>NC_064647.1:17579507-22579507 GCF_023864345.2 Schistocerca serialis cubense | reverse complement strand
TGAAGCACAGAAATTGCATCGGAATTAGATTCAAAAGGCACAATGCCGACCTAAGTAAAAGAGGACTGACACTCCAACTTTCTATGACTTGAACATCTCCTGTGAGTCCAGTTTTAGATTCCGATGCTTCACTTCAGGTT
Organism: Schistocerca serialis cubense; assembly: GCF_023864345.2. Classification (NCBI taxonomy): domain Eukaryota; kingdom Metazoa; phylum Arthropoda; class Insecta; order Orthoptera; family Acrididae; genus Schistocerca; species Schistocerca serialis. Next base: position 22,579,367 of record NC_064647.1, on the reverse strand, counting down.
TACTGTATCCCTTGGACCTACTTATTGACAATGAAACACAGAAATTGCTAAGGATTTTAATACAAAAGGCACAATGCCGACTTAAGTACTAGAGGACTGACATTCTAACTTTCTATGATTTGAACCTCTCCTGTGAGCCCAGTTTTAGATTCGGATGCTTCACTCCAGGTTTACTGTATACCTTGGACCTTCTTATTGACGATGAAACACAGAAATTGCGTCGGAATAAATCCAAAAACCACAATGCCGACTTAAGTACAAGAGGACTGATACTCTAACTTTCTATGATCTGAACCTCTCCTGTGAGTTCAGTATTCGGTTCCGATGCTTCACTTTAGGTTTACTGTATCCCTGGGACCTTCTTATTGACGATGAAACACAGAAATTGCATCCGAATTAAATACAAAATTCACAATGCCGACTTACGTACAAGAGGACTGACACTCTTACTTTCTAGGATTTGAACCTCTCCTAGGAGTCCAGTTTTAGGTTCCGATGATTCACTTCAGGTTTACTGTATACCTTGGACCTCCTTATTGACCATGAAACACAGAAATTGCATCGGAATTAAATACAAAAGGCACAATGCCGACTTAAGTACAAGAGGACTGACACTCTAACTTTCTATGATTTGAATGTCTCCTGTGAGTCCAGTTTTAGATTCCGATGCTTCACTTCAGGTTTACTGTATACCTTGGACCTCCTTATTGACGATGAAGCACAGAAATTGCATCGTAATTAAATTCAAAAATCACAATATCGACTTAAGAACAAGAGGACTGACACTCTAACTTTCTATGATTTGAACCTCTCCTGTGAGTCCAGTTTTAGAGTCCGATGCTTCACTTCATGTTTACTGTATCCCTTGGACCTTCTTATTTACGATGAAACACAGAAATTGCATCCGAACTTAATTCAAAATCACAATGCCGACTTAAGTACGAGAGGACTGACATTCTAAATTTTTTTATGATCTGAACTTCTCCTGTGAGTCCAGTTTTAGATTCCGATGCTTCACTTCAGGTTTATTGCATACCTTGGACGTTCTTATTGACGATGAAACATAGAAATTGCATCCAAATTTAATACAAAAGGCACAATGCCGACTTAAGTACATGAGGACAGACACTCTAACTTTCTATGATTTAAACCTCTCCTGTGAGTTCAGTTTTAGATTCCGATGCTTCACTTCAGGTTTACTGTATACCTTGGACCTTCTTATTGACGATGAAACACACTAATTGCATCCGAATTTAATACAAAAGGCACAATGCCGACTTAAGTGAAACAGGACTGACACTCTAACTTTGTATGATTTGAACCTGTGAATCCAGGTTTAGATTCCGATGCTTCACTTCAGGTTTACTGTAAACCTTGGATCTTCTAATTGACGATGAAGCACAGAAATTGCTTCGGAATTAGTTTCCAAAGGCACAATGCCGACTTAAGTAAAATAGGACTGACACTACAACTTTCTATGATTTGAACATCTCCTGTGAGTCCAGATTTAGATTCCATGCCTCACTTCAGGTTTACTGTATCCCTGTGACCTTCTTATTGGCAATGAAACACAGAAATTGCATCCGAATTTAATACAAGAGGCACAATGCCGACTTAAGTACAAGAGGACTGACATTCTAACTTTCTATGATTTGAACCTCTCCTGTGAGCTCAGTCTTAGATTCCGATGCTTCACTTCAGGTTTACTATATCCCTTGGACCTTCTTATTGACGATGAAACACAGTAATTGCATCCGAATTTAATACAAAATTCACAATGCCGACTTAAGTACAAGAGGACTGACACTCTTACTTTCTATGATTTGAATCTCTCCTAGCAGTCCAGTTTTAGATTCCGATGCTTCACTTCAGGTTTACTGTATACCTTGGACCTCCTTATTGACGATGAAACACAGAAATTGCATCGTAATTATATACAATTGGCACAATGCCGATTTAAGTACAAGAGGACTGACACTCTAATTTCTATGATTTGAACGTCTCCTGTGAGTCCAGTTTTAGATTCCGATGCTTCACATCAGGTTTACTGTATACCTTGGTCCTTCTTATTGACGATGAAGCACAGAAATTGCATCGGAATTAAATTCAAAAGGCACAATATCGACTTAAGTACAAGAGGACTGACACTCTAACTTTCTATGATTTGATCCTCTCCTGTGAGTCCAGTTTTTGATTCCGATGCTTCACTTCAGGTTTACTGTATCCCTAGGACCTACTTATTGACGATGAAACACAGAAATTGCATCCGAACTTAATTCAAAATCACAATGCCGACTTAAGTACTAGAGAACTGACACTCCAAATTTTTGTATGGTCTGAACTTCTCCTGTGAGTCTAGTTTTAGATTCCTATGCTTCACTTCAGGTGTACTGTATACCGTGGACATTCTTATTGACGATGAAGCACAGAGATTGCGTCGGAATTAAATTCAAAAGGCACAATGCCGACTTAAGTACAAGAGAACTGACACTCTAACTTTATATGATGTGAACCTATCCTGTGAGTCCAGTTTTAGATTCCGATGCTTCACTTCACTTTTACTGTATCCCTTGGACCTTCTTATTGACGATGAAACACAGTAATTGCATCCGAATTTAATACACAATTCACAATGCCGACTTATGTACAAGGCGACTGACACTCTTACTTTCCATGATTCGAACCTCTCCTAGGAGTCCAGTTTTAGATTCCGATGCTTCACTTCAGGTTTACTGTATCCCTTGGACCTTCTTATTGACGATGAAAGACAGAAATTGCATCCGAATTTAATACAAAACGCACAATGTCGACTTAAGTACAAGAGGATTGACACTCTAATTTTCTATTATTTGAACCTCTCCTGTGAGTCCAGTTTTACATTCCGATGCTTCACTTCAGGTTTGCTGTATGCCTTGGACCATCTTATTGACGAAGAAACACAGAAAGTGCATCCGAATTTAATACAAAAGGCACAATGCCGAATAGCGTAAAACAGGACTGACACTCTAACTTTCTATGATGTGAACCTCCCCTGTGAGTCCAGTTTTAGATTCCGATGCTTCACTTCAGGTTTATTGTATACCTTGGACCTTCTTATTGACGATGATGCACAGAAATTGCATCGGAACTATATTCTAAAGGCACAATGCCGACTTAAGTAAAACAGGACTGACACTCCAACTTTCTATGATTTGAACATCTCCTGTGAGTCCAGTTTTAGATTCCGATGCTTCAGGTTTACTGTATACCCTCGACCTTCTTATTGACGATGAAGCACAGAAATTGCATCCGAATTTAATACAAAATTCACAATGCTAACTTAAGTACAAGAGGACTGACACTCTTACTTTCTATGATTTGAACCTCTCCTAGGAGTCCAGTTTTAGATTCCGATGCTTCACTTCAGGTTTATTGTATACCTTGGACCTCCTTATTGACGATGAAACACTGAAATCGCATCGTAATTAAATACAAAAGGCACAATGCCGACTTATGTACAAGAGGACTGACACTCTAACTTTCTATGATTTGAACCTCTCCAGTGAGTACAGTTTTAGATTCCGAAGTTTCACTTCAGGTTTACTGTATACCTTGGACCTTCTTATTGACGATGAAGCACAGAAATTGCATCGGAATTAAATTCAAAAGGCACAATATCGACTTAAGTACAAGAGCACTGACACTCTAAGTTTCTATGATTTGAACCTCTCCTTGGAGTCCAGTTTTAGATTCCGATGCTTCACTTCAGGTTTACTGTTTCCTCTGGACCTTCTTATTGACGATGAAACACAGAAATTATATCCGAACTTAATTCAAAATCAGAATGCCGACTTAAGTACGAGAGGACTGACACTCTAAATTTTTCTATGATCTGAACTTCTCCTGTGAGTCCTGTTTTAGATTCCGATGCTTCACTTCAGGTTTACTGCACACCTTGGACCTTCTTATTCACGATGAAACACAGAAATTGCATCCGAATTTAATACAAAAGGCACAATGCCGACTTAAGTAAAACAGGAATGACACTCTAACTTTCTATGATTTGAACCTCTCCTGTGAGTCCAGTTTTAGATTCCGATGCTTCACTTCAGGTTTACTGTATACCTTGGACTTTCTTAGTGACGATGAAGCACAGATATTGCATCGGAATTAGATTCAAAAGGCAGAATGCCGACTTAAGTAAAAGAGGACTGACACTCCAACTTTCTATGATTTGAACATCTCCTGTGAGTCCAGTTTTCGATTCCAATGCTTCACTTCAGGTTTACTGTATCCCTTGGACCTTCTTATTGCCAATGAAACACAGAAATTGCATCCGAATTTAATACAAAAGGCACAATGCCGACTTAAGTACTAGAGGACTGACATTCTATCTTTCTATGATTTGAACCTCTCCTGTGAGTCCAGTTTTAGATTCGGATGCTTCACTTCAGGTTTACTGTATACCTTGGACCTTCTTATTGACGATGAAGTACAAAAATTGCGTCGGAATATAATTCAAAAGGCACAATGCCGACTTAAGTACAAGAGGACTGACACTCTAACATTCTATGATTTGAACCTCTCCTGTGAGTTCAGTTTTAGATTCCGATGCTTCACTTCAGGTTCACTGTATCCCTTGGACCTTCTTATTGACGATGAAACACAGAAATTGCATCCGAACTTAATTCAAAATCACAATGCCGACTTAAGTACGAGAGGACTGACACTCTAAATTTTTCTATGATCTGAACTTCTCCTGTGAGTACAATTTTAGATCCCAATGCTTCACTTCAGGTTTACTGCATACCTTGGACCTTCTTATTGACGATGAAACACAGAAATTGCATCCAAATTTAATACAAAACGCACAATGCCGACTTAGGTACATGAGGACTGACACTCTAACTTTCTATGATTTAAACTTCTCCTGTGAGTCCAGTTTTAGATTCCGATGCTTCACTTCAGGTTAACTGTATATCTTGGACCTTCTTATTGACGATAAATCATAGTAATTGCATCCGAATTTCATACAAAATGCACAATGCCGAATTAAGTACAAGAGGACTGACACTCTAACTTTCTATGATTTGAACCACTCCTGTGAGTCCAGTTTTAGACTCCGATGCTTCACTTCAGGTTTACTGTATCGCTTGGACCTTCTTATTGACGATGAAAGACAGACATTGCATCGTAATTAAATTCAAAAGGCACAATATCGACTTAAGTACAAGAGGACTGGCACTCTAACTTTCTATTATTTGAACCTCTCCTGTGAGTCCAGTTTTAGATTCCGATGCTTCACTTCAGGTTTACTGTATGCCTTGGACCATCTTATTGACGAGGAAACACAGAAATTGCATCCGAATTTAATACAAAAGGCACAATGCCGACTGAAGTAAAACAGGACTGACACTCTAACTTTCTATGATTTGAACCTCTCCTGTGAGTCCAGTTATAGATTCCGATGCTTCACTTCAGGTTTACTGTATACCCTCGACCTTCTTATTGACGATGAAGCACAGAAATTGCATCGGAATTAGATTCAAAAGGCACAATGCCGTCTTAAGTAAAAGAGGACTGACACTCCAACTTTCTATGATTTGAACATCTCCTGTGAGTCCAGTTTTAGATTCCGATGTTTAACTTCAGGTTTACTGTATCCCTTGGACCTTCTTATTGACAATGAAACACAGAAATTGCTAAGGATTTTAATACAAAAGGCACAATGCCGACTTAAGTACTAGAGGACTGACATTCTAACTTTCTATGATTTGAACCTCTCCTGTGAGTCCAGTTTTAGATTCGGATGCTTCACTCCAGGTTTACTGTATACCTTGGACCTTCTTATTGACGATGAAGCACAGAAATTGCGTCGGAATTAAATCCAAAAACCACAATGACGACTTAAGTACAAGAGGACTGATACTCTAACTTTCTATGATCTGAACCTCTCCTGTGAGTTCAGTATTAGGTTCCGACGCTTCACTTTAGGTTTACTGTATCCCTGGGACCTTCTTATTGACGATGAAACACAGATATTGCATCCGAATTAAATACAAAATTCACAATGCCGACTTACGTACAAGAGGACTGACACTCTTACTTTCTATGATTTGAACCTCTCCTAGGAGTCCAGTTTTAGGTTCCGATGATTCACTTCAGGTTTACTGTATACCTTGGACCTCCTTATTGACCATGAAACACAGAAATTGCATCGGAATTAATTACAAAAGGCACAATGCCGACTTAAGTACAAGAGGACTGACACTCTAACTTTCTATGATTTGAATGTCTCCTGTGAGTCCAGTTTTAGATTCCGATGCTTCACTTCATGTTTACTGTATACCTTGGACCTTCTTATTTACGATGAAACACAGAAATTGCATCCGAACTTAATTCAAAATCACAATGCCGACTTAAGTACGAGAGGACTGACATTCTAAATTTTTTTATGATCTGAACTTCTCCTGTGAGTCCAGTTTTAGATTCCGATGCTTCACTTCAGGTTTACTGCATACCTTGGACCTTCTTATTGACGATGAAACACAGAAATTGCATCCAAATTTAATACAAAAGGCACAATGCCGACTTAAGTACATGAGGACACACACTCTAACTTTCTATGATTTAAACCACTCCTGTGAGTTCAGTTTTAGATTCCGATGCTTCACTTCAGGTTTACTGTATACCTTGGACCTTCTTATTGACGATGAAACACAGTAATTGCATCCGAATTTAATACAAAATGCACAATGCCGACTTAAGTAAAACAGGACTGACACTCTAACTTTGTATGATTTGAACCTATGAATCCAGGTTTAGATTCCGATGCATCACTTCAGGTTTACTGTAAACCTTGGATCTTCTAATTGACGATGAAGCACAGAAATTGCTTCGGAATTAGATTCCAAAGGCACAATGCCGACTTAAGTAAAAGAGGACTGACACTACAACTTTCTATGATTTGAACATCTCCTGTGAGTCCAGTTTTAGATTCCGATGCCTCACTTCAGGTTTACTGTATCCCTGGGACCTTCTTATTGACAATGAAACACAGAAATTGCATCCGAATTTAATACAAGAGGCACAATGCCGACTTAAGTACAAGAGGACTGACATTCTAACTTTCTATGATTTGAACCTCTCCTGTGAGCTCAGTTTTAGATTCCGATGCTTCACTTCAGGTTTACTATATCCCTTGGACCTTCTTATTGACGATGAAACACAGTAATTGCATCCGAATTTAATACAAAATTCACAATGCCGACTTAAGTACAAGAGGACTGACACTCTTACTTTCTATGATTTGAATCTCTCCTAGCAGTCCAGTTTTAGATTCCGATGCTTCACTTCAGGTTTACTGTATACCTTGGACCTCCTTATTGACGATGAAACACAGAAATTGCATCGGAATTATATACAATTGGCACAATGCCGATTTAAGTACAAGAGGACTGACACTCTAATTTTCTATGATTTGAACGTCTCCTGTGAGTCCAGTTTTAGATTCCGATGCTTCACTTCAGGTTTACTGTATCCCTAGGACCTACATATTGACGATGAAACACAGAAATTGCATCCGAACTTAATTCAAAATCACAATGCCGACTTAAGTACTACAGAACTGACACTCTAAATTTTTCTATGGTCTGAACTTCTCCTGTGAGTCTAGTTTTAGATTCCTATGCTTCACTTCAGGTGTACTGTATACCGTGGACATTCTTATTGACGATGAAGTACAGAGATTGCGTCGGAATTAAATTCAAAAGGCACAATGCCGACTTAAGTACAAGAGGACTGACACTCTAACTTTATATGATGTGAACCTATCCTGTGAGTCCAGTTTTAGATTCCGATGCTTCACTTCACTTTTACTGTATCCCTTGGACCTTCTTATTGACGATGAAACACAGTAATAGCATCCGAATTTAATACACAATTCACAATGCCGACTTATGTACAAGACGACTGACACTCTTACTTTCTATGATTTGAACCTCTCCTAGGAGTCCAGTTTTAGATTCCGATGCTTCACTTCAGTTTTACTGTATCCCTTGGACCTTCTTATTGACGATGAAAGACAGAAATTGCATCCGAATTTAATACAAAACGCACAATGCCGACTTAAGTACAAGAGGACTGACACTCTAACTTTCTATTATTTGAACCTCTCCTGTGAGTCCAGTTTTACATTCCGATGCTTCACTTCAGGTTTGCTGTATGCCTTGGACCACCTTATTGACGAAGAAACACAGAAATTGCATCCGAATTTAATACAAAAGGCACAATGCCGAATAGCGTAAAACAGGACTGACACTCTAACTTTCTATGATTTGAACCTCCCCTGTGAGTCCAGTTTTAGATTCCGATGCTTCACTTCAGGTTTATTGTATACCTTGTGAAACGTCCCCTTTGAACAATTATACAGGACTGTGCTTAACCTGACACACAATATTTTCTTAGCGCAACGCAATCTGACTTTCAAAAATCTCTACAAAAGAATGGCCCTGACTAACATTAAACTATACCTTTCACAAATCACTTACCTCACAAAAATCTTCGCTGCTCATGCTACTGCAATACAGCGAGCGCCACTACTGCCAGCTAAATAAAAGATTCAAACTACTAAAGGCACTAACTACTGATAGGGATAGTTAGCAAATGAAAGATATTAATAGAGAACAAACAATGTATTTACCTTAATATCATCACAAGCCATAATATATATATCAGTTCATGACAAATTACAAAACTCCGCCATCTCTCTCCCCACATCCACCACTGCTGGCGGCTCACCTCCAACTGCGCAACGCTACGCGCTGTTCACATCCAGCTGCCGCTGCCCAACACTACAATGGCAGACAACAATGCAAACTAGCGACAGACTGCACACAGCACAGCCAGTGATTTTCATATTGAGCGCTACGTAACGTTGCCAATAGGAAAACATAAACAGCCTACTTACATAGCCCCCATGCTCCCCACAAAAATTTTTACAAATGGTGTTGGGCACTGGCCAATACAGATTTGACAAAAATTTTTCACAATTACAGTAACAAAGATATAAAATGCACACACTTATTAATATTATGTTGGTCAAAAGATCAAAATTTCTCACAGTCCATAAAGACAGTCCACATTGTTCATCACAGTAAAAATGCAGAGTTTTTCTCAAAGTCCAAGCAGTAAAAGAAAATGCACATGGAAGTAGTGGATTTCCATGCAGTCTTGAAGAAGTAGTGTTGTCCTTCCAATGGAAAGACAGTGCTGACTCTTGATATGCATACAGGTAATGGGCCACAACAGAGCAAACCCACAGCAGAGTCAGTCGAAATTTTGAAGAGTATTGGTAGGTAGGTCATCACAGAGCAGACCCACTGTAGTCCTGGTAGAGATTACGGTATTGGTGGGCCATCAGAGGCGCAGACCCACTGCAGTCCTTGTAGAAATAATGGTACTGATGGATCATCAAAGATGTAGACCCACTGTAGTCCTTGTAGAGATAATGGTATTGGTGGGCCACCAGAGGTGCAGACCCACTGTAGTCCTTGTAGAGATGACCAGCAGCCATCTGTTGCGATTGTGCAGGTGCACAGAGGGTGTCGCATTAGCGATGAAAGGCACACCCTAATGGCTTGTTCTCCAGGTGTTTGACACGTCCCACGTCCCCTTTTTTTTTCTACCTGTGCCGCTGAAAAGGGCTCGCAATAATGGCTTTTTCTCCAGGCGTCTGACACAGCTGGGTGCCCGCGACGCATTACGTGCAGGTGGTCACTTAACTTTCGTACGGAAATATTTACGACAGCAGTTTCTGCTACCGTTGCAGTCACATTTAAAAATATTTCACAGGTCAAGAATTAGCGTTGCAAATCTGTAGAAACAAAATCCTATAAATATAAGTGTCCAAAAAAAAATATTCGTCAGCATTGTGATACAGTCACACATTTCATAACTCTTAAAGTACGTTTCTTGGTTTCCAACATCCTTTTCATAAATCAGAGTCCCTAAACACTACTCATTATTCCTTACCTCATTATACATATACATATTCGTCGACACTTCTTCAATATTTCATCGTGAGAAATACGTAGCATAATAAACATTCCTCAACAACATAATACACATCGTCGTCGTAATAATAACATCATAACACCTCAGTCAAATCTCAAAATCGTCGTAACTTCCTCCAATAATTTCCAAGCCTAAAAAAATTCTCTGCTCATGTCAAAAGTGTCATCTGCCTCAAACGTACTTTAAAAATCATGAATCCATACCAAATACATCATTCAAAGCTCTCATAGTATCACAATGGTTCCAAAAAAAATATGAACAGTTTACAAAGTACAGACAAAATACAGTTTCATAAGTGTGAAGTTATCCAACTGTGTAATTACGTAAACATCTGTCACTGATATAGTAAAATAAATGTTTGTCTCTCTCAGTTAAATGATCAGATAGCTGTGTAATTTGTGTGTTAGAGAAATATGGTACCGATGTGTAAAGTTGTATAAGCAAATACCATATTAGCTAGGGTTCCTTGTGGTTGCCACACACATGGTACACAAAGTAGGCATGTACCCCCCTGAGGATAAATGTAATTATACTCCCAGGTGTTACAAATTACCGCAATGGAATGAAATGTATCACGGAAAACTTTCTTTGTAATAAAAAAAAATCTTTAAAAATAAGTGTTTTAAGTATAAGATTAATCACTCAAATGCGTGTACTGTAGCGCTAAACTGTGCATCTTGTCGCAACATAATCTCTGTGGAAGTGTCGTAGTTATCGTCCTCCGAAAGCTAAGTTCTGCAGAAGTCAATGTACTTACCACATGATAAACAAAAGTGAAATGCTTTGCGTATAGATGTCGTAGTTATTATGCTTATTGACGTGATGAAGAAAGTACTGGACAGTAACGTAATGTTGTGCCACGAAAAAGGCTGTCTCATTGTTGCTATACCACAAAAGTTACTACTAAAACATGTTTTTCTTTCCAGAAGAATTCAGAAAACTGTGCAGATATAAAACAGATACACCGCAAAAGCAACATTGTAAATTGTCACTCATTAGTAGCGTCGTGATAAAAATCGTGTAGCTGTCACATAAACTAACCTCTGTGTCATCTGGTATCTCTCAGAAAGCACTTTAAATTCAGAATGTATTTTGAAATAAACCAAAATGTTGCATTAAAATCTCATTAGCAGTACTAGTAAATGTTCTAAGTATGTGAGCCTTATAGTCGTTACGTAATCGTGCAACAAACAAGCAAGAATGTACACACACAATAACACTGTGACGTCTGTTCACTATAACAATGCATTCGTCATTTCTGTTTAAATAAGTTCTCTTGGTTCTTGACTGGATATTTCACTTCAAACATTGTTACATGTTAACAGATTCTAAATCTGACAAAGCATATTAGTAATGTGAAGCGAAAAATTTTATGACAAAGACTAAGTTAAAAAGCAGATTATCTTTCAATAAACGGTTTTACATGTGAAATGTGGTGTAAACCTTTACTCTTCCTAGTACTCAGAGTTTCAACTTCAACGCAATTATCATGTGGTATACGTCGGTAAAGAATACTGGAATTTTGCTCAAGGTTAGCGTCAATGTTATTTTTCTCTGAGCCAGCCGGCGCAAGCGGCTGCCTGCGGTGTGAGTCATTGTCTGTTTCTTTGTTGGCGCGCGTCGTTACTGGGATTAGGAGGTCTAACTTCCACAAATTCGCCTTGCCGAGAGGGCCCAGCTCTGTTTAAAGCTCGCCAGTTCTGATAGAATTCAGGTCTGTCGTTTTGTCGGTAGTTTCCGTGGTTTCTTCCTTGTCCGTCACGTGGTGGAGAGTTTCTCCCTGAATCGTAACTGTGCGCCGAACTGTTGCGTCTGAAGTTATTCTGCCTCCCTTGATAGTATTTATTTTGGTTCCCATATTGTCTGTTTCTCTTATTGTCTCTGTGATAGTCATTACTACCGGAATGCGATCTTTCTCTGTAACTATTATTACTCTGCCAGTGGTTGTCATACGGGTGGTGTCTATTTTGGTCACGATTTACGTTGTGAGAATAGCCTTGTCGCGCCCAGTTATTATTTCTTTCATCTCGGAATTGCGACGGATGTGACCTGTAATTGTTGTAGTCCTGGTTTCGCGTTCCGCGATTGTCAGTGTCAATTTCTAATTCTTGTAACAGTCCCTGAAATGCTTCAATGTCGTCTTTGCAACGTCCTGCTAAAATAATATGTCGTAAATGTTTAGGCAGTTTGATTAAGCAAATGCGGATGAGTTCTGAGGGGCTGTATGGGTTTGACAGGTATTGATTCTTGTGCAACATGTCTTCAAAATATTTCACAAGACTGGAAAATTCAGATTGTTCGAAATGTTTCATCATTATGATACCATGTTTTACCCGGTCTTGTGTGGCTTGAGACCAATATGCTGAGAGGAAGGCATGGTAAAACTGTCCTTCACTGTGGCAATCGTGAATTACCGATCGCATTCTTACAGCTGGTTCATTCTCCAAGTAGCCACACATAAATTCTAATCTGTGTTCTAACGACCAGTTGGGAGGAAAACAATGAGAGAATTGATGGAGCCACGCTTGTGGATGAATGTCGTTGGCAGAATTCTTAAACGTTTTGAATTTACGTGTAGTAATGAACAGCTTATAGTCAAAATCGTCATGTCGGCGAGTCGCATGTCGGTCATTGTTACTTCGTTTCGGCGGTTCCATCTCAAAATCCAATGCGCCTTGCCAATTTCTTTCATAATTTCCGAAGTGTCCTGTGTTATTATTTTGTGGTTGTTCCGTATTTCTATGTCCCTCTTCCCGTATTGGAGCGCGAGTGTCCTCTGAAATACGTAATTCTTGTATTACCTGTGTCAGCTGATCTTGTACTTCCCGGATTTCTCTTTTGTACTGTGTATTGATTTGATTTTGATTCTGTTTGAATTTTCTTATTTGTTCATACTCTTCTGTGTCAGTGAAGGCTACGGGTCTTGTGTCATTCAGATCATCATCTACCTTTGTAGATAAGTTAGTGACCTGATCCGAAAGTTCGGCTACTTTCTCCGATAGTGTACTTATTTCCTCCATGTGTCTTTCTGAACCAATTTTCAGGGTATCTACTGTGTTCTTTAAGTTTTCCTGAGTTCTTGCAAGTTGCGTAACCGAATCGGTAGATGCAACTGAGTCAAATTTAGCTTGCAAGGTCTCATGATTTTCATGAACAATAATTTGCAGTTCTTTTATGGCTGCTTCGTGATTCTGTAATGCATTTTCATGCCGCGAAAAAATAGGTTGGAAATGCTCACAAATTTGTGTTTTTACGTCATTACAGACTTTTTGACATTTCGTTTCAATGTGATGTAACTCAGTAGTTAAATCTTCACGCGTTTGTTCAAGAGTTTGTTCCAATGAGTCTAACTTTTGAAGCTGTTGCTGTGTTTGTCTCTGATTTTGTTCCATTGTGTCTAACTGTTGCTGTGTTTGTCTCTGGTGTTGTTCCATTGTGTCTAACTTTTCAAGCTTTTGCTGTGTTTGTCTCTGATTTTGTTCCATTTGTTGCATTAATTGCAATAATAATGCATTAGTGTCTGGAATCTGTTTCTCTACGCTTTTCGGCAGTGCATTTGCACCGGCAACATTCACATTTTGACAAGCAGAAAATGCGTCTTGACTTATTTGAGAAAACGGTGATAACCCAAAACCTGAATCTACAGTATTTGCGAAATTGTGTCCTGTCATTTCGGATTCCTGAGGCGAGCTGTTGCCGACCGATCGATCGATAATGCTTCCCCGTTCACTACCTGTTTCACTGTCTACACCATTGTTTGCAGCCCGCTCCATTTCCCTATTCACAATTACCAAATTACTACTTTGAACATCAGTTAATTCATTACTCTGCGGCGCTAACACACTGCCTTCGTCTTCACTGTCATTTCTCAGTTTACTTTGGAGCCTAGTATTACGTTTTTCACACGCCATTATTGTCACAGTATTTCACACGACAACACAGAAAAACACAATTTGAAGAGCAAAAATAAGAGAACACATTAACATAGCACTGAAAATAATATCTAGTTAATTGCAGCTGCGAAATACTTGGTGCAAATCTACATGCATGCCACAACTGTTTTACTGTACAATAATGAAAGACTGCAACTACAAAGGAGATTCTCTCTACAATTACGCGCTAGCAATAAACAAAAGCTACACCAATTACACAAACTACAAGAAAAAAATCAGAAGATTCCAGTGAGGTATCCTCGGCTAAGGGTCGACATATGAAACGTCCCCTTAGAACAATTATACAGGACTGTGCTTAACCTGACACACAATATTTTCTTAGCGCAACGCAATCTGACTTTCAAAAATCTCTACAAAAGAATGGCCCTGACTAACATTAAACTATACCTTTCACAAATCACTTACCTCACAAAAATCTTCGCTGCTCATGCTACTGCAATACAGCGAGCGCCACTACTGCCAGCTAAATAAAAGATTCAAACTACTAAAGGCACTAACTACTGATAGGGATAGTTAGCAAATGAAAGATATTAATAGAGAACAAACAATGTATTTACCTTAATATCATCACAAGCCATAATATATATATCAGTTCATGACAAATTACAAAACTCCGCCATCTCTCTCCCCACATCCACCACTGCTGGCGGCTCACCTCCAACTGCGCAACGCTACGCGCTGTTCACATCCAGCTGCCGCTGCCCAACACTACAATGGCAGACAACAATGCAAACTAGCGACAGACTGCACACAGCACAGCCAGTGATTTTCATATTGAGCGCTACGTAACGTTGCCAATAGGAAAACATAAACAGCCTACTTACACTTGGACCTTCTTATTGACGATGATGCACAGAAATTGCATCGGAATTATATTCTAAGGGCACAATGCCGACTTAAGTAAAACAGGACTGACACTCCAACTTTCTATGATTTCAACATCTCCTGTGAGTCCAGTTTTAGATTCCGATGCTTCAGGTTTACTGTATACCCTCGACCTTCTTATTGACGATGAAGCACAGAAATTGCATCGGAATTAGATTCAAAAGGCACAATGCCGACTTAAGTAAAGGGAGGACTGACACTCCAACTTTCTATGATTTGAACATCTCCTGTGAGTCCAGTTTTAGATTCCGATGCTTCACTTCAGGTTTACTGTATTTCTTGGACCTTCTTATTGACAATGAAACACAGAAATTGCATACGAATTTAATACAAAAGGCACAATGCCGACTTAAGTACTAGAGGACTGACATTCTAACTTTCTATGATTTGAACCTCTCCTGTGAGTCCAGTTTTAGATTCGGATGCTTCACTCCAGGTTTACTGTATACCTTGGACCTTCTTATTGACGATGAAGCACAGAAATTGCGTCGGAATTAAATCCAAAAGGCACAATGCCGACTTAAGTACAAGAGGACTGACACTCTAACATTCATTGATTTGAACCTCTCCTGTGAGTTCGGTTTTAGATTCCGATGCTTCACTTCAGGTTTACTGTATCCCTTGGACCTTCTTATTGACGATGAAGCACAGAAATTGCATCGGAATTAAATTCAAAAATCACAATGCCGACTTAAGTACAAGAGGAATGACACTCTAACTTCCTATGATCTGAACCTCTCCTGTGAGTTCAGTTTTAGGTTCCGATGCTTCACCTTAGGTTTACGGTATCCCTGGGACCTTCTTATTGACGATGAAACACAGAAATTGCATCCGAATTTAATACAAAATTCACAATGCCGATTTACGTACAAGAGGACTGACACTCTTACTTTCTATGATTTGATCCTCTCCTAGGAGTCCAGTTTTAGGTTCCGATGATTCACTTCAGGTTTACTGTATACTTTGGACCTCCTTATTGACCATGAAACACAGAAATTGCATCGGAATTAAATACAAGAGGCACATGCCGACTTAAGTACAAGAGGACTGACACTCTAACTTTCTATGATATGAATGTCTCCTGTGAGTCCAGTTTTTGATTCCGATGCTTCACTTCAGGTTTACTGTATACCTTGGACCTTCTTATTGACGATGAAGCACAGAAATTGCATCGTAATTAAATTCAAAAGGCACAATATCGACTTAAGTACAAGAGGACTGACACTCTAACTTTCTATGATTTGAACCTCTCCTGTGAGTCCAGTTTTAGATTCCGATGCTTCACTTCAGGTTTACTGTATCCCTTGGACCTTGTTAATTACGATGAAACACAGAAATTGCATCCGAACTTAATTCAAAATCACAATGCCGACTTAAGTACGAGAGGACTGACACTCTAAATTTTTTTATGATCTGAACTTCTCCTGTGAGTCCAGTTTTAGATTCCGATGCTTCACTTCAGGTTTACTGTATACCTTGGACCTTCTTATTGATGATGAAACACAGTTATTGCATCCGAATTTAATACAAAAGGCACAATGCCGACTTAAGTAAAACAGGACTGACACTCTAACTTTCTATGATTTGAACCTGTGAATCCAGGTTTAGATTCCGATGCTTCTCATCAGGTTTACTGTATACCTTGGATCTTCTTATTGACGATGAAGCACAGAAATTGCTTCGGAATTAGATTCCAAATGCACAATGCCGACTTAAGTGAAAGAGGACTGACACTACAACTCTCTATGTTTTGAACATCTCCTGTGAGTCCAGTATTAGATTCCGATGCCTCACTTCAGGTTTACTGTATCCCTGGGACCTTCTTATTGACAATGAAACACAGAAATTGCATCCGAATTTAATACAAGAGGCACAATGCCGACTTAAGTACAAGAGGACTGACATTCTAACTTTCTATGATTTGAACCTCTCCTGTGAGCTCAGTTTTAGATTCCGATGCTTCACTTCAGGTTTACTGTATACCCTCGACCTTCTTATTGACGATGAAGCACAAAAATTGCATCGGAACTAGATTCAAAAGGCACAATGCCGACTTAAGTAAAAGAGGACTGACACTCCAACTTTCTATGATTTGAACATCTCCTGTGAGTCCAGTTTTAGATTCCGATGCTTCACTTCAGGTTTACTGTATCCCTTGGACCTTCTTATTGACAATGAAACACAGAAATTGCATACGAATTTAATACAAAAGGCACAATGCCGACTTAAGTACTAGAGGACTGACATTCTAACTTTCTGTGATTTGAACCTCTCCTGTGAGTCCAGTCTTAGATTCGGATGCTTCACTCCAGGTTTACTGTATACCTTGGACCTTCTTATTGACGATGAAGCACAGAAATTGCGTCGGAATTAAATCCAAAAGGCACAATGCCGACTTAAGTACAAGAGGACTGACACTCTAACTTTCTATGATTTGAATGTCTCCTGTGAGTCCAGTTTTAGATTCCGATGCTTCACTTCAGGTTTACTGTATACCTTGGACCTTCTTATTGACGATGAAGCACAGAAATTGTATCGTAATTAAATTCAAAAGGCACAATATCGACTTAAGTACAAGAGGACTGACACTCTAACTTTCTATGATTTGAACCTCTCCTGTGAGTCCAGTTTTAGATTCCGATGCTTCACTTCAGGTTTACTGTATCCCTTGGACCTTCTTATTTACGATGAAACACAGAAAATGCATCCGAACTTAATTCAAAATCACAATGCCGACTTAAGTACGAGAGGACTGACACTCTAAATTTTTTTATGACCTGAACTTCTCCTGTGAGTCCAGTTTTAGATTCCGATGCTTCACTTCAGGATTACTGCATACCTTGGACCTTCTTATTGACGATTAAACACAGAAATTGCATCCAAATTTAATACAAAAGGCACAATGCCGACTTAAGTACATGAGGACAGACACTCTTACTTTCTATGATTTAAACCTCTCCTATGAGTTCAGTTTTAGATTCCGATGCTTCACTTCAGGTTTACTGTATACCTTGGACCTTCTTATTGACGATGTAACACAGTAATTGCATCCGAATTTAATACAAAAGGCACAATGCCGACGTAAGTAAAACAGGACTGACGCTCTAACTTTCTATGATTTGAACCTGTGAATCCAGGTTTAGATTCCGATGCTTCACATCAGGTTTACTGTATACCTTGGACCTTCTTATTGACGATGAAGCACAGAAATTGCTTCGGAATTAGATTCCAAAGGCACAATGCCGACTTAAGTAAAAGAGGACTGACACTACAACTTTCTATGATTTGAACATCTCCTGTGAGTCCAGTTTCAGATTCCGATGCCTCACTTCAGGTTTACTGTATCCCTGGGACCATCTTATAGACAATGAAACACAGAAATTGCATCCGAAATTAATACAAGAATCACAATGCCGACTTAAGTACAAGAGGACTGACATTCTAACTTTCTATGATTTGAACCTATCCTGTGACCTCAGTTTTAGATTCCGATGCTTCACTTCAGGTTTACTATATCCCTTGGACCTTCTTAATGACGATGAAACACAGTAATTGCATCCGAATTTAATACAAAATTCACAATGCCGACTTAAGTACAAGAGGACTGACACTCTCAATTTCTATGATTTGAATCTCTCCTAGCAGTCCAGTTTTAGATTCCGATGCTTCACTTCAGGTTTACTGTATACCTTGCACCTCCTTATTGACGATGAAACACAGAAATTGCATCGGAATTATATACAATTGGCACAATGCCGATTTAAGTACAAGAGGACTGACACTCAAATTTTCTATGATTTGAACGTCTACTGTGAGTCCAGTTCTAGCTTCCGATGCTTCACTTCAGGTTTACTGTATACCTTGGACCTTCTTATTGTCGATGAAGCACAGAAATTGCATCGTAATTAAATTCAAAAGGCACAATATCGACTTAATTACAAGAGGACTGACACTCTAACTTCCTATGATATGATCCTCTCCTGTGAGTCCAGTTTTAGATTCCGATGCTTCACTTCAGGTTTACTGTATCCCTAGGACCTTCTTATTGACGATGAAACACAGAAATTGCATCCGAACTTAATTCAAAATCACAATGCCGACTTAAGTACTAGAGAACTGACACTCAAAATTTTTCTATGATCTGAACTTCTCCTGTGAGTCTAGTTTTAGATTCCTATGCTTCACTTCAGGTGTACTGTATACCGTGGACATTCTTATTGACGATGAAGGAAAGAGATTGCGTCGGAATTAAATTCAAAAGGCACAATGCCGACTTAAGTACAAGAGGACTGACACTCTAACTTTCTATTATTTGAACCTCTCCTGTGAGTCCAGTTTTACATTCCGATGCTTCACTTCAAGTTTACTGTATGCCTTGGACCATCTTATTGACGAAGAAACACAGAAATTGCATCCGAATTTAATACAAAAGGCACAATGCCGAATAGCGTAAAATAGGACTGACACTCTAACTTTCTATGATTTGAACCTCCCCTGTGAGTCCAGTTTTAGATTCCGATGCTTCACTTCAGGTTTATTGTATACCTAGGACCTTCTTGTTGACGATGATGCACAGAAATTGCATCGGAATTAGAATCTAAAGGCACAATGCCGACTTAAGTAAAACAGGGCTGACACTCCAACTTTCTATGATTTGAACATCTCCTGTGAGTCCAGTTTTAGATTCCGATGCTTCACTTCAGGTTTACTGTATCCTTTGGACCTTCTTATTGACAATGAAACACAGAAATTGCATCCAAATTTAATACAAAAGGCACAATGCCGACTTAAGTACATGAGGACTGACACTCTAACTTTCTATGGTTTAAACCTCTCCTGTGAGTCCAGTTTTAGATTCCGATGCTTCACTTCTGGTTAAGTGTATCCCTTGGACCTTTTTATTGACGATGAAGCACAGAAATTGCGTCGGAATTAAATTGAAAAGGCACAATGCCGACTTAAGTACAAGAGTACTGACACTCTAACTTTCTATGATCTGAATCTCTCCTGTGAGTTCAGTTTTAGGTTCCGATGCTTCACTTTAGGTTTACTGTATCCCTTGGACCTTCTTATTGACGATGAAAGACAGACATTGCATCGTAATTAAATTCAAAAGGCACAATATCGACTTAAGTACAAGAGGACTGGCACTCTAACTTTCTATTATTTGAACCTCTCCTGTGAGTCCAGTTCTAGATTCCGATGCTTCACTTCAGGTTTACTGTATGCCTTGGACCATCTTATTGACGATGAAACACAGAAATTGCATCTGAATTGAATACAAAAGTCACAATGCCGACTTAAGTAAAAGAGGACTGACACTCCAACTTTCTATGATTTGAACATCTCCTGTGAGTCCAGTTTTAGATTCGGATGCTTCACTCCAGGTTTACTGTATACCTTGGACCTTCTTATTGACGATGAAGCACAGAAATTGCGTCGGAATTAAATCCAAAAGCCACAATGCCGACTTAAGTACAAGAGGACTGACACTCTAACTTTCTATGATCTGAATCTCTCCTGTGAGTTCAGTTTTAGGTTCCGATGCTTCACTTTAGGTTTACTGTATCCCTTGGACCTTCTTATTGACGATGAAACACAGAAATTGCATCCGAATTTAATACAAAATTCACAATGCCGACTTAGGTACAAGAGGACTGACACTCTAACTTTCTATGATTTGAATGTCTCCTGTGAGTCCAGTTTTAGATTCCGATGCTTCACTTGAGGTTTACTGTATACCTCGGACCTTCTTATTGACGATGAAGCACACAAATTGCATCATAATTAAATTCAAAAGGCACAATATCAACTTAAGTACAAGAGGACTGACATTCTAACTTTCTATGATTTGAACCTCTCCTGTGAGTCCAGTTTGAGATTCCGATGCTTCACTTCAGGTTTACTGTATACCTTGGACCTCCTTATTGACGATGAAACACAGAAATTGCATCGGAATTAAATACAAAAGGCACAATGCCGATTTAAGTACAAGAGGCATTGTGCCTTTTGAATTTATTTCCGATGCATTTTCTGTGTTTCATCGTCAATAAGAAGGTCCAAGGGATACAGTAAACCTGAAGTGAAGCATCGGAATCTAAAACTGTACTCACAGGAGAGATTCAAATCATAGAAAGTTAGAGTGTCACTCCTCTTGTACTTAAGTCGGTATTGTGCCTTTTGTATTAAATTCGGATGCAATTTCTCTGTTTCATCGTCAATAAGAAGGTCCAAGGGATACAGTAAACCTTAAGTGAAGCATCGGAATCTAAAACTGGACTTCTATGATTTGAACGTCTCCTGTGAGTCCAGTTTTAGATTCCGATGCTTCACTTCAGGTTTACTGTATACCTTGGACCTTCTTATTGACGATGAAGCACAGAAATTGCATCGGAATTAAATTCAAAAGGCACAATATCGACTTAAGTACAAGAGGACTGACACTCTAACTTTCGATGATTTGATCCTCTCCTGTGAGTCCAGTTTTAGATTCCGATGCTTCACTTCAGGTTTACTGTATCCCTAGGACCTTCTTATTGACGATGAAACACAGAAAATGCATCCGAACTTAATTCAAAATCACAATGCCGACTTAAGTACTAGAGAACTGACACTCTAAATTTTTCTATGATCTGTACTTCTCCTGTGAGTCCAGTTTTAGATTCCTATGCTTCACTTCAGGTGTACTGTATACTGTGGACATTCTTATTGACGATGAAGCACAGAAATAGCATCGGAATTAAATTCAAAAGGCACAATGCCGACTTAAGTACAAGAGGACTAACACTCTAACTTTATATGATTTGAACCTATCCTGTGAGTCCAGTTTTAGATTCCGATGCTTCACTTCACTTTTACTGTATCCCTTACACCTTCTTATTGACGATGAAACACAGTAATTGCTTCCGAATTTAATACACAATTCACAATGCCGACTTATGTACAAGACGACTGACACTCTTACTTTCTATGATTTGAACCTCTCCTAGGAGTCCAGTTTTAGATTCCGATGCTTCACTTCAGGTTTACTGTATCACTTGGACCTTCTTATTGACGATGAAAGACAGAAATTGCATCCGAATTTAATACAAAACGCAAAATGCCGACTTAAGTACAAGAGGACTGACACTCTAACTTTCTATTATTTGAACCTCTCCTGTGAGTCCAGTTTTAGATTCCGATGCTTCACTTCAGGTTTACTGTATGCCTTGGACCATCTTATTGACGAAGAAACACAGAAATTGCATCCGAATTTAATACAAAAGGCACAATGCCGACTTACGTAAAACAGGACTGACACTCTAACTTTTTATGATTTGAATCTCAGCTGTGAGTCCAGTTTTAGATTCCGATGCTTCACTTCAGGTTTATTGTGTACCTGGGACCTTCTTATTAACGATGAAGCACAGAAATTGCATCGGAATTATATTCTAAAGGCACAATGCCGGCTTAAGTAAAACAGGACTGACACTCCAACTCTCTATAATTTAAACATCTCCTGTGCGTCCAGTTTTAGATTCCGATGCTTCACTTCAGGTTTAATGTATCCCTTGGACCTTCTTATTGACAATGAAACACAGAAATTGCATCCGAATTTAATACAAGAGGCACAATGCCGACTTAAGTACAAGAGGACTGACATTCTAAATTTCTATGATTTGAACCTCTCCTGTGAGCTCAGTTTTAGATTCCGATGCTTCACTTCAGGTTTACTGTATCCCTTTGACCTTCTTATTGACGATGAAACACAGTAATTGCATCCGAATTTAATACAAAATTCACAATGCCGACTTAAGTACAAGAGGACTGACACTCTTACTTTCTATGATTAGAATCTCTCCTAGCAGTCCAGTTATAGATTCCGATGCTTCACTTCAGGTTTACTGTATACCTTGGACCTCCTTATTGACGATGAAACACAGAAATTGCATCGGAATTAAATACAAAAGGCACAATGCCGATTTAAGTACAAGAGGCATTGTGCCTTTTGAATTTAATTCCGATGCAATTTCTTTGTTTCATCGTCAATAAGAAGGTCCAAGGGATACAGTAAACCTGAAGTGAAGCATCGGAATCTAAAACTGTACTCACAGGAGAGATTCAAATCATAGAAAGTTAGAGTGTCACTCCTCTTGTACTTAAGTCGGTATTGTGCCTATTGTATTAAATTCGGATGCAATTTCTGTGTTTCATCGTCAATAAGCAGGTCCAAGGGATACAGTAAACCTTAAGTGAAGCATCGGAATCAAAAACTGGACTTCTATGATTTGAACGTCTCCTGTGAGTCCAGTTTTAGATTCTGATGCTTCACTTCAGGTTTACTGTATACCTTGGACCTTCTTATTGACGATGAAGCACAGAAATTGCATCGGAATTAAATTCAAAAGGCACAATGTCGAGTTAAGTACAAGAGGATTGACACTCTAACTTTCTATGATTTGATCCTCTCCTGTGAGTCCAGTTTTAGATTCCGATGCTTCACTTCAGGTTTACTGTATCCCTAGGACCTTCTTATTGACGATGAAACACAGAAAATGCATCCGAACTTAATTCAAAATCACAATGCCGACTTAAGTACTAGAGCACTCACACTCTAAATTATTCTATGATCTGAACTTCTCCTGTGAGTCCAGTTTTAGATTCCTATGCTTCACTTCAGGTGTACTGTATACTGTGGTCATTCTTATTGACGATGAAGCACAGAGATTGCGTCGGAATTAAATTCAAAAGACACAATGCCGACTTAAGTACAAGAGGACTAACACTCTAACTTTATATTATTTGAACCTATCCTGTGAGTCCAGTTTTAGATTCCGATGCTTCACTTCACTTTTACTGTATCCCTTGGACCTTCTTATTGACGATGAAACACAGTAATTGCTTCCGAATTTAATACACAATTCACAATGCCGACTTATGTACAAGACGACTGACACTCTTACTTTCTATGATTTGAACCTCTCCTAGGAGTCCAGTTTTAGATTCCGATGCTTCACTTCAGGTTTACTGTATCCCTTGGACCTTCTTATTGACGATGAAAGACAGAAATTGCATCCGAATTTAATACAAAACGCAAAATGCCGACTTAAGTACAAGAGGACTGACACTCTAACTTTCTATTATATGAACCTCTCCTTTGAGTCCAGTTTTAGATTCCGATGCTTCACCTCAGGTTTACTGTATGCCTTGGACCATCTTATTGACGAAGAAACACAGAAATTGCATCCGAATTTAATACAAAAAGCACAATGCCGACTTACGTAAAACAGGACTGACACTCTAACTTTCTATGATTTGAACCTCAGCTGTGAGTCCAGTTTTAGATTCCGATGCTTCACTTCAGGTTTATTGTGTACCTTGGACCTTCTTATTGACGATGAAGCACAGAAATTGCATCGGAATTAGATTCTAAAGGCACAATGCCGGCTTAAGTAAAACAGGACTGACACTCCAACTTTCTATGAATTAAACATCTCCTGTGCGTCCAGTTTTAGATTCCGATGCTTCTCTTCAGGTTTAATGTATCCCTTGGACCTTCTTATTGACAATGAAACACAGAAATTGCATCCAAATTTAATACAAAAGGCACAATGCCGACTTAAGTACATGAGGACTGACACTCTAAATTTCTATGGTTTAAAGCTCTCCTGTGAGTCCAGTTTTAGATTCCGATGCTTCACTTCAGGTTTACTGTATACCTTGGACCTTCTTATTGACGATGAAACACAGAAAATGCATCGAAATTTAATACAAAAGGCACAATACCTACTTAAGTACATGAGGACTGACACTCTAACTTTCTATGGTTTAAACCTCCTCTGTGAGTCCAGTTTTAAATTCCGTTGCTTCACTTCAGGTTTACTGTATACCTTGGACCTTCTTATTGACGATGAAACATACTAATTGCATCCGAATTTAATACAAAAGGTACAATGGCGAATTAAGTACAAGAGGACTGACACTCTTACTTTCTATGATTTGAACCTCTCCTAGGAGTCCAGTTTTAGATTCCGATGCTTCACGTCAGGTTTACTGTATACCTTGGTCCTCCTTATTGATGATGAAACACAGAAATTTCATCCGAATTTAATACAAAAGGCACAATGCCGACTTAAGTACAGGAAGACTGACACTCTAACTTTTTATGATTTGAACCTCTCCTGTGAGTCCAGTTTTAGATTCCGATGCTTCACTTCATGTTTTCTGTATACCTTGGACCATCTTATTGACGATGAAGCACAGAAACTGCATCGGAATGAGATTTAAAATGCACAATGCCAACTTAAGTAAAAGAGGACTGACACTCTAACATTCTATGATTTGAACCTCTCCTGTGAGTCCAGTTTTAGATTCAGATGCTTCACTTCAGGTTTACTGGATACCTTGGACCTTCTTATTGACGATGAAGCACAGAAATTGCATCGGAATTACATTCACAAGGCACAATGCCGACTTCAGTACAAGAGGGCTAACACTCTACCTTTCTACGATTTGAACCTCCCTTGTGAGTCCAGTTTTAGATTCCGATGCTTCACTTCAGGTTTACTGTATGCCTTGGACCATCTTATTGACGATGAAACACAGAAATTGCATCCGAATGTAATACAAAAGGCACAATGCCGACTTAAGGTAAACAGGACTGACACTCTAACTTTCTATGATTTGAACCTCTCCTGTGAGTCCAGTTTTAGATTCCGATGCTTCACTTCAGGTTTACTGTATACCTTGGACCTTCGTATTGACGACGAAGCACAGAAAAAGCATCGGAATTAGATTCTAAAATCACAATGCCGATTTAAGTAAAAGAGGACTGACACTCCAGCTCTCTATGATTTGAACATCTCCTGTGAGTCCAGTTTTAGATTCCGATGCTTCACTTCAGGTTTACTGTATCCCTTGGATCTTCTTATTGACAATGAAACACAGAAATTGCATCCGAATTTAATACAAAAGGCACAATGCCGACTTAAGTTCAAGAGGACTGACATTCTAACTTTCTATGATTTGAACCTCTCCTGTGAGCTCAGTTTTACATTCCGATGCTTCACTTCAGGTTTACTGTATCCCTTGGTGCTTCTTATTGACGATGAAGCACAGAAATTGCATCGGAATTAAATTCAAAAGGCACAATGCCGACTTACGTGCAAGAGGACTGACACTCTAACTTTCAATGTTCTGAACCTCTCCTGTGAGTCCAGTTTTAGATTCCGATACTTCACTTCAGG
The DNA here is from genome assembly GCF_023864345.2 of Schistocerca serialis cubense. Taxonomy (NCBI): domain Eukaryota; kingdom Metazoa; phylum Arthropoda; class Insecta; order Orthoptera; family Acrididae; genus Schistocerca; species Schistocerca serialis. Next base: position 22,553,251 of record NC_064647.1, on the reverse strand, counting down.
TTTACTGTATCCCTTGGACATTGTTATTGACGATGAAACACAGTAATTGCATCCGAAATTAATACAAAATTCACAATGCTGACTTAAGTACAAGAGGACTGACACACTTACTTTCTATGACTTGAACCTCTCCGAGGAGTCCAGTTTTAGATTCCGATGCTTCACTTCAGGTTTACTGTATACCTTGGACCTTCTTATTGACGATGAAATACAGAAATTACATCCGAACTTAATTCAAAGTCACAATGCCGATTTAAGTACGAGAGGACTGACACTCTAAATTTTTCTATGATCTGAACTTCTCCTGTGAGTCCAGTTTTAGATTCCGATGCTTCACTTCAGGTTTACTGCATACCTTGGACCTTCTTATTGACGATGAAATACAGAAATTACATCCGAACTTAATTCAAAGTCACAATGCCGATTTAAGTACGAGAGGACTGACACTCTAAATTTTTCTATGATCTGAACTTCTCCTGTGAGTCCAGTTTTAGATTCCGATGCTTCACTTCAGGTTTACTGCATACCTTGGACCTTCTTATTGACGATGAAACACAGAAATTGCATCCAAATTTAATACAAAAGGCACAATGCCGACTTAAGTACATGAGGACTGACCCTCTAACTTTCTATGATTTCAACCTCTCCGATGCTTAACATCAGGTGTACTGTATACCTTGGACTTTCTTATTGACGATGAAGCACAGAAACTGCGTCGGAATTAAATTCAAAAGGCACAATGCCGTCTTACTTACAAGAGGACTGACACTCTAACTTACTATGATTTGATCCTCTCCTGTGAGTCCAGATTTAGATTCCGATGTTTCACTTCAGGTTTACTGTATCCCTTGGACCTTCTTATTGACGATGAAACACAGAAATTGCATCCGAATTTAATACAAAAGCCACAATGCCGACTTAAGTACATTAGGACTGACACTCTAATTTTCTATGATTTGAACCTCACCTGTGAGTCCAGTTTTAGATTCCGATGCTTCACTTCAGGTTTACTGTATACCTTGGACCTTCTTATGGACGATGAAACATAGTAATTGCTTCCGAATTTAATACAAAAGGCAAAATGCCGAATTAAGTACAAGAGGACTGACACTCTAACTTTCTATGATTTGAACCTCTCCTGTGAGTCCAGTTTTAGATTCCAATGCTTCACCTCAGGTTTACTGTACACCTTCGACCTCAATATTGACGATGAAGCACAGAAATTGCGTCGGAATTAAATACAAAAGTACAATGCCGACTTAAGTACAAGAGGACTTTCACTCTAATTTTCTATGATTTGTACCTCTCCTGTGAGTCCAGTTTTGGATTCCGATACTTCGCTTCAGGTTTACTGTATCCCTTGGACCTTCTTATTGCCGATGAAACACAGAAATTGCATCCGAATTTAATACAAAAGTCACAATGCCGACTTAAGTACAAGAATACTGACACTCTAACTTTCTATGATTTGAACCTCTCCTGAGAGTCCAGTTTTAGATTCCGATGCTTCACTTCAGGTTTAGTGTATACCTTGGACATTCTTATTGACGATGAAGCACAGAAATTGCATCGGAATTAAATTCAAAAGTCACAATGCCGACTTAAGTACAAGAGGACTGACACTCTTATTTTCTATGATTTGAACCTCTCCTAGGAGTTTAGTTTTAGATTCGGATGCTTCACTTCAGGTTTACTGTATTTCTTGGACCTCCTTATTGACGATGAAACACAGAAATTGCATCCGAATTTAATACAAAAGGCACAATGCCGACGTAAGTACAAGAGGACTGACACTCTAACTTTCTATGATTTAAACCTCTCCTCTGAGTCAAGTTTTAGATACCGATGTTTCACTTCAGGTTTACTGTATACCTTGGACCTTCTTATTGACGATGAAGCACAGAAGCTGCATCGGAATTAAATTTAAAATGCACAATGCCGACTTAAGTAAAAGAGGACTGACACTCCAACTTTCTATGATTTGAACCTCTCCTGTGAGTCCAGTTTCTGATTCCGATGCTTCACTTCAGGTTTACTGTATTCCTTGGACCTTCTTATATACGATGAAACACAGAAATTGCATCCGAATTTAATACAAAAGGCACAATGCTGATTTAAGTAAAACAGGACTGACACTCTATCTTTCTATGATTTGAACCTCTCCTGTGAGTCCAGGTTTAGATTCCGATGCTACACTTCAGGTTTACTGTATACCTTGGATCTTCTTATTGACGATGAAGCACAGAAATTGCTTCGGAATTAGATTCCAAAGGCACAATGCCGACTTAAGTAAAAGAGGACTGACACTACAACTTTCTATGATTTGAACATCTCCTGTGAGTCCAGTTTTAGATTCCGATGCCTCACTTGGGGTTTAGGCACAATGCCGACTTAAGTACAAGAGGACTGACATTCTAACTTTCTATGATTTGAACCTCCCCTGTGAGTCCAGTTTTAGATTCCGATGCTTTACTTCAGGATTATTGTGTACCTTGGACCTTCTTATTGACGATGAAGCACAGAAATTGCATCGGAATTAGATTCTAAAGGCACAATGCCGACTTAAGTAAAACAGGACTGACACTCCAATTTTCTATGATTTGAACATCTCCTGTGAGTCCAGCTTTAGATTCCGATGCTTCACTTCAGGTTTACTGTATCCCTTGAACCTTCTTATTGACAATGAAACACAGAAATTGCATCCAAATTTAATACAAAAGGCACAATGCCGACTTAAGTACATGAAGACTGACATTCTAACTTTCTATGGGTTAAACCTCTCCTGTGAGTTCAGTTTTAGATTCCGATGCTTCACTTCAGGTTTACTGTATACCTTGGACCTTCTTATTGACGATGAAACACAGTAATTGCATCCGAATCTAATACAAAAGGCACATGGCGACTTAAGTAAAACAGGACTGACACTCTAACTTTCTATGATATGAACCTCCACTGTGAGTCCAGGTTTAGATTCCGATGCTTCACTTCAGGTTTACTGTATACCTTGGATCTTCTTATTGACGATGAAGCACAGAAATTGCTTCGGAATTAGATTCCAAAGGGACAATGCCGACTTAAGTAAAAGAGGACTGACACTACAATTTTCTATGATTTGAACATCTCCTGTGAGTCCAGTTTTAGATTCTGATGCCTCACTTCAGGCTTACTGTATCCCTTGGACCTTCTTATTGACAATGAAACACAGAAATTGCATCCGAATTTAATACAAGAGGCACAATGCCGACTTAAGTACAAGAGGACTGACATTCTAACTTTCTATGATTTGGACCTCTCGTGTGAGCTCAGTTTTAGATTCCGATGCTTCACTTCAGGTTTACTGTATCCCTTGGACCTTCTTATTGACGATGAAACACAGTAAATGCATCCGAATTTAATACAAAATTCAAAATGCCGACTTAAGTACAAGAGGACTGACACTCTTACTTTCTATGATTTGAATCTCTCCTAGCACTCCAGTTATAGATTCCGATGCTTCACTTCAGGTTTACTGTATACCTTGGACCTCCTTATTGACGATGAAACACAGAAATTGCATCGGGATTAAATACAAAAGGCCCAATGCCGATTTAAGTACAAGAGGCATTGTGCCTTTTGAATTTCATTCTAATGCAATTTCTGTGTTTCATCGTCAATAAGAAGGTCCAAGGGATACAGTAAACCTGAAGGGAAGCATCGGAATCTAAAACTGCACTCACAGGAGAGATTCATATCATAGAAAGTTAGAGTGTCACTCCTCTTGTACTTAAGTCGGTATTGTGCCTTTTGTATTAAATTCGGATGCAATTTCTGTGTTTCATCGTCAATAAGAAGGTCCAAGGGATACAGTAAACCTTAAGTGAAGCACCGGAATCTAAAACTGGACTTCTATGATTTGAACGTCTCCTGTGAGTCCAGTTTTAGATTCCGATGCTTCACTTCAGGTTTACTGTATACCTTGGACCTTCTTATTGACGATGAAGCACAGAAATTGCATCGGAATTAATTTCAAAAGGCACAATATCGGCTTAAGTACAAGAGGACTGACACTCTAACTTTCTATGATTTGATCCTCTCCTGTGAGTCCAGTTTTAGATTCCGATGCTTCAGTTCAGGTTTACTGTATCCCTAGGACCTTCTTATTGACGATGAAACACAGTAATTGCATCAGAATTTAATACACGAGGCACAATGCCGACTTAAGTAAAACAGGACTGACACTCTAACTTTCTATGATTTGAACCTCCACTGTGAGTCCAGGTTTAGATTCCGATGCTTCACTTCAGGTTTACAGTATACCTTGGATCTTCTTATTGACGATGAAGCACAGAAATTGCTACGGAATTAGATTCCAAAGGCACAATGCCGACTTAAGTAAAAGAGGACTGACATTACAATTTTCTATGATTTGAACATCTCCTGTGAGTCCAGTTTTAGATTCCGATGCCTCACTTCAGGTTTACTGTATCCCTTGGACCTTCTTATTGACAATGAAACACAGAAATTGCATTCGAATTTAATACAAGATGCACAATGCCGACTTAAGTACAAGAGGACTGACATTCTAATTTTCTATGACTTGAACCTCTACAGTGAGCTCAGTTTTAGATTCCGATGCTTCACTTCAGGTTTACTGTATCCCTTGGACCTTCTTATTGACGATGAAACACAGTAAATGCATCCGAATTTAATACAAAATTCACAATGCCGACTTAAGTACAAGAGGACTGACACTCTTACTTTCTATGATTTGAATCTCTCCTAGCAGTCCAGTTATAGATTCCGATGCTTCACTTCAGGTTTACTGTATACCTTGGACCTCCATATTGACGATGAAACACAGAAATTGCATCGGAATTAAATACAAAAGGCACAATGCCGATTTAAGTACAAGAGGCATTGTGCCTTTTGATTATAATTCTGATGCAATTTCTGTGTTTCATCGTCAATAAGAAGGTCCAAGGGATACAGTAAACCTGAAGGGAAGCATCGGAATCTAAAACTGCACTCACAGGAGAGATTCATATCATAGAAAGTTAGAGTGTCACTCCTCTTGTACTTAAGTCGGTATTGTGCCTTTTGTATTAAATTCGGATGCAATTTCTGTGTTTCATCGTCAATAAGAAGGTCCAAGGGATACAGTAAACCTTAAGTGAAGCATCGGAATCTAAAACTGGACTTCTATGGTTTAAACCTCTCCTGTGAGTCCAGTTTTAGATTCCTTTGCTTCACTTCAGGTTTCCTGTATACCTTGGACCTTCTTATTGACGATGAAACACAGAAATTGCATCCAAATTTAATAGAAAAGGCACAATACCGACTTAAGTACAAGAGGACTGACACTCTAACTTTCTATGATTTAAACCTCTCCTCTGAGTCAAGTTTTAGATACCGATGTTTCACTTCAGGTTTACTGTATACCTTGGACCTTCTTATTGACGATGAAGCACAGAAGCTGCATCGGAATTAAATTTAAAATGCACAATGCCGACTTAAGTAAAAGAGGACTGACACTCCAACTTTCTATGATTTGAACCTCTCCTGTGAGTCCAGTTTTTGATTCCGATGCTTCACTTCAGGTATACTGGATACCTTGGACCTTGTTATTGACGATGAAGTATAGAAATTGCATCGGAAATAAATTCAAAAGTCACAATGCCGACTTAACTACAAGAGGATTGACACTCTTACTTTCTATGATTTGAACCTCTCCTGTGAGTCCAGTTTTAGATTGCGATGCTTCACTTCAGGTTTACTGTATCCCTTGGACCTTCTTATATACGATGAAACACAGAAATTGCATCCGAATCTAATACAAAAGGCACAATGCCGACTTAAGTAAAACAGGACTGACACTTTAACTTTCTATGATTTGAACCTCCACTGTGAGTCCAGGTTTAGATTCCGATGCTTCACTTCAGGTTCACTGTATATCTTGGATCTTCTTATTGACGATGAAGGACACAAATTGCTTCGGAATTTAATACAAGAGGCACAATGCCGACTTAAGTACAAGAGGACTGACATTCTAACTTTCTATGATTTGAACCTCCCCTGTGAGTCCAGTTTTAGATTCCGATGCTTAACTTCAGGATTATTGTGTACCTTGGACCTTGTTATTGACGATGAAGCACAGAAATTGCATCGGAAATAAATTCAAAAGTCACAATGCCGACTTAACTACAAGAGGATTGACACTCTTACTTTCTATGATTTGAACCTCTCCTGTGAGTCCAGTTTTAGATTCCGATGCTACACTTCAGGTTTACTGTATACCTTGGATCTTCTTATTGACGATGAAGCACAGAAATTGCTTCGGAATTAGATTCCAAAGGCACAATGCCGACTTAAGTAAAAGAGGACTGACACTACAACTTTCTATGATTTGAACATCTCCTGTGAGTCCAGTTTTAGATTCCGATGCCTCACTTCAGGTTTACTGTATCCCTTGGACCTTCTTATTGACAATGAAACACAGAAATTGCATCCGAATTTAATACAAGATGCACAATGCCGACTTAAGTACAAGAGGACTGACATTCTAACTTTCTATGACTTGAACCTCTACAGTGAGCTCAGTTTTAGATTCCGATGCTTCACTTCAGGTTTACTGTATCCCTTGGACCTTCTTATTGACGATGAAACACAGTAAATGCATCCGAATTTAATACAAAATTCACAATGCCGACTTAAGTACAAGAGGACTGACACTCTTACTTTCTATGATTTGAATCTCTCCTAGCAGTCCAGTTATAGATTCCGATGCTTCACTTCAGGTTTACTGTATACCTTGGACCTCCATATTGACGATGAAACACAGAAATTGCATCGGAATTAAATACAAAAGGCACAATGCCCATTTAAGTACAAGAGGCATTGTGCCTTTTGATTATAATTCTGATGCAATTTCTGTGTTTCATCGTCAATAAGAAGGTCCAAGGGATACAGTAAACCTGAAGGGAAGCATCGGAATCTAAAACTGCACTCACAGGAGAGATTCATATCATAGAAAGTTAGAGTGTCACTCCTCTTGTACTTAAGTCGGTATTGTGCCTTTTGTATTAAATTCGGATGCAATTTCTGTGTTTCATCGTCAATAAGAAGGTCCAAGGGATACAGTAAACCTTAAGTGAAGCATCGGAATCTAAAACTGGACTTCTATGATTTGAACGTCTCCTGTGAGTCCAGTTTTAGATTCCGATGCTTCACTTCAGGTTTACTGTATACCTTGGACCTTCTTATTGACAATGAAACACAGAAATTGCATCCAAATTTAATACAAAAGGCACAATGCCGACTTAAGTACATGAGGACTGACACTCTTTCTATGGTTTAAACCTCTCCTGTGAGTCCAGTTTTAGATTCCTTTGCTTCACTTCAGGTTTACTGTATACCTTGGACCTTCTTATTGACGATGAAACACAGAAATTGCATCCAAATTTAATAGAAAAGGCACAATACCGACTTAAGTACAAGAGGACTGACACTCTAACTTTCTATGATTTAAACCTCTCCTCTGAGTCAAGTTTTAGATACCGATGTTTCACTTCAGGTTTACTGTATACCTTGGACCTTCTTATTGACGATGAAGCACAGAAGCTGCATCGGAATTAAATTTAAAATGCACAATGCCGACATAAGTAAAAGAGGACTGACACTCCAACTTTCTATGATTTGAACCTCTCCTGTGAGTCCAGTTTTTGATTCCGATGCTTCACTTCAGGTATACTGGATACCTTGGACCTTGTTATTGACGATGAAGTATAGAAATTGCATCGGAAATAAATTCAAAAGTCACAATGCCGACTTAACTACAAGAGGACTGACATTCTAACTTTCTATGATTTGAACCTCCCCTGTGAGTCCAGTTTTAGATTCCGATGCTTTACTTCAGGATTATTGTGTACCTTGGACCTTGTTATTGACGATGAAGCACAGAAATTGCATCGGAAATAAATTCAAAAGTCACAATGCCGACTTAACTACAAGAGGATTGACACTCTTACTTTCTATGATTTGAACCTCTCCTGTGAGTCCAGTTTTAGATTCCGATGCTACACTTCAGGTTTACTGTATACCTTGGATCTTCTTATTGACGATGAAGCACAGAAATTGCTTCGGAATTAGATTCCAAAGGCACAATGCCGACTTAAGTAAAAGAGGACTGACACTACAACTTTCTATGATTTGAACATCTCCTGTGAGTCCAGTTTCAGATTCCGATGCCTCACTTGGGGTTTAGGCACAATGCCGACTTAAGTACAAGAGGACTGACATTCTAACTTTCTATGATTTGAACCTCCCCTGTGAGTCCAGTTTTAGATTCCGATGCTTTACGTCAGGATTATTGTGTACCTTGGACCTTCATATTGACGATGAAGCACAGAAATTGCATCGGAATTAGATTCTAAAGGCACAATGCCGACTTAAGTAAAACAGGACTGACACTCCAATTTTCTATGATTTGAACATCTCCTGTGAGTCCAGATTTAGATTCCAATGCTTCACTTCAGGTTTACTGTATCCCTTGGACCTTCTTATTGACAATGAAACACAGAAATTGCATCCAAATTTAATACAAAAGGCACAATGCCGACTTAAGTACATGAGGACAGACACTCTAACTTTCTATGGTTTAAACCTCTCCTGTGAGTTCAGTTTTAGATTCCGATGCTTCACTTCAGGTTTACTGTATACCTTGGATCTTCTTATTGACGATGAAACACAGTAATTGCATCCGAATCTAATACAAAAGGCACAATGCCGACTTAATTAAAACAGGACTGACACTTTAACTTTCTATGATTTGAACCTCCACTGTGAGTCCAGGTTTAGATTCCGATGCTTCACTTCAAGTTTACTGTATACCTTGGATCTTCTTATTGACGATGAAGCACAGAAATTGCTTCGGAATTAGATTCCAAAGGCACAATGCCGACTTAAGTAAAAGAGGACTGACACTACAATTTTCTATGATTTGAACATCTCCTGTGAGTCCAGTTTTAGATTCCAATGCCTCACTTCAGGTTTACTGTATCCCTTGGACCTTCTTATTGACAATGAAACACAGAAATTGCATCCGAATTTAATACAAGAGGCACAATGCCGACTTAAGTACAAGAGGACTGACATTCTAACTTTCTATGATTTGAACCTCTCGTGTGAGCTCAGTTTTAGATTCCGATGCTTCACTTCAGGTTTACTGTATCCCTTGGACCTTCTTATTGACGATGAAACACAGTAAATGCATCCGAATTTAATACAAAATTCACAATGCCGACTTAAGTACAAGAGGACTGACACTCTTACTTTCTATGATTTGAATCTCTCCTAGCAGTCCAGTTATAGATTCCGATGCTTCACTTCAGGTTTACTGTATACCTTGGACCTCCTTATTGACGATGAAACACAGAAATTGCATCGGAATTAAATACAAAAGGCACAATGCCGATTTAAGTACAAGAGGCATTGTGCCTTTTGAATTTAATTCTGATGCAATTTCTGTGTTTCATCGTCAATAAGAAGGTCCAAGGGATACAGTAAACCTGAAGGGAAGCATCGGAATCTAAAACTGCACTCACAGGAGAGATTCATATCATAGAAAGTTAGAGTGTCACTCCTCTTGTACTTAAGTCGGTATTGTGCCTTTTGTATTAAATTCGGATGCAATTTCTGTGTTTCATCGTCAATAAGAAGGTCCAAGGGATACAGTAAACCTTAAGTGAAGCATCGGAATCTAAAACTGGACTTCTATGATTTGAACGTCTCCTGTGAGTCCAGTTTTAGATTCCGATGCTTCACTTCAGGTTTACTGTATACCTTGGACCTTCTTATTGACAATGAAACACAGAAATTGCATCCAAATTTAATACAAAAGGCACAATGCCGACTTAAGTACATGAGGACTGACACTCTAACTTTCTATGGTTTAATCCTCTCCTGTGAGTTCAGTTTTAGATTCCGATGCTTCACTTCAGGTATTCTGTATACCTTGGACCATGTTATTGACGATGAAGCACAGAAACTGAATCGGAATTAAATTTAAAATGCACAAAGCCAACTTAAGTAAAAGAGGACTGACATCTAACATTCTATGTTTTGAACCTCTCCTGTGAGTCCAGTTTTAGATTCCGATGCTTCACTTCAGGTTTACTGGATACCTTGGACCTTCGTAATGACGATGAAGCACAGAAATGGCATCGGAATTAAATTCAAAGTCACAATGCCGACTTAAGTACAAGACGACTGACACTCTTACTTCCTATGATTTGAACCTCTCATAGGAGTCCAGTTTCGGATTCCGATGTTTCACTTCACGTTTACTGTATACATTGGACCTCCTTATTGACAATGAATTACAGAAATTGCATCGGAATTAAATACAAAAGGCACAATGCCGACTTAAGTACAAGAGGACAGACACTCTAACTTTCTATGATTTGAACCTCTCCTGTGAGTCCAGTTTTAGATTCCGATGCTTCACTTCAGGTTTACTGTATACCTTGGACCTTCTTATTGACGATGAAACATAGTAATTGCATCCGAATTTAATACAAAAGGCACATGCCGAATTAAGTACAAGAGGACTGACCCTCTAACTTTCTATGATTTCAACCTCTCCGATGCTTCACTTCAGGTGTACTGTATACCTTGGACTTTCTTATTGACGATGAAGCACAGAAACTGCGTCGGAATTACATTCAAAAGGCACAATGCCGACTTAAGCACGAGAAGACTGTAACTCTAACTTACTATGATTTGATCCTCTCCTGTGAGTCCGGTTTTAGATTCCAATGCTTCACTTCAGGTTTGCTGTATACCTTGGACCTTCTTATTGGCGATGAAACACAGAAATTGCATTGAATTAAATTCAAAAAGCACAATGCCGACTTAACCACAAGAGGACTGACACTCTAACTTTCTATGATTTGAACGTCTCCTGTGAGTCCAGTTTGAGATTCCGATGCTTCACTTGAGGTTTACTGTATCCCTTGGACCTTCTTATTGACGATGAAACACAGAAATTTCATCCGAACTTAATTCAAAATCACAATGCCGACTTAAGTACAAGAGGACTGACACTCTACCTTTCTATGATCTGAACCTCTCCTGTGATTCCAGTTTTAGATTCCAATGCTTCACCTCAGGTTTACTGTACACCTTGGACCTTATTATTGATGATGAAGCACAGAAATTGCGTCGGAATTATATACAAAAGGCACAATGCCGACTTAAGTACAATAGGACTTTCACTCTAACTTTCTATGATTTGTACCTCTCCTGTGAGTCCAGTTTTAGATTCCGATGCTTCGCTTCAGGTTTACTGTATCCCTTGGACCTTCTTATTGACGATGAAACACAGAAATTGCATCCGTATTTAATACAAAAGTCACAATGCCGACTTAAGTACAACAATACTGACACTCTAACTTTCTATGATTTGAACCTCTCCTGTGAGTCCAGTTTTAGATTCCGATGCTTCACTTCAGGTTTAGTGTATACCTTGGACATTCTTATTGACGATGATTCACAGAAATTGCATCGGAATTAAATTCAAAAGTCACAATGCCGACTTAAGTACAAGAGGACTGACACTCTTACTTTCTATGATTTGAACCTCTCCTAGGAGTCCAGTTTTGGATTCGGATGCTTCACTTCAGGGTTACTGTATATCTTGGACCTCCTTATTGACGATGAAACACAGAAATTGCATCTGAATATAATACAAAAGGCACAATGCCGACTTAAGTACAAGAGGACTGACACTCTAACTTTCTATGATTTCAACCTCTCCTCTGAGTCCAGTTTTAGATTCCGATGCTTCACTTCAGGTTTACTGTATACCTTGGACCTCCTTATTGACAATCAATTACAGAAATTGCATCGGAATTAAATACAAAAGGCACAATGCCGACTTAAGTAAAAGATGACTGACACTCCAACTTTCTATGATCTGAACCTCTCCTGTGAGTCCAGTTTTAGATTCAGATGCTTCACTTCAGGTTTACTGGATACCTTGGACCTTGTTATTGACGATGAAGCACAGAAATTGTATCGGAATTAATTTCAAAAGTCACAATGCCGACTTAACTACAAGAGGATTGACACTCTTACTTTCTATGTTTTGAACCTCTCCTAAAAGTCTAGTTTTAGATTACGATGCTTCACTTCAGGTTTACTGTGTACCTTGGACCTCCTTATTGACAATGAATTACAGAAATTGCATCGGAATTAAATACAAAAGGCACAATGCCGACTTAAGTAAAAGAGGCCTGACACTCCAACTTTCTATGATTTGAACCTCTCCGAGGAGTCCAGTTTTAGATTCCGATGCTTCACGTCAGGTTTACTGCATACCTTGGACCTTCTTATGGACGATGAAACACAGAAATTGCATCCAAATTTAATACAAAAGGCACAATGCCGACTTAAGTACATGAGGACTGACACCCTAACTTTCTATGGTTTAAACCTCTCCTGTGAGTCCAGTATTAGATTCCGATGCTTCACTTCAGGTTTACTGTATACCTTGGACCTTCTAATTGAGGATGAAACATAGTAATTGCATCCTAATTTAATACAAAATGCACAATGCCGAATTAAGTACAAGAGGACTGACCCTCTAACTTCCTATGATTTCAACTTCTCCTGTGAGTCCAGTTTTAGACTCCGATGCTTCACTTCAGGTGTACTTTCTTATTGACGATGAAGCACAGAAACTGCGTCGGAATTAAATTCAAAAGGCACAATGCCCACTTAAGTACGAGAGGACTGACACTCTAACTTACTATGATTTGATCCTCTCCTGTGAGTCCAGATTTAGATTACAATGCTTCACTTAAGGTTTACTATATACCTTGGACCTTCTTATTGGCGATGAAACACAGAAGTTGCATCCGAACTTAATTCAAAATCACAATGCCGACTTAAGTACAAGATGACTGACACTCTACCTTTCTATGATCTGAACCTCACCTGTAATTCCAGTTTTAGGATCCGATGTTTCACTTCAGGTTTACTGTATCCCTTGGACCTTCTTATTGACGATGAAACACAGGAATTGCCACCGAATTTAATACCGAAGGCACAATGCCGACTTAAGTACAAGAGGACTGACAGACTACCTTTCTATGATTTGAACCGCTCTTGTGAGTCCAGTTTTAGATTCCGATGCTTCACTTCAGGTTTACTGTATACCTTGGACCTTCTTATTGACGATGAAGCTCAGAAATTGCATTGGAATTAAATTCAAAAGGCACAATGCCGACATAAGTACAAAAGGACTCACACTTTAACTTTCTATGATTTGAACATCTCCTGTCAGACCAGTTTTACATTCCGATGCTTCACTTCAGTTTTACTGTATCCCTTGGACCTTCTTATTGACGATGAAACACAGAAATTGCATCCGAATTTAATACAAAAGTCACAATGCCGACTTAAGTACAAGAGGACTGACACTCTTACTTTCTATGATTTGAACCTCTCCTAGGAGTCCAGTTTTAGATTCGGATGCTTCACTTCAGGTTCACTGTATATCTTGGACCTCCTTATTGACGATGAAACACAGAAATTGCATCCGAATTTAATACAAAAGGCACAATGCCTACTTAAGTACAAGAGGACTGACACTCTAACTTTCTATGATTTCAACCTCTCCTCTGAGTCCAGTTTTAGATTCCGATGCTTCACTTCAGGTTTACTGTATACCTTGGACCTCCTTATTGACAATCAATTACAGAAATTGCATCGGAATTAAATACAAAAGGCACAATGCCGACTTAAGTAAAAGAGGACTGACACTCCAACTTTCTATGATTAGAACCTCTCCTGTGGGTCCAGTTTTAGATTCCGGTGCTTCACTTCAGGTTTACTGGATACCTTGGACCTTGTTATTGACGATGAAGCACAGAAATTGTATCGGAATTAAATTCAAAAGTCACAATGCCGACTTAACTACAAGACGATTGACACTCTTACTTTCTATGTTTTGAACCTCTCCTAAAAGTCTAGTTTTAGATTACGATGCTTCACTTCAGGTTTACTGTGTACCTTGGACCTCCTTATTGACAATGAATTACAGAAATTGAATGGGAATTAAATACAAAAGGCACAATGCCGACTTAAGTAAAAGAGGCCTGACACTCCAACTTTCTATGATTTGAACCTCTCTGAGGAGTCCAGTTTTAGATTCCGATGCTTCACTTCAGGTTTACTGCATACCTTGGACCTTCTTATGGACGATGAAACACAGAAATTGCATCCAAATTTAATACAAAAGGCACAATGCCGACTTAAGTACATGAGGACTGACACTCTAACTTTCTATGGTTTAAACCTCTCCTGTGAGTCCAGTATTAGATTCCGATGCTTCACTTCAGGTTTACTGTATACCTTGGACCTTCTTATTGAGGATGAAACATAGTAATTGCATCCTAATTTAATACAAAATGCACAATGCCGAATTAAGTACAAGAGGACTGACCCTCTAACTTTCTATGATTTCAACTTCTCCTGTGAGTCCAGTTTTAGACTCCGATGCTTCACTTCAGGTGTACTTTCTTATTGACGATGAAGCACAGAAACTGCGTCGGAATTAAATTCAAAAGGCACAATGCCCACTTAAGTACGAGAGGACTGACACTCTAACTTACTATGATTTGATCCTCTCCTGTGAGTCCAGATTTAGATTACAATGCTTCACTTAAGGTTTACTATATCCCTTGGACCTTCTTATTGGCGATGAAACACAGAAATTGCATCCGAAATTAATTCAAAATCACAATGCCGAATTAAGTACAAGAGGAATGACACTCTAACTTTCTATGATTTGAATCTCTCCTGTGAGTCCAGTTTTAGATTCCAATGCTTCACCTCGGGTTTACTGTATACCTTGGACCTTATTATTGACGATGAATCAGAGAAATTGCATCGAATTAAATTCAAAAGGCACAATGCCGACTTAACTACATGAAGACTGACACTCTAACTTTCTATGATTTGAACCTCTCCTGTGAGACCAGTTTTAGATTCCGATGCTTCACTTCAGGTTTACCGTATCCCTTGGACCTTCTTACTGACGATGAAACGTAGTAATTGCATCCGAATTTAATACAAAAGGCACAATGCCGAATTAAGTACAAGAGGACTGACACTCTAAGTTTCTATGATTTGAAACCCTCCTGTGAAACCAGTTTTAGATTCCTTTGCTTCACTTTAGGTGTACTGTACACCATGGACCTTATAATTGACGATGAAGCACAGAATTTACGTCGGAATTTAATTCAAAAGGCACAATGCTGACTTAAGTACAAGAGGACTGACACTCTAACTTTCTATGATTTGAACCACACCTGTAAGTCCAGTTTTCGATTCCGATGCTTCACTTCAGGTTTACTGTATACCTTGGACCGTCTTATTGCCGATGAAACACCGAAATTGCATCGAATTAGATTCAAAAGGCACAATGCCGACTTAAGTACAAGAGGACTGACACTCTAACGTTCTATGATTTGAACCTCTCCTGTGAGTCCAGTTTTAGATTCCGATGCTTTGCTTCAGGTTTACTGTATACCTTGGACCTTCTTATTGACGATGAAGCACAGAAATTGCATCGGAATTAAATTCAAATGGCACAACGCCAACTTAAGTACAAGAGGACTGACACTCTAACTTTCTATGATTTGAACCTTTCCTGTGAGTACAGTTTTAGATTCCAATGCTTCACTTCAGGTTTACTGTATACCTTGGACCTTCTTACTGTCAATGAAACACAGAAATTGCATCCGAATTTAATACAAAAGACACAATGCCGACTTAAGTACAAGAGGACCGACACTCTCACTTGCTATGATTTGAACCTCTCCGGTGAGTCCAGTTTTAGATTCCGATGTTTCACTTCAGATTTACCGTATACCTTGCACTGTCTTATTGACGATGAAACACAGAAATTGCATCGGAATTAAATTCAAAAGGATCAATGCCGACTTAAATACAAGAGGACTGACACTCTAACTTTCTATGATTTGAAGCTCTCATGTGAGTCCTGTTTTAGATTCCGATGCTTCACTTCAGGTTTACTGTATCGCTTGGACCTTTTTATTGACGATGAAGCACAGTAATTGCATCGGAACTAAACTCATAAGGCACAATGCCGACATAAGTACAAGAGGACTGACACTCTAACTTTCTATGATTGGAACCAATCCTGTGAGTCCAGTTTTAGATTGCGATGCTTCACTTCAGGTTTACTGTATCCCTTGGACCTTCGTATTGACGATGAAACACAGAAATTGCATCTGAATTTTATACAAAAGTACAATGCTGACTTAGGTAAAAGAGGGCTGACTCTCTCACTTTATATGATTTGAACCTCTCCTGTGAGGTCAGTTTTATATTCCGATGCTTCACTTCAGGTTTACCGTATACCTTGCACTGTTTTATTGACGATGAAATACAGAAATTGCATCGGAATTAAATTCAAAAGGATCAATGCCGACTTAAATACAAGAGGACTGACACTCTAACTTTCTATGATTTGAAGCTCTCATGTGAGTCCAGTTTTAGATTCCGATGCTTCACTTCAGGTTTACTGTATCCCTTGGACCTTTTTATTGACGATGACGCACAGTAATTGTATCGGAATTAAACTCATAAGGCGCAATGCCGACATAAGTACAAGAGGACTGACACTCTAACTTTCTATGATTTGAACAACTCCTGTGAGTCCAGTTTTAGATTCCGATGCTTCACTTCAGGTTTACTGTATCCCTTGGACCTTCGTATTGACGATGAAACACAGAAATTGCATTGGAATTAAATTCAAAAGGCACAATGCCGACGTAAGTACAAGAGGACTGACACACTAACTTTCTATGATTTGAACCTCTCCTGTGAGTCCAGTTTTAGATTCCAATGCTTCACCTCGGGTTTACTGTATACCTTGGACCGTATTATTGACGATGAAACACAGAAATTGCAACGAATTAAATTCAAAAGGCACAATGCCGACTTAAGTACATGAAGACTGACACTCTAACTTTCTATGATTTGAACCTCTCCGGTGAGACCAGTTTTAGATCCCGATGCTTCACTTCAGGTTTACTGTATCCCTTCGACCTTCTTACTGTAGATGAAACATAGTAATTGCATCCGAATTTAATACAAAAGGCACAATGCCGAATTAAGTACAAGAGGACTGACACTCTAACTTTCTATGATTTGAACCTCTCCTGTGAGACCAGTTTTAGATTCCTATGCTTCACTTTAGGTGTACTGTTTACCTTGGACCCTCTAATTGACGATGAAACACAGAAATTGGGTCGGAATTAAATTCAAAAGGCACAATGCCGACTTAAGTACAAGAGGACTGACACTCTAACTTTCTATGATTTGAACGTCTCCTGTGATTCCAGTTTTAGATTCCGATGCTTCACTTCAGGTTTACTGTATCCCTTGGACATTCGTATTGACAAAGAAACACAGAAATTGCAACCGAATTTAATACACAAGGCACAATGCCGACGTAAGTACAAGAGGACTGACACTCTAACTTTCTATGATTTGAACCTCTCCTGTGAGTCCTGTTTTAGATTCCGATGCTTCACTTCAGGTTTACTGTATACCTTGGACCTTCCTATTGACGATGAAGCACAGAAACTGCGTCGGAATTAAATTCAAAACTCACAATGAAGACTTAAGTACAAAAGGACCGACACTCTAACATTCTATGATTTGGACCTCTCCTGTGAGTCCAGTTATAGATTCCGATGCTTCACTTCAGGTTTACTGTATACCTTGGACCTTCTTATTAACGATGATGCACAGAAATTACATCGGAATTAAATTCAAAAGGCACAATGCCGACTTAAGTACAAGAGGACTGACATTCTAACTTTCTATGATTTGAACCTCTCCTGTGAGTCCTGTTTTAGATTCCGATGCTTCACTTCAGGTTTTCTGTTTCCCTTGGACTTTCGTATTGACGATGAAGCACAGAAATAGCATCGGATTTAAATTCAAAAGGCACAATGCCGACTTAAGTACAAGAGGACTGACACTCCAACTTTCTATGATTTGAACGTCTCCTGTGAGTCCAGTTTTAGATTCCGATGCTTCACATCAGGTTTACCGTATACCTTGTACTGTTTTATTGACGATGAAACACAGAAATTGCATCGGAATTAAATTCAAAAGGATCAATGCCGACTTAAATACAAGAGGACTGACACTCTAACTTTCTATGATTTGAAGCTCTCATGTGAGTCCAGCTTTAGATTCTGATGCTTCACTTCAGGTTTACTGTATCCCTTGGACCTTTTTATTGACGATGAAGCACAGTAATTGTATCGGAATTAAACTCATAAGGCACAATGCCGACATAAGTACAAGAGGACTAACACTCTAACTTTCTATGATTTGAACAACTCCTGTGAGTCCAGTTTTAGATTCCGATGCTTCACTTCAGGTTTACTGTATCCCTTGGACCTTCGTATTGACGATGAAACACAGAAATTGCATTGGAATTAAATTCAAAAGGCACAATGCCGACGTAAGTACAAGAGGACTGACACTCTAACTTTCTATGATTTGAATCTCTCCTGTGAGTCCAGTTTTAGATTCCAATGCTTCACCTCGGGTTTACTGTATACCTTGGACCTTATTATTGACGATGAATCAGAGAAATTGCATCGAATTAAATTCAAAAGGCACAATGCCGACTTAACTACATGAAGACTGACACTCTAACTTTCTATGATTTGAACCTCTCCTGTGAGACCAGTTTTAGATTCCGATGCTTCACTTCAGGTTTACCGTATCCCTTGGACCTTCTTACTGACGATGAAACATAGTAATTGCATCCGAATTTAATACAGAAGGCACAATGCCGAATTAAGTACAAGAGGACTGACACTCTAACTTTCTATGATTTGAACCCCTCCTGTGAAACCAGTTTTAGATTCCTTTGCTTCACTTTAGGTGTACTGTATACCATGGACCTTATAATTGACGATGAAGCACAGAATTTGCGTCGGAATTAAATTCAAAAGGCACAATGCCGACTTAAGTACAAGAGGACTGACAATCTAACATTCTATGATTTGAACCTCTCCTGTGACTCCAGTTTTAGATTCGATGCTTCACTTCAGGTTTACTGTATCCCTTGGACCTTCTTATTGACGATGAAACACAGTAATTGCATCCGAACTTAATTCAGAATCACAATGCCGACTTAAGTACAAGAGGACTAACACTCTTTCAATGATTTGAACCTCTCCTGTGAGTCCAGTTTTAGATTCCGATGCTTCACATCAGGTTTACTGTATCCCTTGGACCTTCTTATTGACGATGAAACACAGAAATCGCATCCGAATTTAATACAAAAGGCACAATGCCGACTTAAGTACAAGAGGACTGACACTCTAACTTTCAATGATTTGAACGTCTCCTGTGAGTCCAGCTTTGGATTCCGATGCGTAACTTAAGGTTTACTGTATACCTTGGACCTTCTTATTGACGAACAAACACAGAAATTGCATAGGAATTAAATTCAAAAGGAACAATGCCGACTTAAGTAAAGAGGACTGACACTCTAATTTTCTATGATTTGAACTTCTCCTGTGAGTCAAGTTTTAGATTCCGATGCTTCACTTCACATTTACTGTATCCCTTGGACCTTCTTACTGACGATGAAACACAGAAATTGCATCCGAATTTAATTCAAATGGCACAATGATGACTTAAGTACAAGAGGACTGACACTCTAACTTTCTATGATTTGAACCACTCCTGTAAGTCCAGTTTTCGATTCCGATGCTTCACTTCAGTGTTACTGTATACCTTGGACCGTCTTATTGCCGATGAAAAACCGAAATTGCATCGAATTAGATTCAAAAGGCACAATGCCGACTTAAGTACAAGAGGACTGACACTCTAACTTTCTATGATTTGAACGTCTCCTGTGAGTCCAGTTTTAGATTCCGATGCTTTGCTTCAGGTTTACTGTATACCTTGGACCTTCATATTGACGATGAAGCACAGAAATTGCATCGGAAATAAATTAAAATGGCACAACGCCAACGTAAGTACAAGGGGACTGACACTCTAACTTTCTATGATTTGAACCTTTCCTGTGAGCCCAGTTTTAGTTTCCAATGCTTCACTTCAGGTTTACTGTATACCTTGGACCTTCTTATTGACAATGAAACACAGATATTGCATCCGAATTTAATACAAAAGACACAATGCCGACTTAAGTACAAGAGGACTGACACTCTCACTTGCTATGATTTGAACCTCTCCGGTGAGTCCAGTTTTCGATTCCAATGCTTCACTTCAGATTTACCGTATACCTTGCACTGTCTTATTGACGATGAAACACAGAAATTGCATCGGAATTAAATTCAAAAGGATCAATGCCGACTTAAATACAAGAGGACTGACACTCTAACTTTCTATGATTTGAAGCTCTCATGTGAGTCCAGTTTTAGAATCCGATGCTTCACTTCAGGTTTACTGTATCCCTTGGACCTTTTTATTGACGATGAAGCACAGTAATTGCATCGGAATTAAACTCATAAGGCAAAATGCCGACATAAGTACAAGAGGACTGACACTCTAACTTTCTATGATTTGAACCACTCCTGTGAGTCCAGTTTTAGATTCCGATGCTTCACTTCAGGTTTACTGTATCCCTTGGACCTTCGTATTGACGATGAAACACAGAAATTGCATCTGAATTTTATACAAAAGGCACAATGCTGACTTAAGTAAAAGAGCGCTGACACTCTCACTTTATATGATTTGAACCTCTCCTGTGAGGTCAGTTTTATATTCCGATGCTTCACTTCAGGTTTACCGTATACCTTGCACTGTTTTATTGACGATGAAATACAGAAATTGCATCAGAATTAAATTCAAAAGGATCAATGCCGACTTAAATACAAGAGGACTGACACTCTAACTTTCTATGATTTGAACCCCTCCTGTGAAACCAGTTTTAGATTCCTTTGCTTCACTTTAGGTGTACTGTATACCATGGACCTTATAATTGACGATGAAGCACAGAATTTGCGTCGGAATTAAATTCAAAAGGCACAATGCCGACTTAAGTACAAGGGGACTGACAATCTAACATTCTATGATTTGAACCCCTCCTGTGACTCCAGTTTTAGATTCGATGCTTCACTTCAGGTTTACTGTATCCCTTGGACCTTCTTATTGACGATGAAACACAGTAATTGCATCCGAACTTAATTCAGAATCACAATGCCGACTTAAGTACAAGAGGACTAACACTCTTTCAATGATTTGAACCTCTCCTGTGAGTCCAGTTTTAGATTCCGATGCTTCACATCAGGTTTACTGTATCCCTTGGACCTTCTTATTGACGATGAAACACAGAAATCGCATCCGAATTTAATACAAAAGGCACAATGCCGACTTAAGTACAAGAGGACTGACACTCTAACTTTCAATGATTTGAACCTCTCCTGTTAGTCCAGTTTTGGATTCCGATGCTTCACTTACGGTTTTCTGTATCCCTTGGACCTTCTTACTGACGATGAAACACAGAAATTGCATCCGAATGTAATGCAAAAGGCACAATGCCGACTTAAGTACAAGAGGACTGACACTCCAACTTTCTATGATTTGAACCTCTCCTGTGAGTCCACTTTTAGATTCCGATGCTTCACTTCAGGTTTACTGTATACCTTGGACCTCCTTATTGACGATGAAACACAGAAATTGCGTCGGAATTAAATACCAAATGCACAATGCCGACTTAACTACACGAGGACTGACACTCTAACTTTCTATGATTTGAACGTCTCCTGTGAGTCCAGCTTTAGATTCCGATGCGTAACTTAAGGTTTACTGTATACCTTGGACCTTCTTATTGACGAACAAACACAGAAATTGCATCGGAATTAAATTCAAAAGGAACAATGCCGACTTAAGTAAAGAGGACTGACACTCTAATTTTCTATGATTTGAACTTCTCCTGTGAGTCAAGTTTTAGATTCCGATGCTTCACTTCAGATTTACTGTATCCCTTGGACCTTCTTACTGACGATGAAACACAGAAATTGCATCCGAACTTAATTCAAATGGCACAATGATGACTTAAGTACAAGAGGACTGACACTCTAACTTTCTATGATTTGAACCACTCCTGTAAGTCCAGTTTTCGATTCCGATGCTTCACTTCAGTGTTACTGTATACCTTGGACCGTCTTATTGCCGATGAAACACCGAAATTGCATCGAATTAGATTCAAAAGGCACAATGCCGACTTAAGTACAAGAGGACTGACACTCTAACTTTCTATGATTTGAACGTCTCCTGTGAGTCCAGTTTTAGATTCCGATGCTTTGCTTCAGGTTTACTGTATACCTTGGACCTTCATATTGACGATGAAGCACAGAAATTGCATCGGAAATAAATTCAAATGGCACAACGCCAACTTAAGTACAAGGGGACTGACACTCTAACTTTCCATGATTTGAACCTTTCCTGTGAGCCCAGTTTTAGTTTCCAATGCTTCACTTCAGGTTTACTGTATACCTTGGACCTTCTTATTGACAATGAAACACAGAAATTGCATCCGAATTTAATACAAAGGACACAATGCCGACTTAAGTACAAGAGGCCTGACACTCTCACTTGCTATGATTTGAACCTCTCCGGTGAGTCCAGTTTTCGATTCCGATGCTTCACTTCAGATTTACCGTATACCTTGCACTGTCTTATTGACGATGAAACACAGAAATTGCATCGGAATTAAATTCAAAAGGATCAATGCCGACTTAAATACAAGAGGACTGACACTCTAACTTTCTATGATTTGAAGCTCGCATGTGAGTCCAGTTTTAGATTCCGATGCTTCACTTCAGGTTTACTGTATCCCTTGGACCTTTTTATTGACGATGAAGCACAGTAATTGCATCGGAATTAAACTCATAAGCCACAATGCCGACATAAGTACAAGAGGACTGACACTCTAACTTTCTATGATTTGAACCACTCCTGTGAGTCCAGTTTTAGATTCCGATGCTTCACTTCAGGTTTACTGTATCCCTTGGACCTTCGTATTGACGATGAAACACAGAAATTGCATCTGAATTTTATACAAAAGGCACAATGCTGACTTAAGTAAAAGAGGGCTGACACTCTCACTTTATATGATTTGAACCTCTCCTGTGAGGTCAGTTTTATATTCCGATGCTTCACTTCAGGTTTACCGTATACCTTGCACTGTTTTATTGACGATGAAATACAGAAATTGCATCAGAATTAAATTCAAAAGGATCAATGCCGACTTAAATACAAGAGGACTGACACTCTAATTTCTATGATTTGAACCCCTCCTGTGAAACCAGTTTTAGATTCCTTTGCTTCACTTTAGGTGTACTGTATACCATGGACCTTATAATTGACGATGAAGCACAGAATTTGCGTCGGAATTAAATTCAAAAGGCACAATGCCGACTTAAGTACAAGAGGACTGACAATCTAACATTCTACGATTTGAACCCCTCCTGTGACTCCAGTTTTAGATTCGATGCTTCACTTCAGGTTTACTGTATCCCTTGGACCTTCTTATTGACGATGAAACACAGTAATTGCATCCGAACTTAATTCAGAATCACAATGCCGACTTAAGTACAAGAGGACTAACACTCTTTCAATGATTTGAACCTCTCCTGTGAGTCCAGTTTTAGATTCCGATGCTTCACATCAGGTTTACTGTATCCCTTGGACCTTCTTATTGACGATGAAACACAGAAATCGCATCCGAATTTAATACAAAAGGCACAATGCCGACTTAAGTACAAGAGGACTGACACTCTAACTTTCAATGATTTGAACCTCTCCTGTGAGTCTAGTTTTAGATTCCAATGCTTCAGCTCGGGTTTATTGTATACCTTGGACCGTATTATTGCCGATGAAACAGAGAAATTGTATCGAATGAAATTCAAAAGGCACAATGTTGACTTAAGTACATGAAGACTGACACTCTAACTTTCTATGATTTGAACCTCTCCGGTGAGACCAGTTTTAGATCCCGATGCTTCACTTCAGGTTTACTGTATCCCTTGGACCTTCTTACTGACGATGAAACATAGTAATTGCATCCGAATTTAATACAAAAGGCACAATGCCGAATTAAGTACAAGAGGACTGACACTCTAACTTTCTATGATTTGAACCTCTCCTGTGAGACCAGTTTTAGATTCCTATGCTTCACTTTAGGTGTACTGTTTACCTTGGACCTTCTAATTGACGATGAAGCACAGAAATTGCGTCGGAATTAAATTCAAAAGGCACAATGCCGACTTAAGTACAAGAGGACTGACACTCTAACATTCTATGATTTGAAGCTCTCATGTGAGTCCAGTTTTTGATTCCGATGCTTCACTTCAGGTTTACTGAATGCCTTGGACCTTCTTATTGACGATGAAACACAGTAATTGCATCCGAACTTAATTCAGAATCACAATGCCGACTTAAGTACAAGAGGACTAACACTCTTTATGATTTGAACCTCTCCTGTGAGTCCAGTTTTAGAATCCGATGCTTCACATCAGGTTTACTGTATCCCTTGGACCTTCTTATTGACGATGAAACACAGAAATCGCATCCGAATTTAATACAAAAGGCACAATGCCGACTTAAGTACAAGAGGACTGACACTCTAACTTTCAATGATTTGAACCTCTCCTGTGAGTCTAGTTTTAGATTCCAATGCTTCAGCTCGGGTTTATTGTATACCTTGGACCGTATTATTGCCGATGAAACAGAGAAATTGTATCGAATGAAATTCAAAAGGCACAATGTTGACTTAAGTACATGAAGACTGACACTCTAACTTTCTATGATTTGAACCTCTCCGGTGAGACCAGTTTTAGATCCCGATGCTTCACTTCAGGTTTACTGTATACCTTGGACCTTCTTACTGACGATGAAACATAGTAATTGCATCCGAATTTAATACAAAAGGCACAATGCCGAATTAAGTACAAGAGGACTGACACTCTAACTTTCTATGATTTGAACCTCTCCTGTGAGACCAGTTTTAGATTCCTATGCTTCACTTTAGGTGTACTGTTTACCTTGGACCTTCTAATTGACGATGAAGCACAGAAATTGCGTCGGAATTAAATTCAAAAGGCACAATGCCGACTTAAGTACAAGAGGACTGACACTCTAACATTCTATGATTTGAAGCTCTCATGTGAGTCCAGTTTTTGATTCTGATGCTTCACTTCAGGTTTACTGAATCCCTTGGACCTTCTTATTGACGATGAAACACAGTAATTGCATCCGAACTTAATTCAGAATCACAATGCCGACTTAAGTACAAGAGGACTAACACTCTTTATGATTTGAACCTCTCCTGTGAGTCCAGTTTTAGAATCCGATGCTTCACATCAGGTTTACTGTATCCCTTGGACCTTCTTATTGACGATGAAACACAGAAATCGCATCCGAATTTAATACAAAAGGCACAATGCCGACTTAAGTACAAGAGGACTGACACTCTAACTTTCAATGATTTGAACGTCTCCTGTGAGTCCAGCTTTGGATTCCGATGCGTAACTTAAGGTTTACTGTATACCTTGGACCTTCTTATTGACGAACAAACACAGAAATTGCATAGGAATTAAATTCAAAAGGAACAATGCCGACTTAAGTAAAGAGGACTGACACTCTAATTTTCTATGATTTGAACTTCTCCTGTGAGTCAAGTTTTAGATTCCGATGCTTCACTTCACATTTACTGTATCCCTTGGACCTTCTTACTGACGATGAAACACAGAAATTGCATCCGAATTTAATTCAAATGGCACAATGATGACTTAAGTACAAGAGGACTGACACTCTAACTTTCTATGATTTGAACCACTCCTGTAAGTCCAGTTTTCGATTCCGATGCTTCACTTCAGTGTTACTGTATACCTTGGACCGTCTTATTGCCGATGAAAAACCGAAATTGCATCGAATTAGATTCAAAAGGCACAATGCCGACTTAAGTACAAGAGGACTGACACTCTAACTTTCTATGATTTGAACGTCTCCTGTGAGTCCAGTTTTAGATTCCGATGCTTTGCTTCAGGTTTACTGTATACCTTGGACCTTCATATTGACGATGAAGCACAGAAATTGCATCGGAAATAAATTAAAATGGCACAACGCCAACGTAAGTACAAGGGGACTGACACTCTAACTTTCTATGATTTGAACCTTTCCTGTGAGCCCAGTTTTAGTTTCCAATGCTTCACTTCAGGTTTACTGTATACCTTGGACCTTCTTATTGACAATGAAACACAGATATTGCATCCGAATTTAATACAAAAGACACAATGCCGACTTAAGTACAAGAGGACTGACACTCTCACTTGCTATGATTTGAACCTCTCCGGTGAGTCCAGTTTTCGATTCCAATGCTTCACTTCAGATTTACCGTATACCTTGCACTGTCTTATTGACGATGAAACACAGAAATTGCATCGGAATTAAATTCAAAAGGATCAATGCCGACTTAAATACAAGAGGACTGACACTCTAACTTTCTATGATTTGAAGCTCTCATGTGAGTCCAGTTTTAGAATCCGATGCTTCACTTCAGGTTTACTGTATCCCTTGGACCTTTTTATTGACGATGAAGCACAGTAATTGCATCGGAATTAAACTCATAAGGCAAAATGCCGACATAAGTACAAGAGGACTGACACTCTAACTTTCTATGATTTGAACCACTCCTGTGAGTCCAGTTTTAGATTCCGATGCTTCACTTCAGGTTTACTGTATCCCTTGGACCTTCGTATTGACGATGAAACACAGAAATTGCATCTGAATTTTATACAAAAGGCACAATGCTGACTTAAGTAAAAGAGCGCTGACACTCTCACTTTATATGATTTGAACCTCTCCTGTGAGGTCAGTTTTATATTCCGATGCTTCACTTCAGGTTTACCGTATACCTTGCACTGTTTTATTGACGATGAAATACAGAAATTGCATCAGAATTAAATTCAAAAGGATCAATGCCGACTTAAATACAAGAGGACTGACACTCTAACTTTCTATGATTTGAACCCCTCCTGTGAAACCAGTTTTAGATTCCTTTGCTTCACTTTAGGTGAACTGTATACCATGGACCTTATAATTGACGATGAAGCACAGAATTTGCGTCGGAATTAAATTCAAAAGGCACAATGCCGACTTAAGTACAAGGGGACTGACAATCTAACATTCTATGATTTGAACCCCTCCTGTGACTCCAGTTTTAGATTCGATGCTTCACTTCAGGTTTACTGTATCCCTTGGACCTTCTTATTGACGATGAAACACAGTAATTGCATCCGAACTTAATTCAGAATCACAATGCCGACTTAAGTACAAGAGGACTAACACTCTTTCAATGATTTGAACCTCTCCTGTGAGTCCAGTTTTAGATTCCGATGCTTCACATCAGGTTTACTGTATCCCTTGGACCTTCTTATTGACGATGAAACACAGAAATCGCATCCGAATTTAATACAAAAGGCACAATGCCGACTTAAGTACAAGAGGACTGACACTCTAACTTTCAATGATTTGAACCTCTCCTGTTAGTCCAGTTTTGGATTCCGATGCTTCACTTACGGTTTTCTGTATCCCTTGGACCTTCTTACTGACGATGAAACACAGAAATTGCATCCGAATGTAATGCAAAAGGCACAATGCCGACTTAAGTACAAGAGGACTGACACTCCAACTTTCTATGATTTGAACCTCTCCTGTGAGTCCACTTTTAGATTCCGATGCTTCACTTCAGGTTTACTGTATACCTTGGACCTCCTTATTGACGATGAAACACAGAAATTGCGTCGGAATTAAATACCAAATGCACAATGCCGACTTAACTACACGAGGACTGACACTCTAACTTTCTATGATTTGAACGTCTCCTGTGAGTCCAGCTTTAGATTCCGATGCGTAACTTAAGGTTTACTGTATACCTTGGACCTTCTTATTGACGAACAAACACAGAAATTGCATCGGAATTAAATTCAAAAGGAACAATGCCGACTTAAGTAAAGAGGACTGACACTCTAATTTTCTATGATTTGAACTTCTCCTGTGAGTCAAGTTTTAGATTCCGATGCTTCACTTCAGATTTACTGTATCCCTTGGACCTTCTTACTGACGATGAAACACAGAAATTGCATCCGAATTTAATTCAAATGGCACAATGATGACTTAAGTACAAGAGGACTGACACTCTAACTTTCTATGATTTGAACCACTCCTGTAAGTCCAGTTTTCGATTCCGATGCTTCACTTCAGTGTTACTGTATACCTTGGACCGTCTTATTGCCGATGAAACACCGAAATTGCATCGAATTAGATTCAAAAGGCACAATGCCGACTTAAGTACAAGAGGACTGACACTCTAACTTTCTATGATTTGAACGTCTCCTGTGAGTCCAGTTTTAGATTCCGATGCTTTGCTTCAGGTTTACTGTATACCTTGGACCTTCATATTGACGATGAAGCACAGAAATTGCATCGGAAATAAATTCAAATGGCACAACGCCAACTTAAGTACAAGGGGACTGACACTCTAACTTTCCATGATTTGAACCTTTCCTGTGAGCCCAGTTTTAGTTTCCAATGCTTCACTTCAGGTTTACTGTATACCTTGGACCTTCTTATTGACAATGAAACACAGAAATTGCATCCGAATTTAATACAAAGGACACAATGCCGACTTAAGTACAAGAGGACTGACACTCTCACTTGCTATGATTTGAACCTCTCCGGTGAGTCCAGTTTTCGATTCCGATGCTTCACTTCAGATTTACCGTATACCTTGCACTGTCTTATTGACGATGAAACACAGAAATTGCATCGGAATTAAATTCAAAAGGATCAATGCCGACTTAAATACAAGAGGACTGACACTCTAACTTTCTATGATTTGAAGCTCGCATGTGAGTCCAGTTTTAGATTCCGATGCTTCACTTCAGGTTTACTGTATCCCTTGGACCTTTTTATTGACGATGAAGCACAGTAATTGCATCGGAATTAAACTCATAAGCCACAATGCCGACATAAGTACAAGAGGACTGACACTCTAACTTTCTATGATTTGAACCACTCCTGTGAGTCCAGTTTTAGATTCCGATGCTTCACTTCAGGTTTACTGTATCCCTTGGACCTTCGTATTGACGATGAAACACAGAAATTGCATCTGAATTTTATACAAAAGGCACAATGCTGACTTAAGTAAAAGAGGGCTGACACTCTCACTTTATATGATTTGAACCTCTCCTGTGAGGTCAGTTTTATATTCCGATGCTTCACTTCAGGTTTACCGTATACCTTGCACTGTTTTATTGACGATGAAATACAGAAATTGCATCAGAATTAAATTCAAAAGGATCAATGCCGACTTAAATACAAGAGGACTGACACTCTAATTTCTATGATTTGAACCCCTCCTGTGAAACCAGTTTTAGATTCCTTTGCTTCACTTTAGGTGTACTGTATACCATGGACCTTATAATTGACGATGAAGCACAGAATTTGCGTCGGAATTAAATTCAAAAGGCACAATGCCGACTTAAGTACAAGAGGACTGACAATCTAACATTCTACGATTTGAACCCCTCCTGTGACTCCAGTTTTAGATTCGATGCTTCACTTCAGGTTTACTGTATCCCTTGGACCTTCTTATTGACGATGAAACACAGTAATTGCATCCGAACTTAATTCAGAATCACAATGCCGATTTAAGTACAAGAGGACTAACACTCTTTCAATGATTTGAACCTCTCCTGTGAGTCCAGTTTTAGATTCCGATGCTTCACATCAGGTTTACTGTATCCCTTGGACCTTCTTATTGACGATGAAACACAGAAATCGCATCCGAATTTAATACAAAAGGCACAATGCCGACTTAAGTACAAGAGGACTGACACTCTAACTTTCAATGATTTGAACCTCTCCTGTGAGTCTAGTTTTAGATTCCAATGCTTCAGCTCGGGTTTATTGTATACCTTGGACCGTATTATTGCCGATGAAACAGAGAAATTGTATCGAATGAAATTCAAAAGGCACAATGTTGACTTAAGTACATGAAGACTGACACTCTAACTTTCTATGATTTGAACCTCTCCGGTGAGACCAGTTTTAGATCCCGATGCTTCACTTCAGGTTTACTGTATCCCTTGGACCTTCTTACTGACGATGAAACATAGTAATTGCATCCGAATTTAATACAAAAGGCACAATGCCGAATTAAGTACAAGAGGACTGACACTCTAACTTTCTATGATTTGAACCTCTCCTGTGAGACCAGTTTTAGATTCCTATGCTTCACTTTAGGTGTACTGTTTACCTTGGACCTTCTAATTGACGATGAAGCACAGAAATTGCGTCGGAATTAAATTCAAAAGGCACAATGCCGACTTAAGTACAAGAGGACTGACACTCTAACATTCTATGATTTGAAGCTCTCATGTGAGTCCAGTTTTTGATTCCGATGCTTCACTTCAGGTTTACTGAATGCCTTGGACCTTCTTATTGACGATGAAACACAGTAATTGCATCCGAACTTAATTCAGAATCACAATGCCGACTTAAGTACAAGAGGACTAACACTCTTTATGATTTGAACCTCTCCTGTGAGTCCAGTTTTAGAATCCGATGCTTCACATCAGGTTTACTGTATCCCTTGGACCTTCTTATTGACGATGAAACACAGAAATCGCATCCGAATTTAATACAAAAGGCACAATGCCGACTTAAGTACAAGAGGACTGACACTCTAACTTTCAATGATTTGAACCTCTCCTGTGAGTCTAGTTTTAGATTCCAAAGCTTCAGCTCGGGTTTATTGTATACCTTGGACCGTATTATTGCCGATGAAACAGAGAAATTGTATCGAATGAAATTCAAAAGGCACAATGTTGACTTAAGTACATGAAGACTGACACTCTAACTTTCTATGATTTGAACCTCTCCGGTGAGACCAGTTTTAGATCCCGATGCTTCACTTCAGGTTTACTGTATCCCTTGGACCTTCTTACTGACGATGAAACATAGTAATTGCATCCGAATTTAATACAAAAGGCACAATGCCGAATTAAGTACAAGAGGACTGACACTCTAACTTTCTATGATTTGAACCTCTCCTGTGAGACCAGTTTTAGATTCCTATGCTTCACTTTAGGTGTACTGTTTACCTTGGACCTTCTAATTGACGATGAAGCACAGAAATTGCGTCGGAATTAAATTCAAAAGGCACAATGCCGACTTAAGTACAAGAGGACTGACACTCTAACATTCTATGATTTGAAGCTCTCATGTGAGTCCAGTTTTTGATTCCGATGCTTCACTTCAGGTTTACTGAATCCCTTGGACCTTCTTATTGACGATGAAACACAGTAATTGCATCCGAACTTAATTCAGAATCACAATGCCGACTTAAGTACAAGAGGACTAACACTCTTTATGATTTGAACCTCTCCTGTGAGTCCAGTTTTAGAATCCGATGCTTCACATCAGGTTTACTGTATCCCTTGGACCTTCTTATTGACGATGAAACACAGAAATCGCATCCGAATTTAATACAAAAGGCACAATGGCGACTTAAGTACAAGAGGACTGACACTCTAACTTTCAATGATTTGAACCTCTCCTGTGAGTCAAGTTTTATATTCCGATGCTTCACTTCAGGTTTTCTGTATCCCTTGGACCTTCTTACTGACGATGAAACACAGAAATTGCATCCGAATATAATACAAAAGGCACAATGCCGACTTAAGTACAAGAGGACTGACACTCTAACTTTCTATGATTTGAACCTCTCCTGTGAGTCCAGTTTTAGATTCCGATGCTTCACTTAAGGTTTACTGTATCCCTTGGACATTCGTATTGACGAAGAAACACAGAAATTGCAACCGAATTTAATACAAAAGGCACAATGCCGACGTAAGTACAAGAGGACTGTCACTCTAACTTTCTATGATTTGAACCTCTCCTGTGAGTCCTGTTTTAGATTCCGATGCTTCACTTCAGGTTTACTGTATACCTTGGACCTTCCTATTGTCGATGAAGCACAGAAACTGCGTCGGAATTAAATTCAAAACTCACAATGAAGACTTAAGTACAAAAGGACCGACACTCTAACATTCTATGATTTGGACCTCTCCTGTGAGTCCAGTTTTAAATTCCGATGCTTCACTTCAGGTTTACTGTATACCTTGGACCCTCTTATTAACGATGATGCACAGAAATTACATCGGAATTAAATTCAAAAGGCACAATGCCGACTTATGTACAAGAGGACTGACATTCTAACTTTCTATGATTTGAACCTCTCCTGTGAGTCCTGTTTTAGATTCCGATGCTTCACTTCTGGTTTTCTGTTTCCCTTGGACTATCGTATTGACGATGAAGCACAGAAATACCATCGGAATTAAATTCAAAAGGCACAATGCCGACTTAAGTACAAGAGTACCGACACTCTAACTTTCTATGATTTGAACGTCTCCTGTGAGTCCAGTATTAGATTCCGATGCTTCATATCAGGTTTACCGTATACCTTGCACTGTTTTATTGACGATGAAACACAGAAATTGCATCGGAATTAAATTCAAAAGGATCAATGCCGACTTAAATACAAGAGGACTGACACTCTAACTTTCTATGATTTGAAGCTCTCATGTGAGTCCAGTTTTAGATTCTGATGCTTCACTTCAGATTTACTGTATCCCTTGGACCTTTTTATTGACGATGAAGCACAGTAATTGTATCGGAATTAAACTCATAAGGCACGATGCCGACATAAGTACAAGAGGACTGACACTCTAACTTTCTATGATTTGAACAACTCCTGTGAGTCCAGTTTTAGATTCCGATGCTTCACTTCAGGTTTACTGTATCCCTTGGACCTTCGTATTGACGATGAAACACAGAAATTGCATTGGAATTAAATTCAAAAGGCACAATGCCGACGTAAGTACAAGAGGACTGACACTCTAACTTTCTATGATTTGAATCTCTCCTGTGAGTCCAGTTTTAGATTCCAATGCTTCACCTCAGGTTTCCTGTATACCTTGGACCTTATTATTGACGATGAAACAGAGAAATTGCATCGAATTAAATTCAAAAGGCACAATGCCGACTTAACTACATGAAGACTGACACTCTAACTTTCTATGATTTGAACCTCTCCTGTGAGACGAGTTTTAGATTCCGATGCTTCACTTCAGGTTTACAGTATCCCTTGGACCTTCTTACTGACGATGAAACATAGTAATTGCATCCGAATTTAATACAAAAGCACAATGCCGAATTAAGTACAAGAGGACTGACACTCTAACTTTCTATAATTTGAACCCCTCCTGTGAAACCAGTTTTAGATTCCTTTGCTTCGCTTTAGGTGTACTGTATACCATGGACCTTATAATTGACGATGAAGCACAGAATTTGCGTCGGAATTAAATTCAAAAGGCACAATGCCGACTTAAGTACAAGAGGACTGACAATCTAACATTCTATGATTTGAACCTCTCCTGTGACTCCAGTTTTAGATTCGATGCTTCACTTCAGGTTTACTGTATCCCTTGGACTTTCTTATTGACGATGAAACACAGTAATTGCATCCGAACTTAATTCAGAATCACAATGCCGACTTAAGTACAAGAGGACTAACACTCTTTCAATGATTTGAACCTCTCCTGTGTGTCCAGTTTTAGATTCCGATTCTTCACATCAGGTTTACTGTATCCCTTCGACCTTCTTATTGACGATGAAACACAGAAATCGCATCCGAATTTAATACAAAAGGCACAATGCCGACTTAAGTACAAGAGGACTGACACTCTAACTTCCAATGATTTGAACCTCTCCTGTGAGTCCAGTTTTGGATTCCGATGCTTCACTTCAGGTTTTCTGTGTCCGTTGGACCTTCTTACTGACGATGAAACACAAAAATTGCATCCGAATATAATACAAAAGGCAGAATGCCGACTTAAGTACAAGAGGACCGACACTCTAACTTTCTATGATTTGAACCTCTCCTGTGAGTCCACTTTTAGATTCCGATGCTTCACTTCAGGTTTACTGTATACCTTGGACCTCCTTATTGACGATGAAACACAGAAATTGCGTCGGAATTAAATACCAAATGCACAATGCCGACTTAACAACACGAGGACTGACACTCTAACTTTCTATGATTTGAACGTCTCCTGTGAGTCCTGTTTTAGATTCCGATGCTTCACTTCAGGTTTACTGTATCCCTTGGACATTCGTATTGACGAAGAAACACAGAAATTGCAACCGAATTTAATACAAAAGGCACAATGCCGACGTAAGTACAAGAGGACTGACACTCTAACTTTCTATGATTTGAACCTCTCCTGTGAGTCCTGTTTTAGATTACGATGCTTCACTTCAGGTTTACTGTATACCTTGGACCTTCCTATTGACGATGAAGCACAGAAATTGCGTCGGAATTAAATTCAAAACTCACAAAGAAGACATAAGTACAAAAGGACCGACACTCTAACATTCTATGATTTGGACCTCTCCTGTGAGTCCTGTTTTAGATTCCGATGCTTCACTTCAGGTTTACTGTATACCTTGGACCTTCTTATTAACGATGATGCACAGAAATTACATCGGAATTAAATTCAAAAGGCACAATGCCGACTTAAGTACAAGTGGTCTGACATTCTAACTTTCTATGATTTGAACCTCTCCTGTGAGTCCTGTTTTAGGTTCCGATGCTTCACTTCAGGTTTTCTGTTTCCCTTGGACTTTCGTATTGACGATGAAGCACAGAAATAGCATCGGAATTAAATTCAAAAGACACAATGCCGACTTAAGTACAAGAGGACTGACACTCTAACTGTCTATGATTTGAACGACTCCTGTGAGTCCAGTTTTAGATTCCGATGCTTCATATCAGGTTTACCGTATACCTTGCACTGTTTTATTGACGATGAGACACAGAAATTGCATCGAAATTCAATTCAAAAGGATCAATGCCGGCTTAAATACAAGAGGACTGACACTCTAACTTTCTATGATTTGAACCTCTCCTGTGAGTCCAGTTTTAGATTCCGATGCTTCACTTCAGGTTTACTGTATCCCTTGGACCTTCGTATTGACGATGAAACACAGAAATTGCATTGGAATTAAATTTCAAAAGGCACAATGCCGACGTAAGTACAAGAGGACTGACACTCTAACTTTCTATGATTTGAACCTCTCCTGTGAGTCCAGTTTCAGATTCCAATGCTTCACCTCGGGTTTACTGTATACCTTGGACATTATTATTGACGATGAAACAGAGAAATTGCATCGAATTAAATTCAAAAGGCACAATGCCGACTTAACTACATGAAGACTGACACTCTAACCTTTTATGATTTGAACCTCTCCTGTGAGACCAGTTTTAGATTCCGATGCTTCACTTCAGGTTTACTGTATCCCTTGGACGTTCTTACTGACGATGAAACATAGTAATTGCATCCGAATTTAATACAAAAGGCACAATGCCGACTTAAGTACAAGAGGACTAACACTCTTTCTATGATTTGAACCTCTCCTGTGAGTCCAGTTTTAGATTCCGATGCTTCACATCAGGTTTACTGTATCCCTTGGACCTTCTTATTGACGATGAAACACAGAAATCGCATCCGAATTTAATACAAAAGGCACAATGACGATTTAAGTACAAGAGGACTGACACTCTAACTTTCAATGATTTGAACCTCTCCTGTGAGTCCAGTTTTGGATTCCGATACTTCACTTCAGGTTTTCTGTATCCCTTGGACCTTCTTACTGACGATGAAACACAGAAATTGCATCCGAATATAATACAAAGGGCACAATGCCGACTTAAGTACAAGAGGACTGACACTCTAACTTTCTATGATTTGAACCTCTCCTGTGAGTCCTGTTTTAGATTCCGATGCTTCACTTCAGGTTTTCTGTATACCTTGGACCTTCCTATTGACGATGAAGCACAGAAACTGCGTCGGAATTAAATTCAAAACTCACAATGAAGACTTAAGTACAAAAGGACCGACACTCTAACATTCTATGATTTGGACCTCTCCTGTGAGTCCAGTTTTAGATTCCGATGCTTCACTTCAGGTTTACTGTATAACTTGGACCTTCTTATTAACGATGATGCATAGAAATTACATCGGAATTAAATTCAAAAGGCACAATGCCGGCTTAAGTACAAGAGGACTGACATTCTAAGTTTCTATGATTTGAACCTCTCCTGTGAATCCTGTTTTAGATTCCGATGCTTCACTTCAGGTTTTCTGTTTCCCTTGGACTTACGTATTGACAATAAGCACAGAAATAGCATCGGAATTAAATTCAAAAGGCACAATGCCGACTTAAGTACCGGAGGACTGACACTCGAACTTTCTATGATTTGAACCTCTCCTGTGAGTCCAGTTTTAGATTCCGATGCTTCACATCAGGTTTACAGTATCGATTGGACCTTCTTATTGGCGAAGACACACAGAAATTGCATCCGAATTTAATACAAAAGGCACAATGCCGACATAAGTACAAGAGGACTAGCACTCTAACTTTCTATGATTTGAACCTCTCCTGTGAGTCCGGTATTTGATTCCGATGCTTCACTTCAGGATTATTGTATCCCTTGAACTTTCTTATTGACGATAAAACACAGGAATTGCCACCGAATTTAATACAAAAGGCACAATGCCGACTTAAGTGCAAGAGGACTGACAGACTAACTTTCTATGATTTGAACCTCTCCTGTGAGTCCAGTTTTAGATTCCGATGCTTCACTTCAGGTTTACTGTATACCTTGGACCTCCTTCTTGACGATGAAACACAAAAATTGCATCGGAATTAAATACCAAAGGCACAATGCCGACTTAAGTACAAAAGGACTGACACTTTAACTTTCTATGATTTGAACATCTCCTGTCAAACCAGTTTTACATTCCGATGCTTCACTTCAGTTTTACTGTATCCCTTGGACCTTCTTATTGACGATGAAACACAGAAATTGCATCCGAATTTAATACAAAAGGCCCAATGCCGACTTAAGTACAAGAGGACTGACACTCTAACTTTCTATGCTTTGAACCACTCCTGGTAGTCCAGTTTTAGATTCCGATGCTTCACTTCAGGTTCACTGTATACCTTGGACCTCCTTATTGACGATGAAACACAGAAATTGCAT
The DNA here is from genome assembly GCF_023864345.2 of Schistocerca serialis cubense. Taxonomy (NCBI): domain Eukaryota; kingdom Metazoa; phylum Arthropoda; class Insecta; order Orthoptera; family Acrididae; genus Schistocerca; species Schistocerca serialis. Next base: position 22,516,011 of record NC_064647.1, on the reverse strand, counting down.
CGGAATTAAATACCGAAAGCACAATGCCGACTTAACTACACGAGGACTGACACTCCAACTTTCTATGATTTGAACGTCTCCTGTGAGTCCAGTTTTAGATTCCGATGCGTAACTTAAGGTTTACTGTATACCTTGGACATGCTTATTGACGACGAAACACAGAAATTGCATCGGAATTAAATTCAAAAGGAACAATGCCGACTTAAGTAAAGAGGACTGACACTCTATTTTTCTATGATTTGAACTTCTCCTGTGAGTCAAGTTTTAGATTCCGATGCTTCACTTCAGATTTACTGTATCCCTTGGACCTTCTTACTGACGATGAAACACAGAAATTGCATCCGAATTTAATTCAAAAGGCACAACACTGACTTAAGTACATGAGGACTGACACTCTAACTTTCTATGATTTGAACCACTCCTGTGAGTCCAGTTTTCGATTCCGATGCTTCACTTCAGGTTTACTGTATACCTTGGACCGTCTTATTGCCGATGAAACACCGAAATTGCATCGGAATTAAATTCAAAACAATCAATGCCGACTTAAATACAAGAGGACTGACACTCTAACTTTCTATGATTTGAAGCTCTCATGTGAGTCCAGTTTTAGATTCCGATGCTTCACTTCAGGTTTACTGTATCCCTTGGACCTTTTTATTGACGATGAAGCACAGTAATTGCATCGGAATCAAACTGATAAGGCACAATGCCGAGATAAGTACAAGAGGACTGACACTCTAATTTTCTATGATTTGACTACTCCTGTGAGTCCAGTTTTAGATTCCGATGCTTCACTTCTGGTTAACTGTATCCCTTGGACCTTCGTATTGACGATGAAACACAGAAACTCCATCTGAATTTTATACAAAAGCCACAATGCTGACTTAAGTAAAAGAGGACTGACACTCTCACTTTATATGATTTGAACCTCTCCTGTGAGGTCAGTTTTATATTCCGATGCTTCACTTCAGGTTTACCGTATACCTTGCACTGTTTTATTGACAATGAAACACAGAAATTGCATCGGAATTAAATTCAAAAGGATCAATGCCGACTTAAATACAAGAGGACTGACACTCTAACTTTCTATGATTTGAAGCTCTCATGTGAGTCCAGTTTTAGATTCCGATGCTTCACTTCAGGTTTACTGTATCCCTTGGACCTATTTATTGACGAAGAAGCATAGTAATTGTATCGGAATTAAACTCATAAGGCACAATGCCGACATAAGTACAAGAGGACTGACACTCTAACTTTCTATGATTTGAACAACTCCTGTAAGTCCAGTTTTAGATTCCGATGCTTCACTTCAGGTTTACTGTATCACTTGGACCTTCGTATTGACGATGAAACACAGACATTGCATCCGAATTTTAAACAAAAGGCACAATGCTGACTTAAGTAAAAGAGGACTGACACTCTCACTTTCTATGATTTGAACCTCTCCTGTGAGTCCAGTTTTATATTCCGATGCTTCACTTCAAGTTTACTGTATACCTTGGACCTTCTTATTGACGATGAAGCACAGAAATTGCATCGGAATTAAATTCAAAAGGCACAATGCCGACTTAAATACAAGAGGACTGACACTCTATCTTTCTATGATTTGAACCTCTCCTGTGAGTCCAGTTTTAGGTTCCGTGCTTCACTTCAGGTTTACTGTATCCCTTGGACCTTCTTATTGACGGTGAAACACAGAAATTCCATCCGAATTTAATATAAAATGCACAATGCCGACTTAAGTACAAGACGACTGACACTCTAACTTTCTATGATTTGAACCTCTCCTGTGAGTCCAGTTTTAGATTCCGATGCATCACTTCAGGTTGACTGTATACCTTGGACCTTCTTATTGACGGCGAAACACAGAAATTGCATCGAAATTAATTTCAAAAGGCGCAATGCCGACTTAAGTACAAGAGGACTGACACTCTAACTTTCTATGATTTGAACACTCCTGAGAGTCCAGTTTTAGATTCCGATGCTTCACTTCAGGTTTTCTGTATCCCTTGGACCTTCGTATTGACGATGAAGCACAGAAATTGCATCGGAATTAAATTCAAAAGGCACAATGCCGACTTAAATACAAGAGGACTGACACTCCATCTTTCTATGATTTGAACCTCTCCTGTGAGTCCAGTTTTAGGTTCCGTGCTTCACTTCAGGTTTACTGTATCCCTTGGACCTTCTTATTGACGATGAAACACAGATATTGCATCCGAATTTAATACAAAAGGCACAATGCCGACTTAAGTACAAGAGGACTGACCCGCCAACTTCCTATGGATTGAACCTCTCCTGTGGGTCCAGTTTTTGATTCCGATGCTTCACTTCAGGTTTAGTGTATCCCTTGGACTCTCTTATTGACGATGAAACACAGAAATTGCATCCAAATTTAATATAAAAGGCACAATGTTGACTTAAGTACAAGAGGACTGACACTCTAACTTTCTATGATTTGAACCTCTCCTGTGAGACCAGGTTTAGATTCCGATGCTTCACTTCAGGTTGACTGTATACCTTGGACCTTCTTATTGACGACGAAACACAGAAATTGCATCGAAATTAAATTCAAAAGGCGCAATGCCGACTTAAGTACAAGAGGACTGACACTCTAACTTTCTATGATTTTAACCCCTCCTGTGAGTCTAGTTCTAGATTCCGATGCTTCGCTTCAGGTTTACTATATACCTTGGACCTTTTTATTGACCATGAAGCACAGAAATTGCATCGGAAATAAATTCAAAAGGCACAATGCCGACTTAAGTACAAGAGGATTGACACTCTAACTTTCAATGATTTGAACCTCTCATTTGATTCCAGTTTTAGATTCCGATGCTTCACTTCAGGTTTACTGTATTCCTTGGACCTTTTTATTGACGATGAAGCACAGTAATTGCATCGGAATTGAATTCATAAAGCACAATGCCGACATAAGTACAAGAGGACTGACACTCTAACTTTCTATGATTTGAACCACTCCTGTGAGTCCAGTTTTAGATTCCGATGCTTCACTTCAGATTTAATGTATCCCTTGGATCTTCTTTTTGCCGATGAAACACCGAAATTGCAACGAATTAGATTCAAAAGGCACAATGCCGACTTAAGAACAAGAGGACTGACACTCTAACTTTCTATGATTTGAACCTCTCCTGTGAGTCCAGTTTTAGATTTCGATTCTTCACTTCAGGTTTACTGTATACCTTGGACCTTCTTATTGACGATGAAGCACAGATATTGCATCGGAATTAAATTCAAAAAGCAAAATGCCGATTCAAGTACGAGAGGACTGACACACTAACATTCTATGATTTGAACCTCTCCTGTGAGACCAGTTTTAGATTCCGATGGTTCACTTCAGGATTACTGTATACCTTGGATCTTCTTATTGACGATGAAGCACAGAAACTGCATCGGAATTAAATTCATAAGGCACAATGCCGACTTAAGTACAAGAGGACTGACACTCTAACTTTCTATGATTTGAAACTTACCTGTGAGTCCAGTTTTAGATTCCGATGCTTCACTTCAGGTTTACTGTATACTATGGACACTCCAATTTTCTATGATCTGAACCTCTCCTGTGTGTCCAGTTTTAGATTCCGATGCTTCACTTCAGGTTTACTGTACACCTTGGACCTTCTTATTGGCGATGAAACACAGAAATGGCATCGGAATTAATTTCAAAAGGCAGAATGCCGACTTAAGTACAAGAGGACTGACACTCTTACTTCCTATGATTTGAACCTCTCCTGTGAGTCCAGTTTTAGATTCCGATGCTTCGCTTCAGGTTCACTGTATACCTTGGACCTTCTTATTGACGATGAAGCACAGAAATTGCATCGGAATTCAATTCCAAAGGGACAACGCCGACTTAAGTACAAGGGGACTGACACTCTAACATTCTGTGTTTGAACCTCTCCTGTGAGTCCAGTTTTAGATTCCGATGCTTCGCTTCAGGTTCACTGTATACCTTGTACCTTCTTATTGACGATGAAGCACAGATATTGCATCGGAATTAAATTCAAAAAGCACAATGCCGACTTAAGTACAAGAGGACCGACACTCTAACTTTCTATGATTTGAACCACTCCTGTGAGTCCAGTTTTAGATTCCGATGCTTCACTTCAGATTTAATGAATCCCTTGGATCTTCTTTTTGCCGATGAAACACCGAAATTGCAACGAATTAGATTCAAAAGGCACAATGCCGACTTAAGAACAAGAGGACTGACACTCTAACTTTCTATGATTTGAACCTCTCCTGTGAGACCAGGTTTAGATTCCGATGCTTCACTTCAGGTTGACTGTATACCTTGGACCTTCTTATTGACGACGAAACACAGAAATTGCATCGAAATTAAATTCAAAAGGCGCAATGCCGACTTAAGTACAAGAGGACTGACACTCAAACTTTCTATGATTTTACCCCCTCCTGTGAGTCTAGTTCTAGATTCCGATGCTTCGCTTCAGGTTTACTATATACCTTGGACCTTTTTATTGACCATGAAGCACAGAAATTGCATCGGAAATAAATTCAAAAGGCACAATGCCGACTTAAGTACAAGAGGATTGACACTCTAACTTTCAATGATTTGAACCTCTCATTTGATTCCAGTTTTAGATTCCGATGCTTCACTTCAGGTTTACTGTATTCCTTGGACCTTTTTATTGACGATGAAGCACAGTAATTGCATCGGAATTAAATTCATAAAGCACAATGCCGACATAAGTACAAGAGGACTGACACTCTAACTTTCTATGATTTGAACCACTCCTGTGAGTCCAGTTTTAGATTCCGATGCTTCACTTCAGATTTAATGTATCCCTTGGATCTTCTTTTTGCCGATGAAACACCGAAATTGCAACGAATTAGATTCAAAAGGCACAATGCCGACTTAAGAACAAGAGGACTGACACTCTAACTTTCTATGATTTGAACCTCTCCTGTGAGTCCAGTTTTAGATTTCGATTCTTCACTTCAGGTTTACTGTATACCTTGGACCTTCTTATTGACGATGAAGCACAGAAATTGCATCGGAATTAAATTCAAAAAGCAAAATGCCGATTCAAGTACGAGAGGACTGACACACTAACATTCTATGATTTGAACCTCTCCTGTGAGACCAGTTTTAGATTCCGATGGTTCACTTCAGGATTACTGTATACCTTGGATCTTCTTATTGACGATGAAGCACAGAAACTGCATCGGAATTAAATTAATAAGGCACAATGCCGACTTAAGTACAAGAGGACTGACACTCTAACTTTCTATGATTTGAAACTTACCTGTGAGTCCAGTTTTAGATTCCGATGCTTCACTTCAGGTTTACTGTATACTATGGACACTCCAATTTTCTATGATCTGAACCTCTCCTGTGTGTCCAGTTTTAGATTCCGATGCTTCACTTCAGGTTTACTGTACACCTTGGACCTTCTTATTGGCGATGAAACACAGAAATGGCATCGGAATTAATTTCAAAAGGCAGAATGCCGACTTAAGTACAAGAGGACTGACACTCTTACTTCCTATGATTTGAACCTCTCCTGTGAGTCCAGTTTTAGATTCCGATGCTTCGCTTCAGGTTCACTGTATACCTTGGACCTTCTTATTGACGATGAAGCACAGAAATTGCATCGGAATTCAATTCCAAAGGGACAACGCCGACTTAAGTACAAGAGGACTGACACTCTTACTTCCTATGATTTGCACCTCTCCTGTGAGTCCAGTTTTAGATTCCGATGCTTCGCTTCAGGTTCACTGTATACCTTGGACCTTCTTATTGACGATGAAGCACAGATATTGCATCGGAATTAAATTCAAAAAGCACAATGCCGACTTAAGTACAAGAGGACCGACACTCTAACTTTCTGTGTTTGAACCTCTCCTGTGAGTCCAGTTTTAGATTCCGATGCTTCACTTCAGGTTTACTGTATCCCTTGGACCTTCTTTGTGACGATCAAACACAGAAATTGCACCCGAATTTAATACAAAAGGCACTATGCCGACTTAAAAACAAGAGGACTGACACTCTCACATTCTATGATTTGAACCTCTCCTGTGAGTCCAGATTTACATTCCGATGCTTCACTTCAGGTTTACCGTATACCTTGCACTGTCTTATTGACGATGAAACACAGAAATGGCATCGGAATTAAATTCAAAACGATCAATGCCGACATAAGTACAAGAGGACTGACACTCTGACTTTCTATGATTTGAACCACTCCTGTGAGTCCAGATTCAGATTCCGATGCTTCACCTCAGGTTTACTGTATCCCTTGGACCTTCGTATTGACGATGAAACACAGAAATTGCATCCGAATTTTATACAAAATGTACAAAGCCGATTTAACTAAAAGAGGACTGACACTCTCACTTTCTATGATTTGAAACTCTCCTGTGAGTCCAGTTTTCGATTCCGATGCTTCACTTCAGGTTTACTGTATACCTTGGACCGTCTTATTGCCGATGAAACACCGAAATTGCATCGGAATTAAATTCAAAACAATCAATGCCGACTTAAATACAAGAGGACTGACACTCTAACTTTCTATGATTTGAAGCTCTCATGTGAGTCCAGTTTTAGATTCCGATGCTTCACTTCAGGTTTACTGTATCCCTTGGACCTTTTTATTGACGATGAAGCACAGTAATTGCATCGGAATCAAACTCATAAGGCACAATGCCGACATAAGTACAAGAGGACTGACACTCTAATTTTCTATGATTTGACTACTCCTGTGAGTCCAGTTTTAGATTCCGATGCTTCACTTCTGGTTAACTGTATCCCTTGGACCTTCGTATTGACGATGAAACACAGAAATTCCATCTGAATTTTATACAAAAGCCACAATGCTGACTTAAGTAAAAGAGGACTGACACTCTCACTTTATATGATTTGAACCTCTCCTGTGAGGTCAGTTTTATATTCCGATGCTTCACTTCAGGTTTACCGTATACCTTGCACTGTTTTATTGACGATGAAACACAGAAATTGCATCGGAATTAAATTCAAAAGGATCAATGCCGACTAAAATACAAGAGGACTGACACTCTAACTTTCTATGATTTGAAGCTCTCATGTGAGTCCAGTTTTAGATTCCGATGCTTCACTTCAGGTTTACTGTATCCCTTGGACCTATTTATTGACGAAGAAGCACAGTAATTGTATCGGAATTAAACTCATAAGGCACAATGCCGACATAAGTACAAGAGGACTGACACTCTAACTTTCTATGATTTGAACAACTCCTGTAAGTCCAGTTTTAGATTCCGATGCTTCACTTCAGGTTTACTGTATCACTTGGACCTTCGTATTGACGATGAAACACAGAAATTGCATCCGAATTTTAAACAAAAGGCACAATGCTGACTTAAGTAAAAGAGGACTGACACTCTCACTTTCTATGATTTGAACCTCTCCTGTGAGTCCAGTTTTATATTCCGATGCTTCACTTCAAGTTTACTGTTTACCTTGGAACTTCTTATTGACGATGAAGCACAGAAATCGCATCGGAATTAAATTCAAAAGGCACAATGCCGACTTAAATACAAGAGGACTGACACTCTATCTTTCTATGATTTGAACCTCTCCTGTGAGTCCAGTTTTAGGTTCCGTGCTTCACTTCAGGTTTACTGTATCCCTTGGACCTTCTTATTGACGGTGAAACACAGAAATTCCATCCGAATTTAATATAAAATGCACAATGCCGACTTAAGTACAAGACGACTGACACTCTAACTTTCTATGATTTGAACCTCTCCTGTGAGTCCAGTTTTAGATTCCGATGCTTCACTTCAGGTTGACTGTATACCTTGGACCTTCTTATTGACGGCGAAACACAGAAATTGCATCGAAATTAATTTCAAAAGGCGCAATGCCGACTTAAGTACAAGAGGACTGACACTAACTTTCTATGATTTGAACACTCCTGAGAGTCCAGTTTTAGATTCCGATGCTTCACTTCAGGTTTTCTGTATCCCTTGGACCTTCGTATTGACGATGAAGCACAGAAATTGCATCGGAATTAAATTCAAAAGGCACAATGCCGACTTAAATACAAGACGACTGACACTCCATCTTTCTATGATTTGAACCTCTCCTGTGAGTCCAGTTTTAGGTTCCGTGCTTCACTTCAGGTTTACTGTATCCCTTGGACCTTCTTATTGACGATGAAACACAGAAATTGCATCCGAATTTAATACAAAAGGCACAATGCCGACTTAAATACAAGACGACTGACACTCTAACTCTCTATGACTTGAACCTCTCCTGTGGGATCAGTTTTAGATTGCGATGGTTCACTTCACGATTACTGTATACCTTGCATATTCTTATTGACGATGAAGCACAGAAATTGCATCGGAATTAAATTTAAAAAGCACAATGCCGACTTAAGTACAAGAGGACTGACCCGCCAACTTCCTATGGATTGAACCTCTCCTGTGGGTCCAGTTTTTGATTCCGATGCTTCACTTCAGGTTTAGTTTATCCCTTGGACTCTCTTATTGACGATGAAACACAGAAATTGCATCCAAATTTAATATAAAAGGCACAATGTTGACTTAAGTACAAGAGGACTGACACTCTAACTTTCTATGATTTGAACCTCTCCTGTGAGACCAGGTTTAGATTCCGATGCTTCACTTCAGGTTGACTGTATACCTTGGACCTTCTTATTGACGACGAAACACAGAAATTGCATCGAAATTAAATTCAAAAGGCGCAATGCCGACTTAAGTACAAGAGGACTGACACTCTAACTTTCTATGATTTTAACCCCTCCTGTGAGTCTAGTTCTAGATTCCGATGCTTCGCTTCAGGTTTACTATATACCTTGGACCTTTTTATTGACCATGAAGCACAGAAATTGCATCGGAAATAAATTCAAAAGGCACAATGCCGACTTAAGTACAAGAGGATTGACACTCTAACTTTCAATGATTTGAACCTCTCATTTGATTCCAGTTTTAGATTCCGATGCTTCACTTCAGGTTTACTGTATTCCTTGGACCTTTTTATTGACGATGAAGCACAGTAATTGCATCGGAATTAAATTCATAAAGCACAATGCCGACATAAGTACAAGAGGACTGACACTCTAACTTTCTATGATTTGAACCACTCCTGTGAGTCCAGTTTTAGATTCCGATGCTTCACTTCAGATTTAATGTATCCCTTGGATCTTCTTTTTGCCGATGAAACACCGAAATTGCAACGAATTAGATTCAAAAGGGACAATGCCGACTTAAGAACAAGAGGACTGACACTCTAACTTTCTATGATTTGAACCTCTCCTGTGAGTCCAGTTTTAGATTTCGATTCTTCACTTCAGGTTTACTGTATACCTTGGACCTTCTTATTGACGATGAAGCACAGAAATTGCATCGGAATTAAATTCAAAAAGCAAAATGCCGATTCAAGTACGAGAGGACTGACACACTAACTTTCTATGATTTGAACCTCTCCTGTGAGACCAGTTTTAGATTCCGATGGTTCACTTCAGGATTACTGTATACCTTGGATCTTCTTATTGACGATGAAGCACAGAAACTGCATCGGAATTAAATTCATAAGGCACAATGCCGACTTAAGTACAAGAGGACTGACACTCTAACTTTCTATGATTTGAAACTTACCTGTGAGTCCAGTTTTAGATTCCGATGCTTCACTTCAGGTTTACTGTATACAATGGACACTCAAATTTTCTATGATCTGAACCTCTCCTGTGTGTCCAGTTTTAGATTCCGATGCTCCACTTCAGGTTTACTGTACACCTTGGACCTTCTTATTGGCGATGAAACACAGAAATGGCATCGGAATTAATTTCAAAAGGCAGAATGCCGACTTAAGTACAAGAGGACTGACACTCTTACTTCCTATGATTTGAACCTCTCCTGTGAGTCCAGTTTTAGATTCCGATGCTTCGCTTCAGGTTCACTGTATACCTTGGACCTTCTTAATGACGATGAAGCACAGAATTTGCATCGGAATTAATTTCCAAAAGGACAACGCCGACTTAAGTACAAGGGGACTGACACTCTAACTTTCTATGATTTGAAAATCTCCTGTGAGTCCAGTTTTAGATTCCGATGCTTCTCTTAAGGTTTACTGTATACCTTGGACCTTCTTATTGACGATGAAGCACAGATATTGCATCGGAATTAAATTCAAAAAGCACAATGCCGACTTAAGTACAAGAGGACCGACACTCTAACTTTCTGTGTTTGAACCTCTCCTGTGAGTCCAGTTTTAGATTCCGATGCTTCACTTCAGGTTTACTGTATCCCTTGGACCTTCTTTGTGACGATCAAACACAGAAATTGCACCCGAATTTAATACAAAAGGCACTATGCCGACTTAAAAACAAGAGGACTGACACTCTCACATTCTATGATTTCAACCTCTCCTGTGAGTCCAGATTTAGATTCCGATGCTTCACTTCAGGTCTACCGTATACCTTGCACTGTCTTATTGACGATGAAACACAGAAATGGCATCGGAATTAAATTCAAAACGATCAATGCCGACATAAGTACAAGAGGACTGACACTCTGACTTTCTATGATTTGAACCACTCCTGTGAGTCCAGATTCAGATTCCGATGCTTCACTTCAGGTTTACTGTATCCCTTGGACCTTCGTATTGACGATGAAACACAGAAATTGCATCCGAATTTTATACAAAATGTACAAAGCCGATTTAACTAAAAGAGGACTGACACTCTCACTTTCTATGATTTGAAACTCTCCTGTGAGTCCAGTTTTATATTCCGATGCTTCACTTTAGGTTTACTGTACATCTTGGACCTTCTTAATGACGATGTAGCACAGAAATGGTATCGTAATTAAATTCAAAAAGCACAATGCCGACTTAAGTACGAGAGGACTGACACTCTCACTTTCTATGATTTGAACTTCTTCTGTGACTAAAGTTTTAGATTCTGATGCTTCACTTCAGGTTTACTGTATACCTTGACCTTCTTATTGCCGATGAAACACTGAAATTGCATCGAATTAGATTCAAAAGGCACAATGCCAACTTAAGTACAAGAGGACTGACACTCTAACTTTCTATGATTTGAACCTCTCCTGTGAGTCCAGTTTTAGTTTCCATGCTTCACCTCTGGTTTAGGGTATCCTTGGACCATCTTATTGACGATGAAACACAGAAATTGCATCCGAATTTAATACAAAAGGCACAATGCCGACTTAAGTAAAGGAGGACTGACACGCTCACTTTCTATGATTTGAACTTCTCCTGTGAGCCCTGTTTTATATACCAATGCTTCACCTCAGGTTTACTGTATACCTTGGACCTTCTTATTGACGATGAAGCACAGAAATAGCATCGGAATTAAATTCAGAAGGCACAATGCCGACTTAAGTACAAGAGGACTGACACTCTAACTTTATATGTTTTGAACCTCTCCTGTGAGTCCAGTTTTAGATTCCGATGCTTCACTTCAGGTTTACTGTACACCTTGGACCTTCTTATTGACGATGAAACACAGAAATTGCATCGGAATTAAATTCAAAAGGCACAATGCCGTCTTAAGTACAAGAGGACTGACACTCTTACTTTCTATGATTTGAACCTCTCCTGTGAGTCCAGTTTTAGATTCCGATGCTTCCCTTCAGGTTTACTGTATACCTTGGACCCTCTTATTGACGATGAAGCACAGAAATTGCATTTTAATTAAATTCAAAAGGCACAACGTCGACTTAAGTACAAAAGGACAGACACTCTAACTTTCTATGATTTGAACCTCTCCCGTGAGTCCAGTTTTAGATTCCGATGCTACGCTTCAGGTTTACTGTATACTTTGGACCTTCTTATTGACGATGAAGCACAGAAATTGCATCGGTATTAAATTCAAAACGCTCAACGCTGACTTAAGTACAAGAGGACTGACACTCTACCTTTCTATGATTTGAACCTTTCCTGTGAGTCCAGTTTAAGAATTCCGATGCTTCACTTCAGGTTTATAGTATCCCTTGGACCTTCTTATTGACGATGAAACACAGAAATTGCATCGGTATTAAATTCAAAAAACACAATGCCGACTTAAGTACAAGAGGACTGACACTCTCACTTTCTATAATTTGAACCTCTCCTGTGAGTCTAGTTTTAGATACAGATGCTTCACTTCAGGTTTACCGTATACCTTGCAATGTCTTATTGACGATGAAACACAGAAAATGAATCGGAATTAAATTCAAAAGGTACAATGCCGACTTAAGTACAAGAGGACTGGCACACTAACTTTCTATGATTTGAAACTCTCATGTGAGTCCAGTTTTAGATTCCGATGCTTCACTTCAGGTTTACTGTATCCCTTGGACCTTTTTATTGACGATGAAGCACAGTAATTGCATCGGAATTAAATTCATAAGGGAAAATGCCGACATAGGTACAAGAGGTCTGACACTCTAACTTTCAATGCTTTGAACCAATCCTGTGATTCCAGTTCTAGATTCCTATGCTTCACTTCAGGTTTACTGTATCCCTTGGACCTTCGAATTGACGATGAAACACAGAAATAGGATCCGAATTTTATACAAAAGGCACAATGCCGAATTAAGTAAATGAGGACGGACACTGTCACTTTCTATGATTTGAAACTCTCCTGTGAGTCCAATTTTATTTTCCGATGCTTCACTTCAGGTTTACTGTATACCTTAGACCTTCTTATTGACGATGAAGCACAGAAATTGCATCGGAATTAAATTCAAAAGGCACAATGCCGACTTAAGTACAAGAGGACTGACACTCGTACTATCTATGATTTGAACCTCTCCTGTGAGTCCAGTTTTAGATTCCGATGCTTCACTTCAGATTTACTGTATCCCTTGGACATTCTTATTGACGATGCAACACAGAAATTGCATCCGAATTTAATACAAAACGCACAATGCCGACTTAAGTACTAGAGAATTGACACTCTAACTTTCTATGATTTGAACCTCGCCTGTGTCTCCAGTTTTAGATTCTGATGCTTCACTTCAGGTTTACTGTATACCTTGGACCTTCTTAATGCCGATGTAACACCGGAATTGCATCGAATTAGATTCAAAAGGCAAAATGCCGTCTTAAGTACAAGAGGACTGACACTCTTACTATCTATGATTTGAACCTCTCCTGTGAGTCCAGTTTTAGATTCCGATGCTTCACTTCAGATTTAATGTATCCCTTGGATCTTCTTTTTGCCGATGAAACACCGAAATTGCAACGAATTAGATTCAAAAGGGACAATGCCGACTTAAGAACAAGAGGACTGACACTCTAACTTTCTATGATTTGAACCTCTCCTGTGAGTCCAGTTTTAGATTTCGATTCTTCACTTCAGGTTTACTGTATACCTTGGACCTTCTTATTGACGATGAAGCACAGAAATTGCATCGGAATTAAATTCAAAAGGCAAAATGCCGTCTTAAGTACAAGAGGACTGACACTCTTACTATCTATGATTTGAACCTCTCCTGTGAGACCAGTTTTAGATTCCGATGGTTCACTTCAGGATTACTGTATACCTTGGATCTTCTTATTGACGATGAAGCACAGAAACTGCATCGGAATTAAATTCATAAGGCACAATGCCGACTTAAGTACAAGAGGACTGACACTCTAACTTTCTATGATTTGAAACTTACCTGTGAGTCCAGTTTTAGATTCCGATGCTTCACTTCAGGTTTACTGTATACAATGGACACTCAAATTTTCTATAATCTGAACCTCTCCTGTGTGTCCAGTTTTAGATTCCGATGCTCCACTTCAGGTTTACTGTACACCTTGGACCTTCTTATTGGCGATGAAACACAGAAATGGCATCGGAATTAATTTCAAAAGGCAGAATGCCGACTTAAGTACAAGAGGACTGACACTCTTACTTCCTATGATTTGAACCTCTCCTGTGAGTCCAGTTTTAGATTCCGATGCTTCGCTTCAGGTTCACTGTATACCTTGGACCTTCTTATTGACGATGAAGCACAGAATTTGCATCGGAATTAATTTCCAAAAGGACAACGCCGACTTAAGTACAAGGGGACTGACACTCTAACTTTCTATGATTTGAAAATCTCCTGTGAGTCCAGTTTTAGATTCCGATGCTTCTCTTAAGGTTTACTGTATACCTTGGACCTTCTTATTGACGATGAAGCACAGATATTGCATCGGAATTAAATTCAAAAAGCACAATGCCGACTTAAGTACAAGAGGACCGACACTCTAACTTTCTGTGTTTGAACCTCTCCTGTGAGTCCAGTTTTAGATTCCGATGCTTCACTTCAGGTTTACTGTATCCCTTAGACCTTCTTTGTGACGATCAAACACAGAAATTGCACCCGAATTTAATACAAAAGGCACTATGCCGACTTAAAAACAAGAGGACTGACACTCTCACATTCTATGATTTCAACCTCTCCTGTGAGTCCAGATTTAGATTCCGATGCTTCACTTCAGGTTTACCGTATACCTTGCACTGTCTTATTGACGATGAAACACAGAAATGGCATCGGAATTAAATTCAAAACGATCAATGCCGACATAAGTACAAGAGGACTGACACTCTGACTTTCTATGATTTGAACCACTCCTGTGAGTCCAGATTCAGATTCCGATGCTTCACTTCAGGTTTACTGTATCCCTTGGACCTTCGTATTGACGATGAAACACAGAAATTGCATCCGAATTTTATACAAAATGTACAAAGCCGATTTAACTAAAAGAGGACTGACACTCTCACTTTCTATGATTTGAAACTCTCCTGTGAGTCCAGTTTTATATTCCGATGCTTCACTTTAGGTTTACTGTACATCTTGGACCTTCTTAATGACGATGTAGCACAGAAATGGTATCGTAATTAAATTCAAAAAGCACAATGCCGACTTAAGTACGAGAGGACTGACACTCTCACTTTCTATGATTTGAACTTCTTCTGTGACTAAAGTTTTAGATTCTGATGCTTCACTTCAGGTTTACTGTATACCTTGACCTTCTTATTGCCGATGAAACACTGAAATTGCATCGAATTAGATTCAAAAGGCACAATGCCAACTTAAGTACAATAGGACTGACACTCTAACTTTCTATGATTTGAACCTCTCCTGTGAGTCCAGTTTTAGTTTCCATGCTTCACCTCTGGTTTAGGGTATCCTTGGACCATCTTATTGACGATGAAACACAGAAATTGCATCCGAATTTAATACAAAAGGCACAATGCCGACTTAAGTAAAGGAGGACTGACACGCTCACTTTCTATGATTTGAACTTCTCCTGTGAGCCCTGTTTTATATACCAATGCTTCACCTCAGGTTTACTGTATACCTTGGACCTTCTTATTGACGATGAAGCACAGAAATAGCATCGGAATTAAATTCAGAAGGCACAATGCCGACTTAAGTACAAGAGGACTGACACTCTAACTTTATATGTTTTGAACCTCTCCTGTGAGTCCAGTTTTAGATTCCGATGCTTCACTTCAGGTTTACTGTACACCTTGGACCTTCTTATTGACGATGAAACACAGAAATTGCATCGGAATTAAATTCAAAAGGCACAATGCCGTCTTAAGTACAAGAGGACTGACACTCTTACTTTCTATGATTTGAACCTCTCCTGTGAGTCCAGTTTTAGATTCCGATGCTTCCCTTCAGGTTTACTGTATACCTTGGACCCTCTTATTGACGATGAAGCACAGAAATTGCATTTTAATTAAATTCAAAAGGCACAACGTCGACTTAAGTACAAAAGGACAGACACTCTAACTTTCTATGATTTGAACCTTTCCCGTGAGTCCAGTTTTAGATTCCGATGCTACGCTTCAGGTTTACTGTATACTTTGGACCTTCTTATTGACGATGAAGCACAGAAATTGCATCGATATTAAATTCAAAACGCTCAACGCTGACTTAAGTACAAGAGGACTGACACTCTAACTTTCTATGATTTGAACCTTTCCTGTGAGTCCAGTTTAAGAATTCCGATGCTTCACTTCAGGTTTATTGTATCCCTTGGACCTTCTTATTGACGATGAAACACAGAAATTGCATCGGTATTAAATTCAAAAAACACAATGCCGACTTAAGTACAAGAGGACTGACACTCTCACTTTCTATAATTTGAACCTCTCCTGTGAGTCTAGTTTTAGATACCGATGCTTCACTTCAGGTTTACCGTATACCTTGCAATGTCTTATTGACGATGAAACACAGAAAATGAATCGGAATTAAATTCAAAAGGTACAATGCCGACTTAAGTACAAGAGGACTGGCACACTAACTTTCTATGATTTGAAACTCTCATGTGAGTCCAGTTTTAGATTCCGATGCTTCACTTCAGGTTTACTGTATCCCTTGGACCTTTTTATTGACGATGAAGCACAGTAATTGCATCGGAATTAAATTCATAAGGCAAAATGCCGACATAGGTACAAGAGGTCTGACACTCTAACTTTCAATGATTTGAACCAATCCTGTGATTCCAGTTCTAGATTCCTATGCTTCACTTCAGGTTTACTGTATCCCTTGGACCTTCGAATTGACGATGAAACACAGAAATAGGATCCGAATTTTATACAAAAGGCACAATGCCGAATTAAGTAAATGAGGACGGACACTGTCACTTTCTATGATTTGAAACTCTCCTATGAGTCCAATTTTATTTTCCGATGCTTCACTTCAGGTTTACTGTATACCTTAGACCTTCTTATTGACGATGAAGCACAGAAATTGCATCGGAATTAAATTCAAAAGGCACAATGCCGACTTAAGTACAAGAGGACTGACACCCGTACTATCTATGATTTGAACCTCTCCTGTGAGTCCAGTTTTAGATTCCGATGCTTCACTTCAGATTTACTGTATCCCTTGGACATTCTTATTGACGATGCAACACAGAAATTGCATCCGAATTTAATACAAAACGCACAATGCCGACTTAAGTACTAGAGGATTGACACTCTAACTTTCTATGATTTGAACCTCTCCTGTGTCTCCAGTTTTAGATTCTGATGCTTCACTTCAGGTTTACTGTATACCTTGGACCTTCTTAATGCCGATGTAACACCGGAATTGCATCGAATTAGATTCAAAAGGCAAAATGCCGTCTTAAGTACAAGAGGACTGACACTCTTACTATCTATGATTTGAACCTCTCCTGTGAGTCCAGTTTTAGATTCCGATGCTTCCCTTCAGGTTTACTGTATACCTTGTACCTTCTTATTGACGATGAAGCACAGAAATTGCATCGGTATTAAATTCAAAAGGCACAACGCTGACTTAAGTACAAGAGGACTGACACTCTAACTTTCTATGATTTGAACCTTTCCTGTGAGTCCAGTTTAAGAATTCCGATGATTCACTTCAGGTTTACTGTATCCCTTGGACCTTCTTATTGACGATGAAACTCAGAAATTGCATCCGAATTTAATACAAAAGACACAATGCCGACTTAAGTACAAGAGGACTGACACTCTCACTTTCTATAATTTGAACCTCTCCTGTGAGTCTAGTTTTAGATACCGATGCTTCACTTCAGGTTTACCGTATACCTTTCACTGTCTTATTGACGATGAAACACAGAAATTGCAACGGAATTAAATTCGAAAGGCACAATGCCGACTTAAGTACAAGAGGACTGACACTCGTACTTTCTATGATTTGAACGTCTCCTGTGAGTCCAGTTTTAGATTCCAATGCTTCACTTCAGATTTACCGTATCCCTTGGACCTTCTTTTTGACGATGAAACACAGAAATTGCATCGGAATTAAATTCAAAAGGCACAATGCCGATTTAAATACAAGAGGACTGACATTCTAACCTTCTATGATTTGAACCTCTCCTGTGAGACCAGTTTTAGATTCCGATGGTCCACTTCAGGATTACTGTATACCTTGGATCTTCTTATTGACGATGAAGCACAGAAATTGCATCGGAATTAAATTCAAAAGGCACAATGCCGACTTAACTACAAGAGGACAGACACTCTCACTTTCTATGATTTATACCTCTCCTGTGAGTCTACTTTTAGATTCCGATGATTCACTTCAGGTTTTCAGTATACCTTGGACCTTCTTATTGACGGCGAAACTCAGAATTTGCATCGGAATTAAATTCAAAAGGCACAATGCCGACTTAAGTACAAGAGGACTGACACTCTAACTTTCTATGATTTGAACCTCTCCCGTGAGTCCAGGTTTGGATTCCGATGCTTCACTTCGGGTTTACTTTATCCCTTGGACCTTCTTATTGACGATGAAACACAGAAATTGCATCCTAATTTAATACAAAAAGCACAATGCCGACTTCAGTACAAGAGTACTGACACTCTAACTTTCAATTATTTGAAACTCTCCTGTGAGTCTAGTTTTAGATTCCGATGCTTCACTTCAGGTTTACTGTATACCTTGGACCTTCTTATTGACGATGAAGCACAGAAATTGCATGGGAATTACATTCAAAAAGCACAATTCCGACTTAAGTACAAGAGGAATGACACTCTAACTTTCTATGATTTGAACCACTCCTGTGAGTCCAGTCTTAGATTCCGATGCTTCACTTCAGGTTTACTGTATCCCTTGGACCTTCTTATTGACGATGAAACCGAGAAATTGCATCCGAATTAAATTCAAAAGGCACAATGCCGACTTAATTACAAGAGGACTGACACTCTAACATTCAATGACTTGCACCTCTCCTGTGAGTCCAGTTTTAGTTTCCGATGCTTCACTTCAGTTTTACTGTATACCTTGGACCTTCTTATTGCCGATGAAACACAGAAATTGCATCGAATTAAATTCAAAAGGCACAATGCCGACTTAGTACAAGAGGACTGACACTCTAACTTTCTATGATTTGAACCACTCCTGTGAGACCAGTTATAGATTCCGATGCTTCACTTCTGGTTTACTGTATACCTTGGACCTTCTTATTGACGACGAAACACAGAAATTGCATCGGAATTCAATACAAAACGCACAATGCCGACTTAAGTACAAGAGGACTGACACTCTAACTTTCTATGATTTGAACCTCTCCTGTGTCTCCAGTTTTAGATTCTGATGCTTCACTTCAGGTTTACTGTATACCTTGGACCTTCTTATTGCCGATGAAACACCGGAATTGCATCGAATTAGATTCATATGGCACAATGCCGCCTTAAGTACAAAAGGACTGACACTCTAACTTTCGATGATTTGAAACTCTCCTGTGAGTCCAGTTTTAGGTTCCGTGCTTCACTTCAGGTTTACTGTATCCCTTGGACCTTCTTATTGACGATGAAACACAGAAATTGCATCCGAATTTAATACAAAAGGCACAATGCCGACTTTAGTACAAGAGGACTGACACTCTAACTTTCTATGACTTGCACCTCTCCTGTGAGTCCAGTTTTAGATTCCGATGATTCACTTCAGGTTTACAGTATACCTCGGACCTTCTTATTGACGATGAAACACAGAAATTGCATCGAGTTAAATTCAAAAGGCACAATGCGGACTTAAGTTTAAGTGGACTGACACACTAACTTTCTATGATTTGAACCTCTCCTGTGAGTCCAGTTTTAGATTCCAATGCTCACTTCGGGTTTACTGTATACCTCGGACCTTCTTGTTGACGATGAAACACAGAAATTGCATCGAATTAAATTCAAAAGGCACAATGCCGACTTAAGTACAAGAGGACTGACACTCTAACTTTCTATGATTTGAACCTCTCCTGTGAGTCCAGTTTTGGATTCCGATGCTTCACTTCGGGTTTACTTTATCCCTTGGACCTTCTTATTGACGATGAAACACAGAAATTGCATCCTAATTTAATACAAAAAGCACAATGCCGACTTAAGTACAAGGGTACTGACACTCTAACTTTCAATTTTTTGAAACTCTCCTGTGAGTCTAGTTTTAGATTCCGATGCTTCACTTCAGGTTTACTGTATACCTTGGACCTTCTTATTGACGATGAAGCACAAAAATTGCATCGGAATTAAATTCAAAAAGCACAATACCGACTTAAGTACAAGAGGAATGACACTCTAACTTTCTATGATTTGAACCTCTCTTGTGAGTCCAGTCTTAGATTCCGATGCTTCACTTCAGGTTTACTGTATCCCTTGGACCTTCTTATTGACGATGAAACCGAGAAATTGCATCCGAATTAAATTCAAAAGGCACAATGCCGACTTAATTACAAGAGGACTGACACTCTAACATTCAATGATTTGCACCTCTCCCGTGAGTCCAGTTTTAGTTTCCGATGCTTCACTTCAGTTTTACTGTATACCTTGGACCTTCTTATTGACGATGAAACACAGAAATTCCATCGAATTAAATTCAAAAGGCACAATGCCGACTTAGTACAAGAGGACTGACACTCTAACTTTTTTTGATTTGAACCTCTCCTGTGTCTCCAGTTTTAGATTCTGATGCTTCACTTCAGGTATACTGTATACCTTGGACCTTCTTATTGCCGATGAAACACCGGAATTGCATCGAATTAGATTCAAAAGGCACAATGCCGCCTTAAGTACAAGAGGACTGACACTCTAACTTTCGATGATTTGAAACTCTCATGTGAGTCCAGTTTTAGGTTCCGTGCTTCACTTCAGGTTTACTGTATCCCTTGGACCTTCTTATTGACGATGAAACACAGAAATTGCATCCGAATTTAATACAAAAGGCACAATGCCGACTTTAGTACTAGAGTACTGACACTCTAACTTTCAATGGTTTGAACCTCTCCTGTGAGTCCAGATTTACATTCCGATGCTTGACTTCAGGTTACTGTATCCCTTGGACCTTCTTATTGACGATGAAGCACAGAAATTGCATCTGAATTAAATTCAAAAGGCACAATGGCGACTTAAGTACAAGAGGACTGACACTCTAACTTTCTATGATTTGAACCTCTCCTGTGATACCAGTTTTAGATTCCGATGCTTTACTTCAGGAGTACTGTATCCCTTGGACCTTCCTATTGACGATGAAGCACAGAAATTGCATCGGAATTAAATTCAAAAGGCACAATGCCGACTTAAGTACAAGAGGACTGACACACTAACTTTCTTTGATTTGAACCTCTCCTGTGAGTCCAGTTTTAGTTTCCGATGTTTCACTTCAGGTTTACTGTATACCTTGGACCTTCTTATTGACGACGAAACAGAGAAATTGCATCGGAATTAAATTCAAAAGGCACAATGCCGACTTAACTACAAGAGGACAGACACTCTCACTTTCTATGATTTGAACCTCTCCTGTGAGTCTAGTTTTAGATTCCGATGATTCACTTCAGGTTTACTGAATACCTTGGACCTTCTTATTGACGATGAAGCACAGAAATTGCATCGGAATTAATTTCAAAAGGCACAATACCGACTAAAGTACAAGAGGACTGACACTCAAACTTTCTACTATCTGAACCTCTCCTGTGAGTCCAGTTTGAGATTCCTATGCTTCACTGCAGGTTTACTGTATACCTTGGACCATCTAATTGACGATGAAGCACAGAAATTGCATCGGAATTAAATTCAAAAAGCACAATGCCGACATAACTACAAGAGGACTGACACTCTAAGTTTCTATGCTTTGAACCTGAACCTCTTCTGTGAGACCAGTTTTAGATTCTGATGCTTAACTTCAGGTTTAGTGTATCCCTTGGACCTTCTTATAGACGATGAAACACAGAAATTGCAACCGACTTTAATACAAAAGGCACAATGCCGACTTAAGTACAAGAGGACTGACACTCTACTATTTGAACCTCTACTGTGAGTCCAGTTTTAGATTCCGTTGCTTCACTTCAGGTTTACTGTGTACCTTGGACCGTCTTATCGACGATGAAACACAGAAATTGCATCGGAATTAAATTCACATGGCACAATGCCGACTTAAGTACAAGAGGACTGACACTCTGATTTTCTATGATTTGAACCTCTCCAGTGAGTCCAGTTTAAGATTCCGATGCTTCACTTCAGGTTTACTGTATACCTTGGACCATATAATTGAGGATGAAGCACAGAAATTGCATCAGAATTAAATTCAAAAAGCACAATGCCGGCTTAACTACAAGAGGACTGACACTCTAAGTTTCTATGCTTTGAACCTCTCCTGTGAGACCAGTTTTAGATACCGATGCTTCACTTCAGGTTTAGTGTATCCCTTGGACCTTCTTATAGACGATGTAACACAGTAAGTGCAACCGAATTTAATACAAAAGGCACAATGCCGACTTAAATACAATAGGACTGACACACTAACTTTCTATCATTTGAACCTCTCCTGTGACTCCAGTTTTAGATTCCGATGCTTCACTTCAGGGTTACTGTATACCTCGGACCTTCTTGTTGACGATGACACACAGAAATTGCATCGAATTAAATTCAAAAGGCACAATGCCGACTTAAGTACAAGAGGACTGACACTTTAACTTTCTATGATTTGTACCTCTCCTGTGAGTCCTGTTTAAGATTCCGTTGCTTCATTTCAGGTTTACTGTATCCCTTGGACCCTCTTATTGACGATGAAGCACAGAAATTGCATCTGAATTAAATTCAAAAGGCACAATGGCGACTTAAGTACAAGAGGACTGACACTCTAACTTTCTATGATTTGAACCTCTCCTGTGATACCAGTTTTAGATTCCGATGCTTTACTTCAGGAGTACTGTATCCCTTGGACCTTCCTATTGACGATGAAGCACAGAAATTGCATCGGAATTAAATTCAAAAGGCACAATGCCGACTTAAGTACAAGAGGACTGACACACTAACTTTCTTTGATTTGAACCTCTCCTGTGAGTCCAGTTTTAGATTCCGATGTTTCACTTCAGGTTTACTGTATACCTTGGACCTTCTTATTGACGACGAAAGACAGAAAACGCATCGGAATTAAATTCAAAAGGCCCAATGCCGACTTAACTACAAGAGGACAGACACTCTCACTTTCTATGGTTTGAACCTCTCCTGTGAGTCTAGTTTTAGATCCAATGATTCACTTCAGGTTTACTGAATACCTTGGACCTTCTTATTGACGATGAAGCACAGAAATTGCATCGGAATTAAATTCATAAGGCACAATGCCGACTTAACTACAAGAGGAGTGACACTCAAACTTTCTACTATCTGAACCTCTCCTGTGAGTCCAGTTTGAGATTCCGATGCTTCACTGCAGGTTTACAGTATACCTTGGACCATCTAATTGACGATGAAGCACAGAAATTGCATCGGAATTAAATTCAAAAAGCACAATGCCGACATTACTACAAGAGGACTGACACTCTCACTTTCTATGATTTGAACCTCTCCTGTGAGTCCAGTTTTACATTGCGATGCTTCACTTCAGGACTACTTTAACCCGTGGACCTTCTTATTGACGATGAAACACAGAAATTGCATCCGAATTTAATACAAAAGCACAATGCCGAATTAAGTAAAAGAGGACTGACACTCTAACTTTCAATGGTTTGTACCTCTCCTGTGAGTCCAGATTTAGATTCCGATGCTTGACTTCAGGTTACTGTATCCCTTGGACCTTCTCATTGACGATGAAACACAGAAATTGCATCCGAATTTAATACAAAAGGCACAATGCCGCCTCAAGTACAAGAGGACTGACGCTCTGACTATGAATGATTTGAACCTCTCCTGTGAGTCCAGTTTTAGAATCCGATTCTTCACTTCAGATTTACTGTATCCTTTGGACCTTCTTATTGACGATGAAACACAGAAATTGCATCCGAATTTAATACAAAAGGCACAATGCCGACTTAAGTACAAGAGGACTGACACTCAATCTTTCTATGATTTGTACCTCTCCTGTGAGTCCTGTTTAAGATTCCGTTGATTCACTTCAGGTTTACTGTATCCCTTGGACCTTCTTGTTGACGATGAAGCACAGAAATTGCATCTGAATTAAATTCAAAAGGCACAATGGCGACTTAAGTACAAGAGGACTGACACTCTAACTCTCTATGATTTGAACCTTTCCTGTGAGTCCTGTTTTTGATTCCGATGCTTCACTTCAGGTTTACTGTATCCCTTGGTTCGTCACATTGACGAAGAAACACAGAAATAGCATCCGAATTTAATACAAAATGCACAATGAAGACTTAACTACAAGAGGACTGACACTCTAACTTTCTATGATTTGAACCTCTCCTGTGAGTCCTGTCTTAGTTTCCGATGCTTCACATCAGGTTTACTGTATCCCTTGGACCTTCTTATTGACGAAGAAGCACAGAAATTGCATCGGAATTAAATTCAAAAGGCACAATGCCGACTTAAGTACAAGAGGACTGACACTCCAACTTTCAATGATTTGAACCCCTCCTGTGAGTCCAGTTTTAGATTCCGATGCTCACTTCAGGTTTACTGTATCCCTTGGACCTTCTTATTGACGATGAAACACAGAAATTGCATCGAAATAAATTCAAAAGGCACAATGCTGACTCAAGTACAAGAGGACTGATACTCTGACTTTCAATGAATTGACCCTCTCCTGTGAGTCCATTTTTATAATCCGTTGCTTCACTTCAGGTTTACTGTATCCCTTGGACCTTCTTATTGACGATGAAGCACAGAAATTGCATCTGAATGAAATTCAAAAGGCACAATGGCGACATATGTACAAGAGGACTGACACTCTAACTTTCTATAATTTGAACCTCTCCTGTGAGTCCAGTTTCAGATTCCGATGCTTCACTTCAGGTTTACTGTATCCCTTGGACCTTCTTATTGGCGAAGAAACACAGAAATTGCTTCCGAATTTAATACAAAAGGCACAATGAAGACCTAAGTACAAGAGGACTGACACTCTAACTTTCTATGATTTGAACCTCTCCTGTCTGTCGTGTCTTTAATTCCGATACTTCACTTCTGGTTTACTGTATACCTTGGACGTTCTTGTTGACGATGAAGCACAGATATTGCATCGGAATTAAATTCAAAAGGCACTATGCCGTCTTAAGTACAAGAGGACTGACACTCTTACTTTCTTTGATTTGAACATCTCCTATGAGTCCAGTTTTACATTCCGATGCTTCACTTCAGGTTTACTGTATCCCTTGGACCTTCTTATTGACGATGAAACACAGAAATTATATCGAATTAAATTCAAAAGGAACAATGCCGACTTAAGTACAAGAGGACTGACACTCTATCTTTCTATGATTTGAACCTCTCCTGTGAGTCCAGTTTTAGGTTCCGATTCTCACTTCAGGTTTACTGTATACCTCGGACCTTCTTATTGACGATGAAACACAGAAATTGCATCGAATTAAATTCAAAAGACACAATGCCGACTTAAGTACAAGAGGACTGACACTCTAACAGTCTATGATTTGCACCTCTCCTGTGAGTCCTGTTTTAGGTTCCGATTCTCACTTCAGGTTTACTATATACCTCGGACCTTCTTATTGACGACGAAGCCCAGAAATTGCATCGGAATTAATATCAAAAGGCACAATGCCGACTTAAGTACAAGAGGACTGACACTCTAACTTTCTATGATTTGAACCTCTCCTGTGATACCAGTTTTAGATTCCGATGCTTTACTTCAGGAGTACTGTATCCCTTGGACCTTCTTATTGACGATGAACCACAGATATTGCATCGGAATTAAATTCAAAATGCACAATGCCGACTTAAGTACAAGAGGACTGACACACTAACTTTCTTTGATTTGAACCTCTCCTGTGAGTCCAGTTTTAGATTCCGATGTTTCACTTCAGGCATACTGTATACCTTGGACCTTCTTATTGACGACGAAACACAGAAATTGCATCGGAATTTAATTCAAAAGGCACAATGCCGACTTAAGTACAAGAGGACTGACTCTCTAACTTTCTATTATTTGAACCTCTCCTGTGTGTCCAGTTTTAGATTCCGATGCTTTACTTCAGGTTTACTGTGTACCTCAGACCTTCTTACTGACGATGAAACACAGAAATTGCATCGGAATTACATTCAAAAGGCCCAATGCCGACTTAAGTACAAGAGGACTGACACTCTAACTTTCAATGATTTGAACCTAAGCTGTGAGACCAGTTTTAGATTCCGATGCTTCACTTCATGTTTACTGTATCCCTTGGACCTTCTTATTGACGATGAAACACAAAAATTGCATCTGAATGTAATCCAAAAGGCACAATGCCGACTTAAGTTCAAGAGGACTGACACTCTAACTTTCTATGATTTGAACCTCTCCTGTGAGTCCAGTTTTATTTCCGATGCTTCACTTCAGGTTTACTGAATACCTTGGAACTTCTTATTGACGATGAAGCACAGAAATTGCTTCAGAATTAAATTCAAAAGGCACAATGCCGACTTAAGTACAAGAGGACTGACACTTTAACTTTCTATGATTTGAACCTCTCCTGTGAGTCCAGTTTTAGATTCCGATGCTTCACTTCAGGTTTACTGTATACCTTGACATTCTTATTGACGGCGAAACACAGAAATAGCATCTTAATTAAATTCAAAGGGCACAATGCCGACTTAAGTACAAGAGGACTGACACTGAAACTTTCTACTATCTGAACCTCTCCTGTGAGTCCAGTTTGAGATTCCGATGCTTCACTGCAGGTTTACTGTATACCTTGGACCATCTAATTGACGATGAAGCACAGAAATTGCATCGGAATTAAATTCAAAAAGCACAATGCCGACATAACTATAAGAGGACTGACACTCTAAGTTTCTATGCTTTGAAGCTTTTCTGTGAGACCAGTTTTAGATTCCGATGCTTAACTTCACGTTTAGTGTATCCCTTGGACCTTCTTATAGACGATGAAACACAGACATTGCAACCGACTTTAATACAAAAGGCACAATGCCGACTTAAGTACAAGAGGACTGACACTCTATGATTTGAACCTCTACTGTGAGTCCAGTTTTAGATTCCGTTGCTTCACTTCAGGTTTACTGTGTACCTTGGACCGTCTTATCGACGATGAAACACTGAAATTGCATCGGAATTAAATTCAAATGACACAATGCCGACTTAAGTACAAGAGGACTGACACCCTGATTTTCTATGATTTGAACCTCTCCAGTTAGTCCCGTTTAAGATTCCGATGCTTCACTTCAGGTTTACTGTATACCTTGGACCATCTAATTGAGGATGAAGCACAGAAATTGCATCGGAATTAAATTCAAAAAGCACAATGCCGGCTTAACTACAAGAGGACTGACACTCTAAGTCTCTATGCTTTGAACCTCTCCTGTGAGACCAGTTTTAGATACCGATGCTTCACTTCAGGTTTAGTGTATCCCTTGGACCTTCTTATAGACGATGTAACACAGAAAGTGCAACCGAATTTAATACAAAGGCACAATGCCGACTTAAGTACAAGAGGACTGACACACTAACTTTCTATCATTTGAACCTCTCCTGTGAGTCCAGTTTTAGGTTCCGATTCTCACTTCAGGTTTACTGTATACCTCGGACCTTCTTATTGACGATGAAACACAGAAATTGCATTTGAATTAAATTCAAAAAGCACAATGCCGGCTTAACTACAAGAGGACTGACACTCTAAGTTTCTATGCTTTGAACCTCTCCTGTGAGACCAGTTTTAGATTCCGATGCTTCACTTCAGGTTTACTGTATCCCTTGGACCTTCTTATTGACGATGAAACACAGAAATTGCATCTGAATGTAATCCAAAAGGCACAATGAAGACCTAAGTACAAGAGGACTGACACTCTAACTTTCTATGATTTGAACCTCTCCTGTCTGTCCTGTCTTTAATTCCGATACTTCACTTCAGGTTTACTGTATACCTTGGACCTTCTTGTTGACGATGAAGCACAGAAATTGCATCGGAATTAAATTCAAAAGGCACTATGCCGTCTTAAGTACAAGAGGACTGATACTCTTACTTTCTTTGATTTGAACATCTCCTATGAGTCCAGTTTTACATTCCGATGCTTCACTTCAGGTTTACTGTATCCCTTGGACCTTCTTATTGACGATGAAACACAGAAATTGCATCGAATTAAATTCAAAAGGAAAAATGCCGACTTAAGTACAAGAGGACTGACACTCAATCTTTCTATGATTTGAACCTCTCCTGTGAGTCCAGTTTTAGGTTCCGATTCTCACTTCAGGTTTACTGTATACCTCGGACCTTCTTATTGACGATAAAACACAGAAATTGCATCGAATTAAATTCAAAAGGCACAATGCCGACTTAAGTACAAGAGGACTGACACTCTAACAGTCTATGATTTGCACCTCTCCTGTGAGTCCAGTTTTAGGCTCCGATTCTCACTTCAGGTTTTCTATATACCTCGGACCTTCTTATTGACGACGAAACACAGAAATTGCATCGGAATTAATATCAAAAGGCACAATGCCGACTTAAGTGCAAGAGGACTGACACTCTAACTTTCTATGATTTGAACCTCTCCTTTGATACCAGTTTTAGATTCCGATGCTTTACTTCAGGAGTACTGTATCCCTTGGACCTTCTTATTGACGATGAAGCACAGAAATTGCATCGGAATTAAATTCAAAATGCACAATGCCGACTTAAGTACAAGAGGACTGACACACTAACTTTCTTTGATTTGAACCTCTCCTGTGAGTCCAGATTTAGATTCCGATGTTTCACTTCAGGTATACTGTATACCTTGGACCTTCTTGTTGACGACGAAACACAGAAATTGCATCGGAATTTAATTCAAAAGGCACAATGCCGACTTAAGTACAAGAGGACTGACTCTCTAACTTTCTATGATTTGAACCTCTCCTGTGTGTCCAGTTTTAGATTCCGATGCTTTACTTCAGGATTACTGTGTACCTCACACCTTCTTACTGACGATGAAACACAGAAATTGCATCGGAATTACATTCAAAAGGCCCAATGCCGACTTAAGTACAAGAGGACTGACACTCTAACTTTCTATGATTTGAACCTCAGCTGTGAGACCAGTTTTAGATTCCGATGCTTCACTTCAGGTTTACTGTATCCCTTGGACCTTCTTATTGACGATGAAACACAGAAATTGCATCTGAATGTAATCCAAAAGGCACAATGCCGACTTAAGTTCAAGAGGACTGACACTCTAACTTTCTATGATTTGAACCTCTCCTGTGAGTCCAGTTTTATTTCCGATGCTTCACTTCAGGTTTACTGAATACCTTGGAACTTCTTATTGACGATGAAGCACAGAAATTGCATCAGAATTAAATTCAAAAGGCACAATGCCGACTTAAGTACAAGAGGACTGACACTTTAACTTTCTATGATTTGAACCTCTCCTGTGAGTCCAGTTTTAGATTCCGATGCTTCACTTCAGGTTTACTATATACCTTGACATTCTTATTGACGGCGAAACACAGAAATAGCATCTTAATTAAATTCAAAGGGCACAATGCCGACTTAAGTACAAGAGGACTGACACTCAAACTTTGTACTATCTGAACCTCTCCTGTGAGTCCTGTTTGAGATTCCGATGCTTCACTGCAGGTTTACTGTATACCTTGGACCATCTAATTGACGATGAAGCACGGAAATTGCATCGGAATTAAATTCAAAAAGCACAATGCCAACATAACTACAAGAGGACTGACACTCTAAGTTTCTATGCCTTGAACCTTTTCTGTGAGACCAGTTTTAGATTCCGATGCTTAACTTCAGGTTTAGTGTATCCCTTGGACCTTCTTATAGACGATGAAACACAGACATTGCAACCGACTTTAATACAAAAGGCACAATGCCGACTTAAGTACAAGAGGACTGACACTCTATGATTTGAACCTCTACTGTGAGTCCACTTTTAGATTCCGTTGCTTCACTTCAGGTTTACTGTGTACCTTGGACCGTCTTATCGACGATGAAACACTGAAATTGCATCGGAATTAAATTCAAATGGCACAATGCCGACTTAAGTACAAGAGGACTGACACTCTGATTTTCTATGATTTGAACCTCTCCAGTGAGTCCAGTTTAAGATTCCGATGCTTCACTTCAGGTTTACTGTATACCTTGGACCATCTAATTGAGGATGAAGCACAGAAATTGCATCGGAATTAAATTCAAAAAGCACAATGCCGGCTTAACTACAAGAGGACTGACACTCTAAGTTTCTATGCTTTGAACCTCTCCTGTGAGACCAGTTTTAGATACCGATGCTTCACTTCAGGTTTAGTGTATCCCTTGGACCTTCTTATAGACGATGTAACACAGAAAGTGCAACCGAATATAATACAAAGGCACAATGCCGACTTAAGTACAAGAGGACTGACACACTAACTTCCTATCATTTGAACCTCTCCTCTGAGTCCAGTTTTAGATTCCGATGCTTCACTTCAGGTTTACTGTATACCTGGGACCTTCTTATTGACGATGAAACACAGAAATTGCATCGAATTAAATTCAAAAGGCACAATGCGGTCTTAAGTTCAATTGGACTGACACTCTAACTTTCTATGATTTGAACCTCTCCTGTGAGTCCAGTTTTAGATTCCGATGCTCACTTCATGTTTACTGTATCACTTGGACCTTCTTATAGACGATGTAACACAGAAAGTGCAACCGAATTTAATACAAAGGCACAATGCCGACTTAAGTACAAGAGGACTGACACACTAACTTTCTATCATTTGAACCTCTCCTGTGAGTCCAGTTTTAGGTTCCGATTCTCACTTCAGGTTTACTGTATACCTCGGACCTTCTTATTGACGATGAAACACAGAAATTGCATTTGAATTAAATTCAAAAAGCACAATGCCGGCTTAACTACAAGAGGACTGACACTCTAAGTTTCTATGCTTTGAACCTCTCCTGTGAGACCAGTTTTAGATTCCGATGCTTCACTTCAGGTTTACTGTATCCCTTGGACCTTCTTATTGACGATGAAACACAGAAATTGCATCTGAATGTAATCCAAAAGGCACAATGAAGACCTAAGTACAAGAGGACTGACACTCTAACTTTCTATGATTTGAACCTCTCCTGTCTGTCCTGTCTTTAATTCCGATACTTCACTTCAGGTTTACTGTATACCTTGGACCTTCTTGTTGACGATGAAGCACAGAAATTGCATCGGAATTAAATTCAAAAGGCACTATGCCGTCTTAAGTACAAGAGGACTGATACTCTTACTTTCTTTGATTTGAACATCTCCTATGAGTCCAGTTTTACATTCCGATGCTTCACTTCAGGTTTACTGTATCCCTTGGACCTTCTTATTGACGATGAAACACAGAAATTGCATCGAATTAAATTCAAAAGGAACAATGCCGACTTAAGTACAAGAGGACTGACACTCAATCTTTCTATGATTTGAACCTCTCCTGTGAGTCCAGTTTTAGGTTCCGATTCTCACTTCAGGTTTACTGTATACCTCGGACCTTCTTATTGACGATGAAACACAGAAATTGCATAGAATTAAATTCAAAAGGCACAATGCCGACTTAAGTACAAGAGGACTGACACTCTAACAGTCTATGATTTGCACCTCTCCTGTGAGTCCAGTTTTAGGCTCCGATTCTCACTTCAGGTTTTCTATATACCTCGGACCTTCTTATTGACGACGAAACACAGAAATTGCATCGGAATTAATATCAAAAGGCACAATGCCGACTTAAGTGCAAGAGGACTGACACTCTAACTTTATGATTTGAACCTCTCCTTTGATACCAGTTTTAGATTCCGATGCTTTACTTCAGGAGTACTGTATCCCTTGGACCTTCTTATTGACGATGAAGCACAGAAATTGCATCGGAATTAAATTCAAAATGCACAATGCCGACTTAAGTACAAGAGGACTGACACACTAACTTTCTTTGATTTGAACCTCTCCTGTGAGTCCAGTTTTAGATTCCGATGTTTCACTTCAGGTATACTGTATACCTTGGACCTTCTTATTGACGACGAAACACAGAAATTGCATCGGAATTTAATTCAAAAGGCACAATGCCGACTTAAGTACAAGAGGACTGACTCTCTAACTTTCTATGATTTGAACCTCTCCTGTGTGTCCAGTTTTAGATTCCGATGCTTTACTTCAGGTTTACTGTGTACCTCAGACCTTCTTACTGACGATGAAACACAGACATTGCATCGGAATTACATTCAAAAGGCCCAATGCCGACATAAGTACAAGAGGACTGACACTCTAACTTTCTATGATTTGAACCTCAGCTGTGAGACCAGTTTTAGATTCCGATGATTCACTTCAGGTTTACTGTATCCCTTGGACCTTCTTATTGACGATGAAACACAGAAATTGCATCTGAATGTAATCCAAAAGGCACAATGCCGACTTAAGTTCAAGAGGACTGACACTCTAACTTTCTATGATTTGAACCTCTCCTGTGAGTCCAGTTTTATTTCCGATGCTTCACTTCAGGTTTACTGAATACCTTGGAACTTCTTATTGACGATGAAGCACAGAAATTGCATCAGAATTAAATTCAAAAGGCACAATGCCGACTTAAGTACAAGAGGACTGACACTTTAACTTTCTATGATTTGAACCTCTCCTGTGAGTC
Organism: Schistocerca serialis cubense; assembly: GCF_023864345.2. Lineage (NCBI taxonomy): Eukaryota > Metazoa > Arthropoda > Insecta > Orthoptera > Acrididae > Schistocerca > Schistocerca serialis. The sequence goes on along the minus strand of NC_064647.1, from coordinate 22,483,515 downwards.
CAGTTTTAGATTCCGATGCTTCACTTCAGGTTTACTATATACCTTGACATTCTTATTGACGGCGAAACACAGAAATAGCATCTTAATTAAATTCAAAGGGCACAATGCCGACTTAAGTACAAGAGGACTGACACTCAAACTTTGTACTATCTGAACCTCTCCTGTGAGTCCTGTTTGAGATTCCGATGCTTCACTGCAGGTTTACTGTATACCTTGGACCATCTAATTGACGATGAAGCACGGAAATTGCATCGGAATTAAATTCAAAAAGCACAATGCCAACATAACTACAAGAGGACTGACACTCTAAGTTTCTATGCCTTGAACCTTTTCTGTGAGACCAGTTTTAGATTCCGATGCTTAACTTCAGGTTTAGTGTATCCCTTGGATCTTCTTATAGACGATGAAACACAGACATTGCAACCGACTTTAATACAAATGGCACAATGCCGACTTAAGTACAAGAGGACTGACACTCTGATTTTCTATGATTTGAACCTCTCCAGTGAGTCCAGTTTAAGATTCCGATGCTTCACTTCAGGTTTACTGTATACCTTGGACCTTCTTATTGACGATGAAACACAGAAATTGCATCGAATTAAATTCAAAAGGCACAATGCGGTCTTAAGTTCAATTGGACTGACACTCTAACTTTCTATGATTTGAACCTCTCCTGTGAGTCCAGTTTTAGATTCCGATGCTCACTTCATGTTTACTGTATCACTTGGACCTTCTTATAGACGATGTAACACAGAAAGTGCAACCGAATTTAATACAAAGGCACAATGCCGACTTAAGTACAAGAGGACTGACACACTAACTTTCTATCATTTGAACCTCTCCTGTGAGTCCAGTTTTAGGTTCCGATTCTCACTTCAGGTTTACTGTATACCTCGGACCTTCTTATTGACGATGAAACACAGAAATTGCATTTGAATTAAATTCAAAAAGCACAATGCCGGCTTAACTACAAGAGGACTGACACTCTAAGTTTCTATGCTTTGAACCTCTCCTGTGAGACCAGTTTTAGATTCCGATGCTTAACTTCAGGTTTAGTGTATCCCTTGGATCTTCTTATAGACGATGTAACACAGAAAGTGCAACCGAATTTAATACAAAGGCACAATGCCGACTTAAGTACAAGAGGACTGACACACTAACTTCCTATCATTTGAACCTCTCCTGTGAGTCCAGTTTTAGATTCCGATGCTTCACTTCAGGTTTACTGTATACCTCGGACCTTCTTATTGACGATGAAACACAGAAATTGCATCGAATTAAATTCAAAAGGCACAATGCGGTCTTAAGTTCAATTGGACTGACACTCTAACTTTCTATGATTTGAACCTCTCCTGTGAGTCCAGTTTTAGATTCCGATGCTCACTTCATGTTTACTGTATCACTTGGACCTTCTTATAGACGATGTAACACAGAAAGTGCAACCGAATTTAATACAAAGGCACAATGCCGACTTAAGTACAAGAGGACTGACACACTAACTTTCTATCATTTGAACCTCTCCTGTGAGTCCAGTTTTAGGTTCCGATTCTCACTTCAGGTTTACTGTATACCTCGGACCTTCTTATTGACGATGAAACACAGAAATTGCATTTGAATTAAATTCAAAAAGCACAATGCCGGCTTAACTACAAGAGGACTGACACTCTAAGTTTCTATGCTTTGAACCTCTCCTGTGAGACCAGTTTTAGATTCCGATGCTTCACTTCAGGTTTACTGTATCCCTTGGACCTTCTTATTGACGATGAAACACAGAAATTGCATCTGAATGTAATCCAAAAGGCACAATGAAGACCTAAGTACAAGAGGACTGACACTCTAACTTTCTATGATTTGAACCTCTCCTGTCTGTCCTGTCTTTAATTCCGATACTTCACTTCAGGTTTACTGTATACCTTGGACCTTCTTGTTGACGATGAAGCACAGAAATTGCATCGGAATTAAATACAAAAGGCACTATGCCGTCTTAAGTACAAGAGGACTGATACTCTTACTTTCTTTGATTTGAACATCTCCTATGAGTCCAGTTTTACATTCCGATGCTTCACTTCAGGTTTACTGTATCCCTTGGACCTTCTTATTGACGATGAAACACAGAAATTGCATCGAATTAAATTCAAAAGGAACAATGCCGACTTAAGTACAAGAGGACTGACACTCAATCTTTCTATGATTTGAACCTCTCCTGTGAGTCCAGTTTTAGGTTCCGATTCTCACTTCAGGTTTACTGTATACCTCGGACCTTCTTATTGACGATGAAACACAGAAATTGCATCGAATTAAATTCAAAAGGCACAATGCCGACTTAAGTACAAGAGGACTGACACTCTAACAGTCTATGATTTGCACCTCTCCTGTGAGTCCAGTTTTAGGCTCCGATTCTCACTTCAGGTTTTCTATATACCTCGGACCTTCTTATTGACGACGAAACACAGAAAATGCATCTGAATTAATATCAAAAGGCACAATGCCGACTTAAGTGCAAGAGGACTGACACTCTAACTTTCTATGATTTGAACCTCTCCTTTGATACCAGTTTTAGATTCCGATGCTTTACTTCAGGAGTACTGTATCCCTTGGACCTTCTTTTTGACGATGAAGCACAGAAATTGCATCGGAATTAAATTCAAAATGCACAATGCCGACTTAAGTACAAGAGGACTGACACACTAACTTTCTTTGATTTGAACCTCTCCTGTGAGTCCAGTTTTAGATTCCGATGTTTCACTTCAGGTATACTGTATACCTCGGACTTTCTTATTAACGACGAAACACAGAAATTGCATCGGAATTTAATTCAAAAGGCTCAATGCCGACTTAAGTACAAGAGGACTGACTCTCTAACTTTCTATGATTTGAACCTCTCCTGTGTGTCCAGTTTTAGATTCCGATGCTTTACTTCAGGTTTACTGTGTACCTCAGACCTTCTTACTGACGATGAAACACAGAAATTGCATCGGAATTACATTCAAAAGGCCCAATGCCGACATAAGTACAAGAGGACTGACACTCTAACTTTCTATGATTTGAACCTCAGCTGTGAGACCAGTTTTCGATTCCGATGCTTCACTTCAGGTTTACTGTATCCCTTGGACCTTCTTATTGACGATGAAACACAGAAATTGCATCTGAATGTAATCCAAAAGGCACAATGCCGACTTAAGTTCAAGAGGACTGACACTCTAACTTTCTATGATTTGAACCTCTCCTGTGAGTCCAGTTTTATTTCCGATGCTTCACTTCAGGTTTACTGAATACCTTGGAACTTCTTATTGACGATGAAGCACAGAAATTGCATCAGAATTAAATTCAAAAGGCACAATGCCGACTTAAGTACAAGAGGACTGACACTTTAACTTTCTATGATTTGAACCTCTCCTGTGAGTCCAGTTTTAGATTCCGATGCTTCACTTCAGGTTTACTATATACCTTGACATTCTTATTGACGGCGAAACACAGAAATAGCATCTTAATTAAATTCAAAGGGCACAATGCCGACTTAAGTACAAGAGGACTGACACTCAAACTTTGTACTATCTGAACCTCTCCTGTGAGTCCTGTTTGAGATTCCGATGCTTCACTGCAGGTTTACTGTATACCTTGGACCATCTAATTGACGATGAAGCACGGAAATTGCATCGGAATTAAATTCAAAAAGCACAATGCCAACATAACTACAAGAGGACTGACACTCTAAGTTTCTATGCCTTGAACCTTTTCTGTGAGACCAGTTTTAGATTCCGATGCTTAACTTCAGGTTTAGTGTATCCCTTGGACCTTCTTATAGACGATGAAACACAGACATTGCAACCGACTTTAATACAAAAGGCACAATGCCGACTTAAGTACAAGAGGACAGACACTCTATGATTTGAACCTCTACTGTGAGTCCACTTTTAGATTCCGTTGCTTCACTTCAGGTTTACTGTGTACCTTGGACCGTCTTATCGACGATGAAACACTGAAATTGCATCGGAATTAAATTCAAATGGCACAATGCCGACTTAAGTACAAGAGGACTGACACTCTGATTTTCTATGATTTGAACCTCTCCAGTGAGTCCAGTTTAAGATTCCGATGCTTCACTTCAGGTTTACTGTATACCTTGGACCATCTAATTGAGGATGAAGCACAGAAATTGCATCGGAATTAAATTCAAAAAGCACAATGCCGGCTTAACTACAAGAGGACTGACACTCTAAGTTTCTATGCTTTGAACCTCTCCTGTGAGACCAGTTTTAGATACCGATGCTTCACTTCAGGTTTAGTGTATCCCTTGGACCTTCTTATAGACGATGGAACACAGAAAGTGCAACCGAATTTAATACAAAGGCACAATGCCGACTTAAGTACAAGAGGACTGACACACTAACTTCCTATCATTTGAACCTCTCCTGTGAGTCGCGTTTTAGATTCCGATGCTTCACTTCAGGTTTACTGTATACCTCGGACCTTCTTATTGACGATGAAACACAGAAATTGCATCGAATTAAATTCAAAAGGCACAATGCGGTCTTAAGTTCAATTGGACTGACACTCTAACTTTCTATGATTTGAACCTCTCCTGTGAGTCCAGTTTTAGATTCCGATGCTCACTTCATGTTTACTGTATCACTTGGACCTTCTTATAGACGATGTAACACAGAAAGTGCAACCGAATTTAATACAAAGGCACAATGCCGACTTAAGTACAAGAGGACTGACACACTAACTTTCTATCATTTGAACCTCTCCTGTGAGTCCAGTTTTAGGTTCCGATTCTCACTTCAGGTTTACTGTATACCTCGGACCTTCTTATTGGCGATGAAACACAGAAATTGCATTTGAATTAAATTCAAAAAGCACAATGCCGGCTTAACTACAAGAGGACTGACACTCTAAGTTTCTATGCTTTGAACCTCTCCTGTGAGACCAGTTTTAGATTCCGATGCTTCACTTCAGGTTTACTGTATCCCTTGGACCTTCTTATTGACGATGAAACACAGAAATTGCATCTGAATGTAATCCAAAAGGCACAATGAAGACCTAAGTATAAGTGGACTGACACTCTAACTATCTATGATTTGAACCTCTCCTGTCTGTCCTGTCTTTAATTCCGATACTTCACTTCAGGTTTTCTGTATACCTTGGACCTTCTTGTTGACGATGAAGCACAGAAATTGCATCGGAATTAAATTCAAAAGGCACTATGCCGTCTTAAGTACAAGAGGACTGATACTCTTACTTTCTTTGATTTGAACATCTCCTATGAGTCCAGTTTTACATTCCGATGCTTCACTTCAGGTTTACTGTATCCCTTGGACCTTCTTATTGACGATGAAACACAGAAATTGCATCGAATTAAATTCAAAAGGAACAATGCCGACTTAAGTACAAGAGGACTGACACTCAATCTTTCTATGATTTGAACCTCTCCTGTGAGTCCAGTTTTAGGTTCCGATTCTCACTTCAGGTTTACTGTATACCTCGGACCTCCTTATTGACGATGAAACACAGAAATTGCATCGAATTAAATTCAAAAGGCACAATGCCGACTTAAGTACAAGAGGACTGACACTCTAACAGTCTATGATTTGCACCTCTCCTGTGAGTCCAGTTTTAGGCTCCGATTCTCACTTCAGGTTTTCTATATACCTCGGACCTTCTTATTGACGACGAAACACAGAAATTGCATCGGAATTAATATCAAAAGGCACAATGCCGACTTAAGTGCAAGAGGACTGACACTCTAACTTTCTATGATTTGAACCTCTCCTTTGATACCAGTTTTAGATTCCGATGCTTTACTTCAGGAGTACTGTATCCCTTGGACCTTCTTATTGACGATGAAGAACAGAAATTGCATCGGAATTAAATTCAAAATGCACAATGCCGACTTAAGTACAAGAGGACTGACACACTAACTTTCTTTGATTTGAACCTCTCCTGTGAGTCCAGTTTTAGATTCCGATGTTTCACTTCAGGTATACTGTATACCTTGGACCTTCTTATTGACGACGAAACACAGAAATTGCATCGGAATTTAATTCAAAAGGCACAATGCCGACTTAAGTACAAGAGGACTGACTCTCTAACTTTCTATGATTTGAACCTCTCCTGTGTGTCCAGTTTTAGATTCCGATGCTTTACTTCAGGTTTACTGTGTACCTCAGACCTTCTTACTGACGATGAAACACAGAAATTGCATCGGAATTACATTCAAAAGGCCCAATGCCGACATAAGTACAAGAGGACTGACACTCTAACTTTCTATGATTTGAACCTCAGCTGTGAGACCAGTTTTAGATTCCGATGCTTCACTTCAGGTTTACTGTATCCCTTGGACCTTCTTATTGACGATGAAACACAGAAATTGCATCTGAATGTAATCCAAAAGGCACAATGCCGACTTAAGTTCAAGAGGACTGACACTCTAACTTTCTATGATTTGAACCTCTCCTGTGAGTCCAGTTTTATTTCCGATGCTTCACTTCAGGTTTACTGAATACCTTGGAACTTCTTATTGACGATGAAGCACAGAAATTGCATCAGAATTAAATTCAAAAGGCACAATGCCGACTTAAGTACAAGAGGACTGACACTTTAACTTTCTATGATTTGAACCTCTCCTGTGAGTCCAGTTTTAGATTCCGATGCTTCACTTCAGGTTTACTGTATACCTTACCATTCTTATTGACGGCGAAACACAGAAATAGCATCTTAATTAAATTCAAAGGGCACAATGCCGACTTAAGTACAAGAGGACTGTTACTCAAACTTTGTACTATCTGAACCTCTCCTGTGAGTCCAGTTTGAGATTCCGATGCTTCACTGCAGGTTTACTGTATACCTTGGACCATGTAATTGACGATGAAGCACGGAAATTGCATCGGAATTAAATTGAAAAAGCACAATGCCAACATAACTACAAGAGGACTGACACTCTAAGTTTCTATGCCTTGAACCTTTTCTGTGAGACCAGTTTTAGATTCCGATGCTTAACTTCAGGTTTAGTGTATCCCTTGGACCTTCTTATAGACGATGAAACACAGACATTGCAACCGACTTTAATACAAAAGGCACAATGCCGACTTAAGTACAAGAGGACTGACACTCTATGATTTGAACCTCTACTGTGAGTCCACTTTTAGATTCCGTTGCTTCACTTCAGGTTTACTGTGTACCTTGGACCGTCTTATCGACGATGAAACACTGAAATTGCATCGGAATTAAATTCAAATGGCACAATGCCGACTTAAGTACAAGAGGACTGACACTCTGATTTTCTATGATTTGAACCTCTCCAGTGAGTCCAGTTTAAGATTCCGATGCTTCACTTCAGGTTTACTGTATACCTTGGACCATCTAATTGAGGATGAAGCACAGAAATTGCATCGGAATTAAATTCAAAAAGCACAATGCCGGCTTAACTACAAGAGGACTGACACTCTAAGTTTCTATGCTTTGAACCTCTCCTGTGATACCAGTTTTAGATACCGATGCTTCACTTCAGGTTTAGTGTATCCCTTGGACCTTCTTAAAGACGATGTAACACAGAAAGTGCAACCGAATTTAATACAAAGGCACAATGCCGACTTAAGTACAAGAGGACTGACACACTAACTTCCTATCATTTGAACCTCTCCTGTGAGTCCAGTTTTAGATTCCGATGCTTCACTTCAGGTTTACTGTATACCTCGGACCTTCTTATTGACGATGAAACACAGAAATTGCATCGAATTAAATTCAAAAGGCACAATGCGGTCTTAAGTTCAATTGGACTGACACTCTAACTTTCTATGATTTGAACCTCTCCTGTGAGTCCAGTTTTAGATTCCGATGCTCACTTCATGTTTACTGTATCACTTGGACCTTCTTATTGACGATGAGACACAGAAATTGCTTCGAATTAAATTCAAAAGGCACAATGCCGACTTAAGTACAAGGTGACTGCCACTCTAACTTTCTATGATTTGAACATCTCTTGTGAGTCCAGTTTTAGATTCCGATTCTCACTTCAGGTTTACTGTATACCTCGGACCTTCTTATTGACGATGAAACACAGAAATTGCATCGAATATAATTCAAAAGGCACAATGCCGACTTAAGTACAAGAGGACTGACACTCTAACTTTCTATGATTTTAACCTCTCCTGTGAGTCCAATTTTAGATTCCAATGCTCACTTCGGGTTTACTGTATACCTCGGACCTTCTTGTTGACGATGAAACACAGAAATTGCATCGAATTAAATTCAAAAGGCACAATGCCGACTTAAGTACAAGAGGACTGACACTTTAACTTTCTATGATTTGAACCTCTACTGTGAGTCCTGTTTAAGATTCCGTTGCTTCACTTCAGGTTTACTGTATCCCTTGGACCTTCTTATTGACGATGAAGCACAGAAATTGCATCTGAATTAAATTCAAAAGGAACAATGGCGACTTAAGTACAAGAGGACTGACACTGTAACTCTCTATGATTTGAACCTTTCCTGTGAGTCCAGTTTTAGATTCCGATGGTTCCCTTCAGGTTTACGTTATCCCTTGGTTCTTCTTATTGACGAAGAAACACAGAAATAGCATCCGAATTTAACACAAAATGCACAATGAAGACTTAAGTACAAGAGGACTGACACTCTAACTTTTTATGATTTGAACCTCTCCTGTGAGTCCTGTCTTAGTTTCCGATACTTCACATCATTTTTACTGTATCCCTCGGACCTTCTTATTGACGAAGAAGCACAGAAATAGCATCGGAATTAAATTCAAAAGGCACAATGCCGACTTAAGTACAAGAGGACTGACACTCTAACTTTCTATGATTTGAACCCCTCCTGTGAGTCCAGTTTTAGATTCCGATGCTCACTTCAGGTTTACTGTATCCCTTGGACCTTCTTATTGACGATGAAGCACAGAAATTGCATCGAAATAAATTCAAAAGGCACAATGCCGACTTAAGTACAAGAGGACTGACACTCTAACTCTCTATGATTTGAACCTCTCCTGTGAGTCCAGTTTTAGATTCCGATGCTCACTTCAGGTTTACTGTATACCTCGGACCTTCTTGTTGACGACGAAACACAGAAATTGCATCGAATTAAATTCAAAAGGCACAATGCCGACTTAAGTACAAGAGGACTGACACCTTAACTTACTATGATTTGAACCTCTTCTGTGAGTCCAGTATTAGACTGCGATGCTTCACTACAGGTCTACTTTATCCCTTGGACCTTCTTATTGATGATGAACCACAGAAATTGCATCCGAATTTGATACAAAAGGCACAATGCTGAATTAAGTACAAGAGGACTGACGCTCTAACTTTCAATGATTTGAACCTCTCCTGTGAGTCCAGTATTAGATTCCGATGCTTCACTTCAGGTTTACTGTATCCCTTGCACCTTCTTATTGACGATGAAACACAGAAATTGCATCCGAATTTAATACAAATGGCACAATGCCGACTCAAGTACAAGAGGACTGACACTCTGACTTTCAATGAATTGAACCTCTCCTGTGAGTCCAGTTTTAGTATCCGATGCTTCATTTCAGGTTTACTGTATCCCTTGGATCCTCTTATTGATGATGAAACACAGAAATTGCATCCGAATTTAATACAAAAGGCACAATGCCGACTCAAGTACAAGAGGACTGACACACTGACTTTCAATAATTTGAACCTCTTCTGTGCGTCCAGTTTTAGAATCCGATGCTTCACTTCAGATTTACTGTATCCCTTGGACCTTCTTATTGACGATGAAACATAGAATTTGCATCCGAATTTAATACAAAAGGCACAATGAAGACTTAAGTACAAGAGGACTGACACTCTAACTTTCTATGATTTGAACCATTCCTGTCTGTCCTGTCTTTAATTCCGATACTTCACTTCAGGTTTACTGTATACCTTGGACCCTCTTGTTGACGATGAAGCACAGAAATTGCGTCGGAATTAAATTCAAAAGGCACTATGCCTTCTTAGGTACAAGAGGACTGACACTCTTACTTTCTTTGAATTGATCATCTCCTATGAGTCCAGTTTTACATTCCGATGCTTCACTTCAGGTTTACTGTATCCGTTGGACCTTCTTATTGACGATGAAACACAGAAATTGCATCGAATTAAATTTAAAAGGAACAATGCCGACTTAAGTACAAGAGGACTGACACTCTAACTTTCTATGATTTGAACTTCTCCTGTGAGTCCAGTTTTAGATTCTGATGCTTCACTTCAGGTTTACTGTATACCTCGGACCTTCTTGTTGACGATGAAGCACAGAAATTGCGTCGATTAAATTCAAAAGGCACAATGCCGACTTAAGTACAAGAGGACTGACACTCTATCATTCTATGATTTGAACCACTCCTGTGAGTCCTGTTTTAGTTTCCGTTGCTTCACTTCAGGTTTACTGTATCCCTTGGACCTTCTTATTGACGATGAAGCACAGAAATTGCATCTGAATTAAATTCAAAAGGCACAATGGCGACTTAAGTACTAGAGGACTGACACTCTAACTATCTATGATTTGACCCTCTCCTGTGAGTCCAGTTTTAGATTCCGATGCTTCACTTCAGGTTTACTGTATCCCTTGGACCTTCTTATTGACGAAGAAACACAGAAATTGCATCCGAATTTAATACAAAAGGCACAATGCCGACTTAAGTACAAGATGACTGCCCCTCTAACTTTCTATGATTTGAACCTCTCCTGTGAGTCCTGTCTTAGATTCCGATGCTTCACTTCAGGTTTACTGTATCCCTTGGAACTTCTTATTGACGATGAAGCACAGAAATTGCATCGGAATTAAATTCAAAAGGCACAATGCCGACTTAGGTACAAGACGACTGACACTCAAACTTTCTATGATTTAAACATCTCCTGTGAGTCCAGTTTTAGATTCCGATGCTCACTTCAGGTTTACTGTATCCCTTAGACCTTCTTAATGACGATGAAACACAGAGATTGCATCGAATTAAATTCAAAAGGCACAATGCCGACTTAAGTACAAGAGGACTGACACTCTATCTTTCTATGATTTGAACCTCTCCTGTAAGTCCTGTTTTAGATTCCGTTGCTTCACTTCAGGTTTACTGTATCCCTTGGACCTTCTTATTGACGATGAAGCACAGAAATTGCATTTGAATTAAATTCAAAAGGCACAATGGCGACGGAAGTACAGGAGGACTGACACTCTATCTTTCTATGATTTGAACCTCTCCTGTGAGTCCAGTTTCAGATTCCGATGCTTCACATCAGGTTTACTGTATCCCTTGGACCTTCTTATTGACGATGAAGCACAGAAATTGCATCGGAATTAAATTCAAAAGGCACTATGCCGACTTAAGTACAAGAGGACTGACACTCTAACTTTCTTTGATTTGAACATCTGCTATGAGTCCAGTTTTACATTCCGTTGCTTCACTTCAGGTTCACTCTATCCCTTGCACCTTCTTATTAGCGAAGAAACACAGAAATTGCATCCGAATTTAATACCAAAGGCTCAATGCTGACTTAAGTGCAAGAGGACTGACTCTCTAACTTTCTATGATTTTAACCTCTCCTGTGAGTCGAGTTTTAGATTCCGATGCTTCACTTCAGGTTTACTGTATCTCTTGGACCTTCTTATTGACGAAGAAACACAGAATCTGCATCAGAATTTGATACAAAAGGCACAATGCCTACATAAGTACAAGAGGACAGACACTCTAACTATCTATGATTTGAACCTCTCCTGTGAGTCCAGTTTTAGATTCCGATGCCTCACTTCAGATTTACTGTATCCCTTGGACCTTCTTATTGACGAAGAAACACAGAAATTGCATCCGAATTTAATACAAAACGCACAATGCCGACTTAAGTACAAGAGGACTGCCACTCTAACTTTCTATGATTTGAACCTCTCCTGTGAGTCCTGTCTTAGATTCCGATGATTCACTTTAGGTTTACTGTATCCCTTGGTCCTTCTTATTGACGATGAAGCACAGAAATTGCATCGGAATAACATTCAAAAGGCACAATGCCGACTTAAGTACAAGAGGTCTGACACTCTAACTTTCTTTGATTTGAACCTCTCCTGTGAGTCCAGTTTTAGATTCCGATGCTCACTTCTGGTTTACTGTATCCCTTGGACCTTCTTAATGACGATGAAACACAGAGATTGCATCGAATTAAATTCAAAAGGCTCAATGCTGACTTAAGTGCAAGAGGACTGACTCTCTAACTTTCTATGATTTTAACCTCTCCTGTGAGTCCAGTTTTAGATTCCGTTACTTCACTTCAGGTTTACTGTATCCCTTGGACCTTCTTATTGACGATGAAGCACAGAAATTGCATCTGAATGAAATTGAAAAGGCACAATGGCGACATAAGTACAAGAGGACTGACACTCTAACTTTCCATAATTGAACCTCTCCTGTGAGTCCAGTTTCAGATTCCGATGCTTCACTTCAGGTTTACTGTATCCCTTGGACCTTCTTATTGACGAAGAAACACAGAAATTGCATCCGAATTTAATACAAAAGGCACAATGAAGACTTAAGTACAAGAGGACTGACACTCTATCTTTCTACGATTTGAACCTCTCCTGTCTGTCCTGGCTTTGATTCCGATGCTTCACTTCAGGTTTACTGTATACCTTGGACCCTCATATTGACGAGGAAGCACAGAAATTGCACCGGAATTAAATTCAAAATGCACTATGCCGTCTTAAGTACAAGAGGACTGACACTCTTACTTTCTTTGATTTGAACATCTCCTATGAGACCAGTTTTACACTCCGATGCTTCACTTCAGGTTTACTGTATCCCTTGGACCTTCTTATTGACGATGAAACACAGAAATTGCATCAGATTAAATTCAAAAGGAACAATGCCGACTTAAGTACAAGATGAATGACACTCTAACTTTCTATGATTTGAACCTCTCCTGTGAGTCCAGTTTTAGATTCCGATGCTCACTTCAGGTTTACTGTATACCTCGGACCTTCTTATTGACGATGAAACACAGAAATTGCATCGAATTTAATTCAAAAGGCACAATGCCGACTTAAGTACAAGAGGACTGACACTCTAACTTTCTTTGATTTGAACCTCTCCTGTGAGTCCAGTTTTAGATTCCGATGGCTCACTTCAGGTTTACTGTATCCCTTGGACATTCTTATTGACGATGAAACACAGAGATTGCATCCGAATTTAATACAAAAGGCACAATGCCGACTCAAGTACAATAGGACTGACACTCTGACTTTCAATGATTTTGAACCTCTCCTGTGAGTCCAGTTTTAGATTCCGTTACTTCAATTCAGGTTTACTGTATCCCTTGGACCTTCTTATTGACGATGAAACACAGAAATTGCATCCGAAAAAAATACAAAAGTCACAATGCCGACTTAAGTACAAGAGGACTGACACTCTCATTTTCTATGATATGAACCTCACCTGTGAGTCCAGTTTTAGATTCCGATGCTTCACTTCAGGTTTACTGTATCCCTTGTACCTTTTTATTGACGATGAAACACAGAAATTGCATCTGAATTTAATACAAAAGTCACAATCCCGACTTAAGTAAAGAGGACTGACACTCTCACTTTCTATGATATGAACCTCTCCTGTGAGTCCAGTTTTAGATTCCGATGCTTCACTTCAGGTTTACTGTATCACTTGGACCTTCTTATTGACGATGAAACACAGAAATTCCATCCGAATTTAATACAAAAGTCACAATGACAACTTAAGTACAAGAGGACTGGCACTCTCACTTTCTGTGATATGAACCTCTCCTGTGAGTCCAGTTCTAGATTCCGATGCTTCACTTCAGGTTTACTGTATCACTTGGACCTTCTTATTGACGATGAAACACAGAAATTCCATCCGAATTTAATACAAAAGTCACAATGACAACTTAAGTACAAGAGGACTGACACTCTCACTTTCTATGATATGAACTTCTCCTGTGAGTCCAGTCTTACATTCCGATGCTTCACTTCAGGTTCACTGTATCCCTTGGACCTTCTTATTGACGATGAAACGCAGAAATTGCATCCGATTTTAATACATAAGTCACAATGCCGACTTAAGTACAAGAGGACTGACACTCGCACTTTCTATGATATGAACCTCTCTTGTGAGTCCAGTTTTAGATTCCGATGCTTCACTTCAGGTTTACTGTATCCCTTGGACCTTCTTATTGACGATGAAACACAGAAATTGTTTCCGAATTTATTACAAAAGTCACAATGCCGACTTAAGTACAAGAGGACTGACACTCTCACATTCTATCATATGAAACTCTCCTATGAGTCCAGTTTTAGATTCCGATGCTTCACTTCAGGTTTACTGTATCCCTTGTACCTTCTTATTGACGATGAAACAAAGAAATAACATCCGATTTTAATACAAAAGGCGCAATGCCGACTTAAGTACAAGAGGACTGACACTCTCATTTTTATGATATGAACCTCTCCTGTGAGTCCAGATTTGGTTTCCGATGCTTCACTTCAGGTTTAGTGTATCCCTTGGACCTTCTTACTGACGATGAAACACAGAAATTGCATCCGAATTTAATACCAAAGTCACAATGCCGACTTAAGTACAAGAGGACTGACACTCTCACTTTCTATGATATGAACCTCTCCTGTGAGTCCAGTTTTAAATTCCGATGCTGCACTTCAGGTTTACTGTATCCCTTGGACCTTCTTATTGACGATGAATCACAGAAATTGCATCCGATTTTAATACAAAAGTCACAATGCCGACTTAAGTACAAGAGGACTGACACTCTCACTTTCTACGCTATGAACCTCTCCTGTGAGTCTAGTTTTAGATTCCGATGCTTCACTTCAGGTTTACTGTACCCCTTGGACCTTCTTATTGACGATGAAACACAGAAATTGCATCCGAATTTAATACAAAAGGCACAATGCCGATTTAAGTACAAGAGGACTGACACTTTCACTTTCTATGATATGAACCTCTCCTGTGAGTCCAGATTTGGTTTCGGATGCTTCACTTCAGGTTTACTGTATACCATGGACCTTCTTAATGACGATGAAACACAGAAATTGCATCCGAATTTAATACAACAGGCACAATGCCGACTTATGTACAAGAGGACCGAGACTCTCACTTTCTATGAAATGAACCTCTCCTTTGAGTCCAGTTTTAGATTCCGATGCTTCACTTCAGGTTTACTGTATCCCTTGGACTTTCTTATTGACGATGAAACACAGAAATTGCATTCGAATTTAATACAATTAATACAAAAGGCACAATGCCGACTTAAGTACAAGAGGACTGACACTCTCGCTTTCTATTATATGAACCTCTCCTGTGAGTCCAGTTTTTGAATCCGATGTTTCACTTCAGGTTTACTGTACCCCTTGGACCTTCTTATTGACGATCAAACACATAGAATGCATCCGAATTTAATACAAAAAGCACAATGCCGACTTAAGTACAAGAGGACTGACACTATCACTTTCTATGAAATGAACCTCTCCTGTGAGTCCAGTTTTAGATTCCGATGCTTCACTTCAGTTTTACTGTATCCCTTGGACCTTCTTATTGACGATGAAACACAGAAATTGCAACCGAATTTATTACAAATTGCACAATGCCGACTTAAGTAAAAGAGGACTGACACTCTCACTTTCTATGATATGAACCTCTCCTGTGAGTCCAGTTTTAGATTCCGATGCTTCACTTCAGGTTTACTGTATCCCTTGGACCTTCTTTTTGACGATGAAACACAGAAATTGCATCCGAATTTATTACAAAAGTCACAATGCCGACGTAAGTACAAGAGGACTGACACTCTCACTTTCTATGATACGGACCTCTCCTTTGAGTCCAGTTTTAGATTCCGATGCTTCACTTCAGGTTTACTGTATCCCTTGGACCTTCTCACTGACGATGAAACCTAGAAACTGCATCCGAATTTAATACAAATGGCACAATGCCGACATTAGTACAACAGGACTGACACTGTCACTTTCTATTATATGAACCTCTCCTGTGAGTCCAGATTTGGTTTCGGATACTTCACTTCAGGTTTACTGTATCCCTTGGACCTACTTATTGACGATGAAACACAGAAATTGCATCCGAATTTAATACAACAGGCACAATGCCGACTTAAGTACAAGAGGACTGACACTCTCACTTTCTATGATATGAACCTCTCCTGTGAGTCCAGTTTTAGATTCCGATGCTTCACTTCAGGTTTACTGTATCCCTTGGACCTTCTTATTGACAATGAAACACAGAAATTGTATCCGAATTTATTACAAAAGTCACAATGCCGACTTAAGTACAAGAGGACTGACAGTCTCACTTTCTATGATATGAACCTCTCCTGTGAGTCCAGTTTTAAATTCCGATGCTGCACTTCAGGTTTACTGTATCCCTTGGACCTTCTTATTGACGATGATACACAGAAATTGCATCCGAATTTAATACAAAAGTCACAATGCCGACAAAAGTACAAGAGGACTGACACTCTCACTTTCTATGATATGAACCTCTCCTGTGAGTCCAGTTTTAGATTCCGATGCTTCACTTCAGGTTTACTGTATCCCTTGTACCTTCTTATTGACGATGAAACACAGAAATAACATCCGATTTTAATACAAAAGGCACAATGCAGACTTAAGTAACAGAGGACTAACACTCTTACTTTCTATGAATTGAACCTCTCCTGTGAGTCCAGTTTTAGATTCCGATGCTTAACTGCAGGTTTACTGTATCCCTTGGACCTTCTTATTGACGATGAAACACAGAAATTGCATCCGAAAAAAATTCAAAAGTCACAATGCCAACTTAAGTACAAGAGGACTGACACTCTCATTTTCTATGATATGAACCTCTCCTGTGAGTCCAGTTTTAGATTCCGATGCTTCACTTCAGGTTTACTGTATCCCTTGTACCTTCTTATTGACGATGAAACACAAAAATTGCAACAGAATTTAATACAAAAGTCACAATGCACACTTAAGTACAAGAGGACTGACACTCTCACGTTCTATGATATGAACCTCTCCTGTGAGTCCAGTTTTAGATTCCGATGCTTCACTTCAGGTTTACTGTATCACTTGGACCTTCTTATTGACGATGAAACACAGAAATTCCATCCGAATTTAATACAAAAGGCACAATGACGACTTAAGTACAAGAGGACTGACACTCTCACTTTCTGTGATATGAACCTCTCCTGTGAGTCCAGTTTTAGATTCCGATGCTTCACTTCAGGTTTACTGTATCCCTTGGACCTTCTTATTGACGATGAAACCCACTAATTGCATCCGAATGTAATACAAAAGGCACAATGCCGACTTAAGTACAAGAGGACTGACACTCTCACTTTCTATGATATGAACCTCTCCTGTGAGTCCAGTTTTAAATTCCGATGCTGCACTTCAGGTTTACTGTATCCCTTGGACCTTCTTATTGACGATGAAACACAGAAATTGCATCCGATTTTAATACAAAAGTCACAATGCCGACTTAAGTACAAGAGGACTGACACTCTCACTTTCTACGCTATGAACCTCTCCTGTGAGTGTAGTTTTAGATTCCGATGCTTCACTTCAGGTTTACTGTACCCCTTGGACCTTCTGATTGACGATGAAACACAGAAATTGCATCCGAATTTAATACAAAAGGCACAATGCCGATTTAAGTAAAAGAGGACTGACACTTTCATTTTCTATGATATGAACCTCTCCTGTGAGTCCAGATTTGGTTTCGGATGCTTCACTTCAGGTTTACTGTATCCCTTGGACCTTCTTATTGACGATATAACACAGAAATTGCATCCCAATTTAATACAAAAGTCACAATGCCGACTTATGTACAAGAGGACCGAGACTCTCACTTTCTATGATATGAACCTCTCCTGTGAGTCCAGTTTTAGATTCCGATGCTTAACTTCACGTTTACTGTATCCCTTGGACCTTTTTATTGACGATGAAACACAGAATTTGCATCCGAATTTTATACAATAGTCACAATGCCGACTTAAGTTCAAGAGGACTGACACTCTCACTTTCTATGATACGAACCTCTCCTTTGAGTCCAGTTTTAGATTCCGATGCTTCACTTCAGGTTTACTGTATCCCTTGGACTTTCTTATTGACGATGAAACACAGAAATTGCATCCGAATTTAATACAATTAATGCAAAAGGCACAATGCCGACTTAAGTACAAGAGGACTGACACTCTCGCTTTCTATGATATGAACCTCTCCTGTGAGTCCAGTTTTAGAATCCGATGTTTCACTTCAGGTTTACTGTACCCCTTGGACCTTCTTATTGACGATGAAACACAGATATTGCATCCGAATTTAATACAAAAAGCACAATGCCGACTTAAGTACAAGAGGACTGACACTCTCACTTTCTATGATACGAACCTCTCCTTTGAGTCAAGTTTTAGATTCCGATGCTTCACTTCAGGTTTACTCTATCCCTCGGACCTTCTTATTGACGATGAAACACAGAAATTGCATCCGAATTTATTACAAAAGTCACAATGCCGACATTAGTACAAGAGGACTGACACTCTCACTTTCTATTATATGAACCTCTCCTGTGAGTCCAGATTTGGTTTCGGATGCTTCACTTCAGGTTTTCTGTATCCCTTGGACCTTCTTATTGACGATGAAACACAGAAATTGCATCCGAATTTAATACAACAGGCACAATGCCGACTTAAGTACAACAGGACTGACACTCTCACTTTCTGTGTTATGAACCTCTCCTGTGAGTCCAGTTTTAGCTTCCGATGCTTCACTTCAGGTTTACTGTATCCCTTGGACCTTCTTATTGACGATGAAACACAGAAATAACATCCGATTTTAATACAAAAGGCACAATGCCGACTTAAGTAAAAGGGGACTAACACTCTTACTTTCTATGATATGAACCTCTCCTGTGAGTCCAGTTTTAGATTCCGATGCTTAACTGCAGGTTTACTGTGTCCCTTGGACCTTCTTATTGACGATGAAACACAGAAATTGCATCCGAAAAAAATACAAGTCACAATGCCGACTTAAGTACAAGAGGACTGACACTCTCATTTTCTATGATATGAACCTCTCCTGTGATTCCAGTTTTAGATTCCGATGCTTCACTTCAGGTTTACTGTATCCCTTGTACCTTCTTATTGACGATGAAACACAGAAATTGCATCCGAATTTAATACAAAAGTCACAATGCCGACTTAAGTACAAGAGGACAGACACTCTCAATTTCTATGATATGAACCTCTCCTGTGTGTCCAGTTTTAGATTCCGATGCTTCACTTCAGGTTTACTGTATAACTTGGACCTTCTTATTGACGATGAAACACAGAAATTCCATCCGAATTTAATACAAAAATCACAATGACGACTTAAGTACAAGAGGACTGACACTCTCACTTTCTGTGATATGAACCTCTCCTGTGAGTCCAGTTTTAGATTCCGATGCTTCACTTCAGGTTTACTGTATCCCTTGGACCTTCTTATTGACGATGAAACCCACTAATTGCATCCGAATGTAATACAAAAGGCACAATGCCGACTTAATTACAAGAGGACTGACACTCTCACTTTCTATGATATGAACTTCTCCTGTGAGTCCAGTCTTAGATTCCGATGATTCACTTCAGGTTCACTGTATCCCTTGGACCTTCTTATTGACGATGAAACACAGAAATTGCATACGATTATAATACATAAGTCACAATGCCGACTTAAGTACAAGAGGACTAACACTCTCACTTTCTATGATATGAACCTCTCCTGTGAGTCCAGTTTTAGATTCCGATGCTTCACTTCAGGTTTACTGTATCCCTTGGACCTTCTTATTGGCGATGAAACACAGAAATTGTATCCGAATTTATTACAAAAGTCACAATGCCGACTTAAGTACAAGAGGACTGACACTCTCACTTTCTATCATATGAAACTCTCCTATGTATCCAGTTTTAGATTCCGATGCTTCACGTCAGGTTTACTGTATCCCTTGTACCTTCTTATTGACGATGAAACACAGAAATAACATCCGATTTTAATACAAAAGGCACAATGCCGACTTAAGTACAAGAGGACTGACACTCTCACATTCTATGATATGAACCTCTCCTGTGAGTCCAGATTTGGTTTCCGATGCTTCACTTCAGGTTTAGTGTATGCCTTGGACCATCTTAATGACGATGAAAAACAGAAATTGCATCCGAAAAAAATACAAGTCACAATGCCGACTTAAGTACAAGAGGACTGACACTCTCATTTTCTATGATATGAACCTCTCCTGTGATTCCAGTTTTAGATTCCGATGCTTCACTTCAGGTTTACTGTATCCCTTGTACCTTCTTATTGACGATGAGACACAGAAATTGCATCCGAATTTAATACAAAAGTCACAATGCCGACTTAAGTACAAGAGGACTGACACTCTCACTTTCTATGATATGAACCTCTCCTGTGTGTCCAGTTTTAGATTCCGATGCTTCACTTCAGGTTTACTGTATCACTTGGACCTTCTTATTGATGATGAAACACAGAAATTCCATCCGAATTTAATACAAAAGTCACAATGACGACTTAAGTACAAGAGGACTGACACTCTCACTTTCTGTGATATGAACCTCTCCTGTGAGTCCAGTTTTAGATTCCGATGCTTCACTTCAGGTTTACTGTATCCCTTGGACTTTCTTATTGACGATGAAACACAGAAATTGCATCCGAATTTAATACAATTAATACAAAAGGCACAATGCCGACTTAAGTACAAGAGGACTGACACTCTCGCTTTCTATGATATGAACCTCTCCTGTGAGTCCAGTTGTAGAATCCGATGTTTCACTTCAGGTTTACTGTACCCATTGGACCTTCTTATTGACGTTGAAACACATAAATTGCATCCGAATTTAATACAAAAAGCACAATGCCGACTTAAGTACAAGAGGACTGACACTCTCACTTTCTATGATACGAACCTCTCCTTTAAGTCCAGTTTTAGATTCCGATGCTTCACTTCAGGTTTACTGTATCCCTTGGACCTTCTTATTGACAATGAAACACAGAAATTGCATCCGAATTTAATACAAAAGGCACAATGCCGACTTAAGCACAAGAGGAGTGACACTCTCAGTTTCTATGATATGAACCTCTCCTGTGAGTCCAGTTTTATATTCCGATGCTTCCCTTCAGGTTTACTGTCTCCCTTGGACCTGCTTATTGACGATGAGACACAGAAATTGCATCCGAATTTATTACAAAAGGCACAATGCCGACTTAAGTAAAAGAGGACTAACACTCTTACTTTCAATGATATGAACCTCTCCTGTGAGTCTAGTTTTAGATTCCGATGATTAACTTCAGGTTTACTGTATCCCTTGGACCTTCTTATTGACGATGAAACATACTAATTGTATCCGAATGTAATACATAAGTCACAATGCCGACTTAAGTACAAGAGGACAGACACTCTCACTTTCTATGATATGAACCTCTCCTGTGAGTCCAGTTTTAGATACCGATGCTTCACTTCAGGTTTACTGTATCCCTTGGACCTTCTTATTTACAATGAAACACAGAAATTGTATCCGAATTTATTACAAAAGTCACAATGCCGACTTAAGTACAAGAGGACTGACACTCTCACTTTCTATGATATGAACCTCTCCTGTGAGTCCAGTTTTAAATTCCGATGCTGCACTTCAGGTTTACTGTATCCCTTGGACCTTCTTATTGACGATGATACACAGAAATTGCATCCGAATTTAATACAAAAGGCACAAGGCCGACTTAAGTACAAGAGGACTGACACTCACACTTTCTATGATATGAACCTCTCCTGTGAGTCGAGTTTTAGATTCCGATGCTTCACTTCAGGTTTACTGAATCCCTTGTACCTTCTTATTGACGATGAAACACAGACATAACAACCGATTTTAATACAAAAGGCACAATGCCGACTTAAGTAAAAGAGGACTAACACTCTTACTTTCTATGATATGAACCTCTCCTGTGAGTCCAGTTTTAGATTCCGATGCTTAACTGCAGGTTTACTGTGTCCCTTGGACCTTCTTATTGACGATGAAACACAGAAATTGCATCCGAAAAAAATACAAGTCACAATGCCGACTTAAGTACAAGAGGAGTGACACTCTCATTTTTTATGATATGAACCTCTCCTGAGATTCCAGTTTTAGATTCCGATGCTTCACTTCAGGTTTACTGTATCCCTTGTGCCTACTTATTGACGATGAAACACAGAAATTGCATCCGAATTTAATACAAAAGTCTCAATGCCGACTTAAGTACAAGAGGACAGACACTCTCAATTTCTATGATATGAACCTCTCCTGTGTGTCCAGTTTTAGATTCCGATGCTTCACTTCAGGTTTACTGTATAACTTGGACCTTCTTATTGACGATGAAACACAGAAATCCCATCCGAATTTAATACAAAAATCACAATGACGACTTAAGTACAAGAGGACTGACACTCTCACTTTCTGTGATATGAACCTCTCCTGTGAGTCCAGTTTTAGATTCCGATGCTTCACTTCAGGTTTACTGTATCCCTTGGACCTTCTTATTGACGATGAAACCCACTAATTGCATCCGAATGTAATACAAAAGGCACAATGCCGACTTAAGTACAAGAGGACTTACACTCTCACTTTCTATGATATGTACTTCTCCTGTGAGGCCAGTCTTAGATTCCGATGCTTCACTTCAGGTTCACTGTATCCCTTGGACCTTCTTATTGACGATGAAACACAGAAATTGCATACGTTTATAATACATAAGTCACAATGCCGACTTAAGTACAAGATGACTAACACTCTCACTTTCTATGATATGAACCTCTCCTGTGAGTCCAGTTTTAGATTCCGATGCTTCACTTCAGGTTTACTGTATCCCTTGGACCTTCTTATTGGCGATGAAACACAGAAATTGTATCCGAATTTATTACAAAAGTCACAATGCCGACTTAAGTACAAGAGGACTGACACTCTCACTTTCTATCATATGAAGCTCTCCTATGTGTCCAGTTTTAGATTCCGATGCTTCACGTCAGGTTTACTTTATCCCTTGTACCTTCTTATTGACGATGAAACACAGAAATAACATCCGATTTTAATACAAAAGGCACAATGCCGACTTAAGTACAAGAGGACTGACACTCTCATTTTCTATGATATGAACCTCTCCTGTGAGTCCAGATTTGGTTTCCGTTGCTTCACTTCAGGTTTAGTGTATGCCTTGGACCTTCTTATTGACGATGAAAAACAGAAATTGCATCCGAAAAAAATACAAGTCACAATGCCGACTTAAGTACAAGAGGACTGACACTCTCATTTTTTATGATATGAACCTCTCCTGTGATTCCAGTTTTAGATTCCGATGCTTCACTTCAGGTTTACTGTATCCCTTGTACCTTCTTATTGACGATGAAACACAGAAATTGCATCCGAATTTAATACAAAAGTCACAATGCCGACTTAAGTACAAGAGGACAGACACTCTCAATTTCTATGATATGAACCTCTCCTGTGTGTCCAGTTTTAGATTCCGATGCTTCACTTCAGGTTTACTGTATAACTTGGACTTTCTTATTGACGATGAAACACAGAAATTCCATCCGAATTTAATACAAAAATCACAATGACGACTTAAGTACAAGAGGACTGACACTCTCACTTTCTGTGATATGAACCTCTCCTGTGAGTCCAGTTTTAGATTCCGATGCTTCACTTGAGGTTTACTGTATCCCTTGGACCTTCTTATTGACGATGAAACCCACTAATTGCATCCGAATGTAATACAAAAGGCACAATGCCGACTTAAGTACAAGAGGACTGACACTCTCACTTTCTATGATATGAACTTCCCCTGTGAGGCCAGTCTTGGATTCCGATGCTTCACTTCAGGTTCACTGTATCCCTTGGACCTTCTTATTGACGATGAAACACAGAAATTGCATACGATTATAATACATAAGTCACAATGCCGACTTAAGTACAAGAGGACTAACACTCTCACTTTCTATGATATGAACCTCTCCTGTGAGTCCAGTTTTAGATTCCGATGCTTAACTTCACGTTTACTGTATCCCTTGGACCATTTTATTGACGATGAAACACAGAATTTGCATCCGAATTTTATACAATAGTCACAATGCCGACTTAAGTTCAAGAGGACTGACACTCTCACTTTCTACGCTATGAACCTCTCCTGTGAGTGTAGTTTTGGATTCCGATGCTTCACTTCAGGTTTACTGTACCCCTTGGACCTTCTGATTGACGATGAAACACAGATATTGCATCCGAATTTAAAACAAAAGGCACAATGCCGATTTAAGTACAAGAGGACTGACACTTTCATCTTCTATGATATGAACCTCTCCTGTGAGTCCAGATTTGGTTTCGGATGCTTCACTTCAGGT
The DNA here is from genome assembly GCF_023864345.2 of Schistocerca serialis cubense. Lineage (NCBI taxonomy): Eukaryota > Metazoa > Arthropoda > Insecta > Orthoptera > Acrididae > Schistocerca > Schistocerca serialis. Next base: position 22,459,079 of record NC_064647.1, on the reverse strand, counting down.
TTACTGTATCCCTTGGACCTTCTTATTGACGATGAAACACAGAAATTGCATCCCAATTTAATACAAAAGTCACAATGCCGACTTATGTACAAGAGGACCGAGACTCTCACTTTCTATGATATGAACCTCTCCTGTGAGTCCAGTTTTAGATTCCGATGATTAACTTCACGTTTACTGTATATCTTGGACCATTTTATTGACGATGAAACACAGAATTTGCATCCGAATTTTATACAATAGTCACAATGCCGACTTAAGTTAAAGAGGACTGACACTCTCACTTTCTATGATACGAACCTCTCCTTTGAGTCCAGTTTTAGATTCCGATGCTTCACTTCAGGTTTACTGTATCCCTTGGACTTTCTTATTGACGATGAAACACAGAAATTGCATCCGAATTTAATACAATTAATACAAAAGGCACAATGCCGACTTAAGTACAAGAGGACTGACACTCTCGCTTTCTATGATATGAACCTCTCCTGTGAGTCCAGTTTTAGAATCCGATGTTTCACTTCAGGTTTACTGTACCCCTTGGACCTTCTTATTGACGATGAAACACAGAAATTGCAACCGAATTTATTACAAAATGCACAATGCCGACTTAAGTACAAGAGGACTGACACTCTCACTTTCTATGATACGAACCTCTCCTTTGAGTCCAGTTTTAGATTCCGATGCTTCACTTCAGGTTTACTCTATCCCTTGGACCTTCTTATTGACGATGAAACACAGAAATTGCATCCGAATTTATTACAAAAGTCACAATGCCGACATTAGTACAAGAGGACTGACACTCTCACTTTCTATTATATGAACCTCTCCTGTGAGTCCAGATTTGGTTTCGGATGCTTCACTTCAGGTTTTCTGTATCCCTTGGACCTTCTTATTGACGATGAAACACAGAAATTGCATCCGAATTTAATACAACAGGCACAATGCCGACTTAAGTACAACAGGACTGACACTCTCACTTTCTGTGATATGAACCTCTCCTGTGAGTCCAGTTTTAGCTTCCGATGCTTCACTTCAGGTTTACTGTATCCCTTGGACCTTCTTATTGACGATGAAACACAGAAATTGCATCCCAATTTAATACAAAAGTCACAATGCCGACTTAAGTTCGAGAGGACTGACACTCTTACTTTCTATGATACGAACCTCTCCGTTGAGTCCAGTTTTAGATTCCGATGCTTCACTTCAGGTTTACTGTATCCCTTGGACCTTCTTATTGACGATGAAACACAGAAATTGCATCCGGATTCAATACAAAAGGCACAATGCCGACTTAAGTACAAGAGGACTGACACTCTCACTATCTATGATATGAACCTCTCCTGTGAGTCCAGTTTTAGAATCCGATGCTTCACTTCAGGTTTACTGTATCCCTTGGACCATCTTATTGACGATGAAACACTGAAATTGCATCCGAATTTAATACAAAAGGCACAATGCCGACTTAAGCACAAGAGGAGTGACACTCTCACTTTCTATGATATGAACCTCTCCTGTGAGTCCAGTTTTAGATTCCGATGCTTCGCTTCAGGTTTACTGTCTCCCTTGGACCTTCTTATTGACGATGAAACACAGAAATTGCATCCGATTTTAATACAAAAGTCACAATGCCGACTTAAGTACAAGAGGACTGACACTCTCACTTTCTATGATATGAACCTCTCCTGTGAGTCCAGTTTTAGTTTCCGATGCTGCACTTCAGGTTTACTGTATCCCTTGGACCTTCTTATTGACGATGAAACACAGAAATTGCATCCGAATTTAATACAAAAGTCACAATGCCGACTTAAGTACAAGAGGACTGACACTCTCACTTTCTATGATATGAACCTCTCCTGTGAGTTCAGTTTTAGATTCCGATGCTTCACTTCAGGTTTACTGTATCACTTGGACCTTCTTATTGACGATGAAACACAGAAATTCCATCCGAATTTAATACAAAAGTCACAATGACGACTTAAGTACAAGAGGACTGACACTCTCACTTTCTGTGATATGAACCTCTCCTGTGAGTCCAGTTTTAGATTCCGATGCTTCACTTCAGGTTTACTGTATCCCTTGGACCTTCTTATTGACGATGAAACCCACTAATTGCATCCGAATGTAATACATAAGTCACAATGCCGACTTAAGTACAAGAGGACAGACACTCTCACTTTCTATGATATGAACCTCTCCTGTGAGTCCAGTTTTAGATACCGATGCTTCACTTCAGGTTTACTGTATCCCTTGGACCTTCTAATTGACAATGAAACACAGAAATTGTATCCGAATTTATTACAAAAGTCACAATGCCGACTTAAGTACAAGAGGACTGACACTCTCACTTTCTATGATATGAACCTCTCCTGTGAGTCCAGTTTTAAATTCCGATGCTGCACTTCAGGTTTACTGTATCCCTTGGACCTTCTTATTGACGATGATACACAGAAATTGCATCCGAATTTAATACAAAAGTCACAAGGCCGACATAAGTACAAGAGGACTGACACTAACACTTTCTATGATATGAACCTCTCCTGTGAGTCCAGTTTTAGATTCCGATGCTTCACTTCAGGTTTACTGTATCCCTTGTACCTTCTTATTGACGATGAAACACAGAAATAACATCCGATTTTAATACGAAAGGCACAATGCCGAATTAAGTAAAAGAGGACTAACACTCTTACTTTCTATGATATGAACCACTCCTGTGAGTCCAGTTTTAGATTCCGATGCTTAACTGCAGGTTTACTGTGTCCCTTGGACCTTCTTATTGACGATGAAACACAGAAATTGCATCCGAAAAAAATACAAGTCACAATGCCGACTTAAGTACAAGAGGACTGACACTCTCATTTTCTATGATATGAACCTCTCCTGTGATTCCAGTTTTAGATTCCGATGCTTCACTTCAGGTTTACTGTATCCCTTGTACCTTCTTATTGACGATGAAACGCAGAAATTGCATCCGAATTTAATACAAAAGTCACAATGCCGACTTAAGTACAAGAGGACAGACACTCTCAATTTCTATGATATGAACCGCTCCTGTGTGTCCAGTTTTAGATTCCGATGCTTCACTTCAGGTTTACTGTATAACTTGGACCTTCTTATTGACGATGAAACACAGAAATTCCATCCGAATTTAATACAAAAATCACAATGACGACTTAAGTACAAGAGGACTGACACTCTCACTTTCTATGATATGAACTTCTCCTGTGAGTCCAGTCTTAGATTCCGATGCTTCACTTCAGGTTCATTGTATCCCTTAGACCTTCTTATTGACGATGAAACACAGAAATTGCATACGATTATAAAACATAAGTCACAATGCCGACTTAAGTACAAGAGGACTAACACTCTCACTTTCTATGATATGAACCTCTCCTGTGAGTCCAGTTTTAGATTCCGATGCTTCTCTTCAGGTTTACTGTATCCCTTGGACCTTCTTATTGGCGATGAAACACTGAAATTGTATCCGAATTTATTACAAAAGTCACAATGCCGACTTAAGTACAAGAGACTGACACTCTCACTTTCTATCATATGAAACTCTCCTATGTGTCCAGTTTTAGATTCCGATGCTTCACGTCAGGTTTACTGTATCCCTTGTACCTTCTTATTGACGATGGAACACAGAAATAACATCCGATTTTAATACAAAAGGCACAATGCCGACTTAAGTACAAGAGGACTGACACTCTCATTTTCTATGATATGAACCTCTCCTGTGAGTCCAGATTTGGTTTCCGATGCTTCACTTCAGGTTTAGTGTATGCCTTGGACCTTCTTATTGACGATGAAAAACAGAAATTGCATCCGAAAAAAATACAAGTCACAATGCCGACTTAAGTACAAGAGGACTGACACTCTCATTTTCTATGATATGAACCTCTCCTGTGATTCCAGTTTTAGATTCCGATGCTTCACTTCAGGTTTACTGTATCCTTTGTACCTTCTTATTGACGATGAAACACAGAAATTGCATCCGAATTTAATACAAAAGTCACAATGCCGACTTAAGTACAAGAGGACTGACACTCTCACTTTCTACGATATGAACCTCTCCTGTGTGTCCAGTTTTAGATTCCGATGCTTCACTTCAGGTTTACTGTATCACTTGGACCTTCTTATTGACGATGAAACACAGAAATTCCATCCGAATTTAATACAAAAGTCACAATGACGACTTAAGTACAAGAGGACTGACACTCTCACTTTCTGTGATATGAACCTCTCCTGTGAGTCCAGTTTTAGATTCCGATGCTTCACTTCAGGTTTACTGTATCCCTTGGACCTTCTTATTGACGATGTAACCCACTAATTGCATCCGAATGTAATACAAAAGGCACAATGCCGACTTAAGTACAAGAGGACTGACACTCTCACTTTCTATGATATGAACTTCTCCTGTGAGTCCAGTCTTAGATTCCGATGCTTCACTTCAGGTTCACTGTATCCCTTGGACCTTCTTATAGACGATGAAACACAGAAATTGCATCCGATTATAATTCATAAGTCACAATGCCGACTTAAGTACAAGAGGACTGACACTCTCACTTTCTATGATATGAACCTCTCCTGTGAGTCCAGTTTTAGATTCCGATGGTTAACTTCAGGATTACTGTATCCCTTGGACCTTCTTATTGACGATGAAACACAGAAATTGTATCCGAATTTATTACAAAAGTCAAAATGCCGACTTAAGTACAAGAGGACTGACACTCTCACTTTCTATCATATGAAACTCTCCTATGTGTCCAGTTTTAGATTCCGATGCTTCACTTCAGGTTTACTGTATCCCTTGTACCTTCTTATTGACGATGAAACACAGAAATAACATCCGATTTTAATACAAAAGGCACAATGGCGACTTAAGTACAAGAGGACTGACACTCTCATTTTCTATGATATGAACCTCTCCGGTGAGTCCAGATTTGGTTTCCGATGCTTCACTTCAGGGTTAGTGTATGCCTTGGACCTTCTTATTCACGATGAAACACAGAAATTGCATCCGCTTTTAATACAACAGGCACAATGCCGCCTTAAGTACAAGAGCACTGACACTCTCACTTTCTATTATATGAACCTCTCCTGTGAGTCCAGTTTTAAATTCCGATGCTGCACTTCAGGTTTACTGTATCCCTTGGACCTTCTTATTGACGATGAAACACAGAAATTGCATCCGATTTTAATACAAAAGTCACAATGCCCACTTAAGTACAAGAGGACTGACACTCTCACTTTCTACGCTATGAACCTCTCCTGTGAGTCTAGTTTTAGATTCCGATGCTTCACTTCAGGTTTACTGTACCCCTTGGACCTTCTTATTGACGATGAAACACAGATATTGCGACCGAATTTATTACGAAATGCACAATGCCGACTTAAGTAAAAGAGGACTGACACTCTCACTTTCTATGATATGAACCTCTCCTGTGAGTCCAGTTTTAGATTCCGATGCTTCACTTCAGGTTTACTGTATGCCTTGGACCTTCTTATTGACGATGCAACACAGCAATTGCATCCGAATTTAATACAAATGGCACAATGCCGACATTAGTGCAAGTGGACTGACACTCTCACTTTCTATTATATGAACCTCTCCTGTGAGTCCAGATTTGGTTTCGGATGCTTCACTTCAGGTTTACTGTATCCCTTGGACCTTCTTATTGACGATGAAACACAGAAATTGCATCCGAATTTAATACTACAGGCACAATGCCGACTTAAGTACAAGAGGACTGACACTCTCACTTTCAATGATATGAACCTCTCCTGTGAGTCCAGTTTTAGCTCCCGATGCGTCACTTCAGATTTACTGTATCCCTTGGAGCTTCTTATTGACGATGAAACACAGAAATTGCATCCCAATTTAATACAAAAGTCACAATGCCGACTTAAGTTCGAGAGGACTGACACTCTCACTTTCTATGATACGAACCTCTCCTTTGTGTCCAGTTTTAGATTCCGATGCTTCACTTCAGGTTTACTGTATCCCTGGACCTTCTTATTGACGATGAAACACAGAAATTGCATCCAGATTTAATACAAAAGGCACAATGCCGACTTAAGTACAAGAGGACTGACACTCTCACTATCTATAATATGAACCTCTCCTGTGAGTCCAGTTTTATAATCCGATGCTTCACTTCAGGTTTACTTTATCCCTTGGACCTTCTTATTGACGATGAAACACAAAAATTGCATCCGAATTTAATACAAAAGTCACAATGCCGACTTAAGTACAAGAGGACTGACACTCTCACTTTCTATGATATGAACCTCTCCTGTGAGTCCAGTTTTAGTTTCTGATGCTGCACTTCAGGTTTACTGTATCCCTTGGACCTTCTTATTGACGATGAAACACAGAAATTGCATCCGAATTTAATACAATAGGCACAATGCCGACTTAAGTACAAGAGGACTGACACTCTCACTTTCTATGATATGAACCTCTCCTGTGAGTCCAGTTTTAGATTCCGATGCTTCACTTCAGGTTTACTGTATCCCTTGGACCTTCTTATTGACGTTGAAACCCAGAAATTGCATCCGAATTTAATACAAAAGGCACAATGCCGACTTAAGTACAAAAGGACTGACACTCTCACTTTCTATGATATGAACTTCTCCTGTGAGTCCAGTTTTAGATTCCGATGCTTCACTTCAGGTTTACTGTATCCCTTGGACCCTCTTATTGACGATGAAACACAGAAATTGAATCCGATTTTAATACAAAAGTCACAATGCCGACTTAAGTACAAGAGGACTGACACTCTCACTTTCTACGCTATGAACCTCTCTTGTGAGTCCAATTTTAGATTCCGATGCTTCACTTCAGGTTTACTGTACCCCTTGGACCTTCTTATTGCCGATGAAACACAGAAATTGAATCCGAATTTAATACAAAAGGCACAATGCCTACTTAAGTACAAGAGGACTGACACTTACGCTTTCTATGATATGAACCTCTCCTGTGAGTCCAGTTTTAGATACCGATGCTACACTCCAGGTTTACTGTATCCCTTGGACCTTCTTAATGACGATGAAACACAGAAATTGCATCCGAATTTAATACAACAGGCACAATGCCGACTTAAGTACAAGAGGACCGACACTCTCACTTTCTATGATATGAACCTCTCCTGTGAGTCCAGTTTTAGATTCCGATGCTTCACTTCACGTTTACTGTATCCCTTGGACTTTTTTATTGACGATGAAACACAGAAATTGCATCCGAATTTAATACAAAAGTCACAATGCTTACTTAAGTTCAAGAGGACAGACACTCTCACTTTCTATGATATGAACCTCTCCTGTGAGTCCGGTTTTAGATTCCGATGCTTCACTTCAGGTTTACTGTATCCCTTGAACCTTCTTATTGACGATGAAACACAGAAATTGCATCCGAATATAATACAAAAGGCACAATTCCGACTTAAGTACAAGAGGACTGACACTCTCACTATCTATGATATGAACCTCTCCTGTGAGTCCAGTTTTAGAATCCGATGCTTCACTTCAGGTTTACTGTATCCCTTGGACCTTCTTATTGACGATGAAACACAGAAATTGCATCCGAATTTAATACAAAAGTCACAATGCCGACTTAAGTACAAGAGGAGTGACACTCTCACTTTCTATGATATGAACCTCTCCTGTGAGTCCAGTTTTAGATTCCGATGCTTCACTTCAGGTTTACTGTCTCCCTTGGACCTTCTTATTGACGATGAGACACAGAAATTGCATCCGAATTTATTACAAAAGGCATAATGCCGACTTAAGTAAAAGAGGACTAACACTCTTACTTTCTATTATATGAACCTCTCCTGTGAGTCCAGTTTTAGATTCCGATGATTAACTTCTGGTTTACTATATCCCTTGGACCTTCTTATTGACGATGAAACACAGAAATTGCATCCGAATTTAATACAAAAGTCACAATGCCGACTTAAGTACAAGAGGACTGACACTCTCACTTTCTATGATATGAACCTCTCCTGTGAGTCCAGTTTTAGTTTCCGATGCTGCACTTCAGGTTTACTGTATCCCTTGGACCATCTTATTGACGATGAAACACAGAAATTGCATCCGAATTTAATACAATAGGCACAATGCCGACTTAACTACAAGAGGACTGACACTCTCACTTTCTATGATATGAACCTCTCCTGTGAGTCCGGTTTTAGATTCCGATGCTTCACTTCAGGTTTACTGTATCCCTTGGACCTTCTTATTGACGATGAAACCCAGAAATTGCATCCGAATTTAATACAAAAGGCACAATTCCGACTTAAGTACAAGAGGACTGACACTCTCACATTCTATGATATGAACTTCTCCAGTCAGTCCAGTTTTAGATTCCGATGCTTCACTTCAGGTTTACTGTATCCCTTGGACCTTCTTATTGACGATGAAACACAGAAATTGCATCCGATTTTAATACAAAAGTCACAATGCCGACTTAAGTACAAGAGGACTGACACTCTCACTTTCTATGAATTGAACCTCTCCTGTGAGTCCAGTTTTAGATTCCGATGCTTCACTTCAGGTTTACTGTATCCCTTGGACCTTCTTATTGACGATGAACCACAGAAATTGCATCCTAATTTATTACAAAATGCACAATGCCGACTTAAGTAAAAGAGGACTGACACTCTCACTTTCTATGATATGAACCTCTCCTTTGAGTCCAGTTTTAGCTTCCGATGTTTCACTTCAGGTTTACTGTATCCCTTGGACCTTCTTATTGACGATCAAACACAGAAATTGCATCCCAATTTAATACAAAAGTCACAATGCCGACTTAAAATCGAGTGGACTGACACTCTCACTTTCCATGATACGAACCTCTCCTTTGAGTCCAGTTTTAGATTCCGATGCTTCACTTCAGGTTTACTGTATCCCTTGAACCTTCTTATTGACGATGAAACACAGAAATTCCATCCGGATTTAATACAAAAGGCACAATTCCGACTTAAGTACAAGAGGACTGATACTCTCACTATCTATGATATGAACCTCTCCTGTGAGTCCAGTTTTAGAATCCGACGCTTCACTTCAGGTTTACTGTATCCCTTGGACCTTCTTATTGACGATGAAACACAGAAATTGCATCCGAATTTAATACAAAAGGCACAATGCCGACTTAAGTACAAGAGGAGTAACACTCTCACTTTCTATGATATGAACCTCTCCTGTGAGTTCAGTTTTAGATTCCGATGCTTCACTTCAGGTTTACTGTATCCCTTGGACTTTCTTATTGACCATGAAACACAGAAATTGCATCCGAATTTATTACAAAAGGCACAATGCAGACTTAAGTACAAGAGGACTGACACTCTCACTTTCTATCATATGAACCTCTCCTGTGAGTCCAGTTTTAGAATCCGATGTTTCACTTCAGGTTTACTGTACCCCTTGGACCTTCTTATTGACGATGAAACACAGAAATTGCATCCGAATTTAATACAAAAGGCACAATGCCGACTTAAGTACAAGAGGACTGACACTCTCACTTTCTATGAAATGAACCTCTCCTGTGAGTACAGTTTTAGTTTCCGATGCTGCACTTCAGGTTTACTGTATCCCTTGGATCTTCTTATTGACGATGAAACACAGAAATTGCATCCGAATTTAATACAAAAGTCACAATGCCGACTTAAGTAAAAGAGGACTGACACTCTCACTTTCTACGCTATGAACCTCGCCTGTGAGTCCAGTTTTAGATTCCGATGCTTCACTTCAAGTTTACTGTACCCCTTGGACCTTCTTATTGACGATGAAACTCAGAAATTGCATCCGAATTTAATACAAAAGGCTCAATGCCGATTTAAGTACAAGAGGACTGACACTTTCACTTTCTATGATATGAACCTCTCCTGTGAGTCCAGATTTGGTTTCGGATGCTTCACTTCAGGTTTACTGTATCCCTTGGACCTTCTTAATGACGATGAAACACAGAAATTGCATCCGAATTTAATACAACAGGCACAATGCCGTCTTAAGTACAAAAGGACCGACACTCTCACTTTCTATGATATGAAACTCTCCTGTGAGTCCAGTTTTAGAATCCGATGCTTCACTTCAAGTTTACTGTATCCCTTGGACCTTTTTATTGACGATGAAACACAGAAATTGCATCCGAAATTAATACAAAAGTCACAATGCTTACTTAAGTTCAAGAGGACAGACACTCTCACTTTCTATGATACGAACCTCTCCATTGAGTCCAGTTTTAGATTCCGATGCTTCACTTCAGGTTTACTGTATCCCTTGGACCTTCTTAATGACGATGAAACACAGAAATTGCATCCGAATTTAATACAACAGGCACAATGCCGTCTTAAGTACAAGAGGACCGACACTCTCACTTTCTATGATATGAAACTCTCCTGTGAGTCCAGTTTTAGAATCCGATGCTTCACTTCACGTTTACTGTATCCCTTGGACCTTTTTATTGACGATGAAACACAGAAATTGCATCCGAATTTAATACAAGAGGCACAATGCCGACTTAAGTACAAGAGGACTGACACTCTCACTTTCTATGAAATGAACATCTCAAGTGAGTCCAGTTTTAGATTCCGATGCTTCACTGCAGGTGTACTGTATCCCTTGGACCTTCTTATTGACGATGAATCACAGAAATTGCATCCGAACTTATTACAAAATGCACAATGCCAACATAAGTAAAAGAGGACTGACACTCTCACTTTCTATGATATGAACCTCTCCTGTGAGTCCAGTTTTAGATTCCGATGCTTCACTTCAGGTTTACTGTATCCCTTGGACCTTCTTATTGACGATGAAACACAGAAATTGCATCCGAATTTGTTACAAAAGTCACAATGCCGACTTAAGTACAAGAGGACTGACACTCTCACTTTCTATGATACGAACCTCTCCTTTGAGTCCAGTTTTAGATTCCGATGCTTCACTTCAGGTTTACTGTATTCCTTTGACCTTCCTATTTACGATGAAACTCAGAAATTGCATCCGAATTTAATACAAAAAAATAATGCCGACTTAAGTACAAGAGGAGTAACACTCTCACTTTCTATGATATGAACCTCTCCTGTGAGTCCAGTTTTAGATTCCGATGCTTCACTTCAGGTTTACTGTATCCCTTGGACTTTCTTATTGACCATGAAACACAGAAATTGCATCCGAATTTATTACAAAAGGCACAATGCCGACTTAAGTACAAGAGGACTGACACTCTCACTTTCTATCATATGAACCTCTCCTGTGAGTCCAGTTTTAGAATCCGATGTTTCACTTCAGGTTTACTGTACCCCTTGGACCTTCTTATTGACGATGAAACACAGAAATTGCATCCGAATTTAATACAAAAGGCACAATGCCGACTTAAGTACAAGAGGACTGACACTCTCACTTTCTATGAAATGAACCTCTCCTGTGAGTCCAGTTTTAGTTTCCGATGCTGCACTTCAGGTTTACTGTATCCCTTGGATCTTCTTATTGACGATGAAACACAGAAATTGCATCCGAATTTAATACAAAAGTCACAATGCCGACTTAAGTAAAAGAGGACTGACACTCTCACTTTCTACGCTATGAACCTCGCCTGTGAGTCCAGTTTTAGATTCCGATGCTTCACTTCAAGTTTACTGTACCCCTTGGACCTTCTTATTGACGATGAAACTCAGAAATTGCATCCGAATTTAATACAAAAGGCTCAATGCCGATTTAAGTACAAGAGGACTGACACTTTCACTTTCTATGATATGAACCTCTCCTGTGAGTCCAGATTTGGTTTCGGATGCTTCACTTCAGGTTTACTGTATCCCTTGGACCTTCTTAATGACGATGAAACACAGAAATTGCATCCGAATTTAATACAACAGGCACAATGCCGTCTTAAGTACAAAAGGACCGACACTCTCACTTTCTATGATATGAAACTCTCCTGTGAGTCCAGTTTTAGAATCCGATGCTTCACTTCAAGTTTACTGTATCCCTTGGACCTTTTTATTGACGATGAAACACAGAAATTGCATCCGAAATTAATACAAAAGTCACAATGCTTACTTAAGTTCAAGAGGACAGACACTCTCACTTTCTATGATACGAACCTCTCCATTGAGTCCAGTTTTAGATTCCGATGCTTCACTTCAGGTTTACTGTATCCCTTGGACCTTCTTAATGACGATGAAACACAGAAATTGCATCCGAATTTAATACAACAGGCACAATGCCGTCTTAAGTACAAGAGGACCGACACTCTCACTTTCTATGATATGAAACTCTCCTGTGAGTCCAGTTTTAGAATCCGATGCTTCACTTCACGTTTACTGTATCCCTTGGACCTTTTTATTGACGATGAAACACAGAAATTGCATCCGAATTTAATACAAGAGGCACAATGCCGACTTAAGTACAAGAGGACTGACACTCTCACTTTCTATGAAATGAACATCTCAAGTGAGTCCAGTTTTAGATTCCGATGCTTCACTGCAGGTGTACTGTATCCCTTGGACCTTCTTATTGACGATGAATCACAGAAATTGCATCCGAACTTATTACAAAATGCACAATGCCAACATAAGTAAAAGAGGACTGACACTCTCACTTTCTATGATATGAACCTCTCCTGTGAGTCTAGTTTTAGATTCCGATGCTTCACTTCAGGTTTACTGTATCCCTTGGACCTTCTTATTGACGATGAAACACAGAAATTGCATCCGAATTTGTTACAAAAGTCACAATGCCGACTTAAGTACAAGAGGACTGACACTCTCACTTTCTATGATACGAACCTCTCCTTTGAGTCCAGTTTTAGATTCCGATGCTTCACTTCAGGTTTACTGTATTCCTTTGACCTTCCTATTTACGATGAAACACAGAAATTGCATCCGAATTTAATACAAAAAAATAATGCCGACTTAAGTACAAGAGGACTGACACTCTGACTTTCTATGATATGAACCTCTCCTGTGAGTCCAGTATTAGATTCCGATGCTTCACTTCAGGTTTACTGTATCCCTTGGACCTTCTTATTGACGATCAAACACAGAAATTGCATCCGAATTTAATACAAAAGGCACAATGCCGAGTTAAGTACAAGAGGACTGACACTCTCATTTTCTATGATATGAACCTCTCCTGTGAGTCCAGATTTAATTTCCGATGCTTCACTTCAGGTTTACTGTATCCCTTGGACCTTCTTATTGACGATGAATCACAGAAATTGCATCCGAATTTACTACAAAAGTCACAATGCCGACTTAAGTACAAGAGGACTGACACTCTCACTTTCTATGATATGAACCTCTCCTTTGAGTCCAGTTTTAGATTCCGATGCTTCACTTCAGGTTTACTGTATCCCTTGGACCTTCTTATTGACGATCAAACACAGAAATTGCATCCGAATTTAATACAAAAGGCACAATGCCGAGTTAAGTACAAGAGGACTGACACTCTCACATTCTATGATATGAACCTCTCCTGTGAGTCCTGTTTTAGAATCCGATGTTTCACTTCAGGTTTGCTGTACCCCTTCGACCTTCTTATTGACGATGAAGCACGGAAAATGCATCCGAATTTAATACAAAAGGCACAATACCGACTTAACTACTAGAGGACTGACACTCTTACTTTCAATGATATGAACCTCTCCTGTGAGTCCAGTTTTAGATTCCGATGCTTCACTTCAGGTTTACTGTATCCCTTGGACCTTCTTATTGACGATGAAACACAGAAATGGCATCCGAATTTATTACAAAAGTCACAATGCCGATAAGTACAAGAGGACTGACACTCTCACTTTCTATGATATGAACCACTCCTATGAGTACAGTTTTAGATTCCGAATCTTCACTTCAGGTTTACTGTATCCCTTGGACCTTCTCATTGACGATGAAACACAGAAATTGCATCCGAATTTAATACAAATATCACAACGCCGAGTTAAGTACAAGAGGACTGACACTCTCATTTTCTATGATATGAACCTCTCCTGTGAGTCCAGATTTAATTTCCGATGCTTCACTTCAGGTTTACTGTATCCCTTGGACCTTCTTATTGACGATGAATCACAGAAATTGCATCCGAATTTACTACAAAAGTCACAATGCCGACTTAAGTACAAGAGGACTGACACTCTCACTTTCTATGATATGAACCTCTCCTTTGAGTCCAGTTTTAGATTCCGATGCTTCACTTCAGGTTTACTGTATCTCTTGGAACTTCTTATTGACGATGAAACACAGAAATTGCATCCGATTTTAATACAAAAGTCACAGTGCCGACTCAAGTACAAGAGGACTGACACTCTCACTTTCTATCATATGAACCTCTCCTGTGAGTCCAGTTTTAGAATCCGATGTTTCACTTCAGGTTTACTGTACCCCTTGGACCTTCTTATTGACGATGAAACACAGAAATTGCATCCGAATTTAATACAAAAGGCACAATGCCGACTTAAGTACAAGAGGACTGACACTCTCACTTTCTATGAAATGAACCTCTCCTGTGAGTCCAGTTTTAGTTTCCGATGCTGCACTTCAGGTTTACTGTATCCCTTGGATCTTCTTATTGACGATGAAACACAGAAATTGCATCCGAATTTAATACAAAAGTCACAATGCCGACTTAAGTAAAAGAGGACTGACACTCTCACTTTCTACGCTATGAACCTCGCCTGTGAGTCCAGTTTTAGATTCCGATGCTTCACTTCAAGTTTACTGTACCCCTTGGACCTTCTTATTGACGATGAAACTCAGAAATTGCATCCGAATTTAATACAAAAGGCTCAATGCCGATTTAAGTACAAGAGGACTGACACTTTCACTTTCTATGATATGAACCTCTCCTGTGAGTCCAGATTTGGTTTCGGATGCTTCACTTCAGGTTTACTGTATCCCTTGGACCTTCTTAATGACGATGAAACACAGAAATTGCATCCGAATTTAATACAACAGGCACAATGCCGTCTTAAGTACAAAAGGACCGACACTCTCACTTTCTATGATATGAAACTCTCCTGTGAGTCCAGTTTTAGAATCCGATGCTTCACTTCAAGTTTACTGTATCCCTTGGACCTTTTTATTGACGATGAAACACAGAAATTGCATCCGAAATTAATACAAAAGTCACAATGCTTACTTAAGTTCAAGAGGACAGACACTCTCACTTTCTATGATACGAACCTCTCCATTGAGTCCAGTTTTAGATTCCGATGCTTCACTTCAGGTTTACTGTATCCCTTGGACCTTCTTAATGACGATGAAACACAGAAATTGCATCCGAATTTAATACAACAGGCACAATGCCGTCTTAAGTACAAGAGGACCGACACTCTCACTTTCTATGATATGAAACTCTCCTGTGAGTCCAGTTTTAGAATCCGATGCTTCACTTCACGTTTACTGTATCCCTTGGACCTTTTTATTGACGATGAAACACAGAAATTGCATCCGAATTTAATACAAGAGGCACAATGCCGACTTAAGTACAAGAGGACTGACACTCTCACTTTCTATGAAATGAACATCTCAAGTGAGTCCAGTTTTAGATTCCGATGCTTCACTGCAGGTGTACTGTATCCCTTGGACCTTCTTATTGACGATGAATCACAGAAATTGCATCCGAACTTATTACAAAATGCACAATGCCAACATAAGTAAAAGAGGACTGACACTCTCACTTTCTATGATATGAACCTCTCCTGTGAGTCTAGTTTTAGATTCCGATGCTTCACTTCAGGTTTACTGTATCCCTTGGACCTTCTTATTGACGATGAAACACAGAAATTGCATCCGAATTTGTTACAAAAGTCACAATGCCGACTTAAGTACAAGAGGACTGACACTCTCACTTTCTATGATACGAACCTCTCCTTTGAGTCCAGTTTTAGATTCCGATGCTTCACTTCAGGTTTACTGTATTCCTTTGACCTTCCTATTTACGATGAAACACAGAAATTGCATCCGAATTTAATACAAAAAAATAATGCCGACTTAAGTACAAGAGGACTGACACTCTGACTTTCTATGATATGAACCTCTCCTGTGAGTCCAGTATTAGATTCCGATGCTTCACTTCAGGTTTACTGTATCCCTTGGACCTTCTTATTGACGATCAAACACAGAAATTGCATCCGAATTTAATACAAAAGGCACAATGCCGAGTTAAGTACAAGAGGACTGACACTCTCATTTTCTATGATATGAACCTCTCCTGTGAGTCCAGATTTAATTTCCGATGCTTCACTTCAGGTTTACTGTATCCCTTGGACCTTCTTATTGACGATGAATCACAGAAATTGCATCCGAATTTACTACAAAAGTCACAATGCCGACTTAAGTACAAGAGGACTGACACTCTCACTTTCTATGATATGAACCTCTCCTTTGAGTCCAGTTTTAGATTCCGATGCTTCACTTCAGGTTTACTGTATCCCTTGGACCTTCTTATTGACGATCAAACACAGAAATTGCATCCGAATTTAATACAAAAGGCACAATGCCGAGTTAAGTACAAGAGGACTGACACTCTCACATTCTATGATATGAACCTCTCCTGTGAGTCCTGTTTTAGAATCCGATGTTTCACTTCAGGTTTGCTGTACCCCTTCGACCTTCTTATTGACGATGAAGCACGGAAAATGCATCCGAATTTAATACAAAAGGCACAATACCGACTTAAGTACTAGAGGACTGACACTCTTACTTTCAATGATATGAACCTCTCCTGTGAGTCCAGTTTTAGATTCCGATGCTTCACTTCAGGTTTACTGTATCCCTTGGACCTTCTTATTGACGATGAAACACAGAAATGGCATCCGAATTTATTACAAAAGTCACAATGCCGATAAGTACAAGAGGACTGACACTCTCACTTTCTATGATATGAACCACTCCTATGAGTACAGTTTTAGATTCCGAATCTTCACTTCAGGTTTACTGTATCCCTTGGACCTTCTCATTGACGATGAAACACAGAAATTGCATCCGAATTTAATACAAATATCACAACGCCGAGTTAAGTACAAGAGGACTGACACTCTCATTTTCTATGATATGAACCTCTCCTGTGAGTCCAGATTTAATTTCCGATGCTTCACTTCAGGTTTACTGTATCCCTTGGACCTTCTTATTGACGATGAATCACAGAAATTGCATCCGAATTTACTACAAAAGTCACAATGCCGACTTAAGTACAAGAGGACTGACACTCTCACTTTCTATGATATGAACCTCTCCTTTGAGTCCAGTTTTAGATTCCGATGCTTCACTTCAGGTTTACTGTATCTCTTGGAACTTCTTATTGACGATGAAACACAGAAATTGCATCCGATTTTAATACAAAAGTCACAGTGCCGACTCAAGTACAAGAGGACTGACACTCTCACTTTCCATGATATGAACCTGTACTGTGAGTCCAGTATTAGATTCCGATGCTTCACTTCAGGTTTACTGTATCATTTGGACCTTCTTATTGACGATGAAACACAGAAATTGTATCCGAAATTATTACAAAAGTCACAATGCGGACTTAAGTACAAGTGGACTGACACTCTCACTTTCTATGATATGAAACTCTCCTATGAGTCCAGTTTTAGATTCCTGAAACACAGAAATTGTATCCGAAATTATTACAAAAGTCACAATGCGGACTTAAGTACAAGTGGACTGACACTCTCACTTTCTATGATATGAAACTCTCCTATGAGTCCAGTTTTAGATTCCGATGCTTCACGTCAGGGTTACTGCATCCCTTGTACCTTCTTATTGACGATGAAACACAGAAATTGCATCCGAAGTTAATAGAAAAGGCACAATACTGACTTAAGTTCAAGAGGACTGACACTCTCATTTTCTATGATATGAACCTCTCCTGTGAGTCCAGTTTTAGATTCCGATGATTAACTTCAGGTTTACAGTATCCCTTGGACCTTCTTATTGACGATGAAACACAGAAATTGCATCCGAATTTAATACAAAAGTCACAATGCCGACTTAAGTACAAGAGCACTGACACTCTCACTTTCTATGATATGAACCTCTCCTGTGAGTCCAGTTTTAGTTTCCGATGCTGCACTTCAGGTTTACTGTATCCCTTGGATCTTCTTATTGACGATGAAACACAGAAATTGCATCCGAATTTAATACAAAAGTCACAATGCCGACTTACGTACAAGAGGACTGACACTCTCACTTTCTACGCTATGAACCTCGCCTGTGAGTCCAGTTTTAGATTCCGATGCTTCACTTCAAGTTTACTGTACCCCTTGGACCTTCTCATTGACGATGAAACTCAGAAATTGCATCCGAATTTAATACAAAAGGCTCAATACCCATTTAAGTACAAGAGGACTGACGCTTTCACTTTCTATGATATGAACCTCTCCTGTGAGTCCAGATTTGGTTTCGGATGCTTCACTTCAGGTTTACTGTATCCCTTGGACCTTCTTAATGACGATGAAACACAGAAATTGCATCCGAATTTAATACAACAGGCACAATGCCGTCATAAGTACAAAAGGACCGACACTCTCACTTTCTATGATATGAAACCCTCCTGTGAGTCCAGTTTTAGAATCCGATGCTTCACTTCACGTTTACTGTATCCCTTGGACCTTTTTATTGACGATGAAACACAGAAATTGCATCCGAATTTAATACAAAAGTCACAATGCTTACTTAAGTTCAAGAGGACTGACAATCTCACTTTCTATGATACGAACCTCTTCTTTGAGTCCAGTTTTAGATTCCGATGCTTCACTTCAGGTTTACTGTAACCCTTGGACCTTCTTAATGACGATGAAACATAGAAATTGCATCCGAATTTAACACAACAGGCACAATGCCGTCTTAAGTACAAGAGGACCGACACTCTCACTTTCTCTGATATGAAACTCTCCTGTGAGTCCAGTTTTATAATCCGATGCTTCACTTCACGTTTACTGTATCCCTTGGACCTTTTTATTGACGATGAAACACAGAAATTGCATCCGAATTTAATACAAAAGGCACAATGCCGACTTAAGTACAAGAGGACTGACACTCTCACTTTCTATGAAATGAACATCTCCTGTGAGTCCAGTTTTAGATTCCTATGCTTCACTTCAGGTTTACTGTATCCCTTGTACCTTCTTATTGACGATGAAACACAGAAATTGCATCCGAACTTATTACAAAATGCACAATGATAACATAAGTAAAAGAGGACTGACACTCTCACTTTCTATGATATGAACCTCTCCTGTGAGTCCAGTTTTAGATTCCGATGCTTCACTTCAGGTTTACTGTATCCCTTGGACCTTCTTATTGACGATGAAACACAGAAATTGCATCCGAATTTATTACAAAAGTCACAATGCCGACTTAAGTACAAGAGGACTGACACTCTCACTTTCTATGATACGAACCTCTCCTTTGAGCCCAGTTTTAGATTCCGATGCTTCACTTCAGGTTTACTGTATTCCTTTGACCTTCCTATTTACGATGAAACACAGAAATTGCATCCGAATTTATTACAAAAGTCACAATGCCGATAAGTACAAGAGGACTGACACTCTGACTTTCTATGATATGAACCACTCCTATGAGTCCAGTTTTAGATTCCGAATCTTCACTTCAGGTTTACTGTATCCCTTGTACCTTCTCATTGACGATGAAACACAGAAATTGCATCCGACTTTAATACAAATGTCACAACGCCGACTTAAGTACAAGAGGACTGACACTCTCATTTTCTATGATATGAACCTCTCCTGTGAGTCCAGATTTAATTTCCGATGCTTCACTTCAGGTTTACTGTATCCCTTGGACCTTCTTATTGACGATGAATCACAGAAATTGCATCCGAATTTACTACAAAAGTCACAATGCCGACTTAAGTACAAGAGGACTGACACTCTCACTTTCTATGATTTGAACCTCTCCTTTGAGTCCAGTTTTAGATTCCGATGCTTCACTTCAGGTTTACTGTATCACTTGGACCTTCTTATTGACGATGAAACACAGAAATTGCATCCGATTTTAATACAAAAGTCACAGTGCCGACTCAAGTACAAGACGACTGACACTCTCACTTTCCATGATATGAACCTCTCCTGTGAGTCCAGTATTAGATTCCGATGCTTCACTTCAGGTTTACTGTATCATTTGGACCTTCTTACTGACGATGAAACACAGAAATTGTATCCGAAATTATTACAAAAGTCACAATGCGGACTTAAGTAGAAGTGGACTGACACTCTCACTTTCTATGATATGAAACTCTCCCATGAGTGCAGTTTTAGATTCCGATGCTTCACGTCAGGTTTACTGCATCCCTTGTACCTTCTTATTGACGACGAAACACAGAAATTGCATCCGAATTTAATAGAAAAGGCACAATACCGACTTAAGTACAAGAGGACTGACACTCTCATTTTCTATGATATGAACCTCTCCTGTGAGTCCAGTTTTAGATTCCGATGATTAACTTCAGGTTTACTGTATCCCTTGGATGTCCTTATTGACGATGAAACACAGAAATTGCATCCGAATTTAATACAAAAGTCACAATGCCGACCTAAGTACAAGAACACTGACACTCTCACTTTCTATGATATGAACCTCTCCTGTGAGTCCAGTTTTACTTTCCGATGCTGCACTTCAGGTTTACTGTATCCCTTGGATCTTCTTATTGACGATGAAACACAGAAATTGCATCCAAATTTATACAAAAGTCACAATGTCGACTTAAGTACAAGAGGACTGACACTCTCACTTTCTACGCTATGAACCTCTCCTGTGAGTCCAGTTTTAGATTCCGTAGCTTCACTTCAGGTTTACTGTACCCCTTGGACCTTCTTATTGACGATGAAACTCAGAAATTGCATCCGAATTTAATACAAAAGGCTCAATGCCGATTTGAGTACAAGAGGACTGACACTTTCACTTTCTATGATATGAACCTCTCCTGTGAGTCCAGATTTGGTTTCGGATGCTTCACTTCAGGTTTACTGTATCCCTTGGACCTTCTTAATGACGATGAAACACAGAAATTGCATCCGAATTTAATACAACAGGCACAATGCCGTCTTAAGTACAAGAGGACCGACACTCTCACTTTCTATGATATGAAACTCTCCTGTGAGGCCAGTTTTAGAATCCGATGCTTCACTTCACGTTTACTGTATCCCTTGGACCTTTTTATTGACGATGAAACACAGAAATTGCATCCGAATTTAATACAAAAGTCACAGTGCCGACTTAAGTACAAGAGAACTGACACTCTCACTTTCCATGATATGAACCTCTCCTGTGAGTCCAGATTTGGTTTCGGATGCTTCACTTCAGGTTTACTGTATCCCTTGGACCTTCTTATTGACGATGAAACACAGAAATTGCATCCGATTTTAATACAAAATCACAGTGCCGACTTAAGTACAAGAGGACTGACACTCTCACTTTCCATGATATGAACTTCTCCTGTGAGGCCAGTATTAGATTCCGATGCTTCACTTCAGGTTTACTGTATCATTTGGACATTCTTATTGACGATGAAACACCAAAATTGTATCCGAAATTATTACAAAAGTCACAATGCCGACTTAAGTAAAAGAAGACTGACACTCTCACTCTCTATGATATGAACCTCTCCTGTGAGTCCAGTTTTAGATTCCGATGCTTCACTTCAGGTTTACTGTATCCCTTGGACCTTTTTATTGACGATGAAACACATAAATTGCATCCGAATTTATTACAAAAGTCACAATGCCGACTTAAGTAAAAGAGGACTGACACTCTCACTCTCTATGATATGAACCTCTCCTGTGAGTCCAGTTTTAGCTTCCGATGCTTCACTTCAGGTTTACTGTATTCCTTGGACCTTCTTATTGACGATGAAACACAGAAATTGCATCCGAATTTATTACAAAAGTCACAATGCCGATAAGTACAAGAGGACTGACACTCTCACTTTCTATGATATGAACCACTCCTATGAGTCCAGTTTTAGATTCCGAATCTTCACTTCAGGTTTACTGTATCCCTTGTACCTTCTCATTGACGATGAAACACAGAAGTTGCATCCGAATTTAATACAAATGTCACAACGCCGACTTAAGTACAAGAGGACTGACTTTCTCATTTTCTATGATATGAACCTCTCCTGTGAGTCCAGATTTAATTTCCGATGCTTCACTTCAGGTTTACTGTATCCCTTGGACCTTCTTATTGACGATGAATCACAGAAATTGCATCCGAATTTACTACAAAAGTCACAATGCCGACTTAAGTACAAGAGGACTGACACTCTCACTTTCTATGATATGAACCTCTCCTTTGAATCCAGTTTTAGATTCCGATGCTTCACTTCAGGTTTACTGTATCTCTTGGACCTTCTTATTGACGATGAAACACAGAAATTGCATCCGATTTTAATACAAAAGTCACAGTGCCGACTCAAGTACAAGAGGACTGACACTCTCACTTTCCATGATATGAACCTCTCCTGTGAGTCCAGTATTAGATTCCGATGCTTCACTTCAGGTTTACTGTATCATTTGGACCTTCTTATTGACGATGAAACACAGAAATTGTATCCGAAATTATTACAAAAGTCACAATGCGGACTTAAGTACAAGTGGACTGACACTCTCTCTTTCTATGATATGAAACTCTCCTATGAGTCCAGTTTTAGATTCCGATGCTTCACTTCAGGTTTACTGTATCCCTTGGACCTTCTTATTGACGATTAAACACAGAAATTGCATCCGAATTTAATAGAAAAGGCACAATACCGACTTAAGTACAAGAGGACTGACACTCTCATTTTCTATGATATGAACCTCTCCTGTGAGTCCAGTTTTAGAATCCGATGGTTCACTTCAGATTTACTATACCTCTTGGACCTTCTTATAGACGATGAAACACAGAAATTGCATCCGAATTTAATACAAAAGGCACAATGCCGACTTAAGTACAAGAGGACTGACACTCTCACTTTCTATGAAATGAACCTCTCCTGTGAGTCCAGTTTTAGATTCCGATGCTTCACTTCAGGTTTACTGTATCCCTTGGACCTTCTTATTGACGATGAACCACAGAAATTGCATCCTAATTTATTACAAAATGCACAATGCCGACTTAAGTAAAAGAGGACTGACACTCTCACTTTCTATGATATGAACCTCTCCTTTGAGTCCAGTTTTAGCTTCCGATGTTTCACTTCAGGTTTACTGTATCCCTTGGACCTTCTTATTGACGATGAAACACAGAAATTGCATCCCAATTTAATACAAAAGTCACAATGCCGACTTAAGGTCGAGTGGACAGACACTCTCACTTTCTATGATACGAACCTCTCCTTTGAGTCCAGTTTTAGATTCCGATGCTTCACTTCAGGTTTACTGTATCCCTTGAACCTTCTTATTGACGATGAAACACAGAAATTCCATCCGGATTTAATACAAAATGCACAATTCCGAATTAAGTACAAGAGGACTGATACTCTCACTATCTATGATATGAACCTCTCCTGTGAGTCCAGTTTTAGAATCCGACCCTTCACTTCAGGTTTACTGTATCCCTTGGACCTTCTTATTGACGATGAAACACAGAAATTGCATCCGAATTTAATACAAAAGGCACAATGCCGACTTAAGTACAAGAGGAGTAACACTCTCACTTTCTATGATATGAACCTCTCCTGTGAGTCCAGTTTTAGATTCCGATGCTTCACTTCAGGTTTACTGTCTCCCTTGGACCTTCTTATTGACGATGAGACACAGAAATTGCATCCGAATTTATTACAAAAGGCACAATGCCGACTTAAGTAAAAGAGGACTAACACTCTTACTTTCTATGATATGAACCTCTCCTGTGAGTCCAGTTTTAGATTCCGATGATTAACTTCAGGTTTACTGTATCCCTTGGACCTTCTTATTGACGATGAAACACAGAAATTGCATCCGAATTTAATACAAAAGTCACAATGCCGACTTAAGTACAAGAGGACTGACACTCTCACTTTCTATGATATGAACCTCTCCTGTGAGTCCAGTTTTAGTTTCCGATGCTGCACTTCAGGATTACTGTATCCCTTGGACCATCTTATTGACGATGAAACACAGAAATTGCATCCGAATTTAATACAATAGGCACAATGCCGACTTAAGTAAAAGAGGACTTACACTCTCACTTTCTATGATATGAACCTCTCCTGTGAGTCCAGTTTTAGATTCCGATGCTTCACTTCAGGTTAACTGTATCCCTTGGACTTTCTTATTGACGATGAAACACAGAAATTGCATCCGAATTTAATACAAAAGGCACGATGACGACTTAAGTACAAGAGGACTGACACTCTCACTTTCTATGATATGAACCTCTCCTGTGAGTCCAGTTTTAGAATCCGATGTTTCACTTCAGGTTTACTGTACCCCTTGGACCTTCTTATTGACTATGAAACACAGAAATTGCATCCGAATTTAATACAAAAGGCACAATGCCGACTCAAGTACAAGAGGACTGACACTCTCACTTTCTATGAAATGAACCTCTCCTGTGAGTCCAGTTTTAGATTCCGATGCTTCACTTCAGGTTTACTGTATCCCTTGGACCTTCTTATTAACGATGAAACACAGAAATTGCATCCGAATTTATTACAAAATGCACAATGCCGACTTAAGTAAAAGAGGACTGACACTCTCACTTTCTATGATATGAACCTCTCCTTTGAGTCCAGTTTTAGCTTCCGATGCTTCACTTCAGGTGTACTGTATCCCTTGGACCTTCTTATTGACGATGAAACACAGAAATTGCATCCCAATTTAATACAAAAGTCACAATGCCGACTTAAGGTCGAGTGGACTGACACTCTCACTTTCTATGATACGAACCTCTACTTTGAGTCCAGTTTTAGATTCCGATGATTCACTTCAGGTTTACTGTATCCCTTGAACCTTCTTATTGACGATGAAACACAGAAATTGTATCCGAAATTATTACAAAAGTCACAATGCGGACTTAAGTACAAGTGGACTGACACTCTCACTATCTATGATATGAAACTATCCTATGAGTCCAGTTTTAGATTCCGATGCTTCACGTCAGGTTTACTGCATCCCTTGTACCTTCTTATTGACGATGAAACACAGAAATTGCATCCGAATTTAATAGAAAAGGCACAATACCGACTTAAGTACAAGAGGACTGACACTCTCACTTTCTACGCTATGAACCTCGCCTGTGAGTCCAGTTTTAGATTCCGATGCTTCACTTCAAGTTTACTGTACCCCTTGGACCTTCTTATTGACGATGAAACTCAGAAATTGCATCCGAATTTAATACAAATTTCTCAATGCCGATTTAAGTACAAGAGGACTGACACTTTCACTTTCTATGATATGAACCTCTCCTGTGAGTCCAGATTTGGTTTCGGATGCTTCACTTCAGGTTTACTGTATCCCTTGGACCTTCTTAATGACGATGAAACACAGAAATAGCATCCGAATTTAATACAACAGGCACAATGCCGTCTTAAGTACAAAAGGACCGACACTCTCACTTTCTATG
Source organism: Schistocerca serialis cubense (assembly GCF_023864345.2). Lineage (NCBI taxonomy): Eukaryota > Metazoa > Arthropoda > Insecta > Orthoptera > Acrididae > Schistocerca > Schistocerca serialis. Next base: position 22,433,541 of record NC_064647.1, on the reverse strand, counting down.
ATATGAAACTCTCCTGTGAGTCCAGTTTTAGAATCCGATGCTTCACTTCACGTTTACTGTATCCCTTGGACCTTTTTATTGACGATGAAACACAGAAATTGCATCCGAATTTAATACAAAAGTCACAATGCTTACTTAAGTTCAAGAGGACTGACACTCTCACTTTCTATGATACGAACCTCTCCATTGAGTCCAGTTTTAGATTCCGATGCTTCACTTCAGGTTTACTGTATCCCTTGGACCTTCTTAATGACGATGAAACACAGAAATTGCATCCGAATTTAATACAACAGGCACAATGCCGTCTTAAGTACAAGAGGACCGACACTCTCACTTTCTATGATATGAAACTCTCCTGTAAGTCCAGTTTTAGAATCCGATGCTTCACTTCACGTTTACTGTATCCCTTGGACCTTTTTATTGACGATGAAACACAGAAATTGCATCCGAATTTAATACAAGAGGCACAATGCCGACTTAAGTACAAGAGGACTGACACTCTCACTTTCTATGAAATGAACATCTCAAGTGAGTCCAGTTTTAGATTCCGATGCTTCACTTCAGGTGTACTGTATCCCTTGGACCTTCTTATTGACGATGAATCACAGAAATTGCATCCGAACTTATTACAAAATGCACAATGCCAACATAAGTAAAAGAGGACTGACACTCTCACTTTCTATGATATGAACCTCTCCTGTGAGTCCAGTTTTAGATTCCGATGCTTCACTTCAGGTTTACTGTATCCCTTGGACCTTCTTATTGACGATGAAACACAGATATTGCATCCGAATTTATTACAAAAGTCACAATGCCGACTTAAGTACAAGAGGACTGACACTCTCACTTTCTATGATACGAACCTCTCCTTTGAGTCCAGTTTTAGATTCCGATGCTTCACTTCAGGTTTACTGTATTCCTTTGAACTTCCTATTTACGATGAAACACAGAAATTGCATCCGAATTTAATACAAAAAAATAATGCCGACTTAAGTACAAGAGGACTGACACTCTCACTTTCTATGATATGAAACTCTCCTGTGAGTCCAGTTTTAGATTCCGATGCTTCACTTCAGGTTTACTGTATCCCTTGGACCTTCTTATTGACGATCAAACACAGAAATTGCATCCGAATTTAATACAAAAGGCACAATGCCGAGTTAAGTACAAGAGGACTGACACTCTCACTTTCTATGATATGAACGTCTCCTGTGAGTCCAGTTTTAGATTCCGATGCTTCACTTCAGGTTTACTGTATCCCTCTGACCTTCTTATTGACGATGAAACACAGAAATTGCATCCGAATTTATTACATAAGTCACAATGCCGATAAGTACAAGATAACTGACACTCTCACTTTCTATGATATGAACCACTCCTATGAGTCCAGATTTAGATTCCGAATCTTCACTTCAGGTTTACTGTATCCCTTGTACCTTCTCATTGACGATGAAACACAGAAATTGCATCCGAATTTAATACAAATGTCACAACGCCGACTTAAGTACAAGAGGACTGACACTCTCATTTTCTATGATATGAACCTCTCCTGTGAGTCCAGATTTAATTTCCGATGCTTCACTTCAGGTTTACTGTATCCCTTGGACCTTCTTATTGACGATGAATCACAGAAATTGCATCCGAATTTACTACAAAAGTCACAATGCCGACTTAAGTACAAGAGGACTGACACTCTCACTTTCTATGATATGAACCTCTCCTTTGAGTCCAGTTTTAGATTCCGATGCTTCACTTCAGGTTTACTGTATCCCTTGGACCTTCTTAATGACGATGAAACACAGAAATTGCATCCGAAATTAATACATCAGGCACAATGCCGTCATAAGTACAAGAGGACCGACACTCTCACATTCTATGATATAAACCTCTCCTGTGTGGTCCTGTTTTAGAATCCGATGTTTCACTTCAGGTTTGCTGTACCCCTTCGACCTTCTTATTGACGATGAAGCACGGAAAATGGATCCGAATTTAATACAAAATGCACAATACCGACTTAAGTACTAGAGGACTGACACTCTTACTTTCAATGATATGAATCTCTCCTGTGAGTTCAGTTTTAGATTCCGATGCTTCACTTCAGGTTTACTGTATCCCTTGGACCTTTTTATTGACGATGAAACACAGAAATTGCATCCGAATGTATTACAAAAGTAACAATGCCGACTTAAGTAAAAGAGGACTGACACTCTCACTCTCTATGATATGAACCTCTCCTGTGAGTCCAGTTTTAGCTTCCGATGCTTCACTTCAGGTTTACTGTATTCCTTGGACCTTCTTATTGACGATGAAACACAGAAATTGCATCCGAATTTATTACAAAAGTCACAATGCCGATAAGTACAAGAGGACTGACACTCTCACTTTCTATGATATGAACCACTCCTATGAGTCCAGTTTTAGATTCCGAATCTTCACTTCAGGTATACTGTATCCCTTGTACCTTCTCATTGACGATGAAACACAGAAATTGCATCCGAATTTAATACAAATATCACAACGCCGACTTAAGTACAAGAGGACTGACACTCTCATTTTCTATGATATGAACCTCTCCTGTGAGTCCAGATTTAATTTCCGATGCTTCACTTCAGGTTTACTGTATCCCTTGGACCTTCTTATTGACGATGAATCACAGAAATTGCATCCGAATTTACTACAAAAGTCACAATGCCGACTTAAGTACAAGAGGACTGACACTCTCACTTTCTATGATATGAACCTCTCCTTTGAGTCCAGTTTTAGATTCCGATGCTTCACTTCAGGTTTACTGTATCTCTTGGACCTTCTTATTGACGATGAAACACAGAAATTGCATCCGATTTTAATACAAAAGTCACAGTGCCGACTCAAGTACAAGAGGACTGACACTCTCACTTTCCATGATATGAACCTCTACTATGAGTCCAGTATTAGATTCCGATGCTTCACTTCAGGTTTACTGTATCATTTGGACCTTCTTATTGACGATGAAACACAGAAATTGTATCCGAAATTATTACAAAAGTCACAATGCGGACTTAAGTACAAGTGGACTGACACTCTCACTTTCTATGATATGAAACTCTCCTATGAGTCCAGTTTTAGATTCCGATGCTTCACGTCAGGTTTACTGCATCCCTTGTACCTTCTTATTGACGATGAAACACAGAAATTGCATCCGAATTTAATAGAAAAGGCACAATACTGACTTAAGTACAAGAGGACTGACACTCTCATTTTCTATGATATGAACCCCTCCTGTGAGTCCAGTTTTAGATTCCGATGATTAACTTCAGGTTTACTGTATCCCTTGGACCTTCTTATTGACGATGAAACACAGAAATTGCATCCGAATTTAATACAAAAGTCACAATGCCGACTTAAGTACAAGAGCACTGACACTCTCACTTTCTATGATATGAACCTCTCCTGTGAGTCCAGTTTTAGTTTCCGATGCTGCACTTCAGGTTTACTGTATCCCTTGGATCTTCTTATTGACGATGAAACACAGAAATTGCATCCGACTTTAATACAAAAGTCACAATGCCGACTTAAGTACAAGAGGACTGACACTCTCACTTTCTACGCTATGAACCTCGCCTGTGAGTCCAGTTTTAGATTCCGATGCTTCACTTCAGGTTTACTGTATCCCTTGGACCTTTTTATTGACGATGAAACACAGAAATTGCATTAGAATTCATTACAAAAGTCACAATGCCGACTTAAGTAAAAGAGGACTGACACTCTCACTCTCTATGATATGAACCTCTCCTGTGAGTCCAGTTTTAGCTTCCGATGCTTCACTTCAGGTTTACTGTATTCCTTGGACCTTCTTATTGACGATGAAACATAGAAATTGCATCCGAATTTATTACAAAAGTCACAATGCCGATAAGTGCAAGAGGACTGACTATCTCACTTTCTATGATATGAACCACTCCTATGAGTCCAGTTTTAGATTCCGAATCTTCACTTCAGGTTTACTGTATCCCTTGTACCTTCTCATTGACGATGAAACACAGAAATTGCATCCGAATTTAATACAAATGTCACAACGCCGACTTAAGTACAAGAGGACTGACTTTCTCATTTTCTATGATATGAACCTCTCCTGTGAGTCCAGATTTAGTTTCCGATGCTTCACTTCAGGTTTACTGTATCCCTTGGACCTTCTTATTGACGATGAATCACAGAAATTGCATCCGAATTTACTACAAAAGTCACAATGCCGACTTAAGTACAAGTGGACTGACACTCTCACTTTCTATGATATGAACCTCTCCTTTGAATCCAGTTTTAGATTCCGATGCTTCACTTCAGGTTTACTGTATCTCTTGGACCTTCTTATTGACGATGAAACACAGAAATTGCATCCGATTTTAATACAAAAGTCACAGTGCCGACTCAAGTACAAGAGGACTGACACTCTCACTTTCCATGATATGAACCTCTCCTGTGAGTCCAGTATTAGATTCCGATGCTTCACTTCAGGTTTACTGTATCATTTGGACCTTCTTATTGACGATGAAACACAGAAATTGTATCCGAAATTATTACAAAAGTCACAATGCGGACTTAAGTACAAGTGGACTGACACTCTCTCTTTCTATGATATGAAACTCTCCTATGAGTCCAGTTTTAGATTCCGATGCTTCACTTCAGGTTTACTGTATCCCTTGGACCTTCTTATTGACGATGAAACACAGAAATTGCAGCCAAATTTAATAGATAAGGCACAATACCGACTTAAGTACAAGAGGACTGACACTCTCATTTTCTATGATATGAACCTCTCCTGTGAGTCCAGTTTTAGAATCCGATGGTTCACTTCAGATTTACTGTACCTCTTGGACCTTCTTATAGACGATGAAACACAGAAATTGCATCCGAATTTAATACAAAAGGCACAATGCCGACTTAAGTACAAGAGGACTGACACTCTCACTTTCTATGAAATGAACCTCTCCTGTGAGTCCAGTTTTAGATTCCGATGCTTCACTTCAGGTTAACTGTATCCCTTGGACCTTCTTATTGACGATGAACCACAGAAATTGCATCCTAATTTATTACAAAATACACAATGCCGACTTAAGTAAAAGAGGACTGACACTCTCACTTTCTATGATATGAACCTCTCCTTTGAGTCCAGTTTTAGCTTCCGATGTTTCACTTCAGGTTTACTGTATCCCTTGGACCTTCTTATTGACGATGAAACACAGAAATTGCATCCCAATTTAATACAAAAGTCACAATGCCGACTTAAGGTCGAGTGGACTGACACTCTCACTTTCTATGATACGAACCTCTCCTTTGAGTCCAGTTTTAGATTCCGATGCTTCACTTCAGGTTTACTGTATCCCTTGAACCTTCTTATTGACGATGAAACACAGAAATTCCATCCGGATTTAATACAAAAGGCACAATTCCGAATTAAGTACAAGAGGACTGATACTCTCACTATCTATGATATGAACCTCTCCTGTGAGTCCAGTTTTAGAATCCGACCCTTCACTTCAGGTTTACTGTATCCCTTGGACCTTCTTATTGACGATGAAACACAGAAATTGCATCCGAATTTAATACAAAAGGCACAATGCCGACTTAAGTACAAGAGGAGTAACACTCTCACTTTCTATGATATGAACCTCACCTGTGAGTCCAGTTTTAGATTCCGATGCTTCACTTCAGGTTTACTGTCTCCCTTGGACCTTCTTATTGACGATGAGACACAGAAATTGCATCCGAATTTATTACAAAAGGCACAATGCCGACTTAAGTAAAAGAGGACTAACACTCTTACTTTCTATGATATGAACCTCTCCTGTGAGTCCAGTTTTAGATTCCGATGATTAACTTCAGGTTTACTGTATCCCTTGGACCTTCTTATTGACGATGAAACACAGAAATTGCATCCGAATTTAATACAAAAGTCACAATGCCGACTTAAGTACAAGAGGACTCACACTCTCACTTTCTATGATATGAACCTCTCCTGTGAGTCCAGTTTTAGTTTCCGATGCTGCACTTCAGGATTACTGTATCCCTTGGACCATCTTATTGACGATGAAACACAGAAATTGCATCCGAATTTAATACAATAGGCACAATGCCGACTTAAGTAAAAGAGGACTTACACTCTCACTTTCTATGATATGAACCTCTCCTGTGAGTCCAGTTTTAGATTCCGATGCTTCACTTCAGGTTTCCTGTATCCCTTGGACTTTCTTATTGACGATGAAACACAGAAATTGCATCCGAATTTAATACAAAAGGCACGATGACGACTTAAGTACAAGAGGACTGACACTCTCACTTTCTATGATATGAACCTCTCCTGTGAGTCCAGTTTTAGAATCCGATGTTTCACTTCAGGTTTACTGTACCCCTTGGACCTTCTTATTGACTATGAAACACAGAAATTGCATCCGAATTTAATACAAAAGGCACAGTGCCGACTTAAGTACAAGAGGACTGACACTCTCACTTTCTATGAAATGAACCTCTCCTGTGAGTCCAGTTTTAGATTCCGATGCTTCACTTCAGGTTTACTGTATCCCTTGGACCTTCTTATTGACGATGAAACACAGAAATTGCATCCGAATTTATTACAAAATGCACAATGCCGACTTAAGTAAAAGAGGACTGACACTCTCACTTTCTATGATATGAACCTCTCCTTTGAGTCCAGTTTTAGCTTCCGATGCTTCACTTCAGGTTTACTGTATCCCTTGGACCTTCTTATTGACGATGAAACACAGAAATTGCATCCCAATTTAATACAAAAGTCACAATGCCGACTTAAGGTCGAGTGGACTGACACTCTCACTTTCTATGATACGAACCTCTACTTTGAGTCCAGTTTTAGATTCCGATGCTTCACTTCAGGTTTACTGTATCCCTTGAACCTTCTTATTGACGATGAAACACAGAAATTGTATCCGAAATTATTACAAAAGTCACAATGCGGACTTAAGTACAAGTGGACTGACACTCTCACTATCTATGATATGAAACTCTCCTATGAGTCCAGTTTTAGATTCCGATGCTTCACGTCAGGTTTACTGCATCCCTTGGACCTTCTTAATGACGATGAAACACAGAAATTGCATCCGAATTTAATACAACAGGCACAATGCCGTCTTAAGTACAAAAGGACCGACACTCTCACTTTCTATGATATGAAACTCTCCTGTGAGTCCAGTTTTAGAATCCGATGCTTCACTTCACGATTACTGTATCCCTTGGACCCTTTTATTGACGATGAAACACAGAAATTGCATCCGAATTTAATACAAAAGTCACAATGCTTACTTAAGTTCAAGAGGACTGACACTCTCACTTTCTATGATACGAACCTCTCCATTGAGTCCAGTTTTAGATTCCGATGCTTCACTTCAGGTTTACTGTATCCCTTGGACCTTCTTAATGACGATGAAACACAGAAATTGCATCCGAATTTAGTACAACAGGCACAATGCCGTCTTAAGTACAAGAGGACCGACACTCTCACTTTCTATGATATGAAACTCTCCTGTGAGTCCAGTTTTAGAATCCGATGCTTCACTTCACGTTTACTGTATCCCTTGGACCTTTTTATTGACGATGAAACACAGAAATTGCATCCGAATTTAATACAACAGGCACAATGCCGTCTTAAGTACAAAAGGACCGACACTCTCACTTTCTATGATATGAAACTCTCCTGTGAGTCCAGTTTTAGAATCCGATGCTTCACTTCACGATTACTGTATCCCTTGGACCTTTTTATTGACGATGAAACACAGAAATTGCATCCGAATTTAATACAAAAGTCACAATGCTTACTTAAGTTCAAGAGGACTGACACTCTCACTTTCTATGATACGAACCTCTCCATTGAGTCCAGTTTTAGATTCCGATGCTTCACTTCAGGTTTACTGTATCCCTTGGACCTTCTTAATGACGATGAAACACAGAAATTGCATCCGAATTTAGTACAACAGGCACAATGCCGTCTTAAGTACAAGAGGACCGACACTCTCACTTTCTATGATATGAAACTCTCCTGTGAGTCCAGTTTTAGAATCCGATGCTTCACTTCACGTTTACTGTATCCCTTGGACCTTTTTATTGACGATGAAACACAGAAATTGCATCCGAATTTAATACAAGAGGCACAATGCCGACTTAAGTACAAGAGGACTGACACTCTCACTTTCTATGAAATGAACATCTCAAGTGAGTCCAGTTTTAGATTCCGATGCTTCACTTCAGGTGTACTGTATCCCTTGGACCTTCTTATTGACGATGAATCACAGAAATTGCATCCGAACTTATTACAAAATGCACAATGCCAACATAAGTAAAAGAGGACTGACACTCTCACTTTCTATGATATGAACCTCTCCTGTGAGTCCAGTTTTAGATTCCGATGCTTCACTTCAGGTTTACTGTATCCCTTGGACCTTCTTATTGACGATGAAACACAGAAATTGCATCCGAATTTATTACAAAAGTCACAATGCCGACTTAAGTACAAGAGGACTGACACTCTCACTTTCTATGATACGAACCTCTCCTTTGAGTCCAGTTTTAGATTCCGATGCTTCACTTCAGGTTTACTGTATTCCTTTGACCTTCCTATTTACGATGAAACACAGAAATTGCATCCGAATTTAATACAAAAAAATAATGCCGACTTAAGTACAGGAGGACTGACACTCTCACTTTCTATGATATGAACCTCTCCTGTGAGTCCAGTTTTAGATTCCGATGCTTCACTTCAGGTTTACTGTATCCCTTGGACCTTCTTATTGACGATCAAACACAGAAATTGCATCCGAATTTAATACAAAAGGCACAATGCCGAGTTAAGTACAAGAGGACTGACACTCTCACTTTCTATGATATGAACGTCTCCTGTGAGTCCAGTTTTAGATTCCGATGCTTCACTTCAGGTTTACTGTATCCCTCTGACCTTCTTATTGACGATGAAACACAGAAATTGCATCCGAATTTATTACATAAGTCACAATGCCGATAAGTACAAGAGGACTGACACTCTCACTTTCTATGATATGAACCACTCCTATGAGTCCAGTTTTAGATTCCGAATCTTCACTTCAGGTTTACTGTATCCCTTGTACCTTCTCATTGACGATGAAACACAGAAATTGCATCCGAATTTAATACAAATGTCACAACGCCGACTTAAGTACAAGAGGACTGACACTCTCATTTTCTATGATATGAACCTCTCCTGTGAGTCCAGATTTAATTTCCGATGCTTCACTTCAGGTTTACTGTATCCCTTGGACCTTCTTATTGACGATGAATCACAGAAATTGCATCCGAATTTACTACAAAAGTCACAATGCCGACTTAAGTACAAGAGGACTGACACTCTCACTTTCTATGATATGAACCTCTCCTTTGAGTACAGTTTTAGATTCCGATGCTTCACTTCAGGTTTACTGTATCCCTTGGACCTTCTTAATGACGATGAAACACAGAAATTGCATCCGAATTTATTACAAAAGTAACAATGCCGACTTAAGTAAAAGAGGACTGACACTCTCACTCTCTATGATATGAACCTCTCCTGTGAGTCCAGTTTTAGATTCCGAATCTTCACTTCAGGTTTACTGTATCCCTTGTACCTTCTCATTGACGATGAAACACAGAAATTGCATCCGAATTTAATACAAATATCACAACGCCGACTTAAGTACAAGAGGACTGACACTCTCATTTTCTATGATATGAACCTCTCCTGTGAGTCCAGATTTAATTTCCGATGCTTCACTTCAGGTTTACTGTATCCCTTGGACCTTCTTATTGACGATGAATCACAGAAATTGCATCCAAATTTACTACAAAAGTCACAATGCCGACTTAAGTACAAGAGGACTGACACTCTCACTTTCTATGATATGAACCTCTCCTTTGAGTCCAGTTTTAGATTCCGATGCTTCACTTCAGGTTTACTGTATCTCTTGGACCTTCTTATTGACGATGAAACACAGAAATTGCATCCGATTTTAATACAAAAGTCACAGTGCCGACTCAAGTACAAGAGGACTGACACTCTCACTTTCCATGATATGAACCTCTACTGTGAGTCCAGTATTAGATTCCGATGCTTCACTTCAGGTTTACTGTATCATTTGGACCTTCTTATTGACGATGAAACACAGAAATTGTATCCGAAATTATTACAAAAGTCACAATGCGGACTTAAGTACAAGTGGACTGACACTCTCACTTTCTATGATATGAAACTCTCCTATGAGTCCAGTTTTAGATTCCGATGCTTCACGTCAGGTTTACTGCATCCCTTGTACCTTCTTATTGACGATGAAACACAGAAATTGCATCCGAATTTAATAGAAAAGGCACAATACTGACTTAAGTACAAGAGGACTGACACTCTAATTTTCTATGATATGAACCTCTCCTGTGAGTCCAGTTTTAGATTCCGATGATTAACTTCAGGTTTACTGTATCCCTTGGACCTTCTTATTGACGATGAAACACAGAAATTGCATCCGAATTTAATACAATAGTCACAATGCCGATTTAAGTACAAGAGCACTGACACTCTCACTTTCTAAGATATGAACCTCTCCTGTGAGTCCAGTTTTAGTTTCCGATGCTGCACTTCAGGTTTACTGTATCTCTTGGATCTTCTTATTGACGATGAAACACAGAAATTGCATCCGAATTTAATACAAAAGTCACAATGCCGACTTAAGTACAAGAGGACTGACACTCTCACTTTCTACGCTATGAACCTCGCCTGTGAGTCCAGTTTTAGATTCCGATGCTTCACTTCAAGTTTACTGTACCCCTTGGACCTTCTCATTGACGATGAAACTCAGAAATTGCATCCGAATTTAATACAAAAGGCTCAATGCCGATTTAAGTACAAGAGGACTGACACTTTCACTTTCTGTGATATGAACCTCTCCTGTGAGTCCAGATTTGGTTTCGGATGCTTCACTTCAGGTTTACTGTATCCCTTGGACCTTCTTAATGACGATGAAACACAGAAATTGCTTCCGAATTTAATACAACAGGCACAATGCCGTCTTAAGTACAAAAGGACCGACACTCTCACTTTCTATGATATGAAACTCTCCTGTGAGTCCAGTTTTAGAATCCGATGCTTCACTTCACGTTTACTGTATCCCTTGGACCTTTTTATTGACGATGAAACACAGAAATTGCATCCGAATTTAATACAAAAGTCACAATGCTTACTTAAGTTCAAGAGGACTGACAATCTCACTTTCTATGATACGAACCTCTCCTATGAGTCCAGTTTTAGATTCCGATGCTTCACTTCAGGTTTACTGTAACCCTTGGACCTTCTTAATGACGATGAAACATAGAAATTGCATCCGAATTTAATACAACAGGCACAATGCCGTCTTAAGTACAAGAGGACCGACACTCTCACTTTCTCTGATATGAAACTCTCCTGTGAGTCCAGTTTTAGAATCCGATGCTTCACTTCACGTTTACTGTATCCCTTGGACCTTTTTATTGACGATGAAACACAGAAATTGCATCCGAATTTAATACAAAAGGCACAATGCCGACTTAAGTACAAGAGGACTGACACTCTCACTTTCTATGAAATGAACATCTCCTGTGAGTCCAGTTTTAGATTCCGATGCTTCACTTCAGGTTTACTGTATCCCTTGTACCTTCTTATTGACGATGAAACACAGAAATTGCATCCGAACTTATTACAAAATGCACAATGCCAACATAAGTAAAAGAGGACTGACACTCTCACTTTCTATGATATGAACCTCTCCTGTGAGTCCACTTTTAGATTCCGATGCTTCACTTCAGGTTTACTGTATCCCTTGGACCTTCTTATTGACGATGAAACACAGAAATTGCATCCGAATTTATTACAAAAGTCACAATGCCGACTTAAGTACAAGAGGACTGACACTCTCACTTTCTATGATACGAACCTCTCCTTTGAGTCCAGTTTTAGATTCCGATGCTTCACTTCAGGTTTACTGTATTCCTTTGACCTTCCTATTTACGATGAAACACAGAAATTGCATCCGAATTTATTACAAAAGTCACAATGCCGATAAGTACAAGAGGACTGACGCTCTGACTTTCTATGATATGAACCACTCCTATGAGTCCAGTTTTAGATTCCGAATCTTCACTTCAGGTTTACTGTATCCCTTGTACCTTCTCATTGACGATGAAACACAGAAATTGCATCCGAATTTAATACAAATGTCACAACGCCGACTTAAGTACAAGAGGATTGACACTCTCATTTTCTATGATATGAACCTCTCCTGTGAGTCCAGATTTAATTTCCGATCCTTCACTTCAGGTTTACTGTATCCCTTGGACCTTCTTATTGACGATGAATCACAGAAATTGCATCCGAATTTACTACAAAAGTCACAATGCCGACTTAAGTGCAAGAGGACTGACACTCTCACTTTCTATGATATGAACCTCTCCTTTGAGTCCAGTTTTAGATTCCGATGCTTCACTTCAGGTTTACTGTATCTCTTGGACCTTCTTATTGACGATGAAACACAGAAATTGCATCCGATTTTAATACAAATGTCACAGTGCCGACTCAAGTACAAGAGGACTGACACTCTCACTTTCCATGATATGAACCTCTCCTGTGAGTCCAGTATTAGGTTCCGATGCTTCACTTTAGGTTTACTGTATCATTTGGACCTTCTTACTGACGATGAAACACAGAAATTGTATCCGAAATTATTACAAAAGTCACAATGCGGACTTAAGTACAAGTGGACTGACACTCTCACTTTCTATGATATGAAACTCTCCCATGAGTCCAGTTTTAGATTCCGATGCTTCACGTCAGGTTTACTGCATCCCTTGTACCTTCTTATTGACGATGAAACACAGAAATTGCATCCGAATTTAATAGAAAAGGTACAATACCGACTTAAGTACAAGAGGACTGACACTCTCATTTTCTATGATATGAACCTCTCCTGTGAGTCCAGTTTTAGATTCCGATGATTAACTTCAGGTTTACTGTATCCCTTGGATGTTCTTATTGACGATGAAACACAGAAATTGCAATCGAATTTAATACAAAAGTCACAATGCCGACCTAAGTACAAGAGCACTGACACTCTCACTTTCTATGATATGAACCTCTCCTGTGAGTGCAGTTTTAGTTTCCGATGCTGCACTTCAGGTTTACTGTATCCCTTGGATCTTCTTATTGACGATGAAACACAGAAATTGCATCCAAATTTATACAAAAGTCACAATGTCGTCTTAAGTACAAGAGGACTGACACTCTCACTTTCTACGCTATGAACCTCTCCTGTGAGTCCAGTTTTAGATTCCGATGCTTCACTTCAGGTTTACTGTACCCCTTGGACCTTCTTATTGACGATGAAACTCAGAAATTGCATCCGAATTTAATACAAAAGGCTCAATGCTGATTTAAGTACAAGAGGACTGACACTTTCACTTTCTATGATATGAACCTCTCCTGTGAGTCCAGATTTGGTTTCGGATGCTTCACTTCAGGTTTACTATAGCCCTTGGACCTTCATAATGACGATGAAACACAGAAATTGCATCCGAATTTAATACAACAGGCACAATGCCGTCTTAAGTACAAGAGGACCGACACTCTCACTTTCTATGATATGAAACTCTCCTGTGAGTCCAGTTTTAGAATCCGATGCTTCACTTCACGTTTACTGTATCCCTTGGACCTTTTTATTGACGATGAAACACAGAAATTGCATCCGAATTTAATACAAAAGTCACAGTGCCGACTTAAGTACAAGAGGACTGACACTCTCACTTTCCATGATATGAACCTCTCCTGTGAGTCCAGATTTGGTTTCGGATGCTTCACTTCAGGTTTACTGTATCCCTTGGACCTTCTTATTGACGATGAAACACAGAAATTGCATCCGATTTTAATACAAAATCACAGTGCCGACTTAAGTACAAGAGGACTGACACTCTCACTTTCCATGATATGAACTTCTCCTGTGAGTCCAGTATTAGATTCCGATGCTTCACTTCAGGTTTACTGTATCATTTGGACATTCTTATTGACGATGAAACACCAAAATTGTATCCGAAATTATTACAAAAGTCACAATGCCGACTTAAGTAAAAGAAGACTGACACTCTCACTCTCTATGATATGAACCTCTCCTGTGAGTCCAGTTTTAGATTCCGATGCTTCACTTCAGGTTTACTGTATCCCTTGGACCTTTTTATTGACGATGAAACACAGAAATTGCATCCGAATTTATTACAAAAGTCACAATGCCGACTTAAGTAAAAGAGGACTGACACTCTCACTCTCTATGATATGAACCTCTCCTGTGAGTCCAGTTTTAGCTTCCGATGCTTCACTTCAGGTTTACTGTATTCCTTGGACCTTCTTATTGACGATGAAACACAGAAATTGCATCCGAATTTATTACAAAAGTCACAATGCCGATAAGTACAAGAGGACTGACACTCTCACTTTCTATGATATGAACCACTCCTATGAGTCCAGTTTTAGATTCCGAATCTTCACTTCAGGTTTACTGTATCCCTTGTACCTTCTCATTGACGATGAAACACAGAAATTGCATCCGAATTTAATACAAATGTCACAACGCCGACTTAAGTACAAGAGGACTGACTTTCTCATTTTCTATGATATGAACCTCTCCTGTGAGTCCAGATTTAATTTCCGATGCTTCACTTCAGGTTTACTGTATCCCTTGGACCTTCTTATTGACGATGAATCACAGAAATTGCATCCGAATTTACTACAAAAGTCACAATGCCGACTTAAGTACAAGAGGACTGACACTCTCACTTTCTATGATATGAACCTCTCCTTTGAATCCAGTTTTAGATTCCGATGCTTCACTTCAGGTTTACTGTATCTCTTGGACCTTCTTATTGACGATGAAACACAGAAATTGCATCCGATTTTAATACAAAAGTCACAGTGCCGACTCAAGTACAAGAGGACTAACACTCTCACTTTCCATGATATGAACCTCTCCTGTGAGTCCAGTATTAGATTCCGATGCTTCACTTCAGGTTTACTGTATCATTTGGACCTTCTTATTGACGATGAAACACAGAAATTGTATCCGAAATTATTACAAAAGTCACAATGCGGACTTAAGTACAAGTGGACTGACACTCTCTCTTTCTATGATATGAAACTCTCGTATGAGTCCAGTTTTAGATTCCGATGCATCACGTCAGGTTTACTGCATCCCTTGTACCTTCTTATTGACGATGAAACACAGAAATTGCATCCGAATTTAATACAAAAGGCACAATTCCGACTTAAGTACAAGAGGACTGACACTCTCATTTTCTATGATATGAACCTCTCCTGTGAGTCCAGATTTGGTTTCCGATGCTTCACTTCAGGTTTACTGTATCCCTTGGACGTTGTTATTGACGATGAAACACAGAAATTGCATCCGAATTTAATGCAAAAGTCACAATGCCGACTTAAGTACAAGAGCACTGACACTCTCACTTTCTATGATATGAACCTCTCCTGTGAGTCCAGTTTTAGTTTCCGATGCTGCACTTCAGATTTACTGTATCCCTTGGATCTTCTTATTGACGATGAAACACAGAAATTGCATGCGATTTTAATACAAAAGTCACAATGCCGACTTAAGTACAAGAGGACTGACACTCTCACTTTCTACGCTATGAACCTCTCCTGTGAGTCCAGTTTTAGATTCCGATGCTTCACTTCAGGTTTACTGTACCCCTTGGACCTTCTTATTGACGATGAAACTCAGAAATTGCATCCGAATTTAATACAAAAGGCTCAATGCCGATTTAAGTACAACAGGACTGACACTTTCACTTTCTATGATATGAACCTCTCCTGTGAGTCCAGATTTGGTTTCGGATGCTTCACTTCAGGTTTACTGTATCCCTTGGACCTTCTTAATGACGATGAAACACAGAAATTGCATCCGAATTTAATACAACAGGCACAATGCCGTCTTAAGTACAAGAGGACCGACACTCTTATTTTCTATGATATGAAACTCTCCTGTGAGTCCAGTTTTAGAATCCGATGCTTCACTTCACGTTTACTGTATCCCTTGGACGTTTTTATTGACGATGAAACACAGAAATTGCATCCGAATTTAATACAAAAGTCACAATGCTTACTTAAGTTCAAGAGGACTGACACTTTCACTTTCTATGATACGAACCTCTCCTTTGAGTCCAGTTTTAGATTCCGATGCTTCACTTCAGGTTTACTGTATCCCTTGGACCTTCTTATTGACGATGAAACACAGAAATTGCATCCGAATTTAATACAAAAGGAACAATGACGACTTAAGTACAAGAGGACTGACACCCTCACTTTCTATGATATGAACCTCTCCTGTGAGTCCAGTTTTAGAATCCGATGTTTCACTTCAAGTTTACTGTACACCTTGGACCTTCTTATTGACGATGAAACACAGATATTGCATCCGAATTTAATACAAAAGGCACAATGCCGACATAAGTACAAGAGGACTGACACTGTCACTTTCTATGAAATGAACCTCTCCTGTGAGTCCAGTTGTAGATTCCGATGCTTCACTTCAGGTTTACTGTATCCCTTGGACCTTCTTATTGACGATGAAACACAGAAATTGCATCCGAACTTATTACAAAATGCACAATGCCAACATAAGTAAATGAGGACTGACACTCTCACTTTCTATGATATGAACCTCTCCTGTGAGTCCAGTTTTAGATTCCGATGCTTCACTTCAGGTTTACTGTATCCCTAGGACCTTCTTATTGACGATGAAACACAGAAATTGCATCCGAATTTATTACAAAAGTCACAATGCCGACTTAAGTACAAGAGGACTGACACTCTCACTTTCTATGATACGAACCTCTCCTTTGAGTCCAGTTTTAGATTCCGATGCTTCACTTCAGGTTTACTGTATGCCTTTGACCTTCCTATTTACGATGAAACACAGAAATTGCATCCGAATTTAATACCAAAAAATTATGCCGACTTAAGTACAAGAGGACTGACACTCTCACTTTCTATGATATGAACCTCTCCTGTGAGTCCAGTTTTAGATTCGGATGCTTCACTTCAGGTTTACTGTATCCCTTGGACCTTCTTATTGACAATCAAACACAGAAATTGCATCCGAATTTAATACAAAAGGCACAATGCCGAGTTAAGTACAAGAGGACTGACACTCTCACTTTCTATGATATGAACGTCTCCTGTGAGTCCAGTTTTAGATTCCGATGCTTCACTTCAGGTTTACTGTATCCCTTGTACCTTCTTATTGACGATGAAACACAAAAATTGCATCCGATTTTAATACAAAAGTCACAGTGCCGACTTAAGTACAAGAGGACTGACACTCTCACTTTCCATGATATGAACCTCTCCTGTCAGTCCAGTATTAGATTCCGATGCTTCACTTCAGGTTTACTGTATCATTTGGACCTTCTTATTGACGATGAAACACAGAAATTGTATCCGAAATTATTACAAAAGTCACAATGCCGACTTAAGTACAAGAGGACTGACACTCTCACTTTCTATAATATGAAACTCTCCTATGAGTCCAATTTTAGATCCCGATGCTTCACTTCAGGTTTACTGTATCCCTTGGACCTTCTTTTTGACGATGAAACACAGAAATTGCATCCGAATTTAATAAAAAAGTCACAATGCCGACATAAGTACAAGAGGACTGACACTCTCACTTTCTATGATATGAACCTCTCCTGTGAGTCCAGTTTTAAATTCCGATGCTTCACTTCAGGTTTACTGTATCCCTTGGACCTTCTTATAGACGATGAAACCCAGAAATTGCATCCGAATTTAATACAAAAGGCACAATGCCGACTTAAGTACAAGAGGACTGACACTTTCACTTTCTATTATATGAACCTCTCCTGTGAGTCCAGATTTGTTTTCTGATGCTTCACTTCAGGTTTACTGTATCCCTTGGACCTTCTTATTGACGATGAAACACAGAAATTGCATCCGAATTTAATACAAAAGGCACAATGCCGACTTAAGTACAAGAGGACTGACACTCTCACTTTCTATGATATGAACCTCTCCTGTGAGTCCAGTTTTAGAATCCGATGTTTCACTTCAGGTTTACTATACCCCTTGGACCTTCTTACTGACGATGAAGCACGGAAATTGCATCCGAATTTAATACAAAAGGCACAATGCCGACTTAAGTACAAGAGGACTGAAACTCTCACTTTCAATGATATGAACCTCTCCTGTGAGTCCAGTTTTAGATTCCGATGCTTCACTTCAGGTTTACTGTATCCCTTGGACCTTCTTATTGACGATGAAACACAGAAATTGCATCCGAATTTATTACAAAAGTCACAATGCCGACTTAAGTAAAAGAGGACTGACACTCTCACTCTCTATGATATGAAACTCTCATGTGAGTCCAGTTTTAGCTTCCGATGCTTCTCTTCAGGTTTACTGTATTCCTTGGACCTTCTTATTGACGATGAAACACAGAAATTGCATCCGAATTTATTACAAAAGTCACAATGCCGATAAGTACAAGAGGACTGACACTCTCACTTTCTATGATATGTACCACTCCTATGAGTCCAGTTTTAGATGCCGAATCTTCACTTCAGGTTTACTGTATCCCTTGTACCTTCTCATTGACGATGAAACACAGAAATTGCATCCGAATTTAATACAAAAGTCACAACGCCGACTTAAGTACAAGAGGACTGACTCTCTCATTTTCTATGATATGAACCTCTCCTGTGAGTCCAGATTTAATTTCCGATGCTTCACTTCAGGTTTACTGTATACCTTGGACCTTCTTATTGACGATGAAGCACGGAAATTGCATCCGAATTTAATACAAAAGGCACAATGCCGACTTAAGTACAAGAGGACTGACACTCTTACGTTCAATGATATGAACCTCTCCTGTGAGTCCAGTATTAGATTCCGATGCTTCACTTCAGGTTTACTGTATCATTTGGACCTTCTTATTGACGATGAAACACAGAAATTGTATCCGAAATTATTACAAAAGTCACAATGCGGACTTAAGTACAAGTGGACTGACACTCTCACTTTCTATGATATGAAACTCTCCTATGAGTCCAGTTTTAGATTCCGAAGCTTCACGTCAGGTTTACTGTATCCCTTGTACCTTGTTATTGACGATGAAACACAGAAATTGCATCCGAATTTAATACAAAAGGCACAATACCGACATAAGTACAAGAGGACTGACACACTCATTTTCTATGATATGAACCTCTCCTGTGAGTCCAGATTTGGTTTCCGATGCTTCACTTCAGGTTTACTGTATCCCTTAGACCTTCTTGTTGACGATGAAACACAGAAATTACATCCGTATTTAATACAAAAGTCAAAATGCCGACTTAAGTACAAGAGGACTGACACTCCCAATTTCTATGATATGAACCTCTCCTGTGAGTCCAGTTTTAGTTTCTGATGCCTCACTTCAGGTTTACTGTATCCCTTGGACCTTCTTATTGACGATGAAACACAGAAATTGCATCCGAATTTAATACAATAGGCACAATGCCGACTTAAGTACAAGAGGACTGACACTTTCACTTTCTATGATATGAACCTCTCCTGTGAGTCCAGTTTTAGATTCCGATGCTTCACTTCAGGTTTACTGTATCCCTTGGACCTTCTTATTGACGATGAAACACAGAAATTGCATCCGAATGTAATACAAAAGGCACAATGCCGACTTAAGTACAGGAGGACTGACAATCTGACTTTCTAGGATATGAACCTCTCCTGTGAGTCCTGTTTTAGAATCCGATGTTTCACTTCAGGTTTACTGTACCCCTTGGACCTTCTTATTGACGATGAAGCACGGAAATTGCATCCGAATTTAATACAAAAGGCACAATGCCGACTTAAGTACAAGAGGACTGACACTCTTACGTTCAATGATATGAACCTCTCCTGTGAGTCCAGTTTTAGATTCCGATGCTTCACTTCAGGTTTACTGTATCCCTTGGACCTTTTTATTGACGATGAAACACAGAAATTGCATCCAAATTTATTACAAAAGTCACAATGCCGACTTAAGTAAAAGAGGACTGACACTCTCACTCTCTATGATATGAACCTCTCCTGTGAGTCCAGTTTTAGGTTCCGATGCTTCACTTCGGGTTTACTGTATCTCTTGGACCTTCTTATTGACGATGAAACACAGAAATTGCATCCGATTTTAATACAAAAGTCACAGTGCCGACTTAAGTACGAGAGGACTGACACTCTCACTTTCCATGATATGAACCTCTCCTGTCAGTCCAGTATTAGATTCCGATGCTTCACTTCAGGTTTACTGTATCATTTGGACCTTCTTATTGACGATGAAACACAGAAATTGTATCCGAAATTATTACAAAAGTCACAATGCCGACTTAAGTACAAGAGGACTGACACTCTCACTTTCTATGATATGAAACTCTCCTATGAGTCCAGTTTTAGATCCCGATGCTTCACTTCAGGTTTACTGTATCCCTTGTACCTTCTTATTGACGATGAAACACAGAAATTGCATCCGAATTTAATACAAAAGGCACAATACCGACTTAAGTACAAGAGGACTGACACTCTCATTTTCTATGATATGAACCTCTCCGGTGAGTCCAGATTCGGTTTCCGATGCTTCACTTCAGGTTTACTGTATCCCTTTGACCTTCTTATTGACGATGAAACACAGAAATTACATCCGAATTTAATACAAAAGTCACAATGCCGACTTAAGTACAAGAGGACTGACACTCTCAATTTCTATGATATGAACCTCTCCTGTGAGTCCAGTTTTAGTTTCTGATGCTTCACTTCAGGTTTACTGTATCCCTTGGACCTTCTTATTGACGATGAAACACAGAAATTGCATCGGAATTTAATACAATAGGCACAATGCCGACTTAAGTACAAGAGGACTGACACTTTCACTTTCTATGATATGAACCTCTCCTGTGAGTCCCGTTTTAGATTCCGATGCTTCACTTCAGGTTTACTGTATCCCTTGGACCTTCTTATTGACGATGAAACACAGAAATTGCATCCGAATTTAATACAAAAGGCACAATGCCGACTTAAGTACAAGAGGACTGACACTCTGACTTTCTAGGATATGAACCTCTCCTGTTAGTCCTGTTTTAGAATCCGATGTTTCACTTCAGGTTTACTGTACCCCTTGGACCTTCTTATTGACGATGAA
Organism: Schistocerca serialis cubense; assembly: GCF_023864345.2. Classification (NCBI taxonomy): domain Eukaryota; kingdom Metazoa; phylum Arthropoda; class Insecta; order Orthoptera; family Acrididae; genus Schistocerca; species Schistocerca serialis. Next base: position 22,412,266 of record NC_064647.1, on the reverse strand, counting down.
GCACGGAAATTGCATCCGAATTTAATACAAAAGGCACAATGCCGACTTAAGTACAAGTGGACTGACACTCTCACTTTCTATGATTTGAAACTCTCCTATGAGTCCAGTTTTAGATTCCGATGCTTCACGTCAGGTTTACTGCATCCCTTGTACCTTGTTATTGACGATGAAACACAGAAATTGCATCCGAATTTAATACAAATGTCACAACGCCGACTTAAGTACAAGAGGACTGACACTCTCATTTTCTATGATATGAACCTCTCCTGTGAGTCCAGATTTAATTTCCGATGCTTCACTTCAGGTTTACTGTATCCCTTGGACCTTCTTTTTGACGATGAAACACAGAAATTGCATCCGAATTTAATAAAAAAGTCACAATGCCGACATAAGTACAAGAGGACTGACACTCTCACTTTCTATGATATGAACCTCTCCTGTGAGTCCAGTTTTAGATTCCGATGCTTCACTTCAGGTTTACTGTATCCCTTGGACCTTCTTATAGACGATGAAACCCAGAAATTGCATCCGAATTTAATACAAAAGGCACAATGCCGACTTAAGTACAAGAGGACTGACACTTTCACTTTCTATTATATGAACCTCTCCTGTGAGTCCAGATTTGTTTTCTGATGCTTCACTTCAGGTTTACTGTATCCCTTGGACCTTCTTATTGACGATGAAACACAGAAATTGCATCCGAATTTAATACAAAAGGCACAATGCCGACTTAAGTACAAGAGGACTGACACTCTCACTTTCTAGGATATGAACCTCTCCTGTGAGTCCAGTTTTAGAATCCGATGTTTCACTTCAGGTTTACTATACCCCTTGAACCTTCTTACTGACGATGAAGCACGGAAATTGCATCCGAATTTAATACAAAAGGCACAATGCCGACTTAAGTACAAGAGGACTGACACTCTCACTTTCAATGATATGAACCTCTCCTGTGAGTCCAGTTTTAGATTCCGATGCTTCACTTCAGGTTTACTGTATCCCTTGGACCTTCTTATTGACGATGAAACACAGAAATTGCATCCGAATTTATTACAAAAGTCACAATGCCGACTTAAGTAAAAGAGGACTGACACTCTCACTCTCTATGATATGAAACTCTCCTGTGAGTCCAGTTTTAGCTTCCGATGCTTCTCTTCAGGTTTACTGTATTCCTTGGACCTTCTTATTGACGATGAAACACAGAAATTGCATCCGAATTTATTACAAAAGTCACAATGCCGATAAGTACAAGAGGACTGACACTCTCACTTTCTATGATATGAACCACTCCTATGAGTCCAGTTTTAGATGCCGAATCTTCACTTCAGGTTTACTGTATCCCTTGTACCTTCTCATTGACGATGAAACACAGAAATTGCATCCGAATTTAATACAAATGTCACAACGCCGACTTAAGTACAAGAGGACTGACACTCTCATTTTCTATGATATGAACCTCTCCTGTGAGTCCAGATTTAATTTCCGATGCTTCACTTCAGGTTTACTGTATACCTTGGACCTTCTTATTGACGATGAAGCACGGAAATGGCATCCGAATTTAATACAAAAGGCACAATGCCGACTTAAGTAAAAGAGGACTGACACTCTTACGTTCAATGATATGAACCTCTCCTGTGAGTCCAGTTTTAGATTCCGATGCTTCACTTCAGGTTTACTGTATCCCTTGGACCTTTTTATTGACGATGAAACACAGAAATTGCATCCAAATTTATTACAAAAGTCACAATGCCGACTTAAGTAAAAGAGGACTGACACTCTCACTCTCTATGATATGAACCTCTCCTGTGAGTCCAGTTCTAGCTTCCGATGCTTCACTTCAGGTTTACTGTATCTCTTGGACCTTCTTATTGACGATGAAACACAGAAATTGCATCCGATTTTAATACAAAAGTCACAGTGCCGACTCAAGTACAAGAGGACTGACACTCTCACTTTCCATGATATGAACCTCTCCTGTGAGTCCAGTATTAGATTCCGATGCTTCACTTCAGGTTTACTGTATCATTTGGACCTTCTTATTGACGATGAAACACAGAAATTGTATCCGAAATTATTACAAAAGTCACAATGCGGACTTAAGTACAAGTGGACTGACACTCTCACTTTCTATGATATGAAACTCTCCTATGAGTCCAGTTTTAGATTCCGATGCTTCACGTCAGGTGTACTGTATCCCTTGTACCTTGTTATTGACGATAAAACACAGAAATTGCATCCGAATTTAATACAAAAGGCACAATACCGACATAAGTACAAGAGGACTGACACACTCATTTTCTATGATATGAACCTCTCCTGTGAGTCCAGATTTTGGTTTCCGATGCTTCACTTCAGGTTTACTGTATCCCTTGGACCTTCTTGTTGACGATGAAACACAGAAATTACATCCGAATTTAATACAAAAGTCACAATGCCGACTTAAGTACAAGAGGACTGACACTCCCAATTTCTATGATATGAACCTCTCCTGTGAGTCCAGTTTTAGTTTCTGATGCTTCACTTCAGGTTTACTGTATCCCTTGGACCTTCTTATTGACGATGAAACACAGAAATTGCATCCGAATTTAATACAATAGGCACAATGCCGACTTAAGTACAAGAGGACTGACACTTTCACTTTCTATGATATGAACCTCTCCTGTGAGTCCAGTTTTAGATTCCGATGCTTCACTTCAGGTTTACTGTATCCCTTGGACCTTCTTATTGACGATGAAACACAGAAATTGCATCCGAATTTAATACAAAAGGCACAATGCCGACTTAAGTACAGGAGGACTGACACTCTGACTTTCTAGGATATGAACCTCTCCTGTGAGTCCTGTTTTAGAATCCGATGTTTCACTTCAGGTTTACTGTACCCCTTGGACCTTCTTATTGACGATGAAGCACGGAAATTGCATCCGAATTTAATACAAAAGGCACAATGCCGACTTAAGTACAAGAGGACTGACACTCTTACTTTCAATGATATGAACCTCTCCTGTGAGTCCAGTTTTAGATTCCGATGCTTCACTTCAGGTTTACTGTATCCCTTGGACCTTTTTATTGACGATGAAACACAGAAATTGCATCCAAATTTATTACAAAAGTCACAATGCCGACTTAAGTAAAAGAGGACTGACACTCTCACTCTCTATGATATGAACCTCTCCTGTGAGTCCAGTTTTAGCTTCCGATGCTTCACTTCGGGTTTACTGTATCTCTTGGACCTTCTTATTGACGATGAAACACAGAAATTGCATCCGATTTTAATACAAAAGTCACAGTGCCGACTCAAGTACAAGAGGACTGACACTCTTACTTTCCATGATATGAACCTCTCCTGTGAGTCCAGTATTAGATTCCGATGGTTCACTTCAGGTTTACTGTATCATTTGGACCTTCTTATTGACGATGAAACACAGAAATTGTATCCGAAATTATTACAAAAGTCACAATGCGGACTTAAGTACAAGTGGACTGACACTCTCACTTTCTATGATATGAAACTCTCCTATGAGTCCAGTTTTAGATTCCGATGCTTCACGTCAGGTTCACTGCATCCCTTGTACCTTGTTATTGACGATGAAACACAGAAATTGCATCCGAATTTAATACAAAAGGCACAATACCGACATAAGTACAAGAGGACTGACACTCCCAATTTCTATGATATGAACCTCTCCAGTGAGTCCAGATTTGGTTTCCGATGATTCACTTAAGGTTTACTGTATCCCTTGGACCTTCTTATTGACGATGAAACACAGAAATTGCATCCGAATTTAATACAATAGGCACAATGCCGACATAAGTACAAGAGGACAGACACTCTCACTTTCTATGATATGAACCTCTCCTGTGAGTCCAGTTTTAGATTCCGATGCCTCACTTCAGGTTTACTGTATCCCTTGGACCTTCTTATTGACGATGAAACCCAGAAATTGCATCCGAATTTAATACAAAAGGCACAATGCCAACTTAAGTACAAGAGGACTGACACTTTCACTTGCTATTATATGAACCTCTCCTGTGAGTCCAGATTTGGTTTCGGATGCTTCACTTCAGGTTTACTGTATCCCTTGGACCTTCTAATTGACGATGAAACACAGAAATTGCATCCGAATTTAATACAAAAGGCACAATGCCGACTTAAGTACAAGAGGACTGACACTCTCACTTTCTATGATATGAACCTCTCCTGTGAGTCCAGTTATAGAATCCGATGTTTCACTTCAGGTTTACTATACCCCTTGGACCTTCTTATTGACGATGAAGCACGGAAATTGCATCCGAAATTAATACAAAAGGCACAATGCCGACTTAAGTACAAGAGGACTGACACTCTCTCTTTCAATGATATGAACCTCTCCTGTGAGTCCAGTTTTTGATTCCGATGCTTCACTTCAGGTTTACTGTATCCCTTGGACCTTCTTATTGACGATGAAACACAGAAATTGCATCCGAATTTTTTACAAAAGTCACAATGCCGACTTAAGTAAAAGAGGACTGACACTCTCACTCTCTATGATATGAAACTCTCCTGTGAGTCCAGTTTTAGCTTCCGATGCTTCTCTTCAGGTTTACTGTATTCCTTGGACCTTCTTATTGACGATGAAACACAGAAATTGCATCCGAATTTATTACAAAAGTCACAATGCCGATAAGTACAAGAGGACTGACACTCTCACTTTCTATGATATGAACCACTCCTATGAGTCCAGTTTTAGATGCCGATTCTTCACTTCAGGTTTACTGTATCCCTTGTACCTTCTCATTGACGATGAAACACAGAAATTGCATCCGAATTTAATACAAATGTCACAACGCCGACTTAAGTACAAGAGGACTGACACTCTCATTTTCTATGATATGAACCTCTCCTGTGAGTCCAGTTTTAGAATCCGATGTTTCACTTCAGGTTTACTGTACCCCTTGGACTTTCTTATTGACGATGAAGCACGGAAATTGCATCCGAATTTAATACAAAAGGCACAATGCCGACTTAAGTACAGGAGGACTGACACTATCACTTTCAATGATATGAACCTCTCCTGTGAGTCCAGTTTTAGATTTCGATGCTTCACTTCAGGTTTACTGTATCCCTTGGAACTTCTTATTGACGATGAAACCCAGAAATTGCATCCGAATTTAATACAAAAGGCACAATGCCGACTTAAGTAAAAGAGGACTGACACTCTCACTCTCTATGATATGAACCTCTCCTGTGAGTCCAGTTTTAGCTTCCGATGCTTCTCGTCAGGTTTACTGTATTCCTTGGACCTTCTTATTGACGATGAAACACAGAAATTGCATCCGAATTTATTACAAAAGTCACAATGCCGATAAGTACAAGAGGACTGACACTCTCACTTTCTATGATATGAACCACTCCTATGAGTCCAGTTTTAGATTCCGATGCTTCACTTCAGGTTTACTGTATCCCTTGTACCTTCTCATTGACGATGAAACACAGAAATTGCATCCGAATTTAATACAAATGTCACAACGTCGACTTAAGTACAAGAGGACTGACACTCTCATATTCTATTATATGAACCTCTCCTGTGAGTCCAGATTTAATTTCCGATGCTTCACTTAAGGTTTACTGTATACCTTGGACCTTCTTATTGACGATGAAACACAGAAATTGCATCCGAATTTAATACAAAAGTCACAATGCCGACTTAAGTACAAGAAGACTGACACTCTCACGGTCTATGATATGAACCTCTCCTGTGAGTCCAGTTTAAGTTTCCGATGCTGCACTTCAGGTTTACTGTATCCCTTGGACCTTCTTATTGACGATGAAACATAGAAATTGCATCCGAATTTAATACAATAGGCACAATGCCGACATAAGTACAAGAGGACTGACACTCTCACTTTCTATGATATGAACCTCTCCTGTGAGTCCAGTTTTAGATTCCGATGCTTCACTTCAGGTTTACTGTATCCCTTGGACCTTCTTATTGACGATGAAACCCAGAAATTGCATCCGAATTTAATACAAAAGGCACAATGCCGACTTAAGTACAAGAGGACTGACACTTTCACTTTCTATTATTTGAACCTCTCCTGTGAGTCCACATTTGGTTTCGGATGTTTCACTTCAGGTTTATTGTATCCCTTGGACCTTCTTATTGACGATGAAACACTGAAATTGCATCCGAATTTAATACAAAAGGCACAATGCCGACTTAACTACAAGAAGAATGACACTCTCACCTTCTATGATATGAACCTCTCCTGTGAGTCCAGTTTTAGAATCCGATGTTTCACTTCAGGTTTACTGTACCCCTTGGACCTTCTTATTGACGATGAAGCACGGAAATTGCATCCGAATTTAATACAAAAGGCACAATGCCGACTTAAGTACAACAGGACTGACAATCTCACTTTCAATGACATGAACCTCTCCTGTGAGTCCAGTTTTAGATTCCGATGCTTCACTTCAGGTTTACTGTATCCCTTGGACCTTCTTATTGACGATGAAACACAGAAATTGCATCCGAATTTATTACAAAAGTCACAATGCCGACTTAAGTAAAAGAGGACTGACACTCTCACTCTCTATGATATGAACCTCTCCTGTGAGTCCAGTTTTAGCTTCCGATGCTTCTCTTCAGGTTTACTGTAATCCTTGGACCTTCTTATTGACGATGAAACACAGAAATTGCATCCGAATTTATTACAAAAGTCACAATGCCGATAAGTACAAGAGGACTGACACTCTCACTTTCTATGATATGAACCACTCCTATGAGTCCAGTTTTAGATTCCGATGCTTCACTTCAGGTTTACTGTATCCCTTGTACCTTCTCATTGACGATGAAACACAGAAATTGCTCCCGAATTTAATACAAATGTCACAACGCCGACTTAAGTACAAGAGGACTGACACTCCCAATTTCTATGATATGAACCTCTCCTGTGAGTCCAGATTTGGTTTCCGATGATTCACTTAAGGTTTACTGTATCCCTTGGCCCTTCTTATTGACGATGAAACACAGAAATTGCATCCGAATTTAATACAATAGGCACAATGCCGACTTAAGTACAAGAGGACTGACACTTTCACTTTCTATGATATGAACCTCTCCTGTGAGTCCAGTTTTAGGTTCCGATGGTTCACTTCAGGTTTCCTGTATCCCTTGGACCTTCTTATTGACGATGAAGCACGGAAATTGCATCCGAATATAATACAAAAGGCACAATGCCGACTTAAGTACAAGAGGACTGACACTCTCACTTTCAATGATATGAACCTCTCCCGTGAGTCCACTTTTAGATTCCGATGCTTCACTTCAGGTTTACTGTATCCCTTGGACCTTCTTATTGACGATGAAACACAGAAATTGCATCCGAATTTATAACAAAAGTCACAATGCCGACTTAAGTAAAAGAGGACTGACACTCTCACTCTCTATGATATGAACCTCTCTTGTGAGTCCAGTTTTAGCTTCCGATGCTTCTCTTCAGGTTTACTGTATTCCTTGGACCTTCTTATTGACGATGAAACACAGAAATTGCATCCGAATTTATTACAAAAGTCACAATGCCGATAAGTACAAGAGGACTGACACTCTCACTTTCTATGATATGAACCACTCCTATGAGTCCAGTTTTAGATTCCGATGCTTCACTTCAGGTTTACTGTATCCCTTGTACCTTCTCATTGACGATGAAACACAGAAATTGCATCCGAATTTAATACAAATGTCACAACGCCGACTTAAGTACAAGAGGACTGACACTTTCATTTTCTATGATATGAACCTCTCCTGTGAGTCCAGATTTAATTTCCGATGCTTCACTTCAGGTTTACTGTATCCCTTGGACCTTCTTTTTGACGATGAAACACAGAAATTGCATCCGAATTTAATAAAAAAGTCACAATGCCGACTTAAGTACAAGAGGACTGACACTCTCACTTTCTATGATATGAACCTCTCCTGTGAGTCCATTTTTAGTTTCCGATGCTGCACTTCAGGTTTACTGTATCCCTTGGACCTTCTTATTGACGATGAAACACAGAAATTGCATCCGAATTTAATACAATAGGCACAATGCCGACATAAGTACAAGAGGACAGACACTCTCACTTTCTATGATATGAACCTCTCCTGTGAGTCCAGTTTTAGATTCCGATGCCTCACTTCAGGTTTACTGTATCCCCTGGACCTTCTTATTGACGATGAAACCCAGAAATTGCATCCGAATTTAATACAAAAGGCACAATGCCAACTTAAGTACAAGAGGACTGACACTTTCACTTTCTATTATATGAACCTCTCCTGTGAGTCCAGATTTGGTTTCGGATGCTTCACTTCAGGTTTACTGTATCCCTTGGACCTTCTAATTGACGATGAAACACAGAAATTGCATCCGAATTTAATACAAAAGGCTCAATGCCGACTTAAGTACAAGAGGACTGACACTCTCACTTTCTATGATATGAACCTCTCCTGTGAGTCCAGTTATAGAATCCGATGTTTCACTTCAGGTTTACTATACCCCTTGGACCTTCTTATTGACGATGAAGCACGGAAATTGCATCCGACATTAATACAAAAGGCACAATGCCGACTTAAGTACAAGAGGACTGACACTCTCTCTTTCAATGATATGAACCTCTCCTGTGAGTCCAGTTTTTGATTCCGATGCTTCACTTCAGGTTTACTGTATCCCTTGGACCTTCTTATTGACGATGAAACACAGAAATTGCATCCGAATTTTTTACAAAAGTCACAATGCCGACTTAAGTAAAAGAGGACTGACACTCTCACTCTCTATGATATGAAACTCTCCTGTGAGTCCAGTTTTAGCTTCCGATGCTTCTCTTCAGGTTTACTGTATTCCTTGGACCTTCTTATTGACGATGAAACACAGAAATTGCATCCGAATTTATTACAAAAGTCACAATGCCGATAAGTACAAGAGGACTGACACTCTCACTTTCTATGATATGAACCACTCCTATGAGTCCAGTTTTAGATGCCGATTTTTCACTTCAGGTTTACTGTATCCCTTGTACCTTCTCATTGACGATGAAACACAGAAATTGCATCCGAATTTAATACAAATGTCACAACGCCGTCTTAAGTACAAGAGGACTGACACTCTCATTTTCTATGATATGAACCTCTCCTGTGAGTCCAGTTTTAATTTCCGATGCTTCACTTCAGGTTTACTGTATACCTTGGACTTTCTTATTGACGATGAAACACAGAAATTGCATCCGAATTTAATACAAAAGTCACAATGCCGACTTAAGTACAAGAGGACTGACACTCTCACTTTCTATGATATGAACCTCTCCTGTGAGTCCAGTTTTAGTTTCCGATGCTGCACTTCAGGTTTACTGTATCCCTTGGACCTTCTTATTGACGATGAAACACAGAAATTGCATCCGAATTTAATACAATAGGCACATTGCCGACATAAGTACAAGAGGACTGACACTCTCACTTTCTATGATTTGAACCTCTCCTGTGAGTCCAGTTTTAGATTCCGATGCTTCACTTCAGGTTTACTGTATCCCTTGGATCTTCTTATTGACGATGAAACCCAGAAATTGCATCCGAATTTAATACAAAAGGCACAATGCCGACTTAAGTACAAGAGGACTGACACTTTCACTTTCTATTATATGAACCTCTCCTGTGAGTCCACATTTGGTTTCGGATGCTTCACTTCAGGTTTATTGTATCCCTTGGACCTTCTTATTGACGATGAAACACAGAAATTGCATCCGAATTTAATACAAAAGGCACAATGCCAACTTAAGTACAAGAGGACTGACACTCTCACTTTCTATGATATGAACCTCTCCTGTGAGTCCAGTTTTAGAATCCGATGTTTCACTTCAGGTTTACTGTACCCCTTGGACTTTCTTATTGACGATGAAGCACGGAAATTGCATCCGAATTTAATACAAAAGGCACAATGCCGACTTAAGTACAGGAGGACTGACACTCTCACTTTCAATGATATGAACCTCTCCTGTGAGTCCAGTTTTAGATTTCGATGCTTCACTTCAGGTTTACTGTATCCCTTGGAACTTCTTATTGACGATGAAACCCAGAAATTGCATCCGAATTTAATACAAAAGGCACAATGCCGACTTAAGTAAAAGAGGACTGACACTCTCACTCTCTATGATATGAACCTCTCCTGTGAGTCCAGTTTTAGCTTCCGATGCTTCTCGTCAGGTTTACTGTATTCCTTGGCCCTTCTTATTGACGATGAAACACAGAAATTGCATCCGAATTTATTACAAAAGTCACAATGCCGATAAGTACAAGAGGACTGACTCTCTCACTTTCTATGATATGAACCACTCCTATGAGTCCAGTTTTAGATTCCGATGCTTCACTTCAGGTTTACTGTATCCCTTGTACCTTCTCATTGACGATGAAACACAGAAATTGCATCCGAATTTAATACAAATGTCACAACGTCGACTTAAGTACAAGAGGACTGACACTCTCATATTCTATGATATGAACCTCTCCTGTGAGTCCAGATTTAATTTCCGATGCTTCACTTAAGGTTTACTGTATACCTTGGACCTTCTTATTGACGATGAAACACAGAAATTGCATCCGAATTTAATACAAAAGTCACAATGCCGACTTAAGTACAAGAAGACTGACACTCTCACTGTCTATGATATGAACCTCTCCTGTGAGTCCAGTTTAAGTTTCCGATGCTGCACTTCAGGTTTACTGTATCCCTTGGACCTTCTTATTGACGATGAAACATAGAAATTGCATCCGAATTTAATACAATAGGCACAATGCCGACATAAGTACAAGAGGACTGACACTCTCACTTTCTATGATATGAACCTCTCCTGTGAGTCCAGTTTTAGATTCCGATGCTTCACTTCAGGTTTACTGTATCCCTTGGACCTTCTTATTGACGATGAAACCCAGAAATTGCATCCGAATTTAATACAAAAGGCACAATGCCGACTTAAGTACAAGAGGACTGACACTTTCACTTTCTATTATATGAACCTCTCCTGTGAGTCCACATTTGGTTTCGGATGTTTCACTTCAGGTTTATTGTATCCCTTGGACCTTCTTATTGACGATGAAACACTGAAATTGCATCCGAATTTAATACAAAAGGCACAATGCCGACTTAACTACAAGAAGAATGACACTCTCACCTTCTATGATATGAACCTCTCCTGTGAGTCCAGTTTTAGAATCCGATGTTTCACTTCAGGTTTACTGTACCCCTTGGACCTTCTTATTGACGATGAAGCACGGAAATTGCATCCGAATTTAATACAAAAGGCACAATGCCGACTTAAGTACAAGAGGACTGACAATCTCACGTTCAATGATATGAACCTCTCCTGTGAGTCCAGTTTTAGATTCCGATGCTTCACTTCAGGTTTACTGTATCCCTTGGACCTTCTTATTGACGATGAAACACAGAAATTGCATCCGAATTTATTACAAAAGTCACAATGCCGACTTAAGTAAAAGAGGACTGACACTCTCACTCTCTATGATATGAACCTCTCCTGTGAGTCCAGTTTTAGCTTCCGATGCTTCTCTTCAGGTTTACTGTAATCCTTGGACCTTCTTATTGACGATGAAACACAGAAATTGCATCCGAATTTATTACAAAAGTCACAATGCCGATAAGTACAAGAGGACTGACACTCTCACTTTCTATGATATGAACCACTCCTATGAGACCAGTTTTAGATTCCGATGCTTCACTTCAGGTTTACTGTATCCCTTGTACCTTCTCATTGACGATGAAACACAGAAATTGCTCCCGAATTTAATACAAATGTCACAACGCCGACTTAAGTACAAGAGGACTGACACTCTCATTTTCTATGATATGAACCTCTCCTGTGAGTCCAGATTTAATTTCCGATGCTTCACTTCAGGTTTACTGTATCCCTTGGACCTTCTTATTGACGATGAAACACAGAAATTGCATCCGAATTTAATACAAAAGTCACAATGCCGACTTAAGTACAAGAGGACTGACACTCTCACTTTCTATGATATGAACCTCTCCTGTGAGTCCAGTTTTAGTTTCCGATGCTGCACTTCAGGTTTACTGTATCCCTTGGACCTTCTTATTGACGATGAAACACAGAAATTGCATCCGAATTTAATACAATAGGCACAATGCCGACTTAAGTACAGGAGGACTGACACTCTCACTTTCAATGTTATGAACCTCTCCTGTGAGTCCAGTTTTAGATTCCGATGCTTCACTTCAGGTTTACTGTATCCCTTGGACCTTCTTATTGACGATGAAACACAGCAATTGCATCCGAATTTATTACAAAAGGCACAATGCCGACTTAAGTAAAAGAGGACTGCCACTCTCACTCTCTATGATATGAACCTCTCCTGTGAGTCCAGGTTTAGCTTCCGATGCTTCTCTTCAGGTTTACTGTATTCCTTGGACCTTCTTATTGACGATGAAACACAGAAATTGCATCCGAATTTATTACAAAAGTGACAATGCCGACTTAAGTACAAGAGGACTGACACTCTCACTTTCTATGATATGAACCACTCCTATGAGTCCAGTTTTAGATTCCGATGCTTCACTTCAGGTTTACTGTATCCCTTGTACCTTCTCATTGACGATGAAACACAGAAATTGCTCCCGAAGTTAATACAAATGTCACAACGCCGACTTCAGTACAAGAGGACTGACACTCTCATTTTCTATGATATGAACCTCTCCTGTGAGTCCAGATTTAATTTCCGATGCTTCACTTCAGGTTTACTGTATCCCTTGGACCTTCTTATTGACGATGAAACACAGAAATTGCATCCGAATTTAATACAAAAGTCACAATGCCGACTTAAGTACAAGAGGACTGACACTCTCACTTTCTATGATATGAACCTCTTCTGTGAGTCCAGTTTTAGTTTCCGATGCTGCACTTCAGGTTTACTGTATCCCTTGGACCTTCTTATTGACGATGAAACACAGAAATTGCATCCGAATTTAATACAATAGGCACAATGCCGACTTAAGTACAGGAGGACTGACACTCTCACTTTCAATGTTATGAACCTCTCCTGTGAGTCCAGTTTTAGATTCCGATGCTTCACTTCAGGTTTACTGTATCCCTTGGACCTTCGTATTGACGATGAAACACAGAAATTGCATCCGAATTTATTACAAAAGTCACAATGCCGACTTAAGTAAAAGAGGACTGACACTCTCACTCTCTATGATATGAACCTCTCCTGTGAGTCCAGTTTTAGCGTCCGATGCTTCTCTTCAGGTTTACTGTATTCCTAGGACCTTCTTATTGACGATGAAACACAGAAATTGCATCCGAATTTATTACAAAAGTCACAATGCCGATAAGTACAAGAGGACTGACACTCTCACTTTCTATGATATGAACCACTCCTATGAGTCCAGTTTTAGATTCCGATGCTTCACTTCAGGTTTACTGTATCCCTTGTACCTTCTCATTGACGATGAAACACAGAAATTGCATCCGAATTTAATACAAATGCCACAACGCCGACTTAAGTACAAGAGGACTGACACTCTCATTTTCTATGATATGAACCTCTCCTGTGGGTCCAGATTTAATTTCCGATGCTTCACTTCAGGTTTACTGTATACCTTGACCTTCTTATTGACGATGAAACACAGAAATTGCATTCGAATTTAATACAAAAGTCACAATGCCGACTTAAGTACAAGAGGACTGACACTCTCACTTTCTATGATATGAACCTCTCCTGTGAGTCCAGTTTTAGTTTCCGATGCTTCTCTTCAGGTTTACTGTATTCCTTGGACCTTCTTATTGACGATGAAACACAGAAATTGCATCCGAATTTATTACAAAAGTCACAATGCCGATAAGTACAAGAGGACTGACACTCTCACTTTCTATGATATGAACCACTCCTATGAGTCCAGTTTTAGATTCCGATGCTTCACTTCAGGTTTACTGTATCCCTTGTACCTTCTCATTGACGATGAAACACAGAAATTGCATCCGAATTTAATACAAATGTCACAACGCCGACTTAAGTACAAGAGGACTGACACTCTCATTTTCTATGATATGAACCTCTCCTGTGAGTCCAGATTTAATTTCCGATGCTTCACTTCAGGTTTACTGTATACCTTGACCTTCTTATTGACGATGAAACACAGAAATTGCATCCGAATTTAATACAAAAGTCACAATGCCGACTTAAGTACAAGAGGACTGACACTCTCACTTTCTATGATATGAACCTCTCCTGTGAGTCCAGTTTTAGTTTCCGATGCAGCACTTCAGGTTTACTGTATCCCTTGGACCTTCATATTGACGATGAAACAGAAAAATTGCATCCGAATTGAATACAATAGGCACAATACCGACATAAGCACAAGAGGACTGACACTCTCACTTTCTATGATATGAAACTCTCCTGTGAGTCCAGTTTTAGATTCCGATGTTTCACTTCAGGTTTACTGTATCCCTTGGAACTTCTTATTGACGATGAAACCCAGAAATTGCATCCGAATTTAATACAAAAGGCACAATGCCGACTTAAGTACAAGAGGACTGACACTTTCACTTTCTATTATATGAACCTCTCCTGTGAGTCCAGATTTGGTTTCGGATGCTTCACTTCAGGTTTTCTGCATCCCTTGGACCTTCTTATTGACGATGAAACACAGAAATTGCATCCGAATTTAATACAAAAGTCACAATGCCGACTGAAGTACAAGAGGACTGACACTCTCACTTTCTATGATATGTACCTCTCCTGTGAGTCCAGTTTTAGAATCCGATGTTTCACTTCAGGTTTACTGTATCCCTTGGACCTTCTTATTGACGATGAAGCACGGAAATTGCATCCGAATTTAATACAAAAGGCACAATGCCGACTTAAGTACAGGAGGACTGACACTCTCACTTTCAATGATATGAACCTCTCCTGTGAGTCCAGTTTTAGATTCCGATGCTTCACTTCAGGTTTACTGTATCCCTTGTACCTTCTCATTGACGATGAAACACAGAAATTGCATCCGAATTTCATACAAATGTCACAACGCCGACTTAAGTACAAGAGGACTGACACTCTCATTTTCTATGATATGAACCTCTCCTGTGAGTCCAGATTTAATTTCCGATGCTTCACTTCAGGTTTACTGTATACCTTGGACCTTCTTATTGACGATGAAACACAGAAATTGCATCCGAATTTAATACAAAAGTCACAATGCCGACTTAAGTACAAGAGGACTGACACTCTCACTTTCTATGATATGAACCTCTCCTGTGAGTCCAGTTTTAGTTTCCGATGCTTCACTTCAGGTTTACTGTATCCCTTGTACCTTCTCATTGACGATGAAACACAGAAATTGCATCCGAATTTCATACAAATGTCACAACGCCGACTTAAGTACAAGAGGACTGACACTCTCATTTTCTATGATATGAACCTCTCCTGTGAGTCCAGATTTAATTTCCGATGCTTCTCTTCAGGTTTACTGTATACCTTGGACCTTCTTATTGACGATGAAACACAGAAATTGCATCCGAATTTATTACAAAAGTCACAATGCCGATAAGTACAAGAGGACTGACACTCTCACTTTCTATGATATGAACCTCTCCTATGAGTCCAGTTTTAGATTCCGATGCTTCACTTCAGGTTTACTGTATCCCTTGTACCTTCTCATTGACGATGAAACACAGAAATTGCATCCGAATTTAATACAAATGTCACAACGCCGACTTAAGTACAAGAGGACTGACACTCTTATTTTCTATGATATGAACCTCTCCCGTGAGTCCAGATTTAATTTCCGATGCTTCACTTCAGGTTTACTGTATCCCTTGGACCTTCTTATTGACGATGAAACACAGAAATTGCATCCGAATTTAATACAAAAGTCACAATGCCGACTTAAGTACAAGAGGACTGACACTCTCACTTTCTATGATATGAACCTCTCCTGTGAGTCCAGTTTTAGTTTCCGATGCTGCACTTCAGGTTTACTGTATCCCTTGGACCTTCTTATTGACGATGAAACACAGAAATTGCATCCGAATTTTATACAATAGGCACAATGCCGACTTAAGTACAGGAGGACTGACACTCTCACTTTCAATGTTATGAACCTCTCCTGTGAGTCCAGTTATAGATTCCGATGCTTCACTTCAGGTTTACTGTATCCCTTGGACCTTCTTATTGACGATGAAACACAGAAATTGCATCCAAATTTATTACAAAAGTCACAATGCCGACTTAAGTAAAAGAGGACTGACACTCTCACTCTCTATGATATGAACCTCTCCTGTGAGTCCGGATTTAGCTTCCGATGCTTCACTTCAGGTTTACTGTATCCCTTGTACCTTCTCATTGACGATGAAACACAGAAATTGCATCCGAATTTAATACAAATGTCACAACGCCGACTTAAGTACAAGAGGACTGACACTCTCATTTTCTATGATATGAACCTCTCCTGTGAGTCCAGATTTAATTTCCGATGCTTCACTTCAGGTTTACTGTATACCTTGACCTTCTTATTGACGATGAAAGACAGAAATTGCATCCGAATTTAATACAAAAGTCACAATGCCGACTTAAGTACAAGAGGACTGACACTCTCACTTTCTATGATATGAACCTCTCCTGTGAGTCCAGTTTAAGTTTCCGATGCTGCACTTCAGGTTTACTGTATCCCTTGTACCTTCTCATTGACGATGAAACACAGAAATTGCATCCGAATTTAATACAAATGTCACAACGCCGACTTAAGTACAAGAGGACTGACACTCTCACTTTCTATGATATGAACCTCTCCTGTGAGTCCAGTTTTAGCTTCCGATGCTTCTCTTCAGGTTTACTGTAATCCTTGGACCTTCTTATTGACGATGAAACACAGAAATTGCATCCAAATTTATTACAAAAGTCACAATGCCGACTTAAGTAAAAGAGGACTGACACTCTCACTCTCTATGATATGAACCTCTCCTGTGAGTCCAGATTTAGCTTCCGATGCTTCTCTTCAGGTGTACTGTATTCCTTGGACCTTCTTATTGACGATGAAACACAGAAATTGCATCCGAATTTATTACAAAAGTTACAATGCCGATAAGTACAAGAGGACTGACACGCTCACTTTCTTTGATATGAACCACTCCTATGAGACCAGTTTTAGATTCCGATGCTTCACTTCAGGTTTACTGTATCCCTTGTACCTTCTCATTGACGATGAAACACAGAAATTGCATCCGAATTTAATACAAATGTCACAACGCCGACTTAAGTACAAGAGGACTGACACTCTCATTTTCTATGATATGAACCTCTCCTGTGAGTCCAGATTTAATTTCCGATGCTTCACTTCAGGTTTACTGTATACCTTGACCTTCTTATTGACGATGAAAGACAGAAATTGCATCCGAATTTAATACAAAAGTCACAATGCCGACTTAAGTACAAGAGGACTGACACTCTCACTTTCTATGATATGAACCTCTCCTGTGAGTCCAGTTTAAGTTTCCGATGCTGCACTTCAGGTTTACTGTATCCCTTGGACCTTCTTATTGACGATGAAACACTGAAATTGCATCCGAATTTAATACAATAGGCACAATGCCGACTTAAGTACAAGAGGACTGACACTTTCACTTTCTATTATATGAACCTCTCCTGTGAGTCCACATTTGGTTTCGGATGTTCACTTCAGGTTTATTGTATCCCTTGGACCTTCTTATTGACGATGAAACACAGAAATTGCATCCGAATTTAATACAAAAGGCACAATGCCGACTTAAGTACAAGAAGAATGACACTCTCACTTTCTATGATATGAACATCTCCTGTGAGTCCACTTTTAGAATCCGATGTTTCACTTCAGTTTTACTGTACCCCTTGGACGTTCTTATTGACGATGAAGCACGGAAATTGCATCCGAATTTAATACAAAAGGCACAATGCCGACTTAAGTACAAGAGGACTGACACTCTCACTTTCAATGATATGAACTTCTCCTGTGAGTCCAGTTTTAGATTCCGATGCTTCACTTCAGGTTTACTGTATCCCTTGGACCTTCTTATTGACGATGAAACACAGAAATTGCATCCGAATTTATTACAAAAGTCACAATGCCGACTTAAGTAAAAGAGGACTGACACTCTCACTCTCTATGATATGAACCTCTCCTGTGTGTCCAGTTTTAGCTTCCGATGCTTCTCTTCAGGTTTACTGTAATCCTTGGACCTCCTTATTGACGATGAAACACAGAAATTGCATCCGAATTTATTACAAAAGTCACAATGCCGATAAGTACAAGAGGACTGACACTCTCACTTTCTATGATATGAACCACTCCTATGAGTCCAGTTTTAGATTCCGATGCTTCACTTCAGGTTTACTGTATCCCTTGTACCTTCTCATTGACGATGAAACACAGAAATTGCTCCCGAATTTAATACAAATGTCACAACGCCGACTTAAGTACAAGAGGACTGACACTCTCATTTTCTATGATATGAACCTCTCCTGTGAGTCCAGACTTAATTTCCGATGCTTCACTTCAGGTTTACTGTATCCCTTGGACCTTCTTATTGACGATGAAACACAGAAATTGCATCCGAATTTAATACAAAAGTCACAATGCCGACTTAAGTACAAGAGGACTGACACTCTCACTTTCTATGATATGAACCTCTCCTGTGAGTCCAGTTTTAGTTTCCGATGCTGCACTTCAGGTTTACTGTATCCCTTGGACCTTCTTATTGACGATGAAACACAGAAATTGCATCCGAATTTAATACAATAGGCACAATGCCGACTTAAGTACAGGAGGACTGACACTCTCACTTTCAATGTTATGAACCTCTCCTGTGAGTCCAGTTTTAGATTCCGATGCTTCACTTCAGGTTTACTGTATCCCTTGGACCTTCTTATTGACGATGAAACACAGCAATTGCATCCGAATTTATTACAAAAGTCACAATGCCGACTTAAGTAAAAGAGGACTGACACTCTCACTCTCTATGATATGAACCTCTCCTGTGAGTCCAGTTTTAGCTTCCGATGCTTCTCTTCAGGTTTACTGTATTCCTTGGACCTTCTTATTGACGATGAAACACAGAAATTGCATCCGAATTTATTACAAAAGTGACAATGCCGACTTAAGTACAAGAGGACTGACACTCTCACTTTCTATGATATGAACCACTCCTATGAGTCCAGTTTTAGATTCCGATGCTTCACTTCAGGTTTACTGTATCCCTTGTACCTTCTAATTGACGATGAAACACAGCAATTGCTCCCGAATTTAATACAAATGTCACAACGCCGACTTCAGTACAAGAGGACTGACACTCTCATTTTCTATGATATGAACCTCTCCTGTGAGTCCAGATTTAATTTCCGATGCTTCACTTCAGGTTTACTGTATCCCTTGGACCTTCTTATTGACGATGAAACACAGAAATTGCATCCGAATTTAATACAAAAGTCACAATGCCGACTTAAGTACAAGAGGACTGACACTCTCACTTTCTATGATATGAACCTCTTCTGTGAGTCCAGTTTTAGTTTCCGATGCTGCACTTCAGGTTTACTGTATCCCTTGGACCTTCTTATTGACGATGAAACACAGAAATTGCATCCGAATTTAATACAATAGGCACAATGCCGACTTAAGTACAGGAGGACTGACACTCTCACTTTCAATGTTATGAACCTCTCCTGTGAGTCCAGTTTTAGATTCCGATGCTTCACTTCAGGTTTACTGTATCCCTTGGACCTTCTTATTGACGATGAAACACAGAAATTGCATCCGAATTTATTACAAAAGTCACTATGCCGACTTAAGTAAAAGAGGACTGACGCTCTCACTCTCTATGATATGAACCTCTCCTGTGAGTCCAGTTTTAGCTTCCGATGCTTCTCTTCAGGTTTACTGTATTCCTTGGACCTTCTTATTGACGATGAAACACAGAAATTGCATCCGAATTTATTACAAAAGTCACAATGCCGATAAGTACAAGAGGACTGACACTCTCACTTTCTATGATATGAACCTCTCCTATGAGTCCAGTTTTAGATTCCGATGCTTCACTTCAGGTTTACTGTATCCCTTGTACCTTCTCATTGACGATGAAACACAGAAATTGCATCCGAATTTAATACAAATGTCACAACGCCGACTTAAGTACAAGAGGACTGACACTCTTATTTTCTATGATATGAACCTCTCCCGTGAGTCCAGATTTAATATCCGATGCTTCACTTCAGGTTTACTGTATCCCTTGGACCTTCTTATTGACGATGAAACACAGAAATTGCATCCGAATTTAATACAAAAGTCACAATGCCGACTTAAGTACAAGAGGACTGACACTCTCACTTTCTATGATATGAACCTCTCCTGTGAGTCCAGTTTTAGTTTCCGATGCTGCACTTCAGGTTTACTGTATCCCTTGGACCTTCTTATTGACGATGAAACACAGAAATTGCATCCGAATTTTATACAATAGGCACAATGCCGACTTAATTACAGGAGGACTGACACTCTCACTTTCAATGTTATGAACCTCTCCTGTGAGTCCAGTTATAGATTCCGATGCTTCACTTCAGGTTTACTGTATCCCTTGGACCTTCTTATTGACGATGAAACACAGAAATTGCATCCAAATTTATTACAAAAGTCACAATGCCGACTTAAGTAAAAGAGGACTGACACTCTCACTCTCTATGATATGAACCTCTCCTGTGAGTCCAGATTTAGCTTCCGATGCTTCTCTTCAGGTGTACTGTATTCCTTGGACCTTCTTATTGACGATGAAACACAGAAATTGCATCCGAATTTATTACAAAAGTTACAATGCCGATAAGTACAAGAGGACTGACACTCTCACTTTCTTTGATATGAACCACTCCTATGAGACCAGTTTTAGATTCCGATGCTTCACTTCAGGTTTACTGTATCCCTTGTACCTTCTCATTGACGATGAAACACAGAAATTGCATCCGAATTTAATACAAATGTCACAACGCCGACTTAAGTACAAGAGGACTGACACTCTCATTTTCTATGATATGAACCTCTCCTGTGAGTCCAGATTTAATTTCCGATGCTTCACTTCAGGTTTACTGTATACCTTGACCTTCTTATTGACGATGAAAGACAGAAATTGCATCCGAATTTAATACAAAAGTCACAATGCCGACTTAAGTACAAGAGGACTGACACTCTCACTTTCTATGATATGAACCTCTCCTGTGAGTCCAGTTTAAGTTTCCGATGCTGCACTTCAGGTTTACTGTATCCCTTGGACCTTCTTATTGACGATGAAACTCTGAAATTGCATCCGAATTTAATACAATAGGCACAATGCCGACTTAAGTACAAGAGGACTGACACTTTCACTTTCTATTATATGAACCTCTCCTGTGAGTCCACATTTGGTTTCGGATGTTCCCTTCAGGTTTATTGTATCCCTTGGACCTTCTTATTGACAATGAAACACAGAAATTGCATCCGAATTTAATACAAAAGGCACAATGCCGACTTAAGTACAAGAAGAATGACACTCTCACTTTCTATGATATGAACATCTCCTGTGAGTCCACTTTTAGAATCCGATGTTTCACTTGAGTTTTACTGTACCCCTTGGACGTTCTTATTGACGATGAAGCACGGAAATTGCATCCGAATTTAATACAAAAGGCACAATGCCGACTTAAGTACAAGAGGACTGACACTCTCACTTTCAATGATATGAACTTCTCCTGTGAGTCCAGTTTTAGATTCCGATGCTTCACTTCAGGTTTACTGTATCCCTTGGACCTTCTTATTGACGATGAAACACAGAAATTGCATCCGAATTTATTACAAAAGTCACAATGCCGACTTAAGTAAAAGAGGACTGACACTCTCACTCTCT
Organism: Schistocerca serialis cubense; assembly: GCF_023864345.2. NCBI lineage: Eukaryota > Metazoa > Arthropoda > Insecta > Orthoptera > Acrididae > Schistocerca > Schistocerca serialis. The sequence continues at coordinate 22,390,335 of NC_064647.1, read as the reverse complement.
ATGATATGAACCTCTCCTGTGAGTCCAGTTTTAGCTTCCGATGCTTCTCTTCAGGTTTACTGTAATCCTTGGACCTTCTTATTGACGATGAAACACAGAAATTGCATCCGAATTTATTACAAAAGTCACAATGCCGATAAGTACAAGAGGACTGACACTCTCACTTTCTATGATATGAACCACTCCTATGAGTCCAGTTTTAGATTCCGATGCTTCATTTCAGGTTTACTGTATCCCTTGTACCTTCTCATTGACAATGAAACACAGAAATTGCTCCCGAATTTAATACAAATGTCACAACGCCGACTTAAGTACAAGAGGACTGACACTCTCATTTTCTATGATATGAACCTCTCCTGTGAGTCCAGATTTAATTTCCGATGCTTCACTTCAGGTTTACTGTATCCCTTGGACCTTCTTATTGACGATGAAACACAGAAATTGCATCCGAATTTAATACAAAAGTCACAATGCCGACTTAAGTACAAGAGGACTGACACTCTCACTTTCTATGATATGAACCTCTTCTGTGAGTCCAGTTTTAGTTTCCGATGCTGCACTTCAGGTTTACTGTATCCCTTGGACCTTCTTATTGACGATGAAACACAGAAATTGCATCCGAATTTAATACAATAGGCACAATGCCGACTTAAGTACAGGAGGACTGACACTCTCACTTTCAATGTTATGAACCTCTCCTGTGAGTCCAGTTTTAGATTCCGATGCTTCACTTCAGGTTTACTTTATCCCTTGGACCTTCGTATTGACGATGAAACACAGAAATTGCATCCGAATTTATTACAAAAGTCACAATGCCGACTTAAGTAAAAGAGGACTGACACTCTCACTCTCTATGATATGAACCTCTCCTGTGAGTCCAGTTTTAGCTTCCGATGCTTCTCTTCAGGTTTACTGTATTCCTTGGACCTTCTTATTGACGATGAAACACAGAAATTGCATCCGAATTTATTACAAAAGTCACAATGCCGATAAGTACAAGAGGACTGACACTCTCACTTTCTATGATATGAACCACTCCTATGAGTCCAGTTTTAGATTCCGATGCTTCACTTCAGGTTTACTGTATCCCTTGTACCTTCTCATTGACGATGAAACACAGAAATTGCATCCGAATTTAATACAAATGTCACAACGCCGACTTAAGTACAAGAGGACTGACACTCTCATTTTCTATGATATGAACCTCTCCTGTGAGTCCAGTTTTAGATTCCGATGCTTCACTTCAGGTTTACTGTATCCCTTGTACCTTCTCATTGACGATGAAACACAGAAATTGCATCCGAATTTAATACAAATGTCACAACGCCGACTTAAGTACAAGAGGACTGACACTCTCACTTTCAATGTTATGAACCTCTCCTGTGAGTCCAGTTTTAGATTCCGATGTTTCACTTCAGGTTTACTTTATCCCTTGGACCTTCGTATTGACGATGAAACACAGAAATTGCATCCGAATTTATTACAAAAGTCACAATGCCGACTTAAGTAAAAGAGGACTGACACTCTCACTCTCTATGATATGAACCTCTCCTGTGAGTCCAGTTTTAGCTTCCGATGCTTCTCTTCAGGTTTACTGTATTCCTTGGACCTTCTTATTGACGATGAAACACAGAAATTGCATCCGAATTTATTACAAAAGTCACAATGCCGATAAGTACAAGAGGACTGACACTCTCACTTTCTATGATATGAACCACTCCTATGAGTCCAGTTTTAGATTCCGATGCTTCACTTCAGGTTTACTGTATCCCTTGCACCTTCTCATTGACGATGAAACACAGAAATTGCATCCGAATTTAATACAAATGCCACAACGCCGACTTAAGTACAAGAGGACTGACACTCTCATTTTCTATGATATGAACCTCTCCTGTGGGTCCAGATTTAATTTCCGATGCTTCACTTCAGGTTTACTGTATACCTTGACCTTCTTATTGACGATGAAACACAGAAATTGCATTCGAATTTAATACAAAAGTCACAATGCCGACTTAAGTACAAGAGGACTGACACTCTCACTTTCTATGATATGAACCTCTCCTGTGAGTCCAGTTTTAGTTTCCGATGCTGCACTTCAGGTTTACTGTATCACTTGGACCTTCATATTGACGATGAAACACAGAAATTGCATCCGAATTTAATACAATAGGCACAATGCCGACATAAGTACAAGAGGACTGACACTCTCACTTTCTATGATATGAAACTCTCCTGTGAGTCCAGTTTTAGCTTCCGATGCTTCTATTCAGGTTTACTGTATTCCTTGGACCTTCTTATTGACGATGAAACACAGAAATTGCATCCGAATTTATTACAAAAGTCACAATGCCGATAAGTACAAGAGGACTGACACTCTCACTTTCTATGATATGAACCACTCCTATGAGTCCAGTTTTAGATTCCGATGCTTCACTTCAGGTTTACTGTATCCCTTGTACCCTCTCATTGACGATGAAACACAGAAATTGCATCCGAATTTAATACAAATGTCACAACGCCGACTTAAGTACAAGAGGACTGACACTCTCATTTTCTATGATATGAACCTCTCCTGTGAGTCCAGATTTAATTTCCGATGCTTCACTTCAGGTTTACTGTATACCTTGACCTTCTTATTGACGATGAAACACAGAAATTGCATCCGAATTTAATACAAAAGTCACAATGCCGACTTAAGTACAAGAGGACTGACACTCTCACTTTCTATGATATGAACCTCTCCTGTGAGTCCAGTTTTAGTTTCCGATGCTGCACTTCAGGTTTACTGTATCCCTTGGACCTTCATATTGACGATGAAACAGAAAAATTGCATCCGAATTTAATACAAAAGGCACAATGCCGACTTAAGTACAAGAGGACTGACACTTTCACTTTCTATTATATGAACCTCTCCTGTGAGTCCAGATTTGGTTTCGGATGCTTCACTTCAGGTTTTCTGCATCCCTTGGACCTTCTTATTGACGATGAAACACAGAAATTGCATCCGAATTTAATACAAAAGGCACAATGCCGACTTAAGTACAAGAGGACTGACACTCTCACTTTCTATGATATGTACCTCTCCTGTGAGTCCAGTTTTAGAATCCGATGTTTCACTTCAGGTTTACTGTATCCCTTGGACCTTCTTATTGACGATGAAGCACGGAAATTGCATCCGAATTTAATACAAAAGGCACAATGCCGACTTAAGTACAGGAGGACTGACACTCTCACTTTCAATGATATGAACCTCTCCGGTGAGTCCAGTTTTAGATTCCGATGCTTCACTTCAGGTTTACTGTATCCCTTGTACCTTCTCATTGACGATGAAACACAGAAATTGCATCCGAATTTCATACAAATGTCACAACGCCGACTTAAGTACAAGAGGACTGACACTCTCATTTTCTATGATATGAACCTCTCCTGTGAGTCCAGATTTAATTTCCGATGCTTCACTTCAGGTTTACTGTATACCTTGGACCTTCTTATTGACGATGAAACACAGAAATTGCATCCGAATTTAATACAAAAGTCACAATGCCGACTTAAGTACAAGAGGACTGACACTCTCACTTTCTATGATTCGAACCTCTCCTGTGAGTCCAGTTTAAGTTTCCGATGCTGCACTTCAGGTTTACTGTATCCCTTGGACCTTCTTATTGACGATGAAACACAGAAATTGCATCCGAATTTAATACAATAGGCACAATGCCGACATAAGTACAAGAGGACTGACACTCTCACTTTCTATGATATGAACCTCTCCTGTGAGTCCAGTTTTAGATTCCGATGCTTCACTTCAGGTTTACTGTATCCCTTGGACCTTCTTATTGACGATGAAACCCAGAAATTGCATCCGAATTTAATACTAAAGGCACAATGCCGACTTAAGTACAAGAGGACTGACACTTTCACTTTCTATTATATGAACCTCTCCTGTGAGTCCACATTTGGTTTCGGATGCTTCACTTCAGGTTTATTGTATCCCTTGGACCTTCTTATTGACGATGAAACACAGAAATTGCATCCGAATTTAATACAAAAGGCACAATGCCGACTTAAGTACAAGAAGAATGACACTCTCACTTTCTATGATATGAAACTCTCCTGTGAGTCCAGTTTTAGAATCCGATGTTTCACTACAGGTTTACTGTACCCCTTGGACCTTCTTATTGACCATGAAGCACGGAAATTGCTTCCGAATTTAATACAAAAGGCACAATGCCGACTTAAGTACAAGAGGACTGACACTCTCACTTTCAATGATATGAACCTCTCCTGTGAGTCCAGTTTTAGATTCCGATGCTTCACTTCAGGTTTACTGTATCCCTTGGACCTTCTTATTGACGATGAAACACAGAAATTGCATCCGAATGTATTACAAAAGTCACAATGCCGACTTAAGTAAAAGAGGACTGACACTCTCACTCTCTATGATATGAACCTCTCCTGTGAGTCCAGATTTAGCTTCCGATGCTTCTCTTCAGGTGCACTGTATTCCTTGGACCTTCTTATTGACGATGAAACACAGAAATTGCATCCGAATTTATTACAAAAGTTACAATGCCGATAAGTACAAGAGGACTGACACTCTCACTTTCTTTGATATGAACCACTCCTATGAGACCAGTTTTAGATTCCGATGCTTCACTTCAGGTTTACTGTATCCCTTGTACCTTCTCATTGACGATGAAACACAGAAATTGCATCCGAATTTAATACAAATGTCACAACGCCGACTTAAGTACAAGAGGACTGACACTCTCATTTTCTATGATATGAACCTCTCCTGTGAGTCCAGATTTAATTTCCGATGCTTCACTTCAGGTTTACTGTATACCTTGACCTTCTTATTGACGATGAAAGACAGAAATTGCATCCGAATTTAATACAAAAGTCACAATGCCGACTTAAGTACAAGAGGACTGACACTCTCACTTTCTATGATATGAACCTCTCCTGTGAGTCCAGTTTAAGTTTCCGATGCTGCACTTCAGGTTTACTGTATCCCTTGGACCTTCTTATTGACGATGAAACACTGAAATTGCATCCGAATTTAATACAATAGGCACAATGCCGACTTAAGTACAAGAGGACTGACACTTTCACTTTCTATTATATGAACCTCTCCTGTGAGTCCACATTTGGTTTCGGATGTTCACTTCAGGTTTATTGTATCCCTTGGACCTTCTTATTGACGATTAAACACAGAAATTGCATCCGAATTTAATACAAAAGGCACAATGCCGACTTAAGTACAAGAAGAATGACACTCTCACTTTCTATGATATGAACATCTCCTGTGAGTCCACTTTTAGAATCCGATGTTTCACTTCAGTTTTACTGTACCCCTTGGACGTTCTTATTGACGATGAAGCACGGAAATTGCATCCGAATTTAATACAAAAGGCACAATGCCGACTTAAGTACAAGAGGACTGACACTCTCACTTTCAATGATATGAACTTCTCCTGTGAGTCCAGTTTTAGATTCCGATGCTTCACTTCAGGTTTACTGTATCCCTTGGACCTTCTTATTGACGATGAAACACAGAAATTGCATCCGAATTTATTACAAAATTCACAATGCCGACTTAAGTAAAAGAGGACTGACACTCTCACTCTCTATGATATGAACCTCTCCTGTGAGTCCAGTTTTAGCTTCCGATGCCTCTCTTCAGGTTTTCTGTATTCCTTGGACCTTCTTATTGACGATGAAACACAGAAATTGCATCCGAATTTATTACAAAAGTCACAATGCCGATAAGTACAAGAGGACTGACACTCTCACTTTCTATCATATGAACCACTCCTATGAGTCCAGTTTTAGATTCCGATGCTTCACTTCAGGTTTACTGTATCCCTTGTACCTTCTCATTGACGATGAAACACAGAAATTGCATCCGAATTTAATACAAATGTCACAACGCCGACTTAAGTACAAGAGGACTGACACTCTCATTTTCTATGATATGAACCTCTCCTGTGAGTCCAGATTTAATTTCCGATGCTTCACTTCAGGTTTACTGTATCCCTTGGACCTTCTTATTGACGATGAAACACAGAAATTGCACCCGAATTTAATACAAAAGTCACAATGCCGACTTAAGTACAAGAGGACTGACACTCTCACTTTCTATGATATGAATCTTTCCTGTGAGTCCAGTTTTAGTTTCCGATGCTGCACTTCAGGTTTACTGTATCCCTTGGACCTTCTTATTGACGATGAAACACAGAAATTGCATCCGAATTTAATACAATAGGCACATTGCCGACATAAGTACAAGAGGACTGACACTCTCACTTTCTATGATATGAACCTCTCCTGTGAGTCCAGTTTTAGATTCCGATGCTTCACTTCCGGTTTACTGTATCCCTTGGACCTTCTTATTGACGATGAAACCCAGAAATTGCATCCGAATTTAATACAAAAGGCACAAGGCCGACTGAAGTGCAAGAGGACTGACACTCTCACTTTCTATCATATGAACTTCTCCTGTGAGTCCAGTTTTAGATTCCGATGCTTCACTTCAGGTTTACTGTATCCCTTGGACCTTCTTATTGACGATGAAACACAGAAATAGCATCCGATTTTAATACAGAAATCACAATGCCGACTTAAGTACAAGAGGACTGACACTCTCACTTTCTACGCTATGAACCTCTCCTGTGAATACAGTTTTAGATTCCGATGCTTCACTTCAGGTTTACTGTACCCCTTGGATCTTCTTATTGACGATGAAACACAGAAATTGCATCCGAATTTAATACAAAAGGCACAATGCCGATTTAAGTACAAGAGGACTGACACTTTAACTTTCTATGATGTGAACCTCTATGTGAGTCCAGATTTGGTTTCGGATGCTTCACTTCAGGTTTACTGTATCCCTTGGACTTTCTTACTGACGATGATACACAGAAATTGCATCCCAATTTAATACAAAAGGCACAATGCCGACTTAAGTACAAGAGGACTGACACTCTCACTTTCTATGATATGAACCTCTCCTGTGAGTCCAGTTTTAGAATCCGATGTTTCACTTCAGGTTTACTGTACCTCTTGGACCTTCTTATTGACGATGAAACATAGAAATTGCATCCGAATTTAATACAAAAGACACAATGCCGACTTAAGTACAAGGGGACTGACACTCTCACTTTCTATGAAATGAACCTCTCCTGTGAGTCCAGTTTTAGATTCCGATGCTTCACTTGAGGTTTACTGTATCCCTTGGACCTTCTTATTGACGATCAAACACAGAAATTGCATCCGAATTTATTACAAAATGCACAATGCCGACTTATGTAAAAGAGGACTGACACTCTCACTTTCTATGATATGAACCTCTCCTGTGAGTCCAGTTATAGATTCCGATGCTTCACTTCAGGTTTACTGTATCCCTTGGACCTTCTTATTAACGATGAAACACAGAAATTGAATCCGAATTTATTACAAAAGTCACAATGCCGACTTAAGTACAAGAGGACTGACACTCTCACTTTCCATGATATGAACCTCTCCTGTGAGTCCAGTTTTAGATTCCGATGCTTCACTTCAGGTTTACTGTATCCCTTGGACCTTCTTATTGACGATGAAACTCCGAAATTGCATCCGAATTTATTACAAAAGTCACAATGCCGATAAGTACAAGAGGACTGACACTCTCAATTTCTATGATATGAACCACTCCTATGATTCCAGTTTTAGATTCCGATGCTTCACTTCAGGTTTACTGTATCCCTTGTACCTTCTCATTGACGATGAAACACAGAAATTGCATCCGAATTTAATACAAATGTCACAACGCCGACTTAAGTACAAGAGGACTGACACTCTCATTTTCTATGATATGAACCTCTCCTGTGAGTCCAGATTTAATTTTCGATGCTTCACTTCAGGTTTACTGTATACCTTGGACCTTCTTATTGACGATGAAACACAGAAATTGCATCCGAATTTAATACAAAAGTCACAATGCCGGCTTAAGTACAAGAGGACTGACACTCTCACTTTCTATGATATGAACTTCTCCTGTGAGTCCAGTTTAAGTTTCCGATGCTGCACTTCAGGTTTACTGTATCCCTTGGAGCTTCTTATTGACGATGAAACACAGAAATTGCATCCGAATTTAATACAATAGGCACAATGCCGACATAAGTACAAGAGGACTGACACTCTCACTTTCTATGATATGAACCTCTCCTGTGAGTCCAGTTTTAGATTCCGATGCTTCACTTCAGGTTTACTGTATCCCTTGGACCTTCTTATTGACGATGAAACCCACAAATTGCACCCGAATTTAATACAAAAGGCACAATGCCGACTTAAGTACAAGAGGACTGACACTTTCACTTTCTATTATATGAACCTCTCCTGTGAGTCCACATTTGGTTTCGGATGCTTCACTTCAGGTTTATTGTATCCCTTGGACCTTCTTATTGACGATGAAACACAGAAATTGCATCCGAATTTAATACAAAAGGCAAAATGCCGACTTAAGTACAAGAGGACTGACACTCTCACTTTCAATGATATGAACCTCTCCTGTGAGTCCAGTTTTAGATTCCGATGCTTCACTTCAGGTTTACTGTATCTATTGGACCTTCTTATTGAGGATGAAACACAGAAATTGCATCCGAATTTATTACAAAAGTCACAATGCCGACTTAAGTAAAAGAGGACTGACACTCTCACTCTCTATGATATGAACCTCTCCTGTGAGTCCAGTTTTAGCTTCCGATGCTTCTCTTCATTTTTACTGTATTCCTTGGACCTTCTTATTGACGATGAAACACAGAAATTGCATCCGAATTTATTACAAAAGTCACAATGCCGATAAGTACAAGAGGACTGACACTCTCACTTTCTATGATATGAACCACTCCTATGAGTCCAGTTTTAGATTCCGATGCTTCACTTCAGGTTTACTGTATCCCTTGTACCTTCTCATTGACGATGGAACACAGAAATTGCATCCGAATTTAATACAAATGTCACAACGCCGACTTAAGTACAAGAGGACTGACACTCTCATTTTCTATGATATGAACCTCTCCTGTGAGTCCAGATTTAATTTCCGATGCTTCACTTCAGGTTTACTGTATCCCTTGGACCTTCTTATTGACGATGAAACACAGAAATTGCATCCGAATTTAATACAAAAGTCACAATGCCGACTTAAGTACAAGAGGACTGACACTCTCAATTTCTATGATATGAACCTCTCCTGTGAGTCCAGTTTTAGTTTCCGATGCTGCACTTCAGGTTTACTGTATCCCTTGGACCTTCTTATTGACGATGAAACACAGAAATAGCATCCGAATTTAATACAATAGGCACAATGCCGACATAAGTACAAGAGGACTGACACTCTCACTTTCTATGATATGAACCTCTCCTGTGAGTCCAGTTTTAGATTCCGATGCTTCACTTCAGGTTTACTGTATCCCTTGGACCTTCTTATTGACGATGAAACCCAGAAATTGCATCCGAATTTAATACAAAAGGCACAATGCCGACTTAAGTACAAGAGGACTGACACTCTCACTTTCTATGATATGAACTTCTCCTGTGAGTCCAGTTTTAGATTCCGATGCTTCACGTCAGGTTTACTGCATCCCTTGTACCTTCTTATTGACGATGAAACACAGAAATTGCATCCGAATTTAATAGAAAAGGCACAATACCGACTTAAGTACAAGAGGACTGACACTCTCACTTTCTACGCTATGAACCTCTCCTGTGAGTCCTGTTTTAGATTCCGATGCTTCACTTCACGTTTACTGTATCTCTTGGACCTTTTTATTGACGATGAAACAAAGAAATTGCATCCGAATTTAATACAAAAGTCACAATGCTTACTTAACTTCAAGAGGACTGACACTCTCACTATCTATGATACGAACCTCTCGTTTGAGTCCAGTTTTAGATTCCGATGCTTCACTTCAGGTTTACTGTATCCCTTGGACTTTCTTATTGACGATGATACACAGAAATTGCATCCGAATTTAATACAAAAGGCACAATGACGACTTAAGTACAAGAGGACTGACACTCTCACTTTCTATCATATGAACCTCTCCTGTGAGTCCAGTTTTAGAATCCGATGTTTCACTTCAGGTTTACTGTACCTCTTGGACCTTCTTATTGACGATGAAACACAGAAATTGCATCCGAATTTAATACAAAAGTCACAATGCCGACTTAAGTACAAGAGGACTGACACTCTCACTTTCTATGATATGAACCTCTCCTGTGAGTCCAGTTTTAGATTCCGATGCTTCACTTCAGGTTTACTGTATCCCTTGGACCTTCTTATTGACGATCAAACACAGAAATTGCATCCGAATTTATTACAAAATGCACAATGCCGACTTAAGTAAAAGAGGACTGACACTCTCACTTTCTATGATATGAACCTCTCCTGTGAGTCCAGTTATAGATTCCGATGCTTCACTTCAGGTTTACTGTATCCCTTGGACCTTCTTATTAACGATGAAACACAGAAATTGCATCCGAATTTATTACAAAAGTCACAATGCCGTCTTAAGTACAAGAGGACTGACACTCTCACTTTCCATGATATGAACCTATCCTGTCAGTCCAGTTTTAGATTCCGATGCTTCACTGCAGGTTTACTGTATCATTTGGACCTTCTTATTGACGATGAAACACAGAAATTGTATCCGAAATTATTACAATAGTCACAATGCCGACTGAAGTACAAGAGGTCTGACACTCTCACTTTCTATGATATGAACCTCTCCTGTGAGTCCCGATTTGGTTTCCGATGCTTCACTTCAGGTTTACTGTATCCCTTGGACCTTCTTATTGACGATGAAACACAGAAATTGCATCCGAATTTAATAAAAAAGTCACAATGCCGACTTAAGTACAAGATTACTGACACTCCCAACTTCTATGATATGAACCTCTCCTGTGAGTCCAGTTTTAGTTTCCGATGCTTCACTTGAGGTTTACTGTATCCCTTGGACCTTCTTATTGACGATGAAACACAGAAATTGTATCCGAATTTAATACACTAGGCACAATGCCGACTTAAGTACAAGAGGACTGACACTTTCACTTTCTATAATATGAACCTCTCCTGTGAGTCCAGTTTTAGATTCCGATGCTTCACTTCAGGTTTACTGTATCCCTTGGACGTTCTTATTGACGATGAAACCCAGAAATTGCATCCGAATTTAATACAAAAGGCACAATGCCGACTTAAGTACAAGAGGACTGACACTCTCACTTTCTATGATATGAACTTCTCCTGTGAGTCCAGTTTTAGATTCCCATGCTTCACTTCAGGTTTACTGTATCACTTGGACCTTCTTATTGACGATGAAACACAGAAATTGCATCCGATTTTAATACAAAAGTCACAATGCCGACTTAAGTAAAAGAGGACTGACACACTCGCTATGATATGAACCTCTCCTGTGAGTCCAGTTTTAGTTTCCGATGCTTCACTTCAGGTTTACTGTATCTATTGGACCTTCTTATTGAGGATGAAACACAGAAATTGCATCCGAATTTATTACAAAAGTCACAATGCCGACTTAAGTAAAAGAGGACTGACACTCTCACTCTCTATGATATGAACCTCTCCTGTGAGTCCAGTTTTAGCTTCCGATGCTTCTCTTCATTTTTACTGTATTCCTTGGACCTTCTTATTGACGATGAAACACAGAAATTGCATCCGAATTTATTACAAAAGTCACAATGCCGATAAGTACAAGAGGACTGACACTCTCACTTTCTATGATATGAACCACTCCTATGAGTCCAGTTTTAGATTCCGATGCTTCACTTCAGGTTTACTGTATCCCTTGTACCTTCTCATTGACGATGGAACACAGAAATTGCATCCGAATTTAATACAAATGTCACAACGCCGACTTAAGTACAAGAGGACTGACACTCTCATTTTCTATGATATGAACCTCTCCTGTGAGTCCAGATTTAATTTCCGATGCTTCACTTCAGGTTTACTGTATCCCTTGGACCTTCTTATTGACGATGAAACACAGAAATTGCATCCGAATTTAATACAAAAGTCACAATGCCGACTTAAGTACAAGAGGACTGACACTCTCAATTTCTATGATATGAACCTCTCCTGTGAGTCCAGTTTTAGTTTCCGATGCTGCACTTCAGGTTTACTGTATCCCTTGGACCTTCTTATTGACGATGAAACACAGAAATAGCATCCGAATTTAATACAATAGGCACAATGCCGACATAAGTACAAGAGGACTGACACTCTCACTTTCTATGATATGAACCTCTCCTGTGAGTCCAGTTTTAGATTCCGATGCTTCACTTCAGGTTTACTGTATCCCTTGGACCTTCTTATTGACGATGAAACCCAGAAATTGCATCCGAATTTAATACAAAAGGCACAATGCCGACTTAAGTACAAGAGGACTGACACTCTCACTTTCTATGATATGAACTTCTCCTGTGAGTCCAGTTTTAGATTCCGATGCTTCACGTCAGGTTTACTGCATCCCTTGTACCTTCTTATTGACGATGAAACACAGAAATTGCATCCGAATTTAATAGAAAAGGCACAATACCGACTTAAGTACAAGAGGACTGACACTCTCACTTTCTACGCTATGAACCTCTCCTGTGAGTCCTGTTTTAGATTCCGATGCTTCACTTCACGTTTACTGTATCTCTTGGACCTTTTTATTGACGATGAAACAAAGAAATTGCATCCGAATTTAATACAAAAGTCACAATGCTTACTTAAGTTCAAGAGGACTGACACTCTCACTATCTATGATACGAACCTCTCGTTTGAGTCCAGTTTTAGATTCCGATGCTTCACTTCAGGTTTACTGTATCCCTTGGGCTTTCTTATTGACGATGATACACAGAAATTGCATCCGAATTTAATACAAAAGGCACAATGACGACTTAAGTACAAGAGGACTGACACTCTCACTTTCTATCATATGAACCTCTCCTGTGAGTCCAGTTTTAGAATCCGATGTTTCACTTCAGGTTTACTGTACCTCTTGGACCTTCTTATTGACGATGAAACACAGAAATTGCATCCGAATTTAATACAAAAGTCACAATGCCGACTTAAGTACAAGAGGACTGACACTCTCACTTTCTATGATATGAACCTCTCCTGTGAGTCCAGTTTTAGATTCCGATGCTTCACTTCAGGTTTACTGTATCCCTTGGACCTTCTTATTGACGATCAAACACAGAAATTGCATCCGAATTTATTACAAAATGCACAATGCCGACTTAAGTAAAAGAGGACTGACACTCTCACTTTCTATGATATGAACCTCTCCTGTGAGTCCAGTTATAGATTCCGATGCTTCACTTCAGGTTTACTGTATCCCTTGGACCTTCTTATTAACGATGAAACACAGAAATTGCATCCGAATTTATTACAAAAGTCACAATGCCGTCTTAAGTACAAGAGGACTGACACTCTCACTTTCCATGATATGAACCTATCCTGTCAGTCCAGTTTTAGATTCCGATGCTTCACTGCAGGTTTACTGTATCATTTGGACCTTCTTATTGACGATGAAACACAGAAATTGTATCCGAAATTATTACAATAGTCACAATGCCGACTGAAGTACAAGAGGTCTGACACTCTCACTTTCTATGATATGAACCTCTCCTGTGAGTCCCGATTTGGTTTCCGATGCTTCACTTCAGGTTTACTGTATCCCTTGGACCTTCTTATTGACGATGAAACACAGAAATTGCATCCGAATTTAATAAAAAAGTCACAATGCCGACTTAAGTACAAGATTACTGACACTCCCAACTTCTATGATATGAACCTCTCCTGTGAGTCCAGTTTTAGTTTCCGATGCTTCACTTGAGGTTTACTGTATCCCTTGGACCTTCTTATTGACGATGAAACACAGAAATTGTATCCGAATTTAATACACTAGGCACAATGCCGACTTAAGTACAAGAGGACTGACACTTTCACTTTCTATAATATGAACCTCTCCTGTGAGTCCAGTTTTAGATTCCGATGCTTCACTTCAGGTTTACTGTATCCCTTGGACGTTCTTATTGACGATGAAACCCAGAAATTGCATCCGAATTTAATACAAAAGGCACAATGCCGACTTAAGTACAAGAGGACTGACACTCTCACTTTCTATGATAATAACTTCTCCTGTGAGTCCAGTTTTAGATTCCCATGCTTCACTTCAGGTTTACTGTATCACTTGGACCTTCTTATTGACGATGAAACACAGAAATTGCATCCGATTTTAATACAAAAGTCACAATGCCGACTTAAGTAAAAGAGGACTGACACACTCGCTATGATATGAACCTCTCCTGTGAGTCCAGTTTTAGTTTCCGATGCTTCACTTCAGGTTTACTGTATTCCTTGGACCTTCTTATTGACGATGAAACACAGAAATTGCATCCGAATTTATTACAAAAGTCACAAAGCCGATAAGTACAAGAGGACTTACACTCTCAATTCCTATGATATGAACCACTCCTATGAGTCCAGTTTTAGATTCCGATGCTTCACTTCAGGTTTACTGTATCCCTTGGACCTTCTTATTTACAATGCAGCACAGAAATTGCATACGAATTTAACACAAATGTCACAATGACGACTTAAGTACAAGAGGACTGACACTCTCACTTTCTATGATACGAACCTCTCCTGTGAGACCAGTGTTAGATTCCGATGCTACACTTCAGGTTTACTGTATTTATTGGACCTTCTTATTGACGATGAAACACAGAAATTGCATCCGAACTTAATACAAATGGCACGATGCCGACTTAAGTACAAGAGGACTGACACTCTACCTTTCTATGATATGAACCTCTCCTGTGAGTCCAGTTTTAGATTCCGATGCTTCACTTCAGGTTTACTGTATCCCTTGGACCTTCTTATTGACGATGAAACACAGAAATTGCATCCGAATTTATTACAAAAGTCTCAATGCCGACTTAAGTAAAAGAGGACTGACACTCTCACTCTCTATGATATGAACCTCTCCTGTGAGTCCAGTTTTAGCTTCCGATGCTTCTCTTCAGGTTTACTGTATTCCTTGGACCTTCTTATTGACGATGAAACACAGAAATTGCATCCGAATTTATTACAAAAGTCACAATGCCGATAAGTACAAGAGGACTGACACTCTCACTTTCTATGATACGAACCACTCCTATGAGTCCAGTTTTAGATTCCGATGCTTCACTTCAGGTTTACTGTATCCCTTGTACCTTCTCATTGACGATGAAACACAGAAATTGCTTCCGAATGTAATACAAAAGTCACAATGCCGACTTAAGTACAAGAGGACTGACACTCTCACTTTCTATGATACGAACCTCTCCTTTGAGTCCAGTGTTAGATTCCGATGCTTCACTTCAGGTTTACTGTATCCCTTGGACCTTCATATTGACGATGAAACACAGAAATTGCATCCGAATTTAACACAAAAGGCACATTGCCGACTTAAGTACAAGAGGACTGACACTCTCACTTTCTATGATATGAACCTCTCCTGTGAGTCCAGTTTTAGATTCCGATGCTTCACTTCAGGTTTACTGTATTTAATGGACCTTCTTATTGACAATGAAGCACAGAAATTGCATACGAATTTAATACAAAAGTCACAATGCCGACTTAAGTATAAGAGGACTGACACTCTCACTTTCTATGATACGAACCTCTCCTGTGAGACCAGTTTTTGATTCCGATGCTTCACTTCAGGTTTACTGTATTTAATGGACCTTCTTATTGACGATGAAACACAGAAATTGCATCCGAATTTAATACAAAAGGCAAAATGCCGACTTAAGTACAAGAGGACTGACACTCTCACTTTCTATGATATGAACCTCTCCTGTGAGTCCAGTTTTAGATTCCGATGCTTCACTTCAGGTTTACTGTATCCCTTGGACATTTTTATTGACGATGAAACACAGATATTGCAACCGAATTAAATACAATAGGCTCAATGCCGACTTAAGTACAAGAGGACTGACAGTCTCACTTTCTATGATATGTACCTCTCCTGTGAGACCAGTTTTAGATTCAAAACCCTCACTTCAGATTTACTGTATCCCATGGACCTTCTTTTTGACGATGAAACACAGAAATTGCATCCGAATTTAATACAAAAGGCACAATGCCGACTTAAGTACAAGAGTACTGACACTCTCATTTTCTATGATATTAACCTCTCCTGTGAGTCCAGTTTTAGATTCCGATGCTTGACTTCAGGTTCACTGTATCCCTTGGACATTCTTATTGACGATGAAACACAGAAATTGCATCCGAATTTAATACAAAAGTCACAATGCCGACTTAAGTACAAGAGGACTGACACTCTCACTTTCAATGATATGAACCTCTCCTGTGAGTCCAGTTTTAGATTCCGATGCTTCACTTCAGGTTTACTGTATCCCTTGGACCTTCTTATTGACGATGAAACACAGAAATATCATCCGAATTTAATACAAAAGGCACAATGCCGACTTAAGTACAAGAGGACTGACACTCTCACTTTCTATGATATGAACCTATCCTGTGAGTACAGTTTTAGATTCCGATGCTTCGCTTCAGGTTTACTGTATCCCTTGGAACTTCTTATTGACGATGAAACACAGGAATTGCATCCGAATTTAATACAAAAGGCCCGGGTTCCCGGGTACGATTCCCGGTGGTGTCAGGGATTTTCTCTGCCTCATGATGCGTGGGTGTTGTGTGCTGTCCTTAGGTTAGATAGGTTTAAGTAGTTCTAAGTTCTAGGGGACTTACGACAACAGCAGTTGTGTCCCATAGTGCTCAGAGCCATTTGAACCATTTAATACAAAAGGCACAATGCCGACTTAAGTACAAGAGGACTGACACTCACATTTTCTATTATATGAACCTCTATTGTGAATCCAGTTTTGGATTCCGATGCTTCGCTTCAGGTTTACTGTATCCCTTGGACCTTCTTATTGACGATGAAACACCGAAATTGCATCCGAATTTAATACAAAAGGCACAATGCCGAGTTAAGTACAAGAGGACTGACACTCTCACTTTCTATGATGTGAACCTCTCCTGTGAGTCCAGTTTTAGATTCCGATGCTTCACTTCAGGTTTACTGTATCACTTGGACCTTCTTATTGACGATGAAACACAGAAATTGCATCGGAATTTAATACAAAAGGCATAATGCCGACTTAAGTACAAGAGGACTGACACTCTCACTTTCTATGATATGAACCTCTCCTGTGAGTGCAGTTTTAGATTCCGATGCTTCACTTCAGGTTTATTGTATCCCATGGACCTTCTTATTGACGATGAAACACAGAAATTGCATCCGAATTTAATGCAAAAGTCACAATGCTGACTTAAGTACAAGCGGACTGACACTCTCACTTTCTATGATATGAACCTCTCCTGTGAGTCCAGTTTTAGGATCCGATGCTTCACTTCAGGTTTACTGTATCCCTTGGACATTCATATTGACGATGAAACACAGAAATTGCATCCGAATTTAATACAAAAGGCACAATGCCGACTTAAGTACAAGAGGACTGACACTCTCACTTTCTATGATATGAACCTCTCCTGTGAGACCAGTTTTAGATTGCGATGCTTCACTTCAGGTTTACTGTATTTAATGGACCTTCTTATTGCCAATGAAACACAGAAATTGCATCCGAATTTAATACAAAAATCACGATGCCGACTTAAGTACAAGAGGTCTGATCCTCTAACTTTCTATGATATGAACCTCTCCTGTGAGTCCAGTCATAGATTCCGATGCTTCACGTCAGGTGTACTGTATCCCATGGACCTTCTTATTGACGATGAAATACAGAAATTGCATCGAAATTTAATACAAAGTTCACAATGCCGACTTATGTACAAGAGGACAGACACTCTCACTTGTTATGATATGAACCTCTCCTGTGTGTCCAGTTTTAGATTCCGATGCTTCACTTCAGGTTTACTGTATCCCTTGGGCCTTCTTATTGACGATGAAACATAGAAATTGCATCCGAATTTAATACAAAAGGCACAATGCCGACTTAAGTACAAGACGACTGACACTCTCACTTTCTATGATATGAACCTCTCCTGTGAGTCCAGTTTTAGATTCCGATGCCTCACTTGAGGCTTACTGTATTCCTTGGACCTTCTTATTGACGATGAAACACAGAAATTGCATCCGAATTTAATACAAAAGTCACAATGCCGACTTAAGTACAAGAGCACTGACACTCACACTTTCTATGATATGAACCTCTCCTGTGAGTCCAGTTTTAGATTCCGATGCTTCACTTCAGGTTTTCTGTATCCCTTGGACCTTCTTATTGACGATGAAACACAGAAATTACATCCGAACTTAATACAAAAGGAACGATGCCGACTTAAGTACAAGAGGACTGACACTCTAACTTTCTATGATATGAACCACTCCTGTGAGTCCAGAATTGGTTTCCGATGTTCACTTCAGGTTTACTGTATCCCTTAGACCTTTTTATTGACAATGAAACACAGATATTGCATCCGAATGTAATACAACCGGCACAATTCCGACATAAGTACAAGAGGACTGACACTCTCACTTTCTATGATATGAACCTCTCCTGTGAGTCTCGTTTTAGATTCCGATGCGTCACTTCAGGTTTACTGTATCCCTTGGACCTTCTTATTGACGATGTAACACAGAAATTGCTTCCGAATGTAATACAAAAGTCACAATGCCGACTTAAGTACAAGAGGACTGACACTCTCACTTTCTATGATACGAACCTCTCCTTTGAGTCCAGTTTTAGATTCCGATGCTTCACTTCAGGTTTACTGTATCCCTTGGACCTTCATATTGACGATGAAACACAGAAATTGCATCCGAATTTAATACAAAAGGCACAATGCCGACTTAAGTACAAGAGGACTGACACTCTCACTTTCTATGATATGAACCTCTCCTGTGAGTCCAGTTTTAGATTCCGATGCTTCACTTCAGGTTTACTGTATTTAATGGACCTTCTTATTGACAATGAAGCACAGAAATTGCATACGAATTTAATACAAAAGTCACAATGCCGACTTAAGTACAAGACGACTGACACTCTCACTTTCTATGATATGAACATCTCCTGTGAGTCCAGTTTTAGATTCCGATGCTTCACTTCAGGTTTACTGTATCCCTTGGACCTTCATATTGACGATGAAACACAGAAATTGCATCCGAATTTATTACAAAAGTCACAATGCCGACTTAAGTACAAGAGCACTGACACTCTCACTTTCTATGATATGAACCTCTCCTGTGAGTCCAGTTTTAGATTCCGATGCTTCACTTCAGGTTTACTGTATTTAATGGACCTTCTTATTGACAATGAAGCACAGAAATTGCATACGAATTTAATACAAAAGTCACAATGCCGACTTAAGTACAAGACGACTGACACTCTCACTTTCTATGATACGAACCTCTCCTGTGAGACCAGTTTTTGATTCCGATGCTTCACTTCAGGTTTACTGTATTTAATGGACCTTCTTATTGACGATGAAACACAGAAATTGCATCCGAACTTAATACAAAAGGCACGATGCCGACTTAAGTACAAGAGGATTGACACTCTAACTTTCTATGATATGAACCTCTCCTGTGAGTCCAGATTTGGTTTCCGATGCTTCACTTCAGGTTCACTGTATCCCTTCGACCTTCTTATTGACAATGAAACACAGATATTGCATCCGAATGTAATAAAACAGGCACATTTCCGACATAAGTACAAGAGGACTGACACTCTCACTTTCTATGATATGAACCTCTCCTGTGAGTCTCGTTTTAGATTCCGATGCTTCACTTCAGGTTTACTGTATCCCTTGGACCTTTTTATTGACGATGTAACACAAAAATTGCTTCCGAATGTAATACAAAAGTCACAATGCCGACTTAAGTACAAGAGGACTGACACTCTCACTTTCTATGATACGAACCTCTCCTTTGAGTCCTGTTTTAGATTCCGATGCTTCACTTCAGGTTTACTGTATCCCTTGGACCTTCATATTGACGATGAAACACAGAAATTGCATCCGAATTTAATACAAAAGGCACAATGCCGACTTAAGTACAAGAGGACTGACACTCTCACTTTCTATGATGTGAACCTCTCCTGTGAGTCCAGTTTTAGATTCCGATGCTTCACTTCAGGTTTACTGTATCCCTTGGACCTTCTTATTGACGATGAAACACAGAAATTGCATCCGAATTTAATACAAAAGGCACAATGCCGAGTTAAGTACAAGAGGATTGACACTCTCAGTTTCTATGATATGAACCTCTCCTGTGAGTCCAGTTTTAGATTCCGATGCTTCACTTCAGGTTTACTGTATCCCTTGGACCTTCTTATTGACGATGAAACACAGAAATTGCATCCGAATTTAATACAAAAGGCACAATGCCGACTTAAGTACAAGAGGACTGACACTCTCACTTTCTATGATATGAACCTCTCCTGTGAGTACAGTTTTAGATTCCGATGCTTCGCTTCAGGTTTACTGTATCCCTTGGAACTTCTTATTGACGATGAAACACAGGAATTGCATCCGAATTTAATACAAAAGGCCCGGGTTCCCGGGTACGATTCCCGGTGGTGTCAGGGATTTTCTCTGCCTCATGATGCGTGGGTGTTGTGTGCTGTCCTTAGGTTAGATAGGTTTAAGTAGTTCTAAGTTCTAGGGGACTTACGACAACAGCAGTTGTGTCCCATAGTGCTCAGAGCCATTTGAACCATTTAATACAAAAGGCACAATGCCGACTTAAGTACAAGAGGACTGACACTCACATTTTCTATGATATGAACCTCTATTGTGAATCCAGTTTTGGATTCCGATGCTTCGCTTCAGGTTTACTGTATCCCTTGGACCTTCTTATTGACGATGAAACACCGAAATTGCATCCGAATTTAATACAAAATGCACAATGCCGAGTTAAGTACAAGAGGACTGACACTCTCACTTTCTATGATGTGAACCTCTCCTGTGAGTCCAGTTTTAGATTCCGATGCTTCACTTCACGTTTACTGTATCACTTGGACCTTCTTATTGACGATGAAACACAGAAATTGCATTCGAATTTAATACAAAAGGCATAATGCCGACTTAAGTACAAGAGGACTGACACTCTCACTTTCTCTGATATGAACCTCTCCTGTGAGTGCAGTTTTAGATTCCGATGCTTCACTTCAGGTTTATTGTATCCCTTGGACCTTCTTATTGACGATGAAACACAGAAATTGCATCCGAATTTAATGCAAAAGTCACAATGCTGACTTAAGTACAAGCGGACTGACACTCTCACTTTCTATGATATGAACCTCTCCTGTGAGTCCAGTTTTAGGATCCGATGCTTCACTTCAGGTTTACTGTATCCATTGGACATTCTTATTGACGATGAACCACAGAAACTGCATCCAAATGTAATACAAAAGTCACAATGCCGACTTAAGTACAAGAGGACTGACACTCTCACTTTCTATGTAATGAACTTCTCTTATGAGTCCAGTTTTAGATTCCGATGCTTCACTTCAGGTTTACTGTACCCCTTGGACCTTCTTATTGACAATGAAACACAGAATTTGCATACGAATTTAATACAAAAGTCACAATGCCGACTTAAGTACAAAAGGACTGACACTCTCACTTTCTATGATATGAACCTCTCCTGTGAGACCAGTTTTAGATTGCGATGCTTCACTTCAGGTTTACTGTATTTAATGGACCTTCTTAGTGCCAATGAAACACAGAAATTGCATCCGAATTTAATACAAAAATCACGATGCCGACTTAAGTACAAGAGGTCTGATCCTCTAACTTTCTATGATATGAACCTCTCCTGTGAGTCCAGTCTTAGATTCCGATGCTTCACGTCAGGTGTACTGTATCCCATGGACCTTCTTACTGACGATGAAATACAGAAATTGCATCGAAATTTAATACAAAGGGCACAATGCCGACTTATGTACAAGAGGACTGACACTTTCACTTTCTATGATATGAACCTCTCCTGTGTGTCCAGTTTTAGATTCCGATGCTTCACTTCAGGTTTACTTTATCCCTTGGGCCTTCTTATTGACGATGAAACATAGAAATTGCATCCGAATTTAATACAAAAGACACAATGCCGACTTAAGTACAAGACGACTGACACCCACACTTTCTATGATATGAACCTCTCCTGTGAGTCCAGTTTTAGATTCCGATGCCTCACTTTAGGCTTACTGTATTCCTTGGACCTTCTTATTGACGATGAAACACAGAAATTGCATCCGAATTTAATACAAAAGTCACAATGCCGACTTAAGTACAAGAGCACTGACACTCACACTTTCTATGATATGAACCTCTCCTGTGAGTCCAGTTTTAGATTCCGATGCTTCACTTCAGGTTTACTGCATCCCTTGGACCTTCTTATTGACGATGAAACACAGAAATTACATCCGAACTTAATACAAAAGGAACGATGCCGACTTAAGTACAAGAGGACTGACACTCTAACTTTCTATGATATGAACCACTCCTGTGAGTCCAGATTTGGTTTCCGATGTTTCACTTCAGGTTTACTGTATCCCTTAGACCTTTTTATTGACAATGAAACACAGATATTGCATCCGAATGTAATACAACAGGCACAATTCCGACATAAGTACAAGAGGACTGACACTCTCACTTTCTATGATATGAACCTCTCCTGTGAGTCTCGTTTTAGATTCCGATGCGTCACTTCAGGTTTACTGTATCCCTAGGACCTTCTTATTGACGATGTAACACAGAAATTGCTTCCGAATGTAATACAAAAGTCACAATGCCGACTTAAGTACAAGAGGACTGACACTCTCACTTTCTATGATACGAACCTCTCCTTTGAGTCCAGTTTTAGATTCCGATGCTTCACTTCAGGTTTACTGTATCCCTTGGACCTTCATATTGACGATGAAACACAGAAATTGCATCTGAATTTAAAACAAAAGGCACAATGCCGACTTAAGTACAAGAGGACTGACACTCTCACTTTCTATGATATGAACCTCTCCTGTGAGTCCAGCTTTAGATTCCGATGCTTCACTTCAGGTTTACTGTATCCCTTGGACCTTCTTATTGACAATGAAGCACAGAAATTGCATACGAATTTAATACAAAAGTCACAATGCCGACTTAAGTACAAGACGACTGACACTCTCACTTTCTATGATATGAACCTCTCCTGTGAGTCCAGTTTTAGATTCCGATGCTTCACTTCAGGTTTACTGTATTCCTTGGACCTTCTTATTGACGATGAAACACAGAAATTACACCCGAACTTAATACAAAAGGAACGATGCCGACTTAAGTACAAGAGGACTGACACTCTCACTTTCTATGATATGAACCTCTCCTGTGAGTCTCGCTTTAGATTCCGATGCGTCACTTCAGGTTTACTGTATCCCTTGGACCTTCTTATTGACGATGTAACACAGAAATTGCTTCCGAATTTAATACAAAAGTCACAATGCCGACTTAAGTACAAGAGGACTGACACTCTCACTTTCTATGATACGAACCTCTCCTTTGAGTCCAGTTTTAGCTTCCGATGCTTCACTTCAGGTTTACTGTATCCCTTGGACCTTCATATTGACGATGAAACACAGAAATTGCTTCCGAATTTAATACAAAAGGCACAATGCCGACTTAAGTACAAGAGGACTGACACTCTCACTTTCTATGATATGAACCTCTCCTGTGAGTCCAGTTTTAGATTCCGATGCTTCACTTCAGGTTTACTGTATCCCTTGGACCTTCTTATTGACAATGAAGCACAGAAATTGCATACGAATTTAATACAAAAGTCACAATGCCGACTTAAGTACAAGACGACTGACACTCTCACTTTCTATGATATGAACCTCTCCTGTGAGTCCAGTTTTAGATTCCGATGCTTCACTTCAGGTTTACTGTATCCCTTGGACCTTCTTATTGACGATGAAACACAGAAATTGCATCCGAATTTATTACAAAAGCCACAATGCCGACTTAAGTACAAGAGCACTGACACTCTCACTTTCTATGATATGAACCTCTCCTGTGAGTCCAGTTTTAGATTCCGATGCTTCACTTTAGGTTTACTGCATCCCTTGGACCTACTTATTGACAATGAAGCACAGAAATTATATACGAATTTAATACAAAAGTCACAATGCCGACTTAAGTACAAGAGGACTGACACTCTCACTTTCTATGATACGAACCTCTCCTGTGAGACCAGTTTTTGATTCCGATGCTTCACTTCAGGTTTACTGTATTTAATGGACCTTCTTATTGACGATGAAACACAGAAATTGCATCCGAACTTAATACAAAAGGCACGATGCCGACTTAAATACTAGAGGATTGACACTCTAACTTTCTATGATATGAACCTCTCCTGTGAGTCCAGATTTGGTTTCCGATGCTTCACTTCACTTTCACTGTATCCCTTGGACATTCTTATTGACAATGAAACACAGATATTGCATCCGAATGTAATACAACAGGCACAATTCCGACATAAGTACAAGAGGACTGACACTCTCACTTTCTATGATATGAACCTCTCCTGTGAGTCTCGTTTTAGATTCCGATGCTTCACTTCAGGTTTACTGTATCCCTTGGACCGTTTTATTGACGATGTAACACAGAAATTGCTTCCGAATGTAATACAAAAGTCACAATGCCGACTTAAGTACAAGAGGACTGACACTCTCACTTTCTATGATACGAACCTCTCCTTTGAGTCCTGTTTTAGATTCCGATGCTTCACTTCAGGTTTACTGTATCCCTTGGACCTTCATATTGACGATGAAACACAGAAATTGCATCCGAATTTAATACAAAAGGCACAATGCCGACTTAAGTACAAGAGGACTGACACTCTCACTTTCTATGATATGAACCTCTCCTGTGAGTCCAGTTTTAGATTCCGATGCTTCACTTCAAGTTTACTGTATCGCTTGGACCTTCTTATTGACGATGAAACACAGAAATTGCATCCGAATTTAATACAAAAGGCACAATGCCGAGTTAAGTACAAGAGGATTGACACTCTAAGTTTCTATGATATGAACCTCTCCTGTGAGTCCAGATTTAGATTCCGATGCTTCACTTCAGGTTTACTGTATCCCTTGGACCTTCTTATTGACGATGAAACACAGAAATTGCATCCGAATTTATTACAAAAGTCACAATGCCGACTTAAGTACAAGAGCACTGACACTCTCACTTTCAATGATAGGAACCTCTCCTGTGACTCCAGTTTTAGATTCCGATGCTTCACTTCAGGTTTACTGTATCCCTTGGACCATCTTATTGACAATGAAGCCACAAATTGCATACGAATTCAATACAAAAGTCACAATGCCGACTTAAGTAAAAGAGGACTGACACTCTCACATTCTATTATACGAACCTCTCCTGTGAGACCAGTTTTAGATTTCGATGCTTCACTTCAGGTTTACTGTATTTAATGGACCTTCTTATTGACGATGAAACACAGAAATTGCATACGAATTTAATACAAAAGGCACAATGCCGACTTAAGTACAAGAGGACTGACACTTTCACTTTTTATGATATGAACCTCTCCTGTGAGTCCAGATTTGGTTTCGGATGCTTCACTTCAGGTTTACTGTATCCCTTGGACCTTCTTATTGACGATGAAACACAGAAATTGCATCCGAATTTAATACAAAAGGCACAATGCCGACTTAAGTACAAGAGGACTGACACTCTCACTTTCTGTGATATGAACCTCTCCTGTGAGTCCAGTTTTAGCTTCCGATGCTTCACTTCAGGTTTACTGTATCCCTTGGACCTTCTTATTGACGATGAAACACAGAAATTGCATCCGAATTTATTACAAAAGTCACAATGCCGATAAGTGCAAGAGGACTGACACTATCACTTTCTATGATATGAACCACTCCTATGAGTCAAGTTTTAGATTCCGGTGCTTCACTTCAAGTTTACTGTATCCCTTGTACCTTCTCATTGACGTTGAAACACAGAAATAGCCTCCGAATTTAATACAAAAGGCACAATGCCGACATAAGAACAAGAGGACTGACACTCTCACTTTCTATGATATTAACCTCTCCTGTGAGTCCAGTTTTAGATTCCGATGTTTCACTTCAGGTTTACTGAATCCCTTGGACCTTCTTATTGACGATGAAACACAGAAATTGCATCCGAATTTAATACAAAAGGCACAATGCCGAGTTAGGTACAAGAGGACTGACACTCTCACTTTCTATGATATGAACCTCTCCTGTGAGTCCAGTTTTAGATTCCGATGCTTCACTTCAGGTTAACTGTATCCCATGGACCTTCTTATTGACAATGAAACACAGATATTGCATCCGAATTTAAAACAACGGGCACAATGCCGACATAAGTACAGGAGGACTGACACTCTCACTTTCTATGATATGAACCTCTAATGTGAGTCCAGTTTTAGATTCCGATGCTTCACTTCAGGTTTACTGTATCCCTTGGACCTTCTTATTGACGATGTAACACAGAAATTGAATCCGAATGTAATACAAAAGTCACAATGCCGACTTAAGTACAAGAGGACTGACACTCTCACTTTCTATGATACGAAACTCTATTTTGAGTCCAGTTTTAGATTCCGATGCTTCACTTCAGGTTCACTGTATCCCTTGGACCTTCATATTGACGATGAAACACAGAAATTGCATCCGTATTTAATACAAAAGGCACAATTCCGACTTAAGTACAAGAGGACTGACACTCTCACTTTCTATGATATGAACCTCTCCTGTGAGTCCAGTTTTAGATTCCGATGCTTCACTTCAGGTTTACTGTATCCCTAGGACATTCTTCTTGACGATGAAACACAGATATTGCATCCGAATATAATACAAAAGGCACAATGCCGACTTAAGTACAAGAGGACTGACAGTCTCACTTTCTATGATATGTACCTCTCCTGTGAGACCAGTTTTAGATTCAAAAGCCTCACTTCACGTTTACTGTATCCCTTGGACATTCTTATTGACGATGAAACACAGAAATTGCATCCAAATTTAATAAAAAAGGCCCGGGTTCCCGGGTTCGATTCCCAGCGGTGTCAGGGATTTTCTCTGCCTCGTGATGCATGGGTGTTGTGTGCTGTCCTTAGGTTAGTTAGGTTTAAGTAGTTCTAAGTTCTAGGGGACTTACGACCACAGCAGTTGTGTCCCATAGTGCTCAGAGCCATTTGAACCATTTAATACAAAAGGCACAATGCCGACTTAAGTACAAGAGGACTGACACATTTTCTATGATATGAACCTCTATTGTGAATCCAGTTTTGGATTCCGATGCTTCACTTCAGGTTCACAGTATCCCTTGGACCTTCTTATTGATGATGAAACACAGAAATTGCATACGAATTTAATACAAAAGGCACAATGCCGACTTAAGTACAAGAGGACTGACACTCTCACTTTCTATGATATGAACCTCTGCTGTGCTTCACTTCAGGTTTACAGTATCCCTTGGACCTTCTTATTGACGGTGAAACACAGAAATTGCATCCGAATTTTATACCAAAGTCACAATTCCGACTTAAGTACAAGAGGACTAACACTCTCACATTCTATGATATGAACCTTTCCTGTGAGTGCAGTTTTAGATTCCGATGCTTCACTTCAGGTTTACTGTATCCCTTGTACCTTCTTATTGACGATGGAAAACAGAAATTGCATCCGAATTTAATACAAAAGGCACAATGCCGACCTAAGTACAAGACGACTGGCCCTCACACTTTCTATGATATGAACCTATCCTGTGAGTCCAGTTTTAGATTCCGATGCTTTGCTTCAGGTTTACTGTATCCCTTGGACCTTCTTATTGACGATGAAACACAGAAATTGCATCCTAATTTAATACAAAAGTCACAATGCCGACTTAAGTACAAGAGAACTGACACTCTCACTTTCTATGATATGAACCTCTCCTGTGAGTCCAGTTTTAGATTCCGGAGCTTCACTTCAGGTTTACTGTATCCCTTGGACTTTCTTATTGACGATGAAACCCAGAAATTGCATCCGACTTTAATTCAAAAGGCAAAATGCCTACTTAAGTACAAGAGGACTGACACTCTCACTTTCTATGATATAAACCTCTCCTGTGGGTCCAGTTTTAGATTCTGATGCTTCGCTTCAGGTTTACTGTATCCCTTGGACCTTATTATTGACGATGAAACACAGAAATTGCATCCTAATTTAATACAAAAGTCCCGGGTTCCCGGGTTCGATTCCCGGCCGGGTCAGGAACTTTCTCTGCCTCGTGATGGCTGGGTGTCGTGTGCTGTCCTTAGAATCGTTAGGTTTAAGTAGTTCTAAGTTCTAGGGGACTTATGACCACAGCAGTTGAGTCCTATAGTGCTCAGTGCAATTTGAACCATTTAATACAAAAGGCACAATGCCGACTTAAGTACAAGAGGTCTGACACTCACATTTTCTATGATATGAACGTCTCCTGTGAATCCAGTGTTGGATTCCGATGCTTCACTTCAGGTTTACTGTATCCCTTGGACCTTCTTATTGACGATGAAACACAGATATTGCATCCGAATTTAATACAAAAGGCACAATGCCGACCTAAGTACAAGACGACTGGCACTCACACTTTCTATGATATGAACCTATCCTGTGAGTCCAGTTTTAGATTCCGATGCTTCGCTTCAGGTTTACTGTATCCCTTGGACCTTCTTATTGACGATGAAACACAGAAATTGCATCCTAAGTTAATACAAAAGGCACTATACCGACTTAAGTACAAGAGGACTGACATTCCCATTTTCAATGATATGAACTTCTCCTGTGAATCCAGTTGTGGATTCCGATGCTTCACTTCAGGTTTACTGTATCCCTTGGACATTCTTATTGACGATGAAACACAGAAATTGCATCCGAATTTAATACAAAAGGCACAATGCCGACTTAAGTACAAGAGGACTGACACTCTCACTTTCTATGATATGAACCTGTCCTGTGAGTCCAGTTTTAGATTCCGATGCTTCACTTCAGGTTTACTGTATCCCTTGGACATTCTTATTGACGGTGAAACACAGAAAATGCAACCGAATTTAATACAAAAGTCACAATGCCGACTTAAGTACGAGAGGACTGACACTCTCACTTTCTATGATATGAACCTCTCCTGTGAGTCCAGTTTTAGATTCCGATGCTTCACTTCCGGTTTACTGTATCCCTTGGACCTTCTTATTGACGGTGAAACACAGAAATTGCATCCGAGTTTAATACAACATGCACAATGCCAACTTAAGTACAAGAGGACTGACACTCTCACTTTCTATGATATGAACCTCTCCTGTGAGTCCAGTTTTAGATTCCCATGCTTCACTTCAGGTTTACTGTATCCCTTGGACCCTCTTATTGACGATGAAACACAGATATTGCATCCGAATTTAATACAAAAGGCACAATGCCGACTTAAGTACAAGAGGACTGACAGTCTCACTTTCTATGATATGAACCTCTGCTGTGAGCCCAGTTTTAGATTCAAATGCCTCACTTCAGAATTACTGTATCCCTTGGACCTTCTTATTGACGATGAAACACAGATATTGCAACCGAATTTAATACAAAAGGCACAATGGCGACTTAAGTACAAGAGGACTGACACTCTCACTTTCTATGATATGAACCTCTCCTGTGAGTCCAGTTATAGATTCCGATGCTTGTCTTCAGGTTTACTATATAACTTGGACATTCTTATTGACGATGAAACACAGAAATTGCATCCGAATTTAATACAAAAGTCACAATGCCGACTTAAGTACAAGAGGACGGACACTCTCGTTTTCTATGATATGAACCTCTCCTATGAGTCCAGTTTTAGATTCCGATGCTTCACTTCAGGTTTACTGTATCCCTTGGACTTTCTTATTGACGATGAATCACAGAAATTGCATCCGAATTTAATTCAAAAGGCACAATGCCTACTTAAGTACAAGAGGACTGACACTCTCACTTTCTATGATATAAACCTCTCCTGTGAGTCCATGTTTTAGATTCTGATGCTTCGCTTTAGGTTTACTGTATCCCTTGGACCTTCTTATTGACGATGAAACACAGAAATTGCATCCTAATTTAATACAAAAGGCTCGGGTTCCCGGGTTCGATTCCTGGCCGGGTCAGGTACTTTCTCTGCCTCGTGATGGCTGGGTGTTGTGTGCTGTCCTTATGTTAGTTAGGTCTAAGTAGTTCTAAGTTCTAGGGGACTTATGACCACAGCAGTTGAGTCCTATAGTGCTCAGAGCCATTTGAACCATTTAATACAAAAGGCACAATGCCGACTTAAGGACAAGAGGACTGACAGTCTCACTTTCTATGATATGTACCTCTCCTGTGAGACCAGTTTTAGATTCAAAAGCCTCACTTCAGATTTACTGTATCCCTTGGACCTTCTTATTGACGATGAAACACAGAAATTGCATCGAATTTAATACAAAAGGCACAATGCCGACTTAAGTACAAGAGTAATGACACTCTCATTTTCTATGATATGAACCTCTCCTGTGAGTCCAGTTTTCGATTCCGATGCTTCACTTCAGGTTTACTGTATCCCTTGGACCTTCTTATTGACGATCAAACACAGAAATTGCATCCGAATTTAATACAAAAGGCACAATGCCGACTTAAGTACAAGTTGACTGACACTCTCACTTTCTATGAAATGAACCTCTCCTGTGAGTCCAGTTTTAGATTCCGATGCTTCACTTCAGGTTTACTGTATCCCTTGTACCCTCTTAATGACGATGGAACACAGAAATTGCATCCGAATTTATTACAAAAGGCACAATGCCGACCTAAGTACAAGAGGACTGGCACTCTCACTTTATATGATATGAACCTATCCTGTGAGTCCAGTTTTAGATTCCGATGCTTCGCTTCAGGTTTACTGTATCCCTTGGACCTTCTCATTGACGATGAAACACAGAAATTGCATCCCAATTTAATACAAAAGGCACTATGCCGACTTAAGTATAAGAGGACTAACACTCCCATTTTCAATGATATGAACCTCTCCTGTGAACCCAGTTGTGGATTCCGATGCTTCACTTCAGGTTTACTGTATCACTTGGACATTCTTATTGACGATGAAACACAGAAATTGCATCCGAATTTAATACAAAAGGCACAATGCCGACTTAAGTACAAGAGGACTGACACTCTCACATTCTATGATATGAACGTCTCCTGTGAGTCCAGTTTTAGATTCCGATGCTTCAGTTCAGGTTTACTGTATCCCTTGGACCTTCTTATTGACGGTGAAACACAGAAATTGCATCCGAATTTAATACAAAAGTCACAATGCCGACTTAAGTACAATAGGACTGACATTCTCACTATCTATGATATGAACCTCTCCTGTCACTCCAATTTTGGATTCCGATGCTGCACTTCAGGTTTACTGAATCCCTTGGACCTTCTTATTAACGATGAAACACAGAAATTGCATCTGAATTTCATACAAAAGGCACAATGCCGACTTAAGTACAAGAGGACTGACGTTCTCACTTTCTATGATATGAACCTCTCCTGTGAGTCCAGATTTGGTTTCCGATGCTTCACTTCAGGTTTACTGTATCCCTTGGACTTTCTTATTGACGATGAAACACAGAAATTGCATCCGAATTTGATACAACGGGCAGAATGCCGACATAAGTACAAGAGGACAGACACTCTCACTTTCTATGATATGAACCTCTCCTGTGAGTCCAGTTTTAGATTCCGATGCTTCACTTCAGTTTTATAGCATCCCTTGGACCTTTTTATTGACGATGAAACACAGAAATTGCATCCGAAAGTAGTACGAAAGTCAGAAAAACGACTTAAGCACAAGAGGACTGACACTCTTACTTTCTATGATACGAACCTCTCCTTTGAGTCCAGTTTTAGATTCCAATGCTTCACTTAAGGTTTACTGTATCCCTTGGACCTTCTTATTGACGATGAAACACAGAAATTGCATCCGAATTTAATACAAAAGGCACAATGCCGACTTAAGTACAAGAGGACTGACACTCTCACTTTCTATGATATGAACCTCTCCTGTGAGTCCAGTTTTCGATTCCGATGCTTCACTTCAGAATTGGTGTATCCCTTGGACCTTCTTATTGACGATGAAACACAGAAATTGCATCCGAATTTAATAGAAAAGGCACAATGCCGAGTTAAGTACAAGCGGACTGACACTCTCACTTTCTGTGATATGAACCTCTCCTGTGAGTCCAGTTTTAGATTCCGATGCTTCACTTCAGGTTTACTGTATCCCTTGCACCTTCTTATAGACGATGAAACAAAGAAATTGCATCCGAATTTAATACAAAAGGCACAATGCCGACTTAGGTACAAGAGGACTGACACTCTCACTTTGTATGATATGAACCTCTCCTGTGAGTCCAGTTTTAGATTCCGATGCATCACTTCAGGTTAATTGTATCCCTTGGACCTTCTTATTGACGATGAAACACAGAAATTGCATCCGAATTTAATACAAAAGGCACAATGCCGACTTAAGTACATGAGGACTGACACTCTCACTTTCTATGATGTGAACCTCAATTGTGAGTCAGTTTTAGATTCCGATGCTTCACTTCAGGTTAACTGTATCACTTGGACCTTCATATTGACGATGAAACACAGAAATAGCATCCGAATTTAATACAAAAATCAAAATGCCGACTTAAGTAAAAGAGGACTGAAACTCTCACTTTCTATGATATGAACCTCTCCTTTGAGTCCAGTTTTAGATTCCGATACTTCACTTCAGGTTTACTGTATCCCTTGGACCTTCTTATTGACGATGAAACACAGAAATTGCATCCGAATTTAATACAAAATTCACAATGCCGACTTAAGTACAAAAGGACTGACACTCTCACTTTCTATGATATGAACCTCTCCTGTGAGACCAGTTTTAGATTGCGATGCTTCACTTCAGATTTACTGTATTTAATGGACCTACTTATTGCCGATGAAACACAGAAATTGCAACCGAATTTAATACAAAAATCACGATGCCGACTAAAGTACAAGAGGACTGATACTCTAACTTTCTATGATATGAACCTCTCGTGTGAGTCCAGTCTTAGATTCCGATGCTTCACTTCAGGTGTACTGTATCCCATGGACCTTCTTATTGACGATGAAATACAGAAATTGCATCGAAATTTAATACAAAGGGCACAATGCCGACTTAAGTACAAGAGGACTGACACTCTCACTTTCTATGATATGAACCTCTCCTGTGTGTCCAGTTTTAGATTTCGATGCTTCACTTCAGGTTTACTGTATCCCTTGGGCCTTCTTATTGCCGATGAAACACAGAAATTGCATCCGAATTTAATACAAAAGGCACAATGCCGACTTAAGTACAAGAGGACTGACACTCTCACTTTCTATGATATGAACCTCTCCTGTGAGTCCAGTTATAGATTCCGATGCTTGTCTTCAGGTTTACTATATACCTTGGACATTCTTATTGACGATGAAACACAGAAATTGCATCCGAATTTAAAACAAAAGTCACAATGCCGACTTAAGTACAAGAGGACTGACACTCTAGTTTTCTATGATTTGAACCTCTCCTATGAGTCCAGTTTTAGATTCCGATGCTTCACTTCAGGTTTACTGTATCCCTTGGACTTTCTTATTGACGATGAATCACAGAAATTGCATCCGAATTTAATTCAAAAGGCACAATGCCTACTTAAGTACAAGAGGACTGACACTCTCACTTTCTATGATATAAACCTCTCCTGTGAGTCCATGGTTTAGATTCTGATGCTTCGCTTCAGGTTTACTGTATCCCTTGGACCTTCTTATTGACGATGAAATACAGAAATTGCATCCTAATTTAATACAAAAGGCCCGGGTTCCCGGGTTCGATTCCTGGCCGGGTCAGGAACATTCTCTGCCTCGTGATGGCTGGGTGTTGTGTGCTGTCCTTATGTTAGTTAGGTCTAAGTAGTTCTAAGTTCTAGGGGACTTATGACCACAGCAGGTGAGTCCTATAGTGCTCAGAGCCATTTGAACCATTTAATACAAAAGGCACAATGCCGACTTAAGTACAAGAGGACTGACAGTCTCACTTTCTATGATATGTACCTCTCCTGTGAGACCAGTTTTAGATTCAAAAGCCTCACTTCAGATTTACTGTATCCCTTGGACCTTCTTATTGACGATGAAACACAGAAATTGCATCGAATTTAATACAAAAGGCACAATGCCGACTTAAGTACAAGAGTACTGACACTCTCATTTTCTATGATGTGAACCTCTCCTGTGAGTCCAGTTTTAGATTCCGATGCTTCACTTCAGGTTTACTGTATCCCTTGGACCTTCTTATTGACGATGAAACACAGAAATTGCATCCGAATTTAATACAAAAGGCACAATGCCGACTTAAGTACAAGAGGACTGACACTCTCACTTTCTATGATATGAACCTCTCCTGTGAGTCCAGTTTTAGATTCTGATGCTTCACTTCAGGTTTAATGTATCCCTTGGACCTTCTTATTGACGGTGAAACACAGAAATTGTATCCGAATTTTATACCAAAGTCACAATACCCACTTAAGTACATGAGGACTGACACTCTCACATTCTATGATATGAACCACTCCTGTGAGTGCAGTATTAGATTCCGATGCTTCACTTCAGGTTTACTGTATCCCTTGTACCTTCTTAATGACGATGGAACACAGAAATTGCATCCGAATTTATTACAAAAGGCACAATGCCGACCTAAGTACAAGAGGACTGGCACTCTCACTTTATATGATATGAACCTATCCTGTGAGTCCAGTTTTAGATTCCGATGCTTCGCTTCAGGTTTACTGTATCCCTTGGACCTTCTCATTGACGATGAAACACAGAAATTGCATCCTAATTTAATACAAAAGGCACTATGCCGACTTAAGTATAAGAGGACTAACACTCCCATTTTCAATGATATGAACATCTCCTGTGAATCCAGTTGTGGATTCCGATGCTTCACTTCAGGTTTACTGTATCCCTTGGACATTCTTATTGACGATGAAACACAGAAATTGCATCCGAATTTAATACAAAAGGCACAATGCCGACTTAAGTACAAGAGGACTGACACTCTCACTTTCTATGATATGAATCTCTCCTGTGAGTCCAGTTTTAGATTCCGATGCTTCAGTTCAGGTTTACTGTATCCCTTGGACCTTCTTATTGACGGTGAAACACAGAAATTGCATCCGATATTAATACAAAAGTCACAATGCCGACTTAAGTACAATAGGACTGACATTCTCACTATCTATGATATGAACCTCTCCTGTGACTCCAGTTTTGGATTCCGATGCTGCACTTCAGGTTTACTGAATCCCTTGGACCTTCTTATTAACGATGAAACACAGAAATTGCATCCGAATTTAATACAAAAGTCACAATGCCGACTTAAGTTCAAGAGGACTGACACTCTCACTTTCTATGATACGAAACTCGCCTTTGAGTCCTGTTTTAGATTCCGATGCTTAACTTCAGGTTTACTGATCCCTTGGTCCTTCTTATTGACGATGAAACACAGAAATTGTATCCGAATTTAATACAAAAGACACAATGCCGACTTAAGTACAAGAGGACTGACACTCTCACTTTCTTTGATATGAACCTCTCCTGTGAGTCCAGTTTTAGAATCCGATGCTTCACCTCAGGTTTACTGTATCCCTTGGACCTTCTTAATGACGAAGAAACACAGATATTGCATCCGAATTTAATACAAAAGGCACAATGCCGACTTAAGTACAAGAGGACTGACACTCTCACTTTCTATGATATGAACCTCTCCTGTGAGTCCAGATTTGGTTTCCGATGCTTCACTTCAGGTTTACTGTATCCCTTGGACTTTTTTATTTACGATGAAACACAGAAATTGCATCCGAATTTGATACAACAGGCAGAATGCCGACATAAGTACAAGAGGACAGACACTCTCACTTTCTATGATATGAACCTCTCCTGTGAGTCCAGTTTTAGATTCCGATGCTTCACTTCAGTTTTATTGCATCCCTTGGACCTTTTTATTGACGATGAAACACAGAAATTGCATCCGAAAGTAGTACGAAAGTCAGAAAGCCGACTTAAGTACAAGAGGACTGACACTCTTACTTTCTATGATACGAACCTCTCCTTTGAGTCCAGTTTTAGATTCCAATGTTTCACTTAAGGTTTACTGTATCCCTTGGACCTTCTTATTGACGATGAAACACAGAAATTGCATCCGAATTTAATACAAAAGGCACAATGCTGACTTAAGTACAAGAGGACTCACACTCTCACTTTCTGTGATATGAAACTCTCCTGTGAGTCCAGTTTTCGATTCCGATGCTTCACTTCAGGTTTACTGTATCCCTTGGACCTTCTTATAGACGATGAAACACAGAAATTGCATCCGAATTTAATACAAAAGGCACAATGCCGACTTAGGTACAAGAGGACTGACACTCTCACTTTCTATGATATGAACCCCTCCTGTGAGTCCAGTTTTAGATTCCGATGCTTCACTTCAGGTTTACTGTATCCCTTGGACCTTCTTATTGACGATGAAACACAGAAATTGCATCCGAATTTAATACAAAAGGCACAATGCCGACTTAAGTAAATGAGGACTGACGCTCTCACTTTCTATGATGTGAACCTCACCTGTGAGTCAGTTTTAGATTCCGATGCTTCACTTCAGGTTAACTGTATCACTTGGACCTTCATATTGACGATGAAACACAGAAATAGCATCCGAATTTAATACAAAAATCAAAATGCCGACTTAAGTAAAAGAGGACTGAAACTCTCACTTTCTATGATATGAACCTCTCCTTTGAGTCCAGTTTTAGATTCCGATGCTTCACTTCAGGTTTACTGTATCCCTTGGACCTTCTTATTGACGATGAAACACAGAAATTGCATCCGAATTTAATACAAAATTCACAATGCCGACTTAAGTACAAAAGGACTGACACTCTCACTTTCTATGATATGAACCTCTCCTGTGAGACCAGTTTTAGATTGCGATGCTTCACTTCAGATTTACTGTATTTAATGGACCTACTTATTGCCGATGAAACACAGAAATTGCAACCGAATTTAATACAAAAATCACGATGCCGACTTAAGTACAAGAGGACTGATACTCTAACTTTCTATGATATGAACCTCTCGTGTGAGTCCAGTCTTAGATTCCGATGCTTCACTTCAGGTGTACTGTATCCCATGGACCTTCTTATTGACGATGAAATACAGAAATTGCATCGAAATTTAATACAAAGGGCACAATGCCGACTTAAGTACAAGAGGACTGACACTCTCACTTTCTATGATATGAACCTCTCCTGTGTGTCCAGTTTTAGATTTCGATGCTTCACTTCAGGTTTACTGTATCCCTTGGGCCTTCTTATTGCCGATGAAACACAGAAATTGCATCCGAATTTAATACAAAAGGCACAATGCCGACTTAAGTACAAGAGGACTGACACTCTCACTTTCTATGATATGAACCTCTCCTGTGAGTCCAGTTATAGATTCCGATGCTTGTCTTCAGGTTTACTATATACCTTGGACATTCTTATTGACGATGAAACACAGAAATTGCATCCGAATTTAAAACAAAAGTCACAATGCCGACTTAAGTACAAGAGGACTGACACTCTAGTTCTCTATGATATG
The DNA here is from genome assembly GCF_023864345.2 of Schistocerca serialis cubense. Lineage (NCBI taxonomy): Eukaryota > Metazoa > Arthropoda > Insecta > Orthoptera > Acrididae > Schistocerca > Schistocerca serialis. The sequence goes on along the minus strand of NC_064647.1, from coordinate 22,352,538 downwards.
AACCTCTCCTATGAGTCCAGTTTTAGATTCCGATGCTTCACTTCAGGTTTACTGTATCCCTTGGACTTTCTTATTGACGATGAATCACAGAAATTGCATCCGAATTTAATTCAAAAGGCACAATGCCTACTTAAGTACAAGAGGACTGACACTCTCACTTTCTATGATATAAACCTCTCCTGTGAGTCCATGGTTTAGATTCTGATGCTTCGCTTCAGGTTTACTGTATCCCTTGGACCTTCTTATTGACGATGAAATACAGAAATTGCATCCTAATTTAATACAAAAGGCCCGGGTTCCCGGGTTCGATTCCTGGCCGGGTCAGGAACATTCTCTGCCTCGTGATGGCTGGGTGTTGTGTGCTGTCCTTATGTTAGTTAGGTCTAAGTAGTTCTAAGTTCTAGGGGACTTATGACCACAGCAGGTGAGTCCTATAGTGCTCAGAGCCATTTGAACCATTTAATACAAAAGGCACAATGCCGACTTAAGTACAAGAGGACTGACAGTCTCACTTTCTATGATATGTACCTCTCCTGTGAGACCAGTTTTAGATTCAAAAGCCTCACTTCAGATTTACTGTATCCCTTGGACCTTCTTATTGACGATGAAACACAGAAATTGCATCGAATTTAATACAAAAGGCACAATGCCGACTTAAGTACAAGAGTACTGACACTCTCATTTTCTATGATGTGAACCTCTCCTGTGAGTCCAGTTTTAGATTCCGATGCTTCACTTCAGGTTTACTGTATCCCTTGGACCTTCTTATTGACGATGAAACACAGAAATTGCATCCGAATTTAATACAAAAGGCACAATGCCGACTTAAGTACAAGAGGACTGACACTCTCACTTTCTATGATATGAACCTCTCCTGTGAGTCCAGTTTTAGATTCTGATGCTTCACTTCAGGTTTAATGTATCCCTTGGACCTTCTTATTGACGGTGAAACACAGAAATTGTATCCGAATTTTATACCAAAGTCACAAAACCCACTTAAGTACATGAGGACTGACACTCTCACATTCTATGATATGAACCACTCCTGTGAGTGCAGTATTAGATTCCGATGCTTCACTTCAGGTTTACTGTATCCCTTGTACCTTCTTAATGACGATGGAACACAGAAATTGCATCCGAATTTATTACAAAAGGCACAATGCCGACCTAAGTACAAGAGGACTGGCACTCTCACTTTATATGATATGAACCTATCCTGTGAGTCCAGTTTTAGATTCCGATGCTTCGCTTCAGGTTTACTGTATCCCTTGGACCTTCTCATTGACGATGAAACACAGAAATTGCATCCTAATTTAATACAAAAGGCACTATGCCGACTTAAGTATAAGAGGACTAACACTCCCATTTTCAATGATATGAACATCTCCTGTGAATCCAGTTGTGGATTCCGATGCTTCACTTCAGGTTTACTGTATCCCTTGGACATTCTTATTGACGATGAAACACAGAAATTGCATCCGAATTTAATACAAAAGGCACAATGCCGACTTAAGTACAAGAGGACTGACACTCTCACTTTCTATGATATGAATCTCTCCTGTGAGTCCAGTTTTAGATTCCGATGCTTCAGTTCAGGTTTACTGTATCCCTTGGACCTTCTTATTGACGGTGAAACACAGAAATTGCATCCGATATTAATACAAAAGTCACAATGCCGACTTAAGTACAATAGGACTGACATTCTCACTATCTATGATATGAACCTCTCCTGTGACTCCAGTTTTGGATTCCGATGCTGCACTTCAGGTTTACTGAATCCCTTGGACCTTCTTATTAACGATGAAACACAGAAATTGCATCCGAATTTAATACAAAAGTCACAATGCCGACTTAAGTTCAAGAGGACTGACACTCTCACTTTCTATGATACGAAACTCGCCTTTGAGTCCTGTTTTAGATTCCGATGCTTAACTTCAGGTTTACTGATCCCTTGGTCCTTCTTATTGACGATGAAACACAGAAATTGTATCCGAATTTAATACAAAAGACACAATGCCGACTTAAGTACAAGAGGACTGACACTCTCACTTTCTTTGATATGAACCTCTCCTGTGAGTCCAGTTTTAGAATCCGATGCTTCACCTCAGGTTTACTGTATCCCTTGGACCTTCTTAATGACGAAGAAACACAGATATTGCATCCGAATTTAATACAAAAGGCACAATGCCGACTTAAGTACAAGAGGACTGACACTCTCACTTTCTATGATATGAACCTCTCCTGTGAGTCCAGATTTGGTTTCCGATGCTTCACTTCAGGTTTACTGTATCCCTTGGACTTTTTTATTTACGATGAAACACAGAAATTGCATCCGAATTTGATACAACAGGCAGAATGCCGACATAAGTACAAGAGGACAGACACTCTCACTTTCTATGATATGAACCTCTCCTGTGAGTCCAGTTTTAGATTCCGATGCTTCACTTCAGTTTTATTGCATCCCTTGGACCTTTTTATTGACGATGAAACACAGAAATTGCATCCGAAAGTAGTACGAAAGTCAGAAAGCCGACTTAAGTACAAGAGGACTGACACTCTTACTTTCTATGATACGAACCTCTCCTTTGAGTCCAGTTTTAGATTCCAATGTTTCACTTAAGGTTTACTGTATCCCTTGGACCTTCTTATTGACGATGAAACACAGAAATTGCATCCGAATTTAATACAAAAGGCACAATGCTGACTTAAGTACAAGAGGACTCACACTCTCACTTTCTGTGATATGAAACTCTCCTGTGAGTCCAGTTTTCGATTCCGATGCTTCACTTCAGGTTTACTGTATCCCTTGGACCTTCTTATAGACGATGAAACACAGAAATTGCATCCGAATTTAATACAAAAGGCACAATGCCGACTTAGGTACAAGAGGACTGACACTCTCACTTTCTATGATATGAACCCCTCCTGTGAGTCCAGTTTTAGATTCCGATGCTTCACTTCAGGTTTACTGTATCCCTTGGACCTTCTTATTGACGATGAAACACAGAAATTGCATCCGAATTTAATACAAAAGGCACAATGCCGACTTAAGTAAATGAGGACTGACGCTCTCACTTTCTATGATGTGAACCTCACCTGTGAGTCAGTTTTAGATTCCGATGCTTCACTTCAGGTTAACTGTATCACTTGGACCTTCATATTGACGATGAAACACAGAAATAGCATCCGAATTTAATACAAAAATCAAAATGCCGACTTAAGTACAAGAGGACTGAAACTCTCACTTTCTATGATATGAACCTCTCCTGTGAGACCAGTTTTACATTGCGATGCTTCACTTCAGGTTTACTGTATTTAATGGACCTACTTATTGCCGATGAAACACAGAAATTGCAACCGAATTAAATACAAAAATCACGATGTGGACTTAAGTACAAGAGGACTGATACTCTAACTTTCTATGATATGAACCTCTCGTGTGAGTCCCGTCTTAGATTCCAATGCTTCACTTCAGGTGTACTGTATCCCATGGACCTTCTTATTGACGATGAAATACAGAAATTGCATCGAAATTTAATACAAAGGGCACAATGCCGACTGAAGTGCAAGAGGACTGACACTCTCACTTTCTATGATATGAACCTCTCCTGTGTGTCCAGTTTTAGATTTCGATGCTTCACTTCAGGTTTACTGTATCCCTTGGGCCATCTTATTGACGATGAAACACAGAAATTGCATCCGAATTTAATACAAAAGGCACAATGCCGACTTAAGTACAAGATTACTGACACTCTCACTTTCTATGATATGAACCTCTCCTGTGAGTCCAGTTTAAGAATCCGATGCTTCACCTCAGGTTTACTGTATCCCTTGGACCTTCTTAATGACGATGAAACACAAAAAATTGCATCCGAATTTAATACAAAAAGGCACAATGCCGACTTAAGTACAAGAGGACTGACACTCTCACTTTCTATGATATGAACCTCTCCTGTGAGTCCAGATTTGGTTTCCGATGCTTCACTTCAGGTTTACTGTATCCCTTGGACTTTCTTATTGACGATGAAATACAGAAATTGCATCCGAATTTAATACAAAAGGCATAATGCCGACTTAAGTACAAGAGGACTGACACTCTCACTTTCTATGATATGAACCACTCCTGTGAGTCCAGTTTTAGATTCCGATGCTTCACTTCAGGTTTACTGTATCACTTGGACCTTCTTATTGACGATGAAATACAGAAATTGCATCCGAATTTAATACAAAAGGCATAATGCCGACTTAAGTACAAGAGGCGTGATACTCTCACTTTCTATGATATGAACCACTCCTGTGAGTCCAGTTTTAGATTCCGATGCTTCACTTCAGGTTTTTTGTATCCCTTGGACATTCTTATTGACGATGAACCACAGAAACTGCAACCGAATGTAATACAAAAGTCACAATGCCGACTTAAGTACATGAGGACTGACACTCTCACATTCTATGATATGAACCACTCCTGTGAGTCCAGTTTTAGATTCCGATGCTTCACTTCAGGTTTACTGTATCCCTTGCACCTTCTTATTGACAATGAAACACAGAAATTGCATCCGAATTTAATACAAAAGCCACAATGCCGACTTAAGTACAAAAGGACTGACACTCTCACTTTCTATGATATGAACTTCTCCTGTGAGTCCAGTTTTAGATTCCGATGCTTCACTTCAGGTTTACTGTATCCCTTGGACCTTCTTATTGACAATGAAACACAGAAATTGCATACGAATGTAATACAAAAGTCACAATGCCGACTTAAGTACAAAAGGACTGACACTCTCACTTTCTATGATATGAACCTCTCCTGTGAGACCAGTTTTAGATTGCGATGCTTCACTTCAGGTTTACTGTATTTAATGGACCTACTTATTGCCGATGAAACACAGAAATTGTACCGAATTTAATACAAAAATCACGATGCCGACTTAGGTACAAGAGGACTGATACTCTAACTTTCTATGATATGAACCTCTCCTGTGAGTCCAGTTTTAGATTCCGATGCTTCATTTCAGGTTTAGTGTATCCCTTGGACCTTCTTATTGACGATGAAACACAGAAATTGCATCCGAATTTAATACAAAAGGCCAAATGCCGAGTTAAGTACAAGAGGACTGACACTCTCACTTTGTGTGATATGAACCTCTCCTGTGAGTCCAGTTTTAGATTCCGATGCTTCACTTCAGGTTTACTGTATCCCTTGGACCTTCTTATAGACGATGAAACACAGAAATTGCATCCGAATTTAATACAAAAGGCACAATGCCGACTTAAGTACAAGAGGACTGACACTCTCACTTTCTATGATATGAACCTCTCCTGTGAGTCCAGTTTTGGATTCCGATGCTTCACTTCAGGTTTACAGTATCCCTTGGACCTTCTTATTGACGAAGAAACACAGAAATTGCATCCGAATTTAAAACAAAAGGCACAATGCCGACTTAAGTACAAGAGGACTGACACTCTCACATTCTAAGATATGAACCTCTCCTGTGAGTCCAGTTTTAGATTCCGATGCTTCACTTCAGGTTTACTGTATCCCTTGGACCTTCTTATTGACGGTGAAACACAGAAAATGCAACCGAATTTAATACAAAAGTCACAATGCCGACTTAAGTACGAGAGGACTGACACTCTCACTTTCTATGATATGAACCTCTCCTGTGAGTCCAGATTTGGTTTCCGATGCTTCACTTCAGGTTTACTGTATCCCTTGGACTTTCTTATTGACGATGAAATACAGAAATTGCATCCGAATTTAATACAAAAGGCATAATGCCGACTTAAGTACAAGAGGACTGACACTCTCACTTTCTATGATATGAACCACTCCTGTGAGTCCAGTTTTAGATTCCGATGCTTCACTTCAGGTTTACTGTATCACTTGGACCTTCTTATTGACGATGAAATACAGAAATTGCATCCGAATTTAATACAAAAGGCATAATGCCGACTTAAGTACAAGAGGCGTGATACTCTCACTTTCTATGATATGAACCACTCCTGTGAGTCCAGTTTTAGATTCCGATGCTTCACTTCAGGTTTTTTGTATCCCTTGGACATTCTTATTGACGATGAACCACAGAAACTGCAACCGAATGTAATACAAAAGTCACAATGCCGACTTAAGTACATGAGGACTGACACTCTCACATTCTATGATATGAACCACTCCTGTGAGTCCAGTTTTAGATTCCGATGCTTCACTTCAGGTTTACTGTATCCCTTGCACCTTCTTATTGACAATGAAACACAGAAATTGCATCCGAATTTAATACAAAAGCCACAATGCCGACTTAAGTACAAAAGGACTGACACTCTCACTTTCTATGATATGAACTTCTCCTGTGAGTCCAGTTTTAGATTCCGATGCTTCACTTCAGGTTTACTGTATCCCTTGGACCTTCTTATTGACAATGAAACACAGAAATTGCATACGAATGTAATACAAAAGTCACAATGCCGACTTAAGTACAAAAGGACTGACACTCTCACTTTCTATGATATGAACCTCTCCTGTGAGACCAGTTTTAGATTGCGATGCTTCACTTCAGGTTTACTGTATTTAATGGACCTACTTATTGCCGATGAAACACAGAAATTGTACCGAATTTAATACAAAAATCACGATGCCGACTTAGGTACAAGAGGACTGATACTCTAACTTTCTATGATATGAACCTCTCCTGTGAGTCCAGTTTTAGATTCCGATGCTTCATTTCAGGTTTAGTGTATCCCTTGGACCTTCTTATTGACGATGAAACACAGAAATTGCATCCGAATTTAATACAAAAGGCCAAATGCCGAGTTAAGTACAAGAGGACTGACACTCTCACTTTGTGTGATATGAACCTCTCCTGTGAGTCCAGTTTTAGATTCCGATGCTTCACTTCAGGTTTACTGTATCCCTTGGACCTTCTTATAGACGATGAAACACAGAAATTGCATCCGAATTTAATACAAAAGGCACAATGCCGACTTAAGTACAAGAGGACTGACACTCTCACTTTCTATGATATGAACCTCTCCTGTGAGTCCAGTTTTGGATTCCGATGCTTCACTTCAGGTTTACAGTATCCCTTGGACCTTCTTATTGACGAAGAAACACAGAAACTGCATCCGAATTTAAAACAAAAGGCACAATGCCGACTTAAGTACAAGAGGACTGACACTCTCACATTCTAAGATATGAACCTCTCCTGTGAGTCCAGTTTTAGATTCCGATGCTTCACTTCAGGTTTACTGTATCCCTTGGACCTTCTTATTGACGGTGAAACACAGAAAATGCAATCGAATTTAATACAAAAGTCACAATGCCGACTTAAGTACGAGAGGACGGCCACTCTCACTTTCTATGATATGAACCTCTCCTGTGAGTCCAGTTTTAGATTCCGATGCTTCACTTCCGGTTTACTGTATCCCTTGGACCTTCTTATTGACGGTGAAACACAGAAATTGCATCCGAATTTAATACAAAATGCACAATGCCAACTTAAGTACAAGAGGACTGACACTCTCACTTTCTATGATATGAACCTCCCCTGTGAGTCCAGTTTTAGATTCCCATGCTTCACTTCAGGTTTACTGTATCCCTTGGACCCTCTTATTGACGATGAAACACAGATATTGCATCCGAATTTAGTACAAATGGCACAATGCCGACTTAAGTACAAGAGGACTGACAGTCTCACTTTCTATGATATGAACCTCTGCTGTGAGCCCAGTTTTAGATTCAAATGCCTCACTTCAGATTTACTGTATCCCTTGGACCTTCTTATTGACGATGAAACACAGAAATTGCATCCGAATTTAATACAAAAGGCACAATGGCGACTTAAGTACAAGAGGACTGACACTCTCACTTTCTATGATATGAACCTCTCCTGTGAGTCCAGTTATAGATTCCGATGCTTGTCTTCAGGTTTACTATATACCTTGGACATTCTTATTGACGATGAAACACAGAAATTGCATCCGAATTTAATACAAAAGTCACAATGCTGACTTAAGTACAAGAGGACGGACACTCTCGTTTTCTATGATATGAACCTCTCCTATGAGTCCAGTTTTAGATTCCGATGCTTCACTTCAGGTTTACTGTATCCCTTGGACTTTCTTATTGACGATGAATCACAGAAATTGCATCCGAATTTAATTCAAAAGGCACAATGCCTACTTAGGTACAAGAGGACTGACACTCTCACTTTCTATGATATAAACCTCTCCTGTGAGTCCATGTTTTAGATTCTGATGCTTCGCTTTAGGTTTACTGTATCCCTTGCACCTTCTTATTGACGATGAAACACAGAAATTGCATCCTAATTTAATACAAAAGGCCCGGGTTCCCGGGTTCGATTCCTGGCCGGGTCAGGAACTTTCTCTGCCTCGTGATGGCTGGGTGTTGTGTGCTGTCCTTATGTTAGTTAGGTCTAAGTAGTTCTAAGTTCTAGGGGACTTATGACCACAGCAGTTGAGTCCTATAGTGCTCAGAGCCATTTGAACCATTTAATACAAAAGGCACAATGCCGACTTAAGGACAAGAGGACTGACAGTCTCACTTTCTATGATATGTACCTCTCCTGTGAGACCAGTTTTAGATTCAAAAGCCTCACTTCAGATTTACTGTATCCCTTGGACCTTCTTATTGACGATGAAACACAGAAATTGCATCGAATTTAATACAAAAGGCACAATGCCGACTTAAGTACAAGAGTAATGACACTCTCATTTTCTATGATATGAACCTCTCCTGTGAGTCCAGTTTTAGATTCCGATGCTTCACTTCAGGTTTACTGTATCCCTTGGACGTTCTTATTGACGATGAAACAAAAATTGCATCCGAATTTAATACAAAAGGCACAATGCCGACTTAAGTACAAGTTGACTGACACTCTCACTTTCTATGTTATGAACCTCTCCTGTGAGTCCAGTTTTAGATTCCGATGCTTCACTTCAGGTTTACTGTATCCCTTGGACCTTCTTATTGACGGTGAAACACAGAAATTGTATCCGAATTTTATACCAAAGTCACAATACCCACTTAAGTACATGAGGACTGACACTCTCACATTCTATGATATGAACCTCTCCTGTGAGTGCAGTTTTAGATTCCGATGCTTCACTTCAGGTTTACTGTATCCCTTGTACCCTCTTAATGACGATGGAACACAGTAATTGCATCCGAATTTATTACAAAAGGCACAATGCCGACCTAAGTACAAGAGGACTGGCACTCTCACTTTATATGATATGAACCTATCCTGTGAGTCCAGTTTTAGATTCCGATGCTTCGCTTCAGGTTTACTGTATCCCTTGGACCTTCTCATTGACGATGAAACACAGAAATTGCATCCTAATTTAATACAAACGGCACTATGCCGACTTAAGTATAAGAGGACTAACACTCCCATTTTCAATGATATGAACCTCTCCTGTGAATCCAGTTGTGGATTCCGATGCTTCACTTCAGGTTTACTGTATCCCTTGGACATTCTTATTGACGATGAAACACAGAAATTGCATCCGAATTTAATACAAAATGCACAATGCCGACTTAAGTACAAGAGGACTGACACTCTCACATTCTGTGATATGAACCTCTCCTGTGAGTCCAGTTTTAGATTCCGATGCTTCAGTTCAGGTTTACTGTATCCCTTGGACCTTCTTATTGACGGTGAAACACAGATATTGCATCCGAATTTAATACAAAAGTCACAATGCCGACTTAAGTACAATAGGACTGACATTCTCACTATCTATGATATGAACCTCTCCTGTGACTCCAGTTTTGGATTCCGATGCTGCACTTCAGGTTTACTGAATCCCGTGGACCTTCTTATTAACGATGAAACACAGAAATTGCATCCGAATTTAATACAAAAGTCACAATGCCGACTTAAGTTCAAGAGGACTGAAACTCTCACTTTCTATGATACGAATCTCGCCTTTGAGTCCTGTTTTAGATTCCGATGCTTCACTTCAGGTTTACTGATCCCTTGGTCCTTCTTATTGACGATGAAACACAGAAATTGTATTCGAATTTAATACAAAAGCCACAATGCCGACTTAAGTACAAGAGGACTGACACTCTCACTTTCTTTGATATGAACCTCTCCTGTGAGTCCAGTTTTAGAATCCGATGCTTCACCTCAGGTTTACTGTATCCCTTGGACCTTCTTAATGACGATGAAACACAGAAATTGCATCCGAATTTAATACAAAAGGCACAATGCCGACTTAAGTACAAGAGGACTGACACTCTCACTTTCTATGATATGAACCTCTCCTGTGAGTCCAGATTTGGTTTCCGATGCTTCACTTCAGGTTTACTGTATCCCTTGGACTTTCTTATTGACGATGAAACACAGAAATTGCATCCGAATTTGATACAACAGGCAGAATGCCGACATAAGTACAAGAGGACAGACACTCTCACTTTCTATGATATGAACCTCTCCTGTGAGTCCAGTTTTCGATTCCGATGCTTCACTTCAGAATTGGTGAATCCCTTGGATCTTCTTATTGACGATGAAACACAGAAATTGCATCCGAATTTAATTCAAAAGGCACAATGCCGAGTTAAGTACAAGAGGACTGACACTCTCACTTTCTGTGATATGAACCTCTCCTGTGAGTCCAGTTTTTGATTCCGATGCTTCACTTCAGGTTTACTGTATCCCTTGGACCTTCTTATAGACGATGAAACACAGAAATTGCATCCGAATTTAATACAAAAGGCACAATGCCGACTTAGGTACAAGAGGACTGACACTCTCACTCTCTATGATATGAACCTCTCCTGTGAGTCCAGTTTTAGATACCGATGCTTCACTTCAGGTTTACTGTATCCCTTGGACCTTCTTATTGACGATGAAACACAGAAATTGCATCCGAATTTAATACAAAAGGCACAATGCCGACTTAAGTACATGAGGACTGGCCCTCTCACTTTCTATGATGTGAACCTCACCTGTGAGTCAGTTTTAGATTCCGATGCTTCACTTCAGGTTAACTGTATCACATGGACCTTCATATTGACGGTGAAACACAGAAATAGCATCCGAATTTAATACAAAAATCAAAATGCCGACTTAAGTACAAGAGGACTGAAACTCTCACTATCTATGATATGAACCTCTCCTTTGAGTCCAGTTTTAGATTTCGATGCTTCACTTCAGGTTTACTGTATCCCTTGGACCTTCTTATTGACGATGAAACACAGAAATAGCATCCGAATTTAATACAAAATTCACAATGCCGACTTAAGTACAAAAGGACTGACACTCTCACTTTCTATGATATGAAACTCTCCTGTGAGACCAGTTTTAGATTGTGATGCTTCACTTCAGATTTACTGTATTTAATGGACCTACTTATTGCCGATGAAACACAGAAATTGCAACCGAATTTAATACAAAAATCACGATGCCGACTTAAGTACAAGAGGACTGATACTCTAACTTTCTATGATATGAACCTCTCGTGTGAGTACAGGCTTAGTTTCCGATGCTTCACTTCAGGTGTACTGTATCCCATGGACCTTCTTATTGACGATGAAATACAGAAATTGCAACGAAATTTAATACAAAGGGCACAATGCCGACTTAAGTACAAGAGGACTGACACTCTCACTTTCTATGATATGAACCTCTCCTGCGTGTCCAGTTTTAGATTTCGATGCTTCACTTCAGGTTTACCGTATCCCTTGGGCCTTCTTATTGACGATGAAACACAGAAATTGCATCCGAATTTAATACAAAAGGCACAATGCCGACTAAAGTACAAGAGGACTGACACTCTCACTTTCTATGATATGAACCTCTCCTGTGAGTCCAGTTATAGATTCCGATGCTTGTCTTCAGGTTTACTATATACCTTGGACATTCTAATTGACGATGAAACACAGAAATTGCATCCGAATTTAATACAAAAGTCACAATGCCGACTTAAATACAAGAGGACTGATACTCTCGTTTTCTATGATATGAACCTCTCCTATGAGTCCAATTTTAGATTCCGATGCTTCACTTCAGGTTTACTGTATCCCTTGGACTTTCTTATTGACGATGAATCACAGAAATTGCATCCGAATTTAATTCAAAAGGCACAATGCCTACTTAAGTACAAGAGGACTGACACTCTCACTTTCTATGATATAAACCTCTCCTGTGAGTCCATGTTTTAGATTCTGACGCTTCGCTTCAGGTTTACTGTATCCCTTGGACCTTCTTATTGACGATGAAACACAGAAATTGCATCCTAATTTAATACAAAACGCCCGGGTTCCCGGGTTCGATTCCTGGCCGGGTCAGGAACTTTCTCTGCCTCGTGATGGCTGGGTGTTGTGTGCTGTCCTTATGTTAGTTAGGTCTTAGTAGTTCTAAGTTCTAGGGGACTTATGACCACAGCAGTTGAGTCCTATAGTGCTCAGAGCCATTTGAACCATTTAATACAAAAGGCACAATGCCGACTTAAGTTCAAGAGGACTGACAGTCTCACTTTCTATGATATGTACCTCTCCTGTGAGACCAGTTTTAGATTCAAAAGCCTCACTTCAGATTTACTGTATCCCTTGGACCTTCTTATTGACGATGAAACACAGAAATTGCATCGAATTTAATACAAAAGGCACAATGCCGACTTAAGTACAAGAGTACTGACACTCTCACTTTCTATGATATGAACCTCTCCTGTGAGTGCAGTTTTAGATTCCGATGCTTCACTTCAGGTTTACTGTATCCCCTGGACCTTCTTAATGACGATGAAACACAGAAATTGCATCCGAATTTAATACAAAAGGCACAATGCCGACTTAAGTACAAGAGGACTGACACTCTCACTTTCTATGATATGAACCTCTCCTGTGAGTCCAGTTTTAGATTCCGATGCTTCACTTCAGGTTTACTGTATCCCTTGGACCTTCTTATTGACGGTGAAACACAGAAATTGTATCCGAATTTTATACCAAAGTCACAATACCCACTTAAGTACATGAGGACTGACACTCTCACATTCTATGATATGAACCTCTCCTGTGAGTGCAGTTTTAGATTCCGATGCTTCACTTCAGGTTTACTGTATCCCTAGTACCTTCTTAATGACGATGGAACACAGAAATTGCATCCGAATTTATTACAAAAGGCACAATGCCCACCTAAGTACAAGAGGACTGGCACTCTCACTTTATATGATATGAACCTATCCTGTGAGTCCAGTTTTAGATTCCGATGCTTCGCTTCAGGTTTACTGTATCCCTTCGACCTTCTCATTGACGATGAAACACAGAAATTGCATCCTAATTTAATACAACAGGCACTATGCCGACTTAAGTATAAGAGGACTAACACTCCCATTTTCAATGATATGAACATCTCCTGTGAATCCAGTTGTGGATTCCGATGCTTCACTTCAGGTTTACTGTATCCCTTGGACATTCTTATTGACGATGAAACACAGAAATTGCATCCGAATTTAATACAAAAGGCACTATGCCGACTTAAGTACAAGAGGACTGACACTCTCACTTTCTATGATATGAACCTCTCCTGTGAGTCCAGTTTTAGATTCCGATGCTTCAGTTCAGGTTTACTGTATCCCTTGGACCTTCTTATTGACGGTGAAACACAGAAATTGCATCCGAATTTAATACAAAAGTCACAATGGCGACTTAAGTACAATAGGACTGACATTCTCACTATCTATGATATGAACCTCTCCTGTGAGTCCAGTTTTCGATTCCGATGCTTCACTTCAGAATTGGTGAATCCCTTGGATCTTCTTATTGACGATGAAACACAGAAATTGCATCCGAATTTAATACAAAAGGCACAATGCCGAGTTAAGTACAAGAGGACTGACACTCTCACTTTCTGTGATATGAACCTCTCCTGTGAGTCCAGTTTTAGATTCCGATGCTTCACTTCAGGTTTACTGTATCCCTTGGACCTTCTTATAGACGATGAAACACAGAAATTGCATCCGAATTTAATACAAAAGGCACAATGCCGACTTAGGTACAAGAGGACTGACACTCTCACTCTCTATGATATGAACCTCTCCTGTGAGTCCAGTTTTAGATTCCGATGCTTCACTTCAGGTTTACTGTATCCCTTGGACCTTCTTATTGACGATGAAACACAGAAATTGCATCCGAATTTAATACAAAAGGCACAATGCCGACTTAAGTACATGAGGACTGGCCCTCTCACTTTCTATGATGTGAACCTCACCTGTGAGTCAGTTTTAGATTCCGATGCTTCACTTCAGGTTTACTGTATCCCTTGGACTTTTTTATTGACGATGAAACACAGAAATTGCATCCGAATTTGATACAACAGGCAGAATGCCGACATAAGTACAAGAGGACAGACACTATCACTTTCTATGATATGAACCTCTCCTGTGAGTCCAGCTTTAGATTCCGATGCTTCACTTCAGAATTGGTGTATCCCTTGGACCTACTTATTCACGATGAAACACAGAAATTGCATCCGAATTTAATACAAAAGGCACAATGCCGAGTTAAGTACAAGAGGACTGACACTCTCACTTTCTGTGATATGAAACTCTCCTGTGAGTCCAGTTTTAGATTCCGATGCTTCACTTCAGGTTTACTGTATCCCTTGGACCTTCTTATAGACGATGAAACACAGAAATTGCATCCGAATTTAATACAAAAGGCACAATGCCGACTTCGGTACAAGAGGACTGACACTCTCACTTTCTATGATATGAACCCCTCCTGTGAGTCCAGTTTTAGATTCTGATGGTTCACTTCAGGTTTACTGTATCAATTGGACCTTCTTATTGACGATGAAACACAGAAATTACATCCGAATTTAATACAAAAGGCACAATGCCGACTTAAGTACATGAGGACTGACACTCTCACTTTCTATGATGTGAACCTCACCTGTGAGTCAGTTTTAGATTCCGATGCTTCACTTCAGGTTAACTGTATCACTTGGACCTTCATATTGACGATGAAACACAGAAATTGCATCCGAATTTAATACAAAAATCAAAATGCCGACTTAAGTACAAGAGGACTGAAACTCTCACTTTCTATGATATCAACCTCTCCTTTGAGTTCAGTTTTAGATTCCGATGCTTCACTTCAGGTTTACTGTATCCCTTGGACCTTCTTATTGACGATGAAACACAGAAATTGCATCCGAATTTAATACAAAATTCACAATGCCGACTTAAGTACAAAAGGACTGACAGCTCACTTTCTATGATATGAACCTCTTCTGTGAGACCAGTTTTAGATTGCGATGCTTCACTTCAGGTTTACTGTATTTAATGGACCTACTTATTGCCGATGAAACATAGAAATTGCAACCTAATTAAATACAAAAATCACGATGTGGACTTAAGTACAAGAGGAGTGATACTCTAACTTTCTATAATATGAACCTCTCGTGTGAGTCCCGTCTTAGATTACGATGCTTCACTTCAGGTGTACTGTATCCCATGGACCTTCTTATAGACGATGAAATACAGAAATTGCATCGAAATTTAATACAAAGGGCACAATGCCGACTTAAGTACAAGAGAACTGACACTCTCACTTTCTATGATATGAACCTCTCCTGTGTGTCCAGTTTTGGATTTCGATGCTTCACTTCAGGTCTACTGTATCCCTTGGGCCTTCTTATTGACGATGAAACACAGAAATTGCATCCGAATTTAATACAAAAGGCACAATGCCGACTTAAGTACAAGATTACTGACACTCTCACTTTCTATGATATGAACCTCTCCTGTGAGTCCAGTTTAAGAATCCGATGCTTCACCTCAGGTTTACTGTATCACTTGGACCTTCTTAATGACGATGAAACACAGAAATTGCATCCGAATTTAATACAAAAAGGCACAATGCCGACTTAAGTACAAGAGGACTGACACTCTCACTTTCTATGATATGAACCTCTCCTGTGAGTCCAGATTTGGTTTCCGATGCTTCACTTCAGGTTTACTGTATCCCTTGGACTTTCTTATTGACGATGAAATACAGAAATTGCATCCGAATTTAATACAAAAGGCATAATGCCGACTTAAGTACAAGAGGACTGACACTCTCACTTTCTATGATATGAACCACTCCTGTGAGTCCAGTTTTAGATTCCGATGCTTCACTTCAGGTTTACTGTATCACTTGGACCTTCTTATTGACGATGAAATACAGAAATTGCATCCGAATTTAATACAAAAGGCATAATGCCGACTTAAGTACAAGAGGCGTGACACTCTCACTTTCTATGATATGAACCACTCCTGTGAGTCCAGTTTTAGATTCCGATGCTTCACTTCAGGTTTTTTGTATCCCTTGGACCTTCTTATTGACGATGAAACACAGAAATTGCATCCGAATTTAATGCAAAAGTCACAATGCCGACTTAAGTACAAGCGGACTGACACTCTCACTTTCTATGATATGAACCTCTCCTGTGAGTCCAGTTTTAGATTCCGATGCTTCACTTCAGGTTTACTGTATCCCTTGGACATTCTTATTGACGATGAACCACAGAAACTGCATCCGAATGTAATACAAAAGTCACAATGCCGACTTAAGTACATGAGGACTGACACTCTCACATTCTATGATATGAACCACTCCTGTGAGTCCAGTTTTAGATTCCGATGCTTCACTTCAGGTTTACTGTATCCCTTAGACCTTCTTATTGACAATGAAACACAGAAATTGCATCCGAATTTAATACAAAAGTCACAATGCCGACTTAAGTACAAAAGGACTGACACTCTCACTTTCAATGATATGAACTTCTCCTGTGAGTCCAGTTTTAGATTCCGATGCTTCACTTCAGGTTTACTGTATCCCTTGGACCTTCTTATTGACAATGAAACACAGAAATTGCATACGAATGTAATACAAAAGTCACAATGCCGACTTAAGTACAAAAGGACTGACACTCTCACTTTCTCTGATATGAACCTCTCCTGTGAGACCAGTTTTAGATTGCGATGCTTCACTTCAGGTTTACTGTATTTAATGGACCTACTTATTGCCGATGAAACACAGAAATTGCAACCGAATTTAATACAAAAATCACGATGCCGACTTAGGTACAAGAGGACTGATACTCTAACTTTCTATGATATGAACCTCTCCTGTGAGTCCAGTCTTAGATTCCGATGCTTCACTTCAGGTGTACTGTATCCCATGGACCTTCTTATTGACGATGAAATACAGAAATTGCATCGAAATTTAATACAAAGGGCACGATGCCGACTTAAGTACAAGAGGACTGACACTCTCACTTTCTATGATATGAACCTCTCCTGTGAGTCCAGTTTTAGATTCCGATGCTTCAGTTCAGGTTTACTGTATCTCTTGGACCTTCTTATTGACGGTGAAACACAGAAATTGCATCCGAATTTAATACAAAAGTCACAATGCCGACTTAAGTTCAAGAGGACTGACACTCTCACTTTCTATGATACGAATCTCGCCTTTGAGTCCTGTTTTAGATTCCGATGCTTCACTTCAGGTTTACTGATCCCTTGGTCCTTCTTATTGACGATGAAACACAGAAATTGGATCCGAATTTAATACAAAAGCCACAATGCCGACTTAAGTACAAGAGGACTGACACTCTCACTTTCTTTGATATGAACCTCTCCTGTGGGTCCAGTTTTAGAATCCGATGCTTCACCTCAGGTTTACTGTATCCCTTTTACCTTCTTAATGACGATGAAACACAGAAATTGCATCCGAATTTAATACAAAAGTCACAATGCCGACTTAAGTACAAAAGGACTGACACTCTCACTTTCTATGATATGAACCTCTCCTGTGAGTCCAGATTTGGTTTCCGATGCTTCACTTCAGGTTTACTGTATCCCTTGGACTTTTTTATTGACGATGAAACACAGAAATTGCATCCGAATTTGATACAACAGGCAGAATGCCGACATAAGTACAAGAGGACAGACACTCTCACTTTCTATGATATGAACCTCTCCTGTGAGTCCAGTTTTAGATTCCGATGCTTCACTTCAGTTTTATTGCATCCCTTGGACCTTTTTATTGACGATGAACCACAGAAATTGCATCCGAAAGTAGTACGAAAGTCAGAAAGCCGACTTAAGTACAAGAGGACTGACACTCTTACTTTCCATGATACGAACCTCTCCTTTGAGTCCAGATTTAGATTCCAATGCTTCACTTAAGGTTTACTGTATCCCTTGGACCTTCTTATTGACGATGAAACACAGAAATTGCATCCGAATTTAATACAAAAGGCACAATGCTGACTTAAGTACAAGAGGACTGACACTCTCACTTTCTATGATATGAACCTCTCCTGTGAGTCCAGCTTTAGATTCCGATGCTTCACTTCAGAATTGGTGTATCCCTTGGACCTTCTTATTGCCGATGAAACACAGAAATTGCATCCGAATTTAATACAAAAGGCACAATGCCGAGTTAAGTACAAGAGGACTGACACTCTCACTTTCTGTGATATGAAACTCTCCTGTGAGTCCAGTTTTAGATTCCGATGCTTCACTTCAGGTTTACTGTATCCCTTGGACCTTCTTATAGACGATGAAACACAGAAATTTCATCCGAATTTAATACAAATGTCACAATGCCGACTTCGGTACAAGAGGACTGACACTCTCACTTTCTATGATATGAACCCCTCCTGTGAGTCCAGTTTTAGATTCCGATGCTTCACTTCAGGTTTACTGTATCCCTTGGACCTTCTTATTGACGATGAAACACAGAAATTACATCCGAATTTAATACAAAAGGCACAATGCCGACTTAAGTACATGAGGACTGACACTCTCACTTTCTATGATGTGAACCTCACCTGTGAGTCAGTTTTAGATTCCGATGCTTCACTTCAGGTTTACTGATCCCTTGGTCCTTCTTATTGACGATGAAACACAGAAATTGTATCCGAATTTAATACAAAAGCCACAATGACGACTTAAGTACAAGAGGACTGATACTCTAACTTTCTATGATATGAACCACTCCTGTGAGTCCAGTTTTAGATTCCGATGCTTCACGTCAGGTTTTTTGTATCCCTTGGACCTTCTTATTGACGATGAAACACAGAAATTGCATCCGAATTTAATGCAAAAGTCACAATGCCGACTTAAGTTCAAGCGGACTGACACTCTCACTTTCTATGATATGAACCTCTCCTGTGAGTCCAGTTTTAGATTCCGATGCTTCAGTTCAGGTTTACTGTATCCCTTGGCCCTTCTTATTGACGTTGAAACACAGAAATTGCATCCGAATTTAATACAAAAGTCACAATGCCGACTTAAGTACAATAGGACTGACATTCTCACTATCTATGATATGAACCTCTCCTGTGACTCCAGTTTTGGATTCCGATGCTGAACTTCAGCTTTACTGAATCCCTTGGACCTTCTTATTAACGATGAAACACAGAAATTGCATCCGAATTTAATACAAAAGTCACAATGCCGACTTAAGTTCAAGAGGACTGACACTCTGACTTTCTATGATACGAATCTCGCCTTTGAGTCCTGTTTTAGATTCCGATGCTTCACTTCAGGTTTACTGATCCCTTGGTCCTTCTTATTGACGATGAAACACAGAAATTGTATCCGAATTTAATACAAAAGCCACAATGCCGACTTAAGTACAAGAGGACTGACACTCTCACTTTCTTTGATATGAACCTCTCCTGTGAGTCCAGTTTTAGAATCCGATGCTTCACCTCAGGTTTACTGTATCCCTTGGACCTTCTTAATGACGATGAAACACAGAAATTGCATCCGAATTTAATACAAAAGACACAATGCCGACTTAAGTACAAGAGGACTGACACTCTCACTTTCTATGATATGAACCTCTCCTGTGAGTCCAGATTTGGTTTAGGATGCTTCACTTCAGGTTTACTGTATCCCTTGGACTTTTTTATTGACGATGAAACACAGAAATTGCATCCGAATTTGATACAACAGGCAGAATGCCGACATAAGTACAAGAGGACAGACACTCTCACTTTCTATGATATGAACCTCTCCTGTGAGTCCAGTTTTAGATTCCGAAGCTTCACTTCAGTTTTATTGCATCCCTTGGACCTTTTTATTGACGATGAAACACAGAAATTGCATCCGAAAGTAGTACGAAAGTCAGAAAGCCGACTTAAGTACAAGAGGACTGACACTCTTACTCTCTATGATACGAACCTCTCCTTTGAGTCCAGTTTTAGATTCCAATGCTTCACTTAAGGTTTACTGTATCCCTTGGACCTTCTTATTGACGATGAAACACAGAAATTACATCCGAATTTAATACAAAAGGCACAATGCTGACTTAAGTACAAGAGGACTGACACTCTCACTTTCTATGATATGAACCTCTCCTGTGAGTCCAGCTTTAGATTCCGATGCTTCACTTCAGAATTGGTGTATCCCTTGGACCTTCTTATTCACGATGAAACACAGAAATTGCATCCGAATTTAATACAATAGGCACAATGCCGAGTTAAGTACAAGAGGACTGACACTCTCACTTTCTGTGATATGAAACTCTCCTGTGAGTCCAGTTTTAGATTCCGATGCTTCACCTTAGGTTTACTGTATCCCTTGGACCTTCTTATAGACGATGAAACACAGAAATTGCATCCGAATTTAATACAAAAGGCACAATGCCGACTTCGGTACAAGAGGACTGACACTCTCACTTTCTATGATATGAACCCCTCCTGTGAATCCAGTTTTAGATTCCGATGCTTCACTTCAGGTTTACTGTATCCCTTGGACCTTCTTATTGACGATGAAACACAGAAATTACATCCGAATTTAATACAAAAGGCACAATGCCGACTTAAGTAAATGAGGACTGACACTCTCACTTTCTATGATGTGAACCTCACCTGTGAGTCAGTTTTAGATTCCGATGCTTCACTTCAGGTTAACTGTATCACTTGGACCTTCATATTGACGATGAAACACAGAAATAGCATCCGAATTTAATACAAAAATCAAAATGCCGACTTAAGTAAAAGAGGACTGAAACTCTCACTTTCTATGATATGAACCTCTCCTTTGAGTCCAGTTTTAGATTCCGATGCTTCACTTCAGGTTTACTGTATCCCTTGGACCTTCTTATTGACGATGAAACACAGAAATTGCATCCGAATTTAATACAAAATTCACAATGCCGACTTAAGTACAAAAGGACTGACACTCTCACTTTCTATGATATAAACCTCTCCTGTGAGACCAGTTTTACATTGCGATGCTTCACTTCAGGTTTACTGTATTTAATGGACCTACTTATTGCCGATGAAACACAGAAATTGCAACCGAATTAAATACAAAAATCACGATGTGGACTTAAGTACAAGAGGACTGATACTCTAACTTTCTATAATATGAACCTCTCGTGTGAGTCCCGTCTTAGATTCCGATGCTTCACTTCAGGTGTACTGTATCCCATGGACCTTCTTATTGACGATGAAATACAGAAATTGCATCGAAATTTAATACAAAGGGCACAATGCCGACTTAAGTACAAGAGAACTGACACTCTCACTTTCTATGATATGAACCTCTCCTGTGTGTCCAGTTTTAGATTTGGATGCTTCACTTCAGGTTTACTGTATCCCTTGGGCCTTCTTATTGACGATGAAACACAGAAATTGCATCCGAATTTAATACAAAAGGCACAATGCCGACTTAAGTACAAGATTACTGACACTCTCACTTTCTATGATTTGAACCTCTCCTGTGAGTCCAGTTTAAGAATCCGATGCTTCACCTCAGGTTTACTGTATCCCTTGGACATTCTTAATGACGATGAAACACAGAAATTGCATCCGAATTTAATACAAAAAGGCACAATGCCGACTTAAGTACAAGAGGACTGACACTCTCACTTTCTATGATATGAACCTCTCCTGTGAGTCCAGATTTGGTTTCCGATGCTTCACTTCAGGTTTACTGTATCCCTTGGACTTTCTTATTGACGATGAAATACAGAAATTGCATCCGAATTTAATACAAAAGGCATAAAGCCGACTTAAGTACAAGAGGACTGACACTCTCACTTTCTATGATATGAACCACTCCTGTGAGTCCAGTTTTAGATTCCGATGCTTCACTTCAGGTTTACTGTATCACTTGGACCTTCTTATTGACGATGAAATACAGAAATTGCATCCGAATTTAATACAAAAGGCATAATGCCGACTTAAGTACAAGAGGCGTGACACTCTCACTTTCTATGTTATGAACCACTCCTGTGAGTCCAGTTTTAGATTCCGATGCTTCACTTCAGGTTTTTTGTATCCCTTGGACCTTCTTATTGACGATGAAACACAGAAATTGCATCCGAATCCAATGCAAAAGTCACAATGCCGACTTAAGTACAAGCGGACTGACACTCTCACTTTCTATGATATGAACCTCTCCTGTGAGTCCAGTTTTAGTTTCCGATGCTTCACTTCAGGTTTACTGTATCCCTTGGACATTCTTATTGACGATGAACCACAGAAACTGCATCCGAATGTAATACAAAAGTCACAATGCCGACTGAAGTACATGAGGACTGACACTCTCACATTCTATGATATGAACCACTCCTGTGAGTCCAGTTTTAGATTCCGATGCTTCACTTCAGGTTTACTGTATCCCTTGGACCTTCTTATTGACAATGAAACACAGAAATTGCATCCGAATTTAATACAAAAGTCACAATGCCGACTTAAGTACAAAAGGACTGACACTCTCACTTTCTATGATATGAACTTCTCCTGTGAGTCCAGTTTTAGATTCCGATGCTTCACTTCAGGTTTACTGTATCCCTTGGACCTTCTTATTGACAATGAAACACAGAAATTGCATACGAATGTAATACAAAAGTCACAATGCCGACTTAAGTACAAAAGGACTGACACTCTCACTTTCCTATGATATGAACCTCTCCTGTGAGACCAGTTTTAGATTGCGATGCTTCACTTCAGGTTTACTGTATTTAATGGACCTACTTATTGCCGATGAAACACAGAAATTGCAACCGAATTTATTACAAAAATCACGAAGCCGACTTAGGTACAAGAGGACTGATACTCTAACTTTCTATGATATGAACCTCTCCTGTGAGTCCAGTCTTAGATTCCGATGCTTCACTTCAGGTGTACTGTATCCCATGGACCTTCTTATTGACGATGAAATACAGAAATTGCATCGAAATTTAATACAAAGGGCACGATGCCGACTTAAGTACAAGAGGACTGACACTCTCACTTTCTATGATATGAACCTCTCCTGTGTGTCCAGTTTTAGATTTCGATGCTTCACATCAGGTTTACTGTATACCGTGGGCCTTCTTATTGACGATGAAACACAGAAATTGCATCCGAATTTAATACAAAAGGCACAATGCCGACATAAGTACAAGAGGACTGACACTCTCATTTTCTATGATATGAACCTCTCCTGTGAGTCCAGTTTTAGAATCCGATGCTTCACCTCAGGTTTACTGTATCCCTTGGACCTTCTTAATGACGATGAAACACAGAAATTGCATCCGAATTTAATACAAAAGGCACAATGCCGACTTAAGTACATGAGGACTGACACTCTCACTTTCTAGGGTATGTACCACTCCTGTGAGTCCAGTTTTAGATTCCGATGCTTCACTTCAGGTTTACTGTACCCCTTGGACCTTCTTATTGACAATGAAACACAGAAATTGCATCCGAATTTAATACAAAAGTCACAATGCCGACTTAAGTACAAGAGGACTGATACTCTCACTTTCTATGATATGAACTTCTCCTGTGAGTCCAGTTTTACATTCCGATGCTTCACTTCAGGTTTACTGTATCCCTTGGACATTCTTATTGACGATGAACCACAGAAACTGCATCCGAATGTTATACAAAAGTCACAATGCCGACTTAAGTACATGAGGACTGACACTCTCACTTTCTATGGTATGTACCACTCCTGTGAGTCCAGTTTTAGATTCCGATGCTTCACTTCAGGTTTACTGTACCCCTTGGACCTTCTTATTGACAATGAAACACAGAAATTGCATCCGAATTTAATACAAAAGTCACAATGCCGACTTAAGTACAAGAGGACTGATACTCTCACTTTCTATGATATGAACTTCTCCTGTGAGTCCAGTTTTAGATTCCGATGCTTCACTTCAGGTTTACTGTATCCCTTGGACCTTCTTATTGACGATGAAACACAGAAATTGCATCCGAATTAAATACAAAAGGCACAATGCCGAGTTAAGTACAAGAGGACTGACACTCTCACTTTCTGTGATATGAACCCTTCCTGTGAGTCCAGTTTTCGATTCCGATGCTTCACTCCAGGTTTACTGTATCCAATGGACCTTCTTATAGACGATGAAACACAGAAATTGCATCCGAATTTAATACAAAAGGCACAATGCCGACTTAAGTACAAGAGGACTGACACTCTCACTTTCTATGATATGAACCTCTCCTGTGAGTCCAGTTTTAGATTCCGATGCTTCACTTCAGGTTTACAGTATCCCTTGGACCTTCTTATTGACGATGAAACACAGAAATTGCATCCGAATTTAATACAAAAGGCACAATGCCGACTTAAGTACATGAGGACTGACACTCTCACTTTCTATGATGTGAACCTCACCTGTGAGTCAGTTTTAGATTCCGATGCTTCACTTCAGGTCAACTGTATCACTTGGACCTTCTTATTGACGATGAAACACAGAAATAGCATCCGAATTTAATACAAAAGTCACAATGCCGACTTAAGTACAAAAGGACTGACACTCTCACTTTCTATGATATGAACCTCTCCTGTGAGTCCAGTCTTAGATTCCGATGCTTCACTTCAGGTGTACTGTATCCCATGGACGTTCTTATTGACGATGAAATACAGAAATTGCATCGAAATTTAATACAAAGGGCACAATGCCGACTTCAGTACAAGAGGACTGACACTCTCACTTCCTATGATATGAACCTCTCCTGTGTGTCCAGTTTTAGATTTCGATGCTTCACTTCAGGTTTACTGTATCTCTTGGGCCTTCTTATTAACGATGAAACACAGACATTGCATCCGAATTTAATACAAAAGGCACAATGCCGACTTAAGAACAAGAGTACCGACACTCTCACTTTCTATGATATGAACCTCTCCTGTGAGTCAAGTTTTAAAATCCTATGCTTCACCTCAGGTTTACTGTATCCCTTGGACCTTCTTAATGACGATGAAACACAGAATTTGCATCCGAATTTAATACAAAAGGCACAATGCCGACCTAAGTACAAGAGGACTGACACTCTCACTTTCTATGATATGAACCTCTCCTGTGAGTCCAGATTTGGTTTCTGATGCTTCACTTCAGGTTTACTGTATCCCTTGGACTTTCTTATTGACGATGAAACACAGAAATTGCATCCGAATTTAATACACTTCACTATGCCAACTTAAGTACAAGAGGACTGACACTCTCACTTTCTATGATATCAACCTCTCCTGTGAGTCCAGTTTTAGATTCCGATGCTTCACTTCAGGTTTACTGTATCACTTGGACCTTCTTATTGACGATGAAACACAGAAATTGCATCCGAATTTAATACAAAAGGCATAATGCCGACTTAAGTACAAGAGGACTGACACTCTCACTTTCTATGATATGAACCACTCCTGTGAGTCCAGTTTTAGATTCCGATGCTTCACTTCAGGTTTTTTGTATCCCTTGGCCCTTCTTATTGACGATGAAACACAGAAATGGCATCCGAATTTAATGCAAAAGTCACTATGCCGACTTAAGTACAAGCGGACTGACACTCTCACTTTCTATGATATGAACCTCTCCTGTGAGTCCAGTTTTAGATTCCGATGCTTCACTTCAGGTTTACTGTATCCCTTGGACATTCTTATTGACGATGAACCACAGAAACTGCATCCGAATGTAATACAAAAGTCACAATGCCGACTTAAGTACAAGAGGACTGACACTCTCACTTTCTATGATATGAACTTCTCCTGTGAGTCCAGTTTTAGATTCCGATGCTTCACTTCAGGTTTACTGTATCCCTTGGACCTTCTTATTGCCAATGAAACACAGAAATTGCATACGAATTTAATACAAAAGTCACAATGCCGACTTAAGTACAAAAGGACTGACACTCTCACTTTCTATGATATGAACCCCTCCTGTGAGACCAGTTTTAGATTGCGATGCTTCACTTCAGGTTTACTGTATTTAATGGACCTACTTATTGCCGATGGAACACGGAAATTGCAACCGAATTTAATACAAAAATCAAGATGCCGACTTAAGTACAAGAGGACTGATACTCTAACTTTCTATGATATGAACCTCTCCTGTGAGTCCAGTCTTAGATTCCGATGCTTCACTTCAGGTGTACTGTATCCCATGGACCTTCTTATTGACGATGAAATACAAAAATTGCATCGAAATTTAATACAAAGGGCACAATGCCGACTTAAGTACAAGAGGACTGACACTCTCACTTTCTATGATATGAACCTCTCCTGTGAGTCCAGTTTAAGAATCCGATGCTTCACCTCAGGTTTACTGTATCCCTTGGACCTTCTTAATGACGATGAAACACAGAAATTGCATCCGAATTTAATACAAAAGGCACAATGCCGACTTAAGTACAAGAGGACTGACACTCTCGCTTTCTATGATATGAACCTCTCCTGTGATTCCAGATTTGGTTTCCGATGCTTCACTTCAGGTTTACTGTATCCCTTGGACTTTCTTATTGACGATGAAACTCAGAAATAGCATCCGAATTTGATCCAACAGGTACAATGCCGACATAAGTACAAGAGGACAGACACTCTCACATTCTATGATATGAACCTCTCCTGTGAGTCCAGTTTTAGATTCCGATGCTTCACTTCAGTTTTACTGTATCCCTTGGACCTTTTTATTGACGATGAAACACAGAAATTGCATCCGAAAGTAGTACGAAAGTCAGAAAGCCGACTTAAGTACAAGAGGACTGACACTCTTACTTTCTATGATACGAACCTCTCCTTTGAGTCCAGTTTTAGATTCCAATGCTTCACTTAAGGTTTACTGTATCCCTTCGACCATCTTATTGACGATGAAACACAGAAATTGCATCTGAATTTAATACAAAAGGCACAATGCCGACATAAGTACAAGAGGACTGACACTCTCACTTTCTATAATATGAACCTCTCCTGTGAGTCCAGATTTGGTTTCTGATGCTTCACTTCAGGTTTACTGTATCCCTTGGACTTTCTTATTGACGATGAAACACAGAAATTGCATCCGAATTTAATACACTTCACTATGCCAACTTAAGTACAAGAGGACTGACACTCTCACTTTCTATGATATCAACCTCTCCTGTGAGTCCAGTTTTAGATTCCGATGCTTCACTTCAGGTTTACTGTATCACTTGGACCTTCTTATTGACGATGAAACACAGAAATTGCATTAGAATTTAATACAAAAGGCATAATGCCGACTTAAGTACAAGAGGACTGACACTCTCACTTTCTATGATATGAACCACTCCTGTGAGTCCAGTTTTAGATTCCGATGCTTCACTTCAGGTTTTTTGTATCCCTTGGCCCTTCTTATTGACGATGAAACACAGAAATGGCATCCGAATTTAATGCAAAAGTCACTATGCCGACTTAAGTACAAGCGGACTGACACTCTCACTTTCTATGATATGAACCTCTCCTGTGAGTCCAGTTTTAGATTCCGATGCTTCACTTCAGGTTTACTGTATCCCTTGGACATTCTTATTGACGATGAACCACAGAAACTGCATCCGAATGTAATACAAAAGTCACAATGCCGACTTAAGTACAAGAGGACTGACACTCTCACTTTCTATGATATGAACTTCTCCTGTGAGTCCAGTTTTAGATTCCGATGCTTCACTTCAGGTTTACTGTATCCCTTGGACCTTCTTATTGCCAATGAAACACAGAAATTGCATACGAATTTAATACAAAAGTCACAATGCCGACTTAAGTACAAAAGGACTGACACTCTCACTTTCTATGATATGAACCCCTCCTGTGAGACCAGTTTTAGATTGCGATGCTTCACTTCAGGTTTACTGTATTTAATGGACCTACTTATTGCCGATGGAACACGGAAATTGCAACCGAATTTAATACAAAAATCAAGATGCCGACTTAAGTACAAGAGGACTGATACTCTAACTTTCTATGATATGAACCTCTCCTGTGAGTCCAGTCTTAGATTCCGATGCTTCACTTCAGGTGTACTGTATCCCATGGACCTTCTTATTGACGATGAAATACAAAAATTGCATCGAAATTTAATACAAAGGGCACAATGCCGACTTAAGTACAAGAGGACTGACACTCTCACTTTCTATGATATGAACCTCTCCTGTGAGTCCAGTTTAAGAATCCGATGCTTCACCTCAGGTTTACTGTATCCCTTGGACCTTCTTAATGACGATGAAACACAGAAATTGCATCCGAATTTAATACAAAAGGCACAATGCCGACTTAAGTACAAGAGGACTGACACTCTCGCTTTCTATGATATGAACCTCTCCTGTGATTCCAGATTTGGTTTCCGATGCTTCACTTCAGGTTTACTGTATCCCTTGGACTTTCTTATTGACGATGAAACTCAGAAATAGCATCCGAATTTGATCCAACAGGTACAATGCCGACATAAGTACAAGAGGACAGACACTCTCACATTCTATGATATGAACCTCTCCTGTGAGTCCAGTTTTAGATTCCGATGCTTCACTTCAGTTTTACTGTATCCCTTGGACCTTTTTATTGACGATGAAACACAGAAATTGCATCCGAAAGTAGTACGAAAGTCAGAAAGCCGACTTAAGTACAAGAGGACTGACACTCTTACTTTCTATGATACGAACCTCTCCTTTGAGTCCAGTTTTAGATTCCAATGCTTCACTTAAGGTTTACTGTATCCCTTCGACCATCTTATTGACGATGAAACACAGAAATTGCATCTGAATTTAATACAAAAGGCACAATGCCGACATAAGTACAAGAGGACTGACACTCTCACTTTCTATAATATGAACCTCTCCTGTGAGTCCAGTTTTAGATTCCGATGCTTCACTTCAACTTTAGTGTATCCCTTGGACCTTCTTATTGACGATGAAACACAGAAATTGCATCCGAATTTAATACAAAAGGCACAATGCCGAGTTAAGTACAAGAGGACTGACACTCTCACTTTCTATGATATGAACCTCTCCTGTGAGTCCAGTTTTAGATTCCGATGCTTCACTTCAGGTTTACTTTATCCCTTGGACCTTCTTATTGACGATGAAACACAGAAATTGCATCCGAATATAATACAAAAGGCACAATGCCGACTTAAGTACATAAGGGACTGACACTCTCACTTTCTATGATGTGAACCTCTCCTGTGAGTCCAGTCTTAGATTACGATGCTTCACCTGCGGTTAACTGTATCACTTGGACCTTCTTATTGACGATGAAACACAGAAATAGCATCCGAATTTAATACAAAAGTCACAATGCCGACTTAAGTACAAGAGGACTGAAACTCTCACTTTCTATGATATGAACCACTCCTTTGAGTCCAGTTTTAGATTCCGATGCTTCACTTCAGGTTTACTGTATCCCTTGGACCTTCTTATTGACGATGAAACACCGAAATTGCATCCGAATTTAATACAATTCAGTATGCCAACTTAAGTACAAGAGGACTGACACTCTCACTTTCTATGATATAAACCTTTCCTGTGAGTCCAGTTTTAGATTCCGATGCTTCACTTCAGGTTTACTGTATCACTTGGACCTTCTTATTGACGATGAAACACAGAAATTGCATCCGAATTTAATACAAAAGGCATAGTGCCGACGTAAGTACAAGAGGACTGACACTCTCACTTTCTATATGAACTTCTCCTGTGAGTCCAGTGTCAGATTCCGATACTTCACTTCAGGTTTATTGTATCCCTTGGACCTTCTTATTGACGATGAAACACAGAAATTGCATCCGAATTTAATGCAAAAGTCACAATGCCGACTTAAGTACAAGCGGACTGACACTCTCACTTTCTATGATATGAACCTCTCCTGTGAGTCCAGTTTTAGATTCCGATGCTTCACTTCAGGTTTACTGTATCCCTTGGACATTCTTATTGACGATGAACCACAGAAACTGCATCCGAATGTAATACAAAAGTCACAATGCCGAGTTAAGTACAAGAGGACTGACACTCTCACTTTCTGTGATATGAACCTCTCCTGTGAGTACAGTTTTAGATTCCGATGCTTCACTTCAGGTTTACTATATCCCTTGGACCTTCTTATAGACGATGAAACACAGAAATTGCATCCGAATTTAATACAAAAGGCACAATGCCGACTTAAGTACAAGAGGACTGACACTCTCACTTTCTATGATATGAACGTCTCCTGTGAGTCCAGTTTTAGATTCCGATGCTTCACTTCAGGTTTACTGTATCCCTTGGACCTTCTTATTGACGATGAAACACAGAAATTGCATCCGAATTTAATACAAAAGGCACAATGCCGACTTAAGTACATGAGGACTGACACTATCACTTCCTATGATGTGAACCTCTCCTGTGAGTCCAGTTTTAGATTCCGATGCTTCACTTCAGTTTAACTGTATCACTTGGACCTTCTTATTGACGATGAAACACAGAAATAGCATCCGAATTTAATACAAATGTCACAATGCCGACTTAAGTACAAGAGGACTGACACTCTCACTTTCTATGATATGAACCTCTCCTTTGAGTCCAGTTTTAGATTCCGATGCTTCACTTCAGGTTTACTGTATCCCTTGGACCTTCTTATTGACGATGAAACACCGAAATTGCATCCGAATTTAATACACTTCACTATGCCAACATAAGTACAAGAGGACTGACACTCACACTTCCTATGATATGAACCTCTCCCCTGAGTCCAGTTTTAGATTCCGATGCTTCACTTCAGGTTTACTGTATCCCCTGGACCTTCTTATTGACAATGAAACACACAAATTGCATACGAATTTAATACAAAAGTCACAATGCCGACTTAAGTACAAAAGGACTGACACTGTCACTCTCTATGATATGAACCTCTCCTGTGAGACCAGTTTTAGATTGCGATGCTTCACTTCAGGAGTACTGTATTTAATGGACCTACTAATTGCCGATGAAACACAGAAATTGCATCCGAATTTAATACAAAAATCACGATGCCGACTTAAGTACAAGAGGACTCACACTCTAACTTTCTATGATATGAACCTCTTCTGTGAGTCCAGTCTTAGATTCCGATGCTTCACTTCAGGTGTACTGTATCCCATGGACGTTCTTATTGACGATGAAATACAGAAATTGCATCGAAATTGAATACAAAGGGCACAATGCCGACTTAAGTACAAGAGGACTGACACTCTCACTTTCTATGATATGAACCTCTCCTGTGTGTCCAGTGTTAGATTCCGATGCTTCACTTCAGGTTTATTGTATCCCTTGGGCCTTCTTATTGACGAAGAAACACAGAAATTGCATCCGAATTTAATACAAAAGGCACAATGCCGACTTAAGTACAAAAGGACTGACACTCTCACTTTCTATGATGTGAACCTCTCCTGTGAGTGCAGTTTTAGATTCCGATGCTTCACTTCAGGTTTACTGTATCACTTGGACCTTCTTATTGACAATGAAACACAGATAATGCATACAAATCTAATACAAAAGGCACAAGGCCGATGTAAGTACAAGAGGACGGACAATCCCACTTTCTATGATATGAACCTCTCCTGTGAGTCTAGTTTTAGATTCCGATGCTTCACTTCAGGTTTACTGTATCCCTTGGACCTTCTTATTGACGGTGAAACACATAAATTGCATCCGAAATTAATACAAAATGCACAATGCTGACTTAAGTACAAGAGGACTGACACTCTCACTTTCTATGATACGAACCTCTCCTGTGAGACCAGTTTTAGATTCCAATGCCTCACTTCAGGTTTACTGTATCCCTTGGACCTTCTTATTGACGATGAAACACAGAAATTGCATCCGAATTTAATACAAAAGTCACAATGCCGACTTAAGTACAAGAGGACTGACACTCTCACTTTCTACGATATGAACGTCTCCTGTGAGTCCAGTTTTAGATTCCGATGCTTCACTTCAGGTTTACTGTATCCCTTGGACATTCTTATTGACGCTGAAACACAGAAATTGCATCCGAATTTAATACAAAAGTAACAATGCCGACTTAAGTACAAGAGGACTGACACTCTCACTTTCTATGATATGAACCTCTCCTGTGAGTCCAGTTTTAGATTCCGACGCTTCACTTCAGGTTTACTGTATCCCTTGGACCTTGTTATTAACGATGAAACACCGAAATTGCATCCGAATTTAATACACTTCACTATGCCGACTTAAGTACAAGAGGACTGACACTCTCACTTTCTATGATATGAACCATTCCTGTGAGTCCAGTTTTAGATTCCGATGCTTCACTTGATGTTTACTGTATCACTTGGACCTTCTTAGTGACGATGAAACACAGAAATTGCATCCGAATTTAATACAAAAGGCATAATGCCGACTTAAGTACAAGAGGACTGACACTCTCACTTTCTATGATGTGAACCTTTCCTGTGAGTCCAGTTTTAGATTCCGATGCTTCACTTCAGGTTTATTGTATCCCTTGGACCTTCTTATTGACGATGAAACACAGAAATTGATTTCGAATTTAACGCAAAAGTCACAATGCCGACTTAAGTTCAAGCGGACTGACACTCTCACTTTCTATGATATGAACCTCTCCTGTGAGTCCAGTTTTAGATTCCGATGCTTCACTTCAGGTCTACTGTATCCCTTGGACATTCTTATTGACGATGAACCACAGAAACTGCTTCCGAATGTAATACAAAAGTCACAATGCCGACTTAAGTACAAGAGGATTGACACTCTCACTTTCTTTGAAATGAACCACTCCTGTGAGTCCAGTTTTAGATTCCGATGCTTCACTTAAGGTTTACTGTATCCCTTCGACCTTTTTATTGACGATGAAACACAGAAATGGCATTCGGATTTAATACAAAAGGCACAATGCCGACTTAAGTACAAGAGGACTGACACTCTTACTTTCTGTGATATGAACCTCTCCTGTGAGTCCAGTTTTAGATTCCGATGCTTCACTTCAGGTTTACTGTATCCCTTAGAACTTCCTGTTGACGATGAAACACAGAAATTGCATTAGAATGTACTACAAAAGTCACAATGCCAACTTAAGTAAAAGAGGACTGACACTCTCACTTTCTATGATATGAACCTCTCCTGTCAGTCCAGTTTTAGATTCCGATGCTTCACTTCCTGTTTACTGTATCCCTTGGACCTTCTTATAGACGATGAAACACAGAAATTGCATCCGAATTTAACACAAAAGGCACAATGCCGACTTAAGTACAAGAGGACTGACACTCTCACTTTTTATGATATGAACCACTCCTGTGAGTCCAGTTTTAGATTCCGATGCTTGACTTCAGGTTTACTGTATCCCTTGGACCTTCTTATTGACAATGAAACACAGATATTGCATCCGAATTTAATACAAAATTCACAATGCCGACTTAAGTAAAAGAGGACTGACACACTCACTTTCTATGATATGAACTTTTCCTGTGAGTCCAGTTTTAGATTCCGATGCTTCACTTCAGGTTTACTGTATCCCATGGACCTTCTTATTGACAATGAAGCACAGAAATTGCATACGAATTTAATACAAAAGTCACAATGCCGACTTAAGTACATAAGGACTGACACTCTCACTTTCTATGATATGAACCTCTCCTGTGAGACCAGTTTTAGATTGCGATGCTTCATTTCAGGTTTACTGTATTTAATGGACCTTCTTATTGCCGATGAAACACAGAAATTGCATCCGAATTTAATACAAAAATCACGATGCCGACTTAAATAAAGAGGACTGATACTCTCACTTTCTATGATATGAACCTCTCCTGTGAGTCCAGTTTTTGATTCCGATGCTTCACTTCAGGTTTACTGTATACCTTCGGCCTTCTTATTGATGATGAAACACGGAAATTGCATCCGAATTTAATACAAAAGGCATAATGCCGACTTAAGTACAAGAGGACTGACACTCTCACTTTCTATGATATGAACCTCTCCTGTGAGTGCAGTTTTAGATTCCGATGCTTCACTTCAGGTTTACTGTATCTCTTTGACCTTCTTATTGACAATGAAACACAGAAATTGCATACGAATTTAATACAAACAGCACAATGCCGACTTAAGTACAAGAGGACGGACACTCCCACTTTCTATGATATGTACCTCTCCTGTGAGTCCAGTTTTAGATTCCGATGCTTCACTTCAGGTTTACTGTATCCCTTGGATCTGCTTATTGACGGTGAAACACAGAAATTGCATCCGAATTTAATACAAAAGTCACAATGCCGACTTAAGTACAAGAGGACTGACACTCTCTCTTTCTACGATATGAACGTCTCCTGTGAATCCAGTTTTAGATTCCGATGCTTCACTTCAGGTTTACTGTATCCCTTTGACATTCTTATTGTCGCTGAAACACAGAAATTGCATCCGAATTTAATACAAAAGGCACAATGCCGACATAAGTACAAGAGGATTGACACTCTCACTTTGTATGATATGAACCTCTTCTGTAAGTCCAGTTTTAAATTCCGATGCTTCGCATCAAGTTTACTGTATCCCTTGGACCTTCTTATTGACGGTGAAACACAGAAATTGCATCCGAAATTAATACAAAATGCACAATGCCGACTTAAGTACAAGAGGACTGACACTCTCACTTTCTATGATACGAACCTCTACTCTGAGTCCAGTTTTAGATTCCGATGCTTCACTTCAGGTTTACTGTATCACTTTTACCTTCTTATTGACGATGAAACACAGAAATTGTATTCGGATTTAATACAAAAGGCACAATGCCGACTTAAGTACAAGAGGACTGACACTCTTACTTTCTATGATATGAACCTCTCCTCCGAGTCCAGATTTGGTTTCTGATGCTTCACTTCAAAGTTTACCGTATCCCTTGGACCTTCTTATTGACGATGAAACACAGAAATCGCATCCGAATTTAATACAACAGGCTCAATGCCGACTTAAGTACAAGAGGACTGACACTCTCACTTTCTATGATATGAACGTCTCCTGTGAGTCCAGTTTTACATTCCGATGCTTCACTTCAGGTTTACTGTATCCCTTGGACCTCCTTATTGACGATGATACACAGAATCTGCATCCGAAATTATTACAAAAGTCACAATGCCGACTTAAGTACAAGAGGACTGACACTCTCACTTTCTACGATACGAACCTCTCCTGTGAGTCCAGTTTTAGATTCCGATGCGTCACTTCAGGTTTACTGTATCCCTTGGACCTTCTTATTGACGATGAAACACAGAAATTGCATTCGGATTTAATACAAAAGGAACAATGCCGACTTAAGTACAAGAGGACTGACGCTCTTACTTTCTATGATATGAATCTCTCCTGTGAGTCCAGATTTGGTTTCTGATGCTTCACTTCAAGTTTACTGTATCCCTTGGACCTTCTTATTGACGATGAAATACAGAAATTGCATCCGAATTTAATACAACAGGCACAATGCCGACTTTAGTACAAGAGGACTGACACTCTCACTTTCTATGATATGAACGACTCCTGTGATTCCAGTTTTTGATTCCGATGCTTCACTTCAGGTTTACTGTATACCTTGGACCTTCTTATTGACGATGAAACACAGAAATTGCATAAGAATTACATACAAAAGGCACAATGCCGACTTAAGCACAAGAGGACTGACACTCTCACTTTCTATGATATGAACCTCTCCTGTGAGTCCAGTTTTAGATTCCGATGCATCACTTCAGGTTTACTGTATCCCTTCGACCATCTTATTGACGATGAAATACAGAAATTGCATCCGAATTTAATACAACAGGCACAATGCCAACTTAAGTACAAGAGGACTGACACTCTCACTTTCTATGATATGAACGTCTCCTGTGATTCCAGTTTTGGATTCCGATGCTTCACTTCAGGTTTACTGTATACCTTGGACCTTCTTATTGACGATGAAACACAGAAATTGCATAAGAATTACATACAAAAGGCACAATGCCGACTTAAGCACAAGAGGACTGACACTCTCACTTTCTATGATATGAACCTCTCCTGTGAGTCCAGTTTTAGATTCCGATGCTTCATATCAGGTTTACTGTATCCCTTCGACCTTCTTATTGACGATGAAACACAGAAATTGCATCCGAATTGAATACAAAAGGCACAATGCCAACTTAAGTACATGAGGACTGGGACACTCACTTTCTATGATGTGAACCTCTCCAGTGAGTCCAGTTTTAGATTCCGATGCTTCACTTTAGGTTAACTGTATCCCTTGGACCTTCTTATTGACGATGAAACACAGAAATAGCATCCGAATTTAATACAAAAGGCACAATGCCGACTTAAGGACAAGAGGACTGACACTCTTACTTTCTTTGATATGAACCTCTCCTGTGAGTCCAGATTTGGTTTCTGATGCTTCACTTCCAGTTTACTGTATCCCTTGGACCTTCTTATTGAAGATGAAACACAGAAATTGCACCCGAATTTAATACAAAAGTCACAATGCCGACTTAAGTACAAGAGGACTGACACTCTCACTTTCTGTGATATGAACCACTCCTGTGAGTCCAGTTTTAGATTCCGATGCTTCACTTCAGGTTTACTGTATACCTTGGAACTTCTTATTGACGACGAAACACAGCAATTGCATTAGAATGTATTACAAAAGGTACAATGCCAACTTAAGTAAAAGAGGACTGACACTCTCACTTTCTATGATATGAACCTCTCCTGTTAGTCCAGTTTTCGATTCCGATGCTTCACTTCATGTTTACTGTATCCCTTGGACCTTCTTATAGACGATGAAACACAGAAATTCCATCCGAATTTAATACAAAAGGCACAATGCCGACTTAAGTACAAGAGAACTGACACTCTCACTTTCTATGATATGAACCTACCCTGTGAGTCCAGTTTTAGATTCCGATGCTTCACTTCAGGTTTATTGTATCCCTTGGACCTTCTTATTGACGATGAAACACAGAAATTGCATCCGAATTTAATGCAAAAGGCACAATGCCAACTTAAGTACATGAGGACTGAGACTCTCACTTTCTATGATGTGAACCTCTCCTGTGAGTCCAGTTTTAGATTCCGATGCTTCACTTCAGGTTTACTGTATACCTTGGACCTTCTTATTGACGATGAAACACAGAAATAGCATATGAATTTAATACCAAAGGCACAATGCCGACTTAAGCACAAGAGGACTGACACTCTCACTTTCTATGATATGAACCTCTCCTGTGAGTCCAGTTTTAGATTCCGATGCTTCACTTCAGGTTTACTGTATCCATTGGACCTTCTTATTGACGATGAAACACAGAAATGGCATTCGGATTTAATACAAAAGGCACAATGCCGACTTAAGTACAAGAGGACTGACACTCTTACTTTCTATGATATGAACCTCTCCTGTGAGTCCAGATTTGGTTTCTGATGCTTCACTTCAAGTTTACTGTATCCCTTGGACCTTCTTATTGACGATGAAACACAGAAATTGCATCCGAATTTAATACAACAGGCACAATGCCGACTTAAGTACAAGAGGACTGACACTCTCACTTTCTATGATATGAACAGCTGCTGTGAGTCCAGTTTTAGATTCCGATGCTTCACTTCAGGTTTACTGTATCCCTTGGACCTCCTTATTGACGATGAAACACAGAAATTGCATCCGAATTGAATACAAAAGTCACAATGCCGACTTAAGTACATGAGGACTGACACTCACACTTTCTATGATACGAACCTCTCCTGTGAGTCCAGTTTTAGATTCCGATGCTTCACTTCAGGTTTACTGTATCCCTTCGACCTTCTTATTGACGATGAAACACAGAAATTGCAGTCGGATTTAATATAAAAGGCACAATGCCGACTTAAGTACAAGAGGATTGACACTCTTACTTTCCATGATATGAACCTCTCCTGTGAGTCCAGATTTGGTTTCAGATGCTCCACTTCAAGTTTACTGTATCCCTTGGACCTTCTTATTGACGATGAAACACAGAAATTGTATCCGAATTTAATACAACAGGCACAAAGCCGACTTAAGTACAAGAGGACTGACACTCTCACTTTCTGTGATATGAACCTCTCCTGTGAGTCCAGTTTTAGATTCCGATGCTTCACATCAGGTTTACTGTATCCCTTGGATCTTCTTATTGACGATGAAACACAGAAATTGCATCCGAATTTAATACAAAAAGCACAATGCCAACTTAGGTACATGAGGACTGAGACTCTCACTTTCTATGATGTGAACCTCTCCTGTGAGTCCAGTTTTAGATTCTGATGCTTCACTTCATGTTTACTGTATCCCTTGGTCCTTCTTATAGACGATGAAACACAGAAATTGCATCCGAATTTAATACAAAAGGCACAATGCCGACTTAAGTACAAGAGGACTGACACTCTCACTTTCTGTGATAAGAACCTCTCCTGTGAGTCCTGTTTTAGATTCCGATGCTTCACTTCAGGTTTACTGTATCCCTTGGACCTTCTTATTGACGATGAAACACAGAAATTGCAGTCGAATTTAATACAAAAAGCACAATGCCAACTTAAGTACATGAGGACTGAGACTCTCACATTCTATGATGTGAACCTCTCCTGTGGGTCCAGTTTTAGATTCCGATGCTTCACTTCAGGTTAACTGTATCACTTGGACCTTCTTATTGACGATGAAACACAGAAATTGCATCCGAATTTAATACAAAAGTCACAATGCCGACTTAAGTACAAGAGGACTGACACTCTCACTTTGTGTGATATGAACCTCTCCTGTGAGACCAGTGTTAGATTCCGATGCTTCACGTCAGGTTTACTGTATCCCTTGGAACTTCTTATTGACGATGAAACACAATAATTGCATTAGAATGTATTACAAAAGGCACAATGGCAACTTAAGTAAAAGAGGACTGACACTCTCACTTTCTATGATATGAACCTCTCCTGTGAGTCCAGTTTCAGATTCCGATGCTTCACTTCATGTTTACTGTATCCCTTGGACATTCTTATAAACGATGAAACAAAGAAATTGCATCCGAATTTAATACAAATGGCACAATGCCGACTTA
Source organism: Schistocerca serialis cubense (assembly GCF_023864345.2). NCBI lineage: Eukaryota > Metazoa > Arthropoda > Insecta > Orthoptera > Acrididae > Schistocerca > Schistocerca serialis. The sequence continues at coordinate 22,313,237 of NC_064647.1, read as the reverse complement.
AGTACAAGAGGACTGACACTCTCACTTTCTATGATATGAACCTCTCCTGTGAGTCCAGTTTTAGATTCCGATGCTTCACTTCAGGTTTATTGAATCCCTTGGACCTTCTTATTGACGATGAAACACAGAAATTGCATCCGAATTCAGTACAAAAGGCACAATGCCTACTTAAGTACATGAGGACTGAGACTCTCACTTTCAATTATGTGAACCTCTCCTGTGAGTCCAGTTTTAGATTCCGATGCTTCACTTCAGGTTCACTGTATCCCTTGGACCTTCTTATTGACGATGAAACACAGAAATAGCATCGGAATTTAATACAAAGATCACAATTCCGACTTAAGTACAAGAGGACTGACACTCTCACATTCTATGATATGAACCTCTCCTGTGAGTCCAGTTTAAGATTTGATGCTTCACTTCAGGTTTACTGTATCCCTTGGACCTTCTTATTGACGATGAAACACAGAAATTGCATCCGAATTTAATACACTTCACTATGCCGACTTAAGTACAAGAGGATTGACACTCTCACTTTCTATGATATGAACCTCTCCTGTGAGTCCAGTTTTAGATTCCGATGCTTCACCTCAGGTTTACTGTTTACCTTGGACCTTCTTATTAATGATGAAACACAGAAATTGCATAAGAATTTAATACAAAAGGCACAATGCCGACTTAAGCACAAGAGGACTGACACTCTCACTTTCTATGATATGAACCTCTCCTGTGAATCCAGTTTTGGATTCCGATGCTTCACTTCAGGTTTACTGTATCCCTTGGACCTTCTTATTGACGATGAAACACAGAAATTGCATCCGAACTTAATACAAAAGGCACAATGCCGACTTAAGTACAAGAGGACTGACACTGTCACATTCTATGATATGAACCTCTCCGGTGAGTCCAGTTTTAGATTCCGATGCTTCACTTCAGGTTTACTGTATACCTTGGACCTTCTTATTGACGATGAAACACAGAAATTGCATAAGAATTTAATACAAAAGGCACAATGCCAACTTAAGCACAAGAGGACTGACACTCTTCATTTCTATGATATGAACCTCTCCTGTGAGTCCAGATTTGGTTTCTGATGCTTCACTTCAAGTTTACTGTATCCCTTGGACCTTCTTATTGACGATGAAACACAGAAATTGCATCCGAATTTAATACAACAGGCACAATGCCGACTTAAGTACAAGAGGACTGACACTCTCACTTTCTATGAAATGAACGTCTCCTGTGAGTCCAGTTTTACATTCCGATGCTTCACTTCAGGTTTACTGTATCCCTTGGACCTCCTTATTGACGATGAAACACAGAAATTGCATCCGAATTTAATACAAAAGTCACAATGCCGACTTAAGTACAAGAGGACTGACACTCTCACTTTCTACGATACGAACCTCTCCTGTGAGTCCAGTTTTAGATTCCGATGCTTCACTTCAGGTTTACTATATCCCTTCGACCTTCTTATTGACGATGAAACACAGAAATGGCATTCGGATTTAATACAAAAGGCACAATGCCGACGTAAATACAAGAGGACTGACACTCTTACTTTCTTTGACATGAACCTCTCCTGTGAGTCCAGATTTGGTTTCTGATGCTTCACTTCAAGTTTACTGTATCCCTTGGACCTTCTTATTGACGATGAAACACAGAAATTGCATCCGAATATAATACAATAGGCACAATGCCGACTTAAGTACAAGAGGATTGACACTCTCACTTTCTATGATATGAACGTGTCCTGTGAGTCCAGTTTTAGATTCCGATGCTTCACTTCAGGTTTACTGTATCCCTTGGACCTTCTTATTGACGATGAAACACAGAAATTGCATCCGAATTTAATACAAAAGGCACAATGCCTACTTAAGTACATGAGGACTGAGACTCTCACTTTCTATTATGTGAACCTCTCCTGTGAGTCCAGTTTTAGATTCCGATGCTTCACTTCAGGTTCACTGTATCCCTTGGACCTTCTTATTGACGATGAAACACAGAAATAGCATCGGAATTTAATACAAAAGTCACAATTCCGACTTAAGTACAAGAGGACTGACACTCTCAAATTCTATGATATGAACCTCTCCTGTGAGTCCTGTTTAAGATTTGATGCTTCACTTCAGGTTTACTGTATTCCTTGGACCTTCTTATTGACGATGAAACACAGAAATTGCATCCGAATTTAATACACTTCACTATGCCGACTTAAGTACAAGAGGACTGACACTCTCACTTTCTATGATATGAACCTCTCCAGTGAGTCCAGTTTTAGATTCCGATGCTTCACCTCAGGTTTACTGTTTACCTTGGACCTTCTTATTACTGATGAAACACAGAAATTGCATAAGAATTTAATACAAAAGGCACAATGCCAACTTAAGCCCAAGAGGACTGACACTCTCACTTTCTATGATATGAACCTCTCCTGTGAGTCCAGTTTTAGATTCCGATGCTTCACTTCAGGCTTACTGTATCCCTTGGAACATCCTGTTGACGATGAAACACAGAAATTGCATTAGAATGTATTACAAAAGGCACAATACCAACTTAAGTAAAAGAGGACTGACACTCTCACTTTCTATGATATGAACCTCTCCTGTGAGTCCAGTTTCAGATTCCGATGCTTCACTTCATGTTTACTGTATCCCTTGGACATTCTAATACACGATGAAACACAGAAATTGCATCCGAATTTAATACAAATGGCACAATGCCGACTTAAGTACAAGAGGACTGACACTCTCACTTTCTATCATATGAACCTCTCCTGTGAGTCCAGTATTAGATTCCGATGCTTCACTTCAGGTTTACTGTATCCCTTGGACCTTCTTATTGACGATGAAACACAGAAATTGCATCCGAATTTAATACAAAAGGCACAATGCCTACTTAGGTACATGAGGACTGAGACTCTCACTTTCTATTATGTGAACCTCTCCTGTGAGTCCAGTTTTAGATTCCGATGCTTCACTTCAGGTTCACTGTATCCCTTGGACCTTCTTATTGACGATGAAACACAGAAATAGCATCGGAATTTAATACAAAAGTCACAATTCCGACTTAAGTACAAGAGGACTGACCCTCTCAAATTCTATGATATGAAACTCTCCTGTGAGTCCTGTTTAAGATTTGATGCTTCACTTCAGGTTTACTGTATTCCTTGGACCTTCTTATTGACGATGAAACACAGAAATTGCATCCGAATTTAATACACTTCACTATGCCGACTTAAGTACAAGAGGACTGACACTCTCACTTTCTATGATATGAACCTCTCCAGTGAGTCCAGTTTTAGATTCCGATGCTTCACCTCAGGTTTACTGTTTACCTTGGACCTTCTTATTACTGATGAAACACAGAAATTGCATAAGAATTTAATACAAAAGGCACAATGCCAACTTAAGCCCAAGAGGACTGACACTCTCACTTTCTATGATATGAACCTCTCCTGTGAGTCCAGTTTTAGATTCCGATGCTTCACTTCAGGTTTACTGTATACCTTGGACCTTCTTATTGACGATGAAACACAGAAATTGCATAAGAATTTAATACAAAAGGCACCATGCCAACTTAAGCACAAGAGGACTGAAACTCTCACTTTCTATGCTATGAACCTCTCCTGTGACTCCAGTTTTAGATTCCGATGCCTCACTTCAGGATTACTGTATCCCTCCGACCTTCTTATTGACGATGAAACACAGAAATTGTATTCGGATTTAATACAAAAGGCACAATGCTGACTAAAGTACAAGAGGACTGACACTCTTCATTTCTATGATATGAACCTTTCCTGTGAGTCCAGATTTGGTTTTTGATGCTTCACTTCAAGTTTACTGTATCCCTTGGACCTTCTTATTGACGATGAAACACAGAAATTGCATCCGAATTTAATACAACAGGCACAATGCCGACTTAAGTACAAGAGGACTGACACTCTCACTTTCTATGAAATGAACGTCTCCTGTGAGTCCAGTTTTACATTCCGATGCTTCACTTCAGGTTTACTGTATCCCTAGGACCTCCTTATTGACGATGAAACACAGAAATTGCATCCGAATTTAATACAAAAGTCACAATGCCGACTTAAGTACAAGAGGACTGACACTCTCACTTTCTACGATACGAACCTCTCCTGTGAGTCCAGTTTTAGATTCCGATGCTTCACCTCAGGTTTACTATATCCCTTCGACCTTCTTATTGACCATGAAACACAGAAATGGCATTCGGATTTAATACAAAAGGCACAATGCCGACGTAAGTACAAGAGGACTGACACTCTCACTTTCTATGATATGAACCTCTCCTGTGAGTCCAGTTTTTAATTCCGATGCTTCACTTCATGTTTACTGTATCCCTTGGACCTTCTTATAGACGATTAAACACAGAAATTGCATCCGAATTTAACACAAAAGGCACAATGCCAACTTAAGCACAAGAGGACTGACACTCTCACTTTCTATTATATGAACCTCTCCTGTGAGTCCAGTTTTAGATTCCGATGCTTCACTTCAGGATAACTGTATCCCTTCGACCTTCTTATTGACGATGAAACACAGAAATTGTATTCGGATTTAATACAAAAGGCACAATGCCGACTTAAGTACAAGAGTACTGACACTCTTACTTTCTATGATATGAACCTCTCCTGCGAGTCCAGATTTGGTTTCTGATGCTTCACTTCAAAGTTTACTGTATCCCTTGGACCTTCTTATTGACGATGAAACACAGAAATCGCATCCGAATTTAATACAACAGGCTCAATGCCGACTTATGTACAAGAGGACTAACACTCTCACTTTCTATGATATGAACGTCTCCTGTGAGTCCTGTTTTACATTCCGATGCTTCACTTCAGGTTTACTGTATCCCATGGACCTCCTTATTGACGATGAAACACAGAATCTGCATCCGAATTTATTACAAAAGTCACAATGCCGACTTAAGTACAAGAGGACTGACACTCTCACTTTCTACGATACGAACCTCTCCTGTGAGTCCAGTTTTAGATTCCGATGCGTCACTTCAGGTTTACTGTATCCCTTCGACCTTCTTATTGACGATGAAACACAGAAATTGCATTCGGATTTAAAACAAAAGGCACAATGCCGACTTAAGTACAAGAGGACTGACGCTCTTACTTTCTATGATATGAACCTCTCCTGTGAGTCCAGATTTGGTTTCTGATGCTTCACTTCAAGTTTACTGTATCCCTTGGACCTTCTTATTGACGATGAAATACAGAAATTGCATCCGAATTTAATACAACAGGCACAATGCCGACTTAAGTACAAGAGGACTGACACTCTCACTTTCTATGATATGAACGTCTCCTGTGATTCCAGTTTTGGATTCCGATGCTTCACTTCAGGTTTACTGTATACCTTGGACCTTCTTATTGACGATGAAACACAGAAATTGCATAAGAATTACATACAAAAGGCACAATGCCGACTTAAGCACAAGAGGACTGACACTCTCACTCTCTATGATATGAACCTCTCCTGTGAGTCCAGTTTTAGATACCGATGCATCACTTCAGGTTTACTGTATCCCTTCGACCTTCTTATTGACGCTGAAACACAGAAATGGCATTCGCATTTAATACAAAAGGCACAATGCCGACTTAAGTACAAGAGGACTGACACTCTTACTTTCTTTGATATGAACCTCTCCTGTGAGTCCAGATTTGGTTTCTGATGCTTCACTTCAAGTTTACTGTATCCCTTGGACCTTCTTATTGACGATGAAACACAGAAATTGCATCCGAATTTAATACAACAGGCACAATGAGGACTAAAGTACAAGAGGACTGACACTCTCACTTTCTATGATATGAACCTCTCCTGTGAGTCCAGTTTTAGATTCCGATGCTTCATTTCAGGTTTACTGTATCCCTTCGACCTTCTTATTGACGATGAAACACAGAAATTGCATCCGAATTTAATACAAAAGGCACAATGCCAACTTAAGTACATGAGGACTGGGACACTCACTTTCTATGATGTGAACCTCTCCAGTGAGTCCAGTTTTAGATTCCGATGCTTCACTTCAGGTTAACTGTATCCCTTGGGCCTTCTTATTGACGATGAAACACAGAAATAGCATCCGAATTTGATACAAAAGGCACAATGCCGACTTAAGGACAAGAGGACTGACACTCTTACTTTCTTTGATATGAACCTCTCCTGTGAGTCCAGATTTGGTTTCTGATGCTTCACTTCAAGTTTACTGTATCCCTTGGACCTTCTTATTGACGAAGAAACACAGAAATTGCATCCGAATTTAATACAACAGGCACAAAGCCTAATTAAGTACAAGAGGACTGACACTCTCACTTTCTGTGATATGAACCTCTCCTGTGAGTCCAGTTTTAGATTCCGATGCTTCACATCAGGTTTACTGTATCCCTTGGATCTTCTTATTGACGATGAAACACAGAAATTGAATAGGATGTATTACAAAAGGCACAATGCCAACTTAAGTAAAAGAGGACTGACACTCTCACTTTCTATGATATGAACCTCTCCTGTGAGTCCAGTTTTAGATTCCGATGCTTCACTTCATGTTTACTGTATCCCTTGGACCTTCTTATAGACGATGAAACACAGAAATTGCATCCGAATTTAATACAAAAGGCACAATGCCGACTTAAGTACAAGAGGACTGACACTCTCACTTTCTGTGATATGAACCTCTCCTGTGAGTCCTGTTTTAGATTCCGATGCTTCACTTCAGGTTTACTGTATCTCTTGGACCTTCTTATTGACGATGAAACACAGAAATTGCATCCGAATTTAATACAAAAAGCACAATGCCAACTTAAGTACATGAGGACTGAGACTCTCACTTTCTATGATGTGAACCTCTCCTGTGGGTCCAGTTTTAGATTCCGATGCTTCACTTCAGGTTAACTGTATCACTTGGACCTTCTTATTGACGATGAAACACAGAAATTGCATCCGAATTTAATACAAAGGTCACAATGCCGACTTAAGTACAAGAGGACTGACACTCTCACTTTCTATGATATGAACCTCTCCTGTGAGTCCAATTTTAGATTCCGATGCTTCACTTCATGTTTACTGTATCCCTTGGACCTTCTTATAGACGATGAAACACAGAAATTGCATCCGAATTTAATACAAAAGGCACAATGCCGACTTAAGTACAAGAGGACTGACACTCTCACTTTGTGTGATATGAACCTCTCCTGTGAGTCCAGTTTTAGATTCCGATGCTTCACGTCAGGTTTACTGTATCCCTTGGAACCTCTTATTGACGATGAAACACAATAATTGCATTAGAATGTATTACAAAAGGCACAATGGCAACTTAAGTTAAAGAGGACTGACACTCTCACTTTCTATGATATGAACCTCTCCTGTGAGTCCAGTTTCAGATTCCGATGCTTCACTTCATGTTTACTGTATCCCTTGGACATTCTTATAAACGATGAAACAAAGAAATTGCATCCGAATTTAATACAAATGGCACAATGCCGACTTAAGTACAAGAGGACTGACACTCTCACTTTCTACGATATGAACCTCTCCTGTGAGTCCAGTTTTAGATTCCGATGCTTCACTTCAGGTTTACTGTATCCCTTGGACCTTCTTATTGACGATGAAACACAGAAATTGCATCCGAATTTAGTACAAAAGGCACAATGCCTACTTAAGTACATGAGGACTGAGACTCTCACTTTCTATTATGTGAACCTCTCCTGTGAGTCCAGTTTTAGATTCCGATGCTTCACTTCAGGTTCACTGTATCCCTTGGACCTTCTTATTGACGATGAAACACAGTAATAGCATCGGAATTTAATACAAAAGTCACAATTCCGACTTAAGTACAAGAGGACTGACACTCTCACATTCTATGATATGAACCTCTCCTGTGAGTCCAGTGTAAGATTTGATGCTTCACTTCAGGTTTACTGTATCCCTTGGACCTTCTTATTGACGATGAAACACAGAAATTGCATCCGAATTTAATACAAAAGGCACAATGCCGACTTAAGTACAAGAGGACTGACACTGTCACATACTATGATATGAACCTCTCCTGTGAGTCCAGTTTTAGATTCCGATGCTTCACTTCAGGTTTACTGTATACCTTTGACCTTCTTATTGACGATGAAACACAGAAATTGCATAAGAATTTAATACAAAAGGCACAATGCCAACTTAAGCACAAGAGGACTGACACTCTTCATTTCTATGATATGAACCTCTCCTGTGAGTCCAGATTTGGTTTCTGATGCTTCACTTCAAGTTTACTGTATCCCTTGGACCTTCTTATTGACGATGAAACACAGAAATTGCATCCGAATTTAATACAACAGGCACAATGCCGACTTAAGTACAAGAGGACTGACACTCTCACTTTCTATGAAATGAACGTCTCCTGTGAGTCCAGTTTTACATTCCGATGCTTCACTTCAGGTTTACTGTATCCCTTGGACCTCCTTATTGACGATGAAACACAGAAATTGCATCCGAATTTAATACAAAAGTCACAATGCCGACTTAAGTACAAGAGGACTGACACTCTCACCTTCTACGATACGAACCTCTCCTGTGAGTCCAGTTTTAGATTCCGATGCTTCACTTCAGGTTTACTATATCCCTTCGACCTTCTTATTGACGATGAAACACAGAAATGGCATTCGGATTTAATACAAAAGGCACAATGCCGACGTAAATACAAGAGGACTGACACTCTTACTTTCTTTGATATGAACCTCTCCTGTGAGTCCAGATTTGGTTTCTGATGCTTCACTTCAAGTTTACTGTATCCCTTGGACCTACTTATTGACGATGAAACACAGAAATTGCATCCGAATTTAATACAACAGGCACAATGCCGACTTAAGTACAAGAGGACTGACACTCTCACTTTCTATGATATGAACGTGTCCTGTGAGTCCAGTTTTAGATTCCGATGCTTCACTTCAGGTTTACTGCATCCCTTGGACCTCCTTATTGACGATGAAACACAGAAATTGCATCCGAATTTAATACAAAAGTCACAATGCCGACTTTAGTACAAGAGGACTGACACTCTCACTTTCTGTGATATGAACCTCTCCTGTGAGTCCAGTTTTAGATTCCGATGCTTCACTTCAGGTTTACTGTATCCCTTGGAACATCCTGTTGACGATGAAACACAGAAATTGCATTAGAATGTATTACAAAAGGCACAATACCAACTTAAGTTAAAGAGGACTGACACTCTCACTTTCTATGATATGAACCTCTCCTGTGAGTCCAGTTTCAGATTCCGATGCTTCACTTCATGTTTACTGTATCCCTTGGACATTCTTATACACGATGAAACACAGAAATTGCATCCGAATTTAATACAAATGGCACAATGCCGACTTAAGTACAAGAGGACTGACACTCTCACTTTCTATGATATGAACCTCTCCTGTGAGTCCAGTTTTAGATTCCGATGCTTCAATTCTGGTTTACTGTATCCCTTGGACCTTCTTATTGACGATGAAACACAGAAATTGCATCCGAATTTAAGGGGATACGGAATCACCTATCCCCGCAATGTTAATATATGCCTACTATAGGGAACATTTTCTCACAAACTACTGGAGACAGAGAGGTAAAAATTTTACTGTATGTGCATTCATATGTTACAACAATACTGAAACATCAGTTCATTGTCAAAGTATTTTCTTACAGAGATATTGTACATTTATTTTTAAGTAAATTTTTTCCATCGCTTTTTACTAGACTATCACCCCTAAGTCTTTTGTAAATCAAGTAATTAAAAAATCGTTGTTTCAGTATGTAATAGGGACCTATGTCACTACGTCATAAAAATTTCAGACTTCTAGGTTGACCAGTACCTGAGATAATGTTCCTAGATGAAGTAAAAAGTAAACTTACGGAAAACGGAGAAAGAAGATTAAAACATCCCTGATCCGTAGCTAATACCCCCTTCACAGTCTTCATAATCATCTTCAAGTCTTCTTTTGGCACCCCTCTGCACCTGTCTTGCTTTTTTCACTAATGTCTTGATTATATTATCAGCATGCCTTAGTCTGTGCTGATCTAAAAAGAACATAGCACGTACCGTACGGGAACCAACACACATACCCAACTTTTGAAGGACCTGGCATTTAGTTATATTTCCAAGATTGAAGGTTGCCACAGCATCATACACACCAAAATGTAGTGTATTAATTCCGACAAACACTGTTTTTGGGAGACGATGCCATATCACACTATTCAAGCACTCGTTGGGGTCTGCGTTTTTCCGTGAAGACATTTCATCAGAAGACTTCTGTCAGCCAGATCTCTGAAAATGGGCTTTATTTCTGCCATGATGGCTGATGGTAGACTGTGGTGGTGAATGTATTTCTCTCCTGTTGTTAGTCCCCTATTGTATTTACACCAGCTGTTTTCACCTTTGGGGCACAAACCATGTTGTGGATGCTCATCCGTGGATGCGGTGTGGAAATATAAAGCCCATATAGCTCTCCTCATTTCTTCAAGATTGCCTGTATTTTGCCTGATTGCAAGGCCATAGCAGTTCTGAATGTGGTCTATTATGGAATCAGTCAATCTTCCTCTGCCATCCAAGGTTTTCCCATCATCTAGTTTTTTCCCTTTCATAACTGATTTTAACCTTCTCAGCCTGGCACCCATTCTCTTCTGCACATGTCCTATACATTCAAGTTTGCTTATATTTACACTGTTCCCATATGGTTTGCTTTCCAAAACTTCTTTGAATGCTTTAGAGTCACCATCTCCCAGATATTTGACATAGCGAACATTATACCACTGTGAAGAGCGATGAAAAATTATCTTCACCCCAGCAACCTCCATGCCACCACTACTACCATAATAATTAGCAATACAGTCATCACTGTGTTCATTTTTCAGCCTGCCTGTGCACCTACAGTATTTAGACATTATTGCAACATGAATAACCTTGCCAGTATCAACACTAGTTGCTGTTACAACACCATTGTTGGAGGTGTGGCCCCTTTTCTGCCACGTGCCATCAAACGCCACTGTGAGGTGACGACTGCCGTCATTTTCTTCCACTGCTTCTTCCACAGCAACCTGCATTGACTTCTGTGCTACATCTTCAACTGCAGATCCTAGTACATAATTGTAAGCTTCAAACTTTGAAGGTGCACTTGGAAGATTTAGAACACCACATAGCATATCACCAGCTGCTTTGCCCTTACCAATTGCTCGCAATCCATAAACTAACCTAATATTTACACTATAAAGTTCAGTTTTCTTGTATCCATTATTTACAGTTACTGAAACCGAACTTGGAAACTTACAGCTGTATTTACAAACACTGCATATTAAATTAAACTGGGCAGCCAGGCCAACATGGGATTCTACTTTCAGAGAAACGTTTCCATGACATTTTTTGCAGCACAAACTGTTTTCAAGAGCTTCACACAATATATTCGTATCAATGAGTTCAAAAACTTCATTCCCTCTATCAAGTAAATTATATTTCTCTTCCAAATCTCTTAGTTTTTTATGAGAAGCACTGTTTTCATTTGGTGTAAGTTCGTTCGGCAAATCAGTAATAAGTGGATTCACATTTTCCAACAGTGATGATGATGAACTGCTTTGCTTTGCTAATGAATCATTATTTCTTTTCTTTTGCCAGTTCACACGCTTTTTAAATACTTTTCCTTTAGCTCTAGGCATTTTCACTGCGAAAAATGAAGCACTAAATACGAAATAACTCAACAACAACTACTTTCTTATATCACACACTTTACAAAACAGTCCCGCCACAAAGTCAAAGAGTAACTTGAGGAAACCAGAGAGAAACATTTTCGGGCAACTAGTGTATAAATAGTCGCTGGAAACCGGGATATTTGAATTCATGTCACTTTAAAGGTACTGCCAAAAAGTTCATGGTCAGCCACGAGAGACGTGTATAACTAAAGCGCAATACCCGATCTCACAAATATATAAAAATAAAATAGTTATAATTGTAGTAGAGCTATGTATGATACGTCATTTTAAAGAGGAAACATGGCAGAATATAATACGCCAATAAAAAAAAATTCGATTTTTTAACCCAAAATCCGATTCCGTATCCCCTTAATACAAAAGGCACAATGCCTACTTAAGTACATGAGGACTGAGACTCTCACTTTCTATTATGTGAACCTCTCCTGTGAGTCCAGTTTTAGATTCCGATGCTTCACTTCAGGTTCACTGTATCCCTTGGACCTTCTTATTGACGATGAAACACAGAAATAGCATCGGAATTTAATACAAAAGTCACAATTCCGACTTAAGTACAAGAGGACTGACACTCTCACATTCTATGATATGAACCTCTCCTGTGAGTCCAGTTTAAGATTTGATGCTTCACTTCAGGTTTACTGTATCCCTTGGACCTTCTTATTGACGATGAAACACAGAAATTGCATCCGATCTTAATACACTTCACTATGCCGACTTAAGTACAAGAGGACTGACACTCTCACTTTCTATGATATGAACCTCTCCTGTGAGTCCAGTTTTAGATTCCGATGCTTCACCTCAGGTTTACTGCTTACCTTGGACCTTCTTATTACTGATGAAACACAGAAATTGCATAAGAATTTAATACAAAAGGCACAATGCCAACTTAAGCGCAAGAGGACTGACACTCTCACTTTCTATGATATGAACCTCTCCTGTGAGTCCAGTTTTAGATTCCGATGCTTCACTTCAGGTTTACTGTATACCTTGGACCTTGTTATTGACGATGAAACACAGAAATTGCATAAGAATTTAATAGAAAAGGCACAATGCCAACTTAAGCACAAGAGGACTGACACTCTCACTTTCTATGATATGAACCTCTCCTGTGAGTCCAGTTTTAGATTCCGATGCTTCACTTCAGGATTACTGTATCCCTCCGACCTTCTTATTGACGATGAAACACAGAAATTGTATTCGGATTCATACAAAAGGCACAATGCGACTAAAATCCAAGAGGACTGACACTCTTCATTTCTATGATATGAACCTTTCCTGTGAGTCCAGATTTGGTTTCTGATGCTTCACTTCAAGTTTAATGTATCCCTTGGACCTTCTTATTGACGATGAATCACAGAAATTGCATCCGAATTTATTACAACAGGCACAATGCCGACTTAAGTACAAGAGGACTGACACTCTCACTTTCTATGAAATGAACGTCTCCTGTGAGTCCAGTTTTACATTCCGATGCTTCACTTCAGGTTTACTGTATCCCTAGGACCTCCTTATTGACGATGAAACACAGAAATTGCATCCGAATTTAATACAAAAGTCACAATGCCGACTTAAGTACAAGAGGACTGACACTCTCACTTTCTACGATACGAACCTCTCCTGTGAGTCCAGTTATAGATTCCGATGCTTCACTTCAGGTTTACTATATCCCTTCGACCTTCTTATTGACGATGAAACACAGAAATGCCATTCGGAATTAATACAAAAGGCACAATGCCGACGTAAGTACAAGAGGACTGACACTCTTACTTTCTGTGATATGAACCTCTCCTGTGTGTCCAGATTTGGTTTCTGATGCTTCACTTCAAGTTTACAGTATCCCTTGGACCTTCTTATTGACGATGAAACACAGAAATTGCATCCGAATTTAATACAACAGGCACAATGCCGACTTAAGTACATGAGGACTGACACTCTCACTTTCTATGATATGAACGTGTCCTGTGAGTCCAGTTTTAGATTCCGATGCTTCACTTCAGGTTTACTGCATCCCTTGGACCTCCTTATTGACGATGAAACACAGAAATTGCATCCGAATTTAATACAAAAGTCACAATGCCGACTTAAGCACAAGAGGACTGACACTCTCACTTTCTGTGATATGAACCTCTCCTATGAGTCCAGTTTTAGATTCCGATGCTTCACTTCAGGTTTACTGTATCCCTTGGAACATCCTGTTGACGATGAAACACAGAAATTGCATTAGTATGTATTACAAAAGGCACAATGCCAACTTAAGTAAAAGAGGACTGACACTCTCACTTTCTATGATATGAACCTATCCTGTGAGTCCAGTTTTAGATTCCGATGCTTCACTTCATGTTTACTGTATCCCTTGGACCTTCTTATAGACGATTAAACACAGAAATTGCATCAGAATTTAACACAAAAGGCACAATGCCAACTTAAGCACAAGAGGACTGACACTCTCACTTTCTATGATATGAACCTGTCCTGTGAGTCCAGTTTTAGATTCCGATGCTTCACTTCAGGATTACTGTATCCCTTCCACCTTCTTATTGACGATGAAACACAGAAATTGTATTCGGATTTAATACAAAAGGCACAATGCCGACTTAAGTACAAGAGGACTGACACTCTTACTTTCTATGATATGAACCTCTCCTGTGAGTCCAGATTTGGTTTCTGATGCTTCACTTCAAGTTTACTGTATCCCTTGGACCTTCTTATTGACGACGAAACACAGAAATTGCATCCGAATTTAATACAACAGGCACAATGAAGACTTAAGTACAAGAGGACTGACACTCTCACTTTCTATGATATGAACCTCTCCTGTGAGTCCAGTCTTAGATTCCGATGCTTCACTTCAGGTTTACTGTATACCTTGGACCTTCTTATTGACGATGAAACACAGAAATTGCATAAGAATTTAATACAAAAGGCACAATGCCAACTTATGCACAAGAGGACTGACACTCTCACTTTCTATGATATGAACCTCTCCTGTGAGTCCAGTTTTAGATTCCGATGCTTCACTTCAGGATTACTGTATCCCTCCGACCTTCTTATTGACGATGAAAGACAGAAATTGTATTCGGATTTAATACAAAAGGCACAATGCCGACTAAAGTACAAGAGGACTGACACTCTTCATTTCTATGATATTAACCTTTCCTGTGAGTCCAGATTTGGTTTCTGATGCTTCACTTCAAGTTTACTGTATCCCTTGGACCTTCTTATTGACGATGAAACACAGAAATTGCATCCGAATTTAATACAACAGGCACAATGCCGACTTAAGTACAAGAGGACTGACACTCTCACTTTCTATGAAATGAACGTCTCCTGTGAGTCCAGTTTTACATTCCGATGCTTCACTTCAGGTTTACTGTATCCCTAGGACCTCCTTATTGACGATGAAACACAGAAATTGCATCCGAATTTAATACAAAAGCCACAATGCCGACTTAAGTACAAGAGGACTGACACTCTCACTTTCTACGATACGAACCTCTCCTGTGAGTCCAGTTTTAGATTCCGATGCTTCACTTCAGGTTTACTATATCCCTTCGACCTTCTTATTGACGATGAAACACAGAAATGGCATTCGGATTTAATACAAAAGGCACAATGCCGACGTAAGTACAAGAGGACTGACACTCTTACTTTCTTTGATATGAAACTCTCCTGTGAGTCCAGATTTGGTTTCTGATGCTTCACTTCAAGTTTACTGTATCCCTTGGACCTTCTTATTGACGATGAAACACAGAAATTGCATCCGAATTTAATACAAGAGGCACAATGCCGACTTAAGTACAAGAGGACTGACACTCTCACTTTCTATGATATGAACGTGTCCTGTGAGTCCAGTTTTAGATTCCGATGCTTCACTTCAGGTTTACTGCATCCCTTGGACCTCCTTATTGACGATGAAACACAGAAATTGCATCCGAATTTAATACAAAAGTCACAATGCCGACTTAAGTACAAGAGGACTGACACTCTCACTTTCTGTGATATGAACCTCTCCTGTGAGTCCAGTTTTAGATTCCGATGCTTCACTTCAGGTTTACTGTATCCCTTGGAACATCCTGTTGACGATGAAACACAGAAATTGCATTAGAATGTATTACAAAAGGCACAATGCCAACTTAAGTAAAAGAGGACTGACACTCTCACTTTCTATGATATGAACCTATCCTGTGAGTACAGTTTTAGATTCCGATGCTTCACTTCATGTTTACTGTATCCCTTGGACCTTCTTATAGACGATTAAACACAGAAATTGCATCAGAATTTAACACAAAAGGTACAATGCCAACTTAAGCACAAGAGGACTGACACTCTCACTTTCTATGATATGAACCTCTCCTGTGAGTCCAGTTTTAGATTCCGATGCTTCACTTCAGGATTACTGTATCCCTCCGACCTTCTTATTGACGATGAAACACAGAAATTGTATTCGGATTTAATACAAAAGGCACAATGCCGACTAAAATACAAGAGGACTGACACTCTTCATTTCTATGATATGAACCTTTCCTGTGAGTCCAGATTTGGTTTCTGATGCTTCACTTCAAGTTTACTGTATCCCTTGGACCTTCTTATTGACGATGAAACACAGAAATTGCATCCGAATTTAATACAACAGGCACAATGCCGACTTAAGTACAAGAGGACTGACACTCTCACTTTCTATGAAATGAACGTCTCCTGTGAGTCCAGTTTTACATTCCGATGCTTCACTTCAGGTTTACTGTATCCCTAGGACCTCCTTATTGACGATGAAACACAGAAATTGCATCCGAATTTAATACAAAAGTCACAATGCCGACTTAAGTACAAGAGGACTGACACTCTCACTTTCTACGATACGAACCTCTCCTGTGAGTCCAGTTTTAGATTCCGATGCTTCACTTCAGGTTTACTATATCCCTTCGACCTTCATATTGACGATGAAACACAGAAATGGCATTCGGAATTAATACAAAAGGCACAATGCCGACGTAAGTACAAGAGGACAGACACTCTTACTTTCTTTGATATGAACCTCTCCTGTGTGTCCAGATTTGGTTTCTGATGCTTCACTTCAAGTTTACAGTATCCCTTGGACCTTCTTATTGACGATGAAACACAGAAATTGCATCCGAATTTAATACAACAGGCACAATGCCGACTGAAGTACATGAGGACTGACACTCTCACTTTCTATGATATGAACGTGTCCTGTGAGTCCAGTTTTAGATTCCGATGCTTCACTTCAGGTTTACTGCATCCCTTGGACCTCCTTATTGACGATGAAACACAGAAATTGCATCCGAATTTAATACAAAAGTCACAATGCCGACTTAAGTACAAGAGGACTGACACTCTCACTTTCTGTGATATGAACCTATCCTGTGAGTCCAGTTTTAGATTCCGATGCTTCACTTCAGGTTTACTGTATCCCTTGGAACATCCTGTTGACGATGAAACACAGAAATTGCATTAGAATGTATTACAAAAGGCACAATGCCAACTTAAGTAAAAGAGGACTGACACTCTCACTTTCTATGATATGAACCTATCCTGTGAGTCCAGTTTTAGATTCCGATGCTTCACTTCATGTTTACTGTATCCCTTGGACCTTCTTATAGACGATTAAACACAGAAATTGCATCAGAATTTAACACAAAAGGCACAATGCCAACTTAAGCACAAGAGGACTGACACTCTCACTTTCTATGATATGAACCTGTCCTGTGAGTCCAGTTTTAGATTCCGATGCTTCACTTCAGGATTACTGTATCCCTTCCACCTTCTTATTGACGATGAAACACAGAAATTGTATTCGGATTTAATACAAAAGGCACAATGCCGACTTAAGTACAAGAGGACTGACACTCTTACTTTCTATGATATGAACCTCTCCTGTGAGTCCAGATTTGGTTTCTGATGCTTCACTTCAAGTTTACTGTATCCCTTGGACCATCTTATTGACGACGAAACACAGAAATTGCATCCGAATTTAATACAACAGGCACAATGAAGACTGAAGTACAAGAGGACTGACACTCTCACTTTCTGTGATATGAATGTCTCCTGTGAGTCCAGTTTTGCATTCCGATGCTTCACTTCAGGTTTACTGTATCCCTTGGACCTCCTTATTGACGATGAAACACAGAAATTGCATCCGAATTTAATACAAATGTCACAATGCCGACTTAATTACAAGAGGACTGACACTCTCACTATCTACGATACGAACCTCTCCTGTGAGTCCAGTTTTAGATTCCGATGCTTCACTTCAGGTTTATTTAATCCCTTCGACCTTCTTATTGACGATGAAACACAGAAATTGCATTCGTATTTAATACAAAAGGCACAATGCCGACTTATATACAAGAGGACTGACACTCTTACTTTCTTTGATATGAACCTCTTCTGTGAGTCCAGATTTGGTTTCTGATGCTTCACTTCAAGTTTACTGTATCCCTTGGACCTTCTTATTGACGATGAAACACAGAAATTGAATCCGAATTTAATACAACAGGCACAATGCCGACTTAAGTACAAGAGGACTGACACTCTCACTTTCTATGATATGAACCTCTCCTGTGAGTCCAGTTTTAGATTCCGATGCTTCACTTCAGGTTTACTGTATCCCTAGGACCTCCTTATTGACGATGAAACACAGAAATTGCATCCGAATTTAATACAAAATCCACAATGCCGACTTAAGTACAAGAGGACTGACACTCTCACTTTCTACGATACGAACCTCTCCTGTGAGTCCAGTTTTAGATTCCGATGCTTCACTTCAGGTTTACTATATCGCTTCGACCTTCTTATTGACGATGAAACACAGAAATGGCATTCGGATTTAATACAAAAGGCACAATGCCGACGTAAGTACAAGAGGACTGACACTCTTACTTTCTTTGATATGAACCTCTCCTGTGAGTCCAGATTTGGTTTCTGATGCTTCACTTCAAGTTTACTGTATCCCTTGGACCTTCTTATTGACGATGAAACACAGAAATTGCATCCGAATTTAATACAACAGGCACAATGCCGACTTAAGTACAAGAGGACTGACACTCTCACTTTCTATGATATGAACGTGTCCTGTGAGTCCAGTTTTAGATTCCGATGCTTCACTTCAGGTTTACTGCATCCCTTGGACCTCCTTATTGACGATGAAACACAGAAATTGCATCCGAATTTAATACAAAAGTCACAATGCCGACTTAAGTACAAGAGGACTTACACTCTCACTTTCTGTGATATGAACCTCTCCTGTGAGTCCAGTTTTAGATTCCGATGCTTCACTTCAGGTTTACTGTATCCCTTGGAACATCCTGTTGACGATGAAACACAGAAATTGCATTAGAATGTATTACAAAACGCACAATGCCAACTTAAGTAAAAGAGGACTGACACTCTCACTTTCTATGATATGAACCTATCCTGTGAGTCCAGGTTTAGATTCCGATGCTTCACTTCATGTTTACTGTATCCCTTGGACCTTCTTATAGACGATTAAACACAGAAATTGCATCAGAATTTAACACAAAAGGCACAATGCCAACTTAAGCACAAGAGGACTGACACTCTCACTTTCTATGATATGAACCTGTCCTGTGAGTCCAGTTTTAGATTCCGATGCTTCACTTCAGGATTACTGTATCCCTCCGACCTTCTTATTGACGATGAAACACAGAAATTGTATTCGGATTTAATACAAAAGGCACAATGCCGACTAAAATACAAGAGGACTGACACTCTTCATTTCTATGATATGAACCTTTCCTGTGAGTCCAGATTTGGTTTCTGATGCTTCGCTTCAAGTTTACTGTATCCCTTGGACCATCTTATTGACGACGAAACACAGAAATTGCATCCGAATTTAATACAACAGGCACAATGAAGACTTAAGTACAAGAGGACTGACACTCTCACTTTCTGTGATATGAACGTCTCCTGTGAGTCCAGTTTTGCATTCCGATGCTTCACTTCAGGTTTACTGTATCCCTTGGACCTCCTTATTGACGATGAAACACAGAAATTGCATCCGAATTTAATACAAAAGTCACAATGCCGACTTAATTACAAGAGGACTGACACTCTCACTTTCTACGATACGAACCTCTCCTGTGAGTCCAGTTTTAGATTCCGATGCTTCACTTCAGGTTTATTTAATCCCTTCGACCTTCTTATTGACGATGAAACACAGAAATTGCATTCGTATTTAATACAAAAGGCACAATGCCGACTTATATACAAGAGGACTGACACTCTTACTTTCTTTGATATGAACCTCTTCTGTGAGTCCAGATTTGGTTTCTGATGCTTCACTTCAAGTTTACTGTATCCCTTGGACCTTCTTATTGACGATGAAACACAGAAATTGAATCCGAATTTAATACAACAGGCACAATGCCGACTTAAGTACAAGAGGACTGACACTCTCACTTTCTATGATATGAACCTCTCCTGTGAGTCCAGTTTTAGATTCCGATGCTTCACTTCAGGTTTACTGTATACCTTGGACCTTCTTATTGACGATGAAACACAGAAATTGCATAAGAATTTAATACAAAGGGCACAATGCCAACTTAAGCACAAGAGGACTGACACTCTCACTTTCTATGATATGAACCTCTCCTGTGAGTCCAGTTTTAGATTCCGATGCTTCACTTCAGGATTACTGTATCCCTCCGACCTTCTTATTGACGATGAAAGACAGAAATTGTATTCGGATTTAATACAAAAGGCACAATGCCGACTAAAGTACAAGAGGACTGACACTCTTCATTTCTATGATATTAACCTTTCCTGTGAGTCCAGATTTGGTTTCTGATGCTTCACTTCAAGTTTACTGTATCCCTTGGACCTTCTTATTGACGATGAAACACAGAAATTGCATCCGAATTTAATACAACAGGCACAATGCCGACTTAAGTACAAGAGGACTGACACTCTCACTTTCTATGAAATGAACGTCTCCTGTGAGTCCAGTTTTAGATTCCGATGCTTCACTTCAGGTTTACTGTATCCCTTGGAACATCCTGTTGACGATGAAACACAGAAATTGCATTAGAATGTATTACAAAAGGCACAATGCCAACTTAAGTAAAAGAGGACTGACACTCTCACTTTCTATGATATGAACCTGTCCTGTGAGTCCAGTTTTAGATTCCGATGCTTCACTTCAGGATTACTGTATCCCTTCCACCTTCTTATTGACGATGAAACACAGAAATTGTATTCGGATTTAATACAAAAGGCACAATGCCGACTTAAGTACAAGAGGACTGACACTCTAACTTTCTATGATATGAACCTCTCCTGTGAGTCCAGATTTGGTTTCTGATGCTTCACTTCAAGTTTACTGTATCCCTTGGACCTTCTTATTGACGACGAAACACAGAAATTGCATCCGAATTTAATACAACAGGCACAATGAAGACTTAAGTACAAGAGGACTGACCCTCTCACTTTCTGTGATATGAACGTCTCCTGTGAGTCCAGTTTTGCATTCCGATGCTTCACTTCAGGTTTACTGTATCCCTTGGACCTCCTTATTGACGATGAAACACAGAAATTGCATCCGAATTTAATACAAAAGTCATAATGCCGACTTAATTACAAGAGGACTGACACTCTCACTTTCTACGATACGAACCTCTCCTGTGAGTCCAGTTTTAGATTCCGATGCTTCACTTCAGGTTTATTTAATCCCTTCGACCTTCTTATTGACGATGAAACACAGAAATTGCATTCGTATTTAATACAAAAGGCACAATGCCGACTTATATACAAGAGGACTGACACTCTTACTTTCTTTGATATGAACCTCTTCTGTGAGTCCAGATTTGGTTTCTGATGCTTCACTTCAAGTTTACTGTATCCCTTGGACCTTCTTATTGACGATGAAACACAGAAATTGAATCCGAATTTAATACAACAGGCACAATGCCGACTTAAGTACAAGAGGACTGACACTCTCACTTTCTATGATATGAACCTCTCCTGTGAGTCCAGTTTTAGATTCCGATGCTTCACTTCAGGTTTACTGTATACCTTGGACCTTCTTATTGACGATGAAACACAGAAATTGCATAAGAATTTAATACAAAAGGCACAATGCCAACTTAAGCACAAGAGGACTGACACTCTCACTTTCTATGATATGAACCTCTCCTGTGAGTCCAGTTTTCGATTCCCATGCTTCACTTCAGGATTACTGTATCCCTCCGACCTTCTTATTGACGATTAAAGACAGAAATTGTATTCGGATTTAATACAAAAGGCACAATGCCGACTAAAGTACAAGAGGACTGACACTCTTCATTTCTATGATATTAACCTTTCCTGTGAGTCCAGATTTGGTTTCTGATGCTTCACTTCAAGTTTACTGTATCCCTTGGACCTTCTTATTGACGATGAAACACAGAAATTGCATCGGAATTTAATACAACAGGCACAATGCCGACTTAAGTACAAGAGGACTGACACTCTCACTTTCTATGATATGAACGTGTCCTGTGAGTCCAGTTTTAGATTCCGATGCTTCACTTCAGGTTTACTGAATCCCTTGGACCTCCTAAATGACGATGAAACACAGAAATTGCATCCGAATTTAATACAAAAGTCACAATGCCGACTTAAGTACAAGAGGACTGACACTCTCACTTTCTGTGATATGAACCTCTCCTGTGAGTCCAGTTTTAGATTCCGATGCTTCACTTCAGGTTTACTGTATCCCTTGGAACATCCTGTTGACGATGAAACACAGAAATTGCATTAGAATGTATTACAAAAGGCACAATGCCAACTTAAGTAAAAGAGGACTGACACTCTCACTTTCTATGATATGAACCTATCCTGTGAGTCCAGTTTTAGATTCCGATGCTTCACTTCATGTTTACTGTATCCCTTGGACCTTCTTATAGACGATTAAACACAGAAATTGCATCAGAATTTAACACAAAAGGCACAATGCCAACTTAAGCACAAGAGGACAGACACTCTCACTTTCTATGATATGAACCTGTCCTGTGAGTCCAGTTTTAGATTCCGATGCTTCACTTCAGGATTACTGTATCCCTTCCACCTTCTTATTGACGATGAAACACAGAAATTGTATTCGGATTTAATACAAAAGGCACAATGCCGACTTAAGTACAAGAGGACTGACACTCTTACTTTCTATGATATGAACCTCTCCTGTGAGTCCAGATTTGGTTTCTGATGCTTCACTTCAAGTTTACTGTATCCCTTGGACCTTCTTATTGACGACGAAACACAGAAATTGCATCCTAATTTAATACAACAGGCACAATGAAGACTTAAGTACAAGAGGACTGACACTCTCACTTTCTGTGATATGAACGTCTCCTGTGAGTCCAGTTTTGCATTCCGATGCTTCACTTCAGGTTTACTGTATCCCTTGGACCTCCTTATTGACGATGAAACACAGAAATTGCATCCGAATTTAATACAAAAGTCACAATGCCGACTTAATTACAAGAGGACTGACACTCTCACTTTCTACGATACGAACCTCTCCTGTGAGTCCAGTTTCAGATTCCGATGCTTCACTTCAGGTTTATTTAATCCCTTCGACCTTCTTATTGACGATGAAACACAGAAATTGCATTCGTATTTAATACAAAAGGCACAATGCCGACTTATACACAAAAGGACTGACACTCTTACTTTCTTTGATATGAACCTCTTCTGTGAGTCCAGATTTGGTTTCTGATGCTTCACTTCAAGTTTACTGTATCCCTTGGACCTTCTTATTGACGATGAAACACAGAAATTGAATCCGAATTTAATACAACAGGCACAATGCCGACTTAAGTACAAGAGGACTGACACTCTCACTTTCTATGATATGAACCTCTCCTGTGAATCCAGTTTTAGATTCCGATGCTTCACTTCAGGTTTACTGTATACCTTGGACCTTCTTATTGACGATGAAACACAGAAATTGCATAAGAATTTAAT
Organism: Schistocerca serialis cubense; assembly: GCF_023864345.2. NCBI lineage: Eukaryota > Metazoa > Arthropoda > Insecta > Orthoptera > Acrididae > Schistocerca > Schistocerca serialis. The sequence goes on along the minus strand of NC_064647.1, from coordinate 22,289,499 downwards.
ACAAAAGGCACAATGCCAACTTAAGCACAAGAGGACTTACACTCTCACTTTCTATGATATGAACCTCTCCTGTGAGTCCAGTTTTAGATTCCGATGCTTCACTTCAGGATTACTGTATCCCTCCGACCTTCTTATTGACGATGAAAGACAGATATTGTATTCGGATTTAATACAAAAGGCACAATGCCGACTAAAGTACAAGAGGACTGACACTCTTCATTTCTATGATATTAACCTTTCCTGTGAGTCCAGATTTGGTTTCTGATGCTTCACTTCAAGTTTACTGTATCCCTTGGACCTTCTTATTGACGATGAAACACAGAAATTGCATCCGAATTTAATACAACAGGCACAATGCCGACTTAAGTACAAGAGGACTGACACTCTCACTTTCTATGAAATGAACGTCTCCTGTGAGTCCAGTTTTACATTCCGATGCTTCACTTCAGGTTTACTGTATCCCTAGGACCTCCTTATTGACGATGAAACGCAGATATTGCATCCGAATTTAATACAAAAGCCACAATGCCGACTTAAGTACAAGAGGACTGACACTCTCACTTTCTACGATACGAACCTCTCCTGTGAGTCCAGATTTAGATTCCGATGCTTCACTTCAGGTTTACTATATCCCTTCAACCTTCTTATTGACGATGAAACACAGAAATGGCATTCGGATTTAATACAAAAGGCACAATGCCGACGTAAGTACAAGAGGACTGACACTCTTACTTTCTTTGATATGAACCTCTCCTGTGAGTCCAGATTTGGTTTCTGATGCTTCACTTCAAGTTTACTGTATCCCTTGGACCTTCTTATTGACGATGAAACACAGAAATTGCATCCGAATTTAATACAACAGGCACAATGCCGACTTAAGTACAAGAGGACTGACACTCTCACTTTCTATGATATGAACGTGTCCTGTGAGTCCAGTTTTAGATTCCGATGCTTCACTTCAGGTTTACTGCATCCCTTGGACCTCCTTATTGACGATGAAACACAGAAATTGCATCCGAATTTAATACAAAAGTCACAATGCCGACTTAAGTACAAGAGGACTGACACTCTCACTTTCTGTGATATGAACCTCTCCTGTGAGTCCAGTTTTAGATTCCGATGCTTCACTTCAGGTTTACTGTATCCCTTGGAACATCCTGTTGACGATGAAACACAGAAATTGCATTAGAATGTATTACAAAAGGCACAATGCCAACTTAAGTAAAAGAGGACTGACACTCTCACTTTCTATGATATGAACCTATCCTGTGAGTCCAGTTTTAGATTCCGATGCTTCACTTCATGTTTACTGTATCCCTTGGACCTTCTTATAGACGATTAAACACAGAAATTGCATCAGAATTTAACACAAAAGGCACAATGCCAACTAAAGCACAAGAGGACAGACACTCTCACTTTCTATGATATGAACCTGTCCTGTGAGTCCAGTTTTAGATTCCGATGCTTCACTTCAGGATTACTGTATCCCTTCCACCTTCTTATTGACGATGAAACACAGAAATTGTATTCGGATTTAATACAAAAGGCACAATGCCGACTTAAGTACAAGAGGACTGACACTCTTACTTTCTATGATATGAACCTCTCCTGTGAGTCCAGATTTGGTTTCTGATGCTTCACTTCAAGTTTACTGTATCCCTTGGACCTTCTTATTGACGACGAAACACAGAAATTGCATCCTAATTTAATACAACAGGCACAATGAAGACTTAAGTACAAGAGGACTGACACTCTCACTTTCTGTGATATGAACGTCTCCTGTGAGTCCAGTTTTGCATTCCGATGCTTCACTTCAGGTTTACTGTATCCCTTGGACCTCCTTATTGACGATGAAACACAGAAATTGCATCCGAATTTAATACAAAAGTCACAATGCCGACTTAATTACAAGAGGACTGACACTCTCACTTTCTACGATACGAACCTCTCCTGTGAGTCCAGTTTCAGATTCCGATGCTTCACTTCAGGTTTATTTAATCCCTTCGACCTTCTTATTGACGATGAAACACAGAAATTGCATTCGTATTTAATACAAAAGGCACAATGCCGACTTATATACAAGAGGACTGACACTCTTACTTTCTTTGATATGAACCTCTTCTGTGAGTCCAGATTTGGTTTCTGATGTTTCACTTCAAGTTTACTGTATCCCTTGGACCTTCTTATTGACGATGAAACACAGAAATTGAATCCGAATTTAATACAACAGGCACAATGCCGACTTAAGTACAAGAGGACTGACACTCTCACTTTCTATGATATGAACCTCTCCTGTGAGTCCAGTTTTAGATTCCGATGCTTCACTTCAGGTTTACTGTATACCTTGGACCTTCTTATTGACGATGAAACAAAGAAATTGCATAAGAATTTAATACAAAAGGCACAATGCCAACTTAAGCACAAGAGGACTTACACTCTCACTTTCTATGATATGAACCTCTCCTGTGAGTCCAGTTTTAGATTCCGATGCTTCACTTCAGGATTACTGTATCCCTCCGACCTTCTTATTGACGATGAAAGACAGATATTGTATTCGGATTTAATACAAAAGGCACAATGCCGACTAAAGTACAAGAGGACTGACACTCTTCATTTCTATGATATTAACCTTTCCTGTGAGTCCAGATTTGGTTTCTGATGCTTCACTTCAAGTTTACTGTATCCCTTGGACCTTCTTATTGACGATGAAACACAGAAATTGCATCCGAATTTAATACAACAGGCACAATGCCGACTTAAGTACAAGAGGACTGACACTCTCACTTTCTATGAAATGAACGTCTCCTGTGAGTCCAGTTTTACATTCCGATGCTTCACTTCAGGTTTACTGTATCCCTAGGACCTCCTTATTGACGATGAAACGCAGATATTGCATCCGAATTTAATACAAAAGCCACAATGCCGACTTAAGTACAAGAGGACTGACACTCTCACTTTCTACGATACGAACCTCTCCTGTGAGTCCAGTTTTAGATTCCGATGCTTCACTTCAGGTTTACTATATCCCTTCGACCTTCTTATTGACGATGAAACACAGAAATGGCATTCGGATTTAATACAAAAGGCACAATGCCGACGTAAGTACAAGAGGACTGACACTCTTACTTTCTTTGATATGAACCTCTCCTGTGAGTCCAGATTTGGTTTCTGATGCTTCACTTCAAGTTTACTGTATCCCTTGGACCTTCTTATTGACGATGAAACACAGAAATTGCATCCGAATTTAATACAACAGGCACAATGCCGACTTAAGTACAAGAGGACTGACACTCTCACTTTCTATGATATGAACGTGTCCTGTGAGTCCAGTTTTAGATTCCGATGCTTCACTTCAGGTTTACTGCATCCCTTGGACCTCCTTATTGACGATGAAACACAGAAATTGCATCCGAATTTAATACAAAAGTCACAATGCCGACTTAAGTACAAGAGGACTGACACTCTCACTTTCTGTGATATGAACCTCTCCTGTGAGTCCAGTTTTAGATTCCGATGCTTCACGTCAGGTTTACTGTATCCCTTGGAACATCCTGTTGACGATGAAACACAGAAATTGCATTAGAATGTATTACAAAAGGCACAATGCCAACTTAAGTAAAAGAGGACTGACACTCTCACTTTCTATGATATGAACCTATCCTGTGAGTCCAGTTTTAGATTCCGATGCTTCACTTCATGTTTACTGTATCCCTTGGACCTTCATATAGACGATTAAACACAGAAATTGCATCAGAATTTAACACAAAAGGCACAATGCCAACTAAAGCACAAGAGGACAGACACTCTCACTTTCTATGATATGAACCTGTCCTGTGAGTCCAGTTTTAGATTCCGATGCTTCACTTCAGGATTACTGTATCCCTTCCACCTTCTTATTGACGATGAAACACAGAAATTGTATTCGGATTTAATACAAAAGGCACAATGCCGACTTAAGTACAAGAGGACTGACACTCTTACTTTCTATGATATGAACCTCTCCTGTGAGTCCAGATTTGGTTTCTGATGCTTCACTTCAAGTTTACTGTATCCCTTGGACCTTCTTATTGACGACGAAACACAGAAATTGCATCCTAATTTAATACAACAGGCACAATGAAGACTTAAGTACAAGAGGACTGACACTCTCACTTTCTGTGATATGAACGTCTCCTGTGAGTCCAGTTTTGCATTCCGATGCTTCACTTCAGGTTTACTGTATCCCTTGGACCTCCTTATTGACGATGAAACACAGAAATTGCATCCGAATTTAATACAAAAGTCACAATGCCGACTTAATTACAAGAGGACTGACACTCTCACTTTCTACGATACGAACCTCTCCTGTGAGTCCAGTTTCAGATTCCGATGCTTCACTTCAGGTTTATTTAATCCCTTCGACCTTCTTATTGACGATGAAACACAGAAATTGCATTCGTATTTAATACAAAAGGCACAATGCCGACTTATATACAAGAGGACTGACACTCTTACTTTCTTTGATATGAACCTCTTCTGTGAGTCCAGATTTGGTTTCTGATGCTTCACTTCAAGTTTACTGTATCCCTTGGACCTTCTTATTGACGATGAAACACAGAAATTGAATCCGAATTTAATACAACAGGCACAATGCCGACTTAAGTACAAGAGGACTGACACTCTCACTTTCTATGATATGAACCTCTCCTGTGAGTCCAGTTTTAGATTCCGATGCTTCACTTCAGGTTTACTGTATACCTTGGACCTTCTTATTGACGATGAAACACAGAAATTGCATAAGAATTTAATACAAAAGGCACAATGCCAACTTAAGCACAAGAGGACTGACACTCTCACTTTCTATGATATGAACCTCTCCTGTGAGTCCAGTTTTAGATTCCGATGCTTCACTTCAGGATTACTGTATCCCTCCGACCTTCTTATTGACGATGAAAGACAGATATTGTATTCGGATTTAATACAAAAGGCACAATGCCGACTAAAGTACAAGAGGACTGACACTCTTCATTTCTATGATATTAACCTTTCCTGTGAGTCCAGATTTGGTTTCTGATGCTTCACTTCAAGTTTACTGTATCCCTTGGACCTTCTTATTGACGATGAAACACAGAAATTGCATCCGAATTTAATACAACAGGCACAAAGCCGACTTAAGTACAAGAGGACTGACACTCTCACTTTCTATGAAATGAACGTCTCCTGTGAGTCCAGTTTTACATTCCGATGCTTCACCTCAGGTTTACTGTATCCCTAGGACCTCCTTATTGACGATGAAACGCAGATATTGCATCCGAATTTAATACAAAAGCCACAATGCCGACTTAAGTACAAGAGGACTGACACTCTCACTTTCTACGATACGAACCTCTCCTGTGAGTCCAGTTTTAGATTCCGATGCTTCACTTCAGGTTTACTATATCCCTTCGACCTTCTTATTGAGGATGAAACACAGAAATGGCATTCGGATTTAATACAAAAGGCACAATGCCGACGTAAGTACAAGAGGACTGACACTCTTACTTTCTTTGATATGAACCTCTCCTGTGAGTCCAGATTTGGTTTCTGATGCTTCACTTCTAGTTTACTGTATCCCTTGGACCTTCTTATTGACGATGAAACACAGAAATTGCATCCGAATTTAATACAACAGGCACAATGCCGACTTAAGTACAAGAGGACTGACACTCTCACTTTCTATGATATGAACGTGTCCTGTGAGTCCAGTTTTAGATTCCGATGCTTCACTTCAGGTTTACTGCATCCCTTGGACCTCCTTATTGACGATGAAACACAGAAATTGCATCCGAATTTAATACAAAAGTCACAATGCCGACTTAAGTACAAGAGGACTGACACTCTCACTTTCTGTGATATGAACCTCTCCTGTGAGTCCAGTTTTAGATTCCGATGCTTCACTTCAGGTTTACTGTATCCCTTGGAACATCCTGTTGACGATGAAACACAGAAATTGCATTAGAATGTATTACAAAAGGCACAATGCCAACTTAAGTAAAAGAGGACTGACACTCTCACTTTCTATGATATGAACCTATCCTGTGAGTCCAGTTTTAGATTCCGATGCTTCACTTCATGTTTACTGTATCCCTTGGACCTTCTTATAGACGATTAAACACAGAAATTGCATCAGAATTTAACACAAAAGGCACAATGCCAACTTAAGCACAAGAGGACAGACACTCTCACTTTCTATGATATGAACCTGTCCTGTGAGTCCAGTTTTAGATTCCGATGCTTCACTTCAGGATTACTGTATCCCTTCCACCTTCTTATTGACGATGAAACACAGAAATTGTATTCGGATTTAATACAAAAGGCACAATGCCGACTTAAGTACAAGAGGACTGACACTCTCACTTTCTACGATACGAACCTCTCCTGTGAGTCCAGTTTCAGATTCCGATGCTTCACTTCAGGTTTATTTAATCCCTTCGACCTTCTTATTGACGATGAAACACAGAAATTGCATTCGTATTTAATACAAAAGGCACAATGCCGACTTATATACAAGAGGACTGACACTCTTACTTTCTTTGATATGAACCTCTTCTGTGAGTCCAGATTTGGTTTCTGATGCTTCACTTCAAGTTTACTGTATCCCTTGGACCTTCTTATTGACGATGAAACACAGAAATTGAATCCGAATTTAATACAACAGGCACAATGCCGACTTAAGTACAAGAGGACTGACACTCTCACTTTCTATGAAATGAACCTCTCCTGTGAGTCCAGTTTTAGATTCCGATGCTTCACTTCAGGTTTACTGTATACCTTGGACCTTCTTATTGACGATGAAACACAGAAATTGCATAAGAATTTAATACAAAAGGGACGATGCCAACTTAAGCACAAGAGGACTGACACTCTCACTTTCTATGATATGAACCTCTCCTGTGAGTCCAGTTTTAGATTCCGATGCTTCACTTCAGGATTACTGTATCCCTCCGACCTTCTTATTGACGATGAAAGACAGATATTGTATTCGGATTTAATACAAAAGGCACAATGCCGACTAAAGTACAAGAGGACTGACACTCTTCATTTCTATGATATTAACCTTTCCTGTGAGTCCAGATTTGGTTTCTGATGCTTCACTTCAAGTTTACTGTATCCCTTGGACCTTCTTATTGACGATGAAACACAGAAATTGCATCCGAATTTAATACAACAGGCACAATGCCGACTTAAGTACAAGAGGACTGACACTCTCACTTTCTATGAAATGAACGTCTCCTGTGAGTCCAGTTTTACATTCCGATGCTTCACTTCAGGTTTACTGTATCCCTAGGACCTCCTTATTGACGATGAAACGCAGATATTGCATCCGAATTTAATACAAAAGCCACAATGCCGACTTAAGTACAAGAGGACTGACACTCTCACTTTCTACGATACGAACCTCTCCTGTGAGTCCAGTTTTAGATTCCGATGCTTCACTTCAGGTTTACTATATCCCTTCGACCTTCTTATTGACGATGAAACACAGAAATGGCATTCGGATTTAATACATAAGGCACAATGCCGACGTAAGTACAAGAGGACTGACACTCTTACTTTCTTTGATATGAACCTCTCCTGTGAGTCCAGATTTGGTTTCTGATGCTTCACTTCTAGTTTACTGTATCCCTTGGACCTTCTTATTGACGATGAAACACAGAAATTGCATCCGAATTTAATACAACAGGCACAATGCCGACTTAAGTACAAGAGGACTGACACTCTCACTTTCTATGATATGAACGTGTCCTGTGAGTCCAGTTTTAGATTCCGATGCTTCACTTCAGGTTTACTGCATCCCTTGGACCTCCTTATTGACGATGAAACACAGAAATTGCATCCGAATTTAATACAAAAGTCACAATGCCGACTTAAGTACAAGAGGACTGACACTCTCACTTTCTGTGATATGAACCTCTCCTGTGAGTCCAGTTTTAGATTCCGATGCTTCACTTCAGGTTTACTGTATCCCTTGGAACATCCTCTTGACGATGAAACACAGAAATTGCATTAGAATGTATTACAAAAGGCACAATGCCAACTTAAGTAAAAGAGGACTGACACTCTCACTTTCTATGATATGAACCTATCCTGTGAGTCCAGTTTTAGATTCCGATGCTTCACTTCATGTTTACTGTATCCCTTGGACCTTCTTATAGACGATTAAACACAGAAATTGCATCAGAATTTAACACAAAAGGCACAATGCCAACTTAAGCACAAGAGGACAGACACTCTCACTATCTATGATATGAACCTGTCCTGTGAGTCCAGTTTTAGATTCCGATGCTTCACTTCAGGATTACTGTATCCCTTCCACCTTCTTATTGACGATGAAACACAGAAATTGTATTCGGATTTAATACAAAAGGCACAATGCCGACTTAAGTACAAGAGGACTGACACTCTTACTTTCTATGATATGAACCTCTCCTGTGAGTCCAGATTTGGTTTCTGATGCTTCACTTCAAGTTTACTGTATCCCTTCGACCTTCTTATTGACGACGAAACACAGAAATTGCATCCTAATTTAATACAACAGGCACAATGAAGACTTAAGTACAAGAGGACTGACACTCTCACTTTCTGTGATATGAACGTCTCCTGTGAGTCCAGTTTTGCATTCCGATGCTTCACTTCAGGTTTACTGTATCCCTTGGACCTCCTTATTGACGATGAAACACAGAAATTGCATCCGAATTTAATACAAAAGTCACAATGCCGACTTAATTACAAGAGGACTGACACTCTCACTTTCTACGATACGAACCTCTCCTGTGAGTCCAGTTTCAGATTCCGATGCTTCACTTCAAGTTTATTTAATCCCTTCGACCTTCTTATTGACGATGAAACACAGAAATTGCATTCGTATTTAATACAAAAGGCACAATGCCGACTTATATACAAGAGGACTGACACTCTTACTTTCTTTGATATGAACCTCTTCTGTGAGTCCAGATTTGGTTTCTGATGCTTCACTTCAAGTTTACTGTATCCCTTGGACCTTCTTATTGACGATGAAACACAGAAATTGAATCCGAATTTAATACAACAGGCACAATGCCGACTTAAGTACAAGAGGACTGACACTCTCACTTTCTATGATATGAACCTCTCCTGTGAGTCCAGTTTTAGATTCCGATGCTTCACTTCAGGTTTACTGTATACCTTGGACCTTCTTATTGACGATGAAACACAGAAATTGCATAAGAATTTAATACAAAAGGCACAATGCCAACTTAAGCACAAGAGGACTGACACTCTCACTTTCTATGATATGAACCTCTCCTGTGAGTCCAGTTCTAGATTCCGATGCTTCACTTCAGGATTACTGTATCCCTCCGACCTTCTTATTGACGATGAAAGACAGATATTGTATTCGGATTTAATACAAAAGGCACAATGCCGACTAAAGTACAAGAGGACTGACACTCTTCATTTCTATGATATTAACCTTTCCTGTGAGTCCAGATTTGGTTTCTGATGCTTCACTTCAAGTTTACTGTATCCCTTGGACCTTCTTATTGACGATGAAACACAGAAATTGCATCCGAATTTAATACAACAGGCACAATGCCGACTTAAGTACAAGAGGACTGACACTCTCACTTTCTATGAAATGAACGTCTCCTGTGAGTCCAGTTTTACATTCCGATGCTTCACTTCAGGTTTACTGTATCCCTAGGACCTCCTTATTGACGATGAAACGCAGATATTGCATCCGAATTTAATACAAAAGCCACAATGCCGACTCAAGTACAAGAGGACTGACACTCTCAATTTCTACGATACGAACCTCTCCTGTGAGTCCAGTTTTAGATTCCGATGCTTCACTTCAGGTTTACTATATCCCTTCGACCTTCTTATTGACGATGAAACACAGAAATGGCATTCGGATTTAATACAAAAGGCACAATGCCGACGTAAGTACAAGAGGACTGACACTCTTACTTTCTTTGATATGAACCTCTCCTGTGAGTCCAGATTTGGTTTCTGATGCTTCACTTCAAGTTTACTGTATCCCTTGGACCTTCTTATTGACGATGAAACACAGAAATTGCATCCGAATTTAATACAACAGGCACAATGCCGACTTAAGTACAAGAGGACTGACACTCTCACTTTCTATGATATGAACGTGTCCTGTGAGTCCAGTTTTAGATTCCGATGCTTCACTTCAGGTTTACTGCATCCCTTGGACCTCCTTATTGACGATGAAACACAGAAATTGCATCCGAATTTAATACAAAAGTCCAATGCCGACTTAAGTACAAGAGGACTGACACTCTCACTTTCTGTGATATGAACCTCTCCTGTGAGTCCAGTTTTAGATTCCGATGCTTCACTTCAGGTTTACTGTATCCCTTGGAACATCCTGTTGACGATGAAACACAGAAATTGCATTAGAATGTATTACAAAAGGCACAATGCCAACTTAAGTAAAAGAGGACTGACACTCTCACTTTCTATGATATGAACCTATCCTGTGAGTCCAGTTTTAGATTCCGATGCTTCACTTCATGTTTACTGTATCCCTTGGACCTTCTTATAGACGATTAAACACAGAAATTGCATCAGAATTTAACACAAAAGGCACAATGCCAACTTAAGCACAAGAGGACTGACACTCTCACTTTCTATGATATGAACCTCTCCTGTGAGTCCAGTTTTCGATTCCCATGCTTCACTTCAGGATTACTGTATCCCTCCGACCTTCTTATTGACGATGAAAGACATAAATTGTATTCGGATTTAATACAAAAGGCACAATGCCGACTAAAGTACAAGAGGACTGACACTCTTCATTTCTATGATATTAACCTTTCCTGTGAGTCCAGATTTGGTTTCTGATGCTTCACTTCAAGTTTACTGTATCCCTTGTACCTTCTTATTGACGATGAAACACAGAAATTGCATCCGAATTTAATACAACAGGCACAATGCCGACTTAAGTACAAGAGGACTGACACTCTCACTTTCTATGAAATGAACGTCTCCTGTGAGTCCAGTTTTACATTCCGATGCTTCACTTCAGGTTTACTGTATCCCTAGGACCTCCTTATTGACGATGAAACACAGAAATTGCATCCGAATTTAATACAAAAGCCACAATGCCGACTTAAGTACAAGAGGACTGACACTCTCACTTTCTACGATACGAACCTCTCCTGTGAGTCCAGTTTTAGATTCCGATGCTTCACTTCAGGTTTACTATATCCCTTCGACCTTCTTATTGACGATGAAACACAGAAATGGCATTCGGATTTAATACAAAAGGCACAATGCCGACGTAAGTACAAGAGGACTGACACTCTTACTTTCTTTGATATGAACCTCTCCTGTGAGTCCAGATTTCGTTTCTGATGCTTCACTTCAAGTTTACTGTATCCCTTGGACCTTCTTATTGACGATGAAACACAGAAATTGCATCCGAATTTAATACAACAGGCACAATGCCGACTTAAGTACAAGAGGACTGACACTCTCACTTTCTATGATATGAACGTGTCCTGTGAGTCCAGTTTTAGATTCCGATGCTTCACTTCAGGTTTACTGAATCCCTTGGACCTCCTTATTGACGATGAAACACAGAAATTGCATCCGAATTTAATACAAAAGTCACAATGCCGACTTAAGTACAAGAGGACTGACACTCTCACTTTCTGTGATATGATCCTCTCCTGTGAGTCCAGTTTTAGATTCCGATGCTTCACTTCAGGTTAACTGTATCCCTTGGAACATCCTGTTGACGATGAAACACAGAAATTGCATTAGAATGTATTACAAAAGGCACATTGCCAACTTAAGTAAAAGAGGACTGACACTCTCACTTTCTATGATATGAACCTATCCTGTGAGTCCAGTTTTAGATTCCGATGCTTCACTTCATGTTTACTGTATCCCTTGGACCTTCTTATAGACGATTAAACACAGAAATTGCATCAGAATTTAACACAAAAGGCACAATGCCAACTTAAGCACAAGAGGACAGACACTCTCACTTTCTATGATATGAACCTGACCTGTGAGTCCAGTTTTAGATTCCGATGCTTCACTTCAGGATTACTGTATCCCTTCCACCTTCTTATTGACGATGAAACACAGAAATTGTATTCGGATTTAATACAAAAGGCACAATGCCGACTTAAGTACAAGAGGACTGACACTCTTACTTTCTATGATATGAACCTCTCCTGTGAGTCCAGATTTGGTTTCTGATGCTTCACTTCATGTTTACTGTATCCCTTGGACCTTCTTATAGACGATTAAACACAGAAATTGCATCAGAATTTAACACAAAAGGCACAATGCCAACTTAAGCACAAGAGGACAGACACTCTCACTTTCTATGATATGAACGTCTCCTGTGAGTCCAGTTTTGCATTCCGATGCTTCACTTCAGGTTTACTGTATCCCTTGGACCTCCTTATTGACGATGAAACACAGAAATTGCATCCGAATTTAATACAAAAGTCACAATGCCGACTTAATTACAAGAGGACTGACACTCTCACTTTCCACGATACGAACCTCTCCTGTGAGTCCAGTTTCAGATTCCGATGCTTCACTTCAGGTTTATTTAATCCCTTCGACCTTCTTATTGACGATGAAACACAGAAATTGCATTCGTATTTAATACAAAAGGCACAATGCCGACTTATATACAAGAGGACTGACACTCTTACTTTCTTTGATATGAACCTCTTCTGTGAGTCCAGATTTGGTTTCTGATGCTTCACTTCAAGTTTACTGTATCCCTTGGACCTTCTTATTGACGATGAAACACAGAAATTGAATCCGAATCTAATACAATAGGCAATATGCCGACTTAAGTACAAGAGGACTGACACTCTCACTTTCTATGATATGAACCTCTCCTGTGAGTCCAGTTTTAGATTCCGATGCTTCACTTCAGGTTTACTGTATACCTTGGACCTTCTTATTGACGATGAAACACAGAAATTGCATAAGAATTTAATACAAAAGGCACAATGCCAACTTAAGCACAAGAGGACTGACACTCTCACTTTCTATGATATGAACCACTCCTGTGAGTCCAGTTTTAGATTCCGATGCTTCACTTCAGGATTACTGTATCCCTCCGACCTTCTTATTGACGATGAAAGACAGATATTGTATTCGGATTTAATACAAAAGGCACAATGCCGACTAAAGTACAAGAGGACTGACACTCTTCATTTCTATGATATTAACCTTTCCTGTGAGTCCAGATTTGGTTTCTGATGCTTCACTTCAAGTTTACTGTATCCCTTGGACCTTCTTACTGACGATGAAACACAGAAATTGCATCCGAATTTAATACAACAGGCACAATGCCGACTTAAGTACAAGAGGACTGACACTCTCACTTTCTATGAAATGAACGTCTCCTGTGAGTCCAGTTTTACATTCCGATGCTTCACTTCAGGTTTACTGTATCCCTAGGACCTCCTTATTGACGATGAAACGCAGATATTGCATCCGAATTTAATACAAAAGCCACAATGCCGACTTAAGTACAAGAGGACTGACACTCTCACTTTCTACGATACGAACCTCTCCTGTGAGTCCAGTTTTAGATTCCGATGCTTCACTTCAGGTTTACTATATCCCTTCGACCTTCTTATTGACGATGAAACACAGAAATGGCATTCGGATTTAATACAAAAGGCACAATGCCGACGTAAGTACAAGAGGACTGACACTCTTACTTTCTTTGATATGAACCTCTCCTGTGAGTCCAGATTTGGTTTCTGATGCTTCACTTCAAGTTTACTGTATCCCTTGGACCTTCTTATTGACGATGAAACACAGAAATTGCATCCGAATTTAATACAACAGGCACAATGCCGACTTAAGTACAAGAGGACTGACACTCTCACTTTCTATGATATGAACGTGTCCTGTGAGTCCAGTTTTAGATTCCGATGCTTCACTTCAGGTTTACTGCATCCCTTGGACCTCCTTATTGACGATGAAACACAGAAATTGCATCCGAATTTAATACAAAAGTCACAATGCCGACTTAAGTACAAGAGGACTGACACTCTCACTTTCTGTGATATGAACCTCTCCTGTGAGTCCAGTTTTAGATTCCGATGCTTCACTTCAGGTTTACTGTATCCCTTGGAACATCCTGTTGACGATGAAACACAGAAATTGCATTAGAATGTATTACAAAAGGCACAATGCCAACTTAAGTAAAAGAGGACTGACACTCTCACTTTCTATGATATGAACCTATCCTGTGAGTCCAGTTTTAGATTCCGATGATTCACTTCATGTTTACTGTATCCCTTGGACCTTCTTATAGACGATTAAACACAGAAATTGCATCAGAATTTAACACAAAAGGCACAATGCCAACTTAAGCACAAGAGGACTGACACTCTCACTTTCTATGATATGAACCTCTCCTGTGAGTCCAGTTTTAGATTCCGATGCTTCACTTCAGGATTACTGTATCCCTTCGACCTTCTTATTGACGATGAAACACAGAAATTGTATTCGGATTTAATACAAAAGGCACAATGCCGACTTAAGTACAAGAGGACTGACACTCTTACTTTCTATGATACGAACCTCTCCTGTGAGTCCAGATTTGGTTTCTGATGCTTCACTTCAAGTTTACTGTATCCCTTGGACCTTCTTATTGACGACGAAACACAGAAATTGCATCCGAATTTAATACAACAGGCACAATGAAGACTTAGGTACAAGAGGACTGACACTCTCACTTTCTGTGATATGAACGTCTCCTGTGAGTCCAGTTTTACATTCCGATGCTTCACTTCAGGTTAACTGTATCCCTTGGACCTCCTTATTGACGATGAAACACAGAAATTGCATCCGAATTTAATACAAAAGTCACAATGCCGACTTAATTACAAGAGGACTGACACTCTCACTTTCTACGATACGAACCTCTCCTGTGAGTCCAGTTTTAGATTCCGATGCTTCACTTCAGGTTTACTATATCCCTTCGACCTTCTTATTGACGATGAAACACAGAAATGGCATTCGGATTTAATACAAAAGGCACAATGCCGACGTAAGTACAAGAGGACTGACACTCTTACTTTCTTTGATATGAACCTCTCCTGTGAGTCCAGACTTGGTTTCTGATGCTTCACTTCAAGTTTACTGTATCCCTTGGACCTTCTTATTGACGAAGAAATACAGAAATTGCATCCGAATTTAACACAACAGGCACAATGCCGACTTAAGTTCAAGAGGACTGACACTCTCACTTTCTATGATATGAACGTGTCCTGTGAGTCCAGTTTTAGATTCCGATGCTTCACTTCAGGTTTACTGCATCCCTTGGACCTCCTTATTGACGATGAAACACAGAAATTGCATCCGAATTTAATACAAAAGTCACAATGCCGACTTAAGTACAAGAGGACTGACACTCTCACTTTCTGTGATATGAACCTCTCCTGTGAGTCCAGTTTTAGATTCCGATGCTTCACTTCAGGTTTACTGTATCCCTTGGAACAACCATGTTGACGATGAAACACAGAAATTGCATTAGAATGTATTACAAAAGGCACAATGCCAACTTAAGTAAAAGAGGACTGACACTCTCACTTTCTATGATTTGAACCTAACCTGTGAGTCCAGTTTTAGATTCCGATGCTTCACTTCATGTTTACTGAATCCCTTGGACCTTCTTATAGACGATTAAACACAGAAATTGCATCAGAATTTAACACAAAAGGCACAATGCCAACTTAAGCACAAGAGGACTGACACTCTCACTTTCTATGATATGAACCTCTCCTGTGAGTCCAGTTTTAGATTCCGATGCTTCACTTCAGGATTACTGTATCCCTTCGACCTTCTTATTGACGATGAAACACAGAAATTGTATTCGGATTTAATACAAAAGGCACAATGCCGACTTAAGTACAAGAGGACTGACACTCTTACTTTCTATGATATGAACCTCTCCTGTGAGTCCAGATTTGGTTTCTGATGCTTCACTTCAAGTTTACTGTATCCCTTGGACCTTCTTATTGACGACGAAACACAGAAATTGCATCCGAATTTAATACAACAGGCACAATGAAGACTTAAGTACAAGAGGACTGACACTCTCACTTTCTGTGATATGAACGTCTCCTGTGAATCCAGTTTTACATTCCGATGCTTCACTTCAGGTTTACTGTATCCCTTGGACCTCCTTATTGACGATGAAACACAGAAATTGCATCCGAATTTAATACAAAAGTCACAATTCCGACTTAATTACAAGAGGACTGACACTCTCACTTTCTACGATACGAACCTCTCCTGTGAGTCCAGTTTTAGATTCCGATGCTTCACTTCAGGTTTATTTAATCCCTTCGACCTTCTTATTGACGATGAAACACAGAAATTGCATTCGTATTTAATACAAAAGGCACAATGCCGACTTAAGTACAAGAGGACTGACACTCTTACTTTCTTTGATATGAACCTCTTCTGTGAGTCCAGATTTGGTTTCTGATGCATCACTTCAAGTTTACTGTATCCCTTGGACCTTCTTATTGACGATGAAACACAGAAATTGAATCCGAATTTAATACAACAGGCACAATGCCGACTTAAGTACAAGAGGACTGACACTCTCACTTTCTATGATATGAACCTCTCCTGTGAGTCCAGTTTTAGATTCCGATGCTTCACTTCAGGTTTACTGTATCCCTTCGACCTTCTTATTGCCGATGAAACACAGAAATTGCATCCGAATTTAATACAAAAGGCACAATACCAACTTAAGTACATGAGGACTGAGACTCTCACTTTCTATGATGTGAACCTCTCCAGTGAGTCCAGTTTTAGATTCCGATGCTTCACTTCAGGTTAACTATATCCCTTGGACCTTCTTATTGAAGATGAAACACAGAAATAGCATCCAAATGTAATACAAAAAGCACAATGCCGACTTAAGGACAAGAGGACTGACACTCTTACTTTCTTTGATATGAACCTCTCCAGTGAGTCCAGATTTGGTTTCTGATGCTTCACTTCAAGTTTACTGTATCCCTTGGACCTTCTTATTGACGATGAAACACAGAAATTGCACCCGAATTTAATACAAAAGTCACAATGCCGACTTAAGTACAAGATGACTGACACTCTCACTTTCTGTGATATGAACCTCTCCTGTGAGTCCAGTTTTAGATTCCGATGCTTCACTTCAGGTTTACTGTATACCTTGGAACTTCTTATTGACGATGAAACACAGATGGATTAATAGAAGAGATAGACATGATCCAGCGAAAAGCAGCGCGATTCGTCATGGGGACATTCAGTCAGCGCGAGAGCGTTACGGAGATGCTGAACAAGCTCCAGTGGCGGACACTTCAAGAAAGGCGTTACGCAATATGGAGAGGTTTATTATCGAAATTACGAGAGAGCACATTCCGGGAAGAGATGGGCAACATATTACTACCGCCCACATATATCTCGCGTAATGATCACAACGAAAAGATCCGAGAAATTAGAGCAAATACGGAGACTTACAAGCAGTCGTTCTTTCCACGCACAATTCGTGAATGGAACAGGGAAGGGGGGATCAGATAGTGGTACAACAAGTACCCTCCGCCACACACCGTAAGGTGGATCGCGGAGTATAGATATAGATGTAGATGTAGAAATTGCATTAGAATGTATTACAAAAGGCACAATGCCAACTTAAGTAAAAGAGGACTGACACTCTCACTTTATATGATATGAACCTCTCCTGTTAGTCCAGTTTTCGATTCCGATGCTTCACTTCATGTTTACTGTATCCCTTGGACCTTCTTATAGACGATGAAACACGGAAATTGCATCCGAATTTAATACAAAAGGCACAATGCCGACTTAAGTACAAGATAACTGACACCCTCACTTTCTATGATATGAACCTACCCTGTGAGTCCAGTTTTAGATTCCGATGCTTCACTTCAGGTTTATTGTATCCCTCGGACCTTCTTATTGACGATGAAACACAGAAATTGCATTCGAATTTAATGCAAAAGGCACAATGCCGACTTAAGTACAAGAGGACTGACACTCTTACTTTCTATGATATGAACCTCTCCTGTGAGTCCAGATTTGGTTTCTGATGCTTCACATCAAGTTTACTGTATCCCTTGGACCTTCTTATTGTCGATGAAACACAGAAATTGCATCCGAATTTAATACAACAGTCACAATGCCGACTTAAGTAAAAGAGGACTGACACTCTCACGTTCTAGGATATGAACCTCTCCTGTGAGTCCAGTTTTAGATTCCGATGCTTCACTTCAGGTTTACTGTATCCCTTGGAACTTCTTATTGACGATGAAACACAGATGGATTAATAGAAGAGATAGACATGATCCAGCGAAAAGCAGCGCGATTCGTCATGGGGACATTTAGTCAGCGCGAGAGCGTTACGGAGATGCTGAGCAAGCTCCGGTGGCGGACACTTCAAGAAAGGCGTTACGCAATACGGAGAGGTTTATTATCGAAATTACGAGAGAGCGCATTCCGGGAAGAGATGGGCAACATATTACTACCGCCCACATATATCGCGCGTAATGATCACAACGAAAAGATCCGAGAAATTAGAGCAAATACGGAGACTTACAAGCAGTCGTTCTTTCCACGCACAATTCGTGAATGGAACAGGGAAGGGGGGATCAGATAGTGGTACAATAAGTACCCTCCGCCACACACCGTAAGGTGGCTCGCGGAGTATAGATGTAGATGTAGATGTAGAAATCGCATTAGAATGTATTACAAAAGGCACAATGCCAACTTAAGTAAAAGAGGACTGACACTCTCACTTTCTATGATATGAACCTCTCCTGTTAGTCCAGTTTTCGATTCTGATGCTTCACTTCATGTTTACTGTATCCCTTGGACCTTCTTATAGACGATGAAACACGGAAATTGCATCCGAATTTAATACAAAAGGCACAATGCCGACTTAAGTACAAGATAACTGACACTCTCACTTTCTATGATATGAACCTACCCTGTGAGTCCAGTTTTAGATTCCTATGCTTCACTTCAGGTTTATTGTATCCCTTGGACCTTCTTATTGACGATGAAACACAGAAATTGCATTCGAATTTAATGCAAAAGGCACAATGCCAACTTAAGTACATGACGACTGAGACTCTCACTTTCTATGATGTGAACCTCTCCTGTGAGTCCAGTTTTAGATTCCGATGCTTCACTTCAGGTTTACTGTATACCTTGGACCTTCTTATTGACGATGAAACACAGAAATTGCATAAGAATTTAATACAAAAGGCACAATGCCGACTTAAGCACAAGAGGACTGACACTCTCACTTTCTATGATATGAACCTCTCCTGTGAGTCCAGTTTTAGATTCCGATGCTTCACTTCAGGTTTACTGTATCCCTTCGACCTTCTTATTGACGATGAAACACAGAAATGGCATTCGGATTTAATACAAAAGGCACAATGCCGACTTAAGTACAAGAGGACTGACACTCTTACTTTCTATGATATGAACCTCTCCTGTGAGTCCAGATTTGGTTTCTGATGCTTCACTTCAAGTTTACTGTATCCCTTGGACCTTCTTATTGACGATGAAACACAGAAATTGCATTAGAATGTATTACAAAAGGCACAATGCCAACTTAAGTAAAAGAGGACTGACACTCTCACTTTCTATGATATGAACCTCTCCTGTGAGTCCAGTTTTAGATTCCGATGCTTCACTTCATGTTTACTGTATCCCTTGGACCTTCTTATAGACGATGAAACACAGAAATTGCATCCGAATTTAATACAAAAGGCACAATGCCGACTTAGGTACAAGAGGACTGACACTCTCACTTTCTGTGATATGAACCTCTCCCGTGAGTCCAGTTTTAGATTCCGATGCTTCACTTCAGGTTTACTGTATCCCTTGGACCTTCTTATTGACGATAAAACACAGAAATTGCATCCGAATTTAATACAAAAGGCACAATGCCAACTTAAGTACATGAGGACTGAGACTCTCACTTTCTATGATGTGAACCTCTCCTGTGGGTCCAGTTTTAGATTCCGATGCTTCACTTCAGGTTAACTGTATCACTTGGACCTTCTTATTGACGATGAAACACAGAAATAGCATCCGAATTTAATACAAATGTCACAATGCCGACTTAAGTACAAGAGGACTGACACTCACACTTTCTGTGATATGAACCACTCCTGTGACTCCAGTTTTAGATTCCGATGCTTCACGTTAGGTTTACTGTATCCCTTGGAACTTCTTATTGACGATGAAACACAATAATTGCATTAGACAGTATTACAAAAGGCTAAATGCCAACTTAAGTAAAAGAGGACTGACAGTCTCACTTTCTATGATATGAACCTCTCCTGGGAGTCCAGTTTCAGATTCCGATTCTTCACTTCATGTTTACTGTATCCCTTGGACATTCTTATACACGATGAAACACAGAAATTGCATCCGAATTTAATACAAAAGACACAATGCCGACTTAAGTACAAGAGGACTGACACTCTCACTTTCTATGATATGAACCTCTCCTGTGAGTCCAGTTTTAGATTCCGATGCTTCACTTCAGGTTTACTGTATCCCTTGGACGTTCTTATTGACGACGAAACACAGAAATTGCATCCGAATTTAATACAAAAGGCACAATGCCAACTTAAGTACAAGAGGATTGAGACTCTCACTTTCTATTATGTGAACCTCTCCTGTGAGTCCAGTTTTAGATTCCGATGCTTCACTTCAGGTTAACTGTATCCCTTGGACCTTCTTATTGACGATGAAACACAGAAATAGCATCCGAATTTAATACAAAAGGCACAATTCCGACTTAAGTACGAGAGGACTGACACTCTCACTTTCTATGATATGAACCTCTCCTGTGAGTCCAGTTTTAGATTTGATGCTTAACTTCAGTTTTACTGTATCCCTTGGACCTTCTTATTGACGATGAAACACAGAAATTGCTCCGAATTTAATACACTTCACTATGCCGACTTAACTACAAGAGGACTGACACTCTCACTTTCTATGATATGAACCTCTCCTGTGAGACAAGTTTTAGATTCCGATGCTTCACCTCAGGTTTACTGTTTACCTTGGACCTTCTTATTACTGATGAAACCCAGAAATTGCATAAGAATTTAATACAAAAGGCAAAATGCCGACTTAAGCACAAGAGGACTGACACTCTCACTTTCTATGATATAAACCTCTCCTGTGAGTCCAGTTTTAGATTCCGATGCTTCACTTCAGGTTTACTGTATCCCTTCGACCTTCTTATTGACGATGAAACACAGAAATGGCATTCGGATTTAATACAAAAGGCAAAATGCCGACTTAAGCACAAGAGAACTGACACTCTCACTTTCTGTGATATGAACCTCTCCTGTGAGTCCAGTTTTAGATTCCGATGCTTCACTTCAGGTTTACTGTATCCCTTGGAACATCCTGTTGACGATGAAACACAGAAATTGCATTAGAATGTATTACAAAAGGCACAATGCCAACTTAAGTAAAACAGGACTGACACTCTCACTTTCTATGATATGAACCTCTCCTGTGAGTCCAGTTTTAGATTCCGATGCTTCACTTCATGTTTACTGTATCCCTTGGACCTTCTTATAGACGATTAAACACAGAAATTGCATCAGAATTTAACACAAAAGGCACAATGCCAACTTAAGCACAAGAGGACTGACACTCTCACTTTCTATGATATGAACCTCTCCTGTGAGTCCAGTTTTAGATTCCGATGCTTCACTTCAGGATTACTGTATCCCTTGGACCTTCTTATTGACGACGAAACACAGAAATTGCATCCGAATTTAATACAAAAGTCACAATGCCAACTTAAGTACGTGAGGATTGAGACTCTCACTTTCTATTATGTGAACCTCTCCTGTGAGTCCAGTTTTAGATTCCGATGCTTCACTTCAGGTTTACTATATCCCTTCGACCTTCTTATTGACGATGAAACATAGAAATGGCATTCGGATTTAATACAAAAGGCACAATGCCGACGTAAGTACAAGAGGACTGACACTCTTACTTTCTTTGATATGAACCTCTCCTGTGAGTCCAGATTTGGTTTCTGATGCTTCACTTCAAGTTTACTGTATCCCTTGGACCTTCTTATTGACGATGAAACACAGAAATTGCATCCGAATTTAATACAATAGGCACAATGCCGACTTAAGTACAAGAGGACTGACACTCTCACTTTCTATGATATGAACGTGTCCTGTGAGTCCAGTTTTAGATTCCGATGCTTCACTTCAGGTTTACTGCATCCCTTGGACCTCCTTATTGACGTTGAAACACAGAAATTGCATCCGAATTTAATACAAAAGTCACAATGCCGACTTAAGTACAAGAGGACTGACACTCTCACTTTCTGTGATATGAACCGCTCCTGTGAGTCCAGTTTTAGATTCCGATGCTTCACTTCAGATTTACTGTATCCCTTGGAAAATCCTGTTGACGATGAAACACAGAAATTGCATTAGAATGTATTACAAAAGGCACAATGCCAACTTAAGTAAAAGAGGACTGACACTCTCACTTTCTATGATATGAACCTATCCTGTGAGTCCAGTTTTAGATTCCGATGCTTCACTTCATGTTTACTGTATCCCTTGGACCTTCTTATAGACGATTAAACACAGAAATTGCATCAGAATTTAACACAAAAGGCACAATGCCAACTTAAGCACAAGAGGACTGACACTCTCACTTTCTATGATATGAACCTCTCCTGTGAGTCCAGTTTTAGATTCCGATGCTTCACTTCAGGATTACTGTATCCCTTCGACCTTCTTATTGACGATGAAACACAGAAATTGTATTCGGATTTAATACAAAAGGCACAATGCCGACTTAAGTACAAGAGGACTGACACTCTTACTTTCTATGATATGAACCTCTCCTGTGAGTCCAGATTTGGTTTCTGATGCTTCACTTCAAGTTTACTGTATCCCTTGGACCTTCTTATTGACGACGAAACACAGAAATTGCATCCGAATTTAATACAACAGGCACAATGAAGACTTAAGTACAAGAGGACTGACACTCTCACTTTCTGTGATATGAACGTCTCCTGTGAGTCCAGTTTTACATTCCGATGCTTCACTTCAGGTTTACTGTATCCCTTGGACAACCTTATAGACGATGATACACAGAAATTGCATCCGAATTTAATACAAAAGTCACAATGCCGACCTAATTACAAGAGGACTGACACTCTCACTTTCTACGATACGAACCTCTCCTGTGAGTCCAGTTTTAGATTCCGATGCTTCACTTCAGGTTTACTATATCCCTTCGACCTTCTTATTGACGATGAAACACAGAAATGGCATTCGGATTTAATACAAAAGGCACAATGCCGACGTAAGTACAAGAGGACTGACACTCTTACTTTCTTTGATATGAACCTCTCCTGTGAGTCCAGATTTGGTTACTGATGCTTCACTTCAAGTTTACTGTATCCCTTGGACCTTCTTATTGACGATGAAATACAGAAATTGCATCCGAATTTAATACAACAGGCTCAATGCCGACTTAAGTACAAGAGGACTGACACTCTCACTTTCTATGATATGAACGTGTCCTGTGAGTCCAGTTTTAGATTCCGATGCTTCACTTCAGGTTAACTGCATCCCTTGGACCTCCTTATTGACGATGAAACACAGAAATTGCATCCGAATTTATTACAAAAGTCACAATGCCGACTTAAGTACAAGAGGACTGACACTCTCCCTTTCTGTGATATGAACCTCTCCTGTGAGTCCAGTTTTAGATTCCGATGCTTCACTTCAGGTTTACTGTATCCCTTGGAACATCCTGTTGACGATGAAACACAGAAATTGCATTAGAATGTATTACAAAAGGCACAATGCCAACTTAAGTAAAAGAGGACTGACACTCTCACTTTCTATGATTTGAACCTATCCTGTGAGTCCAGTTTTAGATTCCGATGCTTCACTTCATGTTTACTGTATCCCTTGGACCTTCTTATAGACGATTAAACACAGAAATTGCATCAGAATTTAACACAAAAGGCACAATGCCAACTTAAGCACAAGAGGACTGACACTCTCACTTTCTATGATATGAACCTCTCCTGTGAGTCCAGTTTTAGATTCCGATGCTTCACTTCAGGATTACTGTATCCCTTCGACCTTCTTATTGACGATGAAACACAGAAATTGTAATCGGATTTAATACAAAAGGCACAATGCCGACTTAAGTACAAGAGGACTGACACTCTTACTTTCTATGATATGAACCTCTCCTGTGAGTCCAGATTTGGTTTCTGATGCTTCACTTCAAGTTTACTGTATCCCTTGGTCCTTCTTATTGACGACGAAACACAGAAATTGCATCCGAATTTAATACAACAGGCACAATGAAGACTTAAGTACAAGAGGACTGACACACTCACTTTCTGTGATATGAACGTCTCCTGTGAGTCCAGTTTTACATTCCGATGCTTCACTTCAGGTTTACTGTATCCCTTGGACCTCCATATTGACGATGAAACACAGAAATTGCATCCGAATTTAATACAAAAGTCACAATTCCGACTTAATTACAAGAGGACTGACACTCTCACTTTCTACGATACGAACCTCTCCTGTGAGTCCAGTTTTAGATTCCGATGCTTCACTTCAGGTTTATTTAATCCCTTCGACCTTCTTATTGACGATGAAACACAGAAATTGCATTCGTATTTAATACAAAAGGCACAATGCCGACTTAAGTACAAGAGGACTGACACTCTTACTTTCTTTGATATGAACCTCTTCTGTGAGTCCAGATTTGGTTTCTGATGCTTCACTTCAAGTTTACTGTATCCCTTGGACCTTCTTATTGACGATGAAACACAGAAATTGAATCCGAATTTAATACAACAGGCACAATGCCGACTTAAGTACAAGAGGACTGACACTCTCACTTTCTATGATATGAACCTCTCCTGTGAGTCCAGTTTTAGATTCCGATGTTTCACTTCAGGTTTACTGTATCCCTTCGACCTTCTTATTGACGATGAAACACAGAAATTGCATCCGAATTTAATACAAAAGGCACAATACCAACTTAAGTACATGAGGACTGAGACTCTCACTTTCTATGATGTGAACCTCTCCAGTGAGTCCAGTTTGAGATTCCGATGCTTCACTTCAGGTTTACTGTATACCTTGGAACTTCTTATTGACGATGAAACACAGATGGATTAATAGAAGAGATAGACTTGATCCAGCGAAAAGCAGCGCGATTCGTCATGGGGACATTCAGTCAGCGCGAGAGCGTTACGGAGATGCTGAACAAGCTCCAGTGGCGGACACTTCAAGAAAGGCATTACGCAATACGGAGAGGTTTATTATCGGAATTACGAGAGAGCACATTCCGGGAAGAGATGGGCAACATATTACTACCGCCCACATATATCTCGCGTAATGATCACAACGAAAAGATCCGAGAAATTAGAGCAAATACGGAGACTTACAAGCAGTCGTTCTTTCCACGCACAATTCGTGAATGGAACAGGGAAGGGGGGATCAGATAGTGGTACAACAAGTACCCTCCGCCACACACCATAAGGTGGCTCGCGGAGTATAGATATAGATGTAGATGTAGAAATTGCATTAGAATGTATTACAAAAGGCACAATGCCAACTTAAGTAAAAGAGGACTGACACTCTCACTTTATATGATATGAACCTCTCCTGTTAGTCCAGTTTTCGAATCCGATGCTTCACTTCAGGTTTATTGTATCCCTCGGACCTTCTTACTGACGATGAAACACAGAAATTGCATTCGAATTTAATGCAAAAGGCACAATGCCAACTTAAGTACATGACGACTGAAACTCTCACTTTCTATGATGTGAACCTCTCCTGTGAGTCCAGTTTTAGATTCCGATGCTTCACTTCAGGTTTACTGTATACCTTGGACCTTCTTTTTGACGATGAAACACAGAAATTGCATAAGAATTTAATACAAAAATCACAATGCCGACTTAAGCACAAGAGGACTGACACTCTCACTTTCTATGATATGAACCTCTCCTGTGAGTCCAGTTTTAGATTCCGAGGCTTCACTTCAGGTTTACTGTATCCCTTCGACCTTCTTATTGACGATGAAACACAGAAATTGCATTCGGATTTAATACAAAAGGCACAATGCCGACATAAGTACAAGAGGACTGACACTTACTTTCTATGATATGAACCTCTCCTGTGAGTCCAGATTTGGTTTCTGATGCTTCACTTCAAGTTTACTGTATCCCTTGGACCTTCTTATTGACGATGAAACACAGAAATTGCATCCGAATTTAATACAACAGGCACAATGCCGACTTAAGTACAAGAGGACTGACACTCTCACTTTCTATGATATGAACATCTGCTGTGAGTCCAGTTTTAGATTCCGATGCTTCACTTCAGGTTTACTGTATCCCTTGGACCTCCTTATTGACGATGAAACACAGAAATTGCATCCGAATTTAATACAAAAGTCACAATGCCGACTTAAGTACAAGAGGACTGACACTCACACTTTCTATGATACGAACCTCTCCTGTGAGTCCAGTTTTAGATTCCGATGCTTCACTTCAGGTTTTCTGTATCCCTTCGACCTTCTTATTGACGATGAAACACAGAAATTGCATTCCGATTTAATACAAAAGGCACAATGCCGACTTAAGTACAAGAGGACTGACACTCTTACTTTCTATGATATGAACCTCTCCTGTGGGTCCAGATTTGGTTTCTGATGCTTCACTTCAAGTTTACTGTATCCCTTGGACCTTCTTATTGACGATGAAACACAGAAATTGCATCCGAATTTAATACAACAGGCACAAAGCCGACTTAAGTACAAGAGGACTGACACTCTCACTTTCTGTGATATGAACCTCTCCTGTGAGTCCAGTTTTAGATTCCGATGCTTCACATCAGGTTTACTGTATCCCTTGGAACTTCTTATTGACGATGAAACACAGAAATTGCATTAGAATGTATTACAAAAGGCACAATGCCAACTTAAGTAGAAGAGGACTGACACTCTCACTTTCTATGATATGAACCTCTCCTGTGAGTCCAGTTTTAGATTCCGATGCTTCACTTCATGTTTACTGTATCCCTTGGACCTTCTTATAGACGATGAAACACAGAAATTGCATCCGAATTTAACACAAAAGGCACAATGCCGACTTAAGTACAAGAGGACGGACACTCTCACTTTCTGTGATATGAACCTCTCCTGTGAGTCCAGTTTTAGATTCCGATGCTTCACTTCAGGTTTACTGTATCCCTTGGACCTTCTTATTGACGATAAAACACAGAAATTGCATCCGAATTTAATACAAAACTCACAATGCCGACTTAAGTACAAGAGGACTGACAATCACACTTTCTGTGATATGAACCACTCCTGTGACTCCAGTTTTAGATTCCGATGCTTCACGTTAGGTTTACTGTATCCCTTGAAACTTCTTATTGACGATGAAACACAATAATTGCATTAGAATGTATTACAAAAGGCTCAATGCCAACTTAAGTGAAAGAGGACTGACAGTCTCTCTTTCTATGATATGAACCTCTCCTGTGAGTCCAGTTTCAGATTCCGATGCTTGACTTCATGTTTACTGTATCCCTTGGACCTTCTTATAGACGATGAAACACAGAAATTGTATCCGAATTTAATACAAAAGGCACAATGCCGACTTAAGTACAAGGGGACGGACACTCTCACTTTCTGTGATATGAACCTCTCCTGTGAGTCCAGATTTAGATTCCGATGCTTCACTTCAGGTTTACTGTATCCCTTGCACCTTCTTATTGACGATAAAACACAGAAATTGCATCCGAATTTAATACAAAAAGCACAATGCCAACTTAAGTACATGAGGACTGAGACTCTCACTTTCTATGATGTGAACCTCTCCTGTGGGTTCAGTTTTAGATTCCGATGCTTCACTTCAGGATTACTGTATCCCTTGGACCTTCTTATTCACGACGAAACACAGAAATTGCATCCGAATTTAATACAAAAGGCACAATGCCAACTTAAGTACATGAGGATTGAGACTCTCACTTTCTATTATGTGAACCTCTCCTGTGAGTCCAGTTTTAGATTCCGATGCTTCACTTCAGGTTAACTGTATCCCTTGGACCTTCTTATTGACGATGAAACACAGAAATAGCATCCGAATTTAATACAAAAGGCACAATTCCGACTTAAGTACAAGAGGACTGACACTCTCACTTTCTATGATATGAACTTCTCCTGTGAGTCCAGTTTTAGATTTGAAGCTTCACTTCAGGTTTACTGTATCCCTTGGACCTTCTTATTGACGATGAAACACAGAAATTGCATCCGAATTTAATACACTTCACTATGCCGACTTCAGTACAAGAGGACTGACACTCTCACTTTCAATGATATGAACCTCTCCTGTGAGACCAGTTTTAGATTCCGATGCTTCACCTCAGGTTTACTGTTTACCTTGGACCTTCTTATTACTGATGAAACACAGAAATTGCATAAGAATTTAATACAAAAGGCAAAATGCCGACTTAAGCACAAAAGGACTGACACTCTCACTTTCTATGATATGAACCTCTCCTGTGAGTCCAGTTTTAGATTCCGATGCTTCACTTCAGGTTTACTGTATCCCTTCGACCTTCTTATTGACGATGAAACACAGAAATGGCATTCGGATTTAATACAAAAGGCACAATGCCGACTTAAGTACAAGAGGACAGACACTCTTACTTTCTATGATATGAACCTCTCCTGTGAGTCCAGATTTGGTTTCTGATGCTTCACTTCAAATTTACTGTATCCCTTGGACCTTCTTATTGACGATGAAACACAGAAAATGCATCCGAATTTAATACAACAGGCACAATGCCGACTTAAGTACAAGAGGACTGACACTCTCACTTTCAATGATATGAACGTCTCCTGTGAGTCCAGTTTTAGATTCCGATGCTTCACTTCAGGTTTACTTTATCCCTTGGACCTCCTAATTGACGATGAAACACAGAAATTGCATCCGAATTGAATGCAAAAGTCACAATGCCGACTTAAGTACAAGAGGGCTGACACTCTCACTTTCTATGATACGAACCTCTCCTGTGAGTCCAGTTTTTGATTCCGATGCTTCACTTCAGGTTTACTGTATCCCTTCGACCTTCTTATTGACGATGAAACACAGAAATTGCATTCGGATTTAATACAAAAGGCACAATGCCGACTTAAGTACAAGAGGACTGACACTCTTACTTTCTATGATATGAACCTCTCCTGTGAGTCCAGATTTGGTTTCTGATGCTTCACATCATGTTTACTGTATCCCTTGGACCTTCTTATTGTCGATGAAACACAGAAATTGCATCCGAATTTAATACAACAGGCACAATGCCGACTTAAGTAAAAGAGGACTGACACTCTCACGTTCTAGGATATGAACCTCTCCTGTGAGTCCAGTTTTAGATTCCGATGCTTCACTTCAGGATTACTGTATCCCTTGGAACTTCTTATTGACGATGAAACACAGATGGATTAATAGATGAGATAGACATGATCCAGCGAAAAGCAGCGCGATTCGTCATGGGGACATTTAGTCAGCGCGAGAGCGTTACGGAGATGCTGAACAAGCTCCGGTGGCGGACACTTCAAGAAAGGCGTTACGCAATACGGAGAGGTTTATTATCGAAATTACGAGAGAGCGCATTCCGGGAAGAGATGGGCAACATATTACTACCGCCCACATATATCGCGCGTAATGATCACAACGAAAAGATCCGAGAAATTAGAGCAAATACGGAGACTTACAAGCAGTCGTTCTTTCCACGCACAATTCGTGAATGGAACAGGGAAGGGGGGATCAGATAGTGGTACAATAAGTACCCTCCGCCACACACCGTAAGGTGGCTCGCGGAGTATAGATGTAGATGTAGAAATCGCATTAGAATGTATTACAAAAGGCACAATGCCAACTTAAGTAAAAGAGGACTGACACTCTCACTTTCTATGATATGAACCTCTCCTGTTAGTCCAGTTTTCGATTCTGATGCTTCACTTCATGTTTACTGGATCCCTTGGACCTTCTTATAGACGATGAAACACGGAAATTGCATCCGAATTTAATACAAAAGGCACAATGCCGACTTAAGTACAAGATAACTGACACTCTCACTTTCTATGATATGAACCTACCCTGTGAGTCCAGTTTTAGATTCCTATGCTTCACTTCAGGTTTATTGTATCCCTTGGACCTTCTTATTGACGATGAAACACAGAAATTGCATTCGAATTTAATGCAAAAGGCACAATGCCAACTTAAGTACATGACGACTGAGACTCTCACTTTCTATGATGTGAACCTCTCCTGTGAGTCCAGTTTTAGATTCCGATGCTTCACTTCAGGTTTACTGTATACCTTGGACCTTCTTATTGACGATGAAACACAGAAATTGCATAAGAATTTAATACAAAAGGCACAATGCCGACTTAAGCACAAGAGGACTGACACTCTCACTTTCTATGATATGAACCTCTCCTGTGAGTCCAGTTTTAGATTCCGATGCTTCTCTTCAGGTTTACTGTATCCCTTCGACCTTCTTATTGACGATGAAACACAGAAATGGCATTCGGATTTAATACAAAAGGCACAATGCCGACTTAAGTACAAGAGGACTGACACTCTTACTTTCTATGATATGAACCTCTCCTGTGAGTCCAGATTTGGTTTCTGATGCTTCACTTCAAGTTTACTGTATCCCTTGGACCTTCTTATTGACGATGAAACAAAGAAATTGCATTAGAATGTATTACAAAAGGCACAATGCCAACTTAAGTAAAAGAGGACTGACACTCTCACTTTCTATGATATGAACCTCTCCTGTGAGTCCAGTTTTAGATTCCGATGCTTCACTTCATGTTTACTGTATGCCTTGGACCTTCTTATAGACGATGAAACACAGAAATTGCATCCGAATTTAATACAAAAGCCACAATGCCGACTTAGGTACAAGAGGACTGACACTCTCACTTTCTGTGATATGAACCTCTCCCGTGAGTCCAGTTTTAGATTCCGATGCTTCACTTCAGGTTTACTGTATCCCTTGGACCTTCTTATTGACGATAAAACACAGAAATTGCATCCGAATTTAATACAAAAGGCACAATGCCAACTTAAGTACATGAGGACTGAGACTCTCACTTTCTATGATGTGAACCTCTCCTGTGGGTCCAGTTTTAGATTCCGATGCTTCACTTCAGGTTAACTGTATCACTTGGACCTTCTTATTGACGATGAAACACAGAAATAGCGTCCGAATTTAATACAAATGTCACAATGCCGACTTAAGTACAAGAGGACTGACACTCACACTTTCTGTGATATGAACCTCTCCTGTGACTCCAGTTTTAGATTCCGATGCTTCACGTTAGGTTTACTGTATCCCTTGGAACTTCTTATTGACGATAAAACACAATAATTGCATTAGAAAGTATTACAAAAGGCTAAATGCCAACTTAAGTAAAAGAGGACTGACAGTCTCACTTTCTATGATATGAACCTCTCCTGGGAGTCCAGTTTCAGATTCCGATTCTTCACTTCATGTTTACTGTATCCCTTGGACATTCTTATACACGATGAAACACAGAAATTGCATCCGAATTTAATACAAAAGACACAATGCCGACTTAAGTACAAGAGGACTGACACTCTCACTTTCTATGATATGAACCTCTCCTGTGAGTCCAGTTTTAGATTCCGATGCTTCACTTCAGGTTTACTGTATCCCTTGGACCTTCTTATTGACGACGAAACACAGAAATTGCATCCGAATTTAATACAAAAGGCACAATGCCAACTTAAGTACAAGAGGATTGAGACTCTCACTTTCTATTATGTGAACCTCTCCTGTGAGTCCAGTTTTAGATTCCGATGCTTCACTTCAGGTTAACTGTATCCCTTGGACCTTCTTATTGACGATGAAACACAGAAATAGCATCCGAATTTAATACAAAAGGCACAATTCCGACTTAAGTACGAGAGGACTGACACTCTCACTTTCTATGATATGAACCTCTCCTGTAAGTCCAGTTTTAGATTTGATGCTTCACTTCAGTTTTACTGTATCCCTTGGACCTTCTTATTGACGATGAAACACAGA
Organism: Schistocerca serialis cubense; assembly: GCF_023864345.2. NCBI lineage: Eukaryota > Metazoa > Arthropoda > Insecta > Orthoptera > Acrididae > Schistocerca > Schistocerca serialis. The sequence continues at coordinate 22,257,289 of NC_064647.1, read as the reverse complement.
AATTGCATCCGAATTTAATACACTTCACTATGCCGACTTAAGTACAAGAGGACTGACACTCTCACTTTCTATGATATGAACCTCTCCTGTGAGACAAGTTTTAGATTCCGATGCTTCACCTCAGGTTTACTGTTTACCTTGGACCTTCTTATTACTGATGAAACACAGAAATTGCATAAGAATTTAATACAAAAGGCAAAATGCCGACTTAAGCACAAGAGGACTGACACTCTCACTTTCTATGATATGAACCTCTCCTGTGAGTCCAGTTTTAGATTCCGATGCTTCACTTCAGGTTTACTGTATCCCTTGGACCTTCTTATTGACGATGAAACACAGAAATGGCATTCGGATTTAATACAAAAGGGACAATGCCGACTTAAGTACAAGAGGACTGACACTCTTACTTTCTATGATATGAACCTCTCCTGTGAGTCCAGATTTGGTTTCTGATGCTTCACTTCAAATTTACTGTATCCCTTGGACCTTCTTATTGACGATGAAACACAGAAATTGCATCCGAATTTAATACAACAGGCACAATGCCGACTTAAGTACAAGAGGACTGACACTCTCACTTTCTATGATATGAACGTGTCCTGTGAGTCCAGTTTTAGATTCCGATGCTTCACTTCAGGTTTACTGCATCCCTTGGACCTCCTCATTGACGATGAAACACAGAAATTGTATCCGAATTTAATACAAAAGTCACACGGCCGACTTAAGTACAAGAGGACTGACACTCTCACTTTCTGTGATATGAACCTCTCCTGTGAGTCCAGTTTTAGATTCCGATGCTTCACTTCAGGTTTACTGTATCCCTTGGAACATCCTGTTGACGATGAAACACAGAAATTGCATTAGAATGTATTACAAAAGGCACAATGCCAACTTAAGTAAAAGAGGACTGACACTCTCACTTTCTATGATATGAACCTCTCCTGTGAGTCCAGTTTTAGATTCCGATGCTTCACTTCATGTTTACTGTATCCCTTGGACCTTCTTATAGACGATTAAACACAGAAATTGCATCAGAAAATAACACAAAAGGCACAATGCCAACTTAAGCACAAGAGGACTGACACTCTCACTTTCTATGATATGAACCTCTCCTGTGAGTCCAGTTTTAGATTCCGATGCTTCACTTCAGGATTACTGTATCCCTTGGACCTTCTTATTGACGACGAAACACAGAAATTGCATCCGAATTTAATACAAAAGTCACAATGCCAACTTAAGTACGTGAGGATTGAGACTCTCACTTTCTATTATGTGAACCTCTCCTGTGAGTCCAGTTTTAGATTCCGATGCTTCACTTCAGGTTCACTGTATCCCTTGGACCTTCTTATTGACGATGAAACACAGAAATAGCATCGGAATTTAATACAAAAGTCACAATTCCAACTTAAGTACAAGAGGACTGACACTCTCACATTCTATGATATGAACCTCTCCTGTGAGTCCAGTTTAAGATTTGATGCTTCACTTCAGGTTTACTGTATCCCTTGGACCTTCTTATTGACGATGAAACACAGAAATTGCATCCGAATTTAATACACTTCACTATGCCGACTTAAGTACAAGAGGACTGACACTCTCACTTTCTATGATATGAACCTCTCCTGTGAGTCCAGTTTTAGATTCCGATGCTTCACCTCAGGTTTACTGTTTACCTTGGACCTTCTTATTACTGATGAAACACAGAAATTGCATAAGAATTTAATACAAAAGGCACAATGCCGACTTAAGCACAAGAGGACTGACACTCTCACTTTCTATGATATGAACCTCTCCTGTGAATCCAATTTTGGATTCCGATGCTTCACTTCAGGTTTACTGTATCCCTTGGACCTTCTTATTGACGATGAAATACAGAAATTGCATCCGAACTTAATACAAAAGGCACAATGCCGACTTAAGTACAAGAGGACTGACACTGTCACATTCTATGATATGAACCTCTCCTGTGAGTCCAGTTTTAGATTCCGATGCTTCACTTCAGGTTTACTGTATACCTTGGACCAACTTATTGACGATGAAACACAGAAATTGCATAAGAATTTAATACAAAAGGCACAATGCCAACTTAAGCACAAGAGGACTGACACTCTCACTTTCTATGATATGAACCTCTCCTGTGAGTCCAGTTTTAGATTCCGATGCTTCACTTCAGGATTACTGTATCCCTCCGACCTTCTTATTGACGACGAAACACAGAAATTGTATTCGGATTTAATACAAAAGGCACAATGCCGACTAACGTACAAGAGGACTGACACTCTTCATTTCTATGATATGAACCTCTCCTGTGAGTCCAGATTTGGTTTCTGATGCTTCACTTCAAGTTTACTGTATCCCTTGGACCTTCTTATTGACGATGAAACACAGAAATTGCATCCGAATTTAATACAAAAGGCACAATGCCGACTTAAGTACAAGAGGACTGACACTCTCACTTTCTATGAAATGAACGTCTCCTGTGTGTCCAGTTTTATATTCCGATGCTTCACTTCAGGTTTACTGTATCCCTTGGATCTCCTTATTGACGATGAAACACAGAAATTGCATCCGAATTTAATACATAAGTCACAATGCCGACTTAAGTACAAGAGGACTGACACTCTCACTTTCTACGATACGAACCTCTCCTGTGGGTCCAGTTTTAGATTCCGATGCTTCACTTCAGGTTTACTATATCCCTTCGACCTTCTTATTGACGATGAAACACAGAAATGGCAGTCGGATTTAATACAAAAGGCACAATGCCGACGTAAATACAAGAGGACTGACACTCTTACTTTCTTTGATATGAACCTCTCCTGTGAGTCCAGATTTGGTTTCTGATGCTTCACTTCAAGTTTACTGTATCCCTTGGACCTTCTTATTGACGATGAAACACAGAAATTGCATCCGAATTTAATACAACAGGCACAATGCCGACTTAAGTACAAGAGGACTGACACTCTCACTTTCTATGATATGAACGTGTCCTGTGAGTCCAGTTTTAGATTCCGATGCTTCACTTCAGGTTTACTGCATCCCTTGGACCTCCTTATTGACGATGAAACACAGAAATTGCATCCGAATTTAATACAAAAGTCACAATGCCGACTTAAGTACAAGAGGACTGACACTCTCACTTTCTGTGATATGAACCTCTCCTGTGAGTCCAGTTTTAGATTCCGATGCTTCACTTCAGGTTTACTGTATCCCTTGGAACATCCTGTTGACGATGAAACACAGAAATTGCATTAGAAAGTATTACAAAAGGCACAATGCCAACTTAAGTAAAAGAGGACTGACACTCTCACTTTCTATGATATGAACCTCTCCTGTGAGTCCAGTTTCAGATTCCGATGCTTCACTTCATGTTTACTGTATCCCTTGGACATTCTTATACACGATGAAACACAGAAATTGCGTCCGAATTTAATACAAATGGCACAATGCCGAATTAAGTACAAGAGGACTGACACTCTCACTTTCTATGATATGAACCTCTCCTGTGAGTCCAGTTTTAGATTCCGATGCTTCACTTCAGGTTTACTGTATCCCTTGGACCTTCTTATTGATGATGAAACACAGAAATTGCATCCGAATTTAATACAAAAGGCACAATGCCTACTTAAGTACATGAGGACTGAGACTCTCACTGTCTATTATGTGAACCTCTCCTGTGAGTCCAGTTTTAGATTCCGATGCTTCACTTCAGGTTCACTGTATCCCTTGGACCTTCTTATTGACGATGAAACACAGAAATAGCATCGGAATTTAATACAAAAGTCACAATTCCGACTTAACTACAAGAGGACTGACACTCTCACATTCTATGATATGAACCTCTCCTGTGAGTCCAGTTTAAGATTTGATGCTTCACTTCAGGTTTACTGTATCCCTTGGACCTTCTTATTGACCATTAAACACAGAAATTGCATCCGAATTTAATACACTTCACTATGCCGACATAAGTACAAGAGGACTGACACTCTCACTTTCTATGAAATGAACGTCTCCTGTGAGTCCAGTTTTACATTCCGATGCTTCACTTAAGGTTTACTGTATCCCTTGGACCTCCTTATTGACGATGAAACACAGAAATTGCATCCGAATTTAATACAAAAGTCACAATGCCGACTTTAGTACAAGAGGACTGACACTCTCACTTTCTACGATACGAACCTCTACTGTGAGTCCAGTTTTAGATTCCGATGCTTCACTTCAGGTTTACTATATCCCTTCGACCTTCTTATTGACGATGAAACACAGAAATGGCATTCGGATTTAATACAAAAGGCACAATGCCGACGTAAATACAAGAGGACTGACACTCTTACTTTCTTTGATATGAACCTCTCCTGTGAGTCCAGATTTGGTTACTGATGCTTCACTTCAAGTTTACTGTATCCCTTGGACCTTCTTATTGACGTTGAAACACAGAAATAGCATCCGAATTTAATACAACAGGCACAATGCCGACTTAAGTACAAGAGGACTGACACTCTCACTTTCTATGATATGAACGTGTCCTGTGAGTCCAGTTTTAGATTCCGATGCTTCACTTCAGGTTTACTGCATTCCTTGGACCTCCTTATTGACGATGAAACACAGAAATTGCATCCGAATTTAATACAAAAGTCACAATGCCGACTTAAGTACAAGAGGACTGACACTCTCACTTTCTGTGATATGAACCTCTCCTGTGAGTCCAGTTTTAGATTCCGATGCTTCACTTCAGGTTTACTGTATCCCTTGGATCATCCTGTTGACGATGAAACACAGAAATTGCATTAGAATGTATTACAATGGGCACAATGCCAACTTAAGTAAAAGAGGACTGACACTCTCACTTTCTCTGATATGAACCTCTCTTGTGAGTCCAGTTTCAGATTCCGATGCTTCACTTCATGTTTACTGTATCCCTTGGACATTCTTATACACGATGAAACACAGAAATTGCATCCGAATTTAATACATATGGCACAATGCCGACTTAAGTACAAGAGGACTGACACTCTCACTTTCTATGATATGAACCTCTCCTGTGAGTCCAGTTTTAGATTCCGATGCTTCACTTCAGGTTTACTGTATCCCTTGGACCTTCTTATTGACGATGAAACACAGAAATTGCATCCGAATTTAATACAAAAGGCACAATGCCTACTTAAGTACATGAGGACTGAGACTCTCACTTTCTATTATGTGAACCTCTCCTGTGAGTCCAGTTTTAGATTCCGATGCTTCACTTCAGGTTCACTGTATCCCTTGGACCTTCTTATTGACGATGAAACACAGAAATAGCATCGGAATTTAATACAAAAGTCACAATTCCGACTTAAGTACAAGAGGACTGACACTCTCACATTCTATGATATGAACCTCTCCTGTGAGTCCAGTTTAAGATTTGATGCTTCACTTCTGGTTTACTGTATCCCTTGGACCTTCTTATTGACCATGAAACACAGAAATTGCATCCGAATTTAATACACTTCACTATGCCGACTTAAGTACAAGAGGACTGACACTCTCACTTTCTATGATATGAACCTCTCCTGTGGGTCCATTTTTAGATTTCGATGCTTCACCTCAGGTTTACTGTTTACCTTGGACCTTCTTATTACTGATGAAACACAGAAATTGCATAAGAATTTAATACAAAAGGCACAATGCCAACTTAAGCACAAGAGGACTCACACTCTCACTTTCTATGATATGAACCTCTCCTGTGAGTCCAGTTTTAGATTCCGATACTTCACTTCAGGATTACTGTATCCCTCCGACCTTCTTATTGACGATGAAACACAGAAATTGTATTCGGATTTAATACAAAAGGCACAATGCCGACTAAAGTACAAGAGGACTGACACTCTTCATTTCTATGATATGAACCTTTCCTGTGAGTCCAGATTTGGTTTCTGATGCTTCACTTCAAGTTTACTGTATCCCTTGGACCTTCTTATTGACGATCAAACACAGAAATTGCATCCGAAATTAATGCAACAGGCACAAAGCCGACTTAAGTACAAGAGGACTGACACTCTCACTTTCTATGAAATGAACGTCTCCTGTGAGTCCAGTTTTACATTCCGATGCTTCACTTCAGGTTTACTGTATACCTTGGACCTTCTTATTGACGATGAAACACAGAAATTGCATAAGAATTTAATACCAAAAAGCACAATGCCAACTTAAGCACAAGAGGACTGACACTCTCACTTTATATGATATGAACCTCTCCTGTGAGTCCAGTTTTAGATTCCGATGCTTCACTTCAGGATTACTGTATCCCTCCGACCTTCTTATTGACGATGAAACACAGAAATTGTATTCAGATTTAATACAAAAGGCACAATGCCGACTAAAGTACAAGAGGACTGACACTCTTCATTTCTATGATATGAACCTTTCCTGTGAGTCCAGATTTGGTTTCTGATGCTTCACTTCAAGTTTACTGTATCCCTTGGACCTTCTTATTGACGATCAAACACAGAAATTGTATCCGAAATTAATGCAACAGGCACAAAGCCGACTTAAGTACAAGAGGACTGACACTCTCACTTTCTATGAAATGAACGTCTCCTGTGAGTCCAGTTTTACATTCCGATGCTTCACTTCAGGTTTACTGTATCTTTTGGACCTCCTTTTTGACGATGAAACACAGAAATTGCATCCGAATTTAATACAAAAGTCACAATGCCGACTTAAGTACAAGAGGACTGACACTCTCACTTTCTACGATACGAACCTCTCCTGTGAGTCCAGTTTTAGATTCCGATGATTCACTTCAGGTTTACTATATCCCTTCGACCTTATTATTGACGATGAAACACAGAAATGGCATTCGGATATAATACAAAAGGCACAATGCCGACGTAAGTACAATCGGACTGACACTCTTACTTTCTTTGATATGAACCTCTCCTGTGAGTCCAGATATGGTTTCTGATGCTTCACTTCAAGTTTACGGTATCCCTTGGACCTTCTTATTGACGATGAAACACAGAAATTGCATCCGAATTTAATAGAACAGGCACAATGCCGACTTAAGTACAAGAGGACTGACACTCTCACTTTCTATGATATGAACGTGTCCTGTGAGTCCAGTTTTAGATTCCGATGCTTCACTTCAGGTTTACTGCATCCCTTGGACCTCCTTATTGACGATGAAACACACAAATTGCATCCGAATTTCATACAAAAGTCACAATGCGGACTTAAGTACAAGAGGACTGACACTCTCACTTTCTGTGATATGAACCTCTCCAGTGAGTCCAGTTTTAGATTCCGATGCTTCACTTCAGGTTTACTGTATCCCTTGGAACATCCTGTTGACGATGAAACACAGAAATTGCATTAGAATGTATTACAAAAGGCACAATGCCAACTTAAGTAAAAGAGGACTGACACTCTCACTTTCTATGATATGAACCTCTCCTGTGAGACCAGTTTTAGATTCCGATGCTTCACTTCATGTTTACTGTATCCCTTGGACCTTCTTATAGACGATTAAACACAGAAATTGATCAGAATTTAACACAAATGCACAATGCCAACTTAAGCAGAAGAGGACTGACACTCTCACTTTCTATGATATGAACCTCTCCTGTGAGTCCAGTTTTAGATTCCGATGCTTCACTTCAGGATTACTGTATCCCTTGGACCTTCTTATTGACGACGAAACACAGAAATTGCATCCGAATTTAATGCAAAAGGCACAATGCCAACTTAAGTACATGAGGATTGAGACTCTCACTTTCTATTAAGTGAACCTCTCCTGTGAGTCCAGTTTTAGATTCCGATGCTTCACTTCAGGTTCACTGTATCCCTTGGACCTTCTTATTGACGATGAAACACAGAAATAGCATCGGAATTTAATACAAAAGTCACAATTCCGACTTAAGTACAAGAGGACTGACACTCTCACATTCTATGACATGAACCTCTCCTGTGAGTCCAGTTTAAGATTTGATGCTTCACTTCAGGTTTACGGTATCCCTTGGACCTTCTTATTGACGATGAAACACAGAAATTGCATCCGAATTTAATACACTTCACTATGCCGACTTAAGTACAAGAGGACTGACACTCTCACTCTCTATGATATGAACCTCTCCTGTGAGTCCAGTTTTAGATTCCGATGCTTCACCTCAGGTTTACTGTTTACCTTGGACCTTCTTATTACTGATGAAACACAGAAATTGCATAAGAATTTAATACAAAAGGCACAATGCCGACTTAAGCACAATGCCGACTAAAGTACAAGAGGACTGACACTCTTCATTTCTATGATATGAACCTCTCCTGTGAGTCCAGATTTGGTTTCTGATGCTTCACTTCAAGTTTACTGTATCCCTTGGACCTTCTTATTGACGATGAAACACAGAAATTGCATCCGAATTTAATACAAGAGGCACAATGCCGACTTAAGTACAAGAGGACTGACACTCTCACTTTCTATGAAATGAACGTCTCCTGTGAGTCCAGTTTTACATTCCGATGCTTCACTTCAGGTTTACTGTATCCCTTGGACCTCCTTATTGACGATGAAGCACAGAAATTGCATAAGAATTTAATACAAAAGGCACAATGCCAACTTAAGCACAAGAGGACTGACACTCTCACTATCTACGATACGAACCTCTCCTGTGAGTCCAGTTTTAGATTCCGATGCTTCACTTCAGGATTACTGTATCCCTCCGACCTTCTTATTGACGATGAAACACAGAAATTGTATTCGGATTTAATACAAAAGGCACAATGCCGACTAAAGTACAAGAGGACTGACACTCTTCATTTCTATGATATGAACCTTTCCCGTGAGTTCAGATTTGGTTTCTGATGCTTCACTTCAAGTTTACTGTATCCCTTGGACCATCTTATTGACGATGAAACACAGAAATTGCATCCGAATTTAATACAACAGGCACAATGCCGACTTAAGTACAAGAGGACTGACACTCTCACTTTCTATGAAATGAACGTCTCCTGTGAGTCCAGTTTTACATTCCGATGCTTCACTTCAGGATTACTGTATCCCTTGGACCTCCTTATTGACGATGAAACACAGAAATTGCATCCGAATTTAATACAAAAGTCACAATGCCGACTTAAGTACAAGAGGACTGACACTCTCACTTTCTACGATACGAACCTCTCCTGTGAGTCCAGTTTTAGATTCCGATGCTTCACTTCAGGTTTACTATATCCCTTCGACCTTCTTATTGACGATGAAACACAGAAATGGCATTCGGATTTAATACAAAAGGCACAATGCCGACGTAAGTACAAGAGGACTGACACTCTTACTTTCTTTGATATGAACCTCTCCTGTGAGTCCAGATTTGGTTTCTGATGCTTCACTTCAAGTTTACTGTATCCCTTGGACCTTATTATTGACGATGAAACACAGAAATTGCATCCGAATTTAATACAACAGGCACAATGCCGACTTAAGTACAAGAGGACTGACACTCTCACTTTCTATGATATGAACGTGTCCTGTGAGTCCAGTTTTAGATTCCGATGCTTCACTTCAGGTTTACTGCATCCCTTGGACCTCCTTATTGACGATGAAACACAGAAATTGCATTCGAATTTAATACAAAAGTCACAATGCCGACTTTAGTACAAGAGGACTGACACTCTCACTTTCTGTGATATGAACCTCTCCTGTGAGTCCAGTTTTAGATTCCGATGCTTCACTTCAGGTTTACTGTTTACCTTGGACCTTCTTATTACTGATGAAACACAGAAATTGCATAAGAATTTAATACAAAAGGCACAATGCCAACTTAAGCACAAGAGGACTGACACTCTCACTTTCTATGACATGAACCTCTCCTGTGAGTCCAGTTTTAGATTCCGATGCTTCACTTCATGTTTACTGTATCCCTTGGACCTTCTAATTGACGATGAAACACAGAAATTGCATCCGAATTTAATAAACTTCACTATGCCGACTTAAGTACAAGAGGACTGACACTCTCACTTTCTATGATATGAACCTCTCCTGTGAGTCCAGTTTTAGATTCCGATGCTTCACCTCAGGTTTACTGTTTACCTTGGACCTTCTTATTACTGATGAAACACAGAAATTGCATAAGAATGTAATACAAAAGGCACAATGCCGACTTAAGCACAAGAGGACTGACACTCTCACTTTCTATGATATGAATCTCTCCTGTGAATCCAGTTTTGGATTCCGATGCTTCACTTCAGGATTACTGTATCCCTTGGACCTTCTTATTGACGATGAAACACAGAAATTGCATCCGAACTTAATACAAAAGGCACAATGCCGACTTAAGTACAAGAGGACTGACACTGTCACATTCTATGATATGAACCTCTCCTGTGAGTCCAGTTTTAGATTCCGATGCTTCTCTTCAGGTTTACTGTATACCTTGGACCTTCTTATTGACGATGAAACACAGAAATTGCATAAGAATTTAATACAAAATGCACAATGCCAACTTAAGCACAAGAGGACTGACACTCTCACTCTCTATGATATGAACCTCTCCTGTGAGTCCAGTTTTAGATTCCGATGCTTCACTTCAGGATTACTGTATCCCTCCGACCTTCTTATTGACGATGAGACACAGAAATTGTATTCGGATTTAATACAAAAGGCACAATGCCGACTAAAGTATTAGAGGACTGACACTCTTCATTTCTATGATATGAACCTCTCCTGTGAGTCCAGATTTGGTTTCTGATGCTTCACTTCAAGTTTACTGTATCCCTTGGACCTTCTTATTGACGATGAAACACAGAAATTGCATCCGAATTTAATACAACAGGCACAATGCCGACTTAAGTACAAGAGGACTGACACTATCACTTTCTATGAAATGAACGTCTCCTGTGAGTCCAGTTTTACATTCCGATGCTTCACTTCAGGTTTACTGTATCCCTTGGACCTCCTTATTGACGATGAAACACAGAAATTGCATCCGAATTAAATTCAAAACTCACAATGCCGACTTAAGTACAAGAGGACTGACACTCTCACTTTCTACGATACGAACCTCTCCTGTGAGACCAGTTTTAGATTCCGATGCTTCACTTCAGGTTTACTATATCCCTTCGACCTTCTTATTGACGATGAAACCCAGAAATGGCATTCGGATTTAATACAAAAGGCACAATGCCGACGTAAATACAAGAGGACTGACACTCTTACTTTCTTTGATATGAACCTCTCCTGTGAGTCCAGATTTGGTTTCTGATGCTTCACTTCAAGTATACTGTATCCCTTGGACCTTCTTATTGACGATGAAACACAGAAATTGCATCCGAATTTAATACAACAGGCACAATGCCGACTGAAGTACAACAGGACTGACACTCTCACTTTCTATGATATGAACGTGTCCTGTGAGTCCAGTTTTAGATTCCGATGCTTCACTTCAGGTTTACTGCATCCCTTGGACCTCCTTATTGACGATGAAACACAGAAATTGCATCCGAATTTAATACGAAAGTCACAATGCCGACTTAAGTACAAGAGGACTGACACTCTCACTTTCTGTGATATGAACCTCTCCTGTGAGTCCAGTTTTAGATTCCGATGCTTCACTTCAGGTTTACTGTATCCCTTGGAACATCCTGTTGACGATGAAAGACAGAAATTGCATTAGAATGTATTACAAAAGGCACAATGCCAACTTAAGTAAAAGAGGACTGACACTCTCACTTTCTATGATATGAATCTCTCCTGTGAGTCCAGTTTCAGATTCCGATGCTTCACTTCATGTTTACTGTATCCCTTGGACATTCTTATACACGATGAAACACAGAAATTGCATCCGAATTTAATACAAATGGCACAATGCCGACTTAAGTACAAGAGGACTGACACTCTCATTTTCTATGATATGAACCTCTCCTGTGAGTCCAGTTTTAGATTCCGATGCTTCACTTCAGGTTTACTGTATCACTTGGACCTTCTTATTGACGATGAAACACAGAAATTGCATCCGAATTTAATACAAAAGGCACAATGCCTACTTAAGTACATGAGGACTGAGACTCTCACTTTCTATTATGTGAACCTCTCCTGTGAGTCCAGTTTTAGATTCCGATGCTTCACTTCAGGTTCACTGTATCCCTTGGACCTTCTTATTGACGATGAAACACAGAAATAGCATCGGAATTTAATACAAAAGTCACAATTCCGACTTAAGTACAAGAGGACTGACACTCTCACATTCTATGATATGAACCTCTCCTGTGAGTCCAGTTTAAGATTTGATGCTTCACTTCAGGTTGACTGTATCCCTTGGACCTTCTTATTGACGATGAAACACAGAAATTGCATCCGAATTTAATACACTTCACTATGCCGACATAAGTACAAGAGGACTGACACTCTGACTTTCTATGATATGAACCTCTCCTGTGAGTCCAGTTTTAGATTCCGATGCTTCACCTCAGGTTTACTGTTTACCTTGGACCTTCTTATTACTGATGAAACACAGAAATTGCATAAGAATTTAATACAAAAGGCACAATGCCAACTTAAGCACAAGAGGACTGACACTCTCACTTTCTATGATATGAACCTCTCCTGTGAGACCAGTTTTAGATTCCGATGCTTCACTTCAGGTTTACTGTATACCTTGGACCTTCTTATTGACGATGAAACACAGAAATTGCATAAGAATTTAATACAAAAGGCACAATGCCAACTTAAGCACAAGAGGACTGACACTCTCACTTTCTATGATATGAACCTCTCCTTTGAGTCCAGTTTTAGTTTCCGATGCTTCACTTCAGAATTACTGTATCCCTCCGACCTTCTTATTGACGATGAAACACAGAAATTGTATTCGGATTTAATACAAAAGGCACAATGCCGACTAAAGTACAAGAGGACTGACACTCTTCATTTCTATGATATGAACCTTTCCTGTGAGTCCAGATTTGGTTTCTGATGCTTCACTTCAAGTTTACTGTATCCCTTGGACCTTCTTATTGACGATGAAACACAGAAATTGCATCCGAAATCAATACAACAGGCACAATGCCGACTTAAGTACAAGAGGACTGACACTCTCACTTTCTTTGAAATGAACGTCTCCTGTGAGTCCAGTTTTACATTCCGATGCTTCACTTCAGGTTTACTGTATCCCTTGGACCTCCTTATTGACGATGAAACACAGAAATTGCATCCGAATTTAATACAAAAGTCACAATGCCGACTTAAGTACAAGAGGACTGACACTCTCACTTTCTACGATACGAACCTCTCCTGTGAGTCCAGTTTTAGATTCCGATGCTTCACTTCAGGTTTACTATATCCCTTCGACCTTCTTATTGACGATGAAACACAGAAATGGCATTCGGATTTAATACAAAAGGCACAATGCCGACGTAAGTACTAGAGGACTGACACTCTTACTTTCTTTGATATGAACCTCTCCTGTGAGTCCAGATTTGGTTTCTGATGCTTCACTTCAAGTTTACTGTATCCCTTGGACCTTCTTATTGACGATGAAACACAGAAATTGCATCCGAATTTAATACAACAGGCACAATGCCGACTTAAGTACAAGAGGACTGACACTCTCACTTTCTATGATATGAACGTGTCCTGTGAGTCCAGTTTTAGATTCCGATGCTTCACTTCAGGTTTACTGCATCCCTTGGACCTCCTTATTGACGATGAAACACAGAAATTGCATCCGAATTTAATACAAAAGTCACAATGCCGACTTAAGTACAAGAGGACTGACACTCTCAGTTTCTGTGATATGAACCTCTCCTGTGAGTCCAGTTTTAGATTCCGATGCTTCACTTCAGGTTTACTGTATCTCTTGGAACATCCTGTTGACGATGAAACACAGAAATTGCATTAGAATGTATTCCAAAAGGCACAATGCCAACTTAAGTAAAAGAGGACTGACACTCTCACTTTCTATGATATGAACTTCTCCTGTGAGTCCAGTTTTAGATTCCGATGCTTCACTTCATGTTTACTGTATCCTTTGGACCTTCTTATAGACGATTAAACACAGAAATTGCATCAGAATTTAACACAAAAGGCACAATGCCAACTTAAGCAGAAGAGGACTGACACTCTCACTTTCTATGATATGAACCTCTCCTGTGAGTCCAGTTTTAGATTCCGATGCTTCACTTCATGTTTACTGTATCCCTTCGACCTTCTTATTGACGATGAAACACAGAAATGGCATTCGTATTTAATACAAAAGGCACAATGCCGACTTAAGTACAAGAGGACTGACACTCTTACTTTCTTTGATATGAACCTCTTCTGTGAGTCCAGATTTGGTTTCTGATGCTTCACTTCAAGTTTACTGTATTCCTTGGACCTTCTTATTGACGATGAAACACAGAAATTGAATCCGAATTTAATACAACAGGCACAATGCCGACTTAAGTACAAGAGGACTGACACTCTCACTTTCTATGATATGAACCTCTCCTGTGAGTCCAGTTTTAGATTCCGATGCTTCACTTCAGGTTTACTGTATCCCTTCGACCTTCTTATTGACGATGAAACACAGAAATAGCATCCACATTTAATACAAAAAGCACAATGCCGACTTAAGGACAAGAGGACTGACACTCTTACTTTCTTTGATATGAATCTCTCCTGTGAGTCCAGATTTGGTTTCTGATGCTTCACTTCAAGTTTACTGTATCCCTTGGACCTTCTTATTGACGATGAAACACAGAATTTGCACCCGCATTTAATACAAAAGTCACAATGCCGACTTAAGTACAAGAGGACTGACACTCTCACTTTCTGTGATATGAACCTCTCCTGTGAGTCCAGTTTTAGATTCCGATGCTTCACTTCAGGTTTACTGTATACCTTGGAACTTCTTATTGACGATGAAACACAGATGGATTAATAGAAGAGATAGACATGATCCAGCGAAAAGCAGCGCGATTCGTCATGGGGACATTCAGTCAGCGCGAGAGCGTTACGGAGATGCTGAACAAGCTCCAGTGGCGGACACTTCAAGAAAGGCGTTACGCAATACGGAGAGGTTTATTATCGAAATTACGAGAGAGCACATTCCGGGAAGAGATGGGCAACATATTACTACCGCCCACATATATCTCGCGTAATGATCACAACGAAAAGATCCGAGAAATTAGAGCAAATACGGAGACTTACAAGCAGTCGTTCTTTCCACGCACAATTCGTGAATGGAACAGGGAAGGGGGGATCAGATAGTGGTACAATAAGTACCCTCCGCCACACACCGTAAGGTGGCTCGCGGAGTATAGATATAGATGTAGATGTAGAAATTGCATTAGAATGTATTACAAAAGGCACAATGCCAACTTAAGTAAAAGAGGACTGACGCGCTCAATTTCTATGATATGAACCTCTCCTGTTAGTCCAGTTTTCGATTCCGATGCTTCACTTCATATTTACTGGATCCCTTGGACCTTCTTATAGACGATGAAACACGGAAATTGCATCCGAATTTAATACAAAAGGCACAATGCCGACTTAAGTACAAGATAACTGACACTCTCACTTTCTATGATATGAACCTACCCTGTGAGTCCAGTTTTAGATTCCGATGCTTCACTTCAGGTTTATTGTATCCCTTGGACCTTCTTATTGACGATGAAACACAGAAATTGCATTCGAATTTAATGCAAAAGGCACAATGCCAACTTAAGTACATGACGACTGAGACTCTCACTTTCTATGATGTGAACCTCTCCTGTGAGTCCAGTTTTAGATTCCGATGCTTCACTTCAGGTTTACTGTATACCTTGGACCTTCTTATTGACGATGAAACACAGAAATTGCATAAGAATTTAATACAAAAGGCACAATGCCGACTTAAGTACAAGAGGACTGACACTCTTACTTTCTATGATATGAACCTCTCCTGTGGGTCCAGATTTGGTTTCTGATGCTTCACTTCAAGTTTACTGTATCCCTTGGACCTTCTTATTGACGATGAAACACAGAAATTGCATCCGAATTTAATACAACAGGCACAATGCAGACTTAAGTACAAGAGGACTGACACTCTCACTTTCTATGATATGAACGTCTGCTGTGAGTCCAGTTTTAGATTCCGATGCTTCACTTCAGGTTTACTGTATCCCTTGGACCTCCTTATTGACGATGAAACACAGAAAGTGCATCCGAATTGAATACAAAAGTCACAATGCCGACTTAAGTACAAGAGGACTGACACTCACACTTTCTATGATACGAACCTCTCCTGTGAGTCCAGTTTTAGATTCCGATGTTTCACTTCAGGTTTACTGTATCCCTTCGACCTTCTTATTGACGATGAAACACAGAAATTGCATTCGGATTTAATACAAAAGGCACAATGCCGACTTAAGTACAAGAGGACTGACACTCTTACTTTCTATGATATGAACCTCTCCTGTGAGTCCAGATTTGGTTTCTGATGCTTCACTTCAAGTTTACTGTATCCCTTGGACCTTCTTATTGACGATGAAACACAGAAATTGCATCCGAATTTAATACAACAGGCACAAACCCGACTTAAGTACAAGAGGACTGACACTCTCACTTTCTGTGATATGAACCTCTCCTGTGAGTCCAGTTTTAGATTCCGATGCTTCACATCAGGTTTACTGTATCCCTAGGAACTTCTTATTGACGATGAAACACAGAAATTGCATTAGAATGTATTACAAAAGGCACAATGCCAACTTAAGTAAAAGAGGACTGACACTCTCACTTTCTATGATATGAACCTCTCCTGTGAGTCCAGTTTTAGATTCCGATGCTTCACTTCATGTTTACTGTATCCCTTGGACCTTCTTATACACGATGAAACACAGAAATTGCATCCGAATTTAATACAAAAGGCACAATGCCGACTTAAGTACAAGAGGACGGACACTCTCACTTTCTGTGATATGAACCTCTCCTGTGAGTCCAGTTTTAGATTCCGATGTTTCACTTCAGGTTTACTGTATCCCTTGGACCTTCTTATTGACGATAAAACACAGAAATTGCATCCGAATTTAATACAAAAGGCATAATGCCAACTTAAGTACATGAGGACTGAGACTCTCACTTTCTATGATGTGAACCTCTCCTGTGGGTCCAGTT
Source organism: Schistocerca serialis cubense (assembly GCF_023864345.2). Lineage (NCBI taxonomy): Eukaryota > Metazoa > Arthropoda > Insecta > Orthoptera > Acrididae > Schistocerca > Schistocerca serialis. Next base: position 22,240,194 of record NC_064647.1, on the reverse strand, counting down.
TTAGATTCCGATGCTTCACTTCAGGTTAACTGTATCACTTGGACCTTCTTATTGACGATGAAACACAGAAATTGCATCCAAATTTAATACAAAAGTCACAATGCCGACTTAAGTACAAGAGGACTGACACTCACACTTTCTGTGATATGAACCCCTCCTGTGACTCCAGTTTTAGATTCCGATGCTTCACGTTAGGTTTATTGTATCCCTTGGAACTTCTTATTGACGATGAAACACAATAATTGCATTAGAATGTATTACAAAAGGCTCAATGCCAACTTAAGTAAAAGAGGACTGACAGTCTCACTTTCTATGATATGAACCTCTCCTGTGAGTCCAGTTTCATATTCCGATGCTTCACTTCATGTTTACTGTATCCCTTGGACCTTCTTATAGACGATGAAACACAGAAATTGCATCCGAATTTAATACAAAAGGCACAATGCCGACTTAAGTACAAGAGGACGGACACTCTCACTTTCTGTGATATGAACCTCTCCTGTGAGTCCAGTTTTAGATTCCGATGCTTCACTTCAGGTTTACTGTATCCCTTGGACCTTCTTATTGACGATAAAACACAGAAATTGCATCCTAATTTAATACAAAAGGCACAATGCCAACTTAAGTACATGAGGACTGAGACTCTCACTTTCTATGATGTGAACCTCTCCTGTGGGTCCAGTTTTAGATTCCGATGCTTCACTTCAGGATTACTGTATCCCTTGGACCTTCTTATTGACGACGAAACACAGAAATTGCATCCGAATTTAATACAAAAATCACAAAGCCAACTTAAGTACATAAGGATTGAGACTCTCACTTTCTATTATGTGAACCTCTCCTGTGAGTCCAGTTTTAGATTCCGATGCTTCACTTCAGGTTAACTGTATCCCTTGGACCTTCTTATTGACGATGAAACACAGAAATGGCATTCGGATTTAATACAAAAGGCACAATGCCGACTTAAGTACAAGAGGACTGACACTCTTACTTTCTATGATATGAACCTCTCCTGTGAGTCCAGATTTGGTTTCTGATGCTTCACTTCAAATTTACTGTATCCCTTGGACCTTCTTATTGACGTTGAAACACAGAAATTGCATCCGAATTTAATACAACAGGCACAATGCCGACTTAAGTACAAGAGGACTGACACTCTCACTTTCAATGATATGAACGTCTCCTGTGAGTCCAGTTTTAGATTCCGATGCTTCACTTCAGGTTTACTGTATCCCTTGGAACTTCTTATTGACGATGAAACACAGAAATTGCGTCCGAATTGAATGCAAAAGTCACAATGCCGACTTAAGTACAACAGGGGTGACACTCTCACTTTCTATGATACGAACCTCTCCTGTGAGTCCAGTTTTAGATTCCGATGCTTCACTTCAGGTTTACTCTATCCCTTCGACCTTCTTATTGACGATGAAACACAGAAATTGCATTCGGATTTAATACAAAAGGCACAATGCCGACTTAAGTACAAGAGGACTGACACTCTTACTTTCTATGATATGAACCTCTCCTGTGAGTCCAGATTTGGTTTCTGATGCTTCACTTCAAGTTTACTGTATCCCTTGGACCTTCTTATTGTCGATGAAACACAGAAATTGCATCCGAATGTAATACAACAGGCACAATGCCGACTTAAGTAAAAGAGGACTGACACTCTCACGTTCTAGGATATGAACCTCTCCTGTGAGTCCAGTTTTAGATTCCGATGCTTCACTTCAGGTTTACTGTATCCCTTGGAACTTCTTATTGACGATGAAACACAATGGATTAATAGAAGAGATAGACATGATCCAGCGAAAAGCAGCGCGATTCGTCATGGGGACATTTAGTCAGCGCGAGAGCGTTACGGAGATGCTGAACAAGCTCCAGTGGCGGACACTTCAAGAAAGGCGTTACGCAATACGGAGAGGTTTATTATCGAAATTACGAAAGAGCGCATTCCGGGAAGAGATGGGCAACATAATACTACCGCCCACATATATCTCGCGTAATGATCACAACGAAAAGATCCGAGAAATTAGAGCAAATACGGAGACTTACAAGCAGTCGTTCTTTCCACGCACAATTCGTGAATTGAACAGGGAAGGGGGGATCAGATAGTGGTACAATAAGTACCCTCCGCCACACACCGTAAGGTGGCTCGCGGAGTATAGATGTTGATGTAGATGTAGAAATTGCATTAGAATGTATTACAAAAGGCACAATGCCAACTTAAGTAAAAGAGGACTGACACTCTCACTTTCTATGATATGAACCTCTCCTGTTAGTCCAGTTTTCGATTCCGATGCTTCACTTCATGTTTACTGTATCCCTTGGACCTTCTTATAGACGATGAAACACGGAAATTGCATCCGAATTTAATACAAAAGGCACAATGCCGACTTAAGTACAAGATAACTGACACTCTCACTTTCTATGATATGAACCTACCCTGTGAGTCCAGTTTTAGATTCCTATGCTTCACTTCAGGTTTATTGTATCCCTTGGACCTTCTTATTGACGATGAAACACAGAAATTGCATTCGAATTTAATGCAAAAGGCACAATGCCAACTTAAGTACATGACGACTGAGACTCTCACTTTCTATGATGTGAACCTCTCCGGTGAGTCCAGTTTTAGATTCCGATGCTTCACTTCAGGTTTACTGTATACCTTGGACCTTCTTATTGACGATGAAACACAGAAATTGGATAAGAATTTAATACAAAAGGCACAATGCCGACTTAAGCACAAGAGGACTGACACTCTCACTTTCTATGATATGAACCTCTCCTGTGAGTCCAGTTTTAGATTCCGATGCTTCACTTCAGGTTTACTGTATCCCTTCGACCTTCTTATTGACGATGAAACACAGAAATGGCATTCGGATTTAATACAAAAGGCACAATGCCGACTTAAGTACAAGAGGACTGACACTCTTACTTTCTATGATATGAACCTCTCCTGTGAGTCCAGATTTGGTTTCTGATGCTTCACTTCAAGTTTACTGTATCTCTTCGACCTTCTTATTGACGATGAAACACAGAAATTGCATTAGAATGTATTACAAAAGGCACAATGCCAACTTAAGTAAAAGAGGACTGACACTCTCACTTTCTATGATATGAACCTCTCCTGTGAGTCCAGTTTTAGATTCCGATGCTTCACTTCATGTTTACTGTATCCCTTGGACCTTCTTATAGACGATGAAACACAGAAATTGCATCCGAATTTAATACAAAAGGCACAATGCCGACTTAAGTACAAGAGGAATGACACTCTCACTTTCTGTGATATGAACCTCTCCCGTGAGTCCAGTTTTAGATTCCGATGCTTCACTTCAGGTTTACTGTATCCCTTGGACTTTCTTATTGACGACAAAACACAGAAATTGCATCCGAATTTAATACAAAAGGCACAATGCCAACTTAAGTACATGAGGACTGAGTCTCTCACTTTCTATGATGTGAACCTCTCTTGTGGGTCCAGTTTTAGATTCCGATGCTTCACTTCAGGTTAACTGTATCACTTGGACCTTCTTATTGACGATGAAACACAGAAATAGCATCCGAATTTAATACAAAAGTCACAATGCCGACTTAAGTACAAGAGGACTGACACTCACACTTTCTGTGATATGAACCTGTCCTGTGTCTCCAGTTTTAGATTCCGATGCTTCACGTTAGGTTTACTGTATCCCTTGGAACTTCTTATTGACAATGAAACACAATAATTGCATTAGAATGTATTACAAAAGGCTCAATGCCAACTTAAGTAAAAGAGGACTGACAGTCTCACTTTCTATGATATGAACCTCTCCTGTGAGTCCAGATTTGGTTTCTGATGCTTCACTTCAAGTTTACTGTATCCCTTGGACCTTCTTATTGACGATGAAACACAGAAATTGCATCCGAATTTAATACAACAGGCACAATGCAGACTTAAGTACAAGAGGACTGACACTCTCACTTTCTATGATATGAACGTCTGCTGTGAGTCCAGTTTTAGATTCCGTTGCTTCACTTCAGGTTTACTGTATCCCTTGGACCTCCTTATTGACGATGAAACACAGAAATTGCATCCGAATTGAATACAAAAGTCACAATGCCGACTTAAGTACAAGAGGACAGACACTCACACTTTCTATGATACGAACCTCTCCTGTGAGTCCAGTTTTAGATTCCGATGCTTCACTTCAGGTTTACTGTATCCCTTCGACATTCTTATTGACGATGAAACACAGAAATTGCATTCGGATTTAATACAAAAGGCACAATGCCGACTTAAGTACAAGAGGACTGACACTCTTACTTTCTATGATATGAACCTCTCCTGTGAGTCCAGATTTGGTTTCTGATGCTTCACTTCAAGTTTACTGTATCCCTTGGACCTTCTTATTGACGATGAAACACAGAAATTGCATCCGAATTTAATACAACATGCACAAAGCCGACTTAAGTACAAGAGGACTGACACTCTCACTTTCTGTGATTTGAACCTCTCCTGTGAGTCCAGTTTTAGATTCCGATGCTTCACATCAGGTTTACTGTATCCCTTGGAACTTCTTATTGACGATGAAACACAGAAATTGCATTAGAATGTATTACAAATGGCACAATGCCAACTTAAGTAAAAGAGGACTGACACTCTCACTTTCTATGATATGAACCTCTCCTGTGAGTCCAGTTTTAGATTCCGATGCTTCACTTCATGTTTACTGTATCCCTTGGACCTTCTTATAGACGATGAAACACAGAAATTGCATCCGAATTTAATACAAAAGGCACAATGCCGACTTAAGTACAAGAGGACGGACACTCTCACTTTCTGTGATATGAACCTCTCCTGTGAGTCCAGTTTTAGATTCCGATGTTTCACTTCAGGTTTACTGTATCCCTTGGACCTTCTTATTGACGATAAAACACAGAAATTGCATCCGAATTTAATACAAAAGGCACAATGCCAACTTAAGTACATGAGGACTGAGACTCTCACTTTCTATGATGTGAACCTCTCCTGTGGGTCCGGTTTTAGATTCCGATGCTTCACTTCAGGTTAACTGTATCACTTGGACCTTCTTATTGACGATGAAACTCAGAAATTGCATCCAAACTTAATACAAAAGTCACAATGCCGACTTAAGTACAAGAGGACTAACACTCACACTTTCTGTGATATGAACCCCTCCTGTGACTCCAGTTTTAGATTCCGATGCTTCACGTTAGGTTTATTGTATCCCTTGGGACTTCTTATTGACGATGAAACACAATAATTGCATTAGAATATATTACAACAGGCTCAATGCCAACTTAAGTAAAAGAGGACTGACAGTCTCACTTTCTATGATATGAACCTCTCCTGTGAGTCCAGTTTCATATTCCGATGCTTCACTTCATGTTTACTGTATCCCTTGGACCTTCTTATAGACGATGAAACACAGAAATTGCATCCGAATTTAATACAAAAGGCACAATGCCAACTTAAGTACATGAGGACTGAGACTCTCACTTTCTATGATGTGAACCTCTCCTGTGGGTCCAGTTTTAGATTCCGATGCTTCACTTCAGGATTACTGTATCCCTTGGACCTTCTTATTGACGACGAAACACAGAAATTTCATCCGAATTTAATACAAAAGGCACAAAACCAACTTAAGTACATAAGGATTGAGACTCTCACTTTCTATTATGTGAACCTCTCCTGTGAGTCCAGTTTTAGATTCCGATGCTTCACTTCAGGTTAACTGTATCCCTTGGACCTTCTTATTGACGATGAAACACAGAAATGGCATTCGGATTTAATACAAAAGGCACAATGCCGACTTAAGTACAAGAGGACTGACACTCTTACTTTCTATGATATGAACCTCTCCTGTGAGTCCAGATTTGGTTTCTGATGCTTCACTTCAAATTTACTGTATCCCTTGGACCTTCTTATTGACGTTGAAACACAGAAATTGCATCCGAATTTAATACAACAGGCACAATGCCGACTTAAGTATAAGAGGACTGACACTCTCACGTTCTAGGATATGAACCTCTCCTGTGAGTCCAGTTTTAGATTCCGATGCTTAACTTCAGGTTTACTGTATCCCTTGGAACTTATTATTGACGATGAAACACAGATGGATTAATAGAAGAGATAGACATGATCCAGCGAAAAGCAGCGCGATTCGTCATGGGGACATTTAGTCAGCGCGAGAGCGTTACGGAGATGCTGAACAAGCTCCAGTGGCGGACACTTCAAGAAAGGCGTTACGCAATACGGAGAGGTTTATTATCGAAATTACGAAAGAGCGCATTCCGGGAAGAGATGGGCAACATAATACTACCGCCCACATATATCTCGCGTAATGATCACAACGAAAAGATCCGAGAAATTAGAGCAAATACGGAGACTTACAAGCAGTCGTTCTTTCCACGCACAATTCGTGAATGGAACAGGGAAGGGGGGATCAGATAGTGGTACAATAAGTACCCTCCGCCACACACCGTAAGGTGGCTCGCGGAGTATAGATGTAGATGTAGATGTAGAAATTGCATTAGAATGTATTACAAAAGGCACAATGCCAACTTAAGTACAAGAGGACTGACACTCTTACTTTCTATGATATGAACCTCTCCTGTGAGTCAAGATTTGGTTTCTGATGCTTCACTTCAAGTTTACTGTATCTCTTGGACCTTCTTATAGACGATGAAACACAGAAATTGCATCCGAATTTAATACAAAAGGCACAATGCCGACTTAAGTACAAGAGGACTGACACTCTCACTTTCTGTGATATGAACCTCTCCCGTGAGTCCAGTTTTAGATTCCGATGCTTCACTTCAGGTTTACTGTATCCCTTGGACTTTCTTATTGACGATAAAACACAGAAATTGCATCCGAATTTAATACAAAAGGCACAATGCCAACTTAAGTACATGAGGACTGAGACTCTCACTTTCTATGATGTGAACCTCTCCTGTGGGTCCAGTTTTAGATTCCGATGCTTCACTTCAGGTTAACTGTATCACTTGGACCTTCTTATTGACGATGAAACACAGAAATAGCATCCGAATTTAATACAAAAGTCACAATGCCGACTTAAGTACAAGAGGACTGACACTCACACTTTCTGTGATATGAACCTCTCCTGTGACTCCAGTTTTAGATTCCGATGCTTCACGTTAGGTTTACTGTATCCCTTGGAACTTCTTATTGACGATGAAACACAATAATTGCATTAGAATGTATTGCAAAAGGCTCAATGCCAACTTAAGTAAAAGAGGACTGACAGTCTCACTTTCTATGATATGAACCTCTCCTGGGAGTCCAGTTTCAGATTCCGATTCTTCACTTCATGTTTACTGTATCCCTTGGACATTCTTAAACACGATGAAACACAGAAATTGCATCCGAATTTAATACAAAAGACACAATGCCGACTTAAATACATGAGGATTGAGACTCTCACTTTCTATTATGTGAACCTCTCCTGTGAGTCCAGTTTTAGATTCTGATGCTTCACTTCAGGTTTACTGTATCCCTTGGACCTTCCTATTGACGACGAAACACAGAAACTGCATCCGAATTTAGTACAAAAGGCACAATGCCAACTTAAGTACATGAGGATTGAGACTCTCACTTTCTATTATGTGAACCTCTCCTGTGAGTCCAGTTTTAGATTCCGATGCTTCACTACAGGTTAACTGTATCCCTTGGACCTTCTTATAGACGATGAAACACAGAAATAGCATCCGAATTTAATACAAAAGGCACAATTCCGACTTAAGTACGAGAGGACTGACATTCTCACTTTCTATGATACGAACCTCTCCTGTGAGTCCAGTTTTAGATTTGATGCTTCACTTCAGTTTTACTGTATCCCTTGGACCTTCTTATTGACGATGAAACACAGAAATTGCATCCGAATTTAATACACTTCACTATGCCGACTTAAGTACAAGAGGACTGACACTCTCACTTTCTATGATATGAACCTCTCCTGTGAGACAAGTTTTAGATTCCGATGCTTCACCTCAGGTTTACAGTTTACCTTGGACCTTCTTATTACTGATGAAACACAGAAATTGCATAAGAATTTAATACAAAAGGCAAAATGCCGACTTAAGCACAAGAGGACTGACACTCTCACTTTCTATGATATGAACCTCTCCTGTGAGTCCAGTTTTGGATTCCGATGCTTCACTTCAGGTTTACTGTATCCCTTCGACCTTCTTATTGACGATGAAACACAGAAATGGCATTCGGATTTAATACAAAAGGCACAATGCCGACTTAAGTACAAGAGGACTGACTCTCTTACTTTCTATGATATGAACCTCTCCTGTGAGTCCAGATGTGATATCTGATGCTTCACTTCAAATTTACTGTATCCCTTGGACCTTCTTATTGACGATGAAACACAGAAATTGCATCCGAATTTAATACAACAGGCACAATGCCGACTTAAGTACAAAAGGACTGACACTCTAACTTTCTATGATATGAACGTCTCCTGTGAGACCAGTTTTAGATTCCGATGCTTCACTTCAGGTTTACTGTATCCCTTGGACCTTCTTATTGTCGATGAAACACAGAAATTGCATCCGAATTTAATACAACAGGCACAATGCCGACTTAAGTACAAAAGGACTGACACTCTCACTTTCTATGATATGAACGTCTCCTGTGGGACCAGTTTTAGATTCCGATGCTTCACTTCAGGTTTACTGTATCCCTTGGACCTTCTTATTGACGATGAAACACAGATATTGCATCCGAATTTAATACACTTCACTATGCCGACTTAAGTACAAGAGGACTGACACTCTCACTTTCTATGATATGAACCTCTCCTGTGAGTCCACTTTTAGATTCCAATGCTTCACTTCAGGTTTACTGTATACCTTGGACCTTCTTATTGACGATGAAGCACAGAAATTGCATAAGAATTTAATACAAAAGTCACAATGCCGACTTAAGCACAAGAGGACTGACACTCTCACTTTCTATGATATAAACGTCTCCTGTCAGTCAAGTTTTAGATTCCGATGCTTCACTTCAGGTTTACTGTGTCCCTTGGACCTCCTTATTGACGATGAAACACAGAAATTGCATCCGAATTTAATACAAAAGTCACAATGCCGAGTTAAGTACAAGAGGACTGACACTCTCACTTTCTATGATACGAACCTCTCCTGTGTGTCCAGTTTTAGATTCCGATGCTTCACTTCAGGTTTAATGTATCCCTTCGACTTTCTTATTGACGATGAAACACAGAAATTGCTTTCGGATTTAATACAAAAGGCACAATGCCGACTTAAGTACAAGAGGATTGACACTCTCAGTTTCTACGATATGAACCTCTCCTGTGAGTCCAGTTTTAGATTCCGATGATTCACGTCAGGTTTACTGTATCCCTTCGACCTTCTTATTGACGATGAAACACAGATATGGCATTCGGATTTAATACAAAAGGCACAATGCCGACTGAAGTACAAGAGGACTGACACTCTTACTTTCTATGATATGAACCTCTCCTGTGAGTCCAGTTTTAGATTCCGATGCTTCACATCAGGTTTACTGTATCCCTTGGAACTTCTTATTGACGATGAAACACAGAAATTGCATTAGAATGTATTACAAAAGGCACAATGCCAACTTAAGTTAAAGAGGACTGACACTCTCACTTTCTATGATATGAACCTATCCTGTGAGTCCAGTTTTAGATTCCGATGCTTCACTTCATGTTTACTGTATCCCTTGGACATTCTTATAGACGATGAAACACAGAAATTGCATCCAAATTTAATACAAAAGGCACAATGCCGACTTAAGTACAAGAGGACTGACACTCTCACTTTCTATGATATGAACCTCTCCTGTGAGTCCACTTTTAGATTCCAATGCTTCACTTCAGGTTTACTGTATACCTTGGACCTTCTTATTGACGATGAAGCACAGAAATTGCATAAGAATTTAATACAAAAGTCACAATGCCGACTTAAGCACAAGAGGACTGACACTCTCACTTTCTATGATATGAACGTCTCCTGTCAGTCAAGTTTTAGATTCCGATGCTTCACTTCAGGTTTACTGTGTCCCTTGGACCTCCTTATTGACGATGAAACACAGAAATTGCATCCGAATTTAATACAAAAGTCACAATGCCGAGTTAAGTACAAGAGGACTGACACTCTCACTTTCTATGATACGAACCTCTCCTGTGTGTCCAGTTTTAGATTCCGATGCTTCACTTCAGGTTTAATGTATCCCTTCGACTTTCTTATTGACGATGAAACACAGAAATTGCTTTCGGATTTAATACAAAAGGCACAATGCCGACTTAAGTACAAGAGGATTGACACTCTCAGTTTCTACGATATGAACCTCTCCTGTGAGTCCAGTTTTAGATTCCGATGATTCACGTCAGGTTTACTGTATCCCTTCGACCTTCTTATTGACGATGAAACACAGATATGGCATTCGGATTTAATACAAAAGGCACAATGCCGACTGAAGTACAAGAGGACTGACACTCTTACTTTCTATGATATGAACCTCTCCTGTGAGTCCAGTTTTAGATTCCGATGCTTCACATCAGGTTTACTGTATCCCTTGGAACTTCTTATTGACGATGAAACACAGAAATTGCATTAGAATGTATTACAAAAGGCACAATGCCAACTTAAGTTAAAGAGGACTGACACTCTCACTTTCTATGATATGAACCTATCCTGTGAGTCCAGTTTTAGATTCCGATGCTTCACTTCATGTTTACTGTATCCCTTGGACATTCTTATAGACGATGAAACACAGAAATTGCATCCAAATTTAATACAAAAGGCACAATGCCGACTTAAGTACAAGAGGACTGACACTCTCACTTTCTATGATATGAACCTCTCCTGTGAGTCCAGTTTTAGATTCCGATGCTTCACTTCAGGTTTAATGTATCCCTTGGACTTTCTTATTGACGATGAAACACAGAAATTGCATCCGAATTTAATACAAAAGGCACAATGCCAACTTAAGTACATGAGGACTGAGACTCTCACTTTCTATGATGTGAACCTCTCGTGTGGGTCCAGTTTTAGATTCTGATGCTTCACTTCAGGTTAACTGTATCACTTGGACCTTCTTATTGACGATGAAACACAGAAATTGCATCCGAATTTAATACAAAAGTCACAATGCCGACTTAAGTACAAGAGGACTGACACTCTCACTTTCTGTGATATGAACCTCTCCTGTGAGTCCAGTTTTAGATTCCGATGCTTCACGTCAGGTTTACTGTATCCCTTGGAACTTCTTATTGACGATGAAACACAATAATTGCATTAGAATGTATTACAAAAGGCACAATGCCAACTTAAGTAAAAGAGGACTGACACTCTCACTTTCTATGATATGAACCTCTCCTGTGAGTCCAGTTTCAGGTTCCGATGCTTCACTTCATGTTTACTGTATCCCTTGGTCATTCTTATACACAATGAAACACAGAAATTGCATCCGAATTTAGTACAATAGGCACAATGCCGACTTAAGTACAAGAGGACTGACACTCTCACTTTCTATGATATGAACCTCTCCTGTGAGTCCAGTTTTAGATTCCGATGCTTCACTTCAGGTTTACTGTATACATTGGACCTTCTTATTGACGATGAAACACAGAAATTGCATAAGAATTTAATACAAAAGGCACAATGCCGACTTAAGCACAAGAGGACTGACACTCTCACTTTCTATGATATGAACCTTTCGTGTGAGTCCAGTTTTAGATTCCGATGCTTCACTTCAGGTTTACTGTATCCCTTCGACCTTCTTATTGACGATGAAACACAGAAATGGCATTCGGATTTAATACAAAAGGCACAATGCCGACTTAAGTACAAGAGGACTGTCACTCTTACTTTCTATGATATGAACCTCTCCTGTGAGTCCAGATTTGGTAACTGATGCTTCACTTCAAGTTTACTGTATCCCTTGGACCTTCTTATTGGCAATGAAACACAGAAATTGCATCCGAATTTAATACAACAGGCACAATGCCGACATAAGTACAAGAGGACTGACACTCTCACTTTCTATGATATGAACGTCTCCTGTCAGTCCAGTTTTAGATTCCGATGCTTCACTTCAGGTTTACTGTGTCCCTTGGACCTCCTTATTGACGATGAAACACAGAATTTGCATCCGAATTGAATACAAAAGTCACCATGCCGACTTAAGTACAAGAGGAATGACACTCTCACTTTCTATGATACGAACCTCTCCTGTGTGTCCTGTCTTAGATTCCGATGCTTCACTTCAGGTTTACTGTATCCCTTCGACTTTCTTATTGACGATGGAACACAGAAATTGCTTTCGGATTTAATACAAAAGGCACAATGCCGACTTAAGTACAAGAGGATTGACACTCTCACTTTCTATGATATGAACCTCTCCTGTGAGTCCAGTTTTAGATTCCGATGCTTCACGTCAGGTTTACTGTATCCCTTCGACCTTCTTATTGACGATGAAACACAGAAATGGCATTCGGATTTAATACAAAAGGCACAATGCCGACTTAAGTACAAGAGGACTGACACTCTTACTTTCTATGATATGAACCTCTCCTGTGAGTCCAGTTTTAGATTCCGATGCTTCACATCAGGTTTACTGTATCCCTTGGAACTTCTTATTGACGATGAAACACAGAAATTGCATTAGAATGTATTACAAAAGGCACAATGCCAACTTAAGTAAAAGAGGACTGACACTCTCACTTTCTATGATATGAACCTATCCTGTGAGTCCAGTTTTAGATTCCGATGCTTCACTTCATGTTTACTGTATCCCTTGGACCTTCTTATAGACGATGAAACACAGAAATTGCATCCGAATTTAATACAAAAGGCACAATGCCGACTTAAGTACAAGAGGACTGACACTCTCACTTTCCATGATATGAACCTCTCCTGTGAGTCCAGTTTTAGATTCCGATGCTTCACTTCAGGTTTACTGTATCCCTTGGACTTTCTTATTGACGATGAAACACAGAAATTGCATCCGAATTTAATACAAAAGGCACAATGCCAACTTAAGTACATGAGGACTGAGACTCTCACTTTCTATGATGTGAACCTCTCCTGTGGGTCCAGTTTTAGATTCCGATGCTTCACTTCAGGTAAACTGTATAACTTGGACCTTCTTATTGACGATGAAACACAGAAATTGCATCCGAATTTAATACAAAAGTCACAATGCCGACTTAAGTACTAGAGGACTGACACTCTCACTTTCTGTGATATGAACCTCTCCTGTGAGTCCAGTTTTAGATTCCGATGCTTCACGTCAGGTTTACTGTATCCCTTGGAACTTCTTATTGACGATGAAACACAATAATTGCATTAGAATGTAGTACAAAAGGCACAATACCAACTTAAGTAAAAGAGGACTGACACTCTCAATATCTATGATATGAACCTCCTGTGAGTCCAGTTTTAGATTCCGATGCTTCACTTCATGTTTACTGTATCCCTTGGACATTCTTATTGACGATGAAACACAGAAATAGCATCCGAATTTAATACAAAAGTCACAATTCCGACTTAAGTACAAGAGGACTGACACTCTCACTTTCTATGATATGAACCTCTCCTGTGAGTCCAGTTTTAGATTTGATGCTTCACTTCAGGTTTACTGTATCCCTTGGACCTTCTTATTGACGATGAAACACAGAAATTGCATCCGAATTTAATACACTTCACTATGCCGACTTAAGTACAAGAGGACTGACACTCTCACTTTCTATGATATGAACCTCTCCTGTGAGTCCAGTTTTAGATTCCGATGCTTCACCTCAGGTTTACTGTTTACCTTGAACCTTCTTATTACTGATGAAACACAGAAATTGCATAAGAATTTAATACAAAAGGCACAATGCCGACTTAAGCACAAGAGGACTGACACTCTCACTTTCTATGATATGTACGTCTCCTGTGAGTCCAGTTTTAGATTCCGATGCTTCACTTCAGGTTTACTGTATCCCTTCGACCTTCTTATTGACGATGAAACACAGAAATGGCATTCGGATTTAATACAAAAGGCACAATGCCGACTTAAGTACAAGAGGACTGACACTCTTACTTTCTATGATATGAACCTCTCCTGTGGGTCCAGTTTTAGATTCCGATACTTCACTTCAGGTTTACTGTATCCCTTCGACCTTCTTATTGACGATGAAACACAGAAATGGCATTCGGATTTAATACAAAAGGCACAATGCCGACTTAAGTTCAAGAGGACTGACACTCTTACTTTCTATGATATGAACCTTTCCTGTGTGTCCATATTTGGTTTCTGATGCTTCACTTCAAGTTTACTGTATCCCTTGGACTTTCTTATTGACGATGAAACACAGAAATTGCATCCGAATTTAATACAACAGGCACAATGCCGACTTAAGTACAAGGGGACTGACACTCTCACGTTGTAGGATATGAACCTCTCCTGTGAGTCCAGTTTTAGATTCCGATGTTTCACTTCAGGTTTACTGTATCCCTTGTAACTTCTTATTGACGATGAAACACAGAAATTGCATTAGAATGTTTTACAAAAGGCACAATGCCAACTTAAGTAAAAGAGGACTGACACTCTCACTTTCTATGACATGAACCTCTCCTGTGAGTCCAGTTTTAGATTCCGATGCTTCACTTCATGTTTACTGTATCCCTTGGACCTTCTTATAGACGATGAAACACAGAAATTGCATCCGAATTTAATACAAAAGGCACAATGCCGACTTAAGTACAAGAGGACTGACACTCTCACTTTCTATGATATGAACCTCTCCTGTGAGTCCAGTTTTAGATTCCGATGCTTCACTTCAGGTTTACTGTATCCCTTGGACCTTCTTATTGACGATGAAACACAGAAATTGCATCCGAATTTAATACACTTCACTATGCCGACTTAAGTACAAGAGGACTGACACTCTCACTTTCTATTATATGAACTTCTCCTGTGAGTCCAGTTTTAGATTCCGATGCTTCACTTCAGGTTTAATGTATCCCTTGGACCTCCTTATTGACGATGAAACACAGAAATTGCATCCGAATTGAATACAAAAGTCACAATGCCGACTTAAGTACAAGAGGGCTGACACTCTCACTTTCTATGATACGAACCTCTCCTGTGAGTTCAGTTTTAGATTCCGATGCTTCACTTCAGGTTTACTGTATCCCTTCGACCTTCTTATTGACGATGAAACACAGAAATTGCATTCGGATTTAATACAAAAGGCACAATGCCGACTTAAGTTCAAGAGGACTGACACTCTTACTTTCTATGATATGAACCTCTCCTGTGAGTCCATATTTGGTTTCTGATGCTTCACTTCAAGTTTACTGTATCCCTTGGACCTTCTTATTGACGATGAAACACAGAAATTGCATCCGAATTTAATACAACAGGCACAATGCCGACTTAAGTACAAGGGGACTGACACTCTCACGTTCTAGGATATGAACCTCTCCTGTGAGTCCAGTTTTAGATTCCGATGTATCACTTCAGGTTTACTGTATCCCTTGTAACTTCTTATTGACGATGAAACACAGAAATTGCATTAGAATGTATTACAAAAGGCACAATGCCAACTTAAGTAAAAGAGGACTGACACTCTCACTTTCTATGATATGAACCTCTCCTGTGAGTCCAGTTTTAGATTCCGATGCTTCACTTCATGTTTACTGTATCCCTTGGACCTTCTTATAGACGATGAAACACAGAAATTGCATCCGAATTTAATACAAAAGGCACAATGCCGACTTAAGTACAAGAGGACTGACACTCTCACTTTCTATGATATGAACCTCTCCTGTGAGTCCAGTTTTAGATTCCGATGCTTCACTTCAGGTTTACTGTATCCCTTGGACCTTCTTATTGACGATGAAACACTGAAATTGCATCCGAATTTAATACACTTCACTATGCCGACTTAAGTACAAGAGGACTGACACTCTCACTTTCTATTATATGAACCTCTCCTGTGAGTCCAGTTTTAGATTCCAATGCTTCACTTCAGGTTTACTGTATACCTTGGACCTTCTTATTGACGATGAAACACAGAAATTGCATAAGAATTTAATACAAAAGGCACAATGCCGACTTAAGCACAAGAGGACTGACACTCTCTATGATATGAACCTTTCGTGTGAGTCCAGTTTTAGATTCCGATGCTTCACTTCAGGTTTACTGTATCCCTTCGACCTTCTTATTGACGATGAAACACAGAAATTGCATTCGGATTTAATACAAAAGGCAGAATGCCGACTTAAGTACAAGAGGACTGACACTCTTACTTTCTATGATATGAACCTCTCCTGTGAGTCCACATTTGGTTTCTGATGCTTCACTTCAAGTTTACTGTATCCCTTGGAACTTCGTATTGGCGATGAAACACAGAAATAGCATTCGGATTTAATACAAAAGGCACAATGCCGACTTAAGTACAAGAGGACTGACACTCTTACTTTCTATGATATGAACCTCTCCTGTGAGCCCAGATTTGGTTTCTGATGCTTCACTTCAAGTTTACTGTATCCCATGGACCTTCTTATTGACGATGAAACACAGAAATTGCATCCGAATTTAATACAACAGGCACAATGCCGACTTAAGTACAAGAGGACTGACACTCTCACTTTCTATGATATGAACGTCTCCTGTGAGTCCAGTTTTAGATTCCGATGCTTCACTTCAGGTTTACTGTATGCCTTGGACCTCTTTATTGACGATGAAACACAGAAATTGCATCCGAATTGAATACAAAAGCCACAATGCCGACTTAAGTACAAGAGGACAGACACTCTCACTTTCTATGATACGGTCTTCTCCTGTAGTCCAGTTTTAGATTCCGATGCTTCATTTCAGGTTTACTGTATCCCTTGGACCTTCTTATTGACGATGAAACACAGAAATTGCATCCGAATTTAATACAAAAGGCACAATGCCAACTTAAGTACATGAGGACTGAGACTCTCACTTTCTATGATGTGAACCTCTCCTATGAGTCCAGTTTTAGATTCCGATGCTTATCTTCAGGTTAACTGTATCCCTTGGACCTTCATATTGACGATGAAACACAGAAATAGCATCCGAATTTAATACAAAAGTCACAATTCCGACTTAAGTACAAGAGGACTGACACTCTAACTTTCTATGATATGAACCTCTCCTGTGAGTCCAGTTTTAGATTCCGATTCTTCACTTCAGGTTTACTGTATCCCTTGGACCTTCTTATTGACGATGAAACACAGAATTTGCATCCGAATTTAATACACTTCACTATGCCGACTTAAGTTAAAGAGGACTGACACTCTGACTTTCTATGATATGAACCTCTCCTGGGAGTCCTGTTTTAGATTCCGATGCTTCACTTCAGGTTTACTTTATCCCTTGGACCTTCTTATTGACGATGAAACACAGAAATTGCATCCGAATTTAATTCAAAAGGCACAATGCCGACTTAAGTACAAGAGGACTGACACTCTCACTTTCTATGATATGAACCTCTCCTGTGAGTCCAGTTTTAGATTCCGATGCTTCACTTCAGGTTTTAATGTATCCGTTGGACCTTCTTATTGACGATGAAACTCAGAAATTGCATCCGAATTTAATACAAAAGGCACAATGCCGACTTAAGTACAAGAGGACTGACACTCTCACTTTCTATGATATGAACCTCTCCTGTGAGTCCAGTTTTAGATTCCGATGCTTCACTTCAGGTTTACAGTATCCCTTGGAACAACTTATTGACGATGAAACACAGAAATTGCATTAGAATGTATTACAAAAGGCACAATGCCAACTTAAGTAAAAGAGGACTGACACTGTCACTTTCTATGATATGAACCTCTCCTGTGAGTCCAGTTTCAGATTCCGATGCTTCACTTCATGTTTACTGTATCCCTTGGACCTTCTTATAGACGATGAAACACAGAAATTGCATCCGAATTTAATACAAAAGGCACAATGCCGACTTATGTACAAGAGGACTGACACTCTCACTTTCTATGATATGAACCACTCCTGTGAGTCCAGTTTTATATTCCTATGCTTCACTTCAGGTTTACTGTATCCCTTGGACCTTCTTATTGACGATGAAACACAGAAATTGCATCCGAATTTAATACAAAAGGCACAATGCCAACTTAAGTACATGAGGACTGAGACTCTCACTTTCTATGATGTGAACCTCTGCTGAGAGTCCAGTTTTAGATTCCGATGCTTCACTTCAGGTTAACTGTATCCCTTGGACCTTCTTATTGACGATGAAACACAGAAATAGCATCCGAATTTAATACAAAACTCACAATTCCGACTTAAGTACAAGAGGACTGACACTCTCACTTTCTATGATATGAACCTCTCCTGTGAGTCCAGTTTTAGATTTGATGCTTCACTTCAGGTTTACTGTATCACTTGGATCTTCTTATTGACGATGAAACACAGAAATTGCATATGAATTTAATACAAAATTCACAATGCCGACTTAAGTACAAGAGGTCTGACACTCTCACTTTCTATGATACGAACCTCTCCTGTGAGTCCAGTTCTAGATTCCGATGTTTCACTTCAGGTTTACTGTATCCATTCGACCTTCTTATTGACGATGAAACACAGAAATTTCATTCGGATTTAATACGAAAGGCACAATGCCGACTTAAGTACAGGAGGACTGACACTCTCACTTTCTATGATATGAACCTCTCCTGTGAGTCCAGTTTTAGATTCCGATTCTTCACTTCATGTTTACTGTATCCCTTGGACCTTCCTATAGACGATGAAACACAGAAATTGCATCCGAATTTAATACAAAAGGCACAATGCCGACGTAAGTACAAGAGGACTGACACTCTCACTTTCCATGATATGAACCTCTCCTGTGAGTCCAGTTTTAGATTCCGATGCTTCACTTCAGGTTTACTGTATCCCTTGGACATTCTTATTGTCGATGAAACACAGAAATTGCATCCGAATTTAATACAAAAGGCACAATGCCAACTTATGTACAAGAGGACTGAGACTCTCACTTTCTATGATGTGAACCTCTCCTGTGAGTCCAGTTTTAGATTCCGATGCTTCACTTCAGGTTAACTGTATCCCTTGGACCTTCGTATTGGCGATGAAACACAGAAATAGCATCCGAATTTAATACAAAAGTCACAATGCCGACTTAAGTACAAGAGGACTGACACTCTCACTTTCTATGATATGAACCTCTCCTGTGAGTCCAGTTTTAGATTCCGATGCTTCACTTCAGGTTTACTGTATCCCTTGGACCTTCTTATTGACGATGAAACACAGAAATTGCATCCGAATTTAATACACTTCACAATGCCGACTTAAGTACAAGAGGACTGACACTCTGACTTTCTATGATATGAACCTCTCCTGTGAGTCCAGTTTTAGATTCCGATGCTTCACTTCAGGTTTACTTTATCCCTTGGACCTTCTTATTGACGATGAAACACAGAAATTGCATCCGAATTTAATACAAAAGGCACAATGCCGACATAAATACAAGAGGACTGACACTCTCACTTTCTATGATATGAACCTCTCCTGTGAGTCCAGTTTTAGATTCCGATGCTTCACTTTAGGTTTACTGTATCCCTTGGACCTTCTTATTGACGATGAAACACAGAAATTGTATCCGAATTTAATACAAAAGGCATAATGAAAACTTAAGTACATGAGGACTGAGACTCTCACTTTCTATGATGTGAACCTCTCCTGTGAGTCCAGTTTTTGATTCCGATGCTTCACTTCAGGTTAACTGAATCCCTTGGAACTTCTTATTGACGATGAAACACAGAAATTGCATTAGAATGTAATAAAAAAGGCACAATGCCAACTTAAGTAAAAGAGGACAGACACTCTCACTTTTCTATGATATGAACCTCTCCTGTGAGTCCAGTTTTAGATTCTGATGCTTCACTTCAGGTTTTCTGTATACCTTGGACCTTCTTATTGACGATGAAACACAGAAATTGCATAAGAATTTAATACAAAAGGCACAATGCCGACTTAAGCACAAGAGGACTGACACTCTCACTTTCTATGATATGAACCTCTCCTGTGAGTCCAGTTTTAGATTCCGATGCTTCACTTCAGGTTTACTGTATCCCTTGGAACTTCTTATTGACAACGAAACACAGAAATTGCATTAGAATGTATTACAAAAGGCACAATGCCAACTTAAGTAAAAGAGGACTGACATTCTCACTTTCTATGATATGAACGTCTCCTGTGAGTCCAGGTTTAGATTCCAATTCTTCACTTCATGTTTACTGTATCCCTTGGACCTTCTTATTGACGATGAAACACAGAAATTGCATCCGAATTTAATACAAAGTCACAATGCCGACTTCAGTACAAGCGGACTGACACTGTCACTTTCTATGATACGAACCTCTCCTGTGAGTCCAGTTTTAGATTCCGATGCTTCACTTCAGGTTTACTGTATCCATTCGACCTTCTTATTGACGATGAAACACAGAAATTGCATTCGGATTTAATACAAAAGGCACAATGCCGACTTAAGTACAGGAGGACTGACACTCTTACTTTCTATGATATGAACCTCTCCTGTGAGTCCAGATTTGGTTTCTGATGCTTCACTTCAAGTTTACTGTATACCTTGGACCTTCTTATTGACGATGAAACACAGAAATTGCATCCGAATTTAATACAACAGGCACAATGCCGACTTAAGTACAAGAGGACTGACACTCTCACTTTCTGTGACATAAACCTCTCCTGTGAGTCCAGTTTTAGATTCCGATGCCTCACTTCAGGTTTACTGTATCCCTTGGAACTTCTTATTGACGATGAAACACAGAAATTGCATTAGAATGTATTACAAAAGGCACAATGCCAACTTAAGTTGAAGAGGACTGACACTCTCACTTTCTATGATATGAAACTCTCCTGTGAGTCCAGTTTTAGATTCCAATTCTTCACTTCATGTTTACTGTATCCCTTGGACCTTCCTATAGACGATGAAACACAGAAATTGCATCCGAATTTAATAAAAAAGGCACAATGCCGACGTAGGTACAAGAGGACTGACACTCTCACTTTCTATGATATGAACCTCTCCTGTGAGTCCAGTTTTAGATTCCGATGCTTCACTTCAGGTTTACTGTATCCCTTGGACATTCTTATTGACGATGAAACACAGAAATTGCATCCGAATTTAATACAAAAGGCACAATGCCAACTTAAGTAGATGAGGACTGAGACTCTCACTTTCTATGATGTGAACCTCTCCTGTGAGTCCAGTTTTAGATTCCGATGCTTCACTTCAGTTTAACTGTATCCCTTGGACCTTCGTATTGACGATGAAACACAGAAATAGCATCCGAATTTAATACAAAAGTCACAATGCCGACTTAAGTACAAGAGGACTGACACTCTCACTTTCTATGATATGAACCTCTCCTGTGAGTCCAGTTTTAGATTCCGATGCTTCACTTCAGGTTTACTGTACCCCTTGGACCTTCTTATTGACGATGAAACACAGAAATTGCATCCGAATTTAATACACTTCACAATGCCGACTTAAGTACAAGAGGACTGACACTCTGACTTTCTATGATATGAACCTCTCCTGTGAGTCCAGTTTTCGATTCTGATGCTTCACTTTAGGTTTACTTTATCCCTTGGACCTTCTTATTGACGATGAAACACAGAAATTGCATCCGAATTTAATACAAAAGGCACAATGCCGACATAAATACAAGAGGACTGACACTCTCACTTTCTATGATATGAACCTCTCCTGTGAGTCCAGTTTTAGATTCCGATGCTTCACTTCAGGCTTACTGTATCCCTTGGACCTTCTTATTGACGATGAAACACAGAAATTGCATCCGAATTTAATACAAAAGGCATAATGATAACTTAAGTACATGAGGACTGAGACTCTCACTTTCTATGATGTGAACCTCTCCTGTGAGTCCAGTTTTAGATTCCGATGCTTCACTTCAGGTTAACTGTATCCCTTGGAACTTCTTATTGACGATGAAACACAGAAATTGCATTAGAATGTGTTACAAACGGCACAATGCCAACTTAAGTAAAAGAGGACAGACACTCTCACTTTCTATGATATGAACCTCTCCTGTGAGTCCAGTTTCAGATTCCGATGCTTCACTTCATGTTTACAGTATCCCTTGGACCTTCTTATAGACGATGAAACACAGAAATTGCAACCGAATTTAATACAAAAGGCACAATGCCGACTTAAGTACAGAGGACTGACACTCTCACTTTCTATAATTTGAACCACTCCTGTGAGTCCAGTTTAATATTCCGATGCTTCACTTCAGGTTTACTGTATCCCTTGGACCTTCTTATTAACGATGAAACACAGAAATTGCATCCGAATTTAATACAAAAGGCACAATGCCAATTTAAGTACATGAGGACTGAGACTCTCACTTCCTATGATGTGAACCTCTCCTGTGAGTCCAGTTTTAGATTCCGATGCTTCACTTCAGGTTAACTGTATCCCTTGGACCTTCTTATTGACGATGAAACACAGAAATAGCATCCGAATTTAATACAAAAGTCACAATTCCGACTTAAGTACAAGAGGACTGACACTCTCACTTTCTATGATATGAACCTCTCCTGTGAGTCCAGTTTTAGATTTGATGCTTCACTTCAGGTTTACTGTATCACTTGGACCTTCTTATTGACGATGAAGCACAGAAATTGCATCCGAATTTAATACACTTCACTATGCCGCCTTAAGTACAAGAGGACTGACACTCTCACTTTCTATGATATGAACCTCTCCTGTGAGTCCAATTTTAGATTCCGATGCTTCACTTCAGGTTTACTGTATACCTTGGACCTTCTTATTGACGATGAAACACAGAAATTGCATAAGAATTTAATACAAAAGCACAATGCCGACTTAAGCACAAGAGTACTGACACTCTCACTTTCTATGATATGAACCTCTCCTGTGAGTCCAGTTTTAGATTCCGATGCTTCACTTCAGGTTTACTGTATCCCTTCGACCTTCTGATTGACGATGAAACACAGAAATGGCATTCGGATTTAATACAAAAACACAATGCCGACTTCAGTACAAGAGGACTGACACTCTTACTTTCTATGATATGAACATCTCCTGTGAGTCCAGATTTGGTTTCTGATGCTTCACTTCAAGTTTACTGTATCCCTTGGACCTTATTATTGACGATGAAACACAGAAATTGCATCCGAATTTAATACAACAGGCACAATGCCGACTTAAGTACAAGAGGACTGACACTCTCACTTTCTATGATATGAACCTCTCCTGTAAGTCCAGTTTTAGATTCCGATGCTTCACTTCAGGTTTACTGTATCCCTTGGACCTCCTTATTGACGATGAAACACAGAAATTGCATCCGAATTGAATACAAAAGTCAAAATGCCGACTTAAGTAAAGAGGACTGACACTCTTACTTTCTATGATATGAACCTATCCTGTGAGTCCAGATTTGGATTCTGATGCTTCACTTCAAGTTTACTGTATCCCTTGGACCTTCTTATTGTCGATGAAACACAGAAATTGCATCCGAATTTAATACAACAGGCACAAAGCCGACTTAAGTACAAGAGGACTGACTCTTTCACTTTCTGTGATATGAACCTCACCTGTGAGTCCAGTTTTGGATTCCGATGCTTCACTTCAGGTTTACTGTATCCCTTGGAACTTCTTATTGACGATGAAACACAGAAATTGCATTAGAATGTATTACAAAAGGCACAATGCCAACTCAAGTAAAAGAGGACTTACACTGTCACTTTCTATGATATGAACCTCTCCTGTGAGTCCAGTTTTAGATTCCGATGCTTCTCTTCACATTTACTGTATCCCTTGGACCTTCTTATAGACGATGAAACACAGAAATTGTATCCGAATTAAATACAAAAGGCACATTGCCGACTTAAGTACAAGAGGACTGACACTCTCACTCTCTGTGATATGAACCTCTCCTGCGAGTCCAGTTTTAGATTCCGACGCTTCACTTCAGGTCTTCTGTATCCCTTGGACCTTCTTATTGACGATGAAACACAGAAATTGCATCCGAATTTAATACACTTCACTATGCCGACTTAAGTACAAGAGGACTGACACTCTCACTTTCTATGATATGAACCTCTCCTGTGAGTCCAGTTTTCGATTCTGATGCTTCACTTTAGGTTTACTTTATCCCTTGGACCTTCTTATTGACGATGAAACACAGAAATTGCATCCGAATTTAATACAAAAGGCACAATGCCGACATAAATACAAGAGGACTGACACTCTCACTTTCTATGATATGAACCTCTCCTGTGAGTCCAGTTTTAGATTCCGATGCTTCACTTCTGGCTTACTGTATCCCTTGGACCTTCTTATTGACGATGAAACACAGAAATTGCATCCGAATTTAATACAAAAGGCATAATGATAACTTAAGTACATGAGGACTGAGACTCTCACTTTCTATGATGTGAACCTCTCCTGTGAGTCCAGTTTTAGATTCCGATGCTTCACTTCAGGTTAACTGTATCCCTTGGAACTTCTTATTGACGATGAAACACAGAAATTGCATTAGAATGTGTTACAAACGGCACAATGCCAACTTAAGTAAAAGAGGACAGACACTCTCACTTTCTATGATATGAACCTCTCCTGTGAGTCCAGTTTCAGATTCCGATGCTTCACTTCATGTTTACAGTATCCCTTGGACCTTCTTATAGACGATGAAACACAGAAATTGCAACCGAATTTAATACAAAAGGCACAATGCCGACTTAAGTACAGAGGACTGACACTCTCACTTTCTATAATTTGAACCACTCCTGTGAGTCCAGTTTAATATTCCGATGCTTCACTTCAGGTTTACTGTATCCCTTGGACCTTCTTATTAACGATGAAACACAGAAATTGCATCCGAATTTAATACAAAAGGCACAATGCCAATTTAAGTACATGAGGACTGAGACTCTCACTTCCTATGATGTGAACCTCTCCTGTGAGTCCAGTTTTAGATTCCGATGCTTCACTTCAGGTTAACTGTATCCCTTGGACCTTCTTATTGACGATGAAACACAGAAATAGCATCCGAATTTAATACAAAAGTCACAATTCCGACTTAAGTACAAGAGGACTGACACTCTCACTTTCTATGATATGAACCTCTCCTGTGAGTCCAGTTTTAGATTTGATGCTTCACTTCAGGTTTACTGTATCACTTGGACCTTCTTATTGACGATGAAGCACAGAAATTGCATCCGAATTTAATACACTTCACTATGCCGCCTTAAGTACAAGAGGACTGACACTCTCACTTTCTATGATATGAACCTCTCCTGTGAGTCCAATTTTAGATTCCGATGCTTCACTTCAGGTTTACTGTATACCTTGGACCTTCTTATTGACGATGAAACACAGAAATTGCATAAGAATTTAATACAAAAGCACAATGCCGACTTAAGCACAAGAGTACTGACACTCTCACTTTCTATGATATGAACCTCTCCTGTGAGTCCAGTTTTAGATTCCGATGCTTCACTTCAGGTTTACTGTATCCCTTCGACCTTCTGATTGACGATGAAACACAGAAATGGCATTCGGATTTAATACAAAAACACAATGCCGACTTCAGTACAAGAATACTGACACTCTTACTTTCTATGATATGAACATCTCCTGTGAGTCCAGATTTGGTTTCTGATGCTTCACTTCAAGTTTACTGTATCCCTTGGACCTTATTATTGACGATGAAACACAGAAATTGCATCCGAATTTAATACAACAGGCACAATGCCGACTTAAGTACAAGAGGACTGACACTCTCACTTTCTATGATATGAACCTCTCCTGTAAGTCCAGTTTTAGATTCCGATGCTTCACTTCAGGTTTACTGTATCCCTTGGACCTCCTTATTGACGATGAAACACAGAAATTGCATCCGAATTGAATACAAAAGTCAAAATGCCGACTTAAGTAAAGAGGACTGACACTCTTACTTTCTATGATATGAACCTATCCTGTGAGTCCAGATTTGGATTCTGATGCTTCACTTCAAGTTTACTGTATCCCTTGGACCTTCTTATTGTCGATGAAACACAGAAATTGCATCCGAATTTAATACAACAGGCACAAAGCCGACTTAAGTACAAGAGGACTGACTCTTTCACTTTCTGTGATATGAACCTCACCTGTGAGTCCAGTTTTGGATTCCGATGCTTCACTTCAGGTTTACTGTATCCCTTGGAACTTCTTATTGACGATGAAACACAGAAATTGCATTAGAATGTATTACAAAAGGCACAATGCCAACTCAAGTAAAAGAGGACTTACACTGTCACTTTCTATGATATGAACCTCTCCTGTGAGTCCAGTTTTAGATTCCGATGCTTCTCTTCACATTTACTGTATCCCTTGGACCTTCTTATAGACGATGAAACACAGAAATTGTATCCGAATTAAATACAAAAGGCACATTGCCGACTTAAGTACAAGAGGACTGACACTCTCACTCTCTGTGATATGAACCTCTCCTGCGAGTCCAGTTTTAGATTCCGACGCTTCACTTCAGGTCTTCTGTATCCCTTGGACCTTCTTATTGACGATGAAACACAGAAATTGCATCCGAATTTAATACACTTCACTATGCCGACTTAAGTACAAGAGGACTGACACTCTCACTTTCTATGATATGAACCTCTCCTGTGAGTCCAGTTTTAGATTCCGAAACTTCACTTCAGGTTTACTGTATACCTTGGACCTTCTTATTGACGATGAAACACAGAAATTGCATAAGGATTTAATACAAAAGGCACAATGCCGACTTAAGCACAAGAGGACTTACACTCTCACTTTCTATGATATGAACCTCTCCTGTGAGTCCAGATTTGGATTCTGATGCTTCACTTCAAGTTTACTGTATCCCTTGGACCTTCTCATTGTCGATGAAACACAGAAATTGCATCCGAATTTAATACAACAGGCACAAAGCCGACTTAAGTACAAGAGGACTGACTCTTTCACTATCTGTGATATGAACCTCACCTGTGAGTCCAGTTTTGGATTCCGATGCTTCACTTCAGGTTTACTGTATCCCTTGGAACTTCTTATTGTCGATGAAACACAGACATTGCATTAGAATGTATTACAAAGGCACAATGCAAACTCAAGTAAAAGAGGACTTACACTCTCACTTTCTATGATATGAACCTCTCCTGTGAGTCCAGTTTTAGATTCCGATGCTTCACTTCACGTTTACTGTATCCCTTGGACCTTCTTATAGACGATGAACACAGAAATTGCATCCGAATTTAATACAAAAGGCACATTGCCGACTTAAGTATAAGAGGACTGACACTCTCACTTTCTGTGATATGAACCTCTCCTGCGAGTCGAGTTTTAGATTCCGACGCTTCACTTCAGGTCTTCTGTATCCCTTGGATCTTCTTATTGACGATGAAACACAGTAATTGCATCCGAATTTAATACACTTCACTATGCCGACTTAAGTACAAGAGGACTGACACTCTCACTTTCTATGATATGAACCTCTCCTGTGAGTCCAGTTTTAGATTCCGAAACTTCACTTCAGGTTTACTGTATACCTTGGACCTTCTTATTGACGATGAAACACAGAAATTGCATAAGAATTTAATACAAAAGGCACAATGCCGACTTAAGCACAAGAGGACTGACACTCTCACTTTCTATGATATGAACCTTTCGTGTGAGTCCAGTTTTAGAATCCGATGCTTCACTTCAGGTTTACTGTATCCCTTCGACCTTCTTATTGATGATGAAACACAGAAATGGCATTCGGATTTAATACAAAAGGCACAATGCCGACTTAAGTACAAGAGGACTGACAGTCTTACTTTCTATGATATGAACCTCTCCTGTGAGTCCAGATTTGGTTTCTGATGCTTCACTTCAAGTTTACTGTATCCCTTGGACCTCCTTATTGACGATGAAACACAGACATGGCATCCGAATTTAATACAACAGGCACAATGCCGACTTAAGTACAAGAGGACTGACACTCTCACTTTCTATGATATGAACATCTCCTGTGAGTCCAGTTTTAGATTCCGATGCTTCACTTCAGGTTTACTTTATCCCTTGGACCTCCTTATTGACGATGAAACACAGAAATTGCATCCGAATTTAATAAAAAAGTCACAATGCCGACTTAAGTACAAGAGGACTGACACCCTTACTTTCTATGATACGAACCTCTCCTGTGAGTCCAGTTTTACATTCGATGCTTCACTTCAGGTTTACTGTATCCCTTCGACCGTCTTATTGACGATCAAACACAGAAATTGCATTCGGATTTAATACAAAAGGCACAATGCCTACTTAAGTACAAGAGGACTGACACTCTTACTTTCTATGATTGAAACTCTCCTGTGAGTCCAGATTATGTTTCTGATGCTTCACTTCAAGTTTACTGTATACCTTGGACCTTCTTATTGACGATGAACCACAGAAATTGCATCCGAATTTAATACAACAGGCACAATGTCAACTTAAGTACAAGAGGACTGACACTCTCACTTTCTGTGATATAAAGCTCTCCTGTGAGTCCAGTTTTAGATTCCGATGCTTCACTTCAGGTTTACTGTATCCCTTGGAACTTCTTATTGACGATGAAACACAGAAATTGCATTAGAATGTATTACAATGGGCACAATGCCAACTTAAGTAAAAGACGACTGACACTCTCACTTTCTATGATATGAATTTCTCCTGTGAGTCCAGTTTTAGATTCCGATGCTTCACTTCATGTTTACTGTATCCCTTGGACCTTCCTATAGACGATGAAAAACAGAAATTGCATCTGCATTTAATACAAAAGGCACAATGCCGACGTAAGTACAAGAGGACTGACACTCACACTTTCTATGATATGAACCTCTCCTGTGAGTCCAGCTTTAGATTCCGATGCTTCACTTCAGGTTTACTGTATCCCTTGGACCTTCTTATTGACGATGAAACACAGAAATAGCATCCGAATTTAATACAAAATTCACAATGCCGACTTAAGTACAAGAGGACTGACACTCTCACTTTCTATGATATGAACCTCTCCTGTGAGTCCAGTTTTAGATTCCGATGCTTCACTTCAGGTTTACTGTATCCCTTGGACCTTCTTATTGACGATGAAACACAGAAATGGCATCTGTATTTAATACACTTCACAATGCCGACTTAAGTACAAGAGGACTGACACTCTGACTTTCGTTGATCTGAACCTCTCCTGTGAGTCCAGTTTTAGATTCCGATGCTTCACTTCAGGTTTACTTTATCCCTTGGACCTTCTTATTGACGATGAAACACAGAAATTGCATCCGAATTTAATACAAAAGTCACAATGCCGACTTAAGTACAAGAGGACTGACACTCTCACTTTCTACGATAAGAACGTCTCCTGTGAGTCCAGTTTTAGATTCCGATGCTTCACTTCAGGTTTACTGTTTCCCTTGGACATCCTTATTGACGCTGAAACACAGATATTGCATCCGAATTTAATGCAAAAGGCACAATGCCAACTTAATTAAAAGAGGACTGACACTCTCACTTTCTATGATATGAACCTCTTCTGTGAGTCCAGTTTTAGATTCCGATGCTTCGCTTCAGGTTTCCTGTATCCCTTGGACCTTCTTATTGACGATGAAACACAGAAATTGCATCCGAATTTCATACAAAAGGCACAATGCCGACTTAAGTACAAGAGGACTGACACTCCCATTTTCTATGATATGAACATCTCCTGTGAATCCAGTTTTGGATTCCGATGCTTCACTTCAGGTTTACTGTATCCCTTGGACCTTCTTATTGACGATGAAACACAGAAATTGCATCCGAACTTAATACAAAAGCACAATGCCGACTTAAGTACAAGAGGACTGACACTCTCACTTTCTATGATATCAACCTCTCCTGTGAGTCCAGTTTTAGATTCCGATGCTTCACTTCAGGTTTACTGTATACCTTGGACTTTCTTATTGACGATGAAACACAGAAATTGCATAAGAATTTAATACAAAAGGCACAAAACCGACTTAAGCACAAGAGGACTGACACTCCCACTTTCTATGTTATGAACCTCTCCTGTGAGTCCAGTTTTAGATTCCGATGCTCACTTCAGGTTTACTGTATCCCTTCGACCTTGTTACTGACGATGAAACACAGAAATTGCATTCGGATTTAATACAAAATGCACAATGCCGACTTAAGTACAAGAGGACTGACACTCTTACTTTCTATGATATGAACCTCTCCCGTGAGTTCAGATTTGGTTTCTGATGCTTCACTTCAAGTTTACTGTATCCCTTGGACCTTCTTATTGACGATGAAACACAGAAATTGCACCCGAATTTAATACAACAGGCACAATGCCGACTTAAGTACAAGAGGACTGACACTCTCATTTTCTATGATATGAACGTCTCCTGTGAGTCCAGTTTTAGATTCCGATGCTTCACTTCAGGTTTACTGTATCCCTTGGAGCTTCTTATTTACAATGAAACACCGAAATTGCATACGAATTTAATACAAAAGTCACAATGCCGACTTAAGTACAAGAGGACTGACACTCTCACTATCTATGATATGAACCTCTCCTGTGAGACCAGTTTTAGATTCCGATGCTTCACTTCAGGTTTACTGTATTTAATGGACCGTCTTATTGATGATGAAACACAGAAATTGCATCCGAATTTAATACAAAAATCACGATGCCGACTTAAGTACAAGAGGACTGACACTCTAACTTTCTATGATATGAACCTCTCCTGTAAGTCCAGTCTTAGATTCCGATGCTTCACTTCAGGTGTACTGTATCCCATGGACCTTCTTATTGATGGTGAAATACACAAATTGCATCCGAATTTAATACAAAAAGCACAATGCCGACTTAAGTACAAGAGGACAGACACTCTCATTTTCTATGATATGAACTTCTCTTGTGTGTCCAGTTTTATTTTCCGGTGCTTCACTTCAGGTTTACTGTATCCCTTGGACCTTCAGATTAACGATGAAACACAGAAATTGCATCCGAATTTAATGCAAAAGTCACAATGCCGACTTATGTACAAGAAGACTGACACCCTCACTTTCTGTGATATGAACCTCCCCTGTGAGTCCAGTTTTAGATTCCGATGCTTCATTTCAGGTATACTGTATCCCTTGGATCTTGTTATTGACGATGAAACACATAAAATTGCATCCGAATTTAATACAAAAGTGACAATGCCGACTTAAATACAAGAGGACTGACACCCTCATTTTCTGTGTTATGAACCTCTCCTGTGAGTCCAGTTTTAGATTCCGATGCTTCACTTCAGGTTTACTGTATCCCAAGGACCTTCTTATTGACGATGAAACACAGAAATTGCATCCGAATTTAATACAAAAGTCACAATGCCGACTTTAGTACAAGAGGACTGACACTCTCACTTTCTATGATATGAACCACTCCTGTGAGTCCAGTTTTAGATTCCGATGCTTCACTTCAGGTTTACTGTATCCCTTGGACCTTCTTATTGCCGATGAAACACAGAAATAGCATCCGAATTTAATACAACAGGCTCAATGCCGACTTAAGTACAAGAGGACTGACACTCTTACTTTCTATGATATGAACCTCTCCTGTGAGTTCACATTGGTTTCTGATGCTTCACTTCAAGTTTACTGTATCCCTTGGACCTTCTTATTGACGATGAAACACAGAAATTGCACCCGAATTTAATACAACAGGCACAATGCCGACTTAAGTACAAGAGGACTGACACTCTCACGTTCTATGATATGAACGTCTCCTGTGAGTCCAGTTTTAGATTCCGATGCTTCACTTCAGGTTTACTGTATCCCTTGGACCTTCTTATTTACAATGAAACACCGAAATTGCATACGAATTTAATACAAAACTCACAATGCCGACTTAAGTACAAGAGGACTGACACTCTCACTTTCTCTGATATGAACCTCTCCTGTGAGACCAGTTTTAGATTCCGATGCTTCACTTCAGGTTTACTGTATTTAATGGACCGTCTTATTGATGATGAAACACAGAAATTGCATCCGAATTTAATACAAAAATCACGATGCCGACTTAAGTACAAGAGGACTGACACTCTAACTTTCAATGATATGAATCTCTCCTGTGAGTCCAGTCTTAGATTCCGATGCTTCACTTCAGGTGTACTGTATCCCATGGCCCCTCTTATTGACGGTGAAATACAGAAATTGCATCCGAATTTAATACAAAAGGCACAATGCCGACTTAAGTACAAGAGGACTGACACTCTCACTTTCTATGATATGAGCTTCTCCTGTGTGTCCAGTTTTAGATTCCGATGCTTCACTTAAGGTTTACTGTATCCCTTGGTCCTTCTTATTGACGATGAAACACTGAAATTGCATCTGAATTCATTACAAAATCCCACAGTGCCGACTTATGTACAAGAGGACTGACACCCTCACTTTCTGTGTTATGAAACTCTCCTGTGAGTCCAGTTTTAGATTCCGATGCTTCACATCAGGTTTACTGGATCCCTTGGACCTTCTTATTGACGATGAAACACAGAAATTGCATCCGAATTTAATACAAAGGTCACAATGCCGACTTATGTACAAGAGGACTGACACCCTCACTTTCTGTGTTATGAACCTCTCCTGTGAGTCCAGTTTTAGATTCCGATGCTTCACTTCAGGTTTACTGTATCCCTTGGACCTTCTTATTGACGATGAAACACAGAAATTGCATCCGAATTTAATACAAAAGTCACAATGCTGACTTAAGTACAAGACGACCGACACTCTCACTTTCTATGATATGAACTTCTCCTGTGTGTCCAGTTTTAGATTCCGATGCTTCACTTCAGGTTTACTGTATTTAATGGACCTTCTTATTGACGATGAAACACAGAAATTGCATCCGAATTTAATACAAAAATCAAGATGCCGACTTAAGTACAAGAGGACTGACACTCTAATTTTCTATGATATGAACCTCTCCTGTGAGTCCAGTTTTAGATTCCGATGCTTCTCATCAGGTTTACGGTATCCCTTGGACCTTCTTATTTACAATGAAACACAGAAATTGCATACGAATTTAATACAAAAGTCACAATGCCGACTTAAGTACAAGGACTGACACTCTCACTTTCTATGATATGAACCTCTCCTGTGAGACCAGTTTTCGATTCCGATGCTTCACTTCAGGTTTACTCTATTTAATGGACCTTCTTATTGACGATGAAACACAGAAATTGCATCCGAATTTAATACAAAAATCACGATGCCGACTTAAGTACAGGAGGACTGACACTCTAACTTTCTATGATATGAACCTCTCCTGTGAGTCCAGTTTTAGATTCCGATGCTTCACATCAGGTTTACTGTATCCCTTGGACCTTCTTATTGACGATGAACACAGCAATTGCATCCGAATTTAATGCAAAAGTCACAATGCCGACTTATGTACAAGAGGACTGACACCCTCACTTTCTGTGTTATGAACCTCTCCTGTGAGTCCAGTTTTAGATTCCGATGCTTCACTTCAGGTTTACTGTACCCCTTGGACCATGTTATTGACGATGAAACACAGAAATTGCATCCGAATTTAATACAAATGTCACATTGCCGACTTAAATACAAGAGGATTGACTCTCTCACTTTCTATGATATGAACATCTCCTGTGTGTCCAGTTTTAGATTCCGATGCTTCACTTCAGGTTTACTGTATCCCTTGGACCTTCTTATTGACGATGAAACACTGAAATTGCATCCGAATTTATTACAAAAGCCACAATGCCGACTTATGTACAAGTGGACTGACACCCTCACTTTCTGTGTTATGAACATCTCCTGTGAGTCCAGTTTTTAATTCCGATGCTTCACTTCAGGTTTACTGTATCCCTTGGACCTTCTTATTTACAATGAAACACCGAAATTGCATACGAATTTAATACAAAATTCACAATGCCGACTTAAGTACAAGAGGACTGACAATCTCACTTTCTATGATATGAACCTCTCCTGTGAGACCAGTTTTAG
Source organism: Schistocerca serialis cubense (assembly GCF_023864345.2). Taxonomy (NCBI): domain Eukaryota; kingdom Metazoa; phylum Arthropoda; class Insecta; order Orthoptera; family Acrididae; genus Schistocerca; species Schistocerca serialis. Next base: position 22,206,085 of record NC_064647.1, on the reverse strand, counting down.
ATTCCGATGCTTCACTTCAGGTTTACTGTATTTAATGGACCGTCTTATTGATGATGAAACACAGAAATTGTATCCGAATTTAATACAAAAATCACGATGCCGACTTAAGTACAAGAGGACTGACACTCTAACTTCCTATGATATGAACCTCTCCTGTGAGTCCCGTCTTAGATTCCGATGCTTCACTTCAGGTGTACTGTATCCCATGGCCCCTCTTATTGACGGTGAAATACAGAAATTGCATCCGAATTTAATACAAAAGGCACAATGCCGACTTAAATACAAGAGGATTGACTCTCTCACTTTCTATGATATGAACATCTCCTGTGTGTCCAGTTTTAGATTCCGATGCTTCACTTCAGGTTTACTGTATCCCTTGGACCTTCTTATTGACGATGAAACACTGAAATTGCATCCGAATTCATTAGAAAATCCCACAGTGCCGACTTATGTACAAGAGGACTGACACCCTCACTTTCTGTGTTATGAAACTCTCCTGTGAGTCCAGTTTTAGATTCCGATGCTTCACATCAGGTTTACTGTATCCCTTGGACCTTCTTATTGACGATGAAACACAGAAATTGCATCCGAATTTAATACAAATGTCACAATGCCGACTTAAGTACAAGAGGACTGACACCCTCACTTTCTGTGTTATGAACCTCTCCTGTGAGTCCAGTTTTAGATTCCGATGCTTCACTTCAGGTTTACTGTATCCCTTGGACCTTCTTATTGACGATGAAACACAGAAATTGCATCCGAATTTAATACAAAAGTCACAATGCTGACTTAAGTACAAGACGACCGACACTCTGACTTTCTATGATATGAACTTCTCCTGTGTGTCCAGTTTTAGATTCCGATGCTTCACTTCAGGTGTACTGTATCCCTTGGACCTTCTTATTGACGATGAAACACTGAAATTACATCGGAATTTATTACAAAAGTCACAATGCCGACTTAAGTACAAGAGGACTGACACTCTCACTTTCTATGATATGAACCTCTCCTGTGAGACCAGTTTTCGATTCCGATGCTTCACTTCAGGTTTACTGTATTTAATGGACCTTCTCATTGACGATGAAACACAGAAATTGCATCCGAATTTAATACAAAAATCACGATGCCGACTTAAGTAGAAGAGGACTGACACTCTAACTGTCTATGATAAGAACCTCTCCTGTGAGGTGAGTCCAGTCTTAGATTCCGATGCTTCACTTTAGGTGTACTGTATCCCATGGACCTTCTTATTGACGATGAAATACAGAAATTGCATCCGAATTTAATACAAAAGGCACAATGCCGACTTAAGTACAACAGGACTGACAGTCTCACTTTCTATGATATGAACTTCTCCTGTGTGTCCAGTTTTAGATTCCGATGCTTCACTTCAGGTTTACTGTATTCCTTGGACCTTCTTATTGACGATGAAACACTGAAATTGCATCCGAATTTATTACAAAAGCCACAATGCCGACTTATGTACAAGAGGACTGACACCCTCACTCTCTGTGTTATGAACCCCTCCTGTGAGTCCAGTTTTAGAATCCGATGCTTCACATCAGGTTTACTGTATCCCTTGGACCTTCTTATTGACGATGAAACACAGAAGTTGCATCCGAATTTAATGCAAAAGTCACAATGCCGACTTATGTACAAGAGGACTGACACCCTCACTTTCTGTGTTATGAACCTCTCCTGTGAGTCCAGTTTTATATTCCGATGCTTCACTTCAGGTTTACTGTATCCCTTGGACCTTGTTATTGACGATGAAACAAAGAAATTGCATCCGAATTTAATACAAAAGTCACAATGCCGACTTAAATACAAGAGGATTGACTCTCTCACTTTCTATGATATGAACATCTCCTGTGTGTCCAGTTTTAGATTCCGATGCTTCACTTCAGGTTTACTGTATCCCTCGGACCTTCTTATTGACGATGAAACACTGAATTTGCATCCGAATTTATTACAAATGCCACAATGCCGACTTTTGTACAAGTGGACTGACACCCTCACTTTCTGTGTTATGAACCTCTCCTGTGAGTCCAGTTTTAGATTCCGATGCTTCACTTCAGGTTTACTGTATCCCTTGGACCTTCTTATTGACGATGAAACACAGAAATTGCATCCGAGTTTAATAGAAAATTCACAATGCCGACTTAAGTACAAGCGGACTTACACTCTCACTTTCTATGATATGAACCTCTCCTGTGAGTCCAGTTTTAGATTCCGATGCTTCACTTCAGGTTTACTGTATCCCTTGGACTTTCTTATTGACGATGAAACACAGAAATTGCATCCGAATTTAATACAAAAGTCACAATGCCGACTTAAGTACAAGAGGACTGACACCCTCACTTTCTGTGTTATGAACATCTCCTGTGAGTCCAGTTTTATATTCCGATGCTTCACTTCAGGTTTACTGTATTCCTTGGACCTTGTTATTGACGATGAAACACAGAAATTGCATCCGAATTTAATACAAAAGTCACAATGCCGACTTAAATACAAGAGGATTGACTCTCTTACTTTCTATGATATGAACATCTCCTCTGTGTCCAGTTTTAGATTCCGATGCTTCACTTCAGGTTTACTGTATCCCTCGGACCTTCTTATTGACGATGAAACACTGAATTTGCATCCGAATTTATTACAAAAGCCACAATGCCGACTTTTGTACAAGTGGACTGACACCCTCACTTTCTGTGTTATGAACCTCTCCTGTGAGTCCAGTTTTAGATTCCGATGCTTCACTTCAGGTTTACTGTATCCCTTGGACCTTCTTATTGACGATGAAACACAGAAATTGCATCCGAATTTAATACAAAAGTCACAATACCGACTTAAGTACAAGCGGACTTACACTCTCACTTTCTATGATATGAACCTCTCCTGTGAGTCCAGTTTTAGATTCCGATGCTTCACTTCAGGTTTACTGTATCCCTTGGACCTTCTTATTTACAATGAAACACAGAAATTGCATACGAATTTAATACAAAAGTCACAATGCCGACTTATGTACAAGAGGACTGACACTCTCACTTTCTATGATATGAACCTCTCCTTTGGAGACCAGTTTTCGATTCCGATGCTTCACTTCAGGTTTACTGTATTTAATGGACCTTCTTATTGACGATGAAACACAGAAATTGCATCCGAATTTAATACAAAAATCACGACGCCGACTTAAGTACAGGAGGACTGACACTCTAACTTTCTATGATATGAACCGCTCCTGTGAGTCCAGTTTCAGATTCCGATGCTTCACTTCAGGTTTACTGTATCCCTTGGACCTTCTTATTGCCGATGAAACACAGAAATAGCATCCGAATTTAATACAAAAGTCTCAATGCCGACTTAAGTACAAGAGGACTGACACTCTCACTTTCTCTGATATGAACATCTCCTGTGAGTCCAGTTTTAGATTCCGATGCTTCACTTCAGGTCTACTGTATCCCTTGGAACTTCTTATTTACAATGAAACACAGAAATTGCATACGAATTTAATACAAAAATCACAATGCCGACATAAGTACAAGAGGACTGACACTCTCACTTTCTATGATATGAACCTCTCCATTGAGACCAGTTTTATATTCCGATGCCTCATTTCAGGTTTACTGTATTTAATGGACCTTCTTTTTAACGATGAAACACAGAAATTGCATCCGAATTTAATACAGAATGCACAATGCCGACTTAAGTACAAGAGGACTGACACTCTAACTTTATATGATATGAACCTCTCATGTGAGTCCAGTCATAGATTCCGATGCTTCAATTCAGGTGTACTGTATCCCATGGAACTTCTTATTGACGATGAAATACAGAAATTGCATCCGAATGTAATACAAAAGGCACAATGCTGACTTAAGTACAAGAGGACTGACACTCTCACTTTCTATGAAATGAACTTCTCCAGTGTGTCCAGTTTTAGATTCCGATGCTTCACTTCAGCTTTACTGTATCCCTTGGGCCTTCTTATTGACGATGAAACACAGAAATTGCATCCGAATTTAATACAAGAGGCACAATGCCGGCTTAAGTACAAGAGGACTGACAGTCTCACTTTCTATGATACGAACCTCTCCTGTGAGTCCAGTTTTAGATTCCAATGCCTTACATCAGGTTTACTGTATCCCTTGGACCTTCTTGTTGACGATGAAACACAGAAATTGCATCCGAATTTAATACAAAAGCCACAATGCCGACTTATGTACAAGAGGACTGACACCCTCACTTTCTGTGTTATGAACCCCTCCTGTGAGTCCAGTTTTAGATTCCGATGCTTCACATCAGGTTTACTGTATCCCTTGGACCTTCTTATTGACGATGAAACACAGAAATTGCATCCGAATTTAATGCAAAAGTCACAATGCCGACTTATGTACAAGAGGACTGACACCCTCACTTTCTGTGTTATGAACCTCTCCTGTGAGTCCAGTTTTAGATTCCGATGCTTAACTTCAGGTTTACTGTATCCCTTGGACCTTGTTATTGACGATGAAACACAAAAATTGCATCCGAATTTAATACAAAAGTCACAATGCCGACTTAAATACAAGAGGATTGACTCTCTCACTTTCTATGATATGAACATCTCCTGTGTGTCCAGTTTTAGATTCAGATGCTTCACTTCAGGTTTACTGTATCCCTCGGACCTTCTTATTGACGATGAAACACTGAAATTGCATCCGAATTTATTACAAAAGCCACAATGCCGACTTTTGTACAAGTGGACTGACACCCTCACTTTCTGTGTTATGAACCCCTCCTGTGAGTCCAGTTTTAGATTCCGATGCTTCACTTCAGGTTTACTGTATCCCTTGGACCTTTTTATTGACTATGAAACACTGAAATTGCATCAGAATTTAATACAAAAGTCACAATGCCGACTTAAGTACAAGCGGACTTACACTCTCACTTCCTATGATATGAACCTCTCCTGTGAGTCCAGTTTTAGATTCCGATGCTTCACTTCAGGTTTACTGTATCCCTTGGACCTTCTTATTTACAATGAAACACAGAAATTGCATACGAATTTAATACAAAAGTCACAATGCCGACTTAAGTACAAGAGGACTGACACTCTCACTTTCTATGATATGAACCTCTCCTTTGAGACCAGTTTTCGATTCCGATGCTTCACTTCAGGTTTACTGTATTTAATGGACCTTCTTATTGACGATGAAACACAGAAATTGCATCCGAATTTAATACAAAAATCACGATGCCGACTTAAGTACAGGAGGACTGACACTCTAACTTTCTATGATATGAACCTCTCCTGTGAGTCCAGTTTTAGATTCCGATGCTTCACTTCAGGTTCACTGTATCCCTTGGACCTTCTTATTGCCGATGAAACACAGAAATAGCATCCGAATTTAATACAAAAGTCACAATGCCGACTTAAGTACAGGAGGACTGACACTCCCACTTTCTCTGATATGAACATCTCCTGTGAGTCCAGTTTTAGATTCTGATGCTTCACTTCAGGTCTACTGTATCCCTTGGACCTTCTTATTTACAATGAAACACAGAAATTGCATACGAATTTAATACAAAAGTCACAATGCCGACATAAGTACAAGAGGACTGACACTCTCACTTTCTATGATATGAACCTCTCCATTGAGACCAGTTTTATATTCCGATGCCTCACTTCAGGTTTACTGTATTTAATGGACCTTCTTTTTAACGATGAAACACAGAAATTGCATCCGAATTTAATACAGAATGCACAATGCCGACTTAAGTACAAGAGGACTGACACTCTAACTTTATATGATATGAACCTCTCATGTGAGTCCAGTCATAGATTCCGATGCTTCAATTCAGGTGTACTGTATCCCATGGAACTTCTTATTGACGATGAAATACAGAAATTGCATCCGAATGTAATACAAAAGGCACAATGCCGACTTAAGTACAAGAGGAATGACACTCTCACTTTCTATGATATGAACTTCTCCAGTGTGTCCAGTTTTAGATTCCGATGCTTCACTTCAGCTTTACTGTATCCCTTGGGCCTTCTTATTGACGATGAAACACAGAAATTGCATCCGAATTTAATACAAGAGGCACAATGCCGGCTTAAGTACAAGAGGACTGACAGTCTCATTTTCTATGATACGAACCTCTCCTGTGAGTCCAGTTTTAGATTCCAATGCCTCACATCAGGTTTACTGTATCCCTTGGACCTTCTTGTTGACGATGAAACACAGAAATTGCATCCGAATTTAATACAAAAGCCATAATGCCGACTTATGTACAAGAGGACTGACACCCTCACTTTCTGTGTTATGAACCCCTCCTGTGAGTCCAGTTTTAGATTCCGATGCTTCACATCAGGTTTACTGTATCCCTTGGACCTTCTTATTGACGATGAAACACAGAAATTGCATCCGAATTTAATGCAAAAGTCACAATGCCGACTTATGTACAAGAGGACTGACACCCTCACTTTCTGTGTTATGAACCTCTCCTGTGAGTCCAGTTTTAGATTCCGATGCTTCACTTCAGGTTTACTGTATCCCTTGGACCTTGTTATTGACGATGAAACACAGAAATTGCATCCGAATTTAATACAAAAATCACGATGCCGACTTAAGTACAGGAGGACTGACACTCTAACTTTCTATGATATGAACCTCTCCTGTGAGTCCAGTTTCAGATTCCGATGCTTCACTTCAGGTTTACTGTATCCCTTGGACCTTTTTATTGACGATGAAACACTGAAATTGCATCAGAATTTAATACAAAAGTCACAATGCCGACTTAAGTACAAGCGGACTTACACTTTCACTTCCTACGATATGAACCTCTCCTGTGAGTCCAGTTTTAGATTCCGATGCTTCACTTCAGGTTTACTGTATCCCTTGGACCTTCTTATTTACAATGAAACACAGAAATTGCATACGAATTTAATACAAAAGTCACAATGCCGACTTAAGTACAAGAGGACTGACACTCTCACTTTCTATGATATGAACCTCTCCTTTGAGACCAGTTTTCGATTCCGATGCTTCACTTCAGGTTTACTGAATTTAATGGACCTTCTTATTGACGATGAAACACAGAAATTGCATCCGAATTTAATACAAAAATCACGATGCCGACTTAAGTACAGGAGGACTGACACTCTAACCTTCTTCGATATGAACCTCTCCTGTGAGTCCAGTTTTAGATTCCGATGCTTCACTTCAGGTTTACTGTATCCCTTGGACCTTCTTATTGCCGATGAAACACAGAAATAGCATCCGAATTTAATACAAAAGTCACAATGCCGACTTAAGTACAGGAGGACTGACACTCCCACTTTCTCTGATAGGAACATCTCCTGTGAGTCCAGTTTTAGATTCCGATGCTTCACTTCAGGTCTACTGTATCCCTTGGACCTTCTTATTTACAATGAAACACAGAAATTGCATACGAATTTAATACAAAAGTCACAATGCCGACATAAGTACAAGAGGACTGACACTCTCACTTTCTATGATATGAACCTCTCCATTGAGACCAGTTTTATATTCCGATGCCTCACTTCAGGTTTACTGTATTTAATGGACCTTCTTTTTAACGATGAAACACAGAAATTGCATCCGAATTTAATACAAAATGCACAATGCTGACTTAAGTACAAGAGGACTGACACTCTCACTTTCTATGATATGAACTTCTCCAGTGTGTCCAGTTTTAGAGTCCGATGCGTCACTTCAGCTTTACTGTATCCCTTGGACCTTCTTATTGCCGATGAAACACAGAAATAGCATCCGAATTTAATACAAAAGTCACAATGCCGACTTCAGTACAAGAGGACTGACACTCTCACTTTCTCTGATATGAACATCTCCTGTGAGTCCAGTTTTAGATTCCGATGCGTCACTACTGGTCTACTGTATCCCTTGGACCTTCTTATTTACAATGAAACACAGAAATTGCATACGAATTTAATACAAAAGTCACAATGCCGACATAAGTACAAGAGGACTGACACTCTCACTTTCTATGATATGAACCTCTCCATTGAGACCAGTTTTATATTCCGATGCCTCACTTCAGGTTTACTGTATTTAATGGACATTCTTTTTAACGATGAAACACAGAAATTGCATCCGAATTTAATACAGAATGCACAATGCCGACTTAAGTACAAGAAGACTGACACTCTAACTCTCTATGATATGAACCTCTCCTGTGAGTCCAGTCATAGATTCCGATGCTTCACTTCAGGTTTACTGTATCCCTTGGACCTTCTTATTGACGGTGAAACACAGAAATGCATCTTGAAATTAATACAAAATGCACAACGCCGACTTAAGTACAAGCGGACTGACACTCTCACTTTCTATGATATGAACCTCTCCTGTGAGTCCAGTTTTAGATTCCGATGCTTCACTTCAGGTTTACTGTATCCCTTGGACTTTCTTATTGACGATGAAACACAGAAATTGCATCCGAATTTAATACAAGAGGCACAATGCCGGCTTAAGTACAAGAGGACTGACAGTCGCACTTTCTATGATACGAACCTCTCCTGTGAGTCCAGTTTTAGATTCCAATGCCTCACTTCAGGTTTACTGTATCCCTTGGACCTTCTTGTTGACGATGAAACACAGAAATTGCATCCGAATTTAATACAAAATGCACAATGCCGACTTAAGTACAAGAGGATTGACACTCTCACTTTCTATGATATGAACCTCTCCTGTGAGTCCAGTTTAAGTTTCCGATGTATCACTTCAGGTTTACTGTATCCCTTGGAGATTCTTATTGACGATAAAACACAGAAATTGAATCCGAATTTAATACAAAAGTCACAATGCCGACTTAAGTACAAGAGGACTGACACTCTCACTTTCTATGATATGAACCACTCCTGTAAGTCCAGTTTTAGATTCCGATGCTTCACTTCAGGTTTACTGTATCCCTTGGACCTTCTTATTGACGATGAAACATAGAAATTGCATCCGAATTTAATACAAAAGTCACAATGCCGACTTAAGTACAAGAGGACTGACACACTCACCTTCTACGATATGAACCTCTCCTGTGAGTTCAGTTTTAGATTGCGATGCTTCACTTCAGGATTACTGTATCCCTTGGACCTTCTTATTGCCGATGAAACACAGAAATAGCATCCGAATTTAATACAAAAGTCACAATGCCGACTTAAGTACAAGAGGACTGACACTCTCACTTTCTCTGATATGAACATCTCCTGTGAGTCCAGTTTTAGATTCCGATGCTTCACTTCAGGTCTACTGTATCCCTTGGACCTTCTTATTTACAATGAAACACAGAAATTGCATACGAATTTAATACAAAAGTCACAATGCCGACATAAGTACAAGACGACTGACACTCTAACTTTCTATGATATGAACCTCTCCATTGAGACCAGTTTTACATTCCGATGCCTCACTTCAGGTTTACTGTATTTAATGGACCTTCTTTTTAACGATGAAACACAGAAATTGCATCCGAATTTAATACAGAATGCACAATGCCGACTTAAGTACAAGAGGACTGACACTCTAACTTTCTATGATATGAACCTCTCCTGTGAGTCCAGTCATAGATTCCGATGCTTCAATTCAGGTGTACTGTATCCCATGGACCTTCTTATTGACGATGAAATACAGAAATTGCATCCGAATTTAATACAAAAGGCAAAATGCAGACTTAAGTACAAGAGGACTGACACTCTCACTTTCTATGATATGAACATCTCCAGTGTGTCCTGTTTTAGATTCCGATGCTTCACTTCAGCTTTACTGTATCCCTTGGGCCTTCTTATTGACGATGAAACACAGAAATTGCATCCGAATTTAATACAAAAGTCACAATGCCGACTTATGTACAAGAGGACTGACACTCTCACTTTCTATGATATGAACCTCTCCTTTGGAGACCAGTTTTCGATTCCGATGCTTCACTTCAGGTTTACTGTAATTAATGGACCTTCTTATTTACGATGAAACACAGAAATTGCATCCGAATTTAATACAAAAATCAGGATGCCGACTTAAGTACAGGAGGACTGACACTCTAACTTTCTATGATATGAACCTCTCCTGTGAGTCCAGTTTTAGATTCCGATGCTTCACTTCAGGTTTACTGTATCCCTTGGACCTTCTTATTGCCGATGAAACACAGAAATAGCATCCGAATTTAATACAAAAGTCTCAATGCCGACTTAAGTACAAGAGGACTGACACTCTCACTTTCTCTGATATGAACATCTCCTGTGAGTCCAGTTTTAGATGCCGATGCTTCACTTCAGGTCTACTGTATCCCTTGGACCTTCTTGTTGACGATGAAACACAGAAATTGCATCCGAATTTAATACAAAAGCCACAATGCCGACTTATGTACAAGAGGACTGACACCCTCACTTTCTGTGTTATGAACCCCTCCTGTGAGTCCAGTTTTAGATTCCGATGCTTCACTTCAGCTTTACTGTATCCCTTGGGCCTTCTTATTGACGATGAAACACAGAAATTGCATCCGAATTTAATACAAGAGGCACAATGCCGGCTTAAGTACAAGAGGACTGACAGTCTCACTTTCTATGATACGAACCTCTCCTGTGAGTCCAGTTTTAGATTCCAATGCCTCACATCAGGTATACTGTATCCCTTGGACCTTCTTGTTGACGATGAAACACAGAAATTGCATCCGAATTTAATACAAAAGCCACAATGCCGACTTATGTACAAGAGGACTGACACCCTCACTTTCTGTGTTATGAACCCCTCTTGTGAGTCCAGTTTTAGATTCCGATGCTTCACATCAGGTTTACTGTATCCCTTGGACCTTCTTATTGACGATGAAACACAGAAATTGCATCCGAATTTAATGCAAAAGTCACAATGCCGACTTATGTACAAGAGGACTGACACCCTCACTTTCTGTGTTATGAACCTCTCCTGTGAGTCCAGTTTTAGATTCCGATGCTTAACTTCAGGTTTACTGTATCCCTTGGACCTTGTTATTGACGATGAAACACAGAAATTGCATCCGAATTTAATACAAAAGTCACAATGCCGACTTAAATACAAGAGGATTGACTCTCTCACTTTCTATGATATGAACATCTCCTGTGTGTCCAGTTTTAGATTCAGATGCTTCACTTCAGGTTTACTGTATCCCTCGGACCTTCTTATTGACGATGAAACACTGAAATTGCATCCGAATTTATTACAAAAGCCACAATGCCGACTTTTGTACAAGTGGACTGACACCCTCACTTTCTGTGTTATGAACCTCTCCTGTGAGTCCAGTTTTAGATTCCGATGCTTCACTTCAGGTTTACTGTATCCCGTGGACCTTTTTATTGACGATGAAACACTGAAATTGCATCAGAATTTAATACAAAAGTCACAATGCCGACTTAAGTACAAGCGGACTTACACTCTCACTTCCTATGATATGAACCTCTCCTGTGAGTCCAGTTTTAGATTCCGATGCTTCACTTCAGGTTTACTGTATCCCTTGGACCTTCTTATTTACAATGAAACACAGAAATTGCATACGAATTTAATACAAAAGTCACAATGCCGACTTAAGTACAAGAGGACTGACACTCTCACTTTCTATGATATGAACCTCTCCTTTGAGACCAGTTTTCGATTCCGATGCTTCACTTCAGGTTTACTGTATTTAATGGACCTTCTTATTGACGATGAAAGACAGAAATTGCATCCGAATTTAATACAAAAATCACGATGCCGACTTAAGTACAGGAGGACTGACACTCTAACTTTCTATGATATGAACCTCTCCTGTGAGTCCAGTTTTAGATTCCGATGCTTCACTTCAGGTTTACTGTATCCCTTGGACCTTCTTATTGCCGATGAAACACAGAAATAGCATCCGAATTTAATACAAAAGTCACAATGCTGACTTAAGTACAAGAGGACTGACACTCCCACTTTCTCTGATATGAACATCTCCTGTGAGTCCAGTTTTAGATTCCGATGCTTCACTTCAGGTCTACTGTATCCCTTGGACCTTCTTAATTACAATGAAACACAGAAATTGCATACGAATTTAATACAAAAGTCACAATGCCCACATAAGTACAAGAGGACTGACACTCTCATTTTCTATGATATGAACCTCTCCATTGAGACCAGTTTTATATTCCGATGCCTCACTTCAGGTTTACTGTATTTAATGGACCTTCTTTTTAACGATGAAACACAGAAATTGCATCCGAAATTAATACAAAAGGCACAATGCTGACTTAAGTACAAGAGGACTGACACTCTCACTTTCTATGATATGAACTTCTCCAGTGTGTCCAGTTTTAGATTCCGATGCTTCACTTCAGCTTTACTGTATCCCTTGGACCTTCTTATTGCCGATGAAACACAGAAATAGCATCCGAATTTAATACAAAAGTCACAATGCCGACTTCAGTACAAGAGGACTGACACTCTCACTTTCTCTGATATGAACATCTCCTGTGAGTCCGGTTTTAGATTCCGATGCGTCACTACTGGTCTACTGTATCCCTTGGACCTTCTTATTTACAATCAAACACAGAAATTGCATACGAATTTAATACAAAAGTCACAATGCCGTCATAAGTACAAGAGGACTGACACTCTCACTTTCTATGATATGAACCTCTCCATTGAGACCAGTTTTATATTCCGATGCCTCACTTCAGGTTTACTGTATTTAATGGACCTTCTTTTTAACGATGAAACTCAGAAATTGCATCCGAATTTAATACAGAATGCATAATGCCGACTTAAGTACAAGAAGACTGACACTCTAACTTTCTATGATATGAACCTCTCCTGTGAGTCCAGTCATAGATTCCGATGCTTCACTTCAGGTTTACTGTATCCCTTGGACCTTCTTATTGACGGTGAAACACAGAAATTGCATCTTGAAATTAATACAAAATGCACAACGCCGACTTAAGTACAAGAGGACTGACACTCTCACTTTCTATGATATGAACCTCTCCTGTGAGTCCAGTTTTAGATTCCGATGCTTCACTTTAGGTTTACTGTATCCCTTGGACTTTCTTATTGACGATGAAACACAGAAATTGCATCCGAATTTAATACAAGAGGCACAATGCCGGCTTAAGTACAAGAGGACTGACAGTCTCACTTTCTATGATACGAACCTCTCCTGTGAGTCCAGTTTTAGATTCCAATGCCTCACTTCAGGTTTACTGTATCCCTTGGACCTTCTTGTTGACGATGAAACACAGAAATTGCATCCGAATTTAATACAAAATGCACAATGCCGACTTAAGTACAAGAGGATTGACACTCTCACTTTCTATGATATGAACCTCTCCTGTGAGTCCTGTTTTAGATTCCGATGTATCACTTCAGGTTTACTGTATCCCTTGGAGATTCTTATTGACGATAAAACACAGAAATTGAATCCGAATTTAATACAAAAGTCACAATGCCGACTTAAGTACAAGGGGACTGACACTCTCACTTCCTATGATATGAACCACTCCAGTAAGTCCAGTTTTAGATTCCGATGCTTCACTTCAGGTTTACTGTATCCCTTGGACCTTCTTATTGACGATGAAACATAGAAATTGCATCCGAATTTAATACAAAAGTCACAATGCCGACTTAAGTACAAGAGGACTGACACACTCACTTTCTACGATATTAACCTCTCTTGTGAGTTCAGTTTTAGATTGCGATGCTTCACTTCAGGTTTACTGTATCCCTTGGACCTTCTTATTGCCGATGAAACACAGAAACAGCATCCGAATTTAATACAAAAGTCACAATGCCGACTTAAGTACAAGAGGACTGACACTCTCACTTTCTCTGATATGAACATCTCCTGTGAGTCCAGTTTTAGATTCCGATGCTTCACTTCAGGTCTACTGTATCCCTTGGACCTTCTTATTTACAATGAAACACAGAAATTGCATTCGAATTTAATACAAAAGTCACAATGCCGACATAAGTACAAGAGGACTGACACTCTAACGTTCTATGATATGAACCTCTCCATTGAGACCAGTTTTATATTCCGATGCCTCACATCAGGTTTACTGTATTTAATGGACCTTCTTTTTAACGATGAAACACAGAAATTGCATCCGAATTTAATACAGAATGCACAATGCCGACTTAAGTACAAGAGGACTGACACTCTAACTTTCTATGATATGAACCTCTCCTGTGAGTCCAGTCATAGATTCCGATGCTTCAATTCAGGTGTACTGTATCCCATGGACCTTCTTATTGACGATGAAATACAGAAATTGCATCCGAATTTAATACAAAAGGCAAAATGCTGACTTAAGTACAAGAGGACTGACACTCTCACTTTCTATGATATGAACTTCTCCAGTGTGTCCGGTTTTAGATTCCGATGCTTCACTTCAGCTTTACTGTATCCCTTGGGCCTTCTTATTGACGATGAAACACAGAAATTGCATCCGTATTTAATACAAAAGTCACAATGCCGACTTAAGTACAAGCGGACTTACACTCTCACTTTCTATGATATGAACCTCTCCTGTGAGTCCAGTTTTAGATTCCGCAGCTTCACTTCAGGTTTACTGTATCCCTTGGACCTTCTTATTTACAATGAAACACAGAAATTGCATACGAATTTAATACAAAAGTCACAATGCCGACTTAAGTACAAGAGGACTGACACTCTCACTTTCTATGATATGAACCTCTCCTTTGAGACCAGTTTTCGATTCCGATGCTTCACTTCAGGTTTACTGTATTTAATGGACCTTCTTATTGACGATGAAACACAGAAATTGCATCCGAATTTAATACATAAATCACGATGCCGACTTAAGACCAGGAGGACTGACACTCTAACTTTCTATGATATCAACCTCTCCTGTGAGTCCAGTTTTAGATTCCGATGCTTCACATCAGGTTTACTGTATCCCTTGGACCTTCTTATTGACGATGAAACACAGAAATTGCATCCGAATTTAATGTAAAAGTCACAATGCCGACTTATGTACAAGAGGACTGACACCCTCACTTTCTGTGTTATGAACCTCTAATGTGAGTCCAGTTTTAGATTCCGATGCTTCACTTCAGGTTTAGTGTATCCCTTGGACCTTGTTATTGACGATGAAACACAGAAATTGCATCCGAATTTAATACAAAAGTCACAATGCCGACCTAAATACAAGAGGATTGACTCTCTCACTTTCTATGATATGAACATCTCCTGTGTGTCCAGTTTTAGAATCCGATGCTTCACTTCAGGTTTACTGTATCCCTTGGACCTTCTTATTGACGATGAAACACTGAAATTGCATCCGAATTTATTACAAAAGCCACAAGCCGACTTATGTACAAGTGGACTGACACCCTCACTTTCTGTGTTATGAACCTCTCCTGTGAGTCCAGTTTTAGATTCCGATGCTTCACTTCAGGTTTACTGTATTTAATGGACCTTCTTATTGACGATGAAACACAGAAATTGCTTCCGAATTTAATACTAAAATCACGATGCCGACTTAAGTACAGGAGGACTGACACTCTAACTTTCTATGATATGAACCTCTCCTGTGAGTCCAGTTTTAGATTCCGATGCTTCACATCAGGTTTACTGTATCCCTTGGACCTTCTTATTGCCGATGAAACACAGAAATAGCATCCGAATTTAATACAAAAGTCACAATGCCACTTAAGTACAAGAGGACAGACACTCTCACTTTCTATGATATGAACCTCTCCTTTGAGACCTGTTTTCGATTCCGATGCTTCACTTCAGGTTTACTGTATTTAATGGACCTTCTTATTGACGATGAAACACAGAAATTGCATCCGAATTTAATACAAAAATCACGATGCCGACTTAAGTACAGGAGGACTGACACTCAAACTTTCTATGATATGAACCTCTCCTGTGAGTCCAGTTTTAGATTCCGATGCTTCACATCAGGTTTACTGTATCCCTTGGACCTTCTTATTGCCGATGAAACACAGAAATAGCATCCGAATTTAATACAAAAGTCACAATGCCGACTTAAGTACAAGAGGACTGACACTCTCACTTTCTCTGTAATGAACATCTCCTGTGAGTCCAGTTTTAAATTCCGATGCTTCACTTCAGATCTACTGTATCCCTTGGACCTTCTTATTTACAATGAAACACAGAAATTGCATACGAATTTAATACAAAAGTCACAATGCCGACATAAGTACAATAGGAATGACACTCTCACTTTCTATGATATGAACCTCTCCATTGAGACCAGTTTTATATTCCGATGCCTCACTTCAAGTTTACTGTATTTAATGGACCTTCTTTTTAACGATGAAACACAGAAATTGCATCCGAATTTAATACAGAATGCACAATGCCGACTTAAGTACAAGAGGACTGACACTCTAACTTTCTATGATATGAACCTCTCCTGTGAGTCCAGTCATAGATTCCGATGCTTCAATTCAGGTGTACTGTATCCCATGGACCTTCTTATTGACGATGAAATACAGAAATTGCATCCGAATTTAATACAAAAGGCACAATGCTGACTTAAGTACAAGAGGACTGACACTCTCACTTTCTATGATATGAACATCTCCTGTGAGTCCAGTTTTAGTTTCCGATGCTTGACTTCAGGTCTACTGTATCCCTTGGACCTTCTTATTTACAATGAAATTCAAAAATTTGCATACGAATTTTATACAAAAGTCACAATGCCGACATAAGTACAAGAGAACTGACACTCTCACCTTCTATGATATGAACCTCTCCATTGAGACCAGTTTTATATTCCGATGCCTCACTTCAGGTTTACTGTATTTAATGGACCTTCTTTTTAACGATGAAACACAGAAATTGCAACCGAATTTAATACAGAATTCACAATGCCGTCTTAAGTACAAGAGGACTGACACTCTAACTTTCTATGATATGAACCTCTCCTGTGAGTCCAGTCTTAGATTCCGATGCTTCACTTCAGGTTTACTGTATCCCTTGGACCTTCTTATTGACGGTGAAACACAGAAATTGCATCTTGAAATTAATACAAAATGCACAACGCCGACTTAAGTACAAGAGGACTGACACTCTCACTTTCTATGATATGAACCTCTCCTGTGAGTCCAGTTTTAGATTCCGATGCTTCACTTCAGGTTTACTGTATCCCTTGAACTTTCTTATTGACGATGAAACACAGAAATTGCATCCGAATTTAATACAAGAGGCACAATGCCGGCTTAAGTAGAAGAGGACTGACAGTCTCACTTTCTATGATACGAACCTCGCCTGTGAGTCCAGTTTTAGATGCCAATGCCTCACTTCAGGTTTACTGTATCCTTGGACCTTCTTGTTGACGATGAAACAAAGAATTTGCATCCGAATTTAATACAAAATGCACAATGCCGACTTAAGTACAAGAGGATTGACACTCTCACTTTCTATGATATGAACCACTGCTGTGAGTCCAGTTTTAGATTCCGATACTTCACTTCAGGTTTATTGTATCCCTTGGACCTTCTTATTGACGATGAAACACCGAAATTGCATCAGAATTTAATACAAAAGTCACAATGCCGACTTAAGTACAAGCGGACTTACACTCTCACTTCCTATGATATGAACCTCTCCTGTGAGTCCAGTTTTAGATTCCGATGCTTCACTTCAGGTTTACTGTATCCCTTGGACCTTCTTATTTACAATGAAACACAGAAATTGCATACGAATTTAATACAAAAGTCACAATGCCGACTTAAGTACAAGAGGACTGACACTCTCACTTTCTATGATATGAACCTCTCCTTTGAGACCAGTTTTCGATTCCGATGCTTCACTTCAGGTTTACTGTATTTAATGGACCTTCTTATTGACGATGAAAGACAGAAATTGCATCCGAATTTAATACAAAAATCACGATGCCGACTTAAGTACAGGAGGACTGACACTCTAACTTTCTATGATATGAACCTCTCCTGTGAGTCCAGTTTTAGATTCCGATGCTTCACTTCAGGTTTACTGTATCCCTTGGACATTCTTATTGCCGATGAAACACAGAAATAGCATCCGAATTTAATACAAAAGTCACAATGCTGACTTAAGTACAAGAGGACTGACACTCCCACTTTCTCTGATATGAACATCTCCTGTGAGTCCAGTTTTAGATTCCGATGCTTCACTTCAGGTCTACTGTATCCCTTGGACCTTCTTAATTACAATGAAACACAGAAATTGCATACGAATTTAATACAAAAGTCACAATGCCCACATAAGTACAAGAGGACTGACACTCTCATTTTCTATGATATGAACCTCTCCATTGAGACCAGTTTTATATTCCGATGCCTCACTTCAGGTTTACTGTATTTAATGGACCTTCTTTTTAACGATGAAACACAGAAATTGCATCCGAAATTAATACAAAAGGCACAATGCTGACTTAAGTACAAGAGGACTGACACTCTCACTTTCTATGATATGAACTTCTCCAGTGTGTCCAGTTTTAGATTCCGATGCTTCACTTCAGCTTTACTGTATCCCTTGGACCTTCTTATTGCCGATGAAACACAGAAATAGCATCCGAATTTAATACAAAAGTCACAATGCCGACTTCAGTACAAGAGGACTGACACTCCCACTTTCTCTGATATGAACATCTCCTGTGAGTCCGGTTTTAGATTCCGATGCGTCACTACTGGTCTACTGTATCCCTTGGACCTTCTTATTTACAATCAAACACAGAAATTGCATACGAATTTAATACAAAAGTCACAATGCCGTCATAAGTACAAGAGGACTGACACTCTCACTTTCTATGATATGAACCTCTCCATTGAGACCAGTTTTATATTCCGATGCCTCACTTCAGGTTTACTGTATTTAATGGACCTTCTTTTTAACGATGAAACTCAGAAATTGCATCCGAATTTAATACAGAATGCATAATGCCGACTTAAGTACAAGAAGACTGACACTCTAACTTTCTATGATATGAACCTCTCCTGTGAGTCCAGTCATAGATTCCGATGCTTCACTTCAGGTTTACTGTATCCCTTGGACCTTCTTATTGACGGTGAAACACAGAAATTGCATCTTGAAATTAATACAAAATGCACAACGCCGACTTAAGTACAAGAGGACTGACACTCTCACTTTCTATGATATGAACCTCTCCTGTGAGTCCAGTTTTAGATTCCGATGCTTCACTTTAGGTTTACTGTATCCCTTGGACTTTCTTATTGACGATGAAACACAGAAATTGCATCCGAATTTAATACAAGAGGCACAATGCCGGCTTAAGTACAAGAGGACTGACAGTCTCACTTTCTATGATACGAACCTCTCCTGTGAGTCCAGTTTTAGATTCCAATGCCTCACTTCAGGTTTACTGTATCCCTTGGACCTTCTTGTTGACGATGAAACACAGAAATTGCATCCGAATTTAATACAAAATGCACAATGCCGACTTAAGTACAAGAGGATTGACACTCTCACTTTCTATGATATGAACCTCTCCTGTGAGTCCTGTTTTAGATTCCGATGTATCACTTCAGGTTTACTGTATCCCTTGGAGATTCTTATTGACGATAAAACACAGAAATTGAATCCGAATTTAATACAAAAGTCACAATGCCGACTTAAGTACAAGGGGACTGACACTCTCACTTCCTATGATATGAACCACTCCTGTAAGTCCAGTTTTAGATTCCGATGCTTCACTTCAGGTTTACTGTATCCCTTGGACCTTCTTATTGACGATGAAACATAGAAATTGCATCCGAATTTAATACAAAAGTCACAATGCCGACTTAAGTACAAGAGGACTGACACTCTAACGTTCTATGATATGAACCTCTCCATTGAGACCAGTTTTATATTCCGATGCCTCACATCAGGTTTACTGTATTTAATGGACCTTCTTTTTAACGATGAAACACAGAAATTGCATCCGAATTTAATACAGAATGCACAATGCCGACTTAAGTACAAGAGGACTGACACTCTAACTTTCTATGATATGAACCTCTCCTGTGAGTCCAGTCATAGATTCCGATGCTTCAATTCAGGTGTACTGTATCCCATGGACCTTCTTATTGACGATGAAATACAGAAATTGCATCCGAATTTAATACAAAAGGCAAAATGCTGACTTAAGTACAAGAGGACTGACACTCTCACTTTCTATGATATGAACTTCTCCAGTGTGTCCGGTTTTAGATTCCGATGCTTCACTTCAGCTTTACTGTATCCCTTGGGCCTTCTTATTGACGATGAAACACAGAAATTGCATCCGTATTTAATACAAAAGTCACAATGCCGACTTAAGTACAAGCGGACTTACACTCTCACTTTCTATGATATGAACCTCTCCTGTGAGTCCAGTTTTAGATTCCGCAGCTTCACTTCAGGTTTACTGTATCCCTTGGACCTTCTTATTTACAATGAAACACAGAAATTGCATACGAATTTAATACAAAAGTCACAATGCCGACTTAAGTACAAGAGGACTGACACTCTCACTTTCTATGATATGAACCTCTCCTTTGAGACCAGTTTTCGATTCCGATGCTTCACTTCAGGTTTACTGTATTTAATGGACCTTCTTATTGACGATGAAACACAGAAATTGCATCCGAATTTAATACATAAATCACGATGCCGACTTAAGACCAGGAGGACTGACACTCTAACTTTCTATGATATCAACCTCTCCTGTGAGTCCAGTTTTAGATTCCGATGCTTCACATCAGGTTTACTGTATCCCTTGGACCTTCTTATTGACGATGAAACACAGAAATTGCATCCGAATTTAATGTAAAAGTCACAATGCCGACTTATGTACAAGAGGACTGACACCCTCACTTTCTGTGTTATGAACCTCTAATGTGAGTCCAGTTTTAGATTCCGATGCTTCACTTCAGGTTTAGTGTATCCCTTGGACCTTGTTATTGACGATGAAACACAGAAATTGCATCCGAATTTAATACAAAAGTCACAATGCCGACCTAAATACAAGAGGATTGACTCTCTCACTTTCTATGATATGAACATCTCCTGTGTGTCCAGTTTTAGAATCCGATGCTTCACTTCAGGTTTACTGTATCCCTTGGACCTTCTTATTGACGATGAAACACTGAAATTGCATCGGAATTTATTACAAAAGCCACAAGCCGACTTATGTACAAGTGGACTGACACCCTCACTTTCTGTGTTATGAACCTCTCCTGTGAGTCCAGTTTTAGATTCCGATGCTTCACTTCAGGTTTACTGTATTTAATGGACCTTCTTATTGACGATGAAACACAGAAATTGCTTCCGAATTTAATACTAAAATCACGATGCCGACTTAAGTACAGGAGGACTGACACTCTAACTTTCTATGATATGAACCTCTCCTGTGAGTCCAGTTTTAGATTCCGATGCTTCACATCAGGTTTACTGTATCCCTTGGACCTTCTTATTGCCGATGAAACACAGAAATAGCATCCGAATTTAATACAAAAGTCACAATGCCACTTAAGTACAAGAGGACAGACACTCTCACTTTCTATGATATGAACCTCTCCTTTGAGACCTGTTTTCGATTCCGATGCTTCACTTCAGGTTTACTGTATTTAATGGACCTTCTTATTGACGATGAAACACAGAAATTGCATCCGAATTTAATACAAAAATCACGATGCCGACTTAAGTACAGGAGGACTGACACTCAAACTTTCTATGATATGAACCTCTCCTGTGAGTCCAGTTTTAGATTCCGATGCTTCACATCAGGTTTACTGTATCCCTTGGACCTTCTTATTGCCGATGAAACACAGAAATAGCATCCGAATTTAATACAAAAGTCACAATGCCGACTTAAGTACAAGAGGACTGACACTCTCACTTTCTCTGTAATGAACATCTCCTGTGAGTCCAGTTTTAAATTCCGATGCTTCACTTCAGATCTACTGTATCCCTTGGACCTTCTTATTTACAATGAAACACAGAAATTGCATACGAATTTAATACAAAAGTCACAATGCCGACATAAGTACAATAGGAATGACACTCTCACTTTCTATGATATGAACCTCTCCATTGAGACCAGTTTTATATTCCGATGCCTCACTTCAAGTTTACTGTATTTAATGGACCTTCTTTTTAACGATGAAACACAGAAATTGCATCCGAATTTAATACAGAATGCACAATGCCGACTTAAGTACAAGAGGACTGACACTCTAACTTTCTATGATATGAACCTCTCCTGTGAGTCCAGTCATAGATTCCGATGCTTCAATTCAGGTGTACTGTATCCCATGGACCTTCTTATTGACGATGAAATACAGAAATTGCATCCGAATTTAATACAAAAGGCACAATGCTGACTTAAGTACAAGAGGACTGACACTCTCACTTTCTATGATATGAACATCTCCTGTGAGTCCAGTTTTAGTTTCCGATGCTTGACTTCAGGTCTACTGTATCCCTTGGACCTTCTTATTTACAATGAAATTCAAAAATTTGCATACGAATTTTATACAAAAGTCACAATGCCGACATAAGTACAAGAGAACTGACACTCTCACCTTCTATGATATGAACCTCTCCATTGAGACCAGTTTTATATTCCGATGCCTCACTTCAGGTTTACTGTATTTAATGGACCTTCTTTTTAACGATGAAACACAGAAATTGCAACCGAATTTAATACAGAATTCACAATGCCGTCTTAAGTACAAGAGGACTGACACTCTAACTTTCTATGATATGAACCTCTCCTGTGAGTCCAGTCTTAGATTCCGATGCTTCACTTCAGGTTTACTGTATCCCTTGGACCTTCTTATTGACGGTGAAACACAGAAATTGCATCTTGAAATTAATACAAAATGCACAACGCCGACTTAAGTACAAGAGGACTGACACTCTCACTTTCTATGATATGAACCTCTCCTGTGAGTCCAGTTTTAGATTCCGATGCTTCACTTCAGGTTTACTGTATCCCTTGAACTTTCTTATTGACGATGAAACACAGAAATTGCATCCGAATTTAATACAAGAGGCACAATGCCGGCTTAAGTAGAAGAGGACTGACAGTCTCACTTTCTATGATACGAACCTCGCCTGTGAGTCCAGTTTTAGATGCCAATGCCTCACTTCAGGTTTACTGTATCCTTGGACCTTCTTGTTGACGATGAAACAAAGAATTTGCATCCGAATTTAATACAAAATGCACAATGCCGACTTAAGTACAAGAGGATTGACACTCTCACTTTCTATGATATGAACCTCTCCTGTGAGTCCAGTTTTAGATTCCGATGTATCACTTCAGGTTTACTGTATCCCTTGGAGATTCTTATTGACGATAAAACACAGAAATTGAATCCGAATTTAATACAAAAGTCACAATGCCGACTTAAGTACAAGAGGACTGACACTCTCACTTTCTATGATATGAACCACTCCTGTAAGTCCAGTTTTAGATTCCGATGCTTCACTTCAGGTTTACTGTATCCCTTGGACCGTCTTATTGACGATGAAACATAGAAATTGCATCCGAATTTAATACAAAAGTCACAATGCCGACTTAAGTACAAGAGGACTGACACACTCACTATCTACGATATGAACCTCTCCTGTGAGTTCAGTTTTAGACTGCGATGCTTCAATTCTGGTTTACTGTATCCCTTGGACATTCTTATTGACGCTGAAACACAGAAATTGCATCCGAATGTAATACAAAAGGCACAATGCCGACTTAAGATCAAGAGGACTGACACTCTCACTTTCTATGAAGTGAACCTCTCCTGTGAGTCCAGTTTTAGATTCCGATGCTTCACTTCAGGTTTACTGTATCCCTTGGACTTTCTTATTGACGATGAAACACAGAAATTGCATCCGAATTTAATACAAAATGCACAATGCCGACTTAAGTACAAGAGGACTGACACTCTCACTTTCTATGATATGAACCACTGCTGTGAGTCCAGTTTTAGATTCCGATGCTTCACTTCAGGTTTACTGTATCCCTTGGACCTTCTTATTGACGATGAAACACAGAAATTGCATCCGAATTTAATACAAATGTCACAATGCCGACTTAAGTACAAGTGGACAGACACACTCACTTTCTATGAAATGAACCTCTTCTGTGAGTTCAGTTTTAGATTCCGATGCTTCGCTTCAGGTTTACTGTATCCCTTGGACCTTCTTATTGACGATGAAACACAGAAATGGCATCCGAATTTAATACAAAAGGTACAATGCCGACTTAAGTACAAGAGGACCGACGCTCCTATTTTCTATGATATGAACATCTCCGGTGAATCCAGTTTTGGATTCCGATGCTTCACTTCAGGTTTACTGTATCCCTTGGACGTTCTTATTGACGATGAAACACAGAAATTGCATCCGAACTTAATACAAAAGGCACAATGCCGACTTAAGTACATGAGGACTGACTCTCTCACTTTCTATGATATGAACCACTCCTGTGAGTCCAGTTTTAGATTCCGATGCTTCACTTCAGGTTTACTGTATACCTTGGACTTTCTTATTGACGATGAAACACAGAAATTGCATAAGAATTTAATACAAAAGGCACAATACCGACTTAAGCACAAGAGGACTGACACTCCCACATTCTATGATATGAACCTCTACAGTGAGTCAAGTTTTAGATTCCGATGCTCTACTTCAGGTTTACTGTATCCCTTCGACCTTCTTATTGACGATGAAACACAGAAATTGCATTCGGATTTAATACAAAAGGCACAATGCCGACTTAAGTACAAGAGGACTGACACTCTTACTTTCTATGATATGAACCTCTCCTGTGAGTTCAGATTTGGTTTCTGATGCTTCACTTCAAGTTTACTGTATCCCATGGACCTTCTTATTGACAATTAAACACAGAAATTGCACCTGAATTTAATACAACAGGCACAATGCCGACTTAAGTACAAGAGGACTGACACTCTCACTTTCTATGATATGAACGTCTCCTGTGAGTCCAGTTTTAGATTCCAATGCTTCACTTCAGGTTTACTGTATCCCTTTGACCTTCTTATTTACAATGAAACACCGAAATTGCATACGAATTTAATACAAAAGTAACTATGCCGACTTAAGTACAAGAGGACTGACACTCTCACTTTCTATGATATGAACCTCTCCTGTGAGACCAGTTTTAGATTCCGATGCTTCACTTCAGGTTTACTGTATTTAATGGACCGTCTTATTGACGATGAAACACAGAAATTGCATCCGAATTTAATACAAAAGTCACAATGCCGACTTAAGTACAAGCGGACTTACACTCTCACTTTCTATGATATGAACCTCTCCTGTGAGTCCAGTTTTAGATTCCGATGCTTCACTTCAGGTTTACTGTATCCCTTGGACCTTCTTATTTACAATGAAACACAGAAATTGCATACGAATTTAATACAAAAGTCACAATGCCGACTTAAGTACAAGAGGACTGACACTCTCACGTTCTATGATATGAACCTCTCCTTTGAGACCAGTTTTCGATTCCGATGATTCACTTCAGGTTTACTGTATTTAATGGACCTTCTTATTGACGATGAAACACAGAAATTGCATCCGAATTTAATACAAAAATCACGATGCCGACTTAAGACCAGGAGGACTGACACTCTAACTTTCTATGATATCAACCTCTCCTGTGAGTCCAGTTTTAGATTCCGATGCTTCACATCAGGTTTACTGTATCCCTAGGACCTTCTTATTGACGATGAAACACAGAAATTGCATCCGAATTTAATGTAAAAGTCACAATGCCGACTTATGTACAAGAGGACTGACACCCTCACTTTCTGTGTTATGAACCTCTAATGTGAGTCCAGTTTTAGATTCCGATGCTTCACTTCAGGTTTACTGTATCCCTTGGACCTTGTTATTGACGATGAAACACAGAAATTGCATCCGAATTTAATACAAAAGTCACAATGCCGACTTAAATACAAGAGGATTGACTCTCTCACTTTCTATGATATGAACATCTCCTGTGTGTCCAGTTTTAGAATCCGATGCTTCACTTCAGGTTTACTGTATCCCTTGGACCTTCTTATTGACGATGAAACACTGAAATTGCATCCGAATTTATTACAAAAGCCACAAGCCGACTTATGTACAAGTGGACTGACACCCTCACTTTCTGTGTTATGAACCTCTCCTGTGAGTCCAGTTTTAGATTCCGATGCTTCACTTCAGGTTTACTGTATTTAATGGACCTTCTTATTGACGATGAAACACAGAAATTGCTTCCGAATTTCATACTAAAATCACGATGCCGACTTAAGTACAGGAGGACTGACACTCTAACTTTCTATGATATGAACCTCTCCTGTGAGTCCAGTTTTAGATTCCGATGCTTCACATCAGGTTTACTGTATCCCTTGGACCTTCTTATTGCCGATGAAACACAGAAATAGCATCCGAATTTAATACAAAAGTCACAATGCCGACTTAAGTACAAGAGGACTGACACACTCACTTTCTCTGATATGAACATCTCCTGTGAGTCCAGTTTTAGATTCCGATGCTTCACTTCAGGTCTACTGTATCCCTTGGACATTCTTATTTACAATGAAACACAGAAATTGCATACGAATTAAATACAAAAGTCACAATGCCGACTTAAGTACAAGAGGACAGACACTCTCACTTTCTATGATATGAACCTCTCCTTTGAGACCAGTTTTCGATTCCGATGCTTCACTTCAGGTTTACTGTATTTAATGGACCTTCTTATTGACGATGAAACACAGAAATTGCATCCGAAATTAATACAAAAATCACGATGCCGACTTAAGTACAGGAGGACTGACACTCAAACTTTCTATGATATGAACCTCTCCTGTGAGTCCAGTTTTAGATTCCCATGCTTCACATCAGGTTTACTGTATCCCTTGGACCTTCTTATTGCCGATGAAACACAGAAATAGCATCCGAATTTAATACAAAAGTCACAATGCCGACTTAAGTACAAGAGGACTGACACTCTCACTGTCTCTGATATGAACATCTCCTGTGAGTCCAGTTATAAATTCCGATGCTTCACTTCAGATCTACTGTATCCCTTGGACCTTCTTATTTACAATGAAACACAGAAATTGCATACGAATTTAATACAAAAGTCACAATGCCGACATAAGTACAATAGGACTGACACGCTCACTTTCTATGATATGAACCTCTCCATTGAGACCAGTTTTATATTCCGATGCCTCACTTCAGGTTTACTGTATTTAATGGACCTTCTTTTTAACGATGAAACACAGAAATTGCATCCGAATTTAATACAGAATGCACAATGCCGACTTAAGTACAAGAGGACTGACACTCTAACTTTCTATGATATGAACCTCTCCTGTGAGTCCAGTCATAGATTCCGATGCTTCAATTCAGGTGTACTGTATCCCATGGACCTTCTTATTGACGATGAAATACAGAAATTGCATCCGAATTTAATACAAAAGGCACAATGCTGACTTAAGAACAAGAGGACTGACACTCTCACTTTCTATGATATGAACATCTCCTGTGAGTTCAGTTTTAGATTCCGATGCTTCACTTCAGGGCTACTGTATCCCTTGGACCTTCTTATTTACAATGAAACACAAAAATTTGCATTCGAATTTTATACAAAAGTCACAATGCCGACATAAGTACAAGAGAACTGACACTCTCACCTTCTATGATATGAACCTCTCCATTGAGACCAGTTTTATATTCCGATGCCTCACTTCAGGTTTACTGTATTTAATGGACCTTCTTTTTAACGATGAAACACAGAAATTGCACCCGAATTTAATACAGAATTCACAATGCCGTCTTAAGTACAAGAGGACTGACACTCTAACTTTCTATGATATGAACGTCTCCTGTGAGTCCAGTCATAGATTCCGATGCTTCACTTCAGGTTTACTGTATCCCTTGGACCTTCTTATTGACGGTGAAACACAGAAATTGCATCTTGAAATTAATACAAAATGCACAACGCCGACTTAAGTACAAGAGGACTGACACTCTCACTTTCTATGATATGAACCTCTCCTGTGAGTCCAGTTTTAGATTCCGATGCTTCACTTCGGGTTTACTGTATCCCTTGGACTTTCTTATTGACGATGAAACACAGAAATTGCATCCGAATTTAATACAAGAGGCACAATGCCGGCTTAAGTACAAGAGGACTGACAGTCTCACTTTCTATGATACGAACCTCGCCTGTGAGTCCAGTTTTAGATGCCAATGCCTCACTTCAGGTTTACTGTATCCTTGGACCTTCTTGTTGACGATGAAACAAAGAATTTGCATCCGAATTTAATACAAAATGCACAATGCCGACTTAAGTACAAGAGGATTGACACTCTCACTTTCTATGATATGAACCTCTCCTGTGAGTCCAGTTTTAGATTCCGATGTATCACTTCAGGTTTACTGTATCCCTTGGAGATTCTTATTGACGATAAAACACAGAAATTGAATCCGAATTTAATACAAAAGTCACAATGCCGACTTAAGTACAAGAGGACTGACACTCTCACTTTCTATGATATGAACCACTCCTGTAAGTCCAGTTTTAGATTCCAATGCTTCACTTCAGGTTTACTGTATCCCTTGGACCGTCTTATTGACGATGAAACATAGAAATTGGATCCGAATTTAATACAAAAGTCACAATGCCGACTTAAGTACAAGAGGACTGACACACTCACTTTCTACGATATGAACCTCTCCTGTGAGTTCAGTTTTAGACTGCGATGCTTCACTTCTGGTTTACTGTATCCCTTGTACATTCTTATTGACGCTGAAACACAGAAATTGCATCCGAATTTAATACAAAAGGCACAATGCCGACTTAAGATCAAGAGGACTGACACTCTCACTTTCTATGAAGTGAACCTCTCCTGTGAGTCCAGTTTTAGATTCCGATGCTTCACTTCAGGTTTACTGTATCCCTTGGACTTTCTTATTGACGATGAAACACAGAAATAGCATCCGAACTTAATACAAAAGGCACAATGCCGACTTAAGTACAAGAGGACTGACACTCTCACTTTCTATGATATGAACCACTGCTGTGAGTCCAGTTTTAGATTCCGATGCTTCACTTCAGGTTTACTGTATCCCTTGGACCTTCTTATTGACGATGAAACACAGAAATTGCATCCGAATTTAATACAAATGTCACAATGCCGACTTAAGTACAAGTGGACAGACACACTCACTTTCTATGAAATGAACCTCTTCTGTGAGTCCAGTTTTAGATTCCGATGCTTCGCTTCAGGTTTACTGTATCCCTTGGACCTTCTTATTGACGATGAAACACAGAAATGGCATCCGAATTTAATACAAAAGGTACAATGCCGACTTAAGTACAAGAGGACTGACGCTCCTATTTTCTATGATATGAACATCTCCTGTGAATCCAGTTTTGGATTCCGATGCTTCACTTCAGATTTACTGTATCCGTTGGACGTTCTTATTGACGATGAAACACAGAAATTGCATCCGAACTTAATACAAAAGGCACAATGCCGACTTAAGTACAAGAGGACTGACACTCTCACTTTCTATGATATGAACCTCTCCTGTGAGTCCAGTTTTAGATTCCGATGCTTCACTTCAGGTTTACTGTATACCTTGGACTTTCTTATTGACGATGAAACACAGAAATTGCATAAGAATTTAATACAAAAGGCACAATACCGACTTAAGCACAAGAGGACTGACACTCCCACATTCTATGATATGAACCTCTACAGTGAGTCAAGTTTTAGATTCCGATGCTCTACTTCAGGTTTACTGTCTCCCTTCGACCTTCTTATTGACGATGAAACACAGAAATTGCATTCGGATTTAAACCAAAAGGCACAATGCCGACTTAAGTACAAGAGGACTGACAGTCTTACTTTCTATGATATGAACCTCTCCTGTGAGTTCAGATTTGGTTTCTGATGCTTCACTTCAAGTTTACTGTATCCCATGGACATTCTTATTGACAATTAAACACAGAAATTGCACCTGAATTTAATACAACAGGCACAATGCCGACTGAAGTACAAGAGGACTGACACTCCCACTTTCTATGATATGAACGTCTCCTGTGAGTCCAGTTTTAGATTCCAATGCTTCACTTCAGGTTTACTGTATCCCTTTGACCTTCTTATTTACAATGAAACACCGAAATTGCATACGAATTTAATACAAAAGTAACAATGCCGACTTAAGTACAAGAGGACTGACACTCTCACATTCTATGATATGAACCTCTCCTGTGAGACCAGTTTTAGATTCCGATGCTTCACTTCAGGTTTACTGTATTTATTGGACCGTCTTATTGATGATGAAACACAGAGATTGCATCCGAATTTAATACAAAAATCACGATGCCGACTTAAGTACAAGAGGACTGACACTCTAAATTTCTATGATATGAACCTCTCCTGTGAGTCCAGTCTTAGATTCCGATGCTTCACTTCAGGTTTACTGTATCCCTTGGACCTTCTTATTGACGATGAAACACAGAAATTGCATCCGAATTTAATGCAAAAGTCACAATGCCGACTTAAGTACAAGAGGACTGACACTCTCACTTTGTATGATATGAACTTCTCCAGTGTGTGCAGTTTTAGATTCCGATGCTTCACTTCAGGTTTACTGTATCCCTTGGGACTTCTTATTGACGATGAAACACAGAAATTGCTTACGAATTTAATACAAAAGTCACAATGCCGATGTAAGTACAAGAGGACTACACTCTCACTTTCTATGATATGAACCTCTCCTGTGAGACCAGTTTTAGAATCCGATGCTTCACTTCAGGTTTACTGTATCCCTTGGACCTTCTTATTGACGATGAAACACAGAAATTGCATCCGAATTTAATACAAAAATCACGATGCCGACTTAAGTACAAGAGGACTGACACCCTAACTGTCTATGATATGAACCTCTCCTGTGAGACCAGTCTTAGATTCCAATGCTTCACTTTAGGTGTACTGTATCCAATGGACCTTCTTATTGACGATGAAATACAGAAATTGCATCCGAATTTAATACAAAAGGCACAATGCCGTCTTAAGTACAACAGGACTGACACTCTCACTTTCTATGATATGAACTTCTCCTGTGTGTCCAGTTTTAGATTCCGATACTTCACTTCAGGTTTACTGTATCCCTTGGACCTTCTTATTGACGATGAAACAGTGAAATTGCATCCGAATTTATTACAAAAGCCACAATGCCGACTTATGTACAAGAGGACTGACACCCTCACTTTCTGTGTTATGAACCCCTCCAGTGAGTCCAGTTTTAGAATCCGATGCTTCACATCAGGTTTACTGTATCCCTTGGACCTTCTAATTGACGATGAAACATAGAAATTGCATCCGAATTTAAAGCAAAAGTCACAATGCCGACTTATGTACAAGAGGACTGACACCCTCACTTTCTGTGTTATGAACCTCTCCTGTGAGTCCAGTTTTAGATTCCGATGATTCACTTCAGGTTTACTGTATCCCTTGGACCTTGTTATTGACGATGAAACACAGAAATTGCATCCGATTTTAATACAAAAGGCACAATGCCGACTTAAATACAAGAGGATTGACTCTCTCACTTTCTATGATATGAACATCTCCTGTGTGTCCAGTTTTGGATTCCGATGCTTCACTTCAGGTTTACTGTATCCCTTGGACCTTCTTATTGACGATGAAACACAGAAATTGCATCCGAATTTATTACAAAAGCCACAATGCCGACTTATGTACAAGTGGACTGACACCCTCACGTTCTGTGTTATGAACCTCTCCTGTGAGTCCAGTTTTAGGTTCCGATGCTTCACTTCAGGTTTACTGTATCCCTTGGACCTTCTTATTGACGATGAAACACAGAAATTGCATCCGAATTTAATACAAAAGTCACAATGCCGACTTAAGTACAAGCGGACTGACACTCTCACTTTCAATGATATGAACCTCTCCTGTGAGTCCAGTTTTAGATTCCGATGCTTCACTTCAGGTTTACTGTATCCCTTGGACCTTCTTATTTAGAATGAAACACAGAAATTGCATACGAATTTAATACAAATGTCACAATGCCGACATAAGTACAAGAGGACTGACACTCTCACTTTCTATGATATGAACCTCTCCTTTGAGACCAGTTTTAGATTCCGATGCTTCACTTCAGGTTTACTGTATTTAATGGACCTTCTTTTTGACGATGAAACACAGAAATTGCATCCGAATTTAATACAAAAATCACGATGGCGACTTAAGTACAAGAGGACTGACACTCTAACTGTCTATGATATGAACCTCTCCTGTGAGTCCAGTCTTAGATTCCGATGCTTCAATTCAGGTGTACTGTATCCCATGGACCGTCTTATTGACGATGAAATACAGAAATTGCATCCGAATTTAATACAAAAGGCACAATGCCGACTTAAGTACAACAGGACTGACACTCTCACTTTCTATGATATGAACTTCTCTTGTGTGTCCAGTTTTAGATTCCGATGCTTCACTTCAGGTTTACTGTATCCCTTGGACCTTCTTATTGACGATGAAACACTGAAATTGCATCCGAATTTATTACAAAAGCCACAATGCCGACTTATGTACAAGACGATGACACCCTGACTTTCTGTGTTATGAACCCCTCCTGTGAGTCCAGTTTTAGATTCCGATGCTTCACATCAGGTTTACAGTATCCCTTGGACCTTCTTATTGACGATGAAACACAGAAATTGCATCCGATTTTAATGCAAAAGTCACAATGCCGACTTATGTACAAGAGGACTGACACAATCACTTTCTGTGTTATGAACCTCTCCTGTGAATCCAGTTTTAGATTCCGATGCTACACTTCAGGTTTACTGTATCCCTTGCACCTTCTTATTGACGATGAAACACAGAAATTGCATCCGAATTTAATACAAAAGTCACAATGCCGACTTAAGTACAAGCGGACTGACACTCTCACTTTCTATGATATGAACCTCTCCTGTGAGTCCAGTTTTAGATTCCGATGCTTCACTTCAGGTCTACTGTATCCCTTGGACCTTCTTATTTACAATGAAACACAGAAATTGCATACGAATTTAATACAAAAGTCACAATGCCGACATAAGTACAAGAGGACTGACTCTCTCACTTTCTATGATATGAACCTCTCCTTTGAGACCAGTTTTAGATTCCGATGCTTCACTTCAGGTTTACTGTATTTAATGGACCTTCTTCTTGACGATGAAACACAGAAATTGCATCCGAATATAATACAAAAATCACGATGGCGACTTAAGTACAAGAGGAATGACACTCTAACTGTCTATGATATGAACCTCTCCTGTGAGTCCCGTCTTAGATTCCGATGCTTCAATTCAGGTGTACTGTATCCCATGGACCGTCTTATTGACGATGAAATACAGAAATTGCATCCGAATTTAATACAAAAGGCACAATGCCGACTTAAGTACAACGGGACTGGCACTCTCACTTTCTATGATATGAACTTCTCTTGTGTGTCCAGTTTTAGATTCCGATGCTTCACTTCAGGTTTACTGTATCCCTTGGACCTTCTTATTGACGATGAAACACTGAAATTGCATCCGAATTTATTACAAAAGCCACAATGCCGACTTATGTACAAGACGATAACACCCTGACTTTCTGTGTTATGAACCCCTCCTGTGAGTCCAGTTTTAGATTCCGATGCTTCACATCAGGTTTACTGTATCCCTTGGACCTTCTAATTGACGATGAAACATAGAAATTGCATCCGAATTTAAAGCAAAAGTCACAATGCCGACTTATGTACAAGAGGACTGACACCCTCACTTTCTGTGTTATGAACCTCTCCTGTGAGTCCAGTTTTAGATTCCGATGAATCACTTCAGGTTTACTGTATCCCTTGGACCTTGTTATTGACGATGAAACACAGAAATTGCATCCGAATTTAATACAAAAGTCACAATGCCGACTTAAATACAAGAGGATTGACTCTCTCACTTTCTATGATATGAACATCTCCTGTGTGTCCAGTTTTGGATTCCGATGCTTCACTTCAGGTTTACTGTATCCCTTGGACCTTCTTATTGACGATGAAACACAGAAATTGCATCCGAATTTATTACAAAAGCCACAATGCCGACTTATGTACAAGTGGACTGACACCCTCACGTTCTGTGTTATGAACCTCTCCTGTGAATCCAGTTTTAGGTTCCGATGCTTCACTTCAGGTTTACTGTATCCCTTGGACCTTCTTATTGACGATGAAACACAGAAATTGCATCCGAATTTAATACAAAAGTCACAATGCCGACTTAAGTACAAGCGGACTGACACTCTCACTTTCAATGATATGAACCTCTCCTGTGAGTCCAGTTTTAGATTCCGATGCTTCACTTCAGGTTTACTGTATCCCTTGGACCTTCTTATTTAGAATGAAACACAGAAATTGCATACGAATTTAATACAAATGTCACAATGCCGACATAAGTACAAGAGGACTGACACTCTCACTTTCTATGATATGAACCTCTCCTTTGAGACCAGTTTTAGATTCCGATGCTTCACTTCAGGTTTACTGTATTTAATGGACCTTCTTTTTGACGATGAAACACAGAAATTGCATCCGAATTTAATACAAAAATCACGATGGCGACTTAAGTACAAGAGGACTGACACTCTAACTGTCTATGATATGAACCTCTCCTGTGAGTCCAGTCTTAGATTCCGATGCTTCAATTCAGGTGTACTGTATCCCATGGACCGTCTTATTGACGATGAAATACAGAAATTGCATCCGAATTTAATACAAAAGGCACAATGCCGACTTAAGTACAACAGGACTGACACTCTCACTTTCTATGATATGAACTTCTCTTGTGTGTCCAGTTTTAGATTCCGATGCTTCACTTCAGGTTTACTGTATCCCTTGGACCTTCTTATTGACGATGAAACACTGAAATTGCATCCGAATTTATTACAAAAGCCACAATGCCCACTTATGTACAAGACGATGACACCCTGACTTTCTGTGTTATGAACCCCTCCTGTGAGTCCAGTTTTAGATTCCGATGCTTCACATCAGGTTTACAGTATCCCTTGGACCTTCTTATTGACGATGAAACACAGAAATTGCATCCGATTTTAATGCAAAAGTCACAATGCCGACTTATGTACAAGAGGACTGACACAATCACTTTCTGTGTTATGAACCTCTCCTGTGAATCCAGTTTTAGATTCCGATGCTTCACTTCAGGTTTACTGTATCCCTTGCACCTTCTTATTGACGATGAAACACAGAAATTGCATCCGAATTTAATACAAAAGTCACAATGCCGACTTAAGTACAAGCGGACTGACACTCTCACTTTCTATGATATGAACCTCTCCTCTGAGTCCAGTTTTAGATTCCGATGCTACACTTCAGGTCTACTGTATCCCTTGGACCTTCTTATTTACAATGAAACACAGAAATTGCATACGAATTTAATACAAAAGTCACAATGCCGACATAAGTACAAGAGGACTGACTCTCTCACTTTCTATGATATGAACCTCTCCTTTGAGACCAGTTTTAGATTCCGATGCTTCACTTCAGGTTTACTGTATTTAATGGACCTTCTTCTTGACGATGAAACACAGAAATTGCATCCGAATATAATACAAATATCACGATGGCGACTTAAGTACAAGAGGACTGACACTCTAACTGTCTATGATATGAACCTCTCCTGTGCGTCCCGTCTTAGATTCCGATGCTTCAATTCAGGTGTACTGTATCCCATGGACCGTCTTATTGACGATGAAATACAGAAATTGCATCCGAATTTAATACAAAAGGCACAATGCCGACTTAAGTACAACGGGACTGGCACTCTCACTTTCTATGATATGAACTTCTCTTGTGTGTCCAGTTTTAGATTCCGATGCTTCACTTCAGGTTTACTGTATCCCTTGGACCTTCTTATTGACGATGAAACACTGAAATTGCATCCGAATTTATTACAAAAGCCACAATGCCGACTTATGTACAAGACGATGACACCCTGATTTTCTGTGTTATGAACCCCTCCTGTGAGTCCAGTTTTAGATTCCGATGCTTCACATCAGGTTTACAGTATCCCTTGGACCTTCTTATTGACGATGAAACACAGAAATTGCATCCGAATTTAATGCAAAAGTCACAATGCCGACTTATGTACAAGAGGACTGACACAATCACTTTCTGTGTTATGAACCTCTCCTGTGAATCCAGTTTTAGATTCCGATGCTTCACTTCAGGTTTACTGTATCCCTTGCACCTTGTTATTGACGATGAAACACAGAAATTGCATCCGAATTTAATACAAAAGTCACAATGCCGACTTAAGTACAAGAGGATTGACTCTCTCACTTTCTATGATATGAACATCTCCTGTGTGTCCAGATTTAGATTCCGATGCTTCACTTCAGGTTTACTGTATCCCTTGGACCTTCTTATTGACGATGAAACACTGAAATTGCATCCGAATTTATTACAAAAGCCACAATGCCGACTTATGTACAAGTGGACTGACACCCTCACTTTCTGTGTTATGAACCTCTCCTGTGAGTCCAGTCTTAGATTCCGATGCTTCACTTCAGGTTTACTGTATCCCTTGGACCTTCTTATTGACGATGAAACTCAGAAATTGCATCCGAATTTAATACAAAAGTCACAATGCCGACTTAAGTACAAGTGGACTGACACTCTCACTTTCTATGATATGAACCTCTCCTGTGAGTCCAGTTTTAGATTCCGATGCTTCACTTCAGGTTTACTGTATCCCTTGGATCTTCTTATTGACGATGAAACACAGAAATTGCATAGGAATTTAATACAAAAGTCACAATGCCGACTTAAGTACAAGAGGACTGACACTCTCACTTTCTATGATATGAACCTCTCCTGTGAGACCAGTTTTAGATTCCGATGCTTCACTTCAGGTTTACTGTATTTAATGGACCTTCTTATTGACGATGAAACACAGAAATTGCATCCGAATTTAATACAAAATGCATAATGCCGACTTAAGTACAAGAGGACTGACACTCTCACTTTCTATGATATGAACCTCTCCTGTGAGTCCAGTTTTCGATTCCGATGCTTCACTTCAGGTTTACTGTATCCCTTGGACTTTCTTATTGACGATGAAACACAGAAATTGCATCCGAATTTAATACAAGAGGCACAATGCCGGCTTAAGTACAAGAGGACTGACAGTCTCACTTTCTATGATACGAACCTCTCCTGTGACTCCAGTTTTAGATTCCAATGCCTCACTTCAGGTTTACTGTATCCCTTGGACCTTCTTGTTGACGACGAAACACAGAAATTGCATCCGAATTTAATACAAAATGCATAATGCCGACTTAAGTACAAGAGGACTGACACTCTCACTTTCTATGATATGAACCTCTCCTGTGAGTCCAGTTTTAGATTCCGATGCTTCACTTCAGGTTTACTGTATCCCTTGGAGATTCTTATTGACGATAAAACACAGAAATTGAATCCGAATTTAATACAAAAGTCACAATGCCGACTTAAGTACAAGAGGACTGACACTCTCACTTTCTATGATATGAACCACTCCTGTGAGTCCAGTTTTAGATTCCGATGCTTCACTTCAGGTTTACTGTATCCCTTGGACCTTCTTATTGACGATGAAACATAGAAATTACATCCGAATTTAATACAAAAGTCACAATGCCGACTTAAGTACAAGAGTACTGACACACTCACTTTCTACTATATGAACCTCTCCTGTGAGTTCAGTTTTAGATTGCGATGCTTCACTTCTGGTTTACTGTATCCCTTGGACATTCTTATTGACGCTGAAACACAGAAATTGCATCCGAATTTAATACAAGAGGCACAATGCCGACTTAAGATCAAGAGGACTGAAACTCTCACTTTCTATGATATGAACCTCTCCTGTGAGTCCAGTTTTAGATTCCGATGCTTCACTTCAGGTTTACTGTATCCCTAGGACTTTCTTATTGACGATGAAACACAGAAATTGCATCCGAATTTAATACAAAATGCACAATGCCGACTTAAGTACAAGAGGACTGACACTCTCACTTTCTATGATATGAACCTCTCCTGTGAGTCCAGTTTTAGATTCCGATGCTTCAGTTCAGGTTTACTGTATCCCTTGGAGATTCTTATTGACGATAAAACACAGAAATTGAATCCGAATTTAATACAAAAGTCACAATGCCGACTTAAGTACAAGAGGACTGACACTCTCACTTTCTATGGTATGAACCACTCCTGTGAGTCCAGTTTTAGATTCCGATGCTTCACTTCAGGTTTACTGTATCCCTTGGACCTTCTTATTGACGATGAAACACAGAAATTGCATCCGAATTTAATACAAATATCACGATGCCGACTTAAGTACAAGAGGACTGACACTCTAACTGTCTATGATATGAACCTCTCCTGTGAGTCCAGTCTCAGATTCCGATGCTTCACTTCAGGTGTACTGTATCCCATGGACCTTCTTATTGACGATGAAATACAGAAATTGCATCCGAATTTAATACAAAAGGCACAATGCCGACTTAAGTACAACAGGACTGACACTCTCACTTTCTATGATATGAACATCTCCTGTGTGTCCAGTTTTAGATTCCGATGCTTCACTTCAGGTTTACTGTATCCCTTGGACCTTCTTATTGACGATGAAACACTGAAATTGCATCCGAATTTATTACAAAAGCCACAATGCCGACTTATGTACAAGAGGACTGACACCCTCACTTTCTGTGTTATGAACCACTCCTGTGAGTCCAGTTTTAGATTCCGATGCTTCACATCAGGTTTACAGTATCCCTTGGACCTTCTTATTGACGATGAAACACAGAAATTGCATCTGAATTTAATGCAAAAGTCACAATGCCGACTTATGTACAAGAGGACTGACACCCTCACTTTCTGTGTTATGAACCTCTCCTCTGAATCCAGTTTTAGATTCCGATGCTTCACTTCAGGTTTACTGTATCACTTGGACCTTGTTATTGACGATGAAACACAGAATTTGCATCCGAATTTAATACAAAAGTCACAATGCCGACTTAAGTACAAGAGGATTGACTCTCTCACTTTCTATGGTATGAACATCTCCTGTGTGTCCAGATTTAGATTCCGATGCTTCACTTCAGGTTTACTGTATGCCTTGGACCTTCTTATTGACGATGAAACACTGAAATTGCATCCGAATTTATTACAAAAGCCACAATGCCGACTTATGTACAAGTGGACTGACACCCTCACTTTCTGTGTTATGAACCTCTCCTGTGAGTCCAGTTTTAGATTCCGATGCTACACTTCAGGTTTACTGTATCCCTTGGACCTTCTTATTGACGATGAAACACAGAAATTGCATCCGAATTTAATACAAAAGTCACAATGCCGACTTAAGTACAAGCGGACTGACACTCTCACATTCAATGATATGAACCTCTCGTGTGAGTCCAGTTTTAGATTCCGATGCTTCACTTCAGGTTTAGTGTATCCCTTGGACCTTCTTATTGACGATGAAACACAGAAATTGCATAGGAATTTAATACAAAAGTCACAATGCCGACTTAAGTACAAGAGGACTGACACTCTCACTTTCTATGATATAAACCTCTCCTGTGAGACTAGTTTTGGATTCCGATGCTTCACTTCAGGTTTACTGTATTTAATGGAACTTCTTATTGACGATGAAACACAGAATTTGCATCCGAATTTAATACAAAAATCACGAAGCTGACTTAAGTACAAGAGGACTGACACTCTGACTTTCTATGATATGAACCTCTCCTGTGAATCCAGTTTTAGATTCCGATGCTTCACTTCAGGTTTACTGTATCCCTTGGACCTTCTGATTGACGATGAAACACAGAAATTGCATCCGAATTTAATAGAAATGTCACAATGCCGACTTAAGTACAAGAGGTCTGACAATCTCACTTTCTATGATATGAACCTCTTCTTTGAGTCCAGTTTTAGATTCCGATGCATCACTTCAGAGTAACTGTATCCCTTGGACTTTCTTATTGACGATGAAAAACAGAAATGGCATCCGAATTAATTACAAAAGGCACAATGCCGACTTAAGTACAAGAGGACTGACACTCCTATTTTCTATGATATGAACATCTCCTGTGAATCCAGTTTTGGATTCCGATGATTCACTTCAGGTTTACTGTATCCCTTGGACATTCTTATTGACGCTGAAACACATTAATTGCATCCGAATTTAATACAAAACGCGCAATGCCGACTTAAGATCAAGAGGACTGAAACTCTCACTTTCTATGATATGAACCTCTCCTGTGAGTCCTGTTTTAGATTCCGATGCTTCACTTCAGGTTTACTGTATCCCTTGGACTTTCTTATTGACGATGAAACACAGAAATTGCATCCGAATTTAATACAAAATGCACAATGCCGACTTAAGTACAAGAGTACTGACACACTCACTTTCTACGATATGACCCTCTCCTGTAAGTTCAGTTTTAGATTGCGATGCTTCACTTCTGGTTTACTGTATCCCTTGGACATTCTTATTGACGCTGAAACACAGAAATTGCATCCGAATTTAATACAAAAGGCACAATGCCGACTTAAGATCAAGAGGACTGAAACTCTCACTTTCTATGATATGAACCTCTCCTGTGAGTCCAGTTTTAGATTCCGATGCTTCACTTCAGGTTTACTGTATCCCTTGGACTTTCTTATTGACGATGAAACACAGAAATTGCATCCGAATTTAATACAAAATGCACAATGCCGACTTAAGTACAAGAGGACTGACACTCACACTTTCTATGATATGAACCTCTCCTGTGAGTCCAGTTTTAGATTCCGATGCTTCAGTTCAGGTTTACTGTATCCCTTGGAGATTCTTATTGACGGTAAAACACAGAAATTGAATTAGAACTTAATACAAAAGTCACAATGCCGACTTAAGTACAAGAGGACTGACACTCTCACTTTCTATGATATGAACCACTCCTGTGAGTCCAGTTTTAGATTCCGATGCTTCACTTCAGGTTTACTGTATCCCTTGGACCTTCTTATTGACGATGAAACATAGAAATTACATCCGAATTTAATACAAAAGTCACAATGCCGACTTAAGTACAAGAGTACTGACACACTCACTTTCTACTATATGAACCTCTCCTGTGAGTTCAGTTTTAGATTGCGATGCTTCACTTCTGGTTTACTGTATCCCTTGGACATTCTTATTGACGCTGAAACACAGAAATTGCATCCGAATTTAATACAAGAGGCACAATGCCGACTTAAGATCAAGAGGACTGAAACTCTCACTTTCTATGATATGAACCTCTCCTGTGAGTCCAGTTTTAGATTCCGATGCTTCACTTCAGGTTTACTGTATCCCTTGGACTTTCTTATTGACGATGAAACACAGAAATTGCATCCGAATTTAATACAAAATGCACAATGCCGACTTAAGTACAAGAGGACTGACACTCTCACTTTCTATGATATGAACCTCTCCTGTGAGTCCAGTTTTAGATTCCGATGCTTCAGTTCAGGTTTACTGTATCCCTTGGAGATTCTTATTGACGATAAAACACAGAAATTGAATCCGAATTTAATACAAAAGTCACAATGCCGACTTAAGTACAAGAGGACTGACACTCTCACTTTCTATGGTATGAACCACTCCTGTGAGTCCAGTTTTAGATTCCGATGCTTCACTTCAGGTTTACTGTATCCCTTGGACCTTCTTATTGACGATGAAACACAGAAATTGCATCCGAATTTAATACAAATATCACGATGCCGACTTAAGTACAAGAGGACTGACACTCTAACTGTCTATGATATGAACCTCTCCTGTGAGTCCAGTCTTAGATTCCGATGCTTCACTTCAGGTGTACTGTATCCCATGGACCTTCTTATTGACGATGAAATACAGAAATTGCATCCGAATTTAATACAAAAGGCACAATGCCGACTTAAGTAGAACAGGACTGACACTCTCACTTTCTATGATATGAACATCTCCTGTGTGTCCAGTTTTAGATTCCGATGCTTCACTTCAGGTTTACTGTATCCCTTGGACCTTCTTATTGACGATGAAACACTGAAATTGCATCCGAATTTATTACAAAAGCCACAATGCCGACTTATGTACAAGAGGACTGACACCCTCACTTTCTGTGTTATGAACCACTCCTGTGAGTCCAGTTTTAGATTCCGATGCTTCACATCAGGTTTACAGTATCCCTTGGACCTTCTTATTGACGATGAAACACAGAAATTGCATCTGAATTTAATGCAAAAGTCACAATGCCGACTTATGTACAAGAGGACTGACACCCTCACTTTCTGTGTTATGAACCTCTCCTCTGAATCCAGTTTTAGATTCCGATGCTTCACTTCAGGTTTACTGTATCACTTGGACCTTGTTATTGACGATGAAACACAGAATTTGCATCCGAATTTAATACAAAAGTCACAATGCCGACTTAAGTACAAGAGGATTGACTCTCTCACTTTCTATGGTATGAACATCTCCTGTGTGTCCAGATTTAGATTCCGATGCTTCACTTCAGGTTTACTGTATGCCTTGGACCTTCTTATTGACGATGAAACACTGAAATTGCATCCGAATTTATTACAAAAGCCACAATGCCGACTTATGTACAAGTGGACTGACACCCTCACTTTCTGTGTTATGAACCTCTCCTGTGAGTCCAGTTTTAGATTCCGATGCTACACTTCAGGTTTACTGTATCCCTTGGACCTTCTTATTGACGATGAAACACAGAAATTGCATCCGAATTTAATACAAAAGTCACAATGCCGACTTAAGTACAAGCGGACTGACACTCTCACATTCTATGATATGAACCTCTCGTGTGAGTCCAGTTTTAGATTCCGATGCTTCACTTCAGGTTTACTGTATCCCTTGGACCTTCTTATTGACGATGAAACACAGAAATTGCATAGGAATTTAATACAAAAGTCACAATGCCGACTTAAGTACAAGAGGACTGACACTCTCACTTTCTATGATATAAACCTCTCCTGTGAGACTAGTTTTGGATTCCGATGCTTCACTTCAGGTTTACTGTATTTAATGGAACTTCTTATTGACGATGAAACACAGAATTTGCATCCGAATTTAATACAAAAATCACGAAGCTGACTTAAGTACAAGAGGACTGACACTCTGACTTTCTATGATATGAACCTCTCCTGTGAGTCCAGTTTTAGATTCCGATGCTTCACTTCAGGTTTACTGTATCCCTTGGACCTTCTGATTGACGATGAAACACAGAAATTGCATCCGAATTTAATAGAAATGTCACAATGCCGACTTAAGTACAAGAGGTCTGACAATCTCACTTTCTATGATATGAACCTCTTCTTTGAGTCCAGTTTTAGATTCCGATGCATCACTTCAGAGTAACTGTATCCCTTGGACTTTCTTATTGACGATGAAAAACAGAAATGGCATCCGAATTAATTACAAAAGGCACAATGCCGACTTAAGTACAAGAGGACTGACACTCCTATTTTCTATGATATGAACATCTCCTGTGAATCCAGTTTTGGATTCCGATGATTCACTTCAGGTTTACTGTATCCCTTGGACATTCTTATTGACGCTGAAACACATTAATTGCATCCGAATTTAATACAAAACGCGCAATGCCGACTTAAGATCAAGAGGACTGAAACTCTCACTTTCTATGATATGAACCTCTCCTGTGAGTCCAGTTTTAGATTCCGATGCTTCACTTCAGGTTTACTGTATCCCTTGGACTTTCTTATTGACGATGAAACACAGAAATTGCATCCGAATTTAATACAAAATGCACAATGCCGACTTAAGTACAAGAGTACTGACACACTCACTTTCTACGATATGACCCTCTCCTGTAAGTTCAGTTTTAGATTGCGATGCTTCACTTCTGGTTTACTGTATCCCTTGGACATTCTTATTGACGCTGAAACACAGAAATTGCATCCGAATTTAATACAAAAGGCACAATGCCGACTTAAGATCAAGAGGACTGAAACTCTCACTTTCTATGATATGAACCTCTCCTGTGAGTCCAGTTTTAGATTCCGATGCTTCACTTCAGGTTTACTGTATCCCTTGGACTTTCTTATTGACGATGAAACACAGAAATTGCATCCGAATTTAATACAAAATGCACAATGCCGACTTAAGTACAAGAGGACTGACACTCACACTTTCTATGATATGAACCTCTCCTGTGAGTCCAGTTTTAGATTCCGATGCTTCAGTTCAGGTTTACTGTATCCCTTGGAGATTCTTATTGACGGTAAAACACAGAAATTGAATTAGAACT
Organism: Schistocerca serialis cubense; assembly: GCF_023864345.2. Classification (NCBI taxonomy): domain Eukaryota; kingdom Metazoa; phylum Arthropoda; class Insecta; order Orthoptera; family Acrididae; genus Schistocerca; species Schistocerca serialis. Next base: position 22,161,713 of record NC_064647.1, on the reverse strand, counting down.
TAATACAAAAGTCACAATGCCGACTTAAGTACAAGAGGACTGACACTCTCACTTTCTATGATTTGAACCACTCCTGTGAGTCCAGTTTTAGATTCCGATGCTTCACTTCAGGTTTACTGTATCCCTTGGACCTTCTTATTGACGATGAAACATAGAAATTGCATCCGAATTTAATACAAAATTCACAATGCCGACTTAAGTACAAGAGTACTGACACACTCACTTTCTACGATATGAACCTCTCCTGTCTGTTCAGTTTTAGATTGCGATGCTTCACTTCTGGTTTACTGTATCCCTTGGACATTTTTAATGACGCTGAAACACAGATATTGCATCCGAATTTAATACAAAAGGCACAATGCCTACTTAAGTACAAGAGGACTGACACTCTCACTTTCTATGATATGAACTTCTCCAGTGGGTCCAGTTTTAGATTCCGATGCTTCACTTCAGGTGTACTGTATCCCATGGACCTTCTTATTGACGATGAAATACAGAAATTGCATCCGAATTTAATACAAAAGGCACAATGCCGACTTAAGTACAACAGGACAGACACTCTCACTTTCTATGATATGAACTTCTCCAGTGTGTCCAGTTTTAGATTCCGATGCTTCACTTCAGGTTTACTGTATCCCTTGGGCCTTCTTATTGACGATGAAACACAGAAATTGCATCCGAATTTAATACAAAAGGCACAATGCCGACTTAAGTACATGAGGACGGACACTCCCAATTTCTATGATATGAACCACTCCTGTGAGTCCAGTTTTACATTCCGATGCTTCACTTCAGCTTTACTGTATCCCTTGGACCTTCTTATTGACGGTGAAACACAGAAATTGCATCTGAAATTAATACAAAATGCACAATGCCGACTTAAGTACAAGAGGACTGACACTCTCACTTTCCATGATATGAACCTCTCCTGTGAGTCCAGTTTTAGATTCCGATGCTTCACTTCAGGTTTACTGTATCCCTTGGACTTTCTTATTGACGATGAAACACAGAAATTGCATCCGATTTTAATACAAGAGGCACAATGCCGGCTTAAGTACAAGAGGACTGACAGTCTCACTTTCTATGATACGAACCTCTCCTGTGAGTCCAGTTTTAGATTCCAATGCCTCACTTCAGGTTTACTGTATCCCTTGGACCTTCTTGTTGACGATGAAACACAGAAATTGCATCCGAATTTAATACAAAATGCACAATGCCGACTTAAGTACAAGAGGACTGACACTCTCACTTTCTATGATATGAACCTCTCCTGTGAGTCCAGTTTTAGATTCCGATGCTTCACTTCAGGTTTACTGTATCCCTTGGAGATTCTTATTGACGATAAAACACAGAAATTGAATCCGAATTAAATACAAAAGTCACAATGCCGACTTAATTACAGGAGGACTGACACTCTCACTTTCTATGATATGAACCACTCCTGTGAGTCCAGTTTTAGATTCCGATGCTTCACTTCTGGTTTACTGTATCCCTTGGACCTTCGTATTGACGATGAAACATAGATTTTGCATCCGAATTTAATACAAAAGTCACAATGCCGATTTAAGTAGAAGAGTACTGACACACTCACTTTCTACGATATGAACCTCTCCTGTGAGTTCAGTTTTAGATTGATATGCTTCACTTCTGGTTTACTGTATCCCTTGGAAATTCTTATTGACGCTGAAACACAGAAATTGAATCCGAATTTAATACAAAAGTCACAATGCCGACTTAAGTACAAGAGGACTGACACTCTCGCTTTCAATGATATGAAATTCTCCTGTGAGTCTAGTTTTAGATTCCGATGCTTCACTTCAGGTTTACTGTATCCCTTGGACCTTCTTATTGCCGATGAAAAACAGAAATAGCATCCGAATTTAATACAAAAGTCACAATGCCGACTTAAGTACAAGAGGACTGACACTCTCACTTTCTCTGATATGAACATCTCCTGTGAGTCCAGTTTTAGATTCCGATGCTTCACTTCAGGATTACTGTATCCCTTGGACCTTCTTATTTACAATGAAACACAGAAATTGCATACGAATTTAATACAAAATTCACAATGCCGACTTAAGTACAAGAGGACTGACACTCTCACTTTCAATATAAACCTCTCCTGTGAGACCAGTTTTAGATTCCGATGCTTCACTTCAGGTTTACTGTATTTAATGGACCTTCTTATTGACGATGAAACACAGAAATGGCATCCGAATTTAATACAAAAATCACGATTCCGACTTAAGTACAAGAGGACTGACACTCCAACTTTCTATGATATGAACGTCTCCTGTGAGTCCTGTTCTAGATTTCCATGCTTCACTTCAGGTTTACTGTATTTAATGGACCTTCTTATTGACGATGAAACACTGAAATTGCATCCGAATTCAATACAAAAATCACGATGCCGTCTTAAGTACAAGAGAACTGACACTCTAACTGTCTATGATATGAACCTCTCCTGTGAGTCCAGTCTTAGATTCCGATGCTTCACTTCAGGTGTACTGTGTCCCATGGACCTGCTTATCGACGATGAAATACAGAAATTGCATCCGAATTTAATACAAAAGGCACAATGCCGACTTAAGTACAAGAGGGCTGACACTCTCACTTTCTTTGATATGAACTTCTCCTGTGTGTCCAGTTTTAGATTCCGATGCTTCACTTCAGGTTTACTGTATCCCTTGGACCTTCTTATTGACGATGAAACACTGAAATTGCATCCGAATTAATTACAAAAGCCACAATGCCGACTTATGTACAAGATGACTGACACCCTCACTTTCTGTGTTACGAACCTCTCGTGTGAGTCCAGTTTTAGATTCCGATGCTTCACATCAGGTTTACTGTATCCCTTGGACCTTCTTATTGACGATGAAACACAGAAATTGCATCCGAATTTAATACAAAAGTCACAATGCCGACTTATGAACAAGAGGACTGACACCCTCACTTTCTGTGTTATGAACCTCTCCTGTGAGTCCAGTTTTAGATTCCGATGCTTCACTTCAGGTTTACTGTATCCCTTGGACCTTCTTATTGACGATGAAACACAGATATTGCATCCGAATTTAATACAAAAGTCACAATGCCGACTTAAGTACAAGCGGACTGACACTCTCGCTTTCAATGATTTGAAATTCTCCTGTGAGTCTAGTTTTAGATTCCGATGCTTCACTTCAGGTTTACTGTATCCCTTGGACCTTCTTATTGACGATGAAACACAGAAATTGCATCCGAATTTAATACAAAAGTCACAATGCCGACTTAAGTACAAGAGGACTGACACTCTCACTTTCTATGATACGAACCTCTCCTGTTAGTCCAGTTTTAGATTCCGATGCTTCACTTCAGGTTTACTGTATCCCTTGGACCTTCTTATTAACAATGAGACACTGAAATTGCATACGAATTTAATACAAAAGTCACAATGCCGACTTAAGTACAAGAGGACTGACACTCTCACTTTCTATGATATGAACCTCTCCTGTGAGACCAGTTTTAGATTCCGATGCTTCATTTCAGGTTTACTGTATTTAATGGACCTTCTTATTGACGATGAAACACAGAAATTGCATCCGAATTTAATACAAAAACCACGATGCCGACTTAAGTAAAAGAGTACTGACACTCTATCTTTCTATGATATGAACCTCTCCTGTGAGTCCGGTCATAGATTCCGATGCTTCAATTCAGGTGTACTGTATCCCATGGACCTTCTTATTGACGATGAAATACAGAAATTGCATCCGAATTTAATACAAAAGGCACAATGCCGACTTAAGTACAAGAGGACTGACACTCTCACTTTCTATGATACGAACCTCTCCAGTGAGTCCAGCTTTAGATTCCGATGCTTCACTTCAGTTTTACTGTATCCCTTGGACCTTCTTATTGACGATGTAACACAGAAATTGCATCCGAATTTAATACAAGAGACACAATGCCGGCTTAAGTACAAGAGGACTGACAGTCTGACTTTCTATGATACGAACCTCTCCTGTGAGACCAGTTTTAGATTCCAATGCCTCACTTCAGGTTTACTGTATCCCTTGGACCTTCTTGTTGACGATGAAACACAGAAATTGTATCCGAATTTAATAAAAAATGCACAATGCCGACTTAAGTACAAGAGGACAGACACTCTCACTTTCTATGATATGAACCTCTCCTGTGGGTCCAGGTTTAGATTCCGATGCTTCACTTCAGGTTTACTGTATCCCTTGGACATTTTTATTGACGATAAAACACAGAAATTGCATCCGAATTTAATACAAAAGTCACAATGCCGACTTAAGTACAAGAGGACTGACACTCTCACTTTCTATGATATGAACGTCTCCTGCGAGTCCAGTTTTAGATTCCGATGCACACTTCAGGTTAACTGTATCCCTTGGACCTTCTTATTGACGATGAAACAAAGAAATTGCATCCGAATTTAATACAAAAGTCACAATGCCGACTTAAGTACAAGAGAACTGACACTCTCACTTTCTATGATACGAACCTCTCCTGTGAGTCCAGTTTTGATTCCGATGCTTCACTTCAGGTTTACTGTATCCCTTGGACCTTCTTATTGACGATGAAACACTGAAATTGCATCCGAATTTATTACAAAAGCCACAATGCCGACTTATGTACAAGAGGACTGACACCCTCACTTTCTGTGATATGAACCTCTCCTGTGAGTCCAGTTTTAGATTCCGATGCTTCACTTCAGGTTTACTGTATCCCTTGGACCTTCTTAATGACGATGAAACACAGAAATTGCATCCGAATTTAATACAAAAGTTACAATGCCGACTTAAGTACAAGCGGACTGACACTCTCACTTTCTATGATATGAACCTCTCCTGTGAGTCAAGTTTTAGATTCCGATGCTTCACTTCAGGTTTACTGTATCCCTTGGACGTTCTTATTGACGATGAAACACAGAAATTGCATTCAAATTTAATACAAAAGTCACAATGACGACTTAAGTACAAGAGGACTGACACTCTCACTTTCTATGATATGAAAGTCTCCTGTGAGTCCAGTTTTAGATTCCGATGCTTCACTTCAGGTTTACTGTATCGCTTGGACCTTCTTATTGACGATGAAACACAGAAATTGCATCCGAATTTAATACAAAAGTCACAATGCCGACTTAAGTACAAGAGAACTGACACTCTCACTTTCTATGATACGAACCTCTCCTGTGAGTCCAGTTTAGATACCGATGCTTCACTTCAGGTTTACTGTATTCCTTGGACCTTCTTATTGACGATGAAACACTGTAATTGCATCCGAATTTATTACAAAAGCCACAATGCCGACTTATGTACAAGAGGACTGACACCCACACTTTCTGTGATATGAACCTCTCCTCTGAGTCCAGTTTTAGATTCCGATGCTTCACTTCAGGTATACTGTATCCCTTGGACCTTTTTATTGACGATGAAACACAGAAATTGCATCCGAATTTAATACAAAAGTTACAATGCCGACTTAAGTACAAGCGGACTGACACTCTCACTTTCTATGATATGAACCTCTCCTGTGAGTCCAGTTTTAGATTCCGATGCTTCACTTCAGGTTTACTGTATCCCTTGGACCTTCTTATAGACGATGAAACACAGAAATTGCATCCGAATTTAATACAAAAGTCACAATGGCGACTTAGGTACAAGAGGACTGACACTCTCACTTTCTATGATATGAACCACTGCTGTGAGTCCAGTTTTAGATTCCGATGCTTCACTTCAGGTTTACTGTATCCCTTGGACCTTCTTATTGACGATGAAATACCGAAATAGCATCCGAATTTAATACAAAAGTCACAATGCCGACTTAAGTACAAGAGGACTGACACTCTCACTTTCTATGATATGAACCTCTTCTGTGAGTCCAGATTTAGATTCCGATGCTTCACATCAGGTATACTGTATCCCTTGGACCTTCTTATTTACAATGAAACACAGAAATTGCATACGAATTTAATACAAAAGTCACAATGCCGTCTAAAGTACAAGAGGACTGACTCTCTCACTTTCTATGATATGATCCTCTCCTGTGAGACCAGTTTTAGATTCCGATGCTTCACTTCAGGTTTACTGTATTTAGTGGATCTTCTTATTGACGATGAAACACAGAAATTACATCTGAATTTAATACAAAAATCACGATGCCGACTTAAGTACAAGAGGACTGACAATCCAACTTTCTATGATTTGAATCTCTCCTGTGAGTCCAGTCTTAGATTCAGATGCTTCACTTCAGGTGTACTGTATCGCATGGACCCTATTGACGATGAAATACAGAAATTGCATCCGAATTTAATACAAAAGGCACAATGCCGACTTAAGTACAAGAGGACTGACACTCTCACTTTCTTTGATATGAACTTCTCCTATGTGTCCACTTTTAGATTCCGATGCTTCACTTGAGGTTTACTGTATCCCTTGGACCTTCTTATTGACGATGAAACACTGAAATTGCATCCGAATTTATTACAAAAGCCACAATGCCGACTTATGTACAAGAGGACTGACACCCTCACTTTCTGTGCTATGAACCTCTCCTGTGAGTCCAGTTTTAGATTCCATTGTTTCACATCAGGTTTACTGTATCCCTTGGACCTTCTTATTGACGATGAAACACAGAAATTGCATCCGAATTTTATACAAAAGTCACAATGCCGACTTATGTACAAGAGGACTGACACCCTCACTTTCTGTGTTATGTACCTCTCCTGTGACTCCAGTTCTAGATTCCGATGCTTCACTTCAGGTTTACTGTATCCCTTGGACCTTCTTTTTGACGATGAAACACAGAAATTGCATCCGAATTTAAAACAAAAGTCACAATGCCGACTTAAGTACAAGCGGACAGACACTCTCACTTTCTATGATATGAACCTCTCCTGTGAGTCCAGTTTTAGATTCCGATGCTTCACTTCAGGTTTACTGTATCCCTTGGACCTTCTTATTGACGATGAAACACTGAAATTGCATCCGAATTTATTACAAAAGCCACAATGCCGACTTATGTACAAGAGGACTGACACCCTCACTTTCTGTGCTATGAACCTCTCCTGTGAGTCCAGTTTTAGATTCCATTGTTTCACATCAGGTTTACTGTATCCCTTGGACCTTCTTATTGACGATGAAACACAAAAATTGCATCCGAATTTTATACAAAAGTCACAATGCCGACTTATGTACAAGAGGACTGACACCCTCATTTTCTGTGTTATGAACCTCTCCTGTGACTCCAGTTTTAGATTCCGATGCTTCACTTCAGGTTTACTGTATCCCTTGGACCTTCTTATTGACGATGAAACACAGAAATTGCATCCGAATTTAAAACAAAAGTCACAATGCCGACTTAAGTACAAGCGGACTGACACTTTCACTTTCTATGTTATGAACCTCTCCTGTGAGTCCAGTTTTAGATTCCGATGCTTCACTTCAGGTTTACTGTATCCCTTGGACCTTCTTATTGACGATCAAACACAGAAATTGCATTAGAATTTAATACAAAAGCACAATGCCGACTTAAGTACAAGAGGACTGACACTCTCATTTTCTATGAAATGAACCTCTCCTGTTAGTCCAGTTTTAGATTCCGATGGTTCACTTCAGGTTTACTGTATCCCTTGGACCTTCTTGTTTACAATGAAACACAGAAATTGCATACGAATTTAATACAAAAGTCACAATGCCAACTTAAGTACAAGAGGACTGACACTCTCACTTTCTATGATATGAACCTCTCCTGTGAGTCCAGTTTTAGATTCCGATGCTTCACTTCAGGTTTACTGTATCCCTTGGACCTTTTTATTGACGATGAAACACAGAAATTGCATCCGAATTTAATACAAAAGTTACAATGCCGACTTAAGTACAAGCGCACTGACACTCTCACTTTCTATGATATGAACCTCTCCTGTGAGTCCAGTTTTAGATTCCGATGCTTCACTTCAGGTTTACTGTATCCCTTGGACCTTCTTATTGACGATGAAACACAGAAATTGCATCCGAATTTAATACAAAAGTCACAATGCCGACTTAGGTACAAGAGGACTGACACTCTCACTTTCTATGATATGAACCACTGCTGTGAGTCCAGTTCTAGATTCCGATGCTTCACTTCAGGTTTACTGTATCCCTTGGACCTTCTTATTGACGATGAAACACCGAAATAGCATCCGAATTTAATACAAAAGTCACAATGCCGACTTAAGTTCAAGAGGACTGACACTCTCACTTTCTATGATATGAACCTCTTCTGTGAGTCCAGTTTTAGATTCCGATGCTTCACATCAGGTTTACTGTATCCCTTGGACCTTCTTATTTACAATGAAACACAGAAATTGCATACGAATTTAATACAAAAGTCACAATGCCGACTTAAGTACATGAGGACTGACCCTCTCACTTTCTATGATATGAACCTCTCCTGTGAGACCAGTTTTAGATTCCGATGCTTCACTTCAGGTTTACTGTATTTAATGGACCTTCTTATTGACGATGAAACACAGAAATTGCATCCGAATTTAATACAAAAATCACGATGCCGACTTAAGTACAAGAGGACTGACACTCCAACTTTCTATGATTTGAAACTCTCCTGTGAGTCCAGTCTTAGATTCAGATGCTTCACTTCAAGTGTACTGTATCGCATGGACCTTATTGACGATGAAATACAGAAATTGCATCCGAATTTAATACAAAAGGCACAATGCCGACTTAAGTACAAGAGGACTGACACTCTCACTTTCTTTGATATGAACTTCTCCTATGTGTCCACTTTTAGATTCCGATGCTTCACTTGAGGTATACTGTATCCCTTGGACCTTCTTATTGACGATGAAACACTGAAATTGCATCCGAATTTATTACAAAAGCCACAATGCCGACTTATGTACAAGAGGACTTACACCCTCATTTTCTGTGCTATGAACCTCTCCTGTGACTCCAGTTTTAGATTCCGATGCTTCACTTCAGGTTTACTGTATCCCTTGGACCTTCTTATTGACGATGAAACACAGAAATTGCATCCGAATTTAAAACAAAAGTCACAAAGCCGACTTAAGTACAAGCGGACTGACACTCTCACTTTCAATGATATGAACCTCTCCTGTGAGTCCAGTTTTAGATTCCGATGCTTCACTTCAGGTTTACTGTATCCCTTGGACCTTCTTATTGACGATGAAACACTGAAATTGCATCCGAATGTATTACAAAAGCCACAATGCCGACTTATGTACAAGAGGACTGACACCCTCACTTTCTGTGCTATGAACCTCTCCTGTGAGTCCAGTTTTAGATTCCATTGTTTCACATCAGGTTTACTGTATCCCTTGGACCTTCTTATTGACGATGAAACACAGAAATTGCATCCGAATTTTATACAAAAGTCACAATGCCGACTTATGTACAAGAGGACTGACACCCTCACTTTCTGTGTTATGTACCTCTCCTGTGACTCCAGTTCTAGATTCCGATGCTTCACTTCAGGTTTACTGTATCCCTTGGACCTTCTTTTTGACGATGAAACACAGAAATTGCATCCGAATTTAAAACAAAAGTCACAATGCCGACTTAAGTACAAGCGGACAGACACTCTCACTTTCTATGATATGAACCTCTCCTGTGAGTCCAGTTTTAGATTCCGATGCTTCACTTCAGGTTTACTGTATCCCTTGGACCTTCTTATTGACGATGAAACACTGAAATTGCATCCGAATTTATTACAAAAGCCACAATGCCGACTTATGTACAAGAGGACTGACACCCTCACTTTCTGTGCTATGAACCTCTCCTGTGAGTCCAGTTTTAGATTCCATTGTTTCACATCAGGTTTACTGTATCCCTTGGACCTTCTTATTGACGATGAAACACAAAAATTGCATCCGAATTTTATACAAAAGTCACAATGCCGACTTATGTACAAGAGGACTGACACCCTCATTTTCTGTGTTATGAACCTCTCCTGTGACTCCAGTTTTAGATTCCGATGCTTCACTTCAGGTTTACTGTATCCCTTGGACCTTCTTATTGACGATGAAACACAGAAATTGCATCCGAATTTAAAACAAAAGTCACAATGCCGACTTAAGTACAAGCGGACTGACACTCTCACTTTCTATGTTATGAACCTCTCCTGTGAGTCCAGTTTTAGATTCCGATGCTTCACTTCAGGTTTACTGTATCCCTTGGACCTTCTTATTGACGATCAAACACAGAAATTGCATTAGAATTTAATACAAAAGCACAATGCCTACTTAAGTACAAGAGGACTGACACTCTCATTTTCTATGAAATGAACCTCTCCTGTTAGTCCAGTTTTAGATTCCGATGGTTCACTTCAGGTTTACTGTATCCCTTGGACCTTCTTGTTTACAATGAAACACAGAAATTGCATACGAATTTAATACAAAAGTCACAATGCCAACTTAAGTACAAGAGGACTGACACTCTCACTTTCTATGATATGAACCTCTCCTGTGAGTCCAGTTTTAGATTCCGATGCTTCACTTCAGGTTTACTGTATCCCTTGGACCTTTTTATTGACGATGAAACACAGAAATTGCATCCGAATTTAATACAAAAGTTACAATGCCGACTTAAGTACAAGCGCACTGACACTCTCACTTTCTATGATATGAACCTCTCCTGTGAGTCCAGTTTTAGATTCCGATGCTTCACTTCAGGTTTACTGTATCCCTTGGACCTTCTTATTGACGATGAAACACAGAAATTGCATCCGAATTTAATACAAAAGTCACAATGCCGACTTAGGTACAAGAGGACTGACACTCTCACTTTCTATGATATGAACCACTGCTGTGAGTCCAGTTCTAGATTCCGATGCTTCACTTCAGGTTTACTGTATCCCTTGGACCTTCTTATTGACGATGAAACACCGAAATAGCATCCGAATTTAATACAAAAGTCACAATGCCGACTTAAGTTCAAGAGGACTGACACTCTCACTTTCTATGATATGAACCTCTTCTGTGAGTCCAGTTTTAGATTCCGATGCTTCACATCAGGTTTACTGTATCCCTTGGACCTTCTTATTTACAATGAAACACAGAAATTGCATACGAATTTAATACAAAAGTCACAATGCCGACTTAAGTACATGAGGACTGACCCTCTCACTTTCTATGATATGAACCTCTCCTGTGAGACCAGTTTTAGATTCCGATGCTTCACTTCAGGTTTACTGTATTTAATGGACCTTCTTATTGACGATGAAACACAGAAATTGCATCCGAATTTAATACAAAAATCACGATGCCGACTTAAGTACAAGAGGACTGACACTCCAACTTTCTATGATTTGAAACTCTCCTGTGAGTCCAGTCTTAGATTCAGATGCTTCACTTCAGGTGTACTGTATCGCATGGACCTTATTGACGATGAAATACAGAAATTGCATCCGAATTTAATACAAAAGGCACAATGCCGACTTAAGTACAAGAGGACTGACACTCTCACTTTCTTTGATATGAACTTCTCCTATGTGTCCACTTTTAGATTCCGATGCTTCACTTGAGGTTTACTGTATCCCTTGGACCTTCTTATTGACGATGAAACACTGAAATTGCATCCGAATTTATTACAAAAGCCACAATGCCGACTTATGTACAAGAGGACTTACACCCTCATTTTCTGTGCTATGAACCTCTCCTGTGACTCCAGTTTTAGATTCCGATGCTTCACTTCAGGTTTACTGTATCCCTTGGACCTTCTTATTGACGATGAAACACAGAAATTGCATCCGAATTTAAAACAAAAGTCACAAAGCCGACTTAAGTACAAGCGGACTGACACTCTCACTTTCAATGATATGAACCTCTCCTGTGAGTCCAGTTTTAGATTCCGATGCTTCACGTCAGGTTTACTGTATCCCTTGGACCTTCTTATTGACGATGAAACACTGAAATTGCATCCGAATGTATTACAAAAGCCACAATGCCGACTTATGTACAAGAGGACTGACACCCTCACTTTCTGTGCTATGAACCTCTCCTGTGAGTCCAGTTTTAGATTCCATTGTTTCACATCAGGTTTACTGTATCCCTTGGACATTCATATTGACGATGAAACACAGAAATTGCATCCGAATTTTATACAAAAGTCACAATGCCGACTTATGTACAAGAGGACTGACACCCTCATTTTCTGTGTTATGAACCTCTCCTGTGACTCCAGTTTTAGATTCCGATGCTTCACTTCAGGTTTACTGTATCCCTTGGACCTTCTTAATGACGATCAAACACAGAAATTGCATTAGAATTTAATACAAAAGCACAATGCCGACTTAAGGACAAGAGGACTGACACTCTCACTTTCTATGATATGAACCTCTCCTGTTAGTCCAGTTTTAGATTCCGATGCTTCACTTCAGGTTTACTGTATCCCTTGGACCTTCTTATTTACAATGAAACACAGAAATTGCATACGAATTTAATACAAAAGTCACAATGCCAACTTAAGTACAAGAGGACTGACACTCTCACTTTCTATGATATGAACCTCTCCTGTGAGTCCAGTTTTAGATTCCGATGCTTCACTTCAGGTTTACTGTATCCCTTGGACCTTTTTATTGACGATGAAACACAGAGATTGCATCCGAATTTAATACAAAAGTTACAATGCCAACTTAAGTACAAGCGGACTGACACTCTCACTTTCTATGATATGAACCTCTCCTGTGAGTCCAGTTTTAGATTCCGATGCTTCACTTCAGGTTTACTGTATCCCTTGGACCTTCTTATTGACGATGAAACACGGAAATTGCATCCGAATTTAATACAAAAGTCACAATGCCGACTTAGGTACAAGAGGACTGACACTCTCACTTTCTATGATATGAACCACTGCTGTGAGTCCAGTTTTAGATTCCGATGCTTCACTTCAGGTTTACTGTATCCCTTGGACCTTCTTATTGACGATGAAACACCGAAATAGCATCCGAATTTAATACAAAAGTCACAATGCCGACTTAAGTACAAGAGGACTGACACTCTCACTTTCTATGATATGAACCTCTTCTGTGAGTCCAGTTTTAGATTCCGATGCTTCACATCAGGTTTACTGTATCCCTTGGACCTTCTTATTTACAATGAAACACAGAAATTGCATACGAATTTAATACAAAAGTCACAATGCCGACTTAAGTACATGAGGACTGACCCTCTCACTATCTATGATATGAACCTCTCCTGTGAGACCAGTTTTAGATTCCGATGCTTCACTTCAGGTTTACTGTATTTAATTGACCTTCTTATTGACGATGAAACACAGAAATTGCATCCGAATTTAATACAAAAATCACGATGCCGACTTAAGTACAAGAGGACTGACACTCCAACTTTCTATGATTTGAAACTCTCCTGTGAGTCCAGTCTTAGATTCAGATGCTTCACTTCAGGTGTACTGTATCGCATGGACCTTATTGACGATGAAATACAGAAATAGCATCCGAATTTAATACAAAAGGCACAATGCCGACTTAAGTACAAGAGGACTGACACTCTCACTTTCTTTGATATGAACTTCTCCTATGTGTCCACTTTTAGATTCCGATGCTTCACTTGAGGTTTACTGTATCCCTTGGACCTTCTTATTGACGATGAAACACTGAAATTGCATCCGAATTTATTACAAAACCACAATGCCGACTTATGTACAAGAGGACTGACACCCTCACTTTCTGTGCTATGAACCTCTCCTGTGATTCCAGTTTTAGATTCATATTGTTTCACATCAGGTTTACTGTATCCCTTGGACCTTCTTATTGACGATGAAACACAGAAATTGCATCCGAATTTTATACAAAATTCACAAAGCCGACTTATGTACAAGAGGACTGACACCCTCACTTTCTGTGTTATGAACCTCTCCTGTGACTCCAGTTTTAGATTCCGATGCTTCACTTCAGGTTTACTGTATCCCTTGGACCTTCTTATTGACGATGAAACACAGTAATTGCATCCGAATTTAAAACAAAAGTCACAATGCCGACTTAAGTACAAGCGGACTGACACTCTCACTTTCTATGATATGAACCTTTCCTGTGAGTCCAGTTTTAGATTCCGATGCTTCACTTCAGGTTTACTGTATCCCTTGGACCTTCTTATTAACGATGAAACACTGAAATTGCATCCGAATTTATTACAAAAGCCACAATGCCGACTTATGTACAAGAGGACTGACACCCTCACTTTCTGTGCAATGAACCTCTCCTGTGAGTCCAGTTTTAGATTCCATTGTTTCACATCAGGTTTACTGTATCCCTTGGACCTTCTTATTGACGATGAAACACAGAAATTGCATCCGAATTTTATACAAAAGTCACAATGCCGACTTATGTACAAGAGGACTGACACCCTCACTTTCTGTGTTATGAACCTCTCCTGTGACTCCAGTTTTAGATTCCGATGCTTCACTTCAGGTTTACTGTATCCCTTGGACCTTCTTATTGTCGATGAAACACAGAAATTGCATCCGAATTTAAAACAAAAGTCACAATGCCGACTTAAGTACAAGCGGACTGACACTCTCACTTTCTATGATATGAACCTCTCCTGTGAGTCCAGTTTTAGATTCCGATGCTTCACTTCAGGTTTACTGTATCCCTTGGACCTTCTTATTGACGATCAAACACAGAAATTGCATTAGAATTTAATACAAAAGCACAATGCCGACTTAAATACAAGAGGACTGACACTCTCACTTTCTATGATATGAACCACTCCTTTGAGTCCAGTTTTAGATTACGATGCTTCACTTCAGTTTTACTGTATCCCTTGGACCTTTTTATTGCTGATGTAACACAGAAATAGCATCCGAATTTAATACAAAAGTCTCAATGCCGACTTAAGTACAAGAGGACTGACACTCAAACTTTCTATGATATGAACCTCTCCTGTTAGTCCAGTTTTAGATTCCGATGCTTCACTTCAGGTTTACTGTATCCCTTGGACTTTCTTATTTACAATGAAACACAGAAATTGCATACGAATATAATACAAAAGTCACAATGCCAACTTAAGTACAAGAGGACTGACACTCTCACTTTCTATGATATGAACCTCTCCTGTGAGACCAGTTTTAGATTCCGATGCTTCACTTCAGGTTTACTGTATTTAATGGACCTTCTTATTGACGATGAAACACAGAAATTGCATCCGAATTTAATACAAAAATCACGATGCCGACTTAAGTACAAGAGGACTGACACTCTAACTTTCTATGATATGAACCTCTCCTGTGAGTCCAGTTTTAGATTCCGATGCTTCACTTCAGGTTTACTGTATCCCTTGGACCTTCTTATTGCGGATGAAACACAGAAATAACATCCGAATTTAATACAAAAGTCACAAAGCCGACTTAAGTACAAGAGGACTGACACTCTCACTTTCTTTGATATGAACCTCTCGTGTGAGTCCAGTCTTAGATTCCGATGCTTCACTTCAGGTGTACTGTATCCCATGGACCTTCTTATTGACAATGAAATACAGAAATTGCATCCGAATTTAATACAAAAGTCACAATGCCGACTTAAGTACAAGAGGACTGACACTCTCACTTTCTATGATATGAACTGCTCCTGTGTGTCCAGTTTTAGATTCCGATGCTTCACATCAGGTTTACTGTATCTCTTGGGCCTTCTTATTGACGATGAAACACAGATATTGCATCCGAATTTAATACAGAAGGCACAATGCCGACTTAAGTACAAGAGGACTGACACTCTCACTTTCTATGATATGAACCTCTCCTGTGAGTGCAGTTTTAGATTCCTATGCATCACTTCAGGTTTACTGTATCCCTTGGACCATCTTACTGACAATGAAACACAGAAATTGCATACGAATTTAATACAAAAGGCACAATGCCGACTTAAGTACAAGAGGACGGACACTTCAACTTTCTATGATATGAACCTCTCCTGTGAGTCCAGTTTTAGATTGCGATGCTTCACTTCAGGTTTACTGTATCCCTTGGACCTTCTTATTGACGGTGAAACACAGAAATTGCATCCGAAATTAATACAAAATGCACAATGCCGACTTAATTACAAGAGGACTGACACTCTCACTTTCTATGATATGAACCTCTCCTGTGAGTCCAGTTTTAGATTCCGATGCTTCACTTCAGGTTTACTGTATCCCTTGGACCTCCTTATTGACGATGAAACACAGAAATTGCATCCGAATTTAATACAAAAGTTACAATGCCAACTTAAGTACAAGCGGACTGACACTCTCACTTTCTATGATATGAACCTCTCCTGTGAGTCCAGTTTTAGATTCCGATGCTTCACTTCAGGTTTACAGTATCCCTTGGACCTTCTTATTGACGATGAAACACAGAAATTGCATCCGAATTTAATACAAAAGTGACAATGCCGACTTAGGTACAAGAGGACTGACACTCTCACTTTCTATGATATGAACCACTGCTGTGAGTCCAGTTTTAGATTCCGATGCTTCACTTCAGGTTTACTGTATCCCTTGGACCTTCTTATTGACGATGAAACACCGAAATAGCATCCGAATTTAATACAAAAGTCACAATGCCGACTTAAGTACAAGAGGACTGACACTCTCACTTTCTATGATATGAACCTCTTCTGTGAGTCCAGTTTTAGATTCCGATGCTTCACATCAGGTTTACTGTATCCCTTGGACCTTCTTATTTACAATGAAACACAGAAATTGCATACGAATTTAATACAAAAGTCACAATGCCGACTTAAGTACATGAGGACTGACCCTCTCACTATCTATGATATGAACCTCTCCTGTGAGACCAGTTTTAGATTCCGATGCTTCACTTCAGGTTTACTGTATTTAATTGACCTTCTTATTGACGATGAAACACAGAAATTGCATCCGAATTTAATACAAAAATCACGATGCCGACTTGAGTACAAGAGGACAGACACTCCAACTTTCTATGATTTGAAACTCTCCTGTGAGTCCAGTCTTAGATTCAGATGCTTCACTTCAGGTGTACTGTATCGCATGGACCTTATTGACGATGAAATACAGAAATTGCATCCGAATTTAATACAAAAGGCACAATGCCGACTTAAGTACAAGAGGACTGACACTCTCACTTTCTTTGATATGAACTTCTCCTATGTGTCCACTTTTAGATTCCGATGCTTCACTTGAGGTTTACTGTATCCCTTGGACCTTCTTATTGACGATGAAACACTGAAATTGCATCCGAATTTATTACAAAAGCCACAATGCCGACTTATGTACAAGAGGACTGACACCCTCACTTTCTGTGCTATGAACCTCTCCTGTGATTCCAGTTTTAGATTCCATTGTTTCACATCAGGTTTACGGTATCCCTTGGACCTTCTTATTGACGATGAAACACAGAAATTGCATCCGAATTTTATACAAAATTCACAAAGCCGACTTATGTACAAGAGGACTGACACCCTCACTTTCTGTGTTATGAACCTCTCCTGTGACTCCAGTTTTAGATTCCGATGCTTCACTTCAGGTTTACTGTATCCCTTGGACCTTCTTATTGACGATGAAACACAGTAATTGCATCCGAATTTAAAACAAAAGTCACAATGCCGACTTAAGTACAAGCGGACTGACACTCTCACTTTCTATGATATGAACCTCTCCTGTGAGTCCAGTTTTAGATTCCGATGCTTCACTTCAGGTTTACTGTATCCCTTGGACCTTCTTATTAACGATGAAACACTGAAATTGCATCCGAATTTATTACAAAAGCCACAATGCCGACTTATGTACAAGAGGACTGACACCCTCACTTTCTGTGCAATGAACCTCTCCTGTGAGTCCAGTTTTAGATTCCATTGTTTCACATCAGGTTTACTGTATCCCTTGGACCTTCTTATTGACGATGAAACACAGAAATTGCATCCGAATTTTATACAAAAGTCACAATGCCGACTTATGTACAAGAGGACTGACACCCTCACTTTCTGTGTTATGAACCTCTCCTGTGACTCCAGTTTTAGATTCCGATGCTTCACTTCAGGTTTACTGTATCCCTTGGACCTTCTTATTGACGATGAAACACAGAAATTGCATCCGAATTTAAAACAAAAGTCACAATGCCGACTTAAGTACAAGCGGACTGACACTCTCACTTTCTATGATATGAACCTCTCCTGTGAGTCCAGTTTTAGATTCCGATGCTTCACTTCAGGTTTACTGTATCCCTTGGACCTTCTTATTAACGATGAAACACTGAAATTGCATCCGAATTTATTACAAAAGCCACAATGCCGACTTATGTACAAGAGGACTGACACCCTCACTTTCTGTGCAATGAACCTCTCCTGTGAGTCCAGTTTTAGATTCCATTGTTTCACATCAGGTTTACTGTATCCCTTGGACCTTCTTATTGACGATGAAACACAGAAATTGCATCCGAATTTTATACAAAAGTCACAATGCCGACTTATGTACAAGAGGACTGACACCCTCACTTTCTGTGTTATGAACCTCTCCTGTGACTCCAGTTTTAGATTCCGAAGTTTCACTTCAGGTTTACTGTATCCCATGGACCTTCTTATTGACGATGAAATACAGAAATTGCATCCGAATTTAATACAAAAGGCACAATGCCGACTTAAGTACAAGAGGACTGACACTCTCACTTTCTATGATATGAACTTCTCCAGTGTGTCCAGTTTTAGATTCCGATGCTTCACTTCAGGTTTACTGTATCATTTGGACCTTCTTATTGACGATGAAACACAGAAATTGCATCCGAATTTAATACAAAAGGCACAATGCCGACTTAAGAACAAGAGGACTGACTCTCTCACATTCTATGATATGAACCTCTCCTGTGAGACCAGTTTTAGATTCCGATGTATCACTTCAGGTTTACTGTATCCCTTGGACCTTCTTATTGACAATGAAATACAGAAATCGCATACGAATTTAATACAAAAGGCACAATGCCGACTTAAGTACAAGAGGATGGACACTCCCACTTTCTATGATACGAACCACTCCTGTGAGTCCAGTTTTAGATTCCGATGCTTCACTTCAGGTTTACTGTATCCCTTTGACCTTCTTATTGACGGTGAAACACAGAAATTGCATCCGAAATTAATACAAAATGCACAATGCCGACTTAAGTACAAGAAGACTGACACTCTCACTTTCTATGATATGAACCTCTCCTGTGAGTCCAGTTTTAGATTCCGATGCTTCACTTCAGGTTTACTGTATCCCTTGGACCTTCTTATTGACGATGAAACACAGAAATTGCATCCGAATTTAATGCAAGAGGCACAATGCCGGCTTAAGTACAAGAGGACTGACAGTCTCACTTTCTATGATACGAACCTCTCCTGTGAGACCAGTTTTAGATTCCAATGCCTCACTTCTGGTTTACTGTATCCCTTGGACCTTCTTGTTGACGATGAAACACAGAAATTGTATCCGAATTTAATACAAAATGCACAATGCCGACTTAAGTACAAGAGATCTGACACTCTCACTTTCTATGATATGAACCTCTCCTGTGAGTCCAGGTTTAGATTCCGATGCTTCACTTCAGGTTAACTGTATCCCTTGGACCTTCTTATTGACGATGAAACACAGAAATTGCATCCGAATTTAATACAAAAGTCACAATGCCGACTTAAGTACAAGAGAACTGACACTCTCACTTTCTATGATACGAACCTCTCCTGTGAGTCCAGTTTTGATTCCGATGCTTCACTTCAGGTTTACTGTATCCCTTGGACCTTCATATTGACGATGAAACACTAAAATTGCATCCGAATTTATTACAAAAGCCACAATGCCGACTTATGTACAAGAGGACTGACACCCTCACTTTCTGTGATATGAACCTCTCCTGTGAGTCCAGTTTTAGATTCCGATGCTTCACTTCAGGTTTACTGTATCCCTTGGACCTTCTTATTGACGATGAAACACAGAAATTGCATCCGAATTTTATACAAAAGCTACAATGCCGACTTAAGTACAAGCGGACTGACACTCTCACTTTCTATGATATGAACCTCTCCTGTGAGTCCAGTTTTAGATTCCGATGCTTCACTTCAGGTTTACTGTATCCCTTGGACCTTCTTATTGACGATGAAACACAGAAATTGCATCCAAATTTAATACAAAAGTCACAATGCCGACTTAAGTACAAGAGGACTGACACTCTCACTTTCTATGATATGAACGTCTCCTGTGAGTCCAGTTTTAGAT
This sequence comes from Schistocerca serialis cubense, assembly GCF_023864345.2. Taxonomy (NCBI): domain Eukaryota; kingdom Metazoa; phylum Arthropoda; class Insecta; order Orthoptera; family Acrididae; genus Schistocerca; species Schistocerca serialis. Next base: position 22,141,468 of record NC_064647.1, on the reverse strand, counting down.
TCCGATGCTTCACTTCAGGTTTACTGCATCCCTTGGACCTTTTTATTGACGATGAAACACAGAAATTGCATCCGAATTTAAAACAAAAGTCACAATGCCGACTTAAGTACAAGAGAACTGACACTCTCACTTTCTATGATACGAACCTCTCCTGTGAGTCAAGTTTTGATTCCGATGCTTCACTTCAGGTTTACTGTATCCCTTGGACCTTCTTATTGACGATGAAACACTGTAATTGCATCCGAATTTATTACAAAAGCCACGATGCCGACTTATGTACAAGAGGACTGACACCCTCTACTTTCTGTGATATGAACCTCTCCTGTGAGTCCAGTTTTAGATTCCGATGCTTCACTTCAGGTTTACTGTATCCCTTGGACCTTCTTATTGACGATGAAACACAGAAATTGCATCCGAATTTAATACAAAAGTTACAATGCCGACCTAAGTACAAGCGGACTGACACTCACTTTCTATGATATGAACCTCTCCTGTGAGTCCAGTTTTAGATTCCGATCCTTCACTTCAGGTTTACTGTATCCCTTGGACCTTCTTATTGACGATGAAACACAGATATTGCATCCGAATTTAATACAAAAGTCACAATGCCGACTTAAGTACAAGAGGACTGACACTCTCACTTTCTATGATATGAACCACTGCTGTGAGTCCAGTTTTATATTCCGATGCTTCACTTCAGGTTTACTGTATCCCTTGGACCTTCTTATTGACGATGAAACAAAGAAATAGCATCCGAATTTAATACAAAAGTCACAATGCCGACTTAAGTACAAGAGGACTGACACTCTCACTTTCTATGATATGAACCTCTTCTGTGAGTCCAGTTTTAGATTCCGATGCTTCACATCAGGTTTACTGTATCCCTTGGACCTTCTTATTTACAATGAAACACAGAAATTGCATACGAATTTAATACAAAAGTCACAATGCCGACTTAAGTACAAGAGGACTGACACTCTCACTTTCTATGATACGAACCTCTGCTGTGAGTCCAGTTTTAGATTCCGATGCTTCACTTCAGGTTTACTGTATCCCTTGGACCTTCTTATTGACGATGAAACACCGAAATAGCATCCGAATTTAATACAAAAGTCACAATGCCGACTTAAGTACAAGAGGACTGACACTCTCACTTTCTATGATATGATCCTCTTCTGTGAGTCCAGTTTTAGATTCCGATGCTTCACATCAGGTTTACTGTATCCCTTGGACCTTCTTATTTACAATGAAACACAGAAATTGCATACGAATTTAATACAAAAGTCACAATGCCGACTTAAGTACAAGAGGACTGACACTCTCACTTTCTATGATATGAACCTCTCCTGTGAGACCAGTTTTAGATTCCGATGCTTCACTTCAGGTTTACTGTATTTAATGGACCTTCTTATTGACGATGAAACATAGAAATTGCATCCGAATTTAATACAAAAATCACGATGCCGACTTAAGTACAAGAGGACTGACACTCCTACTTTCTATGATTTGAACCTCTCCTGTGAGTCCAGTCTTAGATTCAGATGCTTCACTTCAGGTGTACTGTATTTAATGGACCTTCTTATTGACGATGATACACAGAAATTGCATCCGAATTTAATACAAAAACCAGGATGACGACTTAAGTACAAGAGGACTGACACTCTAACTTTCTATGATATGAACTTCTCCTGTGTGTCCACTTTTAGATTCCGATGCTTCACTTGAGGTTTACTGTATCCCTTGGACCTTGTTATTGACGATGAAACACAGAAATTGCATAAGAATTTAATACAAAAGTCACAATGCCGACTTAAGTACAAGAGGACTGACACTCTAACTTTCTATTATATGAACCTCTCCTGTGAGTCCAGTTTTAGAATCCGAAGCTTCTCTTCAGGTTTACTGTATCCCTTGGACCTTCTTTTGCCGATGAAACACAGAAATAGCATCCGAATTTAATACAAAAGTCACAATGCCGACTTAAGTACAAGAGGACTGACACTCTCACTTTCTATGATATGAACCTCTCCTGTGAGTCCAGTTTTAGATTCCGATGCTTCACTTCAGGTTTACTGTATCCCTTGGACCTTCTTATTGACGATGAAACACAGAAATTGCATCCAAATTTAATACAAAAGTCACAATGCCGACTTAAGTACAAGAGGACTGACACTCTCACTTTCTATGATATGAACGTCTCCTGTGAGTCCAGTTTTAGATTCCGTTGCTTCACTTCAGGTTTACTGCATCCCTTGGACCTTGTTATTGACGATGAAACACAGAAATTGCATCCGAATTTAAAACAAAAGTCACAATGCCGACTTAAGTACAAGAGAACTGACACTCTCACTTTCTATGATACGAACCTCTCCTGTGAGTCAAGTTTTGATTCCGATGCTTCACTTCAGGTTTACTGTATCCCTTGGACCTTCTTATTGACGATGAAACACTGTAATTGCATCCGAATTTATTACAAAAGCCACGATGCCGACTTATGTACAAGAGGACTGACACCCTTTACTTTCTGTGATATGAACCTCTCCTGTGAGTCCAGTTTTAGATTCCGATGCTTCACTTCAGGTTTACTGTATCCCTTGGACCTTCTTATTGACGATGAAACACAGAAATTGCATCCGAATTTAATACAAAAGTTACAATGCCGACCTAAGTACAAGCGGACTGACACTCACTTTCTATGATATGAACCTCTCCTGTGAGTCCAGTTTTAGATTCCGATGCTTCACTTCAGGTTTACTGTATCCCTTGGACCTTCTTATTGACGATGAAACACAGAAATTGCATCCGAATTTAATACAAAAGTCACAATGCCGACTTAAGTACAAGAGGACTGACACTCTCACTTTCTATGATATGAACCACTGCTGTGAGTCCAGTTTTATATTCCGATGCTTCACTTCAGGTTTACTGTATCCCTTGGACCTTCTTATTGACGATGAAACAAAGAAATAGCATCCGAATTTAATACAAAAGTCACAATGCCGACTTAAGTACAAGAGGACTGACACTCTCACTTTCTATGATATGAACCTCTTCTGTGAGTCCAGTTTTAGATTCCGATGCTTCACATCAGGTTTACTGTATCCCTTGGACCTTCTTATTTACAATGAAACACAGAAATTGCATACGAATTTAATACAAAAGTCACAATGCCGACTTAAGTACAAGAGGACTGACACTCTCACTTTCTATGATACGAACCTCTCCTGTGAGTCCAGTTTTAGATTCCGATACTTCACTTCAGGTTTACTGTATCCCTTGGACCTTCTTATTGACGATGAAACACCGAAATAGCATCCGAATTTAATACAAAAGTCACAATGCCGACTTAAGTACAAGAGGACTGACACTCTCACTTTCTATGATATGATCCTCTTCTGTGAGTCCAGTTTTAGATTCCGATGCTTCACATCAGGTTTACTGTATCCCTTGGACCTTCTTATTTACAATGAAACACAGAAATTGCATACGAATTTAATACAAAAGTCACAATGCCGACTTAAGTACAAGAGGACTGACACTCTCACTTTCTATGATATGAACCTCTCCTGTGAGACCAGTTTTAGATTCCGATGCTTCACTTCAGGTTTACTGTATTTAATGGACCTTCTTATTGACGATGAAACATAGAAATTGCATCCGAATTTAATACAAAAATCACGATGCCGACTTAAGTACAAGAGGACTGACACTCCTACTTTCTATGATTTGAACCTCTCCTGTGAGTCCAGTCTTAGATTCAGATGCTTCACTTCAGGTGTACTGTATTTAATGGACCTTCTTATTGACGATGATACACAGAAATTGCATCCGAATTTAATACAAAAACCAGGATGACGACTTAAGTACAAGAGGACTGACACTCTAACTTTCTATGATATGAACTTCTCCTGTGTGTCCACTTTTAGATTCCGATGCTTCACTTGAGGATTACTGTATCCCTTGGACCTTGTTATTGACGATGAAACACTGAAATTGCATCCGAATTTATTACAAAGCCACAATGCCGACTTATGTACAAGAGGCCTGACACCCTCACTTTCTGTGCTATGAACCTCTCCTGTGAGTCCAGTTTTAGATTCCATTGTTGCACATCAGGATTACTGTATCCCTTGGACCTTCTTATTGACGATGAAACACAGAAATCGCATCCGAATTTTATACAAAAGTCACAATGCCGAATTATGTACAAGAGGACTGACACTCTCGCTTTCTGTGTTATGAACCTCTCCTGTGAGTCCAGTTTTAGATTCCGATGCTTCACTTCAGGTTTACTGTATCCCTTGGACCTTCTTATTTACAATGAAACACAGAAATTGCATAAGAATTTAATACAAAAGTCACAATGCCGACTTAAGTACAAGAGGACTGACACTCTAACTTTCTATTATATGAACCTCTCCTGTGAGTCCAGTTTTAGAATCCGAAGCTTCTCTTCAGGTTTACTGTATCCCTTGGACCTTCTTTTGCCGATGAAACACAGAAATAGCATCCGAATTTAATACAAAAGTCACAATGCCGACTTAAGTACAAGAGGACTGACACTCTCACTTTCTATGATACGAACCTCTCCTGTTAGTCCACTTTTAGATTCCGATGCTTCACTTCAGGTTTACTGTATCCCTTGGACCTTCTTATTTACAATAAAACACAGAAATTGCATACGAATTAAATACAAAAGTCACAATACCGACTTAAGTACAAGAGGACTGACACTCTCACTTTCTATGGTATGAACCTCTCCTGTGAGACCAGTTTTAGATTCCGATGCTTCACTTCAGGTTTACTGTATTTAATGGACCTTCTTATTGACGATGATACACAGAAATTGCATCCGAATTTAATACAAAAACCTGGATGACGACTTAAGTACAAGAGGACTGACACTCTAACTTTCTATGATATGAACCTCTCCTGTGAGTCCAGTCATAGATTCCGATGCTTCAATTCAGGTGTACTGTATCCCATGGACCTTCTTATTGACGATGAAATACAGAAATTGCATCCGAATTTAATACAAAAGGCACAATGCCGACTTAAGTACAAGAGGACTGACACTCTCACTTTCTATGATATGAACTTCTCCAGTGTGTCCAGTTTTAGATTCCGATGCTTCACTTCAGGTTTACTGTATCCCATGGGCCTGCTTATTGACGATGAAACACAGAAATTGCATCCGAATTTAATACAAAAGGCACAATGCCGACTTAAGAACAAGAGGACTGACACTCTCACATTCTATGATATGATCCTCTCCTGTGAGACCCGTTTTAGATTCCGATGTATCACTTCAGGTTTACTGTATCCCTTGGACCTTCTTATTGACAATGAAACACAGAAATTGCATACGAATTTAATACAAAAGGCACAATGCCGACTTAAGTACAAGAGGATGGACACTCCCACTTTCTATGATACAAACCACTCCTGTGAGTCCAGTTTTAGATTCCGATGCTTCACTTCAGGTTTACTGTATCCCTTTGACCTTCTTATTGACGGTGAAACAAAGAAATTGCATCCGAAATTAATACAAAATGCACAATGCCGACTTAAGTACAAGAGGACTGACACTCTCACTTTCTATGAAATGAACCTCTCCTGTGAGTCCAGTTTTAGATTCCGATGCTTCACTTCAGGTTTACTGTATCCCTTGGACCTTCTTATTGACGATGAAACACAGAAATTGCATCCGAATTTAATGCAAGAGGCACAATGCCGGCTTAAGTACAAGAGGACTGACAGTCTCACTTTCTATGATACGAACCTCTCCTGTGAGACCAGTTTTAGATTCCAATGCCTCACTTCAGGTTTCCTGTATCCCTTGGACCTTCTTGTTGACGAAGAAACACAGAAATTGTATCTGAATTTAATACAAAATGCACAATGCCGACTTAAGTACAAGAGAACTGACACTCTCACTTTCTAAGATATGAACCACTCCTGTGAGTCCAGGTTTAGATTCCGATGCTTCACTTCAGGTTAACTGTATCCCTTGGACCTTCTTATTGACGATGAAACACAGAAATTGCATCCGAATTTAATACAAAAGTCACAATGCCGACTTAAGTACAAGAGAACTGACACTCTCACTTTCTATGATACGAACCTCTCCTGTGAGTCCAGTTTTGATTCCGATGCTTCACTTCAGGTTTACTGTATCCCTTGGACCTTCTTATTGACGATGAAACACAGAAATTGCATCCGAATTTTATACAAAAGTTACAATGCCGACTTAAGTACAAGCGGACTGACACTCTCACTTTCTATGATATGAACCTCTCCAGTGAGTCCAGTTTTAGATTCCGATGCTTCACATCAGGTTTACTGTATCCCTTGGACCTTCTTATTGACGATGAAACACAGAAATTGCATCCAAATTTAATACAAAAGTCACAATGCCGACTTAAGTACAAGAGGACTGACACTCTCACTTTCTATGATATGAACGTCTCCTGTGAGTCCAGTTTTAGATTCCGATGCTTCACTTCAGGTTTACTGTATCCCTTGGACCTTGTTATTGACGATGAAACACAGAAATTGCATCCGAATTTAATACAAAAGTCTCAATGCCGACTTAAGTACAAGAGAACTGACACTCTCACTTTCTATGATACGAACCTCTCCTGTGAGTCAAGTTTTGATTCCGATGCTTCACTTCAGGTTTACTGTATCCCATGGACCTTCTTATTGACGATGAAACACTGTAATTGCATCCGAATTTATTACAAAAGCCACAATGCCGACTTATGTACAAGAGGACTGACACCCTTTACTTTCTGTGATATGAACCTCTCCTGTGAGTCCAGTTTTAGATTCCGATGCTTCACTTCAGGTTTACTGTATCCCTTGGACCTTCTTATTGACGATGAAACACAGAAATTGCATCCGAATTTAATACAAAAGTTACAATGCAGACCTAAGTACAAGCGGACTGACACTCTCACTTTCTATGATATGAACCTCTCCTGTGAGTCCAGTTTTAGATTCCGATGCTTCACTTCAGGTTTACTGTATCCCTTGGACCTTCTTATTGACGATGAAACACAGAAATTGCATCCGAATTTAATACAAAAGTCACAATGCCGACTTAAGTACAAGAGGACTGACACTCTCACTTTCTATGATATGAACCACTGCTGTGAGTCCAGTTTTAGATTCCGATGCTTCACTTCAGCTTTACTGTATCCCTTGGACCTTCTTATTGACGATAAAACACCGAAATAGCATCCGAATTTAATACAAAAGTCACAATGCCGACTTAAGTACAAGAGGACTGACACTCTCACTTTCTATGATATGAACCTCTTCTGTGAGTCCAGTTTTAGATTCCGATGCTTCACATCAGGTTTACTGTATCCCTTGGACCTTCTTATTTACAATGAAACACAGAAATTGCATACGAATTTAATACAAAAGTCACAATGCCGACTTAAGTACAAGAGGACTGACACTCTCACTTTCTATGATACGAACCTCTCCTGTGAGTCCAGTTTTAGATTCCGATGCTTCACTTCAGGTTTACTGTATCCCTTGGACCTTCTTATTGACGATGAAACACGGAAATAGCATCCGAATTTAATACAAAAGTCACAATGCCGACTTAAGTACAAGAGGACTGACACTCTCACTTTCTATGATATGAACCTCTTCTGTGAGTCCAGTTTTAGATTCCGATGCTTCACATCAGGTTTACTGTATCCCTTGGACCTTCTTATTTACAATGAAACACAGAAATTGCATACGAATTTAATACAAAAGTCACAATGCCGACTTAAGTACAAGAGGACTGACACTCTCACTTTCTATGATATGAACCTCTCCTGTGAGACCAGTTTTAGATTCCGATGCTTCACTTCAGGTTCACTGTATTTAATGGACCTTCTTATTGTCGATGAAACACAGAAATAGCATACGAATTTAATACAAAAATCACGATGCCGACTTAAGTACAAGAGGACTGACACTCCAACTTTCTATGATTTGAACCTCTCCTGTGAGTCCAGTCTTAGATTCAGATGCTTCACTTCAGGTGTACTGTATCGCATGGACCTTCTTATTGACGATGAAATACAGAAATTGCATCCGAATTTAATACAAAAGGCACATTGCCGACTTAAGTACAAGAGGACTGACACTCTCACTTTCTTTGATATGAACTTCTCCTGTGTGTCCACTTTTAGATTCCGATGCTTCACTTGAGGTTTACTGTATCCCTTGGACCTTGTTATTGACGATGAAACACTGAAATTGCATCCGAATTTATTACAAAAGCCACAATGCCGACTTATGTACAAGAGGCCTGACACCCTCACTTTCTGTGCTATGAACCCCTCCTGTGAGTCCAGTTTTAGATTCCATTGTTTCACATCAGGTTTACTGTATCCCTTGGACCTTCTTATTGACGATGAAATACAGAAATTGCATTCGAATTTAATACAAAAGGCACAATGCCGACTTAAGTACAAGAGGACTGACACTCTCACTTTCTTTGATATGAACTTCTCCTGTGTGTCCACTTTTAGATTCCGATGCTTCACTTGAGGTTTACTGTATCCCTTGGACCTTGTTATTGACGATGAAACACTGAAATTGCATCCGAATTTATTACAAAAGCCACAATGCCGACTTATGTACAAGAGGCCTGACACCCTCACTTTCTGTGCTATGAACCTCTCCTGTGAGTCCAGTTTTTTATTCCATTGTTTCACATCAGGTTTACTGTATCCCTTGGACCTTCTTATTGACGATGAAACACAGAAATCGCATCCGAATTTTATACATAAGTCACTATGCCGAATTATGTACAAGAGGACTGACACTCTCGCTTTCTGTGTTATGAACCTCTCCTGTGAGTCCAGTTTTAGATTCCGATGCTTCACTTCAGGTTTACTGTATCCCTTGGACCTTCTTATTTACAATGAAACACAGAAATTGCATAAGAATTTAATACAAAAGTCACAATGCCGACTTAAGTACAAGAGGACTGACACTCTAACTTTCTATTATATGAACCTCTCCTGTGAGTCCAGTTTTAGATTCCGAAGCTTCACTTCAGGTTTACTGTATCCCTTGGACCTTCTTTTGCCGATGAAACACAGAAATAGCATCCGAATTTAATACAAAAGTCACAATGCCGACTTAAGTACAAGAGGACTGACACTCTCACTTTCTATGATACGAACCTCTCCTGTTAGTCCAGTTTTAGATTCCGATGCTTCACTTCAGGTTTACTGTATCCCTTGGACCTTCTTATTTATAATAAAACACAGAAATTGCATACGAATTAAATACAAAAGTCACAATACCGACTTAAGTACAAGAGGACTGACACTCTCACTTTCTATGATATGAACCTCTCCTGTGAGACCAGTTTTGGATTCCGATGCTACACTTCAGGTTTACTGTATTTAATGGACCTTCTTATTGACGATGAAACACAGAAATTGCATCCGAATTTAATACAAAATGCACAATGCCGACTTAAGTACAAGAGGACTGACACTCTCACTTTCTATGATATGAACCTCTCGTGTGAGTCCAGTTTTAGATTCCGATTCTTCACTTCAGGTTTACTGTATCCCTTGGACCTTCTTATTGACGATGAAACACAGAAATTGCATCCGAATTTAATGCAAGAGGCACAATGCCGGCTTAAGTACAAGAGGACTGACAGTCTCACTTTCTATGATACGAACCTCTCCTGTGAGACCAGTTTTAGATTCCAATGCCTCACTTCAGGTTTACTGTATCCCTTGGACCTTCTTGTTGACGATGAAACACAGAAATTGTATCCGAATTTAATACAAAATGCACAATGCCGACTTAAGTACAAGAGAACTGACACTCTCACTTTCTATGATATGAACCTCTCCTGTGAGTCCAGGTTTAGATTCCGATGCTTCACTTCAGGTTAACTGTATCCCTTGGACCTTCTTATTGACGATGAAACACAGAAATTGCATCCGAATTTAATACAAAAGTCACAATGCCGACTTACGTACAAGAGAACTGACACTCTCACTTTCTATGATACGAACCTCTCCTGTGAGTCCAGTTTTGATTCCGATGCTTCACTTCAGGTTTACTGTATCCCTTGGACCTTCTTATTGACGATGAAACACTAAAATTGCATCCGAATTTATTACAAAAGTCACAATGCCGACTTACGTACAAGAGGACTGACACCCTCACTTTCTGTGATATGAACCTCTCCTGTGAGTCCAGTTTTAGATTCCGATGCTTCACTTCAGGTTTACTGTATCCCTTGGACCTTCTTATTGACGATGAAACACAGAAATTGCATCCGAATTTAATACAAAAGTCACAATGCCGACTTAAGTACAAGAGGACTGACACTCTCACTTTCTATGATATGAACCACTGCTGTGAGTCCAGTTTTATATTCCGATGCTTCACTTCAGGTTTACTGTATCCCTTGGACCTTCTTATTGACGATGAAACACCGAAATAGCATCCGAATTTAATATAAAAGTCACAATGCCGACTTAAGTACAAGAGGACTGACACTCTCACTTTCTATGATATGAACCTCTTCTGTGAGTCCAGTTTTAGATTCCGATGCTTCACATCAGGTTTACAGTATCCCTTGGACCTTCTTATTTACAATGAAACACAGAAATTGCATACGAATTTAATACAAAAGTCACAATGCCGACTTAAGTACAAGAGGACTGACACTCTCACTTTCTATGATACGAACCTCTCCTGTGAGTCCAGTTTTAGATTCCGATGCTTCACTTCAGGTTTACTGTATCCCTTGGACCTTCTTATTGACGATGAAACACCGAAATAGCATCCGAATTTAATACAAAAGTCACAATGCCGACTTAAGTACAAGAGGACTGACACTCTCACTTTCTATGATATGAACCTCTTCTGTGAGTCCAGTTTTAGATTCCGATGCTTCACATCAGGTTTACTGTATCCCTTGGACCTTCTTATTTACAATGAAACACAGAAATTGCATACAAATTTAATACAAAAGTCACAATGCCGACTTAAGTACAAGAGGACTGACACTCTCACTTTCTATGATATGAACCTCTCCTGTGAGACCAGTTTTAGATTCCGATGCTTCACTTCAGGTTTACTGTATTTAATGGACCTTCTTATTGACGATGAAACATAGAAATTGCATCCGAATTTAATACAAAAATCACGATGCCGACTTAAGTACAAGAGGACTGACACTCCTACTTTCTATGATTTGAACCTCTCCTGTGAGTCCAGTCTTAGATTCAGATGCTTCACTTCAGGTGTACTGTATCGCATGGACCTTCTTATTGACGATGAAATACAGAAATTGCATTCGAATTTAATACAAAAGGCACAATGCCGACTTAAGTACAAGAGGACTGACACTCTCACTTTCTTTGATATGAACTTCTCCTGTGTGTCCACTTTTAGATTCCGATGCTTCACTTGAGGTTTACTGTATCCCTTGGACCTTGTTATTGACGATGAAACACTGAAATTGCATCCGAATTTATTACAAAAGCCACAATGCCGACTTATGTACAAGAGGCCTGACACCCTCACTTTCTGTGCTATGAACCTCTCCTGTGAGTCCAATTTTTTATTCCATTGTTTCACATCAGGTTTACTGTATCCCTTGGACCTTCTTATTGACGATGAAACACAGAAATCGCATCCGAATTTTATACAAAAGTCACAATGCCGAATTATGTACAAGAGGACTGACACTCTCGCTTTCTGTGTTATGTACCTCTCCTGTGAGTCCAGTTTTAGATTCCGATGCTTCACTATAGGTTTACTGTATCCCTTGGACCTTCTTATTTACAATGAAACACAGAAATTGCATAAGAATTTAATACAAAAGTCACAATGCCGACTTAAGTACAAGAGGACTGACACTCTAACTTTCTATTATATGAACCTCTCCTGTGAGTCCAGTTTTAGATTCCGAAGCTTCAATTCAGGTTTACTGTATCCCTTGGACCTTCTTTTGCCGATGAAACACAGAAATAGCATCCGAATTTAATACAAAAGTCACAATGCCGACTTAAGTACAAGAGGACTGACACTCTCACTTTCTATGATACGAACCTCTCCTGTTAGTCCAGTTTTAGATTCCGATGCTTCACTTCAGGTTTACTGTATCCCTTGGACCTTCTTATTTATAATAAAACACAGAAATTGCATACGAATTAAATACAAAAGTCACAATACCGACTTAAGTACAAGAGGACTGACACTCTCACATTCTATGATATGAACCTCTCCTGTGAGACCAGTTTTGGATTCCGATGCTTCACTTCAGGTTTACTGTATTTAATGGACCTTCTTATTGACGATGAAACACAGAAATTGCATCCGAATTTAATACAAAAACCAGGATGACGACTTAAGTACAAGAGGACTGACACTCTAACTTTCTATGATATGAACCTCTCCTGTGAGTCCAGTCATAGATTCCGATGCTTCAATTCAGGTGTACTGTATCCCATGGACCTTCTTATTGACGATGAAATACAGAAATTGCATCCGAATTTAATACAAAAGGCACAATGCCGACTTAAGTACAAGAGGACTGACACTCTCACTTTCTATGATATGAACTTCTCCAGTGTGTCCAGTTTTAGATTCCGTTGCTTCACTTCAGGTTTACTGTATCCCATGGGCCTGCTTATTGACGATGAAACACAGAAATTGCATCCGAATTTAATACAAAAGGCACAATGCCGACTTAAGAACAAGAGGACTGACACTCTCACATTCTATGATATGATCCTCTCCTGTGGGACCCGTTTTAGATTCCGATGTATCACTTCAGGTTTACTGTATCCCTTGGACCTTCTTATTGACAATGAAACACAGAAATTGCATAAGAATTTAATACAAAAGGCACAATGCCGACTTAAGTACAAGAGGATGGACACTCCCACTTTCTATGATACAAACCACTCCTGTGAGTCCAGTTTTAGATTCCGATGCTTCACTTCAGGTTTACTGTATCCCTTTGACCTTCTTATTGACGGTGAACCACAGAAATTGCATCCGAAATTAATACAAAATGCACAATGCCGACTTAAGTACAAGAGGACTGACACTCTCACTTTCTATGATATGAACCTCTCGTGTGAGTCCAGTTTTAGATTCCGATGCTTCACTTCAGGTTAACTGTATCCCTTGGACCTTCTTATTGACGATGAAACACAGAAATTGCATCCGAATTTAATGCAAGAGGCACAATGCCGGCTTAAGTACAAGAGGACTGACAGTCTCACTTTCTATGATATGAACCACTGCTGTGAGTCCAGTTTTATATTCCGATGCTTCACTTCAGGTTTACTGTATCCCTTGGACCTTCTTATTGACGATGAAACACCGAAATAGCATCCCAATTTAATATAAAAGTCACAATGCCGACTTAAGTACAAGAGGACTGACACTCTCACTTTCTATGATATGAACCTCTTCTGTGAGTCCAGTTTTAGATTCCGATGCTTCACATCAGGTTTACAGTATCCCTTGGACCTTCTTATTTACAATGAAACACAGAAATTGCATACGAATTTAATACAAAAGTCACAATGCCGACTTAAGTACAAGAGGACTGACACTCTCACTTTCTATGATACGAACCTCTCCAGTGAGTCCAGTTTTGGATTCCGATGCTTCACTTCAGGTTTACTGTATCCCTTGGACCTTCTTATTGACGATGAAACACCGAAATAGCATCCGAATTTAATACAAAAGTCACAATGCCGACTTAAGTACAAGAGGACTGACAGTCTCACTTTCTATGATATGAACCTCTTCTGTGAGTCCAGTTTTAGATTCCGATGCTTCACATCAGGTTTACGGTATCCCTTGGACCTTCTTATTTACAATGAAACACAGAAATTGCATACGAATTTAATACAAAAGTCACAATGCCGACTTAAGTACAAGAGGACTGACACTCTCACTTTCTATGATATGAACCTCTCCTGTGAGACCAGTTTTAGATTCCGATGCTTCACTTCAGGTTTACTGTATTTAATGGACCTTCTTATTGACGATGAAACATAGAAATTGCATCCGAATTTTATACAAAAATCACGATGCCGACTTAAGTACAAGAGGACTGACACTCCTACTTTCTATGATTTGAACCTCTCCTGTGAGTCCAGTCTTAGATTCAGATGCTTCACTTTAGGTGTACTGTATCGCATGGACCTTCTTATTGACGATGAAATACAGAAATTGCATTCGAATTTAATACAAAAGGCACAATGCCGACTTAAGTACAAGAGGATTGACACTCTCACTTTCTTTGATATTAACTTCGCCTGTGTGTCCACTTTTAGATTCCGATGCTTCACTTGAGGTTTACTGTATCCCTTGGACCTTGTTATTGACGATGAAACACTGAAATTGCATCCGAATTTATTACAAAAGCCACAATGCCGACTTATGTACAAGAGGCCTGACACCCTCACTTTCTGTGCTATGAACCTCTCCTGTGAGTCCAGTTTTTTATTCCATTGTTTCACATCAGGTTTACTGTATCCCTTGGACCTTCTTATTGACGATGAAACACAGAAATCGCATCCGAATTTTATACAAAAGTCACAATGCCGAATTATGTACAAGAGGACTGACACTCTCGCTTTCTGTGTTATGAACCTCTCCTGTGAGTCCAGTTTTAGATTCCGATGCTTCACTATAGGTTTACTGTATCCCTTGGACCTTCTTATTTACAATGAAACACAGAAATTGCATATGAATTTAATACAAAAGTCACAATGCCGACTTAAGTACAAGAGGACTGACACTCTAACTTTCTATTATATGAACCTCTCCTGTGAGTCCAGTTTTAGATTCCGAAGCTTCACTTCAGGTTTACTGTATCCCTTGGACCTTCTTTTGCCGATGAAACACAGAAATAGCATCCGAATTTAATACAAAAGTCACAATGCCGACTTAAGTACAAGAGGACTGACACTCTCACTTTCTATGATACGAACCTCTCCTGTTAGTCCAGTTTTAGATTCCGATGCTTCACTTCAGGTTTACTGTATCCCTTGGACCTTCTTATTTATAATAAAACACAGATATTGCATACGAATTAAATACAAAAGTCACAATACCGACTTAAGTACAAGAGGACTGACACTCTCACATTCTATGATATGAACCTCTCCTGTGAGACCAGTTTTGGATTCCGATGCTTCACTTCAGGTTTACTGTATTTAATGGACCTTCTTATTGACGATGAAACACAGAAATTGCATCCGAATTTAATACAAAAACCAGGATGACGACTTAAGTACAAGAGGACTGACACTCTAACTTTCTATGATATGAACCTCTCCTGTGAGTCCAGTCATAGAATCCGATGCTTCAATTCAGGTGTACTGTATCCCATGGACCTTCTTATTGACGATGAAATACAGAAATTGCATCCGAATTTAATACAAAAGGCACAATGCCGACTTAAGTACAAGAGGACTGACACTCTCACTTTCTATGATATGAACTTCTCCAGTGTGTCCAGTTTTAGATTCCGTTGCTTCACTTCAGGTTTACTGTATCCCATGGGCCTGCTTATTGACGATGAAACACAGAAATTGCATCCGAATTTAATACAAAAGGCACAATGCCGACTTAAGAACAAGAGGACTGACACTCTCACATTCTATGATATGATCCTCTCCTGTGAGACCCGTTTTAGATTCCGATGTATCACTTCAGGTTTACTGTATCCCTTGGACCTTCTTATTGACAATGAAACACAGAAATTGCATAAGAATTTAATACAAAAGGCACAATGCCGACTTAAGTACAAGAGGATGGACACTCCCACTTTCTATGATACAAACCACTCCTGTGAGTCCAGTTTTAGATTCCGATGCTTCACTTCAGGTTTACTGTATCCCTTTGACCTTCTTATTGACGGTGAAACACAGAAATTGCATCCGAAATTAATACAAAATGTACAATGCCGACTTAAGTACAAGAGGACTGACACTCTCACTTTCTATGATATGAGCCTCTCGTGTGAGTCCAGTTTTAGATTCCGATGCTTCACTTCAGGTTAACTGTATCCCTTGGACCTTCTTATTGACGATGAAACACAGAAATTGCATCCGAATTTAATGCAAGAGGCACAATGCCGGCTTAAGTACAAGAGGACTGACAGTCTCACTTTCTATGATACGAACCTCTCCTGTGAGTCCAGTTTTGATTCCGATGCTTCACTTCAGGTTTACTGTATCCCTTGGACCTTCTTATTGACGATGAAACACTAAAATTGCATCCGAATTTATTACAAAAGCCACAATGCCGACTTATGTACAAGCGGACTGACACCCTCACTTTCTGTGATATGAACCTCTCCTGTGAGTCCAGTTTTAGATTCCGATGCTTCACTTCAGGTTTACTGTATCCCTTGGACCTTCTTATTGACGATGAAACACAGAAATTGCATCCGAATTTTATACAAAAGTTACAATGCCGACTTAAGTACAAGCGGACTGACACTCTCACTTTCTATGATATGAACCTCTCCAGTGAGTCCAGTTTTAGATTCCGATGCTTCACATCAGGTTTACTGTATCCCTTGGACCTTCTTATTGACGATGAAACACAGAATTTGCATCCAAATTTAATACAAAAGTCACAATGCCGACTTAAGTACTAGAGGACTGACACTCTCACTTTCTATGATATGAACGTCTCCTGTGAGTCCAGTTTTAGATTCCGATGCTTCACTTCAGGTTTACTGTATCCCTTGGACCTTGTTATTGACGATGAAACACAGAAATTGCATCCGAATTTAATACAAAACTCTCAATGCCGACTTAAGTACAAGAGAACTGACACTCTCACTTTCTATGATACGAACCTCTCCTGTGAGTCAAGTTTTGATTCCGATGCTTCACTTCAGGTTTACTGTATCCCTTGGACCTTCTTATTGACGATGAAACACTGTAATTGCATCCGAATTTATTACAAAAGCCACAATGCCGACTTATGTAAGAGAGGACTGACACCCTTTACTTTCTGTGATATGAACCTCTCCTGTGAGTCCAGTTTTAGATTCCGATGCTTCACTTCAGGTTTACTGTATCCCTTGGACCTTCTTATTGACGATGAAACACAGAAATTGCATCCGAATTTAATACAAAAGTTACAATGCCGACCTAAGTACAAGCGGACTGACACTCTCACTTTCTATGGTACGAACCTCTCCTGTGAGTCCAGTTTTAGATTCCGATGCTTCACTTCAGGTTCACTGTATTTAATGGACCTTCTTATTGACGATGAAACACAGAAATTGCATCCGAATTTAATACAAAAATCACGATGCCGACTTAAGTACAAGAGGACTGACACTCCAACTTTCTATGATTTGAACCTCTCCTGTGAGTCCAGTCTTAGATTCAGATGCTTCACTTCAGGTGTACTGTATCGCATGGACCTTCTTATTGACGATGAAATACAGAAATTGCATTTGAATTTAATACAAAAATCACGATGCCGACTTAAGAACAAGAGGACTGACACTCTCACATTCTATGATATGAACCTCTCCTGTGAGACCAGTTTTAGATTCCGATGTATCACTTCAGGTTTACTGTATCCCTTGGACCTTCTTATTGACAATGAAACACAGAAATTGCATACGAATTTAATACAAAAGGCACAATGCCGACTTAAGTACAAGAGGATGGACACTCCCACTTTCTATGATACGAACCACTCCTGTGAGTCCAGTTTTAGATTCCGATGCTTCACTTCAGGTTTACTGTATCCCTTTGACCTTCTTATTGACGGTGAAACACAGAAATTGCATCCGAAATTAATACAAAATGCACAATGCCGACTTAAGTAGAAGAGGACTGACACTCTCACTTTCTATGATATGAACCTCTCGTGTGAGTCCAGTTTTAGATTCCGATGCTTCACTTCAGGTTTACTGTATCCCTTGGACCTTCTTATTGACGATGAAACACAGAAATTGCATCCGAATTTAATGCAAGAGGCACAATGCCGGCTTAAGTACAAGAGGACTGACAGTCTCACTTTCTATGATACGAACCTATCCTGTGAGACCAGTTTTAGGTTCCAATGCCTCACTTCAGGTTTACTGTATCCCTTGGACCTTCTTGTTGACGATGAAACACAGAAATTGTATCCGAATTTAATACAAAATGCACAATGCCGACTTAAGTACAAGAGAACTGACACTCTCACTTTCTATGATATGAACCTCTCCTGTGAGTCCAGGTTTAGATTCCGATGCTTCACTTCAGGTTAACTGTATCCCTTGGACCTTCTTATTGACGATGAAACACAGAAATTGCATCCGAATTTAATACAAAAGTCACAATGCCGACTTAAGTACAAGAGAACTGACACTCTCACTTTCTATGATACGAACCTCTCCTGTGAGTCCAGTTTTGATTCCGATGCTTCACTTCAGGTTTACTGTATCCCTTGGACCTTCTTATTGACGATGAAACACTAAAATTGCATCCGAATTTATTACAAAAGCCACAATGCCGACTTACGTACAAGAGGACTGACACCCTCACTTTCTGTGATATGAACCTCTCCTGTGAGTCCAGTTTTAGATTCCGATGATTCACTTCAGGTTTACTGTATCCCTTGGACCTTCTTATTGACGATGAAACACAGAAATTGCATCCGAATTTTATACAAAAGTTTCAATGCCGACTTAAGTACAAGCGGACTGACACTCTCACTTTCTATGATATGAACCTCTCCTGTGAGTCCAGTTTTAGATTCCGATGCTTCACTTCAGGTTTACTGTATCCCTTGGACCTTCTTATTGACGATGAAACACAGAAATTGCATCCAAATTTAATACAAAAGTCACAATGCCGACTTAAGAACAAGAGGACTGACTCTATCACTTTCTATGATATGAACGTCTCCTGTGAGTCCAGTTTTATATTCCGATGCTTTACTTCAGGTTTACTGTATCCCTTGGACCTTGTTATTGACGATGAAACACAGAAATTGCATCCGAATTTAATACAAAAGTCACAATGCCGACTTAAGTACAAGAGAACTGACACTCTCACTTTCTATGATACGAACCTCTCCTGTGAGTCAAGTTTTGATTCCGATGCTTCACTTCAGGTTTACTGTATCCCTTGGACCTTCTTATTGACGATGAAACACTGTAATTGCATCCGAATTTATTACAAAAGCCACAATGCCGACTTATGTACAAGAGGACTGACACCCTTTACTTTCTGTGATGTGAACCTCTCCTGTGAGTCCAGTTTTAGATTCCGATGCTTCACTTCAGGTTTACTGTATCCCTTGGACCTTCTTATTGACGATGAAACACAGAAATTGCTTCCGAATTTAATACAAAAGTTACATTGCCGACCTAAGTACAAGCGGACTGACACTCTCACTTTCTATGATATGAACGTCTCCTGTGAGTCCAGTTTTAGATTCCGATGCTTTACTTCAGGTTTACTGTATCCCTTGGACCTTGTTATTGACGATGAAACACAGAAATTGCATCCGAATTTAATACAAAAGTCACATTGCCGACTTAAGTACAAGAGAACTGACACTCTCACTTTCTATGATACGAACCTCTCCTGTGAGTCAAGTTTTGATTCCGATGCTTCACTTCAGGTTTACTGTATCCCTTGGACCTTCTTATTGACGATGAAACACTGTAATTGCATCCGAATTTATTACAAAAGCCACAATGCCGACTTATGTACAAGAGGACTGACACCCTTTACTTTCTGTGATATGAACCTCTCCTGTGAGTCCAGTTTTAGATTCCGATGCTTCACTTCAGGTTTACTGTATCCCTTGGACCTTCTTATTGACGATGAAACACAGAGATTGCATCCGAATTTAATACAAAAGTTACAATGCCGACCTAAGTACAAGCGGACTGACACTCTGACTTTCTATGATATGAACCTCTCCTGTGAGTCCAGTTTTAGATTCCGATGCCTCACTTCAGGTTTACTGTATCCCTTGGACCTTCTTATTGACGATGAAACACCGAAATAGCATCCGAATTTAATACAAAAGTCACAATGCCGACTTAAGTACAAGAGGACCGACACTCTCACTTTCTATGATATGAACCTCTTCTGTGAGTCCAGTTTTAGATTCCGATGCTTCACATCAGGTTTACTGTATCCCTTGGACCTTCTTATTTACAATGAAACACAGAAATTGCATACGAATTTAATACAAAAGTCACAATGCCGACTTAAGTACAAGAGGACTGACACTCTCAATTTCTATGATACGAACCTCTCCTGTGAGTCCAGTTTTAGATTCCGATGCCTCACTGCAGGTTTACTGTATCCCTTGGACCTTCTTATTGACAATGAAACACCGAAATAGCATCCGAATTTAATACAAAAGTCACAATGCCGACTTAAGTACAAGAGGACTGACACTCTCACTTTCTATGATATGAACCTCTTCTGTGAGTCCAGTTTTAGATTCCGATGCTTCACTTCAGGTGTACTGTATCGCATGGACCTTCTTATTGACGATGAAATACAGAAATTGCATCCGAATTTAATACAAAAAGCACAATGCCGACTTAAGAACAAGAGGACTGACACTCTCACTTTCTTTGATATGAACTTCTCCTGTGTGTCCACTTTTAGATTCCGATGCTTCACTTGAGGTTTACTGTATCCCTTGGACCTTGTTATTGACGATGAAACACTGAAATTGCATCCGAATTTATTACAAAAGCCACAATGCCGACTTATGTACAAGAGGCCTGACACCCTCACTTTCTGTGCTATGAACCTCTCCTGTGAGTCCAGTTTTAGATTCCATTGTTTCACATCAGGTTTACTGTATCCCTTGGACCTTCTTATTGACGATGAAACACAGAAATCGCATCCGAATTTTATACAAAAGTCACAATGCCGAATTATGTACAAGAGGACTGACACTCTCGCTTTCTGTGTTATGAACCTCTCCTGTGAGTCCAGTTTTAGAATCCGATGCTTCACTTCAGGTTTACTGTATCCCTTGGACCTTCTTATTGACGATGAAACACAGAAATTGCATCCGAATTTAAAACAAAAGTCACAATGCCGACTTAATTACAAGCGGACTGACACTCTCACTTTCTATGATATGAACCACTCCTGTGAGTCCAGTTTTAGATTCCGATGCTTCACTTCAGGTTTACTGTATCCCTTGGACCTTCTTATTGACGAGCAAACACAGAAATTGCATCCGAATTTAAAACAAAAGCACAATGCCGACTTAAGTACAAGAGGGGTGACACTCACACTTTCTATGATATGAACCTCTCCTGTTAGTCCAGTTTTAGATTCCGATGCTTCACTTCAGGTTTACTGTATCCCTTGGACCTTCTTATTGACGATGAAACACAGAAATTGCATCCGAATTTAATACAAAAATCACGATGCCAACTTAAGTACAAGAGGACTGACACCCTAACTTTCTATGATATGATCCTCTCCAGTGAGTCCAGTTTTAGATTCCGATGCTTCACTTCAGGTTTACTGTATCCCTTGGACCTTCATATTGCCGATGAAACACAGAAATAACATCCGAATTTAATACAAGAGTCACAATGCCGACTTACGTACAAGAGGACTGACACTCTCACTTTCTATGTTATGAACCTCTCCTGTGAGTCCAGTTTTAGATTCCGATGCTTCACTTCAGGTTTACTGTATCCCTTGGACCTTCTTATTTACAATGAAACACAGAAATTGCATACGAATTTAATACAAAAGTCACAATGCCGACTTAAGTACAAGAGGACTGACACTCTCACTTTCTATGATATGAACCTCTCCTGTGAGACCAGTTTTAGAGTCCGATGCTTCACTTCAGGTTTACTGTATTTAATGGACCTTCTTATTGACGATGAAGCACAGAAATTGCATCCGAATTCAATACAAAAATCACGATGCCGACTTAAGTACAAGAGGACTGACACTCTAACTTTCTATGATATGAACCTCTCCTGTGAGTCCAGTCTTAGATTCCGATGCTTCACTTCAGGTGTACTGTATCCCATGGACCTTCTTATTGACAATGAAATTCAGAAATTGCATCCGAATTTAATACAAAGGGCACAATGCCGACTTAAGTACAAGAGGACTGACACTCTCACTTTCTATGATATGAACTTCTCCTGTGTGTCCAGTTTTAGATTCCGATGCTTCACATCAGGTTTACTGTATCCTTTGGGCCTTGTTATTGACGATGAAACACAGAAATTGCATCCGAATTTAATACAGAAGGCACAATGCCGACTTAAGTACATGAGGACTGACACTCTCACTTTCTATGATATGAACCTCTCCTGTGAGTCCAGTTTTAGATTCCGATGCTTCACACCAGGTTTACTGTATCCCTTGGACCTTCTTATTTACAATGAAACACAGAAATTGCATACGAATTAAATACAAAAGTCAAAATGCCGACTTAAGAACAAGAGGACTGACACTCTCACCTTCTATGATATGAACCTCTCCTGTGAGACCAGTTTTAGATTCCGATGCTTCACTTCAGGTTTACTGTATTTAATGCACCTTCTTCTTGATGATGAAACACAGAAATTGCATCCGAATTTAATACAAAAATCACGATGGCGACTTAAGTACAAGAGGACTGACAATCTAACTGTCTATGATATGAACCTCTCCTGTGAGTCCAGTCTTAGATTCCGATGCTTCAATTCAGGTGTACTGTATCCCATGGATCTTCTTATTGACGATGAAATACAGAAATTGCATCCGAATTTAATACAAAAGGCACAATGCCGACTTAAGTACAAAAGGACTGACACTCTCACTTTCTATGATATGAACTTCTCCTGTGTGTCCAGTTTTAGATTCCGATGCTTCGCTTCAGGTTTACTGTATCCCTTGGACCTTCTTATTGACGATGAAACACTGAAATTGCATCCGAATTTATTACAAAAGCCACAATGCCGACTTATGTACAAGACGACTGACACCCTCACTTTCTGTTATGAACCCCTCCTGTGAGTCCAGTTTTAGATTCCGATGCTTCACTTCAGGTTTACTGTATCCCTTGGACCTTCTTATTGACGATGAAACACAGAAATTGCATCCGAATTTAATACAAAAGTCACAATGCCGACTTAAGTACAAGCGTACTGACACTCTCACTTTCTATGATATGAACCTCTCCTGTGAGTCCAGTTTTAGATTCCGATGCTTCATTTCAGGTTTACTGTATCCCTTGGACCTTCTTATTGACGATGAAACACACAAATTGCATAGGAATTTAATACAAGATTCACAATGCCGACTGAAGTACAAGAGGACTGACACTCTCACTTTCTATGATTTGAACCTCTCCTGTGAGACCAGTTTTAGATTCCGATGCTTCACTTCAGGTTTACTGTATTTAATGGACCTTCTTATTGACGATGAAACACAGAAATTGCATCCGAATTTAATACAAAAATCACGAAGCCGACTTAAGTACAATAGGACTGACACTCTAACTTTCTATGATATGAACCTCTCCTGTGAGTCCAGTCATAGATTCCGATGCTTCAATTCTGGTGTACTGTATCCCATGGACCTTCTTATTGACGATGAAATACAGAAATTGCATCCGAATTTAATACAAAAGGCACAATGCTGACTTAAGTACAAGAGGACTGACACTCTCACTTACTATGATATGAACTTCTCCAGTGTGTCCAGTTTTAGATTCCGATGCTTCACTTCAGGTTTACTGTATCCCTTGGGCCTTCTTATTGTCGATGAAACACAGAAATTGCATCCGAATTTAATACAAAAGGCACAATGCCGACTTAAGTACAAGAGGACTGACACTCTCACTTTCTATGATATGAACCTCTCCTGTGAGACCAGTTTTAGATGCCGATGCTTCACTTCAGGTTTACTGTATCCCTTGGACCTTCTTATTGACGGTGAAACACATAAATTGCATCTGATATTAATACAAAATGCACAATGCCGACTTAAGTACAAGAGGACTGACAGTCTCACTTTCTATGATATGAACCTCTCCTGTGAGTCCAGTTTTAGATTCCGATGCTTCACTTCAGGTTTACTGTATCCCTTGGACTTTCATATTGACGATGAAACACAGAAATTGCATCCGAATTTAATACAATATGCACAATGCCGACTTAAGTACAAGAGGACTGATACTCTCACTTTCTATGATATGAACCTCTCCTGTGAGTCCAGTTTTAGATTCCGATGCTTCACTTCAGGTTTACTGTATCCCTTGGAGATTCTTATTGACGATAAAACACAGAAATTGAATCCGAATTTAATACAAAAGTCACAATGCCGACTTAAGTACAAGAGGACTGAAACTCTCACTTTCTATGATATGAACCACTCCTGTGAGTCCAGTTTTAGATTCCGATGCTTCACTTCAGGTTTACTGTATCCCTCGGACCTTCTTATTGACGATGAAACATAGAAATTGCATCCGAATTTAATACAAAAGTCACAATGCCGACTTAAGTACAAGAGTACTGTAACACTCACTTTCTACGATATGAACCTCTCCTGTGAGTTCAGTTTTAGATTGCGATGCTTCACTTCTGGTTTACTGTATCCCTTGGACATTCTTATTGACGCTGAAACACAGAAATTGCATCCGAATTTAATACAAAAGGCACAATGCCTACTTAAGTACAAGAGGACTGAAACTCTCACTTTCTATGATATGAACTTTTCCAGTGTGTCCAGTTTTAGATTCCGATGCTTCACTTCAGGTCTACTGTATCCCTTGGGCTTTCTTATTGACGATGAAACACAGAAATTGCTTACGAATTTAATACAAAAGTCACAATGCCGACTTAAGTACAAGAGGACTACACTCTCACTTTCTATGATATGAACCTCTCCTGTGAGACCAGTTTTAGATTCCGATGCCTCACTTCAGGTTTACTGTATCCCTTGGACCTTCTTATTGACGATGAAACACAGAAATTGCATCCGAATTTAATACAAAAATCATGATGCCGACTTAAGTACAAGAGGACTGACACTCTAACTGTCTATGATATGAACCTCTCCTGTGAGTCCAGTCTTAGATTCCGATGCTTCACTTCAGGTGTACTGTATCCCATGGACCTTCTTATTGACGATGAAATACAGAAATTGCATCCGAATTTAACACAAAAGGCACAATGCCGACTTAAGTACAACAGGACAGACACTCTCACTTTCTATGATATGAACTTCTCCTGTGTGTCCAGTTTTAGATTCCGATGCTTCACTTCAGGTTTATTGAATCCCTTGGGCCTTTTTATTGACGATGAAACACAGAAATTGCATCCGAATTTAATACAAAAGGCACAATGCCGACTTAAGTACAAGAGGGCGGACACTCCCACTTTCTATGATATGAACCACTCCTGTGAGTCCAGTTTTACATTCCGATGCTTCACTTCAGGTTTACTGTATCCATTGGAGCTTCTTATTGACGGTGAAACACAGAAATTACATCTGAAATTAATACAAAATGCACAATGCCGACTTAAGTACAAGAGGACAGACACTCTCACTTTCTATGATATGAACCTCTCCTGTGAGTCCAGTTTTAGATTCCGATGCTTCACTTCAGGTTTACTGTATCCCTTGGACTTTCTTATTGACGATGAAACACAGAAATTGCATCCGAATTTAATACAAGAGGCACAATGCCGGCTTAAGTACAAGAGGACTGACAGTCTCACTTTCTATGATACGAACCTCTCCTGTGAGTCCAGTTTTAGATTCCAATACCTCACTTCAGGTTTACTGTATCCCTTGGACCTTCTTGTTGACGACGAAACACGGAAATTGCATCCGAATTTAATACAAAATGCACAATGCCGACTTAAGTACAAGAGGACTGGCACTCTCACTTTCTATGATATGAACGTCTCCTGTGAGTCCAGTTTTAGATTCCGATGCTTCACTTCAGGTTTACTGTATCCCATGGACCTCCTTATTGACGATGAAACACAGAAATTGCATCCGAATATAATAAAAAAGCCACAATGTCGACTTAAGTGCAAGAGGACTGACACTCTCCCTTTGTATGATATGAACCTCTCCTGTGAGACCAGTTTAAGATTCCGATGCTTCACTTCAGGTTTACTGTATCCCTTGGACCTTCTTCTTGATGATGAAACACAGAAATTGCATCCGAATTTAATACAAAATTCACGATGGCGACTTAAGTACAAGTGGACTGACAATGTAACTGTCTATGATATGAACCTCTCCTGTGAGTCCAGTCTTAGATTCCGATGCTTCAATTCAGGTGTACTGTATCCCATGGACCTTCTTATTGACGATGAAATACAGAAATTGCATCCGAATTTAATACAAAAGGCACAATGCCGACTTAAGTACAACAGGACTGACACTCTCACTTTCTTTGATATGAACTTCTCCTGTGTGTCCAGTTTTAGATTCCGATGCTTCGCTTCAGGTTTACTGTATCCCTTGGACCTCCTATTGACGATGAAACACTGAAATTGCATCGGAATTTATTACAAAAGCCACAATGCCGACTTATGTACAAGACGACCGACACCCTCACTTTCTGTTATGAACCACTCCTGTGAGTCCAGTTTTTGATTCCGATGCTTCACATCAGGTTTACAGTATCCCTTGGACCTTCTTATTGACGATGAAACACAGAAATTGCATCCGAATTTAATGCAAAAGTCACAATGCCGACTTATGTACAAGAGGACTGACACCCTCACTTTCTGTGTTATGAACCTCTCCTGTGAATCCAGTTTTAGATTCCGATGCTTCACTTCAGGTTTACTGTATCCCTTGCACCTTCTTATTGACGATGAAACACAGAAATTGCATCCGAATTTAATACAAAAGTCACAATGCCGACTTAAGTACAAGAGGATTGACTCTCTCACTTTCTATGATATGAATATCTCCTGTGTGTCCAGATTTAGATTCCGATGCTTCACTTCAGGTTTACTGTATCCCTTGGACCTTCTTATTGACGATGAAACACTGAAATTGCATCCGAATTTATTACAAAAGCCACAATGCCGACTTATGTACAAGTGGACTGACACCCTCACTTTCTGTGTTATGAACCTCTCCTGTGAGTCCAGTTTTAGATTCCGATGCTTCACTTCAGGTTTACTGTATCCCTTGGACCTTCTTATTGACGATGAAACACAGAAATTGCATCCGAATTTAATACAAAAGTCACAATGCCGACTTAAGTACAAGCGGACTGACACTCTCACTTTCTATGATATGAACCTCTCTTGTGAGTCCAGTTTTAGATTCCGATGCTTCACTTCAGGTTTACTGTATCCCTTGGACCTTCTTATTGACGATGAAACACACAAATTGCATAGGAATTTAATACAAAAGTCACAATGCCGACTTAAGTACACAGAAATTGCTTCCGAATTTAATACAAAAATCACGAAGCCGACTTAAGTACAATAGGACTGACACTCTAACTTTCTATGATATGAACCTCTCCTGTGAGTCCAGTCATAGATTCCGATGCTTCAATTCAGGTGTACTGTATCCCATGGACCTTCTTATTGACGACGAAATACAGAAATTGCATCCGAATTTAATACAAAAGGCACAATGCTGACTTAAGTACAAGAGGACTGACACTCTCACTTTCTATGATATGAACTTCTCCAGTGTGTCCAGTTTTAGATTCCGATGCTTCACTTCAGGTTTACTGTATCCCTTGGGCCTTCTTATTGACGATGAAACACAGAAATTGCATCCGAATTTAATACAAAAGGCACAATGCCGAGTTAAGTACAAGAGGACTGACACTCTTACTTTCTATGATATGAACCTCTCCTGTGAGACCAGATTTAGATTCCGATGCTTCACTTCAGGTTTACTGTATCCCTTGGACTTTCTTATTGACGATGAAACACAGAAATTGCATCCGAATTTAATACAAGAGGCACAATGCCGGCTTAAGTACAAGAGGACTGACAGTCTCACTTTCTATGATACGAACCTCTCCTGTGAGTCCAGTTTTAGATTCCAATGCCAAACTTCAGGTTTACTGTATCCCTTGGACCTTCTTGTTGACGACGAAACACAGAAATTGCATCCGAATTTAATACAAAATGCACAATGGCGACTTATGTACAAGAGGACTGACACTCTCACTTACTATGATATGAACCTCTCCTGTGGGTCCAGTTTTAGATTCCGATGCTTCACTTCAGGTTTACTGTATCCCTTGGAGCTTCTTATTGACGATAAAACACAGAAATTGAATCCGAATTTAATACAAAAGTCACAATGCCGACTTAAGTACAAGCGGACTGACACTCTCACTTTCTATGATATGAACCACTCCTGTGAGTCCAGTTTTAGATTCCGATGCTTCACTTCAGGTCTACTGTATCCCTTGGGCTTTCTTATTGACGATGAAACACAGAAATTGCTTACGAATTTAATACAAAAGTCACAATGCCGACTTAAGTACAAGAGGACTACGCTCTCACTTTCTATGATATGAACCTCTCCTGTGAGACCAGTTTTAGATTCCGATGCTGCACTTCAGGTTTACTGTATCCCTTGGACCTTCTTATTGACGATGAAACACAGAAATTGCAACCGAATTTAATACAAAAATCACGATGCCGACTTAAGTACAAGAGGACTGACACTCTAACTGTCTATGATATGAACCTCTCCTGTGAGTCCAGTCTTAGATTCCGATGCTTCACTTCAGGTCTACTGTATCCCATGGACCTTCTTATTGACGATGAAATACAGAAATTGCATTCGAATTTAATACAAAAGGCACAATGCCGACTTAAGTACAACAGGACAGACACTCTCACTTTCTATGATATGAACTTCTCCTGTGTGTCCAGTTTTAGATTCCGATGCTTCACTTCAGGTTTATTGTATCCCTTGGGCCTTCCTATTGACGATGAAACACAGAAATTGCATCCGAATTTAATACAAAAGGCACAATGCCGACTTAAGTACAAGAGGGCGGACACTCCCACTTTCTATGATATGAACCACTCCTGTGAGTCCAGTTTTACATTCCGATGCTTCACTTCAGGTTTACTGTTTCCCTTGGACCTTCTTATTGACGGTGAAACACAGAAATTGCATCTGAAATTAATACAAAATGCACAATGCCGACTTAAGTACAAGAGGACTGACACTCTCACTTTCTATGATATGAACCTCTCCTGTGAGTCCAGTTTTAGATTCCGATGGTTCACTTCAGGTTTACTGTATCCCTTGGACTTTCTTATTGACGATGAAACACAGAAATTGCATCCGAATTTAATACAAGAAGCACAATGCCGGCTTAAGTGCAAGAGGACTGACAGTCTCACTTTCTATGATACGAACCTCTCCTGTGAGTCCAGTGTTAGATTCCAATGCCTCACTTCAGGTTTACTGTTTCCCTTGGACCTTCGTATTGACGATGAAACATAGAAATTGCATCCGAATTTAATACAAAAGTCACAATGCCGACTTAAGTACAAGAGTACTGACACACTCACTTTCTACGATATGAACCTCTCCTGTGAGTTCAGTTTTAGATTGCGATGCTTCACTTCTGGTATACTGTATCCTTTGGACATTCTTATTGACGCTGAAACACAGAAATTGCATCCGAATTTAATACTAAAGGCACAATGCCGACTTAAGTACAAGAGGACTACACTCTCACTTTCTATGATATGATCCTCTCCTGTGAGACCAGTTTTAGATTCCGATGCTTCACTTCAGGTTTACTGTATCCCTTGGACCTTCTTATTGACGATGAAACACAGAAATTGCATCCGAATTTAATACAAAAATCACCATGCCGACTTTAGTACAAGAGGACTGACACTCTAACTGTCTATGATATGAACCTCTCCTGTGAATCCAGTCTTAGATTCCGATGCTTCACTTCAGGTGTACTGTATCCCATGGACCTTCTTATTGACGATGAAATACAGAAATTGCATCCGAATTTAATACAAAAGGCACAATGCCGACTTAAGTACAACAGGACAGACACTCTCACTTTCTATGATATGAACTTCTCCCGTGTGTCCAGTTTTAGATTCCGATGCTTCACTTCAGGTTTACTGTATCCCTTGGGCCTTCTTATTGACGATGAAACACAGAAATTGCTTCCGAACTTAATACAAAAGGCACAATGCCGAATTAAGTACATGAGGACGGACACACCCACTTTCTATGATATGAACCACTCCTGTGAGTCCAGTTTTACACTCCGATGCTTCACTTCAGGTTTACTGTATCCCTTGGACCTTCTTATTGACGGTGAAACACAGAAATTGCATCTGAATTTAATACAAAATGCACAATGCCGACTTAAGTACAAGAGGACTGACACTCTCACTATCTATGATATGAACCTCTCGTGTGAGTCCAGTTTTAGATTCCGATGCTTCACTTCAGGTTTACTGTATCCCTTGGACTTTCTTATTGACGATGAAACACAGAAATTGCATCCGAATTTAATACAAGAGGCACAATGCCGGCTTAAGTACAAGAGGACTGACAGTCTCACTTTCTATGATACGAACCTCTCCTGTGAGTCCAGTTTTAGATTCCGATGCTTCACTTCAGGTTTACTGTATCCCTTGGACCTTCTTATTGACGATGAAACACAGAAATTGCATCCGAATTTAATACAAAAGTCACAATGCTGACTTAAGTACAAGCGGACTGACACTCTCACATTCTATGATATGAACCTCTCCTGTGAGTCCAGTTTTAGATTCCGATGCTTCACTTCAGGTTTACTGTATCCTTTGGACCTTCTTATTGACGATGAAACACAGAAATTGCTTACGAATTTAATACAAAAGTCACAATGCCGACTTAAGTACAAGAGGACTACACTCTCACTTTCTATGATATGAACCTCTCGTGTGAGACCAGTTTTAGATTCCGATGCTTCACTTCAGGTTTACTGTATCTCTTGGACCTTCTTATTGACGATGAAACACAGAAATTGCATCCGAATTTAATACAAAAATCACGATGCCGACTTAAGTACAAGAGGACTGACACTCTAACTGTCTATGATATGAACCTCTCCTGTGAGTCCAGTCTTAGATTCCGATGCTTCACTTCAGGTGTACTGTATCCCATGGACCTTCTTATTGACGATGAAACACAGAAATTGCATCCGAATTTAATAAAAAAGGCACAATGTCGACTTAAGTGCAAGAGGACTGACACTCTCATTTTGTATGATATGAACCTCTCCTGTGAGTCCAGTTTTAGATTCCGATGCTTCACTTCAGGGTTACTGTATCCCTTGGACCTTCTTATTGACGATGAAACATAGAAATTGCATCCGAATTTAATACAAAAGTCACAATGCCGACTTAAGTACAAGAGTACTGACACACTCACTTTCTGCGATATGAACCTCTCCTCTGAGTTCAGTTTTAGATTGCGATGCTTCAGTTCTGGTTTACTGTATCCCTTGGACATTCTTATTGACGCTGAAACACAGAAATTGCATCCGAATTTAATACTAAAGGCACAATGCCGACTTAAGATCAAGAGGACTGAAACTCTTACTTTCTATGATATGAACCTCTCCTGTGAGTCCAGTTTTAGATTCCGATGCTTCACTTGAGGTTTACTGTATCCCTTGGACTTTCTTATTGACGATGAAACACCGAAATTGCATCCGAATTTAATACTAAAGTCACAATGCCGACTTAAGTACAAAAGTACTGACACACTCACTTTCTACGATATGAACCTCTCCTGTGAGTTCAGTTTTAGATTGCGATGCTTCACTTCTGGTTTACTGTATCCCTTGGAGATTCTTATTGACGCTGAAACACAGAAATTGCATCCGAATTTAATATAAAAGGCACAATGCCTACTTAAGTACAAGAGGACTGACACTCTCACTTTCTATGATATGAACTTCTCCAGTGTGTCCAGTTTTAGATTCCGATGCTTCACTTCAGGTTTACTGTATCCCTTGGGCCTTCTTATTGACGATCAAACACAGAAATTGCTTACGAATTTAATACAAAAGTCACAATGCCGACTTAAGTACAAGAGGACTACACTCTCACTTTCTATGATATGAACCTCTCGTGTGAGACCAGTTTTAGATTCCGATGCTTCACTTCAGGTTTACTGTATCTCTTGGACCTTCTTATTGACGATGAAACACAGAAATTGCATCCGAATTTAATACAAAAATCACGATGCCGACTTAAGTACAAGAGGACTGACACTCTAACTGTCTATGATATGAACCTCTCCTGTGAGTCCAGTCTTAGATTCCGATGCTTCACTTCAGGTGTACTGTATCCCATGGACCTTCTTATTGACGATGAAACACAGAAATTGCATCCGAATTTAATAAAAAAGGCACAATGTCGACTTAAGTGCAAGAGGACTGACACTCTCATTTTGTATGATATGAACCTCTCCTGTGAGTCCAGTTTTAGATTCCGATGCTTCACTTCAGGGTTACTGTATCCCTTGGACCTTCTTATTGACGATGAAACATAGAAATTGCATCCGAATTTAATACAAAAGGCACAATGCCGACTTAAGTACATTAGGACGGACACACCCACTTTCTATGATATGAACCACTCCTGTGAGTCCAGTTTTACACTCCGATGCTTCACTTCAGGTTTACTGTATCCCTTGGACCTTCTTATTGACGGTGAAATACAGAAATTGCATCTGAAATTAATACAAAATGCACAATGCCGACTTAAGTACAAGAGGACTGACACTCTCACTTTCTATGATATGAACCTCTTCTGTGAGTCCAGTTTTAG
The DNA here is from genome assembly GCF_023864345.2 of Schistocerca serialis cubense. Lineage (NCBI taxonomy): Eukaryota > Metazoa > Arthropoda > Insecta > Orthoptera > Acrididae > Schistocerca > Schistocerca serialis. The sequence continues at coordinate 22,108,611 of NC_064647.1, read as the reverse complement.
ATTCCGATGCTTCGCCTCAGGTTTACTGTATCCCTTGGACCTTCTTATTGACGATGAAACACAGATATGGCATCCGAATTAATTACAAAAGGCACAATGCCGACTTAAGTACAAGAGGACTGACACTCCTATTTTCTATGATATGAACATCTCCTGTGAATCCAGTTTTGGATTCCGATGCTTCACTTCAGGTTTACTGTATCCCTTGGGCCTTCTTATTGACGATGAAACACAGAAATTGCTTACGAATTTAATACAAAAGTCACAATGCCGACTTAAGTACAAGAGGACTACACTCTCACTTTCTATGATATGAACCTCTCCTGTGAGACCAAATTTAGATTCCGATGCTTCACTTCAGGTTTACTGTATCCCTTGGACCTTCTTATTGACGATGAAACACAGAAATTGCATCCGAATTTAATACAAAAATCACGATGCCGACTTAAGTACAAGAGGACTGACACTCTAACTGTCTATGATATGAACCTCTCCTGTGAGTCCAGTCTTAGATTCCGATGCTTCACTTCAGGTGTACTGTATCCCATGGACCTTCTTATTGACGATGAAATACAGAAATTGCATCCGAATTTAATACAAAAGGCACAATGCCGACTTAAGTACAACAGGACTGACACTCTCACTTTCTATGATATGAACTTCTCCTGTGTGTCCAGTTTTAGATTCCGATGCTTCACTTCAGGTTTACTGTATGCCTTGGACCTTCTTATTGACGATGAAACACTGAAATTGCGTCCGAATTTATTACAAAAGCCACAATGCCGACTTATATACAAGTGGACTGACAGCCTCACTTTCTGTGTTATGAACCTCTCCTGTGAGTCCAGTTTTAGATTCCGATGCTTCACTTCAGGTTTACTGTATCCCTTGGACCTTCTTATTGACGATGAAACACAGAAATTGCATCCGAATTTAATACAAAAGTCACGATGCCGACTTAAGTACAAGCGGACTGACACTCTCACATTATATGATATGAACCTCTCCTGTGAGTCCAGTTTTAGATTCCGATGCTTCACTTCAGGTTTACTGTATCCCTTGGACCTACTTATTGACAGTGGAACACAGAAATTGCATAGGAATTTAATACAAAAGTCACAATGCCGACTTAAGTACAAGAGGACTGACACTCTCACTTTCTATGATATGAACCTCTCCTGTGAGACCAGTTTTAGATTCCGATGCTTCACTTCAGGTTTACTGTATTTAATGGAACTTCTTATTGACGATGAAACACAGAATTTGCATCCGAATTTAATACAAAAATCACGAAGCCGACTTAAGTACAAAAGGACTGACACTCTAACTTTCTATGATATGAACCTCTCCTGTGAGTCCAGTTTTAGATTCCGATGCTTCACTTCAGGTTTACTGTATCCCTTGGACCTTCTTATTGACGATGAAACACAGAAATTGCATCCGAATTTAATAGAAATGTCACAATGCCGACTTAAGTACAAGAGGACTGACACTCTCACTTTCTATGATATGAACCTCTTCTGTGAGTCCAGTTTTAGATTCCGATGCTTCGCTTCAGGTTTACTGTATCCCTTGGACCTTCTTATTGACGATGAAACACAGAAATTGCATCCGAATTAATTACAAAATGCACAATGCCGACTTAAGTACAAGAGGACTGACACTCCTATTTTCTATGATATGAACATCTCCTGTGAATCCAGTTTTGGATTCCGATGCTTCACTTCAGGTTTACTGTATCCCTTGGGCCTTCTTATTGACGATGAAACACAGAAATTGATTACGAATTTAATACAAAAGTCACAATGCCGACTTAAGTACAAGAGGACTACACTCTCACTTTCTATGATATGAACCTCTCGTGTGAGACCAGTTTTAGATTCCGATGCTTCACTTCAGGTTTACTGTATCCCTTGGACTTTCTTATTGACGATGAAACACAGAAATTGCATCCGAATTTAATACAAGAGGCACAATGCCGGCTTAAGTACAAGAGGACTGACAGTCTCACTTTCTATGATACGAACCTCTCCTGTGAGTCCAGTTTTAGATTCCGATGCTTCACCTCAGGTTTACTGTATCCCTTGGACCTTCTTATTGACGATGAAACACAGAAATTGCATCCGAACTTAATACAAAAGTCACAATGCTGACTTAAGTACAAGCGGACTGACACTCTCACATTCTATGATATGAACCTCTCCTGTGAGTCCAGTTTTAGATTCCGATGCTTCACTTCAGGTTTACTGTATCCTTTGGACCTTCTTATTGACGATGAAACACTGAAATTGCTTACGAATTTAATACAAAAGTCACAATGCCGACTTAAGTACAAGAGGACTACACTCTCACTTTCTATGATATGAACCTCTCGTGTGAGACCAGTTTTAGATTCCGATGCTTCACTTCAGGTTTACTGTATTTCTTGGACCTTCTTATTGACGATGAAACACAGAAATTGCATCCGAATTTAATACAAAAATCACGATGCCGACTTAAGTACAAGAGGACTGACACTCTAACTGTCTATGATATGAACCTCTCCTGTGAGTCCAGTCTTAGATTCCGATGCTTCACTTCAGGTGTACTGTATCCCATGGACCTTCTTATTGACGATGAAACACAGAAATTGCATCCGAATTTAATAAAAAAGGCACAATGTCGACTTAAGTGAAAGAGGACTGACACTCTCATTTTGTATGATATGAACCTCTCCTGTGAGTCCAGTTTTAGATTCCGATGCTTCACTTCAGGGTTACTGTATCCCTTGGACCTTCTTATTGAAGATGAAACATAGAAATTGCATCCGAATTTAATACAAAAGTCACAATGCCGACTTAAGTACAAGAGTACTGACACACTCACTTTCTACGATATGAACCTCTCCTGTGAGTTCAGTTTTAGATTGCGATGCTTCAGTTCTGGTTTACTGTATCCCTTGGACATTCTTATTGACGCTGAAACACAGAAATTGCATCCGAATTTAATACTAAAGGCACAATGCCGACTTAAGATCAAGAGGACTGAAACTCTCACTTTCTATGATATGAACCTCTCCTGTGAGTCCAGTTTTAGATTCCGATGCTTCACTTGAGGTTTACTGTATCCCTTGGACTTTCTTATTGACGATGAAACACCGAAATTGCATCCGAATTTAATACTAAAGTCACAATGCCGACTTAAGTACAAAAGTACTGACACACTCACTTTCTACGATATGAACCTCTCCTGTGAGTTCAGTTTTAGATTGCGATGCTTCACTTCTGGTTTACTGTATCCCTTGGAGATTCTTATTGACGCTGAAACACAGAAATTGCATCCGAATTTAATATAAAAGGCACAATGCCTACTTAAGTACAAGAGGACTGACACTCTCACTTTCTATGATATGAACTTCTCCAGTGTGTCCAGTTTTAGATTCCGATGCTTCACTTCAGGTTTACTGTATCCCTTGGGCCTTCTTATTGACGATCAAACACAGAAATTGCTTACGAATTTAACACAAAAGTCACAATGCCGACTTAAGTACAAGAGGACTACACTCTCACTTTCTATGATATGAACCTCTCCTGTGAGACCAGTTTTAGATTCCGATGTTTCACTTCAGGTTTACTGTATCCCTTGGACCTTCTTATTGACGATGAAACACAGAAATTGCATCCGAATTTAATACAAAAATCACCATGCCGACTTAAGTACAAGAGGACTGACACTCTAACTGTCTATGATATGAACCTCTCCTGTGAGTCCAGTCTTAGATTCCGATGCTTCACTTCAGGTGTACTGTATCCCATTGACCTTCTTAATGACGATGAAATACAGAAATTGCATCCGAATTTAATACAAAAGGCACAATGCCGACTTAAGTACAACAGGACAGACACTCTCACTTTCTATGATATGAACTTCTCCTGTGTGTCGAGTTTTAGATTCCGATGCTTCACTTCAGGTTTACTGTATCCCTTGGGCCTTCTTATTGACGATGAAACACAGAAATTGCATCCGAATTTAATACAAAAGGCACAATGCCGACTTAAGTACATTAGGACGGACACACCCACTTTCTATGATATGAACCACTCCTGTGAGTCCAGTTTTACACTCCGATGCTTCACTTCAGGTTTACTGTATCCCTTGGACCTTCTTATTGACGGTGAAATACAGAAATTGCATCTGAAATTAATACAAAATGCACAATGCCGACTTAAGTACAAGAGGACTGACACTCTCACTTTCTATGATATGAACCTCTTCTGTGAGTCCAGTTTTAGATTCCGATGCTTCGCCTCAGGTTTACTGTATCCCTTGGACCTTCTTATTGACGATGAAACACAGAAATGGCATCCGAATTAATTACAAAAGGCACAATGCCGACTTAAGTACAAGAGGACTGACACTCCTATTTTCTATGATATGAACATCTCCTGTGAATCCAGTTTTGGATTCCGATGCTTCACTTCAGGTTTACTGTATCCCTTGGGCCTTCTTATTGACGATGAAACACAGAAATTGCTTACGAATTTAATACAAAAGTCACAATGCCGACTTAAGTACAAGAGGACTACACTCTCACTTTCTATGATATGAACCTCTCCTGTGAGACCAAATTTAGATTCCGATGCTTCACTTACGGTTTACTGTATCCCTTGGACCTTCTTATTGACGATGAAACACAGAAATTACATCCGAATTTAATACAAAAATCACGATGCCGACTTAAGTACAAGAGGACTGACACTCTAACTGTCTATGATATGAACCTCTCCTGTGAGTCCAGTCTTAGATTCCGATGCTTCACTTCAGGTGTACTGTATCCCATGGACCTTCATATTGACGATGAAATACAGAAATTGCATCCGAATTTAATACAAAAGGCACAATGCCGACTTAAGTACAACAGGACTGACACTCTCACTTTCTATGATATGAACTTCTCCTGTGTGTCCAGTTTTAGATTCCGATGCTTCACTTCAGGTTTACTGTATGCCTTGGACCTTCTTATTGACGATGAAACACTGAAATTGCATCCGAATTTATTACAAAAGCCACAATGCCGACTTATATACAAGTGGACTGACAGCCTCACTTTCTGTGTTATGAACCTCTCCTGTGAGTCCAGTTTTAGATTCCGATGCTTCACTTCAGGTTTACTGTATCCCTTGGACCTTCTTATTGACGATGAAACACAGAAATTGCATCCGAATTTAATACAAAAGTCACGATGCCGACTTAAGTACAAGCGGACTGACACTCTCACATTATATGATATGAACCTCTCCTGTGAGTCCAGTTTTAGATTCCGATGCTTCACTTCAGGTTTACTGTATCCCTTGGACCTTCTTATTGACAGTGGAACACAGAAATTGCATAGGAATTTAATACAAAAGTCACAATGCCGACTTAAGTACAAGAGGACTGACACTCTCACTTTCTATGATATGAACCTCTCCTGTGAGACCAGTTTTACATTCCGATGCTTCACTTCAGGTTTACTGTATTTAATGGAACTTCTTATTGACGATGAAACACAGAATTTGCATCCGAATTTAATACAAAAATCACGAAGCCGACTTAAGTACAAAAGGACTGACACTCTAACTTTCTATGATATGAACCTCTCCTGTGAGTCCAGTTTTAGATTCCGATGCCTCACTTCAGGTTTACTGTATCCCTTGGACCTTCTTATTGACGATGAAACACAGAAATTGCATCCGAATTTAATAGAAATGTCACAATGCCGACTTAAGTACAAGAGGACTGACACTCTCACTTTCTATGATATGAACCTCTTCTGTGAGTCCAGTTTTAGATTCCGATGCTTCGCTTCAGGTTTACTGTATCCCTTGGACCTTCTTATTGACGATGAAACACAGAAATTGCATCCGAATTAATTACAAAATGCACAATGCCGACTTAAGTACAAGAGGACTGACACTCCTATTTTCTATGATATGAACATCTCCTGTGAATCCAGTTTTGGATTCCGATGCTTCACTTCAGGTTTACTGTATCCCTTGGGCCTTCTTATTGACGATGAAACACAGAAATTGATTACGAATTTAATACAAAAGTCACAATGCCGACTTAAGTACAAGAGGACTACACTCTCACTTTCTATGATATGAACCTCTCCTGTGAGACCTGTTTTAGATTGCGATGCTTCACTTCAGGTTTACTGTATCCCTTGGACCTTCTTATTGACGATGAAACACAGAAATTGCATCCGAATTTAATACAAAAATCACGATGCCGACTTAAGTACAAGAGGACTGACACTCTAACTGTCTATGATATGAACCTCTCCTGTGAGTCCAGTCTTAGATTCCGATGCTTCACTTCAGGTGTACTGTATCCCATGGACCTTATTATTGACGATGAAATACAGAAATTGCATCCGAATTTAATACAAAAGGCACAATGCCGACTTAAGTACAACAGGACTGACACTCTGACTTTCTATGATATGAACTTCTCCTGTGTGTCCAGTTTTAGAATCCGATGCTTCACTTAAGGTTTACTGTATCCCTTGGACCTCCTTATTGACGATGAAACACTGAAATTGCATCCGAATTTACTACAAAAGCCACAATGCCCACTTATGTACAAGAGGACTGACACCCTCACTTTCTGTGTTATGAACCCCTCCTGTGAGTCCAGTTTTAGATTCCGATGCTTCACATCAGGTTTACAGTACCCCTTGGACCTTCTTATTGACGATGAAACACAGAAACTGCATCTGAATTTAATGCAAAAGTCACAATGCCGACTTATGTACAAGCAGACTGACACTCTCACTTTCTATGATATGAACCACTGCTGTGAGTCCAGTTTTAGATTCCGATGCTTCACTTCAGGTTTACTGTACCCCTTGAACCTTCTTATTTACAATGAAACACAGAAATTGCATACAAATTTAATACAAAAGTCACAATGCCGACTTAAGTACAAGAGGACTGACACTCTCACTATCTATATAAACCTCTCCTGTGAGACCAGTTTTAGATTCCGATGCTTCACTTCAGGTTTACTGTATTTAATGGACCTTCTTATTGACGAGGAAACACAGAAATGGCATCCGAATTTAATACAAAAATCACGATGCCGACTTAAGTACAAGAGGACTGACACTCCAACTTTCTATGATATGAACGTCTCCTGTGAGTCCAGTTCTAGATTTCGATGCTTCACTTCAGGTTTACTGTATTTAAGGGACCTTCTTATTGATGATGAAACACAGAAATTGCATCCGAATTTCATACAAAAATCACGATGCCGACTCAAGTACAAGAGGACTGACACTCTAACTTTGTATGCTATGAACCTCTCCTGTGAGTCCCGATGCTTCAATTCAGGTGTACTGTATCCCATGGACCTTCTTATTGACGATGAAATACAGAAATTGCATCCGAAATTAATACAAAAGGCACAATGCCGACTTAAGTACAAGGGGACTGACACTCTCACTTTCTATGATATGAACTTCTCCACTGTGTCCAGTTTTAGATTCCGATGCTTCACTTCAGGTTTACTGTATCCCTTGGGCCTTCTTATTGACGATGAAACACAGAAATTGCTTACGAATTTAATACAAAAGTCACAATGCTGACTTAAGTACAAGAGGACTGACACTCTCACTTTCTATGATATGAACCTCTCCTGTGAGAAAAGTTTTAGATTCCGATGCTTCACTTCAGGTTTACTGTATTTAATGGACCTACTTATTGACGATGAACCACAGAAATTGCATCCTAATTTAATACAAAAATCACGATGCCGACTTAAGTACAAGAGAACTGACACTCTAACTGTCTATGATATGAACCTCTCCTGTGAGTCCAGTTTTAGATTCCGATGCTTCGCTTCAGGTTTACTGTATCCCTTGGACCTTCTTATTGACGATGAAACACAGAAATTGCATCCGAATTTAATACAAAAGTCACAATGCCGACTTAAGTACAAGCGGACTGACACTCTCACTCAACGATATGAACCTCTCCTGTGAGTCCAGTTTTAGATTCCGATGCTTCACTTCAGGTTTACTGTATCCCTTGGACCTTCTTATTGACGATGAAACACAGAAATTGCATCCGAATTTAATACAAAAGTCACAATGCCGACTTAAGTACAAGAGGACTGACACTCTCACATTCTATGATATGAACCACTCCTGTGAGTCCAGTTTTAGATTCCGATGCTTCACTTCAGATTTACTGTATCCCTTGGACCTTCTTATTGCCGATGAAACACTGATATAGGATCCGAATTTAATACAAAAGTCACAATGCCGACTAAAGTACAAGAGGACCAACACTCTCACTTTCTATGATATGAACCTCTTCTGTGAGTCCAGTTTTAAATTCCGATGCTTCACTTCAGGTTTACTGTATTCAATGGACCTTCTTATTGACGATGAAACACAGAAATTGCATTTGAATTTAATACAAAAATCACGATGCCGACTTAAGTACAAGAGGACTGACACTCTAACTTTCTATGATATGAACCTCTCCTGTGAGTCCAGTTTTAGATTCCGATGCTTCACTTCAGGTTTACTGTATCCCATGGACCTTCTTATTGACGATGAAATACAGAAATTGCATCCGAATTTAATACGAAAGGCAAAATGCCGACTTAAGTACAAGAGGACTGACACTCCCACTTTCTATGATATGAACCACTCCTGTGAGTCCAGTTTTAGATTCCGATGTTTCTCTTCAGGTTTACTGTTTCCCTTTGACCTTCTTATTGACGGTGAAACACAGAAATTGCATCCGAAATTAATACAAAATGCACAATGCCGACTTAAGTACAAGAGGACTGACACTCTCACTTTCTATGATATGAACCTCTCCTGTGAGTCCAGTTTTAGATTCCGATGCTTCACTTCAGGTTTACTGTATCCCTTGGACCTTCTTATTGACGATGAAACACAGAAATTGCATCCGAATTTAATACAAAAGTCACAATGCCGACTTAAGTACAAGAGAACTGGCACTCTCACTTTCTATGATACGAACCTCTCCTGTGAGTCCAGTTTTGATTCCGATGCTTCACTTCAGGTTTACTGTATCCCTTGGACCTTCTTATTGACGATGATACACTGAAATTGCATCCGAATATATTACTAAAGCCACAATGCCGACTTATGTACAAGAGGACTGACACCCTCACTTTCTGTGATATGAACCTCTCCTGTGAGTCCAGTTTTAGATTCCGATGCTTCACTTCAGGTTTACTGTATCCCTTGGACCTTCTTATTGACGATGAAACACAGAAATGGCATCCGAATTTAATACAAAAGTTACAATGCCGACTTAAGTACAAGCGGACTGACACTCTCACATTCTATGATATGAACCTCTCCTGTGAGTCCAGTTTTAAATTCCGATGCTTCACTTCTGTTTACTGTATCCCTTGGACCTTCTTATTGACGATGAAACACAGAAATTGATTCCGAATTTAATACAAAAGTCACAATGTAGTCTTAAGTACAAGAGGACTGACACTCTCACTTTCTATGATATGAAAGACTCCTGTGAGTCCAGTATTAGATTCCGATGCTTCACTTCAGGTTTACTGTATCCCTTGGACCTTCTTATTGACGATGAAACACAGAAATTGCATCCGAAATTAATACAAAATGCACAATGCCGACTTAAGTACAAGAGGACTGACACTCTCACTTTCTATGATATGAACCTCTCCTGTGAGTCCAGTTTTGGATTCCGATGCTTCACTTCAGGTTTACTGTATCCCTTGGACCTTCTTATTGACGATGAAACACAGAAATTGCATCCGAATTTAATAGAAATGTCACAATGCCGACTTAAGTACAAGAGGACTGACACTCTCACTTTCTATGATATGAACCTCTTCTGTGAGTCCAGTTTTAGATTCCGATGCTTCGCTTCAGGTTTACTGTATCCCTTGGACCTTCTTATTGACAATGAAACACAGAAATTGCATCCGAATTAATTACAAAATGCACAATGCCGACTTAAGTACAAGAGGACTGACACTTCTATTTTCTATGATATGAACATCTCCTGTGAATCCAGTTTTGGATTCCGATGCTTCACTTCAGGTTTACTGTATCCCTTGGGCCTTCTTATTGACGATGAAACACAGAAATTGCTTACGAATTTAATACAAAAGTCACAATGCCGACTTAAGTACAAGAGGACTACACTCTCACTTTCTATGATATGAACCTCTCCTGTGAGACCAGTTTTAGATTCCGATGCTTCACTTCAGGTTTACTGTATCCCTTGGACCTTCTTATTGACGATGAAACACAGAAATTGCATCCGAATTTAATACAAAAATCACGATGCCGACTTAAGTACCAGAGGACTGACACTCTAACAGTCTATGATATGAACCTCTCCTGTGAGTCCAGTCTTCGATTCCGATGCTTCACTTCAGGTGTACTGTATCCCATGGACCTTCTTATTGATGATGAAATACAGAAATTGCATCCGAATTTAATACAAAAGGCACAATGCCGACTTAAGTACAACAGGACTGACACTCTCACTTTCTATGATATGAACTTCTCCTGTGTGTCCAGTTTTAGAATCCGATGCTTCACTTCAGGTTTACTGTATCCCTTGGACCTTCTTATTGACGATGAAACACTGAAATTGCATCCGAATTTATTACAAAAGCCACAATGCCGACTTATGTACAAGAGGACTGACACCCTCACTTTCTGTGTTATGAACCCCTCCTGTGAGTCCAGTTTTAGATTCCGATGCTTCACATCAGGTTTACAGTATCCCTTGGACCTTCTTATTGACGATGAAACACAGAAACTGCATCTGAATTTAATGCAAAAGTCACAATGCCGACTTATGTACAAGAGGACTGACACCCTCACTTTCTGTGTTATGAACCTCTCCTGTGAATCCAGTTTTAGATTCCGATGCTTCACTTCAGGTTTACTGTATCCCTTGGACCTTGTTATTGACGATGAAACACAGAAATTGCATCCGAATTTAATACAAAAGTCACAATGCCGACTTAAGTACAAGAGGATTGACTCTCTCACTTTCTATGATATGAACAGCTCCTGTGTGTCCAGATTTAGATTCCGATGCTTCACTTCAGGTTTACTGTATGCCTTGGACCTTCTTATTGACGATGAAACACTGAAATTGAATCCGAATTTATTACAAAAGCCACAATGCCGACTTATGTACAAGTGGACTGACACCCTCACTTTCTGTGTTATGAACCTCTCCTGTGAGTCCAGTTTTAGTTTCCGATGCTTCACTTCAGGTTTACTGTATCCCTTGGACCTTCTTATTGACGATGAAACACAGATATTGCATCCGAATTTAATACAAAAGTCACAATGCCGACTTAAGTACAAGCGGACTGACACTCTCACATTCTATGATATGATCCTCTCCTGTGAGTCCAGTTTTAGATTCCGATGCTTCACTTCAGGTTTACTGTATCCCTTGGACCTTCTTATTGACGATGAAACACAGAAATTGCATAGGAATTTAATACAAAAGTCACAATGCCGACTTAAGTACAAGAGGACTGACACTCTCACTTTCTATGATATGAACCTCTCCTGTGAGACCAGTTTTAGATTCCGATGCTTCACTTCAGGTTTACTGTATTTAATGGAACTTCTTATTGACGACGAAACACAGAATTTGCATCCGAATTTAATACAAAAATCACGAAGCCAACTTAAGTACAAGAGGACTGACACTCTAACTTTCTATGGTATGAACCTCTCCTGTGAGTCCAGTTTTAGATTCCGATGCTTCACTTCAGGTTTACTGTATCCCTTGGACCTTCTTATTGACGATGAAACACAGAAATGGCATCCGAATTAATTACAAAAGGCACAATGCCGACTTAAGTACAAGAGGACTGACACTCCTATTTTCTATGATATGAACATCTCCTGTGAATCCAGTTTTGGATTCCTATGATTCACTTCAGGTTTACTGTATCCCTTGGACCTTCTTATTGACGATGAAACACAGAAATTGCATCCGAATTTAATACAAAACTCACAATGCCGACTTAAGTACAAGCAGACTGACACTCTCACTTTCTATGATATGAACCACTGCTGTGAGTCCAGTTTTAGATTCCGATGCTTCACTTCAGGTTTACTGTATCCCTTGGACCTTCTTATTGCCGATGAAACACAGAAATAGCATCCGAATTTAATACAAAAGTCACAATGCCGACTTAAGTAAAAGAGGACTGACACTCTCACTTTCTCTGATATGAACCTCTCCTGTGAGTCCAGTTTTAGATTCCGATGCTTCACTTCAGGTTTACTGTACCCCTTGAACCTTCTTATTTACAATGAAACACAGAAATTGCATACGAATTTAATACAAAAGTCACAATGCCGACTTAAGTACAAGAGGACTGACACTCTCACTATCTATATAAACCTCTCCTGTGAGACCAGTTTTAGATTCCGATGCTTCACTTCAGGTTTACTGTATTTAATGGACCTTCTTATTGACGAGGAAACACAGAAATGGCATCCGAATTTAATACAAAAATCACGATGCCGACTTAAGTACAAGAGGACTGACACTCCAACTTTCTATGATATGAACGTCTCCTGTGAGTCCAGTTCTAGATTTCGATGCTTCACTTCAGGTTTACTGTATTTAATGGACCTTCTTATTGATGATGAAACACAGAAATTGCATCCGAATTTCATACAAAAATCACGATGCCGACTCAAGTACAAGAGGACTGACACTCTAACTTTGTATGCTATGAACCTCTCCTGTGAGTCCCGATGCTTCAATTCAGGTGTACTGTATCCCATGGACCTTCTTATTGACGATGAAATACAGAAATTGCATCCGAAATTAATACAAAAGGCACAATGCCGACTTAAGTACAAGAGGACTGACACTCTCACTTTCTATGATATGAACTTCTCCAGTGTGTCCAGTTTTAGATTCCGATGCTTCACATCAGGTTTACTGTATCCCTTGGGCCTTCTTATTGACGATGAAACACAGAAATTGCTTACGAATTTAATACAAAAGTCACAATGCCGACTTAAGTACAAGAGGACTGACACTCTCACTTTCTATGATATGAATCTCTCCTGTGAGACAAGTTTTAGATTCCGATGCTTCACTTCAGGTTTACTGTATTTAATGGACCTTCTTATTGACGATGAACCACAGAAATTGCATCCGAATTTAATACAAAAATCACGATGCCGACTTAAGTACAAGAGAACTGACACTCTAACTGTCTATGATATGAACCTCTCCTGTGAGTCCAGTTTTAGATTCCGATGCTTCGCTTCAGGTTTACTGTATCCCTTGGACCTTCTTATTGACGATGAAACACAGAAATTGCATCCGAATTTAATACAAAAGTCACAATGCCGACTTAAGTACAAGCGGACTGACACTCTCACTCAATGATATGAACCTCTCCTGTGAGTCCAGTTTTAGATTCCGATGCTTCACTTCAGGTTTACTGTATCCCTTGGACCTTCTTATTGACGATGAAACACAGAAATTGCATCCGAATTTAATACAAAAGTCACAATGCCGACCTAAGTACAAGAGGACTGACACTCTCACATTCTATGATATGAACCACTCCTGTGAGTCCAGTTTTAGATTCCGATGCTTCACTTCAGATTTACTGTATCCCTTGGACCTTCTTATTGCCGATGAAACACAGATATAGGATCCGAATTTAATACAAAAGTCACAATGCCGACTTAAGTACAAGAGGACCAACACTCTCACTTTCTATGATATGAACCTCTTCTGTGAGTCCAGTTTTAGATTCCGATGCTTCACTTCAGGTTTACTGTATCCCTTGGACCTTCTTATTTACAATGAAACACAGAAATTGTATACGAATTTAATACAAAAGTCACAATGCCGACTTAAGTACAAGAGGACTGACAATGTCACTTTCTATGATATGAACCTCTCCTGTGAGACCAGTTTTAGATTCCGATGCTGCACTTCAGGTTTACTGTATTCAATGGACCTTCTTATTGACGATGAAACACAGAAATTGCATTTGAATTTAATACAAAAATCACGATGCCGACTTAAGTACAAGAGGACTGACACTCTAACTTTCTATGATATGAACCTCTCCTGTGAGTCCAGTTTTAGATTCCGATGCTTCACTTCAGGTTTACTGTATTCCATGGACCTTCTTATTGACGATGAAATACAGAAATTGCATCCGAATTTAATACGAAAGGCACAATGCCGACTTAAGTACAAGAGGACTGACACTCCCACTTTCTATGATATGAACCACTCCTGTGAGTCCAGTTTTAGATTCCGATGTTTCACTTCAGGTTTACTGTTTCCCTTTGACCTTCTTATTGACGGTGAAACACAGAAATTGCATCCGAAATTAATACAAAATGCACAATGCCGACTTAAGTACAAGAGGACTGACACTCTCACTTTCTATGATATGAACCTCTCCTGTGAGTCCAGTTTTAGATTCCGATGCTTCACTTCAGGTTTACTGTATCCCTTGGACCTTCTTATTGACGATGAAACACAGAAATTGCATCCGAATTTAATACAAAAGTCACAATGCCGACTTAAGTACAAGAGAACTGACACTCTCACTTTCTATGATACGAACCTCTCCTGCGAGTCCAGTTTTGATTCCGATGCTTCACTTCAGGTTTACTGTATCCCTTGGACCTTCTTATTGACGATGAAACACTGAAATTGCATCCGAATTTATTACTAAAGCCACAATGCCGACTTATGTACAAGAGGACTGACACCCTCACTTTCTGTGATATGAACCTCTCCTGTGAGTCCAGTTTTAGATTCCGATGCTTCACTTCAGGTTTACTGTATCCCTTGGACCTTCTTATTAACGATGAAACACAGAAATTGCATCCGAATTTAATACAAAAGTTACATTGCCGACTTAAGTACAAGCGGACTGACACTCTCACATTCTATGATATGAACCTCTCCTGTGAGTCCAATTTTAAATTCCGATGCTTCACTTCTGTTTACTGTATCCCTTGGACCTTCTTATTGACGATGAAACACAGAAATTGATTCCGAATTTAATACAAAAGTCACAATGTAGACTTAAGTACAAGAGGACTGACACTCTCACTTTTTATGATATGAAAGACTCCTGTGAGTCCAGTATTAGATTCCGATGCTTCACTTCAGGTTTACTGTATCCCTTGGACCTTCTTATTGACGATGAAACACAGAAATTGCATCCGAAATTAATACAAAATGCACAATGCCGACTTAAGTACAAGAGGACTGACACTCTCACTTTCTATGATATGAACCTCTCCTGTGTGTCCAGTTTTAGATTCCGATGCTTCACTTCAGGTTTACTGTATCCCTTGGACCTTCTTATTGACGATGAAACACAGAAATTGCATCCGAATTTAATAGAAATGTCACAATGCCGACTTAAGTACAAGAGGACTGACACTCTCACTTTCTATGATATGAACCACTTCTGTGAGTCCAGTTTTAGATTCCGATGCTTCGCTTCAGGTGTACTGTATCCCATGGACCTTCTTATTGACGATGAAATACAGAAATTGCATCCGAATTTAATACAAAAGGCACAATGCCGACTTAAGTACAACAGGACTGACACTCTCACTTTCTATGATATGAACTTCTCCTGTGTGTCCAGTTTTAGAATCCGATGCTTCACTTCAGGTTTACTGTATCCCTTGGACCTTCTTATGGACGATGAAACACAGAAATTGCATCCGAATTTATTACCAAAGCCACAATGCCGACTTATGTACAAGAGGACTGACACCCTCACTTTCTGTGTTATGAACCCCTCCTGTGAGTCCAGTTTTAGATTCCGATGCTTCACATCAGGTTTACAGTATCCCTTGGACCTTCTTATTGACGATGAAACACAGAAACTGCATCTGAATTTAATGCAAAAGTCACAATGCCGACTTATGTACAAGAGGACTGACACCCTCACTTTCTGTGTTATGAACCTCTCCTGTGAATCCAGTTTTAGATTCCGATGCTTCACTTCAGGTTTACTGTATCCCTTGGACCTTGTTATTGACGATGAAACACAGAAATTGCATCCGAATTTAATACAAAAGTCACAATGCCGACTTAAGTACAAGAGGATTGACTCTCTCACTTTCTATGATATGAACATCTCCTGTGTGTCCAGATTTAGATTCCGATGCTTCACTTCAGGTTTACTGTATCCCTTCGACCTTCTTATTGACGATGAAACACAGAAATTGCATAGGAATTTAATACAAAAGTCACAATGCCGACTTAAGTACAAGAGGACTGACACTCTCACTTTCTATGATATGAACCTCTCCTGTGAGACCAGTTTTAGATTCCGATGCTTCACTTCAGGTTTACTGTATTTAATGGAACTTCTTATTGACGACGAAACACAGAATTTGCATCCGAATTTAATACAAAAATCACGAAGCCAACTTAAGTACAAGAGGACTGACACTCTAACTTTCTATGGTATGAACCTCTCCTGTGAGTCCAGTTTTAGATTCCGATGCTTCACTTCAGGTTTACTGTATCCCTTGGACCTTCTTATTGACGATGAAACACAGAAATGGCATCCGAATTAATTACAAAAGGCACAATGCCGACTTAAGTACAAGAGGACTGACACTCCTATTTTCTATGATATGAACATCTCCTGTGAATCCAGTTTTGGATTCCTATGATTCACTTCAGGTTTACTGTATCCCTTGGACCTTCTTATTGACGATGAAACACAGAAATTGCATCCGAACTTAATACAAAAGGCACAATGCCGACTTAAGTACAAGAGGACTGACACTCTCACTTTCTATTATAGGAAAATCTCCTGTGGGTCCAGTTTTAGATTCCGATGATTCACTTCAGGTTTACTGTATACCTTGGACTTTCTTATTGACGATGAAACACAGAAATTGCATAAGAATTTAATGCAAAAGGCACAATGCCGACTTAAGCACAAGAGTACTGACACTCTCACTTTCTATGATATGAACCTCTCCTGTGAGTCCAGTTTTAGAATCCGGTGCTTCACTTCAGGTTTACTGTATCCCTTGGACCTTCTTATTTACGATGAAACACAGAAATTGCATCCGAATTTAATATAAAAGTCACAATGCCGACTTAAGTACAAGCGGACTGACACTCTCACTCAATGATATGAACCTCTCCTGTGAGTCCAGTTTTAGATTCCGGTGCTTCACTTCAGGTTTACTGTATCCCTTGGACCTTCTTATTGACGATGAAACACAGAAATTGCATCCGAATTTAATACAAAAGTCACAATGCCGACTTAAGTACAAGAGGACTGACACTCTCACATTCTATGATATGAACCACTCCTGTGAGTCCAGTTTTAGATTCCGATACTTCACTTCAGATTTACTGTATCCCTTGGACCTTCTTATTGCCGATGAAACACAGATATAGGATCCGAATTTAATACAAAAGTCACAATGCCGACTTAAGTACAAGAGGACCAACACTCTCACTTTCTATGATATGAACCTCTTCTGTGAGTCCAGTTTTAGATTCCGATGCTTCACTTCAGGTTTACTGTATCCCTTGGACCTTCTTATTTACAATGAAACACAGAAATTGTATACGAATTTAATACAAAAGTCACAATGCCGACTTAAGTACAAGAGGACTGACAATGTCACTTTCTATGATATGAACCTCTCCTGTGAGACCAGTTTTAGATTCCGATGCTTCACTTCAGGTTTACTGTATTCAATGGACCTTCTTATTGACGATGAAACACAGAAATTGCATTTGAATTTAATACAAAAATCACGATGCCGACTTAAGTACAAGAGGACTGACACTCTAACTTTCTATGATATGAACCTCTCCTGTGAGTCCAGTTTTAGATACCGATGCTTCACTTCAGGTTTACTGTATCCCATGGACCTTCTTATTGACGATGAAATACAGAAATTGCATCCGAATTTAATACGAAAGGCACAATGCCGACTTAAGTACAAGAGGACTGACACTCCCACTTTCTATGATATGAACCACTCCTGTGAGTCCAGTTTTAGATTCCGATGTTTCACTTCAGGTTTACTGTTTCCCTTTGACCTTCTTATTGACGGTGAAACACAGAAATTGCATCCGAAATTAATACAAAATGCACAATGCCGACTTAAGTACAAGAGGACTGACACTCTCACTTTCTATGATATGAACCTCTCCTGTGAGTCCAGTTTTAGATTCCGATGCTTCTCTTCAGGTTTACTGTATCCCTTGGACCTTCTTATTGACGATGAAACACAGAAATTGCATCCGAATTTAATACAAAAGTCACAATGCCGACTTAGGTACAAGAGAACTGACACTCTCACTTTCTATGATACGAACCTCTCCTGTGAGTCCAGTAATGATTCCGATGCTTCACTTCAGGTTTACTGTATCCCTTGGACCTTCTTATTGACGATGAAACACTGAAATTGCATCCGAATTTATTACTAAAGCCACAATGCCGACTTATGTACAAGAGGACTGACACCCTCACTTTCTGTGATATGAACCTCTCCTGTGAGTCCAGTTTTATATTCCGATGCTTCACTTCAGGTTTACTGTATCCCTTGGACCTTCTTATTGACGATGAAACACAGAAATTGCATCCGAATTTAATACAAAAGTTACAATGCCGACTTAAGTACAAGCGGACTGACACTCTCACATTCTATGATATGAACCTCTCCTGTGAGTCCAGTTTTAAATTCCGATGCTTCACTTCTGTTTACTGTATCCCTTGGACCTTCTTATTGACGATGAAACACAGAAATTGATTCCGAATTTAATACAAAAGTCACAATGTAGACTTAAGTACAAGAGGACTGACACTCTCACTTTCTATGATATGAAAGACTCCTGTGAGTCCAGTATTAGATTCCGATGCTTCACTTCAGGTTTACTGTATCCCTTGGACCTTCTTATTGACGATGAAACACAGAAATTGCATCCGAATTTAATACAAAAGTCACAATGCCGACTTAAGTACAAGAGAACTGACACTCTCACTTTCTATGATACGAACCTCTCCTGTGAGTCCAGTTTTGATTCCGATGCTTCACTTCAGGTTTACTGTATCCCTTGGACCTTCTTATTGACGATGAAACACAGAAATTGCTTACGAATTTAATACAAAAGTCACAATGCCGACTTAAGTACAAGAGGACTGACACTCTCACTTTCTATGATATGAACCTCTCCTGTGAGACCAGTTTTAGATTCCGATGCTTCACTTCAGGTTTACTGTATTTAATGGAACTTCTTATTGACGACGAAACACAGAATTTGCATCCGAATTTAATACAAAAATCACGAAGCCAACTTAAGTACAAGAGGACTGACACTCTAACTTTCTATGGTATGAACCTCTCCTGTGAGTCCAGTTTTAGATTCCGATGCTTCACTTCAGGTTTACTGTATCCCTTGGACCTTCTTATTGACGATGAAACACAGAAATGGCATCCGAATTAATTACAAAAGGCACAATGCCGACTTAAGTACAAGAGGACTGACACTCCTATTTTCTATGATATGAACATCTCCTGTGAATCCAGTTTTGGATTCCTATGATTCACTTCAGGTTTACTGTATCCCTTGGACCTTCTTATTGACGATGAAACACAGAAATTGCATCCGAACTTAATACAAAAGGCACAATGCCGACTTAAGTACAAGAGGACTGACACTCTCACTTTCTATTATAGGAAAATCTCCTGTGGGTCCAGTTTTAGATTCCGATGATTCACTTCAGGTTTACTGTATACCTTGGACCTTCTTATTGACGATGAAACACTGAAATTGCATCCGAATTTATAACAAAAGCCACAATGCCGACAAATGTACAAGAGGACTGACACCCTCACTTTCAGTGTTATGAACCCCTCCTGTGAGTCCAGTTTTAGATTCCGATGCTTCACTTCAGGTTTACTGTATCCCTTGGACCTTCTTATTGACGATGAAACACAGAAATTGCATCCGAATTTAATACAAAAGTCACCTGGCCGACTTAAGTACAAGCGGACTGACACTCTCACATTCTATGATATAAACCTCTCCTGTGAGTCCAGTTTTAGATTCCGATGATTCACTTCAGGTTTATTGTATCCCTTGGACCTTCTTATTGACGATGAAACACAGAAATTGCATAGGAATTTAATACAAAAGTCACAATGCCGACTTAAGTACAAGAGGACTGACACTCTCACTTTCTATGATATGAACCTCTCCTGTGAGACCGGTTTTAGATTCCGATGCTTCACTTCAGGTTTACTGTACTTAATGGAACTTGTTATTGACGATGAAACACAGAATTTGCATCCGAATTTAATACAAAAATCACGAAGACGACTTAAGTACAAAAGGACTGACACTCAAACTTTCTATGATATGAACCTCTCCTGTGAGTCCAGTTTTGGATTCCGATGCTTCACTTCAGGTTTACTGTATCCCTTGGACCTTCTTATTGACGATGAAACACAGAAATTGCATCCGAATTTAATAGAAATGTCACAATGCAGACTTAAGTACAAGAGGACTGACACTCTCACTTTCTATGATATGAACCTCTTCTGTGAGTCCAGTTTTAGATTCCGATGCTTCGCTTCAGGCTTACTGTATCCCTTGGACCTTCTTATTGACGATGAACCACAGAAATGGCATCCGAATTAATTACAAAAGGCACAATGCCGACTTAAGTACAAGAGGACTGACACTCCTATTTTCTATGATATGAACATCTCCTGTGAATACAGTTTTGGATTCCGATGATTCACTTCAGGTTTACTGTATCCCTTGGACCTTCTTATTGACGATGAAATACAGAAATTGCATCCGAACTTAATACAAAAGTCACAATGCCGACATAAGTACAAGAGGCCGGACACTCTCACTTTCTATGATATGAACCTCTCCTGTGAGTCCAGTTTTAGATTCCGATGCTTCAGTTCAGGTTTACTGTATCCCTTGGAGATTTTTATTGACGATAAAACACAGAAATTGAATCCGAATTTAATACAAAAGTCACAATGCCGACTTAAGTACAAGAGGACTGACACTCTCACTTTCTATTATATGAACCACTCCTGTGAGTCCAGTTTTGGATTCCGATGCTTCACTTCAGGTTTACAGTATCCCTTGGACCTTCTTATTGACGAAGAAACATAGAAATTGCATCCGAATTTAATACAATAGTCACAATGCCGACTTAAGTACAAGAGTACTGACACACTCACTTTCTACGATATGAACCTCTCCTGTGAGTTCAGTTTTAGATTGCGATGCTTCACTTCTGGTTTACTGTATCCCTTGGACATTCTTATTGACGCTGAAACACAGAAATTGCTTCCGAATTTAATACAAAAGGCACAATGCCTACTTAAGTACAAGAGGACTGACACTCTCACTTTCTATGATATGAACTTCTCCAGTGTGTCCAGTTTTAGATTCCGATGCTTCACTTCAGGTTTACTGTATCCCTTGGGCCTTCTTATTGACGATGAAACACAGAAAATGCTTACGAATTTAATACAAAAGTCACAATGCCGACTTAAGTACAAGAGGACTACACTCTCACTTTCTATGATATGAACCTCTCCTGTGAGACCAGTTTTAGATTCCGATGCTTCACTTCAGGTTTACTGTATCCATTGGACCTTCTTATTGACGATGAAACACAGAAATTGCATCCGAATACAATACAAAAATCACGATGCCGACTTAAGTACAAGAGGACTGACACTCTAACTGTCTATGATATGAACCTCTCCTGTGAATCCAGTCTTAGATTCCGATGCTTCACTTCAGGTGTACTGTATCCCATGGACCTTCTTATTGACGATGAAATACAGAAATTGCATCCGAATTTAATACAAAAGGCACAATGCCGACTTAAGTACAACAGGACTGACACTCTCACTTTCTATGATATGAACTTCTCCTGTGTGTCCAGTTTTAGAATCCGATGCTTCACTTCAGGTTTACTGTATCCCTTGGACCTTCTTATTGACGATGAAACACTGAAATTGCATCCGAATTTATTACAAAAGCCACAATGCCGACTTATGTACAAGAGGACTGACACCCTCACTTTCTGTGTTATGAACCCCTCCTGTGAGTCCAGTTTTAGATTCCGATGCTTCACATCAGGTTTACAGTATCCCTTGGACCTTCTTATTGACGATGAAACACAGAAACTGCATCTGAATTTAATGCAAAAGTCACAATGCCGACTTATGTACAAGAGGACTGACACCCTCACTTTCTGTGTTATGAACCTCTCCTGTGAATCCAGTTTTAGATTCCGATGCTTCACTTCAGGTTTACTGTATCCCTTGGACCTTGTTATTGACGATGAAACACAGAAATTGCATCCGAATTTAATACAAAAGTCACAATGCCGACTTAAGTACAGGAGGATTGACTCTCTCACTTTCTATGATATGAACATCTCCTGTGTGTCCTGATTTAGATTCCGATGCTTCACTTCAGGTTTACTGTATACCTTGGACCTTCTTATTGACGATGAAACACTGAAATAGCATCCGAATTTATTACAAAAGCCACAATGCCGACTTATGTACAAGTGGACTGACACCCTCACTTTCTGTGTTATGAACCTCTCCTGTGAGTCCAGTTTTAGATTCCGATGCTTCACTTCAGGTTTACTGTATCCCTTGGACCTTCTTATTCACGATGAAACACAGAAATTGCATCCGAATTTAATACAAAGATCACAATGCCGACTTAAGTACAAGCGGACTGACACTCTCACATTCTATGATATAAACCTCTCCTGTGAGTCCAGTTTTAGATTCCGATGCTTCACTTCAGGTTTACTGTATCCCTTGGACCTTCTTATTGACGATGAAACACAGAAATTGCATAGGAATTTAATACAAAAGTCACAATGCCGACTTAAGTACAAGAGGACTGACACTCTCACTTTCTATGATATGAACCTCTCCTGTGAGACCAGTTTTAGATTCCGATGCTTCACTTCAGGTTTACTGTACTTAATGGAACTTCTTATTGACGATGAAACACAGAATTTGCATCCGAATTTAATACAAAAATCACGAAGCCGACTTAAGTACAAAAGGACTGACACTCAAACTTTCTATGATATGAACCTCTCCTGTGAGTCCAGTTTTAGATTCCGATGCTTCACTTCAGGTTTACTGTATCCCTTGGACCTTCTTATTGACGATGAAACACAGAAATTGCATCCGAATTTAATAGAAATGTCACAATGCCGACTTAAGTACAAGACGACTGACACTCTCACTATCTATGATATGAACCTCTTCTGTGAGTCCAGTTTTAGATTCCGATGCTTCGCTTCAGGTTTACTGTATCCCTTGGACCTTCTTATTGACGATGAACCACAGAAATGGCATCCGAATTAATTACAAAAGGCACAATGCCGACTTAAGTACAAGAGGACTGACACTCCTATTTTCTATGATATGAACATCTCCTGTGAATCCAGTTTTGGATTCCGATGATTCACTTCAGGTTTACTGTATCCCTTGGACCTTCTTATTGACGATGAAACACAGAAATTGCATCCGAACTTAATACAAAAGTCACAATGCCGACTTAAGTACAAGAGGCCGGACACTCTCACTTTCTATAATATGAACCTCTCCTGTGAGTCCAGTTTTAGATTCCGATGCTTCAGTTCAGGTTTACTGTATCCCTTGGAGATTTTTATTGACGATAAAACACAGAAATTGAATCCGAATTTAATACAAAAGTCACAATGCCGACTTAAGTACAAGAGGACTGACGCTCTAACTTTCTATTATATGAACCACTCCTCTGAGTCCAGTTTTAGATTCCGATGCTTCACTTCAGGTTTACTGTATCCCTTGGACCTTCTTATTGACGAAGAAACATAGAAATTGCATCCGAATTTAATACAATAGTCACAATGCCGACTTAAGTACAAGAGTACTGACACACTCACTTTCTACGATATGAACCTCTCCTGTGAGTTCAGTTTTAGATTGCGATGCTTCACTTCTGGTTTACTGTATCCCTTGGACATTCTTATTGACGCTGAAACACAGAAATTGCTTCCGAATTTAATACAAAAGGCACAATGCCTACTTAAGTACAAGAGGACTGACACTCTCACTTTCTATGATATGAACTTCTCCAGTGTGTCCAGTTTTAGATTCCGATGATTCACTTCAGGTTTACTGTATCCCTTGGGCCTTCTTATTGACGATGAAACACAGAAAATGCTTACGAATTTAATACAAAAGTCACAATGCCGACTTAAGTACAAGAGGACTACACTCTCACTTTCTATGATATGAACCTCTCCTGTGAGACCAGTTTTAGATTCCGATGCTTCACTTCAGGTTTACTGTATTTAATGGAACTTCTTATTGACGACGAAACACAGAATTTGCATCCGAATTTAATACAAAAATCACGAAGCCAACTTAAGTACAAGAGGACTGACACTCTAACTTTCTATGGTATGAACCTCTCCTGTGAGTCCAGTTTTAGATTCCGATGCTTCACTTCAGGTTTACTGTATCCCTTGGACCTTCTTATTGACGATGAAACACAGAAATGGCATCCGAATTAATTACAAAAGGCACAATGCCGACTTAAGTACAAGAGGACTGACACTCCTATTTTCTATGATATGAACATCTCCTGTGAATCCAGTTTTGGATTCCTATGATTCACTTCAGGTTTACTGTATCCCTTGGACCTTCTTATTGACGATGAAACACAGAAATTGCATCCGAACTTAATACAAAAGGCACAATGCCGACTTAAGTACAAGAGGACTGACACTCTCACTTTCTATTATAGGAAAATCTCCTGTGGGTCCAGTTTTAGATTCCGATGATTCACTTCAGGTTTACTGTATACCTTGGACTTTCTTATTGACGATGAAACACAGAAATTGCATAAGAATTTAATGCAAAAGGCACAATGCCGACTTAAGCACAAGAGTACTGACACTCTCACTTTCTATGATATGAACCTCTCCTGTGAGTCCAGTTTTAGAATCCGGTGCTTCACTTCAGGTTTACTGTATCCCTTGGACCTTCTTATTTACGATGAAACACAGAAATTGCATCCGAATTTAATATAAAAGTCACAATGCCGACTTAAGTACAAGCGGACTGACACTCTCACTCAATGATATGAACCTCTCCTGTGAGTCCAGTTTTAGATTCCGGTGCTTCACTTCAGGTTTACTGTATCCCTTGGACCTTCTTATTGACGATGAAACACAGAAATTGCATCCGAATTTAATACAAAAGTCACAATGCCGACTTAAGTACAAGAGGACTGACACTCTCACATTCTATGATATGAACCACTCCTGTGAGTCCAGTTTTAGATTCCGATACTTCACTTCAGATTTACTGTATCCCTTGGACCTTCTTATTGCCGATGAAACACAGATATAGGATCCGAATTTAATACAAAAGTCACAATGCCGACTTAAGTACAAGAGGACCAACACTCTCACTTTCTATGATATGAACCTCTTCTGTGAGTCCAGTTTTAGATTCCGATGCTTCACTTCAGGTTTACTGTATCCCTTGGACCTTCTTATTTACAATGAAACACAGAAATTGTATACGAATTTAATACAAAAGTCACAATGCCGACTTAAGTACAAGAGGACTGACAATGTCACTTTCTATGATATGAACCTCTCCTGTGAGACCAGTTTTAGATTCCGATGCTTCACTTCAGGTTTACTGTATTCAATGGACCTTCTTATTGACGATGAAACACAGAAATTGCATTTGAATTTAATACAAAAATCACGATGCCGACTTAAGTACAAGAGGACTGACACTCTAACTTTCTATGATATGAACCTCTCCTGTGAGTCCAGTTTTAGATACCGATGCTTCACTTCAGGTTTACTGTATCCCATGGACCTTCTTATTGACGATGAAATACAGAAATTGCATCCGAATTTAATACGAAAGGCACAATGCCGACTTAAGTACAAGAGGACTGACACTCCCACTTTCTATGATATGAACCACTCCTGTGAGTCCAGTTTTAGATTCCGATGTTTCACTTCAGGTTTACTGTTTCCCTTTGACCTTCTTATTGACGGTGAAACACAGAAATTGCATCCGAAATTAATACAAAATGCACAATGCCGACTTAAGTACAAGAGGACTGACACTCTCACTTTCTATGATATGAACCTCTCCTGTGAGTCCAGTTTTAGATTCCGATGCTTCTCTTCAGGTTTACTGTATCCCTTGGACCTTCTTATTGACGATGAAACACAGAAATTGCATCCGAATTTAATACAAAAGTCACAATGCCGACTTAGGTACAAGAGAACTGACACTCTCACTTTCTATGATACGAACCTCTCCTGTGAGTCCAGTAATGATTCCGATGCTTCACTTCAGGTTTACTGTATCCCTTGGACCTTCTTATTGACGATGAAACACTGAAATTGCATCCGAATTTATTACTAAAGCCACAATGCCGACTTATGTACAAGAGGACTGACACCCTCACTTTCTGTGATATGAACCTCTCCTGTGAGTCCAGTTTTATATTCCGATGCTTCACTTCAGGTTTACTGTATCCCTTGGACCTTCTTATTGACGATGAAACACAGAAATTGCATCCGAATTTAATACAAAAGTTACAATGCCGACTTAAGTACAAGCGGACTGACACTCTCACATTCTATGATATGAACCTCTCCTGTGAGTCCAGTTTTAAATTCCGATGCTTCACTTCTGTTTACTGTATCCCTTGGACCTTCTTATTGACGATGAAACACAGAAATTGATTCCGAATTTAATACAAAAGTCACAATGTAGACTTAAGTACAAGAGGACTGACACTCTCACTTTCTATGATATGAAAGACTCCTGTGAGTCCAGTATTAGATTCCGATGCTTCACTTCAGGTTTACTGTATCCCTTGGACCTTCTTATTGACGATGAAACACAGAAATTGCATCCGAATTTAATACAAAAGTCACAATGCCGACTTAAGTACAAGAGAACTGACACTCTCACTTTCTATGATACGAACCTCTCCTGTGAGTCCAGTTTTGATTCCGATGCTTCACTTCAGGTTTACTGTATCCCTTGGACCTTCTTATTGACGATGAAACACAGAAATTGCTTACGAATTTAATACAAAAGTCACAATGCCGACTTAAGTACAAGAGGACTACACTCTCACTTTCTATGATATGAACCTCTCCTGTGAGACCAGTTTTAGATTCCGATGCTTCACTTCAGGTTTACTGTATCCCTTGGACCTTCTTATTGACGATGAAACACAGAAATTGCATCCGAATTTAATACAAAAATCACGATGCCGACTTAAGTACAAGAGGTCTGACACTCTAACTGTCTATGATATGAACCTCTCCTGTGAGTCCAGTCTTAGATTCCGATGCTTCACTTCAGGTGTACTGTATCCCATGGACCTTCTTATTGACGATGAAATACAGAAATTGCATCCGAATTTAATACAAAAGGCACAATGCGGACTTAAGTACAACAGGACTGACACTCTCACTTTCTATGATATGAACTTCTACTGTGTGTCCAGTTTTAGATTCCGATGCTTCACTTCAGGTTTACTGTATCCCTTGGACCTTCTTATTGACGATGAAACACTGAAATTGCATCCGAATTTATAACAAAAGCCACAATGCCGACAAATGTACAAGAGGACTGACACCCTCACTTTCAGTGTTATGAACCCCTCCTGTGAGTCCAGTTTTAGATTCCGATGCTTCACTTCAGGTTTACTGTATCCCTTGGACCTTCTTATTGACGATGAAACACAGAAATTGCATCCGAATTTAATACAAAAGTCACCTGGCCGACTTAAGTACAAGCGGACTGACACTCTCACATTCTATGATATAAACCTCTCCTGTGAGTCCAGTTTTAGATTCCGATGATTCACTTCAGGTTTATTGTATCCCTTGGACCTTCTTATTGACGATGAAACACAGAAATTGCATAGGAATTTAATACAAAAGTCACAATGCCGACTTAAGTACAAGAGGACTGACACTCTCACTTTCTATGATATGAACCTCTCCTGTGAGACCGGTTTTAGATTCCGATGCTTCACTTCAGGTTTACTGTACTTAATGGAACTTGTTATTGACGATGAAACACAGAATTTGCATCCGAATTTAATACAAAAATCACGAAGCCGACTTAAGTACAAAAGGACTGACACTCAAACTTTCTATGATATGAACCTCTCCTGTGAGTCCAGTTTTGGATTCCGATGCTTCACTTCAGGTTTACTGTATCCCTTGGACCTTCTTATTGACGATGAAACACAGAAATTGCATCCGAATTTAATAGAAATGTCACAATGCAGACTTAAGTACAAGAGGACTGACACTCTCACTTTCTATGATATGAACCTCTTCTGTGAGTCCAGTTTTAGATTCCGATGCTTCGCTTCAGGCTTACTGTATCCCTTGGACCTTCTTATTGACGATGAACCACAGAAATGGCATCCGAATTAATTACAAAAGGCACAATGCCGACTTAAGTACAAGAGGACTGACACTCCTATTTTCTATGATATGAACATCTCCTGTGAATACAGTTTTGGATTCCGATGATTCACTTCAGGTTTACTGTATCCCTTGGACCTTCTTATTGACGATGAAATACAGAAATTGCATCCGAACTTAATACAAAAGTCACAATGCCGACATAAGTACAAGAGGCCGGACACTCTCACTTTCTATGATATGAACCTCTCCTGTGAGTCCAGTTTTAGATTCCGATGCTTCAGTTCAGGTTTACTGTATCCCTTGGAGATTTTTATTGACGATAAAACACAGAAATTGAATCCGAATTTAATACAAAAGTCACAATGCCGACTTAAGTACAAGAGGACTGACACTCTCACTTTCTATTATATGAACCACTCCTGTGAGTCCAGTTTTGGATTCCGATGCTTCACTTCAGGTTTACAGTATCCCTTGGACCTTCTTATTGACGAAGAAACATAGAAATTGCATCCGAATTTAATACAATAGTCACAATGCCGACTTAAGTACAAGAGTACTGACACACTCACTTTCTACGATATGAACCTCTCCTGTGAGTTCAGTTTTAGATTGCGATGCTTCACTTCTGGTTTACTGTATCCCTTGGACATTCTTATTGACGCTGAAACACAGAAATTGCTTCCGAATTTAATACAAAAGGCACAATGCCTACTTAAGTACAAGAGGACTGACACTCTCACTTTCTATGATATGAACTTCTCCAGTGTGTCCAGTTTTAGATTCCGATGCTTCACTTCAGGTTTACTGTATCCCTTGGGCCTTCTTATTGACGATGAAACACAGAAAATGCTTACGAATTTAATACAAAAGTCACAATGCCGACTTAAGTACAAGAGGACTACACTCTCACTTTCTATGATATGAACCTCTCCTGTGAGACCAGTTTTAGATTCCGATGCTTCACTTCAGGTTTACTGTATCCATTGGACCTTCTTATTGACGATGAAACACAGAAATTGCATCCGAATACAATACAAAAATCACGATGCCGACTTAAGTACAAGAGGACTGACACTCTAACTGTCTATGATATGAACCTCTCCTGTGAATCCAGTCTTAGATTCCGATGCTTCACTTCAGGTGTACTGTATCCCATGGACCTTCTTATTGACGATGAAATACAGAAATTGCATCCGAATTTAATACAAAAGGCACAATGCCGACTTAAGTACAACAGGACTGACACTCTCACTTTCTATGATATGAACTTCTCCTGTGTGTCCAGTTTTAGAATCCGATGCTTCACTTCAGGTTTACTGTATCCCTTGGACCTTCTTATTGACGATGAAACACTGAAATTGCATCCGAATTTATTACAAAAGCCACAATGCCGACTTATGTACAAGAGGACTGACACCCTCACTTTCTGTGTTATGAACCCCTCCTGTGAGTCCAGTTTTAGATTCCGATGCTTCACATCAGGTTTACAGTATCCCTTGGACCTTCTTATTGACGATGAAACACAGAAACTGCATCTGAATTTAATGCAAAAGTCACAATGCCGACTTATGTACAAGAGGACTGACACCCTCACTTTCTGTGTTATGAACCTCTCCTGTGAATCCAGTTTTAGATTCCGATGCTTCACTTCAGGTTTACTGTATCCCTTGGACCTTGTTATTGACGATGAAACACAGAAATTGCATCCGAATTTAATACAAAAGTCACAATGCCGACTTAAGTACAGGAGGATTGACTCTCTCACTTTCTATGATATGAACATCTCCTGTGTGTCCTGATTTAGATTCCGATGCTTCACTTCAGGTTTACTGTATACCTTGGACCTTCTTATTGACGATGAAACACTGAAATAGCATCCGAATTTATTACAAAAGCCACAATGCCGACTTATGTACAAGTGGACTGACACCCTCACTTTCTGTGTTATGAACCTCTCCTGTGAGTCCAGTTTTAGATTCCGATGCTTCACTTCAGGTTTACTGTATCCCTTGGACCTTCTTATTCACGATGAAACACAGAAATTGCATCCGAATTTAATACAAAGATCACAATGCCGACTTAAGTACAAGCGGACTGACACTCTCACATTCTATGATATAAACCTCTCCTGTGAGTCCAGTTTTAGATTCCGATGCTTCACTTCAGGTTTACTGTATCCCTTGGACCTTCTTATTGACGATGAAACACAGAAATTGCATAGGAATTTAATACAAAAGTCACAATGCCGACTTAAGTACAAGAGGACTGACACTCTCACTTTCTATGATATGAACCTCTCCTGTGAGACCAGTTTTAGATTCCGATGCTTCACTTCAGGTTTACTGTACTTAATGGAACTTCTTATTGACGATGAAACACAGAATTTGCATCCGAATTTAATACAAAAATCACGAAGCCGACTTAAGTACAAAAGGACTGACACTCAAACTTTCTATGATATGAACCTCTCCTGTGAGTCCAGTTTTAGATTCCGATGCTTCACTTCAGGTTTACTGTATCCCTTGGACCTTCTTATTGACGATGAAACACAGAAATTGCATCCGAATTTAATAGAAATGTCACAATGCCGACTTAAGTACAAGACGACTGACACTCTCACTATCTATGATATGAACCTCTTCTGTGAGTCCAGTTTTAGATTCCGATGCTTCGCTTCAGGTTTACTGTATCCCTTGGACCTTCTTATTGACGATGAACCACAGAAATGGCATCCGAATTAATTAC
Organism: Schistocerca serialis cubense; assembly: GCF_023864345.2. NCBI lineage: Eukaryota > Metazoa > Arthropoda > Insecta > Orthoptera > Acrididae > Schistocerca > Schistocerca serialis. Next base: position 22,077,291 of record NC_064647.1, on the reverse strand, counting down.
AAAAGGCACAATGCCGACTTAAGTACAAGAGGACTGACACTCCTATTTTCTATGATATGAACATCTCCTGTGAATCCAGTTTTGGATTCCGATGATTCACTTCAGGTTTACTGTATCCCTTGGACCTTCTTATTGACGATGAAACACAGAAATTGCATCCGAACTTAATACAAAAGTCACAATGCCGACTTAAGTACAAGAGGCCGGACACTCTCACTTTCTATAATATGAACCTCTCCTGTGAGTCCAGTTTTAGATTCCGATGCTTCAGTTCAGGTTTACTGTATCCCTTGGAGATTTTTATTGACGATAAAACACAGAAATTGAATCCGAATTTAATACAAAAGTCACAATGCCGACTTAAGTACAAGAGGACTGACGCTCTAACTTTCTATTATATGAACCACTCCTCTGAGTCCAGTTTTAGATTCCGATGCTTCACTTCAGGTTTACTGTATCCCTTGGACCTTCTTATTGACGAAGAAACATAGAAATTGCATCCGAATTTAATACAATAGTCACAATGCCGACTTAAGTACAAGAGTACTGACACACTCACTTTCTACGATATGAACCTCTCCTGTGAGTTCAGTTTTAGATTGCGATGCTTCACTTCTGGTTTACTGTATCCCTTGGACATTCTTATTGACGCTGAAACACAGAAATTGCTTCCGAATTTAATACAAAAGGCACAATGCCTACTTAAGTACAAGAGGACTGACACTCTCACTTTCTATGATATGAACTTCTCCAGTGTGTCCAGTTTTAGATTCCGATGATTCACTTCAGGTTTACTGTATCCCTTGGGCCTTCTTATTGACGATGAAACACAGAAAATGCTTACGAATTTAATACAAAAGTCACAATGCCGACTTAAGTACAAGAGGACTACACTCTCACTTTCTATGATATGAACCTCTCCTGTGAGACCAGTTTTAGATTCCGATGCTTCACTTCAGGTTTACTGTATCCCTTGGACCTTCTTATTGACGATGAAACACAGAAATTGCATCCGAATACAATACAAAAATCACGATGCCGACTTAAGTACAAGAGGACTGACACTCTAACTGTCTATGATATGAACCTCTCCTGTGAATCCAGTCTTAGATTCCGATGCTTCACTTCAGGTGTACTGTATCCCATGGACCTTCTTATTGACGATGAAATACAGAAATTGCATCCGAATTTAATACAAAAGGCACAATGCCGACTTAAGTACAACAGGACTGACACTCTCACTTTCTATGATATGAACTTCTCCTGTGTGTCCAGTTTTAGAATCTGATGGTTCACTTCAGGTTTACTGTATCCCTTGGACCTTCTTATTGACGATGAAACACTGAAATTGCATCCGAATTTATTACAAAAGCCACAATGCCAACTTATGTACAAGAGGACTGACACCCTCACTTTCTGTGTTATGAACCCCTCCTGTGAGTCCAGTTTTAGATTCCGATGCTTCACATCAGGTTTACAGTATCCCTTGGACCTTCTTATTGACGATGAAACACAGAAACTGCATCTGAATTTAATGCAAAAGTCACAATGCCGACTTATGTACAAGAGGACTGACACCCTCACTTTCTGTGTTATGAACCTCTCCTGTGAATCCAGTTTTAGATTCCGATGCTTCACTTCAGGTTTACTGTATCCCTTGGACCTTGTTATTGACGATGAAACACAGAAATTGCATCCGAATTTAATACAAAAGTCACAATGCCGACTTAAGTACAAGAGGATTGACTCTCTCACTTTCTATGATATGAACATCTCCTGTGTGTCCTGATTTAGATTCCGATGCTTCACTTCAGGTTTACTGTATGCCTTGGACCTTCTTATTGACGATGAACACTGAAATAGCATCCGAATTTATTACATAAGCCACAATGCCGACTTATGTACAAGTGGACTGACACCCTCACTTTCTGTGTTATGAACCTCTCCTGTGAGTCCAGTTTTAGATTCCGATGCTTCACTTCAGGTTTACTGTATCCCTTGGACCTTCTTATTCACGATGAAACACAGAAATTGCATCCGAATTTAATACAAAAGTCACAATGCCGACTTAAGTACAGGCGGACTGACACTCTCACATTCTATGATATGAACCTCTCCTGTGAGTCCAGTTTTAGATTCCGATGCTTCACTTAAGGTTTACTGTATCCCTTGGACCTTCTTATTGACGATGAAACACAGAAATTGCATAGGAATTTAATACAAAAGTCACAATGCCGACTTAAGTACAAGAGGACTGACACTCTCACTTTCTATGATATGAACCTCTCCTGTGAGACCAGTTTTAGATTCCGATGCTTCACTTCAGGTTTACTGTATTTAATGGAACTTCTTATTGACGATGAAACACAGAATTTGCATCCGAATTTAATACAAAAATCACGAAGCCGACTTAAGTACAAAAGGTCTGACACTCTAACTTTCTATGATATGAACCTCTCCAGTGAGTCCAGTTTAAATTCCGATGCTGCACTTCAGGTTTACTGTATCCCTTGGACCTTCTTATTGACGATGAAACACAGAAATTGCATCCGAATTTAAAAGAAATGTCACAATGCTTACTTAAGTACAAGAGGACTGACACTCTCACTTTCTATGATATGAACCTCTTCTGTGTGTCCAGTTTTAGATTCCGATGCTTCGCTTCAGGTTTACTGTATCCCTTGGACCTTCTTATTGACGATGAACCACAGAAATGGCATCCGAATTAATTACAAAAGGCACAATGCCGACATAAGTTCAAGAGGACTGACACTCCTATTTTCTATGATATGAACATCTCCTGTGAATCCAGTTTTGGATTACGATGATTCACTTCAGGTGTACTGTATCCCTTGGACCTTCTTATTGACGATGAAACACAGAAATTGCATCCGAACTTAATACAAAATGCACAATGCCGACTTAAGTACAAGAGGACTGACACTCTCACTTTCTATGATATGAACCACTCCTGTGAGTCCAGTTTTAGATTCCGATGCTTCAGTTCAGGTTTACTGTATCCCTTGGAGATTTTTATTGACGATAAAACGCAGAAATTGAATCCGAATTTAATACAAAAGTCACAATGCCGACTTCAGTACAAGAGGACTGACACTCTCACTTTCTATGATATGAACCACTGCTGTGAGTCCAGTTTTAGATTCCGATGTTTCACTTCAGGTTTACTGTATCCCTTGGACATTCTTATTGACGATGAAACATAGAAATTGCATCCGAATTTAATACAATAGTAACAATGCCGACTTAAGTACAAGAGTACTGACACACTCACTTTCTACGATATGAACCTCTCCTGTGAGTTCAGTTTTAGATTGCGATGCTTCACTTCTGGTTTACTGTATCCCTTGGACATTCTTATTGACGCTGAAACACAGAAATTGCATCCGAAATTAATACAAAAGGCACAATGCCTACTTAAGTACAAGAGGACTGACACTCTCACTTTCTATGATATGAACTTCTCCAGTGTGTCCAGTTTTAGATTCCGATGCTTCACTTCAGGTTTACAGTATCCCTTGGGCCTTCTTATTGACGATGGAACACAGAAATTGCTTACGAATTTAATACAAAAGTCACAATGCCGACTTAAGTACAAGAGGACTACACTCTCACGTTCTATGATATGAACCTCTCCTGTGAGACCAGTTTTAGATTCCGATGCTTCACTTCAGGTGTACTGTATCCCATGGACCTTCTTATTGACGATGAAATACAGAAATTGCATCCGAATTTAATACAAAAGGCACAATGCCGACTTAAGTACAACAGGACTGACACTCTCACTTTCTATGATACGAACTTCTCCTGTGTGTCCAGTTTTAGAATCCGATGCTTCACTTCAGGTTTACTGTACCCCTTGGACCTTCTTATTGACGATGAAACACTGCAATTGCATCCGAATTTATTACAAAAGCCACAATGCCGACTTATGTACAAGAGGACAGACACCCTCACTTTCTGTGTTATGAACCCCTCCTGTGAGTCCAGTTTTAGATTCCGATGCTTCACATCAGGTTTACAGTATCCCTTGGACCTTCTTATTGACGATGAAACACAGAAACTACATCTGAATTTAATGCAAAAGTCACAATGCCGACTTATGTACAAGAGGACTGACACCCTCACTTTCTGTGTTATGAACCTCTCCTGTGAATGCAGTTTTAGATTCCGATGCTTCACTTCAGGTTTACTGTATCCCTTGGACCTTGTTATTGACGATGAAACTCAGAAATTGCATCCGAATTCAATACAAAAGTCACAATGCCGACTTAAGTACAAGCGGACTGACACTCTCACATTCTATGATATGAACCTCTCCTGTGAGTCCAGTTTTAGATTCCGATGCTTCACTTCAGGTTTACTGTATCCCTTGGACCTTGTTATTGACGATGAAACTCAGAAATTGCATCCGAATTCAATACAAAAGTCACAATGCCGACTTAAGTACAAGCGGACTGACACTCTCACATTCTATGATATGAACCTCCCTGTGAGACCAGTTTTAGATTCCGATGCTTCACTTCAGGTTTACTGTATTTAATGGAACTTCTTATTGACGATGAAACACAGAATTTGCATCCGAATTTAATACAAAAATCACAAAGCCGACTTAAGTACAAGAGGACTGAAACTCTAACTTTCTATGGGATGAACCTCTCCTGTGAGTCCAGTTTTAGATTCCGATGCTTCACTTCAGGTTTACTGTATCCCTTGGACCTTCTTATTGACGATGAAACACAGAAATTGCATCCGAATTTAATAGAAATGTCACAATGCCGACATAAGTACAAGAGGACTGACACTCTCACTTTCTATGATATGAACCTCTTCTGTGAGTGTAGTTTTAGATTCCGATGCTTCGCTTCAGGTTTACTGTATCCCTTGGACCTTCTTATTGACGATGAAACACAGAAATGGCATCCGAATTAATTACAAAAGGCACAATGCCGACTTAAGGACAAGAGGACTGACACTCCTATTTTCTATGATATGAACATCTCCTGTGAATCCAGTTTTGGATTCCGATGATTCACTTAAGGTTTACTGTATCCCTTGGACCTTCTTATTGACGATGAAACACAGAAATTGCATCCGAACTTAATACAAAAGGCACGATGCCGACTTAAGTACAAGAGGACTGACACTCTCACTTTCTATGATATGAAAATCTCCTGTGAGTCCAGTTTTAGATTCCGATGCTTCACTTCAGGTTTACTGTATACCTTGGACTTTCTTATTGACGATGAAACACAGAAATTGCATAATAATTTAATGCAAAAGGCACAATGCCGACTTAAGCACAAGAGTACTGACACTCTCACTTTCTATGATATGAACCTCTCCTGTGAGTCCAGTTTTAGAATCCGGTGCTTCACTTCAGGTTTACTGTATCGCTTGGACCTTCTTATTTACGATGAAACACAGAATTTGCATCCGAATTTAATACAAAACTCACAATGCCGACTTAAGTACAAGCAGACTGACACTCTCACTTTCTATGATATGAACCACTGCTGTGAGTCCAGTTTTAGATTCCGATGCTTCACTTCAGGTTTACTGTATCCCTTGGACCTTCTTATTGCCGATGAAACACAGGAATAGCATCCGAATTTAATACAAAAGTCACAATGCCGACTTAAGTACAAGAGGACTGACACTCTCACTTTCTCTGATATGAACCTCTCCTGTGAGTCCAGTTTTAGATTCCGATGCTTCACTTCAGGTTTACTGTACCCCTTGAACCTTCTTATTTACAATGAAACACAGAAATTGCATACGAATTTAATACAAAAGTCACAATGCCGACTTAAGTACAAGAGGACTGACACTCTCACTTTCTATATAAACCTCTCCTGTGAGACCAGTTTTAGATTCCGATGCTTCACTTCAGGTTTACTGTATTTAATGGACCTTCTTATTGACGATGAAACACAGAAATGGCATCCGAATTTAATACAAAAATCACGATGCCGACTTAAGTACAAGAGGACTGACACTCCAACTTTCTATGATATGAACGTCTCCTGTGAGTCCAATTCTAGATTTCGATGCTTCACTTCAGGTTTACTGTATTTAATGGACCTTCTTATTGACGATGAAACACAGAAATTGCATCCGAATTTAATACAAAAATCACGATGCCGACTTAAGTACAAGAGGACTGACACTCTAACTTTGTATGCTGTGAACCTCTCCTGTGAGTCCCGATGCTTCAATTCAGGTGTACTGTGTCCCATGGACCTTCTTATTGACGATGAAATACAGAAATTGCATCCGAATTTAATACAAAAGGCACAATGCCGACTTAAGTACATGAGGACTGACACTCTCACTTTCTATGATATGAACTTCTCCAGTGTGTCCAGTTTTAGATTCCGATGCTTCACTTCAGGTTTACTGTATCCCTTGGGCCTTCTTATTGACGATGAAAAACAGAAATTGCTTACGAATTTAATACAAAAGTCACAATGCCGACTTAAATACAAGAGGACTGACACTCTCACTTTCTATGATATGAACCTCTCCTGTGAGACCAGTTTTAGATTCCGATGCTTCACTTCAGGTTTACTGTATTTAATGGAGCTTCTTATTGACGATGAACCACAGAAATTGCATCCGAATTTAATACAAACATCACGATGCCGACTTAAGTACAAGAGAACTGACACTCTAACTGTCTATGATATGAACCTCTCCTGTGAGTCCAGTTTTAGATTCCGATGCTTCACTTCAGGTTTACTGTATCCCTTGGACCTTCTTATTGACGATGAAACACAGAAATTGCATCCGAATTTAAAACAAAAGTCACAATGCCCACTTAAGTACAAGCGGACTGACACTCTCACTTTCAATGATATGAACCTCTCCTGAGTGTCCAGTTTTAGATTCCGATGCTTCACTTCAGGTTTACTGTATCCCTTGGACCTTCTTATTGACGATGAAACACAGATATTGCATCCGAATTTAATACAAAAGTCACAATGTCGACTTAAGTACAAGAGGACTGACACTCTCACTTTCTATGATATGAACCACTCCTGTGAGTCCAGTTTTAGATTCCGATGCTTCACTTCAGGTTTACTGTATCCCTTGGACCTTCTTATTGACGATGAAACACAGAAATTGCATCCGAATTTAATACAAGAGGCACAATGCCGGCTTAAGTACAAGAGGACTGACAGTCTGACTTTCTATGATACGGACCTCTCCTGTGAGACCAGTTTTAGATTCCAATGCCTCACTTCAGGTTTACTGTATCCCTTGGACCTTCTTGTTGACGATGAAACACAGAAATTGTATCCGAATTTAATACAATATGCACAATGCCGACTTAAGTACAAGAGGACTGACACTCTCACTTTCTATGATATGAACCTCTCCTGTGTGTCCAGGTTTAGATTCCGATGCTTCACTTCAGGTTTACTATATGCCTTGGATATTCTTATTGACGATAAAACACAGAAATTGCATCCGAATTTAATACAAAAGTCAAAATGCCGACTTAAGTACCAGAGGACTGACACTCTCACTTTCTATGATATGAACGTCTCCTGTGAGTCCAGTTTTAGATTCCGATGCATCACTTCAGGTTAACTGTATCCCTTGGACCTTCTTATTGACGATGAAACACAGAAATTGCAACCGAATTTAATACAAAAGTCACATTGCCGACTTAAGTACAAGAGAACTCACACTCTCACTTTCTATGATACGAACCTCTCCTGTGAGTCCAGTTTTGATTCCGATGCTTCACTTCAGGTTTACTGTATCCCTTGGACCTTCTTATTGACGATGAAACACTGAAATTGCATCCGAATTTATTACTAAAGCCACAATGCCGACTTATGCACAAGAGGACTGACACCCTCACTTTCTGTGATATGAACCTCTCCTGTGAGTCCAGTTTTAGATTCCGATGCTTCACTTCAGGTTTACTGTATCCCTTGGACCTTCTTATTGACGATGAAACACAGAAATAGCATCCGAATTTAATACAAAAGTTACAATGCCGACTTAAGTACAAGTGGACTGACACTCTCACTTTCTATGATATGCACCTCTCCAGTGAGTCCAGTTTTAAATTCCGATGCTTCACTTCAGGTTTACTGTATCCCTTGGACCTTCTTATTGACGATGAAACACAGAAATTGCATCCGAATTTAATACAAAAGTCACAATGCCGACTTAAGTACAAGAGGACTGACACTCTCACTTTCTATGATATGAAAGTCTCCTGTGAGTCCAGTTTTAGATTCCGATGCTTCACTTCAGGTTTACTGTATCCCTTGGACCTTCTTATTGACGCTGAAACACAGAAATTGCATCCGAATTTAATACAAAAGTCACAAAGCCGACTTAAGTACAAGAGAACTGACACTCTCACTTTCTATGATACGAACCTCTCCTGTGAGTCCAGTTTTGATTCCGATGCTTCACTTCAGGTTTACTGTATCCCTTGGACCTTCTTATTGACGATGAAACACTGTAATTGCATCAGAATTTATTACAAAAGCCACAATGCCGACTTATGTACAAGAGGACTGACACCCTCACTTTCTGTGATATGAACCTCTCCTGTGAGTCCAGTTTTAGATTCCGATGCTTCACTTCAGGTTTACTGTATCCCTTGGACCTTCTTATTGACGATGAAACACAGAAATTGCATCCGAATTTAATACAAAAGTTACAATGCCGACTTAAGTACAAGCGGACTGACACTCTCACTTTCTATGATATGAACCTCTCCTGTGAGTCCAGTTTTAGATTCCGATGCTTCACTTCAGGTTTACTGTATCCCTTGGACATTCTTATTGACGATGAAACACAGAAATTGCATCCGAATTTAATACAAAACTCACAATGCCGACTTAAGTACAAGAGGACTGACACTCTCACTTTCTATGATATGAACCACTGCTGTGAGTCCAGTTTTAGATTCCGATGCTTCACTTCAGGTTTATTGTATCCCTTGGACCTTCTTATTGACGATGAAACACCGAAATAGCATCCGAATTTAATACAAAAGTCACAATGCCGACTTAAGTACAAGAGGACTGAAACTCTCACTTTCTATGATATGAACCTCTTCTGTGAGTCCAGTTTTAGATTCTGATGCTTCACATCAGGTTTACTGTATCCCTTGGACCTTCTTATTTACAATGAAACACAGAAATTGCATACGAATTTAATACAAAAGTCACAATGCCGACTTAAGTACAAGAGGACTGACCCTCTCACTTTCTATGATATGAACCTCTCCTGTGAGACCAGTTTTAGATTCCGATGCTTCACTTCAGGTTTACTGTATTTAATGGACCTTCTCATTGACGATGAAACACAGAAATTGCATCCGAATTTAATACAAAAATCACGATGCCGACTTAAGTACAAGAGGACTGACACTCCAACTTTCTATGATTTGAACCTCTCCTGTGAGTCCAGTCTTAGATTCAGATGCTTCACTTCAGGTGTACTGTATCGCATGGACCTTCTTATTGGCGATGAAATACAGAAATTGCATCCGTATTTAATACAAAAGGCACAATGCCGACTTAAGTACAAGAGGACTGACACTCTCACTTTCTTTGATATGAACTTCTCCTATGTGTCCACTTTTAGATTCCGATGCTTCACTTCAGGTTTACTGTATCCCTTGGACCTTCTTATTGACGATGAAACACTGAAATTGTATCCGAATTTATTACAAAAGCCACAATGCCGACTTATGTACAAGAGGACTGACACCCTCAGTTTCTGTGCTATGAACCTCTCCTGTGAGTCCAGTTTTAGATTCCATTGTTTCACATCAGGTTTACTGTATCCCTTGGACCTTCTTATAGACGATGAAACACAGAAATTGCATCCGAATTTTATACAAATTTACAATGCCGACTTAAGTACAAGTGGACTGACACTCTCACTTTATATGATATGAACCTCTCCTGTGAGTCCAGTTTTAAATTCCGATGCTTCACTTCAGGTTTACTGTATCCCTTGGACCTTCTTATTGACGATGAAACACAGAAATTGCATCCGAATTTAATACAAAAGTCACAATGCCGACTTAAGTACAAGAGGACTGACACTCTCACTTTCTATGATATGAAAGTCTCCTGTGAGTCCAGTTTTAGATTCCGATGCTTCACTTCAGGTTTACTGTATCCCTTGGACCTTCTTATTGACGATGAAACACAGAAATTGCATCCGAATTTAATACAAAAGTCACAATGCCGACTTAAGTACAAGAGAACTGACACTCTCACTTTCTATGATACGAAGCTCTCCTGTGAGTCCAGTTTTGATTCCGATGCTTCACTTCAGGTTTACTGTATCCCTTGGAACTTCTTATTGACGATGAAACACTGTAATTGCATCCGAATTTATTACAAAAGCCACAATGCCGACTTATGTACAAGAGGACTGACACCCTCACTTTCTGTGATATGAACCTCTCCTGTGAGTCCAGTTTTAGATTCCGATGCTTCACTTCAGGTTTACTGTATCCCTTGGACCTTCTTATTGACGATGAAACACAGAAATTGCATCCGAATTCAATACAAAAGTTACAATGCCGACTTAAGTACAAGCGGACTGACACTCTCACTTTCTATGATATGAACCTCTCCTGTGAGTCCAGTTTTAGATTCCGATGCTTCACTTCAGGTTTACTGTATCCCTTGGACGTTCTTATTTACAATGAAACACAGAAATTGCATAAGAATTTAATACAAAAGTCACAATGCCGACTTAAGTACAAGAGGACTGACCCTCTCACTTTCTATGATATGAACCTCTCCTGTGAGACCAGTTTTAGATTCCGATGCTTCACTTCAGGTTTACTGTATTTAATGGACCTTCTTATTGACGATGAAACACAGAAATTGCATCCGAATTTAATACAAAAATCACGATGCCGACTTAAGTACAAGAGGACTGACACTCCAACTTTCTATGATTTGAACCTCTCCTGTGAGTCCAGTCTTAGATTCAGATGCTTCACTTCAGGTGTACTGTATCGCATGGACCTTCTTATTGACGATGAAATACAGAAATTGCATCCGAATTTAATACAAAAGGCACAATGCCGACTTAAGTACAAGAGGACTGACACTCTCACTTTCTTTGATATGAACTTCTCCTATGTGTCCACTTTTAGATTCCGATGCTTCACTTGAGGTTTACTGTATCCCTTGGACCTTCCTATTGACGATGAAACACTGAAATTGTATCCGAATTTATTACAAAAGCCACAATGCCGACTTATGTACAAGAGGACTGACACCCTCACTTTCTGTGCTATGAACCTCTCCTGTGAGTCCAGTTTTAGATTCCATTGTTTCACATCAGGTTTACTGTATCCCTTGGACCTTCTAATTGACGATGAAACACAGAAATTGCATCCGAATTTTATACAAAAGTCACAATGCCGACTTATGTACAAGAGGACTGACACCCTCACTTTCTGTGTTATGAACCTCTCCTGTGAGTCCAGTTTTAGATTCCGATGCTTCACTTCAGGTTTACTATATTCCTTGGACCTTCTTATTGACGATGAAACACAGTAATTGCATCAGAATTTAAAACAAAAGTCACAATGCCGACTTAAGTACAAGCGGACTGACACTCTCACTTTCTATGATATGAACCTCTCCTGTGAGTCCAGTTTTAGATTCCGATGCTTCACTTCAGGTTTACTGTATTCCTTGGACCTTCTTATTGACGATCAAACACAGAAATTGCATCCGAATTTAATACAAAAGCACAATGCCGACTTAAGTACAAGAGGACTGACACTCTCACTTTCTATGATATGAACCACTCCTGTGAGTCCAGTTTTAGATTACGATGCTTCACTTCAGTTTTACTGTATCCCTTGGACCTTCTTATTGCTGATGTAACACAGAAATAGCATCCAAATTTAATACAAAAGTCACAATGCCGACTTAAGTACAAGAGGACTGACACTCACACTTTCTATGATATGAACCTCTCCTGTTAGTCCAGTTTTAGATTCCGATGCTTCACTTCAGGTTTACCGTATCCCTTGGACCTTCTTATTTACAATGAAACACAGAAATTGCATACGAATTTAATACAAAAGTCACAATGTCGACTTAAGTACAAGAGGACTGACACTCTCACTTTCTATGATACGAACCTCTCCTGTGAGACCAGATTTAGATTCCAATGCCTCACTTCAGGTTTACTGTATCCCTTGGACCTTCTTTTTGACGATGAAACACAGAAATTGTATCCGAATTTAATACAAAATGCACAATGCCGACTTAAGTACAAGAGGACTGACACTCTCACTTTCTATGATATGAACCTCTCCTGTGAGTCCAGTTTTAGATTCCGATGCTTCACTTCAGGTTTACTGTATCCCTTGGACATTCTTATTGACGATAAAACACAGAAATTGCATACGAATTTAATACAAAAGTCACAATGCCGACTTAAGAACAAGAGGACTGACACTCTCACTTTCTATGATATGAACGTCTCCTGTGAGTCCAGTTTTAGATTCCGATGCATCACTTCATGTTAACTGTATCACTTGGACCTTCTTATTGACGATGAAACACAGAACTTGCATCCGAATTTAATACAAAAGTCACAATGCCGACTTAAGTACAAGAGAACTGACACTCTCACTTTCTATGATACGAACCTCTCCTGTGAGTCCAGTTTTGATTCCGATGCTTCACTTCAGGTTTACTGTATCCCTTGGACCTTCCTATTGACGATGAAACACTGAAATTGCATCCGAATTTATTACAAAAGCCACAATGCCGACTTATGTACAAGAGGACAGACACCCTCACTTTCTGTGATATGAACCTCTCCTGTGAGTCCAGTTTTAGATTCCGATGCTTCACTTCAGGTTTACTGTATCCCTTGGACCTTCTTATTGACGATGAAACACAGAAATTGCATCCGAAATTAATACAAAAGTTACAATGCCGACTCAAGTACAAGCGGACTGACACTCTCACTTTCTATGATATGAACCTCTCCTGTGAGTCCAGTTATAGATTCCGATGCTTCACTTCAGATTTACTGTATCCCTTGGACCTTCTTATTGACGATGAAACACAGAAATTGCATCCGAATTTAATACAAAAGTCACAATGCCGACTTAAGTACAAGAGGACAGACACTCTCACTTTCTATGATTTGAAAGTCTCCTGTGAGTCCAGTTTTAGATTCCGATGCTTCACTTCAGGATTACTGTATCTCTTGGACCTTCTTATTGACGATGAAACACAGAAATTGCATCCGAATTTAATACAAAAGTCACAATGCCGACTTAAGTACAAGAGGACTGACACTCTCACTTTCTATGATATGAACCACTGCTGTGAGTCCAGTTTAAGATTCCGATGCTTCACTTCAGGTTTACTGTATCCCTTGGACCTTCTTATTGACGATGAAACACCGAAATAGCATCCGAATTTAATACAAAAGTCACAATGCCGACTTAAGTACAAGAGGACTGACACTCTCACTTTCTATGATATGAACGTCTTCTGTGAGTCCAGTTTTGGATTCCGATGCTTCACATCAGGTTTACTGTATCCCTTGGACCTTCTTATTTACAATGAAACACAGAAATTGCATACGAATTTAATACAAAAGTCACAATGCCGACTTAAGTACAAGAGGACTGACCCTCTCACTTTCTATGATATGAACCTCTCCTGTGAGACCAGTTTTAGATTCCGATGCTTCACTTCAGGTTTACTGTATTTAATGGACCTTCTTATTGACGATGAAACACAGAAATTGCATCCGAATTTAATACAAAAATCACGATGCCGACTTATGTACAAGAGGACTGACACTCCAACTTTCTATGATTTGAACCTCTCCTGTGAGTCCAGTCTTAGATTCAGATGCTTCACTTCAGGTGTACTGTATCGCATGGACCTTCTTATTGACGATGAAATACAGAAATTGCATCCGAATTTAATACAAAAGGCACAATGCCGACTTAAGTACAAGTGGACTGACACTCTCACTTCCTTTGATATGAACTTCTCCTATGTGTCCACTTTTAGATTCCGATGCTTCACTTGAGGATTACTGTATCCCTTGGACCTTCTTATTGACGATGAAACACTGAAATTGTATCCGAATTTATTACAAAAGCCACAATGCCGACTAATGTACAAGAGGACTGACACCCTCACTTTCTGTGCTATGAACCTCTCCTGTGAGTCCAGTTTTAGATTCCATTGTTCACATCAGGTTTACTGTATCCCTTGGACCTTCTTATTGATGATGAAACACAGAAATTGCATCCGAATTTTATACAAAAGTCACAATGCCGACTTATGTACAAGCGGACTGACGCTCTCACTTTCTATGATATGAACCTCTCCTGTGAGTCCAGTTTTAGATTCCGATGCTTCACTTCAGGTTTACTGTATCCCTTGGACCTTCTTATTGACGATCAAACACAGAAATTGCATCCGAATTTAATACAAAAGCACAATGCCGACTAAAGTACAAGAGGACTGACACTCTCACTTTCTATGATATGAACCACTCCCTTGAGTCCAGTTTTAGATTACGATGCTTGACTTCAGTTTTACTGTATCCCTTGGACCTTCTTATTGCTGATGTAACACAGAAATAGCATCCGAATTTAATACAAAAGTCACAATGCCGACTTAAGTACAAGAGGACTGACACTCACACTTTCTATGATATGAACCTCTCCTGTTAGTCCAGTTTTAGATTCCGATGCTTCACTTCAGGTTTACTGTATCCCTTGGACCTTCTTATTTACAATGAAACACTGAAATTGCATACGAATTTAATACAAAAGTCACAATGCCGACTTAAGTACAAGAGGACTGACACTCTCACTTTCTATGATACGAACCTCTCCTGTGAGACCAGTTTTAGATTCCAATGCCTCATTTCAGGTTTACTGTATCCCTTGGACCTTCTTTTTGACGATGAAACACAGAAATTGTATCCGAATTTAATACAAAATGCACAATGCCGACTTAAGTACAAGAGGACTGACACTCTCACTTTCTATGATATGAACCTCTCCTGTGAGTCCAGGTTTAGATTCCGATGCTTCCCTTCAGGTTTACTGTATCCCTTGGACATTCTTATTGACGATAAAACACAGAAATTGCATACGAATTTAATACAAAAGTCACAATGCCGACTTAAGTACAAGAGGACTGACACTCTCACTTTCTATGATATGAACGTCTCCTGTGAGTCCAGTTTTAGATTCCGATGTATCACTTCAGGTTAACTGTATCCCTTGGACCTTCTTATTGACGATGAAACACAGAACTTGCTCCGAATTTAATACAAAAGTCACAATGCCGATTTAAGTTCAAGAGAACTGACACTCTCACTTTCTATGATACGAACCTCTCCTGTGAGTCCAGTTTTGATTCCGATGCTTCACTTCAGGTTTAGTGTATCCCTTGGACCTTCTTATTGACGATGAAACACTGAAATTGCATCCGAATTTATTACAAAAGCCACAATGCCGACTTATGTACAAGAGGACTGACACCCTCACTTTCTGTGATATGAACCTCTCCTGTGAGTCCAGTTTTAGATTCCGATGCTTCACTTCAGGTTTACTGTATCCCTTGGACCTTCTTATTGACGATGAAACACAGAAATTGCATCCGAATTTAATACAAAAGTTACAATGCCGACTCAAGTACAAGCGGACTGACACTCTCACTTTCTATGATATGAACCTCTCCTGTGAGTCCAGTTTTAGATTCCGATGCTTCACTTCAGGTTTACTGTATCCCTTGGACCTTCTTATTGACGATGAAACACAGAAATTGCATCCGAATATAATACAAAAGTCACAATGCCGACTTAAGTACAAGAGGACAGACACTCTCACTTTCTATGATATGAAAGTCTCCTGTGAGTCCAGTTTTAGATTCCGAAGCTTCACTTCAGGATTACTGTATCCCTTGGACCTTCTTATTGACGATGAAACACAGAAATTGCATCCGAATCTAATACAAAAGTCACAATGCCGACTTAAGTACAAGAGGATTGACACTCTCACTTTCTATGATATGAACCACTGCTGTGAGTCCAGTTTTAGATTCCGATGCTTCACTTCAGGTTTACTGTATCCCTTGGACCTTCTTATTGACGATGAAACACCGAAATAGCATCCGAATTTAATACAAAAGTCACAATGCCGACTTAAGTACAAGAGGACTGACACTCTCACTTTCTATGATATGAACCTCTTCTGTGATCCAGTTTTAGATTCCGATGCTTCACATCAGGTTTACTGTATCCCTTGGACCTTCTTATTTACAATGAAACACAGAAATTGCATACGAATTTAATACAAAAGTCACAATGCCGACTTAAGTACAAGAGGACTGACCCTCTCACTTTCTATGATATGAACCTCTCCTGTGAGACCAGTTTTAGATTCCGAACTTCAGGTTTACTGTATTTAATGGACCTTCTTATTGACGATGAAACACAGAAATTGCATCCGAATTTAATACAAAAATCACGATGCCGACTTAAGTACAAGAGGACTGACACTCCAACTTTCTATGATTTGAACCTCTCCTGTGAGTCCAGTCTTAGATTCAGATGCTTCACTTCAGGTGTACTGTATCGCATGGACCTTCTTATTGACGATGAAATACAGAAATTGCATCCGAATTTAATACAAAAGGCACAATGCCGACTTAAGTACAAGAGGACTGACACTCTTACTTTCTTTGATATGAACTTCTCCTATGTGTCCACTTTTAGATTCCGATGCTTCACTTGAGGTTTACTGTATCCCTTGGACCTTCTTATTGACGATGAAACACTGAAATTGTATGCGAATTTATTACAAAAGCCACAATGCCGACTTATGTACAAGAGGACTGACACCCTCACTTTCTGTGCTATGAACCTCTCCTGTGAGGCCAGTTTTAGATTCCATTGTTTCACATCAGGTTTACTGTATCCCTTGGACCTTCTTATTGACGATGAAACACAGAAATTGCATCCGAATTTTTACAAAAGTCACAATGCCGTCTTATGTACAAGAGGACTGACATCCTCACTTTCTGTGTTATGAACCTCTCCTGTGAGTCCAGTTTTAGATTCCGATGCTTCACTTCAGGTTTACTGTATCCCTTGGACCTTCTTATTGACGATGAAACACAGAAATTGCATCCGAATTTAAAACAAAAGTCACAATGCCGACTTCAGTACAAGCGGACTGACACTCTCACTTTCTATGATATGAACCTCTCCTGTGAGTCCAGTTTTAGATTCCGATGCTTCACTTCAGGTTTACTGTATCCCTTGGACCTTCTTATTGACGATCAAACACAGAAATTGCATCCGAATTTAATACAAAAGCACAATGCCGACTTAAGTACAAGAGGACTGACACTTTCACTTTCTATGATATGAACCACTCCTGTGAGTCCAGTTTTAGATTACGATGCTTCACTTCAGTTTTACTGTATCCCTTGGACCTTCTTATTGCTGATGTAACACAGAAATAGCATCCGAATTTAATACAAAAGTCACAATGCCGACTTAAGTACAATAGGACTGACACTCACACATTCTATGATATAAACCTCTCCTGTTAGTCCAGTTTTAGATTCCGATGCTTCACTTCAGGTTTACTGTATCCCTTGGACCTTCTTATTTACAATGAAACACAGAAATTGCATACGAATTTAATACAAAAGTCACAATGCCGACTTAAGTACAAGAGGACTGACACTCTCACTTTCTATGATATGAACCTCTCCTGTGAGACCAGTTTTAGATTCCGATGCTTCACTTCAGGTTTACTGTATTTAATGGACCTTCTTATTGACGATGAAACACAGAAATTGCATCCGAATTTAATACAAAAATCACGATGCCGACTTAAGTATAAGAGGACTGACACTCTAACTTTCTATGATATGAACCGCTCCTGTGAGTCCAGTTTTAGATTCCGATGCTTCACTTCAGGTTTACTGTATCCCTTGGACCTTCTTATTGACGATGAAACACAGAAATTGCATCCGAATTTAATACAAAAGTCACAATGCCGACTTAAGTACAAGAGGACAGACACTCTCACTTTCTATGATATGAAAGTCTCCTGTGAGTCCAGTTTTAGATTCCGATGCTTCACTTCAGGATTACTGTATCCCTTGGACCTTCTTATTGACGATGAAACACAGAAATTGCATCCGAATTTAATACAAAAGTCACAATGCCGACTTAAGTACAAGAGGACTGACACTCTCACTTTCTATGATATGAACCACTGCTGTGAGTCCAGTTTTAGATTCCGATGCTTCACTTCAGGTTTACTGTATCCCTTGGACCTTCTTATTGACGATGAAACACCGAAATAGCATCCGAATTTAATACAAAAGTCACAATGCCGACTTAAGTACAAGAGGACTGACACTCTCACTTCCTATGATATGAACCTCTTCTGTGAGTCCAGTTTTAGATTCCGATGCTTCACATCAGGTTTACTGTATCCCTTGGACCTTCTTATTTACAATGAAACACAGAAATTGCATACGAATTTAATACAAAAGTCACAATGCCGACTTAAGTACAAGAGGACTGACCCTCTCACTTTCTATGATATGAACCTCTCCTGTGAGACCAGTTTTAGATTCCGATGCTTCACTTCAGGTTTACTGTATTTAATGGACCTTCTTATTGACGATGAAACAGAGAAATTGCATCCGAATTTAATACAAAAATCACGATGCCGACTTAAGTACAAGAGGACTGACACTCCAACTTTCTATGATTTGAACCTCTCCTGTGAGTCCAGTCTTAGATTCAGATGCTTCACTTCAGGTGTACTGTATCGCATGGACCTTCTTATTGACGATGAAATACAGAAATTGCATCCGAATTTAATACAAAAGGCACAATGCCGACTTAAGTACAAGAGGACTGACACTATCACTTTCTTTGATATGAACTTCTCCTATGTGTCCACTTTTAGATTCCGATGCTTCACTTGAGGTTTACTGTATCCCTTGGACCGTCTTATTGACGATGAAACACTGAAATTGTATCCGAATTTATTACAAAAGCCACAATGCCGACTTATGTACAAGAGGACTGACACCCTCACTTTCTGTGCTATGAACCTCTCCTGTGAGGCCAGTTTTAGATTCCATTGTTTCACATCAGGTTTACTGTATCCCTTGGACCTTCTTATTGACGATGAAACACAGAAATTGCATCCGAATTTTATACAAAAGTCACAATGCCGACTTAAGTACAAGAGGACAGACACTCTCACTTTCTATGATATGAAAGTCTCCTGTGAGTCCAGTTTTAGATTCCGATGCTTCACTTCAGGATTACTGTATCCCTTGGACCTTCTTATTGACGATGAAACACAGAAATTGCATCCGAATTTAATACAAAAGTCACAATGCCGACTTAAGTACAAGAGGACTGACACTCTCACTTTCTATGATATGAACCACTGCTGTGAGTCCAGTTTTAGATTCCGATGCTTCACTTCAGGTTTACTGTATCCCTTGGACCTTCTTATTGACGATGAAACACCGAAATAGCATCCGAATTTAATACAAAAGTCACAAAGCCGACTTAAGTACAAGAGGACTGACACTCTCACTTTCTATGATATGAACCCCTTCTGTGAGTCAAGTTTTAGATTCCGATGCTTCACATCAGGTTTACTGTATCCCTTGGACCTTCTTATTTACAATGAAACACAGAAATTGCATACGAATTTAATACAAAAGTCACAATGCCGACTTAAGTACAAGAGGACTGACCCTCTCACTTTCTATGATATGAACCTCTACTGTGAGACCAGTTTTAGATTCCGATGCTTCACTTCAGGTTTACTGTATTTAATGGACCTTCTTATTGACGATGAAACACAGAAATTGCATCCGAATTTAATACAAAAATCACGATGCCGACTTAAGTACAAGAGGACTGACACTCCAACTTTCTATGATTTGAACCTCTCCTGTGAGTCCGGTCTT
Organism: Schistocerca serialis cubense; assembly: GCF_023864345.2. NCBI lineage: Eukaryota > Metazoa > Arthropoda > Insecta > Orthoptera > Acrididae > Schistocerca > Schistocerca serialis. The sequence goes on along the minus strand of NC_064647.1, from coordinate 22,057,240 downwards.
AGATTCAGATGCTTCACTTCAGGTGTACTGTATCGCATGGACCTTCTTATTGACGATGAAATACAGAAATTGCATCCGAATTTAATACAAAAGGCACAATGCCGACTTAAGTACAAGAGGACTGACACAATCACTTTCTTTGATATGAACTTCTCCTATGTTTCCACTTTTAGATTCCGATGCTTCACTTGAGGTTTACTGTATCCCTTGGACCGTCTTATTGACGATGAAACACTGAAATTGTATCCGAATTTATTACAAAAGCCACAATGCCGACTTATGTACAAGAGGACTGACACCCTCACTTTCTGTGCTATGAACCTCTCCTGTGAGGCCAGTTTTAGATTCCATTGTTTCACATCAGGTTTACTGTATCCCTTGGACCTTCTTATTGACGATGAAACACAGAAATTGCATCCGAATTTTATACAAAAGTCACAATGCCAACTTATGTTCAAGAGGACTGACATCCTCACTTTCTGTGTTATGAACCTCTCCGGTGAGTCCAGTTTTAGATTCCGATGCTTCACTTCAGGTTTACTGTATCCCTTGGACCTTCTTATTGACGATGAAACACAGAAATTGCATCCGAATTTAAAACAAAAGTCACAATGCCGACTTAAGTACAAGCGGACTGACGCTCTCACTTTCTATGATATGAACCTCTCCTGTGAGTCCAGTTTTAGATTCCGATGCTTCACTTCAGGTTTACTGTATCCCTTGGACCTTCTTATTGACGATCAAACACAGAAATTGCATCCGAATTTAATACAAAAGCACAATGCCGACTTAAGTACAAGAGGACTGACACTCTCACTTTCTATGATATGAACCACTCCTGTGAGTCCAGTTTTGGATTACGATGCTTCACTTCAGTTTTACTGTATCCCTTGGACCTTCTTATTGCTGATGTAACACAGAAATAGCATCCGAATTTCATACAAAAGTCACAATGCCGACTTAAGTACAATAGGACTGACACTCACACATTCTATGATATAAACCTCTCCTGTTAGTCCAGTTTTAGATTCCGATGCTTCACTTCAGGTTTACTGTATCCCTTGGACCTTCTTATTTACAATGAAACACAGAAATTGCATACGAATTTAATACAAAAGTCACAATGCCGACTTAAGTACAAGAGGACTGACACTCTCACTTTCTATGATATGAACCTCTCCTGTGAGACCAGTTTTAGATTCCGATGCTTCACTTCAGGTTTACTGTATTTAATGGACCTTCTTATTGACGATGAAACACAGAAATTGCATCCGAATTTAATACAAAAATCACGATGCCGACTTAAGTACAAGAGGACTGACACTCTAACTTTCTATGATATGAACTTCTCCTGTGAGTCCAGTTTTAGATTCCGATGCTTCACTTCAGGTTCACTGTATCCCTTGGACCTTCTTATTGCGGATGAAACACAGAAATAACATCCGAATTTAATACAAAAGTCACAAAGCCGACTTAAGTACAAGAGGACTGACACTCTCACTTTCTATGATATGAACCTCTCCTGTGAGTCCAGTTTTAGATTCCGATGCGTCACTTCAGGTTTACTGTATCCCTTGGACCTTCTTATTTACAATGAAACACAGAAATTGCATACGAATTTAATACAAAAGTCACAATGCCGTCTTAAGTACAAGAGGACTGACACTCTCACTTTCTATGATATGAACCTCTCCTGTGAGACCAGTTTTAGATTCCGATGCTTCACCTCAGGTTTACTGTATTTAATGGACCTTCTTACTGACGATGAAGCACAGAAATTGCATCCGAATTTAATACAAAAATCACGATGCCGACTTAAGTACAAGAGGACTGACACTCTAACTTTCTATGATATGAACCTCTCCTGTGAGTCCAGTCTTAGATTCCGATGCTTCACTTCAGGTTTACTGTATCCCTTGGACTTTCTTTTGCCGATGAAACACAGAAATAGCATCCGAATTTAATACAAAAGTCACAATGCCGACTTAAGTACAAGAGGACTGACACTCTCACTTTCTATGATACGAACCTCTTCTGTGAGTCAAGTTGTGATTCCGATGCTTCACTTCAGGTTTACTGTATCCCTAGGACCTTCTTATTGACGATGAAACACTGTAATTGCATCCGAATTTATTACAAAAGCCACAATGCCGACTTATGTACAAGAGGACTGACACCCACACTTTCTGTGATATGAACCTCTCCTGTGAGTCCAGTTTTAGATTCCGATGCTTCACTTCAGGTTTACTGTATCCCTTGGACCTTCTTATTGATGATGAAACACAGAAATAGCATCCGAATTTAATACAAAAGTTACAATGCCGACCTAAGTACAAGCGGAATGACACTCTCTCTTTCTATGATATGAACCTCTCCTGTGAGTCCAGTTTTAGATTCCGATGCTTCACTTCAGGTTTACTGTATCCCTTGGACCTTCTTATTGACGACGAAACACAGAAATTGCATCCGAATTTAATACAAAAGTCACAATGCCGACTTAAGTACTAGAGGACTGACACTCTCACTTTCTATGATATGAGCCACTGCTGTGAGTCCAGTTTTAGATTCCGATGCTTCACTTCAGGTTTACTGTATCCCTTGGACCTTCTTATTGACGATTAAACACCGAAATAGCATCCGAATTTAATACAAAAGTCACAATGCCGACTTAAGTACAAGAGGACTGACACTCTCACTTTCTATGATATGAACCTCTTCTGTGAGTCCACTTTTAGATTCCGATGCTTCACATCAGGTTTACTGAATCCCTTGGACCTTCTTATTTACAATGAAACAAAGAAATTGCATACGAATTTAATACAAAAGTCACAATGCCGACTTAAGTACAAGAGGACTGACACTCTCACTTTCTATGATACGAACCTCTCCTGTGAGTCCAGTTTTAGATTCCGATGCTTCACTTCAGCTTTACTGTATCCCTTGGACCTTCTTATTGACGATGAAACACCGAAATAGCATCCGAATTTAATACAAAAGTCACAATGCCGACTTAAGTACAAGAGGACTGACACTCTCACTTTCTATGATACGAACCTCTCCTGTGAGTCAAGTTTTAGATTCCGATGCTTCACATCAGGTTTACTGTATCCCTTGGACCTTCTTATTTACAATGAAACACAGAAATTGCATAAGAATTTAATACAAAAGTCACAATGCCGACTTAAGTACAAGAGGACTGACACTCTCACTTTCTATGATATGAACTTCTCCAGTGTGTCCAGTTTTAGATTCCGATGCTTGACTTCAGGTTTACTGTATCCCATGGGCCTTCTTATTGACGATGAAACACAGAAATTGCATCCGAATTTAATACAAAAGGCACAATGCCGACTTAAGAACAAGAGGACTGACACTCTCACATTCTATGATATGAACCTCTCCTGTGAGACCAGTTTTAGATTCCGATGTATCACTTCAGGTTTACTGTATCCCTTGGACCTTCTTATTGACAATGAAACACAGAAATTGCATACGAATTTAATACAAAAGGCACAATGCCGACTTAAGTACAAGAGGACTGACACTCTAACTTTCTATGATATGAACGTCTCCTGTGAGTCCAGTTTTAGATTCCGATGCTTCACTTCAGGTTAACTGTATCCCTTGGACCTTCTTATTGACGATGAAACACAGAAATTGCATCCCAATTTAATACAAAGGTCACAATGCCGACTTAAGTACAAGAGGACTACACTCTCACTTTCTATGATATGAACCTCTCCTGTGAGTCCAGTTTTAGATTCCGATGCTTCACTTCAGGTTTACTGTATCCCTTGGACCTTCTTATTTACAATGAAACAAAGAAATTGCATACGAATTTAATACAAAAGTCACAATGACGACTTAAGTACAAGAGGACTGACACTCTCACTTTCTATGATATGAACCTCTCCTATGAGACCAGTTTTAGATTCCGATGCTTCACTTCAGGTTTACTGTACTTAATGGACCTTCTTATTGACGATGAAGCACAGAAATTGCATCCGAATTCAATACAAAAATCACGATGCCGACTTAAGTACAAGAGGACTGACACTCTAACTTTCTATGATATGAACCTCTCCTGTGAGTCCAGTCTTATTTTCCGATGCTTCACTTCAGGTGTACTGTATCCCATGGACCTTCTTATTGACAATGAAATACAGAAATTGCATCCGAATTTAATACAAAAGGCACAATGCCGACTTAAGTACAAGAGGACTGACACTCTCACTTTCTATGATATGAACTTCTCCTGTGTGTCCAGTTTTAGATTCCGATGCTTCACAGCAGGTTTACTGTATCCCTTGGGCCTTCTTATTGACGACGAAACACAGAAATTGCATCCGAATTTAATACAGAAGGCACAATGCCGACTTAAGTACATGAGGACTGACACTCTCACTTTCCATGATATGAACCTCTCCTGTGAGTCCAGTTTTAGATTCCGATGCTCCACATCAGGTTTACTGTATCCCTTGGACCTTCTTATTTACAATGAAACACAGAAATTGCATACGAATTTAATACAAAAGTCACAATGCCGACTTAAGTACAAGAGGACTGACACTCTCACTTTCTATGATATGAACCTCTCCTGTGAGTCCAGTTTTAGATTCCGATGCTTCACTTCAGGTTTACTGTATCCCTTGGACCTTCTTATTGCCGATGAAACACAGAAATTGCATCCGAATTTAATACAAAAATCACGATGCCGACTTAAGTACAAGAGGACTGACACTCCAACTTTCTATGATTTGAACCTCTCCTGTGAGTCCAGTCTTAGATTCAGATGCTTCACTTCAGGTGTACTGTATCGCATGGACCTTCTTATTGACGATGAAATACAGAATTTGCATCCGAATTAAATACAAAAGGCACAATGCCGACTTAAGTACAAGAGGACTGACACTCTCACTTTCTTTGATATGAAGTTCTCCTGTGTGTCCACTTTTAGATTCCGATGCTTCACTTGAGGTTTACTGTATCTCTTGGACCTTCTTATTGACGATGAAACACTGAAATTGCATCCGAATTTATTACAAAAGCCACAATGCCGACTTATGTACAAGGGGAGTGACACCCTCACTTTCTGTGCCATGAACCTCTCCTGTGGGTCCAGTTTTAGATTCCATTGTTTCACATCAGGTTTACTGTATCCCTTGGACCTTCTTATTGACGATGAAACACAGAAATTGCATCCGAATTTTATACAAAAGTCACAATGCCGACTTATGTACAAGAGGACTGACACCCTCACTTTCTGTGTTATGAACCTCTCCTGTGAGTCCAGTTTTAGATTCCGATGCTACACTTCAGGTTTACTGTATCCCTTGGACCTTCTTATTGACGATGAAACTCAGAAATTGCATCCGAATTTAAAACAAAAGTCACAATGCCGACTTAAGTACAAGCGGACTGACACTCTCACTTTCTATGATATGAACCTCTTCTGTGAGTCCAGTTTTAGATTCCGGTGCTTCACTTCAGGTTTACTGTATCCCTTGGACCTTCTTATTGACGATCAAACACAGAAATTGCATCCGAATTTAATACAAAAGCACAATGCCGACTTAAGTACAAGAGGATTGAAACTCTCACTTTCTATGATATGAACCACTCCTGTGAGTCCAGGTTTAGATTACGATGCTTCACTTCAGGTTTACTGTATCCCTTGGACCTTCTTATTGCTGATGTAACACAGAAATAGCATCCGAATTTAATACAAAAGTCACAATGCCGACTTAAGTACAAGAGGACTGACACTCACACTTTCTATGATATGAACCTCTCCTGTTAGTCCCGTTTTAGATTCCGATGCATCACTTCAAGTTTACTGTATCCCTTGGACCTTCTTATTTACAATGAAACACAGAAATTGTATACGAATTTAATACAAAAGTCACAATGCCGACTTAAGTACAAGAGGACTGACACTCTCACTTTCATTGATATGAACCTCTCCTGTGAGACCAGTTTTAGATTCCGATGCTTCACTTCAGGTTTACTGTATTTAATGGACCTTCTTATTGTCGATGAAACACAGAAATAGCATCCGAATTTAATACAAAAATCACGATGCCGACTTAAGTACAAGAGGACTGACACTCTAACTTTCTATGCTATGAACCTCTCCTGTGAGTCCAGTTTTAGATTCCGATGCTTCACTTCAGGTTTACTGTATCCCTTGGACCTTCTTATTGCCGATGAAACACAGAAATAACATCCGAATTCAATAGAAAAGTCACAATGCCGACTTAAGTACAAGAGGACTGACACTCTCACTTTCTATGATATGAACCTCTCCTGTGAGTCCAGTTTTAGATTCCGATGCTTCACTTCTGGTTTACTGTATCCCTTGGACCTTCTTATTTACAATGAAACACAGAAATTGCATACGAATTTAATACAAAAGTCACAATGCCGACCTAAGTACAAGAGGACTGACACTCTCACTTTCTATGATATGAACCTCTCCTGTGAGACCAGTTTTAGATTCCGATGCTTCACTTCAGGTTTACTGTATTTAATGGACATTCTTATTGACGATGAAGCACAGAAATTGCATCCGAATGTAATACAAAAATCACGATGCCGACTTAAGTACAAGAGGACTGACACTCTAACTTTCTATGATATGAACCTCTCCTGTAAGTCCAGTCTTATTTTCCGATGCTTCACTTCAGGTGTACTGTATCCCATGGACCTTCTTATTGACAATGAAATACAGAAATTGCATCCGAATTTAATACAAAAGGCACAATGCCGACTTAAGTACAAGAGGACTGACACTCTCACTTTCTATGATATGAACTTCTCCTGTGTGTCCAGTTTTAGATTCCGATGCTTCACAGCCGGTTTACTGTATCCCTTCGGCCTTCTTATTGACGACGAAACACAGAAATTGCATCCGAATTTAATACAGAAGGCACAATGCCGACTTAAGTACATGAGGACTGACACTCTCACTTTCCATGATATGAACCTCTCCTGTGAGTCCAGTTTTAGATTCCGATGCTTCACATCAGGTTTACTGTATCCCTTGGACCTTCTTATTTACAATGAAACACACAAATTGCATACGAATTTAATACAAAAGTCACAATGCCGACTTAAGTACAAGAGGACTGACACTCTCACTTTCTATGATATGAACCTCTCCTGTGAGTCCAGTTTTAGATTCCGATGCTTCACTTCAGGTTTACTGTATCCCTTGGACCTTCTTATTGCCGATGAAACACAGAAATTGCATCCGAATTTAATACAAAAATCACGATGCCGACTTAAGTACAAGAGGACTGACACTCCAACTTTCTATGATTTGAACCTCTCCTGTGAGTCCAGTCTTAGATTCAGATGCTTCACTTCAGGTGTACTGTATCGCATGGACCTTCTTATTGACGATGAAATACAGAATTTGCATCCGAATTAAATACAAAAGGCACAATGCCGACTTAAGTACAAGAGGACTGACACTCTCACTTTCTTTGATATGAAGTTCTCCTGTGTGTCCACTTTTAGATTCCGATGCTTCACTTGAGGTTTACTGTATCTCTTGGACCTTCTTATTGACGATGAAACACTGAAATTGCATCCGAATTTATTACAAAAGCCACAATGCCGACTTATGTACAAGAGGACTGACACCCTCACTTTCTGTGCAATGAACCTCTCCTGTGGGTCCAGTTTTAGATTCCATTGTTTCACATCAGGTTTACTGTATCCCTTGGACCTTCTTATTGACGATGAAACACAGAAATTGCATCCGAATTTTATACAAAAGTCACAATGCCGACTTATGTACAAGAGGACTGACACCCTCACTTTCTGTGTTATGAACCTCTCCTGTGAGTCCAGTTTTAGATTCCGATGCTTCACTTCAGGTTTACTGTATCCCTTGGACCTTCTTATTGACGATGAAACTCAGAAATTGCATCCGAATTTAAAACAAAAGTCACAATGCCGACTTAAGTACAAGCGGACTGACACTCTCACTTTCAATGATATGAACCTCTTCTGTGAGTCCAGTTTTAGACTCCGGTGCTTCACTTCAGGTTTACTGTATCCCTTGGACCTTCTTATTGACGATCAAACACAGAAATTGCATCCGAATTTAATACAAAAGCACAATGCCGACTTAAGTACAAGAGGATTGAAACTCTCACTTTCTATGATATGAACCACTCCTGTGAGTCCAGTTTTAGATTACGATGCTTCACTTCAGGTTTACTGTATCCCTTGGACCTTCTTATTGCTGATGTAACACAGAAATAGCATCCGAATTTAATACAAAAGTCACAATGCCGACTTAAGTACAAGAGGACTGACACTCACACTTTCTATGATATGAACCTCTCCTGTTAGTCCCGTTTTACATTCCGATGCATCACTTCAAGTTTACTGTATCCCTTGGACCTTCTTATTTACAATGAAACACAGAAATTGTATACGAATTTAATACAAAAGTCACAATGCCGACTTAAGTACAAGAGGACTGACACTCTCACTTTCATTGAAATGAACCTCTCCTGTGAGACCAGTTTTAGATTCCGATGCTTCACTTCAGGTTTACTGTATTTAATGGACCTTCTTATTGTCGATGAAACACAGAAATAGCATCCGAATTTAATACAAAAATCACGATGCCGACTTAAGTACAAGAGGACTGACACTCTAACTTTCTATGATATGAACCTCTCCTGTGAGTCCAGTTTTAGATTCCGATGCTTCACTTCAGGTTTACTGTATCCCTTGGACCTTCTTATTGCCGATGAAACACAGAAATAACATCCGAATTCAATACAAAAGTCACAATGCCGACTTAAGTACAAGAGGACTGACACTCTCACTTTCTATGATATGAACCTCTCCTGTGAGTCCAGTTTTAGATTCCGATGCATCACTTCTGGTTTACTGTATCCCTTGGACCTTCTTATTTACAATGAAACACAGAAATTGCATACGAATTTAATACAAAAGTCACAATGCCGACCTAAGTACAAGAGGACTGACACTCTCACTTTCTATGATATGAACCTCTCCTGTGAGACCAGTTTTAGATTCCGATGCTTCACTTCAGGTTTACTGTATTTAATGGACCTTCTTATTGACGATGAAGCACAGAAATTGCATCCGAATGTAATACAAAAATCACGATGCCGACTTAAGTACAAGAGGACTGACACTCTAACTTTCTATGATATGAACCTTTCCTGTGAGTCCAGTCTTAGATTCCGATGCTTCACTTCAGGTGTACTGTATCCCATGGACCTTCTTATTGACAATGAAATACAGAAATTGCATCCGAATTTAATACAAAAGGCACAATGCCGACTTAAGTACAAGAGGACTGACACTCTCACTTTCTATGATATGAACTTCTCCTGTGTGTCCAGTTTTAGATTCCGATGCTTCACATCTAGTTTACTGTATCCCTTGGGCCTTCTTATTGACGATGAAACACAGAAATTGCATCCGAATTTAATACAGAAGGCACAATGCCGACTTAAGTACAAGAGGACTGACACTCTCACTTTCTATGATATGAACCTCTCCTGTGAGTGCAGTTTTAGATTCCGATGCATCACTTCAGGTTTACTGTATCCCTTGGACCATCTTACTGACAATGAAACACAGAAATTGCATACGAATGTAATACAAAACGCACAATGCCGACTTAAGTACAAGAGGACGGACACTTCAACTTTCTATGATATGAACCACTCCTGTGAGTCCAGTTTTAGATTGCGATGCTTCACTTCAGGTTTACTGTATCCATTGGACTTTCTTATTGACGGTGAAACACAGAAATTTCATCCGAAATTAATACAAAATGCACAATGCCGACTTAAGTACAAGAGGACTGACACTCTCACTTTCTATGATATGAGCCTCTCCTGTGAGTCCAGTTTTAGATTCCGATGCTTCACTTCAGGTTTACTGTATCCCTTGGACCTTCTTATTGACGATGAAACACAGAAATTGCCTCCGAATTTAATACAAAAGCCACAATGCCGGCTTCAGTACAGGAGGACTGACAGTCTTACTTTCTATTATACGAACCTCTCCTGTGAGACCAGTTTTAGATTCCAATGCCTCACTTCAGGTTTACTGTATCCCTTGGACCATCTTATTGACGATGAAACACAGAAATTGCATCCGAATTTAATACAAAAGTCACAATGCCGACTTAAGTACAAGAGAACTGACACTCTCACTTACTATGATACGAACCTCTCCTGTGAGTCCCGTTTTGATTCCGATGCTTCACTTCAGGTTTACTGTATCCCTTGGACCTTCTTATTGACGATGAAACACTGTAATTGCATCCGAATTTATTACAAAAGCCACAATGGCGACTTATGTACAAGAGGACTGACACCCTCACTTTCTGTGATATGAACCTCTCCTGTGAGTCCAGTTTTAGATTCCGATGCTTCACTTCAGGTTTACTGTATCCCTTGGACCTTCTTATTGACGATGAAACACAGAAATTACATCCGAATTTAATGCAAAAGTTACAATGCCGACTTAAGTACAAGCGGACTGACACTCTCACTTTCTATGATATGAACCTCTCCTGTGAGTCCGGTTTTAGATTCCGATGCTTCACTTCAGGTTTACTGTATCCCTTGGACCTTCTTATTGACGATGAAACACAGAAATTGCATCCGAATTTAATACAAATGTCACAATGCCGACTTAAGTACAAGAGGACTGACACTCTCACTTTCTATGATATGAACCACTGCTGTGAGTCCAGTTTTAGATTCCGATTCTTCACTTCAGGTTTACTGTATCCCTTGGACCTTCTTATTGACGATGAAACACCGAAATAGCATCCGAATTTAATACAAAAGTCACAATGCCGACTTAAGTACAAGAGGACTGACACTCTCACTTTCTATGATATGAACCTCTCCTGTGAGTCCAGTTTTAGATTCCGATGCTTCACATCAGGTTTACTGTATCCCTTGGACCTTCTTATTTACAATGAAACACAGAAATTGCATACGAATTTAATACAAAAGTCACAATGCCGACTTAAGTACAAGAGGACTGACACTCTCACTTTCTATCATATGAACCTCTCCTGTGAGACCAGTTTTAGATTACGATCCTTCACTTCAGGTTTACTGTATTTAATGGACCTTCTTATTGAAGATGAAACACAGAAATTGCATCCGAATTTAATACAAAAATCACGATGCCGACTTAAGTACAAGAGGACTGACACTCCAACTTTCTATGATTTGAACCTCTCCTGTGAGTCCAGTCATAGATTCAGATGCTTCACTTCAGGTGTACTGTATCGCATGGACCTTTTTATTGACGATGAAATACAGAAATTGCATCCGAATTTAATACAAAAGGCACAATGCCGACTTATGTACAAGAGGACTGACACTCTCACTTTCTTTGATATGAACTTCTCCTGTGTGTCCACTTTTAGATTCCGATGCTTCACTTGAGGTTTACTGTATCCCTTGGACCTTCTTATTGACGATGAAACACAGAAATTGCATCCGAATTTTATACAAAAGTCACAATGCCGACTTATGTACAAGAGGACTGACACCCTCACTTTCTGTGTTATGAACCTCTCTTGTGAGTCCAGTTTTAGATTCCGATGCTTCACTTCAGGTTTACTGTATCCCTTGGACCTTCTTATTGACGATGAAACACAGAAATTGCATCCGAATTCAAAACAAAAGTCACAATGCCGACTTAAGTACAAGCGGACTGACACTCTCACTTTCTATGATATGAACCTCTCCTGAGAGGTCCAGTTTTAGATTCCAATGCTTCACTTCAGGTTTACTGTATCCCTTGGACCTTCTTATTGACGATCAAACACAGAAATTGCATCCGAATTTTATACAAAAGTACAATGCCGACTTAAGTACAAGAGGACTGACACTCTCTCTCTCTATGATATGAACCACTCCTGTGTGTCCAGTTTTAGATTACGATGCTTCACTTCAGGTTTACTGTATCCCTTGGACCTTCTTATTGCTGATGTAACACAGAAATAGCATCCGAATTTAATACAAAAGTCACAATGCCGACTTAAGTACAAGAGGACTGACACTCTCACTTTCTATGATATGAACCTCTCCTGTTAGTCCAGTTTTAGATTCCGATGCTTCACTTCAGGTTTACTGTATCCCTTGGACCTTCTTATTTACAATGAAACACAGAAATTGCATACGAATTTAATACAAAAGTCACGATGCCGACTTAAGTACAAGAGGAATCACGCTCTCACTTTCTATGATATGAACCTCTCCTTTGAGACTAGTTTTAGATTCCGATGCTTCACTTCAGGTTTACTGTATTTAATGGACCTTCTTATTGACGATGAAACACAGAAATGGCATCCGAATTTAATACAAAAATCACGATGCCGACTTAAGTACAAGAGGACTGACACTCTAACTTTCTATGATATGAACCTCTCCTGTGAGTCCAGTTTTAGATTCCGATGCTTCACTTCAGGTTTACTGTATCCCTTGGACCTTCTTATTGCCGTTGAAACACAGAAATAACATCCGAATTTAATACAAAAGTCACAATGCCGACTTAAGTACAAGAGGACTGACACTCTCACTTTCTATGATATGAACCTCTCCTGTGAGTGCAGTTTTAGATTCCGATGCATCACTTCAGGTTTACTGTATCCCTTGGACAATCTTACTGACAATGAAACACAGAAATTGCATACGAATTTAATATAAAAGGCACAATGCCGACTTAAGTACAAGAGGACGGACACTTCAACTTTCTGTGATATGAACCTCTCCTGTGAGTCCAGTTTTAGATTGCGATGCTTCACTTCAGGTTTACTGTATCCCTTGGACCTTCTTATTGACGATGAAACACAGAAATTGCATCCGAAATTAATACAAAATGCACAATGCCGACTTAAGTACAGGAGGACTGACACTCTCACTTTCTATGATATGAACCTCTCCTGTGAGTGCAGTTTTAGATTCCGATGCTTCACTTCAGGTTTACTGTATCCCTTGGACCTTCTTATTGACGATGAAACACAGAAATTGCATCCGAATTTAATACAAAAGCCACACTGCCGGCTTAAGTACAGGAGGACTGACAGTCTCACTTTCTATTATACGAACCTCTCCTGTGAGACCAGTTTTAGATTCCAATGCCTCACTTCAGTTTTACTGTATCCCTTGGACCATCTTATTGACGATGAAACACAGAAATTGCATCCGAATTTAATACAAAATGCACAATGCCGAATTAAGTACAAGAGGACTGACACTCTCACTTTCTATGATATGAACCTCTCCTGTGAGTCCAGCTTTAGATTCCGATGCTTCACTTCAGGTTTACTGTATCCCTTGGACATTCTTATTGACGATGAAACACAGAAATTGCATCCGAATTTAATACAAAAGTCACAATGCCGACTTAAGTACAAGAGGACTGACTCTCTCACTTTCTATGATATGAACCACTCCTGTGAGTCCAGTTTTAGATTCCGATGCTTCACTTCACGTTTACTGTATCCCTTTGACCTTCTTATTGACGATGAAACATAGAAATTGCATCCGAATTTAATACAAAAGGCACAATGCCGATTTAAGTACAAGAGGACTGACACTCCCATTTTCTATGATATGAACCTCCCCTGTGAATCCGGTTTTGGATTCCGATTCTTCACTTCAGGTTTACTGTATCCCTTGGACCTTCTTATTGACGATGAAACACAGAAATTGCATCCGAACTTAATACAAAAGGCAAAATGCCTACTTAAGTACAAGAGGACTGATACTCTCAGTTTGAATGATATGAACCTCTCCTGTGAGTCCAGTTTTAGATTACGATGCTTCACTTCAGGTTTACTGTATACCTTGGACCTTCTTATTGACGATGAAAGACTGAAATGGCATAAGAATTTAATACAAAAGGCACAATGCCGACTTAGGCACAAGAGGACTGACACTGTCACTCTCTATGATATGAACCTCTCCTGTGAGTCCTGTTTTAGATTCCGATGCTTCACTTCAGTTTTACTGTATCCCTTGGACCTTCTTATTGACGATGAAACACAGAAATAGCATTATATAAAAGGCACAATGCCGACTTAAGTACAAGAGGACTGACACCCTCACTTTCTATAATATAAACCTCTCCTGTGAGTCCAGTTTTAGATTAAGATGCTTCACTTCAGGTTTACTGTATCCCTTGGACCTTCTTATTGACGATGAAACACAGAAATAGCATCCGAATGTAATACAAAGGGCACAATGCCGACTTAAGTACAAGAGGACTGACACTCTCACTCTCTATGATATGAACCTCTCCTGTAAGTCCAGATTTGGTTTCCAATGCTTCAGTTTAGGTTTACTGTATCCCTTGGACTGTTTTATTGACGATGAAACACAAAAATTGCATCCGAATTTAATACAACAGGCACAATGCCGACTTAAGTACAAGAGGACTGACACTCTCACTTTCTATGATATGAAAATCTCCTGTGTGTCCAGTTTTAGATCCCGATGCTTCACTTCAGATTTACTGTATCCCTTGGACCTTCTTATTGACGATGAAACACAGAAATTGCATCCGAATGTAATACAAAAGGCACAATGCCGACTTAAGTACAATAGGACTGACACTCTCACTTTCTATGATATGAACCTCTCCTGTGAGTCCAGTTTTAGATTCCGATGCTTCATTTCATGTTTACCGTATCCCTTGGACCTACTTACTGACGATGAAACACAGAAATTGCATCCGAATTTAATACAAAAGCCACAATGCCGACGTAAGTACAAGAGGACTGACACTCTCACCTTCTCTGAAATGAACCTCTCCTGTGAGTCCAGTTTTAGATTCCGATGCTTCACTTCAGGTTTAATGTATCCCTTGGACCTTCTTTTTGACGATGAAACACAAAAATTGCATCCGAATTTAATACAAAAGGCACATTACCGACTTAAGTACAAGAGGACTGACACTCTCACTTTCTATGATATGAACCTCTCCTGTGAGTCCAGTTTTGGATTCCGATGCTTCACTTCAGTTTTACTGTATCCCTTGGACCTTCTAATTGACGATGAAACACAGAAATTGCATTCGAATTTAATACAAAAGGCACAATGCCGTCTTAAGTACAAGAGGACTGACACTCTCACTTCCTATGATTTGAAACTCTCCTGTGAGTCCAGTTTTAGATTCCAATGCTTCACTTCAGGTTTACTGTATCCCTTGGATCTTCTTATTGACGATGATACACTGAAATTGCATCCGAATCTATTACAAAAGGCACAATGCCGACTTAAGTACAAGGGGACTGACACTCTGACTTTCTATGATATGAACCTCTCCTATGAGTCCAGTTTTAGATTCCGATGCTTCACTTCAGGTTAACTGTATCCCTTGGACCTTCTTATTGACGATGAATCACAAAAATTGCATCCGAATTTAATACAAAAGGCACATTACCGACTTAAGTACAAGAGGACTGACACTCTCACTTTCTATGAAATGAACCTCTCCTGTGAGTCCAGTTTTGGATTCCGATGCTTCACTTCAGTTTTACTGTATCCCTTGGACCTTCTAATTGACGATGAAACACAGAAATTGCATTCGAATTTAATACAAAAGGCACAATGCCGACTTAAGTACAAGAGGACTGACACTCCAACTTTCTATGGTTTGAACCTCTCCTGTGAGTCCAGTCTTAGATTCAGATGCTTCACTTCAGGCGTACTGTATCGCATGGACCTTCTTATTGACGATGAAATACAGAAATTGCATCCGAATTTAATACAAAAGGCACATTGCCGACTTAAGTACAAGAGGTCTGACACTCTCACTTTCTATGATATGAAAATCTCCTGTGTGTCCAGTTTTAGATACCGATGCTTCACTTCAGGTTTACTGTATCCCTTGGACCTTCTTATTGACGATGAAACACAGAAATTGCATCCGAATGTAATACAAAAGGCACAATGCCGACTTAAGTACAATAGGTCTGACTCTCTCACTTTCTATGATATGAACCTCTCCTGTGAGTCCAGTTTTAGATTCCGATGCTTCACTTCAGGTTTACTGTATCCCTTGGACCTTCTAATTTACAATGAAACACAGAAATTGCATACGAATTTAATACAAAAGTCACAATGCCGACTTAAGTACAAGAGGACTGACACTCTCACTTTCTATGATATGAACCTCTCCTGTGAGACCAGTTTTAGATTCCGATGCTTCACTTCAGGTTTACTGTATTTAATGGACCTTCTTATTGACGATGAAACACAGAAATTGCATCCGAATTTAATACAAAAACCACGATGCCGACTTAAGTACAAGAGCACTGACACTCAAACTTTCTATGATATGAACCTCTCCTGTGAGTCCAGTCATAGATTCCGATGCTTCAATTCAGGTGTACTGTATCCCATGGACCTTCTTATTGACGATGAAATACAGAAATTGCATCCGAATTTAATACAAAAGACACAATGCCGACTTAAGTACAAGAGGACTGACACTCTCACTCTCTATGATATGAACTTCTCAAGTGTGTCCAGTTTTAGATTCCGATGCTTCACTTCAGGTTTACTGTATCCCATGGGCCTTCTTATTGACGATGAAACACAGAAATTGCATCCTAATTTAATACAAAAGGCACAATGCCGACTTAAGTTCAAGAGGACTGACACTCTTACTTTCTATTATATCAACCTCTCCTGTGAGTCCAGATTTGGTTTCCGATGCTCCACTTCAGGTTTACTGTATCCCTTGGACCTTCTTATTGACGATGAATCACAAAAATTGCATCCGAATTTAATACAAAATGCACAATGCCGACTTATGTACAAGAGGACTGACACTGCCACATTCTATGATATTAACCTCTCCAGTGAGTCCAGTTTTAGATTCCGATGCTTCACTTCAGGTTTACTCTATCCCATGGACCTTCTTACCGACGATGAAACACAGAAATTGCATCCGAATTTAATAAAAATGCACAATGGCGACTTAAGTACAATAGGATTGGCACTCTCACTTTCTATGATATCAACCTCTCCTGTGAGTCCAGTTTTAGGTTCCGATGCTTCACTTCAGGTTTACTGTAGCCCTTGGACCTTCTTATTAACGATGAAACACAGAAATTGCATCCGAATTTAATACAAAAATCACGAGTCCGACTTAAGTACAAGAGTACTAACACCCCAACTTTCTATGATTTGAACCTCTCCTGTGAGTCCAGTCTTAGATTCAGATGCTGCACTTCAGGTGTACTGTATCGCATGGTCCTTCTTATTGACGATGAAATACAGAAATTGCATCCGAATTTAATACAAAAGGCACAATGCCGACTTAAGTACAATAGGACTGACACTCTCACTTTCTATGATATGAACCTCTCCTGTGAGTCCAGTTTTAGATTCCGATGCTTCACTTCAGGTTTACTGTATCCCTTGGACCTACTTATTGACGATGAAACACAGAAATTGCATCCGAATGTAATACAAAGGCACAATGCCGACTTAAGTACAATAGGACTGACACTCTCACTATCTATGATATGAACCTCTCCTGTGAGTCCAGTTTTAGATTCCGATGCTTCACTTCAGGTTTACTATATCCCTTGGACCTTCGTATTTACAATGAAACACAGAAATTGCATACGAATTTAATACAAAAGTCACAATGCCGACTTAAGTACAAGAGGACTGACACTCTCACTTTCTATGATATGAACCTCTCCTGTGAGACCAGTTTTAGATTCCGATGCTTCACTTCAGGTTTACTGTATTTAATGGACCTTCTTATTGACGATGAAACACAGAAATTGCATCCGAATTTAATACAAAAACCACGATGCCGACTTAAGTACAAGAGGACTGACACTCTAACTTTCTATGATACGAACCTCTCCTGTGAGTCCAGTCATAGATTCCGATGCTTCAATTCAGGTGTACTGTATCCCATGGACCTTCTTATTGACGATGAAATACAGAAATTGCATCCGAATTTAATACAAAAGTCACAATGCCGACCTAAGTACAAGAGGACTGACACTCTCACTTTCTATGATATGAACTTCTCCAGTGTGTCCAGTTTTAGATTCCGATGCTTCACTTCAGGTTTACTGTATCCCATGGGCCTTCTTATTGACGATGAAACACAGAAATTGCATCCGAATTTAATACAAAAGGCACAATGCCGACTTAAGTACAAGAGGACTGACACTCTAACATTCAATGATATGAACCGCTCCTGTGAAACCAGTTTTAGATTCCGATGTGTCACTTCAGGTTTATTGTATCCCTTGGACCTTCTTATTGACAAAGAAACACAGATATTGCATACGAATTTAATACAAAAGGCACAATGCCGACTTAAGTACAAGAGGACGGACACTCCCACTTTCTATGATATGAACCTCTCCTGTGAGTCCAGTTTTAGATTCCGATGCTTCACTTCAGGTTTACTGTATCTCTTGGACCTTCTTATCGACGATGAAACACAGAAATTGCATCCGAATTTAATACAAGAGGCACAATGCCGGCTTAAGTACAAGAGGACTGACAGTCTCACTTTCTATGATACGAACCTCTCCTGTGAGACCAGTTTTAGATTCCAATGCCTCACTTCAGGTTTACTGTATCCCTTGGACCTTCTTGTTGACGATGAAACACAGAAATTGTATCCGAATTTAATACAAAATACACAATGCCGACTTAAGTACAAGAGGACTGACACTCTCACTTTCTATGATATGAACCTCTCCTGTGAGTCCAGGTTGAGATTCCGATGCTTCACTTCAGGTTTACTGTATCCCTTGGACATTCTTATTGACGATAAAACACAGAAATTGCATCCGAATTTAATACAAAAGTCACAATGCCGACTTAAGTACAAGAGGACTGACACTCTCACTTTCTATGATATGAACGTCTCCTGTGAGACCAGTTTTTGATTCCGATGCTTCACTTCAGGTTTACTGTATCCCTTGGACCTTCTTATTGACGATGAAACATAGAAATTGCATCCGAATTTAATACAAAAGTCACAATGCCGACTTAAGTACAAGAGAACTGACACTCTCACTTTCTATGATACGAACCTCTCCTGTGAGTCCAGTTATGATTCCGATGCTTCACTTCAGGTTTACTGTATCCCTTGGACCTTCTTATTGACGATGACACACTGAAATTGCATCCGAATTTATTACAAAAGCCACAATGCCGACTTATGTACAAGGGGACTGACACCCTCACTTTCTGTGATATGAACCTCTCCTGTGAGTCCAGTTTTAGATTCCGATGCTTCACTTTAGGTTTGCTGTATCCCTTGGACCTTCTTATTGACGATGAAACACAGAAATTGCATCCAAATTTAATACAAAAGTCACAATGGTGACTTAAGTACAAGAGGACTGACACTCTCACTTTCTATGATATGAACGTCTCCTGTGAGTCCAGTTTTACATTCCGATGCTTCACTTCAGGTTTACTGTATCCCTTGGACCTTCTTATTGACGATGAAACACCGAAATAGCATCCGAATTTAATACAAAAGTCACAATGCCGACTTAAGTACAAGAGGACTGACACTCACTATCTATGATATGAACCTCACCTGTGAGTCCAGTTTTAGATTCC
Source organism: Schistocerca serialis cubense (assembly GCF_023864345.2). Classification (NCBI taxonomy): domain Eukaryota; kingdom Metazoa; phylum Arthropoda; class Insecta; order Orthoptera; family Acrididae; genus Schistocerca; species Schistocerca serialis. Next base: position 22,037,588 of record NC_064647.1, on the reverse strand, counting down.
AATGCTTCACATCAGATTTACTGTATCCCTTGGACCTTCTTATTTACACAGAAACACAGAAATTGCATACGAATTTAATACAAAAGTCACAATGCCGACTTAAGTACAAGAGGACTGACATTCTCACTTTCTATGATATGAACCTCTCCTGTGAGACCAGTTTTAGATTCCAATGCTTCACTTCAGGTTTACTGTATTTAATGGACCTTCTTATTGACGATGAAACACAGAAATTGCATCCGAATTTAATTCAAAAATCACGATGCCGACTTAAGTACAAGAGGACTGACACTCTCACTTTCTATGATATGAACGTCTCCTGTGTGTCCAGTTTTAGATTCCGATGCTTCACTTCAGGTTTACTGTATCCCTTGGACCTTCTTATTGACGATGAAACACAGATATTGCATCCGAATTTAATACAAAAGTCACAATGCCGACTTAAGTACAAGAGAACTGTCACTCTCACTTTCTATGATACGAACCTTTCCTGTGAGTCCAGTTTTGATTCCGATGCTTCACTTCAGGTTTACTGTACCCCTTGGACCTACTTATTGACGATGAAACACTGTAATTGCATCCGAATATATTACAAAAGCCACAATGCCGACAATGTACAAGAGGACTGACACCCTCACTTTCTGTGATATGAACATCTCCTGTGAGTCCAGTTTTAGATTCCGATGCTTCACTTCAGGTTTACTGTATCCCTTGAACCTTCTTATTGACGATGAAACACCGAAATTGCATCCGAATTTAATACAAAAGTTACAATGCCGACTTAAGTACAAGCGGACTGACACTCTCACATCCTATGATATTAACCTCTCCTGTGAGTCCAGTTTTAGATTCCGGTGCTTCACTTCAGGTTTACTGTATCCCTTGGACCTTCTGATTGACGATGAAACACAGAAATTGCATCCGAATTTAATACAAAAGTCAAAATGATGACTTAAGTACAAGAGGACTGACACTCTCACCTTCTATGATATGAACCACTGCTGTGAGTCCAGTTTTAGATTCCGATACTTCACTTCAGGTTTATTGTATCCCTTGGACCTTCTTATTGACGATGAAACACCGAAATAGCATCCGAATTTAATACAAAAGTCACAATGCTGACTTAAGTACAAGAGGACTGAGACTCTCACTTTCTATGATATGAACCTCTCCTGTGAGTCCAGTTTTAGATTCCGATGCTTCACATCAGGTTTACTGTATCCCTTGGACCTTCTTATTTACAATGAAACACAGAAATTGCATACGAATATAATACAAAAGTCACAATGCCGACTTAAGTACAAGAGGACTGACACTCTCATTTTCTATGATATGAACCTCTCCTGTGAGACCAGTTTTAGATTTCGATGCTTCAATTCAGGTTTACTGTATTTAATGGACCTTCTTATTGACAATGAAACACCGAAATTGCACCCGAATTTAATTCAAAAATCACGATACCGACTTAAGTACAAGAGGACTGACACTCCAACTTTCTATGACTTGAACCTCTCCTGTGAGTCCAGTCTTAGTTTCAGATGCTTCACTTCAGGTGTACTGTATCGCATGGACCTTCTTATTGACGATGAAATACAGAAATTGCATCCGAATTTAATACAAAAGGCACAATGCCGACTTATGTACAAGGGGACTGACACCCTCACTTTCTGTGTTATGAACCTCTCCTGTGAGTCCAGTTTTTGATTCCGATGCTTCACTTCAAGTTTACTGTATCCCTTGGACCTTCTTATTGACGATGAAACACAGAAATTGCATCCGAATTTAAAACCGAAGCCACAATGCCGACTTAAGTACAAGCGGACTGACACCCTCACATTCTGTGCTATGAACCTCTCCTGTGAGTCCAGTTTTAGATTCCATTGTTTCACATCAGGTTTACTGTATCCCTTGGACCTTCTTATTGACGATGAAACACAGAAATTGCATCCGAATTGTATACAAAAGTCACAATGCCGACTTATGTACAAGAGGACTGACACCCTCACTTTCTGTGTTATGAACCTCTCCTGTGAGTCCAGTTTTTGATTCCGATGCTTCACTTCAAGTTTACTGTATCCCTTGGACCTTCTTATTGACGATGAAACACAGAAATTGCATCCGAATTTTATACAAAAGTCACAATGCCGACTTATGTACAAGAGGACTGACACCCTCACTTTCTATGATATGAACCTCTCCTGTGAGTCCAGTTTTAGATCCCGATGCTTCACTTCAGGTTTACTGTATCCCTTGGATCTTCTTATTGACGATGATACACTGAAATTGCATCCGAATTTATTACAAAAGGCACAATGCCGACTTAAGTACAATAGGTCTGACACTCTCACTTTCTATGATATGAAACTCTCCTGTGAGTCCAGTTTTAGATTCCGATGCTTCACTTCAGGTTTACTGTATCCCTTGGACCTTCTTATTGACGATGAAACACTGAAATTACTTTAGAATTTAATACAAAAGTCACAATGCCGACTTAAGTACAAGAAGACTGACACTCTCACTTTCTCTGAAATGAACCTCTCCTGTGAGTCCAGTTTTAGATTCCGATGCTTCACTTCAGGTTTAATGTATCCCTTGGACCTTCTTTTTGACGATGAAACACAAGAATTGCATCCGAATTTAATACAAAAGGCACATTACCGACTTAAGTACAAGAGTACTGACACTCACACTTTCTATGATATGAACCTCTCCTGTGAGTCCTGTTTTGGATTCCCATGCTTCACTTCAGTTTTACTGTATCCCTTCGACCTTCTAATTGACGATGAAACACAGAAATTGCATCCGAATTTAATACAAAAGGCACAATGCCGTCTTAAGTACAAGAGGACTGACACTCTCACTTCCTATGATATGAATCTCTCCTGTGAGTCCAGTTTTAGATTCCGATGCTTCACTTCAGGTTTACTGTATCCCTTGGATCTTCTTATTGACGATGATACACTGAAATTGCATCCGAATTTATTACAAAAGGCACAATGCCGACTTAAGTACAAGGGGACTGACACTCTGACTTTCCATGATATGAACCTCTCCTATGAGTCCAGTTTTAGATTCCGATGCTTCACTTCAGGTTTACTGTATCCCTTGGACCTTCTTATTGACGATGAAACACAGAAATTGCATCCGAATTTAATAGAAAAGGCACAATGCCGACTTAAGTTCAAGAGGACTGACACTATCACTTTCTATGATATCAACCTCTCCTGTGATTCCAGATTTGGTTTCCGATGCTTCAGTTCAGGTTTACTGTATCCCTTGGACCTTCTTATTGACGATGAATCACTAAAATTGCATCCGAATTTAATACAAAAGGCACAATGCCGACTTAAGGACATGACGACTGACACTCAAACTTTCCATGATATGAACCGCTCCCGTGAGTACAGTTTTAGATTCCGATGCTTCGCTTCAGTTTTACTGTATCCCTTGGACCTTCTTATTGACGATGAAACTCAGAAATTGCTTCCGAATTTAATACAAAAGGCCCAATTCCGACGTAAGTACAAGAGCGGGGACACTCTCACTTTCAATGATATGAACCTCTCCTGTGAGTCCAGTTTTAATTTCCGATGCTTAACTTCAGGTTTGCTGTATCCCTTGGACCGTCTTTTTGACGATGAAACACAGAAATTGCATCCGAATTTAATACAAAAGGCACAATGCCGACTTAAGTACAAGAGGACTGACACTCTCACTTTCTATGATATGAACCTCTCCTGTGAGTCCAGTTTTAGGTTCCGATGCTTCACTTCACGTTTACTGTATCCCATGGACCTTCTTATTGACGATGAAACACAGAAATTGCATCCAAATGTAATACAAAATGCACAATGCCGACTTAAGTACAAGAGGACTGACACTCTCACTTTCTATGATATGAACCTCTCCTGTGAGTCCAGTTTTAGATTCCGATGCTTCAATTCAGGTTTACTGTATACCTTGGACCTTCTTATTGACGATGAAACACAGAAATTGCTTACGAATTTAATACAAAAGTCACAATGCCGACTTACGTACAAGAGGACTGACACTCTCACTTTCTATGATATGAACCTCTCCTGTGGGTCAAGTTTTACATTCCGATGCTTCACTTCACGTTTACTGTATCCCTTGTACCTTCGTATTGACAATGAAACACAGATATTGCATACGAATATAATACAAAAGTCACAATGCCGACTTAAGTACAAGAGGACTGACACTCTCACTTCCTATGATATGAACCTCTCCTGTGAGTCCAGTTTTAGATGCCGATGCTGCATTTCATTGTTACTGTATCCCAAGGACCTTCTTATTGACGAAGAATCACAGAAATTGCATCCGAATTTATTACAAAAGGCACAATGCCGACTTAAGCACAAGAGGACTGACACTCTAACTTTCTATGAAATGAACCTCTTCTGTGAGTCCAGTTTTCGATTCCGATGCTTCACTTCAGGTTTACTGTATCCCATGGAACTTCTTATTGACGATGAAACACAGAAATTGCATCCGAAATTAATACAAAAGGCACAATGCCGATTTAAGTACAAGAGGACTGACACTCTCACTTTCTATGATATGAACCTCTCCTGTGAGTCCAGTTTTAGATTCCGACGCTTCACTTCAGGTTTACTGTATACCTTGGACCTTCTTATTGACGATGAAACACAGAAATTGCATCCGAATTTAATACAAAAGGCACAATGCCGACTTAAGTACAAGAGGACTGACACTCTCACTTTCTATCATATGAACCTCTCCTGTGAGTGCAGTTTTAGATTCCGATGCTTCAATTCAGGTTTACTGTATCCCTTGGACCTTCTTATTGACGATGAAACACAGAAATTGCATCCGAATTTACTACAAATGGCACAATGCCAACTTAAGTACAAGAGGACGGACACTCTCTCTTCCTATGATATGAACCTCTCCTGTGAGTCCAGTTTTAGATTCCGATGCTTCACTTCAGGTTTAATGTATACCTTGGACATTCTTATTGACGATGAAACACAGAAATTGCATAAGAATTTAATACAAAAAGCACAATGCCGACTTAAGGACAAGAGGACTGACACTCTCACTTTCCATGATATGAACCTGTCCTGTGAGTCCAGTTTTAGATTCTGATGCTTCACTTCAGGTTTTCTGTATCCCTTGGACCGTCTTATTGTCGATGAAACACAGAAATTGCATCCGGATTTAATACAAAAGGCAGAATGCCGACTTAAGTACAAGAGGACTGACACTCTTACTTTCTATGATATGAACCTCTCCTGTGAGTCCAGATTTGGTTTCTGATGCTTCACTTCAAGTTTACTCTATCCCTTGGACCTTCTTATTGACGATGTAACACAGAAATTGCATCCGAATTTAATACAACAGGCACAATGCCGACTTAAGTACAAGAGGACTGACATTCTCACTTTCTATGATATGAACGTTTCCTGTGAGTGCAGTTTTAGATTCCGATGCTTCACTTCAGGTATACTGTATCCCTTGAACCTTCTTATTGACGATGAAACACAGAAATTGCATCCGAATTTAATTCAAAACGCAAAATGCCGACTTAAGTACAAGAACCCTGACACTCTCACTTTCTATGATAAGAACCTCTCCTGAAAGACCAGTCTTAGATTCCGATGCTTCTTTTCAGGTTTACAATATCCCTTGGACCTTCTTATTGACGATGAAACACAGAAACTGCATCCGAATTTAATACAAAATTCACAATGCCGACTTAAATACTACAGGACTGACACTCTCACTTTCTATGATACGAACCACTCCTGTGAGTCCAGTTTAAGATTCCGATGCTTCACTTCAGGTTTACTGTATCCCTTGGACCTTCTTATTGACGATGAAACACAGAAATTGCATCCGAATTTAATACAAAAGTCACAATGCCGACTTAAGTACAAGAGGACTGACACTCTCACTTTCTATGATATGAACCTCTCCTGTGGGTCCAGTTTTACATTCCGATGCTTCACTTCACGTTTACTGTATCCCTTGGACGTTCGTATTGACCATGAAACACAGATATTGCATACGAATTTAATACAAAAGTCACAATGCCGACTTAAGTACAAGAGGACTGACACTCTCACTTTCTATGATATGAACCTCTCCTGTGAGTCCAGTTTTAGATTCCGATGCTTCACTTCATTGTTACTGTATCCCAAGGACCCTCTTATTGACGATGAAACACAGAAATTGCATCCGAATTTATTACAAAAGGCACAATGCCGACTTAAGAACAAGAGGACTGACACTCTAACTTTCTATGAAATGAACCTCTTCTATGGGTCCAGTTTTGGATTCCGATGCTTCACTTCAGGTTTACTGTATCCCATGGACCTTCTTATTGACGATGAAACACAGAAATTGCATCCGAAATTAATACAAAAGGCACAATGCCGATTTAAGTACAAGAGGACTGACACTCTCACTTTCTATGATATGAACCTCTCCTATGAGTCCAGTTTTAGATTCCGATGCTTCACTTCAGGTTTACTGTATCCCATGGACCTTCTTATTGACGATGAAACACAGATATTGTATCCGAATTAAATACAAAAGGCACAATGCCGATTTAAGTACAAGAGGACTGACACTCTCACTTTCTATGTTATGAACCTCTCCTGTGAGTCCAGTTTTACATTCCGATGCTTCACTTCAGGTTTACTGTATCCCTTGGACCTTCTTATGGACGATAAAACACAGAAATTGCATCCGAAATTAATACAAAAGGCACAATGCCGACTTCAGTACAAGAGGACTGACAGTCTCACTTTCTATGATATGAACCTCTCCTGTGAGTGCAGTTTTAGATTCCAATGCTTCACTACAGGTTTACTGTATCCCTTGGACCTTCTTAGCGACGATGAAACACAGAAATTGCATCCGAATTTAATACAAATGGCACAATGCCAACTTAAGTACAAGCGGACGGACACTCTCACCTTCTATAAAATGAACCTCTCCTGTGAGTCCAGATTTAGATTCCGATGCTTCACTTCAGGTATACTGTATACCTTGGACCTTCTTATTGACGATGAAACACAGAAGTTGCATAAGAATTTAATACAAAATGCACAATGGCGACTTAAGCACAAGAGGACTGACACTCTCACTTTCTATGATATGAACCTGTCCTGTGAGTCCAGTTTTAGATTCCGATGCTTCACTTCAGGTTTTCTGTATCCCTTGGACCGTCTTATTGACGATGAAACACAGATATTGCATCCGGATTTAATACAAAAGGCACAATGCCGACTTAAGTACAAGAGGACTGACACTCTCAATTTCTATGATATGAACCTCTCCTGTGAGTGCAGTTCTAGATTCCAATGCTTCACTTCAGGTTTACTGTATCCCTTGGAGCTTCTTATTGACGATGAAACACAGAAATTGCATCCGAATTTAATACAAATGGCACAATGCCAACTTAAGTACAAGAGGACGGACACTCTCACCTTCTATGATATGAACCTCTCGTGTGAGTCCAGTTTTAGATTCCGATGCTTCACTTCAGGTTTACTGTATACCTTGGACCTTCTTATTGACGATGAAACACAGAAATTGCATAAGAATTTAATACAAAAGGCACAATGCCGACTTAAGCACAAGAGGACTGACACTCTCACTTTCTATGATATGAACCTGTCCTGTGAGTCCAGTTTTACATTCCGATGCTTCACTTCAGGTTTTCTGTATCCCTTGGACCGTCTTATTGACGATGAAACACAGATATTGCATCCGGATTTAATACAAAAGGCACAATGCCGACTTAAGTACAAGAGGACTGACACTCTTACTTTCTATGATATGAACCTCTCCTGTGAGTCTAGATTTGGTTTCTGATGCTTCACTTCGAGTTTACTGTATCCCTTGGACCTTCTTATTGACGATGATACACAGAAATTGCATCCGAATTTAATACAACAGGCACAATGCCGACTTAAGTACAAGAGGACTGACATTCTCAATTTCTATGATATGAACGCCTCCTGTGAGTCCAGTTTTAGATTCCGATGCTTCACTTCAGGTTTACTGTATCCCTTGGACCTTCTTATTGACGATGAAACACAAAAATTGCATCCGAATTTAATACAAAAGTCACAATGCCGACTTAAGTACAAGAGGAATGACACTCTCACTTTCTATGATACGAACCTCTCCTGTGAGTCCAGTTTTTGATTCCGATGCTTCACTTCAGGTTTACTGTATCCCTTGGACCTTCGTGTTGACGATGAAACACAGAAATTGCATCCGAATTTATTACAAAAGGTACAATGCCGACTTAAGTACAAGGGGACTGACACGCTCACATTCTATGATATGAACCTCTCCTGTGAGTCCAGTTTCAGATTCCGATGCTTCACTTCAGATTTACTGTATCCCTTGGACCTTCTTATTGACGATGTAACACAGAAATTGCATCCCAATTTAATACAAAAGTCACAATGCCGACTTAAGTACAAGAGGACTGACCCTCGAACTTTCTATGATTTGAAACTCTCCTGTGAGTCCTGTTTTAGATTCCGGTACTCTACTTCAGGTTTACTGTATCCCTGGGACCTTCTTGTTGACGATGAAGCTCAGAAATTACATCGGAATTAAATTCAAAAGGCACAATGCCGACTTCAGTACAAGAGGACTGATACTCTAACTTTCGATTATTTGAACCTCTCCTGTGAGTCCAGTTTTAGATTCCGATGCTTCACTTCAGGTTTACTGTATCCCTTGGACCTTCTTATTGACGATGTAACACAGAAATTGCATCCGAATGTAATACAAAAGGCACAATGCCGGCTTAAGTACAAGAGGACTGACACTCTCACTTTCTGTGATATGAACCTCTCCTGTGAGTCCAGATTTGGTTTCCGATGCTTCAGTTCAGGTTTACTGTATCCCTTGGACCTTCTTATCGACGATGAAACACAGAAATTGCATCCGAATCTAATACAAAAGGCACAATGCCGACTTAAGTTCAAGAGGACTGACACTCTCACTTTCTATGATATCAACCTCTCCTGTGAGTCCAGATTTGGTTTCCGAAGCTTCACTTCAGGTTTACTGTATCCCTTGGACCTTCTTATTGACGATGAAACACTGAAATTGCATCCGAATTTAATACAAAGGGCACAATGCCGACTTAAGAACAAGAGGACTGACACTCAACATTCCATGATTTGAACCTCTCCTGTGAGTCCAGTTTTAGATTCCGATGCTTCACTTCAGTTTTACTGAATCCCTTGGACCTTCTTATTGGCGATGAAACACAGAAATTGCTTCCGAATTTAATACAAAAGGCACAATGCCGACTTATGTACAAGAGGGGGGACACTCTCACTTTAAATTATATGAACCTCTCCTGTGAGTCCAGTTTTAGATTCCGATGCTTAACATCAGGTTTGCTGTATCCTTGGACCTTCTTATTGACGATGAAACACAGAAATTGCATCCGAATTTAATACAAAAGGCACAATGACGACTTAAGTACAAGAGGACTGACACTCTCACTTTCTGTGATATGAACCTCTCCTGTGAGTCCAGATTTGGTTTCCGATGCTTCAGTTCAGGTTTGCGGTATCCCATGGACCTTCTTATTGACCATGAAACACAGAAATTGCATCCGAAATTAATACAAAAGACACAATGCCGACTTAAGTACAAGTGGTCAGACACTCTCACTTTCTATGGTATGAACCTCCCCTGTGAGTCTAGTTTTAGATTCCGATGTTTCACTTCAGGTTTACTGTATCCCTTGGACCTTCTTTTTGACGATGAAACACAGAAATTGCATCCAGATTTATTACAAAAGGCACAATGCCGACGTAAGTACAAGAGGACTGACACTCTCACTTTCTATGATAAGAACCTCTCCTGTGAGTCCAGTTTTAGATTCCGATGGTTCACTTCAGGTTTACAGTATCCCTTGGACCTTCTTATTGACGATGAAACGCAGAAATTGCATCCGAATTTAATACAAAAGTCACAATGCCGACTTAAGTACTAGAGGACTGACACTCTCACTTTCTATGATATGAACCACTCCTGTGAGTCCAGTTTAAGATTCCGATGCTTCACTTCAGGTTTACTGTATCCCTTGGACCTTCTTATTGACGATGAGACACAGAAATTGCATCCGAATTTAATACAAAAGTCACAATGCCGACTTAAGTACAAGAGGACTGACACTCTCACTTTCTATGATATGAACCTAACCTGTGGGTCCAGTTTTAGATTCCGATGCTTCACTTCAGGTTTACTGTATCCCTAGGACATTCGATTTGACAATGAAACACAGATATTCCATACGAATTTAATACAAAAGTCACAATGCCGACTTAAGTACAAGAGGACTGACACTCTCACTTTCTATGATATGAACATCTCCTGTGAGTCCAGTTTTAGATTCCGATGCTTCGCTTCATTGTTACTGTATCCCAAGGACTTTCTTTTTGACGATGAAACACAGATATTGCATCCGAATTTAATACAAAAGGCACAATGCCGACATAAGTACTAGAGGACTGACACTCTAACTTTCTATGAAATGAACCACTCCTGTGAGTCTAGTTTTCGATTCCGATGCTTTACTTCTGGTTTACAGTGTCCCATGGACCTTCTTATTGACGATGAAACACAGATATTGCATCCGAATTTAATACAAAACGCACAATGCCGATTTAAGTACAAGAGGACAGACACTCTCACTTTCTATGATATGAACCTCTCCTGTGAGTCCAGTTTTAGATTCCGATGCTTCACTTCAGGTTTACTGTATCCCTTGGACCTTCTTATTGACGATGAAACACAGAAATTGCATCCGAATTTAATACAAATGGCACAATGCCAACTTAAGTACAAGAGGACGGAAACTCTCATTTTCTATGATATGAACCCCTCCTGTGAGTCCAGTTTTAGATTCCGATGCTTCTCTTCTGGTTTACTGTATACGTTGGACCCTTTTATTGACGATGAAACACAAAAATTGCATCCGAATTTAATACAAATGGCACAATGCCGACTTAAGTACAAGGGGAACTGACACTCTCACTGCCTATGATATGAGCCTCTCCTGTGAGTGCAGTGTTAGATTCCGATGCTTTAGTTCAGGTTTACTGTATCCCTTCGACCTTCTTATTGACCATGAAACACAGAAATTGCATCGGAAATTAATACAAAAGACACAATGCCGACTTAAGTACAAGAGGACAGACACTCTCACTTTCTATGATATGAACCTCTCCTGTGAGTCCAGTTTTAGATTCCGATGCTTTACTTCAGGTTTACTGTATCCCTTGGACCTTCTTTTTGACGATGAAACACAGAAATTGCATCCGAATTTAATATAAAAGGCACAATGACGACTTAAGTACAAGAGAACTGACACTCTGACTTTTTAACATATGAACCTCTCTCATGAGTCCAGTTTTAGATTCCAATGTTTCACTTCAGGTTTACTGTATCCCTTGGACCTTCTTATTGACGATGAAACACAGAAATTGCATCCGAATTTAATACAAAAGGCCCAATGCCGACTTAAGTACAAGAGGACTGACACTCTCACTTTCTATGATATCAACCTCTTCTGTGAGTCCAGATTTGGTTTCCGATGCTTCACTTCAGGTTTACTGTATCCCTTGGACCTACTTTTTGATGATGAAACACAGAAATTGCATCCAGATTTATTACAAAAGGGACAATGCCGACGTAAGTAAAGAGGACTGACACTCTCACTTTCTATGATAAGAACCTCTCCTGTAAGTCCAGTTTTAGATTCCGATGGTTCACTTCAGTTTTACAGTATCCCTTGGACCTTCTTACTGACGGTGAAACACAGAAATTGCTTCCGAATTTAATACAAAGGGCACTATGCCGACTTAAGTACAAGGGGACGGACACTCTCACTTTTTATGATATGAACCTCTCCTGTGAGTCCAGTTTTAGATTCCGATGCTTCACTTCACGTATACTGTATCCCATGATCCTTCTTTTGACGACGAAACACAGAAATTGCATCCAAATTTAATACAAAATGCATAGAGCCGACTTAAGTAAAAGAGGTTTGACACTCTCAGTTTCTATGATATGAACCTCTCCTGTGAGTCCAGTTTTAGATTCCGATGCTTCACTTCAGGTTTACTGTATCACTTGGACCTTCTTATTGACGATTAAACACAGAAATTGCATCCGAATTTAATACAAAAGTCACAATGCCGACTTAAGTACAAGAGGACTGACACTCTCACTTTCTATGATATGAACCTCTCCTGTGGGTCCAGTTTTAGATTCCGATGCTTCACTTCAGGTTTACTGTATGCCTTGGACCTTCGTATTGACAATGAAACACAGATATTGCATACGAATTTAATACAAAAGTCACAATGCCGACTTAAGTACAAGAGGACTGACACTATCACTTTCTATGATATAAACCTCTCCTGTGAGTGCAGTTTTAGTTTCCGATGCTTCACTTCAGGTTTACTGTATCCCTTGGACCTTCTTATTGACCATGAAACACAGAAATTGCATCCGAAATTAATACAAAAGGCCCAATGCCGACTTAAGTACAAGAGGACTGACACTCTCACTTTCTATGATATCAACCTCTTCTGTGAGTCCAGATTTTGTTTCCGATGCTTCACTTCAGGTTTACTGTATCCCTTGGACCTTCTTTTTGACGATGAAACACAGAAATTGCATCCAGATTTATTACAAAAGGCACAATGCCGACGTAAGTACAAGAGGACTGACACTCTCACTTTCTATGATAAGAAGCTCTCCTGTGAGTCCAGTTTTAGATTCCGATGGTTCACTTCAGTTTTACTGTATCCCTTGGACCTTCTTATTGACGGTGAAACACAGAAATTGCTTCCGAATTTAATACAAAGGGCACTATGTCGACTTAAGTACAAGAGGACGGACAATCTCACTTTCTATGATATCAACCTCTCCTGTGAGTCCAGTTTTAAATTCCGATGCTTCACTTCAGGTTTGCTGTATCCCTTGGACCATCTTATTGACGATGAAACACAGAAATTGCATCCGCATTTAATACAAAAGGCACAATGCCAACTTAAGTACAATAGGACTGACACTCTCACTTTCTATGATATAAACCTCTCCTGTGAGTGCAGTTTTAGATTCCGATGCTTCACTTCAGGTTTCCTGTTTCCCTTGGACCTTCTTATTGACGATGAAACACAGAAATTGCAAACGAATTTAATACAAAAGGCACAATGCCGACGTAAGTACAAGTGGACTGACACTCTCACTTTCTATGATATGAAGCTCTCCTGTGAGTCCAGTTTTAGATTCCGATGGTTCACTTCAGTTTTACTGTATCCCTTGGACCTTCTTATTGACGATGAAACACAGAAATTGCATCCGAATTTAATACGAAAGTCACAATGCCTACTTAAGTACTAGAGGACTGACACTCTCACTTTCTATGATATGAACCACTCCTGTGAGTCCAGTTTAAGATTCCGATGTTTCACTTCAGGTTTACTGTATCCCTTGGACCTTCTTATTGACAATGAGACACAGAAATTGCATCCGAATTTAATACAAAAGTCACAATGCCGACTTAAGTACAAGAGGACAGACACTCTCACTTTCTATGATATGAACCTCTCCTGTGAGTCCAGTTTTAAATTCCGATGCTTCACTTCAGGTTTGCTGTATCCCTTGGACCTACTTATTGACGATGAAACACAGAAATTGCATCCGAATTTAATACAAAAGGCACAATGCCAACTTAAGTACAAGAGGACTGACACTCTCACTTTCTATTATATGAACCTCTCCTGTGAGTCCAGTTTTAGATTCCGATGCTTCACTTCACATTTACTGTATCCCATGGACCTTCTTATTGACGACGTAACACAGAAATTGCATCCATATTTAATACAAAATGCACAATGCCGACTTAAGTAAAAGAGGACTGACACTCTCTCTTTCTATGATATGAACCTCTCCTGTGAGTCCAGTTCTTGATTCCGATGCTTCACTTCAGGTTTACTGAATCCCATGGAACTTCTTATTGACGATGAAACACAGAAATTGCATCAGAATTTAATAAAAAATGGACAATGTTGACTTAAGTACAAGAGGAGTAACATTCTCACTTTCTATGATATCAACCTCTCCTGTGAGTCCAGTTTTAAGTTCCGATGCTTTACTTCAGGTTTACTGTATCCCTTGGACCTTCTTATTGACGATGAAACACAGAAATTGAATCCGAATTTAATACAAAAGTCATAATGCCGACTTAAGTACAAGGGGACTGACACTCTCACTATCTGTGATACAAACCTCTCCTGTGAGTGCAGTTTTAGATTCCGATGCTTCACTTCAGGTTTACTGTATCCCTTGGACCTTCTTATTGACGATGAAACACAGAAATTGCATCCGAATTTAATACAAAAGGCACAATGACGACTTAAGTACAAGAGGACGGACACTCTCGATTTCAATGATATGAACCTCTCCTGTGAGTCCAGTTTTAGATTCCGATGCATCACTTCAGGTATACTGAATCCCTTTGACCTTCTTATTGACGATGAAACACCGAAATTGCATCCGAATTTAATACAAAACGCACAATGCTGACTTAAGTACAAGAACACGGACACTCTCACTTTCTATGGTATGAACCTCTCCAGTTAGACCAGTTTTAGATTCCGATGCTTCACTTCAGGTTTACTGTATCCCTTGGACCTTCTTATTGACGATGAAACACAGAAATTTCATCCGAATTTAATACAAAAGACACAATGCCGACTTAAGTACTAGAGGACTGACACTCTCACTTTCTATGATATGAACCACTCCTGTGAGTCCAGTTTAAGATTCCGATGTTTCACTTCAGGTTTACTGTATCCCTTGGACCTTCTTATTGACAATGAAACACAGAAATTGCATCCGAATTTAATACAAAATTCACAATGCCGACTCAAGTACAAGAGGACTGACACTCTCACTTTCTATGATATGAAAATCTCCTGTGATTCCAGTTTTAGATTCCGATGCTTCTCTTCGGGTTTACTGTATACGTTGGACCCTTTTATTGACGATGAAACACTGAAATTGCATCCGAATTTAATACAAAAGGCACAATGCCGACTTAAGTACAAGGGGAACTGACACTCTCACTTTCTATGATATGAACCTCTCCTTTGAGTGCAGTTTTTGATTCCGATGCTTCACTTCAGGTTAACTGTATCCCTTGGACCTTCTCATTGACCATGAAACACAGAAATTGCATCCGAAATTAATACAAAAGACACAATGCCGACTTAAGTACAAGAGGACAGACACTCTCACTTTCTATGATATGAACCGCTCCTGTGAGTCCAGTTTTAGATTCCGATGCTTCACTTCAGGTTTACTGTATCCCTTGGACCTTCTTTTTGACGATGAAACACAGAAATTGCATCCGAATTTAATACAAAAGGCGCAATGACGACTTCAGTACAAGAGAACTGACACTCTGACTTTTTATGATATGAAATTCTCCTATGAGTCCAGTTTTAGATTCCAATGTTTCACTTCAGGTTTACTGTATCCCTTGGACCTTCTTATTGACGATGAAACACAGAAATTGCATCCGAATTTAATACAAAAGGCACAATGCCGACTTAAGTACAAGAGGACTGACACTCTCACTTTCTATGATATGAACCTCTTCTGTGAGTCCAGATTTGATTTCCGATGCTTCACTTCAGGTTTACTGTATCCCTTGGACCTACTTTTTGACGATGAAACACAGAAATCGCATCCAGATTTATTACAAAAGGCACAATGCCGACGTAAGTAAAGAGGACTGACACTCTCACTTTCTATGATAAGACCCTCTCCTGTGAGTCCAGTTTTAGATTCCGATGGTTCACTTCAGTTTTACTGTATCCCTTGGATCTTCTTATTGACGGTGAAACACAGAAATTGCTTCCGAATTTAATACAAAGGGCACTATGCCGACTTAAGTACAAGAGGACGGACACTCTCACTTTCTATGATATGAACCTCTCCTGTGAGTCCAGTTTTAGATTCCGATGCTTACTTCACGTTTACTGTATCCCATGGACCTTCTTATTGACGACGAAACACAGAAATTGCATCCAAATTTAATACAAAATGCACAATGCCGACTTAAGTAATAGAGGACTGACACTCTCACTTTCTATGATATGAACCTCTCCTGTGAGTCCAGTTTAAGATTCCGATGCTTCACTTGAGGTTTTCTGTATCCCATGGAACTTCTTATTGACGATGAAACACAGAAATTGCATCAGAATTTAATAAAAAAGGCACAATATTGACTTAAGTACAAGAGGAGTAACATTCTCACTTTCTATGATATCAACCTCTCCTGTGAGTCCAGTTTTAAGTTCCGATGCTTCACTTCTGGTTTACTGTATCCCTTGGACCTTCTTATAGATGATGAAACACAGAAATTGCATCCGAATTTAATACAAAAGTCATAATGCCGACTTAAGTACAAGAGGACTGACACTCTCACTTTCTATGATATAAACCTCTCCTGTGAGTGCAGTTTTAGATTCCGATGCTTCACTTCAGGTTCACTGTATCCCTTGGACCTACTTATTGACGATGGAACACAGAAATTGCATCCGAATTTAATACAAAAGGCACAATGCCGACTTAAGTACAAGAGAACGGACACTCTCACTTTCTATGATATGAACCGCTCCTGTGAGTCCAGTTTTAGATTCCGATGGTTCACTTCAGGTATACTGAATCCCTCGGAACTTCTTATTGACGATGAAACACAGAAATTGCATCCGAATTTAATACAAAACGCACAATGCCGGCTTAAGTACAAGAACACTGACACTCTCACTTTCTATGGTATGAACCTCTCCTGTTAGACCAGTTTTAGATTCCGATGCTTCACTTCAGGTTTACTGTATCCCTTGGACCTTCTTACTGACGATGAAACACAGAAATTGCATCCGAATTTAATACAAAAGTCACAATGCCGACTTAAGTACTAGAGGACTGACACTCTCACTTTCTATGATATGAACCATCCCTGTGAGTCCAGTTTAAGATTCCGATGCTTCACTTCAGGTTTACTGTATCCCTTGGACCTTGTTATTGACGATGAAACACAGAAATTGCATCCGAATTTAATACAAAAGTCACAATGCCTACTTAAGTACAAGAGGACTGGCACTCTCACTTTCTATGATATGAACCTCTCCTGTGGGTCCAGTTTTAGATTCCGATGCTTCATTTCAGGTTTACTGTATCCCTTGGACCTTCGTATTGACAATGAAACACAGATATTGCATACGAATTTAATACAAAAGTCACAATGCCGACTTAAGTACAAGAGGACTGACACTCTCACATTCTATGATATGAACCTCTCCTGAGAGTCCAGTTTTAGATTCCGATGCTTCACTTCATTGTTACTGTAACCCAAGCACCTTCTTATTCACGATGAAACACAGATATTGCATCCGAATTTAATTCAAACGGCACAATGCCGACTTAAGTACAAGAGGACTGACACTCTAACTTTCTATGATATCAACCTCTTCTGTGAGTCCAGATTTGTTTTCCGATGCTTCACTTCAGGTTTACTGTATCCCTTGGACCTTCTTATTGACGATGAAACACAGACATTGCATCCGAATTTATTACAAAAGTCACAATGCCGACGTAAGTACTAGAGGACTGACACTCTCACTTTCTATGATATGAACCACTCCTGTGAGTCCAGTTTTAGATTCCGATGCTTCACTTCAGGTTTACTGTATCCCTTGGACCTTCGTATTGACAATGAAACACAGATATTGCATACGAATTTAATACAAAATTCACAATGCCGACTTAAGTACAAGAGGACTGACACTCTCACATTCTATGATATTAACCTCTCCTGTGAGTCCAGTTTTAGATTCCGATGCTTCACTTCATTGTTACTGTATCCCAAGGACCTTCTTATTGACGATGAAACACAGATATTGCATCCGAATTTAATTCAAACGGCACAATGCCGACTTAAGTACAAGAGGACTGACACTCTAACTTTCTATGAAATGAACCTCTCCTGTGAGTCTAGTTTTCGATTCCGATGCTTTACTTCAGGTTAACTGTATCCCATGGACCTTCTTATTGACGATGAAACACAGATATTGCATCCGAATGTAATACAAAATGCACTATGCCGATTTAAGTACAAGAGGACTGACACTCTAACTTTCTATGATATGAACCTCTCCTGTGAGTCCAGTTTTTGATTCCGATGCTTCACTTCAGGTTTACTGTATCCCTTGGACCTTCTTATTGACGATGAAACACAGAAATTGCATCCGAATTTAATACAAAAGGCACAATGCCGACTTAAGTACAAGAGGACTGACACTCTCACTTTCTATGATATGAACCTCTCCTGTTAGTCCAGTTTTAGATTCCGATGCTTCACTTCGGTATTACTGTATCAGTTGGACCTTCTTATTGACGATGAAACACAGAAATTGCATCCGAATTTAATACAAAAGGCACAATGCCGACTTAAGTACAAGGGGATCTAACACTCTCACTTTCTATGATATGAACGTCTCCTGTGAGTCCAGTTTTAGATTCCGATGCTTCACTTCAGGTTTAATGTATCCCTTGGACCTTCTTATTGACGATGAAACACAGAAATTGCATCCGAATTTAATACAAAAGGCACAATGCCGAATTAAGTACAAGAGGACTGACACTCTCAATTTCTATGATATGAACCTCTCCTGTAAGTCCAGTTTTAGATTCCGATGCTTCACTTCAGGTTTACTGTTTCCCTTGGACCTTCTTATTGCCGATGAAACACAGTAATTGCATCCCAATTTAATACAAAAGGCACAATGCCGACTTAAGTACAAGAGGACTGACACTCTCACTTTCTATGATATGAACCTCTCCTGTGAGTCCAGTTTTAGATACTGATGCTTCACCTCAGGTTTACTGTATCCCTTGTACCTTCTTATGACGATGATACACAGAAATTGCAACCGAATTTAACACAAAAGTCACAATGCCGAATTAAGTGCAAGAGGACTGACACTCTAACTTTCTATGATATGAACCTCTCCAGTGAGTCCAGTTTTAGATTCCGATGCTACACTTCAGGTTTACTGTATTCCTTGGACCTTCTTATTGACGTTGAAACACAGAAATTGCATCCGAATTTAATACAAATGTCACAATGCCGACTTAAGTACAAGAGGACTGACACTCTCACTTTCTATGATATGAACCACTCCTGTGAGTCCAGTTTTGGATTCCGATGCTTCATTGCAAGTTTACTGTATCCCTTGGACCTTCTTAGTGACGATGAAACACAGAAATTGCATCCGAATTAATACAAAAGTCACAATGCCGACTTAAGTACAAGGGGACTTACACTCTGACTTTCTATGATATGAACCTCTCCTGTGAGTCCAGTTTTAGATTCCGATGCTTCACTTCAGGTTTACTGTATCCCTTGGACCTTCTTATTGACGATGATACACAGAAATTGCATGCAAATTTTATACAAAAGACACAATGCCGACTTAAGTGCATGAGGACTGACAATCTCACTTTCTATGATATGAACCTCTGCTCTGAGTCCAGTTTTAGATTCCGATGCTTCACTTCACGTTTACTGTATCCCATGGACCTTCTTATTGACGATGAAACACAGAAATTGCATCCAAATGTAATACAAAATGCACAAAGCCGACTTAAGTACAAGAGGACTGACACTCTCACTTTCTATGATATAAACCTCTCCTGTGAGTCCAGTTTTAGATTCCGATGCTTCACTTCAGGTTTACTGTATCCCATGGACCTTCTTATTGACGATGAAACACAGAAATTGCATCCGAATTTAATAAAAAAGGCACAATGTCGAGTTAAGTACAAGAGGACTGACACTCTCACTTCCTATGATATGAACCTCTCCTGTGAGTCCAGTTTTAGATTCCGATGCTTCACTTCAGGTTTACTGTAACCCTTGGACCTTCTTATTGACGATGAAACACAGAAATTGCATCCGAATTTAATACAAAAGGCACAATGCCGACTTAAGTACTAGAGGACTGACACTCTCACTTTCTTTGATATGAACCTCTCCTGAGAGTCCAGTTTTAGAAACCGATGCTTCACTTCATGTTTACTGTATCCCTTGGACCTTCGTATGACGATGATACACAGAAATTGCATCCGAATTTAATACAAAAGTTACAATGCCGACTTAAGTACAAGAGGACTCATACTCTCACTTTGTATGATATGAACCTCTACTGTGAGTCCAGTTTTAGATTCCGATGCTTCACTTCAGGTTTACTGTATCCCTTGGACCTTCTTATTGACGATGAAACACAGAAATTGCATCCAAATGTAATACAAAATGCACAAAGCCGACTTAAGTACAAGAGGACTGACACTCTCACTTTCTATGATATGAACCATCCCTGTGAGTCCAGTTTAAGATTCCGATGCTTCACTTCAGGTTTACTGTATCCCTGGGACCTTGTTATTGACGATGAAACACAGAAATTGCATCCGAATTTTATACAAAAGTCACAATGCCGACTTAAGTACAAGAGGACTGGCACTCTCACTTTCTATGATATGAACCTCTCCTGTGGGTCCAGTTTTAGATTCCGATGCTTCATTTCAGGTTTACTGTATCCCTTGGACCTTCGTATTGACAATGAAACACAGATATTGCATACGAATTTAATACAAAAGTCACAATGCCGACTTAAGTACAAGAGGACTGACACTCTCACATTCTATGATATGAACCTCTCCTGTGAGTCCAGTTTTAGATTCCGATGCTTCACTTCATTGTTACTGTATCCCAAGCACCTTCTTATTCACGATGAAACACAGATATTGCATCCGAATTTAATTCAAACGGCACAATGCCGACTTAAGTACAAGAGGACTGACACTCTAACTTTCTGTGATATCAACCTCTTCTGTGAGTCCAGATTTGGTTTCCGATGCTTCACTTCAGGTTTACTGTATCCCTTGGACCTTCTTATTGACGATGAAACACAGACATTGCATCCGAATTTAATACAAAAGTCACAATGCCGACGTAAGTACTAGAGGACTGACACTCTCACTTTCTATGATATGAACCACTCCTGTGAGTCCAGCTTAAGATTCCGATGCTTCACTTCAGGTTTACTGAATCCCTTGGACCTTCGTATTGACAATGAAACACAGATATTGCATACGAATTTAACACAAAAGTCACAATGCCGACTTCAGTACAAGAGGACTGACACTCTCACATTCTATGATATGAACCTCTCCTGTGAGTCCAGTTTTAGATTCCGATGCTTCACTTCATTATTACTGTATCCCAAGGACCTTCTTATTGACGATGAAACACAGATATTGCATCCGAATTTAATTCAAAAGGCACAATGCCGACTTAAGTACAAGAGGACTGACACTCTAACTTTCTATGAAATGAACCTCTCCTGTGAGTCTAGTTTTCGATTCCGATGCTTTACTTCAGGTTTACTGAATCCCATGGACCTTCTTATTGACGATGAAACACAGATATTGCATCCGAATGTAATACAAAAGGTACAATGCCGATTTAAGTACAAGAGGACTGACACTCTAACTTTCTATGATATGAACCTCTCCTGTGAGTCCAGTTTTTGATTCCGATGCTTCACTTCAGGTTTACTGTATCCCTTGGACCTTCTTATTGACGATGAAACACAGAAATTGCATCCGAATTTAATACAAAAGGCACAATGCCGACTTAAGTACAAGGGGAACTGACACTCTCACTTTCTATGATATGAACGTCTCCTGTAAGTCCAGTTTTAGATTCCGATGCTTCACTTCAGGTTTAATGTATCCCTTGGACCTTCTTATTGACGATGAAACACAGAAATTGCATCCGAATTTAATATAAAAGGCACAATGCCGAATTAAGTACAAGAGGACTGAAACTCTCAGTTTCTATGATATGAACCTCTCCTGTGAGTCCAGTTTTAGATTCCGATGCTTCACTTCAGGTTTACTGTTTCCCTTGGACCTTCTTATTGCCGATGAAACACAGTAATTGCATCCCAATTTAATACAAAAGGCACAATGCCGACTTAAGTACAAGAGGACTGACACTCTCACTTTCTATGATATGAACCTCTCCTGTGAGTCCAGTTTTAGATACTGATGCTTCACCTTAGGTTTTCTGTATCCCTTGGACCTTCTTATGACGATGATACACAGAAATTGCAACCGAATTTAATACAAAAGTCACAATGCCGAATTAAGTACAAGAGGACTGACACTCTCACTTTCTATGATATGAACCACTCCTGTGAGTCCAGTTTTGGATTCCGATGCTTCATTGCAAGTTTACTGTATCCCTTGGACCTTCTTAGTGACGATGAAACACAGAAATTGCATCCGAATTAATACAAAAGTCACAATGCCGACTTAAGTACAAGGGGACTTACACTCTGACTTTCTATGATATGAACCTCTCCTGTGAGTCCAGTTTTAGATTCCGATGCTTCACTTCAGGTTTACTGTATCCCTTGGACCTTCTTATTGACGATGATACACAGAAATTGCATGCAAATTTTATACAAAAGACACAATGCCGACTTAAGTGCATGAGGACTGACAATCTCACTTTCTATGATATGAACCTCTGCCCTGAGTCCAGTTTTAGATTCCGATGCTTCACTTCACGTTTACTGTATCCCATGGACCTTCTTATTGACGATGAAACACAGAAATTGCATCCAAATGTAATACAAAATGCACAAAGCCGACTTAAGTACAAGAGGACTGACACTCTCACTTTCGATGATATAAACCTCTCCTGTGAGTCCAGTTTTAGATTCCGATGCTTCACTTCAGGTTTACTGTATCCCATGGACCTTCTTATTGACGATGAAACACAGAAATTGCATCCGAATTTAATAAAAAAGGCACAATGTCGAGTTAAGTACAAGAGGACTTACACTCTCACTTCCTATGATATGAACCTCTCCTGTGAGTCCAGTTTTAGATTCCGATGCTTCACTTCAGGTTTACTGTAACCCTTGGACCTTCTTATTGACGATGAAACACAGAAATTGCATCCGAATTTAATACAAAAGGCACAATGCCGACTTAAGTACTAGAGGACTGACACTCTCACTTTCTTTGGTATGATCCTCTCCTGTGAGTCCAGTTTTAGAAACTGATGCTTCACTTCAGGTTTACTGTATCCCTTGGACCTTCGTATGACGATGATACACAGAAATGGCATCCGATTTTAATACAAAAGTTACAATGCCGACTTAAGTACAAGAGGACTCATACTCTCACTTTGTATGATATGAAGCTCTCCTGTGAGTCCAGTTTTAGATTCCGATGCTTCACTTCGGGTTTACTGTATCCCTTGGACCTTCTTATTGACAATGAAACACAGAAATTGCATCCGAATTTAATACAAAAGTCACAATGCCGACTTAAGTACAAGAGGACTGACACTCTCAATTTCTATGATATGAACCACTCCTGTGAGTCCAGTTTTGGTTTCAGATGCTTCATTTCAATTTTACTGTATCCCTTGGACTTTCTTATTGACGATGAAACACAGAAATTGCATCTGAATTTAATACAAATGTCACAATGCCGACTTAAGTACAAGAGGACTGACACTCTCACTTTCTATGATATGAACCTCTCCTGTGAGTCCAGTCTTAGATTCCGATGCTTCACTTCAGGTTTACTGTATCCCTTGGTCCTTCTTATTGACGATGAAAGACAGAAATTGCATCTGAATTTAATACAAAAATCACAATGCCGACTTAAGTACAATAGGACTGACACTCTCACTTTCTATGATATGAACCTCTTCTGTGAGTCCAGTTTTAGATTCCGATGCTTCACTTCAGGTTTACTGTATCCCATGGACCTTCTTATTGACGATGAAACACAGAAATTGCATCTGAATTAATTACAAAAGGCACAATGCCGACTCAAGTACAAGGGGACTGACACTCTCACTTTCTATGATATGAACCTGTCCTGTGAGTCCAGTTTTAGATTCCGATGCTTCACTTCAGGTTTACTGTATCCCATGGACCTTCTTATCGACAATGAAACACAGAATTTGCATCCGAATTTAATGCAAAAGGCACAATGCCGACTTAAGTACAAGCGGACTGACACTCTCACTTTCTATGATATCAACCTCTCCTGTGAGTCCAGTTTTAGATTCCGATGCTTCACTTCAGGTTTACTGTATCCCTTGGACCTTCTTATTGACGATGAAACACATGAATTGCATCCGAATTTAATACAAAAGGCACAATGCCGACTTAAGTACAAGAGGACTGACACTCTAACTATCTATGAAATGAACCTCTCCTGTGAGTCCAGTTTTCGATTCCGATGCTTTACTTCATGTTTACTGTATCGCATGGACCTTCTTACTGACGATGAAACAGAGATACTGCATCCGAATTTAATACAAAAGGCACAATGCCGATTTAAGTACAAGAGGACTGACACTCTCACTTTCTATGATATGAACCTCTCCTGTATGTCCAGTTTTAGACTCCAATGCTTCACTTCAGGTTTACTGTATCCCTTGGACCTTCGTATTGACTATGAAACACAGAAATTGCATCCGAATTTGATACAAAAGGCACAATGCCGACTTAAGTACTAGAGGACTGACACTCTCACTTTCTATGATATGAACCTCTCCTGTGAGTGCAGTTTAAGATTCCGATGCTTCACTTCAGGTTTACTGTATCCCTTGGACCTCCTTATTGACGATGATACACAGAATTGCATCCGAATTTAATACAAAAAGCACAATGCCAACTTAAGTATAAGGGGAACTGACACTCTCACTTTCTATGATATGAACCTCTCCTGTGAGTCCTGTTTTCGATTCCGATGCTTCACTTCGGGTTTACTGTATCACTTGGACCTTCTTATTGACGATGAAACACAGAAATTGCATCCGAATTTAATACAAAAGGCACAATGCCGACTTATTTACAACAGGACTGACACACTCACTTTCTATGATATGAACCACTCCTGTGAGTCCAGTTTTGGTTTCCGATGATTCATTTCAATTTTACTGTATCCCTTGGACCTTCTTATTGACGATGAAACACAGAAATTGCATCTGAATTTAATACAAAAGTCACAATGCCGAATTAAGTACAAGAGGACTGACACTCTCACTTTCTATGATATGAACCTCTCCTGTGTGTCCAGTCTTAGATTCCGATGCTTCACTTCAGGTTTACTGTATCCCTTAGACCTTCTTATTGACGATGAAAGACAGAAATTGCATCTGAATTTAATACAAAAATCAAAATGCTGACTTAAGTACAATAGGACTGACACTCTCACTTTCTATGATATGAACCTCTTCTGTGAGTCCAGTTTTAGATTCCGATGCTTCACTTCAGGTTTACTGTATCCCATGGACCTTCTTATTGACGATGAAACACAGAAATTGCACCCGAATTTGATACAAAAGGCCCAATGCCGACTCAAGTACAAGAGGACTGACTCTCTCACTTTCTGTGATATGAACCTCTTCTGTGAGTCCAGTTTTAGATTCCGATGCTTCACTTCAGGTTTACTGTATCCCATGGACCTTCTTATTGACAATGAAACACAGAATTTGCATCCGAATTTAATGCAAAAGGCACAATGCCGACTTAAGTACAAGCGGTCTCATACTCTCACTATCTATGATATCAACCTCTCCTGTGAGTCCAGTTTTAGATTCCGATGCTTCACTTCAGGTTTACTGTATCCCTTGGACCTTCTTATTGACGATGAAACACAGGAATTGCATCCGAATTTAATACAAAAGTCACAATGCCGACTTATGTACAAGAGGACTGACACTCTAACTTTCTATGAAATGAACCTCTCCTGTGAGTCCAGTTTTCGATTCCGATGCTTTACTTCAGGTTTACTGTATCGCATGGACCTTCTTATTGACGATGAAACAGAGATACTGCATCCGAATTTAATACAAAAGGCACAATGCCGATTTAAGTACAAGAGGACTAACACTCTCACTTTCTATAATATGAACCTCTCCTGTGAGTCCAGTTTTAGACTCCAATGCTTCACTTCAGGTTTACTGTATCCCTTGGACCTTCGTATTGACTATGAAACACAGAAATTGCATCCGAATTTAATACAAAAGGCACAATGCCGACTTAAGTACAAGAGGACTGACACTCTCACTTTCTATGATATGAACCTCTCCTGTGAGTGCATTTTAAGATTCCGATGCTTCACTTCAGGTTTACTGTGACCCTTGGACCTCCTTATTGACGATGAAACACAGAATTGCATCCGAATTTAATACAAAAAGCACAATGACAACTTAAGTAGAAGGGGAACTGACACTCTCACTTTCTATGATATGAACCTCTCCTGTGAGTCCTGTTTTCGATTCCGATGCTTCACTTCGGGTTTACTGTATCACTTGGACCTTCTTATTGACGATGAAACACAGAAATTGCATCCGAATTTAATACAAAATGCACAATGCCGACTTATTTACAACAGGACTGACAATCGCACTTTCTATGATATGAACCTCTCCTGTGAGTCCAGTTTTAGATTCCGATGCTACGCTACAGGTTTACTGTTTCCCTTGGACCTTCTTATTGACGATGAAACACAGAAATTGCATCCCAATTTAATACAAAAGGCACAATGCCGACTTAAGTACAAGAGGACTGACACTCTCACTTCCTATGGTATGAACCACTCCTGTGAGTCCAGTTTTGTATTCCGATGCTTCATTTCAAGTTAACTGTATCCCTTGGACCTTCTTAGTGACGATGAAACACAGAAATTGCATCCGAATTTAATACAAAAGTCACAATGCCGACTTAAATACAAGAGGACTGACACTCTCACTTTCTATGATATGAACCTCTCCTGTGAGTCCAGTTTTAGATTCCAATGCTTCACGTCAGGTTTACTGTATCCCTTGGACCTTCTTATTGACGATGAAACACAGAAATTGCATCCAAATTTAATACAAAAGACACAATGACGACGTAAGTGCATGAGGACTGACAATCTCACTTTCTATGATATGAACCTCTGCTGTGAGTCCAGTTTTAGATTCCGATGCTTCACTTCACGTTTACTGTATCCCATGGACCTTCTTATTGACGATGAAACACAGAAATTTCATCCAAATTTAATACAAAATGCACAAAGCCGACTTAAGTACAAGAGGACTGACACTCTCACTTTCTATGATATAAACCTCTCCTGTGAGTCCAGTTTTAGATTCCGATGCTTCACTTCAGGTTTACTGTATCCCATGGACCTACTTATTGACGATGAAACACAGAAATTGCATCCGAATTTAATAAAAAAGACACAATGTCGACTTAAGTACAAGAGGACGGACACTCTCACTTCCTATGATATGAACCACTCCTGTGAATCCAGTTTTAGATTCCGATGCTTCACTATAGGTTTACTGTAACCCTTGGACCTTCTTATTGACGTTGAAACACAGAAATTGCATCCGAATTTAATACAAATGGCAGAATGCCGACTTAGGTACTAGAGGACTGACACTCTCACTTTCTATGATATGAACCTCAACTGTGAGTCCAATTTTAGAAACCGATGCTTCACTTCAGGTTTACTGTATCCCTTGGACCTTCGTATGACAATGATACACAGAAATTGCATCCGAATTTAATACAAAATGCACAATGCCGACTTAAGTACAGGAGGAATGACACTCTCACTTTCTATGATATGAACCTCTCCTGTGGGTCCAGTTTTACATTCCGATGCTTCACTTCAGGTGTACTGTATCCCTTGGACCTTCGTATTGACAATGAAACACAGATATTGCATATGAATTTAATACAAAAGTCACAATGCCGACTTAAGTACAAGAGGACTGACACTCTCACTTTCTATGATATGAACCTCTACTGTGAGTCCAGTTTTAGATTCCGATGCTTCACTTCATTGTTAATGTATCCCAAAGACCTTCTTATTGACGATGAAACACAGAAATTGCATCCGAATTTAATACAAAAGGCACAATGCCGACTTAGGTACTAGAGGACTGACACTCTTATTTTCTATGATATGAACCTCTCCTGTGAGTCCAGTTTTAGATTCCGATGCTTCACTTCAGGTTTACTGTATCCCTTGGATCTTCTTATTGACAATGAAACACAGAAATTGCATCCGAATTTAATACAAAAGTCACAATGCCGACTTAAGTACAAGAGGAATGACACTCTCACTTTCTATGATATGAACCTCTCCTGTGGGTCCAGTTTTACATTCCGATGCTTCACTTCAGGTGTACTGTATCCCTTGGACCTTCGTATTGACAATGAAACACAGATATTGCATAAGAATTTAATACAAAAGTCACAATGCCGACTTAAGTACAAGAGGACTGACACTCTCACTTTCTATGATATGAACCTCTCCTGTGAGTCGAGTTTTAGATTCCGATGCTTCACTTCATTGTTAATGTATCCCAAAGACCTTCTTATTGACGATGAAACACAGAAATTGCATCCGAATTTAATACAAAATGGACAATGCCGACTTAAGTACAAGAGGACTGACACTCTAACTTTCTATGAGATGAACCTCTCCTGTGAGTCCAGTTTTCGATTCCGATGCTTTACTTCAGGTTTACTGTATCCCATGGACCTTCTTATTGACGATGAAACACAGATATTGCATCCGAATTTAATACAAAAGGCACAATGACGATTTAAGTGCAAGAGGACTGACACTCTCACTTTCTATGATATCAACCTCTCCTGTGAGTGCAGTTTTAGATTCCGATGCTTCACTTCAGGTTTACTGTATCCCTTGGACCTTCTTATTGACGATGAAACACAGAAATTGCATCCGAATTTAATACAAAAGTCACAATGCCGACGTAAGTACAAGAGGACTGACACTCTCACTTCCTATGATATGAACCACTCCTGTGAGTCCAGTTTTGGATTCCGATGCTTCATTTCAAGTTTACTGTATCCCTTGGACCTTCTTAGTGACAATGAAACACAGAAATTGCATCCGAATGTAATACAAAAGTCACAATGCCGACCTAAGTACAAGAGGACTGACACTCTCACTTTCTATGATATGAACCTCTCCTGTGAGTCCAGTTTTAGATTCCGATGCTTCACGTCAGGTTTACTGTATCCCCTGGACCTTCTTATTGACGATGAAACACAGAAATTGCATCCAAATTTAATACAAAAGACACAATGATGACTTAAGTGCATGAGGACTGACAATCTCACTTTCTATGATATGAACCTCTGCTGTGAGTCCAGTTTTAGATTCCGATGCTTCACTTCACGTTTACTGTATCCCATAGACCTTCTTATTGACGATGAAACACAGAAATTTCATCCGAATTTAATACAAAATGCACAAAGCCGACTTCAGTACAAGAGGACTGACACTCTCACTTTCTATGATATAAACCTCTCCTGTGAGTCCAGTTTTAGATTCCGATGCTTCACTTCAGATTTACTGTATCCCATGGACCTTCTTATTGACGATGAAACACAGAAATTGCATCCGAATTTAATAAAAAGGGCACAATGTCGACTTAAGTACAAGAGGACGGACACTCTCACTTCCTATGATATGAACCACTCCTGTGAATCCAGTTTTAGATTCCGATGCTTCACCATAGGTTTACTGTAACCCTTGGACCTTCTTATTGACGTTGAAACACAGAAATTGCATCCGAATTTAATACAAAAGGCACAATGCCGAATTAGGTACTAGAGGACTGACACTCTCACTTTCAATGAAATGAACCTCAACTGTGAGTCTAATTTTAGAAACCGATGCTTCACTTCAGGTTTACTGTATCCCTTGGACCTTCGTATGACGATGATACACAGAAATTGCATCCGCATTTAATACAAAATGCACAATGCCGACTTTAGTACAAGAGGAATGACACGCTCACTTTCTATGATATGAACCTCTCCTGTGGGTCCAGTTTTACATTCCGATGCTTCACTTCAGGTGTACTGTATCCCTTGGACCTTCGTATTGACAATGAAACACAGATATTGCATATGAATTTAATACAAAAGTCACAATGCCGACTTAAGTACAAGAGGACTGACACTCTCACTTTCTATGATATGAACCTCTACTGTGAGTCCAGTTTTAGATTCCGATGCTTCACTTCATTGTTAATGTATCCCAAAGACCTTCTTATTGACGATGAAACACAGAAATTGCATCCGAATTTAATACAAAAGGCACAATGCCGACTTAGGTACTAGAGGACTGACACTCTTATTTTCTATGATATGAACCTCTCCTGTGAGTCCAGTTTTAGATTCCGATGCTTCACTTCAGGTTTACTGTATCCCTTGGATCTTCTTATTGACAATGAAACACAGAAATTGCATCCGAATTTAATACAAAAGTCACAATGCCGACTTAAGTACAAGAGGAATGACACTCTCACTTTCTATGATATGAACCTCTCCAGTGGGTCCAGTTTTACATTCCGATGCTTCACTTCAGGTGTACTGTATCCCTGGGACCTTCGTATTGACAATGAAACACAGATATTGCACATGAATTTAATACAAAAGTCACAATGCCGACTTAAGTACAAGAGGACTGACACTCTCACTTTCTATGATATGAACCTCTCCTGTGAGTCGAGTTTTAGATTCCGATGCTTCACTTCATTGTTAATGTATCCCAAAGACCTTCTTATTGACGATGAAACACAGAAATTGCATCCGAATTTAATACAAAATGGACAATGCCGACTTAAGTACAAGAGGACTGACACTCTAACTTTCTATGAGATGAACCTCTCCTGTGAGTCCAGTTTTCGATTCCGATGCTTTACTTCAGGTTTACTGTATCCCATGGACCTTCTTATTGACGATGAAACACAGATATTGCATCCGAATTTAATACAAAAGGCACAATGACGATTTAAGTACAAGAGGACTGACACTCTCACTTTCTATGATATGAACCTCTCCTGTGAGTGCAGTTTTAGATTCCGATGCTTCACTTCAGGTTTACTGTATCCCTTGGACCTTCTTATTGACGATGAAACACAGAAATTGCATCCGAATTTAATACAAAAGTCACAATGCCGACGTAAGTACAAGAGGACTGACACTCTCACTTTGTATGATATGAACCACTCCTGTGAGTCCAGTTTTGGTTTCCGATGCTTCATTTCAAGTTTACTGTATCCCTTGGATCTTCTTACTGACAATGAAACACAGAAATTGCATCCGAATGTAATACAAAAGTCACAATGCCGACTTAAGTACAAGAGGACTGACACTCTCACTTTCTATGATATGAACCTCTCCTGTGAGTCCAGTTTTAGATTCCGATGCTTCACGTCAGGTTTACTGTATCCCCTGGACCTTCTTATTGACGATGAAACACAGAAATTGCATCCAAATTTAATACAAAAGACACAATGACGACTTAAGTGCATGAGGACTGACAATCTCACTTTCTATGATATGAACCTCTGCTGTGAGTCCAGTTTTAGATTCCGATGCTTCACTTCACGTTTACTGTATCCCATGGACCTTCTTATTGACGATGAAACACAGAAATTTCATCCAAATTTAATACAAAATGCACAAAGCCGACTTAAGTACAAGAGGACTGACACTCTCACTTTCTATGATTTGAACCTCTCCTGTGAGTCCAGTTTTAGATTCCGATGCTTCACTTCAGGTTTACTGTATCCCTTGGACCTTCTTATTGACGATGAAACACAGAAATTGCATCCGAATTTAATAAAAAAGGCACAATGTCGACTTAAGTACAAGAGGACGGACACTCTCACTTCCTATGATATGAACCACTCCTGTGAATCCAGTTTTACATTCCAATGCTTCACTATAGGTTTACTGTAACACTTGGACCTTCTTATTGACGCTGAAACACAGAAATTGCATCCGAATTTAATACAAAACGCACAATGCCGACTTATGTACTAGAGGACTGACACTCTCACTTTCTATGATAAGAACCTCAACTGTGAGTCCAATTTTAGAAACCGATGCTTCACTTCAGGTTTACTGTATCCCTTGGACCTTCGTATGACGATGATACACAGAAATTGCATCCGAAATTAATACAAAATGCACAATGCCGACTTAAGTACAAGAGGAATGACACTCTCACTTTCTATGATATGAACCTCTCCTGTGGGTCCAGTTTTACATTCCGATGCTTCACTTCAGGTGTACTGTATCCCTTGGACCTTCGTATTGACAATGAAACACAGATATTGCATATGAATTTAATACAAAAGTCACAATGCCGACTTAAGTACAAGAGGACTGACACTCTCACTTTCTATGATATGAACCTCAACTGTGAGTCCAGTTTTAGATTCCGATGCTTCACTTCATTGTTAATGTATCCCAAAGACCTTCTTATTGACGATGAAACACAGAAATTGCATCCGAATTTAATACAAAAGGCACAATGCCGACTTAGGTACTAGAGGACTGACACTCTTATTTTCTATGATATGAACCTCTCCTGTGATTCCAGTTTTAGATTCCGATGTGTCACTTCAGGTTTACTGTATCCCTTGGATCTTCTTATTGACAATGAAACACAGAAAATGCATCCGAATTTAATACAAAAGTCACAATGCCGACTTAAGTACAAGAGGAATGACACTCTCACTTTCTATTATATGAACCTCTCCTGTGGGTCCAGTTTTACATTCCGATGCTTCACTTCAGGTGTACTGTATCCCTTGGACCTTCGTATTGACAATGAAACACAGATATTGCATATGAATTTAATACAAAAGTCACAATGCCGACTTAAGTACAAGAGGACTGACACTCTCACTTTCTATGATATGAACCTCTCCTGTGAGTCCAGTTTTAGATTCCGATGCTTCACTTCATTGTTAATGTATCCCAAAGACCTTCTTATTGACGATGAAACACAGAAATTGCATGCAAATTTAATACAAAATGCACAAAGCCGACTGAAGTACAAGAGGACTGACACTCTCACTTTCTATGATATAAACCTCTCCTGTGAGCCCAGTTTTAGATTCCGATGCTTCACTTCAGGTTTACTGTATCCCATGGAAATTCTTATTAACGATGAAACATGGAAATTGCATCGGAATTTAATCAAAAAAGCACAATGTCGACTTAAGTACAACAGGACTGACTCTCTCACTTCCAATGATATGAACCTCTCCTCTGAGTCCAGTTTTAGATTCCGATGCTTCACTACAGGTTTACTGTAACCCTTGGACCTTCTTATTGACGATGAAACACAGAAATTGCATCCGAATTTAATACAAAAGGTACAAAGCCGACATAAGTACTAGAGGACTGACACTCTCACTTTCTATGATATGAACCTCTCCTGTGAGTCCAGTTTTAGAAACCGATGCTTCACTTCAGGTTGACTGTATCCCTTGGACCTTCGTATGACGATGATACACAGAAATTGCTTCCGAATTTAATACAAAAGTCACAACGCCGACTTCAGTACAAGAGGACTGATACTCTCACTTTGTATGATATGAACCACTCCTGTGAGTCCAGTTTTAGATTCCGATGCTTCACTTCAGGTTTACTGTATCCCTTTGACCTTCTTATTGACAATGAAACACAGAAATTGCATCCCAATTTAATACAAAAGTCACAATGCCGACTTAAGTACAAGAGGACTGACACTCTCACTTTCTATGATATGAACCACTCCTGTGAGTCCAGTTTTGGATTCCGATGCTTCATTTCAATTTTACTGTATCCCTTGGACCTTCTTATTGACTATGAAACACAGAAATTGCATCTAAATTTAATACAAAAGTCTCAATGCCGACTTAAGTACAAGAGGACTGACACTCTCACTTTCTATGATATGAACCTCTAATGTGAGTCCTGTTTTCGATTCCGATGCTTCAATTCGGGTTTACTGTATCACTTGGACCTTCTTATTGACGATAAAACACAGAAATTGCATCCGAATGTAATACAAAAGGCACAATGCCGACTTATTTTGCAACAGGACTGACACTCTCACTTTCTATGATATGAACGTCTCCTGTGAGTCCAGTTTTAGATTCCGATGCTTCACTTCACGTTTACTGTATCCCATGGACCTTCTTATTGTCGAAGAAACACAGAAATTCCATCCAAATTTAATACAAAATGCACAATGCCGACTTAAGTACAAGAGGACTGACACTCTCACTTTCTATGATATGAACCTTTCCTGCGAGTCCAGTTTTAGATTCCGATGCTTCACTTCAGGTTCATTGTATCCCATGGACCTTCTTATTGACGATGAAACACAGAAATTGCCTCAGAATTTAATAAAAAAGGCACAATGTCGACTTAAGTATAAGCGGACTGACACTCTCACTTTCTAAGATATCAACCTCTCCTGTGAGTCCAGTTTTAGGTTCCGATGCTTCACTTCAGCTTTACTGTAGCCCTTGGAGCTTCTTATTGACGATGAAAAACAGAAATTGCATCCGAATTTAATACGAAAGGCACAATGCCTATTTAAGTACAAGAGGACTGACACTCTCACTTTCTATGATATAAACGTCTCCTGTGAGTGCAGTTTTAGATTCCGATGCTTCACTTCAGGTTTACTGTATCCCTTGGAGCTTCTTATTGACGATGAAACACAGAAATTGCATCCGAATTGAATAAAAAAGGCACAATGGCGACTTAAGTACAAGAGGACTGACACTCTCACTTTCTATGATATGAACCTCTCCTGTGAGTCCAGTTTTAGATTCCGATGCTTCGCTTCACGTTTACTGTATCCCATGGACCTTATCATTGACGATGAAACACAGAAATTGCATCCAAATGTAATACAAAATGCACAATGCCGACTTAAGTACAAGAGGACTGACACTCTCACATTCTATGATATGAACCTCTCCTGTGAGTCGAGTTTTAGATTCCGATGCTTCACATCAGGTTTACTCTATCCCATGGACCTTCTTACTGACGATGAAACACAGAAATTGCATCCGAATTTAATAAAAAATGCACAATGCCGACTTAAGTACAAAAGTACTGGCACTCTCACTTTCTATGATATCAACCTCTCCTGTGAGTCCAGTTTTAGATTCCGATGCTTCACTTCAGGTTTACTGTATCCCTTGGACCTTCTTATTGACGATGAAACACAGAAATTGCATCCCAATTTAATACAAAAGGCACAATGCCGACTTAAGTACAAGAGGACTGACACTCTCACTTTCTATGATATGAACCTCTCCTGTGAGTCCAGTTGTAGATTCCGATGCTTCACTTCAGGTTTACTGTTTCCCTTGGACCTTCTTATTGACGATGAAACACAGAAATTGCATCCGAATTTAATACAAAAATCACAATGCCGACTTAAGTACAAGAGGACTAACACTCTCACATTCTATGGTATGAACCTCTCCTGTCAGTCCAGTTTTAGATTCCGATGCTTCACTTCAG
The DNA here is from genome assembly GCF_023864345.2 of Schistocerca serialis cubense. Taxonomy (NCBI): domain Eukaryota; kingdom Metazoa; phylum Arthropoda; class Insecta; order Orthoptera; family Acrididae; genus Schistocerca; species Schistocerca serialis. The sequence goes on along the minus strand of NC_064647.1, from coordinate 22,002,018 downwards.
GTTTACTGTATCCCTTGGACCTTCTTATTGACGATGAAACACAGAAATTGCATCCGAATTTTATACAAAAGTCACAATGCCGACTTAGGTACAAGAGGACTGACACTCTCACTTTCTATGATATGTACCACTCCTGTGAGTCCAGTTTTGGATTCCGATGCTTCATTTCAGGTTTACTGTATCCCATGGATCTTCTTATTGACGATGAAACACTGAAATTGCATCGGACTTTAATAAAAAAGGCACAATGTCGACTTTAGTACAACAGGAATGACACTCTCACTTCCTATGATATGAACCTCTCCTGTGAGTCCAGTTTTAGATTCCGATGCTTCACTTCAGGTTTACTGTAACCCTTGGACCTTCTTATTGACGATGAAACACAGAAATTGCATCCGAATTTTATACAAAAGGCACAATGCCGACTTAAGTACTAGAGGACTGACACTCTCACTTTCTATTATATGAACCTCTCCTGTGAGTCCAGTTTTAGAAACCGATGCTTCACTTCAGGTTTACTGTATCCCTTGGACCTTCGTATGACGATGATTCACAGAAATTGCATCGGAATTTAATACAAAAGTCACAATGCCGACTTAAGTACAAGAGGAGTGATACACTCACATTGTATGGTATGAACCTCTCCTGTGAGTCCAGTTTTAGATTCCGATGCTTCAATTCAGGTTTACTGTATCCCTTGGGCCTTCTTATTGACAATGGAAAACAGAAATTGCATCCGAATTAAATACAAAAGTCACAATGCCAACTTAAGTACAAGAGGACTGACACTCTCACTTTCTATGGTATGAACCTCTCCTGTAAGTGCAGTCTTAGATTCCGATGCTTCACTTCAGGTTTACTGTATCCCTTGGACCTTCTTATTGACGATGAAACACAGAAATTGCATCTGAATTTATTACAAAAATCACGATGCCGACTTAAGTACAAGAGGACTGACACTCTCACTTTCTATGATATGAACCTCTCCTGTGAGTCCAGTTTTAGATTCCGATGCTTCACTTCAAGTTTACTGTATCCCATGGACCTTCTTATTGACGATGAAACACAGAAATTGCATCCGAATTTAATACAAAAGGCACAATGCCGACTCAAGTACAAGAGGACTGACACTCTCACTTTCTATGATATCAACCTCTCCTGTGAGTCCAGTTTTAGATTCCGATGCTTCACTTCAGGTTTACTGTTTCCCTTGGACCTTCTTATTGACGATGAAACACAGGAATTGCATCCGAATTTAATACAAAAGGCACAATGCCGACATAAGTACAAGAACACTGACACTCTCACTTTCTATGATATGAACCTCTCCTGTGAGTCCAGTTTTAGATTCCGATGCTTCACTTCACGTTTACTGTATCCCATGGACCTTCTTATTGTCGATGAAACACAGAAATTCCATCCAAATTTAATACAATATGCACAATGCCGACTTAAGTACAAGAGGACTGACACTCTCACTTTCTATGATATGAACCTTTCCTGTGAGTCCAGTTTTCGATTCCGATGCTTCACTTCAGGTTTACTGTATCCCATGGACCTTCTTATTGACGATGAAACACAGAAATTGCCTCCGAATTTAATAAAAAGGCACAATGTCGACTTAAGTACAAGCAGACTGACACTCTCACTTTCTAAGATGTCAACCTCTCCTGTGAGTCCAGTTTTAGGTTCCGATGCTTCACTTCAGCTTTACTGTAGCTCTTGGAGCTTCTTATTGACGATGAAAAACAGAAATTGCATCCGAATTTAATACGAAAAGCACAATGCCGACTTAAGTACAAGAGGACTGACACACTCACTTTCAATGATTTAAACATCTCCTGTCAGTGCAGTTTTAGATTCCGATGCTTCACTTCAGGTTTACTGTATCCCTTGGAGCTTCTTATTGACGATGAAACACAGAAATTGCATCCGAATTTAATACAAAAGGCACAATGGCGACTTAAGTACAAGATGACTGACACTCTCACTTTCTATGATATGAACCTCTCCTGTGAGTCCAGTTTTAGATTCCGATGCTTCGCTTCACGTTTACTGTATCCCATGGACCTTATCATTGACGATGAAACACAGAAATTGCATCCAAATGTAATACAAAATGCACAATGCCGACGTAAGTACAAGAGGACTGACTCTCTCACATTCTATGATATGAACCTCTCCTGTGAGTCGAGTCTTAGATTCCGATGCTTCACATCAGGTTTACTCTATCCCATGGACCTTCTTACTGACGATGAAACACAGAAATTGCATCCGAATGTAATAAAAAATGCACAATGCCGACTTAAGTACAAGAGGACGGACACTCTAACTTTCTATGATATGAACCTCTCCTGTGAGTCCAGTTTTAGATACCGATGCTTCACCTCAGGTTTAGTGTATCCCTTGGACCTTCTTATGACGATGACACACAGAAATTGCAACCGAATTTAATACAAAAATCACAATGCCGACTTAAGTACAAGAGGACTGACACACTCACTTTCTATGGTATGAACCTCTCCTGTCAGTCCAGTTTTAGATTCCGATGCTTCACTTCAGGTTTACTGTATCCCTTGGACCTTCTTATTGACGATGAAACACAGAAATTGCATCCGAATTTTATACAAAAGTCGCAATGCCGACTTAAGTACAAGAGGACTGACACTCTCACTTTCTATGATATGAACCTCTCCTGTGAGTCCAGTTTTAGATTCCGATGCTTCGCTTCACGTTTACTGTATCCCATGGACCTTATCATTGACGATGAAACACAGAAATTGCATCCAAATGTAATACAAAATGCACAATGCCGACTTAAGTACAAGAGGACTGACACTCTCACTTTCTATGATATGAACCTTTCCTGTGAGTCCAGTTTTCGATTCCGATGCTTCACTTCAGGTTTACTGTATCCCATGGACCTTCTTATTGACGATGAAACACAGAAATTGCCTCCGAATTTAATAAAAAGGCACAATGTCGACTTAAGTACAAGCAGACTGACACTCTCACTTTCTAAGATGTCAACCTCGCCTGTGAGTCCAGTTTTAGGTTCCGATGCTTCACTTCAGCTTTACTGTAGCTCTTGGAGCTTCTTATTGACGATGAAAAACAGAAATTGCATCCGAATTTAATACGAAAGGCACAATGCCGACTTAAGTACAAGAGGACTGACACACTCACTTTCTATGATTTAAACATCTCCTGTCAGTGCAGTTTTAGATTCCGATGCTTCACTTCAGGTTTACTGTATCCCTTGGAGCTTCTTATTGACGATGAAACACAGAAATTGCATCCGAATTTAATACAAAAGGCACAATGGCGACTTAAGTACAAGATGACTGACACTCTCACTTTCTATGATATGAACCTCTCCTGTGAGTCCAGTTTTAGATTCCGATGCTTCGCTTCACGTTTACTGTATCCCATGGACCTTATCATTGACGATGAAACACAGAAATTGCATCCAAATGTAATACAAAATGCACAATGCCGACGTAAGTACAAGAGGACTGACTCTCTCACATTCTATGATATGAACCTCTCCTGTGAGTCGAGTCTTAGATTCCGATGCTTCACATCAGGTTTACTCTATCCCATGGACCTTCTTACTGACGATGAAACACAGAAATAGCATCCGAATGTAATAAAAAATGCACAATGCCGACTTAAGTACAAGAGGACGGACACTCTAACTTTCTATGATATGAACCTCTCCTGTGAGTCCAGTTTTAGATACCGATGCTTCACCTCAGGTTTAGTGTATCCCTTGGACCTTCTTATGACGATGACACACAGAAATTGCAACCGAATTTAATACAAAAATCACAATGCCGACTTAAGTACAAGAGGACTGACACACTCACTTTCTATGGTATGAACCTCTCCTGTCAGTCCAGTTTTAGATTCCGATGCTTCACTTCAGGTTTACTGTATCCCTTGGACCTTCTTATTGACGATGAAACACAGAAATTGCATCCGAATTTTATACAAAAGTCACAATGCCGACTTAAGTACAAGAGGACTGACACTCTCACTTTGTATGATATGTACCACTCCCGTGAGTCCAGTTTTGGATTCCGATGCTTCATTTCAAGTTTACTGTATCACTTGGACCTTCTTAGTGACGATGAAACACAGAAATTGCATCCAAATTTAATACAAAAGACACAATGCCGACTTAAGTGCATGAGGACTGACAATCTCACTTTCTATGAAATGAACCTCAGCTGTGAGTCCAGTTTTAGATTCCGATGCTTCACTTCACGTTTACTGTATCCCATGGACCTTCTTATTGACGATGAAACACAGAAATTGCATCCAAATATAACACAAAATGCACAAAGCCGACTTAAGTACAAGAGGACCGACACTCTCACTTTCTATGATATAAACCTCTCCTGTGAGTCCAGTTTTAGATTCCGTTGCTTCACTTCAGGTTTACTGTATCCCATGGATCTTCTTATTGACGATGAAACACAGAAATTGCATCGGAATTTAATAAAAAAGGCACAATGTCGACTTTAGTACAACAGGACTGACACTCTCACTTCCTATGATATGAACCTCTCCTGTGAGTCCAGTTTTAGATTCCGATTCTTCCCCTCAGGTTTACTGTAACCCTTGGACCTTCTTATTGACGATGAAACACAGAAATTGCATCCGAATTTAATACAAAAGGCACAATGCCGACTTAAGTACTAGAGGACTGACACTCTCACTTTCTATTATATGAACCTCTCCTGTGAGTCCAGTTTTAGAAACCGATGCTTCACTTCAGGTTTATTGTATCCCATGGACCTTCGTATGACGATGATTCACAGAAATTGCATCGGAATTTAATACAAAAGTCACAATGCCGACTTAAGTACAAGAGGAGTGATACTCTCACATTGTATGATATGAACCTCTCCTGTGAGTCCAGTTTTAGATTCCGATGCTTCACTTCAGGTTTACTGTATCCCTTGGACCTTCTTATTGACAATGAAACACAAAAATTGCATCCGAATTTCATACAAAAGTCACAATGCCAACTTAAGTACAAGAGGACTAACACTCTCACTTTCTATGATATGAACCACTCCTGTGAGTCCAGTTTTGGATTCCGATGCTTCATTTCAATTTTACTGTATACCTTGGACCTTCTTATTGACGATGAAACACAGAAATTCCATCTGAATTTAATACAAAAGTCACAATGCCGACTTAAGTACAAGAGGACTGACACTCTCACTGTCTATGGTATGAACCTCTCCTGTGAGTCCAGTCTTAGATTCCGATGCTTCACTTAAGGTTTACTGTATCCCTTGGACCTTCTTTTTGACGATGAAACACAGAAATTGCATCTGAATTTATTACAAAAATCACTATGCCGACTTAAGTACAAGAGGACCGACACTCTCACTTTCTAAGATATCAACCTCTCCTGTGAGTCCAGTTTTAGGTTCCGATGCTTCACTTCAGCTTTACTGTAGCCCTTGGAGCTTCTTATTGACGATGAAAAACAGAAATTGCATCCGAATTTAATACAAAAGGCACAATGGCGACTTAAGTACAAGATGACTGACACTCTCACTTTCTATGATAGAAACCTCTCCTGTGAGTGCAGTTTTAGATTCCGATGCTTCACTTCAGGTTTACTGTATCCCTTGGAGCTTCTTATTGACGATGAAACACAGAAATTGCATCCGAATTTAATACAAAAGGCACAATGGCGACTTAAGTACAAGATGACTGACACTCTCACTTTCTATGATATGATCCACTCCTGTGAGTCCAGTTTTAGATTCCGATGCTTCGCTTCACGTTTACTGTATCCCATGGACCTTATCATTGACGATGAAACACAGAAATTGCATCCAAATGTAATACAAAATGCACAATGCCGACTTAAGTACAAGAGGACTGACACTCTCACATTCTATGATATGAACCTCTCCTGTGAGTCGAGTTTTAGATTCCGATGCTTCACATCAGGTTTACTGTATCCCATGGACCTTCTTATTGACGATGAAACACAGAAATTGCATCCGAATTTAATAAAAAAGGCACAATGTCGACTTAAGTACAAGAGGAGTATCACTCTCACTTTCTATGATATCAACCTCTCCTGTGAGTCCAGATTTAGATTCCGATGCTTCACTTCAGGTTTACTGTATCCCTTGGACCTTCTTTTTGACGATTTAACACAGAAATTGCATCCGAATTTAATACAAAAGTCACAATGCTGACTTAAGTACAAGAGGACTGACACTCTCACTTTCTATGATATCAACCTCTCCTGGGAGTGCAGTTTTTGATCCGATGTTTAACTTCAGGTTTACTGTAGCCCTTGGACCTTCTTATTGACGATGAAACACAGAAATTGCTTCAGAATTTAATACAAAGGGCACTATGCCGACTTAAGTACAAGAGGACGGACACTCTCAATTTCTACGATGTCAACCTCTCCTGTGAGTCCAGTTTTAGGTTCCAATGCTTCACTTCAGGTTTACTGTAGTCCTTGGACATTCTTATTGACGATGAAACACAGAAATTGCATCCGAATTTAATACAAAAGGCACAATGCCGACTTAAGTACAAGAGGACTGACACTCTCACTTTCTATGATATCAACCTCTCCTGGGAGTGCAGTTTTCGATTCCGATGTTTAACTTCAGGTTTACTGTAGCCCTTGGACCTTCTTATTGACGATGAAACACAGAAATTGCTTCAGAATTTAATACAAAGGGCACTATGCCGACTTAAGTACAAGAGGACATACACTCTCACTTTCTATGATATCAACCTGTCCTGTGAGTGCAGTTTTAGATTCCGATCCTTCACTTCAGGTTTACTGTAGCCCTTGGACCTTCTTATTGACGATCAAACACAGAAATTGCATCCGAATTTAATACAAAATGCACAATGCCGACTTAAGTACAAGAGGAATGACACTCTCACTTTCTATGATATAAACCTCTCCTGTGAGTGCAGTTTTGGATTCCGATGCTTCACATCAGGTTTACTGTATCCCTTGGACCTTCATATTGACCATGAAACACAGAAATTAATCCGAAATTAATACAAAAGACACAATGCCGACTTAAGTACAAGGGGACTGACACTCTCACTTTCTATGATATGAACCGCTCCAGTGAGTCCAGTTTCAGATTCCGATGCTTCACTTCACGTTTACTGTATCCCATGGACCGTCTTATTGACGACGAAACACAGAAATTGCATCCAAATTTAATACAAAATGCACAATGCCGACTTAAGTACAAGAGGAGTATCACTCTCACTTTCTATGATATCAACCTCTCCTGTGAGTCCAGTTTTAGATTCCGATGCTTCACTTCAGGTTTACTGTATCCCTTGGACCTTCTTATTGACGATGAAACACAGAAATTGCATCCGAATTAATACAAAAGTCACAATGCCGACTTAAGTACAAGAGGACTGACTCAATTTCTATGATATAAACCTCTCCTGTGAGTGCAGTTTTAGATTCCGATGCTTCACTTCCGGTTTACTCTATCCCTTGGACCTTCTTACTGACGATGAAACACAGATATTGCATCCTAATTTAATACAAAAGGCACAATGACGACTTAAGTGCAAGAGGACGGACACTCTCACTTTCTATGATATGAACCTCTCCTGTGGGTCCAGTTTTAGATTCCGATGCTTCACTTGAGATTTACTGTATCCCTTGGACCTTCTTATTGACGATGAAACACAGAAATTGCATCCGAATTTAATACTAAAGGCACAATGCCGAATTAAGTACAAGAGGACTGACACTCTCACTTTCTATGATATGAACCTCACCTGTGAGTCCAGTTTTAGATTCCGATGCTTCACTTCAGGTTTACTGTATCCCTTGGACCTTCTTATTGACGATGAAACACAGAAATTGCATCCGAATTTAATACAAAAGTCACAATGCCGACTTAAGTACTAGAGGACTGACACTCTCACTTTCTATGATATGAACCAATCCTGTGAGTCAAGTTTAAGATTCCGATGCTTCACTTCAGGATTACTGTATCCCTTGGACGTTCTTATTGACGATGAAACACAGAAATTGCATCCGAATTTAATACAAAAGTCACAATGCCGACTTAAGTACAAGAGGACTGACACTCTCACTTTCTATGACATGAACCTCTCCTGTGGGTCCAGTTTTAGATTCCGATGCTTCACTTGAGATTTACTGTATCCCTTGGACCTTCTTATTGACGATGAAACACAGAAATTGCATCCGAATTTAATACAAAAGGCACCTTGCCGACTTAAGTACAAGAGTACTGACACTCTGACTTTCTATGATATGAACCTCTCCTGTGAGTGCAGTTTTGGATTCAGATGCTTCACTTCAGGATTACTGTATCCCTTGGACCTTCTTATTGACGATGAAACACAGAAATTGCATCCGAATTTAATACAAATGGCACAATGCCAACTTAAGTACAAGAGGACGGACACTCTCATTTTCTATGATATGAACCTCTCCTGTGAGTCATGTTTTAGATTCCGATGCTTCACTTCGGGTTTACTGTATACGTTGGACCCTCTTTTTGACGATGAAACACAGATATTGCATCCGAATTTAATACAAAAGTCACAATGCTGACTTAAGTACAAGAGGACTGACACTCTCACTTTATATGATATGAACCTCTCCTGTGAGTCCAGTTATAGATTCCGATGTTTCACTTCAGGTTTACTGTATCCCTTGGACCTTCTTATTGACGATGAAACACAGAAATTGCATCCGAATTTAATACAAAAGGCACAATGCCGACTTATTTACAAGATGACTGACACGCTCACTTTCTATGATATGAACCTCTCCTGTGAGTCCAGTTTTAGATTCCGATGCTTCACTTCAGGTTTACTGTATCCCTTGGACCTTCTTATTGACGATGAAACACAGAAATTGCATCCGAATTTAATACAAAAGGCACAAAGCCGATTTAAGTACAAGAGGACTGACACTCTCACTTTCTATGATATGAACCTCTCCTGTGAGTCCAGTTATAGATTGCGATGCTTCACTTCAGGTTTACTGTATCCCTTGGACCTTCTTATTGACGATGAAACACAGAAATTGCATCCGAATTTAATACAAAAGGCACAATGCCGACTTATTTACAAGATAACTGACACGCTCACTTTCTATGATATGAACCTCTCCTGTGAGTCCAGTTTTAGATTCAGATGCTTCACTTCAGGTTTACTGTATCCGTTGGACCTTCTTATTGACGATGAAACACAGAAATTGCATCCCAACTTAATACAAAAGTCACAATGCCGACTTAAGTACAAGAGGACTGCCACTCTCACTTTCTATGATATGAACCACTCCTGTGAGTCCAGTTTTGGATTCCGATGCTTCATTTCAAGTTTACTGTATCCCTTGGACCTTCTTATTGACGACGAAACACAGAAATTGCATCCGAATTTAATCCAAAAGTCACAATGCCGACTTAAGTACAAGAGGACTGACACTCTCACTTTCTATGATATGAACTTCTCCTGTGAGTCCAGTTTTGGATTCCGATGCTTCACTTCATGTTAACTGTATCCCTTGGACCTTCTTATTGACGATGAAACACAAAAATTGCATCCGAATTTAATACAAAAGACACAATGCCGACTTAAGTACATGAGGACTGACACTTTCACTTTCAATGATATGAACCTCTGCTGTGAGTCCAGTTTTAGATTCCGATGCTTCACTTCACGTTTACTGTATCCCATGGACCTTCTTATTGACGATGAAACACAGAAATTGCATCCAAATTTAATACAAAATGCACAATGCCGACTTAAGTACAAGAGTAATGACACTCTCACTTTCTATGATATGAACCTCTCCTGTGAGTCCAGTTTTAGATTCCGATGCTTCACTTTAGGTTTACTGTATCCCATGGACCTTCTTATTGACGATGAAACACAGAAATTGCATCCGAAATTAATACAAAAGGCACAATGCCGACTTAAGTACAAGAGGACTGACGCTCCCACTTTCTATGCAATCAACCTCTCCTGTGAGTCCAGATTTGGTTTCCGATGCTTCACTTCAGGTTTACTGTATCCCTTGGACCTTCTTTTTGACGATGAAACACAGAAAATGCATCCGAATTTAATACAAAAGGAACAATGCTGACGTAAGTACAAGAGGACTGACACTCTCACTTTCTATGATAAGAACCTCTCCTGTGAGTCCAGTTTTAGATTCCGATGGTTCACTTCAGTTTTACTGTATCCCTTGGACCTTCTTATTGACGGTGAAACACAGAAATTGCTTCCGAATTTAATACAAAGGGCACTATGCCGTCTTTAGTACAAGATGACTGACACTCTCACTTCCTATGATATGAACCTCTCCTGTGAGTTTAGTTTTAACTTCCGATGCTTCACTTCAGGTTTGCTGTATCCCTTGGACCTTCTTATTGACGATGAAACACAGAAATTGCATCCGAATTTAATACAAATGGCACAATGCCAACTTAAGTACAAGAGGACGGACACTCTCATTTTCTATGATATGAACCTCTCCTGTGAGTCATGTTTTAGATTCCGATGCTTCACTTCGGATTTACTGTATACGTTGGACCTTCTTTTTGACGATGAAACACAGAAATTGCATCCGAATTTAATACAAAAGTCACAATGCTGACTTAAGTACAAGAGGACTGACACTCTCACTTTATATGATATGAACCTCTCCTGTGAGTCCAGTTATAGATTCCGATGTTTCACTTCAGGTTTACTGTATCCCTTGGACCTTCTTATTGACGATGAAACACAGAAATTGCATCCGAATTTAATACAAAAGGCACAATGCCGACTTATTTACAAGATGACTGACACGCTCACTTTCTATGATATGAACCTCTCCTGTGAGTCCAGTTTTAGATTCCGATGCTTCACTTCAGGTTTACTGTATCCCTTGGACCTTCTTATTGACGATGAAACACAGAAATTGCATCCGAATTTAATACAAAAGGCACAAAGCCGATTTAAGTACAAGAGGACCTACACTCTCACTTTCTATGATATGAACCTCTCCTGTGAGTCCAGTTATAGATTGCGATGCTTCACTTCAGGTTTACTGTATCCCTTGGACCTTCTTATTGACGATGAAACACAGAAATTGCATCCGAATTTAATACTAAAGGCACAATGCCGAATTAAGTACAAGAGGACTGACACTCTCTTTTTCTATGATATGAACCTCACCTGTGAGTCCAGTTTTAGATTCCGATGCTTCACTTCAGGTTTACTGTATCCCTTGGACCTTCTCATTGACGATGAAACACAGAAATTGCATCCGAATTTAATACAAAAGTCACAATGCCGACTTAAGTACAAGAGGACTGACACTCTCACTTTCTATGACATGAACCTCTCCTGTGGGTCCAGTTTTAGATTCCGATGCTTCACTTGAGATTTACTGTATCCCTTGGACCTTCTTATTGACGATGAAACACAGAAATTGCATCCGAATTTAATACAAAAGGCACCTTGCCGACTTAAGTACAAGAGTACTGACACTCTGACTTTCTATGATATGAACCTCTCCTGTGAGTGCAGTTTTGGATTCCGATGCTTCACTTCAGGATTACTGTATCCCTTGGACCTTCTTATTGACGATGAAACACAGAAATTGCATCCGAATTTAATACAAATGGCACAATGCCAACTTAAGTACAAGAGGACGGACACTCTCATTTTCTATGATATGAACCTCTCCTGTGAGTCATGTTTTAGATTCCGATGCTTCACTTCGGATTTACTGTATACGTTGGACCTTCTTTTTGACGATGAAACACAGAAATTGCATCCGAATTTAATACAGAAGTCACAATGCTGACTTAAGTACAAGAGGACTGACACTCTCACTTTATATGATATGAACCTCTCCTGTGAGTCCAGTTATAGATTCCGATGTTTCACTTCAGGTTTACTGTATCCCTTGGACCTTCTTATTGACGATGAAACACAGAAATTGCATCCGAATTTAATACAAAAGGCACAATGCCGACTTATTTACAAGATGACTGACACGCTCACTTTCTATGATATGAACCTCTCCTGTGAGTCCAGTTTTAGATTCCGATGCTTCACTTCAGGTTTACTGTATCCCTTGGACCTTCTTATTGACGATGAAACACAGAAATTGCATCCGAATTTAATACAAAAGGCACAAAGCCGATTTAAGTACAAGAGGACCTACACTCTCACTTTCTATGATATGAACCTCTCCTGTGAGTCCAGTTATAGATTGCGATGCTTCACTTCAGGTTTACTGTATCCCTTGGACCTTCTTATTGACGATGAAACACAGAAATTGCATCCGAATTTAATACAAAAGGCACAATGCCGACTTATTTACAAGATAACTGACACGCTCACTTTCTATGATATGAACCTCTCCTGTGAGTCCAGTTTTAGATTCCGATGCTTCACTTCAGGTTTACTGTATCCCTTGGACCTTCTTATTGACGATGAAACACAGAAATTGCATCCCAACTTAATACAAAAGTCACAATGCCGACTTAAGTACAAGAGGACTGCCACTCTCACTTTCTATGATATGAACCACTCCTGTGAGTCCAGTTTTGGATTCCGATGCTTCATTTCAAGTTTACTGTATCCCTTGGACCTTCTTATTGACGACGAAACACAGAAATTGCATCCGAATTTAATCCAAAAGTCACAATGCCGACTTAAGTACAAGAGGACTGACACTCTCACTTTCTATGATATGAACTTCTCCTGTGAGTCCAGTTTTGGATTCCGATGCTTCACTTCATGTTAACTGTATCCCTTGGACCTTCTTATTGACGATGAAACACAGAAATTGCATCCGAATTTAATACAAAAGACACAATGCCGACTTAAGTACATGAGGACTGACACTTTCACTTTCAATGATATGAACCTCTGCTGTGAGTCCAGTTTTAGATTCCGATGCTTCACTTCACGTTTACTGTATCCCATGGACCTTCTTATTGACGATGAAACACAGAAATTGCATCCAAATTTAATACAAAATGAACAATGCCGACTTAAGTACAAGAGTAATGACACTCTCACTTTCTATGATATGAACCTCTCCTCTGAGTCCAGTTTTAGATTCCGATGCTTCACTTTAGGTTTACTGTATCCCATGGACCTTCTTATTGACGATGATACACAGAAATTGCATCCGAATTTAATAAAAAAGGCACAATGTCGACTTAAGTACAAGCGGACTGACACTCTCACTTTCTAAGATATCAACCTCTCCTGTGAGCCCAGTTTTAGGTTCCAATGCTTCACTACAGGTTTACTGTAGCCCTTGGACCTTATTATTGACGATGAAACACAGAAATTGCATCCGAATTTAATACAAAAGACACAATGCCGACTTAATTACGAGAGGACTGACACTCTCACTTTCTATGATATAAACCTCTCCTGTGAGTGCAGTTTTAAATACCGATGCTTCACTTCAGGTTTACTGTATCCCTTGGACCTTCTTATTGACGATGAAACACAGAAATTTCATCCGAATTTAATACAAAAGGCACAATGCCGACTTAAGTACAAGAAGACTGACACTCTCACTTTCTACGATATGAATCTCTCTTGTGAGTCCAGTTTTAGATTTCGATGCTTCACTTCACGTTACTGTATCCCATGGACCTTCTTATTGACGATGAAACACAGAAATTGCATCCCAATGTAATATTAAATGCACAATGCCGACTTAAGTACAAGAGGACTGACACTCTCACTTTCTATGATATGAACTTCTCCTGTGAGTCGAGTTTTAGATTCCGATGCTTCCCTTCAGGTTTACTCTATTCCATGGACCTTCTTACTGATGATGAAACACAGAAATTGCATCCGAATTTAATAAAAAATGCACAATGCTGACTTAAGTACAAGAGAACTGACACTCTAACTTTCTATGATATGAACCTCTCCTATGAGTCCAGTTTTAGATTCCGATGTTTCACTTCAGGTTTAATGTATCCTTTGGACCTTCTTATTGACGATGAAACACAGAAATTGCATCCGAAATTAATACAAAAGGCACAATGCCGACTTAAGTACAAGAGGACTGACGCTCCCACTTTCTATGCAATCAACCTCTCCTGTGAGTCCAGATTTGGTTTCCGAAGCTTCTCTTCAGGTTTACTGTATAACTTGGACCTTCTTTTTGACGATGAAACACAGAAATTGCATCCGAATTTAATACAAAAGAACAATGCTGACGTAAGTACAAGAGGACTGACACTCTCACTTTCTATGATAAGAACCTCTCCTGTGAGTCCAGTTTTAGATTCCGATGGTTCACTTCAGTTTTACTGTATCCCTTGGACCTTCTTATTGACGGTGAAACACAGAAATTGCTTCCGAATTTAATACAAAGGGCACTATGCCGTCTTTAGTACAAGATGACTGACACTCTCACTTCCTATGATATGAACCTCTCCCGTGAGTTTAGTTTTAACTTCCGATGCTTCACTTCAGGTTTGCTGTATCCCTTGGACCTTCTTATTGACGATGAAACACAGAAATTGCATCCGAATTTAATACTAAAGGCACAATGCCGAATTAAGTACAAGAGGACTGACACTCTCACTTTCTATGATATGAACCTCACCTGTGAGTCCAGTTTTAGAATACGATGCTTCACTTCAGGTTTACTGTATCCCTTGGACCTTCTTATTGACGATGAAACACAGAAATTGCATCCGAATTTAATACAAAAGTCACAATGCCGACTTAAGTACTAGAGGACTGACACTCTCACTTTCTATGATATGAACCAATCCTGTGAGTCAAGTTTAAGATTCCGATGCTTCACTTCAGGTTTACTGTATCCCTTGGACGTTCTTATTGACGATGAAACACAGAAATTTCATCCGAATTTAATACAAAAGTCACAATGCCGACTTAAGTACAAGAGGACTGACACTCACTTTCTATGACATGGACCTCTCCTGTGGGTCCAGTTTTAGATTCCGATGCTTCACTTGAGATTTACTGTATCCCTTGGACCTTCTTATTGACGATGAAACACAGAAATTGCATCCGAATTTAATACAAAAGGCACCTTGCCGACTTAAGTACAAGAGTACCGACTCTCTGCCTTTCTATGATATGAACCTCTCCTGTGAGTGCAGTTTTGGATTCCGATGCTTCACTTCAGGATTACTGTATCCCTTGGACCTTCTTATTGACGATGAAACACAGAAATTGCATCCGAATTTAATACAAATGGCACAATGCCAACTTAAGTACAAGAGGACGGACACTCTCATTTTCTGTGATATGAACCTCTCCTGTGAGTCATGTTTTAGATTCCGATGCTTCACTTCGGGTTTACTGTATACGTTGGACCTTCTTTTTGACGATGAAACACAGAAATTGCATCCGAATTTAATACAAAAGTCACAATGCTGACTTAAGTACAAGAGGACTGACACTCTCACTTTATATGATATGAACCTCTCCTGTGAGTCCAGTTATAGAATCCGATGCTTCCCTTCAGGTTTACTGTATCCCTTGGACCTTCTTATTGACGATGAAACACAGAAATTGCATCCGAATTTAATACAAAAGGCACAATGCCGACTTATTTACAAGATGATTGACACGCTCACTTTCTATGATATGAACCTCTCCTGTGAGTCCAGTTTTAGATTCCGATGCTTCACTTCAGGTTTACTGTATCCCTTGGACCTTCTTATTGACGATGAAACACAGAAATTGCATCCGAATTTAATACAAAAGGCACAAAGCCGATTTAAGTACAAGAGGACTGACACTCTCACTTTCTATGATATGAACCTCTCCTGTGAGTCCAGTTATAGATTGCGATGCTTCACTTCAGGTTTACTGTATCCCTTGGACCTTCTTATTGACGATGAAACACAGAAATTGCATCCGAATTTAATACAAAAGGCACAATGCCGACTTATTTACAAGATGACTGACACGCTCACTTTCTATGATATGAACCTCTCCTGTGAGTCCAGTTTTAGATTCCGATGCTACACTTCAGGTTTACTGTATCCCTTGGACCTTCTTATTGACGATGAAACACAGAAATTGCATCCGAATTTAATACTAAAGGCTCAACGCCGATTTAAGTACAAGAGGACTGACACTCACACTTTCTATGATATGAACCTCTCCTGTGAGTCCAGTTTTAGATTCCGATGCTTCACTTCACGTTTACTGTTTCCCATGGACCTTCTTATTGACGATGTAACACAGAAATTGCATCCCAATTTAATACAAAAGTCACAATGCCGCCTTAAGTACAAGAGGACTGCCACTCTCACTTTCTATGATATGAACCACTCCTGTGAGTCCAGTTTTGGATTCCGATGCTTCATTTCAAGTTTACTGTATCCCTTGGACCTTCTTATTGACGACGAAACACAGAAATTGCATCCGAATTTAATCCAAAAGTCACAATGCCGACTTAAGTACAAGAGGACTGACACTCTCACTTTCTATGATATGAACTTCTCCTGTGAGTCCAGTTTTGGATTCCGATGCTTCACTTCAGGTTAACTGTATCCCTTGGACCTTCTTATTGACGATGAAACACAGAAATTGCATCCGAATTTAATACAAAAGACACAATGCCGATTTAAGTACATGAGGACTGACACTTTCACTTTCAATGATATGAACCTCTGCTGTGAGTCCAGTTTTAGATTCCGATGCTTCACTTCACGTTTACTGTATCCCATGGACCTTCTTATTGACGATGAAACACAGAAATTGCATCCAAATTTAATACAAAATGCACAATGCCGACTTAAGTACAAGAGTAATGACACTCTCACATTCTATGATATGAACCTCTCCTGTGAGTCCAGTTTTAGATTCCGATGCTTCACTTTAGGTTTACTGTATCCCATGGACCTTCTTATTGACGATGAAACACAGAAATTGCATCCGAATTTAATAAAAAAGGCACAATGTCGACTTAAGTACAAGCGGACTGACACTCTCACTTTCTAAGATATCAACCTCTCCTGTGAGCCCAGTTTTAGGTTCCAATGCTTCACTACAGGTTTACTGTAGCCCTTGGACCTAATTATTGACGATGAAACACAGAAATTGCATCCGAATTTAATACAAAAGACACAATGCCGACTTAAGTACAAGAGGACTGACACTCTCACTTTCTATGATATAAACCTCTCCTGTGAGTGCAGTTTTAAATACCGATGCTTCACTTCAGGTTTACTGTATCCCTTGGACCTTCTTATTGACGATGAAACACAGAAATTTCATCCGAATTTAATACAAAAGGCACAATGCCGACTGAAGTACAAGATGACTGACACTCTCACTTTCTACGATATGAACCTCTCTTGTGAGTCCAGTTTTAGATTTCGATGCTTCACTTCACGTTACTGTATCCCATGGACCTTCTTATTGACGATGAAACACAGAAATTGCATCCCAATGTAATATTAAATGCACAATGCCGACTTAAGTACAAGAGGACTGACACTCTCACTTTCTATGATGTGAACCTCTCCTGTGAGTCGAGTTTTAGATTCCGATGCTTCACTTCAGGTTTACTCTATTCCATGGACCTTCTTACTGATGATGAAACACAGAAATTGCATCCGAATTTAATAAAAAATGCACAATGCTGACTTAAGTACAAGAGAAGTGACACTCTAACTTTCTATGATATGAACCTCTCCTATGAGTCCAGTTTTAGATTCCGATGTTTCACTTCAGGTTTACTGTATCCTTTGGACCTTCTTATTGACGATGAAACACAGAAATTGCATCCGAAATTAATACAAAAGGCACAATGCCGACTTAAGTACAAGAGGACTGACGCTCCCACTTTCTATGCAATCAACCTCTCCTGTGAGTCCAGATTTGGTTTCCGATGCTTCACTTCAGGTTTACTGTATCCCTTGGACCTTCTTTTTGACGATGAAACACAGAAATTGCATCCGAATTTAATACAAAAGGAACAATGCTGACGTAAGTACAAGAGGACTGACACTCTCACTTTCTATGATAAGAACCTCGCCTGTGAGTCCAGTTTTAGATTCCGATGGTTCACTTCAGTTTTACTGTATCCCTTGGACCTTCTTATTGACGGTGAAACACAGAAATTGCTTCCGAATTTAATACAAAGGGCACTATGCCGTCTTTAGTACAAGATGACTGACACTCTCACTTCCTATGATATGAACCTCTCCTGTGAGTTTAGTTTTAACTTCCGATGCTTCACTTCAGGTTTGCTGTATCCCTTGGACTTCTTATTGACGATGAAACACAGAAATTGCATCCGAATTTAATACTAAAGGCACAATGCCGCATTAAGTACAAGAGGACTGACAATCTCACTTTCTATGATATGAACCTCACCTGTGAGTCCAGTTTTAGATTCCGATGCTTCACTTCAGGTTTACTGTATCCCATGGACCTTCCTATTGACGATGAAACACAGAAATTGCATCCGAATTCAATACAAATGGCACAATGCCAACTTAAGTACAAGAGGACGGACAGTCTCACATTCTATGATATGAACCTCTCCTGTGAGTCCAGTTTTAGATTCCGATGCTTCACTTCGGGTTTACTGTATACGTTGGACCTTCTTATTGACGATAAAACACAGAAATTGCATCCGAATTTAATACAAACGGTTCAATGCCGACTTAAGTACAAGAGGACTGACACTCTCATTTTCTATGATATGAAACTCTCCTGTGAGTCTAGTTTTAGATTCCGATGCTTCACTTCAGGTTTACTGTATCCATTGCACCTTCTTATTGACGATGAAACACAGATATTGCATCCGAATTTAATCCAAAAACACAATGCCGACATAAGTACATGAGGACTGACACTCTCACTTTCTATGATACGAACCTCTCCTTTGAGTCCAGTTTTGGATTCTGATGCTTCACTTTAGATTTACTGTATCCCATGGACCTTCTTATTGACGATGAAACACAGAAATTGCATCCCAATTTAATACAAAAGCCACAATGCCGAATGAAGTACAAGAACACTGACACTCTAACATTCTGTGAAATGAACCTCTCCTGTGGGTCCAGTTTTCGATTCCGATGCTTCACTTCAGGTTTACTGTATCCCATGGACCTTCATATTGACGATGAGACACAGATATTGCATCCGAATTTAATACAAAAGGCACAATGTCGACTTAAGTACAAGCGGACTGACACTCTCACTTTCTAAGATATCAACCTCTCCTGTGAGCCCAGTTTTAGGTTCCAATGCTTCACTACAGGTTTACTGTAGCCCTTGGACCTTATTATTGACGATGAAACACAGAAATTGCATCCGAATTTAATACAAAAGACACAATGCCGACTTAATTACAAGAGGACTGACACTCTCACTTTCTATGATATAAACCTCTCCTGTGAGTGCAGTTTTAAATACCGATGCTTCACTTCAGGTTTACTGTATCCCTTGGACCTTCTTACTGACGATGAAACACAGAAATTTCATCCGAATTTAATACAAAAGGCACAATGCCGACTTAAGTACAAGAAGACTGACACTCTCACTTTCTACGATATGAATCTCTCTTGTGAGTCCAGTTTTAGATTTCGATGCTTCACTTCACGTTACTGTATCCCATGGACCTTCTTATTGACGATGAAACACAGAAATTGCATCCCAATGTAATATTAAATGCACAATGCCGACTTAAGTACAAGTGGACTGACACTCTCACTTTCTATGATATGAACTTCTCCTGTGAGTCGAGTTTTAGATTCCGATGCTTCCCTTCAGGTTTACTCTATTCCATGGACCTTCTTACTGATGATGAAACACAGAAATTGCATCCGAATTTAATAAAAAATGCACAATGCTGACTTAAGTACAAGAGAACTGACACTCTAACTTTCTATGATATGAACCTCTCCTATGAGTCCAGTTTTAGATTCCGATGTTTCACTTCAGGTTTAATGTATCCTTTGGACCTTCTTATTGACGATGAAACACAGAAATTGCATCCGAAATTAATACAAAAGGCACAATGCCGACTTAAGTACAAGAGGACTGACGCTCCCACTTTCTATGCAATCAACCTCTCCTGTGAGTCCAGATTTGGTTTCCGAAGCTTCACTTCAGGTTTACTGTATAACTTGGACCTTCTTTTTGACGATGAAACACAGAAATTGCATCCGAATTTAATACAAAAGAACAATGCTGACGTAAGTACAAGAGGACTGACACTCTCACTTTCTATGATAAGAACCTCTCCTGTGAGTCCAGTTTTAGATTCCGATGGTTCACTTCAGTTTTACTGTATCCCTTGGACCTTCTTATTGACGGTGAAACACAGAAATTGCTTCCGAATTTAATACAAAGGGCACTATGCCGTCTTTAGTACAAGATGACTGACACTCTCACTTCCTTTGATTTGAACCTCTCCTGTGAGTTTAGTTTTAACTTCCGATGCTTCACTTCAGGTTTGCTGTATCCCTTGGACCTTCTTATTGACGATGAAACACAGAAATTGCATCCGAATTTAATACTAAAGGCACAATGCCGAATTAAGTACAAGAGGACTGACACTCTCACTTTCTATGATATGAACCTCACCTGTGAGTCCAGTTTTAGAATCCGATGCTTCACTTCAGGTTTACTGTATCCCTTGGACTTTCTTATTGACGATGAAACACAGAAATTGCATCCGAATTTAATACAAAAGTCACAATGCCGACTTAAGTACTAGAGGACTGACACTCTCACTTTCTATGATATGAACCAATCCTGTGAGTCAAGTTTAAGATTCCGATGCTTCACTTCAGGTTTACTGTATCCCTTGGACGTTCTTATTGACGATGAAACACAGAAATTTCATCCGAATTTAATACAAAAGTCACAATGCCGACTTAAGTACAAGAGGACTGACACTCTCACTTTCTATGACATGAACCTCTCCTGTGGGTCCAGTTTTAGATTCCGATGCTTCACTTGAGATTTACTGTATCCCTTGGACCTTCTTATTGACGATGAAACACAGAAATTGCATCCGAATTTAATACAAAAGGCACCTTGCCGACTTAAGTACAAGAGTACTGACACTCTGCCTTTCTATGATATGAACCTCTCCTGTGAGTGCAGTTTTGGATTCCGATGCTTCACTTCAGGATTACTGTATCCCTTGGACCTTCTTATTGACGATGAAACACAGAAATTGCATCCGAATTTAATACAAATGGCACAATGCCAACTTAAGTACAAGAGGACGGACACTCTCATTTTCTGTGATATGAACCTCTCCTGTGAGTCATGTTTTAGATTCCGATGCTTCACTTCGGGTTTACTGTATACGTTGGACCTTCTTTTTGACGATGAAACACAGAAATTGCATCCGAATTTAATACAAAAGTCACAATGCTGACTTAAGTACAAGAGGACTGACACTCTCACTTTATATGATATGAACCTCTCCTGTGAGTCCAGTTATAGATTCCGATGCTTCACTTCAGGTTTACTGTATCCCTTGGACCTTCTTATTGACGATGAAACACAGAAATTGCATCCGAATTTAATACAAAAGGCACAATGCCGACTTATTTACAAGATGATTGACACGCTCACTTTCTATGATATGAACCTCTCCTGTGAGTCCAGTTTTAGATTCCGATGCTTCACTTCAGGTTTACTGTATCCCTTGGACCTTCTTATTGACGATGAAACACAGAAATTGCATCCGAATTTAATACAATAGGCACAAAGCCGATTTAAGTACAAGAGGACTGACACTCTCACTTTCTATGATATGAACCTCTCCTGTGAGTCCAGTTATAGATTGCGATGCTTCACTTCAGGTTTACTGTATCCCTTGGACCTTCTTATTGACGATGAAACACAGAAATTGCATCCGAATTTAATACAAAAGGCACAATGCCGACTTATTTACAAGATGACTGACACGCTCACTTTCAATGATATGAACCTCTCCTGTGAGTCCAGTTTTAGATTCCGATGCTACAC
The DNA here is from genome assembly GCF_023864345.2 of Schistocerca serialis cubense. Lineage (NCBI taxonomy): Eukaryota > Metazoa > Arthropoda > Insecta > Orthoptera > Acrididae > Schistocerca > Schistocerca serialis. The sequence continues at coordinate 21,979,986 of NC_064647.1, read as the reverse complement.
TTCAGGTTTACTGTATCCCTTGGACCTTCTTATTGACGATGAAACACAGAAATTGCATCCGAATTTAATACTAAAGGCACAACGCCGATTTAAGTACAAGAGGACTGACACTCTCACTTTCTATGATATGAACCTCTCCTGTGAGTCCAGTTTTAGATTCCGATGCTTCACTTCACGTTTACTGTTTCCCATGGACCTTCTTATTGACGATGTAACACAGAAATTGCATCCCAATTTAATACAAAAGTCACAATGCCGCCTTAAGTACAAGAGGACTGCCACTCTCACTTTCTATGATATGAACCACTCCTGTGAGTCCAGTTTTGGATTCCGATGCTTCATTTCAAGTTTACTGTATCCCTTGGACCTTCTTATTGACGACGAAACACAGAAATTGCATCCGAATTTAATCCAAAAGTCACAATGCCGACTTAAGTACAAGAGGACTGACACTCTCACTTTCTATGATATGAACTTCTCCTGTGAGTCCAGTTTTGGATTCCGATGCTTCACTTCAGGTTAACTGTATCCCTTGGACCTTCTTATTGACGATGAAACACAGAAATTGCATCCGAATTTAATACAAAAGACACAATGCCGATTTAAGTACATGAGGACTGACACTTTCACTTTCAATGATATGAACCTCTGCTGTGAGTCCAGTTTTAGATTCCGATGCTTCACTTCACGTTTACTGTATCCCATGGACCTTCTTATTGACGATGAAACACAGAAATTGCATCCAAATTTAATACAAAATGCACAATGCCGACTTAAGTACAAGAGTAATGACACTCTCACATTCTATGATATGAACCTCTCCTGTGAGTCCAGTTTTAGATTCCGATGCTTCACTTTAGGTTTACTGTATCCCATGGACCTTCTTATTGACGATGAAACACAGAAATTGCATCCGAATTTAATAAAAAAGGCACAATGTCGACTTAAGTACAAGCGGACTGACACTCTCACTTTCTAAGATATCAACCTCTCCTGTGAGCCCAGTTTTAGGTTCCAATGCTTCACTACAGGTTTACTGTAGCCCTTGGACCTAATTATTGACGATGAAACACAGAAATTGCATCCGAATTTAATACAAAAGACACAATGCCGACTTAAGTACAAGAGGACTGACACTCTCACTTTCTATGATATAAACCTCTCCTGTGAGTGCAGTTTTAAATACCGATGCTTCACTTCAGGTTTACTGTATCCCTTGGACCTTCTTATTGACGATGAAACACAGAAATTTCATCCGAATTTAATACAAAAGGCACAATGCCGACTGAAGTACAAGATGACTGACACTCTCACTTTCTACGATATGAACCTCTCTTGTGAGTCCAGTTTTAGATTTCGATGCTTCACTTCACGTTACTGTATCCCATGGACCTTCTTATTGACGATGAAACACAGAAATTGCATCCCAATGTAATATTAAATGCACAATGCCGACTTAAGTACAAGAGGACTGACACTCTCACTTTCTATGATATGAACCTCTCCTGTGAGTCGAGTTTTAGATTCCGATGCTTCGCTTCAGGTTTACTCTATTCCATGGACCTTCTTACTGATGATGAAACACAGAAATTGCATCCGAATTTAATAAAAAATGCACAATGCTGACTTAAGTACAAGAGAACTGACACTCTAACTTTCTATGATATGAACCTCTCCTATGAGTCCAGTTTTAGATTCCGATGTTTCACTTCAGGTTTACTGTATCCTTTGGACCTTCTTATTGACGATGAAACACAGAAATTGCATCCGAAATTAATACAAAAGGCACAATGCCGACTTAAGTACAAGAGGACTGACGCTCCCACTTTCTATGCAATCAACCTCTCCTGTGAGTCCAGATTTGGTTTCCGATGCTTCACTTCAGGTTTACTGTATCCCTTGGACCTTCTTTTTGACGATGAAACACAGAAATTGCATCCGAATTTAATACAAAAGGAACAATGCTGACGTAAGTACAAGAGGACTGACACTCTCACTTTCTATGATAAGAACCTCTCCTGTGAGTCCAGTTTTAGATTCCGATGGTTCACTTCAGTTTTACTGTATCCCTTGGACCTTCTTATTGACGGTGAAACACAGAAATTGCTTCCGAATTTAATACAATGCCGTCTTTAGTACAAGATGACTGACACTCTCACTTCCTATGATATGAACCTCTCCTGTGAGTTTAGTTTTAACTTCCGATGCTTCACTTCAGGTTTGCTGTATCCCTTGGACTTCTTATTGACGATGAAACACAGAAATTGCATCCGAATTTAATACTAAAGGCACAATGCCGCATTAAGTACAAGAGGACTGACAATCTCACTTTCTATGATATGAACCTCACCTGTGAGTCCAGTTTTAGATTCCGATGCTTCACTTCAGGTTTACTGTATCCCATGGACCTTCTTATTGACGATGAAACACAGAAATTGCATCCGAATTCAATACAAATGGCACAATGCCAACTTAAGTACAAGAGGACGGACAGTCTCACATTCTATGATATGAACCTCTCCTGTGAGTCCAGTTTTAGATTCCGATGCTTCACTTCGGGTTTACTGTATACGTTGGACCTTCTTATTGACGATAAAACACAGAAATTGCATCCGAATTTAATACAAACGGTTCAATGCCGACTTAAGTACAAGAGGACTGACACTCTCATTTTCTATGATATGAAACTCTCCTGTGAGTCTAGTTTTAGATTCCGATGCTTCACTTCAGGTTTACTGTATCCATTGCACCTTCTTATTGACGATGAAACACAGATATTGCATCCGAATTTAATACAAAAGACACAATGGCGACATAAGTACATGAGGACTGACACTCTCACTTTCTATGATACGAACCTCTCCTTTGAGTCCAGTTTTGGATTCTGATGCTTCACTTTAGATTTACTGTATCCCATGGACCTTCTTATTGACGATGAAACACAGAAATTGCATCCCAATTTAATACAAAAGCCACAATGCCGAATGAAGTACAAGAACACTGACACTCTAACATTCTGTGAAATGAACCTCTCCTGTGAGTCCAGTTTTCGATTCCGATGCTTCACTTCAGGTTTACTGTATCCCATGGACCTTCATATTGACGATGAGACACAGATATTGCATCCGAATTTAATACAAAAGGCACAATGCCGATATAAGTACAAGTGGGCTGACACTCTCAGTATCTATGATATGAACCACACCTGTGCGTCCAGTTTTAGATTCCGATACTTCACTTAAGGTTTACTGCATCCCTTGGACTTTCTTATTGACGATGAAACACAGAAATTGCATACGATTTTAATACAAAAGGCACAATGCCGACTTAAGTACAAGAGGACTGACACTCTCACTTTCTATGATATGAACCTCTTTTGTGAGTGCAGTTTTAGATTCCCATGCTTCACTTCAGGTTTACTGTATCCCTTGGACCTTCTTATTGACGATGAAACACAGAAATTGCATCCGAATTTAATACAAATGGCACAATGCCAACTTAAGTACAAGAGGACGGACAGTCTCACTTTCTAAGATATGAACCTCTCCTGTGAGTCCAGTTTTAGATTCCGATGCTTCACTTTAGGTTTACTGTATCCCTTGGACCTTCTTATTGACAATGAAACACAGAAATTGCATTCGAATTTAATACAAAAGCACAATGCCGACTTAAGTAAAAGAGGACTGACACTCTCACTTTCTATGATATGAACCTCTCCTGTGAGTCCAGTTTTAGATAGCGATGCTTCACCTCAGGTTTACTGTATTCCTTGGACCTTCTTATGACGATGATACACAGAAATTGCAACCGACTTTAATACAAAAGTCACAATGACGACTTAAGTAAAAGAGGACTGACACTCTCACCTTCTTTGATATGAACCTCTCCTGTGAGTCCAGTTTTAGATTCCGATGCTTCACTTCAGGTTTACTGTATCCCTTGGACCTTCTTATTGACGATGAAACACAGATATTGCATCCGAATTTAATACAAAAGTCACAATGCCGACTTAAGTACAAGAGGACTGACACTCTGACTTTCTATGATATGAACCACCCCTGTGAGTCCAGTTTTGGATTCCGATGCTTCATTTCAAGTTTACTGTATCCCTTGGACCTTCTTATTGGCGATGGAACACAGATATAGGATCGGAATTTAATACAAAAGTCACAATGCCAACTTAAGTACAAGAGGACTTACACTCTCACTTTCTATGATATGAACCTCTGCTGTGAGTCCAGTTTTAGATTCCGATGCTTCACTTCACGTTTACTGTATCCCATGGACCTTCTTATCGACGATGAAACACAGAAATTGCATCCAAATTTAATACAAAATGCACAATGCCGACTTAAGTACAAGAGGACTGACACTCTCACTTTCTATGAAATGAACCTCTCCTGTGAGTCCAGTTTTAGATACCGATACTTCACCTCAGGTTTACTGTATCCCTTGTACCTTCTTATGACGATGAAACACAGATATTGCGTCCGAAATTAATACAAAAGGCACAATGACGACTTAAGTACAAGGGGACTGACACTCCCACTTTCTATGCAATCAACCTCTCCTGTGAGTCCAGATTTGGTTTCCGATGCTTCACTTCAGGTTTACTGTATCCCTTGGACCATCTTTTTGACGATGAAACACAGAAATTGGATCCGAATTTAATACAAAAGCACAATACCGACGTAAGTACAAGAGGACTGACACTCTCACTTTCTATGATAAGAACCTCTCCTGTGAGTCCAGTTTTAGATTCCGATGGTTCACTTCAGTTTTACTGTATCACTTGGACCTTCTTATTGACGGTGAAACACAGAAATTGCTTCCGAAGTTAATACAAAGGACACTACGCCGTCTTTAGTACAAGATGACTGACAGTCTCACTTTCTATGATATGTACCTCTCCTGTGAGTTTAGTTTTAAATTCCGATGCTTCACTTCAGTTTGCTGTATCCCTTGGACCTTCTTATTGACGATGAAACAGAAATTGCATCCGAATTTAATACAAAAGGCACAATGCCGACTTAAGTACAAGAGCACTGACACTCTCACTTTCTATGATATGAACCTCTCCTGTGAGTCCAGTTTTAGATTCCGATGCTTCACTTCACGTTTACTGTATCCCATGGACCTTCTTATTTACGACGAAACACAGAAATTGCATCCAAATTTAAAACAAAATGCACAATGCCGACTTAAGTACAAGAGGACTGACACTCTCACTTTCTATGATATGAACCTCTCCTGTGAGTCCAGTTTTAGATTCCGATGCTTCACTTCCGGTTTACTGTATCCCATGGACCCTCTTATTGACGATGAAACACAGAAATTGTATCCGCATGTTATAAAAAAAGCACAATGTCGACTTAAGTACAAGAGGAGTATCACTCTCACTTTCTATTATATCAACCTCTCCTGTGAATCCAGTTTTAAGTTCCGATGCTTCACTTCAGGTTTACTGTATCCCTTGGACCTTCTTATTGACGATGAAACACAGGAATTTCATCCGAATTTAATACAAAAGTCGCAATGCCGACTTAAGTACAAGAGGACTGACACTCTCACTTTCTATGATATAAACATCTCCTGTGAGTGCAGTTTTTGATTCCGATGCTTCACTTCAGCTTTACTGTATCCCTTGGACCTTCTTATTGACGATGAAACACAGAAATTGCATCCGAATTTAATACAAAAGGCACAATGACGACTTAAGTACAAGAGGACGGACACTCTCTCTTTCTATGATATGAACCTCTCCTGTGAGTCCAGTTTTAGATTCCGATGCTTCACTTCAGGTATACTGTATTCCTTGGACCTTCTCATTGACGATGAACCACAGAAATTGCATCCGAATTTAATACAAAACGCACAACGCCGACTTAAGTCCAAGAGGACTGACACTCTCACTTTCTATGATATGAACCTCTCCTGTGAGTGCAGTTTTAGATTCCGATGCTTCACTTCAGATTTACTGTATCCCTTGGAACTTCTTATTGACGATGAAACACAGAAATTGCATCCGAATTCAATACAAATGGCACAATGCCAACTTAAGTACAAGAGGACGGACAGTCTCACATTCTATGATATGAACCTCTCCTGTGAGTCCAGTTTTAGATTCCGATGCTTCACTTCGGGTTTACTGTATACGTTGGACCTTCTTATGGACGATGAAACACAGAAATTGCATCCGAATTTAATACAAACGGTTCAATGCCGACTTAAGTACAAGAGGACTGACACTCTCACTTTCTATGATATGAAACTCTCCTGTGAGTCTAGTTTTAGATTCCGATGCTTCACTTCAGGTTTACTGTATCCATTGCACCTTCTTATTGACGATGAAACACAGATATTGCATCCGATTTTAATACAAAAGGCACAATGCCGACTTAAGTACAAGAGGACTGACACTCTCACTTTCTATGATATGAACCTCTCCTGTGAGTGCAGTTTTAGATTCCGATGCTTCACTTCAGGTTTACTGTATCCCTTGGACCTTCTTATTGACGATGAAACACAGAAATTGCATCCGAATTTAATACAAATGGCACAATGCCAACTTAAGTACAAGAGGACGGACAGTCTCACTTTCTATGATATGAACCTCTCCTGTGAGTCCGGTTTTAGATTCCGATGCTTCACTTCAGTTTTACTGTATCCCTTGGACCTTCTTATTGACAATGAAACACAGAAATTGCATTCGAATTTAATACATAAGCACAATGCCGACTTAAGTACAAGAGGACTGACACTCTCACTTTCTACGATATGAACCACTCCTGTGAGTCCAGTTTTGGATTCCGATGCTTCATTTCAAGTTTACTATATCCCTTGGACCTTCTTATTGACGATGGAACACAGAAATTGCATCCGAATTTAATACAAAAGTCACAATGCCAACTTAAGTACAAGAGGACTTACACTCTCACTTTCTATGATATGAACCTCTCCTGTGAGTCCAGTTTTAGATTCCGATGCTTCACTTCAGGTTTACTGTATCCCTTGGACCTTCTTATTGACGATGAAACACAGAAATAGCATCCGAATTTAATACAAAAGACACAATGCCGACTTAAGTACATGAGGACTGACACTCTCACTTTCTATGATATGAACCTCTGCTGTGAGTCCAGTTTTAGATTCCGATGCTTCACTTCACGTTCACTGTATCCCATGGACCTTCTTATCGACGATGAAACACAGAAATTGCATCCAAATTTAGTACAAAATGCACAATGACGACTTAAGTACAAGAGGACTGGCACTCTCACTTTCTATGATATGAACGTCTCCTGTGAGTCCGGTTTTAGATTCCGATGCTTCACTTCAGGTTTACTGTATCCCATGGACCTTCTTATTGACGATGAAACACAGAAATTGCATCCGAATTTAATAAAAAAGGCACAATGTCGACTTAAGTGCAAGAGGACTGACACTCTCACTTTGTATGATATGAACCTCTAATGTGAGTCCAGTTTTAGATTCAGATGCTTCACTTCAGGTTTACTGTTTCCCTTGGACATTCTTATTGACGATGAAACACAGAAATTGCATCCGAATTTAAAACTAAATTCACAATGCCGACTTAAGTACAAGAGGACTGACACTCTCACTTCCTATGATATGTACCTCTCCTGTGAGTCCAGTTTTAGATTCCGATGCTTCACTTCAGGTTTACTGTTTCCCATGGACCTTCTTATTGACGATGAAACACAGAAATTGCGTCCGAATTTTATACAAAACACACAATGCCGACTTAAGTACATGAGGACTGATACTTTCACATTCTATGATATGAAGCTCTGCTGTGAGTCCAGTTTTAGATTCCGATGATTCACTTCACGTTTACTGTATCCCATGGACCTTCTTATTGACGATGAAACACAGAAATTGCATCCAAATTTAATACAAAATGCACAATGCCGACTTAAGTACAAGAGTACTGACACTCTCACTTTCTATGATATAAACCTCTCCTGTGAGTGCAGTTTTAGATTCCGATGCTTCACTTCAGGTTTACTGTATCCCATGGACCTTCTTATTGACGATGAAACACAGAAATTGCATCCGAATTTAATAAAAAAGGCACAATGTCGACTTAAGTACAAGCGGACTGACACTCTCACTTTCTAAGATATCAACTCTCCTGTGAGTGCAGTTTTATGTTCCGATGCTTCACTTCAGGTTTACTGTAGCCCTTGGTCCTTCTTATTGACGATGAAACACAGAAATTGCATCCGAATTTAATACAAAAGGCACAATGCCGACTTAAGTACAAGAGGACTGACACTCTCATTTTCTATGATATAAACCTCTCCTGTGAGTGCAGTTTTAAATTCGGATGCTTCACTTCAGGTTTACTGTATCCCTTGCACCTTCTTATTGACGATGAAACACAGAAATTTCATCCGAATTTAATACAAAAGGCACAATGCCGACTTAAGTACAAGCTGACTGACACTCTCACTTTCTATGATATGAACCTCTCCTGTGAGTGCAGTTTTAGATTCCGATGCTTCACTTCAGGTTTACTGTATCCCTTGGACCTTCTTATTGACGATGAAACACAGAAATTGCATCCGAATTTAATACAAATGGCACAATGCCAACTTAAGTACAAGAGGACGGACAGTCTCACTTTCTATGATATGAACCTCTCCTGTGAGTCCGGTTTTAGATTCCGATGCTTCACTTCAGTTTTACTGTATCCCTTGGACCTTCTTATTGACAATGAAACACAGAAATTGCATTCGAATTTAATACATAAGCACAATGCCGACTTAAGTACAAGAGGACTGACACTCTCACTTTCTACGATATGAACCACTCCTGTGAGTCCAGTTTTGGATTCCGATGCTTCATTTCAAGTTTACTATATCCCTTGGACCTTCTTATTGACGATGGAACACAGAAATTGCATCCGAATTTAATACAAAAGTCACAATGCCAACTTAAGTACAAGAGGACTTACACTCTCACTTTCTATGATATGAACCTCTCCTGTGAGTCCAGTTTTAGATTCCGATGCTTCACTTCAGGTTTACTGTATCCCTTGGACCTTCTTATTGACGATGAAACACAGAAATAGCATCCGAATTTAATACAAAAGACACAATGCCGACTTAAGTACATGAGGACTGACACTCTCACTTTCTATGATATGAACCTCTGCTGTGAGTCCAGTTTTAGATTCCGATGCTTCACTTCACGTTCACTGTATCCCATGGACCTTCTTATCGACGATGAAACACAGAAATTGCATCCAAATTTAGTACAAAATGCACAATGACGACTTAAGTACAAGAGGACTGGCACTCTCACTTTCTATGATATGAACGTCTCCTGTGAGTCCGGTTTTAGATTCCGATGCTTCTCTTCAGGTTTACTGTATCCCATGGACCTTCTTATTGACGATGAAACACAGAAAATGCATCCGAATTTAATAAAAAAGGCACAATGTCGACTTAAGTGCAAGAGGACTGACACTCTCACTTTGTATGATATGAACCTCTAATGTGAGTCCAGTTTTAGATTCAGATGCTTCACTTCAGGTTTACTGTTTCCCTTGGACATTCTTATTGACGATGAAACACAGAAATTGCATCCGAATTTAAAACTAAAATCACAATGCCGACTTAAGTACAAGAGGACTGACACTCTCACTTCCTATGATATGTACCTCTCCTGTGAGTCCAGTTTTAGATTGCGATGCTTCACTTCAGGTTTACTGTTTCCCATGGACCTTCTTATTGACGATGAAACACAGAAATTGCGTCCGAATTTTATACAAAACACACAATGCCGACTTAAGTACATGAGGACTGATACTTTCACATTCTATGATATGAAGCTCTGCTGTGAGTCCAGTTTTAGATTCCGATGATTCACTTCACGTTTACTGTATCCCATGGACCTTCTTATTGACGATGAAACACAGAAATTGCATCCAAATTTAATACAAAATGCACAATGCAGACTTAAGTACAAGAGTACTGACACTCTCACTTTCTATGATATGAACCTCTCCTGTGAGTGCAGTTTTAGATTCCGATGCTTCACTTCAGGTTTACTGTATCCCATGGACCTTCTTATTGACGATGAAACACAGAAATTGCATCCGAATTTAATAAAAAAGGCACAATGTCGACTTAAGTACAAGCGGACTGACACTCTCACTTTCTAAGATATCAACTCTCCTGTGAGTGCAGTTTTATGTTCCGATGCTTCACTTCAGGTTTACTGTAGCCCTTGGTCCTTCTTATTGACGATGAAACACAGAAATTGCATCCGAATTTAATACAAAAGACACAATGCTGACTTAAGTACAAGAGGACTGACACTCTCATTTTCTATGATATAAACCTCTCCTGTGAGTGCAGTTTTAAATTCGGATGCTTCACTTCAGGTTTACTGTATCCCTTGCACCTTCTTATTGACGATGAAACACAGAAATTTCATCCGAATTTAATACAAAAGGCACAATGCCGACTTAAGTACAAGCTGACTGACACTCTCACTTTCTATGATATGAACCTCTCCTGTGAGTCCAGTTTTAGATTCCGATGCTTCACTTCACGTTTACTGTATCCCATGGACCTTCTTATTGACGATGAAACACAGAAATTGCATCCAAATGTAATACAAAATGCACAATGCGACTTAAGTACAAGAGGACTGACACTCTCACTTTCTATGAAATGAACCTCTCCTGTGAGTCGAGTTTTAGATTCCGATGCTTCACTTCAGGTATACTCTATTCCATGGACCTTCTTACTGACGATGAAACACAGAAATTGCATCCGAATTTAATAAAAAATGCACAATGCTGACTTAAGTACAAGAGGACTGACACTCTCACTTCCTATGATATGAACCTCTCCTGTGAGTCCAGTTTTAGATACCGATGCTTCACCTCAGGTTTACTGTATCCCTTGGACCTTCTTATGACGATGATACACAGAAATTGCACCGACTTTAATACAAAAGTCACAATGACGACTTAAGTAAAAGGGGACTGACACTCTCACTTTCTAGGATATGAACCTCTCCTGTGAGTCCAGTTTTAGATTCCGATGCTTCACTTCTGGTTTACTGTATCCCTTGGACCTTCTTGTTGACGATGAAACACAGAAATTGCATCCGAATTTAATACAAAAGTCACAATGGCGACTTAAATACAAGAGGACTGACACTCTCGCTTTCTATGATATGATCCACTCCTGTGAGTCCAGTTTTGGATTCCGATGCTTCATTTCAAGTTTACTGTATCCCTTGGACCTTCTTATTGACGGTGGAACACAGATATTGCATCCGAATTTAATACAAAAGTCACAATGCCAACTTAAGAACAAGAGGACTTACACTCTCACTTTCTATGATATGAACCTCTCCTGTGAGTCCAGTTTTAGATTCCGATGCTTCATTTCAGGTTTGCTGTATCCCTTGCACCTTCTTATTGACGATGAAACACAGATATTTCATCCGAATTTAATACAAAAGGCACAATGCCGACTTAAGTACAAGATCACTGACACTCTCACTTTCTATGATATGAACCTCTCCTGTGAGTCCAGTTTTAGATTCCGATGCTTCCCTTCACGTTTACAGTATCCCATGGACCTTCTTATTGACGATGAAACACAGAAATTGCATCCAAATGTAATACAAAATGCACAATGCCGACTTAAGTACAAGAGGACTGACACTCTCACTTTCTATGATATGAACCTCGCCTGTGAGTCGAGTTTTAGATTCCGATGCTTCAGTTCAGGTTTACTCTATCCCATGGACCTTCTTACTGACGATGAAACGCAGAAATTGCATCCGAATTTAATAAAAAATGCACAATGCTGATTTAAGTACAAGAGAACTGACACTCTAACTTTCTATGATATGAACCTCTCCTATCAGTCCAGTTTTAGATTCCGATGTTTCACTTCAGGTTTACTGTATCCCTTGGACCTTCTTATTGACGATGAAACAAAGAAATTGCATCCGAATTTAATACAAAAGGCACAATGCCGACTTAAGTACAAGACGACTGACACTCTCACTTTCTATGCAATCAACCTCTCCTGTGAGTCCAGATTTGGTTTCCGATGCTTCACTTCAGGTTTATTGTATCCCTTGGACCTTCTTTTTGACGATGAATCACAGAAATTGCATCCGAATTTAATACAAAAGGCACAATGACGACGTAAGTACAAGAGGACTGACACTCTCACTTTCTATGATAAGAACCTCTCCTGTGAGTCCAGTTTTAGATTCCGATGGTTCACTTCAGTTTTACTGTATCCCTTGGACCTTCTTATTGACGGTGAAACACAGAAATTGCTTCCGAATTTAATACAAAAGTCACAATGCCGACTTAAATACAAGAGGACTGACACTCTCGCTTTCTATGATATGATCCACTCCTGTGAGTCTAGTTTTGGATTCCGATGCTTCATTTCAAGTTTACTGTATCCCTTGGACCTTCTTATTGACGGTGGAACACAGAAATTGCATCCGAATTTAATACAAAAGTCACAATGCCAACTTAAGGACAAGAGGACTTACACTCTCACTTTCTATGATATGAACCTCTCCTGTGAGTCCAGTTTTAGATTCCGATGCTTCACTTCAGGTTTGCTGTATCCCTTGCACCTTCTTATTGACGATGAAACACAGAAATTTCATCCGAATTTAATACAAAAGGCACAATGCCGACTTAAGTACAAGATCACTGACACTCTCACTTTCTATGATATGAATCTCTCCTGTGAGTCCAGTTTTAGATTCCGATGCTTCACTTCACGTTTACTGTATCCCATGGACCTTCTTATTGACGATGAAACACAGAAATTGCATCCAAATGTAATACAAAATGCACAATGCCGACTTAAGTACAAGAGGACTGACACTCTCACTTTCTATGATATGAACCTCGCCTGTGAGTCGAGTTTTAGATTCCGATGCTTCAGTTCAGGTTTACTCTATCCCATGGACCTTCTTACTGACGATGAAACGCAGAAATTGCATCCGAATTTAATAAAAAATGCACAATGCTGACTTAAGTACAAGAGAACTGACACTCTAACTTTCTATGATATGAACCTCTCCTATCAGTCCAGTTTTAGATTCCGATGTTTCACTTCAGGTTTACTGTATCCCTTGGACCTTCTTATTGACGATGAAACAAAGAAATTGCATCCGAATTTAATACAAAAGGCACAATGCCGACTTAAGTACAAGACGACTGACACTCTCACTTTCTATGCAATCAACCTCTCCTGTGAGTCCAGATTTGGTTTCCGATGCTTCACTTCAGGTTTATTGTATCCCTTGGACCTTCTTTTTGTCGATGAATCACAGAAATTGCATCCGAATTTAATACAGAAGGCACAATGCCGACGTAAGTACAAGAGGACTGACACTCTCACTTTCTGTGATAAGAACCTCTCCTGTGAGTCCAGTTTTAGATTCCGATGGTTCACTTCAGTTTTACTGTATCCCTTGGACCTTCTTATTGACGGTGAAACACAGAAATTGCTTCCGAATTTAATACAAAGGGCATTATGCCGTCTTTAGTACAAGATGACTAACACTCTCACTTTCTATGATATGAGCCTCTCCTGTGAGTTTAGTTTTAAATTCCGATGCTTCACTTCAGGTTTGCTGTATCCCTTGGACCTTCTTATTGACAATGAAACACAGAAATTGCATCCGAATTTAATACAAAAGGCACAATGCCGACTTAAGTACAAGAGGACTGACACTCTCACTTGCTATGATATGAACCTCTCCTGTGAGTCCAGTTTTAGATTCAGATGCTTCACTTCACGTTTACTGTATGCCATGGACCTTCTTATTGACGACGAAACACAGAAATTGCATCCAAATTTAATACATAATGCACAATGCCGACTTAAGTACAAGAGGACAGACACTCTCACTTTCTATGATATGAACCTCTCCTGTGAGTCCAGTGTTAGATTCCGATGCTGCACTTCAGGTTTACTGTATCCCATGGACCTTCTTATTGACGATGAAACACAGAAATTGTATCCGAATTTAATAAAAAAAGCACAATGTCGACTTAAGTACAAGAGGAGTATCACTCTCACTTTCTATGATATCAACCTCTCCTGTGAGTCCAGTTTTAAGTTCCGATGCTTCACTTCAGGTTTACTGTATCCCTTGGACCTTCTTATTGACGATGAAACACAGAAATTTCATCCGAATTTAATACAAAAGTCGCAATGCCGACTTAAGTACAAGAGGACTGTCACTCTCACTTTCTATGATATAAACATCTCCTGTGAGTTCAGTTTTAGATTCCGACGCTTCACTTCAGCTTTACTGTATCCCTTGGACCTTCTTATTGACGATGAAACACAGAAATTGCATCCGAATTTAATACAAATGGCACAATGATGACTTAAGTACAAGAGGACGGACACTCTCACTTTCTATGATATGAACCTCTAATGTGAGTCCAGTTTTAGATTCCGATGCTTCACTTCAGGTATACTGTATCCCTTGGACCGTCTCATTGACGATGAACCACAGAAATTGCATCCGAATTTAATACAAAACGCACAATGCCGACTTAAGTACAAGAACACTGACACTCTCACTTTCTATGATATGAACCTCTCCTGTGAGTCCAGTTTTAGATTACGATTCTTCACTTCATTGTTACTGTATCTCAAGGACCTTCTTATTGACGATGAAACACAGATATTGCATCCGAATTTATTACAAAATGCACAATGCCGATTTAAGTACAAGTGGACTGACACTCTCACTTTCTATGATATGAACCTCTTCTGTGAGTCCAGTTTTAGATTCCGATGCTTCACTTCAGGTTTACTGTATCCCTTGGACCTTCTTATTGACGATGAAACACAGAAATTGCATCCGAATTTAATACAAAAGGCTCAATGCCGACTTAAGTACAAGAGGACTGACACTCTCACTTTCTATAATATGAAACACTCCTGTGAGTCCAGTTTTAGATTCAGATGCTTCACATCAGGTTTACTGTATCCCTTGGACCTTCTTATTGACGATGAAACACAGAAATTGCATCCGAATTTAATACAAAAGACACAATGCCGACTTAAGTACATGAGGACTGACACTCTCACTTTCAATGATATGAACCTCTGCTGTGAGTCCAGTTTTAGATTCTGATGCTTCACTTCACGTTTACTGTATCCCATGGACCTTCTTATTGACGATGAAATACAGAAATTGCATCCAAATTTAATGCAAAATGTACAAAGCCGACTTAAGTACAAGAGGACTCTCACTCTCACTTTCTATGATATGAACGTCTCCTGTGAGTCCAGTTTTACATTCCGATGCTTCACTACAGGTTTACTGTATCCCTTGGTCCTTCTTATTGACGATGAAACACAGAAATTGCATCCGAATTTAATACAAAAGACACAATGCCGACTTAAGTACATGAGGACTGACACTCTCACTTTCTATGATATGAACCTCTGCTGTGAGTCCAGTTTTAGATTCCGATGCTTCACTTCAGGTTTACTGTTTCCCTTGGACCTTCTTATTGACGATGAAAAACAGAAATTGCATCCGAAATTTAAACTAAAATCACAATGCCGACTTAAGTACAAGAGGACTGACACCCTCACTTCCTATGATATGAACCTCATCTGTGAGTCAGTTTCAGATTCCGATGCTTCACTTCAGGTTTACTGTAACCCTTGGACCTTCTTATTGACAATGAAACACAGAAATTGCATTCGAATTTAATACAAAAGTCACAATGCCGACTTAAGTACAAGAGGACTGACACTCTCACTTTCTATGGTATGAATTTCTACTGTGAGTCCAGTCTTAGATACCGATGCTTCACTTCAGGTTTACAGTATCCATTGGACCTTCTTATTGATGATGAAACACAGAAATTGCATCTGAATTAATACAAATGTCACAATGCCGACTTAAGTACAAGAGGACTGACACTCTCACTTTCTATTATACGAACCTCTCCTGTGAGTCCAGTTTTAGATTCCGATGCTTCACTTCAGGTTTACTGTATCCCATGGACCTTCTTATTGACGATGAAACACAGAAATTGCATCCGAATTTAATACAAAAGCCACAATGCCGAATGAAGTACAAGAATACTGACACTCTAACATTCTATGAAATGAACCTCTCCTGTGAGTCCAGTTTTCGATTCCGATGCTTCCCTTCAGGTTTACTGTATCCCATGGACCTTCATATTGACGATGAAACACAGATATTGCATCCGAATTTAATACAAATGGCACAATGCCAACTTAAGTACAAGAGGACGGACAGTCTCACTTTCTATGATATGAACCTCTCCTGTGAGTCCAGCTTTAGTTTCCGATGCTTCACTTCAGGTTTACTGTATCCCTTGGACCTTCTTATTGACAATGAAACACAGAAATTGCATTCGAATTTAATACAAAAGCGCAATGCCGACTTAAGTACAAGAGGACTGACACACTCACTTGCTATGATATGAACCTCTCCTGTGAGTCCAGTTTTAGATACCGATGCTTCAACTCAGGTTTACTGTATTCCTTGGACCTTCTTATGACGATGATACACAGAAATTGCTACCGAATTTAATACAAAAGTCACAATGACGACTTAAGTAAAAGAGGACTGACACTCTCACTTTCTATGATATGAACCTCTCCTGTGAGTCCAGTTTTAGATTCCGATGCTTCACTTCAGGTTTACTGTATCCCTTGGACCCTCTTATTGTCGATGAAACACAGAAATTGCATCCGAATTTAATACAAAAGTCACAATGCCGACTTAAGTACAAGTGGACTGACACTCTCACTTTCTATGATATGAACCTCTCCTGTGAGTCCAGTTTTAGATTCCGATGCTTCACTTCAGGTTTACTGTATCCCTTGGACCTTCTTATTGACGATGAAACACAGAAATTGCATCCGAATTTAATACAAAAGGCACAACGCCGACTTAAGTACAAGAGGACTGACACTCTCACTTTCTATGATATGAATCTCTCCTGTGAGTGCAGTTTTAGATTCCGATGCTTCACTTCAGGTTTACTGTATCCCTTGGACCTTCTTAATGACGATGAAACTCAGAAATTGCATCCGAATTCATTACAAAAGGCAAAATGCCAACTTAAGTACAAGAGGACGGACAGTCTCACATTCTATGATATGAACCTCTCCTGTGAGTCCAGTTTTAGATTCCGATGCTTCACTTCGGGTTTACTGTATACGTTGGACCTTCTTATTGACGATGAAACACAGAAATTGCATCCGAATTTAATACAAATGGCACAATGATGACTTAAGTACAAGAGGACTGTCACTCTCACTTTCTATGATATGAACCTCTCCTGTGAGTGCAGTTTTAGATTCCGGTGCTTCACATCAGGTTTACTGTATCCTTCGGACCTTCTTATTGACGATGTAACAAAGAAATTGCATCCGAATTTAATAAAAAAGACACAATGCCGACTTAAGTACATGAGGACTGACACTCTCACTTTCTAAGATATGAACCTCTGCTGTGAGTACAGTTTTAGATTCTGATGCTTCACTTCACGTTTACTGTATCCCATGGACCTTCTTATTGACGATGAAATACAGAAATTGCATCCAAATTTAATACAAATTGCACAAAGCCGACTTAAGTACAAGAGGACTCTCACTCTCACTTTCTTTGATATGAACCTCTCCTGTGAGTGCAGTTTTAGATTCCGGTGCTTCACATCAGGTTTACTGTATCCCTTGGACCTTCTTATTGACGATGAAACACAGAAATTGCATCCAAATTTAATACATAATGCACAATGCCGACTTAAGTACAAGAGGACAGACACTCTCACTTTCTATGATATGAACCTCTCCTGTGAGTCCAGTGTTAGATTCCGATGCTTCACTTCAGGTTTACTGTATCCCTTGGACCATCTTATTGACGATGAAACACAGAAATTTCATCCGAATTTAATACAAATGGCACAATGATGACTTAAGTACAAGAGGACTGTCACTCTCACTTTCTATGATATGAACCTCTCCTGTGAGTCCAGTTTTAGATTCCGATGCTTCACTTTAGGTATACTGTATCCCTTGGACCTTCTCATTGACGATGAACCACAGAAATTGCATCCGAATTTAATACAAAACGCACAATGCCGACTTAAGTACAAGAACACTGACACTCTCACTTTCTATGATATGAACCTCTCCTGTGAGTCCAGTTTTAGATTACGATTCTTCACTTCATTGTTACTGTATCTCAAGGACCTTCTTATTGACGATGAAGCACAGATATTGCATCCGAATTTATTACAAAATGCACAATGCCGATTTAAGTACAAGTGGACTGACACTCTCACTTTCTATGATATGAACCTCTTCTGTGAGTCCAGTTTTAGATTCCGATGCTTCACTTCAGGTTTACTGTATCCCTTGGACCTTCTTATTGACGATGAAACACAGAAATTGCATCCGAATTTAATACAAAAGGCTCAATGCCGACTTAAGTACAAGAGGACTGACACTCTCACTTTCTATGATATGAAACACTCCTGTGAGTCCAGTTTTAGATTCCGATGCTTCACATCAGGTTTACTGTATCCCTTGGACCTTCTTATTGACGATGAAACACAGAAATTGCATCCGAATTTAATACAAAAGACACAATGCCGACTTAAGTACATGAGGACTGACACTCTCACTTTCTATGATATGAACCTCTGCTGTGAGTCCAGTTTTAGATTCTGATGCTTCACTTCACGTTTACTGTATCCCATGGACCTTCTTATTGACGATGAAATACAGAAATTGCATCCAAATTTAATGCAAAATGTACAAAGCCGACTTAAGTACAAGAGGACTCTCACTCTCACTTTCTATGATATGAACGTCTCCTGTGACTCCAGTTTTACATTCCGATGCTTCACTACAGGTTTACTGTATCCCTTGGACCTTCTTATTGACGATGAAACACAGAAATTGCATCCGAATTTAATACAAAAGACACAATGCCGACTTAAGTACATGAGGACTGACACTCTCACTTTCTATGATATGAACCTCTGCTGTGAGTCCAGTTTTAGATTCCGATGCTTCACTTCAGGTTTACTGTTTCCCTTGGACCTTCTTATTGACGATGAAAAACAGAAATTGCATCCGAATTTTAAACTAAAATCACAATGCCGACTTAAGTACAAGAGGACTGACACCCTCACTTCCTATGATATGAACCTCATCTGTGAGTCAGTTTCAGATTCCGATGCTTCACTTCAGGTTTACTGTAACCCTTGAACCTTCTTATTGACAATGAAACACAGAAATTGCATTCGAATTTAATACAAAAGTCACAATGCCGACTTAAGTACAAGAGGACTGACACTCTCACTTTCTATGGTATGAATTTCTACTGTGAGTCCAGTCTTAGATACCGATGCTTCACTTCAGGTTTACAGTATCCATTGGACCTTCTTATTGATGATGAAACACAGAAATTGCATCTGAATTAATACAAATGTCACAATGCCGACTTAAGTACAAGAGGACTGACACTCTCACTTTCTATTATACGAACCTCTCCTGTGAGTCCAGTTTTAGATTCCGATGCTTCACTTCAGGTTTACTGTATCCCATGGACCTTCTTATTGACGATGAAACACAGAAATTGCATCCGAATTTAATACAAAAGCCACAATGCCGAATGAAGTACAAGAATACTGACACTCTAACAATCTATGAAATGAACCTCTCCTGTGAGTCCAGTTTTCGATTCCGATGCTTCACTTCAGGTTTACTGTATCCCATGGACATTCATATTGACGATGAAACACGGATATTGCATCCGAATTTAATACAAATGGCACAATGCGAACTTAAGTACAAGAGGACGGACAGTATCACTTTCTATGATATGAACCTCTCCTGTGAGTCCAGCTTTAGTTTCCGATGCTTCACTTCAGGTTTACTGTATCCCTTGGACCTTCTTATTGACAATGAAACACAGAAATTGCATTCGAATTTAATACAAAAGCACAATGCCGACTTAAGTACAAGAGGACTGACACACTCACTTTCTATGATATGAACCTCTCCTGTGAGTCCAGTTTTAGATACCGATGCTTCACCTCAGGTTTACTGTATCCCTGGGACCTTCTTATGACGATGATACACAGAAATTGCTACCGAATTTAATACAAAAGTCACAATGACGACTTAAGTAAAAGAGGACTGACACTCTCACTTTCTATGATATGAACCTCTCCTGTGAGTCCAGTTTTAGATTCCGATGCTTCACTTCAGGTTTACTGTATCCCCTGGACCTTCTTATTGTCGATGAAACACAGTAATTGCATCCGAATTTAATACAAAAGTCACAATGCCGACTTAAGTACAAGTGGACTGACACTCTCACTTTCTATGATATGAACCTCTCCTGTGAGTCCAGTTTTAGATTCCGATGCTTCACTTCAGGTTTACTGTATCCCTTGGACCTTCTTATTGACGATGAAACACAGAAATTGCATCCGAATTTAATACAAAAGGCACAACGCCGACTTAAGTACAAGAGGACTGACACTCTCACTTTCTATGATATGAATCTCTCCTGTGAGTGCAGTTTTAGATTCCGATGCTTCACTTCAGGTTTACTGTATCCCTTGGACCTTCTTAATGACGATGAAACTCAGAAATTGCATCCGAATTCATTACAAAAGGCAAAATGCCAACTTAAGTACAAGAGGACGGACAGTCTCACATTCTATGATATGAACCTCTCCTGTGAGACCAGTTTTAGATTCCGATGCTTCACTTCGGGTTTACTGTATACGTTAGACCTTCTTATTGACGATGAAACACAGAAATTGCATCCGAATTTAATACAAAAGGCTCAGTGCCGACTTTACAAGAGGACTGACACTCTCACTTTCTATGATATGAAACACTCCTGTGAGTCCAGTTTTAGATTCCGATGCTTCACTTCAGGTTTACTGTATCCCTTGGACCTTCTTATTGACGATGTAACACAGAAATTGCATCCGAATTTAATAAAAAAGACACAATGCCGACTTAAGTACATGAGGACTGACACTCTGACTTTCTAGGATATGAACCTCTGCTGTGTGTCCAGTTTTAGATTCTGATGCTTCACTTCACGTTTACTGTATCCCATGGACCTTCTTATTGACGATGAAATACAGAAATTGCATCCAAATTTAATACAAATTGCACAAAGCCGACTTAAGTACAAGAGGACTCTCACTCTCACTTTCTTTGATATGAACCTCTCCTGTGAGTGCAGTTTTAGATTCCGGTGCTTCACATCAGGTTTACTGTATCCCTTGGACCTTCTTATTGACGATGAAACACAGAAATTGCATCCGAATTTAATACAAATGGCACAATGCCAACTTAAGTACAAGAGGACGGACAGTCTCACTCTCTGTGATATGAACCTCTCCTGTGAGTCCAGTTTTAGATTCCGATGCTTCACTTCAGGTTAACTGTATCCCTTGGACCTTCTTATTGACAATGAAACACAGAAATTGCATTCGAATTTAATACAAAAGCACAATGCCGACTTAAGTACAAGAGGACTGACACACTCACTTTCAATGATATGAACCTCTCCTGTCAGTCCAGTTTTAGATACCGATGCTTCACCTCAGGTTTACTGTATCCCTTGGACCTTCTTATGACGATGATACACAGAATTTGCAACCGAATTTAATACAAAAGTCACAATGACGACTTAAGTAAAAGAGGACTGACACTCTCACTTTCTATAATATGAACCTCTCCTGTGAGTCCAGTTTTAGATTCCGATGCTTCACTTCAGGTTTACTGTATCCCTTGGACCTTCTTATTGTCGATGAAACACAGAAATTGCATCCGAATTTAATGCAAAAGTCACAATGCCGACTTAAGTACAAAATGACTGGCACTATCACTTTCTATGATATGAACGTCTCCTGTGAGTCCAGTTTTAGATTCCGATGCTTCACTTCAGGTTTACTGTATGAAACACAGAAATTGCATCCGAATTTAATACAAAAGACACTATGCCGACCTAAGTACACGACGAATGACACTCTCACTTTCTATGATATGAACCTCTGCTGTGAGTCCAGTTTTAGATTCCGATGCTTCACTTCACGTTTACTGTATCCCATGGTCCATCTTATCGACGATGAAACACAGAAATTGCATCCAAATTTAATACAAAATGCACAATGCCGACTTAAGTACAAGAGGACTGGCACTCTCACTTTCTATGATATGAACGTCTCCTGTGAGTCCAGTTTTAGATTCCGATGCTTCACTTCAGGTTTACTGTATCCCATGGACCTTCTTATTGACGATGAAACACAGAAATTGCATCCGAATTTAATAAAAAAGGCACAATGTCGACTTAAGTGCAAGAGGACTGACACTCTCACTTTGTATGATATGAACCTCTTTTGTGAGTCCAGTTTTAGATTCCGATGCTTCACTTCAGGTTTACTGTATCCCTTGGACCTTCTTATTGACGATGAAACACAGAAATTGCATCCGAATTTAATACAAAAGACACAATGCCGACTTAAGTACATGAGGACTGACACTCTCACTTTCTATGATATGAACCTCTGCTGTGAGTCCAGTTTCAGATTCCGATGCTTCACTTCAGGTTTACTGTTTCCCTTGGACCTTCTTATTGACGATGAAAAACAGAAATTGCATCCGAATTTTAAACTAAAATCACAATGCCGACTTAAGTACAAGAGGACTGACACCCTCACTTCCTATGATATGAACCTCATCTGTGAGTCAGTTTCAGATTCCGATGCTTCACTTCAGGTTTACTGTAACCCTTGGACCTTCTTACTGACAATGAAACACAGAAATTGCATTCGAATGTAATACAAAAGTCACAATGCCGACTTAAGTACAAGAGGACTGACACTCTCACTTTCTATGGTATGAATTTCTACTGTGAGTCCAGTCATAGATACCGATGCTTCACTTCAGGTTTACAGTATCCATTGGACCTTCTTATTGATGATGAAACACAGACATTGCATCTGAATTAATACAAATGTCACAATGCCGACTTAAGTACAAGAGGACTGACACTCTCACTTTCTATTATACGAACCTCTCCTGTGAGTCCAGTTTTCGATTCCGATGCTTCACTTCAGGTTTACTGTATCCCATGGACCTTCATATTGACGATGAAACACAGATATTGCATCCGAATTTAATACAAATGGCACAATGCCAACTTAAGTACAAGAGGACGGACAGTTTCACTTTCTATGATATGAACCTCTCCTGTGAGTCCAGCTTTAGTTTCCGATGCTTCACTTCAGGTTTACTGTATCCGTTGGATCTTCTTATTGACAATGAAACACAGAAATTGCATTCGAATTTAATACAAAAGCACAATGCCGACTTAAGTACAAGAGGACTGACACACTCACTTTCTATGATATGAACCTCTCCTGTGAGTCCAGTTTTAGATACCGATGCTTCACCTCAGGTTTACTGTATACCTTGGACCTTCTTATGACGATGATACACAGAAATTGCTACCGAATTTAATACAAAAGTCACAATGACGACTTAAGTAAAAGAGGACTGACACTCTCACTTTCTATGATATGAACCTCTCCTGTGAGTCCAGTTTTAGATTCCGATGCTTCACTTCAGGTTTACTTTATCCCTAGGACCTTCTTATTGTCGATGAAACACAGAAATTGCATCCGTATTTAATACAAAAGACACAATGCCGACTTAAGTACAAGTGGACTGACACTCTCACTTTCTATGATATGAACCTCTCCTGTGAGTCCAGTTTTACATTCCGATGCTTCACTTCAGGTTTACTGTATCCCTTGGACCTTCTTATTGACGATGAAACACAGAAATTGCATCCGAATTAAATACAAAAGGCACAATGCCGACTTAAGTACAAGAGGACTGACACTCTCACTTTCTATGATATGAATCTCTCCTGTGAGTGCAGTTTTAGATTCCGATGCTTCACTTCAGGTTTACTGTATCCCTTGGACCTTCTTAATGACGATGAAACTCAAAAATTGCATCCGAATTCATTACAAAAGGCAAAATGCCAACTTAAGTACAAGAGGACGGACAGTCTCACATTCTATGATATGAACCTCTCCTGTGAGTCCAGTTTTAGATTCCGATGCTTCACTTCGGGTTTACTGTATACGTTGGACCTTCTTATTGACGATGAAACACAGAAATTGCATCCGAATTTAATACAAAAGGCTCAGTGCCGACTTTACAAGAGGACTGACACTCTCACTTTCTATGATATGAAACACTCCTGTGAGTCCAGTTTTAGATTCCGATGCTTCACTTCAGGTTTACTGTATCCCTTGGACCTTCTTATTGACGATGTAAAACAGAAATTGCATCCGAATTTAATAAAAAAGACACAATGCCGATTTAAGTACATGAGGACTGACACTCTGACTTTCTAGGATATGAACCTCTGCTGTGAGTCCAGTTTTAGATTCTGATGCTTCACTTCACGTTTACTGTATCCCATGGACCTTCTTATTGACGATGAAGTACAGAAATTGCATCCAAACTTAATACAAATTGCACAAAGCCGACTTAAGTACAAGAGGACTCTCACTCTCACTTTCTTTGATATGAACCTCTCCTGTGAGTGCAGTTTTAGATTCCGGTGCTTCACATCAGGTTTACTGTATCCCTTGGACCTTCTTATTGACGATGAAACACAGAAATTGCATCCGAATTTAATACAAATGGCACAATGCCAACTTAAGTACTAGAGGACGGACAGTCTCACTTTCTGTGATATGAACCTCTCCTGTGAGTCCAGTTTTAGATTCCGATGCTTCACTTCAGGTTTACTGTATCCCTTGGACCTTCTTATTGACAATGAAACACAGAAATTGCATTCGAATTTAATACAAAAGCACAATGCCGACTTAAGTACAAGAGGACTGACACACTCACTTTCTATGATATGAACCTCTCCTGTCAGTCCAGTTTTAGATACCGATGCTTCACCTCAGGTTTACTGTATCCCTTGGACCTTCTTATGACGATGATACACAGAATTTGCAACCGAATTTAATACAAAAGTCACAATGACGACTTAAGTAAAAGAGGACTGACACTCTCACTTTCTATAATATGAACCTCTCCTGTGAGTCCAGTTTTAGATTCCGATGCTTCACTTCAGGTTTACTGTATCCCTTGGACCTTCTTATTGTCGATGAAACACAGAAATTGCATCCGAATTTAATGCAAAAGTCACAATGCCGACTTAAGTACAAAATGACTGGCAGTATCACTTTCTATGATATGAACCTCTCCTGTGAGTCCAGTTTTAGATTCCGATGCTTCACTTCAGGTTTACTGTATCCCTTGGACCCTCTTACTGACGATGAAACACAGAAATTGCATCCGAATTTAATACAAAAGACACTATGCCGACCTAAGTACACGACGAATGACACTCTCACCTTCTATGATATGAACCTCTGCTGTGAGTCCAGTTTTAGATTCCGATGCTTCACTTCACGTTTACGGTATCCCATGGTCCATCTTATCGACGATGAAACACAGAAATTGCATCCAAATTTAATACAAAATGCACAATGCCGACTTAAGTACAAGAGGACTGGCACTCTCACTTTCTATGATATGAACGTCTCCTGTGAGTCCAGTTTTAGATTCCGATGCTTCACTTCAGGTTTACTGTATCCCATGGACCTTCTTATTGACGATGAAACACAGAAATTGCATCCGAATTTAATAAAAAAGGCACAATGTCGACTTAAGAGCAAGAGGACTGACACTCTCACTTTGTATGATATGAACCTCTCCTGTGAGTCCAGTTTTAGATTCCGATGCTTCACTTCAGGTTTACTGTATCCCTTGGACCTTCTTATTGACAATGAAACACAGAAATTGCATTCGATTTTAATACAAAAGCACAATGCCGACTTAAGTACAATAGGACTGACACACTCACTTTCTATGATATGAACCTCTCCTGTGAGTCCAGTTTTAGATACCGATGCTTCACCTCAGGTTTACTCTATCCCTTGGACCTTCTTATGTCGATGATACACAGAATTTGCAACCGAATTTAATACAAAAGTCACAATGACGACTTAAGTAAAAGAGTACTGATACTCTCACTTCCTATAATATGAACCTCTCCTGTGAGTCCAGTTTTAGATTCCGATGCTACACTTCAGGTTTACTGTATCCCTTGGACCTTCTTATTGTCGATGAAACACAGAAATTGCATTCGAATTTAATACAAAAGTCACAATGCCGACTTAAGTACAAAAGGACTGGCACTATCTCTTTCTATGATATGAACCTCTCCTGTGAGTCCAGTTTTAGATTCCGATGCTTCACTTCAGGTTTACTGTATCCCTTGGACCCTCTTACTGACGATGAAACACAGAAATTGCATCCGAATTTAATACAAAAGACACTATGCCGACTCAAGTACAAGAGGACTGGCACTCTCTCTTTCTATGATATGAACGTCTCCTGTGAGTCCAGTTTTAGATTCCGATGCTTCACTTCACGTTTACTGTATCCCATGGACCTTCTTATCGACGATGAAACACAGAAATTGCATCCAAATTTAATACAAAATGCACAATGCCGACTTAAGTACAAGAGGACTGGCAGTCTCACTTTCTATGATATGAACGTCTCCTGTGAGTCCAGTTTTAGATTCCGATGCTTCACCTCAGGTTTACTGTATCCCATGGACCTTCTTATTGACGATGAAACACAGAAATTGCATCCGAATTTAATAAAAAAGGCAGAATGTCGACTAAAGTGCAAGAGGACTGATACTCTCACTTTGTATGATACGAACCTCTCCTGTGAGTCCAGTTTTAATTTCCGATGCTTCACTTCAGGGTTACTGTTTCCCTTGGACCTTCTTATTGACGATGAAACACAGAAATTGCATCCGAATTTAAAACTAAAATCACAATGCCGACTTAAGTACAAGAGGACTGACACTCTCACTTCGTATGATATGTACCTCTCCTGTGAGTCCAGCTTTAGATTCCGATGCTTCACTTCAGGTTTACTGTAACCCTTGGACCTTCTTATTGACGATGAAACACAGAAATTGCATCCGAATTTAATACAAAAGGCACAATGCCGACTTAAGTACATGAGGACTGACACTCTCACTTTCTATGATATGAACCTCTGCTGTGAGTCCAGTTTTAGATTCCGATGCTTCACTTCAGGTTTACTGTATCCCTTGGACCTTCTTATTGACGATGAAACACAGAAATTGCATCCGAATTTAATACAAAAGACACAATGCCGACTTAAGTACATGAGGACTGACACTCTCACTTTCTATGATATGAACCTCTGCTGTGAGTCCAGTTTTAGATTCCGATGCTTCACTTCAGGTTTACTGTTTCCCTTGGACCTTCTTATTGACGATGAAAAACAGAAATTGCATCCGAATTTAAAACTAAAATCACAATGCCGACTTAAGTACAAGGGGACTGACACCCTCACTTCCTATGATATGAACCTCATCTGTGAGTCAGTTTTAGATTCCGATGCTTCACTTCAGGTTTACTGTAACCCTTGGACCTTCTTATTGACAATGAAACACAGAAATTGCATTCGAATTTAATACAAAAGTCACAATGCCGACTTAAGTACAAGAGGACTGACACTCTCACTTTCTATGATATGAAACACTCCTGTGAGTCCAGTTTTAGATTCCGATGCTTCACTTCAGGTTTACTGTATCCCATGGACCATCTTATCGACGATGAAACACAGAAATTGCATCCAAATTTAATACAAAATGTACAAAGCCGACTTAAGTACAAGAGGACTCTCACTCTCACTTTCTATGATATGAACCTCTGCTGTGAGTCCAGTTTTAGATTCTGATGCTTCACTTCACGTTTACTGTATCCCATGGACCTTCTTATTGACGATGAAATACAGAAATTGCATCCAAATTTAATACAAATTGCAGAAAGCCGACTTAAGTACAAGAGGACTCTCACTCTCACTTTCTTTGATATGAACCTCTCCTGTGAGTGCAGTTTTAGATTCCGGTGCTTCACATCAGGTTTACTGTATCCCTTGGACCTTCTTATTGACGATGAAACACAGAAATTGCATCCGAATTTAATACAAATGGCACAATGCCAACTTAAGTACAAGAGGACGGACAGTCTCACTTTCTGTGATATGAACCTCTCCTGTGAGTCCAGTTTTAGATTCCGATGCTTCACTTCAGGTTTACAGTATCCCTTGGACCTTCTTATTGACAATGAAACACAGAAATTGCATTCCAATTTAATACAAAAGCACAATGCCGACTTAAGTACAAGAGGACTGACACACTCACTTTCTATGATATGAACCTCTCCTGTGAGTCCAGTTTTAGATACCGAAGCTTCACCTCAGGTTTACTGTATCCCTTGGACCTTCTTATGACGATGATACACAGAATTTGCAACCGAATTTAATACAAAAGTCACAATGACGACTTAACTAAAAGAGGACTGACACTCTCACTTTCTATAATATGAACCTCTCCTGTGAGTCCAGTTTTAGATTCCGATGCTTCACTTCAGGTTTACTGTATCCCTTGGACCTTCTTATTGTCGATGAAACACAGAAATTGCATCCGAATTTAATGCAAAAGTCACAATGCCGACTTAAGTACAAAATGACTGGCACTATCACTTTCTATGATATGAACCTCTCCTGTGAGTCCAGTTTTAGATTCCGATGCTTCACTTCAGGTTTACTGTATCCCTTGGACCATCTTACTGACGATGAAACACAGAAATTGCATCCGAATTTAATACAAAAGACACTATGCCGACCTAAGTACACGACGAATGACACTCTCACTTTCTATGATATGAACCTCTGCTGTGAGTCCAGTTTTAGATTCCGATGCTTCACTTCACGTTTACTGTATCCCATGGACCATCTTATCGACGATGAAACACAGAAATTGCATCCAAATTTAATACAAAATGCACAATGTCGACTTAAGTGCAAGAGGACTGACACTCTCACTTTGTATGATATGAACCTCTCCTGTGAGTCCTGTTTAAGATTCCGATGCTTCACTTCAGGTTTACTGTATCCCTTGGACCTTCTTATTGACGATGAAACACAGAAATTGCATCCGAATTTAATACAAAAGGCACAACGAGGACTTTAGTACAAGAGGACTGACATTCTCACTTTCTATGATATGAATCTCTCCTGTGAGTGCAGTTTTAGATTCCGATGCTTCACTTCAGGTTTACTGTATCCCTTGGACCTTCTTATTGACGATGAAACTCAGAAATTGCATCCGAATTCATTACAAAAGGCAAAATGCCAACTTAAGTACAAGAGGACGGACAGTCACACATTCTATGATATGAACCTCTCCTGTGAGTCCAGTTTTCGATTCCGATGCTTCACTTCACGTTTACTGTATCCCATGGACCATCTTATCGACGATGAAACACAGAAATTGCATCCGAATTTAATACAAAAGGCTCAGTGCCGACTTAAGTACAAGAGGACTGACACTCTCACTTTCTATGATATGAAACACTCCTGTGAGTCCAGTTTTAGATTCCGATGCTTCACTTCAGGTTTACTGTATCCCTTGGACCTTCTTATTGACGATGTAACACAGAAATTGCATCCGAATTTAATAAAAAAGACACAATGCCGACTTAAGTACATGAGGACTGACACTCTCACTTTCTAGGATATGAACCTCTGCTGTGAGTCCAGTTTTAGATTCTGATGCTTCACTTCACGTTTACTGTATCCCATGGACCTTCTTATTGACGATGAAATACAGAAATTGCATCCAAATTTAATACAAAATGCACAAAGCCGACTTAAGTACAAGAGGACTCTCACTCTCACTTTCTTTGATATGAACCTCTCCTGTGAGTGCAGTTTTAGATTCCGGTGCTTCACATCAGGTTTACTGTATCCCTTGGACCTTCTTATTGACGATGAAACACAGAAATTGCATCCAAATTTAATACAAATGGCACAATGCCAACTTAAGTACAAGAGGACGGACAGTCTCACTTTCTGTGATATGAACCTCTCCTGTGAGTCCAGTTTTAGATTCCGATGCTTCACTTCAGGTTTACTGTATCCCTTGGACCTTCTTATTGACAATGAAACACAGAAATTGCATTCGAATTTAATACAAAAGCACAATGCCGACTTAAGTACAAGAGGACTGACACACTCACTTTCTATGATATGAACATCTCCTGTGAGTCCAGTTTTAGATACCGATGCTTCACCTCAGGTTTACTGTATCCCTTGGACCTTCTTATGACGATGATACACAGAATTTGCAACCGAATTTAATACAAAAGTCACAATGACGACTTAAGTAAAAGAGGACTGACACTCTCACTTTCTATAATATGAACCTCTCCTGTGAGTCCAGTTTTAGATTCCGATGCTTCACTTCAGGTTTACTGTATCCCTTGGACCTTCTTATTTTCGATGAAACACAGAAATTGCATCCGAATTTAATACAAAAGTCACAATGCCGACTTAAGTACAAAGGGACTGGCACTATCACTTTCTATGATATGAACCTCTGCTGTGAGTCCAGTTTTAGATTCCGATGCTTCACTTCAGGTTTACTGTATCCCTTGGACCCTCTTACTGACGATGAAACACAGAAATTGCATCCGAATTTAATACAAAAGACACTATGCCGACTTAAGTACACGACGAATGACACTCTCACTTTCTTTGATATGAACCTCTGCTGTGAGTCCAGTTTTAGATTCCGATGCTTCACTTCACGTTTACTGTATCCCATGGACCTTCTTATCGACGATGAAACACAGAAATTGCATCCAAATTTAATACAAAATGCACAATGCCGACATAAGTACAAGAGGACTGGCACTCTCACTTTCTATGATATGAACGTCTCCTGTGAGTCCAGTTTTAGATTCCGATGCTTCACTTCAGGTTTACTGTATCCCATGGACCTTCTTTATGACGATGAAACACAGAAATTGCATCCGAATTTAATAAAAAAGGCACAATGTCGACTTAAGTGCAAGAGGACTGACACTCTCACTTTGTATGATATGAACCTCTCCTGTGAGTCCAGTTATAATTTCCGATGCTTCACTTCAGGGTTACTGTTTCCCTTGGACCTTCTTATTGACGATGAAACACAGAAATTGCATCCGAATTTAAAACTAAAATCACAATGCCGACTTAAGTACAAGAGGACTGACACTCTCACTTCGTATGATATGTACCTCTCCTGTGAGTCCAGTTTTAGATTCCGATGCTTCACTGCAGGTTTACTGTAACCCTTGGACCATCTTATTGACGATGAAACACAGAAATTGCATCCGAATTTAATACAAAAGGCACAATGCCGACTTAAGTACTAGAGGACTGACACTCTCACTTTCTATGATATCAACCACTCCTGTGAGTCCAGTTTTAGATACCGATGCTTCATTTCAGGTTTACTGTATCCCTTGGACCTTCTTATTGACGATGAAACACAGAAATTGCATCCGAAGTTAATACAAAAGACACAATGCCGACTTAATTACATGAGGACTGACACTCTCACTTTCTATGATATGAACCCTCTGCTGTGAGTCCAGTTTTAGATTCTGATGCTTCACTTCACGTTTACTGTATCCCATGGACCTTCTTATTGACGATGAAATACAGAAATTGCATCCAAATTTAATGCAAAATGTACAAAGCCGACTTAAGTACAAGAGGACTCTCACTCTCACTTTCTATGATATGATTGTCTCCTGTGAGTCCAGTTTTACATTCCGATGCTTCACTACAGGTTTACTGTATCCCTTGGACCTTCTTATTGACGATGAAACACAGAAATAGCATCCGAATTTAATACAAAAGACACAATGCCGACTTAAGTACATGAGGACTGACACTCTCACTTTCTATGATATGAACCTCTGCTGTGAGTCGAGTTTTAGATTCCGATGCTTCACTTCAGGTTTACTGTTTCCCTTGGACCTTCTTATTGACGATGAAAAACAGATATTGCATCCGAATTTAAAACAAAAATCACAATGCCGACTTAAGTACAAGAGGACTGACACCCTCACTTCCTATGATATGAACCTCATCTGTGAGTCAGTTTTAGATTCTGATGCTTCACTTCAGGTTTACTGTAACCCTTGGACCTTCTTATTGACAATGAAACACAGAAATTGCATTCGAATTTAATACAAAAGTCACAATGCCGACTTAAGTACAAGAGGACTGGCACTCTCACTTTCTATGGTATGAACTTCTACTGTGAGTCCAGTCTTAGATACCAATGCTTCACTTCAGGTTTACAGTATCCCTTGGACCTTCTTGTTGATGATGAAACACAGAAATGGCATCTGAATTAATACAAAAGTCACAATGCCGACATAAGTACAAGAGGACTGACACTCTCACTTTCTATTATACGAACCTCTCCTGTGAGTCCAGTTTTAGATTCCGATGCTTCACTTCAGGTTTACTGTATCCCAAGGACCTTCTTATTGACGATGAAACACAGAAATTGCATCCGAATTTAATACAAAAGCCACAATGCCGAATGAAGTACAAGAATACTGACACTCTAACATTCTATGAAATGAACCTCTCCTGTGAGTCCAGTTTTCGATTCCGATGCTTCACTTCAGGTTTACTGTATCCCATGGACCTTCATATTGACGATGAAACACAGATATTGCATCCTAATTTAATACAAAAGGCACAATGCCGATTTAAGTTCAAGTCGACTGACACTCTCACTTTCTATGATATGAACCTCTCCTGTGAGTCCAGTTTTAGATTCCGATGCTTCACTTCAGGTTTACTGTATCCCTTGGACTTTCGTATTGACGCTGAAACACAGAAATTCCATCCGAATTTAATACAAAAGGCACAATGCCGACTAAGTACAAGAGGACTGACACTCTCACTTTCTATGATATGAACCTCTCCTGTGAGTGCAGTTTTAGATTCCGATGCTTCACATCAGGTTTACTGTATCCCTTGGACCTTCTTATTGACGATGAAACACAGAAATTGCATCCGAATTTAATACAAAAGGCTCAATGCCGACTTAAGTACAAGAGGACTGACACTCTCATTTTCTATGATATGAACCTCTGCTGTGAGTCCAGTTTTAGATTCTGATGCTTCACTTCACGTTTACTGTATCCCATGGACCTTCTCATTGACGATGAAATACAGAAATTGCATCCAAATTTAATACAAAATGCACAAAGCCGATTTAAGTACAAGAGGACTCTCACTCTCACTTTCTATGATATGAACCTCTCCTGTGAGTGCAGTTATAGATTCCGATGCTTCACATCAGGTTTACCGTATCCCTTGGACCTTCTTATTGACGATGAAACACAGAAATTGCATCCGAATTTAATACAAATGGCACAATGCCAACTTAAGTACAAGAGGACGGACAGTCTCACTTTCTGTGATATGAACCTCTCCTGTGAGTCCAGTTTTAGATTCCGATGCTTCACTTCAGGTTTACTGTATCCCTTGGACCTTCTTATTGACAATGAAACACAGAAATTGCATTCGAATTTAATACAAAAGCACAATGCCGACTTAAGTACAAGAGGACTGACACACTCACTTTCTATGATATGAACCTCTCCTGTGAGTCCAGTTTTAGATACCGATGCTTCACCTCAGGTTTACTGTATCCCTTGGACCTTCTTATGACGATGATACACAGAATTTGCAACCGAATTTAATACAAAAGTCACAATGACGACTTAAGTAAAAGAGGACTGACACTCTCACTTTCTATAATATGAACCTCTCCTGTGAGTCCAGTTTTAGATTCCGATGCTTCACTTCAGGTATACTGTATCCCTTGGACCTTCTTATTGTCGATGAAATACAGAAATTGCATCCGAATTTAATACAAAAGTCACAATGCCGACTTAAGTACAAAAGGACTGGCACTATCACTTTCTATGATATGAACCTCTCCTGTGAGTCCAGTTTTAGATTCCGATGCTTCACTTCAGGTTTACTGTATCCCTTGGACCCTCTTACTGCCGATGATACACAGAAATTGCATCCGAATTTAATACAAAAGACACTATGCCGACTTAAGTACACGACGAATGACACTCTCACTTACTATGATATGAACCTCTGCTGTGAGTCCAGTTTCAGATTCCGATGCTACACTTCACGTTTACTGTATCCCATGGACCTTCTTATCGACGATGAAACACAGAAATTGCATCCAAATTTAATTCAAAATGCACAATGCCGACTTAACTACAAGAGGACTGGCACTCTCACTTTCTATGATATGAACGTCTCCTGTGAGTCCAGTTTTAGATTCCGATGCTTCACTTCAGGTTTACTGTATCCCATGGACCTTCTTATTGACGATGAAAGACAGAAATTGCATCCGAATTTAATAAAAAAGGCACAATGTCGACTTAAGAGCAAGAGGACTGACACTCTCACTTTGTATGATATGAACCTCTCCTGTGAGTCCAGTTTTAGATTCCGATGCTTCACTTCAGGTTTACTGTATCCCTTGGACCTTCTTATTGACGATGAAACACAGAAATTGCATCCGAATTTAATACAAAAGGCACAACGCTGACTTTAGTACAAGAGGACTGACACTCTCACTTTCAATGATATGAATCTCTCCTGTGAGTGCAGTTTTAGATTCCGATGCTTCACTTCAGGTTTAGTGTATCCCTTGGACCTTCTTATTGACGATGAAACTCAGAAATTGCATCCGAATTCATTACAAAAGGCAAAATGCCAACTTAAGTACAAGAGGACGGACAGTCTCACTTTCTGTGATATGAACCTCTCCTGTGAGTCCAGTTTTAGATTCCGATGCTTCACTTCAGGTTTACTGTATCCCTTGGACCTTCTTATTGACAATGAAACACAGAAATTGCATTCGAATTTAATACAAAAGCACAATGCCGACTTAAGTACAATAGGACTGACACACTCACTTTCTATGATATGAACCTCTCCTGTGAGTCCAGTTTTAGATACCGATGCTTCACCTCAGGTTTACTGTATCCCTTGGACCTTCTTATGACGATGATACACAGAATTTGCAACCGAATTTAATACAAAAGTCACAATGACGACTTAAGTAAAAGAGGACTGACACTCTCACTTCCTATAATATGAACCTCTCCTGTGAGTCCAGTTTTAGATTCCGATGCTACACTTCAGGTTTACTGTATCCCTTGGACCTTCTTATTGTCGATGAAACACAGAAATTGCATCCGAATTTAATACAAAAGTCACAATGCCGACTTAAGTACAAAAGGACTGGCACTATCTCTTTCTATGATATGAACCTCTCCTGTGAGTCCAGTTTTAGATTCCGATGCTTCACTTCAGGTTTACTGTATCCCTTGGACCCTCTTACTGACGATGGAACACAGAAATTGCATCCGAATTTAATACAAAAGACACTATGCCGACTTAAGTACAAGAGGACTGGCACTCTCACTTTCTATGATATGAACGTCTCCTGTGAGTCCAGTTTTAGATTCCGATGCTTCACTTCACGTTTACTGTATCCCATGGACCTTCTTATCGACGATGAAACACAGAAATTGCATCCAAATTTAATACAAAATGCACAATGCCGACTTAAGTACAATAGGACTGGCAGTCTCACTTTCTATGATATGAACGTCTCCTGTGAGTCCAGTTTTAGATTCCGATGCTTCACCTCAGGTTTACTGTATCCCATGGACCTTCTTATTGACGATGAAACACAGAAATTGCATCCGAATTTAATAAAAAAGGCAGAATGTCGACTTAAGTGCAAGAGGACTGACACTCTCACTTTGTATGATACGAACCTCTCCTGTGAGTCCAGTTTTAATTTCCGATGCTTCACTTCAGGGTTACTGTTTCCCTTGGACCTTCTTATTGACGATGAAA
The DNA here is from genome assembly GCF_023864345.2 of Schistocerca serialis cubense. Classification (NCBI taxonomy): domain Eukaryota; kingdom Metazoa; phylum Arthropoda; class Insecta; order Orthoptera; family Acrididae; genus Schistocerca; species Schistocerca serialis. Next base: position 21,943,945 of record NC_064647.1, on the reverse strand, counting down.
CACAGAAATTGCATCCGAATTTAAAACTAAAATCACAATGCCGACTTAAGTACAAGAGGACTGACACTCTCACTACGTATGATATTTCCTCTCCTGTGAGTCCAGCTTTAGATTCCGATGCTTCACTTCCGGTTTACTGTAACCCTTGGACCTTCTTATTGACGATGAAACACAGAAATTGCATCCGAATTTAATACAAAAGGCACAATGCCGACTTAAGTACATGAGGACTGACACTCTCACTTTCTATGATATGAACCTCTGCTGTGAGTCCAGTTTTAGATTCCGATGCTTCACTTCAGGTTTACTGTATCCCTTGGACCTTCTTATTGACGATGAAACACAGAAATTGCATCCGAATTTAATACAAAAGACACAATGCCGACTTAAGTACATGAGGACTGACACTCTCACTTTCTATGATATGAACCTCTGCTGTGAGTCCAGTTTTAGATTCCGATGCTTCACTTCAGGTTTACTGTTTCCCCTGGACCTTCTTATTGACGATGAAAAACAGAAATTGCATCCGAATTTAAAACTAAAATCACAATGCCGACTTAAGTACAAGGGGACTGACACCCTCACTTCCTATGATATGAACCTCATCTGTGAGTCAGTTTTAGATTCCGATGCTTCACTTCAGGTTTACTGTAACCCTTGGACCTTCTTATTGACAATGAAACACAGAAATTGCATTCGAATTTAATACAAAAGTCACAATGCCGACTTAAGTACAAGAGGACTGACACTCTCACTTTCTATGATATGAAACACTCCTGTGAGTCCAGTTTTAGATTCCGATGCTTCACTTCAGGTTTACTGTATCCCATGGACCATCTTATCGACGATGAAACACAGAAATTGCATCCAAATTTAATACAAATTGTACAAAGCCGACTTAAGTACAAGAGGACTCTCACTCTCACTTTCTATGATATGAACCTCTGCTGTGAGTCCAGTTTTAGATTCTGATGCTTCACTTCACGTTTACTGTATCCCATGGACCTTCTCATTGACGATGAAATACAGAAATTGCATCCAAATTTAATACAAATTGCAGAAAGCCGCCTTAAGTACAAGAGGACTCTCACTCTCACTTTCTTTGATATGAACCTCTCCTGTGAGTGCAGTTTTAGATTCCGGTGCTTCACATCAGGTTTACTGTATCCCTTGGACCTTCTTATTGACGAAGAAACACAGAAATTGCATCCGAATTTAATACAAATGGCACAATGCCAACTTAAGTACAAGAGGACGGACAGTCTCACTTTCTGTGATATGAACCTCTCCTGTGAGTCCAGTTTTAGATTCCGATGCTTCACTTCAGGTTTACTGTATCCCTTGGACCTTCTTATTGACAATGAAACACAGAAATTGCATTCCAATTTAATACAAAAGCACAATGCCGACTTAAGTACAAGAGGACTGACACACTCACTTTCTATGATATGAACCTCTCCTGTGAGTCCAGTTTTAGATACCGTTGCTTCACCTCAGGTTTACTGTATCCCTTGGGCCTTCTTATGACGATGATACACAGAATTTGCAACCGAATTTAATACAAAAGTCACAATGACGACTTAAGTTAAAGAGGACTGACACTCTCACTTTCTATAAAATGAACCTCTCCTGTGAGTCCAGTTTTAGATTCCGATGTTTCACTTCAGGTTTACTGTATCCCTTGGACCTTCTTATTGTCGATGAAACACAGAAATTGCATCCGAATTTAATGCAAAAGTCACAATGCCGACTTAAGTACAAAATGACTGGCACTATCACTTTCTATGATATGAACCTCTCCTGTGAGTCCAGTTTTAGATTCCGATGCTTCACTTCAGGTTTACTGTATCCCTTGGACCCTCTTACTGACGATGAAACACAGAAATTGCATCCGAATTTAATACAAAAGACACTATGCCGACCTAAGTACACGACGAATGACACTCTCACTTTCTATGATATGAACCTCTGCTGTGAGTCCAGTTTTAGATTCCGATGCTTCACTTCACGTTTACTGTATCTCATGGACCATCTTATCGACGATGAAACACAGAAATTGCATCCAAATTTAATACAAAATGCACAATGCCGACTTAAGTACAAGAGGACTGGCACTCTCACTTTCTATGATATGAACGTCTCCTGTGAGTCCAGTTTTAGATTCCGATGCTTCACTTCAGGTTTACTGTATCCCATGGACCTTCTTATTGACGATGAAACACAGAAATTGCATCCGAATTTTAAAAAAAAGGCACAATGTCGACTTAAGTGCAAGAGGACTGACACTCTCACTTTGTATGATATGAACCTCTCCTGTGAGTCCAGTTTAAGATTCCGATGCTTCACTTCAGGTTTACTGTATCCCTTGGACCTTCTTATTGACGATGAAACACAGAAATTGCATCCGAATTTAATACAAAAGGCACAACGAGGACTTTAGTACAAGAGGACTGACATTCTCACTTTCTATGATATGAATCTCTCCTGTGAGTGCAGTTTTAGATTCCGATGCTTCACTTCAGGTTTACTGTATCCCTTGGACCTTCTTATTGACGATGAAACTCAGAAATTGCATCCGAATTCATTACAAAAGGCAAAATGCCAACTTAAGTACAAGAGGACGGACAGTCTCACATTCTATGATATGAACCCCTCCTGTGAGTCCAGTTTTCGATTCCGATGCTTCACTTCGGGTTTACTGTATACGTTGGACCTTCTTATTGACGATGAAACACAGAAATTGCATCCGAATTTAATACAAAAGGCTCAGTGCCGACTTAAGTACAAGAGGACTGACACTCTCACTTTCTATGATATGAAACACTCCTGTGAGTCCAGTTTTAGATTCCGATGCTTCACTTCAGGTTTACTGTATCCCTTGGACCTTCTTATTGACGATGTAACACAGAAATTGCATCCGAATTTAATAAAAAAGACACAATGCCGACTTAAGTACATGAGGACTGACACTCTCACTTTCTATGATATGAACCTCTGCTGTGAGTCCAGTTTTAGATTCTGATGCTTCACTTCACGTTTACTGTATCCCATGGACCTTCTTATTGACGATGAAATACAGAAATTGCATCCAAATTTAATACAAAATGCACAAAGCCGACTTAAGTACAAGAGCACTCTCACTCTCACTTTCTTTGATATGAACCTCTCCTGTGAGTGCAGTTTTAGATTCCGTTGCTTCACATCAGGTTTACTGTATCCCTTGGACCTTCTTATTGACGATGAAACACAGAAATTGCATCCAAATTTAATACAAATGGCACAATGCCAACTTAAGTACAAGAGGACGGACAGTCTCACTTTCTGTGATATGAACCTCTCCTGTGAGTCCAGTTTTAGATTCCGATGCTTCACTTCAGGTTTACTGTATCCCTTGGACCTTCTTATTGACAATGAAACACAGAAATGGCATTCGAATTTAATACAAAAGCACAATGCCGACTTAAGTACAAGAGGACTGACACACTCACTTTCTATGATATGAACCTCTCCTGTGAGTCCAGTTTTAGATACCGATGCTTCACCTCAGGTTTACTGTATCCCTTGGACCTTCTTATGACGATGATACACAGAATTTGCAACCGAATTTAATACAAAAGTCACAATGACGACTTAAGTAAAAGAGGACTGACACTCTCACTTTCTATAATATGAACCTCTCCTGTGAGTCCAGTTTTAGATTCCGATGCTTCACTTCAGGTTTACTGTATCCCTTGGACCTTCCTATTGTGGATGAAACACAGAAATTGCATCCGAATTTAATACAAAAGTCACAATGCCGACTTAAGTACAAAGGGACTGGCACTATCACTTTCTATGATATGAACCTCTGCTGTGAGTCCAGTTTTAGATTCCGATGCTTAACTTCAGGTTTACTGTATCCCTTGGACCCTCTTACTGACGATGAAACACAGAAATTGCATCCGAATTTAATACAAAAGACACTATGCCGACTTAAGTACACGACGAATGACACTCTCACTTTCTATGATATGAACCTCTGCTGTGAGTCCAGTTTTAGATTCCGATGCTTCACTTCACGTTTACTGTATCCCATGGACCATCTTATCGACGATGAAACACAGAAATTGCATCCAAATTTAATACAAAATGCACAATGCCGACTTAAGTACAAGAGGACTGGCACTCTCACTTTCTATGATATGAACGTCTCCTGTGAGTCCAGTTTTAGATTCCGATGCTTCACTTCAGGTTTACTGTATCCCATGGACCTTCTTATTGACGATGAAACACAGAAATTGCATCCGAATTTAATAAAAAAGGCACAATGTCGACTTAAGTGCAAGAGGACTGACACTCTCACTTTGTATGATATGAACCTCTCCTGTGAGTCCAGTTTAAGATTCCGATGCTTCACTTCAGGGTTACTGTTTCCCTTGGACCTTCTTATTGACGATGAAACACAGAAATTGCATCTGAATTTAAAACTAAAATCACAATGCCGACTTAAGTGCAAGAGGACTGACACTCTCACTTCGTATGATATGTACCTCTCCTGTGAGTCCAGTTTTAGATTCCGATGCTTCACTTCAGGTTTACTGTAACCCTTGGACCTTCTTATTGACGATGAAACACAGAAATTGCATCCGAATTTAATACAAAAGGCACAATGCCGACTTAAGTACTAGAGGACTGACACTCTCACTTTCTATGATATCAACCACTCCTGTGAGTCCAGTTTTAGATACCGATGCTTCACTTCAGGTTTACTGTATCCCTTGGACCTTCTTATTGACGATGAAACACAGAATTTGCATCCGAATTTAATACAAAAGACACAATGCCGACTTAAGTACATGAGGACTGACACTCTCACTTTCTATGATATGAACCTCTGCTGTGAGTCCAGTTTTAGATACCGATGCTTCACCTCAGGTTTACTGTATCCCTTGGACCTTCTTATGACGATGATACACAGAATTTGCAACCGAATTTAATACAAAAGTCACAATGACGACTTAAGTAAAAGAGGACTGACACTCTCACTTTCTATAATATGAACCTCTCCTGTGAGTCCAGTTTTAGATTCCGATGCTTCACTTCAGGTTTACTGTATCCCTTGGACCTTCTTATTGTCGATGAAACACAGAAATTGCATCCGAATTTAATGCAAAAGTCACAATGCCGACTTAAGTACAAAATGACTGGCACTATCACTTTCTATGATATGAACCTCTCCTGTGAGTCCAGTTTTAGATTCCGATGCTTCACTTCAGGTTTACTGTATCCCATGGACCATCTTATCGACGATGAAACACAGAAATTGCATCCAAATTTAATACAAAATGCACAATGCCGACTTAAGTACAAGAGGACTGGCACTCTCACTTTCTATGATATGAACGTCTCCTGTGAGTCCAGTTTTAGATTCCGATGCTTCACTTCAGGTTTACTGTATCCCATGGACCTTCTTATTGACGATGAAACACAGAAATTGCATCCGAATTTTAAAAAAAAGGCACAATGTCGACTTAAGTGCAAGAGGACTGACACTCTCACTTTGTATGATATGAACCTCTCCTGTGAGTCCAGTTTAAGATTCCGATGCTTCACTTCAGGTTTACTGTATCCCTTGGACCTTCTTATTGACGATGAAACACAGAAATTGCATCCGAATTTAATACAAAAGGCACAACGAGGACTTTAGTACAAGAGGACTGACATTCTCACTTTCTATGATATGAATCTCTCCTGTGAGTGCAGTTTTAGATTCCGATGCTTCACTTCAGGTTTACTGTATCCCTTGGACCTTCTTATTGACGATGAAACTCAGAAATTGCATCCGAATTCATTACAAAAGGCAAAATGCCAACTTAAGTACAAGAGGACGGACAGTCTCACATTCTATGATATGAACCTCTCCTGTGAGTCCAGTTTTCGATTCCGATCCTTCACTTCGGGTTAACTGTATACGTTGGACCTTCTTATTGACGATGAAACACAGAAATTGCATCCGAATTTAATACAAAAGGCTCAGTGCCGACTTAAGTACAAGACTGACACTCTCACTTTCTATGATATGAAACACTCCTGTGAGTCCAGTTTTAGATTCCGATGCTTCACTTCAGGTTTACTGTATCCCTTGGACCTTCTTATTGACGATGTAACACAGAAATTGCATCCGAATTTAATAAAAAAGACACAATGCCGACTTAAGTACATGAGGACTGACACTCTCACTTTCTAGGATATGAACCTCTGCTGTGAGTCAAGTTTTAGATTCTGATGCTTCACTTCACGTTTACTGTATCCCATGGACCTTTTTATTGACGATGAAATACAGAAATTGCATCCAAATTTAATACAAAATGCACAAAGCCGACTTAAGTACAAGAGGACTCTCACTCTCACTTTCTTTGATATGAACCTCTCCTGTGAGTGCAGTTTTAGATTCCGGTGCTTCACATCAGGTTTACTGTATCCCTTGGACCTTCTTATTGACGATGAAACACAGAAATTGCATCCAAATTTAATACAAATGGCACAATGCCAACTTAAGTACAAGAGGACGGACAGTCTCACTTTCTGTGATATGAACCTCTCCTGTGAGTCCAGTTTTAGATTCCGATGCTTCACTTCAGGTTTACTGTATCCCTTGGACCTTCTTATTGACAATGAAACACAGAAATTGCATTCGAATTTAATACAAAAGCACAATGCCGACTTAAGTACAAGAGGACTGACACACTCACTTTCTATGATATGAACCTCTCCTGTGAGTCCAGTTTTACATACCGATGCTTCACCTCAGGTTTACTGTATCCCTTGGACCTTCTTATGACGATGATACACAGAATTTGCAACCGAATTTAATACAAAAGTCACAATGACGACTTAAGTAAAAGAGGACTGACACTCTCACTTTCTATAATATGAACCTCTCCTGTGAGTCCAGTTTTAGATTCCGATGCTTCACTTCAGGTTTACTGTATCCCTTGGACCTTCTTATTGTCGATGAAACACAGAAATTGCATCCGAATTTAATACAAAAGTCACAATGCCGATTTAAGTACAAAGGGACTGGCACTATCACTTTCTATGATATGAACCTCTGCTGTGAGTCCAGTTTTAGATTCCGATGCTTCACTTCAGGTTTACTGTATCCCTTGGACCCTCTTACTGACGATGAAACACAGAAATTGCATCCGAATTTAATACAAAAGACACTATGCCGACTTAAGTACACGACGAATGACACTCTCACTTTCTATGATATGAACCTCTGCTGTGAGTCCAGTTTTAGATTCCGATGCTTCACTTCACGTTTACTGTATCCCATGGACCTTCTTATCGACGATGAAACACAGAAATTGCATCCAAATTTAATACAAAATGCACAATGCCGACTTAAGTACAAGAGGACTGGCACTCTCACTTTCTATGATATGAACGTCTCCTGTGAGTCCAGTTTTAGATTCCGATGCTTCACTTCAGGTTTACTGTATCCCATGTACCTTCTTATTGACGATGAAACACAGAAATTGCATCCGAATTTAATAAAAAAGGCACAATGTCGACTTAAGTGCAAGAGGACTGACACTCTCACTTTGTATGATATGAACCTCTCCTGTGAGTCCAGTTATAATTTCCGATGCTTCACTTCAGGGTTACTGTTTCCCTTGGACCATCTTATTGACGATGAAACACAGAAATTGCATCCGAATTTAAAACTAAAATCACAATGCCGACTTAAGTACAAGAGGACTGACACTCTCACTTCGTATGATATGTACCTCTCCTGTGAGTCCAGTTTTAGATTCCGATGCTTCACTTCAGGTTTACTGTAACCCTTGGACCTTCTTATTGACGATGAAACACAGAAATTGCATCCGAATTTAATACGAAAGGCACAATGCCGACTTAAGTATTAGAGGACTGACACTCTCACTTTCTATGATATCAACCACTCCTGTGAGTCCAGTTTTAGATACCGATGCTTCACTTCAGGTTTACTGTATCCCTTGGACCTTCTTATTGACGATGAAACACAGAAATTGCATCCGAATTTAATACAAAAGACACAATGCCGACTTAAGTACATGAGGACTGACACTCTCACTTTCTATGATATGAACCTCTGCTGTGAGTCCAGTTTTAGATTCTGATGCTTCACTTCACGTTTACTGTATCCCATGGACCTTCTTATTGACGATGAAATACAGAAATTGCATCCAAATTTAATGCAAAATGTACAAAGTCGTCTTAAGTACAAGAGGACCCTCACTCTCACTTTCTATGATATGATTGTCTCCTGTGAGACCAGTTTTACATTCCGATGCTTCACTACAGGTTTACTGTATCACTTGGACCTTCTTATTGACGATGAAACACAGAAATTGCATCCGAATTTAATACAAAAGACACAATGCCGACTTAAGTACATGAGGACTGACACTCTCACTTTCTATGATATGAACCTCTGCTGTGAGTCGAGTTTTAGATTCCGATGCTTCACTTCAGGTTTACTGTTTCCCTTGGACCTTCCTATTGACGATGAAAAACAGAAATTGCATCCGAATTTAAAACAAAAATCACAATGCCGACTTAAGTACAAGAGGACTGACACCCTCACTTCCTATGATATGAACCTCATCTGTGAGTCAGTTTTAGATTCCGATGCTTCACTTCAGGTTTACTGTAACCCTTGGACCTTCTTATTGACAATGAAACACAGAAATTGCATTCGAATTTAATACAAAAGTCACAATGCCGACTTAAGTACAAGAGGACTGGCACTCTCACTTTCTATGGTATGAACTTCTACTGTGAGTCCAGTCATAGATACCAATGCTTCACTTCAGGTTTACAGTATCCCTTGGACCTTCTTGTTGATGATGAAACACAGAAATGGCATCTGAATTAATACAAAAGTCACAATGCCGACTTAAGTACAAGAGGACTGACACTCTCACTTTCTATTATACGAACCTCTCCTGTGAGTCCAGTTTTAGATTCCGATGCTTCACTTCAGGTTTACTGTATCCCATGGACCTTCTTATTGACGATGAAACACAGAAATTGCATCCGAATTTAATACAAAAGCCACAATGCCGAATGAAGTACAAGAATACTGACACTCTAACATTCTATGAAATGAACCTCTCCTGTGAGTCCAGTTTTCGATTCCGATGCTTCACTTCAGGTTTACTGTATCCCATGGACCTTCATATTGACGATGAAACACAGATATTGCATCCTAATTTAATACAAAAGGTACAATGCCGATTTAAGTTCAAGTCGACTGACACTCTCACTTTCTATGATATGAACCTCTCCTGTGAGTCCAGTTTTAGATTCCGATGCTTCACTTCAGGTTTACTGTATCCCTTGGACTTTCGTATTGACGCTGAAACACAGAAATTCCATCCGAATTTAATACAAAAGGCACAATGCCGACTAAGTACAAGAGGACTGACACTCTCACTTTCTATGATATGAACCTCTCCTGTGAGTGCAGTTTTAGATTCCGATGCTTCACATCAGGTTTACTGTATCCCTTGGACCTTCTTATTGACGATGAAACACAGAAATTGCATCCGAATTTAATACAAAAGGCTCAATGCCGACTTAAGTACAAGAGGACTGACACTCTCATTTTCTATGATATGAACCTCTGCTGTGAGTCCAGTTTTAGATTCCGATGCTTCACTTCAGGTTTCCTGTATCCCATAGACCTTCTTCTTGACGATGAAACATAGAACTTGCATTCAAATTTAATGCAAAAGGCACAATGCATACTTAAGTACAAGCGGACTGACACTCTCACTTTCTATGATATCAACCTCTCCTGTGAGTCCAGTTTTAGATTCCAATGCTTCACTTCAGGTTTACTGTATCCCTTGGAACTTCTTATTGACGATGAAACACAGGAATTGCATCCGAATGTAATACACACGGCACAATGCCGATTTAAGTACAAGAACACTGACCCTCTCACTTTCTATGATTTGAACCTCTCCTGTGAGTCCAGTTTTAGATTCCGATGTTTCACTTCGCGTTTACTGTATCTCATGGACCTTCTTATTGACGATGAAACACAGATATTGCATCCAAATTTAATACAAAATGCACAATGCCGACTTAAGTACAAGAGGACTGACACTCTCACTTTCAATGGTATGAACCTCTCCTGTGAGTCCAGTTTTAGATTCCGATGCTTCACTTCAGGTTTACTATATCCCATGGACCTTCTTATTGACGATGAAACACACAAATTGCATCCGAATTTAATAAAAAAAGGCACAATGTCGACTTAATTACAAGCGGACTGACACTCTCACTTTCTAAGATATCAATCCCTCCTGTGAGTAAAGTTTCAGGTTCCGATGCTTCACTTCAGGTTTACTGTAGCCCTTGGACCTTCTAATTGACGATGAAACACAGAAATTGCATCCGAATTTAATACAAAAGGGACAATGCCGACTTAAGTACAAGAGGACTGACACTCTCACTTTCTATGATATGAACCTCTCCTGTGACTGCAGTTTTTGATTCCGATGCTTCACTTCAGGTTTACTGTATCCCTTGGACCTTCTTATTGACGATGAAACACAGAAATTGCATCCGAATTTAATACAAAACGCACAATGCCGACTTAAGCACAAGAGGACTGACACTCTCACTTTCTATGATATGAACCTCTCCTGTGAGACCAGTTTTAGATTCCGATGCTTCACTTCAGGTTTACTGTTTCCCTTGGACCTTCTAATTGACGATGAAACAAAGAAATTGCATCCGAATTTAATACAAAAGGCACAATGCCGACTTAAGTGCAAGAGGACTGACACTCTCACTTTCTATGATATGAACCTTTCCTGTGAGTTCAGTTTTAGATACCGATGCTTCACCTCAGGTTTACTTTATCCCTTGGACCTTCTTATGATGATGATACACAGAAATTGCAACGGAATTTAATACAAAAGTCACAATGCCGACTTAAGTACAAGAGGACTGACACTCTCACTTTCTATGATATGAACCTCTCCTGTGAGTGCAGTTTTAGATTCCGATGCTTCACTTCAGGTTTACTGTATCCCTTGGACCTTCTTATTGACAATGAAACACAGAAATTGCATCCGAATTTAATACAAAAGGTACAATGCCGACTTATTTACAAGAGGACTGACACTCTCACTTTCTATGATATGAACCTCTGCTGTGAGTCCAGTTTTAGATTCTGATGCTTCACTTCACGTTTACTGTATCCCATGGACCTTCTCATTGACGATGAAATACAGAAATTGCATCCAAATTTAATACAAAATGCACAAAGCCGATTTAAGTACAAGAGGACTCTCACTCTCACTTTCTATGATATGAAACTCTCCTGTGAGTGCAGTTATAGATTCCGATGCTTCACATCAGGTTTACTGTATCCCTTGGACCTTCTTATTGACGATGAAACACAGAAATTGCATCCGAATTTAATACAAATGGCACAATGCCAACTTAGGTACAAGAGGACGGACAGTCTCACTTTCTGTGATATGAACCTCTCCTGTGAGTCCAGTTTTAGATTCCGATGCTTCACTTCAGGTTTACTGTATCCCTTGGACCTTCTTATTGACAATGAAACACAGAAATTGCATTCGAATTTAATACAAAAGCACAATGCCGACTTAAGTACAAGTGGACTGACACACTCACTTTCTATGATATGAACCTCTCCTGTGAGTCCAGTTTTAGATACCGATGCTTCACCTCAGGTTTACTGTATCCCTTGGACCTTCTTATGACGATGATACACAGAATTTGCAACCGAATTTAATACAAAAGTCACAATGCCGACTTAAGTGCAAGAGGACTGACACTCTCACTTTCAATAATATGAACCTCTCCTGTGAGTCCAGTTTTAGATTCCGATGCTTCACTTCAGGTTTACTGTATCCCTTGGACCTTCTTATTGTCGATGAAACACAGAAATTGCATCCGAATTTAATACAAAAGTCACAATGCCGACTTAAGTACAAAAGGACTGGCACTATCACTTTCTATGATATGAACCTCTCCTGTGAGTCCAGTTTTAGATTCCGATGCTTCACTTCAGGTTTACTGTATCCCTTGGACCCTCTTACTGACGATGAAACACAGAAATTGCATCCGAATTTAATACAAAAGACACTATGCCGACTTAAGTACACGACGAATGACACTCTCACTTTCTATGATATGAACCTCTGCTGTGAGTCCAGTTTTAGATTCCGATGCTACACTTCACGTTTACTGTATCCCATGGACCTTCTTATCGACGATGAAACACAGAAATTGCATCCAAATTTAATACAAAATGCACAATGCCGACTTAAGTACAAGAGGACTGGCACTCTCACTTTCTATGATATGAACGTCTCCTGTGAGTCCAGTTTTAGATTCCGATGCTTCACTTCAGGTTTACTGTATCCCATGGACCTACTTATTGACGATGAAACATAGATATTGCATCCGAATTTAATAAAAAAGGCACAATGTCGACTTAAGTGCAAGAGAACTGACACTCTCACTTTGTATGATATGCACCTCTCCTGTGAGTCCAGTTTTAGATTCCGATGCTTCACTTCAGGGTTACTGTTTCCCTTGTACCTTCTTATTGACGATGAAACACAGAAATTGCATCCGAATTTAAAACTAAAATCACAATGCCGACTTAAGTACAAGAGGACTGACACTCTCACTTCGTATGATATGTACCTCTCCTGTGAGTCCAGTTTTAGATTCCGATGCTTCACTTCAGGTTTACTGTAACCCTTGGACCTTCTTATTGACGATGAAACACAGAAATTGCATCCGAATTTAATACAAAAGGCACAATGCCGACTTAAGTACATGAGGACTGACACTCTCACTTTCTATGATATGAACCTCTGCTGTGAGTCCAGTTTTAGATTCCGATGCTTCACTTCACGTTTACTGTATCCCATGGACCTTCTTATTGACGATGAAACACAGAAATTGCATCCAAACTTATACAAAAGGCACAATGCCGACTTAAGTACAAGAGGACTGACACTCTCACTTTCTATGTTATGAACCTCTCCTGTGAGTCCAGTTTTAGATTCCGATGCTTCACTTCAGGTTTACTGTATCCCTTGGACCTTCTTATTGACAATGAACCACACAGAAATTGCATCCGAATTTAATACAAAAGGTACAATGCCGACTTATTTACAAGAGGACTGACACTCTCACTTTCTATGATATGAACCTCTCCTGTGAGTCCAGTTTTAGATTCCGATGCTTCACTTCAGGTTTACTGTATCCCTTGGACCTTCTTTTTGACGATGAAACACAGAAATTGCATCCGAATTTAATACAAAAAGCACAATGCCGACTTAAGTACAAGAGGACTGACACTCTCACTTTCTATGATATGAACCTCTCCTGTGAGTCCAGTTTTAGATTCCGATGCTTCACTTCAGGTTTACTGTATCCCTTGGACCTTCTTATGACGATGATACGCAGAAATTGCATCTGGATTTAATACAAAAGGCACAATGCCGACTTAAGTACAAGAGGACTGATACTCTCCCTTTGTATGATATGAACCTCTCTTGTGAGTCCAGTTTTACATTCCGATGCTTCACTTCAGGTTTACTGTATCCCTTGGAACTACTTATTGACAATGAAACACAGAAATTGCGTTCGAATTTAATACAAAAGGCACAATGCCGACTCAAGTACAAGCGGACTGACACTCTCACTTCCTATGATATGTACCTCTCCTGTGAGTCCAGTTTTGGATTCCGATGCTTCACTTCAGGTTTACTGTAACCATTGGACCTTCTTATTGACGATGAAACACAGAAATTGCATCCGAATTTAATACAAAAGGCACAATGCCGACTTATGTACTAGAGGACTGACACTCTCACTTTCTATGATATGAACCTGTCCCGTGAGTCCAGTTTTAGATTCCGATCCTTCATTTCAGGTTTACTGTATCACATGGACCTTCTTATTGACGATGAAACACAGAAATTGCATCCGAATTTAATAAAAAAAGGCACAATGTCGTATTAAGTACAAGCGGACTGACACTCACACTTTCTAAGATATCAACGCCTCCTGTGAGTCCAGTTTTAGGTTCCGATGCTTCACTTCCGGTTTACTGTAGCCCTTGGACCTTCTTATTGACGATGAAACACAGAAATTGCATTTGAATTTAATACAAAAGGGACAATGCCGACTTAAGTACAAGAGGACTGACACTCTCAATTCTATGATATAAACCTCTCCTGTGACTGCAGTTTTAGATTCCGATGCTTCACTTCAGGTTTACTGTATCCCTTGGAACTTCTTATTGACGATGAAACACAGAAATTGCATCCGAACTTAATACAAAAGGCACAATGCCGACTTAAGTACAAGAGGACTGACACTCTCACTTTCTATGATATGAACCTCTCCTGGGAGTCCAGATTTAGATTCCGATGCTTCACTTCAGGTTTACTGTTTCCCTTGGACCTTCTTATTGACGATGAAACAAAGAAATTGCATCCGAATTTAATACAAAAGGCACAATGCCGACTTAAGTACAAGAGGACTGACACTCTCACTTTCTATGATATGAACCTCTCCTTGAGTCCAGTTTTAGATTCAGATGCTTCACTTCGGTTTACTCTATCCCTTGGACCTACTTATTGACGATGAAACACAGAAATTGCATCCGAATTTAATACAAAAGCCACAATGCCGACTTAAGTACATGAGGACTGACACTCTCACTTTCTATGATATGAACCTCTGCTGTGAGTCCAGTTTTAGATTCCGATGCTTCACTTCACGTTTACTGTATCCCATGGACCTTCTTATTGACGATGAAACACAGAAATTGCATCCAAATTTAATACAAAATGCACAAAGCAGACTTAAGTACAAGAGGACTGACACTCTCACCTTCTATGATATGTACCTCTCCTGTGAGTCCAGTTTTAGATTCCGATGCTTCACTTCAGGTTTACTGTATCCCATGGACCTTCTTATTGACCATGAAACACAGAAATTGCATACGAATTTAATAAAAAAGGCACAATGTCGACTTAAGTGCAAGAGGACTGACACTCTCACTTTGTATGATATGAGCCTCTCCTGTGAGTCCAGTTTTAGATTCCGATGCTTCACTTCAGCTTTACTGTTTCCCTTGGACCGTCTTATTGACGATGAAACACAGAAATTGCATCCGAATTTAATACAAAAGGCACAATGCCGACTTAAGTACAAGAGAACTGACACTCTCACTTTCTATGATATGAGCCTCTCCTGTTAGTCCAGTTTTAGATACCGATGCTTCACCTCAGGTTTACTGTATCCCTTGGACCTTCTTATGACGATGATACACAGAAATTGCAACCGAATTTAATATAAAAGTCACAATGCCGACTTAAGTACAAGAGGACTGACACTCTCACTTTCTATGATATGAACCTCGCCTGTGAGTCCAGTTTTAGAGTCCGATGCTTCACTTCAGGTTTACTGTATCCCTCGGGCCTTCTTATTGACGATGAAACACAGAAATTGCATCCGAATTTAATACAAAAGTCACAATGCCGACTTAAGTACAAGAGGACTGACACTCTCACTTTCTAAGATATGAACCTCTCCTGTGAGTCCAGTTTTAGATTCCGATGATTCACTTCAGGTTTGCTGTATCCCTTGGACCTACTTATTGACGATGAAGCAAAGAATTGCATCCGAATTTAATACAAAAGGCAAAATGTCGACTTAAGTGCAAGAGGACTGACACTCTCTCTTTGTATGTTATGAGCCTTTCCCTTGAGTCCAGTTTTAGATTCCGATGCTTCACTTCATGTTTACTGTTTCCCTTGGACCTTCTTATTGACGATGAAACACAGAATTTGCATCCGAATTTATAACTAAAATCACAATGCCGACTTAAGTACAAGAGGACTGACACTCTCACTTCCTATGATATAAATTCTCCTGTGACTCCAGTTGTGGATTCCGATGCATCACTTCAGGTTTACTGTAACCCTTGGACCTTTTTATTGACGATGAAACACAGAAATTGCATCCGAATTTAATACAAAAGGCACAATGCCGACTTAAGTATTAGAGGACTGACACTTTCACTTTCTATGATATGAACCTCTCCTGTGAGTCCAGTTTTAGATACCGATGCTTCACTTCAGGTTTACTGTATCCCTTGGACTTTCTTATGACGATGATACACAGAAATTGCATCCGAATTTAATACAAAAGGCACATTGCCGACTTAAGTACAAGAGGACTAACACTCTCACTTTGTATGATATGAACCTCTCCTGTGAGTCCAGTTTTACATTCCGATGCTTCACTTCAGGTTTACTGTATCCCTTCACCTTCTTATTGACAATGAAACACAGAAAATGCATCCGAATTTAATACAAAAGTCACAATGCCGGCTTAAGTACAAGAGGTTTGACACTCTCACTTTCTATGATATGAACCACTCCTGTGAGTCCAGTTTTGGATTCCGATGCTTCATTTCAATTTTACTGTATCCCTTGGACCTTCTTATTGACGATGAAACACAGAAATTGCATCCGAATTTAATACAAAAGTCACAATGCCGACTTAAGTACAAGAGGACTGACACTCTCACTTTCTATGGTATGAACCTCTCCTGTGAGTATTGTCTAAGATTCCGATGCTTCACTTCAGGTTTACTGTATCCCTTGGACCTTCTTATTGACGATGAAACACAGAAATTGCATCTGAACTATATACAAAAATCACAATGCCGACTTTACAAGAGGACTGACACTCTCACTTTCTATGATTTGAACCTCTCCTGTGAGTCCAGTTTTAGATTCCGATGCTTCACTTCAGGTTTACTGTATCCCATGGACCTTCTTATTGACGATGAAACACAGAAATTGCATCCGAATTTAATGCAAAAGTCACAATGCCGACTTAAGTACAAGCGGACTGACAACCTCACTTTCTATGATATCACCCTCTCCTGTGAGTCCAGTTTTAGATTCCGATGCTTCACTTCAGGTTTACTGTATCCCTTGGACCTTCTTATTGACGATGAAACACAGGGATTGCATTAGAATTTAATACAAAAGGCACAATGCCGACTTAAGTACAAGAACACTGACACTCTCACTTTCTATGATATGAACCTCTCCTGTGAGTCCAGTTTTAGATTCCGATGCTTCACTTCACGTTTACTGTATCACATGAACCTTCTTATTGACGATGAAACACAGAAATTGCATCTAAATTTAATACAAAATGCACAATGCCGACTTAAGTACAAGAGGACTGACACTCTCACTTTCTATGATATGAACCTCTCCTGTGAGTCCAGTTTTAGATTCCGATGCTTCACTTCAGGTTAATTGTATCCCATGGACCTTCTTATTGACGATGAAACACAGAAATTGCATCCGAATTTATTAAAAAGGCAAAATGTCGACTTAAGTGCTAGAGGACTGACACTCTCACTTTGTATGATATGAGCCTCTCCTGTGAGTCCAGTTTTAGATTCCGATGCTTCACTTCAGGTTTACTGTTTACCTTGGACCTTCTTATTGACGATGAAACACAGAAATTGCATCCGAATTTAATGCAAAAGGCACAATGCCGATTTAAGTACAAGCGGACTGACACTCTCACTTTCTATGATATGAACCTCTCCTGTGAGTAGAGTTTTAGATTCCGATGCTTCGCTTCAGGTTTACAGTATCCCTTGGACCTTCTTATTGACGATGAAACACAGGGATTGCATCCGAATTTAATACAAAAGGCACAATGCCGACTTAAGTACAAGAACACTGACACTCTCACTTTCTATGATATGAACCTCTCCTGTGAGTCCAGTTTTAGATTCCGATGCTTCACTTCACGTTTACTGTATCCCATGGACCTTCTTATTGACGATGAAACACAGAAATTGCATCCAAATTTAATACAAAATGCACAATGCCTACTTAAGTACAAGAGGACTGACACTCTCACTTTCAATGATATGAACCTCTCCTGTGAGTCCAGTTTTAGATTCCGATGCTTCACTTCAGTTTTATTGTATCCCATGGACCTTCTTATTGACGATGAAACACAGAAATTGCATCCGAATTTACTAAAAAAGGCACTATGTCGACTTAAGTAGAAGCGGACTGAAACTCTCACTTTCTAAGATATCAACCTCTCTTGTCAGTCCAGTTTTAGGTTCCGATGCTTCACTTCAGGTTTACTGTAGCCCTTGTACCTTCTTATTGACGATGAAACACAGAAATTGCATCCGAATTTAATGGAAAAGGCACAATGCCGACTTAAGTACAAGCGGACTGACACTCTCACGGTCTATGATATCAGCCTCTCCTGGGTGTCCAGTTTTAGATTCCGATGCTTCACTTCAGGTTTACTGTATCCCATGGACCTTCTTATTGACGATGAAACACACAAATTGAATCCGAATTTAATAAAAAAGGCACAATGTCGACTTAAGTACAAGCGGACCGACACTCTCACTTTCTATGATATCAACCTCTCCTGTGAGTCCAGTTTTAGGTTCCGATGCTTCACTTCCGGTTTACTGTAGCCCTTGGAGCTTCTTATTGACGATGAAACACAGAAATTGCATTCGAATTTAATACAAAAGTCACAATACCAACTAAATTACAAGAGGACTGACACTCTTACTTTCTATGATATGAACCTCTCCTGTGATTCCAGTTTTAAATTCCGATGCTTCACTTCAGGTTTACTGTATCCCTTGGACCTTCTCATTGACGATGAAACACAGAAATTGCATCCAATTTTAATACAAAAGGCACAATGCCGACTTAAGTACAAGAGGACGGAAACACTTTCTATGATATGAACCTCTCCTGTGCGTCCAGTTTTAGATTCCGATGCCTCACTTCGGGTTTACTGTATACCTTGCCCCTTCTTGTTGACGATGAAACACAGAAATTGCATCCGAAATTAATACAAAAGGCACAATGCCGACTTAAGTACAAGAGGACTGACTCACTCACTTTCTATGATATGAACCTCTCCTGTGAGTCCAGGTTTAGATTCCGATGCTTCACTTCAGGTTTACTGTATCCC
Organism: Schistocerca serialis cubense; assembly: GCF_023864345.2. Taxonomy (NCBI): domain Eukaryota; kingdom Metazoa; phylum Arthropoda; class Insecta; order Orthoptera; family Acrididae; genus Schistocerca; species Schistocerca serialis. The sequence continues at coordinate 21,924,850 of NC_064647.1, read as the reverse complement.
TTGGACCTTCTTATTGACGATGAAACACAGATGTTGCATCCAAATTTAATACAAAATGCACAATGCCGACCTATTTACAAGAGGACTGACAATCTCACTTTCTATGATATGTGCCTCTCCCGTGAGTACAGTTTCCGATTCCGATGCTTCACTTCAGGTTTACTGTATCCCTTGGACGTTCTTATTTACGATGAAACACAGATATTGCATCCGAATTTAAGACAAAATTCACAATCTCGACTTAAGTACAAGAGGACTGAAACTCTCACTTTCTTTGATATGAACCTCTACAGTGAGTCCAGTTTTAGATTTCGATGCTTCACTTCAGGTTTACTGTATCAATTCGACCTTCTTATTGACGATGAAACACAAAAATTGCATCCGAATTTAATACAAAAGGCACAATTCCGACTTAAGTACAAGAGAACTGACACTCTCACTTTCTATGATATGAACCTCTCCTGTGAGTGCACTTTTAGGTTCCGATGCTTCACTTGAGATTTACTGTATCCCTTGGACCTTCTTATTGACGATGAAACACAGAAATTGCATCCGAATTTAATACAAAAGGCACAATGCCGACTTATGTACAAGAGGACTGACACTCTTACTTTCTATGATATGAACCTCTCCTGTGAGTCCAGTTTTAGATTCCGATGCTTCACTTCAGGTTTACTGTATCCCTTGACCTTCTTATTGACGATGAAACACAGGAATTGCATCCGAATTTAATACAAAAGTCACATTACCGACTAATTTACAAGAGGACTGACACTCTCACTTTCTATGATATGAACCTCTCCTGCGAGTCCAGTATTAGGTTGCGATGCTTCACCTCAGGCTTACTGTATCCCTTGGACCTGCTTATTGATGAAGAAACACAGAAATTGCATCCGAATTTAATACAAAAGTCAGAATGCCGACTTAAGTACAAGAGGACTGACACTCACACTTTCTATGATATGAACCTCTCCTGTGAGTCCAGTTATCGATTCCGATGCTTCACTTCAGGTTTACTGTATCCCATGGACCTTCTTATTGACGATGAAACACATATATTGCATCCGAATTTAATATAAAAGGCACAATGCCGACTTAAGTGCAAGAGGACTGACACTCTCACTTTCAATGATATCAACCTCTCCTGTGAGTCCAGTTTTAGTTTCCGAAGCTTCACTTAGGTTTACTGTATCCCTTGGACCTTCTTATTGACGATGAAACACAGAAATTACATTTGAATTTAATACAAAAGGCACAATGCCGACTTAAGTACAAGAGGACAGACACTATCACTTCCTATGATATGAACCTCTCCTGTGAGTCCAGTTTTAGATTCCGATGCTCCACTTCGGGTTTACTGTATACCTTGGACGTTCTTATTGACGATGAAACACAGAAATTGCATCCGAATTTAATACAAAAGTCACAATGCCGACTTAAGTACAAGAGGACTGACACTCTCACTTTCTATGATATGAACCTCACCTGTGAGTCCAGTTTTAGATTTCGATGCTTCACTTCTGGTTTACTGTATCTCTCGGACTTTCTTATTGACGATGAAACACAGAAATTGCATCCGAATTTAATACAAATGTCACAATGCCGACTTAAGTACAAGAGGACTGACACTCTCTTTTTGTATGATATGAGCCTCTCCTGTGAGTCCAGTTTTAGATTCCGATGCTTCACTTCAGGTTTACTGTTTCCCTTGGACCTTCTTATTGACGATGAAACACAGAAATTGCATCCGAATTTAAAATTAAAATCACAATGCCGACTTAAGTACAAGAGGACTGACACTCTCACTTCCTATGATATAACCTTTCCTGTGACTCCAGTTTTAGATTCCGAAGCTTCACTTCAGGTTTACTGTAACCCTTGGACCTTCTTATTGACGATGAAACACAGAAATTGCATCTGAACTATATACAAAAATCACAATGCCGACTTTACAAGAGGACTGACACTCTCACTTTCTATGATTTGAACCTCTCCTGTGAGGCCAGTTATCGATTCCGATGCTTCACTTCAGGTTTACTGTATCCCATGGACCTTCTTATTGACGATGAAACACATATATTGCATCCGAATTTAATATAAAGGGCACAATGCCGATTTAAGTGCAAGAGGACTGACACACTCACTTTCAATGATATCAACCTCTCCTGTGAGTCCAGTTTTAGTTCCCGATGCTTCACTTAGGTTTACTGTATCCCTTGGACCTTCTTATTGACGATGAAACATAGAAATTGCATCCGAATTTAATACAAAAGGCACAATGTCGACTTAAGTACAAGAGGACAGACACTATCACTTCGTATTATATGTACCTCTCCTGTGAGTCCAGTTTTAGATTCCGATGCTCCACTTCGGGTTTACTGTATACCTTGGACGTTCTTATTGACGATGAATCACAGAAATTGCATCCAAATTAAATACAAAAGTCACAATGCCGACTTAAGTACAAGAGGACTGACACTCTCACTATCTATGATATGAACCTCACCTGTGAGTCCAGTTTTAGATTCCGATGCTTCACTTCAGGTTTACTGTATCCCTCAGACCTTCTTATTGACGATGAAACACAGAAATTGCATCCGAATTTAATACAAAAGTCACAATGCCGACTTAAGTACAAGAGGACTGACACTCTCTCTATGTATGATATGAGCCTCTCCTGTGAGTCAAGTTTTAGATTCCGATGCTTCACTTCAGGTTTACTGTTTCCCTTGGACCTTCTTATTGACGATGAAACACAGAAATTGCATCCGAATTTAAAACTAAAATCACAATGCCGACTTAAGTACAAGAGGACGGACACTCTCACTTCCTATAATATAACCACTCCTGTGACTCCAGTTTCAGATTCCGATGCTTCACTTCAGGTTTACTGTAACCCTTGGACCTTCTTAATGACGATGAAACACAGAAATTGCATCCGAATTTAATACAAAAGGCACAATGCCGACTTAAGTACTAGAGGACTGACACTTTCACTTTCTATGATATGAACCACTCCTGTGAGTCCAGTTTTAGATACCGATGCTTCACTTCAGGTTTACTGTATCCCTTGGACTTTCTTATGACGATGATACACAGAAATTGCATCCGAATTTAATACAAAAGGCACAATGCCGACTTAAGTACAAGAGGACTAACACTCTCACTTTGTATGATATGAACCTCTCCTGTGAGTCCAGTTTTAGATTCCGATGCTTCACTTCAGGTTTACTGTATCCCTTCACCTTCTTATTGATAATGAAACACAGAAATTGCATCCGAATTTAATACAAAAGTCACAATGCCGGCTTAAGTACAAGAGGTTTGACACTCTGACTTTCTATGATATGAACCACTCCTGTGAGTCCAGTTTTTAATTCCGATGCTTCATTTCAATTTTACTGTATCCCTTGGACCTTCTTATTGACGATGAAACACAGAAATTGCATCCGAATTTAATACAAAAGTCACAATGCCGACTTAAGTACAGGAGGACTGACATTCTCACTTTCTATGGTATGAACCTCTCCTGTGAGTATTGTCTAAGATTCCGATGCTTCACTTCAGGTTTACTGTATCCCTTGGACCTTCTTATTGACGATGAAACACAGAAATTGCATCTGAACTATATACAAAAATCACAATGCCGACTTTGCAAGAGGACTGACACTCTCACTTTCTATGATTTGAACCTCTCCTGTGAGTCCAGTTTTAGATTCCGATACTTCACTTCAGGTTTACTGTATCCCATGGACCTTCTTATTGACGATGAAACACAGAAATTGCATCCGAATTTAATGCAAAAGTCACAATGCCGACTTAAGTACAAGCGGACTGACAACCTCACTTTCTATGATATCAAGCTCTCCTGTGAGTCCAGTTTTAGATTCCGATGCTTCACTTCAGGTTTACTATATCCCTTGGACCTTCTTATTGACGATAAAACACAGGGATTACATTAGAATTTAATACGAAAGGCACAATGCCGACTTAAGTACAAGAGGATTGACACTCTCAGTTTCTATGGTATGAACCCCTCCTGTGAGTCCAGTCTTAGATTCCGATACTTCACTTCAGGTTTACTGTATCCCTTGGACCTTCTTATTGACGATGAAACACAGAAATTGCATCTAAATATAATACAAAAAGCACAATGCCGACTTAAGTGCAAGAGGACTGACACTCTCACTTTCTATGATATGAACCTCTCCTGTGAGTCCAGTTTTAGATTCCGATGCTTCACCTCAAGTTTACAGTATCCCATGGACCTTCTTATTGACGATGAAACACAGAAATTGCATCCGAATTTATTAAAAAAGCAAAATGTCGACTTAAGTGCAAGAGGACTGACACTCTCACTTTGTATGATATGAGCCTCTCCTGTGAGTCCAGTTTTAGATTCCGATGCTTCACTTCAGGTTTACTGTTCCCCTTGGACCTTCTTATTGACGATGAAACACAGAAATTGCATCCGAATTTAAAACTAAAATCACAATGCCGACTTAAGTACAAGAGGACTGACACTCTCACTTCCTATGATATGAACCTCTCCTGTGAGTCCAGTTTTAGTTTCCGATGCTTCACTTCTGGTTTACTGTATCCCATGGACCTCTTATTGACGATGAAACACAGAAATTGCATCCGAATTTAATGCAAAAGGCACAATGCCGACTTAAGTTCAAGCGGACTGACACTCTCACTTTCTATGATATCAACCTCTCCTGTGAGTCCAGTTTTAGATGCCGATGCTTCGCTTCAGGTTTACTGTATCCCTTGGACCTTCTTATTGACGATGAAACACAGGGATTGCATCCGAATTTAATACAAAAGGCACAATGCCGACTTAAGTACAAGAACACTGACACTCTCACTTTCTATGATATGAACCTCTCCTGTGAGTCCAGTTTTAGTTTCCGATGCTTCACTTCACGTTTACTGTATCCCATGGACCTTCTTATTGACGATGAAACACAGAAATTGCATCCAAATTTAATACAAAATGCACAATGCCAACTTAAGTACAAGAGGACTGACACTCTCACTTTCAATGATATGAACCTCTCCTGTGAGTCCAGTTTTAGATTCCGATGCTTCACTTCAGGTTTATTGTATCCCATGGACCTTCTTATTGACGATGAAACACAGAAATTGCATTCGAATTTAATAAAAAAGGCACAATGTCGACTTAAGTACAAGCGGACTGAAACTCTCACTTTCTAAGGTATCAACCTCTCCTGTCAGTCCAGTTTTAGGTTCCGATGCTTCAATTCAGGTTTACTGTAGCCCTTGTACCTTCTTATTGACGATGAAACACAGAAATTGCATCCGAATTTAATGGAAAAGGCACAATGCCGACTTAAGTACAAGTGGACTGCCACTCTCACAGTCTATGATATCAACCTCTCCTGGGTGTCCAGTTTTAGATTCCGATGCTTCACTTCAGGTTTACTGTATCCCATGGACCTTCTTATTGACGATGAAACACAGAAATTGAATCCGAATTTAATAAAAAAGGCACAATGTCGACTTAAGTACAAGAGGACTGACACTCTCACTTTCTATGATATGAACCTCTCCTGTGAGTCCAGTTTTAGATTCCGATGCTTCACTTCAGGTTTACTGTATCCCTTGGACCTTCTTATTGACGATGAAACACAGAAGTTGCATCCAAATTTAATACAAAATGCACAATGCCGACTTATTTACAAGAGGACTGACAATCTCACTTTCTATGATATGAACCTCTACCGTGAGTACAGTTTCAGATTCCGATGCTTCACTTCAGGTTTACTGTATCCCTTGGACGTTCTTATTTACGATGAAACACAGATATTGCATCAGAATTTAAGACAAGATTCACAATCTCGACTTAAGTACAAGAGGACTGAAACTCTCACTTTCTTTGGTATGAACCTCTCCTGTGAGTCTAGTTTTAGATTACGATGCTTCACTTCAGGTTTACTGTATCCCAAGGACCTTCTTATTGACGATGAAACACAGAAATTGCATCCGAATTTAATACAAAAGGCACAATGCCGACTTACGTACAAGAGGACTGACACTCTAACTTTCTATGATATGAACCTCTCCTGTGAGTCCAGTTATCGATTCCGATGCTTCACTTCAGGTTTACTGTATACCATGGACCTTCTTATTGACGATGAAACACAGATATTGCATCCGAATTTAATACAAAAGGCACAATGCCGACTTAAGTACAAGGGAACTGACACTCTCACTTTCTATGATATGAACCTCTCCTGTGAGTGCACTTTTAGGTTCCGATGGTTCACTTGAGGTTTACTGTATCCCTTGGACCTTCTTATTGACGATGAAACACAGAAATTGCATCCGAATTTAATGGAAAAGGCACAATGCCGATTTAAGTACAAGTGGACTGCCACTCTCACAGTCTATGATATCAACCTCTCCTGTGAGTCCAGTTTTAGATTCCGATGCTTCACTTCAGGTTTACTGTATCCCTTGACTTTCTTATTGACGATGAAACACAGGAATTGCATCCGAATTTAATACAAAAGTCACATTACCGACTAATTTACAAGAGGACTGACACTCTCACTTTCTATGATATGAACCTCTCCTGCGAATCCAGTATTAGGTACCGATGCTTCACCTCAGGTTTACTGTATCCCTTGGACCTGCTTATTCCGATGGTTCACTTGAGGTTTACTGTATCCCTTGGACCTTCTTATTGACGATGAAACACAGAAATTGCATCCGAATTTAATGGAAAAGGCACAAGCCGACTTAAGTACAAGTGGACTGCCACTCTCACAGTCTATGATATCAACCTCTCCTGTGAGTCCAGTTTTAGATTCCGATGCTTCACTTCAGGTTTACTGTATCCCTTGACTTTCTTATTGACGATGAAACACAGGAATTGCATCCGAATTTAATACAAAAGTCACATTACCGACTAATTTACAAGAGGACTGACACTCTCACTTTCTATGATATGAACCTCTCCTGCGAGTCCAGTATTAGGTACCGATGCTCCACCTCAGGTTTACTGTATCCCTTGGACCTGCTTATTGACGAAGAAACACATAAATTGCATCCGAATTTAATACATAAGTTACAATGCCGACTTAAGTACAAGAGGACTGACACTCTCACTTTCTATGATATGAACCTCTCCTGTGAGTCCAGTTATCGATTCCGATGCTTCACTTCAGGTTTACTGTATTCCATGGACCTTCTTATTGACGATGAAACACATATATTGTATCCGAATTTAATATAAAAGGCACAATGCCGACTTAAATGCAAGAGGACTTACACTCTCACTTTCAATGATATCAACCTCTCCTGTGAGTCCAGTTTTAGTTTCCGATGCTTCACTTCAGGTTTACTGTATCCGTTGGACCTTCTTATTGACGATGAAACACAGAAATTGCATCCGAATTTAATACAAAAGGCACAATGCCGACTTAAGTACAAGAGGACAGACACTATCACTTCCTATGATATGAACCTCTCCTGTGAGTCCAGTTTTTGATTCCGATGCTCCACTTCGGGTTTACTGTATACCTTGGACGTTCTTATTGACGATGAAACACAGAAATTGCATCCGAATTTAATACAAAAGGCACAATGCCGATTAAGTACGAGAGGACTGACACTCTCACTTTCTATGATATGAACCTCTCCTGTGAGTCCAGTTTTAGATTCCGATGCTTCACTTCAGGCTTACTGTATCCCTTGGACCTTCTTATTGACGATGAAACACAGAAATTGCATCCGAATTTGATACAAAAGGCACAATGCCGACTTATTTACACGAGGACTGACACTCTCACTTTCTATGATAAGAACCTCTCCTGTGAGTACTGTTTCAAATTCCGATGCTTCACTTCAGGTTTACTGTATCCCTTGGAGGTTCTTATTGACGTTGAAACACAGATATCGCATCCGAATTTAAGACAAAATTCACAATGCCGACTTAAGTACAAGAGGACCGAAAGTCTTACTTTCTTGGATATGAACCTCTCCTGTGAGTCCAGTTTTAGATTCGGATGCTTCACTTCAGGTTTACTGTTACCCTTGGACCTTCTTATTGACGATGAAACACAGAAATTGCATCCGAATTTAATACAAAAAGCACAATGCCGACTTAAGTACATAAGGACTGACACTCTCACTTTCTATGATATGAACCTCTCCTGTGAGTCCAGTTTCAGATTCCGATGCTTCACTTCTGGTTTACTGTATCCCTTGGACTTTCTTATTGACGATGAAAGACAGAAATTGCATCCGAATGTAATACAAAAGTCACAATGCCAGCTTAAGTACAAGAGGACTGACATTCTCACTTTCTAGGATATGAACCTCTCCTGTGAGTCCAGTTTTAGATTCCGATGCTTCACTTCAGGTTTACTGTATCCCTAGGACATTCTTATTGACGATGAAACACCGAAATTGCATCCGAATATAACACAAGAGGCACAATGCCGACTTAAGTACCAGAGGACTGACACTCTCACTTTCTGTAATATGAACCTCACTTGTGACTCCAGTTTTAGATTCCGATGCTTCATTTCAGGTTTACTGTATCCCTTGGACCTTCTTATTGACGATGAAACACAGAAATTGCATCCGAACTTAATACAAATAGCACAATGTCGACTTATGTACAAGAGGACTGACACTCTCAATTTCTATGATATGAACCTCTCCTGTGAGTCCAGTTTTAGATTCCGAAGCTTCACTTCAGGTTTAATGTATCCCTTGGACCTTCTTATTGACGATGAAACACAAAAATTGCATCCGAATTTAATACAAAAGGCACATTCCCGACTTAAGTACAAGAGAAGTGACACTCTCACTTTCTATGATATAAACCTCTCCTGTGAGTCCAGTTTTAGATTCCGATGATTCACTTCAGGTTTACTGTATCCCTTGGACCTTCTTCTTGACGATGAAACACAGAAATTGCATCCGAATTTAATACAAAAGGCACAATGCCGACTTATTTACACGAGGACTGACACTCTCACTTTCTATGATAAGAACCTCTCCTGTGAGTACAGTATCAGAATGCGATGCTTCACTTCAGGTTTACTGTATCCCTTGGAGGTTCTTATTGACGATGAAACACAGATATTGCATCCGTATTTAAGACAAAATTCACAATGCCGACTTAAGTACAAGAGGACTGAAACTCTCACTTTCTTGGATATGAACCTCTCCTGTGAGTCCAGTTTTAGATTCGGATGCATCACTTCAGGTTTACTGTTACACTTGGACCTTCTTATTGACGATGAAACACAGAAATTGCATCCGAATTTAATACAAAAAGCACAATGCCGACTTAAGTACATAAGGACTGACACTCTCACTTTCTATGATATGAACTTCTTCTTTGAGTCCAGTTTCAGATTCCGATGCTTCACTTCTGGTTTACTGTATCCCTTGGACTTTGTTATTGACGATGAAAGACAGAAATTGCATCCGAATGTAACACAAAAGTCACAATGCCGGCTTAAGTACAAGAGGACTGACACTCTCACATTCTAGGATATGAACCTCTCCTGTGAGTCCAGTTTTAGATTCCGATGCTTCATTTCAGGTTTACTGTATCCCTTGGACCCTCTTATTGACGATGAAACACAGAAATTGCATCCGAATTTAATACAAAAGGCACAATGCCGACTTAAGTACAAGAGGACTGACACTCTCACTTTCTATGATATGAACCTCTCCTGTGAGTCCAGTTTTAGATTCCGAAACTTCACTTCAGGTTTAATGTATCCCTTGGACCTTCTTATTGACGATGAAACACAAAAATTGCATCCGAATTTAATACAAAAGGCACATTCCCGACTTAAGTACAAGAGAAGTGACACTCTCACTTTCTATGAATTGAACCTCTCCTGTGAGTCCAGTTTTAGATTCCGCTCCTTCACTTCTGTTTTACTGTATCCCTTGGACATTCTTATTGACGATGAAACACAGAAATTGCATCCGAATTTAATACAATAGGCACAATGCCGACTTATTTACACGGGGACTGACACTCTCACTTTCTATGATAAGAACCTCTCCTGTGAGTACAGTTACAGATTCTGATGCTTCACTTCAGGTTTACTGTATCCCTTGGACGTTGTTATTGACGATGAAACACAGATATTGCATCCGAATTTAAGACAAAACTCACAATGCCGACTTAAGTACAAGAGGACTGAAACTCTCACTTTCTTGGATATGAACCTCTCCTGTGAGTCCAGTTTTAGATTCCGATGCTTCACTTCAGGTTTACTGTTACCCTTGGACTTTCTTATTAACGATGAAACACAGAAATTGCATCCGAATTTAATACAAAAAGCACAATGCCGACTTATGTACATAAGGACTGACACTCTCACTTTCTATTATATGAACCTCTCCTGTGAGTCCAGTTTCAGATTCCGATGCTTCACTTCTGGTTTACTGTATCCATTGGACTTTCTTATTGACGATGAAAGACAGAAATTGCATCTGAATGTAATACAAAAGTCACAATACCGGCTTAAGTACAAGAGGACTGACACTCTCACTTTCTACGATATGAACCTCTCCTGTGAGTCCAGTTTTAGATTCCGATGCTTCACTTCAGGTTTACTGTATCCCTAGGACCTTCTTATTGACGATGAAACACAGAAATTGCATCCGAATTTAATACAAGTGGCACAATGCCGACTTAAGTACAAGTGGACTGACACTCTCACTTTCTATGATATGAACCTCTCCTGTGAGTCCAGTTTTAGATTACGATGCTTCATTTCAGGTTTACTGTATCCCTTGGCCCTTCTTGTTGACGATGAAACACAGAAATTGCATCCGCATTTAATACAAAAGGCACAATGCCGTCTTAAGTGCAAGAGGACTGACACTCTCACTTTCTATGATATGAACCTCTCCTGTGAGTCCAGTTTTAGATTCCGATGCTTCACTTCAGGTTTACTGTATCCCTTGGACCTTCTCATTGACGATGAAACACAGAAATTGCATCCAAATTTAATACAAAAGGAACAATGCCGACCTAAGTACAAGAGGACGGAAACACTTTCTATGATATGAACCTCTCCTGTGGGTCCAGTTTAAGATTCCGATGCCTCACTTCGGGTTTACTGTATCCCTTGGCCGTTCTTATTGACGATGAAACACAGAAATTGCATCCGAATTTAATACAAAAGGAACAATGCCGACTTAAGTACAAGAGGACTGACACTCTCACTTTCTATGATATGAACCTCTCCTGTGAGTCCAGTTTTAGATTCCGATGCTTCACTTCAGGTTTACTGTATCCCTTGGACCTTCTTATTGACGATGAAACACAGAAATTGCATCCAAATTTAATACAAAATGCACAATGCCGACTTATTTACAAGAGGACTGACAATCTCAATTTCTATGATACGAACCTCTCCCGTGAGTACAGTTGCAGATTCCGATGCTACACTTCAGGTTTACTGTATCCCTTGGACGTTCTTATTTACGATGAAACATAGATATTGCATCCGAATTTAAGACAAAATTCACAATGCCGACTTAAGTACAAGAGGACTGAAACTCTGACTTTCTTTGATATGAACCTCTCCTGTGGGTCCAGTTTTAGATTCCGATGCTTCACATCAGGTTTACTGAATCCCAAGGACCTCCTTATTGACGATGAAACACAGAAATTGCATTCGAATTTAATACAAAAGGCACAATGCCGACTTACGTACAAGAGGACTGACACTCTAACTTTCTATGATTTGAACCTCTCCTGTGAGTCCAGTTATCGATTCCGATGCTTCACTTCAGGTTTACTGTATCCCATGGACCTTCTTATTGACGATGAAACACAGATATTGCATCCGAATTTAATACAAAAGGCACAAAGCCGACTTAAGTACAAGAGGACTGACACTCTCACTTTCTATGATATGAACCTCTACTGTGAGTCAAGTTTTCGTTTCCGATGCTTCACTTCAGGTTTACTGTATCAATTGGACCTTCTTATTGACGATGAAACACAAAAACTGCATCCGAATTTAATACAAAAGGCACAATGCCGACTTAAGTACAAGAGGACTGACACTCTCACTTTCTATGATATGAACCTCTTGTGTGAGTGCACTTTTAGGTTCCGATGCTTCACTTGAGGTTTACTGTATCCCTTGGACCTTATATTTGACGATGAAACACAGAAATTGCATCCGAATCTAATACAAAAGGCACAATGCCGACTTAAGTACAAGAGGACTGACACTCTCACTTTCTATGATATCAACCTCTCCTGTGAGTCCAGTTTTAGTTTCCGATGCTTCACTTCAGGTTTACTGTATCCCTTGGACCTTCTTATTGACGATGACACACAGAAATTGCATCCGAATTTAATACAAAAGGCACAATGCCGACTTAAGTACAAGAGGACAGACACTATCACTTTCTATGATATGAACCTCTCCTGTGAGTCCAGTTTTAGATTCCGATGCTTCACTTTGGGTTTACTGTATACCTTGGACGTTCTTATTGACGATGAAACACAGAAATTGCATCCGAATTTAATACAAAAGGCACAATGCCGACTTAAGTACAAGAGGACTGACACTCTCACTTTCTATGATATGAACCTCTCCTGTGAGTCCAGTTTTAGATTCCGATGCTTCACTTCAGGTTTACTGTATCCCAAGGACCTTCTTATTGACGATGAAACACAGAAATTGCATCCGAATTTAATACAAAAGGCACAATGCCGACTTATTGACACGAGGACTGACACTCTCACTTTCTATGATAAGAACCTCTCCTGTAAGTACAGTTTCAGATTCCGATTCTTCACTTCAGGTTTACTGTATCCCTTGGAGGTTCTTCTTGACGATGAAACATAGATATTGCATCCGAATTTAAGACAAAATTCACAATGCCGACTTAAGTACAAGAGGACTGAAACTCTCACTTTCTTGGATATGAACCTGTACTGTGAGTCCTGTTTTAGATTCCGATGCTTCACTTCAGGTTTACTGTTACCCTTGGACCTTCTTATTGACCATGAAACACAAAAATTGCATCCGAATTTAATACAAAAAGCACAATGCCGACTTAAATACATTAGGACTGACACTCTCACTTTCTATGAAATGAACCTCTCCTGTGAGTCCAGTTTCAGATTCCGATGCTTCACTTCTGGTTAACTGTATCCCTTCGACTTTCTTATTGACGATGAAAGACAGAAATTGCATCCGAATGTAATACAAAAGTCACAATGCCGGCTTAAGTACAAGAGGACTGACACTCTCACATTCTAGGATATGAACCTCTCCTGTGAGTCCAGTTTTAGATTCCGATGCTTCACTTCAGGTTTACTGTATCCCTAGGACCTTCTTTTTGACGATGGAACACCGAAATTGCATCCGAATTTAATACAAGAGGCACAATGCCGACTTAAGTACCAGAGGACTGACACTCTCACTTTCTATGATATGAACCTCTCCTGTGGGCCAGTTTTAGATTCCGATGCTTCATTTCAGGTTTACTGTATCCCTTGGACCTTCTTATTGACGATGAAACACAGAAATTACATCCGAATTTAATACAAAAGGCACATTCCCGACTTAAGTACAAGAGAAGTGACACTCTCACTTTCTATGATATGAACCTCTCCTGTGAGACCAGTTTCAGATTCCGATGCTTCACTTCAGTTTTACTGTATCCCTTGGACATTCTTATTGACGATGAAACACAGAAATTGCATCTGAATTTAATACAATAGGCACAATGCCGACTTAAGTACAAGAGGACTGACACTGTCACTTTCTATGATATCAACCTCTCCTGTAAGTCTAGTTTTAGTTTCCGATGCTTCACTTCAGCTTTACTGTATCCGTTGGACCTTCTTATTGACGATGAAACACAGAAATTGCATCCGAATTTAATACAAAAGGCACAATGCCGACTTAAGTACAAGAGGACAGACACTATCACTTTCTATGATATGAACCTCTCCTGTGAGTCCAGTTTTAGATTCCGATGCTTCACTTCGGGTTTACTGTATACCTTGGACGTTCTTATTGACGATGAAACACAGAAATTGCATCCGAAATTAATACAAAAGGCACAATGCCGACTTAAGTACAAGAGGACTGACACTCTCACTTTCTATGATATGAACCTCTCCTGTGAGTTTAGTTTTAGATTCCGATGCTTCACTTCAGGTTTACTGTATCCCTTGGACCTTCTTATTGACGATGAAACACAGAAATTGCATCCGAATATAATACAAAAGGCACAATGCCGACTTATTTACACGAGGACTGACACTCTCACTTTCTATGATAAGAACCTTTCCTGTGAGTACAGATTCAGATTCCGATGCTTCACTTCAGGTTTACTGTATCCCTTGGACGTTCTTATTGACGATGAAACACAGATATTGCATCCGAATTTAAGACAAAACTCACAATGCCGACATAAGTACAAGAGGACTGAAACTCTCACTTTCTTGGATATGAACCTCTCCTGTGAGTCCAGTTTTAGATTCCGATGCTTCACTTCAGGTTTACTGTTACCCTTGGACCTTCTTATTGACGATGAAACACAGAAATTGCATCCGAATTTAATACAAAAGGCACAATGCCGAATTAAGTACAAGAGGACAGACACTCTCACTTTCTATGATATGAACCTCTCCTGTGAGTCCAGTTATAGATCCGATGCTACACTTCAGGTTTACTGTATCCCTTGGACATTCTTATTGACGATGAAACACAGAAATTGCATCCAAATTTAATACAATAGGCACAATGCCGACTTAAGTACATGAGGACTGACAGTCTCACTTTCTATGATATCAACCTCTCCTGTGAGTCTAGTTTTAGTTTCCGATGCTTCACTTCAGCTTTACCGTATCCGTTGGACCTTCTTATTGACGATGAAACACAGAAATTGCATCCGAATTTAATACAAAAGGCACAATGCCGACTTAAGTACAAGAGGACTGACACTCTCACTTTCTATGATATGAACCTCTCCTGTGAGTGCACTTTTAGGTTCCGATGCATCACTTGAGGTTTACTGTATCCCTTGGACCTTCTTATTGACGATGAAACACAGAAATTGCATCCGAATTTAATACAAAAGGCACAATGCCGACTTAAGTACAAGAGGACTGACACTCTTACTTTCTATGATAGGAACTTCTCCTGTGAGTCCAGTTTTAGATTCCGATGCTTCACTTTAGGTTTACTGTATCCCTTGACCTTCTTATTGACGATGAAACACAGGAATTGCATCCGAATTTAATACAAAAGTCACAATACCGACTAATTTACAAGAGGACTGACACTCTCATTTTCTATGATATGAACCTCTTCTGTGAGTCCAGTATTAGGTACCGATGCTTCACCTCAGGTTTACTGTATCCCTTGGACCTGCTTATTGACGAAGAAACACAGAAATTGCATCCGAATTTAATACAAAAGTCACAATGCCGACTTAAGTACAAGAGGACTGACACTCTCTATGATATGAACCTCTCCTGTGAGTCCAGTTTTCGATTCCGATGCTTCACTTCAGGTTTACTGTATCCCATGGACCTTCTTATTGACGATGCAACACGTGTATTGCATCCGAATTTAAAATAAAAGGCACAATGCCGACTTAAGTACAAGAGGACTGACACTCTCACTTTCTATGATATCAACCTCTCCTGTGAGCCCAGTTTTAGTTTCCGATGCTTCTCTTCAGGTTTACTGTATCCCTTGGACCTTCTTATTCACGATGAAACACAGAAATTGCATCCGAATTTAATACAAAAGGCACAATGCCGACTTAAGTACAAGAGGACTGACACTCTCACTTTCTAAGATATGAACCTCTCTTGTGAGTCCAGTTTTAGATTCCGATGCTTCACTTCAGGTTTACTGTATCCCAAGGACCTCCTTATTGACGATGAAACACAGAAATTGCATCCGAATTTAATACAAAAGGCACATTCCCGACTTAAGTACAAGAGAAGTGACACTCTCGTTTTCTATGATATGAACCTCTCCTGTGAGTCCAGTTTTAGATTCCGATGCTTCACTTCAGTTTTACTGTATCCCTTGGACATTCTTATTGACGATGAAACACAGAAATTGCATCCGAATTTAATACAATAGGCACAACGCCGACTTAAGTACAAGAGGACTGACACTCTCACTTTCTATGATATCAACCTCTCCTGTGAGTCTAGTTTTAGTTTCCGATGCTTCACTTCAGCTTTACTGTATCCGTTGGACCTTCTTATTGACGATGAAACACAGAAATTGCATCCGAATTTAATACAAAAGGCACAATGCCGACTTAAGTACAAGAGGACAGACACTATCACTTTCTATGATATGAACCTCTCCTGTGAGTCCAGTTTTAGATTCCGATGCTTCACTTCGGGTTTACTGTATACCTTGGACGTTCTTATTGACGATGAAACACAGAAATTGCATCCGAATTTAATACAAAAGGCACAATGCCGACTTATTTACAAAATGACTGACACTCTCACTTTCTATGATAAGAACCTCTCCTGTGAGTACAGATTCAGATTCCGATGCTTCACTTCAGGTTTACTGTATCCCTTGGACGTTCTTATTGACGATGAAACACAGATATTGCATCCGAATTTAAGACAAAACTCACAATGCCGACTTAAGTACAAGAGGACTGAAACTCTCATTTTCTTGGATATTAGCCTCTCCTGTGAGTCCAGTTTTAGATTCCGATGCTACACTTCAGGTTTACTGTTACCCTTGGACCTTCTTATTGACGATGAAACACAGAAATTGCATCCGAATTTAATACAAAA
Source organism: Schistocerca serialis cubense (assembly GCF_023864345.2). NCBI lineage: Eukaryota > Metazoa > Arthropoda > Insecta > Orthoptera > Acrididae > Schistocerca > Schistocerca serialis. Next base: position 21,908,022 of record NC_064647.1, on the reverse strand, counting down.
AGCACAATGCCGACTTAAGTACATAAGGACTGACACTCTCACTTTCTATGATATGAACCTCTCCTGTGTGTCCAGGTTTAGATTCCGATTCTTCATTTCAGGTTTACTGTATCCCTTGGACCTTCTTATTGACGATGAAACACAGAAATTGCATCCGAATTTAATACGAAAGGCACAATGCCGACTTAAGTACAAGTGGACTGACACTCTCACTTTCTATGATATGAACCTCTCCTGTGAGGCCAGTTTTAGATTCCGATGCTTCACATCCGGTTTACTGTATCCCTTGGACCTTCTCATTGACGATGAGACACAGAAATTGCATCCAAATTTTATACAAAAGGCACAATGCCGACTTAAGTACAAGAGGACGGAAACACTTTCTATGATATGAACCTCTCCTGTGGGTCCAGTTTTAGATTCCGATGCCTCACTTCGGGTTTACTGTATCCCTTGGCCTTTCTTATTGACGATGAAACACAGAAATTGCATCCGAATTTAATACAAAAGGAACAATGCCGACTTAAGTACAAGAGGACTGACACTCTCACTTTCTATGATATGAACCTCTCCTGTGAGTCCAGTTTTAGATTACGATGCTTCACTTCAGGTTTACTGTATCCCTTGGACCTTCTTATTGACGATGAAACACAGAAATTGCATCCAAATTTAATACAAAATGCACAATGCTGACTTATTTACAAGAGGACTGACAATCTCACTTTCTATGATAAGAACCTCTCCCGTGAGTACAGTTTCAGATTCCGATGCTTCACTTCAGGTTCACTGTATACCTTGGACGTTCTTATTTAGGATGAAACACAGATATTGCATCCGAATTTAAGACAAAATTCACAATGCCGACTTTAGTACAAGAGGACTGAAACTCTCACTTTCTTTGATATGAACCTCTCCTGTGAGTCCAGTTTTAGATTCCGATGCTTCACTTCAGGTTTACTGTATCCCAAGGACCCTCTTATTGACGATGAAACACAGAAATTGCATCCGAATTTAATACAAAAGGCACAATGCCGACTTATGTACAAGTGTACTGACACCCTAACTTTCTATGAAATGAACCTCTCCTGTGAGTCCAGTTATCGATTCCGATTCTTCACTTCAGATTTACTGTATCCCATGGACCTTCTTATTGACGATGAAACACAGATATTGCATCCAAATTTAATACATAAGGCACAAAGCCGACTTAAGTACAAGAGGACTGACACTCTCACTTTCTATGAAATCAACCTCTCCTGTGAGTCCAGTTTTAGTTTCAGATGCTTCACTACAGGTTTACTGTATCAATTGGACCTTCTTATTGACGATGAAACACAAAAATTGCATCCGAATTTAATACAAAAGGCACAATGCCGACTTAAGTACAAGAGGACTGACACTCTCACTTTCTATGATATGAATCTCTCCTGTGAGTGCACTTTTAGGTTCCGATGCTTCACTTGAGGTTTACTGTATCCCTTGGACCTTCTTATTGACGATGAAACACAGAAATTGCATCCGAATTTAATACAAAGGGCACAATGCCGACTTAAGGACAAGAGGACAGACACTCTCACTTTCTATGATATGAACCTCTCCTGTGAGTCCAGTTATAGATCCGATGCTTCAATACAGGTTTACTGTATTCCTTGGACCTTCTTACTGACGATGAAACACAGAAATTTCATCCAAATTTAATACAAAATGCACAATGCCGACTTATTTACAAGAGGACTGACAATCTCACTTTTTATGATAAGAACCTCTCCCGTGAGTACAGTTTCAGATTCCGATGCTTCACTTCAGGTTTACTGTATCCCTTGGACGTTCTTATTTACGATGAAACACAGAAATTGCATCCGAATTTAATACAAAAGGCACAATGCCGACTTATTTACACGAGGACTGACACTCTCACTTTCTATGATAAGAACCTCTCCTGTAAGTACAGTTTCAGATTCCGATGCCTCACTTCAGGTTTACTCTATCCCTTGGAGGTTCTTATTGACGATGAAACACAGATATTGCATCCGAATTTAAGACAAAATTCACAATGCCGACTTAAGTACAAGAGGAATGAAACTCTCACTTTCTTGGATATGAACCTCTCCTGTGAGTCCAGTTTTAGATTCCGATGCTTCACTTCAGGTTTACTGTTACCCTTGGACCTTCTTATTGACGATGAAACGCAGAAATTGCATCCTAATTTAATACAAAAAGCATAATGCCGACTTAAGTACATAAGGACTGACACCCTCACTTTCTATGATATGAACCTCTCCTGTGAGTCCAGTTTCAGATTCCGATGCTTCACTATTGGTTTACTGTATCCCTTGGACTTTCTTATTGACGATGAAAGACAGAAATTGCATCCGAATGTAATACAAAAGTCACAATGCCGGCTTAAGTACTAGAGGACTGACACTCTCACTTTCTAGGATATGAAACTCTCCTGTGAGTCCAGTTTTAGATTCCGATGCTTCACTTCAGGTTTACTGTATCCCTAGGACCTTCTTATTGACGATGAAACACCGAAATTGCATCCGAATTTAATACAAGAGGCACAATGCCGACTTAAGTACCAGAGGACTGACACTCTCAATTTCTATGATATGAACCTCTCCTGTGAGTCCAGTTTTAGATTCCGATGCTTCATTTCAGGTTTACTGTATCCCTTGGACCTTCTAATTGACGATGAAACACAGAAATTGCATCCGAATTTAATACAAAAGGCACAATGCCGACTTAAGTACAAGAGGACAGACACTCTCACTTTCTATTATATGAACCTCTCCTGTGAGTCCAGTTTTAGATTCCGAAGCTTCTCTTCAGGTTCAATGTATCCCTTGGACCTTCTTATTGACGATGAAACACAATAATTGCATCCGAATTTAATACAAAAGGCACATTACCGACTTAAGTACAAGAGAAGTGACACTCTCACTTTCTATGATATGAACCACTCCTGTGAGTCCAGTTTTAGATTCCGATGCTTCACTTCAGTTTTAATGTATCGCTTGGACATTCTTATTGACGATGAAACACAGAAATTGCATCCGAATTTAATACAATAGGCACAATGCCGACTTAAGTACAAGAGGACTGACACTCTCACTTTCAATGATATCAACCTCTCCTGTGAGTCTAGTTTTAGTTTCCGAGTCTTCACTTCAGGTTTACTGTATCCGTTGGACCTTCTTATTGACGATGAAACACAGAAATTGCATCCGAATTCAATACAAAAGGCACAATGCCGACTAAAGTACAAGAGGACTGACACTCTCACTTTCTATGATATGAACCTCTCCTGTGAGTCCAGTTTTAGATTCCGATGCTTCACTTCCGGTTTACTGTATCCCTTGGACCTTCTCATTGACGATGAAACACAGAAATTGCATCCAAATTTAATACAAAAGGCACAATGCCGACTTAAGTACAAGGGGACTGAAACTCTCACTTTCTTTGATATGAACCTCTCCTCTGAGTCCAGTTTTGGATTCCGATGCTTCACTTCAGGTTTACTGTATCCCAAGGACCCTCTTATTGACGATGAAACACAGAAATTGCATCCGAATTTAATGCAAAAGTCACAATGCCGACTTACGTACAAGAGGACTGACACCCTAACTTTCTATGATATGAACCTCTCCTGTGAGTCCAGTTATCGATTCCGATTCTTCACTTCAGATTTACTGTATCCCATGGACCTTCTTATTGACGATGAAACACAGATATTGCATCCGAATTTAATACATAAGGCACAATGCCGACTTAAGTACAAGAGGACTGACACTCTCACTTTCTATGAAATCAACCTCTCCTGTGAGTCCAGTTTTAGTTTCAGATGCTTCACTTCAGGTTTACTGTATCAATTGGACCTTCTTATTGATGATGAAACACAAAAATTGCATCCGAATTTAATACAAAAGGCACAATGCCGACTTAAGTACAAGAGGACTGACACTCTCACTTTCTATGATATCAACCTCTCTTGTGAGTCTAGTTTTAGTTTCCGAGTCTTCACCTCAGGTTTACTGTATCCGTTGGACCTTCTTATTGACGATGAAACACAGAAATTGCATCCGAATTTAATACAAAAGGCACAATGCCGACTTAAGTACAAGAGGACAGACACTACCACTTTCTATGATATGAACCTCTCCTGTGAGTCCAGTTTTAGATTCCGATGCTTCACTTCGGGTTTACTGTATACCTTGGACGTTCTTATTGACGATGAAACACAGAAATTGCATCCGAATTTAATACAAAAGGCACAATGCCGACTTAAGTACAAGAGGACTGACACTCTCACTTTCTATGATATGAACCTCTCCTGTGAGTTTAGTTTTAGATTCCGATGCTTCACTTCAGGTTTACTGTATCCCTTGGACCTTCTTATTGACGATGAAACACAGAAATTGCATCCGAATATAATACAAAAGGCACAATGCCGACTTATTTACACGAGGACTGACACTCTCACTTTCTATGATAAGAACCTTTCCTGTGAGTACAGATTCAGATTCCGATGCTTCACTTCAGGTTTACTGTATCCCTTGGACGTTCTTATTGACGATGAAACACAGATATTGCATCCGAATTTAAGACAAAACTCACAATGCCGACATAAGTACAAGAGGACTGAAACTCTCACTTTCTTGGATATGAACCTCTCCTGTGAGTCCAGTTTTAGATTCCGATGCTTCACTTCAGGTTTACTGTATCCCAAGGACCTTCTTATTGACGATGAAACACAGAAATTGCATCCGAATTTAATACAAGAGGCACAATGCCGACTTAAGTACAAGAGGACGGACACTCTCACTTTCTATGATATGATCCTCTCCTGTGAGTCCAGTTTTAGATTCCGATGCTTCATTTCAGGTTTACTGTTTCCCTTGGACCTTCTTATTGACGATGAAACACAGAAATTGCATCCGAATTTAATACAAAAGGCACAATGCCGACTTAAGTACAAGAGGACTGACACTCTCACTTTCTATGATATGAACCTCTCCTGTGAGTCCAGTTTTAGATTCCGATGCTTCACTTCAGGTTTACTGTATCCCTTGGACCTTCTCATTGACAATGAAACACAGAAATTACATCCAAATTTAATACAAAATTCACAATGCCGACTTAAGTACAAGAGGACGGAAACACTTTCTACGATATGAACCTCTCCTGTGGGTCCAGTTTTAGATTCCGATGCGTCACTTCGGGTTTACTGTATCCCTTGGCCCTTCTTATTGACGATGAAACACAGAAATTGCATCCGAATTTAATAGAAAAGGAACAATGCCGACTTAAGTACAAGAGGACTGACACTCTCACTTTCTATGATATGAACCTCTCCTGTGAGTCCAGTTTTAGATTACGATGCTTCACTTCAGGTTTACTGTATCCCTTGGACGTTCTTATTGACGATGAAACACAGATATTGCATCCAAATTTAATACAAATTGCACAATGCGACTTATTTACAAGAGGACTGACAATCTCACTCTCTATGATATGAACCTCTCCCGTGAGTACAGTTTCAGATTCCGATGCTTCACTTCAGGTTTACTGTATCCCTTGGACGTTCTTATTTACGATGAAACACAGATATTGCATCCGAATTTAAGACAAAATTCACAATGCCGACTTAAGTGCAAGAGGACTGAAACTCTCACTTTCTTTGATATGAACCTCTCCTGTGAGTCCAGTTTTTGATTCCGATGCTTCACTTCAGGTTTACTGTATCCCAAGGACCTTCTTATTGACGATGAAACACAGTAATTGCATCCGAATTTAATACAAAAGGCACAATGCCGACTTACGTACAAGAGGACTGACACTCTAACTTTCTATGATATGAACCTCTCCTCTGAGTCCAGTTATCGATTCCGATGCTTCACTTCAGGTTTACTGTATCCCATGGACCTTCTTATTGACGATGAAACACAGATATTGCATCCGAATTTAATACAAAAGGCACAAAGCCGACTTAAGTACAAGAGGACTGACATTCTCACTTTCTATGATATCAACCTCTCCTGTGAGTCCAGTTTTAGTTTCAGATGCTTCACTTCAGGTTTACTGTATCAGTTGGACCTTCTTATTGACGATGAAACACAAAAATTGCATCCGAATTTAATACAAAAGGCACAATGCCGACTTAAGTACAAGAGGACTGACACTCTCACTTTCTATGATATGAACCTCTCCTGTGAGTGCACTTTTAGGTTCCGATGCTTCACTTGAGGTTTACTGTATCCCTTGGACCTTCTTATTGACGATGAAACACAGAAATTGCATCCGAATTTAATACAAAAGGCACCATGCCGACATAAGTACAAGAGAACAGACACTCTCACTTTCTATGATATGAACCTCTCCTGTGAGTCCAGTTATAGATCCGATGCTTCAATACAGGTTTACTGTATCCCTTGGAAGTTCTTATTGACGATGAGACACAGAAATTGCATCCGATTTTAATACAAAAGGCACAATGTCGACTTAAGTAAAAGAGGACTGACACTCTTACTTTCTATGATATGAACCTCTCCTGTGAGTCCAGTTTTAGATTCCGATGCTTCATTTCAGGTTTACTGTTTCCCTTGGACCTTCTTATTGACGATGAAACACAGAAATTGCATCCGAATTTAATACAAAAGGCACAATGCCGACTTAAGTACAAGAGGACTGACACTCTCACTTTCTATGATATGAACCTCTCCTGTGAGGCCAGTTTTAGATTACGATGCTTCACTTTAGGTTTACTGTATCCCTTGGACGTTCTTATTGACGATGAAACACAGATATTGCATCCAAATTTAATACAAAATGCACAATGCCGACTTATTTACAAGAGGACTGACAATCTCACTTTCTATGATATGGACCTCTCCCGTGAGTACAGTTTCAGATTCCGATGCTTCACTTCATTTTTACTGTATCCCTTGGACGTTCTTATTTACGATGAAACACAGATATTGCATCCGAATTTAAGACAAAATTCACAATGCCGACTTAAGTGCAAGAGGACTGAAACTCTCACTTTCTTTGATATGAACCTCTCCTGTGAGTCCAGTTTTTGATTCCGATGCTTCACTTCAGGTTTCCTGTATCCCAAGGACCTTCTTATTGACGATGAAAAACAGTAATTGCATCCGAATTTAATACAAAAGGCACAATGCCGACTTACGTACAAGAGGACTGACACTCTAACTTTCTATGATATGAACCTCGCCTCTGAGTCCAGTTATCGATTCCGATGCTTCACTTCAGGTTTACTGTATCCCATGGACCTTCTTATTGACGATGAAACACAGATATTGCATCCGAATTTAATACAAAAGGCACAATGCCGACTTAAGTACAAGAGGACTGACATTCTCACATTCTATGATATCAACCTCTCCTGTGAGTCCAGTTTTAGTTTCAGATGCTTCACTTCAGGTTTACTGTATCAATTGGACCTTCTTATTGACGATGAAACACAAAAAATGCATCCGAATTTAATACAAAAGGCACAATGCCGACTTAAGTACAAGAGGACTGACACTCTCACTTTCTATGATATGAACCTCTCCTGTGAGTGCACTTTTAGGTTCCGATACTTCACTTGAGGTTTACTGTATCCCTTGGACCTTCTTATTGACGATGAAACACAGAAATTGCATCCGAATTTAATACAAAAGGCACCATGCCGACATAAGTACAAGAGAACAGACACTGTCACTTTCTATGATATGAACCTCTCCTGTGAGTCCAGTTATAGATCCGATGCTTCAATACAGGTTTACTGTATCCCTTGGAAGTTCTTATTGACGATGAGACACAGAAATTGCATCCGAATTTAATACAAAAGGCACAATGTCGACTTAAGTAAAAGAGGACTGACACTCTTACTTTCTATGATATGAACCTCTCCTTTGAGTCCAGTTTTAGATTCCGATGCTTCACTTCAGGTTTACTGTATCCCTTGACCTTCTTATTGACGATGAAACACAGGAATTGCATCCGAATATAATACAAAAGTCACAATACCGACTAATTTACAAGAGGACTGACACTCTCACTTTCTATGATATGAACCTCTCCTGTGAGTCCAGTATTAGGTTCAAATGCTTCACCTCAGGTTTACTGTATCCCTTGGACCTTCTTATTGACGAAGAAACACAGAAATTGCTTCCGATTTTAATACAAAAGTCACAATGCCGACTTAAGTACAAGAGGACTGACACTCTCACTTTCTATGATATGAACCTCTCCTGTGAGTCCAGTTATCGATTCCGATGCTTCACTTCAGGTTTACTGTATCACTTGGGCCTTCTTATTGACGATGAAACACAGATATTGCATCCGAATTTAATATAAAAGGCACAATGCCGACTTAAGTACAAGACGACTGACACTCTCACTTTCTATGATCTCAACCTCTCCTGTGAGTCCAGTTTTAGTTTCCGATGCTACACTTCAGGTTTACTGTATCCCTTGGACCTTCTTATTGACGATGAAACACAGAAATTGCATCCGAATTTAATACAAAAGGCACAATGCCAACTTAAGTACAAGAGGACAGACACTATCACTTGCTATGATATGAACCTCTCCTGTGAGTCCAGTTTTAGATTCCGATGCTTCACTTCGGGTTTACTGTATACCTTGGACGTTCTTATTGACGATGAAACACAGAAATTGCATCCGAATTTAATACAAAAGGCACAATGCCGACTTAAGTACACGAGGACTGACACTCTCACTTTCTATGATATGAACCTCTCCTGTGAGTCCAGTTTCAGATTCCGAAGCTTCACTTCAGGTTTAATGTATCCCTTGGACCTTCATATTGACGATGAAACACAAAAATTGCATCCGAATTTAATACAAAAGGCACATTCCCGACTTAAGTACAAGAGAAGTGACACTCTCACTTTCTATGATATGAACCACTCCTGTGTGTCCAGTTTTAGATTCCGATGCTTCACTTCAGTTTTAATGTATCCCTTGGACATTCTTATTGATGATGAAACACAGAAATTGCATCCTAATTTAATACAATAGGCTAATGCCGACTTAAGTACAAGAGGACTAACACTCTCACTTTCTATGATATCAACCTCTCCTGTGAGTCTAGTTTTAGTTTCCGAGTCTTCACTTCAGGTTTACTGTATCCGTTGGACCTTCTTATTGACGATGAAACACAGAAATTGCATCCGAATTTAATACAAAAGGCACAATGCCGACTTAAGTACAAGAGGACAGACACTATCACTTTCTATGATATGAACCTCTCCTGTGAGTCCAGTTTTAGATTCCGATGCTACACTTCGGGTTTACTGTATACCTTGGACGTTCTTATTGACGATGAAACACAGAAATTGCATCCGAATTTAATACAAAAGGCACAATGCCGACTTAAGTACAAGAGGACTGACACTCTCACTTTCTATGATATGAACCTCTCCTGTGAGTTTAGTTTTAGATTCCGATGCTTCACTTCAGGTTTACTGTACCCCTTGGACCTTCTTTTGACGATGAAACACAGAAATTGCAACCGAATTTAATACAAAAATCACAATGCCGAATTTAGTACATAAGGACTGACACGCTCAGTTTCTATGATATGAACCTCTACTGTGAGTCCAGTTTCAGATTCCGATGCTTCACTCCTGGTTTACTGTATCCATTGGACTTTCTTATTGACGATGAAAGACAGAAATTGCATCCGAATGTAATACAAAAGTCTCAATGCCGGCTTAAGTACAAGAGGACTGACACTCTCACTTTCTAGGATATGAACCTCTCCTGTGAGTCCAGTTTTAGATTCCGATGCTTCACTTCAGGTTTACTGTATCCCTAGGACCTTCTTATTGACGATGAAACACAGAAATTGCATCCGAATTTAATACAAGAGGCACAATGCCGACTTAAGTACAAGAGGACGGACACTCTCACTTTCTATGATATGATCCTCTCCTGTGAGTCCAGTTTTAGATTCCGATGCTTCATTTCAGGTTTACTGTTTCCCTTGGACCTTCTTATTGACGATGAAACACAGAAATTGCATCCGAATTTAATACAAAAGGCACAATGCCGACTTAAGTACAAGAGGACTGACACTCTCACTTTCTATGATATGAACCTCTCCTGTGAGTCCAGTTTTAGATTCCGATGCTTCACTTCAGGTTTACTGTATCCCTTGGACCTTCTCATTGACAATGAAACACAGAAATTACATCCAAATTTAATACAAAAGGCACAATGCCGACTGAAGTACAAGAGGACGGAAACACTTTCTATGATATGAACCTCTCCTGTGGGTCCAGTTTTAGATTCCGATGCCTCACTTCGGGTTTACTGTATCCCTTGGCCCTTCTTATTGACGATGAAACACAGAAATTGCATCCGAATTTAATAGAAAAGGAACAATGCCGACTTAAGTACAAGAGGACTGACACTCTCACTTTCTATGATATGAACCTCTCCTGTGAGTCCAGTTATAGATTACGATGCTTCACTTCAGGTTTACTGTATCCCTTGGACGTTCTTATTGACGATGAAACACAGATATTGCATCCAAATTTAATACAAAATGCACAATGCCGACTTATTTACAAGAGGACTGACAATCTCACTTTCTATGATATGAACCTCTCCCGTGAGTACAGTTTCAGATTCCGATGCTTCACTTCAGTTTTACTGTATCCCTTGGACGTTCTTATTTACGATGAAACACAGATATTGCATCCGAAATTAAGACAATATTCACAATGCCGACTTAAGTGCAAGAGGACTGAAACTCTCACTTTCTTTGATATGAACCTCTCCTGTGAGTCCAGTTTTTGATTCCGATGCTTCACTTCAGGTTTACTGTATCCCAAGGACCTTCTTATTGACGATGAAACACAGTAATTGCATCCGAATTAAATACAAAAGGCACAATGCCGACTTACGTACAAGAGGACTGACACTCTAACTTTCTATGATATGAACCTCTCCTGTGAGTCCAGTTATCGATTCCGATGCTTCACTTCAGGTTTACTGTATCTCATGGACCTTCTTATTGACGATGAAACACAGATATTGCATCCGAATTTAATACAAAAGGCACCATGCCGACATAAGTACAAGAGGACAGACGCTCTCACTTTCTATGATATGAACCTCTCCTGTGAGTCCAGTTATAGATCCGATGCTTCAATACAGGTTTACTGTATCCCTTGGACGTTCTTATGGACGATGAGACACAGAGATTGCATCCGAATTTAATACAAAAGGCACAATGTCGACTTAAGTAAAAGAGGACTGACACTCTTACTTTCTATGATATGAACCTCTCCTGTGAGTCCAGTTTTAGATTCCGATGCTTCACTTCAGGTTTACTGTATCCCTTGACCTTCTTATTGACGATGAAACACAGGAATTGCATCCGAATATAATACAAAAGTCACAATACCGACTAATTTACAAGAGGACTGACACTCTCACTTTCTATGATATGAACCTCTCCTGTGAGTCCAGTATTAGGTTCCGATGCTTCACCTCAGGTTTACTGTATCCCTTGGACCTTCTTATTGACGATGAAACACAGAAATTGCTTCCGAATTTAATACAAAAGTCACAATGCCGACTTAAGTACAAGAGGACTGACACTCTCACTTTCTATGATATGAACCTCTCCTGTGAGTCCAGTTATCGATTCCGATGTTTCACTTCAGGTTTACTGTGTCACTTGGACCTTCTTATTGACGATGAAACACAGATATTGCATCCGAATTTAATATAAAAGGCACAATGCCGACTTAAGTACAAGATGACTGACACTCTCACTTTCTATGATATCAACCTCTCCTGTGACTCCAGTTTTAGTTTCCGATGCTACACTTCAGGTTTACTGTATCCCTTGGACCTTCTTATTGACGATGAAACGCAGAAATTGCATCCGAATTTAATACAAAAGGCACAATGCCAACTTAAGTACAAAAGGACAGACACTATCACTTGCTATGATATGAACCACTCCTGTGAGTCCAGTTTTCGATTCCGATGCTTCACTTCGGGTTTACTGTATACGTTGGACGTTCTTATTGACGATGAAACACAGAAATTGCATCCGAATTTAAGACAAAAGGCACAATGCCGACTTAAGTACACGAGGACTGACACTCTCACTTTCTATGATATGAACCTCTCCTGTGAGTCCAGTTTTAGATTCGGATGCTTCACTTCAGGTTTTCTGTTACCCTTGGACCTTCTTATTGACGATGAAACACAGATATTGCAACAAAAAGCACAATGCCGACTTAAGTACATAAGGACTGACACTCTCACTTTCTATGATATGAACCTCTCCTGTGAGTCCAGTTTCAGATTCCGATGCTTCACTTCTGGTTTACTGTATCCCTTGGACTTTCTTATTGACGATGAAAGACAGAAATTGCATCCGAATGTAATACAAAAGTCACAATGCCGACTTAAGTACAAGAGGACTGACACTCTCACTTTCTAGGATATGAACCTCTCCTGTGAGTCCAGTTTTAGATTCCGATGCTTCACTTCAGGTTTACTGTATCCCTAGGACCTTCTTATTGACGATGAAACACCGAAATTGCATCCGAATTTAATACAAGAGGCACAATGCCGACTTAAGTACCAGAGGACTGACACTCTCACTTTCTATGATATGAACCTCTTCTGTGAGTCCAGTTTTAGATTCGGATGTTTCATATCGGGTTTACTGTATCCCTTGGAACTTCTTATTGACGATGAAACACAGAAATTGCATCCGAATTTAATACAAAAGGCACAAAGCCGACCTAAGTACAAGAGGACTGACACTCTCACTTTCTATGGTATGAACCTCTCCTGTGAGTCCAGTTTTAGATTCCGAAGCTTCACTTCAGGTTTAATGTATCCCTTGGACCTTCTTATTGACGATGAAACACAAAAATTGCATCTGAATTTAATACAAAAGGCACATTCCCGACTTAAGTACAAGAGGACTGACACTCTCACTTTCTATGATATGATCCTCTCCTGTGAGTCCAGTTTTAGATTCCGATGCTTCACTTCAGGTTTACTGTATCCCTTGGACCTTCTCATTGACAATGAAACACAGAAATTACATCCAAATTTAATACAAAAGGCACAATGCCGACTTCAGTACAAGAGGACGAAAACACTTTCTATGATATGAACCTCTCCTGTGGGTCCAGTTTTAGATTCCGATGCCTCACTTCGGGTTTACTGTATCCCTTGGCCCTTCTTATTGACGATGAAACACAGAAATTGCATCCGAATTTAATAGAAAAGGAACAATGCCGACTAAGTACAAGAGGACTGACACTCTCACTTTCTATGATATGAACCTCTCCTGTGAGTCCAGTTATAGATTACGATGCTTCACTTCAGGTTTACTGTATCCCTTGGACGTTCTTATTGACGATGAAACACAGATATTGCATCCAAATTTAATACAAAATGCACAATGCCGACTTATTTACAAGAGGACTGACAATCTCACTTTCTATGATATGAACCTCTCCCGTGAGTACAGTTTCAGATTCCGATGCTTCACTTCAGGTTTACTATATCCCTTGGACGTTCTTATTTACGATGAAACACAGATATTGCATCCGAATTTAAGACAAAATTCACAATGCCGACTTAAGTGCAAGAGGACTGAAACTCTCACTTTCTTTGATATGAACCTCTCCTGTGAGTCCAGTATTAGGTTCCGATGCTTCACCTCAGGTTTACTGTATCCCTTGGACCTTCTTATTGACGAAGAAACACAGAAATTGCATCCGAATTTAATACAAAAGTCACAATGCCGACTTAAGTACAAGAGGACTGACACTCTAACTTTCTATGATATGAACCTCTCCTGTGAGTCCAGTTATCGATTCCGATGCTTCACTTCAGGTTTTCTGTATCGCATGGACCTTTTTATTGACGATGAAACACAGATATAGCATCCGAATTTAATATAAAAGGCACAATGCCGGCTTAAGTACAAGAGGACTGACACTCTCACTTTCTATGATATCAACCTCTCCTGTGAGTCCAGTTTTAGTTACCGATGCTTCACTTCAGGTTTACTGTATCCATTGGACCTTCTTATTGACGATGAAACACAGAAATTGCATCCGAATTTAATACAAAATGCACAATGCCGACTTAAGTACAAGAGGACAGACACTATCACTTGCTATGATATGAACCTCTCCTGTGAGTCCAGTTTTAGATTCCGATGCTTCACTTCGGGTTTACTGTTACCCTTGGACCTTCTTATTGACGATGAAACACAGAAATTGCATCCGAATTTAATAGAAAAGGCACATTGCCGACTTATTTACACGAGGACTGACGATCTCACTTTCTATGATAAGAACCTCTCCTGTGAGTACAGATTCAGATTCCGATGCTTCACTTGAGGTTTACTGTATCCCTTGGAGGTTCTTATTGACGATGAAACACAGATATAGCATCCGATTTTAAGACAAAATTCACAATGCCGACTTAAGTACAAGAGGACTGAAACTCTCACTTTCTTGGATATGAACCTCTCCTGTGAGTCCAGTTTTAGATTCGGATGCTTCACTTCAGGTTTACTGTTACCCTTGGACCTTCTTATTTACGATGAAACACAGAAATTGCATCCGAATTTAATACAAAAAGCACAATGCCGAATTAAGTACATAAGGACTGCCACTCTCATTTCTATGATATGAACCTCTCCTGTGAGTCCAGTTTCAGATTCCGATGCTTCACTTCTGGTTTACTGTATCCCTTGGACTTTCTTATTGACGATCAGAGACAGAAATTGCACCCGAATGTAATATAAAAGTCACAATGCCGGCTTAAGTACAAGAGGACTGACACACTCACTTTCAAGGATATGAACCTCTCCTGTGAGTCCGGTTTTAGATTCCGATGCTTCACTTCAGGTTTCCTGTATCCCTAGGACCTTCTTATTGACGATGAAACACAGAAATTGCATCCGAATTTAATACAAGACGCACAATGCCGACTTAAGTACAAGAGGACAGACACTCTCACTTTCTTTGATACGAACCTCTCCTGTGAGTCCAGTTTTAGATTCCGATGCTTCATTTCACGTTTACTGTATCCCTTGGACCTTCTTATTGACGATGAAACACAGAAATTGCATCCGAATTTAATACAAAAGGCACAATGCCGACTTAAGTACAAGAGGACTGACACTATCACTTTCTATGATATGAACCTCTCCTGTGAGTCCAGTTTTAGATTCCGAAGCTTCACTTCAGGTTTAATGTATCCTTTTTGAAATTCTTATTGACGATGAAACACAAAAATTGCATCCGAATTTAATACAAAAGGCACATTCCCGACTGAAGTACAAGAGAACTGACACTCTCACTTTCTATGATATGAAACTCTCCTGTGAGTCCAGTTTTAGATTCCGATGCTTCAGTTCAGTTTTACTGTATCCCTTGGACCTTCTTATTGACGATGAAACACAGGAATTGCATCCGAATTTAATACAATAGGCACAATGCCGACTTAAGTACAAGAGGACTGACACTCTCACTTTCTATGATATGAACCTCTCATGTGAGTGCACTTTTAGATTCCGATGCTTCACTTCAGGTTTACTGTATACCTTGGACCGTCTTATTAACGATGAAACACAAAAATTGTGTCTGAATTTAATACAAAAGGCACAATGCCGACTTAAGTACAAGAGGACAGACACTCTCACTTTCTATAATATGAACCTCTCCTGTGAGTCCAGTTTTAGATTCCGATGCTGCACTTCGGGTTTACTGTATACCTTGGACGTTCTTATTGACGATGAAGCACAGAAATTGCATCCGAATTTAATACCAAAGGCACAATGCCGACTTAAGTACAAGAGGACTAACACTCTCACTTTCTATGATATGAACCTCTCCTGTGATTCCAGTTTTAGATTCCGAAGCTTCACTTCAGGTTTTCTGTATCCCTTGGACCTTCTTATTGACGATGAAACACAGAAATTGCATCCTAATTTAATACAAATGGCACAATGCCGACTTATTTACACGAGGACTGACACTCTCACTATCTATGATAAGAACCTCTCCTGTGAGTACAGTTTCAGATTCCGATGCTTCACTTCAGGTTTACTATATCCCTTGGACGTTCTTATTGACGATGAAACACAGATATTGCATTCGAATTTAAGACAAAATTCACAATGCCGACTTAAGTACAAGAGGACTGAAACTCTCACTTTCTTGGATATGAACATCTCCTGTGAATCCAGTTTTAGATTCCGATGCTTCACTTCAGGTTTACTGTTACCCTTGGACCTTCTTATTGACGATGAAACACAGAAATTGCATCCGAATTTATTACAAAACGCACAATGCCGACTTAAGTACAAGAGGACTGACACTCTCACTTTCTACGATATGAACCTCTCCTGTGAGTCCAGTTTTAGATTCCGATGCTTCACTTCAGGTTAACTGTATACCTTGAACCTACTTCTTGACGATGAAACACAGAAATTGAATCCGAATTTAATACAAAAGGCACAATGCCGACTTAAGTACATATGGAGTGACACTCTCACTTTCTATAATATGAATCCCTCCTGTGAGTCCAGTTTCAGATTCCGGTGCTTCACTTCTACTTTACTGTATCTCTTGGACTTTCTTATTGACGATGAAAGACAGAAATTGCATCCGAATGTAATACAAAAGTCACAATGCCGACTTAAGTACAAGAGGACTGACACTCTTACTTTCTATGATATGAACCTCTCCTGTGGGTTCAGTTTTAGTTTCCGATGCTTCACTTCAGGTTTACTGTATCCCTAGTACCTTCTTATTGACGATGAAACACAGAAATTGCATCCGAATTTGATACAAAAGGCACAATGCCGATTTACGTACAAGAGGACTGACACTCTAACTTTCTATGATATGAACCTCTCCTGTGAGTCCAGTTCTCGATTCCGATGCTTCACTTCAGGTTTACTGTATCCCTTGGACGTTCTTATTTACGATGTAACACAGATATTGCATCCGAATTTAATACAAAAAGCACAATGCCGACTTAAGTACATAAGGACTGACCCTCTCACTTTCTATGATATGAACCTCTCCTGTGAGTCCAGTTTCAGATTCCGATGCTTCACTTCTGGTTTACTGTATCCCTTGGACTTTCTTATTGACGATGAAAGACAGAAATTGCATACAAATGTAATACAAAAGTCAAAATGCCGGCTTAAGTACAAGAGGACTGACACTCTCACTTTCTAGGATATGAACCTCTCCTGTGAGTCCAGTTATAGATTCCGATGCTTCACTTCAGGTTTCCTGTATCCCTAGGACCTTCGTATTGACGATGAAACACAGAAATTGCATCCGAATTTAATACAAGAGGCACAATGCCGACTTAAGTACAAGAGGGCTGACACTCTCACTTTCTATGATATGAACCTCTCCTGTGAGTCCAGTTTTAGATTCCGATGCTTCATTTCAGGTTTACTGTATCCCTTGGACCTTCTTATTGACGATGAAACACAGAAATTGCATCCGAATTTAATACAAAATTCACAATGCCGACTTATTTACACGAGGACTGACACTCTCACTTTCTATGGTAAGAACCTCTCCTATGAGTACAGTTTCAGATTCCGATGCTTCACATTAGGTTTACTATATCCCTTGGACGTTCTTATTGACGATGAAACACAGAAATTGCATCCGAATTTAATGCAAAAGGCACAATGCTGACTTAAGTAGAAGAGGACTAACACTCTCACTTTCTATGATATGAACCTCTCCTGTGACTGCACTTTCAGATTCCGATGCTTCACTTCAGGTTTACTGTATCCCTTGGACCGTCTTATTAACGATGAAACACAGAAATTGCATCCGAATTTAATACAAATGCACAATGCCGACTTAAGTAAAAGAGGACTGACACTCTCACTTTCTACGATATGAACTTCTCCTGTGAATCCAGTTTTAGATTCCGATGCTTCACTTCAGGTTTACTGTAACCCTTAGACCTTCTTATTGACGATGAAACACAGATATTGCATCCGAATTTATTACAAAACGCACAATGCCGACTTAAGTACAAGAGGACTGACACTCTCACTTTCTATGATGTGAACCTCTCCTGTGAGTCCAGTTTTAGATTCCGATGCTTCACTTCAGGTTTACTGTATACCTTGGACCTTCTTTTTGACGATGAAACACAGAAATTGAATCCGAATTTAATACAAAAGGCACAATGCCGACTTAAGTACATATGGACTGAATCTCTCACTTTCTATAATATGAAACCCTCCTGTGAGTCCAGTTTCAGATTCCGGTGCTTCACTTCTAGTTTACTGTATCTCTTGGACCTTCTTATTGACGATGAAACACAGATATTGCATCCGAATGTAAGACATAATTCACAATGCCGACTTAAGTACAAGAGGACTGAAACTCTCACTTTCTTGGATATGAACCTCTCCTGTGAATCCAGTTTTAGATTCCGATGCTTCACTTCAGGTTTACGGTTACCCTTGGACCTTCTTATTGACGATGAAACACAGAAATTGCATCCGAATTTATTACAAAACGCACAATGCCGACTTAAGTACAAGAGGACTGACACTCTCACTTTCTACGATATGAACCTCTCCTGTGAGTCCAGTTTTAGATTCCGATGCTTCACTTCAGGTTTACTGTATCCCTTGGACCTTCTTATTGACGATGAAACACAGATATAGCATCCGAATTTAAGACAAAAAGCACAATGCTGACATGAGTACAAGAAGACTGACACTCTAACCTTCTATGGTTTGAACCTCTCCTGTGCGTCCAGTTTTAGATTCCGATGCTTCACATCAGGTTTACTGTATCCCTTGGACCTTCTAATTGACGATGAAACACAGATATTGCATCCGAATTTAATACAAAAGACACAATGCCGACTTAAGTACAAGATGACTGACACTCTAACTTTCTATGATTTGAACCTCTCCTGTGAGTCCAGTTTTAGGTTCCGATGATTCACTTCAGGTTTACTGTTACCCTTGGACCTTCTTATTGACGATAAAACACAGAAATTGCATCCGAATGTAATACAAAAGTCACAATGCCGACTTAAGTACAAGAGGACTGACACTCTCACTTTCTATGATATGAACCTCTCCTGTGAGTCCAGTTTTAGTTTCCGATGCTTCACTTCAGGTTTACTGTATCCCTAGGACCTTCTTATTGACGATGAAACACAGAAATTGCATCCGAATTTAATACAAGAGACACAATGCCGACTCAAGTGCAAGAGGACTGACACTCTCAGTTTCTATGATATGAACCTCTCCTGTGAGTCCAGTTTTAGATTCCGATGCTTCACTTCAGGTTTACTGTATCCCTTGGACCATCTTATGACGATGACACACACAAATTGCATCCGAATTTAATACAAAAGTCACAACGATGACTTAAGTACAAGAGGACTGACACTCTCACTTTCTATGATATGAACCTCTCCTGTGAGTCCAGTTTTAGATTCCGATGCTTCACTTCAGGTTTACTGTATCACAAGGACCATCTTATTGACAATGAAACACAGAAATTGCATCCGAATTTAATACAAAAGGCACAATGCCTATTTACGTACAAGAGGACTGACACTCTAACTTTCTATGATATGAACCGCTCCTGTGAGTCCAGTTTTAGGTTCCGATGATTCACTTCAGGTTTACTGTTACCCTTGGACCTTCTTATTGACGATGAAACACAGAAATAGCATCTGAATTTAAGACAAAAGGCACAATGCTGACATAAGTACAAGAAGACTGACACTCTAACTTTCTATGGTTTGAACCTCTCCTGTGAGTCCAGTTTTAGATTCCGATGCATCACATCAGGTTTACTGTATCCCTTGGACCTTCTAATTGACGATGAAACACAGAAATTGCATCCGAATTTAATACAAAAGACACAATGCCGACTTAAGTACAAGAGGACTGACACTCTAACTTTCTATGATTTGAACCTCTCCTGTGAGTCCAGTTTTAGGTTCCGATGCTTCACTTCAGGTTTACTGTTACCCTTGGACCTTCTTATTGACGATAAAACACAGAAATTGCATCCGAATTTATTACAAAACGCACAATGCCGACTTAAGTACAAGAGGACTGACACTCTCACTTTCTACGATATGAACCTCTCCTGTGAGTCGAGTTTTAGATTGCGATGCTTCACTTCAGGTTAACTGTATACCTTGAACCTACTTTTTGACGATGAAACACAGAAATTGAATCCGAATTTAATACAAAAGGCACAATGCCGACTTAAGTACATATGGACTGTCACTCTCACTTTCTATAATATGAATCCCACCTGTGAGTCCAGTTTCAGATTCCGGTGCTTCACTTCTAGTTTACTGTATCTCTTGGACTTTCTTATTGACGATGAAAGACAGAAATTGCATCCGAATGTAATACAAAAGTCACAATGCTGACTTAAGTACAAGAGGACTGACACTCTCACTTTCTATGATATGAACCTCTCCTGTGAGTCCAGTTTTAGTTTCCGATGCTTCACTTCAGGTTTACTGTATCCCTAGGACCTTCTTATTGACGATGAAACACAGAAATTGCATCCGAATTTAATACAAGAGACACAATGCCGACTCAAGTGCAAGAGGACTGACACTCTCAGTTTCTATGATATGAACCTCTCCTGTGAGTCCAGTTTTAGATTCCGATGCTTCCCTTCTGGTTTACTGTATCCCTTGGACTTTCTTATTGACGATGAAAGACAGAAATTGCATACGAATGTAATACAAAATTCACAATGCCGGCTTAAGTACAAGAGGACTGACACTCTCACTTTCGATGATATGAACCACTCCTGTGAGTCCAGTTTTAGATTCCGATGCTTCATTTCAGGTTTACTGTATCCCTTGGACCTTCTTATTGACGATGAAACACAGAAATTGCATCCGAATTTAATACAAAAGGCACAATGCCGACTTAAGTACAAGAGGACTGACACTCTCACTTTCTATGATATGAACCTCTCCGGTGACTGCACTTTCAGATTCCGATGCTTCACTTCAGATTTACTGTATCCCTTGGACCGTCTTATTAACGATGAAACACAGAAATTGCATCCGAATTTAATACAAAAGTCACAATGCCGACTTAAGTACAAGAGGACAGACACTCTCACTTTCTATGATATGAACCTCTCCTGTGAGTCCAGTTTCAGATTCCGATGCTTCACTTCGGGTTTACTGTATACCTTGGACGTTCTTATTGACGATGAAGCACAGAAATTGCATCCGAATTTAATACAAAAGGCACAATGCTGACTTAAGTACAAGAGGACTAACACTCTCACTTTCTATGATATGAACCTCTCCTGTGACTGCACTTTCAGATTCCGATGCTTCACTTCAGGTTTACTGTATCCCTTGGACCGTCTTATTAACGATGAAACACAGAAATTGCATCCGAATTTAATACAAATGCACAATGCCGACTTAAGTAAAAGAGGACTGACACTCTCACTTTCTACGATATGAACTTCTCCTGTGAATCCAGTTTTAGATTCCGATGCTTCACTTCAGGTTTACTGTAACCCTTAGACCTTCTTATTGACGATGAAACACAGATATTGCATCCGAATTTATTACAAAACGCACAATGCCGACTTAAGTACAAGAGGACTGACACTCTCACTTTCTATGATGTGAACCTCTCCTGTGAGTCCAGTTTTAGATTCCGATGCTTCACTTCAGGTTTACTGTATACCTTGGACCTTCTTTTTGACGATGAAACACAGAAATTGAATCCGAATTTAATACAAAAGGCACAATGCCGACTTAAGTACATATGGACTGAATCTCTCACTTTCTATAATATGAAACCCTCCTGTGAGTCCAGTTTCAGATTCCGGTGCTTCACTTCTAGTTTACTGTATCTCTTGGACCTTCTTATTGACGATGAAACACAGATATTGCATCCGAATGTAAGACATAATTCACAATGCCGACTTAAGTACAAGAGGACTGAAACTCTCACTTTCTTGGATATGAACCTCTCCTGTGAATCCAGTTTTAGATTCCGATGCTTCACTTCAGGTTTACGGTTACCCTTGGACCTTCTTATTGACGATGAAACACAGAAATTGCATCCGAATTTATTACAAAACGCACAATGCCGACTTAAGTACAAGAGGACTGACACTCTCACTTTCTACGATATGAACCTCTCCTGTGAGTCCAGTTTTAGATTCCGATGCTTCACTTCAGGTTTACTGTATCCCTTGGACCTTCTTATTGACGATGAAACACAGATATAGCATCCGAATTTAAGACAAAAAGCACAATGCTGACATGAGTACAAGAAGACTGACACTCTAACCTTCTATGGTTTGAACCTCTCCTGTGCGTCCAGTTTTAGATTCCGATGCTTCACATCAGGTTTACTGTATCCCTTGGACCTTCTAATTGACGATGAAACACAGATATTGCATCCGAATTTAATACAAAAGACACAATGCCGACTTAAGTACAAGATGACTGACACTCTAACTTTCTATGATTTGAACCTCTCCTGTGAGTCCAGTTTTAGGTTCCGATGATTCACTTCAGGTTTACTGTTACCCTTGGACCTTCTTATTGACGATAAAACACAGAAATTGCATCCGAATGTAATACAAAAGTCACAATGCCGACTTAAGTACAAGAGGACTGACACTCTCACTTTCTATGATATGAACCTCTCCTGTGAGTCCAGTTTTAGTTTCCGATGCTTCACTTCAGGTTTACTGTATCCCTAGGACCTTCTTATTGACGATGAAACACAGAAATTGCATCCGAATTTAATACAAGAGACACAATGCCGACTCAAGTGCAAGAGGACTGACACTCTCAGTTTCTATGATATGAACCTCTCCTGTGAGTCCAGTTTTAGATTCCGATGCTTCACTTCAGGTTTACTGTATCCCTTGGACCATCTTATGACGATGACACACACAAATTGCATCCGAATTTAATACAAAAGTCACAACGATGACTTAAGTACAAGAGGACTGACACTCTCACTTTCTATGATATGAACCTCTCCTGTGAGTCCAGTTTTAGATTCCGATGCTTCACTTCAGGTTTACTGTATCACAAGGACCATCTTATTGACAATGAAACACAGAAATTGCATCCGAATTTAATACAAAAGGC
The DNA here is from genome assembly GCF_023864345.2 of Schistocerca serialis cubense. NCBI lineage: Eukaryota > Metazoa > Arthropoda > Insecta > Orthoptera > Acrididae > Schistocerca > Schistocerca serialis. Next base: position 21,884,805 of record NC_064647.1, on the reverse strand, counting down.
ACAATGCCTATTTACGTACAAGAGGACTGACACTCTAACTTTCTATGATATGAACCGCTCCTGTGAGTCCAGTTTTAGGTTCCGATGATTCACTTCAGGTTTACTGTTACCCTTGGACCTTCTTATTGACGATGAAACACAGAAATAGCATCTGAATTTAAGACAAAAGGCACAATGCTGACATAAGTACAAGAAGACTGACACTCTAACTTTCTATGGTTTGAACCTCTCCTGTGAGTCCAGTTTTAGATTCCGATGCATCACATCAGGTTTACTGTATCCCTTGGACCTTCTAATTGACGATGAAACACAGAAATTGCATCCGAATTTAATACAAAAGACACAATGCCGACTTAAGTACAAGAGGACTGACACTCTAACTTTCTATGATTTGAACCTCTCCTGTGAGTCCAGTTTTAGGTTCCGATGCTTCACTTCAGGTTTACTGTTACCCTTGGACCTTCTTATTGACGATAAAACACAGAAATTGCATCCGAATTTATTACAAAACGCACAATGCCGACTTAAGTACAAGAGGACTGACACTCTCACTTTCTACGATATGAACCTCTCCTGTGAGTCGAGTTTTAGATTGCGATGCTTCACTTCAGGTTAACTGTATACCTTGAACCTACTTTTTGACGATGAAACACAGAAATTGAATCCGAATTTAATACAAAAGGCACAATGCCGACTTAAGTACATATGGACTGTCACTCTCACTTTCTATAATATGAATCCCACCTGTGAGTCCAGTTTCAGATTCCGGTGCTTCACTTCTAGTTTACTGTATCTCTTGGACTTTCTTATTGACGATGAAAGACAGAAATTGCATCCGAATGTAATACAAAAGTCACAATGCTGACTTAAGTACAAGAGGACTGACACTCTCACTTTCTATGATATGAACCTCTCCTGTGAGTCCAGTTTTAGTTTCCGATGCTTCACTTCAGGTTTACTGTATCCCTAGGACCTTCTTATTGACGATGAAACACAGAAATTGCATCCGAATTTAATACAAGAGACACAATGCCGACTCAAGTGCAAGAGGACTGACACTCTCAGTTTCTATGATATGAACCTCTCCTGTGAGTCCAGTTTTAGATTCCGATGCTTCCCTTCTGGTTTACTGTATCCCTTGGACTTTCTTATTGACGATGAAAGACAGAAATTGCATACGAATGTAATACAAAATTCACAATGCCGGCTTAAGTACAAGAGGACTGACACTCTCACTTTCGATGATATGAACCACTCCTGTGAGTCCAGTTTTAGATTCCGATGCTTCATTTCAGGTTTACTGTATCCCTTGGACCTTCTTATTGACGATGAAACACAGAAATTGCATCCGAATTTAATACAAAAGGCACAATGCCGACTTAAGTACAAGAGGACTGACACTCTCACTTTCTATGATATGAACCTCTCCGGTGACTGCACTTTCAGATTCCGATGCTTCACTTCAGATTTACTGTATCCCTTGGACCGTCTTATTAACGATGAAACACAGAAATTGCATCCGAATTTAATACAAAAGTCACAATGCCGACTTAAGTACAAGAGGACAGACACTCTCACTTTCTATGATATGAACCTCTCCTGTGAGTCCAGTTTCAGATTCCGATGCTTCACTTCGGGTTTACTGTATACCTTGGACGTTCTTATTGACGATGAAGCACAGAAATTGCATCCGAATTTAATACAAAAGGCACAATGCTGACTTAAGTACAAGAGGACTAACACTCTCACTTTCTATGATATGAACCTCCCCTGTGAGTCCAGTTTTAGATTCCGATGCTTCACTTCAAGTTTACTGTATCCCTTGGACCTTCTTATTGACGATGAAACACAGTAATTGCATCCTAATTTAATACAAAAGACACAATGCCGACTTATTTACACGAGGACTGACACTCTCACTTTCTATGGTAAGAACCTCTCCTGTGAGTACAGTTTCAGATTCCGATGCTTCACATCAGGTTTACTATATCCCTTGGTCGTTCTAATTGACGATGAAACACAGATATTGCATCCGAATTTAAGACAAAATTCACAATGCCGACTTAAGTACAAGAGGACTGAAACACTCACTTTCTTGGATTGAACCTCTCCTGTGAGTCGAGTTTTAGATTCTGATGCTTCACTTCAGGTTTACTGTAACCCTTGGACCTTCTTATTGACGATGACACACAGAAATGGCATCCGAATTTATTACAAAACGCACAATGCCGACTTAAGTACTAGAGGACTGACACTCTCACTTTCTATGATGTGAACCTCTCCTGTGAGTCCAGTTTTAGATTCCGATGCTTCACTTCAAGTTTACTGTATACCTTGGACCTTCTTTTTGACGATGAAACACAGAAATTGTATCCGAATGTAATACAAAAGTCACAATGCCGAATTAAGTACAAGAGGACCTATACTCTCACTTTCTATGATATGAACCCCTCCTGTGAGTCCAGTTTTAGTTTCCGATGCTTCACTTCAGGTTTACTGTATCCCTAGGACCTTTTTAATGATGATGAAACACAGAAATTGCATCCGAATTTAATACAAGAGGCACAATGCCGACTCAAGTGCAAGAGGACTGACTCTCTCAGTTTCTATCATATGAACCTCTCCTGTGTGTCCAGTTTTAGATACCGATGCTTCACTTCAGGTTTACTGTATCCCTTGGACCATCTTATGACGATGATACACAGAAATTGCATCCGAATTTAATACAAATGTCACAATGATGACTTAAGTACAAGAGGACTGACACTCTCACTTTCTATGATATCAACCTCTCCTGTGAGTCCAGTTTTAGTTTCCGATGCTTCACTTCAGGTTTACTGTATCCCTTGGACCTTCTTATTGACGATGAAACACAGAAATTGCATCCGATTTTTGATACAAAAGGCACAATGCCGACTTAAGTACAAGAGGACAGACACTATCAGTTTGTATGATACGAACCTCTCCTGTGAGTCCAGTTTTAGATTCCGATGCTTCACGTCGGGTTTACTGTATACCTTGGACGTTCTTATTGACGATGAAACACAGAAATTGCATCCGAATTTAATACAAAAGGCACAATGCCGACTTAAGTACAAGGGGACTGACACTCTCACTTTCTGTGATACGAACCTCTCCTGTGAGTCCAGTTTTAGATTCCGATGCTTCACTTCAGGTTTACTGTATCCCATGGACCTTCTTATTGACGATGAAACACAGATATTGCATCCGAATTTAATACAAAAGGCACAATGCTGACTTATTTACACGAGGACTGACACTCTCACTTTCTATTGTAAGAACCTCTCCTGTGAGTACAGTTTCAGATTCCGATGCTTCACTTCAGGTTTACTGTATCCCTTGGACGTTCTTATTGACGATGAAACACAGATATTGCATCTGAATTTAAGACAAAATTCACAATGCCGACTTAAGTACAAGAGGACTGACACTCTCACTTTCAATGTTATGAACCTCTCCTGTGAGTCCAGTTTTAGATTCCGAAGCTTCACTTCAGGTTTAATGTATCCCTTGGACCTTCTTATTGACGATGAAACACAAAAATTGCATCCGAATTTAATACAAAAGGCACATTCCCGACTTAAGTACAAGAGAAGTGACACTCTCACTTTCTATGATATGAACCTCTCCTGTGAGTCCAGTTTTAGATTCCGATGCTTCACTTTGGGTTTACTGTATACCTTGGACGTTCTTATTGACGATGAGACACAGAAATTGCATCCAAATTTAATACAAAAGGCACAATGCCGACTTAAGTACAAGAGGACTGACACTCTCACTTTCTATTATATGAACCTCTCCTGTGAGTCCTGTTTTAGATTCTGATGCTTCACTTCAGGTTTACTGTCTCCCTTGGACCTTCTTATTGACGATGAAACACAGAAATTGCATCCGAATTTAATACAAAATGCACAATGCCGACTTATTTACACAAGGACTGACAATCTCACTTTCTATGATAAGAACCTCTCCTGTGAGTACAGTTTCTGATTCCGATGCTTCACTTCTGGTTTACTGTATCCCTTGGACGTTATTATTGACGATGAAACACAGATATTGCATCCGAATTTAAGACAAAAGTCACAATGCGGACTTAAGTACAAGAGGACTGAAACTCTCACTTTCTTGGATATGAACCTCTCCTGTGAGTCCAGTTTTAGATTCCGATGCTTCACTTCAGGTTCACTGTTACCCTTGGACCCTCTTATTGACGATGAAACACAGCAATTGCATCCGAAATTAATACAAAAAGTACAATGCCGACTTAAGTACATAAGGATTGACTCTCTCACTTTCTATGATATGAACCTCTCCTGTGTGTCCAGTTTCAGATTCCGATGCTTCACTTCTGGTTTACTGTATCCATTGGAGTTTCTTATTGACGATGAAAGACAGAAATTGCATCCGAATGTAATACAAAAGTCACAATGCCGGCTTATGTACAAGAGGACTGACACTCTCACTTTCTAGGATATGAACCTCTCCTGTGAGTCCAGTTTTAGATTCCGATGCTTCACTTCAGGTTTACTGTATCCCTAGGACCTTCTTATTGACGATGAAACACAGAAATTGCATCCGAATTTAATACAAGAGGCACAATGCCGACTTAAGTACAAGAGGACTGACACTCTCACTTTCTATGATATGAACCTCTCCTGTGAGTCCAGTTTTAGATTCCGATGCTTCATTTCAGGTTTACTGTATCCCTTGGACCTTCTTATTGACGATGAAACACAGAAATTGCATCCGAATTTAATACAAAAGGCACAATGCCGACTTAAGTACAGGAGGACTGACACTCTCACTTTCTATGATATGAACCACTCCTGTGAGTCCAGTTTTCGATTCCGATGCTTCACTTCAGGTTTACTGTATCCCTTGGACCTTCTTACTGACGATGAAACGCAGAAATTGCATCCGAATTTAATACAAAAGGCACAATGCCGACTTATATACACGAGGACTGACACTCTCACTTTCTATGATAAGAACCTCTCCTGTGAGTACAGTTTCAGATTCCGATACTACACTTCAGGTTTACTGTATCTCTTGGACGTTCTTATTGAAGATGAAACACAGATATTGCATCCGAATTTAAGACAAAATTCACAATGCCGACTTAAGTACAAGAGGACTGAAACTCTCACTTTCTTGGACATGAACCTCTCCTGTGAGTCCAGTTTTAGATTCCGATGCTTCACTTGAGGTTTACTGTTACCCTTGGACCTTCTTATTGACGATGAAACACAGATATTGCATCCGAATTTAATACAAAAAGCACAATGCCGACTGAAGTTCATAAGGACTGACACTCTCACTTTCTATGATATGAACCTCTCCTGTGAGTCCAGCTTCAGATTCCGATGCTTCATTTCTAGTTTACTGTATCCCTTGGACTTTCTTATTGACGATGACAGACAGAAATTGCATCCGAATGTAATACAAAAGTCACAATGCCGGCTTAAGTACAAGAGGACTGACACTCTCACTTTCTAGGATATGAACCTCTCCTGTGAGTCCAGTTTTAGATTCCGATGCTTCACTTCAGGTTTCCTGTATCCCTAGGACCTTTTTATTGACGATGAAACACAGAAATTGCATCCGAATTTAATACAAGAGGAACAATGTCGACTTAAGTACAAGAGGACGGACACTCTCACTTTCTATGATATGAACCTCTCCTGTGAGTCCAGTTTTAGATTCCGATGCTTCATTTCAGGTTTACTGTATCCCTTGGACCTTCTTATTGACGATGAAACACAGAAATTGCATCCGAATTTAATACAGAAGGCACAATGCCGACTTAAGTACAAGAGGACTGACACTCTCACTTTCTATGATATGAACCTCTCCTGTGAGTTCAGTTTTAAATTCCGAAGCTTGACTTCAGGTTTAATGTATCCCTTGGACCTTCCTATTGACGATGAAACACAGAAATTGCATCCGAATTTAATACAAAAGGCACAATGCCGACTTAAGAACAAGACTACTGACACTCTCACTTTCTATGATATGAACCTCTCCTGTGACTGCACTTTCAGATTCCGATGCTTCACTTCAGGTTTACTGTATCCCTTGGACCGTCTTATTAACGATGAAACACAGAAATTGCATCCGAATTTAATACAAAAGGCACAATGCCGACTTAAGTACAAGAGGACTGACACTCTCACTTTCTATTATATGAACCTCTCCTGTGAGTCCAGTTTCAGATTCCGATGCTTCACTTCGGGTTTACTGTATACCTTGGACGTTCTTATTGACGATGAAGCACAGAAATTGCATCCGAATTTAATACAAAAGGCACAATGCTGACTTAAGTACAAGAGGACTAACACTCTCACTTTCTATGATATGAACCTCTCCTGTGAGTCCAGTTTTAGATTCCGATGCTTCACTTCAGGTTTACTGTATCCCTTGGACCTTCTTATTGACGATGAAACACAGTAATTGCATCCTAATTTAATGCAAAAGGCACAATGCCGACTTATTTACACGAGGACTGACACTCTCACTTTCTATGGTAAGAGCCTCTCCTGTGAGTACAGTTTCAGATTCCGATGCTTCACATCAGGTTTACTATTTCCCTTGGACGTTCTTATTGACGATGAAACACAGATATTGCATCCGAATTTAAGACAAAATTCACAAAGCCGACTTAAGTGCAAGAGGACTGAAACTCTCACTTTCTTGGATTGAAACTCTCCTGTGAGTCCAGTTTTAGATTCTGATGCTTCACTTCAGGTTTACTGTAACCCTGGGACCTTCTTATTGACGATGAAACACAGAAATTGCATCCGAATTTATTACAAAACGCACAATGCCGACTTAAGTACAAGAGGACTGACACTCTCACTTTCTATGATGTGAACCTCTCCTGTGAGTCCAGTTTTGGATTCCGATGCTTCACTTCAGGTTTACTGTATACCTTGGACCTTCTTTTTGACGATGAAACACAGAAATTGAATCCGAATTGAATACAAAAGGCACAATGCCGACTTAAGTACATATGGACTGACACTCTCACTTTCTATAATATGAAACCCTCCTGTGAGTCCAGTTACAGATTCCGGTGCTTCACTTCTAGTTTACTGTATCTCTTGGACTTTCTTATTGACGATGAAAGACAGAAATTGCATCCGAATGTAATACAAAAGTCACAATGCCGAATTAAGTACAAGAGGACTGATACTCTCACTTTCTATGATATGAACCCCTCCTGTGAGTCCAGTTTTAGTTTCCGATGCTTCACTTCAGGTTTACTGTATCCCTAGGACCGTTTAATGATGATGAAACACAGAAATTGCATCCGAATTTAATACAAGAGGCACAATGCCGACTCAAGTGCAAGAGGACTGACACTCTCACTTTCTGTGATATGAACCTCTCCTGTGAGTGCAGTTTTAGATTCCGATGATTCACTTCAGTTTTACTGTATCCCATGGACCTTCTTATTGACGATGAAACACAGATATTGCATCCGAATTTAATACAAAAGGCACAATGCCGACTTATTTACACGAGGACTGACACTATCACTTTCTATTGTAAGAACCTCTCCTGTGAGTACAGTTTCAGATTCCGATGCTTCACTTCAGGTTTACTGTATCCCTTGGACGTTCTTATTGACGATGAAACACAGATATTGCATCCGAATTTAAGACAAAATTCACAATGCCGACTTAAGTACAAGAGGACTGACACTCTCACTTTCTATGATATGAACCTCTCCTGTGAGTCCAGTTTTAGATTCCGAAGCTTCACTTCAGGTTTAATGTATCCCTTGGACCTTCTTATTGACGATGAAACACAAAAATTGCATCCGAATTTAATACAAAAGGCACATTCCCGACTTAAGTACAAGAGAAGTGACACTCTCACTTTCTATGATATGAACCTCTCCTGTGAGTCCAGTTTTAGATTCCGATGCTTCACTTCAGTTTTACTGTATTCCTTGGACCTTCTTATTGACGATGAAACACAGAAATTGCATCCGAATTTAATACAATAGGCCTAATGCCGACTTAAGTACAAGAGGACTGACACTCTCAGTTTCTATGATATCAACCTCTCCTGTGAGTCTAGTTTTAGTTTCCGATGCTTCACTTCAGGTTTACTGTATCCGTTGGACCTTCTTATTGACGTTGAAACACAGAAATTGCATCCGAATTTAATACAAAAGGCACAATGCCGACTTAAGTACAAGAGGACAGACACTATCACTTTCTATGATATGAACCTCTCCTGTGAGTCCAGTTTTAGATTCCGATGCTTCACTTTGGGTTTACTGTATACCTTGGACGTTCTTATTGACGATGAGACACAGAAATTGCATCCAAATTTAATACAAAAGGCACAATGCCGACTTAAGTACAAGAGGACTGACACTCTCACTTTCTATTATATGAACCTCTCCTGTGAGTCCAGTTTCAGATTCCGATGCTTCACTTCGGGTTTACTGTATACCTTGGACGTTCTTATTGACGATGAAGCACAGAAATTGCATCCGAATTTAATACAAAAGGCACAATGCTGACTTAAGTACAAGAGGACTAACACTCTCACTTTCTATGATATGAACCTCTCCTGTGAGTCCAGTTTTAGATTCCGATGCTTCACTTCAGGTTTACTGTATCCCTTGGACCTTCTTATTGACGATGAAACACAGTAATTGCATCCTAATTTAATACAAAAGGCACAATGCCGACTTATTTACACGAGGACTGACACTCTCACTTTCTATGGTAAGAGCCTCTCCTGTGAGTACAGTTTCAGATTCCGATGCTTCACATCAGGTTTACTATATCCCTTGGACGTTCTGATTGACGATGAAACACAGATATTGCATCCGAATTTAAGACAAAATTCACAAAGCCGACTTAAGTACAAGAGGACTGAAACTCTCACTTTCTTGAATTGAAACTCTCCTGTGAGTCCAGTTTTAGATTCTGATGCTTCACTTCAGGTTTACTGTAGCCCTTGGACCTTCTTATTGACGATGAAACACAGAAATTGCATCCGAATTTATTACAAAACGCACAATGCCGACTTAAGTACAAGAGGACTGACACTCTCACTTTCTATGATGTGAACCTCTCCTGTGAGTCCAGTTTTAGATTCCGATGCTTCACTTCAGGTTTACTGTATACCTTGGACCTTCTTTTTGACGATGAAACACAGAAATTGAATCCGAATTGAATACAAAAGACACAATGCCGACTTAAGTACATATGGACTGACACTCTCACTTTCTATAATATGAAACCCTCCTGTGAGTCCAGTTTCAGATTCCGGTGCTTCACTTCTAGTTTACTGTATCTCTTGGACTTTCTTATTGACGATGAAAGACAGAAATTGCATCCGAATGTAATACAAAAGTCACAATGCCGAATTAAGTACAAGAGGACTGATACTCTCACTTTCTATGATATGAACCCCTCCTGTGAGTCCAGTTTTAGTTTCCGATGCTTCACTTCAGGTTTACTGTATCCCTAGGACCTTTTTAATGATGATGAAACACAGAAATTGCATCCGAATTTAATACAAGAGGCACAATGCCGACTCAAATGCAAGAGGACTGACACTCTCAGTTTCTATCATATGAACCTCTCCTGTGAGTCCAGTTTTAGATACCGCTGCTTCACTTCAGGTTTACTGTATCCCTTGGACCATCTTATGACGATGAAACACAGAAATTGCATCCGAATTTAATACAAATGTCACAATGATGACTTAAGTACATGAGGACTGACACTCTCACTTTCTATGAAATCAACCTCTCCTGTGAGTCCAGTTTTAGTTTCCGATGCTTCACTTCAGGTTTACTGTATCCCTTGGACCTTCTTATTGACGATGAAACACAGAAATTATATCCGATTTTTGATACAAAAGGCACAATGCCGACTTAAGTACAAGAGGACAGACCCTATCACTTTGTATGATATGAACCTCTCCTGTGAGTCCAGTTTTAGATTCCGATGCTTCACGTCGGGTTTACTGTATACCTTGGACGTTCTTATTGACGATGAAACACAGAAATTGCATCCGAATTTAATACAAAAGGCACAATCCCGACTTAAGTACAAGAGGACTGACACTCTCACTTTCTGTGATATGAACCTCTCCTGTGAGTCCAGTTTTAGATTCCGATGCTTCACTTCAGTTTTACTGTATCCCATGGACCTTCTTATTGACGATGAAACACAGATATTGCATCCGAATTTAATACAAAAGGCACAATGCCGACCTATTTACACGAGGACTGACACTCTCACTTTCTATTGTAAGAACCTCTCCTGTGAGTACAGTTTCAGATTCCGATGCTTCACTTCAGGTTTACTGTATTCCTTGGACCTTCTTATTGACGATGAAACACAGAAATTGCATCCGAATTTAATACAATAGGCCTAATGCCGACTTAAGTACAAGAGGACAGACACTATCACTTTCTATGATATGAACCTCTCCTGTGAGTCCAGTTTTAGATTCCGATGCTTCACTAAGGGTTTACTGTATACCTTGGACGTTCTTATTGACGATGAGACACAGAAATTGCATCCAAATTTAATACAAAAGGCACAATGCCGACTTATTTACACAAGGACTGACATCTCACTTTCTAAGATAAGAACCTCTCCTGTGAGTACAGTATCAGATTCCGATGCTTCACTTCAGGTTTACTGTATCCCTTGGACGTTATTATTGACGATGAAACACAGATATTGCATCCGAATATATGACAAAACTCACAATGCCGACTTAAGTACAAGAGGACTGAAACTCTCACTTTCTTGGATATGAACCTCTCCTGTGAGTTCAGTTTTAGATTCCGATGCTTCACTTCAGGTTTACTGTTACCCTTGGACCTTCATATTGACGATGAAACACAGAAATTGCATCCGAAATTAATACAAAAAGCACAATGCCGACTTAAGTACATAAGGATTGACACTCTCACTTTCTATGATAACGAACCTCTCCTGTGTGTCCAGTTTCAGATTCCGATGCTTCACTTCTGGTTTACTGTATCCATTGGACGTTCTTATTGACGATGAAAGACAGAAATTGCATCCGAATGTAATACAAAAGACACAATGCCGGCTTAAGTACAAGAGGACTGACACTCTCACTTTCTAGGATATGAACCTCTCCTGTGAGTCCAGTTTTAGATTCCGATGCTTCACTTCAGGTTTACTGTATCCCTAGGACCTTCTTATTGACGATGAAACACAGAAATTGCATCCGAATTTAATACAAGAGGCACAATGCCGAGTTAAGTACAACAGGACTGACACTCTCACTTTCTATGATATGAACCTCTCCTGTGAGTCCAGTTTCAGATTCCGATGCTTCATTTCAGGTTTACTGAATCCCTTGGACCTTCTTATTGACGATGAAACACAGAAATTCCATCCGAATTTAATACAAAAGGCACAATGCCGACTTAAGTACAGGAGGACTGACACTCTAACTTTCTATGATATGAACCACTCCTGTGAGTCCAGTTTTCGAATCCGATGCTTCACTTCTGGTTTACTGTATCCCTTGGACCTTCTTATTGACGATGAAACGCAGAAATTGCATCCGAATTTAATACAAAAGGCAATGCCGACTTATATACACGAGGACTGACACACTCACTTTCTATGATAAGAACCTCTCCTGTGAGTACAGTTTCAGATTCCGATGCCACACTTCAGGTTTACTGTATCTCTAGGACGTTCTTATTGACGATGAAACACAGATATTGCATCCGAATTTAAGACAAAATTCACAATGCCGACTTAAGTACAAGAGGACTGAAACTCTCACTTTCTTGGACATGAACCTCTCCTGTGAGTCCAGTTTTAGATTCCGATGCTTCACTTCAGGTTTAATGTATCCCTTGGACCTTCTTATTGACGATGAAACACAAAAATTGCATCCGAATTTAATACAAAAGGCACATTCCCGACTGAAGTACAAGAGAACTGACACTCTCACTTTCTATGATACGAACCTCTCCTGTGAGTCCAGTTTTAGATTCCGATGCTTCACTTCAGTTTTACTGTACCCTTGGACCTTCTTATTGACGACGAAACACAGAAATTGCATCCGAATGTAATACAATAGGCACAATGCCGACTTAAGTACAAGAGGACTGACACTCCCACTTTCTATGATATGAACCTCTCCTGTGAGTGCACTTTTTGGTTCCGATGCTTCACTTCAGGTTTACTGTATCCCTTGAACCGTCTTATTAGCAATGAAACACAGAAATTGCATCCGAATTTAATACAGAAGGCACAATGCCGACTTAAGTACAAGAGGACAGACACTCTCACTTTCCATGATATGAACCTCTCCTGTGAGTCCAGTTTTAGATTCCGATGCTTCACTTCGGGTTTACTGTATACCTTGGACGTTCTTATTGACGATGAAGCACAGAAATTGCATCCGAATTTAATACAAAAGGCACAATGCCGACTTAAGTACAAGAGGACTAACACTCTCACATTCTATGATATGAACCTGTCCTGTGAGTCCAGTTTTAGATTCCGATGCTTCACTTCAGGTTTACTGTATCCCTTGGACCTTCTTATTGACGATGAAACACATTAATTGCAACCTAATTTAATCCAAAATCACAATGCCGACTTACTTACACGAGGACTGACACTCTCACTTTCTATGATAAGAACCTCTCCTGTGAGTACAGTTTCAGATTCCGATGCTTCACTTCAGGTTTACTGTATACCTTGGACCTTCTCTTTGACGATGAAACACAGAAATTGAATCCGAATTTAATACAAAAGGCACAATGCCGCCTTAAGTACATATGGACTGACACTCTCACTTTCTATAATATGAATCCCTCCTGTGAGTCCAGTTTCAGATTCCGGTGCTTCACTTCTAGTTTACTGTATCTTTTGGACTGTCTTATTAACGATGAAAAACAGAAATTGCATCCGAATGTAATACAAAAGTCACAATGCCAACTTAAGTACAAGAGGACTGACACTCTCACTTTTTATGATATGAACCACTCCTGTGATTCCAGTTTTGGATTCCGATGCTCATTTCAAGTTTACTGTATCCCATGGACCTTCTTATTGACGATGAAACACAGAAATTTCATCCGAATTTAATACAAAAGGCACAATGCCGACTTAAGTACAAGAGGACGGACACTCTCACTTTCTATGATATGAACCTCTCCTGTGAGTCCAGTTTTAGATTCCGATGCTTCACCTCAGGTTTACTGTATACCTTGGACCTTCTTATTGACGATGAAGCACAGAAATTGCATCCGAATTTAATACAAAAGGCACAATGCCGACTTAAGTACAAGAGGACGGACACTCTCACTTTCTATGATATGAACCTTTCCTGTGAGTCCAGTTTTAGTCTCCGATGCTTCACTTCAGGTTTACTGTATACCTTGGACCTTCTTATTGACGATGAAACACAGAAATTGCATAAGAATTTAATACAAAAGGCACAATGCCGACTTAGTTACAAGAGGACGGACACTCTCACTTTCTATGATATGAACCTCTCCTGTGAGTCCAGTTTAAGATTCCGATGCTTCACTTCAGGTTTACTGTATACATTGGACCTTCTTATTGACGATGAAACACAGAAATTGCATCCGAATTTAATACAAAAGGCACAATGCCGACTTATTTACAAGAGGACAGACACTCTCACTTTCTATGATATGAACCTCTCCTGTGAGTCCAGTTTTAGGTTCCGATGCTTCACTTCAGGTTTACTGTATCCCTTGGACCTTCTTATTGACGATGAAACACAGAAATTGCATCCGAATTTAATATCAAAAGTCACAATGCCGACTTAAGTACAAGAGGACTGACACTCTCACTTTCTGTGATATGAACCTCTCCTGTGATTCCAGTTTTAGCTACCGATGCTTCACTTCAGGTTTACTGTATCCCTTGGACCTTCTCATTGACGATGAATCACAGTAATTGCATCCGAATTTAATACAAAAGGAACATTGCCGACTTATGTACAAGAGGACGGCACTCTCACTTTCTATGATATGAATCCCTACTGTGAGTCCAGTTTCAGATTCCGATGCTTCACTTCTGGTTTACTGTATCCCTTGGACTTTCTTATTGACGAAGAAAGACAGAAATTGCATCCGAATGTAATACAAAAAACACAATGCCGACTTAAGTACAAGAGGACTGACACTCTCACTTTCTATGATATGAACCTCTCCTGTGTGTCCAGTTTTAGATTCCGATGCTTCACTTCAGGTTTACTGAATCCCTAGGCCTTCTTATTGACGATGAAACACAGAAACTGCATCCGAATTTAATACAAGAGGCACAATGCCGACTTAAGTACAAGAAAACTGACACTCTCACTTTCTATGATATGAACCTCTCCTGTGAGTCCAGTTTTAGACACCGATGCTTCACTTCAGGTTTACTGTATCCCTTGGACCTTCTTATGACGATGATACACAGAAATTGCATCCGAATTTAATACAAAGGTCACAATGCCGACTTAAGTACAAGAGGACTGACACTCTCACTTTCTTTGATATGAACCTCTCCTGTGAGTCCAGTTTGAGATTCCGATGCTTCACTTCAGGTTTACTGTATCCCTTGGACCTTCGTATTGACGATGAAACACAGAAATCGTATCCGAATTTAATACAAAAGTCACAATGCCGACTTAAGTACAAGAGGACTGACACTCTGACTTTCTATGATATGAGCCACTCCTGTGATTCCAGTTTTGGAATCCGATTCTTCATTTCAAGTTTACTGTATCCCATGGACCTTCTTATTGACGATGAAACACAAAAATTGCATCCCAGTTTAATACAAAAGGCACAATGCCGACTTAAGTACAAGAGGACGGACACTCTCACTTTCTATGATATGAACCTCTCCTGTGAGTCCAGTTTTAGATTCCGATGCTTCTCTTCGGGTTTACTGTATCCCTTGGACCTTCTTATTGACGATGAAACACAGAAATTGAATCCGAATTTAATACAAAACGCACAATGCCGACTTAAGTACAAGAGGACTGACACTGTCACATTCTACGATATGAACCTCTCCTGTGAGTCCAGTTTTAGATTCCGATGCTTCACTTCAGGTTTACTGTATCCCTTGGACCTTCTTAATGACGATGAAACACAGAAATTGCATCCAAATTTAATACAAAAAGAACAAATCCGACTTAAGTACATAAGGACTGACACTGTCACTTTCTATGATATGAATCTCTCCTGTGAGGTCAGTTTCAGATTCCGATGCTTCACTTCAGGTTTACTGTATCCCTTGGACCTTCTTATTGATGATGAAACACAGAAATTGCGTCCGAATTTAATACAAAAGTCACATTGCCGAATTAAGTACAAGAGAACTGACACTATCACTTTCTATGATATGAACCTCTCCTGTGAGTCCAGTTTTAGATTCCGCTGCTTCACTTCACGTTTACTGTATCCCTTGGACCTTCTTATTGGCGATCAAACACAGATATTGCATTCGACATTAAAACAAAAGGCACAATGCCGACTTAAGTACAAGAGGACTGACACTCTCACTTTCTTTGATATGAACCTTTCCTGTGAGTCCTGTTTTAGATTCTGATGTTTCACTTCAGGTTTACTGTATCCCATGGACCTTCTTATTGACGATGAAACACAGAAATTGCATCCGAATTTAATGCAAAAGGCACAATGCCGACTTAAGTACAAGCGGACTGACACTCTCACTTTCTATGATATCAACCTCTCCCGTGAGTCCAGTTTTAGATTCCGATGCTCAACTTCAGGTTTACTGTATCCCTTGGACCTCCTTATTGACGATGAAACACTGAAATTGCATCCGAATTTAATACAAAAGGCACAATGCCGACTGAAGTACAAGAGGACGGACATTCTCACTTTCTGTGATTTCAACCTCTCCTGTGAGTCCAGTTTTAGATTCCGATGCTTCACTTCAGGTTTACTGTATCCCTTGGACCTTCTTATTGACGATGAAACACAGAAATTGCATCCGAATTTATTGCAAAAGGCACAATGCCGACTTAAGTACAAGAGGACGGACACTCTCACTTACTATGATATGAACCTCTCCTGTGAGTCCAGTTTTAGATTCCGATGCTTCACTTCGGGTTGTTGTATACCGTGTACCTTCTTATTGACGATGAAACACAGAAATTGCATCCGAATGTGATACAAAAGGCACAATTCCGACTTAAGTACAAGGGGACGGACACTCTCACTTTCTATGATATGAACCTCTCCTGTGAGTCCAGTTTTAGATTCCGATGCTTCACTTCGGGTTTACTGTATCCCTTGGCCCTTCTTATTGACGATGAAACACAGAAATTGCATCCGAATTTAATACAAAAGGCACAATGCCGACTTAAGTACAAGAGGACTGACACTCTCACTTTTTATGATATGAACCTCTCCTGTGAGTCCAGTTTTCGATTCCGATGCTTAACTTCAGGTTTATTGTATCCCTTGGGCCTTCTTGTTGACGATGAAACACAGAAATTGCATCCAAATTTAATACAAAAGGCACAATGCCGACTTATTTACAAGAGGACTGACACTCTCACTTTCTATGATATGAACCTATCCTGTGAGTCCAGTTTTAGATACCGATGCTTCACTTCAGGTTTACTGTATCCCTTGGACATTCTTATTGACGATGAAACACAGTTATTGCATCCGAATTTAAGACAAAATTCACAATGCCGACTTAAGTACAAGAGGACTGAAACTCTCACTTCTTTGATATGAACCTCTCCTGTGAGTCCAGTTTTAGATTCCGATGCTTCACTTCACGTTTACTGTATCCCTTGGACCTTCTTATTGACGATGAAACACAGAAATTGAATCCGAATTAAATACAAAAGGCACAATGCCGACTTAAGTACAAGAGGACTGACCCTCTACTTTTCTATGATATGAACCTCTCCTGTGAGTCCAGTTTTAGATTCCGATGCTTCACTTCAGGTCTACTGTATCCCTTGGACCTTCTCATTGACGATGAAACACAGAAATTGCATCCCAATTTAATCCAAAAAGCACAATGCCGACTTATGTACATAAGGACTGACACTCTCACTTTCTATGATATGAATCTCTCCTGTGAGTCCAGTTTCAGATTCCGATGCTTCACTTCAGGTTTACTGTATCCCTTGGATCTTCTTATTGACGATGAAACACAGAAATTGCATCCAAATTTAATACAAAAGTCACAATGCCGACTTAAGTACAAGAGGACGGACACTCTCACTTTCTATGAAATGAACCTCTTCTGTGAGTCCAGTTTTAGATCTCGATGCTTCACTTCAGGTTTACTGTATGCCTTGGACCTTCTTATTGACGATGAAACACAAAAATTGCATCCGAATTTAAAACAAAAAGCACAATGCCGTCATAAGTACAAGAGGACTGACACTCTCATTTTCTATGATATGAACCTCTCCTGTGGGTCCAGTTTTAGATTCCGATGCTTCACTTCAGGTTTACTGTTTCCCTTGGACCTTCTTATTGACGATGAAACACAGAAATTGCATCCGAATTTAATACAAAAGGCACAATGCCGAGTTAAGTACAAGAGGACTGACACTCTCACTTTCTATGATATGAACCTCTCCTGTGAGTCCAGTTTTAGATACCGATGCTTCACTTCAGGTTTACTGTATCCCTTGGACATTCTTGTGACGATGAAACACAGAAATTGCATCTGAATTTAATACAAAAGTCACAATGCCGACTTTAGCACAAGAGGTCTCACACTCTCACTTTCTATGATATGAACCTCTCCTGTGAGTCCAGTTTTACATTCCGATGCTTCACTTCAGGTTTACTGTATCCCTTGGACCTTCTTATGGACGATGAAACACAGAAATTGCATCCGAATTTAATACAAAATTCACAATGCCGACTTAAGGACAAGAGGACTGACACTCTCACTTTCTATGATATGAACCACTCCTGTGAGTCCAGTTTTGGATTCCGATGCTTCATTTCAAGTTTACTGTATACCATGGACATTCTTATTGATGAAAAACACAGAAATTGCATCCGAATTTAATACAAAAGGCACAATGCCGACTTAAGTACAAGAGCACTGACACTCTCACTTTCTATGATATGAACCTCTCCTGTGAGTCCAGTTTTAGACTGCGATGATTCACTTCAGGTTTACGGTATCCCATGGACCTTCTTATTGACGATGAAACACAGAAATTGCATCCCAATTTAATACAAAAGTCACAATACCGACTTAAGTACAAGAGGACGGACACTCTCACTTTCTATGAAATGAACCTCTCATGAGAGTCCAGTTTTAGATTCCGATGCTTCACTTCAGGTTTACTGTATCCCTTGGACCTTCTTATTGACGATGAAACACAGAAATTGCATCCGAATTTAATACAAAAGGCACAATGCCGACTTATTTACAAGAGGACTGACACTCTCACTTTCTATGAAATGAACCTCTCTTGTGAGTCCAGTTTTAGGTTCCGATGCTTCACTTCAGGTTTACTGTATCCCTGGGACCTTCTCATTGACGATGAAACACAGTAATTGCATCCGAATTTAATACAAAAGGCACAATGCCGACTTAAGTACAAGAGGACGGACACTCTCACTTTCTATGATATGAATCCCTACTGTGAGTCCATTTTCAGATTCCGATGCTTCACTTCTGGTTTACTGTATCCCTTGGACTATCTTATGAACGATGAAAGACAGAAATTGCTTCCGAATGTAATACAACAGTCACAATACTGACTTAAGTACAAGAGGACTGACACTCTCACTTTCTATGATATGAACCTCTCCTGTGAGTCCAGTTTTAGATTCCGATGCTTCACTTCAGGTTTACTGTATCCCTAGGACCTTCTTATTGACGATGAAACACAGAAATTGCATCCGAATTAAATACAAGAGGCACAATGCCGACTTAAGTACAAGAAAACTGACACTCTCACTTTCTATGATATGAACCTCTCCTGTGAGTCCAGTTTTAGACACCGATGCTTCACTTCAGGTTTACTGTATCCCTTGGACCTTCTAACGACGATGATACACGGAAATTGCATCCGAATTTAATACAAAGGTCACAATGCCGACTTAAGTACAAGAGGACTGACACTCTCACTTTCTATGATATGAACATCTCCTGTGAGTGCAGTTTTAGATTCCGATGCTTCACTTCATGTTTACTGTATCCCCTGGACATTCTTATTGACGATGAAACACAGAAATTGCATCCGAATTTAATACAAAAGGCACAATGCCGACTTATTTACAAGAGGACTGACACTCTCACTTTCTATGATATGAACCTCTCCTGTGAGTCCAGTTTTAGGTTCCGATGCTTCACTTCAGGTTTACTGTATCCCTTGGACCTTCTTATTGACGATGAAACACAGAAATTGCATCCGAATTTAATATCAAAAGTCACAATGCCGACTTAAGTACAAGAGGACTGACACTCTCACTTTCTGTGAGATGAACCTCTCCTGTGATTCCAGTTTTAGATTCCGATGCTTCACTCCAGGTTTACTGTATCCCTTGGACGTTCCCATTGTCGATGATACACAGTAATTGCATCCGAATTTAATACAAAAGGCACAATGCCGACTGAAGTACAAGAGGACTGACACTCTCACTTTCTATGATATGAACCTCTCCTGTGAGTACAGTTTTTAGTTTCCGATGCTTCACTTCAGGTTTACTGTATCCCTTGGACCTTCTTATTGACGATGAAACACAGAATTCGCTTCCGAATTTAATACAAAAGTCACAATGCCGACTTAAGTACCAGAGGACTGACACTCTCACTTTCTATGATATGAACCACTCCTGTGATTCCAGTTTTCGATTCCGATGCTTCATTTCAAGTTTACTGTATCCCATGGACCTTCTTATTGACGATGAAACACAAAAATTGCATCCGAATTTAATACAAAAGGCACAATGCCGACTTAAGTACAAGAGGACGGACACTCTCACTTTCTATGAAATGAACCTCTTCTGTGAGTCCAGTTTTAGATCCCGATGCTTCACTTCAGGTTTACTGTATGCCTTGGACCTTCTTATTGACGATGAAACACAAAAATTGCATCCGAATTTAAAACTAAAAGCACAATGCCGTCATAAGTACAAGAGGACTGACACTCTCATTTTCTATAATATGAACCTCTCCTGTGGGTCCAGTTTTAGATTCCGATGCTTCACTTCAGGTTTACTGTTTCCCTTGGACCTTCTTATTGACGATGAAACACAGAAATTGCATCCGAATTTAATACAAAAGGCACAATGCCGAGTTAAGTACAAGAGGACTGACACTCTCACTTTCTATGATATGAACCTCTCCTGTGAGTCCAGTTTTAGATACCGATGCTTCACTTCAGGTTTACTGTATCCCTTGGACATTCTTGTGACGATGAAACACAGAAATTGCATCTGAATTTAATACAAAAGTCACAATGCCGACTTTAGCACAAGAGGTCTCACACTCTCACTTTCTATGATATGAACCTCTCCTGTGAGTCCAGTTTTACATTCCGATGCTTCACTTCAGGTTTACTGTATCCCTTGGACCTTCTTATGGACGATGAAACACAGAAATTGCATCCGAATTTAATACAAAATTCACAATGCCGACTTAAGGACAAGAGGACTGACACTCTCACTTTCTATGATATGAACCACTCCTGTGAGTCCAGTTTTGGATTCCGATGCTTCATTTCAAGTTTACTGTATACCATGGACATTCTTATTGATGAAAAACACAGAAATTGCATCCGAATTTAATACAAAAGGCACAATGCCGACTTAAGTACAAGAGCACTGACACTCTCACTTTCTATGATATGAACCTCTCCTGTGAGTCCAGTTTTAGACTGCGATGATTCACTTCAGGTTTACGGTATCCCATGGACCTTCTTATTGACGATGAAACACAGAAATTGCATCCCAATTTAATACAAAAGTCACAATACCGACTTAAGTACAAGAGGACGGACACTCTCACTTTCTATGAAATGAACCTCTCATGAGAGTCCAGTTTTAGATTCCGATGCTTCACTTCAGGTTTACTGTATCCCTTGGACCTTCTTATTGACGATGAAACACAGAAATTGCATCCGAATTTAATACAAAAGGCACAATGCCGACTTATTTACAAGAGGACTGACACTCTCACTTTCTATGATATGAACCTCTCTTGTGAGTCCAGTTTTAGGTTCCGATGCTTCACTTCAGGTTTACTGTATCCCTGGGACCTTCTCATTGACGATGAAACACAGTAATTGCATCCGAATTTAATACAAAAGGCACAATGCCGACTTAAGTACAAGAGGACGGACACTCTCACTTTCTATGATATGAATCCCTACTGTGAGTCCATTTTCAGATTCCGATGCTTCAATTCTGGTTTACTGTATCCCTTGGACTATCTTATGAACGATGAAAGACAGAAATTGCTTCCGAATGTAATACAACAGTCACAATACTGACTTAAGTACAAGAGGACTGACACTCTCACTTTCTATGATATGAACCTCTCCTGTGAGTCCAGTTTTAGATTCCGATGCTTCACTTCAGGTTTACTGTATCCCTAGGACCTTCTTATTGACGATGAAACACAGAAATTGCATCCGAATTAAATACAAGAGGCACAATGCCGACTTAAGTACAAGAAAACTGACACTCTCACTTTCTATGATATGAACCTCTCCTGTGAGTCCAGTTTTAGACACCGATGCTTCACTTCAGGTTTACTGTATCCCTTGGACCTTCTAATGACGATGATACACGGAAATTGCATCCGAATTTAATACAAAGGTCACAATGCCGACGTAAGTACAAGAGGACTGACACTCTCACTTTCTATGATATGTACATCTCCTGTGAGTGCAGTTTTAGATTCCGATGCTTCACTTCATGTTTACTGTATCCCCTGGACATTCTTATTGACGATGAAACACAGAAATTGCATCCGAATTTAATACAAAAGGCACAATGCCGACTTATTTACAAGAGGACTGACACTCTCACTTTCTATGATATGAACCTCTCCTGTGAGTCCAGTTTTAGGTTCCGATGCTTCACTTCAGGTTTACTGTATCCCTTGGACCTTCTTATTGACGATGAAACACAGAAATTGCATCCGAATTTAATATCAAAAGTCACAATGCCGACTTAAGTACAAGAGGACTGACACTCTCACTTTCTGTGAGATGAACCTCTCCTGTGATTCCAGTTTTAGATTCCGATGCTTCACTCCAGGTTTACTGTATCCCTTGGACCTTCCCATTGTCGATGATACACAGTAATTGCATCCGAATTTAATACAAAAGGCACAATGCCGACTGAAGTACAAGAGGACTGACACTCTCACTTTCTATGATATGAACCTCTCCTGTGAGTCCAGTTTTTAGTTTCCGATGCTTCACTTCAGGTTTACTGTATCTCTTGGACCTTCTTATTGACGATGAAACACAGAATTCGCTTCCGAATTTAATACAAAAGTCACAATGCCGACTTAAGTACCAGAGGACTGACACTCTCACTTTCTATGATATGAACCACTCCTGTGATTTCAGTTTTCGATTCCGATGCTTCATTTCAAGTTTACTGTATCCCATGGACCTTCTTATTGACGATGAAACACAAAAATTGCATCCGAATTTAATACAAAAGGCACAATGCCGACTTAAGTACAAGAGGACGGACACTCTCACTTTCTATCATATGAACCTCTCCCGTGTGTGCAGTTTTAGATTCCGATGCTTCACTTCAGGTTTACTGTATCCCTTGGACCTTCTTATTGACGATGAAACACAGAAATTGCATCCGAATTTAATACAAAAGGCATAATGCCGACCTAAGTACCAGAGGACGGACACTCTCACTTTCTATGATATGAACCTCTCCTGTGAGTCCAGTTTTAGATTCCGATGCGTCACTTCGGGTTTACTGTATACCTTGGACCCTGTTATTGACGATGAAACACAGATATTGCATCCGAATTTAATACAAAAGGCACAATGCCGACTTAAGGACAAGAGGACTGACACTCTCACTTTCTATGATATGAACCTCTCCTGTGAGTCCAGTTTTAGATTCCGATGCTTCACTTCAGGTTTACTGTATCCCTTGGACCTTCTTATTGACGATGAAACACAGATATTGCATCCGAATTTAATACAAAAGGCACAATGCCGACTTATTTACATGAGGACTGACACTCTCATTTTCTATGATAAGAACCTCTCGTGACAGTACAGTTTCAGATTCCGATGCTTCACTTCAGGTTTATTGTATCCCTTGGACGTTCTTATTGACGATGAAACACAGATATTGCATCCGAATTTAAGACAAAATTCACAATGCCGACTTAAGTACAAGTGGACTGAAACTCTCACTTTCTTGGATATGAACCTCTCCTGTGAGTCCAGTTTTAGATTCCAATGCTTCACTTCAGGTTTACTGTTACCCTTGGACCTTCTTATTGATGATGAAACACAGAAATTGCATCCGATTTTATTACAAAAGGCACAATGCCGCCTTAAGTACAAGAGGACTGACACTCTCACTTTCTATGATATGAACCTCTCCTGTGAGTCCAGTTGTAGATTCCGATGCTTCATTTCAGGTTTACTGTATCCCTTGGACCTTCCTATTGACGATGAAACACAGAAATTGAATCCGAATTAAATACAAAAGGCAAATTGCCGACTTAAGTACAAGAGGACTGACATTGTCACTTTCTATGATATGAACCTCTCCTGTGAGTCCAGTTTTAGATTCCGATGCTTCACTTCAGGTTTACTGTATCCCTTGGACCCTCTTATTGACGATGGAACACAGAAAATGCATCCGAATTTAATACAAAAAGCACAATGCCGACTTAAGTACATAAGGACTGACACTCTCACTTTCTATGATATGAATCTCTCCTGTGAGGTCAGTTTCAGATTCCGATGCTTCACTTCAGGTTTACTGTATCCCTTGGACTTTCTTATTGACGATGAAGCACAGAAATTGCATCCGAATTTAATACAAAAGTCACAATGCCCACTTAAGTACAAGAGGACTGACACTATCACTTTCTATGATATGAACCTCTCCTGTGAGTCCAGTTTTAGATTCCGATGCTTCAATTCACGTTTACTGTATCCCTTGGACTTTCTTATTGACGATCAAACACAGAAATTGCATTCGACATTAAAACAAAAGGCACAATGCCGACTTAAGTACAAGGGCACTGACACTCTCACTTTCTATGATATGAACCTCTCCTGTGAGTCCAGTTTTAGATTCCGATGTTTCACTTCAGGTTTACTGTATCCCATGGACCTTCTTATTGACGATGAAACACAGAAATTGCATCCGAATTTAATGCAAAAGGCACAATGCCGACTTAAATTCAAGCGGACTAACACTCTCACTTTCTATGATATCAACCTCTCCTGTGAGTCCAGTTTTAGATTCCGATGCTACACTTCAGGTTTACTGTATCCCTAGGACCTTCTTATTGACGATGAAACACAGAAATTGCATCCGAATTAAATACAAGAGGCACAATGCCGACTTAAGTACAAGAAAACTGACACTCTCACTTTCTATGATATGAACCTCTCCTGTGAGTCCAGTTTTAGACACCGATGCTTCACTTCAGGTTTACTGTATCCCTTGGACCTTCTAACGACGATGATACACGGAAATTGCATCCGAATTTAATACAAAGGTCACAATGCCGACTTAAGTACAAGAGGACTGACACTCTCACTTTCTATGATATGAACATCTCCTGTGAGTGCAGTTTTAGATTCCGATGCTTCACTTCATGTTTACTGTATCCCCTGGACATTCTTATTGACGATGAAACACAGAAATTGCATCCGAATTTAATACAAAAGGCACAATGCCGACTTATTTACAAGAGGACTGACACTCTCACTTTCTATGATATGAACCTCTCCTGTGAGTCCAGTTTTAGGTTCCGATGCTTCACTTCAGGTTTACTGTATCCCTTGGACCTTCTTATTGACGATGAAACACAGAAATTGCATCCGAATTTAATATCAAAAGTCACAATGCCGACTTAAGTACAAGAGGACTGACACTCTCACTTTCTGTGAGATGAACCTCTCCTGTGATTCCAGTTTTAGATTCCGATGCTTCACTCCAGGTTTACTGTATCCCTTGGACGTTCCCATTGTCGATGATACACAGTAATTGCATCCGAATTTAATACAAAAGGCACAATGCCGACTGAAGTACAAGAGGACTGACACTCTCACTTTCTATGATATGAACCTCTCCTGTGAGTACAGTTTTTAGTTTCCGATGCTTCACTTCAGGTTTACTGTATCCCTTGGACCTTCTTATTGACGATGAAACACAGAATTCGCTTCCGAATTTAATACAAAAGTCACAATGCCGACTTAAGTACCAGAGGACTGACACTCTCACTTTCTATGATATGAACCACTCCTGTGATTCCAGTTTTCGATTCCGATGCTTCATTTCAAGTTTACTGTATCCCATGGACCTTCTTATTGACGATGAAACACAAAAATTGCATCCGAATTTAATACAAAAGGCACAATGCCGACTTAAGTACAAGAGGACGGACACTCTCACTTTCTATGAAATGAACCTCTTCTGTGAGTCCAGTTTTAGATCCCGATGCTTCACTTCAGGTTTACTGTATGCCTTGGACCTTCTTATTGACGATGAAACACAAAAATTGCATCCGAATTTAAAACTAAAAGCACAATGCCGTCATAAGTACAAGAGGACTGACACTCTCATTTTCTATAATATGAACCTCTCCTGTGGGTCCAGTTTTAGATTCCGATGCTTCACTTCAGGTTTACTGTTTCCCTTGGACCTTCTTATTGACGATGAAACACAGAAATTGCATCCGAATTTAATACAAAAGGCACAATGCCGAGTTAAGTACAAGAGGACTGACACTCTCACTTTCTATGATATGAACCTCTCCTGTGAGTCCAGTTTTAGATACCGATGCTTCACTTCAGGTTTACTGTATCCCTTGGACATTCTTGTGACGATGAAACACAGAAATTGCATCTGAATTTAATACAAAAGTCACAATGCCGACTTTAGCACAAGAGGTCTCACACTCTCACTTTCTATGATATGAACCTCTCCTGTGAGTCCAGTTTTACATTCCGATGCTTCACTTCAGGTTTACTGTATCCCTTGGACCTTCTTATGGACGATGAAACACAGAAATTGCATCCGAATTTAATACAAAATTCACAATGCCGACTTAAGGACAAGAGGACTGACACTCTCACTTTCTATGATATGAACCACTCCTGTGAGTCCAGTTTTGGATTCCGATGCTTCATTTCAAGTTTACTGTATACCATGGACATTCTTATTGATGAAAAACACAGAAATTGCATCCGAATTTAATACAAAAGGCACAATGCCGACTTAAGTACAAGAGCACTGACACTCTCACTTTCTATGATATGAACCTCTCCTGTGAGTCCAGTTTTAGACTGCGATGATTCACTTCAGGTTTACGGTATCCCATGGACCTTCTTATTGACGATGAAACACAGAAATTGCATCCCAATTTAATACAAAAGTCACAATACCGACTTAAGTACAAGAGGACGGACACTCTCACTTTCTATGAAATGAACCTCTCATGAGAGTCCAGTTTTAGATTCCGATGCTTCACTTCAGGTTTACTGTATCCCTTGGACCTTCTTATTGACGATGAAACACAGAAATTGCATCCGAATTTAATACAAAAGGCACAATGCCGACTTATTTACAAGAGGACTGACACTCTCACTTTCTATGATATGAACCTCTCTTGTGAGTCCAGTTTTAGGTTCCGATGCTTCACTTCAGGTTTACTGTATCCCTGGGACCTTCTCATTGACGATGAAACACAGTAATTGCATCCGAATTTAATACAAAAGGCACAATGCCGACTTAAGTACAAGAGGACGGACACTCTCACTTTCTATGATATGAATCCCTACTGTGAGTCCATTTTCAGATTCCGATGCTTCAATTCTGGTTTACTGTATCCCTTGGACTATCTTATGAACGATGAAAGACAGAAATTGCTTCCGAATGTAATACAACAGTCACAATACTGACTTAAGTACAAGAGGACTGACACTCTCACTTTCTATGATATGAACCTCTCCTGTGAGTCCAGTTTTAGATTCCGATGCTTCACTTCAGGTTTACTGTATCCCTAGGACCTTCTTATTGACGATGAAACACAGAAATTGCATCCGAATTAAATACAAGAGGCACAATGCCGACTTAAGTACAAGAAAACTGACACTCTCACTTTCTATGATATGAACCTCTCCTGTGAGTCCAGTTTTAGACACCGATGCTTCACTTCAGGTTTACTGTATCCCTTGGACCTTCTAATGACGATGATACACGGAAATTGCATCCGAATTTAATACAAAGGTCACAATGCCGACGTAAGTACAAGAGGACTGACACTCTCACTTTCTATGATATGTACATCTCCTGTGAGTGCAGTTTTAGATTCCGATGCTTCACTTCATGTTTACTGTATCCCCTGGACATTCTTATTGACGATGAAACACAGAAATTGCATCCGAATTTAATACAAAAGGCACAATGCCGACTTATTTACAAGAGGACTGACACTCTCACTTTCTATGATATGAACCTCTCCTGTGAGTCCAGTTTTAGGTTCCGATGCTTCACTTCAGGTTTACTGTATCCCTTGGACCTTCTTATTGACGATGAAACACAGAAATTGCATCCGAATTTAATATCAAAAGTCACAATGCCGACTTAAGTACAAGAGGACTGACACTCTCACTTTCTGTGAGATGAACCTCTCCTGTGATTCCAGTTTTAGATTCCGATGCTTCACTCCAGGTTTACTGTATCCCTTGGACCTTCCCATTGTCGATGATACACAGTAATTGCATCCGAATTTAATACAAAAGGCACAATGCCGACTGAAGTACAAGAGGACTGACACTCTCACTTTCTATGATATGAACCTCTCCTGTGAGTCCAGTTTTTAGTTTCCGATGCTTCACTTCAGGTTTACTGTATCTCTTGGACCTTCTTATTGACGATGAAACACAGAATTCGCTTCCGAATTTAATACAAAAGTCACAATGCCGACTTAAGTACCAGAGGACTGACACTCTCACTTTCTATGATATGAACCACTCCTGTGATTTCAGTTTTCGATTCCGATGCTTCATTTCAAGTTTACTGTATCCCATGGACCTTCTTATTGACGATGAAACACAAAAATTGCATCCGAATTTAATACAAAAGGCACAATGCCGACTTAAGTACAAGAGGACGGACACTCTCACTTTCTATCATATGAACCTCTCCCGTGTGTGCAGTTTTAGATTCCGATGCTTCACTTCAGGTTTACTGTATCCCTTGGACCTTCTTATTGACGATGAAACACAGAAATTGCATCCGAATTTAATACAAAAGGCATAATGCCGACCTAAGTACCAGAGGACGGACACTCTCACTTTCTATGATATGAACCTCTCCTGTGAGTCCAGTTTTAGATTCCGATGCGTCACTTCGGGTTTACTGTATACCTTGGACCCTGTTATTGACGATGAAACACAGATATTGCATCCGAATTTAATACAAAAGGCACAATGCCGACTTAAGGACAAGAGGACTGACACTCTCACTTTCTATGATATGAACCTCTCCTGTGAGTCCAGTTTTAGATTCCGATGCTTCACTTCAGGTTTACTGTATCCCTTGGACCTTCTTATTGACGATGAAACACAGATATTGCATCCGAATTTAATACAAAAGGCACAATGCCGACTTATTTACATGAGGACTGACACTCTCATTTTCTATGATAAGAACCTCTCGTGACAGTACAGTTTCAGATTCCGATGCTTCACTTCAGGTTTATTGTATCCCTTGGACGTTCTTATTGACGATGAAACACAGATATTGCATCCGAATTTAAGACAAAATTCACAATGCCGACTTAAGTACAAGTGGACTGAAACTCTCACTTTCTTGGATATGAACCTCTCCTGTGAGTCCAGTTTTAGATTCCAATGCTTCACTTCAGGTTTACTGTTACCCTTGGACCTTCTTATTGATGATGAAACACAGAAATTGCATCCGATTTTATTACAAAAGGCACAATGCCGCCTTAAGTACAAGAGGACTGACACTCTCACTTTCTATGATATGAACCTCTCCTGTGAGTCCAGTTGTAGATTCCGATGCTTCATTTCAGGTTTACTGTATCCCTTGGACCTTCCTATTGACGATGAAACACAGAAATTGAATCCGAATTAAATACAAAAGGCAAATTGCCGACTTAAGTACAAGAGGACTGACATTGTCACTTTCTATGATATGAACCTCTCCTGTGAGTCCAGTTTTAGATTCCGATGCTTCACTTCAGGTTTACTGTATCCCTTGGACCCTCTTATTGACGATGGAACACAGAAAATGCATCCGAATTTAATACAAAAAGCACAATGCCGACTTAAGTACATAAGGACTGACACTCTCACTTTCTATGATATGAATCTCTCCTGTGAGGTCAGTTTCAGATTCCGATGCTTCACTTCAGGTTTACTGTATCCCTTGGACTTTCTTATTGACGATGAAGCACAGAAATTGCATCCGAATTTAATACAAAAGTCACAATGCCCACTTAAGTACAAGAGGACTGACACTATCACTTTCTATGATATGAACCTCTCCTGTGAGTCCAGTTTTAGATTCCGATGCTTCAATTCACGTTTACTGTATCCCTTGGACTTTCTTATTGACGATCAAACACAGAAATTGCATTCGACATTAAAACAAAAGGCACAATGCCGACTTAAGTACAAGGGCACTGACACTCTCACTTTCTATGATATGAACCTCTCCTGTGAGTCCAGTTTTAGATTCCGATGTTTCACTTCAGGTTTACTGTATCCCATGGACCTTCTTATTGACGATGAAACACAGAAATTGCATCCGAATTTAATGCAAAAGGCACAATGCCGACTTAAATTCAAGCGGACTAACACTCTCACTTTCTATGATATCAACCTCTCCTGTGAGTCCAGTTTTAGATTCCGATGCTACACTTCAGGTTTACTGTATCCCTTGGACCTTCTTATTGACGATGAAACACTGAAATTGCATCCGAATTTAATACAAAAGGCACAATGCCGACTGAAGTACAAGAGGATGGACACTCTCACTTTCTATGATATGAACCTCTCCTGTGTGTCCAGTTTTCGATTCCGATGCTTCACTTCAGGTTTACTGTATCCCTTGGACCTTCTTATTGACGATGAAACACTGAAATTGCATCCGAATTTAATGCAAAAGGCACAATGCCGACTTAAGTACAAGAGGACGAACACTCTCACTTTCTATATGAACCTCTCCTGTGAGTCCAGTTTTAGATTCCGATGCTTCACTTCGGGTTTTTGTATACCGTGGACCTTCTTATTGACGATGAAACACAGAAATTGCATCCGAATGTGATACAAAAGGCACAATGCCGACTGAAGTACAAGAGGACGGACACTCTCACTTTCTATGATATGAACCTCTCCTGTGAGTCCAGTTTTAGATTCCAATGCTTCACTTCGGGTTTACTGTATCCCTTGGCCCTTGTTATTGACGATGAAACACAGAAATTGCATCCGAATTAAATACAAAAGGCACAATGCCAACTTAAGTACAAGAGGACTGACACTCTCACTTTTTATGATATGAACCTCTCCTGTGAGTCCAGTTTTCGATTCCGATGCTTAACTTCAGGTTTATAGTATCCCTTGGACCTTCTTGTTGACGATGAAACACAGAAATTGCATCCAAATTTAATACAAAAGCACAATGCCGACTTATTTACAAGAGGACTGACACTCTCACTTTCTATGATATGAACCTCTCCTGTGAGTCGAGTTTTTGATACCGATGCTTCACTTCAGGTTTACTATATCCCTTGGACCTTCTTATTGACGATGAAACACAGAAATTGCATCCGAATTTAATACAAAAGTCACAATGCCGACTTAGGTACAAGAGGACGGACACTCTCACTTTCTATGAAATGAACCTGTCCTGTGAGTCCAGTTTGAGATCCCGATGTTTCACTTCAGGTTTACTGTATCCCTTGGACCATCTTATTGACGACGAAACACAAAAATTGCATCCGAATTAAAAACAAAAAGCTCAATGCCGACTTAAGTACAAGAGGACTGACACTCTCACTTTCTATGATATGAACCTCTCCTGTGGGTCCAGTTTTAGATTCCGATGCTTCACTTCAGGTTTACTGTATCCCTTGGACCTTCGTATTGACGATGAAACACAGAAATTGCATCCGAATTTAATACAAAAGGCACAATGCCGAGTTAAGTACAAGAGGACTGACACTCTCACTTTCTATGATATGAACCTCTCCTGTGAGTGCACTTTTAGGTTCCGATGCTTCACTTCAGGTTTACTGTATCCCTTGGACCTTCTTATGGACGATGAAACACAGAAATTGCATCCGAATTTAATACAAAAGTCACAATGCCGACTTAAGAACAAGAGGACTTACACTCTCACTTTCTATGATATGAACCACTCCTGTGAATACAGTTTTGGATTCCGATGCTTCATTTCAAGTTTACTGTATCCCATGGACCTTCTTATTGACGATGAAACACAGAAATTGCATCCGAATTTAATACAAAAGGCACAATGCCGACTTAAGTACAAGAGGACTGACACTCTCACTTTCTATGATATGAACCTCTCCTGTGAGTCCAGTTTTAGATTCCGATGCTTCACTTCATGTTTACTGTATCCCATGGACCTTCTTATTGACGATGAAACACAGAATTTGCATCCGAATATAATGCAAAAGGCACAATGCCGACTTAAGTACAAGTGGACTGACATTCTCTCTTTCCATGTTATCAAGCTCTCCTGTGAGTCCAGTTTTAGATTCCGATGCTTCACTTCAGGTTTACTATATCCCTTGGTCCTTCTTATTGACGATGAAACATAGAAATTGCATCCGAATTTAATCCAAAAAGCACAATGCCGACTTAAGTACATAAGGTCTGACACTCTCACTTTCTATGATATGAATCTCTCCTGTGAGTCCTGTTTCAGATTCCGATGCTTCACTTCAAGTTTACTGTATCCCTTGGACCTTCTTATTGACGATGAAACACAGAAATTGCATCCCAATTTAATACAAAAGTCACAATACCAACTTAAGTACAAAAGGACGGACACTCTCACTTTCTATGAAATGAACCTCTCCTGAGCGTCCAGTTTTAGATTCCGATGCTTCACTTCAGGTTTACTGTATCCCTTGGACCTTCTTATTGACGATGAAACACAGAAATTGCATCTTAATTTAATACAAAAGGCAAAATGCCGACTTATTTACAAGAGGACTGGCACTCTCACTTTCTATGATATGAACCTCTCCTGTGAGTCCAATTTTAGGTTTCGATGCTTCACTTCAGGTTTACTGTATCACTTGGAGCTTCTTATTGACGATGAAACACAGAAATTGCATCCGAATTTAATATCAAAAGTCACAATGCCGACTTAAGTACAAGAGGACTGACACTCTCACTTTCTGTCATATGAACCTCTACTGTGGTTCCAGTTTTAGATTCCGATGCTTCACTTCAGGTTTACTGTATCCCTTGGACCTTCTTATGACGATGATACACAGAAATTGCATCCGAATTTAATACAAAGGTCACAATGCCGACTTAAGTACAAGAGGACTGGCACTCTCACTTTCTATGATATGAACCTATCCTGTGAGTCCAGTTTGAAATTCCGATGCTTCACTTCAGGTTTACTGTATCCCTAGGACCTTCTTATTGACGATGAAACACAGAAATTGCATCCGAATTTAATACAAGAGGCACAATGCCGACTTAAGTACAAGAAAACTGACACTCTCACTTTCTATGATATGAACCTGTCCTGTGAGTCCAGTTTTAGACACCGATGCTTCACTTCAGGTTTACTGTATCCCTTGGACCTTCTTATGACGATGATACACAGAAATTGCATCCGAATTTAATACAAAGGTCACAATGCCGACTTAAGTACAAGAGGACTGGCACTCTCACTTTCTATGATATGAACCTATCCTGTGAGTCCAGTTTGAGATTCCGATGCTTCACTTCAGGTTTACTGTATCCCTTGGAACTTCTTATTGACGAAGAAACACAGAAATCGCATCCGAATTTAATACAAAAGTCACAATGCCGACTTAAGTACAAGAGGACTGACACTCTCACTTTCTATGAAATGAACCACTCCTGTGATTTAAGTTTTGGTAACCGATGCTTCATTTCAAGTTTACTGAATCCCATGGACCTTCTTATTGACGATGAAACACAGAAATTGCATCCGAATTTAATGCAAAAGGCACAATGCCGACTTAAATTCAAGCGGACTAACACTCTCACTTTCTATGATATCAACCTCTCCTGTGAGTCCAGTTTTAGATTCCGATGCTACACTTCAGGTTTACTGTATCCCTTGGACCTTCTTATTGACGATGAAACACTGAAATTGCATCCGAATTTAATACAAAAGGCACAATGCCGACTGAAGTACAAGAGGATGGACACTCTCACTTTCTATGATATGAACCTCTCCTGTGTGTCCAGTTTTCGATTCCGATGCTTCACTTCAGGTTTACTGTATCCCTTGGACCTTCTTATTGACGATGAAACACTGAAATTGCATCCGAATTTAATGCAAAAGGCACAATGCCGACTTAAGTACAAGAGGACGAACACTCTCACTTTCTATATGAACCTCTCCTGTGAGTCCAGTTTTAGATTCCGATGCTTCACTTCGGGTTTTTGTATACCGTGGACCTTCTTATTGACGATGAAACACAGAAATTGCATCCGAATTTGATACAAAAGGCACAATGCCGACTGAAGTACAAGAGGACGGACACTCTCACTTTCTATGATATGAACCTCTCCTGTGAGTCCAGTTTTAGATTCCAATGCTTCACTTCGGGTTTACTGTATCCCTTGGCCCTTGTTATTGACGATGAAACACAGAAATTGCATCCGAATTAAATACAAAAGGCACAATGCCAACTTAAGTACAAGAGGACTGACACTCTCACTTTTTATGATATGAACCTCTCCTGTGAGTCCAGTTTTCGATTCCGATGCTTAACTTCAGGTTTATAGTATCCCTTGGACCTTCTTGTTGACGATGAAACACAGAAATTGCATCCAAATTTAATACAAAAGCACAATGCCGACTTATTTACAAGAGGACTGACACTCTCACTTTCTATGATATGAACCTCTCCTGTGAGTCGAGTTTTTGATACCGATGCTTCACTTCAGGTTTACTATATCCCTTGGACCTTCTTATTGACGATGAAACACAGAAATTGCATCCGAATTTAATACAAAAGTCACAATGCCGACTTAGGTACAAGAGGACGGACACTCTCACTTTCTATGAAATGAACCTGTCCTGTGAGTCCAGTTTGAGATCCCGATGTTTCACTTCAGGTTTACTGTATCCCTTGGACCATCTTATTGACGACGAAACACAAAAATTGCATCCGAATTAAAAACAAAAAGCTCAATGCCGACTTAAGTACAAGAGGACTGACACTCTCACTTTCTATGATATGAACCTCTCCTGTGGGTCCAGTTTTAGATTCCGATGCTTCACTTCAGGTTTACTGTATCCCTTGGACCTTCGTATTGACGATGAAACACAGAAATTGCATCCGAATTTAATACAAAAGGCACAATGCCGAGTTAAGTACAAGAGGACTGACACTCTCACTTTCTATGATATGAACCTCTCCTGTGAGTGCACTTTTAGGTTCCGATGCTTCACTTCAGGTTTACTGTATCCCTTGGACCTTCTTATGGACGATGAAACACAGAAATTGCATCCGAATTTAATACAAAAGTCACAATGCCGACTTAAGAACAAGAGGACTTACACTCTCACTTTCTATGATATGAACCACTCCTGTGAGTACAGTTTTGGATTCCGATGCTTCATTTCAAGTTTACTGTATCCCATGGACCTTCTTATTGACGATGAAACACAGAAATTGCATCCGAATTTAATACAAAAGGCACAATGCCGACTTAAGTACAAGAGGACTGACACTCTCACTTTCTATGATATGAACCTCTCCTGTGAGTCCAGTTTTAGATTCCGATGCTTCACTTCATGTTTACTGTATCCCATGGACCTTCTTATTGACGATGAAACACAGAATTTGCATCCGAATATAATGCAAAAGGCACAATGCCGACTTAAGTACAAGTGGACTGACATTCTCTCTTTCCATGTTATCAAGCTCTCCTGTGAGTCCAGTTTTAGATTCCGATGCTTCACTTCAGGTTTACTATATCCCTTGGTCCTTCTTATTGACGATGAAACATAGAAATTGCATCCGAATTTAATCCAAAAAGCACAATGCCGACTTAAGTACATAAGGTCTGACACTCTCACTTTCTATGATATGAATCTCTCCTGTGAGTCCTGTTTCAGATTCCGATGCTTCACTTCAAGTTTACTGTATCCCTTGGACCTTCTTATTGACGATGAAACACAGAAATTGCATCCCAATTTAATACAAAAGTCACAATACCAACTTAAGTACAAAAGGACGGACACTCTCACTTTCTATGAAATGAACCTCTCCTGAGCGTCCAGTTTTAGATTCCGATGCTTCACTTCAGGTTTACTGTATCCCTTGGACCTTCTTATTGACGATGAAACACAGAAATTGCATCTTAATTTAATACAAAAGGCAAAATGCCGACTTATTTACAAGAGGACTGGCACTCTCACTTTCTATGATATGAACCTCTCCTGTGAGTCCAATTTTAGGTTTCGATGCTTCACTTCAGGTTTACTGTATCACTTGGAGCTTCTTATTGACGATGAAACACAGAAATTGCATCCGAATTTAATATCAAAAGTCACAATGCCGACTTAAGTACAAGAGGACTGACACTCTCACTTTCTGTCATATGAACCTCTACTGTGGTTCCAGTTTTAGATTCCGATGCTTCACTTCAGGTTTACTGTATCCCTTGGACCTTCTTATGACGATGATACACAGAAATTGCATCCGAATTTAATACAAAGGTCACAATGCCGACTTAAGTACAAGAGGACTGGCACTCTCACTTTCTATGATATGAACCTATCCTGTGAGTCCAGTTTGAAATTCCGATGCTTCACTTCAGGTTTACTGTATCCCTAGGACCTTCTTATTGACGATGAAACACAGAAATTGCATCCGAATTTAATACAAGAGGCACAATGCCGACTTAAGTACAAGAAAACTGACACTCTCACTTTCTATGATATGAACCTGTCCTGTGAGTCCAGTTTTAGACACCGATGCTTCACTTCAGGTTTACTGTATCCCTTGGACCTTCTTATGACGATGATACACAGAAATTGCATCCGAATTTAATACAAAGGTCACAATGCCGACTTAAGTACAAGAGGACTGGCACTCTCACTTTCTATGATATGAACCTATCCTGTGAGTCCAGTTTGAGATTCCGATGCTTCACTTCAGGTTTACTGTATCCCTTGGAACTTCTTATTGACGAAGAAACACAGAAATCGCATCCGAATTTAATACAAAAGTCACAATGCCGACTTAAGTACAAGAGGACTGACACTCTCACTTTCTATGAAATGAACCACTCCTGTGATTTAAGTTTTGGTAACCGATGCTTCATTTCAAGTTTACTGAATCCCATGGACCTTCTTATTGACGATGAAACACAAAAATTGCATACGAATTTAATACAAAAGGCACAATGCCGACTTAAGTACAAGAGGACGGACACTCTCACTTTCTATGATATGAACATCTCCTGTGAGTCCAGTTTTAGATTCCGATGTTTCACTTCAGGTTTACTGTATCCCATGGACCTTCTTATTGACGATGAAACACAGAAATTGCATCCGAATTTAATGCAAAAGGCACAATGCCGACTTAAATTCAAGCGGACTAACACTCTCACTTTCTATGATATCAACCTCTCCTGTGAGTCCAGTTTTAGATTCCGATGCTACACTTCAGGTTTACTGTATCCCTTGGACCTTCTTATTGACGATGAAACACTGAAATTGCATCCGAATTTAATACAAAAGGCATAATGCCGACTGAAGTACAAGAGGATGGACACTCTCACTTTCTATGATATGAACCTCTCCAGTGTGTCCAGTTTTCGATTCCGATGCTTCACTTCAGGTTTACTGTATCCCTTGGACCTTCTTATTGACGATGAAACACTGAAATTGCATCCGAATTTAATGCAAAAGGCACAATGCCGACTTAAGTACAAGAGGACGAACACTCTCACTTTCTATATGAACCTCTCCTGTGAGTCCAGTTTTAGATTCCGATGCTTCACTTCGGGTTTTTGTATACCGTGGACCTTCTTATTGACGATGAAACACAGAAATTGCATCCGAATTTGATAAAAAAGGCACAATGCCGACTGAAGTACAAGAGGACGGACACTCTCACTTTCTATGATATGAACCTCTCCTGTGAGTCCAGTTTTAGATTCCAATGCTTCACTTCGGGTTTACTGTATCCCTTGGCCCTTGTTATTGACGATGAAACACAGAAATTGCATCCGAATTAAATACAAAAGGCACAATGCCAACTTAAGTACAAGAGGACTGACACTCTCACTTTTTAAGATATGAACCTCTCCTGTGAGTCCAGTTTTCGATTCCGATGCTTAACTTCAGGTTTATAGTATCCCTTGGACCTTCTTGTTGACGATGAAACACAGAAATTGCATCCAAATTTAATACAAAAGCACAATGCCGACTTATTTACAAGAGGACTGACACTCTCACTTTCTATGATATGAACCTCTCCTGTGAGTCGAGTTTTTGATACCGATGCTTCACTTCAGGTTTATTGTATCCCTTGGACCTTCTTATTGACGATGAAACAGAGAAATTGCAACCAAATTTAATACAAAAGGCACAATGCCGACTTATTTACAAGAGGACTGACACTCTCACTTTCTATGAAATTAACCTCTCCTGTGAGTCCAGTTTTAGATACCGATGCTTCACTTCAGGTTTACTGTATCCCTTGGACATTCTTATTGACGAAGAAACACTGAAATTGCATCCGAATTTAATACAAAAGGCACAATGCCGACTTAAGTACAAGAGGACTGACCCTCTACTTTTCTATGATATGAACCTCTCCTGTGAGTCCAGTTTTAGATTCCGATGCTTCACTTCAGGTCTGCTGTATCCCTTGGACCTTCTCATTGACGATGAAACACAAAAATTGCATCCCAATTTAATCCAAAAAGCACAATGCCGACTTATGTACATAAGGACTGACACTCTCACTTTCTATGATATGAATCTCTCCTGTGAGTCCAGTTTCAGATTCCGATGCTTCACTTCAGGTTTACTGTATCCCTTGGACCTTCTTATTGACGATGAAACACAGAAATTGCATCCGAATTTAATACAAAAGTCACAATGCCGACTTAGGTACAAGAGGACGGACACTCTCACTTTCTATGAAATGAACCTGTCCTGTGAGTCCAGTTTGAGATCCCGATGTTTCACTTCAGGTTTACTGTATCCCATGGACCTTCTTATTGACGATGAAACACAAAAATTGCATACGAATTTAATACAAAAGGCACAATGCCGACTTAAGTACAAGAGGACGGACACTCTCACTTTCTATGATATGAACATCTCCTGTGAGTCCAGTTTTAGATTCCGATGTTTCACTTCAGGTTTACTGTATCCCATGGACCTTCTTATTGACGATGAAACACAGAAATTGCATCCGAATTTAATGCAAAAGGCACAATGCCGACTTAAATTCAAGCGGACTAACACTCTCACTTTCTATGATATCAACCTCTCCTGTGAGTCCAGTTTTAGATTCCGATGCTACACTTCAGGTTTACTGTATCCCTTGGACCTTCTTATTGACGATGAAACACTGAAATTGCACCCGAATTTAATACAAAAGGCACAATGCCGACTGAAGTACAAGAGGATGGACACTCTCACTTTCTATGATATGAACCTCTCCAGTGTGTCCAGTTTTCGATTCCGATGCTTCACTTCAGGTTTACTGTATCCCTTGGACCTTCTTATTGACGATGAAACACTGAAATTGCATCCGAATTTAATGCAAAAGGCACAATGCCGACTTAAGTACAAGAGGACGAACACTCTCACTTTCTATATGAACCTCTCCTGTGAGTCCAGTTTTAGATTCCGATGCTTCACTTCGGGTTTTTGTATACCGTGGACCTTCTTATTGACGATGAAACACAGAAATTGCATCCGAATTTGATAAAAAAGGCACAATGCCGACTGAAGTACAAGAGGACTGACACTCTCACTTTCTATGATATGAACCTCTCCTGTGAGTCCAGTTTTAGATTCCAATGCTTCACTTCGGGTTTACTGTATCCCTTGGCCCTTGTTATTGACGATGAAACACAGAAATTGCATCCGAATTAAATACAAAAGGCACAATGCCAACTTAAGTACAAGAGGACTGACACTCTCACTTTTTAAGATATGAACCTCTCCTGTGAGTCCAGTTTTCGATTCCGATGCTTAACTTCAGGTTTATAGTATCCCTTGGACCTTCTTGTTGACGATGAAACACAGAAATTGCATCCAAATTTAATACAAAAGCACAATGCCGACTTATTTACAAGAGGACTGACACTCTCACTTTCTATGATATGAACCTCTCCTGTGAGTCGAGTTTTTGATACCGATGCTTCACTTCAGGTTTATTGTATCCCTTGGACCTTCTTATTGACGATGAAACAGAGAAATTGCAACCAAATTTAATACAAAAGGCACAATGCCGACTTATTTACAAGAGGACTGACACTCTCACTTTCTATGAAATTAACCTCTCCTGTGAGTCCAGTTTTAGATACCGATGCTTCACTTCAGGTTTACTGTATCCCTTGGACATTCTTATTGACGAAGAAACACAGAAATTGCATCCGAATTTAATACAAAAGGCACAATGCCGACTTAAGTACAAGAGGACTGACCCTCTACTTTTCTATGATATGAACCTCTCCTGTGAGTCCAGTTTTAGATTCCGATGCTTCACTTCAGGTCTGCTGTATCCCTTGGACCTTCTCATTGACGATGAAACACAAAAATTGCATCCCAATTTAATCCAAAAAGCACAATGCCGACTTATGTACATAAGGACTGACACTCTCACTTTCTATGATATGAATCTCTCCTGTGAGTCCAGTTTCAGATTCCGATGCTTCACTTCAGGTTTACTGTATCCCTTGGACCTTCTTATTGACGATGAAACACAGAAATTGCATCCGAATTTAATACAAAAGTCACAATGCCGACTTAGGTACAAGAGGACGGACACTCTCACTTTCTATGAAATGAACCTGTCCTGTGAGTCCAGTTTGAGATCCCGATGTTTCACTTCAGGTTTACTGTATCCCTTGGACCATCTTATTGACGACGAAACACAAAAATTGCATCCGAATTAAAAACAAAAAGCTCAATGCCGACATAAGTACAAGAGGACTGACACTCTCACTTTCTATGATATGAACCTCTCCTGTGGGTCTAGTTTTAGATTCCGATGCTTCACTTCAGGTTTACTGTATCCCTTGGACCTTCGTATTGACGATGAAACACAGAAATTGCATCCGAATTTAATACAAAAGGCACAATGCTGAGTTAAGTACAAGAGGACTGACACTCTCACTTTCTATGATATGAACCTCTGCTGTGAGTGCACTTTTAGGTTCCGATGCTTCACTTCAGGTTTACTGTATCCCTTGGACCTTCTTATGGACGATGAAACACAGAAATTGCATCCGAATTTAATACAAAAGTCACAATGCCGACTTAAGAACAAGAGGACTTACACTCTCACTTTCTATGATATGAACCACTCCTGTGAGTACAGTTTTGGATTCCGATGCTTCATTTCAAGTTTACTGTATCCCATGGACCTTCTTATTGACGATGAAACACAGAAATTGCATCCGAATTTAATACAAAAG
This sequence comes from Schistocerca serialis cubense, assembly GCF_023864345.2. Classification (NCBI taxonomy): domain Eukaryota; kingdom Metazoa; phylum Arthropoda; class Insecta; order Orthoptera; family Acrididae; genus Schistocerca; species Schistocerca serialis. The sequence goes on along the minus strand of NC_064647.1, from coordinate 21,843,633 downwards.
GCACAATGCCGACTTAAGTACAAGAGGACTGACACTCTCACTTTCTATGATATGAACCTCTCCTGTGAGTCCAGTTTTAGATTCCGATGCTTCACTTCATGTTTACTGTATCCCATGGACCTTCTTATTGACGATGAAACACAGAAATTGCATCCGAATATAATGCAAAAGGCACAATGCCGACTTAAGTACAAGTGGACTGACATTCTCTCTTTCCATGTTATCAAGCTCTCCTGTGAGTCCAGTTTTAGATTCCGATGCTTCACTTCAGGTTTACTATATCCCTTGGTCCTTCTTATTGACGATGAAACATAGAAATTGCATCCGAATTTAATCCAAAAAGCACAATGCCGACTTAAGTACATAAGGTCTGACACTCTCACTTTCTATGATATGAATCTCTCCTTTGAGTCCTGTTTCAGATTCCGATGCTTCACTTCAGGTTTACGGTATCCCTTGGACCTTCTTATTGACGATGAAACACAGAAATTGCATCCCAATTTAATACAAAAGTCACAATACCAACTTAAGTACAAGAGGACGGACACTCTCACTTACTATGAAATGAACCTCTCCTGAGCGTCCAGTTTTAGATTCCGATGCTTCACTTCAGGTTTACTGTATCCCTTGGACCCTCTTATTGACGATGAAACACAGAAATTGCATCTTAATTTAATACAAAAGGCAAAATGCCGACTTATTTACAAGAGGACTGGCACTCTCACTTTCTATGATATGAACCTCTCCTGTGAGTCCAATTTTAGGTTCCGATGCTTCACTTCAGGTTTACTGTATCACTTGGAGCTTCTTATTGACGATGAAACACAGAAATTGCATCCGAATTTAATATCAAAAGTCACAATGCCGACTTAAGTACAAGAGGACTGACACTCTCACTTTCTGTCATATGAACCTCTACTGTGGTTCCAGTTTTAGATTCCGATGCTTCACTTCAGGTTTACTGTATCCCTTGGACCTTCTCATTCACGATGAAACACAGTAATTGCATCCGAATTTAATACAAAAGTCACAAAGCCGACTTAAGTACAAGAGGACTGACACTCTCACTTTCTATGATATGAACCTCTCCTGTGAGTCCAGTTTTAGATTCCGATGCTTCACTTCAGGTTTACTGTATCCCTAGGACCTTCTTATTGACGATGAAACACAGAAATTGCATCCGAATTTAATACAAGAGGCACAATGCCGACTTAAGTACAAGAAAACTGACACTCTCACTTTCTATGATATGAACCTGTCCTGTGAGTCCAGTTTTAGACACCGATGCTTCACCTCAGGTTTACTGTATCCCTTGGACCTTCTTATGACGATGATACACAGAAATTGCATCCGAATTTAATACAAAGGTCACAATGCCGACTTAAGTACAAGAGGACTGGCACTCTCACTTTCTATGATATGAACCTATCCTGTGAGTCCAGTTTGAGATTCCGATGCTTCACTTCAGGTTTACTGTATCCCTTGGAACTTCTTATTGACGATGAAACACAGAAATCGCATCCGAATTTAATACAAAAGTCACAATGCCGACTTAAGTACAAGAGGACTGACACTCTCACTTTCTATGAAATGAACCACTCCTGTGATTTAAGTTTTGGTAACCGATGCTTCATTTCAAGATTACTGAATCCCATGGACCTTCTTATTGACGATGAAACACAAAAATTGCATACGAATTTAATACAAAAGGCACAATGCCGACTTAAGTACAAGAGGACGGACACTCTCACTTTCTATGATATGAACATCTCCTGTGTGTGCAGTTTTTGATTCCGATGCTTCACTTCAGGATTACTGTATCCCCTGGACCTTCTTATGGACGATGAAACACAGAAATTGCATCCGATTTTAATACAAAAGGCACAATGCCGACTTATTTACAAGAGGACTGACACTCTCACTTTCTATGATATGAACCTCTCCTGTGAGTCCAGTTTTAGGTTCCGATGCTTCACTTCAGGTTTACTGTATCCCTTGGACCTTCTTATTGACGATGAAACACAGAAGTTGCATCCGATTTAATATCAAAAGTCACAATGCCGACTTAAGTACAAGAGGGCTGACACTCTCACTTTCTGTGATATGAACCTCTCCTGTGATTCCAGTTTTAGATTCCGATGCTTCACTTCAGGTTTACTGTATCCCTTGGACCTTCTCATTGACGATGAAACACAGTAATTGCATCCGAATTTAATACAAAAGGCACAATGCCGACTTAAGTACAAGAGGACTGACACTCTCACTTTCTATGATATGAACCTCTACTGTGAGTCCAGTTTTAGATTACGATGCTCCACTTCAGGTTTACTATATTCCTTGGACCCTCTTATTGACGATGAAACACAGAAATCGCATCCGAATTTAATACAAAAGTCACAATGCCGACTTAAGTACAAGAGGACTGACACTCTCACTTTCTATGATATGAACCTCTCCTGTGGGTCCAGTTTTAGATTCCGATGCTTCACTTCAGGTTTACTGTATCCCTTGGACCTACGTATTGACGATGAAACACAGAAATTGCATCCGAATTTAATACAAAAGGCACAATGCCGAGTTAAGTACAGGAGGACTGACACTCTCACTTTCTATGATATGAACCTCTCCTGTGAGTCCAGTTTTAGATACCGATGCTTCACTTCAGGTTTACTGTATCCCTTGGACATTCTTGTGACGATGAAACACAGAAATTGCATCCTAATTTAATACAAAAGTCGCAATGCCGACTTAAGCACAAGCGGTCTCACACTCTCACTTTCTATGATATGAACCACTCCTGTGATTCCAGTTTTCGATTCCGATGCTTCATTTCAAGTTTACTGTATCCCATGGACCGTCTTATTTACGATGAAACACAAAAATTGCATCCGAATTTAATACAAAAGGCACAATGCCGACTTAAGTACAAGGAGACGGACACTCTCACTTTATATCACATGAACCTCTCCTGTGAGTGCAGTTTTAGATTCCGATGCTTCACTTCAGGTTTACTGTATCCCTTGGACCTTCTTATTGACGATGAAGCACAGAAATTGCATCCGAATTTAATACAAAAGGCACAATGCCGACCTAAGTACCAGAGGACGGACACTCTCACTTTTTATGATATGAACCTCTCCTGTGAGTCCAGTTTTAGATTCCGATGCTTTACTTCGGGTTTACTGTATACCTTGGACCTTCTTATTGACGATGAAACACAGAAATTGCATCCGAATTTAATACAAAAGGCACAATGCCGACTTAAGTACAAGAGGACTGACACTCTCACTTTCTATGATATGAACCTCTCCTGTGGGTCCAGTTTTAGATTCCGATGCTTCACTTCAGGTTTACTGTATCCCTTGGACCTACGTATTGACGATGAATCACAGAAATTGCATCCGAATTTAATACAAAAGGCACAATGCCGAGTTAAGTACAAGAGGACTGACACGCTCACTTTCTATGATATGAACCTCTCCTGTGAGTCCAGTTTTAGATACCGATGCTTCACTTCAGGTTTACTGTATCCCTTGGACATTCTTGTGACGATGAAACACAGAAATTGCATCCTAATTTAATACAAAAGTCGCAATGCCGACTTAAGCACAAGCGGTCTCACACTCTCACTTTCAATGATATGAACCGCTCCTGTGAGTCCAGTTTTAGATTCCGATGCTTCACTTCAGGTTTACTGTATCCCTTGGACCTTCTTATTGACGATGAAACACAGAAATTGCATTCGAATTTAATACAAAAGTCACAATGCCGACTTAAGAACAACAGGACTGACACTCTCACTTTCTATGATATGAACCACTCCTGTGAGTCCAGTTTTGGATTCCGATGCTTCATTTCAAGTTTACTGTATCCCATGGACCTTCTTATTGACGATGAAACACAGAAATTGCATCCGAATTTAATACAAAAGGCACAATGCCGACTTAAGTACAAGAGGACTGACACTCTCACTTTCTATGATATGAACCTCTCCTGTGAGTCCAGCTTTAGATTCCGATGCTTCACCTCATGTTTACTGTATCCCATGGACCTTCTTATTGACGATGAAACACAGAAATTGCATCCGAATTTAATGCAAAAGGCACAATGCCGGCTTAAGTACAAGTGGACTGACATTCTCTCTTTCCATGATATCAACCTCTCCTGTGAGTCGAGTTTAAGATTTCGATGCTTCACTTCAGGTTTACTGTATCCCTTGGTCCTTCTTATTGACGATGAAACATAGAAATTGCATCCGAATTTAATCCAAAAAGCACAATGCTGACTTAAGTACATAAGGTCTGACACTCTCACTTTCTATGATATGAATCTCTGCTGTGAGTCCTGTTTCAGATTCCGATGCTTCACTTCAGGTTTACTGTATCCCTTGGACCTTCTTATTGACGATGAAACACAGAAATTGCATCCGAATTTAATACAAAAGGCACAATGCCGACTTATTTACAAGAGGACTGACACTCTCACTTTCTATGATATGAACCTCTCCTGTGAGTCCAGTTTTAGCTTCCGATGCTTCACTTCAGGTTTACTGTATCCCTTGCGACCTTCTTATTGACGATGAAACACAGAAATTGCATCCGAATTTAATATCAAAAGTCACAATGCCGACTTAAGTACAAGAGGACTGACACTCTCACTTTCTATGATATGAACCTCTCCTGTGAGTCCAGTTTTAGATTCCGATGCTTCACTTCAGGTTTACTGTATCCCTAGGACCTTCCTATTGACGATGAAACACAGAAATTGCATCCGAATTTAATACAAGAGGCACAATGCCGACTTAAGTACAAGAAAACTGACACTCTCACTTTCTATGATATGAACCTCTCCTGTGAGTCCAGTTTTAGACACCGATGCTTCACTTCAGGTTTACTGTATCCCTTGGACCTTCTTATGACGATGATACACAGAAATTGCATCCGAATTTAATACAAAGGTCACAATGCCGATTTAAGTACAAGAGGACTGGCACTCTCACTTTCTATGATATGAACCTATCCTGTGAGTCCAGTTTGAGATTCCGATGCTTCACTTCAGGTTTACTGTATCCCTTGGAACTTCTTATTGACGATGAAACACAGAAATCGCATCCGAATTTAATACAAAAGTCACAATGCCGACTTAAGTACAAGAGGACTGACACTCTCACTTTCTATGATATGAGCCACTCCTGTGATTTAAGTTTTGGATTCCGATGCTTCATTTCAAGTTTACTGAATCCCATGGACCTTCTTATTGACGATGAAACACAAAAATTGCATACGAATTTAATACAAAAGGCACAATGCCGACTTAAGTACAAGAGGACGGACACTCTCACTTTCTATGATATGAACATCTCCTGTGTGTGCAGTTTTAGATTCCGATGCTTCACTTCAGGTTTACTGTATCCCCTGGACCTTCTTATGGACGATGAAACACAGAAATTGCATCCGATTTTAATACAAAAGGCACAATGCCGACTTATTTACAAGAGGACTGACACTCTCACTTTCTATGATATGAACCTTTCCTGTGAGTCCAGTTTTAGGTTCCGATGCTTCACTTCAGGTTTACTGTATCCCTTGGACCTTCTTATTGACGATGAAACACAGAAGTTGCATCCAATTTAATATCAAAAGTCACAAAACCGACTTAAGTACAAGAGGACTGACACTCTCACTTTCTGTGATATGAACCTCTCCTGTGATTCCAGTTTTAGATTTGAAGCTTCACTTCAGGTTTACTGTATCCCTTGGACCTTCTCATTGACGATGAAACGCAGTAATTGCATCCGAATTTAATACAAAAGGCACAATGCCGACTTAAGTACAAGAGGACTGACGCTCTCACTTTCTATGATATGAACCTCTACTGTGAGTCCAGTTTTAGATTACGATGCTTCACTTCAGGTTTACTATACTCCTTGGACCCTCTTATTGACGATGAAACACAGAAATCGCATCCGAATTTAATACAAAAGTCACAATGCCGACTTAAGTACAAGAGGACTGACACTCTCACTTTCTATGATATGAACCACTCCTGTGATTCCAGTTTTCGATTCCGATGCTTCATTTCAAGTTTACTGTATCCCATGGACCGTCTTATTTACGATGAAACACAAAAATTGCATCCGAATTTAATACAAAAGGCACAATGCCGACTTAAGTACAAGGAGACGGACACTCTCACTTTCTATCACATGAACCTCTCCTGTGAGTGCAGTTTTAGATTCCGATGCTTCACTTCAGGTTTACTGTATCCCTTGGACCTTCTTATTGACGATGAAACACAGAAATTGCATCCGAATTTAATACAAAAGACACAATGCCGACCTAAGTACCAGAAGACGGACACTCTCACTTTCTATGATATGAACCTCTCCTGTGATTCCAGTTTTAGATTTGAAGCTTCACTTCCGGTTTACTGTATCCCTTGGACCTTCTTATTGACGATGAAACAGAAAAATTGCATCCGAATTAAAAACAAAAAGCTCAATGCCGACTTAAGTACAAGAGGACTGACACTCTCACTTTCTATGATATGAACCTCTCCTGTGGGTCCAGTTTTAGATTCCGATGCTTCACTTCAGGTTAACTGTATCCCTTGGACCTTCGTATTGACGATGAAACACAGAAATTGCATCCGAATTTAATACAAAAGGCACAATGCCGAGTTAAGTGCAAGAGGACTGACACTCTCACTTTCTATGATATGAACCTCTCCTGTGAGTCCAGTTTTAGATACCGATGCTTCACTTCAGGTTTACTGTATCCCTTGGACATTCTTGTGACGATGAAACACAGAAATTGCATCCTAATTTAATACAAAAGTCGCAATGCCGACTTAAGCACAAGCGGTCTCACACTCTCACTTTCTATGATATGAACCTCTCCTGTGAGTCCAGTTTTAGATTCCGATGCTTCACTTCAGGTTTACTGTATCCCTTGGACCTTCTTATTGACGATGAAACACAGAAATTGCATTCGAATTTAATACAAAAGTCACAATGCCGACTTAAGAACAACAGGACTGACACTCTCACTTTCTATGATATGAACCACTCCTGTGAGTCCAGTTTTGGATTCCGATGCTTCATTTCAAGTTTACTGTATCCCATGGACCTTCTTATTGACGATGAAACACAGAAATTGCATCCGAATTTAATACAAAAGGCACAATGCCGACTTAAGTACAAGAGGACTGACACTCTCACTTTCTATGATATGAACCTCTCCTGTGAGTCCAGCTTTAGATTCCGATGCTTCACCTCATGTTTACTGTATCCCATGGACCTTCTTATTGACGATGAAACACAGAAATTGCATCCGAATTTAATGCAAAAGGCATAATGCCGGCATAAGTACAAGTGGACTGAGATTCTCTCTTTCCATGATATCAACCTCTCCTGTGAGTCGAGTTTAAGATTCCGATGCTTCACTTCAGGTTTACTGTATCCCTTGGTCCTTCTTATTGACGATGAAACATAGAAATTGCATCCGAATTTAATCCAAAAAGCACAATGCTGACTTAAGTACATAAGGTCTGACACTCTCACTTTCTATGATATGAATCTCTGCTGTGAGTCCTGTTTCAGATTCCGATGCTTCACTTCAGGTTTACTGTATCCCTTGGACCTTCTTATTGACGATGAAACACAGAAATTGCATCCCAATTTAATACAAAAGTCACAATACCAACTTAAGTACAAGAGGACGGACACTCTCACTTTCTATGAAATGAACCTCTCCTGAGAGTCCAGTTTTAGATTCCGATGCTTCACTTCAGGTTTACTGTATCCCTTGGACCTTCTTATTGACGATGAAACACAGAAAATGCATCCGAATTTAATACAAAAGGCACAATGCCGACTTATTTACAAGAGAACAGACACTCTCACTTTCTATGATATGAACCTCTCCTGTGAGTCCAGTTTTAGCTTCCGATGCTTCACTTCAGGTTTACTGTATCCCTTGGACCTTCTTATTGACGATGAAACACAGAAATTGCATCCGAATTTAATATCAAAAGTCACAATGCCGACTTAAGTACAAGAGGACTGACACTCTCACTTTCTGTGATATGAACCTCTCCTGTGGTTCCAGTTTTAGATTCCGATGCTTCACTTCAGGTTTACTGTATCCCTTGGACCTTCTCATTGACGATGAAACACAGTAATTGCATCCGAATTTAATACAAAAGGCACAATGCCGACTTAAGTACAAGAGGACGGACACTCTCACTTTCTATGATATGAATCCCTACTGTGAGTCCATTTTCAGATTCCGATGCTTCACTTCTGGTTTACTGTATCCCTTGGACATTCTTATTGACGATGAAAGACAGAAATTGCATCCGAATGTAATACAAAAGTCACAATGCCGACTTAAGTACAAGAGGACTGACACTCTCACTTTCTATGATATGAACCTCTCCTGTGAGTCCAGTTTTAGATTCCGATGCTTCACTTCAGGTTTACTGTATCCCTGGGACCTTCTCATTGACGATGAAACACAGTAATTGCAGCCGAATTTAATACAAAAGGCACAATGCCGACTTAAGTACAAGAGGACGGACACTCTCACTTTCTATGATATGAATCCCTACTGTGAGTCCATTTTCAGATTCCGATGCTTCACTTCTGGTTTACTGTATCCCTTGGACATTCTTATTGACGATGAAACACAGAAATTGCATCCCAATTAAATACAAAAGTCACAATACCAACTTAAGTACAAGAGGACGGACACTCTCACTTTCTATGAAATGGGCCTCTCCTGAGAGTCCAGTTTTAGATTCCGATGCTTCACTTCAGGTTTACTGTATCCCTTGGACCTTCTTATTGACGATGAAACACAGAAATTGCATCCGAATTTAATACAAAAGGCACAATGCCGACCTAAGTACCAGAGGACGGACACTCTCACTTTCTATGATATGAACCTCTCCTGTGAGTCCAGTTTTCGATTCCGATGCTTCATTTCAAGTTTACTGTATCCCATGGACCTTCTTATTGACGATGAAACACAAAAATTGCATCCGAATTTAATACAAAAGGCACAATGCCGACTTAAGTACAAGAGGACGATCACTCTCACTTTCTATCATATGAACCTCTCCTGTGAGTGCAGTTTTAGATTCCGATGCTTCACTTCAGGTTTACTGTATCCCTTGGACCTTCTTATTGACGATGAAACACAGAAATTGCATCCGAATTTAATACAAAAGGCACAATGCCGACCTAAGTACCAGAGGACGGACACTCTCACTTTCTATGATATGAACCTCTCCTGTGAGTCCAGTTTTAGATTCCGATGCTTCACTTCGGGTTTACTGTATACCTTGGACCTTCTTATTGACGATGAAACACAGAAATTCCATCCGAATTTAATACAAAAGCACAATGCCGACTTAAGTACAAGAGGACGGACACTCTCACTTTCTATGATATGAACCTCTCCTGTGAGCCCAGTTTTAGGTTCCGATGCTTCACTTCAGGTTTACTGTATCCCTTGGACCTTCTTATTGACGAAGAAACACAGTAAAAGCATCCGAATTTAATACAAAAGTCACAATGGCGACTTAAGTACAAGAGGACTGACACTCTCACTTTCTATGATATGAACCTCTCCTGTGATTCCAGTTTTAGATTCCGATGCTTCACTTCAGGTTTACTGTATCCCTTGGACCTTCTCATTGACGATGAAACACAGAAATTGCAATCCGAATTTAATACAAAAGGCACAATGCCGACTTAAGTATAAGAGGACTGACATTCTCACTTTCTATGATATGAACCTCTCCTGTGAGTCCAGTTTTAGATTCCGATGCTTCACTTCAGATTTACTGTATCCCTTGGACCTTCTTATTGACGATGAAACACAGATATTGCATCCGAATTTAATATAAAGGCACAATGCCGACTCAAGTACAAGAGGACTGACACTCTCACTTTCTATGATATGATCCTCTCCTGTGAGTCCAGTTTCAGATTCTGATTCTTCACTTCAGGTTTACTGTATCCCATGGACCTTCTTATTGACGATGAAACACAGAAATTGCATCCGAATTTAATACAAAAGGCACAATTCCGACTTATTTACAAGAGGACTGACACTCTCACTTTCTATGATATGAACCTCTCCTGTGATTCCAGTTTTAGATTCCGATGCTTCACTTCAGGTTTACTGTATCCCTTGGACCTTCTCATTGACGATGAAACACAGAAATTGCAATCCGAATTTAATACAAAAGGCACAATGCCGACTTAAGTATAAGAGGACTGACATTCTCACTTTCTATGATATGAACCTCTCCTGTGAGTCCAGTTTTAGATTCCGATGCTTCACTTCAGATTTACTGTATCCCTTGGACCTTCTTATTGACGATGAAACACAGAAATTGCATCCCAATTTAATACAAAAGTCACAATACCAACTTAAGTACAAGAGGACGGACACTCTCACTTTCTATGAAATGAACCTCTCCTGAGAGTCCAGTTTTAGATTCCGATGCTTCACTTCAGGTTTACTGTATCCCTTGGACCTTCTTATTGACGATGAAACACAGAAATTGCATCCGAATTTAATACAAAAGGCACAATTCCGACTTATTTACAAGAGGACTGACACTCTCACTTTCTATGATATGAACCTCTCCTGTGAGTCCAGTTTTAGCTTCCGATGCTTCACTTCAGGTTTACTGTATCCCTTGGACCTTCTTATTGACGATGAAACACAGAAATTGCATCCGAATTTAATATCTAAAGTCACAATGCCGACTTAAGTACAAGAGGACTGACACTCTCACTTTCTGTGATATGAACCTCTCCTGTGGTTCCAGTTTTAGATTCCGATGCTTCACTTCAGGTTTACTGTATCCCTTGGACCTTCTCATTGACAATGAAACACAGTAATTGCATCCGAATTTAATACAAAAGGCACAATGCCGACTTAAGTACAAGAGGACGGACACTCTCACTATCTATGATATGAATCCCTACTGTGAGTCCATTTTCAGATTCCGATGCTTCACTTCTGGTTTACTGTATCCCTTGGACATTCTTATTGACGATGAAAGACAGAAATTGCATCCGATTGTAATACAAAAGTCACAATGCCGACTTAAGTACATGAGGACTGACACCCTCACTTTCTATGATATGAACCTCTCCTGTGAGTCCAGTTTTAGATTCCGATGCTTCACTTCAGGTTTACTGTATCCCTTGGACCTTCTCATTGACGATGAAACACAGTAATTGCATCCGAATTTAATACAAAAGGCACAATGCCGACTTAAGTACAAGAGGACGGACACTCTCACTTTCTATGATATGAATCCCTACTGTGAGTCCATTTTCAGATTCCGATGCTTCACTTCTGGTTTACTGTATCCCTTGGACATTCTTATTGACGATGAAACACAGAAATTGCATCCGAATTTAATACAAAGGTCACAATGCCGACTTAAGTACAAGAGGACTGACACACTCACTTTCTATGATATGAACCTATCCTGTTAGTCCAGTTTGAGATTCCGATGCTTCACTTCAGGTTTACTGTATCCCTTGGAACTTCTTATTGACGATGAAACACAGAAATCGCATCCGAATTTAATACAAAAGTCACAATGCCGACTTAAGTACAAGAGGTCTGACACTCTCACTTTGTATGATATGAGCCACTCCTGTGATTCAAGTTTTGGATTCAGATGCTTCATTTCAAGTTTACTGAATCCCATGGACCTTCTTTTTGACGATGAAACACAAAAATTGCATCCGAATTTAATACAAAAGGCACAATGCCGACTTAAGTACAAGAGGACGGACACTCTCACTTTCTATGATATGAACATCTCCTGTGTGTGCAGTTTTAGATTCCGATGCTTCACTTCAGGTTTACTATATTCCTTGGACCCTCTTATTGACGATGAATCACTGAAATCGCATCCGAATTTAATACAAAAGCACAATGCCGACTTAAGTACAAGAGGACTGACACTCTCACTTTCTACGATATGAACCACTCCTGTGATTCCAGTTTTCGATTCCGATGTTTCATTTCAAGTTTAATGTATCCCATGGACCTTCTTATTGACGATGAAACACAAAAATTGCATCCGAATTTAATACAAAAGGCACAATGCCGACTTAAGTACAAGAGGACGGTCACTCTCACTTCTATCATATGAACCTCTCCTGTGAGTGCAGTTTTAGATTCCGATGCTTCACTTCAGGTTTACTGTATCCCTTGGACCTTCTTATTGACGATGAAACACAGAAATTGCATCCGAATTTAATACAATAGGCACAATGTCGACCTAAGTACCAGAGGACGGACACTCTCACTTTCTATGATATGAACCTCTCCTGTGAGTCCAGTTTTAGATTCCGATGCTTCACTTCGGGTTTACTGTATACCTTGGACCTTCTTATTGACGATGAAACACAGAAATTCCATCCGAATTTAATACAAAAGCACAATGCCGACTTAAGTACAAGAGGACGGACACTCTCACTTTCTATGATATGAACCTCTCCTGTGAGCCCAGATTTAGATTCCGATGCTTCACTTCAGGTTTACTGTATCCCTTGGACCTTCTTATTGACAATGAAACACAGAAATTGCATCCGAATTTAATACAAAAGGCACATTGCCGACTTATTTACAAGAGGACTGACACTCTCACTTTCTATGATATGAACCTCCCCTTTGAGTCCAGTTTTAGGTTCCGATGCTTCACTTCAGGTTTACTGTATCCCTTGGACCTTCTTATTGACGAAGAAACACAGTAAAAGCATCCGAATTTAATACAAAAGTCACAATGCCGACTTAAGTACAAGAGGACTGACACTCTCACTTTCTATGATATGAACCTCTCCTGTGATTCCAGTTTTAGATTCCGATGCTTCACTTCAGGTTTACTGTATCCCTTGGACCTTCTCATTGACGATGAAACACAGAAATTGCAATCCGAATGTAATACAAAAGGCACAATGCCGACTTAAGTATAAGAGGACTGACACTCTCACTTTCTATGATATGAACCTCTCCTGTGAGTCCAGTTTTAGATTACGATGCTTCACTTCAGGTTTACTGTATCCCTTGGACCTTCTTATTGACGATGAAACACAGATATTGCATCCGAATTTAATATAAAGGCACAATGCCGACTTATTTACACGAGGACTGACACTCTCATTTTCTATGATAAGAACCTCTCCTGTGAGTACAGTTTCAGATTCCGATGCTTCACTTCAGGTTTATTGTATCCCTTGGACGTTCTTATTGACGATGAAACACAGATATTGCATCCGAATTTAAGACAAAATTCACAATGCCGACTTAAGTACAAGAGGACTGAAACTCTCACTTTCTTGGATATGAAGCTCTCCCGTGAGTCCAGTTTTAGATTCCAATGCTTCACTTCAGGTTTACTGTTAATCTTGGACCTTCTTATTGATGATCAAACACAGAAATTGCATCCGATTTTATTACAAAAGGCACAATGCCGACTTAAGTACAAGAGGACTGACACTCTCACTTTCTATGATATGAACCTCTCCTGTGAGTCCAGTTGTAGATTCCGATGCTTCACTTCAGGTTTACTGTATCCCTTGGACCTTCTTATTGACGATGAAACACAGAAAATGCATCCGAATTTAATACAAAAAGCACAATGCCGACTTAAGTACATAAGGACTGACACACTCACTTTCTATGATATGAATCTCTCCTGTGAGGTCACTTTCAGATTCCGATGCTTCACTTCAGGTTTACTGTATCCTTTGGACGTTCTTATTGACGATGAAACACAGAAATTGCATCCGAATTTAATACAAAAGTCACAATGCCGACTTAAGTACAAGAGGACTGACACTATCACTTTCTATGATATGAACCTCTCCTGTGAGTCCAGTTTTAGATTCCGATGCTTCACTTCACGTTTACTGTATCCCTTGGACCTTCTTATTGACGATCAAACACAGAAATTGCATTCGACATTAAAACAAAAGGCACAATGCCGACTTAAGAACAAGAGGACTGACACTCTCACTTTCTATGATATGCACCTCTCCTGTGAGTCCAGTTTCAGATTCTGATGCTTCACTTCAGGTTTACTGTATCCCATGGACCTTCTTATTGACGATGAAACACAGAAATTGCATCCGAATTTAATGCAAAAGGCACAATGCCGACTTAAGTACAAGCGGACTGACACTCTCACTTTCTATGATATCAACCTCTCCTGTGAGTCCAGTTTTAGATTCCGATGCTACACTTCAGGTTTACGGTATCCCTTGGACCTTCTTATTGACGATGAAACACTGAAATTGCATCCGAATTTAATACAAAAGGCACAATGCCGACTGAGGTACAAGAGGACGGACACTCTCACTTTCTATGATATGAACCTCACCTGTGAGTCCAGTTTTCGATTCCGATGCTTCACTTCAGGTTTACTGTATCCCTTGGACCTTCTTATTGACGATGAAACACTGAAATTGCATCCGAATTTAATGCAAAAGGCACAATGCCGACTTAAGTACAAGAGGACGGACACTCTCACTTTCTATGATATGAATCTCTCCTGTGGGTCCAGTTTTAGATTCCGATGCTTCACTTCGGGTTGTTGTATACCGTGGACCTTCTTATTGACGATGAAACACAGAAATTGCATCCGAATTTGATACAAAAGGCACAATGCCGACTTAAGTACAAGAGGACGGACACTCTCACTTTCTATGATATGATCCTCTCCTGTGAGTCCAGTTTTAGATTCCGATGCTTCACTTCGCGTTTACTGTATCCCTTGGCCCTTCTTGTTGACGATGAAACACAGAAATTGCATCCGAATTTAATACAAAAGGCACAATGCCAACTTAAGTACAAGAGGACTGACACTCTCACTTTTTATGATATGAACCTCTCCTGTGAGTCCAGTTTTCGATTCCGATGCTTCACTTCAGGTTTATAGTATCCCTTGGACCTTCTTATTGACGATGAAACACAGAAATTGCATCCAAATTTAATACAAAAGGCACAATGCCGACTTATTTACAAGAGGACTGACACTCTCACTTTCTATGATATGAACCTCTCCGGTGAGTCGAGTTTTAGATACCGATGCTTCACTTCATGTTTACTGTATCCCTTGGACCTTCTTATTGACGATGAAACACAAAAATTGCATCCGAATTTAAAACAAAAAGCACAATAACGACTTAAGTACAAGAGGACTGACACTCTCACTTTCTATGATATGAACCTCTCCTGTGGGTCCAGTTTTAGATTCCGATGCTTCACTTCAGGTTTACTGTATCCCTTGGACCTTCTTATTGACGATGAAACACAGAAATTGCATCCGAATTTAATACAAAAGGCACAATGCCGAGTTAAGTACAAGAGGACTGACACTCTCACTTTCTATGATATGAACCTCTCCTGAGAGTCCAGTTTTAGTTACCGATGCTTCACTTCAGGTTTACTGTATCCCTTGGACATTCTTGTGACGATGAAACACAGAAATTGCATCCGAATTTAATACAAAAGTCACAATGCCGACTTAAGCTCAAGAGGTCTGACACTCCCACTTTCTATGATATGAACCTCTCCTGTGAGTCCAGTTATAGATTCCGATGCTTCACTTCAGGTTTACTGTATCCCTTGGGCCTTCTTATTGACGATGAAACACAAAAACTGCATCCGAATTTAAATCAAAAAGCACAACGCCGACTTAAGTGCAAGAGGACTGACACCCTCACTTTCTATGATATGAACCTCTCCTGTGAGTCCAGTTTTAGATTCCGATGCTTCACTTCAGGTTTACTGTATCCCTTGGACCTTAGTATGGACGATGAAACACAGAAATTGCATCCGAATTTAATACAAAAGTCACAATGCCGATTTAAGAACAAGAGGACTGACACTCTCACTTTCTATGATATGAACCACTCCTGTGAGTCCAGTTTTGGATTCCGATGCTTCATTTCAAGTTTACTGTATCCCATGAACCTTCTTATTGACGATGAAACACAGAAATTGCATCCGAATTTAATACAAAAAGCACAATGCCGACTTAAGTACAAGAGGACTGACACTCTCACTTTCTATGCTATGAACCTCTCCTGTGAGTCCAGTTTTAGATTCCGATGCTTCACTTCAGGTTTACTGTATGAAACACAGAAATTGCATCCGAATTTAATACAAAAGGCACAATGCCGAGTTAAGTACAAGAGGACTGACACTCTCACTTTCTATGATATGAACCTCTCCTGTGAGTCCAGTTTTAGATACCGATTCTTCACGTCAGGTTTACTGTATCCCTTGGACATTCTTATGACGACAAAACACAGAAATTGCATCCGAATTTAATACAAAAGGCACAATGCCGACTTAAGTACAAGCAGACTGACACTCTCACATTGTATGATATGAACCTCTCCTGTGAGTCCAGTTTTAGATTCCGATGCTTCACTTCAGGTTTACTGTATCCCTTGGACCTTCTTATTGTCGAAGAAACACAGAAATTGCATCCGAATTTAATTCATAAAGCACAATGCCGACTTAAGTACATAAGGACTGACACTCTCACTTCCTATGATATGAATCTCTCCTGTGAGTCCAGTTTCAGGTTCCGATGCTTCACTTCAGGTTTACTGTATCCCTTGGACCTTCTTATTGACGATGAAACACAGAAATTGCATCCGAATTTAATGCAAAAGGCACAATGCCGACTTAAGTACAAGCAGACTGACACTCTCACTTTGTATGATATGAATCTCTCCTGTGAGTCCAGTTTTAGATTCCGATGCTTCACTTCAGGTTTACTGTATCCCATGGACCTTCTTATTGACGATGAAACACAGAAATTGCAATCGAATTTAATGCAAAAGGCACAATGCCGACTTAAGTACAAGCGGACTGACACTCTCACTTTCTGTGATATGAACCTCTCCTGTGAGTCCAGTTTTAGATTCCGATGCTTCACTTCAGGTTTACTATATCCCTTGGACCTTCTTATTGACGATGTAACACAGAAATTGCATCCGAAATTAATACAAAAGGCACAATGCCGACTTAAGTACAAGAGGACTGACACTCTCACTTTCTATGATATGAACCTCTCCTGTAAGTCCAGTTTTAGATACCGATGCTTCTCTTCAGGTTTACTGTATCCCTTGGACGTTCTTATGACGATGATACACAGAAATTGGATTTGAATTTAATACAAAAGTCACAATGCCGACTGAGGCACAAGAGGACTGACACTCTCACTTTCTATGATATGAACCTCTCCTGTGTGTCCAGTTTTAGATTCCGATGCTTCACTTCAGGTTTACTGTATCCCTTGGACCTTCTTATGGACGATGAAACACAGAAATTGCATCCGAATTTAATACAAAAGTCACAATGCCGACTTAAGTACAAGAGGACTGACACTCTCACTTTCTATGATATGAACCACTCCTGTGAGTCCAGTTTTGGATTCCTATGCTTCATTTCAAGTTCACTGTATCCCATGGACCTTCTTATTGTCGATGAAACACAGAAATTGCATCCGAATTTAATACAAAAGGCACAATGCCGACTTAAGTACAAGAGGACGGTCACTCTCACTTCTATCATATGAACCTCTCCTGTGAGTGCAGTTTTAGATTCCGATGCTTCACTTCAGGTTTACTGTATCCCTTGGACCTTCTTATTGACGATGAAACACAGAAATTGCATCCGAATTTAATACAATAGGCACAATGTCGACCTAAGTACCAGAGGACGGACACTCTCACTTTCTATGATATGAACCTCTCCTGTGAGTCCAGTTTTAGATTCCGATGCTTCACTTCGGGTTTACTGTATACCTTGGACCTTCTTATTGACGATGAAACACAGAAATTCCATCCGAATTTAATACAAAAGCACAATGCCGACTTAAGTACAAGAGGACGGACACTCTCACTTTCTATGATATGAACCTCTCCTGTGAGCCCAGATTTAGATTCCGATGCTTCACTTCAGGTTTACTGTATCCCTTGGACCTTCTTATTGACAATGAAACACAGAAATTGCATCCGAATTTAATACAAAAGGCACATTGCCGACTTATTTACAAGAGGACTGACACTCTCACTTTCTATGATATGAACCTCCCCTTTGAGTCCAGTTTTAGGTTCCGATGCTTCACTTCAGGTTTACTGTATCCCTTGGACCTTCTTATTGACGAAGAAACACAGTAAAAGCATCCGAATTTAATACAAAAGTCACAATGCCGACTTAAGTACAAGCGGACTGACACTCTCACTTTCTATGATATGAACCTCTCCTGTGATTCCAGTTTTAGATTCCGATGCTTCACTTCAGGTTTACTGTATCCCTTGGACCTTCTCATTGACGATGAAACACAGAAATTGCAATCCGAATGTAATACAAAAGGCACAATGCCGACTTAAGTATAAGAGGACTGACACTCTCACTTTCTATGATATGAACCTCTCCTGTGAGTCCAGTTTTAGATTACGATGCTTCACTTCAGGTTTACTGTATCCCTTGGACCTTCTTATTGACGATGAAACACAGATATTGCATCCGAATTTAATATAAAGGCACAATGCCGACTTATTTACACGAGGACTGACACTCTCATTTTCTATGATAAGAACCTCTCCTGTGAGTACAGTTTCAGATTCCGATGCTTCACTTCAGGTTTATTGTATCCCTTGGACGTTCTTATTGACGATGAAACACAGATATTGCATCCGAATTTAAGACAAAATTCACAATGCCGACTTAAGTACAAGAGGACTGAAACTCTCACTTTCTTGGATATGAAGCTCTCCCGTGAGTCCAGTTTTAGATTCCAATGCTTCACTTCAGGTTTACTGTTAATCTTGGACCTTCTTATTGATGATCAAACACAGAAATTGCATCCGATTTTATTACAAAAGGCACAATGCCGACTTAAGTACAAGAGGACTGACACTCTCACTTTCTATGATATGAACCTCTCCTGTGAGTCCAGTTGTAGATTCCGATGCTTCACTTCAGGTTTACTGTATCCCTTGGACCTTCTTATTGACGATGAAACACAGAAAATGCATCCGAATTTAATACAAAAAGCACAATGCCGACTTAAGTACATAAGGACTGACACACTCACTTTCTATGATATGAATCTCTCCTGTGAGGTCACTTTCAGATTCCGATGCTTCACTTCAGGTTTACTGTATCCTTTGGACGTTCTTATTGACGATGAAACACAGAAATTGCATCCGAATTTAATACAAAAGTCACAATGCCGACTTAAGTACAAGAGGACTGACACTATCACTTTCTATGATATGAACCTCTCCTGTGAGTCCAGTTTTAGATTCCGATGCTTCACTTCACGTTTACTGTATCCCTTGGACCTTCTTATTGACGATCAAACACAGAAATTGCATTCGACATTAAAACAAAAGGCACAATGCCGACTTAAGAACAAGAGGACTGACACTCTCACTTTCTATGATATGCACCTCTCCTGTGAGTCCAGTTTCAGATTCTGATGCTTCACTTCAGGTTTACTGTATCCCATGGACCTTCTTATTGACGATGAAACACAGAAATTGCATCCGAATTTAATGCAAAAGGCACAATGCCGACTTAAGTACAAGCGGACTGACACTCTCACTTTCTATGATATCAACCTCTCCTGTGAGTCCAGTTTTAGATTCCGATGCTACACTTCAGGTTTACGGTATCCCTTGGACCTTCTTATTGACGATGAAACACTGAAATTGCATCCGAATTTAATACAAAAGGCACAATGCCGACTGAGGTACAAGAGGACGGACACTCTCACTTTCTATGATATGAACCTCACCTGTGAGTCCAGTTTTCGATTCCGATGCTTCACTTCAGGTTTACTGTATCCCTTGGACCTTCTTATTGACGATGAAACACTGAAATTGCATCCGAATTTAATGCAAAAGGCACAATGCCGACTTAAGTACAAGAGGACGGACACTCTCACTTTCTATGATATGAATCTCTCCTGTGGGTCCAGTTTTAGATTCCGATGCTTCACTTCGGGTTGTTGTATACCGTGGACCTTCTTATTGACGATGAAACACAGAAATTGCATCCGAATTTGATACAAAAGGCACAATGCCGACTTAAGTACAAGAGGACGGACACTCTCACTTTCTATGATATGATCCTCTCCTGTGAGTCCAGTTTTAGATTCCGATGCTTCACTTCGCGTTTACTGTATCCCTTGGCCCTTCTTGTTGACGATGAAACACAGAAATTGCATCCGAATTTAATACAAAAGGCACAATGCCAACTTAAGTACAAGAGGACTGACACTCTCACTTTTTATGATATGAACCTCTCCTGTGAGTCCAGTTTTCGATTCCGATGCTTCACTTCAGGTTTATAGTATCCCTTGGACCTTCTTATTGACGATGAAACACAGAAATTGCATCCAAATTTAATACAAAAGGCACAATGCCGACTTATTTACAAGAGGACTGACACTCTCACTTTCTATGATATGAACCTCTCCGGTGAGTCGAGTTTTAGATACCGATGCTTCACTTCATGTTTACTGTATCCCTTGGACCTTCTTATTGACGATGAAACACAAAAATTGCATCCGAATTTAAAACAAAAAGCACAATAACGACTTAAGTACAAGAGGACTGACACTCTCACTTTCTATGATATGAACCTCTCCTGTGGGTCCAGTTTTAGATTCCGATGCTTCACTTCAGGTTTACTGTATCCCTTGGACCTTCTTATTGACGATGAAACACAGAAATTGCATCCGAATTTAATACAAAAGGCACAATGCCGAGTTAAGTACAAGAGGACTGACACTCTCACTTTCTATGATATGAACCTCTCCTGAGAGTCCAGTTTTAGTTACCGATGCTTCACTTCAGGTTTACTGTATCCCTTGGACATTCTTGTGACGATGAAACACAGAAATTGCATCCGAATTTAATACAAAAGTCACAATGCCGACTTAAGCTCAAGAGGTCTGACACTCCCACTTTCTATGATATGAACCTCTCCTGTGAGTCCAGTTATAGATTCCGATGCTTCACTTCAGGTTTACTGTATCCCTTGGGCCTTCTTATTGACGATGAAACACAAAAACTGCATCCGAATTTAAATCAAAAAGCACAACGCCGACTTAAGTGCAAGAGGACTGACACCCTCACTTTCTATGATATGAACCTCTCCTGTGAGTCCAGTTTTAGATTCCGATGCTTCACTTCAGGTTTACTGTATCCCTTGGACCTTAGTATGGACGATGAAACACAGAAATTGCATCCGAATTTAATACAAAAGTCACAATGCCGATTTAAGAACAAGAGGACTGACACTCTCACTTTCTATGATATGAACCACTCCTGTGAGTCCAGTTTTGGATTCCGATGCTTCATTTCAAGTTTACTGTATCCCATGAACCTTCTTATTGACGATGAAACACAGAAATTGCATCCGAATTTAATACAAAAAGCACAATGCCGACTTAAGTACAAGAGGACTGACACTCTCACTTTCTATGCTATGAACCTCTCCTGTGAGTCCAGTTTTAGATTCCGATGCTTCACTTCAGGTTTACTGTATGAAACACAGAAATTGCATCCGAATTTAATACAAAAGGCACAATGCCGAGTTAAGTACAAGAGGACTGACACTCTCACTTTCTATGATATGAACCTCTCCTGTGAGTCCAGTTTTAGATACCGATTCTTCACGTCAGGTTTACTGTATCCCTTGGACATTCTTATGACGACAAAACACAGAAATTGCATCCGAATTTAATACAAAAGGCACAATGCCGACTTAAGTACAAGCAGACTGACACTCTCACATTGTATGATATGAACCTCTCCTGTGAGTCCAGTTTTAGATTCCGATGCTTCACTTCAGGTTTACTGTATCCCTTGGACCTTCTTATTGTCGAAGAAACACAGAAATTGCATCCGAATTTAATTCATAAAGCACAATGCCGACTTAAGTACATAAGGACTGACACTCTCACTTCCTATGATATGAATCTCTCCTGTGAGTCCAGTTTCAGGTTCCGATGCTTCACTTCAGGTTTACTGTATCCCTTGGACCTTCTTATTGACGATGAAACACAGAAATTGCATCCGAATTTAATGCAAAAGGCACAATGCCGACTTAAGTACAAGCAGACTGACACTCTCACTTTGTATGATATGAATCTCTCCTGTGAGTCCAGTTTTAGATTCCGATGCTTCACTTCAGGTTTACTGTATCCCATGGACCTTCTTATTGACGATGAAACACAGAAATTGCAATCGAATTTAATGCAAAAGGCACAATGCCGACTTAAGTACAAGCGGACTGACACTCTCACTTTCTGTGATATGAACCTCTCCTGTGAGTCCAGTTTTAGATTCCGATGCTTCACTTCAGGTTTACTATATCCCTTGGACCTTCTTATTGACGATGTAACACAGAAATTGCATCCGAAATTAATACAAAAGGCACAATGCCGACTTAAGTACAAGAGGACTGACACTCTCACTTTCTATGATATGAACATCTCCTGTAAGTCCAGTTTTAGATACCGATGCTTCTCTTCAGGTTTACTGTATCCCTTGGACGTTCTTATGACGATGATACACAGAAATTGGATTTGAATTTAATACAAAAGTCACAATGCCGACTGAGGCACAAGAG
Source organism: Schistocerca serialis cubense (assembly GCF_023864345.2). Lineage (NCBI taxonomy): Eukaryota > Metazoa > Arthropoda > Insecta > Orthoptera > Acrididae > Schistocerca > Schistocerca serialis. Next base: position 21,820,927 of record NC_064647.1, on the reverse strand, counting down.
GACTGACACTCTCACTTTCTATGATATGAACCTCTCCTGTGTGTCCAGTTTTAGATTCCGATGCTTCACTTCAGGTTTACTGTATCCCTTGGACCTTCTTATGGACGATGAAACACAGAAATTGCATCCGAATTTAATACAAAAGTCACAATGCCGACTTAAGTACAAGAGGACTGACACTCTCACTTTCTATGATATGAACCACTCCTGTGAGTCCAGTTTTGGATTCCTATGCTTCATTTCAAGTTCACTGTATCCCATGGACCTTCTTATTGTCGATGAAACACAGAAATTGCATCCGAATTTAATACAAAAGGCACAATGCCGACTTAAGTACAAGAGGACTGACACTCTCACTTTCTATGATATGAACCTCTCCTGTGAGTCCAGTTTTAGATTCCGATGCTTCACTTCAGGTTTACTGTATCCCATGGACCTTCTTGTTGACGATGAAACACAGAAATTGCATTCGAATTTAATGCAAAAGGCACAATGCCGACTTAAGTACAAGCGGACTGACACTCTCACTTTCTATGATATCAACCTCTCCTGTGAATCCAGTTTTAGATTCCGATGCTTCACTTCAGGTTTACTGTATCCCTTGGACCTTCTTATTGCCGAGGAAACACAGAAATTGCATCCGAATATAATACAAAAGGCACAATGCCGACATAAGTACATGAACACTGACTCTCTCACTATCTATGTTATGAACCTCTCCTGTGCGTGCAATTTTAGATTCCGATGCTTCACTTCAGGTTTACTGTGTCCCTTGGACCTACTTATTGACGATGAAACACAGAAATTGCATCCGAATTTAATACAAAAGGCGCTATGCCGACTGAAGTACAAGAGGACGGACACTCTCACTTTCTATGATATGAAACTCTCCTGTGAGTCCAGTTTTAGATTCCGATGCTTGACTTCAGATTTACTGTATCCCTTGGACCTTCTTATTGACGATGAAACATAGAAATTGCATCCGAATTTAATGCAAAAGGCACAATGCCGACTTAAGAACAAAAGGACTGACACTCTCACTTTCTATGATATGAACCTCTCCTGTGAGTCCAGTTTTAGATTCCAATGCTGCACTTCAGGTTTACTGTATCCCTTGGACCTTCTTAGTGACGATGAAACACAGACATTGCATCCGAATTTAATACAGAAGTCACAATACCGACTTAAGTACAAGAGGACTGACACTCTCACTTTCTGTGATATGAACCTCTCCTGTGATTCCAGTTTTGGATTCCGATGCTTCACTTCAGGTTTACTGTATCCCTTGGACCTTCTCATTGACGATGAAACACAGTAATTGCATCCGAATTTAATACAAAAGGCACAATGCCGACTTAAGTACAAGAGGACTGACACTCTCACTTTCTATGATATGAACCTCTCCTGTGAGTCCAGTTTTAGATTCCGATGCTTCACTTCAGGTTTACTATATTCCTTGGACCCTCTTATTGACGATGAAACATAGAAATCGCATTCGAATTTAATACAAAAGCACAATGCCGACTTAAGTACAAGACTACTGACACTCTCACTTTCTATGATATGAACCACTCCTGTGATTCCAGTTTTTGATTCCGATGCTTCATTTCAAGTTTACTGAATCCCATGGACCTTCTTATTGACGATGAAACACAAAAATTGCATACGAATTTAATACAAAAGGCACAATGCCGACTTAAGTACAAGAGGACGGACACTCTCACTTTCTATGATATGAACATCTCCTGTGTGTGCAGTTTTAGATTCCGATGCTTCACTTCAGATTTACTGTATCCCCTGGACCTTCTTATGGACGATGAAACACAGAAATTGCATCCGATTTTAATACAAAAGGCACAATGCCGACTTATTTACAAGAGGACTGACACTCTCACTTTCTATCATATGAACCTCTCCTGTGAGTCCAGTTTTAGGTTCCGATGCCTCACTTCAGGTTTACTGTATCCCTTGGACCTTCTTATTGACGATGAAACACAGAAGTTGCATCCGTTTTAATATCAAAAGTCACAATGCCGACTTAAGTACAAGAGGACTGACACTCTCACTTTCTGTGATATGAACCTCTCCTGTGATTCCAGTTTTAGATTCCGATGCTTCACTTCAGGTTTACTGTATCCCTTGGACATTCTCATTGACGATGAAACCCAGTAATTGCATCCGAATTTAATACAAAAGGCACAATGCCGACTTATTTACAAGAGGACTGACACTCTCACTTTCTATGATATGAACCTCTCCTGTGAGTCCAGTTTTAGGTTCCGATGCTTCACTTCAGGTTTACTGTATCCCTTGGACCTTCTTATTGACGATGAAACACAGAAATTGCATCCGATTTAATATCAAAAGTCACAATGCCGACTTAAGTACAAGAGGACTGACACTCTCACTTTCTGTGATATGAACCTCTCCTGTGATTCCAGTTTTAGATTCCGAAGCTTCACTTCAGGTTTACTGTATCCCTTGGACCTTCTCATTGACGATGAAACACAGTAATTGCATCCGAATTTAATACAAAAGTCACAATGCCGACTTAAGTACAAGAGGACTGACACTCTCACTTTCTATGATATGAACCTCTCCTGTGAGTCCAGTTTTAGATTCCGATGCTTCACTTCAGGTTTACTGTATCCCTAGGACCTTCTTATTGACGATGAAACACAGAAATTGCATCCGAATTTAATACAAGAGGCACAATGCCGACTTAAGTACAAGAAAATTGACACTCTCACTTTCTATGATATGAACCTCTCCTGTGAGTCCAGTTTTACACACCGATGCTTCACTTCAGGTTTACTGTATCCCTTGGACCTTCTTATGACGATGATACACAGAAATTGCATCCGAATTTAATACAAAGGTCACAATGCCGACTTAAGTACAAGAGGACTGACACACTCACTTTCTATGATATGAACCTATCCTGTTAGTCCAGTTTGAGATTCCGATGCTTCACTTCAGGTTTACTGTATCCCTTGGAACTTCTTATTGACGATGAAACACAGAAATCGCATCCGAATTTAATACAAAAGTCACAATGCCGACTTAAGTACAAGAGGTCTGACACTCTCACTTTCTATGATATGAGCCACTCCTGTGATTCAAGTTTTGGATTCAGATGCTTCATTCCAAGTTTACTGAATCCCATGGACCTTCTTATTGACGATGAAACACAAAAATTGCATCCGAATTTAATACAAAAGGCACAATGCCGACTTAAGTACAAGAGGACGGACACTCTCACTTTCTATGATATGAACATCTCCTGTGTGTGCAGTTTTAGATTCCGATGCTTCACTTCAGGTTTACTGTATCCCCTGGACCTTCTTATGGAAGATGAAACACAGAAATTGCATCCGATTTTAATACAAAAGGCACAATGCCGACTTATTTACAAGAGGACTGACACTCTCACTTTCTATGATATGAACCTCTCCTGTGAGTCCAGTTTTAGGTTCCGATGCTTCACTTCAGGTTTACTGTATCCCTTGGACCTTCTTATTGACGATGAAACACAGAAATTGCATCCGATTTAATATCAAAAGTCACAATGCCGACTTAAGTACAAGAGGACTGACACTCTCACTTTCTGTGATATGAACCTCTCCTGTGATTCCAGTTTTAGATTCCAATGCTTCACTTCAGGTTTACTGTATCCCTTGGACCTTCTCATTGACGATGAAACACAGTAATTGCATCCGAATTTAATACAAAAGGCACAATGCCGACTTAAGTACAAGAGGACTGACACTCTCACTTTCTATGATATGAACCTCTCCTGTGAGTCCAGTTTTAGATTCCGATGCTTCACTTCAGGTTTACTATATTCCTTGGACCCTCTTATTGACGATGAAACACAGAAATCGCATCCGAATTTAATACAAAAGCACAATGCCGACTTAAGTACAAGAGGACTGACACTCTCACTTTCTACGATATGAACCACTCCTGTGATTCCAGTCTTCGATTCCGATGTTTCATTTCAAGTTTAATGTATCCCATGGACCTTCTTATTGACGATGAAACACAAAAATTGCATCCGAATTTAATACAAAAGGCACAATGCCGACTTAAGTACAAGAGGACGGTCACTCTCACTTCTATCGTATGAACCTCTCCTGTGAGTGCAGTTTTAGATTCCGATGCTTCACTTCAGGTTTACTGTATCCCTTGGACCTTCTTATTGACGATGAAACACAGAAATTGCATCCGAAGTTAATACAAAAGGCACAATGTCGACCTAAGTACCAGAGGACGGACACTCTCACTTTCTATGATATGAACCTCTCCTGTGAGTCCAGTTTTAGATTCCGATGCTTCACTTCGGGTTTACTGTATACCTTGGACCTTCTTATTGACGATGAAACACAGAAATTCCATCCGAATTTAATACAAAAGCACAATGCCGACTTAAGTACAAGAGGACGGACACTCTCACTTTCTATGATATGAACCTCTCCTGTGAGCCCAGTTTTAGATTCCGATGCTTCACTTCAGGTTTACTGTATCCCTTGGACCTTCTTATTGACGATGAAACACAGAAATTACATCCGAATTTAATACAAAAGGCACATTGCCGACTTATTTACAAGAGGACTGACACTCTCACTTTCTATGATATGAACCTCCCCTTTGAGTCCAGTTTTAGGTTCCGATGCTTCACTTCAGGTTTACTGTATCCCTTGGACCTTCTTATTGACGAAGAAACACAGTAAAAGCATCCGAATTCAATACAAAAGTCACAATGCCAACTTAAGTACAAGAGGACTGACACTCTCACTTTCTATGATATGAACCTCTCCTGTGATTCCAGTTTTAGATTCCGATGCTTCACTTCAGGTTTACTGTATCCCTTGGACCTTCTCATTGACGATGAAACACAGAAATTGCAATCCGAATGTAATACAAAAGGCACAATGCCGACTTAAGTATAAGAGGACTGACACTCTCACTTTCTATGATATGAACCTCTCCTGTGAGTCCAGTTTTAGATTACGATGCTTCACTTCAGGTTTACTGTATCCCTTGGACCTTCTTATTGACGATGAAACACAGATATTGCATCCGAATTTAATATAAAGGCACAATGCCGACTTATATACACGAGGACTGACACTCTCATTTTCTATGATAAGAACCTCTCCTGTGAGTACAGTTTCAGATTCCGATGCTTCACTTCAGGTTTATTGTATCCCTTGGACGTTCTTATTGACGATGAAACACAGATATTGCATCCGAATTTAAGACAAAATTCACAATGCCGACTTAAGTACAAGAGGACTGAAACTCTCACTTTCTTGGATATGAAGCTCTCCTGTGAGTCCAGTTTTAGATTCCAATGCTTCACTTCAGGTTTACTGTTACCCTTGGACCTTCTTATTGATGATCAAACACAGAAATTGCATCCGATTTTATTACAAAAGGGCACAATGCCGACTTAAGTACAAGAGGACTGACACTCTGACTTTCTATGATATGAACCTCTCCTGTGAGTCCAGTTGTAGATTCCGATGCTTCACTTCAGGTTTACTGTATCCCTTGGACCTTCTTATTGACGATGAAACACAGAAAATGCATCCGAATTTAATACAAAAAGCACAATGCCGACTTAAGTACATAAGGACTGACACTCGCACTCTCTATGATATGAATCTCTCCTGTGAGGTCACTTTCAGATTCCGATGCTTCACTTCAGGTTTACTGTATCCTTTGGACCTTCTTATTGACGATGAAACACAGAAATTGCATCCGAATTTAATACAAAAGTCACAATGCCGACTTAAGTACAAGAGGACTGACACTATCACTTTCTATGATATGAACCTCTCCTGTGAGTCCAGTTTTAGATTCCGATGCTTCACTTCACGTTTACTGTATCCCTTGGACCTTCTTATTGACGATCAAACACAGAAATTGCATTCGACATTAAAACAAAAGGCACAATGCCGACTTAAGAACAAGAGGACTGACACTCTCACTTTCTATGATATGAACCTGCCCTGTGAGTCCAGTTTCAGATTCTGATGCTTCACTTCAGGTTTACTGTATCCCTTGGACCTTCTTATTGACGATGAAACACTGAAATTGCATCCGAATTTAATACAAAAGGCACAATGCCGACTGAAGTACAAGAGGACGGACACTCTCACTTTCTATGATATGAACCTCACCTGTGAGTCCAGTTTTCGATTCCGATGCTTCACTTCAGGTTTACTGTATCCCTTGGACCTTCTTATTGACGATGAAACACTGAAATTGCATCCGAATTTAATGCAAAAGGCACAATGCCGACTTAAGTACAAGAGGACGGACACTCTCACTTTCTATGATATGAATCTCTCCTGTGAGTCCAGTTTTAGATTCCGATGCTTCACTTCGGGTTGTTGTATACCGTGGACCTTCTTATTGACGATGAAACACAGAAATTGCATCCGAATTTGATACAAAAGGCACAATGCCGACTTAAGTACAAGAGGACGGACACTCTCACTTTCTATGATATGATCCTCTCCTGTGAGTCCAGTTTTAGATTCCGATGCTTCACTTCGGGTTTACTGTATCCCTTGGCCCTTCTTGTTGACGATGAAACACAGAAATTGCATCCGAATTTAATACAAAAGGCACAATGCCAACTTAAGTACAAGAGGACTGACACTCTCACTTTTTATGATATGATCCTCTCCTGTGAGTCCAGTTTTCGATTCCGATGCTTCACTTCAGGTTTATAGTATCCCTTGGACCTTCTTATTGACGATGAAACACAGAAATTGCATCCAAATTTAATACAAAAGGCACAATGCCGACTTATTTACAAGAGGACTGACACTCTCACTTTCTATGATATGAACCTCTCCGGTGAGTCGAGTTTTAGATACCGATGCTTCAATTCAGGTTTACTGTATCCCTTGGACCTTCTTATTGACGATGAAACACAAAAATTGCATCCGAATTTAAAACAAAAAGCACAATAACGACTTAAGTACAAGAGGACTGACACTCTCACTTTCTATGATATGAACCTCTCCTGTGGGTCCAGTTTTAGATTCCGATGCTTCACTTCAGGTTTACTGTATCCCTTGGACCTTCTTATTGACGATGAAACACAGAAATTGCATCCGAATTTAATTCAAAAGGCACAATGCCGAGTTAAGTACAAGAGGACTGACACTCTCACTTTCTATGATATGAACCTCTCCTGAGAGTCCAGTTTTAGATACCGATGCTTCACTTCAGGTTTACTGTATCCCTTGGACATTCTTGTGACGATGAAACACAGAAATTGCATCCGAATTTAATACAAAAGTCACAATGCCGACTTAAGCTCAAGAGGTCTGACACTCCCACTTTCTATGATATGAACCTCTCCTGTGAGTCCAGTTATAGATTCCGATGCTTCACTTCAGGTTTATTGTATCCCTTGGGCCTTCTTATTGACGATGAAACACAAGAACTGCATCCGAATTTAAAACAAAAAGCACAACGCCGACTTAAGTGCAAGAGGACTGACACCCTCACTTTCTATGATATGAACCTCTCCTGTGAGTCCAGTTTTAGATTCCGATGCTTCACTTCAGGTTTACTGTATCCCTTGGACCTTAGTATGGACGATGAAACACAGAAATTGCATCCGAATTTAATACAAAAGTCACAATGCCGATTTAAGAACAAGAGGACTGACACTCTCACTTTCTATGATATGAACCACTCCTGTGAGTCCAGTTTTGGATTCCGATGCTTCATTTCAAGTTTACTGTATCCCATGAACCTTCTTATTGACGATGAAACACAGAAATTGCATCCGAATTTAATACAAAAAGCACAATGCCGACTTAAGTACAAGAGGACTGACACTCTCACTTTCTATGCTATGAACCTCTCCTGTGAGTCCAGTTTTAGATTCCGATGCTTCACTTCAGGTTTACTGTATGAAACACAGAAATTGCATCCGAATTTAATACAAAAGGCACAATGCCGAGTTAAGTACAAGAGGACTGACACTCTCACTTTCTATGATATGAATCTCTCCTGTGAGTCCAGTTTCAGATTCCGATGCTTCACTTCAGGTTTACTGTTTCCCTTGGACCTTCTTATTGACGATGAAACACAGAAATTGCATCCGAATTTAATGCAAAAGGCACAATGCCGACTTAAGTACAAGCAGACTGACACTCTCACTTTGTATGATATGAATCTCTCCTGTGAGTCCAGTTTTAGATTCCGATGCTTCACTTCAGGTTTACTGTATCCCATGGACCTTCTTATTGACGATGAAACACAGAAATTGCAATCGAATTTAATGCAAAAGGCACAATGCCGACTTAAGTACAAGCGGACTGACACTCTCACTTTCTGTGATATGAACCTCTCCTGTGAGTCCAGTTTTAGATTCCGATGCTTCACTTCAGGTTTACTATATCCCTTGGACCTTCTTATTGACGATGTAACACAGAAATTGCATCCGAAATTAATACAAAAGGCACAATGCCGACATAAGTACAAGAGGACTGACACTCTCACTTTCTATGATATGAACCTCTCCTGTAAGTCCAGTTTTAGATACCGATCCTTCTCTTCAGGTTTACTGTATCCCTTGGACGTTCTTATGACGATGATACACAGAAATTGGATTTGAATTTAATACAAAAGTCACAATGCCGACTGAGGCACAAGAGGTCTGACACTCTCACTTTCTATGATATGAACCTCTCCTGTGTGTCCAGTTTTAGATTCCGATGATTCACTTCAGGTTTACTGCATCCCTTGGACCTTCTTATGGACGATGAAACATAGAAATTGCATCCGAATTTAATACAAAAGTTACAATGCCGACTTAAGTACAAGAGGACTGACACTCTCACTTTCTATGATATGAACCACTCCTGTGAGTCCAGTTTTGGATTCTTATGCTTCATTTCAAGTTCACTGTATCCCATGGACCTTCTTATTGTCGATGAAACACAGAAATTGCATCCGAATTTAATACAAAAGGCACAATGCCGACTTAAGTACAAGAGGACTGACACTCTCACTTTCTATGATATGAACCTCTCCTGTGAGTCCAGTTTTAGATTCCGATGCTTCACTTCAGGTTTACCGTATCCCATGGACCTTCTTGTTGACGATGAAACACAGAAATTGCATTCGAATTTAATGCAAAAGGCACAATGCCGACTTAAGTACAAGCGGACTGACACTCTCACTCTCTATGATATCAACCTCTCCTGTGAATCCAGTTTTAGATTCCGATGCTTCACTTCAGGTTTACTGTATCCCTTGGACCTTCTTATTGCCGAGGAAACACAGAAATTGCATCCGAATATAATACAAAAGGCACAATGCCGACATAAGTACATGAACACTGACACTCTCACTATCTATGTTATGAACCTCTCCTGTGCGTGCAATTTTAGATTCCGATGCTTCACTTCAGGTTTACTGTGTCCCTTGGACCTACTTATTGACGATGAAACACAGAAATTGCATCCGAATTTAATACAAAAGGCGCAATGCCGACTGAAGTACAAGAGGACGGACACTCTCACTTTCTATGATATGAACCTCTCCTGTGAGTCCAGTTTTAGATTCCGATGCTTGACTTCAGATTTACTGTATCCCTTGGACCTTCTTATTGACGATGAAACATAGAAATTGCATCCGAATTTAATGCAAAAGGCACAATGCCGACTTAAGAACAAAAGGACTGACACTCTCACTTTCTATGATATGAACCTCTCCTGTGAGTCCAGTTATAGATTCCGATGCTGCACTTCAGGTTTACTGTATCCCTTGGACCTTCTTAGTGACGATGAAACACAGACATTGCATCCGAATTTAATACAGAAGTCACAATACCGACTTAAGTACAAGAGGACTGACACTCTCACTTTCTGTGATATGAACCTCTCCTGTGATTCCAGTTTTAGATTCCGATGCTTCACTTCAGGTTTACTGTATCCCTTGGACCTTCTCATTGACGATGAAACACAGTAATTGCATCCGAATTTAATACAAAAGGCACAATGCCGACTTAAGTACAAGAGGACTGACACTCTCACTTTCTATGATATGAACCTCTCCTGTGAGTCCAGTTTTAGATTCCGATGCTTCACTTCAGGTTTACTATATTCCTTGGACCCTCTTATTGACGATGAAACATAGAAATCGCATTCGAATTTAATACAAAAGCACAATGCCGACTTAAGTACAAGACTACTGACACTCTCACTTTCTATAATATGAACCACTCCTGTGATTCCAGTTTTGTATTCCGATGCTTCATTTCAAGTTTACTGAATCCCATGGACCTTCTTATTGACGATGAAACACAAAAATTGCATACGAATTTAATACAAAAGGCACAATGCCGACTTAAGTACAAGAGGACGGACACTCTCACTTTCTATGATATGAACATCTCCTGTGTGTGCAGTTTTAGATTCCGATGCTTCACTTCAGGTTTACTGTATCCCCTGGACCTTCTTATGGACGATGAAACACAGAAATTGCATCCGATTTTAATACAAAATGCACAATGCCGACTTATTTACAAGAGGACTGACACTCTCACTTTCTATGATATGAACCTCTCCTGTGAGTCCAGTTTTAGGTTCCGATGCCTCACTTCAGGTTTACTGTATCCCTTGGACCTTCTTATTGACGATGAAACACAGAAGTTGCATCCGATTTAATATCAAAAGTCACAATGCCGACTTAAGTACAAGAGGACTGACACTCTCACTTTCTGTGATATGAACCTCTCCTGTGATTCCAGTTTTAGATTCCGATGCTTCACTTCAGGTTTACTGTATCCCTTGGACCTTCTCATTGACGATGAAACCCAGTAATTGCATCCGAATTTAATACAAAAGGCACAATGCCGACTTAAGTACAAGAGGACTGACACTCTCACTTTCTATGATATGAACCTCTACTGTGAGTCCAGTTTTAGATTCCGATGCTTCACTTCAGGTTTACTATATTACTTGGACCCTCTTATTGACGATGAAACACAGAAATGGCATCCGAATTTAATACAAAAGTCACAATGCCGACTTAAGTACAAGAGGACTGACACTCTCACCTTCTATGATATGAACCACTCCTGTGATTCCAGTTTTCGATTCCGATGCTTCATTTAAAGTTTACTGTATCCCATGGACCGTCTTATTGACGATGAAACACAGAAATTGCATCCGAATTTATTACAAAAGGCACAATGCCGACTTAAGTACAAGAGGACTGACACTCTCACTTTCTATGATATGAACCTCTCCTGTGAGTCCAGTTTTAGATTCCGATGCTTCACTTCGGGTTTACTGTATACCTTGGACCTTCTTATTGACGATGAAACACAGAAATTGCATCCGAATGTAATACAAAAGGCATAATGCCGACTTAAGTACCAGAGGACGGACACTCTCACTTTCTATGAAATGAACCTGTCCTGTGAGTCCAGTTTGAGATCCCGATGCTTCACTTCAGGTTTACTGTATCCCTTGGACCTTCTTATTGACGATGAAACACAAAAATTGCATCCGAATTAAAAACAAAAAGCTCAATGCCGACTTAAGTACAAGAGGACTGACACTCTCACTTTCTATGATATGAACCTCTCCTGTGGGTCCAGTTTTAGATTCCGATGCTTCACTTCAGGTTTACTGTATCCCTTGGACCTTCGTATTGACGATGAAACACAGAAATTGCATCCGAATTTAATACAAAAGGCACAATGCCGAGTTAAGTACAAGAGGACTGACACTCTCACTTTCTATGATATGAACCTCTCCTGTGAGTCCAGTTTTAGATACCGATGCTTCACTTCAGGTTTACTGTATCCCTTGGACATTCTTGTGACGATGAAACACAGAAATTGCATCCTAATTTAATACAAAAGTCGCAATGCCAACTTAAGAACAAGAGGACTGACACTCTCACTTTCTATGATATCAACCACTCCTGTGAGTCCAGTTTTGGATTCCGATGCTTCATTTCAAGTTTACTGTATCCCATGGACCTTCTTATTGACGATGAAACACAGAAATTGCATCCGAATTTGATGCAAAAGGCACAATGCCGACTTAAGAACAAAAGGACTGACACTCTCACTTTCTATGATATGAACCTCTCCTGTGAGTCCAGTTTTAGATTCCGATGCTGCACTTCAGGTTTACTGTATCCCTTGGACCTTCTTAGTGACGATGAAACACAGACATTGCATCCGAATTTAATACAGAAGTCACAATACCGACTTAAGTACAAGAGGACTGACACTCTCACTTTCTGTTATATGAACCTCTCCTGTGATTCCAGTTTTAGATTCCGATGCTTCACTTCAGGTTTACTGTATCCCTTGGACCTTCTCATTGACGATGAAACACAGTAATTGCATCCGAATTTAATACAAAAGGCACAATGCCGACTTAAGTACAAGAGGACTGACACTCTCACTTTCTATGATATGAACCTCTCCTGTGAGTCCAGTTTTAGATTCCGATGCTTCACTTCAGGTTTACTATATTCCTTGGACCCTCTTATTGACGATGAAACATAGAAATCGCATTCGAATTTAATACAAAAGCACAATGCCGACTTAAGTACAAGACTACTGACACTCTCACTTTCTATGATATGAACCACTCCTGTGATTCCAGTTTTGTATTCCGATACTTCATTTCAAGTTTACTGAATCCCATGGACCTTCTTATTGACGATGAAACACAAAAATTGCATACGAATTTAATACAAAAGGCACAATGCCGACTTAAGTACAAGAGGACGGACACTCTCACTTTCTATGATATGAACATCTCCTGTGTGTGCAGTTTTAGATTCTGATGCTTCACTTCAGGTTTACTGTATCCCCTGGACCTTCTTATGGACGATGAAACACAGAAATTGCATCCGATTTTAATACAAAAGGCACAATGCCGACTTATTTACAAGAGGACTGACACTCTCACTTTCTATGATATGAACCTCTCCTGTGAGTCCAGTTTTAGGTTCCGATGCCTCACTTCAGGTTTACTGTCTCCCTTGGACCTTCTTACTGACGATGAAACACAGAAGTTGCATCCGATTTAATATCAAAAGTCACAATGCCGACTTAAGTACAAGAGGACTGACACTCTCACTTTCTGTGATATGAACCTCTCCTGTGATTCCAGTTTTAGATTCCGATGCTTCACTTCGGGTTTACTGTATACCTTGGACCTTCTTATTGACGATGAAACACAAAAATTGCATCCGAATTTAATACAAAAGTCACAATGCCGACTTAAGTACAAGAGGACTGACACTCTCACTTTCTGTGATATGAACCTCTACTGTGAGTCCAGTTTTAGATTCCGATGCTTCACTTCAGGTTTACTATATTACTTGGACCCTCTTATTGACGATGAAACACAGAAATGGCATCCGAATTTAATACAAAAGTCACAATGCCGACTTAAGTACAAGAGGACTGACACTCTCACTTTCTATGATATGAACCACTCCTGTGATTCCAGTTTTCGATTCCGATGCTTCATTTAAAGTTTACTGTATCCCATGGACCGTCTTATTGACGATGAAACACAGAAATTGCATCCGAATTTAATACAAAAGGCACAATGCCGACTTAAGTACAAGAGGACTGACACTCTCACTTTCTATGATATGAACCTCTCCTGTGAGTCCAGTTTTAGATTCCGATGCTTCACTTCGGGTTTACTGTATACCTTGGACCTTCTTATTGACGATGAAACACAGAAATTGCATCCGAATGTAATACAAAAGGCATAATGCCGACTTAAGTACCAGAGGACGGACACTCTCACTTTCTATGAAATGAACCTGTCCTGTGAGTCCAGTTTGAGATCCCGATGCTTCACTTCAGGTTTACTGTATCCCTTGGACCTTCTTATTGACGATGAAACACAAAAATTGCATCCGAATTAAAAACAAAAAGCTCAATGCCGACTTAAGTACAAGAGGACTGACACTCTCACTTTCTATGATATGAACCTCTCCTGTGGGTCCAGTTTTAGATTCCGATGCTTCACTTTAGGTTTACTGTATCCCTTGGACCTTCGTATTGACGATGAAACACAGAAATTGCATCCGAATTTAATACAAAAGGCACAATGCCGAGTTAAGTACAAGAGGACTGACACTCTCACTTTCTATGATATGAACCTCTCCTGTGAGTCCAGTTTTAGATACCGATGCTTCACTTCAGGTTTACTGTATCCCTTGGACATTCTTGTGACGATGAAACACCGAAATTGCATCCTAATTTAATACAAAAGTCGCAATGCCGACTTAAGCAAAAGCGGTCTCACACTCTCACTTTCTATGATATGAACCTCTCCTGTGAGTCCAGTTTTAGATTCCGATGCTTCACTTCAGGTTTACTGTATCCCTTGGACCTTCTTATGGACGATGAAACACAGACATTGCATTCGAATTTAATACAAAAGTCACACTGCCGACTTAAGAACAAGAGGACTGACACTCTCACTTTCTATGATATGAACCACTCTTGTGAGTCCAGTTTTGGATTCCGATGCTTCATTTCAAGTTTACTGTATCCCATGGACCTTCTTATTGACGATGAAACACAGAAATTGCATCCGAATTTAATACAAAAGGCACAATGCCGACTTAAGTACAAGAGGACTGACACTCTCACTTTCTATGATATGAACCTCTCCTGTGAGTCCAGTTTTAGATTCCGATGCTGCACTTCAGGTTTACTGTATCCCTTGGACCTTCTTAGTGACGATGAAACACAGACATTGCATCCGAATTTAATACAGAAGTCACAATACCGACTTAAGTACAAGAGGACTGACACTCTCACTTTCTGTGATATGAACCTCTCCTGTGATTCCAGTTTTAGATTCCGATGCTTCACTTCAGGTTTACTGTATCCCTTGGACCTTCTCATTGACGATGAAACACAGTAATTGCATCCGAATTTAATACAAAAGGCACAATGCCGACTTAAGTACAAGAGGACTGACACTCTCACTTTCTATGATATGAACCTCTCCTGTGAGTCCAGTTTTAGATTCCGATGCTTCACTTCAGGTTTACTATATTCCTTGGACCCTCTTATTGACGATGAAACATAGAAATCGCATTCGAATTTAATACAAAAGCACAATGCCGACTTAAGTACAAGACTACTGACACTCTCACTTTCTATGATATGAACCACTCCTGTGATTCCAGTTTTGTATTCCGATGCTTCATTTCAAGTTTACTGAATCCCATGGACCTTCTTATTGACGATGAAACACAAAAATTGCATACGAATTTAATACAAAAGGCACAATGCCGACTTAAGTACAAGAGGACGGACACTCTCACTTTCTATGATATGAACATCTCCTGTGTGTGCAGTTTTAGATTCCGATGCTTCACTTCAGGTTTACTGTATCCCCTGGACCTTCTTATGGACGATGAAACACAGAAATTGCATCCGATTTTAATACAAAAGGCACAATGCCGACTTATTTACAAGAGGACTGACACTCTCACTTTCTATGATATGAACCTCTCCTGTGAGTCCAGTTTTAGGTTCCGATGCCTCACTTCAGGTTTACTGTATCCCTTGGACCTTCTTATTGACGATGAAACACAGAAGTTGCATCCGATTTAATATCAAAAGTCACAATGCCGACTTAAGTACAAGAGGACTGACACTCTCACTTTCTGTGATATGAACCTCTCCTGTGATTCCAGTTTTAGATTCCGATGCTTCACTTCAGGTTTACTGTATCCCTTGGACCTTCTCATTGACGATGAAACCCAGTAATTGCATCCGAATTTAATACAAAAGGCACAATGCCGACTTAAGTACAAGAGGACTGACACTCTCACTTTCTATGATATGAACCTCTACTGTGAGTCCAGTTTTAGATTCCGATGCTTCACTTCAGGTTTACTATATTACTTGGACCCTCTTATTGACGATGAAACACAGAAATGGCATCCGAATTTAATACAAAAGTCACAATGCCGACTTAAGTACAAGAGGACTGACACTCTCACTTTCTATGATATGAACCACTCCTGTGATTCCAGTTTTCGATTCCGATGCTTCATTTAAAGTTTACTGTATCCCATGGACCGTCTTATTGACGATGAAACACAGAAATTGCATCCGAATTTAATACAAAAGGCACAATGCCGACTTAAGTACAAGAGGACTGACACTCTCACTTTCTATGATATGAACCTCTCCTGTGAGTCCAGTTTTAGATTCCGATGCTTCACTTCGGGTTTACTGTATACCTTGGACCTTCTTATTGACGATGAAACACAGAAATTGCATCCGAATGTAATACAAAAGGCATAATGCCGACTTAAGTACCAGAGGACGGACACTCTCACTTTCTATGAAATGAACCTGTCCTGTGAGTCCAGTTTGAGATCCCGATGCTTCACTTCAGGTTTACTGTATCCCTTGGACCTTCTTATTGACGATGAAACACAAAAATTGCATCCGAATTAAAAACAAAAAGCTCAATGCCGACTTAAGTACAAGAGGACTGACACTCTCACTTTCTATGATATGAACCTCTCCTGTGGGTCCAGTTTTAGATTCCGATGCTTCACTTCAGGTTTACTGTATCCCTTGGACCTTCGTATTGACGATGAAACACAGAAATTGCATCCGAATTTAATACAAAAGGCACAATGCCGAGTTAAGTACAAGAGGACTGACACTCTCACTTTCTATGATATGAACCTCTCCTGTGAGTCCAGTTTTAGATACCGATGCTTCACTTCAGGTTTACTGTATCCCTTGGACATTCTTGTGACGATGAAACACAGAAATTGCATCCTAATTTAATACAAAAGTCGCAATGCCGACTTAAGCAAAAGCGGTCTCACACTCTCACTTTCTATGATATGAACCTCTCCTGTGAGTCCAGTTTTAGATTCCGATGCTTCACTTCAGGTTTACTGTATCCCTTGGACCTTCTTATGGACGATGAAACACAGACATTGCATTCGAATTTAATACAAAAGTCACAATGCCGACTTAAGAACAAGAGGACTGACACTCTCACTTTCT
The DNA here is from genome assembly GCF_023864345.2 of Schistocerca serialis cubense. Taxonomy (NCBI): domain Eukaryota; kingdom Metazoa; phylum Arthropoda; class Insecta; order Orthoptera; family Acrididae; genus Schistocerca; species Schistocerca serialis. Next base: position 21,803,844 of record NC_064647.1, on the reverse strand, counting down.
ATGATATGAACCACTCCTGTGAGTCCAGTTTTGGATTCCGATGCTTCATTTCAAGTTTACTGTATCCCATGGACCTTCTTATTGACGATGAAACACAGAAATTGCATCCGAATTTAATACAAAAGGCACAATGCCGACTTAAGTACAAGAGGACTGACACTCTCACTTTCTATGATATGAACCTCTCCTGTGAGTCCAGCTTTAGATTCCGATGCTTCACTTCATGTTTACTGTATCCCATGGACCTTCTTATTGACGATGAAACACAGAAATGGCATCCGAATTTAATGCAAAAGGCACAATGCCGGCTTAAGTACAAGTGGACTGACATTCTCTCTTTCCATGATATCAACCTCTCCTCTGAGTCCAGTTTAAGATTCCGATGCTTCACTTCTGGTTTACTGTATCCCTTGGTCCTTCTTATTGACGATGAAACATAGAAATTGCATCCGAATTTAATCCAAAAAGCACAATGCTGACGTAAGTACATAAGGTCTGAAACTCTCACTTTCTATGATACGAATCTCTGCTGTGAGTCCTGTTTCAGATTCCGATGCTTCACATCAGGTTTACTGTATCCCTTCGACCTTCTTATTGACGATGAAACACAGAAATTGCATCCCAATTTAATACAAAAGTCACAATACCAACTTAAGTACAAGAGGACGGACACTCTCACTTTCTATGAAATGAACCTCTCCTGAGAGTCCAGTTTTAGATTCCGATGCTTCACTTCAGGTTTACTGTATCCCTTGGACCTTCTTATTGACGATGAAACACAGAAATTGCATCCGAATTTAATACAAAAGGCACAATGCCGACTTATTTACAAGAGGACTGACACTCTCACTTTCTATGATATGAACCTCTCCTGTGAGTCCAGTTTTAGGTTCCGATGCTTCACTTCAGGTTTACTGTATCCCTTGGACCTTCTTATTGACGATGAAACACAGAAATTGCATCCGTATTTAATATCAAAAGTCACAATGCCGACTTAAGTACAAGAGGACTGACACTCTCACTTTCTGTGATATGAACCTCTCCTGTGGTTCCAGTTTTAGATTCCGATGCTTCACTTCAGGTTTACTGTATCCCTTGGACCTTCTCATTGACGATGAAACACAGTAATTGCATCCGAATTTAATACAAAAGGCACAATGCCGACTTAAGTACAAGAGGACGGACACTCCCACTTTCTATGATATGAATCCCTACTGTGAGTCCATTTTCAGATTCCGATGCTTCACTTCTGGTTTACTGTATCCCTTGGACATTCTTATTGACGATGAAAGACAGAAATTGCATCCGAATGTAATACAAAAGTCACAATGCCGACTTAAGTACAAGAGGACTGACACTCTCACTTTCTATGATATGAACCTCCCCTGTGAGTCCAGTTTTAGATTCCGATGCTTCACTTCAGGTTTACTGTATCCGAAGGACCTTCTTATTGACGATGAAACACAGAAATTGCATCCGAATTTAATACAAGAGGCACAATGCCGACTTAAGTACAAGGAAAAATTGACACTCTCACTTTCTATGATATGAACCTCTCCTGTGAGTCCAGTTTTAGACACCGATGCTTCACTTCAAGTTTACTGTATCCCTTGGACCTTCTTATGACGATGATACACAGAAATTGCATCCGAATTTAATACAAAGGTCACAATGCCGACTTAAGTACAAGAGGACTGACACACTCACTTTCTATGATATGAACCTATCCTGTGAGTCCAGTTTGAGATTCTGATGCTTCACTTCAGGTTTACTGTATCCCTTGGAACTTCTTATTGACGATGAAACACAGAAATTGCATCCGAATTTAATACAAAAGTCACAATGCCGACTTAAGTACAAGAGGTCTGACACTATCACTTTCTATGATATGAGCCACTCCTGTGATTCAAGTTTTTGATTCCGATGCTTCATTTCATGTTTACTGAATCCCATGGACCTTCTTATTGACGATGAAACACAAAAATTGCATCCGAATTTAATACAAAAGGCACAATGCCGACTTAAGTACAAGAGGACGGACACTCTCACTTTCTATGATATGAACATCTCCTGTGTGTGCAGTTTTAGATTCCGATGCTTCACTTCAGGTTTACTGTATCCCCTGGACCTTCTTATGGAAGATGAAACACAGAAATTGCATCCGATTTTAATACAAAAGGCACAATGCCGACTTAAGTACATAAGGCCTGACACTCTCACTTTCTATGATATGAATCTCTGCTGTGAGTCCTGTTTCAGATTCCGATGCTTCACTTCAGGTTTACTGTATCCCTTGGACCTTCTTATTGACGATGAAACACAGAAATTGCATCCCAATTTAATGCAAAAGGCACAATGCCGGCTTAAGTACAAGTGGACTGACATTCTCTCTTTCCATGTTATCAACCTCTCCTCTGAGTCCAGTTTAAGATTCCGATGCTTCACTTCTGGTTTACTGTATCCCTTGGTCCTTCTTATTGACGATGAAACATAGAAATTGCATCCGAATTTAATCCAAAAAGCACAATGCTGACGTAAGTACATAAGGTCTGACACTCTCACTTTCTATGATATGAATCTCTGCTGTGAGTCCTGTTTCAGATTCCGATGCTTCACATCAGGTTTACTGTATCCCTTCGACCTTCTTATTGACGATGAAACACAGAAATTGCATCCCAATTTAATACAAAAGTCACAATACCAACTTAAGTACAAGAGGACGGACACTCTCACTTTCTATGAAATGAACCTCTCCTGAGAGTCCAGTTTTAGATTCCGATGCTTCACTTCAGGTTTACTGTATCCCTTGGACCTTCTTATTGACGATGAAACACAGAAATTGCATCCGAATTTAATACAAAAGGCACAATGCCGACTTATTTACAAGAGGACTTACACTCTCACTTTCTGTGATATGAACCTCTCCTGTGGTTCCAGTTTTAGATTCCGATGCTTCACTTCAGGTTTACTGTATCCCTTGGACCTTCTCATTGACGATGAAACACAGTAATTGCATCCGAATTTAATACAAAAGGCACAATGCCGACTTAAGTACAAGAGGACGGACACTCCCACTTTCTATGATATGAATCCCTACTGTGAGTCCATTTTCAGATTCCGATGCTTCACTTCAGGTTTACTGTATCCCTTGGACATTCTTATTGACGATGAAAGACAGAAATTGCATCCGAATGTAATACAAAAGTCACAATGCCGACTTAAGTACAAGAGGACTGACACTCTCACTTTCTATGATATGAACCTCTCCTGTGAGTCCAGTTTTAGATTCCGATGCTTCACTTCAGGTTTACTGTATCCGTAGGACCTTCTTATTGACGATGAAACACAGAAATTGCATCCGAATTTAATACAAGAGGCACAATGCCGACTTAAGTACAAGGAAATTTGACACTCTCACTTTCTATGATATGAACCTCTCCTGTGAGTCCAGTTTTAGACACCGATGCTTCACTTCAGGTTTACTGTATCCCTTGGACCTTCTTATGACGATGATACACAGAAATTGCATCCGAATTTAATACAAAGGTCACAATGCCGACTTAAGTACAAGAGGACTGACACAATCACTTTCTATGATATGAACCTATCCTGTGAGTCCAGTTTGAGATTCTGATGCTTCACTTCAGGTTTACTGTATCCCTTGGAACTTCTTATTGACGATGAAACACAGAAATCGCATCCGAATTTAATACAAAAGTCACAATGCCGACTTAAGTACAAGAGGTCTGACACTATCACTTTCTATGATATGAGCCACTCCTGTGATTCAAGTTTTGGTTTCCGATGCTTCATTTCATGTTTACTGAATCCCATGGACCTTCTTATTGACGATGAAACACAAAAATTGCATCCGAATTTAATACAAAAGGCACAATGCCGACTTAAGTACAAGAGGACGGACACTCTCACTTTCTATGATATGAACATCTCCTGTGTGTGCAGTTTTAGATTCCGATGCTTCACTTCAGGTTTACTGTATCCCCTGGACCTTCTTATGGAAGATGAAACACAGAAATTGCATCCGATTTTAATACAAAAGGCACAATGCCGACTTAAGTACATAAGGCCTGACACTCTCACTTTCTATGATATGAATCTCTGCTGTGAGTCCTGTTTCAGATTCCGATGCTTCACTTCAGGTTTACTGTATCCCTTGGACCTTCTTATTGACGATGAAACACAGAAATTGCATCCCAATTTAATACAAAAGTCACAATACCAACTTAAGTACAAGAGGACGGACACTCTCACTTTCTATGAAATGAACCTCTCCTGAGAGTCCAGTTTTAGATTCCGATGCTTCACTTCAGGTTTACTGTATCCCTTGGACCTTCTTATTGACGATGAAACACAGAAATTGCATCCGAATTTAATACAAAAGGCACAATGCCGACTTATTTACAAGAGGACTGACACTCTCACTTTCTATGATATGAACCTCTCCTGTGAGTCCAGTTTTAGGTTCCGATGCTTCACTTCAGGTTTACTGTATCCCTTGGACCTTCTTATTGACGATGAAACACAGAAATTGCATCCGAATTTAATATCAAAAGTCACAATGCCGACTTAAGTACAAGAGGACTGACACTCTCACTTTCTGTGATATGAACCTCTCCTGTGGTTCCAGTTTTAGATTCCGATGCTTCACTTCAGGTTTACTGTATCCCTTGGACCTTCTCATTGACGATGAAACACAGTAATTGCATCCGAATTTAATACAAAAGGCACAATGCCGACTTAAGTACAAGAGGACTGACACACTCACTTTCTATGATATGAACCTCTCCTGTGAGTCCAGTTTTAGATTCCGATGCTTCACTTCAGGTTTACTATATTCCTTGGACCCTCTTATTGACGATGAAACACAGAAATCGCATCCAAATTTAATACAAATCACAATGCCGACTTAAGTAGAAGAGGACTGACACTCTCACTTTCTATGATATGAACCACTCCTGTGATTCCAGTTTTCGATTCCGATGCTTCATTTCAAGTTTACTGTATCTCATGGACCTTCTTATTGACGATGAAACACAAAAATTGCATCCGAATTTAATACAAAAGGCACAATGCCGACTTAAGTACAAGAGGACGGACACTCTCACTTTCTATCATATGAACCTCTCCTGTGAGTGCAGTTTTAGATTCCGATGCTTCCCTTCTGGTTTACTGTATACCTTGGACCTTCTTATTGACGATGAAACACAGAAATTGCATCCGAATTTAATACAAAAGGCACAATGCCGACTTAAGTACAAGAGGACGGACACTCTCACTTTCTATGATATGAACCTCTCCTGTGAGCCCAGTTTTAGATTCCGATGCTTCACTTCAGGTTTACAGTATCCCTTGGACCTTCTTATTGACGATGAAACACAGAAATTGCATCCGAATTTAATACAAAAGGCACATTGCCGACTTATTTACAAGAGGACTGACACTCTCACTTTCTATGATATGAACCTCCCCTTTGAGTCCAGTTTTAGGTTCCGATGCTTCACTTCAGGTTTACTGTATCCCTTGGACCTTCTTATTGACGAAGAAACACAGTAAAAGCATCCGAATTTAATACAAAAGTCGCAATGCCGACTTAAGTACAAGAGGACTGACACTCTCACTTTCTATGATATGAACCTCTCCTGTGATTCCAGTTTTAGATTCCGATGCTTCACTTGAGGTTTACTGTATCCCTTGGACCTTCTCATTGACGATGAAACACAGAAATTGGATCCGAATTTAATACAAAAGGCACAATGCCGACTTAAGTATAAGAGGACTGACACTCTCACTTTCTATGATATGAACCTCTCCTGTGAGTCCAGTTTTAGATTCCGATGCTTCACTTCAGGTTTACTGTATCCCTTGGACCTTCTTATTGACGATGAAACACAGATATTGCATCCGAATTTAATATAAAGGCACAATGCCGACTTATTTACACGAGGACTGACACTCTCATTTTCTATGATAAGAACCTCTCCTGTGAGTACAGTTTCAGATTCCGATGCTTCACTTCAGGTTTATTGTATCCCTTGGACGTTCTTATTGACGATGAAACACAGATATTGCATCCGAATTTAAGACAAAATTCACAATGCCGACTTAAGTACAAGAGGACTGAAACTCTCACGTTCTTGGATATGAAGCTCTCCTGTGAGTCCAGTTTTAGATTCCAATGCTTCACTTCAGGTTTACTGTTACCCTTGGACCTTCTTATTGATGATCAAACACAGAAATTGCATCCGATTTTATTACAAAAGGCACAATGCCGACTTAAGTACAAGAGGACTGACACTCTCACTTTCTATGATATGAACCTCTCCTGTGAGTCCAGTTGTAGATTCCGATGCTTCACTTCAGGTTTACTGTATCCCTTGGACCTTCTTATTGACGATGAAACACAGAAAATGCATCCGAATTTAATACAAAAAGCACAATGCCGACTTAAGTACATAAGGACTGACACTCTCACTTTCTATGATATGAATCTCTCCTGTGAGGTCACTTTCAGATTCCGATGCTTCACTTCAGGTTTACTGTATCCTTTGGACCTTCTTACTGACGATGAAACACAGAAATTGTATCCGAATTTAATACAAAAGTCACAATGCCGACTTAAGTACAAGTGGACTGACACTATCACTTTCTATGATATGAACCTCACCTGTGAGTCCAGTTTTAGATTCCGATGCTTCACTTCGCGTTTACTGTATCCCTTGGACCTTCTTATTGACGATCAAACACAGAAATTGCATTCGACATTAAAACAAAAGGCACAATGCCGACTTAAGTACAAGAGGACTGACACTCTCACTTTCTATGATATGAACCTCTCCTGTGAGTCCAGTTTTAGATTCTGATGCTTCACTTCAGGTTTACTGTATCCCATGGACCTTCTTATTGGCGATGAAACACAGAAATTGCATCCGAATTTTATGCAAAAGGCACAATGCCGACTTAAGTACAAGAGGACGGACACTCTCACTTTCTATGATATGAATCTCTCCTGTGAGTCCAGTTTTAGATTCCGATGCTTCACTTCGGGTTGTTGTATACCGTGGACCTTCTTATTGACGATGAAACACAGAAATTGCATCCGAATTTGATACAAAAGGCACAATGCCGACTTAAGTACAAGAGGACGGACACTCTCACTTTCCATGATATAATCCTCTCCTGTGAGTCCAGTTTTAGATTCCGATGCTTCACTTCGGGTTTACTGTATCCCTTGGCCCTTCTTACTGACGATGAAACACAGAAATTGCATCCGAATTTAATACAAAAGGCACAATGCCAACTTAAGTACAAGAGGACTGACACTCTCACTTTTTATGTTATGAACCTCTCCTGTGAGTCCAGTTTTCGATTCCGATGCTTCACTTCAGGTTTATAGTATCCCTTGGACCTTCTTATTGACGATAAAACACAGAAATTGCATCCAAATTTAATACAAAAGGCACAATGCCGTCTTATTTACAATAGGACTGACACTCTCACTTTCTATGATATGAACCTCTCCGGTGAGTCGGGTTTTAGATACCGATGCTTCACTTCAGGTTTACTGTATCCCTTGGACCTTCTTATTGACGATGAAACACAAAAATTGCATCCGAATTTAAAACAAAAAGGACAATGCCGACTTAAGTACAAGAGGACTGACACTCTCACTTTCTATGATATGAACCTCTCCTGTGGGCCCAGTATTAGATTCCGATGCTTCACTTCAGGTTTACTGTATCCCTTGGACCTTCTTATTGACGATGAAACACAGAAATTGCATCCGAATTTAATTCAAAGGGCACAATGCCGAGTTAAGTACAAGAGGACTGACACTCTCACTTTCTATGATATGAACCTCTCCTGAGAGTCCAGTTTTAGATACCGATGCTTCACTTCAAGTTTACTGTATCCCTTGGACATTATTGTGACGATGAAACACAGAAATTGCATCCGAACTTAATACAAAAGTCACAATGCCGACTTAAGCTCAAGAGGTCTGACACTCCCACTTTCTATGATATGAACCTCTCCTGTGAGTCCAGTTATAGATTCCGATGCTTCACTTAAGGTTTACTGTATCCCTTGGGCCTTCTTATTGACGATGAAACACAAAAACTGCATCCGAATTTAAAACAAACAGCACAACGCCGACTTAAGTGCAAGAGGACTGACATCCTCACAATCTATGATATGAACCTCTCCTGTGAGTCCAGTTTTAGATTCCGATGCTTCACTTCAGGTTTACTGTATCCCTTGGACCTTAGTATGGACGATGAAACACAGAAATTGCATCCGAATTTAATACAAAAGTCACAATGCCGACTTAAGAACAAGAGGACTGACACTCTCACTTTCTATGATATGAACCACTCCTGTGAGTCCAGTTTTGGATTCCGATGCTTCATTTCAAGTTTACTGTATCCCATGAACCTTCTTATTGACGATGAAACACAGAAATTGCATCCGAATTTAATACAAAAAGCACAATGCCGACTTAAGTACAAGAGGACTGACACTCTCACTTTCTATGCTAAGAACCTCTCCTGTGAGTCCAGTTTTAGATTCCGATGCTTCACTTCAGGTTTACTGTATGAAACACAGAAATTGCATCCGTATTTAATACAAAAGGCACAATGCCGAGTTAAGTACAAGAGGACTGACACTCTCACTTTCTATGATATGAACCTCTCCTGTGAGTCCAGTTTTAGATACCGATGCTTCACGTCAGGTGTACTGTATCCCTTGGACATTCTTATGTCGATAAAACACAGAAATTGCATCCGAATTTAATACAAAAGGCACAATGCCGACTTAAGTACAAGCAGACTGACACTCTCACATTGTATGATATGAACCTCTCCTGTGAGTCCAGTTTTAGATTCCGATGCTTCACTTCAGGTTTACTGTATCCCTTGGACCTTGTTATTGTCGATGAAACACAGAAATTGCATCCAAATTTAATTCATAAAGCACAATGCCGACTTAAGTACATAAGGACTGACACTCTCACTTTCTATGATATGAATCTCTCCTGTGAGTCCAGTTTCAGATTCCGATGCTTCACTTCAGGTTTACTGTATCCCTTGGACCTTCTTATTGACGATGAAACACAGAAATTGCATCCGAATTTAATGCAAAAGGCACAATGCCGACTTAAGTACAAGCAGACTGACACTCTCACTTTGTATGATATGAATCTCTCCTGTGAGTCCAGTTTTAGATTCCGATGCTTCACTTCAGGTTTACTGTATCCCATGGACCTTCTTATTGACGATGAAACACAGAAATTGCAATCGAATTTAATACAAAAGGCACAATGCCGACTTAAGTACAAGCGGACTGACATTCTCACTTTCTGTGATATGAACCTCTCCTGTGAGTCCAGTTTTAGATTCCGATGCTTCACTTCAGGTTTACTATATCCCTTGGACCTTCTTATTGACGATGTAACACAGAAATTGCATCCGAAATTAATACAGAAGGCACAATGCCGACTTAAGTACAAGAGGACTGACACTCTCACTTTCTATGATATGAACCTCTCCTGTAAGTCCAGTTTTAGATACCGATGCTTCTCTTCAGGTTTACTGTATCCCTTGGACGTTCTTATGACGATGATACACAGAAATTGGATTTGAATTTAATACAAAAGTCACAATGCCGACTGAGGCACAAGAGGACTGACACTCTCACTTTCTATGATATGAACCTCTCCTGTGGGTCCAGTTTTAGATTCCGATGCTTCACTTCAGGTTTACTGTATCCCTTGGACCTTCTTATGGACGATGAAACACAGAAATTGCATCCGAATTTAATACAAAAGTCACAATGCCGACTTAAGTACAAGAGGACTGACACTCTCACTTTCTATGATATGAACCACTCCTGTGAGTCCAGTTTTGGATTCCGATGCTTCATTTCAAGTTCACTGTATCCCATGGACCTTCTTATTGTCGATGAAACACAGAAATTTCATCCGAATTTAATACAAAAGGCACAATGCCGACTTAAGTACAAGAGGACTGACACTCTCACTTTCTATCATATGAACCTCTCCTGTGAGTCCAGTTTTAGATTCCGATGCTTCACTTCAGGTTTACTGTATCCCATGGACCTTCTTGTTGACGATGAAACACAGAAATTGCATTCGAATTTAATGCAAAAGGCACAATGCCGACTTAAGTACAAGCGGACTGACACTCTCACTTTCTATGATATCAACCTCTCCTGTGAATCCAGTTTTAGATTCCGATGCTTCACTTCAGGTTTACTGTATCCCTTGGACCTTCTTATTGCCGAGGAAACACAGAAATTGCATCCGAATATAATACAAAAGGCACAATGCCGACATAAGTACATGAACACTGACACTCTCACTATCTATGTTATGAACCTCTCCTGTGCGTGCAATTTTAGATTCCGATGCTTCACTTCAGGTTTACTGTGTCCCTTGGACCTACTTATTGACGATGAAACACAGAAATTGCATCCGAATTTAATACAAAAGGCACAATGCCGACTGAAGTACAAGAGGACGGACACTCTCACTTTCTATGATATGAACCTCTCCTGTGAGTCCAGTTTTAGATTCCGATGCTTGACTTCAGATTTACTGTATCCCTTGGACCTTCTTATTGACGATGAAACATAGAAATTGCATCCGAATTTAATGCAAAAGGCACAATGCCGACTTAAGAACAAAAGGACTGACACTCTCACTTTCTATGATATGAACCTCTCCTGTGAGTCCAGTTTTAGATTCCGATGCTGCACTTCAGGTTTACTGTATCCCTTGGACCTTCTTAGTGACGATGAAACACAGACATTGCATCCGAATTTAATACAGAAGTCACAATACCGACTTAAGTACAAGCGGACTGACATTCTCACTTTCTGTGATATGAACCTCTCCTGTGAGTCCAGTTTTAGATTCCGATGCTTCACTTCAGGTTTACTATATCCCTTGGACCTTCTTATTGACGATGTAATACAGAAATTGCATCCGAAATTAATACAGAAGGCACAATGCCGACTTAAGTACAAGAGGACTGACACTCTCACTTTCTATGATATGAACCTCTCCTTTAAGTCCAGTTTTAGATACCGATGCTTCTCTTCAGGTTTACTGTATCCCTTGGACGTTCTTATGACGATGATACACAGAAATTGGATTTGAATTTAATACAAAAGTCACAATGCCGACTGAGGCACAAGAGGACTGACACTCTCACTTTCTATGATATGAACCTCTCCTGTGGGTCCAGTTTTAGATTCCGATGCTTCACTTCAGGTTTACTGTATCCCTTGGACCTTCTTATGGACGATGAAACACAGAAATTGCATCCGAATTTAATACAAAAGTCACAATGCCGACTTAAGTACAAGAGGACTGACACTCTCACTTTCTATGATATGAACCACTCCTGTGAGTCCAGTTTTGGATTCCGATGCTTCATTTCAAGTTCACTGTATCCCATGGACCTTCTTATTGTCGATGAAACACAGAAATTTCATCCGAATTTAATACAAAAGGCACAATGCCGACATAAGTACAAGAGGACTGACACTCTCACTTTCTATCAAATGAACCTCTCCTGTGAGTCCAGTTTTAGATTCCGATGCTTCACTTCAGGTTTACTGTATCCTATGGACCTTCTTGTTGACGATGAAACACAGAAATTGCATTCGAATTTAATGCAAAAGGCACAATGCCGACTTAAGTACAAGCGGACTGACACTCTCACTTTCTATGATATCAACCTCTCCTGTGAATCCAGTTTTAGATTCCGATGCTTCACTTCAGGTTTACTGTATCCCTTGGACCTTCTTATTGCCGAGGAAACACAGAAATTGCATCCGAATATAATACAAAAGGCACAATGCCGACATAAGTACATGAACACTGACACTCTCACTATCTATGTTATGAACCTCTCCTGTGCGTGCAATTTTAGATTCCGATGCTTCTCTTCAGGTCTACTGTGTCCCTTGGACCTACTTATTGACGATGAAACACAGAAATTGCATCCGAATTTAATACAAAAGGCACAATGCCGACTGAAGTACAAGAGGACGGACACTCTCACTTTCTATGATATGAACCTCTCCTGTGAGTCCAGTTTTAGATTCCGATGCTTGACTTCAGATTTACTGTATCCCTTGGACCTTCTTATTGACGATGAAACATAGAAATTGCATCCGAATTTAATGCAAAAGGCACAATGCCGACTTAAGAACAAAAGTACTGACACTCTCACTTTCTATGATATGAACCTCTCCTGTGAGTCCAGTTTTAGATTCCGATGCTGCACTTCAGGTTTACTGTATCCCTTGGACCTTCTTAGTGACGATGAAACACAGACATTGCATCCGAATTTAATACAGAAGTCACAATACCGCCTTAAGAACAAGAGGACTGACACTCTCACTTTCTATGATGTGAACCACTCCACTGAGTCCAGTTTTGGATTCCGATGCTTCATTTCAAGTTTACTGTATCCCATGGACCTTCTTATTGACGATGAAACACAGAAATTGCATCCGAATTTAATACAAAATGCACAATGCCGACTTAAGTACAAGAGGACTGACACTCTCACTTTCTAAGATATGAACCTCTCCTGTGAGTCCAGTTTTAGATTCCGATGCTTCACTTCAGGTTTACTGTATCCCTTGGACCTTCTTATTAACGATGGAACACAGAAATTGCATCCGAATTTAATACAAAAGTCACAATGCCGACTTAAGTACAAGAGGACGGACACTCTCACTTTCTATGAAATGAACCTCTCCTGTGAGTCCAGTTTTAGATTCCGATGCTTGACTTCAGATTTACTGTATCCCTTGGACCTTCTTATTGACGATGAAACATAGAAATTACATCCGAATTTAATGCAAAAGGCACAATGCCGACGTAAGAACAAAAGGACTGACACTCTCACTTTCTATGATATGAACCTGACCTGTGAGTCCAGTTTTAGATTCCGATGCTGCACTTCAGGTTTACTGTATCCCTTGGACCTTCTTATTAACGATGGAACACAGAAATTGCATCCGAATTTAATACAAAAGTCACAATGCCGACTTAAGTACAAGAGGACGGACACTCTCACTTTCTATTATATGAACATCTTCTGTGAGTCCAGTTTTAGATACCGATGCTTCACTTCAGGTTTACTGTATCCCTTGGACATTCTTGTGACGATGAAACACAGAAATTGCATCTGAATTTAATACAAAAGTCACAATGCCGACTTAAGCACAAGAGGTCTGACACTCTCACTTTCTATGATATGAACCTCTCCTGTAAGTCCAGTTTTAGATTCCGATGCTTCACTTCAGGTTTACTGTATCCCTTGGACCTTCTTATGGACGATGAAACACAGAAATAGCATCCGAATTTAATACAAAAGTCACAATGCCGACTTAAGAACAAGAGGACTGCACTCTCACATTCTATTATATGAACCACTCCTGTGAGTCCAGTTTTGGATTCCGATGCTTCATTTCAAGTTTGCTGTATCCCATGGACCTTCTTACTGACGATGAAACACAGAAATTGCATCCAATTTAATACAAAAGGCACAATGCCGACTTAAATACAAGAGACCTGACACTCTAACTTTCTATGCTATGAACCTCTCCTGTGAGTCCAGTTTTAGATTCCGATGCTTCACTTCAGGTTTACTGTATCCCATGGACCTTCTTATTGCCGATGAAACACAGAAATTGCATCCGAATATAATACAAAAGGCACAATGCCGACATAAGTACAAGAACACTGACACTCTCACTATCTATGTTATGAACCTCTCCTGTGCGTGCAATTTTAGATTCCGATGCTTCACTACAGGTTTACTGTGTCCCTTGGACCTACTTATTGACGATGAAACACAGAAATTGCATCCGAATTTTATACAAAAGGCACAATGCCGACTGAAGTACAAGAGGACGGACACTCTCACTTTCTATGATATGAACCTCTCCTGTGAGTCCAGTTTTAGATTCCGATGCTTGACTTCAGATTTACTGTATCCCTTGGACCTTCTTATTGACGATGAAACATAGAAATTGCATCCGAATTTAATGCAAAAGGCACAATGCCGACTTAAGAACAAAAGGACTGACACTCTCACTTTCTATGGTATGAACCCCTCCTGTGAGTACAGTTTTAGATTCCGTTGCTTCACTTCAGGTTTACTGTATCCCTTGGACCTTATAATTGACGATGAAACACAGAAATTGCATCCGAATTTAATACAAAAGTCACAATGCCGACTTAAGTACATAAGGACTTACACTCTCACTTTCTATGATATGAATCTCTCCTTTGTGTCCAGTTTCAGATTCCGATGCTTCACTTCAGGTTTACTGTATCCCTTGGGCCTTCTTATTGACGATGAAACACAGAAATTACATCCGAAATTAATACAAAAGTCACAATGCCGACTTAAGTACAAGAGGACGGACACTCTCACTTTCTATGATATGAACCTCTCCTGTGAGTCCAATTTTAGGAACCGATGCTGCACGTCAGGTTTACTGTATCCCTTGGACCTTCTTAGTGACGATGAAACACAGACATTGCATCCGAATTTAATACTGAAGTCACAATGCCGACTTAAGAACAAGAGGACTGACACTCTCACTTTCTATGATATGAACCAATCCACTGAGTCCAGTTTTGGATTCCGATGCTTCATTTCAAGTTTACTGTATCCCATGGACCTTCTTATTGACGATGAAACACAGAAATTGCATCCGAATTTAATACAAAATGCACAATGCCGACTTAAGTACAAGAGGACTGACACTCTCACTTTCTATGATATGAACCTCTCCTCTGAGTCCAGTTTTAAATTCCGATGCTTCACTTCAGGTTTACTGTATCCCTTGGACCTTCTTATTAACGATGGAACACAGAAATTGCATCCGAATTTAATTCAAAAGTCACAATGCCGACTTAAGTACAAGAGGACGGACACTCTCACTTTCTATGAAATGAACCTCTCCGGTGAGTCCAGTTTTAGATTCCGATGCTTCACTTCAGGTTTACTGTATCCCTTGGACCTTCTAATTGACGATGAAACACAAAAATTGCATCCGAATTTAAAACAAAAAGCACAATGCCGACTTAAGTAGAAGAGGACTGACACTCTCACTTTCTATGATATGAACCTCTCCTGTGAGTCCAGTTTTAGATTCCGATGCTTCACGTCAGGTTTACTGTATCCCATGGACCTTCTTATTGACGATGAATCACAGAAATTGCACCCGAATTTAATGCAAAAGGCACAATGCCGTCTTAAGTACAAGAGGACGG
This sequence comes from Schistocerca serialis cubense, assembly GCF_023864345.2. Taxonomy (NCBI): domain Eukaryota; kingdom Metazoa; phylum Arthropoda; class Insecta; order Orthoptera; family Acrididae; genus Schistocerca; species Schistocerca serialis. Next base: position 21,788,501 of record NC_064647.1, on the reverse strand, counting down.
ACACTCTCACTTTCTGTGAAATGAACCTCTCCTGTGAGTCCAGTTTTAGATTCCGATGCTTGACTTCAGATTTACTGTATCCCTTGGACCTTCTTATTGACGATGAAACATAGAAATTGCATCCGAATTTAATGCAAAAGGCACAATGCCGACTTAAGAACAAAAGGACTGACACTCTCACTTTCTATGATATGAACGTCTCCTGTGAGTCCAGTTTTAGATTCCGATGCTGCACTTCAGGTTTACTGTATCCCTTGGACCTTCTTATTAACGATGGAACACAGAAATTGCATCCGAATTTAATACAAAAGTCACAATGCCGACTTAAGTACAAGAGGACGGACACTCTCACTTGCTATGAAATGAACCTCTCCTGTGAGTCCAGTTTTAGATTCCGATGCTTCACTTCAGGTTTACTGTATCCCTTGGGCCTTCTTATTGACGATGAAACACAGAAATTGCATCCGAATTTAATACAAAAGGCACAATGCTGAGTTAAGTACAAGAGGACTGACACTCTCACTTTCTATGATATGAACCTCTCCTGTGAGTCCAGTTTTAGATACCAATGCTTCACTTCAGGTTTACAGTATCCCTTGGACATTCTTGTGACGATGAAACACAGAAATTGCATCCGAATTTAATACAAAAGTCACAATGCCGATTTCAGCCCAAGAGGTCTGACACTCTCACTTTCTATGATTTGAACCTCTCCTGTAAGTCCAGTTTTAGATTCCGATGCTTCACTTCAGGTTTACTGTATCCCTTGGACCTTCTTATGGACGATGAAACACAGAAATTGCATCCGAATTTAATACAAAAGTCACAATGCCGAAATAAGAACAAGAGGACTGCACTCTCACATTCTATTATATGAACCACTCATGTGAGTCCAGTTTTGGATTCCGATCCTTCATTTCAAGTTTACTGTATCCCATGGACGTTCTTATTGACGATGAAACACAGAAATTGCATCCGAATTTAATACAAAAGGCACAATGCCGACTTAATTACAAGAGGACTGACACTCTAACTTTCTATGCTATGAACATCTCCTGTGAGTCCAGTTTTAGATTCCGATGCTTCACTTCAGGTTTACTGTATCCCATGGACCTTCTTATTGACGATGAAACACAGAAATTGCATCCGAATTTAATGCAAAATGCACAATGCCGACTTAAGTACAAGCAGTCTGACACTCTCACTTTCTATGATATGAACCTCTCCTGTGAGTCCAGTTTTAGATTCCGATGCTTCACTTCAGGTTTACTGTATCCCTTGGACCTCTTACTGACGATGAAACACAGAAATTGCATCCGAATTTAATTCATAAAGCACAATGCCGACTTAAGTACATAAGGACTGACACTCTTACTTCCTATGATATGAATCTCTCCTGTGAGTCCAGTTTCAGATTCCGATGCTTCACTTCAGGTTTACTATATCCTTTGGACCTTCTTATTGACGATGAAACACAGAAATTGTATCCGAATTTAATGCAAAATGCACAATGCTGACTTAAGTACAAGAGGACTGACACTCTCACTTTCTATGATATGAACCTCTCCTGTGAGTCCAGTTTTAGATTCCGATGCTTCACTTCAGGTTTACTGTATCCCATGGACCCTCTTATTGACGATGAAACACAGAAATTGCATTTGAATTTAATGCAAAAGGCACAATGCCGATTTCAGTACAAGCGGACTGCCACTCACACTTTCTATGACATCAACCTCTCCTGTGAATCCAGTTTTAGATTCCGATGCTTCACTTCAGTTTTACTGTATCCCTTGGACCTTCTTATTGCCGATGAAACACAGAAATTTCATCCGAATATAATCCAAAGGCACAATGCCGACATAAGTACAAGAACACTGACACTCTCACTTTCTATGATGTGAACCTCTCCTGTGAGTCCAGTTTTAGATTCCGATGCTTCACTTCAGGTTTACTGTATCCCTTGGACCTCTTACTGACGATGAAACACAGAAATTGCATCCGAATTTAATTCATTAAGCACAATGCCGACTTAAGTACATAAGGACTGACACTCTTACTTCCTATGATATGAATCTCTCCTGTGAGTCCAGTTTCAGATTCCGATGCTTCACTTCAGGTTTACTATATCCCTTGGACCTTCTTATTGACGATGAAACACAGAAATTGTATCCGAATTTAATGCAAAATGCACAATGCTGACTTAAGTACAAGAGGACTGACACTCTCACTTTCTATGATATGAACCTCTCCTGTGAGTCCAGTTTTAGATTCCGATGCTTCACTTCAGGTTTACTGTATCCCATGGACCCTCTTATTGACGATGAAACACAGAAATTGCATTTGAATTTAATGCAAAAGGCACAATGCCGATTTCAGTACAAGCGGACTGCCACTCACACTTTCTATGACATCAACCTCTCCTGTGAATCCAGTTTTAGATTCCGATGCTTCACTTCAGTTTTACTGTATCCCTTGGACCTTCTTATTGCCGATGAAACACAGATATTTCATCCGAATATAATCCAAAGGCACAATGCCGACATAAGTACAAGAACACTGACACTCTCACTTTCTATGTTATGAACCTCTCCTGTGCGTGCAGTTTTAGATTCCGATGCTTCACTTCAGGTTTACTGTGTCCCTTGGACCTACTTATTGACGATGAAACACAGAAATTGCATCCGAATTTAATACAAAATGCACAATGCCGACTGAAGTACAAGAGGACGGACTCTCTCACTTTCTATGATATGAACCTCTTATGTGAGTTCAGTTTTGGATTCCGATGCTTCACTTCAGGTTTACTGTATCCCTTGGACCTTCTTACTGACGATGAAACACAGAAATTGCATCCGAATTTAATACAAAAGGCACAATGCCGACTAAAGTACAAGAGGACTGACACTCTCAGTTTCTATGATATGAACCACTCCTGTGAGTCCAGTTTTGGATTCCGATGCTTCATTTCAAGTTAACTGTATCCCAGGGAACTTCTTATTGACGATGAAACACAGAAATTGCATCCGAATTTAATACGAAAGTCACAATGCCGACTGAAGCACAAGAGGACTGACATTCTCACTTTCTATGATATGAAACTCACCTGTGAGTCCAGTTTTAGATTCCGATGCTTCACTTCAGGTTTGCTGTATCCTTTGGACCTTCTTATGGACGATGAAAACAGATATTGCATCCGAATTTAATACAAAAGTCTCAATGCCGACTTAAGTACAAGAGGACTGACACTCTCACTTTCTATGATATGAACCACTCCTGTGAGTCCAGTTTTGGATTCTGATGCTTCATTTCAAGTTTACTGTATCCCATGGACCTTCTTATTGACGATGAAACACAGAAATTACATCCGAATTTAATGCAAAAGGCACAATGCCGACTTAAGTACAAGAGGACTGACACTCTCACTTTCTATGATATGAACCTCTCCTGTGAGTCCAGTTTTAGATTCCGATGCTTCACTTCAGGTTTACTGTATCCCTTGGACCTTCTTACTGGCGATGAAACACAGAAATTGCATCCGAATTGAAAACAAAAGGCACAATGCCGACTTAAGTACAAGAGGACTGACACTCTCACTTTCTGTGATATGAAACTCTCCTTTGAGTCCAGTTTTAGATTCCGATGCTTCACTTCAGGTTTACTGTATCCCTTGGACCTTCTTATGACGATGATACACAGAAATTGCATCCGAATTTAATACAAAAGGCACAATGCAGACCTAAGTACAAGAGGACTGACACTCTCACTTTCTATGGTATGAACCTCTCTTGTGAGTCCAGTTTTAGATTCCGATGCTTCACTTCAGGTTTACTGTATCCCTTGGACCTTCTTATTGACGACGAAACACAGAAATTGCATCCGAATTTAATACAAAAAGCACAATGCCGACTTAAGTACATAAGGACTGACACTCTCCCTTTCTATGATATGAATCTCTCCTGTGAGTCCAGTTTCAGATTCCGATGCTTCACTTCAGGTTTACTGTAACCCTTGGACCTTCTTATTGACGATGAAACACAGAAATTGCTTCCGAATTTAATACAAAAGTCACAATGCCGACTCAAGTACAAGTGGACGGACATTCTCACTTTCTATGAAATGAACCTCTCCTGTGTGTCCAGTTTTAGATTCCGATGCTTCACTTCAGGTTTACTGTATCCCCTGGACCTTCGTATTGACGATGAAACACAGAAATTGCATCCGAAATTAATAAAAAAGGCACAATGCCGACTTAAGTACAAGAGGACTGACACTCTCACTTTCTATGATATGAACCTCTCCTGTGAGTTTAGTTTCAGATTCCGATGCTTCACTTAAGGTTTACTGTATCCCTTGGACCTTCTTATGGACGATGAAAACAGAAATTGCATCCGAATTTAATACAAAAGTCACAATGCCGACTTAAGTACAAGAGGACTGACACTCTCACATTCTATGATATGAACCACTCCTGTGAGTCCAGTTTTGGATTCCGATGCTTCATTTCAAGTTTACTGTATCCGATGGACCTTCTTATTGTCGATGAAGCTCAGAAATTGCATCCGAATATAATACAAAATGCACAATGCCGACTTAAGTACAAGAGGACTGACACTCTCACTTTCTATGATATGAACCTCTCCTGTGAGTCCAGTTTTAGATTCCGATACTTCACTTCAGGTTTACTGTATCCCATGGACCTTCTTATTGACGATGAAACACAGAAATTGCACCCGAATTTAATGCAAAAGGCACAATGCCGACTTAAGTACAAGCGGACTGACACTCTCACTTTCAATGATATCAACCTCTCCTGTGAATCCAGTTTTAGATTCCGATGCTTCACTTCAGGGTTACTGTATCCCTTGGACCTTCTTATTGCCGATGAAACACAGACATTACATCCAAATATAATACAAAAGGTACAATGACGACTGAAGTACAAGAGGACGGACACTCTCACTTTCTATGATATGAACCTCTCCTGTGAGTCCAGTTTTAGATTCCGCTGCTTCACTTCAGGTTTACTGTGTCCCTTGGACCTTCTTATTGACGATGAAACACAGAAATTGCGTCCGAATTAAATACAAAAGGCACAATGCCGACTGAAGTACAAGAGGACGGACACTCTCACTTTCTATGATATGAACCTCTCCTGTGAGTCCAGTTTTAGATTCTGATGCTTCACTTCAGATTTACTGTATCCCTTGGACCTTCTTATTGACGACGAAACACAGAAATTGCATCCGAATTTAATACAAAAGTCACAATGCCGACTTAAGTACATAAGGACTGACACTCTCACTTTCTATGATATGAATCTCTCCTGTGTGTCCAGTTTGAGATTCCGATGCTTCACTTCAGGTTTACTGTATCCCCTGGACCTTCGTATTGACGATGAAGCACAGAAATTGCATCCGAATTTAATACGAAAGTCACAATACCGACTTAAGTACAAAAGGACTGACACTCTCACTTTCTATGATATGAACCTCTCCTGTGAGTCCAGGCTTAGATTCTGATGCTTCACTTCAGGTTTACTGTATCCCTTGGACCTTCTTGTTGACGATGAAACACAGAAATTGCATCCGAATTAAAAACAAAAGGCACAATGCCGACGTAAGTACAAGAGGACTGACACTCTCACTTTCTATGGTATGAACCTCTCCTGTGAGTCCAGTTTTAGATTCCGATGCTTCACTTCAGGTTTACTGTATCCCTTGGACCTTCTTATTGACGACGAAACACAGAAATTGCATCCGAATTTAATACAAAAAGCACAATGCCGACTTAAGTACATAAGGACTGACACTCTCACTTACTATGATTTGAATCTCTCCTGTGAGTCAAGTTTCAGATTCCGATGCTTCACTTCAGGTTTACTGTAACCCTTGGACCTTCTTATTGACGATGAAACACAGAAATTGCTTCCGAATTTAATACAAAAGTCACAATGCCGACCAAGTACAAGTGGACGGACATTCTCACTTTCTATGAAATGAACCTCTCCTGTGTGTCCAGTTTTAGATTCCGATGCTTCACTTCAGGTTTTCTGTATCCCTTGGACCTTCGTATTGACGATGAAACATTGAAATTGCATCCGAAATTAATACAAAAGGCACAATGCCGACTTAAGTACAAGAGGACTGACACTCTCACTTTCTATGATATGAACCTCTCCTGTGAGTTTAGTTTTAGATACCGATGCTTCACTTCAGGTTTATTGTATCCCTTGGACCTTCTTATGACGATGATACACAGAAATTGCATCCGAATTTAATACAAACGTCACAATGCCGACTGAAGCACAAGAGGACTGACAATCTCACTTTCTATGATATGAATCTCTCCTGTGAGTCCAGTTTTAGATTCCGATGCTTCACTTCAGGTTTACTGTATCCCTTGGACCTTCTTGTTGACGATGAAACACAGAAATTGCATCCGAATTTAATACAAAAGTCACAATGCCGACTTAAGTACAAGAGGACTGACACTCTCACTTTCTATGATATGAACCACTCCTGTGAGTCCAGTTTTGGATTCCGATGCTTCATTTCAAGTATACTGTATCCGATGGACCTTCTTATTGTCGATGAAGCTCAGAAATTGCATCCGAATATAATACAAAAGGCACAATGCCGACTTAAGTACAAGAGGACTGACACTCTCACTTTCTATGATATGAACCTCTCCTGTGAGTCCAGTTTTAGATTCCGATACTTCACTTCAGGTTTACTGTATCCCATGGACCTTCTTATTGACGATGAAACACAGAAATTGCACCCGAATTTAATGCAAAAGGCACAATGCCGACTTAAGTACAAGCGGACTGACACTCTCACTTTCAATGATATCAACCTCTCCTGTGAATCCAGTTTTAGATTCCGATGCTTCACTTCAGGTTTACTGTATCCCTTGGACCTTCTTATTGCCGATGAAACACAGAAATTGCATCCAAATATAATACAAAAGGTACAATGCCGACTGAAGTACCAGAGGACGGACACTCTCACTTTCTATGATATGAACCTCTCCTGTGAGTCCAGTTTTAGATTCCGCTGCTTCACTTCAGGTTTACTGTGTCCCTTGGACCTTCTTATTGACGATGAATCACAGAAATGGCGTCCGAATTTAATACAAAAGGCACAATGCCGACTGAAGTACAAGAGGACGGACACTCTCACTTTCTATGATATGAACCTCTCCTGTGAGTCCACTTTTAGATTCCGATGCTTCACTTCAGATTTACTGTATCCCTTCGACCTTCTTATTGACGATGAAACACAGATATTGCATCCGAATTTAATGCAAAATGCACAATGCCAACTTAAGAACAAGAGGACTTACACTCTCACTTACTATGATATGAACCTCTCCAGTGAGTCCTGTTTTAGTTTCCGATGCTGCACTTCAGGTTTACTGTATCCCTTGGACCTTCTTATTGACGATGAAACACAGAAATTGCATCCGAATTTAATACAAAAGTCACAATGCCGACTTAAGTACATAAGGACTGACACTCTCACTTTCTATGATATGAATCACTCCTGTGTGTCCAGTTTGAGATTCCGATGCTTCACTTCAGGTTTACTGTCTCCCTTGGACCTTCGTATTGACGATGAAACACAGAAATTGCATCCGAATTTAATACGAAAGTCACAATACCGACTTAAGTACAAGAGAACTGACACTCTCACTTTCTATGATATGAACCTCTCCTGTGAGTCCAGTTTTAGATTCCGATGCTTCACTTCAGGTTTACTGTATCCCTTGGACCTTCTTGTTGACGATGAAACACAGAAATTGCATCCGAATTAAAAACAAAAGGCACAATGCCGACGTAAGTACAAGAGGACTGACACTCTCACTTTCTATGATATGAACCTCTCCTGTGAGATCAGTTTTAGATTCCGATGCTTCACTTCAGATTTACTGTTTCCCTTGGACCTGCTTATTGAAGATGAAACACAGAAATTGCATCCGGATTTTATACAAAAGGCACAATGCCGACTTAAGTACAAGAGGACTCACACTCTCACTTTCTATGATGTGAACCACTCCTGTGAGTCCAATTTTGGAATCCGATGCTTCATTTCAAGTTTACTGTATCCCATGGACCTTCTTATTGACGATGAAACACAGAAATTGCATCCGTATTTAATACAAAAGGCACAATGCCGACTTAAGTACAAGAGGACTGACACTCTCACTTACTATGATATGAACCTCTCCTGTGAGTTTAGTTTTAGATACCGATGCTTCACTTCAGGTTTATTGTATCCCTTGGACCTTCTTATGACGATGATACACAGAAATTGCATCCGAATGTTATACAAACTTCACAATGCCGACTGAAGCACAAGAGGACTGACAATCTCACTTTCTATGATATGAATCTCTCCTGTGAGTCCAGTTTCAGTTTCCGATGCTTCACTTCAGGTTTACTGTATCCCTTGGACCTTCTTATGGACGATGAAAACAGAAATTGCATCCGAATTTAATACAAATGTCACAATGCCGACTTAAGTACAAGAGGACTGACACTCTCACTTTCTATGATATGAACCACTCCTGTGAGCCCAGTTTTGGATTCCGATGCTTCATTTCGAGTTTACTGTATCCGATGGACATTCTTATTGTCGATGAAGCTCAGAAATTGCATCCGAATATAATACAAAAGGCACAATGCCGACTTAAGTACAAGAGGACTGACACTCTCACTTTCTATGATATGAACCTCTCCTGTGAGTCCAGTTTTAGATTCCGATACTTCACTTCAGGTTTACTGTATCCCATGGACCTTCTTATTGACGATGAAACACAGAAATTGCACCCGAATTTAATGCAAAAGGCACAATGCCGACTTAAGTACAAGCGGACTGACACTCTCACTTTCAATGATATCAACTTCTCCTGTAATCCAGTTTTAGATTCCGATGCTTCACTTCAGGTTTACTGTATCCCTTGGACCTTCTTATTGCCGATGAAACACAGAAATTGCATCCAAATATAATACAAAAGGTACAATGCCGACTGAAGTACAAGAGGACGGACACTCTCACATTCTATGATATGAACCTCTCCTGTGAGTCCAGTTTTAGATTCCGCTGCTTCACTTCAGGTTTACTGTGTCCCTTGGACCTTCTTATTGACGATGAAACACAGAAATTGCGTCCGAATTTAATACAAAAGGCACAATGCCGACTGAAGTACAAGAGGACGGACACTCTCACTTTCTATGATATGAACCCCTCCTGTGAGTCCACTTTTAGATTCCGATGCTTCACTTCAGATTTACTGTATTCCTTGGACCTTCTTATTGACGATGAAACACAGAAATTGCATCCGAATTTAATGCAAAATGCACAATGCCAACCTAAGAACAAGAGGACTTACGCTCTCACTTACTATGATATGAACCTCTCCTGTGAGTCCTGTTTTAGTTTCCGATGCTGCACTTCAGGTTTACTGTAACCCTTGGACCTTCTTATTGACGATGAAACACAGAAATTGCATCCGAATTTAATACAAATGTCACAATGCCGACTTAAGTACATAAGGACTGACACTCTCACTTTCTATGATATGAATCTCTCCTGTGTGTCCAGTTTGAGATTCCGATGCTTCACTTCAGGTTTACTGTATCCCTTGGACCTTCGTATTGACGATGAAACACAGACATTGCATCCGAATTTAATACGAAAGTCACAATACCGACTTAAGTACAAGAGGACTGACACTCTCACTTTCTATGATATGAACCTCTCCTGTGAGTCCAATTTTAGATTCCGATGCTTCACTTCAGGTTTACTGTATCCCTTGGACCATCTTGTTACCGATGAAACACAGAAATTGCATCCGAATTAAAAACAAAAGGCACAATGCCGACGTAAGTACAAGAGGACTGACACTCTCACTTTCTATGATATGAACCTCTCCTGTGAGATCAGTTTTAGATTCCGATGCTTCACTTCAGATTTACTGTATCCCTTGGACCTTCTTATTGAAGATGAAACACAGAAATTGCATCCGAATTTTATACAAAAGGCACAATGCCGACTTAAGTACAAGAGGACTGACACTCTCACTTTCTATGATATGAACCTCTCCTGTGAGTCCAGTTTTAGATACCGATGCTACACTCCAGGTTTACTGTATCCCTTGGACCTTCTTATGACGATGATACACAGAAATTGCATCCGAATTTAATACAAAAGTCACAATGCCGACATAAGTACAAGAGGACTCACACTCTCACTTTCTATAATGTGAACCACTCCTGTGAGTCCAATTTTGGAATCCGATGCTTCATTTCAAGTTTACTGTATCCCATGGACCTTCTTATTGACGATGAAACACAGACATTGCATCCGAATTTAATACGAAAGTCACAATACCGACTTAAGTACAAGAGGACTGACACTCTCACTTTCTATGATATGAACCTCTCCTGTGAGTCCAGTTTTAGATTCCGATGCTTCACTTCAGGTTTACTTAATCCCTTGGACCTTCTTTTTGACGATGAAACACAGAAATTGAATCCGAATTTAATACAAAAGGCACAATGCCGACCTAAATACAAGAGGACTGACACTCTCACTATCTATGATATGAACCTCTCCTGTGAGTCCAGTTTTAGATTCCGATGCTTCACTTCAGGTTTACTGTATCCCTTGGACCTTCTTATTCACGATGAAACACAGAAATTGCATCCGAATTTAACACAAAAAGCACAATGCCGACTTAAGTACATAAGGACTGACACTTTCACTTTCTATGATATGAATCTCTCCTGTGAGTCCAGTTTCAGATTCCGATGCTTCACTTCAGGTTTACTGTATCCCTTGGACCTTCTTATTGACGATGAAACACAGAAATTGCTTCCGAATTTAATTCAAAAGTCGCAATGCCGACTCAAGTACAAGTGGACGGACACTCTCAATTTGTATGAAATGAACCTCTCCTGTGAGTCCAGATTTAGATTCCGATGCTTCACTTCAGGTTTACTGTATCCCTTGGACCTTCTTACTGACGATGAAACACAGAAATTGCATCCGAATTTAATACAAAAGTCACAAAGCCGACTTAAGTACAAGAGGACTGACACTCTCACTTTCTATGATATGAACCTCTCCTGTGAGTCCAGTTTTATATGCCGATGCTTCACTTCAGGTTTATTGTATCCCTTGGACCTTATTATTGACGATGAAACACAGAAATTGCATCCGAATTTAAAACAAAAGTCACAATGCCGACTTAAGTACAAGAGGACTGACACTCTCACTTTCTGTGATATGAACCTCTCCTGTGAGTCCAGTTTTAGATTCCGATGCTTCACTTCAGGTTTACTGTATCCCTTGGACCTTCTTATTGACGATGAAACACAGAAATTGCATCCGAAATTAATACAAAAGGCATGATGCCGACTTAACTACAAGAGGACTGACACTCTCACTTTCTATGATATGAACCTCTCCTGTGAGTTTAGTTTTAGATACCGAAGCTTCACTTCAGGTTTACTGTATCCCTTGGACCTTCTTATGACGATGATAAACAGAAATTGCATCCGAATTTAATACAAAAGTCACAATGCCGACTGAAGCACAAGAGGACTGACACTCTCACTTTCTATGATATCAACCTCTCCTGTGAGTCCAGTTTTAGATTCCGATGCTTCACTTCAGGTTTACTGTATCCCATGGACCTTCTTATTGACGATGAATCACAGAAATTGCATTCGAATTTAATGCAAAAGGCACAATGCCGACTTAAGTACAAGCGGACTGACACTCTCACTTTCTATGATATCAACCTCTCCTGTGAATCCAGTTTTAGATTCCGATGCTTCACTTCAGGTTTACTGTATCCCTTGGACCTTCTTATTGGCGATGAAACACAGAAATTGCATCCGAATATAATACAAAAGGCAAAATGCCGACATAAGTACAAAAACACAGACACTGTCACTTTCTTTGTTATGAACCTCTCCTGTGCGTGCAGTTTTAGATTCCGATGCTTCACTTCAGGTTTACTGTGTCCCTTGGACCTACATATTGACGATGAATCACAGAAATTGCTTCCGAATTTAATACAAAAGGCACAATGCCGACTAAAGTACAAGAGGACGGACACTCTCACTTTCTATGATATGAACCTCTCCTGTGAGGCCAGTTTTAGATTCCGATGCTTGACTTCAAATTTACTGTATCCCTTGGACCTTCTTATTGACGATGAAACATAGAAATTGCATCCGAATTTAATGCAAAAGGCACAATGCCGACTTAAAAACAAAAGGAGTGACACTCTCACTTTCTATGATATGAATCTCTCCTGTGATTCCAGTTATAGATTCCGTTGCTTCACTTCAGCTTTACTGTATCCCTTGGACCTTCTTATTGACGATGATACACAGAAATTGCTTCCGAATTTAAAACAAAAGGCACAATGCCGACTTAAGTACCAGAGGACTGACACTCTCACTTTCTATGATATGAACCTCTCCTGTGAGTTCAGTTTTGGATTCCGATGCTTCACTTCAGGTTTACTGTATCCCTTGGACCTTCTTACTGACGATGAAACACAGAAATTGCATCCGAATTTAATACAAAAGGCACAATGCCGACTTAAGTACAAGAGGACTGACACTCTCACTTTCTATGATATGAACCTCTCCTGTGAGTCCAGTTTTAGATACCGAAGCTTCACTTCAGGTTTACTGTATCCCTTGGACCTTCTTATGACGATGATAAACAGAAATTGCATCCGAATTTAATACAAAAGTCACAATGCCGTCTTAAGTACAGGAGGACGGACACTCTCACTTTCTATGATATGAACCTCTCCTGTGAGTCCAGTTTTAGTTTCCGATGCTTCACTTCAGGTTTACTGTGTCCCTTGGACCTTCGTATTGACGATGAAACACAGAAATTGCATCCGAATTAAATACACATGTCACAATGCCGACTTAAGTACAAGAGGACAGACATTCTCACTTTCTACGATATGAATTACTCCTGTGAGGCCAGTTTTGGATTCCGATGCTTCATTTCAAGTTTACTGTATCCCATGGACCTTCTTATTGACGATGAAACACAGAAATTGCATCCGAATTAAAATACAAAAGGCACAATGCCGACTTAAGTGCAAGAGGACTGACACTCTCTATGATATGAACCTCCCCTGTGAGTCCAGTTTTAGTTTCCGATGCTTCACTTCAGGTTTACTGTATCCCATGGACCTTCTTATTGACGATGAAACACAGAAATTGCATCCGAATTTAATGCAAAAGGCACAATGTCGACTTAAGTACAGGAGGACTAACACTCTCACTCTCTATGATATGAACCTCTCCTGTGAGTCCAATTTTGGATTCCGATGCTGCACGTCAGGTTTACTGTATCCCTTGGACCTTCTCAGTGACGATGTAACACAGACATTGCATCCGAATTTAATACAGAAGTCACAATGCCGACTTAAGAACAAGAGGACTGACACTCTCACTTTCTATGATATGAACCACTCCTGTGAGTCCAGTTTTGGATTGCGATGCTTCATTTCAAGTTTACTGTATCCCATGGTCGTTCTTATTGACGATCAAACACAGAAATTGCATCCGAATTTAATACAAAATGCACAATGCCGACTTAAGTACAAGAGGACTGACACTCTCACTTTCTATGATATGAACCTCTCCTGTGAGTCCAGTTTTATATGCCGATGTTTCACTTCAGGTTTATTGTATCCCTTGGACCTTCTTATTGACGATGAAACACAGAAATTGCATCCGAATTTAAAACAAAAGGCACAATGCCGACTTAAGTACAAGAGGACTGACACTCTCACTTTCTGTGGTATGAACCTCTCCTGTGAGTCCAGATTTAGATTCCGATGCTTCACTTCAGGTTTACTGTATCCCTTGGACCTTCTTATTGACGATGAAACACAGAAATTGCATCCGAATTTAATACAAAAGGCACAATGCCGACTTAAGTACAAGAGGACTGACACTCTCACTTTCTATGATATGAACCTCTCCTGTGAGTTTAGTTTTAGATACCGAAGCTTCACTTCAGGTTTACTGTATCCCTTGGACCTTCTTATGACGATGATACACAGAAATTGCATCCGAATTTAATACAAAAGTCACAATGCCGACTGAAGCACAAGAGGACTGACACTCTCACTTTCTATGATATGAACCTCTCCTGTGAGTCCACTTTTAGATTCCGATGCTTCACTTCAGCTTTACAGTATCCCTTGGGCCTTCTTATGGACGATGAAAACAGAAATTGCATCCGAATTTAATACAAAAGTCACAATGCCGACTTTAGTACAAGAGGACTGACACTCTCACTTTCTATGATATGAACCACTCCTGTGAGCCCAGTTTTGGATTCCGATGCTTCATTTCAAGTTTACTGTATCCGATGGACCTTCTTATTGTCGATCAAACACAGAAATTGCATCCGAATTTAATACAAAAGGCACAATGCCGACTTAAGTACAAGAGGACTGACACTCTCACTTTCTATGATATCAACCACTCCTGTGAGTCCAGTTTTAGATTCGGATGCTTCACTTCAGGTTTACTGTATCCCATGGACCTTCTTATTGACGATGAAACACGGATATTGCATTCGAATTTAATGCAAAAGTCACAATGCCGACTTAAGTACAAGCGGACTGACACTCTCTCTTTCTATGATATCAACCTCTCCTGTGAATCCAGTTTTAGATTCCGATGCTTCACTTCAGGTTTACTGTATCCCTTGGAACTTCTTATTGGCGATGAAACACAGAAATTGCATCCGAATATAATACAAAAGGCACAATGCCGACTAAAGTACAAGAGGACGGACACTCTCACTTTCTATGATATGAACCTCTCCTGTGAGTCCAGTTTTAGATTCCGATGCTTGACTTCAAATTTACTGTATCCCTTGGACCTTCTTATTGACGATGAAACATAGAAATTGCATCCGAATTTAATGCAAAAGGCACAATGCCGACTTAAAAACAAAAGGACTGACACTCTCACTTTCTATGATATGAATCTCTCCTGTGATTCCAGTTATACATTCCGTTGCTTCACTTCAGGTTTACTGTATCCCTTGGACCTTCTTATTGACGATGAAACACAGAAATTGCATCCGAATTTAAAACAAAAGGCACAATGCCGACTTAAGTACCAGAGGACTGACACTCTCACTTTCTATGATATGAACCTCTCCTGTGAGTTCAGTTTTGGATTCCGATGCTTCACTTCAGGTTTACTGTATCCCTTGGACCTTCTTGCTGACGATGAAACACAGAAATTGCATCCGAATTTAATACAAACGGCACAATGCCGACTTAAGTACAAGAGGACTGACACTCTCACTTTCTATGATATGAACCTCTCCTGTGAGTCCAGTTTTAGATACCGATGCTTCACTTCAGGTTTACTGTATCCCTTGGACCTTCGAATGACGATGATAAACAGAAATTGCATCCGAATTTAATACAAAAGTCACAATGCCGTCTTAAGTACAGGAGGACGGACACTCTCACTTTCTATGATATGAACCTCTCCTGTGAGTCCAGTTTTAGTTTCCGATGCTTCACTTCAGGTTTACTGTGTCCCTTGGACCTTCGTATTGACGATGAAACACAGAAATTGCATCCGAATTAAATACACATGTCACAATGCCGACTTAAGTACAAGAGGACTGACACTCTCACTTTCTACGATATGAACCACTCCTGTGAGGCCAGTTTTGGATTCCGATGCTTCATTTCAAGTTTACTGTATCCCATGGACCTTCTTATTGACGATGAAACACAGAAATTGCATCCGAATGTAATACAAAAGGCACAATGCCGACTTAAGTACAAGAGGACTGACACTCTCTATGATATGAACCTCTCCTGTGAGTCCAGTTTTAGTTTCCGATGCTTCACTTCAGGTTTACTGTATCCCATGGACCTTCTTATTGACGAAGAAACACAGAAATTGCATCCGAATTTAATGCAAAAGGCACAATGTCGACTTAAGTACAAGAGGACTAACACTCTCACTCTCTATGATATGAACCTCTCCTGTGAGTCCAATTTTAGATTCCGATGCTGCACGTCAGGTTTACTGTATCCCTTGGACCTTCTCAGTGACGATGTAACACAGACATTGCATCCGAATTTAATACAGAAGTCACAATGCCGACTTAAGAACAAGAGGACTGACACTCTCACTTTCTATGATATGAACCACTCCTGTGAGTCCAGTTTTGGATTGCGATCCTTCATTTCAAGTTTACTGTATCCCATGGACGTTCTTATTGACGATGAAACACAGAAATTGCATCTGAATTTAATACAAAAGGCACAATGCCGACTTAAGTACAAGAGGACTGACACTCTCACTGTCAATGATATGAACCTCTCCTGTGAGTCCAGTTTTAGATTCCGATACTTCACTTCAGGTTTACTGTATCCCTTGGACCTTCTTATTGACGATGAAACACAGAAATTGCATCCGAATTTAAAACAAAAGGCACAATGCCGACTTAAGTACAAGAACACAGACACTGTCACTTTCTATGTTATGAACCTCTCCTGTGCGTGCAGTTTTAGATTCCGATGCTTCACTTCAGGTTTACTGTGTCCCTTGGACCTACTTATTGACGATGAAACACAGAAATTGCATCCGAATTTAATACAAAAGGCACAATGCCGACTAAAGTACAAGAGGACGGACACTCTCACTTTCTATGATATGAACCTCTCCTGTGAGTCCAGTTTTAGATTCCGATGCTTCACTTCAGGTTTACTGTATCCCTTGGACCTTCTTATTGACGATGAAACACAGAAATTGCATCCGAATTTAAAACAAAAGGCACAATGCCGACTTAAGTACAAGAACACAGACACTGTCACTTTCTTTGTTATGAACCTCTCCTGTGGGTGCAGTTTTAGATTCCGATGCTTCACTTCAGGTTTACTGTGTCCCTTGGACCTACTTATTGACGATGAAACACAGAAATTGCAACCGAATTTAATACAAAAGGCACAATGCCGACTTAAGTACAAGAAGACTGACACTCTCACTGTCAATGATATGAACCTCTCCTGTGAGTCCAGTTTTAGATTCCGATGCTTCACTTCAGGTTTACTGTATCCCTTGGATCTTCTTATTGACGATGAAACACAGAAATTGCATCCGAATTTAAAACAAAAGGCACAATGCCGACTTAAGTACAAGAACACAGACACTGTCACTTTCTTTGTTATGAACCTCTCCTGTGCGTGCAGTTTTAGATTCCGATGCTTCACTTCAGGTTTACTGTGTCCCTTGGACCTACTTATTGACGATGAAACACAGAAATTGCATCCGAATTTAATACAAAAGGCACAATGCCGACTAAAGTACAAGAGCACGGACACTCTCACTTTCTATGATATGAACCTCTCCTGTGAGTCCAGTTTTAGATTCCGAAGCTTGACTTCAAATTTACTGTATCCCTTGGACCTTCTTATTGACGATGAAACATAGAAATTGCATCCGAATTTAATGCAAAAGGCACAATGCCGACTTAAAAACAAAAGGACTGACACTCTCACTTTCTATGATATGAATCTCTCCTGTGATTCCAGTTATAGATTCCGTTGCTTCACTTCAGGTTTACTGTATCCCTTGGACCTTCTTATTGACGATGAAACACAGAAATTGCATCCGAATTTAAAACAAAAGGCACAATGCCGACTTAAGTACCAGAGGACTGACACTCTCACTTTCTATGATATGAACCTCTCCTGTGAGTTCAGTTTTGGATTCCGATGCTTCACTTCAGGTTTACTGTATCCCTTGGACGTTCTTACTGACGATGAAACACAGAAATTGCATCCGAATTTAATACAAAAGGCACAATGCCGACTTAAGTACAAGAGGACTGACACTCTCACTGTCTATGATATGAACCTCTCCTGTGAGTCCAGTTTTAGATTCCGATGCTTCACTTCAGGTTTACTGTATCCCTTGGAACTTCTTATTGACGATGAAACACAGAAATTGCATCCGAATTTGAAACAAAAGGCACAATGCCGACTTAAGTACAAGAGGACTGACACTCTAACTTTCTATGATATGAACCTCTCCTGTGAGTCCAGTTTTAGATTCCGATGCTTCACTTCAGGTTTACTATATCCCTTGGACCTTCTTATTGATGATGAAACACAGAAATTGCATCCGAAATAAATGCAAATGGCACAATGCCGACTTAAGTACAAGAGGACTAACACTCTCACTTTCTATGGTATGAACCTCTCCTGTGAGTCCAGTTTTAGATGCCGATGCTTCGCTTCAGTTTTACTGTATCCCTTGGACCTTCTTATGACGATTATACACAGAAATTGCCTCCGAATTTAATACAAAAGTCACAATGCCGACTGAAGCACAAGAGGACTGACACTCTCACTTTCTATGATATGAACCTCTCCTGTGAGTCCACTTTTAGATTCCGATGCTTCACTTCAGGTTTACTGTATCCCATTGACCTTCTTATTGACGATGAAACACAGAAATTGCATCCGAATTTAATACAAAAGTCACAATGGCGACTTAAGTACAAGAGGACTGACACTCTCACTTTCTATGATATGAACCACTGCTGTGAGTCCAGTTTTGGATTCCGATGCTTCATTTCAAGTTCACTGTATCCCATGGACCTTCTTATTGTCGATGAAACACAGAAATTGCATCCGAATTTAATACAATAGGCACAATGCCGACTTAAGTACAAGAGGACTGACACTCTCACTTTCTATGATATGAACCTCTCCTGTGAGTCCAGTTTTAGATACCGATGCTTCACTTCAGGTTTACTGTATCCCTTGGACCTTCTTATGACGATTATACACAGAAATTGCCTCCGAATTTAATACAAAAGTCAAAATGTCGACTGAAGCACAAGAGGACTGACACTCTCACTTTCTATGATATGAACCTCTCCTGTGAGTCCAGTTTTAGATTCCGATGCTTCACTTCAGATTTACTGTATCCCTTGGACCTTCTTATTGACGATGAAACATAGAAATTGCATCCGAATTTAATGCAAAAGGCACAATGACGACTTAAGGACAAAAGGACGGACACTGTCACTTTCTATGATATGAACCTCTCCTGTGAATCCAGTTTTAGATTCCGATGCTGCACTTCAGGTTTACTGTATCCCTTGGACCTTCTTATTGACGATGAAACACAGAAATTGCATCCGAATTTAATACAAAAGTCACAATGCCGACTTAAGTACATAAGGACTGACACTCTCACTTTCTATGATATGAATCTCTCCTGTGTGTCCAGTTTCAGATTCCGATGCTTCACTTCAGGTTTACTGTATCCCTTGGACCTTCTTATTGACGATGAAACACAGAAATTACATCCGAAATTAATACAAAAGTCACAATGCCGACTTAAGTACAAGAGGACTGACACTCTCACTTTCTATGATATGAACCTCTCCTGTGAGTCCAGTTATAGATTCCGTTGCTTCACTTCAGGTTTACTGAATCCCTTGGCCCTTCTTATTGACGATGAAACACAGAAATTGCATCCGAATTTAAAACAAAATGCACAATGCCGACTTAAGTACAAGAGGACTGACACTCTCACTTTCTATGATATGAACCTCTCCTGTGAGTCCAGTTTCAGATACCGATGCTTCACTTCAGGTTTACTGTATCCCTCGGACCTTCGTATTGACGATGAAACACAGAAATTGCATCCGAATTTAATACAAAAGTCACAATGCCGACTTAAGTACAAGAGGACTGACACTCTCACTTTCTATGATATGAACCACTCCTGTGAATCCAGTTTTGGATTCTGATGCTTCATTTAAAGTTCACTGTATCCCAGGGACCTTCTTATTGACGATGAAACATAGAAATTGGTTCCGAATTTAATGCAAAAGTCACAATGTCGACTTAAGTACAAGAGGACTGACACTCTCACTTTCTATGATATGAACCTCTCCTGTGAGTCCAATTTTAGATTCCGATGCTGCACGTCAGGTTTACTGTATCCCTTGGACCTTCTTAGTGACTAGGAAACACAGAAATTGCATCCGAATTTAATACAGAAGTCACAATGCCGACTTAAGTAAAAGAGGACTGAATCACTTTCTATGATATGAACCTCTACTGTGAGTGCAGTTTTAGATTCCAATGCTTCACTTCAGGTTTACTGTATCCCTTGGACCTTCTTATTGACGATGAAACACTGAAATTGCATCCGAATTTAATTCAAAAGGCACAATGCCGACTTAAGTACAAGAGGACGGACACTCTCACTTTCTATGATATGAACCTGTCCTGTGAGTCCAGTTTTAGATTCCGATGCTTCACTTCAGGTTTACTGTATACCGTGGACCTTCTTATCGACGATGAAACACAGAAATTGCATCCGAATTTAATTCAAAAGGCACAATGCCGACTTATGTACAAGAGGACTGACACTCTCACTTTCTATGATATGAACCTCTCCTGTGATTCCAGTTTTAGATTCCGATGCTTCACTTCAGGTTTACTGTATCCCTTGGACCTTCTTATTGACGATAAAACACAGAAATTGCATCCGAATATAAACAAAAGGCAGAATGCCGACTTAAGTACATGAGGACAGACACTCTCACTTTCTATGATATGAACCTCTCCTGTGAGTGCAGTTTTAGATTCCAATGCTTCACTTCAGGTTTACTGTATCCCTAGGACCTTCTTATTGACGATGAAACACTGAAATTGCATCCGAATTTAATTCAAAGGGCACAATGCCGACTTAAGTACAAGAGGACGGACACTCTCACTTTCTATGATATGAACCTGTTCTGTGAGTCCAGTTTTAGATACCGATGCTTCACTTCAGGTTTACTGTATACCGTGGACCTTCTTATTGACGATGAAACACAGAAATTGCATCCGAATTTAAAACAAAAGGCACAATGCCGACTTAAGTACAAGAGGACTGACACTCTCACTTTCTATGGTATGAACCTCACCTATGAGTCCAGTTTTAGATTCCGATGCTTCACTTCAGGTTTACTGTATACCGTGGACCTTCTTATTGACGATGAAACACTGAAATTGCATCCGAATTTAAAACAAAAGGCAGAATGCCGACTTAAGTACATGAGGACAGACACTCTCAGTTTCTATGATATGAACCTCTCCTGTGAGTGCAGTTTTAGATTCCAATGCTTCACTTCAGGTTTACTGTATCCCTTGGACCTTCTTATTGACGATGAAACACTGAAATTGCATCCGAATTTAATTCAAAAGGCACAATGCCGACTTAAGTACAAGAGGACGGACACTCTCATTTTCTATGATATGAACCTGTCCTGTGAGTCCAGTTTTAGATTCCGATGCTTCACTTCAGGTTTACTGTATACCGTGGACCTTCTTATTGACGATGAAACACAGAAATTGCATCCAAAATTAATACAAATGGCACAATGCCGACTTAAGTACAAGAGGACTAACACTCTCACTTTCTATGGTATGAACCTCTCCTGTGAGTCCAGTTTTAGATACCGATGCTTCACTTCTGGTTTACTGTATCCCTTGGACCTTCTTATGACGATTATACACAGAAATTGCCTCCGAATTTAATACAAAAGTCACAATGCCGACTGAAGCACAAGAGGACTGACACTCTCACTTTCTATGATATGAACCTCTCCTGTGAGTCCAGTTTTAGATTCCGATGCTTCACTTCAGGTTTACTGTATCCCATGGACCTTCTTATTGACGATGAAACACAGAAATTGCATCCGAATTTAATACAAAAGTCACAATGCCGACTTAAGTACAAGAGGACTGACACTCTCACTTTCTATGATATGAACCACTGCTGTGAGTCCAGTTTTGGATTCCGATGCTTCATTTCAAGTTCACTGTATCCCATGGACCTTCTTATTGCCGATGAAACACAGAAATTGCATCCGAATATAATACAAAAGGCACAATGCCGACATAAGTACAAGAATACTGACACTCTCACTTTATATGTTATGAACCTCTCCTGTGCGTGCAGTTATGGATTCCGATGCTTCACTTCAGATTTACTGTATCCCTTGGACCTTCTTATTGACTATGAAACATAGAAATTGCATCCGAATTTCATGCAAAAGGCACAATGACGACTTAAGGACAAAAGGACGGACACTCTCACTTTCTATGATATGAACCACTCCTGTGAGTCCAGTTATAGATTCCGTTGCTTCACTTCAGGTTTACTGTATCCCTTGGCCCTTCTTATTGACGATGAAACACAGAAATTGCATCCGAATTTATAACAAAATGCACAATGCCGACTTAAGTACAAGAGGACTGACACTCTCACTTTCTATGATATGAACCTCTCCTGTGGGTCCAGTTTTAGATACCGATGCTTCACTTCAGGTTTACTGTATCCCTCGGACCTTCGTATTGACGATGAAACACAGAAATTGCATCCGAATTTAATACAAAAGTCACAATGCCCACTTAAGTACAAGAGGACTGACACTCTCACTTTCTATGATATGAACCACTCCTGTGAGTCCAGTTTTGGATTCTGATGCTTCATTTTAAGTTCACTGTATCCCAGGGACCTTCTTATTGACGATGAAACATAGAAATTGCTTCCGAATTTAATGCAAAAGTCACAATGTCGACTTAAGTACAAGAGGATTGACACTCTCACTTTCTATGATATGAACCTCTCCTGTGAGTCCAATTTTAGATTCCGTTGCTGCACGTCAGGTTTACTGTATCCCTTGGACCTTCTTAGTGACTAGGAAACACAGACATTGCATCCGAATTTAATAGAGAAGTCACAATGCCGACTTAAGTACAAGAGGACTGATTCACGTTCTATGATATGAACCTCTCCTGTGAGTCCATTTCTAGATTCCGATGCTTCACTTCAGGTTTCCTGTATCCCTTGGACCTTCTTATTGACGATAAAACACAGAAATTGCATCCGAATTTAAAACAAAAGGCAGAATGCCGACTTAAGTACATGAGGACAGACACTCTCACTTTCTATGATATGAACCTCTCCTGTGAGTGCAGTTTTAGATTCCAATGCTTCACTTCAGGTTTACTGTATCCCTTGGACCTTCTTATTGACGATGAAACACTGAAATTGCATCCGAATTTATTTCAAAAGTCACAATGCCGACTTAAGTACAAGAGGACGGACACTCTCACTTTCTATGATATGAACCTGTCCTGTGAGTCCAGTTTTAGATTCCGATGCTTCACTTCAGGTTTACTGTATACCGTGGACCTTCTTATTGACGATGAAACACAGAAATTGCATCCGAATTTAATACAAAAGGCACAATGCCGACTTAAGTACAAGAGGACTGACACTCTCACTTTCTATGATGTGAACCTCTCCTGTGAGTGCAGTTTTAGATTCCGATGCTTCACTTCAGGTTTACTGTATACCGTGGACCTTCTTATTGACGATGAAACACTGAAATTGCATCCGAATTTAAAACAAAAGGCAGAATGCCGACTTAAGTACATGAGGACAGACACTCTCAGTTTCTATGATATGAACCTCTCCTGTGAGTGCAGTTTTAGATTCCATTGCTTCACTTCAGGTTTACTGTATCCCTTGGACCTTCTTATTGACGATGAAACACTGAAATTGCATCCGAATTTAATTCAAAAGGCACAATGCCGACTTAAGTACAAGAGGACGGACACTCTCATTTTCTATGATATGAACCTGTCCTGTGAGTCCAGTTTTAGATTCCGATGCTTCACTTCAGGTTTACTGTATACCGTGGACCTTCTTATTGACGATGAAACACAGAAATTGCATCCAAAATTAATACAAATGGCACAATGCCGACTTAAGTACAAGAGGACTAACACTCTCACTTTCTATGGTATGAACCTCTCCTGTGAGTCCAGTTTTAGATACCGATGCTTCACTTCTGGTTTACTGTATCCCTTGGACCTTCTTATGACGATTATACACAGAAATTGCCTCCGAATTTAATACAAAAGTCACAATGCCGACTGAAGCACAAGAGGACTGACACTCTCACTTTCTATGATATGAACCTCTCCTGTGAGTCCAGTTTTAGATTCCGATGCTTCACTTCAGGTTTACTGTATCCCATGGACCTTCTTATTGACGATGAAACACAGAAATTGCATCCGAATTTAATACAAAAGTCACAATGCCGACTTAAGTACAAGAGGACTGACACTCTCACTTTCTATGATATGAACCACTGCTGTGAGTCCAGTTTTGGATTCCGATGCTTCATTTCAAGTTCACTGTATCCCATGGACCTTCTTATTGCCGATGAAACACAGAAATTGCATCCGAATATAATACAAAAGGCACAATGCCGACATAAGTACAAGAATACTGACACTCTCACTTTATATGTTATGAACCTCTCCTGTGCGTGCAGTTATGGATTCCGATGCTTCACTTCAGATTTACTGTATCCCTTGGACCTTCTTATTGACTATGAAACATAGAAATTGCATCCGAATTTCATGCAAAAGGCACAATGACGACTTAAGGACAAAAGGACGGACACTCTCACTTTCTATGATATGAACCACTCCTGTGAGTCCAGTTATAGATTCCGTTGCTTCACTTCAGGTTTACTGTATCCCTTGGCCCTTCTTATTGACGATGAAACACAGAAATTGCATCCGAATTTAAAACAAAATGCACAATGCCGACTTAAGTACAAGAGGACTGACACTCTCACTTTCTATGATATGAACCTCTCCTGTGGGTCCAGTTTTAGATACCGATGCTTCACTTCAGGTTTACTGTATCCCTCGGACCTTCGTATTGACGATGAAACACAGAAATTGCATCCGAATTTAATACAAAAGTCACAATGCCCACTTAAGTACAAGAGGACTGACACTCTCACTTTCTATGATATGAACCACTCCTGTGAGTCCAGTTTTGGATTCTGATGCTTCATTTTAAGTTCACTGTATCCCAGGGACCTTCTTATTGACGATGAAACATAGAAATTGCTTCCGAATTTAATGCAAAAGTCACAATGTCGACTTAAGTACAAGAGGACTGACACTCTCACTTTCTATGATATGAACCTCTCCTGTGAGTCCAATTTTAGATTCCGTTGCTGCACGTCAGGTTTACTGTATCCCTTGGACCTTCTTAGTGACTAGGAAACACAGACATTGCATCCGAATTTAATAGAGAAGTCACAATGCCGACTTAAGTACAAGAGGACTGATTCACGTTCCATGATATGAACCTCTCCTGTGAGTCCATTTCTAGATTCCGATGCTTCACTTCAGGTTTCCTGTATCCCTTGGACCTTCTTATTGACGATAAAACACAGAAATTGCATCCGAATTTAAAACAAAAGGCAGAATGCCGACTTAAGTACATGAGGACAGACACTCTCACTTTCTATGATATGAACCTCTCCTGTGAGTGCAGTTTTAGATTCCAATGCTTCACTTCAGGTTTACTGTATCCCTTGGACCTTCTTATTGACGATGAAACACTGAAATTGCATCCGAATTTATTTCAAAAGTCACAATGCCGACTTAAGTACAAGAGGACGGACACTCTCACTTTCTATGATATGAACCTGTCCTGTGAGTCCAGTTTTAGATTCCGATGCTTCACTTCAGGTTTACTGTATACCGTGGACCTTCTTATTGACGATGAAACACAGAAATTGCATCCGAATTTAATACAAAAGGCACAATGCCGACTTAAGTACAAGAGGACTGACACTCTCACTTTCTATGATGTGAACCTCTCCTGTGAGTGCAGTTTTAGATTCCAATGCTTCACTTCAGGTTTACTGTATCCCTTGGACCTTCTTATTGACGATGAAACACTGAAATTGCATCCGTATTTAATTCAAAAGGCACAATGCCGACTTAAGTACAAGAGGACGGACACTCTCACTTTGTATGATATGAACCTGTCCTGTGAGTCCAGTTTTAGATTCCGATGCTTCACTTCAGGTTTACTGTATACCGTGGACCTTCTTATTGACGATGAAACACAGAAATTGAATCCGAATTTAATTCCAAAGGCACAATGCCGACTTAAGTACAAGAGGACTGACACTCTCACTTTCTATGATATGAACCTCTCCTGTGAGTCCAGTTTTAGATTCCGATGCTTCACTTCAGGTTTACTGTATCCCTTGGACCTTCTTATTGACGATAAAACACAGAAATTGCATCCGAATTTAAAACAAAAGGCAGATGGCCGACTTAAGTACATGAGAACAGACACTCTCACTTTCTATGATATGAACCTCTCCTGTGAGTGCAGTTTTAGATTCCAATACTTCACTTCAGGTTTACTGTATCCCTTGGACCTTCTTATTGACGATGAAACACTGAAATTGCATCCGAATTTAATTCAAAAGGCACAATGCGGACTTAAGTACAAGAGGACGGACACTCTCACTTTCTATGATATGAACCTGTCCTGTGAGTCCAGTTTTAGATTCCGATGCTTCACTTCAGGTTTACTGTATACCGTGGACCTTCTTATTGACGATGAAACACAGAAATTGCATCCGAATTTAAAACAAAAGGCACAATGTCGACTTAAGTACAAGAGGACTGACACTCTCACTTTCTATGATATGAACCTCTCCTGTGAGTCCAGTTTTAGATTCCGATGCTTCACTTCAGGTTTACTGTATACCGTGGACCTTCTTATTGACGATGAAACACAGAAATTGCATCCGAATTTAAAACAAAAGGCAGAATGCCGACTTAAGTACATGAGGACAGACACTCTCACTTTCTATGATATGAACCTCTCCTGTGAGTGCAGTTTTTGATTCCAATGCTTCACTTCAGGTTTACTGTATCCCTTGGCCCTTCTTATTGACGATAAAACACTGAAATTGCATCCGAATTTAATTCAAAAGGCACAATGCCGACTTAAGTACAAGAGGACGGACACTCTCACTTTCTATGATATGAACCTGTCCTGTGGTCCAGTTTTAGATTCCGATGCTTCACTTCAGGTTTACTGTATACCGTGGACCTTCTTATTGACGATGAAACACAGAGATTGCATCCGAATTTAATTCAAAAGGCACAATGCCGACTTAAGTACAAGAGGACTGACACTCTCACTTTCTATGATATGAACCTCTCCTGTGAGTCCAGTTTTAGATTCCGATGCTTCACTTCAGGTTTACTGTATCCCTTGGACCTTCTTATGACGATAAAACACAGAAATTGCATCCGAATTTAAAACAAAAGGCAGAATGCCGACTTAAGTACATGAGGACTGACACTCTCACTTTCTATGATATGAACCTCTCCTGTGAGTGCAGTTTTAGATTCCAATGCTTCACTTCAGGTTTACTGTATCCCTTGGACCTTCTTATTGACGATGAAACACTGAAATTGCATCCGAATTTAATTCAAAAGGCACAATGCCGACTTAAGTACAAGAGGACGGACACTCTCACAATCTATGATATGAACCTGTCCTGTGAGTCCAGTTTTAGATTCCGATGCTTCACTTCAGGTTTACTGTATACCGTGGACCTTCTTATTGACGATGAAACACAGAAATTGCATCCGAATTTAATACAAAAGGCACAATGCCGACTTAAGTACAAGAGGACTGACACTCTCACTTTCTATGATATGAACCTCTCCTGTGATTCCAGATTTAGATTCCGATGCTTCACTTCAAGTTTACTGTATCCCTTGGACCTTCTCATTGACGATGAAACACAGAAATTGCATCCGAATTTGATACAAAAGGCACAATGCCGACTTAAGTACAAGAGGACGGACACACTCACTTTCTATGATATGAACCTCTCCTGTGAGTCCAGTTTCAGATTCCGATGCTTCACTTCGGGTTTACTGTAT
This sequence comes from Schistocerca serialis cubense, assembly GCF_023864345.2. Classification (NCBI taxonomy): domain Eukaryota; kingdom Metazoa; phylum Arthropoda; class Insecta; order Orthoptera; family Acrididae; genus Schistocerca; species Schistocerca serialis. The sequence goes on along the minus strand of NC_064647.1, from coordinate 21,760,598 downwards.
CCCTTCGCCCTTCTTATTGACGATGAAACACAGAAATTGCATCCGAATTTAAAACAAAATGCACAATGCCGACTTAAGTACAAGAGGACTGACACTCTCACTTTCTATGATATGAACCTCTCCTGTGGGTCCAGTTTTAGATACCGATGCTTCACTTCAGGTTGACTGTATCCCTCGGACCTTCGTATTGACGATGAAACACAGAAATTGCATCCGAATTTAATACAAAAGTCACAATGCCCACTTAAGTACAAGAGGACTGACACTCTCACTTTCTATGATATGAACCACTCCTGTGAGTCCAGGTTTGGTTTCTGATGCTTCATTTCAAGTTCACTGTATCCCAGGGACCTTCTTATTGACGATGAAACATAGAAATTGCTTCCGAATATAATGCAAAAGTCACAATGTCGACGTAAGTACAAGAGGACTGACACTCTCACTTTCTATGATATGAACCTCTCCTGTGAGTCCAATTTTAGATTCCGTTGCTGCACGTCAGGTTTACTGTATCCCTTGGACCTTCTTAGTGACTAGGAAACACAGACATTGCATCCGAATTTAATAGAGAAGTCACAATGCCGACTTAAGTACAAGAGGACTGATTCACTTTCTATGATATGAACCTCTCCTGTGAGTCCATTTTTAGATTCCGATGCTTCACTTCAGGTTTCCTGTATCCCTTGGACCTTCTTATTGACGATAAAACACAGAAATTGCATCCGAATTTAAAACAAAAGGCAGAATGCCGACTTAAGTACATGAGGACAGACACTCTCACTTTCTATGATATGAACCTCTCCTGTGAGTGCAGTTTTAGATTCCAATGCTTCACTTCAGGTTAACTGTATCCCTTCGACCTTCTTATTGACGATGAAACACTGAAATTGCATCCGAATTTAATTCAAAAGGCACAATGCCGACTTAAGTACAAGAGGACGGACACTCTCACTTTCTATGATATGAACCTGTCCTGTGAGTCCAGTTTTAGATTCCGATGCTTCACTTCAGGTTTACTGTATACCGTGGACCTTCTTATTGACGATGAAACACAGAAATTGCATCCGAATTTAATACAAAAGGCACAATGCCGACTTAAGTACAAGAGGACTGACACTCTCACTTTCTATGATGTGAACCTCTCCTGTGAGTGCAGTTTTAGATTCCAATGCTTCACTTCAGGTTTACTGTATCCCTTGGACCTTCTTATTGACGATGAAACACTGAAATTGCATCCGAATTTAATTCAAAAGGCACAATGCCGACTTAAGTACAAGAGGACGGACACTCTCACTTTGTATGATATGAACCTGTCCTGTGAGTCCAGTTTTAGATTCCGATGCTTCACTTCAGGTTTACTGTATACCGTGGACCTTCTTATTGACGATGAAACACAGAAATTGAATCCGAATTTAATTCAAAAGGCACAATGCCAACTTAAGTACAAGAGGACTGACACTCTCACTTTCTATGATATGAACCTCTCCTGTGAGTCCAGTTTTAGATTCCGATGCTTCACTTCAGGTTTACTGTATCCCTTGGACCTTCTTATTGACGATAAAACACAGAAATTGCATCCGAATTTAAAACAAAAGGCAGATGGCCGACTTAAGTACATGAGAACAGACACTCTCACTTTCTATGATATGAACCTCTCCTGTGAGTGCAGTTTTAGATTCCAATACTTCACTTCAGGTTTACTGTATCCCTTGGACCTTCTTATTGACGATGAAACACTGAAATTGCATCCGAATTTAATTCAAAAGGCACAATGCCGACTTAAGTACAAGAGGACGGACACTCTCACTTTCTATGATATGAACCTGTCCTGTGAGTCCAGTTTTAGATTCCGATGCTTCACTTCAGGTTTACTGTATTCCGTGGACCTTCTTATTGACGATGAAACACAGAAATTGCATCCGAATTTAAAACAAAAGGCACAATGCCGACTTAAGTACAACAGGACTGACACTCTCACTTTCTATGATATGAACCTCTCCTGTGAGTCGAGTTTTAGATTCCGATGCTTCACATCAGGTTTACTGTATACCGTGGACCTTCTTATTGACGATGAAACACAGAGATTGCATCCGAATTTAAAACAAAAGGCAAAATGCCGACTTGAGTACATGAGGACAGACACTCTCACTTTCTATGATATGAACCTCTCCTGTGAGTGCAGTTTTTGATTCCAATGCTTCACTTCAGGTTTACTGTATCCCTTGGACCTTCTTATTGACGATAAAACACTGAAATTGCATCCGAATTTAATTCAAAAGGCACAATGCCGACTTAAGTACAAGAGGACGGACACTCTCACTTTCTATGATATGAACCTGTCCTGTGGTCCAGTTTTAGATTCCGATGCTTCACTTCAGGTTTACTGTATACCGTGGACCTTCTTATTGACGATGAAACACAGAAATTGCATCCGAATTTAATTCAAAAGGCACAATGCCGACTTAAGTACAAGAGGACTGACACTCTCACTTTCTATGATATGAACCTCTCCTGTGAGTCCAGTTTTAGATTCCGATGCTTCACTTCAGGTTTACTGTATCCCTTGGACTTTCTTATTGACGATAAAACACAGAAATTGCATCCGAATTTAAAACAAAAGGCAGAATGCCGACTTAAGTACATGAGGACTGACACTCTCACTTTCTATGATATGAACCTCTCCTGTGAGTGCAGTTTTAGATTCCAATGCTTCACCTCAGGTTTACCGTATCCCTTGGACCTTCTTATTGACGATTAAACACTGAAATTGCATCCGAATTTAATTCAAAGGCACAATGCCGACTTAAGTACAAGAGGACGGACACTCTCACAATCTATGATATGAACCTGCCCTGTGAGTCCAGTTTTAGATTCCGATGCTTCACTTCAGGTTTACTGTATACCGTGGACCTTCTTATTGACGATGAAACACAGAAATTGCATCCGAATTTAATACAAAAGGCACAATGCCGACTTAAGTACAAGAGGACTGACACTCTCACTTTCTATGATATGAACCTCTCCTGTGATTCCAGATTTAGATTCCGATGCTTCACTTCAAGTTTACTGTATCCCTTGGACCTTCTCATTGACGATGAAACACAGAAATTGCATCCGAATTTGATACAAAAGGCACAATGCCGACTTAAGTACAAGAGGACGGACACACTCACTTTCTATGATATGAACCTCTCCTGTGAGTCCAGTTTCAGATTCCGATGCTTCACTTCGGGTTTACTGTATCCCTTGGCCCTTCTTATTGACGATGAAACACAGAAATTGCATCCGAATTTAATACAAAAGGCACAATGCCGACAAAAGTACAAGAGGACTAAAACTCTCACTTTCTATGATATGAACCTCTACTGTGGGTCCAGTTTTAGATTCCGATGCTTCACTTCAGGTTTACTGTATCCCTTGGACCTTCTTATTGACGATGAAACACAGAAATGGCATCCAAATTTAATACAAAAGGCACAATGCCGACATATTTACAAGAGGACTGACACTCTCACTTTCTATGATATGAACCTCTCCTGTGAGTCCAGTTTTAGATTCCGATGCTTCACTTCAGGTTTACTGTATCCCTTGGACGTTCTTATTGCGATGAAACACAGATATTGCATCCTAATTTAAGACAAAATTCACAAGGCCGACTTAAGTACAAGAGGACTGAAACTCTCACTTTCTATGATATGAACCTCTCCTGTGAGGCCAGTTTTAGATTCCGATGCTTCACTTCAGGTTTACTGTATCCCTTAGAACTTCTTATTGACGATGAAACACAGAAATTGCATCCGAATTTAATACAAAAAGCACAATGCCGACTTAAGTACATAAGGACTGACACTCTCACTTTCTATGATATGAATCTCTCCTTTGAGTCCAGTTTCAGATTCCGATGCTTCACTTCAGGTTTACTGTATTCCTTGGACCTTCTTATTGACGATGAAACACAGAAATTGCTTCCGAATTTAATACAAAAGTCACAATGCCGACTTAAGTACAAGAGGACGGACACTCTCACTTTCTATGAAATGAACCTCTCCTGTGAATCCAGTTTTAGTTTCCGATGCTTCACATCAGGTTTACTGTATCCCTTGGACCTTCTTATTGACGATGAAACACAAAAATTGCATCCGAATTTAAAACAAAAAGCACAATGCCGTCTGAAGTACAATAGGACTGACACTCTCACTTTGTGTGATATGATCCTCTCCTGTGAGTCCAGTATTAGATTCCAATGCTTCAGTTCAGGTTTAATGTATCCCTTGGACGTTCTTATTGACGATGAAACACAGAAATTGCATCCGAATTTAATACAAAAGGCACAATGCCTACTTAAGTACAAGAGGACTGACACTCTCACTTTCTATGATATGAACCTCTCCTGTGAGTCCAGGTTTAGATACCGATGCTTCACTTCAGGTTTACTGTATCCCTTGGACCTTCTTATGACGATGAAACACAGAAATTGCATCCGAATTTAATACAATAGTCAAAATGCCGACTTAAGCACAAGAGGACTGACACTCTCACTTTCTATGATATGAACCTCTCCTGTGAGTCCAGTTTTAGATTCCGATGCTTCACTTCAGATTTACTGTATCCCTTCGACCTTCTTATTGACGATAAAACACAGAAATTGCATCCGAATTTAATACAAAATACACAATGCCGACTTAAGTACATAAGGACTGACACTCTCACTTTCTATTATATGAATCTCTCCTGTGAGTCCAGTTTCAGATTCCGATGCTTCACTTCAGGTTTACTGTATCCCTTGGACATTCTTACTGGCGATGAAACACAGAAATTGCATCCGAATTTAAAACAAAAGGCACAATGCCGACTTAAGTACAAGAGGACGGCCACTCTCACTTTATATGATATGAACCTCTCCTGTGAGTCCAATTTTAGATTCCGATGCTTCACTTCAGATTTACTGTATCCCTTGGACCTTCTTATTGACGATGAAACACAGAAATTGCATCCGAATTTAATGCAAAATGCACAATGCCAACTTAAGAACAAGAGGACTTACACTCTCACTTTCTATGATATGAACCTCTCCTGTGAGTCCAGTTTTAGTTTCCGATGCTGCACTTCAGGTTTACTGTATACCTTGGACCTTCTTATTGACGATGAAACACAGAAATTGCATCCGAATTTAATACAAAAGTCACAGTGCCGACTTAAGTACAAGAGGACTGACACTCTCACTTTCTATGATATGAACCTCTCCTGAGAGTCCAGTTTTAGATTCCGATGCTTCACTTCAGGTTTACTGTATCCCTTGGACCTTCTTGTTGACGATGAAACACAGAAATTGCATCCGAAATTTAAAAAAAAGGCACAATGCCGACGTAAGTACAAGAGGACAGACACACTCACTTTCTATGATATGAACCTCTCCTGTGAGTTCAGTTTTAGATTCCGATGCTTCACTTCAGATTTACTGTATCCCTTGGACCTTCTTATTGACGATGAAACACAGAAATTGCATCCGAATTTAATACAAAAGGCACAATGCCGACTTAAGTACAAGAGGACTGACACTCTCACTATCTATGATATGAACCTCTCCTGTGAGTCCAGTTTTAGATACCGATGCTACACTCCAGGTTTACTGTATCCCTTGCACCTTCTTATGACGATGATACACAGAAATTGCTTCCGAATTTAATACATAAGTCACAATGCCGACTTAAGTACAAGAGGACTGACACTCACACTTTCTGTGAAAAGAACCTCTCCTGTGAATCCAGTTTAAGATTCCGATGCTCCACTTCAGGTGTACTGTATCCCTTGGACCTTCTTATTGACGATGAAACACAGAAATTGCATCCGAATTTAATACAAAAGTCACAATGCTGACATAAGTACAAGAGGACTGACACTCTCACTTTCTATGATATGAAACACTCCTGTGAGTCCAGTTTTGGAATCCGATGCTTCATTTCTAGTTTACTGTATCCCATGGACCATCTTATTGACGATGAAACACAGAAATTGCATCCGTATTTAACACAAAAGGCACAATGCCGACTTAAGTACAAGAGGACTGACACTCTCACTTTGTATGATATGAACCTCTCCTTTGAGTCCAGTTTTAGATTCCGATGCTTCACTTCAGGTTTACTGTATCTCTTGGACCTTCTTATTGCCGATGAAACTCAGAAATTGCATCCGAATATAATACAAAAGGCAAAATGCCGACATAAGTACAACAACACAGACACTCTCACATTCTATGTTATGAACCTCTCCTGTGCGTGCAGTTTTGGATTCTGATGCTTCATTTCAAGTTTACTGTATCCCAGGGACCTTCTAATTGACGATGAAACACAGAAATAGCATACGATTTAATACAAAACGCACAAGGCCGACTTAAGTACAAGAGAACTGACACTTTCACTTTCTATGATATGAACCTCTCCTGTCAGTCCAGTTTTAGATTCCGATGCTTCACTTCAGGTTTACTGTATCCCATGGACCTTCTTATTGACGATGAAACATAGAAATTGCATCCGAATTTAATGCAAAAGACACAATGTCGACTTAATTACAAGCGGACTGACACTCTCACTTTCTATGATATGAACCTCTCCCGTGAGTCCAATTTTAGATTCCGATGCTGCACGTCAGGTTTACTGTATCCCTTGGACCTTCTAATTGACGATAAAACACAGAAATTGCATCCGAATTTAAAACAAAAGGCAGAATGCCGACTTAAGTACATGAGGACAGACACTCTCACTTTCTATGATATGAACCTCTCCTGTGAGTGCAGTTTTAGATTCCGATGCTTCACTTCAGGTTTACTGTATACCGTGGACCTTATTATTGACGATGAAACTCAGAAATTGCATCTGAATTAAATACAAAAGGCACAATGCCGACTTAAGTACAAGAGGACTGACACTCTCACTTTCTATGATATGAACCTCTCCTGTGATTCCAGATTTAGATTCCGATGCTTCACTTCAGGTTTACTGTATCCCTTGGACCTTCTCATTGACGATGAAACACAGAAATTGCATCCGAATTTGATACAAAAGGCACAATGCCGACTTAAGTACAAGAGGACTGACACTCTCAATATCTATGATATGAACCTCTCCTGTGAGTCCAGTTTTAGATACCGATGCTACACTCCAGGTTTACTGTATCCCTTGGACCTTCTTATGACGATGATACACAGAAATTGCTTCCGAATTTAATACATAATTCACAATGCCGACTTAAGTACAAGAGGACTGACACTCTCACTTTCTGTGATATGAACCTCTCCTGTGAATCCAGTTTAAGATTCCGATACTCCACTTCAGGTGTACTGTATCCCTTGGACCTTCTTATTGACGATGAAACACAGAAATTGCATCCGAATTTAATACAAAAGTCACAATGCCGACATAAGTACAAGAGGACTGACACTCTCACTTTCTATGATATGAACCACTCCTGTGAGTCCAGTTTTGGAATCCGATGCTTCATTTCAAGTTTACTGTATCCCATGGACCATCTTATTGACGATGAAACACAGAAATTGCATCCGTATTTAACACAAAAGGGACAATGCCGACTTAAGTACAAGGGGACTGACACTCTCACTTTCTATGATATGAACCTCTCCTGTGAGTCCAGTTTTAGATTCCGATGCTTCACTTCAGGTTTACTGTATCTCTTGGACCTTCTTATTGCCGATGAAACACAGAAATTGCATCCGAATATAATACAAAAGTCACAATGCCGACATAAGTACAAGAGGCCTGACACTCTCACTTTCTATGATATGAACCACTCCTGTGAGTCCAGTTTTGGAATCCGATGCTTCATTTCAAGTTTACTGTATCCCATGGACCATCTTATTGACGATGAAACACAGAAATTGCATCCGTATTTAACACAAAAGGCACAATGCCGACTTAAGTACAAGAGGACTGACACTCTCACTTTCTATGATATGAACCTCTCCTGTGAGTCCAGTTATAGATTCCGTTGCTTCACTTCAGGTTTACTGTATCCCTTGGCCCTTCTTATTGACGATGAAACACAGAAATTGCATCCGAATTTAAAACAAAATGCACAATGCCGACTTAAGTACAAGAGGACTGACACTCTCACTTTCTATGATATGAACCTCTCCTGTGAGTCCAGTTTTAGATACCGATGCTTCACTTCAGGATTACTGTATCCCTCGGACCTTCGTATTGACGATGAAACACAGAAATTGCATCCGAATTTAATACAAAAGTCACAATGCCGAATTAAGTACAAGAGGACTGACACTCTCACTTTCTATGATATGAACCTGTCCTGTGAGTCCAGTTTTAGATTCCGATGCTTCACTTCAGGTTTACTGTATCCCTTGGACCTTCTTATTAACGATAAAACACAGAAATTGCATCCGAATTTAAAACAAAATGCAGAATGCCGACTTAAGTACATGAGGACAGACACTCTCACTTTCTATGATATGAACCTCTCCTGTGAGTGCAGTTTTAGATTCCAATGCTTCACTTCAGGTTTACTGTATCCCTTGGACCTTCTTATTGACGATGAAACACTGAAATTGCATCCGAATTTAATTCAAAAGGCACAATGCCGACTTAAGTACAAGAGGACGGACACTCTCACTTTCTATGATATGAACCTGTCCTGTGAGTCCAGTTTTAGATTCCGATGCTTCACTTCAGGTTTACTGTATACCGTGGACCTTCTTATTGACGATGAAACACAGAAATTGCATCCGAATTTAAAACAAAAGGCACAATGCCGACTTAAGTACAAGAGGACTGACACTCTCACTTTCTATGATATGAACCTCTCCTGTGAGTCCAGTTTTAGATTCCGATGCTTCACTTCAGGTTTACTGTATACCGTGGACCTTCTTATTGACGATGAAACACAGAAATTGCATCCGAATTTAAAACAAAAGGAAGAATGCCGACTTAAGTACATGAGGACAGACACTCTCACTTTCTATGATATGAACCTCTCCTGTGAGTGCAGTTTTAGATTCCAATGCTTCACTTCGGGTTTACTGTATCCCTTGGACCTTCTTATTGACGATAAAACACTGAAATTGCATCCGAATTTAATTCAAAAGGCACAATGCCGACTTAAGTACAAGAGGACGGACACTCTCACTTTCTATGATATGAACCTGTCCTGTGAGTCCAGTTTTAGATTCCGATGCTTCACTTCAGGTTTACTGTATACCGTGGACCTTCTTATTGACGATGAAACACAGAAATTGCATCCGAATTTAATTCAAAAGGCACAATGCCGACTTAAGTACATGAGGACTGACACTCTCACTTTCTATGTTATGAACCTCTCCTGTGAGTCCAGTTTTAGATTCCGATGCTTCACTTCAGGTTTACTGTATCCCTTGGACCTTCTTATTGACGATAAAACACAGAAATTGCATCCGAATTTAAAACAAAAGGCAGAATGCCGACTTAAGTACATGAGGACTGACACTCTCACTTTCTATGATATGAACCTCTCCTGTGAGTGCAGTTTTAGATTCCAATGCTTCACTTCAGGTTTACTGTATCCCTTGGACCTTCTTATTGACGATGAAACACTGAAATTGCATCCGAATTTAATTCAAAAGGCACAATGCCGACTTAAGTACAAGAGGACTGACACTCTCACTTTCTATGATATGAACCTCTCCTGTGATTCCAGATTTAGATTCCGATGCTTCACTTCAGGTTTACTGTATCCCTTGGTCCTTCTCATTGACGATGAAACACAGAAATTGCATCCTAATTTGATACAAAAGGCACAATGCCGACTTAAGTACAAGAGGACTGACACTCTCAATATCTATGATATGAACCTCTCCTGTGAGTCCAGTTTTAGATACCGATGCTACACTCCAGGTTTACTGTAACCCTTGGACCTTCTTATGACGATGATACACAGAAATTGCTTCCGAATTTAATACATAAGTCACTATGCCGACTTAAGTACAAGAGGACTGACACTCTCACTTTCTGTGATATGAACCTCTCCTGTGAATCCAGTTTAAGATTCCGATGCTCCACTTCAGGTGTACTGTATCCCTTGGACCTTCTTATTGACGATGAAACACAGAAATTGCATCCGAATTTTATACAACAGTCACAATGCCGACATAAGTACAAGAGGACTGACACTCTCACTTTCTATGATATGAACCACTCCTGTGAGTCCAGTTTTGGAATCCGATGCTTCATTTCAAGTTTACTGTATCCCATGGACCATCTTATTGACGATGAAACACAGAAATTGCATCCGTATTTAACACAAAAGGCACAATGCCGACTTAAGTACAAGAGGACTGACACTCTCACTTTCTATGATATGAACCTCTCCTGTGAGTCCAGTTTTAGATTCCGATGCTTCACTTCAGGTTTACTGTATCTCTTGGACCTTCTTATTGACGATGAAACACAGAAATTGCATCCGAATTTAAAACAAAATGCACAATGCCGACTTAAGTACAAGAGGACTGACACTCTCACTTTCAATGATATGAACCTCTCCTGTGAGTCCAGTTTTAGATACCGATGCTTCACTTCAGGTTTACTGTATCCCTCGGACCTTCGTGTTGACGATGAAACACAGAAATTGCATCCGAATTTAATACAAAAGTCACAATGCCGACTTAAGTACAAGAGGACTGACACTCTCACTTTCTATGATATGAACCACTCCTGTGAGTCCAGTTTTGGATTCTGATGCTTCATTTCAAGTTCACTGTATCCCAGGGACCTTCTTATTGACGATGAAACATAGAAATTGCTTCCGAATTTAATGCAAAAGTCACAATGTCGACTTAAGTACAAGAGGACTGACACTCTCACTTTCTATGATATGAACCTCTCCTGTGAGTCCAATTTTAGATTCCGATGCTGCACGTCAGGTTTACTGTATCCCTTGGACCTTCTTAGTGACTTGGAAACACAGACATTGCATCCGAATTTAATACAGAAGTCACAATGCCGACTTAAGTACAAGAGGACTGACTCACTTTCTATGATATTAACCTCTCCTGTGAGTCCAGTTTTAGATTACGATGCTTCACTTCAGGTTTACTGTATCCCTTGGACCTTCTTATTAACGATAAAACACAGAAATTGCATCCGAATTTAAAACAAAAGGCAGAATGCCGACTTAAGTAAATGAGGACAGACACTCTCACTTTCTATGATATGAACCTCTCCTGTGAGTGCAGTTTTAGATTCCAATGCTTCACTTCAGGTTTACTGTATCCCTTGGACCTTCTTATTGACGATGAAACACTGAAATTGCATCCGAATTTAATTCAAAAGGCACAATGCCGACTTAAGTACAAGAGGACGGACACTCTCACTTTCTATGATATGAACCTGTCCTGTGAGTCCAGTTTTAGATTCCGATGCTTCACTTCAGGTTTACTGTATACCGTGGACCTTCTTATTGACGATGAAACACAGAAATTGCATCCGAATTTAAAACAAAAGGCACAATGCCGACTTAAGTACAAGAGGACTGACACTCTCACTTTCTATGATATGAACCTCTCCTGTGAGTCCAGTTTTAGATTCCGATGCTTCACTTCAGGTTTACTGTATACCGTGGACCTTCTTATTGACGATGAAACACAGAAATTGCATCCGAATTTAAAACAAAAGGCAGAATGCCGACTTAAGTACATGAGGACAGACACTCTCACTTTCTATGATATGAACCTCTCCTGTGAGTGCAGTTTTAGATTCCAATGCTTCACTTCAGGTTTACTGTATCCCTTGGACCTTCTTATTGACGATAAAACACTGAAATTGCATCCGAATTTAATTCAAAAGGCACAATGCCGACTTAAGTACAAGAGGACGGACACTCTCACTTTCTATGATATGAACCTGTCCTGTGAGTCCAGTTTTAGATTCCGATGCTTCACTTCAGGTTTACTGTATACCGTGGACCTTGTTATTGACGATGAAACACAGAAATTGCATCCGAATTTAATTCAAAAGGCACAATGCCGACTTAAGTACAAGAGGACTGACACTCTCACTTTCTATGATATGAACCTCTCCTGTGAGTCCAGTTTTAGATTCCGATGCTTCACTTCAGGTTTACTGTATCCCTTGGACCTTCTTATTGACGATAAAACACAGAAATTGCATCCGAATTTAAAACAAAAGGCAGAATGCCGACTTAAGTACATGAGGACTGACACTCTCACTTTCTATGATATGAACCTCTCCTGTGAGTGCAGTTTTAGATTCCAATGCTTCACTTCAGGTTTACTGTATCCCTTGGACCTTCTTATTGGCGATGAAACACTGAAATTGCATCCGAATTTAATTCAAAAGGCACAATGCCGACTTAAGTACAAGAGGACGGACACTCTCACTTTCTATGATATGAACCTGTCCTGTGAGTCCAGTTTTAGATTCCGATGCTTCACTTCAGGTTTACTGTATACCGTGGACCTTCTTATTGACGATGAAACACAGAAATTGCATCCGAATTTAATACAAAAGGCACAATGCCGACTTAAGTACAAGAGGACTGACACTCTCACTTTCTATGATATGAACCTCTCCTGTGATTCCAGATTTAGATTCCGATGCTTCACTTCAAGTTTACTGTATCCCTTGGACCTTCTCATTGACGATGAAACTCAGAAATTGCATCCGAATTTGATACAAAAGGCACAATGCCGACTTAAGTACAAGAGGACGGACACTCTCACTTTCTATGATATGAACCTCTCCTGTGAGTCCAGTTTCAGATTCCGATGCTTCACTTCGGGTTTACTGTATCCCTTGGCCCTTCTTATTGACGATGAAACACAGAAATTGCATCCGAATTTAATACAAAAAGCACAATGCCGACTTAAGTACAAGAGGACTAAAACTCTCACTTTCTATGATATGAACCTCTACTGTGGGTCCAGTTTTAGATTCCGATGCATCACTTCAGGTTTACTGTATCCCTTGGACCTTCTTATTGACGATGAAAGACAGAAATGGCATCCAAATTTAATACAAAAGGCACAATGCCGACATATTTACAAGAGGACTGACACTCTCACTTTCTATGATATGAACCTCTCCTGTGAATCCAGTTTTAGTTTCCGATGCTTCACATCAGGTTTACTGTATCCCTTGGACCTTCTTATTGACGATGAAACACAAAAATTGCATCCGAATTTGAAACAAAAAGCACAATGAAGTCTGAAGTACAATAGGACTGACACTCTCACTTTGTGTGATATGATCCTGTCCTGTGAGTCCAGTTTTAGATTCCAATGCTTCAGTTCAGGTTTAATGTATCCCTTGGACGTTCTTATTGACGATGAAACACAGAAATTGCATCCGAATTTAATACAAAAGGCACAATGCCTACTTAAGTACAACAGGACTGACACTCTCACTTTCTATGATATGAACCTCTCCTGTGAGTCCAGTTTTAGATACCGATGCTTCACTTCAGGTTTACTGTATCCCTTGGACCTTCTTATGACGATGAAACACAGAAATTGCATCCGAATTTAATACAAAAGTCACAATGCCGACTTAAGCACAAGAGGACTGACACTCTCACTTTCTATGATATGAACCCCTCCTGTGAGTCCAGTTTTAGATTCCGATGCTTCACTTCAGATTTACTGTATCCCTTCGACCTTCTTATTGACGATAAAACACAGAATTTGCATCCGAATTTAATACAAAATACACAATGCCGACTTAAGTACATAAGGACTGACACTCTCACTTTCTATGATATGAATCTCTCCTGTGAGTCCAGTTTCAGATTCCGATGCTTCACTTCAGGTTTACTGTATCCCTTGGACCTTCTTATTGACGATGAAACACAGAAATTGCATCCGAATTTAATACAAAAGTCACAATGCCGACTTAAATACAAGAGGACTGACACTCTCACTTTCTATGATATGAACCTCTCCTGTGAGTCCAGTTTTAGATATCGATGCTTCACTTCAGGTTAACTGTATCCCTTGGACCTTCTTGTTGACGATGAACACAGAAATTGCATCCGAAATTTAAAAAAAAGGCACAATGCCGACGTAAGTACAAGAGGACTGACACTCTCACTTTCTATGATATGATCCTCTCCTGTGATTCCAGATTTAGATTCCGATGCTTCTCTTCAGGTTTACTGTATCCCTTGGACCTTCTCATTGACGATGAAACTCAGAAATTGCATCCGAATTTGATACAAAAGGCACAATGCCGACTGAAGTACAAGAGTACTGACACTCTCAATATCTATGATATGAACCTCTCCTGTGAGTCCAGTTTTAGATACCGATGCTACACTCCAGGTTTACTGTATCCCTTGGACCTTCTTATGACGATGATACACAGAAATTGCTTCCGAATTTAATACATAAGTCACAATGCCGACTTAAGTACAAGAGGACTGAAACTCTCACTTTCTGTGATATGAACCTCTCCTGTGAATCCAGTTTAAGATTCCGATGCTCCACTTCAGGTGTACTGTATCCCTTGGACCTTCTTATTGACGATGAAACTCAGAAATGGCATCTGAATTTAATACAAAAGTCACAATGCCGACATAAGTACAAGAGGACTGACACTCTCACTTTCTATGATATGAACCACTCCTGTGAGTCCAGTTTTGGAATCCGATGCTTCATTTCAAGTTTACTGTATCCCATGGACCATCTTATTGACGATGAAACACAGAAATTGCATCCGTATTTAACACAAAAGGCACAATGCCGACTTAAGTACAAGAGGACTGACACTCTCACTTTCTATGATATGAACCTCTCCTGTGAGTCCAGTTTTAGATTCCGATGCTTCACTTGAGGTTTACTGTATCTCTTGGACCTTCTTATTGCCGATGAAACACAGAAATTGCATCCGAATATAATACAAAAGGCAAAATGCCGACATAAGTACAAGAACACAGACACTCTCACTTTCGATGTTATGAACCACTCCTGTGAGTCCAGTTTTGGATTCTGATGCTTCATTTCAAGTTTACTGTATCCCAGGGACCGTCTAATTGACGATGAAACACAGAAATAGCATACGAATTTAATACAAAACGCACAAGGCCGACTTAAGTACAAGAGGACTGACAATTTCACTTTCTATGATATGAACCTCTCCTGTGAGTCCAGTTTTAGATTCCGATGCTTCACTTCAGGTTTACTGTATCCCATGGACCTTCTTATTGACGATGAAACATAGAAATTGCATCCGAATTTAATGCAAAAGACACAATGTCGACTTAAGTACAAGCGGACTGACACTCTCACTTTCTATGATATGAACCTCTCCTGTGAGTCCAATTTTAGATTCCGATGCTGCACGTCAGGTTCACTGTATCCCTTGGACCTTCTTAGTGACTAGGAAACACAGACATTGCATCCGAATTTAATACAGAAGTCACAATGCCGACTTAAGTACAAGAGGACTGACTCACTTTCTATGATATGAACCTCTCCTGTGAGTATAGTTTTAGATTCCGATGCTTCACTTCAGGTTTACTGTATCCCTTGGACCTTCTAATTGACGATAAAACACAGAAATTGCATCCGAATTTAAAACAAAAGGCAGAATGCCGACTTAAGTACATGAAGAAAGACACTCTCACTTTCTATGATATGAACCTCTCCTGTGAGTGCAGTTTTAGATTCCGATGCTTCACTTCAGGTTTACTGTATACCGTGGACCTTCTTATTGACGATGAAACACAGAAATTGCATCTGAATTAAATACAAAAGGCACAATGCCGACTTAAGTACAAGAGGACTGACACTCTCACTTTCTATGATATGAACCTCTCCTGTGATTCCAGATTTAGATTCCGATGCTTCACTTCAGGTTTACTGTATCCCTTGGACCTTCTCATTGACGATGAAACACAGAAATTGCATCCGAATTTGATACAAAAGGCACAATGCCGACTTAAGTACAAGAGGACGGACACTCACACTCTCTATGATATGAACCTCTCCTGTGAGTCCAGTTTCAGATTCCGATGCTTCACTTCGGGTTTACTGTATCCCTTGGCCATTCTTATTGACGATGAAACACAGAAATTGCATCCGAATTTAATACAAAAGGCACAATGCCGACTTAAGTACAAGAGGATTAACACTCTCACTTTCTATGATATGAACCTCTCCTGTGAGTCCAGTTTTAGATTCCGATGCTTTACTTCAGGTTTACTGTATCCCTTGGACCTTATTATCGACGATGAAACACAGAAATTGCATCTAAATTTAATACAAAAGGCACAATGCCTACTTATTTACAAGAGGACTGACACTCTCACATTCTATGAAATGAAACTCTCCTGTGAGTCCAGTTAGTGTTTCCGATGCTTCACATCAGATTTACTGTATCCCTTGGACCTTCTTATTGACCATGAGACACAAAAATTGCATCCGAATTTAAAACAAAAAGCACAAAGCCGTCTTAAGTACAATAGGACTGACACTCTCACTTTGTGTGATATGAACCTCTCCTGTGAGTCCAGTTTTAGATTCCGATGCTTCAGTTCAGGTTTAATGTATCCCTTGGACCTTTTTATTGACGTTGAAACACAGAAATTGCATACGAATTTAATACAAAACGCACAAGGCCGACTTAAGTACAAGAGGACTGACACTTTCACTTTCTATGATATGAACCTCTCCTGTGAGTCCAGTTTAGATTCCGATGCTTCACTTCTGGTTTACTGTATCCCATGGACCTTCTTATTGACGATGAAACATAGAAATTGCATCCGAATTTAATGCAAAAGACACAATGTCGACTTAAGTACAAGAGGACTGACACTCTCACTATCTATGATATGAACCTCTCCTGTGAGTGCAGTTTTAGATTCCGATGCTTCGCATCAGGTTTACTGTATACCGTGGACCTTCTTATTGACGATGAAACACAGAAATTGCATCTGAATTAAATACAAAAGGCACAATGCCGACTTAAGTACAAGAGGACTGACACTCTCACTTTCTATGATATGAACCTCTCCTGTGATTCCAGATTTAGATTCCGATGCTTCAATTCAGGTATACTGTATCCCTTGGACCTTCTCATTGACGATGAAACACAGAAATTGCATCCGAATTTGATACAAAAGGCACAATGCCGACTTAAGTACAAGAGGACTGACACTCTCACTATCTATGATATGAACCTCTCCTGTGAGTCCAGTTTTAGATACCGATGCTACACTCCAGGTTTACTGTATCCCTTGGACCTTCTTATGACGATGATACACAGAAATTGCTTCCGAATTTAATACATAAGTCACAATGCCGACTTAAGTACAAGAGGACTGACACTCTCACTTTCTGTGATATGAACCTCTCCTGTGAATCCAGTTTAAGATTCCGATGCTCCACTTCAGGTGTACTGTATCCCTTGGACCTTCTTATTGACGATGAAACACAGAAATTGCATCCGAATTTAATACAAAAGTCACAATGCCGACATAAGTACAAGAGGACTGACACTCTCACTTTCTATGCTATGAACCACTCCTGTGAGTCCAGTTTTAGATTCCGATGCTTGACTTCAGATTTACTGTATCCCTTGGACCTTCTTATTGACGATGAAACATAGAAAATGCATCCGAATTTAATGCAATAGGCACAATGCCGACTTAAGAACAAAAGGACTGACACTCTCACTTTCTATGATATGAATCTCTCCTGTGAGTCCAGTTTTAGATTCCGTTGCTTCACTTCAGGTTTACTGTATCCCTTGGACCTTCTTACTGACGATGAAACACAGAAATTGCATACGAATTTAATACAAAAGGCACAATGCCGACTTAAGTACAAGAGGACGGAAACTCTCACTTTCTATGATATGAACCTCTCCTGTGAGTCCAGTTTCAGATTCCGATGCTTCACTTTGGGTTTACTGTATCCCTTGGACCTTCTTATTGACGATGAAACACAGAAATTGCATCCGAATTAAAATACAAAAGGCACAATGCCGACTTAAGTACAAGAGGACTAAAACTCTCACTTTCTATGATATGAACCTCTACTGTGGGTCCAGTTTTAGATTCCGATGCTTCACTTCAGGTTTACTGTATCCCTTGGACCTTCTTATTGACGATGAAACACAGAAATTGCATCCAAATTTAATACAAAAGGCACAATGCCGACATATTTACAAGAGGACTGACACTCTCACTATCTATGATATGAACCTCTCCTGTGAGTCCAGTTTTAGCTTCCGATGCTTCACTTCAGGTTTACTGTAACCCTTGGACCTTCTTATGACGATGATACACAGAAATTGCTTCCGAATTTAATACGTAAGTCACAATGCCGACTTAAGTACAAGAGGACTGACACTCTCACTTTCTGTGATATGAACCTCTCCTGTGAATCCAGTTTAAGATTCCGATGCTCCACTTCAGGTGTACTGTATCCCTTGGACCTTCTTATTGACGATGAAAAACAGAAATTGCATCCGAATTTAATACAAAAGTCACAATGCCGACATAAGTACAAGAGGACTGACACTCTCACTTTCTATGATATGAACCACTCCTGTGAGTCCAGTTTTGGAATCCGATGCTTCATTTCAAGTTTACTGTATCCCATGGACCATCTTATTGACGATGAAACACAGAAATTGCATCCGTATTTAACACAAAAGGCACAATGCCGACTTAAGTACAAGAGGACTGACACTCCCACTTTCTATGATATGAACCTCTCCTGTGAGTCCAGTTTTAGATTCCGATGCTTCACTTGAGGTTTACTGTATCTCTTGGACCTTCTTATTGCCGATGAAACACAGAAATTGCATCCGAATATAATACAAAAGGCAAAATGCCGACATAAGTACAAGAACACAGACACTCTCACTTTCGATGTTATGAACCACTCCTGTGAGTCCAGTTTTGGATTCTGATGCTTCATTTCAAGTTTACTGTATCCCAGGGACCTTCTAATTGACGATGAAACACAGAAATAGCATACGAATTTAATACAAAACGCACAAGGCCGACTTAAGTACAAGAGGACTGACAATTTCACTTTCTATGATATGAACCTCTCCTGTGAGTCCAGTTTTAGATTCCGATGCTTCACTTCAGGTTTACTGTATCCCATGGACCTTCTTATTGACGATGAAACATAGAAATTGCATCCGAATTTAATGCAAAAGACACAATGTCGACTTAAGTACAAGCGGACTGACACTCTCACTTTCTATGATATGAACCTCTCCTGTGAGTCCAATTTTAGATTCCGATGCTGCACGTCAGGTTTACTGTATCCCTTGGACCTTCTTAGTGACTAGGAAACACAGACATTGCATCCGAATTTAATACAGAAGTCACAATGCCGACTTAAGTACAAGAGGACTGACTCACTTTCTATGATATGAACCTCTCCTGTGAGTCCAGTTTTAGATTCCGATGCTTCACTTCAGGTTTACTGTATCCCTTGGACCTTCTAATTGACGATAAAACACAGAAATTGCATCCGAATTTAAAACAAAAGGCAGAATGCCGACTTAAGTACATGAAGAAAGACACTCTCACTTTCTATGATATGAACCTCTCCTGTGAGTGCAGTTTTAGATTCCGATGCTTCACTTCAGGTTTACTGTATACCGTGGACCTTCTTATTGACGATGAAACACAGAAATTGCATCTGAATTAAATACAAAAGGCACAGTGCCGACTTAAGTACAAGAGGACTGACACTCTCACTTTCTATGATATGAACCTCTCCTGTGATTCCAGATTTAGATTCCGATGCTTCACTTCAGGTTTACTGTATCCCTTGGACCTTCTCATTGACGATGAAACACAGAAATGGCATCCGAATTTGATACAAAAGGCACAATGCCGACTTAAGTACAAGAGGACGGACACTCACACTCTCTATGATATGAACCTCTCCTGTGAGTCCAGTTTCAGATTCCGATGCTTCACTTCGGGTTTACTGTATCTCTTGGCCATTCTTATTGACGATGAAACACAGAAATTGCATCCGAATTTAATACAAAAGGCACAATGCGGACTTAAGTACCATAGGACTGACACTCTCACTTTGTGTGATATGAACCTCTCCTGTGAGTCCAGTTTTAGATTCCGATGCTTCAGTTCAGGTTTAATGTATCCCTTGGACATTTTTATTGACGATGAAACACAGAAATTGCATCCTAATTTAATACAAAAGCCACAATGCCTACTTATTTACAAGAGGACTGACACCCTCACTTTCTATGAAATGAACCTCTCCTGTGAGTCCAGTGTTAGATTCCGATGCTTCACTTCAGATTTACTGTATCCCTTGGACCTTCTTATTGACGATGAAACACAGAAATTGCATCCGAATTTAATACAAAATACACAATGCCGACTTAAGTACATAAGGACTGACACTCTCACTTTCTATGATATGAATCTCTCCTGTGAGTCCAGTTTCAGATTCCGATGCTTCACTTCAGGTTTACTGTATCCCTTGGACCTTCTTACTGGCGATGAAACACAGAAATTGCATCCGAATTTGAAACAAAAGTCACAATGCCGACTTAAGTACAAGAGGACGGACACTCTCACTTTATATGATATGAACCTCTCCTGTGAGTCCAATTTTAGATTCCGATGCTTCACTTCAGATTTACTGTATCCCTTGGACCTTCTTATTGACGATGAAACACAGAAATTGCATCCGAATTTAATGCAAAAGGCACAATGCCGACTTAAGTACAAGCGGACTGACACTCTTACTTTCTATGATATCAACCTCTCCTGTGAATCCAGTTTTAGATTCCGATGCTTCACTTCAGGTTTACTGTATCCCTTGGACCTTCTTATTGACGATGAAACACAGAAATTGCATCCGAATTAATACAAAAGTCACAATGCCGACTTAAGTACAAGAGGACTGACTCACTTTCTATGATATAAACCTCTCCTGTGAGTGCAGTTTTAGATTCCGATGCTTCACTTCAGGTTTACTCTATCCCTTGGACCTTCTTACTGACGATGAAACACAGAAATTGCATCCTAATTTAATACAAAAAGCACAATGACGACTTAAGTACAAGAGGACGGACACTCTCACTTTCTATGATATGAACCTCTCCTGTGAGTCCAGTTTTAGATTCCGATGCTTGACTTCAGATTTACTGTATCCCTTGGACCTTCATATTGACGATGAAACATAGAAAAAGCATCCGAATTTTATGCAATAGGCACAATGCCGACTTAAGAACAAAAGGACTGACACTCTCACTTTCTATGATATGAATCTCTCCTGTGAGTCCAGTTTTAGATTCCGTTGCTTCACTTCAGGTTTACTGTATCCCTTGGACCTTCTTACTGACGATGAAACACAGAAATTGCATACGAATTTAATACAAAAGGCACAATGCCGACTTAAGTACAAGAGAACGGACACTCTCACTTTCTATGATATGAACCTCTCCTGTGAGTCCAGTTTCAGATTCCGATGCTTCACTTCGGGTTTACCGTATCCCTTGGACCTTCTTATTGACGATGAAACACAGAAATTGCATCCGAATTAAAATACAAAAGGCACAATGCCGACTTAAGTACAAGAGGACTAAAACTCTCACTTTCTATGATATGAACCTCTACTGTGGGTCCAGTTTTAGATTCCGATGCTTCACTTCAGGTTTACTGTATCCCTTGGACCTTCTTATTGACGATGAAACACAGAAATTGCATCCAAATTTAATACAAAAGGCACAATGCCGACATATTTACAAGAGGACTGACACTCTCACTTTCTATGATTTGAACCTCTCCTGTGAGTCCAGTTTTAGATTCCGATGCTTCACTTCAGGTTTACTGTATCCCTTGGACGTTCTTACTGCGATGAAACACAGATATTGCATCCTAATTTAAGACAAAATTCACAAGGCCGACTTAAGTACAAGAGGACTGAAACTCTCACTTTCTATGATATGAACCTCTCCTGTGAGGCCAGTTTTAGATTCCGATGCTTCACTTCAGGTTTACTGTATCCCTTGGACCTTCTTATTGACGATGAAACACAGAAATTGCATCCGTATTTAATACAAAAGCACAATGCCGACTTAAGTACATAAGGACTGACACTCTCACTTTCTATGTTATGAATCTCTCCTGTGAGTCCAGTTTCAGATTCCGATGCTTCACTTCAGGTTTACTGTATCCCTTGGACCTTCTTATTGACGATGAAACACAAAAATTGCATCCGAATTTAAAACAAAAAGCACAATGCCGTCTGAAGTACAATAGGACTGACACTCTCACTTTGTGTGATGTGATCCTCTCCTGTGAGTCCAGTTTTAGATTCCAATGCTTCAGTTCAGGTTTAATGTATCCCTTGGACGTTCTTATTGACGATGAAACACAGAAATTGCATCCGAATTTAATACAAAAGGCACAATGCCTACTTAAGTACAAGAGGACTGACACTCTCACTTTCTATGATATGAACCTCTCCTGTGAGTCCAGTTTTAGATACCGATGCTTCACTTCAGGTTTACTGTATCCCTTGGACCTTCGTATGACGATGAAACACAGAAATTGCATCCGAATTTAATACAAAAGTCACAATGCCGACTTAAGCACAAGAGGACTGACACTCTCACTTTCTATGATATGAACCTCTCCTGTGAGTCCAGTTTTAGATTCCGATGCTTCACTTCAGATTTACTGTATCCCTTCGACCTTCTTATTGACGATAAAACACAGAAATTGCATCCGAATGTAATACAAAATACACAATGCCGACTTAAGTACATAAGGACTGACACTCTCACTTTCTATGATATGAATCTCTCCTGTGAGTCCGGTTTCAGATTCCGATGCTTCACTTCAGGTTTACTGTATGCCTTGGACCTTCTTACTGGCGATGAAACACAGAAATTGCATCCGAATTTAAAACAAAAGGCACAATGCCGACTTAAGTACAAGAGGACGGACACTCTCACTTTATATGATATGAACCTCTCCTGTGAGTCAAATTGTAGATTCCGATGCTTCACTTCAGATTTACTGTATCCCTTGGACCGTCTTATTGACGATGAAACACAGAAATTGCATCCGAATTTAATGCAAAATGCACAATGCCAACTTAAGAACAAAAGGACTTACACTCTCACTTTTTATGATATGAACCTCTCCTGTGAGTCCAGTTTTAGTCTCCGATGCTGCGCTTCAGGTTTATTGTATACCTTGGACCTTCTTATTGACGATGAAACACAGAAATTGCATCCGAATTTAATACAAAAGTCACAATGCCGACTTAAGTACAAGAGGACTGACACTCTCAATTTCTATGATATGAACCTCTCCTGTGAGTCCAGTTTAAGATTCCGATGCTTCACTTCAGGTTTACTGTATCCCTTGGACCTTCTTGTTGACGATGAAACACAGAAATTGCATCCGAAATTTAAAAAAAAGGCACAATGCCGACGTAAGTACAAGAGGACTGACACTCTCACTTTCTATGATATGAACCTCTCCTGTGAGTTCAGTTTTAGATTCCGATGCTTCACTTCAGATTTACTGTATCCCTTGGACCTTCTTATTGACGATGAAACACAGAAATTGCATCCGAATTTAATACAAAAGGCACAATGCCGACTTAAGTACAAGAGGACTGACACTCTCACTATCTATGATATGAACCTCTCCTGTGAGTCCAGTTTTAGATACCGATGCTACACTCCAGGTTTACTGTATCCCTTGGACCTTCTTATGACGATGATACACAGAAATTGCTTCCGAATTTAATACATAAGTCAAAATGCCGACTTAAGTACAAGAGGACTGACACTCTCACTTTCTGTGATAAGAACCTCTCCTGTGAATCCAGTTTAAGATTCCGATGCTCCACTTCAGCTGTACTGTATCCCTTGGACCTTCTTATTGACGATGAAACACAGAAATTGCATCCGAATTTAATACAAAAGTCACAATGCCGACATAAGTACAAGAGGACTGACACTCTCACTTTCTATGATATGAACCACTCCTGTGAGTCCAGTTTTGGAATCCGATGCTTCATTTCAAGTTTACTGTATCCCATGGACCATCTTATTGACGATGAAACACAGAAATTGCATCCGTATTTAACACAAAAGGCACAATGCCGACTTAAGTACAAGAGGACTGACACTCTCACTTTCTATGATATGAACCTCTCCTGTGAGTCCAGTTTTAGATTCCGATGCTTCACTTCAGATTTACTGTATCCCTTCGACCTTCTTATTGACGATAAAACACAGAAATTGCATCCGAATTTAATACAAAATACACAATGCCGACTTAAGTACATAAGGACTGACACTCTCACTTTCTATGATATGAATCTCTCCTGTGAGTCCAGTTTCAGATTCCGATGCTTCACTTCAGGTTTACTGTATGCCTTGGACCTTCTTACTGGCGATGAAACACAGAAATTGCATCCGAATTTAAAACAAAAGGCACAATGCCGACTTAAGTACAAGAGGACGGACACTCTCACTTTATATGATATGAACCTCTCCTGTGAGTCCAATTTTAGATTCCGATGCTTCACTTCAGATTTACTGTATCCCTTGGACCTTCTTATTGACGATGAAACACAGAAATTGCATCCGAATTTAATGCAAAATGCACAATGCCAACTTAAGAACAAAAGGACTTACACTCTCACTTTCTGTGATATGAACCTCTCCTGTGAGTCCAGTTTTAGTTTCCGATGCTGCACTTCAGGTTTATTGTATACCTTGGACCTTCTTATTGACGATGAAACACAGAAATTGCATCCGAATTTAATACAAAAGTCACAATGCCGACTTAAGTACAAGAGGACTGACACTCTCAATTTCTATGATATGAACCTCTCCTGTGAGTCCAGTTTTAGATTCCGATGCTTCACTTCAGGTTTACTGTATCCCTTGGACCTTCTTGTTGACGATGAAACACAGAAAGTGCATCCGAAATTTAAAAAAAAGGCACAATGCCGACGTAAGTACAAGAGGACTGACACTCTCACTTTCTATGATATGAACCTCTCCTGTGAGTTCAGTTTTAGATTCCGATGCTTCACCTCAGATTTACTGTATCCCTTGGACCTTCTAATTGACGATGAAACACAGAAATTGCATCCGAATTTAATACAAAAGGCACAATGCCGACTTAAGTACAAGAGGACTGACACTCTCACTATCTATGATATGAACCTCTCCTGTGAGTCCAGTTTTAGATACCGATGCTACACTCCAGGTTTACTGTATCCCTTGGACCTTCTTATGACGATGATACACAGAAATTGCTTCCGAATTTAATACATAAGTCAAAATGCCGACTTAAGTACAAGAGGACTGACACTCTCACTTTCTGTGATAAGAACCTCTCCTGTGAATCCAGTTTAAGATTCCGATGCTCCACTTCAGGTGTACTGTATCCCTTGGACCTTCTTATTGACGATGAAACACAGAAATTGCATCCGAATTTAATACAAAAGTCACAATGCCGACATAAGTACAAGAGGACTGACACTCTCACTTTCTATGATATGAACCACTCCTGTGAGTCCAGTTTTGGAATCCGATGCTTCATTTCAAGTTTACTGTATCCCATGGACCATCTTATTGACGATGAAACACAGAAATTGCATCCGTATTTAACACAAAAGGCACAATGCCGACTTAAGTACAAGAGGACTGACACTCTCACTTTCTATGATATGAACCTCTCCTGTGAGTCCAGTTTTAGATTCCGATGCTTCACTTCAGGTTTACTGTATCTCTTGGACCTTCTTATTGCCGATGAAACACAGAAATTGCATCCGAATATAATACAAAAGGCAAAATGCCGACAAAAGTACAAGAACACAGACACTCTCACTTTCTATGTTATGAACCTCTCCTGTGCGTGCAGTTTTGGATTCTGATGCTTCATTTCAAATTTACTGTATCCCAGGGACCTTCTTATTGACGATGAAACACAGAAATAGCATACGAATTTAATACAAAACGCACAAGGCCGACTTAAGTACAAGAGGACTGACACTTTCACTTTCTATGATATGAACCTCTCCTGTGAGTCCAGTTTTAGATTCCGATGCTTCACTTCAGGTTTACTGTATCCCATGGAACTTCTTATTGACGATGAAACATAGAAATTGCATCCGAATTTAATGCAAAAGACACAATGTCGACTTAAGTACAAGCGGACTGACACTCTCACTTTCTATGATATGAACCTCTCCTGTGAGTCCAATTTTAGATTCCGATGCTGCACGTCAGGTTTACTGTATCCCTTGGACCTTCTTAGTGACTAGGAAACACAGACATTGCATCCGAATTTAAAACAAAAGGCAGAATGCCGACTTAAGTACATGAGGACAGACACTCTCACTTTCTATGATATGAACCTCTCCTGTGAGTGCAGTTTTAGATTCCGATGCTTCACTTCAGGTTTACTGTATACCGTGGACCTTCTTATTGACGATGAAACACAGAAATTGGATCTGAATTAAATACAAAAGGCACAATGCCGACTTAAGTACAAGAGGACTGACACTCTCACTTTCTATGATATGAACCTCTCCTGTGATTCCAGATTTAAATTCCGATGCTTCACTTCAGGTAAACTGTATCCCTTGGACCTTCTCATTGACGATGAAACACAGAAATTGCATCCGAATTTGATACAAAAGGCACAATGCCGACTTAAGTACAAGAGGACTGACACTCTCACTATCTATGATATGAACCTCTCCTGTGAGTCCAGTTTTAGATACCGATGCTACACTCCAGGTTTACTGTATCCCTTGGACCTTCTTAAGACGATGATACACAGAAATTGCTTCCGAATTTTATACATAAGTCACAATGCCGACTTAAGTACAAGAGGACTGACACTCTCACTTTCTGTGATATGAACCTCTCCTGTGAATCCAGTTTAAGATTCCGATGCTCCACTTCAGGCGTACTGTATCCCTTGGACCTTCTTATTGACGATGAAACACAGAAATTGCATCCGAATTTAATACAAAAGTCACAATGCCGACATAAGTACAAGAGGACTGACACTCTCACTTTCTATGATATGAACCACTCCTGTGAGTCCAGTTTTGGAATCCGATGCTTCATTTCAAGTTTACTGTATCCCATGGACCATCTTATTGACGATGAAACACAGAAATTGCATCCGTATTAAACACAAAAGGCACAATGCCGACTTAAGTACAAGAGGACTGACTCACTTTCTATGATATGAACCTCTCCTGTGAGTCCAGTTTTAGATTCCGATGCTTCACTTCAGGTTTACTGTATCCCTTGGACCTTCTAATTGACGATAAAACACAGAAATTGCATCCGAATTTAAAACAAAAGGCAGAATGCCGACTTAAGTACATGAGGACAGACACTCTCACTTTCTATGATATGAACCTCTCCTGTGAGTGCAGCTTTAGATTCCGATGCTTCACTTCAGGTTTACTGTATACCGTGGACCTTCTTATTGACGATGAAACACAGAAATTGCATCTGAATTAAATACAAAAGGCACAATGCCGACTAAAGCACAAGAGGACTGACACTCTCACTTTCTATGATATGAGCCTCTCCTGTGATTCCAGATTTAGATTCCGATGCAGCACTTCAGGTTTACTGTATCCCTTGGACCTTCTCATTGACGATGAAACACAGAAATTGCATCCGAATTTGATACAAAAGGCACAATGCCAACTTAAGTACAAGAGGACGGACACTCTCACTCTCTATGATATGACCCTCTCCTGTGAGTCCAGTTTCAGATTCCGATGCTTCACTTCGGGTTTACTGTATCCCTTGGCCATTCTTATTGACGATGAAACACAGAAATTGCTTCCGAATTTAATACAAAAGGCACAATGCCGACTTAAGTACATGAGGATTAACACTCTCACTTTCTATGATATGAACCTCTACTGTGAGTCCAGTTTTAGATTCCGATGCTTCACTTCAGGTTTACTGTATCCCTTGGACCTTATTATTGACGATGAAACACAGAAATTGCATCTAAATTTAATACAAAAGGCACAATGCCTACTTATTTACAAGAGGACTGACACTCTCACTTTCTATGAAATGAAACTCTCCTGTGAGTCCAGTTTTAGTTTCCGATGCTTCACATCAGATTTACTGTATCCCTTGGACCTTCTTATTGACGATGAGACACAAAAATTGCATCCGAATTTAAAACAAAAAGCACAAAGCCGTCTTAAGTACAATAGGACTGACACTCTCACTTTGTGTGATATGAACCTCTCCTGTGAGTCCAGTTTTAGATTCCGATGCTTCAGTTCAGGTTTAATGTATCCCTTGGACCTTCTTATTGACGATGAAACACAGAAATTGCATCCTAATTTAATACAAAAGGCACAATGCCGAATTAAGTACAAGAGGACACACACTCTCACTTTATAAGATATGAACCTCTCCTGTGAGTCCAGTGTTAGATTCCGATGCTTCACATCAGATTTACTGTATCCCTTGGACCTTCTTATTGACGATGAAACACAGAAATTGCATCCGAATTTAATACAAAATACATAATGCTGACTTAAGTACATAAGGACTGACACTCTCACTTTCTATGATATGAATCTCTCCTGTGAGTCCA
Source organism: Schistocerca serialis cubense (assembly GCF_023864345.2). Taxonomy (NCBI): domain Eukaryota; kingdom Metazoa; phylum Arthropoda; class Insecta; order Orthoptera; family Acrididae; genus Schistocerca; species Schistocerca serialis. Next base: position 21,731,951 of record NC_064647.1, on the reverse strand, counting down.
GTTTCAGATTCCGTTGTTTCACTTCAGGTTTACTGTATCCCTTGGACCTTCTTACTGGCGATGAAACACAGAAATTGCATCCGAATTTGAAACAAAAGTCACAATGCCGACTTAAGTACAAGAGGACGGACACTCTCACTTAATATGATATGAACCTCTCCTGTGAGTCCAATTTTAGATTCCGATGCTTCACTTCAGATTTACTGTATCCCTTGGACCTTCTTATTGACGATGAAACACAGAAACTGCATCCGAATTTAATACAAGAGGCACCATGCCGACTGAAGTACAAGAGGACGGACACTCTCACTTTCTATGATATGAACCTCTCCTGTGAGTCCAGTTTGAGATTCCGATGCTTGACTTCAGATTTACTGTATCCCTTGGACCTTCTTATTGACGATGAAACATAGAAATTGCATCCGAATTTAATGCAAAAGGCACAATGCCGACTTAAGAACAAAAGGACTGACACTCTCACTTTCTATGATATGAATCTCTCCTGTGAGTCCAGTTTTAGATTCCGTTGCTTCACTTCAGGTTTACTGTATCCCTTGGACGTTCTTACTGACGATGAAACACAGAAATTGCATACGAATTTAATACAAAAGGCACAATGCCGACTTAAGTACAAGAGGACTGACACTCTCACTTTCCATGATATGACCCTCTCCTGTGAGTCCAGTTTTAGATATCCGATGCTTCACTTCAGGTTTACTGTATCCCTTGGACCTTCTTATGACGATGATACACAGAAATTGCATCCGAATTTAATACAAAAGTCACAATGCCGACTTAAGTACAAGAGGACGGACACTCTCACTTTCTATGATATGAACATCTCCTGTGAGTCCAGTTTTAATTTCCGATGCTTCACTTCAGGTTAACTGTATACCGTGGACCTTCTTATTGACGATGACACACTGAAATTGCATCTGAATTAAATACAAAAGGCACAATGCCGACTTAAGTACAAGAGGACTGACACTCTCACTTTCTATGATATGAAACTCTCCTGTGATTCCAGATTTAGATTCCGATGCAGCACTTCTGGTTTACTGTATCCCTTGGACCTTCTCATTGACGATGAAACACAGAAATTGCATCCGAATTTGATACAAAAGGCACAATGCCGACTTAAGTACAAGAGGACGGACACTCTCACTCTCTATGATATGAACCTCTCCTGTGAGTCCAGTTTCAGATTCCGATGCTTCACTTCGGGTTTACTGTATCCCTTTGCCATTCTTATTGACGATGAAACACAGAAATTGCTTCCGAATTTAATACAAAAGGCACAATGCCGACTTAAGTACAAGAGGATTAACACTCTCACTTTCTATGATATGAACCTCTACTGTGAGTCCAGTTTTAGATTCCGATGCTTCACTTCAGGTTTACTGTATCCCTTGGACCTTATTATTGACGATGAAACACAGAAATTGCATCTACATTTAATACAAAAGGCACAATGCCTACTTATTTACAAGAGGACTGACACTCTCACTTTCTATGAAATGAAACTCTCCTGTGAGTCCAGTTTTAGTTTCCGATGCTTCACATCAGATTTACTGTATCCCTTGGACCTTCTTATTGACGATGAGACACAAAAATTGCATCCGAATTTAAAACAAAAAGCACAAAGCCGTCTTAAGTACAATAGGACTGACACTCTCACTTTGTGTGATATGAACCTCTCCTGTGAGTCCAGTTTTAGATTCCGATGCTTCAGTTCAGGTTTAATGTATCCCTTGGACCTTCTTATTGACGATGAAACACAGAAATTGCATCCTAATTTAATACAAAAGGCACAATGCCGAATGAAGTACAAGAGGACACACACTCTCACTTTATAAGATATGAACCTCTCCTGTGAGTCCAGTGTTAGATTCCGATGCTTCACATCAGATTTACTGTATCCCTTGGACCTTCTTATTGACGATGAAACACAGAAATTGCATCCGAATTTAATACAAAATACACAATGCTGACTTAAGTACATAAGGACTGACACTCTCACTTTCTATGATATGAATCTCTCCTGTGAGTCCAGTTTCAGATTCCGTTGTTTCACTTCAGGTTTACTGTATCCCTTGGACCTTCTTACTGGCGATGAAACACAGAAATTGCATCCGAATTTGAAACAAAAGTCACAATGCCGACTTAAGTACAAGAGGACGGACACTCTCACTTTATATGATATGAACCTCTCCTGTGAGTCCAATTTTAGATTCCGATGCTTCACTTCAGATTTACTGTATCCCTTGGACCTTCTTATTGACGATGAAACACAGAAATTGCATCCGAATTTAATGCAAAAGGCACAATGCCGACTTAAGTGCAAGCGGACTGACACTCTTACTTTCTATGATATCAACCTCTCCTGTGAATCCAGTTTTAGATTCCGATGCTTCACTTCAGGTTTACTGTATCCCTTGGACCTTTTTATTGCCGATGAAACACAGAAATTGCATCCGAATATAATACAAAAGGCAAAATGCCGACATAAGTACAAGATCACAGACACTCTCACTTTCTATGTTATGAACCTCTCCTGTGCGTGCAGTTTTAGATTCCGATACTTCACTTCAGGTTTACTGTGTCCCTTGGACCTACTTATTGACTATGAAACACAGAAACTGCATCCGAATTTAATACAAGAGGCACAATGCCGACTGAAGTACAAGTGGACGGACACTCTCACTTTCTATGATATGAACCTCTCCTGTGAGTCCAGTTTTAGATTCCGATGCTTGACTTCAGATTAACTGTATCCCTTGGACCTTCTTATTGACGATGAAACATAGAAATTGCATCCAAATTTAATGCAAAAGGCACAATGCAGACTTAAGAACAAAAGGACTGACACTCTCACTTTCTATGATATGAATCTCTCCTGTGAGTCCAGTTTTAGATTCCGTTGCTTCACTTCAGGTTTACTGTATCCCTTGGACCTTCTTACTGACGATGAAACACAGAAATTGCATACGAATTTAATACAAAAGGCACAATGCCGACTTAAGTACAAGAGGACTGACACTCTCACTTTCCATGATATGACCCTCTCCTGTGAGTCCTGTTTTAGATACCGATGCTTCACTTCAGGTTTACTGTATCCCTTGGACCTTCTTATGACGATGATACACAGAAATTGCATCCGAATTTAATACAAAAGTCACAATGCCGACTTAAGTACAAGAGGACGGACACTCTCACTTTCTATGATATGAACCTCTCCTGTGAGTCCAGTTTTAATTTCCGATGCTTCACTTCAGGTTTACTGTATCCCTTGGACCTTCTTATTGACGATGAAACACAGAAATTGCATCCGAATTTAATACAAATGGCACAATGCCTACTTAAGTACAAGAGGACTGACACTCACACTTTCTATGATATGAACCTCTCCTGTGAGTCCAGTTTTAGATACCGATGCTACACTCCAGGTTTACTGTATCCCTTGGACCTTCTTATGACGATGATACACAGAAATGCATCCGAATTTAATACAAAAGTCACAATGCCGACTTAAGTACAAGAGGACTGACACTCTCACTTTCTATGATATGAACCTCTCCTGTGAGTCCAGTTTAAGATTCCGATGCTCCACTTCAGGTTTACTGTATCCCTTGGACCTTCTTATTGACGATGAAACACAGAAATTGCATCCGAATTTAATACAAAATTCACAATGCCGACATACGTACAAGAGGACTGACACTCTCACTTTCTATGATATGAACCACTCCTGTGAGTCCAGTTTTGGAATCCGATGCTTCATTTCAAGTTTACTGTATCCCATGGACCTTCTTATTGACGATGAAACACAGAAATTGCATCCGTATTTAACACAAAAGGCACATGCCGACCTAGGTACAAGAGGACTGACACTCTCACTTTCTATGATATGATCCTCTCCTGTGAGTCCAGTTTTAGATTCCGATGCTTCACTTCAGGTTTACTGTATCCCATGGACCTTCTTATTGATGATGAAACACAGAAATTGCATTCGAATTTAATGCAAAAGGCACAATGCCGACTTAAGTACAAGAGGACTGACACTCTCACTTTCTATGATATGAACCTCTCCTGTGAGTCGAGTTTTAGATACCGATGCTTCACTTCAGGTTTATTGTATCCCTTGGACCTTCTTATGACGATTATACACAGAAATTGCATCCGAATTTAATACAGAAGTCACAATGCCGACTGAAGCACAAGAGGACTGACACGCTCACTTTCTATGATATGATCCTCACCTGTGAGTCCAGTTTTAGATTCCGATGCTTCACTTCAGGTTTACTGTATCCCATGGACCTTTCTATTGACGATGAAACACAGAAATTGCATCCGGATTTAATACAAAAGTCACAATGCCGACTTAAGTACAAGAGGACTGACACTCTCACTTTCTATGATATGAACCACTGATGTGAGTCCAGTTTTGGATTCCGATGCTTCATTTCAAGTTCACTGTATCCCATGGACCTTCTTATTGTCGATGAAACACAGAAATTGCATCCGAATTTAATACAATAGGCACAATGCCGACTTAAGTACAAGAGGACTGACACTCTCACTTTCTATGATATGAACCTATCCTGTGAGTCCAGTTTTAGATTCCGATGCTTCACTTCTGGTTTAGTGTATGCCATAGACCTTCTTATTGACGATGAACCACAGAAATTGCATTCGAATTTCATGCAAAAGGCACAATGCCGACTTAAGTAAAAGCGGACTGACACTCTCACTTTCTTTGATATCAACCTCTCCTGTGAATCCAGTTTTAGATTCCGATGCTTAACTTCAGGTTTACTGTATCCCTTGGACCTCCTTATTGCCGATGAAACACAGAAAATGCATCCGAATACAATACAAAAGGCACAATGCCGACATAAGTACAAGAACACTGACACCCTCACTTTCTTTGTTATGAACCTCTCGTGTGCGTGCAGTTTTTGATTCCGATGCTTCACTTCAGGTTTACTGTGTCCCTTGGACCTACTTATTGACGATGAAACACAGAAATTGCATCCGAATTTAATACAAAAGGCACAATGGCAACTGAAGTACAAGAGGACGGACACTCTCACTTTCTATGATATGAACCTCTCCTGTGAGTCCAGTTCTAGATTCCGATGCTTGACTTCAGATTTACTGTATCCCTTGGACATTCTTATTGACGATGAAACATAGAAATTGCATCCGAATTTAATGCAAAAGGCACAATGACGACTTAAGAACAAAAGGACTGACACTCTCACTTTCTATGATATGAACCTCTCCTGTGAATCCAGTTTTAGATTCCGATGCTGCACTTCAGGTTTACTGTATCCCTTGGACCTTCTTATTGACGATGAAACACAGAAATTGCATCCGAATTTAATACAAAAGTCACAATGCCGACATAAGTACATAAGGACTGACACTCTCACTTTCTATGATACGAATCTCTCCTGTGTGTCCAGTTTCAGATTCCGATGTTTCACTTCAGGTTTACTGTATCCCTTGGACCTTCTTATTGACGATGAAACACAGAAATAACATCCGAAATTAATACAAAAGTCACAATGCCGACTTAAGTACAAGAGGACTGACACTCTCACTTTCTATGATATGAACCTCTCCTGTGAGTCCAGTTATAGATTGCGTTGCTTCACTTCAAGTTTACTGTATCCCTTGGACCTTCTTATTGACGATGAAACACAGAAATTGCATCCGAATTTAAAACAAAAGGCACAATGCCGACTTAAGTACAAGAGGACTGACTCTCTCACTTTCTATGATATGAACCTCTCCTGTGAGTCCAGTTTTAGATGCCGATGCTTCACTTCAGGTTTACTGTATCCCTTGGACCTTCGTATTGACGATGAAACACAGAAATTGCATCCGAATTTAATACAAATGTCACAATGCCGACTTAAGTACAAGAGGACTGACACTCTCATTTTCTATGATATGAACCACTCCTGTGAGTCCAGTTTTGGATTCTGATGCTTCATTTCAAGTTTACTGTATCCCAGGGACCTTCTTATTGACGATGAAACACAGAAATAGCATCCGAATTTAATACAAAAGGCACAATGCCGACTTAAGTACAAGAGGACTGACACTCTAACTTTCTATGATCTGAACCGCTCCTGGAGTCCAGTTTTAGATTCCGATGCTTTACTTCAGGTTTACTTTATCCCTTGGACCTTCTTATTGATGATGAAACACAGAAATTGCATCCGAAATTAATACAAATGGCACAATGCCGACTTAAGTACAAGAGGACTGACACTCTCACTGTCAATTATATGAACCTCTCCTGTGAGTCCAGTTTTAGATTCCGATGCTTCACTTAAGGTTTACTGTATCCCTTGGACCTTCTTATTGACGATGAAACACAGAAATTGCATCCGAATTTAAAACAAAAGGCACAATGCCGACTTAAGTACAAGAGGACTGACACTCTAACTTTCTATGATCTGAACCTCCCTGTGAGTCCAGTTTTAGATTCCGATGCTTTACTTCAGGTTTACTTTATCCCTTGGACCTTCTTATTGATGATGAAACACAGAAATTGCATCCGAAATTAATACAAATGGCACAATGCCGACTTAAGTACAAGAGGACTGACACTCTCACTTTCTATGATATGAACCTCTCCTGTGAGTCCAGTTTTAGATACCGATGCTTCACTTCAGGTTTACTGTATCCCTTGGACCTTCTTATGACGATTATACACAGAAATTGCATCCGAATTTAATACAGAAGTCACAATGCCGACTGAAGCACAAGAGGACTGACACTCTCACTTTCTATGATATGAACCTCACCTGTGAGTCCAGTTTTAGATTCCGATGCTTCACTTCAGGTTTACTGTATCCCATGGACCTTCTTATTGACGATGAAACACAGAAATTGCATCCGAATTTAATACAAAAGTCACAATGCCGACTTAAGTACAAGAGGACTGACACTCTCACTTTCTATGATATAAACCACTGCTGTGAGTCCAGTTATGGATTCCGATGCTTCATTTCAAGTTCACTGTATCCCATGGACCTTCTTATTGTTGATGAAACACAGAAATTGCATCCGAATTTAATACAATAGGCACAATGCCGACTTAAGTACAAGAGGACTGACACTCTCACTTTCTATGATATGAACCTCTCCTGTGAGTTCAGTTTTAGATTCCGATGCTTCACTTCTGGTTTAGTGTATCCCATGGACCTTCTTATTAACGATGAAACACAGAAATTGCATTCGAATTTCATGCAAAAGGCACAATGCCGACTTAAGTAAAAGCGGACTGACACTCTCACTTTCTATGATATCAACCTCTCCTGTGAATCCAGTTTTAGATTCCGATGCTTAACTCAGGTTTACTGTATCCCTAGGACCTTCTTATTGCCGATGAAACACAGAAATTGCATCCGAATATAATACAAAGGGCACAATGCCGACATAAGTACAAGAACACTGACACTCTCACTTTCTTTGTTATGAACCTCTCCTGTGCGTGCAGTTTTAGATTCCGATGCTTCACTTCAGGTTTACTGTGTCCCTTGGACCTACTTATTGACGATGAAACACAGAAATTGCATCCGAATTTAATACAAAAGGCATAATGGCGACTGAAGTACAAGAGGACGGACACTCTCACTTTCTATGATATGAACCTCTCCTGTGAGTCCAGTTCTAGATTCCGATGCTTGACTTCAGATTTACTGTATCCCTTGGACCTTCTTATTGCCGATGAAACATAGAAATTGCATCCGAATATAATACAAAAGGCACAATGCCAACATAAGTACAAGAACACTGAGACTCTCACTTTCTTTGTTATGAACCTCTCCTGTGCGTGCAGTTTTAGATTCCGATGCTTCACTTCAGGTTTACTGTGTCCCTTGGACCTTCTTATTGACGATGAAACACAGAAATTGCATCCGAATTTAATACAAAAGTCACAATGCCAACTTAAGTACATAAGGACTGACACTCTCACTTTCTATGATATGAATCTCTCCTGTGTGTCCAGTTTCAGATTCCGATACTTCACTTCAGGTTTAGTGTATCCCTTGGACCTTCTTATTGACGATGAAACACAGAAATTACATCCGAAATTAATACAAAAGTCACAATGCCGACTTAAGTACAAGAGAACTGACACTCTCACTTTCTATGATATGAACCTCTCCTGTGAGTCCAGGTATAGATTGCGTTGCTTCACTTCAAGTTTACTGTACCCCTTGGACCTTCTTATTGACGATGAAACACAGAAATTGCATCCGAATTTAAAACAAAAGGCACAATGCCGACTTAAGTACAAGAGGACTGACACTCTCATTTTCTATGATATGAACCACTCCTGTGAGTCCAGTTTTGGATTCTGATGCTTCATTTCAAGTTAACTGTATCCCAGGGACATTATTATTGACGATGAAACACAGAAATAGCATCCGAATTTAATACAAAAGGCACAATGCCGACTTAAGTACAAGAGGACTGACACTCTCACTTTCTATGATATGAACCTCTCCTGTCAGTCCAGTTTTAGATTCCGATGCTTCACTTCTGGTTTACTGTATCCCATGGACCTTCTTATTGACAATGAAACATAGAAATTGCATCCGAATTTAATGCAAAAGTCACAATGTCGACTTAAGTACAAGAGGACTGGCACTCTCACTTGCTATGATATGAACCACTGCTGTGAGTCCAGTTTTGGATTCCGATGCTTCATTTCAAGTTCACTGTATCCCAAGGACCTTCTTATTGTCGATGAAACACAGAAATTGCATCCGAATTTAATACAATAGGCACAATGCCGACTTAAGTACAAGAGGACTGACCCTCTCACTTTCTATGATATGAACCTCTCCTGTGAGTCCAGTTTTAGATTCCGATGCTTCACTTCTGGTTTAGTGTATCCCATGGACCTTCTTATTGACGATGAAACACAGAAATTGCATTCGAATTTCATGCAAAAGGCACAATGCCGACTTAAGTAAAAGCGGACTGACACTCTCACTTTCTATGATATCAACCTCTCCTGTGAATCCAGTTTTAGATTCCGATGCTTAACGTCAGGTTTACTGTATCCCTTGGACCTTCTTATTGACGATGAAACACAGAAATTGCATCCGAATTTAATACAAATGGCACAATGCCTACTTAAGTACAAGAGGACTGACACTCACACTTTCTATGATATGAACCTCTCCTGTGAGTCCAGTTTTAGATACCGATGCTACACTCCAGGTTTACTGTATCCCTTGGACCTTCTTATGACGATGATACACAGAAATGCATCCGAATTTAATACAAAAGTCACAATGCCGACTTAAGTACAAGAGGACTGACACTCTCACTTTCTATGATATGAACCTCTCCTGTGAGTCCAGTTTAAGATTCCGATGCTCCACTTCAGGTTTACTGTATCCCTTGGACCTTCTTATTGACGATGAAACACAGAAATTGCATCCGAATTTAATACAAAATTCACAATGCCGACATACGTACAAGAGGACTGACACTCTCACTTTCTATGATATGAACCACTCCTGTGAGTCCAGTTTTGGAATCCGATGCTTCATTTCAAGTTTACTGTATCCCATGGACCTTCTTATTGACGATGAAACACAGAAATTGCATCCGTATTTAACACAAAAGGCACATGCCGACCTAGGTACAAGAGGACTGACACTCTCACTTTCTATGATATGATCCTCTCCTGTGAGTCCAGTTTTAGATTCCGATGCTTCACTTCAGGTTTACTGTATCCCATGGACCTTCTTATTGATGATGAAACACAGAAATTGCATTCGAATTTAATGCAAAAGGCACAATGCCGACTTAAGTACAAGAGGACTGACACTCTCACTTTCTATGATATGAACCTCTCCTGTGAGTCGAGTTTTAGATACCGATGCTTCACTTCAGGTTTATTGTATCCCTTGGACCTTCTTATGACGATTATACACAGAAATTGCATCCGAATTTAATACAGAAGTCACAATGCCGACTGAAGCACAAGAGGACTGACACGCTCACTTTCTATGATATGATCCTCACCTGTGAGTCCAGTTTTAGATTCCGATGCTTCACTTCAGGTTTACTGTATCCCATGGACCTTTCTATTGACGATGAAACACAGAAATTGCATCCGGATTTAATACAAAAGTCACAATGCCGATTTAAGTACAAGAGGACTGACACTCTCACTTTCTATGATATGAACCACTGCTGTGAGTCCAGTTTTGGATTCCGATGCTTCATTTCAAGTTCACTGTATCCCATGGACCTTCTTATTGTCGATGAAACACAGAAATTGCATCCGAATTTAATACAATAGGCACAATGCCGACTTAAGTACAAGAGGACTGACACTCTCACTTTCTATGATATGAACCTCTCCTGTGAGTCCAGTTTTAGATTCCGATGCTTCACTTCTGGTTTAGTGTATCCCATAGACCTTCTTATTGACGATGAACCACAGAAATTGCATTCGAATTTCATGCAAATGGCACAATGCCGACTTAAGTAAAAGCGGACTGACACTCTCACTTTCTTTGATATCAACCTCTCCTGTGAATCCAGTTTTAGATTCCGATGCTTAACTTCAGGTTTACTGTATCCCTTGGACCTCCTTATTGCCGATGAAACACAGAAAATGCATCCGAATACAATACAAAAGGCACAATGCCGACATAAGTACAAGAACACTGACACCCTCACTTTCTTTGTTATGAACCTCTCGTGTGCGTGCAGTTTTTGATTCCGATGCTTCACTTCAGGTTTACTGTGTCCCTTGGACCTACTTATTGACGATGAAACACAGAAATTGCATCCGAATTTAATACAAAAGGCACAATGGCAACTGAAGTACAAGAGGACGGACACTCTCACTTTCTATGATATGAACCTCTCCTGTGAGTCCAGTTCTAGATTCCGATGCTTGACTTCAGATTTACTGTATCCCTTGGACATTCTTATTGACGATGAAACATAGAAATTGCATCCGAATTTAATGCAAAAGGCACAATGACGACTTAAGAACAAAAGGACTGACACTCTCACTTTCTATGATATGAACCTCTCCTGTGAATCCAGTTTTAGATTCCGATGCTGCACTTCAGGTTTACTGTATCCCTTGGACCTTCTTATTGACGATGAAACACAGAAATTGCATCCGAATTTAATACAAAAGTCACAATGCCGACTTAAGTACATAAGGACTGACACTCTCACTTTCTATGATACGAATCTCTCCTGTGTGTCCAGTTTCAGATTCCGATGCTTCACTTCAGGTTTACTGTATCCCTTGGACCTTCTTATTGACGATGAAACACAGAAATAACATCCGAAATTAATACAAAAGTCACAATGCCGACTTAAGTACAAGAGGACTGACACTCTCACTTTCTATGATATGAACCTCTCCTGTGAGTCCAGTTATAGATTGCGTTGCTTCACTTCAAGTTTACTGTATCCCTTGGACCTTCTTATTGACGATGAAACACAGAAATTGCATCCGAATTTAAAACAAAAGGCACAATGCCGACTTAAGTACAAGAGGACTGACTCTCTCACTTTCTATGATATGAACCTCTCCTGTGAGTCCAGTTTTAGATGCCGATGCTTCACTTCAGGTTTACTGTATCCCTTGGACCTTCGTATTGACGATGAAACACAGAAATTGCATCCGAATTTAATACAAATGTCACAATGCCGACTTAAGTACAAGAGGACTGACACTCTCATTTTCTATGATATGAACCACTCCTGTGAGTCCAGTTTTGGATTCTGATGCTTCATTTCAAGTTTACTGTATCCCAGGGACCTTCTTATTGACGATGAAACACAGAAATAGCATCCGAATTTAATACAAAAGGCACAATGCCGACTTAAGTACAAGAGGACTGACACTCTAACTTTCTATGATCTGAACCTCTCCTGGAGTCCAGTTTTAGATTCCGATGCTTTACTTCAGGTTTACTTTATCCCTTGGACCTTCTTATTGATGATGAAACACAGAAATTGCATCCGAAATTAATACAAATGGCACAATGCCGACTTAAGTACAAGAGGACTGACACTCTCACTGTCAATTATATGAACCTCTCCTGTGAGTCCAGTTTTAGATTCCGATGCTTCACTTAAGGTTTACTGTATCCCTTGGACCTTCTTATTGACGATGAAACACAGAAATTGCATCCGAATTTAAAACAAAAGGCACAATGCCGACTTAAGTACAAGAGGACTGACACTCTAACTTTCTATGATCTGAACCTCCCTGTGAGTCCAGTTTTAGATTCCGATGCTTTACTTCAGGTTTACTTTATCCCTTGGACCTTCTTATTGATGATGAAACACAGAAATTGCATCCGAAATTAATACAAATGGCACAATGCCGACTTAAGTACAAGAGGACTGACACTCTCACTTTCTATGATATGAACCTCTCCTGTGAGTCCAGTTTTAGATACCGATGCTTCACTTCAGGTTTACTGTATCCCTTGGACCTTCTTATGACGATTATACACAGAAATTGCATCCGAATTTAATACAGAAGTCACAATGCCGACTGAAGCACAAGAGGACTGACACTCTCACTTTCTATGATATGAACCTCACCTGTGAGTCCAGTTTTAGATTCCGATGCTTCACTTCAGGTTTACTGTATCCCATGGACCTTCTTATTGACGATGAAACACAGAAATTGCATCCGAATTTAATACAAAAGTCACAATGCCGACTTAAGTACAAGAGGACTGACACTCTCACTTTCTATGATATAAACCACTGCTGTGAGTCCAGTTATGGATTCCGATGCTTCATTTCAAGTTCACTGTATCCCATGGACCTTCTTATTGTTGATGAAACACAGAAATTGCATCCGAATTTAATACAATAGGCACAATGCCGACTTAAGTACAAGAGGACTGACACTCTCACTTTCTATGATATGAACCTCTCCTGTGAGTTCAGTTTTAGATTCCGATGCTTCACTTCTGGTTTAGTGTATCCCATGGACCTTCTTATTGACGATGAAACACAGAAATTGCATTCGAATTTCATGCAAAAGGCACAATGCTGACTTAAGTAAAAGCGGACTGACACTCTCACTTTCTATGATATCAACCTCTCCTGTGAATCCAGTTTTAGATTCCGATGCTTAACTCAGGTTTACTGTATCCCTAGGACCTTCTTATTGCCGATGAAACACAGAAATTGCATCCGAATATAATACAAAGGGCACAATGCCGACATAAGTACAAGAACACTGACACTCTCACTTTCTTTGTTATGAACCGCTCCTGTGCGTGCAGTTTTAGATTCCGATGCTTCACTTCAGGTTTACTGTGTCCCTTGGACCTACTTATTGACGATGAAACACAGAAATTGCATCCGAATTTAATACAAAAGGCATAATGGCGACTGAAGTACAAGAGGACGGACACTCTCACTTTCTATGATATGAACCTCTCCTGTGAGTCCAGTTCTAGATTCCGATGCTTGACTTCAGATTTACTGTATCCCTTGGACGTTCTTATTGCCGATGAAACATAGAAATTGCATCCGAATATAATACAAAAGGCACAATGCCAACATAAGTACAAGAACACTGAGACTCTCACTTTCTTTGTTATGAACCTCTCCTGTGCGTGCAGTTTTAGATTCCGATGCTTCACTTCAGGTTTACTGTGTCCCTTGGACCTTCTTATTGACGATGAAACACAGAAATTGCATCCGAATTTAATACAAAAGTCACAATGCCAACTTAAGTACATAAGGACTGACACTCTCACTTTCTATGATATGAATCTCTCCTGTGTGTCCAGTTTCAGATTCCGATACTTCACTTCAGGTTTAGTGTATCCCTTGGACCTTCTTATTGACGATGAAACACAGAAATTACATCCGAAATTAATACAAAAGTCACAATGCCGACTTAAGTACAAGAGAACTGACACTCTCACTTTCTATGATATGAACCTCTCCTGTGAGTCCAGGTATAGATTGCGTTGCTTCACTTCAAGTTTACTGTACCCCTTGGACCTTCTTATTGACGATGAAACACAGAAATTGCATCCGAATTTAAAACAAAAGGCACAATGCCGACTTAAGTACAAGAGGACTGACACTCTCATTTTCTATGATATGAACCACTCCTGTGAGTCCAGTTTTGGATTCTGATGCTTCATTTCAAGTTAACTGTATCCCAGGGACATTATTATTGACGATGAAACACAGAAATAGCATCCGAATTTAATACAAAAGGCACAATGCCGACTTAAGTACAAGAGGACTGACACTCTCACTTTCTATGATATGAACCTCTCCTGTCAGTCCAGTTTTAGATTCCGATGCTTCACTTCTGGTTTACTGTATCCCATGGACCTTCTTATTGACAATGAAACATAGAAATTGCATCCGAATTTAATGCAAAAGTCACAATGTCGACTTAAGTACAAGAGGACTGGCACTCTCACTTGCTATGATATGAACCACTGCTGTGAGTCCAGTTTTGGATTCCGATGCTTCATTTCAAGTTCACTGTATCCCAAGGACCTTCTTATTGTCGATGAAACACAGAAATTGCATCCGAATGTAATACAATAGGCACAATGCCGACTTAAGTACAAGAGGACTGACCCTCTCACTTTCTATGATATGAACCTCTCCTGTGAGTCCAGTTTTAGATTCCGATGCTTCACTTCTGGTTTAGTGTATCCCATGGACCTTCTTATTGACGATGAAACACAGAAATTGCATTCGAATTTCATGCAAAAGGCACAATGCCGACTTAAGTAAAAGCGGACTGACACTCTCACTTTCTATGATATCAACCTCTCCTGTGAATCCAGTTTTAGATTCCGATGCTTAACGTCAGGTTTACTGTATCCCTTGGACCTTCTTATTGCCGATGAAACACAGAAATTGCATCCGAATATAATACAAAAGGCACAATGCCGACATAAGTACAAGAACACTGAGACTCTCACTTTCTTTGGTATGAACCTCTCCTGTGCGTGCAGTTTTAGATTCCGATGCTTCACTTCAGGTTTACTGTGTCCCTTGGACCTACTTATTGACGATGAAACACAGAAATTGCATCCGAATTTAATACAAAAGGCACAATGGCGACTGAAGTACAAGAGGACGGACACTCTCACTTTCTATGATATGTACCTCTCCTGTGAGTCCAGTTCTAGATTCCGATGCTTGACTTCAGATTTACTGTACCCTTGGAACTTCTTATTGACGATGAAACATAGAAATTGCATCCGAATTCAATGCAAAAGGCACAATGACGACTTAAGAACAAAAGGACTGACACTCTCACTTTCTATGATATGAACCTCTCCTGTGAATCCAGTTTTAGATTCTGATGCTGCACTTCAGGTTTACTGTATCCCTTGGACCTTCTTATTGACGATGAAACACAGAAATTGCATCCGAATTTAATACAAAAGTCACAATGCCGACTTAAGTACATAAGGACTGACACTCTCACTTTCTATGATATGAATCTCTCCTGTGAGTCCAGTTTCAGATTACGAAGCTTCACTTCAGGTTTACTGTATCCCTTGGACCTTCTTATTGACGATGAAACACAGAAATTACATCCGAAATTAATACAAAAGTCACAATGCCGACTTAAGTACAAGAGGACTGACACTCCCACTTTCTATGATATGAACCTCTCCTGTGAGTCCAGTTATAGATTGCGTTGCTTCACTTCAAGTTTACTGTATCCCTTGGACCTTCTTATTGACGATGAAACACAGAAATTGCATCCGAATTTAAAACAAAAGGCACAATGCCGACTTAAGTACAAGAGGACTGACACTCTCACTTTCTATGATATGAACCTCTCCTGTGAGTCCATTTTTAGATACCGATGCTTCACTTCAGGTTTACTGTATCCCTTGGACCTTCGTATTGACGATGAAACACAGAAATTGCATCCGAATTTAATACAAATGTCACAATGCCGACTTAAGTACAAGAGGACTGACACTCTCATTTTCTATGATATGAACCACTCCTGTGAGTCCAGTTTTGGATTCTGATGCTTCATTTCAAGTTTACTGTATCCCAGGGACCTTCTTATTGACGATGAAACACAGAAATAGCATCCGAATTTAATACAAAAGGCACAATGCCGACTTAAGTACAAGAGGACTGACACTCTCACTTTCTATGATATGAACCTCTCCTGTGAGTCCAGTTTTAGATTCCGATGCTTCACTTCTGGTTTACTGTATCCCATGGACCTTCTTATTGACGATGAAACATAGAAATTGCATCCGAATTTAATGCAAAAGTCACAATGTCGACTTAAGTACAAGAGGACTGGCACTCTCACTTTCTATGATATGAACCTCTCCTGTGAGTCCAATTTTAGATTCCGATGCTGCACGTCAGGTTTACTGTATCCCTTGGACCTTCTTAGTGACTAGGAAACACAGACATTGCATCCGAATTTAATACAGAAGTCACAATGCCGACTTAAGTACAAGAGGACTGACTCACTTTCTAAGATATGAACCTCTCCTGTGAGTCCTGTTTTGGAATCCGATGCTTCATTTCAAGTTTACTGTATCCCATGGACCTTCTTATTGACGAAGAAACACAGAAATTGCATCCGTATTTAACAAAAAAGGCACATGCCGACCTAGGTACAAGAGGACTGACACTCTCACTTTCTATGATATGAACCTCTGCTGTGAGTCCAGTTTTAGATTCCGATGCTTCATTTCAAGTTAACTGTATCCCAGGGACCTTCTTATTGCCGATGAAACACAGAAATTGCATCCGAATATAATACAAAAGGCAAAATGCGACATAAGTACAAGAACACAGACACTCTCACTTTCTATGTTATGAACCTCTCCTGAGCATGCAGTTTTAGATTCCGATGCTTCACTTCAGGTTTACTGTGTCCCTTGGACCTACTTATTGACGATGAAACACAGAAATTGCATCCGAATTTAATACAAAAGGCACAATGCCGACTGAAGTACAAGAGGACGGACACTCTCACTTTCTATGATATGAACCTCTCCTGTGAGTCCAGTTTTAGATTCCGATGCTTCATTTCAAGTTAACTGTATCCCAGGGACCTTATTATTGACGATGAAACACAGAAATAGCATCCGAATTTAATTCAAAAGGCACAATGCCGACTTAAGTACAAGAGGACTGACACTCTCACTTTCTATGATATGAACCTCTCCTGTGAGTCCAGTTTTAGATTCCGATGCTTCACTTCTGGTTTACTGTATCCCATGGACCTTCTTATTGACAATGAAACATAGAAATTGCATCCGAATTTAATGCAAAAGTCACAATGTCGACTTAAGTACAAGAGGACTGGCACTCTCACTTTCTATGATATGAACTTCTGCTGTGAGTCCAGTTTTGGATTCCGATGCTTCATTTCAAGTTCACTGTATCCCATGGACCTTCTTATTGTCGATGAAACACAGAAATTGCATCCGAATTTAATACATTAGGCACAATGCCGACTTAAGTACAAGAGGACTGACCCTCTCACTTTCTATGATATGAACCTCTCCTGTGAGTCCAGTTTTAGATTCCGATGCTTCACTTCTGGTTTAGTGTATCCCATGGACCTTCTTATTGACGATGAAACACAGAAATTGCATTCGAATTTCATGCAAAAGGCACAATGCCGACTTAAGTAAAAGCGGACTGACACTCTCACTTTCTATGAAATCAACCTCTCCTGTGAATCCAGTTTTAGATTCCGATGCTTAACTTCAGGTTTACTGTATCCCTTGGACCTTCTTATTGCCGATGAAACACAGAAATTGCATCCGAATATAATACAAAAGGCACAATGCCGACATAAGTACAAGAACACTGACACTCTCACTTTCTTTGTTATGAACCTCTCCTGTGCGTGCAGTTTTAGATTCCGATGCTTCACTTCAGGTTTACTGTGTCCCTTGGACCTACTTATTGACGATGAAACACAGAAATTGCATCCGAATTTAATACAAAAGGCACAATGCCGACTGAAGTACAAGAGGACGGACACTCTCACTTTCTATGATATGAACCTCTCCTGTGAGTCCAGTTTTAGATTCCGATGCTTCATTTCAAGTTAACTGTATCCCAGGGACCTTATTATTGACGATGAAACACAGAAATAGCATCCGAATTTAATTCAAAAGGCACAATGCCGACTTAAGTACAAGAGGACTGACACTCTCACTTTCTATGATATGAACCTCTCCTGTGAGTCCAGTTTTAGATTCCGATGCTTCACTTCTGGTTTACTGTATCCCATGGACCTTCTTATTGACAATGAAACATAGAAATTGCATCCGAATTTAATGCAAAAGTCACAATGTCGAGTTAAGTACAAGAGGACTGGCACTCTCACTTTCTATGATATGCACCACTGCTGTGAGTCCAGTTTTGGATTCCGATGCTTCATTTCAAGTTCACTGTATCCCATGGACCTTCTTATTGTCGATGAAACACAGAAATTGCATCCGAATTTAATACATTAGGCACAATGCCGACTTAAGTACAAGAGGACTGACCCTCTCACTTTCTATGATATGAACCTCTCCTGTGAGTCCAGTTTTAGATTCCGATGCTTCACTTCTGGTTTAGTGTATCCCATGGACCTTCTTATTGACGATGAAACACAGAAATTGCATTCGAATTTCATGCAAAAGGCACAATGCCGACTTAAGTAAAAGCGGACTGACACTCTCTCTTTCTATGACATCAACCTCTCCTGTGAATCCAATTTTTAGATTCCGATGCTTAACTTCAGGTTTACTGTATCCCTTGGACCTTCTTATTGCCGATGAAACACAGAAATTGCATCCGAATATAATACAAAAGGCACAATGCCGACATAAGTACAAGAACACTGACACTCTCACTTTCTTTGTTATGAACCTCTCCTGTGCGTGCAGTTTTAGATTCCGATGCTTCACTTCAGGTTTACTGTGTCCCTTGGACCTACTTATTGACGATGAAACACAGAAATTGCATCCGAATTTAATACAAAAGTCACAATGCCCACTTAAGTACAAGAGGACGGACACTCTCACTTTCTATGATATGTACCTCTCCTGTGAGTCCAGTTCTAGATTCCGATGCTTGACTTCAGATTTACTGTATTCCTTGGACCTTCTTATTGACGATGAAACATAGAAATTGCATCCGAATTTAATGCAAAAGGCACAATGACGACTTAAGAACAAAAGGACTGACACTCTCACTTTCTATGATATGAACCTCTCCTGTGAATCCAGTTTTAGATTCCGATGCTGCACTTCAGGTTTACTGTATCCCTTGGACCTTCTTATTGACGATGAAACACAGAAATTGCATCCGAATTTAATACAAAAGTCACAATGCCGACTTAAGTACATAAGGACTGACACTCTCACTTTCTATGATATGAATCTCTCCTGTGTGTCCAGTTTCAGATTCCGATGCTTCACTTCAGGTTTACTGTATCCCTTGGACCTTCATATTGACGATGAAACACAGAAATTACATCCGAAATTAATACAAATGTCACAATGCCGACTTAAGTACAAGAGGACTGACACTCTCACTTTCTATGATATGAACCTCTCCTGTGAGTCCAGTTATAGATTGCGTTGCTTCACTTCAAGTTTACTGTATCCCTTGGACCTTCTTGTTGACGATGAAACACAGAAATTGCATCCGAATTTAAAACAAAAGGCACAATGCCGACTTAAGTACAAGAGGACTGACACTCTCACTTTCTATGATATGAACCTCTCCTGTGAGTCCAGTTTTAGATACCGATGCTTCACTTCAGGTTTACTGTATCCCTTGGACCTTCGTATTGACGATGAAACACAGAAATTGCATCCGAATTTAATACAAGTGTCACAATGCCGACTTAACTACAAGAGGACTGACACTCTCATTTTCTATGATATGAACCACTCCTGTGAGTCCAGTTTTGGATTCTGATGCTTCATTTCAAGTTTACTGTATCCCAGGGACCTTCTTATTGACGATGAAACACAGAAATAGCATCCGAATTTAATACAAAAGGCACAATGCCGACTTAAGTACAAGAGGACTGACACTCTCACTTTCTATGATATGAACCTCTCCTGTGAGTCCAGTTTTAGATTCCGATGTTTCACTTCTGGTTTACTGTATCCCATGGACCTTCTTATTGACGATGAAACATAGAAATTGCATCCGAATTTAATGCAAAAGTCACAATGTCGACTTAAGTACAAGAGGACTGGCACTCTCACTTTCTATGATATCAATCTCTCCTGTGAATCCAGTTTTAGATTCCGATGCTTCACTTCAGGTTTACTGTATCCCTTGGACCTTCTTATTGCCGATGAAACACAGAAATTGCATCCGAATATAATACATAAGGCAAAATGCGACATAAGTACAAGAACACAGACACTCTCACTTTCTATGTTATGAACCTCTCCTGTGCGTGCAGTTTTAGATTCCGATGCTTCACTTCAGGTTTACTGTGTCCCTTGGACCTACTTATTGACGATGAAACACAGAAATTGCATCCGAATTTCATACAAAAGGCACAATGCCGACTGAAGAACAAGAGGACGGACACTCTCACTTTCTATGATATGAACCTCTCCTGTGAGTCCAGTTTTAGATTCCGATGCTTGACTTCAGATTTACTGTATCCCTTGGACCTTCTTATTGACGATGAAACATAGAAATTGCATCCGAATTTAATGCAAAAGGCACAATGCCGACTTAAGAACAAAAGGACTGACAATATCACTTTCTATGATATGAATCTCTCCTGTGAGTCCAGTTTTAGATTCCGTTGCTTCACTTCGGGTTTACTGTATCCCTTGGACCTTCTTATTGACGATGAAACACAGAAATTGCATCCGAATTTAAAACAAAAGGCACAATGCCGACTTAAGTACCAGAGGACTGACACTCTCACTTTCAATGATATGAACCTCACTTGTGAGTTCAGTTTTGGATTCCGATGCTTCACTTCAGGTTTACTGTATACCTTGGACCTTGTTACTGACGATGAATCACAGAAATTGAATCCGAATTTAATACAAAAGGCACAATGCCGACTTAAGTACAAGAGGACTGACACTCTCACTTTCTATGATATGAACCTCTCCTGTGAGTCCAGTTTTAGATACCGATGCTTCACTTCAGGTTTACTGTATCCCTAGGACCTTCTTATTGTCGATGAAACACAGAAATTGCATCCGAGTTTAATACAATAGGCACAATGCCGACTTAAGTACAGGAGGACTGACACTCTCTCTTTCTATGATATGAACCTCTCCTGTGAGTCCAGTTTTAGATTCCGATGCTGCACTTCAGGTTTACTGTATCCCTTGGACCTTCTTATTGACGATGAAACACAGAAATTGCATCCGAATTTAATACAAAAGTCACAATGCGAACTTAAGTACATTAGGACTGACACTCTCACTTTCTATGATATGAATCTCTCCTGTGTGTCCAGTTTCAGATTCCGATGCTTCACTTCAGGTTTACTGTATCCCTTGGTCCGTCTTATTGACGATGAAACACAGAAATTACATCCGAAATTAATACAAAAGTCACAATGCCGACTTAAGTACAAGAGGACTGACACTCTCACTTTCTATGATATGAACCTCTCCTGTGAGTCCAGTTATAGATTGCGTTGCTTCACTTCAAGTTTACTGTATCCCTTGGACCTTCTTATTGACAATGAAACACACAAATTGCATCCGAATTTAAAACAAAAGGCACAATGCCGACTTAAGTACAAGAGGACTGACACTCTCACTTTCTATGATATGAACCTCTCCTGTGAGTCCAGTTTTAGATACCGATGCTTCAATTCAGGTTTATTGTATCCCTTGGACCTTCGTATTGACGATGAAACACAGAAATTGCATCCGAATTTAATACAAATGTCACAATGCCGACATAAGTACAAGAGGACTGACACTCTCATTTTCTATGATATGAACCACTCCTGTGAGTCCAGTTTTGGATTCTGATGCTTCATTTCAAGTTTACTGTATCCCGGGGACCTTCTTATTGACGATGAAACACAGAAATAGCATCCGAATTTAATACAAAAGGCACAATGCCGACTTAAGTACAAGAGGACTGACACTCTCACTTTCTATGATATGAACC
This sequence comes from Schistocerca serialis cubense, assembly GCF_023864345.2. Lineage (NCBI taxonomy): Eukaryota > Metazoa > Arthropoda > Insecta > Orthoptera > Acrididae > Schistocerca > Schistocerca serialis. The sequence goes on along the minus strand of NC_064647.1, from coordinate 21,709,760 downwards.
TCTCCTGTGAGTCCAGTTTTAGATTCCGATGCTTGACTTCAGATTTACTGTATCCCTTGGACCTTCGTATTGACGATGAAACACAGAAATTGCATCCGAATTTAATACACATGTCACAATGCCGACTTAAGTACAAGAGGACTGACACTCTCACTTTCTAAGATATGAACCACTCCTGTGAGTCCAGTTTTGGATTCCGATGCTTCATTTCAAGATTACTGTATCCCATGGACCTTCTTGTTGAAGATGAAACACAGAAATTGCATCCAAATTTAATACAAAAGTCACAATGCCGACTTAAGTACAAGAGGACTGACACTCTCACTTTCTATGAAATGAACCACTGCTGTGAGTCCAGTTTTGGATTCCGATGCTTCATTTCAAGTTCACTGTATCCCATGGACCTTCTTATTGTCGATGAAACACAGAAATCGCATCCGAGTTTAATACAATAGGCACAATGCCGACTTAAGTACAGGAGGACTGACACTCTCACTTTCTATGATATGAACCTCTCCTGTGAGTCCAGTTTTAGATTCCGATGCTTCACTTCTGGTTTAGTGTATCCCATGGACCTTCTTATTGACGATGAAACACAGAAATTGCATTCGAATTTCATGCAAAAGGCACAATGCCGACTTAAGTAAAAGCGGACTGACACTCTCAATTTCTATGATATCAACCTCTCCTGTGAATCCAGATTTAGATTCCGATGCTTAACTTCAGGTTTACTGTATCCCATGGACCTTCTTATTGCCGGTGAAACACAGAAATTGCATCCGAATATAATACAAAAGGCACAATGCCGACATAAGTACAAGAACACTGACACTCTCAATTTCTTTGTTATGAACCTCTCCTGTGCGTGCAGTTTTAGATTCCGATGCTTCACTTCAGGTTTACTGTGTCCCTTGGACCTACTTATTGACGATGAAACACAGAAATTGCATCCGAATTTAATACAAAAGGCACAATGGCGACTGAAGTACAAGAGGACGGACACTCTCACTTTCTATGATATGAACCTCTCCTGTGAGTCCAGTTCAAGATTCCGATGCTTGACTTCAGATTAATTGTATCCCTTGGACCTTCTTATTGACGATGAAACATAGAAATTGCATCCGAATTTAATGCAAAAGGCACAATGACGACTTAAGAACAAAAGGACTGACACTCTCACTTTCTATGACATGAACCTCTCCTGTGAATCCAGTTTTAGATTCCGATGCTGCACTTCAGGTTTACTGTATCCCTTGGACCTTCTTATTGACGATGAAACACAGAAATTGCATCCGAATTTAATACAAAAGTCACAATGCGAACTTAAGTACATAAGGACTGACACTCTCACTTTCTATGATATGAATCTCTCCTGTGTGTCCAGTTTCAGATTCCGATGCTTCACTTCAGGTTTACTGTATCCCTTGGTCCGTCTTATTGACGATGAAACACAGAAATTACATCCGAAATTAATACAAAAGTCACAATGCCGACTTAAGTACAAGAGGACTGACACTCTCACTTTCTATGATATGAACCTCTCCTGTGAGTCCAGTTATAGATTGCGTTGCTTCACTTCCAGTTTACTGTATCCCTTGGACCTTCTTATTGACGATGAAACACACAAATTGCATCCGAATTTAAAACAAAAGGCACAATGCCGACTTAAGTACAAGAGGACTGACACTCTCACTTTCTATGATATGAACCTCTCCTGTGAGTCCAGTTTTAGATACCGATGCTTCAATTCAGGTTTATTGTATCCCTTGGACCTTCGTATTGACGATGAAACACAGAAATTGCATCCGAATTTAATACAAATGTCACAATGCCGACATAAGTACAAGAGGACTGACACTCTCATTTTCTATGATATGAACCACTCCTGTGAGTCGAGTTTTGGATTCTGATGCTTCATTTCAAGTTTACTGTATCCCAGGGACCTTCTTATTGACGATGAAACACAGAAATAGCATCCGAATTTAATACAAAAGGCACAATGCCGACTTAAGTACAAGAGGATTGACACTCTCACTTTCTATGATATGAACCTCTCCTGTGAGTCCAGTTTTAGAATCCGATGCTTCACTTCTGGTTTACTGTATCCCATGGACCTTCTTATTGACGATGAAACATAGAAATTGCATCCGAATTTAATGCAAAAGTCACAATGTCGACTTAAGTACAAGAGGACTGGCACTCTCACTTTCTATGATATGAACCTCTCCTGTGAGTCCAATTTTAGATTCCGATGCTGGACGTCAGGTTTACTGTATCCCTTGGACCTTCTTAGTGACTAGGAAAAACAGACATTGCATCCGAATTTAATACAGAAGTCACAATGCCGACTTAAGTACAAGAGGACTGACGCACTTTCTATGATATGAACCTCTCCTGTGAGTCCAGTTTTAGATTCCGATGCTTCACTTCAGGTTTACTGTATCCCTTGGACCTTCTTATTGACGATAAAACACAGAAATTGCATCCGAAATTAAAACAAAAGGCAGAATGCCGACTTAAGTACATGAGGACAGACACTCTCACTTTCTATGATATGAACCTCTCCTGTGAGTGCAGTTTTAGATTCCGATGATTCACTTCAGGTTTACTATATCCCTTGGACCTTCTTATTGACGATGAAACACAGAAATTGCATCCGAATTTAATTCAAAAGGCACAATGCCGACTTAAGTACAAGAGGACGGACACCCTCACTTTCTATGATATGAACCGCTCCTGTGAGTCCAGTTTTAGATTCCGATGCTTCACTTCAGGTTTACTGTATACCGTGGACCTTCTTATTGACGATGAAACACAGAAACTGCATCCGAATTTAATACTAAAGGCACAATGCCGACTTATGTACAAGAGGACTGACACTCTCACTTTCTATGATATGACCTCTCCTTTGATTCCAGATTTAGATTCCGATGCTTCACTTCAGGTTTACTGTATCCCTTGGACCTTCTTATTGACGATAAAACACAGAAATTGCATCCGAAATTAAAACAAAAGGCAGAATGCCGACTTAAGTACATGAGGACAGACACTCTCACTTTCAATGATATGAACCTCTCCTGTGAGTTCAGTTTTGGATTCCGATGCTTCACTTCAGGTTTACTGTATACCTTGGACCTTCTTACTGACGATGAAACACAGAAATTGAATCCGAATTTAATACAAAAGGCACAATGCCGACTTAAGTACAAGAGGACTGACACTCTCACTTTCTATGATATGAACCTCTCCTGTGAGTCCAGTTTTAGATACCGATGCTTCACTTCAGGTTTACTGTATCCCTTGGACCTTCTTATGACGATGATACACAGAAATTGCATCCGAATTTAATACAAAAGTCACAATGCCGACTTAAGTACAAGAGGACGGACACTCTCACTTTCTATGATATGAACCTCTCCTGTGAGTCCAGTTTTAGTTTCCGATGCTTCACTTCAGGTTTACTGTATCCCTTGGACCTTCGTATTGACGATGAAACACAGAAATTGCATCCGAATTTAATACACATGTCACAATGCCGACTTAAGTACAAGAGGACTGACACTCTCACTTTCTAAGATATGAACCACTCCTGTGAGTCCAGTTTTGGATTCCGATGCTTCATTTCAAGATTACTGTATCCCATGGACCTTCTTGTTGAAGATGAAACACAGAAATTGCATCCAAAGTTAATACAAAAGTCACAATGCCGACTTAAGTACAAGAGGACTGACACTCTCACTTTCTATGATATGAACCACTGCTGTGAGTCCAGTTTTGGATTCCGATGCTTCATTTCAAGTTCACTGTATCCCATGGACCTTCTTATTGTCGATGAAACACAGAAATTGCATCCGAGTTTAATACAATAGGCACAATGCCGACTTAAGTACAGGAGGACTGACACTCTCACTTTCTATGATATGAACCTCTCCTGTGAGTCCAGTTTTAGATTCCGATGCTTCACTTCTGGTTTAGTGTATCCCATGGACCTTCTTATTGACGATGAAACACAGAAATTGCATTCGAATTTCATGCAAAAGGCACAATGCCGACTTAAGTAAAAGCGGACTGACACTCTCACTTTCTATGATATCAACCTCTCCTGTGAATCCAGATTTAGATTCCGATGCTTCAGGTTTACTGTATCCCATGGACCTTCTTATTGCCGATGAAACACAGAAATTGCATCCGAATATAATACAAAAGGCACAATGCCGACATAAGTACAAGAACACTGACACTCTCACTTTCTTTGTTATGAACCTCTCCTGTGCGTGCAGTTTTAGATTCCGATGCTTCACTTCAGGTTTACTGTGTCCCTTGGACCTACTTATTGACGATGAAACACAGAAATTGCATCCGAATTTAATACAAAAGGCACAATGGCGACTGAAGTACAAGAGGACGGACACTCTCACTTTCTATGATATGAACCTCTCCTGTGAGTCCAGTTCAAGATTCCGATGCTTGACTTCAGATTAATTGTATCCCTTGGACCTTCTTATTGACGATGAAACATAGAAATTGCATCCGAATTTAATGCAAAAGGCACAATGACGACTTAAGAACAAAAGGACTGACACTCTCACTTTCTATGACATGAACCTCTCCTGTGAATCCAGTTTTAGATTCCGATGCTGCACTTCAGGTTTACTGTATCCCTTGGACCTTCTTATTGACGATGAAACACAGAAATTGCATCCGAATTTAATACAAAAGTCACAATGCGAACTTGAGTACATAAGGACTGACACTCTCACTTTCTATGATATGAATCTCTCCTGTGTGTCCAGTTTCAGATTCCGATGCTTCACTTCAGGTTTACTGTATCCCTTGGTCCGTCTTATTGACGATGAAACACAGAAATTACATCCGAAATTAATACAAAAGTCACAATGCCGACTTAAGTACAAGAGGACTGACACTCTCACTTTCTATGATATGAACCTCTCCTGTGAGTCCAGTTATAGATTGCGTTGCTTCACTTCAAGTTTACTGTATCCCTTGGACCTTCTTATTGACGATGAAACACACAAATTGCATCCAAATTTAAAACAAAAGGCACAATGCCGACTTAAGTACAAGAGGACTGACACTCTCACTTTCTATGATATGAACCTCTCCTGTGAGTCCAGTTTTAGATACCGATGCTTCAATTCAGGTTTATTGTATCCCTTGGACCTTCGTATTGACGATGAAACACAGAAATTGCATCCGAATTTAATACAAATGTCACAATGCCGACATAAGTACAAGAGGACTGACACTCTCATTTTCTATGATATGAACCACTCCTGTGAGTCCAGTTTTGGATTCTGATGCTTCATTTCAAGTTTACTGTATCCCAGGGACCTTCTTATTGACGATGAAACACAGAAATAGCATCCGAATTTAATACAAAAGGCACAATGCCGACTTAAGTACAAGAGGACTGACACTCTCACTTTCTATGATATGAACCTCTCCTGTGAGTCCAGTTTTAGATTCCGATGCTTGACTTCAGATTTACTGTATCCCTTGGACCTTCTTATTGACGATGAAACATAGAAATTGCATCCGAATTTAAAGCAAAAGGCACAATGCCGACTTAAGAACAAAAGGACTGACAATATCACTTTCTATGATATGAATCTCTCCTGTGAGTCCAGTTTTAGATTCCGTTGCTTCACTTCAGGTTTACTGTATCCCTTGGACCTTCTTATTGACGATGAAACTCAGAAATTGCATCCGAATTTAAAACAAAAGGCACAATGCCGACTTAAGTACCAGAGGACTGACACTCTCACTTTCAATGATATGAACCTCTCCTGTGAGTTCAGTTTTGGATTCCGATGCTTCACTTCAGGTTTACTGTATACCTTGGACCTTCTTACTGACGATGAAACACAGAAATTGAATCCGAATTTAATACAAAAGGCACAATGCCGACTTAAGTACAAGAGGACTGACACTCTCACTTTCTATGATATGAACCTCTCCTGTGAGTCCAGTTTTAGATACCGATGCTTCACTTCAGGTTTACTGTATCCCTTGGACCTCCTCATGACGATGATACACAGAAATTGCATCCGAATTTAATACAAAAGTCACAATGCCGACTTAAGTACAAGAGGACGGACACTCTCACTTTCTATGATATGAACCTCTCCTGTGAGTCCAGTTTTAGTTTCCGATGCTTCACTTCAGGTTTACTGTATCCCTTGGACCTTCGTATTGACGATGAAACACAGAAATTGCATCCGAATTTAATACACATGTCACAATGCCGACTTAAGTACAAGAGGACTGACACTCTCACTTTCTAAGATATGAACCACTCCTGTGAGTCCAGTTTTGGATTCCGATGCTTCATTTCAAGATTACTGTATCCCATGGACCTTCTTGTTGAAGATGAAACACGGAAATTGCATCCAAATTTAATACAAAAGTCACAATGCCGACTTAAGTACAAGAGGACTGACACTCTCAGTTTCTATGATATGAACCACATCTGTGAGTCCAGTTTTGGATTCCGATGCTTCATTTCAAGTTCACTGTATCCCATGGACCTTCTTATTGTCGATGAAACACAGAAATTGCATCCGAGTTTAATACAATAGGCACAATGCCGACTTAAGTACAGGAGGACTGACACTCTCACTTTCTATGATATGAACCTCTCCTGTGAGTCCAGTTTTAGATTCCGATGCTTCACTTCTGGTTTAGTGTATCCCATGGACCTTCTTATTGACGATGAAACACAGAAATTGCATTCGAATTTCATGCAAAAGGCACAATGCCGACTTAAGTAAAAGCGGACTGACACTCTCACTTTCTATGATATCAACCTCTCCTGTGAATCCAGATTTAGATTCCGATGCTTAACTTCAGGTTTACTGTATCCCATGGACCTTCTTATTGCCGATGAAACACAGAAATTGCATCCGAATATAATACAAAAGGCACAATGCCGACATAAGTACAAGAACATTGACACTCTCACTTTCTTTGTTATGAACCTCTCCTGTGCGTGTAGTTTTAGATTCCGATGCTTCACTTCAGGTTTACTGTGTCCCTTGGACCCACTTATTGACGATGAAACACAGAAATTGCATCCGAATTTAATACAAAAGGCACAATGGCGACTAAAGTACAAGAGGACGGACACTCTCACTTTCTATGATATGAACCTCTCCTGTGAGTCCAGTTCAAGATTCCGATGCTTGACTTCAGATTAATTGTATCCCTTGGACCTTCTTATTGACGATGAAACATAGAAATTGCATCCGAATTTAATGCAAAAGGCACAATGACGACTTAAGAACAAAAGGACTGACACTCTCACTTTCTATGACATGAACCTCTCCTGTGAATCCAGTTTTAGATTCCGATGCTGCACTTCAGGTTTACTGTATCCCTTGGACCTTCTTATTGACGATGAAACACAGAAATTGCATCCGAATTTAATACAAAAGTCACAATGCGAACTTAAGTACATAAGGTCTGACACTCTCACTTTCTATGATATGAATCTCTCCTGTGTGTCCAGTTTCAGATTCCGATGCTTCACTTCAGGTTTACTGTATCCCTTGGTCCGTCTTATTGACGATGAAACACAGAAATTACATCCGAAATTAATACAAAAGTCACAATGCCGACTTAAGTACAGGAGGACTGACACTCTCACTTTCTATGATATGAACCTCTCCTGTGAGTCCAGTTATAGATTGCGTTGCTTCACTTCAAGTTTACTGCATTCCTTGGACCTTCTTATTGACGATGAAACACACAAATTGCATCCGAATTTAAAACAAAAGGCACAATGCCGACTTAAGTACAAGAGGACTGACACTCTCACTTTCTATGATATGAACCTCTCCTGTGAGTCCAGTTTTAGATACCGATGCTTCAATTCAGGTTTATTGTATCCCTTGGACCTTCGTATTGACGATGAAACACAGAAATTGCATCCGAATTTAATACAAATGTCACAATGCCGACATAAGTACAAGAGGACTGACACTCTCATTTTCTATGATATGAACCACTCCTGTGAGTCCAGTTTTGGATTCTGATGCTTCATTTCAAGTTTACTGTATCCCAGGGACCTTCTTATTGACGATGAAACACAGAAATAGCATCCGAATTTAATACAAAAGGCACAATGCCGACTTAAGTACAAGAGGACTGACACTCTCACTTTCTATGATATGAACCTCTCCTGTGAGTCCAGTTTTAGAATCCGATGCTTCACTTCTGGTTTACTGTATCCCATGGACCTTCTTATTGACGATGAAACATAGAAATTGCATCCGAATTTAATGCAAAAGTCACAATGTCGACTTAAGTACAAGAGGACTGGCACTCTCACTTTCTATGATATGAACCTCTCCTGTGAGTCCAATTTTAGATTCCGATGCTGCACGTCAGGTTTACTGTATCCCTTGGACCTTCTTAGTGACTAGGAAACACAGACATTGCATCCGAATTTAATACAGACGTCACAATGCCGACTTAAGTACAAGAGGACTGACGCATTTTCTATGATATGAACCTCTCCTGTGAGTCCAGTTTTAGATTCCGATGCTTCACTTCAGGTTTACTGTATCCCTTGGACCTTCTTATTGACGATAAAACACAGAAATTGCATCCGAAATTAAAACAAAAGGCAGAATGCCGACTTAAGTACATGAGGACAGACACTCTCACTTTCTATGATATGAACCTCTCCTGTGAGTGCAGTTTTAGATTCCGATGATTCACTTCAGGTTTACTATATCCCTTGGACCTTTTTATTGACGATGAAACACAGAAATTGCATCCGAATTTAATACTAAAGGCACAATGCCGACTTATGTACAAGAGGACGGACACCCTCACTTTCTATGATATGAACCGCTCCTGTGAGTCCAGTTTTAGATTCCGATGCTTCACTTCAGGTTTACTGTATACCGTGGACCTTCTTATTGACGATGAAACACAGAAACTGCATCCGAATTTAATACTAAAGGCACAATGCCGACTTATGTACAAGAGGACTGACACTCTCACTTTCTATGATATGACCTCTCCTTTGATTCCAGATTTAGATTCCGATGCTTCACTTCAGGTTTACTGTATCCCTTGGACCTTCTCATTGACGATGAAACACAGAAATTGCATCCGAATTTGATACAAAAGGCACAATTTCGACTTAAGTACAAGAGGACGGACACTCTCACTTTCTATGATATGAACCACTCCTGTGAGTCCAGTTTTGGATTCCGATGCTTCATTTCAAGTTTACTGTATCCCATGGACCTTCTTATTGTCGATGAAACACAGAAATTGCATCCGAATTTAACACAAAAGGCACAATGCCGACTTCAGAACAAGAGGACTGACACTCTCACTTTGTATGATATGAACCCCTCCTGTGAGTCCAGTTTTAGATTCCGATGCTTCACTTCAGGTTTACTGTATCTCTTCGACCTTCTTATTGACGATGAAACACAGAAATTGCATCCGAATTTAATACAAAAGTCACAAAGCCGACTTAAGTACAAGAGGACTGACACTCTCGCTTTCTTTGATATGAACCTCTCCTGTGAGTCCAGTTTTATATTCCGATGCTTCACTTCAGGTATACTGTATCCCTTGGACCTTCTTATTGACGATGATACACAGAAATTGCATCCGAATTTAAAACAAAAGGCACAATGCCGATTTAAGTATAAGAGGACTGACACTCTCACTTTCTGTGATATGAACCTCTCCTGTGAGTCCAGTTTTAGATTCCGATGCTTCTCTTCTGGTTTACTGTATCCCTTGGACCTTCTTATTGACGATGAAACACAGAGATTGCATCCGAATTTAATGCAAAAGGCACAATGCCGACTTAAGAACAAGCGGACTGACACTCTCACTTTCTATGATATCAACCTCTCCTGTGAATCCAGTTTTAGATTCCGATGCTTCACTTCAGGTTTACTGTATCCCTTGGACCTTCTTATTGCCGATGAAACACAGAAATTGCATCCAAATATAATACAAAAGGCACAATGCCGACATAAGTACACGAACATTGACACTCTCACTTTCTATGATATGAACCTCTCCTGTGCGTGCAGTTTTAGATTCCGATGCTTCACTTCAGGTTTACTGTGTCCCTTGGACCTTCTTATTGATGATGAAACACAGAAATTGCATTCGAATTTAATACGAAAGGCACAATGCCGACTTAAGTACAAGAGGACTGACACTCTCACTTTCTATGATATGAACCTCTCCTGTGAGTCCAGTTTTAGATTCCGATGCTTCACTTCAGGTTTACTGTATCCCTTGGACCTTCTTGTTGACGACGAAACACAGAAATTGCATCCGAATTTAAAACAAAAGGCACAATGCCGACGTAAGTACAAGAGGACTGACACTCTCACTTTCTAGGTTATGAAACTCTCCTGTGAGTTCAGTTTTAGATTCCGATGCTTCACTTCAGATTTACTGTATCCCTTGGACCTTGTTATTGACGATGAAACACAGAAATTGCATCCGAATTTAATACCAAAGGCACAATGCCGATTTAAGTACAAGAGGACTGACACTCTCACTTTCTATGATATGAACCTCTCCTGTGAGTCCAGAGTTAGATACCGATGCTTCACTCCAGGTTTACTGTATCCCTTGGACCTTCTTATGACGATGATACACAGAAATTGCATCCGAATTTAATACAAAAGTCACAATGCCGACTTAAGTACAAGAGGACTGACACTCTCACTTTCTACGATATGAACCTCTCCTGTGAGTCCAGTTTAAGATTCCGATGCTCCACTTCAGGTTTACTGTATCCCTTGGACCTTCTTATTGACGATGAAACACAGAAATTGCATCCGAATTTAATACAAAAGTCACAATGCCGACATAAGTACAAGAGGACTGACACTCTCACTTTCCATGATATGAACCACTCCTGTGAGTCCAGCTTTGGATTCCGATGCTTCATTTCAAGTTTACTGTATCCCATGGTCCTTCTTATTGACGATGAATCACAGATATTGCATCCATATTTAATACAAAAGGCACAATGCCGACTTAAGTGCAAGAGGACTGACACTCTCACTTTCTATGATATGAACCTCTCCTGTGAGTCCAGTTTTACATTCCGATGTTTCACTTCAGGTTTACTGTATCCCATGGACCTTCTTATTGACGATGAAACATAGAAATTGCATCCGAATTTAATGCAAAAGGCACATTGCCGACTTAAGTACAAGCGGACTGACACTCTCACTTTCTATGATATCAACCGCTCCTGTGAGTCCAGTATTAGATTCCGATGCTTCACTTCAGGTTTACTGCATCCCTTGGACCTTCTTATTGACGATAAAACACAGAAATTGCATCCAAATTTAATACAAAAGGCACAATGCCATTTAAGTACTAGAACACTGACACTCTCACTTTCTATGGTATGAACCTCTCCTGTGCGTGCAGTTTTAGATTCCGATGCTTCACTTCAGGTTTACTGTGTCCCTTGGACCTTCTTATTGACAATCAAAAACAGAAATTGCATTCGAATTTAATACAAAAGGCACCATGCCGACTTAAGTACAAGAGGACGGATACTCTCACATTCTATGATATGGACCTCTCCAGTGAGTCCAGTTTTAGATTCCGATGCTTCACTTCAGGTTTACTGTATCCCTTTGACCTTCTTATTGACAATGAAACACAGAAATTGCATCCGAATTTATTGCAAAAGGCACAATGCCCACTTAAGTACAAGAGGACTGACACTCTCACTTTCTATGATATGAACCTCTCCTGTGAGTCGAGTTTTAGATTCCGATGCTTCGCTTCAGGTTTACTATATACCTTGGACCTTCTTATTGACGATGAAACACAGAAATTGCATCCGAATTTAATACAAAAGTCACAATGCCGACATAAGTACAAGAGGACTGACACTCTCACTTTCCATGATATGAACCACTCCTGTGAGTCCAGCTTTGGATTCCGATGCTTCATTTCAAGTTTACTGTATCCCATGGTCCTTCTTATTGACGATGAATCACAGATATTGCATCCATATTTAATACAAAAGGCACAATGCCGACTTAAGTGCAAGAGGACTGACACTCTCACTTTCTATGATATGAACCTCTCCTGTGAGTCCAGTTTTACATTCCGATGTTTCACTTCAGGTTTACTGTATCCCATGGACCTTCTTATTGACGATGAAACACAGAAATTGCATCCGAATTTAATGCAAAAGGCACATTGCCGACTTAAGTACAAGCGGACTGACACTCTCACTTTCTATGATATCAACCGCTCCTGTGATTCCAGTATTAGATTCCGATGCTTCACTTCAGGTTTACTGCATCCCTTGGACCTTCTTATTGACGATAAAACACAGAAATTGCATCCGAATTTAATACAAAAGGCACAATGCCATTTAAGTACTAGAACACTGACACTCTCACTTTCTATGGTATGAACCTCTCCTGTGCGTGCAGTTTTAGATTCCGATGCTTCACTTCAGGTTTACTGTGTCCCTTGGACCTTCTTATTGACAATCAAAAACAGAAATTGCATTCGAATTTAATACAAAAGGCACCATGCCGACTTAAGTACAAGAGGACGGATACTCTCACATTCTATGTTATGGACCTCTCCAGTGAGTCCAGTTTTAGATTCCGATGCTTCACTTCAGGTTTACTGTATCCCTTTGACCTTCTTATTGACAATGAAACACAGAAATTGCATCCGAATTTATTGCAAAAGGCACAATGCCCACTTAAGTACAAGAGGACTGACACTCTCACTTTCTATGATATGAACCTCTCCTGTGAGTCGAGTTTTAGATTCCGATGCTTCGCTTCAGGTTTACTATATACCTTGGACCTTCTTATTGACGATGAAACACAGAAATTGCATCCGAATTTAAAACAAAAAGCAAAATGCCGATTTAAGTACAAGAGGACTGACACTCTCACTTTCTGTGATATGAACCTCTCCTGTGAGTCCAGTTTTAGATTCCGATGCTTCACTTCAGGTTTACTGTATCCCTTGGACCATCTTATTGACGATGAAGCACAGAAATTGCATCCGAAATTAATACAAAAGGCACAATGCCGACTTAAGTACAAGAGGACTGACACGCTCACTTTCTATGATATGAACCTCTCCTGTGAGTCCAGTTTTAGATTCCGATGCTTCACTTCAGGTTTACTGTATCCCATGGACCTTCTTATTGACGATGAAACACAAAAATTGCATCCGAATTTAATGCAAAAGTCACAATGCCGACTTAAGAACAAGCGGACTGACACTCTCACTTTCTATGATATGAACGACTCCTGTGAGTCCAGTTTTAGATTCCGATGCTTCACTTCAGGTTTACTGTATCCCTTGGACCTTCTTGTTGACGATGAAACACAGAAATTGCATCCGAATTTAAAACAAAAGGCACAATGCCGACGTAAGTACAAGAGGACTGACACTCTCACTTTCTATGATATGAACCTCTCCTGTGAGTTCAGTTTTAGATTCCGATGCTTCACTTCAGATTTACTGTATCCCTTGGACGTTGTTATTGACGATGAAACACAGAAATTGCATCCGAATTTAATACAAAAGGCACAATGCCGATTTAAGTACAAGAGGACTGACACTCTCACTTTCTATGATATGAACCTCTCCTGTGAGTCCAGAGTTAGATACCGATGCTTCACTCCAGGTTTACTGTATCCCTTGGACCTTCTTATGACGATGATACATAGAAATTGCATCCGAATTTAATACAAAAGTCACAATGCCGACTTAAGTACAAGAGGACTGACACTCTCACTTTTTACGATATGAACCTCTCCTGTGAGTCCAGTTTAAGATTCCGATGCTCCACTTCAGGTTTACTGTATCCCTTGGACCTTCTTATTGACGATGAAACACAGAAATTGCATCCGAATTTAATACAAAAGTCACAATGCCGACATAAGTACAAGAGGACTGACACTCTCACTTTCTATGATATGAACCACTCCTGTGAGTCCAGTTTTGGATTCCGATGCTTCATTTCAAGTTTACTGTATCCCATGGTCCTTCTTATTGACGATGAATCACAGAAATTGCATCCATATTTAATACAAAAGGCACAATGCCGACTTAAGTGCAAGAGGACTGACACTCTCACTTTCTATGATATGAACCTCTCCTGTGAGTCCAGTTTTAGATTCCGATGTTTCACTTCAGCTTTACTGTATCCCATGGACCTTCATATTGACGATGAAACACAGAAATTGCACCCGAATTTAATGCAAAATGCACAATGCCGACATAAGTACAAGCGGACTGACACTCTCACTTTCTATGATATCAACCGCTCCTGTGAGTCCAGTTTTAGATTCCGATGCTTCACCTCAGGTTTACTGCATCCCTTGGACCTTCTTATTGACGATAAAACACAGAAATTGCATCCGAATTTAATACAAAAGGCACAATGCCGATTTAAGTACTAGAACACTGACCATCTCACTTTCTATGATATGAACCTCTCCTGTGCGTGCAGTTTTAGATTCCGATGCTTCACTTCAGGTTTACTGTGTCCCTTGGACCTTCTTATTGACAATGAAACACAGAAATTGCATTCGAATTTATTACAAAAGGCACAATGCCGACATAAGTACAAGAGGACGGACACTCTCACATTCTATGATATGAACCTCTCCAGTGAGTCCAGTTTTAGATTCCGATGCTTCACTTCAGATTTACTGTATCCCTTGGACCTTCTTATTGACGATGAAACACAGAAATTGCATCCGAATTTAAAACAAAAGGCACAATGCCGATTTAAGTACAAGAGGACTGACACTCTCACTTTCTATGATATGAACCTCTCCTGTGAGTCCAGTTTTAGATTCTGATGCTTCACTTCAGGTTTACTGTATCCCTTGGACCTTCTTGTTGACGATGAAACACAGAAATTGTATCCGCATTAAAACAAAAGGCACAATGCCGACTTAAGTACAAAAGGACTGACACTCTCACTTTCTATGATATGAACCTCTCCTGTGAGTCCAGTTTTAGATTCCGATGCTTCACTTCAGGTTAACTGTATCCCATGGACCTTCTTATTGATGATGAAACACAGAAATTGCATCCGAATTTAATACAAAAATCACAATGTCGACTTAAGTACAAGAGGACTGACACTCTCACTTCCTATGATATGAACCTCTCCTGTGAGTCCAGTTTTAGATTCCGATGCTCCACTTCAGGTTTACTGTATCCCTTGGACCTTCTTATTGACGATGAAACACAGAAATTGCATCCGAATTTAATACAAGAGGCACAATGCCGACTTATTTACAAGAGGACTCACACTCTCACTTTCCTTGATATGAACGTCTCCTGTGAGTCCAGTTTTAGATTCCGATGCTTCACTTCAGGTTTACTGTATCCCTTGGACCTTCTTATTGACGATGAATCACAGAAATTGCATCCGAATTTAAAGCAAAAATCACAATGCCGACTTAAGAACAAAAGGACTGACACTCTCACTTTCTGTGATATGAACCTCTCCTGTGAGTACAGTTTTAGATTCCGATGCTCAACTTCAGGTTTACTGTATCCCTTGGACCTTCTTATTGACGATGAAACACAGAAAATGCATCAGAATTTAATACAAAAGTCACAATGCCGACTTAAGTACATAAGGAATGACACTCACACTTTCTATGATATGAATCTCTCCTGTTTGTCCAGTTTCGTTCCGATGTTTCACTTCAGGTTTACTGTATCCCTTGGACCATCTTATTGACGATGAAACACAGAAATTGCATCCGAATTTAATACAAAAGTCACAATGCCGCCTTAAGTCCAAGAGGACTGACACTCTCACTTTCTATGATATGAACCTCTCCTGTGAGTCCAGTTTTAGATTCCGAAGCTCCACTTCAGGTTTACTGTATCCCTTGGACCTTCTTATAGACGATGAAACACAGAAAATGCATCCGAATTTAATACAAAAATCACAATGCCGACTTCAGTACAAGAGGACTGACACTCTCACTTTCTATGATATGAACCTCTCCTGTGAGTTCAGTTTTAGATTCCGATGCTTCACTTCCGGTTTACTGTATCCCTTGGACCTTCTAATTGACGATGAAACACAGAAATTGCATCCGAATTTAATACAACAGGCACAATGCCGACTTAAGTACAAGAGAACTGACACTCTCACTTTCTATGATATGTACCTCTCCTGTGAGTCCTGTTTAATATTCCGATGCTTCACTTCAGTTATACTGTATCCCTTGGACCTTCTTATTGACGATGAAACACAGAAATTGCAACCGAATTTAATGCAAAAGGCACAATGCCGACTTAAGGACAAGAGGAATGACACTCTCACTTTCTATGATATGAACCTCTCCCTAGAGTCCAGTTTTAGATTCCGATGCAGCACTTCAGGTTTACTGTATCCCTTGGACCTTCTTATTGACGATGAAACACAGACATTGCATCCGAATTGATTACAAAAGTCACAATGCCGACTTAAGTACA
This sequence comes from Schistocerca serialis cubense, assembly GCF_023864345.2. Lineage (NCBI taxonomy): Eukaryota > Metazoa > Arthropoda > Insecta > Orthoptera > Acrididae > Schistocerca > Schistocerca serialis. Next base: position 21,693,233 of record NC_064647.1, on the reverse strand, counting down.
TAAGGACTTACACTCTCACTTTCTATGATATGAATCTCTCCTGTGTGTGCAGTGTCAGACTCCGATGCTTCACTTCAGGTTTACTGTATCCCTTGGACCTTCTTATTGACGATGAAACAAAGAAATTGCATCTGAATTCAGTACAAAAGTCACAATGCCGACTTAAGTACAAGAGGACTGACAATCTCACTTTCTATGATATGATCCTCTCCTGTGAGTCCAGTTTTAGATTCCGATGCTTCACTTCTGGTTTACTGTATCCCTTGGACATTCTTATTGACGATGAAACACAGAAATTGCATCCGAATTTAAAACAAAAGGCACAATGCCGACTTAAGTACAGGAGGACTGACACTCTCACTTTCTATGATATGAACCTCTCCTGTGAGTTCAGTTTTAGATTCCGATGCTTCACTTCCGGTTTACTGTATCCCTTGGACCTTCTAATTGACGATGAAACACAGATATTGCATCTGAATTTAATACAAACGGCACAATGCCGACTTATTTACAAGAGGACTGACACTCTCACTTTCCTTGATATGAACGTCTCCTGTGAGTCCAGGTTTAGATTCCGATGCTTCACTTCAGGTTTACTGTATCCCTTGAACCTTCTTATTGACGATGAAACACAGAAATGGCATCCGAATTTAATGCAAAATGCACAATGCCGACTTAAGAACAAGAGGACTGACACTCTCACTTTCTATGATATGAACCTCTCCTGTGAGTCCAGTTTTAGATTCCGATGCTGCACTTCAGGTTTACTGTATCCCTTGGACCTTCTTATTGACGAGGAAACACAGAAATTGCATCCGAATTTAATACATAAGTCACAATGCCGACTTAAGTACATAAGGACTGACACTCTCACTTTCAATGATATGAATCTCTCCTGTGTGTCCAGTGTCAGACTCCGATGCTTCACTTCAGGTTTACTGTATCCCTTGGACCTTCTTATTGACGATGAATCACAGAAATTGCATCCGAATTTAAAGCAAAAATCACAATGCCGACTTAAGAACAAAAGGACTGACACTCTCACTTTCTGTGATATGAACCTCTCCTATGAGTACAGTTTTAGATTCCGATGCTCCACTTCAGGTTTACTGTATCCCTTGGACCTTCTTATTGACGATGAAACACAGAAAATGCATCAGAATTTAATACAAAAGTCACAATGCCGACTTAAGTACATAAGGAATGACACTCTCACTTTCTATGATATGAATCTCTCCTGTTTGTCCAGTTTCGTTCCGATGTTTCACTTCAGGTTTACTGTATCCCTTGGACCTTCTTATTGACGATGAAACACAGAAATTGCATCCGAATTTAATACAAAAGTCACAATGCCGCCTTAAGTCCAAGAGGACTGACACTCTCACTTACTATGATATGAACCTCTCCTGTGAGTCCAGTTTTAGATTCCGAAGCTCCACTTCAGGTTTACTGTATCCCTTGGACCTTCTTATAGACGATGAAACACAGAAAATGCATCCGAATTTAATACAAAAATCACAATGCCGACTTAAGTACAAGAGGACTGACACTCTCACTTTCTATGATATGAACCTCTCCTGTGAGTTCAGTTTTAGATTCCGATGCTTCACTTCCGGTTTACTGTATCCCTTGGACCTTCTAATTGACGATGAAACACAGAAATTGCATCCGAATTTAATACAACAGGCACAATGCCGACTTAAGTACAAGAGAACTGACACTCTCACTTTCTATGATATGTACCTCTCCTGTGAGTCCAGTTTAATATTCCGATGCTTCACTTCAGTTATACTGTATCCCTTGGACCTTCTTATTGACGATAAAACACAGAAATTGCAACCGAATTTAATGCAAAAGGCACAATGCCGACTTAAGGACAAGAGGAATGACACTCTCACTTTCTATGATATGAACCTCTCCCTAGAGTCCAGTTTTAGATTCCGATGCAGCACTTCAGGTTTACTGTATCCCTTGGACCTTCTTATTGACGATGAAACACAGACATTGCATCCGAATTGATTACAAAAGTCACAATGCCGACTTAAGTACATAAGGACTTACACTCTCACTTTCTATGATATGAATCTCTCCTGTGTGTGCAGTGTCAGACTCCGATGCTTCACTTCAGGTTTACTGTATCCCTTGGACCTTCTTATTGACGATGAAACAAAGAAATTGCATCTGAATTTAGTACAAAAGTCACAATGCCGACTTAAGTACAAGAGGACTGACAATCTCACTTTCTATGATATGATCCTCTCCTGTGAGTCCAGTTTTAGATTCCGATGCTTCACTTCAGGTTTACAGTATCCCTTGGACATTCTTATTGACGATGAAACACAGAAATTGCATCCGAATTTAAAACAAAAGGCACAATGCCGACTTAAGTACAGGAGGACTGACACTCTCACTTTCTATGATATGAACCTCTCCTGTGAGTTCAGTTTTAGATTCCGATGCTTCACTTCCGGTTTACTGTATCCCTTGGACCTTCTAATTGACGATGAAACACAGATATTGCATCTGAATTTAATACAAACGGCACAATGCCGACTTATTTACAAGAGGACTGACACTCTCACTTTCCTTGATATGAACGTCTCCTGTGAGTCCAGGTTTAGATTCCGATGCTTCACTTCAGGTTTACTGTATCCCTTGAACCTTCTTATTGACGATGAAACACAGAAATGGCATCCGAATTTAATGCAAAATGCACAATGCCGACTTAAGAACAAGAGGACTGACACTCTCACTTTCTATGATATGAACCTCTCCTGTGAGTCCAGTTTTAGATTCCGATGCTGCACTTCAGGTTTACTGTATCCCTTGGACCTTCTTATTGACGAGGAAACACAGAAATTGCATCCGAATTTAATACATAAGTCACAATGCCGACTTAAGTACATAAGGACTGACACTCTCACTTTCAATGATATGAATCTCTCCTGTGTGTCCAGTGTCAGACTCCGATGCTTCACTTCAGGTTTACTGTATCCCTTGGACCTTCTTATTGACGATGAAACACAGAAATTGCATCTGAATTTAATACAAAAGTCACAATGCCGTCTTAAGTACCAGAGGACTGACAATCTCACTTTCTATGATATGAACCTCTCCTGTGAGTCCAGTTTTAGTTTCCGATGCTTCACTTCAGGTTAACTGTATCCCATGGACCTTCTTATTGATGATGAAACACAGAAATTGCATCCGAATTTAATACAAAAATCACAATGTCGACTTAAGTACAAGAGGACTGACACTCTCACTTCCTATGATATGAACCTTTCCTGTGAGTCCAGTTTTAGATTCCGATGGTCCACTTGAGGATTACTGTATCCCTTGGACCTTCTTATTGACGATGAAACACAGAAATTGCATCCGAATTTAATACAAAAGGCACAATGCCGACTTATTTACAAGAGGACTCACACTCTCACTTTCCTTGATATGAACGTCTCCTGTGAGTCCAGTTTTAGATTCCGATGCTTCACTTCAGGTTTACTGTATCCCTTGGACCTTCTTATTGACGATGAATCACAGAAATTGCATCCGAATTTAATGCAAAAATCACAATGGCGACTTAAGAACAAGAGGACTGACACTCTCACTTTCTCTGATATGAACCTCTCCTGTGAGTACAGTTTTAGATTCCGATGCTCCACTTCAGGTTTACTGTATCCCTTGGACCTTCTTATTGACGATGAAACACAGAAAATGCATCCGAATTTAATACAAAAGTCACAATGCCGACTTAAGTACATAAGGAATGACACTCTCACTTTCTATGATATGAATCTCTCCTGTGTGTCCAGTTTCGTTTCCGATGTTTCACTTCAGGTTTACTGTATCCCTTGGACCTTCTTATTGACGATGAAACACAGAAATTGCATCCGAATTTAATACAAAAGGTACAATGCCGCCTTAAGTCCAAGAGGACTCACACTCTCACTTTCTATGATATGAACCTCTCCTGTGAGTCCAGTTTTAGATTCCGAAGCTCCACTTCAGGTTTACTGTATCCTTTGGACCTTCTTATAGACGATGAAACACAGAAAATGCATCCGAATTTAATACAAAATTCACAATGCCGACTTAAGTACAAGAGGACTGAAACTCTCACTTTCTTTGATATGAATCTCTCCTGTGAGTCCAGTTTTAGATTACGATGCTTCACTTCAGGTTTACTGTATCCCTTGGACCTTCTTATTGACGATGAAACACAGAAATTGCATCCGAATTTAATACAACAGGCACAATGCCGACTTAAGTACAAGAGAACTGACACTCTCACTTTCTATGATATGAACCTCTCCTGTGAGTCCAGTTTTAGATTCCGATGCTTCACTTCAGGTTTACTGTATCCCTTGGACCTTCTTATTGACGATGAAACACAGAAATTGCATCCGAATTTAAAACAAAAGGCACAATGCCGGCTTAAGTACAAGAGGACTGACACTCTCACTTTCTATGATATGAACCTCTCCTGTGAGTTCAGTTTTAGATTCCGATGCTTCACTTCCGGTTTACTGTATCCCTTGGACCTTCTAATTGACGATGAAACACAGAAATTGCATCCGAATTTAATACAACAGGCACAATGCCGACTTAAGTACAAGAGAACTGACACTCTCACTTTCTATGATATGTACCTCTCCTGTGAGTCCAGTTTAATATTCCGATGCTTCACTTCAGTTATACTGTATCCCTTGGACCTTCTTATTGACGATGAAACACAGAAATTGCAACCGAATTTAATGCAAAAGGCACAATGCCGACTTAAGGACAAGAGGGATGACACTCTCACTTTCTATGATATGAACCTCTCCCTAGAGTCCAGTTTTAGATTCCGATGCAGCACTTCAGGTTTACTGTATCCCTTGGACCTTCTTATTGACGATGAAACACAGACATTGCATCCGAATTGATTACAAAAGTCACAATGCCGACTTAAGTACATAAGGACTTACACTCTCACTTTCTATGATATGAATCTCTCCTGTGTGTGCAGTGTCAGACCCCGATGCTTCACTTCAGGTTTACTGTATCCCTTGGATCTTCTTATTGACGATGAAACACAGAAATTGCATCCGAATTTAAAACAAAAGGCACAATGCCGACTTAAGTACAGGAGGAATGACACTCTCACTTTCTATGATATGAACCTCTCCTGTGAGTTCAGTTTTAGATTCCGATGCTTCACTTCCGGTTTACGGTATCCCTTGGACCTTCTAATTGACGATGAAACACAGATATTGCATCTGAATTTTAATACAAACGGCACAATGCCGACTTATTTACAAGAGGACTGACACTCTCACTTTCCTTGATATGAACGTCTCCTGTGAGTCCAGGTTTAGATTCCGATGCTTCACTTCAGGTTTACTGTATCCCTTGAACCTTCTTATTGACGATGAAACACAGAAATGGCATCCGAATTTAATGCAAAATGCACAATGCCGACTTAAGAACAAGAGGACTGACACTCTCACTTTCTATGATATGAACCTCTCCTGTGAGTCCAGTTTTAGATTCCGATGCTGCACTTCAGGTTTACTGTATCCCTTGGACCTTCTTATTGACGAGGAAACACAGAAATTGCATCCAAATTTAATACATAAGTCACAATGCCGACTTAAGTACATAAGGACTGACACTCTCACTTTCAATGATATGAATCTCTCCTGTGTGTCCATGTCAGACTCCGATGCTTCACTTCAGGTTTACTGTATCGCTTGGACCTTCTTATTGACGATGAAACACAGAAATTGCATCTGAATTTAATACAAAAGTCACAATGCCGACTTAAGTACAAGAGGACTGACAATCTCACTTTCTATGATATGAACCTCTCCTGTGAGTCCAGGTTTAGATTCCGATGCTTCACTTCAGGTTTACTGTATCCCTTGGACCTTCTTATTGACGATGAAACACAGAAATTGCATCAGAATTTAATACAAAAGGCACAATGCCGACTTAAGTACATGAGGACTGACACTCTCACCTTCTATGAAATGAACCTCTCCTGTGAGTCTAGTTTTAGATTCCGATGCTCCACTTCAGGTTTACTGTATCCCTTGGACCTTCTTATTGACGATGAAACACAGAAATTACATCCGAATTTAATACAAAAGGCACAAAGTTGACGTAAGTACAAGAGGACTGACACTCTCACTTTCTGTGATATGTACCTCCCCTGTGAGTCCAGATTAAGATTCCGACGCTTCACTTCACTTTTACTGTATCTCTTGGACCTTCTTATTGACGATGAAACACAGAAATTGCATCCGAATTTAATGCAAAAGGCACAATGCCGACTTAAGAACAAGAGGACTGACACTCTCACTTTGTATGATATGAACCTCTCCTGTGAGTGCAGTTTTAGATTCCGATGCTGCACTTCAGGTTTACTGTATCCCTTGGACCTTCTTATTGACGATGAAACACAGAAATTGCATTCGAATTTAATACAAAAGTCACAATGCCGACTTAAGTACATAAGGACTGACACTCTCTCATTCTATGATATGAATCTCTCCTGTGTGTCCAGTCTCAGATTCCGATGCTTGACTTCAGGTTTACTGTATCCCTTGGACCTTCTTGTTGACGATGAAACACAGAAATTGTATCCGCATTTAAAACAAAATTCACAATGCCGACTTAAGTACAAGAGGACTGACACTCTCACTTTCTATGATATGAACCTCTCCTGTAAGTCCAGTTTTAGATTCCGATGCTTCACTTCAGGTTTACTGTATCCCATGGACCTTCTTATTGATGATGAAACACAGAAATTGCATCCGAATTTAATACAAAAGGCACAATGCCGACATAAGTACAAGAGGACTGACACTCTCACTTCCTATGATATGAACCTCTCCTGTAAGTCCAGTTTTAGATTCCGATGCTCCACTTCACGTTTACTGTATCCCTTGGACCATCTTATTGACGATGAATCACAGAAATTGCATCCAAATTTAATGCAAAAGTCACAATGCCGACTTAAGTACAAGAGGACTGAAACTCTCACTTTCTTTGAAATGAATCTCTCCTGTGAGTCCAGTTTTAGATTCCGATGCTTCACTTCAGGTTTACTGTATCCCTTGGACCTTCTTATTGACGATGAAACACAGAAATTGCATCCGAATTTAATACAAAAGTCACAATGCCGACATAAGTACATAAGGACTGACACTCTCACTTTCTAAGATATGAATCTCTCCTGTGTGTCCAGTGTCAGACTCCGATGCTTCACTTCAGGTTTACTGTATCCCTTTGACCTTCTTGATGACGATGAAACACAGAAATTGCATCTGAATTTAATACAAAAGTCACAATGCCGACTTAAGTACGAGAGGACTGACAATCTCACTTTCTATGATATGAACCTCTCCTGTGAGTCCAGTTTTCGATTCCGATGCTTCACTTCAGGTTTACTGTATCCCTTGGACATTCTTATTGACGATGAAACACAGAAAGTGCGTCCGAATTTAAAACAAAAGGCACAATGCCGACTTAAGTACAAGAGGACTGACACTCTCACTTTCTATGATATGTACCTCTCCTGTGAGTTCAGTTTTAGATTCCGATGCTTCACTTCCGGTTTACTGTATCCCTTGGACCTTCTAATTGACGATGAAACACAGAAATTACATCCGAATTTAATACAAAAGGCACAATGCCGACTTAAGTACATGATGACTGACACTCTCACATTCTATGATATGAACCTCTCCTGTGAGTTTACTTTTAGATTCCGATACTCCACTTCAGGTTTACTGTATCACTTGGATCTTCTTATTGACGATGAAACACAGAAATTGCATCCGAATTTAATACAAACGGCACAATGCCGACTTATTTACAAGAGGACTGACCCTCTCACTTTCCTTGATATGAACGTCTCCTGTGAGTCCGAGGTTTAGATTCCGATGCTTCACTTCAGGTTTACTGTATCCCTTGGACCTTCTTATTGACGATGAAACACAGAAATGGCATCCGAATTTAATGCAAAAGGCACAATGCCGACTTAAGAACAAGAGGACTGACACTCTCACTTTCTATGATATGAACCTCTCCTGGGAGTCCAGTTTTAGATTCCGATGCTGCACTTCAGGTTTACTGTATCCCTTGGACCTTCTTATTGACGATGAAACACAGAAATTGCATCCGAATTTAATACAAAAGTCACAATGCCGACTTAAGTACATAAGGACTGACACTCTCACATTCTATGATATGAATCTCTCCTGAGTGTCCAGTCTCAGATTCCGATGCTTCACTTCAGGTTTACTGTATCCCTTGGACTTTCTTATTGACGATGAAACACAGAAATTGCATCCGAATTTAATACAACAGGCACAATGCCGACTTAAGTACAAGAGAACTGACACTCTCACTTTCTATGATATGAACCTCTCCTGTGAGTCCTGTTTTAGATTCCGATGCTTCACTTCAGGTTTACTGTATCCCTTGGACCTTCTTATTGACGATGAAACACAGACATTGCATCCGAATTGATTACAAAAGTCACAATGCCGACTTTAGTACATAAGGACTTACACTCTCACTTTCTATGATATGAATCTCTCCTGTGTGTGGAGTGTCAGACTCCGATGCTTCACTTCTGGTTTACTGTATCCCTTGGACCTTCTTACTGACGATGAAACACAGAAATTGCATCTGAATTTAATACAAAAGTCACAATGCCGACTTAAGTACAAGAGGACTGACAATCTCACTTTCTATGATATGAACCTCTCCTGTGAGTCCAGTTTCAGATTCCGATGCTTCACTTCAGGTTTACTGTATCCCTTGGACATTCTTATTGACGATGAAACACAGAAATTGCATCCGAATTTAAAACAAAAGGCACAATGCCGACTTAAGTACAGGAGGACTGACACTCTCACTTTCTATGATATGAACCTCTCTTGTGAGTTCAGTTTTAGATTCCGATGCTTCACTTCCGGTTTACTGTATCCCTTGGACCTTCTAATTGACGATGAAACACAGATATTGCATCTGAATTTAATACAAACGGCACAATGCCGACTTATTTACAAGAGGACTGACACTCTCTCCTTCCTTGATATGAACGTCTCCTGTGAGTCCAGGTTTGGATTCCGATGCTTCACTTCAGGTTTACTGTATCCCTTGAACCTTCTTATTGACGATGAAACACAGAAATGGCATCCGAATTTAATGCAAAATGCACAATGCCGACTTAAGAACAAGAGGACTGACACTCTCACTTTCTATGATATGAACCTCTCCTGTGAGTCCAGTTTTAGATTCCGATGCTGCACTTCAGGTTTACTGTATCCCTTGGACCTTCTTATTGACGAGGAAACACAGAAATTGCATCCGAATTTAATACATAAGTCACAATGCCGACTTAAGTACATAAGGACTGACACTCTCACTTTCAATGATATGAATCTCTCCTGTGTGTCCAGTGTCAGACTCCGATGCTTCACTTCAGGTTTACTGTATCCCTTGGACCTTCTTATTGACGATGAAACACAGAAATTGCATCTGAATTTAATACAAAAGTCACAATGCCGAATTAAGTACAAGAGGACTGACAATCTCACTTTCTATGATATGAACCTCTCCTGTGAGTCCAGGTTTAGATTCCGATGCTTCACTTCAGGTTTACTATATCCCTTGGACCATCTTATTGACGATGAAACACAGAAATTGCATCCGAATTTAATACAAAAGGCACAATGTTGACGTAAGTACAAGAGGACTGACACTCTCACTTTCTATGATATGTACCTCTCCTGTGAGTCCAGATTAAGATTCCGACGCTTCACTTCAGTTTTTCTGTATCCCTTGGACCTTCTTATTGACGATGAAACACAGAAATTGCATCCGAATTTAATGCAAAAGGCACAATGCCGACTTAAGAACAAGAGGACTGACACTCTCACTTAGTATGATATGAACCTCTCCTGTGAGTGCAGTTTTAGATTCCGATGCTGCACTTCAGGTTTACTGTATCCCTTGGACCTTCTTATTGACGATGAAACACAGAAATTGCATCCGAATTTAATACAAAAGTCACAATGCCGACTTAAGTACATAAGGACTGACACTCTCACATTCTATGATATGAATCTCTCCTGTGTGTCCAGTCTCAGATTCCGATGCTTCACTTCAGGTTTACTGTATCCCTTGGACCTTCTTGTTGACGATGAAACACAGAAATTGTATCCGCATTTAAAACAAAAGGCGCAATGCCGACTTAAGTACAAGAGGACTGACACTCTCACTTTCTATGATATGAACCTCTCCTGTAAGTCCAGTTTTAGATTCCGATGCTTCACTTCAGGTTTACTGTATCCCATGGACCTTCTTTTTGATGATGAAACACAGAAATTGCATCCGAATTTAATACAAAAGGCACAATGCCGACATAAGTACAAGAGGACTGACACTCTCACTTCCCATGATATGAACCTCTCCTGTAAGTCCAGTTTTAGATTCCGATGCTCCACTTCAGGTTTACTGTATCCCTTGGACCTTCTTATTGACGATGAATCAAAGAAATTGCATCCAAATTTAATGCAAAAGTCACAATGCCGACTTAAGTACAAGAGGACTGAAACTCTCACTTTCTTTGATATGAATCTCTCCTGTGAGTCCAGTTTTAGATTCCGATGCTTCACTTCAGATTTACTGTATCCCTTGGACCTTCTTATTGACGATGAAACACAAAAATTGCATCCGAATTTAATACAAAAGTCACAATGCCGACTTAAGTACATAAGGACTGACACTCTCACTTTCAATGATATGAATCTCTCCTGTGTGTCCAGTGTCAGACTCCGATGCTTCACTTCAGGTTTACTGTATCCCTTTGACCTTCTTATTGACGATGAAACACAGAAATTGCATCTGAATTTAATACAAAAGTCACAATGCCGACTTAAGTACAAGAGGACTGACAATCTCACTTTCTATGATATGAACCTCTCCTGTGAGTCCAGTTTTAGATTCCGATGCTTCACTTCAGGTTTACTGTATCCCTTGGACCTTCTTATTGACGATGAAACACAGAAATTGCATCCGAATTTAATGCAAAAGGCACAATGCCGACTTAAGAACAAGAGGACTGACACTCTCACTTAGTATGATATGAACCTCTCCTGTGAGTGCAGTTTTAGATTCCGATGCTGCACTTCAGGTTTACTGTATCCCTTGGACCTTCTTATTGACGATGAAACACAGAAATTGCATCCGAATTTAATACAAAAGTCACAATGCCGACTTAAGTACATAAGGACTGACACTCTCACATTCTATGATATGAATCTCTCCTGTGTGTCCAGTCTCAGATTCCGATGCTTCACTTCAGGTTTACTGTATCCCTTGGACCTTCTTGTTGACGATGAAACACAGAAATTGTATCCGCATTTAAAACAAAAGGCGCAATGCCGACTTAAGTACAAGAGGACTGACACTCTCACTTTCTATTATATGAACCTCTCCTGTAAGTCCAGTTTTAGATTCCGATGCTTCACTTCAGGTTTACTGTATCCCATGGACCTTCTTTTTGATGATGAAACACAGAAATTGCATCCGAATTTAATACAAAAGGCACAATGCCGACATAAGTACAAGAGGACTGACACTCTCACTTCCCATGATATGAACCTCTCCTGTAAGTCCAGTTTTAGATTCCGATGCTCCACTTCAGGTTTACTGTATCCCTTGGACCTTCTTATTGACGATGAATCAAAGAAATTGCATCCAAATTTAATGCAAAAGTCACAATGCCGACTTAAGTACAAGAGGACTGAAACTCTCACTTTCTTTGATATGAATCTCTCCTGTGAGTTCAGTTTTAGATTCCGATGCTTCACTTCCGGTTTACTGTATCCCTTGGACCTTCTAATTGACGATGAAACACAGAAATTACATCCGAATTTAATACAAAAGGCACAATGCCGACTTAAGTACATGATGACTGACACTCTCACATTCTATGATATGAACCTCTCCTGTGAGTTTACTTTTAGATTCCGATACTCCACTTCAGGTTTACTGTATCACTTGGATCTTCTTATTGACGATGAAACACAGAAATTGCATCCGAATTTAATACAAACGGCACAATGCCGACTTATTTACAAGAGGACTGACCCTCTCACTTTCCTTGATATGAACGTCTCCTGTGAGTCCGAGGTTTAGATTCCGATGCTTCACTTCAGGTTTACTGTATCCCTTGGACCTTCTTATTGACGATGAAACACAGAAATGGCATCCGAATTTAATGCAAAAGGCACAATGCCGACTTAAGAACAAGAGGACTGACACTCTCACTTTCTATGATATGAACCTCTCCTGGGAGTCCAGTTTTAGATTCCGATGCTGCACTTCAGGTTTACTGTATCCCTTGGACCTTCTTATTGACGATGAAACACAGAAATTGCATCCGAATTTAATACAACAGGCACAATGCCGACTTAAGTACAAGAGAACTGACACTCTCACTTTCTATGATATGAACCTCTCCTGTGAGTCCTGTTTTAGATTCCGATGCTTCACTTCAGGTTTACTGTATCCCTTGGACCTTCTTATTGACGATGAAACACAGACATTGCATCCGAATTGATTACAAAAGTCACAATGCCGACTTAAGTACATAAGGACTTACACTCTCACTTTCTATGATATGAATCTCTCCTGTGTGTGGAGTGTCAGACTCCGATGCTTCACTTCTGGTTTACTGTATCCCTTGGACCTTCTTACTGACGATGAAACACAGAAATTGCATCTGAATTTAATACAAAAGTCACAATGCCGACTTAAGTACAAGAGGACTGACAATCTCACTTTCTATGATATGAACCTCTCCTGTGAGTCCAGTTTCAGATTCCGATGCTTCACTTCAGGTTTACTGTATCCCTTGGACATTCTTATTGACGATGAAACACAGAAATTGCATCCGAATTTAAAACAAAAGGCACAATGTCGACTTAAGTACAGGAGGACTGACACTCTCACTTTCTATGATATGAACCTCTCTTGTGAGTTCAGTTTTAGATTCCGATGCTTCACTTCCGGTTTACTGTATCCCTTGGACCTTCTAATTGACGATGAAACACAGATATTGCATCTGAATTTAATACAAACGGCACAATGCCGACTTATTTACAAGAGGACTGACACTCTCTCCTTCCTTGATATGAACGTCTCCTGTGAGTCCAGGTTTGGATTCCGATGCTTCACTTCAGGTTTACTGTATCCCTTGAACCTTCTTATTGACGATGAAACACAGAAATGGCATCCGAATTTAATGCAAAATGCACAATGCCGACTTAAGGACAAGAGGACTGACACTCTCACTTTCTATGATATGAACCTCTCCTGTGAGTCCAGTTTTAGATTCCGATGCTGCACTTCAGGTTTACTGTATCCCTTGGACCTTCTTATTGACGAGGAAACACAGAAATTGCATCCGAATTTAATACATAAGTCACAATGCCGACTTAAGTACATAAGGACTGACACTCTCACTTTCAATGATATGAATCTCTCCTGTGTGTCCAGTGTCAGACTCCGATGCTTCACTTCAGGTTTACTGTATCCCTTGGACCTTCTTATTGACGATGAAACACAGAAATTGCATCTGAATTTAATACAAAAGTCACAATGCCGAATTAAGTACAAGAGGACTGACAATCTCACTTTCTATGATATGAACCTCTCCTGTGAGTCCAGGTTTAGATTCCGATGCTTCACTTCAGGTTTACTATATCCCTTGGACCATCTTATTGACGATGAAACACAGAAATTGCATCCGAATTTAATACAAAAGGCACAATGTTGACGTAAGTACAAGAGGACTGACACTCTCACTTTCTATGATATGTACCTCTCCTGTGAGTCCAGATTAAGATTCCGACGCTTCACTTCAGTTTTTCTGTATCCCTTGGACCTTCTTATTGACGATGAAACACAGAAATTGCATCCGAATTTAATGCAAAAGGCACAATGCCGACTTAAGAACAAGAGGACTGACACTCTCACTTAGTATGATATGAACCTCTCCTGTGAGTGCAGTTTTAGATTCCGATGCTGCACTTCAGGTTTACTGTATCCCTTGGACCTTCTTATTGACGATGAAACACAGAAATTGCATCCGAATTTAATACAAAAGTCACAATGCCGACTTAAGTACATAAGGACTGACACTCTCACATTCTATGATATGAATCTCTCCTGTGTGTCCAGTCTCAGATTCCGATGCTTCACTTCAGGTTTACTGTATCCCTTGGACCTTCTCGTTGACGATGAAACACAGAAATTGTATCCGCATTTAAAACAAAAGGCGCAATGCCGACTTAAGTACAAGAGGACTGACACTCTCACTTTCTATGATATGAACCTCTCCTGTAAGTCCAGTTTTAGATTCCGATGCTTCACTTCAGGTTTACTGTATCCCATGGACCTTCTTTTTGATGATGAAACACAGAAATTGCATCCGAATTTAATACAAAAGGCACAATGCCGACATAAGTACAAGAGGACTGACACTCTCACTTCCCATGATATGAACCTCTCCTGTAAGTCCAGTTTTAGATTCCGATGCTCCACTTCAGGTTTACTGTATCCCTTGGACCTTCTTATTGACGATGAATCAAAGAAATTGCATCCAAATTTAATGCAAAAGTCACAATGCCGACTTAAGTACAAGAGGACTGAAACTCTCACTTTCTTTGATATGAATCTCTCCTGTGAGTCCAGTTTTAGATTCCGATGCTTCACTTCAGATTTACTGTATCCCTTGGACCTTCTTATTGACGATGAAACACAAAAATTGCATCCGAATTTAATACAAAAGTCACAATGCCGACTTAAGTACATAAGGACTGACACTCTCACTTTCAATGATATGAATCTCTCCTGTGTGTCCAGTGTCAGACTCCGATGCTTCACTTCAGGTTTACTGTATCCCTTTGACCTTCTTATTGACGATGAAACACAGAAATTGCATCTGAATTTAATACAAAAGTCACAATGCCGACTTAAGTACAAGAGGACTGACAATCTCACTTTCTATGATATGAACCTCTCCTGTGAGTCCAGTTTTAGATTCCGATGCTTCACTTCAGGTTTACTGTATCCCTTGGACATTCTTATTGACGATGAAACACAGAAAGTGCATCCGAATTTAAAACAAAAGGCACAATGCCGACTTAAGTACAAGAGGACTGACACTCTCACTTTCTATGATATGTACCTCTCCTGTGAGTTCAGTTTTAGATTCCGATGCTTCACTTCCGGTTTACTGTATCCCTTGGACCTTCTAATTGACGATGAAACACAGAAATTACATCCGAATTTAATACAAAAGGCACAATGCCGACTTAAGTACATGATGACTGACTCTCTCACATTCTATGATATGAACCTCTCCTGTGAGTTTAGTTTTAGATTCCGATACTCCACTTCAGGTTTACTGTATCACTTGGATCTTCTTATTGACGATGAAACACAGAAATTGCATCCGAATTTAATACAAACGGCACAATGCCGACTTATTTACAAGAGGACTGACCCTCTCACTTTCCTTGATATGAACGTCTCCTGTGAGTCCGAGGTTTAGATTCCGATGCTTCACTTCAGGTTTACTGTATCCCTTGGACCTTCTTATTGACGATGAAACACAGAAATGGCATCCGAATTTAATGCAAAAGGCACAATGCCGACTTAAGAACAAGAGGACTGACACTCTCACTTTCTATGATATGAACCTCTCCTGGGAGTCCAGTTTTAGATTCCGATGCTGCACTTCAGGTTTACTGTATCCCTTGGACCTTCTTATTGACGATGAAACACAGAAATTGCATCCGAATTTAATACAAAAGTCATAATGCCGACTTAAGTACATAAGGACTGACACTCTCACATTCTATGATATGAATCTCTCCTGAGTGTCCAGTCTCAGATTCCGATGCTTCACTTCAGGTTTACTGTATCCCTTGGACTTTCTTATTGACGATGAAACACAGAAATTGCATCCGAATTTAATACAACAGGCACAATGCCGACTTAAGTACAAGAGAACTGACACTCTCACTTTCTATGATATGAACCTCTCCTGTGAGTCCTGTTTTAGATTCCGATGCTTCACTTCAGGTTTACTGTATCCCTTGGACCTTCTTATTGACGATGAAACACAGACATTGCATCCGAATTGATTACAAAAGTCACAATGCCGACTTAAGTACATAAGGACTTACACTCTCACTTTCTACGATATGAATCTCTCCTGTGTGTGCAGTGTCAGACTCCGATGCTTCACTTCTGGTTTACTGTATCCCTTGGACCTTCTTACTGACGATGAAACACAGAAATTGCATCTGAATTTAATACAAAAGTCACAATGCCGACTTAAGTACAAGAGGACTGACAATCTCACTTTCTATGATATGAACCTCTCCTGTGAGTCCAGTTTCAGATTCCGATGCTTCACTTCAGGTTTACTGTATCTCTTGGACATTCTTATTGACGATGAAACACAGAAATTGCATCCGAATTTAAAACAAAAGGCACAATGCCGACTTAAGTACAGGAGGACTGCCACTCTCACTTTCTATGATATGAACCTCTCCTGTGAGTTCAGTTTTAGATTCCGATGCTTCACTTCCGGTTTACTGTATCCCTTGGACCTTCTAATTGACGATGAAACACAGATATTGCATCTGAATTTAATACAAACGGCACAATGCCGACTTATTTACAAGAGGACTGACACTCTCTCCTTCCTTGATATGAACGTCTCCTGTGAGTCCAGGTTTGGATTCCGATGCTTCACTTCAGGTTTACTGTATCCCTTGAACCTTCTTATTGACGATGAAACACAGAAATGGCATCCGAATTTAATGCAAAATGCACAATGCCGACTTAAGAACAAGAGGACTGACACTCTCACTTTCTATGATATGAACCTCTCCTGTGAGTCCAGTTTTAGATTCCGATGCTGCACTTCAGGTTTACTGTATCCCTTGGACCTTCTTATTGACGAGGAAACACAGAAATTGCATCCGAATTTAATACATAAGTCACAATGCCGACTTAAGTACATAAGGACTGACACTCTCACTTTCAATGATATGAATCTCTCCTGTGTGTCCAGTGTCAGACTCCGATGCTTCACTTCAGGTTTACTGTATCCCTTGGACCTTCTTATTGACGATGAAACACAGAAATGGCATCCGAATTTAATGCAAAAGGCACAATGCCGACTTAAGAACAAGAGGACTGACACTCTCACTTTCTATGAAATGAACCTCTCCTGGGAGTCCAGTTTTAGATTCCGATGCTGCACTTCAGGTTTACTGTATCCCTTGGACCTTCTTATTGACGATGAAACACAGAAATTGCATCCGAATTTAATACAAAAGTCACAATGCCGACTTAAGTACATAAGGACTGACACTCTCACATTCTATGATATGAATCTCTCCTGAGTGTCCAGTCTCAGATTCCGATGCTTCACTTCAGGTTTACTGTATCCCTTGGACTTTCTTATTGACGATGAAACACAGAAATTGCATCCGAATTTAATACAACAGGCACAATGCCGACTTAAGTACAAGAGAACTGACACTCTCACTTTCTATGATATGAACCTCTCCTGTGAGTCCTGTTTTAGATTCCGATGCTTCACGTCAGGTTTACTGTATCCCTTGGACCTTCTTATTGACGATGAAACACAGACATTGCATCCGAATTGATTACAAAAGTCACAATGCCGACTTAAGTACATAAGGACTTACACTCTCACTTTCTATGATATGAATCTCTCCTGTGTGTGCAGTGTCAGACTCCGATGCTTCACTTCTGGTTTACTGTATCCCTTGGACCTTCTTACTGACGATGAAACACAGAAATTGCATCTGAATTTAATACAAAAGTCACAATGCCGACTTAAGTACAAGAGGACTGACAATCTCACTTTCTATGATATGAACCTCTCCTGTGAGTCCAGTTTCAGATTCCGATGCTTCACTTCAGGTTTACTGTATCCCTTGGACATTCTTATTGACGATGAAACACAGAAATTGCATCCGAATTTAAAACAAAAGGCACAATGCCGACTTAAGTACAGGAGGACTGACACTCTCACTTTCTATGATATGAACCTCTCCTGTGAGTTCAGTTTTAGATTCCGATGCTTCACTTCTGGTTTACTGTATCCCTTGGACCTTCTAATTGACGATGAAACACAGATATTGCATCTGAATTTAATACAAACGGCACAATGCCGAATTATTTACAAGAGGACTGACACTCTCTCCTTCCTTGATATGAACGTCTCCTGTGAGTCCAGGTTTGGATTCCGATGCTTCACTTCAGGTTTACTGTATCCCTTGAACCTTCTTATTGACGATGAAACACAGAAATGGCATCCGAATTTAATGCAAAATGCACAATGCCGACTTAAGAACAAGAGGACTGACACTCTCACTTTCTATGATATGAACCTCTCCTGTGAGTCCAGTTTTAGATTCCGATGCTGCACTTCAGGTTTACTGTATCCCTTGGACCTTCTTATTGACGAGGAAACACAGAAATTGCATCCGAATTTAATACATAAGTCACAATGCCGACTTAAGTACATAAGGACTGACACTCTCACTTTCAATGATATGAATCTCTCCTGTGTGTCCAGTGTCAGACTCCGATGCTTCACTTCAGGTTTACTGTATCCCTTGGACCTTCTTATTGACGATGAAACACAGAAATTGCATCTGAATTTAATACAAAAGTCACAATGCCGAATTAAGTACAAGAGGACTGACAATCTCACTTTCTATGATATGAACCTCTCCTGTGAGTCCAGGTTTAGATTCCGATGCTTCACTTCAGGTTTACTATATCCCTTGGACCATCTTATTGACGATGAAACACAGAAATTGCATCCGAATTTAATACAAAAGGCACAATGTTGACGTAAGTACAAGAGGACTGACACTCTCACTTTCTATGATATGTACCTCTCCTGTGAGTCCAGATTAAGATTCCGACGCTTCACTTCAGTTTTTCTGTATCCCTTGGACCTTCTTATTGACGATGAAACACAGAAATTGCATCCGAATTTAATGCAAAAGGCACAATGCCGACTTAAGAACAAGAGGACTGACACTCTCACTTAGTATGATATGAACCTCTCCTGTGAGTGCAGTTTTAGATTCCGATGCTGCACTTCAGGTTTACTGTATCCCTTGGACCTTCTTATTGACGATGAAACACAGAAATTGCTTCCGAATTTAATACAAAAGTCACAATGCCGACTTAAGTACATAAGGACTGACACTCTCACATTCTATGATATGAATCTCTCCTGTGTGTCCAGTCTCAGATTCCGATGCTTCACTTCAGGTTTACTGTATCCCTTGGACCTTCTTGTTGACGATGAAACACAGAAATTGTATCCGCATTTAAAACAAAAGGCGCAATGCCGACTTAAGTACAAGAGGACTGACACTCTCACTTTCTATGATATGAACCTCTCCTGTAAGTCCAGTTTTAGATTCCGATGCTTCACTTCAGGTTTACTGTATCCCATGGACCTTCTTTTTGATGATGAAACACAGAAATTGCATCCGAATTTAATACAAAAGGCACAATGCCGACATAAGTACAAGAGGACTGACACTCTCACTTCCTATGATATGAACCTCTCCTGTAAGTCCAGTTTTAGATTCCGATGCTCCACTTCAGGTTTACTGTATCCCTTGGACCTTCTTATTGACGATGAATCACAGATATTGCATCCAAATTTAATGCAAAAGTCACAATGCCGACTTAAGTACAAGAGGACTGAAACTCTCACTTTCTTTGATATGAATCTCTCCTGTGAGTCCAGTTTTAGATTCCGATGCTTCACTTCAGATTTACTGTATCCCTTGGACCTTCTTATTGACGAAGAAACACAAAAATTGCATCCGAATTTAATACAAAAGTCACAATGCCGACTTAAGTACATAAGGACTGACACTCTCACTTTCAATGATATGAATCTCTCCTGTGTGTCCAGTGTCAGACTCCGATGCTTCACTTCAGGTTTACTGTATCCCATTGACCTTCTTATTGACGATGAAACACAGAAATTGCATCTGAATTTAATACAAAAGTCACAATGCCGACTTAAGTACAAGAGGACTGACAATCTCACTTTCTATGATATGAACCTCTCCTGTGAGTCCAGTTTTAGATTCCGATGCTTCACTTCAGGTTTACTGTATCCCTTGGACATTCTTATTGACGATGAAACACAGAAAGTGCATCCGAATTTAAAACAAAAGGCACAATGCCGACTTAGGTACAAGAGGACTGACACTCTCACTTTCTATGATATGTACCTCTCCTGTGAGTTCAGTTTTAGATTCCGATGCTTCACTTCCGATTTACTGTATCCCTTGGACCTTCTAATTGACGATGAAACACAGAAATTACATCCGAATTTAATACAAAAGGCACAATGCCGACTTAAGTACATGATGACTGACTCTCTCACATTCTATGATATGAACCTCTCCTGTGAGTTTAGTTTTAGATTCCGATACTCCACTTCAGGTTTACTGTATCACTTGGATCTTCTTATTGACGATGAAACACAGAAATTGCATCCGAATTTAATACAAACGGCACAATGCCGACTTATTTACAAGAGGACTGACACTCTCACTTTCCTTGATATGAACGTCTCCTGTGAGTCCGAGGTTTAGATTCCGATGCTTCACTTCAGGTTTACTGTATCCCTTGGACCTTCTTATTGACGATGAAACACAGAAATGGCATCCGAATTTAATGCAAAAGGCACAATGCCGACTTAAGAACAAGAGGACTGACACTCTCACTTTCTATGATATGAACCTCTCCTGGGAGTCCAGTTTTAGATTCCGATGCTGCACTTCAGGTTTACTGTATCCCTTGGACCTTCTTATTGACGAGGAAACACAGAAATTGCATCCGAATTTAATACATAAGTCACAATGCCGACTTAAGTACATAAGGACTGACACTCTCACTTTCTATGAAGTGAATCTCTCCTGTGTGTCCAGTTTCAGATTCCGATGCTTCACTTCAGTTATACTGTATCCCTAGGAGCTTCTTATTGACGATGAAACACAGAAATTGCATCCGAATTTAATGCAAAAGGCACAATGCCGACTTAAGGACAAGAGGAATGACACTCTCACTTTTTATGATATGAACCTCTCCCTAGAGTCCAGTTTTAGATTCCGATGCTGCACTTCGGGTTTACTGTATCCCTTGGTCCTTTTTATTGACGATGAAACACAGAAATTGTATCCGAATTTAATACAAAAGTCGCAATGCCGACTTAAGTACATAAGGACTGACACTCTCACTTTCTATGATATGAATCTCTCCTGTGTGTCCAGTGTCAGACTCCGATGCTTCACTTCAGGTTTACTGTATCCCTTGGACCTTCTTATTGACGATGAAACACAGAAATTGCATCTGAATTTAATACAAAAGTCACAATGCCGACTAAAGTACAAAAGGACTGACAATCTCACTTTCTATGATATGAACCTCTCCTGTGAGTCAGGTTTAAGATTCCGATGCTTCACTTCAGGTTTACTGTATCCCTTGGACCTTCTTATTGACGATGAAACACAGAAATTGCATCCGAATTTAATACAAAAGGCACAATGCCGACATAAGTACAAGAGGACTGGCACTCTCACTTTCTATGATATGAACCTCCCCTGTGAGTTCAGTTTTAGATTCCGATGCTTCACTTCCGGTTTACTGTATCCCTTGGACCTTCTAATTGACGATGAAACACAGAAATTGCATCCGAATTTAATACAAAAGGCACAATGCCGACTTAAGTACATGATGACTGACACTCTCACTTTCTATGATGTGAACCTCTCCTGTGAGTCCAGTTTTCGATTCCGATGCTCCACTTCAGTTTTACTGTATCTCTTGGACCTTCTTATTGACGAGGAAACACAGAAATTTCATCCGAATTTAATACATAAGTCACAATGCCGACTTAAGTACATAAGGACTGACACTCTCACTTTCTATGAAATGAATCTCTCCTGTGTGTTCAGTTTCAGATTCCGATGCTTCACTTCAGTTATACTGTATCCCTTGGACCTTCTTATTGACGATGAAACACAGAAATTGCATCCGAATTTAATGCAAAAGGCACAATGCCGACTTAAGGACAAGAGTAATGACACTTTCACTTTCTATGATGTGAACCTTTCCCTAGAGTCCAGTTTTATATTCCGATGATGCACTTCGGGTTTACTGTATCCCTTGGACCTTTTTATTGACGATGAAACACAGAAATTGCATTCGAATTTAATACAAAAGTCACAATGCCGACTTAAGTACATAAGGACTGACACTCTCACTTTCTATGATATGAACCTCTCCTGTGAGTCAGTTTTAGATTCCGATGCTTCACTTCCGGTTTTCTGTAACCCTTGGACCATCTTATTGACGATGAAACACAGAAATTGCATCCGAATTTAATACAAACAGCACAATGCCGACTTATTTACAAGAGGACTGACACTCTCACTTTCCTTGATATGAACGTCTCCTGTGAGTCCAGGTTTACATTCCGATGCTTCACTTCAGGTTTACTGTATCCCTTGGACCTTCTTATTGACGATGAAACACAGAAATTGCATCCGAATTTAATGCAAAAGGCACAATGCCGACTTAAGTACAAGAGGACTGACACTCTCACTTTCTATGATATGAACCTCTCCTGTGAGTCCAGTTTTAGATTCCGATGCGGCACTTCAGGATTACTGTATCCCTTGGACCTTCTTATTGACGAGGAAACACAGAAATTGCATCCGAATTTAATACATATGTCGCAATGCCGACTTAAGTACATAAGGACTGACACGCTCACTTTCTATGAAATGAATCTCTCCTGTGTGTCCAGTTTCAGATTCCGATGCTTCACTTTATGTTTACTGTATCCCTTGGACCTTCTTATTGACGATGAAACACAGAAATTGCATCCGAATTTAATACAAAAGTCACAATGCCGACTTAAGTACAAGAGGACTGACACTCTCACTTTCTATGATATGAACCTCTCCTGTGAGTCCAGTTTTAGATTCCGATGCTTCACTTCAGGTTTACTTTATCCCTCAGACCTTCTTATTGACGATGAAACACAGAAATTGCATCCGAATTTAAAACAAAAGGCACAATCCCGACTTAAGTTCAAGAGGACTGACACTCTCACCTTCTATGATAGGAAACTCTCCTGTGAGTCCAGTTTTACATTACGATGCTTCACTTCAGGTTTACTGTATCCCATGGACCTTCTTATTGACGATGAAACACAGAAATTGCATCCGAATTTAATACAAAAGTCGTAATGCCGACTTAAGTACAAGAGGACTGAAACTCTCACTTTCCTTGATATGAACCTCTCCTGTGAGTCCAGTTTTAGATTCCGATGCTTCACTTCAGGTTTACTGTATCCCTTGGACCTTCTTATTGACGATGAAACACAGAAATTCCATCCGATTTAATACAAAAGGAACAATGCCGACTTAAGTACAAGAGGACTGACACTCTCACTTTCTATGATATGTACCTCTCGTGTGAGTCCAGTTTAAGATTCCGATGCTTCACTTCAGTTTTACTGTATCCCTTGGACCTTCTTATTGACGAGGAAACACAGAAATTGCATCCGAATTTAAAACAAAAGGCACAATGCCGACTTAAGTACAAGAGGACTGACACTCTCACTTTCTATGACATGAACCTCTCCTGTGAGTTCAGTTTTAGATTCCGATGCTTCACTTCCGGTTTACTGTATCCCTTGGACCTTCTAATTGACGATGAAACACAGAAATTGCATCCGAATTTAATACAAAAGACACAATGCCGACTTAAGTACATGATGACTGACACTCTCACATTCTATGATATGAACCTCTCCTGTGAGTTTAGTTTTAGATTCCGATGCTCCACTTCAGGTTTACTGTATCCCTTGGACCTTCTTATTGACGATGAAACACAGAAATTGCATCCGAATGTAATACAAACGTCACAATGCCGACTTATTTACGAGAGGACTGACACTCTCACTTTCCTTCATATGAACCTCTCCTGTGAGTCCAGTTTTAGATTCCGATGCTGCACTTCAGGTTTACTGTATCCCTTGGACCTTCTTATTGACGAGGAAACACAGAAATTGCATCCGAATTTAATACATAAGTCACAATGCCGACTTAAGTACATAAGGACTGACACTCTCACTTTCTATGAAATGAATCTCTCCTGTGTGTCCAGTTTCAGATTCCGATGCTTCACTTCAGTTATACAGTATCCCTTGGACCTTCTTATTGACGATGAAACACAGAAATTGCATCCGAATTTAATGCAAAAGGCACAATGCCGACTTAAGGACAAGAGGAATGACACTCTCACTTTCTATGATATGAACCTCTCCCTAGAGTCCAGTTTTAGATTCCGATGCTGCACTTCAGGTTTACTGTATCCCTTGGACCTTTTTATTGACGGTGAAACACAGAAGTTGCATCCGAATTTAATACAAAAGTCACAATGCCGACTTAAGTACATAAGGACTGACACTCTCACTTTCTATGATATGAATCTCTCCTGTGTGTCCAGTGTCAGACTCCGATGCTTCACCTCAGGTTTACTGTATCCCTTGGACCTTCTTATTGACGATGAAACACAGAAATTGCATCTGAATTTAATACAAAAGTCACAATGCCGACATAAGTACAAGAGGACTGACAATCTCACTTTCTATGATATGAACCTCTCCTGTGAGTCCAGTTTTAGATTCCGATGCTTCACTTCAGCTTTACTGTATCCCTTGGACCTTCTTATTGACGATGAAACACAGAAATTGCATCCGAATTTAATACAAAAGGCACAATGCCGGCTTAAGTACAAGAGGACTGACACTCTCACTTTCTATGATATGAACCTCTCCTGTGAGTTCAGTTTTAGATTCCGATGCTTCACTTCCGGTTTACTGTATCCCTGGGACCTTCTAATTGACGATGAAACACAGAAATTGCATCCGAATTTAATACAAAAGGCACAATGCCGACTTAAGTACATGATGACTGACACTCTCACATTCTATGATATGAACCTCTCCTGTGAGTTTAGTTTTAGATTCCGATGCTCCACTTCAGGTTTACTGTATCCCTTGGAACTTATTATTGGCGATGAAACACAGAAATTGCATCCGAATTTAATACAAACGGCACAATGCCGACTTATTTACAAGAGCACTGACACTCTCACTTTCCTTGATATGAACGTCTCCTGTGAGTCCAGGTTTAGATTCCGATGCTTCACTTCAGGTTTACTGTATCCCTTGGACCTTCTTATTGACGATGAAACACAGAAATGGCATCCGAATTTAATGCAAAAGGCACAATGCCGACTTAAGAACAAGAGGACTGACACTCTCACTTTCTATGATATGAACCTCTCCTGTGAGTCCAGTTTTAGATTCCGATGCTGCACTTCAGGTTTACTGTATCCCTTGGACCTTCTTATTGACGAGGAAACACAGAAATTGCATCCGAATTTAATACATAAGTCACAATGCCGACTTAAGTACATAAGGACTGACACTATCACATTCTATGATATGAACCTCTCCTGTGAGTTTAGTTTTAGATTCCGATGCTCCACTTCAGGTTTACTGTATCCCTTGGAACTTATTATTGGCGATGAAACACAGAAATTGCATCCGAATTTAATACAAACGGCACAATGCCGACTTATTTACAAGAGCACTGACAATCTCACTTTCTATGATATGAACCTAACCTATGAGTCCAGTTTTAGATTCAGATGTTTCACTTCAGATTTACTGTATCCGTTGGACCTTCTTATTGACGATGAAACACAGAAATTGCATCCGAATTTAACGCAAAAGGCACAATGCCGACTTAAGAACAAGAGGACTGACACTCTCACTTTCTATGATATGAACCTCTCCTGTGAGTCCAGTTTTAGATTCCGATGCTGCACTTCGAGTATACTGTATCCCTTGGACCTTTTTATTGACGGTGAAACACAGAAATTGCATCCGAATTTAATACAAAAGTCACAATGCCGACTTAAGTACATAAGGACTGACACTCTCACTTTCTATGATATGAATCTCTCCTGTGTGTCCAGTGTCAGACTCCGACCCTTCACCTCAGGATTACTGTATCCCTTGGACCTTCTTATTGACGATGAAACACAGAAATTGCATCTGAATTTAATACAAAAGTCACAATGCCGACCTAAGTACAAGAGGACTGACAATCTCACTTTCTATGATATTAACCTCTCCTGTGAGTCCAGTTTTAGATTCCGATGCTTCACTTCAGCTTTACTGTATCCCTTGGACCTTCTTAATGACGATGAAACACAGAAATTGCATCCGAATTTAATACAAAAGGCACAATGCCGACTAAAGTACAAGAGGACTGACACTCTCACTTTCTATGATATGAACCTCTCCTGTGAGTTCAGTTTTAGATTCCGATGCTTCACTTCCGGTTTACTGTATCCCTTGGACCATCTTATTGACGATGAAACACAGAAATTGCATCCGAATTTAATACATAAGGCACAATGCCGACTTAAGTACATGATGACTGACACTCTCACATTCTATGATATGAACCTCTCCTGTGACTTTAGTTTTAGATTCCGATGCTCCACTTCAGGGTTCCTGTATCCCTTGGACCTTCTTATTGACGATGAAACACAGAAATTGCATCCGAATTTAATACAAACAGCACAATGCCGACTTATTTACAAGAGGACTGACACTCTCACTTTCCTTGATATGAACGTCTCATGTGAGTCCAGGTTTAGATTCCGATGCTTCACTTCAGGTTTACTGTATCCTTTGGACCTTCTTATTGACGATGAAACACAGAAATTGCATCCGAATTTAATGCAAAAGGCACAATGCCGACTTAAGAACAAGAGGACTGACACTCTCACTTTCTATGATATGAACCTCTCCTGTGAGCCCAGTTTTAGATTCCGATGCTTCACTTCAGGTTTACTGTATCCCTTGGACCTTCTTATTGACGAGGAAACACAGAAATTGCATCCGAACTTAATACATAAGTCACAATGCCGACTTAACTACATAAGGACTGACACTCTCACTTTCTGTGAAATGAATCTCTCCTGTGTGTCCAGTTTCAGATTCCGATGCTTCACTTTATGTTTACTTTATCCCTTGGACCTTCTTATTGACGATGAAACACAGAAATTGCATCCGAAGTTAATACAAAAGTCACAATGCCAACTTAAGTACAAGAGGACTGACACTCTAACTTTCTATGATATGAACCTCTCCTATGAATCCAGTTTTAGATTCAGATGTTTCACTTCAGATTTACTGTATCCCTTGGACCTTCTTACTGACGATGAAACACAGAAATTGCATCCGAATTTAATGTAAAAGGCACAATGCCGACTTAAGAACAAGAGGACTGACACTCTCACTTTCTATGATATGAACCTCTCCTGTGAGTCCAGTTTTAGATTCCGATGCTGCACTTCAGGTTTACTGTATCCCTTGGACCTTCTTATTGACGATGAAACACAGAAATTGCATCCGAATTTAATACAAAAGTCACAATGCCGACTTAAGTACATAAGGACTGACACACTCACTTTCTATGATATGAATCACTCCTGTGTGTCCAGTTTCGGATTCCGATGCTTCACTTCAGGTTTACTGTAACCCTTGGACCTTGTTATTGACGATGAAACACAGAAATTGCATCCGAATTTAATACAAAAGGCACAATGCCGACTTAAGTACAAGAGGACAGAGACTCTCACTTTCTATGATATGAACCTCCCCTGTGAGTCCAGTTTTAGATTCCGGTGCTTCACTTCAGGTTTACTGTAACCCTTGACCTTCTTATTGACGATGAAACACAGAAATTGCATCCGAATTTAATACAAAAAGCACAATGCCGACTTAAGTACAAGAGGACTGACACTCTCACTTTCTATGATATGAACCTCTCCTGTGAGTCCAGTTTTAGATTCCGATGCTCCACTTCAGGTTTACTGTATCCCTTGGACCTTCTTGTTGACGATGAAACACAGTAATTGCACCCGCATTTAAAACAAAAGGCAAAATGCCGACTTATGTACAAGAGGACTGACACTCGTACTTTCTATGATATGAACCTCTCCGGTGAGTCCAGTTTTAGATTAAGATGCTCCACTTCAGGTTTACTGTATCCCTTGGACCTTCTTATTGACGATGAAACACAGAAATTGCATCCGAATTTAATACAAAAGGCACAATGCCCACTTAAGTTCAAGCGGACTGACATTCTCACTTTCTATGATATGAACCTCTCCTGTGAGTCCAGTTTTGGATTCAGATGCTTCACTTCAGATTTACTGTATCCCTTGAACCTTCTTATTGTCGATGAAACACAGAAATTGCATCCGAATTTAATGCAAAAGGCACAATCCCGACTTAAGAACAAGAGGACTGACACTCGTACTTTCTATGATATGAACCTCTCCGGTGAGTCCAGTTTTAGATTAAGATGCTCCACTTCAGGTTTACTGTATCCCTTGGACCTTCTTATTGACGATGAAACACAGAAATTGCATCCGAATTTAATACAAAAGTCACAATGGCGACTTAAGTACATAAGGACTGACACTCTCACTTTCTATGATATGAATCTCTCCTGTGTGTCCAGTGTCAGACTCCGATGGTTCACTTCAGGTTTACTGTATCCCTTGGACCTTCTTATTGACGATGAAACACAGAAATTGCATCCGAATTTAATACAAAAGTCACAATGCCGACTTAAGTACAAGAGGACTGACAATCTCACTTTCTATGATATGAACCTCTCCTGTGAGTCCAGTTTTAGATTCCGATGCTTCACTTCAGGTTTACTGTATCCCTTGGACCTTCTTATTGACGATGAAACACAGAAATTGCATCCGAATTTGAAACAAAAGGCACAATGCCGACTTAAGTACAAGAGGACTGACACTCTCACCTTCTATGATATGAACCTCTCCTGTGAGTTCAGTTTTAGATTCCGATGCTTCACTTCAGGTTTACTGTATCCCTTGGACCTTCTTATTGACGAGGAAACACAGAAATTGCATCCGAATTGAATACAAAAGTCACAATGCCGACTTAAGTACAAGAGGACTGACACTCTCACTTTCTGTGAAATGAATCTCTTCTGTGTGTCCAGTTTTAGATTCCGATGCTTCACTTCAGGTTTACTGGTTCCCTTGGACCTTCTTATTGACGATGAAACACAGAAATTGCATCCGAATTTAATACAAAAGTCGCAATGCCGACTTAAGAACAAGAGGACTGAAACTCTCACTTTCCTTGATATGAACCTCTCCTGTGAGTCCAGTTTTAGATTCCGATGCTTCACTTCAGGTTTACTGTATCCCTTGGACCTTCTTATTGACGATGAAACACAGAAATTCCATCCGATTTAACACAAAAGGCACAATGCCGACTTAAGTACAAGAGGACTGACACTCTCACTTTCTATGATATGTACCTCTCCTGTGAGTCCAGTTTAAGATTCCGATGCTTCACTTCAGTTTTACTGT
This sequence comes from Schistocerca serialis cubense, assembly GCF_023864345.2. Lineage (NCBI taxonomy): Eukaryota > Metazoa > Arthropoda > Insecta > Orthoptera > Acrididae > Schistocerca > Schistocerca serialis. The sequence continues at coordinate 21,663,566 of NC_064647.1, read as the reverse complement.
ATCCCTTGGACCTTCTTATTGACGAAGAAACACTGAAATTGCATCCGAATTTAATGCAAAAGGCAAAATGCCGACTTAAGTACAAGAGGACTGACACTCTCACTTTCTATGATATGAACCTCTCCTGTGAGTACAGTTTTAGATTCCGAGGCTGCACTTCAGGTTTACTGTATCCCTTGGACCTTCTTATTGACGATGAAACACAGAAATTGCATCCGAATTTAATACAAAAGTCACAATGCCGACTTAAGTAAAATAAGGACTGACCCTCTCACTTTCTATGATAGGAAACTCTCCTGTGAGTCCAGTTTTAGATTCCGATGCTTCACTTCAGGTTTACTGTATCCCTTGGACCTTCTTATTGACGATGAAACACAGTAATTGCATCCGCATTTAAAACAAAAGGCAAAATGCCGACTTAAGTACAAGAGGACTGACACTCTCACTTTCTATGATATGAACCTCTGCGGTGAGTCCAGTTTTAGATTCCGATGCTCCACTTCAGGTTTACTGTATCCCTTGGGCCTTCTTATTGACGATGAAACACAGAAAATGCATCCGAATTTAATACAAAAGTCACAATGCCGACCTAAGTACATAAGGAATGACACTCTCACTTTCTATGTTATGAATCTCTCCTGTGTGTCCAGTTTCAGATTCCGATGTTTCACTTCAGGTTTACTGTATCCCTTGGACCTTCTTATTGACGATGAAACACAGAAATTGCATCCGAATTTAATACAAAAGGCACAATGCCGACTTAAGTCCAAGAGGACTGACCCTCTCACTTTCTATGATATGAACCTCTCCTGTGAGTGCAGTTTTAGATTCCGATGCTTCACTTCAGACTTACTGTATCCCTTGGACCTTCTTATAGACGATGAAACACAGAAAATGCATCCAAATTTAATACAAAAGTCACAATGCCGACTTAAGTACAAGAGGACTGAAACTCTCACTTTCTTTGATATGAACCTCTCCTGTGAGGCCAGTTTTAGATTCCGATGTTTCACTTCAGGTTTACTGTATCCCTTGGACCTTCTTATTGACGATGAAACACAGAATTTGCATTCGAATTTAATACAACAGGCACAATGCCGACTTATGTACAAGAGGACTGACACTCTCACTTTCTATGATATGTACCTCTCCTGTGAGTCCAGTTTAAGATTCCGATGCTTCACTTCAGATATACTGTATCCCTTGGACCTTCTTATTGACGATGAAACACAGTAATTGCATCCGCATTTAATACAAAAGGCAAAATGCCGACTTAAGTACAAGAGGACTGACACTCTCACTTTCTATGATATGAACCTCTCCTGTGAGTCCAGTTTTGGATTCAGATGCTTCACTTCAGATTTACTGTATCCCTTGGACCTTCTTATTGTCGATGAAACACAGAAATTGCATCCGAATTTAATGCAAAAGGCACAATGCCGACTTAAGAACAAGAGGACTGCCACTCTCACTTTTTATGATATATACCTCTCCTGTGAGTCCAGTTTTAGATTCCGATGCTGCACTTCAGGTTTACTGCATCCCTTGGACCTTCTTATTGACGATGAAACACAGAAATTGCATCCGAATTTAATACAAAAGTCACAATGCCGACTTAAGTACATAAGGACTGACACTCTCACTTTCTATGATATGAATCTCTCCTGTGTGTCCAGTGTCAGACTCCGATGGTTCACTTCAGGTTTACTGTATCCCTTGGACCTTCTTATTGACGATGAAACACAGAAATTGCATCCGAATTTAATACAAAAGTCACAATGCCGACTTAAGTACAAGAGGACTGACAATCTCACTTTCTATGATATGAACCTCTCCTGTGAGTCCAGTTTTAGATTCCGATGCTTCACTTCAGGTTTACTGTATCCCTTGGACCTTCTTATTGACGATGACACACAGAAATTGCATCCGAATTTGAAACAAAAGGCACAATGCCGACTTAAGTACAAGAGGACTGACACTCTCACTTTCTATGATATGAACCTCTCCTGTGAGTTCAGTTTTAGATTCCGATGCTTCACTTCAGGTTTACTGTATCCCTTGGACCTTCTTATTGACGAGGAAACACAGAAATTGCATCCGAATTTAATACAAACGGCACAATGCCGACTTATTTACAAGAGGACTGACACTCTCACTTTCTGTGAAATGAATCTCTTCTGTGTGTCCAGTTTCAGATTCCGATGGTTCACTTCAGGTTTACTGTATCCCTTGGAACTTCTTATTGACGATGAAACACAGAAATTGCATCCGAATTTAATACAAAAGTCGCAATGCCGACTTAAGAACAAGAGGACTGAAACTCTCACTTTCCTTGATATGAACCTCTCCTGTGAGTCCAGTTTTAGATTCCGATGCTTCACTTCAGGTTTACTGTATCCCTTGGACCTTCTTATTGACGATGAAACACAGAAATTCCATCCGATTTAACACAAAAGGCACAATGCCGACTTAAGTACAAGAGGACTGACACTCTCACTTTCAATGATATGTACCTCTCCTGTGAGTCCAGTTTAAGATTCCGATGCTTCACTTCAGTTTTACTGTATCCCTTGGACCTTCTTATTGACGATGAAACACACAAATTGCATCCGAATTTAATACAAAAGACACAATGCCCACTTAAGTACAAGATGACTGACATTCTAACTTTCTATGATATGAACCTCTCCTGTGAGTCCAGTTTTAGATTCAGATGTTTCACTTCAGATTTACTGTATCCCTTGAGCATTCTTATTGACGAAGAAACACTGAAATTGCATCCGAATTTAATGCAAAAGGCAAAATGCCGACTAAAATACAAGAGGACTGACACTCTCACTTTCTATGATATGAACCTCTCCTGTGAGTCCAGTTTTAGATTCCGATTCTGCACTTCAGGTTTACTGTATCCCTTGGACCTTCTTATTGACGATGAAACACAGAAATTGCATCCGAATTTAATACAAAAGTCACAATGCCGACTTAAGTACATAGGGACTGACCCTCTCACTTTCTATGATAGGAAACTCTCCTGTGAGTCCAGTTTTAGATTCCGATGCTTCACTTCAGGTTTACTGTATCCCTTGGACCTTCTTATTGACGATGAAACACAGTAATTGCATCCGCATTTAAAACAAAAGGCAAAATGCCGACTTAAGTACAAGAGGACTGACACTCTCACTTTCTATGATATGAACCTCTCCGGTGAGTCCAGTTTTAGATTCCGATGCTCCACTTCAGGTTTACTGTATCCCTTGGGCCTTCTTATTGACGATGAAACACAGAAAATGCATCCGAATTTAATACAAAAGTCACAATGCCGACTTAAGTACATACGGAATGACACTCTCACTTTCTATGTTATGAATCTCTCCTGTGTGTCCAGTTTCAGATTCCGATGTTTCACTTCAGGTTTACTGTATCCCTTGGACCTTCATATTGACGATGAAACACAGAAATTGCATCCGAATTTAATACAAAAGGCACAATGCCGACTTAAGTCCAAGAGGACTGACACTCTAACTTTCTATGATATGAACCTCTCCTGTGAGTGCAGTTTTAGATTCCGATGCTTCACTTCAGACTTACTGTATCCCTTGGACCTTCTTATAGACGATGAAACACAGAAAATGCATCCGAATTTAATACAAAAGTCACAATGCCGACTTAAGTACAAGAGGACTGAAACTCTCACTTTCTTTGATATGAACCTCTCTTGTGAGGCCAGTTTTAGATTCCGATGTTTCACTTCAGGTTTACTATATCCCTTGGACCTTCTTATTGACGATGAAACACAGTAATTGTATCCGCATTTAAAACAAAAGGCAAAATGCCGACTTAAATACAAGAGGACTGACACTCTCACTTTCTATGATATGAACCTCTCCTGTGAGTCCAGTTTTGGATTCAGATGCTTCACTTCAGATTTACTGTATCCCTTGGACCTTCTTATTGTCGATGAAACACAGAAATTGCATCCGAATTTAATGCAAAAGGCACAATGCCGACTTAAGAACAAGAGGACTGACACTCTCACTTTCTATGATATGAACCTCTCCTGTGAGTCCAGTTTTAGATTCCGATGCTGCACTTCAGGTTTACTGCATCCCTTGGACCTTCTTATTGACGATGAAACACAGAAATTGCATCCGAATTTAATACAAAAGTCACAATGCCGACTTAAGTACATAAGGACAAACACTCTCACTTTCTATGATATGAATCTCTCCTGTGTGTCCACTGTCAGACTCCGATGGTTCACTTAAGGTTTACTGTATCCCTTGGACCTTCTTATTGACGATGAAACACAGAAATTGCATCCGAATTTAATACAAAAGTCACAATGCCGACTGAAGTACAAGAGGACTGACAATCTCACTTTCTATGATATGAACCTCTCCTGTGAGTCCAGTTTTAGATTCCGATGCTTCACTTCAGGTTTACTGTATCCCTTGGACTTTCTTATTGACGATGAAACACAGAAATTGCATGCGAATTTAAAACAAAAGGCACAATGCCGACTTAAGTACAAGAGGACTGACACTCTCACTTTCTATGATATGAACCTCTCCTGTGAGTTCAGTTTTAGATTCCGATGCTTCACTTCAGGTTTACTGCATCCCTTGGACCTTCTTATTGACGATGAAACACAGAAATCGCATCCGAATTTAATACAAAAGGCACAATGCCGACTTAAGTACATGATGACTGACACTCTCACAATCTTTGATATGAACCTCTCCTGTGAGTTTAGTTTTAGATTCCGATGCTCCACTTCAGGTTTACTGTATCCGTTGGACCTTCTTATTGACGATGAAACACAGAAATTGCATCCGAATTTAATGCAACAGGCACAATGCCGACTTAAGAACAAGAGAACTGACACTCTCACTTTCTATGATATGAACCTCTCCTGTGAGTCCAGTTTTAGATTCCGATGCTGCACTTCAGGTTTACTTATCCCTTGGACCTTCTTATTGACGATGAAACACAGAAATTGCATCCGAATTTAATACAAAAGTGGCAATGCCGACTTAAGTACAAGAGGACTGAAACTTTCACATTCCTTGATATGAACCTCTCCTGTGAGTCCAGTTTTAGATTCCGATGCTTCACTTCAGGTTTACTGTATCCCTTGGACCTTGCTATTGACGATGAAACACAGAAATTCCATCCGATTTAATACAAAAGGCACAATGCCGACTTAAGTACAAGAGGACTGACACTCTCACTTTCTATGATATGTACCTCTCCTGTGAGTCCAGTTTAAGATTCAGATGTTTCACTTCAGATTTACTGTATCCCTTGGACCTTCTTATTGACGATGAAACACAGAAATTGCATCCGAATTTAATGCAAAAGGCACAATGCCGACATAAGAACAAGAGGACTGACACTCTCACTTTCTATGATAGTCAACTCTCCTCTGAGTCCAGTTTAAGATTCCGATGCTTCACTTCAGGTTTACTGTATCCCTTGGACCTTCTTATTGACGATGAAACACAGAAATTGCATCCGAATTTAATACAAACTGCACAATGCCGACTATTTACAAGAGGACTGACACTCTCACTTTCCTTGATAAGAACGTCTCCTGTGAGTCCAGTTTTAGATTCCGATTCTTCACTTTAGGTTTACTGTATCCCTTGGACCTTCTTATTGACGATGAAACACAGAAAATGCATCCGAATTTAATACAAAAGTCACAATGCCGACTTAAGTACAAGAGGACTGAAAATCTCACTTTCTTTGATATGAACCTCTCCTGTCAGTCCAGTTTTAGATTCCGATGCTTCACTTCAGGTTTACTGTATCCCTTGGACCTTCTTATTGACGATGAAACACAGAAATTGCATCCGAATTTAATACAACAGGCACAATGCCGACTTAAGTACAAGAGGACTGACACACTCACTTTCTATGATATGTACCTCTCCTGGGAGTCCAGTTTAAGATTCCGATGCTACACTTCAGTTTTACTGTATCTCTTGGACCTTCTTATTGTTGATGAAACACAGAAATTGCATCCGAATTTAATACAAAAGGCACAATGCCCACTTAAGTACAAGAGGACTGACATTCTCACTTTCTATGATATGAACCTCTCCTGTGAGTCCAGTTTTGGATTCAGATGCTTCACTTCAGATTTACTGTATCCCTTGGACCTTCTTATTGACGATGAAACACAGAAATTGCATCCGAATTTATTGCAAAAGGCACAATGCCGACTTAAGACCAAGTGGACTGACACTCTCACTTTCTATGTTATGAACCTCTCCTGTGAGTCCAGTTTTAGATTCAGAAGCTGCACTTCAGGCTTACTGTATCCCTTGGACCTTGTTATTGACGATGAAATACAGAAATTGCATACGAATTTAATACAAAAGTCACATTGCCGACTTAAGTACATAAGGACAGTCACTCTCACTTTCTATGATATGAATCTCTTCTGTGTGTCCAGTTTCAGATTCCGATGCTTCACTTCAGGTTTACGGTATCCCTTGGACCTTCTTATTGACGATGAAACACAGAAAATGCATCCGAATTTAATACAAAAGGCACAATGCCGACTTCTTTACAAGAGGACTGACTCTCTCACTTTCGTTGATATGAACGTCTCCTGTGAGTCCAGTTTTAGATTCCGATGCTTCACTTCAGGTTTACAGTATCCCTTGGACCTTCTTATTGACGATGAAACACAGAAATTGCATCAGAATTTAATACAAAAGTCACAATGCCGACTTATGTACAATAGGACTGAAACACTAACTTTCTTTGATATGAACCTCTCCTGTGAGTCCACTTTTAGATTCCGATGCTTCACTTCAGGTTAACTGAATCCCTTGGACCTTCTTATTGACGATGAAACACAGAAATTCCATCCGATTTAATACAAAAGGCACAATGCCGACTTAAGTACAAGAGGACTGACACTCTCACTTTCTATGATATGTACCTCTACTGTGAGTCCAGTTTAAGATTCAGATGTTTCACTTCAGATATACTGTATCCCTTGGACCTTCTTATTGACGATGAAACACAGAAATTGCATCCGAATTTAATGCAAAAGGCACATTGCCGACATAAGAACAATTGGACTGACACTCTCACTTCTATGATAGTCAACTCTCCTGTGAGTCCAGTTTTAGATTCCGATGCTTCACTTCAGGTTTACTGTATCCCTTGGACCTTCTTATTGAGGATGAAACACAGAAATTGCATCCGAATTTAATACAAAAGTCGCAATGCCGACTTAAGTACAAGAGGACTGAAACTCTCACTTTCTTTGATATGAACCTCTCCTGTTAGTCCAGTTTTAGATTCCGATGCTTCACTTCAGGTTTACTGTATCCCTTGGACCTTCTTATTGACGATGAAACGCAGAAATTCCATCCGATTTAATACAAAAGGCACAATGGCGACTTAAGTACATGAGGACTGACACTCTCACTTTCTCTGATATGTACCTCTCCTGTGAGTCCAGTTTAAGATTCCGATGTTTCACTTCAGTTTTACTGTATCCCTTGGACCTTCTTATTGACGATGAAACAGAGAAATTGCATCCGAATTTAATACAAAAGGCACAATGCCCACTTAAGTACAAGAGGACTGACATTCTCACTTTCTATGATATGAACCTCTCCTGTGAGTCCAGTTTTAGATTCAGATGTTTCACTTCAGATTTACTGTATCCCTTGGACCTTCTTATTGACGATGAAACACAGAAATTGCATCCGAATTTAATGCAAAAGGCACAATGCCGACTTAAGAACAAGAGGACTGACACTCTCACTTTCTATGATATGAACCTCTCCTGTGAGTCCAGTTTTAGATTCCGATGCTGCACTTCAGGTTTACTGTATCCCTTGGACCTTCTTATTGACGATGAAACACAGAAATTGCATCCGAATTTAATGCAAAAGGCACAATGCCGACTTAAGAACAAGAGGACTGACACTCTCACTTTCTATGATATGAACCTCTCCTGTGAGTCCAGTTTTAGATTCAGATGTTTCACTTCAGATTTACTGTATCCCTTGGACCTTCTTATTGACGATGAAACACAGAAATTGCATCCGAATTTAATGCAAAAGGCACAATGCCGACTTAAGAACAAGAGGACTGACACTCTCACTTTCTTTGATATGAACCTCTCCTGTTAGTCCAGTTTTGGATTCAGATGCTTCACTTCAGACTTACTGTATCCTTTGGACCTTCTTATTGACGATGAAACACAGAAATTGCATCCGAATTTAATGCAAAAGGCACAATGCCGACATAAGAACAAGAGGACTGACACTCTCACTTTCTATGATATGAACCTCTCCTGTGAGTCCAGTTTTAGATTCCGATGCTGCACTTCAGGTTTACTGTATCCCTTGGACCTTCTTATTGACGAAGAAACACAGAAATTGCATCCGAATTTAATACAAAAGGCACAATGCCGACATAAGGACAAGAGGACTGACACTCTCACTTTCTATGATAGTCAACTCTCCTGTGAGTCCAGTTTAAGATTCCGATGCTTCACTTCAGGTTTACTGTATCCCTTGGACCTTCTTATTGACGATGAAACACAGAAATTGCATCCGAATTTAATACAAACTGCACAATGCCGACTATTTACAAGAGGACTGACACTCTCACTTTCCTTGATAAGAACGTCTCCTGTGAGTCCAGTTTTAGATTCCGATTCTTCACTTTAGGTTTACTGTATCCCTTGGACCTTCTTATTGACGATGAAACACGGAAAATGCATCCGAATTTAATACAAAAGTCACAATGCCGACTTAAGTACAAGAGGACTGAAAATCTCACTTTCTTTGATATGAACCTCTCCTGTCAGTCCAGTTTTAGATTCCGATGCTTCACTTCAGGTTTACTGTATCCCTTGGACCTTCTTATTGACGATGAAACACAGAAATTGCGTCCGAATTTAATACAACAGGCACAATGCCGACTTAAGTACAAGAGGACTGACACACTCACTTTCTATGATATGTACCTCTCCTGGGAGTCCAGTTTAAGATTCCGATGCTACACTTCAGTTTTACTGTATCTCTTGGACCTTCTTATTGTTGATGAAACACAGAAATTGCATCCGAATTTAATACAAAAGGCACAATGCCCACTTAAGTACAAGAGGACTGACATTCTCACTTTCTATGTTATGAACCTCTCCTGTGAGTCCAGTTTTAGATTCAGATGCTGCACTTCAGGCTTACTGTATCCCTTGGACCTTGTTATTGACGATGAAATACAGAAATTGCATCCGAATTTAATACAAAAGTCACATTGCCGACTTAAGTACATAAGGACAGTCACTCTCACTTTCTATGATATGAATCTCTTCTGTGTGTCCAGTTTCAGATTCCGATGCTTCACTTCAGGTTTACGGTATCCCTCGGACCTTCTTATTGACGATGAAACACAGAAAATGCATCCGAATTTAATACAAAAGGCACAATGCCGACTTCTTTACAAGAGGACTGACACTCTCACTTTCGTTGATATGAACGTCTCCTGTGAGTCCAGTTTTAGATTCCGATGCTTCACTTCAGGTTTACAGTATCCCTTGGACCTTCTTATTGACGATGAAACACAGAAATTGCATCTGAATTTAATACAAAAGTCACAATGCCGACTTATGTACAAGAGGACTGAAACACTAACTTTCTTTGATATGAACCTCTCCTGTGAGTCCACTTTTAGATTCCGATGGTTCACTTCAGGTTAACTGAATCCCTTGGACCTTCTTATTGACGATGAAACACAGAAATTCCATCCGATTTAATACAAAAGGCACAATGCCGACTTAAGTACAAGAGGACTGACACTCTCACTTTCTATGATATGTACCTCTCCTGTGAGTCCAGTTTAAGATTCAGATGTTTCACTTCAGATTTACTGTATCCCTTGGACCTTCTTATTGACGATGAAACACAGAAATTGCATCCGAATTTAATGCAAAAGACACAATGCCGACATAAGAACAAGAGGACTGACACTCTCACTTTCTATGATAGTCAACTCTCCTGTGAGTCCAGTTTTAGATTCCGATGCTTCACTTCAGGTTTACTGTATCCCTTGGACCTTCTTATTGAGGATGAAACACAGAAATTGCATCCGAATTTAATACAAAAGTCGCAATGCCGACTTAAGTACAAGAGGACTGAAACTCTCACTTTCTTTGATATGAACCTCTCCTGTTAGTCCAGTTTTAGATTCCGATGCTTCACTTCAGGTTTACTGTATCCCTTGGACCTTCTTATTGACGATGAAACGCAGAAATTCCATCCGATTTAATACAAAAGGCACAATGCCGACTTAAGTACAAGAGGACTGACACTCTTACTTTCTCTGATATGTACCTCTCCTGTGAGTCCAGTTTAAGATTCCGATGTTTCACTTCAGTTTTACTGTATCCCTTGGACCTTCTTATTCACGATGAAACAGAGAAATTGCATCCGAATTTAATACAAAAGACACAATGCCCACTTAAGTACAAGAGGACTGACATTCTCACTTTCTATGATATGAACCTCTCCTGTGAGTCCAGTTTTAGATTCAGATGTTTCACTTCAGATTTACTGTATCCCTTGGACCTTCTTATTGACGATGAAACACAGAAATTGCATCCGAATTTAATGCAAAAGTCACAATGCCGACTTAAGAACAAGAGGACTGACACTTTCACTTTCTATGATATGAACCTCTCCTGTGAGTCCAGTTTTAGATTCCGATGCTGCACTTCAGGTTTACTGTATCCCTTGGATCTTCTATTTGACGATGAAACACAGAAATTGCATCCGAATTTAATACAAAAGTCACAATGCCGACTTAAGTACATAAGGACTGACACTCTCACTTTCTATGATATGAATCACTTCTGTGTGTCCAGTTTCGGATTCCGATGCTTCACTTCAGGTTTACTGTAACCCTTGGACCTTGTTATTGACGATGAAACACAGAAATTGCATCCGAATTTAATACAAAAGGCACAATGCCGACTTAAGTCCAAGAGGACTGACACTCTCACTTTCTATGATATGAACCTCTCCTGTGAGTCCAGTTTTGGATTCAGATGCTTCACTTCAGACTTACTGTATCCTTTGGACCTTCTTATTGACGATGAAACACAGAAATTGCATCCGAATTTAATGCAAAAGGCACAATGCCGACATAAGAACAAGAGGACTGACACTCTCACTTTCTATGATATGAACCTCTCCTGTGAGTCCAGTTTTAGATTCCGATGCTGCACTTCAGGTTTACTGTATCCCTTGGACCTTCTTATTGACGATGAAACACAGAAATTGCATCCGAATTTAATACAAAAGGCACAATTTCGACTTAAGTACATGAGGACTGACACTCTCACATTCTATGATATGAACCTCTCCTGTGAGACCAGTTTTAGATTCCGATGCTCCACTTCAGGTTTACTGTATCCCTTGGGCCTTCTTATTGACGATGAAACACAGAAATTGCATCCGAATTTAATACAAACTGCACAATGCCGACTATTTACAAGAGGACTGACACTCTCACTTTCCTTGATAAGAACGTCTCCTGTGAGTCCAGTTTTAGATTCCGATTCTTCACTTTAGGTTTACTGTATCCCTTGGACCTTCTTATTGACGATGAAACACAGAAAATGCATCCGAATTTAATACAAAAGTCACAATGCCGACTTAAGTACAAGAGGACTGAAAATCTCACTTTCTTTGATATGAACCTCTCCTGTCAGTCCAGTTTTAGATTCCGATGCTTCACTTCAGGTTTACTGTATCCCTTGGACCTTCTTATTGACGATGAAACACAGAAATTGCATCCGAATTTAATACAACAGGCACAATGGCGACTTAAGTACAAGAGGACTGACACACTCACTTTCTATGATATGTACCTCTCCTGGGAGTCCAGTTTAAGATTCCGATGCTACACTTCAGTTTTACTGTATCTCTTGGACCTTCTTATTGTTGATGAAACACAGAAATTGCATCCGAATTTAATACAAGAGGCACAATGCCCACTTAAGTACAAGAGGACTGACATTCTCACTTTCTATGATATGAACCTCTCCTGTGAGTCCAGTTTTGGATTCAGATGCTTCACTTCAGATTTACTGTATCCCTTGAACCTTCTTATTGACGATGAATCACAGAAATTGCATCCGAATTTAACGCAAAAGGCACAATGTTGACTTAAGACCAAGTGGACTGACACTCTCACTTTCTATGTTATGAACCTCTCCTGTGAGTCCAGTTTTAGATTCAGATGCTGCACTTCAGGCTTACTGTATCCCTTGGACCTTGTTATTGACGATGAAATACAGAAATTGCATCCGAATTTAATACAAAAGTCACAATGCCGACTTAAGTACATAAGGACAGTCACTCTTACTTTCTAGGATATGAATCTTTTCTGTGTGTCCAGTTTCAGATTCCGATGCTTCACTTCAGGTTTACGGTATCCCTTGGACCTTCTTATTGACGATGAAACACAGAAAATGCATCCGAATTTAATACAAAAGGCACAATGCCGACTTCTTTACAAGAGGACTGACACTCTCACTTTCGTTGATATGAACGTCTCCTGTGAGCCCAGTTTTAGATTCCGATGCTTCACTTCAGGTTTACAGTATCCCTTGGACCTTCTTATTGACGATGAAACACAGAAATTGCATCTGAATTTAATACAATAGTCACAATGCCGACTTATGTACAAGAGGACTGAAACACTAATTTTCTTTGATATGAACCTCTCCTGTGAGTCCACTTTTAGAGTCCGATGCTTCACTTCAGGTTAACTGAATCCCTTGGACCTTCTTATTGACGATGAAACACAGAAATTACATCCGAATTTAATACAAAAGGCATAATGCCGACTTAAGTACAAGAGGACTGACACTCTCACTTTGTATGATATGAACCTCTCCTGTGAGTCCCGTTTTAGAATCCGATGCTATACTTCAGGTTTACTGTATCCCTTGGACTTTCTTATTGACGATGAAACACAGAGATTGCATCCGAATTCAATACAAAAGTCACAATGCCGACTTAAGTACATAAGGACTGACACTCTCACATTCTATGATATGAATCTCTGCAGTGTGTCGAGTTTCAGATTGCGATGCTTCACTTCAGGTTTACTGTATCCCTTGGACCTTCTTATTGACGATGCAACACAGAAATTGCATCCGCATTTAAAACAAAAGGCACAATCTTGACTTAAGTACAAGAGGACTGACACTCCCACTCTCTATGATATGAACCTCTCCTGTGAGTCCTGTCTTAGATTCCGATGCTTCACTTCAGGTTTACTGTATCCCTTGGACCTTCTTATTGACGATGAAACACAGAAATTGCATCCGAATTTAATACAAAAGGCACAATGCCGACTTAAGTACAAGAGGACTGACACTGTCACTTTCTATGATATGAACCTCTCCTGTGAGTCCAGTTTTAGATTCCTATGCTCCATTTCAGGTTTACTGTATCCCTTGGACCTTCTTATTGGCGATGAAACACAGAAATTGCATCCGAATTTAATACAAGAGGCACAATGCCGACTTATTTACAAGAGGACTGACACTCTCACTTTCCTTGATATGAACGTCTCCTGTGAGTCCAGTTTTAGATTCCGATGCTTCACTTCAGGTTTACTGTATACCTTGGACCTTCTTATTGACGATGAAACACAGAAATTGCATCCGAATTTAATGCAAAAGGCACAATGGCGACTTAAGATCAAGAGGACTGACACTCTCACTTTCTATGATATGAACCTCTCCTGTGAGTCCAGTTTTAGATTCCGATGCTATACTTCAGGTTTACTGTATCCCTTGGACCTTCTTATTGACGATGAAACACAGATATTGCATCCGAATTTTATACAAAAGTCACAATGCCGACTTAAGTACAGGAGGACTGACACTCTCACTTTCTATGATATGAACCTCTCCTGTGAGTCCAGTTTTAGATTCCGATGCTTCACTTCAGATTTACTGTATCCCTTGGACCTTCTTATTGACGAAGAAACACTGAAATTGCATCCGAATTTAATGCAAAAGGCACAATGCCGACTTAAGAATAAGAGGACTGACACTCTCACTTTCTATGATATGAACCTCTCCTGTTAGTCCAGTTTTAGATTCCGAGGCTGCACTTCAGGTTTACTGTATCCCTTGGACCTTCTTATTGACAATGAAACATAGAAATTGCATCCGAATTTAATACAAAAGTCACAATGCCGACATAAGTACATAAGGACTGACACTCTCACTTTCTATGATAGGAAACTCTGCTGTGAGTCCAGTTTTAGATTCCGATGCTTGACTTCAGGTTTACTCTATCCCTTGGACCTTCTTATTGACGATGAAACGCAGAAATTCCATCCGATTTAATACAAAAGGCACAATGCCGACTTAAGTACAAGAGGACTGACACTCTCACTTTCTATGATATGTACCTCTCCTGTGAGTCCAGTTTAAGATTCCGATGCTTCACTTCAGTTTTACTGTATCCCTTGGACCTTCTTATTGACGATGAAACAGAGAAATTGCATCCGAATTTAATACAAAAGGCACAATGCCCACTTAAGTACAAGAGGACTGACATTCTCACTTTCTATGATATGAACCTCTCCTGTGAGTCCAGTTTTAGATTCAGATGTTTCACTTCAGATTTACTGTATCACTTGGACCTTCTTATTGACGACGAAACACAGAAATTGCATCCGAATTTAATGCAAAAGGCACAATGCCGACTTAAGAACAAGAGGACTGACACTCTCACTTTCTAAGATATGAACCTCTCCTGTGAGTCCAGTTTTAGATTCCGATGCTGCACTTCAGGTTTACTGTATCCGTTGGACCTTCTTATTGACGAAGAAACACTGAAATTGCATCCGAATTTAATGAAAAAGGCACAATGCCGACATAAGAACAAGAGGACTGACACTCTCACTTTCTATGATATGAACCTCTCCTGTGAGTCCAGTTTTAGATTCCGATGCTGCACTTCAGGTTTACTGTAACCCTTGGACCTTATTATTGACGATGAAACACAGAAATTGCATCCGAATTTAATACAAAAGGCACAATGCCGACTTAAGTCCAAGAGGACTGACGTTCTCACTTTCTATGATATGAACCTCTCCTGTTAGTCCAGTTTTAGATTCCGATGCTGCACTTCAGGTTTACTGTATCCCTTGGACCTTCTTATTGACGATGAAACACAGAAATTGCATCCGAATTTAATACAAAAGGCACAATTCCGACTTAAGTACATGATGACTGACCCTCTCACATTTTATGATATGAACCTCTCCTGTGAGACCAGTTTTAGATTCCGATGCTCCACTTCAGGTTTACTGTATCCCTTGGACCTTCTTATTGACGATGAAACACAGAAATTGCATCCGAATTTAATACAAACTGCACAATGCCGACTATTTGCAAGAGGACTGACACTCTCACTTTCCTTGATAAGAACGTCTCCTGTGAGTCCAGTTTTAGATTCCGATTCTTCACTTTAGGTTTACTGTATCCCTTGGACCTTCTTATTGACGATGAAACACAGAAAATGCATTCGAATTTAATACAAAAGTCACAATGCCGACTTAAGTACAAGAGGACTGAAAATCTCACTTTCTTTGATATGAACCTCTCCTGTCAGTCCAGTTTTAGATTCCGATGCTTCACTTCAGGTTTACTGTATCCCTTGGACCTTCTTATTGAGGATGAAACACAGAAATTACATCCGAATTTAATACAACAGGCACAATGCCGACTCAAGTACAAGAGGACTGACACACTCACTTTCTATGAAATGTACCTCTCCTGTGAGTCCAGTTTAAGATTCCGATGCTACACTTCAGTTTTACTGTATCTCTTGGACCTTCTTATTGTTGATGAAACACAGAAATTGCATCCGAATTTAATACAAAAGGCACAATGCCCACTTAAGTACAAGAGGACTGACATTCTCACTTTCTATGATATGAACCTCTCCTGTGAGTCCAGTTTTGGATTCAGATGCTTCACTTCAGATTTACTGTATCCCTTGGACCTTCTTATTGACGATGAAACACAGAAATTGCATCCGAATTTAACGCAAAAGGCACAATGCCGACTTAAGACCAAGTGGACTGACACTCTCACTTTCTATGTTATGAACCTCTCCTGTGAGTCCAGTTTTAGATTCAGATGCTGCACTTCTGGTTTACTGTATCCCTTGGACCTTCTAATTGACGATGAAACACAGAAATTGCATCCGAATTTAATACAAAAGGCACAATGCCGACTTAAGTACAAGAGGACTGACACTCTCACTTTCTATGATATGAACCTCTCCTGTGAGTCCAGTTTTAGATTCCTATGCTCCACTTCAGGTTTACTGTATCCCTTGGACCTTCTTATTGGCGATGAAACACAGAAATTGCATCCGAATTTAATACAAAAGGCACAATGCCGACTTATTTACAAGAGGACTGACACTCTCACTTTCCTTGATATGACCGTCTCCTGTGAGTCCAGTTTTAGATTCCGATGCTTCACTTCAGGTTTACTGTATCCCTTGGACCTTCTTATTGACGATGAAACACAGAAATTGCATCCGAATTTAATGCAAAAGGCACAATGCCGACTTAAGAACAAGAGGACTGACACTCTCACTTTCTATGATATGAACCTCTCCTGTGAGTCCTGTTTTAGATTCCGATGCTTCACTTCAGGTTTACTGTATCCCTTTTACCTTCGTATTGACGATGAAACACAGAAATTGCATCCGAATTTAATACAAAAGGCACAATGCCGACTTAAGGACAAGAGGACTGACACTCTCACTTTCTATGATATGATCCTCTCCTGTGAGTCCAGTTTTAGATTCCTATGCTCCACTTCAGGTTTACTGTATCCCTTGGACCTTCTTATTGGCGATGAAACACAGAAATTGCATCCGAATTTAATACAAAAGGCACAATGCCGACTTATTTACAAGAGGACTGACACTCTCACTTTCCTTGATATGAACGTCACCTGTGAGTCCAGTTTTAGATTCCGATGCTTCACTTCAGGTTTACTGTATCCCTTGGACCTTCTTATTGACGATGAAACACAGAAATTGCATCCGATTTTAATGCAAAAGGCACAATGCCGACTTAAGAACAAGAGGACTGACACTCTCACTTTCTGTGATATGAACCTCTCCTGTGAGTCCAGTTTTAGATTCCGATGCTGCACTTCAGGTTTACTGTATCCCTTAGACCTTCTTATTGACGAGGAAACACAGAAATTGCGTCCGAATTTAATACATAAGTCACAATGCCGACTTAAGTACATAAGGATTGACACTCTCACTTTCTATGAAATGAATCTCTCCTGTGTGTCCAGTTTCAGATTCCGATGCTTCACTTCAGGTTTACTGTATCCCTTGGACCTTCTTATTGTTGATGAAACACAGAAATTGCATCCGAATTTAATACAAAAGGCACAATGCCCACTTAAGTACAAGAGGACTGACATTCTCACTTTCTATGATATGAACCTCTCCTGTGAGTCCAGTTTTGGATTCAGATGCTTCACTTCAGATTTACTGTATCCATTGGACCTTCTTAAAGACGATGAAACACAGAAATTGCATCCGAATTTAACGCAAAAGGCACAATGCCGACTTAAGTCCAAGTGGACTGACACTCTTACTTTCTATGTTATGAACCTCTCCTGTGAGTCCAGTTTTAGATTCAGATGCTGCACTTCTGGCTTACTGTATCCCTTGGACCTTCTTATTGACGATGAAACACAGAAATTGCATCCGAATTTAATACAAAAGGCACAATACCGACTTAAGTACAAGAGGACTGACACTCTCACTTTCCACGATATGAACCTCTCCTGTGAGTCCAGTTTTAGATTCCTATGCCCCACTTCAGGTTTACTGTATCCCTTGGACCTTCTTATTGGCGATGAAACACAGAAATTGCATCCGAATTTAATACAAAAGGCACAATGCCGACTTATTTACAAGAGGACTGACACTCTCACTTTCCTTGATATGAACGTTTCCTGTGAGTCCAGTTTTAGATTCCGATGCTTCACTTCAGGTTTACTGTATCCCTTGGACCTTCTTATTGACGATGAAACACAGAAATTGCATCCGAATTTAATGCAAAAGGCACAATGCCGACTTAAGAACAAGAGGACTGACACTCTCACTTTCTATGATATGAACCTCTCCTGTGAGTCCTGTTTTAGATTCCGATGCTTCACTTCAGGTTTACTGTATCCCTTTTACCTTCGTATTGACGATGAAACACAGAAATTGCATCCGAATTTAATACAAAAGGCACAATGCCGACTTAAGATCAAGAGGACTGACACTCTCACTTTCTATGATATGAACCTCTCCTGTGAGTCCAGTTTTAGATTCCTATGCTCCACTTCAGGTTTACTGTATCCCTTGGACCTTCTTATTGGCGATGAAACACAGAAAATGCATTCGAATTTAATACAAAAGTCACAATGCCGACTTAAGTACAAGAGGACTGAAAATCTCACTTTCTTTGATATGAACCTCTCCTGTCAGTCCAGTTTTAGATTCCGATGCTTCACTTCAGGTTTACTGTATCCCTTGGACCTTCTTATTGAGGATGAAACACAGAAATTACATCCGAATTTAATACAACAGGCACAATGCCGACTCAAGTACAAGAGGACTGACACACTCACTTTCTATGAAATGTACCTCTCCTGTGAGTCCAGTTTAAGATTCCGATGCTACACTTCAGTTTTACTGTATCTCTTGGACCTTCTTATTGTTGATGAAACACAGAAATTGCATCCGAATTTAATACAAAAGGCACAATGCCCACTTAAGTACAAGAGGACTGACATTCTCACTTTCTATGATATGAACCTCTCCTGTGAGTCCAGTTTTGGATTCAGATGCTTCACTTCAGATTTACTGTATCCCTTGGACCTTCTTATTGACGATGAAACACAGAAATTGCATCCGAATTTAACGCAAAAGGCACAATGCCGACTTAAGACCAAGTGGACTGACACTCTCACTTTCTATGTTATGAACCTCTCCTGTGAGTCCAGTTTTAGATTCAGATGCTGCACTTCTGGTTTACTGTATCCCTTGGACCTTCTAATTGACGATGAAACACAGAAATTGCATCCGAATTTAATACAAAAGGCACAATGCCGACTTAAGTACAAGAGGACTGACACTCTCACTTTCTATGATATGAACCTCTCCTGTGAGTCCAGTTTTAGATTCCTATGCTCCACTTCAGGTTTACTGTATCCCTTGGACCTTCTTATTGGCGATGAAACACAGAAATTGCATCCGAATTTAATACAAAAGGCACAATGCCGACTTATTTACAAGAGGACTGACACTCTCACTTTCCTTGATATGACCGTCTCCTGTGAGTCCAGTTTTAGATTCCGATGCTTCACTTCAGGTTTACTGTATCCCTTGGACCTTCTTATTGACGATGAAACACAGAAATTGCATCCGAATTTAATGCAAAAGGCACAATGCCGACTTAAGAACAAGAGGACTGACACTCTCACTTTCTATGATATGAACCTCTCCTGTGAGTCCTGTTTTAGATTCCGATGCTTCACTTCAGGTTTACTGTATCCCTTTTACCTTCGTATTGACGATGAAACACAGAAATTGCATCCGAATTTAATACAAAAGGCACAATGCCGACTTAAGGACAAGAGGACTGACACTCTCACTTTCTATGATATGATCCTCTCCTGTGAGTCCAGTTTTAGATTCCTATGCTCCACTTCACGTTTACTGTATCCCTTGGACCTTCTTATTGGCGATGAAACACAGAAATTGCATCCGAATTTAATACAAAAGGCACAATGCCGACTTATTTACAAGAGGACTGACACTCTCACTTTCCTTGATATGAACGTCACCTGTGAGTCCAGTTTTAGATTCCGATGCTTCACTTCAGGTTTACTGTATCCCTTGGACCTTCTTATTGACGATGAAACACAGAAATTGCATCCGATTTTAATGCAAAAGGCACAATGCCGACTTAAGAACAAGAGGACTGACACTCTCACTTTCTGTGATATGAACCTCTCCTGTGAGTCCAGTTTTAGATTCCGATGCTGCACTTCAGGTTTACTGTATCCCTTAGACCTTCTTATTGACGAGGAAACACAGAAATTGCGTCCGAATTTAATACATAAGTCACAATGCCGACTTAAGTACATAAGGATTGACACTCTCACTTTCTATGAAATGAATCTCTCCTGTGTGTCCAGTTTCAGATTCCGATGCTTCACTTCAGGTTTACTGTATCCCTTGGACCTTCTTATTGTTGATGAAACACAGAAATTGCATCCGAATTTAATACAAAAGGCACAATGCCCACTTAAGTACAAGAGGACTGACATTCTCACTTTCTATGATATGAACCTCTCCTGTGAGTCCAGTTTTGGATTCAGATGCTTCACTTCAGATTTACTGTATCCATTGGACCTTCTTAAAGACGATGAAACACAGAAATTGCATCCGAATTTAACGCAAAAGGCACAATGCCGACTTAAGTCCAAGTGGACTGACACTCTTACTTTCTATGTTATGAACCTCTCCTGTGAGTCCAGTTTTAGATTCAGATGCTGCACTTCTGGCTTACTGTATCCCTTGGACCTTCTTATTGACGATGAAACACAGAAATTGCATCCGAATTTAATACAAAAGGCACAATACCGACTTAAGTACAAGAGGACTGACACTCTCACTTTCCACGATATGAACCTCTCCTGTGAGTCCAGTTTTAGATTCCTATGCCCCACTTCAGGTTTACTGTATCCCTTGGACCTTCTTATTGGCGATGAAACACAGAAATTGCATCCGAATTTAATACAAAAGGCACAATGCCGACTTATTTACAAGAGGACTGACACTCTCACTTTCCTTGATATGAACGTTTCCTGTGAGTCCAGTTTTAGATTCCGATGCTTCACTTCAGGTTTACTGTATCCCTTGGACCTTCTTATTGACGATGAAACACAGAAATTGCATCCGAATTTAATGCAAAAGGCACAATGCCGACTTAAGAACAAGAGGACTGACACTCTCACTTTCTATGATATGAACCTCTCCTGTGAGTCCTGTTTTAGATTCCGATGCTTCACTTCAGGTTTACTGTATCCCTTTTACCTTCGTATTGACGATGAAACACAGAAATTGCATCCGAATTTAATACAAAAGGCACAATGCCGACTTAAGATCAAGAGGACTGACACTCTCACTTTCTATGATATGAACCTCTCCTGTGAGTCCAGTTTTAGATTCCTATGCTCCACTTCAGGTTTACTGTATCCCTTGGACCTTCTTATTGGCGATGAAACACAGAAATTGCATCCGAATTTAATACAAAAGGCACAATGCCGACTTATTTACAAGAGGACTGACACTCTCACTTTCCTTGATACGAACGTCTCCTGTGAGTCCAGTTTTAGATTCCGATGCTTCACTTCAGGTTCACTGTATCCCTTGGACCTTCTTATTGACGATGAAACACAGAAATTGCATCCGAATTTAATGCAAAAGGCACAATGCCGACTTAAGAACAAGAGGACTGGCACTCTCACTTTCTCTGATATGAATCTCTCCTGTGAGTCCAGTTTCAGATTCCGATGCTATACATCAGGTTTACTGTATCCCTTGGACCTTCTTATTGACGATGAAACACAGACATTGCATCCGAATTTAATACATAAGTCACAATGCCGACTTAAGTACAGGAGGACTGACCCTCTCACTTTCTATGATATGAACCTCTCCTGTGAGTCCACTTTTAGATTCCGATGCTTCACTTCAGGTTTACTGTGTCCCTTGGACCTTCTTATTGACGATGAAACACAGAAATAGCATCCGCCTTTAAAACAAAAGGCACAATGTCGACTTAAGTACAAGAGGACTGACACTCTCACTTTCTATGATATGAACCTCTCCTGTGAGTCCAGTTTTGGATTCCGATGCATCACTTCAGGTTTACTGTATCCCTTGGACCTTCTTTTTGACGATGAAACACAGAAAATGCATCCGAATTTAATGCAAAAGGCACAATGCCGACTTAAGAACAAGAGGACTGACACTCTCACTTTCTATGATATGAACCTCTCCTGTGAGTCCAGTTTTAGATTCCGATGCTGCACTTCAGGTTTACTGTATCCCTTAGACCTTCTTATTGACGAGGAAACACAGAAATTGCGTCCGAATTTAATACATAAGTCACAATGCCGACTTAAGTACATAAGGACTGACACTCTCACTTTCTATGAAATGAATCTCTCCTGTGTGTCCAGTTTCAGATTCCGATGCTTCACTTCAGGTTTACTGTATCCCTTGGACCTTCTTATTGACGATGAAACACAGAAATTGCATCCGAATTTAATACAAAAGGCACAATGCCGACTTAAGTACAAGAGGACTGACACTCTCACTTTCTATGATATGAACCTCTCCTGTGAGTCCAGTTTTAGATTCCTATGCTCCACTTCAGGTTTACTGTATCCCTTGGACCATCTTATTGGCGATGAAACACAGAAATTGCATCCGAATTTAATACAAAATGCACAATGCCGACTTATTTACAAGAGGACTGACACTCTCACTTTCCTTGATATGAACGTCTCCTGTGAGTCCAGTTTTAGATTCCGATGCTTCACTTCAGGTTTACTGTATCCCTTGGACCTTCTTATTGACGATGAAACACAGAAATTGCATCCGAATTTAATGCAAAAGGCACAATGCCGACTTAAGAACAAGAGGACTGACACTCTCACTTTCTATGATATGAACCTCTCCTGTGAGTCCTGTTTTAGATTCCGATGCTTCACTTCAGGTTTACTGTATCCCTTTTACCTTCGTATTGACGATGAAACACAGAAATTGCATCCGAATTTAATACAAAAGGCACAATGCCGACTTAAGTACAAGAGGACTGACACTCTCACTTTCTATGATATGAACCTCTCCTGTGAGTCCAGTTTTAGATTCCTATGCTCCACTTCAGGTTTACTGTATCCCTTGGACCTTCTTATTGGCGATGAAACACAGAAATTGCATCCGAATTTAATACAAAAGGCACAATGCCGACTTATTTACAAGAGGACTGACACTCTCACTTTCCTTGATATGAACGTCTCGTGTGAGTCCAGTTTTAGATTCCGATGCTTCACTTCAGGTTTACTGTATCCCTTGGACCTTCTTATTGACGATGAAACACGGAAATTGCATCCGAATTTAATGCAAAAGGCACAATGCCGACTTAAGAACAAGAGGACTGACACTCTCACTTTCTCTGATATGAATCTCTCCTGTGAGTCCAGTTTTATATTCCGATGCTATACTTCAGGTTTACTGTATCCCTTGGACCTTCTTATTGACGATGAAACACAGAAATTGCATCCGAATTTAATACAAAAGTCACAATGCCGACTTAAGTACAGGAGGACTGACACTCTCACTTTCTATGATATGAACCTCTCCTGTGAGTCCACTTTTAGATTCCGATGCTTCACTTCAGGTTTACTGTGTCCCTTGGACCTTCTTATTGACGATGAAACACAGAAATAGCATCCGCCTTTAAAACAAAAGGCACAATGCCGACTTAAGTGCAAGAGGACTGACACTCTCACTTTCTATGATATGAACCTCTCCTGTGAGTCCAGTTTTAGATTCTGATGCATCACTTCAGGTTTACTGTATCCCTTGGACCTTCTTTTTGACGATGAAACACAGAAAATGCATCCGAATTTAATGCAAAAGGCACAATGCCGACTTAAGAACAGGAGGACTGACACTCTCACTTTCTATGATATGAACCTCTCCTGTGAGTCCAGTTTTAGATTCCGATGCCGCACTTCAGATTTACTGTATCCCTTAGACCTTCTTATTGACGAGGAAACACAAAAATTGCGTCCGAATTAAATACATAAGTCACAATGCCGACTTAAGTACATAAGGACTGACACTCTCACTTTCTATGAAATGAATCTCTCCTGTGTGTCCAGTTTCAGATTCCGATGCTTCACTTCAGGTTTACTGTATCCCTTGGACCTTCTTATTGACGATGAAACACAGAAATTGCATCCGAATTTAATACAAAAGGCACAATGCCGACTTAAGTACAAGAGGACTGACACTCTCACTTTCTATGATATGAACCTCTCCTGTGAGTCCAGTTTTAGATTCCGATGCTCCACTTCAGGTATACTGTATCCCTTGGACCTTCTTATTGACGATGAAACACAGAAATTGCATCCGAATTTAATACAAAAGTCACAATGCCGACTTGAGTACAAGAGGACTGACACTCTCACTCTCTATGATATGAACCTCTCCTGTGAGTCCTGTTTTAGATTCCGATGCATCACTTCAGGTTTACTGTATCCCTTTTACCTTCGTATTGACGATGAAACACAGAAACTGCATCCGAATTTAATACAAAAGGCACAATGCCGACTTAAGTACAAGAGGACTGACACTCTCACTTTCTATGATATGAACCTCTCCTGTGAGTCCAGTTTTAGATTCCTATGCTCCACTTCAGGTTTACTGTATCCCTTGGACCGTCTTATTGGCGATGAAACACAGATATTGCATCCGAATTTAATACAAAAGGCATAATGCCGACTTATTTACAAGAGGACTGACACTCTCACTTTCCTTGATATGAACGTCTCCTGTGAGTCCAGTTTTAAATTCCGATGCTTCACTTCAGGTTTACTGTATCCCTTGGACCTTCTTATTGACGATGAAACACAGAAATTGCATCCGAATTTAATGCAAAAGGCACAATGCCGACTTAAGAACAAGAGGACTGACACTCTCACTTTCTATGATATGAATCTCTCCTGTGAGTCCAGTTTTAGATTCTGATGCTATACTTCAGGTTTCATGTATCCCTTGGACCTTCTTATTGACGATGAAACACAGAAATTGCATCCGAATTTAATACAAAAGTCAAAATGCCGACTTAAGTACAGGAGGACTGACACTCTCACTTTCTATGATATGAACCTCTCCTGTGAGTCCAGTTTTAGATTCCGATGCTTCACTTCAGGTTTACTGTGTCCCTTGGACCTTCTTATTGACGATGAAACACAGAAATAGCATCCGCCTTTAAAACAAAAGGCACAATGCCGACTTAAGTACTAGAGGACTGACACTCTCACTTTCTATGATATGAACCTCTCCTGTGAGTCCAGTTTTAGATTCCGATGCTTCACTTCAGGTTTACTGTATCCCTTGGACCTTCTTTTTGACGATGAAACACAGAAAATGCATCCGAATTTAATGCAAAAGGCACAATGCCGACTTAAGAACAAGAGGACTGACACTCTCACTTTCTATGATATGAACCTCACCTGTGAGTCTAGTTTTAGATTCCGATGCTGCACTTCAGGTTTACTGTATCCCTTAGACCTTCTTATTGACGAGGAAACACAGAAATTGCGTCCGAATTTAATACATAGGTCACAATGCCGACTTAAGTACATAAGGACTGACACTCTCACTTTCTATGAAATGAATCTCTCCTGTGTGTCCAGTTTCAGATTCCGATGCTTCACTTCAGGTTTACTGTATCCCTTGGACCTTCTTATTGACGATGAAACACAGAAATTGCATCCGAATTTAATACAAAAGGCACAATGCCGACTTAAGTACAAGAGGACTGACACTCTCACTTTCTATGATATGAACCTCTCCTGTGAGTTCAGTTTTAGATTCCGATGCTCCACTTCAGGTATACTGTATCCCTTGGACCTTCTTATTGACGATGAAATACAGAAATTGCATCCGAATTTAATACAAAAGGCACAATGCCGACTTATTTACAAGAGGACTGACACTCTCACTTTCCTTGATATGAACGTCTCCCGTGAGTCCAGTTTTAGATTCCGATGCTTCACTTCAGGTTTGCTGTATCCCTTGGACCTTCTTATTGACGATGAAACACAGAAATTGCATCCGAATTTAATGCAAAAGGCACAATGCCGACTTAAGAACAAGAGGACTGACACTCTCACTTTCTATGATATGAACCTCTCCTGTTTGTCCAGTTTTAGATTCCGATGCTTCACTTCAGGTGTACTGAATCCCTTGGACCTTCTTATTGACGATGAAACACAGAAATTGCATCCGAATTTAATACAAAAGTCGCAATGCCGACTTAAGTACAAGAGGACTGAAACTCTTACTTTCTTTGATATGAACCTCTCCTGTGAGTCCAGTTTTAGATTCCGATGCTTCACTTCAGGTTTACTGTATCCCTTGGACCTTCTTATTGACGATGAAACACAGAAATTGCATCCGAATTTAATCCAAAAGGCACAATGCCGACTTAAGAACAAGAGGACTGACACTCTCACTTTCTATGATATGAACCTCACCTGTGAGTCCAGTTTTAGATTCCGATGCTGCACTTCAGGTTTACTGTATCCCTTGGACCTTCTTATTGACGATGAAACACAGAAAATGCATCCGAATTTAATACAAAAGTTACAATGCCGAATTGAGTACAAGAGGACTGAAGATCTCACTTTCTTTGATATGAACCTCTCCTGTCAGTCCAGTTTTAGATTCCGATGCTTCACTTCAGGTTTACTGTATCCCTTGGACCTTCTCATTGACGATGAAACACAGAAATTGCATCCGAATTTAATACAAAAGGCTCAATGACGACTTAAGTACAAGAGGACTGACACACTCACTTTCTATGATATGAACCTCTCCTGTGAGTCCAGTTTTAGACTCAGATGCTTCACTTCAGATTTACTGTATCCCTTGGACCTTCTTATTGACGATGAAACTAGGAAATTGCCTCCGAATTTAATGCAAAAGGCACAATGCCGACTTAAGAACAAGAGGGCTGACACTCTCACTTTGTATGATATGAACCTCTCCTGTGAGTCCAGTTTTAGATTCCGATGCTATACTTCTGGTTTACTGTATCCCTTGGACCTTCTGATTGACGATGAAACACAGAAATTGCATCGGAATTCAATACAAAAGTCACAATGCCGACTTAAGTACATAAGGACTGACACTCTCACATTCTATGATATGAATGTCTGCTGTGTGTCGAGTTTCAGATTGCGATGCTTCACTTCAGGTTTACTGTATCCCTTGGACCTTCTTATTGACGATGAAACACAGAAATAGCATCCGAATTTAATATAAAAATCACAATGCCGACTTAAGTACAAGAGGACTGACACTCTCACTTTCTATGATATGAACCACTCCTGTGAGTCCAGTTTAAGATTCCGATGCTTCACTTCAGGTTTACTGTATCCCTTGGACCTTCTTTTTGACGATGAAACACAGAAATTGCATCCGCATTTAAAACAAAAGGCACAATGCCGACGTAAGTACAAGAGGACTGACACTCTCACTCTCTATGATATGAACCTCTCCTGTGAGTCCAGTTTTAGATTCCTATGGTCCACTTCAGGTTTACTGTATCCCTTGGACCTTCTTATTGGCGATGAAACACAGAAATTGTATCCGAATTTAATACAAAGGGCACAATGCCGACTTATTTACAAGAGGACTGACACTCTCACTTTCCTTGAAATGAACGTCTCCTGTGAGTCCAGTTTTAGATTCCGATGCTTCACTTCAGGTTTACTGTATCCCTTGGACCTTCTTATTTACGATGCAACACAGAAATTGCATCCGAATTTAATGCAAAAGGCACAATGCCGACTTAAGAACTAGAGGACTGACACTCTCACTTTCTATGATATGAACCTCTCCTGTGAGTCCAGTTTTAGATTCCGATGCTATACTTCAGGTTTACTTTATCCTTGGACCTTCTTATTGACGATGAAACACAGAAATTGCATCCGAATTTAATACAAAAGCACAATGCCGACTTAACTACATGAGGACTGACACTCTCACATTCTATGATATGAACGTCTCCTGTGAGTACAGTTTTAGATTCCGATGCTTCACTTCAGGTTTACTGTATCCCTTGGACCTTCTTATTGACGATGAAACACAGAGATTGCATCCGAATTTAATACAAAAGTCACAATGCCGACTTAAGTACATAAGGACTGACACTCTCACATTCTGTGAAATGAATCTCTCCTGTGTGTCCAGTTTCAGATTCCGTTGTTTCACTTCAGGTTTACTGTATCCCTTGGACCTTCTTATTGACGATGAAACACAGAAATTGCATCCGAATTTAATACAATAATCACAATGCCGACTTAAGTACAGGTGGACTGACACTCTCACTTTCTATGATATGAACCTCTCCTGTGAGTTCAGTTTTAGATTCCGATGCTTCACTTCAGGTTTACTGTGTCCCTTGGACCTTCTTATTGACGATGAAACACAGAAATAGCATCCGCATTTAAAACAAATGGCACAATGCCGACTTAAGTACAAGAGGACTGACACTCTCACTTTCTATGATATGAACCTGTCCTGTGAGTCCAGTTTTAGATTCCGATGCTTCACTTCAGGTTTACTGTATCCCTTGGACCTTCTTATTGACGATGAAACACAGAAAATGCATCCGAATTTAATGCAAAAGGCACAATGCCGACTTAAGAACAAGAGGACTGACACTCTCACTTTCTATGATATGAACCTCTCCTGTGGGTCCAGTTTTAGATTCCGATGCTGCACTTCAGGTTTACCGTATCCCTTAGACCTTCTTATTGACGAGGAAACACAGAAATCGCGTCCGAATTTAATACATAAGTCACAATGCCGACTTAAGTACATAAGGACTGACACTCTCACTTTCTATGATATGAATCCCTCCTGTATGTCCAGTTTGAGATTCCGATGTTTCACTTCAGGTTTACTGTATCCCTTGGACCTTCTTATTGACGATGAAACACAGAAAATGCATCCGAATGTAATACAAAAGTCACAATGCCGACTTAAGTACAAGAGTACTTAAGATCTCACTGTCTTTGATATGAACCTCTCCTGTCAGTCCAGTTTTAGATTCCGATGCTTCACTTCAGGTTTACTGTATCCCTTGGACCTTCTCATTGACGATGAAACACAGAAATTGCATCCGAATTTAATACAAAAGGCTCAATGACGACTTAAGTACAAGAGGACTGACACACTCACTTTCTATGATATGAACCTCTCCTGTGAGTCCAGTTTTAGACTCAGATGCTTCACTTCAGAATTACTGTATCCCTTGGACCTTCTTATTGACGATGAAACACAGAAATTGCCTCCAAATTTAATGCAAAAGGCACAATGCCGACTTAAGAACAAGAGGGCTGACACTCTCACTTTGTATGATATGAACCTCTCCTGTGGGTCCAGTTTTAGATTCCGATGCTATACTTCTGGTTTACTGTATCCCTTGGACCTTCTTATTGACGATGAAACACAGAAATTGCATCGGAATTCAATACAAAAGTCACAATGCCGACTTAAGTACATAAGGACTGACACTCTCACATTCTATGATATGAATGTCTGCTGTGTGTCGAGTTTCAGATTGCGATGCTTCACTTCAGGTTTACTGTATCCCTTGGACCTTCTTATTGACGATGAAACACAGAAATAGCATCCGAATTTAATACAAAAATCACAATGCCGACTTAAGTACAAGAGGACTGACACTCTCACTTTCTATGATATGAACCACTCCTGTGAGTCCAGTTTTAGATTCCGATGCTTCACTTCAGGTTTACTGTATCCCTTGGACCTTCTTATTGACGATGAAACACAGAAATTGCATCCGCATTTAAAACAAAAGGCACAATGCCGACTTAAGTACAAGAGGACTGACACTCTCACTCTCTATGATATGAACCTCTCCTGTGAGTCCAGTTTTAGATTCCTATTCTCCACTTCAGGTTTACTGTATCCCTTGGACCTTCTTATTGGCGATGAAACACAGAAATTGTATCCGAATTTAATACAAAAGGCACAATGCCGACTTATTTACAAGAGGACTGACACTCTCACTTTCCTTGAAATGAACGTCTCCTGTGAGTCCAGTTTTAGATTCCGATGCTTCACTTCAGGTTTACTGTATCCCTTGGACCTTCTTATTTACGATGAAACACAGAAATTGCATCCGAATTTAATGCAAAAGGCACAATGCCGACTTAAGAACAAGAGGACTGACACTCTCCCTTTCTATGATATGAACCTCTCCTGTGAGTCCAGTTTTAGATTCCGATGCTATACTTCAGGTTTACTTTATCCCTTGGACCTTCTTATTGACGATGAAACACAGAAATTGCATCCGAATTTAATACAAAAGGCACAATGCCGCTTTAATACATGAGGACTGACACTCTCACATTCTATGATATGAACGTCTCCTGTGAGTACAGATTTAGATTCCGATGCTTCACTTCAGGTTTACTGTATCCCTTGGACCTTCTTATTGACGATGAAACACAGAGATTGCATCCGAATTTAATACAAAAGTCACAATGCCGACATAAGTACATAAGGACTGACACTCTCACATTCTGTGAAATGAATCTCTCCTGTGTGTCCAGTTTCAGATTCCGTTGTTTCACTTCAGGTTTACTGTATCCCTTGGACCTTCTTATTGACGATGAAACACAGAAATTGCATCCGAATTTAATACAAAAATCACAATGCCGACTTAAGTACAGGAGGACTGACACTCTCACTTTCTATGATATGAATCTCTCCTGTGAGTCCAGTTTTAGATTCCGATGCTTCACTTCAGGTTTACTGTGTCCCTTGGACCTTCTTATTGACGATGAAACACAGAAATAGCATCCGCATTTAAAACAAAAGGCACAATGCCGACTTAAGTACAAGAGGACTGACACTCTCACTTTCTATGATATGAACCTGTCCTGTGAGTCCAGTTTTAGATTCCGATGCTTCACTTCAGGTTTACTGTATCCCTTGGACCTTCTTATTGACGATGAAACACAGAAAATGCATCCGAATTTAATGCAAAAGGCACAATGCCGACTTAAGAACAAGAGGACTGACACTCTCACTTTCTATGATATGAACCTCTCCTGTGAGTCCAGTTTTAGATTCCGATGCTGCACTTCAGGTTTACCGTATCCCTTAGACCTTCTTATTGACGAGGAAACAAAGAAATTGCGTCCGAATTTAATACATAAGTCACAATGCCGACTTTAGTACATAAGGACTGACACTCTCACTTTCCATGAAATGAATCTCTCCTGTGTGTACAGTTTCAGATTCCGATGCTTCACTTCAGGTTTACTGTATCCCTTGGACCTTCTTATTGACGATGAAACACAGAAATTGCATCCGAATTTAATACAAAAGGCACAATGCCGACTTAAGTACAAGAGGACTGACACTCTCACTTTCTATGATACGAACCTCTCCTGTGAGTCCAGTTTTAGATTCCGATGCTCCACTACAGGTTTACTGTATCCCTTGGACCTTCTTATTGACGATGAAACACAGAAATTGCATCCGAATTTAATACATAAGGCACAATGCCGACTTATTTACAAGAGGACTGACACTCTCACTATCCTTGATATGAACGACTCCTGTGAGTCCAGTTTTAGATTCCGATGCTTCACTTCAGGTTTACTGTATCCCTTGGACCTTCTTATTGACGATGAAACACAGAAATTGCATCTGAATTTAATGCTAAAGGCACAATGCCGACTTAAGAACAAGAGGACTGACACTCTCACTTTCTATGATATGAACCTCTCCTGTGAGTCCAGTTTTAGATTCCGATGCTTCACTTCAGGTTTACTGTATCCCTTGGACCTTCTTACTGACGATGAAACAAAGAAATTGCATCCGAATTTAATACAAAAGTCGCAATGCCGACTTAAGTACAAGAGGACTGAAACTCTTACTTTCTTTGATATGAACCTCTCCTGTGAGTCCAGTTTTAGATTCCGATGATTCACTTCAGTTTTACTATATCCCTTGGACCTTCTTATTGACGATGAAACAAAGAAATTGCATCCGAATTTAATCCAAAAGGCACAATGGCGACTTAAGAACAAGGGGACTGACACTCTCACCTTCTATGATATGAACCTCTCCTGTGAGTCCAGTTTTAGATTCCGAAGCTGCACTTCAGGTTTACTGTATCCCTTGTACCTTCTTATTGACGATGAAACACAGAAATTGCATCCGGAATTAATACAAAAGTCACAATGCGGACTTAAGTACATAAGGACTGACACTCTCACTTTCTATGATATGAATCTCTCCTGTGTCTCCAGTTTCAGATTCCGATGTTTCACTTCAGGTTTACTGTATCCCTTGGACCTTCTTATTGACGATGAAACACAGAAATTCCATCCGAATTTAATACAAAAGTCACAATGCCGACTTAAGTACAAGAGGACTGACACTCTCACTTTCTATGATATGAACCACTCCTGTGAGTCCAGTTTTAGATTCCGATGCTTCACTTCAGGTTTACTGTATCCCTTGGACCTTCTTATTGACGATGAAACACAGAAATTGCATCCGAATTTAATACAAAAGGCACAATGCCAACTTAGGTACAAGAGGACTGGCACTCTCACTTTCTATGATATGAACCTCTCCTGTGAGTCCAGTTTTAGATTCCTATGCTCCACTTCAGGTTTACTGTATCCCTTGGACCTTCTTATTGGCGATGAATCACAGAAATTGTATCCGAATTGAATACAAAAGGCACAATGCCGACTTATTTACAAGAGGACTGACACTCTCACTTTCCTTGATATGAACGTCTCCTGTGAGTCCAGTTTTAGATTCCGATGCTTCACTTCAGGTTTACTGTATCCCTGGGACCTTCTTATTTACGATGAAACACAGAAATTGCATCCGAATTTAATGCAAAAGGCACAATGCCGACTTAAGAACAAGAGGACTGACACTCTCACTTTCTATGATATGAACCTCTCCTGTGAGTCCGGTTTTAGATTCCGATGCTATACTTCAGGTTTACCTTATCCCTTGGACCTTCTTATTGACGATGAAACACAGAAATTGCATCCGAATTTAATACAAAAATCACAATGCCGACTTAACTACATGAGGACTGTCACTCTCACATTCTATGATATGAACGTCTCCTGTGAGTACAGTTTTAGATTCCGATGCTTCACTTCAGGTTTAATGTATCCCTTGGACCTTCTTATTGACGATGAAACACAGAGATTGCATCCGAATTTAATACAAAAGTCACAATGCCGACTTAAGTACATAAGGACTGACACTCTCACATTCTGTGAAATGAATCTCTCCTGTGTGTCCAGTTTCAGATTCCGTTGTTTCACTTCAGGTTTACTGTATCCCTTGGACCTTCTTATTGACGATGAAACACAGAAATTGCATCCGAATTTAATACAAAAATCACAATGCCGACTTAATTACAGGAGGACTGACACTCTCACTTTCTATGATATGAACCTCTCCTGTGAGTCCAGTTTTAGATTCCGATGCTTCACTTCAGGTTTACTGTGTCCCTTGGACCTTCTTATTGACGATGAAACACAGAAATAGCATCCGCATTTAAAACAAAAGGCACAATGCCGACTTAAGTACAAGAGGACTGACACTCTCACTTTCTATGATATGAACCTGTCCTGTGAGTCCAGTTTTAGATTCCGATGCTTCACTTCAGGTTTACTGTATCCCTTGGACCTTCTTATTGACGATGAAACACAGAAAATGCATCCCAAATTAATGCAAAAGGCACAATGCCGACTTAAGAACAAGAGGACTGACTCTCTCACTTTCTATGATATGAACCTCTCCTGTGAGTCCAGTTTTAGATTCCGATGCTGCACTTCAGGTTTACCGTATCCCTTAGACCTTCTTATTGACGAGGAAACACAGAAATTGCGTCCGAATTTAATACATAAATCACAATGCCGACTTATTTACAAGAGGACTGACACTCTTACTTTCCTTGATATGAACGTCTCCTGTGAGTCCAGTTTTAGATTCCGATGCTTTACTTCAGGTTTACTGTATCCCTTGGACCTTCTTATTGACGATGAAACACAGAAATTGCATCCGAATTTAATGCAAAAGGCACAATGCCGACTTAAGAACAAGAGGACTGACACTCTCACTTTCTATGATATGGACCTCTCCTGTGAGTCCAATTTTAGATTCCGATGCTTCACTTCAGGTTTACTGTATCCCTTGGACCTTCTTATTGACGATGAAACACAGATATTGCATCCGAATTTAATACAAAAGTCGCAATGCCGACTTAAGTACAAGAGGACTGAAACTCTTACTATCTTTGATATGAACCTCTCCTGTGAGTCCAGTTTTAGATTCCGATGATTCACTTCAGTTTTACTGTATCCCTTGGACCTTCTTATTGACGATGAAACAAAGAAATTGCATCCGAATCTAATCCAAAAGGCAAAATGGCGACTTAAGAACAAGGGGACTGACACTCTCACTTTCTATGATATGAACCTCTCCTGTGAGTCCAGTTTTAGATTCCGATGCTGCACTTCAGGTTTACTGTTTCACTTGGACCTTCTTATTGACGATGAAACACAGAAATTGCATCCGAATTTAATACAAAAGTCACAATGCGGACTTAAGTACATAAGGACTGACACTCTCACTTTCTATGATATGAATCTCTCCTGTGTGTCCAGTTTCAGATTCCGATGTTTCACTTCAGGTTTACTGTAACCCTTGGACCTTCTTATTGCCGATGAAACACAGAAATTACATCCGAATTTAATGCAAAAGGCACAATGCCGACTTAAGAACAAGAGGACTGACACTCTCACTTCCTATGATATGAACCTCTCCTGTGAGTCCAGTTTTAGATTCCGATGCTTCACTTGAGGTTTACTGTATCCCTTGGACCTTCTTATTGACGATGAAACACAGAAATTGCATCCGAATTTAATACAATAATCACAATGCTGACTTAAGTAGAAGAGGACAGAAACTCTAACTTTCTTCGATTTGAACCTCTCCTGTGAGATCAGTTTTAGATTCCGATGCTTCACTTCAGGTTTACTGTATCCCTTGGACCTTCTTATTGACGACGAAACACAGAAATTGCATCCGAATTTAATACAAAAGGCACAATGCCGACTTAAGTACATAAGGACTGATACTCATACATTCTATGAAATGAATCTCTCCTGTGTGTCCAGTTTCAGATTCCGTTGTTTCACTTCAGGTTTACTGTATCCCTTGGACCTTCTTATTGACGATGAAACACAGAAATAGCATCCGCATTTAATACAAAAGGCACAATGCCGACTTAAGTACAAGAGGACTGACACTCTCACTTTCTATGATATGAACCTCTCCTGTGAGTCCAGTTTTAGATTCAGATGCTTCACTTCAGATTTACTGGATCACTTGTACCGTCTTGTTGACGATGAAACACAGAGATTGCATTCGAATTTAATACAAATGTCACAATGCCGACTTAAGTACATAAGGACTGATACTCATACATTCTATGAAATGAATGTCTCCTGTGTGTCCAGTTTCAGATTCCGTTGTTTCAGTTCAGGTTTACTGTATCCCTTGGAACTTCTTATTGACGATGAAACACAGAAATAGCATCCGCATTTAAAACAAAAGGCACAATGGCGACTTAAGTACAAGAGGACTGACACTCTCACTTTCTATGATATGAACTTCTCCTGTGAGTCCAGTTTTAGATTCCGATGCTTCACTTCTGGTTTACTGTATTCCTTGGACCTTCTTATTAACGATGAAACACAGAAATTGCATCCGAATTTAATACGAAAGGCACAATGCCGACTTAAGTACAAGAGGACTGACACTCTCACTTTCTATGATATGAACCTCTCCTGTGAGTCCAGTTTTAGATTCCGATGCTCCACTTCAGGTTTACTGTATCCCTTGGACCTTCTTATTGACGATGAAACACAGAAATTGCATCCGAATTTAATACAAAAGGCACAATGCCGACTTAAGAACAAGAGGACTGACACTCTCACATTCTATGATATGAACCTCTCCTGAAAGTCCAGTTTTAGATTCCGATGCTGCACTTCAGGTTTACTGTATCCCTTAGACCTTCTTATTGACGAGGAAACACAGAAATTGCATCCGAATTTAATACCTAAGTCACAATGCCGACTTAAGAACAAGAGGACTGACACTCTCACTTTCTATGATATGAACCTCTCCTGTGAGTCCAGTTTTAGATTCCGATGCTGCACTTCAGGTTTACCGTATCCCTTAGACCTTCTTATTGACGAGGAAACACAGAAATTGCGTCCGAATTTAATACATATATCACAATGCCGACTTATTTACAAGAGGACTGACACTCTTACTTTCCTTGATATGAACGTCTCCTGTGAGTCCAGTTTTAGATTCCGATGCTTTACTTCAGGTTTACTGTATCCCTTGGACCTTCTTATTGACGATGAAACACAGAAATTGCATCCGAATTTAATGCAAAAGGCACAATGCCGACTTAAGAACAAGAGGACTGACACTCTCACTTTCTATGATATGAACCTCTCCTGTGAGTCCAGTTTTAGATTCCGATGCTTCACTTCAGGTTTACTGTATCCCTTGGACCTTCTTATTGACGATGAAACACAGAAATTGCATCCGAATTTAATACAAAAGTCGCAATGCCGTCTTAAGTACAAGAGGACTGAAACTCTTACTATCTTTGATATGAACCTCTCCTGTGAGTCCAGTTTTAGATTCCGATGATTCACTTCAGTTTTACTGTATCCCTTGGACCTTCTTATTGACGATGAAACAAAGAAATTGCATCCGAATCTAATCCAAAAGGCACAATGGTGACTTAAGAACAAGGGGA
This sequence comes from Schistocerca serialis cubense, assembly GCF_023864345.2. Taxonomy (NCBI): domain Eukaryota; kingdom Metazoa; phylum Arthropoda; class Insecta; order Orthoptera; family Acrididae; genus Schistocerca; species Schistocerca serialis. Next base: position 21,626,726 of record NC_064647.1, on the reverse strand, counting down.
CTGACACTCTCACTTTCTATGATATGAACCTCTCCTGTGAGTCCAGTTTTAGATTCCGATGCTGCACTTCAGGTTTACTGTTTCACTTGGACCTTCTTATTGACGATGAAACACAGAAATTGCATCCGAATTTAATACAAAAGTCACAATCCGGACTTAAGTACATAAGGACTGACACTCTCACTTTCTATGATATGAATCTCTCCTGTGTGTCCAGTTTCAGATTCCGATGTTTCACTTCAGGTTTACTGTAACCCTTGGACCTTCTTATTGCCGATGAAACACAGAAATTACATCCGAATTTAATGCAAAAGGCACAATGCCGACTTAAGAACAAGAGGACTGACACTCTCACTTCCTATGATATGAACCTCTCCTGTGAGTCCAGTTTTAGATTCCGATGCTTCACTTGAGGTTTACTGTATTCCTTGGACCTTCTTATTAACGATGAAACACAGAAATTGCATCCGAATTTAATACGAAAGGCACAATGCCGACTTAAGTACAAGAGGACTGACACTCTCACTTTCTATGATATGAACCTCTCCTGTGAGTCCAGTTTTAGATTCCGATGCTCCACTTCAGGTTTACTGTATCCCTTGGACCTTCTTATTGACGATGAAACACAGAAATTGCATCCGAATTTAATACAAAAGGCACAATGCCGACTTAAGAACAAGAGGACTGACACTCTCACATTCTATGATATGAACCTCTCCTGAAAGTCCAGTTTTAGATTCCGATGCTGCACTTCAGGTTTACTGTATCCCTTAGACCTTCTTATTGACGAGGAAACACAGAAATTGCGTCCGAATTTAATACATAAGTCACAATGCCGACTTAAGTTCATAAGGACTGACACTCTCACTTTCTATGAAATGAATCTCTCCTGTGTGTCCAGTATTAGATTCCGATGCTTCACTTCAGGTTTACAGTATCCCTTGGACCTTTTTATTGACGATGAAACACAGAAATTGCATCCGAATTTAATACAAAAGTCACAATGCCGACTGAATTACAAGAGGCCCGACACTCTCACTTTCTATGATATGAACCTCTCCTGTGAGTCCAGTTTTAGATTCCGATGCTTCACTTCAGGTTTACTGTATCCCTTGGACCTTCTTATTGACGATGAAACACAGAAATTGCATCCGAAATTAAAACAAAAGGCACAATGCCGACTTAAGAACAAGAGGACTGACACTCTCACTTTCTATTATATGAACCTCTCCTGTGAGTCCAGTTTTAGATTCCGATGCTGCACTTCAGGTTTACTGTATCCCTTGGACCTTCTTATTGACGATGAAACACAGAAATTGCATCCGAATTTAATACAAAAGGCACAATGCCGACTTAAGTCCAAGAGGACTGACACTCTCACTTTCTATGATATGAACCTCTCCTGTGAGTCCAGTTTTGGATTCAGATGCTTCACTTCAGATTTACTGTATCCCTTGGACCTTCTTATTGACGATGAAACACAGAAATTGCATCCGAATTTTATACAATAATCACAATGCTGACTTAAGTAGAAGAGGACAGAAACTCTAACTTTCTTCGATTTGAACCTCTCCTGTGAGATCAGTTTTAGATTCCGATGCTTCACTTCAGGTTTACTGTATCCCTTGGACCTTCTTATTGACGACGAAACACAGAAATTGCATCCGAATTTAATACAAAAGGCACAATGCCGACTTAAGTACATAAGGACTGATACTCATACATTCTATGAAATGAATCTCTCCTGTGTGTCCAGTTTCAGATTCCGTTGTTTCACTTCAGGTTTACTGTATCCCTTGGACCTTCTTATTGACGATGAAACACAGAAATAGCATCCGCATTTAATACAAAAGGCACAATGCCGACTTAAGTACAAGAGGACTGACACTCTCACTTTCTATGATATGAACTTCCCCTGTGAGTCCAGTTTTAGATTCCGATGCTTCACTTCTGGTTTACTGTATTCCTTGGACCTTCTTATTAACGATGAAACACAGAAATTGCATCCGAATTTAATACGAAAGGCACAATGCCGACTTAAGTACAAGAGGACTGACACTCTCACTTTCTATGATATGAACCTCTCCTGTGAGTCCAGTTTTAGATTCCGATGCTCCACTTCAAGTTTACTGTATCCCTTGGACCATCTTATTGACGATGAAACACAGAAATTGCATCCGAATTTAATACAAAACGCACAATGCCGACTTAAGAACAAGAGGACTGACACTCTCACTTTCTATGATATGAACCTCTCCTGAAAGTCCGGTTTTAGATTCCGATGCTGCACTTCAGGTTTACTGTATCCCTTAGACCTTCTTATTGACGAGGAAACACAGAAATTGCGTCCGAATTTAATACATAAGTCACAATGCCGACTTAAGTACATAAGGACTGACACTCTCACTTTCTATGAAATGAATCTCTCCTGTGTGTCCTGTATTAGATTCCGATGCTTCACTTCAGGTTTACTGTATCCCTTGGACCTTTTTATTGACGATGAAACACAGAAATTGCATCCGAATTTAATACAAAAGTCACAATGCCGACTGAAGTACAAGAGGCCCGACACTCTCACTTTCTATGATATGAACCTCTCCTGTGAGTCCAGTTTTAGATTCCGATGCGTCACTTCAGGTTTACTGTATCCCTTGGACCTTCTTATTGACGATGAAACACAGAAATTGCATCCGAATTTAAAACAAAAGGCACAATGCCGACTTAAGAACAAGAGGACTGACACTCTCACTTTCTATTATATGAACCTCTCCTGTGAGTCCAGTTTTAGATTCCGATGCTGCACTTCAGGTTTACTGTATCCCTTGGACCTTCTTATTGACGATGAAACACAGAAATTGCATCCGAATTTAATACAAAAGGCACAATGCCGACTTAAGTCCAAGAGGACTGACACTCTCACTTTCTATGATATGAACCTCTCCTGTGAGTCCAGTTTTGGATTCAGATGCTTCACTTCAGATTTACTGTATCCCTTGGACCTTCTTATTGACGATGAAACACAGAAATTGCATCCGAATTTAATGCAAAATGCACAATGCCGACTTAAGGACAAGAGGACTGACACTCTCACTTTCTATGATATGAACCTCTCCTGTGAGTCCAATTTTAGATTCCGATGCTTCACTTGAGGTTTACTGTATCCCTTGGACCTTCTTATTGACGATGAAACACAGAAATTGCATCCGAATTTTATACAATAATCACAATGCTGACTTAAGTAGAAGAGGACAGAAACTCTAACTTTCTTCGATTTGAACCTCTCCTGTGAGATCAGTTTTAGATTCCGATGCTTCACTTCAGGTTTACTGTATCCCTGGGACCTTCTTATTGACGACGAAACACAGAAATTGCACCCGAATTTAATACAAAAGGCACAATGCCGACTTAAGTACATAAGGACTGATACTCATACATTCTATGAAATGAATCTCTCCTGTGTGTCCAGTTTCAGATTCCGTTGTTTCACTTCAGGTTTACTGTATCCCTTGGACCTTCTTATTGACGATGAAACACAGAAATAGCATCCGCATTTAATACAAAAGGCACAATGCCGACTTAAGTCCAAGAGGACTGACACTCTCACTTTCTATGATATGAACCTCTCCTGTGAGTCCAGTTTTGGATTCAGATGCTTCACTTCAGATTTACTGTATCCCTTGGACCTTCTTATTGACGATGAAACACAGAAATTGCATCCGAATTTTATACAATAATCACAATGCTGACTTAAGTAGAAGAGGACAGAAACTCTAACTTTCTTCGATTTGAACCTCTCCTGTGAGATCAGTTTTAGATTCCGATGCTTCACTTCAGGTTTACTGTATCCCTTGGACCTTCTTATTGACGACGAAACACAGAAATTGCATCCGAATTTAATACAAAAGGCACAATGCCGACTTAAGTACATAAGGACTGATACTCATACATTCTATGAAATGAATCTCTCCTGTGTGTCCAGTTTCAGATTCCGTTGTTTCACTTCAGGTTTACTGTATCCCTTGGACCTTCTTATTGACGATGAAACACAGAAATAGCATCCGCATTTAATACAAAAGGCACAATGCCGACTTAAGTACAAGAGGACTGACACTCTCACTTTCTATGATATGAACTTCCCCTGTGAGTCCAGTTTTAGATTCCGATGCTTCACTTCTGGTTTACTGTATTCCTTGGACCTTCTTATTAACGATGAAACACAGAAATTGCATCCGAATTTAATACGAAAGGCACAATGCCGACTTAAGTACAAGAGGACTGACACTCTCACTTTCTATGATATGAACCTCTCCTGTGAGTCCAGTTTTAGATTCCGATGCTCCACTTCAAGTTTACTGTATCCCTTGGACCATCTTATTGACGATGAAACACAGAAATTGCATCCGAATTTAATACAAAACGCACAATGCCGACTTAAGAACAAGAGGACTGACACTCTCACTTTCTATGATATGAACCTCTCCTGAAAGTCCGGTTTTAGATTCCGATGCTGCACTTCAGGTTTACTGTATCCCTTAGACCTTCTTATTGACGAGGAAACACAGAAATTGCGTCCGAATTTAATACATAAGTCACAATGTCGACTTAAGTACATAAGGACTGACACTCTCACTTTCTATGAAATGAATCTCTCCTGTGTGTCCTGTATTAGATTCCGATGCTTCACTTCAGGTTTACTGTATCCCTTGGACCTTTTTATTGACGATGAAACACAGAAATTGCATCCGAATTTAATACAAAAGTCACAATGCCGACTGAAGTACAAGAGGCCCGACACTCTCACTTTCTATGATATGAACCTCTCCTGTGAGTCCAGTTTTAGATTCCGATGCGTCACTTCAGGTTTACTGTATCCCTTGGACCTTCTTATTGACGATGAAACACAGAAATTGCATCCGAATTTAAAACAAAAGGCACAATGCCGACTTAAGAACAAGAGGACTGACACTCTCACTTTCTATTATATGAACCTCTCCTGTGAGTCCAGTTTTAGATTCCGATGCTGCACTTCAGGTTTACTGTATCCCTTGGACCTTCTTATTGACGATGAAACACAGAAATTGCATCCGAATTTAATACAAAAGGCACAATGCCGACTTAAGTCCAAGAGGACTGACACTCTCACTTTCTATGATATGAACCTCTCCTGTGAGTCCAGTTTTGGATTCAGATGCTTCACTTCAGATTTACTGTATCCCTTGGACCTTCTTATTGACGATGAAACACAGAAATTGCATCCGAATTTAATGCAAAATGCACAATGCCGACTTAAGGACAAGAGGACTGACACTCTCACTTTCTATGATATGAACCTCTCCTGTGAGTCCAATTTTAGATTCCGATGCTTCACTTGAGGTTTACTGTATCCCTTGGACCTTCTTATTGACGATGAAACACAGAAATTGCATCCGAATTTTATACAATAATCACAATGCTGACTTAAGTAGAAGAGGACAGAAACTCTAACTTTCTTCGATTTGAACCTCTCCTGTGAGATCAGTTTTAGATTCCGATGTTTCACTTCAGGTTTACTGTATCCCTGGGACCTTCTTATTGACGACGAAACACAGAAATTGCATCCGAATTTAATACAAAAGGCACAATGCCGACTTAAGTACAAGAGGACTGACACTCTCACTTTCTATGATATGAACCTCTCCTGTGAGTCCAGTTTTAGATTCCGATGCTCCACTTCAGGTTTACTGAATCCCTTGGACCTTCTTATTGACGATGAAACACAGAAATTGCATCCGAATTTAATACAAAAGGCACAATGCCGACTTAAGAACAAGAGGACTGACACTCTCACTTTCTATGAAATGAACCTCTCCTGAAAGTCCAGTTTTAGATTCCGATGCTGCACTTCAGGTTTACTGTATCCCTTAGACCTTCTTATTGACGAGGAAACACAGAAATTGCGTCCGAATTTAATACATAAGTCACAATGTCGACTTAAGTACATAAGGACTGACACTCTCACTTTCTATGAAATGAATCTCTCCTGTGTGTCCAGTATTAGATTCCGATGCTTCACTTCAGGTTTACTGTATCCCTTGGACCTTTTTATTGACGATGAAACACAGAAATTGCATCCGAATTTAATACAAAAGTCACAATGCCGACTGAAGTACAAGAGGACCGACACTCTCACTTTCTATGATATGAACCTCTCCTGTGAGTCCACTTTTAGATTCCGATGCTTCACTTCAGGTTTACTGTATCCCTTGGACCTTCTTATTGACGATGAAACACAGAAATTGCATCCGAATTTAAAACAAAAGGCACAATGCCGACTTAAGAACAAGAAGACTGACACTCTCACTTTCTATTATATGAACCTCTCCTGTGAGTCCAGTTTTAGATTCCGATGCTGCACTTCGGGTTTACTGTATCCCTTGGACCTTCTTATTGACGATGAAACACAGAAATTGCATCCGAATTTAATACAAAAGGCACAATGCCGACTTAAGTCCAAGAGGACTGACACTCTCACTTTCTATGATATGAACCTCTCCTGTGAGTCCAGTTTTGGATTCAGATGCTTCACTTCAGATTTACTGTATCCCTTGGACCTTCTTATTGACGATGAAACACAGAAATTGCATCCGAATTTAATGCAAAAGGCACAATGCCGACTTAAGGACAAGAGGACTGACACTCTCACTTTCTATGATATGAACCTCTCCTGTGAGTCCAATTTTAGATTCCGATGCTGCACTTCAGGTTTACTGTATCACTTTGACCTTCTTGTTGTTGTTGTGGTCTTCAGTCCTGAGACTGGTTTGATGCAGCTCTCCATGCTACTCTATCCTGTGCAAGCTTTTTCATCTCCCAGTACCTACTGCAACCTACATCCTTCTGAATCTGCTTAGTGTATTCATCTCTTGGTCTCCCTCTACGATTTTTACCCTCCACGCTGCCCTCCAATACCAAATTGGTGATCCCTTGATGCCTCAGAACATGTCCTACCAACCGATCCCTTCTTCTGGTCAAGTTGTGCCACAAACTTCTCTTCTCCCCAATCCTATTCAATACTTCCTCATTAGTTATGTGATCTACCCATCTAATCTTCAGCATTCTTCTGTAGCACCACATTTCGAAAGCTTCTATTCTCTTCTTGTCCAAACTATTTATCGTCCATGTTTCACTTCCATACATGGCTACACTCCATACGAATACTTTCAGAAATGACTTCCTGACACTTAAATCAATACTGGATGTTAACAAATTTCTTATTGACGATGAAACACAGAAATTGCATCCGAATTTAATACAAAAGGCACAATTCCGACTTAACTACATGAGGACTGACACTCTCACATTCTATGATATGAACCTCTCCTGTGAGTCCAGTTTTAGATTCAGATGCTCCACTTCAGGTTTACTGTATCCTTTGGACCTTCTTATTGACGATGAAACACAGAAATTGCATCCGAATTTAATACAATAATCACAATGCCGACTTAAGTAGAAGAGGACAGAAACTCTAACTTTCTTCGATATGAACCTCTCCTGTGAGATCAGTTGTAAATTCCGATGCTTCACTTCAGGTTTACTGTATCCCTTCGACCTTCTTATTGACGATGAAACACAGAAATTGCATCCGAATTTAATACAAAAAGCACAATGCCGACTTAAGTAGAAGAGGACTGACACTCTCACTTTCTATGATATGAACCTCTCCTGTGAGTCCAGTTTTAGATTCAGATGCTTCACTTCAGATTTACTGTATCCCTTGCACCTTCTTATTGACGATGAAACACAGAGATTGCATCCGAATTTAATACAAAAGTCACAATGCCGACTTAGGTACATTAGGACTGACACTCTCACATTCTATGAAATGAATCTCTCCTGTGTGTCCAGTTTCAGATTCCGTTGTTTCACTTCAGGTTTACTGCATCCCTTGGACCTTCTTATTAACGATGAAACTCAGAAATTGCATCCGAATTTAATACAAAAGTCACAATGCCGACTTAAGTACAGGAGGACTGACACTCTCACTTTCTATGATATGAACCTCTCCTGTGAGTCCAGTTTTAGATTCCGATGCTTCACTTCAGGTTTACTGTGTCCCTTGGAACTTCTTATTGACGATGAAACACAGAAATAGCATCCTCATTTAAAACAAAAGGCACAATGCCGACTTAAGTACTAGAGGACTGACACTCTCACTTTCTATGATATGAACCTCTCCTGTGAGTCCAGTTTTAGATTCCGATGCTTCACTTCAGGTTTACTGTATCCCTTGGACCTTCTTATTGACGATGAAACACAGAAATTGCATCCGAATTTAATACAAAAGGCACAATGCCGACTTAAGTACAAGAGGATTGACACTCTCACTTTCTATGATATGAACCTCTCCTGTGAGTCCAGTTTTAGATTCCGATGCTCCACTTCAGGTTTACTGTTTCCCTTGGACCTTCCTATTGACGATGAAACACAGAAATTGCATCCGAATTTAATACAAAAGGCATAATGCCGACTTATTTACAAGAGGACTGACACTCTCAGTTTCCTTGATATGAACGTCTCCTGTGAGTCCAGTTTTAGATTCCGATGCTTCACTTCAGGTTTACTGTATCCCTTGGACCTTCTTATTGACGATGAAACACAGAAATTGCATCCGAATTTAATGATAAAGGCACAATGCCGACTTAAGAACAAGAGGACTGACACTCTCACTTTCTATGATATGAACCTCTCCCGTGAGTCCAGTTTTAGATTCCGATGCTGCACTTCAGGTTTACTGTATCCCTTAGACCTTCTTATTGACGAGGAAACACAGAAATTGCGTCCGAATTTAATACATAAGTCACAATGCCGACTTAAGTACATAAGGTTTGACACTCTCACTTTCTATGAAATGAATCTCTCCTGCGTGTCCAGTTTCAGATTCCGATGATTCACTTCAGGTTTACTGTATCCCTTGGACCTTCTTATTGACGATGAAACACAGAAATTGCATCCGAATTTAATACAAAAGTCACAATGCCGACTTAAGTACAAGAGGACTGACACTCTCACTTTCTATGATATGAACCTCTCCTGTGAGTCCAGTTTTAGATTCCGATGCTTCACTTGAGGTTTACTGTATCCCTTGGACCTTCTTATTGACGATGAAACACAGAAATTGCATCCGAATTTAAAACAAAAGGCACAATGCCGACTTAAGTACAAGAGGACTGACACTCTCACTTTCTATGATAGGAAACTCTCCTGTGAGTCCAGTTTTAGATTCCGATGCTTCACTTCAGGTTTACTGTATCCCTTGGACATTATTATTGACGGTGAAACACAGAAATTGCATCCGAATTTAATACAAAAGTCGCAATGCCGACTTAAGTACAAGAGGACTGAAACTCTTACTTTCTTTGATATGAACCTCTCCTGTGAGTCCAGTTTTAGATTCCGATGCTCCACTTCAGGTTTACTGTATCCCTTGGACCTTCTTATTGACGATGAAACACAGAAATTGCATCCTAAATTAATACAAAAGTCACAATGCCGACTTAAGTAGAAGAGGACAGAAACTCTAACTTTCTTTGATATGAACCTCCCCTGTGAGATCAGTTTTAGATTCCGTTGCTTCACTTCAGGTTTACTGTTTTCCTTGGACCTTCTTATTGACGATGAAACACAGAAATTGAATCCGAATTTAATACAAAAGTCACAATGCCGACTTAAGTACAAGAGGACTGACACTCTCACTTTCTATGATAGGAAACTCTCCTGTGAGTCCAGTTTTAGATTCCGATGCTTCACTTCAGGTTTACTGTATCCCTTGGACCTTCTTATTGACGATGAAACACAGAAATTGCATCCGAATTTAAAAGAAAAGGCACAATGCCGACTTAAGAACAAGAAGACTGACACTCTCACTTTCTATTATATGAACCTCTCCTGTAAGTCCAGTTTTAGATTCCGATGCTGCACTTCAGGTTTACTGTATCCCTTGGACCTTCTTATTGGCGATGAAACACAGAAATTGCATCCGAATTTAATACAAAAGGCACAATGCCGACTTAAGTCCAAGAGGACTGACACTCTCACTTTCTATGATATGAACCTCTCCTGTGAGTCCAGTTTTGGATTCAGATGCTTCACTTCAGATTTACTGTATCCCTTGGACCTTCTTATTGACGATGAAACACAGAAATTGCATCCGAATTTAATGCAAAAGGCACAATGCCGACTTAAGGACAAGAGGACTGACACTCTCACTTTCTATGATATGAACCTCTCCTGTGAGTCCAATTTTAGATTCCGATGCTGCACTTCAGGTTTACTGTATCACTTTGACCTTCTTGTTGTTGTTGTGGTCTTCAGTCCTGAGACTGGTTTGATGCAGCTCTAAATGCTACTCTATCCTGTGCAAGCTTTTTCATCTCCCTGTACCTACTGCAACCTACATCCTTCTGAATCTGCTTCGTGTATTCATCTCTTGGTCTCCCTCTACGATTTTTACCCTCCACGCTGCCCTCCAATACTAAATTGGTGATCCCTTGATGCCTCAGAACATGTCCTACCAACCGATCCCATCTTCTGGTCAAGTTGTGCCACAAACTTCTCTTCTCCCCAATCCTATTCAATACTTCCTCATTAGTTATGTGATCTACCCATCTAATCTTCAGCATTCTTCTGTAGCACCACATTTCGAAAGCTTCTATTCTCTTCTTGTCCAAACTATTTATCGTCCATGTTTCACTTCCATACATGGCTACACTCCATACGAATACTTTCAGAAATGACTTCCTGACACTTAAATCAATACTGGATGTTAACAAATTTCTTATTGACAATGAAACACAGAAATTGCATCCGAATTTAATACAAAAGGCACAATGCCGACTTAACTACATGAGGACTGACACTCTCACATTCTATGATATGAACCTCTCCTGTGAGTCCAGTTTTAGATTCAGATGCTCCACTTCAGGTTTACTGTATCCCTTGGACCTTCTTATTGACGATGAAACACAGAAATTGCATCCGAATTTAATACAAACGGCACAATGCTGACTTATTTACAAGAGGACTGACACTCTTACTTTCCTTGATATAAACGTCTCCTGTGAGTACAGTTTTAGATTCCGATGCTTCACTTCAGGATTACTGTATCCCTTGGACCTTCTTATTGACGATGAAACACAGAAATTGCATCCGAATTTAATACAATAATCACAATGCCGACTTAAGTAGAAGAGGACAGAAACTCTTACTTTCTTCGATATGAACCTCTCCTGTGAGATCAGTTGTAAATTCCGATGCTTCACTTCAGGTTTACTGTATCCCTTGGACCTTCTTATTGACGATGAAACACAGAAATTGCATCCGAATTTAATACAAAAAGCACAATGCCGACTTAAGTAGAAGAGGACTGACACTCTCACTTTCTATGATATGAACCTCTCCTGTGAGTCCAGTTTTAGATTCAGATGCTTCACTTCAGATTTACTGTATCCCTTGCACCTTGTTATTGACGATGAAACACAGAGATTGCATCCGAATTTAATACAAAAGTCACAATGCCGACTTATTTACAAGAGGACTGACACTCTCACTTTCTATGATATGAATCTCTCCTGTGTCTCCAGTTTCAGATTCCGATGTTTCACTTCAGGTTTACTGTATCCCTTGGACCTTCTTATTGACGATGAAACACAGAAATTGCATCCGAATTTAATACAAAAGTCACAATGCCGACTTAAGTACAAGAGGACTGACACTCTCACTTTCTATGATATGAACCACTCCTGTGAGTCCAGTTTTAGATTCCGATGCTTCACTTCAGGTTTACTGTATCCCTTGGACCTTCTTATTGACGATGAAACACAGAAATAGCATCCTCATTTACAACAAAAGGCACAATGCCGACTTAAGTACTAGAGGACTGACACTCTCACTTTCTATGATATGAACCTCTCCTGTGAGTCCAGTTTTAGATTCCGATGCTTCACTTCAGGTTTACTGTATCCCTTGGACCTTCTTATTGACGATGAAACACAGAAATTGCATCCGAATTTAATACAAAAGGCACAATGCCGACTTAAGTACAAGAGGATTGTTACTCTCACTTTCTATGATATGAACCTCTCCTGTGAGTCCAGTTTTAGATTCCGATGCTCCACTTCAGGTTTACTGTATCCCTTGGACCTTCCTATTGACGATGAAACACAGAAATTGCATCAGAATTTAATACAAAAGGCATAATGCCGACTTATTTACAAGAGGACTGACACTCTCAGTTTCCTTGATATGAACGTCTCCTGTGAGTCCAGTTTTAGATTCCGATGCTTCACTTCAGGTTTACTGTATCCCTTGGACCTTCTTATTGACGATGAAACACAGAAATTGCATCCGAATTTAATGATAAAGGCACAATGCCGACTTAAGAACAAGAGGACTGACACTCTCACTTTCTATGATATGAACCTCTCCTGTGAGTCCAGTTTTAGACTCCGATGCTGCACTTCAGGTTTACTGTATCCCTTGGACCTTCTTATTGACGACGAAACACAGAAATTGCACCCGAATTTAATACAAAAGGCACAATGCCGACTTAAGTACATAAGGACTGATACTCATACATTCTATGAAATGAATCTCTCCTGTGTGTCCAGTTTCAGATTCCGTTGTTTCACTTCAGGTTTACTGTATCCCTTGGACCTTCTTATTGACGATGAAACACAGAAATAGCATCCGCATTTAATACAAAAGGCACAATGCCGACTTAAGTACAAGAGGACTGACACTCTCACATTCTATGATATGAACTTCTCCTGTGAGTCCAGTTTTAGATTCCGATGCTTCACTTCTGGTTTACTGTATTCCTTGGACCTTCTTATTAACGATGAAACACAGAAATTGCATCCGAATTTAATACAAAAGGCACAATGCCGACTTAAGTACAAGAGGACTGACACTCTCACTTTCTATGATATGAACCTCTCCTGTGAGTCCAGTTTTAGATTCCGATGCTCCACTTCAGGTTTACTGAATCCCTTGGACCTTCTTATTGACGATGAAACACAGAAATTGCATCCGAATTTAATACAAAAGGCACAATGCCGACTTAAGAACAAGAGGACTGACACTCTCACTTTCTATGAAATGAACCTCTCCTGAAAGTCCAGTTTTAGATTCCGATGCTGCACTTCAGGTTTACTGTATCCCTTAGACCTTCTTATTGACGAGGAAACACAGAAATTGCGTCCGAATTTAATACATAAGTCACAATGTCGACTTAAGTACATAAGGACTGACACTCTCACTTTCTATGAAATGAATCTCTCCTGTGTGTCCAGTATTAGATTCCGATGCTTCACTTCAGGTTTACTGTATCCCTTGGACCTTTTTATTGACGATGAAACACAGAAATTGCATCCGAATTTAATACAAAAGTCACAATGCCGACTGAAGTACAAGAGGACCGACACTCTCACTTTCTATGATATGAACCTCTCCTGTGAGTCCACTTTTAGATTCCGATGCTTCACTTCAGGTTTACTGTATCCCTTGGACCTTCTTATTGACGATGAAACACAGAAATTGCATCCGAATTTAAAACAAAAGGCACAATGCCGACTTAAGAACAAGAAGACTGACACTCTCACTTTCTATTATATGAACCTCTCCTGTGAGTCCAGTTTTAGATTCCGATGCTGCACTTCGGGTTTACTGTATCCCTTGGACCTTCTTATTGACGATGAAACACAGAAATTGCATCCGAATTTAATACAAAAGGCACAATGCCGACTTAAGTCCAAGAGGACTGACACTCTCACTTTCTATGATATGAACCTCTCCTGTGAGTCCAGTTTTGGATTCAGATGCTTCACTTCAGATTTACTGTATCCCTTGGACCTTCTTATTGACGATGAAACACAGAAATTGCATCCGAATTTAATGCAAAAGGCACAATGCCGACTTAAGGACAAGAGGACTGACACTCTCACTTTCTATGATATGAACCTCTCCTGTGAGTCCAATTTTAGATTCCGATGCTGCACTTCAGGTTTACTGTATCACTTTGACCTTCTTGTTGTTGTTGTGGTCTTCAGTCCTGAGACTGGTTTGATGCAGCTCTCCATGCTACTCTATCCTGTGCAAGCTTTTTCATCTCCCAGTACCTACTGCAACCTACATCCTTCTGAATCTGCTTAGTGTATTCATCTCTTGGTCTCCCTCTACGATTTTTACCCTCCACGCTGCCCTCCAATACCAAATTGGTGATCCCTTGATGCCTCAGAACATGTCCTACCAACCGATCCCTTCTTCTGGTCAAGTTGTGCCACAAACTTCTCTTCTCCCCAATCCTATTCAATACTTCCTCATTAGTTATGTGATCTACCCATCTAATCTTCAGCATTCTTCTGTAGCACCACATTTCGAAAGCTTCTATTCTCTTCTTGTCCAAACTATTTATCGTCCATGTTTCACTTCCATACATGGCTACACTCCATACGAATACTTTCAGAAATGACTTCCTGACACTTAAATCAATACTGGATGTTAACAAATTTCTTATTGACGATGAAACACAGAAATTGCATCCGAATTTAATACAAAAGGCACAATTCCGACTTAACTACATGAGGACTGACACTCTCACATTCTATGATATGAACCTCTCCTGTGAGTCCAGTTTTAGATTCAGATGCTCCACTTCAGGTTTACTGTATCCTTTGGACCTTCTTATTGACGATGAAACACAGAAATTGCATCCGAATTTAATACAATAATCACAATGCCGACTTAAGTAGAAGAGGACAGAAACTCTAACTTTCTTCGATATGAACCTCTCCTGTGAGATCAGTTGTAAATTCCGATGCTTCACTTCAGGTTTACTGTATCCCTTCGACCTTCTTATTGACGATGAAACACAGAAATTGCATCCGAATTTAATACAAAAAGCACAATGCCGACTTAAGTAGAAGAGGACTGACACTCTCACTTTCTATGATATGAACCTCTCCTGTGAGTCCAGTTTTAGATTCAGATGCTTCACTTCAGATTTACTGTATCCCTTGCACCTTCTTATTGACGATGAAACACAGAGATTGCATCCGAATTTAATACAAAAGTCACAATGCCGACTTAGGTACATTAGGACTGACACTCTCACATTCTATGAAATGAATCTCTCCTGTGTGTCCAGTTTCAGATTCCGTTGTTTCACTTCAGGTTTACTGCATCCCTTGGACCTTCTTATTAACGATGAAACTCAGAAATTGCATCCGAATTTAATACAAAAGTCACAATGCCGACTTAGTACAGGAGGACTGACACTCTCACTTTCTATGATATGAACCTCTCCTGTGAGTCCAGTTTTAGATTCCGATGCTTCACTTCAGGTTTACTGTGTCCCTTGGAACTTCTTATTGACGATGAAACACAGAAATAGCATCCTCATTTTAAAACAAAAGGCACAATGCCGACTTAAGTACTAGGAGGACTGGACACTCTCACTTTCTATGATATGAACCTCTCCTGTGAGTCCAGTTTTAGATTCCGATGCTTCACTTCAGGTTTACTGTATCCCTTGGACCTTCTTATTGACGATGAAACACAGAAATTGCATCCGAATTTAATACAAAAGGCACAATGCCGACTTAAGTACAAGAGGATTGACACTCTCACTTTCTATGATATATGAACCTCTCCTGTGAGTCCAGTTTTAGATTCCGATGCTCACTTCAGGTTTACTGTTTCCCTTGGACCTTCCTATTGACGATGAAACACAGAAATTGCATCCGAATTTAATACAAAAGGCATTAATGCCGACTTATTACAAGAGGACTGACACTCTCAGTTTCCTTGATATGAACGTCTCCTGTGAGTCCAGTTTTAGATTCCGATGCTTCACTTCAGGTTTACTGTATCCTTGGACCTTCTTATTGACGATGAAACACAGAAATTGCATCCGAATTTAATGATAAAGGCACAATGCCGACTTAAGAACAAGAGGACTGACACTCTCACTTTCTATGATATGAACCTCTCCTCGTGAGTCCAGTTTTAGATTCCGATGCTGCACTTCAGGTTTACTGTATCCCTTAGGACCTTCTTATTGACGAGGAAACACAGAAATTGCGTCCGAATTTAATACATAAGTCACAATGCCGACTTAAGTACATAAGGTTTGACACTCTCACTTTCTATGAAATGAAATCTCTCCTGCGTGTCCAGTTTCAGATTCCGATGATTCACTTCAGGTTTACTGTATCCCTTGGACCTTCTTATTGACGATGAAACACAGAAATTGCATCCGAATTTAATACAAAAGTCACAATGCCGACTTAAGTACAAGAGGACTGACACTCTCACTTTCTATGATATGAACCTCTCCTGTGAGTCCAGTTTTAGATTCCGATGCTTCACCTTGAGGTTTACTGTATCCCTTGGACCTTCTTATTGACGATGAAACACAGAAATTGCATCCGAATTTTAAACAAAAGGCACAATGCCGACTTAAGTACAAGAGGACTGACACTCTCACTTTCTATGATAGGAAACTCTCCTGTGAGTCCAGTTTTAGATTCCGATGCTTCACTTCAGGTTTACCTGTATCCCTTGGACATTATTATTGACGGTGAAACACAGAAATTGCATCCGAATTTAATACAGTCGCAATGCCGACTTAAGTACAAGAGGACTGAAACTCTTACTTTCTTTGATATGAACCTCTCCTGTGAGTCCAGTTTTAGATTCCGATGCTCCACTTCAGGTTTACTGTATCCCTTGGACCTTCTTATTGACGATGAAACACAGAAATTGCATCCTAAATTAATACAAAAGTCACAATGCCGACTTAAGTAGAAGAGGACAGAAACTCTAACTTTCTTTGATATGAACCTCCCCTGTGAGATCAGTTTTAGATTCCGTTGCTTCACTTCAGGTTTACTGTTTTCCTTGGACCTTCTTATTGACGATGAAACACAGAAATTGAATCCGAATTTAATACAAAAGTCACAATGCCGACTTAAGTACAAGAGGACTGACACTCTCACTTTCTATGATAGGAAACTCTCCTGTGAGTCCAGTTCTAGATTCCGATGCTTCACTTCAGGTTTACTGTATCCCTTGGACCTTCTTATTGACGATGAAACACAGAAATTGCATCCGAATTTAAAAGAAAAGGCACAATGCCGACTTAAGAACAAGAAGACTGACACTCTCACTTTCTATTATATGAACCTCTCCTGTAAGTCCAGTTTTAGATTCCGATGCTGCACTTCAGGTTTACTGTATCCCTTGGACCTTCTTATTGGCGATGAAACACAGAAATTGCATCCGAATTTAATACAAAAGGCACAATGCCGACTTAAGTCCAAGAGGACTGACACTCTCACTTTCTATGATATGAACCTCTCCTGTGAGTCCAGTTTTGGATTCAGATGCTTCACTTCAGATTTACTGTATCCCTTGGACCTTCTTATTGACGATGAAACACAGAAATTGCATCCGAATTTAATGCAAAAGGCACAATGCCGACTTAAGGACAAGAGGACTGACACTCTCACTTTCTATGATATGAACCTCTCCTGTGAGTCCAATTTTAGATTCCGATGCTGCACTTCAGGTTTACTGTATCACTTTGACCTTCTTGTTGTTGTTGTGGTCTTCAGTCCTGAGACTGGTTTGATGCAGCTCTAAATGCTACTCTATCCTGTGCAAGCTTTTTCATCTCCCTGTACCTACTGCAACCTACATCCTTCTGAATCTGCTTCGTGTATTCATCTCTTGGTCTCCCTCTACGATTTTTACCCTCCACGCTGCCCTCCAATACTAAATTGGTGATCCCTTGATGCCTCAGAACATGTCCTACCAACCGATCCCATCTTCTGGTCAAGTTGTGCCACAAACTTCTCTTCTCCCCAATCCTATTCAATACTTCCTCATTAGTTATGTGATCTACCCATCTAATCTTCAGCATTCTTCTGTAGCACCACATTTCGAAAGCTTCTATTCTCTTCTTGTCCAAACTATTTATCGTCCATGTTTCACTTCCATACATGGCTACACTCCATACGAATACTTTCAGAAATGACTTCCTGACACTTAAATCAATACTGGATGTTAACAAATTTCTTATTGACAATGAAACACAGAAATTGCATCCGAATTTAATACAAAAGGCACAATGCCGACTTAACTACATGAGGACTGACACTCTCACATTCTATGATATGAACCTCTCCTGTGAGTCCAGTTTTAGATTCAGATGCTCCACTTCAGGTTTACTGTATCCCTTGGACCTTCTTATTGACGATGAAACACAGAAATTGCATCCGAATTTAATACAAACGGCACAATGCTGACTTATTTACAAGAGGACTGACACTCTTACTTTCCTTGATATAAACGTCTCCTGTGAGTACAGTTTTAGATTCCGATGCTTCACTTCAGGATTACTGTATCCCTTGGACCTTCTTATTGACGATGAAACACAGAAATTGCATCCGAATTTAATACAATAATCACAATGCCGACTTAAGTAGAAGAGGACAGAAACTCTTACTTTCTTCGATATGAACCTCTCCTGTGAGATCAGTTGTAAATTCCGATGCTTCACTTCAGGTTTACTGTATCCCTTGGACCTTCTTATTGACGATGAAACACAGAAATTGCATCCGAATTTAATACAAAAAGCACAATGCCGACTTAAGTAGAAGAGGACTGACACTCTCACTTTCTATGATATGAACCTCTCCTGTGAGTCCAGTTTTAGATTCAGATGCTTCACTTCAGATTTACTGTATCCCTTGCACCTTGTTATTGATGATGAAACACAGAGATTGCATCCGAATTTAATACAAAAGTCACAATGCCGACTTATTTACAAGAGGACTGACACTCTCACTTTCTATGATATGAATCTCTCCTGTGTCTCCAGTTTCAGATTCCGATGTTTCACTTCAGGTTTACTGTATCCCTTGGACCTCCTTATTGACGATGAAACACAGAAATTGCATCCGAATTTAATACAAAAGTCACAATGCCGACTTAAGTACAAGAGGACTGACACTCTCACTTTCTATGATATGAACCACTCCTGTGAGTCCAGTTTTAGATTCCGATGCTTCACTTCAGGTTTACTGTATCCCTTGGACCTTCTTATTGACGATGAAACACAGAAATAGCATCCTCATTTACAACAAAAGGCACAATGCCGACTTAAGTACTAGAGGACTGACACTCTCACTTTCTATGATATGAACCTCTCCTGTGAGTCCAGTTTTAGATTCCGATGCTTCACTTCAGGTTTACTGTATCCCTTGGACCTTCTTATTGACGATGAAACACAGAAATTGCATCCGAATTTAATACAAAAGGCACAATGCCGACTTAAGTACAAGAGGATTGTTACTCTCACTTTCTATGATATGAACCTCTCCTGTGAGTCCAGTTTTAGATTCCGATGCTCCACTTCAGGTTTACTGTATCCCTTGGACCTTCCTATTGACGATGAAACACAGAAATTGCATCAGAATTTAATACAAAAGGCATAATGCCGACTTATTTACAAGAGGACTGACACTCTCAGTTTCCTTGATATGAACGTCTCCTGTGAGTCCAGTTTTAGATTCCGATGCTTCACTTCAGGTTTACTGTATCCCTTGGACCTTCTTATTGACGATGAAACACAGAAATTGCATCCGAATTTAATGATAAAGGCACAATGCCGACTTAAGAACAAGAGGACTGACACTCTCACTTTCTATGATATGAACCTCTCCTGTGAGTCCAGTTTTAGACTCCGATGCTGCACTTCAGGTTTACTGTATCCCTTAGACCTTCTTATTGACGAGGAAACACAGAAATTGCGTCCGAATTTAATACATAAGTCACAATGCCGACTTAAGTACATAAGGTTTGACACTCTCACTTTCTATGAAATGAATCTCTCCTGCGTGTCCAGTTTCAGATTCCGATGATTCACTTCAGGTTTACTGTATCCCTTGGACCTTCTTATTGACGATGAAACACAGAAATTGCGTCCGAATTTAATACAAAAGTCACAATGCCGACTTAAGTACAAGAAGACTGACACTCTCACTTTCTATGATATGAACCTCTCCTGTGAGTCCAGTTTTAGATTCCGATGCTTCACTTCAGGTTTACTGTATCCCTTGGACCTTCTTATTGACGATGAAACACAGAAATTGCATCCGAATTTAAAACAAAAGGCACAATGCCGACTTAAGTACAAGAGGACTGACACTCTCACTTTCTATGATAGGAATCTCTCCTGTGAGTTCAGTTTTAGATTCCGATGCTTCACTTCAGGTTTACTGTATCCCTTGGACCTTCTTATTGACGATGAAACACAGAAATTGCACCCTAATTTAATACAAAAGGCACAATGCCCACTTAAGTACATGAGAACTGACACTCTCACATTCTATGATATGAACCTCTCCTGTGAGTCCAGTTTTAGATTCTGATGCTCCACTTCAGGTTTACTGTATCCCTTGGACCTTCTTATTGACGATGAAACACAGAAATTGCATCCGAATTTAATACAAACGGCACAATGCCGACTTATTTACAAGAGGACAGACACTCTCACTTTCCTTGATATGAACGTCTCCTGTGAGTCCAGTTTTAGATTCCGATGCTTCACTTCAGGATTACTGTATCCCTTGGACCATCTTATTGACGATGAAACACAGAAATTGCATCCTAAATTAATACAAAAGTCACAATGCCGACTTAAGTAGAAGAGGACAGAAACTCTAACTTTCTTTGATATGAACCTCCCCTGTGAGATCAGTTTTAGATTCCGTTGCTTCACTTCAGGTTTACTGTTTTCCTTGGACCTTCTTATTGACGATGAAACACAGAAATTGAATCCGAATTTAATACAAAAGTCACAATGCCGACTTAAGTACAAGAGGACTGAAACTCTTACTTTCTTTGATATGAACCTCTCCTGTGAGTCCAGTTTTAGATTCCGATGCTTCACTTCAGGTTTACTGTATTTCTTGGACCTTCTTATTGGCGATGAAACACAGAGATTGCATCCGAATTTAATACAAAAGTCACAATGCCGACTTAAGTACAGAAGGACTGACACTCTCACATTCTATGAAATGAATCTCTCATGTGTGTACAGTTTCAGATTCCGTTGTTTCAATTCAGGTTTACTGTATCCCTTGGACCTTCTTATTGACGATGAAACACAAAAAGTGCATCCGAATTTAATACAAAAGTCACAATGCCGACTTAAGTACAAGAGGACTGAAACTCTAATTTTCTTTGATATGAACCTCTCCTGTGAGTGCAGCTTTAGATTCCGATGCTTCACTTCAGGTTTACTGTATCCCTTGGACTTTCTTATTGACGATGAAACACAGAAATTGCATCCGAACTTAATACAAAAGGCACAATGTCGACTTAAGTACAAGAGGACTGACACTCTCACTTTCTATGATATGTACCTCTCCTGTGAGTCCAGTTTAAGATTCCGATGCTTCACTTCAGTTTTACTGTATCCCTTCGACCTTCTTATTGACGATGAAACACAGAAATTGCATCCGAATTTAATACAAAAGGCACAATGCCCACTTAAGTACAAGAGGACTGACACTCTCACTTTCTATGATATTAACCTCTCCTGTGAGTCCAGTTTTAGATTCAGATGCTTCACTTCAGATTTACTGTATCCGTTGGACCTTCTTATTGACGATGAATCACAGAAATTGCATCCGAATTTAATGCAAAAGGCACAATGCCGACTTAAGAACAAGAGGACTTACACTCTCACTTTGTATGATATGAACCTCTCCTTTGAGTCCAGTTTAGGTTCCGATGCTCCACATCAGGTTTACTGTATCCCTTGGACCTTCTTATTGACGATGAAACACAGAAATTGCATCCGAATTTAATAAAAAAGACACAATGCCGACTTATTTACAAGAGGACTGACACTCTCACTTTCTATGATATGAATCTCTCCTGTGTCTCCAGCTTCAGATTCCGATGTTTCACTTCAGGTTTAGTGTATCCCTTGGACCTTCTTATTGACGATGAAACACAGAAATTGCATCCGAATTTAATACAAAATCACAATGCCGACTTAAGTACAAGAGGACTGACACTCTCACTTTCTATGATATGAACCACTCCTGTGAGTCCAGTTTTAGATTCCGATGCTTCACTTCAGGTTTACTGTATCCCTTGGACCTTCTTATTGACGATGTAACACAGAAATTGCATCCGAATTTAATACAAAAGGCACAATGCCGACTTAAGTACAAGAGGACTGACACTCTCAATTTCTATGATATGAACTTCTCCTGTGAGTCCAGTTTTAGATTCCGATGCTACACATCAGGTTTACTGTATCCCTTGGACCTTCTTATTGACGATGAAACACAGAAATTGCTTCCGAATTTAATAAAAAAGACACAATGCCGACTTATTTACAAGAGGACTGACACTCTCACTTTCCTTGATATGAACGTCTCCTGTGAGTCCAGTTTTAGATTCCGATGCTTCACTTCTGGTTTACTGTATCCCTTGGACCTTCTTATTGGCGATGAAACACAGAAATTGCATCCGAATTTAATGCAAAAGGCACAATGACGACTTAAGAACAAGAGGACTGACACACTCACTTTCTATGATATGAACCTCTCCTGTGAGTCCAGTTTTAGATTCCGATTCTGCACTTCAGGTTTACTGTATCCCTTGGACCATCTTATTGACGATGAAACACAGAAATTGCATCCGAATTTAATACAAGAGTCACAATGCCGACTTAAGTACATAAGGACTGACACTCTCACTTTATATGATATTAATCTCTCCTGTGTGTCCAGTTTCAGATTCCGATGTTTCACTTCAGGTTTACTGTATCCCTTGGACCTTCCTATTGACGATGAAACACAGAAATTGCATCCGAATTTAATACAAAAGGCACAATGCTGACTTAAGTCCAAGAGGACTGACACTCTCACTTTCTATGATATGAACCTCTCCTGTGAGTCCAGTTATGGATTCAGATGCTTCACTTCAGATTTACTGTATCCCTTGGACCTTCTTATTGACGATGAAGCACAAAAATTGCATCCGAATTTAATGCAAAAGGCACAATGCTGATTTAAGTACAAGACGACTGACACTCTCACTTTCTATGATATGAACCTCTCCTGTGAGTTCAGTTTTAGATTCCGATGCATCACTTCAGGTTTACTGTATCCCTTGGACCTTCTTATTGACGATGAAACACAGAAATTGCATCCGAATTTAATACAAAAGGCACAATGCCGACTTAAGTACATGAGGACTGACACTCTCAAGTTCTATGTTATGAACCTCTCCTGTGAGTCCAGTTTAAGATTCCGATGCTCCACTGCATGTTTACTGTATCCCTTGGACCTTCTTATTGACGATGAAACACAGAAATTGCATCCAAATTTAATACAAACGGCACAATGCCGACTTATTTACAAGAGCACTGACACTCTCACTTTCCTTGATATGAACGTCTCCTGTGAGTCCAGTTTTAGATTCCGATGCTTCACTTCAGGTTTACTGTATCCCTTGGACCTTCTTATTGATGATGAAACACAGAAATTGCATCCGAATTTAATACAAAAGTCACAATGCCGACATAAGTAGAAGAGGACAGAAACTCTAACTTTCTTCGATATGAACCTCTCCTGTGTGATCTGTTTTAGATTCCGATGCTTCACTTCAGGTTTACTGTATCCCTTGGACCTTCTTATTGACGATGATACACAGAAATTGCATCCGAATTTAATACAAAAGGCACAATGCCGACTTAAGTACAAGAGGACTGACACTCTCACTTTCTATGATATGAACCTCCCCTGTGAGTCCAGTTTAAGATTCAGATGCTTCACTTCAGATTTACTGTATCCCTTGGACCTTCTTATTGACGATGAAACACAGAGATTGCATCCGAATTTGATACAAAAGTCACAATGCCGACTAAGTACATAAGGACTGACACTCTCACATTCTATGAAATGAATCTCTCCTGTGTGTCCAGTTTCAGATTCCGTTGTTTCACTTCAGGTTTACTGCATCCCTTGGACCTTCTTATTGACGATGAAACACAGAAATTGCATCCGAATTTAATACAAAAGTCACAATGCCGACTTAAGTACAGGAGGACTGACTCTCTCACTTTCAATGATATGAACCTCTCCTGTGAATCCAGTTTTTGATTCCGATGCTTCACTTCAGGTTTACTGTATCCCTTGGACCTTCTTATTGACGATGAAACACAGAAATTGCATCCGCATTTAAAACAAAAGACACAATGCCGACTTAAGTACAAGAGGACTGACACTCTCCCTTCCTATGATATGAACGTCTCCTGTGAGTCAGTTTTAGATTCCGATGCTTCACTTCCGGTTTACTGTATCCCTTGGACAATCTTATTGGCGATGAAACACAGAAATTGCATCCGAATTTAATACAAAAGGCACAATGCCGACTTAAGTACATGAGGACTGACACTCTCACTTTCTATGATATGAACCTCTCCTGTGAGTCCAGTTTTAGATTCCGATGCTCGACTTCAGGTTTACTGTATCATGTGGACCTTCTTATTTACGATGAAACACAGAAATTGCATCCGAATTTAATACAAAAGGCACAATGCCGACTTATTTACAAGAGGACTGACACTCTCACTTTCCTTGATATGAACGTCTCCTGTGAGTCCAGTTTTAGATTCCGATGCTTCACTTCAAGTTTACTGTATCCCTTGGACCTTCTTATTGACGATGAAACACAGAAATTGCATTCGAAATTAATGCAAAAGGCACAATGCCGACTTAAGGACAAGAGGACTGACACTCTCACTTTCTATGATATGAACCTCTCCTGTGAATCCAGTTTTAGTTTCCGATGCTGCACTTCAGGTTTACTGTATCCCTTAGACCCTCTTATTGACGAGGAAACACAGAAATTGCGTCGGAATTTAATACATAAGTCACAATGCCGACTTAAGTACATAAGGACTGACACTCTCACTTTCTATGACATGAATCACTCCTGTGTGTCCAGTTTCGGATTCCGATGCTTCACTGCAGGTTTACTGTATCCCTTGGACCTTCTTATTGACGATGAATCACAGAAATTGCATCCGAATTTAATACAAAAGTCACATTGCCGACTTAAGTGCAAGAGGAATGACACTCTAACTTTCTATGATATGAATCACTAAAGTGTGTCCAGTTTCGGATTCCGATGCTTCACTTCAGGTTTACTGTATCCCTTGGACCTTCTTAATGACGATGAAACACAGAAATTGAATCCGAATTTAATACAAAAGTCACAATGCCGACTTAAGTACAAGAGGACTGACACTCTGACTTTCTATGATATGAACCTCTCCTGTGAGTCCAGTTTTAGATTCCGATGCTGCACTTCAGGTTTACTGTATCCCTTGGACCTTCTTATTGACGAGGAAACACAGAAATTGCGTCCGAATTTAATACATAAGTCACAATGCCGACTTAAGTACATAAGGACTGACACTCTCACTTTCTATGAAATGAATCTCTCCTGTGTGTCCAGTTTCAGATTCCGATGCTTCAGTTCAGGTTTACTGTATCCGTTGGACATTCTTATTGACCATGAAACACAGTAATTGCATCCGAATTTAATACAAAATTCACAATGCCGTCTTAAGTACATGAGGACTGACACTCTCACTTTCTATGATATGAACCTCTCCTGAGATTCCAGTTTTAGATTCCGATGCTTCACTTCAGGTTTACTGTATCCCTTGGACCTTCTTATTGACGATGAAACACAGAAATTGCATCCGAATTTAAAACAAAAGGCACAATGCCGACTTAAGTACAAGAGGACTGACACTCTCACTTTCTATGATAGGAAATTCTCCTGTGAGTCCAGTTTTAGATTCCGATGCTTCACTTCAGGTTTACTGTATCCCTTGGACCTTCTTATTGACGATGAAACACAGAAATTGCATCCGAATTTAATACAAAAGTCACAATGCCGACTTAAGTACATAAGGACTGACACTCTCACTTTCCATGACATGAATCACTCCTGTGTGTCCAGTTTCGGATTCCGATGCTTCACTGCAGGTTTACTGTATCCCTTGGACCTTCTTATTGACGATGAATCACAGAAATTGCATCCGAATTTAATACAAAAGTCACATTGCCGACTTAAGTGCAAGAGGAATGACACTCTAACTTTCTATGATATGAACCTCTCCTGTGAGTCCAGTTTTAGATTCCGATGCTTCACTTCAGGTTTACTGTTTCCCTTGGTCCTTCTTATTGACGATGAAACACAGAAATTGCATCCGAATTCAAACAAAAGGCACAATGCCGACTTAAGTACAAGAGGACGGACACTCTCACTTTCTATGGTATGAACCTCTCCTGTGAGTTCAGTTTTAGATTCCGATGCTTCACTTCAGGTTTACTGTATCCCTTGGACCATCTTATTGACGATGAAACACAGAAATTGCATCCGAATTTAATACAAAAGGCACAATGCCGACATAAGTACATGAGGACTGCACTCTCACTTTCTATGATATGAACCTCTCCTGAGATTCCAGTTTTAGATTCCGATGCTTCACTTCTGGTTTACTGTATCCCTTGGACCTTCTTATTGACGATGAAACACAGAAATTGCATCCGAATTTAATACAAAAGGCACAATGCCGACTTAAGT
This sequence comes from Schistocerca serialis cubense, assembly GCF_023864345.2. Lineage (NCBI taxonomy): Eukaryota > Metazoa > Arthropoda > Insecta > Orthoptera > Acrididae > Schistocerca > Schistocerca serialis. Next base: position 21,600,002 of record NC_064647.1, on the reverse strand, counting down.
ACAAGAGGACTGACACTCTCACTTACTATGATATGAATCACTAATGTGTGTCCAGTTTCGGATTCCGATGCTTCACTTCAGGTTTACTGTATCCCTTGGACCTTCTTAATGACGATGAAACACAGAAATAGAATCCGAATTTAATACAAAAGTCACAATGCCGACTTAAGTACAAGAGGACTGACACTCTGACTTTCTATGATATGAACCTCTCCTGTGAGTCCAGTTTTAGATTCCGATGCTGCACTTCAGGTTTACTGTATCCCTTGGACCTTCTTATTGACGAGGAAACACAGAAATTGCGTCCGAATTTAATACATAAGTCACAATGCCGACTTAAGTACATAAGGACTTACACTCTCACTTTCTATGAAATGAATCTCTCCTGTGTGTCCAGTTTCAGATTCCGATGCTTCACTTCAGGTTTACTGTATCCGTTGGACATTCTTATTGACCATGAAACACAGTAATTGCATCCGAATTTAATACAAAATTCACAATGCCGACTTAAGTACATGAGGACTGACACTCTCACTTTCTATGATATGAACCTCTCCTGAGATTCCAGTTTTAGATTCCGATGCTTCACTTCAGGTTTACTGTATCCCTTGGACCTTCTTATTGACGATGAAACACAGAAATTGCATCCGAATTTAAAACAAAACGCACAATGCCGACTTAAGTACAAGAGGACTGACACTCTCACTTTCTATGATAGGAATTTCTCCTGTGAGTCCAGTTTTAGATTCCGATGCTTCACTTCAGGTTTACTGTATCCCTTGGACCTTCTTAATGACGATGAAACACAGAAATTGAATCCGAATTTAATACAAAAGTCACAATGCCGACTTAAGTACAAGAGGACTGACACTCTCACTTTCTATGATATGAACCTCTCCTGTGAGTCCAGTTTTAGATTCCGATGCTTCACTTCAGGTTTACTGTTTCCGTTGGTCCTTCTTATTGACGATGAAACACAGAAAGTGCATCCGAATTCAAACAAAAGGCACAATGCCGACTTAAGTACAAGAGGACGGACACTCTCACTTTCTATGGTATGAACCTCTCCTGTGAGTTCAGTTTTAGATTCCGATGCTTCACTTCAGGTTTACTGTATCCCTTAGACCATCTTATTGACGATGAAACACAGAAATTGCATCCGAATTTAATACAAAAGGCACAATGCCGACTTAAGTACATGAGGACTGACACTCTCACTTTCTATGATATGAACCTCTCCTATGAGTCCAGTTTTAGATTCCAATGCCCCACTTCAGGTTTACTGTATCCCTTGGACCTTCTTATTGACGATGAAACACAGAAATTGCATCCGAATTTAATACAAAAGGCACAATGCCGACTTATTTACAAGAGGACTGACACTCTCACTTTCCTTGATATGAACGTCTCCTGTGAGTCCAGTTTTAGATTCCGATGCTTCACTTCAGGTTTACTGTATCTCTTGGACTTTCTTATTGACGATGAAACACAGAAATTGCATACGAATTTAATACAAAAGGCTCAATGCCCACTTAAGTACAAAAGGACAGACACTCTCACTTTCTTTGATATGAACCTCTCCTGTGAGTCCAGTTTTAGATTCAGATGCTTCTTTTCAGATTTACTGTATCCCTCTGACCTTCTTATTGACGATGAAACACAGAAATTGCATCCGAATTTAATGCAAAAGGCACAATGCCGACTTAAAGACAAGAGGACTGACACTCTCACTTTCTATGATAAGAACCTCTCCTGTGAGTGCAGTTTTAGATTCCGATGCTGCACTTCAGGTTTACTGTATCCCTTGGACCTACTTATTGACAATGAAACACAGAAATTGCATCCGAATTTAATACAAAAGTCACAATGCCGACTTAAGTACATAAGGACTGACACTCTCACTTTCTATGATATTAATATCTCCTGTGTGTCCAGTTTCAGATTCCGATGCTTCACTTCAGGTTTACTGTATCCGTTGGACCTTCTTATTGACGATGAAACACAGAAATTGCATCCGAATTTAATACAAAAGTCACAATGCCGACTTAAGTACAAGAGGACTGGCACTCTCAGTTTCTATGATATGAACCTCTCCTGTGAGTCCAGTTATAGATTCCGATGCTTCACTTCAGGTTTCCTGTATCCCTTGGACATTCTTATTTTATGAAACACAGAAATTGCTTCCGAATTTAATACAAAAGTCACAATGCCGACTTAAGTACAAGAGGACTGACACTCTCACTTTCTATGATATGAACCTCTCCTGTGAGTCGAGTATTAGATTCCGATGCTTCACTTCAGGTTTACTGTATCCCTCGCACCTTCTTATTGACGATGAAACACAGAAATTGCATCCGAATTTAAAACAAAAGGCACAAAGCCGACCTAAGTACAAGTGGTCAGACACACTCATTTTCTATGATATGAACCTCTCCCGTGAGTCCAGTTTTAGATTCCAATGCTTGAATTCAGATTTACTGTATCCCTTGGACCTTCTTGTTGACGATGAGACACAGAAATTGCATCCGAATTTAATACAAAAGGCACAATGCCGTCTTCAGAACAAGAGGACTGACACACTCACTTTCTATGATATGAACCTCTCCTGTGAGTCCAGTTTTAGATTCCGAAGCTGCACTTCAGGGTTACTGTATCCCTTGGACCTTCATATTGACGATGAAACACAGAAATTGCATCCGAATTTAATACAAAAGTCACAATGCCGACTTAAGTACAAAAGGACTGACACTCTCACTTTCTATGATGTGAATCTCTCCTGTGTGTCCAGTTTGAGATTCCGATGCTTCACTTCAGGTTTACTGTATCCCTTGGACCTTCTTATTGACGATGGAAAACAGAAATGGCATCCGAATTTAATACAAAAGTCACAATGCCGACTTAAGTACAAGAGGACTGACACTCTCACTTTCTATGATATGAACCTCACCTGTGAGTTCAGTTTTAGATTCCGATGCATCACTTTAGGTTTACTGTATCCCTTGGACCTTCTTATTGACAATGAAACACAGAAATTGCATCCGAAATTAATACAAAAGGCACAATGCCGACTTAAGTGCATAAGGACTGACACTCTTACTTTCTATGATATGAACCTCTCCTGTGAGTCCAGTTTTATATACCGATGCTTCACTTCAGGTTTACTGTATCCCTTGGACCTTCTTATGACGATGATACAAAGAAATTGCATCTGAATTTAATACAAAAGTCACAATGCCGACTTAAGTAATGGAGAACTGACACTCTCACTTTCTATGATATGAACCTCTCCTGTGAGTTCAGTTTTAGATTCCGATGCTTCACTTCAGGTTTACTGTATCCCTTGGACCTTCATATTGACGATGAAACACAGAAATTGCATCCGAATTTAATACAAAAGTCACAATGCCGACTTAAGTACAAAAGGACTGACACTCTCACTTCCTATGATATGAATCTCTCCTGTGTGTCCAGTTTGAGATTCCGATGCTTCACTTCAGGTTTACTGTATCCCTTGGACCTTCTTATTGACGATGGAAAACAGAAATTGCATCCGAATTTAATACAAAAGTCACAATGCCGACTTAAGTACAAGAGGAGTGACACTCTCACTTTCTATGATATGAACCTCTCCTGTGAGTCCAGTTTTTGATTCCGATGCTTCACATCAGGTTTATTGTATCCCTTGGACCTTCTTATTGACGATGAAACACAGAAATTGCATCCGAATTTAAAACAAAAGGCACAATGCCGACAAAAGTACAAGAGGACTGACACTCTCACTTTCTATGATATGAACCTCACCTGTGAGTTCAGTTTTAGATTCCGATGCATCACTTTAGGTTTACTGTATCCCTTGGACCTTCTTTTTGACAATGAAACACAGAAATTGCATCCGAAATTAATACAAAAGGCACAATGCCGACTTAAGTGCATAAGGACTGACACTCTCACTGTCTATGATATGAACCTCTCCTGTGAGTCCAGTTTTATATACCGATGCTTCACTTCAGGTTTACTGTATCCCTTGGACCTTCTTATGACGATGATACAAAGAAATTGCATCTGAATTTAATAAAAAAGTCACAATGCCGACTTAAGTACAGGAGGACTGACACTCTCACTTTCTATGATATGAACCTCTCCTGTGAGTCCAGTTTTAGATTCCGATGCTTCACTTCAGGTTTACTGTATCCCTTGGACCTTCTTATTGACGATGAAACACAGAAATTGCAACCGAATTTAATACAAAAGTCACAATGCCGACTTAAGTACAAGAGGACTGACACTCTCACTTTCTATGATATGAACCTCTCCTGTGAGTACAGTTTTAGATTCCGATGCTTCACTTCAGGTTTACTGTTTCCCTTGGTCCTTCTTATTGACGATGAAACACAGAAATTGCATCCGAATTCAAGCAAAAGGCACAATGCCGACTTAAGTGCAAGAGGACGGACACTCTCACTTTCTATGGTATGAACCTCTCCTGTGAGTTCAGTTTTAGATTCCGATGCTTCACTTCAGGTTTACTGTATCCCTTGGACCATCTTATTGACGATGAAACACAGAAATTGCATCCGAATTTAATACAAAACGCACAATGCCGACTTAAGTACATGAGGACTAACACTCTCACTTTCTATGATATGAACCTCTCCTATGAGTCCAGTTTTAGATTCCAATGCTCCACTTCAGGTTTACTGTATCCCTTGGACCTTCTTATTGACGATGAAACACAGAAATTGCATCCGAATTTAATACAAAAGGCACAATGCCGACCTATTTACAAGAGGACTGACACTCTCACTTTCCTTGATATGAACGTCTCCTGTGAGTCCAGTTTTAGATTCCGATGCTTCACTTCAGGTTTACTGTATCTCTTGGACTTTCTTATTGACGATGAAACACAGAAATTGCATCCGATTTTAATACAAAAGGCACAGTGCCCTCTTAAGTACAAAAGGACTGACACTCTCACTTTCTATGATATGAACCTGTCCTGTGAGTCCAGTTTTAGATTCAGATGCTTCACTTCAGATTTACTGTATCCCTTGGACCTTCTTATTGACGATGAAACACAGAAATTGCATCCGAATTTAATGCAAAAGGCACAACGCCGACTTAAGGACAAGAGGACTGACACTCTCACTTTCTATGATATGAACCTCTCCTGTGAGTGCAGTTTTAGATTCCGATGCTGCACTTCAGGTTTACTGTATCCCTTGGACCTTCTTATTGACAATGAAACACAGAAATTGCATCCGAATTTAATACAAAAGTCACAATGCCGACTTAAGTACATAAGGACTGACACTCTCACTTTCTATGATATTAATCTCTCCTGTGAGTCCAGTTTCAGATTCCGATGCTTCACTTCACGTTTACTGTATCCGTTGGACCTTCTTATTGACGATGAAACACAGAAATTGCATCCGAATTTAATACAAAAGTCACAATGCCGACTTAAGTACAAGAGGATTGGCACTCTCACTTTCTATGATATGAACCTCTCCTGTGAGTTCAGTTTTAGATTCGGATGCTTCACTTCAGGTTTACTGTATCCCTTGGACCTTCTTATTGACGATGAAACACAGAAATTGCATCCGAATTTAAAACAAAAGGCACAATGCCGACTTAAGTACAAGACGACTGACACTCTCACTTTCTATGATATGAACCTCTCCTGTGAGACGAGTTTTAGATTCCGATGCTTCACTTCAGGTTTTTTGTATCCCTCGCACCTTCTTATTGACGATGAAACACAGAAATTGCATCCGAATTTAAAACAAAAGGCACAATGCCGACCTAAGTACAAGTGGACTGACACACTCACTTTCTATGATATGAACCTCTCCCGTGAGTCCAGTTTTAGATTCCGATGTTTCACTTCAGATTTACTGTATCCCTTGGACCTTCTTATTCACGATGAGACACAGAAATTGCATCCGAATTTAATACATAAGGCACAATGCCGACTTAAGTACAAGAGGACTGACACTCTCACTTTTTATGAAATGTACCTCTCCTGTGAGTCCAGTTTAAGATTCCGATGTTTCACTTCAGTTTTACTGTATCCCTTGGACCTTCTTATTGACGAAGAAACACTGATATTGCTTCCGAATTTAATACAAAAGGCACAATGCCCACTTAAGTACAAGAGGACTGACACTCTCACTTTCTATGATATGAACCTCTCCTGTGAGTCCAGTTTTAGATTCAGATGCTTCACTTCAGATTTACTGTATCAGTTGGACCTTCTTATTGACGATGAAACACAGAAATTGCATCCGAATTTAATGCACAAGGCAGAATGCCGACTTAAGAACAAGAGGACTGACACACTCACTTTCTATGATATGAACCTCTCCTGTGAGTCCAGTTATAGATTCCGAAGCTGCACTTCAGGTTTACTGTATCCCTTGGACCTTCTTATTGACGATGAAACACAGATATTGCATCCGAATTTAATACAAAAGTCACAATGCCGACTTAAGTACATAAGGACTGACACTCTCCTTTTCTACGATATGAATCTCTCCTGTGTGTCCAGTTTGAGATTCCGATGCTTCACTTCAGGTTTACTGTATCCCTTGGACCTTCTTATTGACGATGAAAAACAGAAATTGCATCCGAAATTAAGGCAAAAGTCACAATGCCGACTTAAGTACAAGAGGAGTGACACTCTCACTTTCTATGATATGAACCTCTCCTGTGAGTCCAGTTTTTGATTCCGATGCTTCACTTCAGGTTTACTGTGTCCCTTGGACATTCTTATTGACGATGAAACACAGAAATTGCATCCGAATTTAATACAAAAGTCACAATGCCGACTTAAGTACAAGAGGACTGACACTCTCACTTTCTATGATATGAACCACTCCCGTGAGTCCAGTTTTGGATTTCGATGCTTCATTTCAATTTTACTGTATTCCATGGACCTTCTTATTGACGATGAAACACAGAAATTGGATCCGAATTTAATACAAAAGGCACAATGCCGACTTAAGTACAAGAGGACTGTCACTCTCACTTTCTATGATATGAACCTCTCCTGTGAGTCGAGTTTTAGATTCCGATGCTTCACTTCAGGTTTACTGTATCCCTTGGCCCTTCTTATTGACGAATAAACACAGAAATTGTATCCGAATTTAATACAAAATGTACAATGCCGAATGAAGTACAAGAACACTGACACTCTCACTTTCTATGATATGAACCGCTCCTGTGAGTCCAGTTTTAGATTCCGATGCTCCACTTCAGGTTTACTGTATCCCTTGGACCTTCTTATTGACGATGAAACACAGAAATTGCATCCGAAAATAATACAAAAGGCACAATGCGAACTTATTTACAAGAGGACTGACACTCTCACTTTCCTTGATGTGAACGTCTCCTGTGAGTCCAGTTTCAGATTCCGATGCTTCACTTCAGGTTTACTGTATCCCTTGGACCTTCTTATTGACGATGAAACAAAGAAATTGCATCCGAATTTAATACAAAAGTCACAATGCCGACTTAAGTACAAGAGGACTGAAATTCTCACTTTCTTTGATATGAACCTCTCCTGTGAGTCCAGTTTTAGATACCGATACTTCACTTCAGGTTTACTGTATCCCTTGCACCTTCTTATTGACGATGAAACACAGAAATTGCATCCGAATTTAATACAAAAGGCACAATGCCGACTTAAGTACAAGAGGACTGACACTCTCACTTTCTATGATATGAACCTCTCCTGTGAGTCGAGTTTTAGAATGCGATGCTTCACTTCAGGTTTACTGTATCCCTTGGACCTTCTTATTGACGATGAAACACAGAAATGGCATCCGAATTTAATGCAAAAGGCACAATGCCGACTTAAGTACAAGCGGACTGACACTCTCACTTTCTATGATATGAACCTCTCCTGTGAGTCCAGTTTTAGATTCAGATGCTTCACTTCAGGTTTACTGTATCCCTTGGACCTTCTTATTGACGATGAAACACAGAAATTGGACCCGAATTTAATACAAAAGTCACAATGCCGACTTAAGTACAAGAGGACTGACACTCTCACTTTCTATGATATGAACCACACCGGTGAGTCCAGTTTAGCATTCCAATGCTTCATTTCAAGTTTACTGTATCCCATTGACCTTCTTATTGACGATGAAACACAGAAATAGCATCCGAATTTAATAGAAAAGGCACAATGCCGACTTAAGTACAAGAGGACTGACACTCTCACTTTCTATGATAGGATACTCTCCTGTGAGTCCAGTTTTAGTTTCCGATGCTTCACTTCAGGTTTACTGTATCCCTTGGACCTTCTTATTGACGATGAAACACAGAAATTGCATCCGAATTTAATACAAAAGGCACCATGCCGAATGAATTACAAGAACACTGACAATCTCACTTTCTATGATATGAACCTCTCCTGTGCGTGAAGTTTTCGATTCCGATGCTTCACTTCAGGTTTACTGTGTCCCTTGGACCTTCTAATTGACAATGAAACACAGAAATTGCATCCGAATTTAATGCAAAAGGCACAATGCCGACTTAAGTACAAGCGGACTGACACTCTCACTTTCTATGATATCAACCGCTCCTGTGAGTCCACTTTTAGATTCCGATGCTTCACTTCAGGTTTACTGTATCCCTTGGACCTTCTCATTGACGATAAAACACAGAATTTGCATCCGAATTTAATACGAAAGGCACAATGCCGACTTATGTACATGAGGACCGACACTCTCACTTTCTATGATATGAACCTCTCCTGTGAGTCCAGTTTTAGATACCGATGCTTCACTTCAGGTTTACTGTATCCCTTGGACCTTCTTATGACGTTGATACAAAGAAATTGCATCCGAATTTAATACAAAAGTCACAATGCCGACTTAAGTTCAAGAGAACTGACACTCTCACTTTCTATGATATGAACCTCTCCTGTGAGTCCAGTTTTAGATTCCAATGCTTCACTTCAGGTTCGCTGTATCCCTTGGACCTTCTTATTGACGATGACACACAGAAATTGGATCCGAATTTAATACAAAAGTCACAATGCCGACTGAAGTACAAGAGGACTGACACTCTAACTTTATATGATATGAACCACTCTTGTGAGTCCAGTTTTGCATTCCGATGCTTCATTTCAAGTTTACTGTATCCCAGGGACTTTCTTATTGACGATGAAACACAGAAATTGCATCCGAATTTAAAAGAAAAGGCACAATGCCGACTTAAGAACAAGATGACTGACACTCTCACTTTCTATAATATGAACCTCTCCTGTGAGTCCAGTTTTAGATACCGATGCTTCACTTCAGGTTTACTGTATCCCTTGGACCTTCTTATGACGTCGATACAAAGAAATTGCATCCGAATTTAATACAAAAGTCACAATGCCGACTTAAGTTCAAGAGAACTGACACTCTCACTTTCTATGATATGAACCTCTCCTGTGAGTCCAGTTTTAGATTCCAATGCTTCACTTCTGGTTCACTGTATCCCTTGGACCTTCTTATTGACGATGACACACAGAAATTGGATCCGAATTTAATACAAAAGGCACAATGCCGACTTAAGTACAAGAGGACTGTCACTCTCACTTTCTATGATATGAACCTCTCCTGTGAGTCGAGTTTTAGATTCCGATGATTCACATCAGGTTTACTGTATCCCTTGGACCTTCTTATTGACGAATAAACACAGAAATTGTATCCCAATTTAATACAAAATGTACAATGCCGAATGAAGTACAAGAACACTGACACTCTCACTTTCTATGATATGAACCTCTCCAGTGAGTCCAGTTTTGATTCCGATGCTTCACTTCAGGTTTACTGTATCGCTTGGAGCTTCTTATTGACGATGAAACACAGAAATTGCATCCGAATTTAATGCAAAACTCACAATGCCGACTTAAGTACAAGAGGACTGACACTCTCACTTCGTATGATATGAACCTCTCCTGTGAGTCCAGTTTTAGATTCCGATGCTGCACTTCAGGTTTAATGTATCCCTTGGACCTTCTTGTTGACGATGAAACATAGAAATTGCATCCGAATTTAATACAAAAGTCACAATGCCGACTTAAGTACAAGACACTCTCACTTTCTATGATATGAACCTCTCCTGTGAGTCCAGTTTTAGATTCCGATGCTGCACTTCAGGTTTAATGTATCCCTTGGAACTTCTTATTGACGATGAAACACAGAAATTGCATCCGAATTTAATACAAAAGGCACAATGCGAACTTATTTACAAGAGGACTGACACTCTCACTTTCCTTGATGTGAACGTCTCCTGTGAGTCCAGTTTTAGATTCCGATGCTTCACTACAGGTTTACTGTATCCCTTGGACCTTCTTATTGACGATAAAACAAAGAAATTGCATCCGAATGTAATACAAAAGTCACAATGCCGACTTAAGTACAAGAGGACTGAAATTCTCACTTTCTTTGATATGAACCTCTCCTGTGAGTCCAGTTTTAGATTCCGATGCTTCACTTCAGGTTTACTGTATCCCTTGCACCTTCTTATTGACGATGAAACACAGAAATTGCATCCGAATTTAATACAAAAGGCACAATGCCGACTTAAGTACAAGAGGACTGACACTCTCACTTTCTATGATATGAACCTCTCCTGTGAGTCGAGTTTTAGATTCCGATGCTTCACTTCAGGTTTACTGTATCCCTTGGGCCTCCTTATTGACGATGAAACACAGAAATGGCATCCGAATTTAATGCAAAAGGCACAATGCCGACTAAAGTACAAGCGGACTGACACTCTCACTTTCTATGATATGAACCTCTCCTGTGAGTCCAGTTTTAGATTCAGATGCTTCACTTCAGATTTACTGTATCCCTTGGAACTTCTTATTGACGATGAAACACAGAAATTGCTTCCGAATTTAATACAAAAGGCACAATGCCGACTGAAGTACATGAGGACTGACACTCTCACTTTCTATGATATGAACGTCTCCTGTGAGTCCAGTTTTAGATACCGATGCTTCACTTCAGGTTTACTGTATCCCTTGGTACTTCTTATGACTTTGATACAAAGAAATTGCATCCGAATTTAATACAAAAGTCACAATGCCGACTTAAGTACAATAGAACTGACACACTCACTGTCTATGAAATGAACCTATCCTGTGAGTCCAGTTTTAGATTCAGATGCTTCACTTCAGGTTTACTGTATCCCTTGGACAGTCTTATTGACGATGAAACACAGAAATTGGATCCGAATTTAATACAAAAGTCACAATGCCGACTTAAGTAAAAGAGGACTGAAATTCTCACTTTCTTTGATATGAACCTCTCCTGTGAGTCGAGTTTTAGATTCCGATGCTTCACTTCAGGTTTACTGTATCCCTTGGACCTTCTTATTGACGATGAAACACAGAAATGGCATCCGAATTTAATGCAAAAGGCACAATGCCGACTTAAGTACAAGCGGACTGACACTCTCACTTTCTATGATATGAACCTCTCCTGTGAGTCCAGTTTTAGATTCAGATGCTTCACTTCAGGTTTACTGTATCCCTTGGACCATCTTATTGACGATGAAACACAGAAATTGGACCCGAATTTAATACAAAAGTCACAATGCCGACTTAAGTACAAGAGGACTGACACTCTCACTTTCTATGATATGAACCACTCCGGTGAGTCCAGTTTAGCATTCCAATGCTTCATTTCAAGTTTACTGTATCCCATTAACCTTCTTATTGACGATGAAACACAGAAATTGCATCCAAATTTAATAGAAAAGGCACAATGCCGACTTAAGTACAAGAGGACTGACACTCTCACTTTCTATGATAGGAAACTCTCCTGTGAGTCCAGTTTTAGTTTCCGATGCTTCACTTCAGGTTTACTGTATCCCTTGGACCTTCTTATTGACGATGAAACACAGAAATTCCATCCGAATTTAATACAAAAGTCACTATGCCGACTTAAATACAAGCGGACTGACAATCTCACTTCCTATGATATCAACCGCTCCTGTGAGTCAAGTTTACGATACCGATGCTTCTCTTCAGGTTTACTGTATCCCTTGGACCTTCTTATTGACGATAAAACACAGAAATTGTATCCGAATTTAATACAAAAGGCACCATGCCGAATGAATTACAAGAACACTGACACTCTCACTTTCTATGATATGAACCTCTCCTGTGCGTGAAGTTTTCGATTCCGATGCTTCACTTCAGGTTTACTCTGTCCCTTGGACCTTCTTATTGACAATGAAACACAGAAACTGCATCCGAATTTAATGCAAAAGGCACAATGCCGACTTAAGTACAAGCGGACTGACACTCTCACTTTCTATGATATCAACCGCTCCTGTGAGTCCACTTTTAGATTCCGATGCTTCACTTCAGGTTTACTGTATCCCTTGGACCTTCTCATTGACGATAAAACACAGAATTTGCATCCGAATTTAATACGAAAGGCACAATGCCGACTTATGTACATGAGGACTGACACTCTCACTTTCTATGATATGAACCTCTCCTGTGAGTCCAGTTTTAGATACCGATGCTTCACTTCAGGTTTACTGTATCCCTTGGACCTTCTTATGACGTTGATATAAAGAAATTGCATCCGAATTTAATACAAAAGTCACAATGCCGACTTAAGTTCAAGAGAACTGACACTCTCACTTTCTATGATATGAACCTCACCTGTGAGTCGAGTTTTAGATTCCGATGCTTCACTTCAGGTTTACTGTATCCCTTGGACCTTCTTATTGACGAATAAACACAGAAATTGTATCCGAATTTAATACAAAATGTACAATGCCGAATGAAGTACAAGAACACTGACACTCTCACTTTCTATGATATGAACCGCTCCTGTGAGTCCAGTTTTAGATTCCGATGCTCCACTTCAGGTTTACTGTATCCCTTGGACCTTCTTATTGACGATGAAACACAGAAATTGCATCCGAAATTAATACAAAAGGCACAATGCGAACTTATTTACAAGAGGACTGACACTCTCACTTTCCTTGATGTGAACGTCTCCTGTGAGTCCAGTTTCAGATTCCGATGCTTCACTTCAGGTTTACTGTATCCCTTGGACCTTCTTATTGACGATGAAACAAACAAATTGCATCCGAATTTAATACAAAAGTCACAATGCCGACTTAAGTACAAGAGGACTGAAATTCTCACTTTCTTTGATATGAACCTCTCCTGTGAGTCCAGTTTTAGATACCGATACTTCACTTCAGGTTTACTGTATCCCTTGAACCTTCTTATTGATGATGAAACACAGAAATTGCATCCGAATTTAATACAAAAGGCACAATGCCGACTTAAGTACAAGAGGACTGACACTCTCACTTTCTATGATATGAACCTCTCCTGTGAGTCGAGTTTTAGATTCCGATGCTTCACTTCAGGTTTACTGTATCCCTTGGACCTTCGTATTGACGATGAAACACAGAAATGGCATCCGAATGTAATGCAAAAGGCACAATGCCGACTTAAGTACAAGCGGACTGACACTCTCACTTTCTATGATATGAACCTCTCCTGTGAGTCCAGTTTTAGATTCAGATGCTTCACTTCAGGTTTACTGTATCCCTTGGACCTTCTTACTGACGATGAAACACAGAAATTGGACCCGAATTTAATACAAAAGACACAATGTCGACTTAAGTACAAGAGGACTGACACTCTCACTTTCTATGATATGAACCACTCCGGTGTGTCCAGTTTAGCATTCCAATGCTTCATTTCAAGTTTACTATATCCCATTGACCTTCTGATTGACGATGAAACACAGAAATTGCATCCGAATTTAATAGAAAAGGCACAATGCCGACTTAAGTACAAGAGGACTGACACTCTCACTTTCTATGATAGGAAACTCTCCTGTGAGTCCAGTTTTAGTTTCCGATGCTTCACTTCAGGTTTACTGTAACCCTTGGACCTTCTTATTGACGATGAAACACAGAGATTGCATCCGAATTTAATACATAAGGCACAATGCCGACTTATTTACAAGAGGACTGACACTCTCACTTTCCTTGATATGAACGACTCCTGTGAGTCCAGTTTTAGATTCCGATGCTTCACTTCAGGTTTACTGTATCCCTTGGACCTTCTTATTGACGATGAAACACAGAAATTGCATCTGAATTTAATGCAAAAGGCACAATGCCGACTTAAGAACAAGAGGACTGACACTCTCACTTTCTATGATATGAACCTCTCCTGTGAGTCCAGTTTTAGATTCCGATGCTTCACTTCAGGTTTACTGTATCCCTTGGACCTTCTTACTGACGATGAAACAAAGAAATTGCATCCGAATTTAATACAAAAGTCGCAATGCCGACTTAAGTACAAGAGGACTGAAACTCTTACTTTCTTTGATATGAACCTCTCCTGTGAGTCCAGTTTTAGATTCCGATGATTCACTTCAGTTTTACTATATCCCTTGGACCTTCTTATTGACGATGAAACAAAGAAATTGCATCCGAATTTAATCCAAAAGGCACAATGGCGACTTAAGAACAAGGGGACTGACACTCTCACCTTCTATGATATGAACCTCTCCTGTGAGTCCAGTTTTAGATTCCGACGCTGCACTTCAGGTTTACTGTATCCCTTGGACCTTCTTATTGACGATGAAACACAGAAATTGCATCCGAATTTAATACAAAAGTCACAATGCGGACTTAAGTACATAAGGACTGACACTCTCACTTTCTATGATATGAATCTCTCCTGTGTCTCCAGTTTCAGATTCCGATGTTTCACTTCAGGTTTACTGTATCCCTTGGACCTTCTTATTGACGATGAAACACAGAAATTCCATCCGAATTTAATACAAAAGTCACAATGCCGACTTAAGTACAAGAGGACTGACACTCACACTTTCTATGATATGAACCACTCCTGTGAGTCCAGTTTTAGATTCCGATGCTTCACTTCAGGTTTACTGTATCCCTTGGACCTTCTTATTGACGATGAAACACAGAAATTGCATCCGAATTTAATACAAAAGGCACAATGCCAACTTAGGTACAAGAGGACTGGCACTCTCACTTTCTATGATATGAACCTCTCCTGTGAGTCCAGTTTTAGATTCCTATGCTCCACTTCAGGTTTACTGTATCCCTTGGACCTTCTTATTGGCGATGAATCACAGAAATTGTATCCGAATTGAATACAAAAGGCACAATGCCGACTTATTTACAAGAGGACTGACACTCTCACTTTCCTTGATATGAACGTCTCCTGTGAGTCCAGTTTTAGATTCCGATGCTTCACTTCAGGTTTACTGTATCCCTTGGACCTTCTTATTTACGATGAAACACAGAAATTGCTTCCGAATTTAATGCAAAAGGCACAATGCCGACTTAAGAACAAGAGGACTGACACTCTCACTTTCTATGATATGAACCTCTCCTGTGAGTCCAGTTTTAGATTCCGATGCTATACTTCAGGTTTACTTTATCCCTTGGACCTTCTTATTGACGATGAAACACAGAAATTGCATCCGAATTTAATACAAAAGGCACAATGCCGACTTAACTACATGAGGACTGTCACTCTCACATTCTATGATATGTACGTCTCCTGTGAGTACAGTTTTAGATTCCGATGCTTCACTTGAGGTTTACTGTATCCCTTGGACCTTCTTATTGACGATGAAACACAGAAATTGCATCCGAATTTAATACAATAATCACAATGCTGACTTAAGTAGAAGAGGACAGAAACTCTAACTTTCTTCGATTTGAACCTCTCCTGTGAGATCAGTTTTAGATTCCGATGCTTCACTTAAGGTTTACTGTATCCCTTGGACCTTCTTATTGACGACGAAACACAGAAATTGCATCCGAATTTAATACAAAAGGCACAATGCCGACTTAAGTACATAAGGACTGATACTCATACATTCTATGAAATGAATCTCTCCTGTGTGTCCAGTTTCAGATTCCGTTGTTTCACTTCAGGTTTACTGTATCCCTTGGACCTTCTTATTGATGATGAAACACAGAAATAGCATCCGCATTTAATACAAAAGGCACAATGCCGACTTAAGTACAAGAGGACTGACACTCTCACTTTCTATGATATGAACCTCTCCTGTGAGTCCAGTTTTAGATTCAGATGCTTCACTTCAGATTTACTGGATCACTTGTACCTTCTTATTGACGATGAAACACAGAGATTGCATTCGAATTTAATACAAATGTCACAATGCCGACTTAAGTACATCAGGACTGATACTCATACATTCTATGTAATGAATGTCTCCTGTGTGTCCAGTTTCAGATTCCGTTGTTTCAGTTCAGGTTTACTGTATCCCTTGGAACTTCTTATTGACGATGAAACACAGAAATAGCATCCGCATTTAAAACAAAAGGCACAATGCCGACTTAAGTACAAGAGGACTGACACTCTCACTTTCTATGATATGAACTTCTCCTGTGAGTCCAGTTTTAGATTCCGATGCTTCACTTCTGGTTTACTGTATTCCTTGGACCTTCTTATTAACGATGAAACACAGAAATTGCATCCGAATTTAATACGAAAGGCACAATGCCGACTTAAGTACAAGAGGACTGACACTCTCACTTTCTATGATATGAACCTCTAGTGTGAGTCCAGTTTTAGATTCCGATGCTCCACTTCAGGTTTACTGTATCCCTTGGACCTTCTTATTGACGATGAAACACAGAAATTGCATCCGAATTTAATACAAAAGGCACAATGCCGACTTAAGAACTAGAGGACTGACACTCTCACTTTCTATGATATGAACCTCTCCTGAAAGTCCAGTTTTAGATTCCGATGCTGCACTTCAGGTTTACTGTATCCCTTAGACCTTCTTATTGACGAGGAAACACAGAAATTGCGTCCGAATTTAATACATAAGTCACAATGCCGACTTAAGTACATAAGGACTGACACTCTCACTTTCTATGAAATCAATCTCTCCTGTGTGTCCAGTATTAGATTCCGATGCTTCACTTCAGGTTTACTGTATCCCTTGGACCTTTTTATTGACGATGAAACACAGAAATTGCATCCGAATTTAATACAAAAGTCACAATGCCGACTGAAGTACAAGAGGCCCGACACTCTCACTTTCTATGATATGAACCTCTCCTGTGAGTCCAGTTTTAGATTCCGATGCTTCACTTCAGGTTTACTGTATCCCTTGGACCTTCTTATTGACGATGAAACACAGAAATTGCATCCGAATTTAAAACAAAAGGCACAATGCCGACTTAAGAACAAGAGGACTAAACACTCTCACTTTCTATTATATGAACCTCTCCTGTGAGTCCAGTTTTAGATTCCGATGCTGCACTTCAGGTTTACTGTATCCCTTGGACCTTCTTATTGACGATGAAACACAGAAATTGCATCCGAATTTAATA
Source organism: Schistocerca serialis cubense (assembly GCF_023864345.2). Lineage (NCBI taxonomy): Eukaryota > Metazoa > Arthropoda > Insecta > Orthoptera > Acrididae > Schistocerca > Schistocerca serialis. The sequence goes on along the minus strand of NC_064647.1, from coordinate 21,582,602 downwards.
CAAAAAGCACAATGCCGACTTAAGTCCAAGAGGACTGACACTCTCACTTTCTATGATATGAACCTCTCCTGTGAGTCCAGTTTTGGATTCAGATGCTTCACTTCAGATTTACTGTATCCCTTGGACCTTCTTATTGACGATGAAACACAGAAATTGCATCCGAATTTAATGCAAAATGCACAATGCCGACTTAAGGACAAGAGGACTGACACTCTCACTTTCTATGATATGAACCTCTCCTGTGAGTCCAATTTTAGATTCCGATGCTGCACTTCAGGTTTACTGTATCCCTTGGACCTTCTTATTGCCGATGAAACACAGAAATTGCATCCGAATTTAATGCAAAAGGCACAATGCCGACTTAAGAACAAGAGGACTGACACTCTCACTTCCTATGATATGAACCTCTCCTGTGAGTCCAGTTTTAGATTCCGATGCTTCACTTGAGGTTTACTGTATCCCTTGGACCTTCTTATTGACGATGAAACACAGAAATTGCATCCGAATTTTATACAATAATCACAATGCTGACTTAAGTAGAAGAGGACAGAAACTGTAACTTTCTTCGATTTGAACCTCTCCTGTGAGATCAGTTTTAGATTCCGATGCTTCACTTCAGGTTTACTGTATCCCTTGGACCTTCTTATTGACGACGAAACACAGAAATTGCATCCGAATTTAATACAGAAGGCACAATGCCGACTTAAGTACATAAGGACTGATACTCATACATTCTATGAAATGAATCTCTCCTGTGTGTCCAGTTTCAGATTCCGTTGTTTCACTTCAGGTTTACTGTATCCCTTGGACCTTCTTATTGACGATGAAACACAGAAATAGCATCCGCATTTAATACAAAAGGCACAATGCCGACTTAAGTACAAGAGGACTGACACTCTCACTTTCTATGATATGAACTTCTCCCGTGAGTTCAGTTTTAGATTCCGATGCTTCACTTCTGGTTTACTGTATTCCTTGGACCTTCTTATTAACGATGAAACACAGAAATTGCATCCGAATTTAATACAAAAGGCACAATGCCGACTTAAGTACAAGAGGACTGACACTCTCACTTTCTATGATATGAACCTCTCCTGTGAGTCCAGTTTTAGATTCCGATGCTCCATTTCATGTTTACTGTATCCCTTGGACCTTCTTATTGACGATGAAACACAGAAATTGCATCCGAATTTAATACAAAAGGCACAATGCCGACTTAAGAACAAGAGGACTGACACTCTCACTTTCTATGATATGAACCTCTCCTGAAAGTCCAGTTTTAGATTCCGATGCTGCACTTCAGGTTTACTGTATCCCTTAGACCTTCTTATTGACGAGGAAACACAGAAATTGCGTCCGAATTTAATACATAAGTCACAATGCCGACTTAAGTACATAAGGACTGACACTCTCACTTTCTATGAAATGAATCTCTCCTGTGTGTCCAGTATTAGATTCCGATGCTTCACTTCAGGTTTACTGTATCCCTTGGACCTTTTTATTGACGATGAAACACAGAAATTGCATCCGAATTTAATACAAAAGTCACAATGCCGACTGAAGTACAAGAGGACCGACACTCTCACTTTCTATGATATGAACCTCTCCTGTGAGTCCAGTTTTAGATTCCGATGCTTCACTTCAGGTTTACTGTATCCCTTGGACCTTCTTATTGACGATGAAACACAGAAATTGCATCCGAATTTAAAACAAAAGGCACAATGCCGACTTAAGAACAAGAAGACTGACACTCTCACTTTCTATTATATGAACCTCTCCTGTGAGTCCAGATTTAGATTCCGATGCTGCACTTCGGGTTTACTGTATCCCTTGGACCTTCTTATTGACGATGAAACACAGAAATTGCATCCGAATTTAATACAAAAGGCACAATGCCGACTTAAGTCCAAGAGGACTGACACTCTCACTTTCTATGATATGAACCTCTCCTGTGAGTCCAGGTTTGGATTCAGATGCTTCACTTCAGATTTACTGTATCCCTTGCACCTTCTTATTGACGATGAAACACAGAGATTGCATCCGGAATTAATACAAAAGTCACAATGCCGACTTAAGTACATAAGGACTGACACTCTCACATTCTATGAAATGAATCTCTCCTGTGTGTCCAGTTTCAGATTCCGTTGTTTCACTTCAGGTTTACTGTATCCCTTGGACCTTCTTATTAACGATGAAACACAGAAATTGCATCCGAATTTAATACAAAAGTCACAATGCCGACTTAAGTACAGGAGGACTGACACTCTCACTTTCTATGATATGAACCTCTCCTGTGAGTCCAGTTTTAGATTCCGATGCTTCACTTCAGGTTTACTGTGTCCCTTGGACCTTCTTATTGACGATGAAACACAGAAATAGCATCCTCATTTAAAACAAAAGGCACAATGCCGACTTAAGTACTAGAGGACTGACACTCTCACTTTCTATGATATGAACCTCTCCTGTGAGTCCAGTTTTAGATTCCGATGCTTCACTTCAGGTTTACTGTATCCTTTGGACCTTCTTATTGACGATGAAACACAGAAATTGCATCCGAATTTAATACAAAAGGCACAATGCCGACTTAAGTACAAGAGGATTGACACTCTCACTTTCTATGATATGAACCTCTCCTGTGAGTCCAGTTTTAGATTCCGATGCTCCACTTCAGGTTTACTGTATCCCTTGGACCTTCCTATTGACGATGAAACACAGAAATTGCATCCGAATTTAATACAAAAGGCATAATGCCGACTTATTTACAAGAGGACTGACACTCTCAGTTTCCTTGATATGAACGTCTCCTGTGAGTCCAGTTTTAGATTCCGATGCTTCACTTCAGGTTTACTGTATCCCTTGGACCTTCTTATTGACGATGAAACACAGAAATAGCATCCGAATTTAATGATAAAGGCACAATGCCGACTTAAGAACAAGAGGACTGACACTCTCACTTTCTATGATATGAACCTCTCCTGTGAGTCCAGTTTTAGATACCGATGCTGCACTTCAGGTTTACTGTATCCCTTAGACCTTCTTATTGACGAGGAAACACAGAAATTGCGTCCGAATTTAATACATAAGTCACAATGCCGACTTAAGTACATAAGGTTTGACACTCTCACTTTCTATGAAATGAATCTCTCCTGCGTGTCCAGTTTCAGATTCCGATGATTCACTTCAGGTTAACTGTATCCCTTGGACCTTCTTATTGACGATGAAACACAGAAATTGCATCCGAATTTAATACAAAAGTCACAATGCCGACTTAAGTACAAGAGGACTGACACTCTCACTTTCTATGATATGAACCTCTCCTGTGAGTCCAGTTTTAGATTCCGATGCTTCACTTCAGGTTTACTGTATCCCTTGGACCTTCTTATTGACGATGAAACACAGAAATTGCATCCGAATTTAAAACAAAAGGCACAATGCCGACTTAAGTACAAGAGGACTGACATTCTCACTTTCTATGATAGGAAACTCTCCTGTGAGTCCAGTTTTAGATTCCGATGCTTCACTTCAGGTTTACTGTATCCCTTGGACATTCTTATTGACGGTGAAACACAGAAATTGCATCCGAATTTAATACAAAAGTCGCAATGCCGACTTAAGTACAAGAGGACTGAAACTCTTACTTTCTTTGATATGAACCTCTCCTGTGAGTCCAGTTTTAGATTCCGATGCTCCACTTCAGGTTTACTGTATCCCTTGGACCTTCTTATTGACGATGAAACACAGAAATTGCATCCTAAATTAATACAAAAGTTACAATGCCGACTTAAGTAGAAGAGGACAGAAACTCTAACTTTCTTTGATATGAACCTCCCCTGTGAGATCAGTTTTAGATTCCGTTGCTTCACTTCAGGTTTACTGTTTTCCTTGGACTTTCTTATTGACGATGAAACACAGAAATTGAATCCGAATTTAATACAAAAGTCACAATGCCGACTTAAGTACAAGAGGACTGACACTCTCACTTTCTATGATAGGAAACTCTCCTGTGAGTCCAGTTTTAGATTCCGATGCTTCACTTCAGGTTTACTGTATCCCTTGGACCTTCTTATTGACGGTGAAACACAGAAATTGCATCCGAATTTAAAAGAAAAGGCACAATGCCGACTTAAGAACAAGAAGACTGACACTCTCACTTTCTATTATATGAACCTCTCCTGTGAGTCCAGTTTTAGATTCCGATGCTGCACTTCAGGTTTACTGTATCCCTTGGACCTTCTTATTGACGATGAAACACAGAAATTGCATCCGAATTTAATACAAAAGGCACAATGCCGACTTAAGTCCAAGAGGACTGACACTCTCACTTTCTATGATATGAACCTCTCCTGTGAGTCCAGTTTTGGATTCAGATGCTTCACTTCAGATTTACTGTATCCCTTGGACCTTCTTATTGACGATGAAACACAGAAATTGCATCCGAATTTAATGCAAAAGGCACAATGCCGACTTAAGGACAAGAGGACTGACACTCTCACTTTCTATGATATGAACCTCTCCTGTGAGTCCAATTTTAGATTCCGATGCTGCACTTCAGGTTTACTGTATCACTTTGACCTTCTTGTTGTTGTTGTGGTCTTCAGTCCTGAGACTGGTTTGATGCAGCTCTCCATGCTACTCTATCCTGTGCAAGCTTTTTCATCTCCCGGTACCTACTGCAACCTACATCCTTCTGAATCTGCTTAGTGTATTCATCTCTTGGTCTCCCTCTACGATTTTTACCCTCCACGCTGCCCTCCAATACTAATTTGGTGATCCCTTGATGCCTCAGAACATGTCCTACCAACCGATCCCTTCTTCTGGTCAAGTTGTGCCACAAACTTCTCTTCTCCCCAATCCTATTCAATACTTCCTCATTAGTTATGTGATCTACCCATCTAATCTTCAGCATTCTTCTGTAGCACCACATTTCGAAAGCTTCTATTCTCTTCTTGTCCAAACTATTTATCGTCCATGTTTCACTTCCATACATGGCTACACTCCATACGAATACTTTCAGAAATGACTTCCTGACACTTAAATCAATACTGGATGTTAACAAATTTCTTATTGACAATGAAACACAGAAATTGCATCCGAATTTAATACAAAAGGCACAATGCCGACTTAACTACATGAGGACTGACACTCTCACATTCTATGATATGAACCTCTCCTGTGAGTCCAGTTTTAGATTCAGATGCTCCACTTCAGGTTTACTGTATCCCTTGGACCTTCTTATTGACGATGAAACACAGAAATTGCATCCGAATTTAATACAAACGGCACAATGCCGACTTATTTACAAGAGGACTGACACTCTTACTTTCCTTGATATAAACGTCTCCTGTGAGTACAGTTTTAGATTCCGATGCTTCACTTCAGGTTTACTGTATCCTTTGGACCTTCTTATTGACGATGAAACACAGAAATTGCATCCGAATTTAATACAATAATCACAATGCCGACTTAAGTAGAAGAGGACAGAAACTCTTACTTTCTTCGATATGAACCTCTCCTGTGAGATCAGTTGTAAATTCCGATGCTTCACTTCAGGTTTACTGTATCCCTTGGAACTTCTTATTGACGATGAAACACAGAAATTGCATCCGAATTTAATACAAAAAGCACAATGCCGACTTAAGTAGAAGAGGACTGACGCTCTCACTTTCTATGATATGAACCTCTCCTGTGAGTCCAGTTTTAGATTCAGATGCTTCACTTCAGATTTACTGTATCCCTTGCACCTTCTTATTGACGATGAAACACAGAGATTGCATCCGGAATTAATACAAAAGTCACAATGCCGACTTAAGTACATAAGGACTGACACTCTCACATTCTATGAAATGAATCTCTCCTGTGTGTCCAGTTTCAGATTCCGTTGTTTCACTTCAGGTTTACTGTATCCCTTGGACCTTCTTATTAACGATGAAACACAGAAATTGCATCCGAATTTAATACAAAAGTCACAATGCCGACTTAAGTACAGGAGGACTGACACTCTCACTTTCTATGATATGAACCTCTCCTGTGAGTCCAGTTTTAGATTCCGATGCTTCACTTCAGGTTTACTGTGTCCCTTGGACCTTCTTATTGACGATGAAACACAGAAATAGCATCCTCATTTAAAACAAAAGGCACAATGCCGACTTAAGTACTAGAGGACTGACACTCTCACTTTCTATGATATGAACCTCTCCTGTGAGTCCAGTTTTAGATTCCGATGCTTCACTTCAGGTTTACTGTATCCTTTGGACCTTCTTATTGACGATGAAACACAGAAATTGCATCCGAATTTAATACAAAAGGCACAATGCCGACTTAAGTACAAGAGGATTGACACTCTCACTTTCTATGATATGAACCTCTCCTGTGAGTCCAGTTTTAGATTCCGATGCTCCACTTCAGGTTTACTGTATCCCTTGGACCTTCCTATTGACGATGAAACACAGAAATTGCATCCGAATTTAATACAAAAGGCATAATGCCGACTTATTTACAAGAGGACTGACACTCTCAGTTTCCTTGATATGAACGTCTCCTGTGAGTCCAGTTTTAGATTCCGATGCTTCACTTCAGGTTTACTGTATCCCTTGGACCTTCTTATTGACGATGAAACACAGAAATTGCATCCGAATTTAATGATAAAGGCACAATGCCGACTTAAGAACAAGAGGACTGACACTCTCACTTTCTATGATATGAACCTCTCCTGTGAGTCCAGTTTTAGATTCCGATGCTGCACTTCAGGTTTACTGTATCCCTTAGACCTTCTTATTGACGAGGAAACACAGAAATTGCGTCCGAATTTAATACATAAGTCACAATGCCGACTTAAGTACATAAGGTTTGACACTCTCACTTTCTATGAAATGAATCTCTCCTGCGTGTCCAGTTTCAGATTCCGATGATTCACTTCAGGTTTACTCTATCCCTTGGACCTTCTTATAGACGATGAAACACAGAAATTGCATCCGAATTTAATACAAAAGTCACAATGCCGACTTAAGTACAAGAGGACTGACACTATCACTTTCTATGATATGAACCGCTCCTGTGAGTCCAGTATTAGATTCCGATGCTTCACTTCAGGTTTACTGTATCCCTTGGACCTTCTTATTGACGATGAAACACAGAAATTGCATCCGAATTTAAAACAAAAGGCACAATGCCGACTTAAGTACAAGAGGACTGACACTCTCACTTTCTATGATAGGAAACTCTCCTGTGAGTCCAGTTTTAGATTCCGATGCTTCACTTCAGGTTTACTGTATCCCTTGGACATTCTTATTGACGGTGAAACACAGAAATTGCATCCGAATTTAATACAAAAGTCGCAATGCCGACTTAAGTACAAGAGGACTGAAACTCTTACTTTCTTTGATATGAACCTCTCCTGTGAGTCCAGTTTTAGATTCCGATGCTCCACTTCAGGTTTACTGTATCCCTTGGACCTTCTTATTGACGATGAAACACAGAAATTGCATCCTAAATTAATACAAAAGTTACAATGCCGACTTAAGTAGAAGAGGACAGAAACTCTAACTTTCTTTGATATGAACCTCCCCTGTGAGATCAGTTTTAGATTCCGTTGCTTCACTTCAGGTTTACTGTTTTCCTTGGACCTTCTTATTGACGATGAAACACAGAACTTGAATCCGAATTTAATACAAAAGTCACAATGCCGACTTAAGTACAAGAGGACTGACACTCTCACTTTCTATGATAGGAAACTCTCCTGTGAGTCCAGTTTTAGATTCCGATGCTTCACTTCAGGTTTACTGTATCCCTTGGACCTTCTTATTGACGGTGAAACACAGAAATTGCATCCGAATTTAAAAGAAAAGGCACAATGCCGACTTAAGAACAAGAAGACTGACACTCTCACTTTCTATTATATGAACCTCTCCTGTGAGTCCAGTTTTAGATTCCGATGCTGCACTTCAGGTTTACTGTATCCCTTGGACCTTCTTATTGACGATGAAACACAGAAATTGCATCCGAATTTAATACAAAAGGCACAATGCCGACTTAAGTCCAAGAGGACTGACACTCTCACTTTCTATGATATGAACCTCTCCTGTGAGTCCAGTTTTGGATTCAGATGCTTCACTTCAGATTTACTGTATCCCTTGGACCTTCTTATTGACGATGAAACACAGAAATTGCATCCGAATTTAATGCAAAAGGCACAATGCCGACTTAAGGACAAGAGGACTGACACTCTCACTTTCTATGATATGAACCTCTCCTGTGAGTCCAATTTTAGATTCCGATGCTGCACTTCAGGTTTACTGTATCACTTTGACCTTCTTGTTGTTGTTGTGGTCTTCGGTCCTGAGACTGGTTTGATGCAGCTCTCCATGCTACTCTATCCTGTGCAAGCTTTTTCATCTCCCAGTACCTACTGCAACCTACATCCTTCTGAATCTGCTTAGTGTATTCATCTCTTGGTCTCCCTCTACGATTTTTACCCTCCACGCTGCCCTCCAATACTAAATTGGTGATCCCTTGATGCCTCAGAACATGTCCTACCAACCGATCCCTTCTTCTGGTCAAGTTGTGCCACAAACTTCTCTTCTCCCCAATCCTATTCAATACTTCCTCATTAGTTATGTGATCTACCCATCTAATCTTCAGCATTCTTCTGTAGCACCACATTTCGAAAGCTTCTATTCTCTTCTTGTCCAAACTATTTATCGTCCATGTTTCACTTCCATACATGGCTACACTCCATACGAATACTTTCAGAAATGACTTCCTGACACTTAAATCAATACTGGATGTTAACAAATTTCTTATTGACAATGAAACACAGAAATTGCATCCGAATTTAATACAAAAGGCACAAAGCCGACTTAACTACATGAGGACTGACACTCTCACATTCTATGATATGAACCTCTCCTGTGAGTCCAGTTTTAGATTCAGATGCTCCACTTCAGGTTTACTGTATCCCTTGGACCTTCTTATTGACGATGAAACACAGAAATTGCATCCGAATTTAATACAAACGGCACAATGCCGACTTATTTACAAGAGGACTGACACTCTTACTTTCCTTGATATAAACGTCTCCTGTGAGTACAGTTTTAGATTCCGATGCTTCACTTCAGGTTTACTGTATCCTTTGGACCTTCTTATTGACGATGAAACACAGAAATTGCATCCGAATTTAATACAATAATCACAATGCCGACTTAAGTAGAAGAGGACAGAAACTCTTACTTTCTTCGATATGAACCTCTCCTGTGAGATCAGTTGTAAATTCCGATGCTTCACTTCAGGTTTACTGTATCCCTTGGACCTTCTTATTGACGATGAAACACAGATATTGCATCCGAATTTAATACAAAAAGCACAATGCCGACTTAAGTAGAAGAGGACTGACACTCTCACTTTCTATGATATGAACCTCTCCTGTGAGTCCAGTTTTAGATTCAGATGCTTCACTTCAGGTTTACTGTATCCCTTGCACCTTCTTATTGACGATGAAACACAGAGATTGCATCCGAATTTAATACAAAAGTCACAATGCCGACTTATTTACAAGAGGACTGACACTCTCACTTTCTATGATATGAATCTCTCCTGTGTCTCCAGTTTCAGATTCCTATGTTTCACTTCAGGTTTACTGTATCCCTTGGACCTTCTTATTGACGATGAAACACAGAAATTGCATCCGAATATAATACAAAAGTCACAATGCCGACTTAAGTACAAGAGGACTGACACTCTCACTTTCTATGATATGAACCACTCCTGTGAGTCCAGTTTTAGATTCCGATGCTTCACTTCAGGTTTACTGTGTCCCTTGGACCTTCTTATTGACGATGAAACACAGAAATAGCATCCTCATTTAAAACAAAAGGCACAATGCCGACTTAAGTACTAGAGGACTGACACTCTCACTTTCTATGATATGAACCTCTCCTGTGAGTCCAGTTTTAGATTCCGATGCTTCACTTCAGGTTTACTGTATCCCTTGGACCTTCTTATTGACGATGAAACACAGAAATTGCATCCGAATTTAATACAAAAGGCACAATGCCGACTTAAGTACAAGAGGATTGACACTCTCACTTTCTATGATATGAACCTCTCCTGTGAGTCCAGTTTTAGATTCTGATGCTCCACTTCAGGTTTACTGTATCCCTTGGACCTTCCTATTGACGATGAAACACAGAAATTGCATCCGAATTTAATACGAAAGGCATAATGCCGACTTATTTACAAGAGGACTGACACTCTCAGTTTCCTTGATATGAACGTCTCCTGTGAGTCCAGTTTTAGATTCCGATGCTTCACTTCAGGTTTACTGTATCCCTTGGACCTTCTTATTGACGATGAAACACAGAAATTGCATCCGAATTTAATGATAAAGGCACAATGCCGACTTAAGAACAAGAGGACTGACACTCTCACTTTCTATGATATGAACCTCTCCTGTGAGTCCAGTTTTAGATTCCGATGCTGCCCTTCAGGTTTACTGTATCCCTTAGACCTTCTTATTGACGAGGAAACACAGAAATTGCGTCCGAATTTAATACCTAAGTCACAATGCCGACTTAAGTACATAAGGTTTGACACTCTCACTTTCTATGAAATGAATCTCTCCTGCGTGTCCAGTTTCAGATTCCGATGATTCACTTCAGGTTTGCTGTATCCCTTGGACCTTCTTATTGACGATGAAACACAGAAATTGCATCCGAATTTAATACAAAAGTCACAATGCCGACTTAAGTACAAGAGGACTGACACTCTCACTTTCTATGATATGAACCTCTCCTGTGAGTCCAGTTTTAGATTCCGATGCGTCACTTCAAGTTTACTGTATCCCTTGGACCTTCTTATTGACGATGAAACACAGAAATTGCATCCGAATTTAAAACAAAAGGCACAATGCCGACTTAAGTACAAGAGGACTGACACTCTAACTTTCTATGATAGGAATCTCTCCTGTGAGTTCAGTTTTAGATTCCGATGCTTCACTTCAGGTTTACTGTATCCCTTGGACATTCTTATTGTCGGTGAAACACAGAAATTGCATCCGAATTTAATACAAAAGTCGCAATGCCGACTTAAGTACAAGAGGACTGAAACTCTTACTTTCTTTGATATGAACCTCTCCTGTGAGTCCAGTTTTAGATTCCGATGCTCCACTTCAGGTTTACTGTATCCCTTGGACCTTCTTATTGACGATGAAACACAGAAATTGCATCCTAATTTAATACAAAAGGCACAATGCCCACTTAAGTACATGAGAACTGACACTCTCACATTCAATGATATGAACCTCTCCTGTGAGTCCAGTTTTAGATTCTGATGCTCCACTTCAGGTTTACTGTATCCCTTGGACCTTCTTATTGACGATGAAACACAGAAATTGCATCCGAATTTAATACAAACGGCACAATGCCGACTTATTTACAAGAGGACAGACACTCTCACTTTCCTTGATATGAACGTCTCCTGTGAGTCCAGTTTTAGATTCCGATGCTTCACTTCAGGATTACTGTATCCCTTGGACCTTCTTATTGACGATGAAACACAGAAATTGCATCCTAAATTAATACAAAAGTCACAATGCCGACTTAAGTAGAAGAGGACAGAAACTCTAACTTTCTTTGATATGAACCTCCCCTGTGAGATCAGTTTTAGATTCCGTTGCTTCACTTCAGGTTTACTGTTTTCCTTGGACCTTCTTATTGACGATGAAACACAGAAATTGAATCCGAATTTAATACAAAAGTCACAATGCCGACTTAAGTACAAGAGGACTGAAACTCTTACTTTCTTTGATATGAACCTCTCCTGTGAGTCCAGTTTTAGATTCCGATGCTTCACTTCAGGTTTACTGTATCCCTTGGACCTTCTTATTGGCGATGAAACACAGAGATTGCATCCGAATTTAATACAAAAGTCACAATGCCGACTTAAGTACATAAGGACTGACACTCTCACATTCTATGAAATGAATCTCTCATGTGTGTACACTTTCAGATTCCGTTGTTTCAATTCAGGTTTACTGTATCCCTTGGACCTTCTTATTGACGATGAAACACAAAAAGTGCATCCGAATTTAATACAAAAGTCACAATGCCAACTTAAGTACAAGAGGACTGAAACGCTAATTTTCTTTGATATGAACCTCTCCTGTGAGTGCAGCTTTAGATTCCGATGCTTCACTTCAGGTTTACTGTATCCCTTGGACCTTCTTATTGACGATGAAACACAGAAATTGCATCCGAACTTAATACAAAAGGCACAATGCCGACTTAAGTACAAGAGGACTGACACTCTCACTTTCTATGATATGTACCTCTCCTGTGAGTCCAGTTCAAGATTCCGATGCTTCACTTCAGTTTTACTGTATCCCTTGGACCTTCTTATTGACGATGAAACACAGAAATTGCATCCGAATTTAATACAAAAGGCACAATGCCCACTTAAGTACAAGAGGACTGACACTCTCACTTTCTATGATATTAACCTCTCCTGTGAGTCTAGTTTTAGATTCAGATGCTTCACTTCAGATTTACTGTATCCGTTGGACCTTCTTATTGACGATGAATCACAGAAATTGCATCCGAATTTAATGCAAAAGGCACAATGCCGACTTAAAAACAAGAGGACTTACACTCTCACTTTGTATGATATGAACCTCTCCTTTGAGTCCAGTTTTACATTCCGATGCTCCACATCAGGTTTTCTGTATCCCTTGGACCTTCTTATTGACGATGAAACACAGAAATTGCTTCCGAATTTAATAAAAAAGACACAATGCCGACTTATTTACAAGAGGACTGACACTCTCACTTTCCTTGATATGAACGTCTCCTGTGAGTCCAGTTTTAGATTCCGATGCTTCACTTCAGGTTTACTGTATCCCTTGGACCTTCTTATTGGCGATGAAACACAGAAATTGCATCCGAATTTAATGCAAAAGGCACAATGACGACTTAAGAACAAGAGGACTGACACTCTCACTTTCTATGATATGAACCTCTCCTGTGAGTCCAGTTTTAGATTCCGATTCTGCACTTCAGGTTTAGTGTATCCCTTGGACCATCTTATTGACGATGAAACACAGAAATTGCATCCGAATTTAATACAAGACTCACAATGCCGACTTAAGTACATAAGGACTGACACTCTCACTTTATATGATATTAATCTCTCCTGTGTGTCCAGTTTCAGATTCCGATGTTTCACTTCAGGTTTACTGTATCCCTTGGACCTTCCTATTGACGATGAAACACAGAAATTGCATCCGAATTTAATACAAAAGGCACAATGCTGACTTAAGTCCAAGAGGACTGACACTCTCACTTTCTATGATATGAACCTCTCCTGTGAGTCCAGTTATGGATTCAGATGCTTCACTTCAGATTTACTGTATCCCTTGGACCTTCTTATTGACGATGAAGCACAAAAATTGCATCCGAATTTAATGCAAAAGGCACAATGCTGATTTAAGTACAAGACGACTGACACTCTCACTTTCTATGATATGAACCTCTCCTGTGAGTTCAGTTTTAGATTCCGATGCATCACTTCAGGTTTACTGTATCCCTTGGACCTTCTTATTGACGATGAAACACAGAAATTGCATGCGAATTTAATACAAAAGGAACAATGCCGACTTAAGTACATGAGGACTGACACTCTCACATTCTATGTTATGAACCTCTCCTGTGAGTCCAGTTTAAGATTCTGATGCTCCACTGCATGTTTACTGTATCCCTTGGACCTTCTTATTGACGATGAAACACAGAAATTGCATCCGAATTTAATACAAACGGCACAATGCCGACTTATTTACAAGAGCACTGACACTCTAACTTTCCTTGATATGAACGTCTCCTGTGAGTCCAGTTTTAGATTCCGATGCTTCACTTCAGGTTTACTGTATCCCTTGGACCTTCTTATTGACGATGAAACACAGAAATTGCATCCGAATTTAATACAAAAGTCACAATGCCGACATAAGTAGAAGAGGACAGAAACTCTAACTTTCTTCGATATGAACCTCTCCTGTGAGATCTGTTTTAGATTCCGATGCTTCACTTCAGGTTTACTGTATCCCTTGGACCTTCTTATTGACGATGATACACAGAAATTGCATCCGAATTTAATACAAAAGGCACAATGCCGACTCAAGTACAAGAGGACTGACACTCTCACTTTCTATGATATGAACCTCCCCTGTGAGTCCAGTTTAAGATTCAGATGCTTCACTTCAGATTTACTGTATCCCTTGGACCTTCTTATTGACGATGAAACACAGAGATTGCATCCCAATTTAATTCAAAAGTCACAATGCCGACTAAGTACATAAGGACTGACACTCTCACATTCTATGAAATGAATCTCTCCTGTGTGTCCAGTTTCAGATTCCGTTGTTTCACTTCAGGTTTACTGCATCCCTTGGACCTTCTTATTGACGATGAAACACAGAAATTGCATCCGAATTTAATACAAAAGTCACAATGCCGACTTAAGTACAGGAGGACTGACTCTCTCACTTTCAATGATATGAACCTCTCCTGTGAATCCAGTTTTAGATTCCGATGCTTCACTTCAGGTTTACTGTATCCCTTGGACCTTCTTATTGACAATGAAACACAGAAATTGCATCCGCATTTAAAACAAAAGACACAATGCCGACTTAAGTACAAGAGGACTGACACTCTCCCTTCCTATGATATGAACGTCTCCTGTGAGTCAGTTTTAGATTCCGATGCTTCACTTCCGGTTTACTGTATCCCTTGGACAATCTTATTGGCGATGAAACACAGAAATTGCATCCGAATTTAATACAAAAGGCACAATGCCGACTTAAGTACATGAGGACTGACACTCTCACTTTCTATGATATGAACCTCTCCTGTGATTCCAGTTTTAGATTCCGATGTTCGACTTCAGGTTTACTGTATCCCGTGGACCTTCTTGTTGACGATGAAACACAGAAATTGCATCCGAATTTAATACAAAAGGCACAATGCCGACTTATTTACAAGAGGACTGACACTCTCACTTTCCTTGATATGAACGTCTCCTGTGAGACCAGTTTTAGATTCCGATGCTTCACTTCAAGTTTACTGTATCCCTTGGACCTTCTTATTGACGATGAAACAAGAAATTGCATTCGAAATTAATGCAAAAGGCACAATGCCGACTTAAGGACAAGAGGACTGACACTCTCACTTTCTCTGATATGTACCTCTCCTGTCAATCCAGTTTTAGTTTCCGATGCTTCACTTTAGGTTTACTGTATCCCTTAGACCCTCTTATTGACGAGGAAACACAGAAATTGCGTCGGAATTTAATACATAAGTCACAATGCCGACTTAAGTACATAAGGACTGACACTCTCACTTTCTATGAAATGAATCCCTCCTGTGTGTCCAGTTTCAGATTCCGATGCTTCACTTCAGGTCTACTGTATCCCTTAGACCTTCTTATTGACGATGAAACACAGAATTTGCATCCGAATTTAATACAAAAGTCACAATGCCGACTTAAGTACAAGAGGACTGACACTCTCACTTTCTATGATATGAACCTCTCCTGTGAGTCCAGTTTTAGATTCCGAAGCTTCACTTCAGGTTTACTGTATCCCTTGGTCCTTCTTATTGACGATGAAACACAGAAATTGCATCCGAATTTAAAACAAAAGGCACAATGCCGACTTAAGTACAAGAGGACTGACACTCTCACTTTCTGTGATAGGAAACTCTCCTGTGAGTCCAGTTTTAGATTCCGATGCTTCACTTCAGTTTTACTGTATCCCTTGGACCTTCTTATTGACGATGAAACACAGAAATTGCATCCGCATTTCAAACAAAAGGCACAATGCCGACTTAAGTACAAGAGGACTGACACTTTCATTTTCTATGATATGAACCTCTCCTGTGAGTCCAGTTTTAGATTCCGTTGCTCCACTTCAGGTTTACTGTATCCCTTGGACCTTCTTATTGACGATGAAACACAGAAATTGCATCCGAATTTAATACAAAAGGCACAATGCCGACTTATTTACAAGAGAACTGACACTCTCGCTTTCCGTGATATGAACGTCTCCTGTGAGTCCAGTTTTAGATTCCGATGCTTCACTTCAGGTTTACTGTATCCCTTGGACCTTCTTATTGACGATGAATCACAGAAATTGCATCCGAATTTAATGCAAAAGGCACAATGCCGACTTAAGAACAAGAGGACTTACACTCTCACTTTCTATGATATGAACCTCTCCTGTGAATCCAGTTTTAGATTCCGATGCTGCACTTCAGGTTTACTGTATCCCTTAGACTTTCTTATTGACGAGGAAACACAGAAATTGCGTCCGAATTTAATACACAAGTCACAATGCCGACTTAAGTACATTAGGACTGACACTCTCACTTTCTATGAAATGAATCTCTCCTGTGTGTCCAGTTTCAGATTCCGATGCTTCACTTCATGTTTACTGTATCCCTTGGACCTTCTTATTGACGATGAAACACAGAAATTGCATCCGAATTTAATACAAAAGTCACAATGCCGACTTAAGTACAGGAGGACTGACACTCTCACTTTCTATGATATGAACCTCTCCTGTGAGTCCAGTTTTAGATTCCGATGCTTCACTTCAGGTTTACTATATCCCTTGGACCTCCTTATTGACGATGAAACACAGAAATTGCATCCGAATTTAAAACAAAAGGCACAATGCAGACTTAAGCACAAGAGGACTGACACTCTCACTTTCTATGATAGGAAATTCGCCTGTGAGTCCAGTTTTAGATTCCGATGCTTCACTTCAGTTTTACTGTATCCCTTGGACCTTCTTATTCACGATGAAACACAGAAATTGCATCCGAATTTAATACATAAGTCGCAATGCCGACTTAAGTACAAGAGGACTGAAACTATCTATTTCTTTATTATGAACCTCTCCTGTGAGTCCAGTTTTAGATTCCGATGCTTCACTTCAGGTTTACTGTATCCCTTGGACCTTCTTATTGACGATGAAACACAGAAATTCCATCCGATTTAATACAAAAGGCACAATGCCGACTTAAGTACAAGAGGACTGACACCTTCACTTTCTATGATATGAACCTCTCCTGTGAGTTCAGTTTTAGATTCCGATGCTTCACTTCAGGTTTACTGTATCCCTTGGACCTTCTTATTGACGATGAAACACAGAAATTGCATCCGAATTTAATACAAAAGGCACAATGCCGACCTAAGTACATGAGGACTGACACTCTCACATTCTATGATATGAACCTCTCCTGTGAGTCCAGTTTTAGATTCCGATGCTCCACTTCAGGTTTCCTGTAACCCTTGGACCTTCTTATTGACGATGAAACACAGAAATTGCATCCGAATTTAATACAAACGACACAATGCCGACTTATTTGCTAGAGGACTGACACTCTCACTTTCCTTGATATGAACGTCTCCTGTGAGTCCAGTTTTAGATTCCGATGCTTCACTTCAGATTTACTGTATACCTTGGACCTTCGTATTGACGATGAAACACAGAGATTGCATCCGAATTTAATGCAAAAGCATAATGCCGACTTAAGAACAAGAGGACTGACACTCTCACTTTCTATGATGTGAACCTCTCTTGTGAGTCCAGTTTTAGATTCCGATGCTGCAATTCAGGTTTACTGTATCCCTTGGACCTTCTTATTGATGATGAAACACAGAGATTGCATCCGAATTTAATACTAAAGTCACAATGCCGACTTAAGTACATTAGGACTGACACTCTCAAATTCTATGAAATGAATCTCTCCTGTCTGTCCAGTTTCAGATTCCGTTGTTTCACTTCATGTTTACTGTTTCCCTTGGACCTT
This sequence comes from Schistocerca serialis cubense, assembly GCF_023864345.2. Taxonomy (NCBI): domain Eukaryota; kingdom Metazoa; phylum Arthropoda; class Insecta; order Orthoptera; family Acrididae; genus Schistocerca; species Schistocerca serialis. The sequence goes on along the minus strand of NC_064647.1, from coordinate 21,564,750 downwards.
CTTATTGACGATGAAACACAGAAATTGCATCCGGATTTCAAACAAAAGGCACAATGCCGACTTAAGTACAAGAGGACTGACACTCTCACATTCTATGATATGAACCTCTCCTATGAGTCCAGTTTTAGATTCCGTTCCTCACTTCAGGTTTACTGTATCCCTTGGACCTTCTTATTGACGATGAAACACAGAAATTGCATCCGAATTTAATACAAAAGGCACAATGCCGACTTAAGTACAAGAGGACTGACACTCCCACTTTCTATGATATGAATCACTAATGTGTGTCCAGTTTCGGATTCCGATGCTTCTCTTCAGGTTTACTGTATCCCTTGGACCTTCTTAATGACGATGAAACACAGAAATTGAATCCGAATTTAATACAAAAGTCACAATGCCGACTTAAGTACAAGAGGACTGACACTCTGACTTTCTATGATATGAACCTGTCCTGTGAGTCCAGTTTTAGATTCCGATGCTTCACTTCAGGTTTACTGTTTCCGTTGGTCCTTCTTATTGACGATGAAACACAGAAATTGCATCCGAATTCAAACAAAAGGCACAATGCCGACTTAAGTACAAGAGGACGGACACTCTCACTTTCTATGATATGAACCTCTCCTGTGAGTCCAGTTTTAGATTCCGATGCTGCACTTCAGGTTTACTGTATCCCTTGGACCTTCTTATTGACGAGGAAACACAGAAATTGCGTCCGAATTTAATACATAAGTCACAATGCCGACTTAAGTACATAAGGACTGACACTCTCACTTTCTATGAAATAAATCTCTCCTGTGTGTCCAGTTTCAGATTCCGATGCTTCACTTCAGGTTTACTGTATCCGTTGGACATTCTTATTGACCATGACACACAGTAATTGCATCCGAATTTAATACAAAATTCACAATGCCGACTTAAGTACATGAGGACTGACACTCTCACTTTCTATGATATGAACCTCTCCTGTGATTCCAGTTTTAGATTCCGATGCTTCACTTCAGGTTTACTGTATCCCTTGGACCTTCTTATTGACGATGAAACACAGAAATTGCATCCGAATTTAAAACAAAAGGCACAATGCCGACTTAAGTACAAGAGGACTGACACTCTCACTTTCTATGATAGGAAATTCTCCTGTGAGTCCAGTTTTAGATTCCGATGCTTCACTTCAGGTTTACTGTATCCCTTGGACCTTCTTATTGACGATGAAACACAGAAATTGCATCCGAATTTAATACAAAAGTCACAATGCCGACTTAAGTACATAAGGACTGACACTCTCACTTTCTATGACATGAATCACTCCTGTGTGTCCAGTTTCGGATTCCGATGCTTCACTGCAGGTTTACTGTATCCCTTGGACCTTCTTATTGACGATGAATCACAGAAATTGCATCCGAATTTAATACAAAAGTCACATTGCCGACTTAAGTACAAGAGGAATGACACTCTCACTTTCTATGATATGAACCTCTCCTGTGAGTCCAGTTTTAGATTCCGATGCTTCACTTCAGGTTTACTGTTTCCCTTGGTCCTTCTTATTGACGGTGAAACACAGAAATTGCATCCGAATTCAAACAAAAGGCACAATGCCGACTTAAGTACAAGAGGACGGACACTCTCACTTTCTATGGTATGAACCTCTCCTGTGAGTTCAGTTTTAGATTCCGATGCTTCACTTCAGGTTTACTGTATCCCTTGGACCATCTTATTGACGATGAAACACAGAAATAGCATCCGAATTTAATACAAAAGGCACAATGCCGACATAAGTACATGAGGACTGCACTCTCACTTTCTATGATATGAACCTCTCCTAGGAGTCCAGTTTTAGATCCCAATGCTCCACTTCAGGTTTACTGTATCCCTTGGACCTTCTTATTGACGATGAAACACAGAAATTGCATCCGAATTTAATACAAAACGCACAATGCCGACTTATTTACAAGAGGACTGACACTCTCACTTTCCTTGATATGAACGTCTCCTGTGAGTCCAGTTTTAGATTCCGATGCTTCACTTCAGGTTTACTGTATATCTTGGACTTTCTTATTGACGATGAAACACAGAAATTGCATCCGAATTTAATACAAAAGGCTCAATGCCCACTTAAGTATAAAAGGACTGACACTCTCACTTTCTATGATATGAACCTCTCCTGTGAGTCCAGTTTTAGATTCAGATGCTTCACTTCAGATTTACTGTATCCCTTGGACCTTCTTTTTGACGTTGAAACACAGAAATTGCATCCGAATTTAATGCAAAAGGCACAATGCCGACTTAAGGACAAGATGACTGACACACTCACTTTCTATGATATGAACCTCTCCTGTGAGTCCAGTTTTAGATTCCGATGCTTCACTTCAGGTTTACTGTTTCCGTTGGTCCTTCTTATTGACGATGAAACACAGAAATTGCATCCGAATTCAAACAAAAGGCACAATGCCGACTTAAGTACAAGAGGACGGACACTCTCACTTTCTATGGTATGAACCTCTCCTGTGAGTTCAGTTTTAGATTCCGATGCTTCACTTCAGGTTTACTGTTTCCGTTGGTCCTTCTTATTGACGATGAAACACAGAAATTGCATCCGAATTCAAACAAAAGGCACAATGCCGACTTAAGTACAAGAGGACGGACACTCTCACTTTCTATGATATGAACCTCTCCTGTGAGTCCAGTTTTAGATTCCGATGCTGCACTTCAGGTTTACTGTATCCCTTGGACCTTCTTATTGACGAGGAAACACAGAAATTGCGTCCGAATTTAATACATAAGTCACAATGCCGACTTAAGTACATAAGGACTGACACTCTCACTTTCTATGAAATGAATCTCTCCTGTGTGTCCAGTTTCAGATTCCGATGCTTCACTTCAGATTTACTGTATACCTTGGACCTTCGTATTGACGATGAAACACAGAGATTGCATCCGAATTTAATGCAAAAGCATAATGCCGACTTAAGAACAAGAGGACTGACACTCTCACTTTCTATGATGTGAACCTCTCTTGTGAGTCCAGTTTTAGATTCCGATGCTGCAATTCAGGTTTACTGTATCCCTTGGACCTTCTTATTGACGATGAAACACAGAGATTGCATCCGAATTTAATACTAAAGTCACAATGCCGACTTAAGTACATTAGGACTGACACTCTCAAATTCTATGAAATGAATCTCTCCTGTCTGTCCAGTTTCAGATTCCGTTGTTTCACTTCATGTTTACTGTTTCCCTTGGACCTTCTTATTGACGATGAAACACAGAAATTGCATCCGGATTTCAAACAAAAGGCACAATGCCGACTTAAGTACAAGAGGACTGACACTCTCACATTCTATGATATGAACCTCTCCTATGAGTCCAGTTTTAGATTCCGATCCTCACTTCAGGTTTACTGTATCCCTTGGACCTTCTTATTGACGATGAAACACAGAAATTGCATCCGAATTTAATACAAAAGTCACAATGCCGACTTAAGCACAAGAGGACTGACACTCCCACTTTCTATGATATGAATCACTAATGTGTGTCCAGTTTCGGATTCCGATGCTTCACTTCAGGTTTACTGTATCCCTTGGACCTTCTTAATGACGATGAAACACAGAAATTGAATCCGAATTTAATACAAAAGTCACAATGCCGACTTAAGTACAAGAGGACTGACACTCTGACTTTCCATGATATGAACCTGTCCTGTGAGTCCAGTTTTAGATTCCGATGCTTCACTTCAGGTTTACTGTTTCCGTTGGTCCTTCTTATTGACGATGAAACACAGAAATTGCATCCGAATTCAAACAAAAGGCACAATGCCGACTTAAGTACAAGAGGACGGACACTCTCACTTTCTATGATATGAACCTCTCCTGTGATTCCAGTTTTAGATTCCGATGCTTCACTTCAGGTTTACTGTATCCCTTGGACCTTCTTATTGACGATGAAACACAGAAATTGCATCCGAATTTAAAACAAAAGGCACAATGCCGACTTAAGTACAAGAGGACTGACACTCTCACTTTCTATGATAGGAAATTCTCCTGTGAGTCCAGTTTTAGATTCCGATGCTTCACTTCAGGTTTACTGTATCCCTTGGACCTTCTTATTGACGATGAAACACAGAAATTGCATCCGAATTTAATACAAAAGTCACAATGCCGACTTAAGTACATAAGGACTGACACTCTCACTTTCTATGACATGAATCACTCCTGTGTGTCCAGTTTCGGATTCCGATGCTTCACTGCAGGTTTACTGTATCCCTTGGACCTTCTTATTGACGATGAATCACAGAAATTGCATCCGAATTTAATACAAAAGTCACATTGCCGACTTAAGTACAAGAGGAATGACACTCTCACTTTCTATGATATGAACCTCTCCTGTGAGTCCAGTTTTAGATTCCGATGCTTCACTTCAGGTTTACTGTTTCCCTTGGTCCTTCTTATTGACGGTGAAACACAGAAATTGCATCCGAATTCAAACAAAAGGCACAATGCCGACTTAAGTACAAGAGGACGGACACTCTCACTTTCTATGGTATGAACCTCTCCTGTGAGTTCAGTTTTAGATTCCGATGCTTCACTTCAGGTTTACTGTATCCCTTGGACCATCTTATTGACGATGAAACACAGAAATAGCATCCGAATTTAATACAAAAGGCACAATGCCGACATAAGTACATGAGGACTGCACTCTCACTTTCTATGATATGAACCTCTCCTAGGAGTCCAGTTTTAGATCCCAATGCTCCACTTCAGGTTTACTGTATCCCTTGGACCTTCTTATTGACGATGAAACACAGAAATTGCATCCGAATTTAATACAAAACGCACAATGCCGACTTATTTACAAGAGGACTGACACTCTCACTTTCCTTGATATGAACGTCTCCTGTGAGTCCAGTTTTAGATTCCGATGCTTCACTTCAGGTTTACTGTATATCTTGGACTTTCTTATTGACGATGAAACACAGAAATTGCATCCGAATTTAATACAAAAGGCTCAATGCCCACTTAAGTATAAAAGGACTGACACTCTCACTTTCTATGATATGAACCTCTCCTGTGAGTCCAGTTTTAGATTCAGATGCTTCACTTCAGATTTACTGTATCCCTTGGACCTTCTTTTTGACGTTGAAACACAGAAATTGCATCCGAATTTAATGCAAAAGGCACAATGCCGACTTAAGGACAAGATGACTGACACACTCACTTTCTATGATATGAACCTCTCCTGTGAGTCCAGTTTTAGATTCCGATGCTTCACTTCAGGTTTACTGTTTCCGTTGGTCCTTCTTATTGACGATGAAACACAGAAATTGCATCCGAATTCAAACAAAAGGCACAATGCCGACTTAAGTACAAGAGGACGGACACTCTCACTTTCTATGGTATGAACCTCTCTTGTGAGTTCAGTTTTAGATTCCGATGCTTCACTTCAGGTTTACTGTTTCCGTTGGTCCTTCTTATTGACGATGAAACACAGAAATTGCATCCGAATTCAAACAAAAGGCACAATGCCGACTTAAGTACAAGAGGACGGACACTCTCACTTTCTATGATATGAACCTCTCCTGTGAGTCCAGTTTTAGATTCCGATGCTGCACTTCAGGTTTACTGTATCCCTTGGACCTTCTTATTGACGAGGAAACACAGAAATTGCGTCCGAATTTAATACATAAGTCACAATGCCGACTTAAGTACATAAGGACTGACACTCTCACTTTCTATGAAATGAATCTCTCCTGTGTGTCCAGTTTCAGATTCCGATGCTTCACTTCAGGTTTACTGTATCCGTTGGACATTCTTATTGACCATGAAACACAGTAATTGCAGCCGAATTTAATACAAAATTCACAATGCCGACTTAAGTACATGAGGACTGACACTCTCACTTTCTATGATATGAACCTCTCCTGTGATTCCAGTTTTAGATTCCGATGCTTCACTTCAGGTTTACTGTATCAGTTCGACCTTCTTATTGACGATGAAACACAGAAATTGCATCCGAATTTAAAACAAAAGGCACAATGCCGACTTAAGTACAAGAGGACTGACACTCTCACTTTCTATGATAGGAAATTCTCCTGTGAGTCCAGTTTTAGATTCCGATGCTTCACTTCAGGTTTACTGTATCCCTTGGACCTTCTTATTGACGATGAAACACAGAAATTGCATCCGAATTTAATACAAAAGTCACAATGCCGACTTAAGTACATAAGGACTGACACTCTCACTTTCTATGACATGAATCACTCCTGTGTGTCCAGTTTCGGATTCCGATGCTTCACTGCAGGTTTACTGTATCCCTTGGACCATCTTATTGACGATGAATCACAGAAATTGCATCCGAATTTAATACAAAAGTCACATTGCCGACTTAAGTACAAGAGGAATGACACTCTCACTTTCTATGATATGAACCTCTCCTGTGATTCCAGTTTTAGATTCCGATGCTTCACTTCCGGTTTACTGTTTCCCTTGGTCCTTCTTATTGACGGTGAAACACAGAAATTGCATCCGAATTCAAACAAAAGGCACAATGCCGACTTAAGTACAAGAGGACGGACACTCTCACTTTCTATGGTATGAACCTCTCCTGTGAGTTCAGTTTTAGATTCCGATGCTTCACTTCAGGTTTACTGTATCCCTTGGACCATCTTATTGACGATGAAACACAGAAATTGCATCCGAATTTAATACAAAAGGCACAATGCCGACATAAGTACATAAGGGACTGCACTCTCACTTTCTATGATATGAACCTCTCCTATGAGTCCAGTTTTAGATTCCAATGCTCCACTTCAGGTTTACTGTATCCCTTGGACCTTCTTATTGACGATGAAACACAGAAATTGCATCCGAATTTAATACAAAACGCACAATGCCGACTTATTTACAAGAGGACTGACACTCTCACTTTCCTTGATATGAACGTCTCCTGTGAGTCCAGTTTTAGATTCCGATGCTTCACTTCAGGTTTACTGTATATCTTGGACTTTCTTATTGACGATGAAACACAGAAATTGCATCCGAATTTAATACAAAAGGCTCAATGCCCACTTAAGTATAAAAGGACTGACACTCTCACTTTCTATGATATGAACCTCTCCTGTGAGTCCAGTTTTAGATTCAGATGCTTCACTTCAGATTTACTGTATCCCTTGGACCTTCTTTTTGACGATGAAACACAGAAATTGCATCCGAATTTAATGCAAAAGGCACAATGCCGACTTAAGGACAAGATGACTGACACACTCACTTTCTATGATATGAACCTCTCCTGTGAGTCCAGTTTTAGATTCCGATGCTTCACTTCAGGTTTACTGTTTCCGTTGGTCCTTCTTATTGACGATGAAACACAGAAATTGCATCCGAATTCAAACAAAAGGCACAATGCCGACTTAAGTACATGAGGACTGACACTCTCACTTTCTATGATATGAACCTCTCCTATGAGTCCAGTTTTAGATTCCAATGCCCCACTTCAGGTTTACTGTATCCCTTGGACCTTCTTATTGACGATGAAACACAGAAATTGCATCCGAATTTAATACAAAAGGCACAATGCCGACTTATTTACAAGAGGACTGACACTCTCACTTTCCTTGATATGAACGTCTCCTGTGAGTCCAGTTTTAGATTCCGATGCTTCACTTCAGGTTTACTGTATCTCTTGGACTTTCTTATTGACGATGAAACACAGAAATTGCAAACGAATTTAATACAAAAGGCTCAATGCCCACTTAAGAACTAAAGGACAGACACTCTCACTTTCTTTGATATGAACCTCTCCTGTGAGTCCAGTTTTAGATTCAGATGCTTCTTTTCAGATTTACTGTATCCCTTTGACCTTCTTATTGACGATGAAACACAGAAATTGCATCCGAATTTAATGCAAAAGGCACAATGCCGACTTAAAGACAAGAGGACTGACACTCTCACTTTCTATGATATGAACCTCTCCCGTGAGTGCAGTTTTAGATTCCGATGCTGCACTTCAGGTTTACTGTATCCCTTGGACCTACTTATTGACAATGAAACACAGAAATTGCATCCGAATTTAATACAAAAGTCACAATGCCGACTTAAGTTCATAAGGACTGACACTCTCACTTTCTATGTTATTAATCTCTCCTGTGTGTCCAGTTTCAGATTCCGATGCTTCACTTCAGATTTACTGTATCCGTTGGACCTTCTTATTGACGATGAAACACAGAAATTGCATCCGAATTTAATACAAAAGTCACAATGCCGACTTAAGTACAAGAGGACTGGCACTCTCACTTTCTATGATATGAACCTCTCCTGTGAGTCCAGTTATAGATTCCGATGCTTCACTTCAGGTTTCCTGTATCCCTTGGACATTCTTATTTTATGAAACACAGAAATTGCTTCCGAATTTAATACAAAAGTCACAATGCCGACTTAAGTACAAGAGGACTGACACTCTCACTTTCTATGATATGAACCTCTCCTGTGAGTCGAGTATTAGATTCCGATGCTTCACTTAAGGTTTACTGTATCCCTCGCACCTTCTTATTGACGATGAAACACAGAAATTGCATCCGAATTTAAAACAAAAGGCACAAAGCCGACCTAAGTACAAGTGGACAGACACACTCATTTTCTATGATATGAACCTCTCCCGTGAGTCCAGTTTTTGATTCCAATGCTTGAATTCAGATTTACTGTATCCCTTGGACCTTCTTGTTGACGATGAGACACAGAAATTGCATCCGAATTTAATACAAAAGGCACAATGCCGTCTTCAGAACAAGAGGACTGACACACTCACTTTCTATGATATGAACCTCTCCTGTGAGTCCAGTTTTAGATTCCGAAGCTGCACTTCAGGGTTACTGTATCCCTTGGACCTTCATATTGACGATGAAACACAGAAATTGCATCCGAATTTAATACAAAAGTCACAATGCCGACTTAAGTACAAAAGGACTGACACTCTCACTTTCTATGATATGAATCTCTCCTGTGTGTCCAGTTTGAGATTCCGATGCTTCACTTCAGGTTTACTGTATCCCTTGGACCTTCTTATTGACGATGGAAAACAGATATTGCATCCGAATTTAATACAAAAGTCACAATGCCGACTTAAGTGCATAAGGACTGACACTCTCACTTTCTATGATATGAACCTCTCCTGTGAGTCCAGTTTTATATACCGATGCTTCACATCAGGTTTACTGTATCCCTTGGACCTTCTTATGACGGTGATACAAAGAAATTGCATCCGAATTTAATACAAAAGTCACAATGCCGACTTAAGTACAGGAGAACTGACACTCTCACTTTCTATGATATGAACCTCTCCTGTGAGTCCAGTTTTAGATTCCGATGCTTCACTTCAGGTTTACTGTATCCCTTGGACTTTCTTATTGACGATGAAACACAGAAATTGCAACCGAATTTAATACAAAAGTCACAATGCCGACTTAAGTACAAGAGGACTGACACACTCACTTTCTATGATATGAACCTCTCCTGTGAGTACAGTTTTAGATTCCGATGCTTCACTTCAGGTTTACTGTTTCCCTTGGTCCTTCTTATTGACGATGAAACACAGAAATTGCATCCGAATTCAAGCATAAGGCACAATGCCGACTTAAGTACAAGAGGACGGACTCTCTCACTTTCTATGGTATGAACCTCTCCTGTGAGTTCAGTTTTAGATTCCGATGCTTCACTTCAGGTTTACTGTATCCCTTGGACCATCTTATTGACGATGAAACACAGAAATTGCATCCGAATTTAATACAAAAGGCACAATGCCGACTTAAGTACATGAGGACTAACACTCTCACTTTCTATGATATGAACCTCTCCTATGAGTCCAGTTTTAGATTCCAATGCTCCACTTCAGGTTTACTGTATCCCTTGGACCTTCTTATTGACGATGAAACACAGAAATTGCATCCGAATTTAATACAAAAGGCACAATGCCGACCTATTTACAAGAGGACTGACACTCTCACTTTCCTTGATATGAACGTCTCCTGTGAGTCCAGTTTTAGATTCCGATGCTTCACTTCAGGTTTACTGTATCTCTTGGACTTTCTTATTGACGATGAAACACAGAAATTGCATCCGATTTTAATACAAAAGGCACAGTGCCCACTTAAGTACAAAAGGACTGACACTCTCACTTTCTATGATATGAACCTGTCCTGTGAGTCCAGTTTTAGATTCAGATGCTTCACTTCAGATTTACTGTATCCCTTGGACCTTCTTATTGACGATGAAACACAGAAATTGCATCCGACTTTAATGCAAAAGGCACAACGCCGACTTAAGGACAAGAGGACTGACACTCTCACTTTCTATGATATGAACCTCTCCTGTGAGTGCAGTTTTAGATTCCGATGCTGCACTTCAGGTTTACTGTATCCCTTGGACCTTCTTATTGACAATGAAACACAGAAATTGCATCCGAATTTAATACAAAAGTCACAATGCCGACTTAAGTACATAAGGACTGACACTCTCACTTTCTATGATATTAATCTCTCCTGTGAGTCCAGTTTCAGATTCCGATGCTTCACTTCACGTTTACTGTATCCGTTGGACCTTCTTATTGACGATGAAACACAGAAATTGCATCCGAATTTAATACAAAAGTCACAATGCCGACTTAAGTACAAGAGGATTGGCACTCTCACTTTCTATGATATGAACCTCTCCTGTGAGTTCAGTTTTAGATTCGGATGCTTCACTTCAGGTTTACTGTATCCCTTGGACCTTCTTATTGACGATGAAACACAGAAATTGCATCCGAATTTAAAACAAAAGGCACAATGCCGACTTAAGTACAAGACGACTGACACTCTCACTTTCTATGATATGAACCTCTCCTGTGAGACGAGTTTTAGATTCCGATGCTTCACTTCAGGTTTTTTGTATCCCTCGCACCTTCTTATTGACGATGAAACACAGAAATTGCATCCGAATTTAAAACAAAAGGCACAATGCCGACCTAAGTACAAGTGGACTGACACACTAACTTTCTATGATATGAACCTCTCCCGTGAGTCCAGTTTTAGATTCCGATGCTTCACTTCAGATTTACTGTATCCCTTGGACCTTCTTATTGACGATGAGACACAGAAATTGCATCCGAATTTAATACAAAAGGCACAATGCCGACTTAAGTACAAGAGGACTGACACTCTCACTTTTTATGAAATGTACCTCTCCTGTGAGTCCAGTTTAAGTTTCCGATGTTTCACTTCAGTTTTACTGTATCCCTTGGACCTTCTTATTGACGAAGCAACACTGATAATGCTTCCGAATTTAATACAAAAGGCATAATGCCCACTTAAGTACAAGAGGACTGACACTCTCACTTTCTATGATATGAACCTCTCCTGTGAGTCCAGTTTTAGATTCAGATGCTTCACTTCAGATTTACTGTATCCCTTGGACCTTCTTATTGACGATGAAACACAGATATTGTATCCGAATTTAATACAAAAGTCACAATGCCGACTTAAGAACATAAGGACTGACACTCTCCCTTTCTACGATATGAATCTCTCCTGTGTGTCCAGTTTGAGATTCCGATGCTTCACTTCAGGTTTACTGTATCCCTTGGACCTTCTTATTGACGATGAAAAACAGAAATTGCATCCGAATTTAAGACAAAAGTCACAATGCCGACTTAAGTACAAGAGGAGTGACACTCTCACTTTCTATGATATGAACCTCTCCTGTGAGTCCAGTTTTTGATTCCGATGCTTCACTTCAGGTTTACTGTGTCCCTTGGACATTCTTATTGACGATGAAACACAGAAATTGCATCCGAATTTAATACAAAAGTCACAATGCCGACTTAAGTACAAGAGGACTGACACTCTCACTTTCTATGATATGAACCACTCCCGTGAGTCCAGTTTTGGATTTCGATGCTTCATTTCAATTTTACTGTATTCCATGGACCTTCTTATTGACGATGAAACACAGAAATTGGATCCGAATTTAATACAAAAGGCACAATGCCGACTTAAGTACAAGAGGACTGTCACTCTCACTTTCTATGATATGAACCTCTCCTGTGAGTCGAGTTTTAGATTCCGATGCTTCACTTCAGGTTTACTGTATCCCTTGGACCTTCTTATTGACGAATAAACACAGAAATTGTATCCGACTTTAATACAAAATGTACAATGCCGAATGAAGTACAAGAACACTGACACTCTCGCTTTCTATGATATGAACCGCTCCTGTGAGTCCAGTTTTAGATTCCGATGCTCCATTTCAGGTTTACTGTATCCCTTGGACCTTCTTATTGACGATGAAACACAGAAATTGCATCCGAAATTAATACAAAAGGCACAATGCGAACTTATTTACAAGAGGACTGACACTCTCACTTTCCTTGATGTGAACGTCTCCTGTGAGTCCAGTTTCAGATTCCGATGCTTCACTTCAGGTTTACTGTATCCCTTGGACCTTCATATTGACGATGAAACAAAGAAATTGCATCCGAATTTAATACAAAAGTCACAATGCCGACTTAAGTACAAGGGGACTGAAATTCTCACTTTCTTTGATATGAACCTCTCCTGTGAGTCCAGTTTTAGATACCAATACTTCACTTCAGGTTTACTGTATCCCTTGCACCTTCTTATTGACGATGAAACACAGATATTGCATCCGAATTTAATACAAACGTCACAATGCCGACTTAAGTACAAGAGGACTGACACTCTCACTTTCTATGATATGAACCACTCCGGTGAGTCCAGTTTAGCATTCCAATGCTTCATTTCAAGTTTACTGTGTCCCATTGACCTTCTTATTGACGATGAAACACAGAAATTGCATCCGAATTTAATAGAAAAGGCACAATGCCGACTTAAGTACAAGAGGACTGACACTCTCACTTTCTATGATTGGAAACTCTCCTGTGAGTCCAGTTTTAGTTTCCGATGCTTCACTTCAGGGTTACTGTATCCCTTGGACCTTCTTATTGACGATGAAACACAGAAATTCCATCCGAATTTAATACAAAAGTCACTATGCCGACTTAAGTACAAGCGGACTGACACTCTCACTTCCTATGATATCAACCGCTCCTGTGAGTCAAGTTTACGATACCGATGCTTCACTTCAGGTTTACTGTATCCCTTGGACCTTCTTATGACGTTGATACAAAGAAATTGCATCCGAATTTAATACAAAAGTCACAATGCCGACTTAAGTTCAAGAGAACTGACACTCTCACTTTCTATGATATGAACCTCTCCTGTGAGTCCAGTTTTAGATTCCAATGCTTCACTTCAGGTTCGCTGTATCCCTTGGACCTTCTTATTGACGATGACACACAGAAATTGGATCCGAATTTAATACAAAAGTCACAATGCCGACTGAAGTACAAGAGGACTGACACTCTAACTTTATATGATATGAACCACTCCTGTGAGTCCAGTTTTGCATTCCGATGCTTCATTTCAAGTTTACTGTATCCCAGGGACTTTCTTATTGACGATGAAACACAGAAATTGCATCCGAATTTAAAACAAAAGGCACAATGCCGACTTAAGAACAAGAGGACTGACACTCTCACTTTCTATAATATGAACCTCTCCTGTGAGTCCAGTTTTAGATACCGATGCTTCACTTCAGGTTTACTGTATCCCTTGGACCTTCTTATGACGTCGATACAAAGAAATTGCATCCGAATTTAATACAAAAGTCACAATGCCGACTTAAGTTCAAGAGAACTGACACTCTCACTTTCTATGATATGAACCTCTCCTGTGAGTCCAGTTTTAGATTCCAATGCTTCACTTCTGGTTCACTGTATCCCTTGGACCTTCTTATTGACGATGACACACAGAAATTGGATCCGAATTTAATACATAAGTCACAATGCCGACTTAAGTACAAGAGGACAGACACTCTCACTTTCTATGATATGAACCACTCCCGTGAGTCCAGTTGTGGGTTTCGATGCTTCATTTCAATTTTACTGTATTCCATGGACCTTCTTATTGACGATGAAACACAGAAATTGGATCCGAATTTAATACAAAAGGCACAATGCCGACTTAAGTACAAGAGGACTGTCACTCTCACTTTCTATGATATGAACCTCTCCTGTGAGTCGAGTTTTAGATTCCGATGATTCACATCAGGTTTAATGTATCCCTTGGACCTTCTTATTGACGATGAAACATAGAAATTGCATCCGAATTTAATACAAAAGTCACAATGCCGACTTAAGTACAAGACACTCTCACTTTCTATGATATGAACCTCTCCTGTGAGTCCAGTTTTAGATTCCGATGCTGCACTTCAGGTTTAATGTATCCCTTGGACCTTCTTATTGACGATGAAACACAGAAATTGCATCCGAATTTAATACAAAAGGCACAATGCGAACTTATTTACAAGAGGACTGACACTCTCACTTTCCTTGATGTGAACGTCTCCTGTGAGTCCAGTTTTAGATTCCGATGCTTCACTTCAGGTTTACTGTATCCCTTGGACCTTCTTATTGACGATGAAACAAAGAAATTGCATCCGAATGTAATACAAAAGTCACAATGCCGACTTAAGTACAAGAGGACTGAAATTCTCACTTTCTTTGATATGAACCTCTCCTGTGAGTCCAGTTTTAGATTCCGATGCTTCACTTCAGGTTTACTGTATCCCTTGCACCTTCTTATTAACGATGAAACACAGAAATTGCATCCGAATTTAATACAAAAGGCACAATGCCGACTTAAGTACAAGAGGACTGACACTCTCACTTTCTATGATATGAACCTCTCCTGTGAGTCGAGTTTTAGATTCCGATGCTTCACTTCAGGTTTACTGTATCCCATGGGCCTCCTTATTGACGATGAAACACAGAAATGGCATCCGAATTTAATGCAAAAGGCACAATGCCGACTAAAGTACAAGCGGACTGACACTCTCACTTTCTATGATATGGACCTCTCCTGTGAGTCCAGTTTTAGATTCAGATGCTTCACTTCAGATTTACTGTATCCCTTGGACCTTCTTATTGACGATGAAACACAGAAATTGCATCCGAATTTAATACAAAAGGCACAATGCCGACTTAAGTACATGAGGACTGACACTCTCACTTTCTATGATATGAACGTCTCCTGTGAGTCCAGTTTTAGATACCGATGCTTCACTTCAGGTTTACTGTATCCCTTGGTACTTCTTATGACTTTGATACAAAGAAATTGCATCCGAATTTAATACAAAAGTCACAATGCCGACTTAAGTACAATAGAACTGACACACTCACTGTCTATGAAATGAACCCATCCTGTGAGTCCAGTTTTAGATTCAGATGCTTCACTTCAGGTTTACTGTATCCCTTGGACAGTCTTATTGACGATGAAACACAGAAATTGGATCCGAATTTAATACAAAAGTCACAATGCCGACTTAAGTACAAGAGGACTGAAATTCTCACTTTCTTTGATATGAACCTCTCCTGTGAGTCCAGTTTTAGATTCCGATACTTCACTTCAGGTTTACTGTATCCCTTGCACCTTCTTATTGACGATGAAACACAGAAATTGCATCCGAATTTAATACAAAAGGCACAATGCCGACTTAAGGTCAAGAGGACTGACACTCTCACTTTCTATGATATGAACCTCTCCTGTGAGTCGAGTTTTAGATTCCGATGCTTCACTTCAGGTTTACTGTATCCCTTGGACCTTCTTATTGACGATGGAACACAGAAATGGCATCCGAATTTAATGCAAAAGGCACAATGCCGACTTAAGTACAAGCGGACTGACACTCTCACTTTCTATGATATGAACCTCTCCTGTGAGTCCAGTTTTAGATTCAGATGCTTCACTTCAGGTTTACTGTATCCCTTGGACCTTCTTATTGACGATGAAACACAGAAATTGGACCCGAATTTAATACAAAAGTCACAATGCCGACTTAAGTACAAGAGGACTGACACTCTCACTTTCTATGATATGAACCACTCCGGTGAGTCCAGTTTAGCATTCCAATGCTTCATTTCAAGTATACTGTATCCCATTAATCTTCTTATTGACGATGAAACACAGAAATTGCATCCAAATTTAATAGAAAAGGCACAATGCCGACTTAAGTACAAGAGGACTGACACTCTCACTTTCTATGATAGGAAACTCTCCTGTGAGTCCAGTTTTAGTTTCCGATGCTTCACTTCAGGTTTACTGTATCCCTTGGACCTTCTTATTGACGATGAAACACAGAAATTCCATCCGAATTTAATACAAAAGTCACTATGCCGACTTAAGTACAAGCGGACTGACACTCTCACTTCCTATGCTATCAACCGCTCCTGTGAGTCAAGTTTACGATACCGATGCTTCACTTCAGGTTTACTGTATCCCTTGGACCTTCTTATTGACGAATAAACACAGAAATTTTATCCCAATTTAATACAAAAGGCACCATGCCGAATGAATTACAAGTACACTGACACTCTCACTTTCTATGATATGAACCTCTCCTGTGCGTGAAGTTTTCGATTCCGATGCTTCACTTCAGGTTTACTCTGTCCCTTGGACCTTCTTATTGACAATGAAACACAGAAATTGCATCCGAATTTAATGCAAAAGGCACAATGCCGACTTAAGTACAAGCGGACTGACACTCTCACTTTCTATGATATCAACCGCTCCTGTGGGTCCACTTTTAGATTCCGATGCTTCACTTCAGGTTTACTGTATCCCTTGGACCTTCTCATTGACGATAAAACACAGAATTTGCATCCGAATTTAATACGAAAGGCACAATGCCGACTTATGTACATGAGGACTGACACTCTCACTTTCTATGATATGAACCTCTCCTGTGAGTCCAGTTTTAGATACCGATGCTTCACTTCAGGTTTACTGTATCCATTGGACCTTCTTATGACGTTGATACAAAGAAATTGCATCCGAATTTAATACAAAAGTCACAATGCCCACTTAAGTTCAAGAGAACTGACACTCTCACTTTCTATGATATGAACCTCTCCTGTGAGTCGAGTTTTAGATTCCGATGCTTCACTTCAGGTTTACTGTATCCCTTGGACCTTCTTATTGACGAATAAACACAGAAATTGCATCCGAAATTAATACAAAAGGCACAATGCGAACTTATTTACAAGAGGACTGACACTCTCACTATCCTTGATGTGAACGTCTCCTGTGAGTCCAGTTTCAGATTCCGATGCTTCACTTCAGGTTTACTGTATCCCTTGGACCTTCTTATTGACGATGAAACAAAGAAATTGCATCCGAATTTAATACAAAAGTCACAATGCCGACTTAAGTACAAGAGGACTGAAATTCTCACTTTCTTTGATATGAACCTCTCCTGTGAGTCCAGTTTTAGATACCGATACTTCACTTCCGGTTTACTGTATCCCTTGCACCTTCTTATTGACGATGAAACACAGATATTGCATCCGAATTTAATACAAAAGGCACAATGGCGACTTAAGTACACGAGACTGACACTCTCCCTTTCTATGATATGAACCTCTCCTGTGAGTCGAGTTTTAGATTCCGATGCTTCACTTCAGGTTTACTGTATCCCTTGGACCTTCTTATTGACGATGAAACACAGAAATGGCATCCGAATTTAATGCAAAAGGCACAATGCCGACTTAAGTACAAGCGGACTGACACTCTCACTTTCTATGATATGAACCTCTCCTGTGAGTCCAGTTTTAGATTCAGATGCTTCACTTCAGGTTTACTGTATCCCTTGGACCTTCTTATTGACGATGAAACACAGAAATTGGACCCGAATTTAATACAAAAGTCACAATGCCGACTTAAGTACAAGAGGACTGACACTCTCACTTTCTATGATATGAACCACTCCGGTGAGTCCAGTTTAGCATTCCAATGCTTCATTTCAAGTATACTGTATCCCATTAACCTTCTTATTGACGATGAAACACAGAAATTGCATCCAAATTTAATAGAAAAGGCACAATGCCGACTTAAGTACAAGAGGACTGACACTCTCACTTTCTATGATAGGAAACTCTCCTGTGAGTCCAGTTTTAGTTTCCGATGCTTCACTTCAGGTTTACTGTATCCCTTGGACCTTCTTATTGACGATGAAACACAGAAATTCCATCCGAATTTAATACAAAAGTCACTATGCCGACTTAAGTACAAGCGGACTGACACTCTCACTTCCTATGATATCAACCGCTCCTGTGAGTCAAGTTTACGATACCGATGCTTCACTTCAGGTTTACTGTATCCTTTGGACCTTCTTATTGACGATAAAACACAGAAATTGTATCCGAATTTAATACAAAAGGCACCATGCCGAATGAATTACAAGAACACTGACACTCTCACTTTCTATGATATGAACCTCTCCTGTGCGTGAAGTTTTCGATTCCGATGCTTCACTTCAGGTTTACTCTGTCCCTTGGACCTTCTTATTGACAATGAAACACAGAAATTGCATCCGAATTTAATGCAAAAGGCACAACGCCGACTTAAGTACAAGCGGACTGACACTCTCACTTTCTATGATATCAACCGCTCCTGTGAGTCCACTTTTAGATTCCGATGCTTCACTTCAGGTTTACTGTATCCCTTGGACCTTCTCATTGACGATAAAACACAGAATTTGCATCCGAATTTAATACGAAAGGCACAATGCCGACTTATGTACATGAGGACTGACACTCTCACTTTCTATGATATGAACCTCTCCTGTGAGTCCAGTTTTAGATACCGATGCTTCACTTCAGGTTTACTGTATCCCTTGGACCTTCTTATGACGTTGATACAAAGAAATTGCATCCGAATTTAATACAAAAGTCACAATGCCGACTTAAGTTCAAGAGAAATGACACTCTCACTTTCTATGATATGAACCTCTCCTGTGAGTCGAGTTTTAGATTCCGATACTTCACTTCAGGTTTACTGTATCCCTTGGACCTTCTTATTGACGAATAAACACAGAAATTGTATCCGAATTTAATACAAAATGTACAATGCCGAATGAAGTACAAGAACACTGACACTCTCACTTTCTATGATATGAACCGCTCCTGTGAGTCCAGTTTTAGATTCCGATGCTCCACTTCAGGTTTACTGTATCCCTTGGACCTTCTTATTGACGATGAAACACAGAAATTGCATCCGAAATTAATACAAAAGGCACAATGCGAACTTATTTACAAGAGGACTGACACTCTCACTTTCCTTGATGTGAACGTCTCCTGTGAGTCCAGTTTCAGATTCCGATGCTTCACTTCAGGTTTACTGTATCCCTTGGACCTTCTTATTGACGATGAAACAAAGAAATTGCATCCGAATTTAATACAAAAGTCACAATGCCGACTTAAGTACAAGAGGACTGAAATTCTCACTTTCTTTGATATGAACCTCTCCTGTGAGTCCAGTTTTAGATACCGATACTTCACTTCCGGTTTACTGTATCCCTTGCACCTTCTTATTGACGATGAAACACAGAAATTGCATCCGAATTTAATACAAAAGGCACAATGCCGACTTAAGTACAAGAGGACTGACACTCTCACTTTCTATGATATGAACCTCTCCTGTGAGTCGAGTTTTAGATTCCGATGCTTCACTTCAGGTTTACTGTATCCCTTGGACCTTCTTATTGACGATGAAACACAGAAATGGCATCCGAATTTAATGCAAAAGGCACAATGCCGACTTAAGTACAAGCGGACTGACACTCTCACTTTCTATGATATGAACCTCTCCTGTGAGTCCAGTTTTAGATTCAGATGCTTCACTTCAGGTTTACTGTATCCCTTGGACCTTCTTATTGACGATGAAACACAGAAATTGGACCCGAATTTAATACAAAAGTCACAATGCCGACTTAAGTACAAGAGGACTGACACTCTCACTTTCTATGATATGAACCACTCCGGTGAGTCCAGTTTAGCATTCCAATGCTTCATTTCAAGTTTACTGTATCCCATTGACCTTCTTATTGACGATGAAACACAGAAATTGCATCCGAATTTAATAGAAAAGGCACAATGCCGACTTAAGTACAAGAGGACTGACACTCTCACTTTCTATGATAGGAAACTCTCCTGTGAGTCCAGTTTTAGTTTCCGATGCTTCACTTCAGGTTTACTGTATCCCTTGGACCTTCTTATTGACGATGAAACACAGAAATTCCATCCGAATTTAATACAAAAGTCACTATGCCGACTTGAGTACAAGCGGACTCACACTCTCACTTCCTATGATATCAACCGCTCCTGTGAGTCAAGTTTACGATACCGATGCTTCACTTCAGGTTTACTGTATCCCTTGGACCTTCTTATTGACGATAAAACACAGAAATTGTATCCGAATTTAATACAAAAGGCACCATGCCGAATGAATTACAAGAACACTGACAATCTCACTTTCTATGATATGAACCTCTCCTGTGCGTGAAGTTTTCGATTCCGATGCTTCACTTCAGGTTTACTGTGTCCCTTGGACCTTCTTATTGACAATGAAACACAGAAATTGCATCCGAATTTAATGCAAAAGGCACAATGCCGACTTAAGTACAAGCGGACTGACACTCTCACTTTCTATGATATCAACCGCTCCTGTGAGTCCACTTTTAGATTCCGATGCTTCACTTCAGGTTTACTGTATCCCTTGGACCTTCTCATTGACGATAAAACACAGAATTTGCATCCGAATTTAATACGAAAGGCACAATGCCGACTTATGTACATGAGGACCGACACTCTCACTTTCTATGATATGAACCTCTCCTGTGAGTCCAGTTTTAGATACCGATGCTTCACTTCAGGTTTACTGTATCCCTTGGACCTTCTTATGACGTTGATACAAAGAAATTGCATCCGAATCGAATACAAAAGTCACAATGCCGACTTAAGTTCAAGAGAACTGACACTCTCACTTTCTATGATATGAACCTCTCCTGTGAGTCCAATTTTAGATTCCAATGCTTCACTTCAGGTTCGCTGTATCCCTTGGACCTTCTTATTGACGATGACACACAGAAATTGGATCCGAATTTAATACAAAAGTCACAATGCCGACTGAAGTACAAGAGGACTGACACTCTAA
Organism: Schistocerca serialis cubense; assembly: GCF_023864345.2. Classification (NCBI taxonomy): domain Eukaryota; kingdom Metazoa; phylum Arthropoda; class Insecta; order Orthoptera; family Acrididae; genus Schistocerca; species Schistocerca serialis. The sequence continues at coordinate 21,543,662 of NC_064647.1, read as the reverse complement.
CTTTATATGATATGAACCACTCCTGTGAGTCCAGTTTTGCATTCCGATGCTTCATTTCAAGTTTACTGTATCCCAGGGACTTTCTTATTGACGATGAAACACCGAAATTGCATCCGAATTTAAAACAAAAGGCACAATGCCGACTTAAGAACAAGAGGACTGACACTCTCACTTTCTATAATATGAACCTCTCCTGTGAGTCCAGTTTTAGATACCGATGCTTCACTTCAGGTTTACTGTATCCCTTGGACCTTCTTATGACGTCGATACAAAGAAATTGCATCCGAATTTAATACAAAAGTCACAATGCCGACTTAAGTTCAAGAGAACTGACACTCTCACTTTCTATGATATGAACCTCTCCTGTGAGTCCAGTTTTAGATTCCAATGCTTCACTTCTGGTTCACTGTATCCCTTGGACCTTCTTATTGACGATGACACACAGAAATTGGATCCGAATTTAATACATAAGTCACAATGCCGACTTAAGTACAAGAGGACTGACACTCTCACTCTCTATGATATGAACCACTCCCGTGAGTCCAGTTTTGGGTTTCGATGCTTCATTTCAATTTTACTGTATTCCATGGACCTTCTTATTGACGATGAAACGCAGAAATTGGATCCGAATTTAATACAAAAGGCACAATGCCGACTTAAGTACAAGAGGACTGTCACTCTCACTTTCTATGATATGAACCTCTCCTGTGAGTCGAGTTTTAGATTCCGATGATTCACATCAGGTTTACTGTATCCCTTGGACCTTCTTATTGACAAATAAACACAGAAATTGTATCCCAATTTAATACAAAATGTACAATGCCGAATGAAGTACAAGAACACTGACACTCTCACTTTCTATGATATGAACCTCTCCAGTGAGTCCAGTTTTGATTCCGATGCTTCACTTCAGGTTTACTGTATCGCTTGGAGCTTCTTATTGAAGATGAAACACAGAAATTGCATCCGAATTTAATGCAAAACTCACAATGCCGACTTAAGTACAAGAGGACTGACACTCTCACTTCGTATGATATGAACCTCTCCTGTGAGTCCAGTTTTAGATTCCGATGCTGCACTTCAGGTTTAATGTATCCCTTGGACCTTCTTATTGACGATGAAACATAGAAATTGCATCCGAATTTAATACAAAAGTCACAATGCCGACTTAAGTACAAGAGGACTGACACTCTCACTTCGTATGATATGAACCTCTCCTGTGAGTCCAGTTTTAGATTCCGATGATTCACATCAGGTTTACTGTATCCCTTGCACCTTCTTATTGACGATGAAACACAGAAATTGCATCCGAATTTAATACAAAAGGCACAATGCCGACTTAAGTACAAGAGGACTGACACTCTCACTTTCTATGATATGAACCTCTCCTGTGAGTCGAGTTTTAGATTCCGATGCTTCACTTCAGGTTTACTGTATCCCTTGGGCCTCCTTATTGACGATGAAACACAGAAATGGCATCCGAATTTAATGCAAAAGGCACAATGCCGACTAAGGTACAAGCGGACTGACACTCTCACTTTCTATGATATGAACCTCTCCTGTGAGTCCAGTTTTAGATTCAGATGCTTCACTTCAGATTTCCTGTATCCCTTGGACCTTCTTATTGACGATGAAACTCAGAAATTGCATCCGAATTTAATACAAAAGGCACAATGCCGACTTAAGTACATGAGGACTGACACTCTCACTTTCTATGATATGAACGTCTCCTGTGAGTCCAGGTTTAGATACCGATGCTTCACTTCAGGTTTACTGTATCCCTTGGTACTTCTTATGACTTTGATACAAAGAAATTGCATCCGAATTTAATACAAAAGTCACAATGCCGACTTAAGTACAATAGAACTGACACACTCACTGTCTATGAAATGAACCTATCCTGTGAGTCCAGTTTTAGATTCAGATGCTTCACTTCAGGTTTACTGTATCCCTTGGACAGTCTTATTGACGATGAAACACAGAAATTGGATCCGAATTTAATACAAAAGTCACAATGCCGACTTAAGTACAAGAGGACTGAAATTCTCACTTTCTTTGATATGAACCTCTCCTGTGAGTCCAGTTTTAGATTCCGATACTTCACTTCAGGTTTACTGTATCCCTTGCACCTTCTTATTGACGATGAAACACAGAAATTGCATCCGAATTTAATACAAAAGGCACAATGCCGACTTAAGTACAAGAGGACTGACACTCTCACTTTCTATGATATGAACCTTTCCTGTGAGTCGAGTTTTAGATTCCGATGCTTCACTTCAGGTTTACTGTATCCCTTGGACCTTCTTATTGACGATGAAACACAGAAATGGCATCCGAATTTAATGCAAAAGGCACAATGCCGACTTAAGTACAAGCGGACTGACACTCTCACTTACTATGATATGAACCTATCCTGTGAGTCCAGTTTTAGATTCAGATGCTTCACTTCAGGTTTACTGTATCCCTTGGACCTTCTTATTGACGATGAAACACAGAAATTGGACCCGAATTTAATACAAAAGTCACAATGCCGACTTAAGTACAAGAGGACTGACACTCTCACTTTCTATGATATGAACCACTCCGGTGAGTCCAGTTTAGCATTCCAATGCTTCATTTCAAGTTTACTGTATCCCATTAACCTTCTTATTGACGATGAAACACAGAAATTGCATCCAAATTTAATAGAAAAGGCACAATGCCGACTTAAGTACAAGAGGACTGACACTCTCACTTTCTATGATAGGAAACTCTCCTGTGAGTCCAGTTTTAGTTTCCGATGCTTCACTTCAGGTTTACTGTTTCCCTTGGACCTTCTTATTGACGATGAAACACAGAAATTCCATCCGAATTTAATACAAAAGTCACTATGCCGACTTAAGTACAAGCGGACTGACACTCTCACTTCCTATGATATCAACCGCTCCTGTGAGTCAAGTTTACGATACCGATGCTTCACTTCAGGTTTACTGTATCCCTTGGACCTTCTTATTGACGATAAAACACAGAAATTGTATCCGAATTTAATACAAAAGGCACCATGCCGAATGAATTACAAGAACACTGACACTCTCACTTCCTATGATATGAACCTCTCCTGTGCGTGAAGTTTTCGATTCCGATGCTTCACTTCAGGTTTACTGTGTCCCTTGGACCTTCTTATTGATAATGAAACACAGAAATTGCATCCGAATTTAATGCAAAAGGCACAATGCCGACTTAAGTACAAGCGGACTGACACTCTCACTTTCTATGATATCAACCGCTCCTGTGAGTCCACTTTTAGATTCCGATGCTTCACTTCAGGTTTACTGTATCCCTTGGACCTTCTCATTGACGATAAAACACAGAATTTGCATCCGAATTTAATACGAAAGGCACAATGCCGACTTATGTACATGAGGACGGACACTCTCACTTTCTATGATATGAACCTCTCCTGTGAGTCCAGTTTTAGATACCGATGCTTCACTTCAGGTTTACTGTATCCCTTGGACCTTCTTATGACGTTGATACAAAGAAATTGCATCCGAATTTAATACAAAAGTCACAATGCCGACTTAAGTTCAAGAGAACTGACACTCTCACTTTCTATGATATGAACCTCTCCTGTGAGTCCAGTTTTAGATTCCAATGCTTCACTTCAGGTTCACTGTATCCCTTGGACCTTCTTATTGGAGATGACACACAGATATTGGATCCGAATTTAATACAAAAGTCACAATGCCGACTTAAGTACAAGAGGACTGACACTCTCACTTTCTATGATATGAACCTCTCCTGTGAGTCGAGTTTTAGATTCCGATGCTTCACTTCAGGTTTACTGTATCCCTTGGACCTTCTTATTGACGATGAAACACAGAAATTGGATCCGAATTTAATACAAAAGGCACAATGCCGACTTAAGTACAAGAGGACTGACACTCTCACTTTCTATGATATGAACCTCTCCTGTGAGTCGAGTTTTAGATTCCGATGCTTCACTTCAGGTTTACTGTATCCCTTGGACCTTCTTATTGACGATGAAACACAGAAATGGCATCCGAATTTAATGCAAAAGGCACAATGCCGACTAAAGTACAAGCGGACTGACACTCTCACTTTCTATGATATGAACCTCTCCTGTGAGTCCAGTTTTAGATTCAGATGCTTCACTTCAGATTTACTGTATCCCTTGGACCTTCTTATTGACGATGAAACACAGAAATTGCATCCGAATTTAATACAAAAGGCACAATGCCGACTTAAGTACATGAGGACTGACACTCTCACTTTCTATGATATGAACGTCTCCTGTGAGTCCAGTTTTAGATACCGATGCTTCTTTTCAGGTTTACTGTATCCCTTGGTACTTCTTATGACTTTGATACAAAGAAATTGCATCCGAATTTAATACAAAAGTCACAATGCCGACTTAATTACAATAGAACTGACACTCTCACTGTCTATGAAATGAACCTATCCTGTGAGTCCAGTTTTAGATTCAGATGCTTCACTTCAGGTTTACTGTATCCCTTGCACCTTCTTATTGACGATGAAACACAGAAATTGCATCCGAATTTAATACAAAAGTCACAATGCCGACTTAAGTACAAGAGGACTGACACTCTCACTTTCTATGATATGAACCTCTCCTGTTAGTCCAGTTTTAGATTACGATTCTTCACTTCAGTTTTACTGTATACCTTGGACTTTCTTATTGACGATGAAACACAGATATTGCATCTAAATTTAATACAAAAGGCACAATGCCGACTTAAGTACAAGAGGACTGACACTGTCACTTTCTATGATATGAACCTCTCCTGTGAGTCCAGTTTTAGATTCCGATGCCGCACTTCAGGTTTAATGTATCCCTTGGACCTTCTTATCGACGTTGAAACACAGATATTGCATCCGATTTTAATACAAAAGTCACAATGCCGACTTAAGTACAAGAGGACTGACACTCTCACTTTCTATGATATGCACCTCTCCTGTTAGTCCAGTCTTAGATTGCGATGCTTCACTTCAGGATTACTGTATACCTTGGACCTTCTTATTTACGATTAAACACAGAAATTGCATCCGAATTTAACACAAGAGGCACAATGTCGACTTCAGTACAAGAGGACTGACACTCTCACTTTCTATAATATGAACCTCTCCTGTGAGTCCAGTTTTTGATTCCGATGCTCCACTTCAGGTTTACTGTATCCCTTGGACCTCCTTATTGACGATGAAACACAGAAATTGCATCCGAATTTAATACAAAAGGCACAATGCTGACTTATTTACAACAGGACTGACACTCTCACTTTCCTTGATGTGAACCTCTCCTGTGAGTCCAGATTTAGATACCGATGCTTCACTTCAGGTTTACTGTATCCCTTGGACCTTCTTATTGACGATGAAACACAGAAATTGCATCCGAAATTATTACAAAAGTCAAAATGCCGACTTAAGGACCAGAGGACTGACACTCTCACTTTCTATGATATGAACCTCTCCTGTGAGTCCAGTTTTAGATTCCGATGCTTCACTTCGGGTTTACTGTATCCCTTGGACCTTCTTATTGTCGATGAAACACAGAAATTGCATCCGAATTTAAAACATAAGGCACAATGCTGACTAAAGTACAAGAGGACTGACACTCTTACTTTCTATGATATGAACCTCTCCTGTGAGTCCAGTTTTAGATTCCGATGCTTCACTTAAGGTTTACTGTATCCCTTGGACCTTCTTACTGACGATGAAACACAGAAATTGCATCCGAATTTAAAACAAAAGGCACAATGCCGACTTAAGTACAGGAGGACTGAAATTCTCACTTTCTTTGATATGAACCTCTCCTGTGAGTCCAGTTTTAGATTCAGATGCTTCACTTCAGATTTACTGTATCCCTTGGACCTTCTTATTGACGATGAAACACAGAAATTGCATCCGAATTTAATACAAAAGGCACAATGCCGACTTAAGTACATGAGGACTGACACTCTCACTTTCTATGATATGAACGTCTCCTGTGAGTCCAGTTTTAGATACCGATGCTTCACTTCAGGTTTACTGTATCCCTTGGAACTTCATATGACGATGATACAAAGAAATTGCATCCGAATTTAATACAAAAGTCACAATGCCGACTTAAGTACAAGAGAACTGACACTCTCAATTTCTATGATATATAACTCTCCTGTGAGTCCAGTTTTAGATTACGATGCTTCACTTCAGGTTTACTGTATCCCTTGGAGCTTCTTATTGACGATGAAACACAGAAATTGGATCCGAATTTAATACAAAAGTCACAATGCCGACTTAAGTACAATAGGACTGACACTCTCACTTTCTATGATATGAACCACTCCTGTGAGTCCAGTTTTGCATTCAAATGCTTCATTTCAAGTTTACTGTATCCCATTGACCTTCTTATTGACGATGAAACACAGAAATTGCATCCGAATTAAATAGAAAAAGCACAATGCCGTCTTAAGTACAAGAGGACTGACACTCTCACTTTCTATGATAGGAAACTCTCCTGTGAGTCCAGTTTTAGATTCCGATGCTGCACTTCAGGTATACTGTATCCCTTGGAACTTCTTATGACGATGATACAAAGAAATTGCATCCGAATTTAATACAAAAGTCACAATGCCGACTTAGGTCTAAGAGAACTGACACTCTCACTTTCTATGATATGAACCTCTCTTGTGAGTCCAATTTTAGTTTCCGATGCTTAACTTCAGGTTTACTGTATCCCTTGGACCTTCTTATTGACGATGAAACACAGAAAATGGATCCGAATTTAATACAAAAGTCACTATGCCGCCTTAAGTACAAGAGGACTGACACTCTCACTTTCTATGATATGAACCTCTCCTGTGAGTCCAGTTTTAGATTCCGATGCTTCACTTCAGGTTTACTGTATCCCATGGACCTTCTTACTGACGATGAAACACAGATATTGCATCCGAATTTAATACAAAATGCACAATGCCGACTTAAGTGCAAGAGGACTGACACTCTCACTATCTATGATATGAACCTCTCCTGTGAGTCCAGTTTTAGATTCCGATGCCGCACTTCAGGTTTAATGTATCTCTTGGACCTTCTTATTGACGATGAAACACAGAAATTGCATCCGAAATTAACAAAAAAGGCACAATGTCGACTTCAGTACAAGAGGACTGACACTCTCACTTTCTATGATATGAACCTCTCCTGTGAGTCCAGTTTTAGATTCCGATGCTCCACTTCAGGTTTACTGTATCTCTTGGACCTTCTTATTGACGATGAAACACAGAAATTGCATCCGAATTTTATACAAAAGGCACAATGCTGACTTATTTACAAGAGGACTGACACTATCACTTTCTATGATATGAAACTCTCCTGTGAGTCCAGTTTTGCATTCAAATGCTTCATTTCAAGTTTACTGTATCCCATTGACCTTCTTATTGACGATAAAACAGAGAAATTGTATCCGAATTTAATACAAAAGGCACCATGCCGAATGAGGTACAAGAACACTGACACTCTCACTTTCTATGATATGAACCTCTCCTGTGCGTGAAGTTTTCGATTCCGATGCTTCACTTCAGGTTTACTGTGTCCCTTGGACCTTCTTATTGACGATGAAACACAGAAATTGCATCCGAATTTAATACAAAAGGCACAATGCCGACTTAAGTACAAGAAAACGGACACTCTCACTTTCTATGATATGAACCTCTCCAGTGAGTCCAGTTTTAGATTCCGATGCTTCACTTCAGGTTTACTGTATCCCTTGGACCTTCTTATTGACGATGAAACTTAGAAATTGCATCCGAATTTAATGCAAAAGGCACAATGCCGACTTAAGTACAAGTGGAATGACACTCTCACTTTCTATGATATGAACCCCTCCTGTGAGTCCAGTTTTAGATTCCGATGCTCCAGGTTTACTGTATCCCTTGGACCTTCTTATTGACGATGAAACACAGAAATTGCATCCGAATTTAATACAAAAGACACAATGCGGACTTATTTACAAGAGGACTGACACTATCACTTTCTATGATATGAAACTCTCCTGTTAGTCCAGTTTTAGATTACGATGCTTCACTTCAGGTTTACTGTATACCTTGGACCTTCTTATTGACGATGAAACACAGATATTGCATCTGAATTTAATACAAAAGGCACAATGCCGACTTAAGTACAAGAGGACTGACACTCTCACTATCTATGATATGAACCTCTCCTGTGAGTCCAGTTTTAGATTCCGATGCCGCACTTCAGGTTTAATGTATCTCTTGGACCTTCTTATTGACGATGAAACACAGAAATTGCATCCGAAATTAACAAAAAAGGCACAATGTCGACTTCAGTACAAGAGGACCGACACTCTCACTTTCTATGATATGAACCTCTCCTGTGAGTCCAGTTTTAGATTCCGATGCTCCACTTCAGGTTTACTGTATCTCTTGGACCTTCTTATTGACGATGAAACACAGAAATTGCATCCGAATTTTATACAAAAGGCATAATGCTGACTTATTTACAAGAGGACTGACACTCTCACTTTCCTTGATGTGAACCTCTCCTGTGAGTCCAGATTTAGATTCCGATGCTTCACTTCAGGTTTACTGTATCCCTTGGAAATTCTTATTGACGATGAAACACAGAAATTGCATCCGAATTTAATACAAAAGGCACAATGCCGACTTAAGTACAAGAGGACTGACACTCTCACGTTCTATGATATGAACCTCTCCTGTGAGTCCAGTTTTAGATTCAGATGCTTCACTTCAGGTTTACTGTATCCCTTGGACCTTCTCATTGACGATGAAACCCAGAAATTGCATCCGAAATTATTACAAAAGGCAAAATGCCGACTTAAGTACAAGAGGACTGACACTCTCACTTTCTATGATATGAACCTCTCCTGTGAGTCCAGTTTGAGATTCCGTTGCTTCATTTCAGGTTTACTGTATCCCTTGGACCTTCTTATTGACGATGAAACACAGAAATTGAAACCGAATTTAATACAAAAGGCACAATGCCGACTTATGTACAAGGGGACTGACACTCTCATTTTTTATAATATCAACCTCACCTGTGAGTCCAGTTTTAGATTCCGATGCTTCACTTCAGGTTTACTGTATCCCTTAGACCTTCTTATTGACGATGAAATAAAGAAATTGCATCCGAATTTAATACAAAATGCACAATGCCGACTTAAGTACAAGAGGTCTGACACTCTCAATTTCTATGATATGAACCTCTCCTGTGAGTCCAGTTTTAGATACCGATGCTTCACTTCAGGTTTACTGTATCCCTTGGACCTTCTTATTGACGATGATACACAGATATTGCATCCAAATTTAATACAAAAGTCACAATGCCGACTTAAGTACATGAGGACGCACACTCTCACTTTCTATCATATGAACCTCTCCTGTGAGTCCAGTTTTAGATTCCGATGCTTCACTTAAGGTTTACTGTGACCCTTGGACCTTCTTATTGACGACGAAACACAGAAATTGCATCCGAATTTAATACAAAAGGCACAATGCCGACTTAAGTACTAGAACACTGACACTCTCACTTTCTATGATATGAACCTTTCCTATGAGTCCAGTTTTAGATTCCGATGCTTCACTTCAGGTTGACTGTATCCCTTGGACCTTCTTACTGACGATGAAACACAGAAATTGCATCCGAATATAAAACAAAAGGCACAATGCTGACTTAAGTACAAGAGGACTGACACTCTCACTTTCTATGATATGAACCTCTCCTGTGAGTCCAGTTTTAGATTCCGATGCTTACTTCAGGTTCACTGTATCCATTGGACCTTCTTATTGACGATGAAACACAGAAATTGCATCAGAATTTAATACAAAAGTCACAATGCCGGCTTAAGTACAAGAGGACTGACACTCTCACTTTCTATGATATGAACCTCTCCTGTGAGTTCAGTTTTAGATTCCGATGTTTCACTTCAGGTTTACTGTATCCCTTGGACCTTCTTACTGACGATGAAACACAGAAATTGCAACCGAATTTAAAACAAAAGGCACAATGCCGACTTAAGTACAAGAGGACTGACACTCTCACTTTCTATGATATGAACCTCTCCTGTGAGTCCAGTTTTGGATTCAGATGCTTCACTTCAGGTTTACTGTATCCATTGGACCTTCTTATTGACGATGAAACACAGAGATTGCAATGGAATTTAATACAAAAGTCACAATGCCGACTTAAGTACAAGAGGACTGACACTCTCACTTTCTATGATATGAACCTCTCCTGTGAGTCCAGTTTTAGATTCCGATGCTTCACTTCAGGTTTACCGTATCCCTTGGACCTTCTTATTGACGATGAAACACAGAAATTGCATCCGAATTTAAAACAAAAGGCACAATGTTGACTTAAGTACAAGAGGACTGACACTCTCACTTTCTATGATATGAACCTCTACTGTGAGTCCAGTTTTAGATTCCGATGCTTCACTTCAGGTTTACTGTATCCGTTGGACCTTCTTACTGACGATGAAACACAGAAATTGCATCCGAATTTAAAACAAAAGGCACAATGCCGACTTAAGTACAAGAGGACTGACACTCTCACTTTCTATGATATGAACCTCTCCTGTGAGTCCAGTTTTAGATTCCGATGCTTCACTTCAGGTTAACTGTATCCCTTGGACCTGCTTATTGACGATGAAACACAGAAATTGCATCCGAATTTAATACAAAAGGCACAATGCCGACTTATTTACAAGAGGACTGACACTCTCACTTTCTATGATATGAATGTCTCCTGTGAGTCCAGTTTTAGATTACGATGCTTCACTTCAGGTTTACTGTATCCCTTGTACCTTCTTATTGACGATGAAACACAGAAATTTCATCCAAATTTAATACAAAAATCACAATGCCGACTTAAGTACAAGAGGACTGAAACTCACACTTTCTTTGATATGAACCTCTCCTGTGAGTCCAGTTTCAGATTCCGATGCTTCACTTCAGGTTTAGTGTATCCCTTGGACCTTCTTATTGACGATGAAACACAGAAATTGCATCCGAATTTAAGACAAAAGGCACAATGCCGACTTAAGTACAAGAGGAAGGACACTCTCACTTTCTATGATATGAACCTCTCCTGTGAGTCCAGTTTTAGATTCCGTTGCTTCACTTTAGGTTTACTGTATCCCTTGGACATGCTTATTGACAATGAAACACAGAAATTGCATCCGAATTTAATACAAACGTCACAATGCCGACTTAAGAACAGGAGGACAGACACTCTTACTTTCTATGATATGAACCTCTCCTGTGAGTCCAGTGTTAGATTCCGATGCTTCACTTCAGGTTTATGTATCCCTTGGACCTTCTTATTGACGATGAAACACAGAAAATGCATCTGAATTTAATACAAAAGTCATAATGCCGACTTAAGTACAAGAGGACTGACACTCTCACTTTCTATAATATGAACCATTCCTGTGAGTCCAGTTTTGGATTCCGATGCTTCATTTCAAGTTTACTGTATCCCTTGGACCTCCTTATTGACGATGAAATACAGACATTGCATACGAATTCAATACAAAAGGCACAATGCCGACTTAAGTACAAGAGGACTGACACTCTCACTTTCTGTGATATGAACCTCTCCTGTGAGTCCAGTTTTAGATTCCGATGCTTCACTTCAGGTTTACTGTATCCCTTGGACCATCTTATTGACGATGAAACACAGATATTGCATCTGAATTTAATACAAAAATCACAATGCGGACTTAAGTACAAGAGGACTGACACTCTCACTTTCTATGGTATGAACCTCTCCTGTGAGTCCAGTTTTAGATTCCGATGCTTCACTTTAGGTTTACTGTATCCCTTGGACCTTCTTATTGACGATGAAACACAGAAAATGCATCCGAATTTAATACAAAAAGTCACAATGCCGACTTAAGTACAAGAGGACTGACACTCTCACTTTATATGATATGAACCTCTCCTGTGAGTCCAGTTTTAGATTCCGATGCTTCACTTCATTTTTACTGTATCGCTTGGACCTTCTTATTGACGATGAAACACAGAAATTGCATCCGAATTTAAGACAAAAGGCACAATGCCGACTTAAGTACAAGAGGACGGACAGTCTCACTTTCTATGATATGTACCTCTCCCGTGAGTCCAGTTTAAGATTCTGATGCTTCACTTCAGTTTTACTGTATCCCTTGGACCTTCTTATTGACGATGAAACACAGAAATTGCATCTGAATTTAATACAAAAATCACAATGCGGACTTAAGTACAAGAGGACTGACACTCTCACTTTCTATGATATGAACCTCTCCTGTGAGTCCAGTTTTAGATTCCGATGCTTCACTTCGGTTTTACTGTATCCCTTGGACCTTCTCATTGACGATGAAACACAGAAAGTGCATCCGAATTTAATACAAAAGGCACAATGCCGACTTAAGTACAAGAGGACTGACACTCTCACTTTCTATGATATGAACCTCTCCTGTGAGGCCAGTTTTAGATTCAGATGCTTCACTTTAGGTTTACTGTATCCCTTGGACCTTCTTATTGACGATGAAACACAGAAATTGCATCCGAATTTAATACAAAAAGTCACAATGCCGACTTAAGTACAAGAGGACTGACACTCTCACATTCTAAGATATGAACCTCTCCTGTGGGTCCAGTTTTAGATTCCGATGCTTCACTTCAGGTTTACTGTATCCCTTGGACCTTCTTATTGACGATGAAACACAGAATTTGCATCCGAATTTAATACAAAAGGCACAATGCCGACTTAAGTACGAGAGGACTGACACTCTAACTTTCTATGATATGAACCTCTCCTGTGAGTCCAGTTTGAGATTCCGTTGCTTCACTTCAGGTTTACTGTATCCCTTGGACCTTCTTATTGACGATGAAACACAGAAATTGCATCCGAATTTATACAAAATGCACAATGCCGACTTAAGTACAAGAGGACTGACACTCTCAATTTCTATGATATGAACCTCTCCTGTGAGTCCAGTTTTAGATACCGATGCTTCACTTCAGGTTTACTGTATCCCTTGGACCTTCTTATTGACGATGATACACAGATATTGCATCCAAATTTAATACAAAAGTCACATGGCCGACTTAAGTACAAGAGGACGCACACTCTCACTTTCTATGATATGAACCTCTCCTGTGAGTCCAGTTTTAGATTCCGATGCTTCACTTAAGGTTTACTGTGACCCTTGGACTTTCTTATTGACGACGAAACACAGAAATTGCATCCGAATTTAATACAAAAGGCACAATGCCGACTTAAGTACTAGAACACTGACACTCTCACTTTCTATGATATGAACCTTTCCTATGAGTCCAGTTTTAGATTCCGATGCTTCACTTCAGGTTTACTGTATCCCTTGGACCTTCTTACTGACGATGAAACACAGAAATTGCATCCGAATATAAAACAAAAGGCACAATGCCGACTTAAGTACAAGATGACTGATACTCTCACTTTCTATGATATGAACCTCTTCTGTGAGTCCAGTTTTAGATTCCGATGCTTCACTTCAGGTTTACTGTATCCCTTGGACCTTCTTATTGACGATGAAACACAGAAATTGTATCCGAATTTAATACAAAAGTCACAATGCCGACTTAAGTACAAGAGGACTGACACTCTCACTTTCTATTATATGAACCTCTCCTGTGAGTCCAGTTTTAGATTCCGATGTTTCACTTCGGGTTTACAGTATCCCTTGGACATTCTTATTGACGATGAAACACAGAAATTGCATCCGAATTTAAAACATAAGGCACAATGCTGACTAAAGTAAAAGAGGACTGACACTCTCACTTTCTATGATATGAACCTCTCCTGTGAGTCCAGTTTTAGATTCCGATGCTTCACTTCAGGTTTACTGTATCCCTTGGACCTTCTTACTGACGATGTAACACAGAAATTGCATCCGAATTTAAAACAAAAGGCACAATGCCGACTTAAGTACAAGAGGACTGACACTCTCACACTCTATGATATGAACCTCTCCTGTGAGTCCAGTTTTAGATTCAGATGCTTCACTTCAGGTTTACTGAATCCATTGGACCTTCTTATTGACGATGATACACAGAAATTGCATCGGAATTTAATACAAAAGTCACAATGCCGACTTAAGTACAAGAGGACTGACACTCTCACTTTCTATGATATGAACCTCTCCTGTGAGTCCAGTTTTAGATTCCGATGCTTCACTTCAGGTTTACTGTATCCCTTGGACCTTCTTATTGACGATGAAACACAGAAATTGCATCCGAATTTAAAACAAAAGGCACAATGCTGACTTAAGTACAAGAGGACTGACAGTCTCACTTTCTATGATATGAACCTCTCCTGTGAGTGCAGCTTTAGATTCCGATGCTTCACTTCATGTTTACTGTATCCCTGTTACCTTCTTATTGACGATGAAACACAGAAATTGCACCCGAATTTAATACAGAAGGCACAATGCCGACTTAAGTACAAGAGGACTGACACTTTCACTTTCTATAATATGTACCTCTCCTGCGAGTGCAGCTTTAGATTCCGATGCTTCACTTGATTATTACTGCATCCCTGGGACCTTCTTATTGACGATGAAACACAGAAATTGCACCCTAATTTAATATAAAAGGCACAATGCCGACTTATGTAGAAGAGGACGGACACTCTCACTTTCTATGATATGAACTTCTCCTTTGAGTCCAGTTTTAGATTCCGATGCTTCACTTCAGGTTTACTGTATCCCTTGGAACTTCTTATTGACGATGAAACACAGAAATTCCATCCGAATTTAATACAAATCGCACATTGACGACTTAAGTACAAGAGGACTGACACTCTCACTTTCTATGATATGAACCTCTCCTGTGAGTCCAGTTTTGGATTCCGATGCTTCACTTCAGGTTTAGTGTATCCCTTGGACCTTCTTATTGACGATGAAACACAGAAATTGCATCCGAATTTAATACAAAAGGCACAATGCCGAATTAAGTACATGAGGACTGACACTCTCATTTTCTATGATATGAACCTCTCCTGTGAGTGCAGTTTTAGATTCCGATGCTTCACTTCAGGTTTACTGTATCCCTATTACCCTCTTATTGACGATGAAACACAGAAATTGCACCCTAATTTAATACAAAAGGCACAATGCCGACTTATGTACAAGAGGACGGACACTCTCACTTTCTATGATATGAACTTCTCCTTTGAGTCCAGTTTTAGATTCCGATGCTTCACTTCAGGTTTACTGTATCCCTTGGAACTTCTTATTGACGATGAAACACAGAAATTCCATCCGAATTTAATACAAATCGCACATTGACGACTTAAGTACAAGAGGACTGACACTCTCACTTTCTATGATATGAACCTCTCCTGTGAGTCCAGTTTTGGATTCCGATGCTTCACTTCAGGTTTAGTGTATCCCTTGGACCTTCTTCTTGACGATGAAGTACAGAAATTGCATCCGAATTTAAATAAAAGGCGCAATGCCGACTTTAGTACAAGAGGACTGACACTCTCACTTCCTATGATATGAACCTCTCCTGTGAGTCCAGTTTTAGATTCCGATGCTTCACTTCAGGTTTACTGTATCCCTTGGACCTTCTTACTGACGATGAAACACAGAAATTGCGTCCGAATTTAAAACAAAAGGCACAATGCCGACTTATGTACAAGAGGACTGACACTCTCACTTTCTATGATATGAACCTCTCCTGTGAGTCCAGTTTTAGATTCCGATGCTTCACTTCAGTTTTACTGTATCCCTTGGACCTTCTCATTGACGATGAAACACAGAAAATGCATCCGAATTTAATACAAAAGGCACAATGCCGACTTCAGTACAAGAGGACTGACACTCTCACTTTCTATGATATGAACCTCTCCTGTGATTCCAGTTTTAGATTCCAATGCTTCACTTTAGGTTTACTGTATCCCTTGGACCTTCTTATTGACGACGAAACACAGAAATTGCATCCGAATTTAATACAAAAAGTCACAATGCCGACTTAAGTACAAGAGGACTGACACTCTCACTTTCTATGATATGAACCTCTCCTGTGAGTCCAGTTTTAGATTCCGATGCTTCACTTCAGGTTAACTGTGTCCCTTGGACCTTCTTATTGACGATGAAACACAGAAATTGCATCCGAATTTAATACAAAAGGTACAATGCCGACTAAAGTACAAGAGGACTGACACTCTCACTTTCGATGATATGAACCTCTCCTGTGAGGCCAGTTTTAGATTCAGATGCTTCACTTTAGCTTTACTGTATCCCTTGGACCTTCTTATTGACGATGAAACACAGAAATTGCATCCGAATGTAATACAAAAAGTCACAATGCCGACTTAAGTACAAGAGGACTGACACTCTCACTTTCTAAGATATGAACCTCTCCTGTGGGTCCAGTTTTAGATTCCGATGCTTCACTTCAGGTTTACTGTATCCCTTGGACCTTCTTCTTGACGATGAAGTACAGAAATTGCATCCGAATTTAAATAAAAGGCACAATCCCGACTTAAGTACAAGTGGACTGACACTCTCACTTCCTATGATATGAACCTCTCCTGTGAGTCCAGTTTTAGATTCCGATGCTTCACTTCAGGTTTACTGTATCCCTTGGACCTTCTTACTGACGATGAAACACAGAAATTGCGTCCGAATTTAAAACAAAAGGCACAATGCCGACTTATGTAAAAGAGGACTGACACTCTCACTTTCTATGATATGAACCTCTCCTGTGAGTCCAGTTTTAGATTCCGATGCTTCACTTCAGTTTTACTGTATCCTTTGGACCTTCTCATTGACGATGAAACACAGAAAATGCATCCGAATTTAATACAAAAGGCACAATGCCGACTTAAGTACAAGAGGACTGACACTCTCACTTTCTATGATATGAACCTCTCCTGTGAGTCCAGTTTTAGATTCCGATACTTCACTTTAGGTTTACTGTATCCCTTGGACCTTCTTATTGACGATGAAACACAGAAATTGCATCCGAATTTAATACAAAAAGTCACAATGCCGACTTAAGTACAAGGGGACTGACACTCTCACTTTCTATGATATGAACCTCTCCTGTGAGTCCAGTTTTAGATTCCGATGCTTCACTTCAGGTTAACTGTGTCCCTTGGACCTTCTTATTGACGATGAAACACAGAAATTGCATCCGAATTTAATACAAAAGGTACAATGCCGACTAAAGTACAAGAGGACTGACACTCTCACTTTCGATGATATGAACCTCTCCTGTGAGGCCAGTTTTAGATTCAGATGCTTCACTTTAGCTTTACTGTATCCCTTGGACCTTCTTATTGACGATGAAACACAGAAATTGCATCCGAATGTAATACAAAAAGTCACAATGCCGACTTAAGTACAAGAGGACTGACACTCTCACTTTCTAAGATATGAACCTCTCCTGTGGGTCCAGTTTTAGATTCCGATGCTTCACTTCAGGTTTACTGTATCCCTTGGACCTTCTTCTTGACGATGAAGTACAGAAATTGCATCCGAATTTAAATAAAAGGCACAATCCCGACTTAAGTACTAGTGGACTGACACTCTCACTTCCTATGATATGAACCTCTCCTGTGAGTCCAGTTTTAGATTCCTATGCTTCACTTCAGGTTTACTGTATCCCTTGGACCTTCTTACTGACGATGAAACACAGAAATTGCGTCCGAATTTAAAACAAAAGGCACAATGCCGACTTATGTAAAAGAGGACTGACACTCTCACTTTCTATGATATGAACCTCTCCTGTGAGTCCAGTTTTAGATTCCGGTTCATCACTTCAGTTTTACTGTATCCTTTGGACCTTCTCATTGACGATGAAACACAGAAAATGCATCCGAATTTAATACAAAAGGCACAATGCCGACTTAAGTACAAGAGGACTGACACTCTCACTTTCTATGATATGAACCTCTCCTGTGAGTCCAGTTTTAGATTCCGATACTTCACTTTAGGTTTACTGTATCCCTTGGACCTTCTTATTGACGATGAAACACAGAAATTGCATCCGAATTTAATACAAAAAGTCTCAATGCCGACTTAAGTACAAGGGGACTGACACTCTAACTTTCTATGATATGAACCTCTCCTGTGCGTGCAGTTTTGGATTCCGATGCTTCACTTCAGGTTTACTGTATCCCTTGAACCTTCTTATTGTCGATGAAACACAGAAATTGCATCCGAATTTAATACAAAAGGCACAATGCCGACTTCAGTACAAGAGGACTGACAGTCTCACTTTCTATGATATGAACCTCTCCTGTGAGTGCAGCTTTAGATTCCGATGCTTCACTTCATGTTTACTGTATCCCTGTTACCTTCTTATTGACGATGAAACACAGAAATTGCACCCGAATTTAATACAGAAGGGACAATGCCGACTTAAGTACAAGAGGACTGACACTCTCACATTCTATGATATGAACATCTCCTGTGAGTGCAGTTTTCACTTCAGGTTTACTGTATGCCTTGGACCTTCTTATTGACGATTTAACACAGAAATTGCATCCGAATTTAATAGAAAAGGCACAATGCCGACTTAAGTACAAGAGGACTGACACTCTCACTTTCTATGAAATGAACCTCTCCTGTGAGTGCAGTTTTAGATTCCGATGCTTCACTTCAGGTTTACTGTATCCCTTGGACCTTCTTATTGACGATGAAACACAGAAATTGCATCCGAATTTAATGCAAATGGCACAATGCCGACTAAAGTACAAGAGGACTAACACCCTCAGTTTCTATGATATGAACCTCTCCTGTGAGTATAGTTTTTGATTCCGATGATTCACATCAGATTTAATGTATCCCTTGGACCTTCTTATTGACGATGAAACACAGAAATTGCATCCGAATTTAATACAAAACGCACAATGCCGACTTAAATAAAAGAGGACTGACACTCTCACTATCTATGATACGAACCTCTCCTGTGGGTGCAGTTTTAGATTCCGATGCTTCACTTCAGATTTACTGTATCCCTTGGACCTTCTTATTGACGATGAAACACAGAATTTGCATCCGAATTTAATACAAAAGGCACAATGCCGACTTAAGTACAAGAGGACTGACACTTTCACTTTCTATAATATGTACCTCTCCTGCGAGTGCAGCTTTAGATTCCGATGCTTCACTTGATTATTACTGCATCCCTGGGACCTTCTTATTGACGATGAAACACAGAAATTGCACCCTAATTTAATATAAAAGGCACAATGCCGACTTATGTAGAAGAGGACGGACACTCTCACTTTCTATGATATGAACTTCTCCTTTGAGTCCAGTTTTAGATTCCGATGCTTCACTTCAGGTTTACTGTATCCCTTGGAACTTCTTATTGACGATGAAACACAGAAATTCCATCCGAATTTAATACAAATCCCACATTGACGACTTAAGTACAAGAGGACTGACACTCTCACTTTCTATGATATGAACCTCTCCTGTGAGTCCAGTTTTGGATAACGATGCTTCACTTCAGGTTTAGTGTATCCCTTGGACCTTCTTATTGACGATGAAACACAGAAATTGCATCCGAATTTAATACAAAAGGCACAATGCCGAATTAAGTACAAGAGGACTGACACTCTCATTTTCTATGATATGAACCTCTCCTGTGAGTGCAGTTTTAGATTCCGATGCTTCACTTCAGGTTTACTGTATCCCTATTACCCTCTTATTGACGATGAAACACAGAAATTGCACCCTAATTTAATACAAAAGGCACAATGCCGACTTATGTACAAGAGGACGGACACTCTCACTTTCTATGATATGAACCTACCCTGTGAGTGCAGTTTTAGATTCCGATGCTTCACTTCAGGTTTACTGTATCCCTATTACCCTCTTATTGATGATGAAACACAGAAATTGCATCCAAATTTAATAGAAAAGGCACAATGCCGACTTAAGTACAAGAGGACTGATATTCTCACTTTCTATGATATGAACCGCTCCTGTGAGTCCAGTTTTAGATTCCGATGCTTCACTTCAGGTTAACTGTGTCCCTTGGACCTTCTTATTGACGATGAAACACAGAAATTGCATCCGAATTTAATACAAAAGGCACAATGCCGACTTAAGTACAAGAGGACTGACACTCTCACTTTCTATGATATGAACCTCTCCTGTGAGTCCAGTTTTAGATTCCGATGCTTCACTTCAGTTTTATTGTATCCCTTGGACCTTCTCATTGACGATGAAACACAGGAAGTGCATCCGAATTTAATACAAAAGGCACAATGCCGACTTAAGTACAAGAGGACTGACACTCTCACTTTCTATGAGATGAACCTCTCCTGTGAGTCCAGTTTTAGATTCCGATGCATCACTTCAGTTTTACTGTATCCTTTGGACCTTCTCATTGACGATGAAACACAGAAAATGCATCCGAATTTAATACAAAAAGTCACAATGCCGACTTAAGTACAAGGGGACTGACACTCTAACTTTCTATGATATGAACCTCTCCTGTGCGTGCAGTTTTGGATTCCGATGCTTCACTTCAGGTTTACTGTATCCCTTGAACCTTCTTATTGTCGATGAAACACAGAAATTGCATCCGAATTTAATACAAAAGGCACAATGCCGACTTCAGTACAAGAGGACTGACAGTCTCACTTTCTATGATATGAACCTCTCCTGTGAGTGCAGCTTTAGATTCCGATGCTTCACTTCATGTTTACTGTATCCCTGTTACCTTCTTATTGACGATGAAACACAGAAATTGCACCCGAATTTAATACAGAAGGCACAATGCCGACTTAAGTACAAGAGGACTGACACTCTCACATTCTATGATATGAACTTCTCCTGTGAGTGCAGTTTTAGATCCCGATGCTTCACTTCAGGTTTACTGTATGCCTTGGACCTTCTTATTGACGATTTAACACAGAAATTGCATCCGAATTTAATAGAAAAGGCACAATGCCGACTAAAGTACAAGAGGACTGACACTCTCACTTTCTATGAAATGAACCTCTCCTGTGAGTGCAGTTTTAGATTCCGATGCTTCACTTCAGGTTTACTGTATCCCTTGGACCTTCTTATTGACGATGAAACACAGAAATTGCATCCGAATTTAATGCAAATGGCACAATGCCGACTAAAGTACAAGAGGACTAACACCCTCAGTTTCTATGATATGAACCTCTCCTGTGAGTATAGTTTTTGATTCCGATGCTTCACATCAGATTTAATGTATCCCTTGGACCTTCTTATTGACGATGAAACACAGAAATTGCATCCGAATTTAATACAAAACGCACAATGCCGACTTAAGTAAAAGAGGACTGACACTCTCACTATCTATGATACGAACCTCTCCTGTGGGTGCAGTTTTAGATTCCGATGCTTCACTTCAGATTTACTGTATCCCTTGGACCTTCTTATTGACGATGAAACACAGAATTTGCATCCGAATTTAATACAAAAGGCACAATGCCGACTTAAGTACAAGAGGACTGACACTTTCACTTTCTATAATATGTACCTCTCCTGCGAGTGCAGCTTTAGATTCCGATGCTTCACTTGATTATTACTGTATCCCTGGGACCTTCTTATTGACGATGAAACACAGAAATTGCACCCTAATTTAATATAAAAGGCACAATGCCGACTTATGTAGAAGAGGACGGACACTCTCACTTTCTATGATATGAACTTCTCCTTTGAGTCCAGTTTTAGATTCCGATGCTTCACTTCAGGTTTACTGTATCCCTTGGAACTTCTTATTGACGATGAAACACAGAAATTCCATCCGAATTTAATACAAATCCCACATTGACGACTTAAGTACAAGAGGACTGACACTCTCACTTTCTATGATATGAACCTCTCCTGTGAGTCCAGTTTTGGATTCCGATGCTTCACTTCAGGTTTAGTGTATCCCTTGGACCTTCTTATTGACGATGAAACACAGAAATTGCATCCGAATTTAATACAAAAGGCACAATGCCGAATTAAGTACAAGAGGACTGACATTCTCATTTTCTATGATATGAACCTCTCCTGTGAGTGCAGTTTTAGATTCCGATGCTTCACTTCAGGTTTACTGTATCCCTATTACCCTCTTATTGACGATGAAACACAGAAATTGCACCCTAATTTAATACAAAAGGCACAATGCCGACTTATGTAGAAGAGGACGGACACTCTCACTTTCTATGATATGAACTTCTCCTTTGAGTCCAGTTTTAGATTCCGATGCTTCACTTCAGGTTTACTGTATCCCTTGGAACTTCTTATTGACGATGAAACACAGAAATTCCATCCGAATTTAATACAAATCCCACATTGACGACTTAAGTACAAGAGGACTGACACTCTCACTTTCTATGATATGAACCTCTCCTGTGAGTCCAGTTTTGGATTCCGATGCTTCACTTCAGGTTTAGTGTATCCCTTGGACCTTCTTATTGACGATGAAACACAGAAATTGCATCCGAATTTAATACAAAAGGCACAATGCCGAATTAAGTACAAGAGGACTGACACTCTCATTTTCTATGATATGAACTTCTCCTGTGAGTGCAGTTTTAGATTCCGATGCTTCACTTCAGGTTTACTGTATCCCTATTACCCTCTTATTGACGATGAAACACAGAAATTGCACCCTAATTTAATACAAAAGGCACAATGCCGACTTATGTACAAGAGGACGGACACTCTCACTTTCTATGATATGAACCTACCCTGTGAGTGCAGTTTTAGATTCCGATGCTTCACTTCAGGTTTACTGTATCCCTATTACCCTCTTATTGATGATGAAACACAGAAATTGCATCCAAATTTAATAGAAAAGGCACAATGCCGACTTAAGTACAAGAGGACTGATATTCTCACTTTCTATGATATGAACCGCTCCTGTGAGTCCAGTTTTAGATTCCGATGCTTCACTTCAGGTTAACTGTGTCCCTTGGACCTTCTTATTGACGATGAAACACAGAAATTGCATCCGAATTTAATACAAAAGGCACAATGCCGACTTAAGTACAAGAGGACTGACACTCTCACTTTCTATGATATGAACCTCTCCTGTGAGTCCAGTTTTAGATTCCGATGCTTCACTTCAGTTTTATTGTATCCCTTGGACCTTCTCATTGACGATGAAACACAGGAAGTGCATCCGAATTTAATACAAAAGGCACAATGCCGACTTAAGTACAAGAGGACTGACACTCTCACTTTCTATGAGATGAACCTCTCCTGTGAGTCCAGTTTTAGATTCCGATGCATCACTTCAGTTTTACTGTATCCTTTGGACCTTCTCATTGACGATGAAACACAGAAAATGCATCCGAATTTAATACAAAAAGTCACAATGCCGACTTAAGTACAAGGGGACTGACACTCTAACTTTCTCTGATATGAACCTCTCCTGTGCGTGCAGTTTTGGATTCCGATGCTTCACTTCAGGTTTACTGTATCCCTTGAACCTTCTTATTGTCGATGAAACACAGAAATTGCATCCGAATTTAATACAAAAGGCACAATGCCGACTTCAGTACAAGAGGACTGACAGTCTCACTTTCTATGATATGAACCTCTCCTGTGAGTGCAGCTTTAGATTCCGATGCTTCACTTCATGTTTACTGTATCCCTGTTACCTTCTTATTGACGATGAAACACAGAAATTGCACCCGAATTTAATACAGAAGGCACAATGCCGACTTAAGTACAAGAGGACTGACACTCTCACATTCTATGATATGAACTTCTCCTGTGAGTGCAGTTTTAGATCCCGATGCTTCACTTCAGGTTTACTGTATGCCTTGGACCTTCTTATTGACGATTTAACACAGAAATTGCATCCGAATTTAATAGAAAAGGCACAATGCCGACTTAAGTACAAGAGGACTGACACTCTCACTTTCTATGAAATGAACCTCTCCTGTGAGTGCAGTTTTAGATTCCGATGCTTCACTTCAGGTTTACTGTATCCCTTGGACCTTCTTATTGACGATGAAACACAGAAATTGCATCCGAATTTAATGCAAATGGCACAATGCCGACTAAAGTACAAGAGGACTAACACCCTCAGTTTCTATGATATGAACCTCTCCTGTGAGTATAGTTTTTGATTCCGATGCTTCACATCAGATTTAATGTATCCCTTGGACCTTCTTATTGACGATGAAACACAGAAATTGCATCCGAATTTAATACAAAACGCACAATGCCGACTTAAGTAAAAGAGGACTGACACTCTCACTATCTATGATACGAACCTCTCCTGTGGGTGCAGTTTTAGATTCCGATGCTTCACTTCAGATTTACTGTATCCCTTGGACCTTCTTATTGACGATGAAACACAGAATTTGCATCCGAATTTAATACAAAAGGCACAATGCCGACTTAAGTACAAGAGGACTGACACTTTCACTTTCTATAATATGTACCTCTCCTGCGAGTGCAGCTTTAGATTCCGATGCTTCACTTGATTATTACTGCATCCCTGGGACCTTCTTATTGACGATGAAACACAGAAATTGCACCCTAATTTAATACAAAAGGCACAATGCCGACTTATGTAGAAGAGGACGGACACTCTCACTTTCTATGATATGAACTTCTCCTTTGAGTCCAGTTTTAGATTCCGATGCTTCACTTCAGGTTTACTGTATCCCTTGGAACTTCTCATTGACGATGAAACACAGAAATTCCATCCGAATTTAATACAAATCCCACATTGACGACTTAAGTACAAGAGGACTGACACTCTCACTTTCTATGATATGAACCTCTCCTGTGAGTCCAGTTTTGGATTCCGATGCTTCACTTCAGGTTTAGTGTATCCCTTGGACCTTCTTATTGACGATGAAACACAGAAATTGCATCCGAATTTAATACAAAAGGCACAATGCCGAATTAAGTACATGAGGACTGACACTCTCATTTTCTATGATATGAACCTCTCCTGTGAGTGCAGTTTTAGATTCCGATGCTTCACTTCAGGTTTACTGTATCCCTATTACCCTCTTATTGACGATGAAACACAGAAATTGCACCCTAATTTAATACAAAAGGCACAATGCCGACTTATGTACAAGAGGACGGACACTCTCACTTTCTATGATATGAACCTACCCTGTGAGTGCAGTTTTAGATTCCGATGCTTCACTTCAGGTTTACTGTATCCCTATTACCCTCTTATTGATGATGAAACACAGAAATTGCATCCAAATTTAATAGAAAAGGCACAATGCCGACTTAAGTACAAGAGGACTGATATTCTCACTTTCTATGATATGAACCGCTCCTGTGAGTCCAGTTTTAGATTCCGATGCTTCACTTCAGGTTATCTGTGTCCCTTGGACCTTCTTATTGACGATGAAACACAGAAATTGCATCCGAATTTAATACAAAAGGCACAATGCCGACTTAAGTACAAGAGGACTGACACTCTCACTTTCTATGATATGAACCTCTCCTGTGAGTCCAGTTTTAGATTCCGATGCTTCACTTCAGTTTTATTGTATCCCTTGGACCTTCTCATTGACGATGAAACACAGGAAGTGCATCCGAATTTAATACAAAAGGCACAATGCCGACTTAAGTACAAGAGGACTGACACTCTCACTTTCTATGAGATGAACCTCTCCTGTGAGGCCAGTTTTAGATTCAGATGCTACACTTTAGGTTTACTGTATCCCTTGGACCTCCTTATTGACGATGAAACACAGAAATTGCATCCAAATTTAATACAAAAATTCACAATGCCGACTTAAGTACAAGAGGACTGACACTCTCACTTTCTATGATATGAACCTCTTCTGTGGGTCCAGTTTTAGATTCCGATGCTTCACTTCAGGTTTACTGTATCCCTTGGACCTTCTTCTTGACGATGAAGTACAGAAATTGCATCCGAATTTAAATAAAAGGCGCAATGCCGACTTTAGTACAAGAGGACTGACACTCTCACTTCCTATGATATGAACCTCTCCTGTGAGTCCAGTTTTAGATTCCGATGCTTCACTTCAGGTTTACTGTATCCCTTGGACCTTCTTACTGACGATGAAACACAGAAATTGCGTCCGAATTTAAAACAAAAGGCACAATGCCGACTTATGTACAAGAGGACTGACACTCTCACTTTCTATGATATGAACCTCTCCTGTGAGTCCAGTTTTAGATTCCGATGCTTCACTTCAGTTTTACTGTATCCCTTGGACCTTCTCATTGACGATGAAACACAGAAAATGCATCCGAATTTAATACAAAAGGCACAATGCCGACTTCAGTACAAGAGGACTGACACTCTCACTTTCTATGATATGAACCTCTCCTGTGATTCCAGTTTTAGATTCCGATGCTTCACTTTAGGTTTACTGTATCCCTTGGACCTTCTTATTGACGACGAAACACAGAAATTGCATCCGAATTTAATACAAAAAGTCACAATGCCGACTTAAGTACAAGAGGACTGACACTCTCACTTTCTATGATATGAACCTCTCCTGTGAGTCCAGTTTTAGATTCGATGCTTCACTTCAGGTTAACTGTGTCCCTTGGACCTTCTTATTGACGATGAAACACAGAAATTGCATCCGAATTTAATACAAAAGGTACAATGCCGACTAAAGTACAAGAGGACTGACACTCTCACTTTCGATGATATGAACCTCTCCTGTGAGGCCAGTTTTAGATTCAGATGCTTCACTTTAGCTTTACTGTATCCCTTGGACCTTCTTATTGACGATGAAACACAGAAATTGCATCCGAATGTAATACAAAAAGTCACAATGCCGACTTAAGTACAAGAGGACTGACACTCTCACTTTCTAAGATATGAACCTCTCCTGTGGGTCCAGTTTTAGATTCCGATGCTTCACTTCAGGTTTACTGTATCCCTTGGACCTTCTTCTTGACGATGAAGTACAGAAATTGCATCCGAATTTAAATAAAAGGCACAATCCCGACTTAAGTACGAGTGGACTGACACTCTCACTTCCTATGATATGAACCTCTCCTGTGAGTCCAGTTTTAGATTCCGATGCTTCACTTCAGGTTTACTGTATCCCTTGGACCTATTTACTGACGATGAAACACAGAAATTGCGTACGAATTTAAAACAAAAGGCACAATGCCGACTTATGTAAAAGAGGACTGACACTCTCACTTTCTATGATATGAACCTCTCCTGTGAGTCCAGTTTTAGATTCCGCTGCTTCACTTCAGTTTTACTGTATCCTTTGGACCTTCTCATTGACGATGAAACACAGAAAATGCATCCGAATTTAATACAAAAGGCACAATGCTGACTTAAGTACAAGAGGACTGACACTCTCACTTTCTATGATATGAACCTCTCCTGTGAGTCCAGTTTTAGATTCCGATACTTCACTTTAGGTTTACTGTATCCCTTGGACCTTCTTATTGACGATGAAACACAGAAATTGCATCCGAATTTAATACAAAAAGTCACAATGCCGACTTAAGTACAAGGGGACTGACACTCTCACTTTCTATGATATGAACCTCTCCTGTGAGTCCAGTTTTAGATTCCGATGCTTCACTTCAGGTTAACTGTGTCCCTTGGACCTTCTTATTGACGATGAAACACAGAAATTGCATCCGAATTTAATACAAAAGGTACAATGCCGACTAAAGTACAAGAGGACTGACACTCTCACTTTCGATGATATGAACCTCTCCTGTGAGGCCAGTTTTAGATTCAGATGCTTCACTTTAGCTTTACTGTATCCCTTGGACCTTCTTATTGACGATGAAACACAGAAATTGCATCCGAATGTAATACAAAAAGTCACAATGCCGACTTAAGTACAAGAGGACTGACACTCTCACTTTCTAAGATATGAACCTCTCCTGTGGGTCCAGTTTTAGATTCCGATGCTTCACTTCAGGTTTACTGTATCCCTTGGACCTTCTTCTTGACGATGAAGTACAGAAATTGCATCCGAATTTAAATAAAAGGCACAATCCCGACTTAAGTACAAGTGGACTGACACTCTCACTTCCTATGATATGAACCTCTCCTGTGAGTCCAGTTTTAGATTCCTATGCTTCACTTCAGGTTTACTGTATCCCTTGGACCTTCTTACTGACGATGAAACACAGAAATTGCGTCCGAATTTAAAACAAAAGGCACAATGCCGACTTATGTAAAAGAGGACTGACACTCTCACTTTCTATGATATGAACCTCTCCTGTGAGTCCAGTTTTAGATTCCGATGCATCACTTCAGTTTTACTGTATCCTTTGGACCTTCTCATTGACGATGAAACACAGAAAATGCATCCGAATTTAATACAAAAGGCACAATGCCGACTTAAGTACAAGAGGACTGACACTCTCACTTTCTATGATATGAACCTCTCCTGTGAGTCCAGTTTTAGATTCCGATACTTCACTTTAGGTTTACTGTATCCCTTGGACCTTCTTATTGACGATGAAACACAGAAATTGCATCCGAATTTAATACAAAAAGTCACAATGCCGACTTAAGTACAAGGGGACTGACACTCTAACTTTCTATGATATGAACCTCTCCTGTGCGTGCAGTTTTGGATTCCGATGCTTCACTTCAGGTTTACTGTATCCCTTGAACCTTCTTATTGTCGATGAAACACAGAAATTGCATCCGAATTTAATACAAAAGGCACAATGCCGACTTCAGTACAAGAGGACTGACAGTCTCACTTTCTATGATATGAACCTCTCCTGTGAGTGCAGCTTTAGATTCCGATGCTTCACTTCATGTTTACTGTATCCCTGTTACCTTCTTATTGACGATGAAACACAGAAATTGCACCCGAATTTAATACAGAAGGCACAATGCCGACTTAAGTACAAGAGGACTGACACTCTCACATTCTATGAAATGAACTTCTCCTGTGAGTGCAGTTTTAGATCCCGATGCTTTACTTCAGGTTTACTGTATGCCTTGGACCTTCTTATTGACGATTTAACACAGAAATTGCATCCGAATTTAATAGAAAAGGCACAATGCCGACTTAAGTACAAGAGGACTGACACTCTCACTTTCTATGAAATGAACCTCTCCTGTGAGTGCAGTTTTAGATTCCGATGCTTCACTTCAGGTTTACTGTATCCCTTGGACCTTCTTATTGACGATGAAACACAGAAATTGCATCCGAATTTAATGCAAATGGCACAATGCCGACTAAAGTACAAGAGGACTAACACCCTCAGTTTCTATGATATGAACCTCTCCTGTGAGTATAGTTTTTGATTCCGATGCTTCACATCAGATTTAATGTATCCCTTGGACCTTCTTATTGACGATGAAACACAGAAATTGCATCCGAATTTAATACAAAACGCACAATGCCGACTTAAGTAAAAGAGGACTGACACTCTCACTATCTATGATACGAACCTCTCCTGTGGGTGCAGTTTTAGATTCCGATGCTTCACTTCAGATTTACTGTATCCCTTGGACCTTCTTATTGACGATGAAACACAGAATTTGCATCCGAATTTAATACAAATGGCACAATGCCGACTTAAGTACAAGAGGACTGACACTTTCACTTTCTATAATATGTACCTCTCCTGCGAGTGCAGCTTTAGATTCCGATGCTTCACTTGATTATTACTGCATCCCTGGGACCTTCTTATTGACGATGAAACACAGAAATTGCACCCTAATTTAATATAAAAGGCACAATGCCGACTTATGTAGAAGAGGACGGACACTCTCACTTTCTATGATATGACCTTCTCCTTTGAGTCCAGTTTTAGATTCCGATGCTTCACTTCAGGTTTACTGTATCCCTTGGAACTTCTTATTGACGATGAAACACAGAAATTCCATCCGAATTTAATACAAATCCAACATTGACGACTTAAGTACAAGAGGACTGACACTCTCACTTTCTATGATATGAACCTCTCCTGTGAGTCCAGTTTTGGATTCCGATGCTTCACTTCAGGTTTAGTGTATCCCTTGGACCTTCTTATTGACGATGAAACACAGAAATTGCATCCGAATTTAATACAAAAGGCACAATGCCGAATTAAGTACAAGAGGACTGACACTCTCATTTTCTATGATATGAACCTCTCCTGTGAGTGCAGTTTTAGATTCCGATGCTTCACTTCAGGTTTACTGTATCCCTATTACCCTCTTATTGACGATGAAACACAGAAATTGCACCCTAATTTAATACAAAAGGCACAATGCCGACTTATGTACAAGAGGACGGACACTCTCACTTTCTATGATATGAACCTACCCTGTGAGTGCAGTTTTAGATTCCGATGCTTCACTTCAGGTTTACTGTATCCCTATTACCCTCTAATTGATGATGAAACACAGAAATTGCATCCAAATTTAATAGAAAAGGCACAATGCCGACTTAAGTACAAGAGGACTGATATTCTCACTTTCTATGATATGAACCGCTCCTGTGAGTCCAGTTTTAGATTCCGATGCTTCACTTCAGGTTAACTGTGTCCCTTGGACCTTCTTATTGACGATGAAACACAGAAATTGCATCCGAATTTAATACAAAAGGCACAATGCCGACATAAGTACAAGAGGACTGACACTCTCACTTTCTATGATATGAACCTCTCCTGTGAGTCCAGTTTTAGATTCCGATGCTTCACTTCAGTTTTATTGTATCCCTTGGACCTTCTCATTGACGATGAAACACAGGAAGTGCATCCGAATTTAATACAAAAGGCACAATGCCGACTTAAGTACAAGAGGACTGACACTCTCACTTTCTATGAGATGACCCTCTCCTGTGAGGCCAGTTTTAGATTCAGATGCTACACTTTAGGTTTACTGTATCCCTTGGACCTTCTTATTGACGATGAAACACAGAAATTGCATCCAAATTTAATACAAAAATACACAATGCCGACTTAAGTACAAGAGGACTGACACTCTCACTTTCTATGATATGAACCTCTTCTGTGGGTCCAGTTTTAGATTCCGATGCTTCACTTCAGGTTTACTGTATCCCTTGGACCTTCTTCTTGACGATGAAGTACAGAAATTGCATCCGAATTTAAATAAAAGGCGCAATGCCGACTTTAGTACAAGAGGACTGACACTCTCACTTCCTATGATATGAACCTCTCCTGTGAGTCCAGTTTTAGATTCCGATGCTTCACTTCAGGTTTACTGTATCCCTTGGACCTTCTTACTGACGATGAAACACAGAAATTGCGTCCGAATTTAAACCAAAAGGCACAATGCCGACTTATGTACAAGAGGACTGACACTCTCACTTTCTATGATATGAACCTCTCCTGTGAGTCCAGTTTTAGATTCCGATGCTTCACTTCAGTTTTACTGTATCCCTTGGACCTTCTCATTGACGATGAAACACAGAAAATGCATCCGAATTTAATACAAAAGGCACAATGCCGACTTCAGTACAAGAGGACTGGCACTCTCACTTTCTATGATATGAACCTCTCCTGTGATTCCAGTTTTAGATTCCGATGCTTCACTTTAGGTTTACTGTATCCCTTGGACCTTCTTATTGACGATGAAACACAGAAATTGCATCCGAATTTAATACAAAAAGTCACAATGCCGACTTAAGTACAAGAGGACTGACACTCTCACTTTCTATGATATGAACCTCTCCTGTGAGTCCAGTTTTAGATTCCGATGCTTCACTTCATTTTTACTGTATCGCGTGGACCTTCTTATTGACGATGAAACACAGAAATTGCATCCGAATTTAATACAAAAGGCACAATGCCGACTTAAGTACAAGAGGACGGACACTCTCACTTTCTATGATATGTACCTCTCCTGTGAGTCCAGTTTAAGATTCCGATGCTTGACTTCAGTTTTACTGTATCCCTTGGACCTTCTTATTGACAATGAAACACAGAAATTGCATCTGAATTTAATACAAAAATCACAATGCGGACTTAAGTACAAGAGGACTGACACTCTCACTTTCTATGATATGAACCTCTACTGTGAGTCCAGTTTTAGATTCCGATTTCACTTCACTTCAGGTTAACTGTGTCCCTTGGACCTTCTTATTGACGATGAAACACAGAAATGGCATCCGAATTTAATACAAAAGGTACAATGCCGACTAAAGTACAAGAGGACTGACACTCTCACTTTCTATGATATGAACCTCTCCTGTGAGTCCAGTTTTAGGTTCCGATGCTTCACTTCAGTTTTACTGTATCCCTTGGACCTTCTCATTGACGATGAAACACAGAAAGTGCATCCGAATTTAATACAAAAGGCACAATGCCGACTTAAGTACAAGAGGACTGACACTCTCACTTTCTATGATATGAACCTCTCCTGTGAGTCCAGTTTTAGATTCCGATGCTTCACTTTAGGTTTACTGTATCCCTTGGACCTTCTTATTGACGATGAAACACAGAAATTGCATCCGAATTTAATACAAAAAGTCACAATGCCGACTTAAGTACAAGGGGACTGACACTCTAACTTTCTATGATATGAACCTCTCCTGTGCGTGCAGTTTTGGATTCCGATGCTTCACTTCAGGTTTACTGTATCCCTTGAACCTTCTTATTGTCGATGAAACACAGAAATTGCATCCGAATTTAATACTAAAGGCACAATGCCGACTTCAGTACAAGAGGACTGACAGTCTCACTTTCTATGATATGAACCTCCCTGTGAGTGCAGCTTTAGATTCCGATGCTTCACTTCATGTTTACTGTATCCCTGTTACCTTCTTATTGACGATGAAACACAGAAATTGCACCCGAATTTAATACAGAAGGCACAATGCCGACTTAAGTACAAGAGGACTGACACTCTCACATTCTATGATATGAACTTCTCCTGTGAGTGCAGTTTTAGATTCCGATGCTTCACTTCAGGTTTACTGTATGCCTTGGACCTTCTTATTGACGATTTAACACAGAAATTGCATCCGAATTTAATAGAAAAGGCACAATGCCGACTTAAGTACAAGAGGACTGACACTCTCACTTTCTATGAAATGAACCTCTCCTGTGAGTGCAGTTTTAGATTCCGATGCTTCACTTCAGGTTTACTGTATCCCTTGGACCTTCTTATTGACGATGAAACACAGAAATTGCATCCGAATTTAATGCAAATGGCACAATGCCGACTAAAGTACAAGAGGACTAACACCCTCAGTTTCTATGATATGAACCTCTCCTGTGAGTATAGTTTTTGATTCCGATGCTTCACATCAGATTTAATGTATCCCTTGGACCTTCTTATTGACGATGAAACACAGAATTTGCATCCGAATTTAATACAAAAGGCACAATGCCGACTTAAGTAAAAGAGGACTGACACTCTCACTATCTATGATACGAACCTCTCCTGTGGGTGCAGT
This sequence comes from Schistocerca serialis cubense, assembly GCF_023864345.2. Lineage (NCBI taxonomy): Eukaryota > Metazoa > Arthropoda > Insecta > Orthoptera > Acrididae > Schistocerca > Schistocerca serialis. Next base: position 21,510,299 of record NC_064647.1, on the reverse strand, counting down.
TTTAGATTCCGATGCTTCACTTCAGATTTACTGTATCCCTTGGACCTTCTTATTGACGATGAAACATAGAATTTGCATCCGAATTTAATACAAAAGGCACAATGCCGACTTAAGTATAAGTGGACTGACACTATCACTTTCTATAATATGTACCTCTCCTGCGAGTGCAGCTTTAGATTCCGATGCTTCACTTGATTTTTACTGCATCCCTGGGACCTTCTTATAGACGAAGAAACACAGAAATTGCACCCTAATTTAATACAAAAGGCACAATGCCGACTTATGTAGAAGAGGACGGACACTCTCACTTTCTATGATATGAACTTCTCCTTTGAGTCCAGTTTTAGATTCCGATGCTTCACTTCAGGTTTACTGTATCCCTTGGAACTTCTTATTGACGATGAAACACAGAAATTCCATCCGAATTTAATACAAATGGCACATTGACGACTTAAGTACAAGAGGACTGACACTCTCACTTTCTATGATATAAACTTCTCCTGTGAGTCCAGTTTTGGATTCCGATGCTTCACTTCAGGTTTAGTGTATCCCTTGGACCTTCTTATTGACGATGAAACACAGAAATTGCATCCGAATTTAATACAAAAGGCACAATGCCGAATTAAGTACAAGAGGACTGACACTCTCATTTTCTATGATATGAACCTCTCCTGTGAGTGCAGTTTTAGATTCCGATGCTACACTTCAGGTTTACTGTATCCCTATTACCCTCTTATTGACGATGAAACACAGACATTGCACGCAAATTTAATAGAAAAGGCACAATGACGACTTAAGTACAAGAGGACTGACACTCTCACTTCCTATGATATGAACCTCTCCTGTGAGTGCAGTTTTAGATTCCGATGCTTCACTTCAGGTTTAGTGTATCCCTTGGACCTTCTTACTGAAGATGAAACACAGAAATTGCGTCCGAATTTAAAACAAAATGCACAATGCCGACTTATGTACAAGAGGACTGACACTCTCACTTTCTATGATATGAACCTCTCCTGTGAGTCCAGTTTTAGATTCCGATGCTTCACTTCAGTTTTACTGTATCCCTTGGACCTTCTCATTGACGATGAAACACAGAAAATGCATCCGAATTTAATACAAAATGCACAATGCCGACTTAAGTACAAGAGGACTGACACTCTCACTTTCTATGATATGAACCTCTCCCTTGAGTCCAGTTTTAGATTCCGATGCTTCACTTCAGGTTTACTGTATCCCTATTACCCTCTTATTGACGATGAAACACAGAAATTGCACCCTAATTTAATACAAAAGGCACAATGCCGACTTATGTACAAGAGGACGGACACTCTCACTTTCTATGATATGAACCTACCCTGTGAGTGCAGTTTTAGATTCCGATGCTTCACTTCAGGTTTACTGTATCCCTATTACCCTCTTATTGATGATGAAACACAGAAATTGCATCCAAATTTAATAGAAAAGGCACAATGCCGACTTAAGTACAAGAGGACTGATATTCTCACTTTCTATGATATGAACCGCTCCTGTGAGTCCAGTTTTAGATTCCGATGCTTCACTTCAGGTTAACTGTGTCCCTTGGACCATCTTATTGACGATGAAACACAGAAATTGCATCCGAATTTAATACAAAAGGCACAATGCCGACTTAAGTACAAGAGGACTGACACTCTCACTTTCTATGATATGAACCTCTCCTGTGAGTCCAGTTTTAGATTCCGATGCTTCACTTCAGTTTTATTGTATCCCTTGGACCTTCTCATTGACGATGAAACACAGGAAGTGCATCCGAATTTAATACAAAATGCACAATGCCGACTTAAGTACAAGAGGACTGACACTCTCACTTTCTATGAGATGAACCTCTCCTGTGAGGCCAGTTTTAGATTCAGATGCTACACTTTAGGTTTACTGTATCCCTTGGACCTTCTTATTGACGATGAAACACAGAAATTGCATCCAAATTTAATACAAAAATTCACAATGCCGACTTAAGTACAAGAGGACTGACACTCTCACTTTCTATGATATGAACCTCTTCTGTGGGTCCAGTTTTAGATTCCGATGCTTCACTTCAGGTTTACTGTATCCCTTGGACCTTCTTCTTGACGATGAAGTACAGAAATTGCATCCGAATTTAAATAAAAGGCGCAATGCCGACTTTAGTACAAGAGGACTGACACTCTCACTTCCTATGATATGAACCTCTCCTGTGAGTCCAGTTTTAGATTCCGATGCTTCACTTCAGGTTTACTGTATCCTTTGGACCTTCTTACTGACGATGAAACACAGAAATTGCGTCCGAATTTAAAACAAAAGGCACAATGCCGACTTATGTACAAGAGGACTGACACTCTCACTTTCTATGATATGAACCTCTCCTGTGAGTCCAGTTTTAGATTCCGATGCTTCACTTCAGTTTTACTGTATCCCTTGGACTTTCTCATTGACGATGAAACACAGAAAATGCATCCGAATTTAATACAAAAGGCACAATGCCGACTTCAGTACAAGAGGACTGACACTCTCACTTTCTATGATATGAACCTCTCCTGTGATTCCAGTTTTAGATTCCGATGCTTCACTTTAGGTTTACTGTATCCCTTGGACCTTCTTATTGACGATGAAACACAGAAATTGCATCCGAATTTAATACAAAAAGTCACAATGCCGACTTAAGTACAAGAGGACTGACACTCTCACTTTCTATGATATGAACCTCTCCTGTGAGTCCAGTTTTAGATTCCGATGCTTCACTTCATTTTTACTGTATCGCTTGGACCTTCTTATTGACGATGAAACACAGAAATTGCATCCGAATTTAATACAAAAGGCACAATGCCGACTGAAGTACAAGAGGACGGACACTCTCACTTTCTATGATATGTACCTCTCCTGTGATTCCAGTTTAAGATTCCGATGCTTCACTTCAGTTTTACTGTATCACTTGGACCTTCTTATTGACAATGAAACACAGAAATTGCATCTGAATTTAATACAAAAATCACAATGCGGACTTAAGTACAAGAGGACTGACACTCTCACTTTCTATGAAATGAACCTCTCCTGTGAGTGCAGTTTTAGATTCCGATGCTTCACTTCAGGTTTACTGTATCCCTTGGACCTTCTTATTGACGATGAAACACAGAAATTGCATCCGAATTTAATGCAAATGGCACAATGCCGACTAAAGTACAAGAGGACTAACACCCTCAGTTTCTATGATATGAACCTCTCCTGTGAGTATAGTTTTTGATTCCGATGCTTCACATCAGATTTAATGTATCCCTTGGACCTTCTTATTGACGATGAAACACAGAATTTGCATCCGAATTTAATACAAAAGGCACAATGCCGACTTAAGTAAAAGAGGACTGACACTCTCACTATCTATGATACGAACCTCTCCTGTGGGTGCAGTTTTAGATTCCGATGCTTCACTTCAGATTTACTGTATCCCTTGGACCTTCTTATTGACGATGAAACATAGAATTTGCATCCGAATTTAATACAAAAGGCACAATGCCGACTTAAGTATAAGAGGACTGACACTATCACTTTCTATAATATGTACCTCTCCTGCGAGTGCAGCTTTAGATTCCGATGCTTCACTTGATTTTTACTGCATCCCTGGGACCTTCTTATAGACGATGAAACACAGAAATTGCACCCTAATTTAATACAAAAGGCACAATGCCGACTTATGTAGAAGAGGACGGACACTCTCACTTTCTATGATATGAACTTCTCCTTTGAGTCCAGTTTTAGATTCCGATGCTTCACTTCAGGTTTACTGTATCCCTTGGAACTTCTTATTGACGATGAAACACAGAAATTCCATCCGAATTTAATACAAATGGCACATTGACGACTTAAGTACAAGAGGACTGACACTCTCACTTTCTATGATATGAACTTCTCCTGTGAGTCCAGTTTTGGATTCCGATGCTTCACTTCAGGTTTAGTGTATCCCTTGGACCTTCTTATTGACGATGAAACACAGAAATTGCATCCGAATTTAATACAAAAGGCACAATGCCGAATTAAGTACAAGAGGACTGACACTCTCATTTTCTATGATATGAACCTCTCCTGTGAGTGCAGTTTTAGATTCCGATGCTTCACTTCAGGTTTACTGTATCCCTATTACCCTCTTATTGACGACGAAACACAGAAATTGCACCCAAATTTAATAGAAAAGGCACAATGCCGACTTAAGTACAAGAGGACTGACACTCTCACTTCCTATGATATGAACCTCTCCTGTGAGTCCAGTTTTAGATTCCGATGCTTCACTTCAGGTTTACTGTATCCCTTGGACCTTCTTACTGACGATGAAACACAGAAATTGCGTCCGAATTTAAAACAAAATGCACAATGCCGACTTATGTACAAGAGGACTGACACTCTCACTTTCTATGATATGAACCTCTCCTGTGAGTCCAGTTTTAGATTCCGATGCTTCACTTCAGTTTTACTGTATCCCTTGGACCTTCTCATTGACGATGAAACACAGAAAATGCATCCGAATTTAATACAAAAGGCACAATGCCGACTTAAGTACAAGAGGACTGACACTCTCACTTTCTATGATATGAACCTCTCCCTTGAGTCCAGTTTTAGATTCCGATGCTTCACTTTAGGTTTACTGTATCCCTTGGACCTTCTTGTTGACGATGAAACACAGAAATTGCATCCGAATTTAATACAAAAAGTCACAATGCCGACTTAAGTACAAGAGGACTGACACTCTAACTTTCTATGATATGAACCTCTCCTGTGCGTGCAGTTTTGGATTCCGATGCCTCACTTCAGGATTACTGTATCCCTTGAACCTTCTTATTGTCGATGAAACGCAGAAATTGCAACCGAATTTAATACAAAAGGCACAATGCCGACTTCAGTACAAGAGGACTGACAGTCTCACTTTCTATGATATGAACCTCTCCTGTGAGTGCAGCTTTAGATTCCGATGCTTCACTTCATGTTTACTGTATCCCTGTTACCTTCTTATTGACGATGAAACACAGAAATTGCACCCGAATTTAATACAGAAGGCACAACGCCGACTTAAGTACAAGAGGACTGACACTCTCACATTCTATGATACGAACCTCTCCTGTGGGTGCAGTTTTAGATTCCGATGCTTCACTTCAGATTTACTGTATCCCTTGGACCTTCTTATTGACGTAGAAACACAGAATTTGCATCCGAATTTAATACAAAAGGCACAATGCCGACATAAGTACAAGAGGACTGACACTATCACTTTCTATGATATGAACCTCTCCTGTGCGTGCAGTTTTGGATTCCGATGCTTCACTTCAGGTTTACTGTATCCCTTGGAACTTCTTATTGACGATGAAACACAGAAATTCCATCCGAATTTAATACAAATGGCATAATGACGACTTAAGTACAAGAGGACTGACACTCTCACTTTCTATGATATGAACCTCTCCTGTGAGTTCAGTTTTGGATTCCGATGCTTCACTTCAGGTTTAGTGTATCCCTTGGACCTTCTAATTGACGATGAAACACAGAAATTGCATCCGAATTTAATACAAAAGGCACAATGCCGAATTAAGTACAAGAGGACTGACACTCTCACTTTCTATGATATGAACCTCTCCTGTGAGTGCAGTTTTAGATTCCGATGCTTCACTTCAGGTTTACTGTATCCCTATTACCCTCTTATTGACGATGAAACACAGAAATTGCACCCTAATTTAATACAAAAGGCACAATGCCGACTTATGTACAAGAGGACGGACACTCTCACTTTCTATGATATGAACCTATCCTGTGAGTGCAGTTTTAGATTCCGATGCTTCACTTCAGGTTTACTGTATCCCTATTACCCTCTTATTGATGATGAAACACAGAAATTGCATCCAAATTTAATAGAAAAGGCACAATGCCGACTTAAGTACAAGAGAACTGACGCTCTAACTTTCTATGATATGAATCTCTCCTGTGAGTGCAGTTTTAGATCCGATGCTTCACTTCAGGTTTCCTGTATCCCTTGGACCTTCTTACTGACGATGAAACACAGTTATTGCATCCGAATTTAATACAAAATGTACAATGCCGACTTAAGTACAAGAGGACTGACACTCTCACTTTCTGTGATAGGAACCTCTCCTGTGTGTCCAGTTTTAGATTCCGATGCTTCACTTCAGGTTTACTGTATCCCTTGGACCTTCTTATTTACGATGAAACACAAAAATTGCATCCGAATTTAATACAAAAGGCACAATGCCGACTTAAGTACAAGAGGACTGATATTCTCACTTTCTATGATATGAACCTCTCCTGTGAGTCCAGTTTTAGATTCCGATGCATCACTTCAGGTATACTGTATCCGTTGGACCTTCTTATTGACGATGAAACACAGAAATTGCATCCGAATTTAATGCAAAAGGCACAATGCCGACTTAAGTACATGAGGACTAACACTCTCTGTTTCTATGATATGAACCTCTCCTGTGAGTATAGTTTTTGATTCCGATGCTTCACATCAGATTTAATGTATCCCTTGGATCTTCTTATTCACGATGAAACACAGAAATTGCATTCGAATTTAATACAAAAGGCACAATGCCGACTTAAGTGCAAGAGGACTGACACTCTCACTTTCTTTGATACGAACCTCTCCTGTGGGTGCAGTTTTAGATTCCAATGCTTCACTTCAGATTTACTGTATCCCTTGGACTTTCTTATTGACGATGAAACACAGAATTTGCATCCGAATTTAACACAAAAGGCACAATGCCGACTTAAGTACAAGAGGACTGGCACTATCACTTCCTAACATATGAACCTCTCCTGTGAGTGCAGCTTTAGATTCCGATGCTTCACTTGATTTTTACTGCATCCCTGGGACCTTCTTTTGACGATGAAACACAGATATTGCATCCGAATTTAATACAAAAGGTACAATGCCGACTTAAGTACAAGAGGACTGACACTCTCACTTGCTGTGATAGGAACCTCTCCTGTGTGTCCAGTTTTAGATTCCGATGCTTCACTTCAGGTTTACTGTCTCCCTTGGACATTCTTATTTACGATGAAACACAAAAATTGCATCCGAATTTAATACAAAAGGCACAATGCCGACTTATGTGCAAGAGGACGGACACTCTCACTTTCTACGATATGAACCTCTCCTGTGAGTCCAGTTTTAGATTCCGATGCTTCACTTCAGGTTTACTGTATCCCTTAGAACTTCTTATTGACGATGAAACCCAGAAATTCCATCCGAATTTAATACAAATGACACAATGCCGACTTAAGTACAAGAGGAATGACTCTCTCACTTTCTATGATATGAACCTCTCCTGTGAGTCCAGTTTTAGATTCCGATGCCTCACATCAGGTTTACTGTATCCCTTTTACCTTCTTATTGACGATGAAACACAGAAATTGCATCCGAATTTAATACAAAAGGCACAATGCTAACTTAAGTACAAGAGAACTGACACTCTCACTTTCTATGATATGAATCTCTCCTGTGAGTGCAGTTTTAAATCCGATGCTTCACTTCAGGATTACTGTATCCCTTGGACCTTCTTATTGACGATGAAACACAGATATTGCATCCGAATTTAATACAAAAGGTACAATGCCGACTTAAGTACAAGAGGACTGACACTCACACTTTCTGTGATAGGAACCTGTCCTGTAAGTCCAGTTTTAGATTCCGATGCTTCACTTCAGGTATACTGTATCCCTTGGACCTTCTTATTGATGAAGAAACACAAAAATTGCATCCGAATTTAATACAAATGGCACAATGCCGACTTAAGTAGAAGAGGACTTACACTCTCACTTTCTATGAAATGAACCTCTCCTGTGAGTCCAGTTTTAGATTCCGATGCCTCAATTCGGGTTTACTGTATCCCTTGGACCTTCTTATAGACGATGAAACACAGTAATTGCATCCGAATTTAATACAAAAGGGACAATGCCGACTTAAGTACAAGAGGACTGACACTATCACTTTCTATTATATGAACTTGTCCTGTGAGTCCAGCTTTAGATTCGGATGCTTCACATCAGGTTTACTGTATCCCTTGGACCTTCTTATTGACGATGAAACACAGAAAATGCATCCGAATTTAATACAAGAGGCACAATGCCGACTTAAGTACTAGAGGATGGACACTCTCACTTTCTTTGATATGAACCTCTCCTGTGAGTCCAGTTTTAGATTCCGATGCTTCACTTCAGGTTTACTGTGTCCCTTGGAATTTCTTATTGACGATGAATCACAGAAATTGCATCCGAATTTAATACAAATGGCACAATGCCGACTTAAGTACAAGAGGACTGACACTCTCACTTTTTATGATATGAACGTCTCCTGTGAGTCCAGTTTAAGTTTTCGATGCTTCACTTCAGGTTTAGTGTATCCCTTGGACCTTCTTATTGACGATGAAACACAGAAATAGCATCTGAATTTAATACAAATGGCACAATGCCGACTTAAGTACAAGAGGACTGACAATCTCATTTTCTATGATATGAACCTAACCTGTGAGTGCAGTTTTAGATTCCGATGCTTCACTTCAGGTTTACTGTATCCCTATTACCCTCTTGTTGATGATGAAACACAGAAATTGCATCCAAATTTAATACAAAAGGCACAATGCCGACTTAAGTACAAGAGGACTGACACTCTCACTTTCTATGATATGAATCTCTCCTGTGAGTCCAGTTTATAGATTCCGATGCTTCACTTCAGGTTTACTGTATCCCTTGGATTTTCTTATTTACGATGAAACACAAAAATTGCATCCGAATTTAATACAGAAGGCACAATGCCGACTTAAGTACAAGAGGACTGACATTCTGACTTTCTATGATATGAACCTCTCCTGTGAGTCCAGTTTTAGATTCCGATGCTTCACTTCAGGTTTACTGTATCCGTTTGACCTTCTTATTGACGATGAAACACAGAAATTGCATCCGAATTTAATGCAAAAGGCACAATGCCGACTTAAGTACAAGAGGACTAACACTCTCAGTTTCTATGATATGAACCTCTCCTGTGAGTATAGTTTTTGATTCCGATGCTTCACATCAGATTTAATGTATCCCTTGGATCTTCTTATTGACGATGAAACACAGAAATTGCATTCGAATTTAATACAAAAGGCACAATGCCGACTTAAGTACAAGAGGACTGACACTCTCACTTTCTATGATATGAACTTCTCCTGTGGGTGAAGTTTTGGATTCCGATGCTTCACTTCAGATTTACTGTATCCCTTGGACCTTCTTATTGACGATGAAACACAGAATTTGCATCCAAATTTAATACAAAAGGCACAATGCCGACTTAAGTAAAAGAGGACTGACACTATCACTTTCTATCATATGAACCTCTCCTGTGAGTGCAGCTTTAGATTCCGATGCTTCACTTCATTTTTAGTGCATCCCTGGGACCATCTTTTGACGATGAAACACAGCAATTGCATCCGCATTTAATACAAAAGGCACAATGCCGACTTATGTACAAGAGGACGGACACTCTCACTTTCTATGATATGAACCTCTCCTGTGAGTCCAGTTTTAGATTCCGATGCTTCACTTCAGGTTTACTGTATCCCTTGGAACTTCTTATTGACGATGAAACCCAGAAATTCCATCCGAATTAAATACAAATGGCACAATGCCGACAGAAGTACAAGAGGACTGACACACTCACTTTCTATGATATGAACCTCTCCTGTGAGTCCAGTTTTAGATTCCGATGCTTCACTTCAGGTTTAGTGTATCCCTTGGACCTTCTTATTGACGATGAAACACAGAAATTGCATCCGAATTTAATACAAAAGGCACAATGCCGACTTAAGTACAAGAGGACTGACACTCTCACTTTCTATGATATGAACCTCTCCTGTGAGTCCAGTTTTAGATTCCGATGCTTCACTTCTGGTTTACGTATCCCTTGGACCTTCTTATTGAAGATGAAACACAGAAATTGCGTCCGAATTTAATTCAAGAGGCACAATGCCGACTTAAGTACAAGAGGACTGACACTCTCACTTTCTATGATATGAACCTCTCCTGTGAGTCCAGTTTTAGATACCGATGCTTCACTTCAGGTTTACTGTATCCATTGGACCTTCTTATTGACGATGAAACACAGAAATTTCATCCGAATTTAATACAAAATGCAAAATGCCGACTTAAGTACAAGAGGAATGACACTCTCACTTTCTATGATATGAACCTCTCCGGTGAGTCCAGTTTTAGATTCCGATACCACACTTCAGGTTTACTGTATCCCTTTTACCTTCTTATTGACGATGAAACACAGAAATTGCATCCGAATTTAATACAAAAGCCACAATGCTGACTTAAGTACAAGAGGACTGACACTCTCTCTTTCTATGATATGAATCTCTCCTGTGGGTGCAGTTTTAGATCCGATGCTTCACTTCAGGTTTACTGTATCCCTTGGACCTTCTTATTGACGATGAAACACAGATATTGCATCCGAATTTAATACAAAAGGTACAATGCCGACTTAAGTACAAGAGGACTGACACTCTCACTTTCTGTGATAGGAACCTGTCCGTTAAGTCCAGTTTTAGATTCCGATGCTTCACTTCAGGTATACTATATCCCTTGGGCCTTCCTAATTGATGATGAACCACAAAAATTGCATCCGAATTTAATACAAAAGGCACAATGCCGACTTAAGTACAAGAGGACTGACACTCTCACTTTCTATGATATGAACCTCTCCTGTGAGTCCAGTTTTCAATTCCGATGCTTCACTTCTGGTTTACGTATCCCTTGGACCTTCTTATTGACGATGAAACACAGAAATTGCGTCCGAATTTAATACAAGAGGCACAATGCCGATTTAAGTACAAGAGGACTGACACTCTCACTTTCTATGAAATGAACCTCTCCTGTGAGTCCAGTTTTAGAATCCGATGCTTCACTCCGGGTTTACTGTATCCCTTGGACCTTCTTATTGACGATGAAACACAGAAATTGCATCCGAATTTAATACAAAAGGCACAATGCCGACTTAAGTACAAGAGGACTGACACTATCACTTTCTATCATATGAACTTGTCCTGTGAGTCCAGCTTTAAATTCGGATGCTTCACTTCAGGTTTACTGTATCCCTTGGACCTTCGTATTGACGATGAAGCACAGAAATTGCATCCGAATTTAATACAAAATGCACAATGCCGACTTAAGTACTACAGGACGGACACTCTCACTTTCTATGATATGAACCTCTCCTGTGAGTCCAGTTTTAGTTTCCGATGCTTCACTTCAGGTTTTCTGTATCCCTTGCACCTTCTTATTGACGATGAAACACAGAAACTGCATCCGAATTTAATACAAAAGGCACAATGCCGACTTATGTACAAGAGGACTGACACTCTCACTTTCTATGATATGAACTTGTCCTGTGAGTCCAGTTTTAGATTCGGATGCTTCACTTCAGGTTTACTGTATCCCTTGGACCTTCTGATTGACGATGAAACACAGAAATTGCATCCGCATTTAATACAAAAGGCACAATGCCGACTTAAGTACAAGAGGACTGACAATCTCACTTTCTATGATATGAACGTCTCCTGTGAGTCCAGTTTTAGATTCCGATGCTTCACTTCAGGTTACTGTATCCTTTGGACCTTCCTATTGTCGATGAAACACAGAAATTGCATCCGAATTTAATACAAGAGGCACAATGCCGACTTAAGTACAAGAGGACTGACACTCTCACTTTCTATGATATGAACATCTCCTGAGAGTCCAGTTTTAGATTCCGATGCTACACTTCAGGTTTACTGTATCCGTTGGACCTTCTTATTGACGATGAAACACTGAAATTGCATTCGAATTTAATACAAAAGGCACAATGCCAAATTAAGTACAAGAGGAGGGACACTCTCACTTTCTATGACCTGAACCTCTCCTGTGAGTCCAGTTTTAGATTCCGATGCTTCACTTCGTGTTTACTGTATCCCTTGGATCTTCTTATTGACGATGAAACACAGAAATTGCATCCGAATTTAATGCAAAAGGCACAATGCCGACTTAAGTACAAGAGGACTGACACTATCACTTTCTATGATATGAACGTCTCCTGTGAGTCCAGTTTTAGATTCCGATGCTTCACTTCAGGTTTACTGTATCCCTTGGACCTTCTTATTGACGATGAAACACAAAAATTGCATCCGAATTTAATACAAAAGCCACAATGCCGACTTAAGTACAAGACGACTGACACTCTCACTTTCTATGAAATGAATCTCTCCTGTGAGTCCAGTTTTAGATTCCGATGCTTCAATTCGGGTTTACTGTGTCCCTTGGACCTTCTTATTGACGATGGAACACATAAATAGCAGCCGAATATAATACAAAAGGCACAATGCCGACTTAAGTACAAGAGGACTGACACTATCACTTTCAATGATATGAACTTGTCCTGTGTGTCCAGCTTTAGATTCGGATGCTTCACTTCAGGTTTACTGTATCCCTTGGACCTTCTTATTGACGATGAAACACAGAAATTGCATCCTAATTTAATACAAAAGGCACAATGCCGACCTAAGTACAAGATGGCTGACACTCTCACTTTCTATGATATGAACGTCTCCTGTGAGTATAGTTTTTGATTCCCATGCTTCACTTCAGGTTTACTGTATCCGTTGGACCTTCTTATTGACGATGAAACACAGATATTGCATCCGAATTTAATACAAAAGGCACAATGCCGACTTAAGTACAAGTGGTCTGACACTCTCACTTTCTATGATATGAACCTCTATTGTGAGAGCAGTTTTAGACTCCGTTGCTTCACTTCAGGTTTACTGTACCCTAGGAACTTCTTATTGACGATAAAACACAGAAATTGCATCCGAATTTAATATAAAAGGCATAATGCCGACTTAAGTACAAGTGGTCTGACACTCTCACTTTCTATGATATGAACCTCTCCTGTGAGTCCAGTTTTAAATTCCGATGCTGACTTCAGGTTTACTGTATCCCTTGGACCTACCTATTGACGATGAAACACAGAAATTGCATCCGAATTTAATACAAAAGGCACAATGCCGACTTAAGCACAAGAGGACTGACACTCTCACTTCCTGTGATATGAACCTCTCCTGTGAGTCGAGTTTTAGATTCCGATGTTCACTTCAGGTTTACTGTATCCGTTGGACCTTCTTATTGACGATGAAACACAAAAATTGCATTCGAATTTAATACAAGAGGCACAATGCCGACTTAAGTACAAGAGGACTGACACGCTCACTTTCTATGATATGAACCTCTCCTGTGAGTCCAGCTTTAGATTCCGATGCTTCACTTCGGGTTTACTGTATCCCTTGGACCTTCTTATTGACGATGAAACACAGAAACTGCATCCGAATTTAATACTAAAGGCACAATGCCGACCTAAGTACAAGTGGACTGACACTATCACTTTCTATGAAATGAACTTGTCCTGTGAGTCCAGCTTTAGATTGGGATGCTTCACTTCAGGTTTACTGTATCCCTTGGACCTTCTTAGTGACGATGAAACACAGAAATTGTATGCGAATTTAATAGAAAAGGCACAATGCCGACATAAGTACAAGAGGACTAGCACTCTCAGTTTCTGTGATATGTACCTCTCCTGTGAGTATAGTTTTTGATTCCGATGCTTCACTTCAGATTTAATGTATATCTTGGACCTTGTTATTGACGATGATACCCCAAAAATTGCATCCGAATTTAATAAAAAAGGCACAATGCCGACTTAAGTACAAGAGGACTGACACTTTCACTTTCTATGATATGAAACTCTCCTGCAAGTGCAGTTTTACATTCCGATGCTTCTCTTCAGGTTTAGTATATCCCTTGGACCTTCTTATTGACGATGAAACACAGTATTTGCATCGGAATTTAATACAAAAGGCACAATGCCGACTTAAGTACAAGAGGACTGACACTCTCACTTTCTATGATATGAACCCTTCCTGTGAGTGCAGCTTTAGATTCCGATGCTTCACTTCAGGTTTACTGTATCCCTTGGACCTTCTTATTGACGATGAAACAGAGAAGTTGCATCCGAATTAAATACAGAAGGCACAATGCCGACTTAAGTACAAGAGGACTGACACTCTCACTTTCTATGATATGAACCTCTACTGTTAGTCCAGTTTTAGATTCCGATGCTTCACTTCAGATTTACTGTATCCCTTGGACCTTGTTATTGACGATGAAACACAGAATTTGCATCCAAATTTAATACAAAAGGCACAATGCCGACTTAAGTACAAGAGGACTGACAGTCTCATTTTCTATAATATGAACCTCTCCTGTGAGTGCAGTTTTAGATTCCGATGCTTCACTTCAGGTTTACTGTATCCCTTTTACCTTCTTATTGACGATGAAACACAGAAATTGCATCCGAATTTAATACAAAAGGCACAATGCCGACTTAAGTACAAGAGGAATGACACTCTCACTTTCTATGATATGAATCTCTCCTGTGAGTGCAGTTTTAGATCCGAAGCTTCAATTCAGGTTTACTGTATCCCTTGGACCTTCTTATTGACGATGAAACACAGATATTGCATCCGAATTTAATACAAAAGGTACAAAGCCGGCTTAAGTACAAGAGGACTGACACTCTCACTTTCTGTGATAGGAACCTCTCCTGTGAGTCCAGCTTTACATTCCGATGGTTCACTTCAGGTTTACTGTATCTTTTGGACCTTCTTATTGATGATGAAACACAAAAATTGCATCCGCATTTAATACAAAAGGCACAATGCCGACTTAAGTACAAGAGGACGGACACTCTCACTTTCTATGATATGAACCTCTCCTGTGAGTCCACTTTTAGATTCCGATGCTTCACTTCAGATTTACTGTATCCCTTGGACCTTCTTATTGACGATGAAACACAGAATTTGCATCCGAATTTAATACAAAAGGCACAATGCCGACTTAAGTACAAGAGGACTGACACTCTCATTTCCTATGATATGAATCTCTCCTGTGAGTGCAGTTTTAGATTCCGATCCTTCACTTCAGGTTTACTGTATCCCTTTTACCTTCTTATTGACGATGAAACACCGAAATTGCATCCGAATCTAATACAAATGGCACAATGGCGACTTAAGTACACGAGGACTGACACTCTCACTTTCTATGATATGAACCTCTCCTGTGAGTCCAGTTTTAGATTCCGATGCTTCACTTCGGGTTTACTGTATCCTTTGGACCTTCTCATTGACGATGAAACACAGAAATGCATGCGAATTTAATACAAAAGGCACAATGCCGACTTAAGTACAAGTGGACTGACACTATCACTTTCTATGATATGAACTTGTCCTGTGAGTCCAGCTTTAGATTCGGATGCTTCACTTCAGGTTTACTGTATCCCTTGTACCTTCTTATTGACGATGAAACACAGAAATTGCATCCTAATTTAATACAAAAGGCACAATGCCAACCTAAGTACAAGAGGGCTGACACTCTCACTTTCTATGATATGAACGTCTCCTGTGAGTCCAGTTTTAGATTCCCATGCTTCACTTCAGGTTTACTGTATCCGTTGGACCTTCTTATTGACGATGAAACACAGAAATTGCATCCGAATTTAATTTAAAAGGCACAATGCCGACTTAAGTACAAGTGGTCTGACACTCTCACTTCCTATGATATGAACCTCTCCTGTGAGTCCAGCTTTAGATTCCGATGCTTCACTTCGGGTTTACTGTATCCCTTGGACCTTCTTATTGACGATGAAACACAGAAATTGCATCCGAATTAAATACAGAAGGCACAATGCCGACTTAAGTACAAGAGGACTGACACTCTCACTTTCTATGATATGAACCTCTACTGTGAGTCCAGTTTTAGAATCCGATGCTTCACTTCAGATTTACTGTATCCCTTGGACCTCGTTATTGACGATGAAACACAGAATTTGCATCCAAATTTAATACAAAAGGCACAATGCCGACTTAAGTACAAGAGGAATGACACTCTCACTTTCTATGATATGAATCTCTCCTGTGAGTGCAGTTTTAGATCCGAAGCTTCAATTCAGGTTTACTGTAACCCTTGGACCTTCTTATTGACGATGAAACACAGTTATTGCATCCGAATATATTACAAAAGGCACAATGCTGACTTAAGTACAAGAGGACTGACACTATCACTTTCTATGATATGAACGTTTCCTGTGAGTCCAGTTTTAGATTCCGATGCTTCACTTCAGGTTTACTGTATCCCTTGGACCTTCTTATAGACGATGAAACACAAAAATTGCATCCGAATTTAATACAAAAGCCACAATGCCGACTTAAGTACAAGAGGACTGACACTCTCAATTTCTATGAAATGAACCTCTCCTGTGAGTCCAGTTTTAGATTCCGATGCTTCAATTCGGGTTTACTGTATCCCTTGGACCTTCTTTTTGACGATGAAACACAGAAATTGCAGCCGAATTTAATACAAAAGGCACAAAGCCGACTTAAGTACAAGAGGACTGACACTATCACTTTCAATGATATGAACTTGTCCTGTGAGTCCAGCTTTAGATTCGGATGCTTCACTTCAGGTTTACTGTATCCCTTGGACCTTCTTATTGACGATGAAACACAGAAATTGCATCCTAATTTAATACAAAAGGCACAATGCCAACCTAAATACAAGAGGGCTGACACTCTCACTTTCTATGATCTGAACGTCTCCTGTGAGTCCAGTTTTAAATTCCGATGCTCACTTCAGGTTTACTATATCCCTTGGACCTACCTATTGACGATGAAACACAGAAATTGCATCCGAATTTAATACAAAAGGCACACTGCCGACATAAGCACAAGAGGGCTGACACTCTCACTTTCTATGATATGAACCTCTCCTGTGAGTCCAGTTTTAGATTCCGATGTTTACTTCAGGTTTACTGCATCCGTTGGACCTACTTATTGACGATGAAACACAAAAATTGCATCCGAATTTAATACAAAAGGCACAATGCCGACTTAAGTACAAGAATACTGACACTCTACCTTTCTATGATATGAACCTCTCCTGTGAGGCCAGTTTTAGATTCCGATGCTTCACTTCTGGTTTACGTATCCCTTGGATCTTCGTATTGACGATGAAACACAGAAATTGCATCAGAGTTTAATACAAGAGGCACAATGCCGACTTAAGGACAAGAGGACTGACACTCTCACTTTCTATGATATGAACCTCTCCTGTGAGTCCAGCTTTAGATTCCGATGCTTCACTTCGGGTTTACTGTATCCCTTGGACCTTCTTATTGACGATGAAACACAGAAATTGCATCCGAATTTAATACTAAAGGCACAATGCCGACCTAATTACAAGTGGACTGACACTATCACTTTCTATGATATGAACTTGTCCAGTGAGTCCAGCTATAGATTGGGATGCTTCACTTCAGGTTTACTGTATCCCTTGGACCTTCTTAGTGACGATGAAACACAGAAATTGCATCCGAATTTAATACAAAACGCACAATGCCGACATAAGTACAAGAGGACTAACACTCTCAGTTTCTGTGATATGAACCTCTCCTGTGAGTATAGTTTTTGATTCCGATGCTTCACTTCAGGTTTAGTATATCCCTTGGACCTTCTTATTGACGATGAAACACAGTATTTGCATCGGAATTTAATACAAAAGGCACAATGCCGACTTAAGTACAAGAGGACTGACACTATCACTTTCTATGATATGAACCCTTCCTGTGAGTGCAGCTTTAGATTCCGATGCTTCACTTTAGGTTTACTGTATCCCTTGGACCTTCTTATTGACGATGAAACACAGAAATTGCATCCTAATTTAATACAAAAGGCACAATGCCACCTAAGTACAAGAGGGCTGACACTCTCACTTTCTATGATATGAACGTCTCCTGTGAGTCCAGTTTTAAATTTCGATGCTCACTTCAGGTTTACTATATCCCTTGGACCTACCTATTGACGATGAAACACAGAAATTGCATCCGAATTTAATACAAAAGGCACAATGCCGACATAAGCACAAGAGGGCTGACACTCTCACTTTCTATGATATGAACCTCTCCTGTGAGTCCAGTTTTAGATTCCGATGTTTACTTCGGGTTTACTGCATCCGTTGGACCTACTTATTGACGATGAAACACAAAAATTGCATCCGAATTTAATAAAAAAGGCACAATGCCGACTTAAGTACAAGAATACTGGCACTCTACCTTTCTATGATATGAACCTCTCCTGTGAGGCCAGTTTTAGATTCCGATGCTTCACTTCTGGTTTACGTATCCCTTGGATCTTCGTATTGACGATGAAACACAGAAATTGCATCAGAGTTTAATATAAGAGGCACAATGCCGACTTAAGGACAAGAGGACTGACACTCTCACTTTCTATGATATGAACATCTCCTGTGAGTCCAGCTTTAGATTCCGATGCTTCACTTCGGGTTTACTGTATCCCTTGGACCTTCTTATTGACGATGAAACACAGAAATTGCATCCGAATTTAATACTAAAGGCACAATGCCGACCTAAGTACAAGTGGACTGACACTATCACTTTCTATGATATGAACTTGTCCTGTGAGTCCAGCTTTAGATTGGGATGCTTCACTTCAGGTTTACTGTATCCCTTGGACCTTCTTAGTGACGATGAAACACAGAAATTGCATCCGAATTTAATACAAAACGCACAATGCCGACATAAGTACAAGAGGACTGACACTATCACTTTCTATGATATGAACCCTTCCTGTGAGTGCAGCTTTAGATTCCGATGCTTCACTTCAGGTTTACTGTATCCTTTGGACCTTCTTATTGACGATGAAACAGAGAAATTGCATCCGAATTTAATACAGAAGGCACAATGCCGACTTAAGTACAAGAGGACTGACACTCTCACTTTCTATGATATGAACCTCTACTGTGAGACCAGTTTCAGATTCCGATGCTTCACTTCAGATTTGCTGTATCCCTTGGACCTTGTTATTAACGATGAAACACAGAATTTGCATCCAAATTTAATACAAAAGGCACAATGCCGACTTAAGTACAAGAGGACTGGCACTCTCATTTTCTATAATATGAACCTCTCCTGTGAGTGCAGTTTTAGATTCCGATGCTTCACTTCAGGTTTACTGTATCCCTTTTACCTTCTTATTGACGATGAAACACAGAAATTGCATCCGAATTTAATACAAAATTCACAATGCCGTCTTAAGTACAAGAGGAATGACACTCTCACTTTCTATGATATGAATCTCTCCTGTGAGTGCAGTTTTAGATCCGATGCTTCAATTCAGGTTTACTGTATCCCTTGTACATTCTTATTGACGATGAAACACAGATATTGCATCCGAATTTAATACAAAAAGTACAATGCCGACTTAAGTACAAGAGGACTGACACTCTCACTTTCTGTGATAGGAACCTCTCCTGTGAGTCCAGCTTTAGATTCCGATGGTTCACTTCAGGTTTACTGTATCTTTTGGACCTTCTTATTGATGATGAAACACCGAAATTGCATCCGAATCTAATACAAAAGGCACAATGCCGACTTAAGTACACGAGGACTGACACTCTCACTTTCAATTATATGAACCTCTCCTGTGAGTCCAGTTTTAGATTCCGATGCTTCAATTCGGGTTTACTGTATCCCTTGGACCTTCTTATTGACGATGAAACACAGATATTGCAGCCGAATTTAATACAAAAGGCACAATGCCGACTTAAGTACAAGAGGACTGACACTATCACTTTCAATGATATGAACTTGTCCTGTGAGTCCAGCTTTAGATTCGGATGCTTCACTTCAGGTTTACTGTATCCCTTGGACCTTCTTATTGACGATGAAACACAGAAATTGCATCCTAATTTAATACAAAAGGCACAATGCCAACCTAAGTACAAGAGGGCTGACACTCTCACTTTCTATGATATGAACGTCTCCTGTGAGTCCAGTTTTAAATTCCGATGCTCACTTCAGGTTTACTATATCCCTTGGACCTACCTATTGACGATGAAACACAGAAATTGCATCCGAATTTAATACAAAAGGCACAATGCCGACATAAGCACAAGAGGGCTAACACTCTCACTTTCTATGATATGAACCTCTCCTGTGAGTCCAGCTTTAGATTCCGATGCTTCACTTCGGGTTTACTGTATCCCTAGGACCTTCTTATTGACGATGAAACACAGAAATTGCATCCGAATTTAATACTAAAGGCACAATGCCGACCTAAGTACAAGTGGACTGACACTATCACTTTCTATGATATGAACTTGTCCTGTGAGTCCAGCTTTAGATTGGGATGCTTCACTTCAGGTTTACTGTATCCCTTGGACCTTCTTAGTGACGATGAAACACAGAAATTGCATCCGAATTTAATACAAAACGCACAATGCCGACATAAGTACAAGAGGACTTACACTCTCAGTTTCTGTGATATGAACCTCTCCTGTGAGTATAGTTTTTGATTCCGATGCTTCACTTCAGGTGTAGTATATCCCTTGGACCTTCTTGTTGACGATGAAACACAGTATTTGCATCGGAATTTAATACAAAAGGCACAATGCCGACTTAAGTACAAGAGGACTGACCTTATCACTTTCTATGATATGTACCCTTCCTGTGAGGGCAGCTTTAGATTCCGATGCTTCACTTCAGGTTTACTGTATCCTTTGGACCTTCTTATTGACGATGAAACAGAGAAATTGCATCCGAATTTAATACAGAAGGCACAATGCCGATTTAAGTACAAGAGGACTGAGACTCTCACTTTCTATCATATGAACCTCTACTGTGAGACCAGTTTCAGATTCCGATGCTTCACTTCAGATTTACTGTATCCCTTGGACCTTGTTATTGACGATGAAACACAGAATTTGCATCCAAATTTAATACAAAAGGCACAATGCCGACTTAAGTACAAGAGGACTGGCACTCTCATTTTCTATGATATGAACCTCTCCTGTGAGGCCAGTTTTAAATTCAGATGCTTCACTTTAGGTTTACTGTATCCCTTGGACCATCTTATTGACGATGAAACACAGAAATTGCAGCCGAATTTAATACAAAAGGCACAATGCCGACTTAAGTACAAGAGGACTGACACCATCACTTTCAATGATATGAACTTGTCCTGTGAGTCCAGCTTTAGATTCGGATGCTTCACTTCAGGTTTACTGTATCCCTTGTACCTTCTTATTGACGATGAAACACAGAAATTGCATCCTAATTTAATACAAAAGGCACAATGCCAACCTAAGTACAAGAGGGCTGACACTCTCACTTTCTATGATATGAACGTCTCCTGTGAGTCCAGTTTTAAATTCCGATGCTCACTTCAGGTTTACTATATCCCTTGGACCTACCTATTGACGATGAAACACTGAAATTGCATCCGAATTTAATACAAAAGGCACAATGCCGACATAATCACAAGAGGGCTGACACTCTCACTTTCTATGATATGAACCTCTCCTGTTAGTCCAGTTTTAGATTCCGATGTTTACTTCAGGTTTACTGCATCCGTTGGACCTACTTATTGACGATGAAACCCAAAAATTGCATCCGAATTTAATACAAAAGGCACAATGCCGACTTAAGTACAAGAATACTGACACTCTACCTTTCTATGATATGAACCTCTCCAGTGAGGCCAGTTTTAGATTCCGATGCTTCACTTCTGGTTTACGTATCCCTTGGATCTTCGTATTGACGATGAAACACTGAAATTGCATCAGAGTTTAATACAAGAGGCACAATGCCGACTTAAGGACAAGAGGACTGACACTCTCACTTTCTATGATATGAACCTCTCCTGTGAGTCCAGCTTTAGATTCCGATGCTTCACTTCGGGTTTACTGTATCCCTTGGACCTTCTTATTGACGATGAAACACAGAAATTGCATCCAAATGTAATACTAAAGGCACAATGCCGACCTAAGTACAAGAGGACTGACACTATCACTTTCTATGATATGAACTTGTCCTGTGAGTCCAGCTTTAGATTGGGATGCTTCACTTCAGGTTTACTGTATCCCTTGGACCTTCTTAGTGACGATGAAACACAGAAATTGCATCCGAATTTAATACAAAACGGACAATGCCGACATAAGTACAAGAGGACTAACACTCTCAGTTTCTGTGATATGAACCTCTCCTGTGAGTATAGTTTTTGATTCCGATGCTTCACTTCAGGTTTAGTATATCCCTTGGACCTTCTTATTGACGATGAAACACAGTATTTGCATCGGAATTTAATACAAAAGGCACAATGCCGACTTAAGTACAAGAGGACTGACACTATCACTTCCTATGATATGAACCCTTCCTGTGAGTGCAGCTTTAGATTCCGATGTATCACTTCAAGTTTACTGTATCCTTTGGACCTTCTTATTGACGATGAAACAGAGAAATTGCATCCGAATTTAATACAGAAGGCACAATGCCGACTTAAGTACAAGAGGACTGACACTCTCACTTTCTATGATATGAACCTCTACTGTGACACCAGTTTCAGATTCCGATGCTTCACTTCAGATTTACTGTATCCGTTGGACCTTGTTATTGACGATGAAACACAGAATTTGCATCCAAATTTAATACAAAAGGCACAATGCCGACTTAAGTACAAGAGGACTGGCACTCTCATTTTATATAATATGAACCTCTCCTGTGAGTGCAGTTTTAGATTCCGATGCTTCACTTCAGGTTTACTGTATACCTTTTACCTTCTTATTGACGATGAAACACAGAAATTGCATCCGAATTTAATACAAAATACACAATGCCGTCTTAAGTACAAGAGGAATGACACTCTCACTTTGTATGATATGAATCTCTCCTGTGAGTGCAGTTTTAGATCCGATGCTTCAATTCAGGTTTACTGTATCCCTTGGACCTTCTTATTGACTATGAAACACAGATATTGCATCCGAATTTAATACAAAAGGTACAATGCCGACTTAAGTACAAGAGGACAGACACTCTCACTTTCTGTGATAGGAACCTCTCCTGTGAGTCCAGCTTTAGATTCCGATGGTTCACTTCAGGTTTACTGTATCTTTTGGACCTTCTTATTGATGATGAAACACCGAAATTGCATCCGAATCTAATACAAAAGGCACAATGCCGACTTAAGTACACGAGGACTGACACTCTCACTTTCTATGATATGAACCTCTCCTGTGAGTCCAGTTTTAGATTCCCATGCTTCAATTCGGGTTTACTGTATCCCTTGGACCTTCTTATTGACGATGAAACACAGAAATTGCAGCCGAATTTAATACAAAAGGCACAATGCCGACTTAAGTACAAGAGGACTGACACTATCACTTTCAATGATATGAACTTGTCCTGTGAGTCCAGCTTTAGAATCGGATGCTTCACTTCAGGTTTACTGTATCCCTTGGACCTTCTTATTGACGATGAAACACAGAAATTGCATCCTAATTTAATACAAAAGGCACAATGCCAACCTAAGTACAAGAGGACTAACACTCTCAGTTTCTGTGATATGAACCTCTCCTGTGAGTATAGTTTTTGATTCCGATGCTTCACTTCAGGTTTAGTATATCCCTTGGACCTTCTTATTGACGATGAAAGACAGTATTTGCATCGGAATTTAATACAAAAGGCACAATGCCGACTTAAGTACAAGAGGACTGACACTATCACTTTCTATGATATGAACCCTTCCTGTGAGTGCAGCTTTAGATTCCGATGCTTCACTTCAGGTTTACTGTATCCTTTGGACCTTCTTATTGACGATGAAACAGAGAAATTGCATCCGAATTTAATACAGAAGGCACAATGCCGACTTAAGTACAAGAGGACTGACACTCTCACTTTCTATGATATGAACCTCTACTGTGAGACCAGTTTCAGATTCCGATGCTTCACTTCAGATTTACTGTATCCCTTGGACCTTGTTATTGACGATGAAACACAGAATTTGCATCCAAATTTAATACAAAAGGCACAATGCCGACTTAAGTACAAGAGGACTGGCACTTTCATTTTCTATAATATGAACCTCTCCTGTGAGTGCAGTTTTAGATTCCGATGCTTCACTTCAGGTTTACTGTATCCCTTTTATCTTCTTATTGACGATGAAACACAGAAATAGCATCCCAATTTAATACAAAATTCACAATGCCGTCTTAAGTAAAAGAGGAATGACACTCTCACTTTCTATGATTTGAATCTCTCCTGTGAGTGCAGTTTTAGATCCGATGCTTCAATTCAGGTTTACTGTATCCCTTGGACCTTCTTATTGACGATGAAACACAGATATTGCATCCGAATTTAATACAAAAGGTACAATGCCGACTTAAGTACAAGAGGACTGACACTCTCACTTTCTGTGATAGGAACCTCTCCTGTGAGTCCAGCTTTAGATTCCGATGGTTCACTTCAGGTTTACTGTATCTTTTGGACCTTCTTATTGATGATGAAACACCGAAATTGCATCCGAATCTAATACAAAAGGCACAATGCTGACTTAAGTACACGAGGACTGACACTCTCACTTTCTATGATATGAACCTCTCCTGTGAGTCCACTTTTAGATTCCGATGCTTCACTTCGGGTTTACTGTATCCCTTGGACCTTCTCATTGACGATGAAACACAGAAATTGCATGCGAATTTAATACAAAAGGCACAATGCCGACTTAAGTACAAGTGGACTGACACTATCACTTTCTATGATATGAACTTGTCCTGTGAGTCCAGCTTTAGATTCGGATGCTTCACTTCAGGTTTACTGTATCCCTTGGACCTTCTTAGTGACGATGAAACACAGTAATTGCATCCGAATTTAATACAAAAGGCACAATGCCGACATAAGTACAAGAGGACTGACACTCTCACTTTCTATGATATGAACCTCTCCTGTGAGTCCAGTTTTAGATTCTGATGCTTCACTTCAGATTTACTATATCTCTTGGACCTTGTTATTGACAATGAAACACAGAATTTTCATCCAAATTTAATACAAAAGGCACAATGCTGACTTAAGTACAAGAGGACTGATACTCTCATTTTCTATGATATGAACCTCTCCTGTGAGTGCAGTTTTAGATTCCGATCCTTCACTTCAGGTTTACTGTATCCCTTTTACCTTCTTATTGACGATGAAACACAGAAATTGCATCCGAATCTAATACAAAAGGCACAATGCCGACTTAAGTACAAGAGGACTGACACTCTCACTTTCTATGATATGAATCTCTCCTGTGAGTGCAGTTTTAGATCCGATGCTTCACTTCAGGTTTACTGTATCCCTTGGAACTTCTTATTGACGATGAAACACAGATATTGCATCCGAATTTAATACAAAAGGTACAACGCCGACTTAAGTACAAGGGGACTGACACTCTCACTTTCTATGATATGAACCTCTCCTGTGAGTCCAGCTTTAGATTCCGATGCTTCACTTCAGGTTTACTGTATCCCTTGGACCTTCTTATTGATGATGAAACACTAAAATTGCATCCGAATTTAATACAAAAGGCACAATGCCGACTTAAGTACAAGAGGACTGACACTCTCACTTTCTATGAAATGAACCCTTTCCTGTGAGTCCAGTTTAATATTCCGATGCTTCACTTCGGGTTTACTGTATCCCTTGGACCTTCTTATTGACGATGAAACACAGATATTGCATCCGAATTTAATACAAAAGGCACAATGCCGACTTAAGTACAAGAGGACTGACACTATCACTTTCTATCATATGAACTTGTACTGTGAGTCCAGTTTTAGATTCGGATGCTTCACTTCAGGTTTACTGTATCCTTGGACCTTCTTATTGACGATGAACCACAGAAATTGCATCCGAATTTATTACAAAAGGCACAATGCCGACTTAAGTAATAGAGGAGGGACACTCTCACTTTCTATGATATGAACCTCTTCTGTCAGTCCAGTTTTATATTCCGATGCTTCACTTTAGGTTTACTGTATCCCTTGGACCTTCCTATTGACGATGAAACACAGATATTGCATCCGAAATTAATACAAAAGTACAATGCCGACTTAAGCACAAGAGGACTGACACTCTCACTTTCTGTGATAGGAACCTCTCCTGTGAGTCCAGTTTTAGATTCCGATGTTTCACTTCAGGTTTACTGTATCCCTTGGACCTTCTTTTTGACGATGAAACACAGAAATTGTATCCGAATTTAATACAAAAGGCACAATGCCGACTTAAGTACACGAGGACTAACACTCTCACTTTCTATGATATGAAACTCTCCTGTAAGTGCAGTTTTACATTCCGATGCTTCACTTCAGGTTTAGTGTATCCCTTGGACCTTCTTATTGACGATGAAACACAGTATTTGCAACCGAATTTAATACAAAAGGCACAATGCCGCCATAAGTACAAGAGGACTGACACTATCACTTTCTATGATATGTACCTCTCCTGTGAGTGCAGCTTTAGATTCCGATGCTTCACTTCAGGTTACTGTATCCCTTGGACCTTCTTATTGACGATGAAACACAGAAATTGCATCCGAATTTAATACAGAAGGCAAAATGCCGACTTTAGTACAAGAGGACTGACACTCTCACTTTCTATGATATGAACCTCTCCTGTGAGTCCAGTTTTTGATTCCGATGCTTCACTTCAGATTTACTGTATCCCTGGGACCTTGTCATTGACGATGAAACACAGAATTTGCATCCAAATTTAATACAAAAGGCACAATGCCGACTTAAGTACAAGAGGACTGACACTCTCATTTTCTATGATATGTACCTCTCCTGTGAGTGCAGCTTTAGATTCCGATGCTTCACTTCAGGTTACTGTATCCCTTGGACCTTCTTATTGACGATGAAACACAGAAATTGCATCCGAATTTAATACAGAAGGCAAAATGCCGACTTTAGTACAAGAGGACTGACACTCTCACTTTCTATGATATGAACCTCTTCTGTGAGTCCAGTTTTAGATTCCGATGCTTCACTTCAGATTTACTGTATCCCTGGGACCTTGTCATTGACGATGAAACACAGAATTTGCATCCAAATTTAATACAAAAGGCACAATGCCGACTTAAGTACAAGAGGACTGACACTCTCATTTTCTATGATATGAACCTCTCCTGTGAGTGCAGTTTTAGATTCCGATGCTTCACTTCAGGTTTACTGTATCCCTTTTACCTTCTTATTGACGATGAAACACAGGAATTGCATCCGAATTTAATACAAAAGGCACAATGCCGACATAAGTACAAGAGGACTGACACTCTCACTGTCTATGATATGAATCTCTCCTGTGAGTGCAATTTTAGATCCGATGCTTCACTTCAGGTTTACTGTACCCCTTGGACCTTCTTATTGACGATGAAACACAGAAATTGCATCCGAATTTAATACAAAAGGTACAATGCCGACATAAGTACAAGAGGACTGACACTCTCACTTTCTGTGATAGGAACCGCTCCTGTGAGTCCAGTTTTAGATTCCCATGCTTCACTTCAGGTTTACTGTATCCCTTGTATCTTCTTATTGATGATGAAACACAAAAATTGCATCCGAATGTAATACAAAAGGCACAATGCCAACTTAAGTACAAGAGGACTGACACTCTCACTTTCTATGAAATGAACCCTTCCCTGTGAGTCCAGTTTTAGATCCCGATGCTTCACTTCGGGTTTACTGTATCCCTTGGACCTTCTTATTGACGATGAAACACAGAAATTGCATCCGAATTAAGGACAAAAGCACAATGCCGACTTAAGTACAAGTGGACTGACACTATCACTTTCTATGATATGAACTTGTCCTGTGAGTCCAGCTTTAGATTCGGATGCTTCACTTCAGGTTTACTGTATCCCTTGGACCTTCTTATTGACGATGAAACACGGAAATTGCATCCGAATTTAATAGAAAAGGCACTATGCCTGACTTAAGTACAAGAGGACTGACACTCTCACTTTCTGTGATATGAACCTCTCCTGTGAGTCCAGTTTTAAATTCCGATGCTTCACTTCAGGTTTACTGTATCCCTTGGACCTTCTTATCGACGATGAAACACAGAAATTGTATCGGAATTTAATACAAAAGGCACAATGACGACTTAAGTACAAGAGGACTGACACTCTCAATTTCTATGATATGAACCTCTCCTGTGAGTCCAGTTTTAGATTCCGATTCTTCACTTGAGGTTTACTGTATCGCTTGGACCTTCTTATTGACGATGAAACACAGAAATTGCATCCGAATTTAATACAAAAGGCACAATGCCGACATAAGTACAAGAGGACTAACACTCTCAGTTTCTATGATATGAACCTCTCCTGTGAGTATAGTTTTTGATTCCGATGCTTCACTTCAGATTTAATGTATCCCTTGGACCTTCTTGGTGAAGATGAAACACAGAAATTGCATCCGAATGTAATACAAAAGACACAATGCCGACTTAAGTACAAGAGGACTGACACTCTCCCTTTCTAAGATATGAACCTCTCCTGTGGGTGCAGTTATAGGTTCCGATGCTTCACTTCTGATTTACTGTATCCCTTGGACCTTCTTATTGACGATGAAGCACAGAATATGCATCCGAATTTAATACAAAATTCACAATGCCGACTTAAGTACAAGAGGAAAGAGACTCTCACTTTCTATGATATGAACCTCTCCTGTGAGTCCAGTTTTAGATTCCGATTCTTCACTTGAGGTTTACTGTATCCCTTGGACCTTCTTATTGACGATGAAACACAGAAATTGCATCCGAATTTAATACATAAGCCATAATGCCGACTTAAGTACAGGAGGACTGACACTCTCATTTTCTATGATATGAACCTCTCCTGTGAGTGCAGTTTTAGATTCCGATGCTTCACTTCAGGTTTACTGTATCCCTCTTACCTTCTTATTGACGATGAAACACAGTATTTGCATCCGAATTTAATACAAAATGCACAATGCCGACTTAAGTACAAGAGGGCTGACACTTTCATTTTCTATGATACGAACCTCTCCTGTGAGTGCAGTTTTAGATTCCGATGCTTCACTTCAGGTTTACTGTATCCCTTTTACCTTCTTATTGACGATGAAACACCGAATATGCATCGGAATTTAATACAAAAGTCACAATGCCGACTTAAGTACACGAGGACTGACACTCTCACTTTCTATGATATGAACCTCTCCTGTGAGTGCAGCTTTAGATTCCGATGCTTCACTACATTTTTACTGTATCCCTGGGACCTTCTTATTGACGATGAAACACAGAAATTGCACAATAATTTAATACAAAAGGCACAATGTCGACTTAAGTACAAGAGGACTGACACTCTCACTTTCTATGAAATGGACCTCTCCTGCTAGTCCAGTTTTAGATTCCGATGCTTCACTTCGGGTTTACTGTACCCCTTGGACCTTCTTATTGACGATGAAACACAGAAATTGCATCTGAATTTAATACAAAAGGCACAATGCCGACTTAAGTACAAGGGGGCTGACACAATCACTTTCTATGATATGAACTTGTCCTGTGGGTCCAGCTTTAGATTCGGCTGCTTCACTTCAGGTTTACTGTATCCCTTGGACCTTCTTATTGACGATGAAACACAGAAATTGCATCCGAAGTTAATACAAATAGCACAATGCCGAGTTAAGTACAATAGGACTGACACTCTCACTTTCTATGATATGAACCTCTCCTGTGAGTCCAGTTTTAGATTCCGATGCTTCACTTCAGGTTTTCTGTATCCCTTGGACCTTCTTATTGACGATGAAACACAGAAATTGCATCCGAAGTTAATACAAAAGGCACAATGCCGAGTTAAGTACAAGAGGACTGACACTCTCACTTTCTATGATATGAACCTCTCCTGTGAGTCCAGTTTTAGATTCCGATGCTTCACTTCAGGTTTTCTGTATCCCTTGGACCTTCTTATTGACGATGAAACACAGAAATTGCATCCGAAGTTAATACAAAAGGCACAATGCCGAGTTAAGTACAAGAGGACTGACACTCTCACTTTCTATGATATGAACCTCTCCTGTGAGTCCAGTTTTAGATTCCGATGCTTCACTTCAGGTTTACTGTATCCCTTGGAACTTCTTATTGACGATGAAACACAGAAATTGCATCCGAATTAAATGCAAATTGCACAATGCCGACTTATGAACAAGAGGACTGACACTCTCACTTTCTATGATATGAACCTCTCCTGTGAGTCCAGTTTTAGATTCCGATGCCTCACTTCTCGTTTACTGTATCCCTTGGATCTTCTTATTGACGATGAAACACAGAAATTGAATCCGAATTTAATACAAAAGGCACAATGCCAATTTGAGTACAAGAGGACTGACACTCTCACTTTCTATGATATGAACCTTTCCTGTGAGTCCAGTTTTGGATTCCGATGCTTCACTTCAGGTTTACTGTATCCCTTGGACCTTCTTATTGACGATGAAACACAGAAATTGCATCCTAATTTAATACAAAAGACACAATGCCAAACTAAGTACAAGAGGGCTGACACTCTCACTTTCTATGATATGAACGTCTCCTGTGAGTCCAGTTATAGATTCCGATGCTTCACTTCAGGTTTACTGTATCCCTTGGACCTTCTAATTGACGATGAAACACAGAAATTGCATCCGAATTTAATACAAAAGGCACAATGCCGACTTAAGTACAAGAGGACTGACACTCTCACTTTCTATGATATGAACCTCTCCTGTGGGTCCAGTTTTAAATTCCGATGCTTCACTTCAGGTTTACTGTATCCCTTGGACTTTCCTGTTGACGATGAAACACAGAAATTGCATCCGAATTTACTACAAAAGCATAATGCCGACTTAAGTACAAGAGGACTGACACTATCACTTTCTATGATATGAACTTGTACTGTGAGTCCAGCTTTAGATTCGGATGCTTCACTTCAGGTTTAAAGTATCCCTTCGACCTTCTTATTGACGATGAAACACAGAAATTTCATTCGAATTTAATACAAAAGGCACAATGCCGACTTAAGTACAAGAGTACGGACACTCTCACCTTCTATGATATGAAACTCTCCTGTGAGTCCAGTTTTAGATTCCGATGCTTCACTTCAGGTTTACTGTATCCCTTGGACTTTCTTATCGACGATGAAACACAGAAATTGTATCCGAATTTAATACAAAAGTCACAATGCCGACTTAAGTACAAGAGGAAAGACACTCTCACTTTCTATGATATGAACCCCTCCTGTGACTCCAGTTTTAGATTCCGATTCTTCACTTGAGGTTTACTGTATCCCTTGGACCTTCTTATTGACGATGAAACACAGAAATTGCATCCGAATTTAATACAAAAGGCACAATGCCGACTTAAGTACAAGAGGTTTGACACTCTCACTTTCTATGATATGAACCTCTCCTGTGAGTCCAGTTTCAGATTCCGATGGTTCACTTCAGGTTTACTATATCCGTTGGACCTTCTTATAGACGAAGAAACACAGAAATTGCATCCGAATTTAATACAGAAGGCACAAAGCCGACTTAAGTACAAGAGGAAAGACACTCTCACTTTCTGTGATATGAACCTCTCCTGTGAGTCCAGTTTTAGATTCCGATGCTTCACTTCTGGTTTACGTATCCCTTGGACCTTCTTATTGACGATGAAACACAGAAATTACATCCGAATTTAATACAAGTGGCACAATGCCGACTTAAGTACAAGAGGACTGACACTCTCACTTTCTATGATATGAACCTCTCCTTTGAGTCCAGTTTTAGATTCCGATGCTTCACTTTGGGTTTACTTTATCACTTGGACCTTCTTATTGACGATGAAACACAGAAATTGCATCCGAATTTATTACAAAAGTCACAATGCCGACTTAAGTACAAGAGGACTGACACTCTCACTTTCTATGATATGAACCTGTCCTGTGAGTCCAGTTTTAGATTCCGATGCCTCACTTCTGGTTTACTGTATCCCTTGGACCTCCTTATTGTCGACGAAACACAGAAATTGCATCCGAATTTAATACAAAAGGCACAATGCCGACTTAAGTACAAGAGGAAAGACACTCTCACTTCTATGATATGGACCAATCCTGTGAGTCCAGTTTGAGATTCCGATGCTTCACTTCACGTTTACTGTATCCCTTGGATCTTCTTATTGACGATGAAACACAGAAATTGAATCCGAATTTAATACAAAAGGCACAATGCCAACTTGAGTACAAGAGGACTGACACTCTCACTTTCTATGATATGAACCTTTCCTGTGAGTCCAGTTTTAGATTCCGATGCTTCACTTCAGGTTTACTGTATACCTTGGTCCTTCTTATTGACGATGAAACACAGATATTGCATCCTAATTTAATACAAAAGACACAATGCCAACCTAAGTACAAGAGGGCTGACACTCTCACTTTCTATGATATGAACGTCTCCTGTGAGTCCAGTTTTAGATTCCGATGCTTCACTTCAAGTTTACTGTATCCCTTGGACCTTCTTATTGACGATGAAACACAGAAATTGCATCCGAATTTAATACAAAAGGCACAATGCCGACTTAAGTACAAGAGGACTGACACTCTCACTTTCTATGATATGAACCTCTCCTGTGAGTCCAGTTTTAAATTCCGATGCTTCACTTCAGGTTTACTGTATCCCTTGGACTTTCCTATTGACGATGAAACACAGAAATTGCATCCGAATTTAATACAAAAGCATAATGCCGACTTAAGTACAAGAGAACTGACACTCTCACTTTCTATGATACGAACATCTCCTGTGAGTCCAGTTTTAGAATCCGATGCTTCACTGCAGGTTAACTGTATCCGTTGGACCTTCTTATTGCCGATGAAACACAGAAATTGTATCCGAATTTAATACAAAAGGCACAATGCCGACTTAAGTACACGAGGACTAACACTCTCACTTTCTATGATATGAAACTCTCCTGTAAGTGCAGTTTTACATTCCGATGCTTCACTTCAGGTTTAGTGTATCCCTTGGACCTTCTTATTGACGATGAAACACAGTATTTGCAACCGAATTTAATACAAAAGGCACAATGCCGCCTTAAGTACAAGAGGACTGACACTATCACTTTCTATGATATGTACCTCTCCTGTGAGTGCAGCTTTAGATTCCGATGCTTCACTTCAGGTTACTGTATCCCTTGGACCTTCTTATTGACGATGAAACACAGAAATTGCATCCGAATTTAATACAGAAGGCAAAATGCCGACTTTAGTACAAGAGGACTGACACTCTCACTTTCTATGATATGAACCTCTCCTGTGAGTCCAGTTTTAGATTCCGATGCTTCACTTCAGATTTACTGTATCCCTGGGACCTTGTCATTGACGATGAAACACAGAATTTGCATCCAAATTTAACACAAAAGGCACAATGCCGACTTAAGTACAAGAGGACTGACACTCTCATTTTCTATGATATGTACCTCTCCTGTGAGTGCAGCTTTAGATTCCGATGCTTCACTTCAGGTTACTGTATCCCTTGGACCTTCTTATTGACGATGAAACACAGAAATTGCATCCGAATTTAATACAGAAGACAAAATGCCGACTTTAGTACAAGAGGACTGACACTCTCACTTTCTATGATATGAACCTCTCCTGTGAGTCCAGTTTTAGATTCCGATGCTTCACTTCAGATTTACTGTATCCCTGGGACCTTGTCATTGACGATGAAACACAGAATTTGCATCCAAATTTAATACAAAAGGCACAATGCCGACTTAAGTACAAGAGGACTGACACTCTCATTTTCTATGATATGAACCTCTCCTGTG
This sequence comes from Schistocerca serialis cubense, assembly GCF_023864345.2. Classification (NCBI taxonomy): domain Eukaryota; kingdom Metazoa; phylum Arthropoda; class Insecta; order Orthoptera; family Acrididae; genus Schistocerca; species Schistocerca serialis. The sequence continues at coordinate 21,476,482 of NC_064647.1, read as the reverse complement.
AGTGCAGTTTTAGATTCCGATGCTTCACTTCAGGTTTACTGTATCCCTTTTACCTTCTTATTGACGATGAAACACAGGAATTGCATCCGAATTTAATACAAAAGGCACAATGCCGACATAAGTACAAGAGGACTGACACTCTCACTGTCTATGATATGAATCTCTCCTGTGAGTGCAATTTTAGATCCGATGCTTCACTTCAGGTTTACTGTACGCCTTGGACCTTCTTATTGACGATGAAACACAGATATTGCATCCGAATTTAATACAAAAGGTACAATGCCGACATAAGTACAAGAGGACTGACACTCTCACTTTCTGTGATAGGAACCTCTCCTGTGAGTCCAGTTTTAGATTCCCATGCTTCACTTCAGGTTTACTGTATCCCTTGTATCTTCTTATTGATGATGACACACAAAAATTGCATCCGAATGTAATACAAAAGGCACAATGCCAACTTAAGTACAAGAGGACTGACACTCTCACTTTCTATGAAATGAACCCTTCCCTGTGAGTCCAGTTTTAGATCCCGATGCTTCACTTCGGGTTTACTGTATCCCTTGGACCTTCTTATTGACGATGAAACACAGAAATTGCATCCGAATTAAGGACAAAAGCACAATGCCGACTTAAGTACAAGTGGACTGACACTATCACTTTCTATGATATGAACTTGTCCTGTGAGTCCAGCTTTAGATTCGGATGCTTCACTTCAGGTTTACTGTATCCCTTGGACCTTCTTATTGACGATGAAACACGGAAATTGCATCCGAATTTAATAGAAAAGGCACTATGCCTGACTTAAGTACAAGAGGACTGACACTCTCACTTTCTGTGATATGAACCTCTCCTGTGAGTCCAGTTTTAAATTCCGATGCTTCACTTCAGTTTTACTGTATCCCTTGGACCTTCTTATCGACGATGAAACACAGAAATTGTATCGGAATTTAATACAAAAGGCACAATGACGACATAAGTACAAGAGGACTGACACTCCCAATTTCTATGATATGAACCTCTCCTGTGAGTCCAGTTTTAGATTCCGATTCTTCACTTGAGGTTTACTGTATCGCTTGGACCTTCTTATTGACGATGAAACACAGAAATTGCATCCGAATTTAATACAAAAGGCACAATGCCGACATAAGTACAAGAGGACTAACACTCTCAGTTTCTATGATATGAACCTCTCCTGTGAGTATAGTTTTTGATTCCGATGCTTCACTTCAGATTTAATGTATCCCTTGGACCTTCTTGGTGAAGATGAAACACAGAAATTGCATCCGAATGTAATACAAAAGACACAATGCCGATTTAAGTACAAGAGGACTGACACTCTCCCTTTCTAAGATATGAACCTCTCCTGTGGGTGCAGTTATAGGTTCCGATGCTTCACTTCAGATTTACTGTATCCCTTGGACCTTCTTATTGACGATGAAGCACAGAATATGCATCCGAATTTAATACAAAATGCACAATGCCGACTTAAGTACAAGAGGAAAGAGACTCTCACTTTCTATGACATGAACCTCTCCTGTGAGTCCAGTTTTAGATTCCGATTCTTCACTTGAGGTTTACTGTATCCCTTGGACCTTCTTATTGACGATGAAACACAGAAATTGCATCCGAATTTCATACATAAGCCATAATGCCGACTTAAGTACAGGAGGACTGACACTCTCATTTTCTATGATATGAACCTCTCCTGTGAGTGCAGTTTTAGATTCCGATGCTTCACTTCAGGTTTACTGTATCCCTCTTACCTTCTTATTGACGATGAAACACAGTATTTGCATCCGAATTTAATACAAAATTCACAATGCCGACTTAAGTACAAGAGGGCTGACACTTTCATTTTCTATGATACGAACCTCTCCTGTGAGTGCAGTTTTAGATTCCGATGCTTCACTTCAGGTTTACTGTATCCCTTTTACCTTCTTATTGACGATGAAACACCGAATATGCATCGGAATTTAATACAAAAGTCACAATGCCGACTTAAGTACACGAGGACTGACACTCTCACTTTCTATGATATGAACCTCTCCTGTGAGTGCAGCTTTAGATTCCGATGCTTCACTACATTTTTACTGTATCCCTGGGACCTTCTTATTGACGATGAAACACAGAAATTGCACAATAATTTAATACAAAAGGCACAATGTCGACTTAAGTACAAGAGGACTGACACTCTCACTTTCTATGAAATGGACCTCTCCTGTGAGTCCAGTTTTAGATTCCGATGCTTCACTTCAGGTTTTCTGTATCCCTTGGACCTTCTTATTGACGATGAAACACAGAAATTGCATCCGAAGTTAATACAAAAGGCACAATGCCGAGTTAAGTACAAGAGGACTGACACTCTCACTTTCTATGATATGAACCTCTCCTGTGAGTCCAGTTTTAGATTCCGATGCTTCACTTCAGGTTTTCTGTATCCCTTGGACCTTCTTATTGACGATGAAACACAGAAATTGCATCCGAAGTTAATACAAAAGGCACAATGCCGAGTTAAGTACAAGAGGACTGACACTCTCACTTTCTATGATATGAACCTCTCCTGTGAGTCCAGTTTTAGATTCCGATGCTTCACTTCAGGTTTACTGTATCCCTTGGAACTTCTTATTGACGATGAAACACAGAAATTGCATCCGAATTAAATCCAAATTGCACAATGCCGACTTATGAACAAGAGGACTGACACTCTCACTTTCTATGATATGAACCTGTCCTGTGAGTCCAGTTTTAGATTCCGATGCCTCACTTCTCGTTTACTGTATCCCTTGGATCTTCTTATTGACGATGAAACACAGAAATTGAATCCGAATTTAATACAAAAGGCACAATGCCAATTTGAGTACAAGAGGACTGACACTCTCACTTTCTATGATATGAACCTTTCCTGTGAGTCCAGTTTTAGATTCCGATGCTTCACTTCAGGTTTACTGTATCCCTTGGACCTTCTTATTGACGATGAAACACAGAAATTGCATCCTAATTTAATACAAAAGACACAATGCCAAACTAAGTACAATAGGGCTGACACTCTCACTTTCTATGATATGAACGTCTCCTGTGAGTCCAGTTATAGATTCCGATGCTTCACTTCAGGTTTACTGTATCCCTTGGACCTTCTAATTGACGATGAAACACAGAAATTGCATCCGAATTTAATACAAAAGGCACAATGCCGACTTAAGTACAAGAGGACTGACACTCTCACTTTCTATGATATGAACCTCTCCTGTGGGTCCAGTTTTAAATTCCGATGCTTCACTTCAGGTTTACTGTATCCCTTGGACTTTCCTGTTGACGATGAAACACAGAAATTGCATCCGAATTTACTACAAAAGCATAATGCCGACTTAAGTACAAGAGAACTGACACTCTCATTTTCTATGATACGAACATCTCCTGTGAGTCCAGTTTTAGAATCCGATGCTTCACTGCAGGTTTACTGTATCCCTTGGACCTTCTTAGTGCCGATGAAACACAGAAATTGCATCCGAATTTAATACAAAAGGCACAATGCCGACTTAAGTACAAGAGGACTGACACTATCACTTTCTATGATATGAACTTGTACTGTGAGTCCAGCTTTAGATTCGGATGCTTCACTTCAGGTTTAAAGTATCCCTTCGATCTTCTTATTGACGATGAAACACAGAAATTTCATTCGAATTTAATACAAAAGGCACAATGCCGACTTAAGTACAAGAGGACTGACACTCTCACTTTCTATGATATGAACCTCTCCTGTGAGTCCAGTTTTAGAGTCCGATGCTGCACTTCTGGTTTACGTATCCCTTGGACCTTCTTATTGACGATGAAACACAGAAATTGCATCCGAATTAAATAGAAGAGGCACACTGCCGACTTAAGTACAAGAGGACTGACACTCTTACTTTCTATGATATGGACCACTCCTGTAAGTCCAGTTTTAGATTCCGAAGATCCTCTTCAGGTTTACTGTATCCCTTGGAACTACTTATTGACGATGAAACACAGAAATTGAATCCGAATTTAATACAAAAGGCACAATGCCAACTTAAGTACAAGAGGACTGACACTCTCACTTTCTATAATATGAACCTCTCCTGTGAGTCCAGTTTTAGATTCCGATGCTTCACTTCAGGTTTAATGTATCCCCTGGACCTTCTTATTGTCGTTGACACTCAGAAATTGCATCCTAATTTAATACAAAAGGCACAATGCCGACTTAAATACAAGGGGACTGACACTCTCACTTTCTATGATATGAACCTGTCAGTGCAGTTTTAGATCCGATGCTTCGGATCAGGTTTACTGTATCCCTTGGAACTTCTTATTGACGATGAAACACAGAAATTGCATCCGAATTTAATACATAAGGCACAATGCCGATTTAAGTACAAGAGGACTGACACCCCCACATTCTATGATATTAACCTCTCCTGTGAGTCCAGTTTTAGATTCTAATGCTTCACTTCGGGTTTACTGTATCCCTTGGTCCTTCTTATTGACGATGAAATACAGAAATTGCATCCGAATTTAATACAAAAGGCTCAATGCCGACTTAAGCACAAGAGGACTGACACTAACACTTTCTATGATATGAACTTGTCCTGTGAGTCCAGCTTTAGATTCGGATTATTCACTTCACGTTTACTGTATCCCTTGGACCTTCTTATTGACGATGAAACACAGAAATTGCATCCGAATGTAATACAAAATGCACAATGCCGACTTAAGTACAAGAGGACTGACACTCTCTCTTTCTATGATATGAACCTCTCCTGTGAGTCCTGTTTTAGATTCCGATGCTTCACTTCAGGTTTACTGTATCCCTTGGACCTTCTTATTGACGATGAAACACAGAAATTGCATCTGAATTTAATACAAAATGCACAATGCCGACTTAAGTACAGGAGGACTGACACTCACACTTTCTATGATATGAACCTCTCCTGTGAGTGCAGTTTTAGATTCCGATGCTTCACTTCAGGTTTACTGTATCCCTTCGTCCTTCTAATTGACGACGAAACACAGAAATTGCATCCGAATTTAAAACAAAAGGCACAATGCCGACTTAAGTACAAGAGGACTGACACTCTTACTTTCTATGATATGGACCACTCCTGTAAGTCCAGTTTTAGATTCCGATGATCCTCTTCAGGTTTACTGTATCCCTTGGAACTACTTATTGACGATGAAACACAGAAATTGAATCCGAATTTAATACAAAAGGCACAATGCCAACTTAAGTACAAGAGGACTGACACTCTCACTTTCTATAATATGAACCTCTCCTGTGAGTCCAGTTTTAGATTCCGATGCTTCACTTCAGGTTTAATGTATCCCCTGGACCTTCTTATTGTCGTTGACACTCAGAAATTGCATCCTAATTTAATACAAAGGCACAATGCCGTCCTAAGTACAAGAGGGCTGACACTCACACTTTCTATGATATGAACGTCTCCTGTGAGTCCAGTTTTAGATTCCGATGCTTCACTTCAGGTTTACTGTATCCCTTGGACCTTGTTATTGACGATGAAACACAGAAATTGAATCCGAATTTAATACAAAAGGCACAATGCCGACTTAAGTACAAGAGGACTGACACTCTTACTTTCTATGATATGAACATCTATTGTGAGTGCAGTTTTTGATTCCGATGCTTCACTTCAGGTTTACTGTATCCCTAGGACCTTCTTATTGACGATGAAACACAGAAATTGAATCCGAATTTAATACAAAAGGCACAATGCCGACTTAAGTACAAGAGGAAAGACACTCTCACTTTCTATGATATGTACCTCTCCTGTGAGTGCAGTTTTAGATTCCGATCCATCACTTCCGGTTTACTGTATCCCTTGGACCTTCTTATAGACGATGAAACACAGAAAATGCATCCGAATTTAATACAGAAGGCACAATGCCGACTTAAGTACAAGAGGACTGACACTCTCACTTTGTATGATATGAACCTCTCCTGTGAGTCCAGTTTTAGATTCCGATGCTTCACATCAGGTTTACTGTATCCTATGGACATTCTTATTGACGATGAAACACAGAAATTGCAACCGAATTTAATAGAAAAGGCACAATGCCGACTTAAGTACAAGAGTACTGACACTCTCACTTTCTATGATATGAACCTCTCCTGTGAGTGCAGTTTTAGATTCCGATCCTTCACTTCAGGTTAACTGTATCCCTTGGACCTTCTTATCGACGATGAAACAAAGAAATTGTATCCGAATTAAATACAAAAGGCAAAATGCCGACTTAAGTACAAGAGGACAGACACTCTCACTTTCTATGATATGAACCTCTCCTGTGAGTCCAGTTTTAGATTCCGATCCTTCACTTCAGGTTTACGGTATCCCTTGGACGTTCTTATTGACGATGAAACACAGAAATTGCATCCGAATTTAATTCAGAAGGCACATTGCCGACCTAAGTACAAGAGGACTGACACTCTCACTTTCTGTGATATGAACCTGTCCTGTGAGTCCAGTTTTAGATTCCGATGCTTCACTTCAGGTTAACTGTATCCCTTGGACCTTCTTATTGACGATGAAACACAGAAATTGAATCCGAATTTAATACAAAAGGCACAATACCGACTTAAGTACAAGAGGACTGACACTCTCACTTTCTATGATATGAACTTCTCCTGTGAGTACAGTTTAAGATTCCGATGCTTCACTTCAGGTTTACTGTATCCCTTGGACCATCTTATTGACGATGAAACACAGAAATTGCATCCGCATTTAATACAAAAGGCACAATGCCGACTTAAGTACAAGAGGACTGACACTCTCACTTTCTATGATATGAACCTCTCCTGTGAGTCCGGTTTTAGATTCCGATGCTTCACTTCGGGTTTACTGTATCCCTTGGACCTTCTTATTGACGATGAAACACAGAAATTGCATCCGAATTAAATACAAAATGCATAATGCCGAATTAAGTACAAGAGGACTGACCCTCTCACTTTCTATGATATGAACCAGTCCTGTGAGTCCAGTTCTAGATTCCGATGCTTCACTTCAGGTTTACTGTATCCCTTGGACCTTCTTATTGACGACGAAACACAGAAATTGCATCCGAATTTAATACAAAAGGCTTATTGCCGACTTAAGTACAAGAGGACTGACACTCTCACTTTCTATGATATGTACCACTCCTGTGAGTCCAGTTTTAGATTCCGATGCTTCACTTCAGGTTTACTGTATCCCTTTGACCTTCTTATTGACGATGAAATACAGAAATTGAATCCGAATTTAATACAAAATGCACAATGCCTACGAAAGTACAAGAGGACTGACACTCTCACTTTCTATGATATGAACCTCTCCTGTGAGTCCAGTTTTAGATTCCGATGCTTCACTTCAGGTTTACTGTATCCCTTCGACCTTCTTATTGACGATGAAACACAGAAATTGCATCCGAATTGAATACAAAAGGCACAATGCCGACTTAAGTACAAGAGGACTGACCCTCTCACTTTCTATGATATGAACCTCTCCTGTGAGTACAGTTTTAGATTCCGATGCATCACTTCAGTTTTACTGTATCCCTTGGACCTTCTTATTGACGATGAAACACAGAAATTGCATCCGAATGTAATACAAAAGGCACAATGATGACTTAAGTACAAGAGGACTGACCCTCTCACTTTCTATGATATGAACCTCTCCTGTGAGTCTAGTTTTAAATTCCGATGCTTCACTTCATGTTTACTGTATCCCTTGGACCTTCTTATTGACGATGAAACACAGAAATTGCATCCGAATTTAATACAAAAGGCACAATGCCGACTTAAGTACAAGAGGACTGACACTCTCACTTTCTATGATATGAACCTCTCCTGTGAGTCCAGTTTTAGATTCCGATGCTTCACTTCAGGTTTACTGTATCCCTTGGACCTTCTTATTGACGATGAAACACAGATATTGCATCCGAATTTAATACAAAAGGCACAATACCGACTTAAATACTAGAGGACTGACACTATCACTTTCTATGATATGTACTTGTCCTGTGAGTCCAGCTTTAGATTCGGATGCTTCACTTCAGGTTTACTGTATCCCTTGGACCTTCTTATTGACGATGAAACACAGAAATTTTATCCGAATTTAATACAAAAGGCACAATGCCGACTTAAGTACAAGAGGACTAACACCCCCACTTTCTATGATATTAAGCTCTCCTGTGAGACCAGTTTTAGATTCCAATGCTTCACTTCGGGTTTACTGTATCCCTTGGACCTTCTTATTGACGATGAAACACAGAAATTGCATCCGAATTTAATTCAGAAGGCACATTGCCGACCTAAGTACAAGAGGACTGACACTCTCACTTTCTGTGATATGAACCTGTCCTGTGAGTCCAGTTTTAGATTCCGATGCTTCACTTCAGGTTAACTGTATCCCTTGGACCTTCTTATCGACGATGAAACAAAGAAATTGTATCCGAATTAAATACAAAAGGCAAAATGCCGACTTAAGTACAAGAGGACAGACACTCTCACTTTCTATGATATGGACCTCTCCTGTGAGTCCAGTTTTAGATTCCGATCCTTCACTTCAGGTTTACGGTATCCCTTGGACGTTCTTATTGACGATGAAACACAGAAATTGCATCCGAATTTAATTCAGAAGGCACATTGCCGACCTAAGTACAAGAGGACTGACACTCTCACTTTCTGTGATATGAACCTGTCCTGTGAGTCCAGTTTTAGATTCCGATGCTTCACTTCAGGTTAACTGTATCCCTTGGACCTTCTTATTGACGATGAAACACAGAAATTGAATCCGAATTTAATACAAAAGGCACAATACCGACTTAAGTACAAGAGGACTGACACTCTCACTTTCTATGATATGAACTTCTCCTGTGAGTACAGTTTAAGATTCCGATGCTTCACTTCAGGTTTACTGTATCCCTTGGACCATCTTATTGACGATGAAACACAGAAATTGCATCCGCATTTAATACAAAAGGCACAATGCCGACTTAAGTACAAGAGGACTGACACTCTCACTTTCTATGATATGAACCTCTCCTGTGAGTCCGGTTTTAGATTCCGATGCTTCACTTCGGGTTTACTGTATCCCTTTGACCTTCTTATTGACGATGAAACACAGAAATTGCATCCGAATTAAATACAAAATGCATAATGCCGAATTAAGTACAAGAGGACTGACCCTCTCACTTTCTATGATATGAACAAGTCCTGTGAGTCCAGTTCTAGATTCCGATGCTTCACTTCAGGTTTACTGTATCCCTTGGACCCTCTTATTGACGACGAAACACAGAAATTGCATCCGAATTTAATACAAAAGGCTTATTGCCGACTTAAGTACAAGAGGACTGACACTCTCACTTTCTATGATATGTACCACTCCTGTGAGTCCAGTTTTAGATTCCGATGCTTCACTTCAGGTTTACTGTATCCCTTTGACCTTCTTATTGACGATGAAATACAGAAATTGAATCCGAATTTAATACAAAATGCACAATGCCTACGAAAGTACAAGAGGACTGACACTCTCACTTTCTATGATATGAACCTCTCCTGTGAGTCCAGTTTTAGATTCCGATGCTTCACTTCAGGTTTACTGTATCCCTTCGACCTTCTTATTGACGATGAAACACAGAAATTGCATCCGAATTGAATACAAAAGGCACAATGCCGACTTAAGTACAAGAGGACTGACCCTCTCACTTTCTATGATATGAACCTCTCCTGTGAGTGCAGTTTTAGATTCCGATGCATCACTTCAGTTTTACTGTATCCCTTGGACCTTCTTATTGACGATGAAACACAGAAATTGCATCCGAATGTAATACAAAAGGCACAATGATGACTTAAGTACAAGAGGACTGACCCTCTCACTTTCTATGATATGAACCTCTCCTGTGAGTCTAGTTTTAAATTCCGATGCTTCACTTCATGTTTACTGTATCCCTTGGACCTTCTTATTGACGATGAAACACAGAAATTGCATCCGAATTTAATACAAAAGGCACAATGCCGACTTAAGTACAAGAGGACTGACACTCTCACTTTCTATGATATGAACCTCTCCTGTGAGTCCAGTTTTAGATTCCGATGCTTCACTTCAGGTTTACTGTATCCCTTGGACCTTCTTATTGACGATGAAACACAGATATTGCATCCGAATTTAATACAAAAGGCACAATATCGACTTAAATACTAGAGGACTGACACTATCACTTTCTATGATATGTACTTGTCCTGTGAGTCCAGCTTTAGATTCGGATGCTTCACTTCAGGTTTACTGTATCCCTTGGACCTTCTTATTGACGATGAAACACAGAAATTTTATCCGAATTTAATACAAAAGGCACAATGCCGACTTAAGTACAAGAGGACTAACACCCCCACTTTCTATGATATTAAGCTCTCCTGTGAGACCAGTTTTAGATTCCAATGCTTCACTTCGGGTTTACTGTATCCCTTGGACCTTCTTATTGACGATGAAACACAGAAATTGCATCCGAATTTAATACAAAAGGCACAATACCGACTTAAGCACAAGAGGACTGACACTAACACTTTCTATGATATGAACTTGTCCTGTGAGTCCAGCTTTAGATTCGGATGATTCACTTCAGGTTTACTGTATCCCTTGGACCTTCTTATTGACGATGAAACACAGAAATTGCATCCGAATTTAATACAAAAGGCACAATGCCGACGTAAGTACAAGAGGACGGACACTCTCACTTTCTATGATATGAACCCCTCCTGTGAGTCCAGTTTTAGATTCCGATTCTTCACTTCAGGTGTACTGTATCCCTTGGACCTTCTTATTGACGATGAAACACAGAAATTACATCTGAATTTAATACAAAAGTCTCAATGCCGACTTAAGTACAGGAGGACTGACACTCACACTTTCTATGATATGAACCTCTCCTCTGAGTGCAGTTTTAGATTCCGATGCTTCACTTCAGGTTTACTGTATCCCTTGGACCTTCTTATTGACGATAAAACACAGAAATTGCATCCGAATTTAATAGAAAAGGCACAATGCCGACTTAAGTACTAGAGGACTGACACTCTCACTTTCTATGATATGAACCTCTCCTGTGAGTGCAGTTTTAGATTCTCGTGCTTCACTTCAGGTTTACTGTTTCCCTTGGACCTTCTTATTGACGATGAAACACATAAATTGCATCCCAATTTAATACAAAAGGCACAATGCCGACTTAAGTACAAGAGGGCTGACACTCTCACTTTCTATGATATGAACCTCTCCTGTGAGTGCAGTTTTAGATTCCGATGCTTCACTTCAGGTTTACTGTATCCCTTGAACCTTCTTAGTGACGATGAAACACAGAAATTGAATCTGAATTTAATACAAAACGTACAATGCCGACTTAAGTACAAGAGGACGGACACTCTCACTTTCTAAGATATGAACATCTCCTGTGAGTCCAGTTTTAGATTCCGATGCTTCACTTCAGGTTTACTGTATCGGTTGGACCTTCTTATTGACGATGAAACACAGAAATTGCATCCGAATTCAATACAAAAGTTACAACGCCGACTTAAGTACAAGAGGACTGACGCTCTCACTTTCAATGATATGAACCGCTCCTGTGGGTCCAGTTTTAGGGTCCGATGCATCACTTCTGGTTTACGTATCCCTTGGACCTTCTTATTGACGATGAAACACAGAAATTGCATCCGAATTTAATACAAGAGGCACACTGCCGACTTAAGTACAAGAGGACTGACACTCTCACTTTCAATTATATGAACCTCTCCTGTGAGTCCAGTTTTAGATTCCGATGCTTCACTACGGGTTTTCTCTATCCCTTGGACCTTCTTATTGCCGATGAAACACAGAAATTGCATCCGAATTTAATACGAAAGGCACAATGCCGACTTAAGTACAAGAGGACTGACACTATCACTTTTTATGATATGAACTTGTCCTGTGAGTCCAGCTTTAGACTCTGACGCTTCTCTTCAGGTTTCCTGTATCCCTTGGACCTTCTTATTGACGATGAAACACAGAAATTGCATCCGAATTTAATACAAAAGGCACAATGCCGACTTAAGTACAAGAGGACGGACACTCTCACTTTCTATGATATGAACCTCTCCTGCGAGTCCAGTTTTAGATTCCGATGCTTCACTTCAGGTTTACTGTTTCTGTTGGACCTTCTTATTGAAGATGAAACACAGAAATTGCATCCGAATTTAATACAAAAGGCACAATGCCGACTTAAGTACAAGAAGACTAACACCCCCACTTTCTATGATATTAAGCTCTCCTGTGAGACCAGTTTTAGATTCCAATGCTTCACTTCGGGTTTACTGTATCCCTTGGACCTTCTTATTGACGATGAAACACAGAAATTGCATCCGAATTTAATACAAAAGGCACAATACCGACTTAAGCACAAGAGGACTGACACTAACACTTTCTATGATATGAACTTGTCCTGTGAGTCCAGCTTTAGATTCGGATGATTCACTTCAGGTTTACTGTATCCCTTGGACCTTCTTATTGACGATGAAACACAGAAATTCCATCCGAATTTAATACAAAAGGCACAATGCCGACGTAAGTACAAGAGGACGGACACTCTCACTTTCTATGATATGAACCTCTCCTGTGAGTCCAGTTTTAGATTCCGATTCTTCACTTCAGGTGTACTGTATCCCTTGGACCTTCTTATTGACGATGAAACACAGAAATTACATCTGAATTTAATACAAAAGTCACAATGCCGACTTAAGTACAGGAGGACTGACACTCACACTTTCTATGATATGAACCTCTCCTCTGAGTGCAGTTTTAGATTCCGATGCTTCACTTCAGGTTTACTGTATCCCTTGGACCTTCTTATTGACGATAAAACACAGAAATTGCATCCGAATTTAATAGAAAAGGCACAATGCCGACTTAAGTACTAGAGGACTGACACTCTCACTTTCTATGATATGAACCTCTCCTGTGAGTGCAGTTTTAGATTCTCGTGCTTCACTTCAGGTTTACTGTTTCCCTTGGACCTTCTTATTGACGATGAAACACATAAATTGCATCCGAATTTAATACAAAAGGCACAATGCCGACTTAAGTACAAGAGGGCTGACACTCTCACTTTCTATGATATGAACCTCTCCTGTGAGTGCAGTTTTAGATTCCGATGCTTCACTTCAGGTTTACTGTATCTCTTGAACCTTCTTAGTGACGATGAAACACAGAAATTGAATCTGAATTTAATAAAAAACGCACAATGCCGACTTAAGTACAAGAGGACGGACACTCTCACTTTGTATGATATGAACATCTCCTGTGAGTCCAGTTTTAGATTCCGATGCTTCACTTCAGGTTTACTGTATCGGTTGGACCTTCTTATTGACGATGAAACACAGAAATTGCATCCGAATTCAATACAAAAGTTACAACGCCGACTGAAGTACAAGAGGACTGACGCTCTCACTTTCAGTGATATGAACCGCTCCTGTGAGTCCAGTTTTAGGTTCCGATGCATCACTTCTGGTTTACGTATCCCTTGGACCTTCTTATTGACGATGAAACACAGAAATTGCATCCGAATTTAATACAAGAGGCACACTGCCGACTTAAGTACAAGAGGACTGACACTCTCACTTTCAATTATATGAACCTCTCCTGTGAGTCCAGTTTTAGATTCCGATGCTTCACTACGGGTTTACTCTATCCCTTGGACCTTCTTATTGACGATGAAACACAGAAATTGCATCCGAATTTAATACGAAAGGCACAATGCCGACTTAAGTATAAGAGGACTGACACTATCACTTTTTATGATATGAACTTGTCCTGTGAGTCCAGCTTTAGATTCTGACGCTTCACTTCAGGTTTCCTGTATCCCTTGGACCTTCTTATTGACGATGAAACACAGAAATTGCATCCGAATTTAATACAAAAGGCACAATGCCGACTTAAGTACAAGAGGACTGACACTCTCACTTTCTATGATATGAACCTCTCCTGTGAGTCCAGTTTTAGATTCCGATGCTTCACTTCAGGTATACTGTATCCTTTGGTCCTTTTTATTGACGATGAAACACAGATATTGCATCCGAATGTAATATAAAAGGCACAATGCCGACTTAAGTACAAGAGGAATGACACTCTCTCTTTCTATGATATGAACCTCTCATATGAGTCCAGTTTTAGATTCCGATGGTGCACTTCAGGTTTACTGTATCCCTTTTACCTTCTTATTGACGATGAAACATAGAAATTGCATCTGGATTTAATACAAAAGGCACAATGCCGACTTAAGTGCAAGAGGACTGACACACTCACTTTCTATGATATGAACCGCTCCTGTGAGTGCAGTTTTAGATACGTTGCTTCACTTCAGGTTTACTGTTTCCCTTGGACCTTCTTATTGACGATGAAACACATAAATTGCATCCGAATTTAAAACAAAAGGCACAATGCTGACTTAAGTACAAGTGGACTGACAGTCTCACTTTCTATGATATGAACCTCTCCTGTTAGTCCAGTTTTAAATTCCGATGATTCACTTCAGGTTTACTGTATCAGTTGGACATTCTTATTGACGATGAAACCCAGAAATTGCATCCGAATTTAATACAAAAATCACAATGCCGATTTAAGTACAAGAGGACTGACACTCTCACTTTCTATGATATGAACCTCTCCTGTGAGTCCAGTTTTAGAGTCCGATGCTTCACTTCAGGTTTACTGTATCTGTTGGACCTCCTTATTGAAGATGAAACACAGAAATTGCATCCGAATTTAATACAAAAGGCACAATGCCGACTTAAGTACAAGAGGACTAACACCCCCACTTTCTATGATATTAAGCTCTCCTGTGAGTCCAGTTTTAGATTCCAATGCTTCACTTCGGGTATACTGTATCCCTTGGACCTTCTTATTGCGAATGAAACACAGAAATTGCATCCGAATTTAATACAAAAGGCACAATGCCGACTTAAGGACTAGAGGACTGACACTAACACTTTCTATGATATGAACTTGTCCTGTGAGTCCAGCTTTAGATTCGGATGATTCACTTCAGGTTTACTGTATCCCTTGGACCTTCTTATTGACGATGAAACACAGAAATTGCATCCGAATTTAATACAAAAGGCACAATGCCGACTTAAGTACAAGAGGACGGACACTCTCACTTTCTATGATATGAACCTCTCCTGATTGTCCAGTTTTAGATTCCGATTCTTCACTTCAGGTGTACTGTATCCCTTGGACCTTCTTATTGACGATGAATCACAGAAATTACATCTGAATTTAATACAAAAGTCACAATGCCGACTTAAGTGCAGGAGGACTGACACTCACACTTTCTATGATATGAACCTCTCCTGTGAGTCCAGTTTTAGATTCCGATGCTTCACTTCAGGTTTACTGTATCCCTTTGACCTTCTTATTGACGATGAAATACAGAAATTGAATCCGAATTTAATACAAAATGCACAATGCCTACGAAAGTACAAGAGGACTGACACTCTCACTTTCTATGATATGAACCTCTCCTGTGAGTCCAGTTTCAGATTCCGATGCTTCACTTCAGGTTTACTGTATCCCTTCGACCTTCTTATTGACGATGAAACACAGAAATTGCATCCGAATTGAATACAAAAGGCACAATGCCGACTTAAGTACAAGAGCACTGACCCTCTCACTTTCTATGATATGAACCTCTCCTGTGAGTGCAGTTTTAGATTCCGATGCATCACTTCAGTTTTACTGTATCCCTTGGACCTTCTTATTGACGATGAAACACAGAAATTGCATCCGAATGTAATACAAAAGGCACAATGATGACTTAAGTACAAGAGGACTGACCCTCTCACTTTCTATGATATGAACCTCTCCTGTGAGTCTAGTTTTAAATTCCGATGCTTCACTTCATGTTTACTGTATCCCTTGGACCTTCTTATTGACGATGAAACACAGAAATTGCATCCGAATTTAATACAAAAGGCACAATGCCGACTTAAGTACAAGAGGACGGACACTCTCACTTTCTATGATATGAACCTCTCCTGCGAGTCCAGTTTTAGATTCCGATGCTTCACTTCAGGTTTACTGTATCTGTTGGACCTTCTTATTGAAGATGAAACACAGAAATTGCATCCGAATTTAATACAAAAGGCACAATGCCGACTTAAGTACAAGAGGACTAACACCCCCACTTTCTATGATATTAAGCTCTCCTGTGAGACCAGTTTTAGATTCCAATGCTTCACTTCGGGTTTACTGTATCCCTTGGACCTTCTTATTGACGATGAAACACAGAAATTGCATCCGAATTTAATACAAAAGGCACAATACCGACTTAAGCACAAGAGGACTGACACTAACACTTTCTATGATATGAACTTGTCCTGTGAGTCCAGCTTTAGATTCGGATGATTCACTTCAGGTTTACTGTATCCCTTGGACCTTCTTATTGACGATGAAACACAGAAATTGCATCCGAATTTAATACAAAAGGCACAATGCCGACGTAAGTACAAGAGGACGGACACTCTCACTTTCTATGATATGAACCTCTCCTGTGAGTCCAGTTTTAGATTCCGATTCTTCACTTCAGGTGTACTGTATCCCTTGGACCTTCTTATTGACGATGAAACATAGAAATTACATCTGAATTTAATACAAAAGTCACAATGCCGACTTAAGTACAGGAGGACTGACACTCACACTTTCTATGATATGAACCTCTCCTGTGAGTGCAGTTTTAGATTCTCGTGCTTCACTTCAGGTTTACTGTTTCCCTTGGACCTTCTTATTGACGATGAAACACATAAATTGCATCCCAATTTAATACAAAAGGCACAATGCCGACTTAAGTACAAGAGGGCTGACACTCTCACTTTCTATGATATGAACCTCTCCTGTGAGTGCAGTTTTAGATTCCGATGCTTCACTTCAGGTTTACTGTATCCCTTGAACCTTCTTAGTGACGATGAAACACAGAAATTGAATCTGAATTTAATACAAAACGCACAATGCCGACTTAAGTACAAGAGGACGGACACTCTCACTTTCTAAGATATGAACATCTCCTGTGAGTCCAGTTTTAGATTCCGATGCTTCACTTCAGGTTTACTGTATCGGTTGGACCTTCTTATTGACGATGAAACACAGAAATTGCATCCGAATTCAATACAAAAGTTACAACGCCGACTTAAGTACAAGAGGACTGACGCTCTCACTTTCAATGATATGAACCGCTCCTGTGGGTCCAGTTTTAGGGTCCGATGCATCACTTCTGGTTTACGTATCCCTTGGACCTTCTTATTGACGATGAAACACAGAAATTGCATCCGAATTTAATACAAGAGGCACACTGCCGACTTAAGTACAAGAGGACTGACACTCTCACTTTCAATTATATGAACCTCTCCTGTGAGTCCAGTTTTAGATTCCGATGCTTCACTACGGGTTTTCTCTATCCCTTGGACCTTCTTATTGCCGATGAAACACAGAAATTGCATCCGAATTTAATACGAAAGGCACAATGCCGACTTAAGTACAAGAGGACTGACACTATCACTTTTTATGATATGAACTTGTCCTGTGAGTCCAGCTTTAGACTCTGACGCTTCTCTTCAGGTTTCCTGTATCCCTTGGACCTTCTTATTGACGATGAAACACAGAAATTGCATCCGAATTTAATACAAAAGGCACAATGCCGACTTAAGTACAAGAGGACGGACACTCTCACTTTCTATGATATGAACCTCTCCTGCGAGTCCAGTTTTAGATTCCGATGCTTCACTTCAGGTTTACTGTTTCTGTTGGACCTTCTTATTGAAGATGAAACACAGAAATTGCATCCGAATTTAATACAAAAGGCACAATGCCGACTTAAGTACAAGAAGACTAACACCCCCACTTTCTATGATATTAAGCTCTCCTGTGAGACCAGTTTTAGATTCCAATGCTTCACTTCGGGTTTACTGTATCCCTTGGACCTTCTTATTGACGATGAAACACAGAAATTGCATCCGAATTTAATACAAAAGGCACAATACCGACTTAAGCACAAGAGGACTGACACTAACACTTTCTATGATATGAACTTGTCCTGTGAGTCCAGCTTTAGATTCGGATGATTCACTTCAGGTTTACTGTATCCCTTGGACCTTCTTATTGACGATGAAACACAGAAATTCCATCCGAATTTAATACAAAAGGCACAATGCCGACGTAAGTACAAGAGGACGGACACTCTCACTTTCTATGATATGAACCTCTCCTGTGAGTCCAGTTTTAGATTCCGATTCTTCACTTCAGGTGTACTGTATCCCTTGGACCTTCTTATTGACGATGAAACACAGAAATTACATCTGAATTTAATACAAAAGTCACAATGCCGACTTAAGTACAGGAGGACTGACACTCACACTTTCTATGATATGAACCTCTCCTCTGAGTGCAGTTTTAGATTCCGATGCTTCACTTCAGGTTTACTGTATCCCTTGGACCTTCTTATTGACGATAAAACACAGAAATTGCATCCGAATTTAATAGAAAAGGCACAATGCCGACTTAAGTACTAGAGGACTGACACTCTCACTTTCTATGATATGAACCTCTCCTGTGAGTGCAGTTTTAGATTCTCGTGCTTCACTTCAGGTTTACTGTTTCCCTTGGACCTTCTTATTGACGATGAAACACATAAATTGCATCCGAATTTAATACAAAAGGCACAATGCCGACTTAAGTACAAGAGGGCTGACACTCTCACTTTCTATGATATGAACCTCTCCTGTGAGTGCAGTTTTAGATTCCGATGCTTCACTTCAGGTTTACTGTATCCCTTGAACCTTCTTAGTGACGATGAAACACAGAAATTGAATCTGAATTTAATAAAAAACGCACAATGCCGACTTAAGTACAAGAGGACGGACACTCTCACTTTGTATGATATGAACATCTCCTGTGAGTCCAGTTTTAGATTCCGATGCTTCACTTCAGGTTTACTGTATCGGTTGGACCTTCTTATTGACGATGAAACACAGAAATTGCATCCGAATTCAATACAAAAGTTACAACGCCGACTGAAGTACAAGAGGACTGACGCTCTCACTTTCAGTGATATGAACCGCTCCTGTGAGTCCAGTTTTAGGTTCCGATGCATCACTTCTGGTTTACGTATCCCTTGGACCTTCTTATTGACGATGAAACACAGAAATTGCATCCGAATTTAATACAAGAGGCACACTGCCGACTTAAGTACAAGAGGACTGACACTCTCACTTTCAATTATATGAACCTCTCCTGTGAGTCCAGTTTTAGATTCCGATGCTTCACTACGGGTTTACTCTATCCCTTGGACCTTCTTATTGACGATGAAACACAGAAATTGCATCCGAATTTAATACGAAAGGCACAATGCCGACTTAAGTATAAGAGGACTGACACTATCACTTTTTATGATATGAACTTGTCCTGTGAGTCCAGCTTTAGATTCTGACGCTTCACTTCAGGTTTCCTGTATCCCTTGGACCTTCTTATTGACGATGAAACACAGAAATTGCATCCGAATTTAATACAAAAGGCACAATGCCGACTTAAGTACAAGAGGACTGACACTCTCACTTTCTATGATATGAACCTCTCCTGTGAGTCCAGTTTTAGATTCCGATGCTTCACTTCAGGTATACTGTATCCTTTGGTCCTTTTTATTGACGATGAAACACAGATATTGCATCCGAATGTAATATTAAAAAGGCACAATGCCGACTTAAGTACAAGAGGAATGACACTCTCTCTTTCTATGATATGAACCTCTCATATGAGTCCAGTTTTAGATTCCGATGGTGCACTTCAGGTTTACTGTATCCCTTTTACCTTCTTATTGACGATGAAACATAGAAATTGCATCTGGATTTAATACAAAAGGCACAATGCCGACTTAAGTGCAAGAGGACTGACACACTCACTTTCTATGATATGAACCGCTCCTGTGAGTGCAGTTTTAGATACGTTGCTTCACTTCAGGTTTACTGTTTCCCTTGGACCTTCTTATTGACGATGAAACACATAAATTGCATCCGAATTTAAAACAAAAGGCACAATGCTGACTTAAGTACAAGTGGACTGACAGTCTCACTTTCTATGATATGAACCTCTCCTGTTAGTCCAGTTTTAAATTCCGATGATTCACTTCAGGTTTACTGTATCAGTTGGACATTCTTATTGACGATGAAACCCAGAAATTGCATCCGAATTTAATACAAAAATCACAATGCCGATTTAAGTACAAGAGGACTGACACTCTCACTTTCTATGATATGAACCTCTCCTGTGAGTCCAGTTTTAGAGTCCGATGCTTCACTTCAGGTTTACTGTATCTGTTGGACCTCCTTATTGAAGATGAAACACAGAAATTGCATCCGAATTTAATACAAAAGGCACAATGCCGACTTAAGTACAAGAGGACTAACACCCCCACTTTCTATGATATTAAGCTCTCCTGTGAGTCCAGTTTTAGATTCCAATGCTTCACTTCGGGTATACTGTATCCCTTGGACCTTCTTATTGCGAATGAAACACAGAAATTGCATCCGAATTTAATACAAAAGGCACAATGCCGACTTAAGGACAAGAGGACTGACACTAACACTTTCTATGATATGAACTTGTCCTGTGAGTCCAGCTTTAGATTCGGATGATTCACTTCAGGTTTACTGTATCCCTTGGACCTTCTTATTGACGATGAAACACAGAAATTGCATCCGAATTTAATACAAAAGGCACAATGCCGACTTAAGTACAAGAGGACGGACACTCTCACTTTCTATGATATGAACCTCTCCTGATTGTCCAGTTTTAGATTCCGATTCTTCACTTCAGGTGTACTGTATCCCTTGGACCTTCTTATTGACGATGAATCACAGAAATTACATCTGAATTTAATACAAATGTCACAATGCCGACTTAAGTGCAGGAGGACTGACACTCACACTTTCTATGATATGAACCTCTCCTGTGAGTCCAGTTTTAGATTCCGATGCTTCACTTCAGGTTTACTGTATCCCTTTGACCTTCTTATTGACGATGAAATACAGAAATTGAATCCGAATTTAATACAAAATGCACAATGCCTACGAAAGTACAAGAGGACTGACACTCTCACTTTCTATGATATGAACCTCTCCTGTGAGTCCAGTTTTAGATTCCGATGCTTCACTTCAGGTTTACTGTATCCCTTCGACCTTCTTATTGACGATGAAACACAGAAATTGCATCCGAATTGAATACAAAAGGCACAATGCCGACTTAAGTACAAGAGCACTGACCCTCTCACTTTCTATGATATGAACCTCTCCTGTGAGTGCAGTTTTAGATTCCGATGCATCACTTCAGTTTTACTGTATCCCTTGGACCTTCTTATTGACGATGAAACACAGAAATTGCATCCGAATGTAATACAAAAGGCACAATGATGACTTAAGTACAAGAGGACTGACCCTCTCACTTTCTATGATATGAACCTCTCCTGTGAGTCTAGTTTTAAATTCCGATGCTTCACTTCATGTTTACTGTATCCCTTGGACCTTCTTATTGACGATGAAACACAGAAATTGCATCCGAATTTAATACAAAAGGCACAATGCCGACTTAAGTACAAGAGGACGGACACTCTCACTTTCTATGATATGAACCTCTCCTGCGAGTCCAGTTTTAGATTCCGATGCTTCACTTCAGGTTTACTGTATCTGTTGGACCTTCTTATTGAAGATGAAACACAGAAATTGCATCCGAATTTAATACAAAAGGCACAATGCCGACTTAAGTACAAGAGGACTAACACCCCCACTTTCTATGATATTAAGCTCTCCTGTGAGACCAGGTTTAGATTCCAATGCTTCACTTCGGGTTTACTGTATCCCTTGGACCTTCTTATTGACGATGATACACAGAAATTGCATCCGAATTTAATACAAAAGGCACAATACCGACTTAAGCACAAGAGGACTGACACTAACACTTTCTATGATATGAACTTGTCCTGTGAGTCCAGCTTTAGATTCGGATGATTCACTTCAGGTTTACTGTATCCCTTGGACCTTCTTATTGACGATGAAACACAGAAATTGCATCCGAATTTAATACAAAAGGCACAATGCCGACGTAAGTACAAGAGGACGGACACTCTCACTTTCTATGATATGAACCTCTCCTCTGAGTGCAGTTTTAGATTCCGATGCTTCACTTCAGGTTTACTGTATCCCTTGGACCTTCTTATTGACGATAAAACACAGAAATTGCATCCGAATTTAATAGAAAAGGCACATTGCCGACTTAAGTACTAGAGGACTGACACTCTCACTTTCTATGATATGAACCTCTCCTGTGAGTGCAGTTTTAGATTCTCGTGCTTCACTTCAGGTTTACTGTTTCCCTTGGACCTTCTTATTGACGATGAAACACATAAATTGCATCCGAATTTAATACAAAAGGCACAATGCCGACTTAAGTACAAGAGGGCTGACACTCTCACTTTCTATGATATGAACCTCTGCTGTGAGTGCAGTTTTAGATTCCGATGCTTCACTTCAGGTTTACTGTATCCCTTGAACCTTCTTAGTGACGATGAAACACAGAAATTGAATCTGAATTTAATACAAAACGCACAATGCCGACTTAAGTACAAGAGGACGGACACTCTCACTTTCTATGATATGAACAACTCCTGTGAGTCCAGTTTTAGATTCCGATGCTTCACTTCAGGTTTACTGTATCGGTTGGACCTTCTTATTGACGATGAAACACAGAAATTGCATCCGAATTCAATACAAAAGTTACAACGCCGACTTAAGTACAAGAGGACTGACGCTCTCACTTTCAATGATATGAACCGCTCCTGTGAGTCCAGTTTTAGGTTCCGATGCATCACTTCTGGTTTACGTATCCCTTGGACCTTCTTATTGACGATGAAACACAGAAATTGCATCCGAATGTAATACAAAAGGCACAATGATGACTTAAGTACAAGAGGACTGACACTATCACTTTTTATGATATGAACTTGTCCTGTGAGTCCAGCTTTAGATTCTGACGCTTCACTTCAGGTTTCCTGTATCCCTTGGACCTTCTTATTGACGATGAAACACAGAAATTGCATCCGAATTTAATACAAAAGGCACAATGCCGACTTAAGTACAAGAGGACGGACACTCTCACTTTCTATGATATGAACCTGTCCTGCGAGTCCAGTTTTAGATTCCGATGCTTCACTTCAGGTTTACTGTTTCTGTTGGACCTTCTTATTGAAGATGAAACACAGAAATTGCATCCGAATTTAATACAAAAGGCACAATGCCGACTTAAGTACAAGAGGACTAACACCCCCACTTTCTATGATATTAAGCTCTCCTGTGAGACCAGTTTTAGATTCCAATGCTTCACTTCGGGTTTACTGTATCCCTTGGACCTTCTTATTGACGATGAAACACAGAAATTGCATCCGAATTTAATACAAAAGGCACAATACCGACTTAAGCACAAGAGGACTGACACTAACACTTTCTATGATATGAACTTGTCCTGTGAGTCCAGCTTTAGATTCGGATGATTCACTTCAGGTTTACTGTATCCCTTGGACCTTCTTATTGACGATGAAACACAGAAATTGCATCCGAATTTAATACAAAAGGCACAATGCCGACGTAAGTACAAGAGGACGGACACTCTCACTTTCTATGATATGAACCTCTCCTGTGAGTCCAGTTTTAGATTCCGATTCTTCACTTCAGGTGTACTGTATCCCTTGGACCTTCTTATTGACGATGAAACACAGAAATTACATCTGAATTTAATACAAAAGTCACAATGCCGACTTAAGTACAGGAGGACTGACACTCACACTTTCTATGATATGAACCTCTCCTCTGAGTGCAGTTTTAGATTCCGATGCTTCACTTCAGGTTTACTGTATCCCTTGGACCTTCTTATTGACGATAAAACACAGAAATTGCATCCGAATGTAATAGAAAAGGCACAATGCCGACTTAAGTACTAGAGGACTGACACTCTCACTTTCTATGATATGAACCTCTCCTGTGAGTGCAGTTTTAGATTCTCGTGCTTCACTTCAGGTTTACTGTTTCCCTTGGACCTTCTTATTGACGATGAAACACATAAATTGCATCCGAATTTAATACAAAAGGCACAATGCCGACTTAAGTACAAGAGGGCTGACACTCTCACTTTCTATGATATGAACATCTCCTGTGAGTCCAGTTTTAGATTCCGATGCTTCACTTCAGGTTTACTGTATCGGTTGGACCTTCTTATTGACGATGAAACACAGAAATTGCATCCGAATTCAATACAAAAGTTACAACGCCGACTTAAGTACAAGAGGACTGACGCTCTCACTTTCAATGATATGAACCGCTCCTGTGAGTCCAGTTTTAGGTTCCGATGCATCACTTCTGGTTTACGTATCCCTTGGACCTTCTTATTGACGATGAAACACAGAAATTGCATCCGAATTTAATACAAGAGGCACACTGCCGACTTAAGTACAAGAGGACTGACACTCTCACTTTCAATTATATGAACCTCTCCTGTGAGTCCAGTTTTAGATTCCGATGCTTCACTACGGGTTTACTCTATCCCTTGGACCTTCTTATTGACGATGAAACACAGAAATTGCATCCGAATTTAATACGAAAGGCACAATGCCGACTTAAGTACAAGAGGACTGACACTATCACTTTTTATGATATGAACTTGTCCTGTGAGTCCAGCTTTAGATTCTGACGCTTCACTTCAGGTTTCCTGTATCCCTTGGACCTTCTTATTGACGATGAAACACAGAAATTGCATCCGAATTTAATACAAAAGGCACAATGCCGACTTAAGTACAAGAGGACTGACACTCTCACTTTCTATGATATGAACCTCTCCTGTGAGTCCAGTTTTAGATTCCGATGCTTCACTTCAGGTATACTGTATCCTTTGGTCCTTTTTATTGACGATGAAACACAGATATTGCATCCGAATGTAATATAAAAGGCACAATGCCGACTTAAGTACAAGAGGAATGACACTCTCTCTTTCTATGATATGAACCTCTCATATGAGTCCAGTTTTAGATTCCGATGGTTCACTTCAGGTTTACTGTATCCCTTTTACCTTCTTATTGACGATGAAACATAGAAATTGCATCTGGATTTAATACAAAAGGCACAATGCCGACTTAAGTGCAAGAGGACTGACACACTCACTTTCTATGATATGAACCGCTCCTGTGAGTGCAGTTTTAGATACGTTGCTTCACTTCAGGTTTACAGTATCCCTTGAACCTTCTTATTGACGATGAAACACAGAAATTGCATCCGAATTTAATACAAAAGGCACAATGCTGACTTAAGTACAAGTGCACTGACAGTCTCACTTTCTATCATATGAACCTCTCCTGTTAGTCCAGTTTTAAATTCCGATGATTCACTTCAGGTTTACTGTATCAGTTGGACATTCTTATTGACGATGAAACCCAGAAATTGCATCCGAATTTAATACAAAAAGCACAATGCCGACTTAAGTACAAGAGGACTGACACTCTCACTTTCTATGATATGAACCTCTCCTGTGAGTCCAGTTTTAGAGTCCGATGCTTCACTTCAGGTTTACCGTATCTGTTGGACCTTCTTATTGAAGATGAAACACAGAAATTGCATCCGAATTTAATACAAAAGGCACAATGCCGACTTAAGTACAAGAGGACTAACACCCGCACTTTCTATGATATTAAGCTCTCCTGTGAGTCCAGTTTTAGATTCCAATGCTTCACTTCGGGTATACTGTATCAATTGGACCTTCTTATTGCGAATGAAACACAGAAATTGCATCCGAATTTAATACAAAAGGCACAATGCCGACTTAAGGACAAGAGGACTGACACTAACACTTTCTATGATATTAACTTGTCCTGTGAGTCCAGCTTTAGATTCGGATGATTCACTTCAGGTTTACTGTATCCCTTGGACCTTCTTATTGACGATGAAACACAGAAATTGCATCCGAATTTAATACAAAAGGCACAATGCCGACTTAAATACAAGAGGACGGACACTCTCACTTTCTATGATATGAACCTCTCCTGATTGTCAAGTTTTAGATTCCGATTCTTCACTTCAGGTGTACTGTATCCCTTGGACCTTCTTATTGACGATGAAACACAGAAATTACATCTGAATTTAATACAAAAGTCACAATGCCGACTTAAGTGCAGGAGGACTGACACTCACACTTTCTATGATATGAACCTCTCCTGTGAGTGCAGTTTTAGATTCCGATGCTTCACTTGAGGTTTACTGTATCCCTTGGACCTTCTTATTGGCGATAAAACACAGAAATTGCATCCGAATTTAATAGAAAAGGCACAATGCCGACTTAAGTACTAGAGGACTGACACTCTCACTTTCTATGATATGAACCTCTCCTGTGAGTGCAGTTTTAGATTCTGATGCTTCACTTCAGGTTTACTGTTTCCCTTGGACCTTCTTATTGACAATGAAACACAGAAATTGCATCCGAATTTAATACAAAAGGC
Source organism: Schistocerca serialis cubense (assembly GCF_023864345.2). Taxonomy (NCBI): domain Eukaryota; kingdom Metazoa; phylum Arthropoda; class Insecta; order Orthoptera; family Acrididae; genus Schistocerca; species Schistocerca serialis. Next base: position 21,449,887 of record NC_064647.1, on the reverse strand, counting down.
ACAATGCCGACTTAAGTACAAGAGGACTGACACTCTCACTTTCAATGATATGAACCGCTCCTGTGAGTCCAGTTTTAGGTTCCGATGCTTCACTTCTGGTTTACGTATCCCTTGGACCTTCTTATTGACGATGAAACACAGAAATTGCATCCGAATTTAATACAAGAGGCACACTGCCGACTTAAGTACAAGAGGACTGACACTCTCACTTTCAATTATATGAACCTCTCCTGTGAGTCCAGTTTTGGATTCCGATGCTTCACTACGGGTTTACTCTATCCCTTGGACCTTCTTATTGACGATGAAACTCAGAAATTGCATCCGAATTTAATACGAAAGGCACAATGCCGACTTAAGTACAAGAGGACTGACACTATCACTTTTTATGATATGAACTTGTCCTGTGAGTCCAGCTTTAGATTCGGATGCTTCACTTCAGGTTTACTGTATCCCTTGGACCTTCTTATTGACGATGAAACACAGAAATTGCATCCGAATTTAATACAAAAAGCACAATGCCGACTTAAGTACAAGAGGACTGACACTCTCACTTTCTATGATATGAACCTCTCCTGTGAGTCCAGTTTTAGATTCCGATGCTTCACTTCAGGTATACTGTATCCTTTGGTCCTTTTTATTGACGATGAAACACAGAAATTGCCTCCGAATGTAATATAAAAGGCACAATGCCGACTTAAGTACAAGAGGAATGACACTCTCTCTTTCTATGAAATGAACCTCTCATATGAGTCCAGTTTTAGATTCCGATGCTTCACTTCAGGTTTACTGTATCCCTTTTACCTTGTTATTGACGATGAAACATAGAAATTGCATCTGAATTTAATACAAAAGACACAATGCCGACTTAAGTGCACGAGGACTGAAACACTCACTTTCTATGATATGAACCTCTCTTGTGAGTGCAGTTTTAGATACGTTGCTTCACTTCAGGTTTACTGTATCCCTTGAACCTTCTTATTGACGATGAAACACTGATATTGCATCCGAATTTAATACAAAAGGTACAATATCGACTTAAGTACAAGAGGACTGACACTATCAATTTCTGTGATAGGAACCTCTCCTGTGAGTCCAGTTTTAGATTCCGATGCTTCACTTCAGGTTTACTGTATCCCTTGGGCCTTCTTATTGACGATGAAACACAGAAATTGCAACCGAATTTAATACAAAAGGCACAATGCCGACTTAAGTACAAGAGGACTGACACTCTCACTTTCTATGATATGAACCTCTCCTGTGAGTCCAGTTATAGATTCCGATGCTTCACTTCAGGTTTAGTGTAACCCTTGGACCTTCTTATTGACGATGAAACACAGAAATAGCATCCGACATTAATACAAAAGTCACAATGCCGACTTAAGTACAAGAGGACTGACACTCTCACTTTCTATGATATGATCCTCTCCTGTGAGTCCAGTTTTAGATTCCGATGCTTCACTTCGTGTTTACTGTATCCCTTGGACCTTCTTATTGACGATGAAACACAGAAACTGCATCCGAATTTAATACAAGAGGCACACTGCCGACTTAAGTACTAGAGGACTGACACTCTCACTTTCCATGATATGAACCTCTCCTGTGAGTGCAGTTTTAGATTCTGATGCTTCACTTCAGGTTTACTGTTTCCCTTGGACCTTCTTATTGACGATGAAACACATAAATTGCATCCGAATTTAATACAAAAGGCACAATGCCGACTTAAGTACAAGAGGGCTGACACTCTCACTTTCTATGATATGAACCGCTCCTGTGAGTCCAGTTTTAGGTTCCGATGCCTCACTTCTGGTTTACGTATCTCTTGGACCTTCTTATTGACGATGAAACACAGAAATTGCATCCGAATTTAATACGAAAGGCACAATGCCGACTTAAGTACAAGAGGACTGACACTATCACTTTTTATGATATGAACTTGTCCTGTGAGTCCAGCTTTAGATTCTGACGCTTCACTTCAGGTTTCCTGTATCCCTTGGACCTTCTTATTGACGATGAAACACAGAAATTGCATCCGAATTTAATACAAAAGGCACAATGCCGACTTAAGTACAAGAGGACTGACACTCTCACTTTCTATGATATGAACCTCTCCTGTGAGTCCAGTTTTAGATTCCGATGCTTCACTTCAGGTATACTGTATCCTTTGGTCCTTTTTATTGACGATGAAACACAGATATTGCATCCGAATGTAATATAAAAGGCACAATGCCGACTTAAGTACAAGAGGAATGACACTCTCTCTTTCTATGATATGAACCTCTCATATGAGTCCAGTTTTAGATTCCGATGGTTCACTTCAGGTTTACTGTATCCCTTTTACCTTCTTATTGACGATGAAACATAGAAATTGCATCTGGATTTAATACAAAAGGCACAATGCCGACTTAAGTGCAAGAGGACTGACACACTCACTTTCTATGATATGAACCGCTCCTGTGAGTGCAGTTTTAGATACGTTGCTTCACTTCAGGTTTACAGTATCCCTTGAACCTTCTTATTGACGATGAAACACAGAAATTGCATCCGAATTTAATACAAAAGGCACAATGCTGACTTAAGTACAAGTGCACTGACAGTCTCACTTTCTATCATATGAACCTCTCCTGTTAGTCCAGTTTTAAATTCCGATGATTCACTTCAGGTTTACTGTATCAGTTGGACATTCTTATTGACGATGAAACCCAGAAATTGCATCCGAATTTAATACAAAAAGCACAATGCCGACTTAAGTACAAGAGGACTGACACTCTCACTTTCTATGATATGAACCTCTCCTGTGAGTCCAGTTTTAGAGTCCGATGCTTCACTTCAGGTTTACCGTATCTGTTGGACCTTCTTATTGAAGATGAAACACAGAAATTGCATCCGAATTTAATACAAAAGGCACAATGCCGACTTAAGTACAAGAGGACTAACACCCGCACTTTCTATGATATTAAGCTCTCCTGTGAGTCCAGTTTTAGATTCCAATGCTTCACTTCGGGTATACTGTATCAATTGGACCTTCTTATTGCGAATGAAACACAGAAATTGCATCCGAATTTAATACAAAAGGCACAATGCCGACTTAAGGACAAGAGGACTGACACTAACACTTTCTATGATATTAACTTGTCCTGTGAGTCCAGCTTTAGATTCGGATGATTCACTTCAGGTTTACTGTATCCCTTGGACCTTCTTATTGACGATGAAACACAGAAATTGCATCCGAATTTAATACAAAAGGCACAATGCCGACTTAAGTACAAGAGGACGGACACTCTCACTTTCTATGATATGAACCTCTCCTGATTGTCCAGTTTTAGATTCCGATTCTTCACTTCAGGTGTACTGTATCCCTTGGACCTTCTTATTGACGATGAAACACAGAAATTACATCTGAATTTAATACAAAAGTCACAATGCCGACTTAAGTGCAGGAGGACTGACACTCACACTTTCTATGATATGAACCTCTCCTGTGAGTGCAGTTTTAGATTCCGATGCTTCACTTGAGGTTTACTGTATCCCTTGGACCTTCTTATTGGCGATAAAACACAGAAATTGCATCCGAATTTAATAGAAAAGGCACAATGCCGACTTAAGTACTAGAGGACTGACACTCTCACTTTCTATGATATGAACCTCTCCTGTGAGTGCAGTTTTAGATTCTGATGCTTCACTTCAGGTTTACTGTTTCCCTTGGACCTTCTTATTGACAATGAAACACAGAAATTGCATCCGAATTTAATACAAAAGGCACAATGCCGACTTAAGTACAAGAGGACTGACACTCTCACTTTCAATGATATGAACCGCTCCTGTGAGTCCAGTTTTAGGTTCCGATGCTTCACTTCTGGTTTACGTATCCCTTGGACCTTCTTATTGACGATGAAACACAGAAATTGCATCCGAATTTAATACAAGAGGCACACTGCCGACTTAAGTACAAGAGGACTGACACTCTCACTTTCAATTATATGAACCTCTCCTGTGAGTCCAGTTTTGGATTCCGATGCTTCACTACGGGTTTACTCTATCCCTTGGACCTTCTTATTGACGATGAAACTCAGAAATTGCATCCGAATTTAATACGAAAGGCACAATGCCGACTTAAGTACAAGAGGACTGACACTATCACTTTTTATGATATGAACTTGTCCTGTGAGTCCAGCTTTAGATTCGGATGCTTCACTTCAGGTTTACTGTATCCCTTGGACCTTCTTATTGACGATGAAACACAGAAATTGCATCCGAATTTAATACAAAAAGCACAATGCCGACTTAAGTACAAGAGGACTGACACTCTCACTTTCTATGATATGAACCTCTCCTGTGAGTCCAGTTTTAGATTCCGATGCTTCACTTCAGGTATACTGTATCCTTTGGTCCTTTTTATTGACGATGAAACACAGAAATTGCCTCCGAATGTAATATAAAAGGCACAATGCCGACTTAAGTACAAGAGGAATGACACTCTCTCTTTCTATGAAATGAACCTCTCATATGAGTCCAGTTTTAGATTCCGATGCTTCACTTCAGGTTTACTGTATCCCTTTTACCTTGTTATTGACGATGAAACATAGAAATTGCATCTGAATTTAATACAAAAGACACAATGCCGACTTAAGTGCACGAGGACTGAAACACTCACTTTCTATGATATGAACCTCTCTTGTGAGTGCAGTTTTAGATACGTTGCTTCACTTCAGGTTTACTGTATCCCTTGAACCTTCTTATTGACGATGAAACACTGATATTGCATCCGAATTTAATACAAAAGGTACAATATCGACTTAAGTACAAGAGGACTGACACTATCAATTTCTGTGATAGGAACCTCTCCTGTGAGTCCAGTTTTAGATTCCGATGCTTCACTTCAGGTTTACTGTATCCCTTGGGCCTTCTTATTGACGATGAAACACAGAAATTGCAACCGAATTTAATACAAAAGGCACAATGCCGACTTAAGTACAAGAGGACTGACACTCTCACTTTCTATGATATGAACCTCTCCTGTGAGTCCAGTTATAGATTCCGATGCTTCACTTCAGGTTTAGTGTAACCCTTGGACCTTCTTATTGACGATGAAACACAGAAATAGCATCCGACATTAATACAAAAGTCACAATGCCGACTTAAGTACAAGAGGACTGACACTCTCACTTTCTATGATATGATCCTCTCCTGTGAGTCCAGTTTTAGATTCCGATGCTTCACTTCGTGTTTACTGTATCCCTTGGACCTTCTTATTGACGATGAAACACAGAAACTGCATCCGAATTTAATACAAGAGGCACACTGCCGACTTAAGTACTAGAGGACTGACACTCTCACTTTCCATGATATGAACCTCTCCTGTGAGTGCAGTTTTAGATTCTGATGCTTCACTTCAGGTTTACTGTTTCCCTTGGACCTTCTTATTGACGATGAAACACATAAATTGCATCCGAATTTAATACAAAAGGCACAATGCCGACTTAAGTACAAGAGGGCTGACACTCTCACTTTCTATGATATGAACCGCTCCTGTGAGTCCAGTTTTAGGTTCCGATGCCTCACTTCTGGTTTACGTATCTCTTGGACCTTCTTATTGACGATGAAACACAGAAATTGCATCCGAATTTAATACAAGAGGCACACTGCCGACTTAAGTACAAGAGGACTGACACTCTTACTTTCAATTATATGAACCTCTCCTGTGAGTCCAGTTTTAGATTCCGATGCTTCACTACGGGTTTACTCTATCCCTTGGACCTTCTTATTGACGATGAAACACAGAAATTGCATCCGAATTTAATACGAAAGGCACAATGCCGACTTAAGTACAAGAGGACTGACACTATCACTTTTTATGATATGAACTTGTCCTGTGAGTCCAGCTTTAGATTCTGATGCTTCACTTCAGGTTTACTGTATCCCTTGGACCTTCTTATTGACGATGAAACACAGAAATTGCATCCGAATTTAATACGAAAGGCACAATGCCGACTTAAGTACAAGAGGACTAACACTCTCTCTTTCTATGATATGAACCTCTCCTGTGAGTCCAGTTTTAGATTCCGATGCTTCACTTCGTGTTTACTGTATCCCTTGGACCTTCTTATTGACGATGAAACCCAGAAATTGCATCCGAATTTAATACAAAAAGCACAATGCCGACTTAAGTACAAGAGGACTGACACTCTCACTTTCTATGATATGAACCTCTCCTGTGAGTCCAGTTTTAGAGTCCGATGCTTCACTTCAGGTTTACTGTATCTGTTGGACCTTCTTATTGAAGATGAAACACAGAAATTGCATCCGAATTTAATACAAAAGGCACAATGCCGACTTCAGTACAAGAGGACTAACACCCCCACTTTCTATGATATTAAGCTCTCCTGTGAGTCCAGTTTTAGATTCCAATGCTTCACTTCGGGTTTACTGTATCCCTTGGACCTTCTTATTGACGATGAAACACAGATATTGCATCCGAATTCAATACAAAAGTTACAATGCCGACTTAAGGACAAGAGGACTGACACTAACACTTTCTATGATATGAACTTGTCCTGTGAGTCCAGCTTTAGATTCGGATGATTCACTTCAGGTTTACTGTATCCCTTGGACCTTCTTATTGACGATGAAACACAGAAATTGCGTCCGAATTTAATACAAAAGGCACAATGCCGACTTAAGTACAAGAGGACGGACACTCTCACTTTCTATGATATGAACCTCTCCTGATTGTCCAGTTTTAGATTCCGATTCTTCACTTCAGGTGTACTGTATCCCTTGGACCTTCTTATTGACGATGAAACACAGAAATTACATCTGAATTTAATACAAAAGTCACAATGCCAACTTAAGTACAGGAGGACTGACACTCACACTTTCTATGATATGAACCTCTCCTGTGAGTGCAGTTTTAGATTCCGATGCTTCACTTCAGGTTTACTGTATCCCTTGGACCTTCTTATTGGCGATAAAACACAGAAATTGCATCCGAATTTAATAGAAAAGGCACAATGCCGACTTAAGTACTAGAGGACTTACACTCTCACTTTCCATGATATGAACCTCTCCTGTGAGTGCAGTTTTAGATTCTGATGCTTCACTTCAGGTTTACTGTTTCCCTTGGACCTTCTTATTGACGATGAAACACAGAAATTGCATCCGAATTTAATACAAATTGCACAATGCCGACTTAAGTACAAGAGGACTGACACTCTCACTTTCTATGATATGAACCTCTCCTGTGAGTGCAGTTTTAGATTCCGATGCTTCACTTCAGGTTTACTGTATCCCTTGAACCTTCTTAGTGACGATGAAACACAGAGATTGAATCCGAAATTAATACAAAACGCACAATGCCGACTTAAGTACAAGAGGACTAACACTCTCACTTTCTATGATATGAACATCTCCTGTGAGTCCAGTTTTAGATTCCGATGTTTCACTTCAGGTTTACTGTATCGGTTGGACCTTCTTATTGACGATGAAACACAGAAATTGCATCCGAATTCAATACAAACGTTACAATGCCGACTTAAGTACAAGAGGACTGACGCTCTCACTTACAATGATATGAACCGCTCCTGTGAGTCCAGTTTTAGGTTCCGATGCTTCACTTCTGGTTTACGTATCCCTTGGACCTTCTTATTGACGATGAAACACAGATATTGCATCCGAATTTAATACAAGAGGCACACTGCCGACTTAAGTACAGGAGGACTGACACTCTCACTTTCAATTATATGAACCTCTCCTGTGAGTCCAGTTTTAGATTCCGATGCTTCACTACGGGTTTACTCTATCCCTTGGACCTTCTTATTGACGATGAAACACAGAAATTGCATCCGAATTTAATACGAAAGTCACAATGCCGACTTAAGTACAAGAGGACTGACACTATCACTTTTTATGATATGAACTTGTCCTGTGAGTCCAGCTTTAGATTCTGATGCTTCACTTCAGGTTTACTGTATCCCTTGGACCTTCTTATTGACGATGAAACACAGACATTGCATCCGAATTTAATACAAAAGGCACAATGCCGACTTAAGTGCAAGAGGACTGACACACTCACTTTCTATGATATGAACCACTCCTGTGAGTGCAGTTTTAGATACGTTGCTTCACTTCAGGTTTACTGTATCCCTTGAACCTTCTTATTGACGATGAAACACTGAAATAGCATCCGAATTTAATACAAAAGGCACAATGCCGACTTAAGTACAAGAGGACTGACACCCTCACATTCTATGATATGATCCTCTCCTGTGAGTCCAGTTTTAGATTCCGAAGCTTCACTTCGGGTTTACTGTATCCCTTGGACCTTCTTATTGACGATGAAACACAGAAATTGCATCCGAATTTAATAGAAAAGGCACAATGCCGACTTAAGTAAAAGAGGACTGACACTCTCACTTTCTATGATATGAACCTCTGCTGAGAGTGCAGTTTTAGATTCTGATGCTTCACTTCAGGTTTACTGTATCCCTTGGACCTTCTTATTGACGATGAAACACAGAAATTCCAACCGCATTTAATACAAAAGGCACAATGCCTACTTAAATACAAGGGGACTGACACTCTCACTTTCTATGATATGAACCTCTTCTGTGAGTGCAGTTTTAGATCCGATGCTTCACATCAGGTTTACTGTATCCCTTGGAACTTCTTATTGACGATGAAACACAGAAATTGCATCCGAATTTAATAGAAAATGCACAATGCCGACTTAAGTACAAGAGGACTGACACTCTCACTTTCTATTATATGAACCTCTCCTGTTAGTGCAGTTTTAGATTCCGATGCTTCACTTCAGGATTACTGTATCCCTTGGACCTTCTTATTGACGATGAAACACAGAAATTGCATCCGAATTTAATACAAAAGGCACAATGCTGACTTAAGTACAAGTGGACTGACAGTCTCACTTTCTATGATATGAACCTCTCCTGTTAGTCCAGTTTTAAATTCCGATGATTCACTTCAGGTTTACTGTATCCCTTGGACATTCTTATTGACGATGAAACCCAGAAATTGCATCCGAATTTAATACAAAAAGCACAATGCCGACTTAAGTACAAGAGGACTGACACTCTCACTTTCTATGATATGAACCTCTCCTGTGAGTCCAGTTTTAGAGTCCGATGCTTCACTTCAGGTTTACTGTATCTGTTGGACCGTCTTATTGAAGATGAAACACAGAAATTGCATCCGAATTTAATACAAAAGGCACAATGCCGACTTAAGTACAAGAGGACTAACACCCCCACTTTCTATGATATTAAGCTCTCCTGTGAGTCCAGTTTTAGATTCCAATGCTTCACTTCGGGTTTACTGTATCCCTTGGACCTTCTTATTGACGATGAAACATAGAAATTGCATCCGAATTTAATACAAATGGCACAATGCCGACTTAAGGACAAGAGGACTGACACTAACACTTTCAATGATATGAACTTGTCCTGTGAGTCCAGCTTTAGATTCGGATGATTCACTTCAGGTTTACTGTATCCCTTGGACCTTCTTATAGACGATGAAACACAGAAATTGCATCCGAATTTAATACAAAAGGCACAATGCCGACTTAAGTACAAGAGGACGGACACTCTCACTTTCTATGATATGAACCTCTCCTGATTGTCCAGTTTTAGATTCCGATTCTTCACTTCAGGTGTACTGTATCCCTTGGACCTTCTTATTGACGATGAAACACAGAAATTACATCTGAATTTAATACAAAAGTCACAATGCCGACTTAAGTACAGGAGGTCTGACACTCACACTTTCTATGATGTGGACCTCTCCTGTGTGTGCAGTTTTAGATTCCGATGCTTCACTTCAGGTTTACTGTATCCCTTGGACCTTCTTATTGGCGATATAACACAGAAATTGCATCCGAATTTAATAGAAAAGGCACAATGCCGACTTAAGTACTAGAGGACTGACACTCTCACTTTCTATGATATGACCTCTCCTGTGAGTGCAGTTTTAGATTCTGATGCTTCACTTCAGGTTTACTGTTTCCCTTGGACCTTCTTATTGACGATGAAACACAGAAATTGCATCCGAATTTAATACAAAAGGCACAATGACGACTTAAGTACAAGAGGACTGACACTCTCACTTTCTATGATATGAACCTCTCCTGTGAGTGCAGTTTTAGATTCCGATGCTTCACTTCAGGTTTACTGTATCCCTTGAACCTTCTTAGTGACGATGAAACACAGAAATTGAATCCGAAATTAATACAAAACGCACAATGCCGACTTAAGTACAAGAGGACTGACACTCTCACTTTCTATGATATGAACATCTCCTGTGTGTCCAGTTTTAGATTCCGATGCTTCACTTCAGGTTTACTATATCGGTTGGACCTTCTTATTGACGATGAAACACAGAAATTGCATCCGAATTCAATACAAAAGTTACAATGCCGACTTAAGTACAAGAGGACTGACGCTCTCACTTTCAATGATATGATCCGCTCCTGTGAGTCCAGTTTTAGGTTCCGATGCTTCACTTCTGGTTTACGTATCCCTTGGACCTTCTTATTGACGATGAAACACAGATATTGCATCCGAATTTAATACAAGAGGCACACTGCCGACTTAAGTACAAGAGGACTGATACTCTCACTTTCAATTATATGAACCTCTCCTGTGAGTCCAGTTTTAGATTCCGATGCTTCACTACGGGTTTACTCTATCCCTTGGACCTTCTTATTGACGATGAAACACAGAAATTGCATCCGAATTTAATACGAAAGGCACAATGCCGACTTAAGTACAAGAGGACTGACACTATCACTTTTTATGATATGATCTTGTCCTGTGAGTCCAGCTTTAGATTCGGATGCTTTACTTCAGGTTTACTGTATCCCTTGGACCTTCTTATTGACGATGAAACACAGAAATTGCATCCGAATTTAATACAAAAGGCACAATGCCGACTTAAGTACAAGAGGACTGACACTCTCACTTTCTATGATATGAACCTCTCCTGTGAGTCCAGTTTTAGATTCCGATGCTTCACTTCAGGTATACTGTATCCTTTGGTCCTTTTTATTGACGATGAAACACAGAAATTGCCTCCGAATGTAATATAAAAGGCACAATGCCGACTTAAGTACAAGAGGAATGACACTCTCTCTTTCTATGATATGAACCTCTCATTTGAGTCCAGTTTTAGATTCCGATGCTTCACTTCAGGTTTACTGTATCCCTTTTACCTTCTTATTGACGATGAAACATAGAAATTGCATCTGAATTTAATACAAACGGCACAATGCCGACTTAAGTGCAAGAGGACTGACACACTCACCTTCTATGATATGAACCTCTCTTGTGAGTGCAGTTTTAGATACGTTGCTTCACTTCAGGTTTACTGTATCCCTTGAACCTTCTTATTGTCGATGAAACACTGATATTGCATCCGAATTTAATACAAAAGGTACAATGTCGACTTAAGTACAAGAGGACTGACACTATCAATTTCTGTGATAGGAACCTCTCCTGTGAGTCCAGTTTTAGATTCCGATGCTTCACTTCAGGTTTACTGTATCCCTTGGACCTTCTTATTGACGATGAAGCACAGAAATTGCATCCGAATTTAATACAAAAGGCACAATGCCGACTTAAGTACAAGAGGACTGACACTCTCACTTTCTATGATATGAACCTCTCCTGTGAGTCCAGTTATAGATTCCGATGCTTCACTTCAGGTTTAGTGTAACCCTTGGACCTTCTTATTGACGATGAAATAGAGAAATTGTATCCGAATTTAATACAAAAGGCACAATGCCGACTTAAGTACAAGAGGACTGACACTCTCACTTTCTATGATATGAACCTCTCCAGTGAGTTCAGTTTTAGATTCCGATGCTTCACTTCAGGTTTACTGTATCCCTTGGACCTTCTTATTGACGATGAAACACAGAAATTGCATCCGAATTTAATACAAAAGGCACAATGCTGACTTAAGTACTAGAGGACTGACACTCTCACTTTCTATGATATGAACCTCTCCTGTGAGTGCAGTTTTGGATTCTGATGCTTCACTTCAGGTTTACTGTTTCCCTTGGACCTTCTTATTGACGATGAAACACAGAAATTGCATCCGAATTTAATACAAAAGGCACAATGACGACTTAAGTACAAGAGGACTGACACTCTCACTTTCTATGATATGAACCTCTCCTGTGAGTGCAGTTTTAGATTCCGATGCTTCACTTCAGGTTTACTGTATCCCTTGAACCTTCTTAGTGACGATGAAACACAGAAATTGAATCCGAAATTAATACAAAACGCACAATGCCGACTTAAGTACAAGAGGACTGACACTCTCACTTTCTATGATATGAACATCTCCTGTGAGTCCAGTTTTAGATTCCGATGCTTCACTTCAGGTTTACTGTATCGGTTGGACCTTCTTATTGACGATGAAACACAGAAATTGCATCCGAATTCAATACAAAAGTTACAATGCCGACTTAAGTACAGGAGGACTGACGTTCTCACTTTCAATGATATGAACCGCTCCTGTGAGTCCAGTTTTAGGTTCCGATGCTTCACTTCTGGTTTACGTATCCCTTGGACGTTCTTATTGACGATGAAACACAGAAATTGCATCCGAATTTAATACAAGAGGCACACTGCCGACTTAAGTACAAGAGGACTGACACTCTCACTTTCAATTATATGAACCTCTCCTGTGAGTCCAGTTTTAGATTCCGATGCTTCACTACGGGTTTACTCTATCCCTTGGACCTTCTTATTGACGATGAAACACAGAAATTGCATCCGAATTTAATACGAAAGGCACAATGCCGACTTAAGTACAAGAGGACTGACACTATCACTTTTTATGATATGAACTTGTCCTGTGAGTCCAGCTTTAGATTCGGATGCTTCACTTCAGGTTTACTGTATCCCTTGGACCTTCTTATTGACGATGAAACACAGAAATTGCATCCGAATTTAATACAAAAGGCACAATGCCGACTTAAGTACAAGAGGACTGACACTCTCACTTTCTATGATATGAACCTCTCCTGTGAGTCCAGTTTTAGAGTCCGATGCTTCACTTCAGGTTTACTGTATCTGTTGGACCTTCTTATTGAAGATGAAACACAGAAATTGCATCCGAATTTAATACAAAAGGCACAATGCCGACTTAAGTACAAGAGGACTAACACCCCCACTTACTATGATATTAAGCTCTCCTGTGAGTCCAGTTTTAGATTCCAATGCTTCACTTCGGGTTTACTGTATCCCTTGGACCTTCTTATTGACGATGAAACACAGAAATTGCATCCGAATTTAATACAAAAGGCACAATGCCGACTTAAGGACAAGAGGACTGACACTAACACTTTCTATGATATGAACTTGTCCTGTGAGTCCAGCTTTAGATTCGGAAGATTCACTTCAGGTTTACTGTATCCCTTGGACCTTCTTATTGACGATGAAACACAGAAATTGCATCCGAATTTAATACAAAAGGCACAATGCCGACTTAAGTACAAGAGGACGGACACTCTCACTTTCTATGATATGAACCTCTCCTGATTGTCCAGTTTTAGATTCCGATTCTTCACTTCAGGTGTACTGTATCCCTTGGACCTTCTTATTGACGATGAAACACAGAAATTACATCTGAATTTAATACAAAAGTCACAATGCCGACTTAAGTACAGGAGGACTGACACTCACACTTTCTATGATATGAACCTCTCCTGTGAGTGCAGTTTTAGATTCCGATGCTTCACTTCAGGTTTACTGTATCCCTTGGACCTTCTTACTGGCGATAAAACACAGAAATTGCATCCGAATGTAATAGAAAAGGCACAATGCCGACTTAAGTACTAGAGGACTGACACTCTCACTTTCTATGATATGAACCTCTCCTGTGAGTGCAGTTTTAGATTCTGATGCTTCACTTCAGGTTTACTGTTTCCCTTGGACCTTCTTATTGACGATGAAACACAGAAATTGCATCCGAATTTAATACAAAAGGCACAATGCCGACTTAAGTACAAGAGGACTGACACTCTCACTTTCTATGATATGAACCTCTCCTGTGAGTGCAGTTTTAGATTCCGATGCTTCACTTCAGGTTTACTGTATCCCTTGAACCTTCTTAGTGACGATGAAACACAGAAATTGAATCCGAAATTAATACAAAACGCACAATGCCGACTTACGTACAAGAGGACTAACACTCTCACTTTCTATGATATGAACATCTCCTGTGAGTCCAGTTTTAGATTCCGATGCTTCACTTCAGGTTTACTGTATCGGTTGGACCTTCTTATTGACGATGAAACACAGAAATTGCATCCGAATTCAATACAAAAGTTACAATGCCGACTTAAGTACAAAAGGACTGACGCTCTCACTTTCAATGATATGAACCGCTCCCGTGAGTCCAGTTTTGTGTTCCGATGCTTCACTTCTGGTTTACGTATCCATTGGACCTTCTTATTGACGATGAAACACAGAAATTGCATCCGAATTCAATACAAGAGGCACACTGCCGACTTAAGTACAAGAGGACTGACACTCTCACTTTCAATTATATGAACCTCTCCTGTGAGTCCAGTTTTAGATTCCGATGCTTCACTACGGGTTTACTCTATCCCTTGGACCTTCTTATTGACGATGAAACACAGAAATTGCATCCGAATTTAATACGAAAGGCACAATGCCGACTTAAGTACTAGAGGACTGACACTATCACTTTTTATGATATGAACTTGTCCTGTGAGTCCAGCTTTAGATTCGGATGCTTCACTTCAGGTTTACTGTATCCCTTGGACCTTAATATTGACGATGAAACACAGAAATTGCATCCGAATTTAATACAAAAGGCACAATGCCGACTTAAGTACAAGAGGACTGACACTCTCACTTTCTATGATATGAACCTCTCCTGTGAGTCCAGTTTTAGATTCCGATGCTTCACTTCAGGTATACTGTATCCTTTGGTCCTTTTTATTGACGATGAAACACAGAAATTGCCTCCGAATGTAATATAAAAGGCACAATGCCGACTTAAGTACAAGAGGAATGACACTCTCTCTTTCTATGATATGAACCTCTCATATGAGTCCAGTTTTAGATTCCGATGCTTCACTTCAGGTTTACTGTATCCCTTTTACCTTCTTATTGACGATGAAACATAGAAATTGCATCCGAATTTAATACAAAAGGCACAATGCCGACTTAAGGACAAGAGGACTGACACTAACACTTTCTATGATATGAACTTGTCCTGTGAGTCCAGCTTTAGATTCGGATGATTCACTTCAGGTTTACTGTATCCCTTGGACCTTCTTATTGACGATGAAAGACAGAAATTGCATCCGAATTTAATACAAAAGGCACAATGCCGACATAAGTACAAGAGGACGGGCACTCTCACTTTCTATGATATGAACCTCTCCTGATTGTCCAGTTTTAGATTCCGATTCTTCACTTCAGGTGTACTGTATCCCTTGGACCTTCTTATTGACGATGAAACACAGAAATTACATCCGAATTTAATACAAAAGTCACAATGCCGACTTAAGTACAGGAGGACTGACACTCACACTTTCTATGATATGAACCTCTCCTGTGAGTGCAGTTTTAGATTCCGATGCTTCACTTCAGGTTTACTGTATCGGTTGGACCTTCTTATTGACGATGAAACACAGAAATTGCATCCGAATTCAATACAATAGTTACAATGCCGACTTAAGTACAAGAGGACTGACGCTCTCACTTTCAATGATATGAACCGCTCCTGTGAGTCCAGTTTTAGGTTCCGATGCTTCACTTCTGGTTTACGTATCCCTTGGACCTTCTTATTGACGATGATACACAGAAATTGCATCCGAATTTAATACAAGCGGCACACTGCCGACTTAAGTACAAGAGGACTGACACTCTCACTTTCAATTATATGAACCTCTCCTGTGAGTCCAGTTTTAGTTTCCGATGCTTCACTACGGGTTTACTCTATCCCTTGGACCTTCTTATTGACGATGAAACACAGAAATTGCATCCGAATTTAATACGAAAGGCACAATGCCGACTTAAGTACAAGAGGACTGACACTATCACTTTTTATGACATGAACTTGTCCTGTGAGTCCAGCTTTTGATTCGGATGCTTCACTTCAGGTTTACTGTATCCCTTGAACCTTCTTATTGACGATGAAACACTGATATTGCATCCGAATTTAATACAAAAGGTACAATGTCGACTTAAGTACAAGAGGACTGACACTATCAATTTCTGTGATAGGAACCTCTCCTGTGAGTCCAGTTTTAGATTCCGATGCTTCACTTCAGGTTTACTGTATCCCTTGGACCTTCTTATTGACGATGAAACACAGAAATTGCATCCGAATTTAATAGAAAAGGCACAATGCCGACTTAAGTACAAGAGGACTGACACTCTCACTTTCTATGATATGAACCTCTCCAGAAAGTCCAGTTATAGATTCCGATGCTTCACTTCAGGTTTAGTGTAACCCTTGGACCTTCTTATTGACGATGAAACAGAGAAATTGTATCTGAATTTAATACAACAGGCACAATGCCGACCTAAGTACAAGAGGACTGACACTCTCACTTTCTATGATATGAACCTCTCCAGTGAGTTCAGTTTTAGATTCCGATGCTTCACTTCAGGTTTACTATATCCCTTGGACCTTCTTATTGACGATGAAACACAGAAATAGCATCCGACATTAATACAAAAGGCACAATGCCGACTTAAGTACAAGAGGACTGATACTCTCACTTTCTATGATATGATCCTCTCCTGTGAGTCCTGTTTTAGATTCGGATGCTTCACTTCGGGTTTACTGTATCCCTTGGACCTTCTTATTGACGATGAAACACAGAAATTGCATCCGAATTTAATAGAAAAGGCACAATGCCGACTTAAGTACAAGAGGACCGACACTCCCACTTCCTATGATATGAACCTCTCCTGTGAGTGCAGATTTAGATACCGATGCTTCACTTCAGGTTTACTGTATCCCTTGGACCTTCTTATTGACAATGAAACACAGAAATTGTATCCGAATTTAATACAAAAGGCACAATGCCGACTTAAGTACAGGAGGACAGACTCATTTTCTATGATATGAACCGCTCCTGTGAGTCCAGTTTTAGAATCCGATGCTTCACTTCAGGTTTACTGTATCCCTTGGACCTTCTTATTGACGATGAAACACAGAAATTGCATCCGAATTTATTACAAAAGGCACAATGCCGACTTAAGTACAAGAGGACTGACACTCTCACTTTCTATGATATGAACATCTCCTGTGAGTGCAGTTTCAGATTCCGATCCTTCACTTCAGGTTTACTGTATCCCTTGGACCTTCTTATAGACGATGAAACACACAAATTGCATATGAATTTAATACAGAAGGCACTATGCCGACTTAAGTACAAGAGGACTGATACTCTCACTTTCTATGATATGTACCTCTCCTGTGAGTCCAGTTTTAGATTCCGATGCTTCACTTCAGGTTTACTGTATCCCTTGGAACTTCTTATTGACAATGAAACACAGAAATTGCATCCCAATGTAAAATAAAAGGCACAATGCCGACTTAAGTACAAGGGGACTGACACTCTCTCATTCCTTGATATGAACCTCTCCTGTGAGTCCAGTTTTAGATTCCGATGCTTCACTTCAGGTTTACTGTATCCCTTGGACCTTCTTATTGACGATGAAACACAGAAATTGCATCCGAACTTAAGACAAAAGGCACAATGCCGACTAAAGAACAAGAGGACTAACACTCTCAGTTTCTATGATATGAACCTCTCATGTGAGTCCAGTTTTAGATTCCGATGCGTCACTTCAGGTTTACTGTATCCCTTTTACCTTCTTATTGACGATGAAACATAGAAATTGCATCTGAATTTAATACAAAAGGCACAATGCCGACTTAAGTACAAGAGGACTGACACACTCACTTTCTATGATATGAACCTCTCCTGTGAGTGCAGTTTTAGATACGATGCTTCACTTCAGGTTTACTGTATCCCTTTTACCTTTTTATAGTCGATGAATTACAGAAATTGCATCCGAATTTAATACAAAAGGCACAATGCCGACTTAAGTACAAGAGGACTGACACTCTCACTTTCTATGATATGAACCTCTCCTGTGAGTGCAGTTTTCGATCCGATGCTTCACTTCAGGTTTACTGTATCCCTTGGACCTTCTTATTGACGATGAAACACAGAAATTGCATCCGAATTTAATACAAAAGGCACAATGCCGACTTAAATACAAGAGGACTGACACTCTCACCTTCTATGATATGAACCTCTCCTGTGAGTGCCGTTTTAGATTCCGATGCCTCACTTCAGGTTTACTGTATCCCTTGAACCTTCTTAGTGACGATGAAACACTGAAGTTGAATCCGAATTTAATACAAAACGCACAATGCCGACTTAAGTACAAGAGGACTGACACTCTCACTTTCTATGATATGAACATCTCCTGTGAGTCCAGTTTTTGATTCCGATGCATCACTTAGGTTTACTGTATCGGTTGGACCTTCTTATTGACGATGAAACACAGAAATTGCATCCGAATTCAATACAAAAGTTACAATGCCGACTTAAGTACAAGAGGACTGACGCTCTCTCTTTCAATGATATGAACCGCTCCTGTGAGTCCTGTTTTAGATTCCGATGCTTCACTTCTGGTTTACGTATTCCTTGGACCTTCTTATTGACGATGAAACACGGAAATAGCATCCGAATTTAGTACGAAAGGCACAATGCCGACTGAAGTACAAGAGGACTGACACTATCACTTTCTATGATATGAACCTCTCATGTGAGTCCAGTTTTAGATTCCGATGCTTCACTTCAGGTTTACTGTATCCCTTTTACCTTCTTATTGACGATGAAACATAGAAATTGCATCCGAATTTAATACAAAGGGCACAATGCCTACTTAAGTACAAGAGGACCGTCACTCTCACTTTCTATGATATGAAACTCTCCTGTGAGTGCAGTTTTAGGTTCCGATGATTCACTTGAGGTTTACTGTATCCCTTGGACCTTCTTATTGACGATGAAATACAGAAATAGCATCCGAATTTAATACAAAACGCACAATGCCGACTTAAGTATAAGAGGACTGACACTCTCACTTTCTATGGTATGAACCTCCCCTGTGAGTCCAGTTTTAGATTCCGATGCTTCACTTCAGGTTTACTGTATCCCATGGACTTTCTTGTTGACGATGAAAGACAAAAATTGCATCAGAATATAATACAAAAGGCACAATGCTGACTTAAGTACAAGAGGACTGACACTCTCACTTTCTATGATATGAACCTCTCCTGTGAGTCCAGTTTTAGATTCCGATGCTTCACTTCAGGTTTAGTGTAACCCTTGGACCTTCTTATTGCCGATGAAACACAGAAATTGTATCCGAATTTAATACAAAAGGCACAATGCCGACTTAAGTACAAGAGGACTGACACTCTCACTTTCTATGATATGAACCCCTCCAGTGAGTCCAGTTTTAAATCCCGATGCTTCTCTTTAGGTTTACTGTATCCCTTGGACCTTCATATTGACGATGAAACACTGAAATTGCATCACAATTTAATACAAAAGGCACAATGCCGACTTAAGTACAAGAGGACTGACACTATTACTTTCTATGATATGAACCTCTCCTGTGAGTGCAGCTTTAGATTCCGATGCTTCACTTCATTCTTACTGTATCCCTGGGACCTTCTTATTGACGATGAAACACGGAAATGGCATCCGAATTTAATACAAAAGGCACAATGCCGACTTTACAAGAGGACTGACACTCTCACTTTCTATGATATGAACCCCTCCAGTGAGTACAGTTTTAAATCCCGATGCTTCTCTTTAGGTTACTGTATCCCTTATACCTTCATATTGACGATGAAACACAGAAATTGCATCCGAATTTAATACAAAAGGCACAATGCCGACTTAAGTACAAGAGGACTGACACTATTACTTTCTATGATATGAACCTCTCCTGTGAGTGCAGCTTTAGATTCCGATGCTTCACTTCAATCTTACTGTATCCCTGGGACCTTCTTATTGACGATGAAACACGGAAATGGCATCCGAATTTAATACAAAAGGCACAATGCCGACTTAAGTACAAGAGAGACTGACACTCTCACTTTCTATGATATGAACATCTCCTGTGAGTGCTGTTTTAGATTCCGATCTTTCACTTCAGGTTTAATGTATCCCTTGGACCTTCTTATTGACGATGAAACACAGAAATTGACTCCCAATGTAATATAAAAGGCACAATGCCGACTTAAGTACAAGGGGACTGACACTCTCTCATTCTTTGATATGAACCTCTCCTGTGAGTCCAGTTTTAGATTCCGATGCTTCACTTCATGTTTACTGTATCCCTTGGACCTTCTTATTGACGATGAAACACAGAAATTGCATCCGAATTTAATAGAAAAGGCACAATGCCGACTTAAGTACAAGAGGACCGACACTCCCACTTCCTATGATATGAACCTCTCCTGTGAGTGCAGATTTAGATACCGATGCTTCACTTCAGGTTTACTGTATTCCTTGGACCTTCTTATTGACAATGAAACACAGAAATTGTATCCGAATTTAATACAAAAGGCACAATGCCGACTTAAGTACAGGAGGACAGACTCACTTTCTATGATATGAACCTCTCCTGTGAGTCCAGTTTTAGATTCTGATGCTTCACTTCAGGTTTACTGTATCCCTTGGACTTTCTTATTGACGATGAAACACAGATATTGCATCCGAATTTAATACTAAAGGCACAATGCCGACTTAAGTACAAGAGGACTGACACTCTCACCTTCTATGATATGAACCTCTCATGTGAGTCCAGTTTTAGATTCCGATGCGTCACTTCAGGTTTACTGTATCCCTTTTACCTTCTTATTGACGATGAAACATAGAAATTGCATCTGAATTTAATACAAAAGGCACAAAGCCGACTTAAGTACAAGAGGACTGACACACTCACTTTCTATGATATGAACCTCTCCTGTGAGTGCAGTTTTAGATACGATGCTTCACTTCAGGTTTACTGTATCCCTTTTACCTTTTTATAGTCGATGAATTACAGAAATTGCATCCGAATTTAATACAAAAGGCACAATGCCGACTTAAGTACAAGAGGACTGACACTCTCACTTTCTATGATATGAACCTCTCCTGTGAGTGCAGTTTTCGATCCGATGCTTCACTTCAGGTTTACTGTATCCCTTGGACCTTCTTATTGACGATGAAACACAGAAATTGCATCCGAATTTAATACAAAAGGCACAATGCCGACTTAAATACAAGAGGACTGACACTCTCACCTTCTATGATATGAACCTCTCCTGTGAGTGCCGTTTTAGATTCCGATGCCTCACTTCAGGTTTACTGTATCCCTTGAACCTTCTTAGTGACGATGAAACACTGAAGTTGAATCCGAATTTAATACAAAACGCACAATGCCGACTTAAGTACAAGAGGACTGACACTCTCACTTTCTATGATATGAACATCTCCTGTGAGTCCAGTTTTAGATTCCGATGCATCACTTAGGTTTACTGTATCGGTTGGACCTTCTTATTGACGATGAAACACAGAAATTGCATCCGAATTCAATACAAAAGTTACAATGCCGACTTAAGTACAAGAGGACTGACGCTCTCTCTTTCAATGATATGAACCGCTCCTGTGAGTCCTGTTTTAGATTCCGATGCTTCACTTCTGGTTTACGTATTCCTTGGACCTTCTTATTGACGATGAAACACGGAAATAGCATCCGAATTTAGTACGAAAGGCACAATGCCGACTGAAGTACAAGAGGACTGACACTATCACTTTCTATGATATGAACCTCTCATGTGAGTCCAGTTTTAGATTCCGATGCTTCACTTCAGGTTTACTGTATCCCTTTTACCTTCTTATTGACGATGAAACATAGAAATTGCATCCGAATTTAATACAAAGGGCACAATGCCTACTTAAGTACAAGAGGACCGTCACTCTCACTTTCTATGATATGAAACTCTCCTGTGAGTGCAGTTTTAGGTTCCGATGATTCACTTGAGGTTTACTGTATCCCTTGGACCTTCTTATTGACGATGAAATACAGAAATAGCATCCGAATTTAATACAAAACGCACAATGCCGACTTAAGTATAAGAGGACTGACACTCTCACTTTCTATGGTATGAACCTCCCCTGTGAGTCCAGTTTTAGATTCCGATGCTTCACTTCAGGTTTACTGTATCCCATGGACTTTCTTGTTGACGATGAAAGACAAAAATTGCATCAGAATATAATACAAAAGGCACAATGCTGACTTAAGTACAAGAGGACTGACACTATTACTTTCTATGATATGAACCTCTCCTGTGAGTGCAGCTTTAGATTCCGATGCTTCACTTCATTCTTACTGTATCCCTGGGACCTTCTTATTGACGATGAAACACGGAAATGGCATCCGAATTTAATACAAAAGGCACAATGCCGACTTAAGTACAAGAGGACTGACACTCTCACTTTCTATGATATGAACCCCTCCAGTGAGTACAGTTTTAAATGCCGATGCTTCTCTTTAGGTTACTGTATCCCTTATACCTTCATATTGACGATGAAACACAGAAATTGCATCCGAATTTAATACAAAAGGCACAATGCCGACTTAAGTACAAGAGGACTGACACTATTACTTTCTATGATATGAACCTCTCCTGTGAGTGCAGCTTTAGATTCCGATGCTTCACTTCATTCTTACTGTATCCCTGGGACCTTCTTATTGACGATGAAACACGGAAATGGCATCCGAATTTAATACAAAAGGCACAATGCCGACTTAAGTACAAGAGAGACTGACACTCTCACTTTCTATGATATGAACATCTCCTGTGAGTGCTGTTTTAGATTCCGATCCTTCACTTCAGGTTTACTGTATCCCTTGGACCTTCTTATTGACGATGAAACACAGAAATTGACTCCCAATGTAATATAAAAGGCACAATGCCGACTTAAGTACAAGGGGACTGACACTCTCTCATTCTTTGATATGAACCTCTCCTGTGAGTCCAGTTTTAGATTCCGATGCTTCACTTCAGGTTTACTGTATCCCTTGGACCTTCTTATTGACGATGAAACACAGAAATTGCATCCGAATTTAATAGAAAAGGCACAATGCCGACTTAAGTACAAGAGGACCGACACTCCCACTTCCTATGATATGAACCTCTCCTGTGAGTGCAGATTTAGATACCGATGCTTCACTTCAGGTTTACTGTATTCCTTGGACCTTCTTATTGACAATGAAACACAGCAATTGTATCCGAATTTAATACAAAAGGCACAATGCCGACTTAAGTACAGGAGGACAGACTCACTTTCTATGATATGAACCTCTCCTGTGAGTCCAGTTTTAGATTCTGATGCTTCACTTCAGGTTTACTGTATCCATTGGACTTTCTTATTGACGATGAAACACAGATATTGCATCCGAATTTAATACTAAAGGCACAATGCCGACTTAAGTACAAGAGGACTGACACTCTCACCTTCTATGATATGAACCTCTCCTGTGAGTGCAGTTTTAGATTCCGATGCTTCACTTCAGGTTTACTGTATCCCTTAAACCTTCTTAGTGACGATGAAACACAGAAGTTGAATCCAAATTTAATACAAAACACACAATGCCGACTTAAGTACAAGAGGACTGACACTCTCACTTTCTATGATATGAACATCTCCTGTGAGCCCAGTTTTAGATTCCGATGCATCACTTCAGGTTTACTGTATCGGTTGGACCTTCTTATTGACGATGAAACACAGAAATTGCATCCGAATTCAATACAAAATTTACAATGCCGACTTAAGTACAAGAGGACTGACGCTCTCACATTCAATGATATGAACCGCTCCTGTGAGTCCAGTTTTAGGTTCCGATGCTTCACTTCAGGTTTACGTATCCCTTGGATCTTCTTATTGACGATGAAACACACAAATAGCATCCGAATTTAATACAAGAGGCACACTGCCGACTTAAGTACAAGAGGACTGACACTCTCACTTTCAATGATATGAACCTCTCCTGTGAGTCCAGTTTTAGATTCCGATGCTTCACTACGGGTTTACTCTATCCCTTGGACCTTCTTATTGACGATGAAACACAGAAATTGCATCCGAATTTAATACGAAAGGCACAATGCCGACTTAAGTACAAGAGGACTGACACTATCACTTTCTATGATATGAACTTGTACTGTGAGTCCAGCTTTAGATTCGGATGCTTCACTTCAGGTTTACTGTATCCCTTGGACCTTCTTATTGACGATGAAACACAGAAATTGCATCCGAATTTAATACAAAAGGCACAATGCCGACTTAAGTACAAGAGGACTGACACTCTCACTTTCTATGATATGAACCACTCCTGTGAGTCCAGTTTTAGATTCCGATGCTTCACTTCAGGTATTCTGTATCCTTTGGTCCTTTTTATGGACGATGAAACACAGAAATTGCATCCGGACGTAATATAAAAGGCACAATGCCGACTTAAGTACAAGAGGAATGACACTCTCTCTTTCTATGATATGAACCTCTCATGTGAGTCCAGTTTTAGATTCCGATGCTTCACTTCAGGTTTACTGTATCCCTTTTACCTTCTTATTGACGATGAAACATAGAAATTGCATCCGAATTTAATACAAAGGGCACAATGCCTACTTAAGTACAAGAGGACCGTCACTCTCACTTTCTATGATATGAAACTCTCCTGTGAGTGCAGTTTTAGGTTCCGATGATTCACTTGAGGTTTACTGTATCCCTTGGACCTTCTAATTGACGATGAAATACAGAAATAGCATCCGAATTTAATACAAAACGCACAATGCCGACTTAAGTATAAGAGGACTGACACTCTCACTTTCTATGGTATGAACCTCCCCTGTGAGTCCAGTTTTAGATTCCGATGCTTCACTTCAGGTTTACTGTATCCCTTGGACCTTCTTATTGACGATGAAACACAGAAATTGCATCCGAATTTAATAGAAAAGGCACAATGCCGACTTAAGTACAAGAGGACCGACACTCCCACTTCCTATGATATGAACCTCTCCTGTGAGTGCAGATTTAGATACCGATGCTTCACTTCAGGTTTACTGTATCCCTTGGACCTTCTTATTGACAATGAAACACAGATATTGTATCCGAATTTAATACAAAAGGCACAATGCCGACTTAAGTACAGGAGGACAGACTCACTTTCTATGATATGAACCTCTCCTGTGAGTCCAGTTTTAGATTCCGATGCTTCACTTCAGGTTTACTGTATCCCTTGGACCTTCTTATTGACGATGAAACACAGAAATTGCATCCGAATTTAATACTAAAGGCACAATGCCGACTTAAGTACAAGAGGACTGACACTCTCACCTTCTATGATATGAACCTCTCCTGTGAGTGCAGTTTTAGATTCCGATGCTTCACTTCAGGTTTACTGTATCCCTTAAACCTTCTTAGTGACGATGAAACACAGATGTTGAATCCAAATTTAATACAAAACACACAATGCCGACTTAAGTACAAGAGGACTGACACTCTCACTTTCTATGATATGAACATCTCCTGTGAGCCCAGTTTTAGATTCCGATGCATCACTTCAGGTTTACTGTATCGGTTGGACCTTCTTATTGACGATGAAACACAGAAATTGCATCCGAATTCAATACAAAATTTACAATGCCGACTTAAGTACAAGAGGACTGACGCTCTCACTTTCAATGATATGAACCGCTCCTGTGAGTCCAGTTTTAGGTTCCGATGCTTCACTTCTGGTTTACGTATCCCTTGGACCTTCTTATTGACGATGAAACACACAAATAGCATATGAATTTAATACAAGAGGCACACAGCCGACTTAAGTACAAGAGGACTGACACTCTCACTTTCAATGATATGAACCTCTCCTGTGAGTCCAGTTTTAGATTCCGATGCTTCACTACGGGTTTACTCTATCCCTTGGACCTTCTTATTGACGATGAAACACAGAAATTGCATCCGAATTTAATACGTAAGGCACAATGACGACTTAAGTACAAGAGGACTGACACTATCACTTTCTATGATATGAACTTGTACTGTGAGTCCAGCTTTAGATTCGGATGCTTCCCTTCAGGTTTACTGTATCCCTTGGACCTTCTTATTGACGATGAAACACAGAAATTGCATCCGAATTTAATACAAAAGGCAGAATGCCGACTTAAGTACAGGAGGACAGACTCACTTTCTATGATATGAACCTCTCCTGTAAGTCCAGTTTTAGATTCCGATGCTTCACTTCAGGTTTACTGTATCCCTTGGACCTTCTTATTGACGATGAAACACAGAAATTGCATCCGAATTTAATACTAAAGGCACAATGCCGACTTAAGTACAAGAGAGACTGACACTCTCACTTTCTATGATATGAACATCTCCTGTGAGTGCTGTTTTAGATTCCGATCCTTCACTTCAGGTTTACTGTATCCCTTGGACCTTCTTATTGACGATGAAACACAGAAATTGACTCCCAATGTAATATAAAAGGCACAATGCCGACTTAAGTACAAGGGGACTGACACTCTCTCTTCTTTGATATGAACCACTCCTGTGAGTCCAGTTTTAGATTCCGATGCTTCACTTCAGGTTTACTGTATCCCTTGGACCTTCTTATTGACCTTGAAACACAGACATTGCATCCGAATTTAATAGAAAAGGCACAATGCCGCCTTAAGTACAAGAGGACCGACACTCCCACTTCCTATGATATGAACCTCTCCTGTGAGTGCAGATTTAGATACCGATGCTTCACTTCAGGTTTACTGTATCCCTTGGACCTTCTTATTGACAATGAAACACAGAAATTGTATCCGAATTACATACAAAAGGCACAATGCCGACTTAAGTACAGGAGGACAGACTCACTTTCTATGATATGAACCTCTCCTGTGAGTCCAGTTTTAGATTCCGATGCTTCACTTCAGGTTTACTGTATCCCTTGGCCCTTCTTATTGACGATGAAACACAGAAATTGCATCCGAATTTAATACTAAAGGCACAATGCCGACTTAAGTACAAGAGGACTGACACTCTCACCTTCTATGATGTGAACCTCTCCTGTGAGTGCAGTTTTAGATTCCGATGCTTCACTTCAGGTTTACTGTATCCCTTAAACCTTCTTAGTGACGATGAAACACAGAAGTTGAATCCAAATTTAATACAAAACACACAATGCCGACTTAAGTACAAGAGGACTGACACTCTCACATTCTATGATATGAACATCTCCTGTGAGCCCAGTTTTAGATTCCGATGCATCACTTCAGGTTTACTGTATCGGTTGGACCTTCTTATTGACGATGAAACACAGAAATTGCATCCGAATTCAATACAAAATTTACAATGCCGACTTAAGTACAAGAGGACTGACGCTCTCACTTTCAATGATATGAACCGCTCCTGTGAGTCCAGTTTTAGGTTCCGATGCTTCACTTCTGGTTTACGTATCCCTTGGACCTTCTTATTGACGATGAAACACACAAATAGCATCCGAATTTAATACAAGAGGGACACTGCCGACTTAAGTACAAGAGAACTGACACTCTCACTTTCAATGATATGAACCTCTCCTGTGAGTCCAGT
Source organism: Schistocerca serialis cubense (assembly GCF_023864345.2). NCBI lineage: Eukaryota > Metazoa > Arthropoda > Insecta > Orthoptera > Acrididae > Schistocerca > Schistocerca serialis. The sequence goes on along the minus strand of NC_064647.1, from coordinate 21,422,166 downwards.
TTTAGATTCCGATGCTTCACTACGGGTTTACTCTATCCCTTGGACCTTCTTATTGACGATGAAACACAGAAATTGCATCCGAATTTAATACGAAAGGCACAATGCCGACTTAAGTACAAGAGGACTGACACTGTCACTTTCTATGATATGAACTTGTACTGTGAGTCCAGCTTTAGATTCGGATGCTTCACTTCAGGTTTACTGTATCCCTTGGACCTTCTTATTGACGATGAAACACAGAAATTGCATCCGGATTTAATACAAAAGGCACCATGCCGACTTAAGTACAAGAGGACTGACACTCTCACTTTCTATGATATGAACCACTCCTGTGAGTCCAGTTTTAGATTCCGATGCTTCACTTCAGGTATACTGTATCCTTTGGTCCTTTTTATGGACGATGAAACACAGAAATTGCATCCGGACGTAATATAAAAGGCACAATGCCGACTTAAGTACAAGAGGAATGACACTCTCTCTTTCTATGATATGAACCTCTCATGTGAGTCCAGTTTTAGATTCCGATGCTTCACTTCAGGTTTACTGTATCCCTTTTACCTTCTTATTGACGATGAAACATAGAAATTGCATCCGAATTTAATACAAAGGGCACAATGCCTACTTAAGTACAAGAGGACCGTCACTCTCACTTTCTATGATATGAAACTCTCCTGTGAGTGCAGTTTTAGGTTCCGATGATTCACTTGAGGTTTACTGTATCCCTTGGACCTTCTAATTGACGCTGAAATACAGAAATGGCATCCGAATTTAATACAGAACGCACAATGCCGACTTAAGTATAAGAGGACTGACACTCTCACTTTCTATGGTATGAACCTCCCCTGTGAGTCCAGTTTTAGATTCCGATGCTTCACTTCAGGTTTACTGTATCCCTTGGACCTTCTTGTTGACGATGAAACACAAAAATTGCATCAGAATATAATACAAAAGGCACAATGCTGACTTAAGTACAAGAGGACTGACACTCTCACTTTCTATGATATGAACCTCTCCTGTGAGTCCAGTTTTAGATTCCGATGCTTCACTTCAGGTTTAGTGTAACCCTTGGACCTTCTTATTGACGATGAAACACAGAAATTGTATCCGAATTTAATACAAAAGGCACAATGCCGACTTAAGTACAAGAGGACTGACACTCTCACTTTCCATGATATGAACCCCTCCAGTGAGTCCAGTTTTAAATCCCGATGCTTCTCTTTAGGTTTACTGTATCCCTTGGACCTTCATATTGACGATGAAACACTGAAATTGCATCCCAATTTAATACAAAAGGCACAATGCCGACTTAAGTACAAGAGGACTGACACTATTACTTTCTATGATATGAACCTCTCCTGTGAGTGCAGCTTTAGATTCCGATGCTTCACTTCATTTTTACTGTATCCCTGGGACCTTCTTATTGACGATGAAACACGGAAATGGCATCCGAATTTAATACAAAAGGCACAATGCCGACTTAAGTACAAGAGGACTGACACTCTCACTTTCTATGATATGAACCCCTCCAGTGAGTACAGTTTTAAATCCCGAAGCTTCTCTTTAGGTTACTGTATCCCTTATACCTTCATATTGACGATGAAACACAGAAATTGCATCCGAATTTAATACAAAAGGCACAATGCCGACTTAAGTACAGGAGGACAGACTCACTTTCTATGATATGAACCTCTCCTGTGAGTCCAGTGTTAGATTCCGATGCTTCACTTCAGGTTTACTGTATCCCTTGGACCTTCTTATTGACGATGAAACACAGAATTTGCATCCGAATTTAATACTAAAGGCACAATGCCGACTTAAGTACAAGAGAGACTGACACTCTCACTTTCTATGATATGAACATCTCCTGTGAGTGCTGTTTTAGATTCCGATCCTTCACTTCAGGTTTACTGTATCCCTTGGACCTTCTTATAGACGATGAAACACAGAAACTGCATATGAATTTAATACAGAAGGCACTATGCCGACTTAAGTACAAGAGGACTGACACTCTCACTTTCTATGATATGAACCTCTCCTGTGAGTCCAGTTTTAGATTCCGATGCTTCACTTCAGGTTTACTGTATTCCTTGGACATTCTTATTGACGATGAAACACAGAAATTGCATCCCAATGTAATATAAAAGGCACAATGCCGACTTAAGTACAAGGGGACTGACACTCTCTCATTCTTTGATATGAAACTCTCCTGTGAGTCCAGTTTTAGACTCCGATGCTTCACTTCAGGTTTACTGTATCCCTTGGACCTTCTTATTGACGATGAAACACAGAAATTGCATCCGAATTTAATACAAAAGGCACAATGCCGACTTAAGTACAAGAGGACTGACACTATTACTTTCTATGATATTAACCTCACCTGTGAGTGCAGCTTTAGATAACGATGCTTCACTTCATTTTTACTGTCTCCCTGGGACCTTCTTATTGACGATGAAACACGGAAATGGCATCCGAATTTAATACAAAAGGCACAATGCCGACTTAAGTGCAAGAGGACTGACACTCTCACTTTCTATGATATGAACCTCTCCAGTGAGTTCAGTTTTAGATTCCGATGCTTCACTTCAGGTTTACTATATCCCTTGGACCTTCTTATTGACGATGAAACACAGAAATAGCATCCGAATTTAATACAAAAGGCACAATGCCGACTTAAGTACAAGAGGACTGACACTCTCACTTTCTATGATATGATCCTCTCCTGTGAGTCCAGTTTTAGATTCCGATGCTTCACTTCAGGTTTACTGTATCCCTTGGACCTTCTTATTGACGATGAAACACAGAAATTGCATCCGAATTTAATAGAAAAGGCACAATGCCGACTTAAGTAAAAGAGGACCGACACTCCCACTTCCTATGATATGAACCTCTCCTGTGAGTGCAGATTTAGATACCGATGCTTCACTTCAGGTTTACTGTATCCCTTGGACCTTCTTATTGACAATGAAACACAGAAAGTGTATCCGAATTTAATACAAAAGGCACAATGCCGACTTAAGTACAGGAGGACAGACTCACTTTCTATGATATGAACCTCTCCTGAGAGTCCAGTTTTAGATTCCGATGCATCACTTCAGGTTTACTGTATCGGTTGGACCTTCTTATTGACGATGAAACACAGAAATTGCATCCGAATTCAATACAAAATTTACAATGCCGACTTAAGTTCAAGAGGACTGACGCTCTCACTTTCAATGATATGAACCGCTCCTGTGAGTCCAGTTTTAGGTTCCGATGCTTCACTTCTGGTTTACGTATCCCTTGGACCTTCTTATTGGCGGTGAAACACAGAAATAGCATCCGAATTTAATACAAGAGGCACACTGCCGACTTAAGTACAAGAGGACTGACACTATCACTTTCTATGATATGAACTTGTACTGTGAGTCCAGCTTTAGATTCGGATGCTTCACTTCAGGTTTACTGTATCCCTTGGACCTTCTTATTGACGATGAAACACAGAAATTGCATCCGCATTTAATACAAAAGGCACAATGCCGACTTAAGTACAAGAGGACTGACACTCTCACGTTCTATGATATGAACCACTCCTGTGAGTCCAGTTTTAGATTCCGATGCTTCACTTCAGGTATACTGTATCCTTTGGTCCTTTTTATGGACGATGAAACACAGAAATTGCATCCGGACGTAATATAAAAGGCACAATGCCGACTTAAGTACAAGAGGAGTGACACTCTCTCTTTCTATGATATGAACCTCTCATGTGAGTCCAGTTTTAGATTCCGATGCTTCACTTCAGGTTTACTGTATCCCTTTTACCTTCTTATTGACGATGAAACATAGAAATTGCATCCCAATTTAATACAAAGGGCACAATGCCTACTTAAGTACAAGAGGACCGTCACTCTCACTTTCTATGATATGAAACTCTCCTGTGAGTGCAGTTTTAGGTTCCGATGATTCACTTGAGGTTTACTGTATCCCTTGGACCTTCTAATTGACGATGAAATACAGAAATGGCATCCGAATTTAATACAAAACGCACAATGCCGACTTAAGTATAAGAGGACTGACACTCTCACTTTCTATGGTATGAACCTCCCCTGTGAGTCCAGTTTCAGATTCCGATGCTTCACTTCAGGTTTACTGTATCCCTTGGACCTTCTTGTTGACGATGAAACACAAAAATTGCATCAGAATATAATACAAAAGGCACAATGCTGACTTAAGTACAAGAGGACTGACACTCTCACTTTCTATGATATGAACCTCTCCTGTGAGTCCAGTTTTAGATTCCGATGCTTCACTTCAGGTTTAGTGTAACCCTTGGACCTTCTTATTGACGATGAAACACAGAAATTGTATCCGAATTTAATACAAAAGGCACAATGCCGACTTAAGTACAAGAGGACTGACACTCTCACTTTCTATGATATGAACCCCTCCAGTGAGTCCAGTTTTAAATCCCGATGCTTCTCTTTAGGTTTACTGTATCCCTTGGACCTTCATATTGACGATGAAACACTGAAATTGCATCCCAATTTAATACAAAAGGCACAATGCCGACTTAACTACAAGAGGACTGACACTATTACTTTCTATGATATGAACCTCTCCTGTGAGTGCAGCTTTAGATTCCGATGCTTCACTTCATTTTTACTGTATCCCTGGGACCTTCTTATTGACGATGAAACACGGAAATGGCATCCGAATTTAATACAAAAGGCACAATGCCGACTTAAGTACAAGAGGACTGACACTCTCACTTTCTATGATATGAACCCCTCCAGTGAGTACAGTTTTAAATCCCGATGCTTCTCTTTAGGTTACTGTATCCCTTATACCTTCATATTGACGATGAAACACAGAAATTGCATCCGAATTTAATACAAAAGGCACAATGCCGACTTAAGTACAGGAGGACAGACTCACTTTCTATGATATGAACCTCTCCTGTGAGTCCAGTTTTAGATTCCGATGCTTCACTTCAGGTTTACTGTATCCCTTGGACCTTCTTATTGACGATGAATCACATAAATAGCATCCGAATTTAAAACAAAAGGCACAATGCCGACTTAAGTACAAGAGGACTGACACTCTCACTTTCTATGATATGAACCTCTCCTGTGAGTCCAGTTTTAGATTCCGATGCTTCACTTCAGGTTTACTGTATTCCTTGGACCTTCTTATTGACGATGAAACACAGAAATTGCATCCCAATGTCATATAAAAGGCACAATGCCGACTTAAGTACAAGGGGACTGACACTCTCTCATTCTTTGATATGAAACTCTCCTGTGAGTCCAGTTTTAGACTCCGATGCTTCACTTCAGGTTTACTGTATCCCTTGGACCTTCTTATTGACGATGAAACACAGAAATTGCATCCGAATTTAATACAAAAGGCACAATGCCGACTTAAGTACAAGAGGACTGACACTATTACTTTCCATGATATTAACCCCTCCTGTGAGTGCAGCTTTAGATAACGATGCTTCACTTCATTTTTACTGTCTCCCTGGGACCTTCTTATTGACGATGAAACACGGAAATGGCATCCGAATTTAATACAAAAGGCACAATGCCGACTTAAGTACAAGAGGACTGACACTCTCACTTTCTATGATATGAACCTCTCCAGTGAGTTCAGTTTTAGATTCCGATGCTTCACTTCAGGTTTACTATATCCCTTGGACCTTCTTATTGACGATGAAACACAGAAATAGCATCCGAATTTAATACAAAAGGCACAATGCCGACTTAAGTACAAGAGGACTGACACTCTCACTTTCTATGATATGATCCTCTCCTGTGAGTCCAGTTTTAGATTCCGATGCTTCACTACGGGTTTACTCTATCCCTTGGACCTTCTTATTGACGATGAAACACAGAAATTGCATCCGAATTTAATACGAAAGGCACAATGCCGACTTAAGTACAAGAGGACTGACACTATCACTTTCTATGATATGAACTTGTACTGTGAGTCCAGCTTTAGATTCGGATGCTTCACTTCAGGTTTACTGTATCCCTTGGACCTTCTTATTGACGATGAAACACAGAAATTGCATCCGAATTTAATACAAAAGGCACAATGCCGACTTAAGTACAAGAGGACTGACACTCTCACTTTCTATGATATGAACCACTCCTGTGAGTCCAGTTTTAGATTCCGATGCTTCACTTCAGGTATTCTGTATCCTTTGGTCCTTTTTATGGACGATGAAACACAGAAATTGCATCCGGACGTAATATAAAAGGCACAATGCCGACTTAAGTACAAGAGGAATGACACTCTCTCTTTCTATGATATGAACCTCTCATGTGAGTCCAGTTTTAGATTCCGATGCTTCACTTCAGGTTTACTGTATCCCTTTTACCTTCTTATTGACGATGAAACATAGAAATTGCATCCGAATTTAATACAAAGGGCACAATGCCTACTTAAGTACAAGAGGACCGTCACTCTCACTTTCTATGATATGAAACTCTCCTGTGAGTGCAGTTTTAGGTTCCGATGATTCACTTGAGGTTTACTGTATCCCTTGGACCTTCTAATTGACGATGAAATACAGAAATAGCATCCGAATTTAATACAAAACGCACAATGCCGACTTAAGTATAAGAGGACTGACACTCTCACTTTCTATGGTATGAACCTCCCCTGTGAGTCCAGTTTTAGATTCCGATGCTTCACTTCAGGTTTACTGTATCCCTTGGACCTTCTTATTGACGATGAAACACAGAAATTGCATCCGAATTTAATAGAAAAGGCACAATGCCGACTTAAGTACAAGAGGACCGACACTCCCACTTCCTATGATATGAACCTCTCCTGTGAGTGCAGATTTAGATACCGATGCTTCACTTCAGGTTTACTGTATCCCTTGGACCTTCTTATTGACAATGAAACACAGATATTGTATCCGAATTTAATACAAAAGGCACAATGCCGACTTAAGTACAGGAGGACAGACTCACTTTCTATGATATGAACCTCTCCTGTGAGTCCAGTTTTAGATTCCGATGCTTCACTTCAGGTTTACTGTATCCCTTGGACCTTCTTATTGACGATGAAACACAGAAATTGCATCCGAATTTAATACTAACGGCACAATGCCGACTTAAGTACAAGAGGACTGACACTCTCACCTTCTATGATATGAACCTCTCCTGTGAGTGCAGTTTTAGATTCCGATGCTTCACTTCAGGTTTACTGTATCCCTTAAACCTTCTTAGTGACGATGAAACACAGATGTTGAATCCAAATTTAATACAAAACACACAATGCCGACTTAAGTACAAGAGGACTGACACTCTCACTTTCTATGATATGAACATCTCCTGTGAGCCCAGTTTTAGATTCCGATGCATCACTTCAGGTTTACTGTATCGGTTGGACCTTCTTATTGACGATGAAACACAGAAATTGCATCCGAATTCAATACAAAATTTACAATGCCGACTTAAGTACAAGAGGACTGACGCTCTCACTTTCAATGATATGAACCGCTCCTGTGAGTCCAGTTTTAGGTTCCGATGCTTCACTTCTGGTTTACGTATCCCTTGGACCTTCTTATTGACGATGAAACACACAAATAGCATATGAATTTAATACAAGAGGCACACAGCCGACTTAAGTACAAGAGGACTGACACTCTCACTTTCAATGATATGAACCTCTCCTGTGAGTCCAGTTTTAGATTCCGATGCTTCACTACGGGTTTACTCTATCCCTTGGACCTTCTTATTGACGATGAAACACAGAAATTGCATCCGAATTTAATACGTAAGGCACAATGACGACTTAAGTACAAGAGGACTGACACTATCACTTTCTATGATATGAACTTGTACTGTGAGTCCAGCTTTAGATTCGGATGCTTCCCTTCAGGTTTACTGTATCCCTTGGACCTTCTTATTGACGATGAAACACAGAAATTGCATCCGAATTTAATACAAAAGGCAGAATGCCGACTTAAGTACAGGAGGACAGACTCACTTTCTATGATATGAACCTCTCCTGTAAGTCCAGTTTTAGATTCCGATGCTTCACTTCAGGTTTACTGTATCCCTTGGACCTTCTTATTGACGATGAAACACAGAAATTGCATCCGAATTTAATACTAAAGGCACAATGCCGACTTAAGTACAAGAGAGACTGACACTCTCACTTTCTATGATATGAACATCTCCTGTGAGTGCTGTTTTAGATTCCGATCCTTCACTTCAGGTTTACTGTATCCCTTGGACCTTCTTATTGACGATGAAACACAGAAATTGACTCCCAATGTAATATAAAAGGCACAATGCCGACTTAAGTACAAGGGGACTGACACTCTCTCTTCTTTGATATGAACCACTCCTGTGAGTCCAGTTTTAGATTCCGATGCTTCACTTCAGGTTTACTGTATCCCTTGGACCTTCTTATTGACGATGAATCACAGACATTGCATCCGAATTTAATAGAAAAGGCACAATGCCGCCTTAAGTACAAGAGGACCGACACTCCCACTTCCTATGATATGAACCTCTCCTGTGAGTGCAGATTTAGATACCGATGCTTCACTTCAGGTTTACTGTATCCCTTGGACCTTCTTATTGACAATGAAACACAGAAATTGTATCCGAATTACATACAAAAGGCACAATGCCGACTTAAGTACAGGAGGACAGACTCACTTTCTATGATATGAACCTCTCCTGTGAGTCCAGTTTTAGATTCCGATGCTTCACTTCAGGTTTACTGTATCCCTTGGCCCTTCTTATTGACGATGAAACACAGAAATTGCATCCGAATTTAATACTAAAGGCACAATGCCGACTTAAGTACAAGAGGACTGACACTCTCACCTTCTATGATGTGAACCTCTCCTGTGAGTGCAGTTTTAGATTCCGATGCTTCACTTCAGGTTTACTGTATCCCTTAAACCTTCTTAGTGACGATGAAACACAGAAGTTGAATCCAAATTTAATACAAAACACACAATGCCGACTTAAGTACAAGAGGACTGACACTCTCACATTCTATGATATGAACATCTCCTGTGAGCCCAGTTTTAGATTCCGATGCATCACTTCAGGTTTACTGTATCGGTTGGACCTTCTTATTGACGATGAAACACAGAAATTGCATCCGAATTCAATACAAAATTTACAATGCCGACTTAAGTACAAGAGGACTGACGCTCTCACTTTCAATGATATGAACCGCTCCTGTGAGTCCAGTTTTAGGTTCCGATGCTTCACTTCTGGTTTACGTATCCCTTGGACCTTCTTATTGACGATGAAACACACAAATAGCATCCGAATTTAATACAAGAGGGACACTTCCGACTTAAGTACAAGAGAACTGACACTCTCACTTTCAATGATATGAACCTCTCCTGTGAGTCCAGTTTTAGATTCCGATGCTTCACTACGGGTTTACTCTATCCCTTGGACCTTCTTATTGACGATGAAACACAGAAATTGCATCCGAATTTAATACGAAAGGCACAATGCCGACTTAAGTACAAGAGGACTGACACTGTCACTTTCTATGATATGAACTTGTACTGTGAGTCCAGCTTTAGATTCGGATGCTTCACTTCAGGTTTACTGTATCCCTTGGACCTTCTTATTGACGATGAAACACAGAAATTGCATCCGGATTTAATACAAAAGGCACCATGCCGACTTAAGTACAAGAGGACTGACACTCTCACTTTCTATGATATGAACCACTCCTGTGAGTCCAGTTTTAGATTCCGATGCTTCACTTCAGGTATACTGTATCCTTTGGTCCTTTTTATGGACGATGAAACACAGAAATTGCATCCGGACGTAATATAAAAGGCACAATGCCGACTTAAGTACAAGAGGAATGACACTCTCTCTTTCTATGATATGAACCTCTCATGTGAGTCCAGTTTTAGATTCCGATGCTTCACTTCAGGTTTACTGTATCCCTTTTACCTTCTTATTGACGATGAAACATAGAAATTGCATCCGAATTTAATACAAAGGGCACAATGCCTACTTAAGTACAAGAGGACCGTCACTCTCACTTTCTATGATATGAAACTCTCCTGTGAGTGCAGTTTTAGGTTCCGATGATTCACTTGAGGTTTACTGTATCCCTTGGACCTTCTAATTGACGCTGAAATACAGAAATGGCATCCGAATTTAATACAAAACGCACAATGCCGACTTAAGTATAAGAGGACTGACACTCTCACTTTCTATGGTATGAACCTCCCCTGTGAGTCCAGTTTTAGATTCCGATGCTTCACTTCAGGTTTACTGTATCCCTTGGACCTTCTTGTTGACGATGAAACACAAAAATTGCATCAGAATATAATACAAAAGGCACAATGCTGACTTAAGTACAAGAGGACTGACACTCTCACTTTCTATGATATGAACCTCTCCTGTGAGTCCAGTTTTAGATTCCGATGCTTCACTTCAGGTTTAGTGTAACCCTTGGACCTTCTTATTGACGATGAAACACAGAAATTGTATCCGAATTTAATACAAAAGGCACAATGCCGACTTAAGTACAAGAGGACTGACACTCTCACTTTCCATGATATGAACCCCTCCAGTGAGTCCAGTTTTAAATCCCGATGCTTCTCTTTAGGTTTACTGTATCCCTTGGACCTTCATATTGACGATGAAACACTGAAATTGCATCCCAATTTAATACAAAAGGCACAATGCCGACTTAAGTACAAGAGGACTGACACTATTACTTTCTATGATATGAACCTCTCCTGTGAGTGCAGCTTTAGATTCCGATGCTTCACTTCATTTTTACTGTATCCCTGGGACCTTCTTATTGACGATGAAACACGGAAATGGCATCCGAATTTAATACAAAAGGCACAATGCCGACTTAAGTACAAGAGGACTGACACTCTCACTTTCTATGATATGAACCCCTCCAGTGAGTACAGTTTTAAATCCCGAAGCTTCTCTTTAGGTTACTGTATCCCTTATACCTTCATATTGACGATGAAACACAGAAATTGCATCCGAATTTAATACAAAAGGCACAATGCCGACTTAAGTACAGGAGGACAGACTCACTTTCTATGATATGAACCTCTCCTGTGAGTCCAGTGTTAGATTCCGATGCTTCACTTCAGGTTTACTGTATCCCTTGGACCTTCTTATTGACGATGAAACACAGAATTTGCATCCGAATTTAATACTAAAGGCACAATGCCGACTTAAGTACAAGAGAGACTGACACTCTCACTTTCTATGATATGAACATCTCCTGTGAGTGCTGTTTTAGATTCCGATCCTTCACTTCAGGTTTACTGTATCCCTTGGACCTTCTTATAGACGATGAAACACAGAAACTGCATATGAATTTAATACAGAAGGCACTATGCCGACTTAAGTACAAGAGGACTGACACTCTCACTTTCTATGATATGAACCTCTCCTGTGAGACCAGTTTTAGATTCCGATGCTTCACTTCAGGTTTACTGTATTCCTTGGACCTTCTTATTGACGATGAAACACAGAAATTGCATCCCAATGTAATATAAAAGGCACAATGCCGACTTAAGTACAAGGGGACTGACACTCTCTCATTCTTTGATATGAAACTCTCCTGTGAGTCCAGTTTTAGACTCCGATGCTTCACTTCAGGTTTACTGTATCCCTTGGACCTTCTTATTGACGATGAAACACAGAAATTGCATCCGAATTTAATACAAAAGGCACAATGCCGACTTAAGTACAAGAGGACTGACACTATTACTTTCTATGATATTAACCTCACCTGTGAGTGCAGCTTTAGATAACGATGCTTCACTTCATTTTTACTGTCTCCCTGGGACCTTCTTATTGACGATGAAACACGGAAATGGCATCCGAATTTAATACAAAAGGCACAATGCCGACTTAAGTACAAGAGGACTGACACTCTCACTTTCTATGATATGAACCTCTCCAGTGAGTTCAGTTTTAGATTCCGATGCTTCACTTCAGGTTTACTATATCCCTTGGACCTTCTTATTGACGATGAAACACAGAAATAGCATCCGAATTTAATACAAAAGGCACAATGCCGACTTAAGTACAAGAGGACTGACACTCTCACTTTCTATGATATGATCCTCTCCTGTGAGTCCAGTTTTAGATTCCGATGCTTCACTTCAGGTTTACTGTATCCCTTGGACCTTCTTATTGACGATGAAACACAGAAATTGCATCCGAATTTAATAGAAAAGGCACAATGCCGACTTAAGTAAAAGAGGACCGACACTCCCACTTCCTATGATATGAACCTCTCCTGTGAGTGCAGATTTAGATACCGATGCTTCACTTCAGGTTTACTGTATCCCTTGGACCTTCTTATTGACAATGAAACACAGAAAGTGTATCCGAATTTAATACAAAAGGCACAATGCCGACTTAAGTACAGGAGGACAGACTCACTTTCTATGATATGAACCTCTCCTGAGAGTCCAGTTTTAGATTCCGATGCATCACTTCAGGTTTACTGTATCGGTTGGACCTTCTTATTGACGATGAAACACAGAAATTGCATCCGAATTCAATACAAAATTTACAATGCCGACTTAAGTTCAAGAGGACTGACGCTCTCACTTTCAATGATATGAACCGCTCCTGTGAGTCCAGTTTTAGGTTCCGATGCTTCACTTCTGGTTTACGTATCCCTTGGACCTTCTTATTGGCGGTGAAACACAGAAATAGCATCCGAATTTAATACAAGAGGCACACTGCCGACTTAAGTACAAGAGGACTGACACTATCACTTTCTATGATATGAACTTGTACTGTGAGTCCAGCTTTAGATTCGGATGCTTCACTTCAGGTTTACTGTATCCCTTGGACCTTCTTATTGACGATGAAACACAGAAATTGCATCCGCATTTAATACAAAAGGCACAATGCCGACTTAAGTACAAGAGGACTGACACTCTCACGTTCTATGATATGAACCACTCCTGTGAGTCCAGTTTTAGATTCCGATGCTTCACTTCAGGTATACTGTATCCTTTGGTCCTTTTTATGGACGATGAAACACAGAAATTGCATCCGGACGTAATATAAAAGGCACAATGCCGACTTAAGTACAAGAGGAGTGACACTCTCTCTTTCTATGATATGAACCTCTCATGTGAGTCCAGTTTTAGATTCCGATGCTTCACTTCAGGTTTACTGTATCCCTTTTACCTTCTTATTGACGATGAAACATAGAAATTGCATCCCAATTTAATACAAAGGGCACAATGCCTACTTAAGTACAAGAGGACCGTCACTCTCACTTTCTATGATATGAAACTCTCCTGTGAGTGCAGTTTTAGGTTCCGATGATTCACTTGAGGTTTACTGTATTCCTTGGACCTTCTAATTGACGATGAAATACAGAAATGGCATCCGAATTTAATACAAAACGCACAATGCCGACTTAAGTATAAGAGGACTGACACTCTCACTTTCTATGGTATGAACCTCCCCTGTGAGTCCAGTTTCAGATTCCGATGCTTCACTTCAGGTTTACTGTATCCCTTGGACCTTCTTGTTGACGATGAAACACAAAAATTGCATCAGAATATAATACAAAAGGCACAATGCTGACTTAAGTACAAGAGGACTGACACTCTCACTTTCTATGATATGAACCTCTCCTGTGAGTCCAGTTTTAGATTCCGATGCTTCACTTCAGGTTTAGTGTTACCCTTGGACCTTCTTATTGACGATGAAACACAGAAATTGTATCCGAATTTAATACAAAAGGCACAATGCCGACTTAAGTACAAGAGGACTGACACTCTCACTTTCTATGATATGAACCCCTCCAGTGAGTCCAGTTTTAAATCCCGATGCTTCTCTTTAGGTTTACTGTATCCCTTGGACCTTCATATTGACGATGAAACACTGAAATTGCATCCCAATTTAATACAAAAGGCACAATGCCGACTTAACTACAAGAGGACTGACACTATTACTTTCTATGATATGAACCTCTCCTGTGAGTGCAGCTTTAGATTCCGATGCTTCACTTCATTTTTACTGTATCCCTGGGACCTTCTTATTGACGATGAAACACGGAAATGGCATCCGAATTTAATACAAAAGGCACAATGCCGACTTAAGTACAAGAGGACTGACACTCTCACTTTCTATGATATGAACCCCTCCAGTGAGTACAGTTTTAAATCCCGATGCTTCTCTTTAGGTTACTGTATCCCTTATACCTTCATATTGACGATGAAACACAGAAATTGCATCCGAATTTAATACAAAAGGCACAATGCCGACTTAAGTACAGGAGGACAGACTCACTTTCTATGATATGAACCTCTCCTGTGAGTCCAGTTTTAGATTCCGATGCTTCACTTCAGGTTTACTGTATCACTTGGACCTTCTTATTGACGATGAAACACAGAATTTGCATCCGAATTTAATACTAAAGGCACAATGCCGACTTAAGTACAAGAGAGACTGACACTCTCACTTTCTATGATATGAACATCTCCTGTGAGTGCTGTTATAGATTCCGATCCTTCACTTCAGGTTTACTGTATCCCTTGGACCTTCTTATAGACGATGAAACACAGAAACTGCATATGAATTTAATACAGAAGGCACTATGCCGACTTAAGTATAAGAGGACTGACACTCTCACTTTCTATGATATGAACCTCTCCTGTGAGTCCAGTTTTAGATTCCGATGCTTCACTTCAGGTTTACTGTATCCCTTGGACCTTCTTATTGACGATGAATCACATAAATAGCATCCGAATTTAAAACAAAAGGCACAATGCCGACTTAAGTACAAGAGGACTGACACTCTCACTTTCTATGATATGAACCTCTCCTGTGAGTCCAGTTTTAGATTCCGATGCTTCACTTCAGGTTTACTGTATTCCTTGGACCTTCTTATTGACGATGAAACACAGAAATTGCATCCCAATGTCATATAAAAGGCACAATGCCGACTTAAGTACAAGGGGACTGACACTCTCTCATTCTTTGATATGAAACTCTCCTGTGAGTCCAGTTTTAGACTCCGATGCTTCACTTCAGGTTTACTGTATCCCTTGGACCTTCTTATTGACGATGAAACACAGAAATTGCATCCGAATTTAATACAAAAGGCACAATGCCGACTTAAGTACAAGAGGACTGACACTATTACTTTCCATGATATTAACCCCTCCTGTGAGTGCAGCTTTAGATAACGATGCTTCACTTCATTTTTACTGTCTCCCTGGGACCTTCTTATTGACGATGAAACACGGAAATGGCATCCGAATTTAATACAAAAGGCACAATGCCGACTTAAGTACAAGAGGACTGACACTCTCACTTTCTATGATATGAACCTCTCCAGTGAGTTCAGTTTTAGATTCCGATGCTTCACTTCAGGTTTACTATATCCCTTGGACCTTCTTATTGACGATGAAACACAGAAATAGCATCCGAATTTAATACAAAAGGCACAATGCCGACTTAAGTACAAGAGGACTGACACTCTCACTTTCTATGATATGATCCTCTCCTGTGAGTCCAGTTTTAGATTCCGATGCTTCACTTCAGGTTTACTGTATCCCTTGGACCTTCTTATTGACGATGAAACACAGAAATTGCATCCGAATTTAATAGAAAAGGCACAATGCCGACTTAAGTACAAGAGGACCGACACTCCCACTTCCTATGATATGAACCTCTCCTGTGAGTGCAGATTTAGATACCGATGCTTCACTTCAGGTTTACTGTATCCCTTGGACCTTCATATTGACGATGAAACACTGAAATTGCATCCCAATTTAATACAAAAGGCACAATGCCGACTTAAGTACAAGAGGACTGACACTATTACTTTCTATGATATGAACCTCTCCTGTGAGTGCAGCTTTAGATTCCGATGCTTCACTTCATTTTTACTGTATCCCTGGGACCTTCTTATTGACGATGAAACACGGAAATGGCATCCGAATTTAATACAAAAGGCACAATGCCGACTTAAGTACAAGAGGACTGACACTCTCACTTTCTATGATATGAACCCCTCCAGTGAGTACAGTTTTAAATCCCGATGCTTCTCTTTAGGTTACTGTATCCCTTATACCTTCATATTGACGATGAAACACAGAAATTGCATCCGAATTTAATACAAAAGGCACAATGCCGACTTAAGTACAGGAGGACAGACTCACTTTCTATGATATGAACCTCTCCTGTGAGTCCAGTTTTAGATTCCGATGCTTCACTTCAGGTTTACTGTATCCCTTGGACCTTCTTATTGACAATGAAACACAGAATTTGCATCCGAATTTAATACTAAAGGCACAATGCCGACTTAAGTACAAGAGAGACTGACACTCTCACTTTCTATGATATGAACATCTCCTGTGAGTGCTGTTTTAGATTCCGATCCTTCACTTCAGGTTTACTGTATCCCTTGGACCTTCTTATAGACGATGAAACACAGAAACTGCATATGAATTTAATACAGAAGGCACTATGCCGACTTAAGTATAAGAGGACTGACACTCTCACTTTCTATGATATGAACCTCTCCTGTGAGTCCAGTTTTAGATTCCGATGCTTCACTTCAGGTTTACTGTATCCCTTGGACCTTCTTATTGACGATGAATCACATAAATTGCATCCGAATTTAAAACAAAAGGCACAATGCCGACTTAAGTACAAGAGGACTAACACTCTCACTTTCTATGATATGAACCTCTCCTGTGAGTCCAGTTTTAGATTCCGATGCTTCACTTCAGGTTTACTGTATTCCTTGGACCTTCTTATTGACGATGAAACACAGAAATTGCATCCCAATGCAATATAAAAGGCACAATGCCGACTTAAGTACAAGGGGACTGACACTCTCTCATTCTTTGATATGAAACTCTCCTGTGAGTCCAGTTTTAGACTCCGATGCTTCACTTCAGGTTTACTGTATCCCTTGGACCTTCTTATTGACGATGAAACACAGAAATTGCATCCGAATTTAATACAAAAGGCACAATGCCGACTTAAGTACAAGAGGACTGACACTATTACTTTCTATGATATTAACCTCTCCTGTGAGTGCAGCTTTAGATAACGATGCTTCACTTCATTTTTACTGTCTCCCTGGGACCTTCTTATTGACGATGAAACACGGAAATGGCATCCGAATTTAATACAAAAGGCACAATGCCGACTTAAGTACAAGAGGACTGACACTCTCACTTTCTATGATATGAACCTCTCCAGTGAGTTCAGTTTTAGATTCCGATGCTTCACTTCAGGTTTACTATATCCCTTGGACCTCCTTATTGACGATGAAACACAGAAATAGCATCCGAATTTAATACAAAAGGCACAATGCCGACTTAAGTACAAGAGGACTGACACTCTCACTTTCTATGATATGATCCTCTCCTGTGAGTCCAGTTTTAGATTCCGATGCTTCACTTCAGGTTTACTGTATCCCTTGGACCTTCTTATTGACGATGAAACACAGAAATTGCATCCGAATTTAATAGAAAAGGCACAATGCCGACTTAAGTACAAGAGGACCGACACTCCCACTTCCTATGATATGAACCTCTCCTGTGAGTGCAGATTTAGATACCGATGCTTCACTTCAGGTTTACTGTATCCCTTGGACCTTCTAATTGACAATGAAACACAGAAAGTGTATCCGAATTTAATACAGAAGGCACAATGCCGACTTAAGTACAGGAGGACAGACTCACTTTCTATGATATGAACCTCTCCTGTGAGTCCAGTTTTAGATTCCGATGCATCACTTCAGGTTTACTGTATCGGTTGGACCTTCTTATTGACGATGAAACACAGAAATTGCATCCGAATTCAATACAAAATTTACAATGCCGACTTAAGTTCAACAGGACTGACGCTCTCACTTTCAATGATATGAACCGCTCCTGTGAGTCCAGTTTTAGGTTCCGATGCTTCACTTCTGGTTTACGTATCCCTTGGACCTTCTTATTGGCGGTGAAACACAGAAATAGCATCCGAATTTAATACAAGAGGCACACTGCCGACTTAAGTACAAGAGGACTGACACTATCAATTTCTGTGATAGGAACTTCTCCTGTGAGTCCACTTTTAGATTCCGATGCTTCACTTCAGGTTTACTGTATCCCTTGGACCTTCTTGTTGACGATGAAACACAAAAAATGCATCAGAATATTATACAAAAGGCACCATGCTGACTTAAGTACAAGAGGACTGACACTCTCACTTTCTATGATATCAACCTCTCATGTGAGTCCAGTTTTCGATTCCGATGCTTCACTTCAGGTTTACTGTATCCCTTTTACCCTCTTATTGACGTTGAAACATAGAAATTGGATCTGAATTTAATACAAAGGGCACAATGCCTACTTAAGTACAAGAGGACCGTCACTCTCACTTTCTATGATATGAAACTCTCCTGTGAGTGCAGTTTTAGCTTCCGATGATTCACTTGAGGTTTACTGTATCCCTTGGACCTACTTATTGACGATGAAATACAGAAATAGCATCCGAATTTAATACAAAACGCACAATGCCGACTTAAGTACAAGAGGACTGACACTCTCACATTCTATGATATGAACCTCCCATGTGAGTCCTGTTTTAGATTCCGATGCTTCACTTCAGGTTTACTGTATCCCTTGGACCTTCTTGTTGACGATGAAACACAAAAATTGCATCAGAATATAATACAAAAGGCACAATGCTGACTTAAGTACAAGAGGACTGACACTCTCACTTTCTATGATATGAACCTCTCCTGTGAGTCCAGTTTTAGATTCCGATGCTTCACTTCAGGTTTATTGTAACCCTTGGACCTTCTTATTGACGATGAAACACAGAAATTGCATCCGAATTTAATAGAAAAGGCACACTGCCGACTTAAGTACAAGAGGACTGAAATTATTACTTTCTATGATATGAACCTCTCCTGTGAGTGCAGCTTTAGATTCCGATGCTTCACTTCATTTTTACTGTATCCCTGGGACCTTCTTATTGACGATGAAACACAGAAATGGCATCCGAATTTAATACAAAAGGCACAATGCCGACTTAAGTACAAGAGGACTGACACTCTCACTTTCTATGATATGAACCTCTCCAGTGAGTTCAGTTTTAGATTCCGATGCTTCACTTCAGGTTTACTATATCCCTTGGACCTTCTTATTGACGATGAAACACAGAAATAGCATCCGAATTTAATAGAAAAGGCACAATGCCGACTTAAGTACAAGAGGACCGACACCCCCACTTCCTATGATATGAACCTCTCCTGTGAGTGCAGATTTAGATACTGATGCTTCACTTCAGGTTTACTGTATCCCTTGGACCTTCTTATTGACAGTGAAACACAGAAATTGTATCCGAATTTAATACAAAAGGCACAATGCCGAATTAAGTACAGGAGGACAGACTCACTTTCTATGATATGAACCTCTCCTGTGAGTCCAGTTTTAGATTCCGATGCTTCACTTCAGGTTTACTGTATCCCTTGGACCTTCCTATTGACGATGAAACACAGAAATTGCATCCGAATTTTATACTAAAGGCACAATGCCGGCTTAAGTACAAGAGGACTGACACTCTCACTTTCTATGATATGAACATCTCCTGTGAGTGCAGTTTTAGATTCCGATCCTTCACTTCAGGTTTACTGTATCCCTTGGACCATCTTATTGTTGATGAAACACAGAAATTGCATCCGAATTTAATACAAAAGGCACAATGCCGACTTAATTACAAGAGGACTGACACTCTCACTTTCTATGAAATGAACCTCTCCTGTGAGTCCAGTTTTACAGTAAGATGCTTCACTTCAGGGTTACTGTATCCTTTGGACCTTCTTATTGACGATGAAACACAGAAATTGCATCCGAATTAAATACAAAATGCACAATGCCGACTAAAGAACAAGAGACTGACACTCTATCTTTCTATGATATGAACCTGTCCTGTGAGTCGAGTTTTAGATTCCGCTGCTTCACTTCAGGTTAACTGTATCCCTTGGACATTCTTATTGACGACGAAACACAGAAATTGCATCCGAAATTAATACAAAAGGCACAATGTCAACTTAAGTACAAGAGGACTGACACTCTCACTTTCTATGATATGGACCAATCCTGTGAGTCCAGTTTTAGTTTCCGATGCTTGACTGCAGGTTTACTGTATCCCTTGGACCTTCTTATTGACGATGAAACACAGAAATTGAATCCGAATTTAATACAAAAGGCACAATGCCAACTTAAGTACAAGAGGACTGACACTCTCACTTTCTATGATATGAACCTCTCCTGTGAGTCCAGTTTCAGATTCCGATGCTTCACTTCAGGTTTACTGTATCCCTTGGACCTTCTTATTGACGACGAAACACAGAAATTGCATCCAAATTTAATACAAAAAGCACAATGCCGACCTAAGTACAAGGCGGCTGACACTCTCACTTTCTATGATATGAACGTCTCCTGTGAGTCCAGCTTTAGATTCCGATGCTTCACTTCAGGTTTACTGTATCCCTTGGACCTTCTCATTGGCGATGAAACACAGAAATTGCAGCCGAATTTAATAGAAAAGGCACGATGCCGACTTAAGTACAACAGGACTGACACTCTGACTGTCTATGATATTAACCTCTCCTGTGAGTGCTGTTTTACATTCCGATGCTTCACTTCATGTTTACTGTATCCCTTGGACCTTCTTATTGACGATGAAACACAGAAATTGCATCCGAATTTAATACAAATGGCACGATGCCGACTTAAATACAAGAGGACTGACACTCTCACTTTCTATGATATGAACCTCTCCTGTGAGTCCAGTTTTAGATGCCGATGCTTCTCTTCAGGTTTACTGTATCCCTTGGAACTTCTTATTGACAACGAAACACAGAAATTGCATCCGAATTTAATACAAATGGCACTATGCCGACCTAAGTAGAAGAGGACTGACACTCTCACTTTTTACGATATGAACGTCTCCTGCGAGTCCAGTTTTAGATTCCGATGCTTCACTTCAGGTTTACTGTATACCTTGGACTTTCTTATTGACGATAAAACACAGAAATTGCATAAGAATTTAATACAAAAGGCACAATGCCGACTTAAGTACAAGAGGACTGACACTCTCTCTTTCTATGATATAAACCTCTCCTGTGAGTCCAGTTTTAGATTCCGATGCTTCACCTCAGCTTTACTGTATCCCTTGGACCTTATTATTGACGATGAAACACAGAACCTGCATCCGAATTTAATACAAGAGCCACAATGCCGACTTAAGTACAAGAGGACTGACACTCTCACATTCTATTATATGAACCTCTCCTGTGAGTCAAGTTTTAGATTCCGATGCTTCACATCAGGTTTACGTTATCCCTTGGACCTTCTTATTGACGATGAAACTTAGAAATTGCATCCGAATTTAATACAAAATGCACAATGCCGACTTAAGTACAAGAAGACTGACACTCTCACTTTCTCTGATATGAACCTCTCCTGTGAGTCCAGTTTTAGATTCCGATGCTTCACTTCGGATTTACTGTATCCCTTGGACCTTCTCATTGGCGATGAAACACAGAAATTGCAGCCGAATTTAATAGAAAAGGCACGATGCCGACTTAAGTACAACAGGACTGACACTCTGACTGTCTATGATATTAACCTCTCCTGTGAGTGCTGTTTTACATTCCGATGCTTCACTTCATGTTAACTGTATCCCTTGGACCTTCTTATTGACGATGAAACACAGAAATTGCATCCGAATTTAATACAAATGGCACGATGCCGACTTAAATACAAGAGGACTGACACTCTCACTTTCTATGATATGAACCTCTCCTGTGAGTCCAGTTTTAGATGCCGATGCTTCTCTTCAGGTTTACTGTATCCCTTGGAACTTCTTATTGACAACGAAACACAGAAATTGCATCCGAATTTAATACAAATGGCACTATGCCGACCTAAGTAGAAGAGGACTGACACTCTCACTTTTTACGATATGAACGTCTCCTGCGAGTCCAGTTTTAGATTCCGATGCTTCACTTCAGGTTTACTGTATACCTTGGACTTTCTTATTGACGATAAAACACAGAAATTGCATAAGAATTTAATACAAAAGGCACAATGCCGACTTAAGTACAAGAGGACTGACACTCTCTCTTTCTATGATATAAACCTCTCCTGTGAGTCCAGTTTTAGATTCCGATGCTTCACCTCAGCTTTACTGTATCCCTTGGACCTTATTATTGACGATGAAACACAGAACCTGCATCCGAATTTAATACAAGAGCCACAATGCCGACTTAAGTACAAGAGGACTGACACTCTCACATTCTATTATATGAACCTCTCCTGTGAGTCAAGTTTTAGATTCCGATGCTTCACATCAGGTTTACTGTATCCCTTGGACCTTCTTATTGACGATGAAACTTAGAAATTGCATCCGAATTTAATACAAAATGCACAATGCCGACTTAAGTACAAGAAGACTGACACTCTCACTTTCTCTGATATGAACCTCTCCTGTGAGTCCAGTTTTAGATTCCGATGCTTCACTTCGGATTTACTGTATCCCTTGGACCTTCTTATTGACGATGAAACAAAGAAATTGCATCCGAATTAAATACAAAATGCACAATGCCGACTTAAGGACAAGAGGACTGACACTCTATCTTTCTATGATATGAATCTGTCCTGTGAGTCCAGTTTTGGATTCCGATGCTTCACTTCAGGTTTACTGTATCCCTTGGACCTACTTATTGACGACGAAACAAAGAAATTGCATCCGAATTTAATACAAAAGGCACAATGCCGACTTAAGTACAAGAGGACTGACACTCTCACTTTCTATGATATGGACCTCTCCTGTGAGTCCAGTTTTAGATTCCGATGCTTCACTTCAGGTTTGCTGTATACCTTGGACCTTCTTATTGACGATGAATCACAGAAATTGCATCCGAATGTAATACAAAAGGCACAATGCCGACTTAAGTACAAGAGGACTGACACTCTCACTTTCTATGATAGGAACCTCTCCTGTGAGTCCAGTTTTAGATTCCGATGCTTCACTTCAGGTTTACTGTATCACTTGGACCTTCTTATTGACGACGAAACACAGAAATGGCATCCGAATTTAATACAAAAGGCACAATGCCGACTTAAGTACAAGAGGACTGACACTCTCACTTTCTATGATATGAACCTCTCCTGTGAGTCCAGTTTTAGATTCCGAAGCTTCACTTCAGGTTTACTGTATCCCTTGGACCTTCTTATTGACGATGAAACACAGAAATTGCATTCTAATTTAATACAAAAGGCACAATGCCAACCTAAGTTGAAGAGGACTGACGCTCTCACTTTCTATGATATGAACCTCTCCAGTGAGTCCAGTTTTAGATTCCGATGCTTCACTTCAGGTTTACTGTATCCCTTGGACCTTCTTATTGACGATGAAACACAGAAATTGCATCCGAATTTAATACAAAAGGCACAATGCCAACCTAAGTAGAAGAGGACTGACACTCTCACTTTCTATGATATGAACGTCTCCTGTGAGTCCAGTATTAGATTCCGTTGCTTCACTTCAGGTTTACTGCATCCCTTGGAAATTCTTATTGACGATAAAACACAGAAATTGCATCCGAATTTAATACATAAGGCACAATGCCGACTTAAGTAAAAGAGGACTGACAGTCTCACTTTCTATGATATAAACCTCTCCTGTGAGTCCAGTTTTAGATTCCGATGCTTCACCTCAGGTTTACTGTATCCCTTGGACCTTCCTATTGACGATGAAACACAGAAATTATATCCGAATTTAATACAAAAGGCACAATGCCAACCTAAGTAGAAGAGGACTGACACTCTCACTTTCTATGATATGAACGTCTCCTGTGAGTCCAGTTTTAGATTCCGATGCTTCACTTCAGGTTTACTGTACCCCTTGGAAATTCTTATTGACGATAAAACACAGAAATTCCATCCGAATTTCATACAAAAGGCACAATGCCGACTTAAGTACAAGAGGACTGACACTCTCACTTTCTATGATATAAACCTCTCCTGTGAGTCCAGTTTTAGATTCCGATGCTTCACCTCAGGTTTACTGTATCCCTTGGACCTTCTTATTGACGATAAAACACAGAAATTGCATCCGAATTTAATACAAAAGGCTCAATGCCGACTTAAGTACAAGAGGACTGACACTCTATCTTTCTATGATATGAACCTGTCCTGTGAGTCCAGTTTTAGATTCCGATGCTTCACTTCAGGTTTACTGTATCCCTTGGACCTTCTAATTGACTACGAAACACAGAAATTGCATCCGAATTTAATACAAAAGGCACAATGCCGACTTAAGTACAAGAGGACTGACACTCTCACTTTCTATGATATGGACCACTCCTGTGAGTCTAGTTTTAGTTTCCGATGCTTCACTGGAGGTTTACTGTATCCCTTAGACCTTCTTATTGACGACGAAACACAGAAATTGAATCCGAATTTAATACAAAAGGCACAAGGCCAACTTAAGTACAAGAGGATTGACACTCTCACTTTCTATGATATGAACCTGCCCTGTGAGTCCAGTTTTAGATTCCGATGCTTAACTTCAGGTTTACTGTATCCCTTGGACCTTCTTATTGACGATAAAACACAGAAATTGCATCCGAATATAATACAAAAGCACAATGCGAACTTAAGTACAAGAGGACTGACACTCTCTCTTTCTATGATATGAAACCCTCCTGTAAGTGCAGTTTTACATTCCGATGCTTCACTACAGGTTTACTGTATCCCTTGGACCTTCTTATTGACGATGAAACACAGAAATTGCATCCAAATTTAATACAAAAGGCACAATGCCGACTTAAGTACAAGACGGCTGACACTCTCACTTTCTATGATATGAACCTCTCCTGTGAGTCCAGTTTTAGGTTCCGATGCTTCACTACGGGTTTACTCTATCCCTTGGACCTTCTTATTGACGATGGAACACAGAAATTGCATCCGAATTTAATACGAAAGGCACAATGCCGACTTAAGTACAAGAGGACTGACACTATCACTTTCTATGATATGAACTTCTACTGTGAGTCCAGCTTTAGATTCGGATGCTTCACTTCAGGTTTACTGTATCCCTTGGACCTTCTTATTGACGATGAAACACAGAAATTGCATCCGAATTTAATACAAAAGGCACAATGCCGACCTAAGTACAAGAGGACTGACACTCTCACTTTCTATGATATGAACCTCTCCTGTGAGTCCAGTTTTAGATTCCGATGCTTCACTTCAGGAATACTGTATCCTTTGGTCCTTTTTATGGACGATGAAACACAGAAATTGCATCCGGACGTAATATAAAAGGCACAATGCCGACTTAAGTACAAGAAGAATGACACTCTCTCTTTCTATGATATGAACCTCTCATGTGAGTCCAGTTTTAGATTCCGATGCTTCACTTCAGGTTTACTGTATCCCTTTTACCTTCTTATTGACGATGAAACATAGAAATTGCATCTGAATGTAATACAAAGGGCACAATGCCGACTTAAGTACAAGAGGACTGACACACTCATTTTCTATGATATGAACCTCTCCTGTGAATGCAGTTTTAGATACGATGCTTCACTACAGGTTTACTGTATCCCTTGAACCTTCTTATTGACGATGAAACACAGATATTTCATCCGAATTTAATACAAAAGGTACAATGCCGACTTAAGTACAAGAGGACTGACACTCTCAATTTCTGTGATAGGAACTTCTCCTGTGAGTCCACTTTTAGATTCCGATGCTTCACTTCAGGTTTACTGTATCCCTTGGACCTTCTTGTTGACGATGAAACACAAAAAATGCATCAGAATATTATACAAAAGGCACAATGCTGACTTAAGTACAAGAGGACTGACACTCTCACTTTCTATGATATCAACCTCTCATGTGAGTCCAGTTTTCGATTCCGATGCTTCACTTCAGGTTTACTGTATCCCTTTTACCTTCTTATTGACGATGAAACATAGAAATTGGATCTGAATTTAATACAAAGGGCACAATGCCTACTTAAGTACAAGAGGACCGTCACTCTCACTTTCTATGATATGAAACTCTCCTGTGAGTGCAGTTTTAGCTTCCAATGATTCACTAGAGGTTTACTGTATCCCTTGGACCTACTTATTGACGATGAAATACAGAAATAGCATCCGAATTTAATACAAAACGCACAATGCCGACTTAAGTACAAGAGGACTGACACACTCACATTCTATGATATGAACCTCCCCTGTGAGTCCAGTTTTAGATTCCGATGCTTCACTTCAGGTTTACTGTATCCCTTGGACCTTCTTGTTGACGATGAAACACAAAAATTGCATCAGAATATAATACAAAAGGCACAATGCTGACTTAAGTACAAGAGGACTGACACTCTCACTTTCTATGATATGAACCTCTCCTGTGAGTCCAGTTTTAGATTCCGATGCTTCACTTCAGGTTTAGTGTAACCCTTGGACCTTCTTATTGACGATGAAACACAGAAATTGCATCCGAATTTAATAGAAAAGGCACAATGCCGACTTAAGTACAAGAGGACTGACACTATTACTTTCTATGATATGAACCTCTCCTGTGAGTGCAGCTTTAGATTCCGATGCTTCACTTCATTTTTACTGTATCCCTGGGACCTTCTTATTGACGATGAAACACAGAAAAGGCATCCGAATTTAATACAAAAGGCACAATGCCGACTTAAGTACTAGAGGACTGACACTCTCACTTTCTATGATATGAACCTCTCCAGTGAGTTCAGTTTTAGATTCCGATGCTTCACTTCAGGTTTACTATATCCCTTGGACCTTCTTATTGACGATGAAACACAGCAATAGCATCCGAATTTAATAGAAAAGGCACAATGCCGACTTAAGTACAAGAGGACCGACACCCCCACTTCCTATGATATGAACCTCTCCTGTGAGTGCAGATTTAGATACCGATGCTTCACTTCAGGTTTACTGTATCCCTTGGACCTTTTTATTGACAGTGAAACACAGAAATTGTATCCGAATTTAATACAAAACGGACAATGCCGAATTAAGTACAGGAGGACAGACTCACTTTCTATGATATGAACCTCTGCTGTGAGTCCAGTTTTAGATTCCGATGCTTCACTTCAGGTTTACTGTATCCCTTGGACCTTCCTATTGACGATGAAACACAGAAATTGCATCCGAATTTAATACTAAAGGCACAATGCCGGCTTAAGTACAAGAGGACTGACACTCTCACTTTCTATGATATGAACATCTCCTGTGAGTGCAGTTTTAGATTCCGATCCTTCACTTCAGGTTTACTGTATCCCTTGGACCTTCTTATAGACGATGAAACACAGAAATTGCATATGAATTTAATACAGAAGGCACTATGCCGACTTAAGTACAAGAGGACTGACACTCTCACTTTCTATGATATGAACCTCTCCTGTGAGTCCAGTTTTAGATTCCGATGCTTCACTTCAGGTTTACTGTATCCCTTGGACCTTATTATTGACGATGAAACACAGAAATTGCATCCGAATTTAATACAAAAAAGGCACAATGCCGACTTAAGTACAAGAGGACTGACACTCTCACTTTCTATGATATGAACCTCTCCTGTGAGTCCAGTTTTAGATTCCGATGCTTCACTTCAGGTTTACTGTATCCCTTGGACCTTCTTATTGACGATGAAACACAGAAATTACATCCCAAAGTAATATAAAAGGCACAATGCCGACTTAAGTACAAGAGGACTGACACTCTCTCATTCTTTGATATGAACCTCACCTGTGAGTCCAGTTTTAGATTCCGATGCTTCACTTCAGGTTTACTGCATCCCTTGGACCTTCTTATTGACGATGAAACACAGAAATTGCATCCGAATTTAAGACAAAAGGTACAATGCCGACTTAAGAAAAAGAGGAATAACACTCTCACTTTCTATGATATGAACCTCTCCTGTGAGTCCAGTTATAGATCCGATGCTTCACTTCAGATTTACTGTATCCCTTGGACCTTCTTATTGACGATGAAACTTAGAAATTGCATCCGAATTTAATACAAAATGCACAATGCCGACTTAAGTACAAAGGGACTGATACTCACACTTCTTATGATATGAACCTCTCCTGTGAGTCCAGTTTTATATTCCGAAGCTTCACTTCCGGTTCACTGTATCCCTTGGACCTTCTTATTGACGATGAAACACAGAAACTGCATCCGAATTAAATACAAAATGCACAATGCCGAGTTAAGAACAAGAGGACTGACACTCTATCTTTCTATGATATGAACCTGTCCTGTGAGTCCAGTTTTAGATTCCGATGCTTCACTTCAGGTTTACTGCATCCCTTGGACAATCTTATTGACGACGAAACACAGAAATTGCATCCGAATTTAATACAAAAGGCACAATGCCGACTTAAGTACAAGAGGACTGACACTCTCACTTCATATGATATGGACCACTCCTGTGAGTCCAGTTTTAGTTTCCGATGCTTCACTGCAGGTTTACTGTTTCCCTTGGACCTTCTTATTGACGACGAAACACAGAAATTGAATTCGAATTTAATACAAAAGACACAATGCCAACTTAAGTACCAGAAAACTGACACTCTCACTTTCTATGATATGAACCTCTCCTGTCAGTCCAGTTTCAGATTCCGACGCTTCACTTCAGGTTTACTGTATCACTTGGACCTTCTTATTGACGACGAAACACAGAAATTGCATCCAAATTTAATACAAAAGGCACAATGCCGACCTAAGTACAAGACGGCTGACACTCTCAATTTCTATGATATGAACGACTCCTGTGAGTCCAGTTTTAGATTCTGATGCATCACTTCAGGTTTACTGTATCCCTTGGACCTTCGTATTGACGATAAAACACAGAAATTGCATCCGAATTTAATACAAAAGGCACAATGCCGACTTAAGTACAAGAGGACTGACACTCTCACTTTCTATGATATAAACCTCTCCTGTGATTCCAGTTTTAGATTCCGATGCTTCACCTCAGGTTTACTGTATCCCTTGGACCATCTTATTGTTGATGAAACACAGAAATTGCATCCGAATTTAATACAAAAGGCACAATGCCGACTTAATTACAAGAGGACTGACACTCTCACTTTCTATGAAATGAACCTCTCCTGTGAGTCCAGTTTTACAGTAAGATGCTTCACTTCGGGGTTACTGTATCCTTTGGACCTTCTTATTGACGATGAAACACAGAAATTGCATCCGAATTAAATACAAAATGCACAATGCCGACTAAAGAACAAGAGGACTGACACTCTATCTTTCTATGATATGAACCTGTCCTTGTGAGTCGAGTTTTAGATTCCGATGCTTCACTTCAGGTTAACTGTATCCCTTGGACCTTCTTATTGACGACGAAACACAGAAATTGCATCCAAATTTAATACAAGAAGCACAATGCCGACCTAAGTACAAGACGGCTGACACTCTCACTTTCTATGATATGAACGTCTCCTGTGAGTCCAGCTTTAGATTCCGATGCTTCACTTCAGGTTTACTGTATCCCTTGGACCTTCTCATTGGCGATGAAACACAGAAATTGCAGCCGAATTTAATACAAAAACACAATGCCGACTAAAGTACAAGAGGACTGACACTCTCACTTTCTATGATATGAACCTCTCCTGTGAGTGCAGTTTTAGATTCTGATTCTTCACTTCAGGTTTACTGTATCCCTTGGACCTTCTTATTGACGATGAAACACAGAAATTGCATCCGAATCTAATACAAGAGGCACAATGCCGACGTAAGTACAAGAGGACTGACACTCTCACATTCTATGATATGAACCTCTCCTGTGAGTCCAGTTTTAAATTCCGATGCTTCACTTCAGGTTTACTGTATCCCTTGGACCTCCTTATTGACGAAGAAACACAGAAATTGCATCCGATTTTAATACAAAAGGCACAATGCCGACTTAAGTACAAGAGGACTGACACTCTCACTTTCTATGATATGAACCTCTCCTGTGAGTGCAGTTTTACATTCCGATGCTTCACTTCATGTTTACTGTGTCCCTTGGACCTTCTTATTGACGATGAAACACAGAAATTGAATCCGAATTTAATACAAAAGGCACGATGCGGACTTAAGTACAAGAGGACTGACACTCTCACTTTCTATGATATGAACCTCTCCTGTGAGTTCAGTGTTCGATTCCGATGCTTTACTTCAGGTTTACTGTATCCCTTGGACCTTCTTATTGACGACGAAACACAGAAATTGCATCCGAATTTAATACAAAAGGCACTATGCCGACCTAAGTAGAAGAGGACTGACACTCTCACTTTCTATGATATGAACGTCTCCTGTGAGTCCAGTTTTAGATTCCGATGCTTCACTTCAGGTTTACTGTATCACTTGGACCTTCTTATTGACGATAAAACACAGAAATTGCATCCGAATTTAACACAAAAGGCACAATGCCGACTTAAGTACAAGAGGACTGACACTCTCACTTTCTATGATATAAACCTCTCCTGTGAGTCCAGTTTTAGATTCCGATGCTTCACCTCAGGTTTACTGTATCCCTTGGACCTTCTTATTGACGATGAAACACAGAAACTGCATTCGAATTTAATACAAAAGGCACAATGCCGACTTAAGTACAAGAGGACTGACACTCTCACTTCCTATGATATGACCCTCTCCCGTGAGTCCAGTTTTAAATTCCGATGCTTCACTTCAGGTTTACTGTATCCCTTGGACCTTCTTATTGACGAAGAATCACAGAAATTGCATCCGAATTTAATAGAAAAGGCACGATGCCGACTTAAGTACAACAGGACTGACACTCTGACTTTCTATGATATTAACCTCTCCTGTGAGTGCAGTTTTACATTCCGATGCTTCACTTCATGTTTACTGTATCCCTTGGACCTTCTTATTGACGATGAAACTCAGAAATTGCATCCGATTTTAATACAAATGGCACGATGCCGACTTAAGTACAAGAGGACTGACACTCTCACTTTCTATGATATGAACCTCTCCTGTGAGTCCAGTTTTAGATGCCGATGCTTCTCTTCAGGTTTACTGTATCCCTTGGAACTTCTTATTGACAACGAAACACAGAAATTGCATCCGAATTTAATACAAATGGCACTATGCCGACCTAAGTAGAAGAGGACTGACACTCTCACTTTTTACGATATGAACGTCTCCTGCGAGTCCAGTTTTAGATTCCGATGCTTCACTTCAGGTTTACTGTATACCTTGGACCTTCTTATTGACGATAAAACACAGAAATTGCATCCGAATTTAATACAAAGGGCACAATGCCGACTTAAGTACAAGAGGACTGACACTCTCTCTTTCTATGATATAAACCTCTCCTGTGAGTCCAGTTTTAGATTCCGATGCTTCACCTCAGCTTTACTGTATCCCTTGGACCTTATTATTGACGATGAAACACAGAACCTGCATCCGAATTTAATACAAGAGCCACAATGCCGACTTAAGTACAAGAGGACTGACACTCTCACATTCTATTATATGAACCTCTCCTGTGGGTCAAGTTTTAGATTCCGATGCTTCACATCAGGTTTATTGTATCCCTTGGACTTTCTTATTGACGATGAAACTTAGAAATTGCATCCGAATTTAATACAAAATGCACAATGCCGACTTAAGTACAAGAAGACTGACACTCTCACTTTCTCTGATATGAACCTCTCCTGTGAGTCCAGTTTTGGATTCCGATGCTTCACTTCGGATTTACTGTATCCCTTGGACCTTCTTATTGACGATGAAACAAAGAAATTGCATCCGAATTAAATACAAAATGCACAATGCCGACTTAAGGACAAGAGGACTGACACTCTATCTTTCTATGATATGAACCTGTCCTGTGAGTCCAGTTTTGGATTACGATGCTTCACTTCAGGTTTACTGAATCCCTTGGACCTACTTATTGACGACGAAACACAGAAATTGCATCCGAATTTAATACAAAAGGCACAATGCCGACTTAAGTACAAGAGGACTGACACATTCACTTTCTATGATAGCAACCTCTCCTGTGAGTCCAGTTTTAGATTCCGATGCTTCACTTCAGGTTTACTGTATCACTTGGACCTTCTTATTGACGACGAAACACAGAAATGGCATCCGAATTTAATACAAAAGGCACAATGCCGACTTAAGTACAAGAGGACTGACATTCTCACTTTCTATGATATGAACCTCTCCTGTGAGTCCAGTTTTAGATTCCGATGCTTCACTTCAGGTTTACTGTATCCCTTGGACCTTCTTATTGACGATGAAACACAGAAATTGCATTCTAATTTAATACAAAAGGCACAATGCCAACCTAAGTTGAAGAGGACTGACGCTCTCACTTTCTATGGTATGAACCTCTCCAGTGATTCCAGTTTTAGATTCCGATGCTTCACTTCAGGTTTACTGTATCCCTTGGACCTTCTTATTGACGATGAAACACAGAAATTGCATCCGAATTTAATACAAAAGGCACAATGCCAACCTAAGTAGAAGAGGACTGACACTCTCACTTTCTATGATATGAACGTCTCCTGTGAGTCCAGTTTTAGATTCCGTTGCTTCACTTCAGGTTTACTGCATCCCTTGGAAATTCTTATTGACGATAAAACACAGAAATTGCATCCGAATTTAATACAAAAGGCACAATGCCGACTTAAGTAAAAGAGGACTGACACTCTCACTTTCTATGATATAAACCTCTCCTGTGAGTCCAGTTATAGATTCCGATGCTTCACCTCAGGTTTACTGTATCCCTTGGACCTTCTTATTGACGATTAAACACAGAAATTATATCCGAATTTAATACAAGAGGCACAATGCCAACCTAAGTAGAAGAGGACTGACACTCTCACTTTCTATGATATGAACGTCTCCTGTGAGTCCAGTTTTAGATACCGATGCTTCACTTCAGGTTTACTGTATCCCTTGGAAATTCTTATTGACGATAGAACACAGAAATTCCATCCGAATTTCATACAAACGGCACAATGCCGACTTAAGTACAAGAGGACTGACACTCTCACTTTCTATGATATAAACCTCTCCTGTGAGTCCAGTTTTAGATTCCGATGCTTCACCTCAGGTTTACTGTATCCCTTGAACCTTCTTATTGACGTTAAAACACAGAAATTGCATCCGAATTTAATACAAAAGGCTCAATGCCGACTTAAGTACAAGAGGACTGACACTCTATCTTTCTATGATATGAACCTGTCCTGTGAGTTCAGTTTTAGATTCCGATGCTTCACTTCAGGTTTACTGTATCCCTTGGACCTTGTAATTGACTACGAAACACAGAAATTGCATCCGAATTTAATACAAAAGGCACAATGCCGACTTAAGTACAAGAGGACTGACACTCTCACTTTCTATGATATGGACCACTCCGGTGAGTCCAGTTTTAGTTTCCGATGCTTCACTGCAGGTTTACTGTATAACTTAGACCTTCTTATTGACGACGAAACACAGAAATTGAATCCGAATTTAATACAAAAGGCACAATGCCAACTTAAGTACAAGAGGATTGACACTCTCACTTTCTATGATATGAACCTGCCCTGTGAGTCCAGTTTTAGATTCCGATGCTTAACTTCAGGTTTACTGTATCCCTTGGACCTTCTTACTGACGATAAAACACAGTTATTGCATCCGAATATAATACAAAAGCACAATGCCAACTTAAGTACAAGAGGACTGACACTCTCTCTTTCTATGATATGAACCCCTCCTGTAAGTGCAGTTTTACATTCCGATGCTTCACTTCAGGTTTACTGTATCCCTTGGACCTTCTTATTGACGATGAAACACAGAAATTGCATCCAAATTTAATACAAAAGGCACAATGCCGACTTAAGTACAAGACGGCTGACACTCTCACTTTCTATGATATCAACGACTCCTGTGAGTCCAGTTTTAGATTCCGATGCTTCACTTCAGGTTTACTGTATCCCTTGGACCTTCTTATTGACGATGAAACACAGAAATTGCATCCGAATTTGATACAAAAAGTACAAAGCCGACTAAAGTACAAGAGGACTGACACTCTCACTTTCTATGATATGAACCTCTCCTGTGAGTCCAGTTTTACATTCTGATGCTTCACTTCAGGTTTACTGTATCCCTTGGACCTTCTTATTGACGATGAAACACAGAAATTGCATCCGCATTTAATACAAAAGGCACAATGCCGACTTAAGTACAAGGGGACCTACACTCTCACATTCTATGATATGCACCTCTCCTGTGAGTCCAGTTTTAAATTCGGATGCTTCACTTCAGGTTTACTTTATCCCTTGGACCTTCTTATTGACGAAGAAACACAGAAATTACATCCGAATTTAATACAAAAAGCACAATGCCGACTTAAGTACAAGAGGACTGACACTCTCACTTTCTATGATATGAACCTCTCCTGTGAGTGCAGTTTTACATTCCGATGCTTCACTTCATGTTTACTGTGTCCCTTGGACCTTCTTATTGACGATGATACACAGAAATTGCATCCGAATTTAATTCAAAAGGCACGATGCCGACTTAAGTACAAGAGGACTGACACACTCATTTTCTATGATATGAACTTGTCCTGTGAGTCCAGTTTTAGATTCCGGTGCTTCACTTCAGGTTTACTGTATCCCTTGGACCTTCTTATTGATGATAAAACACAGAAATTGCATCCGAATATAATACAAAAGGCACATAGCCGACTTAAGTACAAGAGGACTGACACTCTCACTTTCTATGATATAAACCTCTCCTGTGAGTCCAGTTTTAGATTCCGATGCTTCACCTCAGGTTTACTGCATCCCTTGACCTTCTTATTGACGATGAAACACAGAAAGTGCATCCGAATTTAATACAAAAGACACAATGCGGACTTAAATACAAGAGGACTGACACTCTCACTTTCTATGATATGAAACTCTCCTGTGAGTCCAGTTTTAGATTCCGATGCTTCACCTCAGGTTTACTGTATCCTTGGACCTTCTTATTAACGATGAAACACAGAAATTGCATCCGAATTTAATACAAAAGACACAATGCGGACTTAAGTACAAGAGGACTGAAACTCTCACTTTCTATGATATGAACCTCTCCTGTGTGTCCAGTTTTAGATTCCGATGCTTCACTTCAGGTTTACTGTATCCCTTGGACCTTCTTATTGACGATGAAACTTAGAAATTGCATCCGAATTTAATACAAAATGCACAATGCCGACTTAAGTACAAGAGGACTGACACTCTCACTTTTTAATGATATGAACCTCTCCTGTGAGTCCAGTTTTAGATTCCGATGTTCCACTTCGGGTTTACTGTATCCCTTGGACTTTCTTATTGACGATGAAACACAGAAATTGCATTCCGAATTAAATACAAAATGCACAATACCGACTTAAGAAAAAGAGGACTGACACTCTCACTTTCTATGATAGGAACCTCTCCTGTGAGTCCAGTTTCAGATTCCGATGCTTAACTTCAGGTTTACTGTATCCCTTGGACCTTCTTATTGACGATAAAACACAGAAATTGCATCCGAATATAATACAAAAGCACAATGCCGACTTAAGTACAAGAGGACTGACACTCTCACTTTCTAAGATATGAACCTGTCCTGTGAGTGCAGTATTACATTCCGATGCTTCACTTCAGGTTTACTGTATCCCTTGGACCTTCTTATTGACGATGAAACACAGAAATTGCATCCGAATTTAATACAAAAAGCATAATGCCGACTTAAGTACAAGAGGACTGACACTCTCACTTTCTATGATATGAACCTCTCCTGATAGTCCAGTTTTAGATTCCGATGCTCCACTTAAAGTTTACTGTATCCCTTGGTCCTTCTAATTGACGATGAAACACAGAAATTGAATCCGAATTTAATTAAAAAGGCACAATGCCGACCTAAGTAGAAGAGGATTGACACTCTCACTTTCAATGATATGAACGTCTCCTGTGAGACCAGATTTAGATTCCGATGCTTCACTTCAGGTTTACTGTATACCTTGGACCTTCTTCTTGACGATAAAACACAGAAATTGCATCCGAATTTAATACAAAAGGCACAATGCCGACTTAAGTACAAGTGGACTGTCACTCTCACTTTCTATGATATGAACCTGTCCTGTGAGTCCAGTTTTAGATTCCGATGCTTAACTTCAGGTTTACTGTATCCCTTGGACCTTCTTATTGACGATGAAACACAGAAATTGCATTCTAATTTAATACAAAAGGCACAATGCCAACCTAAGTTGAAGAGGACTGACGCTCTCACTTTCTATGATATGAACCTCTCCAGTGAGTCCAGTTTTAGATTCCGATGCTTAACTTCAGGTTTACTGTATCCCTTGGACCTTCTTATTGACGATGAAACACAGAAATTGCATCCGAATTTAATACAAAAGGCACAATGCCAACCTAAGTAGAAGAGGACTGACACTCTCACTTCTATGATATGAACGTCTCCTGTGAGTCCAGTTTTAGATTCCGTTGCTTCACTTCAGGTTTACTGCATCCCTTGGAAATTCTTATTGACGATAAAACACAGAAATTGCATCCGAATTTAATACAAAAGGCACAATGCCGACTTAAGTAAAAGAGGACTGACACTCTCACTTTCTATGATATAAACCTCTCCTGTGAGTCCAGTTTTAGATTCCGATGCTTCACCTCAGGTTTACTGTATCCCTTGGACCTTCTTATTGACGATGAAACACAGAAATTATATCCGAATTTAATACAAAAGGCACAATGCCGACTTAAGTACAAGAGGACTGACACTCTCACTTTCTATGATATAAACCTCTCCTGTGAGTCCAGTTTTAGATTCCGATGCTTCACCTCAGGTTTACTGTATCCCTTGGACCTTCTTATTGACGATAAAACACAGAAATTGCATTCGAATTTAATACAAAAGGCTCAATGCCGACTTAAGTACAAGAGGACTGACACTCTATCTTTCTATGATATGAACCTGTCCTGTGAGTCCAGTTTTAGATTCCGATGCTTCACTTCAGGTTTACTGTATCCCTTGGACCTTCTAATTGACTACGAAACACAGAAATTGCATCCGAATTTAATACAAAATGCACAATGCCGACTTAAGTACATGAGGACTGACACTCTCACTTTCTATGATATGGACCACTCCTGTGAGTCCAGTTTTAGTTTCCGATGCTTCACTGCAGGTTTACTGTATCCCTTAGACCTTCTTATTGACGACGAAACACAGAAATTGAATCCGAATTTAATACGAAAGGCACAATGCCAACTTAAGTACAAGAGGATTGACACTCTCACTTTCTATGATATGAACCTGCCCTGTGAGTCCAGTTTTAGATTCCGATGCTTAACTTCAGGTTTACTGTATCCCTTGGACCTTCTTATTGACGATAAAACACAGAAATTGCATCCGAATATAATACAAAAGCACAATGCCAACTTAAGTACAAGAGGACTGACACTCTCTCTTTCTATGATATGAACCCCTCCTGTAAGTGCAGTTTTACATTCCGATGCTTCACTTCAGGTTTACTGTATCCCTTGGACCTTCTTATTGACGATGAAACACAGAAATTGCATCCAAATTTAATACAAAAGGCACAATGCCGACTTAAGGACAAGACGGCTGACACTCTCACTTTCTATGATATGAACGACTCCTGTGAGTCCAGTTTTAGATTCCGATGCTTCACTTCAGGTTTACTGTATCCCTTGGACCTTCTTATTGACGATGAAACACAGAAATTGCATCCGAATTTGATACAAAAAGTACAATGCCGACTAAAGTACAAGAGGACTGACACTCTCACTTTCTATGATATGAACCTCTCCTGTGAGTCCAGTTTTACATTCTGATGCTTCACTTCAGGTTTACTGTATCCCTTGGACCTTCTTATTGACGATGAAACACAGAAATTGCATCCGCATTTAATACAAAAGGCACAATGCCGACTTAAGTACAAGGGGACCTACTCTCTCACATTCTATGATATGAACCTCTCCTGTGAGTCCAGTTTTAAATTCGGATGCTTCACTTCAGGTTTACTGTATCCCTTGGACCTTCTTATTGACGAAGAAACACAGAAATTGCATCCGAATTTAATACAAAAAGCACAATGCCGACTTAAGTACAAGAGGACTGACACTCTCACTTTCTATGATATGAACCTCTCCTGTGAGTGCAGTTTTACATTCCGATGCTTCACTTCCTGTTTACTGTGTCCCTTGGACCTTCTTATTGACGATGATACACAGAAATTGCATCCGAATTTAATTCAAAAGGCACGATGCCGACTTAAGTACAAGAGGACTGACACTCTCACTTTCTATGATATGAACTTGTCCTGTGAGTCCAGTTTTAGATTCCGGTGCTTCACTTCAGGTTTACTGCATCCCTTGGACCTTCTTATTGACGATGAAACACAGAAAGTGCATCCGAAATTAATACAAAAGACACAATGCGGACTTAAGTACAAGAGGACTGACACTCTCACTTTCTATGATATGAACCTCTCCTGTGAGTCCAGTTTTAGATTCCGATGCTTCACCTCAGGTTTACTGTATCCTTGGACCTTCTTATTAACGATGAAACACAGAAATTGCTTCCGAATTTAATACAAAAGACACAATGCGGACTTAAGTACAAGAGGACTGACACTCTCACTTTCTATGATATGAACCTCTCCTGTGTGTCCAGTTTTAGATTCCGATGCTTCACTTCAGGTTTACTGTATCCCTTGGACCTTCTTATTGACGATGAAACTTAGAAATTGCATCCGAATATAATACAAAATGCACAATGTCGACTTAAGTACAAGAGGACTGACACTCTCACTTTAAATGATATGAACCTCTCCTGTGAGTCCAGTTTTAGATTCCGATGTTTCACTTCGGGTTTACTGTATCCCTTGGACTTTCTTATTGACGATGAAACACAGAAATTGCATTCCGAATTAAATACAAAATGCACAATGCCGACTTAAGAAAAAGAGGACTGACACTCTACCTTTCTATGATATGAACCTGTCCTGTGAATCCAGTTTTAGATTCCGATGTTTCACTTCAGGTTTACTGTATCCCTTGGACATTCTTATTGACGACGAAACACAGAATTTGCATCCGATTTTAATACAAAAGGCACAATGCCGACTTAAGTACAATAGGACTGACACTCTCACTTTCTATGGTATGGACCACTCCTGTGAGTCCAGTTTTAGATTCCGATGCTCCACTTAAAGTTTACTGTATCCCTTGGACCTTCTAATTGACGATGAAACACAGAAATTGAATCCGAATTTAATTAAAAAGGCACAATGCCGACCTAAGTAGAAGAGGACTGACACTCTCACTTTCTATGATATGAACGTCTCCTGTGAGTCCAGATTTAGATTCCGATGCTTCACTTCAGGTTTATTGTATACCTTGGACCTTCTTCTTGACGATAAAACACAGAAATTGCATCCGAATTTAATACAAAAGGCACAATGCCGACTTAAGTACAAGAGGACTGACACTCTCACTTTCTATGATATAAACCTCTCCTGTGAGTCCAGATTTAGATTCCGATGCTTCACCTCAGGTTTACTGTATCCCTTGGACCTTCTTATTGACGATGAAACACAGAAATTGCATCCGAATTTAATACAAAAGGCTCAATGCCGACTTAAGTACAAGTGGACTGTCACTCTCACTTTCTATGATATGATCCTGTCCTGTGAGTCCAGTTTTAGATTCCGATGCTTAACTTCAGGTTTACTGTATCCCTTGGACCTTCTTATTGACGATAAAACACAGAAATTGCATCCGAATATAATACAAAAGAACAATGCCAACTTAAGTACAAGAGGACTGACACTCTCACTTTCTATGATATGAACCCCTCCTGTAAGTGCAGTTTTACATTCCGATGCTTCACTTCAGGTTTACTGTATCCCTTGGACCTTCTTATTGACGATGAAACACAGACATTGCATCCAAATTTAATACAAAAGGCACAATGCCGACCTAAGTACAAGACGGCTGACACTCTCACTTTCTATGATATGAACGACTCCTGTGAGTCCAGTTTTAGATTACGATGCTTCACTTCAGGTTTACTGTATCCCTTGGACCTTCTTATTGACGATGAAACACAGAAATTGCATCCGAATTAAATACTAAAAGCACAATGCCGACTAAAGTACAAGAGAACTGACACTCTCACTTTCTATGATATGAACCTCTCCTGTGAGTCCAATTTTACATTCTGATGCTTCACTTCAGGTTTACTGTATCCCTTGGACCTTCTTATTGACGATGAAACACAGAAATTGCATCCGAATTTAATACAAAAGGCACAATGCCGACTTAAGTTCAAGGGGACCTACACTCTCCCATTCTATGATATGAACCTCTCCTGTGTGTCCAGTTTTAGATTCGGATGCTTCACTTCAGGTTTACTGTATCCCTTGGACCTTCTTATTGACGAAGAAACACAGAAATTGCATCCCAATTTAATACAAGAGGCACAATGCCGACTTAAGTACAAGAGGACAGACACTCTCACTTTCTATGATATGATCCTCTCCTGTGAGTGCAGTTTTACATTCCGATGCTTAACTTCATGTTTACTGTATCCCTTGGAACTTCTTATTGACGAAGATACACAGATATTGCATCCGAAGTTAATACAAAAGGCACGATGCCGTCTTATGTACAAGAGGACTGACACTCTCACTTTCTATGATATGAACCTGTCCTGTGAGTCCAGTTTTAGATTCCGGTGCTTCACTTCAGGTTTACTGTTTCCCTTGGACCTTCTTATTGATGATAAAACACAGAAATTGCATCCGAATATAATACAAAAGGCACATAGCCGACTTAAGTACAAGAGGACTGACACTCTCACTTTCTATGATATAAACCTCTCCTGTGAGTCCAGTTTTAGATTCCGATGCTTCACCTCAGGTTTACTGTATCCCTTGGACCTTCTTATTGACGATGAAACACAGAAATTGCATCCGAATTTAATACAAAAGACACAATGCGGACTTAAGTACAAGGGGACCTACACTCTCACATTCTATGATATGAACCTCTCCTGTGAGTCCAGTTTTAAATTCGGATGCTTCACTTCAGGTTTACTGTATCCCTTGGACCTTCTTATTGACGAAGAAACACAGAAATTGCATCCGAATTTAATACAAGAAGCGCAATGCCGACTTAAGTACAAGAGGACTGACACTCTCACTTTCTATGATATGATCCTCTCCTGTGAGTGCAGTTTTAGATTCCGATGCTTCACCTCAGGTTTACTGTATCCTTGGACCTTCTTATTAACGATGAAACACAGAAATTGCATCCGAATTTAATACAAAAGACACAATGCGGACTTAAGTACAAGAGGACTGACACTCTCACTTTCTATGATATGAACCTCTCCTGTGAGTCCAGTTTTAGATTCCGATGTTTCACTTCGGGTTTACTGTATCCCTTGGACTTTCTAATTGACGATGAAACACAGAAATTGCATTCCGAATTAAATACAAAATGCACAATGCCGACTTAAGAAAAAGAGGACTGACACTCTACCTTTCTATGATATGAACCTGTCCTGTGTATCCAGTTTTAGATTCCGATGTTTCACTTCTGGTTTACTGTATCTCTTGGACCTTCTTATTGACGACGAAACACAAAATTTGCATCCGATTTTAATACAAAAGGCATAATGCCGACTTAAGTACAAGAGGACTGACACTCTCACTTTCTGTGATATGAACCTCTCCTGATAGTCCAGTTTCAGATTCCGATGCTCCACTTAAAGTTTACTGTATCCCTTGGACCTTCTAATTGACGATGAAACACAGAAATTAAATCCGAATTTAATTAAAAAGGCACAATGCCGACCTAAGTAGAAGAGGACTGACACTCTCACTTTCTATGATATGAGCGTCTCCTGTGAGTCCAGATTTAGATTCCGATGCTTCACTTCAGGTTTACTGTATACCTTGGACCTTCTTCTTGACGATAAAACACAGAAATTGCATCCGAATTTAATACAAAAGGCACAATGCCGACTTAAGTACAAGAGGACTGACACTCTCACTTTCTATGATAAAAACCTCTCCTGTGAGTCCAGTTTTAGATTCCGATGCTTCACCTCAGGTTTACTGTATCCCTTGGACCTTCTTATTGACGATGAAACACAGAAATTGCATCCGAATTTAATACAAAAGGCTCAATGCCGACTTAAGTACAAGTGGACTGTCACTCTCACTTTCTATGATATGAACCTGTCCTGTGAGTGCAGTATTACATTCCGATGCTTCACTTCAGGTTTACTGTATCCCTTGGACCTTCTTATTGACGATGAAACACAGAAATTGCATCCGAATTTAATACAAAAAGCATAATGCCGACTTAAGTACAAGAGGACTGACACTCTCACTTTCTATGATATGAACCTCTCCTGATAGTCCAGTTTCAGATTCCGATGCTCCACTTAAAGTTTACTGTATCCCTTGGACCTTCTAATTGACGATGAAACACAGAAATTGAATCCGAATTTAATTAAAAAGGCACAATGCCGACCTAAGTAGAAGAGGACTGACACTCTCACTTTCTATGATATGAGCGTCTCCTGTGAGTCCAGATTTAGATTCCGATGCTTCACTTCAGGTTTACTGTATACCTTGGACCTTCTTCTTGACGATAAAACACAGAAATTGCATCCGAATTTAATACAAAAGGCACAATGCCGACTTAAGTACAAGAGGACTGACACTCTCACTTTCTATGATAAAAACCTCTCCTGTGAGTCCAGTTTTAGATTCCGATGCTTCACCTCAGGTTTACTGTATCCCTTGGACCTTCTTATTGACGATGAAACACAGAAATTGCATCCGAATTTAATACAAAAGGCTCAATGCCGACTTAAGTACAAGTGGACTGTCACTCTCACTTTCTATGATATGAACCTGTCCTGTGAGTCCAGTTTTAGATTCCGATGCTTAACTTCAGGTTTACTGTATCCCTTGGACCTTCTTATTGACGATAAAACACAGAAATTGCATCCGAATATAATACAAAAGCACAATGCCAACTTAAGTACAAGAGGACTGACACTCTCACTTTCTATGATATGAACCCCTCCTGTAAGTGCAGTTTTACATTCCGATGCTTCACTTCAGGTTTACTGTATCCCTTGGACCTTCTTATTGACGATGAAACACAGAAATTGCATCCAAATTTAATACAAAAGGCACAATGCCGACCTAAGTACAAGACGGCTGACACACTCACTTTCTATGATATGAACGACTCCTGTGAGTCCAGTTTTAGATTACGATGCTTCACTTCAGGTTTACTGTATCCCTTGGACCTTCTTATTGACGATAAAACACAGAAATTGCATCCGAATTTAATACAAAAAGCACAATGCCGACTAAAGTACAAGAGAACTGACACTCTCACTTTCTATGATATGAACCTCTCCTGTGAGTCCAGTTTTACATTCTGATGCTTCACTTCAGGTTTACTGTATCCCTTGGACCTTCTTATTGACGATGAAACACAGAAATTGCATCCGAATTTAATACAAAAGGCACAATGCCGACTAAAGTTCAAGGGGACCTACACTCTCCCATTCTATGATATGAACCTCTCCTGTGTGTCCAGTTTTAAATTCGGATGCTTCACTTCAGGTTTACTGTATCCCTTGGACCTTCTTATTGACGAAGAAACA
The DNA here is from genome assembly GCF_023864345.2 of Schistocerca serialis cubense. Classification (NCBI taxonomy): domain Eukaryota; kingdom Metazoa; phylum Arthropoda; class Insecta; order Orthoptera; family Acrididae; genus Schistocerca; species Schistocerca serialis. The sequence continues at coordinate 21,378,390 of NC_064647.1, read as the reverse complement.
CAGAAATTGCATCCCAATTTAATACAAGAGGCACAATGCCGACTTAAGTACAAGAGGACTGACACTCTCACTTTAAATGATATGAACCTCTCCTGTGAGTCCAGTTTCAGATTCCGATGCTTAACTTCAGGTTTACTGTATCCCTTGGACCTTCTTATTGACGATAAAACACAGAAATTGCATCCGAATATAATACAAAAGCACAATGCCGACTTAAGTACAAGACGACTGACACTCTCACTTTCTAAGATATGAACCTGTCCTGTGAGTGCAGTATTACATTCCGATGCTTCACTTCAGGTTTACTGTATCCCTTGGACCTTCTTATTGACGATGAAACACAGAAATTGCATCCGAATTTAATACAAATAGCATAATGCCGACTTAAGTACAAGACGACTGACACTCTCACTTTCTATGATATGAACCTCTCCTGATAGTCCAGTTTTAGATTCCGATGCTCCACTTAAAGTTTACTGTATCCCTTGGACCTTCTAATTGACGATGAAACACAGAAATTGAATCCGAATTTAATTAAAAAGGCACAATGCCGACCTAAGTAGAAGAGGACTGACACTCTCACTTTCTATGATATGAACGTCTCCTGTGAGTCCAGATTTAGATTCCGAGGCTTCACTTCAGGTTTACTGTATACCTTGGACCTTCTTCTTGACGATAAAACACAGAAATTGCATCCGAATTTAATACAAAAGGCACAATGCCGACTTAAGTACAAGAGGACTGACACTCTCACTTTCTATGATAAAAACCTCTCCTGTGAGTCCAGTTTTAGATTCCGATGCTTCACCTCAGGTTTACTGTATCCCTTGGACATTCTTATTGACGATGAAACACAGAAATTGCATCCGAATTTAATACAAAAGGCTCAATGCCGACTTAAGTACAAGTGGACTGTCACTCTCACTTTCTATGATATGAGCCTGTCCTGTGAGTCCAGTTTTAGATTCCGATGCTTAACTTCAGGTTTACTGTATCCCTTGGACCTTCTTATTGACGATAAAACACAGAAATTGCATCCGAATATAATACAAAAGCACAATGCCAACTTAAGTACAAGAGGACTGACACTCTCACTTTCTATGATATGAACCCCTCCTGTAAGTGCAGTTTTACATTCCGATGCTTCACTTCAGGTTTACTGTATCCCTTGGACCTTCTTATTGACGATGAGACACAGAAATTGCATCCAAATTTAATACAAGAGGCACAATGCCGACCTAAGTACAAGACGGCTGACACTCTCACTTTCTATGATATCAACGACTCCTGTGAGTCCAGTTTTAGATTACGATACTTCACTTCAGGTTTACTGTATCCCTTGGACTTACTTATTGACGATGAAACACAGAAATTGCATCCGAATTTAATACAAAAAGCACAATGCCGACTAAAGTACAAGAGAACTGACACTCTCACTTTCTATGATATGAACCTCTCCTGTGAGTCCAGTTTTACATTCTGATGCTTCACTTCAGGTTTACTGTATCCCTTGGACCTTGTTATTGACGATGAAACACAGAAATTGCATCCGAATTTAATACAAAAGGCACAATGCCGACTTAAGTTCAAGGGGACCTACACTCTCCCATTCTATGATATGAACCTCTCCTGTGTGTCCAGTTTTAAATTCGGATGCTTCACTTCAGGTTTACTGTATCCCTTGGACCTTCTTATTGACGAAGAAACACAGAAATTGCATCCCAATTTAATACAAGAGGCACAATGCCGACTTAAGTACAAGAGGACTGACACTCTCACTTTCTATGATATGATCCTCTCCTATTAGTGCAGTTTTACATTCCGATGCTTAACTTCATGTTTACTGTATCCCTTGGAACTTCTTATTGACGAAGATACACAGAAATTGCATCCGAAGTTAATACAAAAGGCACGATGCCGTCTTAAGAACAAGAGGACTGACACTCTCACTTTCTATGATATGAACCTGTCCTGTGAGTCCAGTTTTAGATTCCGGTGCTTCACTTCAGGTTTACTGTTTCCCTTGGACCTTCTTATTGATGATAAAACACAGAAATTGCATCCGAATATAATACAAAAGGCACATAGCCGACTTAAGTACAAGAGGACTGACACTCTCACTTTCTATGATATAAACCTCTCCTGTGAGTCCAGTTTTAGATTCCGATGCTTCACCTCTTGGTTTACTGTATCCCTTGGACCTTCTTATTGACGATGAAACACAGAAATTGCATCCGAATTTAATACAAAAGACACAATGCGGACTTAAGTACAAGAGGACCGACACTCTCACTTTCTATGATATGAACCTCTCCTGTGAGTCCAGTTTTAGATTCCGATGCTTCACTTCAGGTATACTGTATCCCTTGGACCTTCTTATTGACGATGAAACACAGAAATTGCATCCGAATTTAATACAAAAGGCACAATGCCGACTTAAGTACAAGAGGACTGACACTCTCACTTTCTATGATATGAACCTCTCCTGATAGTCCAGTTTTAGATTCCGATGCTTCACTTCAGGTTTACTGTATCCCTTGGACCTTCTAATTGACGATGAAACACAGAAATTGAATCCGAATTTAATACAAAAGGCACAATGCCGACCTAAGTAGAAGAGGACTGACACTCTCACTTTCTATGATATGAACGTCTCCTGTGAGTCCAGATTTAGATTCCGATGCTTCACTTCAGGTTTACTGTATCCCTTGGACCTTCTTATTGACGATGAAACACAGAAATTGCATCCAAATTTAATACAAAAGGCACAATGCCGACCGAAGTACAAGATGGCTGACACTCTCACTATCTATGATATGAACGTCTCCTGTGAGTCCAGTTTTAGATTCCGATGCTTCACATCACGTTTACTGTATCCCTTGGACCTTCTTATTGACGATGAAACACAGAAATTGCATCCGAATTTAATACAAAAAGGTCAATGCCGACTTAAGTACAAGAGTGCAGACACTCTCACTTTCTATGATTTGAATCTCCGCTGTGAGTCCAGTTTTAGAGGCCAATGCTTCACTTCAGGTTTACTGTATCCCTTTGACCTTCTTATTGACGATAAAACACAGATATTGCATCCGAATTTAATACAAAAGGCACAATGCCGACTTAAGTACAAGTCGACTGACACTGTCACTTTCTATAATATGAACCTCTCCTATGAGTCCAGTTTTAGATTCCGCTGCTTCACTTCAGGTTTACTGTATCCCTTGGACCTTCTTCTTGACGATGAAAAACAGAAATTGCATCCGAATTTAATACAAAAGGCACAATGCCGACTTAAGTACAAGAGAACAGACACTCTGATTTTCTACGATTTGAACCTCTCTTGTGAGTCTAGTTTTAGAATCCGATGCTTCACTTCATGTTTACTGTATCCCTTGGACCTTCTTATTGACGATGAAACACAGAAATTGCATCCGAATTTAATACAAAAGGCACAATGCCGACTTAAGTACAGGAGTACAGACACTCTCACTTTCTATGATTTGAATCTCCGCTGTGAGTCCAGTTTTAGATTCCAATGCTTCACTTCAGGTTTACTGTATCCCATGGACCTTCTCATTGACGATGAAACACAGAAATTGCATCCGAATGTAATACAAAAGCCACAATGCCGAATTAAGTACAAGAGGACTGACACTCTCACTTTCTATGATATGAACCTCTTCTGTGAGTCCAGATTTAGATTCCGATGCTTCACTTCTGGTTTACTGTATCCCTTGGCCCTTCTGTTTGACGATGAATCACAGAAATTGCATCCGAATTTAATACAAAAGGCACAATGCCGACTTAAGTACAAGAGGACTGACACTCTCACTTTCTATTATATGAACCTCTCCTATGAGTCCAGTTTTAGATTCCGATGCTTCACTTCAGGTTTACTGTATCCCTTGGACCTTCTTCTTGACGATGAAAAACAGAAATTGCATCCGAAATTAATACAAAAGGCACAATGCCGACTTAAGTACAAGAGAACTGACACTCTGATTTTCTATGATTTGAACCTCTCTTGTGAGTCTAGTTTTGAATTCCGATGCTTCACTTCAGGTTTACTGTATCCCTTGGACCTTCTTATTGACGATGAAACACAGAAATTGCATCCGAATTTAATACAAAAGGCACATTGCCGACTTAAGTACAAGAGGACTGACACAGTCACTTTCTATGATAGGAACCTCTCCTGTGAGTCCAGTTTTATATTCCGATGCTTCACTTCAGGTTTACTGTATCCCTTGGACCTTCTTATTGACGATGAAACACAGAAATTGCATCCGAATCTAATACAAAAGGTACAATGCCGACTTAAGTACAAGAGGACTGACAATCTCACTTTCTATGATATGAAACTCTTCTGTGAGTGCAGTTTTTACTTCCGATGCTTTACTTCAGGATTACTGTATCCCTTAGATCTTCTTATTGACGATGAAACAAAGAAATTGCATCCGAATATAATACAAAAGGCACAATGCCGGCTTAAGTACAAGAGGAGTGACACTCTTACTTTCTATGATGTGAACCTTTCCTGTGAGTCCAGTATTAGATTCCGATGCTTCACTTCAGGTTTGCTGTATCCCTTGGACCTTCTTATTGACGATGAAACAAAGAGATTAAATCCGAATTTAATACAAAAGACACAATGCCGACCTAAGTACAAGAGGACTGACACTCTCACTTTCTATGATATGAACCTCTCCTGTGAGTGCAGTTTTACATTTCGATGCTTCACTTCAGGTTTACTGTATCCCTTGGATCTTCTTATTGACGATGAAAAACGGAAATTGCATCCGAATTTAATACAAAAGGCACAATGCCGACTTAAGTACAAGACGACTGACACTCTCACTTTCTATGATATGAACCTCTCCTGTGAGTCCAGTTTTAGATTCCGATGCTTCACTTCAGGTTTACTGTATCCCTTGGACCTTCTTATTGACGACGAAACACAGAAATTGAATCCAAATTTAATACAAAACGCACAATGCCAACTTAAGTACAAGAGGACTGACACTCTCACTTTCTATGATATGAACCTCTCCTGTGAGTCCAGTTTGAGATTCCGATGCTTCACTTCAGGTTTACTGTATCCCTTGGACTTTGTTATTGACGACGAAACACAGAAATTGCATCCGAATTTAATACAAAAGGCACAATGCCGACCTAAGTACAAGAGGGCTGACACTCTCACTTTCTATGATACGAACGTCTCCTGTGAGTTCAGTTTTAGATTCCGGTGCTTCACTTCAGGTTTACTGTATCCCTTGGACCTTCTTATTGACGATGAAACACAGAAATTGCATCCGAATGTAATACAAAAAGCACAATGCCGACTAAAGTACAAGAGGACTAACACTCTCACTTTGTATGATATGAACCTCTCCTGTGAGTGCAGTTTTAGATTCCGATGCTTCACTTCAGGTTTACAGTATCCCTTGGACTTTCGTATTGACGATGAAACACAGAAATTGCATCCGAATTTAATACAAAAGGCACAATGCCGACTTAAGTACAAGAGGACTGACACTCTCACATTCTATAATATGAACCTCTCCTGTGAGTCCAGTTTTAAATTTCGATGCTTCACTTCAAGTTTACTGTATCCCTTGGACCTTCTTATTGACGATGAAACACAGAAATTGCATCCGAATTTAATACAAAAGGCACAATGCCGACTTAAGAACAAGAGGACTGACACTTTAACTCTCTATGATTTGAACCTCTCCTGTGAGTCCAGTTTTAGATTCCGATGCTTCACTTCAGGTTTACTGTATCCCTTGGACCTTCTGTTTGACGATGTACCACAGAAATTGCATCCGAATTTAATACAAAAGGCACAATGCCGACTTAAGTCCAAGAGGACTGACACTCTCACTTTCTTTGATATGAACCTCTTCTGTGAGTCCAGTTTTAGATTCCGATGCTTCACTTCAGGTTTACTGTATCCCTTGGACCTTCTTATTGACGATAAAACACAGAAATTGCATCCGAATTAAATACAAAAGGCACAATGCCGACTTAAGTACAAGAGGACTGACACTCTCACTTTCTATTATATGAACCTCTCCTATGAGTCCAGTTTTAGATTCCGATGCTTCACTTCAGGTTTACTGTATCCCTTGGACCTTCTTCTTCACGATAAAAAACAGAAATTGCATATGAAATTAATAAAAAGGCACAATGCCGACTTAAGTACAAGAGAACTGACACTCTGATTTTCTATGATTTGAACCTCTCTTGTGAGTCTAGTTTTGAATTCCGATGCTTCACTTCATGTTTTCTGTATCCCTTGGACCTTCTTATTGACGATGAAACACAGAAATTGCATCCGAATTTAATACAAAAGGCACATTGCCGACTTAAGTACAAGAGGACTGACACAGTCACTTTCTATGATAGGAACCTCTCCTGTGAGTCCAGTTTTATATTCCGATGCTTCACTTCAGGTTTACTGTATCCCTTGGACCTTCTTATTGACGATGAAACACAGAAATTGCATCCGAATCTAATACAAAAGGTACAATGCCGACTTAAGTACAAGAGGACTGACACTCTCATTTTCTATGATGTGAAACTCTTCTGTGAGAGCAGTTTTACATTCCGATGCTTTACTTCAGGATTACTGTATCGCTTGGATCTTCTTATTGACGATGAAACAAAGAAATTGCATCCGAATATAATACAAAAGGCACAATGCCGGCTTAAGTACAAGAGGAGTGACACTCTCACTTTCTATGATGTGAACGTCTCCTGTGAGTCCAGTTTTAGATTCCGATGCTTCACTTCAGGTTTGCTGTATCCCTTGGACCTTCTTATTGACGATGAAACAAAGAGATTAAATCCGAATTTAATACAAAAGACACAATGCCGACCTAAGTACAAGAGGACTGACACTCTCACTTTCTATGATATGAACGTCTCCTGTGAGTCCAGTTTTAGATACCGATGCTTCACTTCAGGTTAACTGTATCCCGTGGACGATCTTATTGACGATGATACACAGAAATTGCATCCGAATTTAATACAAAAGGCACATTGCCGACTTAAGTACAAGAGGACGGACACTCTCACTTTCTATGATATGAACCTCTCCTGTGAGTGCAGTTTTACATTTCGATGCTTCACTTCAGGTTTACTGTATCCCTTGGATCTTCTTATTGACGATGAAAAACGGAAATTGCATCCGAATTTAATACAAAAGGCACAATGCCGATTTAAGTACAAGAGGACTGATACTCTTACTTTCTATGATATGAACCTCTCCTGTGAGTCCAGTTTTAGATTCCGATGCTTCACCTCAGGTTTACTGTATCCCTAGGACCTTCTTATTGACGATGAAACACAGAAATTGCATCCGAATTTAATACAAAAGGCACAATGCCGACTTAAGTACAAGAGGACTGACACTCTCACTTTCTATGATATGAACTTCTCCTGTAGTGCAGTTTTGGATTCCGATGCTTCACTTCAGGTTTACTGTATCCCTTGGACCTTCTTATTGACGATGAAACACAGATATTGCATCCGAATTTAATACAAAAGATACAATTCCGACTTAAGTACAAGAGTACTGACACTCTCACTTTCTATGATATGAACCTCTCCTGTGAGTCCAGATTTAGATTCCGATGCTTCACCTCAGGTTTACTGTATCCCTTGGACCTTCTTATTGACGATGAAACAGAGAAATTGCATCCGAATTTAATACAAAAGGCACAATGCCGACTTAAGTACAAGACTGACACTCTCACTTTCTATGTTATGAACCTCCCCTGTGAGTCCAGTTTTAGATTCCGATGCTTCACTTCAGGTTTACTGTATCCCTTGGACCTTCTTATTGACGACGAAACACAGAAATTGCATCCGAATTTAATACAAAAGGCACAATGCCCACTTAAGTACATGAGGACTGACACTCTCACTTTCTATGATATGGACCACTCCTGTGAGACCAGTTTTAGATTCCGATGCTTCACCGCAAGTTTACTGTATCCCTAAGTTTTTCTTATTGACGATGAAACACAGAAATTGAATCCAAAATTAATACAAAACGCACAATGCCAACTTAAGTACAAGAGGACTGACACTCTCACTTTCTATGATATGAACCTCTCCTGTGAGTCCAGTTTGAGATTCCGATGCTTCACTTCAGGTTTACTGTATCCCTTTGACTTTGTTATTGACGACGAAACACAGAAATTGCATCCGAATTTAATACAAAAGGCACAATTCCGACCTAAGTACAAGAGGGCTGACACTCTCACTTTCTATGATATGAACGTCTCCTGTGAGTTCAGTTTTAGATTCCGGTGCTTCACTTCAGGTTTACTGTATCCCGTGGACCTTCTTATTGACGATGAAACACAGAAATTGCATCCGAATGTAATACAAAAAGCACAATGCCGACTAAAGTACAAGAGGACTAACACTCTCACTTTGTATGATATGAACCTCTCCTGTGAGTCCAGTTTTATATTCCGATGCTTCACTTCAGGTTTACTGTATCCCTTGGACCTTCTTATTGACGATGAAACACAGAAATTGCATCCGAATCTAATACAAAAGGTACAATGCCGACTTAAGTACAAGAGGACTGACACTCTCATTTTCTATGATATGAAACTCTTCTGTGAGAGCAGTTTTACATTCCGATGCTTTACTTCAGGATTACTGTATCCCTTGGATCTTCTTATTGACGATGAAACAAAGAAATTGCATCCGAATATAATACAAAAGGCACAATGCCGGCTTAAGTACAAGAGGAGTGACACTCTCACTTTCTATGATGTGAACCTTTCCTGTGAGTCCAGTATTAGATTCCGATGCTTCACTTCAGGTTTGCTGTATCCCTTGGACCTTCTTATTGACGATGAAACAAAGAGATTAAATCCGAATTTAATACAAAAGACACAATGCCGACCTAAGTACAAGAGGACTGACACTCTCACTTTCTATGATATGGACGTCTCCTGTGAGTCCAGTTTTAGATGCCGATGCTTCACTTCAGGTTAACTGTATCCCGTGGACGTTCTTATTGACGATGATACACAGAAATTGCATCCGAATTTAATACAAAATGCACAATGCCGACTTAAGTACAGGAGGACTGACACTCACACTTTCTATGATATGAACCTCTCCTGTGAGTGCAGTTTTAGATTCCGATGCTTCACTTCAGGTTTACTGTATCCCTTGGATCTTCTTATTGACGATGACAAACGGAAATTGCATCCGAATTTAATACAAAAGGCACAATGCCGACTTAAGTACAAGACGACTGACACTCTCACTTTCTATGATATGAACCTCTCCTGTGAGTCCAGGTTTAGATTCCGATGCTTCACTTCAGGTTTACTGTATCCCTTAAACCTTCATGTTGACGATGAAACACAGAAATTGCATCCGAATTTAATACAAAAGGCACAATGCCGACTTAAGTACAAGAGCACTGACACTATCACTTTCTATGATATGAACCTCTCCTGTGAGTGCAGTATTAGATTCCGATGCTTCACTTCAGGTTTACTGTATCCCTTGGACCTTCTTATTGAGGATGAAACACAGAAATTGCATCCGAATTTAATACAAAAGGCACAAGGCAATTTAAGTACAAGAGGACTGATACTCTTACTATCTATGATATGAACCTCTCCTGTGAGTCCAGTTTTAGATTCCGATGCTTCACCTCAGGTTTACTGTATCCCTAGGACCTTCTTATTGACGATGAAACACAGAAATTGCGTCCGAATTTAATACACAAGGCACAATGCCGACTTAAGTACAAGAGGACTGACACTCTCACTTTCTATGATATGAACTTCTCCTGTAGTGCAGTTTTAGATTCCGATGCTTCACTTCAGGTTTACTGTATCCCTTGGACCTTCTTATTGACGATGAAACACAGATATTGCATCCGAATTTAATACAAAAGATACAATTCCGACTTAAGTACAAGAGGACTGACACTCTCACTTTCTATGATTTGAAACTCTCCTGTGAGTGCAGTTTTAGATTCCGATGCTTCACTTCAGGTATACTGTAGCCCTTGGACCTTCTTATTGAGTATGAAACACAGAAATTGTATCCGAATTAAATACAAAACGCACAATTCCGACTTAAGTACAAGAGGACTGACACTCTCACTTTCTATGATATGAACCTCTCCAGTGAGTCCAGTTTTAGATTCCGATGCTTCCTTCAGGTTTACTGTATCCCTTGGACCTTCTTATTGATGATGAAACAGAGAAATTGCATCCGAATTTCATACAAAATGCACAATGCCGACTTAAGTACAAGAGGACTGACACTCTCACTTTCTATGATATGAACCTCTCCTGTGAGTCCAGTTTTAGATTCCGATGCTTCACCTCAGGTTTACTGTATCCCTTGGACCTTCTTATTGACGATGAAACAGAGAAATTGCATCCGAATTTAATACAAAAGGCACAATGCCGACTTAAGTACAAGAGGACTGACACTCTCACTTTCTATGATATAAACCTCTCCTGTGAGTCCAGTTTTAGATTCCGATGCTTCACTTCAGGTTTACTGTATCCCTTGGACCTTCTTATTGACGATGAAACACAGAAATTGCATCCGAATTTAATACAAATGGCACAATGCCGACTTAAGTACTAGAGGGCTGACACTCTAACTTTCTATGATACGAACCTCCCTGTGAGTGCAGTTTTAGATTCCGATGCTTCACTTCATGCTTACTGTATCCCTTGGACCTACTTTTTGACGATGAAACACAGAAATTGCATCCGAATGTAATACAAAAGACACAATGCCGACTTAAGTACAAGAGGACTGACACTCTCACTTTGTATGTTATGAACCTCTCCTGTGAGTCCAGTTTTAGATTCCGATGCTTCACTTCAGGTTTACTGTATCCCTTGGACCTTCTTATTGACGACGAAACACAGAAATTGCATCCGAATTTAATACAAAAGGCACAATGCCGACTTAAGTACAAGAGGACTGACACTCTCACTTTCTATGATATAGACCACTCCTGTGAGACCAGTTTTAGATTCCGATGCTTCACTGCAAGTTTACTGTATCCCTTGGACTTTGTTATTGACGACGAAACACAGAAATTGCATCCGAATTTAATACAAAAGGCACAATGCCGACCTAAGTACAAGAGGGCTGACACTCTCACTTTCTATGATATGAACGTCTCCTGTGAGTTCAGTTTTAGATTCCGGTGCTTCACTTCAGGTTTACTGTATCCCTTGGACCTTCTTATTGACGATGAAACACAGAAATTTCATCCGAATGTAATACAAAAAGCACAATGCCGACTAAAGTACAAGAGGACTGACACTCTCACTTTGTATGATACGAACCTCTCCTGTGAGTGCAGTTTTAGATTCCGATGCTTCACTTCAGGTTTACAGGTTCCCTTGGACTTTCGTATTGACGATGAAACACAGAAATTGCATCCGAATTTAATACAAAAGGCACAATGCCGACTTAAGTACAAGAGGACTGACACTCTCACATTCTATAATATGAACCTCTCCTGTGAGTCCAGTTTTAAATTTCGATGCTTCACTATCAGGTTTACTGTATCCCTTGGACCTTCTTATTGACGATGAAACACAGAAATTGCATCCGAGTTTAATACAAAAGGCACAATGCCGACTTAAGTACAAGAGGACTGACACTCTCACTTTCTATGAAATGAACCTCTCCTGTGAGTCCAGTTTTAGGTTCCGGTGCTTCACTTCAGGTTTACTGTTTCCCTTGGACCTTCTTATTGACGATAAAACACAGAAATTGCATCCGAATTTAATACAAAAGGCACATTGCCGACTTAAGTACAACAGGACTGACACAGTCACTTTCTATGATAGGAACCTCTCCTGTGAGTCCAGTTTTATATTCCGATGCTTCACTTCAGGTTTACTGTATCCCTTGGACCTTATTATTGACGATGAAACACAGAAATTGCATCCGAATCTAATACAAAAGGTACAATGCCGACTTAAGTACAAGAGGACTGACACTCTCACTTTCTATGATATGAAACTCTTCTGTGAGAGCAGTTTTACATTCCGATGCTTTACTTCAGGTTTACTGTATCCCTTGGATCTTCTTATTGACGATGAAACAAAGAAATTCCATCCGAAAATAATACAAAAGACACAATGCCGGCTTAAGTACAAGAGGAGTGACACTCTCACTTTCTATGATATGTACCTCTCCTGTGAGTCCAGTTTTAGATTCCGATGCCTCACTTCAGGTTTCCTGTATCCCTTGGACCTTCTTATTGACGATGAAACAAAGAGATTAAATCCGAATTTAATACAAAAGACACAATGCCGATCTAAGTACAAGAGGACTGACACTCTCACTTTCTATGATATGAACGTCTCCTGTGAGTCCAGTTTTAGATTCCGATGCTTCACTTCTGGTTTACGTATCCCTTGGACCTTCTTATTGACGATGAAACACAGAAATTGCATCCGAATTAAATAGAAGCGGCACACTGCCGACTTAAGTACAAGAGGACTGACACTCTCACTTTCTTTGATATGAACCTCTCCTGTGAGTCCAGTTTTAGATTCCGATGCTTCACTTCGGGTTTTCTGTATCCCTTGGACCTTCTTATTGAAGATGAAACTCAGAAATTCCATCCGCATTTAATACAAAAGGCACAATGCCGACTTAAATACAAGGGGACTGACACTCTCACTTTCTATGATATGAACCTGTGAGTGCAGTTTTAGATCCGATGCTTCAGATCAGGTTTACTGTATCCCTTGGAACTTCTTATTGACGATGAAACACAGAAATTGCATCCGAATTTAATACAAAATGCACAATGCCGACTTAAGTACAAGAGGACTGACACACTCACTTTCCATGATATGAACCTCTCCTGTGAGTCCAGTTTTAGATTCCGATGCTTCACTTCAGGTTTACTGTATCCCTTGGACCTTCTTATTGACGATGAAATACAGAAATTGCATCTGATTTTAATACAAAATGCACAATGCCGACTTAAGTACAGGAGGACTGACACTCAAACTTTTTATGATATGAAACTCTCCTGTGAGTGCAGTTTTAGATTCCGATGCTTCACTTCAGGTTTACTGTATCCCTAGGACCTTCTAATTGACGACGAAACACAGAAATTGCATCCGAATTTAATACAAAAGGCACAATGCCGACTTAAGTACAAGAGGACTGACACTCTTACTTTCTATGATATGGACCACTCCTGTAAGTCCAGTTTTAGATTCCGATGATTCACTTCAGGTTTACTGTATCCCTTGGAACTACTTATTGACGATGAAACACAGAAATTGAATCCGAATTTATTACAAAAGGCACAATGCCAACTTAAGTACAAGAGGACTGACACTCTCACTATCTATAATATGAACCCCTCCTGTGAGTCCAGTTTTAGATTCCGATGCTTCACTTCAGGTTTAATGTATCCCCTGGACCTTCTTATTGACGTTGACACTCAGAAATTGCATCCTAATTTAATACAAAAGCACAATGCCGTCCTAAGTACAAGAGGGCTGACACTCACAATTTCTATGATATGAACGTCTCCTGTGAGTCCAGTTTTAGATTCCGATGCTTCACTTCAGGTTTACTGTATCCCTTGGACCTTTTTATTGGCGATGAAACACAGAAATTGAATCCAAATTTAATACAAAAGGCACAATGCCGACTTAAGTACAAGAGGAAAGACACTCTCACTTTCTATGATGTGAACCCCTCCTGTGAGTACAGTTTTAGATTCCGATTCTTCACTTGAGGTTTACTGTATCCCTTGGACCTTCTTATTGACGATGAAACACAGAAATTGCATCCGAATTTAATACAAAAGGCACAATGCCGACTTAAGTACAAGAGGACGGACTCTCTCACTTTCTATGATATGTACCTCTCCTGTGAGTGCAGTTTTAGATTCCGATCCTTCACTTCAGGATTACTGTATCCCTTGGACCTTCTTATAGACGATGAAACACAGAAAATGCATCCGAATTTAATACAGAAGGCACAATGCCGACTTAAGTACAAGAGGACTGACACTCTCACTTTGTATGATATGAACCTCTCCTGTGAGTCCAGTTTTAGATTCCGATGCTTCACATCAGGTTTACTATATCCTATGGACATTCGTATTGACGATGAAACACAGAAATTGCAACCGAATTTAATAGAAAAGGCACAATGCCGACTTAAGTACAAGAGTACTGACACTCTCACTTTCTATGATATGAACCTCTCCTGTGAGTCCAGTTTTAGATTCCGATGCTTCACTTCGGGTTCACTGTATCCCTTGGACCTTCTTATTATCGATGAAACACAGAAATTGCATCCGAATTAAATACAAAATGCATAATGCCGAATTAAGTACAAGAGGACTGACCCTCTCACTTTCTATGATATGAACCTGTCCTGTGAGTCCAGTTCTAGATTCCCATGCTTCACTTCAGGTTTACTGTATCCCTTGGACCTTCTTATTGCCGACGAAACACAGAAATTGCATCCGAATTTAATACAAAAGGCACATTGCCGACTTAAGTACAAGAGGACTGACACTCTCACTTTCTATGACATGTACCACTCCTGTGAGTCCAGTTTTAGATTCCGATGCTTCACTTCAGGTTTACTGTATCCCTTTGACCTTCTTATTGACGATGAAACACAGAAATTGAATCCGAATTTAATACAAAATGCACAATGCCTACGAAAGTACAAGAGGACTGACACTCTCACTTTCTATGATATGAACCTCTCCTGTGAGTCCAGTTTTAGATTCCGATGCTTCACTTCAGGTTTACAGTATCACTTCGACCTTCTTATTGAAGATGAAACACAGAAATTGCATCCGAATTGAATACAAAAGGCACAATGCCGACTTAAGTACAAGGGGACTCACCCTCTCACTTTCTATGATATGAACCTCTCCTGTGAGTGCAGTTTTAGATTCCGATGCTACACTTCAGTTTTACTGTATCCCTTGGACCTTCTTATTGACGAAGAAACACAGAAATAGCATCCGAATGTAATACAAATGGCACAATGATGACTTAAGTACAAGAGGACTGACCCTCTCACTTTCTATGTTATGAACCTCTCCTGTGAGTCCAGTTTTAAATTCCGATGCTTCACTTCAGGTTTACTGTATCCCTTGGACCTTCTTATTGACGATGTTGTTGTTGTTGTGGTCTTCAGTCCTGAGACTGGTTTGATGCAGCTCTCCATGCTACTCTATCCTGTGCAAGCTTTTTCATCTCCCAGTACCTACTGCAACCTACATCCTTCTGAATCTGCTTAGTGTATTCATCTCTTGGTCTCCCCCTACGATTTTTACCCTCCACGCTGCCCTCCAATACTAAATTGGTGATCCCTTGATGCCTCAGAACATGTCCTACCAACCGATCCCTTCTTCTGGTCAAGTTGTGCCACAAACTTCTCTTCTCCCCAATCCTATTCAATACTTCCTCATTAGTTATGTGATCTACCCATCTAATCTTTAGCATTCTTCTGTAGCACCACATTTCGAAAGCTTCTATTCTCTTCTTGTCCAAACTATTTATCGTCCATGTTTCACTTCCATACATGGCCACACTCCATACGAATACTTTCAGAAATGACTTCCTGACACTTAAATCAATACTGGATGTTAACAAATTTCTCTTCTTCAGAAACGCTTTCCTTGCCATTGCCAGCCTACATTTTATATCCTCTCTACTTCGACCATCATCAGTTATTTTGCTCCCCAAATAGCAAAACTCCTTTACTACTTTAAGTGCCTCATTTCCTAATCTAATTCCGTCAGCATCACCCGACTTAATTAGACTACACTCCATTATCCTTGTTTTGCTTTTGTTGCTGTTCATCTTATATCCTCCTTTCAAGACACTGTCCATTCCATTCAACTGCTCTTCCAAGTCCTTTGCTGTCTCTGACAGAATTACAATGTCATCGGCGAACCTCAAAGTTTTTATTTCTTCTCCATGAATTTTAATACCTACTCCGAATTTTTCTTTTGTTTCCTTTACTGCTTGCTCAATATACAGATTGAACAACATCGGGGAGAGGCTACAACCCTGTCTTACTCCCTTCCCAACCACTGCTTCCCCTTCATGTCCCTCGACTCTTATAACTGTCATCTGGTTTCTGTACAAATTGTAAATAGCCTTTCGCTCCCTGTATTTTACCCCTGCCACCTTTAGAATTTGAAAGAGAGTATTCCAGTCAACATTGTCAAAAGCTTTCTCTAAGTCTGCAAATGCTAGAAACGTAGGTTTGCCTTTCCTTAATCTTTCTTCTAAGATAAGTCGTAAGGTCAGTATTGCCTCACGTGTTCCAGTGTTTCTACGGAATCCAAACTGATCTTCCCCGAGGTTGGCTTCTACTAGTTTTTCCATTCGTCTGTAAAGAATTCGTGTTAGTATTTTGCAGCTGTGACTTATTAAGCTGATAGTTCGGTAATTTTCACATCTGTCAACACCTGCTTTCTTTGGGATTGGAATTATTATATTCTTCTTGAAGTCTGAGGGTATTTCGCCTGTTTCATACATCTTGCTCACCAGATGGTAGATTTATTGACGATGAAACACAGAAATTGCATCCGAATTTAATACAAAAGGCACAATGCCGACTTAAGTACAAGAGGACTGACACTCTCACTTTCTATGATATGAACCTCTCCTGTGAGTCCAGTTTTAGATTCCGATGCTTCACTTCAGGTTTACTGTATCCGTTGGACCTTCTTATTGACGATGAAACACAGAGATTGCATCTGAATTTAATACAAAAGGCACAATGCCGACTTAAGTACTAGAGGAATGACCCTCTCACTTTCTATTATATGAACCTCTCCTGTGAGTCCAGTTTTAAATTCCGATGCTTCACTTCAGGTTTACTGTATCCCTTGGACCTTCTTATTGACGATGAAACACAGAAATTGCATCCGAATTTAATACAAAAGGCACAATGCCGTCCTAAGTACAAGAGGGCTGACACTCACACTTTCTATGATATGAACGTCTCCTGTGAGTCCAGTTTTAGATTCCGATGCTTCACTTCAGGTTTACTGTATCCCTTGGACCTTTTTATTGACGATGAAACACAGAAATTGAATCCGAATTTAATACAAAAGGCACAATGCCGACTTGAGTACAAGAGGACTGACACTCTTACTTTCTATGATATGAACATCTATTGTGAGTGCAGTTTTAGATTCCGATGCTTCACTTCAGGTTTACTGTATCCCTTGGACCTTCTTATCGACGATGAAACACAGAAATTGAATCCAAATTTAATACTAAAGGCACAATGCCGACTTGAGTACAAGAGGACTGACACTCTTACTTTCTATGATATGAACATCTATTGTGAGTGCAGTTTTAGATTCCGATGCTTCACTTCAGGTTTACTGTATCCTATGGACATTCTTATTGACGATGAAACACAGAAATTGCAACCGAATTTAATAGAAAAGGCACAATGCCGACTTAAGTACAAGAGTACTGACACTCTCACTTTCTATGATATGAACCTCTCCTGTGAGTGCAGTTTTAGATTCCGATCCTTCACTTCAGGTTAACTGTATCCCTTGGACCTTCTTATCGACGATGAAACAAAGAAATTGTATCCGAATTAAATACAAAAGGCAAAATGCCGACTTAAGTACAAGAGGACAGACACTCTCACTTTCTATGATATGAACCTCTCCTGTGAGTCCAGTTTTAGATTCCGATCCTTCACTTCAGGTTTACGGTATCCCTTGGACGTTCTTATTGACGATGAAACACAGAAATTGCATCCGAATGTAATTCAGAAGGCACAATGCCGACCTAAGTACAAGAGGATTGACACCCTCACTTTCTGTGATATGAACCTGTCCTGTGAGTCCAGTTTTAGATTCCGATGCTTCACTTCAGGTTAACTGTATCCCTTGGACCTTCTTATTGACGATGAAACACAGAAATTGAATCTGAATTTAATACAAAAGGCACAATACCGACTTAAGTACAAGAGGACTGACACTCTCACTTTCTATGATATGAACCTCTCCTGTGAGTACAGTTTAAGATTCCGATGCTTCACTTCAGGTTTACTGTATCCCTTGGACCTTCTTATTGACGATGAAACACAGAAATTGCATCCGCATTTAATACAAAAGGCACAATGCCGACTTAAGTACAAGAGGACTGACACTCTCACTTTCTATGATATGAACCTCTCCTGTGAGTCCAGTTTTAGATTCCGATGCTTCACTTCGGGTTTACTGTATCCCTTGGACCTTCTTATTGACGATGAAACACAGAAATTGCATCCGAATTAAATACAAAATGCATAATGCCGAATTAAGTACAAGAGGACTGACCCTCTCACTTTATATGATATGAACCTGTCCTGTGAGTCCAGTTCTAGATTCCCATGCTTCACTTCAGGTTTACTGTATCCCTTGGACCTTCTTATTGACGACGAAACACAGAAATTGCATCCGAATTTAATACAAAAGGCACATTGCCGACTTAAGTACAAGAGGACTGACACTCTCACTTTCTATGATATGTACCACTCCTGTGAGTCCAGTTTTAGATTCCGATGCTTCACTTCAGGTTTACTGTATCCCTTTGACCTTCTTATTGACGATGAAACACAGAAATTGAATCCGAATTTAATACAAAATGCACAATGCCTACGAAAGTACAAGAGGACTGACACTCTCACTTTCTATTATATGAACCTCTCCTGTGAGTCCAGTTTTAGATTCCGATGCTTCACTTCAGGTTTACTGTATCCCTTCGACCTTCTTATTGACGATGAAACACAGAAATTGCATCCGAATCGAATACAAAAGGCACAATGCCGACTTAAGTACAAGAGGACTGACCCTCTCACTTTCTATGATATGAACCTCTCCTGTGAGTGCAGTTTTAGATTCCGATGCTTCACTTCAGTTTTACTGTATCCCTTGGACCTTCTTATTGACGATGAAATAGAGAAATTGCATCCGAATGTAATACAAAAGGCACAATGATGACTTAAGTACAAGAGGACTGACCCTCTCACTTTCTATGATATGAACCTCTCCTGTGAGTCCAGTTTTAAATTCCGATGCTTCACTTCAGGTTTACTGTATCCCTTGGACCTTCTTATTGACGATGAAACACAGAAATTGCATCCGAATTTAAAACAAAAGGCACAATGCCGACTTAAGTACGAGAGGACTGACACTCTCACTTTCTATGATATGAACCTCTCCTGTGAGTCCAGTTTTAGATTCCGATGCTTCACTTCAGGTTTACTGTATCCGTTGGACCTTCTTATTGACGATGAAACACAGAAATTGCATCTGAATTTAATACAAAAGGCACAATGCCGACTTAAGTACTAGAGGACTGACACTCTCACTTTCTATGATATGAATCTCTCCTGTGAGTCCAGTTTTAGATTTCGATGCTTCACTTCTGGTTTACGTATCCCTTGGACCTTCTTATTGACGATGAAACACAGAAATTCCATCCGAATTAAATAGAAGAGGCACACTGCCGACTTAAGTACAAGAGGACTGACACTCTCACTTTCTTTGATATGAACCTCTCCTGTGAGTCCAGTTTTAGATTCCGATGCTTCACTTCGGGTTTACTGTATCCCTTGGACCTTCTTATTGACGATGAAACACAGAAATTGCATCCGAATTTAATACAAAAGGCACAATCCCGACTTAAATACAAGAGGACTGACACTATCACTTTCTATGATATGAACTTGTCCTGTGAGTCCAGCTTTAGATTCGGATGCTTCACTTCAGGTTTACTGTATCCCTTGGACCTTCTTATTGACGATGAAACACAGAAATTTTAACCGAATTTAATACAAAAGGCACAATGCCGAATTAAGTACAAGAGGACGGACACTCTCACTTTCTATGATATGAACCTCTCCTGCGAGTCCAGTTTTAGATTCCGATGCTTCACTTTGGGTTTACTGTATCCCTTGGACCTTCTTATTGACGATGAAACACAGAACTTGCATCCGAATTTAATACAAATGGCTAAATGCCGACTTAAGTACAAGAGGACTGACACTCTCACATTCTATGATATGAACCTCTCCTGTGAGTGCAGTTTTAGATTTCGATGCTTCACTTCAGGTTTACTGTATCCATTGGTCCTTCTTATTGACGATGAAATACAGAAATTGCATCCGAATTTAATAGAAATGGCACAATGCCGACTTAAGTAAAAGAGGACTGACACTCTCACTTTCTATGTTATGAACCTCTCCTGAGAGTGCAGTTTTAGATTCTGATGCTTCACTTCAGGTTTACTGTATCCCTTGGACCTTCTTATTGACGATGAAACACAGAAATTCCATCCGCATTTAATACAAAAGGCACAATGCCTACTTAAATACAAGGGGACTGACACTCTCACTTTCTATGATATGAACCTGTGAGTGCAGTTTTAGATCCGATGCTTCAGATCAGGTTTACTGTATCCCTTGGAACTTCTTATTGACGATGAAACACAGAAATTGCATCCGAATTTAATAGAAAATCCACAATGCCGACTTAAGTACAAGAGGACTGACACTCTCACTTTCTATGATATGAACCTCTCCTGTGAGTGCAGTTTTAGATTCCGATGCTTCACTTCAGTTTTACTGTATCCCTTGGACCTTCTTATTGACGATGAAACAAAGAAATTGCATCCGAATTTAATACAAAAGGCACAATGCTGACTTAAGTACAAGTGGACTGACAGTCTCACTTTCTATGATATGAACCTCTCCTGTTAGTCCAGTTTTAAATTCCGATGATTCACTTCAGGTTTACTGTATCCCTTGGACATTCTTATTGACGATGAAACCCAGAAATTGTATCCGAATTTAATACAAAAAGCACAATGCCGACTTAAGTACAAGAGGACTGACACTCTCACTTTCTATGATATGAACCTCTCCTGTGAGTCCAGTTTTAGAGTCCGATGCTTCACTTCAGGTTTACTGTATCTGTTGGACCTTCTTATTGAAGATGAAACACAGAAATTGCTTCCGAATTTAATACAAAACGCACAATGCCGACTTAAGTACAAGAGGACTGACACTCTCACTTTCTATGACATGAACATCTCCTGTGAGTCCAGTTTTAGATTCCGATGCTTCACTTCAGGTTTACTGTATCGGTTGGACCTTCTTATTGACGATGAAACACAGAAACTGCATCCGAATTCAATACAAAAGTTACAACGCCGACTTAAGTACAAGAGGACTGACGCTCTCACTTTCAATGATATGAACCGCTCCTGTGAGTCCAGTTTTAGTTTCCGATGCTTCACTTCTGGTTTACGTATCCCTTGGACCTTCTTATTGACGATGAAACACAGAAATTGCATCCGAATTTAATACAGGAGGAACACTGCCGACTTAAATACAAGAGGACTGACACTCTCACTTTCAATTATATGAACCTCTCTTGTGAGTCCAGTTTTAGATTCCGATGCTTCACTACGGGTTTACTCTATCCCTTGGACCTTCTTATTGACGATGAAACACAGAAATTGCATCCGAATTTAATACGAAAGGCACAAGGCCGACTTAAGTACAAGAGGACTGACACTATCACTTTTTATGATATGAACTTGTCCTGTGAGTCCAGCTTTAGATTCCGATGCTTCACTTCAGGTATACTGTATCCTTTGGTCCTTTTTATTGACGATGAAACACATAAATTGCATCTGAATGTAATATAAAAGGCACAATGCCGACTTAAGTACAAGAGGAATGACACTCTCTCTTTCTACGAGATGAACCTCTCATATGAGTCCAGTTTTAGATTCCGATGGTTCACTTCAGGTTTACTGTATCCCTTTTACCTTCTTATTGACGATGAAACATAGAAATTGCATCTGAATTTAATACAAAAGGCACAATGCCGACTTAAGTGCAAGAGGACTGACACACTCACTTTCTATGATATGAACCTCTCCTGTGAGTGCAGTTTCAGATACGTTGCTTCACTTCAGGTTTACTGTATCCCTTGAACCTTCTTATTGACGATGAAACACTGATATTGCATCCGAATTTAATACAAAAGGTACAATGCCGACTTAAGTACAAGAGGACTGACACCATCAATTTCTGTGATAGGAACCTCTCCTGTGAGTCCAGTTATAGATTCCGATGCTTCACTTTAGGTTTAGTGTAACTCTTGGACCTTCTTATTGACGATGAAACAGAGAAATGGTATCCGAATTTAATACAAAAGGCACAATGCCGACTTAAGTACAAGAGGACTGACACTCTCACTTTCTATGATATGAACCTCTCCAGTGAGTTCAGTTTTAGATTCCGATGCTTCACTTCAGGTTTACTATATCCCTTGGACCTTCTTATTGACGATGAAACACAGAAATAGCATCCGAATTTAATACAAAAGGCACAATGCCGACTTAAGTACAAGAGGACTGACACCCTCACTTTCTATGATATGATCCTCTCCTGTGAGTCCAGTTTTAGATTCCGATGCTTCACTTCGGGTTTACTGTATGCCTTGGACCTTCTTATTGACGATGAAACACAGAAATTGCATCCGAATTTAATAGAAAAGGCACAATGCCGACTTAAGTAAAAGAGGACTGACACTCTCACTTTCTATGATATGAACCTCTCCTGAGAGTGCAGTTTTAGATTCTGATGCTTCACTTCAGGTTTACTGTATCCCTTGGACCTTCTTATTGACGATGAAACGCAGAAATTCCATCAGCATTTAATACAAAAGGCACAATGCCTACTTAAATACAAGGGGACTGACACTCTCACTTTCTATGATATAAACCTCTTCTGTGAGTGCAGTTTTAGATCCGATGCTTCACTTCAGGTTTACTGTATCCCTTGGAACTTCTTATTGACGATGAAACACAGAAATTGCATCTGAAATTAATAGAAAATGCACAATGCCGACTTAAGTATAAGAGGACTGACACTCTCACATTCTATTATATGAACACCTCCTGTTAGTGCAGTTTTAGATTCCGATGCTTCACTTCAGGTTTACTGTATCCCTTGGACCTTCTTATTGACGATGAAACACAGAAATTGCATCCGAATTTAATACAAAAGGCACAATGCTGACTTAAGTACAAGTGGACTGACAGTCTCACTTTCTATGATATGAACCTCTCCTGTTAGTCCAGTTTTAAATTCCGATGATTCACTTCAGGTTTACTGTATCCCTTGGACATTCTTATTGACGATGAAACCCAGAAATTGCATCCGAATTTAATACAAAAGGCACAATGCCGACTTAAGTACAAGAGGACTAACACCCCCACTTTCTAAATATTAAGCTCTCCTGTGAGTCCAGTTTTAGATTACAATGCTTCACTTCGGGTTTACTGTATCCCTTGGACCTTCTTATTGACGATGAAACACAGAAATTGCATCCGAATTTAATACAAAAGGCACAATGCCGACTTAAGGACAAGAGGACTGACACTAACACTTTCTATGATATGAACTTGTCCTGTGAGTCCAGCTTTAGATTCGGATGATTCACTTCAGGTTTACTGTATCCCTTGGACTTTCTTATTGACGATGAAACACAGAAATTGCATCCGAATTTAATAGAAAACGCACAATGCCGACTTAAGTACAAGAGGACTGACACTCTCACTTTCTATGATATGAACCTCTCCTGTGAGTGCAGTTTTAGATTCCGATGCTTCACTTCAGGTTTACTGTATCCCTTGAACCTTCTTAGTGACGATGAAACACAGAAATTGAATCCGAATTTAATACAAAACGCACAATGCCGACTTAAGTACAAGAGGACTGACACTCTCACTTTCTATGATATGAACATCTCCTGTGAGTCCAGTTTTCGATTCCGATGCTTCACTTCAGGTTTACTGTATCGGTTGGACCTTCTTATTGACGATGAAACACAGAAATTGCATCCGAATTCAATACAAAAGTTACAATGCCGACTTAAGTACAAGAGGACTGACGCTCTCACTTTCAATGATATGAACCGCTCCTGTGAGTCCAGTTTTAGGTTCCGATGCTTCACTTCTGGTTTACGTATCCCTTGGACCTTCTTATTGACGATGAAACACAGAAATTGCATCCGAATTTAATACAAGAGGCACACTGCCGACTTAAGTACAAGAGGACTGACACTCTCACTTTCAATTATATGAACCTCTCCTGTGAGTCCAGTTTTAGATTCCGATGCTTCACTACGGGTTTACTCTATCCCTTGGACCTTCTTATTGACGATGAAACACAGAAATTGCATCCGAATTTAATACGAAAGGCACAATGCCGACTTAAGGACAAGAGGAATGACACTAACACTTTCTATGATATGAACTTGTCCTGTGAGTCCAGCTTTAGATTCGGATGATTCACTTCAGGTTTACTGTATCCCTTGAACCTTCTTATTGACGATGAAACACTGATATTGCATCCGAATTTAATACAAAAGGTACAATGCCGACTTAAGTACAAGAGGACTGACACCATCAATTTCTGTGATAGGAACCTCTCCTGTGAGTCCAGTTATAGATTCCGATGCTTCACTTCAGGTTTAGTGTAACTCTTGGACCTTCTTATTGACGATGAAACAGAGAAATGGTATCCGAATTTAATACAAAAGGCACAATGCCGACTTAAGTACAAGAGGACTGACACTCTCACTTTCTATGATATGAACCTCTCCAGTGAGTTCAGTTTTAGATTCCGATGCTTCACTTCAGGCTTACAATATCCCTTGGACCTTCTTATTGACGATGAAACACAGAAATAGCATCCGAATTTAATACAAAAGGCACAATGCCGACTTAAGTACAAGAGGACTGACACCCTCACTTTCTATGATATGATCCTCTCCTGTGAGTCCAGTTTTAGATTCCGATGCTTCACTTCGGGTTTACTGTATGCCTTGGACCTTCTTATTGACGATGAAACACAGAAATTGCATCCGAATTTAATAGAAAAGGCACAATGCCGACTTAAGTAAAAGAGGACTGACACTCTCACTTTCTATGATATGAACCTCTCCTGAGAGTGCAGTTTTAGATTCTGATGCTTCACTTCAGGTTTACTGTATCCCTTGGACCTTCTTATTGACGATGAAACGCAGAAATTCCATCAGCATTTAATACAAAAGGCACAATGCCTACTTAAATACAAGGGGACTGACACTCTCACTTTCTATGATATAAACCTCTTCTGTGAGTGCAGTTTTAGATCCGATGCTTCACTTCAGGTTTACTGTATCCCTTGGAACTTCTTATTGACGATGAAACACAGAAATTGCATCTGAAATTAATAGAAAATGCACAATGCCGACTTAAGTATAAGAGGACTGACACTCTCACATTCTATTATATGAACACCTCCTGTTAGTGCAGTTTTAGATTCCGATGCTTCACTTCAGGTTTACTGTATCCCTTGGACCTTCTTATTGACGATGAAACACAGAAATTGCATCCGAATTTAATACAAAAGGCACAATGCTGACTTAAGTACAAGTGGACTGACAGTCTCACTTTCTATGATATGAAACTCTCCTGTTAGTCCAGTTTTAAATTCCGATGATTCACTTCAGGTTTACTGTATCCCTTGGACATTCTTATTGACGATGAAACCCAGAAATTGCATCCGAATTTAATACAAAAGGCACAATGCCGACTTAAGTACAAGAGGACTAACACCCCCACTTTCTATGATATTAAGCTCTCCTGTGAGTCCAGTTTTAGATTACAATGCTTCACTTCGGGTTTACTGTATCCCTTGGACCTTCTTATTGACGATGAAACACAGAAATTGCATCCGAATTTAATACAAAAGGCACAATGCCGACTTAAGGACAAGAGGACTGACACTAACACTTTCTATGATATGAACTTGTCCTGTGAGTCCAGCTTTAGATTCGGATGATTCACTTCAGGTTTACTGTATCCCTTGGACTTTCTTATTGACGATGAAACACAGAAATTGCATCCGAATTTAATAGAAAAGGCACAATGCCGACTTAAGTACTAGAGGACTAACACTCTCACTTTCTATGATATGAACCTCTCCTGTGAGTGCAGTTTTAGATTCTGATGCTTCACTTCAGGTTTACTGTTTCCCTTGGACCTTCTTATTGTCGATGAAACACAGAAATTGCATCCGAATTTAATACAAAACGCACAATGCCGACTTAAGTACAAGAGGACTGACACTCTCACTTTCTATGATATGAACCTCTCCTGTGAGTGCAGTTTTAGATTCCGATGCTTCACTTCAGGTTTACTGTATCCCTTGAACCTTCTTAGTGACGATGAAACACAGAAATTGAATCCGAATTTAATACAAAACGCACAATGCCGACTTAAGTACAAGAGGACTGACACTCTCACTTTCTATGATATGAACATCTCCTGTGAGTCCAGTTTTAGATTCCGATGCTTCACTTCAGGTTTACTGTATCGGTTGGACCTTCTTATAGACGATGAAACACAGAAATTGCATCCGAATTCAATACAAAAGTTACAATGCCGACTTAAGTACAAGAGGACTGACGCTCTCACTTTCAATGATATGAACCGCTCCTGTGAGTCCAGTTTTAGGTTCCGATGCTTCACTTCTGGTTTACGTATCCCTTGGACCTTCTTATTGACGATGAAACACAGAAATTGCATCCGAATTTAATACAAGAGGCACACTGCCGACTTAAGTACAAGAGGACTGACACTCTCACTTTCAATTATATGAACCTCTCCTGTGAGTCCAGTTTTAGATTCCGATGCTTCACTACGGGTTTACTCTATCCCTTGGACCTTCTTATTGACGATGAAACACAGAAATTGCATCCGAATTTAATACGAAAGGCACAATGCCGACTTAAGGACAAGAGGACTGACACTAACACTTTCTATGATATGAACTTGTCCTGTGAGTCCAGCTTTAGATTCGGATGATTCACTTCAGGTTTACTGTATCCCTTGGACTTTCTTATTGACGATGAAACACAGAAATTGCATCCGAATTTAATAGAAAAGGCACAATGCCGACTTAAGTACTAGAGGACTGACACTCTCACTTTCTATGATATGAACCTCTCCTGTGAGTGCAGTTTTAGATTCTGATGCTTCACTTCAGGTTTACTGTATCCCTTTTACCTTCTTATTGACGATGAAACATAGAAATTGCATCTGAATTTAATACAAAAGGCACAATGCCGACTTAAGTGCAAGAGGACTGGCACACTCACTTTCTATGATATGAACCTCTCTTGTGAGTGCAGTTTTAGATACGTTGCTTCACTTCAGGTTTACTGTATCCCTTGAACCTTCTTATTGACGATGAAACACTGATATTGCATCCGAATTTAATACAAAAGATACAATGCCGACTTAAAGACAAGAGGACAGATACTATCAATTTCTGTGATAGGAACCTCTCCTGTGAGTCCAGTTTTAGATTCCGATGCTTCACTTCAGGTTTACTGTATCCCTTGGACCTTCTTATTGACGATGAAACACAGAAAAAGCATCCGAATTTAATACAAAAGGCACAATGCCGACTTAAGTACAAGAGGACTGACACTCTCACTTTCTAAGATATGAACCTCTCCTGTGAGTCCAGTTATAGATTCCGATGCTTCACTTCAGGTTTAGTGTAACCCTTGGACCTTCTTATTGACGATGAAACAGAGAAATTGTATCCGAATTTAATACCAAAGGCACAATGCCGACTTAAGTACAAGAGGACTGACACTCTCACTTTCTATGATATGAACCTCTCCAGTGAGTTCAGTTTTAGATTCCGATGGTTCACTTCAGGTTTACTATATCCCTTGGACCTTCTTATTGACGATGAAACACAGAAATAGCATCCGAAATTAATACAAAAGGCACAATGCCGACTTAAGTACAAGAGGACTGACACTCTCACTTTCTATGATATGATCCTCTCCTGTGAGTCCAGTTTTAGATTCCGATGCTTCACTTCGGGTTTACTGTATCCCGTGGACCTTCTTATTGACGATGAAACACAGAAATTGCATCCGAATTTAATAGAAAAGGCACAATGCCGCCTTAAGTACAAGCGGACCGACACTCCCACTTCCTATGATATGAACCTCTCCTGTGACTCCAGTTTTAGATTACGATGCTTCACTTCAGGTTTACTGTATACCTTGGACCTTCTTATTGACGATGAAACACAGAAATTGCATCCCAATGTAATATAAAAGGCACAATGCCGACTTAAGTACAAGGGGACTGACACTCTCTCATTCTTTGATATGAACCTCTCCTGTGAGTCCAGTTTTAGATTCCGATGCTTCACTTCAGGTTTACTGTATCCGTTGGACCTTCTTATTGACGATGAAACACAGACATTGCATCCGAACTTAAGACAAAAGGCACAATGCCGACTAAAGAACAAGAGGACTAACACTCTCCGTTTCTATGATATGAACATCTCATGTGAGTCCAGTTTTAGATTCCGATGCTTCACTTCAGGTTTACTGTATCCCTTTTACCTTCTTATTGACGATGAAACATAGAAATTGCATCTGAATTTAATACAAAAGGCACAATGCCGACTTAAGTACAAGAGGACTGACACACTCACTTTCTATGATATGAACCTCTCCTGTGAGTGCAGTTTTAGATACGATGCTTCACTTCAGGTTTACTGTATCCCTTGGACCTTCTTATTGACGATGAAACACAGAAATTGCATCCGAATTTAATACAAAAGGCACAATGCCGACTTAAATACAAGAGGACTGACACTCTCACCTTCTATGATATGAACCTCTCCTGTGAGTGCAGTTTTAGATTCCGATGCTTCACTTCAGGTTTACTGTATCCCTTGAACCTTCTTAGTGACGATGAAACACTGAAGTTGAAACCGAATTTAATACAAAACGCACAATGCCGACTTAAGTACAAGAGGACTGACACTCTCACTTTCAATGATATGAACATCTCCTGTGAGTCCAGTTTTAGATTCCGATGCTTCACTTCAGGTTTACTATATCCCTTGGACCTTCTTATTGACGATGAAACACACAAATTGCATCCGAATTTAATACGAAAGGCACAATGCCGACTGAAGTACAAGAGGACTGACACTATCACTTTCTATGATAAGAACTTGTCCTGTGAGTCCAGCTTTAGATTCGGATGCTTCACTTCAGGTTTACTGTATCCCTTGGACCTTCTTATTGACGATGAAAAACAGAAATTGCATCCGAATTTAATACAAAAGGCACAATGCTGACTTAAGTACAAGAGGACTGACACTCTCACTTTCTATGATATGAACCTCTCCTGTGAGTGCAGTTTTAGATACGATGCTTCACTACAGGTTTACTGTATCCCTTGAACCTTCTTATTGACGATGAAACACAGATATTGCATCCGAATTTAATACAAAAGGTACAATGCCGACTTAAATACAAGAGGACTGACACTCTCAATTTCTGTGATAGGAACCTCTCCTGTGAGTCCAGTTTTAGATTCCGATGCTTCACTTCAGGTTTACTGTATCCCTTGGACCTTCTTGTTGACGATGAAACACAAAAATTGCATCAGAATATAATACAAAAGGCACAATGCTGACTTAAGTACAAGAGGACTGACACTCTCACTTTCTATGATATGAACCTCTCATGTGAGTCCAGTTTTAGATTCCGATGCTTCACTTCAGGTTTAGTGTAACCCTTGGACCTTCTTATTGACGATGAAACACAGCAATTGTATCCGAATTTAATACAAAAGGCACAATGCCGACTTAAGTACAAGAGGACTGACACTCACACTTTCTATGATATGAACCCCTCCAGTGAGTCCAGTTTTAAATCGCGATGCTTCTCTTTAGGTTTACTGTATCCCTTGGACCTTCATATTGACGATGAAACACAGAAATTGCATCCCAATTTAATACAAAAGGCACAATGCTGACTTAAGTACAAGAGGACTGACACTATTACTTTCTATGATATGAACCTCTCCTGTGAGTGCAGCTTTAGATTCCGATGCTTCACTTCATTATTACTGTATCCCTGGGACCTTCGTATTGACGATGAAACACGGAAATGGCATCCGAATTAAATACAAAAGGGACAATGCCGACTTAAGTACAAGAGGACTGACACTCTCACTTTCTATGATATGAACCCCTCCAGAGAGTACAGTTTTAAATCCCGATGCTTCTCTTTAGGTTTACTGTATCCCTTGGACCTTCATATTGACGATGAAACACAGAAATTGCATCCGAATTTAATACAAAAGGCACAATGCCGACTTAAGTACAGGAGGACAGACTCACTTTCTATGATATGAACCTCTCCTGTGAGTCCAGTTTTCGATTCCGATGCTTCACTTCAGGTTTACTGTATCTCTTGGACCTTCTTATTGACGATGAAACACAGAAATTGCATCCCAATGTAATATAAAAGGCACAATGCCGACTTAAGTACAAGGGGACTGACACTCTCTCATTCTTTGATATGAACCTCTCCTGTGAGTCCAGGTTTAGATTCCGATGCTTCACTTCAGGTTTACTGTATCCCTTGGACCTTCTTATTGACGATGAAACACAGAAATTGCATCCGAATTTAATACAAAAGGCACAATGCCGACTTAAGTACAAGAGGACTGACACTATTACTTTCTATGATATTAACCTCTCCTGTGAGTGCAGCTTTAGATTCCGATGCTTCACTTCATGTTTGCTGTATCCCTGGGACCTTCTTATTGACGATGAAACACGGAAATGGCATCCGAATTTAATACAAAAGGCACAATGCCGACTTAAGTACAAGAGGACTGTCACTCTCACTTTCTATGATATGATCCTCTCCTGTGAGTCCAGTTTTAGATTCCGATGCTTCACTTCAGGTTCACTGTATCCCTTGGACCTTCTTATTGACGATGAAACACAGAAATTGCATCCGAATTTAATACTAAAGGCACAATGCCGACTTAAGTACAAGAGAACTGACTCTCTCACTTTCTATGATTTGAACGTCCCCTGTGAGTCCAGTTTTAGATTCCGATGCTTCACTTCAGGTTTACTGTATCCCTTGGACCTTCTTATTGACGATGAAACACAGACACTGCATCCGAATTCAATACAAAAGGCACAATGCCGACTTTAGTACAAGAGGACAGACACTCTCACTTTCTATGATTTGAATCTCCCCTGTGAGTACAGTTTTAGATTCCGATGCTTCACTTCAGGTTTACCATATCCCTTGGACCTTCTTATTGACGATGAAACACAGAAATTGCATCCGAGTTTAATACAAAAGGCACAATGCCGACTTAAGTACAAGAGGACTGATACTCTCACTTTCTATGATATGAACCTCATCTGTGAGTCCACATTTAGATTCCGATGCTTCATTTCAGGTTTACTTTGTCCCTTAGACCTTCGTAATGACGATGAAACACAGAAATTGCATCCGAATTTAATACAAAGGCACAATGCCGACTTAAGTACAAGAGGACAGACACTCTCACGTTCTATGATTTGAATCTCCCCTGTGAGTCACTTTTTTGATTCCGATTCTACACTTCAGGTTCACGGTATCGCTTGGACCTTCTTATTGACGATGAATCACAGAAATTGCATCCGAATTTAATACAAAAGTCACAATGGCGACTTAAGTACTAGAGGATTGATACTCTCACTTTCTACGATATGAACCTCTCCTGTTAGTCTAGTTTTAGATTCCGATGCTTCAATTCAGGTTTACTGTATACCTTGGACCTTCTTATTGACGATGAAACACAGAAATTGCATCCGAATTTAATACAAAAGGCACAATGCCGACTTAAGTACAAGAGGACTGACACTCTCACTTTCTATAATATGAACCACTCCTATGAGTCCAGTTTTAGATTCCGATGCTTCACTTCAGGTTTACTGTATACTTTGGACCTTCTTATTGCCGATGAAACACAGATATAGCATCCGAATTGAATACAAAATGCACAATGCCGACTTAAGTACAAGAGCAATGACACTCTAATTTTCTATGATTTGAACCTCTCCTTTGAGTCAAGTTTCAGATTCCGATGCTTCTATTCAGGTTTACTGTATCCCTTGGACCTTCTATTTGACGATGAAGCACAGAAATTGCATCCGAATTTAATACAAAAGGCACAAAGCCGACTTAAGTCCAAGAGGACTGACACTCCCACTTTCTATGATTTGAATCTCTCCTGTGAGTCCAGTTTTAGATTCCGATGCTTCACTTCGGGTTTACTGTATCCCTTGGACCTTCTGTTTAACGATGAACCACAGAAATTGCATCCGAATTTAATACAAAAGGCACAATGCCGACTTAAGTCCAAGAGGACTGACACTCTCACTTTCTATGATTTGAATCTCTCCTGTAAGTACAGTTATAGATTCCGATGCCTCCCTTCAGATGTACTGTATCCCTTGGACCTTCTTACTGACGATGAAACACAGAAATTGCATCCGAATTTAATACAAAAGGCACAATGAAGGCTAGAGTACAAGAGGACTGACACTCTAACTCTCTATGATTTTAATCTCTCCTGTGAGTCCAGTTTCAGATTCCGAAGCTTCACTTCAGGTTTACTGTATCCCTTGGACCTTCTTATTGACGATGAAACACAGAAATTGCATCCGAATTTAATACAAAAAGCACAATGCCGACTTAAGTTCAAGAGGACTGACACTCTCACTTTCTATGATTTGAAACTCTCCTGTGATTCCAGTTTTAGATTCCGATGCTTCACTTCAGGTTTAGTGTATCCCTTGGACCATCTTATTGACGATGAAACACAGAAATTGCATCCGAATTCAATACAAAAGGCACAATGCCGACTTTAGTACAAGAGGACAGACACTCTCACTTTCTATGATTTGAATCTCCCCTGAGAGTACAGTTTTAGATTCCGATGCTTCACTTCAGGTTTACCATATCCCTTGGACCTTCTTATTGACGATGAAACACAGAAATTGCATCTGAATTTAATACAAAATGCACAGCGCCGACTTAAGTACAAGAGGACTGACACTCTCACTTTCTATGATATGAACCTCTCCTGTGAGTCCAGTTTTAGATTCCGATGCTTAACTTTAGGTTTACTGTATACCTTGGCCCCTCTTATTGACGATGAAACACAGAAATTGCATCCGAATTTAATGCAAAAGGCACAATGCCGACTTAAGTACAAGAGAACTGACTCTCTCACTTTCTATGATTTGAACGTCTCCTGTGAGTCCAGTTTTAGATTCCGATGCTTCACTTCAGGTTTACTGTATCCCTTGGACCGTCTTATTGACGATGAAACACAGACACTGCATCCGAATTTAATACAAAAGGCACAATGCCGACTTTAGTACAAGAGGACAGCCACTCTCACTTTCTATGATTTGAATCTCCCTTGTGAGTCCAGTTTTAGATTCCGATGCTTCACTTCAGGTTTATTGTATCCCTTGGACCTTCTTATTGACGATGAAACACAGAAATTGCATCCGAATTTAATACAAAAGGCACAATGCCGACTTAAGTACAAGAGGACTGACACTCTCACTTTCTATGATATGAACCTCTTCTGTGAGTCCACATTTAGATTCCGATGCTTCATTTCAGGTTTACTGTGTCCCTTAGACCTTCGTATTGACGATGAAACACAGAAATTGCATCCGAATTTAATACAAAGGCACAATGCCGACTTAAGTACAAGAGGACAGACACTCTCACGTTCTATGATTTGAATCTCCCCTGTGAGTCCAGTTTTTGATTCCGATGCTTCACTTCATGTTCACGGTATCGCTTGAACCTTCTTATTGACGATGAATCATAGAAATTGCATCCGAATTTAATTCAAAAGTCACAATGGCGACTTAAGTAATAGAGGATTGATACTCTCACTTTCTATGATATGAACCTCTCCTGTGAGTCTAGTTTTAGATTCCGATGCTTCACTTCAGATTTACTGTATCCCTTGGACCGTCTTATTGACAATAAACACAGTAACTGTATCCGAATTTAATACAAAAGACACATTGCTGATTTAAGTACCAAAGGACTGACACTCTCACTTTCTATGATATGAACCTCTC
Source organism: Schistocerca serialis cubense (assembly GCF_023864345.2). Lineage (NCBI taxonomy): Eukaryota > Metazoa > Arthropoda > Insecta > Orthoptera > Acrididae > Schistocerca > Schistocerca serialis. The sequence goes on along the minus strand of NC_064647.1, from coordinate 21,344,271 downwards.
CTGTGAGTCCAGTTTTAGATTCCGATGCTTAACTTCAGGTTTACTGTATACCTTGGACCTTCTTATTGACGATGTAACACAGGAATTGCATCCGAATTTAATACAAAAGGAGTAATGCCGACTTAAGTACAAGAGGACTGACACTCTAACTTTCTATGATATGAACCAGTCCTGTGAGTCCAATTTTAGATTTCGATGCTTCACTTCAGGTTTACTGTATACCTTGGACCTTCTTCTTGACGATGAAAAACAGAAATTGCATCCGAATTTAATACAAGAGGCACAAAGCCGACTTAAGTACAAGAGGATTGACACTCTGATTTTCTATGATTTGAACCTTTCTTGTGAGTCCAGTTTTAAATTCCGTTGCTTCACTTCAGGTTTACTGTATCCCTTGGACCTTCTTATTGACGATGAAACACAGAAATTTCATCTGAATTTAATACAAAATGTACAGCGCCGACTTAAGTACAAGAGGACTGACACTCTCACTTTCTATGATATGAACCTCTCCTGTGAGTCCAGTTTTAGATTCCGATGCTTAACTTCAGGTTTACTGTATACCTTGGACCTTCTTATTCACGATGAAACACAGAAATTGCATCCGAATTTAATGCAAAAGGCACAATGCCGACTTAAGTACAAGAGAACTGACTCTCTCACTTTCTATGATTTGAACGTTCCCTGTGAGTCCAGTTTTAGATTCCGATGCTTCACTTCAGGTTTACTGTATCCCTTGGACCTTCTTATTGACGATGAAACACAGACACTGCATCCGAATTCAATACAAAAGGCACAATGCCGACTTTAGTACAAGAGGACAGACACTCTCACTTTCTATGATTTGAATCTCCCCTGTGAGTACAGTTTTAGATTCCGATGCTTCACTTCAGGTTTACCATATCCCTTGGACCTTCTTATTGACGATGAAACACAGAAATTGCATCCGAGTTTAATACAAAAGGCACAATGCCGACTTAAGTACAAGAGGACTGATACTCTCACTTTCTATGATATGAACCTCATCTGTGAGTCCACATTTAGATTCCGATGCTTCATTTCAGGTTTACTTTGTCCCTTAGACCTTCGTAATGACGATGAAACACAGAAATTGCATCCGAATTTAATACAAAGGCACAATGCCGACTTAAGTACAAGAGGACAGACACTCTCACGTTCTATGATTTGAATCTCCCCTGTGAGTCACTTTTTTGATTCCGATGCTACACTTCAGGTTCACGGTATCGCTTGGACCTTCTTATTGACGATGAATCACAGAAATTGCATCCGAATTTAATACAAAAGTCACAATGGCGACTTAAGTACTAGAGGATTGATACTCTCACTTTCTATGATATGAACCTCTCCTGTTAGTCTAGTTTTAGATTCCGATGCTTCACTTCAGGTTTACTGTATACCTTGGACCTTCTTATTGACGATGAAACACAGAAATTGCATCCGAATTAAATACAAAAGGCACAATGCCGACTTAAGTACAAGAGGACTGACACTCTCACTTTCTATAATATGAACCACTCCTATGAGTCCAGTTTTAGATTCCGATGCTTCACTTCAGTTTTACTGTATACTTTGGACCTTCTTATTGCCGATGAAACACAGAAATAGCATCCGAATTGAATACAAAATGCACAATGCCGACTTAAGTACAAGAGCAATGACACTCTAACTTTCTATGATTTGAACCTCTCCTTTGAGTCAAGTTTCAGATTCCGATGCTTCTCTTCAGGTTTACTGTATCCTTTGGACCTTCTATTTGACGATGAAGCACAGAAATTGCATCCGAATTTAATACAAAAGGCACAAAGCCGACTTAAGTCCAAGAGGACTGACACTCCCACTTTCTATGATTTGAATCTCTCCTGTGAGTCCAGTTTTAGATTCCGATGCTTCACTTCAGGTTTACTGTATCCCTTGGACCTTCTGTTTAACGATGAACCACAGAAATTATATCCGAAGTTAATACAAAAGGCACAATGCCGACTTAAGTCCAAGAGGACTGACACTCTCACTTTCTATGATTTGAATCTCTCCTGTAAGTACAGTTATAGATTCCGATGCCTCCCTTCAGGTTTACTGTATCCCTTGGACCTTCTTATTGACGATGAAACACAGAAATTGCATCCGAATTTAATACAAAATGCACAATGAAGGCTAGAGTACAAGAGGACTGACACTCTAACTATCTATGATTTGAACCTCTCCTGTGAGTCCAGTTTCAGATTCCGAAGCTTCACTTCAGGTTTACTGTATCCCTTGGACCTTCTTATTGACGATGAAACACAGAAATTGCATCCGAATTTAATACAAAAAGCACAATGCCGACTTAAGTTCAAGAGGACTGACACTCTCACTTTCTATGATATGAAACTCTCCTGTGATTCCAGTTTTAGCTTCCGATGCTTCACTTCAGGTTTAGTGTATCCCTTGGACCATCTTATTGACGATGAAACACAGAAATTGCATCCGAATTTAATACAAGAGGCACAATGCCGTCTTAAGTACAAGTGGACTGACACTCTGATTTTCTATGATTTTAACCTTTCTTGTGAGTCCAGTTTTAAATTTCGATGCTTCACTTCAGGTTTACTGTATCCCTTGGAACTTCTTATTGACGATGAAACACAGAAATTGCATCTGAATTTAATACAAAATGCACAGCGCCGACTTAAGTACAAGAGGACTGACACTCTCACTTTCTATGATATGAACCTCTCCTGTGAGTCCAGTTTTAGATTCCGATGCTTAACTTTAGGTTTACTGTATACCTTGGCCCTTCTTATTGACGATGAAACACAGAAATTGCATCCGAATTTAATGCAAAAGGCACAATGCCGACTTAAGTACAAGAGAACTGACTCTCTCACATTCTATGATTTGAACGTCTCCTGTGAGTCCAGTTTTAGATTCCGATGCTTCACTTCAGGTTTACTGTATCCCTTGGACCGTCTTATTGACGATGAAACACAGACACTGCATCCGAATTTAATACAAAAGGCACAATGCCGTCTTTAGTACAAGAGGACAGCCACTCTCACTTTCTATGATTTGAATCTCCCTTGTGAGTCCAGTTTTAGATTCCGATGCTTCACTTCAGGTTTATTGTATCCCTTGGACTTTCTTATTGACGATGCAACACAGAAATTGCATCCGAATTTAATACAAAAGGCACAATGCCGACTTAAGTACAAGAGGACTGACACTCTCACTTTCTATGATATGAACCTCTTCTGTGAGTCCACATTTAGATTCCGATGCTTCATTTCAGGTTTACTGTGTCCCTTAGACCTTCGTATTGACGATGAAACACAGAAATTGCATCCGAATTTAATACAAAGGCACAATGCCGACTTAAGTACAAGAGGACAGACACTCTCACGTTCTATGATTTGAATCTCCCCTGTGAGTCCAGTTTTTGATTCCGATGCTTCACTTCATGTTCACGGTATCGCTTGAACCTTCTTATTGACGATGAATCACAGAAATTGCATCCGAATTTAATACAAAAGTCACAATGGCGACTTAAGTAATAGAGGATTGATACTCTCACTTTCTATGATATGAACCTCTCCTGTGAGTTTAGTTTTAGATTCCGATGCTTCACTTCAGGTTTACAGTGTACCTTGGACTTTCTTATTGACGATGAAACATTGAAATTGCATCCGAATTTAATACAAAAGGCACAATGCCGACTTAAGTACAGGAGCACTGACACTCTAACTTTCTATGATTTGAACCTCTCCTTTGAGTCAAGTTTCAGATTCCGATGCTTCTCTTCAGGTTTACTGTATCCCTTGGACCTTCTATTTGACGATGAAACACAGAAATTGCATCCGAATTTAATACAAATGGCACAAAGCCGACTTAAGTCCAAGAGGACTGACACTATCACTTTCTATGATTTGAATCTCTCCTGTGAGTCTAGTTTTAGATTCCGATGCTTTACTTCAGGTTTACTGTATCCCTTGGACCTTCTGTTTGACGATGAACCACAGAAATTGCATCCGAATTTAATACAAAAGGCACAATGCCGACTTAAGTCCAAGAGGACTGACACTCTCACTTTCTATGATTTGAATCTCTCCTGTAAGTACAGTTATAGATTCCGCTGCTTCACTTCAGGTTTACTGTATCCCTTGGACCTTCTTATTGACAATGAATCACAGAAATTCCATCCGAATTTAATACAAAAGGCACAATGAAGGCTAGAGTACAAGAGGACTGACACTCTAACTCTCTATGATTTGAACCTCTCCTGTGAGTCCAGTTTTAGATTCCGAAGCTTCACTTCAGGTTTACTGTATCCCTTGGACCTTCTTATTGACGATGAAACACAGAAATTGCATCCGAATTTAATACAAAAAGCACAATGCCGACTTAAGTACAAGAGGACTGACACTCTCACTTTCTAAGATTTGAAACTCTCCTGTGAGTCCAGTTTTAGATTCCGATGCTTCACTTCAGGTTTAGTGTATCCCTTGGACCATCTTATTGACGATGAAACACAGAAATTGCATCCGAATTTAATACAAAAGGCACAAAGCCGACTTAGGTACAAGAGGACTGACACTCTCACTTTCTATGATATGAACCTCTCCTGTGAGTCCTGTTTTAGATTCCGATGCTTCACTTCAGGTTTACTGTATCCTTTGGACCTTCTTATTGACGATGAAACACAGAAATGGCATCCGAATTTAATACAAAAGGCACAATGCCGACTTAAGTACAAGACGAATGACACTCTCACTTTCAATGATATGAACCTCTCCTGTGAGATTAGTTTTAGATCCGATGCTTCACTTCATATTTACTGTATACCTTGGACCTTCTTATTGACAATGAATCACAGAAATTCCATCCGAATTTAATACAAAAGGCACAATGAAGGCTAGAGTACAAGAGGACTGACACTCTAACTCTCTATGATTTGAACCTCTCCTGTGAGTCCAGTTTCAGATTCCGATGCTTCACTTCAGGTTTACTGTTACCCTTGGACCCTCTTATTGACGATGAAACACAGAAATTGCATCTGAATTTAATACAAAAGGCACAATGCCGTCTTAAGTAAAAGAGGACTGACACTCTCACTTTCTATGATATGAACCTCTCCTGTGAGTCCAGTTTTAGATTCCGATGCTTCACTTCAGGTTTACTGTATCCCTTGGACCTTCTTATTGACGATGAAACACAAATATCGCATCCGAATTTAATACAATAGGCACAATGCCGACTTAAGTACAAGAGGACTGACACTCTTTCTTTCTATGATATGAACCTCCCCTGTAAGTCCAGTTTTAGATTCCGATGCTTCACTTAAGGTTTTCTGTATCCCTTGGATCTTCTTATTGACGATGAAACACAGAAATTGTATCCGAATTTATTACAAAAGGCACAATGCCGACTTAAGTACAAGAGGACTGAACCTCTCACTTTCATTGATATGAACCTTTCCTGTGAGTCCAGTTTCACATTCTGATGCTTCACTTCAGGTTTACTGTATCCCTTGGACCTTCTTATTGACAATAAACACAGTAACTGCATCCGAATTTAATACAAAAGACACAATGCTGACTTAAGTACAAGAGGACTGACACTCTCTCTTTATATGATATGAACCACTAATGAGTCCAGTTTTAGATTTCGATGCTTCACTTCAAGTTTACTGTATACCTTGGACCTTCTTGTTGACGATGAAAAACAGAAAGTGCATCCGAATTTGTACAAAATGCAGAATGCCGACTTAAGTACAAGAGGACTGATACTCTGATTTTCTATGATTTGAACCTCTCTTGTGAGTCCAGTTTTAGATTCCGATGCTTCACTTCAGGTTTACTGTATCTCTTGGACCTTGTTATTGACGATGAAACACAGAAATTGCATCTGAATTTAATACAAAAGGCACAATGCCGACTTAAGTAAAAGAGGACTGACACTCTCACTTTCTATGATACGAACCTCTCCTGTGAGTCCAGTTTCAGATTCCGATGCTTCACTTCTGGTTTACTGTATACCTTGGACCTTCTTATTGACGATGAATCACAGAAATTGCATCCCAAATTAATACAAAAGGCACAATGCCGACTTAAGTACAAGAGGACTGACACTCTAACTTTCTATGATTTGAACCTCTCCTTTGAGTCCAGTTTCAGATTCCGATGATTCACTTCAGGTTTACTGTATCCCTTGGACCTTCCTATTGACGATGAAACACAGTAATTGCATCCGAATTTAGTAAAAAGTCACAATGCCGACTTAAGTAGAAGGGGACTGACACTTTCACTTTCTATGATATGAACCTCTCCTGTGAGTCCAGTTTTAGATTCCGATGCTTCACTTCAGGTTTACTGTATCCTTCGACCATATTATTGACGATGAAACACAGAAATTGCATCTGAATTTAATACAAAAGGCACAATGTCGACTTAAGTACAAGAGGACTGACACTCTCGCTTTCTATGATATGAACCTCTTCTTTGAGTCCAGTTTTAGATTCCGATGCTTCACTTCACGTTTACTGTATCCCTTGGACCGTCTTATTGACGATGAAACACAGAAACTGCATCCGAATTTAATACAAAAGTCACAATGCCGACTTAAGTACAAGAGGAGTGACACTCTAACTCTCCATGATTTGAATCCCTCCTGTGAGTCCAGCTTTTGATTCCGATGCTTCACTTCAGCTTCACTGTATCCCTTGGACCTTCTTATTGACGATGAAACACAGAAATTGCATCCGAATTTACTACAAAATTCTCAATGCCAACTTAAGTACAAGAGGACTGACACTCTCACTTTCTATGATATGAACCTTTCCTGTGAGTCCAGTTTTAGATTCCGATGCTTCACTTCACATTTACTGTATCCCTTGGACCTTCTTATTGACAATAAACACAGTAACTGTATCCGAATTTAATACAAAAGACACATTGCTGATTAATTACAAAAGGATTGACACTCTCACTTTCTATGATATGAACCTCTCCTGTGAGTCCAGTTTTAGATTCCGATGCTTCACTTCAGGTTTACTGTATACCTTGGACCTTCTTATTGACGATGAAACACAGGAATTGCATCCGAATTTAATACAAAAGGCGTAATGCCGACTTAAGCCAAGAGGACTGACACTCTAACTTTCTATGATATGAACCAGTCCTGTGAGTCTAATTTTAGATTTCGATGCTTCACTTCAGGTTTACTGTATACCTTGGACCTTCTTCTTGACGATGAAAAACAGAAATTGCATCCGAATTTAATACAAGAGGCACAAAGCCGACTTAAGTACAAGAGGATTGACAGTCTGATTTTCTATGATTTGAACCTTTCTTGTGAGTCCAGTTTTAAATTCCGATGCTTCACTTCAGGTTTACTGTATCCCTTGGACCTTCTTATTGACGATGAAACACAGAAATTGCATCTGAATTTAATACAAAATGCACAGCGCCGACTTAAGTACAAGAGGACTGACACTCTCACTTTCTATGATATGAACCTCTCCTGTGAGTCCAGTTTTAGATTCCGATGCTTAACTTCAGGTTTACTGTATACCTTGGACCTTCTTATTCACGAAGAAACACAGAAATTGCATCCGAATTTAATGCAAAAGGCACAATGCCGACTTAAGTACAAGAGAACTGACTCTCTCACTTTCTATGATTTGAACGTCCCCTGTGAGTCCAGTTTTTGATTCCGATGCTTCACTTCAGGTTTACTGTATCCCTTGGACCTTCTTATTGACGATGAAACACAGACACTGCATCCGAATTCAATACAAAAGGCACAATGCCGACTTTAGTACAAGAGGACAGACACTCTCACTTTCTATGATTTGAATCTCCTCTGTGAGTACAGTTTTAGATTCCGATGCTTCACTCCAGGTTTACTACATCCCTTGGACCTTCTTATTGACGATGAAACACAGACACTGCATCCGAATTCAATACAAAAGGCACAATGCCGACTTTAGTACAAGAGGACAGACACTCTCACGTTCTATGATTTGAATCTCCCCTGTGAGTCCAGTTTTTGATTCCGATGCTTCACTTCAGGTTCACGGTATCGCTTGGACCTTCTTATTGACGATGAATCACAGAAATTGCATCCGAATTTAATACAAATGTCACAATGGCGACTTAAGTACTAGAGGATTGATACTCTCACTTTCTATGATATGAACCTCTCCTGTTAGTCTAGTTTTGGATTCCGATGCTTCACTTCTGGTTTACTGTATACCTTGGAACTTCTTATTGACGATGAAACACAGAAATTGCATCCGAATTTAATACAAAAGGCACAATGCCGACTTAAGTACAAGAGGACTGACACTCTCACTTTCTATAATATGAACCACTCCTATGAGTCCAGTTTTAGATTCCGATGCTTCACTTCAGGTTTACTGTGTACTTTGGACCTTCTTATTGCCGATGAAACACAGAAATAGCATCCGAATTGAATACAAAAGGCACAATGCCGACTTAAGTACAAGAGCAATGACACTCTAACTTTCTATGATTTGAACCTCTCCTTTGAGTCAATTTTCAGATTCCGATGCTTCTCTTGAGGTTTACTGTATCCCTTGGACCTTCTATTTGACGATGAAACACAGAAATTGCATCCGAATTTAATACAAAAGGCACAAAGCCGACTTAAGTAAAAGAGGACTGACACTCCCACTTTCTATGATTTGAATCTCTCCTGTGAGTCCAGTTTTAGATTCCGATGCTTCACTTCAGGTTTACTGTATCCCTTGGACCTTCTGTTTAACGATGAACCACAGAAATTGCATCCGAATTTAATACAAAAGGCACAATGCCGACTTAAGTCCAAGAGGACTGACACTCTCACTTTCTATGATTTGAATCTCTCCTGTAAGTACAGTTACAGATTCCGAGGCTTCCCTTCAGGTTTACTGTATCCCTTGGACCTTCTTATTGACGATGAAACACAGAAATTGCATCCGAATTTAATACAAAAGGCACAATGAAGGCTAGAGTACAAGAGGACTGACACTCTAACTCTCTATGATTTGAACCTCTCCTGTGAGTCCAGTTTCAGATTCCGAAGCTTCACTTCAGGTTTACTGTATCCCTTGGACCTTCTTATTGACGATGAAACACAGAAATTGCATCCGAATTTAATACAAAAGGCACAATGCCGACTTAAGTACAAGAGGACTGACACTCTCACTTTGTATGATATGAACCTTTCCTGTGAGTCCAGTTTTAGATTCCGATGCTTCACTTCAGATTTACTGTATCCCTTGGACCGTCTTATTGACAATAAACACAGCAACTGTTTCCGAATTTAATACAAAAGACACAATGCTGACTTAAGTACAAAAGGACTGACACTCTCACTTTCTATGATATGAACCTCTTCTGTGAGTCCAGTTTTACATTCCGATGCTTCACTTCAGGTTTACTGTATACCTTAGGCTTATTATTGACGATGAAACACAGGAATTGCATCCGAATTTAATACAAAAGGCGTAATGCCAACTTAAGTACAAGAGGACTGACACTCTAACTTTCTATGATATGAACCACTCCTGTGAGTCCAGTTTTAGATTTCGATGCTTCACTTCAGGTTTACTGTATACCTTGGCCCTTCTTCTTGACGATGAAAAACATAAATTGCATCCGAATTTAATACAAGAGGCACAATGCCGACTTAAGTACAAGAGGACTGACACTCTGATTTTCTATGATTTTAACCTTTCTTGTGAGTCCAGTTTTAAATTTCGATGCTTCAGTTCAGGTTTACTGTATCCCTTGGACCTTCTTATTGACGATGAAACACAGAAATTGCATCTGAATTTAATTCAAAATGCACAGCGCCGACTTAAGTACAAGAGGACTGACACTCTCACTTTCTATGATATGAACCTCTCCTGTGAGTCCAGTTTTAGATTCCGATGCTTAACTTTAGGCTTACTGTATACCTTGGACCTTCTTATTGACGATGAAACACAGAAATTGCATCCGGATTTAATACAAAAGGCACAATGCCGACTTATGTACAAGAGAACTGACTCTCTCACTTTCTATGATTTGAACGTCTCCTGTGAGTCCAGTTTTAGATTCCGATGCTTCACTTCAGGTTTACTGTATCCCTTGGACCGTCTTATTGACGATGAAACACAGACACTGCATCCGAATTTAATACAAAGGGCACAATGCCGACTTTAGTACAAGAGGACAGCCACTCTCACTTTCTATGATATGAACCGCTTCTGTGAGTCCAGTTTTGGATTCCGATGCTTCACTTAAGGTTTACTGTATCCCTAGGACCTTCTTATTGACGATGAAACACAGAAATTGCATCCGAATTTAGTACAAAAGGCACAATGCCGACTTAAGTACAAGAGGAATGACACTCTCACTTTCAATGATATGAACCTCTCCTGTGAGATTAGTTTTAGATCCGATGCTTCACTTCATTTTTACTGTATACCTTGGACCTTCTTATTGACGATGAAACACAAAAATTTCATCCGAATTTAGTACAAAAGGCACAATGCCGACTTAAGTACAAGAACACTGACACTCACACTTTCTACTATATGAACCTCTCCTGTGAGTCCAGTTTTAGATTCCGATGCTTCACTTCAGGTTTACTGTATCCTTCGACCATATTATTGACGATGAAACACAGAAATTGCATCTGAATTTAATACAAAAGGCACAATGTCGACTTAAGTACAAGAGGACTGACACTCTCGCTTTCTATGATATGAACCTCTTCTTTGAGTCCAGTTTTAGATTCCGATGCTTCACTTCACGTTTACTGTATCCCTTGGACCGTCTTATTGACGATGAAACACAGAAACTGCATCCGAATTTAATACAAAAGTCACAATGCCGACTTAAGTACAAGAGGAGTGACACTCTAACTCTCCATGATTTGAATCCCTCCTGTGAGTCCAGCTTTTGATTCCGATGCTTCACTTCAGGTTCACTGTATCCCTTGGACCTTCTTATTGACGATGAAACACAGAAATTGCATCCGAATTTACTACAAAATTCTCAATGCCAACTTAAGTACAAGAGGACTGACACTCTCACTTTCTATGATATGAACCTTTCCTGTGAGTCCAGTTTTAGATTCCGATGCTTCACTTCAGATTTACTGTATCCCTTGGACCTTCTTATTGACAATAAACACAGTAACTGTATCCGAATTTAATACAAAAGACACATTGCTGATTAATTACAAAAGGATTGACACTCTCACTTTCTATGATATGAACCTCTCCTGTGAGTCCAGTTTTAGATTCCGATGCTTCACTTCAGGTTTACTGTATACCTTGGACCTTCTTATTGACGATGAACACAGGAATTGCATCCGAATTTAATACAAAAGGCGTAATGCCGACTTAAGCCAAGAGGACTGACACTCTAACTTTCTATAATATGAACCAGTCCTGTGAGTCCAATTTTAGATTTCGATGCTTCACTTCAGGTTTACTGTATACCTTGGACCTTCTTCTTGACGATGAAAAACAGAAATTGCATCCGAATTTAATACAAGAGGCACAAAGCCGACTTAAGTACAAGAGGATTGACAGTCTGATTTTCTATGATTTGAACCTTTCTTGTGAGTCCAGTTTTAAATTCCGATGCTTCACTTCAGGTTTACTGTATCCCTTGGACCTTCTTATTGACGATGAAACACAGAAATTGCATCTGAATTTAATACAAAATGCACAGCGCCGACTTAAGTACAAGAGGACTGACACTCTCACTTTCTATGATATGAACCTCCCCTGTGAGTCCAGTTTTAGATTCCGATGCTTAACTTCAGGTTTACTGTATACCTTGGACCTTCTTATTCACGAAGAAACACAGAAATTGCATCCGAATTTAATGCAAAAGGCACAATGCAGACTTAAGTACAAGAGAACTGACTCTCTCACTTTCTATGATTTGAACGTCCCCTGTGAGTCCAGTTTTTGATTCCGATGCTTCACTTCAGGTTTACTGTATCCCTTGGACCTTCTTATTGACGATGAAACACAGACACTGCATCCGAATTCAATACAAAAGGCACAATGCCGACTTTAGTACAAGAGGACAGACACTCTCACTTTCTATGATTTGAATCTCCTCTGTGAGTACAGTTTTAGATTCCGATGCTTCACTTCAGGTTTACTACATCCCTTGGACCTTCTTATTGACGATTAAACACAGACACTGCATCCGAATTCAATACAAAAGGCACAATGCCGACTTTAGTACAAGAGGACAGACACTCTCACGTTCTATGATTTGAATCTCCCCTGTGAGTCCAGTTTTTGATTCCGATGCTTCACTTCAGGTTCACGGTATCGCTTGGACCTTCTTATTGACGATGAATCACAGAAATTGCATCCGAATTTAATACAAATGTCACAATGGCGACTTAAGTACTAGAGGATTGATACTCTCACTTTCTATGATATGAACCTCTCCTGTTAGTCTAGTTCTGGATTCCGATGCTTCACTTCTGGTTTACTGTATACCTTGGAACTTCTTATTGACGATGAAACACAGAAATTGCATCCGAATTTAATACAAAAGGCACAATGCCGACTTAAGTACAAGAGGACTGACACTCTCACTTTCTATAATATGAACCACTCCTATGAGTCCAGTTTTAGATTCCGATGCTTCACTTCAGGTTTACTGTGTACTTTGGACCTTCTTATTGCCGATGAAACACAGAAATAGCATCCGAATTGAATACAAAAGGCACAATGCCGACTTAAGTACAAGAGCAATGACACTCTAACTTTCTATGATTTGAACCTCTCCTTTGAGTCAATTTTCAGATTCCGATGCTTCTCTTGAGGTTTACTGTATCCCTTGGACCTTCTATTTGACGATGAAACACAGAAATTGCATCCGAATTTAATACAAAAGGCAAAAAGCCGACTTAAGTAAAAGAGGACTGACACTCCCACTTTCTATGATTTGAATCTCTCCTGTGAGTCCAGTTTTAGATTCCGATGCTTCACTTCAGGTTTACTGTATCCCTTGGACCTTCTGTTTAACGATGAACCACAGAAATTGCATCCGAATTTAATACAAAAGGCACAATGCCGACTTAAGTCCAAGAGGACTGACACTCTCACTTTCTATGATTTGAATCTCTCCTGTAAGTACAGTTACAGATTCCGAGGCTTCCCTTCAGGTTTACTGTATCCCTTGGACCTTCTTATTGACGATGAAACACAGAAATTGCATCCGAATTTAATACAAAAGGCACAATGAAGGCTAGAGTACAAGAGGACTGACACTCTAACTCTCTATGATTTGAACCTCTCCTGTGAGTCCAATTTCAGATTCCGAAGCTTCACTTCAGGTTTACTGTATCCCTTGGACCTTCTTATTGACGATGAAACACAGAAATTGCATCCGAAATTAATACAAAAAGCACAATGCCGACTTAAGTTCAAGAGGACTGACACTCTCACTTTCTATGATTTGAAACTCTCCTGTGATTCCAGTTTTAGATTCCGATGCTTCACTTCAGGTTTAGTGTATCCCTTGGACCATCTTATTGACGATGAAACACAGAAATTGCATCCGAATTTAATACAAAAGGCACAATGCCGACTTAAGTACAAGAGGACTGACACTCTCACTTTGTATGATATGAACCTTTCCTGTGAGTCCAGTTTTAGATTCCGATGCTTCACTTCAGATTTACTGTATCCCTTGGACCGTCTTATTGACAATAAACACAGCAACTGTATCCGAATTTAATACAAAAGACACAATGCTGACTTAAGTACAAAAGGACTGACACTCTCACTTTCTATGATATGAACCTCTTCTGTGAGTCCAGTTTTACATTCCGATGCTTCACTTCAGGTTTACTGTATACCTTAGGCTTATTATTGACGATGAAACACAGGAATTGCATCCGAATTTAATACAAAAGGCGTAATGCCGACTTAAGTACAAGAGGACTGACACTTTAACTCTTCATGATTTGAACCTCTCCTGTGAGTCCAGTTTTAGATTTCGATGCTTCACTTCAGGTTTACTGTATACCTTGGCCCTTCTTCTTGACGATGAAAAACATAAATTGCATCCGAATTTAATACAAGAGGCACAATGCCGACTTAAGTACAAGAGGACTGACACTCTGATTTTCTATGATTTTAACCTTTCTTGTGAGTCCAGTTTTAAATTTCGATGCTTCAGTTCAGGTTTACTGTATCCCTTGGACCTTCTTATTGACGATGAAACACAGAAATTGCATCTGAATTTAATTCAAAATGCACAGCGCCGACTTAAGTACAAGAGGACTGACACTCTCACTTTCTATGATATGAACCTCTCCTGTGAGTCCAGTTTTAGATTCCGATGCTTAACTTTAGGCTTACTGTATACCTTGGACCTTCTTATTGACGATGAAACACAGAAATTGCATCCGAATTTAATGCAAAAGGCACAATGCCGACTTAAGTACAAGAGAACTGACTCTCTCACTTTCTATGATTTGAACGTCTCCTGTGAGTCCAGTTTTAGATTCCGATGCTTCACTTCAGGTTTACTGTATCCCTTGGACCGTCTTATTGACGATGAAACACAGACACTGCATCCGAATTTAATACAAAGGGCACAATGCCGACTTTAGTACAAGAGGACAGCCACTCTCACTTTCTATGATATGAACCGCTTCTGTGAGTCCAGTTTTGGATTCCGATGCTTCACTTAAGGTTTACTGTATCCCTTGGACCTTCTTATTGACGATGAAACACAGAAATTGCATCCGAATTTAGTACAAAAGGCACAATGCCGACTTAAGTACAAGAGGAATGACACTCTCACTTTCAATGATATGAACCTCTCCTGTGAGATTAGTTTTAGATCCGATGCTTCACTTCATTTTTACTGTATACCTTGGACCTTCTTATTGACGATGAAACACAAAAATTTCATCCGAATTTAGTACAAAAGGCACAATGCCGACTTAAGTACAAGAACACTGACACTCACACTTTCTACTATATGAACCTCTCCTGTGAGTCCAGTTTCAGATTCCGATGCTTCACTTAAGGTTTACTGTTACCCTTGGACCTTCTTATTGACGATGAAACACAGAAATTGCATCTGAATTTAATACAAAAGGCACAATGCCGTCTTAAGTAAAAGAGGTCTGACACTCTCACTTTCTACGATATGAACCTCTCCTGTGAGTCCAGTTTTAGATTCCGATGCTTCACTTCAGGTTTACTGTATCCCTTGGACCTTCTTATTGACGATGAAACACAAAAATTGCATCCGAATTTAATACAATAGGCACAATGCCGACTTAAGTACAAGAGGACTGACACTCTTTCTTTCTATGATATGAACCTCCCCTGTGAGTCCAGTTTTAGATTCCGATGCTTCACTTAAGGTTTTCTGTATCCCTTGGATCTTCTTATTGACGATGAAACACTGAAATTGCATCCGAATTTATTACAAAAGGCACAATGCCGACTTAAGTACGAGAGGACTAAACCTCTCACTTTCATTGATATGAACCTCTCCTGTGGGTCCAGTTTCAGATTCTGATGCTTCACTTCAGGTTTACTGTATCCCTTGACCTTCGTATTGACAATAAACACAGTAACTGCATCCGAATTTGATACAAAAGGCACAATGCTGACTTAAGTACAAGAGGACTGACACTCTCTCTTTCTATGATATGAACCACTAATGAGTCCAGTTTTAGATTTCGATGCTTCACTTCAGGTTTACTGTATACCTTGGACATTCTTGTTGACGATGAAAAACAGAAATTGCATCCGAATTTGTACAAAATGCAGAATGCCGACTTAAGTACAAGAGGACTGATACTCTGATTTTCTATGATTTGAACCTCTCTTGTGAGTCCAGTTTTAGATTCCGATGCTTCACTTCCGGTTTACTGTATACCTTGGACCTTCTTATTGCCGATGAAACACAGAAATAGCATCCGAATTTAACACAAAAGGCACAATGCCGACTTAAGTACAAGAGGACTGACACTCTCACTTTCTATGATATAAACCTTTCCTGTGAGTCGAGTTTTAGATTCCGATGCCTCACTTCAGGTTTAATGTATCCCTTGGACTTTCTTATTGACAATGAATCACGGAAATTGCATCCGAATTTAATACAAAAGGCACAATCCCGACTTAAGTACAAGAGGACTGACACTTTAACTCTTCATGATTTGAACCTCTCCTGTGAGTCCAGTTTTAGATTCCGATGCTTCACTTCAGGTTTACTGTATCCCTTGGACCATCAATTTGACATTGAAACACAGAAATTGCATCCGAATTTAATACAAAATGCACAATGCCGACTTAAGTCCAAGAGGAATGACACTCTCACTTTCTATGATTTGAATCTCTCCTGTGAGTCCAGTTTTAGATTCCGATGCTTCACTTCAGGTTTATTGTATCCCTCGGACTATCTTATTGACGATGAAACACAGAAATTGCATCCGAATTTAATACAAAAGGCACAATGCCGGCTTAAGTACAAGAGGACTGACTCTCTCACTCTCTATGATATGAACCTCTCCTGTGAGACCAGTTTTAGATTCCGATGCTTCACTTCAGGTTTACTGTATCGCTTGGACCTTCTAATTGACGATGAAACACAGAAATGGCATCCGAATTTAATACAAGAGGCACAATGCCGACTTAAGTACAAGAGGACTGACATTCTCACTTTCTATGATATGAACCTCTCCTGTGAGTCCAGTTTTAGATTCCGATGCTTCACTGCAGGTTTACTGTATACCTTGGACCTTCTTATTGACGATGAAACACAGAAATTGGATCCGAATTTAATACCAAAGGTACAATGCCGACTTAAGTACAAGAGGACTGACACTCTCACTTTCTATGATATGAACCTCTTCTGTAAGTCCAGTTTTAGATTCCGATGCTTCACTTCAGGTTTACAGTATCCCTTGGAACGTCTTATTGACGATGAAACACAGAAACTGCATCCGAATTTAATACAAAAGGCACAATGCCGACCTAAGTACAAGAGGACAGACACTCTCACTTTTTATGTTTTGAATCTCCCCTGTGAGTCCAGTTTTAGATTCCGATGCTTCACTTCAGGTTTACTGTATCCCTTGGACCTTCTTATTGACGATGAAACACAGAAATTGCATCCGAATTTAATACAAAAGGCACAATGCCGTCTTAAGTACAAGAGGACTGACACTCTCTGTTTCTATGATCTAAACCTCTTCTGTGAGTCCAGATTCAGTTTCCGATGCTTCACTTCAGGGTTACTGTATACCTTGGACCTTCTTATTGACGATGAAACACAGAAATTGCATCCGAATTTAATACAAAAGGCACAATGCCGACTTAAGTACAAGAGGACTGTCACTCTCACTTTCTATGATATGAACCTCTTCTGTGAGTCCAGATTTAGATTCCGATGCTTCACTTTATGTTTACTGTATCCCTTGGACCTTCTTATTAACGATGAAACACAGAAATTGCATCCGAATTTAATACAAAAGGCACAATGCCGACTTAAGTACAAGAGGACAGACACTCTCACTTTCTATGAATTGAATCTCCCCAGTGAGACCAGTTTTAGATTCCGATGCTTCACTTCAGGTGTACTGTATCCCTTGGACCTTCTTATTTACGATGAATCACAGAAATTGCATCCGAATTTAATACAAATGTCACAATGCCGACTTAAGTACAAGAGGATTGATACTGTCACTTTCTATGATATGAACCTATCCTGTGAGTCCAGTTTTAGATTCCGGTGCTTCACTTCAGGTTTACTGTATACCTTGGACCTTCTTATTGACCATGAAACACAGAAATTGCATCCGAATTTAATAGAAATGGCACAATGCCGACTTAAGTACAAGATGACTGACACTCTCACTTTCTATAATATGAACCACTCCTATGAGTCCAGTTTTATATTCCGATGCTTCACTTCAGGTTTACTGTATCCCTTGGACCTTCTGTTTGACGATGAACCACGGAAATTGCATCCAAATTTAATACAAAAGGCACAATGCCGACTTAAGTCCAAGAGGACTGTCAGTCTCACTTCCTATGATTTGAATCTCTCCTGTGAGTACAGTTCTAGATTCCGATGCTTCACTTTAGGTTTACTGTATCCCTTGGACCTTCTTATTGACGATGAATCACAGAAATTGCCTCCGAATTTAATACAAAAGGCACAATGCCGACTTAAGTACAAGAGGACTGACACTCTAACTCTCTAAGATTTGAACGTCTCCTGTGAGTCCAGTTTTAGATTCCGAAGCTTCACTTCAGGTTTACTGTATCCCTTGGACCTTCTTATTAAAAATCAAACACAGAAATTGCATCGGAATTTAATACAAAAAGCACAATGCCGACTTAAGTACAAAAGGACTGACACTCTTACTTTCCATGATATGAACCTCTCCTGTGAGTCCAGTTTTAGATTCCGATGCTTCACTTCAGGTTTACTGTATACCTTGGGCCATCTTATTGACGATGAAACACAGAAATTGCATCCGAATTGAATACAAAAAGCACAATGCCGACTTAAGTACAAGGGGACTGACACTCTCACTTTCTATGATATTAACCTCTCCTGTGAGTCCAGTTTTAGATTCCGATGCTTCACTTCAGGTTTACTGTTCCCCTTGGACCTTCTTATTGACGATGAAACACAGAAATTGCATCCGAATTTAATACAAAAGGCACAATGCCGACATAAGTACAAGAGGACTGACACTCTAACTCTCCATGATTTGAACCTCTCCTGTGAGTCCAGTTTTAGATTCCGATGATTCACTTCAGGTTTACTGTATCCCTTGGACCTTCTTATTGAAGACGAAACACAGAAATTGCCGGCTTAAGTACAAGAGGACTGACTATCTCACTTTCTATGATATGAACCTCTCCAGTGAGACCAGTTTTAGATTCCGATGCTTCACTTCAGGTTTACTGTATCGCTTGGACCTTCTAATTGACGATGAAACACAGAAATGGCATCCGAATTTAATACAAGAGGCACAATGCCGACTTAAGTACAAGAGGACTGACATTCTCACTTTCTATGATATGAACCTCTCCTGTGAGTCCAGTTTTAGATTCCGATGCTTCACTGCAGGTTTACTGTATACCTTGGACCTTCTTATTGACGATGAAACACAGAAATTGGATCCGAATTTAATACCAAAGGTACAATGCCGACTTAAGTACAAGAGGACTGACACTCTCACTTTCTATGATATGAACCACTCCTGTGAGTCCAGTTTCAGATTCCGATGATTTACTTCAGGTTTACTGTATCCCTTGGACCTTCTTATTGACGATGAAACACAGTAATTGCATCCGAATTTATTACAAAAGTTACAATACCGACTTAAGTAGAAGAGGACTGACACTTTCAATTTCTATGATATGAACCTCTCCTGTGAGTCTAGTTTTAGATTCCAATGCTGCACTTCAGGTTTACTGTATCCCTTCGACCTTCTTATTGACGATGAAACACAGAAATTCCATCTGAATTTAATACAAAAGGCACAATGTCGACTTAAGTACAAGAGGACTGACACTCTCGCTTTCTATGATATGAACCTCTTCTGTAAGTCCAGTTTTAGATTCCGATGCTTCACTTCAGGTTTACAGTATCCCTTGGAACGTCTTATTGACGATGAAACACAGAAACTGCATCCGAATTTAATACAAAAGGCACAATGCCGACTTAAGTACAAGAGGACAGACACTCTCACTTTTTATGTTTTGAATCTCCCCTGTGAGTCCAGTTTTAGATTCCGATGCTTCACTTCAGGTTTACTGTATCCCTTGGACCTTCTTATTGACGATGAAACACAGAAATTGCATCCGAATTTAATACAAAAGGCACAATGCCGTCTTAAGTACAAGAGGACTGACACTCTCTCTTTCTATGATATAAACCTCTTCTGTGAGTCCAGATTCAGTTTCCGATGCTTCACTTCAGGGTTACTTTATACCTTGGACCTTCTTATTGACGATGAAACACAGAAATTGCATCCGAATTTAATACAAAAGGCACAATGCCGACTTAAGTACAAGAGGACTGTCACTCTCACTTTCTATGATAAGAACCTCTTCTGTGAGTCCAGATTTAGATTCCGATGCTTCACTTTATGTTTACTGTATCCCTTGGACCTTCTTATTAACGATGAAACACAGAAATTGCATCCGAATTTAATACAAATGGCACAATGCCGACTTAAGTACAAGAGGACAGACACTCTCACTTTCTATGATTTGAATCTCCCCTGTGAGACCAGTTTTAGATTCCGATGCTTCACTTCAGGTTTACTGTATCCCTTGGACCTTCTTATTTACGATGAATCATAGAAATTGCATCCGAATTGAATACAAATGTCACAATGCCGACTTAAGTACAAGAGGATTGATACTCTCACTTTCAATGATATGAACCTATCCTGTGAGTCCAGTTTTAGATTCCAATGCTTCACTTCAGGTTTACTGTATACCTTGGACCTTCTTATTGACGATGAAACACAGAAATTGCATCCGAATTTAATACAAATGGCACAATGCCGACTTAAGTACAAGATGACTGACACTCTCACTTTCTATAATATGAACCACTCCTATGAGTCCAGTTTTGTATTCCGATGCTTCACTTCAGGTTTACTGTATCCCATGGACCTTCTGTTTGACGATGAACCACGGAAATTGCATCCTAATTTAATACAAAAGGCTTAATGCCGACTTAAGTCCAAGAGGACTGTCAGTCTCACTTTCTATGATTTGAATCTCTCCTGTGAGTACAGTTCTAGATTCCGATGCTTCACTTTAGGTTTACTGTATCCCTTGGACCTTCTTATTGACGATGAATCACAGAAATTGCTTCCGAATTTAATACAAAAGGCACAATGCCGACTTAAGTACAAGAGGACTGACACTCTAACTCTCTAAGATTTGAACCTCTCCTGTGAGTCCAGTTTTAGATTCCAATGCTTCACTTCAGGTTTACTGTATACCTTGGGCCATCTTATTGACGATGAAACACAGAAATTGCATCCGAATTGAATACAAAAAGCACAATGCCGACTTAAGTACAAGGGGACTGACACTCTCACTTTCTATGATATTACCCTCTCCTGTGAGTCCAGTTTTCGATTCCGATGCTTCACTTCAGGTTTACTGTTCCCCTTGGACCTTCTTATTGACGATGAAACACAGAAATTGCATCCGAATTTAATACAAAAGGCACAATGCCGACTTAAGTACAAGAGGACTGACACTCTAACTCTCCAAGATTTGAACCTCTCCTGTGAGTCCAGTTTTAGATTCCGATGATTCACTTCAGGTTTACTGTATCCCTTGGACCTTCTTATTGACGACGAAACACAGAAATTGCATCCGAATTTACTACAAAAGTCTCAATGCCAACATAAGTACAAGAGGACTGACACTCTCACTTTCTATGATATGAACCTTTCCTGTGAGTCCAGTTTTAGATTCCGATGCCTCACTTCAGGTTTAATGTATCCCTTGGACCTTCTTATTGACGATGAATCACGGAAATTGCATCCGAATTTAATACAAAAGGCACAATCCCGACTTAAGTACAAGAGGACTGACACTCTAACTCTTCATGATTTGAACCTCTCCTGTGAGTCCACTTTTAGATTCCGATGCCTCACTTCAGGTTTACTGTATCTCTTGGACCATCAATTAGACATTGAAACACAGAAATTGCATCCGAATTTAATACAAAATGCACAATGCCGACTTAAGTCCAGGAGGAATGACACTCTCACTTTCTATGATTTGAATCTCTCCTGTGAGTCCAGTTTTAGATTCCGATGCTTCACGTCAGGTTTAGTGTATCCCTCGACTATCTTATTGACGATGAAACACAGAAATTGCATCCGAATTTAATACAAAAGGCACAATGCCGGCTTAAGTACAAGAGGACTGAATCTCTCACTTTCTATGATATGAACCTCTCCTGTGAGACCAGTTTTAGATTCCGATGAATCACTTCAGGTTTACTGTATCGCTTTGACCTTCTTATTGACGATGAAACACAGAAATGGCATCCGAATTTAATACAAGAGGCACAATGCCGACTTAAGTACAAGAGGGCTGACACTCTCACTTTCTATGATATGAACCTCTCCTGTGAGTCCAATTTTAGATTCCGATGCTTCACTTCAGGTTTACTGTATACCTTGGACCTTCTTATTGACGATGAAACACAGAAATTGCATCCGAATTTAATACCAAAGGTACAATGCCGACTTAAGTACAAGAGGACTGACACTCTCACTTTCTATGATATGAACCACTCCTGTGAGTCCAGTTTCAGATTCCGATGCTTCACTTCAGGTTTACTGTATACCTTGAACCTTTTTATTGACGATGAAACACAGAAATTGCATCCGAAATTAATACAAAAGGATTAATGCCGACTTAAGTACAAGAGGACTGACACTCTAACATTCTATGATTTGAACCTCTCCTTTGAGTCCAGTTTCAGATTCCGATGATTTACTTCAGGTTTACTGTATCCCTTGGACCTTCTTATTGACGATGAAACACAGTAATTGCATCCGAATTTATTACAAAAGTCACAATGCCGACTTAAGTAGAAGAGGACTGACACTTTCAATTTCTATGACATGATCCTCTCCTGTGAGTCTAGTTTTAGATTCCAATGCTTCACTTCAGGTTTACTGTATCCCTTCGACCTTCTTATTGACGATGAAACACAGAAATTCCATCAGAATTTAATAGAAAAGGCACAATGTCGACTTAAGTACAAGAGGACTGACACTCTCGCTTTCTATGATATGAACCTCGTCTGTGAGTCCAGTTTTAGATTCCGATGCTTCAGTTCAGGTTTACAGTATCCCTTGGACCGTCTTATTGACGATGAAACACAGAAACTGCATCCGAATTTAATACAAAAGGCACAATGCCGACTTAAGTACAAGAGGACAGACACTCTCACTTTTTATGTTTTGAATCTCCCCTGTGATTCTAGTTTTAGATTCCGATGCTTCACTTCAGGTTTACTGTATCCCTTGGACCTCCTTATTGACGATGAAACACAGAAATTGCATCCGAATTTAATACAAAAGGCACAATGCCGTCTTAAGTACAAGAGGACTGACACTCTCTCTTTCTATGATAAGAACCTCTTCTGTGAGTCCAGATTCAGTTTCCGATGCTTCACTTCAGGGTTACTGTATACCTTGGACCTTCTTTATGACGATGAAACACGAAAATTGCATCCGAATTTAATACAAAAGCCACAATGCCGACTTAAGTACAAGAGGACTGACACTCTCACTTTCTATAATTTGAACCACTCCTATGAGTCCAGTTTTAGATTCCGATGCTTCACTTCAGGTTTACTGTATACCTTGGATCTTCTTATTGCCGATGAAACACAGAAATAGCATTCGAATTTAATACAAAAGGCACAATGCTGACTTAAGTACAAGAGGACTGACACTCTAACTTTCTATGAGTTGAACCTCTCCTTTGAGTCCGGTTTCAGATTCCGATGCTCACTTCAGGTTTACTGTATCCCTTGGACCTTCTATTTGACGATGAAACACAGAAATTGCATCCGAATTTAATACAAAAGGCACAAAGGCGACTTAAGTCCAAGAGGACTGACACTCTCACTTTCTATGATTTGAATCTCTCCTGTGAGTCCAGTTTTAGATTTCGATGCTTCACTTGAGGTTTTCTGTATCCCTTGGACATTCTGTTTGACGATGAAACACAGAAATTCCATCTGAATTTAATACAAAAGGCACAATGTCGACTTAAGTACAAGAGGACTGACACTCTCGCTTTCTATTATATGAACCTCTTCTGTGAGTCCAGTTTAGATTCCGATGCTTCACTTCAGGTTTACAGTATCCCTTGGACCGTCTTATTGACGATGAAACACAGAAACTGCATCCGAATTTAATACAAAAGGCACAATGCCGACTTAAGTACAAGAGGACAGACACTCTCACATTTTATGTTTTGAATCTCCCCTGTGAGTCCAGATTTAGATTCCGATGCTTCACTTTATGTTTACTGTATCCCTTGGACCTTCTTATTAACGATGAAACACAGAAATTGCATCCGAATTTAATACAAAAGGCACAATGCCGACTTAAGTACAAGAGGACAGACACTCTTACTTTCTATGATTTGAATCTCCCCTGTGAGACCAGTTTTAGATTCCGATGCTACACTTCAGGTTTACTGTATCCCTTGGACATTCTTATTTACGATGAATCACAGAAATTGCATCCGAATTTAATACAAATGTCACAATGCCGACTTAAGTACAAGAGGATTGATACTCTCACTTTCTATGATATGAACCTATCCTGTGAGTCCAGTTTTAGATTCCGATGCTTCACTTCAGGTTTACTGTATACCTTGGACCTTCTTATTGACGATGAAACACAGAAATTGCATCCGAATTTAATACAAATGGCACATTGCCGACTTCAGTACAAGATGACTGACACTCTCACTTTCTATAATATGAACCACTCCTATGAGTCCAGTTTTATATTCCGATGCTTCACTTCAGGTTTACTGTATCCCTTGGACCTTCTGTTTGACGATGAACCACGGAAATTGCATCCAAATATAATACAAAAGGCACAATGCCGACTTAAGTCCAAGAGGACTGTCAGTCTCACTTTCTATGATTTGAATCTCTCCTGTGAGTACAGTTCTAGATTCCGATGCTTCACTTTAGGTTTACTGTATCCCTTGGACCTTCTTATTGACGATGAATCACAGAAATTGCCTCCGAATTTAATACAAAAGGCACAATGCCGACTTAGGTACAAGAGGACTGACACTCTAACTCTCTAAGATTTGAACCTCTCCTGTGAGTCCAGTTTTAGATTCCGAAGCTTCACTTCAGGTTTACTGTATCCCTTGGACCTTCTTATTTAAAATCAAACACAGAAATTGCATCCGAATTTAATACAAAAAGCACAATGCCGACTTAAGTACAAAAGGACTGACACTCTCACTTTCTGTGATATGAACCTCTCCTGTGAGTCCAGTTTTAGATTCCGATGCTTCACTTCAGGTTTACTGTATACCTTGGGCCATCTTATTGACGATGAAACACAGAAATTGCATCCGAATGGAATACAAAAAGCACAATGCCGACTTAAGTACAAGGGGACTGACACTCTCACTTTCTATGATATGAACCTCTCCTGTGAGTCCAGTTTTAGATTCCGATGCTTCACTTCAGGTTTACTGTTCCCCTTGGACCTTCTTATTGACAATGAAACACAGAAATTGCATCCGAATTTAATACAAAAGGCACAATGCCGGCTTAAGTACAAGAGGACTGACTCTCTCACTTTCTATGATACGAACCTCTCCTGTGAGACCAGTTTTAGATTCCGATGCATCACTTCAGGTTTACTGTATCGCGTGGACCTTCTTATTGACGATGAAACACAGAAATGGCATCCGAATTTAATACAAGAGGCACAATGCCGACTTAAGTACAAGAGGACTGACACTCTCACTTTCTACGAAATGAACCACTCCTGTGAGTCCAGTTTCAGATTCCGATGCTTCACTTCAGGTTTACTGTATACCTTGAACCCTTTTATTGACGATGAAACACAGAAATTGCATCCGAAATTAATACAAAAGGATTAATGCCGACTTAAGTACAAGAGGACTGACACTCTAACTTTCTATGATTTGAACCTCTCCTTTGAGTCCAGTTTCAGATTCCGATGATTTACTTCAGGTTTACTGTATCCCTTGGACCTTCTTATTGACGATGAAACACAGTAATTGCATCCGAATTTATTACAAAAGTCACAATGCCGACTTAAGTAGAAGAGGACTGACACTTTCAATTTCTATGATATGAACCTCTCCTGTGAGTGTAGTTTTAGATTCCAATGCTTCACTTCAGATTTACTGTATCCCTTCGACCTTCTTGTTGACGATGAAACACAAAAATTCCATCTGAATTTAATACAAAAGGCACAATGTCGACTTAAGTACAAGAGGACTGACACTCTCGCTTTCTATGATATGAACCTCGCCTGTGAGTCCAGTTTTAGATTCCGATGCTTCAGTTCAGGTTTACAGTATCCCTTGGACCGTCTTATTGACGATGAAACACAGAAACTGCATCCGAATTTAATACAAAAGGCACAATGCCGACTTAAGTACAAGAGGACAGACACTCTCACTTTTTATGTTTTGAATCTCCCCTGTGATTCTAGTTTTAGATTCCGATGCTTCACTTCAGGTTTACTGTATCCCTTGGACCTCCTTATTGACGATGAAACACAGAAATTGCATCCGAATTTAATACAAAAGGCACAATGCCGCCTTAAGTACAAGAGGACTGACACTCTCTCTTTCTATGATATGAACCTCTTCTGTGAGTCCAGATTCAGTTTCCGATGCTTCACTTCAGGGTTACTGTATACCTTGGACCTTCTTATTGACGATGAAACACGGAAATTGCATCCGAATTTAATACAAAAGGCACAATGCCGACTTAAGTACAAGAGGACTGACACTCTCACTTTCTATAATATGAACCACTCCTATGAGTCCAGTTTTAGATTCCGATGCTTCACTTCAGGTTTACTGTATACCTTGGGCCTTCTTATTGCCGATGAAACACAGAAATAGCATTCGAATTTAATACAAAAGGCACAATGCCGACTTAAGTACAAGAGGACTGACACTCTAACTTTCTATGTGTTGAACCTCTCCTTTGAGTCCGGTTTCAGATTCCGATGCTTCACTTCAGGTTTACTGTATCCCTTGGACCTTCTATTTGACGTTGAAACACAGAAATTGCATCCGAATTTAATACAAAAGGCACAAAGGCGACTTAAGTCCAAGAGGACTGACACTCTCACTTTCTATGATTTGAATCTCTCCTGTGAGTCCAGTTTTAGATTCCGATGCTTCACTTGAGGTTTTCTGTATCCCTTGAACCTTCTGTTTGACGATGAACCACAGAAATTGCATCCGAATTCAGTACAAAAGGCACAATGCCGACTTAAGTACAAGAGGGCTGACACTCTCACTTTCAATGATATGAACCTCTTCTGTGAGTCCAGTTTCAGATTCCGATGATTCACTTCAGGTTTACTGTGTCCCTTGGACCTTCTTATTGACGATGAAACACAGAAATTGCATCCAAATTTAATACAAAAGGCACAATGCCGACTTAAGTACAAGAGGACTGACACTCTCACTTTCTATGATATGAACCTCTTCTGTGAGTCCACATTTAGATTCCGATGCTTCACTTTATGTTTACTGTATCCCTTGGAACTTCTTATTGACGATGAAACACAGAAATTTCATCCGAATTTAATACAAAAGGCACAATGCCGACTTAAGTACAAGAGGACAGACACTCTCACATTCTATGATTTTAATCTCCCCTTTGAGACCAGTTTTAGATTCCGATATTTCTCTTCAGGTTTACTGTATCCCTTGGACCTTCTTATTGACGATGAATCACAGAAATTGCATCCGAATTTAATAAAAAAGTCACAATGCCGACTTAAGTACAAGAGGATTGATACTCTCACTTTCTATGATATGAACCTATCCTGTGAGTCCAGTTTTAGATTCCGATGCTTCACTTCAGGTTTACTGTATACCTTGGACCTTCTTATTGACGATGAAACACAGAAATTGCATCCGAATTTAATACAAATGCACAATGCCGACTTAAGTACAAGAGGACTGACACTCTCACTTTCTATAATATGAACCACTCCTATGAGTCCAGTTTTATATTCCGATGCTTCAGTTCAGGTTTACTGTATCCCTTGGACCTTCTGTTTGACGATGAACCACAGAAATTGCATCCAAATTTAATACAAAAGGCACAATGCTGACTTAAGTCCAAGAGGACTGACAGTCTCACTTTCAATGATTTGAATCTCTCCTGTGAGTACAGTTCAAGATTCCTATGCTTCACTTTAGGTTAACTCTATTCCTTGGACCTTCTTATTGACGATGAATCACAGAAATCGCCTCCGAATTTAATACAAAAGGCACAATGCCGACTTAAGTACAAGAGGACTGACACTCTAACTCTCTAAGATTTGAAGCTCTCCTGTGAGTCCAGTTTTAGATTCCGAAGCTTCACTTCAGGTTTACTGTATCCCTTGGACCTTCTTATTGACAATGAAACACTGAAATTGCATCCGAATTTAATACAAAAAGCACAATGCGCGACTTAAGTACAAACGGACTGACACTCTCACTTTCTATGATATGAACCTCTCCTGTGAGTCCAGTTTCAGATTCCGATGCTTCACTTCAGGTTTACTGTATACCTTGGGACATCTTATTGACGATGAAACACAGAAATTGCATCCGAATTCAATACAAATAGCACAATGCCGACTTAAGTAAAAGAGGACTGACACTCTCACTTTCTATGATATGAACCTCTCCTGTGAGTCCAGTTTTAGATTCCGATGCTTCACTTCAGGTTTACTGTTCCCCTTGGACCTTCTTATTGACGATGAAACACAGTAATTGCATCCGAATTTAATACAAAAGGCACAATGCCGACTTAAGTACAAGAGGACTGACACTCTAACTCTCCATGATTTGAACCTCTCCTGTGAGTCCAGTTTTAGATTCCGATGCTTCACTACAGGTTTACTGTATCCCTTGGACCTTCTTATTGACGATGAATCATGGAAATTGCATCCGAATTTAATACAAAAGGCACAATACCGACTTAAGTACAAGAGGACTGACACTCTAACTCTTCATGACTTGAACCTCTCCTTTGAGTCCAGTTTTAGATTCCAATGCTTCACTTCAGGTTTAATTTATCCCTTGGACCTTCTTACTGACGATGAATCACAGAAATTGCGTCCGAATTTAATACAAAAGGCACAATGCCGACTTCAGTACAAGAGGACTGACACTCTAACTCTCAATGATTTGAACCTCTCCTGTGAGTCCAGTTTCAGATTCCGAAGCTTCACTTCAGGTTTACTGTATCCCTTGGACCCTCTTATTGACGATGAAACACAGAAATTGCATACGAATTTAATACAAAAAGCATAATTCCGACTTAAGTACAAAAGGAATGACACTCTCACATTCTATGGTATGAACCCCTCCTGTGAGTCCAGCTTTAGATTCCGATGCTTTACTTCAGGTTTACTGTATACCTTGGGCCATCTTATTGACGATGAAACACAGAAATTGCATCCGAATTTAATACAAAAAGCACAATGCCGACATAAGTACAAGAGGACTGACACTCTCACTTTCTATGATATGAACCTCTCCCGTGAGTCCAGTTTTAGATTCCGATGCTTCACTTCAGGTTTACTGTTCCCATTGGACCTTCTTATTGCCGATGAAACACAGAAATAGCATTCGAATTTAATACAAAAGGCACAATGCCGACTTAAGTACAAGAGGACTGACACTCTAACTTTCTATGTGTTGAACCTCTCCTTTGAGTCCGGTTTCAGATTCCGATGCTTCACTTCAGGTTTACTGTATCCCTTGGACCTTCTATTTGACGTTGAAACACAGAAATTGCATCCGAATTTAATACAAAAGGCACAAAGGCGACTTAAGTCCAAGAGGACTGACACTCTCACTTTCTATGATTTGAATCTCTCCTGTGAGTCCAGTTTTAGATTCCGATGCTTCACTTGAGGTTTTCTGTATCCCTTGAACCTTCTGTTTGACGATGAAAAACAGAAATTGCATCCGAATTCAGTACAAAAGGCACAATGCCGACTTAAGTACAAGAGGGCTGACACTCTCACTTTCAATGATATGAACCTCTTCTGTGAGTCCAGTTTCAGATTCCGATGATTCACTTCAGGTTTACTGTGTCCCTTGGACCTTCTTATTGACGATGAAACACAGAAATTGCATCCAAATTTAATACAAAAGGCACAATGCCGACTTAAGTACAAGAGGACTGACACTCTCACTTTCTATGATATGAACCTCTTCTGTGAGTCCACATTTAGATTCCGATGCTTCACTTTATGTTTACTGTATCCCTTGGAACTTCTTATTGACGATGAAACACAGAAATTTCATCCGAATTTAATACAAAAGGCACAATGCCGACTTAAGTACAAGAGGACAGACACTCTCACATTCTATGATTTTAATCTCCCCTTTGAGACCAGTTTTAGATTCCGATATTTCTCTTCAGGTTTACTGTATCCCTTGGACCTTCTTATTGACGATGAATCACAGAAATTGCATCCGAATTTAATACAAAAGGCACAATGCCGACTTAAGTACAAGAGGACTGACACTCTCACTTTCTATGATATGAACCTCTCCTGTGCGTTCGGTTTTAGATTCCGATGCTTCACTTCAGGTTTACTGTATCCCTTAGACCATCTTATTGACGATGAAACACTGAAATTGCATCCGAATTTAATACAAAAGTTACAATGCCGACTGAAGTACAAGAGGACTGACACTCTCACTTTCTATGATATAAACCTCTCCTGTGAGTCCAGTTTCAGATTCCGATGATTCACTTCAGGTTTACTGTATCCCTTGGACCTTCTTATTGACGATGAAACACAGTAACTGCATCCGAATATATTACAAAAGTCACAATGCCGACTTAAGTACAAGCGGACTGACACTCTCACTTTCTATGATATGAACTTCTCCTGTGAGACCAGTTTTAGATTCCGATGCTTCACTTCAGGTTTACTGTATCCCTTGGACCTTCTTATTGACAATGAAACACAGAAATTGCATCCGAATTTAATACAAAAGGCACAGTGCCGACTTAAGTACAAGAGGACAGACACTCTCACTTCCTATGATATGAAACTCTTCTGTGAGTCCAGTTTTGGATTCCTATGCTTCACTTAAGGTTTACTGTATCCCTTGGACCTTCTTATTGACGACGAAACACAGAAATTACATCCGAATTTAATACAAAAGGCACAATGCCGACTTAAGTACAAGAGGACTGACACTCTCACTTTCTATGATATGAACCTCTCCTGTGAGTTTCGTTTTAGATCCGATGCTTCACTTCAGGTTTGCTGTATACCTTGGACCTTCTTATTGACGATGAAACACAAAAGTTCCTTCAGAATTTAATACAATAGGCACAATGCCGACTTAAGTACAAGAAGACTGACACTCCCACTTTCTATGATATGCACCTCTCCTGTGAGTCCAGTTTCAGATTCCGATGCTTCACTTCAGGTTTACTGTATCCCTTGGACCTTCTTATTGACGATGAAACACAGAAATTGCATCGGAATTTAATACAAAATGCACAATGCCGACTTAAGTAAAAGAGGACTGACACTCTCACTTTCTATGATATGATCTTCTCCTGTGAGTACAATTTTAGATTCCGATGCTTCACTTCAGGTTTACTGTATCCCTTGGACCTTCTTATTGACAATGAAACACAAAAATTGCATCCGAATTTAATACAAAAGGCACAATGCCGACTTAAGTAAAAGAGGACTGACACTCTCTCTTTCTATGATATGAACCCCTCCTGTGAGTCAAGTTTTAGATTCCGATGCTTCACTTAAGGTTTACTGTATCCCTTGGACCTTCTTATTGACGATGAAACACAGAAATTGCATCCGAATTTATTACAAAAGGCACAATGCCGACTTTAGTACAAGAGGACTGACACTCTCACTTTCCATGATATGAACCTCTCCTGTGAGTCCAGTTTCAGATTCCGATGCTTCACTGCAGGTTTACTGTATCCCTTGGACCTTCTTATTGACAATAAACACAGTAAATGCATCCGAATTTAATACAAAAGACACAATGCTGACTTAAGTACAAAAGGACTGACACTCTCAATATCTATGATATGAACCTCTCCTGTGAGTGCAGTTTTAGATTCCGATGCTTCACTTCAGGTTTACTGTATACCTTGGACCTTCTTATTGACGATGAAACACAGGAATTGCATCCGGATTTAATTCAAAAGTCATAATGCCGACTTAAGTACAAGAGGACTGACACTCTAACTTTCTATGATTTGAACCTCTCCTGTGAGTCCACTTTTGGATTCCGATGCTTCACTTCAGGTTTACTGTTTCCCTTGGACCTTGTTATTGACGATGAAACACAGAAATTACTTCCGAATTTAATACTAAAGGCACAATGCCGACTTAAGTAGAGAGGACTGACACTCTCACTTTCTATGATATGAACCACTCCTGTGAGTCCAGTTTTAGATTTCGATGCTTCACTTCAGGTTTACTGTATACCTTGGACCTTCTTCTTGACGATGAAAAACAGAAATTGCATCCGAATTTAATACAAAAGGCACAATGCCGACTTAAGTACAAGAGGACTGACACTCTGATTGTCAATGATTTGAACCTCTCTTGTGAGCCCAGTTTTAGATTCCGATGCTTCACTTCAGGTTTACTGTATCCCATGGACTTTCTTATTGACGATGAAACACAGAAATTGCATCTGAATTTAATACAAAAGCACAATGCCGACTTAAGTACAAGAGGACAGACACTCTCACTTTCTATGATATGAACCTCTCCTGTGAGTCCAGTTTTAGATTCCGATGCTTCACTTCAGGTTTACTGTATACCTTGGACCTTCTTACTGACGATGAAACACAGAAATTGCATCCAAATTTAATACAAAAGGCACAATGCCAACTTCAGTACAAGAGAACTGACTCTCTCACTTTCTATGGTCTGAACCTCTCCTGTGAGTCCAGTTTTAGATTCCGATGCTTCACTTCAGGTTTACTGTATCCCTTGGACCATCTTATTGATGATGAAACACAGAAATTGCATCCGAATTTAATAAAAAAGGCACAATGCCGACTTAAGTACAAGAGGACAGACACTCTAACTGTCTATGTTTTGAACCTCTCCTGTGAGTGCAGTTTTAGATTCCGATGCTTCACTTTAGGTTTAATGTATTCCTTGGACCTTCTTATTGACGACGAATCACGGAAATTGCATCCGAATTTAATACATAAGGCACAATGCTGACTTAAGTACAAGAGGACTGACACTCTCACTTTCTATGATATGAACCTCTCCTGTGAGACCAGTTTTAGATTCCGATGCTTCACTTCAGGTTTACTGTATCCCTTGGACCTTCTTATTGACGATGAAACACAGAAATTGCATCCGAATTTAATACAAAAGGCACAATGCCGACTTAAGTACAAGAGGACAAACACTCTCACTTCCTATGATATGAACCTCTTCTGTGAGTCCAGTTTTGGATTCCGATGCTTCACTTAAGGTTTACTGTATCCCTTGGACCTTCTTATTGACGATGAAACACAGAAATTACATCCGAATTTAATACAAAAGGCACAATGCCGACATAAGTACAAGAGGACAGACACTCTCACTTTCTATGATATGAACCTCTCCTGTGAGTCAAGTTTTAGATTCCGATGCTTTACTTCAGGTTTACTGTATACCTTGGACCTTCTTACTGACGATGAAACATAGAAATTGCATCGGAATTTAATACAAAATGCACAATGCCGACTTAAGTAAAAGAGGACAGACACTCTCACTTTCTATGATATGAACCTCTCCTGTGAGTTTAGTTTTAGATCCGATGCTTCACTTCAGGTTTGCTGTATACCTTGGACCTTCTTATTGACGATGAAACACAAAAGTTGATTCAGAATTTAATACAAAAGGCACAATGCCGACTAAAGTACAAGAAGACTGACACTCTCACTTTCTATGATATGCACCTCTCCTGTGAGTCCAGTTTCAGATTCCGATTCTTCACTTCAGGTTTACTGTTACCCTTGGACCTTCTTATTGACGATGAAACACAGAAATTGCATCGGAATTTAATACAAAATGCACAATGCCGACTGAAGTAAAAGAGGACTGACACTCTCACTTTCTATAATATGAACTTCTCCTGTGAGTCCAATTTTAGATTCCGATGCTTCACTTCAGGTTTACTGTATCCCTTGGACGTTCTTATTGACGATGAAACACAAAAATTGCATCCGAATTTAATACAAAAGGCACAATGCCGACTTAAGTACAAGAGGACTGACACTCTCTCTTTCTATGATATGAACCTCTCCTGTGAATCCAGTTTTAGATTCCGATGCTTCACTTAAGGCTTACTGTATCCCTTGGATCTTCTTATTGACGATGAAACACAGAAATTGCATCCGAATTTAATACAAAAGGCACAATGACGACTTAAGTACAAGAGGACTGACACTCTCACTTTCCATGATATGAACCTTTCCTGTGAGTCCAGTTTCAGAATGAGATGCTTCACTTCAGGTTTACTGTATCCCTTGGACCTTCTTATTGACAATAAACACAGTAAATGCATCCGAATTTAATACAAAAGACACAATGCTGACTTAAGTACAAAAGGACTGACACTCTGACTTTCTATGATATGAACCTCTCCTGTGAGTGCAGTTTTAGATTCCGATGCTTCACTTCAGGTTTACTGTATACCTTGGACCTTCTTATTGACGATGAAACACAGGAATTGCATCCGAATTTAATACAAAAGGCACAATGCCGACTTAAATACACAGGGCGACACTTTCACTTTCTATGATATGAACCACTCCTGTGAGTCCAGTTTTAGATTTCGATGCTTCACTTCAGGTTTACTGTATACCTTGGCCCTTCTTCTTGACGATGAAAAACAGAAATTGCATCCGAATTGAATACAAAAGGCACAATGCCGACTTAAGTACAAGAGGACTGACACTCTGATTGTCTATGATTTGAACCTCTCTTGTGAGCCCAGTTTTAGATTCCGATGCTTCACTTCAGGTTTACTGTATCCCATGGACCTTCTTATTGACGATGAAACACAGAAATTGCATCTGAATTTAATACAAAAGGCACAATGCCGACTTAAGTACAAGAGGTCTGACACTCTCACTTTCTATGACATGAACCTCTCCTGTAATTCCAGTTTTAGATTCCGATGCTTCACTTCAGGTTTACTGTATACCTTGGACCTTCTTACTGACGATGAAACACAGAAATTGCATCCGAATTTAATACAAAAGGCACAATGCCGACTTAAGTACAAGAGAACTGACTCTCTCACTTTCTATGATATGAACCTCTCCGGTGAGTCCAGTTTTAGATTCCGATGCTTCACTTCAGGTTTACTGTATCCCTTGGACCTTCTTATTGATGATGAAACACAGAAATTGCATCGGAATTTAATACAAAAGGCACAATGCCGACTTAAGTACAAGAGGACAGACACTCTAACTCTCTATACTTTGATCCTCTCCTGTGAGTCCAGTTTTAGATTCCGATGCTTCACTTCAGGTTTAGTGTATCACTTGTACCTTCTTATTGACGATGAAACGCAGAAATTGCATCCGAATTTAATACAAAAGGCACAATGCCGACTTAAGTACAAGAGGACAGACACTCTCACTTTCTATGATTTGAATCTCCACTGTGAGTCCAGATTTAGATTCCCTAGATTCCGATGCTTCACTTCAGGTTTACTGTGTCATTTGGACCTTCGTATTGACGATGAAACACAGAAATTGCATCCGAATTTAATACAAAGTACACAATGCCGACTAAAGTACAAGAGGACAGACACTCTCACTTTCTATGATTTGAATCTCCCCTGTGAGTCCAGTTTTTATTCCGATGCTTCACTTCAGGTTTACTGTATCCCTTGGACCTTCTTATTGACGATGAACCACAGAAATTGCATCCGAATTTAATACAAAAGTCACAATGCCGACTTAAGTACAAGAGGATTGATACTCTCACTTTCTATGATATGAACCTCTCCTGTGAGTCTAGTTTTAGATTCCGATGCTTCACTTCAGGTTTACTGTATACCTCGGACCTTCTTATTGACGATGAATTACAGAAATTGCATCCGTATTTAATACAAAAGGCACAATGCCAACTTAAGTACAAGAGGACTGACACTCTCACTTTCTATAATATGATCCACTCCAATGAGTCCGGTTTTAGATTCCGATTCTTCACTTCAGGTTTACTGTATACCTTGGACTTTCTTATTGCCGATGAAACACAGAAATTGCATCCGAATTTAATACAAAATGCACAATGGCGGTTTAAGTACAAGTGGACAGACACTCTCACTTTCTATGATTTGAATCTCTCCTGTGAGTCCAGTTTTAGATTCCAATGCTTCACTTCAGGTTTACTGCATCCCTTGGACCTCCTTATTGACGATGAAACACAGAAATTGCATCCGAATTTAATACAAAAATCACAATTCCGACTTAAGTAGAAGAGGACTGACACTTTCACTTTCTATGATTTTTAACCTCTCCTGTGAGACCTGTTTTAGATTCCGATGCATCACTTCAGGTTTACTGTATCCCTTCGACTTTCTTATTTACGATGAAACACAGAAATTGCATCCGAATTTAATACAAAAGGCACAATGCCGACTTTAGTACAAGAGGACAGACACTCTCACTTTCTATGATTTGAATCTCCCCTTTGAGTCCAGATTTAGATGCCCTAGATTCCGATGCTTCACTTCAGGTTTACTGTGTCATTTAGACCTTCGTATTGACGATGAAACACAGATATTGCATCCGAATTTAATACAAAAGGCACAATGCCGACATAAGTACAAGAGGACTGACACTCTCTCTTTCTATGATATGAACCTCTCCTGTGAGTCCAGTTTTAGATTCCGATGCTTCACTTAAGGCTTACTGTATCCCTTGGACCTTCTTATTGACGATGAAACACAGAAATTACATCCGAATTTAATACAAAAGGCACAATGCCGACTTAAGTACAAGAGGACTGACACACTCACTTTCTATGATATGAACCTCTCCTGTGAGACCAGTTTTAGATTCCGATGCTTCACTTCAGGTTTACTGTATCCCTTGGACCTTCTTATTGACGATGAAACACAGAAATTGCATCCGAATTTTATACAAAAGGCACAATGCCGACTTAAGTACAAGAGGACAGACACTCTCACTTCCTATGATATGAACCTCTTCTGTGAGTCCAGTTTTGGATTCCGATGCTTCACTTAAGGTTTACTGTATCCCTTGGACCTTCTTATCGACGATGAAACACAGAAATGACATCCGAATTTAATACAAAAGGCACAATGCCGACTAAAGTACAAGAGGACTGACACTCTCACTTTCTATGATATGAACCTCTCCTGTGAGTCCAGTTTTAGATTCCGATGCTTCACTTCGGGTTTACTGTATCCCTTGGACCTTCTTATTGATGATGAAACACAGAAATTGCATCCGAATTTAATACAAAAGGCACAATGCCGACTTAAGTACAAGAGGACAGACACTCTAACTCTCTATGTTTTGAACCTCTCCTGTGAGTCCAGTTTTAGATTCCGATGCTTCCCTTCAGGTTTAGTGTATCACTTGTACCTTCTTATTGACGATAAAACGCAGAAATTGCATCCGAATTAAATACAAAAGGCACAGTGCCGACTTAAGTACAAGAGGACAGACACTCTCACTTTCTATGATTTGAATCTCCACTGTGAGTCCAGATTTAGATTCCCTAGATTCCGATGCTCCACTTCAGGTTTACTGTGTCATTTAGACCTTCGTATTGACGATGAAACATAGAAATTGCAACCGAATTTAATACAAAGTACACAATGCCGACTTAAGTACAAGAGGACAGACACTCTCACTTTCTATGATTTGAATCTCCCCTGTGAGTCCAGTTTTAGATTCCGATGCTTCACTTCAGGTTTAGTGTATCACTTGTACCTTCTTATTGACGATGAAACGCAGAAATTGCATCCGAATTTAATACAAAAGGCACAATGCCGACTTAAGTACAAGAGGACAGACACTCTCACTTCCTATGATATGAACCTCTTCTGTGAGTCCAGTTTTGGATTCCGATGCTTCACTTAAGGTTTACTGTATCCCTTGGACCTTCTTATTGACGATGAAACACAGAAATTACATCCGAATTTAATACAAAAGGCACAATGCCGACTTAAGTATAAGAGGACTGACACTCTCACTTTCTATCATATGAACCTCTCCTGTGAGTTTAGTTTTAGATCCGATGCTTCACTTCAGGTTTGGTGTATACCTTGGACCTTCTAATTGACGATGAAACACAAAAGTTGATTCAGAATTTAATACAACAGGCACAATGCCGACTTAAGTACAAGAAGACTGACACTCTCACTTTCTATGATATGCACCTCTCCTGTGAGTCCAGTTTCAGATTCCGATGCTTCACTTCAGGTTTACTGTTACCCTTGGACCTTCTTATTGTCGATGAAACACAGAAATTGCATCGGAATTTAATACAAAATACACAATGCCGACTTAAGTATAAGAGGACTGACACTCTCACTTTCTATATTATGAACTTCTCCTGTGCGTCCAATTTTAGATTCCGATGCTTCACTTCAGGTTTACTGTATCCCTTGGACCTTCTTATTGACGATGAAAAACAAAAATTGCATCCGAATTTAATACAAAATGCACAATGCCGACTTAAGTACAAGAGGACTGACACTCTCTCTTTCTATGATATGAACCTCTCCTGTGAGTCCAGTTTTAGATTCCCATGCTTCACTTAAGGCTTACTGTATCCCTTGGATCTTCTTATTGACGATGAAACACCGAAATTGCATCCGAATTTAATACAAAAGGCACAATCCCGACTTAAGTGCAAGAGGACTGACACTCTCAATTTCCATGATATGAACCTCTCCTGTGAGTCCAGTTTCAGATTCCGATGCTTCACTTCAGGTTTACTGTATCCCTTGGACCTCCTTATTGACAATAAACACAGTAAATGCATCCGAATTTAATACAAAAGACACAATGCTGACTTAAGTACAAAAGGACTGACACTCTCACTTTCTATGATATGAACCTCTCCTGTGAGTGCAGTTTTAGATTCCGATGCCTCACTTCAGGTTTACTGTATACCTTGGACCTTCTTATTGACAACGAAACACAGGAATTGCATATGAATTTAATACAAAAGGCACAATGCCGACTTAAGTAGACAGGACTGACACTCTCACTTTCTATGATATGAACCACTCCTGTGATTCCAGTTTTAGATTTCGATGCTTCACTTCAGGTTTACTGTATACCTTGGACCTTCTTCTTGACGATGAAAAACAGAAATTGCATCCGAATTTAATACAAAAGGCACAATGCCGACTTAAGTACAAGAGGACTAACACTCTGATTGTCTATGATTTGAACCTCTCTTGTGAGCCCAGTTTTAGATTCCGATGCTTCACTTCAGATTTACTGTATACCTTGGACCTTCTTACTGACGATGAAACACAGAAATTGCATCCTAATTTAATACAAAAGGCACAATGCCGACTTAAGTACAAGAGAACTGACTCTCTCACTTTCTATGATATGAACCTCTCCTGTGAGTCCAGTTTTAGATTCCGATGCTTCACTTCAGGTTTACTGTATCCCTTGGACCTTCTTATTCATGATGAAACACAGAAATTGCATCCGAATTAAATAGAAAAGGCACAATGCCGACTTAAGTACAAGAGGACAGACACTCTCACTTTCTGTGATTTGAATCTCCCCTGTGAGTCCAGTTTTTGATTCCGATGCTTCACTTCAGATTTACTGTATCCCTTGGACCTTCTTATTGACGATGAAACACAGAAATTGCATCCGAATTTAATACAAAAGGCACAATGCCGACTTAAGTACAAGAGGACTGACACTCTCACTTTCTATAATATGAACCACTCCAATGAGTCCAGTTTTAGATTCCGATTCTTCACTTCAGGTTCACTGTATACCTTGGACTTTCTTATTGCCGATGAAACACAGAAATAGCATCCGAAATTAATACAAAAGGCACAATGCCGACTTAAGTACAAGAGGACTGACGCTCTCACTTTCTATGATATGAACCTCTCCTGTAAGTCCAGTTTTAGATTCCGATGCTTCACTTCAGATTTACTGTATACCTTGGACCTTCTTACTGACGATGAAACACAGAAATTGCATCCGACTTTAATACAAAAGGCACAATGCCGACTTAAGTACAAGAGAACTGACTCTCTCACTTTCTATGATATGAACCTCTCCTGTGAGTCCAGTTTTAGATTCCGATGCTTCACTTCAGGTTTACTGTATCCCTTGGACCTTCTTATTCATGATGAAACACAGAAATTGCATCCGAATTAAATACAAAAGGCACAATGCCGACTTAAGTACAAGAGGACAGACACTCTAACTCTCTATGTTTTGAACCTCTCCTGTGAGTCCAGTTTTAGATTCCGATGCTTCTCTTCAGGTTTAGTGTATCACTTGTACCTTCTTATTGACGATGAAACGCAGAATTTGCATCCGAATTAAATACAAAAGGCACAATGCCGACTTAAGTATAAGAGGACAGACACTCTCACTTTCTATGATTTGAATCTCCACTGTGAGTCCAGATTTAGATTCCCTAGATTCCGATGCTTCACTTCAGGTTTACTGTGTCATTTAGACCTTCGTATTGACGATGAAACACAGAAATTGCAACCGAATTTAATACAAAGTACACAATGCCGACTTAAGTACAAGAGGACTGACACTCTCACTTTCTATGATTTGAAACTCTCCTGTGAGTCCAGTTTTAGATTCCGATGCTTCACATCAGGTTTACTGTATCCCTTGGACCATCAATTTGACGATGAAACACAGAAATTGCATCCCAATTTAATACAAAAGGCACAATGCCGACTTAAGTACAAGGGGACTGACACTCTCACTTTTTATGATATGAACTTCTTCTGTGAGTCCAGATTTACATTCCGTAGCTTCACTTCAGGTTTACTGTATGCCTTGGACCTTCTTATTGACGATGAAACACAGAAATTGCATCCGAATTTAATACAAAATGCACAATGGCGGGTTAAGTACAAGCGGGCAGACACTCTCACTTTCTATGATTTGAATCTCTCCTGTGAGTCCAGTTTTCGATTCCGATGCTTCACTTCAGGTTTACTGCATCCCTTGGACCTCCTTATTGACGATGAAACACAGAAATTGCATCCGAATTTTATACAAAAGGCACAATTCCGACTTAAGTAGAAGAGGACTGACACTTTCACTTTCTATGATTTTTAACCTCTCCTGTGAGTCCTGTTTTAGATTCCGATGCATCACTTCAGGTTTACTGTATCCCTTAGACCTTCTTATTTACGATGAAACACAGAAATTGCATCCGAATTTAATACAAAAGGCGCAATTCCGACTTAAGTACAAGAGGACTGACACTCTCAAATTCTATGATATGAACCTCTTCTGTGAGTCCAGTTTTAGATTCCGATGCTTCACTTCAGGTTTACTGTATCCCTTGGACCTTCTTATTGACGATGAACCACAGAAATTGCATCCGAATTTAATACAAAAGTCACAATTCCGACGTAAGTACAAGAGGATTCATACTCTCACTTTCTATGATATGAACCTCTCCTGTGAGTCTAGTTTTAGATTCCGATGCTTCACTTCAGTTTTACTGTATAATTCGGAAATTCTTATTGACGATGAAACACAGAAATTGCATCCGAATTTAATACAAAAGGCACAATGCCGACTTAAGTACAAGAGGACTGACACTCTCACTTTCTATAATATGAACCACTCCTATGAGTCCAGTTTTAGATTCCGATTCGTCACTGCAGGTTTACTGTATACCTTGGACTTTCTTATTGCCGATGAAACACAGAAATAGCATCCGAATTTAATACAAAAGGCACAATGCCGACTTAAGTACAAGAGGACTGACACTCTCACTTTCTATGATTTGAAACTCTCCTGTGAGTCCAGTTTTAGATTCCGATGCTTCACTTCAGGTTTACTGTATCCCTTGGACCATCAATTTGACGATGAAACACAGAAATTGCATTCGAATTTTATACAAAATGCACAATGCTGACTTAAGTCCAAGAGGAATGACACTCTCACTTTCTTTGATTTGAATCTCTCCTGTGAGACCAGTTTTAGATTCCGATGCTTCACTTCAGGTTTACTGTATCCCTTGGACCATCTTATTGACGATGAAACACAGAAATTGCATCCCAATTTAATACAAAAGGCACAATGCCGACTTAAGTACAAGGGGACTGACACTCTCACTTACTATGATATGAACTTCTTCTGTGAGTCCAGTTTTAGATTCCGATGCTTCACTTCAGGTTTACTGTATCGCTTGGACCTTCTTATTGACGATGAAAGACAGATATTGCATCCGAATTTAATACAATATGCACAATGGCTGTTTAAGTACAAGTGGACAGACACTCTCACTTTCTATGATTTGAATCTCTCCTGTGAGTCCAGTTTTAGATTCCGATGCTTCACTTCAGGTTTACTGCATCCCTTGGACCTCCTTATTGACGATGAAACACAGAAATTGCATCCGAATTTAATACAAAAGGCACAATTCCGACTTAAGTAGAAGAGGACTGACACTTTCACTTTCTATGATATTAACCTCTCCTGTGAGTCCTGTTTTAGATTCCGATGCATCACTTCAGGTTTACTGTATGCCTTCGACCTTCTTATTTACGATGAAACACAGAAATTGCATCCGAATTTAATACAAAATGCACAATTCCGACTTAAGTACAAGAGGACTGACACTCTCACATTCTATGATATGAACCTCTTGTGTGAGTCCAGTTTTAGATTCCGATGCTTCACTTCCGGTTTACTGTATCCCTTGGACCGTCTTATTGACGATGAAACACAGAAACTGCATCCGAATTTAATACAAAAGGCACAATGCCGACTTAAGTACCGGAGGACAGACACTCTCACTTTCTATGATTTGAATCTCCCCTGTGAGTCCAGATTTAGATTCCCTAGATTCCGATGCTTCACTTCAGGTTTACTGTGTCATTTAGACCTTCGTATTGACGATGAAACACAGAAATTGCATCCGAATTTAATACAAAATACACAATGCCGACTGAAGTACAAGAAGACAGACACTCTCACTTTCTATGATTTAAATCACCCCTGTGAATCCATTTTTTGATTCCGATGCTTCACTTCGGTTTACTGTATCCCTTTGACCTTCTTATTGACGATGAACCACAGAAATTGCATCCGAATTTAATACCAAAGTCACAATGCCGACTTATGTACAAGGGGATTGATACTCTCACTTTCTATGATATGAACCTCTCCTGTGAGTCTAGTTTTAGATTCCGATGCTTCACTTCAGGTTTACTGTATACCTTGGACCTTCTTATTGACGATGAAACACAGAAATTGCATCCGAATTTAATACAAAAGGCACAATGCCGACTTAAGTACAAGAGGACTGACACCTTCCCTTTCTATAATATGAACCACTCCAATGAGTCCAGTTTTAGATTCCGATGCTTCACTTCAGGTTTACTGCATCCCTTGAACCTCCTTATTGACGATGAAACACAGAAATTGCATCCGAATTTAATACAAAAGGCACAATTCCGACTGAAGTACAAGAGGACTGACACTCTCACATTCTATGATATGAACCACTCCCGTGAGTCCAGTTTTAGATTCCGATGCTTCACTTCAGGTTTACTGTATTCCTTGGACCCTCTTATTGACGATGAAAAACGGAAATTGCATCCGAATTTAATAAAAGAGGCACAATGCCGTCTTAAGTACAAGTGGACTGACACTCTAACTTTCTGTGATATGAACCTCTCCTGTGAGTCCAGATTAAGATTCCGATGCTTCACTTCAGGTT
This sequence comes from Schistocerca serialis cubense, assembly GCF_023864345.2. NCBI lineage: Eukaryota > Metazoa > Arthropoda > Insecta > Orthoptera > Acrididae > Schistocerca > Schistocerca serialis. The sequence goes on along the minus strand of NC_064647.1, from coordinate 21,300,480 downwards.
TACTGTATACCTTGGACCTTCTTATTGACGATGAAACACAGATACTGCATCCGAATTTAATACAAAAGCCACAATGAGGACTTAAGTACAACGGAACTGACACTCTCACTTTCTATGACTTGAACCGCTCCTGTGAGTCCAGTTTTAGCTTCCGATGCTTCACTTCAAGTTTACTGTATACCTTGGACCTTCTTATTGACGATGAATCACAGAAATTGCATCCGAATTTAATACAAAAGTCACAATGACGAATTAAGTACAAGAGGATTGATACTCTCACTTTCTATGATATGAACCTCTCCTGTGAGTCTAGTTTTAGGTTCCGATGCTTCATTTCAGGTTTACTGTATACCTTGGACCTTCTTATTGACGATGAAACACAGAAATTGCATCCGAATTTAATACAAAAGGCACAATGCCGACTTAAGTACAAGAGGACTGACACTCTCACTTTCAATAATATGAACCACTCCTATGAGTCCAGTTTTAGATTCCGATGCTTCACTTCAGGTTTACTTTATACCTTGGACCTTCTTATTGCCGATGAAACACAGAAATGGCATCCGAATTTAATACATAAGGCACAATGCCGACTTAAGTACAAGAGGACTGACACTCTAACTTTCTATGATTTGAACCTCTCCTTTGAGTCCAGTTTCAGATTCCGATGCTTCACTTCAGGTTTACTGTATCCCATGGAGCATCTATTTGACGAAGAAACACAGAAATTGCATCCGAATTTAATACAAAAGGCACAAAGCCGACTTAAGTCCATGAGGACTGACACTCTCACTTTCTATGATTTGAATCTCTCCTGTAAGTACAGTTATGGATTCCGATGCTTCACTTCAGGTTTACTGTTTCCCTTGGACCTTCTTATTGCCGATGAAACACAGAAATAGCATCCGAATTTAATACATAAGGCACAATGCCGACTTAAGTACAAGAGGACTGACACTCTAACTTTCTATGATTTGAACCTCTCCTTTGAGTCCAGATTCAGATTCCGATGCTTCACTTCAGGTTTACTGTATCCCTTGGAGCTTCTATTTGACGAAGAAACACAGAAATTGCATCCGAATTTAATACAAAAGGCACAAAGCCGACTTAAGTCCATGAGGACTGACACTCTCACTTTCTATGATTTGAATCTCTCCTGTAAGTACAGTTATGGATTCCGATGCTTCACTTCAGGTTTACTGTTTCCCTTGGACCTTCTTATTGCCGATGAAACACAGAAATAGCATCCGAATTTAATACATAATGCACTATTCCGACTTAAGTACAAGAGGACTGACACTCTCACATTCTATGATATGAACCTCTTGTGTGAGTCCAGTTTTAGATTCCGATGCTTCACTTCCGGTTTACTGTATCCCTTGGACCGTCTTATTGACGATGAAACACAGAAACTGCATCCGAATTTAATACAAAAGGCACAATGCCGACTTAAGTACCGGAGGACAGACACTCTCACTTTCTATGATTTGAATCTCCCCTGTGAGTCCAGATTTAGATTCCCTAGATTCCGATGCTTCACTTCAGGTTTACTGTGTCATTTAGACCTTCGTATTGACGATGAAACACAGAAATTGCATCCGAATTTAATACAAAATACACAATGCCGACTGAAGTACAAGAGGACAGACACTCTCACTTTCTATGATTTAAATCTTACCTGTGAATCCATTTTTTGATTCCGATGCTTCACTTCGGTTTACTGTATCCCTTTGACCTTCTTATTGACGATGAACCACAGAAATTGCATCCGAATTTAATACCAAAGTCACAATGCCGACTTATGTACAAGGGGATTGATACTCTCACTTTCTATGATATGAACCTCTCCTGTGAGTCTAGTTTTAGATTCCGATGCTTCACTTCAGGTTTACTGTATACCTTGGACCTTCTTATTCACGATGAAACACAGAAATTGCATCCGAATTTAATACAAAAGGCACAATGCCGACATAAGTACAAGAGGACTGACACCTTCCCTTTCTATAATATGAACCACTCCAATGAGTCCAGTTTTAGATTCCGATGCTTCACTTCAGGTTTACTGCATCCCTTGAACCTCCTTATTGACGATGAAACACAGAAATTGCATCCGAATTTAATACAAAAGGCACAATTCCGACTGAAGTACAAGAGGACTGACACTCTCACATTCTATGATATGAACCACTCCCGTGAGTCCAGTTTTAGATTCCGATGCTTCACTTCAGGTTTACTGTATTCCTTGGACCCTCTTATTGACGATGAAAAACGGAAATTCCATCCGAATTTAATAAAAGAGGCACAATGCCGTCTTAAGTACAAGTGGACTGACACTCTAACTTTCTGTGATATGAACCTCACCTGTGAGTCCAGATTAAGATTCCGATGCTTCACTTCAGGTTTACTGTATACCTTGGACCTTCTTATTGACGATGAAACACAGATACTGCATCCGAATTTAATACAAAAGCCACAATGAGGACTTAAGTACAACGGAACTGACACTCTCACGTTCTATGACTTGAACCGCTCCTGTGAGTCCAGTTTTAGCTTCCGATGCTTCACTTCAAGTTAACTGTATACCTTGGACCTTCTTATTGACGATGAATCACAGAAATTGCATCCGAATTTAATACAAAAGTCACAATGACGAATTAAGTACAAGAGGATTGATACTCTCACTTTCAATAATATGAACCACTCCTATGAGTCCAGTTTTAGATTCCGATGCTTCACTTCAGGTTTACTGTATACCTTGGACCTTCTTATTGCCGATGAAACACAGAAATAGCATCCGAATTTAATACATAAGGCACAATGCCGACTTAAGTACAAGAGGACTGACACTCTAACTTTCTATGATTTGAACCTCTCCTTTGAGTCCAGTTTCAGATTCCGATGCTTCACTTCAGGTTTACCGTATCCCTTGGAGCTTCTATTTGACGAAGAAACACAGAAATTGCATCCGAATTTAATACAAAAGGCACAAAGCCGACTTAAGTCCATGAGGACTGACAGTCTCACTTTCTATGATTTGAATCTCTCCTGTAAGTACAGTTATGGATTCCGATGCTTCACTTCAGGTTTACTGTTTCCCTTGGACCTTCTTATTGACAATGAATCACAGAAATTGCATCCGATTTTAATACAAAAGGCACAATGAAGGCTAAAGAACAAGAGGACTGACACTCAAACTCTCTATGATTTGAACCTCTCCTTAGAGTCCAGTTTAAGATTCCGAAGCTTCACTTCAGGTTTACTGTATCCCTTGGACCTTCTTATTGACGATAAAACACAGAAATTGCATCCGAATTTAATACAAAAAGCACAATGCCGACTTAAGTACAAAAGGACTGACACTCTCACTTTCTATGATATGAACCCCTCCTGTGAGTCCAGTTTTAGATTCCGATGCTTCACTTCAGGTTTACTGTATACCTTGGGCCACCTTATTGACGATGAAACACAGAAATTGCATCCGAATTTAATACAAAAAGCCGAATGCCGACTTAAGTACAAGAGGACTGACACTCTCACTTTCTATGATTTGAAACTCTCCTGTTAGTCCAGTTTTAGATTCCGATGCTTCACTTCCGGTTTACTGTATCCCTTGGTCCATCAATTTGACGATGAAACACAGAAATTGCATCCGAATTTAATACAAAATGCACAATGCTGTCTTAAGTCCAAGAGGAATGACACTCTCACTTTCTATGATTTGAATCTCTCCTGTGAGTCCAGTTTTAGATTCCGATGCTTCACTTCAGGTTTACTGTATCCCTTGGACCATCTTATTGACGATGAAACACAGAAATTGCATCCCAATTTAATACAAAAGGCACAGTGCCGACTTAAGTACAAGAGGATTGACACTTCCACTTACTATATGAACCTCTTCTGTGAGTCCAGTTTTAGATTCCGATGCTTCACTTCAAGTTTACTGTACCCCTTGGACCTTCTTATTGACGATGAAACACAGAAATTGCATCCGAATGTAATACAAAAGGCACAATGGCGACTTAAGCACAAGAGGACAGACACTCTCACCTTCTATGATTTGAATCTCCCCTGTGAGTCCAGTTTTAGATTCCGATGCTTCACTTCAGGTTTACTGTATCCCTTGGACCATCTTATTGACGATGAAACACAGAAATTGCATCCGAATTTAATACAAAAGACACAATGCCGACTTAAGTGCAAGAGGACTGACACTCTCACTTTCTATGATATGAACTTCTTCTGTGAGTCCAGTTTTAGATTCCGATGCTTCACTTAAGGTTTTCTGTATCCCTTGGACCTTCTTATTGACGATGAAACACAGAAATTGCATCCGAATTTAATACAAAAGGCAAAATGCCGGTTTAAGTACAAGAGGACAGACACTCTCACTTTCTATGATTTGAATCTCTCCTGTGAGTCCAGTTTTAGATTCCGATGCTTCACTTCAGGTTTACTGCATCCCTTGGACCTCCTTATTGACGATGAAACACAGGAATTGCATCGGAATTTAATACAAAAGGAACAATTCCGACTTAAGTACATGAGGACAGACACTCTCACATCCTATGATATGAACCACTCCCGTGAGTCTAGTTTTAGATTCCGATGCTTCACTTCATGTTTACTGTATACCTTTGACCTTCTTATTGACGATGAAAAACAGAAATTGCATCCGAATTTAATAAAAGAGGCACAATGCCGTCTTAACTACAAGTGGACTGACACTCTAACTTTCTATGATATGAACCTCTCCTGTGAGTCGAGATTTCGATTTCGATGCTTCACTTCAGGTTTAAAGTATACCTTGGACCTTCTTATTGACGATGAAACTCAGATACTGCAACCGAATTTAATACAAAAGCCACAATGACGACTTAAGTACAAGAGAACTGACACTCTCACTTCCTATGACTTGAACCGCTCCTGTGAGTCCAGTTTTAGATTCCGATGCTTCACTTCAGGTTTACTGTATACCTTGGACCTTCTTATTGACGATGAAACACAGAAATTGCATCCGAATTTAATACAAAAGGCACAATGCTGACTTAAGTACAAGAGGACTGGTACTCTCACATTCTATGATATAAACTTTTCCTGTGAGTCCAGTTTTAGATTCCGATGCTTCACTTCAGGTTTACTGTATACCTTGGACCTTCTTATTGACGATGAAACACAGAAATTGCATCCGAATTTAATAGAAAAGGCACAATGCCGACTTAAGTACAAGAGGGCTGACACTCTCACTTTCTATGATATGAACCTCTATTGTGAGTCCAGTTTTAGATTCCGATGCTTCACATCAGGTTTAATGTATCCCTTGGACCTTCTTATTGACGATGAATCACAGAAATTGCATCCGAATTTAATACAAAAGGCACAATGCCGACTTCAGTACAAGAGGACTGACACTCTCACTTTTTATGATACGAACCTCTCCTGTGAGTCCAGTATTGGATTCCGATGCTTCACTTCAGGTTTACTGTATACCTTGGACCTTCTTATTGACGATGAATCACAGAATTTGCATCCGAATTTAATACAAAAGGCACAATGCCGACTTCAGTACAAGAGGACTGACACTCTCCCTTTCTATGATTTGAAACTCTCCTGTGAGTCCAGTTTTAGATTCCGATGCTTCACTTCAGGTTCACTGTAAACCTTGGACCTTCTTATTGACGACGAAACACAGAAATTGCATCCGAATTTAACTCAAGAAGCACAATGCCGACTTAAGTACAAAAGGACTAACACCCTCCGTTTCTATGATATGAACCTCTTCTGTGAGTCCAGTTTTAGATTCCGATGCTTCACTTCAGGTTTACTGTATCCCTTGGACCTTCTTATTGACGATGAACCACAGAAATTGCATCCGAATTTAGTACAAAAGGCACAATGCTGACTTAAGTCCAAGAGGACTGACACTCTCACTTTCTATGATATGAACCTCTATTGTGAGTCCTGTTTTAGATTCCGATGGTTCACTTCAGGTTTACTGTATACCTTGGATCTTCTTATTGCCGATGAAACACAGAATTTGCATCCGAATTTAATACAAAAGGCACGATGCCGAATTAAGTACAAGAGGACTGACACTCTCACTTTCTATAATATGAACCACTCCTATGAGTCCGGTTTTAGATTCCGATGTTGCACTTCAGGTATACTGTATACCTCGGACCTCCTTATAGACGATGAAACACAGTAATAGCATCCGAATTTAATACAAAAGCCTCAATGCCGACTTAAGTACAAGAGGACTGATACTCTCACTTTCTATGATATGAACCTCTCCTGTGAGTCCAGTTTTAGATTCCGATGCTTCACTTCAGGTTTACTGTATACCTTGGACCTTCTTATTGACGATGAAATACAGAAATTGCATGCGAATTTCTTCCAAAAGGCACAATGCCGACTTAAGTACAAGAGGACTGACACTCTCACTTTCTATGCTATGAACATCTATTTTGAGTCCGGTTTTAGATTCCGATGCTTCACTTCAGGTTTAATGTGTCCCTCGGACCTTCTTATTGACGATGAATCGCAGAAATTACATCCGAATTTAATACAAAAGGCACAAAGCCGACTTAAGTACAAGAGGACTGACACTCTCACTTTCTATGATATGAACCTCTCCTGTGAGTCCAGTTTTAGATTCCGATGCTTCACTTCAGGTTTACTGTATCAATTGGACGTTCTTATTGACGATGAAACAAAGAAATTGCATCCGAATTATAATACAAAAGCACAATGCTGACTTAAGTACAAAAGGACTGACACTCTCGCTTTCTATGATATGAACCTCTCCTGCGAGTCCATTTTTAGATTCCGATGCTTCACTGCAGGTTTACTGTATCCCTAGTACCCTCTTATTGACGATGAAACACAGAAATTGCATCCGAATTTAATACAAAAGGCACAATGCCGACTTCAGTACAAGAGGACTGACACTCTCCCTTTCTATGATTTGAAACTCTCCTGTGAGTCCAGTTTTAGATTCCGATGCTTCACTTCAGGTTCACTGTAAACCTTGGACCTTCTTATTGACGACGAAACACAGAAATTGCATCCGAATTTAACTCAAGAAGCACAATGCCGACTTAAGTACAAAAGGACTAACACCCTCCGTTTCTATGATATGAACCTCTTCTGTGAGTCCAGTTTTAGATTCCGATGCTTCACTTCAGGTTTACTGTATCCCTTGGACCTTCTTATTGACGATGAACCACAGAAATTGCATCCGAATTTAGTACAAAAGGCACAATGCTGACTTAAGTCCAAGAGGACTGACACTCTCACTTTCTATGATATGAACCAACTATGTGTGTCCAGTTTTAGATTCCGATGCTTCACTTCAGGTTTACTGTATCCCTTGGACATCTTATTGACGATGAACCACAGAAATTGCATCCGAATTTAATACAAAAGGCACAATGCCAACTTAAGTACAAGAGGACAGACACTCTCACATTCTATGATTTGAATCTCTCCTTTGAGTCCAGTTTTAGATTCCGATGCTTCACTTCAGGTTTACTGTATCCCTTGGACCTTCTTATTGACGATGAAACACAGAAATGGCATCCGAATTTAATGCAAAAGGCACAATTCCGACTTAAGTACAAGAGGACTGACACTCTCAGATTCTATGATATGAACCACTCCTGAGGGTCCAGTTTTAGATTCCGATGCTTCACTTCAAGTTTACTGTATACCTTGGACCTTTGTATTGACGATGAAAAACAGAAATTGCATCCGAATTTAATACAAGAGGCACAATGCCGACTTAAGTACAAGAGGACTGACACTCTAACTTTCTATGATATTAACCTCTCCTGTGAGTCCAGTTTTAGATTCCGATGCTTCACTTCAGGTTTACTGCATACCTTGAACCTTCTTATTGACGATGAAACACAGATACTGCATCCGAATTTAATACAAAAGCCACAATGACGACTTAAGTACAAGAGAACTGACACTCTCACTTTCTATGACTTGAACGTCTTCTGTCAGTCCAGTTTTAGATTCCGATGCTTCACTTCAGGTTTACTGTATACCTTGGACCTTCTTGTTGACGATGAAATACAGAAATTGCATCCGAATTTCTTCCAAAAGGCACAATGCCGACTTAAGTACAAGAGGACTGACACTCTCACTTTCTATGCTATGAACCTCTATTGTGAGTCCAGTTTTAGATTCCGATGCTTCACTTCAGGTTTAATGTGTCCCTTGGACCTTCTTATTGACGATGAATCGCAGAAATTACATCCGAATTTAATACAAAAGGCACAAAGCCGACTTAAGTACAAGAGGACTGACACTCTCACTTTCTATGATATGAACCTCTCCTGCGAGTCCGGTTTTAGATTCCGATGCTTCACTGCAGGTTTACTGTATACCTAGTACCCTCTTATTGACGATGAAACACAGAAATTGCATCCGAATTTAATACAAAAGGCACAATGCCGACTTCAGTACAAGACGACTGACCCTCTCCCTTTCTATGATTTGAAACTCTCCTGTGAGTCCAGTTTTAGATTCCGATGCTTCACTTCAGGTTTACTGTATCCCTTTGACAGTCTTATTGACGATGAAACACAGAAATTGCATCCGAATTATAATACAAAAGCACAATGCCGACTTAAGTACAAAAGGACTGACACTGTCGCTTTCTATGATATGAACCTCTCCTGTGAGTCCGGTTTTAGATTCCGATGCTTCACTTTAGGTTTACTGTATACCTAGGACCTTCTTATTGACGATGAAACACAAAAATTGCATCCGAATTTAATACAAAAGGCACAATGCCGACTTCAGTACAAGAGGACTGACACTCTCCCTTTCTATGATTTGAAACTCTCCTGTGAGTCCAGTTTTAGATGTCGATGGTTCACTTCAGGTTCACTGTGTACCTTGGACATTCTTATTGTCGATGAAACACAGAAATTGCATCCGAATTCAACTCAAGAAGCACAATGCCGACTTAAGTACAAAAGGACTAACACTCTCACTTTCTATGATATAAACCTCTCCTGCGAGTCCAGTTTTAGATTTCGATGCTTCACTTCAGGTTTAATGTATTCCTTGGACCTTCTTATTGCCGATGAAACACAGAAATTGCTTCCGAATTTAATACAAAAGGCACAATGCCGACTTATGTACGAGAGGACTGACACTCTAACTCTCTATGGGTTGAACCACTCCTGTTAGTCCTGTTTTAGATTCCGATGCTTCACTTCAGGTTTACTGTATCCCTTGGACCTTCTTATTGACGATGAAACATAGAAATTGCATCCGAATTTAATACAAAAGGCACAATGCCGACTTAAGTACAAGATGTCTGACACTCTCACTTTCTATGATATGAACCTCTATTGTGGGTCCTGTTTTAGATTCCGATGCTTCACTTCAGGTTTAATGTATCCCTTGGACCTTCATATTGACGATGAATCACAGTAAATGCATCCGAATTTAATACAAAAGGCACAATGCCGACTTAAGTACAAGAGGACTGACACTCAAACTCTCTATGATTTGAACCTCTCCTGTGAGTCCAGTTTTAGATTACTTAAGGTTTACTTTATCCCTTGGACCTTCTTATTGACGATGAAACACAGAAATAGCATCCGATTTTAATACAAAAGGCCGATGCCGACTTAAGTACAAGAGGACAGACACTCTCCCTTTCTATGATATGAACCACTCCTATGAGTCCAGTTTTAGATTACGATGGTTCACTTCAGGTTTACTTTATCCCTTGGACCTTCTTATTGACGATGAAGCACAGAAATTGCATCCGAATTTAATACAAAAGCCACAATGCCGACTTAAGTACAAGAGGACCGATACTCTCACTTTCTATGATATGAACCAATCCTGTGAGTCCAGTTTTAGATTCCGATTCTTCACTTCAGGTTTACTGTATACCTAGGAACTTCTTATTGACGATAAAACCCAGAAATTGCATCCGAATTGAATTCAAAAAGCACAATGCCGAATTAAGTACAAGAGGACTGTCATTCTCAGTTTCTATAATATGAACCACTCCTATGAGTCCAGTTTTAGATTCCGATGCTTCACTTCAGGTTTACTGTATACCTTGGACCTTCTTATTGACGATGAAACACAGAAATTGCAGCCGAATTTAATACAAAAGTCACATTTCCAACTTCAGTACAAGAGGACTGACACGATCACTTTCTATGATATGAACCGCTCCTGTGAGTCCAGTTTTAGATTGCGATGCTTCACTTCAGGTTTACTGTATCCCTTGGACCATCTTATTGACGATGAAACAAAGAAATTGCATCTGAATTTAATACAAAAGGCACTATGCCGACTTAAGTACAAGAGGACTGACACTCTCACTTTCTATGATATGAACCTCTTCTGTGAGTCCAGTTTTAGATGCCGATGCTTCACTTCAGGTTTACTGTATCCCTTGGACCTTCTTATTGATGATGAAAAACAGAAATTGCATCCGAATTTAATACAAAAGGCACAATGCCGACTTAAGTACAAGAGGACTGACACTCTAACTCTCTACGATTTGAACCTCTCCTGTGATTCCAGTTATAGATTCCAATGCTTCACTTCAGGTTTACTCTATCCCTTGGACTTTCTTATTGACGATAAAACACAGAAATTGTATCCGAATTTAATACAAAAGGCACAATGCCGACTTAAGTACAAGAGGACAGACACTCTAACTTTCTATGATTTGAACCTCTGTTGTGAGTCCAGTTTTATATTCCGATGTTTCACTTCAGGTTACTGTATCTCTCGGACCCTCTTATTGACGATGAATCACAGAAATTGCATCCGAATTTAATACAAAAGGCAGAATGCCGACTTAAGTACAACAGGACTGGCACTCTCACTTTCTATGATATGAACCTCTCCTGTGAGTCATGTTTTAGAATCCGATGCTTCACTTCAGATTTACTGTAAACCTTGGACCTTCTTATTGACGATGAAACACAGAAATTGCATCCGAATTTAATACAAATGGCACAATGTGGCCTTAAGTACAAGAGGACTGACACTCTCACTTTCTATGATATGAACCTCTTCTGTGAGTCCGGTTTTAGATTCCGAAGCTTCACTTCATGGTTACTGTATCTCTCGGACCCTCTTATTGACGATGAATCACAGAAATTGCATCCGAATTTAACACAAAAGGCACAATGCCGACTTAAGTACAAGAGTACTGACTCTCTAACTCTCTATGATTTGAACCTCTCCTGAGAGTCAAGTTTTAGATTCCGATGCATCACTTCAGGTTTACTGTATCCCTTGGACCATCTTATTGACGATGAAACACAGAAATTGCATCCGAATTTAATACAAAAGGCAAAATGCCTACTTAAGTACAAAAGGACTGACACTCTCACATTCTATGATATGAACCTCTCCTATGAGTCCGGCTTTAGATTCCGATGCTTCACTTCAGGTTTAGTGTAAACCTTGGACATTCTTATTGACGATGAAACACAGAAATTGCATCCGAATTAAATGCAAAAGGCACAATGCCGAATTAAGTACAAGAGGACTGACACTCTCACTTTCTATGATTTGAAACTCACCTGTGAGTCCAGTTTTAGATTCCGATGCTTCACTTCAGGTTTACAGTATACCTAGGTCCTTCTTATTGACGATGAAACCCAGAAATTGCATCCGAATTGAATACAAAAGGCACAATGCCGACTTAAGTACAAGAGGACTGAAACTCTCACTTTCTATGATATGAACCACTCCTATGAGTCCAGTTTTAGATTCCGATGCTTCACTTCAGGTTTACTGTATACCTTGGACCTTCTTATTGACGTTGAAGCACAGAAATTGCATCCGAATTTAATACAAACGTCACAATGTCGACTTAAGTACAAGAGGACAGACACTGTAATTTTCTATGTTTTTGAACCTTTCCTTTGAGTCCAGTTTCAGTTTCCGATGCTTCACTTCAGGTTTACTGTATCCCTTGGACCTTCCTATTGACGATGAAACACAGTAATAGCATCCGAATTTAATACAAATGTCACAATGCCGACTTAAGTACAAGAGGACTGACACGATCACTTTCTATGATATGAACCTCTTCTGTGAGTCCAGTTTTAGATTCCGATGCTTCACTTCAGGTTTACTTTATCCCTTGGTCCTTCTTATTGACGATGAACCACAGAAATTGCATCCGAATTTAATACAAAAGCCACGATGCCGACTAAAGTACAAGTGGACCGATACTCTCACTTTCTATGATATGAACCAATCCTGTGAGTCCAGTTTTAGATTCCGATGCTTCACTTCAGGTTTACTTTATCCCTTGGTTCTTCTTATTGACGATGAAACACAGCATCCGAATTTAATACAAAAGTCAAAATGCCGACTTAAGTACAAGAGGACTGACACAATCACTTTCTATGATATGAACCGGTCCTGTGAGCCAGTTTTAGATTCCGATGCTTCACTTCAGGTTTACTGTATCCCTTGGACCTTCTTATTGACGACGAAACAAAGAAATTGCATCCGATTTTAATACAAAATGCTCAATGCCGACTTAAGTACAAGAGGACTGACAATCTCACTTTCTATGATATGAACCACTTCTGTGAGTCCAGTTTTAGAATCCGATGCTTCACTTCAGGTTTACTGTATCCCTTGGACCTTCATATTGACGATGAATCACAAAAATTTCATCCGGATTTAATACAAAATGCACAATGCCGACTTAAGTACAAGCGTACTGACACTCTAACTCTCTATGATTTGAACCTCTCCTGTGAGTCAAGTTTTAGATTCCGATGCTTCACTTCAGGTTTACTGTATCCGTTGGACCATCTTATTAACGATGAAACACCGAAATTGCATCCTAATTTAATACAAAAGACACAATGCCGACTTAAGTACAAGAGGACTGATACTCCCACTTACTATGATATGAACCTCTCCTGTGAGTCCAGTTTTAGATTCCGATGCTTCACTTCAGGTTTACTGTATCCCTTTGACAGTCTTATTGACGATGAAACACAGAAATTGCCTCCGAATTATAATACAAATGCACAATGCCGACTTAAGTACAAAAGGACTGACACTGTCGCTTTCTATGATATGAACCTCTCCTGCGAGTCCGGTTTTAGATTCCGATGCTTCACTTCAGGTTTACTGTATACCTAGGACCTTCTTATTGACGATGAAACACAGAAATTGCATCCGAATTTAATACAAAAGGCACAATGCCGACTTCAGTACAAGAGGACTGACACTCTCCCTTTCTATGATTTGAAACTCTCCTGTGAGTCCAGTTTTAGATTCCGATGCTTCACTTCAGCTACACTGTATACCTTGGACCTTCTTATTGACGATGAAACACAGAAATTGCATCCGAATTCAACTCAAGAAGCACAATGCCGACTTAAGTACAAAAGGACTAACACTCTCACTTTCAATGATGTAAACCTCTCCTGCGAGTCCAGTTTTAGATTTCGATGCATTACTTCAGGTTTAATTTATTTCCTTGGACCTTCTTATTGCCGATGAATCACAGAAATTGCTTCCGAATTTAATACAAAAGGCACAATGCCGACTTATGTACGAGAGGACTGACACTCTAACTCTCTATGGGTTGAACCACTCCTGTTAGTCCTGTTTTAGATTACGATGCTTCACTTCAGGTTTTTCTGTATCCCTTGGACCTTCTTATTGACGATGAAACATAGAAATTGCATCCGAATTTAATACAAAAGGCACAATGCCGACTTAAGTACAAGATGTCTGACACTCTCACTTTCTATGATATGAACCTCTATTGTGAGTCCTGTTTAAGATTACGATGCTTCACTTCAGGTTTAATGTATACCTTGGACCTTCTTATTGACGATGAAACACAGAAATTGCAGCCGAATTTAATACAAAAGTCACATTGCCAACTTCAGTACAAGAGGACTGACACGATCACTTTCTATGATATGAACCGCTCCTGTGAGTCCAGTTTTAGATTCCGATGCTTCACTTCAGGTTTACTGTAAACCTTGGACCTTCTTATTGACGATGAAACACAGAAATTGCATCCGAATTTCATACAAAAGGCACAATGCCGACTTAAGTACAAGAGTACTGACACTCTAGCACTCTACGATTGAAACCTCTCCTGTGAGTCCAGTTTTAGATACCGATGCTTCACTTCAGGTTTACTGTATCCCTTGGCCCTTCTTATTGACGATGAACCACAGAAATTCCTTCGAATTTAATACAAAAGGCACAATGCCGACTTAAGTACAAGAGTACTGACACTCTAGCACTCAATGATTTAAACCTCTCCTGTGAGTCCAGTTTTAGATTCCGATGCTTCACTTCAGGTTTACTGTATCCCTTGGACCATCTTATTGACGATGAAACACAGAAATTGCATCCGAATTATAATACAAAAGCACAATGCCGACTTAAGTACAAAAGGACTGACACTCTCGCTTTCTATGATATGTACCTCTCCTGCGATTCCGGTTTTAGATTCCGATGCTTCACTTCAGGTTTACTGTATACCTTGGACCTTCTTATTGAAGATGAAACACAGAAATTGCATCCGGATTTAATACAAAAGGCACAATGCAGACTTCAGTACAAGAGGACTGACACTCTCCCTTTCTATGATATGAACCTCTCCTGTGAGTGCAGTTTAAGATTCCGATGCTTCACTTCAGGTTTACTGTATCCCTTGGACTTCTTATTGACGATGAACCACAGAAATTGCATCCGAATTTAATACAAAAGGCACAATGCCGACTTAAGTCCAAGAGGACTGACACTCTCACTTTCTATGATATGAACCTACTATGTGAGTCCAGTTTTAGATTACGATGCTTCGCTTCAGGTTTACTGTATCCCTTGGACTTCTTACTGACGATGAACCACAGAAATTGCATCCGAATTAAATACAAAAGGCACAATGCCGACATAAGTACAAGAGGACTGACACTCTCACTTTCTATGATTTGTACCTCTCTTGTGAGTCCAGTTTTAGATTCCGATGCTTCACTTCAGGTTTACTGTATTCCTTGGACCTTCTTATTGCCGATGAATCACAGAAATTGCATCCGAATTTAATACAAAAGGCGCAATGCCGACTTATGTACGAGAGGACTGACACTCTAACTCTCTATGATTTGAACCTCTCCTGTGAGTCCTGTTTTAGATTCCGATGCTTCACTTCAGGTTTACTGTATCCCTTGGACCTTCTTATTGACGATGAAACAAACAAATTGCATCCGAATTTAATACAAAAGGCATAATGCCGACTTAAGTACAAGAGGACAGACACTCTAACTTTCTATGATTTGAACCTCTCTTGTGAGTCCAGTTTTATATTCCGATGTTTCACTTCAGGTTTACTGTATCTCTCGGACCCTCTTATTGACGATGAATCACAGAAATTGCATCCGAAGTTAATACAAAAGGCAGAATGCCGACTTAAGTACAACAGGACTGGCACTCTCACTTTCTATGATATGAACCTCTTCTGTGAGTCCGGTTTTAGATTCCGATGCTTCACTTCATGTTTACTGTATCCCTTGGACATTTATATTGACGATGAACCACAGAAATTGCATCCGAATTTAATACAAAAGGCACAATGCCGACTTAAGTCCAAGAAGACTGACACTCTCACACTCTATGATTTGAATCTCTCCTGTGTGTCCAGTTTTGATTCCGATGCTTCACTTCAGGGTTACTGTTTCTCTCGGACCCTCTTATTGACGACGAATCACAGAAATTGCATCCGAATTTAACACAAAAGGCACAATGCCGACTTAAGTACAAGAGTACTGACACTCTAACTCTCTATGATTTGAACCTCTCCTGAGAGTCAAGTTTTAGATTCCGATGCTTCACTTCAGGTTTACTGTATCCCTTGGACCATCTTATTGACGATGAAACACAGAGATTGCATCCGAATTTAATACAAAAGGCACAATGCCGACTTAAGTACAAAAGGACTGACACTCTCACTTTCTATGATATGAACCTCTCCTATGAGTCCGGTTTTAGATTCCGATGCTTCACTTCAGGTTTAGTGTAAACCTTGGACATTCTTATTGACGATGAAACACAGAAATTGCATCCGAATTTAATGCAAAAGGCACAATGCGCAATTAAGTACAAGAGGACTGACACTCTCACTTTCTATGATTTGAAACTCTCCTGTGAGTCCAGTTTTAGATTCCGTTGCTTCACTTCAGGTTTACTGTATACCTGGGTCCTTCTTATTGACGATGAAACCCAGAAATTGCATCCGAATTGAATACAAAAGACACAATGCCGACTTATGTACAAGTGGACTGACACTCTCACTTTCTATGATATGAACAACCCCTATGAGTCCAGTTTTAGATTCCGATACTTCACTTCAGGTTTACTGTATACCTTGGACCTTCTTATTGACGATGAAACCCAGAAATTGCATCCGAATTGAATACAAAAGGCACAATGCCGACTTAAGTACAAGAGGACTGACACTCTCACATTCTATGATATGAACCACTCCTATGAGTCCAGTTTTAGATTCCGATGCTTCACTTCAGGTTTACTGTATACCTTGGACCTTCTTATTGACGATGAAACACAGAAATTGCATCCGAATTTAATACAAAAGTCACAATGCCGACTTAAGTACAAGATGACTGACACTATAATTTTCTATGATTTGAACCTTTCCTTTGAGTCCAGTTTCAGATTCCGATGCTTCACTTCAGGTTTACTGTATCTCTTGGACCTTCTTATTGACGATGAAACACAGTAATAGCATCCGAATTTTGATACAAAAGTCACAATGCCGACTTAAGTACAAGAGGACTGACACAATCACTTTCTATGATATGAATCGCTCCTGTGAGTCCAGTTTTAGATTCCGATGCTTCACTTCAGGTTTACTGTATCCCTTGGACCTTCTTATTGACGACGAAACAAAGAAATTGCATCCGAAGTTAATACAAATGGCAGAATGCCGACTTAAGTACAACAGGACTGGCACTCTCACTTTCTATGATATGAACCTCTCCTGTGAATCCAGTTTTAGATTCCGATGCTTCACTTTAGGTTTACTGTAAATCTTGGACCTTCTTATTGACGATGAAACACAGAAATTGCATCCGAATTTAATACAAATGGCACAATACTGCCTTAAGTACAACAGGACTGACACTCTCACTTTCTATGATATGAACCTCTTCTGTGAGTCCGGTTTTAGATTCCGATGCTTCACTTCATGTTTACTGTATCCCTTGGACATTTATATTGACGATGAACCACAGAAATTGCATCCGAATTTAATACAAAAGGCACAATGCCGACTTAAGTCCAAGAAGACTGACACTCTCACACTCTATGATTTGAATCTCTCCTGTGTGTCCAGTTTTGATTCCGATGCTTCACTTCAGGGTTACTGTATCTCTCGGACCCTCTTATTGACGACGAATCACAGAAATTGCATCCGAATTTAACACAAAAGGCACAATGCCGACTTAAGTACAAGAGTACTGACACTCTAACTCTCTATGATTTGAACCTCTCCTGAGAGTCAAGTTTTAGATTCCGATGCTTCACTTCAGGTTTACTGTATCCCTTGGACCATCTTATTGACGATGAAACACAGAAATTGCATCCGAATTTAATACAAAAGGCACAATGCCGACTTAAGTACAAAAGGACTGACACTCTCACTTTCTATGATATGAACCTCTCCTATGAGTCCGGTTTCAGATTCCGATGCTTCACTTCAGGTTTAGTGTAAACCTTGGACATTCTTATTGACGATGAAACACAGAAATTGCATCCGAATTTAATGCAAAAGGCACAATGCCGAATTAAGTACAAGAGGACTGACACTCTCACTTTCTATGATTTGAAACTCTCCTGTGAGTCCAGTTTTAGATTCCGTTGCTTCACTTCAGGTTTACTGTATACCTGGGTCCTTCTTATTGACGATGAAACCCAGAAATTGCATCCGAATTGAATACAAAAGACACAATGCCGACTTAAGTACAAGAGGACTGACACTCTCACTTTCTATGATATGAAAAACTCCTATGAGTCCAGTTTTAGATTCCGATACTTCACTTCAGGTTTACTGTATACCTTGGACCTTCTTATTGACGATGAAACCCAGAAATTGCATCCGAATTGAATACAAAAGGCACAATGCCGACTTAAGTACAAGAGGACTGACACTATAATTTTCTATGATTTGAACCTTTCCTTTGGGTCCAGTTTCAGATTCCGATGCTTCACTTCAGGTTTACTGTATCTCTTGGACCTTCTTATTGACGATGAAACACAGTAATAGCATCCGAATTTTGATACAAAAGTCACAATGCCGACTTAAGTACAAGAGGACTGACACAATCACTTTCTATGATATGAATCGCTCCTGTGAGTCCAGTTTTAGATTCCGATGCTTCACTTCAGGTTTACTGTATCCCTTGGACCTTCTTATTGACGACGAAACAAAGAAATTGCATCCGAAGTTAATACAAAAGGCAGAATGCCGACTTAAGTACAACAGGACTGGCACTCTCACTTTCTATGATATGAACCTCTCCTGTGAATCCAGTTTTAGATTCCGATGCTTCACTTTAGGTTTACTGTAAATCTTGGACCTTCTTATTGACGATGAAACACAGAAATTGCATCCGAATTTAATACAAATGGCACAATACTGCCTTAAGTACAACAGGACTGACACTCTCACTTTCTATGATATGAACCTCTTCTGTGAGTCCGGTTTTAGATTCCGATGCTTCACTTCATGTTTACTGTATCCCTTGGACATTTATATTGACGATGAACCACAGAAATTGCATCCGAATTTAATACAAAAGGCACAATGCCGACTTAAGTCCAAGAAGACTGACACTCTCACACTCTATGATTTGAATCTCTCCTGTGTGTCCAGTTTTGATTCCGATGCTTCACTTCAGGGTTACTGTATCTCTCGGACCCTCTTATTGACGACGAATCACAGAAATTGCATCCGAATTTAACACAAAAGGCACAATGCCGACTTAAGTACAAGAGTACTGACACTCTAACTCTCTATGATTTGAACCTCTCCTGAGAGTCAAGTTTTAGATTCCGATGCTTCACTTCAGGGTTACTGTATCCCTTGGACCATCTTATTGACGATGAAACACAGAAATTGCATCCGAATTTAATACAAAAGGCACAATGCCGACTTAAGTACAAAAGGACTGACACTCTCACTTTCTATGATATGAACCTCTCCTATGAGTCCGGTTTCAGATTCCGATGCTCACTTCAGGTTTAGTGTAAACCTTGGACATTCTTATTGACGATGAAACACAGAAATTGCATCCGAATTTAATGCAAAAGGCACAATGCCGAATTAAGTACAAGAGGACTGACACTCTCACTTTCTATGATTTGAAACTCTCCTGTGAGTCCAGTTTTAGATTCCGTTGCTTCACTTCAGGTTTACTGTATACCTGGGTCCTTCTTATTGACGATGAAACCCAGAAATTGCATCCGAATTGAATACAAAAGACACAATGCCGACTTAAGTAAAAGAGGACTGACACTCTCACCTTCTATGATATGAAAAACTCCTATGAGTCCAGTTTTAGATTCCGATACTTCACTTCAGGTTTACTGTATACCTTGGACCTTCTTATTGACGATGAAACCCAGAAATTGCATCCGAATTGAATACAAAAGGCACAATGCCGACTTAAGTACAAGAGGACTGACACTCTCACATTCTATGATATGAACCACTCCTATGAGTCCAGTTTTAGATTCCGATGCTTCACTTCAGGTTTACTGTATACCTTGGACCTTCTTATTGACGATGAAACACAGAAATTGCATCCGAATTTAATACAAAAGTCACAATGCCGACTTAAGTACAAGATGACTGACACTATAATTTTCTATGATTTGAACCTTTCCTTTGAGTCCAGTTTCAGATTCCGATGCTTCACTTCAGGTTTACTGTATCTCTTGGACCTTCTTATTGACGATGAAACACAGTAATAGCATCCGAATTTTGATACAAAAGTCACAATGCCGACTTAAGTACAAGAGGACTGATACTCTCACTTACTATGATATGAAACTCTCCTGTGAGTCCAGTTTTAGATTCCGATGCTTCACTTCAGGTTTACTGTATCCCTTGGACCTTCTTATTGACGACGAAACAAAGAAATTGCATCCGAATGTAATACAAAATGCTCAATGCCGACTTAAGTACAAGAGGACTGACAATCTCACCTTCTATGATATGAACCCCTTCTGTGAGTCCAGTGTTAGATTCTGATGCTTCACTTCAGGTTTACTGTATCTCTTGGAACTTCTTATTGACGATGAAAAACAGGAATTGCATCCGAATTTAATACAAAAGGCACAATGCCGACTTAAGTCCAAGAGGAATGACACTCTCACTTTCTATGATTTGAATCTCTCCTGTGATTCCAGTTTTGATTCCGAAGCTTCACTTCAGGTTTACTGTATCTCTCGGACCCTCTTATTGACGATGAATCACAAAAATTTCATCCGAATTTAATACAAAATGCACAATGCCGACTTAAGTACAAGCGTACTGACACTCTAACTCTCTATGATTTGAACCACTCCTATGAGTCCAGTTTTAGATTCCGATGCTTCACTTCAGGATTACTGTATACCTTGGACCTTCTTATTGACGATGATACAGAAATTGCATCCGAATTTAATACAAAAGTCACAATGCCGACTTAAGTACAAGATGACTGACACTATAATTTTCTATGATTTGAACCTTTCTTTTGAGTCCAGTTTCAGATTCCGATGCTTCACTTCAGGTTTACTGTATCCCTTGGACCATCTTATTGATGATGAAACACCGAAATTGCATCCGAATTTAATACAATAGACACAATGCCGACTTAAGAACAAGAGGACTGATACTCTCACTTACTATGATATGAACCTCTCCTGTGAGTCCAGTTTTAGATTCCGATGCTTCACTTCAGGTTTACTGTATAACTTGGACCTTCTTATTGACGATGAAACACAGAAATTGCATCCGAATTTCATACAAAAGGCACAATGCCGACTTAAGTACAAGAGGACTGACACTCTCACTTTCTATGAAATGAACCTCTATTGTGAGTCCAGTTTTAGATTCCGATGCTTCACTTCAGGTTTAATGTATCCCTTGGACCTTCTTATTGACGATGAATCACAGAAATTGCATCCGAATTTAATACAAAAGGCACAATGCCGACTTAAGTACAAGAGGACTGACACTCTCAATTTTTTATGATATGAGCCTCTCCTGTGAGTCCAGTTTTAGATACCGATGCTTCACTTCATGTTTACTGTATCAATTGGACGTTCTTATTGACGATGAAACAAAGAAATTGCATCCGAATTTAATACAAAATGTACAATGCCGACTTATGTACAAGAGGACTGACACTCTCACTTTCTATGATATGAACCTCTTCTATGAGTCCATTTTCAGATTCCGATGCTTCACTTCAGGTTTACTGTATCCCTTGGACCTTCTTATTGACGATGAACCACAGAAATTTATTCGGAATTTAATACAAAAGGCACAATGCCGACTTAAGTACAAGAGTACTGACACTCTAGCATTCTACGATTTAAACCTCTCCTGTGAGTCCAGTTTTAGATTCCGATGCTTCACTTGAGGTTTACTGTATCCCTTGGATCATCTTATTGACGATGAAACACAGAAATTGCATCCGAATTATGATACAAAAGGCACAATGCCGACTTTAGTCCAAGAGGACGGACACTCTCACTTTCTATGAAATTAACCAATCCTGTGAGTCCAGTTTTAGATTCCGATGCTTCACTTCAGGTTTACTGTATCCCTTGGACCTTCTTATTGACGATGAACCACAGAAATTGCTTCCGAATTTAATACAAAAGGCACAATGCCGACTTAAGTACAAGAGTACTGACACTCTAGCACTCAATGATTTAAACCTCTCCTGTGAGTCCAGTTTTAGATTCCGATGCTTCACTTCAGGTTTACTGTATCCCTTGGACCATCTTATTGACGATGAAACACAGAAATTGCATCCGAATTATAATACAAAAGCACAATGCCGACATAAGTACAAATGGACTGACACTCTCGCTTTCTATGATATGTACCTCTCCTGCGATTCCGGTTTCAGATTCCGATGCTTCACTTCAGGTTTACTGTATCCCTTGGACCATCTTATTGACGATGAAACACAGAAATTGCATCCGAATTATAATACAAAAGCACAATGCCGACTTAAGTCCAAGAGGACTGACACTCTCACATTCTATGATATGAACCAACTATGTGAGTCCAGTTTTAGATTCCGATGTTTCGCTTCAGGTTTACTGTATCCCTTGGACTTCTTACTGACGATGAACCACAGAAATTGAATCCGAATTTAATACAAATGGCACAATGCCGACTTAAGTACAAGAGGACTGACACCTTCACTTTCTATGATTTGAACCTCCCCTGTGAGTCCAGTTTTAGATTCCGATGCTTCACTTCAGGTTTACGGTATTGCTTGGACCTTCTTATTGCCGATGAATCACAGAAATTGCATCCGAATTTAATACAAAAGGCACATGCCGACTTATGTACGAGAGGACTGACACTCTAACTCTCTATGATTTGAACCTCTCCTGTGAGTCCTGATTTAGATTCCGATGCTTCACTTCAGGTTTACTGTATCCCTTGGACCTTCTTATTGACGATGAAACATAGAAATTGCATCAGAATTTAATACAAAAGGCACAATGCCGCCTTAAGTACAAGATGTCTGACACTCTCACTTTCTATGATATGAACCTCTATTGTGAGTCCAGTTTTAGATTCCGAAGCTTCACTTCAGGTTTAATGTATCCCTTGGACCTTCTTATTGACGATGAATCACAGAAATTGCATCCGAATTTCATACAAAAGGCACAATGCCGACTTAAGTACAAGAGGATTGACACTCTAACTCTCTATGATTTGAACCTCTCCTTTGAGACCAGTTTTAGATTACTTAAGGTTTACTGTATCGCTTGGACCTTCTTATTGACGATGAAACACAGAAATTGCATCCGATTTTAATACAAAATGCGAATTGCCGACTTAAGTACAAGAGGTCTGACACTCTCACTTTCTATGATATGAACCACTCGTACGAGTCCAGTTTTAGATTCCGATGGTTCACTTGAGGTTTACTGTATACCTTGGACCTTCTTATTGACGATGAAACACACAAATTGCATCCGAATTTAATGCAAGTGCACAATGCCGACTTAAGTGCAAGAGGACTGACACTCTAACTGTCTATTTTTTGAACCTTTCCCTTGAGTCCAGTTTCAGATTCCGACGCTTCACTTCGGGTTTACTGTATCCCTTGGACCTTCTTATTGACGATGAAACAAAGAAATTGCATCCGAATTTAATACAAAAGGCACAATGCCGACTTAAGTACAAGAGGGCTGACACTCTCACTTTCTATGATATGTACCTCTTCTGTGAGTCCAGTTTTAGATTCCGATGCTTCACTTCAGGTTTACTTTATCCCTTGGACCTTCTTATTGACGATGAACCACAGAAATTTCATCCGAATTTAATACAAACGCCACAATGCCGACTTAAGTACAAGAGGACCGATACTCTCACTGTCTACGATATGAACCAATCCTGTGAGTCCAGTTTTAGATTCCGATTCTTCACTTCAGGTTTACTGTATACCTAGGAACTTCTTACTGACGATGAAACCCAGAAAATACATCCGAATTGAATCCAAAAGGCACAATGACGACTTATGTACAAGAGGACTGACACTCTCACTTTCTATGATATGAACCACTCCTATGAGTCCAGTTTTAGATTCCGATGCTTTGCTTCAGGTTTACTGTATACCTTGGACATTCTTATTGTCGATGAAACACAGAAATTGCATCCGAATTTCATACAAAAGGCACAATGCCGACTTAAGTAGAAGAGGACTGACACTCTCACTTTTAATGATATGAACCTCTATTGTGAGTCCAGTTTAAAATTCCGATGCTTCACTTCAGGTTTAGTGTATCCATTGGACCTTCTTACTGACGATGAATCACAGAAATTGCATCCGAATTTAATACAAAAGGCACAATGCCGACTTAAGTACAAGAGGACTGACACTCTCACTTTCAATGATATGAACCTCTTCTGTGAGTCCAGTTTCAGATTCCGATGCTTCACTACAGGTTTACTGTATCCCTTTGACCTTCTTATTGACGATGAACCACAGAAATTGCATCCGAATTTCATACAAAAGGCACAATGCCGACTTAAGTACAAGAGGACTGACACTCTCACTTTCTATGAAATGAACCTCTATTGTGAGTCCAGTTTTAGATTCCGATGCTTCACTTCAGGTTTAATGTATCCCTTGGACCTTCTTATTGACGATGAATCACAGAAATTGCATCCGAATTTAATACAAAAGGCACAATGCCGACTTAAGTACAAGAGGACTGACACTCTCAATTTTTTATGATATGAGCCTCTCCTGTGAGTCCAGTTTTAGATACCGATGCTTCACTTCATGTTTACTGTATCAATTGGACGTTCTTATTGACGATGAAACAAAGAAATTGCATCCGAATTTAATACAAAATGTACAATGCCGACTTATGTACAAGAGGACTGACACTCTCACTTTCTATGATATGAACCTCTTCTATGAGTCCATTTTCAGATTCCGATGCTTCACTTCAGGTTTACTGTATCCCTCGGACCTTCTTATTGACGATGAACCACAGAAATTTATTCGGAATTTAATACAAAAGGCACAATGCCGACTTAAGTACAAGAGTACTGACACTCTAGCATTCTACGATTTAAACCTCTCCTGTGAGTCCAGTTTTAGATTCCGATGCTTCACTTGAGGTTTACTGTATCCCTTGGATCATCTTATTGACGATGAAACACAGAAATTGCATCCGAATTATGATACAAAAGGCACAATAACGACTTTAGTCCAAGAGGACGGACACTCTCACTTTCTATGATATTAACCAATCCTGTGAGTCCAGTTTTAGATTCCGATGCTTCACTTCAGGTTTACTGTATCCCTTGGACCTTCTTATTGACGATGAACCACAGAAATTGCTTCCGAATTTAATACAAAAGGCACAATGCCGACTTAAGTACAAGAGTACTGACACTCTAGCACTCAATGATTTAAACCTCTCCTGTGAGTCCAGTTTTAGATTCCGATGCTTCACTTCAGGTTTACTGTATCCCTTGGACCATCTTATTGACGATGAAACACAGAAATTGCATCCGAATTATAATACAAAAGCACAATGCCGACTTAAGTACAAAAGGACTGACACTCTCGCTTTCTATGATATGTACCTCTCCTGCGATTCCGGTTTCAGATTCCGATGCTTCACTTCAGGTTTACTGTATCCCTTGGACCATCTTATTGACGATGAAACACAGAAATTGCATCCGAATTATAATACAAAAGCACAATGCCGACTTAAGTCCAAGAGGACTGACACTCTCACATTCTATGATATGAACCAACTATGTGAGTCCAGTTTTAGATTCCGATGTTTCGCTTCAGGTTTACTGTATCCCTTGGACTTCTTACTGACGATGAACCACAGAAATTGAATCCGAATTTAATACAAATGGCACAATGCCGACTTAAGTACAAGAGGACTGACACCTTCACTTTCTATGATTTGAACCTCCCCTGTGAGTCCAGTTTTAGATTCCGATGCTTCACTTCAGGTTTACGGTATTCCTTGGACCTTCTTATTGCCGATGAATCACAGAAATTGCATCCGAATTTAATACAAAAGGCACATGCCGACTTATGTACGAGAGGACTGACACTCTAACTCTCTATGATTTGAACCTCTCCTGTGAGTCCTGATTTAGATTCCGATGCTTCACTTCAGGTTTACTGTATCCCTTGGACCTTCTTATTGACGATGAAACATAGAAATTGCATCCGAATTTAATACAAAAGGCACAATGCCGCCTTAAGTACAAGATGTCTGACACTCTCACTTTCTATGATATGAACCTCTATTGTGAGTCCAGTTTTAGATTCCGAAGCTTCACTTCAGGTTTAATGTATCCCTTGGACCTTCTTATTGACGATGAATCACAGAAATTGCATCCGAATTTAATACAAAAGGCACAATGCCGACTTAAGTACAAGAGGATTGACACTCTAACTCTCTATGATTTGAACCTCTCCTTTGAGACCAGTTTTAGATTACTTAAGGTTTACTGTATCGCTTGGACCTTCTTATTGACGATGAAACACAGAAATTGCATCCGATTTTAATACAAAATGCACAATGCCGACTTAAGTACAAGAGGTCTGACACTCTCACTTTCTATGATATGAACCACTCGTACGAGTCCAGTTTTAGATTCCGATGGTTCACTTGAGGTTTACTGTATACCTTGGACCTTCTTATTGACGATGAAACACACAAATTGCATCCGAATTTAATGCAAGTGCACAATGCCGACTTAAGTGCAAGAGGACTGACACTCTAACTGTCTATTTTTTGAACCTTTCCCTTGAGTCCAGTTTCAGATTCCGACGCTTCACTTCAGGTTTACTGTATCCCTTGGACCTTCTTATTGACGATGAAACAAAGAAATTGCATCCGAATTTAATACAAAAGGCACAATGCCGACTTAAGTACAAGAGGGCTGACACTCTCACTTTCTATGATATGTACCTCTTCTGTGAGTCCAGTTTTAGATTCCGATGCTTCACTTCAGGTTTACTTTATCCCTTGGACCTTCTTATTGACGATGAACCACAGAAATTTCATCCGAATTTAATACAAACGCCACAATGCCGACTTAAGTACAAGAGGACCGATACTCTCACTGTCTACGATATGAACCAATCCTGTGAGTCCAGTTTTACATTCCGATTCTTCACTTCAGGTTTACTGTATACCTAGGAACTTCTTACTGACGATGAAACCCAGAAAATACATCCGAATTGAATCCAAAAGCACAATGACGACTTATGTACAAGAGGACTGACACTCTCACTTTCTATGATATGAACCACTCCTATGAGTCCAGTTTTAGATTCCGATGCTTTGCTTCAGGTTTACTGTATACCTTGGACATTCTTATTGTCGATGAAACACAGAGATTGCATCCGAATTTCATACAAAAGGCACAATGCCGACTTAAGTAGAAGAGGACTGACACTCTCACTTTTAATGATATGAACCTCTATTGTGAGTCCAGTTTAAAATTCCGATGCTTCACTTCAGGTTTAGTGTATCCATTGGACCTTCTTACTGACGATGAATCACAGAAATTGCATCCGAATTTAATACAAAAGGCACAATGCCGACTTAAGTACAAGAGGACTGACACTCTCACTTTCAATGATATGAACCTCTTCTGTGAGTCCAGTTTCAGATTCCGATGCTTCACTACAGGTTTACTGTATCCCTTTGACCTTCTTATTGACGATGAACCACAGAAATTGCATCCGAAGTTAATACAAAAGGCACAATGCCGACTTAAGTCCAAGAGGACTGACACTCTCACTTTCTATGATATTAACCAATCCTGTGAGTCCAGTTTTAGATTCCGATGCTTCACTTCAGGTTTACTGTATCCCTTGGACCTTCTTATTGACGATGAACCACAGAAATTGCATCCGAATTTAATACAAAATGCACAATGCCGACTTAAGAACAAGAGTACTGACACTCTAGCACTCTATGATTTAAACCTCTCCTGTGAGTCCAGTTTTAGATTCCGATGCTTCACTTCAGGTTTACTGAATCTTTTGGACCATCTTTTTGACGATGAAACACAGAAATTGCATCCGAATTATAATACAAAAGCACAATGCCGACTTAAGTACAAAAGGACTGACACTCTCGCTTTCTATGATATGAACCTGGCCTGCGAGTCCGGTTTCAGATTCCGATGCTTCACTTCAGGTTTACTGTATACCTTGGACCTTCTTATTGACGATGAAACACAGAAATTGCATCCGAATTTAATACAAAAGGCACAATGCCGACTTCAATACAAGAGGACTGACACTCACCCTTTCTATGATTTGAAACTCTCCTGTGAGTCTAGTTTTAGATTCCGATGCTTCACTTCAGGTTGACTGTATACCTTGGACCTTCTTATTGACGATGAAACACAGAAATTGCATTCGAATTAAATTCAAAAAGCACAATGCCCACTTAAGTACAAAAGGACTAACACTCTCACTTTCTATGATATGGACCTCTCCAGTGAGTCCAGTTTTAGATTCCGATGCTTCACTTCAGGTTTACTGTATACCAAGGACCTTCTCATTGACGATGAAACACAGAAATTTCATCCGAATTTAATACAAATGAACAATGCCGACTTAAGTGCAAGAGGACTGACACTCTAACTTTCTATGATTTGAACCTTTCCCTTGAGTCCAGTTACTGATTCCGATGCTTCACTTCAGGTTTACTGTATCCCTTGGACCTTCTTATTGACGATGAAACAAAGAAATTGCATCCGAATTTAATACAAAAGGCACAATGCCGACTTAAGTACAAGAGGACTGACACTCTCACTTTCTATGATATGAACCTCTTCTGTGAGTCCAGTTTTAGATTCCGATGCTTCACTTCAGGTTTACTTTATCCCTTGGACCTTCTTATTGACGATGAACCACAGAAATTGCATCCGAATTTAATACAAAAGCCACAATGCCGAGATAAGGATAAGAGGACCGATACTCTCACTTTCTATGATATGAACCAAACCTGTGAGTCCAGTTTTAGTTTCCGATTCTTTACTTCAGGTTTACTGTATACCTAGGACCTTCTTATTGACGATGAAACCCAGAAATTGCATCCGAATTGAATACAAAAGGCACAATGCCGACTTAAGTACAAGAGGACTGACACTCTCACTTTCTATAATATGAACCACTCCTATGAGTCCAGTTTTAGATTCCGATGCTTCACTTCAGGTTTAATGTATACCTTGGACCTTCTTATTGACGATGAAACACAGAAATTGCATCCGATTTTAATACAAAAGCCTCAATGCCGACTTAAGTACAAGAGGACTGACACTCTCAGTTTCTATGATATGAACCTCTCCTGTGAGTCCAGTTTTAGATTCCGATCCTTCACTTCATGTTTACTGTATCCCTTGGACCTTCTTATTCACGATGAAACACAGAAATTGCATCCGAGATTAATACAAAAGGCACAATGCTACTTAAGTACAATAGAACTGACACTCTCACTTTCTATGATTTGAACCTCTCCTGTGAGTCCAGTTTTAGATTCCGATGCTTCAATTCAGGTTTACTGTATCCCTTGGACCTTCTTATTGATGATGAAAAACAGAAATAGCATCTGAATTTAATACATAAGGCACAATGCTGACTTAAGTACAAGAGGACTGACACTCTAACTCTCTATGACTTGAACCTCTCCTGAGATTCCAGTTTTAGATTCCAATGCTTCACTTCAGGTTTACTGTATCCCTTGGACCTTCTTATTGACGACGAAACACAGAAATTCCATCCGAATTTAATACAAAATGCACAATGCCGACTTAAATACAAGGGGACTGACACTCTCACTTTCTATTATTTGAACCTCTCCTGTGAATCCAGTTTTAGATTCCGATGCTTCACTTTAGGTTTACTGTATACCTTAGGCCTTCTTATTGACGATGAAACGCAGAAATTGCATCCGAATTTAATACAAAAGGCACAATGCCGACATAAGTACAACAGGACTGGCACTCTCACTTTCTATGATATGAACCTATCCTGTGAGTCCAGTTTTAGATTCCGATGCTTCACTTCAGGTTTAATGTATCACTTGGACCTTCTTATTGACGATGAATCACAGAAATTACATCCGAATTTAATACAAAAGGCACAATGCCGACATAAGTACAAGAGGACTGACACTCTCACTTTCTATGATATGAGCCTCCCCTGTGAGTCCAGTTTTAGATTCCGATGCTTCACTTCAGGTTTACTGTATCAATTGGACGTTCTTATTGACGAAGAAACAAAGAAATTGCATCCGAATTTAATACAATAGGTACAATGCCGGCTTATGTACAAGAGGACTGACACTCTCACTTTCTGTGATATGAACCTCTTCTATGAGTCCATTTTCAGATTCCGATGCTTCACTTCAGGTTTACTGTATCCCTTGGACCTTCTTATTGACGATGAACCACAGAAATTGCATCCGAATTTAATACAAAAGGCACAATGCCGACCTTAGTCCAAGAGGACTGACACTCTCACTTTCTATGATATTAACCAATCCTGTGAGTCCAGTTTTAGATTCCGATGCTTCACTTCAGGTTTACTGTATCCCTTGGACTTTCTTATTGACGAGGAAACTAAGAAATTGCATCCGAATTTAATACAATAGGCACAATGCCGACTTAAGTACAAGATGTCTGACACTCTCACTTTCTATGATATGAACCTCTATTGTGAGTCCTGTTTTAGATTCCGATGCTTCACTTCAGGTTTAATGTATCCCTTGGACCTTCTTATTGACGATGAATCACAGAAATTGCATCTGAATTTAATACAAAAGGCACAATGCCGACTTAAGTACAAGAGGACTGACTTAAACTCTCTATGATTTGAACCTCTCCTGTGAGTCCAGTTTTAGATTACTTAAGGTTTACTGTATCCCTTGGACTTTCTTATTGACCATGAAACACAAAAATTGCATCCGATTTTAATACAAAAGGCACAATGCCGACTTAAGTACAAGAGGACTGACACTTTAACTTTCTATGATATGAACCACTCCTATGAGTCCAGTTTTAGATTCCAATGGTTCACTTCAGGTTTACTGTATACCTTGGACCTTCTTATTGACGATGAATCACAGAAATTTCAACCGAATTTAATACAAATGAACAATGCCGACATAAGTACAAGAGGACTGACACTGTAACTTTCTATGATTTGAACCTTTTTCCTTGAGTCCAGTTTCAGATTCCGATGATTCACTTCAGGTTTACTGTATACCTTGGACCTTCTTATTGACGATGAAACAAAGAAATTGCATCCGACTTTAATACAAAAGGCATAATGCCGACTTAAGTACAAGAGGACTGACACTCTCACTTTCTATGATATGAACCTCTTCTGTGAGTCCAGTTTTTGATTCCGATGCTTCACTTCAGCTTTACTTTATCCCTTGGACCTTCTTATTGATGATGAACCACAGAAATTGCATCCGAATTTAATACAAAAGTCACAATGCCGACATAAGGACAAGAGGACCGATACTCTCACATTCTATGATATGAACCAAACCTGTGAGTCCAGTTTTAGTTTCCGATTCTTCACTTCAGGTTTACTGTATATCTAGGACCTTCTTATTGACGATGAAACACAGAAATTGCATCCGATTTTAATACAAAGGCCACAATGCCGACTTAAGTACAAGAGGACTGACACTCTCACTCTCTATGATATGAACCTCTCCTGTGAGTCCAGTTTTAGATTCCGATGCTTCACTTCATGTTTACTGTATCCCTTGGACCTTCTTATTCACGATAAAACACAGAAATTGCATTCGAGATTAATACAAAAGGAACAATGCTACTTAAGTACAAGAGAACTGACACTCTCACTTTCTATGATTTGAACCTCTCCTGTGAGTCCAGTTTTAAATTCCGATGCTTGAAATCAGGTTTACTGTATCCCTTGGACCTTCTTATTGATGATGAAAAACAGAAATTGCATCTGAATTTAATACAAAAGGCACAATGCTGACTTAAGTACAAGAGGACTGACACTCTAACTCTCTATGACTTGAACCTCTCCTGAGATTCCAGTTTTAGATTCCAATGCTTCACTTCAGGTTTACTGTATCCCTTGGACCTTCTTATTGACGATGGAACACAGAAATTCCATCCGAATTTAATACAAAATGCACAATGCCGACTTAAATACAAGAGGGCTGACACTCTCACATTCTATTATTTGAACCTCTCCTGTGAGTCCAGTTTTAGATTCCGATGCTTCACTTCAGGTTTACTGTATACCTTGGACCTTCTTATTGACGATGAAACACAGAAATTGCATCCGAATTTAATACAAAAGGCACAATGCCGACTTAAGTACAACAGGACTGGCACTCTCACTTTCTATGATATGAACCTCTCCTGTGAGTCTAGTTTTAGATTCCGATGCTTCACTTCAGGTTTAAAGTATCCCTTGGACCTTCTTATTGACGATGAATCACAGAAATTACATCCGAATATAATACAAATGCACAATGCCGACTTAAGTACAAGAGGATTGACACTCTCACTTTCTATGATATGAGCCTTTCCTGTGAGTCCAGTTTTAGATTCCGATGCTTCACTTCAGGTCTACTGTATCAATTGGACGTTCTTATTGACGATGAAACAAAGAAATTGTATCCGAATTTAATACAAAAGGTACAATGCCGACTTATGTATAAGAGGACTGACACTCTCACTTTCTATGATATGAACCTCTTCTATGAGTCCATTTTCAGATTCCGATGCTTCACTTCAGGTTTACTGTATCCCTTGGACCTACTTATTGACGATGAACCACAGAAATTGCATCCGAATTTAATACAAAAGGCACAATGCCGACTTTAGTCCATGAGGACTGACACTCTCACTTTCTATGATATTAACCAATCCTGTGAGTCCAGTTTTAGAATCCGATGCTTCACTTCAGGTTTACTGTATCCCTTGGACTTCTTATTGACGATGAACCACAGAAATTGCATCTGAATTTAATACAAAAGGCACAATGCCGACTTAAGTACAAGAGGACTGACATTCTCACTTTCTATGATATGAACCTCTTCTATGAGCCAATTTTCAGATTCCCATGCTTCACTTCAGGTTTACTGTATCCCTTGGACCTTCTTATTGACGACGAAACACAGAAATTGCATCCGAATTTAATACAAAAGGCACATTGCCGACTTAAGTACAAGAGTACTGACACTCTAGCACTCTATGATTTAAACCTCTCCTGTGAGTCCAGTTTTAGATTCCGATGCTTCACTTCAGGTTTACTGTATCCCTTGGACCATCTTATTGAAGATGAAACACAGAAATTGCTTCCGAATTATAATACAAAAGCACAATGCCGACTTAAGTACAAAAGGACTGACACCCTCGCTTTCTATGATATGTACGTCTCCTGCGATTCCGGTTTTAGATTCCGATGCTTCACTTCACGTTTACTGTATCCCTTGGACATCTTATTGACGATGAACCACAGAAATTGCATCCGAATTTAATACAAAAGGCACAATGCCGACTTAAGTCCAAGAGGACTGACACTCTCACTTTCTATGATATGAACCAACTATGTGAGTCCAGTTTTAGATTACGATGCTTCACTTCAGGTTTACTGTATCCCTTGGACTTCTTATTGACGATGAACCACAGAAATTGCATCTGAATTTAATACAAAAGGCACAATGCCGACTTAAGTACAAGAGGACTGTCACTCTCACTTTCTATGATTTGAACCTCTCCTGTGAGTCCAGTTTTAGAATCCGATGCTTCACTTCAGGTTTACTGTATTCCTTGGACCTTCTTATTGCTGATGAATCACAGAAATTGCATCCGAATTTAATACAAAAGGCACAAGGCCGACTTATGTACGAGAGGACTGACATTCTAACTCTCTATGATTTGAACCACTCTTGTGAGTCCTGTTTTAGATTCCGATGCTTCACTTCAGGCTTACTGTATCCCTTGGACCTTCTTATTGACGATGAACCATAGAAATTGCATCCGAATTTAATACAAAAGGCACAATGCCGACTTAAGTACAAGATGTCTGACACTCTCACTTTCTATGATATGAACCTCTATTGTGAGTCCAGTTTTACACTCCGATGCTTCACTTCAGGTTTAATGTATCCCTTGGACCTTCTTATTGACGATGAATCACAGAAATTGCATCCGAATTTAATACAAAACGCACAATGCCGACTTAAGTACAAGAGGATTGACACTCAAACTCTCTATGATTTGAACCTCTCCTGTGAGTCCAGTTTTAGATTACTTAAGGTTTACTGTATCCCTTGGACCTTCTTATTGACGATGAAACACAGAAATTGCATCCGATTTTAATACAAAAGGCACAATGCCGACTTAAGTACAAGAGGACTGACACTCTAACTTTCTATTTTTTGAACCTTTCCCTTGAGTCCAGTTTCAGATTCCGATGCTTCATTTCAGGTTTACTGTAACCCTTGGACCTTCTTATTGACGATGAAACAAAGAAATTGCATCCGAATTTAATACAAAAGGCACAATGCCGAGTAAGTACAAGAGGACTGACACTCTCACTTTCTATGATATGTACCTCTTCTGTGAGTCCAGTTTTAGATTCCGATGCTTCACTTCAGCTTTACTTTATCCCTTGGACCTTCTTATTGACGATGAACCACAGAAATTGCATCCGAATTTAATACAAACGCCACAATATCGACATAAGTACAAGAGGACCGATACTCTCACTTTTTATGATATGAACCAATCCTGTGAGTCCAGTTTTAGATTCCGATTCTTCACTTCAGGTTTACTGTATACCTAGGACCTTCTTACTGACGATGAAACCCAGAAAATACATCCGAATTGAATCCAAAAGGCACAATGCCGACTTAAGTACAAGAGGACTGACACTCTCACTTTCTATAATATGAACCACTCCTTTGAGTCCAGTTTTAGATTCCGATGCCTTGCTTCAGGTTTACTGTATACCTTGGACCTTCTTATTGACGATGAAACACAGAAATTGCATCCGAATTTCATACAAAAGGCACAATGCCGACTTAAGTACAAGAGGACTGACACTCTCATTTTCTATGATATGAACCTCTATTGAGATTCCAGTTTTAAATTCCGATGCTTCACTTCAGGTTTAATGTATCCATTGGACCTTCTTACTGACGATGAATCACAGAAATTGCATCCGAATTTAATACAAAAGGCACAATGCCGACTTAAGTACAAGTGGACTGACACTCTGACTTTCTATGACATGAACCTCTCCTGTGAGTCCAGTTTTAGATTCCGATGCTTCCTTTCAGGTTTACTGTATCCCTTGGACCTTCTTATTGACGATGAACCACAGAAATTGCATCCGAATTTAATACAAAATGCACAATGCCGACTTAAGTACAAGAGTACTGACACTCTAGCACTCTATGATTTAAACCTCTCCTGTGAGTCCAGTTTTAGATTCCGATGCTTCACTTCAGGTTTACTGTATCTTTTGGACCATCTTATTGACGATGAAACTCAGAAATTGCATCCGAATTATAATACAAAAGCACAATGCCGACTTAAGTACAAAAGGACTGACACTCTCGCTTTCTATTATACGAACGTGTCCTGCACGTCCGGTTTTAGATTCCGATGCTTCACTTCAGGTTTACTGTATACCTTGGACCTTCTTATTGACGATGAAACACAGAAATTGCATCCGAATTTAATACAAAAGGCACAATGCCGACTTAAGTACAAGAGGACTGACACTCTCACTTTCTATGATTTGAACCTCTCCTGTAAGTCCAGTTTTAGATTCCGATGCTTCACTTCAGATTTACTGTATTTCTTGGAGTTTCTTATTGCCGATGAATCACAGAAATTGCATCCAAATGTAATACAAAAGGCACAATGCCGACTTATGTACGAGAGGACTGACACTCTAACTCTCTATGATTTGAACCTCTCCTGTGAGTCCAGTTTTAGATTCCGATACTTCACTTCAGGTTTACGGTATCCCTTGGACCTTCTTATTGACGTTGAAAGATAGAAATTGCATCCGAATTTAATACAATAGGCACAATGCCGACTTAAGTACAAGATGTCTGACACTCTCACTTTCTATGATATGAACCTCTATTGTGAGTCCAGTTTTAGATTCCGATGCTTAACTTCAGGTTTAATGTATCCCTTGGACCTTCTTATTGACGATGAATCACAGAAATTGCATCCGAATTTAATACAAAAGGCACAATGCCGACTTAAGTACAAGAGGACTGACACTCTAACTCTCTATGATTTGAACCTCTCCTGTGAGTCCAGTTTTAGATTACTTAAGGTTTACTGTATCCCTTCTTCTTTCTTATTGACGATGTAACACAGAAATTGCATCCGGTTTTAATACAAATACACATTGCCGACTTATGTACAAGAGGACTGACACACTCACTTTCTATGATATGAACCACTCCAATGAGTCCAGTTTTAGATTCCAATGGTTCACTTCAGGTTTACTGTATACCTTGGACCTTCTTTTTGACGATGGAACACAGAAATTTCATCCGAATTCAATACAAATGAACAATGCCGACTTAAGTACAAGAGGACTGACACTCTAACTTTCTATGATTTGAACCTTTCCCTTGAGTCCAGTTTCAGATTCCGATGCTTCACTTCAGGTTTACTGTATCCCTTGGACCCTCTTATTGACGATGAAACAAAGAAATTGCATCCGAATTTAATACAAAAGGCACAATGCCGACTTAAGTACAAGAGGACTGACACTCTCACTTTCTATGATACGAACCTCTTCTGTGAGTCCAGTTTTAGATTCCGATGCTTCACTTCAGGTTTACTTTATCCCTTGGACCTTCTTATTGACGATGAACCACAGAAATTGCATCCGAATTTAATACAAAAGCCACAATGCCGACATAAGGACAAGAGGACCGATACTTTCACTTTCTATGATATGAACTAAACCTGTGAGTCCAGTTTTAGATTCCGATTCTTCACTTCAGGTTTACTGTATACCTAGGACCTTCTTATTGGCGATGAAACCCAGAAATTGCATCCGAATTGAATACAAAAGGCACAATGCCGACTTAAGTACAAGAGGACTGACACTCTCACTTTCTATAATATGAACCACTCCTATGAGTCCAGTTTTAGAGTCCGATGCTTCACTTCACGTTTACTGTATCCCTTGGACCTTCTTATTGACGATGAAACAAAGAAATTGCATCCGAATTTAATACAAAAGGCAGAATGCCGACTTAAGTACAAGAGGACTGACACTATAATTTTCTATGACTTGAACCTTTCCTTTGAGTCCAGTATCAGAATCCGCTGCCTCACTACAGGATTACTGTATCCCTTGGACCTTCTTATTGACGATGAAACACACTAATAGCTTCCGAATTTAATACAAAAGTCACAATGCCAACTTAAGTACAAGAGGACTGACACGATCACTTTCTATGATATGAACCGCTCCTGTGAGTCCAGTTTTGGATTCCGATGCTTCACTTCAGGTTTACTGTATCACTTGGACCTTCTTATTGACGATGAAACAAAGAAATTGCATCCGAATTTAATACAAAAGGCACAATGCCGACTTAAGTACAAGAGGACTGACACTCACTTTCTATGATATGAACCTCTTCTGTGAGTCCAGTTTTAGATTCCGATGCTTCACTTCAGGTTTACTGTATCCCTTGGACCTTCTTATTGACGATGAACCACAGAAATTCCATCCGAATTTAATACAAAAGGCACAATGCCGACTTAAGTCCAAAAGGACTAACACTCTCACTTACTACGATTTGAATCTCTCCTGTGAGTCCATTTTTGATTCCGATGCTTCACTTCAGGTTTACTGTATCTCTCGGACCCTCTTATTGACGATGAATCACAGAAATTGCATCCGAATTTAATACAAAAGGCACAATGCCGACTTTAGTCCAAGAGGACTGAACTCTCACTTTCTATGATATTAACCAATCCTGTGAGTCCAGTTTTAGATTCCGATGCTTCACTTCAGGTTTACTGTATCCCTTGGACCTTATTGACGATGAAACAAAGAAATTGCATCCGAATTTAATACAAAAGGCACAATGCCGACTTAAGTACAAGAGGACTCACACTCACTTTCTATGATATGAACCTCTTCTGTGAGTCCAGTTTTAGATTCCGATGCTTCACTTCAGGTTAACTGTATCCCTTGGACCTTCTTATTGACGATGAACCACAGAAATTGCATTCGAATTTAATACAAAAGGCACAATGCCGACTTTAGTCCAAGAGGACTGACACTCTCACTTTCTATGATATTAACCAATCCTGTGAGTCCAGTTGTAGATTCCGATGCTTCACTTCAGGTTTACTGTATCCCTTGGACCTTCTTATTCACGATGAACCACAGAAATTGCATCCGAATTTAATACAAAAGGCACAATGCCGACTTAAGTACATGAGTACTGACACTCTAGCACTCTATGATTTAAACCACTCCAGTGAGTCCAGTTTTAGATTCCGATGCTTCACTTCAGGTTTACTGTATCCCTTGGACCATCTTATTGACAATGAAACACAGAAATTGCAACCGAATTATAATACAAAAGCACAATGCCGACTTAAGTACAAAAGGACTGACACTCTCGCTTTCTATGATATGAACCTCTCCTGCGAGTCCGGTTTTAGATTCCGATGCTTCACGTCAGGTTTGCTGTATACCTTGGACCTTCTTATTGAAGATGAAACACAGAAATTGCATCCGAATTTAATACAAAAGGGACAACGCCGACTTCAGTACAAGAGGACTGACACTCTCCCTTTCTATGATATGAACCTCTCCTGTGAGTGCAGTTTTAGATTCCGATGCTTCACTTCAGGTTTACTGTATCAATTGGACGTTCTTACTGACGATGAAACAAAGAAATTGCATCCGAATTTAATACAAAAGGTACAATGCCGACTTCAGTACAAGAGGACTGATACTCTGCCATTCTATGATATGAACCTCTCCTGTGAGTGCAGTTTTAGATTCCGAAGCTTCACTTCAGTTTTTCTGTATCCCTTGGACTTCTTATTGACGATGAACCACAGAAATTGCATCCGAATTTAATACAAAAGGCACAATGCCGACTTAAGTCCAAGAGGACTGACACTCTCACTTTCTATGATATGAATCAACTATGTGAGTCCAGTTTTAGATTCCGATGCTTCACTTCAGGTTTACTGTATCCCTTGGACTTTTTTATTGACGATGAAACACATAAATTGCATCCGATTTTAATACAAAAGGCACAATGCCGACTTAAGAATAAGACGACTGACACCCTCACTTTCTATGATATGAACCACTCCTATGAGTCCAGTTTTAGATTCCGATGGTTCCCTTGAGCTTTACTGTATACCTTGGACCTTCTTATTGACGATGAAACACAGAAATTGCATCCGAATTTAATACAAGTGCACAATGCCGACTTAAGTACAAGAGGACTGACACTCTTACTTTCTATTTTTTGAACCTTTCCCTTGAGTCCAGTTTCAGATTCCGATGCTTCACTTCAGGTTTACTGTATCCCTTTGACCTTCTTATTGACGATGAAACAAAGAAATTGCATCCGAATTTAATACAAAAGGCACAATGACGACTTAAGTACAAGAGGACTGACACTCTCACTTTCTATGATATGTACCTCTTCTGTGAGTCCAGTTTTAGATTCCGATGCTTCACTTCAGGTTTACTTTATCCCTTGGACATTCTTATTGACGATGAACCACAGAAATTGCATCCGAATATAATACAAACGCCACAATGCCGACTTAAGTACAAGAGGACCGTCACCCTCACTTTCTATGAAATGAACCAATCCTGTGAGTCCCGTTTTAGATTCCGATTCTTCACTTCAGGTTTACTGTAGCCCTTGGACCTTCTTATTGACGATGAAACAAAGAAATTGCATCCGAATTTAATACAAAAGGCACAATGACGACTTAAGTACAAGAGGACTGACACTCTCCCTTTCTATCATATGAACCTCTATTGTGAGTCCAGTTTTAAATTCCGATGCTTCACTTCAGGTTTAATGTATCCATTGGACCTTCTTACTGACGATGAAACACAGAAATTGCATCCGAATTTAATACAAAAGCCACAATGCCGACTTAAGTACAAGAGGACCGTCACCCTCACTTTCTATGAAATGAACCAATCCTGTGAGTCCAGTTTTAGATTCCGATGCTTCACTTCAGGTTTACTGTATTCCTTGGACCTTCTTATTGCCGATGAATCACAGAAATTGCATCCGAATTTAATACAAAAGACACAATGCCGACTTAAGTACAAGAGGACTGACACACTCACTTTCCATGATATGAACCTCTCCTGTGAGTCCAGTTTTAGATTCCGATGCTTCACTTCAGATTTACTGTATCCCTTGGACCTTCTTATCGACGATGAACCACAGAAATAACATCCGAATTTAAAACAAAAGGCTCAATGCCGACTTAGGTCCAAGAGGACTGACACTCTCACTATATATGATATTAACCAATCCTGTGAGTCCAGTTTTAGATTCCGATGATTCACTTCAGGTTTACTGTATCCCTCGGACCTTCTTATTGACGATGAACCACAGAAATTGCTTCCGAATTTAATACAAAAGGCACAATGCCGACTTAAGTACAAGAGTACTGACACTCTAGCACTGTATGATTTAAACCTCTCCTGTGAGTGCAGTTTTCGATTCCAATGCTTCACTTCAGGTTTACTGTATCCCTTGGACCATTTTATTGACGATGTAACACAGAAATTGCATCCGAATTATAATACAAAAGCACAATGCCGACTTAAGTACAAAAGGACTGACACTCTCGCTTTCTATGATATGTACCTCTCCTGCGATTCCGGTTTTAGATTCCGATGCTTCACTTCAGGTTTACTGTATACCTTGGACCTTCTTATTGAAGATGAAACACAGAAATTGCAACCGAATTTAATACAAAAGGCACAATGCCGACATCAGTATAAGAGGACTGACACTCTCCCTTTCTATGATATGAACCTCTCCTGTGAGTGCAGTTTTAGATTCCGGTGCTTCACTTCAGATTTACTGTATCCCTTGGACTTCTTATTGAC
Organism: Schistocerca serialis cubense; assembly: GCF_023864345.2. Taxonomy (NCBI): domain Eukaryota; kingdom Metazoa; phylum Arthropoda; class Insecta; order Orthoptera; family Acrididae; genus Schistocerca; species Schistocerca serialis. The sequence goes on along the minus strand of NC_064647.1, from coordinate 21,259,507 downwards.
GATGAACCACAGAAATTGCATCCGAATTTAATACAAAAGAAACAATGCCGACTTAAGTCCAAGAGGACTGACACTCTCACTTTCTATGATATGAACCAACTATGTGAGTCCAGTTTTAGATTCCGATGCTTCACTTCAGGTTTACTGTATCCCTTGGACTTCTTATTGACGATGAACCACAGAAATTGCATCCGAATTTAATACAAAAGGCACAATGCCGACTTAAGTACAAGAGGACTGACACTCTAACTCTCTATGATTTGAACCTCTCCTGTGAGTCCAGTTTTAGATTACTTAAGGTTTACTGTATCCCTTGGACTTTCTTATTGACGATGAAAGACAGAAATTGCATCCGATTTTAATACAGAAGGCACAATGCCGACTTAAGTACAAGAGGACTGACACACTCACTTTCTATGATATGAACCACACCTATGAGTCCAGTTTTAGATACCAAAAGGTTCACTTCAGGTTTACTGTATATCTTGGACCTTCTTATTGACGATGAAACACAGAAATTTCATCCGAATTTAATACAAATGAACAATGCCGACTTAAGTACAAGAGGACTGACACTCTAACTTTCTATGAATTGAACCTTTCCCTAGAGTCCAGTTACTGATTCCGATGCTTCACTTCAGGTTTACTGTATCCCTTGGACCTTCTTATTGACGATGAAACAAAGAAATTGCATCCGAATTTAATACAAAAGGCACAATGCCGACTTAAGTACAAGAGGACTGACACTCTCACTTTCTATGATATGAACCTCTTCTGTGAGTCCAGTTTTAGATTCCGATGCTTCACTTCAGGTTTACTTTATCCCTTGGACCTTCGTATTGACGATGAACCACAGAAATTGCATCCGAATTTAATACAAAAGCCACAATGCCGACATGAGGACAAGAGGACCGATACTCTCACTTTCTATGATATGAACCAAACCTGTGAGTCCAGTTTTAGTTTCCGATTCTTCACTTCAGGTTTACTGTATACCTAGGACCTTCTTAATGACGATGAAACCCAGAAATTGCATCCGAATTGAATGCAAAAGGCACAATGCCGACTTAGGTACAAGAGGACTGACACTCTAATTTTCTATGATTTGAACCTTTCCTTTGAGTCCAGTTTCAAAAATCCGCTGCTTCACTTCAGGTTTACTGTATCCCTTCGACCTTCTTATTGACGATGAAACACACTAATAGCTTCCGAATTTTATACAAAAGTCACAATGCCAACTTAAGTACAAGAGGACTGACAGGATCACTGTCTATGATATGAACCGCTCCTGTGATTCCAGTTTTAGATTCCGATGCTTCACTTCAGGTTTACTGTATCCCTTGGACCTTCTTATTGACGATGAAACAAAGAAATTGTATCCGAATTTAATACAAAAGGCACAATGCCGACTTAAGTACGAGAGGACTAACACTCACTTCGTATGATATGAATCTCTTCTGTTAATCCAGCTTTAGATTCCGATGCTTCACTTCAGGTTTACTGTATTCCTTGGACCTTCTTGTTGACGATGAACCACAGAAATTGCATCCGAGATTAATACAAAAGGCACAATGCTACTTAAGTACAAGAGAACTGACACTCTCGCTTTCTATGAATTGAACCTCTCCTGTGAGTCCAGTTTTAGATTCCGATGCTTCAATTCAGGTTTACTGTATCCCTTGGACCTTCTAATTGATGATGAAAAACAGAAATTGCATCTGAATTTAATACAAAAGGCACAAAGCTGACTTAAGTACAAGAGGACTGACACTCTAACTCTCTATGATTTGAACCTCTCCTGAGATTCCAGTTTTAGATTTCAATGCTTCACTTCAGGTTTACTGTATCCCTTGGACCTTCTTATTGACGATGAAACACAGAAATTGCATCCGAATTTAATACAAAATGCACAATGCCGACTTAAATATAAGAGGGCTGACACTCTAACATTCTATTATTTGAACCTCTCCTGTGAGTCCAGTTTTAGATTCCGATGCTTCACTTCAGGTGTACTGCATACCTTGGACCTTCTTATTGACGATGAAACACAGAGATTGCATCCGAATTTAATACAAAAGGCACAATGCCGACTTAAGTACAACAGGACTGGCACTCTCACTTTCTATGAGATGAACCTCTCCTGTGTGTCCAGTTTTAGATTCCGATGCTTGACTTCAGGTTTACTGTAAACCTTGGACCTTCTTATTGACGATGAAACACAGAAATTGCTTCCGAATTTAATACAAATGGCACAATGCCGCCTTCAGTATAAGAGGACAGACACTCTCACTTTCTATGATATGAACCTCTACTGTGAGTCCAGTTTTTGATTCCGATGCTTCACTCCAGGTTTACTGTATACATTGGACCGCTATATTGAGGATCAAACACAGATATTGCATCCGAATTTAATACAAAATAAACAATGCCGACTTAAGTACAAGAGATCTGACAGTCTCACTTACAATGATTTGAACTTCTCCTGAGAGTCTAGTTTTAGATTCCGATGCTTCACTTCAGGATTACTGTATCCCTTGGACCTTTTTATTGATGATGAAACACACAAATTGCATCCGAGATTAATACAAAAGGCAAAATGCTACTTAAGTACAAGAGAACTGACACTCTCACTTTCTATGATTTGAACCTCTCCTGTGAGTCCCGTTTCAGATTCCGATGCTTCAATTCAGGTTTACTGTATCCCTTGGACCTTCTTATTGATGATGAAACAAAGAAATTGCATCCGAATTTAATACAAAAGGCACAATGACGACTTAAGTACAAGAGGACTGACACTCTCACTTTCTATGATATGAACCTCTTCTGTGAGTCCAGTTTTAGATTCCGATGCTTCACTTCAGGTTTACTTTATCCCTTGGACCTTCTTATTGACGATGAACCACAGAAATTGCATCCGAATTTAATACAAATGCCACAATGCCGACTTAAGTAGAAGCGGACCGATACTCTCACTATCTATGATATAAACCAATCCTGTGAGTCCAGTTTTCGATTCCGTTGCTTCACTTCAGTTTACTGTATACCTAGGACCATCTTATTGACGATGAAACCCAGAAATTGCATCCGAATTGAATACGAAGGGCACAATGCCGACTTAAGTACAAGAGGGCTGACACTCTCACTTTCTATGATATGAACCACTCCTATGAGTCGATTTTTAGATTCCGGTGCTTCACTTCAGGTTTACTGTATACCTTGGACCTTCTTATTGACGATGAAACACAGAAATTGCATCCGAATTTAATACAAAAGTCACAATGCCGACTTAAGTACACGAGGACTGACACTCAAATTTTCTATGATTTGAACCTTTCCTTTGAGTCCAATTTCAGATTCCGATGCTTCAAATTGGTTTACTGTAACCCTTGGACCTTCTTATTGACGATGAAACACAGTAATAGCATCCGAATTTAATACAAAAGTCACAATGCCGACTTAAGTACAAGAGGTCTGACACGATCGCTTTCTATGATATGAACCGCTCCTGTGAGTCCAGTTTTAGATTCCGATGCTTCACTTCAGGTTTACTGTATCCCTTGGACCTTCTTATTGACGATGAAACAAAGATATTGCATCCGTATTTAATACAAAATGCACAATGCCGACTTAAGTACAAGAGGACTGACAATCTCACTTGCTATGATATGAACCTCTTCTGTGGGTCCAGTTTTAGATTCCGATGCTTCACTTCAGGTTTACTGTATCCCTTGGACCTTCTTATTGACGATGAACCACAGAAATTGCATCCGAATTTAATACAAAAGGCACAATGCCGACTTAAATACAAGAGGGCTGACACTCTAACATTCTATTATTTGAACCTCTCCTGTGAGTCCAGTTTTAGATTCCGATGCTTCACTTCAGGTTTACTGTATACCTCGGACCTTCTTATTGACGATGAAACACAGAAATTGCATCCGAATTTAGTACAAAAGGCACAATGCCGACTTAAGTACAACAGGACTGGCACTCTCACTTTCTATTATTTGTACCTCTCCTGTGAGACCAGTTTTAGATTCCGATGCTTCACTTCAGGTTTACTGTATACCTTGGACCTTCTTATTGACGATGAACCACAGAAATTGCATCCGAATTTAATACAAAAGGCACAATGCCGACTTAAGTCCAAGAGGACTGACACTCTCACTTTCTATGACATGAACCTGTCCTGTGAGTCCGGTTTTAGATTCCGATGCCTCACTTCAGGCTCAGTGTATACCTTGGACATTCTTATTGACGATGAAACACAGAAATTGCATCCGAATTTAATACAAAAGGCACAATGCCGAATTAAGTACAAGAGGACTGACACCCTCACTTTCTATGATTTGATACTCTCCTGTGAGTCCAGTTTTAGATTCCGATGCTTCACTTCAGGTTTACTGTATACCTAGGACCTTCTTATTGACGATGAAACCCAGAAATTGCATCCGAATTGAATACAAAAAGCACAATGCCGACTTAAGTACAAGAGGACTGACACTCTCACTTTCTATGATATGAACCACTCCTATGAGTCCAGTTTTAGATTCCGGTGCTTCACTTCAGGTTTACTGTATACCTTGGACCATCTTATTGACGATGAAACACAGAAATTGCATCCGAATTTAATACAAAAGTCACAATGCCGACTTAAGTACAAGAGGACTGACACTCTAATTTTCTATGATTTGAACCTTTCCTTTGAGTCCAGTTTCAGATTCCGATGCTTCACTTCAGGTTTACTGTATCCCTTTGACCTTCTTATTGACGATGAAACACAGTAATAGCATCCGAATTTAATACAAAAGTCACAATGCCGACTTAAGTACAAGGGGACTGACACGATCACTTTCTAAGATATGAACCTCTTCTGTGGGTCCAGTTTTACATTCCGATGCTTCACTTCAGGTTTACTTTATCCCTTGGACCTTCTTATTGACGATGAACCACAAAAATTGCATCCGAATTTAATACAAAAGCCACAATGCCGCCTTAAGTACAAGCGTACCGATACTCTCACTTTCTATGATATGAACCACTTCTATGAGTCCAGTTTCAGATTCCGATGCTTCACTTCAGGTTTACTGTATCCCTTTGACCTTCTTATTGACGATGAAACACAGTAATAGCATCCGAATTTAATACAAAAGTCACATTGCCGACTTAAGTACAAGGGGACTGACACGATCACTTTCTATGATATGAACCTCTTCTGTGGGTCCAGTTTTACATTACGATTCTTCACTTCAGGTTTACTGTATCCCTTGGACCTTCTTATTGACGATGAAACACAGAAATTGCATCCGAAGTTAATACAAAATGCACAATGCCGACTTAAATACAAGAGGGCTGACACTCTAACTTTCTATTATTTGAACCTCTCCCTTTGAGCCCAGTTTTAGATTCCGATGCTTCACTTCAGGTTTACTGTATACCTTGGACCTTCTTATTGACGATGAAACACAGAAATTGCATCCGAATTTAATACAAAAGGCACAATGCCGACTTAAGTACAACAGGACTGGCACTCTCACATTCTATGATATGAACCTCTCCTGTGAGTCCAGTTTTAGATTCCGATGCTTCACTTTAGGTTTACTGTAAACCTAGGACCTTCTTATTGACGATGAAACCCAGAAATTGCATCCGAATTGAATACAAAAGGCACAATGCCGACTTAAGTACAAGAGGACTGACACTCTCACTTTCTATGATATGAACCACTCCTATGAGTCCAGTTTTAGATTCCGGTGCTTCACTTCAGGTTTACTGTATACCTTGGACCATCTTATTGACGATGAAACACAGAAATTGCATCCGAATTTAATACAAAAGTCACAATGCCGACTTAAGTACAAGAGGACTGACACTCTAATTTTCTATGATTTGAACCTTTCCTTTGAGTCCAGTTTCAGATTCCGATGCTTCAAATTGGTTTACTGTAACCCTTGAACCTTCTTATTGACGATGAAACACAGTAATAGCATCCGAAATTAATACAAAAGTCACAATGCCGACTTAAGTACAAGAGGTCTGACACGATCACTTTCTATGATATGAACCGCCCCTGTGAGTCCAGTTTTAGATTCCGATGCTTCACTTCAGGTTTACTGTATCCCTTGGACCTTCTTATGGACGATGAAACAAAGAAATTGCATCCGAATTTAATTCAAAATGCACAATGCCGACTTAAGTACAAGAGGACTGACAATCTCGCTTTCTATGATATGAACCTCTTCTGTGGGTCCAGTTTTAGATTCCGATGCTTCACTTCAGGTTTACTCTATCCCTTGGACCTTCTTATTGACGATGAACCACAGAAATTGCATCCGAATTTAATACAAAAGGCACAATGCCGACTTAAGTCCAAGAGGACTGACACTCTCACTTTCTATGATTTGAATCTCTCGTGTGAGTCCAGTTTTGATTCCGTTGCTTCACTTCAGGTTAACTGTATCTCTCGGACCCTCTTATTGACGATGAATCACAGACATTGCATCCGAATTTAATACAAAAGGCACAATGCCGAATTATGTACATGAGGACTGACACTCTCACTTTCTATGATTTGATACTCTCCTGTGAGTCCAGTTTTAGATTCCGATGCTTCACTTCAGGTTTACTGTATACCTAGGACCTTCTTATTGACGATGAAACCCAGAAATTGCATCCTAATTGAATACAAAAGGCACAATGCCGACTTAAGTACAAGAGGACTGACACTCTCACTTTCTATGATATGAACCACTTCTATGAGTCCAGTTTTAGATTCCGATGCTTCACCTAAGGTTTACTGTATACCTTGGACCTTCTTATTGACGATGAAACACAGAAATTGCATCCGAATTTAATACAAAATTCACAATGCCGACTTAAGTACAAGAGGACTGACACTCTAATTTTCTATGATTTGAACCTTTCCTTTGAGTCCAGTTTCAGATTCCGATGCTTCACTTCAGGTTTACTGTATCCCTTTGACCTTCTTACTGACGATGAAACACAGTAATAGCATCCGAATTTAATACAAAAGTCACAATGCCGACTTAAGTACAAGGGGACTGAAACGATCACTTTCTATGATATGAACCTCTTCTGTGGGTCCAGTTTTACATTCCGATGCTTCACTTCAGCTTTACGTAATCCCTTGGACCTTCTTATTGACGATGAACCACAAAAATTGCATCCGAATTTAATACAAGAGCCACAATGCCGACTTAAGTACAAGAGGACTGACACTCTCACTTTCTATGATATGAACCACTCCTATGAGTCCAGTTTTAGATTCCGATGCTTCATGTCAGGTTTACTGTATACCTTGGACCTTCTTATTGACGATGAAATACAGAAATTGCATCCGAATTTAACACAAAAGGCACAATACCGACTTAAGTACAAGAGTACTGACACTCTATCAATCTATGATTTGAACCTCTCCTGTGAGTCAAGTTTCAGATTCCGATGCTTCAATTCAGGTTTACTGTATCCCTTGGACCTTTTTATTGACGATGAAACACAGAAATTGCATCCGAATTTGATACAAAAGGCACAATGTCGACTGAAGTACAAGAGGACTGACACTCTTACTTTCTATGATGTGAACCATCCTTTTGAGTCCAGTTTTAAATTCCGATGCTTCACTTCAGGTTTACTGTATACCTTAGACCTTCTTATTGACGATGAATCACAGAAATTGCATCTGAATTTAATACAAATGCACAATGCCGACTAAAGTACAAGAGGACTGACACTCTAATTTTCTGTGATTTGAACCTTTCCCTTGAGTCCAGTGTCAGATTCCGATGCTTCACTTCAGGTTCACTGTATCCCTTGGACCTTCTTATTGACGATGAAACAAAGAAATTGCATCCGAATTTAATACAAAAGGCACAATGCCGACTTAAGTACAAGAGGATTGACACTCTCACTTTCTATTGTATGAACCTCTTCTGTAAGTCCAGTTTTAGATTCCGATGCTTCACTTCAGGTTTACTTTATCCCTTGGACTTTCTTACTGACGATGAACCACAGAAATTGTATCCGAATTTAATACAAAAGCCACAATGCCGACTTATGTACAAGCGGAGCGATACTCTCACTTTCTATGATATGAACAAATCATGTGAGTCCACTTTTCGATTCCGATGCTTCACTTCAGGTTTACTGTATACCTAGGACCTTCTTATTGACGATGAAACCCAGAAATTGCATCCGAATTGAATACAAAAGGCACAATGCCGACTTAAGTACAAGAGGACTGACACTCTCACTTTCTATGATATGTACCACTCCTATGAGTCCAGATTTAGATTCCGATGCTTCACTTCAGGTTTACTGAATACCTTGGACCTTCTTATTGACGATGAAACACAGAAATTGCATCCGAATTTAATACAAAAGTCACAATGCCGACTTAAGTACACGAGGATTGACACTCTAATTTTCAATGATATGAACCTTTCCTTTGAGTCCAGTTTCATATTCCGATGCTTCACTTCAGGTGTACAGTAACCCTTGGACCTTCTTATTGACGATGAAACACAGTAATAGCATCCGAATTTAATACAAAAGTCACAATGCCGACATAAGTACAAGAGGACTGACACGATCACTTTCTATGATATGAACCGCTCCTGTGAGTCCAGTTTTAGATTCCGATGCTTCACTTCAGGTTTACTGTATCCCTTGGACCTTCTTATTGATGATGAAACTAAGAAATTGCTTCCGAATTTAATACAAAATGCACAATGCCGACTTAAGTACAAGAGGACTGACAATCTCACTTTCTATGATATGAACCTCTTCTGTGAGTCCAGCTTTAGATTCCGATGCTACACTTCAGGTTTACTGTATCCCTTGGACCTTCTTATTGACGATGAACCACAGAAATTGCATCCGAATTTAATACAAAAGGCACAATGCCGACTTAAGTCCAAGAGGACTGACACTCTCACTTTCTATGTTTTGAATCTCTCCTGTGAGCCCAGTTTTGATTCCGATGCTTCACTTCAGGTTTACTGTATCTCTCGGACCCTCTTATTGACGATGAATCACAGAAATTGCATCCGAATTTAACACAAAAAGAACAATGCCGACTTTAGTACAAGAGTACTGACACTCTAACTCTCTATGATTTCAACCTCTCCTGTGAGTCAAGTTTTAGATTCCGATGCTTCACTTCAGGTTTACTGTATCCATTGGACCATCTTATTGACGATGAAACACAGAAATTGCATCCGAATTTAATACAAAAAGCACAATGCCGACTTAAGTACAAAAGGACTGACACTCTCACTTTCTATGATTTGAAACTCTCCTGTAAGTCCAGTTTTAGATTCCGATGCTTCACTTCAGGTTTACTGTATACCTAGGACCATCTTATTGACGATGAAACCCAGAAATTGCATCCGAATTGAATACAAAGAGCACAATGCCGACTTAAGTACAAGAGGACTGACACTCTCACTTTCTATTACTTGAACCTTTCCTTTGAGTCCAGTTTCAGATTCCGATGCTTCACTTCAGGTTTACTGTATCCCTTTGACCTACTTATTGACGATGAAACACAGTAATAGCATCTGAATTTAATACAAAAGTCACAATGCCGACTTAAGTACAAGTGGACTGACACTCTCACTTTCTATGATTTGAAACTCTCCTGTAAGTCCAGTTTTAGATTCCGATGCTTCACTTCAGGTTTACTGTATACCTAGGACCCTCGTATTGACGATGAAACCCAGAAATTGCATCCGAATTGAATACAAAAGGCACAATGCCGACTTAAGTACAAGTGGACTGACACTCTAATTTTCTCTGATTTGAACCTTTCCTTTGAGTCCAGTTTCAGATTCCGATGCTTCACTTCAGGTTTACTGTATCACTTTGACCTTCTTATTGACGATGAAACACAGAAATTGCATCCGAAATTAATACAGAAGCCACAATGCCGACTTAAGTACAAGCGGACCGATACTCTCACTTTCTGTGATATGAACCAATCCCTAGAGTCCAGTTTTAGATTCCGATGCTTAACGTCAGGTTTACTGTATACCTAGGACATTCTTATTGACGATGTAACCCAGAAATTGCATCCGAATTGAATACAAAGGGCACAATGCCGACTTAAGTACAAGAGGACTGACACTCTCACTTTCTATGATATGAACCACACCTATGCGTCAAGTTTTAGATTCCGACGCTTCACTTCAGGTTTACTGTATACCTTGGATTTTCTTATTGACGATGAAACACAGAAATTGCATCCGAATTTAATACAAAGGTCACAATGCCGACTTAAGTACAAGTGGACTGACACTCTAATTTTCTATGATTTGAACCTTTCCTTTGAGTCCAGTTTCAGATTCCGTTGCTTTACGTCAGGTTTACTGTATCTCTTGGACTTTCTTATTGACGATGAAACACAGTAATAGCATCCGAATTTAATACAAAATTCACAATGCCTACTTAAGTACAAGCGGACTGACACGATCACTTTCTATGATATGAACCTCTTCTGTGGGACCAGTTTTAGATTCCGATGCTTCACTTCAGGTTTACTTTATCCCTTGGACCTTCTTATGGACGATGAACCACCGAAATTGCATCCGAATTTAATACAAAAGCCACAATGCCGACTTAAGTACAAGCGGACCGATACTCTCACTTTCTATGATATGAACCAATCCCTAGAGTCCAGTTTTAGATTCCGATGCTTAACGTCAGGTTTACTGTATACCTAGGACCTTCTTATTGACGATGAAACCCAGAAATTGCATCCGAATTGAATACAAAAGGCACAATGCCGACTTAAGTACAAGAGGACTGACACTCTCACTTTCTATGATATGAACCACACCTATGCGTCAAGTTTTAGATTCCGATGCTTCACTTCAGGTTTACTGTATACCTTGGATTTTCTTATTGACGATGAAACACAGAATTTGAATCCGAATTTAATACAAAAGTCACAATGCCGACTTAAGTACAAGTGGACTGACACTCTAATTTTCTATGATTTGAACCTTTCCTTTGAGTCCAGTGTCAGATTCCGTTGCTTTACTTCAGGTTTACTGTATCCCTTGGACTTTCTTATTGACGATGAAACACAGTAATAGCATCCGAATTTAATACAAAATTCACAATGCCGACTTAAGTACAAGAGGACTGACACGATCACTTTCTATGATATGAACCTCTTCTGTGAGGCCAGTTTTAGATTCCGATGCTTCAATTCAGGTTTACTTTATCCCTTGGACCTTCTTATGGACGATGAACCACAGAAATTGCATCCGAATTTAATACAGAAGCCACAATGCCGACTTAAGTACAAGCGGACCGATACTCTCACTTTCTATGATATGAACCATTGCCTAGAGTCCAGTTCTACATTCCGATGCTTAACTTCAGGTTTACTGTATACCTAGGACCTTCTTATTGACGATGAAACCCAGAAATTGCATCCGAATTGAATACAAAAGGCACAATGCCGACTTAAGTACAAGAGGACTGACACTCTCACTTTCTATGATATGAACCACTCCTATGAGTCCAGATTTAGATTCCGATGCTTCACTTCAGGTTTACTGTATACCTTGGACCTTCTTATTGACGATGAAACACAGAAATTGCATCCGAATTTAATACAAAAGTCACAATGCCGACTTAAGTACAAGAGGATTGACACTCTAATTTTCTATGATTTGAACCTTTCCTTTGAGTCCAGTTTCATATTCCGATGCTTAACTTAAGGTTTACTGTAACCATTGGACCTTCTTATTGACGATGAAACACAGTAATAGCATCCGAATTTAATACAAAAGTCACAATGCCGACTTAAGTACAAGAGGACAGACACTCTCACTTTCTATGATATGAACCGCTCCTTTGAGTCCAGTTTTAGATTCCGATACTTCACTTCAGGTTTACTGTATACCTTGGACCTTCTTATTGACGATGAACCACAGAAATTGCATCCGAATTTAATACAAAAGGCACAATGCTGACTTAAGTCCAAGAAGACTGACACTCTCACTTGCTATGTTTTGAATCTCTCCTGTGAGCCCAGTTTTGATTCCGATGCTTCACTTCAGGTTTACTGTATCTCTCGGACCCTCTTATTGACGATGAATCACAGATATTGCATCCGAATTTAACACAAAAGGAACAATGCCGACTTAAGTACAAGAGTACTGACACTCTAACTCTCTATGATTTCAACCTCTCCTGTGAGTCAAGTTTTAGATTCCGATGCTTCACTTCAGGTTTACTGTATACCTAGGACCATCTTATTGACGATGAAACCCAGAAACTGCATCCGAATTGAATACAAAGAGCACAATGCCGACTTAAGTACAAGAGGACTGACACTCTCACTTTCTATTATTTGAACCTTTCCTTTGAGTCCAGTTTCAGATTCCGATGCTTCACTTCAGGTTTACTGTATCCCTTTGACCTTCTTATTGACGACGAAACGCAGTAATAGCATCTGAATTTAATACAAAAGTCACAATGCCGACTTATGTACAAGTGGACTGACACTCTAACTTTCTATGATTTGAACCTCTCCTGTGAGTCCAGTTTTAGATTCCGATGCTTGACTTCATGTTTACTTTATCCCATGGACATTCTTATTGACGATGAACCACAGAAATTACATCCGAATTTAATACAAAAGCCACAATGCCGACTTAAGTACAAGCGGACCGATACTCTCACTTTCTATGATATGAACCAATCCTGTGAGACTAGTTTTAGATTCCGAGGCTTCACTTCAGGTTTACTGTATACCTAGGACCTTCTTATTGACGATGAAACCCAGAAATTACATCCGAATTGAATACAAAAGGCACAATGCCGACTTAAGTACAAGAGGACTGACACTCTCACTTTCTATGATATGAACCACTCCTATGAGTCCAGTTTTAGATTCCGATGCTTCACTTCAGGTTTACTGTATACCTTGGACCTTGTTATTGACGATGAAACACAGAAATTGCATCCGAATTTAATACAAAAGTCACAATGCTGACTTAAGTACAAGAGGACTGACACTATAATTTTCTATGATTTGAACCTTTCCTTTGAGTCCAGTTTCAGATTCCGATGCTTCACTTCAGGTTTACTGTATCCCTTTGGCCCTCTTATTGACGACGAAACGCAGTAAAAGCATCTGAATTTAATACAAAAGTCACAATGCCGACTTAAGTACAAGTGGACTGACACTCTAACTTTCTATGATTTGAACCACTCCTGTGAGTCCAGTTTTAGATTCCGATGCTTCACTTCAGGTTTACGTAATCACTTGGACCTTCTTATTGACGATGAACCACAAAAATTGCATCCGAATTTAATACAAAAGGCACAATGCCGACTTGAGTCCAAGAGGACTGACACTCTCATTTTCTATGATTTGAATCTCTCGTGTGAGTCCAGTTTTGAATCCGATGCTTCACTTCAGGTTAACTGTATCTCTCGGACCCTCTTATTGACGATGAATCACAGACATTGCATCCGAATTTAACACAAAATGCACAATGCCGACTTAAGTACAAGAGTACTGACACTCTAACTCTCTATGATTTGAACCTCCCCTGTGAGTCAAGTTTTAGAGTCCGATGCTTCACTTCAGGTTTACTGTATCCCTTGGACCATCTTATTGACGATGAACCACAGAAATTGCATCCGAATTTAATACAAAAGGCACAATGCCGACTTAAGTCCAAGAGGACTGTCACTCTCACTTTCTATGACATGAACCTGTCCTGTGAGTCCGGTTTTAGATTCCGATGCCTCACTTCAGGCTCAGTGTATACCTTGGACATTCTTATTGACGATGAAACACAGAAATTGCATCCGAATTTAATACAAAAGGCACAATGCCGACTTAAGTACAAGAGGACTGACACTCTCACTTTCTATGATTTGATACTCTCCTGTGAGTCCAGTTTTAGATTCCGATGCTTCACTTCAGGTTTACTGTATACCTAGGACCTTCTTATTGACGATGAAACCCAGAAATTGCATCCGAATTGAATACAAAAAGCACAATGCCGACTTAAGTACAAGAGGGCTGACACTCTAATTTTCTATGATTTGAACCTTTCCTTTGAGTCCAGTTCCAGATTCCGATGCTTCACTTCAGGTTTACTGTATCCCTTTGACCTTCTTATTGACGATGAAACACAGTAATAGCATCCGAATTTAATACAAAAGTCACAATGCCGACTTAAGTACAAGGGGACTGACACGATCACTTTCTATGATATGAACCTCTTCTGTGGGTCCAGTTTTACATTCCGATGCTTCACTTCAGGTTTACTTTATCCCTTGGACCTTCTTATTGACGATGAACCACAAAAATTGCATCCGAATTTAATACAAAAGCCACAATGCCGACTTAAGTACAAGCGTACCGATACTCTCACTTTCTATGATATGAACCACTTCTATGAGTCCACTTTAAGATTCCGATGCTTCACTTCAGGTTTACTGTATACCTTGGACCTTCGTATTGACGATGAAACACAGAAATTGCATTCGAATTTAATACAAAATTCACAATGCCGACTTAGGTACAAGAGGACTGACAATCCAATTTTCTATGATTTGAACCTTTCCTTTGAGTCCAGTTTCAGATTCCGATGCTTCACTTCAGGTTTACTGTATCCCTTTGACCTTCTTATTGACGATGAAACACAGTAATAGCATCCGAATTTAATACAAAAGTCACATTGCCGACTTAAGTACAAGGGGACTGACACGATCACTTTCTATGATAAGAACCTCTTCTGTGGGTCCAGTTTTACATTACGATGCTTCACTTCAGGTTTACTGTATCCCTTGGACCTTCTTATTGACGATGAAACACAGAAATTGCATCCGAAGTTAATACAAAATGCACAATGCCGACTTAAATACAAGAGGGCTGACACTCTAACTTTCTATTATTTGAACCTCTCCTGTGAGCCCAGTTTTAGATTCCGATGCTTCACTTCAGGTTTACTGTATACCTTGGACCTTCTTATTGACGATGAAACACAGAAATTGCATCCGAATTTAATACAAAAGGCACAATGCCGACTTAAGTACAACAGGACTGGCACTCTCACATTCTATGATATGAACCTCTCCTGTGAGTCCAGTTTTAGATTCCGATGCTTCACTTTAGGTTTACTGTAAACCTAGGACCTTCTTATTGACGATGAAACCCAGAAATTGCATCCGAATTGAATACAAAAGGCACAATGCCGAATTAAGTACAAGAGGACTGACACTCTCACTTTCTATGATATGAACCACTCCTATGAGTCCAGTTTTAGATTCCGGTGCTTCACTTCAGGTTTACTGTATACCTTGGACCATCTTATTGACGATGAAACACAGAAATTGCATCCGAATTTAATACAAAAGTCACAATGCCGACTTAAGTACTCGAGGACTGACACTCTAATTTTCTATGATTTGAACCTTTCCTTTGAGTCCAGTTTCAGATTCCGATGTTTCAAATTGGTTTACTGTAGCCCTTGAACCTTCTTATTGACGATGAAACACAGTAATAGCATCCGAATTTAATACAAAAGTCATAATGCCGACTTAAGTACAAGAGGTCTGACACGATCACTTTCTATGGTATGAACCGCCCCTGTGAGTCCAGTTTTAGATTCCGATGCTTCACTTCAGGTTTACTGTATCCCTTGGACCTTCTTATTGACGATGAAACAAAGAAATTGCATCCGAATTTAATTCAAAATGCACAATGCCGACTTAAGTACAAGAGGACTGACAATCTCGCTTTCTATGATATGAACCTCTTCTGTGGGTCCAGTTTTAGATTCCGATGCTTCACTTCAGGTTTACTGTATCCCTTGGACCTTCTTATTGACGATGAACCACAGAAATTGCATCCGAATTTAATACAAAAGGCACAATGCCGACTTAAGCCCAAGAGGACTGACACTCTCACTTTCTATGATTTGAATCTCTCGTGTGAGTCCAGTTTTGATTCCGATGCTTCACTTCAGGTTAACTGTATCTCTCGGACCCTCTTATTGACGATGAATCACAGACATCGCATCTGAATTTAATACAAAAGGCACAATGCCGAATTATGTACAAGAGGACTGACACTCTCACTTTCTATGATTTGATACTCTCCTGTGAGTCCAGTTTTAGATTCCGATGCTTCACTTCAGGTTTACTGTATACCTAGGACCTTCTTATTGACGATGAAACCCTGAAATTGCATCCGAATTGAATACAAAAGGCACAATGCCGACTTAAGTACAAGAGGACTGACACTCTCACTTTCTATGATATGAACCACTTCTATGAGTCCAGTTTTAGATTCCGATGCTTCACTTAAGGTTTACTGTATACCTTGGACCTTCTTATTGACGATGAAACACAGAAATTGCATCCGAATTACATACAAAATTCACAATGCCGACTTAAGTACAAGAGGACTGACACTCTAATTTTCTATGATTTGAAGCTTTCCTTTGAGTCCAGTTTCAGATTCCGATGCTTCACTTCAGGTTTACTGTATCCCTTTGACCTTCTTATTGACGATGAAACACAGTAATAGCATCCGAATTTAATACAAAAGTCACAATGCCGACTTAAGTACAAGGGGACTGACACGATCACTTTCTATGATATGAACCTCTTCTGTGGGTCCAGTTTTACATTCCGATACTTCACTTCAGGTTTACGTAATCCCTTGGACCCTCTTATTGACGATGAACCACAAAAATTGCATCCGAATTTAATACAAGAGCCACAATGCCGACTTAAGTACAAGAGGACTGACACTCTCACTTTCTATGATATGAACCACTCCTATGAGTCCAGCTTTAGATTCCGATGCTTCACGTCAGGTTTACTGTATACCTTGGACCTTCTTATTGACGATGAAATACAGAAATTGCATCCGAATTTAACACAAAAGGCACAATACCGACTTAAGTACAAGAGTACTGACACTCTAACTCTCTATGATTTGAACCTCTCCTGTGAGTCAAGTTTCAGATTCCGATGCTTCAATTCAGGTTTACTGTATCCCTTGGACCTTTTTATTGACGATGAAACACAGAAATTGCATCCGAATTTGATACAAAAGGCACAATGTCGACTGAAGTACAAGAGGACTGACACTCTCACTTTCTATGATGTGAACCATCCTTTTGAGTCCAGTTTTAAATGCCGATGCTTCACTTCAGGTTTACTGTATACCTTAGAACTTCTTATTGACGATGAATCACAGAAATTGCATCTGAATTTAATACAAATGCACAATGCCGACTAAAGTACAAGAGGACTGACACTCTAATTTTCTGTGATTTGAACCTTTCCCTTGAGTCCAGTGTCAGATTCCGATGCTTCACTTCAGGTTTACTGTATCCCTTGGACCTTCTTATTGACGATGAAACAAAGAAATTGCATCCGAATTTAATACAAAAGGCACAATGCCGACTTAAGTACAAGAGGATTGACACTCTCACTTTCTATGATTTGAACCTCTTCTGTAAGTCCAGTTTTAGATTCCGATGTTTCACTTCAGGTTTACTTTATCCCTTGGACTTTCTTACTGACGATGAACCACAGAAATTGTATCCGAATTTAATACAAAAGCCACAATGCCGACTTATGTACAAGCGGAGCGATACTCTCACTTTCTATGATATGAACCAATCATGTGAGTCCACTTTTCGATTCCGATGCTTCACTTCAGGTTTACTGTATACCTAGGACCTTCTTATTGACGATGAAACCCAGAAATTGCATCCGAATTGAATACAAAAGGCACAATGCCGACTTAAGTACAAGAGGTCTGACACTCTCACTGTCTATGATATGAACTACTCCTATGAGTCCAGATTTAGATTCCGATGCTTCACTTCAGGTTTACTGTATACCTTGGACCTTCTTATTGACGATGAAACACAGAAATTGCATCCGAATTTAATACAAAAGTCACTATGCCGACTTAAGTACAAGAGGATTGACACTCTAATTTTCTATGATTTGAACCTTTCCTTTGAGTCCAGTTTCATATTCCGATGCTTCACTTCAGGTTTACTGTAACCCTTGGACCTTCTTATTGACGATGAAACACAGTAATAGCATCCGAATTTAATACAAAAGTCACAATGCCGACTTAAGTACAAGAGGACTGACACGATCACTTTCTATGATATGAACCGCTCCTGTGAGTCCAGTTTTAGATTCCGATGCTTCACTTCAGGTTTACTGTATCCCTTGGACCTTCTTATTGATGATGAAACTAAGAAATTGCTTCCGAATTTAATACAAAATGCACAATGCCGACTTAAGTACAAGAGGACTGACAATCTCACTTTCTATGATATGAACCTCTTCTGTGAGTCCAGCTTTAGATTCCGATGCTACACTTCAGGTTTACTGTATCCCTTGGACCTTCTTATTGACGATGAACCACAGAAATTGCATCCGAATTTAATACAAAAGGCACAATGCCGACTTAAGTCCAAGAGGAGTGACACTCTCACTTTCTATGTTTTGAATCTCTCCTGTGAGCCCAGTTTTGATTCCGATGCTTCACTTCAGGTTTACTGTATCTCTCGGACCCTCTTATTGACGATGAATCACAGAAATTGCATCCGAATTTAACACAAAAAGAACAATGCCGACTTAAGTACAAGAGTACTGACACTCTAACTCTCTATGATTTCAACCTCTCCTGTGAGTCAAGTTTTAGATTCCGATGCTTCACTTCAGGTTTACTGTATCCATTGGACCATCTTATTGACGATGAAACACAGAAATTGCATCCGAATTTAATACAAAAGTCACAATGCCGACTTAAGTACAAGTGGACTGACACTCTAACTTTCTATGATTTGAACCTCTCCTGTGAGTCCAGTTTTAGATTCCGATGCTTCACTTCATGTTTACTTTATCCCTTGGACCTTCTTATTGACGATGAACCACAGAAATTACATCCGAATTTAATACAAAAGCCACAATGCCGACTTAAGTAGAAGCGGACCGATACTCTCACTTTCTATAATATGAACCAATCCTGTGAGACTAGTTTTAGATTCCGAGGCTTCACTTCAGGTTTACTGTATACCTAGGACCTTCTTATTGACGATGAAACCCAGAAATTACATCCGAATTGAATACAAAATGCACAATGCCGACTTAAGTACAAGAGGACTGACACTCTCACTTTCTATGATATGAACCACTCCTATGAATCCAATTTAGATTCCGATGCTTCACTTCAGATTTACTGTATACCTTGGACCTTGTCATTGACGATGAAACACAGAAATTGCATCCGAATTGAATACAAAAGGCACAATGCTGACTTAAGTACAAGAGGACTGACACTATAATTTTCTATGATTTGAACCTTTCCTTTGAGTCCAGTTTCAGATTCCGATGCTTCACTTCAGGTTTACTGTATCCCTTGGACATTGTTATTGACGATGAACCACAGAAATTGCATCCAAATTTAATACAAAAGTCACAATGCCGACTTAAGTCTAAGAGGACTGACACTCTCACTTTCTATGATTTGAATCTCTCCTGTGAGTCCAGTTTTGTTTCCGATGCTTCACTTCGGGTTTACTGTATCTCTAGGACCCTCTTATTGACGATGAATCACAGAAATTGCATCCGAATTTAATACAAAAGGCACAAAGCCGAATTAAATACAAGAGGACTGACACTCTCACTTTCTATGATTTGAAACTCTCCTGTGAGTCCAGTTTTAGATTCCGATGCTTCACCTCAGGTTTACTGTATACCTAGGACCCTCGTATTGACGATGAAACCCAGAAATTGCATCCGAATTGAATACAAAAGGCACAATGGCGACTTAAGTACAAGTGGACTGACACTCTAAATTTCTCTGATTTGAACCTTTCCTTTGAGTCCAGTTTCAGATTCCGATGCTTCACTTCAGGTTTACTGTATCACTTGGACCTTCTTATTGACGATGAAACACAGAAATTGCATCCGAAATTAATACAGAAGCCACAATGCCGACTAAAGTACAAGCGGACCGATACTCTCACTTTCTATGATATGAACCAATCCCTAGAGTCCAGTGTTAGATTCCGATGCTTAACGTCAGGTTTACTGTATACCTAGGACCTTCTTATTGACGATGTAACCCAGAAATTGCATCCGAATTGAATACAAAAGGCACAATGCCGACTTAAGTACAAGAGGACTGACACTCTCACTTTCTATGATATGAACCACACCTATGCGTCAAGTTTTAGATTCCGATGCTTCACTTCTGGTTTACTGTATACCTTGGATTTTCTTATTGACGATGAAACACAGAAATTGCATCCGAATTTAATACAAAAGTCACAATGCCGACTTAAGTACAAGTGGACTGACACTCTAATTTTCTATGATTTGAACCTTTCCTTTGAGTCCAGTTTCAGATTCCGTTGCTTTACTTCAGGTTTACTGTATCACTTGGACTTTCATATTGACGATGAAACACAGTAATAGCAACCGAATTTAATACAAAATTCACAATGCCTACTTAAGTACAAGCGGACTGACACGATCACTTTCGATGATATGAACCTCTTCTGTGGGTCCAGTTTTAGATTCCGATGCTTCACTTCAGGTTTACTTTATCCCTTGGACCTTCTTATGGACGATGAACCACCGAAATTGCATCCGAATTCAATACAAAAGCCTCAATGCCGACTTAAGTACAAGCGGACCGATACTCTCACTTACTATGATATGAACCAATCCCTACAGTCCAGTTTTAGATTCCGATGCTTAACGTCAGGTTTACTGTATACCTAGGACCTTCTTATTGCCGATGAAACCCAGAAATTGCATCCGCATTGAATACAAAAGTCACAATGCCGACTTAAGTACAAGAAGACTGACACTCTCACTTTCTTTGATATGAACCACACCTATGCGTCAAGTTTTAGATTCCGATGCTTCACTTCAGGTTTACTGTATAACTTGGATTTTCTTATTGACGATGAAACACAGAAATTGCATCCGAATTTAATACAAACGTCACAATGCCGACTTAAGTACAAGTGGACTGACACTCTAATTTTCTATGATTTGAACCTTTCCTTTGAGTCCAGTTTCAGATTCCGTTGCTTTACTTCAGGTTTACTGTATCCCTTGGACTTTCTTATTGACGATGAAACACAGTAATAGCATCCGAATTTAATACAAAATTCACAATGCCGACTTAAGTACAAGAGGACTGACACGATCACTTTCTATGATATGAACCTCTTCTGTGAGGCAAGTTTTAGATTCCGATGCTTCACTTCAGGTTTACTTTATCCCTTGGACCTTCTTATGGACGATGAACCACAGAAATTGCATCCGAATTTAATACAGAAGCCACAATGCCGACTTAAGTACAAGCGGACCGATACTCTCACTTTCTATGATATGAACCATTCCCTAGAGTCCAGTTCTAGATTCCGATGCTTAACTTCAGGTTTACTGTATACCTAGGACCTTCTTATTGACGATGAAACCCAGAAATTGCATCCGAATTGAATACAAAAGGCACAATGCCGACTTAAGTACAAGAGAACTGACACTCTCACTTTCTATGATATGAACCACTCCTATGAGTCCAGATTTAGATTCCGATGCTTCACTTCAGGTTTACTGTATACCTTGGACCTTCTTATTGACGATGAAACACAGAAATTGCATCCGAATTTAATACAAAAGTCACAATGCCGACTTAAGTACAAGAGGATTGACACTCTAATTTTCTATGATTTGAACCTTTCCTTTGAGTCCAGTTTCATATTCCGACGCTTAACTTCAGGTTTACTGAAACCCTTGGACCTTCTTATTGACGATGAAACACAGTAATAGCATCCGAATTTAATACAAAAGTCACAATGCCGACTTAAGTACAAGAGGACAGACACTGTCACTTTCTATGATATGAACCGCTCCTGTGAGTCCAGTTTTAGATTCCGATACTTCACTTCAGGTTTACTGTATACCTTGGATCTTCTTATTGACGATGAACCACAGAAATTGCATCCGAATTTAATACAAAAGGCACAATGCCGACTTAAGTCCAAGAGGACTGACACTCTCACTTGCTATGTTTTGAATCTCTCCCGTGAGCCCAGTTTTGATTCCGATGCTTCACTTCAGGTTTACTGTATCCCTCGGACCCTCTTATTGACGATGAATCACAGAAATTGCATCCGAATTTAACACAAATGGAACAATGCCGACTTAAGTACAAGAGTACTGACACTCTAACTCTCTATGATTTCAACCTCTCCTGTGAGTCAAGTTTTAGATTCCGATGCTTCACTCCAGGTTGACTGTATCCATTGGACCAACTTATGACGATGAAACACAGAAATTGCATCCGAATTTAATACAAAAGGCACAATGCCGACTTAAGTACAAAAGGACTGACACTCTCACTTTCTATGATATGAACCTCTCCTGTGAGTCCGGTTTCAGATTCTGATTCTTCACTTCAGGCTCAGTGTATACCTTGGACATTCTTAATGACGATGAAACACAGAAATTGCATCCGAATTTAATACAAAAGGCACAATGCCGAATTAAGTACAAGAGGACTGACACTCTTACTTTCTATGATTTGAAACTCTCCTGTAAGTCCAGTTTTAGATTCCGATGCTTCACTTCAGGTTTACTGTATACCCAGGACCATCTTATTGACGATGAAAACCAGAAATTGCATCCGAATTGAATACAAAGAGCACAATGCCGACTTAAGTACAAGAGGACTGACACTCTCACTTTCTATTATTTGAACCTTTCCTTTGAGTCCAGTTTCAGATTCCGATGCTTCACTTCAGGTTTACTGTATCCCTTTGACCTTCTTATTGACGACGTAACGCAGTAATAGCATCTGAATTTAATACAAAAGTCACAATGCCGACTTAAGTACAAGTGGACTGACACTCTAACTTTCTATGATTTGAACCTCTCCTGTGAGTCCAGTTTTAGATTCCGATGCTTCACTTCATGTTTACTTTATACCTTGGACCTGCTTATGGACGATGAACCACAGAAATTACATCCGAATTTAAACAAAAGCCACAATGCCGACTTAAGTACAAGCGGACCGATACTATCACTTTCTATGATATGAACCAATCCTGTGAGACTAGTTTTAGATTCCGAGGCTTCACTTCAGGTTTACTGTATACCTAGGACCTTCTTATTGACGATGAAACCCAGAAATTACATCCGAATTGAATACAAAAGTCACAATGCTGACTTAAGTACAAGAGGACTGACACTATAATTTTCTATGATTTGAACCTTTCCTTTGAGTCCAGTTTCAGATTCCGATGCTTCACTTCAGGTTTACTGTATCCCTTGGACCTTCTTATTGACGATGAAACATAGTAATAGCATCCGAATTTAATACAAAAGTCACAATGCCGACTTAAGTACAAGAGGACTGACACAATCACTTTCTATGATATGAACCGCTCCTGTGAGTCCAGTTTCAGATTCTGATGCTTCACTTCAGGTTTACTGTATCCCTTGGACCTTCTTATTGACGATGAAACAAAGAAATTGCATCCGAATTTAATACAAAATGCTCAATGCCGACTTAAGTGCAAGAGGACTGACAATCTCACTTTCTATGATATGAACCTCTTCTGTGAGTCCAATTTTAGATTCCGATGCTACACTTCAGGTTTACTGTATCCCTTGGACATTGTTATTGACGATGAACCACAGAAATTGCATCCAAATTTAATACAAAAGTCACAATGCAGACTTAAGTCTAAGAGGACTGACACTCTCACTTTCTATGATTTGAATCTCTCCTGTGAGTCCAGTTTTGTTTCCGATGCTTCACTTCGGGTTTACTGTATCTCTAGGACCCTCTTATTGACGATGAATCACAGAAATTGCATCCGAATTTAATACAAAAGGCACAAAGCCGAATTAAATACAAGAGGACTGACACTCTCACTTTCTATGATTTGAAACTCTCCTGTGAGTCCAGTTTTAGATTCCGATGCTTCACCTCAGGTTTACTGTAAACCTAGGACCCTCGTATTGACGATGAAACCCAGAAATTGCATCCGAATTGAATACAAAAGGCACAATGCCGACTTAAGTACAAGTGGACTGACACTCTAATTTTCTCTGATTTGAACCTTTCCTTTGAGTCCAGTTTCAGATTCCGATGCTTCACTTCAGGTTTACTGTATCCCTTGGACTTTCTTATTGACGATGAAACACAGTAATAGCATCCGAATTTAATACAAAATTCACAATGCCGACTTAAGTACAAGAGGACTGACGCGATCACTTTCTATGATATGAACCTCTTCTGTGAGGCCAGTTTTAGATTCCGATGCTTCACGTCAGGTTTACTTTATCCCTTGGACCTTCTTATGGACGATGAACCACAGAAATTGCATCCGAATTTAATACAGAAGCCACAATGCCGACTTAAGTACAAGCGAACCGATACTCTCACTTTCTATGATATGAACCATTCCCTAGAGTCCAGTTCTAGATTCCGATGCTTAACTTCATATTTACTGTATACCTAGGACTTTCTTATTGACGATGGAACCCAGAAATTGCATCCGAATTGAATACAAAAGGCACAATGCCGACTTAAGTACAAAAGGATTGACACTCTCACTTTCTATGATATGAACCACTTCTATGAGACCAGTTTTAGATTCCGATGCTTCACTTCAGGTTTACTGTATACCTTGGACCTTCTTATTGACGATGAATCACAGCAATTGCATCCGAATTTAACACAAAAGGCACAATGCCGACTTAAGTACAAGAGTACTGACACTCTAACTCTCTATGATTTCAACCTCTCCTGTGAGTCAAGTTTTAGATTCCGATGCTTCACTTCAGGTTGACTGTATCCATTGGACCATCTTATTGACGATGAAACACTGAAATTGCATCCGAATTTAATACAAAAGGCACAATGCCGACTTAAGTACAAAAGGACTGACACTCTCACTTTCGATAATATGAACCGCTCCTATGAGTCCAGTTTTAGGTTCCGATGCTTCACTTCAGGTTTACTGTATACCTTGGACCTTCTTATCGACGATGAAACACAGAAATTGCATCCGAATTTAATACAAAAGGCACAATGCCGACTTAAGTACAAAAGGACTGACACTCTCACTTTCTATGATATGAACCTCTCCTGTGAGTCCGGTTTTAGATTCCGATGCTTCACTTCAGTCTTAGTGTATACCTTGGACATTCTAATTGACGATGAAACACAGAAATTGCATCCGAATTTAATACAAAAGTCACAATGCCGACTTAAGTACAAGGGGACTGACACTCTCACTCTCTATGATTTGAATCTCTCCTGTGAGTCCAGTTTTGTTTCCGATGCTTCACTTCGGGTTTACTGTATCTCTAGGACCCTCTTATTGACGATGAATCACAGAAATTGCATCCGAATTTAATACAAAAGCCACAAAGCCGAATTAAATACAAGAGGACTGACACTCTCACTTTCGTTGATTTGAAACTCTCCTGTGAGTCCACTTTTAGATTCCGATGCTTCACCTCAGGTTTACTGTATACCTAGGACCCTCGTATTAACGATGAAACCCAGAAATTGCATCCGAATTGATTACAAAAGCCACAATGCCGACTTAAGTACAAGTGGACTGACACTCTAATTTTCTATGATTTGAACCTTTCCTTTGAGTCCAGTTTCAGATTCCGATGCTTCACTTCAGGTTTACTGTATCCCTTGGACCTTCTTATTGACGATGAAACACAGTAATAGCATCCGAATTTAATACAAAATTCACAATGCCGACATAAGTACAAGAGGACTGACACGATCACTTTCTATGATATGAACCTCTTCTGTGAGTCCAGTTTTAGATTCCGATGTTTCACTTCAGGTTTACTGTATCCCTTGGACCTTCTTATTGACGATGAAACACAGATATTGCATCCGAATTTAATACAATAGTCACAATGCCGACCTAAGTACAAGAGGACTGACACTCTCACTTTCTATGATATGAACCAATCCCTAGAGTCCAGTTTTAGATTCCGATGCTTAAGTTCAGGTTTACTGTATACCTATGACCTTCTTATTGACGATGAAACCCAGAAATTGCATCCGAATTGAACACAAAAGGCACAATGCCGACTTAAGTACAAGAGGACTGACACTCTCACTTTCTATGATATGAACTACTCCTATGCGTCAAGTTTTAGATTCCGATGCTTCACTTCCGGTTTACTGTATACCTTGGATTTTCTTATTGACGATGAAACACAGAAATTGCATCCGAATTTAATACAAAAGTCACAATGCCGACTTAAGTACAAGTGGACTGACACTCTAATTTTCTATGATTTGAACCTTTCCTTTGAGTCCAGTTTCAGATTCCGTTGCTTTACTTCAGGTTTACTGAATCCCTTGGACTTTCTTATTGACGATGAAACACAGTAATAGCATCCGAATTTAATACAAAATTCACAATGCCGACTTATGCGCAAGAGGACCGACACGATCACTTTCTATGATATTAACCTCTTCTGTGAGGCCAGTTTTAGATTCCGATGCTTCACTTCAGGTTTACTTTATCCCTTGGACCTTCTTATGGACGATGAACCACAGAAATTGCATCCGAATTGAATACAAAAGGCACAATGCCGACTTAAGTACAAGCGGACCGATACTCTCACTTTCTATGATATGAACCACTTCTATGGGTCCGGTTTTAGATTCCGATGCTTCACTTCAGGCTTAGTGTATACCTTGGACATTTTAATTGACGATGAAACACAGAAATTGCATCCGAATTTAATACAAAAGGCACAATGCCGAATTAAGTACAAGAGGACTGACACTCTTACTTTCTATGATTTGAAACTATCCTGTAAGTCCAGTTTTAGATTCCGATGCTTCACTTCAGGTTTACTGTATACCTAGGACCATCTTATTGACGATGAAACCCAGAAATTGCATCCGAATTGAATACAAAGAGCACAATGCCGACTTAAGTACAAGAGGACTGACACTCTCACTTTCTATGATATGAACCGCTCCTATGAGTCCAGTTTTAGGTTCCGGTGCTTCACTTTAGGTTTACTGTATACCTTGGACATTCTTATTGACGATGAAACACAGAAATTGCATCCGAATTTAATACAAAAGTCACAATGCTGACTTAAGTACAAGAGGACTGACACTATAATTTTCTATGATTTGAACCTTTCCTATGAGTCCAGTTTCAGATTCCGATGCTTCACTTCAGGTTTACTGTATCCCTTGGACCTTCATATTGACGATGAAACATAGTAATAGCATCCGAATTTAATACAAAAGTCACAATGCCGACTTAAGTACAAGAGGACTGACACAATCACTTTCTCTGATATGAACCGCTCCTGTGAGTCCAGTTTCAGATTCTGATGCTTCACTTCAGGTTTACTGTATCCCTTGGACCTTCTTATTGACGATGAAACAAAGAAATTGCATCCGAATTTAATACAAAAT
Organism: Schistocerca serialis cubense; assembly: GCF_023864345.2. Lineage (NCBI taxonomy): Eukaryota > Metazoa > Arthropoda > Insecta > Orthoptera > Acrididae > Schistocerca > Schistocerca serialis. Next base: position 21,231,969 of record NC_064647.1, on the reverse strand, counting down.
GCTCAATGCCGACTTAAGTGCAAGAGGACTGACAATCTCACTTTCTATGATATGAACCTCTTCTGTGAGTCCAATTTTAGATTCCGATGCTTCACCTCAGGTTTACTGTAAACCTAGGACCCTCGTATTGACGATGAAACCCAGAAATTGCATCCGAATTGAATACAAAAGGCACAATGCCGACTTATGTACAAGTGGACTGACACTCTAATTTTCTCTGATTTGAACCTTTCCTTTGAGTCCAGTTTCAGATTCCGATGCTTCACTTCAGGTTTACTGTATCACTTGGACGTTCTTATTGACGATGAAACACAGTAATAGCATCCGAATTTAATACAAAAGCCACAATGCCGACTTAAGTACAAGCGGACCGATACTCTCACTTTCTATGATATGAACCAGTCCCTAGAGTTCAGTCTTAGATTCCGATGCTTAACGTCAGGTTTACTGTATACCTAGGACCTTCTTATTGACGATGAAACCCAGAAATTGCATCCGAATTGAATACAAAAGGCACAATGCCGACTTAAGTACAAGAGGACTGACACTCTCACTTTCTATGATATGAACCACTCCTATGCGTCAAGTTTTAGATTCCGATGCTTCACTTCAGGTTTACTGTATACCTTGGATTTTCTTATTGACGATGAAACACAGAAATTGCATCCGAATTTAATACAAAAGTCACAATGCCGACTTAAGTACAAGTGGACTGACACTCTAATTTTCTATGATTTGAACCTTTCCTTTGAGTCCAGTTTCAGATTCCGTTGCTTTACTTCAGGTTTACTGTATCCCTTGGACTTTCTTATTGACGATGAAACACAGTAATAGCATCCGAATTTAATACAAAATTCACAATGCCGACTTAAGTACAAGAGGACTGACGCGATCACTTTCTATGATATGAACCTCTTCTGTGAGGCCAGTTTTAGATTCCGATGCTTCACTTCAGGTTTACTTTATCCCTTGGACCTTCTTATGGACGATGAACCACAGAAATTGCATCCATATTTAATACAGAAGCCACAATGCCGACTTAAGTACAAGCGGACCGATACTCTCACTTTCTATGATATGAACCATTCCCTAGAGTCCAGTTCTAGATTCCGATGCTTAACTTCGGGTTTACTGTATACCTAGGACTTTCTTATTGACGATGAAACCCAGAAATTGCATCCGAATTGAATACAAAAGGCACAATGCCGACTTAAGTACAAAAGGATTGACACTCTCACTTTCTATGATATGAACCACTTCTATGAGTCCAGTTTTAGATTCCGATGCTTCACTTCAGGTTTACTGTATACCTTGGACCTTCTAATTGACGATGAATCACAGAAATTGCATCCGAATTTAACACAAAAGGCACATTGCCGACTTAAGTACAAGAGTACTGACACTCTAACTCTCTATGATTTCAACCTCTCCTGTGAGTCAAGTTTTAGATTCCGATGCTTCACTTCAGGTTGACTGTATCCATTGGACCATCTTATTGACGATGAAACACTGAAATTGCATCCGAATATAATACAAAAGGCACAATGCCGACTTAAGTACAAAAGGACTGACATTCTCACTTTCTATGATATGAACCTCTCCTGTGAGTCCGGTTTTAGATTCCGATGCTTCACTTCAGGCTTAGTGTATACCTTGGACATTCTAATTGACGATGAAACACAGAAATTGCATCCGAATTTAATACAAAAGGCACAATGTCGAATTAAGTACAAGAGGACTGACACTCTTACTTTCTATGATTTGAAACTCTCCTGTAAGTCCAGTTTTAGATTCCGATGCTTCACTTCAGGTTTACTGTATACCTAGGACCATCTTATTGACGATGAAACCCAGAAATTGCATCCGAATTGAATACAAAGAGCACAATGCCGACTTAAGTACAAGAGGACTGACACTCTCACTTTCTATAATATGAACCGCTCCTATGAGTCCAGTTTTAGGTTCCGATGCTTCACTTCAGGATTACTGTATACCTTGGACCTTCTTATCGACGATGAAACACAGAAATTGCATCCGAATTTAATACAAAAGGCACAATGCCGACTTAAGTACAAAAGGACTGACACTCTCACTTTCTATGATATGAACCTCTCCTGTGAGTCCGGTTTTAGATTCCGATGCTTCACTTCAGGCTTAGTGTATACCTTGGACATTCTAATTGACGATGAAACACAGAAATTGCATCCGAATTTAATACAAAAGTCACAATGCCGACTTAAGTACAAGAGGACTGACACTCTCACTTTCTATGATTTGAATCTCTCCTGTGAGTCCAGTTTTGATTCCGATGCTTCACTTCGGGTTTACTGTATCTCTAGGACCCACTTATTGACGATGAATCACAGAAATTGCATCCGAATTTAATACAAAAGCCACAAAGCCGAATTAAATACAAGAGGACTGACACTCTCACTTTCTATGAATTGAAACTCTCCTGTGAGTCCACTTTTAGATTCCGATGCTTCACCTCAGGTTTACTGTATACCTAGGGCCGTCGTATTAACGATGAAACCCAGAAATTGCATCCGAATTGATTACAAAAGGCACAATGCCGACTTAAGTACAAGTGGACTGACACTCTAATTTTCTATGATTTGAACCTTTCCTTTGAGTCCATTTTCAGATTCCGATGCTTCACTTCAGGTTTACTGTATCCCTTGGACCTTCTTATTGACGATGAAACACAGTAATAGCATCCGAATTTAATACAAAATTCACAATGCCGACTTAAGTACAAGAGGACTGACACGATCACTTTCTATGATATGAACCTCTTCTGTGAGTCCAGTTTTAGATTCCGATGCTTCACTTCAGGTTTACTTTATCCCTTGGACCTTCTTATTGACGATGAACTACAGAAATTACATCCGAATTTAATACAAAAGCAACAATGCCGACTTAAGTACAAGCGGACCGATACTCTCACTTTCTATGATATGAACCAATCCTGTGAGACTAGTTTTAGATTCCGAGGCTTCACTTCAGGTTTACTGTATACCTAGGACCTTCTTATTGACGATGAAACCCAGAAATTACATCCGAATTGAATACAAAAGGCGTAATGCCGACTTAAGTACAAGAGGACTGACACTCTCAATTTCTATGATATGAACCACTCCTATGAGTCCAGTTTTAGATTCCGATGCTTCACTTCAGGTTTACTGTATTCCTTGGACCTTGTTATTGACGATGAAATACAGAAATTGCATCCGAATTTAATACAAAAGTCACAATGCCGACTTAAGTACAAGAGGACTGACACTATAATTTTCTATGATTTGAACCTTTCCTTTGAGTCCAGTTTCAGATTCCGATGCTTCACTTCAGGTTTACTGTATCCCTTGGACCTTCTTATTGACGATGAAACACAGTAATAGCATCCGAATTTAATACAAAATTCACAATGCCGACCTATGCGCAAGAGGACTGACACGATCACTTTCTATGATATTAACCTCTTCTGTGAGGCCAGTTTTAGATTCCGATGCTTCACTTCAGGTTTACTTTATCCCTTGGACCTTCTTATGGACGATGAACCACAGAAATTGCATCCGAATTGAATACAAAAGGCACAATGCCGAATTAAGTACAAGAGGACTGACACTCTCACTTTCTATGATATGAACCACTTCTATGAGTCCGGTTTTAGATTCCGATGCTTCACTTCAGGCTTAGTGTAAACCTTGGACATTCTAATTGACGATGAAACACAGAAATTGCATCAGAATATAATACAAAAGGCACAATGCCGAATTAAGTACAAGAGGACTGACACTCTTACTTTCTATGATTTGAAACTCTCCTGTAAGTCCAGTTTTAGATTCCGATGCTTCACTTCAGGTTTACTGTATACCTAGGCCCATCTTATTGACGATGAAACCCAGAAATTGCATCCGAATTGAATACAAAGAGCACAATGCCGATTTAAGTACAAGAGGACTGACACTCTCACTTTCTATGATATGAACCGCTCCTATGAGTCCAGTTTTAGAATCCGATGCTTCACTTCAGGTTTACTGTATACCTTGGACCTTCTTATTGACGATGAATCACAGAAATTGCATCCGAATTTAATACAAAAGTCACAATGCCGACTGAAGTACAAGAGGACTGACACTATAATTTTCTATGATTTGAACCTTTCCTTTGAGACCAGTGTCAGATTCCGATGCTTCACTTCAGGTTTACTGTATCCCTTGGACCTTCTTATTGACGATGAAACACAGTAATAGCATCCGAATTTAATACAAAAGTCACAATGCCGACTTAAGTACAAGAGGACTGACACAATCACTTTCTATGATATGAACCGCTCCTGTGAGTACAGTTTCAGTTTCCGATGCTTCACTTCAGGTTTACTGTATCCCTTGGACCTTCTTATTGACGATGAAACAAAGAAATTGCATCCGAATTTAATACAAAATGCTCAATGCCGACTTAAGTACAAGAGGACTGACACTCTCAATTTCTATGATATGAACCACTCCTATGAGTCCAGTTTAAGATTCCGATGCTTCACTTCAGGTTTACTGTATTCCTTGGACCTTGTTATTGACGATGAAACACAGAAATTGCATCCGAATTTAATACAAAAGTCACAATGCCGACTTAAGTACAAGAGGACTGACACTATAATTTTCTATGATTTGAACCTTTCCTTTGAGTCCAGTGTCAGATTCCGATGCTTCACTTCAGGTTTAAAGGTATCCCTTGGACCTTCTTATTGACGATGAAACACAGTAATAGCATCCGAATTTAATACAAAAGTCACAATGCCGACTTAAGTACAAGAGGACTGACACAATCACTTTCTATGATATGAACCGCTCCTGTGAGTCCAGTTTCAGTTTCCGATGCTTCACTTCAGGTTTACTGTATCCCTTGGACCTTCTTATTGACGATGAAACAAAGAAATTGCATCCGAAATTAATACAAAATGCTCAATGCCGACTTAAGTGCAAGAGCACTGACAATCTCACTTTCTATGATATGAACCTCTTCTGTGAGTCCAGTTTTAGATTCCGATGCTTCACTTCAGGTTTACTGTATCCCTTGGACATTGTTATTCACGATGAACCACAGATATTGCATCCAAATTTAATACAAAAGTCACAATGCCGACTTAAGTCTAAGAGGACTGACACTCGCACTTTCTATGATATGAATCTCTCCTGTGAGTCCAGTTTTGATTACGATGCTTCACTTCGGGTTTACTGTATTTCTAGGACCCTCTTATTGACGATGAATCACAGAAATTGCATTCGAATTTAATACAAAAGGCACATAGCCGAATTAAATACAAGAGGACTGACACTCTCACTTTCTATGATTTGAAACTCTCCTGTGAGTCCAGTTTTAGATTCCGATGCTTCACCTCAGGTTTACTGTATACCTAGGACCCTCGTATTGACGATGAAACCCAGAAATTGCATCCAAATTGAATACAAAAAGCACAATGCCGACTTAAGTACAAGTGGACTGACACTCTAATTTTCTATGATTTGAACCTTTCCTTTGAGTCCAGTTTCAGATTCCGATGCTTCACTTCAGGTTTACTGTATCCCTTGGACCTTCTTATTGACGGTGAAACACAGTAATAGCATCCGAATTTAATACAAAATTCACAATGCCGACTTAAGTACAATAGGACTGACACGATCACTTTCTATGATATGAACCTCTTCTGTGAGTCCAGTTTTAGATACCGATGCTTCACTTCAGGTTTACTTTATCCCTTGGACCTTCTTATGGACGATGAACCACAGAAATTGCATCCATATTTAATACAGAAGCCACAATGCCGACTTAAGTACAAGCGGACCGATACTCTCACTTTCTATGATATGAACCATTCCCTAGAGTCCAGTTCTAGATTCCGATGCTTAACTTCGGGTTTACTGTATACCTAGGACTTTCTTATTGACGATGAAAATCAGAAATTGCATCCGAATTGAATACAAAAGGCACAATGCCGACTTAAGTACAAAAGGATTGACACTCTCACTTTCTATGATATGAACCACTTCTATGAGTCCAGTTTTAGATTCCGATGCTTCACTTCAGGTTTACTGTATACCTTGGACCTTCTAATTGACGATGAATCACAGAAATTGCATCCGAATTTAACACAAAAGGCACATTGCCGACTTAAGTACAAGAGTACTGACACTCTAACTCTCTATGATTTCAACCTCTCCTGTGAGTCAAGTTTTAGATTCCGATGCTTCACTTCAGGTTGACTGTATCCATTGGACCATCTTATTGACGATGAAACACTGAAATTGCATCCGAATATAATACAAAAGGCACAATGCCGACTTAAGTACAAAAGGACTGACATTCTCACTTTCTATGATATGAACCTCTCCTGTGAGTCCGGTTTTAGATTCCGATGCTTCACTTCAGGCTTAGTGTATACCTTGGACATTCTAATTGACGATGAAACACAGAAATTGCATCCGAATTTAATACAAAAGGCACAATGTCGAATTAAGTACAAGAGGACTGACACTCTTACTTTCTATGATTTGAAACTCTCCTGTAAGTCCAGTTTTAGATTCCGATGCTTCACTTCAGGTTTACTGTATACCTAGGACCATCTTATTGACGATGAAACCCAGAAATTGCATCCGAATTGAATACAAAGAGCACAATGCCGACTTAAGTACAAGAGGACTGACACTCTCACTTTCTATAATATGAACCGCTCCTATGAGTCCAGTTTTAGGTTCCGATGCTTCACTTCAGGATTACTGTATACCTTGGACCTTCTTATCGACGATGAAACACAGAAATTGCATCCGAATTTAATACAAAAGGCACAATGCCGACTTAAGTACAAAAGGACTGACACTCTCACTTTCTATGATATGAACCTCTCCTGTGAGTCCGGTTTTAGATTCCGATGCTTCACTTCAGGCTTAGTGTATACCTTGGACATTCTAATTGACGATGAAACACAGAAATTGCATCCGAATTTAATACAAAAGTCACAATGCCGACTTAAGTACAAGAGGACTGACACTCTCACTTTCTATGATTTGAATCTCTCCTGTGAGTCCAGTTTTGATTCCGATGCTTCACTTCGGGTTTACTGTATCTCTAGGACCCACTTATTGACGATGAATCACAGAAATTGCATCCGAATTTAATACAAAAGCCACAAAGCCGAATTAAATACAAGAGGACTGACACTCTCACTTTCTATGAATTGAAACTCTCCTGTGAGTCCACTTTTAGATTCCGATGCTTCACCTCAGGTTTACTGTATACCTAGGACCCTCGTATTAACGATGAAACCCAGAAATTGCATCCGAATTGATTACAAAAGGCACAATGCCGACTTAAGTACAAGTGGACTGACACTCTAATTTTCTATGATTTGAACCTTTCCTTTGAGTCCATTTTCAGATTCCGATGCTTCACTTCAGGTTTACTGTATCCCTTGGACCTTCTTATTGACGATGAAACACAGTAATAGCATCCGAATTTAATACAAAATTCACAATGCCGACTTAAGTACAAGAGGACTGACACGATCACTTTCTATGATATGAACCTCTTCTGTGAGTCCAGTTTTAGATTCCGATGCTTCACTTCAGGTTTACTTTATCCCTTGGACCTTCTTATTGACGATGAACTACAGAAATTACATCCGAATTTAATACAAAAGCAACAATGCCGACTTAAGTACAAGCGGACCGATACTCTCACTTTCTATGATATGAACCAATCCTGTGAGACTAGTTTTAGATTCCGAGGCTTCACTTCAGGTTTACTGTATACCTAGGACCTTCTTATTGACGATAAAACCCAGAAATTACATCCGAATTGAATACAAAATGCGTAATGCCGACTTAAGTACAAGAGGACTGACACTCTCAATTTCTATGATATGAACCACTCCTATGAGTCCAGTTTTAGATTCCGATGCTTCACTTCAGGTTTACTGTATTCCTTGGACATTGTTATTGACGATGAAATACAGAAATTGCATCCGAATTTAATACAAAAGTCACAATGCCGACTTAAGTACAAGAGGACTGACACTATAATTTTCTATGATTTGAACCTTTCCTTTGAGTCCAGTTTCAGATTCCGATGCTTCACTTCAGGTTTACTGTATCCCTTGGACCTTCTTATTGACGATGAAACACAGTAATAGCATCCGAATTTAATACAAAATTCACAATGCCGACCTATGCGCAAGAGGACTGACACGATCACTTTCTATGATATTAACCTCTTCTGTGAGGCCAGTTTTAGATTCCGATGCTTCACTTCAGGTTTACTTTATCCCTTGGACCTTCTTATGGACGATGAACCACAGAAATTGCATCCGAATTGAATACAAAAGGCACAATGCCGAATTAAGTACAAGAGGACTGACACTCTCACTTTCTATGATATGAACCACTTCTATGAGTCCGGTTTTAGATTCCGATGCTTCACTTCAGGCTTAGTGTAAACCTTGGACATTCTAATTGACGATGAAACACAGAAATTGCATCAGAATATAATACAAAAGGCACAATGCCGAATTAAGTACAAGAGGACTGACACTCTTACTTTTTATGATTTGAAACTCTCCTGTAAGTCCAGTTTTAGATTCCGATGCTTCACTTCAGGTTTACTGTATACCTAGGCCCATCTTATTGACGATGAAACCCAGAAATTGCATCCGAATTGAATACAAAGAGCACAATGCCGATTTAAGTACAAGAGGACTGACACTCTCACTTTCTATGATATGAACCGCTCCTATGAGTCCAGTTTTAGAATCCGATGCTTCACTTCAGGTTTACTGTATACCTTGGACCTTCTTATTGACGATGAATCACAGAAATTGCATCCGAATTTAATACAAAAGTCACAATGCCGACTTAAGTACAAGAGGACTGACACTATAATTTTCTATGATTTGAACCTTTCCTTTGAGACCAGTGTCAGATTCCGATGCTTCACTTCAGGTTTACTGTATCCCTTGGACCTTCTTATTGACGATGAAACACAGTAATAGCATCCGAATTTAATACAAAAGTCACAATGCCGACTTAAGTACAAGAGGACTGACACAATCACTTTCTATGATATGAACCGCTCCTGTGAGTACAGTTTCAGTTTCCGATGCTTCACTTCAGGTTTACTGTATCCCTTGGACCTTCTTATTGACGATGAAACAAAGAAATTGCATCCGAATTTAATACAAAATGCTCAATGCCGACTTAAGTACAAGAGGACTGACACTCTCAATTTCTATGATATGAACCACTCCTATGAGTCCAGTTTTAGATTCCGATGCTTCACTTCAGGTTTACTGTATTCCTTGGACCTTGTTATTGACGATGAAACACAGAAATTGCATCCGAATTTAATACAAAAGTCACAATGCCGACTTAAGTACAAGAGGACTGACACTATAATTTTCTATGATTTGAACCTTTCCTTTGAGTCCAGTGTCAGATTCCGATGCTTCACTTCAGGTTTAAAGGTATCCCTTGGACCTTCTTATTGACGATGAAACACAGTAATAGCATCCGAATTTAATACAAAAGTCACAATGCCGACTTAAGTACAAGAGGACTGACACAATCACTTTCTATGATATGAACCGCTCCTGTGAGTCCAGTTTCAGTTTCCGATGCTTCACTTCAGGTTTACTGTATCCCTTGGACCTTCTTATTGACGATGAAACAAAGAAATTGCATCCGAATTTAATACAAAATGCTCAATGCCGACTTAAGTGCAAGAGCACTGACAATCTCACTTTCTATGATATGAACCTCTTCTGTGAGTCCAGTTTTAGATTCCGATGCTTCACTTCAGGTTTACTGTATCCCTTGGACATTGTTATTCACGATGAACCACAGATATTGCATCCAAATTTAATACAAAAGTCACAATGCCGACTTAAGTCTAAGAGGACTGACACTCGCACTTTCTATGATATGAATCTCTCCTGTGAGTCCAGTTTTGATTACGATGCTTCACTTCGGGTTTACTGTATTTCTAGGACCCTCTTATTGACGATGAATCACAGAAATTGCATTCGAATTTAATACAAAAGGCACATAGCCGAATTAAATACAAGAGGACTGACACTCTCACTTTCTATGATTTGAAACTCTCCTGTGAGTCCAGTTTTAGATTCCGATGCTTCACCTCAGGTTTACTGTATACCTAGGACCCTCGTATTGACGATGAAACCCAGAAATTGCATCCAAATTGAATACAAAAAGCACAATGCCGACTTAAGTACAAGTGGACTGACACTCTAATTTTCTATGATTTGAACCTTTCCTTTGAGTCCAGTTTCAGATTCCGATGCTTCACTTCAGGTTTACTGTATCCCTTGGACCTTCTTATTGACGGTGAAACACAGTATTAGCATCCGAATTTAATACAAAATTCACAATGCTGACTTAAGTACAATAGGACTGACACGATCACTTTCTATGATATGAACCTCTTCTGTGAGTCCAGTTTTAGATACCGATGCTTCACTTCAGGTTTACTTTATCCCTTGGACCTTCTTATGGACGATGAACGTCAGAAATTGCATTTGAATTTAATACAAAAGCCACAATGCCGACTTAAGTACAAGCGGACCGATACTCTCACTTTCTATGATATGAACCAATCCCTAGAGTCCAGTTTTAGATTCCGATGCTTAACTTCAGGTTTACTGTATACCTAGGACCTTCTTATTGACGATGAAACCCAGAAATTGCATCCGAATTGAATACAAAAGGCACAATGCCGACTTAAGTACAAGAGGACTGACACTCTCACTTTCAATGATATGAACCACTCCTATGCGTCAAGTTTTAGATTCCGATGCTTCATTTCAGGTTTACTGTATACCTTGGATTTTCTTATTGACGATGAAACACAGAATTTGCATCCGAATTTAATACAAAAGTCACAATGCCGACTTAAGTACAAGTGGACTGACACTCTAATTTTCTATGATTTGAACCTTTCCTTTGAGTCCAGTTTCAGATTCCGTTGCTTTAGTTCAGGTTTACTGTATCAATTGGACTTTCTTATTGACGATGAAACACAATAATAGCATCCGAATTTAATACAAAATTCACAATGCCGACTTAAGTACAAGAGGACTGACACGATCACTTTCTATGATATGAACCTCTTCTGTGAGGCCAGTTTTAGATTCCGATGCTTCACTTCAGGTTTACTTTATCCCTTGGACCTTCTTATGGACGATGAACCACAGAAATTGCATCCGAATTTAATACAAAAGCCACAATGCCTACTTAAGTACAAGCGGATCGATACTCTCACTTTCTATGATATGAACCAATCCTGTGAGACCAGTTTTAGATTCCGATGCTTCACTTCAGGTTTACTGTATACCTAGGACCTTCTTATTGACGATGGAACCCAGAAATTACATCCGAATAGAATACAAAAGGCACAATGCCGACTTAAGTACAAGAGGACTGACACTCTCACTTTCTATGATATGAACCACTCCTATGAGTCCAGTTTTGGATTCCGATGCTTCACGTCAGGTTTACTGTATACCTTGGACCTTCTTATTGACGATGAAACACAGAAATTGCATCCGAATTTAACTCAAAAATCACAATGCCGACATAAGTACAGGAGTACTGACACTCTAACTCTCTATGATTTGAACCTCTCCTGTGAGTCAAGTTTTAGATTCCGATGCTTCACTTCAGGTTTACTGTATTCCTTGGACCTCCTTATTGACGATGAAACACAGAAATTTCATCCGAATTTCATACAAAAGTCACAATGCCGACTTAAGTACAAGAGGACTGACACTCTAACTTTCTATTATTTGAACCATTCCTTTGAGTCCAGTTTCAGATTCCGATGCTTCACTTCAGGTTTACTGTATCCCTTTGACCTTCTAATTGACGATAAAACACAGTAATAGCATCCGAAATTAATACAAAAGTCACAATGCCGACTTAAGTACAAGAGGACTGACACGTTCACTTTCTATGATATGAACCTCTTCTGTGAGTCCAGTTTTAGATTCCGATGCTTCACTTCATGTTAACTTTATCCCTTGGACCTTCTTGTTGACGATGAACCACAGAAATTACATCCGAATTTAATACAAAAGCAACAATGCCGACTTAAGTACAAGCGGACCGATACTCTCACTTTCTATGATATGAACCAATCCTGTGAGACCAGTTTTAGATTCCGAGGCTTCACTTCAGGTTTACTGTATACCTAGGACCTTCTTATTGACGATGAACCACAGAAATTCCATTCGAATTTAATACAAAAGGCACAATGCCGACTTAAGTACAAGAGGACTGACACTCTCACTTTCTATGATATGAAACACTCCTATGAGTCCAGTTTTGGATTCCGATGCTTCACGTCAGGTTTACTGTATACCTTGGACCTTCTTATTGACGATGAAACACAGAAATTGCATCCGAATTTAACACAAAAGGCACAATGCCGACATAAGTACAAGAGGACTGACACTCTAACTCTCTATGATTTGAACCTCTCCTGTGAGTCAAGTTTTAGATTCCGATGCTTCAATTCAGGTTTACTGTATCCCTTGGACCTTTTTATTGACGATGAAACACAGAAATTGCATCCGAATTTGATACAAAAGGCACAATGTCGACTGAAGTACAAGAGGACTGACACTCTCACTTTCTATGATGTGAACCATCCTGTGAGTCCAGTTTTAAATTCCGATGCTTCACTTCAGCTTTACTGTATACCTTACACCTTCTTATTGACGATGAATCACAGAAATTGCATCTGAATTTAATACAATAGGCACAATGCCGCCTTAAGTTCAAGAGGACTGACACTCTAACTCTCTATGATTTGAACCTCTCCTGTGAGTCCAGTTTTAGATTACTTAAGGTCTAGTGTATCCCTTGGACCTTCTTATTGACGATGAAACACAGAAATTGCATCCGATTTTAATACAAAAGGCACAATGCCGACTTAAGTACAAGAGGGCTGACACTCTCAGTTTCTATGATATGTACCACTCCTATGAGTCCAGTTTTAGATTCCGATGGTTCACTTCAGGTTTACTGTATATCTTGGACCTTCTTATTGACGATGAAACACAGAAATTGCATCCGAATTTAATACAAATGCACAATGCCGACTAAAGTACAAGAGGACTGACACTCTAACTTTCTATGATTTGAACCTTTCCCTTGAGTCCAGTGTCAGATTCCGTTGCTTCACTTCAGGTTTACTGTATCCCTTGGACCTTCTTATTGACGATGAAACAAAGAAATTGCATCCGAATTTAATACAAAAGCACAATGCCGACTAAAGTACAAGAGACTGACACTCTAACTTTCTATGATTTGAACCTTTCCCTTGAGTCCAGTGTCAGATTCCGTTGCTTTACTTCAGGTTTACTGTATCAATTGGACTTTCTTATTGACGATGAAACACAATAATAGCATCCGAATCTAATACAAAATTCACAATGCCGACTTAAGTACAAGAGGACTGACACCATCACTTTCTATGATATGAACCTCTTCTGTGAGGCCAGTTTCAGATTCCGATGCTTCACTTCAGGTTTACTTTATCCCTTGGACCTTCTTATGGACGATGAACCACAGAAATTGCATCCGAATTTAATACAAAAGCCACAATGCCTACTTAAGTACAAGCGGACCGATACTCTCACTTTCTATGATATGAACCAATCCCTAGAGTCCAGTTCTAGATTCCGATGCTTAACTTCAGGTTTACTGTATACCTAGGACCTTCTTATTGACGATGAAACCCAGAAATTGCATCCGAATTGAATACAAAAAGCACAATGCCGACTTAAGTACAAAAGGATTGACACTCTCACTTTCTATGATATGAAACACTTCTATGAGTCCAGTTTTAGACTCCGATGCTTCACTTCAGGTTTACTGTATACCTTGGACCTTCTTATTGACGATGAAACACAGAAATTGCATCCGAATTTAACACAAAATTCACAATGCCGACTTAAGTACAAGAGGACTGACACTCTAATTTTCTATGATTTGAACCTTTCCTTTGAGTCAAGTTTCTGATTCCGATGCTTCACTTCAGGTTTACTGAATCCCTTTGACCTTCTTATTGACGATGAAACACAGTAATAGCATCCGAATTTAATACAAAAGTCACAATGCCGACTTAAGTACAAGGGGACTGACACGATCACTTTCTATCATATGAACCTCTTCTGTGGGTCCAGTTTTACATTCCGATGCTTCACTTCAGGTTTACTCTATCCCTTGGACCTTCTTATTGACGATGGAACTCAGAAATTACATCCGAATTGAATTCAAAAGGCACAATGCCGACTTAAGTACAAGATGACTGACACTCTCACTTTCTATGATATGAACCACTCCTATGAGTTCAGTTTTTAATTCCGATGCTTCACGTCAGGTTTACTGTATACCTTGGACCTACTTATTGACGATGAAACACAGAAATTGCATTCGAATTTAACACAAAAGGCACAATGCCGACATAAGTACAAGAGTACTGACACTCTAACTCTCTATGATTTGAACCTCTCCTGTGAGTCAAGTTTTAGTTTCCGATGCTTCAATTCAGGTTTACTGTATCCCTTGGACCTTTTAATTGACGATGAAACACAGAAATTGCATCCGAATTTGATACAAAAGGCACAATGTCGACTGAAGTACAAGAGGACTGACACTCTCACTTTCTATGATGTGAACCATCCTGTGAGTCCAGTTTTAAATTCCGATGCTTCACTTCAGGTTTACTGTATACCTTAGACCTTCTTATTGACGATGAATCACAGAAATTGCATCTGAATGTAATACAATAGGCACAAGGCCGACTTAAGTGCAAGAGGACTGACACTCTAACTCTCTATGATTTGAACCTCTCCTGTGAGTCCAATTTTAGATTACTTAAGCTCTAGTGTATCCCTTGGACCTTCTTATTGACGATGAAACACAGAAATTGCATCCGATTTTAATACAAAAGGCACAATGCCGACTTAAGTACAAGAGGGCTGACACTCTCACATTCTATGATATGTACCACTCCTATGAGTCCAGTTTTAGATTCCGATGGTTCACTTCAGGTTTACTGTATATCTTGGACCTTCTTATTGACGATGAACCACAGAAATTGCATCAGAAATTAATACAAATGCACAATGCCGACTAAAGTACAAGAGGACTGATACTCTAACTTTCTATGATTTGAACCTTTCCCTTGTGTCCAGTGTCAGATTCCGATGCTTCACTTCAGGTTTACTGTATCCCTTGGACCTTCTTATTGACGATGAAACAAAGAAATTGCATCCGAATTTAATACAAAAGGCACAATGAAGACTTAAGTACAAGAGGACTGACACTCTCACTTTCTATGATATGAACCTCTTCTGTGAGTCCAGTTTTAGATTCCGATGCTTCACTTCAGGTTTACTTTATCCCTTGGACTTTCTTATTGACGATGAACCACAGAAATTGCATCCGAATTTAATACAAAAGCCACAATGCCGACTTATGTACAAGCGGAGCGATACTCTCACTTTCTATGATATGAACCAATGCTGTGAGTCCACTTTTCGATTCCGATGCTTCACTTGAGGTTTACTGTATACCTAGGACCTTCTTATTGACGATGAAACCCAGAAATTGCATCCGAATTGAATACAAAAGGCACAATGCCGACTTAAGTACAAGAGGACTGACACTCTCACTTTCTATGATATGAACCACTCCTATGAGTCCAGATTTAGATTCCGATGCTTCACTTCAGGCTTACTGTATACCTTGGACTTTCTTATTGACGATGAAACACAGAAATTGCATCCGAATTTAATACAAAAGTCACAATGCCGACTTAAGTACACGAGGACTGACACTCTAATTTTCTATGATTTGAACCTTTCCTTTGAGTCCAGTTTCATATTCCGATGCTTCACTTCAGGTTTAATGTAACCCTTGGACCTTCTTATTGACGATGAAACACAGTAATAGCATCCGAATTTAATACAAAAGTCACAATGCCGACTTAAGTACAAGAGGACTGAAACGATCACTATCTATGATATGAACCGCTCCTGTGAGTCCAGTTTTTGATTCCGATGATTCACTTCAGGTTTACTGTATCCCTTGGACCTTCTTATTGACGATGAAACAAAGAAATTGCTTCCGAATTTAATACAAAATGCACAATGCCGACTTAAGTACAAAAGGACTGACACTCTCACTTTCTATAATATGAACCTCTCCTGAAAGTCCGGTTTCAGATTCCGATGCTTCACTTCAGGCTTAGTGTATACCATGGACATTCTTATTGACGATGAAACACAGATATTGCATCCGAATTTAATACAAAAGGCACAATGCCGAATTAAGTACAAGAGGACTGACACTCTTTCTTTCTATGATTTGAAACTCTCCTGTGAGTCCAGTTTTAGATTCCGATGCTTCACTTCAGGTTTACTGTATACCTAGGACCATCTTATTGACGATGAAACCCAGAAATTGCATCCGAATTGAATACAAAGAGCACAATGCCGACTTAAGTACAAGAGGACTGACACTCTCACTTTCTATGATATGAACCGCTCCTATGAGTCTAGTTTTATGTTCCGATGCTTCACTTCAGGTTTACTGTATACCTTGGACCTTCTTTTTGACGATGAAACACAGAAATTTCATCCGAATTTCATACAAAAGTCACAATGCCGACTTAAGTACAAGAGGACTGACACTCTAACTTTCTATTATTTGAACCATTCCTTTGAGTCCAGTTTCAGATTCCGATGCTTCACTTCAGGTTTACTGTATCCCTTTGACCTTCTTATTGACGGTGAAACACAGTAATAGCATCCGAAATTAACACAAAAGTCACAATAACGACTTAAGTACAAGAGGACTGACACGATCACTTTCTATGATATGAACCTCTTCTGTGAGTCCAGTTTTAGATTCCGATGCTTCACTTCATGTTAACTTTATCCCTTGGACCTTCTTATTGACGATGAACCACAGAAATTACATCCGAATTTAATACAAAAGCAACAATGCCGACTTAAGTACAAGCGGACCGATACTCTCACTTTCTATGATAAGAACCAATCCTGTGAGACTAGTTTTAGATTCCGAGGCTTCACTTCAGGTTTACTGTATACCTAGGACCTTCTTATTGACGATGAACCACAGAAATTGCATCCGAATTTAATACAAAAGGCACAATGCCGGCTTAAGTTTCAGAGGACTGACACTCTCACTTTCTATGATATGAACCACTCCTATGAGTCCAGTTTTGGATTCCGATGCTTCACGTCAGGTTTACTGTATACCTTGGACCTTCTTATTGACGATGAAACACAGAAATTGCATCCGATTTTAATACAAAAGGCACAATGACGACTTAAGTACAAGAGGGCTGACACTCTCAGTTTCTATGATATGTACCACTCCTATGAGTCCAGTTTTAGATTCCGATGGTTCACTTCAGGTTTACTGTATATCTTGGACCTTCTTATTGACGATGAAACACAGAAATTGCATCCGAATTTAATACAAATGCACAATGCCGACTAAAGTACAAGAGGACTGACACTCTAACTTTCTATGATTTGAACCTTTCCCTTGAGTCCAGTGTCAGATTCCGATGCTTCACTTCAGGTTTACTGTATCCCTTGGACCTTCTTATAGACGATGAAACAAAGAAATTGCATCCGAATTTAATACAAAAGGCACAATGAAGACTTAAGTACAAGAGGACTGACACTCTCACTTTCTATGATATGAACCTCTTCTGTGAGTCCAGTTTTAGATTCCGATGCTTCACTTCAGGTTTACTTTATCCCTTGGACTTTCTTATTGACGATGAAACCCAGAAATTGCATCCGAATAGAATACAAAAGGCACAATGCCGACTTAAGTACAAGAGGACTGACACTCTCACTTTCTATGATATGAACCACTCCTATGAGTCCAGATTTAGATTCCGATGCTTCACTTCAGGTTTACTGTATTCCTTGGACTATCTTATTGACGATGAAACACAGAAATTGGATCCGAATTTAATACAAAAGTCACAATGCCGACTTAAGTACACGAGGACTGACACTCTAATTTTCTATGATTTGAACCTTTCCTTTGAGTCTAGTTTCATATTCCGATGCTTCACTTCTGGTTTACTGTAACACTTGGACCTTCTTATTGACGATGAAACACAATAATAGCATCCGAATTTAATAGAAAAGTCACAATGCCGACTTTAGTACAAGAGGACTGACACGATCACTTTCTATGATATGAACCGCTCCTGTGAGTCCTGTTTTTGATTCCGATGCTTCACTTCAGGTTTACTGTATACCTTGGACCTTCTTATTGACGATGAAACAAAGAAATTGCTTCCGAATTTAATACAATGGGCACAATGCCGACTTAAGTACAAGAGGACTGACACTCTCACTTTCTATGATATGAACCGCTCCTATGAGTATAGTTTTATGTTCCGGTGCTTCACTTCAGGTTTACTGTATACCTTGGACCTTCTTATTGACGATGAAACACAGAAATTTCATCCGAATTGAATACAAAAGGCACAATGCCGACTTAAGAACAAGAAGACTGACACTCTCACTTTCTATGATATGAACCACTCCTATGAGTCCAGTTTTAGATTCCGATGCTTCACTTCAGATTTACTGTATACCTTGGACCTTGTTATTGACGACGAAACACAGAAATTGCATCCGAATTTAATACAAAAGTTACAATGCCGACTTAAGTACAAGAGGACTGACACTATAATTTTCTATGATTGGAACCTTTCCTTTGAGTCAAGTTTCAGATTCCGATGCTTCACTTCAGGTTTACTGTATCCCTTGGACCTTCTTATTGACGATGAAACACAGTAATAGCATCCGAATATAATACAAAAGTCACAATGCCGATTTAAGTACAAGGGGACTGACACGATCACTTTCTATGATATGAACCGCTCCTGTGAGTCCAGTTTCAGTTTCCGATGCTTCACTTCAGGTTTACTGTATCCCTTGGACCTTGTTATTGACGATGAAACAAAGAAATTGCATCCGAATTTAATACAAAATGCTCAATGCCGACTTAAGTGCAAGAGGACTGAAAATCTCACTTTCTATGATATGAACCTCTTCTGTGAGTCCAGTTTTAGATTCCGATGCTTCACTTCAGGTTTACTGTATCCCTTGGACATTGTTATTGACGATGAACCACAGAAATTGCATCCAAATTTAATACAAAAGTTACAATGCCGACTTAAGTCTAAGAGGACTGACACTCTCACTTTCTATGATTTGAATCTCTCCTGTGAGTCCAGTTTTGATTCCGATGCTTCGCTTTGGGTTTACTGTATCTCGAGGACCCTCTTATTGACGATGAATCACAGAAATTGCATCCGAATTTAATACAAAAGGCACAAAGCCGAATTAAATACAAGAGGACTGACACTCTCACTTTCTATGATATGAACCACTCCTATGCGTCAAGTTTTAGATTCCGATGCTTCACTTCAGGTTTACTGTATACCTTGGATCTTCTTATTGACGATGAAACACAGAAATTGCATCCGAATTTAATACAAAAGTCACAATGCCGACTTAAGTACAAGAGGACTGACACTCTAATTTTCAATGATTTGAACCTTTCCTTTGGGTCCAGTTTCAGTTTCCGATGCTTCACTTCAGGTTTACTGTATCCCTTGGACCTTCTTATTTACGATGAAGCACAGTAATAGCATCCGAATTTAATACAAAAGTCACAATGCCGACTTAAGTACAAGAGGACGGACACGATCACTTTCTATGATATGAACCGCTCCTGTGAGTCCAGTTTTAGATTCCGATGCTTCACTTCAGGTTTACTGTATCCCTTGGACCTTCTTATTGACGATGAAACAAAGAAATTGCATCCGAATTTAATACAAAATGCACCTTGCCGACTTAAGTACAAGAGGACTGACAATCTCACTTTCTATGATATGAACCTCTTCTGTGAGTACAGTTTTAGATTCCGATGCTTCACATCAGGTTTACTCTATCCCTTGGACCTTCTTATTGACGATGAACCACAGAAATTGCATCCGAATTTAATACAAAAGGCACAATGCCGACTTAAGTCCAAGAGGACTGACACTCTTTCTTTCTATGATTTGAATCTCTCCTGTGAGTCCAGTTTTCATTCCGATGCTTCACTTCAGGTTTACTGTATCTCTCGGACAGTCTTATTGACGATGAATCACAGAAATTGCATCCAAATTTAATACAAAAGCACAATGCCGAATTAAGTACAAGGGGACTGACACTCTCACTTTCTATGATTTGAAACTCTCCTGTGAGTCCAGTTTTTGATTCCGATGATTCACTTCAGGTTTACTGTATACCTTTGACCTTCTTATTGACGATGAAACACAGAAATTGCATCCGAATTTCATACAAAATGCACAATGCCGACTTACGTACAAAAGGACTAACACTATCACTTTCTATGATTTGAACCTCTCCTGTGAGTCCAGTTTTAGATTCCGATACTTCACTTCAGGTTTACTGTCTCCCTTGGACCTTCTTATTGACGATGAGACATAGAAATTGCATCCGAATTTAATACAAATAGCACAATACCGACTTAAGTACAAGAGGACTGACACTCTCACTTTCTATGATATGAACCTCTATTGTGAGTCCAGTCTTAGATTCCGATGCTTCACTTCACGTTTAATGTATCCCTTGGACCTTCTTTTTGACGACGAATCACAGAAATTGCATCCGAATTTAATACAAAAGGCACAATGCCGACTTAAGTACAAGAGGACTGACACCTTAACTCTCTATGATTTGAACCCCTCCTGTGAGTCCAGTTTTAGATTCCGATGCTTCACTTCAGGTTTACTGTCTCCCTTGGACCTTCTTATTGATGATGAAAAACAGAAATTGCATCCGAATTTATTAAAAAAGGCACAATGCCGACCTAAGTACAAGAGGACTGACACTCTAACTCTCTATGATTTGAACCTCTCCTGTAATTCCGGTTTAAGAATTCCAATGCTTCACTTCAGGTTCACTGTATCCCTTGGACCTTCTTATTGACAATGAAACACAGAAATTGCATCCGAATTTAATATAAAATGCACAATGCCGACTTAAATGAAAGAGGGCTGACACTCTCACTTTCTATGATATGAACCACTCCTATGAGTCCAGTTTTAGATTCCGATGGTTCACTTCAGGTTTACTGTATACCTTGGACCTTCTTATTGACGAAGAACCACGGAAATTGCATCCGAATGTAATATAAAAGACACAATGCCGACTCAAGTACAAGCGGACCGATACTCTCACTTTCTATAATATGAACCAATCCTGTGAGTCCAGTTTTAGATTCCGATGCTTCACTTCAGGTTTACTGTATCCTTTGGACCTTCTTATTGATGATGAAACACAGTAATAGCATCAGAATTAAATACAAAAGTCACAATGCCGACTTAAGTACAAGAGGACTGACACGATTACTTTCTATGATATGAACCGCTCCTGTGAGTCCAGTTTTAGATTCCGATGCTTCACTTCAGGTTTACTGTATACCTTGGACCTTCTTATTGACGATGAAACAAAGAAATTGCATCCGAATTTAATACAAAAGGCACAATGCCGACTTAGGTACAAGAGGACTGACACTCTCAGTTTCTTTGATATGAACCTCTTCTGTGAGTCCAGTTTTAGATTCCGATGCTTCACTTCATGTTTACTGTATCCCTTGGACCTTCTTATTGACGATGAACCACAGAAATTGCATCAGAATTTAATACAAAAGGCACAATGCCGACTTAAGTACAAGAGTACTGACACTCTAACTCTCTATGATTGGAACCTCTCCTGTGAGTCAAGTTTTAAATTCCGATGCTTCACTTCAGGTTTACTGTATCCCTTGGACCATCTTATTGACGATGAAACACAGAAATTGCATCCGAATTTAATACAAAAGTCACAATGCCGACTTAAGTACAAGTGGACTGACACTCTAATTTTCTATGATTTGAACCTTTCCTTTGAGTCCAGTTTCAGATTCCGTTGCTTTACTTCAGGTTTACTGTATCCCTTGGACCTTCTTACTGACTATGAAACACAGTAATAGCATCTGAATTTAATTCAAAATTCACAATGCCGACTGAAGTACAAGAGGACTGACACGATCACTTTCTATGATATGAACCTCTTCTGTGAGGCCAGTTTTAGATTCCGATGCTTCACTTCAGGTTTACTTTATCCCTTGGACCTTCTTATGGACGATGAACCACAGAAATTGCATCCGAATTTAATACAAAAGCCACAATGCCGACTTAGGTACAAGCGGACCGATACTCTCACTTTCTATGATATGAACCAATCCCTAGAGTCCCGTTTTAGATTCCGATGCTTAACTTCAGGTTTACTGTATACCTAGGACCTTCTTATTGACGACGAAACCCAGAAATTGCATGCGA
The DNA here is from genome assembly GCF_023864345.2 of Schistocerca serialis cubense. Classification (NCBI taxonomy): domain Eukaryota; kingdom Metazoa; phylum Arthropoda; class Insecta; order Orthoptera; family Acrididae; genus Schistocerca; species Schistocerca serialis. The sequence continues at coordinate 21,209,442 of NC_064647.1, read as the reverse complement.
ATTGAATACAAAAGGCACAATGCCGACTTAAGTACAAGAGGACTGACACTCTAATTTTCTATGATTTGAACCATTCCTTTGAGTCCAGTTTCAGATTCCGATGCTTCACTTCAGGTTTACTGTATTCCTTGGACCTTCTTGTTTACGATGAAGCACAGTTATAGCATCCGAATTTAATACAAAAGTCACAATGCCGACTTAAGTACAAGAGGACTGACAATCTCACTTTCTATGATATGAACCTCTTCTGAGAGTACAGTTTTAGATTCCGATGCTTCACATCAGGTTTACTCTATCCCTTGGACCTTCTTATTGACGATGAACCACAGAAATTGCATCCGAATTTAATACAAAAGTCACAATGCCGACTTAAGTACAAGAGGACTGACACGATCACTATGTATGATATGAACCGCTCCTGTGAGTCCAGTTTTAGATTCCGATTCTTCACTTCAGGTTTACTGTATCTCTCGGACCCTCTTATTGACGATGAATCACAGAAATTGCATCCAAATTTAATACAAAAGCACAAAGCCGACTTAAGTACAAGAGCACTGACACTCTAACTCACTATGATTTGGACCTCTCCTGTGAGTCAAGTTTTAGATTCCGATGCTTCACTTCAGGTTTACTGTATCCCTTGGACCATCTTATTGACGATGAAACACAGAAATTGCATCCGAATTTAATACAAAAGCCACAATGCCGACTTAAGTACAAAAGGACTGACACTCTCACTTTCTATGATATGAACCTCTCCTGTGAGTCCGGTTTTAGATTCCGATGCTTCACTTCAGGTTTAGTGTATACCTTGGACCTTCTTATTGACGATAAAACACAGAAATTGCATCCGAACTTAATACAAAATGCACAATGCCAACTTAAGTTCAAGAGGACTGACACTCTCACTATCTATGATTTGAACCTCTTCTGTGAGTCCAGTTTTAGATTCTGATGCTTCACTTCAGGTTTGCTGTATCCCTTGGACCTTCTTATTGCCGATGAATCACAGAAATTGCATCCGAATTTAATACAAAAGGCACAATACCGACTTAAGTACAAGAGGACTGACACTCTCACTTTCTATGATATGAACATCTATTGTGAGTCCAGTCTTAGATTCCGATTCTTCACTTCAGGTTTAATGTATCCCTTGGACCTTCTTTTTGACGACGAATCACAGAAATTGCATCCGAATTTAATACAAAAGGCTCAATGCCGACTTAAGTGCAAGAGGACTGACACCTTAACTCTCTATGTTTTGAACCTCTCCTGCGAGTCCAGTTTTAGATTACTTAAGGTTTACTGTATCTCTTGGACCTTCTTATTGACGATGAAACACAGAAATTGCATCCGATTTTAATACACAAGGCACAATGCCGACTTAAATACAAGAGGACTGACACTCTCACTTTCTATGATATGAACCTCTCCTGTGAGTCCAGTTTTACATTCAGATGCTTCAATTCATGTTTACTGTGTCCCTTTGACCTTCATATTGACGATGAAACACAGAAATTGCATCCGAGATTAATACAAAAGGCACAATGCCGACTTAAGTACAAGAGAACTGACACTAACACTTTCTATGATTTGAACCTCTCCTGTGAGTCCAGTTTTAGATTCCGATGCTTCACTTCAGGTTTACTGTATCCCTTGGACCTTCTCATTGACAATGAAACACAGAAATTGCATCCGAATTTAATACAAAATGCTCAATGCCGACTTTAAAACAAATGGGCTGACACTCTCACTTTCTATGATATGAACCACTCCTGTGAGTCCAGTTTTAGATTACGATGCTTCACTTCTGGTTTACTGTATACCTTAGACCTTCGTACTGCCGATGAAACACAGAAATTGCATCCGAATTTAATACAAAAGGCACAATGCCGACTTAAGTACAAGAGGACTGACTCTCTAACTGTCTGTGATTTGAACCTCTCCTGTGAGTACAGTTTTAGATACCGATGCTTCACTTCAGGTTCACTGTATCCCTTGGACCTTCTTATTGACGAAGAACCACAGAAATTGCATCCGAATTTAATATAAAAGCCACAATGCCGACTCAAGTACAAGCGGACCGATACTCTTACTTTCTATGATATGAACCAATCCTGTGAGTCCAGTTTTAGATTCCGATGCTTCACTTCAGGTTTACTGTATCCCTTGGACCTTCTTATTGACGATGAAACACAGTAATAGCATCCGAATTTAATACAAAAGTCACAATGCCGACTTAAGTACAAGAGGACTGACACGATTACTTTCTATGATATGAACCGCTCCTGTGAGTCCAATTTTAGATTCCGATGCTTCACTTCAGGTTTACTGTATACCTTATACCTTCTTATTGACGATGAAATAAAGAAATTGCTTCCGAATTTAATACAAAAGGCACAATGCTGACTTAAGAACTAGAGGACTGACACTCTCACTTTCTATGATATGAACCTCTTCTGTGAGTCCAGTTTTAGATTCCGATGCTTCACATCATGTTTACTGTATCCCTTGGACCTTCTTATTGACGATGAACCACAGAAATTGCATCTGAATTTAATACAAAAGGCACAATGCCGACTTAAGTACAAGAGGACTGACACTCTCACTTTCTATGATTCGAATCTCTCCTGTGAGTCCAGTTTTGATTCCGATGCTTCACTTCAGGTTTACTGTATCTCTCGGACCCTCTTATTGACGATGAATCACACAAATTGCATCCGAATAAATACTAAAGGCACAATGCCGACTTAAGTACAAGAGTACTGACACTTTCACTTTCTATGATATGAACCTCCTCTGTGAGTCCGGTTTTAGATTCCCATGGTTCACTTCTGGTTTAATGTATACCTTGGACCTTCTTATTGACGATGAAACACAGAATTGCATCGGAATTTGATACAAAAGGCACAATGCCGAATTAAGTACAAGGGGACTGACACTCTCACTTTCTATGATTTGAAACTCTCCTGTGAGTCCAGTTTTAGATTCCGATGCTTCACTTCAGGTTTACTGTATACCTTGGACCTTCTTATTGACGATGAAACATAGGAATTGCATCCGAATTTAATACAAAAGCACAATGCCGACTTAAGTACAAGAGGACTGACACTCTAACTCTCCATGTTTTGAAACTCTCCTGTGAGTCCAGTTTTAGATTACTTAAGGTTTACTGTATCCCTTGGACGTTGTTATTGACGATGAAACACAGAAATTGCATCCGATTTTAATACAAAACGCACAATGCCGACTTAAGTACAAGAGGACTGACACTCTCACTTTCTATGATATGAACCTCTACTGAGAGTCTAGTTTTAGATTCAGATGCTTCACTTAATGTTTACTGTATCCCTTGGACCTTCTTATTGACGATGAAAAATAGAAATTGCATCCGAGATTAATACAAAATGCACAATGCCGACTTAAATACAAGAGGGTTGACACTCTCACTTTCTATGATATGAACCACTCCTGTGAGTCCAGTTTTAGATTCCGGTGCTTGACTTCAGGTTTACTGTATACCTTGGACCCTCTTATTGACGATGAAACACTGAAATTGCATCCGAATTTAATACAAAAGGCACAATGCCGACTTAAGTACAAGAGGACTGACAGTCTAAATTTCTATGATTTGAACCTCTCCTGTGAGTCCAGTTTTATATTCCGATGCTTCACTTCCGGTTTACTGTATCCCTTGGACCTTCTTATTGCCGATGAAACACAGATATTGCATCCGAATTTAATACAATAGGCACCATGCCGACTTAAGTACAAGAGGACTGACACTCTCACTTTCCATGATATGAAACTCTCCTGTGACTCCAGGTTTAGATTCCCATCCTTCACTTCAGGTTTACTGTATCCCTTAACCCTTTTTATTGATGATGAAACACAGAAATTGCATCCGAATTTAATACAAAAGGCACAATGCCGACTTAAGTACAAGAGGACTGACACTCTCACTTTCCATGATATGAAACTCTCCTGTGACTCCAGTTTTAGATTCCCATGCTTCACTTCAGGTTTACTGTATACCTTGGACCTTCTTATTGACGATGAAACACAGAAATTGCATCCGAATTTAATACAAAAGGAACAATGCCGAGTTAAGTACAAGAGGGCTAACACTCTCACTTTCTATGATAGGAACCACTCCTGTGTGTCCAGTTTTAGATTCCGATGCTTCACTCCAGGTTTACTGTATAGCTTGGACCTCCTTATTGACGATGAAACACAGTAATTGCATCCGAATTTCATACAAGAGGCACAATGCCGACTTAAGTACAAGGGGACTGACACTCTAACTCTCTATGATTTGAATCTCTCCTGTGAGTCCAGTTTTAGATTCCGACGCTTCACTTCAGGTTTACTATGTTTCTTGGACCTTCTTATTGACGATGAAACACAGAAATTGCATCAGAATTTAATACAAAAGGCACAATGTCGTTTTAAGTACAAGAGGACTGACACTCTCACTTTCTATGATATGAACCATCCTGTGAGTCCAGTTTTAGATTCCGATGCTTCACTTCAGGTTTACTGTATACCTTAGACCTCCTTATTGACGATGAAACACAGATATTGCATCCGAATTTAATACAAAAGGCACAATGCCGACTTAGGTACAAGAGGACTGACACTCTCACTTTCTGTGATATGAACCACTCCTGTGAGTCCAGTTTTGGATTCCGATGCTTCACTTCAGGTTTACCGTATACCTTGGACCTTCTTATTGACGATGAAACACAGAAATTATATCCGAATTTAATACAAAAGGCACAATGCCGACTTATGTACAACAGGACTGACACTCTCACTTTCTATGCTTTGAACCTCTCCTGTGAGTCCAGTTTTGTATTCCGATGCTTCACTTCATTTTTACTGTATCCCTTGGACCTTCTTATTGACGATGAAACACAGAAATTGCATCCGAATTTAATACAAAAGGCACAATGCCGAGTTAAGTACAAGAGGACTGACACTCTCACTTTCTATGATATGAACAACTCCTGTGAGTCCAGTTTTAGATTCCGATGCTTCAATTCAGGTTAACTGTATCCCTTGGACCTTTTTATTGACGATGAAACACAGAAATTGCATCCGAATTTAATACAAAATGCACAATGTCGACTTAAGTACAAGAGGACTGACACTCTAACTTTCTATGATTTTAACCTCTCCTGTGAGTCCAGTTTTAGATTCCGATGGTTGACTACAGGTTTACTGTATACCTTGGACCTTCTTATTGACGAAGAACCACAGAAATTGCATCCGAATTTAATATAAAAGCCACAATGCCGACTCAAGTACAAGCGGACCGATACTCTCACCTTCTATGATATGAACCAATCCTGTGAGTCCAGTTTTAGATTCCGATGCTTCACTTCAGGTTTACTGTATCCCTTGGACCTTCTTATTGACGATGAAACACAGTAATAGCATCCGAATTAAATACAAAAGTCACAATGCCGACTTAAGTGCAAGAGGACTGACACGAATACTTTCGATGATATGAACCGCTCCTGTGAGTCCAGTTTTAGATTCCGATGCTTCACTTCAGGTTTACTGCATACCTTGGACCTTCTTATTGACGATGAAACAAAGAAATTGCTTCCGAATTTAATATAAAAGGCACAATGCTGACTTAAGTACTTGAGGACTGACACTCTCACTTTCTATGATATGAACCTCTTCTGTGAGTCCAGTTTAAGATTCCGATGCTTCACTTCATGTTCACTGTATCCCTTGGACCTTCTTATTGACGATGAACCACAGAAATTGCATCAGAATTTAATACAAAAGGCACAATGCCGACTTAAGTACAAGAGGAATGACCCTCTCACTTTCTATGATTCGAATCTCTCCTGTGAGTCCAGTTTTGATTCCGATGCTTCACTTCAGGTTTACTGTATCTCTCGGACCCTCTTATTGACGATGAATCACACAAATTCCATCCGAATTTAATAGAAAAGGTACAATGCCGACTTAAGAACAAGAGGACTGACATTCTAACTCTCTATGATTTGAACCTCTCCTGTGTGTCCCGTTTTAGATTCCGATGCTTCACTTAAGGTTTACAGTATACCTTGGAACTTCTTATTGACGATGAAACACAGAAATTGCATCCGAATTTAATACAAAAGGCACAATGCCGACTTAAGTACAAGAGGACTGACACCTAAATTTCTATGATTTTTACCTCTCCTGTGAGTCCAGTTTTAGATTCAGATGCATCACTTCGGGTTTACTGTCTCCCTTGGGCCTTCTTATTGACGACGAAACACAGAAATTGCATCCGAATTTAATACAAAAGACACAATGCCGACTTAAGTACAAGAGGGCTAACACTCTCACTTTCTATGATAGGAACCACCCCTGTGTGTCCAGTTTTAGATTCCGATGCTTCACTTCAGGTTTACGGTATACCTTGGGCCTTCTTATTGACGATGAAACACAGAAATTGCATCCGAATTTAATACAAAAGGCACAATGCCGACTTAAGTACAAGGGGACTGACACTCTAAATTTCTATGGTTTGAACCTCTCCTGTGAGTCCAGTTTTAGATTCAGAGGCATCACTTTGGGTTTACTGTCTCCCTTTGGCCTTCTTATTGACGACGAAACACAGAAATTGCATCCGAATTTAATACAAAAGGGACAATGCCGACTTAAGTACAAGAGGGCTAACACTCTCACTTTCTATGATAGTAACCACTCCTGTGTGTCCAGTTTTAGAATCCGATGCTTCACTCCAGGTTTACTGTATAGCTTGGACCTCCTTATTGACGATGAAACACAATAATTGCATTCGAATTTCATACAAGAGGCACAATGCCGACATAAGTACAAGGGCACTGACACTCTAACTCTCTATGATTTGAATCTCTCCTGTGAGTCCGGTTTTAGATTCCGACGCTTCACTTCAGGTTTACTATGTTTCTTGGACCTTCTTATTGACGATGAAACACAGAAATTGCATCAGAATTTAATAAAAAAGGCACAATGTCGTTTTAAGTACAAGAGGACTGACACTCTCACTTTCTATGATATGAACCATTCTGTGAGTCCAGTTTCAGATTCCGATGCTTCACTTCAGGTTTACTGTATACCTTAGACCTCCTTATTGACGATGAAACACAGATATTGCATCCGAATTTAATACAAAAGGCACAATGCCGACTTAAGTACAAGAGGACTGACACTCTCACTTTCTATGATATGAACCTCTCCTGTGAGTCCAGTTTTAGATTCCGATGCTTCACTTCAGGTTTACTGTATACCTTGGACCCCCTTATTGACGATGAAACACAGAAATTTCATCCGAGTTTAATACAAAAGGCACAATGCCGACTTAAGTTCAAGAGGACTGACACTCTCACTTTCTGTGATATGAACCACTCCTGTGAGTCCAGTTTTGGATTCCGATGCTTCACTTCAGGTTACTGTATACCTTGGACCTTCTTATTGACGATGAAACACAGAAATTTTATCCGAATTTAATACAAAAGGCACAATGCCGACTTATGTACAACAGGACTGACACTCTCACTTTCTATGATTTGAACCTCTCCTGTGAGTCCAGTTTTGTATTCCGATGCTTCACTTCAGGTTTACTGTATCCCTTGGACCTTCTTATTGTCGATGAAACACAGAAATTGCATCCGAATTTAATACAAAAGGCACAATGCCGAGTTAAGTACAAGAGGACTGACACTCTCACTTTCTATGATATGAACCACTCCTGTGAGTCCAGTTTTAGATTCCGATGCTTCACTTCAGGTTAACTGTATCCCTTGGACGTTTTTATTGACGATGAAACACAGAAATTGCATCCGAAAATAATACAAAAGGCACAATTTCGACTTAAGTACAAGAGGACTGACACTCTAACTTTCTATGATTTTAACCTCTCCTGTGAGTCCAGTTTTAGATTCCGATGGTTGACTACAGGTTTACTGTATACCTTGGACCTTCTTATTGACGAAGAACCACAGAAATTGCATCCGAATTTAATATAAAAGCCACAATGCCGACTCAAGTACAAGCGGACCGATACTCTCACTTTCTATGATATGAACCAATCCTGTGAGTCCAGTTTTAGATTCCGATGCTTGACTTCAGGTTTACTGTATCCCTTGGATCTTCTTATTGACGATGAAACACAGTAATAGCATCCGAATTAAATACAAAAGTCACAATGCCGACTTAAGTGCAAGAGGACTGACACGATTACTTTCTATGATATGAACCGCTCCTCTGAGTGCAGTTTTAGATTCCGATGCTTCACTTCAGGTTTACTGTATACCTTGGACCTTCTTATTGACGATGAAACAAAGAAATTGCTTCCGAATTTAATACAAAAGGCACAATGCTGACTTAAGTACTTGAGGACTGACACTCTCACTTTCTATGATATGAACCTCTTCTGTGAGTCCAGTTTTAGATTCCGATGCTTCACTTCATGTTTACTGTATCCTTTGGACCTTCTTATTGACGATGAACCACAGAAATTGCATCAGAATTTAATACAAAAGGCACAATGCCGACTTAAGTACAAGAGGACTGACACTCTCACTTTCTATGATTCGAATCTCTCCTGTGAGTCCAGTTTTGATTCCGATGCTTCACTTCAGGTTTACTGTATCTCTCGGACCCTCTTATTGACGATGAATCACACAAATTGCATCCGAATTTAATAGAAAAGGTACAATGCCGACTTAAGAACAAGAGGACTGACATTCTAACTCTCTATGATTTGAACCTCTCCTGTGTGTCCCGTTTTAGATTCCGATGCTTCACTTAAGGTTTACAGTATACCTTGGAACTTCTTATTGACGATGAAACACAGAAATTGCATCCGAATTTAATACAAAGGCACAATGCCGACTTAAGTACAAGAGGACTGACACTCTAAATTTCTATGATTTGAACCTCTCCTGTGAGTCCAGTTTTAGATTCAGATGCATCACTTCGGGTTTACTGTCTCCCTTGGACCTTCTTATTGACGACGAAACACAGAAATAGCATCCGAATTTAATACAAAAGGCACAATGCCGACTTAAGTACAATATGGCTAACACTCTCACTTTCTATGATAGGAACCACTCCTGTGTGTCCAGTTTTAGATTCCGATGCTTAACTTCAGGTTTACGGTATACCTTGGGCCTTCTTATTGACGATGAAACACAGAAATTGCATCCGAATTTAATAGAAAAGGCACAATGCCAACTTAAGTACAAGAGGACTGACACTCTAAATTTCTATGATTTGAACCTCTCCTGTGAGTCCAGTTTTAGATTCAGATGCATCACTTCGGGTTTACTGTCTCCCTTTGGCCTTCTTATTGACGACGAAACACAGAAATTGCATCCGAATTTAATACAAAAGGGACAATGCCGACTTAAGTACAAGAGGGCTAACACTCTCACTTTCTATGATAGGAACCACTCCTTTGTGTCCAGTTTTAGATTCCGATGCTTCACTCCAGGTTTACTGTATAGCTTGGACCTCCTTATTGACAATGAAACACAATAATTGCATCCGAATTTCATACAAGAGGCACAATGCCGACTTAAGTACAAGGGCACTGACACTCTAACTCTCTATGATTTGAATCTCTCCTGTGCGTCCAGTTTTAGATTCCGACCCTTCACTTCAGGTTTACTATGTTTCTTGGACCTTCTTATTGACGATGAAACACAGAAATTGCATCAGAATTTAATACAAAAGGCACAATGTCGTTTTAAGTACAAGAGGACTGACACTCTCACTTTCTATGATATGAACCATCCTGTGAGTCCAGTTTTAGATTCCGATGCTTCACTTCAGGTTTACTGTATACCTTAGACCTCCTTATTGACGATGAAACACAGATATTGCATCCGAATTTAATACAAAAGGCACAATGCCGACTTAAGTACAAGAGGACTGACACTTTCACTTTCTATGATATGAACCTCTCCTGTGAGTCCAGTTTTAGATTCCGATGCTTCACTTCAGGTTTACTGTATACCTTGGACCTCCTTATTGACGATGAAACACAGAAATATCATCCGAGTTTAATACAAAAGGCACAATGCCGACTTAAGTTCAAGAGGACTGACACTCTCACTTTCTGTGATATGAACCACTCCTGTGAGTCCAGTTTTGGATTCCGATGCTTCACTTCAGGTTTACTGTATACCTTGGACCTTCTTATTGACGATGAAACACAGAAATTTTATCCGAATTTAATACAAAAGGCACAATGCCGACTTATGTACAACAGGACTGACACTCTCACTTTCTATGATTTGAACCTCTCCTGTGAGTCCAGTTTTGTATTCCGATGCTTCACTTCAGGTTTACTGTATCCCTTGGATCTTCTTATTGTCGATGAAACACAGAAATTTTATCCGAATTTAATACAAAAGGCACAATGCCGAGTTAAGTACAAGAGGACTGACACTCTCACTTTCTATGATATGAACCTCTCCTGTGAGTCCAGTTTTAGATTCCGATGCTTCACTTCAGGTTAATTGTATCCCTTGGACCTTTTTATTGACGATGAAACACAGAAATTGCATCCGAATTTTATACAAAAGGCACAATGTCGACTTAAGTACAAGAGGACTGACACTCTAACTTTCTATGATTTTAACCTCTCCTGTGAGTCCAGTTTTAGATTCCGATGGTTGACTACTGGTTTACTGTATACCTTGGACCTTCTTATTGACGAAGAACCACAGAAATTGCATCCGAATTTAATATAAAAGCCAGAATGCCGACTCAAGTACAAGCGGACCGATACTCTCACTTTCTATGATATGAACCAATCCTGTGAGTCCAGTTTTAGATTCCGATGCTTGACTTCAGGTTTACTGTATCCCTTGGACCTTCTTATTGACGATGAAACACAGTAATAGCATCCGAATTAAATACAAAAGTCACAATGCCGACTTAAGTGCAAGAGGACTGACACGATTACTTTCTATGATATGAACCGCTCCAGTGAGTCCAGTTTTAGATTCCGATGCTTCACTTCAGGTTTACTGTATAACTTGGACCTTCTCATTGACGATGAAACAAAGAAATTTCTTCCGAATTTAATACAAAAGGCACAATGCTGACTTAAGTACTTGAGGACTGACACTCTCTCTTTCTATGATATGAACCTCTTCTGTGAGTCCAGTTTTAGATTCCGATGCTTCACTTCATGTTTACTGTATCCCTTGGACCTTCTTATTGACGATGAACCACAGAAATTGCATCAGAATTTAATACAAAAGGCACAATGCCGACTTAAGTACAAGAGGACTGACACTCTCACTTTCTATGATTCGAATCTCTCCTGTGAGTCCAGTTTTGATTCCGATGCTTCACTTCAGGCTTACTGTATCTCTCGGACCCTCTTATTGACGATGAATCACACAAATTGCATCCGAATTTAATAGAAAAGGTACAATGCCGACTTAAGAACAGGAGGACTGACATTCTAACTCTCTATGATATGAACCTCTCCTGTGTGTCCCGTTTTAGATTCCGATGCTTCACTTAAGGTTTACAGTATACCTTGGAACTTCTTATTGACGATGAAACACAGAAATTGCATCCAAATTTAATACAAGAGGCACAATGCCGACTTAAGTACAAGAGGACTGACACTCTAAATTTCTATGATTTGAACCTCTCCTGTGAGTCCAGTTTTAGATTCAGATGCATCACTTCGGGTTTACTGTCTCCCTTGGACCTTCTTATTGACGACGAAACACAGAAATTGCATCCGAATTTAATACAAAAGGCACAATGCCGACTTAAGTACAAGAGGGCTAACACTCACACTTTCTATGATAGGAACCACTCCTGTGAGTCCAGTTTTATATTCCGATGCTTCATTTCAGGTTTACTGTCTCTCTTCTTCCTTCTTATTGACGATGAAACACAGAAATTGCATCCGAATTTAATACAAAAGGCACAATGCCGCCTTAAGTACAAGAGGACTGACACTCTCACTTTCTGTGATAAGAACCTCTACTGTGAGTTCAGTTTTAGATTCCGATGCTTCACTCCAGGTTTACTGTATAGCTTGGACCGCGTTATTGACGATGAAACACAGTAATTGCATCCGAATTTCATACAAGCGGCACAATGCCGACTTAAGTTCAAGGGGACTGACACTCTAACTCTCTATGATTTGAATCTCTCCTGTGAGTCCAGTTTTAGATTCCGACGCTTCACTTCAGGTTTACTATATCCCTTGGACCTTCTTATTGACGATGAAACACAGAAATTGCATCAGAATTTAATACAAAAGGCACAATGTCGTTTTAAGTACAAGAGGACTGACACTCTCACTTTCTATGATATGAACCATCCTGTGAGTCCAGTTTTAGATTCCGATGCTTCACTTCAGGTTTACTGTATACCTTAGACCTTCTTATTGACGATGAAACACAGATATTGCATCCGAATTTAATACAAAAGGCGCAATGCCGACTTAAGTACAAGAGGACTGACACTCTCACTTTCTATGATATGAACCTCTCCTGCTTGTCCAGTTTTAGATTCCGATGCTTCACTTCAGGTTTACAGTATACCTTGGACATTCTTATTGACGATGAAACACAGAAATTTCATCCGAGTTTAATACAAAAGGCACAATGCCGACTTAAGTTCAAGAGGACTGACACTCTCACTTTCTGTGATATGAACCACTCCTGTGAGTCCAGTTTTGGATTCTGATGCTTCGCTTCAGGTTTACTGTATACCTTGGACCTTCTTATTGACGATGAAACACAGAAATTTTATCCGAATTTAATACAAAAGGCACAATGCCGACTTATGTACAACAGGACTGACACTCTCACTTTCTATGATTTGAACCTCTCCTGTGAGTCCAGTTTTGTATTGCGATGCTTCACTTCATTTTTACTGTATCCCTTGGACCTTCTTATTGACGATGAAACACAGAATTTGCATCCGAATTTAATACAAAATGCACAATGCTGACTCAAGTACAAGAGAACTAACACTCTCACTTACCATGATATGAAACTCTCCTGTGAGTCCAGTTTTAGATTCCCATGCTTCACTTCAGGTTTACTGTATACCTTGGACATTCTTATTGACGATGAAACACAGAAATTGCATCCGAATTTAATACAATAGGCACAATGACGACTTAAGTACAAGAGGACTGACACTCTAACTTACAATGATTTGAACCTCTCCTGTGAGTCCAGTTTTAGATTCCGATGCTTCACTTCAGGTTTACTGTATCCCTTGGACCTTCTTTTTGACGATGAAACACAGAAATTGCATCCGATTTTAATACAAAAGGCACAATGCCGAGTTAAGTACAAGCTGACTGACACTCTCACTTTCTATGATATGAACCACTCCTGTGAGTCCAGTTTTAGATTCCGATGCTTCACTTCTGGTTAACTGTATCCCCTTGGACCTTTTTATTGACGATGAAACACAGTAATAGTATCCGAATTAAATACAAAAGTCACAATGCCGACTTAAGTGCAAGAGGACTGACACGATTACTTTCTATGATATGAACCGCTCCTGTGAGTCCAGTTTTAGATTCCGATGCTTCACTTCAGGTTTACTGTATACCTTAGACCTTCTTATTGACGATGAAACACAGATATTGCATCCGAATTTAATACAAAAGGCACAATGCCGACTTAAGAACAAGAGGACTGACATTCTAACTCTCTATGACTTGAACCTCTCCTGTGTGTCCCGTTTTAGATTCAGATGCTTCACTTAAGGTCTACAGTATACCTTGTAACTTCTTATTGACGATCAAACACAGAAATTGCATCCGAATTTAATACAAAAGGCACAATGCCGACTTAAGTACAAGAGGACTGACACTCTAAATTTCTATGATTTGAACCTCTCCTGTGAGTCCAGTTTTAGATTCAGATGCATCACTTCGGGTTTACTGTCTCCCTTGGACCTTCTTATTGACGACGAAACACAGAAATTGCATCCGAATTTAATACAAAAGGCACAATGACGACTTCAGTACAAGAGGACTGACACTCTCTCTTTCTATGATATGAACCTCTCCTGTGAGTCCAGTTTTATATTCCGATGCTTTACTTCAGGTTTACTGTCTCCCTTCTTCCTTCTTATTGACGATGAAACACAGAAATTGCATCCGAATTTAATACAATAGGCACAATGCCGACTTAAGTACAAGAGGACTGACACTCTCACTTTCAATGATATGGACCACTCCTGTGAGTCAAGTTTTAGATTCTGATGCTTCACTTCAGGTTTACTGTATACCTTGCACCTTCTTATTGACGATGAAACACAGAAATTGCATCCGAATTTAATACAAAAGGCACTATGCCGCCTTAAGTACAAGAGGACTGACAGTCTCACTTTCTATGATATGAACCTCTACTGTGAGTTCAGTTTTAGATTCCGATGCTTCACTCCAGGTTTACTGTATAGCTTGGACCGCCTTATTGACGATGAAACACAGTAATTGCATCCCAATTTCATACAAGCGGCACAATGCCGACTTAAGTAAAAGGGGACTGATACTCTAACTCTCTATGATTTGAATCTCTCCTGTGAGTCCAGTTTTAGATTCCGAAGCTTCACTTCAGGTTTACTATATCCCTTGGACCTTCTTATTGACGATGAAACACAGAAATTGCATCAGAATTTAATACAAAAGGCACAATGTCGTTTTAAGTACAAGAGGACTGACACTCTCACTTTCTATGATATGAACCATCCTGTGAGTCCAGTTTTAGATTCCGATGCTTCACTTCACGTTTACTGTATACCTTAGACCTTCTTATTGACGATGAAACACAGATATTGCATCCGAATTTAATACAAAACGCACAATGCCGACAAGTACAAGAGGACTGACACTCTCACTTTCTATGATATGAACCTCTCCTGCTTGTCCAGTTTTAGATTCCGATGCTTCACTTCAGGTTTACTGTATACCTTGGACCTTCTTATTGACGATGAAACACAGAAATTTCATCCGAGTTTAATACAAAAGGCACAATGCCGATTTAAGTTCAAGAGGACTGACACTCTCACTTTCTGTGATATGAACCACTCCTGTGAGTCCAGTTTTGGATTCCGATGCTTCGCTTCAGGTTTACTGTATACCTTGGACCTTCTTATTGACGATGAAACACAGAAATTTTATCCGAATTTAATACAAAAGGCACAATGCCGACCTATGTACAATAGGACTGACACTCTCACTTGCTATGATTTGAACCTCTCCTGTGAGTCCAGTTTTGTATTGCGATGCTTCACTTCAGGTTTACTGTATCCCTTGGACCTTCTTATTGACGATGAAACACAGAAATTGCATCCGAATTTAATACAAAAGGCACAATGCTGACTCAAGTACAAGAGAACTGACACTCTCACTTACCATGATATGAAACTCTCCTGTGAGTCCAGTTTTAGATTCCCATGCTTCACTTCAGGTTTACTGTATACCTTGGACATTCTTATTGACGATGAAACACAGAAATTGCATCCGAATTTAATACAATAGGCACAATGACGACTTAAGTACAAGAGGACTGACACTCTAACTTACAATGATTTGAACCTCTCCTGTGAGTCCAGTTTTAGATTCCGATGCTTCACTTCAGGTTTACTGTATCCCTTGGACCTTCTTATTGACGATGAAACACAGAAATTGCATCCGAATTTAATACAAAAGGCACAATGCCGAGTTAAGTACAAGAGGACTGACACTCTCACTTTCTATGATATGAACCACTCCTGTGAGTCCAGTTTTAGATTCCGATGCTTCACTTCAGGTTAACTGTATCCCCTTGGACCTTGTTATTGACGATGAAACATAGTCATAGCATCCGAATTATATACAAAAGTCACAATGCCGACTTAAGTGCAAGGGGACTGACACGATTACTTTCTATGATATGAACCGCTCCTGTGAGTCCAGTTTTAGATTCCGATGCTTCACTTCAGGTTTACTGTATACCTTGGACCTTCTTATTGACGATGAAACAAAGAAATTGCTTCCGAATTTAATACAAAAGGCCCAATGCTGACTTACGTACTTGAGGACTGACACTCTCACTTTCTATGATATGAACCTCTTCTGTGAGTCCAGTTTTAGATTCCGATGCATCACTTAAGGTTTACAGTATACCTTGGAACTTCTTATTGACGATGAAACACAGAAATTGAATCCGAATTTAATACAAAAGGCACAATGCCGACTTAAGTACAAGAGGACTGACACTCTAAATTTCTACGATTTGAACCTCTCCTGTGAGTCCAGTTTTAGATTCAGATGCATCACTTCGGGTTTACTGTCTCCCTTGGACCTTCTTATTGACGACGAAACACAGAAATTGCATCCGAATTTAATACAAAAGGCACAATGCCGACTTAAGTACAAGAGGGCTAACACTCTCACTTCCTATGATAGGAACCACTCCTGTGTGTCCAGTTTTAGATTCCGATGCTTCAGTTCAGGTTTACGGTATACCTTGGGCCTTCTTATTGACGATGAAACACAAAAATTGCATCCGAATTTAATACAAAAGGCACACTGCCGACTTAAGTACAAGAGGACTGACACTCTCTCTTTCTATGATATGAACCTCTCCTGTGAGTCCAGTTTTATATTCCGATGCTTCACTTCAGGTTTACTGTCACCCTTCTTCCTTCTTATTGACGATGAAACACAGAAATTGCATCCGAATTTAATACAATAGGCACAATGCCGCCTTAAGTACAAGAGGACTGACACTCTCACTTTCTATGATATGAACCTCTACTGTGAGTTCAGTTTTAGATTCCGATGCTTCACTCCAGGTTTACTGTATAGCTTGGACCGCCTTATTGACGATGAAACACAGTAATTGCATCCGAATTTCATACAAGCGGCACAATGCCGACTTAAGTACAAGGGGACTGACCCTCTAACTCTCTATGATTTGAATCTCTCCTGTGAGTCCAGTTTTAGATTCCGACGCTTCACTTCAGGTTTACTATATCCCTTGGACCTTCTTATTGACGATGAAACACAGAAATTGCATCAGAATTTAATACAAAAGGCACAATGTCGTTTTAAGTACAAGAGGACTGACACTCTCACTTTCTATGATATGAACCATCCTGTGAGTCCAGTTTTAGATTCCGATGCTTCACTTCAGGTTTACTGTAT
The DNA here is from genome assembly GCF_023864345.2 of Schistocerca serialis cubense. Taxonomy (NCBI): domain Eukaryota; kingdom Metazoa; phylum Arthropoda; class Insecta; order Orthoptera; family Acrididae; genus Schistocerca; species Schistocerca serialis. The sequence continues at coordinate 21,192,254 of NC_064647.1, read as the reverse complement.
ACCTTATACCTTCTTATTGACGATGAAACACAGATATTGCATCCGAATTTAATACAAAAGGCACAATGCCGACTTAAGTACAAGACGACTGACTCTCTCACTTTCTATGATATGAACCTCTCCTGCTCGTCCAGTTTTAGATTCCGATGCTTCACTTCAGAATTACTGTATACCTTGGACCTTCTTATTGACGATGAAACACAGAAATTTCATCCGTGTTTAATACAAAAGGCACAATGCCGACTTATGTACAACAGGACTGACACTCTCACTTTCTATGATTTGAACCTCTCCTGTGAGTCCAGTTTTGTATTAAGATGCTTCACTTCAGGTTTACTGTATCCCTTGGACCTTCTTATTGACGATGAAACACAGAAATTACATCCGAATTTAATAGAAAAGGCACAATGCTGACTTAAGTACAAGAGAACTGACACTCTCACTTACCATGATATGAAACTCTCCTGTGAGTCCAGTTTTAGATTCCCATGCTTCACTTCAGGTTTACTGTATACCTTGGACATTCTTATTGACGATGAAACACAGATATTGCATCCGAATTTAATACAATAGGCACAATGCCGACTTAAGTACAAGAGGACTGACACTCTAACTTACAATGATTTGAACCTCTTATGTGAGTCCAGTTTTAGATTCCGATGCTTCACTTCAGGTTTACTATATCCCTTGGACCTTCTTATTGACGATGAAACACAGAAATTGCATCCGAATTTAATACAAAAGGCAGAATGCCGAGTTAAGTACAAGAGGACTGACACTCTCACTTTCTATGATATGAACCACTCCTGTGAGTCCAGTTTTAGATTCCGATGCTTCACTTCAGGTTAACTGTATCCCCTTGGACCTTTTTATTGACGATGAAACACAGAAATTGCATCCGAATTTAATACAAAAGGCACAATGTCGACTTAAGTACAAGAGGAATGACACTCTCACTTTCTATGATGTGAACCATCCTGTGAGTCCAGTTTTAGATTCCGATGCTTCACTTCAGGTTTACTGTATACCTTAGACCTTCTTATTGACGATGAAACACAGAAATTGCATCCGAATTAAATACAAAAGGCACAATGCCGACTTAAGTACAAGAGGACTGAACTCTCACTTTCTATGATTTGAACCTCTCCTGTGAGTCCAGTTTTAGATTCCGATGCTTCACTTCAGGTTTACTGTATCCCTTGGACCTTCTTATTGACGTTGAAACACAGAAATTGCATCCGAATTTAATACAAAGGCACAATGTCGACTTAAGTACAAGAGGACTGACACTCTCACTTTCCATGATATGAAGCTCTCCTGTGACTCCAGTTTTAGATTCCCATGCTTCACTTCAGGTTTACTGTATACCTTGGACCTTCTTATTGACGAAGAAACACAGAAATTGCATCCGAATTTAATACAAAAGGCACAATGGCGACTTAAGTACAAGAGGACTGACACTCTAACTCTATGATTTGAACCTCTCATGTGAGTCCAGTTTTAGATTCCGACGCTACACTTCAGGTTTACTATATCCCTTGGACCTTCTTATTGACGATGAAACACAGAAATTGCATCCGAATTTAATACAAAGGCACAATGCCGAGTTAAGTACAAGAGGACTGACACTCTCACTTCCTATGATATGAACCCCTCCTGTGAGTCCAGTTTTAGATTCCGATGCTTCACTTCAGGTCTACTGTATACCTTGGACCTTCTTATTGACGATGAAACCCAGAAATTTCATCCGAGTTTAATACAAAAGGCACAATGCCGATTTAAGTACAAGAGGACTGATACTCTCACTTTCTATGATATGAACCTCTCCTGTGAGTCCAGTTTTAGATTCCGATGCTTCACTTCAGGTTTACTATATCCCTTGGACCTTCTTATTGATGATGAAACACAGAAATTGCATCCGAATTTAATACAAAAGGCACAATGCTGAATTAAGTACAAGAGGACTGACACTCTCACTTTCTATGATATGAACCACTCCTGTGAGTCCTGTTTTAGATTCCGATGCTTCACTTCAGGTTAACTGTATCCCCTTGGACTTTTTTATTGACGATGAAACACAGAAATTGCATCCGAATTTAATACAAAAAGCACAATGTCGACTTAAGTACAAGAGGAATGACACTCTCACTTTCTATGATGTGAACCATCCTGTGAGTCCAGTTTTAGATTCCGATGCTTCACTTCAGGTTTACTGTATACCTTAGACCTTCTTATTGACGATGAAACACAGAAATTGCATCCGAATTAAATACAAAATGCACAATGCCGAGTTAAGTACAAGAGGACTGACACTCTTACTTTCTATGATATGAACCCCTCCTGTGAGTCCAGTTTTAGATTCCGATGCTTCACTTCAGGTCTACTGTATACCTTGGACCTTCTTATTGACGATGAAACCCAGAAATTTCATCCGAGTTAAATACAAAAGGCACAATGCCGATTTAAGTACAAGAGGACTGACACTCTCACTTTCTATGATATGAACCTCTCCTGTGAGTCCAGTTTTAGATTCCGATGCTTCACTTCAGGTTTACTGTATACCTTGGACCTTCTTATTGACGATGAAACACAGAAATTTCATCCGAGTTGAATACAAAAGGCACAATGCCGACTTAAGTACAAGAGGACTGACACTCTAACTGTCTGTGATTTGAACCTCTCCTGTGAGTCCAGTTTTAGATTCCGATGCTTCACTTCAGGTTTACTGTATCCCTTGGACCTTCTTATTGACGATGAAACATAGAAATTGCATCCGAATTTAATACAAAAGGCACAATGCCGAGTTAAGTACAAGAGGACTGACACTCTCACTTTCTATGATATGAACCCCTCCTGGGAGTCCAGTTTTCGATTGCGATGCTTCACTTCAGGTTTACTGTATACCTTGGACCTTCTTATTGACCATGAAACACAGAAATATCATCCGAGTTTATTACAAAAGGCACAATGCCGACTTAAGTACAAGAGGACTGACACTCTCACTTTCTATGATGTGAACCATCCTGTGAGTCCAGTTTTAGATTCCGATGCTTCACTTCAGGTTTACTGTATACCATAGACCTTCTTATTGACGATGAAACACAGAAATTGCATCCGAATTAAATACAAAAGGCACAATGCCGACTTAAGTACAAGAGGACTGACACTCTCACTTTCTATGATTTGAACCTCTCCTGTGAGTCCAGTTTTAGATTCCGATGCTTCACTTCAGGTTTACTGTATACCTTGGACCTTCTTATTGACGATGAAACACAGAAATTGCATCCGAATTTAATACAAAGGCACAATGCCGACTTAAGTACAAGAGGACTGACACTCTCACTTTCCATGATTTGAAGCTCTCCTGTGACTCCAGTTTTAGATTACCATGCTTCACTTCAGGGTTACTGTATACCTTGGACCTTCTTATTGACGAAGAAACACAGAAATTGCATCCGAATTTAATACAAAAGGCACAATGCCGACTTAAGTACAAGAGGACTGACACTCTAACTCTCTATGATTTGAACCTCTCCTGTGAGTCCAGTTTTACATTCCGACGCTACACTTCAGGTTTACTATATCCCTTGGACCTTCTTATTGACGATGAAACACAGAAATTGCATCAGAATTTAATACAAAAGGCACAATGTCTTTTTAAGTACAAGAGGACTGACACTCTCACTTTCTATGATATGAACCATCCTGTGAGTCCAGTTTTAGATTCCGATGCTTCCCTTCAGGTTTACTGTATACCTTAGACCTTCTTATTGACGATGAAACACAGAAATTGCATCCGAACTTAATACAAAATGCACAATGCCGACATAAGTACAAGAGGACTGACACTCTAACTGTCTATGATTTGAACCTCTCCTGTGAGTCCAGTTTTAGATTCCGATGCTCACTTCAGGTTTACTGTATCCCTTGGTCCTTCTTATTGACGATGAAACACAGAAATTGCATCCGAATTTAATACAAAAGGCACAATGCCGACTTAAGTTCAAGAGGACTGACACTCTCACTTTCTGTGATATGAACCACTCCTGTGAGTCCAGTTTTGGATTCCGATGCTTCACTTCAGGTTTACTGTATACCTTGGACCTTCTTATTGACGATGAAACACAGAAATTGCATCCGAATTTAATACAAAAGGCACAATGCCGACTTAAGTACAAGAGGACTGACACTCTCACTTTCTATGATTTGAACCTCTCCTGTGAGTCCAGTATTGTATTCCGATGCTTCACTTCAGGTTTACTGTATCCCTTGGACCTTCTTATTGACGATGAAACACAGAAATTGCATCCGAATTTAATACAAAAGGCACAATGTCGACATAAGTACAAGAGGACTGACACTCTCACTTACCATGATAGGAAACTCTCCTGTGAGTCCAGTTTTAGATTCCCATGCTTCACTTCAGGTTCACTGTATATCTTGGACCTTCTTATTGACCATGAAACACAGAAATATCATCCGAGTTTAATACAAAAGGCACAATGCCGACTTAAGTACAAGAGGACTGACACTCTCACTTTCTGTGATATGAACCACTCCTGTGAGTCCAGTTTTGGATTCCGATGCTTAACTTCAGGTTTACTGTATACCTTGGACCTTCTTATTGTCGATGAAATACAGAAATTTTATCTGAATTTAATACAAAAGGCACAATGCCGACTTAAGTACAAGAGGACTGACACTTTCACTTTCTATGATTTGAACTTCTCCTGTGAGTCCAGTTTTAGATTCCGATGCTTCACTTCAGGTTTACTGTATCCCATGGACCTTCTTATTGACGATGAAATACAGAAGTTGCATCCGAATGTAATACAAAAGGCACAATGCCGACTTATGTACAGGAGGACTGACACTCTCACTTTCCATGATATGAAGCTCTCCTGTGACTCCAGTTTTAGTTTCCCATGCTTCACTTCAGGTTTACTGTATACCATGGACCTTCTTATTGACGATGAAACACAGAACTTGCATCCGAATTTAATACTAATGGCACAATGCCGACCTAAGTACAAGATAACTGACACTCTCACTTTCTATGATTTGAACCTCTCCTGTGAGTGCAGTTTTAGATTCCGATGCTTGACTTCAGGTTTACTGTATCTCTTGGACCTTCATATTGATGATGAAACACAGAAATTGCATCCGAATTTAATAAAAAAGGCACAATGCTGACTTAAGAACAAGAGGACTGACAATCTAACTTTCTACGATTTGAACCTTTCCTGTAAGTCCCGTTTTAGATTCCGATGCTTCACTTCAGGTTTACAATATACCTTGGAACTTCTTATTCACGATGAAACACAGAAATTGCATCCGAATTTAATACAAAAGACGCAATGCCAACTTAAGTACATGAGGACTGACACTCTAACTTTCTATGCTTTGAACCTCTCCTGTGAGTACAGTTTTGGATTCAGATGCTTCACTTCAGGTTTACTGTCTCCCTTGGACCTTCTTATTGACGGTGAAACACAGAAACTGCAACCGAATTTAATACAAAAGGCACAATGCCGATTTAAGTACCAGAGGACTGACACTCTCACTTTCTATGATATGAACCCCTCCTGTGAGTCCAGTTTTAGATTCCGATGCTTCACTTCAGGTCTACTGTATACCTTGGACCTTCTTATTGACGATGAAACCCAGAAATTTCATCCGAGTTTAATACAAAAGGCACAATGCCGATTTAAGTACAAGAGGACTGACACTCTCACTTTCTATGATATGAACCTCTCCTGTGAGTCCAGTTTTAGATTCCGATGCTTCACTTCAGTTTTACTGTATACCTTGGACCTTCTTATTGACGATGAAACACAGAAATTTCATCCGAGTTTAATACAAAAGGCACAACGCCGACTTAAGTTCAAGCGGACTGACACTCTCACTTTCTGTGATATGAAACACTCCTGTGAGTCCAGTTTTGTATTCCGATGCTTCACTTCAAGTTTACTGTATACCTTGGACCTTCTTATTGATGATGAAACACAGAAATTGCATCCGAGTTTAATACAAAAGGCACAATGCCGACTTAAGTACAAGAGGACTGATACTCTAAATGTCTATGATTTGAACCTCTCCTGTGAGTCCAGTTTTAGATTCCGATGCTACACTTCAGGTTTACTGTATCCCTTGGACCTTCTTATTGACGATGAAACACAGACATTGCATCCGAATTTAATACAAAAGGCACAATGCCGAGTTAAGTACAAGAGGACTGACACTCTCACTTTCTATGATATGAACCCCTCCTGGGAGTCCAGTTTTCGATTGCGATGCTTCACTTCAGGTTTACTGTATACCTTGGACCTTTTTATTGACCATGAAACACAGAAATATCATCCGAGTTTAATACAAAAGGCACAATGCCGAATTAAGTACAAGAGGACAGACACTCTCACTTTCTATGATGTGAACCATCCTGTGAGTCCAGTTTTAGATTCCGATGCTTCACTTCAGGTTTACTGTATACCATAGACCTTCTTATTGACGATGAAACACAGAAATTGCATCCGAATTAAATACAAAAGGCACAATGCCGACTTAAGTACAAGAGGACTGACACTCTCACTTTCTATGATTTGAACCTCTCCTGTGAGTCCAGTTTTAGATTCCGATGCTTCACTTCAGGTTTACTGTATACCTTGGACCTTCTTATTGACGATGAAACACAGAAATTGCATCCGAATTTAATACAAAGGCACAATGCCGACTTAAGTACAAGTGGACTGACACTCTCACTTTCCATGATATGAAGCTCTCCTGTGACTCCAGTTTTAGATTACCATGCTTCACTTCAGGTTTACTGTATACCTTGGACCTTCTTATTGACGAAGAAACACAGAAATTGCATCCTAATTTAATACAAAAGGCACAATGCCGACTTAAGTACAAGAGGACTGACACTCTAACTCTCTATGATTTGAACCTCTCCTGTGAGTCCAGTTTTACATTCCGACGCTACACTTCAGGTTTACTATATCCCTTGGACCTTCTTATTGACGATGAAACACAGAAATTGCATCAGAATTTAATACATAAGGCACAATGTCTTTTTAAGTACAAGAGGACTGACACTCTCACTTTCTATGATATGAACCATCCTGTGAGTCCAGTTTTAGATTCCGATGCTTCACTTCAGGTTTACTGTATACCTTAGACCTTCTTATTGACGATGAAACACAGAAATTGCATCCGAACTTAATACAAAATGCACAATGCCGACATAAGTACAAGAGGACTGACACTCTAACTGTCTATGATTTGAACCTCTCCTGTGAGTCCAGTTTTAGATTCCGATGCTTCACTTCAGGTTTACTGTATGCCTTGGTCCTTCTTATTGACGATGAAACACAGAAATTGCATCCGAATTTAATACAAAAGGCACAATGCCGACTTAAGTTCAAGAGGACTGACACTCTCACTTTCTGTGATATGAACCACTCCTGTGAGTCCAGTTTTGGATTCCGATGCTTCACTTCAGGTTTACTGTATACCTTGGACCTTCTTATTGACGATGGAACACAGAAATTGCATCCGAATTTAATACAAAAGGCACAATGCCGACTTAAGTACAAGAGGACTGACACTCTCACTTTCTATGATTTGAACCTCTCCTGTGAGTCCAGTTTTGTATTCCGATGCTTCACTTCAGGTTTACTGTATCCCTTGGACCTTCTTATTGACGATGAAACACAGAAATTGCATCCGAATTTAATACAAAAGGCACAATGCCGACATAAGTACAAGAGGACTGACACTCTCACTTACCATGATAGGAAACTCTCCTGTGAGTCCAGTTTTAGATTCCCATGCTTCACTTCAGGTTCACTGTATATCTTGGACCTTCTTATTGACCATGAAACACAGAAATATCATCCGAGTTTAATACAAAAGGCACAATGCCGACTTAAGTACAAGAGGACTGATACTCTAAATGTCTATGATTTGAACCTCTCCTGTGAGTCCAGTTTTAGATTCAGATGCTTCACTTCAGGTTTACTGTATCCCTTGGACCTTCTTTTTGACGATGAAACACAGACATTGCATCCGAATTTAATACAAAATGCACAATGCCGAGTTAAGTACAAGAGGACTGACACTCTCACTTTCTATGATATGAACCCCTCCTGGGAGTCCAGTTTTCGATTCCGATGCTTCACTTCAGGTTTACTGTATACCTTGGACCTTCTTATTGACCATGAAACACAGAAATATCATCCGAGTTTAATACAAAAGGCACAATGCCGACCTAAGTACAAGAGGACTGACACTCTCACTTTCTGTGATATGAACCACTCCTGTGAGTCCAGTTTTAGATTCCGATGCTTCACTTCAGGTTTACTGCATACCATAGACCTTCTTATTGACGATGAAACACAGAAATTGCATCCGAATTAAATACAAATGGCACAATGCCGACTTAAGTACAAGAGGACTGACACTCTCACTTTCTATGATTTGAACCTCTCCTGTGAGTCCAGTTTTAGATTCCGATGCTTCACTTCAGGTTTACTGTATACCTTGGACCTTCTTATTGACGATGAAACACAGAAATTGCATCCGAATTTAATACAAAGGCACAATGCCGACTTAAGTACAAGTGGACTGACACTCTCACTTTCCATGATATGAAGCTCTCCTGTGACTCCAGTTTTAGATTACCATGCTTCACTTTTGGTTTACTGTATACCTTGGACCTTCTTATTGACGAAGAAACACAGAAATTGCATCCGAATTTAATACAAAAGGCACAATGCCGACTTAAGTACAAGAGGACTGACACTCTAACTCTCTATGATTTGAACCTCTCCTGTGAGTCCAGTTTTACATTCCGACGCTACACTTCAGGTTTACTATATCCCTTGGACCTTCTTATTGACGAAGAAACACAGAAATTGCATCCGAATTTAATACAAAAGGCACAATGCCGACTTAAGAACAAGAGGACTGACAATCTAACTTTCTATGATTTGAACCTTTCCTGTAAGTCCCGTTTTAGATTCCGATGCTTCACTTCAGGTATACAGTATACCTTGGAACTTCTTATTGACGATGAAACACAGAAATTGCATCCGAATTTAATACAAAAGGCGCAATGCCAACTTAAGTACAAGAGGACTGACACTCTAACTTTCTATGATTTGAACCTCTCCTGTGAGTACAGTTTTAGATTCAGATGCTTCACTTCAGGTTTACTATCACCCTTGGACCTTCTTATTGACGATGAAACACAGAAACTGCATCCGAATTTAATACAAAAGGCACAATGCCGACTTAAGTACAAGAGGGCTATCTTTCTCACTTTCTATGATAGGAACCACTCCTGTGTGTCCAGTTTTAGATTCCAATGCTTCACTTCAGGTTTACGGTATACCTTGGGCCTTCTTATTGACGATGAAACACAAAAATTGCATCCGAATTTAATACAAAAGGCACATTGCCGACTTAAGTACAAACGGACTGACACTCTCTCTTTAAATGATATGAACCTCTCCTGTGAGTCCAGTTTTATATTCCAATGCTTCACTTCAGGTTTACTGTCTCCCTTGTTCCTTCTTATTGATGATGAAACACAGAAATTGCATCCGAATTTAATACAATAGGCACAATGCCGACTTAAGTACAAGAGGACTGACACTCTCACTCTCTATGATATGAATCCCTCCTGGGAGTCCAGTTTTCGATTCCGATGCTTCACTTCAGGTTTACTGTATACCTTGGACCTTCTTATTGACCATGAAACACAGAAATATCATCCGAGTTTAATACAAAAGGCACAATGCCGACTTAAGTACAAGAGGACTGACACTATCACTTTCTGTGATATGAACCACTCCTGTGAGTCCAGTTTTAGATTCCGATGCTTAACTTCAGGTTTACTGTATACCTTGGACCTTCTTATTGACGATGAAATACAGAAATTTTATCCGAATTTAATACAAAAGGCACAATGCCGACTTAAGTACAAGAGGACTGACACTTTCACTTTCTATGATTTGAACTTCTCCTGTGAGTCCAGTTTTAGATTCCGATGCTTCACTTCAGGTTTACTGTATCCCATGGACCTTCTTATTGACGATGAAATACAGAAGTTGCATCCGAATTTAATACAAAAGGCACAATGCCGACTTATGTACAGGAGGACTGACACTCTCACTTTCCATGATATGAAGCTCTCCTGTGACTCCAGTTTCAGTTTCCCATGCTTCACTTCAGGTTACTGTATACCTTGGACCTTCTTATTGACGATGAAACACAGAACTTGCATCCGAATTTAATACAAATGGCACAATGCCGACTTAAGTACAAGATAACTGACACTCTTACTTTCTATGATTTGAACCTCTCCTGTGAGTGCAGTTTTAGATTCCGATGCTTGACTTCTGGTTTACTGTATCTCTTGGACCTTCTTATTGATAACGAAACACAGAAATTGCATCCGAATTTAATAAAAAAGGCACAATGCCGACTTAAGAGCAAGAGGACTGACAATCTAACTTTCTATGATTTGAACCTTTCCTGTAAGTCCCGTTTTAGATTCCGATGCTTCACTTCAGGTTTACAGTATACCTTGGAACTTCTTATTCACGATGAAACACAGAAATTGCATCCGAATTTAATACAAAAGGCCCAATGCCAACTTAAGTACATGAGGACTGACACTCTAACTTTCTATGCTTTGAACCTCTCCTGTGAGTACAGCTTTGGATTCAGATGCTTCACTTCAGGTTTACTGTCTCCCTTGGACCTTCTTATTGACGGTGAAACACAGAAACAGCATCCGAATTTAATACAAAAGGCACAATGCCGACTTAAGTACAAGAGGGCTATCACTCTCACTTTCTATGATAGGAACCACTCCTGTGTGTCCAGTTTTAGATTCCAATGCTTCACTTCAGGTTTACGGGATACCTTGGGCCTTCTTATTGACGATGAAACACAAAAATTGCATCCGAATTTAATACAAAAGGCACATTGCCGACTTAAGTACAAGCGGACTGACACTCTCTCTTTAAATGATATGAACCTCTCCTGTGAGTCCAGTTTTATATTCCAATGCTTCACTTCAGGTTTACTGTCTCCCTTGTTCCTTCTTATTGATGATGAAACACAGAAATTGCATCCGAATTTAATACAATAGGCACAATGCCGACTTAAGTACAAGAGGACTGACACTCTCACTCTCTATGATATGAACCCCTCCTGGGAGTCCAGTTTTCGATTCCGATGCTTCACTTCAGGTTTACTGTATACCTTGGACCTTCTTATTGACCATGAAACACAGAAATATCATCCGAGTTTAATACAAAAGGCACAATGCCGACTTAAGTACAAGAGGACTGACACTCTCACTTTCTGTGATATGAACCACTCCTGTGAGTCCAGTTTTAGATTCCGATGCTTAACTTCAGGTTTACTGTATACCTTGGACCTTCTTACTGACGATGAAATACAGAAATTTTATCCGAATTTAATACAAAAGGCACAATGCCGACTTAAGTACAAGAGGACTGACACTTTCACATTCTATGATTAGAACTTCTCCTGTGAGTCCAGTTTTAGATTCCGATGCTTCACTTCAGGTTTACTGTATCCCTTGGACCTTCTTATTGACGATGAAATACAGAAGTTGCATCCGAATTTAATACAAAAGGCACAATGCCGACTTATGTACAGGAGGACTGACACTCTCACTTTCCATGATATGAAGCTCTCCTGTGACTCCAGTTTTAGTTTCCCATGCTTCACTTCAGGTTTACTGTATACCTTGGACCTTCTTATTGACGCTGAAACACAGAACTTGCATCCGAATTTAATACAAATGGCACAATGCCGACTTAAGTACAAGATAACTGACACTCTCACTTACTATGATTTGAACCTCTCCTGTGAGTGCAGTTTTAGATTCCGATGCTTGACTTCAGGTTTACTTTATCCCTTGATCCTTCTTATTGATGATGAAACACAGAAATTGCATCCGAATTTAATAAAAAAGGCACAATGCCGACTTAAGAACAAGAGGACTGACAATCTAACTTTCTATGATTTGAACCTTTCCTGTAAGTCCCGTTTTAGATTCCGATGCTTCACTTCAGGTTTACAGTATACCTTGGAACTTCTTATTGACGATGAAACACAGAAATTGCATCCGAATTTAATACAAAAGGCGCAATGCCAACTTAAGTACATGAGGACTGACACTCTAACTTTCTATGCTTTGAACCTCTCCTGTGAGTACAGTTTTGGATTCAGATGCTTCACTTCAGGTTTACTGTCTCCCTTGGACCTTCTTATTGACGGTGAAACACAGAAACTGCATCCGAATTTAATACAAAATGCACAATGCCGACTTAAGTACAAGAGGGCTATCACTCTCACTTTCTATGATAGGAACCACTCCTGAGTGTCCAGTTTTAGATTCCAATGCTTCACTTCAGGTTTACGGTATACCTTGGGCCTTCTTATTGACGATGAAACACAAAAATCGCATCCGAATTTAATACAAAAGGCACATTGCCGACTTAAGTACAAGCGGACTGACACTCTCTCTTTAAATGATATGAACCTCTCCTGTGAGTCCAGTTTTATATTCCAATGCTTCACTTCAGGTTTACTGTCTCCCTTGTTCCTTCTTATTGATGAAGAAACATAGAAATTGCATCCGAATTTAATACAATAGGCACAATGCCGACTTAAGTACAAGAAAACTGACACTCTCACTCTCTATGATATGGACCACTCCTGTGAGTCAAGTTTTAGATTCCGATGCTTCACTTCAGGTTTACTGTATACCTTGGACCTTCTTATTGACGATGAAAAACTGAAATTGCATCCGAATTTAATACAAAAGCACAATGCCGACTTAAGTACACGAGGACTGACACTCTAACTTTCTATGATTTGAACCTCTCCTCTGAATCCAGTTGTAGATTCCGATGCTTCACTTCAGGATTACTGTATACCTTGGACCTTCTTATTGACGATGAAACACAGAAATTGCATCCGAATTTAATAGAAAAGGCACAATGCCGCCTTAAGTACAAGAGGACTGACACTCTCACTTTCTATGATATGAACCTCTACTGTGAGTCCAGTTTTAGATTCCGATGCTTCACTCCAGGTTTACTGTATACCTTGGACTGCCTTATTGACGATGAAACACAGAAATTGCATCCGAATTTAATACAAGAGGCACAATGCCGACTTAAGTACAAGAGGACTGACACTCTAACACTCTATGATTTCAATCTCTCCTGTGAGTCCTGTTTTAGATTCCGACGCTCCACTCAGGTTTACTGTATCCCTTGGACCTTCTTATTGACGATGAAACACAGAAATTGCATCCGAATTTAATACAAAAGGCACAATGTCGTTTTAAGTACAAGAGGACTGACACTCTCACTTTCTATGATATGAACCATCCTGTGAGTTCAGTTTTAGATTCCGATGCTTCACTTCAGATTTACTGTATACCTTAGACCTTCTTATTGACGACGAAACACAGAAATTGCATCCGAATTTAATACAAAAGGCACAATGCCGAGTTAAGTACAAGAGGACTGAAACTCTCACTATCTATGATATGAACCCCTCCTGTGAGTCCAGTTTTAGATTCCGATGCTTCACTTCAGGTCTACTGTATACCTTGGACCTTCTTATTGACGATGAAACACAGAAATTGCATCCGAATTTAATACAAAAGGCACAATGATGACTTAAGTACAAGAGGACTGACACTCTCACTTTCCATGATATGAACCTCTCCTGTGACTCCAGTTTTAGATTCCGATGCTTCACTTCAGGTATACTGTATACCTTTGGACCTTCTTATTGACGATGAAACACAGTAATTGCATCCGAATTTAATACAAAAGGCACAATGCCGACATAAGTACAAGAAGACTGACACTCTAACTTTCTATGATTTGAACCACTCCTGTGAGTCCAGTTTTAGATTCCGAGGCTTCAGGTTTACTGTATCCCTTGGACCTTCTTATTGACGATAAAACACAGAAATTGCATCCGAATTTAATACAAAAGGCACAATGCCGACTTAAGTACAAGGGGACTGACACTCTCACTTTCCATGATATGAAGCTCTCCTGTGACTCCAGTTTTAGTTTCCCATGCTTCACTTCAGGTTTACTGTATACCTTGGACCTTCATATTGACGATGTAACACAAAAATTGCATCCGAATTTAATACAAAAGGCGACATGCCGACTTAAGTACAAGATAACTGACACTCTCACTTTCTATGATTTGAACCTCTCCTGTGAGTGCAGTTTTAGATTCCGATGCTTGACTTCAGGTTTAATGTATCTCTTGGACCTTCTTATTGCTGATGAAACACAGAAATTGCATCCGAATTTAATAGAAAAGGCACAATGCCGACTTAAGAACAAGAGGACTGACATTCTAACTCTCTATGATTTGAACCTCTCCTGTGAGTCCCGTTTTAGATTCCGATGCTTCACTTCAGGTTTACAGTATACCTTTGAACTTCTTATTGACGATGAAACACAGAAATTGCATCCGAATTTAATACAAAAGGCACAATGCCGACTTAAGTACAAGAGGACTGACACTCTCACTTTCTATGATTTGAACCTCTCCTGTGAGTCCAGTTTTAGATTCGGATGCTTCACTTCAGGTTTACTGTATACCTTGGACCTTCTTATTGACGATGAAATACAGAAATTTTATCCGAATTTAATACAAAAGGCACTATGCCGACTTCAGTACAAGAGGACTGACACTCTTACTTTCTATGATTTGAACCTCTCCTGTGAGTCCAGTTTTAGATTCCGAAGCTTCACTTCAGGTTTACTGTATCCCTTGGACCTTCTTATTGACGATGAAACACAGAAATTGCATCAGAATTTAATACAAAAGGCACAATGCCGACTTAAGTACAAGATACCTGACACTCTCACTTTCTATGATTTGAACCTCTCCTGTGAGTGCAGTCTTAGATTCCGATGCTTGGCTTCAGGTTTACTGTATTTCTTGGACCTTCTTATTGATGATGAAACACAGAAATTGCATCCGAATTTAATACAATAGGCACAATGCCGACGTAAGTACAAGAGGACTGACACTCTCACTCTCTATGATATGGACCACTCCTGTGAGTCAAGTTTTAGATTCCGATGCTTCACTTCAGGTTTACTGTATACCTTGGACCTTCTTATTGACGATGAAAAACTGAAATTGCATCCGAATTTAATACATAAGCACAATGTCGACTGAAGTACACGAGGAGTGACACTCTAACTTTCTATGATTTGAACCTCTCCTCTGAGTCCAGTTTTAGATTCCGATGCTTCACTTCAGGTTCACAGTATACCTGGGATCTTCTTATTGACGATGGAACACAGAAAGTGCATCCGAATTTAATACAAAAGGCACAATGCCGCCTTAAGTACAAGAGGACTGACACTCTCACTTTCTATGATTTGAACCTCTACTGTGAGTTCAGTTTTAGATTCCGATGCTTCACTCCAGGTTTACTGTAAACCTTGGACCGCCTTATTGACGATGAAACACAGAAATTGCATCCGAATTTAATACAAGAGGCACAATGCCGACTTAAGTACAAGAGGACTGACACTCTAACTCTCTATGATTTGAATCTCTCCTGTGAGTCCTGTTTTAGATTCCGACGCTCCACTCAGGTTTACTGTATCCCTTGGACCTTCTTATTGACGATGAAACACAGAAATTGCATCCGAATTTAATACAAAAGGCACAATGCCGACTTAAGTACAAGAGGACTGACACTCTAACTTTCTATGATTTGAACCACCCCTGTGAGTCCAGTTTTAGATTCCGATGCTTCACTTCAAGCTTACTGTATACCTTGGACCTTCTTATTGACGATGAAACACAGAAGTTTTATCCGAATTTAATTCAAAAGGCACATTGCCGACTTAAGTGCAAGAGGACTGACACTCTCACTTTCTATGATTTGAACCTGTCCTGTGAGTCCAGTTTTTGATTCCGATGCTTCACTTCAGGTTTACTGTATCCCTTGGACCTTCTTACTGACGATGAAACACAGAAATTGCATCCGAATTTAATACATAAGGCACAATGCCGACTGAGGTACAAGAGAACTGACACTCTCACTTTCTATGATATGAACCTCTCCTGTGAGTCCAGTTTTAGATTCCGATGCTTCACTTCAGGTTTGCTGTATACCTTGGACCTTCTTATTGACGATGAAACACAGAAATTGCATCCGAATTTAATACAAAATGCACAATGGCGACTTAAGTACAAGTTAACTGACACTCTCACTTTCTATGATTTGATCCTCTCCTGTGAGTGCAGTTTTAGATTCCGATGCTTCACTTCAGGTTTACTGTATCTCTTGGACCTTCTTATTGATGATGAAACATAGAAATTGCATTCGAATTTAATAGAAAAGGCACAATGCTGACTTAAGAACAAGAGGACTGACATTCTAACTCTCTATGATTTGCACCTCTCCTGTGAGTCCCGTTTTAGATTCCGATGCTTCACGTCAGGTTTACAGTACACCTTGGAATTTCTTATTGACGATGAAACACAGAAATTGCATCCGAATATAATACAAAAGGCACAATGCCGACTTAAGTACAAGAGGACTGACACACTAACTTTCTATGATTTGAACCTCTCCTGTGAGTCCAGTTTTAGATTCAGATCCTTCACTTCAGGTTTACTGTCTCCCTTGGACCTTCTTATTGACGATGAAACACAGAAACTGCATCCGAATATAATACAAAAGGCACAATGCCGACTTAAGTACAAGAGGGCTAACACTCTCACTTTCTATGATAGGAACCTCTCCTGTGTGTCCAGTTTTAGATTCCGATGCTTCACTTCAGGTTTACGGTATCCCTTGGGCCTTGTTATTGACGATGAAACACAAAAATTGCATCCGAATTTAATACAAAATGCAGAATGCCGACTTAAGTACAAGAGGACTGACACTCTCACTTTCTATGATTTGAACCTCTCCTGTGAGTCCAGTTTTAGATTCCGATGCTTCACTTCAGGTTTACTGTATCCCTTGGACCTTCTTATTGACGATGAAACACAGAAATTGCATCCGAATTTAATACAAAAGGCAAAATGCCGACATAAGTACAAGTGGACTGACACTCTAACTTTCTATGATTTGAACCTCTCCTGTGAGTCCAGTTTTAGATTCCGATGCTTCACTTCAGTTTTACTGTATCCCTTGGACCTTCTTATTGAAGATGAAACACAGAAATTGCATCCGAATTTAATACAAAGGGCACAATGCCGAGTTAAGTACAAGAGGACTGACACTCTCACTTTCTATGATATGAACATCTCCTGTGAGTCCAGTATTAGATTCCGATGCTTCACTTCAGGTTTACTGTATACCTAGGACCTTCTTATTGACGATGAAACACAGAAATTGCATCCGCATGTAATACATAAGGCACAATGCCGACTTAAGTACAAGCGGACTGACACTCTCAATTTCTATGATATGAATCTCTCCTGTGACTCCAGTTTTAGTTTCCCATGCTTCACTTCAGGTGTACTGTATTCCTTGGACCTTCTTATTGACGATGAAACACAGAAATTGCATCCGAATTTAATACAAAAGGCACAATGCCGACTTAAGTACAAGAGGACTGACACTCTAACTCTCTATGATTTGAACCACTCCTGTGAGTCCAGTTTTAGATTCCGATGCTTCACTTCAGGCTTACTGTATACCTTGGACCTTCTTATTGACGATGAAACACCGAAGTTTTATCCGAATTTAATTCAAAAGGCACATTGCCGACTTAAGTGCAAGAGGACTGACACTCTCACTTTCTATGATTTGAACCTGTCCTGTGAGTCCAGTTTCAGATTCCGATGCTTCACTTCAGGTTTACTGTATCCCTTGGACCTTCTTACTGACGATGAAACACAGAAATTGCATCCGAATTTAATACATAAGGCACAATGCCGACTGAGGTACAAGAGGACTGACACTCTCACTTTCTATGATATGAAACTCTCCTGTGAGTCCAGTTTTAGATTCCGAGTCTTCACTTCAGGTTTACTGTATACCTTGGACCTTCTTATTGACGATGAAACACAGAAATTGCATCCGAATTTAATACAAAATGCACAATGGCGACTTAAGTACAAGCGGACTGACACTCTAACTTTCTATGATTTGAACCTCTCCTGTGAGTCCAGTTTTAGATTCAGATTCTTCACTTCAGGTTTACTGTCTCCCTTGGACCTTCTTATTGACGATGAAACACAGAAACTGCACCCGAATTTAATACAAAAGGCACAATGCCGACTTAAGTACAAGAGGGCTAACACTCTCACTTTCTATGATAGGAACCTCTCCTGTGTGTCCAGTTTTAGATTCCGATGCTTCACTTCAGGTTTACGGTATACCTTGGGCCTTGTTATTGACGATGAAACACAAAAATTGCATCCGAATTTAAAACAAAATGCACAATGCCGACTTAAGTACAAGAGGACTGACACTCTCTCTTTCTATGATATGAACCTCTCCTGTGAGTCCAGTTTTATATTCCGATGCTTCACTTCAGTTTTACTATCTCCCTTGTTCCTTCTTATTGACGATGAAACACAGAAATTGCATCAGAATTTAATGCAATAGGCACAATGCCGACTTAAGTACAAGAGGACTGACACTCTCACTCTCTATGATATGGACCACTCCTGTGAGTCAAGGTTTAGATTCAGATGCTTCACTTCAGGTTTACTGTGTACCTTGGAACTTCTTATTGACGATGAAAAACTGAAATTGCATCCGAAGTTAATACAAAAGCATAATGTCGACTTAAGTACACGAGGACTGACACTCTCACTTTCTATGATATGACCATCCTGTGAGTCCAGTTTTAAATTCCGATGCTTCACTTCAGGTTTACTGTATACCTTAGACCTTCTTATTGACGATGAAACACAGAAATTGCATCCGAATTTAATACAAAAGGCACAATGCCGACTTAAGTACAAGAGGACTGACACTCTAACTGTCTATGATTTGAACCTCTCCTGTGAGTCCAGTTTTAGATTCCGATGCTTCACTTCAGGTTTACTGTATCCCTTGGACCTTCTTATTGAAGATGAAACACAGAAATTGCATCCGAATTTAATACAAAAGGCAAAATGCCGACTTAAGTACAAGAGGACTGACACTCTCACTTTCTATGATTTGAACCTCTCCTGTGAGTCCAGTTTTAGATTCCGATGCTTCACTTCAGGTTTACTGTATCCCTTGGACCTTCTTATTGACGATGAAACACAGAAATTGCATCCCAATTTAATACATAAGGCACAATGCCGACTTAAGTACAAGCGGACTGACACTCTCAATTTCTATGATATGAACCTCTACTATGACACCAGTTTTAGTTTCCCATGCTTCACTTCAGGTTTACTGTATACCTTGGACCTTCTTATTGACGATGAAACACAGAAATTGCATCCGAATTTAATGCAAAAGGCACAATGCCGACTTAAGTACAAGATAACTGACACTCTCACTTTCTATGATTTGAACCTCTCCTGTGAGTGCAGTCTTAGATTCCGATGCTTGACTTCTTGTTTACTGTATCTCTTGGACCTTCTTATTGATGATGAAACACAGAAATTGCATCCGAATTTAATACAATAGGCACAATGCCGACTTAAGTACAAGAGGACTGACACTCTCACTCTCTATGATATGGACCACTCCTGTGAGTCAAGTTTTAGATTCCGATGCTTCACTTCAGGTTTACTGTATACCTTGGACCTTCTTATTGACGATGAAAAACTGAAATTGCATCCGAATTTAATACAAAAGCACAATGCCGACTTAAGTACAAGAGGAGTGACACTCTAACTTTGTATCATTTAAACCTCTCCTCTGAGTCCAGTTTTAGATTCCGATGCTTCACTTCAGGTTTACTGTGTACCTTGGAACTTCTTATTGACGATGAAAAACTGAAATTGCATCCGAATTTAATACAAAAGCACAATGCCGACTTAAGTACAAGAGGACTGACACTCTCACTTTATATGATTTGAACATCTACTGTGAGTTCAGTTTTAGATTCCGATGCTTCACTCCAGGTTTACTGTATACCTTGGACCGCCTAATTGACGATGAAACACAGAAATTGCATCCGAATTTAATACAAGAGGCACAATGCCGACTTAAGTACAAGAGGACTGACACTCTAACTCTCTATGATTAGAATCTCTCCTGTGAGTCCTGTTTTAGATTCCGACGCTCCACTCAGGTTTACTGTATCCCTTGGAACTTCTTATTGACGATGAAACACAGAAATTGCATCCGAATTTAATACAAAAGGCACAATGTCGTTTTAAGTACAAGAGGACTGACACTCTCACATTCTATGATATGATCCATCTTGTGAGTCCTGTTTTAGATTCCGATGCTTCACTTCAGGTTTACTGTATACCTTAGACCTTCTTATTGACGATGAAACACAGAAACTGCATCAGAATTTAATACAAAAGGCACAATGCCGACTTAAGTACAAGAGGACTGACACTCTCACTGTCTATGATTTGAACCTCTCCTAAGAGTCCAGTTGTAGATTCCGATGCTTCACTTCAGGTTTACTGTATCACTTGGACCTTCCTATTGACGATGAAACACAGAAATTGCATCCGAATTTAATACAAAAGGCACAATGCCGAGTTAAGTACAAGAGGACTGAAACTCTCACTTTGTATGATATGAACCCCTCCTGTGAGTCCAGTTTTAGATTCCGATGCTTCACTTCAGG
The DNA here is from genome assembly GCF_023864345.2 of Schistocerca serialis cubense. Taxonomy (NCBI): domain Eukaryota; kingdom Metazoa; phylum Arthropoda; class Insecta; order Orthoptera; family Acrididae; genus Schistocerca; species Schistocerca serialis. Next base: position 21,171,432 of record NC_064647.1, on the reverse strand, counting down.
TCTACTGTATACCTTGGACCTTCTTATTGACGATGAAACACAGAAATTGCATCCGAATTTAATACAAAAGGCACAATGCCGTCTTAAGTACAAGAGGACTGACACTCTCACACTCCATGATATGAAGCTCCTCTGTGACTCCAGTTTTAGATTCCCATGCTTCACTTCAGGTATACTGTATACCTTGGACCTTCTTATTGACGATGAAACACAGAAATTGCATCCGAATTTAATACAAAAGGCAAAATGCCGACTTAAGTACAAGAGGACTGACACTCTCACTTTCTATGATTTGAACCTCTCCTGTGAGTCCAGTTTTAGATTCCGATGCTTCACTTCAGGTTTACTGTATCCCTTGGACCTTCTTATTGACGATGAAACACAGAAATTGCATCCGAATTTAATACAAAAGGCAAAATGCCAACATAAGTACAAGTGGACTGACACTCTAACTTTCTATGATTTGAACCTCTCCTGTGAGTCCAGTTTTAGATTCCGATGCTTCACTTCAGTTTTACTGTATCCCTTGGACCTTCTTATTGAAGATGAAACACAGAAATTGCAACCGAATTTAATAAAAAGGGCACAATGCCGAGTTAAGTACAAGTGGACTGACACTCTCAATTTCTATGATATGAACGTCTCCTGTGAGTCCATTTTTAGATTCCGATGCTTCACTTCAGGTTTACTGTATCCCTTGGACCTTCTTATTGACGATGAAACACAGAAATTGCATCCGCATTTAATACAATAGGCACAATGCCGACTTAAGTACAAGAGGACTGACACTCTCACTCCCTATGATATGGACCACTCCTGTGAGTCAAGTTTTAGATTCCGATGCTTCACTTCAGGTTTACTGTGTACCTTGGACCTTCTTATTGACGATGAAACACTGAAATAGCATCCGAGTTTAATACAAAAGCACAATGCCGACTTAAGTACACGAGGAGTGACACTCTAACTTTCTAAGATTTAAACCTCTCCTCTGAGTCCAGTTTTAGATTCCGATGCTTCACTTCAGGTTTACTGTGTACCTTGGAACTTCTTATTGACGATGAAAAACTGAAATTGCATCCGAATTTAATACAAAAGCACAATGCCGACTTAAGTACACGAGGACTGACACTCTCACTTTCTATGATATGAACCATCCTGTGAGCCAAGTTTTAGATTCCGATGCTTCACTTCAGGTTTACTGTATACCTTAGACCTTCTTATTGACGATGAAACACAGAAATTGCATCCGAATTTAATACAAAAGGCACAATGCCGACTTAAGTACAAGAGGACTGACACTCTAACTGTCTATGATTTGAACCTCTCCTGTGAGTCCAGTTTTAGATTCCGATGCTTCACTTCAGGTTTACTGTATCACTTGGACCTTCCTATTGTCGATGAAACACAGAAATTGCATCCGAATTTAATACAAAAGGCACAATGCCGAGTTAAGTACAAGAGGACTGAAACTCTCACTTTGTATGATATGAACTCCTCCTGTGAGTCCAGTTTTAGGTTCCGATGCTTCACTTCAGGTCTACTGTATACCTTGGACCTTCTTATTGACGATGAAACACAGAAATTGCATCCGAATTTAATACAAAAGGCACAATGCCGACTTAAGTACAAGAGGACTGACACTCTCAATTTCCATGATATGAAGCTCTCCTGTGACTCCAGTTTTAGATTCCCATGCTTCACTTCAGGTATACTGTATACCTTGGACCTTCTTATTGACGATGAAACACAGAAATTGCATCCGAATTTAATACAAAATGCACTATGCCGACTTAAGTACAAGATAACTGACACTCTCACTTTCTATGATTTGATCCTCTCCTGTGAGAGCAGTTTTAGATTCCGATGCTTCACTTCAGGTTTACTGTATCTCTTAGACCTTCTTATTGATGATGAAACACAGAAATTGCATCCGAATTTAATAGAAAATGCACAATGCTGACTTAAGAACTAGAGGACTGACATTCTAACTCTCTATGATTTGAACCTCTCCTGTGAGTCCCGTTTTAGATTCCGATGCTTCACGTCAGGTTTACAGTACACCTCGGAATTTCTTATTGACGATGAAACACAGAAATTGCATCCGAATTTAATACAAAAGGCACAATGCCGACTTAAGTACAAGAGGACTGACACTCTACCTTTCTATGATTTGAACCTCTCCTGTGAGTCCAGTTTTAGATTCAGATGCTTCACTTCAGGTTTACTGTATCCCTTGGACCTTCTTATTGACGATGAAACACAGAAATTGCATCCGAATTTAATACAAAAGGCACAATGCCGACTTAAGTACAAGAGGACTGACACTCTCACTTTCTATGATTTGAACCTCTCCTGAGAGTCCAGTTTTAGATTCCGATGCTTCACTTCAGGTTACCTGTATCCCTTGGACCTTCTTATTGACGATGAAACACAGAAATTGCATCCGAATTTAATACAAAAGGCAAAATGCCGACATAAGTACAAGTGGACTGACACTCTAACTGTCTATGATTTGAACCTCTCCTGTGAGTCCAGTTTTAGATTCCGATGCTTCACTTCAGTTTTACTGTATCCCTTGGACCTTCTTATTGAAGATGAAACACAGAAATTGCATCCGAATTTAATACAAAGGGCACAATGCCGAGTTAAGTACAAGAGGACTGACACTCTCACTTTCTATGATATGAACCTCTCCTGTGAGTCCAGTTTTAGAATCCGATGCTTCACTTCAGGTTTACTGTATACCTTGGACCTTCTTATTGACGATGAAACACAGAAATTGCATCAGCATTTAATACATAAGGCACAATGCCGACTTAAGTACAAGCGGACTGACACTCTCAATTTCTATGATATGAACCTCTCCTGTGAGTCCAGTATTAGATTCCGATGCTTCACTTCAGGTTTACTGTATACCTTAGACCTTCTTATTGACGATGAAACACAGAAATTGCATCCGAATTTAATACAAAAGGCACAATGCCGACTTAAGTACAAGAGGACTGACACTCTAACTGTCTATGATTTGAACCTCTCCTGTGAGTCAAGTTTTAGATTCCGATGCTTCACTTCAGGTTTACTGCATCCCTTGGACCTTCTTATTGACGATGAAACACATATATTGCATCCGAATTTAATACAAAAGGCACAATGCCGAGTTAAGTACAAGAGGACTGACACTCTCACTTTCTATGATATGAACCTCTCCTGTGAGTCCAGTTTTAGATTCCGATGCTTCACTTCAGGTTTTCTGTATACCTTGGACCTTCTTATTGACGATGAAACACAGAAATTGCATCCGCATTTAATACATAAGGCACAATGCCGACTTAAGTACAAGAGGACTGACACTCTCACTTTCTATGATATGAACCTCTCCTGTGAGTTCAGTTTTAGATTCCGATGCTTCACTTCAGGTTTACTGTATACCTTGGACCTTCTTATTGACGATGAAACACAGAAATTTCATCCGAGTTTAATATAAAAGGCACAATGCCGACTTAAGTACAAGAGGACTGACACTCTCACTTTCTGTGATATGAACCACTCCTGTGAGTCCAGTTTTGGATTCCGATGCTTCACTTCAGGTTTACTGTATACCTTGGACCTTCTTATTGACGATGAAGCACAGAAATTGCATCCGAATATAATACAAAAGGCACAATGCCGACTTAAGTACAAGAGGACTGACATTCTATCTCTCTATGATTTGAACCTCTCCTGTGAGTCCCGGTTTTGATTCCGATGTTTCACTTCAGGTTGACTGTATCCCTTGGAACTTCTTATTGACGATGAAACACAGAAATTGGATTTGAATTTAATACAAAATGCACAATGCCGACTTAAGTACAAGAGGAATGACACTCTCACTTTCTATGATATGATCCACTCCTGTGAGTTCAGTTTTAGATTCCGATGCTTCACTTCAGGTATACTGTATACCTTGGAACTTGTTATTGACGATGAAACACAGAAAAAGCATCCGAATTTAATACAATAGGCACAATGCCGCATTAAGTACAAGAGGACTGACATTCTCACTTTATATAATTTGAACCTCTCCAGTGAGTCCAGTTTTAGATTCCGACGCTTCACTTCCGGTTTACTGTATCCCTTGGACCTTCTTACTGACGATGAAACACAGAAATTCCATCCGAATTTAATACAAAAGGCACAACTCCGACTTAAGTACAACTGGACTGGCACTCTCGATTTCTATGATATGAACCTCTCCTGTGAGTCCAGTTTTAGATTCCGATGCTTCATATCAGGTTTACTGTATACCTTGGACCTTCTTATTGACGATGAATCACAGAAATTGCATCGGAATTAAATTCAAATGCACAATGCCGACTTACGTACAAGAGTACTGACACTCAAACTTACTATGATTTGAACCGCTCTTGTGAGTCCAGTTTTACATTCTGATGCTTCACTTCAGGTTTACTGTATACCTTAGACCTTCTTATTGACGATGAAACACAGAAATTGCATCCGAATTTAATACAAAAGGCACAATGCCGACTTAAGTACAAGAGGACTGACACTCTAACTTTCTATGACTTGAACCTCTTCTGAGAGTCCTGCCTTCGATTCTGAAGCTTCACTTCAGGTTTACTGTATCCCTTGGACCTTCTTATTGACGATGAAACACAGAAATTGCGTCAGAATTAAATTCAAAAGGCACAATGCCGACTTAAGAACAAGAGGACTGACACTCAAATTTTTCTATAATTTGAACCGCTCCTGTGAGTCCAGTTTTAGATTCCGATGCTTCACTTCAGGTTTACTGTAACCCTTGGACCTTCTTATTGACGATGAAACACAGAAATTGCATCGGAATTAAATTCAAAAGGCACAATTACGACTTAAGTACAAGAGGACTGACACTCTAAATTTCTATGATTTGAACCTGTCCTGTGAGTCCAGTTTTGGATTCCGATGCTTCACTTCAGGTTTACTGTATACCTTGGACCTCCTTATTGACGATGAAGCACAGAAATTGCATCGGAATTAAATTCAAAAGGCTCAATGCCGACTTAAGTACAAGAGGACCAACAATCTAACTTACTATGATTTAAACCGCTCCTGTGAGCCCAGTTTTAAATTCCGATGCTTCACTTCAGGTTTACTGTATACCTTGGACCTTCTTATTGACGATGAAGCACAGATATTGCATCGGAATTAAAATCAAAAGGCACAATGCCGACTTACGTACAAGAGTACTGACACTCTAACTTTCTATGATTTGAACCTCTCCTGTGAGTCCAGTTTTACATTCCGATGCCTCACTTTAGGTTTACTGAATCCCTTGGACCTTCTTATTGACGATGAAACACTGAAATTGCATCCGAATTTAATACAAAATGCACAATGGCGACTTAAGTACAAGAGGACTGACACTCTAACTTTCTATGATTTGAATCTCTCCTGTGAGTCCAGTCTTAGATTCCGATGCTTCACTTCAGGTTTACTGTATTCCTTGGACCTTCTTATTGACGATGAATCACAGAAATTGCGTCGGAATTCAATTCAAAAGGCACAATGCCGACTTAAGAACAAGAGGACTGACACTCAAACTTTCTATGATTTGAACCGCTCCTGTGAGTCCAGTTTTAGATTCTGATGCTTCACTTCAGGTTTACTGTAACCCTTCGACCTTCTTATTGACGATGAAGCACAGAAATTGCATCGGAATTAAATTCAAAAGGCACAATGCCGACTTACGTACAAGAGTACTGACACTCTAACTTTCTATGATTTGATCCTCTCCTATGAGTCCAGTTTTACATTCCGATGCTTCACTTCAGGTTTACTGTATCCCTTGGACCTTCTTATTGACGATGAAACACAGAAATTGCGTCGGAATTAAATTCAAAAGGCACCATGCCGACTTAAGAACAAGAGGACTGACACACAAACTTTCTATGATTTGAACCGCTCCTGTGAGTCCAGTTTTAGATTCCGATGCTTCACATTAGGCTTACTGTAACCCTTGGACCTTCTTATTGACGATGAAACACAGAAATTGCATCGCAATTAAATTCAAAAGGCCCCATGACGACTTAAGTACAAGAGGACTGACACTCTAACTTTCTATGATTTGAACCTCTCCTGTGAGTCCAGTTTTAGATTCCGATGCTTCACTTCAGGTTTACTGTATACCTTGGGCCTCCTTATTGACGATGAAGCACAGAAATTGCGTCGGAATTAAATTCAAAAGGCTCTATGCCGACTTAAGTACAAGATGACAGACACTCTAACTTACTATGTATTGAACCCCTCCTGTGAGTCCAGTTTCACATTCCGATGCTTCACTTCAGGTTTACTGTAACCCTTCGACCTTCTTATCGACGATGAAACACAGAAATTGCATCGGAATTTAATTCAAAAGGCACAATGACGACTTAAGTACAAGCGGACTGACACTTTATCTTTCTATGATTTGAACCTCTCCTGTGAGTCCAGTTTTTGATTCCGATGCTTCACTTCAGGTTTACTGTATACCTTGGACCTCCTTATTGACGATGAAGCACAGAACTTGCGTCGGAATTAAATTCAAAAGGCACAATGCCGACTTAAGTACAAGAGGACTGACACTCTAACTTTCTATGGTTTTAACCTCTCCTGTGAGTCCAGTTTTAGATTCCGATGCTTCACTTCAGGATTACTGTATACCTTGGACCTTTTTATTGACGATGAAGCACAGAACTTGCTTCATATTTAAATGCAAAAGGCACAATGCCGACTTAAGTACAAGAGGACTGACACTCTAACTTTCTTAGATTTGAACCTCTCCTGTGAGTCCAGTTTTAGATTCCGATGCTTCACTCCTGGTTTACTGTATCCCTTGGACTTTCTTATTGACGATGAAACACAGAAATTGCATCTGAATTTAATACAAAAGGCACAATGCCGACTTAAGTACAAGAGGACTGACACTCTAACTTTCTATGATTTGAACCTCTGCTGTGAGTCCAGTTTTACATTCCGATGCCTTACTTCACGTTTACTGTAAACCTTGGGCCTTCTTGTTGACGATGAAGTACATAAATTGCATCCGAATTAAATTCAAAAGACACAATGCCGACTTAAGTACAAGAGGACTGACACTCTAACTTTCTATGATTTGAACCTCTCCTGTGAGTCAAGTCTTAGATTCCGATGCTTCACTTCAGGTATACTGTATTCCTTGGACCTTCTTATTGACGATGAAACACAGAAATTGCGTCGGAATTAAATTCAAAAGGCACAATGCCGACTTGTGTACAAGAGGACTGACACTCTAACTTTCAATGATTTGTAAAGCTCCTGTGAGTCCAGTATTAGATTCCGATGCTTCACTTCAGGTTTACTATATTCCTTGGACCTTCTTATTGACGATGAAACACAGAAATTGCATCGGAATTAAATTCAAAAGGCACAATGCCGACGTAAGTACAAGAGGGCTAACTCTCTAACTTTCTATGATTTGAACCTCTCCTGTGAGTCCAGTTTTAGATTCCTATGCTTCACTTCAGGTTTACTGTATCCCTTGGACCTTCTTATTGACGGTGAAACACAGCAATTGCATCCGAATTTAATACAAATGGCACAATGCCGACTTAAGTACAAGAGGACTGACACTCTAACGTTCAATGATTTGAACCTCTCCTGTGAGTCCAGTTTTAGATTCCGATGCTTCACTTCAGGTTTACTGTATCCCTTTGACCTTCTTATTGACGATAAAACACAGAAGTTGCATCGGAATTTAATACAAAAGGCACAACGACGACTTAAGCACAAGAGGACTGACACTCTAACTTTCTATGATTTGAACCTCTCCTGTGACTCCAGTTTTAGATTCCGATGCTTCACATCAGGTTTAATGTAACCCTTGGACCTTCTTATTGACGATGAAACACAGAAATTGCATCGGAATTAAATTCAAAAGGCACAACGACGACTTAAGCACAAGAGGACTGACACTCTAACTTTCTATGATTTGAACCTCTCCTGTGACTCCAGTTTTAGATTCCGATGCTTCACATCAGGTTTAATGTATACCTTGGACCTTCTTATTGAAAATGAAGCACAGAAATTGCATCCGAATTTAATACAAATGGCACAATGCCGACGTAAGTACAAGAGGACTGACACTCTAACTTTCAATGACTTGAACCGCTACTGAGAGTCCAGTGTTTGATTCCGAAGCTTCACTTCAGGTTTACTGTCTCCCTTGGAACTTCTTATTGACGATGAAGCACAGAAATTGCATCGGAATTAAATTCAAAAGGCTCAATGCCGACTTAAGTACAACAGGACCGACACTCTAACTTGCTATTATTTAAACCGCTCCTGTGAGCCCAGTTTTAGATTCCGATGCTTCACTTCAGGTTTACTGTATACCTTGGAATTTCTTATTGACGATGAAGCACAGTAATTGCACCGGAATTAAAATCAAAAGCCACAATGCCGACTTACGTACAAGAGTACTGACACTCTAACTTTCTATGATTTGAACCTCTCCTGTGAGTCCAGTTTTACATTCAGATGCTTCACTTTAGGTTTACTGAATCCCTTGGACCTTCTTATTGATGATGAAACACAGAAATTGCATCCGAATTTAATACAAAATGCACAATGGCGACTTAAGTACAAGAGGACTGACACTCTAACTTTCTGTGATTTGAACCTCTCCTGTGAGTCCAGTCTTAGATTCCGATGCTTCACTTCAGGTTTACTGTATTCCTTGGACCTTCTTATTGACGATGAAACACAGAACTTGCGTCGGAATTAAATTCGAAAGGCACAATGCCAACTTAAGTACAAGAGGACTGACACTCAAACTTTCTATGATATGAACCGCTCCTGTGAGTCCAGTTTTAGATTCCGATGCTTCACTTCAGGTTTACTGTAACCCTTCGACCTTCTTATTGACGATGAAGCACAGAAATTGCATCGGAATTAAATTCAAAAGGCACAATGCCGACTTTCGTACAAGAGTACTGACACTCTAACTTTCTATGATTTGATCCTCTCCTGTGAGTCCAGTTTTACATTCCGATGCTTCACTTCAGGTTTACTGTATCCCTTGGAGCTTCTTATTGACGATGAAACACAGAAATAGCGTCGGAATTAAATTCAAAAGGCACAATGCCGACTTAAGAACAAGAGGACTAACACACAAACTTTCTATGAATTGAACCGCTCCTGTGAGTCCAGTTTTAGTTTCCGATGCTTCTCTTCAGGTTTACTGTAACCCTTGGACCTTCTTATTGACGATGAAAGACAGAAATTGCATCGGAATTAAATTCAAAAGGCCCAATGACGACTTAAGTACAAGAGGACTGACACTCTAACTTTCTATGATTTGAACCTGTCCTGTGAGTCCAGTTTTAGATTCCGATGCTTCACTTCAAATTTACTGTATACCTTGGGCCTCCTTATTGACGATGAAGCACAGAAATTGCGTCGGAATTAAATTCAAAAGCCTCAATGCCGACCTAAGTACAAGAGGACCGACACCCTAACTTACTATAATTTGAACCTCTCCTGTGAGTCCAGTTTTACATTCCGATGCTTCACTTCAGGTTTACTGTAACCCTTGGACCTTCTTATTGACGATGAAACACAGAAATTGCATCGGAATTAAATTCAAAATTCACAATGACGACCTAAGTACAAGAGGACTGACACTCTAACTTTCAATGATTTGAACCTCTCCTGTGAGTCCAGTTTTAGATTCCGATGCTTCACTTCAGGTTTACTGTATACCATGGACCTCCTTATTGACGATGAAGCACAGAAATTGCATCGGAATTAAATTCAAAAGGCTCAATGCCGACTTAAGTACAAGAGGACCGACACTCTAACTTACTATGATTTAAACCGCTCCTGTGAGCCCAGTTTTAGGTTCCGATGCTTCTCTTCAGGTTTACTGTATACCTTGGACCATCTTATTGACGATGAAGCACAGAAATTGCATCGGAATTAAAATCAAAAGACAAGATGCCGACTTACGTACAAGAGTACTGACACTGTAACTTTCTATGATTTGAACCTCTCCTGTGAGTCCAGTTTTACATTCCGATGCTTCACTTTAGGTTTACTGAGTTCCATGGACCTTCTTATTGACGATGAAACACAGAAATTGCATCCGAATTTAATACAAAATGCACAATGGCGACTTAAGTACAAGAGGACTGACACTCTAACTTTCTATGATTTGAACCTCTCCTGTGAGTCCAGTCTTAGATTCCGATGCTTCACTTCAGGTTTACCGTATTCCTTGGACCTTCTTATTGACGATGAAACCCAGATATTGCGTCGGACTAAAATTGAAAAGGCACAATGCCGACTTAAGAACAAGAGGACTGACACATAAACTTTCTATGATTTGAACCGCTTCTGTGAGTCCAGTTTTAGATTCCGATGCTTCACTTCAGGTTTACTGTAACCCTTCGACCTTCTTATTGACGATGAAGCACAGAAATTGCAACGGAATTAAATTCAAAAGGCACAATGCCGACTTACGTACAAGAGTACGGACACTCTAACTTTCTATGATTTGATCCTCTCCTGTGAGTCCAGTTTTACATTCCGCTGCATCACTTCAGGTTTACGGTATCCCTTGGACCTCCTTATTGACGATGAAACACAGAAATTGCGTCGGAATTAAATTCAAAAGGCACAATGCCGACTTAAGAACAAGAGGACTGACACACAAACTTTCTATGATTTGAACCGCTCCTGTGAGTCCAGTTTTAGATTCCGATGCTTCACTTCAGGTTTACTGTAAACCTTGGACCTTCTTATTGACGATGAAACACAGAAAATGCATCGGAATTAAATTCAAAAGGCCCAATGACGACTTAAGTACAAGAGGACTGACACTCAAACTTTCTATGATTTGATCCTGTCCTGTGAGTCCAGTTTTAGATTCCGATGCTTCACTTCAGGTTTACTGTATACCTTGGGCGTCCTTATTGACGATGAAGCACAGAAATTGCGTCGGAATTAAGTTCAAAAGGCTCAATGCTGACCTAAGTACAAGAGGACCGACACTCTACCTTTCTATGATTTGAACCGCTCCTGTGAGTCCAGTTTTAGGAATGCGATGCTTCACTTCAGGTTTACTGTAACCCTTCGACCTTCTTATTGGCGATGAAACAGAGAAATTGCATCGGAATTAAATTTAAAAGGCACAATGACGACTTAAGTACAAGAGGACTGACACTTTAACTTTCTATGATTTGAACCTCTCCTGTGAGTCCAGTTTTTGATTCCGATGCTTCACTTCAGGTTTACTGTATACCTTGGACCTCCTTATTGACGATGAAACACAGAAATTGCATCGGAATTAATTTCAAAAGGCACATGCCGATTTAAGTACAAGAGGACTGACACTCTAACTTTCTATGATTGGAACCTCTCCTGTGAGTTTAGTCTTAGATTCCGGTGCTTCACTTCAGGTTTACTGTATCCCTTGGACCTTCTTATTGACGGTGAAACACAGCAATTGCATCCGAATTTAATACAAATGGCACAATGCCGACTTAAGTACAGGAGGACCAACACTCTAAATTTCTATGACTTGAACCTCTCCTGAGAGTCCTGTCTTCGATTCCGAAGCTTCACTTCAGGTTTACTGTATCCCTTGACCCTTCTTATTGACGATGAAACACAGAAATTGCGTCAGAATTAAATTCGAAAGGCAAAATGCCGAATTAAAAACAAGAGGACTGACACTCAAATTTTTCTATGATTTGAACCGCTCCTGTGAGTCCAGTTTTACATTCCGATGATTCACTTCAGGTTTACTGTATCCCTCGGACCTTCTTATTGACGATGAAACACGGAAATCGCGTCGCAATTAAATTCAAAAGGCACAATGCCGACTTAAGAACAAGAGGACTGACACACAAATTTTCTATGATTTGAATCGCTCCTGTGAGTCGAGTTTTAGATTCCGATGCTTCACTTCATGTTTACTGTATCTCTTGGACCTTCTTATTGACGATGAAACACAGAACTTGCGTCATATTTAAATTCAAAATGCACAATGCCGACTTCAGTACAAGAGGACTGACACTCTAACTTTCTTAGATTTGAACCTCTCCTGTGAGTACAGTTTTAGATTCCGATGCTTCCCTCCTGGTTTACTGTATCCCTTGGACCTTCTTATTGACGATGAAACACAGAACTTGCGTCATATTTAAATTCAAAAGGCACAATGACGAATTAAGTACAAGAGGACTGACACTCTAAGTTTCTATGATTAGAACTTGTCCTGTGAGTCCAGTTTTAGATTCCGATGCTTCACTTCAGGTTTACTGTATCCCTTGGACCTTCTTATTGACGGTGAAACACAGTAATTGCATCCGAATTTAATACAAATGCCACAATGCCGACTTAAGTACCAGAGGACTGACACTCTAACGTTCAATGATTTGAACCTTTCCTGTGAGTCAAGTTTTCCATTCCGATGCTTCACTTCAGGTTTACTGTATCCCTTGGACGTTCTTATTGACGATGAAACATAGAAATTGCATCCGAATGTAATCCAAAAGCCACAATGCCGACTTAAGTACAAAAGGACTGACACTCTAACTTTCTATGATTTGAACCAGTCCTGTGATTCCAGTTTTACATTCCGATGCTTCACTTCATGTTTACTGTATCCCTTGCACCTTCTTATAGACGATGAAACACAGAAATTGCATCGGAATTAAATTCAAAAGGCACAATGCCGACTTAAGTACAAGAGGACAGACACTCCAACTTTATATGATTTGAACCTCTCCTGTGAGTCCAGCTTTAGATTCCGATGCTTCACTTCAGGTTTACTGTATACCTTGGACTTCTTATTATCGATAAAACACAGAAGTTGCATCGGAATTTAATACAAAAGGCACAATGCCGACTTACGTACAAGAGGACTAACACTCTAACTTTCTATGATTTGAACCTCTCCTGTGAGTACAGATTTAGATTCCGATGCTTCCCTCCTGGTTTACTGTATCCCTTGGACCTTCTTGTTGACGATGAAACACAGAACTTGCGTCATATTTAAATTCAAAAGGCACAATGACGAATTAAGTACAAGAGGACTGACACTCTAAGTTTCTATGATTTGAACTTGTCCTGTGAGTCCAGTTTTAGATTCCGATGCTTCACTTCAGGTTTACTGTATACCTTGGACCTTCTTATTGACGGTGAAACACAGCAATTGCATCCGAATTTAATACAAATGCCACAATGCCGACTTAAGTACCAGAGGACTGACACTCTAACGTTCAATGATTTGAACCTTTCCTGTGAGTCAAGTTTTCCATTCCGATGCTTCACTTCAGGTTCACTGTATCCCTTGGACCTTCTAATTGACGATGAAACACAAAAATTGCATCGGAATTAAATTCAAAAGGCACAATGCCGACTTAAGTACAAGAGGACTGACACTCTAACTTTATATGATTTGAACCTCTCCTGTGAGTCCAGATTTAGATTCCGATGCTTCACTTCACGTTTACTGTATACCTTGGACCTTCTTGTAGACGATGAAGCACAGAAATTGCATCGGAATTAAATTCAAAAGGCACAATGCCGACTTACGTACAAGAGGACTAACACTCTAACTTTCTATGATTTGAACCACTCATGTGAGTCCAGTTTTACATTCCGATGCTTTAATTCAGGTTTACTGTGTCCCTTGGACCTTGTTATTGACGATTAAGCACAGAAATTGCGTCGGAATTAAATTCAAAAGGCACAATGCCGACTTAAGTACAAGAGGACTGACACTCTAACTTTCTATGATTTGAACCTCTCCTGTGAGTCCAGCTTTAGATTCCGATGCTTCACTTCAGGTTTACTGTATACCTTGGACCTTCTTATTATCGATAAAACACAGAAGTTGCATCCGAATTTAATACAAAAGGCACAATGCCGACTTAAGAACAAGAGGACTAACACACAAACTTCCTATGATTTGAACCGCTCCTGTGAGTCCAGTTTTAGATTCCGATGCTTCACTTCAGGTTTACTGTAACCCTTGGACCTTCTTATTGACGATGAAGCACAGAAATTGCATCGGAATTAAATTCAAAAGGCACAATGCCGACTTAAGTACAAAAGGACTGACACTCTAACTTTCTATGAATTGAACCTCTCCTGTGAATCCAGCTTCAGATTCCGATGCTTCACTGCAGGTTTACTGTATACCTTGGACCTTCTTATTGACGAAGAAGCACAGAAATTGCATCGGAATTAAATTCAAAAGGCACAACGTCGACTTAAGTACAAGAGGACTGACACTCTAATTTTCTATGATATAAACCTCTCCTGTGAGTCCAGTTTTAGATTCTGATGCCTCACTTCAGGTTTACTGTATCCCACTGACCTTCTTATTGACGATAAAACACAGAAGTTGCATCGGAATTTAATACAAAAGGCACAATGCCGTCTTACGTATATGGGGACTGACACTCTAACTTTCTATGTTTTGAACCTCTCCTGTGAGTCCAGTCTTAGTTTCCGATGCTTCACTTCAGGTTTACTGTAACCCTTGGACCTTGTTATTGACGATGAAACACAGAAATTGCATCGGAATTAAATTCAAAAGGCACAATAACGACTTAAGTACAAGAGGACTGACACACTAACTTTCTATGATTTGAAGCGCTCCTGTGAGTCCAGTTTTAGATTCCGATGCTTCACTTCAGGTTTACTGTAACCCTTGGACCTTCTTATTGACGATGAAACACAGAAATTGCATCGGAATTAAATTCAAAAGGCACAATGACGGATTAAGTACAAGAGGACTGACACTATAAGTTTCTATGATTTGAACTTGTCCTGTGAGTCCAGTTTTAGATTCCGATGCTTCACTTCAGGTTTACTGTATACCTTGGGCCTCCTTATTGAGATGAAGCACAGAAATTGCGTCGGAATTAAATTCAAAAGGCACAATGCCGACTTAAGTACAGGAGGACCGACACTCTAAATTTCTATTATTTAAACTGCTCCTGTGGGTCCAGTTTTAGAATCCGATGATTCACTTCCGGCTTACAGTATCCCTTGGACCTTCTTATTGAAGATCAAACACAGAAATTGCATCGGCATTAAATTCAAAAGGCACAATGCCGACTTAAGTACAAAAGGACTGACACTCTAACTTTCTATGATTTTAACCTGTAATGTGAGTCCAGATATAGATTCCGATGCTTCACTTCAGATTTACTGTATACCTTGGACCTTCTTATTGACGACGAAGCACATAAATTGCGTCGGAATTAAAATCAACAGGCACAATGCCGACTTAAGTACAAGAGGACTGACACTCTAACTTTCTATGATTTTAACTTCTCCTGTGAATCCAGTTTTAGATTCCGATGCTTCACTTCAGGTTTACTGTATCTCTTGGACCTTCTTATTGACGATGAAACACAGAACTTGCGTCATATTTAAATTCAAAAGGCACAATGCCGACTTAAGTTCAAGAGGACTGACACTCTAACTTTCTTAGATTTGAACCTCTCCTGTGAGTACAGTTTTAGATTCCGATGCTTCCCTCCTGGTTTACTGTATCCCTTGGACCTTCTTATTGACGATGAAACACAGAACTTGCGTCATATTTAAATTCAAAAGGCACAATGACGAATTAAGTACAAGAGGACTGACACTCTAAGTTTCTATGATTTGAACCTGTCCTGTGAGTCCAGTTTTAGATTCCGATGCTTCACTTCAGGTTTACTGTATCCCTTGGACCTTCTTATTGACGGTGAAACACAACAATTGCATCCGAATTTAATACAAAGGCCACAATGCCGACTTAAGTACCAGAGGACTGACACTCTAACGTTCAATGATTTGAACCTTTCCTGTGAGTCAAGTTTTCCATTCCGATGCTTCACTTCAGATTTACTGTATCCCTTGGATGTTCTTATTGACGATGAAACACAGAAATTGCATCCGAATTTAATCCAAAAGCCACAATGCCGACTTAAGTACAAAAGGACTGACACTCTAACTTTCTATGATTTGAACCTGTCCTGTGATTCCAGTTTTACATTCCGATGCTTTACTTCAGGTTTACTGTATCCCTTGCACCTTCTTATAGACGATGAAACACAGAAATTGCATCGGAATTAAATTCAAAACGCACAATGCCGACTTAAGTACAAGAGGACAGACACTCCAACTTAATATGATTTGAACCTCTCCTGTGAGGCCAGATTTAGATTCCGATGCTTCACTTCACGTTTACTGTATACCTTGGACCTTCTTGTTGACGATGAAGCACAGAAATTGCATCGGAATTAAATTCAAAAGGCACAATGCCGACTTACGTACAAGAGGACTAACACTCTAACTTTCTATGATTTGAACCACTCCTGTGAGTTCAGTTTTACATTCCGATGCTTCAATTCAGGTTTACTGTATCCCTTGGACCTTGTTATTGACGATGAAGCACAGAAATTGCGTCGGAATTAAATTCAAAAGGCACAATGCCGACTTAAGTACAAGAGGACTGACACTCTAACTTTCTATGATTTGAACCTCTCCTGTGAGTCCAGCTTAAGATTCCGATGCTTCACTTCAGGTTTACTGTATACCTTGGACCTTTTTATTATCGATAAAACACAGAAGTTGCATCGGAATTTAATACAAAAGGCACAATGCCGACTTAAGAACAAGAGGACTAACACACAAACTTTCTATGATTTGAACCGCTCCTGTGAGTCCAGTTTTAGATTCCGATGCTTCACTTCAGGTTTACTGTAACCCTTGGACCTTCTTATTGACGATGAAGCACAGAAATTGCATCGGAATTAAATTCAAAAGGCACAATGCCGACTTAAGTACAAGAGGACTGACACTCTAACTTTCTATGAATTGAACCTCTCCTGTGAATCCAGCTTCAGATTCCGATGCTTCACTTCAGGTTTACTGTATACCTTGGACCTTCTTATTGACGAAGAAGCACAGAAATAGCATCGGAATTAAATTCAAAAGGCACAACGTCGACTTAAGTACAAGAGGACTGACACTCTAATTTTCTATGATATGAACCTCTCCTGTGAGTCCAGTTTTAGATTCTGATGCCTCACTTCAGGTTTACTGTATCCCATTGACCTTCTTATTGACGATAAAACACAGAAGTTGCATCGGAATTTAATAGAAAAGGCACAATGCCGTCTTACGTATACGGGGACTGACACTCTAACTTTCTATGATTTGAACCTCTCCTGTGAGTCCATTCTTAGATTCCGATGCTTCACTTCAGGTTTACTGTAACCCTTGGACCTTCTTATTGACGATGAAACACAGAAATTGCATCGGAATTAAATTCAAATGGCACAATAACGACTTAAGTACAAGAGGACTGACACACTAACTTTCTATGATTTGAAGCGCTCCTGTGAGTCCAGTTTTAGATTCCGATGCTTCACTTCAGGTTTACTGTAACCCTTCGACCTTCTTATTGACGATGAAACACAGAAATTGCATCGGAATTAAATTCAAAAGGCACAATAACGACTTAAGTACAAGAGGACTGACACTTTAACTTTCAATGATTTGATCCTCTCCTGTGAGTCCGGTTTTTGATTCCGATGCTTCACTTCAGGTTTACTGTATACCTTGGACCTCCTTATTGACGTTGAAGCACAGATATTGCTTCGGAATTTAATTCAATAGGCACAATGCCGACATAAGTACAAGAGGAACGACACTTTAACTTTCTATGATTTGAACTGCTCCTGTGTGTCCAGTTTTTAATTCCGATGATTCACTTCAGGTTTACTGTATCCCCTGGACCTTCTTATTGACGATGAAACACAGAAATTGCATCAGAATTAATTTCAAAAGGCACAATGCCGACTTAAATACAAGAGGACTGACACTCAAACTTTCTATGATTTGAACCTCTCCTGTGAGTCCAGATTTAGATTCCGATGCTTCACTTCAGGCTTACTGTATCCCTTGCACCTTCTTATTGACGGTGAATCACAGCAATTGCATCCGAATTTAATACAAATGGCACAATGCCGACTTAAGTACAAGAGGACTGACACTCTAACATCCTATGACTTGAACCTCTCCTGTGAGTCCAGTCTTCGATTCCGATGCTTAACTTCAGGTTTACTATATCCCTTGGCCCGCCTTATTGACGATGAAACACAGACATTGCGTCGGAATTAAATTCAAAAAGCACAATGCCGACTTAAGAACAAGAGCACTGACACACAAACTTTCTATGATTTGAACTAGTCCTGTGAGTCCAGTTTTAGATTCCGATGCTTCACTTCAGGTTTACTGTATACCTTGGGCCTCCTTATTGACGATGAAGCACAGAAATTGCGTCGGAATTAAATTCAAAAGTCACAATGCCGACTTAAGTACAGGCGGACCGACACTCTAAATTTCTATGATTTAAACCGCTCCTGTGGGTCCAGTTTTAGAATCCGATCATTCACTTCCGGCTCACTGTATCCCTTGGACCTTCTTATTGAAGATGAAACACAGAAATTGCATCGGAATTAAATTCAAAAGGCACAATGCCGACTTAAGTACAAAAGGACTGACACTCTAACTTTCTATGATTTTAACCTGTAATGTGAGTCCAGTTATAGGTTCCGATGCTTCACTTCAGGTTTACTGTATCCCTTGGACCTTGTTATTGGCAATGAAACACAGAAATTGCATACGAACTTAATACAAAAGGCACAATGTCGACTTAAGCACAAGAGGACTGACACTCTAACTTTCTATGATTTGAACCTCTCCTGTGAGTCCAGTTTTAGATACCTATGCTTCACTTCAGGTTTACTGTATCCCTTGGACCTTCTTATTGACGGTGAAACACAGCAATTGCATCCGAATTTAATACAAATGCCACAATGCCGACTTAAGTACCAGAGGACTGACACTCTAACGTTCAATGATTTGAACCTTTCCTGTGAGTCAAGTTTTCCATTCCGATGCTTCACTTCAGGTTTACTGTAACCCTTGGACCTTCTTATTGACGATGAAACACAGAAATTGCATCGGAATTAAATTCAAAAGGCACAATAACGACTTAAGTACAAGAGGACTGACACACTAACTTTCTATGATTTGAAGCGCTTCTGTGAGTCCAGTTTTAGATTCCGATGCTTCACTTCAGGTTTACTGTAACCCTTGGACCTTCTTATTGACGATGAAACACAGAAATTGCATCGGAATTAAATTCAAAAGGCACAATAACGACTTAAGTACAAGAGGACTGACACTTTAACTTTCTATGATTTGATCCTCTCCTGTGAGTCCAGTTTTTGATTCCGATGCTTCACTTCAGGTTTACTGTATACCTTGGACCTCCTTATTGACGTTGAAGCACAGACATTGCGTCGGAATTAAATTCAATAGGCACAATGCCGACATAAGTACAAGAGGAACGACACTTTAACTTTCTATGATTTGAACCTCTCCTGTGAGTCCAGATTTAGATTCCGATGCTTCACTTCAGGCTTACTGTATCCCTTGCACCTTCTTATTGACGGTGAATCACAGCAATTGCATCCGAATTTAATACAAATGGCACAATGCCGACTTAAGTGCAAGAGGACTGACACTCTAACATCCTATGACTTGAACCTCTCCTGTGAGTCCAGTCTTCGATTCCGATGCTTAACTTCAGGTTTACTGTATCCCTTGGCCCGCCTTATTGACGATGAAACACAGACATTGCGTCGGAATTAAATTCAAAAAGCACAATGCCGACTTAAGAACAAGAGCACTGACACACAAACTTTCTATGATTTGAACCGTTCCTGTGAGTCCAGTTTTAGATTCCGATGCTTCACTTCAGGTTTACTGTAACCCTTGGACCTTCTTATTGACGATGAAACACAGAAATTGCATCGGAATTAAATTCAAAAGGCACAATGACGAATTAAGTACAAGAGGACTGACACTCTAAGTTTCTATGATTTGAACTAGTCCTGTGAGTCCAGTTTTAGATTCCGATGCTTCACTTCAGGTTTACTGTATACCTTGGCCCTCCTTATTGACGATGAAACACAGAAATTGCATCGGAATTAA
Organism: Schistocerca serialis cubense; assembly: GCF_023864345.2. Taxonomy (NCBI): domain Eukaryota; kingdom Metazoa; phylum Arthropoda; class Insecta; order Orthoptera; family Acrididae; genus Schistocerca; species Schistocerca serialis. Next base: position 21,151,368 of record NC_064647.1, on the reverse strand, counting down.
ATTCAAAAGGCACAATGCCGACTTATGTACAAAAGGACTGACACTCAAACTTTCTATGATTTTAACCTGTAATGTGAGTCCAGTTATTGATTCCGATGCTTCACTTCAGGTTTACTGTATCCCTTGGACCTTGTTATTGGCAATGAAACACAGAAATTGCATACGAACTTAATTCAAAAGGCACAATGTCGACTTAAGCACAAGAGGACTGACACTCCAACTTTCTATGATTTGAACCTCTCCTGTGAGTCCAGTTTTAGATACCTATGCTTCACTTCAGGTTTACTGTATCCCTTGGACCTTCTTATTGACGGTGAAACACAGCAATTGCATCCGAATTTAATACAAATGCCACAATGCCGACTTAAGTACCAGAGGACTGACACTCTAACGTTCAATGATTTGAACCTTTCCTGTGAGTCAAGTTTTCCATTCCGATGCTTCACTTCAGGTTTACTGTATCCCTTGGACGTTCTTATTGACGATGAAACACTGAAATTGCATCCGAATTTAATCCAAAAGCCACAATGCCGACTTAAGTACAAAAGGACTGACACTCTAACTTTCTATGATTTGAACCTGCCGTGTGAGCCCAGTTTTAGATTCCGATGCTTCACTTCAGGTTTACTGTATCCCTTGGACCTTCTTATTGACGGTGAAACACAGAAATTGCATCCGAATTTAATACAAATGCCACAATGCCGACTTAAGTACCAGAGGACTGACACTCTAACGTTCAATGATTTGAACCTTTCCTGTGAGTCAAGTTTTCCATTCTGATGCTTCACTTCAGGTTTACTGTATCCCTTGGACGTTCTTATTGACGATGAAACACAGAAATTGCATCCGAATGTAATCCAAAAGCCACAATGCCGACTTAAGTACAAAAGGACTGACACTCTAACTTTCTATGATTTGAACCAGTCCTGTGATTCCAGTTTTACATTCCGATGCTTCACTTCAGGTTTACTGTATCCCTTGCACCTTCTTATAGACGATGAAACACAGAAATTGCATCGGAATTAAATTCAAAAGGCACAATGCCGACTTAAGTACAAGAGGACAGACACTCCAACTTTATATGATTTGAACCTCTCCTGTGAGTCCAGTTTTAGATTCCGATGCTTCACTTCAGGTTCTCTGTATCCCTTGGACCTTCTAATTGACGATGAAACATAAAAATTGCATCGGAATTAAATTCAAAAGGCACAATGCCGACTTAAGTACAAGAGGACTGACACTCTAACTTTATATGATTTGAACCTCTCCTGTGAGTCCAGATTTAGATTCCGATGCTTCACTTCACGTTTACTGTATACCTTGGACCTTCTTGTAGACGATGAAGCACAGAAATTGCATCGGAATTAAATTCAAAAGGCACAATGCCGACTTACGTACAAGAGGACTAACACTCTAACTTTCTATGATTTGAACCACTCCTGTGAGTCCAGTTTTACATTCCGATGCTTCAATTCAGGTTTACTGTGTCCCTTGGACCTTGTTATTGACGATGAAGCACAGAAATTGCGTCGGAATTAAATTCAAAAGGCACAATGCCGACTTAAGTACAAGAGGACTGACACTCTAACTTTCTATGATTTGAACCTCTCCTGTGAGTACAGTTTTAGATTCCGATGCTTCCCTCCTGGTTTACTGTATCCCTTGGACCTTCTTATTGACGATGAAACACAGAACTTGCGTCATATTTGAATTCAAAAGGCACAATGACGAATTAAGTACAAGAGGACTGACACTCTAAGTTTCTATGATTTGAACCTGTCCTGTGAGTCCAGTTTTAGATTCCGATGCTTCACTTCAGGTTTTCTGTATCCCTTGGACCTTCTTATTAACGGTGAAACACAACAATTGCATCCGAATTTAATACAAAGGCCACAATGCCGACTTAAGTACCAGAGGACTGACACTCTAACGTTCAATGATTTGAACCTTTCCTGTGAGTCAAGTTTTCCTTTCCGATGCTTCACTTTAGGTTTACTGTATCCCTTGGATGTTCTTATTGGTGATGAAACACAGAAATTGCATCCGAAATTAATCCAAAAGCCACAATGCCGACTTAAGTACAAAAGGACTGACACTCTAACTTTCTATGATTTGTACCTGTCCTGTGATTCCAGTTTTACATTCCGATGCTTTACTTCAGGTTTACTGTATCCCTTGCACCTTCTTATAGACGATGAAACACAGAAATTGCATCGGAATTAAATTCAAAAGGCACAATGCCGACTTAAGTACAAGAGGACAGACACTCCAACTTAATATGATTTGAACCTCTCCTGTGAGTCCAGTTTTAGATTCCGATGCTTCACTTCAGGTTCACTGTATCCCTTGGACCTTCTTATTGACGATGAAACACAGAAATTGCATCGGAATTAAATTCAAAAGGCACAATGCCGACTTAAGTACAAGAGGACTGACACTCTAACTTTATATGATTTGAACCTCTCCTGTGAGGCCAGATTTAGATTCCGATGCTTCACTTCAGGTTTACTGTAACCCTTGGACCTTCTTATTGACGATGAAGCACAGAAATTGCATCGGAATTAAATTCAAAAGGCACAATGCCGACTTAAGTACAAAAGGACTGACACTCTAACTTTCTATGATTTTAACCTGTAATGTGAGTCCAGTTATAGATTCCGATGCTTCACTTCAGGTTTACTGTATACCTTGGACCTTCTTATTGACGAAGAAGCACAGAAATTGCATCGGAATTAAATTCAAAAGGCACAACGTCGACTTAAGTACAAGAGGACTGACACTCTAATTTTCTATGATATGAACCTCTCCTGTGAGTCCAGTTTTAGATTCTGATGCCTCACTTCAGGTTTACTGTATCCCATTGACCTTCTTATTGACGATGAAACACAGAAATTGCATCGGAATTAAATTCAAAAGGCACAATAACGACTTAAGTACAAGAGGACTGACACACTAACTTTCTATGATTTGAAGCGCTTCTGTTAGTCCAGTTTTAGATTCCGATGCTTCACTTCAGGTTTACTGTAACCCTTGGACCTTCTTATTGACGATGAAACACAGAAATTGCATCGGAATTAAATTCAAAAGGCACAATAACGACTTAAGTACAAGAGGACTGACACTTTAACTTTCTATGATTTGATCCTCTCCTGTGAGTCCAGTTTTTGATTCCGATGCTTCACTTCAGGTTTACTGTATACCTGGGACCTCCTTATTGACGTTGAAGCACAGATATTGCGTCGGAATTTAATTCAATAGGCACAATGCAGACATAAGTACAAGAGGAACGACACTTTAACTTTCTATGATTTGAACTGCTCCTATGTGTCCAGTTTTAAATTCCGATGATTCACTTCAGGTTTACTGTATCCCCTGGACCTTCTTATTGACGATGAAACACAGAAATTGCATCAGAATTAATTTCAAAAGGCACAATGCCGACTTAAATACAAGAGGACTGACACTCAAACTTTCTATGATTTGAACCTCTCCTGTGAGTCCAGATTTAGATTCCGATGCTTCACTTCAGGCTTACTGTATCCCTTGCACCTTCTTATTGACGGTGAATCACAGCAATTGCATCCGAATTTAATACAAATGGCACAATGCCGTCTTAAGTACAAGAGGACTGACACTCTAACATCCTATGACTTGAACCTCTCCTGTGAGTCCAGTCTTCGATTCCGATGCTTAACTTCAGGTTTACTGTATCCCTTGGCCCGCCTTATTGACGATGAAACACAGACATTGCGTCGGAATTAAATTTAAAAAGCACAATGCCGACTTAAGAACAAGAGCACTGACACACAAACTTTCTATGATTTGAACCGTTCCTGTGAGTCCAGTTTTAGATTCCGAAGCTTCACTTCAGGTTTACTGTAACCCTTGGACCTTCTTATTGACGATGAAACACAGAAATGGCATCGGAATTAAATTGAAAAGGCACAATGACGAATTAAGTACAAGAGGACTGACACTCTAAGTTTCTATGATTTGAACTAGTCCTGTGAGTCCAGTTTTAGATTCCGATGCTTCACTTCAGGTTTACAGTTTACCTTGGGCCTCCTTATTGACGATGAAGCACAGAAATTGCGTCGGAATTAAATTCAAAAGTCACAATGCCGACTTAAGTACAGGAGGACCGACACTCTAAATTTCTATGATTCAAACCGCTCCTGTGGGTCCAGTTTTAGAATCCGATCATTCACTTCCGGCTCACTGTATCCCTTGGACCTTCTTATTGAAGATGAAACACAGAAATTGCATCGGAATTAAATTCAAAAGGCACAATGCCGACTTAAGTACAAAAGGACTGACACTCTAACTTTCTATGATTTTAACCTGTAATGTGAGTCCAGTTATAGATTCCGATGCTTCACTTCAGGTTTACTGTATCCCTTGGACCTTGTTATTGGCAATGAAACACAGAAATTGCATACAAACTTAATACAAAAGGCACAATGTCGACTTAAGCACAAGAGGACTGACACTCTAACTTTCTATGATTTGAACCTCTCCTGTGAGTCCAGTTTTAGATACCTATGCTTCACTTCAGGTTTACTGTATCCCTTGGACCTTCTTATTGACGGTGAAACACAGCAATTGCATCCGAATTTAATACAAATGCCACAATGCCGACTTAAGTACCAGAGGACTGACACTAACGTTCAATGATTAGAACCCTTCCTGTGAGTCAAGTTTTCCATTCCGATGCTTCACTTCAGGTTTACTGTATCCCTTGGACGTTCTTATTGACGATGAAACACAGATATTGCATCCGAATTTAATCCAAAAGCCACAATGCCGACTTAAGTACAAAAGGACTGACACTCTAACTTTCTATGATTTGAACCTGTCGTGTGAGCCCAGTTTTACATTCCGATGCTTCACTTCAGGTTTACTGTATCCCTTGCACCTTCTTATAGACGATGAAACACAGAAATTGCATCGGAATTAAATTCAAAAGGCACAATGCCGACTTAAGTACAAGAGGACTGACACTCTAACTTTCTATGATTTTAACCTGTAATGTGAGTCCAGTTATAGATTCCGATGCTTCACTTCAGGTTTACTGTATACCTTGGACCATCTTATTGACGATGAAACACATAAATTGCGTCGGAATTAAAATCAACAGGCACAATGCCGACTTAAGTACAAGAGGACTGACACTCTAACTATCTATGATTTGAACCTCTCCTGTGAGTCCAGTTTTAGATTCCGATGCTTCACTTCAGGTTGACTGTATCCCTTGGACCTTCTTATTGACGGTGAATCACAGCAATTGCATCCGAATTTAATGCAAATGGCACAATGCTGCCTTAAGTACAAGAGGACTGACACTCTAACTTTCTATGACTTGAACCTCTCCTGTGAGCCCGGTCTTCAATTCCGATGCTTCACTTCAGGTTTACTGTAACCCTTGGACCTTCTTATTGACGATGAAGCACAGAAATGGCATCGGAATTAAATTCAAAAGGCACAATGACGAATTAAGTACAAGAGGACTGACACTCTAAGTTTCTATGATTTGAACTTGTCCTGTGAGACCAGTTTTAGATTCCGATGCTTCACTTCAGGTTTACTGTATACCTTGGGCCTCCTTATTGACGATGAAGCACAGAAATTGCGTCGGAATTAAATTCAAAAGGCACAATGCCGACTTAAGTACAGGAGGACCGACACTCTAAATTTCTATGATTTAAACCGCTCCTGTGGGTCCAGTTTTAGAATCCGATGATTCACTTCCGGCTTACTGTATCACTTGGACCTTCTTATTGAAGATGAAACAGAGAAATTGCATCGGAATTAAATTCAAATGGCACAATGCCGACTTAAGTACAAAAGGACTGACACTCTAACTTTCTATGATTTTAACCTGTAATGTGAGTCCAGTTATAGATTCCGATGCTTCACTTCAGGTTTACTGTATACCTTGGACCATCTTATTGACGATGAAACACATAAATTGCGTCGGAATTAAAATCAACAGGCACAATGCCGACTTAAGTACAAGAGGACTGACACTCTAACTTTCTATGATTTTAACCTCTCCTGTGAATCCAGTTTTAGATTCCGATGCTTCACTTCAGGTTTACTGTATCTCTTGGACCTTCTTATTGACGATGAAACACAGAACTTGCGTCATATTTAAATTTAAAAGGCACAATGCCGACTTAAGTACTAGAGGACTGACATTCTAACGTTCTATGATTTTAACCTCTCCTGTGAATCCAGTTTTAGATTCCGATGCTTCACTTCAGGTTTACTGTATCTCTTGGACCTTCTTATTGACGATGAAACACAGAACTTGCGTCATATTTAATTTCAAAAGGCACAATGCCGACTTAAGTACAAGAGGACTGACACTCTAACTTTCCTTGATTTGAACCTCTCCTGTGAGTCGAGTTTTAGATTCCGATGCTTCACTTCAGGTTTACTGTATCGCTAGGACCTTCTGAATGACGGTGAATCACAGCAATTGCATCCGAATTTAATACAAATAGCACAATGCCGACTTAAGTACAAGAGGACTGACACTCTAACTTCCTATGACTTGAACCTCTCCTGTGAGTCCAGTGTTCGATTGCGATGCTTCATTTCAGGTTTACTGCATCCCTTGGACTTTCTTATTGACGATGAAACACAGAAATTGCGTCGGAATTAAATTCAAAAGGCACAATGCCGACTTAAGAACAAGAGGACTAACACACAAACTTTCTATGATTTGAACTGCTCCTGTGAGTCCAGTTTTAGATTCCGATTCTTCCTTTTAAGGTTTACTGTAACCCTTGGACCTTCTTATTGACGATGAAACACAGAAATTGCATCGGAATTAAATTCAAAAGGCACAATGACGACTTAAGTACAAGAGGACTGACACTCAAACTTTCTATGATTTGAACCGCTCCTGTGAGTCCCGTTTTAGATTCCGATGCTTCACTTCAGGTTTACTGTAACCCTTGGTCCTTCTTATTGACGATGAAACACAGAAATTGCATACGAATTTCATACAAATAGCACAATGCCGACTTAAGTACAAGAGGACTGACACACTAACTTCCTATGACTTGAACCTCTCCTGTGAGTCCAGTGTTCGATCCCGATGCTTCATTTCAGGTTTACTGTATTCCTTGGATCTTCTTGTTGACGATGAAACACAGAAATTGCATCGGAATTAAATTCAAAATTCACAATGCCGACTTAAGTACAAGAGGACTGACACTCAAACTTTCTATGATTTGAACCGCTCCTGTGAGTCCCGTTTTAGATTCCGTTGCTTCACTTCAGGTTTACTGTAACCCTTGGTCCTTCTTATTGACGATGAAACACAGAAATTGCATACGAATTTCATACAAATAGCACAATGCCGACTTAAGTACAAGAGGACTGACACACTAACTTCCTATGACTTGAACCTCTCCTGTGAGTCCAGTGTTCGATCCCGATGCTTCATTTCAGGTTTACTGTATTCCTTGGATCTTCTTGTTGACGATGAAACACAGAAATTGCATCGGAATTAAATTCAAAATTCACAATGCCGACTTAAGTACGGGAGGACTGACACTCTAACTTTCAATGATTTGAACCTCTCCATTGAGTCCAGTTTTACATTCCGATGCTTCACTTCAGGTTCACTGTATCCCTTGGACCATCTTATTGACGATGAAAGTCAGAAATTGCATCGGAATTAAATTCAAAAGGCACAATGCCGACTTAAGTACAAGAGGACTGACACTGTAACTTTCTATGATTTGAACCTCTCCTGTGAGTCCAGTTTTAGATTCCGATGCTTCACTTAACGTTTACTGTATACCTTGGACCTTCTTATCGACGATGAAGCACAGAAATTGCATCGGAATTTAATACAAAAGGCACAATGCCGACTTACGTACACGAGGACTGACACTCTTACTTTCTATGATTTGAACCTCTCCTGTGAGTCCAGTCTTAGATTCCGAAGCTTCACTTCAGGTTTACTGTATTCCTTGGACCTTCTTATTGACGATGAAACACAGAAATTGCGTCGGAATTAAATTCAAAAGGCACAATGCCGTCTTAAGAACAAGAGGACTGACACTCAAACTTTCTATGATTTGAACCGCTCCTGTGAGTCCCGTTTTAGATTCCGATGCTTCACTTCAGGTTTACTGTAACCCTTGGTCCTTCTTATTGACGATGAAACACAGAAATTGCATACGAATTTCATACAAATAGCACAATGCCGACTTAAGTACAAAAGGACTGACACACTAACTTCCTATGACTTGAACCTCTCCTGTGAGTCCAGTGTTCGATCCCGATGCTTCATTTCAGGTTTACTGCATCCCTTGGACTTTCATATTGACGATGAATTACAGAAATTGCGTCGGAATTAAATTCAAAAGGCACAATGCCGACTTAAGTACAGGAGGACTGACACTCTAACTTTCTATGATTTGAACCTCTGCTGTGAGTCCAGTTTTACATTCCGATGCCTCACTTCACGTTTACTGTAAACCTTGGACCTTCTTATTGACGATGAAGCACAGAAATTGCATCCGAATTAAATTCAAAAGGCACAATGCCGACTTAAGTACAAGAGGACTGACACTCTAACTTTCGTTGATTTGAACCTCTCCTGTGAGTCCAGTTTTAGATTCCTATGCTTCACTTCAGGTTTACTGTATCCCTTGGACCTTCTTATTGACGGTGAAACATAGTAATTGCATCCGAATGTAATACAAATGGCACAATGCTGACTTAAGTACAAGAGGACTGACACTCTAACTTTCAATGATTTGAACCTCTCCTGTGAGTCCAGTTTGACATTCCGATGCTTCACTTCAGGTTTACTGTATTCCTTGGACCTTCTTATTGACGATGAAACACAGAAATTGCATCGGAATTAAATTCAAAAGGCACAATGCCGACTTAAGTACAAGAGGAAAGACACTCCAACTTTCTATGATTTGAACCTCTCCTGTGAGTCCAGTTTTAGATTCCGATGCTTCACTTCAGGTTCACTGTATCCCTTCGACCTTCTTATTGACGATGAAACACAGAAATTTCATCGGAATTAAATTCAAAAGGCACAATGCCGACTTAAGTACAAGAGGACAGACACTCCAACTTTCTATGATTTGAACCTCTCCTGTGAGTCCAGTTTTACATTCCGATGCTTCAATTCAGGTTTACTGTATACCTTGGACCTTGTTATTGACGATGAAGCACAGAAATTGCGTCGGAATTAAATTCAAAAGGCACAATGCCGACTTAAGTACAAGAGGACTGACACTCTAACTTTCTATGATTTGAACCTCTCCTGTGAGTCCAGCTTTGGATTCCGATGCTTCACTTCAGGTTTACTGTATACCTAGGACCTTCTTATTGACGATGAAGCACAGAAATTGCATCGGAATTAAATTCAAAAGGTACAACGCCGACTTAAGTACAAGTGTACTGACACTCTAATTTTCTATGGTATGAACCACTCCTGTGAGTCCAGTTTTAGATTCCGAAGCTTGACTTCAGGTTTACTGTATCCCTTTGACCTTCTTATTGACGAGAAAACACAGAAATTGCATCGGAATTTACTACAAGAGGCACAATGCCGACTTACGTACAAGAGGACAGACACTCTAACTTTCTATGATTTGAACGTCTCCTGTGAGTCCAGTCTTAGATTCCGAAGCTTCACTTCAGGTTTACTGTATTTCTTGGACCTTCTTATTTACGATGAAGCACAGAAATTGCGTCGGAATTAAATTCAAAACGCACAATGCCGACTTAAGTACAAGAGGACCGACACTTTAACTTTCTATGATTTGAACCGCTCCTGTGAGTCCAGTTTTAAATTCCGATGATTCACTTCAGGTTTACTGTATCCCCTGGACTTTCTTATTGACGATGAAACACAGAGATTGCATCGGAATTAATTTCAAGAAGCACAATGCCGACTTAAGTACAAGAGGACTGACACTCTAACTTTCTATGATTTGAACCTCTCCTGTGGGTCCAGTTTTAGATTCCGATGCTTCACTTCAGGTTTACTGTATCCCTTGGACCTTCTTATTGACGGTGAATCACAGCAATTGCATCCGAATTTAATACAAATGGCACAATGCCGACTTAAGTACAAGAGGACTGACACTCTAACTTCCCATGACTTGAACCTCTCCTGTGAGTCCAGTTTTAGATTCCGATGCTTCATTTCAGGTTTACTGTAACCCTTGCACCTTCTTATTGACGATGAAACACAGAAATTGCATCGGAATTAAATTCAAAAGGCACAATGACGACTTAAGTACAAGAGGACAGCCACTCCAACTTTCTATGATTTGAAACTCTCCTGTGACTCCAGTTTTAGATTCCGATGCTTCACTGCAGGTTTACTGTATCCCTTGGACCTTCTTGTTGACGATGAAACACAGAAATTGCATCGGAATTAAATTCAAAATTCACAATGCCGACTTAAGTACGGGAGGACTGACACTATAACTTTCTATGATTTGAACCTCTCCTGTGAGTCCAGTTTTAGATTCCTATGCTTCACGTCAGGTTTACTGTATCCCTTGGACCTTCTTATTGACGGTGAAACACAGCAATTTCATCCGAATGTAATACAAATGGCACAATGCCGACTTAAGTACAAGAGGACTGACACTCTAACTTTCAATGATTTGAACCTCTCCTGTGAGTCCAGTTTTACATTCCGATGCTTCACTTCAGGTTCACTGTATCCCTTGGACCATCTTATTGACGATGAAAGTCAGAAATTGCATCGGAATTAAATTCAAAAGGCACAATGCCGACTTAAGTACAAGAGGACTGACACTGTAACTTTCTATGATTTGAACCTCTCCTGTGAGTCCAGTTTTAGATTCCGATGCTTCACTTAACGTTTACTGTATACCTTGGACCTTCTTATCGACGATGAAGCACAGAAATTGCATCGGAATTTAATACAAAAGGCACAATGCCGACTTACATACTCGAGGACTGACACTCTAACTTTCTATGATTTGAACCTCTCCTGTGAGTCCAGTCTTAGATTCCGAAGCTTCACTTCAGGTTTACTGTATTCCTTGGACCTTCTTATTGACGATGAAACACAGAAATTGCGTCGGAATTAAATTCAAAAGGCACAATGCCGTCTTAAGAACAAGAGGACTGACACTCAAACTTTCTATGATTTGAACCGCTCCTGTGAGTCCCGTTTTAGTTTCCGATGCTTCACTTCAGGTTTACTGTAACCCTTGGTCCTTCTTATTGACGATGAAACACAGAAATCGCATACGAATTTAATACAAATAGCACAATGCCGACTTAAGTACAAGAGGACTGACACACTAACTTCCTATGACTTGAACCTCTCCTGTGAGTCCAGTGTTCGATTCCGATGCTTCATTTCAGGTTTACTGCATCCCTTGGACTTTCATATTGACGATGAATTACAGAAATTGCGTCGGAATTAAATTCAAAAGCACAATGCCGACTTATGAACAAGAGGACTAACACAAAAACTTTCTATGATTTGAACCGCTCCTGTGAGTCCAGTTTTAGATTCCGATGCTTCACTTCAGGTTTACTGTAACCCTTGGTCCTTCTTATTGACGATGAAACACAGAAATTGCATACGAATTTAATACAAATAGCACAATGCCGACTTAAGTACAAGAGGACTGACACTCTAACTTTCTATGATTTGAACCTCTCCTGTGAGTCCAGCTTTGGATTCCGATGCTTCACTTCAGGTTTACTGTATACCTAGGACCTTCTTATTGACGATGAAGCACAGAAATTGCATCGGAATTAAATTCAAAAGGTACAACGCCGACTTAAGTACAAGAGGACTGACACTCTAATTTTCTATGGTATGAACCAGTCCTGTGAGTCCAGTTTTAGATTCCGATGCTTCACTTCAGGTTTACTGTATCCCTTTGACCTTCTTATTGACAAGAAAACACAGAAATTGCATCGGAATTTACTACAAGAGGCACAATGCCGACTTACGTACAAGAGGACTGACACTCTAACTTTCTATGATTAGAACGTCTCCTGTGAGTCCAGTCTTAGATTCCGATGCTTCACTTCAGGTTTACTGTATATCTTGGACCTTCTTATTTACGATGAAACACAGAAATTGCGTCGGAAATAAATTCAAAAGGCTCAATGCCGTCTTAAGAACAAGAGGACTGACACTCAAACTTTCTATGATTTGAACCGCTCCTGTGAGTCCCGTTTTAGATTCCGATGCTTCACTTCAGGTTTACTGTATACCTTGGTCCTCCTTACTGACGATGAAGCACAGAAATTGCGTCGGAATTAAATTCAAAAGGCACAATGCCGACTTAAGTACAAGAGGACCGACACTTTAACTTTCTATGATTTGAACCGCTCCTGTGAGTAGAGTTTTACATTCCGATGCTTCACTTAACGTTTACTGTATACCTTGGACCTTCTTATCGACGATGAAGCACAGAAATTGCATCGGAATTTAATACAAAAGGCACAATGCCGACTTACGTACACGAGGACTGACACTCTAACTTTCTATGATTTGAACCTCTCCTGTGAGTCCAGTCTTAGATTCCGAAGCTTCACTTCAGGTTTACTGTATTCCTTGGACCTTCTTATTGACGATGAAACACAGAAATTGCGTCGGAATTAAATTCAAAAGGCACAATGCCGTCTTAAGAACAAGAGGACTGACACTCAAACTTTCTATGATTTGAACCGCTCCTGTGAGTCCAGTCTTAGATTCCGAAGCTTCACTTCAGGTTTACTGTATTCCTTGGACCTTCTTATTGACGATGAAACACAGATATTGCGTCGGAATTAAATTCAAAAGGCACAATGCCGTCTTAAGAACAAGTGGACTGACACTCAAACTTTCTATGATTTGAACCGCTCCTGTGAGTCCCGTTTTAGTTTCCGATGCTTCACTTCAGGTTTACTGTAACCCTTGGTCCTTCTTATTGACGATGAAACACAGAAATTGCATACGAATTTAATACAAATAGCACAATGCCGACTTAAGTACAAGAGGACTGACACACTAACTTCCTATGACTTGAACCTCTCCTGTGAGTCCAGTGTTCGATTCCGATGCTTCATTTCAGGTTTACTGCATCCCTTGGACTTTCATATTGACGATGAATTACAGAAATTGCGTCGGAATTAAATTCAAAAGGCACAATGCCGACTTAAGAACAAGAGGACTAACACAAAAACTTTCTATGATTTGAACCGCTCCTGTGAGTCCAGTTTTAGATTCCGATGCTTCACTTCAGGTTTACTGTAACCCTTGGACCTTCTTATTGACGATAAAACACAGAAATTGCATCGGAATTAAATTCAAAAGGCACAATGCCGACTTAAGTACAAGAGGACTGACACTCCAACTTTCTATGATTTGAACCTCTCCTGTGAGTCCAGTTTTGGATTCCGATGCTTCACTTCAGATTTACTGTATCCCTTGGACCTTCTTATTGACGATGAAACACAGAAATTGCATCCGAATTTAATACAAATAGCACAATGCCGAGTTATGTACAAAAGGACTGACACTCTTACTTTCTATGATTTGATCCTCTCCTGTGAGTCCAGTTTTACATTACGATGCTTCACTTCTGGTTTACTGTATCCCTTGGACCTGCCTATTGACGATGAAACACAGAAATTGCATCGGAATTAAATTCAAAAGGCACAATGCCGACTTAAGTACAAGAGGACAGACACTCCAACTTTCAATGATTTTAACCTCTCCTGTGAGTCCAGTTTTAGATTCCGATGCTTCACTTCAGGTTCACTGTATCCCTTGGACCTTCTTATTGACGATGAAACACAGAAATTGCATCGGAATTAAATTCAAAAGGCACAATGCCGACTTAAGTATAAGAGGACTGACACTCTAACTTTCTATGATTTGAACCTCTCCTGTGAGTCCAGTTTTAGATTCCGATGCTTCACTCCAGGTTTACTGTTTCCCTTGGACCTTCATATTGACGATGAAACACAGAAATTGCATCCGAATTTAATACAAAACCACAATGCCGACTTAAGTACAAGAGGACTGACACTCTAACTTTCTATGATTTGAACCTCTGCTGTGAGTCCAGTTTTACATTCCGATGCCTCACTTCACGTTTACTGTAAACCTTGGACCTTCTTACTGACGATGAAGCACAGAAATTGCATCCGAATTAAATTCAAAAGGCACAATGCCGACTTAAGTACAAGAGGACTGACACTCTAACTTTCGTTGATTTGAACCTCTCCCGTGAGTCCAGTTTTAGATTCCTATGCTTCACTTCAGGTTTACTGTATCCCTTGGACCTTCTTATTGACGGTGAAACATAGTAATTGCATCCGAATGAAATACAAATGGCACAATGCTGACTTAAGTACAAGAGGAAAGACACTCCAACTTTCTATGATTTGAACCTCTCCTGTGAGTCCAGTTTTAGATTCCGATGCTTCACTTCAGGTTCACTGTATCCCTTCGACCTTCTTATTGACGATGAAACACAGAAATTTCATCGGAATTAAATTCAAAAGGCACAATGCCGACTTAAGTACAAGAGGACAGACACTCCAACTTTCTATGATTTGAACCTCTCCTGTGAGTCCAGTTTTACATTCCGATGCTTCAATTCAGGTTTACTGTATCCCTTGGACCTTGTTATTGACGATGAAGCACAGAAATTGCGTCGGAATTAAATTCAAAAGGCACAATGCCGACTTAAGTACAAGAGGACTGACACTCTAACTTTCTATGATTTGAACCTCTCCTGTGAGTCCAGCTTTGGATTCCGATGCTTCACTTCAGGTTTACTGTATACCTAGGACTTTCTTATTGACGATGAAGCACAGAAATTGCATCGGAATTAAATTCAAAAGGTACAACGCCGACTTAAGTACAAGAGGACTGACACTCTAATTTTCTATGGTATGAACCACTCCTGTGAGTCCAGTTTTAGATTCCGATGCTTCACTTCAGGTTTACTGTATCCCTTTGACCTTCTTATTGACGAGAAAACACAGAAATTGCATCGGAATTTACTACAAGAGGCACAATGCCGACTTACGTACAAGAGGACTGACACTCTAACTTTCTATGATTTGAACGTCTCCTGTGAGTCCAGTCTTAGATTCCGATGCTTCACTTCAGGTTTACTGTATTTCTTGGACCTTCTTATTTACGATGAAACACAGAAATTGCGTCGGAAATAAATTCAAAAGGCTCAATGCCGTCTTAAGAACAAGAGGACTGACACTCAAACTTTCTATGATTTGAACCGCTCCTGTGAGTCCCGTTTTAGATTCCGATGCTTCACTTCAGGTTTACTGTATACCTTGGTCCTCCTTACTGACGATGAAGCACAGAAATTGCGTCGGAATTAAATTCAAAAGGCACAATGCCGACTTAAGTACAAGAGGACCGACACTTTAACTTTCTATGATTTGAACCGCTCCTGTGAGTCCAGTTTTACATTCCGATGATTCACTTCAGGTTTACTGTATCCCCTGGACTTTCTTATTGACGATGAAACACAGAGATTGCATCGGAATTAATTTCAAGAAGCACAATGCCGACTTAAGTACAAGAGGACTGACACTCTAACTTTCGTTGATTTGAACCTCTCCTGAGAGTCCAGTTTTAGATTCCGATGCTTCACTTCAGGTTTACTGTATACCTTGGACTTTCTTATTGACGATGAAGCACAGAAATTGCGTCGGATTAAATTCAAAAGGCACAATGCCGACTTATGTACAAGAGGACTGACACTCTAACTTTCTATGATTTGTAAAGCTCCTGTGAGTCCAGTATTAGATTCCGATGCATCACTTCAGGTTTACTATATCCCTTGGACCTTCTTATTGACGATGAAACACAGAAATTGCATCGGAATTAAATTCAAAAGACACAATGCCGACTTAAGTACAAGAGGACTGACACTCTAACTTTCTATGATTTGAACCTCTCCTGTGAGTCCAGTTTTAAATTTCGATGCTTCACTTCAGGTTTACTGTATCCCTTGGACCTTCTTATTGGCGATGAAACACAGAAATTTCATCCGAATTTAATACAAAAGGCATAATGCCGACTTAAGTACAAGAGGACTGACACTCTAACTTTCTATGATTTGAACCCCTCCTGTGAGTCCAGTTTTAGATTCCGATGCTTCACGTCAGGTTTACTGTATGCATTTGACCTTCTTATTCACGATAAAACACAGAAATTGCATCGGAATTTAATACAAAAAGCACAATGCCGACTTACGTACACGAGGACTGACACTCTAACTTTCTATGATTTGAACCGCTCCTGTGAGTCCCGTTTTAGATTCCGATGCTTCACTTCAGGTTTACTGTATACCTTGGACCTCCTTAAAGACGATGAAGCACAGAAAATGCGTCGGAATTAAATTCAAAAGGCACAATGCCGAATTAAGTACAAGAGGACCGACACTTTAACTTTCTATGATTTGAACCGCTCCTGTGAATCCAGTTTTAAATTCCGATGATTCACTTCAGGTTTACTGTATCCCCTGGACCTTCTTATTGACGATGAAACACAGAGATTGCATCGGAATTAATTTCAAAAGGCACAATGCCGACTTAAGTACAAGAGGGCTGACACTCTAACTTTCTATGATTTGAACCTCTCCTGTGAGTCCAGTTTTAGATTCCGATGCTTCACTTCAGGTTTACTGTATCCCTTGGACCTTCTTATTGACGGTGAATCACAGCAATTGCATCCGAATTTAATACAAATGGCACAATGCCGACTTAAGTACAAGAGGACTGACACTCTAACTTCCTATGACTTGAACCTCTCCTGTGAGTCCAGTGTTCGATTCCGATGCTTCATTTCAGGTTTACTGCATCCCTTGGACTTTCTAATTGACGATGAAGCACAGAAATTGCGTCGGAATTAAATTCAAAAGGCACAATGCCGACTTAAGAACAAGAGGACTAACACACAAACTTTCTATGATTTGAACCGCTCCTGTGAGTCCAGTTTTAGATTCCGATGCTTCACTTCAGGTTTACTGTAACCCTTGGACCTTCTTATTGACGATGAAACACAGAAATTGCATCGGAATTAAATTCAAAAGGCGCAATGCCGACTTAAGTACAAGAGAACTGACACTCTAACTTTCTATGATTTTAACCTCTCCTGTGAGTACAGTTATAGTTTTCGATGCTTCACTTCAGGTTTACTGTATTCCTTGGACTTTCTTATTGACGATGAAGCACAGAAATTGCATCCGAATTAAATTCAAAAGGCACAATGCCGACTTAAGTACAAGAGGACTGACACTCTAACTTTCTATGATTTGAACCGTTCCTGTGAGTCCAGTTTTAGATTCCGATGCTTCACTTCAGGTTTACTGTAACCCTTGGACCTTCTTATTGACGATGAAACACAGATATTGCATCGGAATTAAATTCAAAAGGCACAATGACGAATTAAGTACAAGAGGACTGACACTCTAAGTTTCTATGATTTGAACTAGTCCTGTGAGTCCGGTTTTAGATTCCGATGCTTCACTTCAGGTTTACTGTATACCTTGGGCCTCCTTATTGACGATGAAGCACAGAAATTGCGTCGGAATTAAATTCAAAAGTCACAATGCCGACTTAAGTACAGGAGGACCGACACTCTAAATTTCTATGATTTAAACCGCTCCTGTGGGTCCAGTTTTAGAATCCGATCATTCACTTCCGGCTCACTGTATCCCTTGGACCTTCTTATTGAAGATGAAACACAGAAATTGCATCGGAATTAAATTCAAAAGGCACAATGCCGACTTAAGTACAAAAGGACTGACACTCTAACTTTCTATGATTTTAACCTGTAATGTGAGTCCAGTTATAGATTCCGATGCTTCACTTCAGGTTTACTGTATCCCTTGGACCTTGTTATTGGCAATGAAACACAGAAATTGCATAGAAACTTAATACAAAAGGCACAATGTCGACTTAAACACAAGAGGACTGACACTCTAACTTTCTATGATTTGAACCTCTCCTGTGAGTCCAGTTTTAGATACCTATGCTTCACTTCAGGTTTACTGTATCCCTTGGACCCTCTTATTGACGGTGAAACACAGCAATTGCATCGGAATTTAATACAAATGCCACAATGCCGACTTAAGTACCAGACGACTGACACTATCGTTCAATGATTTGAACCTTTCTTGTGAGTCAAGTTTTCCATTCCGATGCTTCACTTCAGGTTTACTGTATCCCTTGGACGTTCTTATTGACGATGAAACACAGAAATTGCATCCGAATTTAATCCAAAAGCCACAATGCCGACTTAAGTACAAAAGGACTGACACTCTAACTTTCTATGATTTGAACCTGTCGTGTGAGCCCAGTTTTACATTCCGATGCTTCACTTCAGGTTTACTGTATCCCTTGCACCTTCTTATAGACGATGAAACACTGAAATTGCATCGGAATTAAATTCAAAAGGCACAATGCCGACTTAAGTACAAGAGGACAGACACTCCAACTTTCTATGATTTGAACCTCTCCTGTGAGTCCAGTTTTAGATTCCGATGCTTCACTTCAGGTTGACTGTATCCCTTGGACCTTCTTATTGACGGTGAATCACAGCAATTGCATCCGAATTTAATGCAAATGGCACGATGCTGACTTAAGTACAAGAGGACTGACACTCTAACTTTCTATGACTTGAACCTCTCCTGTGAGCCCGGTCTTCAATTCCGATGCTTCACTTCAGGTTTACTGTAACCCTTGGACCTTCTTATTGACGATGGAACACAGAAATTGCATCGGAATTAAATTCAAAAGGCACAATGACGAATTAAGTACAAGAGGACTGACACTCTAAGTTTCTATGATTTGAACTTGTCCTGTGAGCCCAGTTTTAGATTCCGATGCTTCACTTCAGGTTTACTGTATACCTTGGGCCTCCTTATTGACGATGAAGCACAGAAATTGCGTCGGAATTAAATTCAAAAGGCACAATGCCGACTTAAGTACAGGAGGACCGACACTCTAAATTTCTATGATTTAAACCGCTCCTGTGGGTCCAGTTTTAGAATCCGATGATTCACTTCCGGCTTACTGTATCACTTGGACGTTCTTATTGAAGATGAAACACAGAAATTGCATCGGAATTAAATTCAAATGGCACAATGCCGACTTAAGTACAAAAGGACTGACACTCTAACTTTCTATGATTTTAACCTGTAATGTGAGTCCAGTTATAGATTCCGATGCTTCACTTCAGGTTTACTGTATACCTTGGACCATCTTATTGACGATGAAACACATAAATTGCGTCGGAATTAAAATCAACAGGCACAATGCCGACTTAAGTACAAGAGGACTGACACTCTAACTTTCTATGATTTTAACATCTCCTGTGAATCCAGTTTTAGATTCCGATGCTTCACTTCAGGTTTACTGTATCTCTTGGACCTTCTTATTGACGATGAAACACAGAACTTGCGTCATATTTAAATTCAAAAGGCACAATGCCGACTTAAGTACAAGAGGACTGACACTCTAACTTTCTATGATTTTAACCTCTCCTGTGAATCCAGTTTTAGATTCCGATGCTTCACTTCAGGTTTACTGTATCTCTTGGACCTTCTTATTGACGATGAAACACAGAACTTGCGTCATATTTAATTTCAAAAGGCACAATGCCGACTTAAGTACAAGAGGACTGACACTCTAACTTTCCTTGATTTGAACCTCTCCTGTGAGTCGAGTTTTAGATTCCGATGCTTCACTTCAGGTTTACTGTATCGCTTGGACCTTCTTAATGACGGTGAATCACAGCAATTGCATCCGAATTTAATACAAATAGCACAATGCCGACTTAAGTACGAGAGGACTGACACTCTAACTTCCTATGACTTGAACCTCTCCTGTGAGTCCAGTGTTCGATTCCGATGCTTCATTTCAGGTTTACTGCATCCCTTAGACTTTCTTATTGACGATGAAACACAGCAATTGCGTCGGAATTAAATTCAAAAGGCACAATGCCGACTTAAGAACAAGAGGACTAACACACAAACTTTCTATGATTTGAACTGCTCCTGTGAGTCCTGTTTTAGATTCCGATGCTTCATTTCAGGTTTACTGTAACCCTTGGACCTTCTTATTGACGATGAAGCACAGAAATTGCATCGGAATTAAATTCAAAAGGCACAATGCCGAATTAAGTACAAGAGGACTGACACTGTAACTTTCTATGATTTGAACCTCTCCTGTGAGTCGAGTTTTAGATTCCTATGCTTCACGTCAGGTTTACTGTATCCCTTGGACCTTCTTATTGACGGTGAAACACAGCAATTTCATCCGAATGTAATACAAATGGCACAATGCCGACTTAAGTACAAGAGGACTGACACTCTAACTTTCAATGATTTGAACCTCTCCTGTGAGTCCAGTTTTACATTCCGATGCTTCACTTCAGGTTCACTGTATCCCATGGACCATCTTATTGACGATGAAAGTCAGAAATTGCATCGGAATTAAATTCAAAAGGCACAATGCCGACTTAAGTACAAGAGGACTGACACTGTAACTTTCTATGATTTGAACCTCTCCTGTGAGTCCAGTTTTAGATTCCGATGCTTCACTTAACGTTTACTGTATACCTTGGACCTTCTTATCGACGATGAAGCACAGAAATTGCATCGGAATTTAATACAAAAGGCACAATGCCGACTTACGTACACGAGGACTGACACTCTAACTTTCTATGATTTGAACCTCTCCTGTTAGTCCAGTCTTAGATTCCGAAGCTTCACTTCAGGTTTACTGTATTCCTTGGACCTTCTTATTGACGATGAAACACAGAAATTGCGTCGGAATTAAATTCAAAAGGCACAATGCCGTCTTAAGAACAAGAGGACTGACACTCAAACTTTCTATGATTTGAACCGCTCCTGTGAGTCCCGTTTTAGATTCCGATGCTTCACTTCAGGTTTACTGTAACCCTTGGTCCTTCTTATTGACGATGAAACACAGAAATTGCATACGAATTTAATACAAACAGCACAATGCCGACTTAAGTACAAGAGGACTGACACACTAACTTCCTATGACTTGAACCTCTCCTGTGAGTCCAGTGTTCGATTCCGATGCTTCATTTCAGGTTTACTGCATCCCTTGGACTTTCATATTGACGATGAATTACAGAAATTGCGTCGGAATTAAATTCAAAAGGCACAATGCCGACTTAAGAACAAGAGGACTAACACAAAAACTTTCTATGATTTGAACCGCTCCTGTGAGTCCAGTTTTAGATTCCGATGCTTCACTTCAGGTTTACTGTAACCCTTGGACCTTCTTATTGACGATAAAACACAGAAATTGCATCGGAATTAAATTCAAAAGGCACAATGCCGACTTAAGTACAAGAGGACAGACACTCCAACTTTCTATGATTTGAACCTCTCCTGTGAGTCCAGTTTTAGATTCCGATGCTTCACTTCAGATTTACTGTATCCCTTGGACCTTCTTATTGACGATGAATCACAGAAATTGCATCCGAATTTAATACAAAAGGCACAATGCCGAGTTATGTACAAAAGGACTGACACTCTTACTTTCTATGATTTGAACCTCTCCTGTGAGTCCAGTTTTACATTACGATGCTTCACATCAGGTTTACTGTATCCCTTGGACCTTCCTATTGACGATGAAACACAGAAATTGCATCGGAATTACATTCAAAAGGCACAATGCCGACTTAAGTACAAGAGGACAGACACTCCAACTTTCTATGATTTGAACCTCTCCTGTGAGTCCAGTTTTAGATTCCGATGCTTCACTTCAGGTTCACTGTATCCCTTGGACCTTCTTATTGACGATGAAACACAGAAATTGCATCGGAATTAAATTCAAAAGGCACAATGCCGACTTAAGTATAAGAGGACTGACACTCTAACTTTCTATGATTTGAACCTCTCCTGTGAGTCCAGCTTTGGATTCCGATGCTTCACTTCAGGTTTACTGTATACCTAGGACCTTCTTATTGACGATGAAGCACAGAAATTGCATCGGAATTAAATTCAAAAGGCACAATGCCGACTTAAGTACAAGAGGACTGACACTCTAACTTTCGTTGATTTGAACCTCTCCTGTGAGTCCAGTTTTAGATTCCTATGCTTCACTTCAGGTTTACTGTATCCCTTGGACCTTCTTATTGACGGTGAAACATAGTAATTGCATCCGAATGTAATACAAATGGCACAATGCTGACTTAAGTACAAGAGGACTGACACTCTAACTTTCAATGATTTGAACCTCTCCTGTGAGTCCAGTTTTACATTCCGATGCTTCACTTCAGGTTTACTGTATTCTTTGGACCTTCTTATTGACGATGAAACACAGAAATTGCATCGGAATTAAATTCAAAAGGCACAATGCCGACTTAAGTACAAGAGGAAAGACACTCCAACTTTCTATGATTTGAACCTCTCCTGTCAGTCCAGTTTTAGATTCCGATGCTTCACTTCAGGTTCACTGTATCCCTTCGACCTTCTTATTGACGATGAAACACAGAAATTTCATCGGAATTAAATTCAAAAGGCACAATGCCGACTTAAGTACAAGAGGACAGACACTCCAACTTTCTATGATTTGAACCTCTCCTGTGAGTCCAGTTTTACATTCCGATGCTTCAATTCAGGTTTACTGTATCCCTTGGACCTTGTTAATGACGATGAAGCACAGAAATTGCGTCGGAATTAAATTCAAAAGGCACAATGCCGACTTAAGTACAAGAGGACTGACACTCTAACTTTCTATGATTTGAACCTCTCCTGTGAGTCCAGCTTTGGATTCCGATGCTTCACTTCAGGTTTACTGTATACCTAGGACCTTCTTATTGACGATGAAGCACAGAAATTGCATCGGAATTAAATTCAAAAGGTACAACGCCGACTTAAGTACAAGAGGACTGACACTCTAATTTTCTATGGTATGAACCACTCCTGTGAGTCCAGTTTTAGATTCCGATGCTTCACTTCAGGTTTACTGTATCCCTTTGACCTTCTTATTGACGAGAAAACACAGAAATTGCATCGGAATTTACTACAAGAGGCACAATGCCGACTTACGTACAAGAGGACTGACACTCTAACTTTCTATGATTTTAACGTCTCCTGTGAGTCCAGTCTTAGATTCCGAAGCTTCACTTCAGGTTACTGTATTTCTTGGACCTTCTTATTTACGATGAAACACAGAAATTGCGTCGGAAATAAATTCAAAAGGCTCAATGCCGTCTTAAGAACAAGAGGACTGACACTCAAACTTTCTACGATTTGAACCGCTCCTGTGAGTCCCGTTTTAGATTCCGATGCTTCACTTCAGGTTTACTGTATACCTTGGTCCTCCTTACTGACGATGAAGCACAGAAATTGCGTCGGAATTAAATTCAAAAGGCACAATGCCGACTTAAGTACAAGAGGACCGACACTTTAACTTTCTATGATTTGAACCGCTCCTGTGAGTCCAGTTTTAAATTCCTATGATTCACTTCAGGTTTACTGTATCCCCTGGACTTTCTTATTGACGATGAAACACAGAGATTGCATCGGAATTAATTTCAAGAAGCACAATGCCGACTTAAGTACAAGAGGACTGACACTCCAACTTTCTATGATTTGAACCTCTCCTGTGAGTCCAGTTTTAGATTCCGATGCTTCACTTCAGGTTTACTGTATCCCTTGGACCTTCTTATTGACGGTGAATCACAGCAATTGCATCCGAATTTAATACAAATGGCACAATGCCGACTTAAGTACAAGAGGACTGACACTCTAACTTCCTATGACTTGAACCTCTCCTGTGAGTCCAGTGTTCGATTCCGATGCTTCATTTCAGGTTTACTGCATCCCTTGGACTTTCTTATTGACGATGAAGCACAGAAATTGCGTCGGAATTAAATTCAAAAGGCACAATGCCGACTTAAGAACAAGAGGACTAACACACAAACTTTCTATGATTTGAACCGCTCCTGTGAGTCCCGTTTTAGATCCCGATGCTTCACTTCAGTTTTACTGTAACCCTTGGACCTTCTTATTGACGATGAAACACAGAAATTGCATCGTAATTAAATTCAAAAGGCACAATGCCGACTTAAGTACAAGAGGACTGACACTCTAACTTTCTATGATTTTAACATCTCCTGAGAGTCCAGTTATAGATCACGATGCTTCACTTCAGTTTTACTGTAACCCTTGGACCTTCTTATTGACGATGAAACACAGAAATTGCATCGTAATTAAAATCAAAAGGCACAATGCCGACTTAAG
Source organism: Schistocerca serialis cubense (assembly GCF_023864345.2). Lineage (NCBI taxonomy): Eukaryota > Metazoa > Arthropoda > Insecta > Orthoptera > Acrididae > Schistocerca > Schistocerca serialis. The sequence continues at coordinate 21,127,066 of NC_064647.1, read as the reverse complement.
TACAAGAGGACTGACACTCTAACTTTCGTTGATTTGAACCTCTCCTGAGAGTCCGGTTTTAGATTCCGATGCTTCACTTCAGGTTTACTGTATACCTTGGACTTTCTTATTGACGATGAAGCACAGAAATTGCGTCGGATTAAATTCAAAAGGCACAATGCCGACTTATGTACAAGAGGACTGACACTCTAACTTTCTATGATTTGTAAAGCTCCTGGGAGTCCAGTATTAGATTCCGATGCATCACTTCAGGTTTACAATATCCCTTGGACCTTCTTATTGACGATGACACACAGAAATTGCATCGGAATTAAATTCAAAAGACACAATGCCGACTTAAGTACAAGAGGACAGACACTCTAACTTTCTATGATTTGAACCTCTCCTGTGAGTCCAGTTTTAAATTTCGATTCTTCACTTCAGGTTTACTGTATCCCTTGGACCTTCTTATTGGCGATGAAACACAGAAATTGCATCCGAATTTAATACAAAAGGCATAATGCCGACTTAAGTACAAGAGGACTGACACTCTAACTTTCTATGATTTGAACCCCTCCTGTGAGTCCAGTTTTAGATTCCGATGCTTCACTTCAGGTTTACTGTATGCATTTGACCTTCTTATTGACGATAAAACACAGAAATTGCATCGGAATTTAATACAAAAGGCACAATGCCGACTTACGTACACGAGGACTGACACTCTAACTTTCTATGATTTGAACGTCTCCTGTGAGTCCAGTCTTAGATTCCGAAGCTTCACTTCAGGTTTACTGTATTCCTTGGACCTTCTTATTGACGATGAAACACAGAAATTGCGTCGGAATTAAATTCAAAATGCACAATGCCGTCTTAAGAACAAGAGGACTGACACTCAAACATTCTATGATTTGAACCGCTCCTGTGAGTCCCATTTTAGATTCCGATGCTTCACTTCAGGTTTACTGTATACCTTGGACCTTCTTATTGACGATGAAGCACAGAACTTGCGTCATAATTAAATTCAAAAGGCACAATGCCGACTTAAGTACAAGAGGACTGACACTCTAACTTTCTTTGATTTGAACTTCTGCTGTGAGTCCAGTTTTACATTCCGATGCCTCACTTCAGGTTTACTATATCCCTTGGACCCTCTTATTGGCGATGAAACACAGAAATTGCATCCGAATTTAATACAAAAGGCATAATGCCGACTTAAGTACAAGAGGACTGACACTCTAACTTTCTATGATTTGAACCTCTCCTGTGAGACGAGTTTTAGATTACTATGCTTCACTTCAGGTTTACTGTATCCCTTGGACCTTCTTATTGACGTTGAAACACAGCAATTGCATCCGAATTTAATACTAGTGGCCCAATGCCGACTTAAGTACAAGAGGACTGACACTCTAACTTTCAATGATTTGAACCTCTCCTGTGAGTCCAGTTTTACATTCCGATGCTTCACTTCAGGTTTACTGTATCCCTAGGACCTTCTTATTGACGATGAAACACAGAAATTGCATCCGAATTTAATACAAAAGGCACAATGCCGACTTAAGTACAAAAGGACTGACACTCTAACTTTCTATGATTTGAACCCCTCCTGTGAGTCCAGTTTTAGATTCCGATGCTTCACTTCAGGTTTACTGTATCCCTTTGACCTCCTTATTGACGATGAAACACAGAGATTGCATCGGAATTAAATTCAAAAGGCACAATGCCGACTTAAGTACAAGAGGACTGACACTCTAACTTTCTATGATTTGAACCTCTCCTGTGAGTCCAGTTTTAGATTCCGATGCTTCACTTCAGGTTCACTGTATCCCTTGGACCTTCTTATTGACGGTGAATCACAGCAATTGCATCCGAATTTAATACAAATGGCACAATGCCGACTTAGGTACAAGAGGACTGACACTCTAACTTCCTATGACTTGAACCTCTCCTGTGAGTCCAGTGTTCGTTTCCGATGCTTCATTTCAGGTTTACTGCATCCCTAGGACTTTCTTATTGACCATGAAACACAGAAATTGCGTCGGAATTAAATTGAAAAGGCACAATGCCGACTTAAGAACAAGAGGACTAACACACAAACTTTCTATGATTTGAACCGCTCCTGTGAGTCCAGTTTTAGATTCCGATGCTTCACTTCAGGTTTACTGTAACCCTTGGACATTCTTATTGACGATGAAACACAGAAATTGCATCGGAATTAAATTCAAAAGGCACAATGCCGACTTAAGTACAAGAGGACTGACACTCTAACTTTCTATGATTTTAACCTCTCCTGTGAGTCCAGTTATAGATTCCGATGCTTCACTTCAGGTTTACTGTATTTCTTGGACTTTCTTATTGACGATGAAACACATAAATTGTGTCGGAATCAAAAACAAAAGGCACAATGCCGACTTAAGTAAAAGAGGACTGACACTCTAACTTTCTATGATTTGAACCCCTCCTGTGAGTCCTGTTTTAGATTCCGATGCTTCACTTCAGGTTTACTGTATCCCTTTGACCTTCTTATTGATGATGAAACACAGAGATTGCATCGGAATTAATTTCAAAAGGCACAATGCCGACTTAAGTACAAGAGGACTGACACTCTAACTTTCTATGATTTGAACCTCTCCTGTGAGTCCAGTTTTAGATTCCGATGCTTCACTTCAGGTTTACTGTATCCCTTGGACCTTCTTATTGACAGTGAAACACAGCAATTGCATCCGAATTTAATACTAATGGCACAATGCCGACTTAAGAACAAGAGGACTGACACTCTAACTTTCAATGATTTGAACCTCTCCGGTGTGTCCAGTTTTACATTCCGATGCTTCACTTCAGGTTTACTGTATCCCTAGGACCTTCTTATTGACGCTGAAACACAGAAATTGCATCGGAATTAAATTCAAAAGGCACAATGCCGACTTAAGTACAAGAGGACTGACACTGTAACTTTCTATGATTTGAACCTCTCCTGTGAGTCCAGTTTTACATTCCGATGCTTTACTTCAGGTTTACTGTATCCCTTGGACCTTCTTATTGACGATGAAACACAGAAATTGCATCGGAATTAAATTCAAACGGCACAATGCCGACTTAAGTACAAGAGGACAGACACTCCAAATTTCTATGATTTGAACCTCTCCTGTGAGTCCTGTTTTAGATTCCGATGCTTCACTTCAGGTTCACTGTATCCCTGGGACCTTCTTATTGACGATGAAACACAGAAATTGCATCGGAATTAAATTCAAAAGGCACAATGCCGACTTAAGTACAAGAGGACTGACACTGTAACTTTCTATGATTTGAACCTCTCCTGTGAGTCCAGTTTTAGATTCCGATGCTTCACATCACGTTTACTGTATACCTTGGACCTTCTTATTGACGATGAAGCACAGAAATTGCATCGGAATTAAATTCAAAAGGCACAAAGCCGACTTACGTACAAGAGGACTGACACTCTAACTTTCTATGATTTGAACCTCTCCTGTGAGTCCAGCTTTATATTCCGATGCTTCACTTCAGGTTTACTGTATACCTAGGACCTTCTTAATGACGATGAAGCACAGAAATGGCATCGGAATTAAATTCAAAAGGCACAACGCCGACTTAAGTACAAGGGGACTGACACTCTAATTTTCTATGATATGAACCTCTCCTCTGAGTCCAGTTTTAGATTCCGATGCTTCACTTCAGGTTTACTGTATCCCATTGACCTTCTTATTGACGATAAAACACAGAAATTGCATCGGAATTTCCTACAAAAGGCACAATGCCGACTTACGTACACGAGGACTGACACTCTAACTTTCTATGATTTGAACGTCTTCTGTGAGTCCGGTATTAGATTCCGAAGCTTCACTTCAGGTTTACTGTATTCCTTGGACCTTCTTATTGACGATGAAACACAGAAATTGCGTCGGAATTAAATTCAAAAGGCACAATGCCGTCTTAAGAACAAGAGGACTGACACTCAAACTTTCTATGATTTGAACCGCTCCTGTGAGTCCCGTTTTAGATTCCGATGCTTCACTTCAGGTTTACTGTAACCCTTGGGCCTTCTTATTGACGTTGAAACACAGAAATTGCATCGGAATTAAATTCAAAATGCACAATGACGACTTAAGTACAAGAGGACTAACACTTTAACTTTCTATGATTTGAACCTCTCCTGTGAGTCCAGTTTTTGATTCCGATGCTTCACTTCAGGTTTACTGTATACCTTGGACCTCCTTATTGACGATGAAGCACAGAAATTGCGTCGGAATTAAATTCAAAAGGCACAATGGCGACTTAAGTACAAGAGGACCGACACTTTAACTTTCTATTATTTGAACCGCTCCTTTGAGTCCAGTTTTAAATTCCAATGATTCACTTCAGGTTTACTGTATCCCCTGGACCTTCTTAATGACGATGAAACACAGAAATTGCATCGGAATTAATTTCAAAATGCACAATGCCGACTTAAGTACAAGAGGACTGACACTCTAACTTTCTATGATTTGAACCTCTCCTGTGAGTCCAGTTTTAGATTCCGATGCTTCACTTCAGGTTCACTGTATCCCTTGGACCTTCTTATTGACGGTGAATCACAGCAATTGCATCCGAATTTAATACAAATGGCCCAATGCCGACTTAAGTACAAGAGGACTGACACTCTAACTTCCTATGACTTGAACCTCTCCTGTGAGTCCAGTGTTCGATTCCGATGCTTCATTTCAGGTTTACTGCATCCCTTGGACTTTCTTATTGACGATGAAACACAGAAATTGCGTCGGAATTAAATTCAAAAGGCACAATGCCGAATAAGAACAAGTGGACTAACACACAAACTTTCTATGATTTGAACCGCTCCTGTGAGTCCAGTTTTAGATTCCGATGCTTCACTTCAGGTTTACTGTAACCCTTGGACCTTCTTATTGACGATGAAACACAGAAATTGCATCGGAATTAAATTCAAAAGGCACAATGCCGACTTAAGTACAAGAGGACTGACACTCTAACTTTCTATGATTTTAACCTCTTCTGTGAGTCCAGTTATAGATTCCGATGCTTAACTTCAGGATTACTGTATACCTTGGACTTTCTTATTGACGATGAAACACATAAATTGTGTCGGAATTAAAATCAAAAGGCACAATGCCGACTTAAGTACAAGAGGACTGACACTCTAACTTTCTATGGTTTTAACCTCTCCTGTTAGTCCAGTTTTAGATTCCGATGCTTCACTTCAGGTTTACTGTATACCTTGGACCTTCTTATTGACGATGAAGCACAGAACTTGCGTCATAATTAAATTGAAAAGGCACAATGCCGACTTAAGTACAAGAGGACTGACACTCTAACTTTCTTAGATTTGAACCTCTCCTGTGAGTCCAGTTTTAGATTCCGATGCTTCACTCCAGGTTTACTGTATCCCTTGTACCTTCTTATTGACGATGAAACACAGAATTTGCATCCGAATTTAATACAAAAGGCACAAAGCCGACTTAAGTACAAGAGGACTGACACTCTAACTTTCTATGATTTGAACTTCTGCTGTGAGTCCAGTTTTACATTCCGATGCCTCACTTCACGTTTACTGTAAACCATGGACCTTCTTATTGACGATGAAGCGCAGAAATTGCATCCGAATTAAATTCAAAAGGCACAATGCCGACATAAGTACAAGAGGACTGACACTCTAACTTTCGTTGATTTGAACCTCTCCTGAGAGTCCAGTTTTAGATTCCGATGCTTCACTTCAGGTTTACTGTATACCTTGGACTTTCTTATTGACGATGAAGCACAGAAATTGCGTCGGATTAAATTCAAAAGGCACAATGCCGACTTAAGTACAAGAGGACTGGCACTGTAACTTTCTATGATTTGAACCTCTCCTGTCAGTCCAGTTTTAGATTCCGATGCTTCACATCACGTTTACTGTATACCTTGGACCTTCTTATTGGCGATGAAGCACAGAAATTGCATCGGAATTAAATTCAAAAGGCACAAAGCCGTCTTACGTACAAGAGGACTGACACTCTAACTTTCTATGATTTGAACCTCTCCTGTGAGTCCAGTTTTACATTCCGATGCTTCAATTAAGGTTTACTGCATCCCTTGGACCTAGGTATTGACGATGAAGCACAGAAATTGCGTCGGAATTAAATTCAAAAGGCACAATTCCGACTTAAGTACAAGAGGACTGACACTCTAACTTTCTATGATTTGAACCTCTCCTGTGAGTCCGGCTTTAGATTCCGATGTTTCACTTCAGGTTTACTGTATCCCTTGGACCTTCTTATTGACGATGAAACACAGAAATTGCATCGGAATTAAATTCAAAAGGCACAATGACGACTTAAGCACAAGAGGACAGACACTCCAACTTTCTATGATTTGAACCTCTTCTGTGAGTCCAGTTTTAGATTCCGATGCTTGACTTCAGGTTCCCTGTATCCCTTTTACCTTCTTATTGACGATGAAACACAGAAATTGCATCGGAATTAAATTCAAAAGGCACAATGCCGACTTAAGTACAAGAGGACAGACACTTTAAATTTCTATTATTTGAACCTCTCCTGTGAGTCCAGTTTAAGATTCCGATGCTTCACTTCAGGTTCACTGTATCCCTTGGACCTTCTTATTGACGATGAAACACAGAAATTGCATCGGAATTAAATTCAAAAGGCACAATGCCGAATTAAGTACAAGAGGACTGACACTGTATCTTTCTATGATTTGAACCTCTCCTGTGAGTCCAGTTTTCGATTCCGATGCTTCACATCACGTTTACTGTGTACCTTGGACCTTCTTATTGTCGATGAAGCACAGAAATTGCATCGGAATTAAATTCAAAAGGCACAAAACCGACTTACGTACAAGAGGACTGACACTCTAACTTTCTATGATTTGAACCTCTCCTGTGAGTCCAATTTTACATTCCGATGCTTCAATTCAGGTTTACTGTATCCCTTGGACCTTCTTATTGACGATGAAGCACAGAAATTGCATCGGAATTAAATTGAAAAGGCACAACGCCGACTTAAGTATGAGAGGACTGACACTCTAATTTTCTATGATATGAACCTCTCCTGTGAGTCCAGTTTTAGATTCCGATGCTTCACATCACGTTTACTGTGTACGTTGGACCTTCTTATTGACGATAAAACACAGAAATTGAATCGGAATTTAATACAAAAGGCACAATGCCGACTTACGTACAAGAGGACTGACACTCTAACTTTCTATGATTTGAACCTCTCCTATGAGTCCAGTCTTAGATTCCGATGCTTCACTTCAGGTTTACTGTATTCCTTGGACCTTCTTATTGACGATGAAACACAGAAATTGCGTCGGAATTAAATTCAAAATGCCCAATGCCGACTTAAGAGCAAGAGGACTGACACTCAAACTTTCTATGATTTGAACCGCTCCTGTGAGTCCAGTTTTAGATTCCGATGCTTCACTTCAGGTTTACTGTAACCCTTGGACCTACTTATTGACGATGAAACACAGAAATTGCATCGGAATTAAATTCAAAAGGCACAATGATGACTTCAGTACAAGAGGACTAACACTTTAACTTTCTATGATTTGAACCTCTCCTGTGAGTCCAGTTTTTGATTCCGATGCTTCACTTCAGGTTTACTGTATACCTTGGACCTCCTTATTGACGATGAAGCACAGAAATTGCGTCGGAATTAAATTCAAAAGTACAATGCCGACTTAAGTTCAAGAGGACCGACACTTTTACGTTCTATGATTTGAACCGCTCCTGTGAGTCCAGTTTTAAATTCCGATGATCCACTTCAGGTTAACTGTATCCCCTGGACCTTCTTATTGACGATGAAACACAGAAATTGCATCGGAATTAAATTCAAAAGACACAATGCCGACTTAAGTACAAGAGGACTGACACTCTAACTTTCTATGATTTGAACCTATCCTGTGAGTCCAGTTTTAGATTCCGATGCTTCACTTCAGGTTTACTGTATCCCTTGGACCTTCTTATTGACGGTGAATCACATTAGTTGCATCCGAATTTAATACAGATGGCGCAATGCCGACTTAAGTACAGGAGGACTGACACTCTAACTTTCTATGACTTGAACCTCTCCTGTGAGTCCAGTGTTCGATTCCGATGCTTCACTTCAGGTTTACTGCATCCCTTGGACCTTCTTATTGACGATGAAACACAGAAATTGCGTCGGAATTAAATTCAAAAGGCACAATGACGACTTAAGTACAAGATGACTGACACTCTAACTTTCTATGATTTGAACCTGTCCTGTGAGCCCAGTTTTAGTTTCCGATTCTTCACATCAGGTTTACTGTATCCCTTGGACCTTCTTATTGGCGATGAAACACAGAAATTGCATCTGAATTTAATACAAAAGGCATAATGCCGACTTAAGTACAAGAGGACTGACGCTCTAACTTTCTATGATTTGAACCTCCCCTGTGAGTACAGTTTTAGATTCCTATGCTTCACTTCAGGTTTACTGTATCCCTTGGACCTTCTTATTGACGTTGAAACACAGCAATTGCATCCGAATTTAATACTAGTGGCACAATGCCGACTTAAGTACAAGAGGACTGACACTCTAACTTTTAATGATTTGAACCCCTCCTGTGAGTCCAGTTTTACATTCCGATGCTTCACTTCAGGTTTACTGTATCCCTAGGACCTTCTTATTGACGATGAAACACAGAAATTGAATCCGAATTTAATACAAATGCCACAATGCCGTCTTAAGTACAAAAGGACTGACACTCTAAGTTTCTATGATTTGAACCTCTCCTGTGAGTCCAGTTTTACATTCCGATGCTTCACTTCAGGTTTACTGTATCCCTTGGACCTTCTTATTGACGATGAAACACAGAAATTGCATCGGAATTAAATTCAAAAGGCATAATGACGACTTAAGCACAAGAGGACAGACACTCCAACTTTCTATGATTTGAACCTCTTCTGTGAGTCCAGTTTTAGATTCCGATGCTTGACTTCAGGTTCACAGTATCCCTTATACCTTCTTATTGACGATGAAACACAGAAATTGCATCGGAATGAAATTCAAAAGGCACAATGCCGACTTAAGTACAAGAGGACAGACACTCCAAATTTCTATAATTTGAACCTCTCCTGTGAGTCCAGTTTTAGATTCCGATGCTTCACTTCAGGTTCACTGTATCCCTTGGACCTTCTTATTGACGATGAAACACAGAAATTGCATCGGAATTAAATTCAAAAGGCACAATGCCGAATTAAGTACAAGAGGACTGACACTGTAACTTTCTATGATTTGAACCTCGGCTGTGAGTCCAGTTTTAGATTCCGATGCTTCACATCACGTTTACCGTATACCTTGGACCTTCTTATTGTCGATGAAGCACAGAAATTGCATCGGAATTAAATTCAAAATGCACAAAGCCGACTTACGTACAAGAGGACTGACACTCTAACTTTCTATGATTTGAACCTCTCCTGTGAGTCCAATTTTACATTCCGATGCTTCAATTCAGGTTTACTGTATCCCTTGGACCTTCTTATTGACGATGAAGCACAGAAATTGCATCCGAATTAAATTCAAAAGGCACAACGCCGACTTAAGTATGAGAGGATTGACACTCTAATTTTCTATGATATGAACCTCTCCTGTGAGTCCAGTTTTAGATTCCAATGTTTCACTTCAGGTTTACTGTATCCCTTTGACCTTCTTATTGACGATAAAACACAGAAATTGAATCGGAATTTAATACAAAAGGCACAATGCCGACTTACGTACAAGAGGACTGACACTCTAACTTTCTATGATTTGAACCTCTCCTATGAGTCCAGTCTTAGATTCCGATGCTTCACTTCAGGTTTACTGTATTCCTTGGACCTTCTTATTGACGATGAAACACAGAAATTGCGTCGGAATTAAATTCAAAATGCCTAATGCCGACTTAAGAGCAAGAGGACTGACACTCAAACTTTCTACGATTTGAACCGCTCCTGTGAGTCCAGTTTTAGATTCCGATGCTTCACTTCAGGTTTACTGTAACCCTTGGACCTTCTTATTGACGATGAAACACAGAAATTGCATCGGAATTAAATTCAAAAGGCACAATGATGACTTCAGTACAAGATGACTGACACTCTAACTTTCAATGATTTGAACCTCTCCTGTGAGTCCAGTTTTACATTCCGATGCTTAACTTCAGGTTTACTGTTTCCCTAGGACCTTCTTATTGACGATGAAAGACAGAAATTGCATCCGAATTTAATACAAAAGGCACAATGCCGACTTAAGTACAAAAGGACTGACCCTCTACCTTTCTATGATTTTAACCTCTCCTGTGAGTCCAGATTTACATTCCGATGCTTCAATTCAGGTTTACTGTATCCCTTGGACCTTGTTATTGACGATGAAGCACAGAAATTGCGGCGAAATTAAATTCAAAAGGCACAATGCCGACTTAAGAACAAGAGGACTGACACAAAAACTTTCTATGATTTGAACCGCTCCTGTGAGTCCAGTTTTATTTTCCGATGCTTCACTTCAGGTTTATTGTAACCCTTGGACCTTATTACTGACGATGAAAAACAGAAATTGCATCGGATTTAAATTCATAAGGCACAATGACGACTTAAGTACAAGAGGACTGACACTCTAACTTTCTATGATTTTAACCTCTCCTGTGAGTCCAGTTATAGATTCCGATGCTTCACTTCATGTTTACTGTATACCTTGGACCTTCTTATTGACGATGAAACAAATAAATTGCGTCGGAATTAAAACCAAAAGGCACAATGCCGACTTAAGTACAAGAGGACTGACACTCTAACTTTCTATGGTTTTAACCTCTCCTGTGAGTCCAGTTTTAGATTCCGATGCTTCACGTCAGGTTTACTGTATACCTTGGACCTTCTTATTGACGATGAAGCACAGAACTTGCGTCATAATTAAATTCAAAAGGCACAATGCCGACTTAAGTACAAGAGGACTGACACTCTAACTTTCAATGATTTGAACCTCTCTTGTGAGTCCAGTTTTAGATTCCGATTCTTCACTTCAGGTTCACTGTATCCCTTGGACCTTCGTATTGACGATGAAACACAGAAATTGCATCGGAATTAAATTCAAAAGGCACAATGCCGACTTAAGTAGAAGAGGACTGACACTCTAACTTTCTATGGTTTTAACCTCTCCTGTGAGTCCAGTTTTAGAATCCGATGCTTCACTTAAGGTTTACTGTAAAACTTGGACCTTCTTATTGACGATGAAGCACAGAACTTGCGTCATAATTAAATTCAAAAGGCACAATGCCGACTTATGTACAAGAGGACTGACACTCTAACTTTCAATGATTTGAACCTCTCCTGTGTGTCCAGTTTTACATTCCGATGCTTAACTTCAGGTTTACTGTATCCCTAGGACCTTCTTATTGACGATGAAACACAGAAATTGCATCCGAATTTAATACAAAAGGCACAATGCCGACTTAAGTACAAAAGAACTGACCCTCTAACTTTCTATGTTTTTAACCTCTCCTGTGAGTCTAGTTTTAGATTCCGATGCTTCTCTTCAGGTTTACTGTATACCTTGGACCTTCTTATTGACGATGAAGCACAGAAATTGCATCGGAATTAAATTCAAAAGGCACAACGCCGACTTAAGTACAAGAGGACTGACACTTAAATTTTCTATGATATGAACCTCTCCTGTGAGTCCAGTTTTAGATTCCGATGCTTCACTTCAGGCATACTGTATCCCTTTGACCTTCTTATTGACGATAAAACACAGAAATTGCATCGGAATGTAATACAAAAGGCACAATGCCGACTTACGTACACGAGGACTGACACTCTAACTTTCTATGATTTGAACATCTCCTGTGAGTCCAGTCTTAGATTCCGATGCTTCACTTCAGGTTTACTGTATTCCTTGGACCTTCTTATTGACGATGAAACACATAAATTGCGTCGGAATTAAAACCAAAAGGCACAATGCCGACTTAAGTACAAGAGGACTGACACTCTAACTCTCAATGATTTGAACCTCTCCTGTGAATCCAGTTTTAAATTCCGATGCTTCACTTCAGGTTTACTGTATCCCTAGGACCTTCTTATGGACAATGAAACACAGAAATTGCATCCGAATTTAATACAAAAGGCACAATGCCGACTTAAGTACAAAAGGACTGACACTCTAACCTTCTATGATTTGAACCACTCCAGTGAGTCCAGTTTTACATTCCGATGCTTCCCTTCAGGTTTACTGTATCCCTTGGACCTTCTTATTGACGATGAAACACAGAAATTGCATCGGAATTAAATTCAAAAGGCACAATGCCGACTTAAGTACAAGAGGACTGAGACTCTATGATTTGAACCTCTCCTGTGAGTCCAGTTTTACATTCCGATGCTTCACTTCAGGTTTACTGAATCCCCTGGACCTTCTTATTGCCGACGTAACACAGAAATTGCATCGGAATTAATTTCAAAAGGCACAATGCCGACTTAAGTACAAGAGGACTGACACTCTCACTCTCTATGATTTGAACCTGTCCTGTGAATCCAGTTTTACATTCCGATGCTTCACTTCAGGTTTACTGTATCCCTAGGACCTTCTTATTGACGATGAAACACAGAAATTGCATCCGAATTTAATACAAAAGGCACAGTGCCGACTTAAGTACAAAAGGACTGACACTCTAACTTTCTATGATTTGAACAACTCCTGTGAGTCCAGTTTTACATTCCGATGCTTCACTTCAGGTTTACTGTATCCCTTGGACCTTCTTATTGACGATGAAACACAGAAATTGCATCGGAATTAAATTCAAAAGGCACAATGCCGACTTAAGTACAAGAGGACTGAGACTCTATGATTTGAACCTCTCCTGTGAGTCCAGTTTTGCATTCCGATGCTTCACTTCAGGTTTACTGTATCTCTTGGACCTTCTTATTGACGATGAAACACAGAAATTGCATCGGAATTAAATTCAAAAGGCACAATGCCGACTTAAGCACAAGAGGACAGACACTCCAACTTTCTATGATTTGAACCTCTCCTGTGAGACCAGTTTTAGATTCCGATGCTTCACTTCAGGTTCACTGTATCCCTTGGACCTTCGTATTGACGATGAAACACAGAAATTGCATCGGAATTAAATTCAAAAAAACAATGCCGACTTAAGTACAAGAGGACAGACACTCCAACTTTCTATGATATGAAACTCTCCTGTGAGTCCAGTTTTAGATTCCGATTCTTCACTTCAGGTTCACTGTATCCCTTGGACCTTCGTATTGACGATGAAACACAGAAATTGCATCGGAATTAAATTCAAAAGGCACAAGGCCGACATAAGTAGAAGAGGACTGACACTCTAACTTTCTATGGTTTTAACCTCTCCTGTGAGTCCAGTTTTATATTCCGATGCTTCACTTCAGGTTTACTGTAAAACTTGGACCTTCTTATTGACGATGAAGCACAGAACTAGCGTCATAATTAAATTCAAAAGGCACAATGCCGACTTATGTACAAGAGGACTGACACTCTAACTTTCAATGATTTGAACCTCTCCTATGAGTCCAGTTTTAGATTCCGATTCTTCACTTCAGGTTCACTGTATCCCTTGGACCTTCTTATTGACGATGAAGCACAGAAATTGCGTCGGAATTAAATTCAAAAGGCACAACGCCGACTTAAGTACAAGAGGACTGACATTTAAATTTTCTATGATATGAACCTCTCCTGTGAGTCCAGTTTTAGATTCCGATGCTTCACTTCAGACATACTGTATCTTTTTGACCTTCTTATTGACGATAAAACACAGAAATTGCATCGGAATGTAATACAAAAGGCACAATGCCGACTTACGTACACGAGGACTGACACTCTAACTTTCTATGATTTGAACCTCTCCTGTGAGTCCAGTCTTAGATTCCGATGCTTCACTTCAGGTGTACTGTATTCCTTGGACCTTCTTATTGACGATGAAACACAGAAATTGAGTCGGAATTAAATTCAAAAGGCACAATTCCGACTTAAGAACAAGAGGACTGACACACAAGCTTTCTATGATTTGAACCGCTCCTGTGAGTCCAGTTTTAGATTCCGATGCTTCACTTCAGGTTTATTGTAACCCTTGGACCTTATTACTGATGATGAAAAACAGAAATTGCATCGGAATTAAATTCATAAGGCACAATGACGACTTACGTACAAGAGGACTGACACTCTAACTTTCAATGATTTGAACCTCTCCTGTGAATCAAGTTTTACATTTCGATGCTTCACTTCAGGTTTACTGTATCCCTAGGACTTTCTTATTGACGATGAAACACAGAAATTGCATCCGAATTTAATACAAAAGGCACAATGCCGACTTAAGTACAAAAGGACTGACACTCAAACTTTCTATGATTTGAACCACTCCTGTGAGTCCAGTTTTACATTCCGATGCTTCACTTCAGGTTTACTGTATCCCTTGGACCTTCTTATTGACGATGAAACACAGAAATTGCATCGGAATTAAATTCAAAAGGCACAATGCCGACTTAAGTACAAGAGGACTGAGACTCTATGATTTGAACCTCTCCTGTGAGTCCTGTTTTACATTCCGATGCTTCACTTCAGGTTTACTGTATCTCTTGGACCTTCTTATTGACGATGAAACACAGAAATTGCATCGGAATTAAATTCAAAAGGCACAATGCCGACTTAAGTATAAGAGGACAGACACTCCAACTTTCTATGATTTGAACCTCTCCTGTGAGACCAGTTTTAGATTCCGATGCTTCACTTCAGGTTCACTGTATCCCTTGGACCTTCTTATTGACGATGAAACACAGAAATTGCATCGGAATTAATTTCAAAAGGCACAATGCCGACTTAAGTACAAGAGGACAGACACTCCAACTTTCTAAAATTTGAACCTCTCCTGTGAGTCCAGTTTTAGATTCCGATTCTTCACTTCAGGTTCACTGTATCCCTTGGACCTTCGTATTGACGATGAAACACAGAAGTTGCATCGGAATTAAATTCAAAAGGCACAATGCCGACTTAAGTAGAAGAGGACTGACACTCTAACTTTCTATGGTTTTAACCTCTCCTGTGAGTCCAGTTTTAGATTCCGATGCTTCACTTAAGGTTTACTGTAAAACTTGGACCTTCATATTGACGATGAAGCACAGAACTTGCGTCATAATTAAATTCAAAAGGCACAATGCCGACTTATGTACAAGAGGACTGACACTCTAACTTTCAATGATTTGAACCTCTCCTCTGAGTCCAGTTTTATATTCCGATGCTTAACTTCAGGTTTACTGTATCCCTAGGACCTTCTTATTGACGATGAAACACAGAAATTGCATACGAATTTAATACAAAAGGCACAATGCCGACTTAAGTACAAAAGAACTGACCCTCTAACTTTCTATGTTTTTAACCTCTCCTGTGAGTCCAGTTTTAGATTCCGATCCTTCTCTTCAGGTTTACTGTATACCTTGGACCTTCGTATTGACGATGAAGCACAGAAATTGCATCGGAATTAAATTCAAAAGGCACAACGCCGACTTAAGTACAAGAGGACTGACACTTAAATTTTCTATGATATGAACCTCTCCTGTGAGTCCAGTTTTAGATTCCGATGCTTCACTTCAGGCATACTGTATCCCTTTGACATTCTTATTGACGATAAAACACAGAAATTGCATCGGAAAGTAATACAAAAAGCACAATGTCGACTTACGTACACGAGGACTGACACTCTAACTTTCTATGATTTGAACCTCTCCTGTGAGTCCAGTCTTAGATTCCGATGCTTCACTTCAGGTTTACTGTATTCCTTGGACCTTCTTATTGACGATGAAACACAGAAATTGCGTCGGAATTAAATTCAAAAGGCACAATGCCGACATAAGAACAAGAGGACTGACACTCAAAGTTTCTATGATTTGAACCTCTCCTGTGAGTCCAGTTTTTGATTCCGATGCTTCTCTTCAGGTTTACTGTACACCTTGGACCACCTTATTGACGATGAGCCACAGAAATTGCGTCGGAATTAAATTCAAAAGGCACAATGCCGTCTTAACTACAAGAGGACCGACACTTTAACTTTCTATGATTTGAACCGCTCCTGTGAGTCCAGTTTTAAATTCCGATGATTCACTTCAGGTTTACTGATCCCCTGGACCTTCTTATTGCCGACGAAACACAGAAATTGCATCGGAATTAATTTCAAAAGGCACAATGCCGACTTAAGTACAAGAGGACTGACACTCTAACTTTATATGATTTTAACCTCTCCTGTGAGTCCAGTTTTAGATTCCGATGCTTCACTGCAGGTTTACTGTATCCCTTGGACCTTCTTATTGACGGTGAATCACAGCAATTGCATCCGAATTTAATACAAATGGCGCATGCCGACTTAAGTAGAAGAGGACTGACACTCTAACTTTCTATGATTTTAACCTCTCCCGTGAGTCCAGTTATAGATTCCGGTGCTTCACTTCAGGTTTACTGTATACCTTGGACCTTCTTATTGACGATGAAACACATAAATTGCGTCGGAATTAAAACCAAAAGGCACAATGCCGACTTAAGTCAAGAGGACTGACACTCTAACTTTCTATGGTTTTAACCTCTCCTGTGAGTCCAGTTTTAGATTCCGATGCTTCACGTCAGGTTTTCTGTATACCTTGGACCTTCTTATTGACGATGAAGCACAGAACTTGCGTCATAATTAAATTCAAAAGGCACAATGCCGACTTAAGTACAAGAGGACTGACACTCTAACTTTCAATGATTTGAACCTCTCCTGTGAATCCAGTTTTACATTCCGATGCTTCACTTCAGGTTTACTGTATCCCTAGGATCTTCTTATTGACAATGAAACACAGAAATTGCATCCGAATTTAATACAAAAGGCACAATGCCGACTTAAGTACAAAAGGACTGACACTCTAACTTTCTATGATTTGAACCACTCCTGTGAGTCCAGTTTTACATTCCCAAGCTTCACTTCAGGTTTACTGTATCCCTTGGACCTTCTTATTGACGATGAAACACAGAAATTGCATCGGAACTAAATTCAAAAGGCACAATGCC
Source organism: Schistocerca serialis cubense (assembly GCF_023864345.2). Taxonomy (NCBI): domain Eukaryota; kingdom Metazoa; phylum Arthropoda; class Insecta; order Orthoptera; family Acrididae; genus Schistocerca; species Schistocerca serialis. Next base: position 21,110,006 of record NC_064647.1, on the reverse strand, counting down.
GACTTAAGTACAAGAGGACTGAGACTCTATGATTTGAACCTCTCCTGTGAGTCCAGTTTTACATTCCGAAGCTTCACTTCAGGTTTACTCAATCCCCTGGACCTTCTTATTGCCGACGAAACACAGAAATTGCATCGGAATTAATTTCAAAAGGCACAATGCCGACTTAAGTACAAGAGGACTGACACTCTAACTTTCTATGATTTGAACCTCACCTGTGAATCCAGTTTTACATTCCGATGCTTCACTTCAGGTTTACTGTATTCCTTGGACCTTCTTATTGACGATGAAACACAGAAATTGAGTCGGAATTAAATTCAAAAGGCACAATTCCGACTTAAGAACAAGAGGACTGACACTCAAACTTTCTATGATTTGAACCTCTCCTGTGAGTCCAGTTTTTGATTCCGATGCTTCACTTCAGGTTCACTGTATACCTTGGACCTCCTTATTGACGATGAGGCACAGAAATTGCGTCGGAATTAAATTCAAAAGGCACAATGCCGACTTAACTACAAGAGGACCGACACTTTAACTTTCTATGATTTGAACCGCTCCTGTGAGTCCAGTTTTAAATTCCGATGATTCACTTCAAGTTTACTGAATCCCCTGGACCTTCTTATTGACTACGAAACACAGAAATTGCATCGGAATTAATTTCAAAAGGCACAATGCCGACTTAAGTACAAGAGGACTGACACTCTAACTTTCTATGATTTGAACCTCTCCTGTGAGTCCAGTTTTAGATTCCGATGCTTCACTTCAGGTTTACTGTATCCCTTGGACCTTCTTATTCACGGTGAATCACAGCAATTGCATCCGAATTTAATACAAATGGCGCATGCCGACTTAAGTACAAGAGGACTGACACTCTAACTTTCTATGACTTGAACCTGTCCTGTGAGTCAAGTGTTCGGTTCCGATGCTTCACTTCAGGTTTACTGCATCCCTTGGACCTTCTTATTGACGATGAAACACAGAAATTGCGTCGGAATTAAATTCAAAAGGCACAATGCCGACTTAAGAACTAGAGGACTGACACACAAACTTTCTATGATTTGAACCGCTCCTGTGAGTCCAGTTTTAGATTCCGATGGTTCACTTCAGGTTTACTGTAACCCTTGGACCTTATTATTGACGATGAAACACAGAAATTGCATCGGAATTAAATTCATAAGGCACAATGACGACTTAAGTACAAGAGGACTGACACTCTAACTTTCTATGATTTTAACCTCTCCTGTGAGTCCAGTTATAGATTCCGATGCTTCACTTCAGGTTTACTGTATACCTTGGACCTTCTTATTGACGATGAAAGACATACATTGCGTCGGAATCAAAATCAAAAGGCACAATGCCGACTTAAGTACAAGAGGACTGACACTCTAACTTTCAATGGTTTTAACCTCTCCTGAGAGTCCAGTTTTAGATTCCGATGCTTCACGTCAGGTTTACTGTATACGTTGGAACTTCTTATTGACGATGAAGCACAGAACTTGCGTCATAATTAAATTCAAAAGGCACAATGCCGACTTAAGTACAAGAGGACTGACACTCTAACTTTCAATGATTTGAACCTCTCCTGTGAATCCAGTTTTACATTCCGATGCTTCACTTCAGGTTTACTGTATCCCTAGAACCTTCTTATTGACGATGAAACACAGAAATTGCATCCGAATTTAATACGAAAGGCACAATGCCGACTTAAGTACAAAAGGACTGACACTCTAACTTTCTATGATTTGAACCACTCCTGTGAGTCCAGTTTTACATTCCGATGCTTCACTTCAGGTTTACTGTATCCCTTGGACCTTCTTATTGACGATGAAACACAGAAATTGCATCGGAATTAAATTCAAAAGGCACAATGCCGACTTAAGTACAAGAGGACTGAGACTCTAACTCTCTATGATTTGAACCTATTCCTGTGAGTCCAGTCTTACATTCCAATGCTTCACTTCAGGTTTACTGTATCTCTTGGACCTTCTTATTGACGATGAAACACAGAAATTGCATCGGAATTAAATTCCAAAGGCACAATACCGACTTAAGTACAAGAGGACAGACACTCCAACTTTCTATGATTTGAACCACTCCTGTGAGACCAGTTTTAGATTCCGATGCTTCACTTCAGGTTCACTGTATCCCTTGGACCTTCTTATTGACGATGAAACACAGAAATTGCATCAGAATTAAATTCAAAAAGCACAATGCCGACTTAAGTACAAGAGGACAGTCACTCCAACTTTCTATGATTTGAACCTCTCCTGTGAGTCCAGTTTTAGATTCCGATTCTTCACTACAGGTTCACTGTCTCCCTTGGACCTTCGTATTGACGATGAAACACAGAAATTGCATCGGAATTAAATTCAAAAGGCACAATGCCGACTTAAGTACAAGAGGACTGACACTGTAACTTTCTATGATTTGAACCTCTCCTGTGAGTCCAGTTTTAGATTCCGATGCTTCACTTCACGTTTACTGTATACCTTGGACCTTCTTATTGACGATGAAGCACAGAAATTGCATCGGAATTAAATTCAAATGGCACGATGCCGACTTACGTACAAGAGAACTGACACTCTAACTTTCTATGATTTGAAACTCTCCTGTGAGTCCAGTTTTACATTCCGATGCTTCAATTCATGTTTACTGTATCCCTTGGACCTTGTTATTGACGATGAAGCAGAGAAATTGCGTCGGAATTAAATTCGAAAGGCACAATGCCGACTTAAGTACAAGAGGATTGACACTCTAACTTTCTATGATTTGAACCTCTCCTGAAAGTCCAGATTTAGATTCCGATGCTTCTCTTCAGGTTTACTGTATACCTTGGACCTTCTTATTGACGATGAAGCACAGAAATTGAATCGGAATTAAATTCAAAAGGCACAACGCCGACTTAAGTACAAGAGGACTGACACTCTAATTTTCTATGATATGAACCTCTCCTGTAAGTCCAGTTTTAAATTCCGATGCTTCACTTCAGGTTTACTGTATCCCTTTGACCTTCATATTGACGATAAAGCACAGAAATTGCATCGGAATTTAATACAAAAGGCACAATGCCGACTTACGTACACGAGGACTGACACTCTAACTTTCTATGATTTGAACCTCTCCTGTGAGTCCAGTTTTAGATTCCGATGCTTCACTTGACGTTTACTGTATACCTTGAAGCATCTTATTGACGATGAAGCACAGAAATTGCATCGGAATTAAATTCAAATGGCACAATGCCGACTTACGTGCAAGAGGACTGACACTCTAACTTTCTATGATTTGAACCTCTCCTGTGAGTCCAGTTTTACATTCCGATGCTTCAATTCAGGTTTACTGTATCCCTTGGACCTTGTTATTCACGATTAAGCACAGAAATTGCGTCGAAATTAAATTCAAAAGGCACAATGCCGACTTAAGTACAAGAGGATTGACACTCTAACTTTCTATGATTTGAACCTCTCCTGTGAGTCCAGCTTTAGATTCCGATGCTTCTCTTCAGGTTTACTGTATACCTTGGACATTCTTATTGACGATGAAGCACAGAAATTGCATCTGAATTAAATTAAAAAGGCACAACGCCGACTTAAGTACAAGAGGACTGACACTTAAATTTTCTATGATATGAACCTCCCCTGTGAGTCCAGTTTTAGATTCCGATGCTTCACTTCAGGTTTACTGTATCCCTTTGACCTTCTTATTGACGATAAAACACAGAAATTGCATCGGAATTTAATACAAAAGGCACAATGCCGACTTACGTACACGAGGACTGACACTGTAACTTTCTATGATTTGAGCCTCTCCTGTGAGTCCAGTCTTAGATTCCGATGCTTCACTTCAGGTTTACTGTATTCCTTGGACCTTCTTATTGACGATGAAACACAGAAATAGCGTCGGAATTAAATTCAAAAGGCACAATGCCGACTTAAGAACAAGAGGACTGACACTCAAACTTTCTATGATTTGAACCTCTCCTGTGAGTCCAGTGTTCGTTTCCGATGCTTCACTTCAGGTTTACTGCATCCCTTGGACCTTCTTATTGACGATGAAACACAGAAATTGCGTCGGAATTAAATTCAAAAGGCACAATGCCGACTTAAGAACAAGAGGACTGACACACAAACTTTCTATGATTTGAACCGCTCCTGTGAGTCCAGTTTTCGATTCCGATGCTTCACTTCAGGTTTACTGTAACCCTTGGACCTTATTATTGACGATGAAACACAGAAATTGCATCGGAATTAAATGCATAAGGCACAATGACGACTTAAGTACAAGAGGACTGACACTCTAACTTCCAATGATTTGAACCTCTCCTGTGAATCCAGTTTTACATTCCGATGCTTCACTTCAGGTTTACTGTATCCCAAGGACCTTCTTAGTGACGATGAAACACAGAAATTGCTCCGAATTTAATACAAAAGGCACAATGCCGACATAAGTACAAAAGGACTGACACTCCATCTTTCTATGATTTGAACCACTCCTTTGAGTCCAGTTTTACATTCCGATGCTTCACTTCAGGTTTACTGTATCCCTAGGACCTTCTTATTGACGATGAAACACAGAAAATGCATCGGAATTAAATTCAAAAGGCACAATGCCGACTTAAGTACAAGAGGACTGACACTCTCACTCTCTATGATTTGAACCTCTCCTGTGAGTCCAGTTTTACATTCCGATGCTTCACTTCAGGTTTACTGTATCTCTTGGACCTTCTTATTGACGATGAAACACAGAAATTGCATCGGAATTAAATTCAAAATGCACAATGCCGACTTAAGTACAAGAGGACAGACACTCCACCTTTCTATGATTTGAATCTCTCCTGTGAGTCCAGATTTAGATTCCGATGCTTCTCTTCAGGTTTACTGTATACCTTGGACCTCCTTATTGACGATGAGGCACAGAAATTGCGTCGGAATTAAATTCAAAAGGCACAATGCCGACTTAACTACAAGAGGACCGACCCATTAACTTTCTATGTTTTGAACCGCTCCTTTGAGTCCAGTTTTAAATTCCGATGATTCACTTCAGGTTTACTGTATCCCCTTGACCCTCTTATTGACGATGAAACACAAAAAACGGCATCGGAATTAATTTCAAAAGGCACAATGCCGACTTAAGTACAAGAGGACTGACACACTAACTTTCTATGATTTGAACCTCTCCTGTGAGTCCAGATTTAGATTCCGATGCTTCACTTGACGTTTACTGTATACCTTGAAGCATCTTATTGACGATGAAGCACAGAAATTGCATCGGAATTAAATTCAAATGGCACAATGTCGACTTACGTACAAGAGGACTGACACTCTAACTTTCTATGATTTGAACCACTCCTGTGAGTCCAGTTTTACATTCCGATGCTTCAATTCAAGTTTACTGTATCCCTTGGACCTTGTTGTTCACGATTAAGCACAGAAATTGCGTCGAAATTAAATTCAAAAGGCACAATGCCGACTTAAGTACAAGAGGATTGACACTCTAACTTTCTATGATTTGAACCTCTCCTGTGAGTCCAGCTTTAGATTCCGATGCTTCTCTTCAGGTTTACTGTATACCTTGGACATTCTTATTGACGATGAAGCACAGAAATTGCATCTGAATTAAATTAAAAAGGCACAACGCCGACTTAAGTACAAGAGGACTGACACTTAAATTTTCTATGATATGAACCTCTCCTGTGAGTCCAGTTTTAGATTCCGATGCTTCACTTCAGGCATACTGTATCCCTTTGAACTTCTTATTGACGATAAAACACAGAAATTGCATCGGAATTTAATACAAAAGGCACAATGCCGACTTACGTACACGAGGACTGACACTGTAACTTTCTATGATTTGAACCTCTCCTGTGAGTCCAGTCTTAGATTCCGATGCTTCACTTCAGGTTTACTGTATTCCTTGGACCTTCTTATTGACGATGAAACACAGAAATAGCGTCGGAATTAAACTCAAAAGGCACAATGCCGACTTAAGAACAAGAGGACTGACACTCAAACTTTCTATGATTCGAACCTCTCCTGTGAGTCCAGTGTTCGTTTCCGATGCTTCACTTCAGGTTTACTGCATCCCTTGGACCTTCTTATTGACGATGAAACACAGAAGTTGCGTCGGAATTAAATTCAAAAGGCACAATGCCGACTTAAGAACAAGAGGACTGACACACAAACTTTCTATGATTTGAACCGCTCCTGTGAGTCCAGTTTTCGATTCCGATGCTTCACTTCAGGTTTACTGTAACCCTTGGACCTTATTATTGACGATGAAACACAGAAATTGCATCGGAATTAAATGCATAAGGCACAATGACGACTTAAGTACAAGAGGACTGACACTCAAACTTTCTATGATTTTAACCTCTCCTGTGAGTCCAGTTATAGACTCCGATGCTTCACTTCAGGTTTACTGTATACCTTGGACCTTCTTATTGACGATGAATCACATAAATTGCGTCGGAATTAAAATCAAAAGGTACAATGCCGACTTAAGTACAAGAGGACTGACACTCTAACTTTCTATGGTTTTAACCTCTCCTGTGAGTCCAGTTTTAGATTCCGATGCTTCACTTCAGGTTTACTGTATACCTTGGACCTTCTTATTGACGATGAAGCACAGAACTTGCGTCATAATTAAATTCAAAAGGCACAATGGCGACTTAAGTACAAGAGGACTGACACTCTAACTTTCAATGATTTGAACTTCTCCTGTGAATCCAGTTTTACATTCCGATGCTTCACTTCAGGTTTACTGTATCCCAAGGACCTTCTTATTGACGATGAAACACAGAAATTGCTCCGAATTTAATACAAAAGGCACAATGCCGACTTAAGTACAAAAGGACTGACACTCTATCTTTCTATGATTTGAACCACTCCTTTGAGTCCAGTTTTACATTCCGATGCTTCACTTCAGGTTTACTGTATCCCTAGGACCCTCTTATTGACGATGAAACACAGAAATTGCATCGGAATTAAATTCAAAAGGCACAATGCCGACTTAAGTACAAGAGGACTGACACTCTCACTCTCTATGATTTGAACCTCTCCTGTGAGTCCAGTTTTACATTCCGATGCTTCGCTTCAGGTTTACTGTATCTCTTGGACCTTCTTATTGACGATGAAACACAGAAATTGCATCGGAATTAAATTCAAAAGGCACAATGCCGACTTAAGTACAAGAGGACAGACACTCCACCTTTCTATGATTTGAATCTCTCCTGTGAGTCCAGATTTAGATTCCGATGCTTCTCTTCAGGTTTACTGTATACCTTGGACCTCCTTATTGACGATGAGGCACAGAAATTGCGTCGGAATTAAATTCAAAAGGCACAATGCCGACTTAACTACAAGAGGACCGACCCATTAACTTTCTATGATTTGAACCGCTCCTTTGAGTCCAGTTTTAAATTCCGATGATTCACTTCAGGTTTACTGTATCCCCTTGACCCTCTTATTGACGATGAAACACAAAAAACGGCATCGGAATTAATTTCAAAAGGCACAATGCCGACTTAAGTACAAGAGGACTGACACACTAACTTTCTATGATTTGAACCTCTCCTGTGAGTCCAGATTTAGATTCCGATGCTTCACTTGACGTTTACTGTATACCTTGAAGCATCTTATTGACGATGAAGCACAGAAATTGCATCGGAATTAAATTCAAATGGCACAATGTCGACTTACGTACAAGAGGACTGACACTCTAACTTTCTATGATTTGAACCACTCCTGTGAGTCCAGTTTTACATTCCGATGCTTCAATTCAGGTTTACTGTATCCCTTGGACCTTGTTATTCACGATTAAGCACAGAAATTGCGTCGAAATTAAATTCAAAAGGCACAATGCCGACTTAAGTACAAGAGGATTGACACTCTAACTTTCTATGATTTGAAGCTCTCCTGTGAGTCCAGCTTTAGATTCCGATGCTTCTCTTCAGGTTTACTGTATACCTTGGACATTCTTATTGACGATGAAGCACAGAAATTGCATCTGAATTAAATTAAAAAGGCACAACGCCGACTTAAGTACAAGAGGACTGACACTTAAATTTTCTATGATATGAACCTCTCCTGTGAGTCCAGTTTTAGATTCCGATGCTTCACTTCAGGCATACTGTATCCCTTTGAACTTCTTATTGACGATAAAACACAGAAATTGCATCGGAATTTAATACAAAAGGCACAATGCCGACTTACGTACACGAGGACTGACACTGTAACTTTCTATGATTTGTACCTCTCCTGTGAGTCCAGTCTTAGATTCCGATGCTTCACTTCAGGTTTACTGTATTCCTTGGACCTTCTTATTGACGATGAAACACAGAAATAGCGTCGGAATTAAACTCAAAAGGCACAATGCCGACTTAAGAACAAGAGGACTGACACTCAAACTTTCTATGATTCGAACCTCTCCTGTGAGTCCAGTGTTCGTTTCCGATGCTTCACTTCAGGTTTACTGCATCCCTTGGACCTTCTTATTGACGATGAAACACAGAAGTTGCGTCGGAATTAAATTCAAAAGGCACAATGCCGACTTAAGAACAAGAGGACTGACACACAAACTTTCTATGATTTGAACCGCTCCTGTGAGTCCAGTTTTCGATTCCGATGCTTCACTTCAGGTTTACTGTAACCCTTGGACCTTATTATTGACGATGAAACACAGAAATTGCATCGGAATTAAATTCATAAGGCACAATGACGACTTAAGTACAAGAGGACTGACACTCAAACTTTCTATGATTTTAACCTCTCCTGTGAGTCCAGTTATAGACTCCGATGCTTCACTTCAGGTTTACTGTATACCTTGGACCTTCTTATTGACGATGAATCACATAAATTGCGTCGGAATTAAAATCAAAAGGTACAATGCCGACTTAAGTACAAGAGGACTGACACTCTAACTTTCTATGGTTTTAACCTCTCCTGTGAGTCCAGTTTTAGATTCCGATGCTTCACTTCAGGTTTACTGTATACCTTGGACCTTCTTATTGACGATGAAGCACAGAACTTGCGTCATAATTAAATTCAAAAGGCACAATGGCGACTTAAGTACAAGAGGACTGACACTCTAACTTTCAATGATTTGAACTTCTCCTGTGAATCCAGTTTTACATTCCGATGCTTCACTTCAGGTTTACTGTATCCCAAGGACCTTCTTATTGACGATGAAACACAGAAATTGCTCCGAATTTAATACAAAAGGCACAATGCCGACTTAAGTACAAAAGGACTGACACTCTATCTTTCTATGATTTGAACCACTCCTTTGAGTCCAGTTTTACATTCCGATGCTTCACTTCAGGTTTACTGTATCCCTAGGACCCTCTTATTGACGATGAAACACAGAAATTGCATCGGAATTAAATTCAAAAGGCACAATGCCGACTTAAGTACAAGAGGACTGACACTCTCACTCTCTATGATTTGAACCTCTCCTGTGAGTCCAGTTTTACATTCCGATGCTTCACTTCAGGTTTACTGTATCTCTTGGTCCTTCTTATTGACGATGAAACACAGAAATTGCATCGGAATTAAATTCAAAAGGCACAATGCCGACTTAGTACAAGAGGACTGACACTGTAACTTTCTATGATTTGAACCTCTCCTGTGAGTCCAGTTTTAGATTCCGATGCTTCACTTCACGTTTACTGTATACCTTGGACCTTCTTATTGACGATGAAGCACAGAAATTGCATCGGAATTAAATTCAAATGGCACAATTCCGACTTACGTACATGAGGACTGACACTCTAACTTTCTATGATTTGAACCTCTCCTGTGAGTCCTGTTTTACATTCCGATGCTTCAATTCATGTTTACTGTATCCCTTGGACATTGTTATTGACGATGAAGCAGAGAAATTGCGTCGGAATTAAATTCAAAAGGCACAACGCCGACATAAGTACAAGAGGATTGACACTCTAACTTTCTATGATTTGAACCTCTCCTGTGAGTCCAGATTTAGAATCCGATGCTTCTCTTCAGGTTTACTGTTTACCTTGGACCTTCTTATTGACGATGAAGCACAGAAATTGAATCGGAATTAAATTCAAAAGGCACAACGCCGGCTTAAGTACAAGAGGACTGACACTCTAATTTTCTATGATATGAACCTCTCCTGTAAGTCCAGTTTTAGATTCCGATGCTTCACTTCAGGTTTACTGTATCCCTTTGACCTTCTTATTGACGATAAAACACAGAAATCGCATCGGAATTTAATACAAAAGGCACAATGCCGACTTACGTACACGAGGACTGACACTCTAACTTTCTATGATTTGAACCTCTCCTGTGAGTCCAGTCTTAGATTCCGATGCTTCACTTCAGGTTTACTGTATTCCTTGGACCTTCTTAGTGACGATGAAACACAGAAATTGCGTCGGAATTAAATTCAAAAGGCACAATGCCGACTTAAGAACAAGAGGACTGAAACTCAAACTATCTATGATTTGAACCTCTCCTGTGAGTCCAGTTTTTGATTCCGATGCTTCACTTCAGGTTTACTGTATACCTTGGACCTCTTTATTGACGATGAGGCTAAAAAATTGCGTCGGAATTAAATTCAAAAGGCACAATGCCGACTTAACTACAAGATGACCGACACTTTAACCTTCTATGATTTGAACCGCTCCTGTGAGTCCAGTTTTAAATTCCGATGATTCACTTCAGGTTTACTGTATCCCCTGGACCTTCTTATTGACGATGAAACACAGAAATTGCATCGGAATTAATTTCAAAAGGCACAATGCCGACTTAAGTAGAAGAGGACTGACACTCTAACTTTCTATGATTTGAACCTCTCCTGTGAGTCCAGTTTTAGATTCCGATGCTTCACTTCAGGTTTACTGTATCCCTTGGACCTTCTTATTGAGGGTGAATCACAGCAATTGCATCCGAATTTAATACAAATGGCGCATGCCGACTTAAGTACAAGAGGACTGACACTCTAACTTTCTATGACTTGAACCTCTCCTGTGAGTCCAGTGTTCGTTTCCGATGCTTCACTTCAGGTTTACTGCATCCCTTGGACATTCTTATTGACGATGAAACACATAAATTGCGTCGGAATTGAAATCGAAAGGCACAATGCCGACTTAACTACAAGAGGACTGACACTCTAACTTTCTATGATTTGAACCTGTCCTGTGAGTCCAGTTTTAGATTCCGATTCTTCACTTCAGGTTTACTGTATTCCTTGGGCCTCCTTATTGACGATGAAGCACAGAAATTGCGTCGGAATTAAATTCAAAATGCACAATGCCGACTTAAGTACAAGAGGACCGACACTCTAACTTTCTATGATTTGAACCGCTCCTGTGGGTCCAGTTTTACAATCCGATGATTCACTTCAGGTTTACTGTATCCCTTGGACCTTCTTATTGACGATGAAACATAGCAACTGCATCGGAATTAAATTCAAAAGGCACAATGCCGACTTAAGTACAAGAGGACTGACACTCTAACTTTCTTTGATTTTAACCTCTCCTGTGAGTCCAGTTATAGATTCCGATGGTTCACTTCAGGTTTACTGTATTCCTTGGACCTTCTTATTGACGATGAAACACATAAATTGCGTCGGAATTGAAATCGAAAGGCACAATGCCGACTTAACTACAAGAGGACTGACACTCTAACTTTCTATGGTTTTAACCTCTCCTGTGAGTCCAGTTTTAGATTCCAATGCTTCACTTCAGGTTTACTGAATACCTTGGACCTTCTTATTGACGATGAAGCACAGAACTTGCGTCATAATTAAATTCAAAAGGCACAATGCCGACTTAAGTACAAGAGGACTGACACTCTATCTTTCTTAGATTTGAACCTCTCCTGTGAGTCCAGTTTTAGATTCCGATGCTTCACTCCAGGTTTACTGTATCCCTTGTACCTTCTTATTGACGATGAAACACAGAAATTGCATCCGAATTTAATACAAAAGGCACAATGCTGATTGAAGTACAAGAGGACTGACACTCTAACTTTCTATGATTTGTAAAGCTCCTGTGAGTCCAGTATTAGATTCCGATGCTTCACTTCATTTTTACTATATCCCTTGGACCTTCTTATTGACGATGAAGCACAGAAATTGCATCGGAATTAAATTCAAAAGGCACAACGCCGACTTAAGTACAAGAGGACTGACACTCTAATTTTCTATGATATGAACCTCTCCTGTGAGTCCAGTTTTAGATTCCGATGCTTCACTTCAGGTTTACTGTATCCCTTTCTCCTTCTTATTGACGATAAAACACAGAAATTGCATCGGAATTTAATACAAAAGGCACAATAGCGACTTACGTACACGAGGACTGACATTCTAACTTTCTATGATTTGAACCTCTCCTGTGAGTGCAGTCTTAGATTCCGATGCTTCACTACAGGTTTACTGTATTCCTTGGACCTTCTTATTGACGATGAAACACAGATATTGCGTCGGAATTAAATTCAAAAGGCACAATGCCGACTTAAGAACAAGAGGACTGACACTCAAACTTTCTATGATTTGAACCTCTAATGTGAGTCCAGTTTTTGATTCCGATGCTTCACTTCAGATTTACTGTGTACCTTGGACCTCCTTATTGACGATGAAGCACAGAAATTGGTCGGAATTAAATTCAAAAGGCACAATGTCGACTTAAGTACAAGAGGACCGACACTTATAGTTTCTATGATTTGAACCGCTCCTGTGAGTCCAGTTTTAAATTCCGATGATTCACGTCAGGTTTACTGTATCCCCTGGACCTTCTTATTGATGATGAAACACAGAAATTGCGTCGGAATTAAATTCAAAAGGCACAATGCCGACTTAAGAACAAGAGGACAGACACACAAACTTTCTATGATTTGAACCGCTCCTGTGAGTCCAGTCTTAGATTCCGATGCTTCACTTCAGGTTTACTGTAACCCTTGGACCTTCTTATTGACGATGAAACACAGAAATTGCATCGGAATTAAATTCAAAAGGCACAATGACGACTTAAGTACAAGAGGACCGACACTTATAGTTTCTATGATTTGAACCGCTCCTGTGAGTCCAGTTTTAAATTCCGATGATTCACGTCAGGTTTACTGTATCCCCTGGACTTTCTTATTGACGATGAAACACAGAGATTGCATCGGAATTAATTTCAAGAAGCACAATGCCGACTTAAGTACAAGAGGACTGACACTCTAACTTTCTATGATTTGAACCTCTCCTGTGAGTCCAGTTTTAGATTCCGATGCTTCACTTCAGGTTTACTGTATCCCTTGGACCTTCTTATTGACGGTGAATCACAGCAATTGCATCCGAATTTAATACAAATGGCACAATGCCGACTTAAGTACAAGAGGACCGACACTCTAACTTTCTATGATTTGAACCGCTCCTGTGGGTCCAGTTTTACAATCCGATGATTCACTTCAGGTTTACTGTATCCCTTGGACCTTCTTATTGACGATGAAACATAGCAACTGCATCGGAATTAAATTCAAAAGGCACAATGCCGACTTAAGTACAAGAGGACTGACACTCTAACTTTCTTTGATTTTAACCTCTCCTGTGAGTCCAGTTATAGATTCCGATGGTTCACTTCAGGTTTACTGTATTCCTTGGACCTTCTTATTGACGATGAAACACATAAATTGCGTCGGAATTGAAATCGAAAGGCACAATGCCGACTTAACTACAAGAGGACTGACACTCTAACTTTCTATGGTTTTAACCTCTCCTGTGAGTCCAGTTTTAGATTCCAATGCTTCACTTCAGGTTTACTGAATACCTTGGACCTTCTTATTGACGATGAAGCACAGAACTTGCGTCATAATTAAATTCAAAAGGCACAATGCCGACTTAAGTACAAGAGGACTGACACTCTATCTTTCTTAGATTTGAACCTCTCCTGTGAGTCCAGTTTTAGATTCCGATGCTTCACTCCAGGTTTACTGTATCCCTTGTACCTTCTTATTGACGATGAAACACAGAAATTGCATCCGAATTTAATACAAAAGGCACAATGCTGATTGAAGTACAAGAGGACTGACACTCTAACTTTCTATGATTTGTAAAGCTCCTGTGAGTCCAGTATTAGATTCCGATGCTTCACTTCATTTTTACTATATCCCTTGGACCTTCTTATTGACGATGAAGCACAGAAATTGCATCGGAATTAAATTCAAAAGGCACAACGCCGACTTAAGTACAAGAGGACTGACACTCTAATTTTCTATGATATGAACCTCTCCTGTGAGTCCAGTTTTAGATTCCGATGCTTCACTTCAGGTTTACTGTATCCCTTTCTCCTTCTTATTGACGATAAAACACAGAAATTGCATCGGAATTTAATACAAAAGGCACAATAGCGACTTACGTACACGAGGACTGACATTCTAACTTTCTATGATTTGAACCTCTCCTGTGAGTGCAGTCTTAGATTCCGATGCTTCACTACAGGTTTACTGTATTCCTTGGACCTTCTTATTGACGATGAAACACAGATATTGCGTCGGAATTAAATTCAAAAGGCACAATGCCGACTTAAGAACAAGAGGACTGACACTCAAACTTTCTATGATTTGAACCTCTAATGTGAGTCCAGTTTTTGATTCCGATGCTTCACTTCAGATTTACTGTGTACCTTGGACCTCCTTATTGACGATGAAGCACAGAAATTGGTCGGAATTAAATTCAAAAGGCACAATGTCGCCTTAAGTACAAGAGGACCGACACTTATAGTTTCTATGATTTGAACCGCTCCTGTGAGTCCAGTTTTAAATTCCGATGATTCACGTCAGGTTTACTGTATCCCCTGGACCTTCTTATTGATGATGAAACACAGAAATTGCGTCGGAATTAAATTCAAAAGGCACAATGCCGACTTAAGAACAAGAGGACAGACACACAAACTTTCTATGATTTGAACCGCTCCTGTGAGTCCAGTCTTAGATTCCGATGCTTCACTTCAGGTTTACTGTAACCCTTGGACCTTCTTATTGACGATGAAACACAGAAATTGCATCGGAATTAAATTCAAAAGGCACAATGACGACTTAAGTACAAGAGGACCGACACTTATAGTTTCTATGATTTGAACCGCTCCTGTGAGTCCAGTTTTAAATTCCGATGATTCACGTCAGGTTTACTGTATCCCCTGGACTTTCTTATTGACGATGAAACACAGAGATTGCATCGGAATTAATTTCAAGAAGCACAATGCCGACTTAAGTACAAGAGGACTGACACTCTAACTTTCTATGATTTGAACCTCTCCTGTGAGTCCAGTTTTAGATTCCGATGCTTCACTTCAGGTTTACTGTATCCCTTGGACCTTCTTATTGACGGTGAATCACAGCAATTGCATCCGAATTTAATACAAATGGCACAATGCCGACTTAAGTACAAGAGGACTGACACTCTAACTTCCTATGACTTGAACCTCTCCTGTGAGTCCAGTGTTCGATTCCGATGCTTCATTTCAGGTTTACTGCATCCCTTGGACTTTCTTATTGACGATGAAGCACAGAAATTGCGTCGGAATTAAATTCAAAAGGCACAATGCCGACTTAAGAACAAGAGGACTAACACACAAACTTTCTATGATTTGAACCGCTCCTGTGAGTCCCGTTTTAGATCCCGATGCTTCACTTCAGTTTTACTGTAACCCTTGGACCTTCTTATTGACGATGAAACACAGAAATTGCATCGTAATTAAATTCAAAAGGCACAATGCCGACTTAAGTACAAGAGGACTGACACTCTAACTTTCTATGATTTTAACATCTCCTGAGAGTCCAGTTATAGATCACGATGCTTCACTTCAGTTTTACTGTAACCCTTGGACCTTCTTATTGACGATGAAACACAGAAATTGCATCGTAATTAAAATCAAAAGGCACAATGCCGACTTAAGTACAAGA
The DNA here is from genome assembly GCF_023864345.2 of Schistocerca serialis cubense. Classification (NCBI taxonomy): domain Eukaryota; kingdom Metazoa; phylum Arthropoda; class Insecta; order Orthoptera; family Acrididae; genus Schistocerca; species Schistocerca serialis. The sequence goes on along the minus strand of NC_064647.1, from coordinate 21,094,101 downwards.
GGACTGACACTCTAACTTTCGTTGATTTGAACCTCTCCTGAGAGTCCGGTTTTAGATTCCGATGCTTCACTTCAGGTTTACTGTATACCTTGGACTTTCTTATTGACGATGAAGCACAGAAATTGCGTCGGATTAAATTCAAAAGGCACAATGCCGACTTATGTACAAGAGGACTGACACTCTAACTTTCTATGATTTGTAAAGCTCCTGGGAGTCCAGTATTAGATTCCGATGCATCACTTCAGGTTTACAATATCCCTTGGACCTTCTTATTGACGATGACACACAGAAATTGCATCGGAATTAAATTCAAAAGACACAATGCCGACTTAAGTACAAGAGGACAGACACTCTAACTTTCTATGATTTGAACCTCTCCTGTGAGTCCAGTTTTAAATTTCGATTCTTCACTTCAGGTTTACTGTATCCCTTGGACCTTCTTATTGGCGATGAAACACAGAAATTGCATCCGAATTTAATACAAAAGGCATAATGCCGACTTAAGTACAAGAGGACTGACACTCTAACTTTCTATGATTTGAACCCCTCCTGTGAGTCCAGTTTTAGATTCCGATGCTTCACTTCAGGTTTACTGTATGCATTTGACCTTCTTATTGACGATAAAACACAGAAATTGCATCGGAATTTAATACAAAAGGCACAATGCCGACTTACGTACACGAGGACTGACACTCTAACTTTCTATGATTTGAACGTCTCCTGTGAGTCCAGTCTTAGATTCCGAAGCTTCACTTCAGGTTTACTGTATTCCTTGGACCTTCTTATTGACGATGAAACACAGAAATTGCGTCGGAATTAAATTCAAAATGCACAATGCCGTCTTAAGAACAAGAGGACTGACACTCAAACATTCTATGATTTGAACCGCTCCTGTGAGTCCCATTTTAGATTCCGATGCTTCACTTCAGGTTTACTGTATACCTTGGACCTTCTTATTGACGATGAAGCACAGAACTTGCGTCATAATTAAATTCAAAAGGCACAATGCCGACTTAAGTACAAGAGGACTGACACTCTAACTTTCTTTGATTTGAACTTCTGCTGTGAGTCCAGTTTTACATTCCGATGCCTCACTTCACGTTTACTGTAAACCATGGACCTTGTTATTGACGATGAAGATCAGAAATTGCATCCGAATTAAATTCAAAAGGCACAATGCCGACTTAAGTACAAGAGGACTGACACTCTAACTTTCGTTGATTTGAACCTCTCCTGAGAGTCCAGTTTTAGATTCCGATGCTTCACTTCAGGTTTACTGTATACCTTGGACTTTCTTATTGACGATGAAGCACAGAAATTGCGTCGGATTAAATTCAAAATCACAATGCCGACTTATGTACAAGAGGACTGAAACTCTAACTTTCTATGATTTGTAAAGCTCCTGTGAGTCCAGTTTTACATTCCGATGCATCACTTCAGGTTTACTATATCCCTTGGACCTTCTTATTGGCGATGAAACACAGAAATTGCATCCGAATTTAATACAAAAGGCATAATGCCGACTTAAGTACAAGAGGACTGACACTCTAACTTTCTATGATTTGAACCTCTCCTGTGAGACGAGTTTTAGATTACTATGCTTCACTTCAGGTTTACTGTATCCCTTGGACCTTCTTATTGACGTTGAAACACAGCAATTGCATCCGAATTTAATACTAGTGGCCCAATGCCGACTTAAGTACAAGAGGACTGACACTCTAACTTTCAATGATTTGAACCTCTCCTGTGAGTCCAGTTTTACATTCCGATGCTTCACTTCAGGTTTACTGTATCCCTAGGACCTTCTTATTGACGATGAAACACAGAAATTGCATCCGAATTTAATACAAAAGGCACAATGCCGACTTAAGTACAAAAGGACTGACACTCTAACTTTCTATGATTTGAACCCCTCCTGTGAGTCCAGTTTTAGATTCCGATGCTTCACTTCAGGTTTACTGTATCCCTTTGACCTCCTTATTGACGATGAAACACAGAGATTGCATCGGAATTAAATTCAAAAGGCACAATGCCGACTTAAGTACAAGAGGACTGACACTCTAACTTTCTATGATTTGAACCTCTCCTGTGAGTCCAGTTTTAGATTCCGATGCTTCACTTCAGGTTCACTGTATCCCTTGGACCTTCTTATTGACGGTGAATCACAGCAATTGCATCCGAATTTAATACAAATGGCACAATGCCGACTTAGGTACAAGAGGACTGACACTCTAACTTCCTATGACTTGAACCTCTCCTGTGAGTCCAGTGTTCGTTTCCGATGCTTCATTTCAGGTTTACTGCATCCCTAGGACTTTCTTATTGACCATGAAACACAGAAATTGCGTCGGAATTAAATTGAAAAGGCACAATGCCGACTTAAGAACAAGAGGACTAACACACAAACTTTCTATGATTTGAACCGCTCCTGTGAGTCCAGTTTTAGATTCCGATGCTTCACTTCAGGTTTACTGTAACCCTTGGACATTCTTATTGACGATGAAACACAGAAATTGCATCGGAATTAAATTCAAAAGGCACAATGCCGACTTAAGTACAAGAGGACTGACACTCTAACTTTCTATGATTTTAACCTCTCCTGTGAGTCCAGTTATAGATTCCGATGCTTCACTTCAGGTTTACTGTATTTCTTGGACTTTCTTATTGACGATGAAACACATAAATTGTGTCGGAATCAAAAACAAAAGGCACAATGCCGACTTAAGTAAAAGAGGACTGACACTCTAACTTTCTATGATTTGAACCCCTCCTGTGAGTCCTGTTTTAGATTCCGATGCTTCACTTCAGGTTTACTGTATCCCTTTGACCTTCTTATTGATGATGAAACACAGAGATTGCATCGGAATTAATTTCAAAAGGCACAATGCCGACTTAAGTACAAGAGGACTGACACTCTAACTTTCTATGATTTGAACCTCTCCTGTGAGTCCAGTTTTAGATTCCGATGCTTCACTTCAGGTTTACTGTATCCCTTGGACCTTCTTATTGACAGTGAAACACAGCAATTGCATCCGAATTTAATACTAATGGCACAATGCCGACTTAAGAACAAGAGGACTGACACTCTAACTTTCAATGATTTGAACCTCTCCGGTGTGTCCAGTTTTACATTCCGATGGTTCACTTCAGGTTTACTGTATCCCTAGGACCTTCTTATTGACGCTGAAACACAGAAATTGCATCGGAATTAAATTCAAAAGGCACAATGCCGACTTAAGTACAAGAGGACTGACACTGTAACTTTCTATGATTTGAACCTCTCCTGTGAGTCCAGTTTTACATTCCGATGCTTTACTTCAGGTTTACTGTATCCCTTGGACCTTCTTATTGACGATGAAACACAGAAATTGCATCGGAATTAAATTCAAACGGCACAATGCCGACTTAAGTACAAGAGGACAGACACTCCAAATTTCTATGATTTGAACCTCTCCTGTGAGTCCTGTTTTAGATTCCGATGCTTCACTTCAGGTTCACTGTATCCCTGGGACCTTCTTATTGACGATGAAACACAGAAATTGCATCGGAATTAAATTCAAAAGGCACAATGCCGACTTAAGTACAAGAGGACTGACACTGTAACTTTCTATGATTTGAACCTCTCCTGTGAGTCCAGTTTTAGATTCCGATGCTTCACATCACGTTTACTGTATACCTTGGACCTTCTTATTGACGATGAAGCACAGAAATTGCATCGGAATTAAATTCAAAAGGCACAAAGCCGACTTACGTACAAGAGGACTGACACTCTAACTTTCTATGATTTGAACCTCTCCTGTGAGTCCAGCTTTATATTCCGATGCTTCACTTCAGGTTTACTGTATACCTAGGACCTTCTTAATGACGATGAAGCACAGAAATGGCATCGGAATTAAATTCAAAAGGCACAACGCCGACTTAAGTACAAGGGGACTGACACTCTAATTTTCTATGATATGAACCTCTCCTCTGAGTCCAGTTTTAGATTCCGATGCTTCACTTCAGGTTTACTGTATCCCATTGACCTTCTTATTGACGATAAAACACAGAAATTGCATCGGAATTTCCTACAAAAGGCACAATGCCGACTTACGTACACGAGGACTGACACTCTAACTTTCTATGATTTGAACGTCTTCTGTGAGTCCAGTATTAGATTCCGAAGCTTCACTTCAGGTTTACTGTATTCCTTGGACCTTCTTATTGACGATGAAACACAGAAATTGCGTCGGAATTAAATTCAAAAGGCACAATGCCGTCTTAAGAACAAGAGGACTGACACTCAAACTTTCTATGATTTGAACCGCTCCTGTGAGTCCCGTTTTAGATTCCGATGCTTCACTTCAGGTTTACTGTAACCCTTGGACCTTCTTATTGACGTTGAAACACAGAAATTGCATCGGAATTAAATTCAAAATGCACAATGACGACTTAAGTACAAGAGGACTAACACTTTAACTTTCTATGATTTGAACCTCTCCTGTGAGTCCAGTTTTTGATTCCGATGCTTCACTTCAGGTTTACTGTATACCTTGGACCTCCTTATTGACGATGAAGCACAGAAATTGCGTCGGAATTAAATTCAAAAGGCACAATGGCGACTTAAGTACAAGAGGACCGACACTTTAACTTTCTATTATTTGAACCGCTCCTTTGAGTCCAGTTTTAAATTCCAATGATTCACTTCAGGTTTACTGTATCCCCTGGACCTTCTTAATGACGATGAAACACAGAAATTGCATCGGAATTAATTTCAAAATGCACAATGCCGACTTAAGTACAAGAGGACTGACACTCTAACTTTCTATGATTTGAACCTCTCCTGTGAGTCCAGTTTTAGATTCCGATGCTTCACTTCAGGTTCACTGTATCCCTTGGACCTTCTTATTGACGGTGAATCACAGCAATTGCATCCGAATTTAATACAAATGGCCCAATGCCGACTTAAGTACAAGAGGACTGACACTCTAACTTCCTATGACTTGAACCTCTCCTGTGAGTCCAGTGTTCGATTCCGATGCTTCATTTCAGGTTTACTGCATCCCTTGGACTTTCTTATTGACGATGAAACACAGAAATTGCGTCGGAATTAAATTCAAAAGGCACAATGCCGAATAAGAACAAGTGGACTAACACACAAACTTTCTATGATTTGAACCGCTCCTGTGAGTCCAGTTTTAGATTCCGATGCTTCACTTCAGGTTTACTGTAACCCTTGGACCTTCTTATTGACGATGAAACACAGAAATTGCATCGGAATTAAATTCAAAAGGCACAATGCCGACTTAAGTACAAGAGGACTGACACTCTAACTTTCTATGATTTTAACCTCTTCTGTGAGTCCAGTTATAGATTCCGATGCTTAACTTCAGGATTACTGTATACCTTGGACTTTCTTATTGACGATGAAACACATAAATTGTGTCGGAATTAAAATCAAAAGGCACAATGCCGACTTAAGTACAAGAGGACTGACACTCTAACTTTCTATGGTTTTAACCTCTCCTGTTAGTCCAGTTTTAGATTCCGATGCTTCACTTCAGGTTTACTGTATACCTTGGACCTTCTTATTGACGATGAAGCACAGAACTTGCGTCATAATTAAATTGAAAAGGCACAATGCCGACTTAAGTACAAGAGGACTGACACTCTAACTTTCTTAGATTTGAACCTCTCCTGTGAGTCCAGTTTTAGATTCCGATGCTTCACTCCAGGTTTACTGTATCCCTTGTACCTTCTTATTGACGATGAAACACAGAATTTGCATCCGAATTTAATACAAAAGGCACAAAGCCGACTTAAGTACAAGAGGACTGACACTCTAACTTTCTATGATTTGAACTTCTGCTGTGAGTCCAGTTTTACATTCCGATGCCTCACTTCACGTTTACTGTAAACCATGGACCTTCTTATTGACGATGAAGCACAGAAATTGCATCCGAATTAAATTCAAAAGGCACAATGCCGACATAAGTACAAGAGGACTGACACTCTAACTTTCGTTGATTTGAACCTCTCCTGAGAGTCCAGTTTTAGATTCCGATGCTTCACTTCAGGTTTACTGTATACCTTGGACTTTCTTATTGACGATGAAGCACAGAAATTGCGTCGGATTAAATTCAAAAGGCACAATGCCGACTTAAGTACAAGAGGACTGGCACTGTAACTTTCTATGATTTGAACCTCTCCTGTCAGTCCAGTTTTAGATTCCGATGCTTCACATCACGTTTACTGTATACCTTGGACCTTCTTATTGGCGATGAAGCACAGAAATTGCATCGGAATTAAATTCAAAAGGCACAAAGCCGTCTTACGTACAAGAGGACTGACACTCTAACTTTCTATGATTTGAACCTCTCCTGTGAGTCCAGTTTTACATTCCGATGCTTCAATTAAGGTTTACTGCATCCCTTGGACCTAGGTATTGACGATGAAGCACAGAAATTGCGTCGGAATTAAATTCAAAAGGCACAATTCCGACTTAAGTACAAGAGGACTGACACTCTAACTTTCTATGATTTGAACCTCTCCTGTGAGTCCGGCTTTAGATTCCGATGTTTCACTTCAGGTTTACTGTATCCCTTGGACCTTCTTATTGACGATGAAACACAGAAATTGCATCGGAATTAAATTCAAAAGGCACAATGACGACTTAAGTACAAGAGGACAGACACTCCAACTTTCTATGATTTGAACCTCTTCTGTGAGTCCAGTTTTAGATTCCGATGCTTGACTTCAGGTTCCCTGTATCCCTTTTACCTTCTTATTGACGATGAAACACAGAAATTGCATCGGAATTAAATTCAAAAGGCACAATGCCGACTTAAGTACAAGAGGACAGACACTTTAAATTTCTATTATTTGAACCTCTCCTGTGAGTCCAGTTTAAGATTCCGATGCTTCACTTCAGGTTCACTGTATCCCTTGGACCTTCTTATTGACGATGAAACACAGAAATTGCATCGGAATTAAATTCAAAAGGCACAATGCCGAATTAAGTACAAGAGGACTGACACTGTATCTTTCTATGATTTGAACCTCTCCTGTGAGTCCAGTTTTCGATTCCGATGCTTCACATCACGTTTACTGTGTACCTTGGACCTTCTTATTGTCGATGAAGCACAGAAATTGCATCGGAATTAAATTCAAAAGGCACAAAACCGACTTACGTACAAGAGGACTGACACTCTAACTTTCTATGATTTGAACCTCTCCTGTGAGTCCAATTTTACATTCCGATGCTTCAATTCAGGTTTACTGTATCCCTTGGACCTTCTTATTGACGATGAAGCACAGAAATTGCATCGGAATTAAATTGAAAAGGCACAACGCCGACTTAAGTATGAGAGGACTGACACTCTAATTTTCTATGATATGAACCTCTCCTGTGAGTCCAGTTTTAGATTCCGATGCTTCACATCACGTTTACTGTGTACGTTGGACCTTCTTATTGACGATAAAACACAGAAATTGAATCGGAATTTAATACAAAAGGCACAATGCCGACTTACGTACAAGAGGACTGACACTCTAACTTTCTATGATTTGAACCTCTCCTATGAGTCCAGTCTTAGATTCCGATGCTTCACTTCAGGTTTACTGTATTCCTTGGACCTTCTTATTGACGATGAAACACAGAAATTGCGTCGGAATTAAATTCAAAATGCCCAATGCCGACTTAAGAGCAAGAGGACTGACACTCAAACTTTCTATGATTTGAACCGCTCCTGTGAGTCCAGTTTTAGATTCCGATGCTTCACTTCAGGTTTACTGTAACCCTTGGACCTACTTATTGACGATGAAACACAGAAATTGCATCGGAATTAAATTCAAAAGGCACAATGATGACTTCAGTACAAGAGGACTAACACTTTAACTTTCTATGATTTGAACCTCTCCTGTGAGTCCAGTTTTTGATTCCGATGCTTCACTTCAGGTTTACTGTATACCTTGGACCTCCTTATTGACGATGAAGCACAGAAATTGCGTCGGAATTAAATTCAAAAGTACAATGCCGACTTAAGTTCAAGAGGACCGACACTTTTACGTTCTATGATTTGAACCGCTCCTGTGAGTCCAGTTTTAAATTCCGATGATCCACTTCAGGTTAACTGTATCCCCTGGACCTTCTTATTGACGATGAAACACAGAAATTGCATCGGAATTAAATTCAAAAGACACAATGCCGACTTAAGTACAAGAGGACTGACACTCTAACTTTCTATGATTTGAACCTATCCTGTGAGTCCAGTTTTAGATTCCGATGCTTCACTTCAGGTTTACTGTATCCCTTGGACCTTCTTATTGACGGTGAATCACATTAGTTGCATCCGAATTTAATACAGATGGCGCAATGCCGACTTAAGTACAGGAGGACTGACACTCTAACTTTCTATGACTTGAACCTCTCCTGTGAGTCCAGTGTTCGATTCCGATGCTTCACTTCAGGTTTACTGCATCCCTTGGACCTTCTTATTGACGATGAAACACAGAAATTGCGTCGGAATTAAATTCAAAAGGCACAATGACGACTTAAGTACAAGATGACTGACACTCTAACTTTCTATGATTTGAACCTGTCCTGTGAGTCCAGTTTTAGTTTCCGATTCTTCACATCAGGTTTACTGTATCCCTTGGACCTTCTTATTGGCGATGAAACACAGAAATTGCATCTGAATTTAATACAAAAGGCATAATGCCGACTTAAGTACAAGAGGACTGACGCTCTAACTTTCTATGATTTGAACCTCCCCTGTGAGTACAGTTTTAGATTCCTATGCTTCACTTCAGGTTTACTGTATCCCTTGGACCTTCTTATTGACGTTGAAACACAGCAATTGCATCCGAATTTAATACTAGTGGCACAATGCCGACTTAAGTACAAGAGGACTGACACTCTAACTTTTAATGATTTGAACCCCTCCTGTGAGTCCAGTTTTACATTCCGATGCTTCACTTCAGGTTTACTGTATCCCTAGGACCTTCTTATTGACGATGAAACACAGAAATTGCATCCGAATTTAATACAAATGCCACAATGCCGTCTTAAGTACAAAAGGACTGACACTCTAAGTTTCTATGATTTGAACCTCTCCTGTGAGTCCAGTTTTACATTCCGATGCTTCACTTCAGGTTTACTGTATCCCTTGGACCTTCTTATTGACGATGAAACACAGAAATTGCATCGGAATTAAATTCAAAAGGCATAATGACGACTTAAGCACAAGAGGACAGACACTCCAACTTTCTATGATTTGAACCTCTTCTGTGAGTCCAGTTTTAGATTCCGATGCTTGACTTCAGGTTCACAGTATCCCTTATACCTTCTTATTGACGATGAAACACAGAAATTGCATCGGAATGAAATTCAAAAGGCACAATGCCGACTTAAGTACAAGAGGACAGACACTCCAAATTTCTATAATTTGAACCTCTCCTGTGAGTCCAGTTTTAGATTCCGATGCTTCACTTCAGGTTCACTGTATCCCTTGGACCTTCTTATTGACGATGAAACACAGAAATTGCATCGGAATTAAATTCAAAAGGCACAATGCCGAATTAAGTACAAGAGGACTGACACTGTAACTTTCTATGATTTGAACCTCGGCTGTGAGTCCAGTTTTAGATTCCGATGCTTCACATCACGTTTACCGTATACCTTGGACCTTCTTATTGTCGATGAAGCACAGAAATTGCATCGGAATTAAATTCAAAATGCACAAAGCCGACTTACGTACAAGAGGACTGACACTCTAACTTTCTATGATTTGAACCTCTCCTGTGAGTCCAATTTTACATTCCGATGCTTCAATTCAGGTTTACTGTATCCCTTGGACCTTCTTATTGACGATGAAGCACAGAAATTGCATCCGAATTAAATTCAAAAGGCACAACGCCGACTTAAGTATGAGAGGACTGACACTCTAATTTTCTATGATATGAACCTCTCCTGTGAGTCCAGTTTTAGATTCCAATGTTTCACTTCAGGTTTACTGTATCCCTTTGACCTTCTTATTGACGATAAAACACAGAAATTGAATCGGAATTTAATACAAAAGGCACAATGCCGACTTACGTACAAGAGGACTGACACTCTAACTTTCTATGATTTGAACCTCTCCTATGAGTCCAGTCTTAGATTCCGATGCTTCACTTCAGGTTTACTGTATTCCTTGGACCTTCTTATTGACGATGAAACACAGAAATTGCGTCGGAATTAAATTCAAAATGCCTAATGCCGACTTAAGAGCAAGAGGACTGACACTCAAACTTTCTACGATTTGAACCGCTCCTGTGAGTCCAGTTTTAGATTCCGATGCTTCACTTCAGGTTTACTGTAACCCTTGGACCTTCTTATTGACGATGAAACACGGAAATTGCATCGGAATTAAATTCAAAAGGCACAATGATGACTTCAGTACAAGATGACTGACACTCTAACTTTCAATGATTTGAACCTCTCCTGTGAGTCCAGTTTTACATTCCGATGCTTAACTTCAGGTTTACTGTTTCCCTAGGACCTTCTTATTGACGATGAAAGACAGAAATTGCATCCGAATTTAATACAAAAGGCACAATGCCGACTTAAGTACAAAAGGACTGACCCTCTACCTTTCTATGATTTTAACCTCTCCTGTGAGTCCAGATTTACATTCCGATGCTTCAATTCAGGTTTACTGTATCCCTTGGACCTTGTTATTGACGATGAAGCACAGAAATTGCGGCGAAATTAAATTCAAAAGGCACAATGCCGACTTAAGAACAAGAGGACTGACACAAAAACTTTCTATGATTTGAACCGCTCCTGTGAGTCCAGTTTTATTTTCCGATGCTTCACTTCAGGTTTATTGTAACCCTTGGACCTTATTACTGACGATGAAAAACAGAAATTGCATCGGATTTAAATTCATAAGGCACAATGACGACTTAAGTACAAGAGGACTGACACTCTAACTTTCTATGATTTTAACCTCTCCTGTGAGTCCAGTTATAGATTCCGATGCTTCACTTCATGTTTACTGTATACCTTGGACCTTCTTATTGACGATGAAACAAATAAATTGCGTCGGAATTAAAACCAAAAGGCACAATGCCGACTTAAGTACAAGAGGACTGACACTCTAACTTTCTATGGTTTTAACCTCTCCTGTGAGTCCAGTTTTAGATTCCGATGCTTCACGTCAGGTTTACTGTATACCTTGGACCTTCTTATTGACGATGAAGCACAGAACTTGCGTCATAATTAAATTCAAAAGGCACAATGCCGACTTAAGTACAAGAGGACTGACACTCTAACTTTCAATGATTTGAACCTCTCTTGTGAGTCCAGTTTTAGATTCCGATTCTTCACTTCAGGTTCACTGTATCCCTTGGACCTTCGTATTGACGATGAAACACAGAAATTGCATCGGAATTAAATTCAAAAGGCACAATGCCGACTTAAGTAGAAGAGGACTGACACTCTAACTTTCTATGGTTTTAACCTCTCCTGTGAGTCCAGTTTTAGAATCCGATGCTTCACTTAAGGTTTACTGTAAAACTTGGACCTTCTTATTGACGATGAAGCACAGAACTTGCGTCATAATTAAATTCAAAAGGCACAATGCCGACTTATGTACAAGAGGACTGACACTCTAACTTTCAATGATTTGAACCTCTCCTGTGTGTCCAGTTTTACATTCCGATGCTTAACTTCAGGTTTACTGTATCCCTAGGACCTTCTTATTGACGATGAAACACAGAAATTGCATCCGAATTTAATACAAAAGGCACAATGCCGACTTAAGTACAAAAGAACTGACCCTCTAACTTTCTATGTTTTTAACCTCTCCTGTGAGTCCAGTTTTAGATTCCGATGCTTCTCTTCAGGTTTACTGTATACCTTGGACCTTCTTATTGACGATGAAGCACAGAAATTGCATCGGAATTAAATTCAAAAGGCACAACGCCGACTTAAGTACAAGAGGACTGACACTTAAATTTTCTATGATATGAACCTCTCCTGTGAGTCCAGTTTTAGATTCCGATGCTTCACTTCAGGCATACTGTATCCCTTTGACCTTCTTATTGACGATAAAACACAGAAATTGCATCGGAATGTAATACAAAAGGCACAATGCCGACTTACGTACACGAGGACTGACACTCTAACTTTCTATGATTTGAACATCTCCTGTGAGTCCAGTCTTAGATTCCGATGCTTCACTTCAGGTTTACTGTATTCCTTGGACCTTCTTATTGACGATGAAACACATAAATTGCGTCGGAATTAAAACCAAAAGGCACAATGCCGACTTAAGTACAAGAGGACTGACACTCTAACTCTCAATGATTTGAACCTCTCCTGTGAATCCAGTTTTAAATTCCGATGCTTCACTTCAGGTTTACTGTATCCCTAGGACCTTCTTATGGACAATGAAACACAGAAATTGCATCCGAATTTAATACAAAAGGCACAATGCCGACTTAAGTACAAAAGGACTGACACTCTAACCTTCTATGATTTGAACCACTCCAGTGAGTCCAGTTTTACATTCCGATGCTTCCCTTCAGGTTTACTGTATCCCTTGGACCTTCTTATTGACGATGAAACACAGAAATTGCATCGGAATTAAATTCAAAAGGCACAATGCCGACTTAAGTACAAGAGGACTGAGACTCTATGATTTGAACCTCTCCTGTGAGTCCAGTTTTACATTCCGATGCTTCACTTCAGGTTTACTGAATCCCCTGGACCTTCTTATTGCCGACGTAACACAGAAATTGCATCGGAATTAATTTCAAAAGGCACAATGCCGACTTAAGTACAAGAGGACTGACACTCTCACTCTCTATGATTTGAACCTGTCCTGTGAATCCAGTTTTACATTCCGATGCTTCACTTCAGGTTTACTGTATCCCTAGGACCTTCTTATTGACGATGAAACACAGAAATTGCATCCGAATTTAATACAAAAGGCACAGTGCCGACTTAAGTACAAAAGGACTGACACTCTAACTTTCTATGATTTGAACAACTCCTGTGAGTCCAGTTTTACATTCCGATGCTTCACTTCAGGTTTACTGTATCCCTTGGACCTTCTTATTGACGATGAAACACAGAAATTGCATCGGAATTAAATTCAAAAGGCACAATGCCGACTTAAGTACAAGAGGACTGAGACTCTATGATTTGAACCTCTCCTGTGAGTCCAGTTTTGCATTCCGATGCTTCACTTCAGGTTTACTGTATCTCTTGGACCTTCTTATTGACGATGAAACACAGAAATTGCATCGGAATTAAATTCAAAAGGCACAATGCCGACTTAAGCACAAGAGGACAGACACTCCAACTTTCTATGATTTGAACCTCTCCTGTGAGACCAGTTTTAGATTCCGATGCTTCACTTCAGGTTCACTGTATCCCTTGGACCTTCGTATTGACGATGAAACACAGAAATTGCATCGGAATTAAATTCAAAAAAACAATGCCGACTTAAGTACAAGAGGACAGACACTCCAACTTTCTATGATATGAAACTCTCCTGTGAGTCCAGTTTTAGATTCCGATTCTTCACTTCAGGTTCACTGTATCCCTTGGACCTTCGTATTGACGATGAAACACAGAAATTGCATCGGAATTAAATTCAAAAGGCACAAGGCCGACATAAGTAGAAGAGGACTGACACTCTAACTTTCTATGGTTTTAACCTCTCCTGTGAGTCCAGTTTTATATTCCGATGCTTCACTTCAGGTTTACTGTAAAACTTGGACCTTCTTATTGACGATGAAGCACAGAACTAGCGTCATAATTAAATTCAAAAGGCACAATGCCGACTTATGTACAAGAGGACTGACACTCTAACTTTCAATGATTTGAACCTCTCCTATGAGTCCAGTTTTAGATTCCGAATCTTCACTTCAGGTTCACTGTATCCCTTGGACCTTCTTATTGACGATGAAGCACAGAAATTGCGTCGGAATTAAATTCAAAAGGCACAACGCCGACTTAAGTACAAGAGGACTGACATTTAAATTTTCTATGATATGAACCTCTCCTGTGAGTCCAGTTTTAGATTCCGATGCTTCACTTCAGACATACTGTATCTTTTTGACCTTCTTATTGACGATAAAACACAGAAATTGCATCGGAATGTAATACAAAAGGCACAATGCCGACTTACGTACACGAGGACTGACACTCTAACTTTCTATGATTTGAACCTCTCCTGTGAGTCCAGTCTTAGATTCCGATGCTTCACTTCAGGTGTACTGTATTCCTTGGACCTTCTTATTGACGATGAAACACAGAAATTGAGTCGGAATTAAATTCAAAAGGCACAATTCCGACTTAAGAACAAGAGGACTGACACACAAGCTTTCTATGATTTGAACCGCTCCTGTGAGTCCAGTTTTAGATTCCGATGCTTCACTTCAGGTTTATTGTAACCCTTGGACCTTATTACTGATGATGAAAAACAGAAATTGCATCGGAATTAAATTCATAAGGCACAATGACGACTTACGTACAAGAGGACTGACACTCTAACTTTCAATGATTTGAACCTCTCCTGTGAATCAAGTTTTACATTTCGATGCTTCACTTCAGGTTTACTGTATCCCTAGGACTTTCTTATTGACGATGAAACACAGAAATTGCATCCGAATTTAATACAAAAGGCACAATGCCGACTTAAGTACAAAAGGACTGACACTCAAACTTTCTATGATTTGAACCACTCCTGTGAGTCCAGTTTTACATTCCGATGCTTCACTTCAGGTTTACTGTATCCCTTGGACCTTCTTATTGACGATGAAACACAGAAATTGCATCGGAATTAAATTCAAAAGGCACAATGCCGACTTAAGTACAAGAGGACTGAGACTCTATGATTTGAACCTCTCCTGTGAGTCCTGTTTTACATTCCGATGCTTCACTTCAGGTTTACTGTATCTCTTGGACCTTCTTATTGACGATGAAACACAGAAATTGCATCGGAATTAAATTCAAAAGGCACAATGCCGACTTAAGTATAAGAGGACAGACACTCCAACTTTCTATGATTTGAACCTCTCCTGTGAGACCAGTTTTAGATTCCGATGCTTCACTTCAGGTTCACTGTATCCCTTGGACCTTCTTATTGACGATGAAACACAGAAATTGCATCGGAATTAATTTCAAAAGGCACAATGCCGACTTAAGTACAAGAGGACAGACACTCCAACTTTCTAAAATTTGAACCTCTCCTGTGAGTCCAGTTTTAGATTCCGATTCTTCACTTCAGGTTCACTGTATCCCTTGGACCTTCGTATTGACGATGAAACACAGAAGTTGCATCGGAATTAAATTCAAAAGGCACAATGCCGACTTAAGTAGAAGAGGACTGACACTCTAACTTTCTATGGTTTTAACCTCTCCTGTGAGTCCAGTTTTAGATTCCGATGCTTCACTTAAGGTTTACTGTAAAACTTGGACCTTCATATTGACGATGAAGCACAGAACTTGCGTCATAATTAAATTCAAAAGGCACAATGCCGACTTAAGTACAAAAGAACTGACCCTCTAACTTTCTATGTTTTTAACCTCTCCTGTGAGTCCAGTTTTAGATTCCGATCCTTCTCTTCAGGTTTACTGTATACCTTGGACCTTCGTATTGACGATGAAGCACAGAAATTGCATCGGAATTAAATTCAAAAGGCACAACGCCGACTTAAGTACAAGAGGACTGACACTTAAATTTTCTATGATATGAACCTCTCCTGTGAGTCCAGTTTTAGATTCCGATGCTTCACTTCAGGCATACTGTATCCCTTTGACATTCTTATTGACGATAAAACACAGAAATTGCATCGGAAAGTAATACAAAAGGCACAATGTCGACTTACGTACACGAGGACTGACACTCTAACTTTCTATGATTTGAACCTCTCCTGTGAGTCCAGTCTTAGATTCCGATGCTTCACTTCAGGTTTACTGTATTCCTTGGACCTTCTTATTGACGATGAAACACAGAAATTGCGTCGGAATTAAATTCAAAAGGCACAATGCCGACATAAGAACAAGAGGACTGACACTCAAAGTTTCTATGATTTGAACCTCTCCTGTGAGTCCAGTTTTTGATTCCGATGCTTCTCTTCAGGTTTACTGTACACCTTGGACCACCTTATTGACGATGAGCCACAGAAATTGCGTCGGAATTAAATTCAAAAGGCACAATGCCGTCTTAACTACAAGAGGACCGACACTTTAACTTTCTATGATTTGAACCGCTCCTGTGAGTCCAGTTTTAAATTCCGATGATTCACTTCAGGTTTACTGATCCCCTGGACCTTCTTATTGCCGACGAAACACAGAAATTGCATCGGAATTAATTTCAAAAGGCACAATGCCGACTTAAGTACAAGAGGACTGACACTCTAACTTTATATGATTTTAACCTCTCCTGTGAGTCCAGTTTTAGATTCCGATGCTTCACTGCAGGTTTACTGTATCCCTTGGACCTTCTTATTGACGGTGAATCACAGCAATTGCATCCGAATTTAATACAAATGGCGCATGCCGACTTAAGTAGAAGAGGACTGACACTCTAACTTTCTATGATTTTAACCTCTCCCGTGAGTCCAGTTATAGATTCCGGTGCTTCACTTCAGGTTTACTGTATACCTTGGACCTTCTTATTGACGATGAAACACATAAATTGCGTCGGAATTAAAACCAAAAGGCACAATGCCGACTTAAGTCAAGAGGACTGACACTCTAACTTTCTATGGTTTTAACCTCTCCTGTGAGTCCAGTTTTAGATTCCGATGCTTCACGTCAGGTTTTCTGTATACCTTGGACCTTCTTATTGACGATGAAGCACAGAACTTGCGTCATAATTAAATTCAAAAGGCACAATGCCGACTTAAGTACAAGAGGACTGACACTCTAACTTTCAATGATTTGAACCTCTCCTGTGAATCCAGTTTTACATTCCGATGCTTCACTTCAGGTTTACTGTATCCCTAGGATCTTCTTATTGACAATGAAACACAGAAATCGCATCCGAATTTAATACAAAAGGCACAATGCCGACTTAAGTACAAAAGGACTGACACTCTAACTTTCTATGATTTGAACCACTCCTGTGAGTCCAGTTTTACATTCCCAAGCTTCACTTCAGGTTTACTGTATCCCTTGGACCTTCTTATTGACGATGAAACACAGAAATTGCATCGGAACTAAATTCAAAAGGCACAATGCCGACTTAAGTACAAGAGGACTGAGACTCTATGATTTGAACCTCTCCTGTGAGTCCAGTTTTACATTCCGAAGCTTCACTTCAGGTTTACTGAATCCCCTGGACCTTCTTATTGCCGACGAAACACAGAAATTGCATCGGAATTAATTTCAAAAGGCACAATGCCGACTTAAGTACAAGAGGACTGACACTCTAACTTTCTATGATTTGAACCTCACCTGTGAATCCAGTTTTACATTCCGATGCTTCACTTCAGGTTTACTGTATTCCTTGGACCTTCTTATTGACGATGAAACACAGAAATTGAGTCGGAATTAAATTCAAAAGGCACAATTCCGACTTAAGAACAAGAGGACTGACACTCAAACTTTCTATGATTTGAACCTCTCCTGTGAGTCCAGTTTTTGATTCCGATGCTTCACTTCAGGTTCACTGTATACCTTGGACCTCCTTATTGACGATGAGGCACAGAAATTGCGTCGGAATTAAATTCAAAAGGCACAATGCCGACTTAACTATAAGAGGACCGACACTTTAACTTTCTATGATTTGAACCGCTCCTGTGAGTCCAGTTTTAAATTCCGATGATTCACTTCAAGTTTACTGAATCCCCTGGACCTTCTTATTGACTACGAAACACAGAAATTGCATCGGAATTAATTTCAAAAGGCACAATGCCGACTTAAGTACAAGAGGACTGACACTCTAACTTTCTATGATTTGAACCTCTCCTGTGAGTCCAGTTTTAGATTCCGATGCTTCACTTCAGGTTTACTGTATCCCTTGGACCTTCTTATTCACGGTGAATCACAGCAATTGCATCCGAATTTAATACAAATGGCGCATGCCGACTTAAGTACAAGAGGACTGACACTCTAACTTTCTATGACTTGAACCTGTCCTGTGAGTCAAGTGTTCGGTTCCGATGCTTCACTTCAGGTTTACTGCATCCCTTGGACCTTCTTATTGACGATGAAACACAGAAATTGCGTCGGAATTAAATTCAAAAGGCACAATGCCGACTTAAGAACTAGAGGACTGACACACAAACTTTCTATGATTTGAACCGCTCCTGTGAGTCCAGTTTTAGATTCCGATGGTTCACTTCAGGTTTACTGTAACCCTTGGACCTTATTATTGACGATGAAACACAGAAATTGCATCGGAATTAAATTCATAAGGCACAATGACGACTTAAGTACAAGAGGACTGACACTCTAACTTTCTATGATTTTAACCTCTCCTGTGAGTCCAGTTATAGATTCCGATGCTTCACTTCAGGTTTACTGTATACCTTGGACCTTCTTATTGACGATGAAAGACATACATTGCGTCGGAATCAAAATCAAAAGGCACAATGCCGACTTAAGTACAAGAGGACTGACACTCTAACTTTCAATGGTTTTAACCTCTCCTGAGAGTCCAGTTTTAGATTCCGATGCTTCACGTCAGGTTTACTGTATACGTTGGAACTTCTTATTGACGATGAAGCACAGAACTTGCGTCATAATTAAATTCAAAAGGCACAATGCCGACTTAAGTACAAGAGGACTGACACTCTAACTTTCAATGATTTGAACCTCTCCTGTGAATCCAGTTT
Organism: Schistocerca serialis cubense; assembly: GCF_023864345.2. Taxonomy (NCBI): domain Eukaryota; kingdom Metazoa; phylum Arthropoda; class Insecta; order Orthoptera; family Acrididae; genus Schistocerca; species Schistocerca serialis. Next base: position 21,075,282 of record NC_064647.1, on the reverse strand, counting down.
TACATTCCGATGCTTCACTTCAGGTTTACTGTATCCCTAGAACCTTCTTATTGACGATGAAACACAGAAATTGCATCCGAATTTAATACGAAAGGCACAATGCCGACTTAAGTACAAATGGACTGACACTCTAACTTTCTATGATTTGAACCACTCCTGTGAGTCCAGTTTTACATTCCGATGCTTCACTTCAGGTTTACTGTATCCCTTGGACCTTCTTATTGACGATGAAACACAGAAATTGCATCGGAATTAAATTCAAAAGGCACAATGCCGACTTAAGTACAAGAGGACTGAGACTCTAACTCTCTATGATTTGAACCTATTCCTGTGAGTCCAGTTTTACATTCCAATGCTTCACTTCAGGTTTACTGTATCTCTTGGACCTTCTTATTGACGATGAAACACAGAAATTGCATCGGAATTAAATTCCAAAGGCACAATACCGACTTAAGTACAAGAGGACAGACACTCCAACTTTCTATGATTTGAACCACTCCTGTGAGACCAGTTTTAGATTCCGATGCTTCACTTCAGGTTCACTGTATCCCTTGGACCTTCTTATTGACGATGAAACACAGAAATTGCATCAGAATTAAATTCAAAAAGCACAATGCCGACTTAAGTACAAGAGGACAGTCACTCCAACTTTCTATGATTTGAACCTCTCCTGTGAGTCCAGTTTTAGATTCCGATTCTTCACTACAGGTTCACTGTCTCCCTTGGACCTTCGTATTGACGATGAAACACAGAAATTGCATCGGAATTAAATTCAAAAGGCACAATGCCGACTTAAGTACAAGAGGACTGACACTGTAACTTTCTATGATTTGAACCTCTCCTGTGAGTCCAGTTTTAGATTCCGATGCTTCACTTCACGTTTACTGTATACCTTGGACCTTCTTATTGACGATGAAGCACAGAAATTGCATCGGAATTAAATTCAAATGGCACGATGCCGACTTACGTACAAGAGAACTGACACTCTAACTTTCTATGATTTGAAACTCTCCTGTGAGTCCAGTTTTACATTCCGATGCTTCAATTCATGTTTACTGTATCCCTTGGACCTTGTTATTGACGATGAAGCAGAGAAATTGCGTCGGAATTAAATTCAAAAGGCACAATGCCGACTTAAGTACAAGAGGATTGACACTCTAACTTTCTATGATTTGAACCTCTCCTGAAAGTCCAGATTTAGATTCCGATGCTTCTCTTCAGGTTTACTGTATACCTTGGACCTTCTTATTGACGATGAAGCACAGAAATTGAATCGGAATTAAATTCAAAAGGCACAACGCCGACTTAAGTACAAGAGGACTGACACTCTAATTTTCTATGATATGAACCTCTCCTGTAAGTCCAGTTTTAAATTCCGATGCTTCACTTCAGGTTTACTGTATCCCTTTGACCTTCATATTGACGATAAAGCACAGAAATTGCATCGGAATTTAATACAAAAGGCACAATGCCGACTTACGTACACGAGGACTGACACTCTAACTTTCTATGATTTGAACCTCTCCTGTGAGTCCAGTTTTAGATTCCGATGCTTCACTTGACGTTTACTGTATACCTTGAAGCATCTTATTGACGATGAAGCACAGAAATTGCATCGGAATTAAATTCAAATGGCACAATGCCGACTTACGTGCAAGAGGACTGACACTCTAACTTTCTATGATTTGAACCTCTCCTGTGAGTCCAGTTTTACATTCCGATGCTTCAATTCAGGTTTACTGTATCCCTTGGACCTTGTTATTCACGATTAAGCACAGAAATTGCGTCGAAATTAAATTCAAAAGGCACAATGCCGACTTAAGTACAAGAGGATTGACACTCTAACTTTCTATGATTTGAACCTCTCCTGTGAGTCCAGCTTTAGATTCCGATGCTTCTCTTCAGGTTTACTGTATACCTTGGACATTCTTATTGACGATGAAGCACAGAAATTGCATCTGAATTAAATTAAAAAGGCACAACGCCGACTTAAGTACAAGAGGACTGACACTTAAATTTTCTATGATATGAACCTCCCCTGTGAGTCCAGTTTTAGATTCCGATGCTTCACTTCAGGCATACTGTATCCCTTTGAACTTCTTATTGACGATAAAACACAGAAATTGCATCGGAATTTAATACAAAAGGCACAATGCCGACTTACGTACACGAGGACTGACACTGTAACTTTCTATGATTTGAGCCTCTCCTGTGAGTCCAGTCTTAGATTCCGATGCTTCACTTCAGGTTTACTGTATTCCTTGGACCTTCTTATTGACGATGAAACACAGAAATAGCGTCGGAATTAAATTCAAAAGGCACAATGCCGACTTAAGAACAAGAGGACTGACACTCAAACTTTCTATGATTTGAACCTCTCCTGTGAGTCCAGTGTTCGTTTCCGATGCTTCACTTCAGGTTTACTGCATCCCTTGGACCTTCTTATTGACGATGAAACACAGAAATTGCGTCGGAATTAAATTCAAAAGGCACAATGCCGACTTAAGAACAAGAGGACTGACACACAAACTTTCTATGATTTGAACCGCTCCTGTGAGTCCAGTTTTCGATTCCGATGCTTCACTTCAGGTTTACTGTAACCCTTGGACCTTATTATTGACGATGAAACACAGAAATTGCATCGGAATTAAATGCATAAGGCACAATGACGACTTAAGTACAAGAGGACTGACACTCTAACTTCCAATGATTTGAACCTCTCCTGTGAATCCAGTTTTACATTCCGATGCTTCACTTCAGGTTTACTGCATCCCAAGGACCTTCTTAGTGACGATGAAACACAGAAATTGCTCCGAATTTAATACAAAAGGCACAATGCCGACATAAGTACAAAAGGACTGACACTCTATCTTTCTATGATTTGAACCACTCCTTTGAGTCCAGTTTTACATTCCGATGCTTCACTTCAGGTTTACTGTATCCCTAGGACCTTCTTATTGACGATGAAACACAGAAAATGCATCGGAATTAAATTCAAAGGCACAATGCCGACTTAAGTACAAGAGGAGTGACACTCTCACTCTCTATGATTTGAACCTCTCCTGTGAGTCCAGTTTTACATTCCGATGCTTCACTTCAGGTTTACTGTATCTCTTGGACCTTCTTATTGACGATGAAACACAGAAATTGCATCGGAATTAAATTCAAAATGCACAATGCCGACTTAAGTACAAGAGGACAGACACTCCACCTTTCTATGATTTGAATCTCTCCTGTGAGTCCAGATTTAGATTCCGATGCTTCTCTTCAGGTTTACTGTATACCTTGGACCTCCTTATTGACGATGAGGCACAGAAATTGCGTCGGAATTAAATTCAAAAGGCACAATGCCGACTTAACTACAAGAGGACCGACCCATTAACTTTCTATGTTTTGAACCGCTCCTTTGAGTCCAGTTTTAAATTCCGATGATTCACTTCAGGTTTACTGTATCCCCTTGACCCTCTTATTGACGATGAAACACAAAAAACGGCATCGGAATTAATTTCAAAAGGCACAATGCCGACTTAAGTACAAGAGGACTGACACACTAACTTTCTATGATTTGAACCTCTCCTGTGAGTCCAGATTTAGATTCCGATGCTTCACTTGACGTTTACTGTATACCTTGAAGCATCTTATTGACGATGAAGCACAGAAATTGCATCGGAATTAAATTCAAATGGCACAATGTCGACTTACGTACAAGAGGACTGACACTCTAACTTTCTATGATTTGAACCACTCCTGTGAGTCCAGTTTTACATTCCGATGCTTCAATTCAAGTTTACTGTATCCCTTGGACCTTGTTGTTCACGATTAAGCACAGAAATTGCGTCGAAATTAAATTCAAAAGGCACAATGCCGACTTAAGTACAAGAGGATTGACACTCTAACTTTCTATGATTTGAACCTCTCCTGTGAGTCCAGCTTTAGATTCCGATGCTTCTCTTCAGGTTTACTGTATACCTTGGACATTCTTATTGACGATGAAGCACAGAAATTGCATCTGAATTAAATTAAAAAGGCACAACGCCGACTTAAGTACAAGAGGACTGACACTTAAATTTTCTATGATATGAACCTCTCCTGTGAGTCCAGTTTTAGATTCCGATGCTTCACTTCAGGCATACTGTATCCCTTTGAACTTCTTATTGACGATAAAACACAGAAATTGCATCGGAATTTAATACAAAAGGCACAATGCCGACTTACGTACACGAGGACTGACACTGTAACTTTCTATGATTTGAACCTCTCCTGTGAGTCCAGTCTTAGATTCCGATGCTTCACTTCAGGTTTACTGTATTCCTTGGACCTTCTTATTGACGATGAAACACAGAAATAGCGTCGGAATTAAACTCAAAAGGCACAATGCCGACTTAAGAACAAGAGGACTGACACTCAAACTTTCTATGATTCGAACCTCTCCTGTGAGTCCAGTGTTCGTTTCCGATGCTTCACTTCAGGTTTACTGCATCCCTTGGACCTTCTTATTGACGATGAAACACAGAAGTTGCGTCGGAATTAAATTCAAAAGGCACAATGCCGACTTAAGAACAAGAGGACTGACACACAAACTTTCTATGATTTGAACCGCTCCTGTGAGTCCAGTTTTCGATTCCGATGCTTCACTTCAGGTTTACTGTAACCCTTGGACCTTATTATTGACGATGAAACACAGAAATTGCATCGGAATTAAATGCATAAGGCACAATGACGACTTAAGTACAAGAGGACTGACACTCAAACTTTCTATGATTTTAACCTCTCCTGTGAGTCCAGTTATAGACTCCGATGCTTCACTTCAGGTTTACTGTATACCTTGGACCTTCTTATTGACGATGAATCACATAAATTGCGTCGGAATTAAAATCAAAAGGTACAATGCCGACTTAAGTACAAGAGGACTGACACTCTAACTTTCTATGGTTTTAACCTCTCCTGTGGGTCCAGTTTTACATTCCGATGCTTCACTTCAGGTTTACTGTATACCTTGGACCTTCTTATTGACGATGAAGCACAGAACTTGCGTCATAATTAAATTCAAAAGGCACAATGGCGACTTAAGTACAAGAGGACTGACACTCTAACTTTCAATGATTTGAACTTCTCCTGTGAATCCAGTTTTACATTCCGATGCTTCACTTCAGGTTTACTGTATCCCAAGGACCTTCTTATTGACGATGAAACACAGAAATTGCTCCGAATTTAATACAAAAGGCACAATGCCGACTTAAGTACAAAAGGACTGACACTCTATCTTTCTATGATTTGAACCACTCCTTTGAGTCCAGTTTTACATTCCGATGCTTCACTTCAGGTTTACTGTATCCCTAGGACCCTCTTATTGACGATGAAACACAGAAATTGCATCGGAATTAAATTCAAAAGGCACAATGCCGACTTATGTACAAGAGGACTGACACTCTCACTCTCTATGATTTGAACCTCTCCTGTGAGTCCAGTTTTACATTCCGATGCTTCACTTCAGGTTTACTGTATCTCTTGGACCTTCTTATTGACGATGAAACACAGAAATTGCATCGGAATTAAATTCAAAAGGCACAATGCCGACTTAAGTACAAGAGGACAGACACTCCACCTTTCTATGATTTGAATCTCTCCTGTGAGTCCAGATTTAGATTCCGATGCTTCTCTTCAGGTTTACTGTATACCTTGGACCTCCTTATTGACGATGAGGCACAGAAATTGCGTCGGAATTAAATTCAAAAGGCACAATGCCGACTTAACTACAAGAGGACCGACCCATTAACTTTCTATGATTTGAACCGCTCCTTTGAGTCCAGTTTTAAATTCCGATGATTCACTTCAGGTTTACTGTATCCCCTTGACCCTCTTATTGACGATGAAACACAAAAAACGGCATCGGAATTAATTTCAAAAGGCACAATGCCGACTTAAGTACAAGAGGACTGACACACTAACTTTCTATGATTTGAACCTCTCCTGTGAGTCCAGATTTAGATTCCGATGCTTCACTTGACGTTTACTGTATACCTTGAAGCATCTTATTGACGATGAAGCACAGAAATTGCATCGGAATTAAATTCAAATGGCACAATGTCGACTTACGTACAAGAGGACTGACACTCTAACTTTCTATGATTTGAACCACTCCTGTGAGTCCAGTTTTACATTCCGATGCTTCAATTCAGGTTTACTGTATCCCTTGGACCTTGTTATTCACGATTAAGCACAGAAATTGCGTCGAAATTAAATTCAAAAGGCACAATGCCGACTTAAGTACAAGAGGATTGACACTCTAACTTTCTATGATTTGAAGCTCTCCTGTGAGTCCAGCTTTAGATTCCGATGCTTCTCTTCAGGTTTACTGTATACCTTGGACATTCTTATTGACGATGAAGCACAGAAATTGCATCTGAATTAAATTAAAAAGGCACAACGCCGACTTAAGTACAAGAGGACTGACACTTAAATTTTCTATGATATGAACCTCTCCTGTGAGTCCAGTTTTAGATTCCGATGCTTCACTTCAGGCATACTGTATCCCTTTGAACTTCTTATTGACGATAAAACACAGAAATTGCATCGGAATTTAATACAAAAGGCACAATGCCGACTTACGTACACGAGGACTGACACTGTAACTTTCTATGATTTGTACCTCTCCTGTGAGTCCAGTCTTAGATTCCGATGCTTCACTTCAGGTTTACTGTATTCCTTGGACCTTCTTATTGACGATGAAACACAGAAATAGCGTCGGAATTAAACTCAAAAGGCACAATGCCGACTTAAGAACAAGAGGACTGACACTCAAACTTTCTATGATTCGAACCTCTCCTGTGAGTCCAGTGTTCGTTTCCGATGCTTCACTTCAGGTTTACTGCATCCCTTGGACCTTCTTATTGACGATGAAACACAGAAGTTGCGTCGGAATTAAATTCAAAAGGCACAATGCCGACTTAAGAACAAGAGGACTGACACACAAACTTTCTATGATTTGAACCGCTCCTGTGAGTCCAGTTTTCGATTCCGATGCTTCACTTCAGGTTTACTGTAACCCTTGGACCTTATTATTGACGATGAAACACAGAAATTGCATCGGAATTAAATTCATAAGGCACAATGACGACTTAAGTACAAGAGGACTGACACTCAAACTTTCTATGATTTTAACCTCTCCTGTGAGTCCAGTTATAGACTCCGATGCTTCACTTCAGGTTTACTGTATACCTTGGACCTTCTTATTGACGATGAATCACATAAATTGCGTCGGAATTAAAATCAAAAGGTACAATGCCGACTTAAGTACAAGAGGACTGACACTCTAACTTTCTATGGTTTTAACCTCTCCTGTGAGTCCAGTTTTAGATTCCGATGCTTCACTTCAGGTTTACTGTATACCTTGGACCTTCTTATTGACGATGAAGCACAGAACTTGCGTCATAATTAAATTCAAAAGGCACAATGGCGACTTAAGTACAAGAGGACTGACACTCTAACTTTCAATGATTTGAACTTCTCCTGTGAATCCAGTTTTACATTCCGATGCTTCACTTCAGGTTTACTGTATCCCAAGGACCTTCTTATTGACGATGAAACACAGAAATTGCTCCGAATTTAATACAAAAGGCACAATGCCGACTTAAGTACAAAAGGACTGACACTCTATCTTTCTATGATTTGAACCACTCCTTTGAGTCCAGTTTTACATTCCGATGCTTCACTTCAGGTTTACTGTATCCCTAGGACCCTCTTATTGACGATGAAACACAGAAATTGCATCGGAATTAAATTCAAAAGGCACAATGCCGACTTAAGTACAAGAGGACTGACACTCTCACTCTCTATGATTTGAACCTCTCCTGTGAGTCCAGTTTTACATTCCGATGCTTCACTTCAGGTTTACTGTATCTCTTGGTCCTTCTTATTGACGATGAAACACAGAAATTGCATCGGAATTAAATTCAAAAGGCACAATGCCGACTTAGTACAAGAGGACTGACACTGTAACTTTCTATGATTTGAACCTCTCCTGTGAGTCCAGTTTTAGATTCCGATGCTTCACTTCACGTTTACTGTATACCTTGGACCTTCTTATTGACGATGAAGCACAGAAATTGCATCGGAATTAAATTCAAATGGCACAATTCCGACTTACGTACATGAGGACTGACACTCTAACTTTCTATGATTTGAACCTCTCCTGTGAGTCCTGTTTTACATTCCGATGCTTCAATTCGTGTTTACTGTATCCCTTGGACATTGTTATTGACGATGAAGCAGAGAAATTGCGTCGGAATTAAATTCAAAAGGCACAACGCCGACATAAGTACAAGAGGATTGACACTCTAACTTTCTATGATTTGAACCTCTCCTGTGAGTCCAGATTTAGATTCCGATGCTTCTCTTCAGGTTTACTGTTTACCTTGGACCTTCTTATTGACGATGAAGCACAGAAATTGAATCGGAATTAAATTCAAAAGGCACAACGCCGGCTTAAGTACAAGAGGACTGACACTCTAATTTTCTATGATATGAACCTCTCCTGTAAGTCCAGTTTTAGATTCCGATGCTTCACTTCAGGTTTACTGTATCCCTTTGACCTTCTTATTGACGATAAAACACAGAAATCGCATCGGAATTTAATACAAAAGGCACAATGCCGACTTACGTACACGAGGACTGACACTCTAACTTTCTATGATTTGAACCTCTCCTGTGAGTCCAGTCTTAGATTCCGATGCTTCACTTCAGGTTTACTGTATTCCTTGGACCTTCTTAGTGACGATGAAACACAGAAATTGCGTCGGAATTAAATTCAAAAGGCACAATGCCGACTTAAGAACAAGAGGACTGAAACTCAAACTATCTATGATTTGAACCTCTCCTGTGAGTCCAGTTTTTGATTCCGATGCTTCACTTCAGGTTTACTGTATACCTTGGACCTCTTTATTGACGATGAGGCTAAAAAATTGCGTCGGAATTAAATTCAAAAGGCACAATGCCGACTTAACTACAAGATGACCGACACTTTAACCTTCTATGATTTGAACCGCTCCTGTGAGTCCAGTTTTAAATTCCGATGATTCACTTCAGGTTTACTGTATCCCCTGGACCTTCTTATTGACGATGAAACACAGAAATTGCATCGGAATTAATTTCAAAAGGCACAATACCGACTTAAGTAGAAGAGGACTGACACTCTAACTTTCTATGATTTGAACCTCTCCTGTGAGTCCAGTTTTAGATTCCGATGCTTCACTTCAGGTTTACTGTATCCCTTGGACCTTCTTATTGAGGGTGAATCACAGCAATTGCATCCGAATTTAATACAAATGGCGCATGCCGACTTAAGTACAAGAGGACTGACACTCTAACTTTCTATGACTTGAACCTCTCCTGTGAGTCCAGTGTTCGTTTCCGATGCTTCACTTCAGGTTTACTGCATCCCTTGGACATTCTTATTGACGATGAAACACATAAATTGCGTCGGAATTGAAATCGAAAGGCACAATGCCGACTTAACTACAAGAGGACTGACACTCTAACTTTCTATGATTTGAACCTGTCCTGTGAGTCCAGTTTTAGATTCCGATTCTTCACTTCAGGTTTACTGTATTCCTTGGGCCTCCTTATTGACGATGAAGCACAGAAATTGCGTCGGAATTAAATTCAAAATGCACAATGCCGACTTAAGTACAAGAGGACCGACACTCTAACTTTCTATGATTTGAACCGCTCCTGTGGGTCCAGTTTTACAATCCGATGATTCACTTCAGGTTTACTGTATCCCTTGGACCTTCTTATTGACGATGAAACATAGCAACTGCATCGGAATTAAATTCAAAAGGCACAATGCCGACTTAAGTACAAGAGGACTGACACTCTAACTTTCTTTGATTTTAACCTCTCCTGTGAGTCCAGTTATAGATTCCGATGCTTCACTTCAGGTTTACTGTATTCCTTGGACCTTCTTATTGACGATGAAACACATAAATTGCGTCGGAATTGAAATCGAAAGGCACAATGCCGACTTAACTACAAGAGGACTGACACTCTAACTTTCTATGGTTTTAACCTCTCCTGTGAGTCCAGTTTTAGATTCCAATGCTTCACTTCAGGTTTACTGAATACCTTGGACCTTCTTATTGACGATGAAGCACAGAACTTGCGTCATAATTAAATTCAAAAGGCACAATGCCGACTTAAGTACAAGAGGACTGACACTCTATCTTTCTTAGATTTGAACCTCTCCTGTGAGTCCAGTTTTAGATTCCGATGCTTCACTCCAGGTTTACTGTATCCCTTGTACCTTCTTATTGACGATGAAACACAGAAATTGCATCCGAATTTAATACAAAAGGCACAATGCTGATTGAAGTACAAGAGGACTGACACTCTAACTTTCTATGATTTGTAAAGCTCCTGTGAGTCCAGTATTAGATTCCGATGCTTCACTTCATTTTTACTATATCCCTTGGACCTTCTTATTGACGATGAAGCACAGAAATTGCATCGGAATTAAATTCAAAAGGCACAACGCCGACTTAAGTACAAGAAGACTGACACTCTAATTTTCTATGATATGAACCTCTCCTGTGAGTCCAGTTTTAGATTCCGATGCTTCACTTCAGGTTTACTGTATCCCTTTCTCCTTCTTATTGACGATAAAACACAGAAATTGCATCGGAATTTAATACAAAAGGCACAATAGCGACTTACGTACACGAGGACTGACATTCTAACTTTCTATGATTTGAACCTCTCCTGTGAGTGCAGTCTTAGATTCCGATGCTTCACTACAGGTTTACTGTATTCCTTGGACCTTCTTATTGACGATGAAACACAGATATTGCGTCGGAATTAAATTCAAAAGGCACAATGCCGACTTAAGAACAAGAGGACTGACACTCAAACTTTCTATGATTTGAACCTCTAATGTGAGTCCAGTTTTTGATTCCGATGCTTCACTTCAGATTTACTGTGTACCTTGGACCTCCTTATTGACGATGAAGCACAGAAATTGGTCGGAATTAAATTCAAAAGGCACAATGTCGACTTAAGTACAAGAGGACCGACACTTATAGTTTCTATGATTTGAACCGCTCCTGTGAGTCCAGTTTTAAATTCCGATGATTCACGTCAGGTTTACTGTATCCCCTGGACCTTCTTATTGATGATGAAACACAGAAATTGCGTCGGAATTAAATTCAAAAGGCACAATGCCGACTTAAGAACAAGAGGACTGACACACAAACTTTCTATGATTTGAACCGCTCCTGTGAGTCCAGTTTTAGATTCCGATGCTTCACTTCAGGTTTACTGTAACCCTTGGACCTTCTTATTGACGATGAAACACAGAAATTGCATCGGAATTAAATTCAAAAGGCACAATGACGACTTAAGTACAAGAAGACTGACACTCTAACTTTCTATGACTTGAACCTCTCCTGTGAGTCCAGTGTTCGATTCCGATGCTTCACTTCAGGTTTACTGCATCCCTTGGATCTTCTTATTGACGATGAAACACAGAAATTGCGTCGGAATTAAATTCAAAAGGCAATGCCGACTTAAGAACAAGAGGACTGACACACAAACTTTCTATGATTTGAACCGCTCCTGTGAGTCCAGTTTTAGATTCCGATGCTTCACTTCAGGTTTACTGTAACCCTTGGACCTTCTTATTGACGATGAAACACAGAAATTGCATCCGAATTTAATACAAAAGGCACAATGCCGACTTAAGTACAAAAGAACTGACACTCTAACTTACTATGATTTGAACCTCTCCTGTGGGTCCAGTTTTACATTCCGATGCTTCACTTCAGGTTTACTGTATCCCTTGGACCTTCTTATTGACGATAAAACACAGAAATTGCATCGGAATTAAATTCAAAAGGCACAATGCCGACTTAAGTACAAGATGACAGACACTTCAACTTTCTATGATTTGAACCACTCCTTTGAGTCCAGTTTTAGTTTCCGATGCTTCACTTCAGGTTTACTGTATACCTTGGACCTTCTTATTGACGATGAAGCAAAGAAATTGCGTCGGCATTTAATTCAAAAAGCACAATGCCGACTAATGTACAAGAGGACTGACACTTGAACTTTCTAAGATTTGAACCTCTCCTTTGAGTCCAGTTTCAGATTCTGATGCTTCACTTCAGGTTTACTGTATCCCTTGGACCTTCTTATTGACGATGAAACACAGAAATTGCATCGGAATTGAATTCAAGAGGCACAATGCCTACTTAAGTACAAGAGGATGACACTCTAAATTTCTATGATTAGAACCTCTCCTGTGAGTCCAGTTTTAGATTCCGATGCTTCACTTCAGGTTTAATGTATCCCTTTGACATTGTTATTGGCGATGAAACACAGAAATTGCATCCGAATTTAATGAAAAAGGCACAATGCCGACTTAAGTACAAAAGGACTGACACTCTAACTTTCTATGATTTGAACCTCTCCTGTGAGTCCAGTTTTACATTCCGATGCTTCACATCAGGTTTACTGTATCACTTGGACCTTCTTATTGACGATGAAACACAGAAATTGCATCGGAATTAAATTCAAAAGGCACAATGCTGACTTAAGTACAAGAGGACAGACACTCCAACATTCTATGATTTGAACCTCTCCTGTGAGTCCAGTTTTAGATTCCGATGCTTCACTTCAGGTTCACTGTATCCCTTGGACCTTCTTATTGACGATGAAACACAGAAATTGCATCGGAATTAAATTCAAATGGCACAATGCCGACTTAAGTACAAGAGGACTGACACTCTAACTTTCTATGATTTGAACATCTCCTGTGAGTCCTGTATTAGATTCCGATGCTTCACTTCACGTTTGCTGTATACCTTGGACCTTCTTATTGACGATGAAGTACAGAAATTGCATCGGAATTAAATTCAAAAGGCACAATGCCGACTTACGTACAAGAGGACTGACACTCTAACTTTCTATGGTTTGAACCTCTCCTGTGAGTCCAGTTTTACATTCCGATGGTTCAATTCAGGTTTACTGTATCCCTTGGACCTTGTTATTGACGATGAAGCACAGAAATTGCGTCGAAATTAAATTCAAAAGGCACAATGCCGACTTAAGTATAAGAGAACTGACTCTCTCACTTTCTATGATTAGAACCTCTCCTGAGAGTCCAGTTTTAGATTCCGATGCTTCACTTCAGGTTTACTGTATCCATTGGACCTTCTAAATGACTATGAAACACAGATTTTTCACAGGAATTTAATACAAAAGGCACAATGCCGACATAAGTACAAGAGGACTGACACTCTAACTTTCTATGATTTGAACCTCTCATGTGAGTCCAGTTTTAGATTCCGATGCCTCACTTCACGTTTACTGTATACCTTGGACATTCGTATTGACGATGAAGCACGGAAATTGCGTCGGAATTAAATTCAAAAGGCTCAATGCCGACCTAAGTACAAGAGGACTGACACTCTAAATTTCTATGATTTGTACCTCTCCTGTGAGTCCAGTTTTAGATTCCGATGCTTCACTTCAGGTTTACTGTATACCTTGGACCTCTTTATTGACGATGAGGCTAAAAAATTGCGTCGGAATTAAATTCAAAAGGCACAATGCCGACTTAACTACAAGATGACCGACACTTTAACCTTCTATGATTTGAACCGCTCCTGTGAGTCCAGTTTTAAATTCCGATGATTCACTTCAGGTTTACTGTATCCCCTGGACCTTCTTATTGACGATGAAACACAGAAATTGCATCGGAATTAATTTCAAAAGGCACAATACCGACTTAAGTAGAAGAGGACTGACACTCTAACTTTCTATGATTTGAACCTCTCCTGTGAGTCCAGTTTTAGATTCCGATGCTTCACTTCAGGTTTACTGTATCCCTTGGACCTTCTTATTGAGGGTGAATCACAGCAATTGCATCCGAATTTAATACAAATGGCGCATGCCGACTTAAGTACAAGAGGACTGACACTCTAACTTTCTATGACTTGAACCTCTCCTGTGAGTCCAGTGTTCGTTTCCGATGCTTCACTTCAGGTTTACTGCATCCCTTGGACATTCTTATTGACGATGAAACACATAAATTGCGTCGGAATTGAAATCGAAAGGCACAATGCCGACTTAACTACAAGAGGACTGACACTCTAACTTTCTATGATTTGAACCTGTCCTGTGAGTCCAGTTTTAGATTCCGATTCTTCACTTCAGGTTTACTGTATTCCTTGGGCCTCCTTATTGACGATGAAGCACAGAAATTGCGTCGGAATTAAATTCAAAATGCACAATGCCGACTTAAGTACAAGAGGACCGACACTCTAACTTTCTATGATTTGAACCGCTCCTGTGGGTCCAGTTTTACAATCCGATGATTCACTTCAGGTTTACTGTATCCCTTGGACCTTCTTATTGACGATGAAACATAGCAACTGCATCGGAATTAAATTCAAAAGGCACAATGCCGACTTAAGTACAAGAGGACTGACACTCTAACTTTCTTTGATTTTAACCTCTCCTGTGAGTCCAGTTATAGATTCCGATGCTTCACTTCAGGTTTACTGTATTCCTTGGACCTTCTTATTGACGATGAAACACATAAATTGCGTCGGAATTGAAATCGAAAGGCACAATGCCGACTTAACTACAAGAGGACTGACACTCTAACTTTCTATGGTTTTAACCTCTCCTGTGAGTCCAGTTTTAGATTCCAATGCTTCACTTCAGGTTTACTGAATACCTTGGACCTTCTTATTGACGATGAAGCACAGAACTTGCGTCATAATTAAATTCAAAAGGCACAATGCCGACTTAAGTACAAGAGGACTGACACTCTATCTTTCTTAGATTTGAACCTCTCCTGTGAGTCCAGTTTTAGATTCCGATGCTTCACTCCAGGTTTACTGTATCCCTTGTACCTTCTTATTGACGATGAAACACAGAAATTGCATCCGAATTTAATACAAAAGGCACAATGCTGATTGAAGTACAAGAGGACTGACACTCTAACTTTCTATGATTTGTAAAGCTCCTGTGAGTCCAGTATTAGATTCCGATGCTTCACTTCATTTTTACTATATCCCTTGGACCTTCTTATTGACGATGAAGCACAGAAATTGCATCGGAATTAAATTCAAAAGGCACAACGCCGACTTAAGTACAAGAAGACTGACACTCTAATTTTCTATGATATGAACCTCTCCTGTGAGTCCAGTTTTAGATTCCGATGCTTCACTTCAGGTTTACTGTATCCCTTTCTCCTTCTTATTGACGATAAAACACAGAAATTGCATCGGAATTTAATACAAAAGGCACAATAGCGACTTACGTACACGAGGACTGACATTCTAACTTTCTATGATTTGAACCTCTCCTGTGAGTGCAGTCTTAGATTCCGATGCTTCACTACAGGTTTACTGTATTCCTTGGACCTTCTTATTGACGATGAAACACAGATATTGCGTCGGAATTAAATTCAAAAGGCACAATGCCGACTTAAGAACAAGAGGACTGACACTCAAACTTTCTATGATTTGAACCTCTAATGTGAGTCCAGTTTTTGATTCCGATGCTTCACTTCAGATTTACTGTGTACCTTGGACCTCCTTATTGACGATGAAGCACAGAAATTGGTCGGAATTAAATTCAAAAGGCACAATGTCGACTTAAGTACAAGAGGACCGACACTTATAGTTTCTATGATTTGAACCGCTCCTGTGAGTCCAGTTTTAAATTCCGATGATTCACGTCAGGTTTACTGTATCCCCTGGACCTTCTTATTGATGATGAAACACAGAAATTGCGTCGGAATTAAATTCAAAAGGCACAATGCCGACTTAAGAACAAGAGGACTGACACACAAACTTTCTATGATTTGAACCGCTCCTGTGAGTCCAGTTTTAGATTCCGATGCTTCACTTCAGGTTTACTGTAACCCTTGGACCTTCTTATTGACGATGAAACACAGAAATTGCATCGGAATTAAATTCAAAAGGCACAATGACGACTTAAGTACAAGAAGACTGACACTCTAACTTTCTATGACTTGAACCTCTCCTGTGAGTCCAGTGTTCGATTCCGATGCTTCACTTCAGGTTTACTGCATCCCTTGGATCTTCTTATTGACGATGAAACACAGAAATTGCGTCGGAATTAAATTCAAAAGGCAATGCCGACTTAAGAACAAGAGGACTGACACACAAACTTTCTATGATTTGAACCGCTCCTGTGAGTCCAGTTTTAGATTCCGATGCTTCACTTCAGGTTTACTGTAACCCTTGGACCTTCTTATTGACGATGAAACACAGAAATTGCATCCGAATTTAATACAAAAGGCACAATGCCGACTTAAGTACAAAAGAACTGACACTCTAACTTACTATGATTTGAACCTCTCCTGTGGGTCCAGTTTTACATTCCGATGCTTCACTTCAGGTTTACTGTATCCCTTGGACCTTCTTATTGACGATAAAACACAGAAATTGCATCGGAATTAAATTCAAAAGGCACAATGCCGACTTAAGTACAAGATGACAGACACTTCAACTTTCTATGATTTGAACCACTCCTTTGAGTCCAGTTTTAGTTTCCGATGCTTCACTTCAGGTTTACTGTATACCTTGGACCTTCTTATTGACGATGAAGCAAAGAAATTGCGTCGGCATTTAATTCAAAAAGCACAATGCCGACTAATGTACAAGAGGACTGACACTTGAACTTTCTAAGATTTGAACCTCTCCTTTGAGTCCAGTTTCAGATTCTGATGCTTCACTTCAGGTTTACTGTATCCCTTGGACCTTCTTATTGACGATGAAACACAGAAATTGCATCGGAATTGAATTCAAGAGGCACAATGCCTACTTAAGTACAAGAGGATGACACTCTAAATTTCTATGATTAGAACCTCTCCTGTGAGTCCAGTTTTAGATTCCGATGCTTCACTTCAGGTTTAATGTATCCCTTTGACATTGTTATTGGCGATGAAACACAGAAATTGCATCCGAATTTAATGAAAAAGGCACAATGCCGACTTAAGTACAAAAGGACTGACACTCTAACTTTCTATGATTTGAACCTCTCCTGTGAGTCCAGTTTTACATTCCGATGCTTCACATCAGGTTTACTGTATCACTTGGACCTTCTTATTGACGATGAAACACAGAAATTGCATCGGAATTAAATTCAAAAGGCACAATGCTGACTTAAGTACAAGAGGACAGACACTCCAACATTCTATGATTTGAACCTCTCCTGTGAGTCCAGTTTTAGATTCCGATGCTTCACTTCAGGTTCACTGTATCCCTTGGACCTTCTTATTGACGATGAAACACAGAAATTGCATCGGAATTAAATTCAAATGGCACAATGCCGACTTAAGTACAAGAGGACTGACACTCTAACTTTCTATGATTTGAACATCTCCTGTGAGTCCTGTATTAGATTCCGATGCTTCACTTCACGTTTGCTGTATACCTTGGACCTTCTTATTGACGATGAAGTACAGAAATTGCATCGGAATTAAATTCAAAAGGCACAATGCCGACTTACGTACAAGAGGACTGACACTCTAACTTTCTATGGTTTGAACCTCTCCTGTGAGTCCAGTTTTACATTCCGATGGTTCAATTCAGGTTTACTGTATCCCTTGGACCTTGTTATTGACGATGAAGCACAGAAATTGCGTCGAAATTAAATTCAAAAGGCACAATGCCGACTTAAGTATAAGAGAACTGACTCTCTCACTTTCTATGATTAGAACCTCTCCTGAGAGTCCAGTTTTAGATTCCGATGCTTCACTTCAGGTTTACTGTATCCATTGGACCTTCTAAATGACTATGAAACACAGATTTTTCACAGGAATTTAATACAAAAGGCACAATGCCGACATAAGTACAAGAGGACTGACACTCTAACTTTCTATGATTTGAACCTCTCATGTGAGTCCAGTTTTAGATTCCGATGCCTCACTTCACGTTTACTGTATACCTTGGACATTCGTATTGACGATGAAGCACGGAAATTGCGTCGGAATTAAATTCAAAAGGCTCAATGCCGACCTAAGTACAAGAGGACTGACACTCTAAATTTCTATGATTTGTACCTCTCCTGTGAGTCCAGTTTTAGATTCCGATGCTTCACTTCAGGTTTACTGTATCCCTTGGACCTTCTTATTGACGATGAAACACAGAAATTGCATCGGAATTGAATTCAAGAGGCACAATGCCTACTTAAGTACAAGAGGATGACACTCTAAATTTCTATGATTAGAACCTCTCCTGTGAGTCCAGTTTTAGATTCCGATGCTTCACTTCAGGTTTAATGTATCCCTTTGACATTGTTATTGGCGATGAAACACAGAAATTGCATCCGAATTTAATGAAAAAGGCACAATGCCGACTTAAGTACAAAAGGACTAACACTCTAACTTTCTATGATTTGAACCTCTCCTGTGAGTCCAGTTTTACATTCCGATGCTTCACATCAGGTTTACTGTATCACTTGGACCTTCTTATTGACGATGAAACACAGAAATTGCATCGGAATTAAATTCAAAAGGCACAATGCCGACTTCAGTACAAGAGGACAGACACTCCAACATTCTATGATTTGAACCTCTCCTGTGAGTCCAGTTTTAGATTCCGATGCTTCACTTCAGGTTCACTGTATCCCTTGGACCTTCTTATTGACGATGAAACACAGAAATTGCATCGGAATTAAATTCAAATGGCACAATGCCGACTTAAGTACAAGAGGACTGACACTCTAACTATCTATGATTTGAACATCTCCTGTGAGTCCAGTATTAGATTCCGATGCTTCACTTCACGTTTGCTGTATACCTTGGACCTTCTTATTGACGATGAAGTACAGAAATTGCATCGGAATTAAATTCAAAAAGCACAATGCCGACTTACGTACAAGAGGACTGACACTCTAGCTTTCTATGGTTTGAACCTCTCCTGTGAGTCCAGTTTTACATTCCGATGCTTCAATTCAGGTTTACTGTATCCCTTGGACCTTGTTAATGACGATGAAGCACAGAAATTGCGTCGCAATGAAATTCAAAAGGCACAATGCCGACTTAAGTATAAGAGAACTGACTCTCTCACTTTCTATGATTAGAACCTCTCCTGAGAGACCAGTTTTAGATTCCGATGTTTCACTTCAGGTTTACTGTATCCCTTGGACCTTCTTATTGACGATGACGCACGGAAATCGCATCGGAATTAAATTCAAAAGGCACAATGCCGACTTACGTACAAGACGACTGACACTCTAACTTTCTATGGTTTGAACCTCTCCTGTGAGTCCAGTTTTACATTCCGATGCTTCAATTCAGGTTTACTGTATCCCTTGGACCTTGTTATTGACGATGAAGCACAGAAATTGCGTTGCAATTAAATTCAAAAGGCACAATGCCGACTTAAGTATAAGAGAACTGACTCTCTCACTTTCTATGATTAGAACCTCTCCTGAGAGTCCAGTTCTAGATTCCGATGCTACACTTCAGGTTTACTGTATCCATTGGACCTTCTAAATGACTATGAAACACAGAAATTGCACAGGAATTTAATACAAAAGGCACAATGCCGACATAAGTACAAGAGGTCTGACACTCTAACTTTCTATTATTTGAACCTCTCATGTGAGTCCAGTTTTAGATTCCGATGCCTCACTTCACGTTTACTGTATACCTTGGACATTCGTATTGACGATGAAGCACGGAAATTGCGTCGGAATTAAATTCAAAAGGCTCAATGCCGACCTAAGTACAAGAGGACTGACACTCTAAATTTCTATGATTTGTACCTCTCCTGTGAGTCCAGTTTTAGATTCCGATGCTCAACTTCAGGTTTACTGTATCCCTTGGACCTTCTTATTGACTATGAAGCACAGAAATTGCATCGGAATTAAATTCAAAAGGCACAACGCCGACTTAAGTACAAGGAGACTGACATTCTAATTTTCTATGATATGAACCTCTCCTGTGAGTCCAGTTTTAGATTCCGATGCTTCAGTTCAGGTTCACTGTATCCCTTGGACCTTCTTATTGACAATGAAACACAGAAATTGCATCGGAATTAAATTCAAAAGGCACAATGCCGACTTAAGTACAAGAGGACTGACACTCTAACTTTCTATAATTTGAACCTCTCCTGTGAGTCCAGTTTTACATTCCGATGCTTCAATTCAGGTTTACTGTATCCCTTGGACCTTGTTATTGATGATGAAGCACAGAAATTGCGTCGGAATTAAATTCAAAAGGCACAATGCCGACTTAAGTACAAGAGGACCGACACTCTAACTTTCTATGATTGGAACCTCTCCTGTGAGTCCAGCTTTAGATTCCGATTCTTCACTTCAGGTTTACTGTATACCTTGGACCTTCTTATAGACGATGAAGCACAGAAATTGCATCGGAATTAAATTCAAAAGGCACAATGCCGACTTAAGTACAAGAGGACAGACACTCCAACTTTCAATGATTTGAACCGCTCCTTTGAGTCCAGTTTTAGATTCAGATGCTTCACTTCAGGTTCACTGTAACCCTTGGACCTTCTTATTGACGATGAAACACAGAAATTGCATCGGAATTAAATTCAAAAACCACAATGCCGACTTAAGTACGAGAGGAGTGACACTCTAACTTTCAATGATTTGAACCTCTCCTGTGAGTCCAGTATTAGATTCCGTTGCTTCACTTCACGTTTACTGTATACCTTGGACCTTCTTATTGACGATGAAGCACAGAAATTGCATCGGAATTAATTTCAAAAGGCACAATGCCGACTTACGTACAAGAGGACTGACACTCTAACTTTCTATTATTTGAACCTCTCCTGTGAGTCCAGTTTTACATTCTGATTCTTCAATTCAGGTTTACTGTATCCCTTGGACCTTGTTATTCACGATTAAGCACAGAAATTGCGTCGGAATTAAATTCAAAAGGCACAAAGCCGACTTAAGTACAAGAGGACCGACACTCTAACGTGCGTTGATTTGAACCTCTCCTGAGAGTCCAGTTTTAAATTGCGATGCTTCACTTCAGGTTTACTGTAACCCTTGGACCTTCTTATTGACGATGAAACACAGAAATTGCATCGGAATTAAATTCAAAAGGCACAATGCCGACTTAAGTACAAGAGGACTGACACTCTAACTTTCTATGATTTGAACATCTCCTGTGAGTCCAGTATTAGATTCCGATGCTTCACTTCACGTTTGCTGTATACCTTGGACCTTCTTATTGACGATGAAGTACAGAAATTGCATCAGAATTAAATTGAAAAGGCACAATGCCGACTTACGTACAAGAGGACTGACTCTCTCACTTTCTATGATTAGAACCTCTCCTGAGAGTCCAGTTTTAGATTCCGATGTTTCACTTCAGGTTTACTGTATCCCTTGGACCTTCTTATTGACGATGACGCACGGAAATCGCATCGGAATTCAATTCAAAAGGCACAATGCCGACTTACGTACAAGAGGACTGACACTCTAACTTTCTATAGTTTGAACCTCTCCTGTGAGTCCAGTTTTACATTCTGATGCTTCAATTCAGGTTCACTGTATCCCTTGGACCTTGTTATTGACGATGAAGCACAGAAATTGCGTCGCAATTAAATTCAAAATGCACAATGCAGACTTAACTATAAGAGAACTGACTCTCTCACTTTCTATGATTAGAACCTCTCCTGAGAGACCAGTTTTAGATTCCGATGCTTCACTTAAGGTTTACTGTATCCATTGGACCTTCTAAATGACTACGAAACACAGAAATTGCACAGGAATTTAATACAAAAGGCACAATGCCGACATAAGTACAAGAGGACTGACACTCTAACTTTCTATGATTTGAACCTCTCATGTGAGTCCAGTTTTAGATTCCGATGCTTCACTTCACGTTTACTGTATACCTTGGACATTCGTATTGACGATGAAGCACGGAAATTGCGTCGGAATTAAATTCAAAAGGCTCAATGCCGACCTAAGTACAAGAGGACTGACACTCTAAATTTCTATGATTTGTACCTCTCCTGTGAGTCCAGTTTTAGATTCCGATGCTTCACTTCAGGTTTACTGTATCCCTTGGACCTTCTTATTGACGATGACGCACGGAAATCGCATCGGAATTAAATTCAAAAGGCACAATGCCGACTTAAGTACAAGAGGTCTGACACTCCAAGTTTCTATGATTTGAACCTCTCCTGTGAGTCCAGTTTTAGATTCCGATGCTTCAGTTCAGGTTCACTGTATCCCTTGGACCTTCTTATTGACAATGAAACACAGAAATTGCATCGGAATTAAATTCAAAAGGCACAATGCCGACTTAAGTACAAGAGGACTGACACTCTAACTTTCTATAATTTGAACCTCTCCTGTGAGTCCAGTTTTGCATTCCGATGCTTCAATTCAGGTTTACTGTATCCCTTGGACCTTGGTATTGATGATGAAGCACAGAAATTGCGTCGGAATTAAATTCAAAAGGCACAATGCCGACTTAAGTACAAGAGGACCGACACTCTAACTTTCTATGATTGGAACCTCTCCTGTGAGTCCAGCTTTAGATTCCGATTCTTCACTTCAGGTTTACTGTATACCTTGGACCTTCTTATTGACGAAGAAGCACAGAAATTGCATCGGAATTAAATTCAAAAGGCACAATGCCGACTTAAGAACAAGAGGACAGACACTCCAACTTTCAATGATTTGAACCGCTCCTGTGAGTCCAGTTTTAGATTCCGATGCTTCACTTCACGTTTACTGTATACCTTGGACCTTCTTATTGACGATGAAGCACAGAAATTGCATCGGAATTAAATTCAAAAGGCACAATGCCGACTTACGTACAAGAGGACTGACACTCTAACTTTCTATTATTTGAACCTCTCCTGTGAGTCCAGTTTTACATTCTGATTCTTCAATTGAGGTTTACTGTATCCCTTGGACCTTGTTATTCACGATTAAGCACAGAAATTGCGTCGGAATTAAATTCAAAAGGCACAATGCCGACTTAAGTACAAGAGGACCGACACTCTAACGTGCGTTGATTTGAACCTCTCCTGAGAGTCCACTTTTAGATTGCGATGCTTCACTTCAGGTTTACTGTATCCCTTGGACCTTCTTATTGACGATGAAACACAGAAATTGCATCCAAATTTAATACAAAAGGCACAATGCCGACACTAAGTACAAGAGGACTCACACTCTAACTTTCTATGATATGAACGTCTGCTGTGAGTCCAGTTTTACATTCCGATGCTTCACTTCAGGTTTACTGTATCCTTTGGACCTTCTTATTGACGAAGAAACACAGAAATTCCATAGGAATTTAATACATAAGGCACAATGCCGACATAAGTACAAGAGGACTGACACTCTGACTTTCTATGATTTGAACGTCTCCTGTGAGATCTGTTTTAGATTCCGTTGATTCACTTCACGTTTACTGTATACCTTGGACATTCGTATTGACGATGAAGCACGGAAATTGCGTCGGAACTCAATTCAAAAGGCTCATTGCCGACTTAAGTACAAGAGGACTGACACTCTAAATTTCTATGATTTTAACCTCTCCTGTGAGTCCAGTTTTAGATTCCGGGCTTCACTTCAGGTTTACTGTATCCCTTGGACCTTCTTATTGACGATGAAGCACAGAAATTGCATGGGAATTAAATTCAAAAGGCACAACGCCGACTTAAGTACAAGAGGACTGACACTCTAACTTTCTATGATATGAATCTCTCCTGTGAGTCCAGTTTTAGATTCCGATGCTTCACTTCAGGTTTACTGTATCCCTTTGACCTTCTTATTGACGATGAAACACAGAAAATGCATCCGAATTTAATACAAAAGGCACAATGCCGACTTAAGTACAAGAGGACTGACACTCTAACTGTCTATGATTTGAAACTCTCCTGTGAGTCCAGTTTTAGATTCCGATGTCACTTCATGTTTACTGTATCCCTTGGACCTTCTTATTGACGATGAAGCACAGAAATTGCATCGGAATTATATTCAAAAGGCACAATACCGACTTACGTACTAGAGGACTGACACTCTAAATTTCTATGATTTGAACCTCTCCTGTGAGTCAAGTTTAAGATTCCAATGCTTTACTTCAGGTTTACTGTATCCCTTGGACCTTCATATTGGCGATGAAACACAGAAATTGCATCCGAATTCAATACAAAAGGCACAATGCAGATTTAAGTACATGAGGACTGACACACTAACTTTCTATGATTTGAACCTCTCCTGTGAGTCCAGTTTTAGATTCCGATGCTTCACTTCAGGTTTACTGTATACCGTGGACCTTGTTATTGACGATGAAGCACAGAAATTGCGTCGGAATTAAATTCAAAAGGCACAATGCCGACTTAAATACAAGCGGACTGTCACTCTAACTTTCTATGATTTGCACCTCTCCTGTGAGTCCAGTTTTAGATTCCGATGCTTCACTTGAGGCTTACTGTATCCCTTGGACCTTCCTATTGACGATGAAGCACAGAAATTGCATCGGAAATAATTCAAAAGGCACAATGCCGACTTAAGTACTAGAGGACTGACACTCTAACTTTCTATGATCTGAACCTCTCCTGTGAGTCCAGTTTTAGATTCCGATGCATCACTTAAGGTTTATTGTATCCCTTGGACCTTCTTATTGGCGATGAAACACAGAAATTTCATCCGAATTTAATGCAAAAGGCACAATGCCGACTTAAGTACAAGAGGACTGACACTCTAACTTTCTATGATTTACAGCTCTCCTGTGAGTGCAGTTTTAGATTCCGATGCTTCACTTCAGGTTTACTGCATCCCTTGTACCTTCTGATTGACGACGAAGCACAGAAATTGCGTCGGAATTATATTCAAAAAGCACAATGCTGACTTAAGTACAAGAGGACTGACACTCTAACTTTCTATGATTTGAACCTCTCCTGTGAGTCCAGTTTTAGATTCCGATGCTTCACCTCAGGTTTACTGTATCCCTTGGACATTCTTATTGACGGTGAAACACAGCAATTGCATCCGAAATTAATACAAATGGCACAATGCCGACTTAAGTACAAGAGGACAGACACTCTATCTTTCTATGATTTGAACCTCTCCTGGGAGTCCAGTTTTACATTCCGATGCTTCACTTCAGGTTTACTGTATCCCTTGGACCCTGTTATTGACGATGAAACTCATAAATTCCATCTGAATTTAATACAAAATGTACAATGCCGACTTAAGTACAAAAGGACTGACACTCTAACTTTCTATGATTTGAACCTCTCCTGTGAGTCCAGTTTTACATTCCGATGCTTCACTTCAAGTTTACTGTATCCCTTGGTCCTTCTTATTGACGATGAAACACAGAAATTGCATCGTAATTAAATTCAAAAGGCGCAAAGCCGACTTAAGTACAAGAGGACAGACACTCCAACTTTCTATGATTTAAACCTCTCCTGTGAGTCCAGTTTTAGATTCCGATGCTTCACTTCGGGTTCACTGTATCCCTTGGACCTTCTTATTGACGATGAAACACAGAAATATTATCGGAATTAAATTCAAAAGGCACAATGCTGACTTAACTACAAGAGGACAGACACTCTAACTTTCTATGATTTAAATCTCTCCTGTGAGTCTTGTTTTAGATTCCTATGCTTCACTTCACGTTTACTGTTTAACTTGAACCTTGTTATTGACGATGAAGCACAGAAATTGCATCGGAATTAAATTCAAAAGGCACAATTCCGATTTACGTACAAGAGGAGTGACACTCTAACTTTCTGTGATTTGAACTTCTCCTGTGAGTCCAGTTTTACATTCCGATGCTTCAATTCAGGTTTACTGTATCCCTTGGACCTTGTTATTGACGATGAACCACAGATATGCGTCGGAATTAAATTCAAAAGCCACAATGTCGACTTACGTACAAGAGGACTGACACTCTAACTTTCTATGATTTGAACCTCTCCTGTGAGTCCAGCTTTAGATTACGATGCTTCACTTCAGGTTTACTGTATACCTTGGACCTTCTTAATGACTTTGAAGCACAGAAATTGCATCGGAATAAAATTCAAAAGGCACAACGCCGACTTAAGTACAAGAGGACTGACACTCTAATTTTCTATGATATGAATCTCTCCTGTGAGTCCAGTTTTAGATTCCGATGCTTCACCTCAGGTTTACTGTATACCTTGGACCTTCTTATTGACGATGAAGCAATGAAATTGCATCAGAATTAAAATCAAAAGGCACAATGCCGACTTACGTACAATGGAACAGACACTCTAACTTTCTATGATTTGAACCGCTCCTGTAAATCCTGATTTACATTCCGATGCTTCACTTCAGGTTTACTGTATCCATTGGACCTTCTTAATGACTATGAAACACAGAAATTGCACAGGAATTTAATACAAAAGGCACAATGCCGACATAAGTACAAGAGGATTGACACTCTAACTTTCTATGATTTGAACCTCTCATGTGAGTCCAGTTTCAGATTCCGATGGTTCACTTCACGTTTACTGTATACCTTGGACATTCGTATTGACGATGAAGCACGGAAATTGCGTCGGAATTAAATTCAAAAGGCTCAATGCCGACCTAAGTACAAGAGGACTGACACTCTAAATTTCTATGATTTGTACCTCTCCTGTGAGTCCAGTTTTAGATTCCGATGCTTCACTTCAGGTTTACTGTATCCCTTGGACCTTCTTATTGACGATGACGCACGGAAATCGCATCGGAATTAAATTCAAAAGGCACAATGCCGACTTAAGTACAAGAGGACTGACACTACAAATTTCTATGATTTGAACCCCTCCTGTGAGTCCAGTTTTAGATTCCGATGCTTCACTTCAGGTTTACTGTATCCCTTGGACCTTGTTATTGATGATGAAGCACAGAAATTGCGTCGGAATTAAATTCAAAAGGCACAATGCCGACTTACGTACAAGAGGACTGACACTCTAACTTTCTATAATTTGAACCTCTCCTGTGAGTCCAGTTTTACATTCCGATGCTTCAATTCAGGTTTACTGTATCCCTTGGACCTTGTTATTGATGATGAAGCACAGAAATTGCGTCGGAATTAAATTCAAAAGGCACAATGCCGACTTACGTACAAGAGGACTGACACTCTAACTTTCTATGATTTGAACCTCTCCTGAGAGTCCAGTTTTACATTCTGAATCTTCAATTCAGGTTTACTGTATCCCTTGGACCTTGTTATTGATGATGAAGCACAGAAATTGCGTCGGAATTAAATTCAAAAGGCACAATGCCGACTTAAGTACAAGAGGACCGACACTCTAACTTTCTATGATTGGAACCTCTCCTGTGAGTCCAGCTTTAGATTCCGATTCTTCACTTCAGGTTTACTGTATACCTTGGACCTTCTTATTGACGAAGAAGCACAGAAATTGCATCGGAATTAAATTCAAAAGGCACAATGCCGACTTAAGAACAAGAGGACAGACACTCCAACTTTCAATGATTTGAACCGCTCCTGTGAGTCCAGTTTTAGATTCCGATGCTTCACTTCACGTTTACTGTATACCTTGGACCTTCTTATTGACGATGAAGCACAGAAATTGCATCGGAATTAAATTCAAAAGGCACAATGCCGACTTACGTACAAGAGGACTGACACTCTAACTTTCTATTATTTGAACCTCTCCTGTGAGTCCAGTTTTACATTCTGATTCTTCAATTGAGGTTTACTGTATCCCTTGGACCTTGTTATTCACGATTAAGCACAGAAATTGCGTCGGAATTAAATTCAAAAGGCACAATGCCGACTTAAGTACAAGAGGACCGACACTCTAACGTGCGTTGATTTGAACCTCTCCTGAGAGTCCACTTTTAGATTGCGATGCTTCACTTCAGGTTTACTGTATCCCTTGGACCTTCTTATTGACGATGAAACACAGAAATTGCATCCAAATTTAATACAAAAGGCACAATGCCGACACTAAGTACAAGAGGACTCACACTCTAACTTTCTATGATATGAACGTCTGCTGTGAGTCCAGTTTTACATTCCGATGCTTCACTTCAGGTTTACTGTATCCTTTGGACCTTCTTATTGACGAAGAAACACAGAAATTCCATAGGAATTTAATACATAAGGCACAATGCCGACATAAGTACAAGAGGACTGACACTCTGACTTTCTATGATTTGAACGTCTCCTGTGAGATCTGTTTTAGATTCCGTTGATTCACTTCACGTTTACTGTATACCTTGGACATTCGTATTGACGATGAAGCACGGAAATTGCGTCGGAACTCAATTCAAAAGGCTCATTGCCGACTTAAGTACAAGAGGACTGACACTCTAAATTTCTATGATTTTAACCTCTCCTGTGAGTCCAGTTTTAGATTCCGGGCTTCACTTCAGGTTTACTGTATCCCTTGGACCTTCTTATTGACGATGAAGCACAGAAATTGCATGGGAATTAAATTCAAAAGGCACAACGCCGACTTAAGTACAAGAGGACTGACACTCTAACTTTCTATGATATGAATCTCTCCTGTGAGTCCAGTTTTAGATTCCGATGCTTCACTTCAGGTTTACTGTATCCCTTTGACCTTCTTATTGACGATGAAACACAGAAAATGCATCCGAATTTAATACAAAAGGCACAATGCCGACTTAAGTACAAGAGGACTGACACTCTAACTGTCTATGATTTGAAACTCTCCTGTGAGTCCAGTTTTAGATTCCGATGTCACTTCATGTTTACTGTATCCCTTGGACCTTCTTATTGACGATGAAGCACAGAAATTGCATCGGAATTATATTCAAAAGGCACAATACCGACTTACGTACTAGAGGACTGACACTCTAAATTTCTATGATTTGAACCTCTCCTGTGAGTCAAGTTTAAGATTCCAATGCTTTACTTCAGGTTTACTGTATCCCTTGGACCTTCATATTGGCGATGAAACACAGAAATTGCATCCGAATTCAATACAAAAGGCACAATGCAGATTTAAGTACATGAGGACTGACACACTAACTTTCTATGATTTGAACCTCTCCTGTGAGTCCAGTTTTAGATTCCGATGCTTCACTTCAGGTTTACTGTATACCGTGGACCTTGTTATTGACGATGAAGCACAGAAATTGCGTCGGAATTAAATTCAAAAGGCACAATGCCGACTTAAATACAAGCGGACTGTCACTCTAACTTTCTATGATTTGCACCTCTCCTGTGAGTCCAGTTTTAGATTCCGATGCTTCACTTGAGGCTTACTGTATCCCTTGGACCGTCCTATTGACGATGAAGCACAGAAATTGCATCGGAAATAATTCAAAAGGCACAATGCCGACTTAAGTACTAGAGGACTGACACTCTAACTTTCTATGATCTGAACCTCTCCTGTGAGTCCAGTTTTAGATTCCGATGCATCACTTAAGGTTTATTGTATCCCTTGGACCTTCTTATTGGCGATGAAACACAGAAATTGCATCGTAATTAAATTCAAAAGGCGCAAAGCCGACTTAAGTACAAGAGGACAGACACTCCAACTTTCTATGATTTAAACCTCTCCTGTGAGTCCAGTTTTAGATTCCGATGCTTCACTTCGGGTTCACTGTATCCCTTGGACCTTCTTATTGACGATGAAACACAGAAATATTATCGGAATTAAATTCAAAAGGCACAATGCTGACTTAACTACAAGAGGACAGACACTCTAACTTTCTATGATTTAAATCTCTCCTGTGAGTCTTGTTTTAGATTCCTATGCTTCACTTCACGTTTACTGTTTAACTTGAACCTTGTTATTGACGATGAAGCACAGAAATTGCATCGGAATTAAATTCAAAAGGCACAATTCCGATTTACGTACAAGAGGACTGACACTCTAACTTTCTGTGATTTGAACTTCTCCTGTGAGTCCAGTTTTACATTCCGATGCTTCAATTCAGGTTTACTGTATCCCTTGGACCTTGTTATTGACGATGAACCACAGATATTGCGTCGGAATTAAATTCAAAAGCCACAATGTCGACTTAAGTACAAGAGGACTGACACTCTAACTTTCTATGATTTGAACCTCTCCTGTGAGTCCAGCTTTAGATTCCGATGCTTCACTTCAGGTTTACTGTATACCTTGGACCTTCTTATTGACTTTGAAGCACAGAAATTGCATCGGAATAAAATTCAAAAGGCACAACGCCGACTTAAGTACAAGAGGACTGACACTCTAATTTTCTATGATATGAATCTCTCCTGTGAGTCCAGTTTTAGATTCCGATGCTTCACCTCAGGTTTACTGTATACCTTGGACCTTCTTATTGACGATGAAGCAATGAAATTGCATCAGAATTAAAATCAAAAGGCACAATGCCGACTTACGTACAATGGAACAGACACTCTAACTTTCTATGATTTGAACCTCTCCTGTAAATCCTGATTTACATTCCGATGCTTCACTTCAGGTTTACTGTATCCATTGGACCTTCTTAATGACTATGAAACACAGAAATTGCACAGGAATTTAATACAAAAGGCACAATGCCGACATAAGTACAAGAGGATTGACACTCTAACTTTCTATGATTTGAACCTCTCATGTGAGTCCAGTTTCAGATTCCGATGCTTCACTTCACGTTTACTGTATACCTTGGACATTCGTATTGACGATGAAGCACGGAAATTGCGTCGGAATTAAATTCAAAAGGCTCAATGCCGACCTAAGTACAAGAGGACTGACACTCTAAATTTCTATGATTTGTACCTCTCCTGTGAGTCCAGTTTTAGATTCCGATGCTTCACTTCAGGTTTACTGTATCCCTTGGACCTTCTTATTGACGATGACGCACGGAAATCGCATCGGAATTAAATTCAAAAGGCACAATGCCGACTTAAGTACAAGAGGACTGACACTACAAATTTCTATGATTTGAACCCCTCCTGTGAGTCCAGTTTTAGATTCCGATGCTTCACTTCAGGTTTACTGTATCCCTTGGACCTTGTTATTGATGATGAAGCACAGAAATTGCGTCGGAATTAAATTCAAAAGGCACAATGCCGACTTACGTACAAGAGGACTGACACTCTAACTTTCTATAATTTGAACCTCTCCTGTGAGTCCAGTTTTACATTCCGATGCTTCAATTCAGGTTTACTGTATCCCTTGGACCTTGTTATTGATGATGAAGCACAGAAATTGCGTCGGAATTAAATTCAAAAGGCACAATGCCGACTTACGTACAAGAGGACTGACACTCTAACTTTCTATGATTTGAACCTCTCCTGTGAGTCCAGTTTTACATTCTGAATCTTCAATTCAGGTTTACTGTATCCCTTGGACCTTGTTATTCACGATTAAGCACAGAAATTGCGTCGGAATTAAATTCAAAAGGCACAATGCCGACTTAAGTACAAGAGGACCGACACTCTAACGTGCGTTGATTTGAACCTCTCCTGAGAGTCCAGTTTTAAATTGCGATGCTTCACTTCATGTTTACCGTATACCTTGGACCTTCTTATTGACGATGAAGCACTGAAATTGCATCGGAATTAAATTCAATAGGCACAACGTCGACTTAAGTACTAGAGGACTGACACTCTAATTTTCTATGATATGAACCTCTCCTGTGAGTTCAGTTTTAGATTCCGATGCTTCACTTCAGGTTTACTGTATCCCTTTGTCCTTCTTATTGACGATAAAACACAGAAATTGCATCGGAATTTAATACAAAAGGCACAATGCCGACTTAAGTACAAGAGGACTGACACTCTTAGTTCTATGATTTGAAACTCTCCAGTGAGTCCAGTTTTCGATTCCGATGCTTCATTTCAGGTTTACTGTATCCCTTTGTCCTTCGTATTGACGATGAAGCACAGAAATCGCATCGGAATTAAATTCAAAAGGCACAATGCCGACTTAAGTACAAGGGGACAGACACTCCAATTTTCTATGATTTAAACCTCTCCTGTGAGTCCAGTTTTACATTCCGATGCTTCAATTCAGGTTTACCGTATCCCTTGGACCTTGTTATTGACGATGATGCACAGATATTGCGTCGGAATTAAATTCAAAAGGCACAATGTCGACTTAAGTACAAGAGGACTGACACTCTAACTTTCTATGATTTGAACCTCTCCTGTGAGTCCAGCTTTAGATTCCGATGCTTCACTTCAGGTTTACTGTATACCTTGGACCTTCTTATTGACGATGAAACACAGAAATTGCATCGGAATTAAATTCAAAAGGCGCAATGCCGACTTAAGTACAACAGGACAGACACTCCAACTTCCTATGATTTAAACCTCTCCTGTGAGTCCAGTTTTAGATTCCGATGCTTCATTTCGGGTTCACTGTATCCCTTGGACCTTCTTATTGACGTTGAAACACAGAAATATTATCGGAATTAAATTCAAAAGGCACAATGCTGACTTAACTACAAGAGGACAGACACTCTAACTTTCTATGATTTAAATCTCTCCTGTGAGTCTTGTTTTAGATTCCTATGCTTCACTTCACGTTTACTGTTTAACATGAACCTTGTTATTGACGATGAAGCACAGAAATTGCATCGGAATTAAATTCAAAAGGCACAATGCCGATTTACGTACAAGAGGACTGACACTCTAACTTTCTGTGATTTGAACTTCTTCTGTGAGTCCAGTTTTACATTCCGATGCTTCAATTCAGGTTTACTGTATCCCTTGGACCTTGTTATTGACGATGAAGCACAGATATTGCGTCGGAATTAAATTCAAAAGGCACAATGTCGACATAAGTACAAGAGGACTGACACTCTAACTTTCTATGATTTGAACCTCTCCTGTGAGTCCAGCTTTAGATTCCGATGCTTCACTTCAGGTTTACTGTATACCTTGGACCTTCTAATTGACGATGAAGCACAGAAATTGCATCGGAATTAAATTCAAAAGGCACAACGCCGACTTAAGTACAAGAGGACTGAAACTCTAATTTCTATGATATGAATCTCTCCTGTGAGTCCAGTTTTAGATTCCGATGCTTCACCTCACGTTTACTGTATACCTTGGACCTTCTTATTGACGATGAAGCAATCAAATTGCATCGGATTTAAATTCAAAAGGCACAATGCCGACTTACGTACAAGGGAACCGACACTCTAACTTTCTATGATTTGAACCTCTCCTGTAAGTCCAGTTTTACATTCCGATGCTTCACTTCAGGTTTACTGTATCCCTGGGACCTTCTTATTGACGATGAAACACAGAAATTGCATCGGAATTAAATTCAAAAAGCACAATGCCGACTTAAGTACAAGAGGACTGACACTCTAAATTTCTATGAATTGAACCTCTCCTGTGAGTCCAGTTTTAGATTCCGATGCTTCACTTCACGTTTACTGTTTACCTTGGACCTTCTTATTGACGATGAAGCACAGAAATTGCATCGGAATTAAATTCAAAAGGCACAATGCCGACTTACGTACACGAGGACTGACAATCTAACTTTCTATGATTTGAACCTCTCCTGTGAGTCCAGTATTACATTCCGATGCTGCACTTCAGGTTTACTGTATCCCTTTGACCTCCTTATTGACGGTGAAACACAGCAATTGCATCCGAAATTAATACAAATGGCACAATGCCGACTTAAGTACAAGAGGATTGACATTCTATGTTTCTATGATTTGAACCTCTCCTGTAAGTCCAGTTTTACATTCCGATGCTTCTCTTCAGGTTTACTGTATCCCTAGGACCTTCTTATTGACGATGAAACACATAATTTCCATCCGAATTTAATACAAAATGTACAATGCCGGATTAAGTACAAAAGGACTGACACTCTAACTTTCTATGATTTGAACCTCGCCTGTGGGTCCAGTTTTACATTCCGATGCTTCACTTCAGGTTTACTGTATCCCTTGGACCTTCTTATTGACGATGAAACACAGAAATTGCATCGGAATTAAATTCAAAAGGCACAATGCCGACTTAAGTACAAGAGGACTGACACTATAACTTTCTATGATTTAAATCTCTCCCGTGAGTCCAGTTATAGATTCCTATGCTTCACTTCACGTTTACTGTATACCTTGGACCTTGTTATTGACGATGAAGCACAGAAATTGCATCGGAATTAAATTCAAAAGGCACAATGCCGATTTAAGTACAAGAGGACTGACACTCTAACTTTCTATGATTTGAACTTCTCCTGTGAGTCCAGTTTTACATTCCGATGCTTCAATTCAGGTTTACTCTATCCCTTTAACCTTCTTATTGACGATAAAAGACAGAAATTGCATCGGAATTCAATACAACAGGCACAATGCCGACTTAAGTACAAGCGGACTGACACTCTAACTTTCTATGATTTGAACCTCTCCTGTGAGTCAGGTTTTACATTCCGATGCTTCACTTCAGGTTTACTGTATCCCTGGGACCTTCTTATTGATGATGAAAAACAGAAATTGCATCGTAATTAAAATCAAAAGGCACAATGCCGACTTAAGTACAAGAGGACTGACACTATAACTTTCTATGATTTAAATCTCTCCCGTGAGTCCAGTTATAGATTCCTATGCTTCACTTCACGTTTACTGTATACCTTGGACCTTGTTTTTGACGATGAAGCACAGAAATTGCATCGGAATTAAATTCAAAAGGCACAATGCCGATTTACGTACAAGAGGACTGACACTCTAACTTTCTATGATTTGAACTTCTCCTGTGAGTCCAGTTTTACATTCCGATGCTTCAATTAAGGTTTACTGTATCCCCTGGACCTTGTAATTGACGATGAAGCACAGAAATTGCGTCCGAAATAAATTCAAAAGGCACAATGCCGACTTAAGTACAAGAGGACTGACACTCTCACATTCTATGATATGAACCTCTCCTGTGAGTTCAGTTTTAGATTCCGATGCTTCACTTCTCGTTTACTGTATACCTTGGACCTTCTTATTGACGATGAAGCACAGAAATTGCATCGGAATTAAATTCAAAAGGCACAATGCCGACTTACGTACACAAGGACTGACACTCTAACTTTCTATGATTTGAACCTCTCCTGTGAGTCCAGTTTTACATTCCGATGCTTCACTTCAGGTTTACTGTATCCCTTGGACCTTCTTATTGGCGATGAAACACAGAAATTGCATCCGAATTTAATACATAAGGCACAATGCCGACTTAAGTACAAGATGACTGACACTCTAACTTACTATGATTTAAATCTCTCCTCTGAGTCCAGTTTTAGATTCCTATGCTTCACTTCACGTTTACTGTATACCTTGGACATTGTTATTGACGTTGAAGACAAGAAATTGCATCGGAATTAAATTCAAAAGGCACAATGCCGATTTACGTACAAGAGGACTGACACTCTAACTTTCTATGATTTGAACTTCTCCTGTGAGTCCAGTTTTACATTCCGATGCTTCAATTCAGGTTTACTGTATCCCTTGGACCTTGTTATTGACGATGAAGCACAGACATTGCGTCGGAAATAAATTCAAAAGGCACAATGCCAACTTAAGTACAAGAGGCTGACACTATAACTCTCTATGATTTGAACCTCTCCTGTGAGTCCAGCTTTAGATTCCGATGCTTCACTTCAGGTTTACTGTATCACTTGGACCTTCTTATTGATGATGAAGCACAGAAATTGCGTCGGAATTATATTTAAAAAGCACAATGCCGACTTAAGTACAAGAGGACTGACACTCTAACTTTCTATGATTTGAACCTCTCCTGTGAGTCCAGTTTTAGATTCCGATGCTTCACCTCAGGTTTACTGTATACCTTGGACCTTCTTATTGACGATGAAGCAATGAAATTGCATCGGAATTAAATTCAAAAGGCGCAATGCCGACTTACGTACAAGGGGACAGGCACTCTAACTTTCTATGATTTTAACCTCTCCTGTGAGTCCAGTTTTAGATTCCGGGCTTCACTTCAGGTTTACTGTATCCCTTGGACCTTCTTATTGACGATGAAGCAATGAAATTGCATCGGAATTAAATTCAAAAGGCACAACGCCGACTTAAGTGCAAGAGGACTGACACTCTAACTTTCTATGATATGAATCTCTCCTGTGAGTCCAGTTTTAGATTCCGATGCTTCACTTCAGGTTTACTGTATCCCTTTGACCTTCTTATTGACGATGAAACACAGAAAATGCATCCGAATTTAATACAAAAGGCACAATGCCGACTTAAGTACAAGAGGACTGACACTCTAACTGTCTATGATTTGAAACTCTCCTGTGAGTCCAGTTTTAGATTCCGATGCTTCACTTCGGGTTCACTGTATCCCTTGGACCTTCTTATTGACGATGAAACACAGAAATATTATCGGAATTAAATTCAAAAGGCACAATGCTGACTTAACTACAAGAGGACAGACACTCTAACTTTCTATGATTTAAATCTCTCCTGTGAGTCTTGTTTTAGATTCCTATGCTTCACTTCACGTTTACTGTATACCTTGAACCTTCTTATTGACGATGAAGCACAGAAGATGCATCCGAATTCAATACAAAAGGCACAATGCAGATTTAAGTACATGAGGACTGACACACTAACTTTCTATGATTTGAACCTCTCCTGTGAGTCCAGTTTGAGATTCCTATGCTTCACTTCAGGTTTACTGTATACCTTGAACCTTCTTATTGACGATGAAGCACAGAAGATGCATCGGAATTTAATTCAAAAGGCAAAATGCCGACTTACGTACAAGAGGACTGACACTCTAACTTTCTATGATTGGAACCTCTCCTGTGAGTCCAGTTTTAGATTCCGATGCTTCACTTCAGGTTTACTGTATACCGTGGACCTTGTTATTGACGATGAAGCACAAAAATTGCGTCGGAATTAAATTCAAAAGGCACAATGCCGACTTAAGTACAAGCGGACTGTCACTCTAACTTTCTATGATTTGCACCTCTCCTGTGAGTCCAGTTTTAGATTCCGATGCTTCACTTGAGGCTTACTGTATCCCTTGGACCTTCCTATTGACGATGAAGCACAGAAATTGCATCGGAAATAATTCAAAAGGCACAATGCCGACTTAAGTACAAGAGGACTGACACTCTAACTTTCTATGATTTGAACCTCTCCTATGAGTCCAGTTTTACATTCCGATGCTTCACTTCAAATTTACTGTATCCCTTGGACCTTCTTATTGACGATGAAACACAGAAATTGCATCGTAATTAAATTCAAAAGGCGCAAAGCCGACTTAAGTACAAGAGGACAGACCCTCCAACTTTCTATGATTTAAACCTCTCCTGTGAGTCCAGTTTTAGATTCCGATGCTTCACTTCGGGTTCACTGTATCCCTTGGACCTTCTTATTGACGATGAAACACAGAAATATTATCGGAATTAAATTCAAAAGGCACAATGCTGACTTAACTACAAGAGGACAGACACTCTAACTTTCTATGATTTAAATCTCTCCTGTGAGTCTTGTTTTAGATTCCTATGCTTCACTTCACGTTTACTGTTTAACTTGAACCTTGTTATTGACGATGAAGCACAGAAATTGCATCGGAATTAAATTCAAAAGGCACAATTCCGATTTACGTACAAGAGGACTGACACCCTAACTTTCTGTGATTTGAACTTCTCCTGTGAGTCCAGTTTTACATTCCGATGCTTCAATTCAGGTTTACTGTATCCCTTGGACCTTGTTATTGACGATGAACCACAGAAATTGCGTCGGAATTAAATTCAAAAGGCACAATGTCGACTTAAGTACAAGAGGACTGACACTCTAACTTTCTATGATTTGAACCTCTCCTGTGAGTCCAGCTTTAGATTCCGATGCTTCACTTCAGGTTTACTGTATACCTTGGACCTTCTTATTGACGATGAAGCACAGAAATTGCATCGGAATAAAATTCAAAAGGCACAACGCCGACTTAAGTACAAGAGGACTGACACTCTAATTTTCTATGATATGAATCTCTCCTGTGAGTCCAGTTTTAGATTCCGATGCTTCACCTCAGGTTTACTGTATACCTTGGACCTTCTTATTGACGATGAAGCAATGAAATTGCATCGGAATTAAATTCAAAAGGCACAATGCCGACTTACGTACAATGGAACAGACACTCTAACTTTCTATGATTTGAACCTCTCCTGTAAATCCTGTTTTACATTCCTATGCTTCACTTCAGGTTTACTGTATCCATTGGACCTTCTTAATGACTATGAAACACAGAAATTGCACAGGAATTTAATACAAAAGGCACAATGCCGACTTAAGTACAAGAGGACTGACACTCTAACTTTCTATAATTTCAACCTCTCCTGTGAGTCCAGTTTTACATTCCGATGCTTCAATTCAGGTTTACTGTATCCCTTGGACCCTGTTGTTGATGATGAAGCACAGAAATTGCGTCGGAATTAAATTCAAAAGGCACAATGCCGACTTAAGTACAAGAGGACCGACACTCTAACTTTCTATGATTGGAACCTCCCCTGTGAGTCCTGCTTTAGATTCCGATTCTTCACTTCAGGTTTACTGTATACCTTGGACCTTCTTATTGAATATGAAGCACAGAAATTGCATCGGAATTAAATTCAAAAGGCACAATGCCGACTTAAGTACAAGAGGACAGACACTCCAACTTTCAATGATTTGAACCGCTCCTGTGAGTCCAGTTTTAGATTCAGATGCTTCACTTCAGGTTCACTGTAACCCTTGGACCTTCTTATTGACGATGAAACACAGAAATTGCATCGGAATTAAATTCAAAAACCACAATGCCGACTTAAGTACGAGAGGAGTGACACTCTAACTTTCAATGATTTGAACCTCTCCTGTGAGTCCAGTATTAGATTCCGATGCTTCACTTCACGTTTACTGTATACCTTGGACCTTCTTATTGACGATGAAGCACAGAAATTGCATCGGAATTAAATTCAAAAGGCACAATGCCGACTTACGTACAAGAGGACTGACACTCTAACTTTCTATGATTTGAACCTCTCCTGTGAGTCCAGTTTTACATTCTGATTCTTCAATTCAGGTTTACTGTATCCCTTGGACCTTGTTATTCACGATTAAGCACAGAAATTGCGTCGGAATTAAATTCAAAAGGCACAATGCCGACTTAAGTACAAGAGGACCGACACTCTAACGTGCGTTGATTTGAACCTTTCCTGTGAGTCCAGTTTTACATTCCGATGCTTCACTTCAGGTTTACTGTATCCCTTGGACCTTCTTATTGACGATGAAACACAGAAATTGCATCGGAATTAAATTCAAAAGGCACAATGCCGACTTAAGTACAATAGGACTGACACTCTTAGTTCTATGATTTGAAACTCTCCTGTGAGTTCAGTTTTAGATTCCGATGCTTCACTTCAGGTTTACTGTATCCCTTTGTCCTTCTTATTGACGATAAAACACAGAAATTGCATCGGAATTTAATACAAAAGGCACAATGCCGACTTAAGT
This sequence comes from Schistocerca serialis cubense, assembly GCF_023864345.2. NCBI lineage: Eukaryota > Metazoa > Arthropoda > Insecta > Orthoptera > Acrididae > Schistocerca > Schistocerca serialis. Next base: position 21,035,865 of record NC_064647.1, on the reverse strand, counting down.
ACAATAGGACTGACACTCTTAGTTCTATGATTTGAAACTCTCCAGTGAGTCCAGTTTTAGATTCCGATGCTTCATTTCAGGTTTACTGTATCCCTTTGTCCTTCTTATTGACGATGAAGCACAGAAATCGCATCGGAATTAAATTCAAAAGGCACAATGCCGACTTAAGTACAAGGGGACAGACACTCCAACTTTCTATGATTTAAACCTCTCCTGTGAGTCCAGTTTTACATTCCGATGCTTCAATTCAGGTTTACTGTATCCCTTGGACCTTGTTATTGACGATGAAGCACAGATATTGCGTCGGAATTAAATTCAAAAGGCACAATATCGACTTAAGTACAAGAGGACAGACACTCCAACTTTCTATGAGTTAAACCTCTCCTGTGAGTCCAGTTTTAGATTCCGATGCTTCATTTCGGGTCCACTGTATCCCTTGGACCATCTTATTGACGTTGAAACACAGAAATATTATCGGAATTAAATTCAAAAGGCACAATGCTGACTTAACTACAAGAGGACAGACACTCTAACTTTCTATGATTTAAATCTCTCCTGTGAGTCTTGTTTTAGATTCCTATGCTTCACTTCACGTTTACTGTTTAACTTGAACCTCGTTATTGACGATGAAGCACAGAAATTGCATCGGAATTAAATTCAAAAGGCACAATGCCGATTTTCGTACAAGAGGACTGACACTCTAACTTTCTGTGATTTGAACTTCTCCTGTGAGTCCAGTTTTACATTCCGATGCTTCAATTCAGGTTTACTGTATCCCTTGGACCTTGATATTGACGATGAAGCACAGATATTGCGTCGGAATTAAATTCAAAAGGCACAATGTCGACTTAAGTACAAGAGGACTGACACTCTAACTTTCTATGATTTGAACCTCTCCTGTGAGTCCAGCTTTAGATTCCGATGCTTCACTTCAGGTTTACTGTATACCTTGGACCTTCTTATTGACGATGAAGCACAGAAATTGCATCGGAATTAAATTCAAAAGGCACAACGCCGACTTAAGTACAAGAGGACTGAAACTCTAATTTTCTATGATATGAATCTCTCCTGTGAGTCCAGTTTTAGATTCCGATGCCTCACCTCAGGTTTACCGTATACCTTGGACCTTCTTATTGACGATGAAGCAATGAAATTGCATCGGAATTAAATTCAAAAGGCACAATGCCGACTTACGTACAAGGGAACCGACACTCTAACTTTCTATGATTTGAACCTCTCCTGTAAGTCCAGTTTTACATTCTGATTCTTCAATTCAGGTTTACTGTATCCCTTGGACCTTGTTATTCACGATTAAGCACAGAAATTGCGTCGGAATTAAATTCAAAAGGCACAATGCCGACTTAAGTACAAGAGGACCGACACTCTAACGTGCGTTGATTTGAACCTTTCCTGTGAGTCCAGTTTTACATTCCGATGCTTCACTTCAGGTTTACTGTATCCCTTGGACCTTCTTATTGACGATGAAACACAGAAATTGCATCGGAATTAAATTCAAAAGGCACAATGCCGACTTAAGTACAATAGGACTGACACTCTTAGTTCTATGATTTGAAACTCTCCTGTGAGTTCAGTTTTAGATTCCGATGCTTCACTTCAGGTTTACTGTATCCCTTTGTCCTTCTTATTGACGATAAAACACAGAAATTGCATCGGAATTTAATACAAAAGGCACAATGCCGACTTAAGTACAATAGGACTGACACTCTTAGTTCTATGATTTGAAACTCTCCAGTGAGTCCAGTTTTAGATTCCGATGCTTCATTTCAGGTTTACTGTATCCCTTTGTCCTTCTTATTGACGATGAAGCACAGAAATCGCATCGAAATTAAATTCAAAAGGCACAATGCCGACTTAAGTACAAGGGGACAGACACTCCAACTTTCTATGATTTAAACCTCTCCTGTGAGTCCAGTTTTACATTCCGATGCTTCAATTCAGGTTTACTGTATCCCTTGGACCTTGTTATTGACGATGAAGCACAGATATTGCGTCGGAATTAAATTCAAAAGGCACAAGGTCGACTTAAGTACAAGAGGACAGACACTCCAACTTTCTATGATTTAAACCTCTCCTGTGAGTCCAGTTTTAGATTCCGATGCTTCATTTCGGGTTCACTGTATCCCTTGGACCATCTTATTGACGTTGAAACACAGAAATATTATCGGAATTACATTCAAAAGGCACAATGCTGACTTAACTACAAGAGGACAGACACTCTAACTTTCTATGATTTAAATCTCTCCTGTGAGTCTTGTTTTAGATTCCTATGCTTCACTTCACGTTTACTGTTTAACTTGAACCTCGTTATTGACGATGAAGCACAGAAATTGCATCGGAATTAAATTCAAAAGGCACAATGCCGATTTTCGTACAAGAGGACTGACACTCTAACTTTCTGTGATTTGAACTTCTCCTGTGAGTCCAGTTTTACATTCCGATGCTTCAATTCAGGTTTACTGTATCCCTTGGACCTTGATATTGACGATGAAGCACAGATATTGCGTCGGAATTAAATTCAAAAGGCACAATGTCGACTTAAGTACAAGAGGACTGACACTCTAACTTTCTATGATTTGAACCTCTCCTGTGAGTCCAGCTTTAGATTCCGATGCTTCACTTCAGGTTTACTGTATACCTTGGACCTTCTTATTGACGATGAAGCACAGAAATTGCATCGGAATTAAATTCAAAAGGCACAACGCCGACTTAAGTACAAGAGGAATGAAACTCTAATTTTCTATGATATGAATCTCTCCTGTGAGTCCAGTTTTAGATTCCGATGCTTCACCTCAGGTTTACTGTATACCTTGGACCTTCTTATTGACGATGAAGCAATGAAATTGCATCGGAATTAAATTCAAAAGGCACAATGCCGACTTACGTACAAGGGAACCGACACTCTAACTTTCTATGATTTGAGCCTCTCCTGTAAGTCCAGTTTTACATTCCGATGCTTCACTTCAGGTTTACTGTATCCCTAGGACCTTCTTATTGACGATGAAACACATAAATTCCATCCGAATTTAATACAAAATGTACAATGCCGTATTAAGTACAAAAGGACTGACACTCTAACTTTCTATGATTTGAACCTCGCCTGTGAGTCCAGTTTTACATTCCGATGCTTCACTTCAGGTTTACTGTATCCCTTGGACCTTCTTATTGACGATGAAACACAGAAATTGCATCGGAATTAAATTCAAAAGGCACAATGCCGACTTAAGTACAAGAGGACTGACACTCTAACTTTCTATGATTTAAATCTCTCCTGTGAGTCCAGTTATAGATTCCTATGCTTCACTTCACGTTTACTGTATACCTTGGACCTTGTTATTGACGATGAAGCACAGAAATTGCATCGGAATTAAATTCAAGAGGCACAATGCCGATTTACGTATAAGAGGACTGACACTCTAACTTTCTATGATTTGAACTTCTCCTGTGAGTCCAGTTTTAAATTCCGATGCTTCAATTCAGGTTTACTCTATCCCTTTAACCTTCTTATTGACGATAAAAGACAGAAATTGCATCGGAATTCAATACAACAGGCACAATGCCGACTTAAGTACAGGAGGACTGACACTCTAACTTTCTATGATTTGAACCTCTCCTGTGAGTCAGGTTTTACATTCCGATGCTTCACTTCAGGTATACTGTATCCCTGGGACCTTCTTATTGATGATGAAAAACAGAAATTGCATCGTAATTAAATTCAAAAGGCACAATGCCGACTTAAGTACAAGAGGACTGACACTCTAACTTTCTATGATTTAAATCTCTCCCGTGAGTCCAGTTATAGATTCCTACACTTCACGTTTACTGTATACCTTGGACCTTGTTATTGACGATGAAGCACAGAAATTGCATCGGAATTAAATTCAAAAGGCACAATGCCGATTTACGTACAATAGGACTGACACTCCAACTTTCTATGATTTGAACTTCTCCTGTGAGTCCAGTTTTACATTCCGATGCTTCAATTAAGGTTTACTGTATCCCCTGGACCTTGTAATTGACGATGAAGCACAGAAATTGCGTCGGAAATAAATTCAAAAGGCACAATGCCGACTTAAGTACAAGAGGACTGACACTCTCACATTCTATGATATGAACCTCTCCTGTGAGTTCAGTTTTAGATTCCGATGCTTCACTTCTCGTTTACTGTATACCTTGGACCTTCTTATTGACGATGAAGCACAGAAATTGCATCGGAATTAAATTCAAAAGGCACAATGCCGACTTACGTACACAAGGACTGACACTCTAACTTTCTATGATTTGAACCTCTCCTGTGAGTCCAGTTTTACATTCCGATGCTTCACTTCAGGTTTACTGTATCCCTTGGACCTTCTTATTGGCGATGAAACACAGAAATTGCATCGGAATTAAATTCAAATGGCACAATAGCGACTTAAGTACAAGAGGACTGAAACTCAAACTTTCTGTGATTAGAACGTCTCCTGTGAGTCCAGTTTTAGATTCCTATGCTGCACTTCTGGTTTACTGTATCCCTTGGACCTTCTTATTGACGGTGAAACACAGCAATTGCATCCAAAATTAATAGAAATGGCACAATGCCGACTTAAGTACAAGAGGACTGACACTCTATCTTGCTATGATTTGAACCTCTCCTGTGAGTCCAGTTTTACATTCCGATGCTTCACTTCAGGTTTACTGTATCGCTTGGACCTTCTTATTGACGATGAAACACATAAATTCAATCCGAATTTAATACAAAATGTACAATGCCGACTTAAGTACAAAAGGACTGACACTCTAACTTTCTAAGATTTGAACCCTTCCTGTGAGTCCAGTTTTACATTCCGATGCTTCACTTCAGGTTAACTGTATCCCTTGGACCTTCTTATTGACGATGAAACACAGATATTGCATCGGAATTAAATTCAAAAGGCACAATGCCGACTTAAGTACAATAGGACTGACACTCTTAGTTCTATGATTTGAAACTCTCCTGTGAGTTCAGTTTTAGATTCCGATGCTTCACTTCAGGTTTACTGTATCCCTTTGTCCTTCTTATTGACGATAAAACACAGAAATTGCATCGGAATTTAATACAAAAGGCACAATGCCGACTTAAGTACAATAGGACTGACACTCTTAGTTCTATGATTTGAAACTCTCCAGTGAGTCCAGTTTTAGATTCCGATGCTTCATTTCAGGTTTACTGTATCCCTTTGTCCTTCTTATTGACGATGAAGCACAGAAATCGCATCGGAATTAAATTCAAAAGGCACAATGCCGACTTAAGTACAAGGGGACAGACACTCCAACTTTCTATGATTTAAACCTCTCCTGTGAGTCCAGTTTTACATTCCGATGCTTCAATTCAGGTTTACTGTATCCCTTGGACCTTGTTATTGACGATGAAGCACAGATATTGCGTCGGAATTAAATTCAAAAGGCACAATGTCGACTTAAGTACAAGAGGACAGACACTCCAACTTTCTATGATTTAAACCTCTCCTGTGAGTCCAGTTTTAGATTCCGATGCTTCATATCGGGTTCACTGTATCCCTTGGACCTTCTTATTGACGTTGAAACACAGAAATATTATCGGAATTAAATTCAAAAGGCACAATGCTGACTTAACTACAAGAGGACAGACACTCTAACTTTCTATGATTTAAATCTCTCCTGTGAGTCTTGTTTTAGATTCCTATGCTTCACTTCACGTTTACTGTTTAACTTGAACCTCGTTATTGACAATGAAGCACAGAAATTGCATCGGAATTAAATTCAAAAGGCACAATGCCGATTTTCGTACAAGAGGACTGACACTCTAACTTTCTGTGATTTGAACTTCTCCTGTGAGTCCAGTTTTACATTCCGATGCTTCAATTCAGGTTTACTGTATCCCTTGGACCTTGTTATTGACGATGAAGCACAGATATTGCGTCGGAATTAAATTCAAAAGGCACAATGTCGACTTAAGTACAAGAGGACTGACACTCTAACTTTCTAAGATTTGAACCTCTCCTGTGAGTCCAGCTTTAGATTCCGATGCTTCACTTCAGGTTTACTGTATACCTTGGACCTTCTTATTGACGATGAAGCACAGAAATTGCATCGGAATTAAATTCAAAAGGCAGAACGCCGACTTAAGTACAAGAGGACTGAAACGCTAACTTTCTATGATATGAATCTCTCCTGTGAGTCCAGTTTTAGATTCCGATGCTTCACCTCAGGTTTACTGTATACCTTGGACCTTCTTATTGACGATGAAGCAATGAAATTGCATCGGAATTAAATTCAAAAGGCACAATGCCGACTTACGTACAAGGGAACCGACACTCTAACTTTCTATGATTTGAACCTCTCCTGTAAGTCCAGTTTTACATTCCGATGCTTCACTTCAGGTTTACTGTATCCCTAGGACCTTCTTATTGACGATGAAACACATAAATTCCATCCGAATTTAATACAAAATGTACAATGCCGGATTAAGTACAAAAGGACTGACACTCTAACTTTCTATGATTTGAACCTCGCTTGTGAGTCCAGTTTGACATTCCGATGCTTCACTTCAGGTTTACTGTATCCCTTGGACCTTCTTATTGACGATGAAACACAGAAATTGCATCGGAATTAAATTCAAAAGGCACAATGCCGACGTAAGTACAAGAGGACTGACACTCTAACTTTCTATGATATAAATCTCTCCTGTGAGCCCAGTTATAGATTCCTATGCTTCACTTCACGTTTACTGTATACCTTGGACCTTGTTATTGACGATGAAGCACAGAAATTGCATCGGAATTAAATTCAAGAGGCACAATGCCGATTTACGTACAAGAGGACTGACACTCTAACTTTCTATGATTTGAACTTCTCCTGTGAGTCCAGTTTTACATTCCGATGCTTCAATTCAGGTTTACTCTATCCCTTTAACCTTCTTATTGACGATAAAAGACAGAAATTGCATCGGAATTCAATACAACAGGCACAATGCCGACTTAAGTACAAGAGGACTGACACTCTAACTATCTATGATTTGAACCTCTCCTGTGAGTCAGGTTTTACATTCCGATGCTTCACTTCAGGTTTACTGTATCCCTGGGACCTTCTTATTGATGATGAAAAACAGAAATTGCATCGTAATTAAATTCAAAAGGCACAATGCCGACTTAAGTACAAGAGGACTGACTTTCTAACTTTCTATGATTTAAATCTCTCCCGTGAGTCCAGTTATAGATTCCTACACTTCACGTTTACTGTATACCTTGGACCTTGTTAATGACGATGAAGCACAGAAATTGCATCGGAATTAAATTCAAAAGGCACAATGCCGATTTACGTACAAGAGGACTGACACTCCAACTTTCTATGATTTGAACTTCTCCTGTGAGTCCAGTTTTACATTCCGATGCTTCAATTAAGGTTTACTGTATCCCCTGGACGTTGTAATTGACGATGAAGCACAGAAATTGCGTCGGAAATAAATTCAAAAGGCACAATGCCGACTTAAGTACAAGAGGACTGACACTCTCACATTCTATGATATGAACCTCTCCTGTGAGTTCAGTTTTAGATTCCGATGCTTCACTTCTCGTTTACTGTATACCTTGGACCTTCTTATTGACGATGAAGCACAGAAATTGCATCGGAATTAAATTCAAAAGGCACAATGCCGACTTACGTACACAAGGACTGACACTCTAACTTTCTATGATTTGAACCTCTCTTGTGAGTCCAGTTTTACATTCCGATGCTTCACTTCAGGTTTACTGTATCCCTTGGACCTTCTTATTGGCGATGAAACACAGAAATTGCATCCGAATTTAATACAAAAGGCACAATGCCGACTTAAGTACTAGATGACTGACACTCTAACTTTCTATGATTTAAATCTCTCCTGTGAGTCCAGTTTTAGATTCCTATGCTTCACTTCACGTTTACTGTATACCTTGGACATTGTTATTGACGTTGAAGACAAGAAATTGCATCGGAATTAAATTCAAAAGGCACAATGCCGATATACGTACAAGAGGACTGACACTCTAACTTTCTATGATTTGAACTTCTCCTGTGAGTCCAGTTTTACATTCCGATGCTTCAATTCAGGTTTACTGTATCCCTTGGACCTTGTTATTGACGATGAAGCACAGACATTGCGTCGGAAATAAATTCAAAAGGCACAATGCCGACTTAAGTACAAGAGGCTAACACTCTAACTCTCTATGATTTGAACCTCTCCTGTGAGTCCAGCTTTAGATTCCGATGCTTCACTTCAGGTTTACTGTATCACTTGGACCTTCTTATTGACGATGAAGCACAGAAATTGCGTCGGAATTATATTTAAAAAGCACTATGCCGACTTAAGTACAAGAGGACTGACACTCTAACTTTCTATGATTTGAACCTCTCCTGTGAGTCCAGTTTTTGATTCCGATGCTTCACCTCAGGTTTACTGTATACCTTGGACCTTCTTATTGACGATGAAAAAATGAAATTGCATCGGAATTAAATTCAAAAGGCGCAATGCCGACTTACGTACAAGGGGACAGGCACTCTAACTTTCTATGATTTGAACCTCTCCTGTGAGTCCAGTTTTACATTCCGATGCTTCACTTCAGGTTTACTGTATCCCTTGACCCTTCTTATTGACGATGAATCACAGAAATTGCATCGGAATTAAATTCAAATTGAACAATAGCGACTTAAGTACAAGAGGACTTAAACTCTAACTTTCTGTGATTTGAACCTCTCCTGTGGGTCCAGTTTTAGATTCCTATGCTGCACTTGTGGTTTACTGTATCCCTTGGACCTTCTTATTGTCGGTGAAACACAGCAATTGCATCCAAAATTAATAGAAATGGCACAATGCCGACTTAAGTACAAGAGGACTGACACTCTATCTTTCTATGATTTGAACCTCTCCTGTGAGTCCAGTTTTACATTCCGATGCTTCACTTCCGGTTTACTGTATCGCTTGGACCTTCTTATTGGCGATGAAACACAGAAATTGCATTTAAATTTAAGACAAAAGGCACAATGGCGACTTAAGTACAAGAGGACTGACACTCTAACTTTCTATGATTAGAACCTCTCCTGTGAGTCCAGTTTTAGATTCCTATGCTGCACTTCAGGTTTACTGTATCCCTTGGACCTTCTTATTGGCGATGAAACACAGAAATTGCATTTGAATTTAATACAAAAGGCACAATGGCGACTTAAGTACAAGAGGACTGACACTCTAATTTTCTATGATTAGAACGTCTCCTGTGAGTCCAGTTTTAGATTCCTATGCTGCACTTCTGGTTTACTGTATCCCTTGGACCTTCTTATTGACGGTGAAACACAGCAATTGCATCCAAAATTAATAGAAATGGCACAATGCCGACTTAAGTACAAGAGGACTGACACTCTATCTTTCTATGATTTGAACCTCTCCTGTGAGTCCAGTTTTACATTCCGATGCTTCACTTCAGGTTTACTGTATCGCTTGGACCTTCTTATTGACGATGAAAGACATAAATTCAATCCGAATTTAATACAAAATGTACAATGCCGACTTAAGTACAAAAGGACTGACACTCTAACTTTCTATGATTTGAACCTTTCCTGTGAGTCCAGTTTTACTTTCCGATGCTTCACTTCAGGTTTACTGTATCCCTTGGACCTTCTTATTGACGATGAAACACAGAAATTGCATCGGAATTAAATTCAAAAGGCACAATGCCGATTTACGCACAAGAGGACTGACACTCTAACTTTCTATGATTTGAACTTCTCCTGTGAGTCCAGTTTTACATTCCGATGCTTCAATTCAGGTTTACTGTATCCCTTGGACCTTGTTATTGACGATGAATCACAGATATTGCATCGGAATTAAATTCAAATTGAACAATAGCGACTTAAGTACAAGAGGACTTAAACTCTAACTTTCTGTGATTTGAACCTCTCCTGTGAGTCCAGTTTTAGATTCCTATGCTGCACTTGTGGTTTACTGTATCCCTTGGACCTTCTTATTGTCGGTGAAACACAGCAATTGCATCCAAAATTAATAGAAATGGCACAATGCCGACTTAAGTACAAGAGGACTGACACTCTATCTTTCTATGATTTGAACCTCTCCTGTGAGTCCAGTTTTACATTCCGATGCTTCACTTCCGGTTTACTGTATCGCTTGGACCTTCTTATTGGCGATGAAACACAGAAATTGCATTTAAATTTAAGACAAAAGGCACAATGGCGACTTAAGTACAAGAGGACTGACACTCTAACTTTCTATGATTAGAACCTCTCCTGTGAGTCCAGTTTTAGATTCCTATGCTGCACTTCAGGTTTACTGTATCCCTTGGACCTTCTTATTGGCGATGAAACACAGAAATTGCATTTGAATTTAATACAAAAGGCACAATGGCGACTTAAGTACAAGAGGACTGACACTCTAACTTTCTATGATTAGAACGTCTCCTGTGAGTCCAGTTTTAGATTCCTATGCTGCACTTCTGGTTTACTGTATCCCTTGGACCTTCTTATTGACGGTGAAACACAGCAATTGCATCCAAAATTAATAGAAATGGCACAATGCCGACTTAAGTACAAGAGGACTGACACTCTATCTTTCTATGATTTGAACCTCTCCTGTGAGACCAGTTTTACATTCCGATGCTTCACTTCAGGTTTACTGTATCGCTTGGACCTTCTTATTGACGATGAAAGACATAAATTCAATCTGAATTTAATACAAAATGTACAATGCCGACTTAAGTACAAAAGGACTGACACTCTAACTTTCTATGATTTGAACCTTTCCTGTGAGTCCAGTTTTACATTCCGATGCTTCACTTCAGGTTTACTGTATCCCTTGGACCTTCTTATTGACGATGAAACACAGAAATTGCACCGGAATTAAATTCAAAAGGCACAATGCCGATTTACGCACAAGAGGACTGACACTCTAACTTTCTATGATTTGAACTTCTCCTGTGAGTCCAGTTTTACATTCCGATGCTTCAATTCAGGTTTACTGTATCCCTTGGACCTTGTTATTGACGATGAAGCACAGAAATTGCGTCGGAATTAAAATCAAATGGCACAATGCCGATTTAAGTACAAGAGGACTGACACTCTTACTTTCTATGATTTGAACCTCTCCTGTGAGTCCAGTTTTAGATTCCGATGCTTCACTTCAGGTTTACTGTATACCTTGGACCTTCTTATTGACGATGAAGCAATGAAATTGCATCGGAATTATATTCAAAAAGCACAATGCCGACTTAAGTACAAGAGGACTGACACTCTAACTTTCGATGATTTGAACCTCTCCTGTGAGTCCCGTTTTAGATTCCGATGCTTCACTTCACGTTTACTGTAAACCTTGGACATTCTTATTGACGATGAAGCACGGAAATTGCGTCGGAATTAAATTCAAAAGGCTCAATGCCGACTTAAGTACAAGAGGTCTGACACTCTAACTGTCTATGATTTGAAACTCTCCTGTGAGTCCAGTTTTAGATTCCGATGCTTCACTTCAGGTTTACTGTATCCCTTGGTCCTTCTTATTGACGATGAAACACAGAAATTGCACTCGAATTTAATACAAAAGGCACAATGCCGACTTAAGTACAAGAGGACTGACACTCTATCTTGCTACGATTTGAAACCCTTCTGTGAGTCCAGTTTTAGATTCCGATGCTTCATTTCAGGTTTGCTGTATCCCTTGGACATTCTTATTGAAGATGAAGCACAGAAATTGCGTCGGAATTAAATTCAAAACGCACAATACCGGCCTAAGTACAAGAGGACTGACACTCTAACATTCTATGATTTGAACCTCTCCTGTGATTCCAGTTTTAGATTCCGATGCTTCACTTCAGGTTTACTGTATCACTTGGACCTTCTTATTGACGATGAAGCACAGAAATTGCGTCGGAATTATATTCAAAAAGCACAATGCCGACTTAAGTACAAGAGGACTGACACTCTAACTTTCTATGATTTGAACCTCTCCTGTGAGTCCAGTTTTAGATTCCGATGCTTCACCTCAGGTTTACTGTATACCTTGGACCTTCTTATTGACGATGTAGCAATGAAATTGCATCGGAATTAAATTGAAAAGGCACAATGCCGACTTAAGTACAAGAGGACAGACACTCCAACTTTCTATGATTTGAACCTCTCCTGTGAGTCCAGTTTTAGATTCCGATGCGTCACTTCAGTTTCACTGTATACCTTGGACCTTCTTATTGACGATGAAACACAGAAATATCATCGGAATTAAATTCAAAAGGCACAATGCTGACTTAAGTACAAGAGGACTGACACTCTAACTTTCTATTATTTAAATCTCTCCTGTGAGTCCAGTTTTAGATTCCGATGCTTCACTTCAGGTTTACTGTATACCTTGGACCTTCTTATTGACGATGAAGCAATGAAATTGCATCGGAATTAAATTGAAAAGGCACAATGCCGACTTATGTACAAGAGGACTGACACTCTGAGTTTCTATGATTTGAACCTCTCCTGTGAGTCCAGTTTTAGATTCCGATGCTTCATTTCAGGTTTGCTGTATCCCTTGGACATTCTTATTGAAGATGAAGCACAGAAATTGCGTCGGAATTAAATTCAAAACGCACAATACCGGCTTAAGTACAAGAGGACTGACACTCTAACATTCTATGATTTGAACCTCTCCTGTGAGTCCAGTTTTAGATTCCGATGCTTCACTTCAGGTTTACTGTATCACTTGGACCTTCTTATTGACGATGAAGCACAGAAATTGCGTCGGAATTATATTCAAAAAGCACAATGCCGACTTAAGTACAAGAGGACTGACACTCTAACTTTCTATGATTTGAACCTCTCCTGTGAGTCCAGTTTTAGATTCCGATGCTTCACCTCAGGTTTACTGTATACCTTGGACCTTCTTATTGACGATGTAGCAATGAAATTGCATCGGAATTAAATTGAAAAGGCACAATGCCTACTTAAGTACAAGAGGACAGACACTCCAACTTTCTATGATTTGAACCTCTCCTGTGAGTCCAGTTTTAAATTCCGATGCTTCACTTCAGGTTTATTGTATCCCTTTGACCTTCTTATTGGCGATGAAACACAGAAATTGCATCGGAATTAAATTCAAAAGGCACAATGCCTACTTAAGTACAAGAGGACTGACACTATAACTTTCTACTATGTGAACGTCTCCTGTGAGTCCCGTTTTAGATTCCGATGCTTCACTTCACGTTTACTGTAAACCTTGGACATTCTTATTGACGATGAAACACGGAAATTGCGTCGGAATTAAATTCAAAACGCACAATGCCGGCTTAAGTACGAGAGGACTGACACTCTAACATTCTATGATTTGAACCTCTCCTGTGTCGTCCAGTTTTAGATTCCGATGCTTCACTTCAGCTTTACTGTATACCTTGGACCTTCTTATCGACGATGAAGCAATGAAATTGCATCGGAATTGAATTCAAAAGCCACAATGCCGACTTACGTACAACGGGACCGACACTCTAACTTTCTATGATTTGAACCTCTCCTGTGAGTCCAGTTTTAGATTCCGACGCTTCACTTCAGGTTTGCTGTATACCTTGGATCTTCTTATTGACGATGAAACACAGAAATTGCATCGGAATTAAATTCAAAAGGCACAATGCCTACTTAAGTACAAGAGGACTGACACTATAACTTTCTACTATGTGAACGTCTCCTGTGAGTCCCGTTTTAGATTCCGATGCTTCACTTCACGTTTACTGTATCCCTTGGACCTTCTTATTGACGATGAAGCACATAAATTGCATCGGAATTTAATTCAAAAGGCTCAATGCCGACATACGTACAAGAGGACTGACTCTCTAACTTTCTATGATTTGAACCTCTCCTGTGAGTCCAGTTTTACATTCCGATGCTTCACTTCAGGTTTACTGTATCCCTTGGACCTACTTATTGACGATGAAGCACAGAAATTGCATCGGAAATAATTCAAAATTCACAATGCCGACTTAAGTACAAGAGGACTGACACTCTAACTTTCTATCATTTGAACCTATCCTGTGAGTCCAGTTTTAGATTCCGATGCTTCACTTCAGGTTTATTGTATCCCTTTGACCTTCTTATTGGCGATGAAACACAGATATTGCATCCGAATTTATACAAAAGGCACAATGCCGACTTCAGTACAAGAGGACTGACACTCTAACTTTCTATGATTTGAATCTGTTCTGTGAGTCCAGTTTTAGATTCCGATGCTTCACTTCAGGTTTGCTGTATCCCTTGGACCTTCTTATTGACGATGAAGCATAGATATTGCATCGGAATTAAATTCAAAGGCACAACGCCGACATAAGTACAAGAGGGCTGACACTCTAACTTTCTATGATATGAACCTCTCCTGTGAGTCCAGTTTTAAATTCCGATGCTTCACTTCGGGTTTACTGTATCCCTTTGACTTTCTTACTGACGATGAAACACAGAAATTGCATCTGAATTTAATACAAAAGGCACAATGCCGACTTAAGTACAAGAGGACTGACACTCTTACTTTCTATGATTTGAACCTCTGCTGTGAGTCCAGTTTTACATTCCGATGCTTCACTTCAGGTTTACTGTATTCATTGGACCTTCTCATTGACGATGAAACACAGAAATTGCATCCAAATTTAATACAAAAGGCACAATGCCGACTTAAGTACAAGAGGACTGACACTCTAAGAATCTATGATTTGAACCTCTCCTGTGAGTCCAGTTTTAGATTTCGATGCTTCACTTCAGGTTTATTGTATACCTTGGACCTTCTTATTGACGATGAAGCACAGAAATTGCGTCGGCATTTAATTCAAAAGGCACATTGCCGACTAATGTACAAGAGGACTGTCACTTGAACTTTCTATGATTTGAACCTCTCCTGTGAGTCCTGTTTTAGATTCCGATGCTTCACTTCAGGTTTACTGTATCCCTTGGACCTTCTTATTGACGATGAAACACAGATATGGCATCCGAATTTAATACAAAAGGCACAATGCCGACTTAAGTACAAGAGGACTGACCCTCTAAATTTCTATGATTTGAACCTCTCCTGTGAATCCAGTTTTAGATTCCGATGCTTCCCTTCTGGTTTACTGTATACCGTGGACCTTGTTATTGACGATGAAGCCCAGAAATTGCGTCGGAATTAAATTCAAAAGTCACAATGCCGACTTAAGTACAAGAGGACTGACACTCTAACGTTCTATGATTTGCACCACTCCTGTGAGTCCAGTTTTAGATTCCGATGCTTCACTTAAGGTTTACTGTATCCCTTGGACCTTCTTATTGACGATGAAGCACAGAAATTGCATCGGAAATAATTCAAAATTCACAATGACGACTTCAGTACAAGAGGGCTGACACTCTAACTTTCTATGATTTGAATCTGTTCTGTGAGTCCAGTTTTAGATTCCGATGCTTCACTTCAGGTTTACTGTATCCCTTGCACGTTCTTATTGACGATGAAATAGTGACATTGCATCCGAAATTAATACAAAATACACAATGCCGACTTACGTACAAGAGGACTGACACTATAACTTTCTATGATTTGAAACTCTCCTGTGAGTCCACTTTTAGATTCCGATGCTTCACTTCACGTTTACTGTATCCCTTGGACCTTCTTATTGACGAAGAAATACAGAAATTGCTTCGGAATTTAATACAAAAGGCACAATGCCGACGTAAGTACAAGAATACTGACACTCTAACGTGCTATGATTTGAAACTCTCCTGTGAATCCAGTTTCAGATTCCGATGCTTCACTTCAGGTTTACTGTATACCTTCACTTTCTTATTGACTATGTAGCACGGAAATTGCATCGGAATTAAATTCACAAGGCTCATTGCCGACTTAAGTACAAGAGGACTGACACTCTAACTTTCTATGATTTGAACTTCTCCTGTGAGTCCAGTTGTAGATTACGATGCTTCACTTCAGGTTTACTGTATCCCTTGGAAATTCTTATTGACGATGAAGCACAGAAATTGCATCGGAATTAAATTCAAAAGGCACAACGCGGACATAAGTCCAAGGGGACTGACACTCTAACTTTCTATTATTTAAATCTCTCCTGTGAGTCCAGTTTTAGATTCCGATGCTTCACTTCAGGTTTACTGTATACCTTGGACCTTCTTATTGACGATGAAGCAATGAAATTGCATCGGAATTAAATTGAAAAGGCACAATGCCGACTTATGTACAAGAGGACTGGCACTCTGAGTTTCTATGATTTGAACCTCTCCTGTGAGTCCAGTTTTAGATTCCGATGCTTCATTTCAGGTTTGCTGTATCCCTTGGACATTCTTATTGAAGATGAAGCACAGAAATTGCGTCGGAGTTAAATTCAAAACGCACATTACCGGCTTAAGTACAAGAGGACTGACACTCTAACATTCTATGATTTGAACCTCTCCTGTGAGTCCAGTTTTAGATTCCGATGCTTCACTTCAGGTTTACTGTATCACTTGGACCTTCTTATTGACGATGAAGCACAGAAATTGCGTCGGAATTATATTCAAAAAGCACAATGCCGACTTAAGTACAAGAGGACTGACACTCTAACTTTCTATGATTTGAACCTCTCCTGTGAGTCCAGTTTTAGATTCCGATGCTTCACCTCAGGTTTACTGTATACCTTGGACCTTCTTATTGACGATGTAGCAATGAAATTGCATCGGAATTAAATTGAAAAGGCACAATGCCGACTTAAGTACAAGAGGACAGACACTCCAACTTTCTATGATTTGAACCTCTCCTGTGAGTCCAGTTTTAAATTCCGATGCTTCACTTCAGGTTTATTGTATCCCTTTGACCTTCTTATTGGCGATGAAACACAGAAATTGCATCCAAATTTAATGCAAAAGGCACAATGCCGACTTAAGTACAAGAGGACTGACACTCTAACTTTCGATGATTTGAACCTCTCCTGTGAGTCCAGTTTTAGATTCCGATGCTTCACTTCACGTTTACTGTAAACCTTGGACATTCTTATTGACGATGAAACACGGAAATTGCGTCGGAATGAAATTCAAAACGCACAATGCCGGCTTAAGTACGAGAGGACTGACACTCTAACATTCTATGATTTGAACCTCTCCTGTGAGTCCAGTTTTAGATTCCGATGCTTCACTTCAGGTTTACTGTATACCTTGGACCTTCTTATCGACGATGAAGCAATGAAATTGCATCGGAATTGAATTCAAAAGCCACAATGCCGACTTACGTACAACGGGACCGACACTCTAACTTTCTATGATTTGAACCTCTCCTGTGAGTCCAGTTTTAGATTCCGACGCTTCACTTCAGGTTTGCTGTATACCTTGGATCTTCTTATTGACGAAGAAACACAGAAATTGCATCGGAATTAAATTCAAAAGGCACAATGCCTACTTAAGTACAAGAGGACTGACACTATAACTTTCTACTATGTGAACGTCTCCTGTGAGTCCCGTTTTAGATTCCGATGCTTCACTTCACGTTTACTGTATCCCTTGGACCTTCTTATTGACGATGAAGCACATAAATTGCATCGGAATTTAATTCAAAAGGCTCAATGCCGACTTACGTACAAGAGGACTGACTCTCTAACTTTCTATGATTTGAACCTCTCCTGTGAGTCCAGTTTTACATTGCGATGCTTCACTTCAGGTTTACTGTATCCCTTGGACCTACTTATTGACGATGAAGCACAGAAATTGCATCGGAAATAATTCAAAAGTCACAATGCCGACTTAAGTACAAGAGGACTGACACTCTAACTTTCTATCATTTGAACCTATCATGTGAGTCCAGTTTTAGATTCCGATGCTTCACTTCAGGTTTATTGTATCCCTTTGACATTCTTATTGGCGATGAAACACAGATATTGCATCCGAATTTATACAAAAGGCACAATGCCGACTTCAGTACAAGAGGACTGACACTCTAACTTTCTATGATTTGAATCTGTTCTGTGAGTCCAGTTTTAGATTCCGATGCTTCACTTCAGGTTTGCTGTATCCCTTGGACCTTCTTATTGACGATGAAGCATAGATATTGCATCGGAATTAAATTCAAAGGCACAACGCCGACATAAGTACAAGAGGACTGACACTCTAACTTTCTATGATATGAACCTCTCCTGTGAGTCCAGTTTTAAATTCCGATGCTTCACTTCGGGTTTACTGTATCCCTTTGACTTTCTTACTGACGATGAAACACAGAAATTGCATCTGAATTTAATACAAAAGGCACAATGCCGACTTAAGTACAAGAGGACTGACACTCTTACTTTCTATGATTTGAACCTCTGCTGTGAGTCCAGTTTTACATTCCGATGCTTCACTTCAGGTTTACTGTATTCATTGGACCTTCTCATTGACGATGAAACACAGAAATTGCATCCAAATTTAATACAAAAGGCACAATGCCGACTTAAGTACAAGAGGACTGACACTCTAAGAATCTATGATTTGAACCTCTCCTGTGAGTCCAGTTTTAGATTTCGATGCTTCACTTCAGGTTTATTGTATACCTTGGACCTTCTTATTGACGATGAAGCACAGAAATTGCGTCGGCATTTAATTCAAAAGGCACATTGCCGACTAATGTACAAGAGGACTGTCACTTGAACTTTCTATGATTTGCACCTCTCCTGTGAGTCCAGTTTTAGATTCCGATGCTTCACTTCAGGTTTACTGTATCCCTTGGACCTTCTTATTGACGATGAAACACAGATATGGCATCCGAATTTAATACAAAAGGCACAATGCCGACTTAAGTACAAGAGGACTGACACTCTAAATTTCTATGATTTGAACCTCTCCTGTGAATCCAGTTTTAGATTCCGATGCTTCCCTTCTGGTTTACTGTATACCGTGGACCTTGTTATTGACGATGAAGCCCAGAAATTGCGTCGGAATTAAATTCAAAAGGCACAATGCCGACTTAAGTACAAGAGGACTGACACTCTAACGTTCTATGATTTGCACCACTCCTGTGAGTCCAGTTTTAGATTCCGATGCTTCACTTAAGGTTTACTGTATCCCTTGGACCCTCTTATTGACGATGAAGCACAGAAATTGCATCGGAAATAATTCAAAATTCACAATGACGACTTCAGTACAAGAGGGCTGACACTCTAACTTTCTATGATTTGAATCTGTTCTGTGAGTCCAGTTTTAGATTCCGATGCTTCACTTCAGGTTTACTGTATCCCTTGCACGTTCTTATTGACGATGAAATAGTGACATTGCATCCGAAATTAATACAAAATACACAATGCCGACTTACGTACAAGAGGACTGTTACTATAACTTTCTATGATTTGAAACTCTCCTGTGAGTCCACTTTTAGATTCCGATGCTTCACTTCACGTTTACTGTATACCTTGGACCTTCTTATTGACGAAGAAATACAGAAATTGCTTCGGAATTTAATACAAAAGGCACAATGCCGACGTAAGTACAAGAATACTGACACTCTAACGTGCTATGATTTGAAACTCTCCTGTGAATCCAGTTTCAGATTCCGATGCTTCACTTCAGGTTTACTGTATACCTTCACTTTCTTATTGACTATGTAGCACGGAAATTGCATCGGAATTAAATTCACAAGGCTCATTGCCGACTTAAGTACAAGAGGACTGACACTCTAACTTTCTATGATTTGAACTTCTCCTGTGAGTCCAGTTGTAGATTACGATGCTTCACTTCAGGTTTACTGTATCCCTTGGAAATTCTTATTGACGATGAAGCACAGAAATTGCATCGGAATTAAATTCAAAAGGTACAACGCGGACATAAGTCCAAGGGGACTGACACTCTAACTTTCTATGATTTGAAACTCTCCTGCGAGAATAGTTTTAGATTCCGATGCTTCACTTCAGGTTTACTGTATCCCTTGGACCTCCTTATTGGTGATGAAACACAGAAATTGCATCCGAATTTAATCCAAAAGGCATAATGCCGACCTCAGTACAAGAGGATTGACACTCTAACTCTCTATGTTTTGAACCTCTCCCCTGAGTCCCGTTTTAGATTCTGATGCTTCACATCAGGTTTACTGTATCCCTTGGACCTTCTTATGGACGATGAAGCATAGAAATTGCATCGGAATTAAATTCAAAGGCACAACGCCGACATAAGTACAAGAGGACTGACACTCTAACTTTCTATGATATGAACCTCTCCTGTGAGTCCAGTTTTAGATTCCGATGCTTCACTTCAGGTTTACTGTATCCCTTTGACTTTCTTACTGACGATGAAACACAGAAATTGCATCTGAATGTAATGCAAAAGGCACAATGCCGACTTACGTACAAGAGGACTGACACTCTAACTTTCTATGGTTTGAAACTCTCCTGTGAGTCCAGTTTTAGATACAAATGCTTCACTTCAGGTTTACTGTATCCCTTGGACCTCCTTATTGACGATGAAACAAAGAAATTGCATCCGAATTTAATACAAAAGGCACAATGCCGGCTTAAGTACGAGAGGACTGACCCTCTAACTTACTATGATTTTAACCTCTGCTGTGAGTCCAGTTTTACATTCCGATGCTTCACTTCAGGTTTACTGTATCCATTGGACCTTCTTATTCACGATGAAACACAGAAATTGCATCCGAATTTAATACAAAAGCCACAATGCCGACTTACGTACAAGAGGACTGACACTCAAACTTTCTACGATTTTAACGTCTCCTGTGAGTCCAGTTTTAGATTCCGATGCTTCACTTCACGTTTACTGTATACCTTGGACCTTCTTATTGACGATGAAGCAATGAAATTGCATCGGAATTAAATTGAAAATGCACAATGCCGACTTATGTACAAGAGGACTGACACTCTGAGTTTCTATGATTTGAACCTCTCCTGTGAGTCCAGTTTTAGATTCCGATGCTTTACTTCAGGTTTACTGTATCCCTTGGACCTTCTTATTGACGATGAAACACAGAAATTGCACTCGAATTTAATACAAAAGGCACAATGCCGACTTAAGTACAAGAGGACTGACACTCTAACTTTCTACGATTTGAAACTCTTCTGTGAGTCCAGTTTTAGATTCCGATGCTTCATTTCAGGTTTGCTGTATCCCTTGAACATTCTTATTGAAGATGAAGCACAGAAATTGCGTCGGAATTAAATTCAAAACGCACAATGCCGGCTTAAGTACAAGAGGACTGACACTCTAACTTTCTATGATTTGAACCTCTCCTGTGAGTCCAGTTTTAGATTCCGATGCTTCACTTCAGGTTTACTGTATACCTTGGACCTTCTTATTGACGATGAAGCAATGAAATTGCATCGAAATGAAATTCAAAAGCCACAATGCCGACTTACGTACAAGGGGACTGACACTCTAACTTTCTATGATTTGAACCTCTCCTGTGATTCCAGTTTTACATTCCGATGCTTCACTTCAGGTTTACTGTATCCCTTTGACTATCTTATTGACGATGAAACACAGAAATTGCATCTGAATTTAATACAAAAGGCACAATGCCGACTTAAGTACAAGAGGACTGACACTCTAACTTTCAATGATTTGAAACTCTCCTGTGAGTCCAGTTTTAGATTCCGATGCTTCACTTCAGGTTTACTGTATCCCTTGGACCTCCTTATTGACGATGAAACACAGAAATTGCATCCGAATTTAATACAAAGGGCACAATGCCGAATTAAGTACAAGAGGACTGACCCTCTAACTTTCTATGATTTGAACCTCTGCTGTGAGTCCAGTTTTACATTCCGATGCTTCACTTCAGGTTTCCTGTATCCATTGGACCTTCTTATTGACGATGAAACACAGAAATTGCATCCGAATTTAATACAAAAGGCACAATGCCGACTTAAGTACAAGAGGATGACACTCTAAGATTCTATGATTTGAACCTCTCCTGTGAGTCCAGTTTTAGATTCCGATGCTTCCCTTCAGGTTTGCTGTATACCTTGGACCTTCTTATTGACGATGAAGCACAGAAATTGCGTCGGCATTTAATTCAAAAAGCACAATGCCGACTAATGTACAAGAGGACTGACACTTGAACTTTCTATGATTTGAACCTCTGCTGTGAGTCCAGTTTTAGATTCCGATGCTTCACTTCACGTTTACTGTATCCCTTGGACCTTCTTATTGACGATGAAACACAGAAATTGCATCGAAATTAAATTCAAAAGGCACAATGCCTACTTAAGTACAAGAGGACTGACACTCTAACTTTCAACGATTTGAACGTCTCCTGTGAGTCCAGTTTTAGATTCCGATGCTTCTTTTCTCGTTTACTGTATCCCTTGGACCTTCTTATTGACGATGAAGCACATAAATTGCATCGGAATTTAATTCAAAAGGCTCAATGCCGACTTACGTACAAGAGGACTGACTCTCTAACTTTCTATGATTTGAACCTCTCCTGTGAGTCCAGTTTTACATTCCGATGCTTCACTTCAGGTCTACAGTATCCCTTGGACCTTCTTATTCACGATGAAGCACAGAAATTGCATGGGAATTTAATACAAATGGCACAATGCCGACTTAAGTACAAGAGGACTGACACTCTAACTCTCTTTGATTTGAAACTCTCCTGTGAGTCCAGTTTTAGATTCCGATGCTTCAATTCAGGTTTACTGTATCCCTTGGACCCTCTTATTGACGATGTAACACAGAAATTGCACTCGAATTTAATACAAAAGCACAATGCCGACTTAAGTACAAGGAGACTGTGACTCTAACTTTCTGTGATTTGGAACCCTTCTGTGAGTCCAGTTTTAGATTCCGATGCTTCACTTCAGGTTTAATGTATCCCTTGGACCTTCTTATTGACGATGAAGCACAGAAATTGCGTCGGAATTAAATTCAAAAACCACAATGCCGTCTTAAGTACAAGAGGACAGACTCTCTAACTATCTATGATTTGAATCTCTCCTGTGAGTCCAGTTTTAGATTCCGATGCTTCACTTCAGGTTTACTGTTTACCTTGGACCTTCTTATTGACGATGAAGCAATGATATTGCATCGGAATTAAATTCAAAAGCCACAAAGCCGACTTACGTACAAGGGGACTGACACTCTAACTTTCTGTGATTTGAACCTCTCCTGTGAGTCCAGTTTTACATTCCGATGCTTCACTTCAGGTTTACTGTATCCCATGGACCTTCTTATTGACAATGAAACACAGAAATTGCATCCGAATTTAATACAAAAGGCATAATGCCGACTTAAGTACAAGAGAACTGACACTCAAACTTTGTATGATTTGAACCTCTCCTGTGAGTCCAGTTTTAGATTCCGATGCTTCACTTCAGGTTTACTGTATACCTTGGACTCTCTTATTGACGATGTAGCACGGAAATTGCGTCGGAATTAAATTCAAAACACTCAATGCCGACTTCAGTACAAGAAGACTGACACTCTAACTTTCAATGATTTGAACCTCCCCTGTAAGTCCAGTTTTAGATTCCGATGCTTCACTTCAGGTTTACTGTATCCCTTGGACCTTCTTATTGACGATGAAGCTCAGAAATTGCATCGGAATTAAATTCAAAAGGCACAACGCCGACATAAGTACAAGAGGACTGACACTCTAACTTTCTATGATATGAACCTCTCCTGCGAGTCCAGTTTTAGATTCCGATGCTTCACTTCAGGTTTACTGTATCCCTTTGACTTTCTTATTGACGATGGAACACAGAAATTGCATCTGAATTTAATACAAAAGGCACAATGCCGCCTTAAGTTCAAGAGGACTGACACTCTAACTATCTATGATTTAAAACTCTCCTGTGAGTCCAGTTTTAGATTCCGATGCTTCACTTCAGGTTTACTGTATCTCTTGGACCTCCTTATTGGCGATGAAACACAGAAATTGCATCCGAATTTAATAGAAAAGGCACAATGCCGACTTAAGTACAAGAGGACTGACCCTCTAACTTTCTATGATTTGAACCTCTGCTGTGAGTCCAGTTTTACATTCCGATCCTTCACTTCAGGTTTACTGTATCCATTGGACCTTCTTATTGACGATGAAACACAGAAATTGCATCCGAATTCAGTACAAACGGCACAATGCCGTCTTAAGTACAAGAGTACTGACACTCTAAGATTCTATGATTTGAACCCATCCTGTGTGTCCAGTTTTAGAATTCGATGCTTCACTTCAGCTTTAATGTATACCTTGGACCTTCTTATTGACGATGAAGCACAGAAATTGCGTCGGCATTTAATTCAAAAGGCACAATGCCGACTAATGTACAAGAGGACTGTCACTTGAACTTTCTATGATTTGAACCTCTCCTGTGAGTCCAGTTTAAGATTCCGATGCTTCACTTCAGGTTTACTGTATCCCTTGGACCTTCTTATTGACGATGAAACACAGTAATTGCATCGGAATTAAATTCAAAAGGCACAATGCCGACTTAAGTACAAGAGGACTGACACTCTAACTTTCTACGATTTGAACGTCTCCTGTGAGTCCAGTTTTAGATTCCGATGCTTCACTTCACGTGTACTGTATCCCTTGGACCCTCTTATTGACGATGAAACACAGTAATTGCATCGGAATTAAATTCAAAAGGCACAATGCCGACTTAAGTACAAGAGGACTGACACTCTAACTTTCTACGATTTGAACGTCTCCTGTGAGTCCAGTTTTACATTTCGATGCTTCACTTCAGCTTTATTGTATCCCTTTGACCTTCTTATTGGCGATGAAACACAGAAATTGCATCCGATTTTAATGCTAAAGGCACAATGCCTACTTAAGTACAAGAGGACTGACACTCTAACCTTCTATGATTTGAACCTCTCCTGTGAGTCCTGTTTTAGATTCCGATGCTTCACGTCACGTTTACTGTTAACCTTGGACATTCTTATTGACGATGAAGCTCGGAAATTGCGTCGGAATTATATTCAAAAGGCTCAATGCCGATTTAAGTACAAGAGGACTGACACTCTGACTTTCTATGATTTGAAACTCTCCTGTGAGTCCAGTTTTTGATTCCGATGCTTCACTTCAGGTTTACTGTATCCCTTGGACCTTCTTATTGACGATGAAGCACAGATATTGAATCGGAATTAAATTCAAAATGCACAACGCCGACTTAAGTACAAGAGGACTGACACTCTAACTTTCTATGATATGAACCTCTCCTGTGAGTCCAGTTTTAGACCCCGATGCTTCACTTCAGGTTTACTGTATCTCTTTGACCTTCTTATTGACGATGAAACACAGAAATTGCATCCGAATTTAATACAAATGGCACAATGTCGACTTAAGTACAAGAGGACTGACACTCTAACTGTCTATGATTTGAAACACTCCTGTGAGTCCAGTTTTAGATTCCGATGCTTCACTTAAGGTTTACTGTATCCCTCGGACCCTCTTATTGACGATGAAGCACAGAAATTGCGACGGAATTAAATTCAAAAAGGACAATGCCGTCTTAAGTACAAGAGGACAGACACTCTAACTATCTATGATTTGAACCTCTCCTGTGAGTCCAGTTTTAGATTCCGATGCTTGACTTCAGGTTTACTGTATACCTTGGACCTTCTTATTGACGATGAAGCAATGATATTGCATCGGGATTAAATTCAAAAGCCACTAAGCCGACTTACGTACTAGGGGACTGACACTCTAACTTTCTATGATTTGAACCTCTCCTGTGAGTCCAGTTTTACATTCCGATGCTTCACTTCATGTTTACTGTATCCCATGGACCTTCTTATTGACAATGAATCACAGAAATTGCATCCGAATTTAATACAAAAGGCATAATGCCGACTTAAGTACAAGAGAACTGACACTCAAGCTTTGTATGATTTGAACCTCTCCTGTGAGTCCAGTTTTAGATTCCGATGCTTCATTTCAGGTTTACTGTATACCTTGGACTTTCTTATTGACGATGTTGCACGGAAATTGCGTCAGAATTAAATTCAAAAGGCTCAATGCCGACTTAAGTACAAGAGGACTGACACTCTAACTTTCTATGATTTGAAACTCTCCTGTGAATCCAGTTTTAGATTCCGATGCTTCACTTCAGGTTTACTGTATCCCTTGGACCTTCTTATTGACGATGAAGCACAGAAATTGCATCGGAATTAGATTCAAAAGGCACAACGCCGACATAAGTACAAGAGGACTGACACTCTAACTTTATATGATATGAACCTCTCCTGCGAGTCCAGTTTTAGATTCCGATGCTTCACTTCAGGTTTACTGTATCCCTTTGACTTTCTTATTGACGATGAAACACAGAAATGGCATCTGAATTTAATACAAAAGGCACAATGCCGCCTTAAGTTCAAGAAGACTGACACCCTAAATATCTATGATTTAAAACTCTCCTGTGAGTCCAGTTTTAGATTCCGATGCTTCACTTCAGGTTTACTGTATCTCTTGGACCTCCTTATTGGCGATGAAACACAGAAATTGCATCCGAATTTAATACAAAAGGCAGAATGCCGACTTAAGTACAAGAGGACTGACCCTCTAACTTTCTATGATTTGAACCTCTGCTGTGAGTCCAGTTTTACATTCCGATGCTTCACTTCAGGTTTACTGTATCCATTGGACCTTCTTATTGACGATGAAACACAGAAATTGCATCTGAATTAAGTACAAAAGGCACAATGCCGACTTAAGTACAAGAGGAATGACACTCTAAGATTCTATAATTTGAACCTCTCCTGGGTGTCCAGTTTTAGAAATCGATGCTTCACTTCAGGTTTACTGTATACCTTGGACCTTCTTATTGACGATGAAGCACAGAAATTGAGTCGGCATTTAATTCAAAAGGCACAATGCCGACTAATGTACAAGAAGACTGTCACTTGAGCTCTCTATGATTTGAACCTCTCCTGTGAATCCAGTTTAAGATTCCGATGCTTCACTTCAGGTTTACAGTATCCCTTGGACCTTCTTATTGACGATGAAACACAGAAATTGCATCCGAATTTAATACAAAAGGCACAATGCCGACTTAAGTACAAGAGGACTGACACTCTATATTTCTATGATTTGAACCTCTCCAGTGAGTCCAGTTTCAGAATCCGATGCTTCCCTTCTGGTTTACTGTATACCGTGGACCTTGTTATTGACGATGAAGCCCAGAAATTGCGTCGGAATTAAATTCAAAAGGCACAATGCCGACATAAGTACAAGAGGACTGACACTCTAACTTTCTATGATTTGCACCTCTCCTGTGAGTCCAGTTTTAGATTCCGATGCTTCACTTCAGGTTTACTGTATCCCTTGGACCTTCTTATTGACGATGAAGCACAGAAATTGCATCGGAAATAATTCATAATTCACAATGACGAATTAAGTACAAGAGGACTGACACTCTAACTTTATATGATTTCAACCTCTCCTGTGAGTCCAGTTTTAGATTCCGATGCTTCACTTCAGGTTTATTGTATCCCTTTGACCTTCTTATTGGCGATGAAACACAGATATTGCATCCGAATTTATACAAAAGGCACAATAACGACTTCAGTACAAGTGGACTGACACTCTAAGTTTCTATGATTTGAATCTGTTCTGTGAGTCCAGTTTTAGATTCGGATGCTTCACTTCAGGTTTACTGTATCCCTTGCACCCTCTTATTGACGATGAAATAGTGAAATTGCATCCGAAATTAATACAAAAGACACAATGCCGACTTAAGTACAAGAGGACTGACACTATAACTTTCTATGATTTGAAACTCTCCTGTGAGTACAGTTTTAGATTCCGATGCTTCTTTTCACGTTTACTGTATCCCTTGGACCTTCTTATTGACGAAGAAATACAGAAATTGCATCCGAATTTAATACAAAAGGCACAATGCCGACTTAAGTACAAGAAAACTGACACTCTAACGTGCTATGATTTGAAACTCTCCTGTGAATCCAGTTTCAGATTCTGATGCTTCACTTCAGGTTTACTGTATACCTTGGACTTTCTTATTGACGATGTAGCACGGAAATTGCATCGGAATTAAATTCACAAAGCTCAATGCCGACTTAAGTACAAGAGGACAGACACTCTAACTTTCTATGATTTGAACTTCTCCTGTGAGTCCAGTTTTAGATTCCGATGCTTCACTTCAGGTTTACTGTATCCCTTGGACCTTCTTATTGACGATGAAGCACAGAAATTGCATCGGAATTAAATTCAAAAGGCACAACGTGGACATAAGTATAAGGGGACTGACACTCTAACTTTCTATGATTTGGAACTCTCCTGTGAGTCCAGTTTTAGATTCCGATGCTTCACTTCAGGTTTACTGTATCCCTTGGACATCCTTATTGACGATGAAACACAGAAATTGCATCCGAATTTAATACAAAAGGCATAATGCCGACCTAAGTACAAGAGGACTGACACTCTAACTTTCTATGATTTGAACCTCTCCCGTGAGTCCAGTTTTAGATTCCGATGCTTCACTTCAGGTTTACTGTATCCCTTGGACCTTCTTATTGACGATGAAGCATAGAAAATGCATCGGAATTAAATTCAAAGGCACAACGCCGACATAAGTACAAGAGGACTGACACTCTAACTTTCCTTGATATGAACCTCTCCTGTGAGTCCAGTTTTAGATTCCAATGCTTCACTTCAGGTTTACTGTAACCCTTTGACTGTCTTACTGTCGATGAAACACAGAAATTGCATCTGAATTTAATACAAAAGTCACAATGCCGACTTAAGTACGAGAGGACTGACACTCTTACTTTCTATGATTTGAACCTCTGCTGAAAGTCCAGTTTTACATTCCGATGCTTCACTTCAGGTTTACCGTGTCCATTGGACCTTCTTATTGACGATGAAACACAGAAATTGCATCCGAATTTAATACAAAAGGCAAAATGCTGACTTAAGTACAAGAGGTCTGACACTCTAAGATTCTATGATTTGAACCTCTCCTGTGAGTCCAGTTTTAGATTTCGATGCTTCACTTCAGGTTTACTGTATACCTTGGACCTTCTTATTGACGATGAAGCACAGAAATTGCGTCGGCATTTAATTCAAAAGGCACAATGCCGATAAATGTACAAGAGGACTGTCACTTGAACTTTCTATGATTTGAACCACTCCTGTGAGTCCAGTTTTAGATTCCGATGGTTCACTTCAGGTTTACTGTATCCCTTGGACCTTCTTATTGACGATGAAACACAGTAATTGAATCGGAATTAAATTCAAAAGGCACAATGCCGACTTAAGTACAAGAGGACTGACACTCTAACTTTCTACGATTTGAACGTCTCCTGTGCGTCCAGTTTTAGATTCCGATGCTTCACTTCACGTTTACTGTATCCCTTGGACCTTCTTATTGACGATGAAGCACATAAATTGCATCGGAATTTAATTCGTAAGGCTCAATGCCGACTTTCGCACAAGAGGACTGACTCTCTAACTTTCTATGATTTGAACCTCTCCTGTGAGTCCAGTTTTACATTCTGATGGTTCACTTCAGGTTTACAGTATCCCTTGGACCTTCTTATTGACGATGAAACACAGAAATTGCATCCGAATTTAATACAAATGGCACAATGCCGACTTAAGTACAAGAGGACTGACACTCTAAATTTCTATGATTTGAACCTCTCCTGTGAGTCAAGTTTTAGATTCCGATGCTTCCCTTTTGGTTTACTGTATACCGTGGACCTTGTTATTGACGATGAAGCCCAGAAATTACGTCGGAATTAAATTCAAAAGGCACAATGACGACTTAAGTACAAGAGGACTGACACTCTAACTTTCTACGATTTGAACCTCTCCTGTGAGTCCAGTTTTAGATTCCGATGCTTCACTTCAGGTTTATTGTATCCCTTTGACCTTCTTATTGGCGATGAAACACAGATATTGCATCCGAATTTATACAAAAGGCACAATGACGACTTAAGTACAAGAATACTGACACTCTAACTGCCTATGATTTGAATCTGTTCTGTGAGTCCAGTTTTAGATTCCGATGCTTCACTTCAGGTTTACTGTATCCCTTGCACCTTCTTATTGACGATGAAATAGTGAAATTGTATCCGAAATTAATACAAAAGACACAATGCCGACTTATGTACAAGAGGACTGACACTATAACTTTCTATGATTTGAAACTCTCCTGTGAGTCCAGTTTTAGATTCCGATGCTTCTTTTCACGTTTACTGTATCCCTTGGACCTTCTTATTGACGAAGAAATACAGAAATTGCATCCGAATTTAATACAAAAGGCACAATGCCGACTTAAGTACAAGAATACTGACACTCTAACGTGCTATGATTTGAAACTCTCCTGTGAATCCAGTTTCAGATTCTGATGCTTCACTTCAGGTTCACTGTATCCCTTGGACATCCTTATTGACGATGAAACACAGAAATTGCATCCGAATTTAATACAAAAGGCATAATGCCGACCTAAGAACAAGAGGACTGACACTCTAACTTTCTGTGATTTGAACGTCTCCCGTGAGACCAGTTTTAGATTCCGATGCTTCACTTCAGGTTTACTGTATCCCTTGGACCTTCTTATTGGCGATGAAGCATAGAAATTGCATCGGAATTAAATTCACAAGGCTCAATGCCGACTTAAGTACAAGAGGACAGACACTCTAACTTTCTATGATTTGAACTTCTCCTGTGAGTCCAGTTTTAGATTCCGATGCTTCACTTCAGGTTTACTGTATCCCTTGGTCCTTCTTATTGACGATGAAGCACAGAAATTGCATCGGAATTAAATTCAAAAGGCACAACGCGGACATAAGTATAAGGGGACTGACCCTCTAACGTTCTATGATTTGGAACTCTCCTGTGAGTCCAGTTTTAGATTCTGATGCTTGACTTCGGGTTTACTGTATCCCTTGGACATCCTTATTGACGATGAAACACAGAAATTGCATCCGAATTTAATACAAAAGGCACAATGCCGGCTTAAGTACGAGAGGACTGACCCTCTAACTTACTATGATTTTAACCCCTGCTGTGAGTCCAGTTTTACATTCCGATGCTTCACTTCAGGTTTACTGTATCCATTGGACCTTCTTATTCACGATGAAACACAGAAATTGCATCCGAATTTAATACAAAAGGCACAATGCCGACTTACGTACAAGAGGACTGACACTCAAACTTTCTACGATTTTAACGTCTCCTGTGAGTCCAGTTTTAGATTCCGATGCTTCACTTCACGTTTACTGTATACCTTGGACCTTCTTATTGACGATGAAGCAATGAAATTGCATCGGAATTAAATTGAAAAGGCACAATGCCGACTTATGTACAAGAGGACTGACACTCTAACTTTCTATGATTTGAACCTCTCCTGTGAGTCCAGTTTTAGATTCCGATGATTCACTTCAGGTTTACTGGATACCTTGGACCTTCTTATTGACTATGAAGCAATGAAATTGCATCGAAATGAAATTCAAAAGCCACAATGCCGACTTACGTACAAGGGGACTGACACTCTAACTTTCTATGATTTGAACCTCTCCTGTGATTCCAGTTTTACATTCCGATGCTTCACTTCAGGTTTACTGTATCCCTTTGACTTTCTTATTGACGATGAAACACAGAAATTGCATCTGAATGTAATACAAAAGGCACAATGCCGACTTAAGTACAAGAGGACTGACACTCTAACTTTCAATGATTTGAAACTCTCCTGTGAGTCCAGTTTTAGATTCCGATGCTTCACTTCAGGTTTGCTGTATACCTTGGACCTTCTTATTGACGATGAAGCACAGAAATGGCGTCGGCATTTAATTCAAAAAGCACAATGCCGACTAATGTACAAGAGGACTGACACTTCAACTTTCTATGATTTGAACCTCTCCTGTGAGTCCAGTTTTAGATTCCGATGCTTCACTTCACTTTTACTGTATCCCTTGGACCTTCTTATTGACGATGAAACACAGAAATTGAATCGAAATTAAATTCAAAAGGCACAATGCCGACTTAAGTACAAGAGGACTGACACTCTAACTGTCTTTGTTTTGAAACTCTCCTGTGAGTCCAGTTTTAGATTCTGATGCTTCACTTCAGGTTTACTGTATACCTTGGACCCTCTTATTGACGATGTAACACAGAAATTGCACTCGAATTTAATACAAAAGCACAATGCCGACTTAAGTACAAGGGGACTGTGACTCTAACTTTCTGTGATTTGGAACCCTTCTGTGAGTCCAGTTTTAGATTCCGATGCTTCACTTCAGGTTTAATGTATCCCTTGGACCTTCTTATTGACGATGAAGCACAGAAATTGCGTCGGAATTAAATTCAAAAACCACAATGCCGTCTTAAGTACAAGAGGATAGACTCTCTAACTATCTATGATTTGAATGTCTCCTGTGAGTCCAGTTTTAGATTCCGATGCTTGACTTCAGGTTTACTGGATACCTTGGACCTTCTTATTGACGATGAAGCAATGATATTGCATCGGAAATAAATTCAAAAGCCACAAAGCCGACTTACGTACAAGGGGACTGACACTCTAACTTTCTATGATTTGAACCTCTCCTGTGAGTCCAGTTTTACATTCCGATGCTTCACTTCAGGTTTACTGTTTCCCATGGACCTTCTTATTGACAATGAAACACAGAAATTGCATCCGAATTTAATACAAAACGCATAATGCCGACTTAAGTACAAGAGAACTGACACTCAAACTTTGTATGATTTGAACCTCTCCTGTGAGTCCAGTTTTAGATTCCGATGCTTCACTTCAGGTTTACTGTATACCTTGGACTTTCTTATTGACGATGTAGCACGGAAATTGCGTCGGAATTAAATTCAAAACGCTCAATGCCGACTTAAGTACAAGAAGACTGACACTCTAACTTTCTATGATTTGAACCTCCCCTGTAAGTCCAGTTTTAGATTCCGATGCTTCACTTCAGGTTTACTGTATCCCTTGGACCTTCTTATTGACGATGAAACACAGAAATTGCATCCGAATTCAGTACAAACGGCACAATGCCGTCTTAAGTACAAGAGTACTGACACTCTAAGATTCTATGATTTGAACCTCTCCTGTGTGTCCAGTTTTAGAATTCGATGCTTCACTTCAGCTTTACTGTATACCTTGGACCTTCTTATTGACGATGAAGCACAGAAATTGCGTCGGCATTTAATTCAAAAGGCACAATGCCGACTAATGTACAAGAGGACTGTCACTTCAACTTTCTATGATTTGAACCTCTCCTGTGAGTCCAGTTTAAGATTCCGATGCTTCACTTCAGGTTTACTGTATCCCTTGGACCTTCTTATTGACGATGAAACACAGTAATTGCATCGGAATTAAATTCAAAAGGCACAATGCCGACTTAAGTACAAGAGGACTGACACTCTAACTTTCTACGATTTGAACGTCTCCTGTGAGTCCAGTTTTACATTCCGATGCTTCACTTCAGCTTTATTGTATTCCTTTGACCTTCTTATTGGCGATGAAACACAGAAATTGCATCCGATTTTAATGCTAAAGGCACAATGCCTACTTAAGTACAAGTGGACTGACACTCAAACCTTCTATGATTTGAACCTCTCCTGTGAGTCCTGTTTTAGATTCCGATGCTTCACGTCACGTTTACTGTAAACCTTGGACATTCTTATTGACGATGAAGCTCGGAAATTGCGTCGGAATTATATTCAAAAGGCTCAATGCCGATTTAAGTACAAGAGGACTGACACTCTGACTTTCTATGATTTGAAACTCTCCTGTGAGTCCAGTTTTTGATTCCGATGCTTCACTTCAGGTTTACTGTATCCCCTGGACCTTCTTATTGACGATGAAGCACAGAAATTGAATCGGAATTAAATTCAAAATGCACAACGCCGACTTAAGTACAAGAGGACTGACACTCTAACTTTCTATGATATGAACCTCTCCTGTGAGTCCAGTTTTAGACCCCGATGCTTCACTTCAGGTTTACTGTATCTCTTTGACCTTCTTATTGACGATGAAACACAGAAATTGCATCCGAATTTAATACAAATGGCACAATGCCGACTTAAGTACAAGAGGACTGACACTCTAACTGTCTATGATTTGAAACTCTTCTGTGAGTCCAGTTTTAGATTCCGATGCTTCACTTCAGGTTTAATGTATCCCTTGGACCTTCTTATTGACGATGAAGCACAGAAATTGCGTCGGAATTAAATTCAAAAAGCACAATGCCGTCATAAGTACAAGAGGACAGACACTCTAACTATCTATGATTTGAACCTCTCCTGTGAGTCCAGTTTTAGATTCCGATGCTTGACTTCAGGTTTACTGTATACCTTGGACCTTCTTATTGACGATGAAGCAATGATATTGCATCGGGATTAAATTCAAAAGCCACAAAGCCGACCTACGTACAAGGGGACTGACACTCTAACTTTCTATGATTTGAACCTCTCCTGTGAGTCCAGTTTTACATTCCGATGCTTCACTTCAGGTTTACTGTATCCCATGGACCTTCTTATTGACAATGAAACACAGAAATTGCATCCGAATTTAATACAAAAGGCATAATGCCGACTTAAGTACAAGAGAACTGACACTCAAACTTTGTATGATTTGAACCTCTCCTGTGAGTCCAGTTTTAGATTCCGATGCTTCATTTCAGGTTTACTGTATACCTTGGACTTTCTTATTGACGATGTTGCACGGAAATTGCGTCAGAATTAAATCCAAAAGGCTCAATGCCGACTTAAGTACAAGAGGACTGACACTCTAACTTTCTATGATTTGAAACTCTCCTGTGAATCCAGTTTTAGATTCCGATGCTTCACTTCAGGTTTACTGTATCCCTTGGACCTTCTTATTGACGATGAAGCACAGAAATTGCATCGGAATTAAATTCAAAAGGCACAACGCCGAGATAAGTACAAGAGGACTGACACTCTAACTTTCTATGATATGAACCTCTCCTGCGAGTCCAGTTTTAGATTCCGATGCTTCACTTCAGGTTTACTGTATCCCTTTGACTTTCTTATTGACGATGGAACACAGAAATTGCATCTGAATTTAATACAAAAGGCACAATGCCGCCTTAAGTTCAAGAGGACTGACACTCTAACTATCTATGATTTAAAACTCTCCTGTGAGTCCAGTTTTAGATTCCGATGCTTCACTTCAGGTTTACTGTATCTCTTGGACCTCCTTATTGGCGATGAAACACAGAAATTGCATCCGAATTTAATAGAAAAGGCACAATGCCGACTTAAGTACAAGAGGACTGACCCTCTAACTTTCTATGATTTGAACCTCTGCTGTGAGTCCAGTTTTACATTCCGATCCTTCACTTCAGGTTTACTGTATACATTGGACCTTCTTATTGACGATGAAACACAGAAATTGCATCCGAATTCAGTACAAACGGCACAATGCCGTCTTCAGTACAAGAGTACTGACACTCTAAGATTCTATGATTTGAACCTCTCCTGTGTGTCCAGTTTTAGAATTCGATGCTTCACTTCAGCTTCACTGTATACCTTGGACCTTCTTATTGACGATGAGGCACAGAAATTGCTTCGGCATTTAAAACAAAAGGCACAATGCCGACTAATGTACAAGAGGACTGTCACTTGAACTTTCTATGATTTGAACCTCTCCTGTGAGTCCAGTTTAAGATTCCGATGCTTCACTTCAGGTTTACTGTATCCCTTGGACCTTCTTATTGACGATGAAACACAGTAATTGCATCGGAATTAAATTCAAAAGGCACAATGCCGACTTAAGTACAAGAGGACTGACACTCTAACTTTCTACGATTTGAACGTCTCCTGTAAGTCCAGTTTTAGATTCCGATGCTTCACTTCACGTGTACTGTATCCCTTGGACCCTCTTATTGACGATGAAACACAGTAATTGCATCGGAATTAAATTCAAAAGGCACAATGCCGACTTAAGTACAAGAGGACTGACACTCTAACTTTCTACGATTTGAACGTCTCCTGTGAGTCCAGTTTTACATTCCGATGCTTCACTTCAGCTTTATTGTATCCCTTTGACCATCTTATTGGCGATGAAACACAGATATTGCATCCGATTTTAATGCTAAAGGCACAATGCCTACTTAAGTACAAGAGGACTGACACTCTAACCTCATATGATTTGAACCTCTCCTGTGAGTCCTGTTTTAGATTCCGATGATTCACGTCACGTTTGCTGTAAACCTTGGACATTCTTATTGACGATGAAGCTCGGAAATTGCGTCGGAATTATATTCATAAGGCTCAATGCCGATTTAAGTACAAGAGGACGGACTCTCTGACTTTCCATGATTTGAAACTCTCCTGTGAGTCCAGTTTTTGATTCCGACGCTTCACTTCAGGTTTACTGTATACCTTGGACCTTCTTATTGACGATGAAGCACAGAAATTGAATCGGAATTAAATTCAAAATGCACAACGCCGACTTAAGTACAAGAGGACTGACACTCTAACTTTCTATGATATGAACCTCTCCTGTGAGTCCAGTTTTAGACCCCGATGCTTCACTTCAGGTTTACTGTATCTCTTTGACCTTCTTATTGACGATGAAACACAGAAATTGCATCCAAATTTTTATACAAATGGCACAATGCCGACTTAAGTACAAGGGGACTGACACTCTAACTGTCTATGATTTGAAACTCTCCTGTGAGTCCAGTTTTAGATTCCGATGCTTCACTTAAGGTTTACTGTATCCCTTGGACCCTCTTATTGACGATGAAACACAGAAATTGCACTCGAATTTAATACAAAAGCACAATGCCGACTAAAGTACAAGGGGACTGTGACTCTAACTTTCTGTGATTTGAAACTCTTCTGTGAGTCCAGTTTTAGATTCCGATGCTTCACTTCAGGTTTAATGTATCCCTTGGACCTTCTTATTGACGATGAAGCACAGAATTTGCGTCGGAATTAAATTCAAAAAGCACAATGCCGTCTTAAGTACAAGAGGTCAGACACTCTAACTATCTATGATTTGAACCTCTCCTGTGAGTCCAGTTTTAGATTCCGATGCTTGACTTCAGGTTTACTGTATACCTTGGACCTTCTCATTGACGATGAAGCAATGATATTGCATCGGGATTAAATTCAAAAGCCACAAAGCCGACTTACGTACAAGGGGACTGACACTCTAACTTTCTATGATTTGAACTTCTCCTGTGAGTCCGGTTTTACATTCCGATGCTTCACTTCAGGTTTACTGTATGCCATTGACCTTCTTATTGACAATGAAACACAGAAATTGCATCCGAATTTAATACAAAAGGCATAATGCCGACTTAAGTACAAGAGAACTGACACTCAAACTTTGTATGATTTGAACCTCTCCTGTGAGTCCAGTTTAGATTCCGATGCTTCATTTCAGGTTTACTGTATCCCTTTGACTTTCTCATTGACGATGAAACACAGAAATTGCATCTGAATTTAATACAAAAGGCACAATGCCGCCTTAAGTTCAAGAGGACTGACACTCTAAATATCTATGATTTAAAACTCTCCTGTGAGTCCAGTTTTAGATTCCGAAGCTTCACTTCAGGTTTACTGTATCTCTTGGACCTCCTTATTGGCGATGAAACACAGAAATTGCATCCGAATTTAATACAAAAGGCACAATGCCGACTTAAGTACAAGAGGACTGACCCTCTAACTTTCTATGATTTGAACCTCTGCTGTGAGTCCAGTTTTACATTCCGATGCTTCACTTCAGGTTTACTGTTTCCATTGGACCTTCTTATTGACGATGAAACACAGAAATTGCATCTGAATTAAGTACAAAAGGCACAATGCCGACTTAAGTACAAGAGGACTGACACTCTAAGATTCTATGATTTGAACCTCTCCTGTGTGTCCAGTTTTAGAAATCGATGCTTCACTTCAGGTTTACTGTATACCTTGGACCTTCTTATTGACGATGAAGCACAGAAATTGCGTCGGCATTTAATTCAAAAGGCACAATGCCGACTAATGTACAAGAAGACTGTCACTTGAGCTTTCTATGATTTGAACCTCTCCTGTGAGTCCAGTTTAAGATTCCGATGCTTCACTTCAGGTTTACTGTATCCCTTGGACCTTCTTATTGACGATGAAACACAGTAATTGCATCGGAATTAAATTCAAAAGGCACAATGCCGACTTAAGTACAAGAGGACTGACACTCTAACTTCCTACGATTTGAACATCTCCTGTGAGTCCAGTTTTAGATTCCGATGCTTCACTTCACGTGTACTGTATCCCTTGGACCCTCTTATTGACGATGAAGCACATAAATTGCATCGAAATTTAATTCAAAAGGCTCAATGCCGACTTTCGTACAAGAGGACTGACTCTCTAACTTTCTGTGATTTGAACCTCTCCTGTGAGTCCAGTTTTACATTCCGATGCTTCAATTCAGGTTTACAGTATCCCTTGGACCTTCTTATTGACGATGAAACACAGAAATTGCATCCGAATTTAATACAAAAGGCACAATGCCGACTTAAGTACAAGAAGACTGACACTCTAAATTTCTATGATTTGAACCTCTCCTGTGAGTCCAGTTTCAGATTCCGATGCTTCCCTTCTGGTTTACTGTATACCGTGGACCTTGTTATTGACGATGAAGCCCAGAAATTGCGTCGGAATTAAATTCAAAAGGCACAATGCCGACTTAAGTACAAGAGGACTGACACTCTAACTTTCTATGATTTGCACCTCTCCTGTGAGTCCAGTTTTAGATTCCGATGCTTCACTTCAGGTTTACTGTATCCCTTGGACCTTCTTATTGACGATGAAGCACAGAAATTGCATCGGAAATAATTCATAATTCACAATGACGACTTAAGTACAAGAGGACTGACACTCTAACTTTATATGATTTGAACCTCTCCTGTGAGTCCAGTTTTAGATTCCGATGCTTCACTTCAGGTTTATTGGATCCCTTTGACCTTCTTATTGGCGATGAAACACAGATATTGCATCCGAATTTATACAAAAGGCACAATGACGACTTCAGTACAAGAGGACTGACACTCTAACTTTCTATGATTTGAATCTGTTCTGTGAGTCCAGTTTTAGATTCCGATGCTTCACTTCAGGTTTACTGTATCCCTTGCACCCTCTTATTGACGATGAAATAGTGAAATTGCATCCGAAATTAATACAAAAGACACAATGCCGACTTAAGTACAAGAGGTCTGACACTATAACTTTCTATGATTTGAAACTCTCCTGTGAGTCCAGTTTTAGATTCCGATGCTTCTTTTCACGTTTACTGTATCCCTTGGACCTTCTTATTGACGAAGAAATACAGAAATTGCATCCGAATTTAATACAAAAGGCACAATGCCGACTTAAGTACAAGAATACTGACACTCTAACGTGCTATGATTTGAAACTCTGCTGTGAATCCAGTTTCAGATTCTGATGCTTCACTTCAGGTTTACTGTATACCTTGGACTTTCTTATTGACGATGTAGCACGGAAATTGCATCGGAATTAAATTCACAAGGCTCAATGCCGACTTAAGTACAAGAGGACAGACACTCTAACTTTCTATGATTTGAATTTCTCCTGTGAGTCCAGTTTTAGATTCCGATGCTTCACTTCAGGTTTACTGTATCCCTTGGACCTTCTTATTGTCGATGAGGCACAAAAATTGCATCGGAATTAAATTCAAAAGGCACAACGTGGACATAAGTATAAGGGGACTGACACTCTAAATTTCGATGATTTGGAACTCTCCTGTGAGTCCAGTTTTAGATTCCGATGCTTCACTTCAGGTTTACTGTATCCCTTGGACATCCTTATTGACGATGAAACACAGAAATTGCATCCGAATGTAATACAAAAGGCATAATGCCGACCTAAGTACAAGAGGACTGACACTCTAACTTTCTATGATTTGAACCTCTCCCGTGAGTCCAGTTTTAGATTCCGATGCTTCACTTCAGGTTTACTGTATCCCTTGGACCTTCTTATTGACGATGAAGCACAGAAATTGCATCGGAAATAATTCATAATTCACAATGACGACTTAAGTACAAGAGGACTGACACTCTAACTTTATATGATTTGAACCTCTCCTGTGAGTCCAGTTTTAGATTCCGATGCTTCACTTCAGGTTTATTGGATCCCTTTGACCTTCTTATTGGCGATGAAACACAGATATTGCATCCGAATTTATACAAAAGGCACAATGACAACTTCAGTACAAGAGGACTGACACTCTAACTTTCTATGATTTGAATCTGTTCTGTGAGTCCAGTTTTAGATTCCGATGCTTCACTTCAGGTTTACTGTATCCCTTGCACCCTCTTATTGACGATGAAATAGTGAAATTGCATCCGAAATTAATACAAAAGACACAATGCCGACTTAAGTACAAGAGGACTGACACTCTTACTTTCTATGATTTGAACCACTGCTGTGAGTCCAGTTTTACATTCCGATGCTTCACTTCAGGTTTACTGTGTCCATTGGACCTTCTTATTGACGATGAAACACAGAAATTGCATCCGAATTTAATACAAAAGGCAAAATGCTGACTTAAGTACAAGAGGAATGACACTCTAAGATTCTATGATTTGAACCTCTCCTGTGAGTCCAGTTTTAGATTTCGATGCTTCACTTCAGGTTTACTGTATACCTTGGACCTTCTTATTGACGATGAAATACAGAAATTGCATGCGAATTTCTTCCAAAAGGCACAATGCCGACTTAAGTACAAGAGGACTGACACTCTCACTTTCTATGCTATGAACCTCTATTTTGAGTCCGGTTTTAGATTCCGATGCTTCACTTCAGGTTTAATGTGTCCCTTGGACCTTCTTATTGACGATGAAACACAGTAATTGCATCGGAATTAAATTCAAAAGGCACAATGCCGACTTAAGTACAAGAGGACTGACACTCTAACTTTCTACGATTTGAACGTCTCCTGTGCGTCCAGTTTTAGATTCCGATGCTTCACTTCACGTTTACTGTATCCCTTGGACCTTCTTATTGACGATGAAGCACATAAATTGCATCGGAATTTAATTCGAAAGGCTCAATGCCGACTTTCGCACAAGAGGACTGACTCTCTAACTTTCTATGATTTGAACCTCTCCTGTGAGTCCAGTTTTACATTCTGATGCTTCACTTCAGGTTTACAGTATCCCTTGGACCTTCTTATTGACGATGAAACACAGAAATTGCATCCGAATTTAATACAAATGGCACAATGCCGACTTAAGTACAAGAGGACTGACACTCTAAATTTCTATGATTTGAACCTCTCCTGTGAGTCAAGTTTTAGATTCCGATGCTTCCCTTTTGGTTTACTGTATACCGTGGACCTTGTTATTGACGATGAAGCCCAGAAATTACGTCGGAATTAAATTCAAAAGGCACAATGACGACTGAAGTACAAGAGGACTGACACTCTAACTTTCTACGATTTGAACCTCTCCTGTGAGTCCAGTTTTAGATTCCGATGCTTCACTTCAGGTTTATTGTATCCCTTTGACCTTCTTATTGGCGATGAAACACAGATATTGCATCCGAATTTATACAAAAGGCACAATGACGCCTTAAGTACAAGAATACTGACACTCTAACTGCCTATGATTTGAATCTGTTCTGTGAGTCCAGTTTTAGATTCCGATGCTTCACTTCAGGTTTACTGTATCCCTTGCACCTTCTTATTGACGATGAAATAGTGAAATTGTATCCGAAATTAATACAAAAGACACAATGCCGACTTAAGTACAAGAGGACTGACACTATAACTTTCTATGATTTGAAACTCTCCTGTGAGTCCAGTTTTAGATTCCGATGCTTCTTTTCACGTTTACTGTATCCCTTGGACCTTCTTATTGACGAAGAAATACAGAAATTGCATCCGAATTTAATACAAAAGGCACAATGCCGACTTAAGTACAAGAATACTGACACTCTAACGTGCTATGATTTGAAACTCTCCTGTGAATCCAGTTTCAGATTCTGATGCTTCACTTCAGGTTTACTGTATCCCTTGGACATCCTTATTGACGATGAAACACAGAAATTGCATCCGAATTTAATACAAAAGGCATAATGCCGACCTAAGTACAAGAGGACTGACACTCTAGCTTTCTATGATTTGAACGTCTCCCGTGAGACCAGTTTTAGATTCCGATGCTTCACTTCAGG
The DNA here is from genome assembly GCF_023864345.2 of Schistocerca serialis cubense. NCBI lineage: Eukaryota > Metazoa > Arthropoda > Insecta > Orthoptera > Acrididae > Schistocerca > Schistocerca serialis. Next base: position 20,993,756 of record NC_064647.1, on the reverse strand, counting down.
TTTACTGTATCCCTTGGACCTTCTTATTATCGATGAAGCATAGAAATTGCATCGGAATTAAATTCACAAGGCTCAATGCCGACTTAAGTACAAGAGGACAGACACTCTAACTTTCTATGATTTGAACTTCTCCTGTGAGTCCAGTTTTAGATTCCGATGCTTCACTTCAGGTTTACTGTATCCCTTGGTCCTTCTTATTGACGATGAAGCACAGAAATTGCATCGGAATTAAATTCAAAAGGCACAACGCGGACATAAGTATAAGGGGACTGACACTCTAACGTTCTATGATTTGGAACTCTCCTGTGAGTCCAGTTTTAGATTCCGATGCTTGACTTCGGGTTTACTGTATCCCTTGGACATCCTTATTGACGATGAAACACAGAAATTGCATCCGAATTTAATACAAAAGGCACAATGCCGGCTTAAGTACGAGAGGACTGACCCTCTAACTTACTATGATTTTAACCCCTGCTGTGAGTCCAGTTTTACATTCCGATGCTTCACTTCAGGTTTACTGTATCCATTGGACCTTCTTATTCACGATGAAACACAGAAATTGCATCCGAATTTAATACAAAAGGCACAATGCCGACTTACGTACAAGAGGACTGACACTCAAACTTTCTACGATTTTAACGTCTCCTGTGAGTCCAGTTTTAGATTCCGATGCTTCACTTCACGTTTACTGTATACCTTGGACCTTCTTATTGACGATGAAGCAATGAAATTGCATCGGAATTAAATTGAAAAGGCACAATGCCGACTTATGTACAAGAGGACTGACACTCTGAGTTTCTATGATTTGAACCTCTCCTGTGAATCCAGTTTTAGATTCCGATGCTTTACTTCAGGTTTACTGTATCCCTTGGACCTTCTTATTGACGATGAAACACAGAAATTGCACTCGAATTTAATACAAAAGGCACAATGCCGACTTAAGTACAAGAGGACTGACACTCTAACTTTCTACGATTTGAAACTCTTCTGTGAGTCCAGTTTTAGATTCCGATGCTTCATTTCAGGTTTGCTGTATCCCTTGAACATTCTTATTGAAGGTGAAGCACAGAAATTGCGTCGGAATTAAATTCAAAACGCACAATGCCGGCTTAAGTACAAGAGGACTGACACTCTAACTTTCTATGATTTGAACCTCTCCTGTGAGTCCAGTTTTAGATTCCGATGATTCACTTCAGGTTTACTGTATACCTTGGACCTTCTTATTGACTATGAAGCAATGAAATTGCATCGAAATGAAATTCAAAAGCCACAATGCCGACTTACGTACAAGGGGACTGACACTCTAACTTTCTATGATTTGAACCTCTCCTGTGATTCCAGTTTTACATTCCGATGCTTCACTTCAGGTTTACTGTATCCCTTTGACTTTCTTATTGACGATGAAACACAGAAATTGCATCTGAATGTAATACAAAAGGCACAATGCCGACTTAAGTACAAGAGGACTGACACTCTAACTTTCAATGATTTGAAACTCTCCTGTGAGTCCAGTTTTAGATTCCGATGCTTCACTTCAGGTTTACTGTATCCCTTGGACCTCCTTATTGACGATGAAACACAGAAATTGCATCCGAATTTAATACAAAGGGCACAAAGCCGAATTAAGTACAAGAGGACTGACCCTCTAACTTTCTATGATTTGAACCTCTGCTGTGAGTCCAGTTTTACATTCCGATGCTTCACTTCAGGTTTCCTGTATCCATTGGACCTTCTTATTGACGATGAAACACAGAAATTGCATCCGAATGTAATACAAAAGGCACAATGCCGACTTAAGTACAAGAGGATGACACTCTAAGATTCTATGATTTGAACCTCTCCTGTGAGTCCAGTTTTAGATTCCGATGCTTCACTTCAGGTTTGCTGTATACCTTGGACCTTCTTATTGACGATGAAGCACAGAAATGGCGTCGGCATATAATTCAAAAAGCACAATGCCGACTAATGTACAAGAGGACTGACACTTCAACTTTCTATGATTTGAACCTCTCCTGTGAGTCCAGTTTTAGATTCCGATGCTTCACTTCACGTTTACTGTATCCCTTGGACCTTCTTATTGACGATGAAACACAGAAATTGCATCGAAATTAAATTCAAAAGGCACAATGCCGACTTAAGTACAAGAGGACTGACACTCTAACTTTCTACGATTTGAACGTCTCCTGTGCGTCCAGTTTTAGATTCCGATGCTTCACTTCACGTTTACTGTATCCCTTGGACCTTCTTATTGACGATGAAGCACATAAATTGCATCGGAATTTAATTCGAAAGGCTCAATGCCGACTTTCGCACAAGAGGACTGACTCTCTAACTTTCTATGATTTGAACCTCTCCTGGGAGTCCAGTTTTACATTCTGATGCTTCACTTCAGGTTTACAGTATCCCTTGGACCTTCTTATTGACGATGAAACACAGAAATTGCATCCGAATTTAATACAAATGGCACAATGCCGACTTAAGTACAAGCGGACTGACACTCTAAATTTCTATGATTTGAACCTCTCCTGTGAGTCAAGTTTTAGATTCCGATGCTTCCCTTTTGGTTTACTGTATACCGTGGACCTTGTTATTGACGATGAAGCCCAGAAATTACGTCGGAATTAAATTCAAAAGGCACAATGACGACTAAGTACAAGAGGACTGACACTCTAACTTTCTACGATTTGAACCTCTCCTGTGAGTCCAGTTTTAGATTCCGATGCTTCACTTCAGGTTTATTGTATCCCTTTGACCTTCTTATTGGCGATGAAACACAGATATTGCATCCGAATTTATACAAAAGGCACAATGACGCCTTAAGTACAAGAATACTGACACTCTAACTGCCTATGATTTGAATCTGTTCTGTGAGTCCAGTTTTAGATTCCGATGCTTCACTTCAGGTTTACTGTATCCCTTGCACCTTCTTATTGACGATGAAATAGTGAAATTGTATCCGAAATTAATACAAAAGACACAATGCCGACTTAAGTACAAGAGGACTGACACTATAACTTTCTATGATTTGAAACTCTCCTGTGAGTCCAGTTTTAGATTCCGATGCTTCTTTTCACGTTTACTGTATCCCTTGGACCTTCTTATTGACGAAGAAATACAGAAATTGCATCCGAATTTAATACAAAAGGCACAATGCCGACTTAAGTACAAGAATACTGACACTCTAACGTGCTATGATTTGAAACTCTCCTGTGAATCCAGTTTCAGATTCTGATGCTTCACTTCAGGTTTACTGTATCCCTTGGACATCCTTATTGACGATGAAACACAGAAATTGCATCCGAATTTAATACAAAAGGCATAATGCCGACCTAAGTACAAGAGGACTGACACTCTAACTTTCTATGATTTGAACGTCTCCCGTGAGACCAGTTTTAGATTCCGATGCTTCACTTCAGGTTTACTGTATCCCTTGGACCTTCTTATTGGCGATGAAGCATAGAAATTGCATCGGAATTAAATTCACAAGGCTCAATGCCTACTTAAGTACAAGAGGACAGACACTCTAACTTTCTATGATTTGAACTTCTCCTGTGAGTCCAGTTTTAGATTCCGATGCTTCACTTCAGGTTTACTGTATCCCTTGGTCCTTCTTATTGACGATGAAGCACAGAAATTGCATCGGAATTAAATTCAAAAGGCACAACGCGGACATAAGTATATGGGGACTGACACTCTAACGTTCTATGATTTGGAACTCTCCTGTGAGTCCAGTTTTAGAATCCGATGCTTGACTTCGGGTTTACTGTATCCCTTGGACATCCTTATTGACGATGAAACACAGAAATTGCATCCGAATTTAATACAAAAGGCACAATGCCGGCTTAAGTACGAGAGGACTGACCCTCTAACTTACTATGATTTTAACCCCTGCTGTGAGTCCAGTTTTACATTCCGATGCTTCACTTCAGGTTTACTGTATCCATTGGACCTTCTTATTCACGATGAAACACAGAAATTGCATTTGAATTTAATACAAAAGGCACAATGCCGACTTACGTACAAGAGGACTGACACTCAAACTTTCTACGATTTTAACGTCTCCTGTGAGTCCAGTTTTAGATTCCGATGCTTCACTTCACGTTTACTGTATACCTTGGACCTTCTTATTGACGATGAAGCAATGAAATTGCATCGGAATTAAATTGAAAAGGCACAATGCCGACTTATGTACAAGAGGACTGACACTCTGAGTTTCTATGATTTGAACCTCTCCTGTGAGTCCAGTTTTAGATTCCGATGCTTTACTTCAGGTTTACTGTATCCCTTGGACCTTCTTATTGACGATGAAACACAGAAATTGCACTCGAATTTAATACAAAAGGCACAATGCCGACTTAAGTACAAGAGGACTGACACTCTAACTTTCTACGATTTGAAACTCTTCTGTGAGTCCAGTTTTAGATTCCGATGCTTCATTTCAGGTTTGCTGTATCCCTTGAACATTCTTATTGAAGGTGAAGCACAGAAATTGCGTCGGAATTAAATTCAAAACGCACAATGCCGGCTTAAGTACAAGAGGACTGACACTCTAACTTTCTATGATTTGAACCTCTCCTGTGAGTCCAGTTTTAGATTCTGATGCTTCACTTCAGGTTTACTGTATACCTTGGACCCTCTTATTGACGATGTAACACAGAAATTGCACTCGAATTTAATACAAAAGCACAATGCCGACTTAAGTACAAGGGGACTGTGACTCTAACTTTCTGTGTTTTGGAACCCTTCTGAGAGTCCAGTTTTAGATTCCGATGCTTCACTTCAGGTTTAATGTATCCCTTGGACCTTCTTATTGACGATGAAGCACAGAAATTGCGTCGGAATTAAATTCAAAAACCACAATGCCGTCTTAAGTACAAGAGGATAGACTCTCTAACTATCTATGATTTGAATGTCTCCTGTGAGTCCAGTTTTAGATTCCGATGCTTGACTTCAGGTTTACTGTATACCTTGGACCTTCTTATTGACGATGAAGCAATGATATTGCATCGGAATTAAATTCAAAAGCCACAAAGCCGACTTACGTACAAGGGGACTGACACTCTAACTTTCTATGATTTGAACCTCTCCTGTGAGTCCAGTTTTACATTCCGATGCTTCACTTCAGGTTTACTGTATCCCATGGACCTTCTTATTGACAATGAAACACAGAAATTGCATCCGAATTTAATACAAAAGGCATAATGCCGACTTAAGTACAAGAGAACTGACACTCAAACTTTGTATGATTTGAACCTCTCCTGTGAGTCCAGTTTTAGATTCCGATGCTTCACTTCAGGTTTACTGAATACCTTGGACTTTCTTATTGACGATGTAGCACGGAAATTGCGTCGGAATTAAATTCAAAACGCTCAATGCCGACTTAAGTACAAGAAGACTGACACTCTAACTTTCTATGATTTGAACCTCCCCTGTAAGTCCAGTTTTAGATTCCGATGCTTCACTTCAGGTTTACTGTATCCCTTGGACCTTCTTATTGACGATGAAGCACAGAAATTGCATCGGAATTAAATTCAAAAGGCACAACGCCGACATAAGTACAAGAGGACTGACACTCTAACTTTCTATGATATGAACCTCTCCTGCGAGTCCAGTTTTAGATTCCGATGCTTCACTTCAGGTTTACTGTATCCCTTTGACTTTCTTATTGACGATGGAACACAGAAATTGCATCTGAATTTAATACAAAAGGCACAATGCCGCCTTAAGTTGAAGAGGACTGACACTCTAACTATCTATGATTTAAAACTCTCCTGTGAGTCCAGTTTTAGATTCCGATGCTTCACTTCAGGTTTACTGTATCTCTTGGACCTCCTTATTGGCGATGAAACACAGAAATTGCATCCGAATTTAATAGAAAAGGCACAATGCCGACTTAAGTACAAGAGGACTGACCCTCTAACTTTCTATGATTTGAACCTCTGCTGTGAGTCCAGTTTTACATTCCGATCCTTCACTTCAGGTTTACTGTATCCATTGGACCTTCTTATTGACGATGAAACACAGAAATTGCATCCGAATTCAGTACAAACGGCACAATGCCGTCTTAAGTACAAGAGTACTGACACTCTAAGATTCTATGATTTGAACCTCTCCTGTGTTTCCAGTTTTAGAATTCGATGCTTCACTTCAGCTTTACTGTATACCTTGGACCTTCTTATTGACGATGAAGCACAGAAATTGCGTCGGCATTTAATTCAAAAGGCACAATGCCGACTAATGTACAAGAGGACTGTCACTTGAACTTTCTATGATTTGAACCTCTCCTGTGAGTCCAGTTTAAGATTCCGATGCTTCACTTCAGGTTAACTGTATCCCTTGGACCTTCTTATTGACGATGAAACACAGTAATTGCATCGGAATTAAATTCAAAAGGCACAATGCCGACTTAAGTACAAGAGGACTGACACTGTAACTTTCTACGATTTGAACGTCTCCTGTGAGTCCAGTTTTACATTCCGATGCTTCACTTCAGCTTTATTGTATTCCTTTGACCTTCTTATTGGCGATGAAACACAGAAATTGCATCCGATTTTAATGCTAAAAGCACAATGCCTACTTCAGTACAAGTGGACTGACACTCAAACCTTCTATGATTTGAACCTCTCCTGTGAGTCCTGTTTTAGATTCCGATGCTTCACGTCACGTTTACTGTAAACCTTGGACATTCTTATTGACGATGAAGCTCGGAAATTGCGTCGGAATTATATTCAAAAGGCTCAATGCCGATTTAAGTACAAGAGGACTGACACTCTGACTTTCTATGATTTGAAACTCTCCTGTGAGTCCAGTTTTTGATTCCGATGCTTCACTTCGGGTTTACTGTATCCCTTGGACCTTCTTATTGACGATGAAGCACAGAAATTGAATCGGAATTAAATTCAAAATGCACAACGCCGACTTAAGTACAAGAGGACTGACACTCTAACTTTCTATGATATGAACCTCTCCTGTGAGTCCCGTTTTAGACCCCGATGCTTCACTTCAGGTTTACTGTATCTCTTTGACCTTCTTATTGACGATGAAACACAGAAATTGCATCCGAATTTAATACAAATGGCACAATGCCGACTTAAGTACAAGAGGACTGACACTCTAACTGGCTATGATTTGAAACTCTTCTGTGAGTCCAGTTTTAGATTCCGATGCTTCACTTCAGGTTTAATGTATCCCTTGGACCTTCTTATTGACGATGAAGCACAGAAATTGCGTCGGAATTAAATTCAAAAAGCACAATGCCGTCTTAAGTACAAGAGGACAGACACTCTAACTATCTATGATTTGAACCTCTCCTGTGAGTCCAGTTTTAGATTCCGATGCTTGACTTCAGGTTTACTGTATACCTTGGACCTTCTTATTGACGATGAAGCAATGATATTGCATCGGGATTAAATTCAAAAGCCACAAAGCCGACTTACGTACAAGGGGACTGACACTCTAACTTTCTATGATTTGAACCTCTCCTGTGAGTCCAGTTTTACATTCCGATGCTTCACTTCAGGTTTACTGTATCCCATGGACCTTCTTATTGACAATGAAACACAGAAATTGCATCCGAATTTAATACAAAAGGCATAATGCCGACTTAAGTACAAGAGAACTGACACTCAAACTTTGTATGATTTGAACCTCTCCTGTGAGTCCAGTTTTAGATTCCGATGCTTCATTTCAGGTTTACTGTATACCTTGGACTTTCTTATTGACGATGTTGCACGGAAATTGCGTCAGAATTAAATCCAAAAGGCTCAATGCCGACTTAAGTACAAGAGGACTGACACTCTAACTTTCTATGATTTGAAACTCTCCTGTGAATCCAGTTTTAGATTCCGATGCTTCACTTCAGGTTTACTGTATCCCTTGGACCTTCTTATTGACGATGAAGCACAGAAATTGCATCGGAATTAAATTCAAAAGGCACAACGCCGAGATAAGTACAAGAGGACTGACACTCTAACTTTCTATGATATGAACCTCTCCTGCGAGTCCAGTTTTAGATTCCGATGCTTCACTTCAGGTTTACTGTATCCCTTTGACTTTCTTATTGACGATGGAACACATAAATTGCATCTGAATTTAATACAAAAGGCACAATGCCGCCTTAAGTTCAAGAGGACTGACACTCTAACTATCTATGATTTAAAACTCTCCTGTGAGTCCAGTTTAGATTCCGATGCTTCACTTCAGGTTTACTGTATCTCTTGGACCTCCTTATTGGCGATGAAACACAGAAATTGCATCCGAATTTAATAGAAAAGGCACAATGCCGACTTAAGTACAAGAGGACTGACCCTCTAACTTTCTATGATTTGAACCTCTGCTGTGAGTCCAGTTTTACATTCCGATCCTTCACTTCAGGATTACTGTATCCATTGGACCTTCTTATTGACGATGAAACACAGAAATTGCATCCGAATTCAGTACAAACGGCACAATGCCGTCTTCAGTACAAGAGTACTGACACTCTAAGATTCTATGATTTGAACCTCTCCTGTGTGTCCAGTTTTAGAATTCGATGCTTCACTTCAGCTTCACTGTATACCTTGGACCTTCTTATTGACGATGAAGCACAGAAATTGCTTCGGCATTTAAAACAAAAGGCACAATGCCGACTAATGTACAAGAGGACTGTCACTTGAACTTTCTATGATTTGAACCTCTCCTGTGAGTCCAGTTTAAGATTCCGATGCTTCACTTCAGGTTTACTGTATCCCTTGGACCTTCTTATTGACGATGAAACACAGTAATTGCATCGGAATTAAATTCAAAAGGCACAATGCCGACTTAAGTACAAGAGGACTGACACTCTAACTTTCTACGATTTGAACGTCTCCTGTAAGTCCAGTTTTAGATTCCGATGCTTCACTTCACGTGTACTGTATCCCTTGGACCCTCTTATTGACGATGAAACACAGTAATTGCATCGGAATTAAATTCAAAAGGCACAATGCCGACTTAAGTACAAGAGGACTGACACTCTAACTTTCTACGATTTGAACGTCTCCTGTGAGTCCAGTTTTACATTCCGATGCTTCACTTCAGCTTTATTGTATCCCTTTGACCTTCTTATTGGCGATGAAACACAGAAATTGCATCCGATTTTAATGCTAAAGGCACAATGCCTACTTAAGTACAAGAGGACTGACACTCTAACCTCATATGATTTGAACCTCTGCTGTGAGTCCTGTTTTAGATTCCGATGATTCACGTCACGTTTACTGTAAACCTTGGACATTCTTATTGACGATGAAGCTCGGAAATTGCGTCGGAATTATATTCATAAGGCTCAATGCCGATTTAAGTACAAGAGGGCGGACTCTCTGACTTTCCATGATTTGAAACTCTCCTGTGAGTCCAGTTTTTGATTCCGACGCTTCACTTCAGGTTTACTGTATACCTTGGACCTTCTTATTGACGATGAAGCACAGAAATTGAATCGGAATTAAATTCAAAATGCACAACGCCGACTTAAGTACAAGAGGACTGACACTCTAACTGTCTATGATTTGAAACTCTCCTGTGAGTCCAGTTTTAGATTCCGATGCTTCACTTAAGGTTTACTGTATCCCTTGGACCCTCTTATTGACAATGAAACACAGAAATTGCATCCGAATTTAATACAAAAGGCATAATGCCGACTTAAGTACAAGAGAACTGACACTCAAACTTTGTATGATTTGAACCTCTCCTGTGAGTCCAGTTTTAGATTCCGATGCTTCATTTCAGGTTTACTGTATCCCTTTGACTTTCTCATTGACGATGAAACACAGAAATTGCATCTGAATTTAATACAAAAGGCACAATGCCGCCTTAAGTTCAAGAGGACTGACAGTCTAAATATCTATGATTTAAAACTCTCCTGTGAGTCCAGTTTTAGATTCCGAAGCTTCACTTCAGGTTTACTGTATCTCTTGGACCTCCTTATTGGCGATGAAACACAGAAATTGCATCCGAATTTAATACAAAAGGCACAATGCCGACTTAAGTACAAGAGGACTGACCCTCTAACTTTCTATGATTTGAACCTCTGCTGTGAGTCCAGTTTTACATTCCGATGCTTCACTTCAGGTTTACTGTTTCCATTGGACCTTCTTATTGACGATGAAACACAGAAATTGCATCTGAATTAAGTACAAAAGGCACAATGCCGCCTTAAGTACAAGAGGACTGACACTCTAAGATTCTGTGATTTGAACCTCTCCTGTGTGTCCAGTTTTAGAAATCGATGCTTCACTTCAGGTTTACTGTATACCTTGGACCTTCTTATTGACGATGAAGCACAGAAATTGCGTCGGCATTTAATTCAAAAGGCACAATGCCGACTAATGTACAAGAAGACTGTCACTTGCGCTTTCTATGATTTGAACCTCTCCTGTGAGTCCAGTTTAAGATTCCGATGCTTCACTTCAGGTTTACTGTATCCCTTGGACCTTCTTATTGACGATGAAACACAGTAATTGCATCGGAATTAAATTCAAAAGGCACAATGCCGACTTAAGTACAAGAGGACTGACACTCTAACTTTCTACGATTTGAACATCTCCTGTGAGTCCAGTTTTAGATTCCGATGCTTCACTTCACGTGTACTGTATCCCTTGGACCCTCTTATTGACGATGAAGCACATAAATTGCATCGAAATTTAATTCAAAAGGCTCAATGCCGACTTTCGTACAAGAGGACTGACTCTCTAACTTTCTGTGATTTGAACCTCTCCTGTGAGTCCAGTTTTACATTCCGATGCTTCAATTCAGGTTTACAGTATCCCTTGGACCTTCTTATTGACGATGAAACACAGAAATTGCATCCGAATTTAATACAAAAGGCACAATGCCGACTTAAGTACAAGAAGACTGACACTCTAAATTTCTATGATTTGAACCTCTCCTGTGAGTCCAGTTTCAGATTCCGATGCTTCCCTTCTGGTTTACTGTATACCGTGGACCTTGTTATTGACGATGAAGCCCAGAAATTGCGTCGGAATTAAATTCAAAAGGCACAATGCCGACTTAAGTACAAGAGGACTGACACTCTAACTTTCTATGATTTGCACCTCTCCTGTGAGTCGAGTTTTAGATTCCGATGCTTCACTTCAGGTTTACTGTAACCCTTGGACCTTCTTATTGACGATGAAGCACAGAAATTGCATCGGAAATAATTCATAATTCACAATGACGACTTAAGTACAAGAGGACTGACACTATAACTTTCTATGATTTGAAACTCTCCTGTGAGTCCAGTTTTAGATTCCGATGCTTCTTTTCACGTTTACTGTATCCCTTGGACCTTCTTATTGACGAAGAAATACAGAAATTGCATCCGAATTTAATACAAAAGGCACAATGCCGACTTAAGTACAAGAATACTGACACTCTAACGTGCTATGATTTGAAACTCTTCTGTGAATCCAGTTTCAGATTCTGATGCTTCACTTCAGGTTTACTGTATACCTTGGACTTTCTTATTGACGATGTAGCACGGAAATTGCATCGGAATTAAATTCACAAGGCTCAATGCCGACTTAAGTACAAGAGGACAGACACTCTAACTTTCTATGATTTGAATTTCTCCTGTGAGTCCAGTTTTAGATTCCGATGCTTCACTTCAGGTTTACTGTATCCCTTGGACCTTCTTATTGTCGATGAGGCACAAAAATTGCATCGGAATTAAATTCAAAAGGCACAACGTGGACATAAGTATAAGGGGACTGACACTCTAAATTTCGATGATTTGGAACTCTCCTGTGAGTCCAGTTTTAGATTCCGATGCTTCACTTCAGGTTTACTGTATCCCTTGGACATCCTTATTGACGATGAAACACAGAAATTGCATCCGAATTTAATACAAAAGGCATAATGCCGACCTAAGTACAAGAGGACTGACACTCTAACTTTCTATGATTTGAACCTCTCCCGTGAGTCCAGTTTTAGATTCCGATGCTTCACTTCAGGTTTACTGTATCCCTTGGACCTTCTTATTGACGATGAAGCACAGAAATTGCATCGGAAATAATTCATAATTCACAATGACGACTTAAGTACAAGAGGACTGACACTCTAACTTTATATGATTTGAACCTCTCCTGTGAGTCCAGTTTTAGATTCCGATGCTTCACTTCAGGTTTATTGGATCCCTTTGACCTTCTTATTGGCGATGAAACACAGATATTGCATCCGAATTTATACAAAAGGCACAATGACGACTTCAGTACAAGAGGACTGACACTCTAACTTTCTATGATTTGAATCTGTTCTGTGAGTCCAGTTTTAGATTCCGATGCTTCACTTCAGGTTTACTGTATCCCTTGCACCCTCTTATTGACGATGAAATAGTGAAATTGCATCCGAAATTAATACAAAAGACACAATGCCGACTTAAGTACAAGAGGACTGACACTCTTACTTTCTATGATTTGAACCACTGCTGTGAGTCCAGTTTTACATTCCGATGCTTCACTTCAGGTTTACTGTGTCCATTGGACCTTCTTATTGACGATGAAACACAGAAATTGCATCCGAATTTAATACAAAAGGCAAAATGCTGACTTAAGTACAAGAGGACTGACACTCTAAGATTCTATGATTTGAACCTCTCCTGTGAGTCCAGTTTTAGATTTCGATGCTTCACTTCAGGTTTACTGTATACCTTGGACCTTCTTATTGACGATGAAGCACAGAAATTGCGTCGGCATTTAATTCAAAAGGCACAATGCCGACTAATGTACAAGAGGACTGTCACTTGAACTTTCTATGATTTGAACCTCTCCTGTGAGTCCAGTTTTAGATTCCGATGGTTCACTTCAGGTTTACTGTATCCCTTGGACCTTCTTATTGACGATGAAACACAGTAATTGCATCGGAATTAAATTCAAAAGGCACAATGCCGATTTAAGTACAAGAGGACCGACACTCCAGCTTTCTACGATTTGAACGTCTCCTGTGCGTCCAGTTTTAGATTCCAATGCTTAACTTCACGTTTACTGTATCCCTTGGACCTTCTTATTGACGATGAAGCACATAAATTGCATCGGAATTTAATTCGAAAGGCTCAATGCCGACTTTCGTACAAGAGGACTGACTCTCTAACTTTCTATGATTTGAACCTCTCCTGTGAGTCCAGTTTTACATTCCGATGCTTCACTTCAGGTTTACAGTATCCCTTGGACCTTCTTATTGACGATGAAACACAGAAATTGCATCCGAATTTAATACAAATGGCACAATGCCGACCTAAGTACAAGAGGACTGACACTCTAAATTTCTATGATTTGAACCTCTCCTGTGAGTCCAGTTTTAGATCCCGATGCTTCCCTTTTGGTTTACTGTATACCGTGGACCTTGTTATTGACGATGAAGCCCAGAAATTACGTCGGAATTAAATTCAAAAGGCACAATGACGACTTAAGTACAAGAGGACTGACACTCTAACTTTCTACGATTTGAACCTCTCCTGTGAGTCCAGTTTTAGATTCCGATGCTTCACTTCAGGTTTATTGTATCCCTTTGACCTTCTTATTGGCGATGAAACACAGATATTGCATCCGAATTTATACAAAAGGCGCAATGACGACTTAAGTACAAGAATACTGACACTCAAATTGCCTATGATTTGAATCTGTTCTGTGAGTGCAGTTTTAGATTCCGATGCTTCACTTCAGGTTTACTGTATCCCTTGCACCTTCTTATTGACGATGAAATAGTGAAATTGTATCCGAAATTAATACAAAAGACACAATGCCGACTTAAGTACAAGAGGACTGACACTATAACTTTCTATGATTTGACACCCTCCTGTGAGTCCAGTTTTAGATTCCGATGCTTCTTTTCACGATTACTGTATCCCTTGGACCTTCTTATTGACGAAGAAATACAGAAATTGCATCCGAATTTAATACAAAAGGCACAATGCCGACTTAAGTACAAGAATACTGACACTCTAACGTGCTATGATTTGAAACTCTCCTGTGAATCCAGTTTCAGATTCTGATGCTTCACTTCAGGTTTACTGTATCCCTTGGACATCCTTATTGACGATGAAACACAGAAATTGCATCCGAATTTAATACAAAAGGCATAATGCCGACCTAAGTACAAGAGGACTGACACTCTAACTTTCTATGATTTGAACCTCTCCCGTGAGACCAGTTTTAGATTCCGATGCTTCACTTCAGGTTTACTGTATCCCTTGGACGTTCTTATTGACGATGAAGCATAGAAATTGCATCGGAATTAAATTCACAAGGCTCAATGCCGACTTAAGTACAAGAGGACAGACACTCTAACTTTCTATGATTTGAACTTCTCCTGTGAGTCCAGTTTTAGATTCCGATGCTTCACTTCAGGTTTACTGTATCCCTTGGACCTTCTTATTGACGATGAAGCACAGAAATTGCATCGGAATTAAATTCAAAAGGCACAACGCGGACATAAGTATAAGGGGACTGACTCTCTATATTTCTATGATTTGAACCTCTCCTGTGAATCCAGTTTTACATTCCGACGCTTCACTTCAGGTTTACAGTATCTCTTGACCTTCTTATTGACGATGAAACACAGAAATTGCTTCCGAATTTAATACAAAAGGCACAATGCCGACTTAAGTACAAGAGGACTGACACTCTAACTTTCATTGATTTGAACCTCTGCTGTGAGTCCAGTTTTAGGTTCCAATGCTTCACTTCAGGTTTATTGTATCCCTTTGACCTTCTTATTGGCGATGAAACACAGATATTGCATCCGAATTTAATACAAAAGGCACAATGCCGACTTCAGTACAAGAGGACTGAAACTCTAACTTATTATGATTTGAAACTGTACTGTGAGTCCAGTTTTAGATTCCGATGCTTCACTTCAGGCTTACTGCATACCTTGGACCTTCTTATTGACGATGAAGCAATGAAATTGCATCGGAATTTAAATCAAAAGGCACAATGCCGACTTACGTACAAGGGGACTGACCCTCTAACTTTCTATGATTTGAAACTCTCCTTTGGGTCCAGTTTTAGATTCCGATGCTTCACTTCAGGTTTATTGTATCCCTTTGACTTTCTTATTGGCGATGAAACACAGATATTGCATCCGAATTTAATACAAAAGGCACAATGCCGACTTCAGTACAAGAGGACTGAAACTCTAACTTATTATGATTTGAAACTGTACTGTGAGTCCAGTTTTAGATTCCGATGCTTCACTTCAGGCTTACTGCATACCTTTGACCTTCTTATTGACGATGAAACACAGAAATTGCATCCGAATTTAATACAAAAGGCACTTTGCCGACATAAGTACAAGAGGACTGACACTCTTACTGTCTATGATTTGAAACTCTCCTGTGGTCCAGTTTTAGATTCCGATGCTTCACTTCAGGTTTACTGTATCCCTTGGACCCTCTTATTGACGATGAAACACAGAAATTGCACTCGAATTTAAAACAAAAGGCACAAAGCCGGCTTAAGTACAAGAGGACTGACCCTCTAACTTTCTATGATTTGAACCTTTGCTGTGAGTCCAGTTTTACATTCCGATGCTTCACTTCAGGTTTACTGTATCCATTGGACCTTCTTATTGACGATGAAACACAGAAATTGCATCCGAATTTATTACAAAAGGCACAATGCCGACTTAAGTACAAGAGGACTGACACTCTAAGATTCTATGATTTGAACCTCTCCTGTGAGTCCAGTTTTAGATTTCGATGCTTCACTTCAGGTTTACTGTATCCCTTGGTCCTCCTTATTGACGATGAAACACAGAAATTGCATCCGAATTTAATACAAAAGGCACAATGCCGACTTAAGTACAAGAGGACTGACACTCTAAGATTCTATGATTTGAACCTCTCCTGTGAGTCGAGTTTTAGATTCCGATGCTTCACTTCAGGTTTACTGTATCCCCCGGACCTTCTTATTGACGATGAAATACAGAAATTGCATCCGAATTTAATACAAAAGGCACAATGCCGACTTAAGTACAAGAGGACTGACACTCAAACTTTCTACGATTTGAACGTCTCCTGTGAGTCCAGTTTTAGTTTCCGATGCTACACTTCAGGTTTATTGTATCCCTTTGACCTTCTTATTGGCGATGAAACACAGAAATTGCATCCGAATTTAATACAAAAGGCACAATGCTGACTTCAGTACAAGAGGATTGACACTCTAACTTATTATGATTTGAAACTGTTCTGTGAGTCCTGTTTTAGATTCCGATGCTTCACTTCAGGTTTACTGTATCCCTTGGACCTTTTATTGACGATGAAATACAGAAATTGCATCCGAAATTAAGACAAAAGACACAATGCCGATTTAAGTACAAGAGGACTGACACTATAACTCTCAATGATTTGAATCTCTCCTGTGAGTCCAGTTTTAGATTCCGATGCTTCACTTCAAGTTTACTGTATCCCCCAGACCTTCTTATTGACGATGAAATATAGAAATTGCATCCGAATTTAATACAAAAGGCACAATGCCGACTTAAGTACAAGAGGACTGAAACTCTAACATTCTATGATTTGAAACTCTCCTGTCAGTCCAGTTTTAGATTCCGATGCTTCACTTCAGGTTTACTGTATCCCTTGGACCTTCTTATTGACGATGAAGCACAGAAATTGCGTCGGAATTAAATTCAAAAAGCACAATGCCGACTTAAGTACAAGAGGACTGACAATCTAACTTTCTATGATTTGAAACTCTCCTGTGAGACCAGTTTTAGATTCCGATGCTTCACTTCAGGTTTACTGTATCCCCTGGACCTTCTTATTGACGATGAAATAAAGAAATTGCATCCGAATTTAATACAAAAGGCACAATGCCGACTTAAGTACAAGAGGACTGACTCTCTAAGATTCTATGATTTGAACCTCTCCTGTGAGACCAGTTTTAGATTCCGATGCTTCACTTCAGGTTTATTGTATCCCTTTGACCTTCTTATTGGCGATGAAACACAGATATTGCATCCGAATTCATACAAAAGGCACAATGCCGACTTCAGTACAAGAGGACTGACACTCTAACTTTCTATGATTTGAAACTGTTCTTTGAGTCCAGTTTTAGATTCCGATGCTTCACTTCAGGTTTACTGTATCCCTTGGACCTTCTTATTGACGATGCAATTCAGAAATTGCATCCGAAATTAATACAAAAGACACAATGCCGACTTAAGTACAAGAGGACTGACACTATAACATTCTATGATTTGATACTCTCCTGTGAGTCCGGTTTTAGATTCCGAATCTTCACTTCAGGTTTACTGTATACCTTGGACTTTCTTAATGACGATGTAGCACGGAAATTGCATCGGAATTAAATTCAAAAGGCTCAATGCCAACTTAAGTACAAGAGGACAGACACTCTAACTTTCTATGATTTGAACCTCTCCTGTGAGTCCAGTTTCAGATTCCGATGCTTCACTTCACGTTTAATGTATCCCCTGGACCTTCTTATTGAAGATGAAATACAGAAATTGCATCCAAATTTAATACAAAAGGCACAATGCCGACTTAAGTACAAGAGGACTTACACTCTAACATTCTATGATTTGAAACTCCCCTGTCAGTCCAGGTATAGATTCCGATGCTTCACTTCAGGTTTACTGTATCCCATGGCCCTTCTTATTGACGATGAAGCACAGAAATAGCGTCGGAATTGAACTCAAAAAGCACATAGCCGACTTAAGTACAAGAGGACTGACACTCTAACTTTCTATGTTTTGAACCTCTCCTGTGAGTCCAGTTTTAGATTCCGATGCTTCACTTCAGGCTTACTGCATACCTTGGACCTTCTTATTGACGATGAAGCAATGAAATTGCATCGGAATTTAAATCAAAAGGCACAATGCCGACTTACGTACAAGGGGACTGACCCTCTAACTTTCTATGATTTGAAACTCTCCTGTGGGTCCAGCTTTAGATTCCGATGCTTCACTTCAGGTTTACTGTATACTTTGGACCTTCATATTGACGATGAAACACAGAAATTGCATCGGAATTAAATTCAAAAAGCACAATGCCGACTTAAGTACAAGAGGACTGACACTGTAACTATCTACGATTTGAACGTCTCCTGTGAGTCCAGTTTTAGATTCCGATGCTTCACTTCACGTTTAATGTATACCTTGGACCTTCGTATTGACGAAGAAGCAAAGAAATTGCGTCGGAATTAAATTGAAAAGGCACAATGCCGACTTAGGTACAAGAGGACTGACACTTTAACTATGTATGATTTGAAACTCTCCTGTGAGTCCAGTTTTGGATTCCGATGCTTCACTTCAGGTTTACTGTATCCCTTGGACCTCCTTATTGACGATGAAACACAGAAATTACATCCGAATTTAATACAAAAGGCACAATGCCGACTTAAGTACAAGAGGACTGACCCTCTAACTTTCTATGATTTGAACCTCTGCTGTGAGTCCAGTTTTACATTCCGATGCTTCACTTCAGGTTTACTGTATCCATTGGACCTTCTTGTTGACGATGAAACACAGAAATTGCATCCGAATTTAATACAAAAGGCACAATGCCGACTTAAGTACAAGAGGACTGACACTCTAAGATTCTATGATTTGAACCTCTCCTGTGAGTCCAGTTTTAGATTCCGATGCTTCACCTCAGGTTTACTGTATCCCTTGGACCTCCTTATTGACGATGAAACACAGAAATTGCATCCGAATTTAATACAAAAGGGACAATGCCGACTTAAGTACAAGAGGACTGACACTCTAAGATTCTATGATTTGAACCTCTTCTGTGAGTCCAGTTTTAGATTCCGATGCTTCACTTCAGGTTTACTGTATACCTTGGACCTTCTTATTGACGATGAAGCACAGAAATTGCGTCGGAATTAAATTCAAAAGGCACAATGACGACTTCAGTACAAGAGGACTGACACTCTAACTTTCTATGATTTGAAACTGTTCTTTGAGTCCAGTTTTAGATTCCGATGCTTCACTTCAGGTTTACTGTATCCCTTGGACCTTCTTATTGACGATGCAATTCAGAAATTGCATCCGAAATTAATACAAAAGACACAATGCCGACTTAAGTACAAGAGGACTGACACTATAACATTCTATGATTTGATACTCTCCTGTGAGTCCGGTTTTAGATTCCGAATCTTCACTTCAGGTTTACTGTATACCTTGGACTTTCTTAATGACGATGTAGCACGGAAATTGCATCGGAATTAAATTCAAAAGGCTCAATGCCAACTTAAGTACATAAGGACAGACACTCTAACTTTCTATGATTTGAACCTCTCCTGTGAGTCCAGTTTCAGATTCCGATGCTTCACTTCACGTTTAATGTATCCCCTGGACCTTCTTATTGACGATGAAATACAGAAATTGCATCCAAATTTAATACAAAAGGCACAATGCCGACTTAAGTACAAGAGGACTGACACTCAAACTTTCTACGATTTGAAAGTCTCCTGTGAGTCCAGTTTTAGGTTCCGATGCTTCACTTCAAGTTTATTGTATCCCTTTGACCTTCTTATTGGCGATGAAACACAGAAATTGCATCCGAATTTAATACAAAAGGCACAATGCTGACTTCAGTACAAGAGGATTGACACTCTAACTTATTATGATTTTAAACTGTTCTGTGAGTCCTGTTTTAGATTCCGATGCTTCACTTCAGGTTTACTGTATCCCTTTGACCTTTTATTGACGTTGAAATACAGAAATTGCATTCGTAATTAAGACAAAAGACACAATGCCGATTTAAGTACAAGAGGACTGACACTATAACTCTCAATGATTTGAAACTCTCCTGTGAGTCCAGTTTTAGATTCCGATGCTTCACTTCAGGTTTACTGTATCCCTTGGACCTTCTTATTGACGATGAAGCACAGAAATTGCATCGGAATTAAATTCAAAAGGCACAACGCCGACATAAGTACAAGGAGACTGACACTCTAACTTTCTGTGATTTGAAACTCTTCTGTGAGTCCAGTTTTAGATTCCGATGCTTGTCTTCAGGTTTACTGTATCCCTTGGACCTCCTTATTGACGATGAAACACAGAAATTGCATCGGAATTTACAACAAAAGGCATAATGCCATCTTAAGTACAAGAGGACTGACACTCTAACTTTCTATGATTTGAACCTCTCCTGTGAGTCCAGTTTTAGATTCCGATGCTTCACTTCAGGTTTACTGTATCCCTTTGACTCTCTTACTGACGATGAAACACAGAAATTGCATCTGAATTTAATACAAAAGGCACAATGCCGACTTAAGTACAAGAGGACTGACACTCTAACTGTCTATGATTTGAAACTCTTCTGTGAGTTCAGTTTTAGATTCCGATGCTTCACTTCAGGTTTACTGTATCCCTTGGACCTTCGTATTGACGATGAAGCACAGATATTGCGTCGGAATTAAATTCAAAAGGCACAACGCCGACATAAGTACAAGAGGACTGACACTCTAACTTTCTATGATATGAACCTCTCCTGTGAGTCCAGTTTTAGATTCCGATGCTTCACTTCAGGTTTACTGTATACCTTGGACCTTCTTATTGACGATGAAGCACAGAAACTGCATCGGAAATAATTCAAAATTCACAATGCCGGCTTCAGTACAGGAGGACTGACACTCTTACTTTCTATGATATGATCCTCTCCTGTGAGTCTAGTTTTAGAATCCGATGCTTCTCTTCAGGTTTATTGTATCCCTTTGACCTTCTTATTGGCGATGAAACACAGATATTGCATCCGAATTTATACAAAAGGCACAATGCCGATTTCAGTACAAGAGGCCTGACACTCTTACTTTCTATGATATGAACCTCTCCTGTGAGTCCAGTATTAGATTCCGATGCTTCACTTCAGGTTTACTGTATCCATAGGACCTTCTAATTGACGCTGAAACACAGAAATTGCATCCGAATTTAATACAAATGGCACAATGCCGACTTAAGTACAAGAGGACTGACACTTGAACTTTCTATGATTTGAACCTCTCCTGTGAGTCCAGTTTTAGATTCCGATGCTTCACTTCACGTTTACTGTATCCCATGGACCTTCTTATTGACGATGGAGCACATAAATTGCATCGGAATTTAATTCAAAAGGCTCAATGCCGACTTACGTACAAGAGGACTGACTCTCTAACTTTCTATGATTTGAACCTCTCCTGTGAGTCCAGTTTTACATTCCGATGCTTCACTTCACGTTTGCTGTATCCCTTGGACCTCCTTATTGACGATGAAACACAGAAATTGCATCCGAATTTAATACAAAAGGCACAATGCCGACTTAAGTACAAGAGGACTGACACTCTAACTCTCTATGATTTGAAACTCTCCTGTGAGTCCAGTTTTAGATTCCGATGCTTCTCTTCAGGTTTACTGTATCCCTTGGACCTCCTTATTGACGATGAAACACAGAAATTGCATCCGAATTTAATACAAAAGGCATAATGCCGACTTAAGTACAAGAGGACTGACACTCTAACTTTCTATGATTTGAACCTCTCCTGTGAGTCCAGTTTTAGATTCCGATGCTTCACTTCAGGTTTACTGTATCCCTTTGACTCTCTTACTGACGATGAAACACAGAAATTGCATCTGAATATAATACAAAAGGCACAATGCCGACTTAAGTACAAGAGGACTGACTCTCTAACTTTCTATGATTTGCACCACTCCTGTGAGTCCAGTTTTAGATTCCGATGCATCACTTAAGGTTTACTGTATCCCTTGGACCTTCATATTAACGATGAAGCACAGAAATTGCATCGGAAATAATTCAAAATTCACAATGCCGGGTTAAGTACAAGAGGACTGACACTCTAACGTTCTATTATTTGTAACTCTCCTGTGAGTCCAGTTTTAGATTCCGATGCTTCACTTCAGGTTTACTTTATCCCTTGGACCTTCTTATTGACGAAGAAATACAGAAATTGCATCCGAATTTAATACAAAAGGCACAATGCCGACTTAAGTACAAGAGGACTGACACTCTAACGTTCTATGATTTGAAACTCTCCTGTGAGTCCAGTTTTAGATTCCGATGCTTCACTTCAGGTTTATTGTATCCCTTTGACCTTCTCATTGGCGATGAAACACAGATATTGCATCCGAATTTAATACAAAAGACACAATGCCGATATCAGTACAAGAGGACTGACACTCTAACTTTCTATGATTTGAAACTGTTCTGTGAGTCCAGTTTTAGTTTCCGAAGCTTCACTTCAGGTTTACTGTATCCCTTGGACCTTCATATTGACGATGAAATACAGAAATTGCATTCTAAATTAATACAAAAGACACAATGCCGACTTAAGTACAAGAGGACTGACACTATAACTTCCTATGATTTGAAACTCTCCTGTGATTCCAGTTTCAGATTCCGATGCTTCACTTCAGGTTTACTGTATCCCTTGGACCTTCTTATTGACGAAGAAATACAGAAATTGCATTCGAATTTAATACAAAAGGCACAATGCCGACTTAAGTACAAGAGGACTGACACTCAAACGTTCTATGATTTGAAACTCTCCTGTGAGTCCAGTTTTAGATTCCGATGCTTCACTTCAGGTTTACTGTATACCTTGGACTTTCTTATTGACGATGTCGCACGGAAATTGCATCGGAATTAAATTCAAAAGGCTCAATGCCGACTGAAGTACAAGAGGACCGACACTCTAACTTTCTATGATTTGAACCTCTCCTGTCAGTCCAGTTTTAGATTCCGATGCTTCACTTCAGGTTTACTGTATCCCTTGGACCTTCTTATTGACGATGAAGCACAGAAATTGCATCGGAATTAAATTCAAAAGGCACAACGCCGACATAAGTACAAGGGGACTGACACTCTAACTCTCTATGATTTGAACCTCTCCTGTGAGTCCAGTCTTAGATTCCGATGCTTCACTTCAAGTTTACTGTATCCCTTGGACTTTCTTATTGACAATGAAGCACAGAAATTGCATCGGAATTAAATTCAAAAGGCAGAACGCCGACATAAGTACAAGAGTACTGACACTCTAATTTTCTATGATATGAACCTCTCCTGTGAGTCCAGTTTTAGATTCCGATGCTTCACTTCAGGTTTGCTGTATCCCTTTGACTTTCTTACTGACGATGAAACACAGAAATTGCATCTGAATTTAATACAAAAGGCATAATGCCGACTTAAGTACAAGAGGACTAACACTCTAACTTTCTATGATTTGAAACTCTCCTGTGAGTCCAGTTTTAGATTCCGGTGCTTCACTTCAGGTTTACTGTATCCCTTGGACCTCCTTATTGACGATGAAACACAGAAATTGCATCCGAATTTAATACAAAACGCACAATGCCGACTTAAGTACGAGAGGACGGACCCTCTAACTTTCTATGATTTGAACCTCTGCTGTGAGTCCAGTTTTACTTTCCGATGCTTCACTTCAGGTTTACTGTATCCATTGGACCTTCTTATTGACGATGAAATACAGATATTGCATCCGAATTTAATACAATAGGCACAATGCCGACTTAAGTACAAGAGGACTGACACTCTAATTTATTATGATTTGAAACAGATCTGTGAGTCCAGTTTTAGATTCCGATGCTTCACTTCACGTTTACTGTATCCCTTGGACCTTCTTATTGACGATGAAATACAGAAATTGCATCCGAAATTAATACAAAAGACACAATGCCGACTTAAGTACAAGAGGACTGACACTAAAACTTTCTATGATTTGAAACTCTCCTGTGAGTCCAGTTTTAGATTCCGATGCTTCACTTCAGGTTTACTGAATACCTTGGACCTTCTTATTGACGATGAAGCACAGAAATTGCGTCGGAATTAAATTCAAAAGGCACAATGCCGACTTAAGTACAAGAGGACTGACACTCAAACTTTCTACGATTTGAACGTCTCCTGTGAGTCCAGTTTTAGGTTCCGATGCTTCACTTCAGGTTTATTGTATCCCTTTGACCTTCTTATTGGCGATGAAACACAGAAATTGCATCCGAATTTAATACAAAAGGCACAATGCTGACTTCAGTACAAGAGGATTGACACTCTAACTTATTATGATTTGAAACTGTTCTGTGAGTCCTGTTTTAGATTCCGATGCTTCACTTTAGGTTTACTGTCTCCCTTTGACCTTTTATTGACGATGAAATACAGAAATTGCATCCGAAATTAAGACAAAAGACACAATGCCGATTTAAGTACAAGAGGACTGACACTATAACTCTCAATGATTTGAAACTCTCCTGTGAGTCCAGTTTTAGATTCCGATGCTTCAATCAGGTTTACTGTATCCCCCGGACCTTCTTATTGACGATGAAATACAGAAATTGCATCCGAACTTAATACAAAAGGCACAATGCCGACTTAAGTACAAGAGGACTGACACTCTAACATTCTATGATTTGAAACTCTCCTGTCAGTCCTGTTTTAGATTCCGATGCTTCACTTCAGGTATACTGTATCCCTTGGACCTTCTTATTGACGATGATGCACAGAAATTGCGTCGGAATTAAATTCAAAAAGCACAATGCCGACTTAAGTACAGGAGGACTGACAATCTAACTTTCTATGATTTGAAACTCTCCTGTGAGACCAGTTTTAGATTCCGATGCTTCACTTCAGGTTTACTGTATCCCCTGGACCTTCTTATTGACGATGAAATAAAGAAATTGCATCCGAACTTAATACAAAAGGCACAATGCCGACTTAAGTACAAGAGGACTGACTCTCTACGATTCTATGATTTGAACCTCTCCTGTGAGACCAGTTTTAGATTCCGATGCTTCAATTCAGGTTTATTGTATCCCTTTGACCTTCTTATTGGCGATGAAAAACAGATATTGCATCAGAATTCATACAAAAGGCACAATGCCGACTTCAGTACAAGAGGACTGACACTCTAACTTTCTATGATTTGAAACTGTTCTGTGAGTCCAGTTTTAGATTCCGATGCTTCACTTCAGGTTTACTGTATCCCTTGGACCTTCTTATTGACGATGAAATACAGAAATTGCATCCGAAATTAATACAAAAGACACAATGCCGACTTAAGTACAAGAGGACTGACACTATAACATTCTATGATAGGATACTCTCCTGTGAGTCCAGTTTCAGATTCCGATGCTTCACTTCAGGTTTACTGTATCCCTTGGGCCTACTTATTGACGAAGAAATACAGAAATTGCATCCGAATTTAATACAAAAGGCACAATGCCGACTTAAGTACAAGAGGTCTGACACTCTAACGTTCAATGATTTGAAACTCTCCTGTGATTCCAGTTTTAGATTCCTATGCTTCACTTCAGGTTTACTGTATACCTTGGACTTTCTTATTGACGATGTAGCACGGAAATTGCATCGGAATTAAATTCAAAAGGCTCAATGCCAACTTAAGTACAAGAGGACAGACACTCTAACTTTCTATGATTTGAACCTCTCCTGTGAGTCCAGTTTCAGATTCCGATGCTTCACTTCAGGTTTACTGTATCCCTCGGACCTTCTTATTGACGATGAAGCACAGAAATTGCATCGGAATTAAATTCAAAAGGCACAACGCCGACATAAGTACAAGGAGACTGACACTCTAACTTTCTGTGATTTGAAACTCCCCTGTGAGTCAAGTTTTACATTCCGATGCTTGTCTTCAGGTTTACTGTATCCCTTGGACCTCCTTATTGACGATGAAACACAGCAATTGCATCGGAATTTACAACAAAAGGCATAATGCCGACTTAAGTACAAGAGGACTGACACTCTAACTTTCTATGATTTGAACCTCTCCTGTGAGTCCAGCTTTAGATTCCGATGCTTCACTTCAGGTTTACTGTATCACTTTGACTCTCTTACTGACGATGAAACACAGAAATTGCATCTGAATTTAATACAAAAGGCACAATGCCGACTTAAGTACAAGAGGACTGACACTCTAACTGTCTATGATTTGAAACTCTTCTGTGAGTTGAGTTTTAGATTCCGATGCTTCACTTCAGGTTTACTGTATCCCTTGGACCTTCGTATTGACGATGAAGCACAGAAATTGCGTCGGAATTAAATTCAAAAGGCACAACGCCGACATAAGTACAAGAGGACTGACACTCTAACTTTCTATAATATGAACCTCTCCTGTGAGTCCAGTTTTAGATTCCGATGCATCACTTCAGGTTTACTGTATACCTTGGACCTTCTTATTGACGATGAAGCACAGAAACTGCATCGGAAATAATTCAAAATTCACAATGCAGGCTTAAGTACAAGAGGACTGACACTCTTACTTTCTATGATTTGATCCTCTCCTGTGAGTCTAGTTTTAGAATCCGATGCTTCTCTTCAGGTTTATTGTATCCCTTTGACCTTCTTATTGGCGATGAAACACAGATATTGCATCCGAATTTATACAATAGGCACAATGCCGATTTCAGTACAAGAGGACTGACACTCTTACTTTCTATGATATGAACCCCTCCTGTGAGTCCAGTATTAGATTCCGATGCTTCACTTCAGGTTTACTGTATCCAATGGACCTTCTTATTGACGATGAAACACAGAAATTGCATCCGAATTTAATACAAATGGCACAATGCCGACATAAGTACAAGAGGACTGACACTTGAACTTTCTATGATTTGAACCTCTCCTGTGAGTCCAGTTTTAGATTCCGATGCATCTCTTCAGGTTTACTGTATCCCTTGCACCTTCTTATTGACGATGAAACACAGAAATTGCATCGGAATTAAATTCAAAAGGCACAATGCCGACTTAAGAACAAGAGGACTGACACTCTAACTTTCTACGATGTGAACGTCACCTGTGAGTCCAGTTTTAGATTCCGATGCTTCACTTCACGTTTACTGTATCCCATGGACCTTCTTATTGACGATGGAGCACATAAATTGCATCGGAATTTAATTCAAAAGGCTCAATGCCGACTTACGTACAAGAGGACTGACTCTCTAACTTTCTATGATTTGAACCTCTCCTGTGAGTCCAGTTTCACATTCCGATGCTTCACTTCACGTTTACTGTATTTCTTGGACCTCCTTATTGACGATGAAACACAGAAATTGCATCCGAATTTAATACAAAAGGCACAATGCCGACTTAAGTACAAGAGGACTGACACTCTAACTTTCTATGATTTGAAACTCTCCTGTGAGTCCAGTTTTAGATTCCGATGCTTCTCTTCAGGTTTACTGTATCCCTTGGACCTCCTTATTGACGATGAAACACAGAAATTGCATCCGAATTTAATACAAAAGGCATAATGCCGACTTAAGTACAAGAGGACTGACCCTCTAACTTTCTATGATTTGAACCTCTCCTGTGAGTCCAGTTTTAGATTCCGATGCTTCACTTCAGGTTTACTGTATCCCTTTGACTTTCTTACTGACGATGAAACACAGAAATTGCATCTGAATTTCATACAAAAGGCACAATGCCGACTTAAGTACAAGAGGGCTGACTCTCTAACTTTCTATGATTTGCACCTCTCCTGTGAGTCCAGTTTTAGATTCCGATGCTTCACTTAAGGTTTACTGTATCCCTTGGACCTTCATATTGACCATGAATCACAGAAATTGCATCGGAAATAATTCAAAATTCACAATGCCGGCTTAAGTACAAGAGGACTGACACTCTAACGTTCTATGATTTGAAACTCTCCTGTGAGTCCAGTTTTATATTCCGATGCTTCACTTCAGGTTTACTCTATCCCTTGGACCTTCTTATTGACGAAGAAATACAGAAATTGCATCCGAATTTAATACAAAAGGCACAATGCCGACTTAAGTACAAGAGGACTGACACTCTAACGTTCTATGATTTGAAACTCTCCTGTGAGTCCAGTTTTAGATTCCGATGCTTCACTTCAGGTTTATTGTATCCCTTTGACCTTCTTATTGGCGATGAAACACAGATATTGCATCCGAATTTATACAAAAGACACAATGCCGATATCAGTACAAGAGGACTGACACTCTAACTTTCTATGATTTGATACTGTTCTGTGAGTCCAGTTTTAGTTTCCGATGCTTCACTTCAGGTTTACTGTATCCCTTGGACCTTCATATTGACGATGAAATACAGAAATTGCATTCTAAATTAATACAAAAGACACAATGCCGACTTAAGTACAAGAGGACTGACACTATATATTTCTATGATTTGAAACTCTCCTGTGAGTCCAGTTTTAGATTCCGATGCTTCACTTCAGGTTTACTGTATCCCTTGGACCTTCTTATTGACGATGAAGCACAGAAATTGCATCGGAATTAAATTCAAAAGGCACAACGCCGACATAAGTACAAGGGGACTGACACTCTAACTCTCTATGATTTGAACCTCTCCTGTGAGTCCAGTTTTAGATTCCGATGCTTCACTTCAAGTTTACTGTATCCCTTGGACTTTCTTATTGACAATGAAGCACAGAAATTGCATCGGAATTAAATTCAAAAGGCAGAACGCCGACATAAGTACAAGAGTACTGACACTCTAACTTTCTATGATATGAACCTCTCCTGTGAGTCCAGTTTTAGATTCCGATGCTTCACTTCAGGTTTGCTGTATCCCTTTGACTTTCTTACTGACGATGAAACACAGTAATTGCATCTGAATTTAATACAAAAGGCATAATGCCGACTTCAGTACAAGAGGACTGACACTCTAACTTTCTACGATTTGAAACTGTTCTGTGAGTCCTGTTTTAGATTCCAATGCTTCACTTTACGTTTACTGTATCCCTTGGACCTTCTTATTGGCGATGAAACACAGATATTGCATCCGAATTCATACAAAAGGCACAATGCCGACTTCAGTACAAGAGGACTGACACTCTAACTTTCTACGATTTGAAACTGTTCTGTGAGTCCTGTTTTAGATTCCGATGCTTCACTTCAGGTTTACTGTATCCCTTGGACCTTCTTATTGACGATGAAATACAGAAATTGCATCCGAAATTAATACAAAAGACACAATGCCGACTTAAGTGCAAGAGGACTGACACTATAACTTTCTATGATTTGATACTCTCCTGTGAGTCCAGTTTTAGATTCCGATGCATCACTTTAGGTTTACTGTATCCCTTGGACCTTCTTATTGACGAAGAAATACAGAAATTGCATCCGAATTTAATACAAAAGGCACATTGCCGACTTAAGTACAAGAGGACTGACACTCTAACGTTCAATGATTTGAAACTCTCCTGTGATCCCAGTTTTAGTTTCCGATGCTTCACTTCAGGTTTACTGTATACCTTGGACTTTCTTATTGACGATGTAGCACGGAAATTGCATCGGAATTAAATTCAAAAGGCTCAATGCCGACTTAAGTACAAGAGGACAAACACTCTAACTTTCTATGATTTGAACCTCTCCTGTGAGTCTCGATTTAGATTCCGATGCTTCACTTCAGGTTTACTGTATCCCTTGGACCTTCTTATTGACGATGAAGCACAGAAATTGCATCGGAATTAAATTCAAAAGGCACAACGCCGACATAAGTACAAGGGGAATGATACTCTAACTTTCTATGATTTGAAACTCTCCTGTGAGTCCAGTTTAAGATTCCGATGCTTCACTTCAGGTTTACTGTATCCCTTGGACCTTCTTATTGACGATGAAATACAGAAATTGCATCCGAAATTAATACAAAAGACACAATGCCGACTTAAGTACAAGAGGACTGACTCTCTAACTTTCTATGATTTGCACCTCTCCTGTGAGTGCAGTTTTAGATTCCGATGCTTCACTTAAGGTTTACTGTATCACTTGGACCTTCATATTGACGATGAAGCACAGAAATTGCATCGGAAATAATTCAAAATTCACAATGCCGGCTTAAGTACAATAGGACTGACCCTCTAACGTTCTATGATTTGAAACTCTCCTGTGACTCCAGTTTTAGATTCCGATGCTTCACTTCAGGTTTATTGTATCCCTTTGACCTTCTTATTGGCGATGAAACACAGATATTGCATCCGAATTTATACAAAAGGCACAATGCCGGCTTAAG
Organism: Schistocerca serialis cubense; assembly: GCF_023864345.2. Classification (NCBI taxonomy): domain Eukaryota; kingdom Metazoa; phylum Arthropoda; class Insecta; order Orthoptera; family Acrididae; genus Schistocerca; species Schistocerca serialis. The sequence goes on along the minus strand of NC_064647.1, from coordinate 20,963,770 downwards.
TACAAGAGGACTGACACTCTAACGTTCTATGATTTGAAACTCTCCTGTGAGTCCAGTATTAGATTCCGATGCTTCACTTCAGGTTTACTGTATACCTTGGACTTTCTTATTGACGATGTCGCACGGAAATTGCATCGGAATTAAATTCAGAAGGCACAACGCCGACATAAGTACAAGGGGACTGACACTCTAACTTTCTATGATTTGAAACTCTCCTGTCAGTCCAGTTTTAGATTCCGATGCTTCACTTCAGGTTTACTGTATCCCTTGGACCTTCTTATTGACAATGAAGCACAGAAATTGCATCGGAATTAAATTCAAAAGGCAGAACGCCGACATATGTACAAGAGTACTGCCACTCTTACTTTCTATGATATGAACCTCTCCTGTGAGTCCAGTTTTAGATCCCGATGCTTCACTTCAGGTTTGCTGTATCCCTTTGACTTTCTTACTGACGATGAAACACAGATATTGCATCTGAATTTAATACAAAAGGCATAATGCCGACTTACGTACAAGAGGACTGACACTCTAACTTTCTATGATTTGAAACTCTCCTGTGAGTCCAGTTTTAGATTCCGGTGCTTCACTTCAGGTATACTGTCTCCCTTGGACCTCCTTATTGACGATGAAACACAGAAATTGCATCCGAATTTAATACAAAACGCACAATGCCGACTTAAGTACGAGAGGACTGACCCTCTAACTTTCTATGATTAGAACCTCTGCTGTGAGTCCAGTTTTACATTCCGATGCTTCACTTCAGGTTTACTGTATCCATTGGACCTTCTTATTGACGATGAAATACAGATATTGCATCCGAATTTAATACAAAAGGCACAATGCCGACTTAAGTACAAAAGGACTGACACTCTAAGATTCTATGATTTGAACCTCTCCTGTGAGTGCAGTTTCAGATTCCGATGCATCACTTCAGGTTTATTGTATCCCTTTTACTTTCATACTGACGATGTAACACAGAAATTGCATCGGAATTAAATTCAAAAGGCACAATGCCGACTTAAGTACAAGAGGACTGACACTCTAATTTATTATGATTTGAAACAGATCTGTGAGTCCAGTTTTAGATTCCGATGCTTCACTTCACGTTTACTGTATCCCTTGGACCTTCTTATTGATGATGAAATACATAAATTGCATCCGAAATTAATACAAAAGACACAATGCAGACTTAAGTACAAGAGGACTGACACTAAAACTTTCTATCATTTGAAACTCTCCTGTGAGTCCAGTTTTAGATTCCGATGCTTCTCTTCAGGTTTACTGTATCCCCTGGACCTTCTTATTGACGATGAAATACAGAAATTGCATCCGAATTTAATACAATAGGCACAATGCCGACTTAAGTACAAAAGGACTGACACTCTAAGATTCTATGATTTGAACCTCTCCTGTGAGTCCAGTTTTAGATTCCGATGCATCACTTCAGGTTTATTGTATCCCTTTGACCTTCTTATTGGCGATGAAACACAGATATTGCATCCGAATTCATAGAAAAGGCGCAATGCCGACTTCAGTACAAGAGGACTGACACTCTAACTTTCTACGATTTGAAACTGTTCTGTGAGTCCAGTTTTAGATTCCGATGCTTCACTTCAGGTTTACTGTATCCCTTGGACCTTCTTATTGACGATGAAATACAGAATTTGCATCCGAAATTAATACAAAAGACACAATGTCGACTTAAGTACAAGAGGACTGACACTATAACTTTCTATGACTTGATACTCTCCTGTGAGTCCAGTTTTAGATTCCGATGCATCACTTTAGGTTTAATGTATCCCTTGGACCTTCTTATTGACGAAGAAATACAGAAATTGCATCCGAATTTAATACAAAAGGCACATTACCGACTTAAGTACAAGAGGACTGACACTCTAACGTTCGATGATTTGAAACTCTCCTGTGATCCCAGTTTTAGATTCCGATGCTTCACTTCAGGTTTACTGTATACCTTGGACTTTCTTATTGACGATGTAGCACGGAAATTGCATCGGATTTAAATTCAAAAGGCTCAATGCCGACTTAAGTGCAAGAGGACAAACACTCTAACTTTCTATGATTTGAACCTCTCCTGTGAGTCCAGTTTTAGATTCCGATGCTTCACTTCAGGTTTACTGTATCCCTTGGACCTTCTTATTGACGATGAAGCACAGAAATTGCATCGGAATTAAATTCAAAAGGCACAACGCTGACATAAGTACAAGGGGAATGACACTCTAACTTTCTATGATTTGAAACTCTCCTGTGAGTCCAGTTTTAGATTCGATGCTTCTCTTCAGGTTTACTGTATCCCTTGGACCTCCTTATTGACGATGAAACACAGAAATTGCATCCGAATTTAATACAAAAGTCATAATGCCGACTTAAGTACAAGAGGACTGACACTCTAACTTTCTATGATTTGAACCTCTCCTGCGAGTCCAGTTTTAGATTCCGAACCTTCACTTCAGGTTTACTGTATACCTTGGACTTTCTTATTGACGATGTAGCACGGAAATTGCGTCGGAAATAAATTCAAAAGGCTCTATGCCGACTTAAGTACGAGAGGACTGACCCTCTAACCTTCTGTGATTTGAACCTCTGCTGTGAGTCCAGCTTTACATTCCGATGCTTCACTTCAGGTTTACTGTATCCATTTGACCTTCTTATTGACGATGAAACACAGAAATTGCATCCGAATTTAATACAAAAGGCACAATGCCGACTTAAGTACAAGAGGACTGACACTCTAAGATTTTATGATTTGAACCTCTCCTGTGAGTCCAGTTTTAGCTTCCGATGCTTCACTTCAGGTTTACTGTATCCCTTGGACTTTCTTATTGACGATGAAATACAGAAATTGCATCCGAAATTAATACAAAAGACACAATGCCGACTTAAGTACAAGAGGACTGACTCTCTAACTTTCTATGATTTGCACCTCTCCTGTGAGTCCAGTTTTAGATTCCGATGCTTCACTTAAGGTTTACTGTATCACTTGGACCTTCATATTGACGATGAAGCACAGAAATTGCATCGGAAATAATTCAAAATTCACAATGCCGGCTTAAGTACAAGAGGACTGACACTCTAACGTTCTATGATTTGAAACTCTCCTGTGACTCCAGTTTTAGATTCCGATGCTTCACTTCAGGTTTATTGTATCCCTTTGACCTTCTTATTGGCGATGAAACACAGATATTGCATCCGATTTTATACAAAAGGCACAATGCCGGCTTAAGTACAAGAGGACTGACACTCTAACGTTCTATGATTTGAAACTCTCCTGTGAGTCCAGTTTTAGATTCCGATGCTTCACTTCAGGTTTACTGTATACCTTGGACTTTCTTATTGACGATGTCGCACGGAAAGTGCATCGGAATTATATTCAAAAGGCTCAATGCCGAATGAAGTACAAGAGGACAGACACTCTAACTTTCTATGATTTGAACCTCTCCTATCAGTCCAGTTTTAGATTCCGATGATATACTTCAGGTTTACTGTATCCCTTGGACCTTCTTATTGACGATGAAGCACAGAAATTGCATCGGAATTAAATTCAAAATGCACAACGCCGACATAAGTACAAGGGGACTGACACTCTAACTTTCTATGATTTGAAACTCTCCTGTCAGTCCAGTTTTAGATTCCGATGCTTCACTTCAGGTTTACTGTATCCCTTGGACCTTCTTATTGACAATGAAGCACAGAAATTGCATCGGAATTAAATTCAAAAGGCAGAACGCCGACATAAGTACAAGAGTACTGACACTCTTACTTTCTATGATATGAACCTCTCCTGTGAGTCCAGTTTTAGATTCCGATGCTTCACTTCAGGTTTGCTGTATCCCTTTGACTTTCTTACTGACGATGAAACACAGAAATTGCATCTGAATTTAATACAAAAGGCATAATGCCGACTTAAGTACAAGAGGACTGACACTCTAACTTTCTATGATTTGAAACTCTCCTGTGAGTCCAGTTTTAGATTCCGGTGCTTCACTTCAGGTATACTGTATCCTTTGGACCTCCTTATTGACGATGAAACACAGAAATTGCATCCGAATTTAATACAAAACGCACAATGCCGACTTAAGTACGAGAGGACTGACCCTCTAACTTTCTATGATTAGAACCTCTGCTGTGAGTCCAGTTTTACATTCCGATGCTTCACTTCAGGTTTACTGTATCCATTGGACCTTCTTATTGACGATGAAATACAGATATTGCATCCGAATTTAATACAAAAGGCACAATGCCGACTTAAGTACAAAAGGACTGACACTTTAAGATTCTATGATTTGAACCTCTCCTGTGAGTGCAGTTTCAGATTCAGATGCATCACTTCAGGTTAATTGTATCCCTTTTACTTTCATACTGACGATGGAACACAGAAATTGCATCGGAATTAAATTCAAAAGGCACAATGCCGAATTAAGTACAAGAGGACTGACACTCTAATTTATTATGATTTGAAACAGATCTGTGAGTCCAGTTTTAGATTCCGATGCTTCACTTCACGTTTACTGTATCCCTTGGACCTTCTTATTGACGATGAAATACATAAATTGCATCCGAAATTAATACAAAAGACACAATGCAGGCTTAAGTACAAGAGGACTGACACTAAAACTTTCTATCATTTGAAACTCTCCTGTGAGTCCAGTTTTAGATTCCGATGCTTCTCTTCAGGTTTACTGTATCCCCTGGACCTTCTTATTGACGATGAAATACAGAAATTGCATCCGAATTTAATTCAATAGGCACAATGCCGACTTAAGTACAAGAGGACTGACACTCTAAGATTCTATGACTTGAACCTCACCTGTGAGTCCAGTTTTAGATTCCGATGCATCACCTCAGGTTTATTGTATCCCGTTGACCTTCTTATTGGCGATGAAACACAGATATTGCATCCGAATTCATAGAAAAGGCACAATGCCGACTTCAGTACAAGAGGACTGACACTCTAACTTTCTACGATTTGAAACTGTTCTGTGAGTCCAGTTTTAGATTCCGATGCTTCACTTCAGGTTTACTGTATCCCTTGGACCTTCTTACTGACGATGAAATACAGAAATTGCATCCGAAATTAATACAAAAGACACAATGTCGACTTAAGTACAAGAGGACTGACACTATAACTTTCTATGATTTGATACTCTCCTGTGAGTCCAGTTTTAGATTCCGATGCATCACTTTAGGTTTAATGTATCCCTTGGACCTTCTTATTGACGAAGAAATACAGAAATTGCATCCGAATTTAATACAAAAGGCACATTACCGACTTAAGTACAAGAGGACTGACACTCTAACGTTCAATGATTTGAAACTCTCCTGTGATCCCAGTTTTAGATTCCGATGCTTCACTTCAGGTTTACTGTATACCTTGGACTTTCTTATTGATGATGTAGCACGGAAATTGCATCGGAATTAAATTCAAAAGGCTCAATGCCGACTTAAGTGCAAGAGGACAAACACTCTTACTTTCTATGATTTGAACCTCTCCTGTGAGTCCAGTTTTAGATTCCGATGCTTCACTTCAGGTTTACTGTATCCCTTGGACCTTCTTATTGACGATGAAGCACAGAAATTGCATCGGAATTAAATTCAAAAGGCACAACGCTGACATAAGTACAAGGGGAATGACACTCTAACTTTCTATGATTTGAAACTCTCCTGAGAGTCCAGTTTTAGATTCGATGCTTCTCTTCAGGTTTACTGTATCCCTTGGACCTCCTTATTGACGATGAAACACAGAAATTGCATCCGAATTTAATACAAAAGGCATAATGCCGACTTAAGTACAAGAGGACTGACACTCTAAGTTTCTATGATTTGAACCTCTCCTGTAAGTCCAGTTTTAGATTCCGATGCTTCACTTCAGGTTTACTGTATACCTTGGACTTTCTTATTGACGATGTAGCACGGAAATTGCGTCGGAAATAAATTCAAAAGGCTCAATGCCGACTTAAGTACGAGAGGACTGACCCTCTAACTTTCTGTGATTTGAACCTCTGCTGTGAGTCCAGCTCTACATTCCGATGCTTCACTTCAGGTTTACTGTATCCATTTGACCTTCTTATTGACGATGAAACACAGAAATTGCATCCGAATTTAATACAAAAGGCACAATGCCGACTTAAGTACAAGAGGACTGACACTCCAAGATTTTATGATTTGAACCTCTCCTGTGAGTCCAGTTTTAGCTTCCGATGCTTCACTTCAGGTTTACTGTATCCCTTGGACTTTCTTATTGACGATGAAATACAGAAATTGCATCCGAAATTAATACAAAAGACACAATGCCGACTTAAGTACAAGAGGACTGACTCTCTAACTTTCTATGATTTGCACCTCTCCTGTGAGTCCAGTTTTAGTTTCCGATGCTTCACTTAAGGTTTACTGTATCACTTGGACCTTCATATTGACGATGAAGCTCAGAAATTGCATCGGAAATAATTCAAAATTCACAATGCCGGCTTAAGTACAAGAGGACTGACACTCTAACGTTCTATGATTTGAAACTCTCCTGTGACTCCAGTTTTAGATTCCGATGCTTCACTTCAGGTTTATTGTATCCCTTTGACCTTCTTATTGGCGATGAAACACAGATATTGCATCCGAATTTATACAAAAGGCACAATGCCGGCTTAAGTACAAGAGGACTGACACACTAACGTTCTATGATTTGAAACTCTCCTGTGAGTCCAGTTTTAGATTCCGATGCTTCACTTCAGGTTTACTGTATACCTTGGTCTTTCTTATTGACGATGTCGCACGGAAATTGCATCGGCATTAAATTCAAAAGGCTCAATGCCGACTGAAGTACAAGAGGACAGACACTCTAACTTTCTATGATTTGAAACTCTCCTGTGAGTCCAGTTTTAGATTCTGTTGCTTCACTTCAGGTTTACTGTATCCCTTGGACCTTCTGATTGACAATGAAGCACAGAAATTGCATCGGAATTAAATTCAAAAGGCAGAACGCCGACATAAGTACAAGAGTACTGACACTCTTACTTTCTATGATATGAACCTCTCCTGTGAGTCCAGTTTTAGATTCCGATGCTTCACTTCAGGTTTGATGTATCCCTTTGACTTTCTTACTGACGATGAAACACAGAAATTGCATCTGAATTTAATACAAAAGGCATAATGCCGACTTAAGTACAAGAGGACTGACACTCCAACTTTCTATGATTTGAAACTCTCCTGTGAGTCCAGTTTTAGATTCCGGTGCTTCACTTCAGGTTTACTGTATCCCTTGGACCTCCATATTGACGATGAAACACAGAAATTGCATCCGAATTTAATACAAAACGCACAATGCCGACTTAAGTACGAGAGGACTGACCCTCTAACTTTCTATGATTAGAACCTCTGCTGTGAGTCCAGTTTTACATTCCGATGCTTCACTTCAGGTTTACTGTATCCATTGGACCTTCTTATTGACGATGAAATACAGATATTGCATCCGAATTTAATACAAAAGGCACAATGCCGACTTAAGTACAAAAGGACTGACACTCTAAGATTCTATGATTTGAACCTCTCCTGTGAGTGCAGTTTCAGATTCCGATGCATCACTTCAGGTTTATTGTATCCCTTTTACTTTCATACTGACGATGTAACACAGAAATTGAATCGGAATTAAATTCAAAAGGCACAATGCCGACTTAAGTACAAGAGGACTGACACTCTAATTTATTATGATTTGAAACAGATCTGTGAGTCCAGTTTTAGATTCCGATGCTTCACTTCACGTTTACTGTATCCCTTGGACCTTCTTATTGACGATGAAATACATAAATTGCATCCGAAATTAATACAAAAGACACAATGCAGACTTAAGTACAAGAGGACTGACACTAAAACTTTCTATCATTTGAAACTCTCCTGTGAGTCCAGTTTTAGATTCCGATGCTTCTCTTCAGGTTTACTGTATCCCCTGGACCTTCTTATTGACGATGAAATACAGAAATTGCATCCGAATTTAATACAATAGGCACAATGCCGACTTAAGTACAAGAGGACTGACACTCTAAGATTCTATGATTTGAACCTCTCCTGTGAGTCCAGTTTTAGATTCCGATGCATCACTTCAGGTTTATTGTATCCCTTTGACCTTCTTATTGGCGATGAAACACAGATATTGCATCCGAATTCATAGAAAAGGCACAATGCCGACTTCAGTACAAGAGGACTGACACCCTAACTTTCTACGATTTGAAACTGTTCTGTGAGTCCAGTTTTAGATTCCGATGCTTCACTTCAGGTTTACTGTATCCCTTGGACCTTCTTATTGACGATGAAATACAGAAATTGCATTCGAAATTAATACAAAAGACACAATGTCGACTTAAGTACAAGAGGACTGACACTATAACTTTCTATGATTTGATACTCTCCTGTGAGTCCAGTTTTAGATTCCGATGCATCACTTTAGGTTTAATGTATCCCTTGGACCTTCTTATTGACGAAGAAATACAGAAATTGCATCCGAATTTAATACAAAAGGCACATTACCGACTTAAGTACAAGAGGACTGACACTCTAACGTTCAATGATTTGAAACTCTCCTGTGATCCCAGTTTTAGATTCCGATGCTTCACTTCAGGTTTACTGTATACCTTGGACATTCTTATTGACGATGTAGCACGGAAATTGCATCGGAATTAAATCCAAAAGGCTCAATGCCGACTTAAGTGCAAGAGGACAAACACTCTAACTTTCTATGATTTGAACCTCTCCTGTGAGTCCAGTCTTAGATTCCGGTGCTTCACTTCAGGTTTACTGTATCCCTTGGACCTTCTTATTGACGATGAAGCACAGAAATTGCATCGGAATTAAATTCAAAATGCACAACGCTGACATAAGTACAAGGGGAATGACACTCTAATTTTCTATGATTTGAAACACTCCTGTGAGTCCAGTTTTAGATTCGATGCTTCTCTTCAGGTTTACTGTATCACTTGGACCTCCTTATTGACGATGAAACACAGAAATTGCATCCGAATTTAATACAATAGGCACAATGCCGACTTAAGTACAAGAGGACTGACACTCTAAGATTCTATGATTTGAACCTCTCCTGTAAGTCCAGTTTTAGATTCCGATGCTTCACTTCAGGTTTACTGTATACCTTGGACTTTGTTATTGACGATGTAGCACGGAAATTGCGTCGGAAATAAATTCAAAAGGCTCAATGCCGACTTAAGTACGAGAGGACTGACCCTCTAACTTTCTGTGATTTGAACCTCTGCTGTGAGTCCACTTTTACATTCCGATGCTTCACTTCAGGTTTACTGTATCCATTTGACCTTCTTATTGACGATGAAACACAGAAATTGCATCCGAATTTAATACAAAAGGCACAATGCCGACTTAAGGACAAGAGGACTGACACTCTAAGATTTTATGATTTGAACCTCTCCTGTGAGTCCAGTTTTAGCTTCCGATGCTTCACTTCAGGTTTACTGTATCCCTTGGACTTTCTTATTGACGATGAAATACAGAAATTGCATCCGAAATTAATACAAAAGACACAACGCCGACTTAAGTACAAGAGGACTGACACTATAACTTTCTATGATTTGAAATTCTCCTGTGAGTCCAGTTTTAGATTCCGATGCTTCACTTCAGGTTTACTGTATCCCTTGGACCTTCTTATTGACGATGAAGCACAGAAATTGCGTCGGAATTAAATTCAAAAAGCACAATGCCGACTTAAGTACAAGAGGACTGACACTCTAACTTTCTATGATTTGAACCTCTCCTGTGAGTCCAGTTATAGATTCCAATGCTTCACTTCAGGCTTACTGTATACCTTGGACCTTCTTATTGACGATGAAGGAATGAAATTGCATCGGAATTTAATTCAAAAGGCACAATGCCGACTTACATACAAGGGGACTGACCCTCTAACTTTCTATGATTTGAACCTCTGCTGTGGGTCTAGTTTTACATTCCGATGCTTCACTTCAGGTTTACTGTATCCACTGGACCTTCTTATTAACGATGAAACACAGATATTGCATCCGAATTTAATTCAAAAGGCACAATGCCGACTCAAGAACAAGAGGACTGACACTCTAAGTTTCTATGATTTGAACGTCTCCTGTGGGTCCAGTTTTAGATTCTGATGCTTCACTTCAGGTTTACTGTGTACCTTGGACCTTCCTACTCACGATGAAGCACAGAAATTGCGTCGGAATTAAATTCAAACGGCACAATGCCGACTTATGTACGAGAGGACTGACACTCGAACTTTCTATGATTTGAACCTCTCCTGTGAGTCCAGTTTTAGATTCCCATGCTTCACTTCAGGTTTACTGTATCCTTTGGACCTTCATATTGACGATGAAACACAGAAATTGCTTCGGAATTAAATTCAAAAGGCACAATGCCGACTTAAGTACAAGAGGACTGACACTGTAACTTTCGACGATAAGAACGTCTCCTGTGAGTCGAGTTTTAGATTCCGATGATTCACTTCACGTTTACTGTATTGCTTGGACCTTCGTATTGACGAAGAAGCAAAGAAATTGCGTCGGAATTAAATTGAAAAGGCACAGGGCCGACTTAGGTACAAGAGGACTGACACTCTAACTTTCTATTATTTGAACCTCTCTTTGAGTCCAGTTTTACATTCCGATGCTTCACTTCAGGTTTACTGTATCCCTTGGACCTTCTTATTGACGATGAAACACAGAAATTGCATCGGAATTAAATTCAAAAGGCACAATGCCGACTTAAGTACAATAGGATTGACACTCTAACTTTCTATGATTTGAACCTCTCCTGTGAGTCCAGTTTTAGATTCCGATGCTTCACTTCACGTTTACTGTATACCTTGGACCTTACTTATTGACGATGAAGCATAGAAATTGCATCGGAATGAAATTCAAAAGGCACAATGCCGACTTACGTACAAGAGGACTGACACTGTTCGTTCTATGATTTGAACCTCTCCTGTGAGTCCAGTTTTAGATTCCGATGCTTCCCTTCAGGTTTACTGTATACCGTGGACCTTGTTATTGACAATGAAGCACAGAAATGGTGTCGGAATTAAATTGAAAAGGCACAATGGCGACTTAAGTACAAGTGGACTGACACTCTAACTTTCTACGATTTGCACCTCTCCTGTGAGTCCAGTTTTAGATTCCGATGCTTCACTTCAGGTTTACTGTATCCCTTGGACCTTCTTATTGACGATGAAGCACAGAAATTGCATCGTAAATACTTCAAAAGGAACAATACCTACTTAAGTACAAGAGGACTGACACTCTAACTTTCTATGATTTGAACCTCTCCTGTGAGTCCAGTTTTTGATTCCGATGCTACACTTCAGGTTTATTGTATCCCTTTGACCTTCTTATTGACGATGAAACACAGAAATTGCATCCGAATTTAATACAAAAGGCACAATGCCGACTTAAGTACAAGAGGACTGACACTCTAACTTTATATGATTTGAAACTCTTCTCTGAGTCCAGTTTTAGATTCCGATGCTTCACCTCAGGTTTTCTGTATAACTTGGACCTTCTTATTGACGATGAAATACAGAAATTGCATCCGAATTTAATACAAAAGGCATAACGCCGACTTAAGTACAAGAGGACTGACACTCTAACTTTCTATGATTTGAAACTCTCCTGTGAGTCCAGTTTTAGATTCCGATGCTTCACTTCAGGTTTACTATATCCCTTGGACCTTCTTATTGACGATGAAGCACAGTAACTACGTCGGAATTAAATTCAAAAAGCACAATGCGACTTAAGTACAGGAGGACTGACACTCTATCTTTCTATGATTTTAACCTCTCCTGTGAGTCAGATTTTAGATTCCGATGTTTCACTTCAGGTTTACTGTATACCTTGGACCTTCATATTGAAGATGAAGCACAGAAATTGCATCGGAATTAAATGCAAAAGGCACAATGCCGACTTAAGTACAAGAGGATTGATACTCCAACTTTCTATGATTTGAACCTCTCCTGTGAGTACAGTTTTAGATTCCGATGCCTCACTTTTTGTTTACTGTATCCCTTGGGCCTTCTTATTGACGATGAAGCACAGATATTGCCTCCAAATTAAATTCAAAAGGCACAATGCCGACTTAAGTACAAGAGGACTGACACTCTAACTTTCTATGATTTGAAACACTCCTGTGAGTCCAGTTTTAGATTCCGATACTTCACTTCAGGTTTACTGCATACCTTGGACCTTCATATTGACGATGAAGCACAGAAATTGCGTCGGAATTAAATTCAATAGGCACAATGCACAATTAAGTACAAGAAGAATAACACTCAAACTTTCTATTATTTGAACCTCTCTTTGAGTCCAGTTTTACATTCCGATGCTTCACTTCAGGTTTACTGTTTCCCTTGGACCTTCTTATTGACGATGAAATACAGAAATTGCATCCGAAATTAATACAAAAGGCACAATGCCGACTTAAGTACAAGAGGACTGACACTAAAACGTTCTATGATTTGAAACTCTCCTGTGAGTCCAGTTTTAGATTCCGATGCTTCACTTCAGGTTCATTGTATCCCTTTGACCTTCTTATTGGCGATGAAACACAGATATTGCATCCGAATTCATACAAAAGGCACAATGCCGACTTCAGTACAAGAGGACTGACACTCTAACTTTCTATGATTTGAAACTGTTCTGTGAGTCCAGTTTTAGATTCCGATGCTTCACTTCAGGTTTACTGTATCCCTTGGACCTTCTTATTGACGATGAAATACAGAAATTGCATCCGAAATTAATGCAAAAGGCATAATGCCGAATTAAGTACAAGAGGACTGACACTCTAACTCTCTATGATTTGAACCTCTCCTGTGAGTCCAGTTTTAGATTCCGATGCTTCACTTCAAGTTTACTGTATCCCTTGGACCGTCTTATTGACAATGAAGCACAGAAATTGCATCGGAATTAAATTCAAAAGGCAGAACGCCGACATAAGTACAAGAGTACTGACACTCTAACTTTCTATGATATGAACCTCTCCTGTGAGTCCAGTTTTAGATTCCGATGCTTCACTTCAGGTTTACTGTATCCCTTTGACTTTCTTACTGACGATGAAGCACAGAAATTGCATCTGAATTTAATACAAAAGGCATAATGCCGACTTAAGTACAAGAGGACTGACACTCTAACTTTCTATGATTTGAAACTCTCCTGTGAGTCCAGTTTTAGATTCCGGTGCTTCACTTCAGGTTTACTGTATCCCTTGGACCTTCTTATTGACGATGAAACACAGAATTTGTATCCGAATTTAATACAAAACGCACAATGCCGACTTAAGTACGAGAGGACTGACCCTCTAACTTTCTATGATTTGAACCTCTGCTGTGAGTCCAGTTTTACATTCCGATGCTTCACTTCAGGTTTACTGTATCCATTGGACCTTCTTATTGACGATGAAATACAGAAATTGCATCCGAATTTAATACAAAAGGCACAATGCCGACTTAAGTACAAGAGGACTGACACTCTAAAATTCTGTGATTTGAACCTCTCCTGTGAGTCCACTTTCAGATTCCGAAGCATCATTTCAGGTTTATTGTATCCCCTTGACTTTCTTACTGACGATGAAACACAGAAATTGCATCGCAATTGAATTCAAAAGGCACAATGCCGACTTAAGTACAAGAGGACTGACACTCTAATTTATTATGATTTGAAACAGATCTGTGAGTCCAGTTTTAGATTCCGATGCTTCACTTCTCGTTTACTGTTTCCCTTGGACCTTCTTATTGACGATGAAATACAGAAATTGCATCCGAAATTAATACAAAAGACACAATGCCGACTTAAGTACAAGAGGACTGACACTATAACTATCTATGATTTGATAGTCTCCTGTGAGTCCAGTTTTAGATTCCGATGCATCACTTCAGGTTTACTGTATCCCTTGGTCCTTCTTATTGACGAAGAAATACAGAAATTGCATCCGAATTTAATACAAAAGGCACATTGCCGACTTAAGTACAAGAGGACTGACACTCTAACGTTCAATGATTTGAAACTCTCCTGTGATCCCAGTTTTAGATTCCGATGCTTCACTTCAGGTTTACTGTATACCTTGGACTTTCTTATTGACGATGTAGCACGGAAATTGCATCGGAATTAAATTCAAAAGGCTCAATGCCGACTTAAGTACAAGAGGACAAATACTCTAACTTCCTATGATTTGAACCCCTCCTGTGAGTCCAGTTTTAGATTCGATGCTCCTCTTCAGGTTTACTGTATCCCTTGGACCTCCTTATTGACGATGAAACACAGAAATTGCATCCAAATTTAATACAAAAGGCATAATGCCGACTTATGTACAAGAGGACTGACACTCTAACTTTCTGTGATTTGAACCTCTGCTGTGAGTCCAGTTTTACATTCCGATGCTTCACTTCAGGTTTACTGTATCCATTGGACCTTCTTATTGACGATGAAACACAGAAATTGCATCCGAATTTAATACAAAAGGCAGAATGCCGACTTAAGTACAAGAGGACTGACACTCTAAGATTTTTTGATTTGAACCTCTCCTGTGAGTCCAGGTTTAGATTCCGATGCTTCACTTCAGGATTACTGTATCCCTTGGACTTTCTTATTGACGATGAAATACAGAAATTGCATCCGAAATTAATACAAAAGACACAATGCCGACTTAAGTACAAGAGGACTGACACTATAACTTTCTATGATTTGAAATTCTCCTGTGAGTCCAGCTTTAGATTCCGATGCTTCACTTCAGCTTTACTGTATCCCTTGGACCTTCTTATTGACGATGAAGCACAGAAATTGCGTCGGAATTAAATTCAAAATGCACAATGCCGACTTAAGTACAAGTGCACTGACACTCTAACTTTCTATGATTTGAACCTCTCCTGTGAGTCCAGTTATAGATTCCGATGCTTCACTTCAGGCTTACTGTATACCTTGGACCTTCTTATTGACGATGTAGCAATGAAATTGCATCGGAATTTAATTCAAAAGGCACAATGCCGACTTACGTACAAGGGGACTGACCCTCTAATTTTCTATGATTTGAACCTCTGCTGTGAGTCCAGTTTTACATTCCGATGCTTCACTTCAGGTTTACTGTATCCCTTGGACCTTCTTATTGACGATGAAACACAGAAATTGCATCCGAATTTAATACAAAAGGTACAATGCCGACTTAAGTACAAGAGGACTGACACTCTAAATTTCTATGATTTGTACCTCTCCTGTGAGTCCAGTTTTAGATTCCGATGGTTTACTGTATACCGTGGACGTTGTTATTGACGATGTAGCACAGAAATTGCGTCGGAATTAAATTCAAAAGGCACAATGCCGACATACGTACAATGGGACTGACACTCTAACTTTCTATGATTTCAACCTCTCCTGTGAGTCCAGTTTTACATTCCGAAGCTTCACTTCAGGTTTACTGTATCACTTGGACCTTCTTATTGACAATGAAACACAGAAATTGCATCCGAATTTAATACAATAGGCACAATGCCGACTTAAGTACAAGAGGACTGACACTCTAATTTATTATGGTTTGAAACAGATCTGTGAGTCCAGTTTTAGATTCCGATGCTTCACTTCACGTTTACTGTATCCCTTGGACCTTCTTATTGACGATGTAATACAGAAATTGCATCCGAAATTAATACAAAAGACACAATGCCGACTTAAGTACAAGAGGACTGACACTAAAACTTTCTATGATTTGAAACACTCCTGTGAGTCCAGTTTTAGATTCCGATGCTTCACTTCAGGTTTACTGTATCCCCTCGACCTTCTTATTGACGATGAAATACAGAAATTGCATCCGAATTTAATACAATAGGCACAATGCCGACTTAAGTACAAGAGGACTGACACTCTAAGATTCTATGATTTGAACCTCTCCTGTGAGTCCAGTTTTAGATTCCGATGCATCACTTCAGGTTTATTGTCTCCCTTTGACCTTCTTATTGGCGATGAAACACAGATATTGCATCCGAATTCATACAAAAGGCACAATGCCGACTTCAGTACAAGAGGACTGACACTCTAACTTTCTATGATTTGAAACTGTTCTGTGAGTCCAGTTTTAGATTCCGATGCTTCACTTCAGGTTAACTGTATCCCTTGGACCTTCTTATTGACGATGAAATACAGAAATTGCATCCGAAATTAATACAAAAGACACAATGCCGACTTAAGTACAAGAGGACTGACACTATAACTTTCTGTGATTTGATACTCTCCTGTGAGTCCAGTTTTAGATTCCGATGCATCTCTTCAGGTTTACTGTATACCTTGGACTTTCTTATTGACGATGTAGCACGGAAATTGCATCGGAATTAAGTTCAAAAGGCTCAATGCCGACTTAAGTACAAGAGGACAAACACTCTAACTTTCTATGATTTGAACCCCTCCTGTGAGTCCAGTTTTAGATTCCGATGCTTCACTTCAGGTTAACTGTATCCCTTGGACCTTCTTATTGACGATGAAGCACAGAAATTGCATCGGAATTAAATTCAAAATTCACAACGCCGACATAAGTACAAGGGGAATGACACTCTAACTTTCTATGATTTGAAACTATCCTGTGAGTCCAGTTTTAGATTCGATGCTTCTCTTCAGGTTATTGTATCCCTTGGACCTCCTTATTGACGATGAAACACAGAAATTGCGTACGAATTTAATACAAAAGGCATAATGCCGACTTAAGTATAAGAGGACTGACACTCTAACTTTCTGTGATTTGAACCTCTGCTGTGAGACCAGTTTTACATTCCGATGCTTCACTTCAGGTTTACTGTATCCATTGGACCTTCTTATTGACGATGAAATACAGAAATTGCATCCGAATTTAATACAAAAGGCAGAATGCCGACTTAAGTACAAGAGGACTGACACTCTAAGATTTTATGATTTGAACCTCTCCTGTGAGTCCAGTTTTAGATTCCGATGCTTCACTTCAGGATTACTGTATCCCTTGGACTTTCTTATTGACGATGAAATACAGAAATTGCATCCGAAATTAATACAAAAGACACAATGCCGACTTAAGTACAACAGGACTGACACTATAACTTTCTATGATTTGAAATTCTCCTGTGAGTCCAGTTTTAGATTCCGATGCTTCACTTCAGGTTTACTGTATCCCTTGGACCTTCTTATTGACGATGAAGCACAGAAATAGCGTCGGAATTAAATTCAAAATGCACAATGCCGGCTTAAGTACAAGTGGACTGACACTCTAACTTTCTATGATTTGAACCTCTCCTGTGAGTCCAGTTATAGATTCCGATGCTTCACTTCAGGCTACTGTATACCTTGGACCTTCTTATTGACGATGAAGCAATGAAATTGCATCGGAATTTAATTCAAAAGGCACAATGCCGACTTACGTACAAGGGGACTGACCCTCTAACTTTCTATGATTTGAACCTCTGCTGTGAGTCCAGTTTTACATTCCGATGCTTCACTTCAGGTTTACTGTATCCACTGGACCTTCTTATTAACGATGAAACACAGAAATTGCATCCGAATTTAATACAAAAGGCACAATGCCGAATCAAGAACAAGAGGACTGACACTCTAACTTTCTATAATTTGAACCTCTCCTGTGAGTCCAGTTTTACATTCCGAAGCTTCACTTCAGGTTTACAGTATCCCTTGGAACTTCTTATTGACAATGAAACACAGAAATTGCATCCGAATTTAATACAAAAGGCACAATGCCGACTTAAGTCCAAGAGGACTGATAATCTAACTTTCTGTGATTTGAACCTCACCTGTGAGTCCAATTTTAGATTCCGATGCTTCACTTCAGGTTTACTGTGTCCATTGGACCTTCTTAATGATGACGAAACACAGAAATTGCATCCGAATTTAATACAAAAGGCATAATGCCGACTTAAGTACAAGAGGACTGACACTTTAACTCTTTATGATTTGAACCTCTCCTGTGAGACCAGTTTTAGATTCCGATGCTTCACTTCAAGTTTACTGTATCCCTTGGACCTTCTTATTGACAACGAAGCACAGTAATTGCATCGGAATTAAATTCAAAAGGCACAATGCCGACTTATGTACAAGAGTACTGACACTCTAATTTATTATGATTTGAAACAGATCTGTGAGTACAGTTTTAGATTCCGATGCTTCACTTCACATTTACTGTATCCCTTGGACCTTCTTATTGACGATGAAATACAGGAATTGCATCCGAAATTAATACAAGAGACACAATGCCGACTTAAGTACAAGAGGACTGACACTAAAACTTTCTATGTTTTGAAACTCTCCTGTGAGTCCAGTTTTAGATTCCGATGCTTCACTTCAGGTTTACTGTATCCCCTGGACCTTCTTATTGACGATGAAATACAGAAATTGCATCCGAATTTAATACAATAGGCACAATGCCGACTTAAGTACAAGAGGACTGACACTCTAAGATTCTATGATTTGAACCTCTCCTGTGAGTCCAGTTTTAGATTCCGATGCATCACTTCAGGTTTATTGTATCCCTTTGACCTTTTTATTGGCGATGAAACACAGACATTGCATCCGAATTCATACAAAAGGCACAATGCCGACTTCAGTACAAGAGGACTGACACTCTAACTTTCTATGATTTGAAACTATTCTGTGAGTCCAGTTTTAGATTCCGATGCTTCACTTCACGTTTACTGTATCCCTTGGACCTTCTTATTGACGATGAAATACAGAAATTGCATCCGAAATTAATACAAAAGACACAATGCCGACTTAAGTACAAGAGGACTGACACTATAACTTTCTGTGATTTGATACTCTCCTGTGAGTCCAGTTTTAGATTCCGATGCATCTCTTCAGGTTTACTGTATCCCTTGGACCTTCTTATTGACGAAGAAATACAGAAATTGCATCCGAATTTAATACAAAAGGCACATTGCCGACTTACGTACAAGAGGACTGACACTCTAACGTTCAATGATTTGAAACTCTCCTGTGATCCCAGTTTTAGATTCCGATGCTACACTTCAGGTTTACTGTATACCTGGGACCTTCTTATTGACGATGTAGCACGGAAATTGCATCGGAATTAAATTCAAAAGGCTCAATGCCGTCTTAAGTGCAAGAGGACAAACACTCTAACTTTCTATGATTTTAACCTCTGCTGTGAGTCCAGTTTTACATTCCAATGCTGCACTTCAGGTTTACTGTATCCATTGGACCTTCTTAATGACGATGAAACACAGAAATTGCAACCGAATTTAATACAAAAGGCACAATGCCAACTTAAGTACAAGAGGACTGACACTCTAAGAATCTATGATTTGAACCTCTCCTGTGAGTCCAGTTTTAGATTCAGTTTGCTTCACTTCAGGTTTATTGTATTCCTTGGACCTTCTTATTGACGATGAAGCACAGAAATAGCGTCGGAATTAGATTCAAAAGGCACAATGCTGACTTAAGTACAAGAGGACTGACACTCTAACTTTCTATGATTTGAAACTCTCCTGTGAGTCCAGTTTTAGACTCCGATGCATCACTTTAGGTTAACTGTATCCCTTAGACCTTCTTATTGACGATGAAATACAGAAAATGCATCCGAATTTAATACAAAAGGTACAATGCCGACTTAAGTACAAGAGGACTGACACTCTAACATTCTATGATTTGAAACTCTCCTGTGAGTCCAGTTTTAAATTCCGATGCTTCACTTTAGGTATACTGTATCCCTTGGACCTTCTTATGGACGATTAAGCACAGAAATTGCGTCGGAATTAAATTCAAAATGCACAATGCCGACTTAAGTACAAGAGGACTGACACTATAACTTTCTATGAATTGATCCTCTCCTGTGAGTCCAGTTTTAGATTCCGATGCTTCATTTCAGGTTTACTGTATACCTTGGACCTTCTTATTGACAATGAAACACAGAAATTGCATCCGAATTTAATACAAAAGGCACAATGCCGACTTAAGTACAAGAGGACTGACAATCTAACTTTCTGTGATTTGAACCTCACCTGTGAGTCCAATTTTAGATTCCGATGCTTCACTTCAGGTTTACTGTATCCATTGGACCTTCTTAATGACGATGAAACACAGAAATTGCATCCGAATTTAATACAAAAGGCACAATGCCGACTTAAGTACAAGGGGACTGACACTCTAAGTTTCTATGATTTGAACCTCTCCTGTGAGTCCAGTTTTAGATTCCGATGCTTCACTTCAGGTTTACAGTATACCTTGTACCTTCTTATTGACGAAAAAGCACAGAAATTGCGATGGAATTAAATTCAAAAGGCACAATGCCGACTTATGTACAAGAGGAGTGACACTTGAACTTTCTATGATTAGAACGTCTCCTGTGAGTCCAGTTTTAGATTCCGATGCTTCACTTCAGGTTTACTGTATCCCTTGGACTTTCTTATTGACGATGAAACACAGAAATTGCATCAGAATTAAATACAAAAGGCACAATGCCGACTTAAGTACAAGAGGACTGACACTCTATCTTTCTACGATTTGAACTTCTCCTGTGAGTCCAGTTTTAGACTCCGATGCTTCACTTCACGTTTACAGTATCCCTTGGACCTTCTTACTGACGATGAAGCACAGAAATTGCATCGGAATTAAATGCAAAAGGCACAATGCCGACTTACGTACTAGAGGACTGACACTCTAACTTTCTGTGATTTGTACCTCTCCTGTGAGTCCAGTTTTATATTCCGATGCTTTACTTCAGGTTTACTGTATACATTGGACCTTCTTATTGACGATGAAACACAGAAATTGCAACCGAATTCAATACAAAAAGCACAATGCCGATTTAAGTACAAGAGGACTGACACTCTAACTTTCGATGATTTGAACCTCTCCTGTGAGTCCAGTTTTACATTCCGATACTTCACTTCAGGTTTACTGAATCCCTTGGACCTTCTTATTGACAATGAAACACAGAAATTGCATCCGAATTTAATACAAAAGGCACAATACCGACTTAAGTACAAGAGGACTGACGCTCTAACTTTCTATAATTTGAACCTCACCTGTGAGTCCAGTTTTAGAGTCCGATGTATCACTTCCGGTTTACTGTATACCTTGGACCTTCTTATTGACGATGAAGCACGGAAATGGCGTAGTAATTAAATTCAAAAGGCTCAATGCCGACTTAAGTACAAGAGGACTGACACTCTAACTTTCTATGATTTGAACCTCTCCTGCGAGTCCAGTTTTTGATTCCGATGCTTCACTTCAGGTTTACTGTATCCCTTGGACCTTCTTATTGACGATGAAGCACAGAAATTGCATCGGAATTAAATTCAAAATGCACAACGCCGACATACGTACTAGAGGACTGACACTCTAACTTTCTGTGATTTGAACTTCTCCTGTGAGTCCAGTTTTAGATTCCGATGCTTTACTTCAGGTTTACTGTATCCCTTGGACCTTCTTATTGACGATGAAACACAGAAATTGCATCCGAATTCAATACAAAAGGCACAATGCCGACTTAAGTACAAGAGGACTGACACTCTAACTTTCGATGATTTGAACCTCTCCTGTGAGTCTAGTTTTAGATTCCGATGCTTCACTTCAGGTTTACTGTATCCCTTGGACCTTCTTACTGACGATGAGACACAGAAATTGCATCGGAATTAAATTCAAAAGGCACAAGGCTGACTTAAGTACAGGAGGACTGACACTCTTACTTTCTATGATTTGAACCTCTCCTGTGAGTCCAGTTCTGGATTCCGATGCTTCACTTCCCGTTTACTGTATACCATGGACTTTCTTATTGACGATGAAGCACAAAAATTGCATCGGAATTAAATTCAAAAGGCACAATGCCGACTTACGTACAAGAGGACTGACACTCTAACTTTCTATGCTTTGAACCTCTCCTGTGAGTCCAGTTTCACATTCCGATGCTTTACTTCAGGTTTACTGTATCACTTGGACCTTCTTATTGACGATGAAAGACAGAAATTGCATCCGAATTTAATACAGAAGGCACAATGCCGACTTAAGTGCAAGCGGACTGACACTCTAAATTTCTATGATTTGAACCTCTCCTGTGAGTCCAGTTTTAGATTCCGATTCTTCCCTTCAGGTTTACTGTATACCGTGGACCTTGTTATTGACAATGTAGCACAGAAATTGCGTCGGAATTAAATTCAAAAGGCACAATGCCGACTTCAGTACAAGAGGACTGACCCTTTAACTTACTATGATTTGAACCTCTGCTGTGAGTCCAGTTTTACTATCCAATGCTGCACTTCAGGTTCACTCTATCCATTGGACCTTCTTAATGACTATGAAACACAGAAATTGCATCCGAATTTAATACAAAAGGCACAATGCCGACTTAAGTACAAGGGGACTGACACTCTAAGTTTCTATGATTTGAACCTCTCCTGTGAGTCCAGTTTTAGACTCCGATGCTTCACTTCACGTTTACTGTATCCCTTGGACCTTCTTAATGACGATGAAACACAGAAATTGCATCGGAATTAAATGCAAAAGGCACAATGCCGACTTACGTACTAAAGGACTGACACTCTAACTTTCTGTGATTTGAACCTCTCCTGTGAGTCCAGTTTTAGATTCCGATGCTTCCCTTCAGGTTTACTGTATACCGTGGACCTTGTTATTGACAATGAAGCACAGAAATTACGTCGGAATTAAATTCAATAGGCACAATGCACACTTAAGTACAAGAGGAATGACACTCAAACTTTCTATGATTTGAACCTCTCCTGTGGCTCCAGTTTTAGATTCCGATCCTTCACTTCAGGTTTACTGTATACCTTTACCTTCTTATTGACGATGAAGCACAGAAATTGCGTCGGAATTAAATTGAAAAGGCACAATCCCTGCTTAAGTACAAGCGGACTGACACTCCAACATTCTATGATTTGAACTTCTCCTGTGAGTCCAGTTTTAGATTCCGATGCTACACTTCACGTTTACTGTATCCCTTGGACCTTCTTATTGACGATGAAGCACACAAATAGCGTTGGAATTAAATTCAAGAGGCACAATGCCGACTTAGGTACAAGAGGACTGACACTTTAACTTTATATGATTTGAACCTCTCCTGTGAGTCCAGTTTTACATTCCGATGCTTCACTTCAGGTTTACTGGATCCCTTGGACCTTCTTATTGACGACGAAACACAGAAATTTCATCCGAATTTAATACAAAAGGCTCAAATGCGACTTAAGTACAAGAGGACTGACACTCTAACTTTCTATGATTTCAACGTCTTCTGTGAGTCCGGTTTTCGATTCGGATGCTTCACTTCAGGTTTACTGTATACCTTGGAACTTCTTATTGACGATGAAACACAGAAATTGCGTCGGAATTAAATTCAAAATGCACGAAGCTGACTTAAGTACAAGAGGACTGACACTCTAAGTTTCTATGATTTGAACCTCTCCTGTGAGTCCAGTTTTAGATTCCGATGCTTCACTTCAGGTTTACAGTATACCTTGTACCTTCTTATTGACGAAAAAGCACAGAAATTGAGATGGAATTAAATTCAAAAGGCACAATGCCGACTTATGTACAAGAGGAGTGACACTTGAACTTTCTATGATTAGAACGTCTCCTGTGAGTCCAGTTTTAGATTCCGATGCTTCACTTCAGGTTTACTGTATCCCTTGGACTTTCTTATTGACGATGAAACACAGAAATTGCATCAGAATTAAATACAAAAGGCACAATGCCGACTTAAGTACAAGAGGACTGACACTCTATCTTTCTACGATTTGAACTTCTCCTGTGAGTCCAGTTTTAGACTCCGATGCTTCACTTCACGTTTACAGTATCCCTTGGACCTTCTTACTGACGATGAAGCACGGAAATTGCATCGGAATTAAATTCAAAAGGCTCAATGCCGACTTAAGTACAAGAGGAAAAATACTCTAACTTTCTATGATTTGAACCCCTCCTGTTAGTCCCGTTTTAGATTCGATGCTTCTCTTCAGGTTTACTGTATCCCTTGGACCTCCTTATTGACGATGAAACACAGAAATTGCATCCAAATTTAATACAAAATTCATAATGCCGACTTAAGTACAAGAGGACTGACACTCTAACTTTCTGTGATTTGAACCTCTGCTGTGAGTCCAGTTTTACATTCCGATGCTTCACTTCAGGTTTACTGTATCCCTTGGACCTTCTTATTGACGATGAAACACAGAAATTGCATCCGAATTTAATACAAAAGGTACAGTGCCGACTTAAGTACAAGAGGACTGACACTCTAAATTGGTATGATTTGAACCTCTCCTGTGAGTCCAGTTTTAGATTCCGATGGTTTACTGTATACCGTGGACCTTGTTATTGACGATGAAGCACAGAAATTGCGTCGGAATTAAATTCAAAAGGCACAATGCCGACTTAAGTATAAGAGGACTGACACTCTAACTTTCTATGTTTTGTACCTCTCCTGTGAGTCCAGTTTTAGATTCCGATGCTTCACTTCAGGTTTACTGTATCCCATGGACCTTCTTATTGACGATGAAGCACAGAAATTGCATCAGAAATAATTCAAAAGGCACAATGCTGACTTAAGTACAAGAGGACTGACACTCTAACTTTCTATCATTTGAAACTCTCCTGTGAGTCCAGTTTTAGACTCCGATGCATCACTTCAGGTTTACTGTATCCCTTAGACCTTCTTATTGACGATGAAATACAGAAATTGCATCCGAATTTAATACAAAAGGTACCATGCCGACTTAAGTACAAGAGGACTGACACTCTAACATTCTATGATTTGAAACTCTCCTGTGAGTCCAGTTTTAAATTCCGATGCTTCACTTTAGGTATACTGTATCCCTTGGACCTTCTTATTGACGATGAAGCACAGAAATTGCGTCGGAATTAAATTCAAAAAGCACAATGCCGACTTAAGTACAAGAGGACTGACACTATAACTTTCTATGATTTGATCCTCTCCTGTGAGTCCAGTTTTAGATTCCGATGCTTCATTTCAGGTTTACTGTATACCTTGGACCTTCTTATTGACAATGAAACACAGAAATTGCATCCGAATTTAATACAAAAGGCACAATGCCGACTTAAGTACAAGAGGACTGACAATCTAACTTTCTGTGATGAGAACCTCACCTGTGAGTCCAATTTTAGATTCCGATGCTTCACTTCAGGTTTACTGTATCCATTGGACCTTCTTAATGACGATGAAACACAGAAATTGCATCCGAATTTAATACAAAAAGCACAATGCCGACTTAAGTACAAGGGGACTGACACTCTAAGTTTCTATGATTTGAACCTCTCCTGTGAGTCCAGTCTTAGATTCCGATGCTTCACTTCAGGTTTACAGTATACCTTGTACCTTCTTATTGACGAAAAAGCACAGAAATTGCGTTGGAATTAAATTCAAAAGGCAGAATGCCGACTTATGTACAAGAGGACTGACACTTGAACTTTCTATGATTAGAACGTCTCCTGTGAGTCCAGTTTTAGATTCCGATGCTTCACTTCAGGTTTACTGTATCCCTTGGACTTTCTTATTGACGATGAAACACAGAAATTGCATCAGAATTAAATACAAAAGGCACAATGCCGACTTAAGTACAAGAGGACTAACACTCTATCTTTCTACGATTTGAACTTCTCCTGTGAGTCCAGTTTTAGACTCCGATGCTTCACTTCAGGTTTACTGTGTACATTGGACCTTCTTATTGACGATGAAACACAGAAATTGCATCCGAATTCAATACAAAAGGCACAATGCCGATTTAAGTACAAGAGGACTGACACTCTAACGTTCGATGATTTGAACCTCTCCTGTGAGTCCAGTTTTACATTCCGATACTTCACTTCAGGTTTACTGAATCCCTTGGACCTTCTTATTGACGATGAAGCACAGAAATTGCATCGGAATTAAATTCAAAATGCACAACGCCGACTTAAGTACAAGAGGACAGACACTCTACCTTTCTATGATATGAACCTCTCCTGTGAGTCCAGTTTTAGATTCCGATGCTTCACTTCAGGTTTACTGTATCCCTTTGACTTTCTTATTGACGATGAAACACAGAAATTGCATCCGAATTTAATACAAAAGGCACAATGCCGACTTAAGTACAAGAGGAGTGACACTCTAACTTTCTATGATTTGAAACTCTCCTGTGAGGCCAGTTTTAGATTCCGATGCTTCACTTCAGGTTTACTGTATCCGTTGGACCTTCTTATTGACGATGACACTCAGAAATTGCATCCGAATTTAATACAAAAGGCACAATGCCGACTTACGTACAAGAAGACTGACCCTCAAACTTTCTATGATTTGAACCTCTGCTGTGAGTCCAGTTTTACATTCCAATGCTGCACTTCAGGTTTACTGTATCCATTGGACCTTCTTAATGACGATGAAACACAGAAATTACATCCGAATTTAATACAAAAGGCACAATGCCGACTTAAGTACAAGAGGACTGACACTCTAAGTTTCTATGATTTGAACCTCTCCTGTGAGTCAAGTTTTAGATTCCGATGCTTCACTTCAGGTTTACTGTATACCTTGGACCTTCTTATTGACGATGAAGCACAGAAATTGCGTCGGAATTAAATTCAAAAGGCACAATGCCGACTTATGTACAAGAGGACTGACACTTGAACTTTCTATGATTTGAACCTCTCCTGTGAGTCCAGTTTTACATTCCAATGCTTCACTTCAGGTTTACTGTATCCCTTGGACCTTCTTATTGACGATGAAACACAGAAATTGCATCGGAATTAAATTCGAATGGCACAATGCCGACTTAAGTACAAGGGGACTGACACTTGAACTTTCTATGATTTGATCCTCTCCTGTGAGTCCAGTTTTAGATTCCGATGCTTCACTTCAGGTTTACTGTATACCTTGGACCTTCTTATTGACGATGAAGCACAGAAATTGCGTCGGAATTAAATTCAAAAGGCACAATGCCGACTTATGTACAAGAGGACTGACACTTGAACTTTCTATGATTTGAACCTCTCCTGTGAGTCCAGTTTTAGATTCCGATGCTTCACTTCAGGTTTACTGTACACCTTGGACCATCGTATTGACGATGATGCACAGAAATTGCGTCGGAATTAAATTGAAAAGGCACAATGCCGACTTAGGTACAAGAGGACTGACACTCTAACTTTCTATGATTGAACCTCCCCTGTGAGTCCAGTTTTAGATTCCGATGCTTCACTTCAGGTTTACTGTATCCCTTGGACCTTCTTATTGACGATGAAACACAGAAATAGCATCGGAATTAAATTCAAAAGGCACAAGGCCGACTTAAGTACAGGAGGACTGACACTCTTACTTTCTATGATTTGAAACTCTGCTGTGAGTCCAGTTTTAAATTCCGATGCTTCACTTTAGGTATACTGTATCCCTTGGACATTATTATTGACGATTAAGCACAGAAATTGCGCCGGAATTAAATTCAAAAAGCACAATGCCGACTTAAGTACAAGAGGACTGACACTATAACTTTCTATGATTTGATCCTCTCCTGTGAGTCCAGTTTTAGATTCCGATGCTTCATTTCAGGTTTACTGTATACCTTGGACCTTCTTATTGACAATGAAACACAGAAATTGCATCCGAATTTAATACGAAATGCACAATGCCGACTTAAGTACAAGGGGTCTGACACTCTAAGTTTCTATGATTTGAACCTCTCCTGTGAGTCCAGTTTTAGATTCCGATGCTTCACTTCAGGTTTACAGTATACCTTGTACCTTCTTATTGACGAAATAGCACAGAAATTGCGTTGGAATTAAATTCAATAGGCACAATGCCGACTTATGTACAAGAGGACTGACACTTGAACTTTCTATGATTAGAACGTCTCCTGTGAGTCCAGTTTTAGATTCCGATGCTTCACTTCAGGTTTACTGTATCCCTTGGACTTTCTTATTGACGATGAAACACAGAAATTTAATCAGAATTAAATACAAAAGGCACAATGCCGACTTAAGTACAAGAGGACTGACACTCTATCTTTCTACGATTTGAACTTCTCCTGTGAGTGCAGTTTTAGACTCCGATGAATCACTTCACGTTTACAGTATCCCTTGGACCTTCTTACTGACGATGAAGCACAGAAATTGCATCGGAATTAAATGCAAAAGGCACAATGCCGACTTACGTACTAGAGGACTGACACTCTAAGTTTCTGTGATTTGAACCTCTCCTGTGAGTCCAGTTTTAGATTCCGATGCTTTACTTCAGGTTTACTGTATACATTGGACCTTCTTATTGACGATGAAACACAGAAATTGCATCCGAATTCAATACAAAAGGCACAATGCCGATTTAAGTACAAGAGGACTGACACTCTAACTTTCGATGATTTGAACCTCTCCTGTGAGTCCAGTTTTACATTCCGATACTTCACTTCAGGTTTACTGAATCCCTTGGACCTTCTTATTGACAATGAAACACAGAAATTGCATCCGAATTTAACACAAAAGGCACAATACCGACTTAAGTACAAGAGGACTGACGCTCTAACTTTCTATAATTTGAACCTCACCTGTGAGTCCAGTTTTTGAGTCCGATGTTACACTTCCGGTTTACTGTATACCTTGGATCTTCTTATTGACGATGAAGCACGGAAATGGCGTAGTAATTAAATTCAAAAGGCTCAATGCCGACTTAAGTACAAGAGGACTGACACTCTAACTTTCTATGATTTGAACCTCTGCTCTGAGTCCAGTTTTTGATTCCGATGCTTCACTTCAGGTTTACTGTATCCCTTGGACCTTCTTATTGACGATGAAGCACAGAAATTGCATCGGAATTAAATTCAAAATGCACAACGCCGACTTAAGTACAAGAGGACAGACACTCTAACTTTCTATGATATGAACCTCTCCTGTGAGTCCAGTTTTAGATTCCGATGCTTCACTTCAGGTTTACAGTATCCCTTTGACTTTCTTATTGACGATGAAACACAGAAATTGCATCCGAATTTAATACAAAAGGCACAATGCCGACTTAAGTACAAGAGGAGTGACACTCTAACTTTCTATGATTTGAAACTCTCCTGTGAGGCCAGTTTTAGATTCCGATGCTTCACTTCAGGTTTACTGTATCCGTTGGACCTTCTTATTGACGATGACACTCAGAAATTGCATCCGAATTTAATACAAAAGGCACAATGCCGACTTACGTACAAGAAGACTGACCCTCTAACTTTCTATGATTTGAACCTCTGCTGTGAGTCCAGTTTTACATTCCAATGCTGCACTTCAGGTTTACTGTATCCATTGGACCTTCTTAATGACGATGAAACACAGAAATTACATCCGAATTTAATACAAAAGGCACAATGCCGACTTAAGTACAAGAGGACTGACACTCTAAGTTTCTATGATTTGAACCTCTCCTGTGAGTCCAGTTTTAGATTCCGATGCTTCACTTCAGTTTTACTGTATACCTTGGACCTTCTTATTGACGATGAAGCACAGAAATTGCGTCGGAATTAAATTCAAAAGGCACAATGCCGACTTATGTACAAGAGGACTGACACTTGAACTTTCTATGATTTGAACCTCTCCTGTGAGTCCAGTTTTACATTCCAATGCTTCACTTCATTTTTATTGTATCCCTTGGACCTTCTTATTGACGATGAAACACAGAAATTGCATCGGAATTAAATTCGAATGGCACAATGCCGACTTAAGTACAAGAGGACTGACACTCTAACTTTCGATGATTTGAACCTCTCCTGTGAGTCCAGTTTTAGATTCCGATGCTTCACTTCAGGTTTACTGTACACCTTGGACCATCGTATTGACGATGATGCACAGAAATTGCGTCGGAATTAAATTGAAAAGGCACAATGCCGACTTAGGTACAAGAGGACTGACACTATAACTTTCTATGATTTGATCCTCTCCTGTGAGTCCAGTTTTAGATTCCGATGCTTCATTTCAGGTTTACTGTATACCTTGGACCTTCTTATTGACAATGAAACACAGAAATTGCATCCGAATTTAATACAAAAGGCACAATGCCGACTTAAGTACAAGAGGACTGACAATCTAACTTTCTGTGATTTGAACCTCACCTGTGAGTCCAATTTTAGATTCCGATGCTTCACTTCAGGTTTACTGTATCCATTGGACCTTCTTAATGACGATGAAACACAGAAATTGCATCCGAATTTAATACAAAAGGCACAATGCCGACTTAAGTACAAGGGGACTGACACTCTAAGCTTCAATGATTTGAACCTCTCCTGTGAGTCCAGTTTTAGATTCCGATGCTTCACTTCAGGTTTACAGTATACCTTGTACCTTCTTATTGACGAAAAAGCACAGAAATTGCGTTGGAATTAAATTCAAAAGGCACAATGCCGACTTATGTACAAGAGGACTTACACTTGAACTTTCTATGGTTAGAACGTCTCCTGTGAGTCCAGTTTTAGATTCCGATGCTTCACTTCAGGTTTACTGTATCCCTTGGACTTTCTTATTGACGATGAAACACAGAAATTGCATCAGAATTAAATACAAAAGGCACAATGCCGACTTAAGTACAAGTGAACTGACACTCAATCTTTCTACGATTTGAACTTCTCCTGTGAGTGCAGTTTTAGACTCCGATGCTTCACTTCACGTTTACAGTATCCCTTGGACCTTCTTACTGACGATGAAGCACAGAAATTGCATCGGATTAAATGCAAAAGGCACAGTGCCGACTTACGTACTAGAGGACTGACACTCTAACTTTCTGTGATTTGAACCTCTCCTGTGAGTCCAGTTTTAGATTCCGATGCTTTACTTCAGGTTTACTGTATACATTGGACCTTCTTATTGACGATGAAACACAGAAATTGCATCCGAATTCAATACAAAAGGCACAATGCCGATTTAAGTACAAGAGGACTGACACTCTAACTTTCGATGATTTGAACCTCTCCTGTGAGTCCAGTTTTACATTCCGATACTTCACTTCAGGTTTACTGAATCCCTTGGACATTCTTATTGACAATGAAACACAGAAATTGCATCCGAATTTAACACAAAAGGCACAATACCGACTTAAGTACAAGAGGACTGACGCTCTAACTTTCTATAATTTGAACCTCACCTGTGAGTCCAGTTTTAGAGTCCGATGTTTCACTTCCGGTTTACTGTATACCTTGGACCTTCTTATTGACGATGAAGCACGGAAATGGCGTAGTAATTAAATTCAAAAGGCTCAATGCCTACTTAAGTACAAGAGGACTGACACTCTAACTTTCTATGATTTGAACCTCTCCTGTGAGTCCAGTTTTTGATTCCGATGCTTCACTTCAGGTTTACTGTATCCCTTGGACCTTCTTATTGACGATGAAGCACAGAAATTGCTTCGGAATTAAATTCAAAATGCACAACGCCGACTTAAGTACAAGAGGACAGACACTCTAACTTTCTATGATATGAACCTCTCCTGTGAGTCCAGTTTTAGATTCCGATGCTTCACTTCAGGTTTACTGTATCCCTTTGACTTTCTTATTGACGATGAAACACAGAAATTGCATCCGAATTTAATACAAAAGGCACAATGCCGACTTAAGTACAAGAGGAGTGACACTCTAACTTTCTATGATTTGTAACTCTCCTGTGAGGCCAGTTTTAGATTCCGATGCTTCACTTCAGGTTTACTGTATCCGTTGGACCTTCTTATTGACGATGACACTCAGAAATTGCATCCGAATTTAATACAAAAGGCACAATGCCGACTTACGTACAAGAAGACTGACCCTCTAACTTTCTATGATTTGAACCTCTGCTGTGAGTCCAGTTTTACATTCCAATGCTGCACTTCAGGTTTACTGTATCCATTGGACCCTCTTAATGACGATGAAACACAGAAATTACATCCGAATTTAATACAAAAGGCACAATGCCGACTTAAGTACAAGAGGACTGACACTCTAAGTTTCTATGATTTGAACCTCTCCTGTGAGTCCAGTTTTAGATTCCGATGCTTCACTTCAGGTTTACTGTATACCTTGGACCTTCTTATTGACGATGAAGCACAGAAATTGCGTCGGAATTAAATTGAAAAGGCACAATGCCGACTTAGGTACAAGAGGACTGACACTCTAACTTTCTATGATTTGAACCTCCCCTGTGAGTCCAGTTTTAGATTCCGAATTTAATACAAAAGGCTCAATGCCGACTTAAGTACAAGAGGACTGACCCTCTAACTTTCTATGATTTCAACGTCTTCTGTGAGTCCAGTTTTCGATTCCGATGCTTCACTTCAGGTTTACTGTATACCTTGGACCTTCTTATTGACGATGAAGCACAGAAATTGCATCGGAATTAAATTCAAAATGCACAACGCCGACTTAAGTACAAGAGGACAGACACTCTAACTTTCTATGATATGAACCTCTCCTGTGAGTCCAGTTTTAGATTCCGATGCTTCACTTCAGGTTTACTGTATCCCTTTGACTTTCTTATTGACGATGAAACACAGAAATTGCATCCGAATTTAATACAAAAGGCACAATGCCGACTTAAGTACAAGAGGAGTGACACTATAACTTTCTATGATTTGAAACTCTCCTGTGAGGCCAATTTTAGATTCCGATGCTTCACTTCAGGTTTACTGTATCCGTTGGACCATCTTATTGACGATGACACTCAGAAATTGCATCCGAATTTAATACAAAAGGCACAATGCCGACTTACGTACAAGAAGACTGACCCTCTAACTTTCTATGATTTGAACCTCTGCTGTGAGTCCAGTTTTACATTCCAATGCTGCACTTCAGGTTCACTGTATCCATTGGACCTTCTTAATGACGATGAAACACAGAAATTACATCCGAATTTAATAGAAAAGGCACAATGCCGACTTAAGTACAAGAGGACTGACACTCTAAGTTTCTATGATTTGAACCTCTCCTGTGAGTCCAGTTTTAGATTCCGATGCTTCACTTCAGGTTTACTGTATACCTTGGACTTTCTTATTGACGATGAAGCACAGAAATTGCGTCGGAATTAAATTCAAAAGGCACAATGCCGACTTATGTACAAGAGGACTGACACTTGAACTTTCTATGATTTGAACCTCTCCTGTGAGTCCAGTTTTACATTCCAATGCTTCACTTCAGGTTTACTGTATCCCTTGGACCTTCTTATTGACGATGAAACACAGAAATTGCATCGGAATTAAATTCGAATGGCACAATGCCGACTTAAGTACAAGAGGACTGACACTCTATATTTCTATGATTTGAACCTCTCCTGTGAGTCCAGTTTTAGATTCCGATGGTTTACTGTATACCGTGGACCTTGTTATTGACGATGAAGCACAGAAATTGCGTCGGAATTAAATTCAAAAGGCACAATGCCGACTTAAGTATAAGAGGACTGACACTCTAACTTTCTATGTTTTGCACCTCTCCTGTGAGTCCAGTTTTACATTCCGATGCTTCACTTCAGGTTTACTGTATCCCATGGACCTTCTTATTGACGATGAAGCACAGAAATTGCATCAGAAATAATTCAAAAGGCACAATGCTGACTTAAGTACAAGAGGACTGACACTCTAACTTTCTATGATTTGAAACTCTCCTGTGAGTCCAGTTTTAGACTCCGATGCATCACTTCAGGTTTACTGTATCCCTTAGACCTTCTTATTGACGATGAAATACAGAAATTGCATCCGAATTTAATACAAAAGGTACAATGCCGACTTAAGTACAAGAGGACTAACACTCTAACATTCTATGATTTGAAACTCTCCTGTGAGTCCAGTTTTAGATTCCGATGCTTCACTTTAGGTATACTGTATCCCTTGGACCTTCTTATTGACAATGAAACACAGAAATTGCATCCGAATTTAATACAAAAGGCACAATGCCGACTTAAGTACAAGAGGACTGACAATCTAACTTTCTGTGATTTGAACCTCACCTGTGAGTCCAATTTTAGATTCCGATGCTTCACTTCAGGTTTACTGTATCCATTGGACCTTCTTAATGACGATGAAACACAGAAATTGCATCCGAATTTAATACAAAAGGCACAATGCCGACTTAAGTCCAAGGGGATTGACACTCTATCTTTCTACGATTTGAACTTCTCCTGTGAGTCCAGTTTTAGACTCCGATGCATCACTTCAGGTTTACTGTATCCCTTAGACCTTCTTATTGACGATGAAATACAGAAATTGCATCCGAATTTAATACAAAAGGTACAATGCCGACTTAAGTACAAGAGGACTAACACTCTAACATTCTATGATTTGAAACTCTCCTGTGAGTCCAGTTTTAGATTCCGATGCTTCACTTCAGGTTTACTGTATCCCTTGGACTTTCTTATTGACGATGAAACACAGAAATTGCATCAGAATTAAATACAAAAGGCACAATGCCGACTTAAGTACAAGTGGACTGACACTCAATCTTTCTACGATTTGAACTTCTCCTGTGAGTGCAGTTTTAGACTCCGATGCTTCACTTCACGTTTACAGTATCCCTTGGACCTTCTTACTGACGATGAAGCACAGAAATTGCATCGGAATTAAATGCAAAAGGCACAGTGCCGACTTACGTACTAGAGGACTGACACTCTAACTTTCTGTGATTTGAACCTCTCCTGTGAGTCCAGTTTTAGATTCCGATGCTTTACTTCAGGTTTACTGTATACATTGGACCTTCTTATTGACGATGAAACACAGAAATTGCATCCGAATTCAATACAAAAGGCACAATGCCGATTTAAGTACAAGAGGACTGACACTCTAACTTTCGATGATTTGAACCTCTCCTGTGAGTCCAGTTTTACATTCCGATACTTCACTTCAGGTTTACTGAATCCCTTGGACCTTCTTATTGACAATGAAACACAGAAATTGCATCCGAATTTAACACAAAAGGCACAATACCGACTTAAGTACAAGAGGACTGACGCTCTAACTTTCTATAATTTGAACCTCACCTGTGAGTCCAGTTTTAGAGTCCGATGTTTCACTTCCGGTTTACTGTATACCTTGGACCTTCTTATTGACGATGAAGCATGGAAATGGCGTAGTAATTAAATTCAAAAGGCTCAATGCCTACTTAAGTACAAGAGGACTGACACTCTAACTTTCTATGATTTGAACCTCTCCTGTGAGTCCAGTTTTTGATTCCGATGCTTCACTTCAGGTTTACTGTATCCCTTGGACCTTCTTATTGACGATGAAGCACAGAAATTGCTTCGGAATTAAATTCAAAATGCACAACGCCGACTTAAGTACAAGAGGACAGACACTCTAACTTTCTATGATATGAACCTCTCCTGTGAGTCCAGTTTTAGATTCCGATGCTTCACTTCAGGTTTACTGTATCCCTTTGACTTTCTTATTGACGATGAAACACAGAAATTGCATCCGAATTTAATACAAAAGGCATAATGCCGACTTAAGTACAAGAGGAGTGACACTCTAACTTTCTATGATTTGTAACTCTCCTGTGAGGCCAGTTTTAGATTCCGATGCTTCACTTCAGGTTTACTGTATCCGTTGGACCTTCTTATTGACGATGACACTCAGAAATTGCATCCGAATTTAATACAAAAGGCACAATGCCGACTTACGTACAAGAAGACTGACCCTCTAACTTTCTATGATTTGAACCTCTGCTGTGAGTCCAGTTTTACATTCCAATGCTGCACTTCAGGTTTACTGTATCCATTGGACCCTCTTAATGACGATGAAACACAGAAATTACATCCGAATTTAATACAAATGGCACAATGCCGACTTAAGTACAAGAGGACTGACACTCTAAGTTTCTATGATTTGAACCTCTCCTGTGAGTCCAGTTTTAGATTCCGATGCTTCACTTCAGGTTTACTGTATACCTTGGACCTTCTTATTGACGATGAAGCACAGAAATTGCGTCGGAATTAAATTGAAAAGGCACAATGCCGACTTAGGTACAAGAGGACTGACACTCTAACTTTCTATGATTTGAACCTCCCCTGTGAGTCCGGTTTTAGATTCCGAATTTAATACAAAAGGCTCAATGCCGACTTAAGTACAAGAGGACTGACCCTCTAACTTTCTATGATTTCAACGTCTTCTGTGAGTCCAGTTTTCGATTCCGATGCTTCACTTCAGGTTTACTGTATACCTTGGACCTTCTTATTGACGATGAAGCACAGAAATTGCATCGGAATTAAATTCAAAATGCACAACGCCGACTTAAGTACAAGAGGACAGACACTCTAACTTTCTATGATATGAACCTCTCCTGTGAGTCCAGTTTTAGATTCCGATGCTTCACTTCAGGTTTACTGTATCCCTTTGACTTTCTTATTGACGATGAAACACAGAAATTGCATCCGAATTTAATACAAAAGGCACAATGCCGACTTAAGTACAAGAGGAGTGACACTCTAACTTTCTATGATTTGAAACTCTCCTGTGAGGCCAATTTTAGATTCCGATGCTTCACTTCAGGTTTACTGTATCCGTTGGACCATCTTATTGACGATGACACTCAGAAATTGCATCCGAATTTAATACAAAAGGCACAATGCCGACTTACGTACAAGAAGACTGACCCTCTAACTTTCTATGATTTGAACCTCTGCTGTGAGTCCAGTTTTACATTCCAATGCTGCACTTCAGGTTCACTGTATCCATTGGACCTTCTTAATGACGATGAAACACAGAAATTACATCCGAATTTAATAGAAAAGGCACAATGCCGACTTAAGTACAAGAGGACTGACACTCTAAGTTTCTATGATTTGAACCTCTCCTGTGAGTCCAGTTTTAGATTCCGATGCTTCACTTCAGGTTTACTGTATACCTTGGACTTTCTTATTGACGATGAAGCACAGAAATTGCGTCGGAATTAAATTCAAAAGGCACAATGCCGACTTATGTACAAGAGGACTGACACTTGAACTTTCTATGATTTGAACCTCTCCTGTGAGTCCAGTTTTACATTCCAATGCTTCACTTCAGGTTTACTGTATCCCTTGGACCTTCTTATTGACGATGAAACACAGAAATTGCATCGGAATTAAATTCGAATGGCACAATGCCGACTTAAGTACAAGAGGACTGACACTCTATATTTCTATGATTTGAACCTCTCCTGTGAGTCCAGTTTTAGATTCCGATGGTTTACTGTATACCGTGGACCTTGTTATTGACGATGAAGCACAGAAATTGCGTCGGAATTAAATTCAAAAGGCACAATGCCGACTTAAGTATAAGAGGACTGACACTCTAACTTTCTATGTTTTGCACCTCTCCTGTGAGTCCAGTTTTAGATTCCGATGCTTCACTTCAGGTTTACTGTATCCCATGGACCTTCTTATTGACGATGAAGCACAGAAATTGCATCAGAAATAATTCAAAAGGCACAATGCTGACTTAAGTACAAGAGGACTGACACTCTAACTTTCTATGATTTGAAACTCTCCTGTGAGTCCAGTTTTAGACTCCGATGCATCACTTCAGGTTTACTGTATCCCTTAGACCTTCTTATTGACGATGAAATACAGAAATTGCATCCGAATTTAATACAAAAGGTACAATGCCGACTTAAGTACAAGAGGACTAACACTCTAACATTCTATGATTTGAAACTCTCCTGTGAGTCCAGTTTTAGATTCCGATGCTTCACTTTAGGTATACTGTATCCCTTGGACCTTCTTATTGACAATGAAACACAGAAATTGCATCCGAATTTAATACAAAAGGCACAATGCCGACTTAAGTACAAGAGGACTGACAATCTAACTTTCTGTGATTTGAACCTCACCTGTGAGTCCAATTTTAGATTCCGATGCTTCACTTCAGGTTTACTGTATCCATTGGACCTTCTTAATGACGATGAAACACAGAAATTGCATCCGAATTTAATACAAAAGGCACAATGCCGACTTAAGTCCAAGGGGATTGACACTCTATCTTTCTACGATTTGAACTTCTCCTGTGAGTCCAGTTTTAGACTCCGATGCTTCACTTCACATTTACAGTATCCCTTGGACCTTTTTATTGACGATGAAGCACAGAAATTGCATCGGAATTAAATGCAAAAGGCACAATGCCGACTTACGTACTAGAGGACTGACACTCTAACTTTCTGTGATTTGAACCTCTCCTGTGAGTCCAGTTTTAGATTCCGATGCTTTACTTCAGGTTTACTGTATCCCTTGGACCTTCTTATTGACGATGGAACACAGAAATTGCATCCGAATTCAATACAAAAGGCACAATGCCGATTTAAGTACAAGAGGACTGACACTCTAACTTTCGATGATTTGAACCTCTCCTGTGAGTCCAGTTTTACATTCCGATACTTCACTTCAGGTTTACTGTATCCCTTGGACCTTCTTATTTACAATGAAACACAGAAATTGCATCCGAATTTAATACAAAAGGCACAATGCCGACTTAAGTATAAGAGGACTGACGCTCTAACTTTCTATGATTTGAACCTCACCTGTGAGTCCAGTTTTAGAGTCCGATGTTTCACTTCCGGTTTACTGTATACCTTGGACCTTCTTATTGACGATGAAGCACGGAAATTGCGTAGTAATTAAATTCAAAAGGCTCAATGGCGGCTTAAGTACAAGCGGACTGACACTCTAATTTTCTATAATTTGAACCTCTCCTGTGAGTCCAGTTTTTGATTCCGATGCTTCACTTCAGGTTTACTGTATCCCTTGGACCTTCTTATTGACGATGAAGCACAGAAATTGCATCGGAATTAAATTCGAAATGCACAACGCCGACTTAAGTACAAGAGGACAGACACTCTAACTTTCTATGATATGAACCTCTCCTGTGAGTCCAGTTTTAGATTCCGATTCTTCACTTCAGGTTTACTGTATACCTTTGACTTTCTTATTGACGATGTAACACAGAAATTGCATCTGCATTTAATACAAAAGGCACATTGCCGACTTAAGTACAAGAGGACTGACACTCTAACTTTCTATGATTTGAAACTCTCCTGTGAGGCCAGTTTTAGATCCGATGCTTCACTTCAGGGTTACTGTATCCGTTGGACCTTCTTATTGACGATGAAACACAGAAATTGCATCCGAATTTAATACAAAAGGCACAATGCCGACTTACGTACAAGAAGACTGACCCTCTAACTTTCTATGATTTGAACCTCTGCTGTCAGTCCAGTTTTACATTCCAATGCTGCACTTCAGGTTTACTGTATCCATTGGACCTTCTTAATGACGATGAAACACAGAAATTGCATCCGAATTTAATACAAAAGGCACAATGCCGACTTAAGTACAAGAGGACTGACACTCTAAGTTTCTATGATTTGAACCTCTCCTGTGAGTCCAGTTTTAGATTCCGATGCTTCACTTCAGGTTTACTGTATACCTTGGACCTTCTTATTGACGATGAAGCACAGATATTGCGTCGGAATTAAATTCAAAAGGCACAATGCCGACTTATGTACAAGAGGACTGACACTTGAACTTTCAATGATTTGAACCTCTCCTGTGAGTCCAGTTTTACATTCCAATGCTTCACTTCAGGTTTACTGTATCCCTTGGACCTTCTTATTGACGATGAAACACAGAAATTGCATCAGAATTAAATTCAAAAGGCACAATGCCGACTTAAGTACAAGAGGACTGACACTCTAACTTTCTTAGATTTGAACTTCTCCTGTGAGTCCAGTTTTAGATTCCGATGCTTCACTTCACGTTTACTGTATCCCTTGGACCTTCTTATTGACGATGATGCACAGAAATTGCATCGGAATTAAATGCAAAAGGCACAATGCCGACTTACGTACTAGAGGACTGACACTCTAACTTTCTGTGATTTGAACTTCTCCTGTGAGTCCAGTTTTAGATTCCGATGCTTTACTTCAGGTTTACTGTATCCCTTGGACCTTCTTATTGACGATGAAACACAGAAATTGCATCCGAATTCAATACAAAAGGCACAATGCCGACTTAAGTACAAGAGGACTGACACTTTAACTTTCGATGATTTGAACCTCTTCTGTGAGTCCAGTTTTAGATTCCGATGCTTCACTTCAGGTTTACTGTATACCTTGGACCTTCGTATTGACGATGATGCACAGAAATTGCGTCGGAATTAAATTGAAAAGGCACAATGCCGACTTAGGTACAAGAGGACTGACACTCTAACTTTCTATGATTTGAACCTCTCCTGTGAGTCCAGTTTTAGATTCCGATGCTTCACTTCAGGTTTACTGTATCCCTTGGACCTTCTTATTGACGATGAAACACAGAAATTGCATCGGAATTAAATTCAAAAAGCACAAGGAAAACTTAAGTACAGGAGGACTGACACTCTTACTTTCTATGTTTTGAACCTCTCCTGTGAGTCCAGTTTTAGATTCCGATGCTTCACTTCCCGTTTACTGTATACCTTGGACTTTCTTATTGACGATGAAGCACAGAAATTGCATCGGAATTAAATTCAAAAGGCACAATGCCGACTTACGTACAAGAGGACTGACACTCTAACTTTCTATGCTTTGAACCTCTCCTGTGAGTCCAGTTTGACATTCCGATGCTTCACTTCATGTTTACTGTATCCCTTGGACCTTCTTATTGACGATGAAACACAGAAATTGCATCCGAATTTAATACAAAGGGCACAATGCCGACTTAAGTGCAAGCGGACTGACACTCTAAATTTCTATGATTTGAACCTCTCCTGTGAGTCTAGTTTTAGATTCCGATGCTTCCCTTCAGGTTTACTGTATACCGTGGACCTTGTTATTGACAATGAAGCACAGAAATTGCGTCGGAATTAAATTCAAAAGGCACAATGCCGACTTAAGTACAAGAGGACTGACCCTCTAACTTACTATGATTTGAACCTCTGCTGTGAGTCCAGTTTTACATTCCAATGCTGCACTTCAGGTTTACTCTATCCATTGGACCTTCTTAATGACGATGAAACACAGAAATTGCATCCGAATTTAATACAAAAGGAACAATGCCGACATAAGTACAAGTGGACTGACACTCTAAGTTTCTATGATTTGAACCTCTCCTGGGTGTCCAGTCTTAGACTCCGATGCTTCACTTCACGTTTACTGTATCCCTTGGACCTTCTTAATGACGATGAAACACAGAAATTACATCGGAATTAAATGCAAAAGGCACAATGCCGACTTACGTACTAGAGGACTGACACTCTAACTTTCTATGATTTGAACCTCTCCTGTGAGTCCAGTTTTAGATTCCGATGCTTTACTTCAGGTTTACTGTATCCCTTGGAGCTTCTTATTGACGATGAAACACAGAAATTGCATCCGAATTTAATACAAAAGGCACAATGCCGACTTAAGTACAAGAGGACTGACGCTCTAACTTTCTATGATTTGAACCTCACCTGTGAGTCCAGTTTTAGAGTCCGATGTTTCACTTCCGGTTTACTGTATACCTTGGACCTTCTTATTGACGATGAAGCACGGAAATTGCGTAGTAATTAAATTCAAAAGGCTCAATGGCGACTTAAGTACAAGAGGACTGACACTCTAACTTTCTATAATTTGAACCTCTCCTGTGAGTCCAGTTTTTGATTCCGATGCTTCACTTCAGGTTTACTGTATACCTTGGACCTTCTTATTGACGATGAAGCACAGAAATTGCATCGGAATTAAATTCAAAATGTACAACGCCGACTTAAGTACAAGAGGACAGACACTCTAACTTTCTATGATATGAACCTCTCCTGTGAGTCCAGTTTTAGATTCCGATGC
The DNA here is from genome assembly GCF_023864345.2 of Schistocerca serialis cubense. NCBI lineage: Eukaryota > Metazoa > Arthropoda > Insecta > Orthoptera > Acrididae > Schistocerca > Schistocerca serialis. Next base: position 20,922,015 of record NC_064647.1, on the reverse strand, counting down.
TTCACTTCTGGTTTACTGTATCCCTTTGACTTTATTATTGACGATGAAACACAGAAATTGCATCTGAATTTAATACAAAAGGCACATTGCCGACTTAAGTACAAGAGGACTGACACTCTAACTTTCTACGATTTGAAACTCTCCTGTGAGGCCAGTTTTAGATTCCGATGCTTCACTTCAGGTTTACTGTATCCGTTGGACCTTATTATTGACGATGGAACACAGCAATTGCATCAGAATTAAATTCAAAAGGCACAATGCCGACTTAAGTACAAGAGGACTGACACTCTAACTTTCTTAGATTTGAACTTCTCCTGTGAGTCCAGTTTTAGATTCCGATGCTTCACTTCACGTTTACTGTATCCCTTGGACCTTCTTATTGACGATGATGCACAGAAATTGCATCGGAATTAAATGCAAAAGGCACAATGCCGACTTACGTACGAGAGGACTGACACTCTAACTTTCTGTGATTTGAACTTCTCCTGTGAGTCCAGTTTAAGATTCCGATGCTTTACTTCAGGTTTACTGTATCCCTTGGACCTTCTTATTGACGATGGAACACAGAAATTGCATCCGAATTCAATACAAAAGGCACAATGCCGACTTAAGTACAAGAGGACTGACACTTTAACTTTCGATGATTTGAACCTCTTCTGTGAGTCCAGTTTTAGATTCCGATGCTTCACTTCAGGTTTACTGTATACCTTGGACCTTCGTATTGACGATGATGCACAGAAATTGCGTCGGAATTAAATTGAAAAGGCACAATGCCGACTTAGGTACAAGAGGACTCACACTCTAACTTTCTATGATTTGAACTTCTCCTGTGAGTCCAGTTTTAGATTCCGATGCTTCACTTCAGGTTTACAGTATCCCTTGGACCTTCTTATTGCCGATGAAACACAGAGATTGCATCGGAATTAAATTCAAATAGCACAAGGCCGACGTAAGTACAGGAGGACTGACACACTCTAACTTTCTATGTTTTGAACCTCTCCTGTGAGTCCAGTTTTAGATTCCGATGCTTCACTTCCCGTTTACTGTATACCTTGGACTTTCTTATTGACGATGAAACACAGAAATTGCATCGGAATTAAATTCAAAAGGCACAATGCCGACTTACGTACAAGAGGACTGACACTCTAACTTTCTATGCTTTGAACCTCTCCTGTGAGTCCAGTTTGACATTCCGATGCTTCACTTCAGGTTTACTGTATCCCTTGGACCTTCTTATTGACGATGAAACACAGAAATTGCATCCGAATTTAATACAAAAGGCACAATGCCGACTTAAGTGCAAGCGGACTGACACTCTAAATTTCTATGATGTGAACCTCTTCTGTGAGTCCAGTTTTAGATTCCGATGCTTCCCTTCAGGTTTACTGTATACCTTGGACCTTCTTATTGACGATGAAGCACTGAAATTGCATCGGAATTAAATTCAAAAGGCACAAAGCCTACTTAAGTACAAGGGGACTGACACTCTAACTTTCTATGATTTGAACCTCTCCTGTGAGTCCAGTTTTACATTCCGATGCTTCACTTCAGGTTTACTGTATCCCTTGGAGCTTCTTATTGACGATGAAACACAGAAATTGCATCCGAATTCAATACAAACAGCACAATGCCGATTTAAGTACAAGAGGACTGACACTCTAACTTTCGATGATTTGAACCTCTCCTGTGAGACCAATTTTAGATTCCGATGCTTCACTTCAGGTTTACTGTATACCTTGGACCTCCGTATTGACGATGATGCACAGAAATTGCGTCAGAATTAAATTGAAAACTCACAATGCTGACTTAGGTACAAGAGGACTGACACTCTAACTTTCTATGATTTTATCATCTCCTGTGAGTCCAGTTTTAGATTCCGATGCTTCACTTCAGGTTTACTGTATCCCTTGGACCTTCTTATTGACGATGAAACACAGAAATTGCATCGGAATTAAATTCAAAAGGCACAATGCCGACTTACGTACAAGAGGACTGACACTCTAATTTTCTATGCTTTGAACCTCTCCTGTGAGTCCAGTTTTAGATTCCGATGCTTCACTTCAGGTTTACTGTATCCCTTGGACCTTCTTATTGACGTTGAAACACAGAAATTGCATCGAAATTAAATTCAAAAAGCACAATGCCGACTTAAGTACAAGAGGACTGACACTCTAACTTTCTATTATTTGAGCCTCACCTGTGAGTCCAGTTGTACATTCCGATGCTTCACTTCAGGTTTACTGTATACCTTGGACCTTCTTATTGACGATGAAGCACTGAAATTGCATCGGAATTAAATTCAAAAGGCACAAAGCCTACTTAAGTACAAGGGGACTGACACTCTAACTTTCTATGATTTGAACCTCTCCTGTGAGTCCAGTTTTACATTCCGATGCTTCACTTCAGGTTTACTGTATCCCTTGGACCCTCTTAATGACGATGAAGCATAGAAATTGCGTCGGAATTAAATTCAAAAGTCACAATGCCGACTTAATTACAAGAGGACTGACAACCTAACTGTCTGTGATTTGAACCTCACCTGTGAGTCCAATTTTAGATTCCGATGCTTCACTTCAGGTTTACTGTATCCATTGGACCTTCTTAATGACGATGAAACACAGAAATTGCATCCGAATTTAATACAAAAGGCACAATACCGACTTAAGTACAAGGGGACTGACACTCTATCTTTCTACGATTTGAACTTTTCCTGTGAGTCCAGTTTTAGACTCCGATGCTTCACTTCACATTTACAGTATCCCTTGGACCTTTTTATTGACGATGAAGCACAGAAATTGCATCGGAATTATATGCAAAAGGCACAATGCCGACTTACGTACTAGAGGACTGACACTCTAACGTTCTGTGATTTGAACCTCTCCTGTGAGTCCAGTTTTAGATTCCGATGCTTTACTTCAGGTTTACTGTATCACTTGGACCTTCTTATTGACGATGAAACACAGAAATTGCATCAGAATTCAATACAAAAGGTACAATGCCGATTTAAGTACAAGAGGACTGACACTCTAACTTTCGATGATTTGAACCTCTCCTGTGAGTCCAGTTTTACATTCCGATACTTCACTTCAGGTTTACTGTATCCCTTGGACCTTCTTATTGACAATGAAACACAGAAATTGCATCCGAATTTAATACAAAAGGCACAATGCCGACTTAAGTACAAGAGGACTGACGCTCTAACTTTCTATGATTTGAACCTCACCTGTGAGTCCAGTTTTAGAGTCCGGTGTTTCACTTCCGGTTTACTGTATACCTTGGACCTTCTTATTGACGATGAAGCACGGAAATTGCGTAGTAATTAAATTCAAAAGGCTCAATGGCGACTTAAGTACAAGAGGACTGACACTCTAACGTTCTATAATTTGAACCTCTCCTGTGAGTCCAGTTTTTGATTCCGATGCTTCACTTCAGGTTTACTGTATCCCTTGGACCTTCTTATTGACGATGAAGCACAGAAATTGCATCGGAATTAAATTCAAAATGCACAACGCCGACTTAAGTACAAGAGGACAGACACTCTAACTTTCTATGATATGAACCTCTCCTGTGAGTCCAGTTTTAGATTCCGATGCTTCACTTCTGTTTTACTGTATCCCTTTGACTTTCTTATTGACGATGAAACACAGAAATTGCATCTGAATTTAATACAAAAGGCACATTGCCGACTTAAGTACAAGAGGACTGACACTCTAAGTTTCTATGATTTGAACCTCTCCTGTAAGTCCAGTTTTAGATTCCGATGCTTCACTTCAGGTTTACTGTATACCTTGGACCTTCGTATTGACGATGATGCACAGAAATTGCGTCGGAATTAAATTGAAAAGGCACAATGCCGACATAGGTACAAGAGGACTCACACTCTAACTTTCTTAGATTTGAACTTCTCCTGTGAGTCCAGTTTTAGATTCCGATGCTTCACTTCACGTTTACTGTATCCCTTGGACCTTCTTATTGACGATGAAGCACAGAAATTGCGTCGGAATTAAATTCAAAAGGCACAATGCCGACTTATGTACAAGAGGACTGACACTTGAAATTTCTATGATTTGAACCTCTCCTGTGAGTCCAGTTTGACATTCCGATGCTTCACTTCAGGTTTACTGTATCCCTTGGACCTTCTAATTGACGATGAAACACAGAAATTGCATCCGAATTTAATACAAAAGGCACAATGCCGACTTAAGTGCAAGCGGACTGACACTCTAAATTTCTATGATTTGAACCTCTCCTGTGAGTCCAGTTTTAGATTCCGATGCTTCCCTTCAGGTTTACTGTATACCGTGGACCTTGTCATTGACAATGAAGCACAGAAATTGCGTCGGAATTAAATTCAAAAGGCACAATGCCGACTTAAGTACAAGAGGATTGACCCTCTAACTTACTATGATTTGAACCTCTGCTGTGAGTCCAGTTTTACATTCCAATGTTGCACTTCAGGTTTACTCTATCCATTGGACCTTCTTAATGACGATGAAACACAGAAATTGCATCCGAATTTAATACAAATGGAACAATGCCAACTTAAGTACAAGTGGACTGACACTCTAAGTTTCTATGATTTGAACCTCTCCTGGGTGTCCAGTTTTAGACTCCGAAGCTTCACTTCACGTTTACTGTATCCCTTGGACCTTCTTAATGACGATGAAACACAGAAATTGCATCGGAATTAAATGCAAAAGGCACAATGCCGACTTACGTACTAGAGGACTGACACTCTAACTTTCTATGATTTGAACCTCTCCTGTGAGTCCAGTTTTAGATTCCGATGCTTTACTTCAGGTATACTGTATCCCTTGGAGCTTCTTATTGACGATGAAACACAGATATTGCATCCGAATTTAATACAAAAGGCACAATGCCGACTTAAGTACAAGAGGACTGACGCTCTAACTTTCTATGATTTGAACCTCACCTGTGAGTCCAGTCTTAGAGTCCGATGTTTCACTTCCGGTTTACTGTATACCTTGGACCTCCTTATTGACGATGAAGCACGGAAATTGCGTAGTAATTAAATTCAAAAGGCTCAATGAAGACTTAAGTACAAGAGGACAGACACTCTAACTTTCTATGATATGAACCTCTCCTGTGAGTAAAGTTTTAGAATCCTATGCTTCACTTCAGGTTTACTGTATCCCTTTGACTTTCTTATTGACGATGAAACACAGAAATTGCATCTGAATTTAATACAAAAGGCACATTGCCGACTTAAGTACAAGAGGACTGACACTCTAACTTTCTATGATTTGAAACTCTCCAGTGCGGCCAGTTCTAGATTCCGATGCTTCACTTCAGGTTTACTGTATCCGTTGGACCTTCTTATTGACGATGAAACACAGAAATAGCATCCGAATTTAATACAAAAGGCTCAATGCCGACTTACGTACAAGAAGACCGACCCTCTAACTTTCTATGATTTGAACCTCTGCTGTGAGTCCAGTTTTACATTCCAATGCTGCACTTCAGGTTTACTGTATCCATTGGACCTTCTTAATGACGATGAAACACAGAAATTGCATCCGAATTTAATACAAAAGGCACATTGCCAACTTAAGTACAAGAGGACTGACACTCTATGTTTCTATGATTTGAACCTCTCCTGTGAGTCCAGTTTTAGATTCCGATGCTTCACTTCAGGTTTACTGTATACCTTGGACCTTCTTATTGACGATGAAGCACAGAAATTGCTTCGGAATTAAATTAAAAAGGCACAATGCCGACTTATGTACAAGAGGACTGACACTTGAACTTTCTATGATTTGAACCTCTCCTGTGAGTCCAGTTTTACATTCCAATGCTTCACTTCAGGTTTACTGTATCCCTTGGACCTTCTTATTGACGATGAAACACAGAAATTGCATCGGAATTAAATTCAAAAGGCACAATGCCGACTTACGTACAAGAGGACTGACACTCTAATTTTCTATGCTTTGAACCTCTCCTGTGAGTCCAGTTTTAGATTCCGATGCTTCACTTCAGGTTTACTGTATCCCTTGGACCTTCTTATTGACGTTGAAACACAGAAATTGCATCGAAATTAAATTCAAAAAGCACAATGCCGACTTAAGTACAAGAGGACTGACACACTAACTTTCTATTATTTGAGCCTCACCTGTGAGTCCAGTTGTACATTCCGATGCTTCACTTCAGGTTTACTGTATACCTTGGACCTTCTTATTGACGATGAAGCACTGAAATTGCATCGGAATTAAATTCAAAAGGCACAAAGCCTACTTAAGTACAAGGGGGCTGACACTCTAACTTTCTATGATTTGCACCTCTCCTGTGAGTCCAGTTTTACATTCCGATGCTTCACTTCAGGTTTACTGTATCCCTTGGACCCTCTTAATGACGATGAAGCATAGAAATTGCGTCGGAATTAAATTCAAAAGTCACAATGCCGACTTAATTACAAGAGGACTGACAACCTAACTTTCTGTGATTTGAACCTCACCTGTGAGGCCAATTTTAGATTCCGATGTTTTACTTCAGGTTTACTGTATCCATTGGACCTTCTTAATGACGATGAAACACAGAAATTGCATCGGAATTAAATGCAAAAGGCACAATGCCGACTTACGTACTAGAGGACTGACACTCTAACTTTCTGTGATTTGAACCTCTCCTGTGAGTCCAGTTTTAGATTCCGGTGCTTTACTTCAGGTTTACTGTATCACTTGGACCTTCTTATTGACGATGAAACACAGAAAATGCATCAGAATTCAATACAAAAGGTACAATGCCGATTTAAGTACAAGAGGACTGACACTCTAACTTTCGATGATTTGAACCTCTCCTGTGAGTCCAGTTTTACATTCCGATACTTCACTTCAGGTTTACTGTATCCCTTGGACCTTCTTATTGACAATGAAACACAGAAATTGCATCCGAATTTAATACAAAAGGCACAATGCCGACTTAAGTACAAGAGGACTGACGCTCTAACTTTCTATGATTTGAACCTCACCTGTGAGTCCAGTTTTAGAGTCCGGTGTTTCACTTCCGGTTTACTGTATACCTTGGACCTTCTTATTGACGATGAAGCACGGAAATTGCGTAGTAATTAAATTCAAAAGGCTCAATGGCGACTTAAGTACAAGAGGACTGACACTCTAACGTTCTATAATTTGAATCTCTCCTGTGAGTCCAGTTTTAGATTCCGATGCTTCACTTCAGGTTTACTGTATCCCTTGGACCTTCTTATTGACGATGAAGCACAGAAATTGCATCGGAATTAAATTCAAAATGCACAACGGAGACTTAAGTACAAGAGGACAGACACTCTAACTTTCTATGATATGAACCTCTCCTGTGAGTCCAGTTTTAGATTCCGATGCTTCACTTCAGGTTTACTGTATCCCTTTGACTTTCTTATTGACGATGAAACACAGAAATTGCATCTGAATTTAATACAAAAGGCACATTGCCGACTTAAGTACAAGAGGACTGACACTCTAAGTTTCTATGATTTGAACCTCTCCTGTGAGTCCAGTTTTAGATTCCGATGCTTCACTTCAGGTTTACTGTATTCCTTGGACCTTCTTATTGACGATGAAGCACAGAAATTGCGTCGGAATTAAATTCAAAAGGCACAATGCCGACTTATGTACAAGAGGACTGACACTTGAAATTTCTATGATTTGAACCTCTCCTGAGAGTCCAGTTTTACATTCCAATGCTTCACTTCAGGTTTCCTGTATCCCTTGGACCTTCTTATTGACGATGAAACACAGAAATTGCATCAGAATTAAATTCAAAAGGCACAATGCCGACTTAAGTACAAGAGGACTGACACTCTAACTTTCTTAGATTTGAACTTCTCCTGTGAGTCCAGTTTTAGATTCCGATGCTTCACTTCACGTTTACTGTATCCCTTGGACTTTCTTATTGACGATGAAGCACAGAAATTGCATCGAAATTAAATTCAAAAGGCACAATGCCAACTTACGTACAAGAGGACTGACACTCTAACTTTCTATGCTTTGAACCTCTCCTGTGAGTCCAGTTTGACATTCCGATGCTTCACTTCAGGTTTACTGTATCCCTTGGACTTTCTTATTGACGATGAAACACAGAAATTGCATCCGAATTTAATACAAAAGGCACAATGCCGACTTAAGTGCAAGCGGACTGACACTCTAAATTTCTATGATTTGAACCTCTCCTGTGAGTCCAGTTTTAGATTCCGATGCTTCCCTTCAGGTTTACTGTATACCGTGGACCTTGTCATTGACAATGAAGCACAGAAATTGCGTCGGAATTAAATTCAAAAGGCACAATGCCGACTTAAGTACAAGAGGACTGACCCTCTAACTTACTATGATTTGAACCTCTGCTGTGAGTCCAGTTTTACATTCCAATGTTGCACTTCAGGTGTACTCTATCCATTAGACCTTCTTAATGACGATGAAACACAGAAATTGCATCCGAATTTAATACAAATGGAACAATGCCGACTTAAGTACAAGTGGACTGACACTCTAAGTTTCTATGATTTGAACCTCTCCTGGGTGTCCAGTTTTAGACTCCGAAGCTTCACTTCACGTTTACTGTATCCCTTGGACCTTCTTAATGACGATGAAACACAGAAATTGCATCGGAATTAAATGCAAAAGGCACAATGCCGACTTACATACGAGAGGACTGACACTCTAACTTTCTGTGATTTGAACTTCTGCTGTGAGTCCAGTTTTAGATTCCGATGCTTTACTTCAGGTTTACTGTATCCCTTGGACCTTCTTATTGACGATGAAACACAGAAATTGCATCCGAATTCAATACAAAAGGCACAATGCCGACTTAAGTACAAGAGGACTGACACTTTAACTTTCGATGATTTGAACCTCTTCTGTGAGTCCAGTTTTAGATTCCGATGCTTCACTTCAGGTTTACTGTATACCTTGGACCTTCGTATTGACGATGATGCACAGAAATTGCGTCGGAATTAAATTGAAAAGGCACAATGCCGACTTAGGTACAAGAGGACTGACACTCTAACTTTCTATGATTTGAACCTCTCCTGTGAGTCCAGTTTTGGATTCCGATGCTTCACTTCAGGTTTACTGTATCCCTTGGACCTTCTTATTGCCGATGAAACACAGAAATTGCATCGGAATTAAATTCAAATAGCACAAGGCCGCCTTAAGTACAGGAGGACTGACACTCTTACTATCTATGATTTGAACCTCTCCTGTGAGTCCAGTTTTAGATTCCGATGCTTCACTTCCCGTTTACTGTATACCTCGGACTTTCTTATTGACGATGAAGCACAGAAATTGCATCGGAATTAAATTCAAAAGGCACAATGCCGACTTACGTACAAGAGGACTGACACTCTAACTTTCTATGCTTTGAACCTCTCCTGTGAGTCCAGTTTCACAATCCGATGCTTCACTTCAGGTTTACTGTATCCCTTGGACCTTCTTATTGACGATGAAACACAGAAATTGCATCTGAATTTAATACAAAAGGCACAATGCCGACTTAAGTGCAAGCGGACTGACACTCTAAATTTCTATGATTTGAACCTCTCCTGTGAGTCCAGTTTTAGATTCCGATGCTTCCCTTCAGGTTTACTGTATACCGTGGACCTTCTTATTGACAATGAAGCACAGAAATTGCGTCGGAATTAAATTCAAAAGGCACAATGCCGACTTAAGTACAAGAGGACTGACCCTCTAACTTACTATGATTTGAACCTCTGCTGTGAGTCCAGTTTTACATTCCAATGCTGCAGGTTTACTCTATCCATTGGACCTTCTTAATGACGATGAAACACAGAAATTGCATCCGAATTTAATACAAAAGGAACAATGCCGACTTAAGTACAAGTGGACTGACACTCTAAGTTTCTATGATTTGAACCTCTCCTGCGTGTCCAGTTTTAGACTCCGATGCTTCACTTCACGTTTACTGTATCCGTTGGACCTTCTTAATGACGATGAAACACAGAAATTGCATCGGAATTAAATGCAAAAGGCACAATGCCGACTTACGTACTAGAGGACTGACACTCTAACTTTCTATGATTTGAACCTCTCCTGTGAGTCCAGTTTTAGATTCCGATGCTTTACTTCAGGTTTACTGTATCCCTTGGAGCTTCTTATTGACGATGAAACACAGAAATTGCATCCGAATTCAATACAAAAAGCACAATGCCGATTTAAGTACAAGAGGAGTGACACTCTAACTTTCAATGATTTGAACCTCTCCTGTGAGTCCAGTTTTAGATTCCGATGCTTCACTTCAGGTTTACTGTATACCTTGGACCTCCGTATTGACGATGATGCACAGAAATTGCGTCAGAATTAAATTGAAAAGGCACAATGCTGACTTAGGTACAAGAGGACTGACACTCTAACTTTCTATGATTTTATCCTCTCCTGTGAGTCCAGTTTTAGATTCCGATGCTTCACTTCAGGTTTACTGTATCCCTTGGACCTTCTTATTGACGATGAAACACAGAAATTGCATCGGAATTAAATTCAAAAGGCACAATGCCGACTTACGTACAAGAGGACTGACACTCTAATTTTCTATGCTTTGAACCTCTCCTGTGAGTCCAGTTTTCGATTCCGATGCTTCACTTCAGGTTTACTGTATCCCTTGGACCTTCTTATTGACGTTGAAACACAGAAATTGCATCGAAATTAAATTCAAAAAGCACAATGCCGACTTAAGTACAAGAGGATTGACACTCTAACTTTCTGTGATTTGAGCCTCACCTGTGAGTCCAGTTGTACATTCCGATGCTTCACTTCAGGTTTACTGTATACCTTGGACCTTCTTATTGACGATGAAGCACTGAAATTACATCGGAATTAAATTCAAAAGGCACAAAGCCTACTTAAGTACAAGGGGACTGACACTCGACCTTTCTATGATTTGAACCTCTCCTGTGAGTCCTGTTTTACATTTCGATGCTTCACTTCAAGTTTAATGTATCCCTTGGACCCTCTTAATGACGATGAAGCATAGAAATTGCGTCGGAATTAAATTCAAAAGGCACAATGCCGACTTAAGTACAAGAGGACTGACACTCTAACTTTCTGTGACTTCAACCACTCCTGTGAGTCCAGTTTTAGATTCCGATGCTTCAGTTCAGGTGTACTGTATCCCTTGGACCATCTTATTGACGATGATACACAGAAATTGCATCGGAATTAAATTCAAAAGGCACAATGCCGACTTAAGTACAAGAGGACTGACACTCTAACTTTCTATGATTTTAACCTCTCCTGAGAGTCCAGTTTTACTTTCCGCTGCTTCACTTCAGGTTTACTGTATACCTTGGACCTTCTTATTGACGATGAAGCACAGAAATTTCATCCGAATTTAATACAAATGGCACAATGCCGACTTAAGTACAAGATGACTAACAGTCTAACTTTCTACGATTTTAACCTCTCCTGTGAGTCCGATTTTAGATTCCGATGCTTCACTTCAGGTTTACTGTATACCTTTACTTTCTTATTGACGATGAAGCACAGAAATTGCATCGGAATTAAATTGAAAAGCCAAAATGCCGACTTAAGTACAAGAGGACTGACACTCTAACATTCTATGATTAGAACCTCTCCTGTGAGTCCAGTTTTAGATTCCGATGCTACACTTCACAATTACTGTATCCCTTGGACCTTCTTATTGACGATGAATCACACAAATTGAGTGGGAATTAAATTCAAAAGGCACAATGCCGAATTAAGTAAAAGAGAACTGACACCCTAACTTTCAACGATTTGAACCTCTCCTGTGAGTCCAGTTTTACATTCAGATGCTTCACTTCAGGTATACTGTATCCCTTGGACCGTCTTATTGACGATGAAACACAGAAGTTGCATCCGAATTTAATACAAAAGGCACATTGCCGACTTAATTACAAGAGGACGGACACTCTAACTTTCTATGATTTGATCATCACCTGTGAATCCAGTTTTACATTCCGTGGTTGCACTTCAGGTTTACTGTATCCCTTGGACCTTCTTATTGACGATGAAACACAGATATTGATTCCGAATTTAATACAAAAGGCACAATGCCGACTTAAGTACAAGAGGACTGACGCTCTAACTTTCTATGATTTGAACCTCTCCTGTGACTCCATTTTTAGATTCCGATGCTCCACTTCAGGTTTACTGTATACCTTTATCTTCTTATTGACGATGAAGCCCAGAAATTGCGTCGGAATTAAATTGAAAAGGCACAATGCCGACTTAAGTACAAGAGGACTGACACACTAACTTTCTCTGATGTGAACCTCTCCTGTGAGTCCAGTTTTAGATTCCGATGCTTCACTTCACGTTTACTGTATACCTTGGACCTTCTTATTGACGATGGAACACAGAATTTGCTTCCGAATTTAATACAAAAGGGACAATGCGGACTTAAGTACAAGAGGACTGACACTCAAACTTTCCATGATTTGAACCTCTCCTATGAGTCCAGTTTTACATTCCGATGCTTCACTTCAGGTTTACTGTATCCCTTGGACCTTCTTACTGACGATGAAGGACAGAAATTGTGTCGGAATTAAATTCAGAAGGCACAATGCCGACTTAAGTACAAGAGGACTGACACACTAACTTTCTACGATTTTAACCTCTCCTGTGAGTCCCATTTTAGATTCCGATGCTTCACTTCAGGTTTACTGTATACCTTTACCTTCTTATTGACGATGAAGCACAGAAATTGAGTCGGAATTAAATTGAAAAGCCACAATGCCGACTTAAGTACAAGAGGACGGACTCTCTAACTTTCTATGATTTGATCATCTCCTGTGAGTCCAGTTTTACATTCCGTGTTTCACTTCAGGTTTACTGTATCCCTTGGACCTTCTTATTAACGATGAAACACAGATATTGGATCCGAATTTAATACAAAATGCACAATGCCGACTTAAGTACAAGAGAACTGACCCTCTAACATTCTTAGATTGGAACCTCTCATGTGAGTCCAGTTTTAGATTCCGATGCTTCACTTCCCGTTTACTGTATACCTTGGACCATCTTATTGACAATGAAGCACAGAAATTGCATCGGAATTAAATTCAAAAGTCACAAAGCCGACTTACGTACAAGAGGACTGACACTCTAACTTTCTATGATTTGAACCTCTCCTGTGAGTTGAGTTTTACATTCCGACGCTTCACTTCATGTTTACTGTATCCGTTGGACCTTCTTATTGACGATGAAACACAGAAATTGCATCCGAATTTAATACAAAAGGCACAATGCCGACTTAAGTACAAGAGGACTGACACTCTCACTTTCTATGATTTGAAACTCTCCTGTGAGCCCAGTTATATATTCCGATGCCTCACTTCAGGTTTACTGTATACCTTGGACCTTCTTATTGACGATGAAGCACAGAAATTGCGTCGGAATTAAATTCAAAAGACACAATGACGACTTAAGTACAAGAGGACTGACACTCAAACTTTCTATGATTTGAACCTCTCCTATGACTCCATTTTTAGATTCCAATGCTCCACTTCAGGTTTACTGTATACCTTTACCTTCTTATTGATGATGAAACCCAGAAATTGGGTCGGAATTAAATTGAAAAGGCACAATGCCGACTTAAGTACAAGAGGACTGACACTCTAACTTTCTATGATTTGAACCTCTCCTGTGAGTCCAGTTTTAGATTCCATTGCTTCACTTCACGTTTACTGTATCCCTTGGACCTTCTTATTGACGATGAAGCACAGAAATTGCATCCGAATTTAATACAAAAGGCACAATACCGACTTAAGTACAAGAGGACTGACACTCTAACTTTCTATGATTTTAACCTCCCCTGTGAGTCCGATTTTAGATTTCGATGCTTCACTTCAGGTTTATCGTACACCTTTACCTTCGTATTGACGATGAAACACAGAAATTCCGTCGGAATTAAATTGAAAAGGCACAATGCCGACTTAAGTACAAGAGGACTGACACTGTAACTTTCTACGATTTGAACCTCTCCTGTGAGTCCAGTTTTAGATTCCGATGCTTCACTTCTGGTTTACTGTATCCCTTGGACCTTCTTATTGACGATGAAGCACAGAAATTGCGTCGGAATTAAATTCAAAAGGCACAATGCCGACTTAAGTACAAGAGGACTGACGCTCTAACTTTCTATCATTTGAACCTCTCCTGTGAGTCCAGTTTTAGATTCCGATGCTTCACTTCAGGTTTACTGTATACCTTGGACCTTCTTATTGACGATGAAGCACAGAAATTGCATCGGAATTAAATTCAAAAGGCACAAAGCCGACTTACGTACAAGAAGACTGACACTCTAACTTTCTATGATTTGAACATCTCCTGTGAGTTCAGTTTTACATTCTGATGCTTCACTTCATGTTTGCTGTATCCGTTGACCCTTCTTATTGACGATGAAACACAGAAATTGCATCCGAATTTAAAACAAAAGGCACAATGCCGACTTAAGTACAAGAGGACTGACAATCTAATTTCCTATGATTTGAAACTCTCCTGTGAGTCCAGTTATATAATCCGATGCCTCACTTCAGGTTTACTGTATATTATGGACCTTCTTATTGACGATGAAGCACAGAAATTGCGTCGGAATTAAATTCAAAAGGCACAATGCCGACTTAAGTACAAGAGGACTGACACTCTAACTTTCTATGATTTGAACCTCTCCTATGACTGCATTTTTAGATTCCGATGCTCCACTTCAGGATTACTGTATACCTTTACCTTCTTATTGACGATGAAGCCCAGAAATTGCGTCGGAATTAAATTGAAAAGGGCACAATGACGACTTAAGTACAAGAGGACTGACACTCAAACTTTCTATGATTTGAACCTCTCCTATGACTCCATTTTTAGATTCCAATGCTCCACTTCAGGTTTACTGTATACCTTTACCTTCTTATTGATGATGAAACCCAGAAATTGGGTCGGAATTAAATTGAAAAGGCACAATGCCGACTTAAGTACAAGAGGACTGACACTCTAACTTTCTATGATTTGAACCTCTCCTGTGAGTCCAGTTTTAGATTCCATTGCTTCACTTCACGTTTACTGTATCCCTTGGACCTTCTTATTGACGATGAAGCACAGAAATTGCATCCGAATTTAATACAAAAGGCACAATACCGACTTAAGTACAAGAGGAATGACACTCTAACTTTCTATGATTTTAACCTCTCCTGTCAGTCCGATTTTAGATTTCGATGCTTCACTTTAGGTTTACTGTATACCTTTACCTTCTTATTGACGATGAAACACAGAAATTGCGTCGGAATTAAATTGAAGAGGCACAATGCCGACTTAAGTACAAGAGGACTGACACTCTAACTTTCTTAGATTGGAACCTTTCATGTGAGTCCAGTTTTAGATTCCGATGCTTCACTTCACCTTTACTGTATACCTTTGACCATCTTATTGACAATGAAGCACAGAAATTGCATCGGAATTAAATTCAAAAGGCACAAAGCCGACTTACGTACAAGAGGACTGACACTCTAACTTTCTATGATTTGAACCTCTCCTGTGAGTTCAGTTTTACATTCCGATGCTTCACTTCATGTTTACTGTATCCGTTGACCCTTCTTATTGACGATGAAACACAGAAATTGCATCCGAATTTAAAACAAAAGGCACAATGCCGACTTCAGTACAAGAGGACTGACAATCTAATTTCCTATGATTTGAAACTCTCCTGTGAGTTCAGTTATATATTCCGATGCCTCACTTTAGGTTTACTGTATACCTTGGACCTTCTTATTGACGATGAAGCACAGAAATTGCGTCGGAATTAAATTCAAAAGGCACAATGCCGACTTAAGTACAAGAGGACTGACACTCAAACTTTCTATGATTTGAACCTCTCCTGTGACTCCATTTTTAGATTCCGATGCTCCACTTCAGGTTTACTGTATACCTTTACCTCCTTATTGACGATGAAGCCCAGAAATTGCGTCGGAATTAAATTGAAAAGGGCACAATGCCGACTTAAGTACAAGAGGACTGACACTCTTACTTTCTATGATTTGAACCTCTCCTGTGAGTCCAGTTTTAGATTCCGATGCTGCACTTCAGGTTTACTGTATCACTTGGACCTTCTTATTGACGATGAAGCACAGAAATTGCATCCGAATTTAATACAAAAGCACAATACCGACTTAAGTACAAGAGGAATGACACTCTAACTTTCTAAAATTTTAACCTCTCCTGTCAGTCCGATTTTAGATTTCGATGCTTCACTTTAGGTTTACTGTATACCTTTACCTTCTTATTGACGATGAAACACAGAAATTGCGTCGGAATTAAATTGAAGAGGCACAATGCCGACTTAAGTACAAGAGGACTGACACTCTAACTTTCTTAGATTGGAACCTTTCATGTGAGTCCAGTTTTAGATTCCGATGCTTCACTTCACCTTTACTGTATACCTTTGACCATCTTATTGACAATGAAGCACAGAAATTGCATCGGAATTAAATTCAAAAGGCACAAAGCCGACTTACGTACAAGAGGACTGACACTCTAACTTTCTATGATTTGAACCTCTCCTGTGAGTTCAGTTTTACATTCCGATGCTTCACTTCATGTTTACTGTATCCGTTGACCCTTCTTATTGACGATGAAACACAGAAATTGCATCCGAATTTAAAACAAAAGGCACAATGCCGACTTCAGTACAAGAGGACTGACAATCTAATTTCCTATGATTTGAAACTCTCCTGTGAGTCCAGTTATATATTCCGATGCCTCACTTCAGGTTTAGTGTATACCTTGGACCTTCTTATTGACGATGAAGCACAGAAATTGCGTCGGAATTAAATTCAAAAGGCACAATGCCGACTTAAGTACAAGAGGACTGACACTCAAACTTTCTATGATTTGAACCTCGCCTGTGACTCCATTTTTAGATTCCGATGCTCCACTTCAGGTTTACTATATACCTTTACCTTCTTATTGACGATGAAGCCCAGAAATTGCGTCGGAATTAAATTGAAAAGGCACAATGCCGACTTAAGTACAAGAGGACTGACACTCTAACTTTCTATGATTTGAACCTCTCCTGTGAGTCCAGTTTTTTGATTCCTATGCTTCACTTCAGGTTTACTGTATCCCTTGGACCTTCTTATTGACGATGAAGCACAGAAATTGCATCCGAATTTAATACAAAAGGCACAATACCGACTTAAGTACAAGAGGACTGACACTGTAACTTTCTATGATTTGAACCTCTCCTGTGAGTCCAGTTTTAGATTCCGATGCTTCACTTCAGGTTTACTGTATCCCTTGGAGATTCTTATTGACGATGAAGCACAAAAAATTGCGTCGGAATTAAATTCAAAAGGCACAATGCCGACTTAAGTACAAGAGGACTGACACACTAACTTTCTATGATTTTAACCTCTCCTGTGAGTACAGTTTTAGATTCCGATGCTTCACTTCAGGTTTACTGTATCCCTTGGACCTTCTTATTGACGATGAAGGACAGAAATTGCGTCGGAATTAAATTCAAAAGGCACAATGCCGACTTAAGTACAAGAGGACTGACACACTAACTTTCTACGAGTTTAACCTCTCCTGTGGGTCCGATTTCAGATTCCGATGCTTCACTTCAGGTTTACTGTATACCTTTACCTTCTTATTGATGATGAAACCCAGAAATTGGGTCGGAATTAAATTGAAAAGGCACAATGCCGACTTAAGTACAAGAGGACTGACACTCTAACTTTCTATGATTTGAACCTCTCCTGTGAGTCCAGTTTTAGATTCCATTGCTTCACTTCACGTTTACTGTATCCCTTGGACCTTCTTATTGACGATGAAGCACAGAAATTGCATCCGAATTTAATACAAAAGGCACAATACCGTCTTAAGTACAAGAGGACTGACACTCTAACTTTCTATGATTTTAACCTCCCCTGTGAGTCCGATTTTAGATTTCGATGCTTCACTTCAGGTTTATCGTACACCTTTACCTTCGTATTGACGATGAAACACAGAAATTTCGTCGGAATTAAATTGAAAAGGCACAATGCCGACTTAAGTACAAGAGGACTGACACTGTAACTTTCTACGATTTGAACCTCTCCTGTGAGTCCAGTTTTAGATTCCGATGCTTCACTTCTGGTTTACTGTATCCCTTGGACCTTCTTATTGACGATGAAGCACAGAAATTGCGTCGGAATTAAATTCAAAAGGCACAATGCCGACTTAAGTACAAGAGGACTGACGCTCTAACTTTCTATCATTTGAACCTCTCCTGTGAGTCCAGTTTTAGATTCCGATGCTTCACTTCAGGTTTACTGTATACCTTGGACCTTCTTATTGACGATGAAGCACAGAAATTGCATCGGAATTAACGTTAAAAGGCACAATGCCGACTTAAGTACAAGAGGACTGACACTCTAACTTTCTATGATTTGATCATCTCCTGTGAGTCCAGTTTTACATTCCGATGTTTCACTTCAGGTTTACTGTATCCCTTGGACCTTCTTATTGACGATGAAACACAGATATTGGATCCGAATTTAATACAAAAGGCACAATGCCGACTTAAGTACAAGAGGACTGACACTCTAACTTTCTTAGATTGGAACCTCTCATGTGAGTCCAGTTTTAGATTCCGATGCTTCACTTCACGTTTACTGTATACCTTGGACCATCTTATTGACAATGAAGCACAGAAATTGCATCGGAATTAAATTCAAATGGCACAAAGCCGACTTACGTACAAGAGGACTGACACTCTAACTTTCTATGATTTGAACCTCTCCTGTGAGTTCAGTTTTACAATCCGATGCTTCACTTCATGTTTACTGTATCCGTTGACCCTTCTTATTGACGATGAAACACAGAAATTGCATCCGAATTTAATACAAAAGGCACAATGCCGACTTAAGTACAAGAGGACAGACACTCTAACTTTCTATGATTTGAAATTCTCCTGTGAGTTCAGTTATATATTCCGATGCCTCAGTTTAGGTTTACCGTATACCTTGGACCTTCTTATTGACGATGAAGCACAGAAATTGCGTCGGAATTAAATTCAAAAGGCACAATACCGACTTAAGTACAAGAGGACTGACACTCTAACTTTCTATGATTTTAACCACTCCTGTCAGTCCGATTTTAGATTTCGATGCTTCACTTTAGGTTTATTGTATACCTTTACCTTCTTATTGACGATGAAACACAGAAATTGCGTCGGAATTAAATTGAAGAGGCACAATGCCGACTTAAGTACAAGAGGACTGCCACTCTAACTTTCTTAGATTGGAACCTTTCATGTGAGTCCAGTTTTAGATTCCGATGCTTCACTTCACGTTTACTGTATACCTTGGACCATCTTATTGACAATGAAGCACAGAAATTGCATCGGAATTAAATTCAAAAGGCACAAAGCCGACTTACGTACAAGAAGACTGACACTCTAACTTTCTATGATTTGAACCTCTCCTGTGAGTTCAGTTTTACATTCCGATGCTTCACTTCATGTTTACTGTATCCGTTGACCCTTCTTATTGACGATGAAACACAGAAATGGCATCCGAATTTAAAACAAAAGGCACAATGCCGACTTAAGTACAAGAGGACTGACAATCTAATTTCCTATGATTTGAAACTCTCCTGTGAGTCCAGTTATATAATCCGATGCCTCACTTCAGGTTTACTGTATATTATGGACCTTCTTATTGACGATGAAGCACAGAAATTGCGTCGGAATTAAATTCAAAAGGCTCAATGCCGACTTAAGTTCAAGAGGACTGACACTCAAACTTTCTATGATTTGAACCTCGATCGTAACTCCATTTTTAGATTCCGATGCTCCACTTCAGGTTTACTATATACCTTTACCTTCTTATTGACGATGAAGCCCAGAAATTGCGTCGGAATTAAATTGAAAAGGCACAATGCCGACTTAAGTACAAGAGGACTGACACTCTAACTTTCTATGATTTGAACCTCTCCTGTGAGTCCAGTTTTAGATTCCGATGCTTCACTTCAGGTTTACTGTATCCCTTGGACCTTCTTATTGACGATGAAACACAGAAATTGCATCCGAATTTAATACAAAAGGCACAATGACGACTTAAGTACAAGAGGACTGACACTCTAACTTTCTATGATTTGAAACTCTCCTGTGAGTCCAGTTATATATTCCGATGCCTCACTTCAGGTTTACTGTATACCTTGGACCTTCTTATTGACGATGAAGCACAGAAATTGCGTCGGAATTAAATTCAAAAGGCACAATGCCGACTTAAGTACAAGAGGACTGACACACTAACTTTCTATGATTTGAACCTCTCCTATGACTGCATTTTTAGATTCCGATGCTCCACTTCAGGATTACTGTATACCTTTACCTTCTTATTGATGATGAAGCCCAGAAATTGCATCGTAATTAAAGTCTAAAAGCACAATGCCGACTTAAGTACAAGAGGACGGACACTCTAACTTTCTATGATTTGATCATCTCCTGTGAGTCCAGTTTTACATTCCGTGTTTCACTTCAGGTTTACTGTATACCTTGGACCTTCTTATTGACGATGAAGCACATAAATTGCATCCGAATTTAATACAAAAGGCACAATTCCGACTTAAGTACAAGAGGACTGACACTCTAACTATCCATGATTTTAACCTCTCCTGTGAGTCCGATTTTAGATTCCGATGCTTCACTTCAGGTTTACTGTATACCTTGGACCTTCTTATTGACGATGAAGCACAGGAATTGCAACGGAATTAAAGTCTAAAGGCACAATGCCGACTTAAGTACAAGAGGACGGACACTCTAACTTTCTATGATATGATCATCTCCTGTGAGTCCAGTTTTACATTCCGTGTTTCACTTCAGGTTACTGTATCCCTTGGACCTGCTTATTGACGATGAAACACAGATATTGGATCCGAATTTAATACAAAAGGCACAATGCCGACTTAAGTACAAGAGGACTGACCCTTAACTATCTTGGATTGGAACCTCTCATGTGAGTCCAGTTTTAGATTCCGATGCTTCACTTCACGTTTACTGTATACCTTGGACCATCTTATTGACAATGAAGCACAGAAATTGCATCGGAATTAAATTCAAAAGGCACAAATCCGACTTACGTACAAGAGGACTGACACTCTAACTTTCTATGATTTGAACCTCTCCTGTGAGTTCAGTTTTATATTCCGATGCTTCACTTCATTTTTACTGTATCCGTTGGACCTTCTTATTGACGATGAAACACAGAAATTGCATCCGAATTTAATACAAAAGGCACAATGCCGACTTAAGTACAAGAGGACAGACACTCTAACTTTCTATGATTTGAAACTCTCCTGTGAGTTCAGTTATATATTCCGATGCCTCACTTTAGGTTTACTGTATACCTTGGACCTTCTTATTGACGATGAAGCACAGAAATTGCGTCGGAATTAAATTCAAAAGGCACAATGCCGACTTAAGTACAAGAGGACTGACACTCAAACTTTCTATGATTTGAACCTCTCCTGTGACTCCATTTTTAGATTCCGATGCTCCACTTCAGGTTTACTGTATACCTTTACCTTCTTATTGACGATGAAGCCCAGAAATTGCGTCGGAATTAAATTGAAAAGGGCACAATGCCGACTTAAGTACAAGAGGACTGACACTCTAACTTTCTATGATTTGAACCTCTCCTGTGAGTCCAGTTTTAGATTCCGATGCTGCACTTCAGGTTTACTGTATCCCTTGGACCTTCTTATTGACGATGAAGCACAGAAATTGCATCCGAATTTAATACAAAAGCACAATACCGACTTAAGTACAAGAGGAATGACACTCTAACTTTCTATGATTTTAACCTCTCCTGTCAGTCCGATTTTAGATTTCGATGCTTCACTTTAGGTTTACTGTATACCTTTACCTTCTTATTGACGATGAAACACAGAAATTGCGTCGGAATTATATTGAAGAGGCACAATGCCGACTTAAGTACAAGAGGACTGACACTCTAACTTTCTTAGATTGGAACCTTTCATGTGAGTCCAGTTTTAGATTCCGATGCTTCACTTCACCTTTACTGTATACCTTTGACCATCTTATTGACAATGAAGCACAGAAATTGCATCGGAATTAAATTCAAAAGGCACAAAGCCGACTTACGTACAAGAGGACTGACACTCTAACTTTCTATGATTTGAACCTCTCCTGTGAGTTCAGTTTTACATTCCGATGCTTCACTTCATGTTTACTGTATCCGTTGACCCTTCTTATTGACGATGAAACACAGAAATTGCATCCGAATTTAAAACAAAAGGCACAATGCCGACTTCAGTACAAGAGGACTGACAATCTAATTTCCTATGATTTGAAACTCTCCTGTGAGTCCAGTTATATATTCCGATGCCTCACTTCAGGTTTAGTGTATACCTTGGACCTTCTTATTGACGATGAAGCACAGAAATTGCGTCGGAATTAAATTCAAAAGGCGCAATGCCGACTTAAGTACAAGAGGACTGACACTCAAACTTTCTATGATTTGAACCTCGCCTGTGACTCCATTTTTAGATTCCGATGCTCCACTTCAGGTTTACTATATACCTTTACCTTCTTATTGACGATGAAGCCCAGAAATTGCGTCGGAATTAAATTGAAAAGGCACAATGCCGACTTAAGTACAAGAGGACTGACACTCTAACTTTCTATGATTTGAACCTCTCCTGTGAGTCCAGTTTTAGATTCCGATGCTTCACTTCAGGTTTACTGTATCCCTTGGACCTTCTTATTGACGATGAAGCACAGAAATTGCATCTGAATTTAATACAAAAGGCACAATACCGACTTAAGTACAAGAGGACTGACACTGTAACTTTCTATGATTTGAACCTCTCCTGTGAGTCCAGTTTTAGATTCCGATGCTTCACTTCAGGTTTACTGTATCCCTTGGAGATTCTTATTGACGATGAAGCACAAAAAATTGCGTCGGAATTAAATTCAAAAGGCACAATGCCGACTTAAGTACAAGAGGACTGACACACTAACTTTCTATGATTTTAACCTCTCCTGTGAGTACAGTTTTAGATTCTGATGCTTCACTTCAGGTTTACTGTATCCCTTGGAGCTTCTTATTGACGATGAAGGACAGAAATTGCGTCGGAATTAAATTCAAAAGGCACAATGCCGACTTAAGTACAAGAGGACTGACACACTAACTTTCTACGAGTTTAACCTCTCCTGTGGGTCCGATTTCAGATTCCGATGCTTCACTTCAGGTTTACTGTATACCTTTACCTTCTTATTGACGATGAAGCACAGAAATTGAGTCGGAATTAAATTGAAAAGCCACAATGCTGACTTAAGTACAAGAGGACGGACACACTAACTTTCTATGATTTGATCATCTCCTGTGAGTCCAGTTTTACATTCTGTGTTTCACTTCATGTTCACTGTATCCCTTGGACCTTCTTATTGACGATGAAACACAGATATTGGATCCGAATTTAATACAAAAGGCACAATGCCGACTTAAGTACAAGAGGACTGACCGTCTAACTTTCTTAGATTGGAACCTCTCATGTGAGTCCAGTTTTAGATTCCGATGCTTCACTTCACGTTTACTGTATACCTTTGACCATCTTATTGACAATGAAGCACAGAAATTGCATCGGAATTAAATTCAAAAGGCACAAAGCGGACTTACGTACAAGAGGACTGACACTCTAACTTTCTATGATTTGAACCTCTCCTGTGAGTTCAGTTTTACATTCCGATGCTTCACTTCATGTTTACTGTATCCGTTGGACCTTCTTATTGACGATGAAACACAGAAATTGCATCCGAATTTAATACAAAAGGCACAATGACGACTTAAGTACAAGAGGACTGACACTCTAACTTTCTATGATTTGAAACTCTCCTGTGAGTCCAGTTATATATTCCGATGCCTCACTTCAGGTTTACTGTATACCTTGGACCTTCTTATTGACGATGAAGCACAGAAATTGCGTCGGAATTAAATTCAAAAGGCACAATGCCGACTTAAGTACAAGAGGACTGACACTCAAACTTTCTATGATTTGAACCTCTCCTATGACTGCACTTTTAGATTCCGATGCTCCACTTCAGGTTTACTGTATACCTTTACCTTCTTATTGATGATGAAGCCCAGAAATTGCATCGGAATTAAAGTCTAAAGGCACAATGCCGACTTAAGTACAAGAGGACGGACACTCTAACTTTCTATGATTTGATCATCTCCTGTGAGTCCAGTTTTACATTCCGTGTTTCACTTCAGGTTTACTGTATCCCTTGGACCTTCTTATTGACGATGAAGCACATAAATTGCATCCGAATTTAATACAAAAGGCACAATACCGACTTAAGTACAAGAGGACTGACACTCTAACTTTCTATGATTTGAACCTCTCCTGTGAGTCCAGTTTTAGATTCCGATGCTGCACTTCAGGTTTACTGTATCCCTTGGACCTTCTTATTGACGATGAAGCACAGAAATTGCATCCGAATTTAATACAAAAGCACAATACCGACTTAAGTACAAGAGGAATGACACTCTAACTTTCTATGATTTTAACCTCCCCTGTCAGTCCGATTTTAGATTTCGATGCTTCACTTTAGGTTTACTGTATACCTTTACCTTCTTATTGACGATGAAACACAGAAATTGCGTCGGAATTAAATTGAAGAGGCACAATGCCGACTTAAGTACAAGAGGACGGACACTCTAACTTTCTATGATTTGATCATCTCCTGTGAGTCCAGTTTTACATTCCGTTTTTCACTTCAGGTTAGTGTATCCCTTGGACCTGCTTATTGACGATGAAACACAGATATTGGATCCGAATTTAATACAAAAGGGACAATGCCGACTTAAGTACAAGAGGACTGACCCTCTAACTTTCTTGGATTGGAACCTTTCATGTGAGTCCAGTTTTAGATTCCGATGCTTCACTTCACGTTTACTGTATACCTTGGACCATCTTATTGACAATGAAGCACAGAAATTGCGTCGGAATGAAATTGAAAAGGCACAAATCCGACTTACATACAAGAGGACTGACACTCTAACTTTCTATGATTTGAACCTCTCCTGTGAGTTCAGTTTTACATTCCGATGCTTCACTTCATGTTTACTGTATCCGTTAACCCTTCTTATTGACGATGAAACACAGAAATTGCATCCGAATTTAATACAAAAGGCACATTGCCGACTTAAGTACAAGAGGACTGACAATCTAACTTTCTATGATTTTAACCTCTCCTGTGAGTCCGATTTTCGATTTCGATGCTTCACTTCAGGTTTACTGTATCCCTTGGACCTTCTTATTGACGATGAAGCACAGAAATTGCATCGGAATTAAATTCAAAAGGCACAAAGCGGACTTACGTACAAGAGGACTCACACTCTAACTTTCTATGATTTGAACCTCTCCTGTGAGTTCAGTTTTACATTCCGATGCCTCACCTCATGTTTACTGTATCCGTTAACCCTTCTTATTGACGATGAAACACAGAAATTGCATCCGAATTTAATACAAAAGGCACATTGCCGACTTAAGTACAAGAGGACTGACAATCTAACTTTCTATGATTTGAAACTCTCCTGTGAGTCCAGTTATATATTCCGATGCCTCACTTCAGGTTTACTGTATACCTTGGATCTTCTTATTGACGATGAAGCACAGAAATTGCATCCGAATTTAATACAAAAGGCACAATACCGACTTAAGTACAAGAGGACTGACACTCTAACTTTCTATGATTTTAACCTCTCCTATGAGTCCGATTTTCGATTTCGATGCTTCACTTCAGGTTTACTGTATCCCTTGGACCTTCTTATTGACGATGAAGCACAGAAATTGCATCTGAATTAAAGTCTAAAGACACAATGCCGACTTAAGCACAAGAGGACGGACACTCTAACTTTCAATGATTTTATCATCTCCTGTGAGTCCAGTTTTACATTCCGCGTTTCACTTCAGGTTTACTGTATCCCTTGGACCTTTTTATTGACGATGAAACACAGATATTGGATCCGAATTTAATACAAAAGGCACAATGCCGACCTAAGTACAAGAGGACTGACACTCTAACTTTCTTAGATTGGAACCTCTCATGTGAGTCCAGTTTTAGATTCCGATGCTTCACTTCACGTTTACTGTATACCTTGGACCATCTTATTGACAATGAAGCACAGAAATTGCATCGGAATTAAATTCAAAAAGCACAAAGCCGACTTACGTACAAGAGGACTGACACTCTAAGTTTCTATGATTTGAACCTCTCCTGTGTGTTCAGTTTTACATTCCGATGCTTCACTTCATGTTTACTGTATCCGTTGACCCTTTTTATTGTCGATGAAACACAGAAATTGCATCCGAATTTAAAACAAAAGGCACAATGCCGACTTAAGTACAAGAGGACTGACACTCTAACTTTCTATGATTTGAACCTCTCCTGTGAGTCCAGTTTTAGATTCCGATGCTTCACTTCAGGTTTACTGTATCCCTTGGACCTTCTTATTGACGATGAAGCACAGAAATTGCATCCGAATTTAATACAAAATGCACAATACCGACTTAAGTACAAGAGGACTGACACTCTAACTTTCAATGATATGAACCTCTCCTGTGAGTCCACTTTTAGATTTCGATGCTTCACATCAGGTTTACTGTATACCTTTACCTTCGTATTGACGATGAAACACTGAAATTTCGTCGGAATTAAATTGAAATGGCACAATGCCGACTTAAGTACAAGAGGACTGACACTGTAACTTTCTATGATTTGAACCTCTCCAGTGGGTCCAGTTTTACATTCCGATGCTTCACTTCATGTTTACTTTATCCGTTGGACCTTCTTATTGACGATGAAACACAGAATTGCATCCGAATTTAATACAAAAGGCACAATGCCGACTTAAGTACAAGAGGACTGACACTCTAACTTTCTATGATTTGAACCGCTCCTGTGACTCCAGTTTTAGGTTCCGATGCTTCACTTCAAGTTTACTGTATACCTTTACCTTCTTATTGACGATGAAGCACAGAAATTGTGTCGGAATTAATTTGAAAAGGCACAATGCCGACTTAATTACAAGAGGACTGACACTCTAACATTCTATGATTTTAACCTCTCCTGTGAGTCCAATTTTAGATTCCGATGCTTCACTTCAGATTTACTGTATCCCATGGACCTTCTTATTGACGATGAAACACAGAAATTCCATCGGAATTAAATTCAAAAGGCACAATGCCGACTTAAGTACAAGAGGACTGACACTCTAACTTTCTATAATTTAAACCTCTTATGAGAGTCCAGTTTTAGATTCCGATGCTTCACTTCACGTTTACTGTATACCTTGGACCATCTTTTTGACAATGAAGCACAGAAATTGCATCGGAATTAAATTCAAAAAGCACAAAGCCGACTTACGTACAAGAGGACTGACACTCTAACTTTCTATGATTTGAACCTCTCCTGTGTGTTCAGTTTTACATTCCGATGCTTCACTTCATGTTTACTGTATCCGTTGACCCTTTTTATTGTCGATGAAACACAGAAATTGCATCCGAATTTAAAACAAAAGGCACAATGCCGACTTAAGTACAAGAGGACTGACACTCTAACTTTCTATGATTTGAACCTCTCCTGTGAGTCCAGTTTTAGATTCCGATGCTTCACTTCAGGTTTACTGTATAACTTGGACCTTTTTATTGACGATGAAGCACAGAAATTGCATCCGAATTTCATACAAAAGGCACAATGCCGACTTAAGTACAAGAGGACTGACACTCTAAGTTTCTATAATTTGAACCTCTCCTGTGAGTTCAGTTTTAGATTCCGATGCTACACTTCACGTTTACTTCATCCCTTGGACCTTCTTATTGACGATGAAACACAGAAATTGCATCCGAATTTAAAACAAAAGGCACAATGCCGACTTAAGTACAAGAGGACTGACAATCTAACTTTCTATGATTTGAAACTCTCCTGTGAGTACAGTTATATATTCCGATGCCTCACTTCCGGTTTACTGTATACCTTGGACCTTCTTATTGACGATGAAGCACAGAAATTGCTTCGGAATTAAATTCAAAAGGCTCAATGCCGACTTAAGTACAAGAGGACTGACACTTTAACTTTCTATGATTTGAACCTCTCCTGTGAGTCCAGTTTTAGATTCCGATACTTCACTTCAGGTTTACTATATACCTTGGACCTTCTTATTGACGATGAAGCACAGAAATTGCATCGGAATTAAATTCAAAAGGCACAAAGCCGACTTAAGTACAAGAGGACGGACGCTCTAACTCTCTATGATTTGATCATCTCCTGTGAGTCCAGTTTTACATTCCAATGGTTCACTTCAGGTTTACTGTATCCCTTGGACCTTCTTATTGACGATGAAACACAGATATTGGATCCAAATTTAATACAAAATGCAATTTGCCGACTTAAGTACAAGAGGACTGACACTCTAACTTTCTGTGATTTGAACCTCTCCTGTGAGTCCAGTTTTAGCTTCCGATGCTTCACTTGACGTTTACTGTATACCTTGGACCATCTTATTGACGATGAAGCACAGAAATTGCATCGGAACTAAACTCAAAAGGCACAAAGCCGACATTCGTACAAGAGGACTGACACTCTAACTTTCTATGATTTGAACCTCTCCAGTGAGTCCAGTTTTACATTCCGATGCTTCACTTCATGTTTACTTTATCCGTTGGACCTTCTTATTGACGATGAAACACAGAAATTGCATCCGAATTTAATACAAAAGGCACAATGCCGACTTAAGTACAAGAGGACTGACACTCTAACTTTCTATGATTTGAACCGCTCCTGTGACTCCAGTTTTAGGTTCCGATGCTTAACTTCAAGTTTACTGTATACCTTTACCTTCTTATTGACGATGAAGCACAGAAATTGTGTCGGAATTAATTTGAAAAGGCACAATGCCGACTTAATTACAAGAGGACTGACACTCTAACTTTCTATGATTTTAACCTCTCCTGTGAGTCCAGTTTTAGATTCCGAGGCTTCACTTCAGATTTACTGTATCCCATGGACCTTCTTATTGACGATGAAACACAGAAATTGCATCTGAATTAAAGTCTAAAGACACAATGCCGACTTAAGCACAAGAGGACGGACACTCTAACTTTCTATGATTTGATCATCTCCTGTGAGTCCAGTTCTACATTCCGCGTTTCACTTCAGGTTTACTGTATCCCTTGGACTTTTTATTGACGATGAAACACAGATATTGGATCCGAATTTAATACAAAAGGCACAATGCCGACCAAAGTACAAGAGGACTGACACTCTAACTTTCTTAGATTGGAACCTCTCATGTGAGTCCAGTTTTAGATTCCGATGCTTCACTTCACGTTTACTGTATACCTTGGACCATCTTATTGACAATGAAGCAGAGAAATTGCATCGGAATTAAATTCAAAAAGCACAAAGCCGACTTACGTACAAGAGGACTGACACTCTAACTTTCTATGATTTGAACCTCTCCTGTGTGTTCAGTTTTACATTCCGATGCTTCACTTCATGTTTACTTTATCCGTTGACCCTTTTTATTGTCGATGAAACACAGAAATTGCATCCGAATTTAAAACAAAAGGCACAATGCCGACTTAAGTACAAGAGGACTGACACTCTAACTTTCTATGATTTGAACCTCTCCTGTGAGTCCAGTTTTAGATTCCGATGCTTCACTTCAGGTTTACTGTATCCCTTGGACCATCTTATTGACGATGAAGCACAGAAATTGCATCCGAATTTAATACAAAAGGCACAATACCGACTTAAGTACAAGAGGACTGACACTCTAACTTTCAATGATATGAACCTCTCCTGTGAGTCCACTTTTAGATTTCGATGCTTCACATCAGGTTTACTGTATACCTTTACCTTCGTATTGACGATGAAACACTGAAATTTCGTCGGAATTAAATTGAAATGGCACAATGCCGACTTAAGTACAAGAGGACTGACACTGTAACTTTCTATGATTTGAACCTCTCCTGTGAGTCCAGTTTTAGATTCCGTTACTTCACTACAGGTTTACGATATACCTTGGACCTTCTTATTGACGATGAAGCACAGAAATTGCATCGGAATTAAATTAAAAAGGCACAATGCCGACATAAGTACAAGAGGACGGACACTCTAACTCTCTATGATTTGACCATCTCCTGTGAGTCCAGTTTTACATTCCAATGCTTCACTTCAGGTTTACTGTATCCCTTGGACCTTCTTATTGACGATGAAACACAGGTATTGGATCCGAATTTAATACAAAATGCAATTTGCCGACTTAAGTACAAGAGGACTGACACTCTAACTTTCTGTGATTTGAACCTCTCCTGTGAGTCCAGTTTTAGCTTCCGATGCTTCACTTGACGTTTACTGTATACCTTGGACCATCTTATTGACGATGAAGCACAGAAATTGCATCGGAACTAAATTCAAAAGGCACAAAGCCGACATTCGTACAAGAGGACTGACACTCTAACTTTCTATGATTTGAACCTCTCCGGTGGGTCCAGTTTTACATTCCGATGCTTCACTTCATGTTTACTTTATCCGTTGGACCTTCTTATTCACGATGAAACACAGAATTGCATCCGAATTTAATACAAAAGGCACAATGCCGACTTAAGTACAAGAGGACTGACACTCTAACTTTCTATGATTTGAACCGCTCCTGTGACTCCAGTTTTGGGTTCCAATGCTTCACTTCAAGTTTACTGTATACCTTTACCTTCTTATTGACGATGAAGCACAGAAATTGTGTCGGAATTAATTTGAAAAGGCACAATGCCGACTTAATTACAAGAGGACTGACACTCTAACTTTCTATGATTTTAACCTCTCCTGTGAGTCCAGTTTTAGATTCCGATGCTTCACTTCAGATTTACTGTATCCCATGGACCTTCTTATTGACGATGAAACACAGAAATTCCATCGGAATTAAATTCAAAAGGCACAATGCCGACTTAAGTACAAGAGGACTGACACTCTAACTTTCTATAATTTAAACCTCTCCTGAGAGTCCAGTTTTAGATTCCGATGCTTCACTTCACGTTTACTGTATACCTTGCACCATCTTATTGACAATGAAGCACAGAAATTGCATCGGAATTAAATTCAAAAAGCACAAAGCCGACTTACGTACAAGAGGACTGACACTCTAACTTTCTATGATTTGAACCTCTCCTGTGTGTTCAGTTTTACATTCCGATGCTTCACTTCATGTTTACTGTATCCGTTGACCCTTTTTATTGTCGATGAAACACAGAAATTGCATCCGAATTTAAAACAAAAGGCACAATGCCGACTTAAGTACAAGAGGACTGACACTCTAACTTTCTATGATTTGAACCTCTCCTGTGAGTCCAGTTTTAGATTCCGATGCTTCACTTCAGGTTTACTGTATAACTTGGACCTTTTTATTGACGATGAAGCACAGAAATTGCATCCGAATTTCATACAAAAGGCACAATGCCGACTTAAGTACAAGAGGACTGACACTCTAAGTTTCTATAATTTGAACCTCTCCTGTGAGTTCAGTTTTAGATTCCGATGCTACACTTCACGTTTACTTCATCCCTTGGACCTTCTTATTGACGATGAAACACAGAAATTGCATCCGAATTTAAAACAAAAGGCACAATGCCGACTTAAGTACAAGAAGACTGACAATCTAACTTTCTATGATTTGAAACTCTCCTGTGAGTCCAGTTATATATTCCGATGCCTCACTTCCGGTTTACTGTATACCTTGGACCTTCTTATTGACGATGAAGCACAGAAATTGCGTCGGAATTAAATTCAAAAGGCTCAATGCTGACTTAAGTACAAGAGGACTGACACTTTAACTTTCTATGATTTGAACCTCTCCTGTGAGTCCAGTTTTAGATTCCGATACTTCACTTCAGGTTTACTATATACCTTGGACCTTCTTATTGACGATGAAGCACAGAAATTGCATCGGAATTAAATTCAAATGGCACAAAGCCGACTTAAGTACAAGAGGACGGACGCTCTAACTCTCTATGATTTGATCATCTCCTGTGAGTCCAGTTTTACATTCCAATGGTTCACTTCAGGTTTACTGTATCCCTTGGACCTTCTTATTGACGATGAAACACAGATATTGGATCCAAATTTAATACAAAATGCAATTTGCCGACTTAAGAACAAGAGGACTGACACTCTAACTTTCTGTGATTTGAACCTCTCCTGTGAGTCCAGTTTTAGCTTCCGATGCTTCACTTGACGTTTACTGTATACCTTGGACCATCTTATTGACGATGAAGCACAGAAATTGCATCGGAACTAAACTCAAAAGGCACAAAGCCGACATTCGTACAAGAGGACTGACACTCTAACTTTCTATGATTTGAACCTCTCCAGTGAGTCCAGTTTTACATTCCGATGCTTCACTTCATGTTTACTTTATCCGTTGGACCTTCTTATTGACGATGAAACACAGAAATTGCATCCGAATTTAATACAAAAGGCACAATGCCGACTTAAGTACAAGAGGACTGACACTCTAACTTTCTATGATTTGAACCGCTCCTGTGACTCCAGTTTTAGGTTCCGATGCTTAACTTCAAGTTTACTGTATACCTTTACCTTCTTATTGACGATGAAGCACAGAAATTGTGTCGGAATTAATTTGAAAAGGCACAATGCCGACTTAATTACAAGAGGACTGACACTCTAACTTTCTATGATTGTAACCTCTCCTGTGAGTCCAGTTTTAGATTCCGAGGCTTCACTTCAGATTTACTGTATCCCATGGACCTTCTTATTGACGATGAAACACAGAAATTCCATCGGAATTAAATTCAAAAGGCACAATGCCGACTTAAGTACAAGAGGACTGACACTCTAACTTTCTATAATTTGAACTTCTCCTGAGAGTCCAGTTTTAGATTCCGATGCTTCACTTCACGTTTACTGTATACCTTGGACCTTCTTATTGACGATGAAACACAGAAATTGCATCCGAATTTAGTACAAAAGGCACAATGCCGACTTAAGAACAAGAGGACTGACACTCTAACTTTCTGTGATTTGAACCTCTCCTGTGAGTCCAGTTTTACATTCCGATGCTTCACTTCATGTTTACTTTATCCGTTGGACCTTCTTATTGACGATGAAACACAGAAAATGCATCCGAATTTAATACAAAAGGCACAATGCCGACTTAAGTACAAGAGGACTGACACTCTAACTTTCTATGATTTGAACCGCTCCTGTGACTCCATTTATAGGTTCCGATGCTTCACTTCAAGTTTACTGCATACCTTTACCTTCTTTTTGACGATGAAGCACAGAAATTGTGTCGGAATTAATTTGAAAACGTACAATGCCGACTTAAGTATAAGAGGACTGACACTCTAACTTTCTATGATTTTAACCTCTCCTGTGAGTCCAGTTTTAGATTCCGATGCTTCACTTCAGGTTTACTGTATCCCATGGACCTTCTTATTGACGATGAAACACAGAAATTCCATCGGAATTAAATTCAAAAGGCACAATGCCGACTTAAGTACAAGAGGACTGATACTCTAACTTTCTGTAATTTGAACCTCTCCTGAGAGTCCAGTTTTAGATTCCGATGCTTCACTTCACGTTTACTGTATACCTTGGACCTTCTTATTGACGATGAAACACAGAAATTGCATCCGAATTTAGTACAAAAGGCACAATGCCGACTTAAGAACAAGAGGACTGACACACTAACTTTCTATGATTTGAACCTCTCCTGTGAGTCCAGTTTTAGATTCCGATGCTTCACTTCAGGTTTATAGTATCCCTGGGACATTCTTATTGACAATGAAGCACAGAAATTGCGTCGGAATTAAAGTCAAAAGGCACAATGCCGACTTAAGTACAAGAGGTGTGACACTCTAACTTTCTATGATTTGAACCTCTCCTGTGAGTCCAGTTTTAGATTCCGATGCCTCGCTTCAGGTTTACTGTATACCTTTACCTTCTTATTGACGATGAAGCACAGAAATTGCATCGGAATTAAATTCGAAGGCACAATCCCGACTTAAGTACAAGAGGACTGACACTCTAAATTTCTATGATTTGAACCTCTCCTGTGAGTCCAGTTTTAGATTCCGATGCTTCTCTTCAGGTTTACTGTATACCTTTACCTTCTTATTGACGATGAAACACAGCAATTGTGTCGGAATTAAATTGAAAAGGCACAATGCCGACTTAAGTACAAGAGGACTGACACTCTAACTTTCTATGATTTGAACCTCTCCTGTGAGTCCGGTTTTAGATTCCGATGCTTCACTTCAGGTTTACTGTATACCTTTACCTTCTTATTGACGATGAAACACAGAAATTGCGTCGGAATTAAATTGAAAAGGCACAATGCCGACTTAAGTACAAGAGGACTGACACTCTAACTTTCTATGATTTGAACCTCTCCTGTGAGTCCAGTTTTAGATTCCGATGATTCACATCAGGTTCACTGTGTACCTTGGACCTTCATATTGACGATGAAGCACACAAATTGCATCTGAATTATATACAAAAGGCTCAATGCCGACTTAAGTACAATAGGACAGACACTCTAACTTTCTAAGATATGAACCTCTCCTGTGAATCCAGTTTTACATTCCGATGCTTCACTTCAGGTTTACTGTATCCCTTGGACCTTCTTATTGACGATGAAGCACAGATATTGCGTCGGAATTAAATTCAAAAGGCACAATGCCGACTTAAGTACAAGAGGACTGACACTCTAACTGTCTATGCTCTGAACCTCTCCTGTGAGACCAGTTTTAGATTCCGACGCCTCACTTCAGGTTTACTGTATACCTTTACCTTCTTATGGCGATTAAGCACAGAAATTGCGTAGGAATTAAATTCAAAAGGCACACTGCCGACTTAAGTACAAGAGGACCGACACTCTAACTTACTATGATTTGAACCTCTCCTGTGAGACCAGTTTTAGTTTCCGATGCTACACTTCAGGTTTACTGTATCCCTTGGACCTTCTTATTGACGATGAAGCACAGAAATTTCGTCGGAGTTAAATTCAGAAACCACGATGCCGTCTTAAGTACAAGAGGACTGACACTATAACTTTCTGTGATTTGAACCTCTCCAGTGAGTCCAGTTTTAGATTCCGATGCTTCACTTCAGGTTTACTGTATACCTTTACCTACCTATAGACGATGAAGCTCAGAAATTGCGTCGGAATTAAATTGAAAAGGCACAATGCCGACATAAGTACAAGAGGACTGGCACTCTAACTTTCTATGATTTGAACCTCTCCTGTGAGTCCAGTTTTAGATTCCGATGCTTCACTTCACGTTTACTGTATACCTTGGACCTTCTTATTGACGATGATGCACAGAAACTACATCGGAATTAAATTCAAAAGGCACAATGCCGACTTAAGTACAAGAGGACGGACACTCTAACTTTCTATGATTTGAACCTGTCCTGTGAGTCCGGTTTTAGATTCCGATGCTTCACTTCAGGTTTACTGTATACCTTTACCTTCTTATTGACGGTGAAACACAGAAATTGCGTCGGAATTAAATTGAAAAGGCACAATGCCGACTTAAGTACAAGAGGACTGACACTCTAACTTTCTATGATTTGAACCTCTCCTGTGAGTCCAGTTTTAGATTCCGATGATTCACATCAGGTTTACTGTGTACCTTGGACCTTCATATTGACGATGAAGCACACAAATTGCATCTGAATTATATACAAAAGGCACAATGCCGACTTAAGTACAAGAGGACAGACACTCTAACTTTCTAAGATTTGAACCTCTCCTGTGAGTCCAGTTTTAGATTCCGATGCTTCACTTCAGGTTTACTGTATGCCTTGGACCTTGTTATTGACGATGAAGCACAGATATTGCGTCGGAATTAAATTGAAAAGGCACAATGCCGACTTAAGTACAAGAGGACTGACACTCTAACTTTCTATGCTCTGAACCTCTCCTGTGAGTCCAGTTTTAGATTCCGATGCCTCACTTCAGGTTTACTGTATACCTTTACCTTCTTATGGCGATTAAGCACAGAAATTGCGTAGGAATTAAATTCAAAAGGCACACTGACGACTTAAGTACAAGAGGACTGACACTCTAACTTACTATGATTTTAACCTCTCCTGTGAGACCAGTTTTAGTTTCCGATGTTACACTTCAGGTTTACTGTATCCCTTGGACCTTCTTATTGACGATGAAGCACAGAAATTTCGTCGGAGTTAAATTCAGAAACCACGATGCCGTCTTAAGTACAAGAGGACTGACACTATAACTTTCTGTGATTTGAACCTCTCCAGTGAGTCCAGTTTTAGATTCCGATGCTTCACTTCAGGTTTACTGTATACCTTTACCTACTTATTGACGATGAAGCCCAGAAATTGCGTCGGAATTAAATTGAAAAGGCACAATGCCGACTTAAGTACAAGAGGACTGGCACTCTAACTTTCTATGTTTTGAACCTCTCCTGTGAGTCCAGTTTTAGATTCCGATGCTTCACTTCACGTTTACTGTATACCTTGGACCTTCTTATTGACGATGATGCACAGAAATTGCATCTGAAATTAATACAAAAGGCATAATGCCGACTTAAGTACAAGAGTACTGACACTCTAACTTTCTATGATTTGAACCTCTCCTGTGAGTCCAGTTTTAGATTCCGATGCTTCACTTCACGTTTACTGTATACCTTGGAACTTCTTATTGACGATGAAGCACAGAAATTGCGTCGGAATTAAATTCAAAATGCACGAAGCCGACTTAAGTACAAGAGGACTGACACTCTAATTTTCTAGGATTTGAACCTCTCCTGTGAGTCCAGTTTTAGATTCCGATACTTCACTTCAGGTTTACTGTGTACCTTGGACCTTCATATTGACGATGAAGCACACAAATTGCATCTGAATTATATTCAAAAGGCACAATGCCGACTTAAGTACAAGAGGACAGACACTCTAACTTTCTAATATTTGAACCTCTCCTGTGAGTCCAGTTTTAGATTCCGATGCTTCACTTCATGTTTACTGTATGCCTTGGACCTTGTTATTGACGATGAAGCACAGATATTGCGTCGGAATTAAATTGAAAAGGCACAATGCCGACTTAAGTACAAGAGGACTGACACTATAACTTTCTGTGATTTGAACCTCTCCAGTGAGTCCAGTTTTAGATTCCGATGCTTCACTTCAGGTTTACTGTATACCTTTACCTACTTATTGACGATGAAGCCCAGAAATTGCGTCGGAATTAAATTGAAAAGGCACAATGCCGACTTAAGTACAAGAGGACTGACACTCTAACTTTCTATGCTCTGAACCTCTCCTGTGAGTCCAGTTTTAGATTCCGATGCCTCACTTCAGGTTTACTGTATACCTTTACCTTCTTATGGCGATTAAGCACAGAAATTGCGTAGGAATTAAATTCAAAAGGCACACTGCCGACTTAAGTACAAGAGGACTGACACTCTAACTTACTATGATTTTAACCTCTCCTGTGAGACCAGTTTTAGTTTCCGATGTTACACTTCAGGTTTACTGTTTCCCTTGGACCTTCTTATTGACGATGAAGCACAGAAATTTCGTCGGAGTTAAATTCAGAAACCACGATGCCGTCTTAAGTACAAGAGGACTGACACTATAACTTTCTGTGATTTGAACCTCTCCTGTGAGTCCAGTTTTAGATTCCGATGCTTCACTTCACGTTTACTGTATACCTTGGACCTTCTTATTGACGATGATGCACAGAAATTGCATCTGAAATTAATACAAAAGGCATAATGCCGACTTAAGTACAAGAGTACTGACACTCTAACTTTCTATGATTTGAACCTCTCCTGTGAGTCCAGTTTTAGATTCCGATGCTTCACTTCACGTTTACTGTATACCTTGGAACTTCTTATTGACGATGAAGCACAGAAATTGCGTCGGAATTAAATTCAAAATGCACGAAGCCGACTTAAGTACAAGAGGACTGACACTCTAATTTTCTAGGATTTGAACCTCTCCTGTGAGTCCAGTTTTAGATTCCGATACTTCACTTCAGGTTTACTGAGTACCTTGGACCTTCATATTGACGATGAAGCACACAAATTGCATCTGAATTATATTCAAAAGGCACAATGCCGACTTAAGTACAAGCGGACAGACACTCTAACTTTCTAATATTTGAACCTCTCCTGTGAGTCCGGTTTTAGATTCCGATGCTTCACTTCATGTTTACTGTATGCCTTGGACCTTGTTATTGACGATGAAGCACAGATATTGCGTCGGAATTAAATTGAAAAGGCACAATGCCGACTTAAGTACAAGAGGACTGACACTCTAACTTTCTATGCTCTGAACCTCTCCTGTGAGTCCAGTTTTAGATTCCGATGCCTCACTTCAGGTTTACTGTATACCTTTACCTTCTTATGGCGATTAAGCACAGAAATTGCGTAGGAATTAAATTCAAAAGGCACACTGCCGACTTAAGTACAAGAGGACTGACACTCTAACTTACTATGATTTTAACCTCTCCTGTGAGACCAGTTTTAGTTTCCGATGTTACACTTCAGGTTTACTGTATCCCTTGGACCTTCTTATTGACGATGAAGCACAGAAATTTCGTCGGAGTTAAATTCAGAAACCACGATGCCGTCTTAAGTACAAGAGGACTGACACTATAACTTTCTGTGATTTGAACCTCTCCAGTGAGTCCAGTTTTAGATTCCGATGCTTCACTTCAGGTTTACTGTATACCTTTACCTACTTATTGACGATGAAGCCCAGAAATTGCGTCGGAATTAAATTGAAAAGGCACAATGCCGACTTAAGTACAAGAGGACTGGCACTCTAACTTTCTATGATTTGAACCTCTCCTGTGAGTCCAGTTTTAGATTCCGATGCTTCACTTCACGTTTACTGTATACCTTGGTCCTTCTTATTGACGATGATGCACAGAAATTGCATCTGAAATTAATACAAAAGGCATAATGCCGACTTAAGTACAAGAGTACTGACACTCTAACTTTCTATGATTTGAACCTCTCCTGTGAGTCCAGTTTTAGATTCCGATGCTTCACTTCACGTTTACTGTATACCTTGGAACTTCTAATTGACGATGAAGCACAGAAATTGCGTCGGAATTAAATTCAAAATGCACGAAGCCGACTTAAGTACAAGAGGACTGACACTCTAATTTTCTAGGATTAGAACCTCTCCTGTGAGTCCAGTTTTAGATTCCGATACTTCACTTCAGGTTTACTGTATACCTTGGACCTTCTTATTGACGATGAAGCACAGAAATTACATCGGAATTAAATTCAAAAGGCACAATGCCGACTTAAGTACAAGAGGACGGACACTCTAACTTTCTATGATTTGATCATCTCCTGTGAGTCCAGTTTTACATTCAGATTCTTCACTACAGGTTTACTGTATCCCTTGGACCTTCTTATTGACGATGAAACACAGATATTGGATCCGAATTTGATACAAAATGCAAATTGCCGACTTTAGTACAAGAGGACTGACACTCTATCTTTCTGTGATTTAAACCTCTTCTGTGAATCCAGTTTTAGATTCCGATGCTTCACTTCACGTTTACTGTATACCTTGGACCATCTTATTGACGATGAAGCATAGAAATTGCATCGGAATTAAATTCAAAAGAAACAAAGCCGACTTTCGTACAAGAGGACTGATACTCTAACTTTCTATGATTTGAACTTCTCGTGTGAGTCCAGTTTTACATTACGATGCTTCACTTCATGTTTACTTTATCCGTTGGACCTTCTTTTTGACGATGAAACACAGAAATTGCATCCGAATTTAATACAAAAGGCACAATGCCGACTTAAGTACAAGAGGACTGACACTCTGACTTTCTATGATTTGAAACTCTGCTGTGAGTTCAGTTTTAGATTCCGATGCTTCCTTTCAGGTTTACTGTATACCTTGGACCTTCTTATTGACGATGAAGCACAGAAATGGCGATGGAATTAAATTTAAAAGGCACAATGCCGACTTAAGTACAGGAGGACTGACACTCAAACTTTCTATGATTTGAACCCCTCCTGTGACTCCAGTTTTAGATTCCGATGCTTCACTTCACGTTTACTGTATACCTTTACCTTCTTATTGACGATGAAGCACAGAAATTGCGTCGGAATTAATTTGAAAATGCACAATGCCGACTTAAGTACAAGAGGACTGACACTCTAACTTTCTATAATTTGAACCTCTCCCGTGAGTCCAGTTTTAGATTCCGATGCTTCACTTCACGATTACTGTATACCTTGGACCTTGTTATTGACAAAGAAACACAGAAATTGCATCCGAATTTAGTACAAAAGGCACAATGCCGACTTAAGTACAAGAGGACTGACACACAAACTTTCTATGATTTGAACCTCTCCTGTGAGTCCAGTTTTAGATATCGATGCTTCACTTCAGGTTTACAGTATCCCTTGGACCTTCCTATTGACGATGAAGCACAGAAATTGCGTCGGAATTAAATTCAAAAAGCACAATGCCGACTTAAGTACAAGAGGACTGACACTCTAACTTTCTATGATTTGAACCTCTCCTGTGAGTCCAGTTTTACATTACGATGCTTCACTTCATGTTTACTTTATCCGTTGGACCTACTTTTAGACGATGAAACACAGAAATTGCATCCGAATTTAATACAAAAGGCACAATGCCGACTTAAGTACAAGAGGACTGACACTCTAACTTTCTATGATTTGAAACTCTCCTGTGAGTCCAGTTTTAGATTCCGATGCTTCCTTTCAGGTTTACTGTATACCTTGGACCTTCTTATTGACGATGAAGCACAGAAATTGCGTTGGAATTAAATTTAAAAGGCACAATGCCGACTTAAGTACAGGAGGACTGACACACAAACTTTCTATGATTTGAACCTCTCCTGTGACTCCAGTTTTAGATTCCGATGCTTCACATCAAGTTTACTGTATACCTTTACCTTCTTATTGACGATGAAGCACAGGCGTCGGAATTAATTTCAAAAGGCACAATGCCGACTTATGTACAAGAGGACTGACACTCTAACTTTCTATAATTTGAACCTCTCCTTTGAGTCCAGTTTTAGATTCCGATGCTTCACTTCACGTTTACTGTATCCCTTGGACTTTCTTATTGACGATGAAGCACAGAAATTTCGTCGGAGTTAAATTCAGAAGGCACGATGCCGACTTAAGTACAAGAGGACTGACACTATAAATTTCTATGATTTGAACCTCTCCTGTGAGACCAGTTTTAGATTCCGATGCTTCACTTCAGGTTTACTGTATGCCTTGGACCTTCTTATTGACGATGAAACACAGAAATTGCATGGGAATTAAATTCGAAAGGCACAATGCCGACTTCAGTACAAGAGGACTGGCACTCTAACTTTCTATGATTTGAACCTGTCCTGTGAGTCCAATTTTAGATTCCGATGCTTCACTTCACGTTTACTGTATACCTTGGACCTTTTTATTGACGATGAAGCACAGAAATTGCATCCGAATTTAATACAAAAGGCACAATGCCGACTTAAGTACAAGAGGACTGACACTCTAACTTTCTAAGATTTGAACCTCTCCTGGGAGTCCAGTTTTAGATTCCGATGCTTCACTTCAGGTTTACTGTATTCCTTGGACCTTCTTATTGACGATGAAGCACAGATATTGCATCGGAATTAAATTCAAAAGGCACAATGCCGACTTAAGTACAAGAGGACTGTCACTCTAACTTTCTATGCCATGAACCTCTCCTGTGAGTCCAGTTTTAGATTCCGATGCCTCACTTCAGGTTTACTGTATACCTTTTCCTTCTTATTGACGATTAAGCACAGAAATTGCGTAAGAAGAAAATTCAAAAGGCACACTGCCGACTTAAGTACAAGAGGACTGACACTC
Organism: Schistocerca serialis cubense; assembly: GCF_023864345.2. Lineage (NCBI taxonomy): Eukaryota > Metazoa > Arthropoda > Insecta > Orthoptera > Acrididae > Schistocerca > Schistocerca serialis. Next base: position 20,880,070 of record NC_064647.1, on the reverse strand, counting down.
TAACTTTCTATGATTTGAACCTCTCCTATGAGTCCAGTTTTAGATTCCGATGCTTCACTTCAGGATTACTGTATACCTTGGACCTTCTTATTAACGATGAAGCACACAAATTGCATCTGAATTGTAGACAAAAGGCACAATGCCGACTTAAGTACAAGAGGACTGACACTCTAACTTTCGAAGATTTGAACCTTTCCTGTGAGTCCAGTTTTAGATTCCGATGCTTCACTTCAGGTTTACTGTATCCCTTGGACCTTATAATTGACAATGAAGCACAGATATTGCGTCGGAATTAAATTCAAAAGGCACAATGCCGACTTAAGTACAAGAGGACTGACACTCTAACTTTCTATGCTTTGAACCTCTCCTGTGAGTCCAGTTTTAGATTCCGATGCCTCACTTCAGGTTTACTGTATACCTTTAGCTTCTTATTGACGATTAAGCACAGAAATTGCGTAGGAATTAAATTCAAAAGGCACACTGCCGACTTAAGTACAAGAGGACTGACACTCTAACTTACTATGATTTGAACCTCTCCTGTGAGTCCAGTTTAAGTTTCCGATGCTACACTTCAGGTTTACTGTATCCCTTGGACCATCTTATTGACGATGAAGCACAGAAATTACATCGGAATTAAATTCAAAAGGCACAATGCCGACTTAAGTACAAGAGGACGCACACTCTAACTTTCTATGATTTGATCATCTCCTGTGAGTCCAGTTTTATATTCCAATGCTTCACTTCAGGTTTACTGTATCCCTTGGACCTTCTTATTGAGGATGAAACACAGATATTGGATCCGAATTTAATACAAAATGCAAATTGCCCACTTAAGTACAAGAGGACTTACACTCTAACTTTCTGTGATTTGAATATCTCCTGTGAGTCCAGTTTTAGATTCCGATGCTACACTTCACGTTCACTTTATCCCTTGGACCTTGTTATTGACGATGAATCACAGAAATTGCATCGGAATTAAATTCAAAAGGCACAATGCCGACTTAAGTACAAGAGGACTGGCACTCTAACTTTCTATGATTTGAACCTCTCCTGTGAGTCCAGTTTTAGATTCCGATGCTTCACTTCACGTTTACTGTATACCTTCGACCTTCTTATTGATGATGAAGCACAGAAATTGCATCTGAATTTAATACAAAAGGCATAATGCCGACTTAAGTACAAGAGGACTGACTCTCTAAGTTTCTATGATTTGAACGTCTTCTGTGAGTCCAGTTTTAGATTCCGATGCTTCACTTCAGGTTTACTGTATACCTTGGAACTTCTTATTGACGATGAAGCACAGAAATTGCGTCGGAATTAAATTCAAAATGCACAAAGCCGACTTAAGTACAAGAGGACTGGCACTCTAACTTTCTAGGATTTGAACCTCTCCTGTGAGTCCAGTTTTAGATTCCGATACTTCACTTCAGGTTTACTGTATACCTTGGACCTTCTTATTGACGATGAAGCACAGAAATTACATCGGAATTAAATTCAAAAGGCACAATGCCGACTTAAGTACAAGAGGACGCACACTCTAACTTTCTATGATTTGATCATCTCCTGTGAGTCCAGTTTTATATTCCAATGCTTCACTTCAGGTTTACTGTATCCCTTGGACCTTCTTATTGAGGATGAAACACAGATATTGGATCCGAATTTAATACAAAATGCAAATTGCCCACTTAAGTACAAGAGGAATGACACTCTAACTTTCTGTGATTTGAATATCTCCTGTGAGTCCAGTTTTAGATTCCGATGCTTCACTTCACGTTTACTGTATACCTTGGACCATCTTATTGACGATGAAGCACAGAAATAGCATCGGAACTAAATTCAAAAGGCACAAAGCCGACTTTCGTACAAGAGGACTGACACTCTAACTTCCTATGATTTGAACCTCTCCTGTGAGTCCACTTTTAGATTCCGATGCTTCACTTCAGGTTTACTGTATCCCATGGACTTTCGTATTGACGATGAAACACAGAAATTCCATTGGAATTTAATTTATAAGGCACAATGCCGACTTAAGTACAAGAGGACTGACACTCTAACTTTCTATAATTTGAACCTCTCCTGTGAGTCCAGTTTTAGATTCCGATGCTTCACTTCACGTTTACTGTATACCTTGGACCTTCTTATTGACGAAGAAACACAGAAATTGCATGAGAATTTAGTACAAAAGGCACAATGCCGACTTAAGAACAAGAGGACTGACACACAAATTTTCTATGATTTGAACGTCTTCTGTGAGTCCAGTTTTAGATTCCGATTCTTCACTTCAGGTTTACTGTATACCTTGGAACTTCTTATTTAACGACGAAGCTCAGAAATCCCGTCGGAATTTAATTCAAAATGCACAAAGCCGACTTAAGTACAATGATTTGAACCTCTCCTGTGAGTCCAGTTTTAGATTCCGATGCTTCACTTCAGGGTTACTGTATCCCTTGGACCTTCTTATTGACGATGAAACACAGATATTGCATCCGAATTTAATACAAAAGGCACAATGCCGACTTAAGTACAAGAGGACTGATACTCTAACTTTCTATGATTTGAAACTCTCCTGTGAGTCCAGTTTTAGATTCCGATGCTTCCTTTCAGGTTTACTGTATACCTTGATCCTTCTTATTGACGATGAAGCACAGAAATTGCGTTGGAATTAAATTTAAAAGGCACAATGCTTACTTAAGTACAGGAGGCCTGACACTCAAACTTTCTATGATTTGAACCTCTCATGTGAGTCCAGTTTTAGATTCCGATGCTTCACTTCACGTTTACTGTATACCTTAGACCATCTTATTGACAATGAAGCACAGAAATTGCATCGGAATTAAATTGAAAAGGCACAAAGCTGACTTACGTACAAGAGGAATGACACTCTAACTTTCTATGATTTGAACCTCTCCTGTGCGTCCACTTTTACATTACGATGCTTCACTTCATGTTTACTTTATCCGTTGGACCTTCTTTTTGACGATGAAACACAGATATTGCATCCGAATTTAATACAAAAGGCACAATGCCGACTTAAGTACAAGAGGACTGACACTCTAACATTCTATGATTTGAAACTCTCCTGTGAGTCCAGTTTTGGATTCCGATGCTTCCTTTCAGGTTTACTGTATACCTTGGACCCTCTTATTGACGATGAAGCACAGAAATTGCGTTGGAATTAAATTTAAAAGGCACAATGCCGACTTAAGTACAGGAGGACTGACACTCAAACTTTCTATGATTTGAACCTCTCCTGTGACTCCAGTTTTAGATTCCGATTCTTCACTTCAAGTTTACTGTATACCTTTACCTTCTTATTGACGATGAAACACAGAAATTGCGTCGGAATTAATTTGAAAAGTCACAATGCCGACTAAAGTACACGAGGACTGACACTCTAACTTTCTATGATTTTAACCTCTCCTGTGAGTCCAGTTTTAAATTCCGATGCTTCACTTCAGGTTTACTGTATCCCATGGACTTTCGTATTGACGATGAAACACAGAAATTCCATTGGAATTTAATTTATAAGGCACAATGCCGACTTAAGTACAAGAGGACTGACACTCTACTTTCTATAATTTGAACCTCTCCTGTGAGTCCAGTTTTAGATTCCGATGCTTCACTTCACGTTTACTGTATACCTTGGACCTTCTAATTGACGAAGAAACACAGAAATTGCATGAGAATTTAGTACAAAAGGCACAATGCCGACTTAAGAACAAGAGGACTGACACACAAATTTTCTATGATTTGAACGTCTTCTGTGAGTCCAGTTTTAGATTCTGATGCTTCACTTCAGGTTTACTGTATACCTTGGAACTTCTTATTTAACGACGAAGCTCAGAAATCCCGTCGGAATTAAATTCAAAATGCACAAAGCCGACTTAAGTACAATGATTTGAACCTCTCCTGTGAGTCCAGTTTTAGATTCCGATGCTTCACTTCAGGTTTACTGTATCCCTTGGACCTTCTTATTGACGATGAAACACAGATATTGCATCCGAATTTAATACAAAAGGCACAATGCCGACTTAAGTACAAGAGGACTGATACTCTAACTTTCTATGATTTGAAACTCTCCTGTGAGTCCAGTTTTAGATTCCGATGCTTCCTTTCAGGTTTTCTGTATACCTTGATCCTTCTTATTGACGATGAAGCACAGAGATTGCGTTGGAATTAAATTTAAAAGGCACAATGCTTACTTAAGTACAGGAGGCCTGACACTCAAACTTTCTATGATTTGAACCTCTCCTGTGACTCCAGTTTTAGATTCCGATGCTTCACTTCAAGATTACTGTATACCTTTACCTTCTTATTGACGATGAAGCACAGAAATTGCGTCGGAATTAATTTGAAAAGGCACAATGCCGACTTAAGTACAAGAGGTCTGACACTCTAACTTTCTATGATTTTAACCTCTCCTGTGAGTCCAGTTTTAGATTCCAATGCTTCACTTCAGGTTTACTGTATCCCATGGACCATCTTATTGACGATGAAACACAGAAATTCCATCGGAATTAAATTCAAATGGCACAATGCCGACTTAAGTACAAGAGGACTGACACTCTAACTTTCTATAATATGAACCTCTCCTGTGAGTCCAATTTTAGATTATGATGCTTCACTTCACGTTTACTGTATACCTTGGACCTTCTTATTGACGATGAAACACAGAAATTGCATCCGAATTTAGTACAAAAGGCACAATGCCGACTTAAGAGCAAGAGGACTGACACACTAACTTTCTATGATTTGAACCTCTCCTATGAGTCCAGTTTTTGATTCCGATGCTTCACTTCAGGTTTACAGTATCCCTGGGACCTTCTTATTGACGATGAAGCACAGAAATTGAGTCGGAATTAAATTCAAAATGCACAATGCCGTCTTAAGTACAAGGGGACTGACACTCTAACTTTCTATGATTTGAACCTCTCCTGTGAGTCCAGTTTTAGATTCCGATGCCTCACTTCAGGTTTACTGTATACCTTTACCTTGTTATTGACGATGAAGCACAGAAATTGCGTCATAATTAAATTCAAAAGGCACACTGCCGACTTAAGTACAAGAGGACTGACACTCTAACTTACTATGATTTGAACCTCTCCTGTGAGTCCAGCTTTAGTTTCCGATGCTACACTTCAGGTTTACTGTATCCCTTGGACCTTCTTATTGACGATGAAGCACAGAAATTGAGTCGGGATTAAATTGAAAAGCCACAATGCCGACTTAAGTACAAGAGGATTGACGCTCTAACTTTCTATGATTTGAACCTCTCCTGTGAGTCCAGTTTTAGATTCCATTGCTTCACTTCAGGTTTACTGTATCCCTTGGACCTTCTTGTTGACGATGAAGCACAGAAATTGCATCCGAATTTAATACAAAAGCCACAATACCGACTTAAGTACAAGAGGACTGACACTCTAACTTTCTATGATTTTAACCTCTCCTGTGAGTCCGATTTTAGATTTCGATGCTTCACTTCAGGTTTACTGTATACCTTTACCATCTTATTGACGATGAAACACAGAAATTGCGTCGGAATTAAATTGAAAGGGCACAATGCCGACTTAAGTACAAGAGGACTGACACTGTAACTTTCTATGATTTGAACCTCTCCTGTGAGTTCATTTTTACATTCCGATGCTTCACTTCATGTTTACTGTATCCGTTAACCCTTCTTATTGACGATGAAACACAGAAATTGCATCCGAATTTAATACAAAAGGCACATTGCCGACTTAAGTACAAGAGGACTGACAATCTAACTTTCTATGATTTGAAACTCTCCTGTGAGTCCAGTTATATATTCCGATGCCTCACTTCAGGTTTACTGTATACCTTGGACCTTCTTATTGACGATGAAGCACAGAAATTGCATCCGAATATAAAACAAAAGGCACAATACCGACTTAAGTACAAGAGGACTGACACTCTAACTTTCTATGATTTTAACCTCTCCTGTGAGTCCGATTTTCGATTTCGATGCTTCACTTCAGGTTTACTGTATCCCTTGGACCTTCTTATTGACGATGAAGCACAGAAATTGCATCTGAATTAAAGTCTAAAGGCACAATGCCGACTTAAGCACAAGTGGACGGACACTCTAACTTTCTATGATTTGATCACCTCGTGTGAGTCCAGTTTTACATTCCGCGTTTCACTTCAGGTTTACTGTATCCCTTGGACCTTCTCATTGACGATGAAGCACATAAATTGCATCCGAATTTAATACAAAAGGCACAATACCGACTTAAGTACAAGAGGACTGACCCGCTAACTTTCTTAGATTGGAACCTCTCATGTGAGTCCAGTTTTAGATTCCGATGCTTCACTTCACGTTTACTGTATACCTTGGACCATCTTATTGACAATGTAGCACAGAAATTGCATCGGAATTAAATTCAAAAGGCACAAATCCGACTTACGTACAAGAGGAATGACACTCTAACTTTCTATGATTTGAACCTCTCCTGTGAGTCCAGTTTTACATTCCGATGCTTCACTTCATTTTTACTGTATCCGTTGGACCTTCTTATTGACGATGAAACACAGAAATTGCATCCGAATTTAATACAAAAGGCACAATGCCGACTTAAGTACAAGTAGTCTGACACTCAAACTTTCTATGATTTAAACCTCTCCTGTGACTCCATTTTTAGATTCCGATGCTCCACTTCAGGTTTACTATATACCTTTACCTTCTTATTGACGATGAAGCCCAGAAATTGCGTGGGAATTAAATTGAAAAGGCACAATGCCGACTTAAAGACAAGAGGACTGACACTCTAACTTTCTATGATTTGAACCTCTCCTGTGAGTCTAGTTTTAGATTCCGACGCTTCACTTCAGGTTTCCTGTATCCCTTGGACCTTCTTATTGACGATGAAGCACAGAAATTGCATCCGAAATTAATACAAAAGGCACAATACCGACTTAAGTACAAGAGGACTGACACTCTAACTTTCTATGATTTTAACCTCTCCTGTGAGTCCGATTTTAGATTTCGATGCTTCACTTCAGGTTTACTGTATACCTTTACCTTCTTATTGACGATGAAACACAGAAATTGCGTCGGAATTAAATTGAAAAGGCACAATGCCGACTTAAATACAAGAGGTCTGACACTGTAACTTTCTATGATTTGAACCTCTCCTGTGAGTCCAGTTTTAGATTCCGATGCTTCACTTCAGTTTTACTGTATCCCTTGGACCTTCTTATTGACGATGAAGTACAGAAATTGCGTCGGAATTAAATTCAAAAGGCACAATGCCGACTTAAGTAAAGAGGACTGACACTCTAACTTCCTATGATTTGAACCTCTCCTGTGAGTCCAGTTTTAGATTCCGATGCTTCACTTCAGGTTTACTGTATCCCTCGGACCTTCTTATTGACGGTGAAACACAGATATTGGATCCGTATTTAATACAAAAGGCACAATGCCGACTTAAGTACAAGAGGACTGACACTCTAACTTTCTTAGATTGGAACCTCTCATGTGAGTCCAGTTTTAGAATCCGATGCTTCACTTCACGTTTACTGTATACCTTGGACCATCTTATTGACTATGAAGCACAGAAATTGCATCGGAATTAAATTCAAAAGGCACAAAGCCGACTTACGTACAAGAGGACTGACACTCTCACTTTCTATGATTTGAACCTCTCCTGTGAGTTAAGTTTTACATTCCGATGCTTCACTTCATGTTTACTGTATCCGTTGACCCTTCTTATTGACGATGAAACACAGAAATTGCATCCGAATTTAAAACAAAAGGCTCAATGCCGACTTAAGTACAAGAGGACTGACAATCTAACTTTCTATGATTTGAAACTCTCCTGTGAGTCCAGTTATATATTCCGATGCCTCACTTCAGGTTTACTGTATACCTTGGACCTTCTTATTTAGGATGAAGCACAGAAATTGCGTCGGAATTAAATTCAAAAGGCTCAATGCCGACTTAAGTACAAGAGGACTGACACTCAAACTTTCTATGATTTGAACCTCGCCTGTGACACCATTTTTAGATTTCGATGCCCAACTCAGGTTTACTATATACCTTTACTTTCTTATTGACGATGAAGCCCAGAAATTGCGTCGGAATTAATTTGAAAAGGCACAATGCCGACTTAAGTACAAGAGGACTGACACTCTAACTTTCTATGATTTGAACCTCTCTTGTGAGTCCAGTTTTAGATTCCGATGCTTCACTTCAGGTTTACTGTATGACTTGGACCCTCTTATTGACGATGAAGCACAGAAATTGCATCCGAATTTAATACAAAAGGCACAATACCGACTTAAGTACAAGAGGACTGACACTCTAACTTTCTATGATTTTAACCTCTCCCGTGAGTCCGATTTTAGATTTCGATGCTTCGCTTCAGGATTACTGTGTACCTTTACCTTCTCAAAGACGATGAAACACAGAAATTGCGTCGGAACTAAATTGAAATGGCACAATGCCGACTTAAGTACAAGAGGACTGACACTTTAACTTTCTATGATTTGAACCTCTCCTGTGAGTCCAGTTTTAGATTCCGATGCTTCACTTCAAGATTACTGTATACCTTTACCTTCTTATTGACGATGAAGCACAGAAATTGCGTCGGAATTAATTTGAAAAGGCACAATGCCGACTTAAGTACAAGAGGTCTGACACTCTAACTTTCTATGATTTTAACCTCTCCTGTGAGTCCAGTTTTAGATTCCAATGCTTCACTTCAGGTTTACTGTATCCCATGGACCATCTTATTGACGATGAAACACAGAAATTCCATCGGAATTAAATTCAAATGGCACAATGCCGACTTAAGTACAAGAGGACTGACACTCTAACTTTCTATAATATGAACCTCTCCAGTGAGTCCAATTTTAGATTATGATGCTTCACTTCACGTTTACTGTATACCTTGGACCTTCTTATTGACGATGAAACACAGAAATTGCATCCGAATTTAGTACAAAAGGCACAATGCCGACTTAAGAGCAAGAGGACTGACACACTAACTTTCTATGATTTGAACCTCTCCTATGAGTCCAGTTTTTGATTCCGATGCTTCACTTCAGGTTTACAGTATCCCTGGGACCTTCTTATTGACGATGAAGCACAGAAATTGAGTCGGAATTAAATTCAAAATGCACAATGCCGTCTTAAGTACAAGGGGACTGACACTCTAACTTTCTATGATTTGAACCTCTCCTGTGAGTCCAGTTTTAGATTCCGATGCCTCACTTCAGGTTTACTGTATACCTTTACCTTGTTATTGACGATGAAGCACAGAAATTGCGTCAGAATTAAATTCAAAAGGCACACTGCCGACTTAAGTACAAGAGGACTGACACTCTAACTTACTATGATTTGAACCTCTCCTGTGAGTCCAGCTTTAGTTTCCGATGCTACACTTCAGGTTTACTGTATCCCTTGGACCTTCTTATTGACGATGAAGCACAGAAATTGAGTCGGGATTAAATTGAAAAGCCACAATGCCGACTTAAGTACAAGAGGATTGACGCTCTAACTTTCTATGATTTGAACCTCTCCTGTGAGTCCAGTTTTAGATTCCATTGCTTCACTTCAGGTTTACTGTATCCCTTGGACCTTCTTGTTGACGATGAAGCACAGAAATTGCATCCGAATTTAATACAAAAGCCACAATACCGACTTAAGTACAAGAGGACTGACACTCTAACTTTCTATGATTTTAACCTCTCCTGTGAGTCCGATTTTAGATTTCGATGCTTCACTTCAGGTTTACTGTATACCTTTACCATCTTATTGACGATGAAACACAGAAATTGCGTCGGAATTAAATTGAAAAGGCACAATGCCGACTTAAGTACAAGAGGACTGACACTGTAACTTTCTATGATTTGAACCTCTCCTGTGAGTTCATTTTTACATTCCGATGCTTCACTTCATGTTTACTGTATCCGTTAACCCTTCTTATTGACGATGAAACACAGAAATTGCATCCGAATTTAATACAAAAGGTACATTGCCGACTTAAGTACAAGAGGACTGACAATCTAACTTTCTATGATTTGAAACTCTCCTGTGAGTCCAGTTATATATTCCGATGCCTCACTTCAGGTTTACTGTATACCTTGGACCTTCTTATTTACGATGAAGCACAGAAATTGCATCCGAATATAAAACAAAAGGCACAATACCGACTTAAGTACAAGAGGACTGACACTCTAACTTTCTATGATTTTAACCTCTCCTGTGAGTCCGATTTTCGATTTCGATGCTTCACTTCAGGTTTACTGTATCCCTTGGACCTTCTTATTGACGATGAAGCACAGAAATTGCATCTGAATTAAAGTCTAAAGGCACAATGCCGACTTAAGCACAAGTGGACGGACACTCTAACTTTCTATGATTTGATCACCTCGTGTGAGTCCAGTTTTACATTCCGCGTTTCACTTCAGGTTTACTGTATCCCTTGGACCTTCTCATTGACGATGAAGCACATAAATTGCATCCGAATTTAATACAAAAGGCACAATACCGACTTAAGTACAAGAGGACTGACCCGCTAACTTTCTTAGATTGGAACCTCTCATGTGAGTCCAGTTTTAGATTCCGATGCTTCACTTCACGTTTACTGTATACCTTGGACCATCTTATTGACAATGTAGCACAGAAATTGCATCGGAATTAAATTCAAAAGGCACAAATCCGACTTACGTACAAGAGGAATGACACTCTAACTTTCTATGATTTGAACCTCTCCTGTGAGTCCAGTTTTACATTCCGATGCTTCACTTCATTTTTACTGTATCCGTTGGACCTTCTTATTGACGATGAAACACAGAAATTGCATCCGAATTTAATACAAAAGGCACAATGCCGACTTAAGTACAAGTAGTCTGACACTCAAACTTTCTATGATTTGAACCTCTCCTGTGACTCCATTTTTAGATTCCGATGCTCCACTTCAGGTTTACTATATACCTTTACCTTCTTATTGACGATGAAGCCCAGAAATTGCGTGGGAATTAAATTGAAAAGGCACAATGCCGACTTAAAGACAAGAGGACTGACACTCTAACTTTCTATGATTTGAACCTCTCCTGTGAGTCTAGTTTTAGATTCCGATGCTTCACTTCAGGTTTCCTGTATCCCTTGGACCTTCTTATTGACGATGAAGCACAGAAATTGCATCCGAAATTAATACAAAAGGCACAATACCGACTTAAGTACAAGAGGACTGACACTCTAACTTTCTATGATTTTAACCTCTCCTGTGAGTCCGATTTTAGATTTCGATGCTTCACTTCAGGTTTACTGTATACCTTTACCTTCTTATTGACGATGAAACACAGAAATTGCGTCGGAATTAAATTGAAAAGGCACAATGCCGACTAAAATACAAGAGGTCTGACACTGTAACTTTCTATGATTTGAACCTCTCCTGTGAGTCCAGTTTTAGATTCCGATGCTTCACTTCAGTTTTACTGTATCCCTTGGACCTTCTTATTGACGATGAAGTACAGAAATTGCGTCGGAATTAAATTCAAAAGGCACAATGCCGACTTAAGTAAAGAGGACTGACACTCTAACTTCCTATGATTTGAACCTCTCCTGTGAGTCCAGTTTTAGATTCCGATGCTTCACTTCAGGTTTACTGTATCCCTCGGACCTTCTTATTGACGGTGAAACACAGATATTGGATCCGTATTTAATACAAAAGGCACAATGCCGACTTAAGTACAAGAGGACTGACACTCTAACTTTCTTAGATTGGAACCTCTCATGTGAGTCCAGTTTTAGAATCCGATGCTTCACTTCACGTTTACTGTATACCTTGGACCATCTTATTGACTATGAAGCACAGAAATTGCATCGGAATTAAATTCAAAAGGCACAAAGCCGACTTACGTACAAGAGGACTGACACTCTCACTTTCTATGATTTGAACCTCTCCTGTGAATTAAGTTTTACATTCCGATGCTTCACTTCATGTTTACTGTATCCGTTGACCCTTCTTATTGACGATGAAACACAGAAATTGCATCCGAATTTAAAACAAAAGGCTCAATGCCGACTTAAGTACAAGAGGACTGACAATCTAACTTTCTATGATTTGAAACTCTCCTGTGAGTCCAGTTATATATTCCGATGCCTCACTTCAGGTTTACTGTATACCTTGGACCTTCTTATTGAGGATGAAGCACAGAAATTGCGTCGGAATTAAATTCAAAAGGCTCAATGCCGACTTAAGTACAAGAGGACTGACACTCAAACTTTCTATGATTTGAACCTCGCCTGTGACACCATTTTTAGATTCCGATGCTCAACTTCAGGTTTACTATATACCTTTACTTTCTTATTGACGATGAAGCCCAGAAATTGCGTCGGAATTAATTTGAAAAGGCACAATGCCGACTTAAGTACAAGAAGACTGACACTCTAACTTTCTATGATTTGAACCTCTCTTGTGAGTCCAGTTTTAGATTCCGATGCTTCACTTCAGGTTTACTGTATGACTTGGACCCTCTTATTGACGATGAAGCACAGAAATTGCATCCGAATTTAATACAAAAGGCACAATACCGACTTAAGTACAAGAGGACTGACACTCTAACTTTCTATGATTTTAACCTCTCCCGTGAGTCCGATTTTAGATTTCGATGCTTCGCTTCAGGATTACTGTGTACCTTTACCTTCTCAAAGACGATGAAACACAGAAATTGCGTCGGAACTAAATTGAAATGGCACAATGCCGACTTAAGTACAAGAGGACTGACACTTTAACTTTCTATGATTTGAACCTCTCCTGTGAGTCCAGTTTTAGATTCCGATATTTCACTTCAGGTTTACTGTATACCTTGGACCTTCTTATTGACGATGAAGCACAGAAATTGCATCGGAATTAAATTCAAAAGGCACAATGCCGACTTAAGTACAAGAGGACGGACACTCTAACTTTCTATGATTTGATCATCTCCTGTGAGTCCAGTTTTACATTCCGATGCTTCACTTCAGGTTTACTGTATCCCTTGGACCTTCTTATTGACGATGAAACACAGATATTGGATCCGAATGTAATACAAAATGCAATTTGCCGACTTAAGTACACTCAAACTTTCTGTGATTTGAACCTCTCCTGTGAGTCCAGTGTTAGCTTCCGATGCTTCACTTCACGTTTACTGTATACCTTGGACCATCTTATTGACGATGAAGCGCAGAAATTGCATCGGAACTAAATTCAAAAGGCACAAAGCCGACATTCGTACAAGAGGACTGACACTCTAACGTCCTTTAATTTGAACCTCTCCTGAGAGTCCAGTTTTAGATTCCGATGCTTCACTTCACGTTTACTGTATACCTTGGACCTTCTTATTGACGATGAAACACAGAAATTGCATCCGAATTTAGTACAAAAGGCACAATGGCGACTTATGAACAAGAGGACTGACACTCTAACTTTCTATGATTTGAACCTCTCCTGTGAGTCCAGTTTTAGATTCCGATGCTTCACTTCAGGTATACTGTATACCTTGGACCTTCTTATTGACGATGAAACACAAAAATTGCATCCGAATATAATACAAAAGGCACAATGCCGACTTAAGTACAAGAGGACTGACACTATAACTTTCTATGATTTGAACCTCTCCTGTGAGTCCAGTTATAGATTCCGATGCTTCACTTCAGGTTTACTGTATGCCTTGGACCTTCTTATTGACGATGAAACACAGAAATTGAATCGGAATTAAATTCGAAACGCACAATGCCGACTTAAGTACAAGAGGACTGGCAGTCTAACTTTCTATGATTTGAACCTGTCCTGTGAGTCCAGTTTTAGATTCCGATGCTTCACTCACGTTTACTGTATACCTTGGACCTTTTTATTGACGATGAAGCACAGAAATTGCATCCGAATTTCATACAAAAGGCACAATGCCGACTTAGGTACAAGAGGACTGACACTCTAACTTTCTATGATTTGAACGTCTTGTGTGAGTCCAGTTTTAGATTCCGATGCTTCACTTCAGGTTTACTGTATACCTTGGATTTTCTTATTGACGAAGAAGCTCAGAAATTGCGTCGGAATTAAATTCAAAATGCACAAAGCCGACTTTAGTACAAGAGGACCGACACTCTAAATTTCTATGATTTGAACCTCTCATGTGAGTCCAGTTTTAGATTCCGATGCTTCACTTCAGGTTTACTGTACACCTTTACCTTCTTATTGACGATGAAACACAGAAATTGCGTCGGAATTAAATTGAAAAGGCACAATGCCGTCTTAAGTACAAGAGGACTGACACTCTAACTTTCTATGATTTGAACCTCTCCTGTGAGTCCGGTTTTAGATTCCGATGCTTCACTTCAGGTTTACTGTATACCTTTACCTTCTTATTGACGATGAAACACAGAAATTGCGTCGGAATTAAATTGAAAAGTCACAATGCCGACTTAAGTACAAGAGGACTGACACTCTAACGTTCTATGATTTGAACCTCTCCTGTGAGTCCAGTTTTAGATTCCGATGTTTCACATCAGGTTTACTGTATACCTTGGACCTTCTTATTGACGATGAAGCACACAAATTGCATCTGAATTATATACAAAAGGCACAATGCTGACTTAAGTACAAGAGGACAGACACTCTAACTTTCTAAGATTTGAACCTCTCCTGTGAGTCCAGTTTTAGATTCCGATGCTTCACTTCAGGTTTACTGTATCCCTTGGACCTTCTTATTGACGATGAAGCACAGATATTGCGTCGGAATTAAATTCAAAAGGCACAATGCCGACTTAAGTACAAGAGGACTGACACTCTAACTTTCTATGCTTTGAACCTCTCCTGTGAGTCCAGTTTTAGATTCCGATGCCTCACTTCAGGTTTACTGTATACCTTTACCTTCTTATTGACGATTAAGCACAGAAATTGCATCCTAATTTAATACAAAGGCACAATGCCGACTTAAGTACAACATGACTGACACTCTAACTTTCTATGATTTGAACCGCTCCTGTGACTCCAGTTTTAGGTTCCGATGCTTCACTTCAAGTTTACTGTATACCTTTACCTTCTTATTGACGATGAAGCACAGAAATTGTGTCGGAATTAATTTGAAAAGGCACAATGCCGACTTAAGTACAAGAGGACTGACACTCTAACTTGCTATGATTTTGACCTCTCCTGTGAGTCCAGTTTTAGATTCCGATGCTTCACTTCAGGTTTACTGGATCCCATGGACCTTCTTATTGACGATGAAACATAGAAATTCCATCGGAATGAAATTCAAAAGGCACAATGCCGACTTAAGTACAAGAGGACTGACACTCTAATTTTCTTTAATTTGTACCTCTCCTGAGAGTCCAGTTTTGGATTCCGATACTTCACTTCACGTTTACTGTATACCTTGGACCTTCTTATTGACGATGAAACACAGAAATTGCATCCGAATTTAGTACAAAAGGCACAATGGCGACTTATGAACAAGAGGACTGACACACTAACTTTCTATGATTTGAACCCCTCCTGTGAGTCCAGTTTTAGATTCCGATGCTTCACTTCAGGTTTATAGTATCCCTGGGACATTCTTATTGACAATGAAGCACAGAAATTGCGTCGGAATTAAATTCAAAAGGCACAATGCCGACTTAAGTACAAGAGGACTGACACTCTAACTTTCTATGATTTGAACCGCTCCTGTGAGTCCAGTTTTAGATTCTGATGCTTCACTTCACGTTTACTGTATACCTTGGACCTTTTTATTGACGTTGAAGCACAGAAATTGCATCCGAATTTCATACAAAAGGCACAATGCCGACTTAAGTACAAGAGGACTGACACTCTAACTTTCTATGACTTGAACGTCTTGTGTGAGTCCAGTTTTAGATTGCGATGCTTCACTTCAGGTTTACTGTATACCTTGGATTTTCTAATTGACGAAGAAGCTCAGAAATTGCGTCGGAATTAAATTCAAAATGCACAAAGCTAACTTTAGTACAAGAGGACTGACACTCTAAATTTCTATGATTTGAACCTCTCCTGTGAGTCCAGTTTTAGATTCCGATGCCTCACTTCAGGTTTACTGTATACCTTTACCTTCTTATTGACGATGAAGCACAGAAATAGCATCCGAATTTAATACAAAAAGCACAATGCCGACTCAAGTACAAGAGGACTGACACTCTCACTTTCTATGATATGAACCTCTCCTGTGAGTCCAGTTTTAGATTCCGATGTTTCACATCAGGTTTACTGTATACCTTGGACCTTCTTATTGACGATGAAGCACACAAATTGCAACTGAATTATATACAAAAGGCACAATGCCGACTTAAGTACAAGAGGACAGACACTCTAACTTTCTAAGATTTGAACCTCTCCTTTGAGTCCAGTTTTAGATTCCGATGCTTCACTTCAGGTTTACTGTATCCCTTGGACCTTCTTATTGACGATGAAGCACAGATATTGCGTCGGAATTAAATTCAAAAGGCACAATGCCGACTTAAGTACAAGAGGACTGACACTCTAACTTTCTATGCTTTGAACCTCTCCTGTGAGTTCAGTTTTAGATTCCGATGCCTCACTTCAGGTTTACTGTATACCTTTACCTTCTTATTGACCATTAAGCACAGAAATTGCATCCGAATTTAATACAAAAGGCACAATGCCGACTTAAGTACAACAGGACTGACACTCTAACTTTCTATGATTTGAACCGCTCCTGTGACTCCAGTTTTAGGTTCCGATGCTTCACTTCAGGTTTACTGTATCCCATGGACCTTCTTATTGACGATGAAACACAGAAATTCCATCGGAATTAAATTCTTAAGGCACAATGCCGACTTAAGTACAAGAGGACTGACACTCTAACTTGCTATGATTTTGACCTCTCCTGTGAGTCCAGTTTTAGATTCCGATGCTTCACTTCAGGTTTACTGTATCCCATGGACCTTCTTATTGACGATGAAACACAGAAATTCCATCGGAATTAAATTCTTAAGGCACAATGCCGACTTAAGTACAAGAGGACTGACACTCTAACTTTCTTTAATTTGAACGTCTCCTGAGAGTCCAGTTTTAGATTCCGATGCTTCACTTCACGTTTACTGTATACCTTGGACCTTCCTATTGACGATGAAACACAGAAATTGCATCCGAATTTAGTACAAAAGGCACAATGGCGACTTATGAACAAGAGGACTGACACACTAACTTTCTATGATTTGAACCTCTCCTGTGAGTCCAGTTTTAGATTCCGATGCTTCCCTTCAGGTTTATAGTATCCCTGGGACATTCTTATTGACAATGAAGCACAGAAATTGCGTCGGAATTAAATTCAAAAGGCACAATGCCGACTTAAGTACAAGAGGAGTGACACTCTAACTTTCTATGATTTGAACCTATCCTGTGAGTCCAGTTTTAGATTCCGATGCCTCACTTCAGGTTTACTGTATACCTTTACCTTCTTATTGACGATGAAGCACAGAAATTGCATCCGAATTTAATACAAAAAGCACAATGCCGACTTAAGTACAAGAGGACTGACACTCTCACTTTCTATGATATGAACCTCTCCTGTGAGTCCAGTTTTAGATTCCGATGCTTCACTTCAGGTATCCTGTATACCTTGGACCTTCTTATTGACGATGAAACACAAAAATTGCATCCGAATTTAATACAAAAGGCACAATGCCGACTTAAGTACAAGAGGACTGACACTATAACTTTCTAAGATTTGAACCTCTCCTGTGAGTCCAGTTTTAGATTCCGATGCTTCACTTCACGTTTACTGTATACCTTGGACCTTTTTATTGACGATGAAGCACAGAAATTGCATCCGAATTTCATACAAAATGCACAATGCCGACTTAAGTACAAGAGGACTGACACTCTAACTTTCTATGATTTGAACGTCTTGTGTGAGTCCAGTTTTAGATTGCGATGCTTCACTTCAGGTTTACTGTATACCTTGGATTTTCTTATTGACGAAGAAGCTCATAAATTGCGTCGGAATTAAATTCAAAATGCACAAAGCCGACTTTAGTACAAGAGGACTGACACTCTAAATTTCTATGATTTGAACCTCTCCTGTGAGTCCAGTTTTAGATTCCGATGCCTCACGTCAGGTTTACTGTATACCTTTACCTTCTTATTGACGATTAAGCACAGAAATTGAATCCGAATTTAATACAAAAGGCACAATGCCGAATTAAGTACAAGAGGACTGACACTCTAACTATCTATGATTTGAACCGCTCCTGTGACTCCAGTTTTAGGTTCCGATGCTTCACTTCAAGTTTACTGTATACCTTTACCTTCTTATTGACGATGAAGCACAGAAATTGTGTCGGAATTAATTAGAAAAGGCACAATATCGACTTAAGTACAAGAGGACTGACACTCTAACTTGCTATGTTTTTAACCTCTCCTGTGAGTCCAGTTTTAGATTCCGATGCTTCACTTCAGGTTTACTGTATGCCTTGGACCTTCTTATTGACGATGAAACACAGAAATTGAATCGGAATTAAATTCGAAAGGCACAATGCCGACTTAAGTACAAGAGGACTGGCACTCTAACTTTCTGTGATTTGAACCTCTCCTGTGAGTCCAGTTTTACATTCCGATGCTTCACTTCACGTTTACTGTATACCTTGGACCTTTTTATTGACGATGAAGCACAGAAATTGCATCCGAATTTCATACAAAACGCACAGTGCCGACTTAAGTACAAGAGGACTGACACTCTAACTTTCTATGATTTGAACGTCTTGTGTGAGTCCAGTTTTAGATTCCGATGCTTCACTTCAGGTTTACTGTATACCTTGGATTTTCTTATTGACGAAGAAGCTCAGAAATTGCGTCGGAATTAAATTCAAAATGCACAAAGCCGACTTTAGTACAAGAGGACTGACACTCTAAATTTCTATGATTTGAACCTCTCCTGTGAGTCCAGTTTTAGATTCCGATGCTTCACTTCAGGTTTACTGTATACCTTTACCTTCTTATTGACGATGAAACACAGAAATTGCGTCGGAAATAAATTGAAAAGGCACAATGCCGTCTTAAGTACAAGAGGACTGACACTCTAACTTTCTATGATTTGAACCTCTCCTGTGAGTCCGGTTTTAGATTCCGATGCTTCACTTCAGGTTTACTGTATACCTTTACCTTCTTATTGACGATGAAACACAGAAATTGCGTTGGAATTAAATTGAAAAGGCACAATGCTGACTTAAGTACATGAGGACTGACACTCTTACTTTCTATGATTTGAACCTCTCCTGTGAGTCCAGTTTTAGATTCCGATGTTTCACATCAGGTTTTCTGTACACCTTGGACCTTCTTATTGACGATGAAGCACACAAATTGCATCTGAATTATATACAACAGGCACAATGCCGACTTAAGTACAAGAGGACAGACACTCTAACTTTCTAAGATTTGAACCTCTCCTGTGAGTCCAGTTTTAGATTCCGATGCTTCACTTCAGGGTTACTGTATCCCTTGGACCTTCTTATTGACGATGAAGCACAGATATTGCGTCGGAATTAAATTCAAAAGGCACAATGCCGACTTAAGTACAAGAGGACTGACACTCTAACTTTCTATGCTTTGAACCTCTCCTGTGAGTCCAGTTTTAGATTCCGATGCTTCACTTCAGGTTTACTGTATCCCTAGGACCTTCTTGTTGACGATGAAGCACAGAAATTGCATCCGAATTTAATACAGAAGCCACAATACCGACTTAAGTACAAGAGGACTGACACTCTAACTTTCTATGATTTTAACCTCTCCTGTGAGTCCGATTTTAGATTTCGATGCTTCACTTCAGATTTACTGTATACTTTTACCTTTTTATTGACGATGAAACACAGAAATTGCGTCGGAATTAAATTGAAACGGCACAATGCCGACTTAAGTACAAGAGGACTGACCCTGTAACTTTCTATGATTTGAACCTCTCCTGTGAGTTCAGTTTTACATTCCGATGCTTCACTTCATGTTTACTGTATCCGTTAACCCTTCTTATTGACGATGAAACACAGAAATTGCATCCGAATTTAATACAAAAGGCACATTGCCGACTTAAGTACAAGAGGACTGACAATCTAACTTTCTATGATTTGAAACTCTCCTGTGAGTCCAGTTATATATTCCGATGCCTCACTTCAGGTTTACTGTATACCTTGGACCTTCTTATTGACGATGAAGCACAGAAATTGCATCCGAATTTAATACAAAAGGCACAATACCGACTTAAGTACAAAAGGACTGACCCGCTAACTTTCTTAGATTGGAACCTCTCATGTGAGTCCAGTTTTAGATTCCGATGCTTCACTTCACGTTTACTGTATACCTTGGACCTTTTTATTGACGATGAAGCACAGAAATTGCATCCGAATTTCATACAAAAGGCACAATGCCGACTTAAGTACAAGAGGACTGACACTCTAACTTTCTATGATTTGAATGTCTTGTGTGAGTCCAGTTTTAGATTGCGATGCTTCACTTCAGGTTTACTGTATACCTTGGATTTTCTTATTGACGAAGAAGCTCAGAAATTGCGTCGGAATTAAATTCAAAATGCACAAAGCCGACTATAGTACAATAGGACTGACACTCTAAATTTCTATGATTTGAACCTCTCCTGTGAGTCCAGTTTTAGATTCCGATGCTTCACTTCAGGTTTACTGTATACCATGGACCTTCTTATTGACGATGAAACACAGAAATTCCATCGGAATGAAATTCAAAAGGCACAATGCCGACTAAAGTACAAGAGGACTGACACTCTAACTTTCTTTAATTTGAATCTCTCCTGAGAGTCCAGTTTTAGATTCCGATGCTTCACTTCACGTTTACTGTATACCTTGGACCTTCTTGTTGACGATGAAACACAGAAATTGCATCCGAATTGAGTACAAAAGGCACAATGGCGACTTATGAACAAGAGGACTGACACACTAACTTTCTATGATTTGAACCTCTCCTGTGAGTCCAGTTTTAGATTCCTATGCTTCACTTCAGGTTTATAGTATCCCTGGGACATTCTTATTGACAATGAAGCACAGAAATTGCGTCGGAATTAAATTCAAAAGGCACAATGCCGACTTAATTACAATAGGAGTGACACCCTAACTTTCTATGATTTGAACCTCTCCTGTGAGTCCAGTTTTAGATTCCGATGCCTCACTTCAGGTTTACTGTATACCTTTACCTTCTTATTGACGATGAAGCACAGAAATTGCATCCGAATTTAATACAAAAAGCACAGTGCCGACTTAAGTACAAGAGGACTGACACTCTCACTTTCTATGATTTTAACCTCTCCTGTGAGTTTAGTTTTAGATTCCGATGCTTCACTTCAGGTATACTGTATACCTTGGACCTTCTTATTGACGATGAAACACAAAAATTGCATCCAAATTTAATACAAAAGGCACAATGCCGACTTAAGTACAAGAGGACTGACACTATAACTTTCTAAGATTTGAACCTCTCCTGTGAGTCCAGTTTTAGATTCCGATGCTTCACTTCAGGTTTACTGTATGCCTTGGACCTTCTTATTGACGATGAAACACAGAAATTGAATCGGAATTAAATTCGAAAGGCACAATGCCGACTTAAGTACAAGAGGACTGGCACTCTAACTTTCTATGATTTGAACCTGTCCTGTGAGTCCAGTTTTAGATTCCGATGCTTCACTTCACGTTTACTGTATACCTTGGACCTTTTTATTGACGATGAAGCACAGAAATTGCATCCGAATTTCATACAAAAGGCACAATGCCGACTTAAGTACAAGAGGACTGACACTCTAACTTTCTACGATTTGAACCGCTCCTGTGACTCCAGTTTTAGGTTCCGATGCTTCACTTCAAGTTTACTGTATACCTTTACCTTCTTATTGACGATGAAGCACAGAAATTGTGTCGGAATTAATTTGAAAAGGCACAATGCCGACTTAAGTACAAGAGGACTGACACTCTAACTTGCTATGATTTTAACCTCTCCTGTGAGTCCAGTTTTAGATTCCGATGCTTCACGTCAGGTTTATTGTATCCCATGGACCTTCTTATTGACGATGAAACACAGAAATTCCATCGGAATTAAATTCAAAAAGCACAATGCCGTCTTAAGTACAAGAGGACTGACACTCTAACTTTCTTTAATTTGTACCTCTCCTGAGAGTCCAGTTTTAGATTCCGATGCTTCACTTCACGTTTACTGTATACCTTGGACCTTCTTATTGACGATGAAACACAGAAATTGCATCCGAATTTAGTACAAAGGGCACAATGGCGACTTATGAACAAGAGGACTGACACACTAACTTTCTATGATTTGAACCTCTCCTGTGAGTCCAGTTTTAGATTCCGATGCTTCACTTCAGGTTTATAGTATCCCTGGGACATTCTCATTGACAATGAAGCACAGAAATTGCGTCGGAATTAAATTCAAAAGGCACAATGCCGACTTAAGTACAAGAGGAGTGACACTCTAACTTTCTATGATTTGAACCTCTCCTGTGAGTCCAGTTTTAGATTCCGATGCCTCACTTCTGGTTTACTGTATACCTTTACCTTCTTATTGACGATGAAGCACAGAAATTGCATCCGAATTTAATACAAAAAGCACAATGCCGACTTAAGTACAAGAGGACTGACACTCTCACTTTCTATGATATGAACCTCTCCTGTGAGTTTAGTTTTAGATTCCGATGCTTCACTTCAGGTATACTGTATACCTTGGACCTTCTTATTGACGATGAAACACAAAAATTGCATCCGAATTTAATACAAAAGGCACAATGCCGACTTAAGTACAAGAGGACTGACACTATAACTTTCTAAGATTTGAACCTCTCCTGTGAGTCCAGTTTTAGATTCCGATGCCTCACTTCAGGTTTACTGTATACCTTTACCTTCTTATTGACGATGAAACACAGAAATTGCGTCGGAATTAAATTGAAAAGTCACAATGCCGACGTAAGTACAAGAGGACTGACACTCTAACTTTCTATGATTTGAACCTGTCCTGTGAGTCCAGTTTTAGATTCCGATGTTTCACATCAGGTTTACTGTAAATCTTGGACCTTCTTATTGACGATGAAGCACACAAATTGCATCTGAATTATATACAAAAGGCACAATGCCGACTTAAGTACAAGAGGACTGACACTCTAACTTTCTAAGATTTGAACCTCTCCTGTGAGTCCAGTTTTAGATTCCGATGCTTCACTTCAGGTTTACTGTATCCCTTGGACCATCTTATTGACGATGAAGCACAGATATTGCGTCGGAATTAAATTCATAAGGCACAATGCCGACTTAAGTACAAGAGGACTGACACTCTAACTTTCTATGCTTTGAACCTCTCCTGTGAGTCCAGTTTTAGATTCCGATGCCTCACTTCAGGTTTACTGTATACCTTTACCTTCTTATTGACGATTCAGCACAGAAATTGCATCCGAATTTAATACAAAAGGCACAATGCCGACTTAAGTACAACAGGACTGACACTCTAACTTTCTATGATTTGAACCGCTCCTGTGACTCCAGTTTTAGGTTCCGAAACTTCACTTCAAGTTTACTGTATACCTTTACCTTCTTATTGTCGATGAAGCACAGAAATTGTGTCGGAAATAATTTGAAAAGGCACAATGCCGACTTAAGTACAAGAGGACTGACACTCTAACTTGCTATGATTTTGACCTCTCCTGTGAGTCCAGATTTAGATTCCGATGCTTCACTTCAGGTTTACTGTATCCCATGGACCTTCTTATTGACGATGAAACACAGAAATTCCATCGGAATTAAATTCTTAAGGCACAATGCCGACTTAAGTACAAGAGGACTGACACTCTAACTTTCTTTAATTTGAACCTCTCCTGAGAGTCCAGTTTTAGATTCCGATGCTTCACTTCACGTTTACTGTATACCTTGGACCTTCTTATTGACGATGAAACACAGAAATTGCATCCGAATTTAGTACAAAAGGCACAATGGCGTCTTATGAACAAGAGGACTGACACACTAACTTTCTATGATTTGAACCTCTCCTGTGAGTCCAGTTTTAGATTCCGGATCTTCACTTCAGGTGTATAGTATCCCTGGGACATTCTTATTGCCAATGAAGCACAGAAATTGCGTCGGAATTAAATCAAAAGGCACAATGCCGACTTATGAACAAGAGGACTGACACACTAATTTTCTGTGATTTGAACCTCTCCTGTGAGTCCAGTTTTAGATTCCGATGCTTCACTTCAGGTTTATAGTATCCCTGGGACATTCGTATTGACAATGAAGCACAGAAATTGCGTCGGAATTAAATTCAAAAGGCACAATGCCGACTTAAGTACAAGAGGAGTGACACTCTAACTATCTATGATTTGAACCTCTCCTGTGAGTCCAGTTTTAGATTCCGATGCCTCACTTCAGGTTTACTGTATACCTTTACCTTCTTATTGACGATGAAGCACAGAAATTGCATCCGAATTTAATACAAAAAGCACAATGCCGACTTAAGTACAAGAGGACTGACACTCTCACTTTCTATGATATGAACCTCTCCTGTGAGTTTAGTTTTAGATTCCGATGCTTCACTTCAGGTATACTGTATACATTGGACCTTTTTATTGACGATGAAACACAAAAATTGCATCCCAATTTAATACAAAAGGCACAATGCCGACTTAAGTACAAGAGGACTGACACTATAACTTTCTAAGATTTGAACCTCTCCTGTGAGTCCAGTTTTAGATTCCGATGCCTCACTACAGGTTTACTGTATAATTTTACCTTCTTATTGACGATTAAGCACAGAAATTGCATCCGAATTTAATACAAAAGGCACAATGCCGACTTAAGTACAAGAGGACTGACACTCTAACTTTCTATGATTTGAACCGCTCCTGTGAGTCCAGTTTTAGGTTCCGATGCTTCACTTCAAGTTTACTGTATACCTTTACCTTCTTATTGACGATGAAGCACAGAAATTGTGTCGGAATTAATTTGAAAAGGCACAATGACGACATAAGTACAAGAGGACTGACACTCTAACTTGCTATGATTTTGACCTCTCCTGTGAGTCCAGTTTTAGATTCCGATGCTTCACTTCAGGTTTACTGTATCCCATGGACCTTCTTATTGACGATGAAACACAGAAATTCCATCGGAATTAAATTCTTAAGTCACAATGCCGACTTAAGTACAAGAGGACTGACACTCTAACTTTCTTTAATTTGAACCTCTCCTGAGAGTCCAGTTTTAGATTCCGATGCTTCACTTCACGTTAACTGTATACCTTGGACCTTCTTATAGACGATGAAACACAGAAATTGCATCCGAATTTAGTACAAAAGGCACAATGGCGACTTATGAACAAGAGGACTGACACACTAACTTTCTATGATTTGAACCTCTCCTGTGAGTCCAGTTTTAGATTCCGATGCTTCACATCAGGTTTATAGTATCCCTGTGACATTCTTATTGCCAATGAAGCACAGAAATTGCGTCGGAATTAAATTCAAAAGGCACAATGCCGACTTAAGTACAAGAGGACTGACACTCAAACTTTCTATGATTTGAACCTCTCCTGTGAGTCCACTTTTAGATTCCGATGCCTCACTTCAGGTTTACTGTATACCTTTACCTTCTTATTGACGATGAAGCACAGAAATTGCATCCGAATTTAATACAAAAAGCACAATGCCGACTTAAGTACAAGAGGACTGACACTCTCACTTTCTATGATATGAACCTCTCCTGTGAGTTTAGTTTTAGATTCCGATGCTTCACTTCAGGTATACTGTATACCTTGGACCTTCTTATTGACGATGAAACACAAAAATTGCATCCCAATTTAATACAAAAGGCACAATGCCGACTTAAGTACAAGAGGACTGACACTATAACTTTCTAAGATTTGAACCTCTCCTGTGAGTCCAGTTTTAGATTCCGATGCCTCACTTCAGGTTTACTGTATACCTTTACCTTCTTATTGACAATTAAGCACAGAAATTGCATCCGAATTTAATACAAAAGGCACAATGCCGACTTAAGTACAAGAGGACTGACACTCTAACTTTCTATGATTTGAACCGCTCCTGTGACTCCAGTTTTAGGTTCCGATGCTTCACTTCAAGTTTACTGTATACCTTTACCTTCTTATTGACGATGAAGCACAGAAATTGCATCCGAATTTAATACAAAAAGCACAATGCCGACTTAAGTACAAGAGGACTGACACTCTCACTTTCTATGATATGAACCTCTCCTGTGAGTTTAGTTTTAGATTCCGATGCTTCACTTCAGCTATACTGTATACCTTGGACCTTCTTATTGACGATGAAACACAAAAATTGCATCCGAATTTAATACAAAAGGCACAATGCCGACTTAAGTACAAGAGGACTGACACTCTAACTTTCTATGATTTGAACCTCTCCTGTGAGTCTAGTTTTAGATTTCGATTCTTCACTTCACGTTTACTGTATACCTTGGACCAACTTATTATCGATGATGCACAGAAATTGCATCGGAACTAAATTAAAAATGCACAAAGCCGACTTATGTGCAAGACGACTGACACTCAAACTTTCAATGATATGAACCTCTCCTGTGACTCCAGTTTTAGATTCCGATGCTTCACTTCAAGTTTACTGTATACCTTTACCTTCTTATCGACGATGAAGCACAGAAATTGCGTCGGAATTAAATTGAAAAGGCACAATGCCGACTTAAGTACAAGAGGACTGACACTCTAACTTTCTATGATTTGAACATCTCCTGGGAGTCCAGTTTTAGATTCCGATGCTACACTTCAAGTTTACTGTATCCCTTTTACCTTCTTATTAACGATGAAGCACACAAATTGCGTCGGAATTAAATTCAAAAGGCACAATGCCGACTTATGTACAAGAGGACTGACACTCTAACTTTCTATGATTTTAACCTCTCCTGTGAGTCCAGTTTTAGATTCCGATGCTTCACTTCAGGTTTACTGCATCCCTTGGACCTTCTTATTGACGATGAAGCACAGAAGTTGCATCCGAATTTAATACAAAAGGCACAATACCGACTTAAGTACAAGAGGACTGAAACTCTAACTTTCTATGATTCTAACCTCTCCTGTGAGTCCGATTTTAGATTCCGATGCTTCACTTCAGGTTTACTGTATACCTTTACCTTCTTATTGACGATGAAACACAGAAAATGCGTCGGAATTAAATTGAAAAGGATACAATGCCGACTTAAGTACAAGAGGACTGACACTGTAACTTTCTATGATTTGAACCTCTCCTGTGAGTCCAGTTTTAGATTCCGATGCTTCACTTCAGGTTTACTGTATACATTGGTCCTTCTTATTGACGATGAAGTACAGAAATTGCATCGGAATTAAATTCATAAGCCACAATGACGACTTAAGTACAAGAGGACGGACACACTAACTTTCTATGATTTGATCATCTCCTGTGAGACCAGTTTTACATTCCGATGCTTCACTTCAGGTTTACTGTATCCCTTGGACCTTCTTATTGACGATGAACCACAGATATTGGATCCGAATTTAATACAAAAGGCACAATGCAGACTTAAGTACAAGAGGACTGGCACTCTAACTTTCTATGATTTGAACCTCTCCTGTGAGTCCAGTTTTAAATTCCGATGCTTCACTTCACGTTTACTGTATACCTTGGACCATCTTATTGACGATGAAGCACAGAAATTGCATCGGAACTAAATTCAAAAGGCACAAAGCCGACTAACGTACAAGAGGACTGACACTCTAACTTTCTATGATTTGAACCTCTCCTGTGAGTCCAGTTTTACATTCCGATGCTTCACTCATGTTTACTTTATCCGTTGGACCTTCTTATTTCCGATGAAACACAGAAATTCCATCGGAATTAAATTCAAAATGCACAATGCCGACTTAAGTACAAGAGGACTGACACTCTAACTTTCTATGATTTGAACCCTGCGTGTGACTACATTTTTAGATTCCGATGCTCCACTTCAGGTTTACTGTATTCCTTGGACCTTCTTATTGACGTTGAAACACAGATTTTGGACACGAATTTAATACAAAAGGCACAATGCCGACTTAAGTACAAGAGGACTGACACTCTAACTTTCTATGATTTGAACCTCTCCTGAGAGTCCAGTTTTAGATTCCGATGCTTCACTTCACGTTTACTGTATACCTTGGACCATCTTATTGACGATGAAGCACAGAAATTGCATCGGAACTAAATTAAGAAGGCACAAAGCCAACTTACGTACCAGAGGACTGACACTCAAACTTTCTATGATTTGAACCTCTCCTGTGACTCCAGTTTTAGATTCCGATGCTTCACTTCAAGTTTACTGTATACCTTTACCTCCTTATTGACGATGAAGCACAGAAATTGCGTCGGAATTAAATTCAAAAGGCACAATGCCGACTTATGTACAAGAGGACTGACACTCTAACTTTCTATGATTTTAACCTCTCCTGTGAGTCCAGTTTTAGATTCCGATGCTTCACTTCAGGTTTACTGTATCCCTTGGACCTTCTTATTGACGATGAAGCACAGAAGTTGCATCCGAATTTAATACAAAAGGCACAATACCGACTTAAGTACAAGAGGACTGACACTCTAACTTTCTATGATTCTAACCTCTCCTGTGAGTCCGATTTTAGATTCCGATGCTTCACTTCAGGTTTACTGTATACCTTTACCTTCTTATTGACGATGAAACACAGAAAATGCGTCGGAATTAAATTGAAAAGGATACAATGCCGACTTAAGTACAAGAGGACTGACACTGTAACTTTCTATGATTTGAACCTCTCCTGTGAGTCCAGTTTTAGATTCCGATGCTTCACTTCAGGTTTACTGTATACATTGGTCCTTCTTATTGACGATGAAGTACAGAAATTGCATCGGAATTAAATTAATAAGGCACAATGATGACTTAAGTACAAGAGGATGGACACACTAACTTTCTATGATTTGATCATCTCCTGTGAGTCCAGTTTTACATTCCGATGCTTCACTTCAGGTTTACTGTATCCCTTGGACCTTCTTATTGGCGATGAACCACAGATATTGGATCCGAATTTAATACAAAAGGCACAATGCAGACTTAAGTACAAGAGGACTGGCACTCTAACTTTCTATGATTTGAACCTCTCCTGTGAGTCCAGTTTTAAATTCCGATGCTTCACTTCACGTTTACTGTATACCTTGGACCATCTTATTGACGATGAAGCACAGAAATTGCATCGGAACTAAATTCAAAAGGCACAAAGCCGACTAACGTACAAGAGGACTGACACACTAACTTTCTATGATTTGAACCTCTCCTGTGAGTCCAGTTTTACATTCCGATGCTTCACTCATGTTTACTTTATCCGTTGGACCTTCTTATTTCCGATGAAACACAGAAATTCCATCGGAATTAAATTCAAAATGCACAATGCCGACTTAAGTACAAGAGGACTGACACTCTAACTTTCTATGATTTGAACCTCTCCTGTGAGTCCAGTTTTAGATTCCGATGCTTCACTTCACGTTTACTGTATACCTTGGACCTTCTTATTGACGATGATACACAGAAATTGCATCCGAATTTAGTACAAAAGGCACAATGCCGACTTAAGAACAAGAGGACTGACACTCTAACTTTCTATGATTTGAACCTCTCCTGTGAGTCCAGTTTTAGATTCCGATGCTTCACTTCAGGTTTACTGTATCCCTTGGACCTTCTTATTGACGATGAAGCACAGAAATTGCGTCGGAATTAAATTCAAAATGCACAAAGCCGACTTAAGTACAAGAGGACTGACACTCTAACTTTTTATGATTAGAACCTCTCCTGTGAGTCCAGTTTTTGATTCCGATGCCTCACTTCAGGTTTACTGTATCCCTTGGACCTTCTTATTGACGATGAAGCACAGAAATTGCGTCGGAATTAAATTCAAAATGCACAAAGCCGACTTAAGTACAAGAGGACTGACACTCTAACTTTCTATGATTTTAACCTCTCCTTTGGGTGCAGTTTTAGATTCCGATGCTTCACTTCTGGTTTACTGTATACCTTTACCTTCTTATTGATGATGAAAGACAGAAATTGCGTCGGAATTAAATTGAAAAGGCACAATGCCGACTTAAGTACAAGAGGACTGACACTCTAACTTACTATGATTTGAACCTGTCCTGTGAGTCCAGTTTTAGTTTCCTATGCTACACTTCAGGTTTACTGTATCCCTTGGACCTTCTTATTAACTATGAAACACAGAAATTTCGTCGGAGATAAATTCAGAAGGCACGATGCCGTCTTAAGTACAAGAGGACTGACACTATAACTTTCTATGATTTGAACCTCTCCTGTGAGTCCAGTTTTCGAATCCGATGCTTCACTTCAGGTTTACTGTATGCCTTGGACCTTCTTAGTGACGATGAAACACAGAAATTGCATCGGAATTAAATTCAAAAGGCACAATGCCGACTTAAGTACAAGAGGACTGGCACTCTAACTTTCTATGATTTGGACCTGTCCTGTGAGTCCAGTTTTAGATTCCGATGCTTCCCTTCACGTTTACTGTATTCCTTGGACGTTCTTATTGACGATGAAGCACAGAAATTGCATCCGAATTTAATACAAAAGGCACAATGCCGACTTAAGTACAAGAGGACTGACGCTCTAACTTTCTATGATTTGAACGTCTTCTGTGAGTCCAGTTTTAGATTCCCATGCTTCACTTCAGGTTTACTGTATACCTTGGAACTTCTTATTAACCATGAAGCACAGAAATTGCGTCGGAATTAAATTGAAAAGACACAATGCCGAATAAGTACAAGAGGACTGACACTCTAACTTTCTCTGATTTGAACCTCTCCTGTGAGTCCAGTTTTAGTTTCCGATGCTACACTTCAGGTTTACTGTATCCCTTGGACCTTCTTATTGACGATGAAGCACTGAAATTTCACGGACTTAAATTCAAAAGGCACGATGTCGACTTAAGTACAAGAGGACTGACACTCTAACTTTCTATGATTTGAACCTCTCCTGTGAGTCCAGTTTTAGATTCCGATGCTTCACTTCAGGTTTACTGTATCCCTTGGAATATCTTATTGACGATGAAGCACAGAAATTGCGTCGGAATTAAATTCAAAATGCACAAAGCCGACTTAAGTACAAGAGGACTGACACTCTAACTTTTTATGATTAGAACCTCTCCTGTGAGTCCAGTTTTAGATTCCGATGCTTCACTTCAGGTTTACTGTATCCATAGGACCTTCTTATTGACGATGAAGCACAGAAATTGCGTCGGAATTAAATTCAAAATGCACAAAGCCGACTTAAGTACA
The DNA here is from genome assembly GCF_023864345.2 of Schistocerca serialis cubense. Taxonomy (NCBI): domain Eukaryota; kingdom Metazoa; phylum Arthropoda; class Insecta; order Orthoptera; family Acrididae; genus Schistocerca; species Schistocerca serialis. Next base: position 20,848,735 of record NC_064647.1, on the reverse strand, counting down.
AGAGGACTGACACTCTAACTTTCTATGATTTGAACCTCTCCTGTGAGTCCAGTTTTAGATTCCGATGCTTCACTTCACGTTTACTGTATCCCTTGGACCTTCGTAATGACGATGAAGCACACAAATTGCGTCGGAATTAAAATCAAAAGGCACAATGCCGACTTAAGTACAAGAGGACTGACACTCTAACTTTCTATGATTTGAACCTCTCCTGTGAGTCCAGTTTTAGATTCCGATGCTTCACTTCACGTTTACTGTATACCTTGGACCTTCTTATTGACGATGATACACTGAAATTGCATCCGAATTTAGTACAAAAGGCACAATGCCGACTTAAGAACAAGAGGACTGACACTCTAACTTTCTATGATTTGAACCTCTCCTGTGAGTCCAGTTTTAGATTCCGATGCTTCACTTCAGGTTTACTGTATCCCTTGGACCTTCTTATTGACGATGAAGCACAGAAATTGCGTCGGAATTAAATTCAAAATGCACAAAGCCGACTTAAGTACAAGAGGACTGACACTCTAACTTTTTATGATTAGAACCTCTCCTGTGAGTCCAGTTTTTGATTCCGATGCCTCACTTCAGGTTTACTGTATCCCTTGGACCTTCTTATTGACGATGAAGCACAGAAATTGCGTCGGAATTAAATTCAAAATGCACAAAGCCGACTTAAGTACAAGAGGACTGACACTCTAACTTTCTATGATTTTAACCTCTCCTGTGGGTGCAGTTTTAGATTCCAATGCTTCACTTCTGGTTTACTGTATACATTTACCTTCTTATTGATGATGAAAGACAGAAATTGCGTCGGAATTAAAATGAAAAGGCACAATGCCGACTTAAGTACAAGAGGACTGACACCCTAACTTACTATGATTTGAACCTGTCCTGTGAGTCCAGTTTAAGTTTCCTATGCTACACTTCAGGTTTACTGTATCCCTTGGACCTTCTTATTAACTATGAAGCACAGAAATTTCGTCGGAGATAAATTCAGAAGGCACGATGCCGTCTTAAGTACAAGAGGACTGACACTAAAACTTTCTATGATTTGAACATCTCCTGTGAGTCCAGTTTTAGATTCCGATGCTACACTTCAAGTTTACTGTATCCCTTTTACCTTCTTATTGACGATGAAGCACACAAATTGCGTCGGAATTAAATTCAAAAGGCACAATGCCGACTTATGTACAAGAGGACTGACACTCTAACTTTCTATGATTTTAACCTCTCCTGTGAGTCCAGTTTTAGATTCCGATGCTTCACTTCACGTTTACTGTATCCCTTGGACCTTCTTATTGACGATGAAGCACAGAAATTGCATCCGAATTTAATACAAAAGGCACAATACCCACTTAAGTACAAGAGGACTGACACTCTAACATTCTATGATTCTAACCTCTCCTGTGAGTCCGATTTTAGATTCCGATGCTTCACTTCAGGTTTACTGTATACCTTTACCTTCTTATTGACGATGAAACACAGAAAATGCGTCGGAATTAAATTGAAAAGGATACGATGCCGACTTAAGTACAAGAGGACTGACACTGTATCTTTCTATGATTTGAACCTCTCCTGTGAGTTCAGTTTTAGATTCCGATGCTTCACTTCAGGTTTACTGTATACATTGGTCCTTCTTATTGACGATGAAGCACAGAAATTGCATCGGAATTAAAATCAAAATTCACAATGCCGACTTAAGTACAAGAGGACGGACACACTAACTTTCTATGATTTGATCATCTCCTGTGAGTCCAGTTTTACATTCCGATGCTTCACTTCAGGATTACTGTATCCCTTGGACCTTCTTATTGACGATGAACCACAGATATTGGATCCGAATTTAATACAAAAGGCACAATGCCGACTTAAGTACAAGAGGACTGACACTCTAACTTTCTCAGATTTCAACCTCTCATGTGAGTCCAGTTTTAGATTCCGATGCTTCACTTCACGTTTACAGTATACCTTGGACCATCTTATTGACGATGAAGCACAGAAATTGCATCGGAATTAAATTCAACAGGCACAAAGTCGACTTACGTACAAGAGGACTGACACTCTATCTTTCTATGATTTGAACCCTGCGTGTGACTACATTTTTAGATTCCGATGCTCCACTTCAGGTTTACTGTTTTCCTGGGACCTTCTTATTGACGTTGAAACACAGATATTGGACCCGAATTTAATACAAAAGGCACAATGCCGACTTAAGTACAAGAGGACTGACACTCTAACTTTCAATGATTTGAACCTCTCCTGAGAGTCCAGTTTTAGATTCCGATGCTTCACTTCACGTTTACTGTATACCTTGGACCATCTTATTGACGATGAAGCACAGAAATTGCATCGGAACTAAATTAAAAAGGCACAAAGCCGACTTACGTACCAGAGGACTGACACTCAAACATTCTATGATTTGAACCTCTCCTGTGACTCCAGTTTTAGATTCCGATGCTTCACTTCAAGTTTACTGTATACCTTTACCTTCTTATTGACGATGAAGCACAGAAATTGCGTCGGAATTAAATTGAAAAGGCACAATGCCGACATAAGTACAAGAGGACTGACACTCCAACTTTCTATGATTTGAACAACTCCTGTGAGTCCAGTTTTAGATTCCGATCCTACACTTCACGTTTACTGTATCCCTTGGACCTTCGTAATGACGATGAAGCACACAAATTGCGTCGGAATTAAATTCAAAAGGCACAATGCCGACTTAAGTACAAGAGGACTGACACTCTAACTTTCTATGAATTGAACCTCTCCTGTGAATCCAGTTTTAGATTCCGATGCTTCACTTCAGGTTTACTGTATACCTTGGACCTTCTTATTGACGATGAAGCTCACAAATTGCAACCGAATTTTATACAAAAGGCACAATGCCGACTTAAGTACAAGAGGACTGACACTCTAACTTTATAAGATTTGAACCTCTCCTGTGAGTCCAGTTTTAGATTCCGATGCTTCACTTCACATTTACTGTATACCTTGGATCATCTTATTGACGATGAAGCACAGAAATTGCATTGGAAGTAAATTCAAAAGGCACAAAGGGACTTACGTACAAGAGTACTGACACTCTAACTTTCTATGATTTGAACCCCTCCTGTGAGTCCAGTTTTAGATTCCGATGCTTCACTTCAAGTTTACTGTATACCTTGGACCTTCTTATTGACGATGAAACACAGAAATTGCGTCGGAATTAAATTCAAAAGGCACAATGCCGACTTAAGTACAAGAGGACTGACACTCTAACTTTCTATGATTTGATCATCTCCTGTGAGCCCAGTTTTACATTCCGATGTTTCACTTCAGGTTTACTGTATCCCTTGGACCTTCTTATTGACGATGAAACACAGATATTGGATCCGAATTTAATACAAAAGGCACAATGCCGAATTAAGTACAAGAGGACTGACACTCTAACTTTCTCAGATTTGAACCTCTCATGTGAGTCCAGTTATAGATTCTGATGCTTCACTTCACGTTTACAGTATACCTTGGACCATCTTATTGACGATGAAGCACAGAAATTGCATCGGAATTAAATTCAACAGGCACAAAGCCGACTTACGTACAAGAGGACTGACACTCTATATTTCTATGATTTGAACCCTGCGTGTGACTACATTTTTAGATTCCGATGCTCCACTTCAGGTTTACTGTATTCCTTGGACCTTCTTATTGACGTTGAAACACAGATATTGGACCCGAATTTAATACAAAAGGCACAATGCCGACTTAAGTACAAGAGGACTGACACTCTAACTTACAATGATTTGAACATCTCCTGAGAGTCCAGTTTTAGATTCCGATGCTTCACTTCACGTTTACTGTATACCTTGGACCATCTTATTGACGATGAAGCACAGAAATTGCATCGGAACTAAATTAAAAAGGCACAAAGCCGACTTACTTACCAGAGGACTGACACTCAAACATTCTATGATTTGAACCTCTCCTGTGACTCCAGTTTTAGATTCCGATGCTTCACTTCAAGTTTACTGTATACCTTTACCTTCTTATTGACGATGAAGCACAGAAACTGCGTCGGAATTAAATTGAAAAGGCACAATGCCGACATAAGTACAAGAGGACTGACACTCCAACTTTCTATGATTTGAACATCTCCTGTGAGTCCAGTTTTAGATTCCGATCCTACACTTCACGTTTACTGTATCCCTTGGACCTTCGTAATGACGATGAAGCACACAAATTGCGTCGGAATTAAATTCAAAAGGCACAATGCCGACTTAAGTACAAGAGGACTGACACTCTATCTTTCTATGATTTGAACCTCTCCTGTGAGTCCAGTTTTAGATTCTGATGCCTCACTTTAGGCTTAATGTATACCTTTACCTTCTTATTGACGATGATGCACAGAAATTGCGTCGGAATTAAATTCAAAAGGCACACTGCCGACTTAAGTACAAGAGGACTGACACTCTAACTTACTATGATTTGAACCTCTCCTGTGAGCCCAGTTTTAGTTTCCCATGCTACACTTCAGGTTTACTGTATCCCTTGGACCTTCTTCTTGACGATGAAGCACAGAAATTGCGTCGGAATTAAATTCAAAAGGCACAATACCTTCTTAAGTACAAGAGGACTGACACTCTAACTTTCTATGATTTTAACCTCTCCTGTGAGTCCGATTTTAGATTCCGATGCTTAACTTCAGGTTTACTCCACACCTTTACCTTCTTATTGACGATGAAACACAGAAATTGCGTCGGAATTAAATTGAAAAGGCACAATGCCGACTTAAGTACAAGAGGACTGACACACTAACTTTCTGTGATTTGAACCTCTCCTGTGACTCTAGTTTTAGATTTCGATGCTTCACTTCACGTTTACTGTATACCTTGGACCATCTTATTGTCGATGAAGCACAGAAATAGCATCGGAACTAAATTAAAAAGGCACAAAGCCGACATACGTACAAGAGGACTGACACTCAAACTTTCTATGATTTGAACCTCTCCTGTGACTCCAGTTCTAGATTCCGATGCTTCACTTCAAGTTTACTGTATACCTTTACCTTCTTATCGACGATGAAGCACAGAAATTGCGTCGGAATTAAATTGAAAAGGCACAATGCCGACTTAAGTACAAGAGGAATGACACTCTAACTTTCTATGATTTGAACATCTCCTGTGAGTCCAGTTTTACATTCCGATGCTACACTTCAAGTTTACTGTATCCCTTTTACCTTCTTATTGACGATGAAGCACACAAATTGCGTCGGAATTAAATTCAAAAGGCACAATGCCGACTTATGTACAAGAGGACTGACACTCTAACTTTCTATAATTTTAACCTCTCCTGTGAGTCCAGTTTTAGATTCCGATGCTTCACTTCAGGTTTACTGTATCCCTTGGACCTTCTTATTGACGATGAAGCACAGAAATTGCATCCGAATTTAATACAAAAGGCACAATACCGACTTAAGTACAAGAGGACTGACACTCTAACTTTCTATGATTCTAACCTCTCCTGTGAGTCCGATTTTAGATTCAGATGCTTCACTTCAGGTTTACTGTATACCTTTACCTTCTTATTGACGATGAAACACAGAAAATGCGTCGGAATTAAATTGAAAAGGATACGATGCCGACTTAAGTACAAGAGGACTGACACTGTATCTTTCTATGATTTGAACCTCGCCTGTGAGTTCAGTTTTAGATTCCGATGCTTCACTTCAAGTTTACTGTATACATTGGTCCTTCTTATTGGCGATGAAGCACAGAAATTGCATCGGAATTAAATTCAAAATTCACAATGCCGACTTAAGTACAAGAGGACGGACACACTAACTTTCTATGATTTGATCATCTCCTGTGAGTCCAGTTTTACATTCCGATGCTTCACTTCAGGATTACTGTATCCCTTGGACCTTCTTATTGACGATGAACCACAGATATTGGATCCGAATTTAATACAAAAGGCACAATGCCGACTTAAGTACAAGAGGACTGGCACTCTAACTTTCTATGATTTGAACCTCTCCTGTGAGTCCAGTTTTACATTCCGATGCTTCACTCATGTTTACTTTATCCGTTGGACCTTCTTATTGCCGATGAAACACAGAAATTCCATCGGAATGAAATTCAAAAGGCACAATGCCGACTTAAGTACAAGAGGACTGACACTCTAACTTTCTATGATTTGAACCTCTCCTGTGAATCCAGTTTTAGATTCCGATGCTTCACTTCACGTTTACTGTATACCTTGGACCTTCTTATTGACGATGATACACAGAAATTGCATCCGAATTTAGTACATAAGGCACAATGCCGACTTAAGAACAAGAGGACTGACAATCTAACTTTCTATGATTTGAACCTCTCCTGTGAGTCCAGTTTTAGATTCCGATGCTTCACTTCAGGTTTACTGTATCCCTTGGACCTTCTTATTGACGATGAAGCACAGAAATTGCGTCGGAATTAAATTCAAAAAGCACAATGCCGACTTAAGTACAAGAGGACTGACACTCTAACTTTCTATGATTTGAACCTCTCCTGTGAGTCCAGTTTTAGATTCCGATGCTTCACTTCAGGTTTACTGTATACCTTTACCTTCTTACTGATGATGAAACACAGAAATTGCGTCGGAATTAAATTGAAAAGGCACAATGCCGACTTAAGTACAAGAGGACTGACACTCTATCTTACTATGATTTGAACCTGTCCTGTGAGTCCAGTTTTAGTTTCCGATGCTACACTTCAGGTTTACTGTATCCCTTGGACCTTCTTATTAACTATGAAGAACAGAAATTTCGTTGGAAATAAATTCAGAAGGCACGATGCCGTCTTAAGTACAAGAGGAGTGACACTATAACTTTCTATGATTTGAACCTCTCCTGTGAGTCCAGATTTCGATTCCGATGCTTCACTTCAGGTTTACTGTATCCCTTGGACCTTCTTAGTGACGATGAAACACAGAAATTGCATCGGAATTAAATTCAAAAGGCACAATGCCGACTTAAGTACAAGAGGACTTTCACTCTAACTTTCTTTGATTTGGACCTGTCCTGTGAGTCCAGTTTTAGATTCCGATGCTTCCCTTCACGTTTACTGTATTCCTTGGACGTTCTTATTGACGATGAAGCACAGAAATTGCATCCGAATTTAATACAAAAGGCACAATGCCGACTTAAGTACAAGAGGACTGACGCTCTAACATTCTATGATTTGAACGTCTTCTGTGAGTCCAGTTTTAGATTCCCATGCTTCACTTCAGGTTTACTGTATACCTTGGAACTTCTTATTGACCATGAAGCACAGAAATTGCGTCGGAATTAAATTGAAAAGACACAATGCCGAATAAGTACAAGAGGACTGACACTCTAACTTTCTCTGATTTGAACCTCTCCTGTGAGTCCAGTTTTAGATTCCGATGCTTCACTTCACGATTACTGTATACCTTGGGCCTTCTTATTGACGATGGAACACAGAAATTGCATCCGAATTTAATACAAAAGGCACAATGCGGACTTAAGTACAAGAGGACTGACACTCTAACTTTCAATGATTTGAACCTCTCCTGTGAGTCCAGTTTTACATTCCTATGCTTCACTTCAGGGTTACTGTATCTCTTGGACCTTCTTATTGACGATGAAGCACAGAAATTGCGTCGGAATTAAATTCAAAAGGCACAATACCTTCTTAAGTACAAGAGGACTGACACTCTAACTTTCTATGATGTTAACCTCTCCTGTGAGTCCGATTTTAGATTCCGATGCTTCACTTCAGGTTTACTCCACACCTTTACCTTCTTATTGACGATGAAACACAGAAATTGCGTCGGAATTAAATTGAAAAGGCACAATGCCGACTTAAGTACAAGAGGACTGACACACTAACTTTCTGTGATTTGAACCTCTCCTGTGACTCTAGTTTTAGATTTCGATGCTTCACTTCACGTTTACTGTATACCTTGGACCATCTTATTGTCGATGAAGCACAGAAATTGCATCGGAACTAAATTAAAAAGGCACAAAGCCGACATACGTACAAGAGGACTGACACTCAAACTTTCTATGATTTGAACCTCTCCTGTGACTCCAGTTCTAGATTCCGATGCTTCACTTCAAGTTTACTGTATACCTTTACCTTCTTATCGACGATGAAGCACAGAAATTGCGTCGGAATTAAATTCTTAAGGCACAATGCCGACTTAAGTACAAGAGGACTGACACTCTAACGTTCTATGATTTGAACATCTCCTGTGAGTCCAGTTTTAGATTCCGATGCTACACTTCAAGTTTACTGTATCCCTTTTACCTTCTTATTGACGATGAAGCACACAAATTGCGTCGGAATTAAATTCAAAAGGCACAATGCCGACTTATGTACAAGATGACTGACACTCTAACTTTCTATGATTTTAACCTCTCCTGTGAGTCCAGTTTTAGATTCCGATGCTTCACTTCAGGTTTACTGTATCCCTTGGACCTTCTTATTGACGATGAAGCACTGAAATTGCATCCGAATTTAATACAAAAGGCACAATACCGACTTAAGTAGAAGAGGACTGACACTCTAACTTTCTATGATTCTAACCTCTCCTGTGAGTCCGATTTTAGATTCCGATGCTTCACTTCAGGTTTACAGTATACCTTTACCTTCTTAATGACGATGAAACACAGAAAATGCGTCGGAATTAAATTGAAAAGGATACGATGCCGACTTAAGTACAAGAGGACTGACACTGTATCTTTCTATGATTTGAACCTCTCCTGTGAGTTCAGTTTTAGATTCCGATGGTTCACTTCAGGTTTACTGTATACATTGGTCCTTCTTATTGACGATGAAGCACAGAAATTGCATCGGAATTAAATTCAAAATTCACAATGCCGACTTAAGTACAAGAGGACGGACACACTAACATTCTATGATTTGATCATCTCCTGTGAGTCCAGTTTTACATTCCGATGCTTCACTTCAGGATTACTGTATCCCTTGGACCTTCTTATTGACGATGAACCACAGATATTGGATCCGAATTTACAAAAGGCACAATGCCGACTTAAGTACAAGAGGACTGGCACTCTAACTTTCTATGATTTGAACCTCTCCTGTGAGTCCAGTTTTACATTCCGATGCTTCACTCATGTTTACTTTATCCGTTGGACCTTCTTATTGCCGATGAAACACAGAAATTCCATCGGAATGAAATTCAAAAGGCACAATGCCGACTTAAGTACAAGAGGACTGACACTCTAACTTTCTATGATTTGAACCTCTCCTGTGAATCCAGTTTTAGATTCCGATGCTTCACTTCACGTTTACTGTATACCTTGGACCTTCTTATTGACGATGATACACAGAAATTGCATCCGAATTTAGTACAAAAGGCACAATGCCGACTTAAGAACAAGAGGACTGACAATCTAACTTTCTATGATTTGAACCTCTCCTGTGAGTCCAGTTTTAGATTCCGATGCTTCACTTCAGGTTTACTGTATCCCTTGGACCTTCTTATTGACGATGAAGCACAGAAATTGCGTCGGAATTAAATTCAAAATGCACAAAGCCGACTTAAGTACAAGAGGACTGACACTCTAACTTTCTATGATTTGAACCTCTCCTGTGAGTCCAGTATTAGATTCCGATGCTTCACTTCAGGTTTACTGTATACCTTTACCTTCTTATTGATGATGAAACACAGAAATTGCGTCGGAATTAAATTGAAAAGGCACAATGCCGACTTAAGTACAAGAGGACTGACACTCTAACTTACTATGATATGAACCTGTCCTGTGAGTGCAGTTTTAGTTTCCGATGCTACACTTCAGGTTTACTGTATCCCTTGGACCTTCTTATTAACTATGAAGCACAGAAATTTCGTTGGAAATAAATTCAGAAGGCACGATGCCGTCTTAAGTACAAGAGGAATGACACTATAACTTTCTATGATTTGAACCTCTCCTGTGAGTCCAGTTTTCGATTCCGATGCTTCACTTCAGGTTTACTGTATCCCTTGGACCTTCTTAGTGACGATGAAACACAGAAATTGCATCGGAATTAAATTCAAAAGGCACAATGCCGACATAAGTACAAGAGGACTGGCACTCTAACTTTCTTTGATTTGGACCTGTCCTCTGAGTCCAGTTTTAGATCCCGATGCTTCCCTTCACGTTTACTGTATTCCTTGGACGTTCTTATTGACGATGAAGCACAGAAATTGCATCCGAATTTAATACAAAAGACACAATGCCGACTTAAGTACAAGAGGACTGACGCTCTAACATTCTATGATTTGAACGTCTTCTGTGAGTCCAGTTTTAGATTCCCATGCATCACTTCAGGTTTACTGTATACCTTGGAACTTCTTATTGACCATGAAGCACAGAAATTGCGTCGGAATTAAATTGAAAAGACACAATGCCGAATAAGTACAAGAGGACTGACACTCTAACTTTCTCTGATTTGAACCTCTCCTGTGAGTCCAGTTTTAGATTCCGATGCTTCACTTCACGATTACTGTATACCTTGGGCCTCCTTATTGACGATGGAACACAGAAATTGCATCCGAATTTAATACAAAAGGCACAATGCGGACTTAAGTACAAGAGGACTGACACTCTAACTTTCAATGATTTGAACCTCTCCTGTGAGTCCAGTTTTACATTCCTATGCTTCACTTCAGGGTTACTGTATCTCTTGGACCTTCTTATTGACGATGAAGCACAGAAATTGCGTCGGAATTAAATTCAAAAGGCACAATACCTTCTTAAGTACAAGAGGACTGACACTCTAACTTTCTATGATGTTAACCTCTCCTGTGAGTCCGATTTTAGATTCCGATGCTTCACTTCAGGTTTACTCCACACCTTTTCCTTCTTATTGACGATGAAACACAGAAATTGCGTCGGAATTAAATTGAAAAGGCACAATGCCGACTTAAGTACAAGAGGACTGACACACTAACTTTCTGTGATTTGAACCTCTCCTGTGACTCTAGTTTTAGATTTCGATCCTTCACTTCACGTTTACTGTATACCTTGGACCATCTTATTGTCGATGAAGCACAGAAATTGCATCGGAACTAAATTAAAAAGGCACAAAGCCGACATACGTACAAGAGGACTGACACTTAAACTTTCTATGATTTGAACCTCTCCTGTAACTCCAATTCTAGATTCCGATGCTTCACTTCAAGTTTACTGTATACCTTTACCTTCTTATCGACGATGAAGCTCAGAAATTGCGTCGGAATTAAATTGAAAAGGCACAATGCCGACTTAAGTACAAGAGGACTGACACTCTAACTTTCTATGATTTGAACATCTCCTGTGAGTCCAGTTTTAGATTCCGATGCTACACTTCAAGTTTACTGTATCCCTTTTACCTTCTTATTGACGATGAAGCACACAAATTGCGTCGGAATTAAATTCAAAAGGCACAATGCCGACTTATGTACAAGAGGACTGACAATCTAACTTTCTATGATTTTAACCTCTCCTGTGAGACCAGTTTTAGATTCCGATGCTTCACTTCAGGTTTACTGTATCCCTTGGACCTTCTTATTGACGATGAAGCACAGAAATTGCATCCGAATTTAATACAAAAGGCACAATACCGACTTAAGTACAAGAGGACTGACACTCTAACTTTCTATGATTCTAACCTCTCCTGTGAGTCCGATTTTAGATTCCGATGCTTCACTTCAGGTTTACTGTATACCTTTACCTTCTTATTGACGATGAAACACAGAAAATGCGTCGGAATTAAATTGAAAAGGATACGATGCCGACTTAAGTACAAGAGGACTGACACTGAATCTTTCTATGATTTGAACCTCTCCTGTGAGTTCAGTTTTAGATTCCGATGGTTCACTTCAGGTTTACTGTATACATTGGTCCTTCTTATTGACGATGAAGCACAGAAATTGCATCGGAATTAAATTCAAAATTCACAATGCCGACTTATGTACAAGAGGACGGACACACTAACTTTCTATGATTTGATCATCTCCTGTGAGTCCAGTTTTACATTCCGATGCTTCACTTCAGGATTACAGTATCCCTTGGACCTTCTTATTGACGATGAACCACAGATATTGGATCCGAATTTAATACAAAAGGCACAATGCCGACTTAAGTACAAGAGGACTGGCACTCTAACTTTCTATGATTTGAACCTCTCCTGTGAGTCCAGTTTTACATTCCGATGCTTCACTCATGTTTACTTTATCCGTTGGACCTTCTTATTGCCGATGAAACACAGAAATTCCATCGGAATGAAATTCAAAAGGCACAATGCCGACTTAAGTACAAGAGGACTGACACTCTAACTTTCTATGATTTGAACCTCTCCTGTGAATCCAGTTTTAGATTCCGATGCTTCACTTCACGTTTACTGTATACCTTGGACCTTCTTATTGACGATGATACACAGAAATTGCATCCGAATTTAGTACAAAAGGCACAATGCCGACTTAAGAACAAGAGGACTGACAATCTAACTTTCTATGATTTGAACCTCTCCTGTGAGTCCAGTTTTAGATTCCGATGCTTCACTTCAGGTTTACTGTATCCCTTGGACCTTCTTATTGACGATGAAGCACAGAAATTGCGTCGGAATTAAATTCAAAATGCACAAAGCCGACTTAAGTACAAGAGGACTGACACTCTAACTTTCTATGATTTGAACCTCTCCTGTGAGTCCAGTTTTAGATTCCGATGCTTCACTTCAGGTTTACTGTATACCTTTACCTTCTTATTGATGATGAAACACAGAAATTGCGTCGGAATTAAATTGAAAAGGCACAATGCCGACTTAAGTACAAGAGGACTGACACTCTAACTTACTATGATTTGAACCTGTCCTGTGAGTCCAGTTTTAGTTTCCGATGCTACACTTCAGGTTTACTGTATCCCTTGGACCTTCTTATTAACTATGAAGCACAGAAATTTCGTTGGAAATAAATTCAGAAGGCACGATGCCGTCTTAAGTACAAGAGGAATGACACTATAACTTTCTATGATTTGAACCTCTCCTGTGAGTCCAGTTTTCGATTCCGATGCTTCACTTCAGGTTTACTGTATCCCTTGGACCTTCTTAGTGACGATGAAACACAGAAATTGCATCGGAATTAAATTCAAAAGTCACAATGCCGACTTAAGTACAAGAGGACTGGCACTCTAACTTTCTTTGATTTGGACCTGTCCTGTGAGTCCAGTTTTAGATCCCGATGCTTCCCTTCACGTTTACTGTATTCCTTGGACGTTCTTATTGACGATGAAGCACAGAAATTGCATCCGAATTTAATACAAAAACCACAATGCCGACTTAAGTACAAAAGGACTGACGCTCTAAGATTCTATGATTTGAACGTCTTCTGTGAGTCCAGTTTTAGTTTCCCATGCTTCACTTCAGGTTTACTGTATACCTTGGAACTTCTTATTGACCATGAAGCACAGAAATTGCGTCGGAATTAAATTGAAAAGACACAATGCCGAATAAGTACAAGAGGACTGACACTCTAACTTTCTCTGATTTGAACCTCTCCTGTGAGTCCAGTTTTAGATTCCGATGCTTCACTTCACGATTACTGTATACCTTGGGCCTTCTTATTGACGATGGAACACAGAAATTGCATCCGAATTTAATACAAAAGGCACAATGCGGACTTAAGTACAAGAGGACTGACACTCTAACTTTCAATGATTTGAACCTCTCCTGTGAGTCCAGTTTTACATTCCTATGCTTCACTTCAGGGTTACTGTATCTCTTGGACCTTCTTATTGACGATGAAGCACAGAAATTGCGTCGGAATTAAATTCAAAAGGCACAATGCCGACTTAAGTATAAGAGGACAGACACTCTAACTTTCTATGATTTGAACCTCTCCTGTGAATCCAGTTTTCAATTCCGATGCCTCACTTCAGGTATAATGTATACCTTTACCTTTTTATTGACGATGAAGCACAGAAATTGCGTCGGAATTAAATTCAAAAGGCACACTGCCGACTTAAGTACAAGAGGACTGACACTCTAACTTACTATGATTTGAACCTCTCCTGTGAGTCCAGTTTTAGTTTCCGATGCTACACTTCAGGTTTACTGTATCCCTTGGACCTTCTTATTGACGATGAAGCACTGAAATTTCGTCGGAGTTAAATTCAAAAGGCACGATGTCGACTTAAGTACAAGTGGACTGACACTCCAACTTTCTATGATTTGAACCTCTCCTGTGAGTCCAGTTTTGGATTCCGATGCTTCACTTCAGGTTTACTGTATCCCTTGGACCATCTTATTGACGATGAAGCACAGAAATTGCATCCGAATTTAATACAAAAGGCACAATACCGACTTAAGTACAAGAGGACTGGCACTCTAACTTTCTATGATTTTAACCTCTCCTGTGAGTCCAATTTTAGATTCCGATGCTTCACTTCAGGTTTACTGTATGCCTTTACCTTCTTATTGACGATGAAAAACCGAAATTGCGTCATAATTAAATTGAAAAGGCGCAATGCCGACTTAAGTACAAGAGGACTGACACTCTAACTTTCTATGATTTGAACCTCTCCTGTGAGTCCAGTTTTAGATTCCGATGCTTCACTTCAGGTTTACTGTATACCTTGGACCTTCTTATTGACGATGAAGCTCACAAATTGCAACCGAATTTTATACAAAAGGCACAATGCTGACTTAAGTACAAGAGGAGTGACACTCTAACTTTATAAGATTTGAACCTCTCCTGTGAGTCCAGTTTTAGATTCCGATGTTTCACTTCACATTTACTGTATACCTTGGATCATCTTATTGACGATGAAGCACAGAAATTGCATTGGAAGTAAATTCAAAAGGCACAAAGGGACTTACGTACAAGAGTACTGACACTCTAACTTTCTATGATTTGAACCTCTCCTGTGAGTCCAGTTTTAGATTCCGATGCTTCACTTCAAGTTTACTGTATACCTTGGACCTTCTTATTGACGATGAAGCACAGAAATTGCGTCGGAATTAAATTCAAAAGGCACACTGCCGACTTAAGTACAAGAGGACTGACACTCTAACTTACTATGATTTGAACCTCTCCTGTGAGCCCAGTTTTAGTTTCCCATGCTACACTTCAGGTTTACTGTATCCCTTGGACCATCTTCTTGACGATGAAGCACAGAAATTGCGTCGGAATTAAATTCAAAAGGCACAATACCTTCTTAAGTACAAGAGGACTGACACTCTAACTTTCTATGATTTTAACCTCTCCTGTGAGTCCGATTTTAGATTCCGATGCTTCACTTCAGGTTTACTCCACACCTTTACCTTCTTATTGACGATGAAACACATAAATTGCGTCGGAATTAAATTGAAAAGGCACAATGCCGACTTAAGTACAAGAGGACTGACACTCTAACTTACTATGATTTGAACCTGTCCTGAGAGTCCAGTTTTAGTTTCCGATGCTACACTTCAGGTTAACTGTATCCCTTGGACCTTCTTATTAACTATGAAGCACAGAAATTTCGTTGGAGATAAATTCAGAAGGCACGATGCCGTCTTAAGTACAAGAGGACTGACACTATAACTTTCTATGATTTGAACCTCCCCTGTGAGACCAGTTTTCGATTCCGATGCTTCACTTCAGGTTTACTGTATCCCTTGGACCTTCTTAGTGACGATGAAACACAGAAATTGCATCGGAATTAAATTCAAAAGGCACAATGCCGACTTAAGTACAAGAGGACTGGCACTCTAACTTTCTATGATTTGGACCTGTCCTGTGAGTCCAGTTTTAGATTCCGATGCTTCCCTTCACGTTTACTGTATTCCTTGGACGTTCTTATTGACGATGAAGCACAGAAATTGCATCCGAATTTAATACAAAAGGTACAATGCCGACTTAAGTACAAGAGGACTGACGCTCTAACTTTCTATGATTTGAACGTCTTCTGTGAGTCCAGTTTTAGATTCCCATGCTTCACTTCAGGTTTACTGTATACCTTGGAACTTCTTATTGACCATGAAGCACAGAAATTGCGTCGGAATTAAATTGAAAAGACACAATGCCGAATAAGTACAAGAGGACTGACACTCTAATTTTCTCTGATTTGAACCTCTCCTGTGAGTCCAGTTTTAGATTCCGATGCTTCACTTCACGATTACTGTATACCTTGGGCCTTCTTATTCACGATGGAACACAGAAATTGCATCCGAATTTAATACAAAAGGCACAATGCGGACTTAAGTACAAGAGGACTGACACTCTAACTTTCAATGATTTGAACCTCTCCTGTGAGTCCAGTTTTACATTCCTATGCTTCACTTCAGGGTTACTGTATCTCTTGGACCTTGTTGTTGACGATGAAGCACAGAAATTGCGTCGTAATTAAATTCAAAAGGCACAATGCCGACTTAAGTATAAGAGGACAGACACTCTAACTTTCTATGATTTGATCCTCTCCTGTGAATCCAGTTTTAAATTCCGATGCCTCACTTCAGGTATAATGTATACCTTTACCTTTTTATTGACGATGAAGCACAGAAATTGCGTCGGAATTAAATTCAAAAGGCACACTGCCGACTAAAGTACAAGAGGACTGACACTCTAACTTACTATGATTTGAACCTCTCCTGTGTGTCCAGTTTTAGTTTCCGATGCTACCCTTCAGGTTTACTGTATCCCTTGGACCTTCTTATTGACGATGAAGCACTGAAATTTCGTCGGAGTTAAATTCAAAAGGCACGATGTCGACTTAAGTACAAGAGGACTGACACTCTAACTTTCTATGATTTGAACCTCTCCTGTGAGTCCAGTTTAAGATTCCGATGCTACACTTCCGGTTTACTGTATCCCTTGGACCATCTTATTGACGATGAAGCACAGAAATTGCATCCGAATTTAATACAAAAGGCACAATACCGACTTAAGTACAAGAGGACTGGCACTCTAACTTTCTATGGTTTTAACCTCTCCTGTGAGTCCAATTTTAGATTCCGATGCTTCACTTCAGGTTTACTGTATGCCTTTACCTTCTTATTGACGATGAAAAACAGAAATTGCGTCATAATTAAATTGAAAAGGCGCAATGCCGACTTAAGTACAAGAGGACTGACACTCTAACTTTCTATGATGTGAACCTCTCCTGTGAGTCCAGTTTTAGATTCCGATGCTTCACTTCAGGTTTACTGTATACCTTGGACCTTCTTATTGACGATGAAGCTCACAAATTGCAACCGAATTTTATACAAAAGGCACAATGCCGACTTAAGTACAAGAGGACTGACACTCTAACTTTCTATGATTTGAACCCTGCGTGTGACTACATTTTTAGATTCCGATGCTCCACTTCAGGTTTACTGTATTCCTTGGACCTTCTTATTGACGTTGAAACACAGATATTGGACCCGAATTTAATAGAAAAGGCACAATGCCGACTTAAGTACAAGAGGACTGACACTCTAACTTTCTATGATTTGAACCTCTCCTGAGAGTCCAGTTTTAGATTCCGATGCTTCACTTCACGTTTACTGTATACCTTGGACCATCTTATTGACGAAGAAGCACAGAAATTGCATCGGAACTAAATTAAAAAGGCACAAAGCCGACTTACGTACCAGAGGACTGACACTCAAACATTCTATGATTTGAACCTCTCCTGTGACTCCAGTTTTAGATTCCGATGCTTCACTTCAAGTTTACTGTATACCTTTACCTCCTTATTGACGATGAAGCACAGAAATTGCGTCGGAATTAAATTGAAAAGGCACATTGCCGACATAAGTACAAGAGGACTGACACTCCAACTTTCTATGATTTGAACATCTCCTGTGAGTCCAGTTTTAGATTCCGATCCTACACTTCACGTTTACTGTATCCCTTGGACCTTCTTATTAATGATGAAGCACACAAATTGCGTCGGAATTAAATTCAAAAGGCACAATGCCGACTTAAGTACAAGAGGACTGACACTCTATCTTTCTATGATTTGAACCTCTCTTGTGAGTCCAGTTTTAGATTCCGATGCCTCACTTCAGGCTTAATGTATACCTTTACCTTCTTATTGACGATGATGCACAGAAATTGCGTCGGAATTAAATTCAAAAGGCACACTGCCGACTTAAGTACAAGAGGACTGACACTCTAACTTACTATGATTTGAACCTCTCCTGTGAGCCCAGTTTTAGTTTCCCATGCTACACTTCAGGTTTACTGTATCCCTTGGACCTTCTTCTTGACGATGAAGCACAGAAATTGCGTCGGAATTAAATTCAAAAGGCACAATACCTTCTTAAGTACAAGAGGACTGACACTCTTACTTTCTATGATTTTAACCTCTCCTGTGAGTCCGATTTTAGATTCCGATGCTTCACTTCAGGTTTACTCCACACCTTTACCTTCTTATTGACGATGAAACACAGAAATTGCGTCGGAATTAAATTGAAAAGGCACAGTGCCGACTTCAGTACAAGAGGACTGACACTCTAACTTACTATGATTTGAACCTGTCCTGTGAGTCCAGTTTTAGTTTCCGATGCTACACTTCTGGTTTACTGTATCCCTTGGACCTTCTTATTAACTATGAAGCACAGAAATTTCGTTGGAGATAAATTCAGAAGACACGATGCCGTCTTAAGTACAAGAGGACTGACGCTCTAACTTTCTATGATTTGAACGTCTTCTGTGAGTCCAGTTTTAGATTCCCATGCTTCACTTCAGGTTTACTGTATACCTTGGAACTTCTTATTGACCATGAAGCACAGAAATTGCGTCGGAATTAAATTGAAAAGACACAATGCCGAATAAGTACAAGAGGACTGACACTCTAACTTTCTCTGATTTGAACCTCTCCTGTGAGTCCAGTTTTAGATTCCGATGCTTCACTTCACGATTACTGTATACCTTGGGCCTTCTTATTGACGATGGAACACAGAAATTGCATCCGAATTTAATACAAAAGGCACAATGCGGACTTAAGTACAAGAGGACTGACACTCTAACTTTCAATGATTTGAACGTCTCCTGTGAGTCCAGTTTTACATTCCTATGCTTCACTTCAGGGTTACTGTATCTCTTGGACCTTCTTATTGACGATGAAGCACAGAAATTGCGTCGGAATTAAATTCAAAAGGCACAATGCCGACTTAAGTATAAGAGGACAGACACTCTAACTTTCTATGATTTGAACCTCTCCTGTGAATCCAGTTTTGAATTCCGATGCCTCACTTCAGGTATAATGTATACCTTTACCTTTTTATTGACGATGAAGCACAGAAATTGCGTCGGAATTAAATTCAAAAGGCACACTGCCGACTTAAGTACAAGAGGACTGACACTCTAACTTACTATGATTTGAACCTCTCCTGTGTGTCCAGTTTTAGTTTCCGATGCTACACTTAAGGTTTACTGTATCCCTTGGACCTTCTTATTGACGATGAAGCACTGAAATTTCGTCGGAGTTAAATTCAAAAGGCACGATGTCGACTTAAGTACAAGAGGACTGACACTCTAACTTTCTATGATTTGAACCTCTCCTGTGAGTCCAATTTTAGATTCCGATGCTTCACTTCAGGTTTACTGTATCCCTTGGACCATCTTATTGACGATGAAGCACAGAAATTGCATCCGAATTTAATACAAAAGGCACAATACCGACTTAAGTACAAGAGGACTGGCACTCTAACTTTCTATGGTTTTAACCTCTCCTGTGAGTCCAATTTTAGATTCCGATGCTTCACTTCAGGTTTACTGTAGGCCTTTACCTTCTTATTGACGATGAAAAACAGAAATTGCGTCATAATTAAATTGAAAAGGCGCAATGCCGAATTAA
This sequence comes from Schistocerca serialis cubense, assembly GCF_023864345.2. Lineage (NCBI taxonomy): Eukaryota > Metazoa > Arthropoda > Insecta > Orthoptera > Acrididae > Schistocerca > Schistocerca serialis. The sequence continues at coordinate 20,828,940 of NC_064647.1, read as the reverse complement.
GTACAAGAGGACTGACACTCTAACTTTCTCAGATTTGAACCTTCATGTGAGTCCAGTTTTAGATTCCGATGCTTCACTTCACGTTTACAGTATACCTTGGACCATCTTATTGACGATGAAGCACAGAAATTGCATCGGAATTAAATTCAACAGGCACAAAGCCGACTTACGTACAAGAGGACTGACACTCTAACTTTCTATGATTTGAACCCTGCGTGTGACTACATTTTTAGATTCCGATGCTCCACTTCAGGTTTACTGTATTCCTTGGACCTTCTTATTGACGTTGAAACACAGATATTGGACCGGAATTTAATACAAAAGGCACAATGCCGACTTAAGTACAAGAGGACTGACACTCAAACTTTCTATGATTTGAACCTCTCCTGAGAGTCCAGTTTTAGATTCCGATGCTTCACTTCACGTTTACTGTATACCTTGGACCATCTTATTGACGATGAAGCACAGAAATTGCATCGGAACTAAATTAAAAAGGCACAAAGCCGACTTACGTACCAGAGGACTGACACTCAAACATTCTATGATTTGAACCTCTCCTGTGACTCCAGTTTTAGATTCCGATGCTTCACTTCAAGTTTACTGTATACCTTTACCTCCTTATTGACGATGAAGCACAGAAATAGCGTCGGAATTAAATTGAAAAGGCACAATGCCGACATAAGTACAAGAGGACTGACACTCCAACTTTCTATGATTTGAACATCTCCTGTGAGTCCAGTTTTAGATTCCGATCCTACACTTCACGTTTACTGTATCCCCTGGATCTTCTTATTGACGATGAAGCACACAAATTGCGTCGGAATTAAATTCAAAAGGTACAATGCCGACTTAAGTGCAAGAGGACTGACACACTAACTTTCTGTGATTTGAACCTCTCCTGTGACTCTAGTTTTAGATTTCGATGCTTCACTTCACGTTTACTGTTTACCTTGGACCATCTTATTGTCGATGAAGCACAGAATTTGCATCGGAACTAAATTAAAAAGGCACAAAGCCGACATACGTACAAGAGGACTGACACTCAAACTTTCTATGATTTGAACCTACCCTGTGACTCCAGTTCTAGATTCCGATGCTTCACTTCAAGTTTACTGTATACCTTTACCTTCTTATCGACGATCAAGCACAGAAATTGCGTCGGAATTAAATTGAAAAGGCACAATGCCGACTTAAGTACAAGAGGACTGACACTCTAACTTTCTATGATTTGAACATCTCCTGTGAGTCCAGTTTTAGATTCCGATGCTACACTTCAAGTGTACTGTATCCCTTTTACCTTCTTATTGACGATGAAGCACACAAATTGCGTCGGAATTAAATTCAAAAGGCACAATGCCGACTTATGTACAAGAGGACTGACACTCTAACTTTCTATGATTTTAACCTCTCCTGTGAGTCCAGTTTTAGATTCCGATGCTTCACTTCAGGTTTACTGTATCCCTTGGACCTTCTTATTGACGATGAAGCATAGAAATTGCATCCGAATTTAATACAAAAGGCACAATACCGACTTAAGTACAAGAGGACTGACACTCTAACTTTCTATGATTCTAACCTCTCCTGTGAGTCCGATTTTAGATTCCGATGCTTCACTTCAGGTTTACTGTATACCTTTACCTTCTTATTGACGATGAAACACAGAAAATGCGTCGGAATTAAATTGAAAAGGATACGATGCCGACTTAAGTACAAGAGGACTGACACTGTATCTTTCTATGATTTGAACCTCTCCTGTGAGTTCAGTTTTAGATTCCGATGCTTCACTTCAGGTTTACTGTATACATTGGTACTTCTTATTGACGATGAAGCACAGAAATTGCATCGGAATTAAATTCAAAATTCACAATGCCGACTTAAGTACAAGAGGACGGACACACTAACTTTCTATGATTTGATCATCTCCTGTGAGTCCAGTTTTACATTCCGATGCTTCACTTCAGGATTACTGTATCCCTTGGACCTTCTTATTGACGATGAACCACAGATATTGGATCCGAATTTAATACAAAAGGCACAATGCCGACTTAAGTACAAGAGGACTGGCACTCTAACATTCTATGATTTGAACCTCTCCTGTTAGTCCAGTTTTACATTCCGATGCTTCACTCATGTTTACTTTATCCGTTGGACCTTCTTATTGCCGATGAAACAGTGAAATTCCATCGGAATGAAATTCAAAAGGCACAATGCCGACTTAAGTACAAGAGGACTGACACTCTAACTTTCTATGATTTGAACCTCTCCTGTGAATCCAGTTTTAGATTCCGATACTTCACTTCACGTTTACTGTATTCCTTGGACCTTCTTATTGACGATGATACACAGAAATTGCATCCGAATTTAGTACAAAAGGCACAATGCCGACTTAAGAACAAGAGGACTGACACTCTAACTTTCTATGATTTGAACCTCTCCTGTGAGTCCAGTTTCAGTTTCCGATGCTTCACTTCAGGTTTACTGTATCCCTTGGACCTTCTTATTGACGATGAAGCACAGAAATTGCGTCGGAATTAAATTCAAAATGCACAAAGCCGACTTAAGTACAAGAGGACTGACACTAACTTTCTATGATTTGAACCTCTCCTGTGAGTCCAGTTTTAGATTCCGATGCTTCACTTCAGGTTTACTGTATACCTTTACCTTCTTATTGATGATGAAACACAGAAATTGCGTCGGAATTAAATTGAAAAGGCACAATGCCGACTTAAGTACAAGAGGACTGACACTCTAACTTACTATGATTTGAACCCGTCCTGTGAGTCCAGTTTTAGTTTCCGATGCTACACTTCAGGTTTACTGTATCCCTTGGACCTTCTTATTAACTATGAAGCACAGAAATTTCGTTGGAGATAAATTCAGAAGGCACGATGCCGTCTTAAGTACAAGAGGACTCACACTATAACTTTCTATGATTTGAACCTCTCCTGTGAGTCCAGTTTCCGATTCCGAAGATTCACTTCAGGTTTAATGTATCCCTTAAACCTTCTTAGTGACGATGAAACACAGATATTGCATCGGAATTAAGTTCAAAAGGCACAATGCCGACTTAAGTACAAGAGGACTGGTACTCTAACTTTCTACGATTTGGACCTGTCCTGTGAGTCCAGTTTTAGATTCCGATGCTTCACTTCAGGTTTACTGTATCCCTTGGACCTTCTTATTGACGATGAAGCACAGAAATTGCATCCGAATTTAATACAAAAGGCACAATACCGATTTAAGAACAAGAGGACTGACACTCTAACTTTCTATGATTCTAACCTCTCCTGTGAGTCCGATTTTAGATTCTGATGCTTCACTTCAGGTTTACTGTATACCTTTACCTTCTTATTGACGATGAAACACAGAAAATGCGTCGGAATTAAATTGAAAAGGATACGATGCCGACTTAAGTACAAGAGGACTGACACTGTATCTTTCTATGATTTGAACCTCTCCTGTGAGTTCAGTTTTAGATTCCGATGCTTCACTTCAGGTTTACTGTATACATTGGTCCTTCTTATTGACGATGAAGCACAGAAATTGCATCGGAATTAAATTCAAAAGGCACAATGCCGACTTAAGTACAAGAGGACGGACACACTAACTTTCTATGATTTGATCATCTCCGGTGAGTCCAGTTTTACATTCCGATGCTTCACTTCAGGTTTACTGTATCCCTTGGACCTTCTTATTGACGATGAACCACAGATATTGGATCCGAATTTAATACGAAAGGCACAATGCCGACTTAAGTACAAATGGAATGGCACTCTAACTTTCTATGATTTGAACCTCTCCTGTGAGTCCAGTTTTAAATTCCGATGCTTCATTTCACGTTTACTGTATACCTTGGACCATCTTATTGACGATGAAGCACAGAAATTGCATCGGAACTAAATTCAAAAGGCACTAAGCCGACTAACGTACAAGAGGACTGACACTCTAACTTTCTATGATTTGAACCTCTCCTGTGAGTCCAGTTTTACATTCCGATGCTTCACTCATGTTTACTTTATCCGTTGGACCTTCTTATTGCCGATGAAACACAGAAATTCCATCGGAATTAAATTTAAAAGGCACAATGCCGACTTAAGTACAAGAGGACTGACACTCTAACTTTCTATGATTTGAACCTCTCCTGTGAATCCAGTTTTAGATTCCGATGCTTCACTTCACATTTACTGTATACCTTGGACCTTCTTATTGACGATGATACACAGAAATTGCATCCGAATTTAGTACAAAAGGCACAATGCCGACTTAAGAACAAGAGGACTGACACTCTAACTTTCTATGATTTGAACCTCTCCTGTGAGTCCAGTTTTAGATTCCGATGCTACACTTCAAGTTTACTGTATCCCTTGGACCTTCTTATTGACGATGAAGCACAGAAATTGCGTCGGAATTAAATTCAAAATGCACAAAGCTGACTTAAGTACAAGAGGACTGACACTCTAACTTTCTATGATTTTAACCTCTCCTGTGAGTCCAGTTTTAGATTCCGATGCTTCACTTCAGGTTTACTGTATACCTTTACCTTCTTATTGATGATGAAACACAGAAATTGCGTAGGAATTAAATTGAAAAAAAAAACAATGCCGACTTAAGTACAAGAGGACTGACACTCTAACATTCTATGATTTGAACCTCTCCTGTGAGTCCAGTTTTTGATTCCGATGCTACACTTCAGGTTTACTGTATCCCTTGGACCTTCTTATTAACTATGAAGCACAGAAATTGCGTCGGAATTAAATTCAAAATGCACAAAGCCGACTTAAGTACAAGAGGACTGACACTAACTTTCTATGATTTGAACCTCTCCTGTGAGTCCAGTTTTAGATTCCGATGCTTCACTTCAGGTTTACTGTATACCTTTACCTTCTTATTGATGATGAAACACAGAAATTGCGTCGGAATTAAATTGAAAAGGCACAATGCCGACTTAAGTACAAGAGGACTGACACTCTAACTTACTATGATTTGAACCTGTCCTGTGAGTCCAGTTTTAGTTTCCGATGCTACACTTCAGGTTTACTGTATCCCTTGGACCTTCTTATTAACTATGAAGCACAGAAATTTCGTTGGAGATAAATTCAGAAGGCACGATGCCGTCTTAAGTACAAGAGGACTCACACTATAACTTTCTATGATTTGAACCTCTCCTGTGAGTCCAGTTTTCTATTCCGAAGCTTCACTTCAGGTTTAATGTATCCCTTAAACCTTCTTAGTGACGATGAAACACAGATATTGCATCGGAATTAAATTCAAAAGGCACAATGCCGACTTAAGTACAAGAGGACTGGTACTCTAACTTTCTACGATTTGGACCTGTCCTGTGAGTCCAGTTTTAGATTCCGATGCTTCACTTCAGGTTTACTGTATCCCTTGGACCTTCTTATTGACGATGAAGCACAGAAATTGCATCCGAATTTAATACAAAAGGCACAATACCGATTTAAGAACAAGAGGACTGACACTCTAACTTTCTATGATTCTAACCTCTCCTGTGAGTCCGATTTTAGATTCTGATGCTTCACTTCAGGTTTACTGTATACCTTTACCTTCTTATTGATGATGAAACACAGAAAATGCGTCGGAATTAAATTGAAAAGGATACGATGCCGACTTAAGTACAAGAGGACTGACACTGTATCTTTCTATGATTTGAACCTCTCCTGTGAGTTCAGTTTTAGATTCCGATGCTTCACTTCAGGTTTACTGTATACATTGGTCCTTCTTATTGACGATGAAGCACAGAAATTGCATCGGAATTAAATTCAAAAGGCACAATGCCGACTTAAGTACAAGAGGACGGACACACTAACTTTCTATGATTTGATCATCTCCTGTGAGTCCAGTTTTACATTCCGATGCTTCACTTCAGGTTTACTGTATCCCTTGGACCTTCTTATTGACGATGAACCACAGATATTGGATCCGAATTTAATACGAAAGGCACAATGCCGACTTAAGTACAAATGGAATGGCACTCTAACTTTCTATGATTTGAACCTCTCCTGTGAGTCCAGTTTTAAATTCCGATGCTTCATTTCACGTTTACTGTATACCTTGGACCATCTTATTGACGATGAAGCACAGAAATTGCATCGGAACTAAATTCAAAAGGCACTAAGCCGACTAACGTACAAGAGGACTGACACTCTAACTTTCTATGATTTGAACCTCTCCTGTGAGTCCAGTTTTACATTCCGATGCTTCACTCATGTTTACTTTATCCGTTGGACCTTCTTATTGCCGATGAAACACAGAAATTCCATCGGAATTAAATTTAAAAGGCACAATGCCGACTTAAGTACAAGAGGACTGACACTCTAACTTTCTATGATTTGAACCTCTCCTGTGAATCCAGTTTTAGATTCCGATGCTTCACTTCACATTTACTGTATACCTTGGACCTTCTTATTGACGATGATACACAGAAATTGCATCCGAATTTAGTACAAAAGGCACAATGCCGACTTAAGAACAAGAGGACTGACACTCTAACTTTCTATGATTTGAACCTCTCCTGTGAGTCCAGTTTTAGATTCCGATGCTTCACTCCAAGTTTACTGTATCCCTTGGACCTTCTTATTGACGATGAAGCACAGAAATTGCGTCGGAATTAAATTCAAAATGCACAAAGCCGACTTAAGTACAAGAGGACTGACACTCTAACTTTCTATGATTTTAACCTCTCCTGTGAGTCCAGTTTTAGATTCCGATGCTTCACTTCAGGTTTACTGTATACCTTTACCTTCTTATTGATGATGAAACACAGAAATTGCGTAGGAATTAAATTGAAAAAAAAACAATGCCGACTTAAGTACAAGAGGACTGACACTCTAACATTCTATGATTTGAGCCTCTCCTGTGAGTCCAGTTTTTGATTCCGATGCTACACTTCAGGTTTACTGTATCCCTTGGACCTTCTTATTAACTATGAAGCACAGAAATTTCGTTGGAGATAAATTCAGAAGGCACGATGCCGTCTTAAGTACAAGAGGACTGACACTATAACTTTCTATGATTTGAACCTCTCCTGTGAGTCCAGTTTTCGATTCCGATGCTTCACTTCAGGCTTACTGTATCCCTTGGACCTTCTTAGTGACGATGAAACACAGAAATTGCATCGGAATTAAATTCAAAAGGCACAATGCCGACTTAAGTACAAGAGGACTGACGCTCTAACTTTCTATGATTTGACCGTCTTCTGTGAGTCCAGTTTTAGATTCCCATGCTTCACTTCAGGTTTACTGCATACCATGGAACTTCTTGTTGACGATGAAGCAGAGAAATTGCGTCGGAATTAAATTCAAAATGCACAAAGCCGACTTAAGTACAAGAGGACTTACACTCTAACTTTCTACGATTTGAAGCTCTCCTGTGAGTCCAGTTTTAGATTCCGATGCTTCACTTCAGGTTTACTGTATCCCTTGGACCTTCTTATTGATGACGAAGCACAGGAATTGCATCCGATTTTAATACACAAGCACAATACCGACCTAAGTACAAGAGGACTGACACTCTAACTTCCTAAGATTTGAACCTCTCCTGTGAATCCAGTTTTACATTGCGATCCTTCACTTCATGTTTACTGTATCCCTTGGACCTTCTTATTGGCGAAGAAACACAGAAATTGCATCCGAATTTAATACAAAAGGCACAATGCCGACTTAGGTACAAGAGGACTGACACTCTAACTTTCTATGATTTGAACCTCTCCTGTGAGTCCAGTTTTAGATTCCTATGCTTCACTTCAGGTTTACTGTATCCCTTGGACCTTCTTATTGATGGTGAAACACAGCAATTGCATCCGAAATTAATACAAATGGCAAATGCCGACTTAAGTACAAGAGGACTGACACTCTATCTTTCTATGATTTGAACCTCTCCTGGGAGTCCAGTTTTACATTCCGATGCCTCACTTCAGGTTTACTGTATCCCTTGGACCTTGTCATTGACGTTGAAACTCATAAATTCCATCCGAATTTAATACAAAATGTACAATGCCGACTTAATTACAAAAGGACTGACACTCTAACTTTCTATGATTTGAACCTCTCCTGTGAGTCCAGTTATACATTCCGATGCTTCACTTCAAGTTTATTATATCCCTTGGACCTTCTTATTGACAATGAAACACAGAAATTGCATCGGAATTAAATTCAAAAGTCGCAATGCCGACTTAAGTACAAGAGGACAGACACTCCAACTTTCTATGATTTGAACCTCTCCTGTGAGTCCAGTTTTAGATTCCGATGCTTCACTTCGGGTTCACTGTATCCCTTGGACCTTCTTATTGACGATGAAGCACAGAAATTGCATCGGAATTAAATTCAAAAGGCACAACGCCGACCTACGTACAAGAGGACTGACACTCTAATTTTCTATGATATGAATCTGTCCTGTGAGACCAGTTTTAGATTCCGATGCTTCACTTCAGGGTCACTGTACCCCTTGGACCTTCTTATTGACAATGAAACACAGAAATATCATCGGAATTAAATTCAAGAGGCCCATTGCTGACTTATGTACAAGAGGACTGACACTCTAACTTTCTATGATTTAAATCTCTCCTGTGAGTCCAGTTTTAGATTCCTATGCTTCACTTCACGTTTACTGTATACCTTGGACCTTGTTATTGACGATAAAGCACAGAAATTGCATCGGAATTAAATTCAAAAGGCACAATGCCGATTTACGTACAAGAGGACTGACAATGTAACTTTCTATGATTTGAACTTCTCCTGTGAGTCCAGTTTTACTTTCCGATGCTTCAATTCAGGTTTACTGTATCCCTTGGACCTTGTAATTGACGATGAGGCACAGAAATTGCATCGGAATTAAATTCAAAAGGCACAACGCCGACTTAAGTACAAGAGGACTGACACTCTAATTTTCTATGATATGTATTTCTACTGTGAGTCCAGTTTTAGATTCCGATGCTTCACTTCAGTTTTACTCTATCCCTTTAACCTTCTTATTGACGATAAAAGACAGAAATTGCATCGGAATTTAATACAAAAGGCACAATGCCGACTTAAGTACAAGAGGACTGACACTCTAACTTTCTATGATTTGAACCTCTCCTGTGAGTCCAGTTTTAGATTCCGATGCTTCACCTCATGTTTACTGTAAACCTTGGACCTTCTTATTGACGATGAATCAATGAAATTGCATCGGAATTAAATTCAAAAGGCACAATGCCGAATTACGTACAAGGGGACAGGCACTCTAACTTTCTTTGATTTGAATCGCTCCTGTGAGTCCTGTTTTAGATTCCGATGCTGCACTTCACGTTTACTGTATACCTTGGACCTTCTTATTGACGATGAAGCACAGAAATTGCATCGGAATTAAATTCAAAATGCACAATGCCGACTTACGTACACGAGGACTGACACTCTAACTATCTATGATTTGAACCTCTCCTGTGAGTCCAGTTTTAGATTCCGATGCTTCACTTCAGCTTTAATGTATCCCTTGGACCTTCTTATTGACGATGAAACACAGAAATTGCATCGGAATTCTATTCAAAAGGCACAATGCCGACTTAAGTACAAGAGGACAGACACTCCAACTTTCTATGATTTGAACCTCTCCTGTGAGTCCAGTTTTACATTCCGATGATTCACTTCAGGTTTACTGTATACCTTGGACCTTCTTATTGACGATGAAGCACCGAAATTGCGTCGGAATTAAATTCAAAAGGCACACTGCCGACTTAAGTACAAGAGGACTGACACTCTAACTTACTATGATTTGAACCTCTCCTGTGAGTCCAGTTTTAGTTTCCGATTGTACACTTCAGGTTTACTGCATCCCTTGGACCTTCTTATTGACGATGAAGCACAGAAATTTCGTCGGAGTTGAATTCAAAAGGCACGATGCCGACTTCAGTACAAGAGGACTGACACTCTAACTTTCTATGACATGAACCTCTCCTGTGAGTCCAGTTTTAGATTCCGATGCTTCACTTCACGTTTACTGTATACCTTGAACCTTCTTATTGACGATGAAGCACAGAAATTGCATCCAAATTTAATCCAAAAGGCACAATGCGGACTTAAGTACAAGAGGACTGACACTCTAATTTTCTATGATTTGAACTTCTCCTGTGAGTCCAGTTTTACATTCCGATGCTTCACTTCATGTTTACTGTATCCCTTGGACCTTCTTATTGGCGATGAAACACAGAAATTGAATCCGAATGTAATACAAAAGGCACAATGGCGACTTAAGTACAAGAGGACTGACACACTAACTTTCTATGATTTGAACCTCTCCTGTGAGTCCAGTTTTAGATTCCTATGCTGCACTTCAGGTATACTGTATCCCTTGGACCTTCTTATTGACGGTGAAACACAGCAATTGCATCCGAAATTAATACAAATGGCACAATGCCGACTTAAGTACAAGAGGACTGACACTCTATCTTTCTATGATTTGAACCTCTCCTGTGAGTCCAGTTTTACATTCCGATGCTTCACTTCAGGTTTGCTGCATCCCGTGGACCTTCTTCTTGACGATGAAACACAGAAATTGCATCGGAATTAAATTCAAAAGGCACAATGCCGACTTAAGTACAAGAGGACAGACACTCCAACTTTCTATGATTTGAACCTCTCCTGTGAGTCCAGTTTTAGATTCCGATGCTTCACTTCAGGTTCACTGTACCCCTTGGACCTTCTTATTGACAATGAAACACAGAAATATCATCGGAATTAAATTCAAAAAGCACAATGCTGACTTAAGTGCAAGAGGACTGACACTCTAACCTTCTATGATTTAAATCTCTCCTGTGAGTCCAGTTTTAGATTCCTATGCTTCACTTCACGTTTACTGTATACCTTGGACCTTGTTATTGACGATAAAGCACAGAAATTGCATCGGAATTAAATTCAAATGGCACAATGCCGATTTACGTACAAGAGGACTGACAAAGTAACTTTCTATGATTTGAACTTCTCCTGTGAGTCCAGTTTTACATTCCGATGCTTCAATTCAGGTTTACTGTATCCCTTGGACCTTGTAATTGACGATGAAGCACAGAAATTGCATCGGAAATAAATTCAAAAGGCACAATGCCGACTTAAGTACAAGAGGACTGACACTCTAACTCTCTATGATTTGAACCTCTCCTGTGGGTCCAGCTTTGGATTCCGATGCTTCACTTCAGGTTTACTGTATACCTTGGACCTTCTTATTGACGATGAAGCACAGAAATTGCATCGGAATTAAATTCAAAAGGCACAACGCCGACTTAAGTACAAGAGGACTGACACTCTAATTTTCTATGATATGTATTTCTCCTGTGAGTCCAGTTTTAGATTACGATGTTTCACTTCAGTTTTACTCTATCCCTTTAACCTTCTTATTGACGATAAAAGACAGAAATTGCATCGGAATTTAATACAAAAGGCACAATGCCGACTTAAGTACAAGAGGACTGACCCTCTAACTTTCTATGATTTGAACCTCTCCTGTGAGTCCAGTTTTAGATTCCGATGCTTCACTTCATGTTTACTGTATACCTTGGACCTTCTTATTGACGATGAAGCAATGAAATTGCATCGGAATTAAATTCAAAAGGCACAATGCCGAATTACGTACAAGGGGACAGGCACTCTAACTTTCTATGATTTGAACCTCTCCTGTGAGTCCAGTTTTAGATTCCGATGCTTCACTTCAGGTTTACTGTATCCCTTGGACCTTCTTATTGACGATGAAACACAGAAATTGCATAGGAATTAAATTCAAAAGGCACAATGCCGACTTAAGTATAAGAGGACTGACACTCTAACTTTCTATGATTTGAACCTCTCCTGTGAGTCCAGTTTTACATTCCGATGCTTCACTTCAGGTTTACTGTATCCCTTGGACCTTCTTATTGGCGATGAAACACAGAAATTGCATCCGAATTTAATACAAAAGGCACAATGCCGACTTAAGTACAAGATGACTGACACTCTAACTTTCTATGATTTGAACCTCTCCTGTGAGTCCGGTTTTAGATTCCTATGCTGCACTTCAGGTTTACTGTATACCTTGGACCTTCTTATTGACGATGAAGCACCGAAATTGCGTCGGAATTAAATTCAAAAGGCACACTGCCGACTTAAGTACAAGAGGACTGACACTCTAACTTACTATGATTTGAACCTCTCCTGTGAGTCCAGTTTTAGTTTCCGATGCTACACTTCAGGTTTACTGCATCCCTTGGACCTTCTTATTGACGATGAAGCACAGAAATTTCGTCGGAGTTGAATTCAAAAGGCACGATGCCGACTTCAGTACAAGAGGACTGACACTCTAACTTTCTATGACTTGAACCTCTCCTGTGAGTCCAGTTTTAGATTCCGATGCTTCACTTCACGTTTACTGTATACCTTGAACCTTCTTATTGACGATGAAGCACAGAAATTGCATCCAAATTTAATCCAAAAGGCACAATGCGGACTTAAGTACAAGAGGACTGACACTCTAATTTTCTATGATTTGAACTTCTCCTGTGAGTCCAGTTTTTCATTCCGATGCTTCACTTCATGTTTACTGTATCCCTTGGACCTTCTTATTGGCGATGAAACACAGAAATTGAATCCGAATTTAATACAAAAGGCACAATGCCGACTTAAGTACAAGAGGACTGACACTCTAACTTTCTATGATTTGAACCTCTCCTGTGAGTCCAGTTTTAGATTCCTATGCTGCACTTCAGGTATAGTGTATCCCTTGGACCTTCTTATTGACGGTGAAACACAGCAATTGCATCCGAAATTAATACAAATGGCACAATGCCGACTTAAGTACAAGAGGACTGACACTCTATCTTTCTATGATTTGAACCTCTCCTGTGAGTCCAGTTTTACATTCCGATGCTTCACTTCAGGTTTGCTGCATCCCGTGGACCTTCTTCTTGACGATGAAACACAGAAATTGCATCGGAATTAAATTCAAAAGGCACAATGCCGACTTAAGTACAAGAGGACAGACACTCCAACTTTCTATGATTTGAACCTCTCCTGTGAGTCCAGTTTTAGATTCCGATGCTTCACTTCAGGTTCACTGTACCCCTTGGACCTTCTTATTGACAATGAAACACAGAAATATCATCGGAATTAAATTCAAAAAGCACAATGCTGACTTAAGTGCAAGAGGACTGACACACTAACTTTCTATGATTTAAATCTCTCCTGTGAGTCCAGTTTTAGATTCCTATGCTTCACTTCACGTTTACTGTATACCTTGGACCTTGTTATTGACGATAAAGCACAGAAATTGCATCGGAATTAAATTCAAATGGCACAATGCCGATTTACGTACAAGAGGACTGACAAAGTAACTTTCTATGATTTGAACTTCTCCTGTGAGTCCAGTTTTACATTCCGATGCTTCAATTCAGGTTTACTGTATCCCTTGGACCTTGTAATTGACGATGAAGCACAGAAATTGCAACGGAAATAAATTCAAAAGGCACAATGCCGACTTAAGTACAAGAGGACTGACACTCTAACTCTCTATGATTTGAACCTCTCCTGTGGGTCCAGCTTTGGATTCCGATGCTTCACTTCAGGTTTACTGTATACCTTGGACCTTCTTATTGACGATGAAGCACAGAAATTGCATGGGAATTAAATTCAAAAGGCACAACGCCGACTTAAGTACAAGAGGACTGACACTCTAATTTTCTATGATATGTATTTCTCCTGTGAGTCCAGTTTTAGATTACGATGTTTCACTTCAGTTTTACTCTATCCCTTTAACCTTCTTATTGACGATAAAAGACAGAAATTGCATCGGAATTTAATACAAAAGGCACAATGCCGACTTAAGTACAAGAGGACTGACCCTCTAACTTTCTATGATTTGAACCTCTCCTGTGAGTCCAGTTTTAGATTCCGATGCTTCACTTCATGTTTACTGTATACCTTGGACCTTCTTATTGACGATGAAGCAATGAAATTGCATCGGAATTAAATTCAAAAGGCACAATGCCGAATTACGTACAAGGGGACAGGCACTCTAACTTTCTATGATTTGAACCTCTCCTGTGAGTCCAGATTTAGATTCCGATGCTTCACTTCAGGTTTACTGTATCCCTTGGACCTTCTTATTGACGATGAAACACAGAAATTGCATAGGAATTAAATTCAAAAGGCACAATGCCGACTTAAGTATAAGAGGACTGACACTCTAACTTTCTATGATTTGAACCTCTCCTGTGAGTCCAGTTTTAGATTCCGATGCTTCACTTCACGTTTACTGTATACCTTGGACCTTCTTATTGACGATGAAGCACAGAAATTGCATCGGAATTAAATTCAAAAGGCACAATGCCGACTTACGTACACGAGGACTGACACTCTAATTATCTATGATTTGAACCTCTCCTGTGAGTCCAGTTTTACATTCCGATGCTTCACTTCAGGTTTACTGTATCCCTTGGACCTTCTTATTGGCGATGAAACACAGAAATTGCATCCGAATTTAATACAAAAGGCACAATGCCGACTTAAGTACAAGATGACTGACACTCTAACTTTCTATGATTTGAACCTCTCCTGTGAGTCCGGTTTTAGATTCCTATGCTGCACTTCAGGTTTACTGTATCCCTTGGACCTTCTTATTGACGGTGAAACACAGCAATTGCATCCGAAATTAATACAAATGGCACAATGCCGACTTAAGTACAAGAGGACTGACACTCTATCTTTCTATGATTTGAACCTCTCCTGTGAGTCCTAATTTTACATTCCGATGCTTCACTTCAGGTTTACTGTATCCCTTGGACCTTCTTATTGACGATGAAACACATAAATTCCATCCGAATTTAATACAAAATGTACATTGTCGACTTAAGTACAAAAGGACTGACACTCTAACTTTCTATGATTTGAACTTCTCCTGTGAGTCCAGTTTTACATTCCGATGGTTCACTTCAGGTTTAGTGTATCCCTTGGACCTTCTTATTGACGATGAAACACAGAAATTGCATCGGAATTATATTCAAAAGGCACAATGCCGACTTAAGTACAAGAGGACAGACACTCCAACTTTCTATGATTTGAACCTCTCCTGTGAGTTGAGTTTTTGATTCCGATGCTTCACTTCAGGTTCACTGTATCCCTTGGACCTTCTTATTGACGATGAAACACAGAAATTTCGTCGGAATTAAATTCAAAAGGCACAATGCCGACTTAAGTAGAAGAGGACTGACACTCTAATTTACTATGATTTGAACCTCTCCTGTGAGTCCAGTTTTACATTCCGATGCTTCACTTCAGGTTCACTGTATCCCTTGGACCTTCTTATTGACGATGAAACACAGATATATCATCGGAATGAAATTCAAAAGGCACAATGCTGACTTAAGTACAAGAGGACTGACACTCTAACTTTCTATGATTTAAATCTCTCCTGTGAGTCCAGTTTTAGATTCCTATGCTTCACTTCACGTTTACTGTATACCTTGGACCTTCTTATTGACGATGAAGCACAGAAATTGCGTCGGAAATAAATTCAAAAGGCACAATGCCGACTTAAGTACAAGAGGACTGACACTCTAACTCTCTATGATTTGAACCTCTCCTGTGAGTCCAGTTTTACATTCCGATGCTTCACTTCAGGTTTAATGTATCCCTTGGACCTTCTTATTGACGATGAAACACAGAAATTGCATCGGAATTAAATTCAAAAGGCACAATGCCGACTTAAGTACAAGAGGACTGACACTCTAACTTTCTGTGATTTAAATCTCTCCTGTGAGTCCAGTTTTAGATTCCTATGCTTCACTTCACGTTTACTGTATACCTTGGATCTTGTTATTGACGATGTAGCACAGAAATTGCATCGGAATTAAATTCAAAAGGCACAATGCCGATTTACGTACAAGAGGACTGACACTCTAACTTTCTATGATTTGAACTTCTCCTGTGAGTCCAGTTTTACATTCCGATGCTTCAATTCAGGTTTACTGTATCCCTTGGACCTTGTTATTGACGATGAAGCACACACATTGCGTCGGAAATAAATCCAAAAGGCACAATGCCGACTTAAGTCCAAGAGGACTGACACTCTAACTCTCTATGATTTGAACCTCTCCTGTGAGTCCAGCTTTAGATTCCGACGCTTCACTTCACGATTACTGTATACCTTGGACCTTCTTATTGACGATGAAGCTCACAAATTGCAACCGAATTTTATACAAAAGGCACAATGCCGACTTAAGTACAAGAGGACTGACACTCTAACTTTATAAGATTTGAACCTCTCCTGTGAGTCCAGTTTTAGATTCCGATGCTTCACTTCACATTTACTGTATACCTTGGATCATCTTATTGACGATGAAGCACAGAAATTGCATTGGAAGAAAAAATTCAAAAGGTACAAAGGGACTTACGTACAAGAGTACTGACACTCTAACTTTCTATGATTTGAACCTCTCCTGTGAGTCCAGTTTTAGATTCCGATGCTTCACTTCAAGTTTACTGATACCTTGGACCTTCTTATTGACGATGAAGCACAGAAATTGCGTCGGAATTAAATTCAAAAGGCACAATGCCGACTTAAGTACAAGAGGACTGACACTCTAACTTTCTATGATTTGATCATCTCCTGTGAGCCCAGTTTTACATTCCGATGTTTCACTTCAGGTTTACTGTATCCCTTGGACCTTCTTATTGACGATGAAACACAGATATTGGATCCGAATTTAATACAAAAGTTAAATTGCCGAATTAAGTACAAGAGGACTGACACTCTAACTTTCTCAGATTTGAACCTTCATGTGAGTCCAGTTTTAGATTCCGATGCTTCACTTCACGTTTACAGTATACCTTGGACCATCTTATTGACGATGAAGCACAGAAATTGCATCGGAATTAAATTCAACAGGCACAAAGCCGACTTACGTACAAGAGGACTGACACTCTAACTTTCTATGATTTGAACCCTGCGTGTGACTACATTTTTAGATTCCGATGCTCCACTTCAGGTTTACTGTATTCCTTGGACCTTCTTATTGACGTTGAAACACAGATATTGGACCCGAATTTAATACAAAAGGCACAATGCCGACTTAAGTACAAGAGGACTGACACTCTAACTTTCTATGATTTGAACCTCTCCTGGGAGTCCAGTTTTAGATTCCGATGCTTCACTTCACGTTTACTGTATACCTTGGACCATCTTATTGACGATGAAGCACAGAAATTGCATCGGAACTAAATTAAAAAGGCACAAAGCCGACTTACGTACCAGAGGACTGACACAAAAACATTCTATGATTTGAACCTCTCCTGTGACTCCAGTTTTAGATTCCGATGCTTCACTTCAGGTTTACTGTATCCCTTGGACCTTCTTATTGACGATGAAGCACAGAAATTGCGTCGGAATTAAATTCAAAATGCACAAAGCCGACTTAAGTACAAGAGGACTGACACTCTAACTTTCTATGATTTGAACCTCTCCTGTGAGTCCAGTTTTAGATTCCGATGCTTCACTTCAGGTTTACTGTATACCTTTACCTTCTTATTGATGATGAAACACAGAAATTGCGTCGGAATTAAATTGAAAAAAAACAATGCCGCCTTAAGTACAAGAGGACTGACACTCTAACTTTCTATGATTTGAACCTCTCCTGTGAGTCCAGTTTTTGATTCCGATGCTTCACTTCAGGTTTACTGTATCCCTTGGACCTTTTTATTGACGATGAAGCACAGAAATTGCGTCGGAATTAAATTCAAAATGCACAAAGCCGACTTAAGTACAAGAGGACTGACACTCTAACTTTCTATGATTTTAACCTGTCCTGTGAGTCCAGTTTTAGTTTCCGATGCTACACTTCGGGTTTACTGTATCCCTTGGACCTTCTTATTAACTATGAAGCACAGAAATGTCGTTGGAGATAAATTCAGAAGGCACGATGCCGTCTTAAGTACAAGAGGACTGACACTATAACTTTCTATGATTTGAACCTCTCCTGTGAGTCCAGTTTTCGATTCCGATGCTTCACTTCAGGTTTAATGTATCCCTTGGACCTTCTTAGTGACGATGAAACACAGATATTGCATCGGAATTAAAATCAAAAGGCACAATGCCGACCTAAGTACAAGAGGACTGGTACTCTAACTTTCTACGATTTGGACCTGTCCTGTGAGTCCAGTTTTAGATTCCGATGCTTCACTTCAGGTTTACTGTATCCCTTGGACCTTCTTATTGACGATGAAGCACAGAAATTGCATCCGAATTTAATACAAAAGGCACAATACCGACTTAAGAACAAGAGGACTGACACTCTAACTTTCTATGATTCTAACCTCTCCTGTGAGTCCGATTTTAGATTCCGATGCTTCACTTCAGGTTTACTGTATACCTTTACCTTCTTATTGACGATGAAACACAGAAAATGCGTCGGAATTAAATTGAAAAGGATACGATGCCGACTTAAGTACAAGAGGACTGACACTGTATCTTTCTATGATTTGAACCTCTCCTGTGAGTTCAGTTTTAGATTCCGATGCTTCACTTCAGGTTTACTGTATACATTGGTCCTTCTTATTGACGATGAAGCACAGAAATTGCATCGGAATTAAATTCAAAAGGCACAATGCCGACTTAAGTACAAGAGGACTGACAAACTAACTTTCTATGATTTGATCATCTCCTGTGAGTCCAGTTTTACATTCCGATGCTTCACTTCAGGTTTACTGTATCCCTTGGACCTTCTTATTGACGATGAACCACAGATATTGGATCCGAATTTAATACGAAAGGCACAATGCCGACTTAAGTACAAAAGGACTGGCACTCTAACTTTCTATGATTTGAACCTCTCCTGTGAGTCCAGTTTTAAATTCCGATGCTTCATTTCACGTTTACTGTATACCTTGGACCATCTTATTGACGATGAAGCACAGAAATTGCATCGGAACTAAATTCAAAAGGCACTAAGCCGACTAACGTACAAGAGGACTGACACTCTAACTTTCTGTGATTTGAACCTCTCCTGTGAGTCCAGTTTTACATTCCGATGCTTCACTCATGTTTACTTTATCCGTTGGACCTTCTTATTGCCGATGAAACACAGAAATTCCATCGGAATTAATTTCAAAAGGCACAATGCCGACTTAAGTACAAGAGGACTGACACTCTAACTTTCTATGATTTGAACCTCTCCTGTGAATCCAGTTTTAGATTCCGATGCTTCACTTCACGTTTACTGTATACCTTGGACCTTCTTATTGACGATGATACACAGAAATTGCATCCGAATTTAGTACAAAAGGCACAATGCCGACTTAAGAACAAGAGGACTGACACTCTAACTTTCTATGATTTGAACCTTTCCTGTGAGTCCAGTTTTAGATTCCGATGCTTCACTTCAGGTTTACTGTATCCCTTGGACCTTTTTATTGACGATGAAGCACAGAAATTGCGTCGGAATTAAATTCAAAATGCACAAAGCCGACTTAAGTACAAGAGGACTGACACTCTAACTTTCTATGATTTGAACCTCTCCTGTGAGTCCAGTTTTAGATTCCGATGCTTCACTTCAGGTTTACTGTATACCTTTACCTTGTTATTGATGATGAAACACAGAAATTGCGTCGGAATTAAATTGAAAAAAAAACAATGCCGACTTAAGTACAAGAGGACTGACACTCTAACTTTCTATGATTTGAACCTCTCCTGTGAGTCCAGTTTTTGATTCCGATGCTTCACTTCAGGTTTACTGTATCCCTTGGACCTTTTTATTGACGATGAAGCACAGAAATTGCGTCGGAATTAAATTCAAAATGCACAAAGCCGACATAAGTACAAGAGGACTGACACTCTAACTTTCTATGATTTTAACCTCTCCTGTGAGTCCAGTTTTAGATTCCGATGCTTCACTTCAGGTTTACTGTATACCTTTACCTTCTTATTGATGATGAAACACAGAAATTGCGTAGGAATTAAATTGAAAAAAAAAAACAATGCCGACTTAAGTACAAGAGGACTGACACTCTAACATTTTATGATTTGAACCTCTCCTGTGAGTCCAGTTTTTGATTCCGATGCTACACTTCAGGTTTACTGTATCCCTTGGACCTTCTTATTAACTATGAAGCACAGAAATTTCGTTCGAGATAAATTCAGATGGCACGATGCCGTCTTAAGTACAAGAGGACTGACACTATAACTTTCTATGATTTGAACCTCTCCTGTGAGTCCAGTTTTCGATTCCGATGCTTCACTTCAGGTTTACTGTATCCCTTGGACCTTCTTAGTGACGATGAACCACAGAAATTGCATCGGAATTAAATTCAAAAGGCACATTGCCGACTTAAGTACAAGAGGACTGACGCTCTAACTTTCTATGATTTGAACGTCTTCTGTGAGTCCAGTTTTAGATTCCCATGCTTCACTTCAGGTTTGCTGCATACCTTGGAACTTCTTGTTGACGATGAAGCACAGAAATTGCGTCGGAATTAAATTCAAAATGCACAAAGCCGACTTAAGTACAAGAGGACTTACACTCTAACTTTCTACGATTTGAAGCTCTCCTGTGAGTCCAGTTTTAGATTCCGATGCTTCACTTCAGGTTTACTGTATCCCTTGGACCTTCTTATTGATGACGAAGCACAGAAATTGCATCCGAATTTAATACACAAGCACAATACCGACCTAAGTACAAGAGGACTGACACTCTAACTTCCTATGATTTTAACCTCTCCTGTGAGTCCGATTTTAAATTCCGATGCTTCACTTCAGGTTTAAGGTATACCTTTACCTTCTTATTGACGATGAAACACAGAAATTGCGTCGGAATTAAATTGAAAGGGCACAATGCCGACTTAAGTACAAGAGGACTGACACTCTAACTTTCTATGATTTGAACCTCTCCTGTGAGTCCAGTTTTATAATCCGATGCTTCATTTCAGGTTTACTGTATCCCTTGGACCTTCTTATTGACGATGAAACACAGATATTGGATCCGAACTTAATACAAAAGGCACAATGCCGACTTAAGTACAAGAGGACTGACACTCTAACTTTTTTAGATTGGAACCTCTCATGTGAGTCCAGTTTTAGATTCCAATGCTTCACTTCACGTTTACTGTATACCTTGGACCATCTTATTGACGATGAAGCACAGAAATTGCGTCGGAATTAAATTCAAAAGGCACACTGCCGATTTAAGTACAAGAGGACTGGCACTCTAACTTACTATGATTTGAACCTCTCCTGTGGGTCCAGTTTTAGTTTCCGATGCTACACTTCAGGTTTACTGTATCCTTTGGACCTTCTTATTGACGATGAAACACAGAAATTTCGTCGGAGTTAAATTCAGAAGGCAGGATGCCGACATAAGTACAAGAGGACTGACACTATAACTTTCTATGATTTGAACCTCTCCTGTGAGTCCAGTTTTAGATTCCGATGCTTCACTTCGCGTTTACTGTATACATTGGACCTTCTTATTGACGATGAAGCACAGAAATTGCATCCGAATTTAATACAAAAGGCACAATGCCGACTTAAGTACAGGAGGACTGACACTCTAACTTTCTATGATTTGAACGTCTTCTGTGAGTCCAGTTTTAGGTTCCGATGCTTCACTTCAGGTTTACTGTATCCCTTGGACCTTCTTATTGACGATGAAGCTCACAAATTGCAACCGAATTTTATACAAAAGGCACAATGCCGACTTAAGTACAAGAGGACTGACACTCTAACTGTATAAGATTTGAACCTCTCCTGTGAGTTCAGTTTTACATTCCGATGCTTCACTTCATGTTTACTGTATCCGTTGGACCTTCTTATTGACGATGAAACACAGAAATTGCATCCGAATTTAATACAAAAGGCACAATGCCGACTTAAGTACAAGAGGACTGACACTCTAACTTTCTATGATTTGAAACTCTCCTGTGAGTCCAGTTTTAGATTCCGATGCCTCACTTCAGGTTTACCGTATACCTTGGACCTTCTTATTGACGATAAAGCACAGAAATTGCGTCGGAATTAAATTCAAGAGGCACAATGCCGACTTAAGTACAAGAGGACTGACACTCAAACTTTCTATGATTTGAACCTATCCTGTGACTCCATTTCTAGGTTCCGATGCTCCACTTCAGGTTTACTGTATACCTATACCTTCTTATTGACGATGAAGCCCAGAAATTGCGTCAGAATTAAATTGAAAAGACACAATGCCGAATAAGTACAAGAGGACTGACACTCTAACTTTCTCTGATTTCAACCTCTCCTGTGAGTCCAGTTTTAGATTCCGATGCTTCACTTCACGATTACTGTATACCTTGGGCCTTCTTATTGACGATGGAACACAGAAATTGCATCCGAATTTAATACAAAAGGCACAATGCGGACTTAAGTACAAGAGGACTGACACTCTAACTTTATAAGATTTGAACCTCTCCTGTGAGTCCAGTTTTAGATTCCGATGCTTCACTTCACATTTACTGTATACCTTGGATCATCTTATTGACGATGAAGCACAGAAATTGCATTGGAAGAAAAAATTCAAAAGGTACAAAGGGACTTACGTACAAGAGTACTGACACTCTAACTTTCTATGATTTGAACCTCTCCTGTGAGTCCAGTTTTAGATTCCGATGCTTCACTTCAAGTTTACTGATACCTTGGACCTTCTTATTGACGATGAAGCACAGAAATTGCGTCGGAATTAAATTCAAAAGGCACAATGCCGACTTAAGTACAAGAGGACTGACACTCTAACTTTCTATGATTTGATCATCTCCTGTGAGCCCAGTTTTACATTCCGATGTTTCACTTCAGGTTTACTGTATCCCTTGGACCTTCTTATTGACGATGAAACACAGATATTGGATCCGAATTTAATACAAAAGTTAAATTGCCGAATTAAGTACAAGAGGACTGACACTCTAACTTTCTCAGATTTGAACCTTCATGTGAGTCCAGTTTTAGATTCCGATGCTTCACTTCACGTTTACAGTATACCTTGGACCATCTTATTGACGATGAAGCACAGAAATTGCATCGGAATTAAATTCAACAGGCACAAAGCCGACTTACGTACAAGAGGACTGACACTCTAACTTTCTATGATTTGAACCCTGCGTGTGACTACATTTTTAGATTCCGATGCTCCACTTCAGGTTTACTGTATTCCTTGGACCTTCTTATTGACGTTGAAACACAGATATTGGACCCGAATTTAATACAAAAGGCACAATGCCGACTTAAGTACAAGAGGACTGACACTCTAACTTTCTATGATTTGAACCTCTCCTGGGAGTCCAGTTTTAGATTCCGATGCTTCACTTCACGTTTACTGTATACCTTGGACCATCTTATTGACGATGAAGCACAGAAATTGCATCGGAACTAAATTAAAAGGGAAAAAGCCGACTTACGTACCAGAGGACTGACACAAAAACATTCTATGATTTGAACCTCTCCTGTGACTCCAGTTTTAGATTCCGATGCTTCACTTCAGGTTTACTGTATCCCTTGGACCTTCTTATTGACGATGAAGCACAGAAATTGCGTCGGAATTAAATTCAAAATGCACAAAGCCGACTTAAGTACAAGAGGACTGACACTCTAACTTTCTATGATTTGAACCTCTCCTGTGAGTCCAGTTTTAGATTCCGATGCTTCACTTCAGGTTTACTGTATACCTTTACCTTCTTATTGATGATGAAACACAGAAATTGCGTCGGAATTAAATTGAAAAAAAACAATGCCGCCTTAAGTACAAGAGGACTGACACTCTAACTTTCTATGATTTGAACCTCTCCTGTGAGTCCAGTTTTTGATTCCGATGCTTCACTTCAGGTTTACTGTATCCCTTGGACCTTTTTATTGACGATGAAGCACAGAAATTGCGTCGGAATTAAATTCAAAATGCACAAAGCCGACTTAAGTACAAGAGGACTGACACTCTAACTTTCTATGATTTTAACCTGTCCTGTGAGTCCAGTTTTAGTTTCCGATGCTACACTTCGGGTTTACTGTATCCCTTGGACCTTCTTATTAACTATGAAGCACAGAAATGTCGTTGGAGATAAATTCAGAAGGCACGATGCCGTCTTAAGTACAAGAGGACTGACACTATAACTTTCTATGATTTGAACCTCTCCTGTGAGTCCAGTTTTCGATTCCGATGCTTCACTTCAGGTTTAATGTATCCCTTGGACCTTCTTAGTGACGATGAAACACAGATATTGCATCGGAATTAAAATCAAAAGGCACAATGCCGACCTAAGTACAAGAGGACTGGTACTCTAACTTTCTACGATTTGGACCTGTCCTGTGAGTCCAGTTTTAGATTCCGATGCTTCACTTCAGGTTTACTGTATCCCTTGGACCTTCTTATTGACGATGAAGCACAGAAATTGCATCCGAATTTAATACAAAAGGCACAATACCGACTTAAGAACAAGAGGACTGACACTCTAACTTTCTATGATTCTAACCTCTCCTGTGAGTCCGATTTTAGATTCCGATGCTTCACTTCAGGTTTACTGTATACCTTTACCTTCTTATTGACGATGAAACACAGAAAATGCGTCGGAATTAAATTGAAAAGGATACGATGCCGACTTAAGTACAAGAGGACTGACACTGTATCTTTCTATGATTTGAACCTCTCCTGTGAGTTCAGTTTTAGATTCCGATGCTTCACTTCAGGTTTACTGTATACATTGGTCCTTCTTATTGACGATGAAGCACAGAAATTGCATCGGAATTAAATTCAAAAGGCACAATGCCGACTTAAGTACAAGAGGACTGACAAACTAACTTTCTATGATTTGATCATCTCCTGTGAGTCCAGTTTTACATTCCGATGCTTCACTTCAGGTTTACTGTATCCCTTGGACCTTCTTATTGACGATGAACCACAGATATTGGATCCGAATTTAATACGAAAGGCACAATGCCGACTTAAGTACAAAAGGACTGGCACTCTAACTTTCTATGATTTGAACCTCTCCTGTGAGTCCAGTTTTAAATTCCGATGCTTCATTTCACGTTTACTGTATACCTTGGACCATCTTATTGACGATGAAGCACAGAAATTGCATCGGAACTAAATTCAAAAGGCACTAAGCCGACTAACGTACAAGAGGACTGACACTCTAACTTTCTGTGATTTGAACCTCTCCTGTGAGTCCAGTTTTACATTCCGATGCTTCACTCATGTTTACTTTATCCGTTGGACCTTCTTATTGCCGATGAAACACAGAAATTCCATCGGAATTAATTTCAAAAGGCACAATGCCGACTTAAGTACAAGAGGACTGACACTCTAACTTTCTATGATTTGAACCTCTCCTGTGAATCCAGTTTTAGATTCCGATGCTTCACTTCACGTTTACTGTATACCTTGGACCTTCTTATTGACGATGATACACAGAAATTGCATCCGAATTTAGTACAAAAGGCACAATGCCGACTTAAGAACAAGAGGACTGACACTCTAACTTTCTATGATTTGAACCTTTCCTGTGAGTCCAGTTTTAGATTCCGATGCTTCACTTCAGGTTTACTGTATCCCTTGGACCTTTTTATTGACGATGAAGCACAGAAATTGCGTCGGAATTAAATTCAAAATGCACAAAGCCGACTTAAGTACAAGAGGACTGACACTCTAACTTTCTATGATTTGAACCTCTCCTGTGAGTCCAGTTTTAGATTCCGATGCTTCACTTCAGGTTTACTGTATACCTTTACCTTGTTATTGATGATGAAACACAGAAATTGCGTCGGAATTAAATTGAAAAAAAAACAATGCCGACTTAAGTACAAGAGGACTGACACTCTAACTTTCTATGATTTGAACCTCTCCTGTGAGTCCAGTTTTTGATTCCGATGCTTCACTTCAGGTTTACTGTATCCCTTGGACCTTTTTATTGACGATGAAGCACAGAAATTGCGTCGGAATTAAATTCAAAATGCACAAAGCCGACATAAGTACAAGAGGACTGACACTCTAACTTTCTATGATTTTAACCTCTCCTGTGAGTCCAGTTTTAGATTCCGATGCTTCACTTCAGGTTTACTGTATACCTTTACCTTCTTATTGATGATGAAACACAGAAATTGCGTAGGAATTAAATTGAAAAAAAAAAACAATGCCGACTTAAGTACAAGAGGACTGACACTCTAACATTTTATGATTTGAACCTCTCCTGTGAGTCCAGTTTTTGATTCCGATGCTACACTTCAGGTTTACTGTATCCCTTGGACCTTCTTATTAACTATGAAGCACAGAAATTTCGTTCGAGATAAATTCAGATGGCACGATGCCGTCTTAAGTACAAGAGGACTGACACTATAACTTTCTATGATTTGAACCTCTCCTGTGAGTCCAGTTTTCGATTCCGATGCTTCACTTCAGGTTTACTGTATCCCTTGGACCTTCTTAGTGACGATGAACCACAGAAATTGCATCGGAATTA
Source organism: Schistocerca serialis cubense (assembly GCF_023864345.2). Classification (NCBI taxonomy): domain Eukaryota; kingdom Metazoa; phylum Arthropoda; class Insecta; order Orthoptera; family Acrididae; genus Schistocerca; species Schistocerca serialis. The sequence continues at coordinate 20,802,481 of NC_064647.1, read as the reverse complement.
AATTCAAAAGGCACAATGCCGACTTAAGTACAAGAGGACTGACGCTCTAACTTTCTATGATTTGAACGTCTTCTGTGAGTCCAGTTTTAGATTCCCATGCTTCACTTCAGGTTTGCTGCATACCTTGGAACTTCTTGTTGACGATGAAGCACAGAAATTGCGTCGGAATTAAATTCAAAATGCACAAAGCCGACTTAAGTACAAGAGGACTTACACTCTAACTTTCTACGATTTGAAGCTCTCCTGTGAGTCCAGTTTTAGATTCCGATGCTTCACTTCAGGTTTACTGTATCCCTTGGACCTTCTTATTGATGACGAAGCACAGAAATTGCATCCGAATTTAATACACAAGCACAATACCGACCTAAGTACAAGAGGACTGACACTCTAACTTCCTATGATTTTAACCTCTCCTGTGAGTCCGATTTTAAATTCCGATGCTTCACTTCAGGTTTAAGGTATACCTTTACCTTCTTCTTGACGATGAAACACAGAAATTGCGTCGGAATTAAATTGAAAGGGCACAATGCCGACTTAAGTACAAGAGGACTGACACTCTAACTTTCTATGATTTGAACCTCTCCTGTGAGTCCAGTTTTACAATCCGATGCTTCATTTCAGGTTTACTGTATCCCTTGGACCTTCTTATTGACGATGAAACACAGATATTGGATCCGAACTTAATACAAAAGGCACAATGCCGACTTAAGTACAAGAGGACTGACACTCTAACTTTTTTAGATTGGAACCTCTCATGTGAGTCCAGTTTTAGATTCCAATGCTTCACTTCACGTTTACTGTATACCTTGGACCATCTTATTGACGATGAAGCACAGAAATTGCGTCGGAATTAAATTCAAAAGGCACACTGCCGATTTAAGTACAAGAGGACTGGCACTCTAACTTACTATGATTTGAACCTCTCCTGTGGGTCCAGTTTTAGTTTCCGATGCTACACTTCAGGTTAACTGTATCCTTTGGACCTTCTTATTGACGATGAAACACAGAAATTTCGTCGGAGTTAAATTCAGAAGGCAGGATGCCGACATAAGTACAAGAGGACTGACACTATAACTTTCTATGATTTGAACCTCTCCTGTGAGTCCAGTTTTAGATTCCGATGCTTCACTTCGCGTTTACTGTATACATTGGACCTTCTTATTGACGATGAAGCACAGAAATTGCATCCGAATTTAATACAAAAGGCACAATGCCGACTTAAGTACAGGAGGACTGACACTCTAACTTTCTATGATTTGAACGTCTTCTGTGAGTCCAGTTTTAGGTTCCGATGCTTCACTTCAGGTTTACTGTATCCCTTGGACCTTCTTATTGACGATGAAGCTCACAAATTGCAACCGAATTTTATACAAAAGGCACAATGCCGACTTAAGTACAAGAGGACTGACACTCTAACTTTATAAGATTTGAACCTCTCCTGTGAGTTCAGTTTTACATTCCGATGCTTCACTTCATGTTTACTGTATCCGTTGGACCTTCTTATTGACGATGAAACACAGAAATTGCATCCGAATTTAATACAAAAGGCACAATGCCGACTTAAGTACAAGAGGACTGACACTCTAACTTTCTATGATTTGAAACTCTCCTGTGAGTCCAGTTTTAGATTCCGATGCCTCACTTCAGGTTTACCGTATACCTTGGACCTTCTTATTGACGATAAAGCACAGAAATTGCGTCGGAATTAAATTCAAGAGGCACAATGCCGACTTAAGTACAAGAGGACTGACACTCAAACTTTCTATGATTTGAACCTATCCTGTGACTCCATTTCTAGGTTCCGATGCTCCACTTCAGGTTTACTGTATACCTATACCTTCTTATTGACGATGAAGCCCAGAAATTGCGTCAGAATTAAATTGAAAAGACACAATGCCGAATAAGTACAAGAGGACTGACACTCTAACTTTCTCTGATTTCAACCTCTCCTGTGAGTCCAGTTTTAGATTCCGATGCTTCACTTCACGATTACTGTATACCTTGGGCCTTCTTATTGACGATGGAACACAGAAATTGCATCCGAATTTAATACAAAAGGCACAATGCGGACTTAAGTACAAGAGGACTGACACTCTAACTTTCAATGATTTGAACCTCTCCTGTGAGTCCTGTTTTACATTCCGATGCTTCACTTCAGGGTTACTGTATCTCTTGGACCTTCTTATTGACGATGAAGCACAGAAATTGCGTCGGAATTAAATTCAAAAGGCACACTGCCGACTTAAGTACAAGAGGACTGACACTCTAACTTACTATGATTTGAACCTCGCCTGTGAGTCCAGTTTTAGTTTCCGATGCTACACTTCAGGTTTACTGTATCCCTTGGACCTTCTTATTGACGATGAAGCCCAGAAATTTCGTCGGAGTTAAATTCAAAAGGCACGATGCCGACTTAAGTACAAGAGGACTGACACTATAACTTTCTATGACTTGAACCTCTCCTGTGAGTCCAGTTTTAGATTCCAATGCTTCACTTCATGTTTACTGTATACCTTGGACCTTGTTATTGACGATGAAGCACAGAAATTGCATCGGAATTAAATTCAAAAGGCACATTGCCGACTTACGTACGCGAGGACTGACACTCTTACTTTCTATGATTTCAACCTCTCCTGTGAGACCAGTTTTACATTGCGATCCTTCACTTCATGTTTACTGTATCCCTTGGACCTTCTTATTGGCGATGAAACACAGAAATTGCATCCGAATTTAATACAAAAGGCACAATGCCGACTTAGGTACAAGAGGACTGACACTCCAACTTTCTATGATTTGAACCTCTCCTGTGAGTCCAGTTTTAGATTCCTATGCTTCACTTCAGGTTTACTGTATCCCTTGGACCTTCTTATTGACGGTGAAACACAGCAATTGCATCCGAAATTAATACAAATGGCAAATGCCGACTTAAGTACAAGAGGACTGACACTCTATCTTTCTATGATTTGAACCTCTCCTGGGAGTCCAGTTTTACATTCCGATGCTTCACTTCAGGTTTACTGTATCCCTTGGACCTTGTTATTGACGATGAAACTCATAAATTCCATCCGAATTTAATACAAAATGTACAATGCCGACTTAATTACAAAAGGACTGACACTCTAACTTTCTATGATTTGAACCTCTCCTGTGAGTCCAGTTATACATTCCGATGCTTCACTTCAAGTTTACTATATCCCTTGGACCTTCTTATTGACGATAAAACACAGAAATTGCATCGGAATTAAATTCAAAAGTCGCAATGCCGACTTAAGTACAAGAGGACAGACACTCCAACTTTCTATGATTTGAACCTCTCCTGTGAGTCCAGTTTTAGATTCCGATGCTTCACTTCGGGTTCACTGTATCCCTTGGACCTTCTTATTGACGATGAAGCACAGAAATTGCATCGGAATTAAATTCAAAAGGCACAACGCCGACCTACGTACAAGAGGACTGACACTCTAATTTTCTATGATATGAATCTCTCCTGTGAGACCAGTTTTAGATTCCGATGCTTCACTTCAGGTTCACTGTACCCCTTGGACCTTCTTATTGACAATGAAACACAGAAATATCATCGGAATTTAATTCAAGAGGCACATTGCTGACTTATGTACAAGAGGACTGACACTCTAACTTTCTATGATTTAAATCTCTCCTGTGAGTCCAGTTTTAGATTCCTATGCTTCACTTCACGTTTACTGTATACCTTGGACCTTGTTATTGACGATAAAGCACAGAAATTGCATCGGAATTAAATTCAAAAGGCACAATGCCGATTTACGTACAAGAGGACTGACAATGTAACTTTCTATGATTTGAACTTCTCCTGTGAGTCCAGTTTTACATTCCGATGCTTCAATTCAGGTTAACTGTATCCCTTGGACCTTGTAATTGACGATGAAGCACAGAAATTGCATCGGAATTAAATTCAAAAGGCACAACGCCGACTTAAGTACAAGAGGACTGACACTCTATTTTTCTATGATATGTATTTCTCCTGTGAGTCCAGTTTTAGATTCCGATGCTTCACTTCAGTTTTACTCTATCCCTTTAACCTTCTTATTGACGATAAAAGACAGAAATTGCATCGGAATTTAATACAAAAGGCACAATGCCGACTTAAGTACAAGAGGACTGACACTCTAACTTTCTATGATTTGAACCTCTCCTGTGAGTCCAGTTTTAGATTCCGATGCTTCACTTCATGTTTACAGTATACCTTGGACCTTCTTATTGACGATGAATCAATGAAATTACATCGGAATTAAATTCAAAAGGCACAATGCCGAATTACGTACAAGGGGACAGGCACTCTAACTTTCTTGGATTTGAACCGCTCCTGTGAGTCCAGTTTTAGATTCCGATGCTTCACTTCACGTTTACTGTATACCTTGGACCTTGTTATTGACGATGAAGCACAGAAATTGCATCGGAATTAAATTCAAAAGGCACAATGCCGACTTACGTACACGAGGACTGACACTCTAACTATCTATGATTTGAACCTCTCCTGTGAGTCCAGTTTTACATTCCGATGCTTCACTTCAGGTTTACTGTATCCCTTGGACCTTCTTATTGGCGATGAAACACAGAAATTGCATCCGAATTTAATACAAAAGGCACAATGCTAACTTAAGTACAAGATGACTGACACTCTAACTTTCTATGATTTGAACCTCTCCTGTGAGTCCGGTTTTAGATTCCTATGCTGCACTTCAGGTTTACTGTATCCCTTGGACCTTCTTATTGACGGTGAAACACAGCAATTGCATCCGAAATTAATACAAATGGCACAATGCCGACTTAAGTACAAGAGGACTGACACTCTATCTTTCTATGATTTGAACCTCTCCTGTGAGTCCTAATTTTACATTCCGATGCTTCACTTCAGGTTTACTGTATCCCTTGGACCTTCTTATTGACGATGAAACACATAAATTCCATCCGAATTTAATACAAAATGTACATTGTCGACTTAAGTACAAAAGGACTGACACTCTAACTTTCTATGATTTGAACTTCTCCTGTGAGTCCAGTTTTACATTACGATGCTTCACTTCAGGTTTAGTGTATCCCTTGGACCTTCTTATTGACGATGAAACACAGAAATTGCATCGGAATTATATTCAAAAGGCACAATGCCGACTTAAGTACAAGAGGACAGACACTCCAAATTTCTATGATTTGAACCTCTCCTGTGAGTCCACTTTTTGATTCCGATGCTTCACTTCAGGTTCACTGTATCCCTTGGACCTTCTTATTGACGATGAAACACAGAAATATCATCGGAATTAAATTCAAAAGGCACAATGCTGACTTAAGTACAAGAGGACTGACACTCTAACTTTCTATGATTTAAATCTCTCCTGTGAGTCCAGTTTTAGATTCCTATGCTTCACTTCACGTTTACTGTATACCTTGGACCTTCTTATTGACGATGAAGCACAGAAATTGCGTCGGAAATAAATTCAAAAGGCACAATGCCGCCTTAAGTACAAGAGGACTGACTCTCTAACTCTCTATGATTTGAACCTCTCCTGTGAGTCCAGCTTTAGATTCCGATGCTTCACTTCAGGTTTACTGTATACCTTGGACCTTCTTATTGACGATGAAGCACAGAAATTGCGTCGGAATTAAATTCAAAAGGCACACTGCCGATTTAAGTACAAGAGGACTGACACTCTAACTTACTATGATTTGAACCTCTCCTGTGAGTCCAGTTTTAGTTTCCGATGCTACACTTCAGGTTTACTGCATCCCTTGGACCTTCTTATTGACGATGAAGCACAGAAATTTCGTCGGAGTTGAATTCAAATGCACGATGCCGACTTAAGTACAAGAGGACTGACACTATAACTTTCTATGACTTGAACCTCTCCTGTGAGTCCAGTTTTAGATTCCGATGCTTCACTTCACGTTTACTGTATACCTTGAACCTTCTTATTGACGATGGAACACTGAAATTGCATCCGAATTTAATACAAAAGGCACAATGCGGTCTTAAGTACAAGAGGACTGACACCCTAACTTTCATTGTTTTGAACCTCTCCTGTGAGTCCAGTTTTACATTCCGATGCTTCACTTCAGGTTTACTGTATCCCTTGGACCTTCTTATTGACGATGAAGCACAGAAATTTCGTCGGAATTAAATTCAAAAGGCACAATGCCGACTTAAGTAGAAGAGGACAGACACTCTAACTAACTATGATTTGAACCTCTCCTGTGAGTCCAGTTTTACATTCCGATGCTTCACTTCAGGTTTAATGTATCCCTTGGACCTTCTTATTGACGATGAAACACAGAAATTGCATCGGAATTAAATTCAAAAATCACAATGCCGACTTAAGTGCAAGAGGACTGACTCTCTAACTTTCTGTGATTTAAATCTCTCCTGTGAGTCCAGTTTTAGATTCCTATGCTTCACTTCACGTTTACTGTATACCTTGGATCTTGTTATTGACGATGTAGCACAGAAATTGCATCGGAATTAAATTCAAAAGGCACAATGCCGATTTACGTACAAGAGGACTGACACCCTAACTTTCATTGTTTTGAACCTCTCCTGTGAGTCCAGTTTTACATTCCGATGCTTCACTTCAGGTTTACTGTATCCCTTGGACCTTCTTATTGACGATGAAGCACAGAAATTTCGTCGGAATTAAATTCAAAATGCACAAAGCCGACTTAAGTACAAGAGGACTGACACTCTAACTTTCTATGATTTGAACCTCTCCTGTGAGTCCAGTTTTAGATTCCGATGCTTCACTTCAGGTTTACTGTATACCTTTACCTTGTTATTGATGATGAAACACAGAAATTGCGTCGGAATTAAATTGAAAAAAAAACAATGCCGACTTAAGTACAAGAGGACTGACACTCTAACTTTCTATGATTTGAACCTCTCCTGTGAGTCCAGTTTTTGATTCCGATACTTCACTTCAGGTTTACTGTATCCCTTGGACCTTTTTATTGACGATGAAGCACAGAAATTGCGTCGGAATTAAATTCAAAATGCACAAAGCCGACATAAGTACAAGAGGACTGACACTCTAACGTTCTATGATTTTAACCTCTCCTGTGAGTCCAGTTTTAGATTCCGATGCTTCACTTCAGGTTTACTGTATACCTTTACCTTCTTATTGATGATGAAACACAGAAATTGCGTAGGAATTAAATTGAAAAAAAAAAACAATGCCGACTTAAGTACAAGAGGACTGACACTCTAACATTTTATGATTTGAACCTCTCCTGTGAGTCCAGTTTTTGATTCCGATGCTACACTTCAGGTTTACTGTATCCCTTGGACCTTCTTATTAACTATGAAGCACAGAAATTTCGTTCGAGATAAATTCAGATGGCACGATGCCGTCTTAAGTACAAGAGGACTGACACTATAACTTTCTATGATTTGAACCTCTCCTGTGAGTCCAGTTTTCGATTCCGATGCTTCACTTCAGGTTTACTGTATCCCTTGGACCTTCTTAGTGACGATGAACCACAGAAATTGCATCGGAATTAAATTCAAAAGGCACAATGCCGACTTAAGTACAAGAGGACTGACGCTCTAACTTTCTATGATTTGAACGTCTTCTGTGAGTCCAGTTTTAGATTCCCATGCTTCACTTCAGGTTTGCTGCATACCTTGGAACTTCTTGTTGACGATGAAGCACAGAAATTGCGTCGGAATTAAATTCAAAATGCACAAAGCCGACTTAAGTACAAGAGGACTTACACTCTAACTTTCTACGATTTGAAGCTCTCCTGTGAGTCCAGTTTTAGATTCCGATGCTTCACTTCAGGTTTACTGTATCCCTTGGACCTTCTTATTGATGACGAAGCACAGAAATTGCATCCGAATTTAATACACAAGCACAATACCGACCTAAGTACAAGAGGACTGACACTCTAACTTCCTATGATTTTAACCTCTCCTGTGAGTCCGATTTTAAATTCCGATGCTTCACTTCAGGTTTAAGGTATACCTTTACCTTCTTATTGACGATGAAACACAGAAATTGCGTCGGAATTAAATTGAAACGGCACAATGCCGACTTAAGTACAAGAGGACTGACACTCTAACTTTCTATGATTTGAACCTCTCCTGTGAGTCCAGTTTTATAATCCGATGCTTCATTTCAGGTTTACTGTATCCCTTGGACCTTCTTATTGACGATGAAACACAGATATTGGATCCGAACTTAATACAAAAGGCACAATGCCGACTTAAGTACAAGAGGACTGACACTCTAACTTTTTTAGATTGGAACCTCTCATGTGAGTCCAGTTTTAGATTCCAATGCTTCACTTCACGTTTACTGTATACCTTGGACCATCTTATTGACGATGAAGCACAGAAATTGCGTCGGAATTAAATTCAAAAGGCACACTGCCGATTTAAGTACAAGAGGACTGGCACTCTAACTTACTATGATTTGAACCTCTCCTGTGGGTCCAGTTTTAGTTTCCGATGCTACACTTCAGGTTTACTGTATCCTTTGGACCTTCTTATTGACGATGAAACACAGAAATTTCGTCGGAGTTAAATTCAGAAGGCAGGATGCCGACTTAAGTACAAGAGGACTGACACTATAACTTTCTATGATTTGAACCTCTCCTGTGAGTCCAGTTTTAGATTCCGATGCTTCACTTCGCGTTTACTGTATACATTGGACCTTCTTATTGACGATGAAGCACAGAAATTGCATCCGAATTTAATACAAAAGGCACAATGCCGACTTAAGTACAGGAGGACTGACACTCTAACTTTCTATGATTTGAACGTCTTCTGTGAGTCCAGTTTTAGGTTCCGATGCTTCACTTCAGGTTTACTGTATCCCTTGGACCTTCTTATTGACGATGAAGCTCACAAATTGCAACCGAATTTTATACAAAAGGCACAATGCCGACTTAAGTACAAGAGGACTGACACTCTAACTTTATAAGATTTGAACCTCTCCTGTGAGTTCAGTTTTACATTCCGATGCTTCACTTCATGTTTACTGTATCCGTTGGACCTTCTTATTGACGATGAAACACAGAAATTGCATCCGAATTTAATACAAAAGGCACAATGCCGACTTAAGTACAAGAGGACTGACACTCTAACTTTCTATGATTTGAAACTCTCCTGTGAGTCCAGTTTTAGATTCCGATGCCTCACTTCAGGTTTACTGTATACCTTGGACCTTCTTATTGACGATAAAGCACAGAAATTGCGTCGGAATTAAATTCAAGAGGCACAATGCCGACTTAAGTACAAGAGGACTGACACTCAAACTTTCTATGATTTGAACCTATCCTGTGACTCCATTTCTAGGTTCCGATGCTCCACTTCAGGTTTACTGTATACCTATACCTTCTTATTGACGATGAAGCCCAGAAATTGCGTCAGAATTAAATTGAAAAGACACAATGCCGAATAAGTACAAGAGGACTGACACTCTAACTTTCTCTGATTTCAACCTCTCCTGTGAGTCCAGTTTTAGATTCCGATGCTTCACTTCACGATTACTGTATACCTTGGGCCTTCTTATTGACGATGGAACACAGAAATTGCATCGGAATTTAATACAAAAGGCACAATGCGGACTTAAGTACAAGAGGACTGACACTCTAACTTTCAATGATTTGAACCTCTCCTGTGAGTCCTGTTTTACATTCCGATGCTTCACTTCAGGGTTACTGTATCTCTTGGACCTTCTTATTGACGATGAAGCACAGAAATTGCGTCGGAATTAAATTCAAAAGGCACACTGCCGACTTAAGTACAAGAGGACTGACACTCTAACTTACTATGATTTGAACCTCTCCTGTGAGTCCAGTTTTAGTTTCCGATGCTACACTTCAGGTTTACTGTATCCCTTGGACCTTCTTATTGACGATGAAGCACAGAAATTTCGTCGGAGTTAAATTCAAAAGGCACGATGCCGACTTAAGTACAAGAGGACTGACACTATAACTTTCTATGACTTGAACCTCTCCTGTGAGTCCAGTTTTAGATTCCAATGCTTCACTTCATGTTTACTGTATACCTTGGACCTTGTTATTGACGATGAAGCACAGAAATTGCATCGGAATTAAATTCAAAAGGCACATTGCCGACTTACGTACGCGAGGACTGACACTCTTACTTTCTATGATTTCAACCTCTCCTGTGAGACCAGTTTTACATTGCGATCCTTCACTTCATGTTTACTGTATCCCTTGGACCTTCTTATTGGCGATGAAACACAGAAATTGCATCCGAATTTAATACAAAAGGCACAATGCCGACTTAGGTACAAGAGGACTGACACTCCAACTTTCTATGATTTGAACCTCTCCTGTGAGTCCAGTTTTAGATTCCTATGCTTCACTTCAGGTTTACTGTATCCCTTGGACCTTCTTATTGACGGTGAAACACAGCAATTGCATCCGAAATTAATACCAATGGCAAATGCCGACTTAAGTACAAGAGGACTGACACTCTATCTTTCTATGATTTGAACCTCTCCTGGGAGTCCAGTTTTACATTCCGATGCTTCACTTCAGGTTTACTGTATCCCTTGGACCTTGTTATTGACGATGAAACTCATAAATTCCATCCGAATTTAATACAAAATGTACAATGCCGACTTAATTACAAAAGGACTGACACTCTAACTTTCTATGATTTGAACCTCTCCTGTGAGTCCAGTTATACATTCCGATGCTTCACTTCAAGTTTACTATATCCCTTGGACCTTCTTATTGACGATAAAACACAGAAATTGCATCGGAATTAAATTCAAAAGTCGCAATGCCGACTTAAGTACAAGAGGACAGACACTCCAACTTTCTATGATTTGAACCTCTCCTGTGAGTCCAGTTTTAGATTCCGATGCTTCACTTCGGGTTCACTGTATCCCTTGGACCTTCTTATTGACGATGAAGCACAGAAATTGCATCGGAATTAAATTCAAAAGGCACAACGCCGACCTACGTACAAGAGGACTGACACTCTAATTTTCTATGATATGAATCTCTCCTGTGAGACCAGTTTTAGATTCCGATGCTTCACTTCAGGTTCACTGTACCCCTTGGACCTTCTTATTGACAATGAAACACAGAAATATCATCGGAACTAAATTCAAGAGGCACATTGCTGACTTATGTACAAGAGGACTGACACTCTAACTTTCTATGATTTAAATCTCTCCTGTGAGTCCAGTTTTAGATTCCTATGCTTCACTTCACGTTTACTGTATACCTTGGACCTTGTTATTGACGATAAAGCACAGAAATTGCATCGGAATTAAATTCAAAAGGCACAATGCCGATTTACGTACAAGAGGACTGACAATGTAACTTTCTATGATTTGAACTTCTCCTGTGAGTCCAGTTTTACATTCCGATGCTTCAATTCAGGTTAACTGTATCCCTTGGACCTTGTAATTGACGATGAAGCACAGAAATTGCATCGGAATTAAATTCAAAAGGCACAACGCCGACTTAAGTACAAGAGGACTGACACTCTATTTTTCTATGATATGTATTTCTCCTGTGAGTCCAGTTTTAGATTCCGATGCTTCACTTCAGTTTTACTCTATCCCTTTAACCTTCTTATTGACGATAAAAGACAGAAATTGCATCGGAATTTAATACAAAAGGCACAATGCCGACTTAAGTACAAGAGGACTGACACTCTAACTTTCTATGATTTGAACCTCTCCTGTGAGTCCAGTTTTAGATTCCGATGCTTCACTTCATGATTACAGTATACCTTGGACCTTCTTATTGACGATGAATCAATGAAATTGCATCGGAATTAAATTCAAAAGGCACAATGCCGAATTACGTACAAGGGGACAGGCACTCTAACTTTCTTGGATTTGAACCGCTCCTGTGAGTCCAGTTTTAGATTCCGATGCTTCACTTCACGTTTACTGTATACCTTGGACCTTGTTATTGACGATGAAGCACAGAAATTGCATCGGAATTAAATTCAAAAGGCACAATGCCGACTTACGTACACGAGGACTGACACTCTAACTATCTATGATTTGAACCTCTCCTGTGAGTCCAGTTTTACATTCCGATGCTTCACTTCAGGTTTACTGTATCCCTTGGACCTTCTTATTGGCGATGAAACACAGAAATTGCATCCGAATTTAATACAAAAGGCACAATGCTAACTTAAGTACAAGATGACTGACACTCTAACTTTCTATGATTTGAACCTCTCCTGTGAGTCCGGTTTTAGATTCCTATGCTGCACTTCAGGTTTACTGTATCCCTTGGACCTTCTTATTGACGGTGAAACACAGCAATTGCATCCGAAATTAATACAAATGGCACAATGCCGACTTAAGTACAAGAGGACTGACACTCTATCTTTCTATGATTTGAACCTCTCCTGTGAGTCCTAATTTTACATTCCGATGCTTCACTTCAGGTTTACTGTATCCCTTGGACCTTCTTATTGACGATGAAACACATAAATTCCATCCGAATTTAATACAAAATGTACATTGTCGACTTAAGTACAAAAGGACTGACACTCTAACTTTCTATGGTTTGAACTTCTCCTGTGAGTCCAGTTTTACATTACGATGCTTCACTTCAGGTTTAGTGTATCCCTTGGACCTTCTTATTGACGATGAAACACAGAAATTGCATCGGAATTATATTCAAAAGGCACAATGCCGACTTAAGTACAAGAGGACAGACACTCCAACTTTCTATGATTTGAACCTCTCCTGTGAGTCCACTTTTTGATTCCGATGCTTCACTTCAGGTTCACTGTATCCCTTGGACCTTCTTATTGACGATGAAACACAGAAATATCATCGGAATTAAATTCAAAAGGCACAATGCTGACTTAAGTACAAGAGGACTGACACTCTAACTTTCTATGATTTAAATCTCTCCTGTGAGTCCAGTTTTAGATTCCTATGCTTCACTTCACGTTTACTGTATACCTTGGACCTTCTTATTGACGATGAAGCACAGAAATTGCGTCGGAAATAAATTCAAAAGGCACAATGCCGCCTTAAGTACAAGAGGACTGACTCTCTAACTCTCTATGATTTGAACCTCTCCTGTGAGTCCAGCTTTAGATTCCGATGCTTCACTTCAGGTTTACTGTATACCTTGGACCTTCTTATTGACGATGAAGCACAGAAATTGCGTCGGAATTAAATTCAAAAGGCACACTGCCGAGTTAAGTACAAGAGGACTGACACTCTAACTTACTATGATTTGAACCTCTCCTGTGAGTCCAGTTTTAGTTTCCGATGCTACACTTCAGGTTTACTGCATCCCTTGGACCTTCTTATTGACGATGAAGCACAGAAATTTCGTCGGAGTTGAATTCAAATGCACGATGCCGACTTAAGTACAAGAGGACTGACACTATAACTTTCTATGACTTGAACCTCTCCTGTGAGTCCAGTTTTAGATTCCGATGCTTCACTTCACGTTTACTGTATACCTTGAACCTTCTTATTGACGATGGAACACTGAAATTGCATCCGAATTTAATACAAAAGGCACAATGCGGTCTTAAGTACAAGAGGACTGACACCCTAACTTTCATTGTTTTGCACCTCTCCTGTGAGTCCAGTTTTACATTCCGATGCTTCACTTCAGGTTTACTGTATCCCTTGGACCTTCTTATTGACGATGAAGCACAGAAATTTCGTCGGAATTAAATTCAAAAGGCACAATGCCGACTTAAGTAGAAGAGGACAGACACTCTAACTAACTATGATTTGAACCTCTCCTGTGAGTCCAGTTTTACATTCCGATGCTTCACTTCAGGTTTAATGTATCCCTTGGACCTTCTTATTGACGATGAAACACAGAAATTGCATCGGAATTAAATTCAAAAATCACAATGCCGACTTAAGTGCAAGAGGACTGACTCTCTAACTTTCTGTGATTTAAATCTCTCCTGTGAGTCCAGTTTTAGATTCCTATGCTTCACTTCACGTTTACTGTATACCTTGGATCTTGTTATTGACGATGTAGCACAGAAATTGCATCGGAATTAAATTCAAAAGGCACAATGCCGATTTACGTACAAGAGGACTGACACTCTAACTTTCTATGATTTGAACTTCTCCTGTGAGTCCAGTTTTACATTCCGATGCTTCAATTCAGGTTTACTGTATCCCTTGGACCTTGTTATTGACGATGAAGCACACACATTGCGTCGGAAATAAATTCAAAAGGCACAATGCCGACTTAAGTACAAGAGGACTGACACTCTAACTCTCTATGATTTGAACTTCTCCTGTGGGTCCAGCTTTAGAATCCGATGCTTCACTTCAGGTTTACTGTATACCTTGGACCTTCTTATTGACGATGAAGCACAGAAATTGCGTCGGAATTAAATTCAAAAGGCACAATGCCGACTTAAGTACAAGAGGACTGACACTCAAACTTTCTATGATTTGAACCTATCCAGTGACTCCATTTTTAGATTCCGATGCTCCACTTCAGGTTTTCTGTATACCTTTACCTTCTTATTGACGATGAAGCCCAGAAATTGCGTCAGAATCAAATTGAAAAGACACAATGCCGACACAAGTACAAGAGGACTGACACTCTAACTTTCTCTGATTTGAACCTCTCCTGTGAGTACAGTTTTAGATTCTGATGCTTCACTTCACGTTTACTGTATACCTTGGACCTTCTTATTGACGATGGAACACAGAAATTGCATCCGTATTTAATACAAAAGGCACAATGCAGCCTTAAGTACAAGAGGATTGACACTCTAACTTTCAATGATTTGAACCTCTCCTGTGAGTCCAGTTTTACATTCCGATGCTTCTCTTCGGCTTCACTGTATCAATTGGACCTTCTTATTGACGATGAAACACAGAAATATTATCGGAATTAAATTCAAAAGGCACAATGCTGACTTAAGTACAAGAGGACTGACACTCTATCTTTCTATGATTTAAATCTCTCCTGTGAGTCCAGTTTTAGATTCCTATGTTTCACTTCACGTTTACTGTATCCCTAGGACCTTCTTATTGACGATGAAGCACAGAAATTGCGTCGGAATAAAATTCAAAAGGCACAATGCCGACTTAAGTAGAAGAGGTTGACACTCTAACTTTCCATGATTAGAACCTCTCCTGTGAATCCAGTTTTAGATTCCGATGCCTCACTTCAGGTATGATGTATACCTTTACCTTCTTATTGACGATGAAGCACAGACATTGCGTCGGAATTAAATTCAAAAGGCACACTGCCGACTGAAGTACAAGAGGACTGACACTCTAACTTACTATGATTTGAACCTCTCCTGTGAGTCCAGTTTTAGTTTCCGATGCTACACTTCAGGTTTACTGTATCATTTGGACCTTCTTATTGACGATGAAGCACAGAAATTTCGTCGGAGTTGAATTCAAAAGGCACGATGCCGACTTAAGTACAAGAGGAATGACACTCTAACTTTCTATGACTTGAACCTCTCCTGTGAGTCCAGTTTTAGATTCCGATGCTTCACTTCACGTTTACTGTATACCTTGAACCTTCTTATTGACGATGAAGCACAGAAATTGCATCCGAATTTAATCCAAAAGGCACAATGCCGACATAGGTACAAGAGGACTGACACTCTAACTTTCTATGATTTAAATCTCTCCTGTGAGTCCAGTTTTAGATTCCTATGCTTCACTTCACGTTTACTGTATACCTTGGACCTTCTTATTGACGATGAAGCACAGAAATTGCGTCGGAAATAAATTCAAAAGGCACAATGCCGACTTAAGTACAAGAGGACTGACACTCTAACTCTCTATGATTTGAACCTCTCCTGTGAGTCCAGCTTTAGTTTCCGATGCTTCACTTCAGGTTTACTGTATACCTTGGACCTTATTATTGACGATGAAGCACAGAAATTGCGTCGGAATTAAATTCAAAAGGCACACTGCCGACTTAAGTACAAGAGGACTGACACTCTAACTTACTATGATTTGAACCTCTCCTGTGAGTCCAGTTTTAGTTTCCGATGCTACACTTCAGGTTTACTGTATCCCTTGGACCTTCTTATTGACGATGAAGCACAGAAATTTCGTCGGAGTTGAATTCAAATGCACGATGCCGACTTAAGTACAAGAGGACTGACACTATAACTTTCTATGACTTGAACCTCTCCTGTGAGTCCAGTTTTAGATTCCGATGCTTCACTTCACGTTTACTGTATACCTTGAACCTTCTTATTGACGATGGAACACAGAAATTGCATCCGAATTTAATACAAAAGGCACAATGCGGTCTTAAGTACAAGAGGACTGACACCCTAACTTTCATTGATTTGAACCTCTCCTGTGAGTCCAGTTTTACATTCCGATGCTTCACTTCAGGTTTACTGTATCCCTTGGACCTTCTTATTGACGATGAAGCACAGAAATTTCGTCGGAATTAAATTCAAAAGGCACAATGCCGACTTAAGTAGAAGAGGACAGACACTCTAACTAACTATGATTTGAACCTCTCCTGTGAGTCCAGTTTTACATTCCGATGCTTCACTTCAGGTTTAATGTATCCCTTGGACCTTCTTATTGACGATGAAACACAGAAATTGCATCGGAATTAAATTCAAAAGGCACAATGCCGACTTAAGTACAAGAGGACTGACTCTCTAACTTTCTGTGATTTAAATCTCTCCTGTGAGTCCAGTTTTAGATTCCTATGCTTCACTTCACGTTTACTGTATACCTTGGATCTTGTTATTGACGATGTAGCACAGAAATTGCATCGGAATTAAATTCAAAAGGCACAATGCCGATTTACGTACAAGAGGACTGACACTCTAACTTTCTATGATTTGAACTTCTCCTGTGAGTCCAGTTTTACATTCCGATGCTTCAATTCAGGTTTACTGTATCCCTTGGACCTTGTTATTGACGATGAAGCACACACATTGCGTCGGAAATAAATTCAAAAGGCACAATGCCGACTTAAGTACAAGAGGACTGACACTCTAACTCTCTATGATTTGAAACTCTCCTGTGAGTCCAGCTTTAGATTCCGACGCTTCACTTCAGGTTTACTGTATACATTGAACCTTCTTATTGACGATGAAGCACATAAATTGCGTCGGAAATAAATTCAAAAGGCACAATGCCGACTTAAGTACAAGAGGACTGACACTCTAACTCTCTATGATTTGAACCTCTCCTGTGAGTCCAGCTTTAGAATCCGATGCTTCACTTCAGGTTTACTGTATACCTTGGACCTTCTTATTGACGATGAAGCACAGAAATTGCGACGGAATTAAATTCAAAAGGCACAATGCCGACTTAAGTACAAGAGGACTGACACTCAAACTTTCTATGATTTGAACCTATCCAGTGACTCCATTTTTAGATTCCGATGCTCCACTTCAGGTTTTCTGTATACCTTTACCTTCTTATTGACGATGAAGCCCAGAAATTGCGTCAGAATCAAATTGAAAAGACACAATGCCGACACAAGTACAAGAGGACTGACACTCTAACTTTCTCTGATTTGAACCTCTCCTGTGAGTACAGTTTTAGATTCTGATGCTTCACTTCACGTTTACTGTATACCTTGGACCTTCTTATTGACGATGGAACACAGAAATTGCATCCGAATTTAATACAAAAGGCACAATGCAGCCTTAAGTACAAGAGGATTGACACTCTAACTTTCAATGATTTGAACCTCTCCTGTGAGTCCAGTTTTACATTCCGATGCTTCTCTTCGGCTTCACTGTATCAATTGGACCTTCTTATTGACGATGAAACACAGAAATATTATCGGAATTAAATTCAAAAGGCACAATGCTGACTTAAGTACAAGAGGACTGACACTCTATCTTTCTATGATTTAAATCTCTCCTGTGAGTCCAGTTTTAGATTCCTATGCTTCACTTCACGTTTACTGTATCCCTAGGACCTTCTTATTGACGATGAAGCACAGAAATTGCGTCGGAATAAAATTCAAAAGGCACAATGCCGACTTAAGTAGAAGAGGTTGACACTCTAACTTTCCATGATTAGAACCTCTCCTGTGAATCCAGTTTTAGATTCCGATGCCTCACTTCAGGTATGATGTATACCTTTACCTTCTTATTGACGATGAAGCACAGACATTGCGTCGGAATTAAATTCAAAAGGCACACTGCCGACTGAAGTACAAGAGGACTGACACTCTAACTTACTATGATTTGAACCTCTCCTGTGAGTCCAGTTTTAGTTTCCGATGCTACACTTCAGGTTTACTGTATCCCTTGGACCTTCTTATTGACGATGAAGCACAGAAATTTCGTCGGAGTTGAATTGAAAAGGCACGATGCCGACTTAAGTACAAGAGGACTGACACTCTAACTTTCTATGACTTGAACCTCTCCTGTGAGTCCAGTTTTAGATTCCGATGCTTCACTTCACGTTTACTGTATACCTTGAACCTTCTTATTGACGATGAAGCACAGAAATTGCATCCGAATTTAATCCTAAAGGCACAATGCCGACATAGGTACAAGAGGACTGACACTCTAACTTTCTATGATTTGAACGTCTTCTGTGAGTCTAGTTTTAGATTCCGATGATTCACTTCAGGCTTAATGTATACCTTGGAACTTCTTATTGACGATGAAGCACAGAAATTGCGTCGGAATTAAATTCAAAATGCACAAAGCCGACTTAAGTACAAGAGGACTGACACTCTAACTTTCTATGATTTGAACCTCTCCTGTGAGTCCAGTTTTAGATTCCGATGCTTCACTTCACGTTTACTGTATACCTGGGACCTTGATATTGACGATGAAGCACAGAAATTGCATCGGAATTTAATTCAAAAGGCACAATGCCGACTTACGTACGCGAGGACTGACACTCTTACTTTCTATGATTTGAACCTCTCCTGTGAGTCCAGTTTTACATTGCGATCCTTTACTTCAGGTTTACTGTATCCCTAGGACCTTCTTATTGGCGATGAAACACAGAAATTGCATCCGAATTTAATACAAAAGGCACAATGCCGACTTAGGTACAAGAGGAATGACACTCTAACTTTCTATGATTTGAACCTCTCCTGTGAGTCAAGTTATAGATTCCTATGCTTCACTTCAGGTTTACTGTATCCCTTGGACCTTCTTATTGACGGTGAAACACAGCAATTGCATCCGAAATTAATACAAATGGCACAATGCCGACTTAAGTACAAGAGGATTGACACTCTAACTTTCAATGATTTGAACCTCTCCTGTGAGTCCAGTTTTACATTCCGATGCTTCACTTCAGGTTTACTGTATCCCTTGGACCTTCTTATTGACGATGAAGCACAGAAATTGCGTCGGAATTAAATTCAAAAGGCACAATGCCGACTTAAGTAGAAGAGGACTGACACTCTAACTTTCAATGATTTGAACCTCTCCTGTGAGTCCAGTTTTACATTCCGATGCTTCACTTCAGGTTTACTGTATCCCTTGGACCTTCTTATTCACGATGAAGCACAGAAATTTCGTCGGAGTTAAATTCAAAAGGCACGATGCCGACTTAAGTACAAGAGGACTGACAGTATCACTTTCTATGACTTGAACCTCTCCTGTGAGTCCAGTTTTATATTCCGATGCTTCACTTCACGTTTACTGTATACCTTGAACCTTCTTATTGACGATGAAGCACAGAAATTGCATCCGAATTTAATCCAAAAGGCACAATGCCGACATAAGTACAAGAGGACTGACACTCTAACTTTCTATGATTTGAACGTCTTCTGTGAGTCCCGTTTTAGATTCCAATGCTTCACTTCAGGTTTACTGTATACCTTGGAACTTCTTATTGACGATGAAGCACAGAAATTGCGTCGGAATTAAATTCAAAATGCACAAAGCCGACTTAAGGTCAAGAGGACTGACACTCTAACTTTCTATGATTTGAACTTCTCCTGTGAGTCCAGTTTTACATTCCGATGCTTCAATTCAGGTTTACTGTATCCCTTGGACCTTGTTATTGACGATGAAGCACACACATTGCGTCGGAAATAAATTCAAAAGGCACAATGCCGACTTAAGTACAAGAGGACTGACACTCTAACTCTCTATGATTTGAACCTCTCCTGTGAGTCCAGCTATAGATTTCGACGCTTCACTTCAGGTTTACTGTATACATTGGACCTTCTTATTGACGATGAAGCACAGAAATTGCGTCGGAAATAAATTCAAAAGGCACAATGCCGACATAAGTACAAGAGGACTGACACTCTAACTCTCTATGATTTGAACCTCTCCTGTGAGTCCAGCTTTAGAATCCGATGCTTCACTTCAGGTTTACTGTATACCTTGGACCTTCTTATTGACGATGAAGCACAGAAATTGCGTCGGAATTACATTCAAAAGGCACAATGCCGACTTAAGTACAAGAGGACTGACACTCAAACTTTCTATGATTTGAACCTATCCAGTGACTCCATTTTTAGATTCCGATGCTCCACTTCAGGTTTTCTGTATACCTTTACCTTCTTATTGACGATGAAGCCCAGAAATTGCGTCAGAATTAAATTGAAAAGACACAATGCCGACATAAGTACAAGAGGACTGACACTCTAACTTTCTCTGATTTGAACCTCTCCTGTGAGTACAGTTTTAGATTCTGATGCTTCACTTCACGTTTACTGTATACCTTGGACCTTCTTATTGACGATGGAACACAGAAATTGCATCCGAATTTAATACAAAAGGCACAATGCAGCCTTAAGTACAAGAGGATTGACACTCTAACTTTCAATGATTTGAACCTCTCCTGTGAGTCCAGTTTTAGATTCCGATGCTTCACTTCGGCTTCACTGTATCAATTGGACCTTCTTATTGACGATGAAACACAGAAATATTATCGGAATTAAATTCAAAAGGCACAATGCTGACTTAAGTACAAGAGGACTGACACTCTATCTTTCTATGATTTAAATCTCTCCTGTGAGTCCAGTTTTAGATTCCTATGCTTCACTTCACGTTTACTGTATCCCTAGGACCTTCTTATTGACGATGAAGCACAGAAATTGCGTCGGAATAAAATTCAAAAGGCACAATGCCGACTTAAGTAGAAGAGGTTGAAACTCTAACTTTCCATGATTAGAACCTCTCCTGTGAATCCAGTTTTAGATTCCGATGCCTCACTTCAGGTATGATGTATACCTTTACCTTCTTATTGACGATGAAGCACAGACATTGCGTCGGAATTAAATTCAAAAGGCACACTGCCGACTGAAGTACAAGAGGACTGACACTCTAACTTACTATGATTTGAACCTCTCCTGTGAGTCCAGTTTTAGTTTCCGATGCTACACTTCAGGTTTACTGTATCCCTTGGACCTTCTTATTGACGATGAAGCACAGAAATTTCGTCGGAGTTGAATTCAAAAGGCACGATGCCGACTTAAGTACAAGAGGACTGACACTCTAACTTTCTATGACTTGAACCTCTCCTGTGAGTCCAGTTTTAGATTCCGATGCTTCACTTCACGTTTACTGTATACCTTGAACCTTCTTATTGACGATGAAGCACAGAAATTGCATCCGAATTTAATCCAAAAGGCACAATGCCGACATAGGTACAAGAGGACTGACACTCTAACTTTCTATGATTTGAACGTCATCTGTGAGTCTAGTTTTAGATTCCGATGATTCACTTCAGGTTTAATGTATACCTTGGAACTTCTTATTGACGATGAAGCACAGAAATTGCGTCGGAATTAAATTCAAAATGCACAAAGCCGACTTAAGTACAAGAGGACTGACACTCTAACTTTCTATGATTTGAACCTCTCCTGTGAGTCCAGTTTTAGATTCCGATGCTTCACTTCACGTTTACTGTATACCTTGGACCTTGATATTGACGATGAAGCACAGAAATTGCATCGGAATTAAATTCAAAAGGCACAATGCCGACTTACGTACGCGAGGACTGACACTCTTACTTTCTATGATTTGAACCTCTCCTGTGAGTCCAGTTTTACATTGCGATCCTTTACTTCAGGTTTACTGTATCCCTAGGACCTTCTTATTGGCGATGAAACACAGAAATTGCATCCGAATTTAATACAAAATGCACAATGCCGACTTAGGTACAAGAGGAATGACACTGTAACTTTCTATGATTTGAACCTCTCCTGTGAGTCAAGTTATAGATTCCTATGCTTCACTTCAGGTTTACTGTATCCCTTGGACCTTCTTATTGACGGTGAAACACAGCAATTGCATCCGAAATTAATACAAATGGCACAATGCCGACTTAAGTACAAGAGGACTGACACTCTATCTTTCTATGATTTGAACCTCTCCTGCGAGTCCAGTTTTACATTCCGATGCTTCAATTCAGGTTTACTGTATCCCTGGGACCTTGTTATTGACGATGAAGCACAGATATAGCGTCGGAATTAAATTCAAAAGGCACAATGCCGACTTAAGTACAAGAGGACTGACACACTAACTTTCTATGATTTGAACCTCTCCTGTGAGTCCAGCTTCAGATTCCGATGCTTCACTTCTGGTTTACTGTATACCTTGGACCTTCTTATTGACGATGAAGCACAGAAATTGCATCGGAATTAAATTCAAAAGGCACAACGCCGACTTAAGTTCAAGAGGACTGACACTCTAATTTTCTATGATATGAATCTCTCCTGTGAGTCCAGTTTTAGATTCCGATGCTTCACTTCAGGTTTACTCTATCCCTTTGACCTTCTTATTGACGATAAAAGACAGAAATTGCATCGGAATTTAATACAAAAGGCACAATGCCGACTTAAGTACAAGAGGACTGACACTCTAACTATCTATGATTTGAACCTCTCCTGTGAGTCCAGTTTTAGATTTCGATGCTTCACCTCAGGTTTATTATATCCCTTGGACCTTCTTATTGTCGATGAAACACAGAAATTGCATCCGAATTTAATGCAAAAGGCACAATGCCGACTTAAGTACAAGAGGACTGACACTCTAACTTTCTATGATTTGAAACTCTTCTGTGTGTCCAGTTTTAGATTCCGATGCTTCACTTCAGGTTTACGGCATCCCTTGGACCTTCGTATTGACGATGAAGCACAGAAATTGCTTCGGAATTAAATTCAAAAGGCACAATGCCGACTTACGTACACGAGGACTGACACTCTAACTTTCTATGATTTGAACCTCTCCTGTGAGTCCAGTTTTAGATTCCTATGCTGTACTTCAGGTTTACTGTATCCCTTGGACCTTCTTATTGGCGGTGAAACACAGCAATTGCATCTGAAATTAATACAAATGGCACACTGCCGACTTAAGTACAAGAGGACTGACACTCTATCTTTCTACGATTTGAACCTCTCATGTGAGTCCAGTTTTACATTCCGATGCTTCACTTCAGGTTTACTGTATCCCTAGGACCTTCTTATTGACGATGAACCACATAAATTCCATCCGAATTTAATACAAAATGTACAATGCCGACTTAAGAACAAAAGGACTGACACTCTAACTTTCTATGATTTGAACCTCTCCTGTGAGTCCAGTTTTACATTCCGATGCTCCACTTCAGGTTTACTGTATGCCTTGGATCTTCTTATTGACGATGAAACACAGAAATTGCATCGGAATTAAATTCAAAAGGCACAATGCCGACTTAAGTACAAGAGGACAGACACTCCAACTTTCTATGATTTGAACCTCTCCTGTGAGTCCAGTTTTCGATTCCGATGCTTCACTTCAGGTTCACTGTACCCCTTGGACCCTCTTATTGACGATGAAACACAGAAATATCAACGGAATTAAATTCAAAAGGCACAATGCTGACTTAAGTACAAGAGGACTGACACTCTAATTTTCTATGATTTAAATCTCTCCTGTGAGTCCAGTTTTAGATTCCTATGCTTCACTTCACGTTAACTGTATACCTTGGACCTTGTTATTGACGATGAAGCACAGAAATTGCATCGGAATTAAATTCAAAAGGCACAATGCCGATTTACGTTCAAGAGGACTGACACTCTAACTTTCTATGATTTGAACTTCTCCTGTAAGTCCAGTTTTACATTCCGATGCTTCAATTCAGGTTTACTGTATCCCTTGGACCTTGTAATTGACGATGAAGCACAGAAATTGCGTCGGAAATAAATTCAAAAGGCACAATGCCGACTTAAGTACAAGAGGACTGACACTCTACCTCTCTATGATTTGAACCTCTCCTGTGGGTCTAGCTTTAGATTCCGATGCTTCACTTCAGGTTTACTGTATACCTTGGACCTTCTTATTGACGATGAAGCACAGAAATTGCATCGGAATTAAATTCAAAAGGCACAACGCCGACTTAAGTACAAGAGGACTGACACTCTAATTTTCTATGATATGAATTTCTCCTGTGAGTCCAGTTTTAGATTCCGATGCTTCACTTCAGGTTTACTCTATCCCTTTACCTTCTTATTGACGATAAAAGACAGATATTGCATCGGAATATAATACAAAAGGCACAATGCCGACTTAAGTACAAGAGGACTGACACTCTAACTTTCTATGATTTGAACCTCTCCTGTGAGTCCTGTTATACATTCCGATGCTTCAATTCAGGTTTACTGTATCCCTTGGACCTTCTTATTGGCGATGAAACACAGAAATTGCATCCGAATTTAATACAAAAGGCACAATGCCGACTTAAGTACAAAATGACTGACACTCAAACTTTCTATGATTTGAACCTCTCCTGTGAGTCCAGTTTTAGATTCCTATTCTGCACTTCAGGTTTACTGTATCCCTTGGACCTTCTTATTGACGGTGAAACACAGCAATTGCATCCGAAATTAATACAAATGGCACAATGCCGACTTAAGTACAAGAGGACTGACACTCTATATTTCTATGATTTGAACATCTCCTGTGAGTCCAGTTTTGCATTCCGATGCTTCACTTCAGGTTTACTGTATCCCTTGGACTTTCTTATTGACGATGAAACACATAAATTCCATCCGAATTTAATACAAAATGTACAATGTCGACTTAATTACAAAAGGACCGACACTCTAACTTTCTATGATTTGAACCTCTCCTGTCAGTCCAGTTTTACATTGCGATGCTTCACTTCAGGTTTACTGTATCCCTTGGACCTTCTTATTGACGATGAAACACAGAAATTGCATCGGAATTAAATTCAAAAGGCACAATGCCGACTTAGATACAAGAGGACAGACACTCCAACTTTCTATGATTTGAACCCCTCCTGTGAGTCCAGTTTTAGATTCCGATGCTTCACTTCAGTTTCACTGTATCCCTTGGACCTTCTTATTGACGATGAAACATAGAAATATTATCGGAATTAAATTCAAAAGGCACAATGCTGACTTAAGTACAAGAGGACTGACACTCTAACTTTCTATGATTTAAATCTCTCCTGTGAATCCAGTTTTAGATTCCTATGCTTCACTTCACGTTTACTGTATACCTTGGACCTTGTTATTGACGATGAAGCACAGAAATTGCATCGGAAATAAATTCAAAAGGCACAATGCCGATTTACGTACAAGAGGACTGACACTCTAACTTTCTATGATTTGAACTTCTACTGTGAGTCCAGTTTTACAATCCGATGCTTCAATTCAGGTTTACTGTATCCCTTGGACCTTGTTATTGACGATGAAGCACAGAAATTGCGTCGGAAATAAATTCAAAAGGCACAATGCCGACTTAAGTACAAGAGGACTGACAGTCTAACTTTCTATGATGTGAACCTGCCCTGTGAGTCCAGTTTTAGATTCCGATGCTTCACTTCACGTTTACTGGATACCTTGGACCTTCTTAATGTCGATGAAGCACAGAAATTGCATCGGAATTAAATTCAAAAAGCTCAATGCCGACTTACGTTCACGAGGACTGACACTCTAACATTCTATGATTTGAACCCCTCCTGTGAGTCCAGTTTTACATTCCGATGCTTCACTTCAGGTTTACAGTATCCCTTGGACCTTCGTATTGGCGATGAAACACAGAAATTGCATTTGAATTTAATACAAAAGGCACAATGCCGACTTAAGTACTAGAGGACTGACACTCTATCTTTCTATGAATTGAACGTCTCCTGTGAATCCAGTTTTAGATTCCGATGCTTTACTTCAGGTTTACTGTATTCCTTGGATCTTCTTATTGACGATGAAGCACAGAAATTGCGTCGGAATTAAAATCAAATGGCACAATGCCGATTTAAGTACAAGAGGACTGACACTCTAACTTTCTATGATTTGAACCTCTCCTGTGAGTCCAGTTTTAGATTCCGATGCTTCACTTCAGGTTTACTGTATACCTTGGACCTTCTTATTGACGATGAAGCAATAAAATTGCATCGGAATTAAATTGAAAAGGCACAATGCCGACTTATGTACAAGAGGACTGACACTCTGAGTTTCTATGTTTTGAACCTCTCCTGTGACTCCAGTTTTAGATTCCGATGCTTTACTTCAGGTTTACTGTATCCCTTGGACCTTCTTATTGACGATGAAACACAGAAATTGCATCCGAATTTAATACAAAAGGCACAATGCCGACATAAGTACAAGAGGGCTGACACTCTAAATTTCTATGATTAGAACCTCTCCTGTGAGTCCAGTTTTAAATTCCGATGCTTTACTTCAGGTTTATTGTATCCCTTTGACCTTCTTATTGGCGATGAAACACATAAATTGCATCCAAATTTAATGCAAAAGGCACAATGCCGACTTAAGTACAAGAGGACTGACACTCTAACTTTCAATGATTTGAACCTCTCCTGTGAGTCCAGTTTTAGATTCCGATGCTTCACTTCAGGTTTACTGTATACCTTGGACCTTCTTATTGACGATGAAGCACATAAATTGCAGCGCAATTTCATTCAAAAGGCTCAATGCCGACTATCGTACAAGAGGACTGACTCTCTAAATTTCTATGATTTGAACCTCTCCTGTGAGTCCAGTTTTACATTCCGACGCTCCATTTCAAGTTTACAGTATCTCTTGGACCTTCTTATTGACGATGAAACACAGAAATTGCTTCCGAATTTAATACAAAAGGCACAATGCCGACTTAAGTACAAGAGGACTAACACTCTAACATTCTATGATTTGAAACTCTCCTGTCAGTCCAGTTTTAGATTCCGATGCTTCACTTCAGGTTTACTGTATCCCTTGGACCTTCTTATTGACGATGAAGCACAGAGATTGCGTCGGAATTAAATTCAAAAAGCACATTGCCGACTTAAGTACAAGAGGACTGACACTCTAACATTCTTTGAATTGAAACTCTCCTGTGAGACCAGTTTTAGATTCCGATGCTTCACTTCAGGTTTACTGCATCCCCTGGACCTTCTTATTGACGATGAAATACAGAAATTGCATCCGAATTTAATACAAAAGGCACAATGCCGACTTAAGTACAAGAGGACTGACACTCTAAGATTCTATGATTTGATCCTCTCCTGTGAGACCAGTTTTAGATTCCGATGCTTCCTTTCTGGTTTACTGTATACCATGGACCTTTTTATTGACGATGAAGCCCAGAAATTGCGTCGGAATTAAATTCTAAATGCACAATGCCGAATTAAGTACAAGAGGACTGACACTCTAACTTTCAATGATTTGCTCCTCTCCTGTGAGTGCAGTTTTAGATTCCGATGCTTCACTTCAGGTTTACTGTATCCCTTGGACCTTCTTATTGACGATGAAGCACAGAAATTGCATCGGAAATAATTCAAAATTCACAATGACGACTTAAGTACAAGAGGACTGATCCTCTAACTTTCTATGATTTGAACCTCTCCTGTGATCCGGTTTTAGATTCCGATGCTTCACTTCAGGTTTATTGTATACCTTTGACCTTCTTATTGGCGATGAAACACAGATATTGCATCCGAATTTATACAAAAGGCACAATGCCGACTTCAGTACAAGAGGACTGACACTCTAACTTTCTATGATTTGAATCTGTTCTGTTAGTCCAGTTTTAGATTCCGATGCTTCACTTCAGGTTTACTGTATCCCTTGCACCTTCTTATTGACGATGAAATAGTGAAATTGCATCCGAAATTAATACAAAAGACACAATGCCGACTTAAGTACAAGAGGACTGACACTATTACTATCTACGATTTGAAACTCTCCTGTGAGTCCAGTTTTAGATTCCGATGCTTCACTTCACGTTTACTGTATCCCTCGGACCTTATTATTGACGAAGAAATACAGAAATTGCATCCGAATTTAATACAAATGGCACAATGCCGACTTAAGTACAAGAATACTGACACTCTAACGTGCTATGATTTGAAACTCTCCTGTGAATCCAGTTTCAGATTCCGATGCTTCACTTCAGGTTTACTGTATACCGTGGACTTTCATATTGACGATGGAGCACGGAAATTGCATCGGAATTAAATTCACAAGGCTCAATGCCGACTTAAGTACAAGAGGACAGACACTCTAACTTTCTATGATTTCAACCTCTCCTGTGAGTCCAGTTTTAGATTCCGATGCTTCACTTCAGGTTTACTGTAACTCTTGGACCTCCTTATTTACGATGAAACACAGAAATTGCATCCGAATTTAATACAAAAGGCACAATGCCGACTTAAGTACGAGAGAACTGACCCTGTAACTTTCTATGATTTGAACCTCTGCCGTGAGTAATGTTTTACATTCCGATGCTTCACTTCAGGTTTACTGTATCCATTGGACCTTCTTATTCACGATGTAACACAGAAATTGCATCCGAATTTAATACAAAAGGCACAATGCCGACTTAAGTACAAGAGGACAGACACTCAAACTTTCTACGATTTGAACGTCTCCTGTGAGTCCAGTTTTAGATTCCGATGCTTCACTTCACGTTTACTGTATCCCATGGACCTTCTTATTGACGATGAAGCACATAAATTGCATCGTAATTTCATTCAAAAGGCTTAATGCCGACTATCGTACAAGAGGACTAACTCTCTAAATTTCTATGATTTGAACCTCTCCTGTGAGTCCAGTTTTACATTCCGACGCTCCATTTCAGGTTTACAGTATCTCTTGGACCTTCTTATTGACGATGAAACACAGAAATTGCTTCCGAATTTAATACAAAAGGCACAATGCCGACTTAAGTACAAGAGGACTGACACTCTAACTTTCAATGATTTGAACCTCTGCTGTGAGTCCAGTTTTAGGTTCCGATGCTTCACTTCAATTTTATTGTATCCCTTTGACCTTATTATTGGCGATGAAACACAGAAATTGCATCCGAATTTAATACAAAAGGCACAATGCCGACTTCAGAACAAGAGGACTGGAACTCTAACTTATTATGATTTGAAACTGTTCTGTGAGTCCAGTTTTAGATTCCGATGCTTCACTTCAGGTTTACTGTACCCCTTGGACCTTTTATTGACGACGAAATACAGAAATTGCATCCGGAATTAAGACAAAAGACTCAATGCCGATTTAAGTACAAGAGGACTGACACTACAACTCTCAATGATTTGAAACTCTCCTGTGAGTCCAGTTTTAGATTCCGATGCTTCACTTCAGGTTTACTGTATCCCCTGGACCTTCTTATTGACGATGAAATACAGAAATTGCATCCGAATTTAATACAAAAGGCACAATGCCGACTTACATACAAGGGGACTGACCCTCTAACTTTCTATGATTTGAACCTCTGCTGTTAGTCCAGTTTTACATTCCGATGCTTCACTTCAAGTTACTGTATCCATTGGACCTTCTTATTATCGATTAAACACAGAAATTGCATCCGAATTTAATACAAAAGGCACAATGCCGACTTAACTACAAGAGGACTGACACTCTAAGTTTCTATGATTTGACCCTCTCCTGTGGGTCCAGTTTTAGATTCCGATGCTTCAGGTTTACTGTATCCTTTGGACCTTCATATTGACGATGAAACACAGAAATTGCATCGGAATTAAATTCAAAAGGCACAATGCCGACTTACGTACAAGAGGACTGATACTGTAACTTTCTACGATTTGAACGTCTCCTGTGAGTCCAGTTTTAGATTCCGATGCTTCACTTCACGTTTAATGTATACCTTGGACCTTCGTATTGACGAAGAAGCAAAGAAATTGCGTCGTAATTAAATTGAAAAGGCACAATGCCGACTTAGGTACAAGAGGACTGACACACTAACTTCCTATGATATGAACCTCTCCTGTGAGTCCAGTCTTAGATTCCGATGCTTCACTTCAGGTTTACTGTATCCCATTGACCTTCTTATTGACGATGAAACACAGAAATTGCATCCGAATTTAATACAAAAGACACAATGCCGACCTAAGTACAAGAGGACCGACACTCTTACTGTCTATGATTTGAAACTCTCCTGTGGGTCCAGTTTTAGATTCCGATGCTTCACTTCAGGTTTACTGTATCCCTTGGACCCTCTTATTGACGATGAAACACAGAAATTGCACTCGAATTTAATACAAAAGCACAATGCCGACTTAAGTACAAGGGGACTGACACTCTAACTTTCTATGATATGAACCTCTCCTGCGAGTCCAGTTTTAGATTCCGATGCTTCACTTCAGGTTTACTGTATCCCTTTGACTTTCTTATTGACGATGAAACACAGAAATTGCATCTGAATTTAATACAAAAGGCACAATGCCGCCTTAAGTACAAGAGGACTGACACTCTAACTATGTATGATTTGAAACTCCTCTTTGAGTACAGTTTTGGATTCCGATGCTGCACTTCAGGTTTACTGTATCCCTTGGACCTCCTTATTGACGATGAAACATAGAAATTGCATCCGAATTTAATACAAAAGGCACAATGCCGACTTAAGTACAAGAGGACTGACCCTCTAATTTTCTATGATTTTAACCTCTGCTGTGAGTCCAGTTTTACATTCCGATGCTTCAGTTCAGGTTTACTGTATCCATTGGACCTTCTTATTGACGATGAAACACAGAAATTGCATCCGAATTTAATACAAAAGGCGCAATGCCGACTTAAGTACGAGAGGACTGACACGTTAAGATTCTGTGATGAGAACCTCTCCTGTGAGTCCAGTTGTAGATTCCGATGCTTCACTTCAGGTTTACTGTATCTCTTGGACCTCCTTATTGACGATGAAACACAGCAATTGCATCCGAATCTAATACAAAAGGCACAATGCCGACTTAAGTACAAGAGGACTGACACTCTAAGATTCTATGATTTGAACCTCTCCTGTGAGTCCAGTTTTAGATTCCGATGCTTCACTTCAGTTTTACAGTATACCTTGGACCTTCTTATTGACGATGAAGCACAGAAATTGCGTCGGAATTAAATTCAAGAAGCACAATGCCGACTTAAGTACAAGAGGACTGACACTCTAACTTTCAATGATTTGAACCTCTGCTGTGAGTCCAGTTTTAGGTTCCGATGCTTTACTTCAGGTTTATTGTATCCCTTTGACCTTCTTATTGGCGATGAAACACAGGAATTGCATCCGAATTTAATACAAATGGCACAATGCCGACTTCAGTACAAGAGGACTGACACTCTAACATATTATGATTTGAAACTGTTCCGTGAGTCCTATTTTAGATTCCGATGCTTCACTTCACGTTTACTGTATCCCTTTGACCTTTTATTGACGATGAAATACAGAAATTGCATCCGAAATTAAGACAAAAGACACAATGCCGATTTAAGTACAAGAAGACTGACACTATAACTCTCAATGATTTGAAACTGTCCTGTGAGTCCAGTTTTAGATTCCGATGCTTCACTTCAGGTTTACTGTATCCTTTGGACCTTCTTATTGACGATGAAACACAGAAATTGCATCCGAATTTAATACAAAAGGCACAATGCCTTCTTACGTACATGGGGACTGACCCTCTAACTTTCTATGATTTGAACCTCTGCTGTGAGTCCAGTTTTACATTCCGATGCTTCACTTCAGGTTACTGTATCCATTGGACCTTCTTATTATCGATTAAACACAGAAATTGCATCCGAATTTAATACAAAAGGCACAATGCCGACTTAAGTACAAGAGGACTGACACTCTAAGTTTCTATGATTTGAACCTCTCCTGTGGGTCCAGTTTTAGATTCCGATGCTTCACTTCAGGTTTACTGTAACCTTTGGACCTTCATATTGTCGATGAAACACAGAAATTGCATCGGAATTAAATTCAAAAGGCACTATGCCGACTTAAGTACAAGAGGACTGACACTGTAACTTTCTACGATTTGAACGTCTCCTGTGAGTCCAGTTTTAGATTCCGATGCTTCACTTCACGTTTAATGTATACCTTGGACCTTCGTATTGACGAAGAAGCAAAGAAATTACGTCGTAATTAAATTGAAAAGGCACAATGCCGACTTAGGTACAAGAGGACTGAAACACTAACTTCCTATGATATGAACCTCTCCTGTGAGTCCAGTCTTAGATTCCGATGCTTCACTTCAGGTTTACTGTATCCCTTTGACCTTCTTATTGACGATGAAACACAGAAATTGCATCCGAATTTAATACAAAAGGCACAATGCCGACTTAAGTACAAGACGACTGACACTCTTACTGTCTATGATTTGAAACTCTCCTGTGGGTCCAGTTTTAGATTCCGATGCTTCACTTCAGGTTTACTGTATCCCTTGGACCCTCTTATTGACGATGAAACACAGAAATTGCACTCGAATTTAATACAAAAGCACAATGCCGACTTAAGTACAAGGGCACTGACACTCTAACTTTCTATGATATGAACCTCTCCTGCGAGTCCAGTTTTAGTTTCCGATGCTTCACTTCAGGTTTACTGTATCCCTTTGTCTTTCTTATTGACGATGAACCACAGAAATTGCATCTGAATTTAATACAAAAGGCACAATGCCGACTTAAGTACAAGAGGACTAACACTCTAACTATGTATGATTTAAAACTCCTCTTTGAATCCAGTTTTGGATTCCGATGCTGCACTTCAGGTTTACTGTATCCCTTGGACCTCCTTATTGACGATGAAACACAGAAATTGCATCCGAATTTAATACAAAAGGCACAATGCCGACTTAAGTACAAGAGAACTGACCCTCTAACTTTCTATGATTTTAACCTCTGCTGTGAGTCCAGTTTTACATTCCGATGTTTCAGTTCAGGTTTACTGTATCCATTGGACCTTCTTATTGACGATGAAACAAAGAAATTCCATCCGAATTTAATACAAAAGGCGCAATGCCGACTTAAGTACGAGAGGACTGACGCGTTAAGATTCAATGATTTGAACCTCTCCTGTGAGTCCAGTTTTAGATTCCGATGCTTCACTTCAGGTTTACTGTATCTCTTGGACCTCCTTATTGACGATGAAACACAGCAATTGCATCCGAATTTAATACAAAAAGCACAATGCCGACTTAAGTACGAGAGAACTGACCCTGTAACCTTCTATGATTTGAACCTTTGCCGTGAGTAAAGTTTTACATTCCGATGCTTCACTTCAGGTTTACTGTATCCATTGGACCTTCTTATTCACGATGTAACACAGAAATTGCATCCGAATTTAATACAAAAGGCACAATGCCGACATAAGTACAAGAGGACTGACACTCAAACTTTCTACGATTTGAACGTCTCCTGTGAGTCCAGTTTTAGATTCCGATGCTTCACTTCAGGTTTACAGTATACCTTGGACCTTCTTATTGACGATGAAGCACAGAAATTGCGTCGGAATTAAATTCAAAAGGCACAATGCCGACATAAGTACAAGAGGACTGACACTCATACTTTCTACGATTTGAACGTGTCCTGTGAGTCCAGTTTTAGGTTCCGATGCTTCACTTCAGGTTTATTGTATCCCTTTGACCTTCTTATTGGCGATGAAACACAGAAATTGCATCCGAATTTAATACAAAAGGCACAATGCCGACTTCAGTACCAGAGGACTGACACTCTAACATATTATAATTTGAAACTGTTCCGTGAGTCCAGTTTTAGATTCCGATGCTTCACTTCACGTTTACTGTATCCCTTTGACCTTTTATTGACGATGAAATACAGAAATTGCATCCGAAATTAAGACAAAAGACACAATGCCGATTTAAGTACAAGAGGACTGACACTATAACTCTCAATGATTTGAAACTGTCCTGTGAGTCCAGTTTTAGATTCCGATGCTTCACTTCAGGTTTACTGTATCCTTTGGACCTTCTTATTGACGATGAAATACAGAAATTGCATCCGAATTTAATACAAAAGGCACAATGCCGATTTAAGTACAAGAGGACTGACACTATAACTCTCAATGATTTGAAACTGTCCTGTGAGTCCAGTTTTAGATTCCGATGCTTCAATTCAGGTTTACTGTATCCTTTGGACCTTCTTATTGACGATGAAATACAGAAATTGCATCCGAATTTAATACAAAAGGCACAATGCCTTCTTACGTACAAGGGGACTGACCCTCTAACTTTCTATGATTTGAACCTCTGCTGTGAGTCCAGTTTTACATTCCGATGCTTCACTTCAGGTTACTGTATCCATTGGACCTTCTTATTATCGATTAAACACAGAAATTGCATCCGAATTTAATACAAAAGGCACAATGCCGACTTAAGTACAAGAGGACTGACACTCTAAGTTTCTATGATTTGAACCTCTCCTGTGGGTCCAGTTTTAGATTCCGATGCTTCACTTCAGGTTTACTGTAACCTTTGGACCTTCATATTGACGATGAAACACAGAAATTGCATCGGAATTAAATTCAAAAGGCACAATGCCGACTTAAGTACAAGAGGACTGACACTGTAACTTTCTACGATTTGAACGTCTCCTATGAGTCCAGTTTTAGATTCCGATGCTTCACTTCACGTTTAATGTATACCTTGGACCTTCGTATTGACGAAGAAGCAAAGAAATTGCGTCGTAATTAAATTGAAAAGGCACAATGCCGACTTAGGTACAAGAGGACTGAAACACTAACTTCCTATGATATGAACCTCTCCTGTGAGTCCAGTCTTAGATTCCGATGCTTCACTTCAGGTTTACTGTATCCCTTTGACCTTCTTATTGACGATGAAACACAGAAATTGCATCCGAATTTAATACAAAAGGCACAATGCCGACTTAAGAACAAGACGACTGACACTCTTACTGTCTATGATTTGAAACTCTCCTGTGGGTCCAGTTTTAGATTCCGATGCTTCACTTCAGGTTTACTGTATCCCTTGGACCCTCTTATTGACGATGAAACACAGAAATTGCACTCGAATTTAATACAAAAGCACAATGCCGACTTAAGTACAAGGGGACTGACACTCTAACTTTCTATGATATGAACCTCTCCTGCGAGTCCAGTTTTAGATTCCGATGCTTCACTTCAGGTTTACTGTATCCCTTTGTCTTTCTTATTGACGATGAAACACAGAAATTGCATCTGAATTTAATACAAAAGGCACAATGCCGACTTAAGTACAAGAGGACTAACACTCTAACTATGTATGATTTGAAACTCCTCTTTGAATCCAGTTTTGGATTCCGATGCTGCACTTCAGGTTTACTGTATCCCTTGGACCTCCTTATTGACGATGAAACACAGAAATTGCATCCGAATTTAATACAAAAGGCACAATGCCGACTTAAGTACAAGAGAACTGACCCTCTAACTTTCTATGATTTTAACCTCTGCTGTGAGTCCAGTTTTACATTCCGATGTTTCAGTTCAGGTTTACTGTATCCATTGGACCTTCTTATTGACGATGAAACAAAGAAATTCCATCCGAATTTAATACAAAAGGCGCAATGCCGACTTAAGTACGAGAGGACTGACGCGTTAAGATTCAATGATTTGAACCTCTCCTGTGAGTCCAGTTTTAGATTCCGATGCTTCACTTCAGGTTTACTGTATCTCTTGGACCTCCTTATTGACGATGAAACACAGCAATTGCATCCGAATTTAATACAAAAAGCACAATGCCGACTTAAGTACGAGAGAACTGACCCTGTAACCTTCTATGATTTGAACCTTTGCCGTGAGTACAGTTTTACATTCCGATGCTTCACTTCAGGTTTACTGTATCCATTGGACCTTCTTATTCACGATGTAACACAGAAATTGCATCCGAATTTAATACAAAAGGCACAATGCCGACTTAAGTACAAGAGGACTGACACTCAAACTTTCTACGATTTGAACGTCTCCTGTGAGTCCAGTTTTAGATTCCGATGCTTCACTTCAGGTTTACAGTATACCTTGGACCTTCTTATTGACGATGAAGCACAGAAATTGCGTCGGAATTAAATTCAAAAGGCACAATGCCGACATAAGTACAAGAGGACTGACACTCATACTTTCTACGATTTGAACGTGTCCTGTGAGTCCAGTTTTAGGTTCCGATGCTTCACTTCAGGTTTATTGTATCCCTTTGACCTTCTTATTGGCGATGAAACACAGAAATTGCATCCGAATTTAATACAAAAGGCACAATGCCGACTTCAGTACAAGAGGACTGACACTCTAACATATTATAATTTGAAACTGTTCCGTGAGTCCAGTTTTAGATTCCGATGCTTCACTTCACGTTTACTGTATCCCTTTGACCTTTTATTGACGATGAAATACAGAAATTGCATCCGAAATTAAGACAAAAGACACAATGCCGATTTAAGTACAAGAGGACTGACACTATAACTCTCAATGATTTTAAACTGTCCTGTGAGTCCAGTTTTAGATTCCGTTGCTTCACTTCAGGTTTACTGTATCCCTTGGACCTTCTTATTGACGATGAAATACAGAAATTGCATCCAAATTTAATACAAAAGGCACAATGCCGACTTAAGTACAAGAGGACTAACACTCTAACATTCTATGATTTGAAACTCTCCTGTCAGTCCAGTTTTAGATTCCGATGCTTCACTTCAGGTTTACTGTATCCCTTGGACCTTCTTATTGACGAAGAAGCACAGAAATTGCGTCGGAATTAAATTCAAAAAGCACAATGCCGACTTAAGTACAAGAGGACTGACACTCTAACTTTCTATGAATTGAAACTCTCCTGTGAGACCAGTTTTAGATTCCGATGCTTCACTTCAGGTTTACTGCATCCCCTGGACCTTCTTATTGACGATGAAATACAGAAATTTCATCCGAATTTAATACAAAAGGCACAATGCCGTCTTAAGTACAAGAGGACTGACACTCTAAGATTCTATGATTTGAACCTCTCATGTGAGACCAGTTTTAGATTCCGATGCTTCACTTCAGGTTTATTGTATCCCTTTGACCTTCTTATTGGCGATTAAACACAGAAATTGCATCGGAATTAAATTCAAATGGCACAACGCCGACATAAGTACAAGGGGACCGACACTCTAACTTTCTATGATTTGAAACTCCCCTGTGAGTCCAGTTTTAGATTCCGATGCTTCTCTTCAGGTTTACTGTATCCCTTGGACCTCCTTATTGACGATGAAACACAGAAATTGCATCGGAATTTAATACAAAAGGCATAATGCCGACTTAAGTACAAGAGGACTGACACTCTAACTTTCTATGATTTGAACCTCTCCTGTGAGTCCAGTTTTAGATTCCGATGTTTCACTTCAGGTTTACTGTATCCCTTTGACTTTCTTACTGACGATGAAACACAGAAATTGCATCTGAATTTAATACAATAGGCACAATGCCATCTTAAGTACAAGAGGACTGACACTCTAACTTTCTATGATTTGGAACTCTCCTGTGAGTTCAGTTTTAGATTCCCATGCTTTACTTCAGGTTTACTGTATCCCTTGGACCATCGTATTGACGATGGAACCCAAAAATTGCATCGGAATTAAATTCAAAAAGCACAACACCGACATAAGTACAAGAGGACTGACACTTTAACTTTCTATGATATGAACCTCTCCTGTGAGTCCAGTTTTAGATTCCGATGCTTCACTTCAGGTTTACTGTATACCTTGGATCTTCTTATTGACTATGAAGCACAGAAATTGCATCGGAAATAATTCAAAATTCAAAATGCCGGCTTAAGTACAAGAGGACTGACACTCTAACTTTCTATGATTTGAACCTCTCCTGTGAGTCCAGTTTTAGATTCCGATTCTTCACTTCATGTTTATTGTATCCCTTTGACCTTCTTATTGGCGATGTAACACAGATATTGCATCCGAATTTATACAAAAGGCACAATGCCGATTTCAGTACAAGAGGACTGACACTCTAACTATCTATGATATGAACCTCTCCTGTGAGTCCAGTTTTAGATTCCGATGCTTCACTTCAGGTTTACTGTATCCCTTTGACTTTCTTACTGACGATGAAACACAGAAATTGCATCGGAATTAAATTCAAAAGGCACAATGCCGACTTAAGTACAAGAGGACTGACACTCTAACTTTCTACGATTTGAACGTCTCCTGTGAGTCCAGTTTTAGATTCCGATGCTTCACTTCAGGTTCACTGTATCCCTTGGACGTTTTTATTGACGAAGAAATTCAGAAATTTCACCCGAATTTAATACAAAAGGCACAATGCCGACTTAAGTACAAGAGGACTGACACCCCAACGTTCTATGATTTGAAACTGTCCTGTGAGTCCAGTTTTAGATTCCGATGCTTCACTTCAGGTTTACTGTATCCCTTGGACTTTCTTATTGACGATGTCGCACGGAAATTGCATCGGAATTAAATTCAAAAGCCTCAATGCCGACTGAAGTACAAGAGGACAGACACTCTAACTTTTTATGATTTGAACCTCTCCTGTGAGTCCAGTTTTAGATTCCGATGCTTCACTTCAGGTTTACTGTATCCCTTGGACCTTCTTATTGACGATGAAGCACAGAAATTGCATCGGAATTAAATTCAAAAGGCACAACGCCGACATAAGTACAAGGGGACTGACACTCTAACTTTCTATGATTTGAAACTCTCCTGTGAGTCCAGTTTTAGATTCCGATGCTTCACTTCAGGTTTACTGTATCCCTTGGACCTTCTTATTGACGAAGAAATACAGAAATTGCATCCGAATTTAATACAAAAGGCACAATGCCGACTTAAGTACAAGAGGACTGACACTCTAACGTTCTATGATTTGAAACTCTCCTGTGAGTCCAGTTTTAGATTCCGATGCTTCACTTCAGGTTTACTGTATACCTTGGACTTTCTTATTGACGATGTCGCACGGAAATTGCATCGGAATTAAATTCAAAAGCCTCAATGCCGACTGAAGTACAAGAGGACAGACACTCTAACTTTCTATGATTTGAACCTCACCTGTGACTCCAGTTTTAGATTCCGATGCTTCACTTCAGGTTTACTGTATCCCTTGGACCTTCTTATTGACGATGAAGCACAGAAATTGCATCGGAATTAAATTCAAAAGGCACAACGCCGACATAAGTACAAGGGGACTGACACTCTAACTTTCTATGATTTGAAACTCTCCTGTGAGTCCAGTTTTAGATTCCAATGCTTCACTTCAGTTTTACTGTATCCCTTGGACCTCCTTATTGACGATGAAACACAGAAATTGCATCCGAATTTAATACAAAAGGCATAATGCCGACTTAAGTACAAGAGGACTGACACTCTAACATATTATGATTTGAAACTGTTCCGTGAGTCCATTTTTAGATTCCGATGCTTCACTTCAGGTTTACTGTATCCCTTTGACCTTTTATTGACGATGAAATACAGAAATTGCATCCGAAATTAAGACAAAAGACACAATGCCGATTTAAGTACAAGAGGACTGACACTATAACTCTCAATGATTTGAAACTGTCCTGTGAGTCCAGTTTTAGATTCCGATGCTACACTTCAGGTTTACTGTATCCCCTGGACCTTCTTATTGACGATGAAATACAGAAATTGCATCCGAATTTAATACAAAAGGCACAAAGCCGACTTAAGTACAAGAGGACTAACACTCTAACATTCTATGATTTGAAACTCTCCTGTCAGTCCACTTTTAGATTCCGATGCTTCACTTCAGGTTTACTGTATCCCTTGGACCTTCTTATTGACGGTGAAGCACAGAAATTGCGTCGGAATTAAATTCAAAAAGCACAATGCCGACTTAAGTACAAGGGGACTGACACTCTAACTTTCTAAGAATTGAAACTCTCCTGTGAGACCAGTTTTAGATTCCGATGCTTCACTTCAGGTTTACTGTATCCCCTGGACCTTCTTATTGACGATGAAATACAGAAATTGCATCCGAATTTAATACAAAAGCACAATGCCGACTTAAGTACAAGAGGACTGACACTCTAACTTTCTATGATTTGAAACTCACCTGTGAGTTCAGTTTTAGATTCCGATGCTTTACTTCAGGTTTACTTTATCCCTTGGACCATCGTATTGACGATGAAGCACAGAAATTGCATCGGAATTAAATTCAAAAGGCACAACGCCGACATAAGTACAAGAGGACTGACACTCTAACTTTCTATGATATGAACCTCTCCTGTGAGTCCAGCTTTAGATTCCGATGCTTCACTTCAGGTTTACTGTATACCTTGGACCTTCTTATTGACGATGAATCACAGAAATTGCATCGGAAATAATTCAAATTTCACAATGCCGGCTTAAGTACAAGAGGACTGACACTCTAACTTTCTACGATTTGAACGTCTCCTTTGAGTCCAGTTTTAGATTCCGATGCTTCACTTCAGGTTTACTGTATCCCTTGGACCTTCGTATTGACGATGAAACACAAAATTGCATCAAATTAAATTCAAAAGGCACAATGCCGACTTAAGTACAAGAGGACCGACACTCTAACTTTCTACGATTTGAACGTCTCCTTTGAGTCCAGTTTTGGATTCCGATGCTTCACTTCACGTTTACTGTATCCCATGGATCTTCTTATTGACGATGGAGCTTATAAATTGCATCGGAATTTAATTCAAAAGGCTCAATGCGGACTTACGTACAAGAGGACTGACTCTCTAACTTTGTATGATTTGAACCTCTCCTGTGAGTCCAGTTTTACATTCCGATGCTTCACTTCAGGTTTACTGTATCCCTTGGACCTCCTTATTGACGATGACACACCGAAATTGCATCCGAATTTAATACAAAAGGCACTATGCCGACTTCAGTACAAGAGGACTGACACTATAACTTTCTATGATTTGAAATTCTCCTGTGAGTCCAGTTTTAGATTCAGATGCTTCACTTCAGGTTTACTGTATCCCTTGGACCTTCTTATTGACGATGAAGCACAGAAATTGCATCGGAATTAAATTCAAAAGGCACAACGCCGACATAAGTACAAGGGGACTGACACTCTAACTTTCTATGATTTGAAACTCTCCTGTGAGTCCAGTTTAGATTCCGATGCTTCACTTCAGCTTTACGGTATCCCTTGAACCTTCTTATTGACGATGAAGCACAGAAATTGCATCGGAAATAATTCAAAATTCACAATGCCGGCTTAAGTACAAGAGTACTGACACTCTAACGTTCTATGATTTGAAACTCTCCTGTGAGTCCAGTTTTAGATTCCGATGCATCACTTCAGGTTTACTGTATCCCTTGGGCCTTCTTATTGGCGGAGAAATACAGAAATTTCATCCGAATTTAATACAAAAGGCACAATGCCGACTTAAGTACAAGAGGACTGACTCTCTAACGATCTATGATTTGAAACTCTCCTGTGAGTCCAGTTTTAGATTCCGATGCTTCACTTCAGGTTTACTGTATACCTTGGACTTTCTTATTGACGATGTCGCACGGAAATTGCATCGGAATTAAATTCAAAAGCCTCAATGCCGACTGAAGTACAAGAGGACTGACACTCTAACTTTCTATGATTTGAACCTCTCCTGTGAGTCCAGTTTTAGATTCCGATGTTTCACTTCAAGTTTACTGTATCTCTTGGACCTTCTTATTGACGATGAAGCACAGAAATTGCATCGCAATTAAATTCAAAAGGCACAACGCCGACATAAGTACAAGAGTACTGACACTCTAACTTTCTATGATATGAACCTCTCCTGTGAGTCCAGCTTTAGATTCCGATGCTTCACTTCAGGTTTACTGTATCCCTTTGACTTTCTTACTGACGATGAAACACAGAAATTGCATCTGAACTTAATACAAAAGGCACAATGCCGATTTAAGTACAAGAGGACAGACACTCTAACTTTCTATGATTTGAAACTCTCCTGTGAGTCCAGTTTTAGATTCCGGTGCTTCACTTCAGGTTTACTGTATCCCTTGGACCTCCATCTTGACGATGACACACAGAAATTGCATCCGAATTTAATACAAAACGCACAATGCTGGCTTAAGTACGATAGGTCTGACCCTCTAACTTTCTATGATTTGAACCTCTGCTGTGAGTCCAGTTTTACATTCCGATGCTTCACTTCAGGTTTACTGTATCCATTGGACCTTCTTATTGATGATGAAACACAGAAATTGCATCCGAATTTAATACAAATGGCACAATGCCGACTTAAGTACAAGAGGACAGACACTTGAACTTTCTATGATTTGAACCTCTCCTGTGAGTCCAGTTTTAGATTCCGATGCTTCACTTCAGGTTTACTGTATCCCTTAGACCGTCTTATTGACGATGTAACACAGAAATTGCATCGGAATTTAATTCAAAAGGCACAATGCCGACTTAAGTACAAGCGGACTGACACTCTAACTTTCTACGATTTGAACGTCTCCTGTGAGTCCAGTTTTAGATTCCGATGCTTCACATCACGTTTACTGTATCCCATGGACCGTCTTATTCACGATTAAGCACATAAATTGCATCGGAATTAAATTCAAAAGGCTCAATGCCGACTTACGTACAAGAGGACTGACTCTCTAACTTTGTATGATTTGAACCTCTCCAGTGAGTCCAGTTTTAGATTCGATGCTTCACTTAAGGTTTACTGTATACCTTGGACTTTCTTATTGACGATGTAGCACGGAA
The DNA here is from genome assembly GCF_023864345.2 of Schistocerca serialis cubense. Lineage (NCBI taxonomy): Eukaryota > Metazoa > Arthropoda > Insecta > Orthoptera > Acrididae > Schistocerca > Schistocerca serialis. The sequence goes on along the minus strand of NC_064647.1, from coordinate 20,759,622 downwards.
ATTGCATCGGAATTAAATTCAAAAGGCTCAATGCCGACTTAAGTACCAGAGGACAGACACTCTAACTTTCTATGATTTGAACCTCTCCTGTGAGTCCAGTTTTAGATTCCGATGCTTCTCTTCAGGTTTACTGTATCCCTTAGAGAGTCTTATTGACGATGTAACACAGAAATTGCATCCGAATTTAATACAAAAGGCACAATGCTGACTTAAGTACAAGAGGACTGACACTCTAACTTTCTATGATTTGAACCTCTGCCGTGAGTCCAGTTATAGATTCCGATGCTTCACTTCAGGTTTATTGTATCTCTTTGACCTTCTTATTGACGATGAAACACATAAATTGCATCCGAATTTAATACAAAAGGCACAATGCCGACTTCAGTACAAGAGGACTGACACTCTAACTTATTATGATTTGAAACTGTTCTGTGAGTCCAGTTTCAGATTCCGATGCTTCACTTCAGGTTTACTGTATCCCTTGGACTTTCTTATTGACGATGAAATACAGAAATTGCATCCGAAATTAATACAAAAGACACAATGCCGACTTAAGTACAAGAGGACTGACACTATAACTTTCTATGATTTGAAATTCTCCTGTGAGTCCAGTTTTAGATTCCGATGCTTCACTTCAGGTTTACTGTATCCCTTGGACCTTCTTATTGACGATGAAGCACAGAAATTGCGTCGGAATAAAATTCAAAAAGCACAATGCCGACTTAAGTACAAGAGGACTGACACTCTTACTTTCTATGATTTGAACCTCTCCTGTGAGTCCAGTTTTAGATTCCGATGCTTCACTTCAGGCTTACTGTATACCTTGGACCTTCTTATTGACGATGAAGCAATGAAATAGCATCGGAATTTAATTCAAAAGGCACAATGCCGACTTACATACAAGGGGACTGACCCTCTAACTTTCTATGCTTTGTACCTCTGCTGTGAGTCCAGTTTTACATTCCGATGCTTCACTTCAGGTTTACTGTATCCACTGGACCTTCTTATTAACGATGAAACACAGAAATTGCATCCGAATTTAATACAAAAGGCACAATGCCGGCTCAAGAACAAGAGGACTGACACTTTAAGTTTCTATGATTTGTAAGTCTCCTGTGGGTCCAGTTTTAGATTCCGATGCTTCACTTCAGGTTAACTGTGTACCTTGGGCCTTCTTATTGACGATGAAGCACAGAAATTGCATCGGAATTAAATTCAAAAGGCACAATGCCGACTTAAGTACAAGAGGACCGACACTGTAACATTCTACGATTTGAACGTCTCCTTTGAGTCCAGTTTTAGATTCCGCTGCTTCACTTCACGTTTACTGTATACCTTGGACCTTCGTATTGACGAAGAAGCAAAGAAATTGCGTCGGAATTAAATTGAAAAGGCACAGGGCCGACATAGGTACAAGAGGACTGACACTACTTTCTATGATTTGAACCTCTCCTGTGAGTCCAGTTTTAGAATCCGATGCTTCCCTTCAGGTTTACTGTATCCCTTGGACCTTCTTATTGACGATGAACCACAGAAATTGCATCGTAAATATATCAAAAGGCACACTGCCTACTTAAGTACAAGAGGACTGACACTCTAACTTTCTATGATTTGAACCTCTCCTGTGAGTCCAGTTTTGGATTCCGATGCTCCACTTCAGGTTTATTGTATCCCTTTGACCTTCTTATTGGCGATGAAACACATAAATTGCATCCGAATTTAATACAAAAGGCACAATGCCGACTTCAGTACAAGAGGACTGACACTCTAACTTATTATGATTTGAAACTGTTCTGCGAGTCCAGTTTTAGATTCCGATGCTTCACTTCAGGTTTACTGTATCCCTTGGTCTTTCTTATTGACGATGAAATACAGAAATTGCATCCGAAATTAATACAAAAGACACAATGCCGTCTTAAGGACAAGAGGACTGACACTATAACTTTCTATGATTTGAAATTCTCCTGTGAGTCCAGTTTTAGATTCCGATGCTTCACTTCAGGTTTACTGTATCCCTTGGACCTTCTTATTGACGATGAAGCACAGAAATTGCGTCGGAATTAAATTCAAAAAGCACAATGCCGACTTAAGTACATGAGGACTGACACACTAACTTTCTATGATTTGAAACTCTCCTGTGAGTCCAGTTTTAGATTACGATGCTTCACTTCAGGCTTACTGTATATCTTGGACCTTCTTATTGACGATGAAGCAATGAAATTGCATCGGAATTTTATTCAAAAGGCACAATGCCGACTTACGTACAAGGGGACTGACCCTCTAAATTTCTATGATTTGAACCTCTGCTGTGAGTCCAGTTTTACATTCCGAAGCTTCACTTCAGGTTTACTGTATCCACTGGACCTTCTTATTAACGATGAAACACAGAAATTGCATCCGAATTTAATACAAAAGGCACAATGCCGACTCAAGAACAACAGGACTGACACTCTAAGTTTCTATGATTTGAACGTCTCCTGTGTGTTCAGTTTTAGATTCCGATGCTTCACTTCAGGTTTACTGTGTACCTTGGACCTTCTTATTGACGATGAAGCACCGAAATTGCGTCGGAATTAAATTCAAAAGGCACAATGCCGACTTATGTACAAGAGGACTGACACTTGAACTTTCTATGATTTGAACCTCTCCTGTGAGTCCAGTTTTAGATTCCGATGCTTCACTTAAGGTTTACTGTATCCTTTGGACCATCATATTGACGATGAAACACAGAAATTGCATCGGAATTAAATTCAAAAGGCACAATGCCGATTTAAGTACAATAGGATTGACACTCTAACTTTCAATGATTTGAACATCTCCTGTGAGTCCAGTTTTAGATTCCGATGCTTCATTTCACGTTTACTGTATACCTTGGACCTTCTTATTGACGATGAAGCACAGAAATTGCATCCGAATGAAATTCAAAAGGCACAAGGCCGACTTACGTACAAGAGGACTGACTCTTTACTTTCTATGATTTGAACCTCTCCTGTGAGTCCAGTTTTAGATTCCGATGCTTCCCTTCAGGTTTACTGCATACCGTGGACCTTGTTATTGACAATGAAGCACAGAAATTGCGTCGGAATTAAATTCAAAAGGCACAATGGCGACTTAAGTACATGTGGACTGACACTCTAACTTTCTATGATTTGCACCTCACCTGTGAGTCCAGTTTTAGATTCCGATGCTTCACTTCAGGTTTACTGTATCCCTTGGTCCTTCTTATTGACGATGAAGCACAGAAATTGCATCGTAAATATATCAAAAGGCACAATGCCTAATTAAGTACAAGAGGACTGACACTCTAACTTTCTATGATTTGAAACTCTTCTCTGAGTCCAGTTTTAGATTTCGATGCTTCACCTCAGGTTTACTGTATAACTTGGACCTTCTTATTGACGATGAAATACAGAAATTGCATCCGAATTTAATACAAAAGGCACAACGCTGACTTAAGTACAAGAGGACTGACACTCTAACTTTCGATGATTTGAAACTCTCCTGTGAGTCCAGTTTTAGATTCCGATGCTTCACTTCAGGTTTACTGTATCCCTTGGACCTTCTTATTGACGATGAAGCACAGAAAATACGTCGGAATTAAATTCGAAAAGCACAATGCGACTTAAGTACAGGAGGACTGACACTCTAATTTTCTATGATTTTAACCTCTCGTGTGAGTCAGATTTTAGATTCCGATGTTTCACTTCAGGTTTACTGTATACCTTGGACCTTCTTATTGAAGATGAAGCACAGAAGTTGCGTCGGAATTAAATGCAAAAGGCACAATGCCGACTTAAGTACAAGAGAACTGACACTCTAACTTTCTATGATTTGAAACTCTCCTGTGAGTCCAGTTTTAGATTCCGATACTTCACTTCAGGTTTACTGCATACCTTGGACCTTCTTATTGACGATGAAGCACAGAAATTGCGTCGGAATTAAATTCAATAGGCAGAATGCACACATAAGTACAAGAGGAATGACACTCAAACTTTCTATGATTTAAACTTCTCCTGTGACTCCAGTTTTAGATTCCGATGCTTCACTTCAGGTTTACTGTATACCTTTACCTTCTTATTGACGATGAAGCACAGAAATTGCGTCGGAATTAAATTGAAAAGGCACAATGCCTGCTTAAGTACAAGCGGACTGACACTCTAACATTCTATGATTTGAACCTCTCCTGTGAGTCCAGTTTTAGATTCCGATGCTACACTTCACGTTTACTGTATCCCATGGACCTTCTTATTGACGATGAAGCACACAAATAGCGTTGGAATTAAATTCATGAGGCACAATGCGGACTTAGTTACAAGAGGACTGACACTCTAACTTTATATGATTTGAACCTCTCCTGTGAGTCCAGTATTACATTCCAATGCTGCACTTCAGGTTTACTGTATCCATTGGACCTTCTTAATGACGATGAAACACAGAAATTGCATCCGAATTTAATACAAAAGGCACAATACCGACTTAAGTACAAGAGAACTGACACTCTAAGTTTCTATGATTTGAACCTCTCCTGTGAGTCCAGTTTTAGATTCCGATGCTTCACTTCAGGTTTACTCTATCACTTGGACCTTCTTATTGACGATGAAGCACAGAAATTGCATCGGAATTAAATTCAAAAGGCACAATGCCGACATAAGTACAAGAGGACTGACCCTCTAACTTACTATGATTTGAACCTCTGCTGTGAGTCCAGTTTTACATTCCAATGCTGCACTTCAGGTTTACTCTATCCATTGGACCTTCTTAATGACGATGAAACACAAAAATTGCATCCGAATTTAATACAAAAGGCGCAATGCCGACTTAAGTACAAGGGGACTGACACTCTAAGTTTCTATTATTTGAACCTCTCCTGTGAGTACAGTTTTAGATTCCGATGCTTTACTTCACGTTTACTGTATCCTTGGACCTTCTTATTGACGATGAAACACAGAAACTGCATTGGAATTAAATGCAAAAGGCACAATGCTGACTTACGTACTAGAGGACTGACACTCTAACTATCTGTGATTTGAACCTCTCCTGTGAGGCCAGTTTTAGATTCCGATGCTTTACTTCAGGTTTACTGTATCCCTTGGAGCTTCTTATTGACGATGAAACACAGAAATTGCATCCGAATTCAATACAAAGAGCACAATGCCGATTTAAGTACAAAAGGACTGACACTCTAACTTTCGATGATTTGAACCTGTCCTGTGAGTCCAGTTTTAGATTCCGATGCTACACTTCAGGTTTACTGTATACCTTGGAAATTCGTATTGACGATGATGCACAGAAATTGCGACGGAATTAAATTGAAAAGGCACAATGCCGACTTAGGTACAAGAGGACTGACACTCTAACTTTCTATGATTTTAACCTCTCCTGTGAGTCCAATTTTAGATTCCGATGCTTAACTTCAGGTTTACTGTATCCCTTGGACCTTCTTATTGATGATGAAACACAGAAATTGCATCGGAATTAAATTCAAAAGGCACAATGCCGACTTACGTACAAGAGGACTGACACTCTAACTTTCTATGCTTTGAACCTCTGCTGTGAGTCCAGTTTCACATTCCGATGCTTCACTTCAGGTTTACTGTATCCCTTGGACCTTCTTATTGACGACGAATCACAGAAATTGCTCCCGAATTTAATACAAAAGGCACTATGCCGACTTAAGTGCAAGCGGACTGACACTCTAAATTTCTATGATTTGAACCTCTCCTGTGAGTCCAGTTTTAGATTCCGATGCTTCCCTTCAGGTTTACTGTATACCGTGGACCTTGTTGTTGACAATGAAGCACAGAAATTGCGTCGGAATTAAATTCAAAAGGCACAATGCCGACATAAGTACAAGAGGACTAACACTCTAACTTTCTATGATTTGAACCTCTCCTGTGAGTCCAGTTTTACATTCCAATGCTTCACTTCAGGTTTACTGTATCCCTTGGACCGTCTTATTGACGATAGAACACAGAAATTGCATCCGAATTTAGTACAAAATGCACAATGCCGACTTAAGTACAAGAAGACTGACACTCTAACTGTCTATGATTTTAACCTCTCCTGTGAGTCCGATCTTAGATTCCGATGCTTCACTTCAGGTTTACTGTATACCTTGGATCTTCTTATTGACGATAAAGCACAGATATTGCATCCGAATTAAATTCAAAATGCACAATGTCGACTTATGTACAAGATGACTGACACTCTAACTTCCTATGATTTGAAACACTCCTATGAGTCCAGTTTTAGATTCCGATGCTTCACTTCAGGTTTACTGTATACCTTGGACCTTCTTATTGACGATGAAGCACAGAAATTGCGTCGGAACTAATTCAAAAGGCACAATGCCAACTTAAGTACAAGAGGACTGACACTCAAACTTTCTATAATTTTAACCTCTCCCGTGAGTCCGATTTTAGATTCCGATGCTTCACTTCAGGTTTACTGTATACCTTGGACCTTATTATTGACGATGAAGCACAGAAATTGCGTCGGAATTGAATGCAAAAGGCACAATGCCGACTTAAGTACAAGAGGACTGACACTCTAACTTTCTATGATTTGAACCTCTCCTGTGACTCCAGTTTTAGAATCCGATGCTTCCCTTCAGGTTTACTGTATACCTTTACCTTCTTATTGACGATGAAGCACAGAAATTGCATCGGAATTAAATTCAAAATTCACAATGCCGACTTAAGTACAAGAGGACTGACACTCTAACTTTCTATGATTTGAACCTCTCCTGTGACTCCAGTTTTAGAATCCGATGCTTCCCTTCAGGTTTACTGTATCCCTTGCACCATCTTATTGACGATGAAGCACAGAAATTGCATCAGAAATAATTCAAAAGGCACAATCACTACTTAAGTACAAGAGGACTGAAACTCTAACTTTCTATGATTTGATCCTCTCCTATGGGTCCAGTTTTGGATTCCGATGCTTCACTACAGGTTTATAGTATCCCTTTGACCTTCTTATTGACGATGAAACACAGAAATTGCATCCGAATTAAATACTAAAGGCACAATGCCGACTTAAGTACAAGAGGACTGACACTCTAATTTTCTATGATTTGCAACTCTTCTCTGAGTCCAGTTTTAGATTCCGATGCATCACCTCAGGTTTACTATATAACTTGGACCTTCTTATTGACGATGAAATACAGAAATTGCATCCGAATTTAATACAAAAGGCACAACGCCGACTTAAGTACAAGAGGACTGACACTCTAACTTTCTATGATTTGAAACTCTCCTGTGAGTCCAGTTTTAGATTCCGATGCTTCACTTCAGGTTTACTGTATTCCTTGGACCTTCTTATTGACGATGAAGCACAGAAAATACGTCGGAATTAAATTCGAAAAGCACAATGCGACTTAAGTACAGGAGGACTGACACTCTAATTTTCTATGATTTTAACCTCTCCTGTGAGTCAGATTTTAGATTCCGATGTTTCACTTCAGGTTTACTGTATACCTTGGACCTTCTAATTGAAGATGAAGCACAGAAATTGCGTCGGAATTAAATGCAAAAGGCACAATGCCGACTTAAGTACAAGAGGATTGACACTCTAACTTTCTACGATTTGAACCTCTCCTGTGAGTAAAGTTTCAGATTCCAATGCTTCACTTTTGGTTTACTGTATCCCTTGGGCCTTCTTATTGACGATGAAGCACAGATATTGCCTCCAAATTAAATTCAAAAGGCACAATGCCGACTTAAGTACAAGAGGACTCACACTCTAACTTTCTATGATTTGAAACTCTCCTGTGAGTCCAGTTTTAGATTCCGATGCTTCACTTCACGTTTACTGTATACCGTGGAACTTCTTATTGACGATGAAACACAGAAATTGCGTCGGAATTAAATTCAAAATGCACAAAGCTGACTTAAGTACAAGAGGACTGACACTCTAACTTTCTATGATTTGAATCTCTCCTGTGAGTCCAGTTTTACATTCCGATGCTTCACTTCATTTTTACTGTATCCCTTGGACCTTCTTATTGACGATGAAACACAGTAAATGCATCCAAATTTAATACAAAAGGCACAATGCCGACTTAAGTACAAGAGGACTGACACTCTTAATTTCTATGATTTGAACCTCTCCTGTGAGTCCAGTCTTAGATTCCGATGGTTTACTGTATACCGTGGACCTAGTTATTGACGATGAAGCACAGAAATTGCGTCGGAATTAAATTCAAAAGGCACATTGCCGACTTAAGGATAAGAGGACTGACACTCTAACTTTCTATGATTTGCACCTCTCCTGTGAGTCCAGTTTTAGATTCCGATGCTTCACTTCAGGTTTACTGTATCCCTTGGACTTTCTTATTGACGATGAAGCACAGAAATTGCATCAGAAATAATTCAAAAGGCACAATGCTGACTTAAGTACACGAAGACTGACAGTCTAACTTTCTATGATTTGAAACTCTCCTGTGAGTCCAGTTTTAGATTCCGATGCATCACTTCAGGTTTACTGTATCCGTTGGACCTTCTTGTTGACGATGAAATACAGAAATTGCATCCGAAATTAATACAAATGGTACAATGCCGACTTAAGTACAAGAGGACTGACACTCTAACATTCTATGATTTGAACCACTCCTGTGAGTCCAGTTTTAGGTTACGATGCTACGCTTCTCGTTTACTGTATCCCTTGGACCTTCTTATTGACGATGAGGCACACAAATAGCGTTGGAATTAAATTCATGAGGCACAATGCCGACTTAGGTACAAGAGGACTGACACTCTAACTTTCTATGATTTGAACCTCTCCTGTGAGTCCAGGGATGCTTCACTTCAGGTTTTCTTTATCCCTTGGACCTTCTTATTGACGATGAAACACAGAAATTGCATTGGAATTAAATTCAAAAGGCATAATGCCGACTTAAGTACAAGAGGACTGACACTCTTACTTTCTATGATTTGAACCTCTCCTATGAGTCCAGTTTAAGATTCCGATGCTTCACTTCACGTTTACTGTATACCTTGGACCTTCTTATTGACGATGACGCACAGAAATTGCATCGGAATTAAATTCAAAAGGCACAATGCCGACTTACGTACAAGAGGACTGACACTCTAACTTTCTATGCTTTGAACCTCTCCTGTGAGTCCAGTTTCACATTCAGATGCTTCACTTCAGGTTTACTGTATCCCTTGGACCTTCTTATTGACGATGAAACACAGAAATTGCATACGAATTTAATACAAAAGGCACAATGCCGTCTTAAGTGCAAGCGGACAGACACTCTAAATTTCTATGATTTGAACCTCTCCTGTGAGTCCACTTTTAGATTCCGATGCTTCCCTTCAGGTTTTCTGTATACTGTGGACCATATTATTGACAATGAAGCACAGAAATTGCGTCGGAATTAAATTCAAAAGGCACAATGCCGACTTAAGTAGAAGAGGACTGACTCTCTAACTTTCTATGATTTAAACCTCTGCTGTGTGTCCAGTTTTACATTCCAATGCTGCACTTCAGGTTTACTGTATCCATTGGACCTTCTTAATGACGATGAAACACAGAAATTGCATCCGAATTTAATACAAAAGGCACAATACCGACTTAAGTACAAGAGAACTGACACTGTAAGTTTCTATGATTTGAACCTCTCCTGTGAGTCCAGTTTTAGATTCCGATGCTTCACTTCAGGTTTACTCTATCACTTGGACCTTCTTATTGACGATGAAGCACAGAAATTGCATCGGAATTAAATTCAAAAGGCACAATGCCGACATAAGTACAAGAGGACTGACCCTCTAACTTACTATGATTTGAACCTCTGCTGTGAGTCCAGTTTTACATTCCAATGCTGCACTTCAGGTTTACTCTATCCATTGGACCTTCTTAATGACGATGAAACACAAAAATTGCATCCGAATTTAATACAAAAGGCGCAATGCCGACTTAAGTACAAAAGGACTGACACTCTAACTTTCGATGATTTGAACCTGTCCTGTGAGTCCAGTTTTAGATTCCGATGCTACACTTCAGGTTTACTGTATACCTTGGAAATTCGTATTGACGATGATGCACAGAAATTGCGACGGAATTAAATTGAAAAGGCACAATGCCGACTTAGGTACAAGAGGACTGACACTCTAACTTTCTATGATTTTAACCTCTCCTGTGAGTCCAATTTTAGATTCCGATGCTTAACTTCAGGTTTACTGTATCCCTTGGACCTTCTTATTGATGATGAAACACAGAAGTTGCATCGGAATTAAATTCAAAAGGCACAATGCCGACTTACGTACAAGAGGACTGACACTCTAACTTTCTATGCTTTGAACCTCTGCTGTGAGTCCAGTTTCACATTCCGATGCTTCACTTCAGGTTTACTGTATCCCTTGGACCTTCTTATTGACGACGAATCACAGAAATTGCTCCCGAATTTAATACAAAAGGCACTATGCCGACTTAAGTGCAAGCGGACTGACACTCTAAATTTCTATGATTTGAACCTCTCCTGTGAGTCCAGTTTTAGATTCCGATGCTTCCCTTCAGGTTTACTGTATACCGTGGACCTTGTTGTTGACAATGAAGCACAGAAATTGCGTCGGAATTAAATTCAAAAGGCACAATGCCGACATAAGTACAAGAGGACTAACACTCTAACTTTCTATGATTTGAACCTCTCCTGTGAGTCCAGTTTTACATTCCAATGCTTCACTTCAGGTTTACTGTATCCCTTGGACCGTCTTATTGACGATAGAACACAGAAATTGCATCCGAATTTAGTACAAAATGCACAATGCCGACTTAAGTACAAGAAGACTGACACTCTAACTGTCTATGATTTTAACCTCTCCTGTGAGTCCGATCTTAGATTCCGATGCTTCACTTCAGGTTTACTGTATACCTTGGATCTTCTTATTGACGATAAAGCACAGATATTGCATCCGAATTAAATTCAAAATGCACAATGTCGACTTATGTACAAGATGACTGACACTCTAACTTCCTATGATTTGAAACACTCCTATGAGTCCAGTTTTAGATTCCGATGCTTCACTTCAGGTTTACTGTATACCTTGGACCTTCTTATTGACGATGAAGCACAGAAATTGCGTCGGAACTAATTCAAAAGGCACAATGCCAACTTAAGTACAAGAGGACTGACACTCAAACTTTCTATAATTTTAACCTCTCCCGTGAGTCCGATTTTAGATTCCGATGCTTCACTTCAGGTTTACTGTATACCTTGGACCTTATTATTGACGATGAAGCACAGAAATTGCGTCGGAATTGAATGCAAAAGGCACAATGCCGACTTAAGTACAAGAGGACTGACACTCTAACTTTCTATGATTTGAACCTCTCCTGTGACTCCAGTTTTAGAATCCGATGCTTCCCTTCAGGTTTACTGTATACCTTTACCTTCTTATTGACGATGAAGCACAGAAATTGCGTCGGAATTAAATTGAAAAGGCACAATGCCGACTTAAGTACAAGCGGACTGACACTCTAACATTCTATGATTTGATCCTCTCCTGTGAGTCCAGTTTTAGATTCCGATGCTACACTTCACGTTTACTGTATCCCTTGGACCTTCTTATTGACGATGAAGCACACAAATTGCGTCGGTATTAAATTCAAGAGGCACAATGCCGACTTAAGTACAAGAGGACTGACACTCTAACTTTTTATGATTTGAACCTCTGATGTGAGTCCAGTTTTAGATTCCGATGCTTCACTTAAGGTTTACTGTATACCTTGGACCTTCTTATTGACGTTGAAACACAGAAATTGCATCGAAATTAAAGTCAAAAAGCTTAATGCCGACTTAAGTACAAGAGGACGGACACTCTAACTTTCTATAATTTGAGCCTCTCCTGTGAGTCCAATTGTACAATCCGATGCTTCACATCAGGTTTACTGTATACCTTGGACCTTCTTAATGACGATGAAGCACTGAAATTGCATCGGAATTAAATTAAAAAGGCACAAAGCCGACTTAAGTACAAGAGGACTGAAACTCTAACTTTCTATGATTTGAACCTCTCCTGTGAGTCCAGTTGTACATTCCGATGCTTCACTTCAGGTTTACTGTATCCCTTGGACCCTCTTATTGACGATGAAGCACAGAAATTGCGTCGGAATTAAATTCAAAAAGCACAATGCCGACTTAAGTACAAGAGGACTGACATTCTAACTTTCTGTGACTTGAACCACTCCTGTGAGTCCAGTTTTAGATTCCGATGCTTCACTTCAGGTGTACTGTATCCCTTGGACCTTCTTATTGACGATGATACACAGAAATTGCATCGGAATTAAATTCAAAAGGCACAATGCCGACTTAAGTACAAGAGGACTGACACTCAAACTTTCTATGATTCTAACCTCTCCTGAGAGTCCAGTTTTACTTTCCGCTGCTTCACTTCAGGTTTACTGTATACCTTGGACCTTCTTATTGACGATGAAGCACAGAAATTGCATCCGAATTTAATACAAATGGCACAATGCCGACTTAAGTACAAGAGGACTAACAGTCAAACTTTCTACGATTTTAACCTCTCCTGTGGTACCGATTTTAGATTCCGATGTTTCACTTCAGGTTGACTGTATACCTTTACTTTCTTATTGACGATGAAGCACAGAAATTGCATCGGAATTAAATTGAAAAGCCACAATGCCGACTTAAGTACAAGAGGACTGACACTCTAGCATTCTATGATTAGAACCTCTCCTGTGAGTCCAGTTTTAGATTCCGATGCTACACTTCACAATTACTGTATCTCTTGGACCTTCTTATTGACGATGAATCACACTAATTGCGTGGGAATTAAATTCAAAAGGCACAATGCCGACTTAAGTAAAAGAGGACTGACACTCTAACTTTCAACGATTTGAACCTCTCCTGTGAGTCCAGTTTTACATTCCGATGCTTCACTTCAGGTATACTGTATCCCTTGGACCGTCTTATTGACGATGAAACACAGAAGTTGCAACCGAATTTAATACAAAAGGCACAATGCCGACTTAAGAACAATAGGACTGACACTCTAATTTTCTATGATTTGAACCTCTCCTGTGAGTCCAGTCTCAGATTCCGATGCTTCACTTCAGGTTTACTGTATCCTTGGACCTTCTTATTGACGATGAAGCACAGAAAATGCGTCGGAATTAAATTCAAAAGGCACAATGTCGACTTAAGTACAAGAGGACGGACACTCTAACTTTCTATGATTTGATCATCACCTGTGAGTCCAGTTTTACATTCGGATGTTTCACTTCAGGTTTACTGTATCCCTTGGACCTTCTTATTGACGATGAAACACAGATATTGATTCCGAATTTAATACAAAAGGCACAATGCCGACTGAAGTACAAGAGGACTGACACTCAAACTTTCTATGATTTGAACCTCTTCTGTGACTCCATTTTTAGATTCTGATGCTCCACTTCAGGTTTACTGTATACCTTTATCTTCTTATTGACGATGAAGCCCAGAAATTGCGTCGGAATTAAATTGAAAAGGCACAATGCCGACTTAAGTACAAGAGGACTGATACACTAACTTTCTATGATTTTAACCTCTCCTGTGAGTACAGTTTTAGATTCCGATGCTTCACTTCAGGTTTACTGTATCACTTGGACCTTCTTATTGACGATGAAACACAGAAATTGCATCGGAATTAAATTCAAATGGCACCATGCCGACTTAAGTACAAGAGGACTGACACACTAACTTTCTGTGATTTGAACCTCTCCTGTGAGTCCAGTTTTAGATTCCGATGCTTCACTTCACGTTTACTGTATACCTTGGACCTTCTTATTGACGATGGAACACAGAAATGCATCCGAATTTAATACAAAAGGCACATTGCGGACTTAAGTACAAGAGGACTGACACTTTAACTTTCTATGATTTGAACCTCTCCTGTGAGTCCAGTTTTAGATTCCAATGCCTCACTTCAGGTTTAATGTATACCTTTACCTTCTTATTGACGATGAAGCACAGAAATTGCGTCGGAATTAAATTCAAAAGGCACACTGCCGACTTAAGTACAAGAGGACTGACACTCTAACTTACTATGATTTGAAACTCTCCCGTGAGACCAGTTTTAGTTTCCGATGCTACACTTCACGTTTACTGTATACCTGGGACCTTCTTATTGACTATGAAGCACAGAAATTGCATCCGAACTTAATACAAAAGGCACAATGCCGACTTAAGTACAAGTGGACTGACACTCTAACTTTCTATGATTTGAACGTCTTCTGTGAGTCCAGTTTTAGATTCCGATGCTTCACCTCAGGTTTACTGTATACCTTGGAACTTCTTATTGACGATGAAGCACAGAAATTGCGTCGGAATTAAATTCAAAAGGCACAATGCCGACTTAAGTACAAGAGGACTGACAGTCTAACTTTTTATGATTTGAACCTCTCCTGTGAGTCCGGTTTTAGATTCCGATGCTTCACTTTTCGTTTACTGTATCCCATGGACGTTCTTATTGACGATGAAACACAGATATTGCATCCGAATTAAATTCAGAAGGCACAATGTCGACTTAAGTACAAGAGGACTGACACTCTAACTTTCTATGATTTGAAACTCTCCTGTGACTCCAGTTTTAGATTCCGATGCTTCACTTCAGGTATACTGTATACCTTGGACATTCTTATTGACGATGAAGCACAGAAATTGCGTCGGAATTAAATTCAAAAGGCACAATGCCGACATAAGTACAAGAGGACTGACACTCAAACTTTCTATGATTTGAACTTCTCCTGTGACTCCAGTTTTAGAATCCGATGCTTCCCTTCAGGTTTACTGTATACCTTTACCTTCTTATTGACGTTGAAGCACAGAAATTGCATCGGAATTAAATCGAAAAGGCACAATGCCGACTTAAGTACAAGCGGACTGACACTCTAACATTCTATGATTTGATCCTCTCCTGTGAGTCCAGTTTTAGATTCCGATGCTACACTTCACGTATACTGTATCCCTTGGACCTTCTTATTGACGATGAAGCACACAAATTGCGTTGGTATTAAATTCAAGAGGCACAATGCCGACTTAAGTACAAGAGGACTGACACTCTAACTTTTTATGATTTGAACCTCTGATGTGAGTCCAGTTTTAGATTCTGATGCTTCACTTCAGGTTTACTGTATCCCTTGGACCTTGTTATTGACGTTGAAATACAGAAATTGCATCGAAATTAAATTCAAAAAGCACAATGCCGACTTAAGTACAAGAGGACTGACACTCTAACTTTCTATGATTTGAGCCTCTCCTGTGAGTCCAGTTGTACAATCCGATGCTTCACTTCCGGTTTACTGTATACCTTGGACCTTCTTAATGACGATGAAGCACTGAAATTGCATCGGAATTAAATTCAAAAGGCACAAAGCCGACTTAAGTACAAGAGGACTGACACTTTAACTTTCAACGATCTGAACCTCTCCTGTGAGTCCAGTTTTACATTCCGATGCTTCACTTCAGGTATACTGTATCCCATGGACCGTCTTATTGACGATGAAACACAGAAGTTGCATCCGAATTTAATACAAAAGGCACAATGCCGACTTAAGAACAATAGGACTGACACTCTAATTTTCTATGATTTGAACCTCTCCTGTGAGTACAGTTTTAGATTCCGATGCTTCACTTCAGGTGTACTGTATCAGTTGGACCTTCTTATTGACGATGATACACAGAAATTGCATCGGAATTAAATTCAAAAGGCACAATGTCGACTTAAGTAAAAGAGGACTGACACTCTAACTTTCTATGATTTTAACCTCTCCTGAGAGTCCAGATTTACTTTCCGCTGCTTCACTTAAGGTTTACTGTATCCCTTGGACCTTCTTATTGACGATGAAACACAGATATTGATTCCGAATTTAATACAAAAGGCACAATGCCGACTTAAGTACAAGAGGACTGACACTCAAACTTTCTATGATTTGAACCTCTCCTGTGACTCCATTTTTAGATTCCGATGCTCCACTTCAGGTTTACTGTATACCTTTATTTTCTTATTGACGATGAAGCCCAGAAATTACGTCGGAATTAAATTGAAAAGGCACAATGCCGACTTAAGTACAAGAAGACTGACACTCTAACTTTCTATGATTTGAACCTCTCCTGTGAGTCCAGTTTTAGATTCCGATGCTACACGTTTACTTTATCCCTTGGACCTTCTTATTGACGATGAAGCACACAAATTGCGTCGGAATTAAATTCAAAAGGCACAATGCCGACTTAAGTACAAGAGGACTGACACTCTAACTTTCTATGATTTTAACCTCTCCTGTGAGTACAGTTTTAGATTCCGATGCCTCACTTCAGGTTTACTGTATCCCTTGGACCTTCTTATTGACGATGAAACACAGAAATTGCATCGGAATTAAATGCAAATGGCACAATGCCGACTTAAGTACAAGAGGACTGACACACTAACTTTCTCTGATTTGAACCTCTCCTGTGAGTCCAGTTTTAGATTCCGATGCTTCACTTCACGTTTACTGTATACCTTGGACCTTCTTATTGAAGATGGAACACAGAAATTGCATCCGAATTTAATACAAAAGGCACAATGCGGACTTAAGTACAAGAGGATTGACACTCTAACTTTCCATGATTTGAACCTCTCCTGTGAGTCCAGTTTACATTCCGATGCTTCACTTCAGGTTTACTGTATACCTTGGACCTTCTTATTGACGATGAAGGACAGAAATTGCGTCGGAATTAAATTCAAAAGGCACAATGCCGACTTAAGTACAAGAGGACTGACACTCTAACTTTCTATGATTTGAACCTCTAGGGTGAGTCCAGTTTTAGATTCCGATGCCTCACTTCAGGTTTAATGTATACCTTTACCTTCTTATTGACGATGAAGCACAGAAATTGCGTCGGAATGAAATACAAAGGGCACACTGCCGACTTAAGTACAAGAGGACTGACACTCTAACTTACTATGATTTGAACCTCTCCTGTGAGTCCAGTTTTAGTTTCCGATGCTACACTTCACGTTTACTGTATACCTTGGACCTTCATATTGACGATGAAGCACAGAAATTGCATCCGAACTTAATACAAAAGGCACAATGCCAACTTAAGTACAAGAGGACTGACACTCTAACTTTCTATGATTTGAACGTCTTCTGTGAGTCCAGTTTTAGATTCCGATGCTTCACCTCAGGTTTACTGTATACCTTGGAACTTCTTCTTGACGATGAAGCCCAGAAATTGCGTCGGAATTAAATTGAAAAGGCACAATGCCGACTTAAGTACAAGAGGACTGACACTGTGACTTTCTATGATTTGAACCTCTCCTGTGAGTCCAGTTTTAGATTCCGATGCTTCACTTCACGTTTACTGTATCCCTTGGACATTCTTAGTGACGATGAAGCACAGAAATTCCGTCGGAATTAAATTCAAAAGGCACAATGCCGACTTAAGTACAAGAGGACTGACACACTAAATTTCTATGATTTTAACCTCTCCTGTGAGTACAGTTTTAGATTCCGATGCTTCACTTCAGGTTTACTGTATCCCTTGGACCTTCTTATTGACGATGAAGGACAGAAATTGCGTCGGAATTAAATTCAAAAGGCACAATGCCGACTTAAGTACAAGAGGACTGACACACTAACTTTCTACGATTTTAACCTCTCCTGTGAGTCCGATTTTAGATTCCGATGCTTCACTTCAGGTTTACTGTATACCTTTACCTTCTTATTGACGATGAAGCACAGAAATTGCATCGGAATTAAAGTCTAAAGGCACAATGCCGACTTAGGTACAAGAGGACGGACACTCTAACTTTCTATGATTTGATCATCTCCTGTGAGTCCAGTTTTACATTCTGTGTTTCACTTCAGGATTACTGTATCCCTTGGACATTCTTATTGACGATGAAACACAGATATTGGATCCGAATTTAATACAAACGGCACAATGCCGACTTAAGTACAAGAGGACTTACCCTCTAACTTTCATAGATTGGAACCTCTCATGTGAGTCCAGTTTTAGATTCCGATGCTTCACTTCACGTTTACTGTATACCTTGGACCATCTTATTGACAATGAAGCACAGAAATTGCATCGGAATTACATTCAAAAGGCACAAAGCCGACTTACGTACAAGAGGACTGACACTCTAAACTTTCTATGATTTGAACCTCTCATGTGAGTTCTGTTTTACATTCCGATGCTTCACTTCATGTTTACTGTATCCGTTGGACCTTCTTATTGACGATGAAACACAGAATTTGCATCCGAATTTAATACAAAAGGCACAATGCCGACTTAAGTACAAAAGGACTGACACTCTTACTTTCTATGATTTGAAACTCTCCTGTGAGTCCAGTTATATATTCCGATGCCTCACTTCAGGTTTACTGTATACCTTGGACCTTCTTATTGACGATGAAGCACAGAAATTGCGTCGGAATTAAATTCAAAAGGCACAATGCCGACATAAGTACAAGAGGACTGACACTCCAACTTTCTATGATTTGAACCTCTCCTGTGACTCCATTTTTAGGTTCCGATGCTCCACTTCAGGTTTACTGTATACCTTTACCTTCTTATTGACGATGAAGCAAAGAAATTGCGTCGGAATTAAATTGAAAAGGGCACAATGCCGACTTAAGTACAAGAGGACTGACACTCCAACTTCCTATGATTTGAACCTCTCCTGTGAGTCCAGTTTTAGATTCCATTGCTTCACTTCAGGTTTACTGTATCCCTTGGACCTTCTTATTGACGATGAAGCACAGAAATTGCATCCGAATTTAATACAAAAGGCACAATACCGACTTAAGGACAAGAGGACTGACACTCTAACTTTCTATGATTTTAACCTCTCCTGTGAGTCCGACTTTAGATTTCGATGCTTCACTTCAGGTTTACTGTATACCCTTACCTTCTTATTGACGATGAAACACAGAAATTGCGTCGGAATTAAATTGAAAAGGCACAATGCCGACTTAAGTACAAGAGGACTGACACTGTAACTTTCTATGATTTGGACCTCTCCTGTGAGTCCAGTTTTAGATTCCGATGCTTCACTTCAGGTTTACTGTATACCTTGGACCTTCTTATTGACGATGAAGCACAGAAATTGCATCGGAATTAAAGTCTAAAGGCACAATGCCGACTTAAGTACAAGAGGACTGACACTCTAATTTTCTATGATTTGATCATCTCCAGTGAGTCCAGTTTTGCATTCCGATGTTTCACTTCAGGTTTACTGTATCCCTTGGACCTTCTTATTGACGATGAAACACAGATATTGGATCCGAATGTAATACAAAAGGCACAATGCCGACTTAAGTACAAGAGGACTGACACTCTAACTCTCTTAGATTGGAACCTCTCACGTGAGTCCAGTTTTAGATTCCGATGCTTCACTTCACGTTTGTAGTATACCTTGGACCATCTTATTGACAATGAAGCACAGAAATTGCATCGGAATTAAATTCAAAAGGCACAAAGCCGACTTACGTACAAGAGGACTGACACTCTAACTTTCTATGATTTGAACCTCTCCTGTGAGTTCAGTTTTACATTCCGATGCTTCACTTCATGTTTACTGTATCCGTTGACCCTTATTATTGACGATGAAACACAGAAATTACATCCGAATTTAATACAAAAGGCACATTGCCGACTTAAGTACAAGAGGACTGACAATTTAACTTTCTATGATTTGAAACTCTCCTGTGAGTCCAGTTATATATTTCGATGCCTCACTTCAGGTTTACTGTATACCTTGGACCTTCTTATTGACGATGAAGCACAGAAATTGCATCCGAATTTAATACAAAAGGCACAATACCGACTTAAGTACAAGAGGACTGACACTCTAACTTTCTATGATTTTAACTTCTCCTGTGAGTCCGATTTTCGATTTCGATGCTTCACTTCAGGTTTACTGTAATCCTTGGACCTTCTTATTGACGATGAAGCACAGAAATTGCATCGGAATTAAAGTCTAAAGGCACAATGCCGACTTAAGTACAAGAGGACGAACACTCTAACTTTCTATGATTTGATCATTTCCTGTGAGTCCAGTTTTACATTCCGTGTTTCACTTCAGGTTTACTGTATCCCTTGGACCTGCTTATTGACGATGAAACACAGATATTGGATCCGAATTTAATACAAAAGGCACAATGCCGACTTAAGTACAAGAGGACTGACCCCCTAACTTTCTTAGATTGCAACCTCTCATGTGAGTCCAGTTTTAGATTCCGATGCTTCACTTCACGTTTACTGTATACCTTGGACCATCTTATTGACAATGAAGCACAGAAATTGCATCGGAATTAAATTCAAAAGGCACGAATCCGACTTACGTACAAGAGGACTGACACTCTAAATTTCTATGATTTGAACCTCTCCTGTGAGTTCAGTTATACATTCCGATGCTTCACTTCAATTTTACTGTATCCGTTGGACCTTCTTATTGACGATGAAACACAGAAATGGCATCCGAATTTAATACAAAAGGCACAATGCCAACTTAAGTACAAGAGGACTGACTCTCTAACTTTCTATGATTTGAAACTCTCCAGTGAGTCCAGTTATATATTCCGATGCCTCACTTTAGGTTTACTGTATACCTTGGACCTTCTTATTGACGATGAAGCACAGAAATTGCGTCGGAATTAAATTCAAAAGGCACAATGCCGACATAAGTACAAGAGGACTGACACTCCAACTTTCTATGATTTGAACCTCTCCTGTGACTCCATTTTTAGGTTCCGATGCTCCACTTCAGGTTTACTGTATACCTTTACCTTCTTATTGACGATGAAGCAAAGAAATTGCGTCGGAATTAAATTGAAAAGGGCACAATGCCGACTTAAGTACAAGAGGACTGACACTCCAACTTTCTATGATTTGAACCTCTCCTGTGAGTCCAGTTTTATATTCCATTGCTTCACTTCAGGTTTACTGTATCCCTTGGACCTTCTTATTGACGATGAAGCACAGAAATTTCATCCGAAGTTAAAACAAAAGGCACAATACCGACTTAAGGACAAGAGGACTGACACTCTAACTTTCTATGATTTTAACCTCTCCTGTGAGTCCGACTTTAGATTTCGATGCTTCACTTCAGGTTTACTGTATACCTTTACATTCTTATTGACGATGAAGCAAAGAAATTGCGTCGGAATTAAATTGAAAAGGGCACAATGCCGACTTAAGTACAAGAGGACTGACACTCCAACTTTCTATGATTTGAACCTCTCCTGTGAGTCCAGTTTTATATTCCATTGCTTCACTTCAGGTTTACTGTATCCCTTGGACCTTCTTATTGACGATGAAGCACAGAAATTGCATCGGAATTAAAGTCTAAAGGCACAATGCCGACTTAAGTACAAGCGGACTGACACTCTAATTTTCTATGAATTGATCATCTCCTGTGAGTCCAGTTTTACATTCCGATGTTTCACTTCATTTTTACTGTATCCCTTGGACCTTCTTATTGACGATGAAACACAGATATTGGATCCGAATTTAATACAAAAGGCACAATGCCGACTTAAGTACAAGAGGACTGACACTCTAACTCTCTTAGATTGGAACCTCTCATGTGAGTCCAGTTTTAGATTCCGATGCTTCACTTCACGTTTGTAGTATACCTTGGACCATCTTATTGACAATGAAGCACAGAAATTGCATCGGAATGAAATTCAAAAGGCACAAAGCCGACTTACGTACAAGAGGACTGACACTCTAACTTTCTATGATTTGAACCTCTCCTGTGAGTTCAGTTTTACATTCCGATGCTTCACTTAATGTTTACTGTATCCGTTGACCCTTATTATTGACGATGAAACACAGAAATTACATCCGAATTTAATACAAAAGGCACATTGCCGACTTAAGTACAAGAGGACTGACAATTTAACTTTCTATGATTTGAAACTCTCCTGTGAGTCCAGTTATATATTCCGATGCCTCACTTCAGGTTTACTGTATACCTTGGACCTTCTTATTGACGATGAAGCACAGAAATTGCATCCGAATTTAATACAAAAGGCACAATACCGACTTAAGTACAAGAGGACAGACACTCTAACTTTCTATGATTTTAACTTCTCCTGTGAGTCGGATTTTCGAATTAGATGCTTCACTTCAGGTTTACTGTATACCTTGGACCTTCTTATTGACGATGAAGCACAGAAATTGCATCGGAATTAAAGTCTAAAGACACAATGCCGACTTAAGGACAAGAGGACGGACACTCTAACTTTCTATGATTTGATCATCTCCTGTGAGTCCAGTTTTACATTCCGTGTTTCACTTCAGGTTTACTGTATCCCTTGGACCTTCTTATTGACGATGAAGCACATAAATTGCATCCGAATTTAATACAAAACGCACAATACCGACTTAAGTACAAGAGGACTGACACTCTAACTTTCTATGATATTAACCTCTCCTATGAGTCCGATTTTAGATTGCGATGCTTCACTTAAGGTTTACTGTATACCTTGGACGTTCTTATTGACGATGAAGCACAGAAATTGCATCGGAATTAAAGTCTAAAGGCACAATGCCGACTTAAGTACAAGAGGACTGACACTCTAATTTTCTATGATTTGATCATCTCCTGTGAGTCCAGTTTTACATTCCGATGTTTCACTTCATTTTTACTGTATCCCTTGGACCTTCTTATTGACGATGAAACACAGATATTGGATCCGAATTTAATACAAAAGGCACAATGCCGACTTAAGTACAAGAGGACTGACACTCTAACTCTCTTAGATTGGAACCTCTCATGTGAGTCCAGTTTTAGATTCCGATGCTTCACTTCACGTTTGTAGTATACCTTGGACCATCTTATTGACAATGAAGCACAGAAATTGCATCGGAATTAAATTCAAAAGTCACAAAGCCGACTTACGTACAAGAGGACTGACACTCTAACTTTCTATGATTTGAACCTCTCCTGTGAGTTCAGTTTTACATTCCGATGCTTCACTTCATGTTTACTGTATCCGTTGACCCTTATTATTGACGATGAAACACAGAAATTACATCCGAATTTAATACAAAAGGCACATTGCCGACTTAAGTACAAGAGGACTGACAATTTAACTTTCAATGATTTGAAACTCTCCTGTGAGTCCAGTTATATATTCCGATGCCTCACTTCAGGTTTACTGTATACCTTGGACCTTCTTATTGACGATGAAGCACAGAAATTGCATCCGAATTTAATACAAAAGGCACAATACCGACTTAAGTACAAGAGGACTGACACTCTAACTTTCTATGATTTTAACTTCTCCTGTGAGTCGGATTTTCGATTTAGATGCTTCACTTCAGGTTTACTGTATACCTTGGACCTTCTTATTGACGATGAAGCACTGAAATTGCATCGGAATTAAAGTCTAAAGACACAATGCCGACTTAAGTACAAGAGGACGGACACTCTAACTTTCTATGATTTGATCATCTCCTGTGAGTCCAGTTTTACATTCCGTGTTTCACTTCAGGTTTACTGTATCCCTTGGACCTTCTTATTGACGATGAAGCACATAAATTGCATCCGAATTTAATACAAAACGCACAATACCGACTTAAGTACAAGAGGACTGACACTCTAACTTTCTATGATTTTAACCTCTCCTATGAGTCCGATTTTAGATTGCGATGCTTCACTTAAGGTTTACTGTATACCTTGGACGTTCTTATTGACGATGAAGCACAGAAATTGCATCGGAATTAAAGTCTAAAGGCACAATGCCGACTTAAGTACAAGAGGACGAACACTCTAACTTTCTATGATTTGATCATTTCCTGTGAGTCCAGTTTTACATTCCGTGTTTCACTTCAGGTTTACTGTATCCCTTGGACCTGCTTATTGACGATGAAACACAGATATTGGATCCGAATTTAATACAAAAGGCACAATGCCGACTTAAGTACAAGAGGACTGACCCACTAACTTTCTTAGATTGCAACCTCTCATGTGAGTCCAGTTTTAGATTCCGATGCTTCACTTCACGTTTACTGTATACCTTGGACCATCTTATTGACAATGAAGCACAGAAATTGCATCGGAATTAAATTCAAAAGGCACGAATCCGACTTACGTACAAGAGGACTGACACTCTAAATTTCTATGATTTGAACCTCTCCTGTGAGTTCAGTTATACATTCCGATGCTTCACTTCAATTTTACTGTATCCGTTGGACCTTCTTATTGACGATGAAACACAGAAATGGCATCCGAATTTAATACAAAAGGCACAATGCCGACGTAAGTACAAGAGGACTGACTCTCTAACTTTCTATGATTTGAAACTCTCCTGTGAGTCCAGTTATATATTCCGATGCCTCACTTTAGGTTTACTGTATACCTTGGACCTTCTTATTGACGATGAAGCACAGAAATTGCGTCGGAATTAAATTCAAAAGGCACAATGCCGACATAAGTACAAGAGGACTGACACTCAAACTTTCTATGATTTGAACCTCTCCTGTGACTCAATTTTTAGGTTCCGATGCTCCACTTCAGGTTTACTGTATACCTTTACCTTCGTATTGACGATGAAGCAAATAAATTGCGTCGGAATTAAATTGAAAAGGGCACAATGCCGACTTAAGTACAAGAGGACTGACACTCCAACTTTCTATGATTTGAACCTCTCCTGTGAGTCCAGTTTTATATTCCATTGCTTCACTTCAGGTTTACTGTATCCCTTGGACCTTCTTATTGACGATGAAGCACAGAAATTGCATCCGAATTAAATACAAAAGGCACAATACCGACTTAAGGACAAGAGGACTGACACTCTAACTTTCTATGATTTTAACCTCTCCTGTGAGTCCGACTTTAGATTTCGATGCTTCACTTCAGGTTTACTGTATACCTTTACCTTCTTATTGACGATGAAACACAGAAATTGCGTCGGAATTAAATTGAAAAGGCACAATGCCGACTTAAGTACAAGAGGACTGACACTGTAACTTTCTATGATTTGGACCTCTCCTGTGAGTCCAGTTTTAGATTCCGATGCTTCACTTCAGGTTTACTGTATACCTTGGACCTTCTTATTGACGATGAAGCACAGAAATTGCATCGGAATTAAAGTCTAAAGGCACAATGCCGACTTAAGTACAAGCGGACTGACACTCTAATTTTCTATGATTTGATCATCTCCTGTGAGTCCAGTTTTACATTCCGATGTTTCACTTCATTTTTACTGTATCCCTTGGACCTTCTTATTGACGATGAAACACAGATATTGGATCCGAATTTAATACAAAAGGCACAATGCCGACATAAGTACAAGAGGACTGACACTCTAACTCTCTTAGATTGGAACCTCTCATGTGAGTCCAGTTTTAGATTCCGATGCTTCACTTCACGTTTGTAGTATACCTTGGACCATCTTATTGACAATGAAGCACAGAAATTGCATCGGAATTAAATTCAAAAGGCACAAAGCCGACTTACGTACAAGAGGACTGACACTCTAACTTTCTATGATTTGAACCTCTCCTGTGAGTTCAGTTTTACATTCCGATGCTTCGCTTCATGTTTACTGTATCCGTTGACCCTTATTATTGACGATGAAACACAGAAATTACATCCGAATTTAATACAAAAGGCACATTGCCGACTTAAGTACAAGAGGACTGACAATTTAACTTTCTATGATTTGAAACTCTCCTGTGAGTCCAGTTATATATTCCGATGCCTCACTTCAGGTTTACTGTATACCTTGGACCTTCTTATTGACGATGAAGCACAGAAATTGCATCCGAATTTAATACAAAAGGCACAATACCGACTTAAGTACAAGAGGACTGACACTCTAACTTTCTATGATTTTAACTTCTCCTGTGAGTCGGATTTTCGATTTAGATGCTTCACTTCAGGTTTACTGTATACCTTGGACCTTCTTATTGACGATGAAGCACAGAATTTGCATCGGAATTAAAGTCTAAAGACACAATGCCGACTTAAGTACAAGAGGACGGACACTCTAACTTTCTATGATTTGATCATCTCCTGTGAGTCCAGTTTTACATTCCGTGTTTCACTTCAGGTTTACTGTATCCCTTGGACCTTCTTATTGACGATGAAGCACATAAATTGCATCCGAATTTAATACAAAACGCACAATACCGACTTAAGTACAAGAGGACTGACACTCTAACTTTCTATGATTTTAACCTCTCCTATGAGTCCGATTTTAGATTGCGATGCTTCACTTAAGGTTTACTGAATACCTTGGACGTTCTTATTGACGATGAAGCACAGAAATTGCATCGGAATTAAAGTCTAAAGGCACAATGCCGACTTAAGTACAAGAGGACGAACACTCTAACTTTCTATGATTTGATCATCTCCTGTGAGTCCAGTTTTACATTCCGTGTTTCACTTCAGGTTTACTGTATCCCTTGGACCTGCTTATTGACGATAAAACACAGATATTGGATCCGAATTTAATACAAAAGGCACAATGCCGACTTAAGTACAAGAGGACTGACAATTTAACTTTCTATGATTTGTAACTCTCCTGTGAGTCCAGTTATATATTCCGATGCCTCACTTTAGGTTTACTGTATACCTTGGACGTTCTTATTGACGATGAAGCACAGAAATTGCATCGGAATTAAAGTCTAAAGGCACAATGCCGACTTAAGTACAAGAGGACTGACACTCTAATTTTCTATGATTTGATCATCTCCTGTGAGTCCAGTTTTACATTCCGATGTTTCACTTCATTTTTACTGTATCCCTTGGACCTTCTTATTGACGATGAAACACAGATATTGGATCCGAATTTAATACAAAAGGCACAATGCCGACTTAAGTACAAGAGGACTGACACTCTAACTCTCTTAGATTGGAACCTCGCATGTGAGTCCAGTTTTAGATTCCGATGCTTCACTTCACGTTTGTAGTATACCTTGGACCATCTTATTGACAATGAAGCACAGAAATTGCATCGGAATTAAATTCAAAAGGCACAAAGCCGACTTACGTACAAGAGGACTGACACTCTAACTTTCTATGATTTGAACCTCTCCTGTGAGTTCAGTTTTACATTCCGATGCTTCACTTCATGTTTACTGTATCCGTTGACCCTTATTATTGACGATGAAACACAGAAATTACATCCGAATTTAATACAAAAGGCACATTGCCGACTTAAGTACAAGAGGACTGACAATTTAACTTTCAATGATTTGAAACTCTCCTGTGAGTCCAGTTATATATTCCGATGCCTCACTTCAGGTTTACTGTATACCTTGGACCTTCTTATTGACGATGAAGCACAGAAATTGCATCCGAATTTAATACAAGAGGCACAATACCGACTTAAGTACAAGAGGACTGACACTCTAACTTTCTATGATTTTAACTTCTCCTGTGAGTCGGATTTTCGATTTAGATGCTTCACTTCAGGTTTACTGTATACCTTGGACCTTCTTATTGACGATGAAGCACAGAAATTGCATCGGAATTAAAGTCTAAAGACACAATGCCGACTTAAGTACAAGAGGACGGACACTCTAACTTTCTATGATTTGATCATCTCCTGTGAGTCCAGTTTTACATTCCGTGTTTCACTTCAGGTTTACTGTATCCCTTGGACCTTCTTATTGACGATGAAGCACATAAATTGCATCCGAATTTAATACAAAACGCACAATACCGACTTAAGTACAAGAGGACTGACACTCTAACTTTCTATGATTTTAACCTCTCCTATGAGTCCGATTTTAGATTGCGATGCTTCACTTAAGGTTTACTGTATACCTTGGACGTTCTTATTGACGATGAAGCACAGAAATTGCATCGGAATTAAAGTCTAAAGGCACAATGCCGACTTAAGTACAAGAGGACGAACACTCTAACTTTCTATGATTTGATCATTTCCTGTGAGTCCAGTTTTACATTCCGTGTTTCACTTCAGGTTTACTGTATCCCTTGGACCTGCTTATTGACGATGAAACACAGATATTGGATCCGAATTTAATACAAAAGGCACAATGCCGACTTAAGTACAAGAGGACTGACCCTCTAACTTTCTTAGATTGCAACCTCTCATGTGAGTCCAGTTTTAGATTCCGATGCTTCACTTCACGTTTACTGTATACCTTGGACCATCTTATTGACAATGAAGCACAGAAATTGCATCGGAATTAAATTCAAAAGGCACGAATCCGACTTACGTACAAGAGGACTGACACTCTAAATTTCTATGATTTGAACCTCTCCTGTGAGTTCAGTTATACATTCCGATGCTTCACTTCAATTTTACTGTATCCGTTGGACCTTCTTATTGACGATGAAACACAGAAATGGCATCCGAATTTAATACAAAAGGCACAATGCCGACTTAAGTACAAGAGGACTGACTCTCTAACTTTCTATGATTTGAAACTCTCCTGTGAGTCCAGTTATATATTCCGATGCCTCACTTTAGGTTTACTGTATACCTTGGACCTTCTTATTGACGATGAAGCACAGAAATTGCGTCGGAATTAAATTCAAAAGGCACAATGCCGACATAAGTACAAGAGGACTGACACTCAAACTTTCTATGATTTGAACCTCTCCTGTGACTCCATTTTTAGGTTCCGATGCTCCACTTCAGGTTTACTGTATACCTTTACCTTCTTATTGACGATGAAGCAAAGAAATTGCGTCGGAATTAAATTGAAAAGGGCACAATGCCGACTTAAGTACAAGAGGACTGACACTCCAACTTTCTATGATTTGAACCTCTCCTGTGAGTCCAGTTTTATATTCCATTGCTTCACTTCAGGTTTACTGTATCCCTTGGACCTTCTTATTGACGATGAAGCACAGAAATTGCATCCGAATTTAATACAAAAGGCACAATACCGACTTAAGGACATGAGGACTGACACTCTAACTTTCTATGATTTTAACCTCTCCTGTGAGTCCGACTTTAGATTTCGATGCTTCACTTCAGGTTTACTGTATACCTTTACCTTCTTATTGACGATGAAACACAGAAATTGCGTCGGAATTAAATTGAAAAGGCACAATGCCGACTTAAGTACAAGAGGACTGACACTGTAACTTTCTATGATTTGGACCTCTCCTGTGATTCCAGTTTTAGATTCCGATGCTTCACTTCAGGTTTACTGTATACCTTGGACCTTCTTATTGACGATGAAGCACAGAAATTGCATCGGAATTAAAGTCTAAAGACACAATGCCGACTTAAGTACAAGAGGACGGACACTCTAACTTTCTATGATTTGATCATCTCCTGTGAGTCCACTTTTACATTCCGTGTTTCACTTCAGGTTTACTGTATCCCTTGGACCTTCTTATTGACGATGAAGCACATAAATTGCATCCGAATTTAATACAAAACGCACAATACCGACTTAAGTACAAGAGGACTGACACTCTAACTTTCTATGATTTTAACCTCTCCTATGAGTCCGATTTTAGATTGCGATGCTTCACTTAAGGTTTACTGTATACCTTGGTCGTTCTTATTGACGATGAAGCACAGAAATTGCATCGGAATTAAAGTCTAAAGGCACAATGCCGACTTAAGTACAAGAGGACGAACACTCTAACTTTCTATGATTTGATCATCTCCTGTGAGTCCAGTTTTAAATTCCGTGTTTCACTTCAGGTTTACTGTATCCCTTGGACCTGCTTATTGACGATGAAACACAGATATTGGATCCGAATTTAATACAAAAGGCACAATGCCGACTTAAGTACAAGAGGACTGACAATTTAACTTTCTATGATTTGAAACTCTCCTGTGAGTCCAGTTATATATTCCGATGCCTCACTTTAGGTTTACTGTATACCTTGGACCTTCTTATTGACGATGAAGCACAGAAATTGCGTCGGAATTAAATTCAAAAGGCACAATGCCGACATAAGTACAAGAGGACTGACACTCAAACTTTCTATGATTTGAACCTCTCCTGTGACTCCATTTTTAGATTCCGATGCTCCACTTCAAGTTTACTGTATACCTTTACCTTCTTATTGACGATGAAGCACAGAAATTGCATCCGAATTTAATACAAAAGGAACAATACCGACTTAAGTACAAGAGGAATGACATTCTAACTTTCTATGATTTTAACCTCTCCTGTGAGTCCGATGTTAGATTTCGATGCTTCACTTCAGGTTTACTGTATACCTTTACCTTCTTATTGACGATGAAACACAGAAATTGCGTCGGAATTAAATTGAAAAGGCACAATGCCGACTTAAGTACAAGAGGACTGACACTGTAACTTTCTATGATTTGAACCTCTCCTGTGAGTCCAGTTTTAGATTCCGATGCTTCACTTCAGGTTTACTGTATCCCTTGGACCTTCTTATTGACGATGAAGCACAGAAATTGCGTCGGAATTAAATTCAAAAGGCACAATGCCGACTTAAGTACAAGAGGACTGACGCTCTAACTTTCTATGATTTTAACCTCTCCTGTGAGTCCAGTTTTAGATTCCGATGCTTCACTTCAGGTTTACTGTTTCCCTTGGACCTTCTTATTGACGATGAAACACAGATATTGAATCCGAATTTAATACAAAAGGCCCAATGCCGACTTAAGTACAAGAGTACTGACACTCTAACTTTCTTAGATTGGAACCTCTCATGTGAGTCCAGTTTTAGATTCCGATGCTTCACTTCACGTTTACTGTATACCTTGGACCATCTTATTGACAATGAAGCACAGAAATTGCATCGGAATTAAATTCAAAAGGCACAAAGCCGACTTACGTACAAGAGGACTGACACTCTAACTTCCTATGATTTGAACCTCTCCTGTGAGTTCAGTTTTACATTCCGATGCTTCACTTCATGTATCCGTTGACCCTTCTTATTGACGATCAAACACAGAAATTGCATACGAATTTGAAACAAAAGGCACAATGCCGATTTAAGTACAAGAGAACTGACAATCTAACTTTCTATGATTTGAAACTCTCCTGTGAGTCCAGTTATATATTCCGATGCCTCATTTCAGGTTTACTGTATACCTTGGACCTTCTTATTGACGATGAAGCACAGAAATGGCGTCGAAATTAAATTCAAAAGGCTCAAAGCCGACTTAAGTACAAGAGGACTGACACTCAAACTTTCTATGATTTGAACCTCGCCTGTGACTCCATTTTTAGATTCCGATGCTCTACTTCAGGTTTACTATATACCTTTACCTTCTTATTGACGATGAAGCCCAGAAATTGCGTCGGAATTAAATTGAAAAAGCACAATGCCGACTTAAGTACAAGAGGACTGACACTCTAACTTTCTATGATTTGAACCTCTCCTGTGAGTCCAGTTTTAGATTCCGATGCTTCACTTCAGGTTTCCTGTATCCCTTGGACCTTCTTATTGACGATGAAGCCCAGAAATTGCGTCGGAATTAAATTGAATAGGCACAATGCCGACTTAAGTACAAGAGGACTGACACTGTAACTTTCTATGATTTGAACCTCTCCTGTGGGTCCAGTTTTATATTCCGATGCTTCACTTCAGGTTTACTGTATATCTTGGACCTTCTTATTGACGATGAAGCACAGAAATTGCATCGGAATTAAAGTCTAAAGGCACAATGCCGACTTAAGTACAAGAGGACTGACACTCTAACTTTCTATGATATGATCATCTCCTGTGAGTCCAGCTTTATATTCCGATGTTTCACTTCAGGTTTACTGTATCCCTTGGACCTTCTTATTGACGATGAAACACAGATATTGGATCCGAATTTAATACAAAAGGCACAATGCCGACTTAAGTACAAGAGGACTGACACTCTAACTTTCTTAGATTGGAACCTCTCATGTGAGTCCAGTTTTAGATTCCGATGCTTCACTTCACGTTTACTGTATACCTTGGACCATCTTATTGACAATGAAGCACAGAAATTGCATCGGAATTAAATTCAAAAGGCACAAAGCCGACTTACGTACAAGAGGACTGACACTCTAACTTTCTATGATTTGAACCTCTCCTGTGAGTTCAGTTTTAGATTCCGATGCTTCACTTCATGTTTACTGTATCCGTTGACCCTTATTATTGACGATGAAACACAGAAATTACATCCGAATTTAATACAAAAGGCACATTGCCGACTTAAGTACAAGAGGACTGACAATTTAACTTTCAATGATTTGAAACTCTCCTGTGAGTCCAGTTATATATTCCGATGCCTCACTTCAGGTTTACTGTATACCTTGGACCTTCTTATTGACGATGAAGCACAGAAATTGCATCCGAATTTAATACAAAAGGCACAATACCGACTTAAGTACAAGAGGACTGACACTCTAACTTTCTATGATTTTAACTTCTCCTGTGAGTCGGATTTTCGATTTAGATGCTTCACTTCAGGTTTACTGTATACCTTGGACCTTCTTATTGACGATGAAGCACAGAAATTGCATCGGAATTAAAGTCTAAAGACACAATGCCGACTTAAGTACAAGAGGACGGACACTCTAACTTTCTATGATTTGATCATCTCCTGTGAGTCCAGTTTTACATTCCGTGTTTCACTTCAGGTTTACTGTATCCCTTGGACCTTCTTATTGACGATGAAGCACATAAATTGCATCCGAATTTAATACAAAACGCACAATACCGACTTAAGTACAAGAGGACTGACACTCTACCTTTCTATGATTTTAACCTCTCCTATGAGTCCGATTTTAGATTGCGATGCTTCACTTAAGGTTTACTGTATACCTTGGACGTTCTTATTGACGATGAAGCACAGAAATTGCATCGGAATTAAAGTCTAAAGGCACAATGCCGACTTAAGTACAAGAGGACGAACACTCTAACTTTCTATGATTTGAACCTCTCCTGTGAGTCCAGTTTTAGATTCCGATGCTTCACTTCAGGTTTACTGTATCCCTTGGACCTTCTTATTGACGATGAAGCACAGAAATTGCGTCGGAATTAAATTCAAAAGGCACAATGCCGACTTAAGTACAAGAGGACTGACGCTCTAACTTTCTATGATTTTAACCTCTCCTGTGAGTCCAGTTTTAGATTCCGATGCTTCACTTCAGGTTTACTGTATCCCTTGGACCTTCTTATTGACGATGAAACACAGATATTGAATCCGAATTTAATACAAAAGGCCCAATGCCGACTTAAGTACAAGAGTACTGACACTCTAACTTTCTTAGAATGGAACCTCTCATGTGAGTCCAGTTTTAGATTCCGATGCTTCACTTCACGTTTACTGTATACCTTGGACCATCTTATTGACAATGAAGCACAGAAATTGCATCGGAATTAAATTCAAAAGGCACAAAGCCGACTTACGTACAAGAGGACTGACACTCTAACTTCCTATGATTTGAACCTCTCCTGTGAGTTCAGTTTTACATTCCGATGCTTCACTTCATGTATCCGTTGACCCTTCTTATTGACGATGAAACACAGAAATTGCATACGAATTTGAAACAAAAGGCACAATGCCGATTTAAGTACAAGAGAACTGACAATCTAACTTTCTATGATTTGAAACTCTCCTGTGAGTCCAGTTATATATTCCGATGCCTCATTTCAGGTTTACTGTATACCTTGGACCTTCTTATTGACGATGAAGCACAGAAATGGCGTCGAAATTAAATTCAAAAGGCTCAAAGCCGACTTAAGTACAAGAGGACTGACACTCAAACTTTCTATGATTTGAACCTCGCCTGTGACTCCATTTTTAGATTCCGATGCTCTACTTCAGGTTTACTATATACCTTTACCTTCTTATTGACGATGAAGCCCAGAAATTGCGTCGGAATTAAATTGAAAAAGCACAATGCCGACTTAAGTACAAGAGGACTGACACTCTAACTTTCTATGATTTGAACCTCTCCTGTGAGTCCAGTTTTAGATTCCGATGCTTCACTTCAGGTTTCCTGTATCCCTTGGACCTTCTTATTGACGATGAAGCCCAGAAATTGCGTCGGAATTAAATTGAATAGGCACAATGCCGACTTAAGTACAAGAGGACTGACACTGTAACTTTCTATGATTTGAACCTCTCCTGTGGGTCCAGTTTTATATTCCGATGCTTCACTTCAGGTTTACTGTATCCCTTGGACCTTCTTGTTGACGATGAAGCACAGAAATTGCGTCGGAATTAAATTCAAAAGGCACAATGCCGACTTAAGTACAAGAGGACCGACGCTCTAACTTTCTATGATTTGAACCTCTCCTGTGAGTCCAGTTTTAGATTCCGATGCTTCACTTCAGGTTTACTGTATACCTTGGACCTTCTTATTGACGATGAAGCACAGAAATTGCATCGGAATTAAAGTCTAAAGGCACAATGCCGACTTAAGTACAAGAGGACTGACACTCTAACTTTCTATGATATGATCATCTCGTGTGAGTCCAGCTTTATATTCCGATGTTTCACTTCAGGTTTACTGTATCCCTTGGACCTTCTTATTGACGATGAAACACAGATATTGGATCCGAATTTAATACAAAAGGCACAATGCCGACTAAAGTACAAGAGGACTGACACTCTAACTTTCTTAGATTGGAACCTCTCATGTGAGTCCAGTTTTAGATTCCGATGCTTCACTTCACGTTTACTGTATACCTTGGACCATCTTATTGACAATGAAGCACAGAAATTGCATCGGAATTAAATTCAAAAGGCACAAAGCCGACTTACGTACAAGAGGACTGACACTCTAACTTTCTATGATTTGAACCTCTCCTGTGAGTTCAGTTTTAGATTCCGATGCTTCACTTCAAGTTTACTGTATCCGTTGACCCTTATTATTGACGATGAAACACAGAAATTACATCCGAATTTAATACAAAAGGCACATTGCCGACTTAAGTACAAGAGGACTGACAATTTAACTTTCAATGATTTGAAACTCTCCTGTGAGTCCAGTTATATATTCCGATGCCTCACTTCAGGTTTACTGTATACCTTGGACCTTCTTATTGACGATGAAGCACAGAAATTGCATCCGAATTTAATACAAAAGGCACAATACCGACTTAAGTACAAGAGGACTGACACTCTAACTTTCTATGATTTTAACTTCTCCTGTGAGTCGGATTTTCGATTTAGATGCTTCACTTCAGGTTTACTGTATACCTTGGACCTTCTTATTGACGATGAAGCACAGAAATTGCATCGGAATTAAAGTCTAAAGACACAATGCCGACTTAAGTACAAGAGGACGGACACTCTAACTTTCTATGATTTGATCAACTCCTGTGAGTCCAGTTTTACATTCCGTGTTTCACTTCAGGTTTACTGTATTACTTGGACCTTCTTATTGACGATGAAGCACATAAATTGCATCCGAATTTAATACAAAACGCACAATACCGACTTAAGTACAAGAGGACTGACACTCTAACTTTCTATGATTTTAACCTCTCCTATGAGTCCGATTTTAGATTGCGATGCTTCACTTAAGGTTTACTGTATACCTTGGACGTTCTTATTGACGATGAAGCACAGAAATTGCATCGGAATTAAAGTCTAAAGGCACAATGCCGACTTAAGTACAAGAGGACAAACACTCTAACTTTCTATGATTTGATCATCTCCTGTGAGTCCAGTTTTACATTCCGATGCCTCACTTCAGGTTTACTGTATACCTTGGACCTTCTTATTGACGATGAAGCACAGAAATTGCATCCGAATTTAATACAAAAGGCACAATACCGACTTAAGTACAAGAGGACTGACACTCTAACTTTCTATGATTTTAACTTCTCCTGTGAGTCGGATTTTCGATTTAGATGCTTCACTTCAGGTTTACTGTATACCTTGGACCTTCTTATTGACGATGAAGCACAGAAATTGCATCGGAATTAAAGTCTAAAGACACAATGCCGACTTAAGTACAAGAGGACGGACACTCTAACTTTCTATGATTTGATCATCTCCTGTGAGTCCAGTTTTACATTCCGTGTTTCACTTCAGGTTTACTGTATCCCTTGGACCTTCTTATTGACGATGAAGCACATAAATTGCATCCGAATTTAATACAAAACGCACAATACCGACTTAAGTACAAGAGGACTGACACTCTAACTTTCTATGATTTTAACCTCTCCTATGAGTCCGATTTTAGATTGCGATGCTTCACTTAAGGTTTACTGTATACCTTGGACGTTCTTATTGACGATGAAGCACAGAAATTGCATCGGAATTAAATTCAAAAGGCACAATGCCGACATAAGTACAAGAGGACTGACGCTCTAACTTTCTATGATTTTAACCTCTCCTGTGAGTCCAGTTTTAGATTCCGATGCTTCACTTCAGGTTTACTGTATCCCTTGGACCTTCTTATTGACGATGAAACACAGATATTGAATCCGAATTTAATACAAAAGGCCCAATGCCGACTTAAGTACAAGAGGACTGACAATTTAACTTTCTATGATTTGAAACTCTCCTGTGAGTCCAGTTATATATTCCGATGCCTCACTTTAGGTTTACTGTATACCTTGGACTTTCTTATTGACGATGAAGCACAGAAATTGCGTCGGAATTAAATTCAAAAGGCACAATGCCGACATAAGTACAAGAGGACTGACACTCAAACTTTCTATGATTTGAACCTCTCCTGTGACTCCATTTTTAGATTCCGATGCTCCACTTCAAGTTTACTGTATACCTTTACCTTCTTATTGACGATGAAGCAAAGAAATTGCGTCGGAATTAAATTGAAAAGGGCACAATGCCGACTTAAGTACAAGAGGACTGACACTCTAACTTTCTATGATTTGAACCTCTCCTGTGAGTCCAGTTTTAGATTCCGATGCTTCACTTAAGGTTTACTGTATCCCTTGGACCTTCTTATTGACGATGAAGCACAGAAATTGCATCCGAATTTAATACAAAAGGAACAATACCGACTTAAGTACAAGAGGAATGACATTCTAACTTTCTATGATTTTAACCTCTCCTGTGAGTCCGATGTTAGATTTCGATGCTTCACTTCAGGTTTACTGTATACCTTTACCTTCTTATTGACGATGAAACACAGAAATTGCGTCGGAATTAAATTGAAAAGGCACAATGCCGACTTAAGTACAAGAGGACTGACACTGTAACTTTCTATGATTTGAACCTCTCCTGTAGGTCCAGTTTTAGATTCCGATGCTTCACTTCAGGTTTACTGTATCCCTTGGACCTTCTTATTGACGATGAAGCACAGAAATTGCGTCGGAATTAAATTCAAAAGGCACAATGCCGACTTAAGTACAAGAGGACTGACGCTCTAACTTTCTATGATTTTAACCTCTCCTGTGAGTCCAGTTTTAGATTCCGATGCTTCACTTCAGGTTTACTGTATCCCTTGGACCTTCTTATTGACGATGAAACACAGATATTGAATCCGAATTTAATACAAAAGGCCCAATGCCGACTTAAGTACAAGAGTACTGACACTCTAACTTTCTTAGATTGGAACCTCTCATGTGAGTCCAGTTTTAGATTCCGATGCTTCACTTCACGTTTACTGTATACCTTGGACCATCTTATTGACAATGAAGCACAGAAATTGCATCGGAATTAAATTCAAAAGGCACAAAGCCGACTTACGTACAAGAGGACTGACACTCTAACTTCCTATGATTTGAACCTCTCCTGTGAGTTCAGTTTTACATTCCGATGCTTCACTTCATGTATCCGTTGACCCTTCTTATTGACGATGAAACACAGAAATTGCATACGAATTTGAAACAAAAGGCACAATGCCGATTTAAGTACAAGAGAACTGACAATCTAACTTTCTATGATTTGAAACTCTCCTGTGAGTCCAGTTATATATTCCGATGCCTCATTTCAGGTTTACTGTATACCTTGGACCTTCTTATTGACGATGAAGCACAGAAATGGCGTCGAAATTAAATTCAAAAGGCTCAAAGCCGACTTAAGTACAAGAGGACTGACACTCAAACTTTCTATGATTTGAACCTCGCCTGTGACTCCATTTTTAGATTCCGATGCTCTACTTCAGGTTTACTATATACCTTTACCTTCTTATTGACGATGAAGCCCAGAAATTGCGTCGGAATTAAATTGAAAAAGCACAATGCCGACTTAAGTACAAGAGGACTGACACTCTAACTTTCTATGATTTGAACCTCTCCTGTGAGTCCAGTTTTAGATTCCGATGCTTCACTTCAGGTTTCCTGTATCCCTTGGACCTTCTTATTGACGATGAAGCCCAGAAATTGCGTCGGAATTAAATTGAATAGGCACAATGCCGACTTAAGTACAAGAGGACTGACACTGTAACTTTCTATGATTTGAACCTCTCCTGTGGGTCCAGTTTTATATTCCGATGCTTCACTTCAGGTTTACTGTATCCCTTGGACCTTCTTGTTGACGATGAAGCACAGAAATTGCGTCGGAATTAAATTCAAAAGGCACAATGCCGACTTAAGTACAAGAGGACCGACGCTCTAACTTTCTATGATTTGAACCTCTCCTGTGAGTCCAGTTTTAGATTCCGATGCTTCACTTCAGGTTTACTGTATACCTTGGACCTTCTTATTGACGATGAAGCACAGAAATTGCATCGGAATTAAAGTCTAAAGGCACAATGCCGACTTAAGTACAAGAGGACTGACACTCTAACTTTCTATGATATGATCATCTCCTGTGAGTCCAGCTTTATATTCCGATGTTTCACTTCAGGTTTACTGTATCCCTTGGACCTTCTTATTGACGATGAAACACAGATATTGGATCCGAATTTAATACAAAAGGCACAATGCCGACTTAAGTACAAGAGGACTGACACTCTAACTTCCTTAGATTGGAACCTCTCATGTGAGTCCAGTTTTAGATTCCGATGCTTCACTTCACGTTTACTGTATACCTTGGACCATCTTATTGACAATGAAGCACAGAAATTGCATCGGAATTAAATTCAAAAGGCACAAAGCCGACTTACGTACAAGAGGACTGACACTCTAACTTTCTATGAATTGAACCTCTCCTGTGAGTTCAGTTTTAGATTCCGATGCTTCACTTCATGTTTACTGTATCCGTTGACCCTTCTTATTGACAATGAAACACAGAAATTGCATCCGAATTTAATACAAAAGGAACATTGCCGACTTAAGTACAAGAGGACTGACAATCTAACTTTCTATGATTTGAAACTCTCCTGTGAGTCCAGTTATATATTCCGATGCCTCACTTCAGGTTTACTGTATACCTTGGAACTTCTTATTGACGATGAAGCACATAAATTGCATCCGAATTTAATACACAGGGCACAATACCGACTTAAGTACAAGAGGACTGACACTCTAACTTTCTATGATTTTAACCTCTCCTGTGGGTCCGATTTTAGATTCCGATGCTTCACTTCAGGTTTACTGTATACCTTGGACCTTCTTATTGACGATGAAGCACAGAAATTGCATCGGAATTAAAGTCTAAAGGAACAATGCCGACTTAAGTACAAGAGGACGGACACTCTAACTTTCTATGATTTGAACCTCTCCTGTGAGTCCAGTTATATATTCCGATGCCTCACTTCAGGTTTACTGTATCCCTTGGAACTTCTTATTGACGATGAAGCACAGAAATTGCATCCGAATGTAATGCAAAAGGCACAATACCGACTTGAGTACAAGAGGACTGACATTCTAACTTTCTATGATTTGAACCTCTCCTGTGACTCCATTTTTAGATTCCGATGCTCCACTTCAGGTTTACTGTATACCTTTACCTTCTTATTGACGATGAAGCCAAGAAATTGCATCGGAATTAAATTGAAAAGGGCACAATGCCGACTTAAGTACAAGAGGACTGACACTCTAACTTTCTATGATTTGAACCCCTCCTGTGAGTCCAGTTTTAGATTCCGATGCTTCACTTAAGGTTAACTGTATCCCTTGGACCTTCTTATTGACGATGAAGCACAGAAATTGCATCCGAATTTAATACAAAAGGAACAATACCGACTTAAGTACAAGAGGACTGACATTCTAACTTTCTATGATTTTAACCTCTCCTGTGAGTCCGATGTTAGATGCCGATGATTCACTTCAGGTTTACTGTATACCTTTACCTTCTTATTGACGATGAAACACAGAAATTGCGTCGGAATTAAATTGAAAAGGCACAATGCCGACTTAAGTACAAGAGGACTGACACTGTAACTTTCTATGATTTGAACCTCTCCTGTGAGTCCAGTTTTAGATTCCGATGCTTCACTTCAGGTTTACTGTATCCCTTGGACCTTCTTATTGACGATGAAGCACAGAAATTGCGTCGGAATTAAATTCAAAAGGCACAATGCCGACTTAAGTACAAGAGGACTGACGCTCTAACTTTCTATGATTTTAACCTCTCCTGTGAGTCCAGTTTTAGATTCCGATGCTTCACCTCAGGTTTACTGTATCCCTTGGACCTTCTTATTGACGATGAAACACAGATATTGAATCCGAATTTAATACAAAAGGCCCAATGCCGACTTAAGTACAAGAGGACTGACACTCTAACTTTCTTAGATTGGAACCTCTCATGTGAGTCCAGTTTTAGATTCCGATGCTTCACTTCACGTTTACTGTATACCTCGGACCATCTTATTGACAATGAAGCACAGAAATTGCATCGGAATTAAATTCAAAAGGCACAAAGCCGACTTACGTACAAGAGGACTGACACTCTAACTTTCTATGATTTGAACCTCTCCTGTGAGTTCAGTTTTACATTCCGATGCTTCACTTCATGTTTACTGTATCCGTTGACCCTTCTTATTGACGATGAAACACAGAAATTGCATACGAATTTAAAACAAAAGGCACAATGCCGACTTAAGTACAAGAGGACTGACACTCAAACTTTCTATGATTTGAACCTCGCCTGTGACTCCATTTTTAGATTCCGATGCTCTACTTCAGGTTTACTATATACCTTTACCTTCTTATTGACGATGAAGCCCAGAAATTGCGTCGGAATAAAATTGAAAAGGCACAATGCCGACTTAAGTACAAGAGGACTGACACTCTAACTTTCTATGATTTGAACCTCTCCTGTGAGTCCAGTTTTAGATTCCGATGCTTCACTTCAGGTTTCCTGTATCCCTTGGACCTTCTTATTGACGATGAAGCCCAGAAATTGCGTCGGAATTAAATTGAAAAGGCACAATGCCGACTTAAGTACAAGAGGACTGACACTGTAACATTCTATAATTTGAACCTCTCCCGTGAGTCCAGTTTTATATTCCGATGC
This sequence comes from Schistocerca serialis cubense, assembly GCF_023864345.2. NCBI lineage: Eukaryota > Metazoa > Arthropoda > Insecta > Orthoptera > Acrididae > Schistocerca > Schistocerca serialis. The sequence continues at coordinate 20,718,393 of NC_064647.1, read as the reverse complement.
TTCACTTCAGGTTTACTGTATCCCTTGGACCTCCTTATTGACGATGAAACACAGAAATTGCGTCGGAATTAAATTAAAAAGGCACAATGCCGACTTAAGTACAAGAGGACTGACGCTCTAACTTTCTATGATTTGAACCTCTCCTGTGAGTCCAGTTTTAGATTCCGATGCTTCACTTCAGGTTTACTGTATACCTTGGACCTTCTTATTGACGATGAAGCACAGAAATTGCATCGGAATTAAAGTCTAAAGGCACAATGCCGACTTAAGTACAAGAGGACTGACACTCTAACTTTCTATGATTTAATCGTCTCCTGTGAGTCCAGCTTTATATTCCGATGTTTCACTTCAGGTTTACTGTATCCCTTGGACCTTCTAATTGACGATGAAACACAGATATTGGATCCGAATTTAATTCAAAAGGCACAATGCCGACTTAAGTACAAGAGGACTGACACTCTAACTTTCTTAGATTGGAACCTCTCATGTGAGTCCAGTTTTAGATTCCGATGCTTCACTTCACGTTTACTGTATACCTTGGACCATCTTATTGACAATGAAGCACAGAAATTGCATCGGAATTAAATTCAAAAGGCACAAAGCCGACTTACGTACAAGAGGACTGACACTCTAACGTTCTATGATTTGAACCTCTCCTGTGAGTTCAGTTTTAGATTCCGATGCTTCACTTCATGTTTACTGTATCCGTTGACCCTTCTTATTGACAATGAAACACAGAAATTGCATCCGAATTTAATACAAAAGGCACATTGCCGACTTAAGTACAAGAGGACTGACAATCTAACTTTCTATGATTTGAAACTCTCCCGTGAGTCCAGTTATATATTCCGATGCCTCACTGCAGGTTTACTGTATAGCTTGGAACTTCTTATTGACGATGAAGCACAGAAATTGCATCCGAATTTAATACAAAAGGCACAATACCGACTTAAGTACAAGAGGACTGACACTCTAACTTTCTATGATTTTAACCTCTCCTGTGAGTCCGATTTTCGATTTCGATGCTTCACTTCAGGTTTACTGTATACCTTGGACCTTCTTATTGACGATGAAGCACAGAAATTGCATCGGAATTAAAGTCTAAAGGCACAATGCCGACTTAAGTACAGGAGGACGGACACTCTAACTTTCTATGATTTGATCATCTCCTGAGAGTCCAGTTTTACATTCCGTGTTTCACTCAGGTTTACTGTATCCCTTGGACCTTCTTATTGACGATGAAGCACATAAATTGCATCCGAATTTAATACACAGGGCACAATACCGACTTATGTACAAGAGGACTGACACTCTAACTTTCCATGATTTTAACCTCTCCTGTGAGTCCGATTTTAGATTCAGATGCTTCACTTCAGGTTTACTGTATACCTTGGACCTTCATATTGACGATGAAGCACAGAAATTGCATCGGAATTAAAGTCTAAAGGCACAATGCCGACTTAAGTACAAGAGGACGGACACTCTAACTTTCTATGATTTGATCATCTCCTGTGAGTCCAGTTTTACATTCCGATGTTTCACTTCAGGTTTACTGTATCCCTTGGACCTTCTTATTGACGATGAAACACAGATATTGGATCCGAATTTAATACAAAAGGCACTATGCCGACTTAAGTACAAGAGGACTGACACTCTAACTTTCTTAGATTGGAGCCTCTCGTGTGAGTCCAGTTTTAGATTCCGATGCTTCACTTCACGTTTACTGTATACCTTGGACCATCTTATTGACAATGAAGCACAGAAATTGCATCGGAATTAAATTCAAAAGGCACAAAGCCGACTTACGTACAAAAGGACTGACACTCTAACTTTCTATGATTTGAACCTGTCCTGTGAGTTCAGTTTTACATTCCGATGCTTCACTTCATGTTTACTGTATCCGTTGACCCTTCTTATTGACGATGAAACACAGAAATTACATCCGAATTTAATACAAAACGCACATTGCCGACTTAAGTACTAGAGGACTGACAATCTAACTTTCTATGATTTGAAACTCTCCTGTGCGTCCAGTTATATATTCCGATGCCTCACTTCAGGTTTACTGTATACCTTGGACCTTCTTATTGACGATGAAGCACAGAAATTGCATCCGAATTTAATACAAGAGGCACAATACCGACTTAAGTACAAGAGGATTGACACGCTAACTTTCTATGATTTTAACTTCTCCTGTGAGTCCGATTTTCGATTTCGATGCTTCACTTCAGGTTTACTGTATACCTTGGACCTTCTTATTGAATATGAAGCACAGAAATTGCATCGGAATTAAAGTCTAAAGGCACAATGCCGACTTAAGTACAAGAGGACGGACACTCTAACTTTCTATGATTTGATCATCTCCTGTGAGTCCAGTTTTACATTCCGTGTTTCACTTCAGGTTTACTGTATCCCTTGGACCTTCTTATTGACGATGAAGCACATAAATTGCATCCGAATTTAATACAATAGGCACAATACCGACTTAAGTACAAGAGGACTGACACTCTAACTTTCTATGATTTTAACCTCTCCTATGGGTCCGATTTTAGATTCCGATGCTTCACTTAAGGTTTACTGTATACCTTTACCTTCTTATTGACGATGAAACACAGAAATTGCGTCGGAATTAAATTGAAAAGGCACAATGCCGACTTCAGTACAAGAGGACTGACACTGTAACTTTCTATGATTTTAACCTCTCCTGTGAGTCCAGGTTTAGATTCCGATGCTTCACTTCTGGTTTACTGTATCCCTTGCACCTTCTTATTGACGATGAAGCACAGAAATTGCGTCGGAATTAAATTCAATAGGCACAATGCCGACTTAAGTACAAGAGGACTGGCGCTCTAACTTTCTATGATTTGAACCTCTCCTGTGAGTCCAGTTTTAGATTCCGATGCTTTACTTCAGGTTTACTGTATTCCTTGGACCTTCTTATTGACGATGAAACACAGATATTGGAACCGAATATAATACAAAAGGCCCAATGCCGACTTAAGTACAAGAGGACTGACACTCTAACTTTCTTAGATTGGAACCCCTCATGTGAGTCCAGTTTTGGATTCCGATGCTTCACTTCACGTTTACTGTATACCTTGGACCATCTTATTGACAATGAAGCACAGAAATTGCATCGGAATTAAATTCAAAAGACACAAAGCCGACTTACGTACAAGGTGACTGACACTCTAACTTTCTAAGATTTGAATCTCTCCAGTGTGTTCAGTTTTACATTCCGATGCTTCACTTCATGTTCACTGTATCCGTTGACCCTTCTTATTGACGATGAAACACAGAAATTGCATACGAATTTAAAACAAAAGGCACAATGCCGACTTAAGTACAAGAGAACTGACAATCTAACTTTCTATGATTTGAAACACTCCTGTGAGTCCAGTTATATATTCCGATGCCTCACTTCAGGTTTACTGTATACCTTGGACCTTCTTATTGACGATGAATCACAGATATTGTATCCGAATTTAATACAAAAGGCACAATGCCGACTTAAGTACAAGAGGACTGACACTCTAACTTTCTTAGATTGGAACCTCTCATGTGAGTCCAGTTTTAGATTCCGATGCTTCACTTCACGTTTACTGTATACCTTGGACCATCTTATTGACAATGAAGCACAGAAATTGCATCGGTATTAAATTCAAAAGGCACAAAGCCGACTTACGTACAAGAGGACTGACACTCTAACTTTCTATGATTTGAACCTCTCCTGTGAGTTCAGTTTTAGATTCCGATGCTTCACTTCATGTTAACTGTATCCGTTGACCCTTCTTATTGACAATGAAACACAGAAATTGCATCCGAATTTAATACAAAAGGCACATTGCCGACTTAAGTACAAGAGGACTGACAATCTAACTTTCTATGATTTGAAACTCTCCTGTGAGTCCAGTTATATATTCCGATGCCTCTCTTCAGGTTTACTGTATACCTTGGACCTTCTTATTGACGATGAAGCACAGAAATTGCATCCGAATTTAATACAAAAGGCACAATACCGACTTAAGTACAAGAGGACTGACACTCTATCTTTCTATGATTTTAACCTCTCCTGTGAGTCCGATTTTCGATTTCGATGCTTCACTTCAGGTTTACTGTATACCTTGGACCTTCTTATTGACGATGAAGCACAGAAATTGCATCGGAATTAAAGTCTAAAGGCACAATGCCGACTTAAGTACAAGAGGACGGACACTCTAACTTTCTATGATTTGATCATCTCCTGTGAGTCCAGTTTTACATTCCGTGTTTCACTTCAGGTTTACTGTATCCCTTGGACCTTCTTATTGACGATGAAGCACATAAATTGCATCCGAATTTAATACACAGGGCACATTACCGACTTAAGTACAAGAGGACTGACAGTCTAACTTTCTATGATTTTAACCTCTCCTGTGAGTCCGATTTTAGATTCCGATGCTTCACTTCAGGTTTACTGTATACCTTGGACCTTCTTATTGACGATGAAGCACAGAAATTGCATCGGAATTAAAGTCTAAAGGCACAATGCCGACTTAAGTACAAGAGGACGGACACTCTAACTTTCTATGATTTGATCATCTCCTGTGAGTCCTGTTTTACATTCCGATGTTTCACTTCAGGTTTACTGTATCCCTTGGACCTTCTTATTGACGATGAAACACAGATATTGGATCCGAATTTAATACAAAAGGCACTATGCCGACTTAAGTACAAGAGGACTGACACTCTAACTTTCTTAGATTGGAACCTCTAATGTGAGTCCAGTTTTAGATTCCGATGCTTCACTTCACGTTTACTGTATACCTTGGACCATCTTATTGACAATGAAGCACAGAAATTGCATCGGAATTAAATTCAAAAGGCACAAAGCCGACTTACGTACAAGAGGACTGACACTCTAACTTTCTATGATTTGAACCTGTCCTGTGAGTTCAGTTTTACATTCCGATGCTTCACTTCATGTTTACTGTATCCGTTGACCCTTCTTATTGACGATGAAACACAGAAATTACATCCGAATTTAATACAAAACGCACATTGCCGACTTAAGTACAAGAGGACTGACAATCTAACTTTCTATGATTTGAAACTCTCCTGTGCGTCCAGTTATATATTCCGATGCCTCACTTCAGGTTTACTGTATACCTTGGACCTTCTTATTGACGATGAAGCACAGAAATTGCATCCGAATTTAATACAAGAGGCACAATACCGACTTAAGTACAAGAGGACTGACACGCTAACTTTCTATGATTTTACCTTCTCCTGTGAGTCCGATTTTCGATTTCGATGCTTCACTTCAGGTTTACTGTATACCTTGGACCTTCTTGTTGAATATGAAGCACAGAAATTGCATCGGAATTAAAGTCTAAAGGCACAATGCCGACTTAAGTACAAGAGGACGGACACTCTAACTTTCTAGATTTGATCATCTCCTGTGAGTCCAGTTTTACATTCCGTGTTTCACTTCAGGTTTACTGTATCCCTTGGACCTTCTTATTGACGATGAAGCACATAAATTGCATCCGAATTTAATACAATAGGCACAATACCGACTTAAGTACAAGAGGACTGACACTCTAACTTTCTATGATTTTAACCTCTCCTATGAGTCCGATTTTAGATTCCGATGCTTCACTTAAGGTTTACTGTATACCTTTACCTTCTTATTGACGATGAAACACAGAAATTGCGTCGGAATTAAATTGAAAAGGCACAATGCCGACTTCAGTACAAGAGGACTGACACTGTAACTTTCTATGATTTTAACCTCTCCTGTGAGTCCAGGTTTAGATTCCGATGCTTCACTTCTGGTTTACTGTATCCCTTGCACCTTCTTATTGACGATGAAGCACAGAAATTGCGTCGGAATTAAATTCAATAGGCACAATGCCGACTTAAGTACAAGAGGACTGGCGCTCTAACTTTCTATGATTTGAACCTCTCCTGTGAGTCCAGTTTTAGATTCCGATGCTTTACTTCAGGTTTACTGTATTCCTTGGACCTTCTTATTGACGATGAAACACAGATATTGGAACCGAATATAATACAAAAGGCCCAATGCCGACTTAAGTACAAGAGGACTGACACTCTAACTTTCTTAGATTGGAACCCCTCATGTGAGTCCAGTTTTGGATTCCGATGCTTCACTTCACGTTTACTGTATACCTTGGACCATCTTATTGACAATGAAGCACAGAAATTGCATCGGAATTAAATTCAAAAGACACAAAGCCGACTTACGTACAAGGTGACTGACACTCTAACTTTCTAAGATTTGAATCTCTCCAGTGTGTTCAGTTTTACATTCCGATGCTTCACTTCATGTTCACTGTATCCGTTGACCCTTCTTATTGACGATGAAACACAGAAATTGCATACGAATTTAAAACAAAAGGCACAATGCCGACTTAAGTACAAGAGAACTGACAATCTAACTTTCTATGATTTGAAACACTCCTGTGAGTCCAGTTATATATTCCGATGCCTCACTTCAGGTTTACTGTATACCTTGGACCTTCTTATTGACGATGAATCACAGATATTGTATCCGAATTTAATACAAAAGGCACAATGCCGACTTAAGTACAAGAGGACTGACACTCTAACTTTCTTAGATTGGAACCTCTCATGTGAGTCCAGTTTTAGATTCCGATGCTTCACTTCACGTTTACTGTATACCTTGGACCATCTTATTGACAATGAAGCACAGAAATTGCATCGGTATTAAATTCAAAAGGCACAAAGCCGACTTACGTACAAGAGGACTGACACTCTAACTTTCTATGATTTGAACCTCTCCTGTGAGTTCAGTTTTAGATTCCGATGCTTCACTTCATGTTAACTGTATCCGTTGACCCTTCTTATTGACAATGAAACACAGAAATTGCATCCGAATTTAATACAAAAGGCACATTGCCGACTTAAGTACAAGAGGACTGACAATCTAACTTTCTATGATTTGAAACTCTCCTGTGAGTCCAGTTATATATTCCGATGCCTCTCTTCAGGTTTACTGTATACCTTGGACCTTCTTATTGACGATGAAGCACAGAAATTGCATCCGAATTTAATACAAAAGGCACAATACCGACTTAAGTACAAGAGGACTGACACTCTATCTTTCTATGATTTTAACCTCTCCTGTGAGTCCGATTTTCGATTTCGATGCTTCACTTCAGGTTTACTGTATACCTTGGACCTTCTTATTGACGATGAAGCACAGAAATTGCATCGGAATTAAAGTCTAAAGGCACAATGCCGACTTAAGTACAAGAGGACGGACACTCTAACTTTCTATGATTTGATCATCTCCTGTGAGTCCAGTTTTACATTCCGTGTTTCACTTCAGGTTTACTGTATCCCTTGGACCTTCTTATTGACGATGAAGCACATAAATTGCATCCGAATTTAATACACAGGGCACATTACCGACTTAAGTACAAGAGGACTGACAGTCTAACTTTCTATGATTTTAACCTCTCCTGTGAGTCCGATTTTAGATTCCGATGCTTCACTTCAGGTTTACTGTATACCTTGGACCTTCTTATTGACGATGAAGCACAGAAATTGCATCGGAATTAAAGTCTAAAGGCACAATGCCGACTTAAGTACAAGAGGACGGACACTCTAACTTTCTATGATTTGATCATCTCCTGTGAGTCCTGTTTTACATTCCGATGTTTCACTTCAGGTTTACTGTATCCCTTGGACCTTCTTATTGACGATGAAACACAGATATTGGATCCGAATTTAATACAAAAGGCACTATGCCGACTTAAGTACAAGAGGACTGACACTCTAACTTTCTTAGATTGGAACCTCTAATGTGAGTCCAGTTTTAGATTCCGATGCTTCACTTCACGTTTACTGTATACCTTGGACCATCTTATTGACAATGAAGCACAGAAATTGCATCGGAATTAAATTCAAAAGGCACAAAGCCGACTTACGTACAAGAGGACTGACACTCTAACTTTCTATGATTTGAACCTGTCCTGTGAGTTCAGTTTTACATTCCGATGCTTCACTTCATGTTTACTGTATCCGTTGACCCTTCTTATTGACGATGAAACACAGAAATTACATCCGAATTTAATACAAAACGCACATTGCCGACTTAAGTACAAGAGGACTGACAATCTAACTTTCTATGATTTGAAACTCTCCTGTGCGTCCAGTTATATATTCCGATGCCTCACTTCAGGTTTACTGTATACCTTGGACCTTCTTATTGACGATGAAGCACAGAAATTGCATCCGAATTTAATACAAGAGGCACAATACCGACTTAAGTACAAGAGGACTGACACGCTAACTTTCTATGATTTTACCTTCTCCTGTGAGTCCGATTTTCGATTTCGATGCTTCACTTCAGGTTTACTGTATACCTTGGACCTTCTTGTTGAATATGAAGCACAGAAATTGCATCGGAATTAAAGTCTAAAGGCACAATGCCGACTTAAGTACAAGAGGACGGACACTCTAACTTTCTAGATTTGATCATCTCCTGTGAGTCCAGTTTTACATTCCGTGTTTCACTTCAGGTTTACTGTATCCCTTGGACCTTCTTATTGACGATGAAGCACATAAATTGCATCCGAATTTAATACAATAGGCACAATACCGACTTAAGTACAAGAGGACTGACACTCTAACTTTCTATGATTTTAACCTCTCCTATGAGTCCGATTTTAGATTCCGATGCTTCACTTAAGGTTTACTGTATACCTTTACCTTCTTATTGACGATGAAACACAGAAATTGCGTCGGAATTAAATTGAAAAGGCACAATGCCGACTTCAGTACAAGAGGACTGACACTGTAACTTTCTATGAGTTGAACCTCTCCTGTGAGTCCAGGTTTAGATTCCGATGCTTCACTTCAGGTTTACTGTATCCCTTGCACCTTCTTATTGACGATGAAGCACAGAAATTGCGTCGGAATTAAATTCAATAGGCACAATGCCGACTTAAGTACAAGAGGACTGACGCTCTAACTTTCTATGATTTGAACCTCTCCTGTGAGTCCAGTTTTAGATTCCGATGCTTCACTTCAGGTTTACTGTATTCCTTGGACCTTCTTATTGACGATGAAACACAGATATTGGAACCGAATATAATACAAAAGGCCCAATGCCGACTTAAGTACAAGAGGACTGACACTCTAACTTTCTTAGATTGGAACCTCTCATGTGAGTCCAGTTTTAGATTCCGATGCTTCACTTCACGTTTACTGTATACCTTGGACCATCTTATTGACAATGATGCACAGAAATTGCATCGGAATTAAATTCAAAAGACACAAAGCCGACTTACGTACAAGAGGACTGACACTCTAACTTTCTATGATTTGAATCTCTCCTGTGTGTTCAGTTTTACATTCCGATGCTTCACTTCATGTTTACTGTATCCGTTGACCCTTCTTATTGACGATGAAACACAGAAATTGCATACGAATTTAAAACAAAAGGCACAATGCCGACTTAAGTACAAGAGAACTGACAATCTAACTTTCTATGATTTGAAACTCTCCTGTGAGTCCAGTTATATATTCCGATGCCTCACTTCAGGTTTACTGTATACCTTGGACCTTCTTATTGACGATGAAGCACAGAAATGGCGTCGGAACTAAATTCAAAAAGCTCAATGCCAACTTAAGTACAAGAGGACTGACACTCTAACTTTCTATGATTTGAACCCCGCCTGTGACTCCATTTTTAGATTCCGATGCTCCACTTCAGGTTTACTGTATCCCTTGTACCTTCTTATTGACGATGAACGACAGAAATTGCGTCGTAATTCAATTCAAAAGGCACAATGCCGACTTAAGTACAAGAGGACTGACACACTAACTTTCTACGATTGTAACCGCTCCTGTGAGTCCGATTTTAGATTCCGATGCTTCACATCAGGTTTACTGTATACCTTTACCTTCTTATTGACGATGAAGCACAGAAATTGAGTCGGAATTAAATTGAAAAGCCACAATGCCGACTTAAGTACAAGAGGACTGACGCTCTAACTTTCTATGATTTGAACGTCTCCTGTGAGTCCAGTTTTAGATTCAGATGCTTCACTTCAGGTTTACTGTATCCCTTGGACCTTCTTATTGACGATGAAGGACAGATATTGCGTCGGAATTCAATTCAAAAGGCACAATGCCGACTTAAGTACAAGAGGACTGACACACTAACTTTCTACGATTTTAACCGCTCCTGTGAGTCGGATTTTAGATTCCGATGCTTCACTTCAGGTTTACTGTATACCTTTACCTTCTTATTGACGATGAAGCACAGAAATTGAGTCGGAATTAAATTGAAATGCCACAATGCCGACTTAAGTACAAGAGGACTGACACTCTAACTTTCTATGATTTGAACCTCTCCTGTGAGTCCAGTTTTAGATTCAGATGCTTCACTTCAGGTTTACTGTATCCCTTGGACCTTCTTATTGACGATGAAGCACAGAAATTGCATCGGAATTAAATTCAAAAGAAACAAAGCCGACTTACGTACAGGAGGACTGACACTCTAACTTTCTATGATTTGAACCTGTCCTGTGAGTTCAGTTTTACATTCCGATGCTTCACTTCATGTTTACTGTATCCGTTGACCCTTCTTATTGACGATGAAACACAGAAATTACATCCGAATTTAATACAAAACGCACATTGCCGACTTAAGTACAAGAGGACTGACAATCTAACTTTCTATGATTTGAAACTCTCCTGTGCGTCCAGTTATATATTCCGATGCCTCACTTCAGGTTTACTGTATACCTTGGACCTTTTTATTGACGATGAAGCACAGAAATTGCATCCGAATTTAATACAAGAGGCACAATACCGACTTAAGTACAAGAGGACTGACACGCTAACTTTCTATGATTTTACCTTCTCCTGTGAGTCCGATTTTCGATTTCGATGCTTCACTTCAGGTTTACTGTATACCTTGGACCTTCTTGTTGAATATGAAGCACAGAAATTGCATCGGAATTAAAGTCTAAAGGAACAATGCCGACTTAAGTACAAGAGGACGGACACTCTAACTTTCTATGATTTGATCATCTCCTGTGAGTCCAGTTTTACATTCCGTGTTTCACTTCAGGTTTACTGTATCCCTTGGACCTTCTTATTGACGATGAAGCACATTAATTGCATCCGAATTTAATACAATAGGCACAATACCGACTTAAGTACAAGAGGACTGACACTCTAACTTTCTATGATTTTAACCTCTCCTATGAGTCCGATTTTAGATTCCGATGCTTCACTTAAGGTTTACTGTATACCTTTACCTTCTTATTGACGATGAATCACAGAAATTGCGTCGGAATTAAATTGAAAAGGCACAATGCCGACTTCAGTACAAGAGGACTGACACTGTAACTTTCTATGAGTTGAACCTCTCCTGTGAGTCCAGGTTTAGATTCCGATGCTTCACTTCAGGTTTACTGTATCCCTTGCACCTTCTTATTGACGATGAAGCACAGAAATTGCGTCGGAATTAAATTCAATAGGCACAATGCCGACTTAAGTACAAGAGGACTGACGCTCTAACTTTCTATGATTTGAACCTCTCCTGTGAGTCCAGTTTTAGATTCCGATGCTTCACTTCAGGTTTACTGTATTCCTTGGACCTTCTTATTGACGATGAAACACAGATATTGGAACCGAATATAATACAAAAGGCCCAATGCCGACTTAAGTACAAGAGGACTGACACTCTAACTTTCTTAGATTGGAACCTCTCATGTGAGTCCAGTTTTAGATTCCGATGCTTCACTTCACGTTTACTGTATACCTTGGACCATCTTATTGACAATGATGCACAGAAATTGCATCGGAATTAAATTCAAAAGACACAAAGCCGACTTACGTACAAGAGGACTGACACTCTAACTTTCTATGATTTGAATCTCTCCTGTGTGTTCAGTTTTACATTCCGATGCTTCACTTCATGTTTACTGTATCCGTTGACCCTTCTTATTGACGATGAAACACAGAAATTGCATACGAATTTAAAACAAAAGGCACAATGCCGACTTAAGTACAAGAGAACTGACAATCTAACTTTCTATGATTTGAAACTCTCCTGTGAGTCCAGTTATATATTCCGATGCCTCACTTCAGGTTTACTGTATACCTTGGACCTTCTTATTGACGATGAAGCACAGAAATGGCGTCGGAACTAAATTCAAAAAGCTCAATGCCAACTTAAGTACAAGAGGACTGACACTCTAACTTTCTATGATTTGAACCTCGCCTGTGACTCCATTTTTAGATTCCGATGCTCCACTTCAGGTTTACTGTATCCCTTGTACCTTCTTATTGACGATGAACGACAGAAATTGCGTCGTAATTCAATTCAAAAGGCACAATGCCGACTTAAGTACAAGAGGACTGACACACTAACTTTCTACGATTGTAACCGCTCCTGTGAGTCCGATTTTAGATTCCGATGCTTCACTTCAGGTTTACTGTATACCTTTACCTTCTTATTGACGATGAAGCACAGAAATTGATTCGGAATTAAATTGAAAAGCCACAATGCCGACTTAAGTACAAGAGGACTGACGCTCTAACTTTCTATGATTTGAACGTCTCCTGTGAGTCCAGTTTTAGATTCAGATGCTTCACTTCAGGTTTACTGTATCCCTTGGACCTTCTTATTGACGATGAAGGACAGAAATTGCGTCGGAATTCAATTCAAAAGGCACAATGCCGACTTAAGTACAAGAGGACTGACACACTAACTTTCTACGATTTTAACCGCTCCTGTGAGTCGGATTTTAGATTCCGATGCTTCACTTCAGGTTTACTGTATACCTTTACCTTCTTATTGACGATGAAGCACAGAAATTGAGTCGGAATTAAATTGAAATGCCACAATGCCGACTTAAGTACAAGAGGACTGACACTCTAACTTTCTATGATTTGAACCTCTCCTGTGAGTCCAGTTTTAGATTCAGATGCTTCACTTCAGGTTTACTGTATCCCTTGGACCTTCTTATTGACGATGAAGCACAGAAATTGCATCGGAATTAAATTCAAAAGAAACAAAGCCGACTTACGTACAGGAGGACTGACACTCTAACTTTCTATGATTTGAACCTCTCCTGTGTGTTCAGTTTTACATTCCGATGCTTCACTTCATGTTTACTGTATCCGTTGGACCTTCTTATTGACGATGAAACACAGAAATTGCATCCGAATTTAATACAAAAGGCACAATGCCGACTTAAGTGCAAGAGGACTGACACTCTAACTTTCTATGATTTGATCATCTCCTGTGAGTCCAGTTTTCCATTCCGTGTTTGACTTCAGGTTTACTGTATCCCTTGGACCTTCCTATTGACGATGAAACACAGATATTGGATCCGAATTTAATACAAAAGGCACAATGCCGACTTAGGTACAAGAGGATTGACCCTCTAACTTTCTTAGATTGGAACCTCTCATGTGAGTCCAGTTTTAGATTCCGATGCTTCACTTCACGTTTACTGTATACCTTGGACCATCTTATTGACAATGAAGCACAGAAATTGCATCGGAATTAAATTCAAAAGAAACAAAGCCGACTTACGTACAGGAGGACTGACACTCTAACTTTCTATGATTTGAACCTCTCCTGTGTGTTCAGTTTTACATTCCGATGCTTCACTTCATGTTTACTGTATCCGTTGGACCTTCTTATTGACGATGAAACACAGAAATTGCATCCGAATTTAATACAAATGGCACAATGCCGACTTAAGTGCAAGAGGACTGACACTCTACCTTTCTATGATTTGAAACTCTCCTGTGAGTCCAGTTATATATTCCGATGCCTCACTTCTGGTTTACAGTATACCTTGGACCTTCTTATTGACGATGAAGCCCAGAAATTGCGTCTTAATTAAATAGAAAAGGCACAATGCCGACTTAAGTACAAGATTACGGACACTCTAACTTTCTATGATTTGAACCTCTCCTGTGAGTCCAGTTTTAGATTCCGATGCTTCACTTCAGGTTTCTTGTATCCCTTGGACCTTCTTATTGACGATGAAGTCCAGAAATTGCGTCGGAATTAAATTGTAAAGGCACAATACCGACTTTAGTACAAGAGGACTGACACTTTATCTTTCTATGATTTGAACCTCTCCTGTGAGTCCAGTTTTAGATTCCGATGCTTCACTTCAGGTTTACTGTATCCCTTGGACATTCTTATTGATGATGAAGCAGAGAAATTGCGTCGGAATTAAATTCAAAAGGCACAATGCCGACTTAAGTACAAGAGGACTGACACACTAACTTTCTATGATTTTAACCTCTCCTGTGAGTACAGTTTTAGATTCCGATGCTTCACTTCAGGTTTACTGTATCCCTTGGACCTTCTTATTGACGATGAAGGACAGAAATTGCGTCGGAATTAAATTCAAAAGGCACAATGCCGACTTAAGTACAAGAGGACTGACACACTAACTTTCTACGATTTTAACCGCTCCTGTGAGACCGATTTTAGATTCCGATGCTTCACTTCAGGTTTACAGTATACCTTTACCTTCTTTTTGACGATGAAGCACAGAAATTGAGTCGGAATTAAATTGAAAAGCCACAATGCCGACTTAAGTACAAGAGGACTGACGCTCTAACTTTCTATGATTTGAACCTCTCCTGTGAGTCCAGTTTTAGATTCAGATGCTTCACTTCAGGTTTACTGTATCCCTTGGACCTTCTTATTGACGATGAAGCACAGAAATTGCATCGGAATTAAAGTCTAAAGGCACAATGCCGACTTAAGTACAAGAGGACTGACACTCTAACTTTCTATGATTTGATCATCTCCTGTGAGTCCAGTTTTCCATTCCGTGTTTGACTTCAGGTTTACTGTATCCCTTGGACCATCTTATTGACAATGAAGCACAGAAATTGCATCGGAATTAAATTCAAAAGGCACAAAGCCGAATTACGTACAAGAGGGCTGACACTCTAACTTTCTATGATTTGAACCTCTCCTGTGTGTTCAGTTTTACATTCCGATGCTTCACTTCATGTTTACTGTATCCGTTGGACCTTCTTATTGACGATGAAACACAGAAATTGCATCCGAATTTAATACAAAAGGCACAAAGCCGACTTACGTACTAGAGGACTGACACTCTAACATTCTATGATTTGAACCTCTCATGTGAGTCGAGTTTTACATTCCGTGTTTCACTCAGGTTTACTGTATCCCTTGGACCTTCTTATTGACGATGAAGCACATAAATTGCATCCGAATTTAATACACAGGGCACAATACCGACTTAAGTACAAGAGGACTGACACTCTAACTTTCTATGATTTTAACCTCTCCTGTGAGTCCGATTTTAGATTCCGATGCTTCACTTCAGGTTTACTGTATACCTTGGACCTTCTTATTGACGATGAAGCACAGAAATTGCATCGGAATTAAAGTCTAAAGGAACAATGCCGACTTAAGTACAAGAGGACGGACACTCTAACTTTCTATGAGTTGATCATCTCCTGTGAGTCCAGTTTTACATTCCGATGTTTCACTTCAGGTTTACTGTATCCCTTGGACCTTCTTATTGACGATGAATCACAGATATTGGATCCGAATGTAATACAAAAGGCACAATGCCGACTTAAGTACAAGAGGACTGACACTCTAACTTTCTTAGAGTGGAACCTCTCATGTGAGTCCAGTTTTAGATTCCGATGCTTCACTTCACGTTTACTGTATACCTTGGACCATCTTATTGACAATGAAGCACAGAAATTGCATCGGAATTAAATTCAAAAGGCACAAAGCCGACTTACGTACAAGAGGACTGACACTCTAACTTTCTATGATTTGAACCTCTCCTGTGAGTTCAGTTTTAGATTCCGATGCTTCACTTCATGTTTACTGTATCCGTTGACCCTTCTTATTGACAATGAAACACAGAAATTGCATCCGAATTTAATACAAAAGGCACATTGCCGACTTAAGTACAAGAGGACTGACAATCTAACTTTCTATGATTTGAAACTCTCCTGTGAGTCCAGTTATATATTCCGATGCCTCTCTTCAGGTTTACTGTATACCTTGGACCTTCTTATTGACGATGAAGCACAGAAATTGCATCCGAATTTAATACAAAAAGCACAATACCGACTTAAGTACAAGAGGACTGACACTCTAACTTTCTATGATTTTAACCTCTCCTGTGAGTCCGATTTTCGATTTCGATGCTTCACTTTAGGTTTACTGTATACCTTGGACCTTCGTATTGACGATGAAGCACAGAAATTGCATCGGAATTAAAGTCTAAAGGCACAATGCCGACTTAAGTACAAGAGGACGGACACTCTAACTTTCTATGATTTGATCATCTCCTGTGAGTCCAGTTTTACATTCCGTGTTTCACTTCAGGTTTACTGTATCCCTTGGACCTTCTTATTGACGATGAAGCACATAAATTGCATCCGAATTTAATACACAGGGCACAATACCGACTTAAGTACAAGAGGACTGACACTCTAACTTTCTATGATTTTAACCTCTCCTGTGAGTCCGATTTTAGATTCCGATGCTTCACTTCAGGTTTACTGTATACCTTGGACCATCTTATTGACAATGAAGCACAGAAATTGCATCGGAATTAAATTCAAAGGGCACAAAGCCGACTGACGTACAAGAGGACTGACACTCTAACTTTCTATGATTTGAACCTCTCCTGTGAGTTCAGTTTCACATTCCGATGCTTCACTTCATGTTTACTGTATCCGTTGACCCTTCTTATTGACGATGAAACACAGAAATTACATCCGAATTTAATACAAAACGCACATTGCCGACTTAAGTACAAGAGGACTGACACTCTAACTTTCTATGATTTGAAAGTCTCCTGTGCGTCCAGTTATATATTCCGATGCCTCACTTCAGGTTTACTGTATACCTTGGACCTTCTTATTGACGATGAAGCACAGAAATTGCATCCGAATTTAATACAAAAGGCACAATACCGACTTAAGTACAAGAGGACTGACACGCTAACTTTCTATGATTTTAACTTCTCCTGTGAGTCCGAATTTCGATTTCGATGCTTCACTTCAGGTTTACTGTATACCTTGGACCTTCTTATTGAATATGAAGCACAGAAATTGCATCGGAATTAAAGTCTAAAGGCACAATGCCGACTTAAGTACAAGAGGACGGACACTCTAACTTTCTATGATTTGATCATCTCCTGTGAGTCCAGTTTTACATTCCGTGTTTCACTTCAGGTTTACTGTATCCCTTGGACCTTCTTATTGACGATGAAGCACATAAATTGCATCCGAATTTAATACAATAGGCACAATACAGACTTAAGTACAAGAGGACTGACACTCTAACTTTCTATGATTAGAACCTCTCCTGTGAGTCCAGTTTTAGATTCAGATGCTTCACTTCAGGTTTACTGTATACCTTTACCTTCTTGTTGACGATGAAGCACAGAAATTGAGTCGGAATTAAATTGAAATGCCACAATGCCGACTTAAGTACAAGAGGACTGACGCTCTAACTTTCTATGATTTGAACCTCTCCTGTGAGTCCAGTTTTAGATTCAGATGCTTCACTTCAGGTTTACTGTATCCCTTGGACCTTCTTATTGACGATGAAACACAGAAATTACATCCGAATTTAATACAAAACGCACATTGCCGACTTAAGTACAAGAGGACTGACACTCTAACGTTCTATGATTTGAAACTCTCCTGTGCGTCCAGTTATATATTCCGATGCCTCACTTCAGGTTTACTGTATACCTTGGACCTTCTTATTGACGATGAAGCACAGAAATTGCATCCGAATTTAATACAAAAGGCACAATACCGACTTAAGTACAAGAGGACTGACACGCTAACTTTCTATGATTTTAACTTCTCCTGTGAGTCCGATTTTCGATTTCGATGCTTCACTTCAGGTTTACTGTATACCTTGGACCTTCTTATTGAATATGAAGCACAGAAATTGCATCGGAATTAAAGTCTAAAGGCACAATGCCGACTTAAGTACAAGAGGACGGACACTCTAACTTTCTATGATTTGATCATCTCCTGTGAGTCCAGTTTTACATTCCGTGTTTCACTTCAGGTTTACTGTATCCCTTGGACCTTCTTATTGACGATGAAGCACATAAATTGCATCCGAATTTAATACAATAGGCACAATACCGACTTAAGTACAAGAGGACTGACACTCTAACTTTCTATAATTTTAACCTCTCCTATGAGTCCGATTTTAGATTCCGATGCTTCACTTAAGGTTTACTGTATACCTTGGACGTTCTTAGTGACGATGAAGCACAGAAATTGCATCGGAATTAAAGTCTAAAGGCACAATGGCGACTTAAGTACAAGAGGACGGACACTCTAACTTTCTATGATTTGATCATCTCCTGTGAGTCCAGTTTTACATTCCGTGTTTCACTTCAGGTTTACTGTATCCCTTGGACCTGCTTATTGACGATGAAGCACAGAAATTGCATCCGAATTTAATACAAAAGGCACAATGCCGACTTAAGTACAAGAGGACTGACTCTCTAACTTTCTATGATTTGAAACTCTCCTGTGAGTCCAGTTATATATTCCGATGCCTCACTTTAGGTTTACTGTATACCTTGGACCTTCTTATTGACGATGAAGCACAGAAATTGCATCCGAATTTAATACAAAAGGAACAATACCGACTTAAGTACAAGAGGACTGACATTCTAAATTTCTATGATTTTAACCTCTCCTGTGAGTCCGATGTTAGATTTCGATGCTTCACTTCAGGTTTACTGTATACCTTTACCTTCTTATTGACGATGAAACAGAGAAATTGCGTCGGAATTAACTTGAAAAGGCACAATGCCGACTTCAGTACAAGAGGACTGACACTGTAACTTTCTATGATTTGAACCTCTCCTGTGAGTCTAGGTTTAGATTCCGATGCTTCACTTCAGGTTTACTGTATCCCTTGCACCTTCTTATTGACGATGAAGCACAGAAATTGCGTCGGAATTAAATTCAATAGGCACAATGCCGACTTAAGTACAAGAGGACTGACTCTCTAACTTTCTATGATTTGAACCTCTCCTGTGAGTCCAGTTTTAGATTCCGATGCTTCACATCAGGTTTACTCCTTGGACCTTCTTATTGACGATGAAACACAGATATTGGAACCGAATATAATACAAAAGGCCCAATGCCGACTTAAGTACAAGAGGACTGACACTCTAACTTTCTTAGATTGGAACCTCTCATGTGAGTCCAGTTTTAGATTCCGATGCTTCACTTCACGTTTACTGTATACCTTGGACCATCTTATTGACAATGAAGCACAGAAATTGCATCGGAATTAAATTCAAAAGGCACAAAGCCGACTTACGTACAAGAGGACTGACACTCTAACTTTCTATGATTTGAATCTCTCCTGTGTGTTCAGTTTTACATTCCGATGCTTCACTTCATGTTCACTGTATCCGTTGACCCTTCTTATTGACGATGAAACACAGAAATTGCATACGAATTTAAAACAAAAGGCACAATGCCGACTTAAGTACAAGAGAACTGACAATCTAACTTTCTATGATTTGAAACTCTCCTGTGAGTCCAGTTATATATTCCGATGCCTCACTTCAGGTTTACTGTATACCTTGGACCTTCTTATTGACGATGAAGCACAGAAATGGCGTCGGAACTAAATTCAAAAAGCTCAATGCCGACTTAAGTACAAGAGGACTGACACTCTAACATTCTATGATTAGAACCTCGCCTGTGACTCCATTTTTAGATTCCGATGCTCCACTTCAGGTTTACTGTATCCCTTGGACCTTCTTATTGACGATGAAGGACAGAAATTGCGTCGGAATTAAATTCAAAAGGCACAATGCCGACTTAAGTACAAGAGGACTGACACACTAACTTTCTACGATTTTAACCGCTCCTGTGAGTCCGATTTTAGATTCCGATGCTTCACTTCAGTTTTACTGTATACCTTTACCTTCTTATTGACGATGAAGCACAGAAATTGAGTCGGAATTAAATTGAAAAGCAACAATGCCGACTTAAGTACAAGAGGACTGACGCTCTAACTTTCTATGATTTGAACCTCTCCTGTGAGTCCAGTTTTAGATTCAGATGCTTCACTTCAGGTTTACTGTATCCCTTGGACCTTCTTATTGACGATGAAGGACAGAAATTGCGTCGGAATTAAATTCAAAAGGCACAATGCCGACTTAAGTACAAGAGGACTGACACACTAACTTTCTACGATTTTAACCGCTCCTGTGAGTCCGATTTTAGATTCCGATGCTTCACTTCAGGTTTACTGTATACCTTTACCTTCTTATTGACGATGAAGCACAGAAATTGAGTCGGAATTAAATTGAAATGCCACAATGCCGACTTAAGTACAAGAGGACTGACGCTCTAACTTTCTATGATTTGAACCTCTCCTGTGAGTCCAGTTTTAGATTCAGATGCTTCACTTCAGGTTTACTGTATCCCTTGGACCTTCTTATTGACGATGAAGCACAGAAATTGCATCGGAATTATAGTCTAAAGGCACAATGCCGACTTAAGTACAAGAGGACTGACACTCTAACTTTCTATGATTTGATCATCTCCTGTGAGTCCAGTTTTCCATTCCGTGTTTGACTTCAGGTTTACTGTATCCCTTGGACCTTCCTATTGACGATGAAACACAGATATTGGATCCGAATTTAATACAAAAGGCACAATGCCGACTTAGGTACAAGAGGATTGACCCTCTAACTTTCTTAGATTGGAACCTCTCATGTGAGTCCAGTTTTAGATTCCGATGCTTCACTTCACGTTTACTGTATACCTTGGACCATCTTATTGACAATGAAGCACAGAAATTGCATCGGAATTAAATTCAAAAGGCACAAAGCCGACTTACGTACAGGAGGACTGACAGTCTAACTTTCTATGATTTGAACCTCTCCTGTGTGTTCAGTTTTACATTCCGATGCTTCACTTCATGTTTACTGTATCCGTTGGACCTTCTTATTGACGATGAAACACAGAAATTGCATCCGAATTTAATACAAAAGGCACAATGCCGACTTAAGTGCAAGAGGGCTGACACTCTAACTTTCTATGATTTGAAACTCTCCTGTGAGTCCAGTTATATATTCCGATGCCTCACTTCTGGTTTACTGTATACCTTGGACCTTCTTATTGACGATGAAGCCCAGAAATTGCGTCGGAATTAAATTGAAAAAGCACAATGCCGACTTAAGTACAAGAGGACTGACACTCTAACTTTCTATGATTTGAACCTCTCCTGTGAGTCCAGTTTTAGATTCCGATGCTTCACTTCAGGTTTCTTGTATCCCTTGGACCTTCTTATTGACGATGAAGTCCAGAAATTGCGTCGGAATTAAATTGAAAAGGCACAATGCCGACTTAAGTACAAGAGGACTGACACTTTATCTTTCTACGATTTGAACCTCTCCTGTGAGTCCAGTTTTAGATTCCGATGCTTCACTTCAGGTTTACTGTATCCCTTGGACATTCTTATTGACGATGAAGCCCAGAAATTGCGTCGGAATTAAATTGAAAAGGCACAATGCCGATTTAAGTACAAGAGGACTGACACTCCAACTTTCTATGATTTGAACCTCTCCTGTGGGTCCAGTTTTAGATTCCATTGCTTCACTTCAGGTTTACTGTATCCCTTGGACCTTCTTGTTGACGATGAAGCACAGATTGCATCCGAATTTAATACAAAAGGCACAATACCGTCTTAAGTACAAGAGGACTGACACTTTAACGTTCTATGATTTTAACCTCTCCTGTGAGTCCGATTTTAGATTTCGATGCTTCACTTCAGGTTTACTGTATACCTTTACCTTCTTATTGACGATGAAACCCAGAAATTGCGTCGGAATTAAATTGAAAAGGCACAATGCCGACTTAAGTACAAGAGGACTGACACTGTAACTTTCTATGATTTGAACCTCTCCTGTGAGTCCAGTTTTAGATTCCGATGCTTCACTTCAGGTTTACTGTATCCCTTGAACCTTCTTATCGACGATGAAGCACAGAAATTGCGTCGGAATTAAATTCAAAAGGCACAATGCCGGCTTAAGTACAAGAGGACTGACGCTCTAACTTTCTATGATTTGAAACTCTCCTGTGAGTCCAGTTTTAGATTCCGATGCTTCACTTCAGGTTTACTGTATACCGTGGACCTTCTTATTGACGATGAAGCACAGAAATTGCATCGGAATTAAAGTCTAAAGGCACAATGCCGACTTAAGTACAAGAGAACTGACACTCTAACTTTCTATGATTTGATCATCTCCTGTGAGTCCAGTTTTACATTCCGATGTTTCACTTCAGGTTTACTGTATCCCTTGGACCTTCTTATTGACGATGTAACACAGATATTGGATCCCAATTTTATACAAAAGGCACAATGCCGACTTAAGTACAAGAGGACTGACACTCTAACTTTCTTAGATTGGAACCTCTCATGTGAGTCCACTTTTAGATTCCGATGCTTCAATTCACGTTTACTGTATACCTTGGACCATCTTATTGACAATGAAGCACAGAAATTGCATTGGAATTAAATTCAAAATGCACAAAGCCGACTTACGTACAAGAGGACTGACACTCTAACTTTCTATGATTTGAAACTCTCCTGTGAGTCCAGTTATATATTCCGATGCCTCACTTCAGGTTTACTGTATACCTTGGACCTTCGTATTGATGATGAAGCACAGAAATTGCATCCGAATTTAATACAAAAGGCACAATACCGACTTAAGTACAAGAGGACTGACACTCTAACTTTCTATGATTTTAGCCTCTCCTGTGAGTCCGATTTTCGATTTCGATGCTTCACTTCAGGTATACTGTATACCTTGGACCTTCTTATTGACGATGAAGCACAGAAATTGCATCGGAATTAAAGTCTAAAGGCACAATGCCGACTTAAGTACAAGAGGACGGACACTCTAACTTTCTGTGATTTGAACCTCTCCTGTGAGTCCAGTTTTAGATTCCGATGCCTCACTTCAGGTTTACTGTATACCTTTACCTTCTTATTGACGATTAAGCACAGAAATTGCATAGGAATTAAATTCAAAAGGCACACTGCAGACTTAAGTACAAGAGGACTGACACTCTAACTTACTATGATTTGAACCTCTCCTGTGAGACCAGTTTTAGTTTCCGATGCTACACTTCAGGTTTACTGTATCCCTTGGACCTTCTTATTGACGATGAAGCACAGAAATTTCGGCGGAGTTAAATTCAGAAAACACGATGCCGACTTAAGCACAAGAGGACTGACACTATAACTTTCTATGATTTGAACCTCTCCAGTGAGTCCAGTTTTAGATTCCGATGCTTCACTTCAGGTTTACTGTATACCTTTACCTTCTTATTGACGATGAAGCCCAGAAATTGCGTCGGAATTAAATTGAAAAGGCACAATGCCGACTTAAGTACAAGAGGACTGACACTCTAACTTTCTATGATTTGAACCTCTCCTGTGAGTCCAGTTTTAGATTCCGATGCTACACTTCACGTTTACTTTATCCCTTGGACCTTCTTATTGACGATGAAACACAGAAATTCCATGGGAATTAAATTCAAAAGGCACAATGCCGACTTAAGTACAAGAGGACTGGCACTCTAACTTTCTATGATATGAAGCTCTCCTGTGAGTCCACTTTTAGATTCCGATGCTTCACTTCACGTTTCCTGTATACCTTGGACCTTCTTATTGACGATGAAGCACTGAAATTGCATCTGTATTTAATACAAAAGGCATAATGCCGACTTAAGTACAAGAGGACTGACACTCTAACTTTCTAAGATTTGAACGTTTTCTGTGAGTCCAGTTTTAGATTCCGATGCTTCACTTCCGGTTTACTGTATACCTTGGAACTTCTTATTGACGATGAAGCACAGAAATTGCGTCGGAATTAAATTCAAAATGCAAAAAGCCGACTTAAGTACAAGAGGAATGCCACTCTAACTTTCTAGGATTTGAACCTCTCCTGTGAGTCCAGTTTTAGATTCCGATACTTCACTTCAGGTTTACTGTATACCTTTGACCTTCTTATTGACGATGAAGCACAGAAATTACATCGGAATTAAATTCAAAAGGCACAATGCCGACTTAAGTACGAGAGGACGGACACTCTAACTTTCTATGATTTGATCATCTCCTGTGAGTCCAGTTTTACATTCCGATGCTTCACTTCAGGTTTACTGTATCCCTTGGAACTTCTTATTGACGATGAAACACAGATATTGGATCCGAATTTAATACAAAATGCAAATTGCCGACTTAAGTACAAGCGGACTGACACTCTAACTTTCTGTTATTTGAACCTCTCCTGTGAGTCCCGTTTTAGATTCCGATGCTTCACTTCACGTTTACTGTATACCTTGGACCATCTTATTGACGATGAAGCACAGAAATTGCATGGGAATTAAATTCAAAAGCAACAAAGCCGACTTTCGAACAAGAGGACTGACACTCTAACTTTCTATTATTTGAATCTCAATTGTGAGTCCAGTTTTACATTACGATGCTTCACTTCATTTTTACTTTATCCGTTGGACCTTCTTTTTGACGATGAAACACAGAAATTGCATCCGAATTTAATACAAAAGGCACAATGCCGACTTAAGTACAAGAGGACTGACAATCTACCTTTCTATGATTTGAAACTCTCCTGTGAGTCGAGTTTTAGATTCCGATGCTTCCTTTCAGGTTTACTGTATACCTTGGACCTTCTTATTGACGATGAAGCACAGAAACCGCGTTGGAATTAAATTTAAAAGGCACAATGCCGACTTAAGTACAGGAGGACTGACACTCAAACTTTCTATGATTTGAACCTCTCCTGTGACTCCAGTTTTAGATTCCGATGCTTCACTTCAAGTTTACTGTATACCTTTACCTTCTTATTGACGATGAAGCACAGAAATTGCGTCGGAATTAATTTGAAAAGGCACAATGCCGACTTAAGTACAAGAGGACTGACACTCTAACTTTCTATGATTTTAACCTCTCCTGTGAGTCCAGTTTTAGATTCCGATGCTTCACTTCAGGTTTACTGTATCCATTGAACCTTCTTATTGACGATGAAACACAGAAATTCCATCGGAATTTAATTTAAAAGGCACAATGCCGACTTAAGTACAAGAGGACTGACACTCTAACTTTCTATAATTTGAACCTCTCCTGTGAGTCCAGTTTTAGATTCCGATGCTTCACTTCACGTTTACTGTATACTTTGGACCTTCTTATTGACAAAGAAACACAGAAATTGCATCCGAATTTAGTACAAAAGGCACAATGCCGACTTAAGAACAAGAGGACTGACACACAAACTTTCTATGATTTGAACCTCTCCTGTGAGTCCAGTTTTAGATTCCGATGCTGTACT
Source organism: Schistocerca serialis cubense (assembly GCF_023864345.2). Classification (NCBI taxonomy): domain Eukaryota; kingdom Metazoa; phylum Arthropoda; class Insecta; order Orthoptera; family Acrididae; genus Schistocerca; species Schistocerca serialis. Next base: position 20,692,951 of record NC_064647.1, on the reverse strand, counting down.
TCAGGTTTACTGTATACCTTCGACCTTCTTATTGACGATAAAACACCGAAATTGCATCAGAATTAAATTCAAAAGGCACAATGCCGACTTAAGTACAAGAGGACTGACACTCTAACTTTCTATGATTTGAACCTCTCCTGTGAGCCAGTTTTAGATTCCGATGGGTCACTTCGGGTTTACTGTATACCTTTACCTTCTAATTGACGATGAAGCACAGAAATTGCGTCGGAGTTAAATTCAGAAGGCACGATGCCAACTTATGTACAAGAGGACTGACACTATAACTTTCTATGATTTGAACCTCTCCTGTGGGTCCAGGTTTAGATTCCGATGCTTCACTTCAGGTTTACTGTATGCCTTGGACCGTCTTATTGCCGATGAAACACAGAAATTGCGTCGGAATTAAATTCAAAAGGCACAATGCCGACTTAAGTACAAGAGGACTGACACTCTAACTTTCTATGATTTGAACCTCTCCTGTGAGTCCAGGTTTACATTCCGATGCTTCACTTCAGGTTTACTGTATCCCTTGGACCTTCTCATTGACGATGAAACACAGAAATTGCATACGAATTCAGTACAAAAGGCACAATGCCGACTTAAGTACAAGAGGACTGATACTCTAACATTCTATGATTTGAACCTCTCCTGTAAGTCCGGTTTTAGATTCCGATGCCTCACTTCCGGTTTACCGTTTACCTTGATCTTCTTATTGACGATGAAGCATAGAAATTGCGACGGAATTAAATTGAAAAGGCAAAAAGCATATTTAAGTACAAGAGGACTGACACTCTTACTTTCTATTATTTGAACCTCTCCTGTGAGTCCAGTTTTAGATTCCGATGCTTCACTTCAGGTTTACTGTATACCTTGGACCTTCTTATTGACGATGAAACACAGATATTGCATCCGTATTTAATACAACAGGCACAATGCCGACTCAAGTACAAGAGGACTGACACTCTAAATTTCTATGATTTGAACCTCTCCTGGGAGCCCAGTATTAGATTCCGATGCTTCACTTCAGGTTTACTGTATACCATGGACCCCCTTATTGACGATGAAGCACAGAAATTGAGTCGGAATTGAATTCAAAAGGCACAATGCCGACTGAAGTACAACAGAACTGACACTCTAACTTTCTATGATTTGAACCGCTCCTGTGAGTCCAGTTTTAGATTAAGGTGCTTCACTTCATTTTTACTGTATCCCTTGGACCTTCTTATTGACGATGAAACACAGAAATTTCATCGGAATTAAATTCAAAAAGCATAATGCTGACTGAAGTACAAGAGGACTGACACTCTTACTTTCTATGATTTGAACTACGTCTGTGAGTCCAGTTTTAGATTCCGATGCTTCACTTCACGTTTACTGTATACCTTGGACCTTCTTATAGACGATGAAGCACAGAAATTGCATCGGAATTAAATTGAAAAGGCACAATGCCGACTAACGTACAAGAGGACTGACACTCTAACTTTCTATGATTTGAACCTCTCCTGTGAGTCCAGTTTTACATTCCGATGCTTCACTTCAGGTTTACTGTATCCCTTGGACCCTCTTATTGACGATGAAACACAGAAATTGCATCCGAATTCAATACAAAAGGCACAGTGCCGACTTAAGTACAAGAGGACTGACACTCTATCTTTCTATGATTTGAAACTCTCCTCTGAGTCCAGTTTTAGATTCCGATGCTTCACTTCAGGTTTACTGTATACCTTAGACCTTCTCATTGACGATTAAGCACAGAAATTGCGTAGGAATTAAATTCAAAAGGCACACTGCAGACTTAAGTACAAGAGGACTGACACTCTAACTTACTATGATTTGAACCTCTCCTGTGAGACCAGTTTTAGTTTCCGATGCTACACTTCAGGTTTACTGTATCCCTTGGACTTTCTTATTGACGATGAAGCACAGAAATTTCGGAGGAGTTAAATTCAGAAACAACGATGCCGACTTAAGCACAAGGGGACTGACACTATAACTTTCTATGATTTGAACCTCTCCAGTGAGTCCAGTTTTAGATTACGTTGCTTCACTTCATGTTTACTGTATACCTTTACCTTCTTATTGACGATGAAGCCCAGAAATTGCGTCGGAATAAATTGAAAAGGCACAATGCCGACTTAAGTACAAGAGGACTGACACTCTAACTTTCTATGATTTGAACCTCTCCTGTGAGTCCAGTTTTAGATTCCGATGCTACACTTCACGTTTACTTTATCCCTTGGACCTTCTTATTGACGATGAAACACAAAAAATTGCATGGGAATTAAATTCAAAAGGCACAATGCCGACTTAAGTGCAAGAGGCCTGGCACTCTAACTTTCTATGATATGAACCTCTCCTGTGAGTCCACTTTTAGATTCCGATGCTTCACTTCACGTTTCCTGTATACCTTGGACCTTCTTATTGACGATGAAGCACTGAAATTTCATCTGAATTTAATACAAAAGGCATAATGCCGACTTAAGTACAAGAGGACTGACACTCTAACTTTCTAAGATTTGAACGTTTTCTGTGAGTCCAGTTTTAGATTCCGATGCTTCACTTCCGGTTTACTGTATACCTTGGAACTTCTTATTGACGATGAAGCACAGAAATTGCGTCGGAATTAAATTCAAAATGCAAAAAGCCGACTTAAGTACAAGAGGACTGCCACTCTAACTTTCTAGGATTTGAACCTCTCCTGTGAGTCCAGTTTTAGATTCCGATACTTCACTTCAGGTTTACTGTATACCTTTGACCTTCTTATTGACGATGAAGCACAGAAATTACATCGGAATTAAATTCAAAAGGCACAATGCCGACTTAAGTACGAGAGGACGGACACTCTAACTTTCTATGATTTGATCATCTCCTGTGAGTCCAGTTTTACATTCCGATGCTTCACTTCAGGTTTACTGTATCCCTTGGAACTTCTTATTGACGATGAAACACAGATATTGGATCCGAATTTAATACAAAATGCAAATTGCCGACTTAAGTACAAGCGGACTGACACTCTAACTTTCTGTTATTTGAACCTCTCCTGTGAATCCAGTTTTAGATTCCGATGCTTCACTTCACGTTTACTGTATACCTTGGACCATCTTATTGACGATGAAGCACAGAAATTGCATCGGAATTAAATTCAAAAGGAACAAAGCCGACTTTCGAACAAGAGGACTGACACTCTAACTTTCTATGATTTGAATCTCTATTGTGAGTCCAGTTTTACATAACGATGCTTCACTTCATTTTTACTTTATCCGTTGGACCTTCTTATTGACGATGAAGCACAGAAACTGCGTTGGAATTAAATTTAAAAGGCACAATGCCGACTTAAGTACAGGAGGACTGACACTCAAACTTTCTATGATTTGAACCTCTCCTGTGACTCCAGTTTTAGATTCCGATGCTTCACTTCAAGTTTACTGTATACCTTTACCTTCTTATTGACGATGAAGCACAGAAATTGCGTCGGAATTAATTTGAAAAGGCACAATGCCGACTTAAGTACAAGAGAACTGACACTCTAACTTTCTATGAATTTAACCTCTCCTGTGAGTCCAGTTTTAGATTCCGATGCTTCACTTCAGGTTTACTGTATCCATTGGACCTTCTTATTGACGATGAAACACAGAAATTCCATCGGAATTTAATTTAAAAGGCACAATGCCGACTTAAGTACAAGAGGACTGACACTCTAACTTTCTATAATTTGAACCTCTCCTGTGAGTCCAGTTTTAGATTCCGATGCTTCACTTCACGTTTACTGTATACCTTGGACCTTCTTATTGACGAAGAAACACAGAAATTGCATTCGAATTTAGTACAAAACGCACAATGCCGACTTAAGAACAAGAGGACTGACACACAAACTTTCTATGATTTGAACCTCTCCTGTGAGTCCAGTTTTAGATTCCGATGCTGTACTTCAGGTTTACTGTATACCTTCGACCTTCTTATTGACGATGAAGCATAGAAATTGCGACGGAATTAAATTGAAAAGGCAAAAAGCATATTTAAGTACAAGAGGACTGACACTCTTACTTTCTATTATTTGAACCTCTCCTGTGAGTCCAGTTTTAGATTCCGATGCTTCACTTCAGGTTTACTGTATACCTTGGACCTTCTTATTGACGATAAAACACAGAAATTGCATCGGAATTAAATTCATAGGCACAATGCCGACTTAAGTACAAGAGGAGTGACCCTCTAACTGTCTATGATTTGAACCTTTCCTGTGAGTCCGGTTTGAGATTCCGATGCTTCACTTCAGGTTTACAGTATCCCTTGGACCTTCTTATTGACGATGAAACACAGATATTGCATCCGTATTTAATACAACAGGCACAATGCCGACTCAAGTACAAGAGGACTGACACTCTAAATTTCTATGATTTGAACCTCTCCTGGGTGCCCAGTATTAGATTCCGATGCTTCACTTCAGGTTTACTGTATACCATGGATCCCCTTATTGACGATGAAGCACAGAAATTGAGTCGGAATTGAATTCAAAAGGCACAATGCCGACTGAAGTACAACAGAACTGACACTCTAACTTTCTATGATTTGAACCGCTCCTGTGAATCCAGTTTTACATTAAGATGCTTCACTTCAGGTTTACTGTACCCCTTGGACCTTCTTATTGACGATGAAACACAGAAATTTCATCGGAATTAAATTCAAAAAGCACAATGCTGACTGAAGTACAAGAGGACTGACACTCTTACTTTCTATGATTTGAACTACGTCTGTGAGTCCAGTTTTAGATTCCGATGCTTCACTTCACGTTTACTGTATACCTTGGACCTTCTTATAGACGATGAAGCACAGAAATTGCATCGGAATTAAATTGAAAAGGCACAATGCCGACTAACGTACAAGAGGACTGACACTCTAACTTTCTATGATTTGAACCTCTCCTGTGGGTCCAGTTTTACATTCCGATGCTTCACTTCAGGTTTACTGTATCCCTTGGACCCTCTTATTGACGATGAAACACAGAAATTGCATCCGAATTCAATACAAAAGGCACAGTGCCGACTTAAGTACAAGAGGACTGACACTCTATCTTTCTATGATTTGAAACTTTCCTGTGAGTCCAGTTTTAGATTCCGATGCTTCACTTCAGGTTTACTGTATACCTTAGACCTTCTTATTGACGATGAAGCACAGAAATTGAGTCGGAATTAAATTCAAAAGGCACAATGCCGACTTAAGTGCAAGAGGACTGACACTCTAACTTTCTATAATTTGAACCTCTCCTGTGAGTCCAGTTTTAGATTCCGATGCTTCACTTCAGGTTTACTGTATCCCTTGGACCTTCGTATTGACGATGAAACACAGAAATTGCATCAGAATTAAATTCAAAAGGAACAATGCCGACTCAAGTATAAGAGGACTGACACTCTAACTTTCTATGATTTCAACCTCTCCTGTGAGTCCAGTTTTAGATTCCGATGCTTCACTTCAGGTTTACTGTATACCTTGGACCTTCTTATTGACGATGAAACACAGAAATTGCATCCGAATTAAATTCAAAAGGCACAATGCCGACTTAAGTTCAAGAGGACGGACACTCTAACTTTCTGTGATTTGAACCTCTCCTGGGAGTCCAGTTTTAGATTCCGATGCTTCACTTCACGTTTACTGTATACCTTGGAACTTCTTATTGACGATGAAACACAGAAATTGCATCCGAATTTAATACAAAAGGCACAATGCCGACTTAAGTACAAGAGGACTGACACTGTAACTTTCTACGATTTGAACCTCTGCTGTGAGTCCAGTTTTACATTCCGATGCTTCACTTCAGGTTTACTGTATCCCTCGGACCTTCTTATTGACGATGAAACACAGAAATTGCATCCGAATTTAATACAAAAGGCACAATGCCGACTTAAGTACATGAGGACTGACACTCTAACATTCTATCATTTGAACCTCTCTTGTAAGTCCAATTTTAGATTCTGATGCTTCACTTCCGGTTTACCATTTACCTTGACCTTCTTATTGACGATGAAGCATAGAAATTGCAACGGAATTAAATTTAAAAGGCACAAAGCATACTTAAGTACAAGAAAACTGACAATCTAACTTCTATTATTTGAACCTCACCTGTGAGTCCAGTTTTAGATTCCGATGCTTCACTTCAGGTTTACTGTATACCTTGGACCTTCTTATTGACGATGAGGCACAGATATTGCATTGGAATTAATTTCAAAAGGCAAAATGCCGACTTAAGTACAAGAGGACTGACACTATAACTTTCTACGATTTGAACCTCTCCTGTGAGTCCGGTTTTAGATTCCGATGCTTCACTTCTGGTTTACTGTATCCCTTGGACCTTCTTATTGACGATGAAACACAGAAATTGCATCCGAATTTAATACAAAAGGCAGAATGCCGACTTAAGTACAAGAGCACAGACACTCTAACTTTCAATGATTTAAACCTCTCTTGTGAGTCCAGTTTTAGATTCCGATGCTTCACTTCAGGTTTATTGTTTCCCTTGGACCTTCTTATTGACGATGAAGCACAGAAACTGAGTCGGAATTGAATTCAAAAGGCACAATGCCGACATAAGTACAAGAGGACTGACACTCTAACTTTCTATGATTTGAACCGCTCCTGTGAGTCCAGTTTTAGATTAAGATGCTTCACTTCAGGTTTACTGTATCCCTTGGACCTTCTCGTTGACGATGAAACACAGATATTGCATCGGAATTAAATTGAAAAGGCACAATGCCGACTTAAGTACAAGACGACTGACACTCTAACTTTCTATGATTTGAAATTGTCATGTGAGTCAAGTTTTAGATTCCGATGCTTCACTTCCCGTTTACTGTATACCTTGGACCTTCTTATTGTCGATGAAGCACAGATATTGCATCGGAATTAAATTCAAAAGGCCCAATGCCGACTTACGTACAAGAGGACTGACACTCCAACTTTCTATGATTTGAACATCTCTGGTGAGTCCAGTTTTACATTCCGATGCTTCACTTCAGGTTTACTGTATCCCTTGGACCTACTTATTGACGATGAAACACAGAAATTGCATCCGAATTCAATATAAAAGGCACAGTGCCGACTTAAGTACAAGAGGACTGACACTCTAACTTTCTATGATTTGAACTGCTCCTGTGAGTCCAGTTTTAGATTAAGATGCTTCACTTCAGGTTTACTGTATCCCTTGGACCATTTTATTGACGATGAAACACAGAAATTGCATCCGAATTCAATACAAAAGGCACAGTGCCGACTTAAGTACAAGAGGACTGACACTCTATCTTTCTATGATTTGAAACTCTCCTGTGAGTCCAGTATAAGATTCCGATGCTTCACTTCAGGTGTACTGTATACCTTAGACCTTCTTATTGACGATGAAGCACAGAAATTGAGTCTGAATTAAATTCAAAAGGCACAATGCCGACTTAAGTGCAAGAGGACTGACACTCTAACTTTCTATAATTTGAACCTCTCCTGTGAGTCCAGTTTTAGATTCCGATGCTTCACCTCAGGTTTACTGTATCCCTTGGACCTTCGTATTGACGATGAAACACAGAAATTGCATCAGAATTAAATTCAAAAGGAACAATGCCGACTCAAGTATAAGAGGACTGACACTCTAACTTTCTATGATTTCAACCTCTCCTGTGAGTCCAGTTTTAGATTCCGATGCTTCACTTCAGGTTTACTGTATACCTTGGACCTTCTTATTGACGATGAAGCACACAAATTGCATCCGAATTATATACAAAAGGCACAATGCCGACTTAAGTACAAGAGGATAGACACTCTAACTTTCTATGATTTGAACCTCTCCTGTGAGTCCAGTTTTACATTCCGATGCTTCACTGCAGGTTTACTGTATCCCTTGGACCTTCTTATTGACGATGAAACACAGAAATTGCATCCGAATTAAATTCAAAAGGCACAATGCCGACTTAAGTTCAAGAGGACGGACACTCTAACTTTCTGTGATTTGAACCTCTCCTGGGAGTCCAGTTTTAGATTCCGATGCTTCACTTCACGTTTACTGTATACCTTGGAACTTCTTATTGACGATGAAACACGGAAATTGCATCCGAATTTAATACAAAAGACAGAATGCCTTCTTAAGTACAAGAGCACAGACACTCTAACTTTCAATGATTTAAACCTCTCCTGTGAGTCCAGTTTTAGATTCCGATGTTTCACTTCAGGTTTACTGTTTCCCTTGGACCTTCTTATTGACGATGAAGCACAGAAATTGAGTCGGAATTGAATTCAAAAGGCACAATGCCGACTTAAGTACAAGAGGACTGACACTCTAACTTTCTATGATTTGAACCGCTCCTGTGAGTCCAGTTTTAGATTAAGATGCTTTACTTCAGGTTTACTGTATCCCTTGGACCTTCTCGTTGACGATGAAACACAGATATTGCATCGGAATTAAATTGAAAAGGCACAATGCCGACTTAAGTACAAGAGGACTAACACTCTAACTTTCTATGATTTGAAATTGTCATGTGAGTCAAGTTTTAGATTCCGATGCTTCACTTCCCGTTTACTGTATACCTTGGACCTTCTTATTGACGATGAAGCACAGAAATTGCATCGGAATTAAATTCAAAAGGCCCAATGCCGACTTACGTACAAGAGGTCTGACACTCCAACTTTCTATGATTTGAACATCTCCGGTGAGTCCAGTTTTACATTCCGATGCTTCACTTCAGGTTTACTGTATCCCTTGGACCTTGTTATTGACGATGAAACACAGAAATTGCATCCGAATTCAATATACAAGGCACAGTGCCGACTTAAGTACAAGAGGACTGACACTCTAACTTTCTATGATTTGAACAGCTCCTGTGAGTCTAGTTTTAGATTAAGATGCTTCACTTCAGGTTTACTGTATCCCTTGGACCATTTTATTGACGATGAAACACAGAAATTGCATCCGAATTCAATACAAAAGGCACAGTGCCGACTTAAGTACAAGAGGACTGAAACTCTATCTTTCTATGATTTGAAACTCTCCTGTGAGTCCAGTTTTAGATTCCGATGCTTCACTTCAGGTTTACTGTATACCTTAGACATTCTTATTGACGATGAAGCACAGAAATTGAGTCGGAATTAAATTCAAAAGGCACAATGCCGACTTAAGTGCAAGAGGACTGACACTCTAACTTTCTATAATTTGAACCTCTCCTGTGAGTCCAGTTTTAGATTCCGATGCTTCACTTCAGGTTTACTGTATCCCTTGGACCTTCGTATTGACGATGAAACACAGAAATTGCATCAGAATTAAATTCAAAAGGAACAATGCCGACTCAAGTATAAGAGGACTGACACTCTAACTTTCTATGATTTCAACCTCTGCTGTGGGTCCAGTTTTAGATTCCGATGCTTCACTTCAGGTTTACTGTATACCTTGGACCTTCTTATTGACGATGAAGCACACAAATTGCATCCGAATTATATACAAAAGGCACAATGCCGACTTAAGTACAAGAGGATAGACACTCTAACTGTCTATGATTTGAACCTCTCCTGTGAGTCCAGTCTTACATTCCGATGCTTCACTTCAGGTTTACTGTATCCCTTGGACCTTCTTATTGACGATGAAACACAGAAATTGCATCCGAATTAAATTCAAAAGGCACAATGCCGACTTAAGTTCAAGAGGACGGACACTCTAACTTTCTGTGATTTGAACCTGTCCTGGGAGTCTAGTTTTAGATTCCGATGCTTCACTTCACGTTTACTGTATACCTTGGAACTTCTTATTGACGATGAAACACAGAAATTGCATCCGAATTTAATACAAAAGGCACAATGCCGACTTAAGTACAAGAGGACTGACACTGTAACTTTCTACGATTTGAACCTCTGCTGTGAGTCCAGGTTTACATTCCGATGCTTCACTTCAGGTTTACTGTATCCCTCGGACCTTCTTATTGACGATGAAACACAGAAATTGCATCCGAATATAATACAAAAGGCACAATGCCGACTTAAGTACATGAGGACTGACACTCTAACATTCTATCATTTGAACCTCTCTTGTAAGTCCAATTTTAGATTCTGATGCTTCACTTCCGGTTTACCATTTACCTTGACCTTCTTATTGACGATGAAGCATAGAAATTGCAACGGAATTAAATTTAAAAGGCACAAAGCATACTTAAGTACAAGAAAACTGACAATCTAACTTTCTATTATTTGAACCTCACCTGTGAGTCCAGTTTTAGATTCCGATGCTTCACTTCAGGTTTACTGAATACCTTGGACCTACTTATTGACGATGAGGCACAGATATTGCATTGGAATTAATTTCAAAAGGCAAAATGCCGACTTAAGTACAAGAGGACTGGCACTATAACTTTCCACGATTTGAACCTCTCCTGTGAGTCCGGTTTTAGATTCCGATGCTTCACTTCTGGTTTACTGTTTCCCTTGGACCTTCTTATTGACGATGAAACACAGAAATTGCATCCGAATTTAATACAAAAGGCAGAATGCCGACTTAAGTACAAGAGCACAGACACTCTAACTTTCAATGATTTAAACCTCTCCTGTGAGTCCAGTTTTAGATTCCTATGCTTCACTTCAGGTTTACTGTTTCCCTTGGACCTTCTTATTGACGATGAAGCACAGAAATTGAGTCGGAATTGAATTCAAAAGGCACAATGCCGACTTAAGTACAAGAGGACTGACACTCTAACTTTCTATGATTTGAACCGCTCCTGTGAGTCCAGTTTTAGATTAAGATGCTTCACTTCAGGTTTACTGTATCCCTTGGACCTTCTCGTTGACGATGAAACACAGATATTGCATCGGAATTAAATTGAAAAGGCACAATGCCGACTTAAGTACAAGAGGACTGACACTCTAACTTTCTATGATTTGAAATTGTCATGTGAGTCAAGTTTTAGATTCCGATGCTTCACTTCCCGTTTACTGTATACCTTGGACCTTCTTATTGACGATGAAGCACAGAAATTGCATCGGAATTAAATTCAAAAGGCCCAATGCCGACTTACGTACAAGAGGACTGACACTCCAACTTTCTATGATTTGAACATCTCCTGTGAGTCCAGTTTTACATTCCGATGCTTCACTTCAGGTTTACTGTTTCCCTTGGACCTTCTTATTGACGATGAAACACAGAAATTGCATCCGAATTCAATATAAAAGGCACAGTGCCGACTTAAGTACAAGAGGACTGACACTCTAACTTTCTATGATTTGAACAGCTCCTGTGAGTCCAGTTTTAGATTAAGATGCTTCACTTCAGGTTTACTGTATCCCTTGGACCATTTTATTGACGATGAAACACAGAAATTGCATCGGAATTAAATCCAAAAGGCGCAATGCCGACTTAAGTACAAGAGGACTGACACTCTATCTTTCTATGATTTGAAACTCTCCTGTGAGTCCACTTTTAGGTTCCGATGGTTTACTTCAGGTTTAGTGTATACCTTAGACCTTCTTTATGACGATGAAGCACAGAAATTGAGTCGGAATTGAATTCAAAAAGCACAATGCCGACTTAAGTACAAGAGGACTGACACTCTAACTTTCTATGATTTGAAACGCTCCTGTGAGTCCAGTTTTAGATTAAGATGCTTCACTTCAGGTTTACTGTATCCCTTGGACCTTCTTGTTGACGATGAAACACAGAAATTGCATCGGAATTAAATTGAAAAGGCACAATGCCGACTTAAGTACAAGAGGACTGACACTCTAACTTTCTATGATTTGAACTTGTCCTGTGAGTCCAGTTTTAGATTCCGATGCTTCACTTCCCGTTTACTGTATACCTTGGACCTTCTTATTGACGATGAAGCACAGAAATTGCATCGGAATTAAATTCAAAAGGCCCAATGCTGACTTACGTACAAGAGGACTGACTCTCCAACTTTCTATGATTTGAACACCTCCTGTGAGTCCAGTTTTACATTCCGATGCTTCACTTCAGGTTTACTGTATCCCTTGGACCTTCTCGTTGACGATGAAACACAGATATTGCATCGGAATTAAATTGAAAAGGCACAATGCCGACTTAAGTACAAGAGGACTGACACTCTAACTTTCTATGATTTGAAATTGTCCTGTGATTCAAGTTTTAGATTCCGATGCTTCACTTCCCGTTTACTGTATCCCTTGGACCTTCTTATTGACGATGAAACACAGAAATTGCATCCGAATTCAATATAAAAGGCACAGTGATGACTTAAGTACAAGAGGACTGACACTCTAACTTTCTATGATTTGAACCGCTCCTGTGAGTCCAGTTTTAGATTAAGATGCTTCACTTCAGGTTTACTGTATCCCTTGGACCTTCTTATTGACGATGAAACACAGAAATTGCATCGGAATTAAATTTAAAAGGCACAATGCCGACTTACGTACAAGAGGACTGACACTCTAACTTTCTATGATTTGAACCTCTCCTGTGAGTCCAGTTTAAATTCCGATGCTTCACTTCAGGTTTACTGTATCCCTTGGACCTTCTTATTGACGATGAAACACAGAAATTGCATCCGAATTTAATACAAAAGGCACAATGCCGACTTAAGTACAAGAGGACTGACACTCTAACCTTCTTTCATTTGAACCTCTCTTGTGAGTAAAGTTTTAGAATCCGATGCTTCACTTCAGGTTTACTGTATACCGTGGACCTTCGTATTGACGATGAAGCACAGAAATTGCGTCGGAATTAAATTCAAAAGGCACAAAGCCGACTTAAGTACAAGAGGACTGACACTCTAACTTTCTATGATTCGAACCTCTCCTGTCAATCCAGTTTTAGATTCTGATGCTTCACTTTAGGTTTACTGCATCCCTTGGACCGTCTTATTGACGATGAGGCACAGAAATTGCATCTGAATTTAATACCTAAGGCACAATGCCGACTTAAGTACAAGACGACTGACACTCTAACTTTCTATGATTTGAACCTCTCCTGGGAGTCCAGTTTTAGATTCCGATTCTTCACTTCTGGTTTACTGTATACCCTGGACCTTCTCATTGACGATGAAGCACAGAAATTGCATCGGAATTAAATTCGAAAGGCACTATGCCGACTTAAGTGCAAGAGGACTCACACTCTATTTTTCTTTGATTTGAACCTCTCCTGTGAGTCCAGTTTTCAATTCCGATGCTTCACTTCAGGTTTACTGTTTCCCTTGGACCTTCTTATTGACGATGAAGCACAGAGATGGCGTCGGAATTAAATTCAAAAGGCACAATGCCGACTTAAGTACAAGAGGACTGAGAGGAGTGGTTCAAATCATAGAAAGTTACAGACTTTCAATGATTTGAACCTCTCCTGTGATTCCAGTGTTCTATTCCGATTTTTCACTTCAGGTTTACTGTATCCTTGGACATTCTTATTGACGATGAAACACAGATATAGCATCCGTATTTAATACAACAGGCACAATGCCGACTTAAGTACAAGAGGACTGACACTCTGACTTTCTATGATTTGAACCTCTCCTGGGAGCCAAGATTTAGATTCCGATGCTTTACTTCAGACTTACTGTATACCTTGGACCTCCTTATTGACGATGAACAACAGAAATTGCATCGGAATTAAATACAAAAGGCACAATGCCGACTAAAGTACAAGAGGACTGACATTCTAACTATCTATGATTTGAATCTCTCCTGTGACTCCAGTTTCAGATTGCATAGCTTCACTTCAGGTTTACTGTATCCCTTGGACCTTCTTATTGACGATGAAACACAGAAATTGCATCCGAATTTAATACAAAAGGCAGAATGCCGACTTAAGTACAAGAGCACAGACACTCTAACTTTCAATGATTTGAACTTCTCCTGTGAGTCCAGTTTTAGATTCCGATGCTTCACTTCAGGTTTACTGTTTCCCTTGGTCCTTCTTATTGACGATGAAGCACAGAAATTGAGTCGGAATTGAATTCAAAAGGCACAATGCCGACTTAAGTACAAGTGGACTGACACTCTAACTTTCGATAATTTGAACCGCTCCTGTGAGTCCAGTTTTAGATTAAGATGCTTCACTTCAGGTTTACTGTATCCCTTGGACCTTCTTATTGACGATGAAACACAGAATTAGCATCGGAATTAAATTCAAAAGCACAATGCCGACTTAAGCACAAGAGGACTGACACTCTAACTTTCTATGATTTGAACTTGTCCTGTGACTCCAGTTTTAGATTCCGATGCTTCACTTCCCGTTTACTGTATACCTTGGACCTTCTTATTGACGATGAAGCACAGAAATTGCGTCGGAATTAAATTCAAAAGGCACAAAGCCGACTTAAGTACAAGAGGACTGACACTCTAACTTTCTATGATTCGAACCTCTCCTGTCAATCCAGTTTTAGATTCTGATGCTTCACTTTAGGTTTACTGCATCCCTTGGACCGTCTTATTGACGATGAGGCACAGAAATTGCATCTGAATTTAATACCTAAGGCACAATGCCGACTTAAGTACAAGACGACTGACACTCTAACTTTCTATGATTTGAACCTCTCCTGGGAGTCCAGTTTTAGATTCCGATTCTTCACTTCTGGTTTACTGTATACCCTGGACCTTCTCATTGACGATGAAGCACAGAAATTGCATCGGAATTAAATTCGAAAGGCACTATGCCGACTTAAGTGCAAGAGGACTCACACTCTATTTTTCTTTGATTTGAACCTCTCCTGTGAGTCCAGTTTTCAATTCCGATGCTTCACTTCAGGTTTACTGTTTCCCTTGGACCTTCTTATTGACGATGAAGCACAGAGATGGCGTCGGAATTAAATTCAAAAGGCACAATGCCGACTTAAGTACAAGAGGACTGAGAGGAGTGGTTCAAATCATAGAAAGTTACAGACTTTCAATGATTTGAACCTCTCCTGTGATTCCAGTGTTCTATTCCGATTTTTCACTTCAGGTTTACTGTATCCTTGGACATTCTTATTGACGATGAAACACAGATATAGCATCCGTATTTAATACAACAGGCACAATGCCGACTTAAGTACAAGAGGACTGACACTCTGACTTTCTATGATTTGAACCTCTCCTGGGAGCCAAGATTTAGATTCCGATGCTTTACTTCAGACTTACTGTATACCTTGGACCTCCTTATTGACGATGAACAACAGAAATTGCATCGGAATTAAATACAAAAGGCACAATGCCGACTAAAGTACAAGAGGACTGACATTCTAACTATCTATGATTTGAATCTCTCCTGTGACTCCAGTTTCAGATTGCATAGCTTCACTTCAGGTTTACTGTATCCCTTGGACCTTCTTATTGACGATGAAACACAGAAATTGCATCCGAATTTAATACAAAAGGCAGAATGCCGACTTAAGTACAAGAGCACAGACACTCTAACTTTCAATGATTTGAACTTCTCCTGTGAGTCCAGTTTTAGATTCCGATGCTTCACTTCAGGTTTACTGTTTCCCTTGGTCCTTCTTATTGACGATGAAGCACAGAAATTGAGTCGGAATTGAATTCAAAAGGCACAATGCCGACTTAAGTACAAGTGGACTGACACTCTAACTTTCGATAATTTGAACCGCTCCTGTGAGTCCAGTTTTAGATTAAGATGCTTCACGTCAGGTTTACTGTATCCCTTGGACCTTCTTATTGACGATGAAACACAGAATTAGCATCGGAATTAAATTCAAAAGCACAATGCCGACTTAAGCACAAGAGGACTGACACTCTAACTTTCTATGATTTGAACTTGTCCTGTGACTCCAGTTTTAGATTCCGATGCTTCACTTCCCGTTTACTGTATACCTTGAACCTTCTTATTGACGATGAAGCACAGAAATTGCATCGGAATTAAATTCAAAAGGCACAATGCCGACTTACGTACAAGAGGACTGACACCCTAACTTTCTATGATTTGAACCTCTCCTGTGAGTACACTTTCAATTCCAATGCTTCACTACAGGTTTACTGTATCCCTTGGACCTTCGTATTGACGATGAAACACAGAAATTGCATCCGAATTTAATACAAAAGGCACAATGCCGACTTAAGTACAAGACGACTGACACTCTCATTTTCTATGATTTGAACCTCTCCTGTGAGTCCAATTTTAGATTCCGATGCTTCACTTCAGGTTTACTGTATACCGTGGACCTTCGTAATGACGATGAAGCACAGAAATTGCGTCGGAATTCAATTCAAAAGGCACAAAGTCGACTTAAGTGCAAGTGGACTCACACTCTATTTCTCTGTGATTTGAACCTCTCCTGTGAGTCCACATTTAAATTCCGATGCTTCACTTCAGGTTCACTGTTTCCCTTGGACCTTCTTATTGACGATGAAGCACAGAGATGGCGTCGGAATTAATTCAAAATGCACAATGCCAACTTAAGTACAATAGGACTGACACTCTAACTTTCTATGATTTGAACCTCTCCTGTGGGTCCAGTTTTACATTCCGATGCTTCACTTCAGGTTTACTGTATCCCTTGGACCTTCTTATTGACGATGAAACACAGAAATTGCATCCGAATTCAATATAAAAGGCACAGTGCCGACTTAAGTACAAGAGGACTGACACTCTAACTATCTATGATTTGAACCGCTCCTGTGAGTCCAGTTTTAGATTAAGATGCTTCACTTCAGGTTTACTGTATCCCTTGGACCTTCTTATTGACGATGAAACACAGAATTAGCATCGGAATTAAATTCAAAAGCACAATGCCGACTTAAGCACAAGAGGACTGACACTCTAACTTTCTATGATTTGAACTTGTCCTGTGACTCCAGTTTTAGATTCCGATGCTTCACTTCCCGTTTACTGTATACCTTGGACCTTCTTATTGACGATGAAGCACAGAAATTGCATCGGAATTAAATTCAAAAGGCCCAATGCTGACTTACGTACAAGAGGACTGACACACCAACTTTCTATGAGTGAACATCTCCTGTGAGTCCAGTTTTACATTCCAATGCTTCACTTCAGGTTTACTGTATCCCTTGGACCTTCTTATTGACGATGAAACACAGAAATTGCATCCGAATTCAATATAAGAGGCACAGTGCCGACTTAAGTACAAGAGGACTGACACTCTAACTATCTATGATTTGAACCGCTCCTGTGAGTACAGTTTTAGATTAAGATGCTTCACTTCAGGTTTACTGTATCCCTTGGACCTTCTTATTGACGATGAAACACAGAAATTGCATCGGAATTAAATTCAAAAAGCACAATGCCGACTTACGTACAAGAGGACTGACACTCTAACTTTCTACGATTCGAACCTGTCCTGTGAGTCCAGTTATAGATTCCGATGCTTCACTTCAGGTTTACTGTATCCCTTGGACCTTCTTATTAACGATGAAGCACAGAAATTGCATCGGAAATAATTCAAAAGGCACAATGCCGACTTAAGTACAAGAGGACTAATACTCTAACTTTCTATGATTTGAAACTCTCCTGTGAGTCCAGTTTTAGATTCCGATGCTTCACTTCAGGTTTACTGTATCCCTTTGACCTTCTTATTGACGATGAAACACAGAAATTTCATCCGAATTTAATACAAAAGGCACAATGCCGACTTAAGTACAAGAGGACTGACACTCTAACTTTCAATGATTTGAACCTCTCCTGTGAGTCAAGTTTTAGATTCCGATATTTCACTTCAGGTTTACTGTATACCTTGGACCATCTTATTGACGATGAAGCACAGAAACTGCGTCGCAATTTAATTCAAACGGCACAATGCCGACTTAAGTACAAGAGGACTGACACTCTAACTTTCTACGATTTGAACTTCTCCTGTGAGTCCAGTTTTAGATTCCGATGCTTCACTTCACGTTTACTGTATACCTTGGACCTTCTTATTGACGATGAAGCACAGAAATTGCATCAGAGTTAAATTCAAAAGGCACAATGGTGACTTACGTACAAGAGGAGTGACACTCTAACTTTCTATTATTTGAACCTCTGCTGTGAGTCCAGTTTTACATTCCGATGCTTCAATTCAGGTCTACTGTATCCCTTGGACCTTCTTATTGACGGTGAAACACAGAAATCGCATCCGAATTCATTACAAAAGGCACAGTGCCGACTTAAGTACAAGAGGACTGACACTCTATCATTCTATGATTTGAAACTCTCCTGTGAGTCAAGTTTTAGATTCCGATGGCTCACTTCAGGTTTACTGTATACCTTGGACCTTCTTATTGACGATGAAGCACAGAAATTGAGTCGGAATTAAATTCAAAAGGCACAATGCCGACTTAAGTGCAAGAGGACTGACACTCTAACTTTCTATAATTTGAACCTCTCCTGTGAGTCCAGTTTTAGATTCCGATGCTTCACTTCAGGTTTACTGTATCACTTGGACTTTGGTATTGACGATGAAACACAGAAATTGCATCGGAAGTAAATTCAAAAGGGACAATGCCGACTCAAGTACAAGAGGACTGACACTCTAACTCTCAATGATTTGAACCTCTCCTGTGAGTCCAGTTTTAGATTCCGATGCTTCACTTCAGGTTTACTGTATCCCTTGGACCTTCTTATTGACGATGAAACACAGAAATTGCATCCGAATTTAATACAAAAGGCAGAATGCCGAATTAAGTACAAGAGCGAAGACACTCTAACTCTCAATGATTTGAACCTCTAATGTGAGTCCGGTTTAAGATTCCGATGCTTCACTTCAGGTTTACTGTTTCCCTTGGACCTTCTTATTGACGATGAAGCACAGAAATTGAGTCGGAATTGAATTCAAAGACACAATGCCGACTTAAGTACAAGAGGACTGACACTCTAACTTTCTATGATTTGAACCGCTCCTGTGAGTCCAGTTTTAGTTTACGATGCTTCACATCAGTTTTACTGTATCCCTTGGACCTTCTTATTGACGATGAAACACAAAAATTGCATCGGAATTAAATTCAAAAGGCACAATGCCGACTTAAGTACAAGAGGACTGACACTCTAACTTTCTATGATTTGAACTTCTCCTGTGAGTCCAGTTTTAGATTCCGATGCTTCACTTCACGTTTACTGTATACCTTGACCTTCTTATTGACGATGAAGCACAGAAATTGCATCGGAATTATATTCTATAGGCACAATGCCGACCTACGTACAAGAGGACTGACACTCAAACTTTCTATGATTTAATCCTCTCCTGTTAGTACAGTTTTACACTCCGATGCTTCACTTCAGGTTTACTGTATCCCTACGACCTTCTTATTGACGATGAAACACAAAAATCGCATCCGGATTCAATACAAAAGGCACAGTGCCGACTTAAGTACAAGAGGACTGACACTCTACCATTCTATGATTTGTAACTCTCCTGTGAGTCCAGTTTTAGATTCCGATGGTTCACTTCAGGTTTACTGTATACCTTAGACCTTCTTATTGACGATGAAGCACAGAAATTGAATCGGAAATAATTCAAAAGGAACAATGCCGACTCAAGTACAAAAGGACTGGCACTCTAACATTCTATGATTTGAACCTCTCCTGTAAGTCCAGTTTTCGATTCCGATGCTTCACTTCCGGTTTACCGTTTACCTTGACTTTCGTATTGACGATGAAGCATAGATATTGCGACGGAATTAAATTCAAAAGGCACAAAGCATACTTAAGCACAAGAGGACTGACACTCTAACTTCCTATTATTTCAACCTCTCCTGTGAGTCAAGTTTTAGATTGCGATGATTCACTTCAGGTTTCTGTATACCTTGGACCTTCTTGTTGACGATGAAGCACAGAAATTGCATCGGAATTAAATTCAAAAAGCACAATGCCGACATAAGTACAAGAGGACTGACACTCTAACTTTCTATGATTTGAACCTCTCCTGTGAGTCCGGTTTTAGATTCCGATGCTTCACTTCAGGTTAACTGTATCCCTTGGACTTTCTTATTGACGATGAAGCACAGAAATTGCGTCGGAATTAAATTCAAAAGGCACAATGCCGACTTAAGTACAAGAGAACTGACAAGAGACGTTCAAATCATAGAATGTTAGAGACTTTCTATGATTTGAACCTCTCCTGTGATTCCAGTGTTGGATTCCGATGTTTACCTTCAGGTTTACTGTATCCTTGGACCTTCTTATTGACGATGAAACACAGATATTGCATCCGTATTTAATACAACAGGCACAATGTCGACTTAAGTACAAGCGGACTGACACTCTGACTTTCTATGATTTGAACCTCTCCTGGGAGCCCAGTTTTAGATTCCAATGCTTCACTTCAGGTTTACTGTATACCTTGGACCTCCTTATTGACTATGAACAACAGAAATTGCATCCGAATTAAATACAAAAGGCACAATGCCAACTTAAGTACAAGAGGACTGACATTCTAACTATCTATGATTTGAATCTCTCCTGTGATGCCAGTTTTAGATTGCGTAGCTTCACTTCAGGTTTACTGTATCCCTTGGACCTTCTTATTGACGATGAAACACAGAAATTGCATCCGAATTTAATACAAAAGGCAGAATGCCGAATTAAGTACAAGAGCGCAGACACTCTAACTCTCAATGATTTGAACCTCTAATGTGAGTCCAGTTTAAGATTCCGATGCTTCACTTCAGGTTTACTGTTTCCCTTGGACCTTCTTATTGACGATGAAGCACAGAAATTGAGTCGGAATTGAATTCAAAGACACAATGCCGACTTAAGTACAAGAGGACTGACACTCTAACTTTCTATGATTTGAACCGCTCCTGTGAGTCCAGTTTTAGTTTACGATGCTTCACATCAGTTTTACTGTATCCCTTGGACCTTCTTATTGACGATGAAACACAAAAATTGCATCGGAATTAAATTCAAAAGGCACAATGCCGACTTAAGTACAAGAGGACTGACACTCTAACTTTCTATGATTTGAACTTCTCCTGTGAGTCCAGTTTTAGATTCCGATGCTTCACTTCACGTTTACTGTATACCTTGACCTTCTTATTGACGATGAAGCACAGAAATTGCATCGGAATTATATTCTATAGGCACAATGCCGACCTACGTACAAGAGGACTGACACTCAAACTTTCTATGATTTAATCCTCTCCTGTTAGTACAGTTTTACACTCCGATGCTTCACTTCAGGTTTACTGTATCCCTACGACCTTCTTATTGACGATGAAACACAAAAATCGCATCCGGATTCAATACAAAAGGCACAGTGCCGACTTAAGTACAAGAGGACTGACACTCTACCATTCTATGATTTGTAACTCTCCTGTGAGTCCAGTTTTAGATTCCGATGGTTCACTTCAGGTTTACTGTATACCTTAGACCTTCTTATTGACGATGAAGCACAGAAATTGAATCGGAAATAATTCAAAAGGAACAATGCCGACTCAAGTACAAAAGGACTGACACTCTAACATTCTATGATTTGAGCCTCTCCTGCGAGTCCAGTTTTAGATTCCGATGCTTCACTACACGTTTACAGTATACCTTGGACCTTCTTATTGACGATGGAGCACAGAAATTGCATCGGAATGAAATTCAAAAGGTACAATGCCGACTTACGTACAAGAGGACTGACACTCTAACTTTCTACGATTCGAACCTGTCCTGTGAGTCCAGTTATAGATTCCGATGCTTCACTTCAGGTTTACTGTATCCCTTGGACCTTCTTATTAACGATGAAGCACAGAAATTGCATCGGAAATAATTCAAAAGGCACAATGCCGACTTAAGTACAAGAGGACTGATACTCTAACTTTCTATGATTTGAAACTCTCCTGTGAGTCCAGTTTTAGATTCCGATGCTTCACTTCAGGTTTACTGTATCCCTTTGACCTTCTTATTGACGATGAAACACAGAAATTTCATCCGAATTTAATACAAAAGGCACAATGCCGACTTAAGTACAAGAGGACTGACACTCTAACTTTCTATGATTTGAACCTCTCCTGTGAGTCAAGTTTTAGATTCCGATATTTCACTTCAGGTTTACTGTATACCTTGGACCATCTTATTGACGATGAAGCACAGAAACTGCGTCGCAATTTAATTCAAACGGCACAATGCCGACTTAAGTACAAGAGGACTGACACTCTAACTTTCTACGATTTGAACTTCTCCTGTGAGTCCAGTTTTAGATTCCGATGCTTCACTTCACGTTTACTGTATACCTTGGACCTTCTTATTGACGATGAAGCACAGAAATTGCATCAGAGTTAAATTCAAAAGGCACAATGGTGACTTACGTACAAGAAGAGTGACACTCTAACTTTCTATTATTTGAACCTCTGCTGTGAGTCCAGTTTTACATTCCGATGCTTCAATTCAGGTCTACTGTATCCCTTGGACCTTCTTATTGACGGTGAAACACAGAAATCGCATCCGAATTCATTACAAAAGGCACAGTGCCGACTTAAGTACAAGAGGACTGACACTCTATCATTCTATGATTTGAAACTCTCCTGTGAGTCAAGTTTTAGATTCCGATGGCTCACTTCAGGTTTATTGTATACCTTGGACCTTCTTATTGACGATGAAGCACAGAAATTGAGTCGTAATTAAATTCAAAAGGCACAATGCCGACTTAAGTGCAAGAGGACTGACACTCTAACTTTCTATAATTTGAACCTCTCCTGTGAGTCCAGTTTTAGATTCCGATGCTTCACTTCAGGTTTACTGTTTCACTAGGACCTTCGTATTGACGATGAAACACAGAAATTGCATCGGAAGTAAATTCAAAAGGGACAATGCCGACTCAAGTACAAGAGGACTGACACTCTAACTCTCAATGATTTGAACCTCTCCTGTGAGTCCAGTTTTAGATTCCGATGCTTCGCTTCCCGTTTACTGTATACCTTGGACCTTCTTATTGACGATGAAGCACAGAAATTGCATCGGAATTAAATTCAAAAGGCCCAATGCCGATTTACGTACAAGAGGACTGACACTCCAACTTTCTATGAGTGAACATCTCCTGTGAGTCCAGTTTTACATTCCAATGCTTCACTTCAGGTTTACTGTATCCCTTGGACCTTCTTATTGACGATGAAACACAGAAATTGCATCCGAATTCAATATAAAAGGCACAGTGCCGACTTAAGTACAAGAGGACTGTCACTCTAACTTTCTATGATTTGAACTTGTCCTGGGAGCCCAGTTTTAGATTCCAATGCTTCACTTCAGGTTTACTGTATACCTTGGACCTCCTTATTGACTATGAACAACAGAAATTGCATCCGAATTAAATACAAAAGGCACAATGCCAACTTAAGTACAAGAGGTCTGACATTCTAACTATCTGTGATTTGAATCTCTCCTGTGAGTCCAGTTTTAGATTGCGTAGCTTCACTTCAGGTTTACTGTATCCCTTGGACCTTCTTATTGACCATGAAACACAGAAATTGCATCCGAATTTAATACAAAAGGCAGAATGCCGAATTAAGTACAAGAGCGCAGACACTCTAACTCTCAATGATTTGAACCTCTAATGTGAGTCCAGTTTAAGATTCCGATGCTTCACTTCAGGTTTACTGTTTCCCTTGGACCTTCTTATTGACGATGAAGCACAGAAATTGAGTCGGAATTGAATTCAAAGACACAATGCCGACTTAAGTACAAGAGGACTGACACTCTAACTTACTATGATTTGAACCGCTCCTGTGAGTCCAGTTTTAGTTTACGATGCTTCACATCAGTTTTACTGTATCCCTTGGACCTTCTTATTGACGATGAAACACAAAAATTGCATCGGAATTAAATTGAAAAGGCACAATGCCGACTTAAGTACAAGAGGACTGACACTCTAACTTTCTATGATTTGAACTTCTCCTGTGAGTCCAGTTATAGATTCCGATGCTTCACTTCACGTTTACTGTATACATTGACCTTCTTATTGACGATGAAGCACAGAAATTGCATCGGAATTATATTCTATAGGCACAATGCCGACTTACGTACAAGAGGACTGACACTCAAACTTTCTATGATTTAATCCTCTCCTGTTAGTACAGTTTTACATTCCGATGCTTCACTTCAGGTTTACTGTATCCCTACGACCTTCTTATTGACGATGAAACACAAAAATCGCATCCGGATTCAATACAAAAGGCACAGTGCCGACTTAAGTACAAGGGGACTGACACTCTACCATTCTATGATTTGTAACTCTCCTGTGAGTGTAGTTTTAGATTCCGATGGTTCACTTCAGGTTTACTGTATACCTTAGACCTTCTTATTGACGATGAAGCACAGAAATTGAATCGGAAATAATTCAAAAGGGACAATGCCGACTCAAGTACAAGAGGACTGACACTCTAACATTCTATGATTTGAGCCTCTCCTGCGAGTCCAGTTTTAGATTCCGATGCTTCACTACACGTTTACAGTATACCTTGGACCTTCTTATTGACGATGGAGCACAGAAATTGCATCGGAATGAAATTCAAAAGGTACAATGCCGACTTACGTACAAGAGGACTGACACTCTAACTTTCTACGATTCGAACCTGTCCTGTGAGTCCAGTTATAGATTCCGATGCTTCACTTCAGGTTTACTGTATCCCTTGGACCTTCTTATTAACGATGAAGCACAGAAATTGCATCGGAAATAATTCAAAAGGCACAATGCCGACTTAAGTACAAGAGGACTGATACTCTAACTTTCTATGATTTGAAACTCTCCTGTGAGTCCAGTTTTAGATTCCGATGCTTCACTTCAGGTTTACTGTATCCCTTTGACCTTCTTATTGACGATGAAACACAGAAATTTCATCCGAATTTAATACAAAAGGCACAATGCCGACTTAAGTACAAGAGGACTGACACTCTAACTTTCTATGATTTGAACCTCTCCTGTGAGTCAAGTTTTAGATTCCGATATTTCACTTCAGGTTTACTGTATACCTTGGACCATCTTATTGACGATGAAGCACAGAAACTGCGTCGCAATTTAATTCAAACGGCACAATGCCGACTTAAGTACAAGAGGACTGACACTCTAACTTTCTACGATTTGAACTTCTCCTGTGAGTCCAGTTTTAGATTCCGATGCTTCACTTCACGTTTACTGTATACCTTGGACCTTCTTATTGACGATGAAGCACAGAAATTGCATCAGAGTTAAATTCAAAAGGCACAATGGTGACTTACGTACAAGAGGAGTGACACTCTAACTTTCTATTATTTGAACCTCTGCTGTGAGTCCAGTTTTACATTCCGATGCTTCAATTCAGGTCTACTGTATCCCTTGGACCTTCTTATTGACGGTGAAACACAGAAATCGCATCCGAATTCATTACAAAAGGCACAGTGCCGACTTAAGTACAAGAGGACTGACACTCTATCATTCTATGATTTGAAACTCTCCTGTGAGTCAAGTTTTAGATTCCGATGGCTCACTTCAGGTTTATTGTATACCTTGGACCTTCTTATTGACGATGAAGCACAGAAATTGAGTCGTAATTAAATTCAAAAGGCACAATGCCGACTTAAGTGCAAGAGGACTGACACTCTAACTTTCTATAATTTGAACCTCTCCTGTGAGTCCAGTTTTAGATTCCGATGCTTCACTTCAGGTTTACTGTTTCACTAGGACCTTCGTATTGACGATGAAACACAGAAATTGCATCGGAAGTAAATTCAAAAGGGACAATGCCGACTCAAGTACAAGAGGACTGACACTCTAACTCTCAATGATTTGAACCTCTCCTGTGAGTCCAGTTTTAGATTCCGATGCTTCGCTTCCCGTTTACTGTATACCTTGGACCTTCTTATTGACGATGAAGCACAGAAATTGCATCGGAATTAAATTCAAAAGGCCCAATGCCGATTTACGTACAAGAGGACTGACACTCCAACTTTCTATGAGTGAACATCTCCTGTGAGTCCAGTTTTACATTCCAATGCTTCACTTCAGGTTTACTGTATCCCTTGGACCTTCTTATTGACGATGAAACACAGAAATTGCATCCGAATTCAATATAAAAGGCACAGTGCCGACTTAAGTACAAGAGGACTGTCACTCTAACTTTCTATGATTTGAACTTGTCCTGGGAGCCCAGTTTTAGATTCCAATGCTTCACTTCAGGTTTACTGTATACCTTGGACCTCCTTATTGACTATGAACAACAGAAATTGCATCCGAATTAAATACAAAAGGCACAATGCCAACTTAAGTACAAGAGGTCTGACATTCTAACTATCTATGATTTGAATCTCTCCTGTGAGTCCAGTTTTAGATTGCGTAGCTTCACTTCAGGTTTACTGTATCCCTTGGACCTTCTTATTGACGATGAAACACAGAAATTGCATCCGAATTTAATACAAAAGGCAGAATGCCGAATTAAGTACAAGAGCGCAGACACTCTAACTCTTAATGATTTGAACCTCTAATGTGAGTCCAGTTTAAGATTCCGATGCTTCACTTCAGGTTTACTGTTTCCCTTGGACCTTCTTATTGACGATGAAGCACAGAAATTGAGTCGGAATTGAATTCAAAGACACAATGCCGACTTAAGTACAAGAGGACTGACACTCTAACTTACTATGATTTGAACCGCTCCTGTGAGTCCAGTTTTAGTTTACGATGCTTCACATCAGTTTTACTGTATCCCTTGGACCTTCTTATTGACGATGAAACACAAAAATTGCATCGGAAATAAATTGAAAAGGCACAATGCCGACTTAAGTACAAGAGGACTGACACTCTAACTTTCTATGATTTGAACTTCTCCTGTGAGTCCAGTTATAGATTCCGATGCTTCACTTCACGTTTACTGTATACATTGACCTTCTTATTGACGATGAAGCACAGAAATTGCATCGGAATTATATTCTATAGGCACAATGCCGACTTACGTACAAGAGGACTGACACTCAAACTTTCTATGATTTAATCCTCTCCTGTTAGTACAGTTTTACATTCCGATGCTTCACTTCAGGTTTACCGTATCCCTACGACCTTCTTATTGACGATGAAACACAAAAATCGCATCCGGATTCAATACAAAAGGCACAGTGCCGACTTAAGTACAAGGGGACTGACACTCTACCATTCTATGATTTGTAACTCTCCTGTGAGTGTAGTTTTAGATTCCGATGGTTCACTTCAGGTTGACTGTATACCTTAGACCTTCTTATTGACGATGAAGCACAGAAATTGAATCGGAAATAATTCAAAAGGGACAATGCCGACTCAAGTACAAGAGGACTGACACTCTAACATTCTATGATTTGAGCCTCTCCTGCGAGTCCAGTTTTAGATTCCGATGCTTCACTACACGTTTACAGTATACCTTGCACCTTCTTATTGACGATGGAGCACAGAAATTGCATCGGAATGTAATTCAAAAGGTACAATGCCGACTTACGTACAAGAGGACTGACACTCTAACTTTCTACGATTCGAACCTGTCCTGTGAGTCCAGTTATAGATTCCGATGCTTCACTACAGGTTTACTGTATCCCTTGGAACTTCTTATTAACGATGAAGCACAGAAATTGCATCGGAAATAATTCAAAAGGCACAATGCCGACTTAAGTACAAGAGGACTGATACTCTAACCTTCTATGATTTGAAACTCTCCTGTGAGTCCAGTTTTAGATTCCGATGCTTCACTTCAGGTTTACTGTATCCCTTTGACCTTCTTATTGACGATGAAACACATAAATTTCATCCGATTTTAATACAAAAGGCACAATGCCGACTTAAGTACAAGAGGACTGACACTCTTACTTTCTATGATTTGAACCTCTCCTGTGAGTCAAGTTTTAGATTCCGATATTTCACTTCAGGTTTACTGTATACCTTGGACCATCTTATTGACGATGAAGCACAGAAACTGCGTCGCAATTTAATTCAAACGGCACAATGCCGACTTAAGTACAAGAGGACTAACACTCTAACTTTCTACGATTTGAACTTCTCCTGTGAGTCCAGTTTTAGATTCCGATGCTTCACTTCTCGTTTACTGTATACCTTGGACCTTCTTTTTGACGATGAAGCACAGAAATTGCATCAGAATTAAATTCAAAAGGCACAATGGTGACTTACGTACAAGACGAGTGACACTCTAACTTTCTATTATTTGAACCTCTGCTGTGAGTCCAGTTTTACATTCCGATGCTTCAATTCAGGTCTACTGTATCCCTTGGACCTTCTTATTGGCGGTGAAACACAGAAATCGCATCCGAATTCATTACAAAAGGCACAGTGCCGACTTAAGTACAAGAGGACTGACACTCTATCATTCTATGATTTGAAACTCTCCTGTGAGTCAAGTTTTAGATTCCGATGGCTCACTTCAGGTTTACTGTATACCTTGGACCTTCTTATTGACGATGAAGCACAGAAATTGAGTCAGAATTAAATTCAAAAGGCACAATGCCGACTTAAGTGCAAGAGGACTGACACTCTAACTTTCTATAATTTGAACCTCTCCTGTGAGTCCAGTTTTAGATTCCGATGCTTCACTTCAGGTTTACTGTATCACTTGGACCTTCGTATTGACGATGAAACACAGAAATTGCATCGGAATTAAATTCAAAAGGGACAATGCCGACTCAAGTACAAGAGGACTGACACTCTAACTCTCAATGATTTGAACCTCTCCTGTGAGTCCAGTTTTAGATTCCGATACTTCACTTCCCGTTTACTGAATACCTTGGACCTTCTTATTGACGATAAAGCACAGAAATTGCATCGGAATTAAATTCAAAAGGCCCAATGCCGACTTACGTACAAGAGGACTGACACTCCAACTTTCTATGAGTGAACATCTCCTGTGAGTCCAGTTTTACATTCCAGTGCTTCACTTCAGGTTTACTGTATCCCTTGGACCTTCTTATTAACGTTGAAACACAGAAATTGCATCCGAATTCATTATAAAAGGCACAGTGCCGACTTAAGTACAAGAGGACTGTCACTCAAACTTTCTATGATTTGAACTTTTCCTGTGAGTCCAGTTTTAAATTCCGATGCTTCACTTCCCGTTTACTGTATACCTTGGACCTTCTTATTGACGATGAAGCACAGAAATTGCAGCGGAATTAAATTCAAAAGGCCCAATGCCGACTTACGTACAAGAGGACTAACACTCCAACTTTCTATGAGTGAACATCTCCTGTGAGTCCAGTTTTACATTCCAATGCATCACTTCAGGTTTACTGTATCCCTTGGACCTTCTTATTGACGATGAAACACAGAAATTGCATCCGAATTCAATATAAAAGGCACAATGCCGACTTGCGTGCTAGAGGACGTAGACTCTAACTTTCTATGATTTGAACCTCTCCTGTGAGTCCAGTTTTAAATTCCGATGCTTCACTTCAGGTTTACTGTTTCCCTTGGACCTTCTTAATGACGATGAAGCACAGACATGGCGTCGGAATTAAATTCAATAGGCACAATGCCGACTTAAGTACAAGAGGACTGACACTCTAAATTTCTATGATTTGAACCTCTCCTGTGAGTCCAGTTTTACATTCCGATGCTTCACTTCAGGTTTACTGTATCCCTCGGACCTTCTTATTGACGATGAAATACAGAAATTGCATCCGAATTTAATACAAGTTGCACAATGCCGACTTAAGTACAAGAGGACTGGCACTCTAACATTCTATGATTTGAACCTCTCCTGTAAGTCCAGTTTTAGATTCCGATGCTTCACTTCCGGTTTACCGATTACCTTGACCTTCGTATTGACGATGAAGCATAGAAATTGCGACGGAATTAAATTCAAAAGGCACAAAGCAAACTTAAGCACAAGAGGATTGACACTCTAACTTCCTATTATTTGAACCTCTCCTGTGAGTCAAGTTTTAGATTCCGATGATTCACTTCAGGTTTCTGTATACCTTGGACCTTCTTGTTGACGATGAAGCACAGAAATCGCATCGGAATTAAATTCAAAAAGCACAATGCCGACTTAAGTACAAGAGGACTGACACTCTAACTTTCTATGATTTGAACCTCTCCTGTGAGTCCGGTTTTAGATTCCGATGCTTCACTTCAGGTTAACTGTATCCCTTGGACCATCTTATTGACGATGAAGCACAGAAATTGCATCGGAATTAAATTCAAAAGGCACAATGCCGACTTAAGTTCAAGAGAACTGACAAGAGAGGTTCAAATCATAGAAAGTTAGAGACTTTCTATGATTTGAACCTCTCCTGTGATTCCAGTGTAGGATTCCGATGTTTCACTTCAGGTTTACTGTATCCCTTGGACCCTCTTATTGACGATGAAACACAGAAATTGCATCCGAATTTAATACAAAAGGCAGAATGCCGAATTAAGTACAAGAGCGCAGACACTCTAACTCTCAATGATTTGAACCTCTCCTGTGAGTCCAGTTTAAGATTCAGGTGCTTCACTTCAGGTTTACTGTATCCCTTCGACCTTCTTATTGACGATGAAACACAAAAATCGCATCCGGATTCAATACAAAAGGCACAGTGCCGACTTAAGTACAAGAGGACTGACACTCTACCATATTATGATTTGTAACTCTCCTGTAAGTCCAGTTTTAGATTCCGATGGTTCAGTTCAGGTTTACTGTATACCTTAGACCTTCTTATTGACGATGAAGCACAGAAATTGAGTCGGAATTAAATTCAAAAGGCACAATGCCGACTTAAGTGCAAGAGGACTGACACTGTAACTTTCTATAATTTGAACCTCTCCTGTGAGTCCAGTTTCAGATTCCGATGCTTCACTTCAGGTTTACTGTATCACTTGGACCTTCGTATTGACGATGAAACACAGAAATTGCATCGGAATTAAATTCAAAAGGAACAATGCCGACTCAAGTACAAGAGGACTGACACTCCAACTTTCTATGATTTGAGCCTCTCCTGCGAGTCCAGTTTTAGATTCCGATGATTCACTACACGTTTACAGTATACCTTGGACCTTCTTATTGACGATGAAGCACAGAAATTGCATCGGAATGAAATTCAAAAGGTACAATGCCGACTTACGTACAAGAGGACTGACACTCTAACTTTCTATGATTCAACCCTGTCCTGTGAGTCCAGTTTTAGATTCCGATGCTTCACTTCAGGTTTACTGTATCCCTTGGACCTTCTTATTAACGATGAAGCACAGAAATTGCATCGGAAATAATTCAATAGGCACAATGCCGACTTAAGTACAAGAGGACTGATACTCTAACTTTCTATGATTTGAACCTCTGCGGTGAGTCCAGTTTGACATTCCTATGCTTCACTTCAGGTTTACTGTATACCTTGGACTTTCTTGTTGACGATGAAGCACAGAAATTGAATCGGAATTAAATTCGAAAGGCATAATGCCGACATAAATACAAGAGGACTGACACTCTAACTTTCTATGACTTGAACATCTCCTGTGAGTCCACTTTTTCACTCCGATGCTTCACTTCAGGTTTACTTTATCCATTGGACCTTCTTATTGACGATGAAACACAGAAATTGCATCCGAATTTAATACAAAAGGCATAATGCCGACATAAGTACAAGACGACAGACACTCTAACTTTCTATGATTTGAACCTGTCCTGTGAATCAAGATTTAGATTCCGATATTTCACTTCAGGTTTATTGTATACCTTGGACCTTCTTATTGACGATGAACCACAGAAACTGCGTCATAATTTAATTCAAACGGCACAATGCCGACTTAAGTACAAGAGGACTGACACTCTAACTTTCTACGATTTGAACTTCTCCTGTGAGTCCAGTTTTAGATTCCGATGCTTCACTTCACGTTTACTGTATACCTTGGACCTTCTTATTGACGTTGAAGCACAGAAATTGCTTCGGAATTAAATTCAAAAGGCACAATGGTGACTTACGTACAATAGGAGAGACACTCTAACTTTCTATTATTTGAACCTCTCCTGTGAGTCCAGTTTTACATTCCGATGCTTAACTTCAGGTCTACTGTATTCCTTGGACCTTCTTATTGACGGTGAAACACAGAATCCGCATCCGAATTCAATACAAAAGGCACAGTGCCGACTTAAGTACAAGAGGACTGACACTCTATCATTCTATGATTTGAAACTCTCCTGTGAGTCAAGTTTTAGATTCCGATGGCTCACTTCAGGTTTACTGTATACCTTACACCTTCTTATTGACGATGAAGCACAGAAATTGAGTCGGAATTAAATTCAAAAGGCACAATGCCGACTTAAGTGCAAGAGGACTGACACTCTAACTTTCTATAATTTGAACCTCTCCTGTGAGTCCAGTTTTAGATTCCGATGCTTCACTTCAGGTAAACTGTATCACTTGGACCTTCGTATTGACGATGAAACACAGAAATTGCATCGGAATTAAATTCAAAAGGGACAATGCCGACTCAAGTACAAGAGGACTGACACTCTAACTCTCAATGATTTGAACCTCTCCTGTGAGTCCAGTTTTAGATTCCGATGCTCCACTTCCCGTTTACTGTATACCTTGGACCTTCTTATTGACGATGAAGCACAGAAATTGCATCGGAATTAAATTCAAAAGGCCCAATGCCGACTTACGTACAAGAGGACTGACACTCCAACTTTCTATGAGTGAACATCTCCTGTGAGTCCAGTTTTACATTCCAATGCTTCACTTCAGGTTTACTTTATCCCTTGGACCTTCTTATTGACCATGAAACACAGAAATTGCATCCGATTTCAATAAAAAGGCACAGTGCCGACTTAAGTACAAGAGGACTGACACTCTAACTTTCTATGATTTGAACTGCTCCTGTGAGTCCAGTTTTAGATTAAGGTGCTTCACTTCAGGTTTACTGTATCCCTTGGACCTTCTTATTGACGATGAAACACAGAAATTGCATCGGAATTAAATTCAAAAGGCACAATGCCGACTTAAGTACAAGAGGACTGACACTCTAACTTTCTATGATTTGAACCTCTCCTGTGAGTCCAGTTTTAAATTCCGATGCTTCACTTCAGGTTTACTGTTTCCCTTGGACCTTCTTAATGACGATGAAGCACAGAGATGGCGTCGGAATTAAATTCAATAGGCACAATGCCAACTTAAGTACAAGAGGACTGACACTCTAAATTTCTATGATTTGAACCTCTCCTGTGAGTCCAGTTTTACATTCCGATGCTTCACTTCAGGTTTACTGTATCCCTCGGACCTTCTTGTTGACGATGAAGCACAGAAATTGCGTCGGAATTAAATTCAAAAGGTACAATGCCGACTTAAGTACAAGAGAACTGACAAGAGAGGTTCAAATCATAGAAAGTTAGAGACTTTCTATGATTTGAACCTCTCCTGTGATTCCAGTGTTGGATTCCGATGTTTCACTTCAGGTTTACTTTATCCTTGGACCTTCTTATTGACGATGAAACACAGATATTGCATCCGTATTTAATTCAACAGGCACAATGTCGACTTAAGTACAAGCGGACTGACACTCTGACTTTCTATGATTTGAACCTCTACTGGGAGCCCAGTTTTAGATTCCGATGTTTCACTTCAGGTTTACTGTATACCTTGGACCTCCTTTTTGACGATGAACAACAGAAATTGCATCCGAATTCAATACAAAAGGCACAATGCCAACTTAAGTACAAGAGGACTGACATTCTAACTATCTATGATTTGAATCTCTCCTGTGAGTCCAGTTTTAGATTGCGTAGCTTCACTTCAGGTTTACTGTATCCCTTGGACCTTCTTATTGACGATGAAACACAGAAATTGCATCCGAATTTAATTCAAAAGGCAGAATGCCGAATTAAGTACAAGAGCGCAGACACTCTAACTCTCAATGATTTGAACCTCTCCTGTGAGTCCAGTTTAAGATTCCGATGCTTCACTTCAGGTTTACTGTTTCCCTTGGACCTTCTTATTGACGATGAAGCACAGAAATTGAGTCGGAATTGAATTCAAAGACACAATGCCGACTTAAGTACAAGAGGACTGACACTCTAAATTTCTATGATTTGAACCGCTCCTGTGAGTCCAGTTTTAGTTTAAGATGCTTCACTTCAGGTTTACTGTATCCCTTGGACGTTCTTATTGACGATGAAACACAGAAATTGCATCGGAATTAAATTCAAAAGGCACAATGCCGACATAAGTACAAGAGGACTGACACTCTAACTTTCTATGATTTGAACTTCTCCTGTTAGTCCAGTTTTAGATTCCGATGCTTCACTTCACATTTACTGTATACCTTGACCTTCTTATTGACGATGAAGCACAGAAATTGCATCGGAATTACTTTCAAAAGGCTCAATGCCGACTTACGTACAAGAGGACTGACACTCTAACTTTCTATGATTTGAACCTCCCCTGTTAGTACAGTTTTACATTCCGATGCTTCACTTCAGGTTTACAGTATACCTTAGACCTTCTTTTTGACGATGAAGCACAGAAATTGAGTCGGAATTAAATTCAAAAGGCACAATGCCGACTTAAGTGCAAGAGGACTGACACTGTAACTTTCTATAATTTGAACCTCTCCTGTGAGTCCAGTTTCAGATTCCGATGCTTCACTTCAGGTTTACTGTATCACTTGGACCTTCGTATTGACGATAAAACACAGAAATTGCATTGGAATTAAATTCAAAAGGAACAATGCCGACTCAAGTACAAGAGGACTGATACTCTAACTTTCTATGATTTGAACCTCTCCTGCGAGTCCAGTTTTAGATTCCGATGCTTCACTTCAGGTTTACTGTATCCCTTGGACCTTCTTATTGACGGTGAAACACAGAAATCGCAACTGAATTAAATACAAAAGGCACAGTGCCGACATAAGTACAAGAGGACTGACAGTCTATCATTATATGATTTGAAACTCTCCTGTGAGTCAAGTTTTTGATTCCGATGGCTCACTTCAGGTTTACTGTATACCTTAGACCTTCTTATTGACGATGAAGCACAGAAATTGAGTCGGAATTAAATTCAAAAGGCACAATGCCGACTTAAGTGCAAGAGGACTGGCACTCTAACTTTCTATAATTTGAACCTCTCCTGTGAGTCCAGTTTTAGATTCCGATCCTTCACTTCAGGTTTACTGTATCACTTGGACTTCGTATTGACGATGAAACACAGAAATTGCATTGGAATTAAATTCAAAAGGGACAATGCCGACTCAAGTACAAGAGGACTGACACTCTAACTTTCTATGATTTGAACCTCTCCTGTGAGTCCAATTTTAGATTCCGAAGCTCACTTAACGTTTACAGTATATCTTGGACCTTCTTATTGGCGATGAAGCACAGAAATTGCATCGGAATTAAATTCAAAAGGCACAATGCCGACATACGTACAAGAGGACTGACACTCTAACTTTCTATGATTTGAACCTCTCCTGTGAGTCCAGTTTCACATTCCGATGCTTCACATTAGGTTTACTGTATCCCTTGGACCTTCTTATTGACGATGAAACACAGAAATTGCAACCGAATTTAATACAAAAGTCACAATGCCGACGTAAGTACAAGAGGACTGACACACTAACTTTCTATGATTTGAACCTCACCTGTGAGTCCAGTATTAGATTCCGATGCTTCACTTCAGGTTTACTGTATACTGTGGGCCTTCTTATTGACGATGAAGCACAGAAATTGCGTCGGAATTAAATTCAAAAGGCACAAAGCGAATTTAAGTACAAGAGGACTGACACTCTAACTTTCTATGATTTGAAACTCTCCTGTGAGTCCAGTCTTAGATTCCGATGCTTCACTTCAGGTTAACTGTATCCCTTTGACCTTCTTATTGACGATGAAACGAAGAAATTGCATCCGAATTTAATACAAAATGCACAATGCCGACATAGGTACAAGGCGACTGACACTCTAACTTTCTATGATTTGAAGCTCTCCTGAGAGTCAAGTTTTAGATTCCGATATTTCACATCAGGTTTACTGTATACCTTGGACCTTCTTATTGACGAAGAAGCACAGAAACTGCGTCGCAATTAAATTCAAAAAGCACAATTCCGACTTAAGTACAAGGGGACTGACACTCTAACTTTCTATGATTTGAACCTCTCCTGTGGGTCCATTTTTAGATTCCGATGCTACACTTCACGTTTACTGTATCCTTTAGACCTTCTTATTGACGATGAAGTACAGAAATTGCGTCGGAATTAAATTCACAAGGCACAATGTCGACTTAAGTACAAGAGGACTGACATTCTAATTTTCTATGTTTTGAACCTCTCCTGTGAGTCCATATTTAGATTCCGATGCTACACTTCACGTTTACTGTAACTCTTGTACCTTCTTCTTGACGATGAACCACAGAAATTGCGTCGGAATTAAATTCATAAGGCACAATGCCGACTTAAGTGCAAGAGGACTGGCACTCTAACTTTCTATAATTTGAACCTCTAATGTGAGTCCAGTTTTAGATTCCGATGCTGCACTGCAGGTTTACTGTATCCATTGGACCTTCTTATTGACGATGAAACACAGAAATTGCAACCGAATTTAATACAAAAGTCACAATGCCGACTTAAGTACAAGAGGACTGACACTCTAACATTCTATGATATGAACCTCTCCTGTGGGTCCATTTTTAGATTCCGATGCTACACTTCACGTTTACTGTATCCTTTGGACCTTCTTATTGACGATGAAACACAGATATTGCATCCGAATTTATTACAAAAAGCACAATGCCGACTTAAGTACAAGAGGACTGACACTCTAACTTTCTATGATTTGAACCTCTCCTGTGACTCTAGTTTTTGATTCCGATGCTTCACTTCAGGTTTACTGTATACCTATACCTTCTTATTGACGATGAAGCACAGAAATGGCGTCGGAATTAAATTCAGAAGGCATAATGCCGACTTAAGTGCAAGAGGACTGGCACTCTAACTTTCTATAATTTGAACCTCTCCTGTGAGTCCAATTTTAGATTCCGATGCTTCACTTCAGGTTTACTGTATCCCTTGGACCTTCTTATGGACGATGAAACACCGAAATGGCATCCGAATTTAATACAAAAGGCACAATGCCGACTTAAGTACAAGAGGACTGACAATCTCACTTTCTATGAGTTGAACTTCTCCTGTGGGGCCAGTTTTAGATTCCGATGCTTCACTTCAGGTTTACTGTATCCCTTTGACCTTCTTATTGACGATGAATCACAGAAATTGCATCCGAATTTAATACAAAGGGCACAATGCCGACTTCAGTACAAGAGGACTAACACACATTCTATGAATTGAACCTCTCCTGTGAGTCCAGTTTTAGATTCCGATGCTTCACTTCAGGTTTACTGGAACCCTCTGGACCTTCTGATTGACGATGAATCACAGAAATTGCATCCGAATTTAATACAAAAGGCACAATGCCGACTTAAGTACAAGAGGACTGACACTCTCACTTTCTATGATTTGAACCTCTCCTGTGAGTCCAGTTTTAGAATCCGATGCTTCACTGCAGGTTTACTGTATCCCTTGGACCTTCTTATTGTCGATGGATCACAGAAAATGCATCCGAATTTAATACAAAAGGCACAATGGCGACATAAGTACAAGAGGACTGACACTCTCACTTTCTATGATTTGAACCTCTCCTGTGAGTCAAGTTTTAGATTCCGATGCTTCACTTCAGGTCCCTTGGACCTTCATATTGACGATGAAACACAGAAATTGCATCCGATTTGAATACAAAAGGCACAATGCCGACTTAAGTACAAGAGGACTGACAATCTAAGTTTCTGTTATTTGAACCTCTCCTGTGAGTCCAGTTTTTGATTCGGATGCTTCACTTCAGGTTTACTGTATCCCTTGGACCTTCTTATTGACGATGAATCACAGATATTGCATCCGAATTTAATACAAAAGGCACAATGCCGACTTAAGTACAAAAGGATTGACACTCTAACTGTCTATGATTAGAACCACTCCTGTGAGTCCAGTTTTAGATTCCGATGCTTCACTTCAGGATAACTGTATCCCTTGGACCTTCTTATTGACGATGAAACACAGATATTGCATCCGAATTTAATACAAAAAGCACAATGCCGACTTAAGTAGAAGAGGACTAACACTCTCACTTTCTATGGAATGAACCTCTCCTGTGAGTCCAGCTTTACACGCCGATGCTTCACTTCAGGTTTACTGTATCCCTTGGACCTTCATATTGATGATGAAACACAGAAATTGCATCCGAATTTAATACAAAAGGCACAATGCCGACTTAAGTACAAGAGGACTGACACTCTAACTTTCTATGATTCGAACCTCTCCAGTGAGTCCAGTTTTAGATTCCAATGCTTCACTTCAGGTTTACTGTATCCCTTGGACCTTCGTATTGACGATGAATTACAGAAATTGCATCCGAGTATAATACAAAATGCTCAATGCCGACTTAAGTACAAGAGGACTGACACTCTAACTTTCTGTGATTTGAACCTCTCCTGTGAGTCGACTTTTTGACTCCGAGGCTTCACTTCAGGTTCACTGTATCCCGTGGACTTTCTTATTAATGATGAAACACAGAAATTGCATCCGAATTTAATACAAAAGTCACAATGCCGACTTAAGTACAAGAGGACTGACACTCTCAATTTCTATGATTTGAACCTCTCCTGTGAGTCCTGTTTTAGATTCCGATGCTTCACCTCAGGTTTACTATATCCCTTGGACGTTCGTATTGACGATGAATCACAGAAATTGCATCCGAATTTAATACAAATTACACAATGCCGACTTAAGTACAGGACGACTGACACTCTACTTCTCTATGATTTGAACCTCTCCTGTGGATCCAGTTTTAGTTTCCGATGCTTCACTTCAGGTCTACTGTATCCCTTGGACCTTCTTATTGACGATGAAAAACAGAAATTGCATACGATGTTAATACAAAAGGCGCAATGCCGACTTAAGTACAAGAGGACTGACACTCTCACATTCTATGATTTTAACCTCTGCTGTGAGTCGAGTTTTAGATTCCGATGCTTCACTTTAGGTTTACTGTATCCCTTGTACCTTCGTATTGACGATGAATCACAGAAATTGCATCCGAATTTAATACAAAGGCACAATGCCGGCATAAGTACAAGAAGACTGGCACTCTAACTCTCTATGACTTGAACTTCACCTGTAAGTCCAGTTTTAGATTCCGATGCTTCACTTCAGGTTTACAGTATCGCTTGCACCTTCTTATTGACGACGAAACACAGAAATTGCATCCGAATTTATTACAAAAAGCACAATGCCGACTTAAGTACAAGAGGACTAACACTCTCACTTTCTATGATTTTAACCTCTCCAGTGAGTCCAGTTTTGGATTCCGATGCTTCACATCAAGTTTGCGGTATCGCTTGGACCTTCTTATTGACGATGAATCACAGAAATTGCATCCGAATTATATACAAATGGCACAATGCCGACTTTAGTGCAAGAGGACTGACACTCTAATTTTCTATGATTTGAACCTCTCCTGTCAGTCCAGTTTTAGATTCCGATGCTTCACATCAGATTACTGTATCCCTTGGACCTTCTTATTGATGATGAAACACAGAAATTGAATCCGAATTTAATACAAAAGGCACAATGCCGACTTAAGTACAAGAGGACTGACACTCTCACCTTCTATGATTTGAACCTCTCCTGTGAGACCAGTTTTAGATTCCGATGCTTCACTTCAGGTTTACTGTATCCCTTGGACCCTCTTATTGGCGATGAATCACTGAAATTGCACCCGAATTTAATACAAAAGGCACAATGCAGACTTAAGTACAAGAGGACTGACACTCTAACTCTCTATGATTTTAACTTATCCTGTGAGTCCAGTTTTAGATTCCGATGCTTCACTTCAGGTTTACTGTATCCCCTGCACCTTCTTATTGACGACGAAACACAGAAATTGCATCCGAATTTAATACAAAAGGCACAATGCTGACTTAAGTACAAGAGGACTGACACTCTTACTTTCTATGATTTGGACCTCTCCTGTGAGTACAGTTTTAGATTCCGATGCTTCACTTCAGGTTTACTGTATCTCTTGGACCTTCTTATTGATGATGAAACGCAGAAATTGCATCCGAATTTAATACAAAAGGCACAATGCCGACTTCAATACAAGAGGACTGACATTTTCACTGTCTATGATTTGAACCTCTCCTATGAGTCCAGTTTCAGATTCCGATGCTTCACTTCAGGTTTACTGCATCCCTTGGAGCTTCTTATTGACGATGGATCACAGAAATTGCATCCGAATTTAATACAAAAGCCACAATGCCGACTTAAGTGCAAGAGGACTGACACTCTAAGTTTCTATGATTTGAACCTCTCCTGTCAGTCCAGTTTTAGATTCCGATGCTTCACTTCAGGTTTACCGTATCCCTTGGACCTTCTTATTGATGATGAAACACAGAAATTAAATCCGAATTAAATACAAAAGGCACAATGCCGACTTAAGTACAAGAGGACTAACACTCTCACCTTCTATGATTTGGACCTCTGCTGTGAGCACAGTTTTAGATTCCGATGCTTCACTTCAGGTTTACTGTATCCCTTGGACCTTCTAATTGTTGATGAAACACAGAAATTGCATCCGAATTTTATACAAATTGCTCAATGCCGACTTAAGTACAAGACGACTGACACTCTAACTCTCTATGATTTGACCTCTCCTGTGGGTCCAGTTTTAGATTCCGATGCTTCACTTCAGGTTTACTGTATCCCTTGGACCTTCTTATTGCCGATGAAAAACAGAAATTGCATACGATTTTAACACAAAAGGCGCAATGCCGACTTAAGTACAAGAGGACTGCCACTCTCATATTCTATGATTTTAACCTCTCCTGTGAGTCCAGTTTTAGATTCCGATGCTTCACTTCAGGTTTACTGTATCCCTTGGACCTTCTTATTAGCGATGAATCACAGAAATTGCATCCGAATTTAATACAAAACGCACAATGCCGAATTAAGTACAAGAGGACTGACACTCTAACTTTCTGTGATTTGAACCTCTCCTGTGAGTCGACTTTTTGACTCCGAGGCTTCACTTCAGGTTCACTGTATCCCGGGGACTTTCTTATTGATGATGAAACACAGAAATTGCATCCGAATTTAATACAAAAGTCACAATGCCGACTTAAGTACAAGAGGACTGACACTCTCAATTTCTATGATTTGTACCTCTCCTGTGAGTCCAGTTTTAGATTCCGATGCTTCACCTCAGGTTTACTATATCCCTTGGACCTTCTTATTGACGATGAATCACAGAAATTGCATCCGAATTTAATACAAATTGCACAATGCCGACTAAAGTACAAGACAACTGACAATCTAGCTCTCTATGATTTGAACCTCTCCTGTCAGTCCAGTTTTAGATTCCGATGCTTCACTTCAGGTTTACCGTATCCCTTGGACCTTCTTATTGATGATGAAACACAGAAATTGAATCCGAATTTAATACAAAAGGCACAATGCCGACTTAAGTACAAGAGGACTGACACTCTAACTTTCTATGGAATGAACCTCTCCTGTGAGTCCAGCTTTACACGCCGATGCTTCACTTCAGGTTTACTGTATCCCTTGGACCTTCATATTGATGATGAAACACAGAAATTGCATCCGAATTTAATACAAAAGGCACAATGCCGACTTAAGTACAAGAGGACTGACTCTCTAACTTTCTATGATTCGAACCTCTCCAGTGAGTCCAGTTTTAGATTCCAATGCTTCACTTCAGGTTTACTGTATCCCTTGGACATTCTTATTGACGATGAATTACAGAAATTGCATCCGAGTATAATACAAAATGCTCAATGCCGACTTAAGTACAAGAGGACTGACACTCTAACTTTCTGTGATTTGAACCTCTCCTGTGAGTCGACTTTTTGACTCCGAGGCTTCACTTCAGGTTCACTGTATCCCGTGGACTTTCTTATTGATGATGAAACACAGAAATTGCATCCGAATTTAATACAAAATTCACAATGCCGACTTAAGTACAAGAGGATTGACACTCTCAATTTCTATGATATGAACCTCTCCTGTGAGTCCAGTTTTAGATTCCGATGCTTCACCTCAGGTTTACTATATCCCTTGGACCTTCCTATTGACGATGAATCACAGAAATTGCATCCGAATTTAATACAAATTACACAATGCCGACTTAAGTACAAGACGACTGACACTCTACTTCTCTATGATTTGAACCTCTCCTGTGGATCCAGTTTTAGTTTCCGATGCTTCACTTCAGGTCTACTGTATCCCTTGGACCTTCTTATTGACGATG
The DNA here is from genome assembly GCF_023864345.2 of Schistocerca serialis cubense. Classification (NCBI taxonomy): domain Eukaryota; kingdom Metazoa; phylum Arthropoda; class Insecta; order Orthoptera; family Acrididae; genus Schistocerca; species Schistocerca serialis. Next base: position 20,650,792 of record NC_064647.1, on the reverse strand, counting down.
AAAAACAGAAATTGCATACGATGTTAATACAAAAGGCGCAATGCCGACTTAAGTACAAGAGGACTGACACTCTCACATTCTATGATTTTAACCTCTGCTGTGAGTCGAGTTTTAGATTCCGATGCTTCACTTTAGGTTTACTGTATCCCTTGTACCTTCGTATTGACGATGAATCACAGAAATTGCATCCGAATTTAATACAAAGGCACAATGCCGGAATAAGTACAAGAAGACTGGCACTCTAACTCTCTATGACTTGAACTTCACCTGTTATTCCAGTTTTAGATTCCGATGCTTCACTTCAGGTTTACAGTATCGCTTGCACCTTCTTATTGACGACGAAACACAGAAATTGCATCCGAATTTATTACAAAAGGCACAATGCCGACTTAAGTACAAGAGGACTGACACTCTCACTTTCTATGATATGAACCTCTCCTGTGAGTCCAGTTTTAGATTCCGATGCTTCACTTCAGGTTTACTGTATCCCTTGGACCTTCATATTGATGATGAAACACAGAAATTTCATCCGAATTTAATACAAAAGGCACAATGCCTACTTAAGTACAAGAGGACTGACACTCTAACTTTCTATGATTTGAACCTTTCCAGTGAGTCCAGTTTTAGATTCCGATGTTTCACTTCAGGTTTACTGTATCCCTTGGACCTTCTTATTGACGATGAATTACAGAAATTGCATCCGAGTATAATACAAAATGCACAATGCCGACTTAAGTACAAGAGGACTGACACTCTAACTTTCTGTGATTTGAACCTCTCCTGTGAGTCGACTTTTTGACTCCGAGGCTTCACTTCAGGTTCACTGTATCCCGTGGACTTTCTTATTGATGATGAAACACAGAAATTGCATCCGAATTTAATACAAAAGTCACAATGCCGACATAAGTACAAGAGGACTGACACTCTCAATTTCTATGATTTGAACCTCTCCTGTGAGTCCAGTTTTAGATTCCGATGCTTCACCTCAGGTTTACTATATCCCTTGGACCTTCTTATTGACGATGAATCACAGAAATTGCATCCGAATTTAATACAAATTGCACAATGCCGACTAAAGTACAAGACGACTGACACTCTACCTCTCTATGATTTGAACCTCTCCTGTGGATCCAGTTTTAGATTCCGATGCTTCACTTCAGGTCTACTGTATCCCTTGTACCTTCGTATTGACGATGAATCACAGAAATTGCATCCGAATTTAATACAAAGGCACAATGCCGACATAAGTACAAGAAGACTGGCACTCTAACTCTCTATGACTTGAGCTTCACCTGTAAGTCCAGTTTTAGATTTCGATGCTTCACTTCAGGTTTACAGTATCGCTTGCACCTTCTTATTGACGACGAAACACAGAAATTGCATCCGAATTGAATACAAAAGGCACAATGCCGACTTAAGTACAAGAGGACTGACACTCTAACTTTCTATGATTTGAACCTCTCCAGTGAGTTCAGTTTTAGATTCCGATGCTTCACTTCAGGTTTACTGTATCCCTTGGACCTTCTTATTGACGATGAATTACAGAAATTGCATCCGAGTATAATACAAAATGCACAATGCCGACTTAAGTACAAGAGGACTGACACTCTAACTTTCTGTGATTTGAACCTCTCCTGTGAGTCGACTTTTTGACTCTGAGGCTTCACTTCAGGTTCACTGTATGCCGTGGACTTTCTTATTGATGATGAAACTCAGAAATTGCATCCGAATTTAATACAAAAGTCACAATGCCGACTTAAGTACAAGAGGACTTACACTCTCAATTTCTATGATTTGAACCTCTCCTGTGAGTCCAGTTTTAGATTCCGATGCTTCACCTCAGGTTTACTATATCCCTTGGACCTTCTTATTAGCGATGAATCACAGAAATTGCATCCGAATTTAATACAAAAGGCACAATGCCGACTTAAGTACAAGAGGACTGACACTCTAACTCCCTATGATTTTAACTTTTCCTGTGAGTCTAGTTTTAGATTCCGATGCTTCACTTCAGGTTTACTGTATCCCCTGCACCTTCGTATTGACGACGAAACACAGAAATTGCATCCGAATTTAATACAAAAATCACAATGCCGACTTAAGTACAAGAGGACTGACACTCTAACTTTCTATGATTTGAACCTCTGCTGTGAGTCCAGATTTAGACTCAGATGCTTCACTTCAGGTTTACCGTATCCCTTGGACCTTCTTATTGATGATGAAACACAGAAATTGCATCCGAATTTAATACAAAAAGCACAATGCCGACTTAAGTACAAGAGGACTGACACTCTAACTTTCTGTGATTTGAACCTCTCCTGTGAGTCCACTTTTTGACTCCGAGGCTTCACTTCAGGTTTACTGTATCCCGTGGACATTCTTATTGATGATGAAACACAGAAACTGCATCCGAATTTAATACAAAAGTCACAATGCCGACTTAAGTACAAGAGGACTGACACTCTAACGTACTATGATTTGAACCTCTCCTGTGAGTCCCGATTTACATTCCGATGCTTCACTTCAGGTTTACTGTATCCCTTGGACATTCTTATTGACGATGAAACACAGAAATTGCATCCGAATTTAATACAAAAGGCACAATGCCGACTTAAGTACAAGAGGACTGACACTCTAACTTTCTATGGAATGATCCTCTCCTGTGAGTCCAGCTTTACACGCCGATGCTTCACTTCAGGTTTACTGTATCCCTTGGACCTTCATATTGATGATGAAACACAGAAATTGCATCCGAATTTAATACAAAAGGCACAATGCCGACTTAAGTACAAGAGGACTGACACTCTAACTTTCTATGATTTGAACCTCTCCAGTGAGTCCAGTTTTAGATTCCGATGCTTCACTTCAGGTTTACTGTATCCCTTGGACCTTCTTATTGACAATGAATTACAGAAATTGCATCCGAGTATAATACAAAATGCACAATGCCGACTTAAGTACAAGAGGACAGACACTCTAACTCTCTGTGATTTGAACCTCTCCTGTGAGTCGACTTTTTGACTCCGAGGCTTCACTACAGGTTCACTGTATCCCGCGGACTTTCTTATTGATGATGAAACACAGAAATTGCATCCGAATTCAATACAAAAGTCACAATGCCGACTTAAGTACAAGAGGACTGACACTCTCAATTTCTATGGTTTGAACCTCTCCTGTGAGTCCAGTTTTAGATTCCGATGCTTCACCTCAGGTTTACTATATCCCTTGGTCCTTCTCATTGACGATGAATCACAGAAATTGCATCCGAATTTAATACAAATTGCACAATGCCGACTTAAGTACAAGACGACTGACACTCTACCTCTTTATGATTTGAACCTCTCCTGTGGATCCAGTTTTAGATTCCGATGCTTCACTTCAGGTCTACTGTATCCCTTGGACCTTCTTATTGACGATGGAAAAAAGAAATAGCATACGATGTTAATACAAAAGGCGCAATGCCGACTTAAGTACAAGAGGACTGACACTCTCACATTCTATTATTTTAACCTCTGCTGTGAGTCCAGTTTTAGATTCCGATGCTTCACTTCAGGTTTACTGTATCCCTTGTACCTTCGTATTGACGATGAATCACAGAAATTGCATCCGAATTTAATACAAAGGCACAATGCCTACATAAGTACAAGAAGACTGGCACTCTAACTCTCTATGACTTGAACTTCACCTGTAAGTCCAGTTTTAGATTCCGATGCTTCACTTCAGGTTTACAGTATGGCTTGCAGCTTCTTATTGACGACGAAACACAGAAATTGCATCCGAATTTAATACAAAAGGCACAATGCCGACTTAAGTACAAGAGGACTGACACTCCACTTTCTATGATATGAACCTCTCCTGTGAGTCCAGTTTTAGATTCCGATGCTTCACTTCAGGTTTACTGTATCCCTTGGACCTTCTTATTGACGATGAAACACAGAAATTGCATCCGAATTTAATACAAAAAGCACAATGCCGACTTAAGTACAAGAGGACTGAAACTCTAACTTTCTATGATTTAAACCTCTCCTGTGAGTCCAGTTTTAGACTCCGATGCTTCACTTCAGGTTTACTGTATCCCTTGGACCTTCTTATTGATGATGAAACACAGAAAATGCATCCGAATATAATACAAAACACACAATGCCGACTTAGGTACAAGAGGACTGACACTTAAACTTTCTATGATTCGAACCTCTCCTGTGAGTCCAGTCTTAGATTCCGAAGCTTCACTTCAGGTTTGCTGTATCCCTTGGACCCTCTTATTGACGATGAAACACATAAATTGCATCCGAATTTAATACAAAAGGCACAATGCCGACTTAAGTGCTAGAGGACTGACACTCTCACTTAATATGATTTGAACCTCTCCTGTGAGTCCAGTTTTAGACTCCGATGCTTCACTTCAGGTTTACTGTATCCCTTGGAGCATCTTATTGATGATGAAACACAGAAATTGCATCCGAATTTAATACAAAAAGCACAATGTCGACTTAAGTACAAGAGGACTGACACTCTCACTTTCTATGATTTGAACCTCTCCTGTGTGTCCAGTTTTAGATTCCGATGCTCCATTTCAGGTTTACTGTATCCCTTGGACGTTCTTATTGACGGTGAATCACAGAAATTGCATCCGAATTTAATACAAAATGCACAATGCCGACTTAAGTACAAGAGAACTGACACTCTAACTCTCTATGATTTGAACCTCTCCTGTGGGTCCACTTTTAGATTCCGATGCTTCACTTCCGGTTTCCTGTATCCCTTGGACCTCCTTATTGACGATGAAACACAAAAATTGCATCCGAATTGGTTACAATTGCCACAATGCCGACTTAAGTACAAGACGACTGACACTCTCACTTTCAATGATTTGAGCCTCTCCTGTGAGTCCAGTTTTCGATTCCGATGCTTCACGTCCGGTTTGCTGTATCCCTTGGATCTTCTTATTGACGACAAGACACAGAAATTGCAACCGAATTTAGTACAAAAGGCACAATGCCGAGTTAAGTACAAGTGGATTGACACTCTAATTTTCTATGATTTGTACCTGTCCTGTGAGTCCAGTATTCGATTTCGATGCTTCACTTCAGGTTTACTATAAAACTTGGACCCTCTTATTGACGATAAAACACAGAAATTCCATCTGAATTTCATACAAAAGGCACAATGCCGACTTAAGTTCAAGAGTACTGACACTCTAACTTTCTATGATTCGAACCCCTCGTGTGTGTCCAGTTTTAGTTTCCAATGCTTCACTTCAGGTTTACAGCATCCCTTGCACCTTCTTATTGACGACGAAACACAGAAATTGCATCCGAATTTAATACAAAAGGCAAAATGCCGACTTAAGTACAAGAGGACTGACACTCTAACTTTCTATGATTTGAACCTCTCCTCTGAGTCCCGATTTACATTCCGATGCGTCACTTCAGGTTTACTGTATCCCTTGGACCTTCTTATTGACGATGAAACACAGAAATTGCATCCGAATTTAAAACAAAAGTCACAATGCCGACTTAAGTACAAGAGGACTGACACTCTAACTTTCTATGATTTGAACCTCTCCTGTGAGTCCAGCTTTAGACTCCGATGCTTCACTTCAGGTTTACTGTATCCCTTGGACCTTCTTATTGATGATGAAACACAGAAATTACATCCGAATTTAATACAAAAGGCACAATGCCGACTTAAGTACAAGAGGACTGACACTCTAAATTTCTATGATTTGAACCTCTCCAGTGAGACCAGTTTTAGATTCCGATGCTTCACTTCACGTTTACTTTATCCCTTGGACCTTCTTATTGATGATGACACACAGAAAATGCATCCGAATTTAATACAAAACGCACAATGCCGACTTAAGTACAAGAGGACTGACACTCTAACTTTCTAAGATTTGAACCTCTCCTGTGAGTCCAGTTTTAGATTCCGATGCTTCACTTCAGGTTTACTGTATCCCGTGGACCTCCTTATTGATGATGAAACTCAGAAATTGCATCCGAATTTAATACAAAAGTCACAATGCCGACTTAAGTACAAGACGACTGACACTCTCAATTTCTATGATTTGAACCCCTCCTGTGAGTCCAGTTTTAGATTCCGATGCTTCACTTCAGGTTTACTATATCCCTTGGACCTTCTTATTGACGATGAATCACAGAAATTGCATGCGATTTTAATACAAATTGCACTATGCCGACTTAAGTACAAGACGACTGACACTCTAACTCTCTATGATTTGAAACTCTCCTGTGTGTCCAGTTTTAGTTTCCGATGCTTCACTTCAGGTTTACTGTATCCTTTGGACCTTCTTACTGACGATGAAAAACAGAAATTGCATACGATTTTAATACAAAAGGCACAATGCCGACTGAAGTACAAGAGGACTGACACTCTCACTTTCTATGATATGAACCTCTCCTGTGACTCCACTTTTATACTCCGAGGCTTCACTTCAGGTTTACTGTATCCCGTGGACCTTCTTATTGATGATGAATTACAGAAATTGCATCCGAATATATTACAAAAGTCACAATGCCGACTTAAGTACAAGAGGACTGACACTCTCAATTTCTATGATTTGAACCTCTCCTGTGAGTCCAGTTTTAGATTCCGATGCTTCACCTCAGGTATACTATATCCCTTGGTCCTTCTCATTGACGATGAATCACAGAAATTGCATCCGAATTTAATACAAATTGCACAATGCCGACTTAAGTACAAGACGACTGACACTCTACCTCTCTATGATTTGAACCTCACCTGTGGATCCAGTTTTAGATTCCGATGCTTCACTTCAGGTCTACTGTATCCCTTGGACCTTCTTATTGACGATGAAAAACAGAAATTGCATACGATGTTAATACAAAAGGCGCAATGCCGACTTAAGTACAAGAGGACTGACACTCTCACATTCTATGATTTTAACCTCTGCTGTGAGTCCAGTTTTAGATTCCGATGCTTCACTTCAGGTTTACTGTATCCCTTGTACCTTCGTATTGATGAAGAATCACTAAAATTGCATCCGAATTTAATACAAAGGCACAATGCCTACATAAGTACAAGAAGACTGGCACTCTAACTCTCTATGACTTGAACTTAACCTGTAAGTCCAGTTTTAGATTCCGATGCTTCACTTCAGGTTTACAGTACCGCTTGCACCTTCTTATTGACGACGAAACACAGAAATTGCATCCGAATTTAATACAAAAGGCACAATGCCGACTTAAGTACAAGAGGACTGACACTCTCACTTTCTATGATATGAACCTCTCCTGTGAGTCCAGTTTTAGACTCCAATGCTTCACTTCAGGTTTACTGTATCCCTTGGACCTTCTTATTGATGATGAAACACAGAAAATGCATCCGAATTTAATACAAAACACACAATGCTGACTTAAGTACAAGAGGACTGACACTCTAACTTTCTAAGATATGAACCTCTCCTGTGAGTCCAGTTTTAGATTCCGATGCTTCACTTCAGGTTTACTATATCCCTTGGACCTTCTTATTGACGATGAATCACAGAAATTGCATGCGATTTTAATACAAATTGCACTATGCCGACTTAAGTACAAGACGACTGACACTCTAACTCTCTATGATTTGAAACTCTCCTGTGTGTCCAGTTTTAGATTCCGATGCTTCACTTCAGGTTTACTGTATCCTTTGGACCTTCTTACTGACGATGAAAAACAGAAATTGCATACGATTTTAATACAAAAGGCACAATGCCGACTGAAGTACAAGAGGACTGACACTCTCACTTTCTATGATATGAACCTCTCCTGTGACTCCACTTTTATACTCCGAGGCTTCACTTCAGGTTTACTGTATCCCGTGGACCTTCTTATTGACGATGAATTACAGAAATTGCATCCGAATATATTACAAAACGCACAATGCCGACTTAAGTACAAGAGGACTGACACTTAAACTTTCTATGATTCGAACCTCTCCTGTGAGTCCAGTCTTAGATTCCGAAGCTTCACTTCAGGTTTGCTGTATCCCTTGGACCCTCTTATTGACGATGAAACACATAAATTGCATCCGAATTTAATACAAATGGCACAATGCCGTCTTAAGTGCTAGAGGACTGACACTCTCACTTAATATGATTTGAACCTCTCCTGTGAGTCCAGTTTTAGACTCCGATGCTTCACTTCAGGTATACTGTATCCCTTGGAGCATCTTATTGATGATGAAACACAGAAATTGCATCCGAATTTAATACAAAAAGCACAATGCCGACTTAAGTACAAGAGGACTGACACTCTCACTTTCTATGATTTGAACCTCTCCTGTGAGTCCAGTTTTAGATTCCGATGCTTCACTTCAGGTTTACTGTATCCCTTGGACGTTCTTATTGACGGTGAATCACAGAAATTGCATCCGAATTTAATACAAAATGCACAATGCCGACTTAAGTAAAAGAGAACTGACACTCTAACTCTCTATGATTTGAACCTCTCCTGTGGGTCCACTTTTAGATTCCGATGCTTCACTTCCGGTTTCCTGTATCCCTTGGACCTCCTTATTGACGATGAAACACAGAAATTGCATCCGAATTTGTTACAATTGCCACAATGCCGACTTAAGTACAAGACGACTGTCACTCTCACTTTCTATGATTTGAGCCTCTCCTGTGAGTCCAGATTTCGATTCCGATGCTTCACGTCCGGTTTGCTGTATCCCTTGAATCTTCTTATTGACGACGTAACACAGAAATTGCAACCGAATTTAGTACAAAAGGCACAATTCCGAGTTAAGTACAAGTGGACCGACACTCTAACTTTCTATGATTTGAACCTGTCCTGTCAGTCCAGTATTCGATTTCGATGCTTCACTTCAGGTTTACTATAACACTTGGACCTTCTTATTGACGATAAAACACAGAAATTCCATCTGAATTTCATACAAAAGGCACAATGCCGACTTAAGTTCAAGAGTACTGACACTCTAACTTTCTATGATTCGAACCCCTCGTGTGTGTCCAGTTTTAGTTTCCAATGCTTCACTTCAGGTTTACAGTATCCCTTGCACCTTCTTATTGACGACGAAACACAGAAATTGCATCCGAATTTAATACAAAAGGCAAAATGCCGACTTAAGTACAAGAGGACTGACACTCTAACTTTCTATGATTTGAACCTCTCCTCTGAGTCCCGATTTACATTCCGATGCGTCACTTCAGGTTTACTGTATCCCTTGGACCTTCTTATTGACGATGAAACACAGAAATTGCATCCGAATTTAATACAAAAGGCACAATGCCGACTTAAGTACAAGAGGACTGAACTCTAACTTTCTATGATTTGAACCTCTCCTGTGAGTCCAGCTTTAGACTCCGATGCTTCACTTCAGGTTTACTGTATTCCTTATACCTTCTTATTGATGATGAAACACAGAAATTACATCCGAATTTAATACAAAAGGCACAATGCCGACTTAAGTACAAGAGGACTGACACTCTAACTTTCTATGATTTGAACCTCTCCAGTGAGTCCAGTTTTAGATTCCGATGCTTCACTTCACGTTTACTTTATCCCTTGGACTTTCTTATTGATGATGAAACACAGAAAATAAATCCGAATTTAATACAAAACGCACAATGCCGACTTAAGTACAAGAGGACTGACACTCTAACTTTCTAAGATTTGAATCTCTCCAGTGAGTCCAGTTTTAGATTCCGATGCTTCACTTCAGGTTTACTGTATCCCGTGGACCTCCTTATTGATGATGAAACACAGAAATTGCATCCGAATTTAATACAAAAGTCACAATGCCGATTTAAGTACAAGAGGACTGACACTCTCAATTTCTATGATTTCAACCCCTCCTGTGAGTCCAGTTTTAGATTCCGATGCTTCACTTCAGGTTTACTATATCCCTTGGATCTTCTTATTGACGATGAATCACAGAAATTGCATGCGATTTTAATACAAATTGCACTATGCCGACTTAAGTACAAGACGACTGACACTCTAACTCTCTATGATTTGAAACTCTCCTGTGTGTCCAGTTTTAGATTCCGATGCTTCACTTCAGGTTTACTGTATCCTTTGGACCTTCTTACTGACGATGAAAAACAGAAATTGCATACGATTTTAATACAAAAGGCACAATGCCGACTTAAGTACAAGAGAACTGACACTCTCACTTTCTATGATATGAACCTCTCCTGTGACTCCACTTTTATACTCCGAGGCTTCACTTCAGGTTTACTGTATCCCGTGGACCTTCTTATTGATGATGAATTACAGAAATTGCATCCGAATATATTACAAAAGTCACAATGCCGACTTAAGTACAAGAGGACTGACACTCTCAATTTCTATGATTTGAACCTCTCCTGTGAGTCCAGTTTTAGATTCCGATGCTTCACCTCAGGTTTACTATATCCCTTGGTCCTTCTCATTGACGATGAATCACAGAAATTGCATCCGAATTTAATACAAATTGCACAATGCCGACTTAAGTACAAGACGACTGACACTCTACCTCTCTATGATTTGAACCTCTCCTGTGGATCCAGTTTTAGATTCCGATGCTTCACTTCAGGTCTACTGTATCCCTTGGACCTTCTTATTGACGATGAAAAACAGAAATTGCATAGGATGTTAATACAAAAGGCGCAATGCCGACTTAAGTACAAGAGGACTGACACTCTCACATTCTATGATTTTAACCTCTGCTGTGAGTCCAGTTTTAGATTCCGATGCTTCACTTCAGGTTTACTGTATCCCTTGTACCTTCGTATTGACGAAGAATCACTAAAATTGCATCCGAATTTAATACAAAGGCACAATGCCTACATAAGTACAAGAAGACTGGCACTCTAACTCTCTATGACTTGAACTTAACCTGTAAGTCCAGTTTTAGATTCCGATGCTTCACTTCAGGTTTACAGTACCGCTTGCACCTTCTTATTGACGACGAAACACAGAAATTGCATCCGAATTTAATACAAAAGGCACAATGCCGACTTAAGTACAAGAGGACTGACACTCTCACTTTCTATGATATGAACCCCTCCTGTGAGTCCAGTTTTAGATTCCGATGCTTCACTTCAGGTTTACTGTATCCCTTGGACCTTCTTATTGACGATGAAACACAGAAATTGCATCCGAATTTAATACAAAAGGCACAATGCCGACTTAAGTACAAGAGGACTGAAACTCTAACTTTCTGTGATTTGAACCTCTCCTGTGAGTCCAGTTTTAGACTCCAATGCTTCACTTCAGGTTTACTGCATCCCTTGGACCTTCTTATTGACGATGAATTACAGAAATTGCATCCGAATATATTACAAAACGCACAATGCCGACTTAAGTACAAGAGGACTGACACTTAAACTTTCTATGAATCGAACCTCTCCTGTGAGTCCAGTCTTAGATTCCGAAGCTTCACTTCAGGTTTGCTGTATCCCTTGGACCCTCTTATTGACGATGAAACACATAAATTGCATCCGAATTTAATACAAAAGGCACAATGCCGTCTTAAGTGCTAGAGGACTGACACTCTCACTTAATATGATTTGAACCTCTCCTGTGAGTCCAGTTTTAGACTCCGATGCTTCACTTCAGGTTTACTGTATCCCTTGGAGCATCTTATTGATGATGAAACACAGCAATTGCATCCGAATTTAATACAAAAAGCACAATGCCGACTTAAGTACAAGAGGACTGACACTCTCACTTTCTATGATATGAACCTCTCCTGTGAGTCCAGTTTTAGATTCCGATGCTTCACTTCAGGTTTACTGTATCCCTTGGACGTTCTTATTGACGGTGAATCACAGAAATTGCATCCGAATTTAATACAAAATGCACAATGCCGACTTAAGTAAAAGAGAACTGACACTCTAACTCTCTATGATTTGAACCTCTCCTGTGGGTCCACTTTTAGATTCCGATGCTTCACTTCCGGTTTCCTGTATCCCTTGGACCTCCTTATTGACGATGAAACACAGAAATTGCATCCGAATTTGTTACAATTGCCACAATGCCGACTTAAGTACAAGACGACTGTCACTCTCACTTTCTATGATTTGAGCCTCTTCGATTCCGATGCTTCATGTCCGGTTTGCTGTATCCCTTGAATCTTCTTATTGACGACGTAACACAGAAATTGCAACCGAATTTAGTACAAAAGGCACAATTCCGAGTTAAGTACAAGTGGACCGACACTCTAATTTTCTATGATTTGAACCTGTCCTGTCAGTCCAGTATTCGATTTCGATGCTTCACTTCAGGTTTACTATAACACTTGGACCTTCTTATTGACGATAAAACACAGAAATTCCATCTGAATTTCATACAAAAGGCACAATGCCGACTTAAGTTCAAGAGTACTGACACTCTAACTTTCTATGATTCGAACCCCTCGTGTGTGTCCAGTTTTAGTTTCCAATGCTTCACTTCAGGTTTACAGTATCCCTTGCACCTTCTTATTGACGACGAAACACAGAAATTGCATCCGAATTTAATACAAAAGGCAAAATGCCGACTTAAGTACAAGAGGACTGACACTCTAACTTTCTATGATTTGAACCTCTCCTCTGAGTCCCGATTTACATTCCGATGCGTCACTTCAGGTTTACTGTATCCCTTGGACGTTCTTATTGACGATGAAACACAGAGATTGCATCCGAATTTAATACAAAAGGCACAATGCCGACTTAAGTACAAGAGGACTGACACTCTAACTTTCTATGATTTGAACCTCTCCTGTGAGTCCAGCTTTAGACTCCGATGCTTCACTTCAGGTTTACTGTATTCCTTATACCTTCTTATTGATGATGAAACACAGAAATTACATCCGAATTTAATACAAAAGGCACAATGCCGACTTAAGTACAAGAGGACTGACACTCTAACTTTCTATTATTTGAACCTCTCCAGTGAGTCCAGTTTTAGATTCCGATGCTTCACTTCACGTTTACTTTATCCCTTGGACTTTCTTATTGATGATGAAACACAGAAAATGCATCCGAATTTAATACAAAACGCACAATGCCGACTTAAGTACAAGAGGACTGACACTCTAACTTTCTAAGATTTGAATCTCTCCAGTGAGTCCAGTTTTAGATTCCCATGCTTCACTTCAGGTTTACTGTATCCCGTGGACCTCCTTATTGATGATGAAACACAGAAATTGCATCCGAATTTAATACAAAAGTCACAATGCCGATTTAAGTACAAGAGGACTGACACTCTCAATTTCTATGATTTCAACCCCTCCTGTGAGTCCAGTTTTAGATTCCGATGCTTCTCTTCAGGTTTACTATATCCCTTGGATCTTCTTATTGACGATGAATCACAGAAATTGCATGCGATTTTAATACAAATTGCACTATGCCGACTTAAGTACAAGACGACTGACACTCTAACTCTCTATGATTTGAAACTCTCCTGTGTGTCCAGTTTTAGATTCCGATGCTTCACTTCAGGTTTACTGTATCCTTTGGACCTTCTTACTGACGATGAAAAACAGAAATTGCATACGATTTTAATACAAAAGGCACAATGCCGACTTAAGTACAAGAGAACTGACACTCTCACTTTCTATGATATGAACCTCTCCTGTGACTCCACTTTTATACTCCGAGGCTTCACTTCAGGTTTACTGTATCCCGTGGACCTTCTTATTGATGATGAATTACAGAAATTGCATCCGAATATATTACAAAAGGCACAATGCCGACTTAAGTACAAGAGGACTGACACTTAAACTTTCTATGATTCGAACCTCTCCTGTGAGTCCAGTTTTAGATTCCGAAGCTTCACTTCAGGTTTGCTGTATCCCTTGGACCCTCTTATTGACGATGAAACACATAAATTGCATCCGAATTTAATACAAAAGGCACAATGCCGACTTGAGTGCTAGAGGACTGACACTCTCACTTAATATGATTTGAACCTCTCCTGTGAGTCCAGTTTTAGACTCCGATGCTTCACTTCAGATTTACTGTATCACTTGGAGCATCTTATTGATGATGAAACACAGAAATTGCATCCGAATTTAATACAAAAAGCACAATGCCGACTTAAGTACAAGAGGACTGACACTCTCACTTTCTATGATTTGAACCTCTCCTGTGAGTCCAGTTTTAGATTCCGATGCTTCACTTCAGGTTTCCTGTATCCCTTGGACGTTCTTATTGACGATGAATCACAGAAATTGCATCCGAATTAAATACAAAATGCACAATGCCGACTTAAGTACAAGAGAACTGACACTCTAACTCTCTATGATTTGAACCTCTCCTGTGGGTCCACTTTTAGATTCCGATGCTTCACTTCCGGTTTCCTGTATCCCTTGGATCTCCTTATTGACGATGAAACACAGAAATTGCATCCGAATTTGTTACAATTGCCACAATGCCGACTTAAGTACAAGACGACTGACACTCTCACATTCTATGATTTGAGCCTCTCCTGTGAGTCCAGTTTTCGATTCCGATGCTTCACGTCCGGTTTGCTGTATCCCTTGGATCTTCTTATTGACGACGAAACACAGATATTGCAACCGAATTTAGTACAAAAGGCACAATGCCGAGTTAAGTACAAGTGGACTGACACTCTAACTTTCTATGATTTGAACCTGTCCTGTGAGTCCAGTATTCGATTTCGATGCTTCACTTCAGGTTTACTATAACACTTGGACCTTCTTATTGACGATAAAACAGAGAAATTCCATCTGAATTTCATACAAAAGGCACAATGCCGACTTAAATTCAAGAGTACTGACACTCTAACTTTCTATTATTCGAACCCCTCGTGTGTGTCCAGTTTTAGTTTCCAATGCTTCACTTCAGGTTTACAGTATCCCTTGCACCTTCTTATTGACGACGAAACACAGAAATTGCATCCGAATTTAATACAAAAGGCAAAATGCCGACTTAAGTACAAGAGGACTGACACTCTAACTTTCTATGATTTGAACCTCTCCTCTGAGTCCCGATTTACATTCCGATGCGTCACTTCAGGTTTACTGTATCCCTTGGACCTTCTTATTGACGATGAAACACAGAAATTGCATCCGAATTTAATACAAAAGGCACAATGCCGACTTAAGTACAAGAGGACTGACACTCTAACTTTCTATGATTTGAACCTCTCCTGTGAGTCCAGCTTTAGACTCCGATGATTCACTTCAGGTTTACTGTATCCCTTGGACCTTCTTATTGATGATGAAACACAGAAATTACATCCGAATTTAAAACAAAAGGCACAATGCCGACTTAAGTACATGAGGACTGACACTCTAACTTTCTATGATTTGAACCTCTCCAGTGAGTCCAGTTTTAGATTCCGATGCTTCACTTTAGGTTTACTATATCCCTTGGACCTTCTTATTGACGATGAATCACAGAAATTGCATCCGATTTTAATACAAATTGCACTATGCCGACTTAAGTACAAGACGACTGACACTCTAACTCTCTATGATTTGAACCTCACTTGTGTGTCCAGTTTTAGATTCCGATGCTTCACTTCAGGTTTACTGTATCCTTTGGACCTTCTTATTGACGATGAAAAACAGAAATTGCATACGATTTTAATACAAAAGGCACAATGCCGAGTTAAGTACAAGAGGACTGACACTCTCACTTTCTATGATATGAACCTCTCCTGTGACTCCACTTTTATACTCCGAGGCTTCACTTCAGGTTTACTGTATCCCGTGGACCTTCTTATTGATGATGAATTACAGAAATTGCATCCGAATATATTACAAAAGGCACAATGCCGACTTAAGTACAAGAGGACTGACACTTAAACTTTCTATGATTCGAACCTCTCCTGTGAGTCCAGTATTCGATTTCGATGCTTCACTTCAGGTTTACTATAACACTTGGGCCTTCTTATTGACGATAAAACACAGAAATTCCATCTGAATTTCATACAAAAGGCACAATGCCGACTTAAGTACAAGAGGACTGACACTCTAACTTTCTATGATTTGAACCTCTCCAGTGAGTCCAGTTTTAGATTCCGATGCTTCACTTCACGTTACTGTATCCCTTGGACCTTCTTATTGACGATGAATTACAGAAATTGCACCCGAGTATATTACAAAATGCACAATGCCGACTTAAGTACAAGAGGACTGACACTCTAACTCTCTATGATTTGAACTTCTCCTGTGAGTCCAGTTTTAGATCCCGATGTTTCACTTCAGGTTTACTGTATCCCTTGTACCTTCGTATTGACGATGAATCACAGAAATTGCATCCGAATTTAATACAAAAGTCACAATGCCGACTTAAGTACAAGAGGACTGACACTCTCACATTCTATGATATGAACCTCTCCTGTGAGTCCAGTTTTAGATTCCGATGCTTCACTTCAGGTTTACTGTATCCCTTGGACCTTCTTATTGACGATGAAACACAGAAATTGCATCCGAATTTAATACAAAAGGCACAATGCCGACTTATGTACAAGAGGACTGAAACTCTAACATTCTATGATTTGAACCTCTCCTGTGAGTCCAGTTTTAGACTCCGATGCTTCACTTCAGGTTTACTCTATCCCTTGGACCTTCTTATTGATGATGAAACACAGAAAATGCATCCGAATTAAATACAAAACGCACAATGCCGACTTAAGTACAAGAGGACTGACACTCTAACTTTCTAAGATTTGAACCTCTCCTGTGAGTCTTAGTTTTAGATTCCGATGCTTCACTTCAGGTTTACTGTATCCCTTGGACCTTCTTATTGACGATGAATTACAGAAATTGCATCCGAATATATTACAAAAGGCACAATGCCGACTTAAGTACAAGAGGACTGACACTTAAACTTTCTATGATTCGAACCTCTCCTGTGAGTCCAGTATTCGATTTCGATGCTTCACTTCAGGTTTACTATAACACTTGGGCCTACTTATTGACGATAAAACACAGAAATTCCATCTGAATTTCATACAAAAGGCACAATGCCGACTTAAGTTCAAGAGTATTGACACTCTAACATTCTATGATTCGAACCCCTATTGTGTGTCCAGTTTTAGTTTCCGATGCTTCACTTCAGGTTTACTGTATCCCTTGCACCTTCTTATTGACGACGAAACACAGAAATTGCATCCCAATTTAATACAAAAGGCACAATGCGGACTTAAGTACAAGAGGATTGACACTCTCACTTTCTATGATATGCACCGCTCCTGTGAGTCCAGTTTTAGATTCCGATGCTTCACTTCAGGTTTACTGTATCCCTTGGACCTTCTTATTGACGATGAAACACTGAAATTGCATCCGAATTTGATACAAAAGGCACAATGACGACTTAAGTACAAGAGGACTGACACTCTCACTTTCTATGATATGAACCTCTCCTGTGAGTCCAGTTTTAGACTCCGATGCTTCACTTCAGGTTTACTGTATCCCTTGGAGCATCTTATTGACGATGAATTACAGAAATTGCATCCGAATATATTACAAAGGGCACAATGCCGACTTAAGTACAAGAGGACTGACACTTAAACTTTCTATGATTCGAACCTCTCCTGTGAGTCCAGTTTTAGATTCCGAAGCTTCACTTCAGTTTTGCTGTATCCCTTGGACCCTCTTATTGACGATGAAACACATAAATTGCATCCGAATTTAATACAAAAGGCACAATGCCGACTTAAGTGCTAGAGGACTGACACTCTCACTTAATATGATTTGAACTTCTCCTGTGAGTCCAGTTTTAGACTCCGATGCTTCACTTCAGGTTTACTGTATCCCTTGGAGCATCATATTGATGATGAAACACAGAAATTGCATCCGAATTTAATACAAAAAGCACAATGCCGACTTAAGTACAAGAGGACTGACACTCTCACTTTCTATGATTTGAACCTCTCCTGTGAGTCCAGTTTTAGATTCCGATGCTTCACTTCAGGTTTACTGTATCCCTTGGACCTTCTTATTGACGATGAATCACAGAAATTGCATCCGAATTTAATACAAAATGCACAATGCCGACTTAAGTACAAGAGAACTGACACCCTAACTCTCTATGATTTGAACCTCTCCTGTGGGTCCACTTTTAGATTCCGATGCTTCACTTCCGGTTTCCTGTAACCCTTCGACCTCCTTATTGACGATGAAACACAGAAATTGCATCCGAATTTGTTACAAAAGCCACAATGCCGACTTAAGTACAAGACGACTGACACTCTCACTTTCTATGATTTGAGCCTCTCCTGTGAGTCCAGTTTTCGATTCCGATGCTTCACGTCCGGTTTGCTGTATCCCTTGGATCTTCTTATTGACGACGAAACACAGAAATTGCAACCGAATTTAGTACAAAAGGCACAATGCCGAGTTAAGTACAAGTGGACTGACACTCTAACTTTCTATGATTTGAACCTGTCCTGTGAGTCCAGTATTCGATTTCGATGCTTCACTTCAGGTTTACTATAACACTTGGACCTTCTTAATGACGATAAAACACAGAAATTCCATCTGAATTTCATACAACAGGCACAATGCCGACTTAAGTTCAAGAGTACTGACACTCTAACTTTCTATGATTCGAACCCCTCGTGTGTGTCCAGTTTTAGTTTCCAATGCTTCACTTCAGGTTTACAGTATCCCTTGCACCTTCTTATTGACGACGAAACACAGAAATTGCATCCGAATTTAATACAAAAGGCACAATGCCGACTTAAGTACAAGAGGACTGACACTCTAACTTTCTATGATTTGAACCTCTCCTCTGAGTCCCGATTTACATTCCGATGCGTCACTTCAGGTTTACTGTATCCCTTGGACCTTCTTATTGACGATGAAACACAGAAATTGCATCCGAATTTAATACAAAAGGCAAAATGCCGACTTAAGTACAAGAGGACTGACACTCTAACTGTCTATGATTTGAACCTCTCCTGTGAGTCCAGCTTTAGACTCCGATGCTTCACTTCAGGTTTACTGTATCCTTTGGACCTTCTTATTGACGATGAAAAACAGAAATTGCATACGATTTTAATACAAAAGGCACAATGCCGACTTAAGTACAAGAGGACTGACACTCTCACTTTCTATGATATGAACCTCTCCTGTGACTCCACTTTTATACTCCGAGGCTTCACTTCAGGTTTACTGTATCCCGTGGACCTTCTTATTGATGATGAATTACAGAAATTGCATCCAAATATATTACAAAAGGCACAATGCCGACTTAAGTACAAGACGACTGACACTTAAACTTTCTATGATTCGAACCTCTCCTGTGAGTCCAGTATTCGATTTCGATGCTTCACTTCAGGTTTACTATAACACTTGGGCCTTCTTACTGACGATAAAACACAGAAATTCCATCTTAATTTCATACAAAAGGCACAATGCCGACTTAAGTTCAAGAGTACTGACACTCTAACTTTCTATGATTCGAACCCCTCGTGTGTGTCCAGTTTTAGATTCCGATGCTTCACTTCAGGTTTACTGTATCCCTTGCACCTTCTTATTGACGACGAAACACAGCAATTGCATCCGAATTTAATACAAAAGGCACAATGCCGACATAAGTACAAGAGGACTGACACTCTAACTTTCTATGATTTGAACCTCTCCAGTGAGTCCAGTTTTAGGTTCCGATGCTTCACTTCAGGTTTACTGTATCCCTTGTACCTTCGTATTGACGATGAATCACAGAAATTGCATCCGAATTTAATACAAAAGTCACAATGCCGACTTAAGTACAAGAGGACTGACACTCTCACATTCTATGATATGAACCTCTCCTGTGAGTCCAGTTTTAGATTCCGATGCTTCACTTCAGGTTTACTGTATCCCTTGGACCTTCTTATTGACGATGAAACACAGAAATTGCATCCGAATTTAATACAAAAGGCACAATGCCGACTTAAGTACAAGAGGACTGAAACTCTAACTTTCTATGATTTGGACCCCTCCTGTGAGTCCAGTTTTAGACTCCGATGCTTCACTTCAGGTTTACTGTATCCCTTGGACCTTCTTATTGATGATGAAACACAGAAAATGCATCCGAATTTAATACAAAACGCACAATGCCGACTTAAGTACAAGAGGACTGACACTCTAACTTTCTAAGATTTGAACCTCTCCTGTGAGTCCAGTTTTAGATTCCGATGCTTCACTTCAGGTTTACTGTATCCCTTGGACCTTCTTATTGACGATGAATTACAGAAATTGCATCCGAATACATTACAAAAGGCACAATGCCGACTTAAGTACAAGAGGACTGACACTTTAACTTTCTATGATTCGAACCTCTCCTGTGAGTCCAGTATTCGATTTCGATGCTTCACTTCAGGTTTACTATAACACTTGGGCCTTCTTATTGACGATAAAACACAGAAATCCCATCTGAATTTCATACAAAAGGCACAATGCCGACTTAAGTTCAAGAGTATTGACACTCTAACTTTCTATGATTCGAACCCCTCTTGTGTGTCCAGTTTTAGTTTCCGATGCTTCACTTCAGGTTTACTGTATCCCTTGCACCTACTTATTGATGCTGAAACACAGAAATTGCATCCGAATTTAATACAAAAGGCACAATGCGGACTTAAGTACAAGAGGATTGACACTCTCACTTTCTATGATATGCACCGCTCCTGTGAGTCCAGTTTTAGATTCCGATGCTTCACTTCAGGTTTACTGTATCCCATGGACCTTATTATTGACGATGAAACACTGAAATTGCATCCGAATTTAATACAAAAGGCACAATGACGACTTAAGTACAAGAGGACTGACACTCTCACTTTCTATGATATGAACCTCTCCTGTGAGTCCACTTTTAGATTCCGATGCTTCACTTCAGGTTTACTGTATCCCTTGGACCTTCTTATTGACGATGAAACACAGATATTGCATCCGAATTTAATACAAAAGGCACAATGCCGACTTAAGTACAAGAGGACTGAAACTCTAACTTTCTATGATTTGAAACTCTCCTGTGAGTCCGGTTTTAGATTCCGATGCTTCACTTCAGGTTTACTGTATCCCTTGGACCTTCTTATTGACGATGAATCACAGAAATTGCATCCGAATTTAATACAAAATGCACAATGCCGACTTAAGTACAAGAGGACTGACACTCTAACTCTCTATGATTTGAACCTCTTCTGTGGGTCCACTTTTAGATTCCGATGCTTCACTTCCAGTTTACTGTATCCCTTGGACCTCCTTATTGACGATGAAACACAGAAATTGCATCCGAATTTGTTACAAAAGCCACAATGCCGACTTAAGTACAAGACGACTGACACTCTCACTTTCTATGATTTGAGCCTCTGCTGTGATTCCAGTTTTCGATTCCGATGCTTCACTTCAGGTTTACTATATCCCTTGGACCTTCTTATTGACGATGAATCACAGAAATTGCATCCGATTTTAATACAAATTGCACTATGCCGACTTAAGTACAAGACGACTGACACTCTAACTCTCTATGATTTGAACCTCTCCTGTGTGTCCAGTTTTAGATTCCGATGCTTCACTTCAGGTTTACTGTATCCTTTGGACCTTCTTATTGACGACGAAACACAGAAATTGCATCCGAATTTAATACAAAAGGCACAATGCCGACTTAAGTACAAGAGGACTGACACTCTAACTTTCTATGATTTGAACCTCTCCTCTGAGTCCCGATTTACATTCCGATGCGTCACTTCAGGTTTACTGTATCCCTTGGACCTTCTTATTGACGATGAATCACAGAAATTGCATCCGAATTTAATACAAAATGCACAATGCCGACTTAAGTACAAGAGGACTGACACTCTAACTCTCTATGATTTGAACCTCTTCTGTGGTTCCACTTTTAGATTCCGATGCTTCACTTCCAGTTTACTGTATCCCTTGGACCTCCTTATTGACGATGAAACACAGAAATTGCATCCGAATTTGTTACAAAAGCCACAATGCCGACTTAAGTACAAGACGACTGACACTCTAACTTTCAATGATTTGAACCTCTCCTGTGAGTCCAGCTTTAGACTCCGATGCTTCACTTCAGGTTTACTGTATCCCTTGGACCTTCTTATTGATGATGAAACACAGAAATTACATCCGAATTTTATACAAAATGCACAATGCCGACTTAAGTACAAGAGGACTGACACTCAAACTTTCTATGATTTGAACCTCTCCTGTGAGTCCACTTTTACACTCCGAGGCTTCACTTCAGGTTTACTGTATCCCGTGGACCTCCGTATTGATGATGAAACACAGAAATTGCATCCGAATTTAATACAAAAGTCACAATGCCGACTTAAGTACAAGAGGACTGACACTCTCAATTTCTATGATTTGAACCTCTCCTGTGAGTCCAGTTTTAGATTCCGATGCTTCACTTCAGGTTTACTATATCCCTTGGACCTTCTTATTGACGATGAATCACAGAAATTGCATCCGATTTTAATACAAATTGCACTATGCCGACTTAAGTACAAGACGACTGACACTCTAACTCTCTATGATTTGAACCTCTCCTGTGTGTCCAGTTTTAGTTTCCGATGCTTCACTTCAGGTTTACTGTATCCTTTGGACCTTCTTATTGACGATGAAAAACAGAAATTGCATACGATTTTAATACAAAAGGCACAATGCCGACTTAAGTACAAGAGGACTGACACTCTCACTTTCTATGATATGAACCTCTCCTGTGACTCCACTTTTATACTCCGAGGCTTCA
This sequence comes from Schistocerca serialis cubense, assembly GCF_023864345.2. NCBI lineage: Eukaryota > Metazoa > Arthropoda > Insecta > Orthoptera > Acrididae > Schistocerca > Schistocerca serialis. Next base: position 20,628,114 of record NC_064647.1, on the reverse strand, counting down.
CTTCAGGTTTACTGTATCCCGTGGACCTTCTTATTGATGATGAATTACAGAAATTGCATCCGAATATATTACAAAAGGCACAATGCCGACATAAGTACAAGACGACTGACACTTAAACTTTCTATGATTCGAACCTCTCCTGTGAGTCCAGTATTCGATTTTGATGCTTCACTTCAGGTTTACTATAACACTTGGGCCTTCTTATTGACGATAAAACACAGAAATTCCATCTTAATTTCATACAAAAGGCACAATGCCGACTTAAGTTCAAGAGTACTGACACTCTAACTTTCTATGATTCGAACCCCTCGTGTTTGTCCAGTTTTAGATTCCGATGCTTCACTTCAGGTTTACTGTATCCCTTGCACCTTCTTATTGACGACGAAACACAGCAATTGCATCCGAATTTAATACAAAAAGGCACAATGCCGACTTAAGTACAAGAGGACTGACACTCTAACTTTCTATGATTTGAACCTCTCCAGTGAGTCCAGTTTTAGGTTCCGATGCTTCACTTCAGGTTTACTGTATCCCTTGGACCTTCTTATTGACGATGAAACACAGAAATTGCATCCGAATTTAATACAAAACTCACAATGCCGACTTAAGTACAAGAGGACTGACACTCTCACATTCTATGATATGAGCCTCTCCTGTGAGTCCAGTTTTAGATTCCGATGCTTCACTTCAGGTTTACTGTATCCCTTGGACCTTCTTATTGACGATGAAACACAGAAATTGCATCCGAATTTAATACAAAAGGCAAAATGCCGACTTAAGTACAAGAGGACTGAAACTCTAACTTTCTATGATTTGGACCTCTCCTGTGAGTCCAGTTTTAGACTCTGATGCTTCACTTCAGGTTTACTGTATCCCTTGGACCTTCTTATTGATGATGAAACACAGAAAATGCATCCGAATTTAATACAAAACGCACAATGCCGACTAAAGTACAAGAGGACTGACACTCTAACTTTCTAAGATTTGAACCTCTCCTGTGAGTCCAGTTTTAGATTCCGATGCTTCACTTCAGGTTTACTGTATCCCTTGGACCTTCTTATTGACGATGAATTACAGAAATTGCATCCGAATACATTACAAAAGGCACAATGCCGACTTAAGTACAAGAGGACTGACACTTTAACTTTCTATGATTCGAACCTCTCCTGTGAGTCCAGTATTCGATTTCGATGCTTCACTTCAGGTTTACTATAACACTTGGGCCTTCTTATTGACGATATAACACAGAAATCCCATCTGAATTTCATACAAAAGGCACAATGCCGACTTAAGTTCAAGAGTATTGACACTCTAACTATCTATGATTCGAACCCCTCTTGTGTGTCCAGTTTTAGTTTCCGATGCTTCACTTCAGGTTTACTGTATCCCTTGCACCTTCTTATTGATGCTGAAACACAGAAATTGCATCCGAATTTAATACAAAAGGCACAATGCGGACTTAAGTACAAGAGGATTGACACTCTCACTTTCTATGATATGCACCGCTCCTGTGAGTCCAGTTTTAGATTCCGATGCTTCACTTCAGGTTTACTGTATCCCTTGGACCTTATTATTGACGATGAAACACTGAAATTGCATCCGAATTTAATACAAAAGGCACAATGACGACTTAAGTACAAGAGGACTGACACTCTCACTTTCTATTATATGAACCTCTCCTGTGAGTCCAGTTTTAGATTCCGATGCTTCACTTCAGGTTTACTGTATCCCTTGGACCTTCTTATTGACGATGAAACACAGAAATTGCATCCGAATTTAATACAAAAGGCACAATGCCGACTTAAGTACAAGGGGACTGAAACTCTAACTTTCTATGATTTGAAACTCTCCTGTGAGTCCGGTTTTAGATTCCGATGCTTCACTTCAGGTTTACTGTATCCCTGGGACCTTCTTATTGACGATGAATCACAGAAATTGCATCCGAATTTAATACAAAATGCACAATGCCGACTTAAGTACAAGAGGACTGACACTCTAACTCTCTATGATTTGAACCTCTCCTGTGGGTCCACTTTTAGATTCCGATGTTCACTTCCGGTTTACTGTATCCCTTGGACCTCCTTATTGACGATGAAACACAGAAATTGCATCCGAATTTGTTACAAAAGCCACAATGCCGACTTAAGTACAAGACGACTGACACTCTCACTTTCTATGATTTGAGCCTCTGCTGTGATTCCAGTTTTCGATTCCGATGCTTCACTTCAGGTTTACTATATCCCTTGGACCTTCTTATTGACGATGAATCACAGAAATTGCATCCGATTTTAATACAAATTGCACTATGCCGACTTAAGTACAAGACGACTGACACTCTAACTCTCTATGATTTGAACCTCTCCTGTGTGTCCAGTTTTAGATTCCGATGCTTCACTTCAGGTTTACTGTATCCTTTGGACCTTCTTATTGACGATGAAAAACAGAAATTGCATACGATTTTAATACAAAAGGTACAATGCCGACTTAAGTACAAGAGGACTGACACTCTCACTTTCTATGATGTGAACCTCTCCTGTGAGTCCACTTTTATACTCCGAGGCTTCACTTCAGGTTTACTGTATCCCATGGACCTTCTTATTGATGATGAATTACAGAAATTGCATCCGAATATATTACAAAAGGCACAATGCCGACTTAAGTACAAGAGGACTGACACTTAAACTTTCTATGATTCGAACCTCTCCTGTGAGTCCAGTATTCGATTTCGATGCTTCACTTCAGGTTCACTATAACACTTGGGCCTTCTTATCGACGATAAAACACAGAAATTCCTTCTGAATTTCATACAAAAGGCACAATGCCGACTTAAGTTCAAGAGTACTGACACTCTAACTTTCTATGATTCGAACCCCTCGTGTGTGTCCAGTTTTAGTTTCCGATGCTTCACTTCAGGTTTACTGTATCCCTTGCACCTTCTTATTGACGACGAAACACAGAAATTGCATCCGAATTTAATACAAAAGGCACAATGCCGACTTAAGTACAAGAGGACTGACACTCTAACTTTCTATGATTTGAACCTCTCCAGTGAGTCCAGTCTTAGATTCCGATGCTTCACTTCACGTTTACTGTATCCCTTGGACCTTCTTATTGACGATGAATTACAGAAATTGCATCCGAGTATAATACAAAATGCACAATGCCGACTTAAGTACAAGAGGACTGACACTCTAACTCTCAATGATTTGAACTTCTCCTGTGAGTCCAGTTTTAGATTCCGATGCTTCACTTCAGGTTTACTGTATCCCCTGTACCTTCGTATTGACGATGAATCACAGATATTGCATCCGAATTTAATACAATGGCACAATGCCGACATAAGTACAAGAGGACTGGCACTCTAACTCTCTATGACTTGAACTTCTCCTGTTAGTCCAGTTTTAGATTCCGATGCTTCACTTCAGGTTTACAGTATCGCTTGCAAATTCTTATTGACGACGAAACACAGAAATTGCATACGAATTTAATACAAAAGGCACAATGCCGACTTAAGTACAAGAGGACTGACACTCTCACTTTCTATGATATGAACCTCTCCTGTGAGTCCAGTTTTAGATTCCGATGCTTCACTTCAGGTTTACTGTATCCCTTGGACCTTCTTATTGACGATGAAACGCAGAAATTGCATCCGAATTTAATACAAAAGGCACAATGCCGACTTAAGTACAAGAGGACTGAAACTCTAACTTTCTATATTTTGAACCTCTCCTGTGAGTCCAGTTTTAGACTCCGATGCTTCACTTCAGGTTTACTATAACACCTGGGCCTTCTTATTGACGATAAAACACAGAAATTCCATCTGAATTTCATACTAAAGGCACAATGCCGACTTTTGTTCAAGAGTACTGACACTCTAACTTTCTATGATTCGAACCCCTCTTGTGTGTCCAGTTTTAGTTTCCGATGCTTCACTTCAGGTTTACTGTATCCCTTGCACCTTCTTATTGACGACGAAACACAGAAATTGCATCCGAATTTAATACAAAAGGCACAATTCCGACTTAAGTACAAGAGGATTGACACTCTCACTTTCTATGATATGCACCGCTCCTGTGAGTCCAGTTTTAGATTCCGATGCTTCACTTCAGGTTTACTGTATCCCTTGGACCTTCTTATTGACGATGAAACACTGAAATTGCATCCGAATTTAATACAAAAGGCACAATGCCGACTTAAGTACAAGAGGACTGACACTCTAACTTTCTATGACTTGAACCTCTTCTGGGAGTCCAGTTTTGGACTCCGATGCTTCACTTCAGGTTTACTGTATCCCTTGGGCCTTCTTATTGATGATGAAACACAGAAATTGCATCCGAATTTAATAAAAAAAGCACAATGCCGACTTAAGTACAAGAGGACTGACACTCTCACTTTCTGTGATTTGAACCTCTCCTGTGAGTCCAGTTTTAGATTCCGATGCTTCGCTTCCGGCATACTGTATCCCTTGGACCTTCTTATTGACGATGAATCACAGGAATTGAATCCGAATTTAATACAAAATGCACAATGCCGACTTAAGTACAAGAGGACTGACACTCTAACTCTCTATGATTTGAACCTCTTCTGTGGGTACAGTTTTAGAATCCAATGCTTCACTTCCGGTTTACTGTATCCCTTGGACCTTCTTATTGACGATGAAACACAGATATTGCATCCGAATTTGATACAAAAGTCACAATGCCGACTTAAGTACAAGAGGACTGACACTCTAACTTTCTATGATTTAAACCCCTCCTGTGAGTCCAGTTTTCGATTCCGATGCTTCACGTCCGGTTTGCTGTATCCCTTGGACCTTCTTATTGACGATGAAACACAGATATTGCATTCGAATTTAATACAAAAGTCACAATGCCGACTTAAGTACAAGAGGACTGACACTCTAACTTTCTATGATTTAAACCCCTCCTGTGAGTCCAGTTTTAGATTCCGATGCTTCACTTAGGGTTCACTGTATACCTTGAACCTTTTTATTGACGATGAAACACAGAAATTGCATCCGAATATAATACACAAGGCACAATGCCGACTTAAGAACAAGAGGACTGACACTCTAACATTCTATGATTTGAATCTCTCCTGTGAGACCAGATTTAGATTCCGATGCTTCACTTCAGGTTTACTGTATCCCTTGGACCTTCTTATTGATGATGAAACACAGAAAATGCATCCGAATTTAATACAAAACGCACAATGCCGACTTAAGTACAAGAGGACTGACACTCTAACTTTCTAAGATTTGAACCTCTCCTGTGAGTCCAGTTTTAGAGTCCGATGCTTCACTTCAGGTTTACTGTATCCCTTGGACCTTCTTATTGACGATGAATTACAGAAATTGCATCCGAATATATTACAAAAGGCGCAATGCCGACTTAAGTACAAGAGGACTGACACTTAAACTTTCTATGATTCGAACCTCTCCTGTGAGTCCAGTATTCGATTTCGATGCTTCACTTCAGGTTTAATATAACACTTGGGCCTTCTTATTGACGATAAAACACAGAAATTCCATCTGAATTTCATACAAAAGGCACAATGCCGACTTAAGTGCAAGAGTATTGACACTCTAACTTTCTATGTTTCGAACCCCTCTTGTGTGTCCAGTTTTAGTTTCCGATGCTTCACTTCAGGTTTACTGTATCCCTTGCACCTTCTTATTGACGACGAAACACAGAAATTGCATCCGAATTTAATACAAAAGGCACAATGCCGACTTAAGTACAAGAGGATTGACACTCTCACTTTCTATGATATGCACCGCTCCTGTGAGTCCAGTTTTAGATTCCGATGCTTCACTTCAGGTTTACTGTATCCCTTGGACCTTCTTATTGACGATGAAACACTGAAATTGCATCCGAATTTAATACAAAATTCACAATGACGACTTAAGTACAAGAGGACTGACACTCTCACTTTCTATGATATGAACCTCTCCTGTGAGTCCAGTTTTAGATTCCGATGCTTCACTTCAGGTTTACTGTATCCCTTGGACCTTCTTATTGACGATGAAACCCAGAAATTGCATCCGAATTTATTATAAAAGGCACAATGCCGACTTAAGTACAAGAGGACTGAAACTCTAACTTTCTATGATTTGAAACTCTCCTGTGAGTCCAGTTTATGATTCCGATGCTTCACTTCAGGTTTACTGTATCCCTTGGACCTTCATATTGACGATGAATCACAGAAATTGCATCCGAATTTAATACAAAATGCACAATGCCGACTTAAGTACAAGAGGACTGACACTCTAACTCTTTATGATTTGAACCTCTCCTGTGGGTCCACTTTTAGATTCTGATGATTCACTTCCGGTTTACTGTATCCCTTGGACCTCCTTATTGACGATGAAACACAGAAATTGCATCCGAATTTGTTACAAAAGCCACAATGCCGACTTAAGTACAAGACGACTGACACTCTCACTTTCTATGATTTGGGCCTCTGCTGTGAGTCCAGTTTTCGATTCCGATGCTTCACGTCCGGTTTGCTGTATCCCTTGGATCTTCTTATTGACGACGAAACACAGAAATTGCAACCGAATTTAGTACAAAAGGCACAATGCCGAGTTAAGTACAAGTGGACTGACGCTCTAACTTTCTATGATTTGAACCTCTCCTGTGAGTCCAGTATTCGATTTCGATGCTTCACTTCAGGTTTACTATAACACTTGGACCTTCTTATTGACGATAAAACACAGAAATTCCATCTGAATTTCATACAAAAGGCACAATGCCGACTTAAGTTCAAGAGTACTGACACTCTAACTATCTATGATTCGAACCCCTCGTGTGTGTCCAGTTTTGGATTCCGATACTTCACTTCACGTTTACTGTATCCCTTGGACCTTCTTATTGACGATGAATTACAGATATTGCATCCGAGTATAATACAAAATGCACAATGCCGACTTAAGTACAAGAGGACTGACACTCTAACTCTCTATGATTTGAACCTCTCCTGTGAGTCCAGTTTTAGATTCCGATGCTTCACTTCAGGTTTACTATATCCCTTGGACCTTCTTATTGACGATGAATCACAGAAATTGCATCCGATTTTACTACAAATTGCACTATGCCGACTTAAGTACAAGACGACTGACACTCTAACTCTCTATGATTTGAACCTCTCCTGTGTGTCCAGTTTTAGATTCCGATGCTTCACTTCAGGTTTACTGTATCCTTTGGTCCTTCTTATTGACGATGAAAAACAGAAATTGCATCCGAATTTAATACAAAAGGCACAATGCCGACTTAAGTACAAGAGGATTGACACTCTAACTTTCTATGATTTGAACCTCTCCAGTGAGTCCAGTTTTAGATTCCGATGCTTCACTTCACGTTTACTGTATACCTTGGACCTTCTTATTGACGATGAATAACAGAAATTGCATCCGAGTATAATACAAAATGCACAATGCCGACTTAAGAACAAGAGGACTGACACTCTAACTCTCTATGACTTGAACTTCTCCTGTTAGTCCAGTTTTAGATTCCGATGCTTCACTTCAGGTTTACAGTATCGCTTGCCCCTTCTTATTGACCACGAAACACAGAAATTGCATCCGAATTTAATACAAAAGGCACAATGCCGACTTAAGTACAAGAGGACTGACACTCTCACTTTCTATGATGTGAACCTCTCCTGTGAGTCCAGTTTTAGATTCCGATTCTTCACTTCAGGTTTACTATAACACTTGGGCCTTCTTATTGACGATAAAACACAGAAATTCCATCTGAATTTCATACAAAAGGCACAATGCCGACTTTAGTTCAAGAGTACTGACACTCTAACTTTCTATGATTCGAACCCCTCTTGTGTGTCCAGTTTTAGTTTCCGATGCTTCACTTCAGGTTTACTGTATCCCTTGCACCTTCTTATTGACGACGAAACACAGAAATTGCATCCGAATTTAATACAAAAGGCACAATTCCGACTTACGTACAAGAGGATTGACACTCTCACTTTCTATGATATGCACCGCTCCTGTGAATCCAGTTTTAGATTCCGATGCTTCACTTCAGGTTTACTGTATCCCTTGGACCTTCTTATTGACGATGAAACACTGAAATTGCATCCGAATTTAATACAAAAGGCACAATGCCGACTTAAGTACAAGAGGACGGAAACTCTAACTTTCTATGATTTGAACCTCTCCTGTGAGTCCAGTTATAGACTCCGATGCTTCACTTCAGCTATACTGTATCCCTTGGAACTTCTTATTGATGATTAAAAACAGAAATTGCATCCGAATTTAATAACAAAGGCACAATGCCGACTTAAGTACAAGAGGACTGACACTCTAACTTTCTACGATTTGAACCTCTCCTGTGAGTCCAGTTTTAGATTCCGATTCTTCACTTCAGGTTTACTGAATCCCTTGGACCTTCTTATTGACGATGAATCACAGAAATTGCATCCGAATTTAATAAAAAAAGCACAATGCCGACTTAAGTACAAGAGGACTGACACTCTCACTTTCTGTGATTTGAACATCTCCTGTGAGTCCAGTTTTAGATTCCGATGCTTCACTTCCGGCTTACTGTATCCCTTGGACCTTCTTATTGACGATGAATCACAGAAATTGCATCCGAATTTAATACAAAATGCACAATGCCGACTTAAGTACAAGAGGACTGACACTCTAACTCTCTATGAATTGAACCTCTTCTGTGGGTCCAGTTTTAGAATCCAATGCTTCACTTCCGGTTTACTGTATCCCTTGGACCTTCTTATTGACGATGAAACACAGATATTGCATCCGAATTTGATACAAAAGTCACAATGCCGACTTAAGTACAAGAGGACTGACACTCTAACTTTCTATGATTTAAACCCCTCCTGTGAGTCCAGTTTTCGATTCCGATGCTTCAAGTCCGGTTTGCTGTATCCCTTGGACCTTCTTATTGACGATGAAACACAGAAATTGCAACCGAATTTAGTACAGAAGGCACAATGCCGAGTTAAGTACAAGTGGACTGACACTCTAACTTTCTATGATTTGAACCACTCCTGTGAGTCCAGTATTCGATTCCGCTGCTTCACTTCAGGTTTACTGTAACACTTGGACCTTCTTATTGACGATGAAACACAGAAATTCCATCTGAATTTAATACAAAAGGCAACAATGCCGACTTAAGTTCAAGAGGACAGACATTCTAACTTTCTATGATTAGAACCCTTCCTGTGAGTCCAGTTTTAGTTTCCGATGCTTTACTTCAGGTTTACTGTATCCCTTGGATCTTCTTATTGACGATGAAACACAGAAATTGCATCCGAATTTAATACAAAAGGCACAATGCCGACTTAAGTACAAGAGGACTGACACTCTAACTTTCTATGATTTGAACCTATCCCGTGAGTCCAGTTTTAGATTCCGATGCTTCACTTAGGGTTCACTCGATACCTTGAACCTTTTTATTGACGATGAAACACAGAAATTGCATCCGAATATAATACACAAGACACAATGCCGACTTAAGAACAAGAGGACTGACACTCTAACATTCTATGATTTGAATCTCTCCTGTGAGTCCAGTTTTAGATTCCGATGCTTCACTTCAGGTTTACTGTATCCCTTGGACCTTCTTATTGAGGATGAAACACAGAAATTGCATCCGATTTTAATACAAAAGGCACAATGAAGATTTAAGTATAAGAGGACTGACACTCTCACTTTCTATGCTTTGAACCTCTCCTGTTAGTTCAGTTTTAGATTCCGATGCTTCACTTCAGGTTTACTGTATCCCTTGGACTATCTTATTGACGATGAATCCCAGAAATTGCATCCGAATTTAATACAAAGGCCACAATGCCGACTTAAGTACAAGAGGACTGACACTCTAACTTTCTATGATTTGAACCTTTCCTGTGAGTCCAGTTTTAGATTCCGATGCTTTACTTCAGGTTTAATGTATCCCTCGGACCTTCTTATTGACGATGAATTACAGAAATTGCATCGGAATATAATACAAAAGGCACAATGCCGACTTAAGTACAAGAAGACTGAAACTCTAACTCCTATGATTCGAACCTCTCCTGTGAGTTCAGATTTAGATTCCGATGCTTCACTTCAGGTTTACTGTATCCCTTGGACCTTCTTATTGACGAAGAATCACAGAAACTGCATCCCAATTTAATACAAAAAGCACAATGCCGATTTAAGTACAAGTGGACTGACACTCTAACTCTCTATGATTTGCACCTCTCCTGTGGGTCGAGTTTAAGATTCCGATGCTTCACTTCAGGTTTACTGTATCCCTTTGACCTTCTTATTGACGATGAAACACAGAAATTTCATCCGAATTTAATACAAAATGCACAATGCCGATTTAAGTACAAGTGGACTGACACTCTAACTCTCTAGGATTTGAACCTCTCCTGTGGGTCCAGTTTTAGATTCCGACGCTTCACTTCCGGTTTACTGTATCCCTTGGCCCTTCTTATTGACGATGAAACACAGAAATTGCATCCGAATTTGATACAAATGTCACAATGCCGACTTAAGTACAAGACTACTGACACTCTAACTTTCTATGATTTGAACCTCTCCTGTGAGTCCAGTATACGAGTCCGATGCTTCACTTCAGGTTTACTGTATCACTTGGACCTTCTTCTTGACGATGAAACACAGAAATTCCATCTGAATTTAATACAAAAGGCACATTGCCGACTTAAGTACAAGAGGACTGACACTCTAACTTTCTATGATTTGAACCTCTCCTGTGAGCCCAGTGTTAGATTCCGATACTTCACTTCAGGTTTACTGTATCCCTTGGACCTTCGCATTCACGATGAAACACAGAAACTGCATCCGAATTTAATACAAAAGGCACAATGCCGACATAAGTACAAGAGGACTGACACTCTAACTCTCTATTATTTGAACCTCTCCAGTGAGTCCAGTTTTAGAATCCGATATTTCACTTCAGGTTTACTGTATCTCTTGGTCCTTCTTATTGACGATGAAACACAGAAATTCCATCCGAATTTAATACAAAAGGCACAATAAAGACTTAAGTACAAGAGGACTGACACTCTCACTTTCTATGATTTGAACCTCTACTGTGAGTTCAGTTTTAGATTCTGATGCTTCACTTCAGGCTTACTGTATCCCTTGGACCTTCTTATTGACGATGAATCCCAGAAATTGCATCCGAATTTAATACAAAGGCCACAATGCCGACTTAAGTACAAGAGGACTGACACTCTAACTTTCTATGATTTGAACCTTTCCTGTGAGTCCAGTTTTAGATTCCGATGCTTCACTACAGGTTTAATGTATCCCTCGGACCTTCTTATTGACGATGAATTACAGAAATTGCATCTGAATATAATACAAAAAGCACAATGCCGACTTAAGTACAAGAGGACAGACACTCTAACTCTCTATGATTCGAACCTCTCCTGAGAGTCCAGATTTAGATTCCGATGCTTCACTTCCGGCTTACTGTATCCCTTGGACCTTCTTATTGACGATGATCACAGAAATTGCATCCGAATTTAATACAAAATGCACAATGTCGACTTAAGTACAAGAGGACTGACACTCTAACTCGCTATGATTTGGACCTCTTCTGTGGGTCCAGTTTTAGAATCCAATGCTTCACTTCCGGATTACTGTATCCCTTGGACCTTCTTATTGACGATGAAACACATATATTGCATCCGAATTTGATACAAAAGTCACAATGGCGACTTAAGTACTAGAGGACTGACACTCTAACTTTCTATGATTTAAACCCCTCATGTGAGTCCAGTTTTCGATTCCGATGCTTCACGTCCGGTTTGCTGTATCCCTTGGACCTTCTTATTGATGATGAAACACAGAAATTTCATCCGAATTTAATACAAAAAGCACAATGCCGACTTAAGTACAAGAGGACTGACACTCTCACTTTCTATGATTCGAACCTCTCCTGAGAGTCCAGATTTAGATTCCGATGCTTCACTTCCGGCTTACTGTATCCCTTGGACCTTCTTATTGACGATGAATCACAGAAATTGCATCCGAATTTAATACAAAATGCACAATGCCGACTTAAGTACAAGAGGACTGACACTCTAACTCGCTATGACTTGGACCTCTTCTGTGGGTCCAGTTTTAGAATCCAATGCTTCACTTCCGGTTTACTGTATCCCTTGGACCTTCTTATTGACGATGAAACACATATATTGCATCCGAATTTGATACAAAAGTCACAATGCCGACTTAAGTACAAGAGGACTGACACTCTAACTTTCTATGATTTAAACCCCTCCTGTGAGTCCAGTTTTCGATTCCGATGCTTCACGTCCGGTCTGCTGTACCCCTTCGACCTTCTTATTGGTGATGAAACACAGAAATTCCATCCGAATTTAATACAAAAGGCACAATAAAGACTTAAGTACAAGCGGACTGACACTCTCACTTTCTATGATTTGAACCTCTACTGTGAGTTCAGTTTTAGATTCTGATGCTTCACTTCAGGCTTACTGTATCCCTTGGACCTTCTTATTGACGATGAATCCCAGAAATTGCATCCGAATTTAATACAAATGGCACAATGCCGACTTAAGTACAAGAGGACTGACACTCTCACTTTCTATGATTTGAATCTCTCCTGTGAGTCCAGTTTTAGATTCCGATGCTTCACTTCAGGTTTACTGTACCCCTTCGACCTTCTTATTGGTGATGAAACACAGAAATTGCATCCGAATTTAATAAAAAAAGCACAATGCCGACTTAAGTACAAGAGGACTGACACTCTCACTTTCTGTGATTTGAACCTCTCCTGTGAGTCCAGTTTTAGATTCCGATGCTTCACTTCCGGCTTACTGTATCCCTTGGACCTTCTTATTGACGATGAATCACAGAAATTGCATCCGAATTTAATACAAAATGCACAATGCCGACTTAAGTACAAAAGGACTGACACTCTAACTCTCTATGATTTGAACCTCTTCTGTGGGTCCAGTTTTAGAATCCAATGCTTCACTTCCGGTTTACTGTATCCCTTGGACCTTCTTATTGACGATGAAACACAGAAATTGCAACCGAATTTAGTACAGAGGGCACAATGCCGAGTTAAGTACAAGAGGACTGACACTCTAACTTTCTATGATTTGAACCTCTCCTGTGAGTCCAGTATTCGATTCCGCTGCTTCACTTCAGGTTTACTGTAACACTTGGACCTTCTTATGGACGATGAAACACAGAAATTCCATCTGAATTTAATACAAAAGGCAACAATGCCGACTTAAGTTCAAGAGGACTGACATTCTAACTTTCTATGATTTGAACCCTTCCTGTGAGTCCAGTTTTAGTTTCCGATGCTTTACTTCAGGTTTACTGTATCCCTTGGATCTTCTTATTGACGATCAAACACAGAAATTGCATCCGAATTTAATACAAAAGGCACAATGCCGACTTAAGTACAAGAGGACTGACACTCTAACTTTCTATGATTTGAACCTATCCTGTGAGTCCAGTTTTAGATTCCGATGCTTCACTTAGGGTTCACTCGATACCTTGAACCTTTTTATTGACGATGAAACACAGAAATTGCATCCGAATATAATACACAAGACACATTGCCGACTTAAGAACAAGAGGACTGACACTCTAACATTCTATGATTTGAATCTCTCCTGTGAGTCCAGTTTTAGATTCCGATGCTTCACTTCAGGTTTACTGTATCCCTTGGACCTTCTTATTGAGGATGAAACACAGACATTGCATCAGATTTTAATACAAAAGGCACAATGAAGATTTAAGTACAAGAGGACTGACACTCTCACTTTCTATGCTTTGAACCTCTCCTGTTAGTTCAGTTTTAGATTCCGATGCTTCACTTCAGGTTTACTGTATCCCTTGGACCTTCTTATTGACGATGAATCCCAGAAATTGCATCCGAATTTAATACAAAGGCCACAATGCCGACTTAAGTACAAGAGGTCTGACACTCTAACTTTCCATGATTTGAACCTTTCCTGTGAGTCCAGTTTTAGATTCCGATGCTTTACTTCAGGTTTAATGTATCCCTCGGACCTTCTTATTGACGATGAATTACAGAAATTGCATCCGAATATAATACAAAAGGCACAATGCCGACTTAAGTACAAGAGGACTCAAACTCTAACTCCTATGATTCGAACCTCTCCTGTGAGTTCAGATTTAGATTCCGATGCTTCACTTCAGGTTTACTGTATCCCTTGGACCTTCTTATTGACGAAGAATCACAGAAACTGCATCCCAATTTAATACAAAAGGCACAATGCCGATTTAAGTACAAGTGGACTGACACTCTAACTCTCTATGATTTGCACCTCTCCTGTGGGTCCAGTTTAAGATTCCGATGCTTCACTTCAGGTTTACTGTATCCCTTTGACCTTCTTATTGACGATGAAACACAGAAATTACATCCGAATTTAATACAAAATGCACAATGCCGATTTAGTACAAGTGGACTGACACTCTAACTCTCTATGATTTGCACCTCTCCTGTGGGTCCAGTTTAAGATTCCGATGCTTCACTTCAGGTTTACTGTATCCCTTTGACTTTCTTATTGACGATGAAACACAGAAATTACATCCGAATTTAATACAAAAGGCACAATGCCGACATAAGTACAATAGGACTGACACTCTAACTTTCTGTGATTTGAACCTCTCCTGTGAGTCCAGTTTTAGACTCCGATGCTTCACTTCAGGTTTACTGTATCACTTGGACCTTCTTTTTGATGATGAAACACAGAAATTGCATCCGAATTTAATACAAAAAGCACAATGCCGACTTAAGTACAAGAGGACTGACACTCTCACTTTCTATGATTTGAACCTCTCCTGTGAGTCCAGTTTTAGATTCCGATGCATCACTTCAGGCTTACTGTATCTTTTGGACCTTCTTATTGACGATGAATCACAGAAATTGCATCCAAATTTAATACTAAATGCACAATGCCAACTTAAGTACAAGAGGACTGACACTGTAACTCTCTAGGATTTGAACCTCTCCTGTGGGTCCAGTTATAGATTCCGATGCTTCACTTCCGGTTTACTGTATCCCTTGGCCCTTCTTATTGACGATGAAACACAGAAATTGCATCCGAATTTGATACAAATGTCACAATGCCGACTTAAGTACAAATCTACTGACACTCTAACTTTCTATGATTTGAACCTCTCCTGTGAGTCCAGTATTCGAGTCCGATGCTTCACTTCAGGTTTACTGTATCACTTGGACCTTCTTATTGACGATGAAACACAGAAATTCCATCCGAATTTAATACAAAAGGCACAATAAAGACTTAAGTACAAGAGGACTGACACTCTCACTTTCTATGATTTGAACCTCTACTGTGAGTTCAGTTTTAGATTCTGATGCTTCACTTCAGGCTTACTGTATCCCTTGGACCTTCTTATTGACGATGAATCCCAGAAATTGCATCCGAATTTAATACAAAGGCCACAATGCCGACTTAAGTACAAGAGGACTGACACTCTAACTTTCTATGATTTGAACCTTTCCTGTGAGTCCAGTTTTAGATTCCGATGCTTCACTACAGGTTTAATGTATCCCTCGGACCTTCTTATTGACGATGAATTACAGAAATTGAATCTGAATATAATACAAAAAGCGCAATGCCGACTTAAGTACAAGAGGACTGACACTCTAACTCTCTATGATTCGAACCTCTCCTGAGAGTCCAGATTTAGATTCCGAAGCTTCACTTCAGGTTTACTGTATCCCTTGGACCTTCTTATTGACGATGAAACACAGAAATTGCATCCGAATTTAATACAAATGGCACAATGCCGACTTAAGTACAAGAGGACTGACACTCTCACTCTCTATGATTTGAATCTCTCCTGTGAGTCCAGTTTTAGATTCCGATGCTTCACTTCAGGTTTACTATACCCCTTCGACCTTCTTATTGATGATGAAACACAGAAAATGCATCCGAATTTAATACAAAAAGCACAATGCCGACTTAGGTACAAGAGGACTGACACTCTCACTTTCTATGATTTGAACCGCTCCTGTGAGTCCAGTTTTAGTTTCCGATGCTTTACTTCAGGTTTACAGTATCCCTTGGACCTTCTTATTGACGATGAAACACAGAAATTGCATCCGAATTTAATACAAAAGGCACAATGCCGATTTAAGTTCAAGAGGACTGACACTCTAACTTTCTATGATTTGAACCTCTCCTGTGAGTCCAGTTTTAGATTCCGATGCTTCACTTAGGGTTCACTGTATACCTTGAACCTTTTTATTGGCGATGAAACACAGAAATTGCATCCGAATATAATACAAAAGGCACAATGCCGACTTAAGTACAAGAGGACTGACACTCTAACTTTCTATGATTTGAATCTCACCTGTGAGTCCAGTTTTAGATTCCGATGCTTCACTTCAGGTTTACTGTATCCCTTGGACCTTCTTATTGAGGATGAAACACAGAAATTGCATCCGATTTTAATACAAAAGGCACAATGAAGATTTAAGTACAAGAGGACTGACACTCTCACTTTCTATGATTTGAACCTCTCCTGTGAGTTCAGTTTTTGATTCCGATGCTTCACTTCAATCTTACTGTATCCCTTGGACCTTCTTATTGACGATGAATCCCAGAAATTGCATCCGAATTTAATACAAAGGCCACAATGCCGACTTAAGTACAAGAGGACTGACACTCTAACTTTCTATGATTTGAACCTTTCCTGTGAGTCCAGTTTTAGATTCCGATGCTTTACTTCAGGTTTACTGTATCCCTCGGACCTTCTTATTGACAATGAATTACAGAAATTGCATCCGAATATAATACAAAAGGCACAATGCCGATTTAAGTTCAAGAGGACTGACACTCTAACTTTCTATGATTTGAACCTCTCCTGTGAGTCCAGTTTTAGATTCCGATGCTTCACTTAGGGTTCACTGTATACCTTGAACCTTTTTATTGACGATGAAACACAGAAATTGCATCCGAATATAATACAAAAGGCACAATGCCGACTTAAGAACAAGAGGACTGACACTCTAACTTTCTATGATTTGAATCTCACCTGTGAGTCCAGTTTTAGATTCCGATGCTTCACTTCAGGTTTACTGTATCCCTTGGACCTTCTTATTGAGGATGAAACACAGAAATTGCATCCGATTTTAATACAAAAGGCACAATGAAGATTTAAGTACAAGAGGACTGACACTCTCACTTTCTATGATTTGAACCTCTCCTGTGAGTTCAGTTTTTGATTCCGATGCTTCACTTCAATCTTACTGTATCCCTTGGACCTTCTTATTGACGATGAATCCCAGAAATTGCATCCGAATTTAATACAAAGGCCACAATGCCGACTTAAGTACAAGAGGACTGACACTCTAACTTTCTATGATTTGAACCTTTCCTGTGAGTCCAGTTTTAGATTCCGATGCTTTACTTCAGGTTTACTGTATCCCTCGGACCTTCTTATTGACAATGAATTACAGAAATTGCATCCGAATATAATACAAAAGGCACAATGCCGACTTAAGTACAAGAGGACTGAAACTCTAACTCTCTATGATTCGAACCTCTCCTGTGAGTTCAGATTTAGATTCCGATGCTTCACTTCAGGTTTACTGTATCCCTTGGACCTTCTTATTGACGATGAATCACAGAAACTGCATCCCAATTTAATACAAAAGGCACAATGCCGATTTAAGTACAAGTGGACTGACACTCTAACTCTCTATGATTTGCACCTCTCCTGTGGGTCCAGTTTAAGATTTCGATGCTTCACTTCATGTTTACTGTATCCGTTTGACCTTCTTTTTGACGATGAAACGCAGAAATTTCATCCGAATTTAATACAAAATGCACAATGCCGATTTAAGTACAAGTGGACTGACACTCTAACTCTCTATGATTTGCACCTCTCCTGTGGGTCCAGTTTAAAATTCCGATGCTTCACTTCTGGTTTACTTTATCCCTTTGACCTTCTTATTGACGATGAAACACAGAAATTTCGTCCGAATTTAATACAAAAGGCACAATGCCGACATAAGTACAAGAGGACTGACACTCTAACTTTCTGTGATTTGAACCTCTCCTGTGAGTCCAGTTTTGGACTCCGTTGCTTCACTTCAGGTTTACTGTATCACTTGGACCTTCTTATTGATGATGAAACACAGAAATTGCATCCGAATTTAATACAAAAAGCACATTGCCGACTTAAGTACAAGAGGACTGATACTCTCACATTCTATGATTTGAACCTCTCCTGTGAGTCCAGTATTAGATTCCGATGCTTCACTTCAGGCTTACTGTATCCCTTGGACCTTCTTATTGACGATGAATCACAGAAATTGCATCCAAATTTAATACTAAATGCACAATGCCAACTTAAGTACAATAGGACTGACACTCTTACTCTCTAGGATTTGAACCTCTCCTGTGGGTCCAGTTTTAGATTCCGATGCTTCACTTCCGGTTTGCTGTATCCCTTGGCCCTTCTTATTGACGATGAAACACAGAAATTGCTTCCGAATTTGATACAAATGTCACAATGCCGACTTAAGTACAAGACTACTGACACTCTAACTTTCTATGATTTGAACCTCTCCTGTGAGTCCAGTATTCGAGTCCGATGCTTCACTTCAGGTTTACTGTATCACTTGGACCTTCTTATTGACGATGAAACACAGAAATTCCATCTGAATTTAATACAAAAGGCACAATGCCGACTTAAGTACAAGAGGACTGACACTCTAACTTTCTATGATTTGAACCTCTCCTGTGAGCCCAGTGTTAGATTCCGATGCTTCACTTCAGGTTTACTGTATCCCTTGGACCTTCGCATTCACGATGAATCACAGAAACTGCATCCGAATTTAATACAAAAGGCACAATGCCGACATAAGTACAAGAGGACTGACACTCTAACTCTCTATGATTTGAACCTCTCCGGTGAGTCCAGTTTTAGATTCCGATGTTTCACTTCAGGTTTACTGTATATCTTGGACCTTCTTATTGACGATGAAACACAGAAATTGCATCCGAATTTAATACAAATGGCACAATGCCGACTTAAGTACAAGAGGACTGACACTCTCACATTCTATGATTTGAATCTCTCCTGTGAGTCCAGTTTTAGATTCCGATGCTTCACTTCACGTTTACTGTATCCCTTGGACCCTCTTATTGACGATGAATCACAGAAATTGCATCCGAATTTAATACAAAAAGCACAATGCCGACTTAAGTACAAGAGGACTGACACTCTAACTGTCTATGATTTGAACCTCTAATGTGGGTCCAGTTTTAGATTCCGATGCTTCACTTCAGGTTTACTGTATCACTTTGACCTTCTTATTGACGATGAAACACAGAAATTTCATCGGAATTTAATACAAAAGGCACAATGTCGACATAAGTACAAGAGGACTGACACTCTAACTTTCTATGATTTGAACCTCTCCTGTGAGTCCTGTTTTAGACTCCGATGCTTCACTTCAGGTTTACTGTATCCCTTGGACCTTCTTATTGATGATGAAACACAGAAAATGCATCCGAATTTAATACAAAAAGCACAATGCCGACTTAAGTACAAGAGGACTGACACTCTCACTTTCTATGATTTGAACCTCTCCTGTGAGTCCAGTTTTAGATTCCGATGCTTCACTCCAGGCTTACTGTATCCTTTGGACCTTCTTATTGACGATGAATCACAGAAATTGCATCCGAATTAAATACTAAATGCACAATGCCGACTTAAGTACAAGAGGACTGACACTCTAACTCACTATGATTTGAACCACTCCTGTGAGTCCAGTTTTAGATTCCGATGCTTCATTTCAGGTTTACTGTATCTCTAGGACCTTCTTATTGACGATGAAACACAGAAATTCCATCCGAATTTAATACAAAAGGCACAATGCCGACTTAAGTACAAGAGGACTCACACTCTCACTTTCTATGATTTGAACCTCTCCTGTGAGTTCAGTTTTAGATTGCGATGCTTCACTTCAGGTTTACTGTATCCCTTGGACCTTCTTATTGACGATGAATCCCAGAAATTGCATCCGAATTAAATACAAAGGCCACAATGCCGACTTAAGTACAAGAGGACTGACACTCTCACTTTCTATGATTTGAACCTCTCCTGTGAGTCCAGTTTTAGATTCCGATGCTTCACTTCAGTTTTACTGTATCCCTTGGACCTACTTATTGATGATGAAACACAGAAATGGCATCCAAATTTAATACAGAAGCACAATGCCGGCTTAAGTACAAGAGGACTGACACTCTCACTTTCTATGATTTGAACCTCTCTGTGAGTCCAGTTTTAGATTCCGATGCTTCACTTCAGGTTTTCTGTATCCCTTGGACCTTCGTATTGGCGGTGAATCACATAAATTGCATCCGAATTTAATACAAAAGGCACAATGCCGACTTAAGTACAAGAGGAAAGACACTCTAACTCTCTATGATTTGAACCTGTCCTGTGGGTCCAGTTTTAGATTCCGATGCTTCACTTCAGGTTTACTGTATCCCTTTGACCTTCTTATTGACGATGAAACACGGAAATTGCATCCGAATTTAATACACAAGGCACAATGCCGACATAAGTACAAGAGGACTGACAGTCAAACTTTCTATGATTTGATCCTTTCCTGTGAGTCCAGTTTTAGATTCCGATGCTTCACTTCAGGTTTAATGTATCCCTCGGAACTTCTTATTGACGATGAATTACAGAAATTGCATCCGAATATAATACAAAAGGCACAATGCCGACTTAAGTACAAGAGGACTGACACTCTAACTCTCTATGATTCGAACCTCTCCTGTGAGTCCAGATTTAGATTCCGATGCTTCACTAAAGGTTTACTGTATCCCTTGGACCTTCTTATTGACGATGAAACACAGAAATTGCATCCGAATTTAATACAAATGGCACAATGCCGACTTAAGAACAAGAGGACTGACACTCTCACTTTCTATGATTTGAATCTCTCCTGTGAGTCCAGTTTTTGATTCCGATGCTTCACTTCAGGCTTACTGTATCCCTTGGACCTTCTTATTGACGATGAATCACAGAAATTGCATCCGAATTTAATACTAAATGCACAATGCCGACTTAAGTACAAGAGGACTGACACTCTAACTCTCTATGATTTGAACCTCTCCTGTGGGTTCAGTTATACATTCGGATGCTTTACTTCCAGGTTACTGTATCCCTTGGACCTTCTTATTGACGATGAATCACAGAAATTGCATCCGAATTTGATACAAAAGTCACTATGCCGACTTAAGTACAAGAGGACTGACACTCTAACTCTCTATGATTTGAACCTCTCCTGTGAGTCCAGTTTTAGATTCCGATGCTTCACTTCAGGTTTACTGTACCTCTTGGCCCTTCTTATTGACGATGAAACACAGAAATTCCATCCGAATTTAATACAAAAAGCACAATGCCGACTTAAGTACAAGAGGACTCACGCTCTCACTTTCTATGATTTGAACCTCTCCTGTGAGTTCAGTTTTAGATTCCGATGCTTCACTTCAGGCTTACTGTATCCCTTGGACCTTCTTATTGACGATGAATCACAGAAATTGCATCCGAATTTAATACAAAAGGCACAATGCCAACATAAGTACAAGAGGACTGACACTCAAACTTTCTATGATTTGAATCTCTCCTGTGAGTCCAGTTTTAGATTTCGATGTTTCACTTGAGGTTTACTATAACCCTTGGACTTTCTTATTGACGATGAAACACAGAAATTGCATCCGAATTTGATACAAAAGTCACAATGCCGACTTAAGTACAAGAGGACTGACACTCTAACTCTCTATGATTTGAACCTCTCCTGTGAGACCAGTTATAGATTCCGATGCTTCACTCCAGGTTTACTGTATCCCTTTGACCTTCTTATTGACGATGAAACACGGAATTTGCATCCGAATTTAATACATAAGGCACAATGCCAACTTAAGTACAAGAGGACTGACACTCTAACTTTCTATGATTCGAACCTCTCCTGAGAGTCCAGTTTTAGACTCCGATGATTCACTTCATGTTTACTGTATAGCTTGGACGTTCTTATTGACGATGAAGCACAGAAATTGCATCCGAATTTAATACAAAAGGCACAATGCCAACATAAGTACAAGAGGACTGACACTCAAACTTTCTATGATTTGAATCTCTCCTGTGAGTCCAGTTTTAGATTTCGATGTTTCACTTGAGGTTTACTGTATACGTTGGACCTTCTTATTGACGATGACATACAGAAGTTGCATCCGAATTTAATACAAAAGGCACAATGCCGACTTAAGTACAAGAGG
The DNA here is from genome assembly GCF_023864345.2 of Schistocerca serialis cubense. Lineage (NCBI taxonomy): Eukaryota > Metazoa > Arthropoda > Insecta > Orthoptera > Acrididae > Schistocerca > Schistocerca serialis. The sequence goes on along the minus strand of NC_064647.1, from coordinate 20,605,785 downwards.
ACTGACACTCTAACTTTCTATGATTTGAACCTCTAATGTGGGTCCAGTTTTAGATCCCGATGCTTCACTTCAGGTTTACTGTATCCCTTTGACCTTCTTATTAACGATAAAACACAGAAATTTCATCCGAATTTAATACAAAAGGCACAATGCCGACTTAAGTACAAGAGGACTGACACTCTAACTTTCTATGATTTGAACCTCTCCTGTGAGTCCTGTTTTAGACTCCGATGCTTCACTTCAGGTTTACTGTATCCCTTGGACCTTCTTATTGACGATGAATCACAGAAATTGCATCCGAATTTAATACTAAATTAACAATGGCGACTTAAGTACAAGAGGACTGACACTCTAACTCTCTATGATTTGAACCTCTACTGTGGGTCCAGTTTTACATTCCGATGCTTCACTTCCGGTTTACTATATCCCTTGGACCTTCTTATTGACGATGAAACGCAGAAATTCCATCCGAATTTAATTCAAAAGGCACAATGCCGACTTAAGTACAAGAGGACTCACACTCTCACTTTCTATGATTTGAACCTCTCCTGAGAGTTCAGTTTTAGATTCCGATGCTTCACTTCAGGTTTACTGTATCCCTTGGACCTTGTTATTGACGATGAATTAGAGAAATTGCATCCGAATATAATACAAAAGGCACAATGCCGACGTAAGTACAAGAGGACCGACACTCTAACTTTCTATGATTTGAACCCCTAATGTGGGTCCAGTTTTATATCCCGATGCTTCACTTCAGGTTTACTGTATCCCTTTGACCTTCTTATTAACGATAAAACACAGAAATTTCATCCGAATTTAATACAAAAGGCACAATGCCGACATAAGTACAAGAGGACTGACACTCTAATTTTCTATGATTTGAACCTCTCCTGTGAGTCCTGTTTTAGACTCCGATGCTTCACTTCAGGTTTACTGTATCCCTTGGACCTTCTCATTGATGACGAAACACAGAAATTGCATCCGAAATTAATACTAAATGCACAATGCCGACTTAAGTACAAGAGGAATGACACTCTAACTCTCTATGATTTGAACCTCCCCTTTGGGTCCAGTTTTACATTTCGATGCTTCACTTCGGTTTACTGTATCCTTTGGACCTTCTTATTGACGATGAATCCCAGAAATTGTATCCGAAATAAATACAAAGGCCACAATGCCGACTTAAGTACAAGAGGACTGACACTCTAACTTTCTATGATATGAACCTTTCCTGTGAGTCCAGTTTTAGATTCCGATGCTTCACTTCAGGTTTAATGTATCCCTCGGACCTTCTTATTGACGATGAATTAGAGAAATTGCATCCGAATATAATACAAAAGGCACAATGCCGACGTAAGTACAAGAGGACTGCCACTCTAACTCTCTATGATTCGAACCTTTCCTGTGAGTCCAGATTTAGATTCCGATGCTTCACTTCAGGTTTACTGTATCCCTTGGACCTTCTTATTGACGATGAAGCACAGAAATTGCTCCGAATTTAATACAAAAGGTACAATGCCGACATAAGTACAAGTGGACCAACACTCTAATTTTCTATGATTTGAACCTCTCCTGTGATTCCAGTTTTAGACTCCGATGCTTCACTTCAGGTTTACTGTATCCCTTGGACCTTCTTATTGATGATGAAACACAGAAATTGCATCCGAATTTAGTACAAAAAGCACAATGCCGACTTAAGTACATGAAGACTGACACTCTCACTTTCTATGATTTGAACCTCTCGTGTGGGTCCAGTTTTAGATTCCGATTCTTCACTTCAGGCTTACTGTATCCCTTGGACTTTCTTATTGACGATGAATCACAGAAATTGCATCCGAATTTAATACAAAATGCACAATGCCGACTGAAGTACAAGAGGACTGACACTCTAACTCTCTATGATTTGAACATATCCTGTGGGTCCAGCCTTAGATTCCGATGCTTCACTTCCGGTTTACTGTATCCTTTGGACCTTCTTATTGACGATGAAACACAGAAATTGCATCCGAATTTCATACAAAAGTCACAATGCCGACTTAAGCACAAGAGGACTGACACTTTAACTTTCTATGATTTGAACCTCTCCTGTGAGTCCAGTATTCGATTCCGATGCTTCACTTCAGGTTTACTGTATCACTTGGACCTTCTTATTGACGATGAAACACAGAAATTCCATCTGAATTTTATACAAATGGCACAATGCCGACTTAAGTACAAGAGGACTGACACTCTAAATTTCTATGATTTGAACCTCTCCTGTGAGTCCAGTATTCGATTCCGATGCTTCACTTCAGGTTTACTGTATCACTTGGACCTTCTTATTTACGATGAAACACAGAAATTCCATCTGAATTTAATACAAAAGGCTCAATGCCGACTTAAGTACAAGCGGACTGACACTCTAACTTTCTATGATTTGAACCTCTCCTGTGAGTCCAGTATTAGATTCAGATGCTTCACTTAGGGTTTACTGTATACCTTGGACCTTCTTATTGACAATGAGACACAGAAACTGCATCCCATTTTAATACAAGAGGCGCAATTCCGACGTAAGTACAAGAGGACTGACACTCTCACTTTCTATGATTTGAACCTCTCCTGTGAGTCCAGTTGTAGATTCCGATGCTTCACTTCAGGTTCACTGTATCCCTTGGACCTTCGTATTGACGATGAATCACAGAAATTGCATCCCATTTTAATACAAAAGGCGCAATGCCCACGTAAGTACAAGAGGACTGACACTTTCACTTTCTATGATTTGAACCTCTCCTGTGAGTCCAGTTTTAGATTCCGATGCTTCACTTCAGGTTTACTGTATCCCTGGGATCTTCGTATTGACGATGAATCACAGAAATTGCATCCGAATTTAATACAAAGGGCACAATGCAGACATAAGTACAAGAGGACTTACACTCTAACTCTCTATGATTTGAACCTCTCCTGTGAGTCCAGTTTTAGATTCCGATGCTTCACTTCAGGTTTACTGTATCTCTTGGACGTTCTTATTGACGATGAAACACAGAAATTCCATCCGAATTTAATACAAAAGGCACAATGCCGACTTAAGTACAAGAGATCTCACACTGTCACTTTCTATGATTTGAACCTCTCCTGTGAGTTCAGTTTTAGATTCCGATGCTTCACTTCAGGTTTACTGTATCCCTTGGACCTTCTTATTGACGATGAATCCCAGAAATTGCATCCGAATTAAATGCAAAGTCCACAATGCCGACTTAAGTGCAAGAGGACTGACACTCTAACTTTCTATGATATGAACCTCTCCTGTGAGTCCAATTTTAGATTCCGATGCTTCTCTTCAGGTTTACTGTATCCCTTGGACCTACGTATTGATGATGAAACACAGAAATGGCATCTAAATTTAATACAAAAGGCACAATGCCGACTTAAGTACAAGAGGACTGACACTCTCGCTTTCTAAGATTTGAATCTCTCCTGTGAGTCCAGTTTTAGATTCCGATGCTTCACTTCAGGTTTACTGTATCCCTTGGACCTTCTTATTGACGATGAATCACAGAAATTGCATCCGAATTTAATACAAAATGCACAATGCCGACTTAAGTACAAGAGGACTGACACTCTAACTCTCTATGATTTGAACCTCTCCTGTGGGTCCAGTTTTAGATTAAGATGCTTCACTTCAGGTTTACTGTATCCCTTTGACCTTCTTATTGACGATGAAACACAGAAATTTCATCCGAATTTAATACAAAAGGTACAATGCCGACATAAGTACAAGTGGACCAACACTCTAATTTTCTATGATTTGAACCTCTCCTGTGATTCCAGTTTTAGACTCCGATGCCTCACTTCAGGTTTACTGTATCCCTTGGACCTTCTTATTGATGATGAAACACAGAAATTTCATCCGAATTTAATACAAAAAGCACAATGCCGACTTAAGTACAAGAGGACTGACACTCTCACTTTCTATGATTTGAACCTCTCGTGTGAGTCCAGTTTTAGATTCTGATGCTTCACTTCAGGCTTACTGTATCCCTTGGACCTTCTTATTGACGATGAATCACAGAAATTGCATCCGAATTTAATACAAAATGCACAATGCCGACTTAAGTACAAGAGGACTGACACTCTAACTCTCTATGATTTGAACATCTCCTGTGGGTCCAGCTTTAGATTCCGTTGCTTCACTTCCGGTTTACTGTATCCTTTGGACCTTCTTATTGACGATGAAACACAGAAATTGCATCCGAATTTGATACAAAAGTCACAATGCCGACTTAAGCACAAGAGGACTGACACTCTAACTTTCTATGATTTGAACCCCTCCTGTGAGTCCAGTATTCGATTCCGATGCTTCACTTCAGGTTTACTGTATCACTTGGACCTTCTTATTGACGATGAAGCACAGAAATTCCATCTGAATTTAATACAAAAGGCACAATGCCGACTTAAGTACAAGAGGACTGACACTCTAACATTCTATGATTTGAACTTCTCCTGTGAGTCCAGTATTCGATTCCGATGCTTCACTTCAGGTTTACTGTATCACTTGGACATTCTTATTGACGATGAAACACAGAAATTCCATCTGAATTAAATACAAAAGGCTCAATGCCGACTTAAGTACTAGAGGACTGACACTCTAACTTTCTATGATTTGAACCTCTCCTGTGAGTCCAGTTTTAGATTCAGATGCTTCACTTAGGGTTTACTGTATACCTTGGACCTTCTTATTGACAATGAGACACAGAAACTGCATCCCATTTTAATACAAGAGGCGCAATGCCGACGTAAGTACATGAGGACTGACACTCTCACTTTCTATGATTTGAACCTCTCCTGTGAGTCCAGTTGTAGATTCCGATGCTTCACTTCAGGTTTACTGTATCCCTTGGACCTTCGTATTGACGATGAATCACAGAAATTGCAACCCATTTTAATACAAAAGGCGCAATGCCCACGTAAGTCCAAGAGGACTGACACTTTCACTTTCTATGATTTGAATCTCTCCTGTGAGTCCACTTTTAGATTCCGATGCTTCACTTCAGGTTTACTGTATCCCTTGTACCTTCGTATTGACGATGAATCACAGAAATTGCATCCGAATTTAATACAAAGGGCACAATGCAGACATAAGTACAAGAGGACTGACACTCTAACTCTCTCTGATTTGAACCTCTCCTGTGAGTCCAGTTTTAGATTCCGATGCTTCACTTCAGGTTTACTGTATCTCTTGGACCTTCTTATTGACGATGAAACACAGAAATTCCATCCGAATTTAATACAAAAGGCACAATGCCGACTTAAGTACAAGAGGACTCACACTCTCACTTTCAATGATTTGAACCTCTCTTGTGAGTTCAGTTTTAGATTCCGATGCTTCACTTCAGGTTTACTGTATACGTTGGACCTTCTTATTGACGATGAAACACAGAAATTGCATCAGAATTTAATACAAAAGCCACAATGCCAATTGAAGTACAAGAGAACTGACACTCTAACTTTCTATGATTTGAACCTCTCTTGTGAGTCCAGTTTTAGATTCCGAAGCTTCACTTCAGGTTTACTGTATACCTTTGACATTCTTATTGACGATGAACCACAGAAATTGCATCCGAATTTAATACAAAAGGCACAATGCCGACTTAAGTACAAGAGGACGGACACTCTAACTTTCTATGATTTGAATCTCTCCTGTGAGTCCAGTTTTAGATTCCGATGCTTCACTTCAGGTTTACTGTATCCTTTGGACCTTCTTATTGACGATGAAACACAGAAATTGCATCCGAATTTCATACGAAAGTCTCAATGCCGACTTAAGCGCAAGAGGACTGACACTCTAACTTTCTATGATTTGAACCTCTCCTGTGAGTCCAGTATTCGATTCCGATGCTTCACTTCAGGTTTACTGTATCACTTGGACCTTCTTATCGACGATGAAACACAGAAATTCCATCTGAATTTAATACAAAAGGCACAATGCCGACTTAAGTACAAGAGGACTGACACTCTAACTTTCTATGATTTGAACCTCTCCTGTGAGTCCAGTATTCGATTCCGATGCTTCACTTCAGGTTTACTGTATCACTTGGACCTTCTTATTTACGATGAAACACAGAAATTCCATCTGAATTTAATACAAAAGGCTCAATGCCGACTTAAGTACAAGAGGACTGACACTCTAACTTTCTATGATTTGAACCTCTCCTGTGAGTCCAGTATTAGATTCAGATGCTTCACTTAGAATTTACTGTATACCTTGGACCTTCTTATTGACAATGAGACACAGAAACTGCATCCCATTTTAATACAAGAGGCGCAATGCCGACGTAAGTACAAGAGGACTGATACTCTCACTTTCTATGATTTGAACCTCTCCTGTGAGTCCAGTTGTAGATTCCGATGCTTCACTTCAGGTTCACTGTATCCCTTGGACCTACGTATTGATGATGAAACACAGAAATGGCATCCAAATTTAATACAAAAGCACAATGCCGACTTAAGTACAAGAGGACTGACACTCTCACTTTCTATGATTTGAACCTCTCTGTGAGTCCAGTTTTAGATTCTGCTGCTTCACTTCAGGTTTACTGTATCCCTTGGACCTTCTTATTGGCGATGAATCACAGAAATTGCATCCGAATTTAATACAAAAGGCACAATGCCGACATAAGTACAAGAGGACGGACACTCTAACTTTCTATGATTTGAATCACTCCTGTGAGTCCAGTTTTAGATTCCGATGCTTCACTTCAGGTTTACTGTATACGTTGGACCTTCTTATTGACGATGAAACACAGAAATTGCATCAGAATTTAATACAAAAGGCACAATGCCAACTGAAGTACAAGAGAACTGACACTCTAACTTTCTATGATTTGAACCTCTCTTATGAGTCCAGTTTTAGATTCCGAAGCTTCACTTCAGGTTTACTGTATACCTTTGACATTCTTATTGACGATGAACCACAGAAATTGCTTCCGAATTTAATACAAAAGGCACAATGCCGACTTAAGTACAAGAGGACGGACACTCTAACTTTCTATGATTTGAATCTCTCCTGTGAGTCCAGTTTTAGATTCCGATGCTTCACTTCAGGTTTACTGTATCCTTTGGAGCTTCTTATTGACGATGAAACACAGAAATTGCATCCGAATTTCATACAAAAGTCACAATGCCGACTTAAGCACAAGAGGACTGACACTCTAACTTTCTATGATTTGAACCTCTCCTGTGAGTCCAGTATTCGATTCCGATGCTTCACTTCAGGTTTACTGTATCACTTGGACGTTCTTATTGACGATGAAACACAGAAATTCCATCTGAATTTAATACAAAAGGCACAATGCCGACTTAAGTACAAGAGGACGGACACTCTAACTTTCTATAATTTGAATCTCTCCTGTGAGTCCAGTTTTAGATTCCGATGCTTCACTTCAGGTTTACTGTATACGTTGGACCTTCTTATTGACGATGAAACACAGAAATTGCATCAGAATTTAATACAAAAGGCACAATGCCAACTGAAGTACAAGAGAACTGACACTCTAACTTTCTATGATTTGAACCTCTCTTGTGAGTCCAGTTTTAGATTCCGAAGCTTCACTTCAGGTTTACTGTATACCTTTGACATTCTTATTGACGATGAATCACAGAAATTGCATCCCATTTTAATACAAAAGGCGCAATGCCCACGTAAGTACAAGAGGACTGACACTTTCACTTTCTATGATTTGAACCTTTACTGTGAGTCCATTTTTAGATTCCGATGCTTCACTTCAGGTTTACTGTATCCCTTGGACCTTCGTATTGACGATGAATCACAGAAAATGCATCCGAATTTAATACAAAGGGCACAATGCAGACATAAGTACAAGAGGACTCACACTGTCACTTTCTATGATTTGAACCTCTCCTGTGAGTTCAGTTTTAGATTCCGATGCTTCACTTCAGGTTTACTGTATCCCTTGGACCTTCTTATTGACGATGAATCCCAGAAATTGCATCCGAATTAAATGCAAAGTCCACAATGCCGACTTAAGTGCAAGAGGACTGACACTCTAACTTTCTATGATATGAACCTCTCCTGTGAGTCCAATTTTAGATTCCGATGCTTCTCTTCCGGTTTACTGTATCCCTTGGACCTACGTATAGATGATGAAACACAGAAATGTCATCCAAATTTAATACAAAAGGCACAATGCTGACTTAAGTACAAGAGGACTGACACTCTCGCTTTCTAAGACTTGAATCTCTCCTGTGAGTCCAGTTTTAGATTCCGATGCTTCACTTCAGGTTTACTGTATCCCTTGGACCTTCTTATTGACGATGAATCACAGATATTGCATCCGAATGTAATACAAAAGGCACAATGCCGACTTAAGTACAAGAGGACGGACACTCTAACTTTCTATGATTTGAATCTCTCCTGTGAGTCCAGTTTTAGATTCCGATGCTTCACTTCAGGTTTACTGTATCCTTTGGACCTTCTTATTGACGATGAAACACAGAAATTGCATCCGAATTTCATACAAAAGTCACAATGCCGACTTAAGCACAAGAGGACTGACACTCTAACTTTCTATGATTTGGGCCTCTCCTGTGAGTCCAGTATTCGATTCCGATGCTTCACTTCAGGTTTACTGTATCACTTGGACCTTCTTATTGACGATGAAACACAGAAATTCCATCTGAATTTAATACAAAAGGTACAATGCCGACTTAAGTACAAGAGGACGGACACTCTAACTTTCTATGATTTGAATCGCTCCTGTGAGTCCAGTTTTAGATTCCGATGCTTCACTTCAGGTTTACTGTATACGTTGGACCTTCGTATTGACGATGAAACACAGAAATTGCATCAGAATTTAATACAAAAGGCACAATGCCAACTGAAGTACAAGAGAACTGACACTCTAACTTTCTATGATTTGAACCTCTCTTGTGAGTCCAGTTTTAGATTCCGAAGCTTCACTTCAGGTTTAATGTATACCTTTGACATTCTTATTGACAATGAATCACAGAAATTGCATCCCATTTTAATACAAAAGGCGCAATGCCCACGTAAGTACAAGAGGACTGACACTCTCGCTTTCTAAGATTTGAATCTCTCCTGTGAGTCCAGTTTTAGATTCCGATGCTTCACTTCAGGTTTACTGTATCCCTTGGACCTTCTTATTGACGATGAATCACAGATATTGCATCCAAATTTAATACAAAATGCACAATGCCGACTTAAGTACAAGAGGACTGACACTCTAACTCTCTATGATTTGAACCTCTCCTGTGGGTCCAGTTTTAGATTCCGATGCTTCACTTCAGGTTTACTGTATCCCTTTGACCTTCTTATTGACGATGAAACACAGAAATTTCATCCGAATTTAATACAAAAGGTACAGTGCCGACATAAGTACAAGTGGACCAACACTCTAATTTTCTATGATTTGAACCTCTCCTGTGATCCCAGTTTTAGACTCCGATGCTTCACTTCAGGTTTACTGTATTACTTGGACCTTCTTATTGATGATGAATCACAGAAATTTCATCCGAATTTAATACAAAAAGCACAATGCCGACTTAAGTACAAGAGGACTGACACTCTCACTTTCTATGATTTGAACCTCTCGTGTGAGTCCAGTTTTAGATTCCGATGCTTCACTTCAGGCTTACTGTATCCCTTGGACCTTCTTATTGACGATGTATCACGGAAATTGCATCCGAATTTAATACAAAATGCACAATGCCGACTTAAGTACAAGAGGACTGACACTCTAACTCTCTATGATTTGAACATCTCCTGTGCGTCCAGCTTTAGATTCCGATGCTTCACTTCCGGTTTACTGTATCCTTTGGACCTTCTTATTGACGATGAAACACAGAAATTGCATCCAAATTTGATACAAAAGTCACAATGCCGACTTAAGCACAAGAGGACTGACACTCTAACTTTCTATGATTTGAACCTCTCCTGTGAGTCCAGTATTCGATTCCGATGCTTCACTTCAGATTTACTGTATCACTTGGACCTTCTTATTGACGATGAAACACAGAAATTCCATCTGAATTTAATACAAAAGGCACAATGCCGACTTAAGTACAAGAGGACTGACACTCTAACTCTCTATGTTTTGAACCTCTCCTGTGAGTCCAGTTTTAGATTCCGATGCTTCACTTCAGGTTTACTGTATCTCTTGGACGTTCTTATTGACGATGAAACACAGAAATTCCATCCGAATTTAATACAAAAGGCACAATGCCGACTTAAGTACAAGAGGACTCACACTGTCACTTTCTATGATTTGAACCTCTCCTGTGAGTTCAGTTTTAGATTCCGATGCTTCACTTCAGGTTTACTGGATCCCTTGGACCTTCTTATTGACGATGAATCCCAGAAATTGCATCCGAATTAAATGCAACGTCCACAATGCCGACTTAAGTGCAAGAGGACTGACACTCTAACTTTCTATGATATGCACCTCTCCTGTGAGTCCAATTTTAGATTCCGATGCTTCACTTCAGGTTTACTGTATACCTTTGACATTCTTATTGACGATGAACCACAGAAATTGCTTCCGAATTTAATACAAAAGGCACAATGCCGACTTAAGTACAAGAGGACGGACACTCTAACTTTCTATGATTTGAATCTCTCCTGTGGGTCCAGTTTTAGATTCCGATGCTTCACTTCAGGTTTACTGTATACGTTGGACCTTCTTATTGACGATGAAACACAGAAATTGCATCAGAATCTAATACAAAAGGCACAATGCCAACTGAAGTACAAGAGAACTGACACTCTAACTTTCTATGATTTGAACCTCTCTTGTGAGTCCAGTTTTAGATTCCGAAGCTTACTTCAGGTTTACTGTATACCTTTGACATTCTTATTGACGATGAACCACAGAAATTGCTTCCGAATTTAATACAAAAGGCACAATGCCGACTTAAGTACAAGAGGACGGACACTCTAACTTTCTATGATTTGAATCTCTCCTGTGAGTCCAGTTTTAGATTCCGATGCTTCACTTCAGGTTTACTGTATCCTTTGGACCTTCTTATTGACGATGAAACACAGAAATTGCATCCGAATTTCATACAAAAGTCACAATGCCGACTTAAGCACAAGAGGACTGACACTCTAACTCTCTATGATTTGAACCTCTCCTGTGAGTCCAGTATTCGATTCCGATGCTTCACTTCAGGTTTACTGTATCACTTGGACCTTCTTATTGACGATGAAACACAGAAATTCCATCCGAATTTAATACAAAAGGCACAATGCCGACTTAAGTACAAGAGGACTCACACTGTCACTTTCTATGATTTGAACCTCTCCTGTGAGTTCAGTTTTAGATTCCGATGCTTCACTTCAGGTTTACTGTATCCCTTGGACCTTCTTATTGACGATGAATCCCAGAAATTGCATCCGAATTAAATGCGAAGTCCACAATGCCGACTTATGTGCAAGAGGACTGACACTCTAACTTTCTATGATATGAACCTCTCCAGTGAGTCCAATTTTAGATTCCGATGCTTCTCTTCAGGTTTACTGTATCCCTTGGACCTACGTATTGATGATGAAACACAGAAATGGCTTCCAAATTTAATACAAAAGGCACAATGCCGACTTAAGTACAAGAGGACTGACACTCTCGCTTTCTAAGACTTGAATCTCTCCTGTGAGTCCAGTTTTAGATTCCGATGCTTCACTTCAGGTTTACTGTATCCCTTGGACCTTCTTATTGACGATGAATCACAGATATTGCATCCAAATGTAATACAAAAGGCACAATGCCGACTTAAGTACAAGAGGACGGACACTCTAACTTTCTATGATTTGAATCTCTCCTGTGAGTCCAGTTTTAGATTCCGATGCTTCACTTCAGGTTTACTGTATCCTTTGGACCTTCTTATTGACGATGAAACACAGAAATTGCATCCGAATTTCATACAAAAGTCACAATGCCGACTTAAGCACAAGAGGACTGACACTCTAACTTTCTATGATTTGAGCCTCTCCTGTGAGTCCAGTATTCGATTCCGATGCTTCACTTCAGGTTTACTGTATCACTTGGACCTTCCTATTGACGATGAAACACAGAAATTCCATCTGAATTTAATACAAAAGGCACAATGCCGACTTAAGTACAAGAGGACGGACACTCTAACTTTCTATGATTTGAATCGCTCCTGTGAGTCCAGTTTTAGATTCCGATGCTTCACTTCAGGTTTACTGTATACGTTGGACCTTCTTATTGACGATGAAACACAGAAATTGCATCAGAATTTAATACAAAAGGCGCAATGCCAACTAAAGTACAAGAGAACTGACACTCTAACTTTCTAAGATTTGAACCTCTCTTGTGAGTCCAGTTTTAGATTCCGAAGCTTCACTTCAGGTTTACTGTATACCTTTGACATTCTTATTGACAATGAATCACAGAAATTGCATCCCATTTTAATACAAAAGGCGCAATGCCCACGTAAGTACAAGAGGACTGACACTTTCACTTTCAATGATTTGAACCTCTCCTGTGAGTCCAGTTTTAGATTCCGATGCCTCACTTCAGGTTTACTGTATCCCTTGGACCTTCGTATTGACGATGAATCACAGAAAATGCATCCGAATTTAATACAAAGGGCACAATGCAGACTTAAGTACAAGAGGACTCACACTGTCACTTTCTATGATTTGAACCTCTCCTGTGAGTTCAGTTTTAGATTCCGATGCTTCACTTCAGGCTTACTGTATCCCTTGGACCTTCTTATTGACGATGAATCCCAGAAATTGCATCCGAATTAAATGCAAAGTCCACAATGCCGACTTAAGTGCAAGAGGACTGACACTCTAACTTTCTATGATATGAACCTCTCCTGTGAGTCCAATTTTAGATTCCGATGCTTCACTTCAGGTGTACTGTATCCCTTGGACCTACGTATTGATGATGAAACACAGAAATGGCATCCAAATTTAATACAAAAGGCACAATGCCGACTTAAGTACAAGAGGACTGACACTCTAGCTTTCTAAGATTTGAATCTCTCCTGTGAGTCCAGTTTTAGATTCCGATGCTTCACTTCAGGTTTACTGTATCCCTTGGACCTTCTTATTGACGATGATTCACAGATATTGCATCCGAATGTAATACAAAATGCACAATGCCGACTTAAGTACAAGAGGACTGACACTCTAACTCTCTATGATTTGAACCTCTCCTGTGGGTCCAGTTTTAGATTCCGATGCTTCACTTCAGGTTTACTGTATCCCTTGGACCTTCTTATTGACGATGTATCACGGAAATTGCATCCGAATTTAATACAAAATGCACAATGCCGACTTAAGCACAAGAGGACTGACACTCTAACTTTCTATGATTTGAACCTCTCCTGTGAGTCCAGTATTCGATTCCGATGCTTCACTTCAGGTTTACTGTATCACTTGGACCTTCTTATTGACGATGAAACACAGAAATTCCATCTGAATTTAATACAAAAGGCACAATGCCGACTTAAGTACAAGAGGACTGACACTCTAACTCTCTATGATTTGAACCTCTCCTGTGAGTCCAGTTTTAGATTCCGATGCTTCACTTCAGGTTTACTGAATCTCTTGGACGTTCTTATTGACGATGAAACACAGAAATGGCATCCAAATTTAATACAAAAGGCACAATGCCGACTTAAGTGCAAGAGGACTGACACTCTCGCTTTCTAAGATTTGAATCTCTCCTGTGAGTCCAGTTTTAGATTCCGATGCTTCACTTCAGGTTTACTGTATCCCTTGGACCTTCTTATTGACGATGAATCACAGATATTGCATCCGAATTTAATACAAAATGCACAATGCCGACTTAAGTACAAGAGGACTGACACTCTAACTCTCTATGATTTGAACCTCTCCTGTGGGTCCAGTTTTAGATTCCGATGCTTCACTTCAGGTTTACTGTATCCCTTTGACCTTCTTATTGACGATGAAACACAGAAATTTCATCCGAATTTAATACAAAAGGTACAGTGCCGACATAAGTACAAGTGGACCAACACTCTAATTTTCTATGATTTGAACCTCTCCTGTGATTCCAGTTTTAGACTCCGATGCTTCACTTCAGGTTTACTGTATTCCTTGGACCTTCTTATTGATGATGAATCACAGAAATTTCATCCGAATTTAATACAAAAAGCACAATGCCGACTTAAGTACAAGAGGACTGACACTCTCACTTTCTATGATTTGAACCTCTCGTGTGAGTCCAGTTTTAGATTCCGATGCTTCACTTCAGGCTTACTGTATCCCTTGGACCTTCTTATTGACGATGTATCACGGAAATTGCATCCGAATTTAATACAAAATGCACAATGCCGACTTAAGTACAAGAGGACTGACACTCTAACTCTCTATGATTTGAACATCTCCTGTGGGTCCAGCTTTAGATTCCGATGCTTCACTTCCGGTTTACTGTATCCTTTGGACCTTCTTATTGACGATGAAACACAGAAATTGCATCCGAATTTGATACAAAAGTCACAATGCCGACTTAAGCACAAGAGGACTGACACTCTAACTTTCTATGATTTGAACCTCTCCTGTGAGTCCAGTATTCGATTCCGATGCTTCACTTCAGGTTTACTGTATCACTTGGACCTTCTTATTGACGATGAAACACAGAAATTCCATCAGAATTTAATACAAAAGGCACAATGCCGACTTAAGTACAAGAGGACTGACACTCTAACTTTCTATGATTTGAACCTCTCCTGTGAGTCCAGTATTCGATTCCGATGCTTCACTTCAGGTTTACTGTATCACTTGGACCTTCTTATTGACGATGAAACACAGAAATTCCATCTGAATTTAATACAAAAGGCTCAATGCCGACTTAAGTACAAGAGGACTGACACTCTAACTTTCTATGATTTGAACCTCTACTGTGAGTCCAGTTTTAGATTCAGATGCTTCACTTAGGGTTTGCTGTATACCTTGGACCTTCTTATTGACAATGACCCACAGAAACTGCATCCCATTTCAATACAAGAGGCGCAATGCCGACGTAAGTACAAGAGGACTGACACTCTCACTTTCTATGATTTGAACCTCTCCTGTGAGTCCAGTTGTAGATTCCGATGCTTCACTTCAGGTTTACTGTATCCCTTGGACCTTCTTATTGACGATGAATCCCAGAAATTGCATCCGAATTTAATACAAAGGGCACAATGCAGACATAAGTACAAGAGGACTGACACTCTAACTCTCTCTGATTTGAACCTCTCCTGTGAGTCCAGTTTTAGATTCCGATGCT
The DNA here is from genome assembly GCF_023864345.2 of Schistocerca serialis cubense. Taxonomy (NCBI): domain Eukaryota; kingdom Metazoa; phylum Arthropoda; class Insecta; order Orthoptera; family Acrididae; genus Schistocerca; species Schistocerca serialis. Next base: position 20,590,507 of record NC_064647.1, on the reverse strand, counting down.
TCACTTCAGGTTTACTGTATCTCTTGGACCTTCTTATTGACGATGAAACATAGAAATTCCATCCGAATTTAATACAAAGGCCACAATGCCGACTTAAGTACAAGAGGACTGACACTCTAACTTTCTATGATATGAACTTCTCCTGTGAGTCCAATTTTAGATTCCGATGCTTCTCTTCAGGTTTACTGTATCCCTTGGACCTACGTATTGATGATGAAACACAGAAATGGCATCCAAATTTAATACAAAAGGCACAATGCCGACTTAAGTACAAGAGGACTGACACTCTCACTCTCTATGATTTGAACCTCTCTGTGAGTCCAGTTTTAGATTCTGCTGCTTCACTTCAGGTTTACCGTATCCCTTGGACCTTCTTATTGGCGATGAATCACAGAAATTGCATCCAAATTTAATACAAAAGGCACAATGCCGACATAAGTACAAGAGGACGGACACTCTAACTTTCTATGATTTGAATGTCTCCTGTGAGTCCAGTTTTAGATTCCGATGCTTCACTTCAGGTTTACTGTATACGTTGGACCTTCTTATTGACGATGAAACACAGAAATTGCTTCAGAATTAAATACAAAAGGCACAATGCCAACTGAAGTACAAGAGAACTGACACTCTAACTTTCTATGATTTGAACCTCTCTTGTGAGTCCAGTTTTAGATTCCGAAGCTTCACTTCAGGTTGACTGTATACCTTTGACATTCTTATTGACGATGAACCACAGAAATTGCATCCGAATTTAATACAAAAGGCACAATGCCGACTTAAGTACAAGAGGACTGACACTCTCTTTCTATGATTTGAACCGCTCCTGTGACTTCAGTTTTAGATTCCGATGCTACACTTCAGGTTTACTGTATCCCTTGGACCTTCGTATTGACGATGAAACACAGATATTGCATCCGAATTTAATACAAAAGGCACAATGCCGACATTAGTACAAGAGGACTGACACTCTAACTTTCTATGATTTGAACCTCTCCTGTGAGTCCAGTTTTTGATTCCGATGCTGTACTTCAGCTTTACTGTATACCTTGCACATTCTTATTGACGTGGAAACACAGAAATTGCATCGGAATTAAATTGAAAAGGCACAATGCCGACTTAAGTACAAGCGGACTGACACTCTAACTTTCTATGATTTGAACCTTCCTGTAAGTCCAGTTTTAGATTCCGATGCTTCACTTAAGGTTTACTGTATACCTTGCACCTTCTTATTGACGATGAAACACAGAAATTGCATCGGAGTTAAATTCAAAAGGCACAATGCCGACTTAAGTACATGAGGACTGACACGCTCACTTTCTATAATTTGAACCTCTCCTGTGATTCCAGTTTTAGATTCCGATGCTTCACTTCAGGTTTACTGTATCTCTTGGACGTTCTTATTGACGATGAAGCACAGAAATTCCATCCGAATTTAATACAAAAGGCACAACGCCGACTTAAGTACAAGAGGACTCACACTGTCACTTTCTATGATTTGAACCTCTCCTGTGAGTTCAGTTTTAGATTCCGATGCTTCACTTCAGGTTTACTGTATCCCTTGGACCTTCTTATTGACGATGAATCCCAGAAATTGCATCCGAATTAAATGCAAAGTCCACAATGCCGACTTAAGTGCAAGAGGACTGACACTCTAACTTTCTATGATATGAACCTCTCCTGTGAGTCCAATTTTAGATTCCGATGCTTCTCTTCAGGTTTACTGTATCCTTTGGAGCTTCTTATTGACGATGAAACACAGAAATTGCATCCGAATTTCATACAAAAGTCACAATGCCGACTTAAGCACAAGAGGACTGACACTCTAACTTTCTATGATTTGAACCTCTCCTGTGAGTCCAGTATTCGATTCCGATGCTTCACTTCAGGTTTACTGTATCACTTGGACGTTCTTATTGACGATGAAACACAGAAATTCCATCTGAATTTAATACAAAAGGCACAATGCCGACTTAAGTACAAGAGGACGGACACTCTAACTTTCTATAATTTGAATCTCTCCTGTGAGTCCAGTTTTAGATTCCGATGCTTCACTTCAGGTTTACTGTATACGTTGGACCTTCTTATTGACGATGAAACACAGAAATTGCATCAGAATTTAATACAAAAGGCACAATGCCAACTGAAGTACAAGAGAACTGACACTCTAACTTTCTATGATTTGAACCTCTCTTGTGAGTCCAGTTTTAGATTCCGAAGCTTCACTTCAGGTTTACTGTATACCTTTGACATTCTTATTGACGATGAATCACAGAAATTGCATCCCATTTTAATACAAAAGGCGCAATGCCCACGTAAGTACAAGAGGACTGACACTTTCACTTTCTATGATTTGAACCTTTACTGTGAGTCCATTTTTAGATTCCGATGCTTCACTTCAGGTTTACTGTATCCCTTGGACCTTCGTATTGACGATGAATCACAGAAAATGCATCCGAATTTAATACAAAGGGCACAATGCAGACATAAGTACAAGAGGACTCACACTGTCACTTTCTATGATTTGAACCTCTCCTGTGAGTTCAGTTTTAGATTCCGATGCTTCACTTCAGGTTTACTGTATCCCTTGGACCTTCTTATTGACGATGAATCCCAGAAATTGCATCCGAATTAAATGCAAAGTCCACAATGCCGACTTAAGTGCAAGAGGACTGACACTCTAACTTTCTATGATATGAACCTCTCCTGTGAGTCCAATTTTAGATTCCGATGCTTCTCTTCCGGTTTACTGTATCCCTTGGACCTACGTATAGATGATGAAACACAGAAATGTCATCCAAATTTAATACAAAAGGCACAATGCTGACTTAAGTACAAGAGGACTGACACTCTCGCTTTCTAAGACTTGAATCTCTCCTGTGAGTCCAGTTTTAGATTCCGATGCTTCACTTCAGGTTTACTGTATCCCTTGGACCTTCTTATTGACGATGAATCACAGATATTGCATCCGAATGTAATACAAAAGGCACAATGCCGACTTAAGTACAAGAGGACGGACACTCTAACTTTCTATGATTTGAATCTCTCCTGTGAGTCCAGTTTTAGATTCCGATGCTTCACTTCAGGTTTACTGTATCCTTTGGACCTTCTTATTGACGATGAAACACAGAAATTGCATCCGAATTTCATACAAAAGTCACAATGCCGACTTAAGCACAAGAGGACTGACACTCTAACTTTCTATGATTTGGGCCTCTCCTGTGAGTCCAGTATTCGATTCCGATGCTTCACTTCAGGTTTACTGTATCACTTGGACCTTCTTATTGACGATGAAACACAGAAATTCCATCTGAATTTAATACAAAAGGTACAATGCCGACTTAAGTACAAGAGGACGGACACTCTAACTTTCTATGATTTGAATCGCTCCTGTGAGTCCAGTTTTAGATTCCGATGCTTCACTTCAGGTTTACTGTATACGTTGGACCTTCGTATTGACGATGAAACACAGAAATTGCATCAGAATTTAATACAAAAGGCACAATGCCAACTGAAGTACAAGAGAACTGACACTCTAACTTTCTATGATTTGAACCTCTCTTGTGAGTCCAGTTTTAGATTCCGAAGCTTCACTTCAGGTTTAATGTATACCTTTGACATTCTTATTGACAATGAATCACAGAAATTGCATCCCATTTTAATACAAAAGGCGCAATGCCCACGTAAGTACAAGAGGACTGACACTCTCGCTTTCTAAGATTTGAATCTCTCCTGTGAGTCCAGTTTTAGATTCCGATGCTTCACTTCAGGTTTACTGTATCCCTTGGACCTTCTTATTGACGATGAATCACAGATATTGCATCCAAATTTAATACAAAATGCACAATGCCGACTTAAGTACAAGAGGACTGACACTCTAACTCTCTATGATTTGAACCTCTCCTGTGGGTCCAGTTTTAGATTCCGATGCTTCACTTAGGTTTACTGTATCCCTTTGACCTTCTTATTGACGATGAAACACAGAAATTTCATCCGAATTTAATACAAAAGGTACAGTGCCGACATAAGTACAAGTGGACCAACACTCTAATTTTCTATGATTTGAACCTCTCCTGTGATTCCAGTTTTAGACTCCGATGCTTCACTTCAGGTTTACTGTATTACTTGGACCTTCTTATTGATGATGAATCACAGAAATTTCATCCGAATTTAATACAAAAAGCACAATGCCGACTTAAGTACAAGAGGACTGACACTCTCACTTTCTATGATTTGAACCTCTCGTGTGAGTCCAGTTTTAGATTCCGATGCTTCACTTCAGGCTTACTGTATCCCTTGGACCTTCTTATTGACGATGTATCACGGAAATTGCATCCGAATTTAATACAAAATGCACAATGCCGACTTAAGTACAAGAGGACTGACACTCTAACTCTCTATGATTTGAACATCTCCTGTGCGTCCAGCTTTAGATTCCGATGCTTCACTTCCGGTTTACTGTATCCTTTGGACCTTCTTATTGACGATGAAACACAGAAATTGCATCCAAATTTGATACAAAAGTCACAATGCCGACTTAAGCACAAGAGGACTGACACTCTAACTTTCTATGATTTGAACCTCTCCTGTGAGTCCAGTATTCGATTCCGATGCTTCACTTCAGATTTACTGTATCACTTGGACCTTCTTATTGACGATGAAACACAGAAATTCCATCTGAATTTAATACAAAAGGCACAATGCCGACTTAAGTACAAGAGGACTGACACTCTAACTCTCTATGTTTTGAACCTCTCCTGTGAGTCCAGTTTTAGATTCCGATGCTTCACTTCAGGTTTACTGTATCTCTTGGACGTTCTTATTGACGATGAAACACAGAAATTCCATCCGAATTTAATACAAAAGGCACAATGCCGACTTAAGTACAAGAGGACTCACACTGTCACTTTCTATGATTTGAACCTCTCCTGTGAGTTCAGTTTTAGATTCCGATGCTTCACTTCAGGTTTACTGGATCCCTTGGACCTTCTTATTGACGATGAATCCCAGAAATTGCATCCGAATTAAATGCAACGTCCACAATGCCGACTTAAGTGCAAGAGGACTGACACTCTAACTTTCTATGATATGCACCTCTCCTGTGAGTCCAATTTTAGATTCCGATGCTTCACTTCAGGTTTACTGTATACCTTTGACATTCTTATTGACGATGAACCACAGAAATTGCTTCCGAATTTAATACAAAAGGCACAATGCCGACTTAAGTACAAGAGGACGGACACTCTAACTTTCTATGATTTGAATCTCTCCTGTGGGTCCAGTTTTAGATTCCGATGCTTCACTTCAGGTTTACTGTATACGTTGGACCTTCTTATTGACGATGAAACACAGAAATTGCATCAGAATCTAATACAAAAGGCACAATGCCAACTGAAGTACAAGAGAACTGACACTCTAACTTTCTATGATTTGAACCTCTCTTGTGAGTCCAGTTTTAGATTCCGAAGCTTACTTCAGGTTTACTGTATACCTTTGACATTCTTATTGACGATGAACCACAGAAATTGCTTCCGAATTTAATACAAAAGGCACAATGCCGACTTAAGTACAAGAGGACGGACACTCTAACTTTCTATGATTTGAATCTCTCCTGTGAGTCCAGTTTTAGATTCCGATGCTTCACTTCAGGTTTACTGTATCCTTTGGACCTTCTTATTGACGATGAAACACAGAAATTGCATCCGAATTTCATACAAAAGTCACAATGCCGACTTAAGCACAAGAGGACTGACACTCTAACTCTCTATGATTTGAACCTCTCCTGTGAGTCCAGTATTCGATTCCGATGCTTCACTTCAGGTTTACTGTATCACTTGGACCTTCTTATTGACGATGAAACACAGAAATTCCATCCGAATTTAATACAAAAGGCACAATGCCGACTTAAGTACAAGAGGACTCACACTGTCACTTTCTATGATTTGAACCTCTCCTGTGAGTTCAGTTTTAGATTCCGATGCTTCACTTCAGGTTTACTGTATCCCTTGGACCTTCTTATTGACGATGAATCCCAGAAATTGCATCCGAATTAAATGCGAAGTCCACAATGCCGACTTAAGTGCAAGAGGACTGACACTCTAACTTTCTATGATATGAACCTCTCCAGTGAGTCCAATTTTAGATTCCGATGCTTCTCTTCAGGTTTACTGTATCCCTTGGACCTACGTATTGATGATGAAACACAGAAATGGCTTCCAAATTTAATACAAAAGGCACAATGCCGACTTAAGTACAAGAGGACTGACACTCTCGCTTTCTAAGACTTGAATCTCTCCTGTGAGTCCAGTTTTAGATTCCGATGCTTCACTTCAGGTTTACTGTATCCCTTGGACCTTCTTATTGACGATGAATCACAGATATTGCATCCAAATGTAATACAAAAGGCACAATGCCGACTTAAGTACAAGAGGACGGACACTCTAACTTTCTATGATTTGAATCTCTCCTGTGAGTCCAGTTTTAGATTCCGATGCTTCACTTCAGGTTTACTGTATCCTTTGGACCTTCTTATTGACGATGAAACACAGAAATTGCATCCGAATTTCATACAAAAGTCACAATGCCGACTTAAGCACAAGAGGACTGACACTCTAACTTTCTATGATTTGAGCCTCTCCTGTGAGTCCAGTATTCGATTCCGATGCTTCACTTCAGGTTTACTGTATCACTTGGACCTTCCTATTGACGATGAAACACAGAAATTCCATCTGAATTTAATACAAAAGGCACAATGCCGACTTAAGTACAAGAGGACGGGACACTCTAACTTTCTATGATTTGAATCGCTCCTGTGAGTCCAGTTTTAGATTCCGATGCTTCACTTCAGGTTTACTGTATACGTTGGACCTTCTTATTGACGATGAAACACAGAAATTGCATCAGAATTTAATACAAAAGGCGCAATGCCAACTAAAGTCCAAGAGAACTGACACTCTAACTTTCTAAGATTTGAACCTCTCTTGTGAGTCCAGTTTTAGATTCCGAAGCTTCACTTCAGGTTTACTGTATACCTTTGACATTCTTATTGACAATGAATCACAGAAATTGCATCCCATTTTAATACAAAAGGCGCAATGCCCACGTAAGTACAAGAGGACTGGACACTTTCACTTTCAATGATTTGAACCTCTCCTGTGAGTCCAGTTTTAGATTCCGATGCCTCACTTCAGGTTTACTGTATCCCTTGGACCTTCGTATTTGACGATGAATCACAGAAAATGCATCCGAATTTAATACAAAGGGCACAATGCAGGACTTAAGTACAAGAGGACTCACACTGTCACTTTCTATGATTTGAACCTCTCCTGTGAGTTCAGTTTTAGATTCCGATGCTTCACTTCAGGCTTACTGTATCCCTTGGACCTTCTTATTGACGATGAATCCCAGAAATTGCATCCGAATTAAATGCAAAGTCCACAATGCCGACTTAAGTGCAAGAGGACTGACACTCTAACTTTCTATGATATGAACCTCTCCTGTGAGTCCAATTTTAGATTCCGATGCTTCACTTCAGGTGTACTGTATCCCTTGGACCTACGTATTGATGATGAAACACAGAAATGGCATCCAAATTTAATACAAAGGCACAATGCCGACTTAAGTACAAGAGGACTGACACTCTAGCTTTCTAAGATTTGAATCTCTCCTGTGAGTCCAGTTTTAGATTCCGATGCTTCACTTCAGGTTTACTGTATCCCTTGGACCTCTTATTGACGATGATTCACAGATATTGCATCCGAATGTAATACAAAATGCACAATGCCGACTTAAGTACAAGAGGGACTGACACTCTAACTCTCTATGATTTGAACCTCTCCTGTGGGTCCAGTTTTAGATTCCGATGCTTCACTTCAGGTTTACTGTATCCCTTGGACCTTCTTATTGACGATGTATCACGGAAATTGCATCCGAATTTAATACAAAATGGCACAATGCCGACTTAAGCACAAGAGGACTGACACTCTAACTTTCTATGATTTGAACCTCTCCTGTGAGTCCAGTATTCGATTCCGATGCTTCACTTCAGGTTTACTGTATCACTTGGACCTTCTTATTGACGATGAAACACAGAAATTCCATCTGAATTTAATACAAAAGGCACAATGCCGACTTAAGTACAAGAGGACTGACACTCTAACTCTCTATGATTTGAACCTCTCTGTGAGTCCAGTTTTAGATTCCGATGCTTCACTTCAGGTTTACTGAATCTCTTGGACGTTCTTATTGACGATGAAACACAGAAATGGCATCCAAATTTAATACAAAAGGCACAATGCCGACTTAAGTGCAAGAGGACTGACACTCTCGCTTTCTAAGATTTGAATCTCTCCTGTGAGTCCAGTTTTAGATTCCGATGCTTCACTTCAGGTTTACTGTATCCCTTGGACCTTCTTATTGACGATGAATCACAGATATTGCATCCGAATTTAATACAAAATGCACAATGCCGACTTAAGTACAAGAGGACTGACACTCTAACTCTCTATGATTTGAACCTCTCCTGTGGGTCCAGTTTTAGATTCCGATGCTTCACTTCAGGTTTACTGTATCCCTTTGACCTTCTTATTGACGATGAAACACAGAAATGTCATCCGAATTTAATACAAAAGGTACAGTGCCGACATAAGTACAAGTGGACCAACACTCTAATTTTCTATGATTTGAACCTCTCCTGTGATTCCAGTTTTAGACTCCGATGCTTCACTTCAGGTTTACTGTATTCCTTGGACCTTCTTATTGATGATGAATCACAGAAATTTCATCCGAATTTAATACAAAAAGCACAATGCCGACTTAAGTACAAGAGGACTGACACTCTCACTTTCTATGATTTGAACCTCTCGTGTGAGTCCAGTTTTAGATTCCGATGCTTCACTTCAGGCTTACTGTATCCCTTGGACCTTCTTATTGACGATGTATCACGGAAATTGCATCCGAATTTAATACAAAATGCACAATGCCGACTTAAGTACAAGAGGACTGACACTCTAACTCTCTATGATTTGAACATCTCCTGTGGGTCCAGCTTTAGATTCCGATGCTTCACTTCCGGTTTACTGTATCCTTTGGACCTTCTTATTGACGATGAAACACAGAAATTGCATCCGAATTTGATACAAAAGTCACAATGCCGACTTAAGCACAAGAGGACTGACACTCTAACTTTCTATGATTTGAACCTCTCCTGTGAGTCCAGTATTCGATTCCGATGCTTCACTTCAGGTTTACTGTATCACTTGGACCTTCTTATTGACGATGAAACACAGAAATTCCATCAGAATTTAATACAAAAGGCACAATGCCGACTTAAGTACAAGAGGACTGACACTCTAACTTTCTATGATTTGAACCTCTCCTGTGAGTCCAGTATTCGATTCCGATGCTTCACTTCAGGTTTACTGTATCACTTGGACCTTCTTATTGACGATGAAACACAGAAATTCCATCTGAATTTAATACAAAAGGCTCAATGCCGACTTAAGTACAAGAGGACTGACACTCTAACTTTCTATGATTTGAACCTCTACTGTGAGTCCAGTTTTAGATTCAGATGCTTCACTTAGGGTTTGCTGTATACCTTGGACCTTCTTATTGACAATGACCCACAGAAACTGCATCCCATTTCAATACAAGAGGCGCAATGCCGACGTAAGTACAAGAGGACTGACACTCTCACTTTCTATGATTTGAACCTCTCCTGTGAGTCCAGTTGTAGATTCCGATGCTTCACTTCAGGTTTACTGTATCCCTTGGACCTTCTTATTGACGATGAATCCCAGAAATTGCATCCGAATTTAATACAAAGGGCACAATGCAGACATAAGTACAAGAGGACTGACACTCTAACTCTCTCTGATTTGAACCTCTCCTGTGAGTCCAGTTTTAGATTCCGATGCTTCACTTCAGGTTTACTGTATCTCTTGGACCTTCTTATTGACGATGAAACATAGAAATTCCATCCGAATTTAATACAAAGGCCACAATGCCGACTTAAGTACAAGAGGACTGACACTCTAACTTTCTATGATATGAACTTCTCCTGTGAGTCCAATTTTAGATTCCGATGCTTCTCTTCAGGTTTACTGTATCCCTTGGACCTACGTATTGATGATGAAACACAGAAATGGCATCCAAATTTAATACAAAAGGCACAATGCCGACTTAAGTACAAGAGGACTGACACTCTCACTCTCTATGATTTGAACCTCTCTGTGAGTCCAGTTTTAGATTCTGCTGCTTCACTTCAGGTTTACCGTATCCCTTGGACCTTCTTATTGGCGATGAATCACAGAAATTGCATCCAAATTTAATACAAAAGGCACAATGCCGACATAAGTACAAGAGGACGGACACTCTAACTTTCTATGATTTGAATGTCTCCTGTGAGTCCAGTTTTAGATTCCGATGCTTCACTTCAGGTTTACTGTATACGTTGGACCTTCTTATTGACGATGAAACACAGAAATTGCTTCAGAATTTAATACAAAAGGCACAATGCCAACTGAAGTACAAGAGAACTGACACTCTAACTTTCTATGATTTGAACCTCTCTTGTGAGTCCAGTTTTAGATTCCGAAGCTTCACTTCAGGTTGACTGTATACCTTTGACATTCTTATTGACGATGAACCACAGAAATTGCATCCGAATTTAATACAAAAGGCACAATGCCGACTTAAGTACAAGAGGACTGACACTCTCTTTCTATGATTTGAACCGCTCCTGTGACTTCAGTTTTAGATTCCGATGCTACACTTCAGGTTTACTGTATCCCTTGGACCTTCGTATTGACGATGAAACACAGATATTGCATCCGAATTTAATACAAAAGGCACAATGCCGACATTAGTACAAGAGGACTGACACTCTAACTTTCTATGATTTGAACCTCTCCTGTGAGTCCAGTTTTTGATTCCGATGCTGTACTTCAGCTTTACTGTATACCTTGCACATTCTTATTGACGTGGAAACACAGAAATTGCATCGGAATTAAATTGAAAAGGCACAATGCCGACTTAAGTACAAGCGGACTGACACTCTAACTTTCTATGATTTGAACCTTCCTGTAAGTCCAGTTTTAGATTCCGATGCTTCACTTAAGGTTTACTGTATACCTTGCACCTTCTTATTGACGATGAAACACAGAAATTGCATCGGAGTTAAATTCAAAAGGCACAATGCCGACTTAAGTACATGAGGACTGACACGCTCACTTTCTATAATTTGAACCTCTCCTGTGATTCCAGTTTTAGATTCCGATGCTTCACTTCAGGTTTACTGTATCTCTTGGACGTTCTTATTGACGATGAAGCACAGAAATTCCATCCGAATTTAATACAAAAGGCACAACGCCGACTTAAGTACAAGAGGACTCACACTGTCACTTTCTATGATTTGAACCTCTCCTGTGAGTTCAGTTTTAGATTCCGATGCTTCACTTCAGGTTTACTGTATCCCTTGGACCTTCTTATTGACGATGAATCCCAGAAATTGCATCCGAATTAAATGCAAAGTCCACAATGCCGACTTAAGTGCAAGAGGACTGACACTCTAACTTTCTATGATATGAACCTCTCCTGTGAGTCCAATTTTAGATTCCGATGCTTCTCTTCAGGTTTACTGTATCCCTTGGACCTACGTATTGATGATGAAACACAGAAATGGCATCCAAATTTAATACAAAAGGCACAATGCCGACTTAAGTACAAGAGGACTGACACTCTCGCTTTCTAAGATTTGAATCTCTCCTGTGAGTCCAGTTTTAGATTCCGATGCTTCACTTCAGGTTTACTGTATCCCTTGGACCTTCTTATTGACGATGAATCACAGATATTGCATCCGAATTTAATACAAAATGCACAATGCCGACTTAAGTACAAGAGGACTGACACTCTAACTCTCTATGATTTGAACCTCTCCTGTGGGTCCAGTTTTAGATTCCGATGCTTCACTTCAGGTTTACTGTATCCCTTTGACCTTCTTATTGACGATGAAACACAGAAATTTCATCCGAATTTAATACAAAAGGTACAGTGCCGACATAAGTACAAGTGGACCAACACTCTAATTTTCTATGATTTGAACCTCTCCTGTGATTCCAGTTTTAGACTCCGATGCTTCACTTCAGGTTTACTGTATTCCTTGGACCTTCTTATTGATGATGAATCACAGAAATTTCATCCGAATTTAATACAAAAAGCACAATGCCGACTTAAGTACAAGAGGACTGACACTCTCACTTTCTATGATTTGAACCTCTCGTGTGAGTCCAGTTTTAGATTCCGATGCTTCACTTCAGGCTTACTGTATCCCTTGGACCTTCTTATTGACGATGTATCACAGAAATTGCATCCGAATTTAATACAAAATGCACAATGCCGACTTAAGTACAAGAGGACTGACACTCTAACTATCTATGATTTGAACATCTCCTGTGGGTCCAGCTTTAGATTCCGATGCTTCACTTCCGGTTTACTGTATCCTTTGGACCTTCTTATTGACGATGAAACACAGAAATTGCATCCGAATTTGATACAAAAGTCACAATGCCGACTTAAGCACAAGAGGACTGACACTCTAACTTTCTATGATTTGAACCTCTCCTGTGAGTCCAGTATTCGATTCCGATGCTTCACTTCAGGTTTACTGTATCACTTGGACCTTCTTATTGACGATGAAACACAGAAATTCCATCTGAATTTAATACAAAAGGCACAATGCCGACTTAAGTACAAGAGGACTGACACTCTAACTTTCTATGATTTGAACCTCTCCTGTGAGTCCAGTTTTAGATTCAGATGCTTCACTTAGGGTTTGCTGTATACCTTGGACCTTCTTATTGACAATGAGACACAGAAACTGCATCCCATTTTAATACAAGAGGCGCAATGCCGACGTAAGTACAAGAGGACTGACACTCTCACTTTCTATGATTTGAACCTCTCCTGTGAGTCCAGTTGTAGATTCCGATGCTTCACTTCAGGTTTACTGTATCCCTTGGACCTTCTTATTGACGATGAATCCCAGAAATTGCATCCGAATTTAATACAAAGGGCACAATGCAGACATAAGTACAAGAGGACTGACACTCTAACTCTCTCTGATTTGAACCTCTCCTGTGAGTCCAGTTTTAGATTCCGATGCTTCACTTCAGGTTTACTGTATCTCTTGGACCTTCTTATTGACGATGAAACACAGAAATTCCATCCGAATTTAATACAAAGGCCACAATGCCGACTTAAGTACAAGAGGACTGACACTCTAACTTTCTATGATATGAACCTCTCCTGTGAGTCCAATTTTAGATTCCGATGCTTCTCTTCAGGTTTACTGTATCCCTTGGACCTACGTATTGATGATGAAACACAGAAATGGCATCCAAATTTAATACAAAAGGCACAATGCCAACTTAAGTACAAGAGGACTGACACTCTCACTCTCTATGATATGAACCTCTCTGTGAGTCCAGTTTTAGATTCTGCAGCTTCACTTCAGGTTTACTGTATCCCTTGGACCTTCTTATTGGGAATGAATCACAGAAATTGCATCCAAATTTAATACAAAAGGCACAATGCCGACATAAGTACAAGAGGACGGACACTCTAACTTTCTATGATTTGAACCTCTCTTGTGAGTCCAGTTTTAGATTCCGAAGCTTCACTTCAGGTTGACTGTATACCTTTGACATTCTTATTGACGATGAAACACAGAAATTGCATCAGAATTTAATACAAAAGGGACAATGCCAACTGAAGTACAAGAGAACTGACACTCTAACTTTCTATGATTTGAACCTCTCTTGTGAGTCCAGTTTTAGATTCCGAAGCTTCACTTCAGGTTGACTGTATACCTTTGACATTCTTATTGACGATGAACCACAGAAATTGCATCCGAATTTAATACAAAAGGCACAATGCCGACTTAAGTACAAGAGGACTGACACTCTCTCTTTCTATGATTTGAACCGCTCCTGTGACTTCAGTTTTAGATTCCGATGCTACACTTCAGGTTTACTGTATCCCTTGGACCTTCGTATTGACGATGAAACACAGATATTGCATCCGAATTTAATACAAAAGGCACAATGCCGACATTAGTACAAGAGGACTGACACTCTAACTTTCTATGATTTGAACCTCTCCTGTGAGTCCAGTTTTTGATTCCGATGCTGTACTTCAGCTTTACTGTATACCTTGCACATTCTTATTGACGTGTGAACACAGAAATTGCATCGGAATTAAATTGAAAAGGCACAATGCCGACTTAAGTACAAGCGGACTGACACTCTAACTTTCTATGATTTGAACCTTCCTGTAAGTCCAGTTTTAGATTCCGATGCTTCACTTAAGGTTTACTGTATACCTTGCACCTTCTTATTGACGATGAAACACAGATATTGCATCGGAGTTAAATTCAAAAGGCACAATGCCGACTTAAGTACATGAGGACTGACACGCTCACTTTCTATAATTTGAACCTCTCCTGTGATTCCAGTTTTAGATTCCGATGCTTCACTTCAGGTTTAAGGTATCCCTTGGACCTTCTTATTGACGATGAATCACAGAAATTGCATCCGAATTTAATACAAAAGGCACAATGCCGACTTAAGTACATGAGGACTGACACGCTCACTTTCTATAATTTGAACCTCTCCTGTGATTCCAGTTTTAGATTCCGATGCTTCACTTCAGGTTTAAGGTATCCCTTGGACCTACTTATTGACGATGAATCACAGAAATTGCATCCGAATTTAATACAAAATGCACAATGCCGACTTAAGTACAAGTGGGCTGACACTCTAACTCCCCATGATTTGAACCTCTCCTGTGGGTCCAGTTTTAGATTCCGATGCTTCACTTCAGGTTTACTGTATCCCTTTTACCTTCTTATTGATGATGAAACACAGAAATTGCAACCGAATTTAGTACAAAAGGCACAATGCCGAGTTAGGTACAAGAGGACTGACACCATAATTTTCTATTATTTGAACATCTCCTGTGAGTCCAGTTTTAGATTCAGATGCTGCTCTTCAGGTTTACTGTATCACTTGGACCTGCTTATTGACGATGAAACACAGAAATTCCACCTGAATTTAATACAAAAGGCACAATGCAGACATAAGTTCAAGAGGACTGACGCTCTAAATTTCTTTGATTTGAACCTCCCTTGTGAGTCCACTTTTCGATTCCGATGCTTCACTTCATGTTTACTGTATACCTCGCTCCTTCTTATTGACGATGAAACAAAGAAATTGCATCCGAATTTAATACAAAGGCTCTATGCCGACTTAAGTACAAGAGGACACACACTCTAACTTTCTATGATTTAAGACTCTCCTGTGAGTCCAGTTTTAGATTCCGATGCTTCACTTCAGGTTTACTGTATACCTTGGACGTTCGTATTGACGACGAAGGACAGAAATTGCATCCGAATTTAATACAAAAGGCACAATGCCGACTTAAGTACAAGAGGGCTGTCACTCTAACTCTCTATGATTTGAACCTCTCCTGTGGGTCCACTTAAAATTCCGATGCTTCACTTCAGGTTTACTGTATCCCTTCGACCTTCTTATTGATGATGAAACACAGAAATTGCAACCGAATTTAGTACAAAAGGCACAATGCGGAGTTAAGTACAAGAGGACTGACACCATAATTTTCTATTATTTGAACCTCTCCTGTGAGTCCAGTTTTAGATTCAGATGCTGCTCTTCAGGTTTACTGTATCACTTGGTCCTTCTTATTGACGATGAAACACAGAAATTCCATCTGAATTTAATACAAAAGGAACAATGCCGACTTAAGTTCAAGAGGACTGACGCTCTAACTTTCTTTGATTTGAACCTCCCCTGTGAGTCCAGTTTACGATTCCGATGCTTCACTTCATGTTAACTGTATACCTCGGTCCTTCTTATTGACGATGAAACAAAGAAATTGCATCCGAATTTAATTCAAAAGTCTCTATGCCGACTTAAGTACAAGAGGACACACACTCTAACTTTCTATGATTTAAGACTCTCCTGTGAGTCCAGTTTTAGATTCCAAAGCTTCACTTCAGGTTTACTGTGTACCTTGGACCTTCTTATTGACGATGAACCTCAGAAATTGCATCCGACTTTAATACAAAAGGCACTATGCCGACTTAAGCCCAAGAGGACTGACACTCTCACTTTCTATGATTTAAACCGCTCCTGTGAGTCCAGTTCTAGAATCCGATGTTTCACTTCAGGTTTAGTGTATCACTTCGACCTTCGTATTGACGATGAAACACAGAGTTTGCATCCGAAATTAATACAAAATGCACAATGCCGACTTAAGTACAAGAGGGCTGACACTCTAAATCTTTATGATTTGATCCTCTCCTGTGGGTCCAGTTGTAGTTTCCGATGCTTCACTTCCGGTTTACTGTATCCCTTGGACCTTCTTATTGACGATGAAATACAGAAATTGCATCCGAATTTAATACAAAAGTCACAATGCCGACTTAAGTACAAGAGGACTGACTCTCTAACTTTCTATGATTTGAACCTCTCCTGTGAGTCCAGTTTTAGATTCCGATACTTCACTTCAGGTTTACTGTATACGTTGGACCTTCTTATTGACGATGAAACACAGGAATTGCATCAGAATTTAATACAAAAGGCACAATGCCAACTGAAGTAGAAGAGAACTGTGCACTCTTACTTTCTATGATATGAACCTCTCCTGCGAGTCCAGTTTTAGATCCCGAAGCTTCACTTCAGGTTTTCTGTATACCTTTGACCTTCTTATTGACGATGAACCTCAGAAATTGCATCCGAATTTAATACAAAAGGCACAATGCCGACTTAAGTACAAGAGGACTCACACTGTCACTTTCTATGATTTCAACCTCTCCTGTGATTCCAGTTTTAGATTCCGATGATTCACTTCAGGTTTACTGTATCCCTTGGACCTTCTTATTGACGATGAATCACAGAAATTGCATCCGGATTTAATACAAAATGCACAATGCCGACTTAAGTACAAGAGGGCTGACACTCTAACTCTCTATGATTTGAACCTCTCCTGTGGGTCCAGTTTTAGATTCCGATGCTTCACTTCAGGTTTACTGTATCCCTTTTACCTTCTTATTGATGATGAAGCACAGAAATTGCAACCGAATTTAGTACAAAAGGCACAATGCCGAGTTAGGTACAAGAGGACTGACACCATAATTTTCTATTATTTGAACCTCTCCTGTGAGTCCAGTTTTAGACTCAGATGCTGCTCTTCAGGTTTACTGTATCACTTGGACCTTCTTATTGACGATGAAACACAGAAATTCCATCCGAATTTAATACAAGTGGCACAATGCCGACTTTAGTACAAGAGGACTGACACTCTAACTTTCTATGATTTGAACCTCTCCTGTGAGTCCAGTTTTAGATTCCGATGCTTCACTTCAGGTTTAAGGTATCCCTTGGACCTTCTTATTGACGATGAATCACAGAAATTGCATCCGAATTTAATACAAAAGGCACAATGCCGACTTAAGTACATGAGGACTGACACGCTCACTTTCTATAATTTGAACCTCTCCTGTGATTCCAGTTTTAGATTCCGATGCTTCACTTCAGGTGTAAGGTATCCCTTGGACCTACTTATTGACGATGAATCACAGATATTGCATCCGAATTTAATACAAAATGCACAATGCCGACTTAAGTACAAGTGGGCTGACACTCTAACTCCCCATGATTTGAACCTCTCCTGTGGGTCCAGTTTTAGATTCCGATGCTTCACTTCAGGTTTACTGTATCCCTTTTACCTTCTTATTGATGATGAAACACAGAAATTGCAACCGAATTTAGTACAAAAGGCACAATGCCGAGTTAGGTACAAGAGGACTGACACCATAATTTTCTATTATTTGAACGTCTCCTGTGAATCCAGTTTTAGATTCAGATGCTGCTCTTCAGGTTTACTGTATCACTTGGACCTGCTTATTGACGATGAAACACAGAAATTCCACCTGAATTTAATACAAAAGGCACAATGCAGACATAAGTTCAAGAGGACTGACGCTCTAAATTTCTTTGATTTGAACCTCCCTTGTGAGTCCAGTTTTCGATTCCGATGCTTCACTTCATGTTTACTGTATACCTCGCTCCTTCTTATTGACGATGAAACAAAGAAATTGCATCCGAATTTAATACAAAGGCTCTATGCCGACTTAAGTACAAGAGGACACACACTCTAACTTTCTATGATTTAACACTCTCCTGTGAGTCCAGTTTTAGATTCCGATGCTTCACTTCAGGTTTACTGTATACCTTGGACGTTCGTATTGACGACGAAGGACAGAAATTGCATCCGAATTTAATACAAAAGGCACAATGCCGACTTAAGTACAAGAGGGCTGTCACTCTAACTCTCTATGATTTGAACCTCTCCTGTGGGTCCACTTAAAATTCCGATGCTTCACTTCAGGTTTACTGTACCCCTTCGACCTTCTTATTGATGATGAAACACAGAAATTGCAACCGAATTTAGTACAAAAGGCACAATGCGGAGTTAAGTACAAGAGGACTGACACCATAATTTTCTATTATTTGAACCTCTCCTGTGAGTCCAGTTTTAGATTCAGATGCTGCTCTTCAGGTTTACTGTATCACTTGGTCCTTCTTATTGACGATGAAACACAGAAATTCCATCTGAATTTAATACAAAAGGAACAATGCCGACTTAAGTTCAAGAGGACTGACGCTCTAACTTTCTTTGATTTGAACCTCCCCTGTGAGTCCAGTTTACGATTCCGATGCTTCACTTCATGTTAACTGTATACCTCGGTCCTTCTTATTGACGATGAAACAAAGAAATTGCATCCGAATTTAATACAAAAGTCTCTATGCCGACTTAAGCACAAGAGGACACACACTCTAACTTTCTATGATTTAAGACTCTCCTGTGAGTCCAGTTTTAGATTCCAAAGCTTCACTTCAGGTTTACTGTGTACCTTGGACCTTCTTATTGACGATGAACCTCAGAAATTGCATCCGACTTTAATACAAAAGGCACAATGCCGACTTAAGCCCAAGAGGACTGACACTCTCACTTTCTATGATTTAAACCGCTCCTGTGAGTCCAGTTCTAGAATCCGATGTTTCACTTCAGGTTTAGTGTATCACTTCGACCTTCGTATTGACGATGAAACACAGAGATTGCATCCGAAATTAATACAAAATGCACAATGCCGACTTAAGTACAAGAGGGCTGACACTCTAAATCTTTATGATTTGATCCTCTCCTGTGGGTCCAGTTGTAGTTTCCGATGCTTCACTTCCGGTTTACTGTATCCCTTGGACCTTCTTATTGACGATGAAATACAGAAATTGCATCCGAATTTAATACAAAAGTCACAATGCCGACTTAAGTACAAGAGGACTGACTCTCTAACTTTCTATGATTTGAACCTCTCCTGTGAGTCCAGTTTTAGATTCCGATACTTCACTTCAGGTTTACTGTATACGTTGGACCTTCTTATTGACGATGAAACACAGGAATTGCATCAGAATTTAATACAAAAGGCACAATGCCAACTGAAGTAGAAGAGAACTGTGCACTCTTACTTTCTATGATATGAACCTCTCCTGCGAGTCCAGTCTTAGATCCCGAAGCTTCACTTCAGGTTTTCTGTATACCTTTGACCTTCTTATTGACGATGAACCTCAGAAATTGCATCCGAATATAATACAAAAGGCACAATGCCGACTTAAGTACAAGAGGACTGACACTGTCACTTTCTATGATTTCAACCTCTCCTGTGATTCCAGTTTTAGATTCCGATGATTCACTTCAGGTTTACTGTATCCCTTGGACCTTCTTATTGACGATGAATCACAGAAATTGCATCCGGATTTAATACAAAATGCACAATGCCGACTTAAGTACAAGAGGGCTGACACTCTAACTCTCTATGATTTGAACCTCTCCTGTGGGTCCAGTTTTAGATTACGATGCTTCACTTCAGGTTTACTGTATCCCTTTTACCTTCTTATTGATGATGAAGCACAGAAATTGCAACCGAATTTAGTACAAAAGGCACAATGCCGAGTTAGGTACAAGAGGACTGACACCATAATTTTCTATTATTTGAACCTCTCCTGTGAGTCCAGTTTTAGATTCCGATACTTCACTTCAGGTTTACTGTATACGTTGGACCTTCTTATTGACGATGAAACACAGGAATTGCATCAGAATTTAATACAAAAGGCACAATGCCAACTGAAGTAGAAGAGAACTGTGCACTCTTACTTTCTATGATATGAACCTCTCCTGCGAGTCCAGTTTTAGATCCCGAAGCTTCACTTCAGGTTTTCTGTATACCTTTGACCTTCTTATTGACGATGAACCTCAGAAATTGCATCCGAATATAATACAAAAGGCACAATGCCGACTTAAATACAAGAGGACTGACACTGTCACTTTCTATGATTTCAACCTCTCCTGTGATTCCAGTTTTAGATTCCGATGATTCACTTCAGGTTTACTGTATCCCTTGGACCTTCTTATTGACGATGAATCACAGAAATTGCATCCGGATTTAATACAAAATGCACAATGCCGACTTAAGTACAAGAGGGCTGACACTCTAACTCTCTATGATTTGAACCTCTCCTGTGGGTCCAGTTTTAGATTACGATGCTTCACTTCAGGTTTACTGTATCCCTTTTACCTTCTTATTGACGATGAATCACAGAAATTGCATCCGGATTTAATACAAAATGCACAATGCCGACTTAAGTACAAGAGGGCTGACACTCTAACTCTCTATGATTTGAACCTCTCCTGTGGGTCCAGTTTTAGATTCCGATGCTTCACTTCAGGTTTACTGTATCCCTTGGACCTTCTTATTGACGGTGAATCACAGTAATTGAATCAGAATTTAATACTAAATGCACAATGCCGACTTAAGTACAAGAGGACTGACACTCTCACTTTCTATGATATGAACCTCTCCTGTGAGTCCAGTTTTAGATTCCGATGCTTCACTTCAGGTTTACTGTATCCCTTTGACCTTCTTATTGACGATGAAACACAGTAATTGCATCCGAATATAATACATAAGGCACAATGCCGAAGTAAGTACAAGAGGACTGACACTCTAACTTTCTATGATTTGAACCTCTCCTGTAAGTCCAGTTTTAGATTCCGATGCTTCACTTCAGGTTTACTGTATATCTTGCACCTTCTTATTGACGATGAAACACAGAAATTGCATCGGAATTAAATTCAAAAGGCATAATGCCGACTTACGTACAAGAGGACTGACACTCTAACTTTCTATGATATGAACCTCTCCTGTGAGTCCAGTTTTAGATTCCGATGCTCCACTTCAGGTTACAGCATCCCTTGGACCTTCTTATTGACGATGAAACACAGAAATTGCATCCGATTTAATACAAAAGTCAAAATGCCGACTTAAGTACAAGAGGACTGACACTCTCACTTTCTATGATATGAACCTCTCACGTGAGTCCAGTTTTAGATTCCGATGCTTCACTTCAGGTTTACTGTATCCCTTGGACCTTCTTATTGACGATGAAACACAGAAATAGAATCCGAATTTAATACAAAAGGCACAATGCCGACTTAAGTACAAGAGGACTGACACTCTAACTTTCTATGATTTGAACCTCTCCTGTGAGTCCAGTTTTAGACTCCGATGCTTCCCTTCAGGTTTACTGTATCCCTTGGACCTTCTTATTGATGATGAAACACAGAAATTGCATCCGAATTTAGTACAAAAGGCACAATGCCGAGTTAAGTACAAGAGGACTGACACCATAATTTTCTATTATTTGAACCTCTCCTGTGAGTGCAGTTTTAGATTAAGATGCTTCACTTCAGGTTTACTGCATCCCTTGGAACTTCTTATTGACGATGAAACACAGAAATAGAATCCGAATTTAATACAAATGGCACAGTGCCGACTTAAGTACATGAGGACTGACACTCACACTTTCTATGGTTTGAACCTCTCCTGTGATTCCAGTTTTAGATTCCGATGATTCACTTCAGGTTTACTGTATCCCTTGGACCTTCTTATTGACGATGAATCACAGAAATTGCATCCGAATTTAATACAAAATGCACAATGCCGACTTAAGTACAAGGGGGCTGACACTCTAACTCTCTATGATTTGAACCTCTCCTGTGGGTCCAGTTTTAGATTCCGATGCTTCACTTCAGGTTTACTGTATCCCTTTTACCTTCTTATTGATGATGAAGCACAGAAATTGCAACCGAATTTAGTACAAAAGGCACAATGCCGAGTTAGGTACAAGAGGACTGACACCATAATTTTCTATTATTTGAACCTCTCCTGTGAGTCCAGTTTTAGATTCCGATGTTGTACTTCAGGTTTACTGTATACCTTGGACCTTCTTATTGACGATGAAACACCGAAATTGCAACAGAATTAAATTCAAAAGGCACAATGCCAACTGAAGTACAAGAGAAGTGACACTCTAACTTTCTATGATTTGAACCTCTCCTGTGAGTCCAGTTTTAGATTCCGAAGCTTCACTTCAGGTTTACTGTATACCTTTGACATTCTTATTGACGATGAACCACAGAAATTGCATCCGAATTTAATACAAAAGGCACAATGGCGACTTAAGTACAAGAGGACTGACACTCTCACTTTCTATGATATGAACCTCTCCTGTGAGTCCAGTTTTAGATTCCGATGCTTCACTTCCGGGTTACTGTATCCCTTGGACCTTCTTATTGACGATGAAACACAGAAATAGAATCCGAATTTAATACAAAAGGCACAATGCCGTCTTAAGTACAAGAGGACTGTCACTCTAACTTTCTATGATTTGAACCTCTCCTGTGAGTCCAGTTTTAGACTCCGATGCTTCCCTTCAGGTTTACTGTATCCCTTGGACCTTCTTATTGATGATGAAACACAGAAATTGCATCCGAATTCAGTACAAAAGGCACAATGCCGAGTTAAGTACAAGAGGACTGACACCATAATTTTCTATTATTTGAACCTCTCCTGTGAGTCCAGTTTAAGATTCCGATGCTTCACTTCAGGTTTACTGTATCACTTGGACCTTCTTATTGACGATGAAACACAGAAACTGCATCCGAATTTAATACAAAAGGCACAATGCCGACTGAAGTACAAGTGGACTGACACTCTCACTTTCTATGATTTGAACCTCTCCTGTGAGTCCAGTTTTTGATTCCGATGCTTCACTTCAGGTTTACTGTATCCCTCGGACCTTCTTATTGACGATGAAACGAAGAAATTGCATCCGAATTTAATACAAAAGGCTCTATGCCGACTTAAGTACTAGAGGACACACACTCTAACTTTCTATGATTTAACACTCTCCTGTGAGTCCAGTTTTAGATTCCGATGCTTCACTTCAGGTTTACTGTATACCTCGGTCCTTCTTATTGACGATGAAACGAAGAAATTGCATCCGAATTTAATACAAGAGGCTCTATGCCGACTTAAGTACTAGAGGACACACACTCTAACTTTCTATGATTTAAGACTCTCCTGTGAGTCCAGTTTTAGATTCCGATGCTTCACTTCAGGTTTACTGTATACCTTGGACGTTCTTATTGACGATGAAGGACAGAAATTGCATCCGAATTTAATACAAAAGGCACAATGCCGACTTAAGTACAAGAGGGCTGACACTCTAACTCTCTATGATTTGAACCTCTCCTGTGGGTCCAGTTTTAGATTCCGATGCTTCACTTCAGGTTTACTGTACCCTTCGACTTTCTTATTGATGATGAAACACAGAAATTGCAACCGAATTTAGTACAAAAGTCACAATGCCGAGTTAAGTACAAGAGGACTGACCCCATAATTTGCTATTATTTGAACCTCTCCTGTGAGTCCAGTTTTAGATTCAGATGCTGCTCTTCAGGTTTACTATATCACTTGGACCTTCTTATTGACGATGAAACACAGAAATTCCATCTGAATTTAATACAAAAGGCACAATGCCGACTTAAGTTCAAGAGGACTGACGCTTTAACTTTCTTTGATTTGAACCTCCCCTGTGAGTCCAGTTTTCGATTCCGATGCTTCACTTCATGTTTACTGTATACCTCGGTCCTTCTTATTGACGATGAAACAAAGAAATTGCATCCGAATTTAATACAAAATTCTCCATGCCGACTTAAGTACAAGAGGACACACACTCTAACTTTCTATGATTTAAAACTCTCCTGTGAGTCCAGTTTTAGATTCCGAAGCTTCAATTCAGGTTTACTGTGTACCTTGGACCTTCTTATTGATGATTAACCTCAGAAATTGCATCCGACTTTAATACAAAAGGCACAATGCCGACTTAAGCCCAAGAGGACTGACACTCTCACTTTCTATGATTTGAGCCTCTCCTGTGAGTACAGTCCTAGATTCCGATGTTTCACTTCAGGTTTAGTGTATCCCTTCGACCTTCGTATTGACGATGAAACACAGAGATTGAATCTGAAATTAATACAAAATGCACAATGCCGACTTAAGTACAAGAAGGCTGACACTCTAACTCTTTATGATTTGAACCTCTCCTGTGGGTCCAGTTGTAGATTCCGATGCTTCACTTCCGGTTTACTGTATCCCTTGGACCTTCTTATTGACGATGAAACACAGAAATTGCATCCGAATTTAATACAAAAGTCACAATGCCGACTTAAGTACAAGAGGACTGACACTCTCACTTTCTATGATATGAACCTCTCCTGAGAGTCCAGTTTTAGATTCCGATGCTTCACTTCCGGGTTACTGTATCCCTTGGACCTTCTTATTGACGATGAAACACAGAAATAGAATCCGAATTTAATACAAAAGGCACAATGCCGACTTAAGTACAAGAGGACTGACACTCTAACTTTCTATGATTTGAACCTCTCCTGTGAGTCCAGTTTTAGACTCCGATGCTTCCCTTCAGGTTTACTGTATCCCTTGGACCTTCTTATTGATGATGAAACACAGAAATTGCATCCGAATTCAGTACAAAAGGCACAATGCCGAGTTAAGTACAAGAGGACTGACACCATAATTTTCTATTATTTGAACCTCTCCTGTGAGTCCAGTTTAAGATTCCGATGCTTCACTTCCGGTTTACTGTATCACTTGGACCTTCTTATTGACGATGAAACACAGAAACTGCATCCGAATTTAATACAAAAGGCACAATGCCGACTGACGTACAAGTGGACTGACACTCTCACTTTCTATGATTTGAACCTCTCCTGTGAGTCCAGTTTTTGATTCCGATGCTTCACTTCAGGTTTACTGTATCCCTCGGACCTTCTTATTGACGATGAAACGAAGAAATTGCATCCGAATTTAATACAAAAGGCTCTATGCCGACTTAAGTACTAGAGGACACACACTCTAACTTTCTATGATTTAACACTCTCCTGTGAGTCCAGTTTTAGATTCCGATGCTTCACTTCAGGTTTACTGTATATCTCGGTCCTTCTTATTGACGATGAAACGAAGAAATTGCATCCGAATTTAATACAAAAGGCTCTATGCCGACTTAAGTACTAGAGGACACACACTCTAACTTTCTATGATTTAAGACTCTCCTGTGAGTCCAGTTTTAGATTCCGATGCTTCACTTCAGGTTTACTGTATACCTTGGACGTTCTTATTGACGATGAAGGACAGAAATTGCATCCGAATTTAATACAAAAGGCACAATGCCGACTTAAGTACAAGAGGGCTGACACTCTAACTCTCTATGATTTGAACCTCTCCTGTGGGTCCAGTTTTAGATTCCGATGCTTCACTTCAGGTTTACTGTACCCTTCGACTTTCTTATTGATGATGAAACACAGAAATTGCAACCGAATTTAGTACAAAAGTCACAA
Organism: Schistocerca serialis cubense; assembly: GCF_023864345.2. Classification (NCBI taxonomy): domain Eukaryota; kingdom Metazoa; phylum Arthropoda; class Insecta; order Orthoptera; family Acrididae; genus Schistocerca; species Schistocerca serialis. Next base: position 20,564,614 of record NC_064647.1, on the reverse strand, counting down.
TGCCGAGTTAAGTACAAGAGGACTGACCCCATAATTTGCTATTATTTGAACCTCTCCTGTGAGTCCAGTTTTAGATTCAGATGCTGCTCTTCAGGTTTACTATATCACTTGGACCTTCTTATTGACGATGAAACACAGAAATTCCATCTGAATTTAATACAAAAGGCACAATGCCGACCTAAGTTCAAGAGGACTGACGCTTTAACTTTCTTTGATTTGAACCTCCCCTGTGAGTCCAGTTTTCGATTCCGATGCTTCACTTCATGTTTACTGTATCCCTCGGTCCTTCTTATTGACGATGAAACAAAGAAATTGCATCCGAATTTAATACAAAATTCTCCATGCCGACTTAAGTACAAGAGGACACACACTCTAACTTTTTATGATTTAAAACTCTCCTGTGAGTCCAGTTTTAGATTCCGAAGCTTATATTCAGGTTTACTGTGTACCTTGGACCTTCTTATTGATGATTAACCTCAGAAATTGCATCCGACTTTAATACAAAAGGCACAATGCCGACTTAAGCCCAAGAGGACTGACACTCTCACTTTCTATGATTTGGGCCTCTCCTGTGAGTACAGTCCTAGATTCCGATGTTTCACTTCAGGTTTAGTGTATCCCTTCGACCTTCGTATTGACGATGAAACACAGAGATTGAATCCGAAATTAATACAAAATGCACAATGCCGACTTAAGTACAAGAGGGCTGACACTCTAACTCTTTATGATTTGAACCTCTCCTGTGGGTCCAGTTGTAGATTCCGATGCTTCACTTCCGGTTTACTGTATCCCTTGGACCTTCTTATTGACGATGAAACACAGAAATTGCATCCGAATTTAATACAAAAGTCACAATGCCGACTTAAGTACAAGAGGACTGACACTCTAACTTTCTATGATTTGAACCTCTATTGTGATTCCAGTTTTAGATTCCGATGCTTCACTTCAGGTTTACTGTATACGTTGGACCTTCTTATTGACGATGAAACACAGAAATTGCATCAGAATTTAATACAAAAGATACAATGCCAACTGAAGTAGAAGAGAACTGTGCACTCTTACTTTCTATGATTTGAACCTCTCCTGTGAGTCCTGTTTTAGATCCCGATGCTTCACTTCAGGTTTACTGTATAACTTTGACCATCTTATTGACGATGTACCACAGAAATTGCATCCGAATTTAATACAAAAGGCACAATGCCGACTTAAGTACAAGAGGACTGACACTCTCACTTTCTATGATTTGAACCTCTCCTGTGAGTCCAGTTTTAGATTCCTATGCCACACTTCAGGTTTACTGTATCCCTTGGACCTTCTTATTGACGATGAAACACAGAAATTGCATCCGAATTTAAAGCAAGTGGCACAATGCCGACTTTAGTACAAGAGGACTGGCACTCTAACTTTCTATGATTTGAACCTCTCCTGTGAGTCCAGTTTTAGATTCCGATGCTGTACTTCAGGTTTACTGTATACCTTGGACCTTCTTATTGACGATGAAACACCGAAATTGCATCAGAATTAAATTCAAAAGGCACAATGCAAACTGAAGTACAAGAGAACTGACACTCTAATTTTCTATGATTTGAACCTCTCCTGTGAGTCCAGTTTTAGATTCCGAAGCTTCACTTCAGGTTTACTGTATCCCTTGGACCTTCTTATTGACGATGAATCACAGAAATTGCATCCGAATTTAATACAAAATGCACAATACCGACTTAAGTACAAGAGGGCTGACACTCTAACTCCCTATGATTTGAACCTCTCCTGTGGGTCCAGTTTTAGATTCCGATCCTTCACTTCAGGTTTACTGTATACCTTTTACCTTCTTATTGATGATGAAACACAGAAATTGCAACCGAATTTAGTACAAAAGGCAAAATGCCGAGTTAGGTACAAGAGGACTGACACCATAATTTTCTATTATTTGAACCTCTCCCGTGAGACCAGTTTTAGATCAGATGCTGCTCTTCAGGTTTACTGTATCACTTGGACCTTCTTATTGACGATGAAACACAGAAATTCCATCTGAATTTAATACAAAAGGCACAATGCCGACTTAAGTTCAAGAGGACTGACGCTTTAACTTTCTTTGATTTGAACCTCCCCTGTGAGTCCAGTTTTCGATTCCGATGCTTCACTTCATGTTTACTGTATACCTCGGTCCTTCTTATTGACGATGAAACGAAGAAATTGCATCCGAATTTAATACAAAAGGCTCTATGCCGACTTAAGTACTAGAGGACACACACTCTAACTTTCTATGATTTAAGACTCTCCTGTGAGTCCAGTTTTAGATTCCGATGCTTCACTTCAGGTTTACTGTATACCTTGGACGTTCTTATTGACGATGAAGGACAGAAATTGCATCCGAATTTAATACAAAAGGCACAATGCCGACTTAAGTACAAGAGGGCTGACACTCTAACTCTCTATGATTTGAACCTCTCCTGTGGGTCCAGATTTAGATTCCGATGCTTCACTTCAGGTTTACTGTACCCTTCGACCTTCTTATTGATGATGAAACACAGAAATTGCAACCGAATTTAGTACAAAAGTCACAATGCCGAGTTAAGTACAAGAGGACTGACACCATAATTTTCTATTATTTGAACCTCTCCTGTGAGTCCAGTTTTAGATTCAGATTCTGCTCTTCAGGTTTACTGTATCACTTGGACCTTCTTATTGACAATGAAACACAGAAATTGCATCCGAATTTAATACAAAAGGCACAATGCCGACTTAAGTACAAGAGGACTGACACTCTCACTTTCTATGATTTGAACCTCTCCTGTGAGTCCAGTTTTAGATTCCGATGCTACACTTCAGGTTTACTGTATCCCTTGGACCTTCGTATTGACGATGAACCTCAGAAATGGCATCCGACTTTAATACAAAAGGCACAATGCCGACTTAAGCCCAAGAGGACTGACACTCTCACTTTCTATGATTTGAACCTCTCCTGTGAGTACAGTCCTAGATTCCGATGTTTCACTTCAGGTTTAGTGTATCCCTTCGACCTTCGTATTGACGATGAAACACAGAGATTGCATCCGAAATTAATACAAAATGCACAATGCCGACTTAAGTACAAGAGGGCTGACACTCTAACTCTTTATGATTTGAACCTCTCCTGTGGGTCCAGTTGTAGATTCCGATGCTTCACTTCCGGTTTACTGTGTCCCTTGGACCTTCTTATTGACGATGAAACACAGAAATTGCATCCGAATTTAATACAAAAGTCACAATGCCGACTTAAGTACAAGAGGACTGACACTCTAACTTTCTATGATTTGAACCTCTCCTGTAAGTCCAGTTTTAGATTCCGATGCTTCACTTCAGGTTTACTGTATACGTTGGACCTTCTTATTGACGATGAAACACAGAAATTGCATCAGAATTTAATACAAAAGGCCCAATGCCAACTGAAGTACAAGAGAACTGTGCACTCTTACTTTCTATGATTTGAACCTCTCCTGTGAGTCCAGTTTTAGATCCCGAAGCTTCACTTCAGGTTTACTGTATAACTTTGACCTTCTTATTGACGATGTACCACAGAAATTGCATCCGAATTTAATACAAAAGGCACAATGCCGACTTAAGTACAAGAGGACTGACACTCTCACTTTCTATGATTTGAACCTCTCCTGTGAGTCCAGTTTTAGATTCCGATGCTACACTTCAGGTTTACTGTATCCCTTGGACCTTCGTATTGACGATGAAACACAGAAATTGCATCCGAATTTAATACAAGTGGCACAATGCCGACTTTAGTACAAGAGGACTGACACTCTAACTTTCTATGATTTGAACCTCTCCTGTGAGTCCAGTTTTAGATTCCGATGCTGTACTTCAGGTTTACTGTATACCTTGGACCTTCTTATTGACGATGAAACACCGAAATTGCATCAGAATTAAATTCAAAAGGCACAAGGAAATTGAAGTACAAGAGAACTGACACTCTAACTTTCTATGATTTGAACCTCTCCTGTGAGTCCAGTTTTAGATTCCGAAGCTTCACTTCAGGTTTACTGTATCACTTGGACCTTCGTATTGACGATGGAACACAGAAATTGCATCCGAATTTAATACAAAAGGCACAATGCCGACTTTAGTACAAGAGGACTGACACTCTAACTTTCTATGAATTGAACCTCTCCTGTGAGTCCAGTTTTAGACTCCGATCCTTCCCTTCAGGTTTACTGTATCCCTTGGACCTTCGTATTGATGATGAAACACAGAAATTGCATCCTAATTTAATACAAAAGGCACAATGCCGACTGAAGTACAAGTGGACTGACACTCTCACCTTCAATGATTTGAACCACTCCTGTGAGTCCAGTTTTAGATTCCGATGCTTCACTTCAGGTTTACTGTATCCCTTGGGCCTTCTTATTGACGATGAATCACAGTAATTGCATCCAAATTTAATACTAAATGCACAATGCCGACTTAAGTACAAGAGGACTGAGACTCTCACTTTCTATGATATGGACCTCTCCTGTGAGTCCAGTTTTAGATTCCGATGCTTCACTTCAGGTTTACTGTATACCTTGCACCTTCTTATTGACGATGAAACACAGAAATTGCATCGGAATTAAATTCAAAAGGCATAATGCCGACTTAAGTACAAGAGGACTGACACTCTAACTTTCTATGATATGAACCTCTCCTGTGAGTCCAGTTTTAGATTCCGATGCTTCACTTCAGGTTTACTGTATACCTTGCACCTTCTTATTGACGATGAAACACAGAAATTGCATCGGAATTAAATTCAAAAGGCATAATGCCGACTTAAGTACAAGAGGACTGACACTCTAACTTTCTATGATACGAACCTCTCCTGTGAGTCCAGTTTTAGATTCCGATGCTCCACTTCAGGTTACAGCATCCCTTGGACCTTCTTATTGACGATGAAACACATTAATTGCATCCGAATTTAATACAAGAGGCACAATGCTGACTTAAGTACTAGAGGACTGACACTCTCACTTTCTATGATATCAACCTCTCCCGTGGGTCCGGTTTTAGATTCTGATGCTTCACTTCAGGTTTACTGTATCCCTTGGACCATCTTATTGACGATGAAACACAGAAATTTCATCCGAATTTAATACAAAAGTCACAATGCCGACTTAAGAACAAGAGGACTGACACTCTCACTTTCTATGATATGAACCTCTCCTGTGAGTCCGGTTTTAGATTCCGATGCTTCACTTCAGGTTTACTGTATCCCTTGGACCTTCTTATTGACGATGAAACGCAGAAATAGAATCCGAATTTAATACAAAATGCACAATGTCGACTTAAGTATAAGAGGAGTGACACTCTCACTTTCTATGATTTGAACCTCTCCTGTGAGTCCAGTTTTAGATTCCGATCCTTCCCTTCAGGTTTACTGTATCCTTTGGACCTTCGTATTGATGATGAAACACAGAAATTGCATCCTAATTTAATACAAAAGGCACAATGCCGACTGAAGTACAAGTGGACTAACACTCTCACTTTCTATGATTTGAACCTCCCCTGTGAGTCCAGTTTTAGATTCCGGTGCTACACTTCAGGTTTACTGTATCCCTTGGACCTTCGTATTGACGATGAAACGCAAAAATTGCATCCGAATTTAATACAAGTGGCACAATGCCGACTTTAGTACAAGAGGACTGACACTCTCACTTTCTATGATTTGAACCTCTCCTGTGAGTCCAGTTTTAGATTCCGATGCTTCACTTCAGGTTTACTGTATCACTTGGACCTTCTTATTGACGATGAAACACAGAAATTGCATCCGAATTTAATACAAAAGTCACAATGCCGACTTAAGTACAAGAGGACTGACACTCTCACTTTCTATGATATGAACCTCTCCTGTGAGTCCAGTTTCAGATTCCGATGCTTCACTTCAGGTTTACTGTATCCCTAGGACCTTCTTATTGACGATGAAACACAGAAATTGCATCCGAATTTAATACAAAATGCACAATGCCGACTTAAGTACAAGAGGAGTGACACTCTCACTTTCTATGATTTGAACCTCTCCTGTGAGTCCAGTTTTAGACTCCGATCCTTCCCTTCAGGTTTACTGTATCCTTTGGACCTTCGTATTGATGATGAAACACAGAAATTGCATCCTAATTTAATACAAAAGGCACAATGCCGACTGAAGTACAAGTGGACTGACACTCTCACTTTCTATGATTTGAACCTCTCCTGTGAGTCCAGTTTTAGATTCCGATGCTTCACTTCAGGTTTACTGTATCCCTTGGACCTTCTTATTGACGATGAATCACAGTAATTACATCCAAATTTAATACTAAATGCACAATGCCGACTTAAGTACAAGAGGACTGACACTCTCACTTTCTATGATATGAACCTCTCCCGTGAGTCCAGTTTTCGATTCCGATGCTTCACTTCAGGTTTACTGTATCCCTTTGACCTTCTTATTGACGATGAAACACAGTAATTGCATCCGAATTTAATACATAAGGCACAATGCGGACCTAAGTACAAGAGGACTGACACTCTAACTTTCTATGATTTGAACCTCTCCGGTAAGTCCAGTTTTAGATTCCGATGCTTCACTTCAGGTTTACTGTATACCTTGCACCTTCTTATTGACGATGAAACACAGAAATTGCATCGGAATTAAATTCAAAAGGCATAATGCCGACTTAAGTACAGGAGGACTGACACTCTAACTTTCTATGATATGAACCTCTCCTGTGAGTCCAGTTTTAGATTCCGATGGTCCACTTCAGGTTACAGCATCCCTTGGACCTTCTTATTGACGATGAAACACAGAAATTGCATCCGAATTTAATACAAAAGGCACAATGCCGACTTAAGTACAAGAGGACTGACACTCTCACTTTCTATGATATGAACCTCTCCCGTGAGTCCAGTTTTAGATTCCGATGGTTCACTTCAGGTTTACTGTATCCCTTGGACCTTCTTATTGACGATGAAACACAGAGATTTCATCCGAATTTAATACAAAAGTCACAATGCCGACTTAAGTACAAGAGGACTGACACTCTCACTTTCTATGATATGAACCTCTCCTGTGAGTCCAGTTTTAGATTCCGATGCTTCACTTCAGGTTTACTGTATCCCTTGGACCTTCTTATTGACGATGAAACACAGAAATAGAATCCGAATTTAATACAAAAGGCACAATGCCGACTTAAGTACAAGAGGATTGACACTCTCACTTTCTATGATTTGAACCTCTCCTGTGAGTCCAGTTTTAGATTCCGATGCTATACTTTAGGTTTACTGTATCCCTTGGACCTTCGTATTGACGATGAAACACCGAAATTGCATCAGAATTAAATTCAAAAGGCACAATGCCAACTGAAGTACAAGAGAACTGACACTCTAACTTTCTATGATTTGAACCTCTCCTGTGAGTCCAGTTTTAGATTCGGAAGCTTCACTTCAGATTTACTGTATCCCTTGGACCTTCGTATTGACGATGAAACACAGAAATTGCATCCGAATTTAATACAAAAGGCACAATGCCAACTTTAGTACAAGAGGACTGACACTCTAACTTTCTATGATTTGAACCTCTCCTGTGAGTCCAGTTTTTGATTCCGATGCTGTACTTCAGCTTTACTGTATACCTTGCACATTCTTATTGACGTGGAAACACAGAAATTGCATCGGAATTAAATTGAAAAGGCACAATGCCGACTTAAGTACAAGCGGACTGACACTCTAAATCTCTATGATTTGAACCTCTTCTGTAGGTCCAGTTTTAGATTCCGATGCTCACTTCAGGTTTACTGTATCCCTTGGTGCTTCTTATTGATGATGAAACACAGAAATTGCAACCGAATTTAGTACAAAAGGCACAATGCCGAGTTAAGTACAAGAGGACTGACTACATAATTTTCTATTATTTGAAGCTCTCCTGTGAGTCCAGTTTTAGATTCAGATGCTGCTCTTCAGGTTTACTGTATCACTTGGACCTTCTTATTGACGATGAAACACAGAAATTCCATCTGAATTTAATACAAAAGGCACAATGCCGACTTAAGTACAAGAGGACTGACGCTCTAACTTTCATTGATTTGAACCTCTCCTGTGAGTCCAGTTTTCGATTCCGATGCTCCACTTCAGGTTTCAGCATCCCTTGGACCTTCTTATTGACGATGAAACACAGAAATTGCATCCGAATTTAATACAAAAGGCACAATGCCGACTTAAGTACAAGAGAAGTGACACCCTCGCTTTCTATGATATGAACCTCTAACGTGAGTCCAGTTTTAGATTCCGATGCTTCCCTTCAGGTTTACTGTATCCCTTGGACCTTCGTATTGATGTTGAAACACAGAAATTGCATCCGAATTTAGTACAAAAGGCACAATGCCGAGTTAAGTACAAGAGGACTGACACCATAATTTTCTATTATTTGAACCTCTCCTGTGAGTCCAGTTTTAGATTCAGATGCTGCTCTTCAGGTTTACTGTATCACTTGGACCTTCTTATTGACGATGAAACACAGAAATTGCATCCGAATTTAATACAAAAGTCACAATGCCGACTTAAGTACAAGAGGACTGACACTCTCACTTTCTAAGATATGAACCTCTCCTGTGAGTCCAGCTTTAGATTCCGATGCTTCACTTCAGGTTTACTGTATCCCTAGGACCTTCTTATTGACGATGAAACACAGAAATAGCATCCGAATTTAATACAAAATGCACAATGTCGACTTAAGTACAAGAGGAATGACACTCTCACTTTCTATGATTTGAACCTCTCCTGTGAGTCCAGTTTTAGACTCCGATCCTTCCCTTCAGGTTTACTGTATCCCTTGGACCTTCGTATTGATGATGAAACACAGAAATTGCATCCTAATTTAATACAAAATGCACAATGCCGACTTAAGTCCAAGAGGGCTGACACTCTAATTCTCTATGATTTGAACCTCTCCTGTGGGTACAGTTTTAGATTCCGATGCTTCACTTCAGGTTTACTGTATCCCTTTTACCTTCTTATTGATGATGAAACATAGAAATTGCAACCGAATTTAGTACAAAAGCACAATGCCGAGTTAGGTACAAGAGGACTGACACCATAATTTTCTATTATTTGAACCTCTCCTGTGAGTCCAGTTTTAGATTCAGATGCTGCTCTTCAGGTTTACTGTATCACTTGGACCTTCTTATTGACGATGAAACACAGAAATTCCCTCTGAATTTAATACAAAAGGACAATGCCGACATAAGTTCAAGAGGACTGACGCTCTAAATTTCTTTGATTTGAACCTACCTTGTGAGTCCACTTTTCGATTCCGATGCTTCACTTCATGTTTACTGTATACCTCTGTCCTTCTTATTGACGATGAGCCTCAGTAATTGCATCCGACTTTAATACAAAAGGCACAATGCCGACTTAAGTACAAGAGGACTGACGCTCTAACTTTTTTTGATTTGAACCTCTCCTGTGAGTCCAGTTTTCGATTCCGATGCTCCACTTCAGGTTTCAGCATCCCTTGGACCTTCTTATTGACGATGAAACACAGAAATTGCATCCGAATTTAATACAAAAGGCACAATGCCGACTTAAGTACAAGAGAAGTGACACCCTCGCTTTCTATGATATGAACCTCTCCCGTGAGTCCAGTTTTAGATTCCGATGCTTCCCTTCAGGTTTACTGTATCCCTTGGACCTTCGTATTGATGTTGAAACACAGAAATTGCATCCGAATTTAGTACAAAAGGCACAATGCCGAGTTAAGTACAAGAGGACTGACACCATAATTTTCTATTATTTAAACCTCTCCTGTGAGTCCAGTTTTAGATTCAGATGCTGCTCTTCAGGTTTACTGTATCACTTGGACCTTCTTATTGACGATGAAACACAGAAATTCGCTCTGAATTTAATACAAAAGGCACAATGCCGACATAAGTTCAAGAGGACTGACGCTCTAAATTTCTTTGATTTGAACCTCCCTTGTGAGTCCAGTTTTCGATTCCGATGCTTCACTTCATATTTACTGTATACCTCTGTCCTTCTTATTGACGATGAGCCTCAGAAATTGCATCCGACTATAATACAAAAGGCACAATGCCGACTTAAGCCCAAGAGGACTGACACTCTCACTTTCTATGATTTGAACCTCTCCTGTGAGTCCAGTTCTAGATTCTGATGTTTCACTTCAGGTTTAGTGTATCCCGTCGACCTCCGTATTGAAGATGAAACACAGAGATTGCATCCGAAATTAATACAAAATGCACTATGCCGACTTAAGTACAAGAGGGCTGACACTCTAACTCTTTACGATTTGAACCTCTCCTGTGGGTCCAGTTGTAGATTCCGATGCTTCACTTCCGGTTTACTGTATCCCTTGGACATTCTTATTGACGATGAAACACAGAAATTGCATCCGAATTTAATACAAAAGTCACAATACCGACTTAAGTACAAGAGGACTGACACTCTAACTTTCTATGATTTGAACCTCTCCTGTGAGTCCAGTTTTAGATTCCGATGCTTCACTTCAGGTTTACAGTATACGTTGGACCTTCTTATTGACGATGAAACACAGAAATTGCATCACAATTTAATACAAAAGGCACAATGCCAACTGAAGTACAAGAGAACTGTGCACTCTTACTTTCTATGATTTGAACCTCTCCTGTGAGTCCAGTTTTAGATCCCGAAGCTTCACTTCAGGTTTACTGTATACCTTTGACCTTCTTATTGACGATGAACCACAGAAATTACATCCGAATATAATACAAAAGGCACAATGCCGACTTAAGTACAAGAGGACTGACACTCTCACATTCTATAATTTGAACCTCTCCTGTGAGTCCAGTTTTAGATTCCGATGTTACACTTCAGGTTTACTGTATCCCTTGGACCTTCGTATTGACGATGAAACACAGAAATTGCATCCGAATTTAATGCAAGTGGCACAATGCCGACTTTAGTACAAGAGGACTGACACTCTAACTTTCTATGATTTGAACCTCTCCTGTGAGTCCAGTTTTTGATTCCGATACTTCACTTAAGGTTTACTGTATAACTTGCACCTTCTTATTGACGATGAATCACAGAAATTGCATCGGAGTTAAATTCAAAAGGCACAATGTTGACTTAAGTACAAGAGGACTGACACTCTAACTTTCTATGATTTGAACCTCTCCTGTGAGTCCAGTTTTAGTTTCCGATGCTTCACTTCAGGTTTACTGTATCACTTGGACCTTCTTATTGACGATGAAACACAGAAATTGCATCCGAATTTAATACAAAAGTCACAATGCCGACTTAAGTACAAGAGGACTGACACTCTCACTTTCTAAGATATGAACCTCTCCTGTGAGTCCAGCTTTAGATTCCGATGCTTCACTTCAGGTTTACTGTATCCCTAGGACCTTCTTATTGACGATGAAACACAGAAATAGCATCCGAATTTAATACAAAATGCACAATGTCGACTTAAGTACAAGAGGAATGACACTCTCACTTTCTATGATTTGAACCTGTCCTGTGAGTCCAGTTTTAGACTCCGATCCTTCCCTTCAGGTTTACTGTATCCCTTGGACCTTCGTATTGATGATGAAACACAGAAATTGCATCCTAATTTAATACAAAAGGCACAAGGCCGACTGAAGTACAAGTGGACTGACACTCTCACTTTCTATGATTTGAACCTCTCCTGTGAGTCCAGTTTTAGATTCCGATGCTTTACTTCAGGTTTACTGTATCCCTTGGACCTTCTTATTGACGATGAATCACAGAAATTGCATCCGAATTTAATACAAAATGCACAAAGCCGACTTAAGTACAAGAGGGCTGACACTCTAACTCTCTATGATTTGAACCTCTCCTGTGGGTACAGTTTTAGATTCCGATGCTTCACTTCAGGTTTACTGTATCCCTTTTACCTTCTTATTGATGATGAAACATAGAAATTGCAACCGAATTTAGTACAAAAGCACAATGCCGAGTTAGGTACAAGAGGACTGACACGATAATTTTCTATTATATGAACCTCCCCTGTGAGTCCAGTTTTAGATTCAGATGCTGCTCTTCAGGTTTACTGTATCACTTGGACCTTCTTATTGACGATGAAACACAGAAATTCCCTCTGAATTTAATACAAAAGGACAATGCCGACATAAGTTCAAGAGGACTGACGCTCTAAATTTCTTTGATTTGAACCTCCCTTGTGAGTCCACTTTTCGATTCCGATGCTTCACTTCATGTTTACTGTATACCTCTGTCCTTATTATTGACGATGAAACAAAGAAATTGCATCCGAATTTAATACAAAAGGCACTATGCTGACTTAAGTACAAGAGGACACATACTCTAACTTTCTATGATTTAAGACTCTCCTGTGAGTCCAGTTTTAGATTCCGATGCTTCACTTCAGGTTTACTGTATACCTTGGACGTTCTTATTGACGATGAAGGACAGAAATTGCATCCGAATTTAATACAAAGGGCACAATGCCGACTAAAGTACAAGAGGGCTGACACTCTAAGTCTCTATGATTTGAACCTCTCCTGTGGGTCCAGTTTTAGATTCCGATGCTTCACTTCAGGTTTACTGTATCCCTTGGACCTTCTTATTGATGATGAAACACAGAAATTGCAACCGAATTTAGTACGAAAGGCACAATGCCGAGTTAAGTACAATAGGACTGACACCATAATTTTCTATTATTTGAACCTCTCCTGTGAGTCCAGTTTTAGATTCAGATGCTGCTCTTCAGGTTTACTGTATCACTTGGACCTTCTTATTGACGATGAAACACAGAAATTCCATCTGAATTTAATACAAAAGGCACAATGCCGACTTAAGTTCAAGAGGACTGACGCTCTAACTTTCTTTGATTTGAACCTCCCCTGTGAGTCCAGTTTTCGATTCCGATGCTTCACTTCATGTTTACTGTATACCTCGGTCCTTCTTATTGACGATGAAACAAAAAAATTGTATCCGAATTTAATACAAAAGTCTCTATGCCGACTTAAGTACAAGAGGACACACACTCTAACTTTCTATGATTTAAGACTCTCCTGTGAGTCCAGTTTTAGATTCCGAAGCTTCACTTCAGGTTTACTGTGTACCTTGGACCTTCTTATTGACGATGAACCTCAGAAATTGCATCCGACTTTAATACAAAAGGCACAATGCCGACTTAAGCCCAAGAGGACTGACACTCTCACTTTCTATGATTTGAACCTCTCCTGTGAGTCCAGATCTAGATTCTGATGTTTCACTTCAGGTTTAGCGTATCCCGTCGACCTTCGTATTGACGATGAAACACAGAGATTGCATCGGAATTAAATTCAAAAGGCACAACGCCGACCTACGTACAAGAGGACTGACACTCTAACTCTTTACGATTTGAAACTCTCCTGTGGGTCCAGTTTTAGATTCCGATGCTTCACTTCAGGTTTACAGTATACGTTGGACCTTCTTATTGCCGATGAAACACAGAAATTGCATCAGAATTTAATACAAAAGGCACAATGCCAACTGAAGTACAAGAGAACTGTGCACTCTTACTTTCTATGATTTGAACCTCTCCTGTGAGTCCAGTTTTAGATCCCGAAGCTTCACTTCAGGTTTACTGTATCCCTTGGACCTTCTTATTGACGATGAAACACAGAAATTGCATCCGAATTTAATACAAAAGTCACAATGCCGACTTAAGTACAAGAGGACTGCCACTCTCACTTTCTATGATATGAACCTCTCCTGTGAGTCCAGTTTCAGATTCCTATGCTTCACTTCAGGTTTACTGTATCCCTTTGACCTTCTTATTGACGATGAAACACAGTAATTGCATCCGAATTTAATACTAAATGCACAATGCCGACTTAAGTACAAGAGGACTGACACTCTCACTTTCTATGATATGAACCTCTCCTGTGAGTCCAGTTTTAGATTCCGATGCTCCACTTCAGGTTACAGCATCCCTTGGACCTTCTTATTGACGATGAAACACAGAAATTGCAACCGAATTTAATACAAAAGGCACAATGCCGACTTAAGTACAAGAGGACTGACACTCTCACTTTCTATGATATGAACCTCTATCGTGAGTCCAGTTTTAGATTCCGATGCTTCACTTCAGGTTTACTGTATCCCTTGGACCTTCTTATTGACGATGAAACACAGAAATTTCATCCGAATTTAATACAAAAGTCACAATGCCGTCTTAAGTACAAGAGGACTGACACTCTCACTTTCTATGATATGAACCTCTCCTGTGAGTCCAGTTTTAGATTCCGATGCTTCACTTCAGGTTTACTGTATCCCTTGGACGTTCTTATTGACGATGAAACACAGAAATAGAATCCGAATTTAATACAAAAGGCACAATGCCGACTTAAGTACAAGAGGACTGACACTCTGACTTTCTATGATTTGAACCTCTCCTGTGAGTCCAGTTTTAGACTCCGATGCTTCCCTTCAGGTTTACTGTATCCCTTGGACCTTCTTATTGATGATGAAACAAAGAAATTGCATCCGAATTTAGTACAAAAGGCACAATGCCGAGTTAAGTACAAGGGGACTGACACCATAATTTGCTATTATTTGAACCTCTCCTGTGAGTCCAGTTTTAGATTCCGATGCTTCACTTCAGGTTTACTGTATCCCTTGGTCCTTCTTATTGACGATGAAACACAGAAATAGAATCCGAATTTAATACAAAAGGCACAATGCCGACATAAGTACATGAGGACTGACACTCTCACTTTCTATGATTTGAACCTCTCGCGTGATTCCAGTTTTAGATTCCGATGCTTCACTTCAGGTTTACTGTATCCCTGGACCTTCTTATTGACGAGGAATCACAGAAATTGCATCCGAATTTAATACAAAATGCACAATGCCGACTTAAGTACAAGAGGGCTGACACTCGAACACTCTATGATTTGAACCTCTCCTGTGGGTCCAGTTTTAGATTCCGGTGCTTCATTTCAGGTTTACTGCTTCCCTTGGACCTTCTTATTGATGATGAAACACAGAAATTGCAACCGAATTTAGTACAAAAGGCACAATGCCGAGTTAGGTACAAGAGGACTGACACCATAATTTTGTATTATTTGAACCTCTCCTGTGAGTCCAGTTTTAGATACAGATGCTGCTCTTCAGGTTTACTGTATCACTTGGACCGTCTTATTGACGATGAAACACAGAAATTCCATCTGAATTTAATACTAAAGGCACAATGCCGACATAAGTTCAAGAGGACTGACGCTCAAAATTTCTTTGATTTGAACCTCCCTTGTGAGTCCAGTTTTCGATTCCGATGCTTCACTTCATGTTTACTGTATACCTCGGTCCTTCTTATTGACGATGAATCAAAGAAATTGCGTCCGAATTTAATACAAAAGTCTCTATGCCGACTTAAGTACAAGAGGACACACACTCTAACTTTCTATGATTTAAGACTCTCCTGTGAGTCCAGTTTTAGATTCCGATGCTTCACTTCAGGTTTACTGTATACCTTGGGCGTTCTTATTGACGATGAAGGACAGAAGCTGCATCCGAATTTAATACAAAAGGCACAATGCCGACTTAAGTACAAGAGGGCTGACACTCTAACTCTCTATGATTTGAACCTCTCCTGTGGGTCCAGTTTTAGATTCCGATGCTTCACTTCAGGTTTACTGTATCCCTTGGACCTTCTTATTGATGATGAAACACAGAAATTGCAACCGAATTTAGTACAAAAGGCACAATGCCGAGTTAAGTACAAGAGGACTGACACCATAATTTTCTATTATTTGAACCTCTCCTGTGAGTCCAGTTTTGGATTCAGATGCTGCTCTTCAGGTTTACTGTATCACTTGGACCTTCTTATTGACGATGAAACACAGAAATTCCATCTGAATTTAATACAAAAGGCACAATGCCGACTTAAGTTCAAGAGGACTGACGCTCTAATTTTCTTTGATTTGAACCACCCTGTGAGTCCAGTTTTCGATTCCGATGCATCACTTCATGTTTACTGTATACCTCGGTCCTTCTTATTGACGATGAAACAAAGAAATTGCATCCGAATTTAATACAAAAGTCTCTATGCCGACTTAAGTACAAGAGGACACACACTCTAACTTTCTATGATTTAAGACTCTCCTGTGAGTCCAGTTTTAGATTCCGAAGCTTCACTTCAGGTTTACTGTGTACTTTGGATCTTCTTATTGACGATGAACCTCAGAAATTGCATCCGACTTTAATACAAAAGGGACAATGCCGACTTAAGCCCAAGAGGACTGACACTCTCACTTTCTATGATTTGAACCTCTCCTGTGAGTCCAGTTCAAGATTCCGATGTTTCACTTCAGGTTTAGTGTATCCCTGTGACCTTCGCATTGACGATGAAACACAGAGATTGCATCCGAAATTAATACAAAATGCAGAATGCCGACTTAAGTACAAGAGGGCTGACACTCTAACTCTTCATGATTTGAACCTCTCCTGTGGGTCCAGTTGTAGATTCCGATGCTTCACTTCCGGTTTACTATATCCCTTGGACCTTCTTATTGACGATGAAACACAGATATTGCATCCGAATTTAATACAAAAGTCACAATGCCGACTTAAGTACAAGAGGACTGACACTCTAACTTTCTATGATTTGAACCTCTTCTGTGAGTCCAGTTTTCGATTCCGATGCTTCACGTCAGGATTGCTGTATCCCTTGGACCTTCTTATTGACGACGAAACACAGAAATTGCAACCGAATTTAGTACAACACGCACAATGCCGAGTTAAGTACAAGAGGACTGACACTCCAACTTTCTATGATTTCAAACTCTCTTGTGAGTCCAGATTTAGATTCCGATGCTTCACTTCAGGTTTACTGTATACCTCGGACGTTCTTATTGGCGATGAAGGACAGAAATTGCATCCGAATTTAATACAAAAGGCACCATGCCCACATAAGTACAAGAGGACTGACACTCTAACTTTCTATGGTTTGAACCTCTCCTGTGAGTCCAGTTTTAGATTCCGATGCTTCACTTCAGGTTTACTGTATCCCTTGTACCTTCTTATTGAAGTTGAAACACAGAAATTGCATCCGAATTTAGTACAAAAGTCACAATGCAGACTTAAGTACAAGAGGACTGACACTCTAACTTTCTTTGATTTCAACCTCCCCTGTGAGTCCAGTTGTAGATTCCGATGCTTCACTTCCGGTTTACGGTATCCCTTGGACCTTCTTATTGACGATGAAACACAGAAATTGCATCCGAATTTAATACAAAAGTCACAATGCCGATTTAAGTACAAGAGGACTGACACTATAACTTTCTATGATTTGAACCCCTCCTGTGAGTCCAGTTTTAAATTCCGATGCTTCCCTTCAGGTTTACTGTATCCCTTGGACCTTCTTATTGATGATGAAACAAAGAAATTGCATCCGAATTTAGTACAAAAGGCACAATGCCGAGTTAAGTACAAGGGGACTGACACCATAATTTGCTATTATTTGAACCTCTCCTGTGAGTCCAGTTTTAGATTCCGATGCTTCACTTCAGGTTTACTGTATCCCTTGGTCCTTCTTATTGACGATGAAACACAGAAATAGAATCCGAATTTAATACAAAAGGCACAATGCCGACATAAGTACATGAGGACTGACACTCTCACTTTCTATGATTTGAACCTCTCGCGTGATTCCAGTTTTAGATTCCGATGCTTCACTTCAGGTTTACTGTATCCCTGGACCTTCTTATTGACGAGGAATCACAGAAATTGCATCCGAATTTAATACAAAATGCACAATGCCGACTTAAGTACAAGAGGGCTGACACTCGAACACTCTATGATTTGAACCTCTCCTGTGGGTCCAGTTTTAGATTCCGGTGCTTCATTTCAGGTTTACTGCTTCCCTTGGACCTTCTTATTGATGATGAAACACAGAAATTGCAACCGAATTTAGTACAAAAGGCACAATGCCGAGTTAGGTACAAGAGGACTGACACCATAATTTTGTATTATTTGAACCTCTCCTGTGAGTCCAGTTTTAGATACAGATGCTGCTCTTCAGGTTTACTGTATCACTTGGACCGTCTTATTGACGATGAAACACAGAAATTCCATCTGAATTTAATACTAAAGGCACAATGCCGACATAAGTTCAAGAGGACTGACGCTCAAAATTTCTTTGATTTGAACCTCCCTTGTGAGTCCAGTTTTCGATTCCGATGCTTCACTTCATGTTTACTGTATACCTCGGTCCTTCTTATTGACGATGAATCAAAGAAATTGCGTCCGAATTTAATACAAAAGGCTCTATGCCGACTTAAGTACAAGAGGACACACACTCTAACTTTCTATGATTTAAGACTCTCCTGTGAGTCCAGTTTTAGATTCCGATGCTTCACTTCAGGTTTACTGTATACCTTGGACGTTCTTATTGACGATGAAGGACAGAAGCTGCATCCGAATTTAATACAAAAGGCACAATGCCGACTTAAGTACAAGAGGGCTGACACTCTAACTCTCTATGATTTGAACCTCTCCTGTGGGTCCAGTTTTAGATTCCGATGCTTCACTTCAGGTTTACTGTATCCCTGTGACCTTCGCATTGACGATGAAACACAGAGATTGCATCCGAAATTAATACAAAATGCAGAATGCCGACTTAAGTACAAGAGGGCTGACACTCTAACTCTTCATGATTTGAACCTCTCCTGTGGGTCCAGTTGTAGATTCCGATGCTTCACTTCCGGTTTACTATATCCCTAGGACCTTCTTATTGACGATGAAACACAGATATTGCATCCGAATTTAATACAAAAGTCACAATGCCGACTTAAGTACAAGAGGACTGACACTCTAACTTTCTATGATTTGAACCTCTTCTGTGAGTCCAGTTTTCGATTCCGATGCTTCACGTCAGGTTTACTGTATCCCTTGTACCTTCTTATTGACGTTGAAACACAGAAATTGCATCCGAATTTAGTACAAAAGTCACAATGCAGACTTAAGTACAAGAGGACTGACACTCTAACTTTCTTTGATTTCAACCTCCCCTGTGAGTCCTGTTGTAGATTCCGATGCTTCACTTCCGGTTTACGGTATCCCTTGGACCTTCTTATTGACGATGAAACACAGATATTGCATCCGAATTTAATACAAAAGTCACAATGCCGACTTAAGTACAAGAGGACTGACACTCTAACTTTCTATGATTTGAACCTCTTCTGTGAGTCCAGTTTTCGATTCCGATGCTTCACGTCAGGATTGCTGTATCCCTTGGACCTTCTTATTGACGACGAAACACAGAAATTGCAACCGAATTTAGTACAACACGCACAATGCCGAGTTAAGTACAAGAGGACTGACACTCCAACTTTCTATGATTTCAAACTCTCTTGTGAGTCCAGATTTAGATTCCGATGCTTCACTTCAGGTTTACTGTATACCTCGGACGTTCTTATTGGCGATGAAGGACAGAAATTGCATCCGAATTTAATACAAAAGGCACCATGCCCACATAAGTACAAGAGGACTGACACTCTAACTTTCTATGGTTTGAACCTCTCCTGTGAGTCCAGTTTTAGATTCCGATGCTTCACTTCAGGTTTACTGTATCCCTTGTACCTTCTTATTGACGTTGAAACACAGAAATTGCATCCGAATTTAGTACAAAAGTCACAATGCAGACTTAAGTACAAGAGGACTGACACTCTAACTTTCTTTGATTTCAACCTCCCCTGTGAGTCCTGTTGTAGATTCCGATGCTTCACTTCCGGTTTACGGTATCCCTTGGACCTTCTTATTGACGATGAAACACAGAAATTGCATCCAAATTTAATACAAAAGTCACAATGCCGATTTAAGTACAAGAGGACTGACACTATAACTTTCTATGATTTGAACCCCTCCTGTGAGTCCAGTTTTAAATTCCGATGCTTCACTTCAGGTTTACTGTATCCCTTAAACCTTCTTATTGACGATGAAACACAGATATTGCATCCGAATTTAATACAAAAGTCACAATGCAGACTTAAGTAAAAGAGGACTGACACTCTAACTTTCTTTGATTTGAACCTCCCCTGTGAGTCCAGTTTTCGATTCCGATGCTTCACTTCAGGTTTACTGTATACCTCGGTCCTTCTTATTGACGATGAAACACAGAAATTGCATCCGAATTTAATACAAAAGGCACAATGCCGACTTAAGTACAAGAGGACACACACTCCAACTTTATATGATTTCAAACTCTCTTGTGAGTCCAGTTTTAGATTCCGATGCTTCACTTCAGGTTTACTGTATACCTCGGACGTTCTTTTGGCGATGAAGGACAGAAATTTCATCCGAAATTAATACAAAAGGCACAATGCCCTCATAAGTACAAGAGGACTGACACTCTAACTTTCTATGATTTGAACCTCTCCTGTGAGTCCAGTTTTAGATTCCGATGCTTCACTTCAGGTTTACTGTATACCTTGGACCTTGTTATTGCGATGAAACACAGAAATTGCATCAGAATTTAATACAAAAGGCACAATGCCAACTGAAGTACAAGAGAATTGACACTCTAAATTTCTATGATTTAAACCTCTCCTGTGAGTCCAGTCTTAGATTCCGATGTTTCACTTCAGGTTTACTGTATACCTCGGACCTTCTTATTGACGATGATTCACAGAAAATGCATCCGAATTTAATTCAAAAGGCACAGTGCCAACTTAAGTACAAGAGGACTGACACTCTCACTTTCTATGTTTAGAACCTCTCCTGTGAGTCCAGTTTTAGATTCCGATGCTTCATTTCAGGTTTACTGAATCCCTTGGACCTTCGTATTGAGGATGAAACACAGAAATTGCATCCGAATTTAATACAAAAGGCACAATGCCGACTTTAGTAAAAGAGGACTGACACTCTAACTTTCTATGATTTGAACCTCTCCTGTGAGTCCAGTTTTAGATTCCGATGCTGTACTTCAGGTTTACTGTATACCTTACACCTTCTTATTGACGATGAAACACCGGAATTGTATCAGAATAAATTCAAAAGGCCCAATGCCGACTTAAGTATAAGAGGACTGACACTCTAACTTTCTATGATTTGAACCTCTCCTGTGAGTCCAGTTTTAGATACCGATGCTTCACTTCATGTTTAGTGTTTCCCTTGGAACATCTTATTGACGATGAGACACAGAAATTGCATCCGAATTTAATACAAAAGGCTCAATGCCGACTTACGTACATGAGGACTGACACTCTAACTTTCTATGATTAGAACCTCTCCTGTGAGTCCAGTTTTAGATTCCGATGCTTCATTTCAGGTTTACAGTGTACCTTGGACCATCTTATTGACGAAGAAACACAGAAATTGCATCGGAATTAAATTCAAAAGGCACAATGCCGACTTAAGTACGAGAGGGCTGACACTCCAACTTTCTATGATTTGAACCTCTCCTGCGAGTCCAGTTTCAGAATCCGATGCTTCTCTTCAGGTTTACTGTGTAACATGGACCTACTTATTGACGATGAAACACAGAAATTGCATCCGAATTTAATACTAAAGGCACAATGCCGACTTAAGTACAAGAGGACTGACACTCTAACTTTCTATGATTTGAAGCTCTCCTGTGAGTCCAGTTTTAGATTCCGATGCTTCACTTCAGGTTTACTGTATCCCTTGGACCTTCGTATTGACGATGAAACACAGAAATTGCAACCGAATTTAATACAAAAGGCACAATGCCGACTTAAGTACAAGAGGACTGACACTCTAACTATCTATGATTTGAACCTCTCCTGTGAGTCCAGTTTTAGATTCTGATGCTGTACTTCAGGTTTACTAAATGCCTTGGAACTTCTTATTGACGATGAAACACCGAAATTGCATCAGAATCAAATTCAAAATGCACAATGCCGACTTAATTACTAGAAGACTGACACTCTAACTTTCCATGATTTGAACCTCTCCTGTGAGTCCAGTTTTACATTCCGATGCTTCACTTCAGGTTTACTGTATACCTTGGACCTTCGCATTGACGAAGAAACACAGAAATTGCATCGGAATTAAATTCAAAAGGCACAATGCCGACTTAAGTACATGAGGACTTCCACTCTAACTATCTATGATTTAAACCTGTCCTGTGAGTCCAGTTTTAGATTCCGATGCTTCACTTCAGGTTTACTGGATACCTCGGACCATCTTAATGACGATGAATCACAGAAATTTCATTCGAATATCATACAAAATCACAATGCCGACTTAGGTACAAGAGGACTGACACTCTCACTTTCTATAATTAGTACCTCTCCTGTGAGTCCAGTTTTAGATTCCGATGCTTCACTTCAGGTTTACTGTATCCGATGGACCTTCGTATTGACGATGAAACACAGAAATTGCATCTGAATTTAATACAAAAGGCACAATGCCGACTTAAGGACAAGAGGACATACACTCTCTCTTTCGATGATATGAACCTCTCCTGTGAGTCCCGTTTTTGATTCCGATGCTTCACTTCAGGTTTGCTGTATACCTTGCACCTTCTTATTGACGATGAAACACAGAAATTGCATGGGAATTAAATTCAAAAGGCACAATGCCGACTTACGTACAAGAGGACAGTCAATCTAACTTTCTATGATTTGAACCTCTCCTGTAAGTCCAGTTTTAGATTCCGATGCTTCACTTCAGGTTTACTGTATCACTTGGACGTTCTTATTGACGATGAAACACAGAAATTGCATCCGAATTTAATGCAAAAGGCACAATGCCGGCTTAAGTAAAAGAGGACTGACGCTCTCAATTTCTATGATTTGAACCTCTCCTGTGAGTCCAGTTTTAGATTCCGATGCCCCACTTCAGTTTTACTGTATCCCTTGGACGTTCTTATTGACGATGAAACACAGAAATTGCATCCGAATTTAATACAAAAGGCACAATGCCGACTTAAGTACAAGAGGACTGACACTCTCACTTTCTATGATATGAACCTCTCCTGTGAGTCCAGTTTTGGATTCCGTTGCTTCACTTCAGGTTTACTGTATCCCTTCGACCTTCTTATTGACGATGAAACACAGAAATTGCATCCGAAATTAATACAAAAGGCACAATGCCGACTTAAGTACAAGAAGACTGACACTCTCATTTTCTATGATATGAACCTCTATTGTGAGTCCAGTTCTAGATTCCGATGCTTCACTTCAGGTTTACTGTATCCCTTGGACCTTCTTATTGACGATGAAACACAGAAATTGCATCCGAATTTAATACAAAGGACACAATGCCGACTTAAGTACAAGAGGAATGACACTCTCATTTTCTATGATATGAAAATCTCCTGTGAGTCCAGTTTTACATTCCGATGCTCCACTTCAGGTTTACTGTATCCCTTGGACCTTCTTATTGTCGATGAAACACAGAAATTGCATTCGAATTTAATACAAAAGGCAGAATGCCGACATAAGAACAAGAGGACTGACACTTTCACTTTCTATGATATGAACCTTTCCTGTGAGTCCAGTTTTAGATTCCGATGCTTCCCTTCAGTTTTACTGTATCCCTTGGACCTTCTTATTGACGATGAAACATAGAAATTGCATCCGAATGTCATACAAAAGGCACAATGCCGACTTTAGTACAAGAGGACTGGCACTCTCACTTTCTATGATATGAACCTCTCCTGTGAGTCTAGTTTTAGATTCCGATGCTTCACTTCAGGTTTTCTGTATCCCTTGGACCTTCTTATAGACGATGAAACTCAGATATGGCATCCGAATTTAATACAAAAGGCACAATGTCGTCTTAAGTACAAGATGACAGACACTCTCACTTTCTATGATATGAACCTCTCCTGTGAGTCGAGTTTTAGATTCCGATGCTTCACTTCAGGTTTACTGTATTCTTTGGACCTTCTTATTGACGATGAAACACAGAAGTTGCATCCGAATTTAATACAAAAGGCACAATGCCGACTTAAGTACAAGAGGACTGACACTCTTATATTCTATTATATGAACCTCTCCTGTGAGTCCAGTTCTAGATTCCGATGCTTCACTTCAGGTTTACTGTATCCCTTGGACCTTCTTATTGACGATAAAACCCAGAAATTGCATCCAAATTTAATACAAAAGTCACAATGACGGCTTAAGTACAAGTGGACTGACACTCTCACTTTGTACCATATGAACCTCTCCTGTGAGTCCAGTTTTAGATTCCGAAGCTTCACTTCAGGTGTACTGCAACACTTGGACCTTCTTATTGACGATGAAACACAGAAATTGCATCCGAATTTAATATAAAAGGCACATTGCCGACTTAAGTACAACAGGACTGTCACTCTTACTTCCTATTATATGAACCTCTCCTGTTAGTCCAGTTTTAGGTTCCGATGTTTAACTTCAGATTTACTGTATCCCTTGGACCTTCTTGTTGACGATGAAACACAGAAATTGCATCCGAATTTACAACAAAATACACAATGCCGACTTAAGTACTAGAGGTCTGACACTCTCACTTTCTATGATATGAACCTCTCCTGTAAGTCCAGTTATAGATTCCGATGCTTCACTTCAGGTTTACTGTGTCCCTTGGACCTTCTTATTGACGATAAAACACAGAAATTGCATCCGAATGTAATACAAAAGTCACAATGTCGACTTAAGTACATGAGGACTGACACCCTCACTTTCTATGATATGATCCTCTCCTGTGAGTCCAGTTTTAGATTCCGATGCTTCACTTCAGGTTATTGTATCCCTTGGACCTTCTTATTGACGATAAAACACAGAAATTGCATCCGAAATTAATACAAAAGGCACAATGCCGACTTAAGTACAAGAGGACTCACATACTCACTTTCTATGATATGAACCTCTCCTGTGAGTCCTGTTCTAGTTTCCGATGCTTCACTTCAGGTTTACTGTATACCTCGGACCTTCTTATTGACGATGAAACACAGAAATTGCATCCGAATATAATACAAAATCACAATGCCGACTTAAGTGTAAGAGGACTGACACTCTCACTTTCTATGATTAGTACCTCTCCTGTGAGTCCAGTTTTAGATTCCGATGCTTCACTTCAGGTTTACTGTATACCTGGCACCTTCTTATTGACGTGAAACACATATTGCATCGGAATTAAATTCAAAAGGCACAATGCCGACTTAAGTACAAGCGGACTGACACTCTAACTTTCTATGATTTGAACCTCTCCTGTAAGTCCAGTTTTAGATTCCGATGCTTCACTTCAGGTTTACTGTATCGCTTGGATCTTCTTATTGACGATGAAACACAGAAATTGCATCCGAAGTTAATACAAAAGGCACAATGCCGACATAAGTACAAGTGGACTGACACTCTAACTCTCTATGATTTAAACCTCTCCTGTGAGTCCAGTTTTGGTTTCCGATGCTTCACTTCAGGTTTACTGTATCCCTTGGACCTTCTTTTTGACGATGGAACACAGAAATTGCATCCGAATTTAATACAAAGGGCACAATGCCGACTTAAGTACAAGAGGACTGACACTCTCACTTTCTATGATTTGAACATCTCTTGTGAGTCCAGTTTAAGATTCCGATGCTTCACTTCAGGTTTTCTGTATCCCTTGGACCTTCGTATGGACGATGAAACACATAAATAGTATCTGAATTTAATACAAAAGGCACAATACCGACATAAGTACAAGAGGACAGACACTCTAACTTTCTATGATTTGAACCTCTCCTCTGAGTCCAGTTTTAGATTCCGATGCTTGACTTCAGGTTTACTGTATCACTTAGACCTTCTTATTGACGATGAAACACAGAAATTGCATCCGAATTTAATACAAAAGTCACAATGCCGACTTAAGTACAAGAGGACCGACACTCTCACTCTCTATGATATGAACCTCTCCTGTGAGTCCAGTTTTTGATTCCGATGCTTCACTTCAGGTGTACTGTATCCCTTGGACCTTCTTATCGACGATGAAACACAGAAATTGCATCCGAATATAATACAAAGGGCACAATGCCGACTTAAGTACAGGAGGACTGACACTCTCACTTTCTATTATTTGAACCTCTCCTGTGAGTCCAGTTTTAGATTCCGATGCTCCACTTCATGTTTACTGTATCCCTTGGACCTTCTTATTGACGAAGAAACACAGAAATTGCATCCGAATTTAATACAAAAGGCACAATGCCGACTTAAGTACAAGAGGACTGACACTCTCACTTTGAATGATATGAACCTCTCCTGTGAATCCAGATTTAGATTCCGACGCATCACTTCAGGTTTACTGTATCCCTTGGACCTTCTGATTGACGATGAAACACAGAAATTGCATCCGAATTTAAATCAATAACATGCACAATGCCGACTTAAGTACAAGAGGACTGACACACTAACTTTTGATGATTTGAACCTCTCCTGTGAGTCCGGTTTTAGATTCCGATGCTTCACTTCAGGTTTACTGCATCCCTTGGACCTTCTTATTGACGATGAAACACAGATATTGCATCCGAATTTAATACTAAAGGCACAATGCCGACTTAATGACAAGAGGACTGACACTCTAACTTTCTATCATTAGAACCTCTCCTGTGAGACAAGTTTTAGATTCCGATGCTTCATTTCAGGTTTACTGTATACCTTAGACCTTCTGATTGACGAAGAAATTGGATCGGAATTAAATTCAAAAGGCACAATGCCGACTTACGTACGAGAGGACTGACACTCTAACTTTCTATGATTTGAACCTCTCCTGTAAGTCCAGTTTTAGATTCCGATGCTTCACTTCAGGTTTACTGTATCGCTTGGATCTTCTTATTGACGATGAAACACAGAAATTGCATCCGAAGTTAATACAAAAGGCACAATGCCGACATAAGTACAAGTGGACTGACACTCTAATTCTCTATGATTTAACCCTCTCCTGTGAGTCCAGTTTTGGTTTCCGATGCTTCACTTCAGGTTTACTGTATCCCTTGGACCTTCTTTTTGACGATGGAACACAGAAATTGCATCCGAATTTAATACAAAGGGCACAATGCCGAGTTAAGTACAAGAGGACTGACACTCTCACTTTCTATGATTTGAACCTCTCCTGTGAGTCCAGTTTAAGATTCCGATGCTTCACTTCAGGTTTTCTGTATCCCTTGGACCTTCGTATGGACGATGAAACACATAAATTGCATCTGAATTTAATACAAAAGGCACAATACCGACATAAGTACAAGAGGACAGACACTCTAACTTTCTATGATTTGAACCTCTCCTGTGAGTCCAGTTTTAGATTCCGATGCTTGACTTCAGGTTTACTGTATCCCTTGGACCTTCTTTTTGACGATGGAACTCAGAAATTGCATCCGAATTTAATACAAAGGGCACAATGCCGACTTAAGTACAAGAGGACTGACACTCTAACTTTCTATAATTTGAACCTGCCCTGTGAGTCCGGTTTTAGATTATGATGCTGTACTTCAGGTTTACTGTATACCTTGGACCTTCTTATTGACGATGAAACACCGAAATTGCGTCAGAATTAAATTCAAAATGCACACGCCGACTTATTTACTAGAAGACTGACACTCTAACTTTCTATGATTTGAACTTCTCCTGTGAGTCCAGTTTTAGATTCCGATGCTTCACTTCAGGTTTACTGTATACCTTGGACCTTCGCATTGACGAAGAAACACAGAAATTGCATCGGAATTAAATTCAAAAGGCACAATGCCGACTTAAGTACATGAGGACTTCCACTCTAACTTTCTATGATTTAAACCTCTCCTGTGAGTCCAGTTTTAAATTCCGATGCTTCACTCCTGGTTTACTGCATACCTTAACCTTCTTACTGACGATGAAGCACAGAAATTGCATCTGAAATTAATACAAAAGTCACAATGCCGACTTAAGTACAGGAGGACTGACACTTTAACTTTCTATGATTTGATCCTCTCCTGTGACTATAGTTTTAGATTCCGATGCTTCACTTCAGGTTTACTGTATACCTCGGACCTTCTTATTGACCATGAATCACAGAAATTGCATCCGAATATAATACAAAATCACAATGCCGACTTAAGTACAAGAGGACTGACACTCTCACTTTCTATGATTAGTACCTCTCGTGTGAGTCCAGTTTTAGATTCCGATGCTTCACTTCAGGTTTACTGTATACCTGGCACCTTCTTATTGACGTGGAAACACAGAAATTGCATCGGAATTAAATTCAAAAGGCACAATGAAGACTTAAGTACAAGCGGACTGACACTCTTACTTTCTATGATCTTAACCTCTCCTGTGAGTCCAGTTTAAGATTCCAATGCGTCACTTCAGGTTTACTGTATCCGTTGGACCTTCTTATTGACGATGAAACACAGAAATTCCATGGGAATTACTTTCAAAAGGCACAATGCCGACTTAAGTACAAGAGGACATACAATCTAACTTTCTATGATTTGAACCTCTCCTGTGAGTACAGTTTTAGATTCCGAAGCTTCACTTCAGGTTTACTGTATCTCTTGGACGATCTTATTGACGATGAAACACAGAATTTGCATCCGAATTTAATACAAAAGGCACAATTCCGGCTTAAGTAAAAGAGGACTGACACTCTCAATTTCTATGATATGAACCTCTCCTGTGAGTCCAGTTTTAGATTCCGATGCTTCACTTCAGGTTAACTGTATCCCTTGGACCTTCTTATTGACGATGAAACACAGAAATTGCATCCGAATTTAATACGAAGGGCACAATGCCGACTTAAGTACAAGAGGTCTGACACTCTCACTTTCTATGATATGAACCTCTCCTGTGAGTCCAGTTTTAGATTCCGATGCTCCACTTCTGGTTTACTGTATACCATGGACCTTCTTATTGACGATGAAACACAGAAATTGCATCCGAAATTAATACAAAAGGCACAATGTCGACTTAAGTACAAGATGACTGACACTCTCACTTTCTATGATATGAACCTCTCCTGTGAGTCGAGTTTTAGATTCCGATGCTTCACTTCAGGTTTACAGTATCCCTTGGACCTTCTTAATGACGATGAAACACGGAAATTGCACCCGAATTTAATACTAAAGGCACAATGCCGACTTAAGTGCAAGAGGACTGACACTCTCACTTTCTATGATATGAACCTCTCCTGTGAGTCCAGTTTTAGATTCCGATGCTTCACTTTAGGTTTACTGTATCCCTTGGACCTTCTTATTGACTATGAAACACAGAAGTTCCATCCGAATTTAATACAAAGTATACAATGCTGACTTAAGTACAAGAGGACTGACACTTTCACTTTCTATGATACGAACCTCTCCTGTGAGTAAAGTTTTAGATTCCGATGCTTCACTTCAGGTTTACTGTATCCCTTGGACCTTCTTATTGACGACGAAACTCAGAAATTGCATCCGAATTTAATACAAAAGTCACAATGCCGACTTAAGTACAAGAGGACTGACACTCTCACTTTCTATGATATGAACCTCTCCTGTGAGTCCAGTTCTAGATTCCGATGCTTCACTTCAGGTTTACTATATCCCTTGGACTTTGGTATTGACGACGAAACACAGAAATTGCATCCGAATTTAATACAAAAGGCACAATGCCGACTTAAGTACAAGAGGACTGACACTCTAACTTTCTATGATTTGAACCTCTCCTGTGAGTCCAGTTTGAGATTCCGATGCCGTACTTCAGGTTTACTGTATACCTTGGACCTTCTTATTGACGATGAAACACCGAAATTGCATCAGAATTAAATTCAAAATGCACAATGCCGACTTAATTACTAGAAGACTCACACTCTAACTTTCTATGATTTGAACCTCTCCTGTGAGTCCAGTCTCAGATTCCGATGCTTCACTTCAGGTTTACTGTATACTTTGGACCTTCGCATTGATGAAGAAACACAGAAATTGCATCGGAATTAAAGTCAAAAGGCACAATGTCGACTTAAGTAAATGAGAACTTCCACTCTAACTTTCTATCATTTAAACCTCTCCTGTGAGTCCAGTTTTAGATTCCGATGCTTCCCTCCTGGTTTACCGCATACCTTGGACCTTCTTACTGACGATGAGGCACAGAAATTGCATCTGAATTTAATACAAAAGTCACAATGCCGACTTAAGTACAGGAGGACTGACACTTTAACTTTCTTTGATTTGATCCTCTCCTGTGACTATAGTTTTAGATTCCGATGCTTCACTTCAGGTTTACTGTATACCTCGGACCTTCTTATTGACGATGAATCACAGAAATTGCATCCGAATATAATACATAATTACAATGCCGACTTAAGTACAAGAGGACTGACACTCTCACTTTCTATGATTAGTACCTCTCCTGTGAGTACAGTTTTAGTTTCCGATGCTTCACTTCAAGTTTACTGTATACCTTGCACCTTCTTATTGACGTGGAAACACAGAAATTGCATCGGAATTAAATTCAAAAGGCACAATGCCGACTTAAGTACAAGCGGACTGTTACTCTAACTTTCTATGATTTGAACATCTCCTGTAAGTCCAGTTTCAGATTCCGATGTTTCACTTCAGGTTTACTGTATTCCTTGGACCTTCTTATTGACGATGAATCACAGAAATTGCATCCGAATATAATACAAAATCACAATGCCGACTTAAGTACAAGAGGACTGACACTCTCACTTTCTATGATTAGTACCTCTCCTGTGAGTACAGTTTTAGATTCCGATGCTTCACTTCAGGTTTACTGTATACCTTGCACCTTCTTATTGACGTGGAAACACAGAAATTGCATCGGAATTAAATTCAAAAGGCACAATGCCGACTTAAGTACAAGCGGACTGTTACTCTAATTTTCTATGATTTGAACCTCTCGTGTAAGTCCAGTTTTAGATTCCGATGCTTCACTTCAGGTTTACTGTATACCTTGCACCTTCATATTGACGATGAAACACAGAAATTGCATGGGAATTAAATTCAAAAGGCACAATGCCGACTTAAGTACAAGAGGACATACAATCTTACTTTCTATGATTTGAACCTCTCCTGTGAGTCCAGTTTTAGATTCCGATGTTTCACTTCAGGATTACTGTATCACTGGGACGTTCTTATTGACGATGCAACACAGAAATTGCATCCGAATTTAATACAAAAGGCACAATGCCGGCTTAAGTAAAAGAAGACTGACACTCTCAATTTCTATGATTTGAGCATCTCCTGTGAGTCCAGTTTTAGATTCCGATGCTTCACTTCAGGTTTACTGTATCCGTTGGACCTTCGTATTGACGATGAAACACAGAAATTGCATCCGAATTTAATACAAAAGGCACAATGCCGACTTAATGACAAGAGGACTGACACTCTAACTTTCTATCATTAGAACCTCTCCTGTGAGACCAGTTTTAGATTCCGATGCTTCATTTCAGGTTTACTGTATACCTTGGACCTTCTTATTGACGAAGAAACACTGAAATTGGATCCGAATTTAATACAAATGGCAAAATGACAACTTAAGTACAAGCGGACTGAGACTCTCACTTTCTATGATATGTACCTCTCCTGTGAGTCCAATTTTAGATTCCGATGCTTCACTTCAGGTTTACTGTATCCCTTGGACCTTCTTATTGACGATGAAACACAGAAATTGCATCCGAATTTAATACAAAAGGCACAATGCCGACTTCAGTACAAGAGGACTGACACTCTAACTTTCTATGATATGAACCTCTCCTGTGAGTCCAGTTTTAGATTCCGATGATTCACTTCAGGTTTACTGTATCCTTGGACTTTCGTATTGACGATGAAACACAGATATTGCATCCGAATTTAATACAAAAGGCACAATGCCGACTTAAGTACAAGAGGACTGACACTCTAACTTTCTATGATTTGAACCTCTCCTGTGAGTCCAGTTTTAGATTCCGATGCTGTACTTCAGGTTTACTGTATACCTTGGACCTTCTTATTGACGATGAAACACCGAAATTGCATCAGAATTAAATTCAAAATGCACAATGCCGACTTAATTACTAGAAGACTGACACTCTAACTTTCTATGATTAGAACCTCTCCTGTGAGTCCAGTTTTAGATTCCGATGCTTCACTTCAGGTTTACTGTCTACCTTGCACCTTCTTATTGACGATGAAACACAGAAATTGCATGGGAATTAAATTCAAAAGGAACAATGCCGACTTAAGTACAAGAGGACTGACACTCTCACTTTCTATGATTTGAACCTCTCCTGTGAGTCCAGTTTTAGATTCCGATGCTTCACTTTAGGTTTACTGTATCACTTGGACGTTCTTATTGACGATGAGACACAGAAATTGCATCCGAATTTAATACAAAAGGCACAATGGCGGCTTAAGTAAGAGAGGACTGACACTCTCAATTTCTATGATTAGAACCTCTCCTGTGAGTCCAGTCTTAGATTCCGATGCTTCTCTTCCATATTACTGTATCCCTTGGACCTTCTTATTGATGATGAAACACAGAAATAGCATCCGAATTTATAACAAAAGTCACAATGCCGACTTAAGTACAAGAGGACCGACACACTAACTTTCTTTGATTTGAACCTCCCCTGTGAGTCCAGTTTTCGATTCCGATGCTTCACTTCAGGTTTACTGTATCCCTTGGACCTTCTTATTGACGATGAAACACAGAAATTGCATCCGAATTTAATACAAAATGCACAATGTCGACTTAAGTACAAGAGGACTGACACTCTCACTTTCTATGATATGAACCTCTTCTGTGAGTCCAGTTTTGGATTCCGCTGCTTCACTTCCGGTTTACTGTATCCCTTCGACCTTCTTATTGACGATGAAACACAGAAATGGCATCCGAAATTAATACAAAAGGCACAATGTCGACTTAAGTACAAGAGGACTGACACTCTCACTTTCTATGATATGAACCTCTCCTGTGAGTCGAGTTTTAGATTCCGATGCTTCACTTCAGGTTTACTGTATCCCTTGGGCCTTCTTATTGACGAAGAAAAACACAGAAGTTGCATCCGAATTAATACAAAAGGCACAATGCCGACTTAAGTAGAAGAGGACTGACACTCTTACTTTCTATTATATGAACCTCTCCTGTGAGTCCTGTTTTAGATTCCGATGCTTCACTTCAGGTTTACAGTATCCCTTGGACCTTCTTAAAGACGATGAAACACAGATATTGAACCCGAATTTAATATAAAAGGCACAATGCCGACTTAAGTGCAAGAGGACTGACACTCTTACTTTCTATGATATGAACCTCTCCTGTGTGTCCAGTTTTAGATTCCGATGCTTCACTTCAGGTATACTGTATCCCTTGGACCCTCTTATTGACGATGAAACACAGAAGTTGCAGTCGAATTTAATACAAAGTATACAATGCCGACTTAAGTACAAGAGGACTGACACTCTCACTTTCTATGATACGAACCTCTCCTGTGAGTACAGTTTTAGATTCCGATGCTTCACTTCAGGTTTACTGTATCCCTTGGACCTTCTTGTTGACGATGAAACACAGAAATTGCATCCGAATTTAATACAAAAGTAACAATGCCGACTTAAGTACAAGAGGACTGACACTCTCACTTTCTATGATATGAACCTCTCCTGTGAGTCCAGTTCTAGATTCCGATGCTTCACTTCAGGTTTACTGTATCCCTTGGACCTTCATATTGACGATGAAACCCAGAAATTGCATCCGAATTTAATACAAAAGTCACAATGCCGACTTAAGTACAGGAGGACTGACACTTTAACTTTCTTTGATTTGAACCTCTACTGTGACTATGGTCTTAGATTCCGATGCTTCACTTCAGGTTTACTTAATAGCTCGGACCTTCTTATTGACGACGGAACACAGAAATTGCATCCGAATTTAATACAAAAGGCACAATGCCGACTTAAGTACAAGAGGACTGACACTCTCACTTTCTATGGTTTGAACCTCTCCTGTGAGTCCAGTTTAAGATTCCGATGCTTCACTGCAGGTTTACTGTATCCGTTGGACCTTCGTATTGACGATGAAACACAGAAATTGCATCTGAATTTAATACAAAAGGCACAATGCCGCCTTAAGTACAAGAGGACATACACTCTCACTTTCTATGATTTGAACCTCTCCTGTGTGTCCAGTTTTAGATTCCGATGCTTCACTTCAGCTTTACTGTATACCTTGCACCTTCTTATTGAAGATGAAACACAGAAATAGCATGGGAATTAAATTCAAAAGGCACAATGCCGACTTACGTACAATAGGACATACAATCTAACTTTCTATGATTTGAACCTCTCCTGTGAGTCCAGTTTTAGATTCCGATGCTTCACTTCAGGTTTACTGTATCATTCGGAGGTTCATATTGACGATGAAACACAGAAATTGCATCCGAATTTAATATAAAAGGCACAATGCCGGCTTAAGTAAAAGAGGACTGACACTCTCAATTTCTATGATTTGAACCTCTCCTGTGAGTCCAGTTTTAGATTCCAGTGCTTCACTACAGTTTTACTGTATACCTTGGACCTTCTTATTGATGATGAAACACAGAGGTTGCATCCAAATTCATAACAAAAGTCACAATGCCGACTTAAGTACAAGAGGACCGACACTCTCACTCTCTATGATATGAACCTCTCCTGTGAGTCCAGTTTTAGATTCCGATGCTTCACTTCAGGTTTACTGTATCCCTTGGACCTTCTTATTGACGATGAAACACAGAAATAGAACCCGAATTTAATACAAAATGCACAATGCCGGCTTAAGTAAAAGAGGACTCACACTCTCAATTTCCATGATTAGAACCTCTCCTGTGACTCCTGTTTTAGATTCCGATGCTTCACTTCAGTTTTACGGTATCCCTTGGACCTTCTTATAGATGATGAAACACAGAATTTGCATCCAGATTTATAACAAAAGTCACAATGCCGACTTAAGTACAAGGGACCGACACTATCACTCTCTATGATATGAACCTCTCCTGTGGGTCCAGTTTTAGATTCCGATGCTTCACTTCAGGTTTACTGTATCCTTTGGACCTTCTTATTGACGATGAAACACAGATATTGCATCCGAATTTAATACAAAGGGCACAATGCAGACTTAAGTACAAGAGGACTGACACTCTCACTTTCTATGATATGAACATCTCCTGTGAGTCCAATTTTAGATTCCGATGCTTCACTTCAGGTTTACTGTATTCCTTGTACCTTCTTATTGACGATGAAACACAGAAATTGCATCCGAATTTAATACAAAAGGCACAATGCCGACTTAAGTACATGAGGACTGACACTCTCACTTTCTATGATATGAACCTCTCCTGTGAGTCCAGTTTTCGATTCCGATGCTTCACTTCCGGTTTACTGTATCCCTTCGACCTTCTTATTGACGATGAAACACAGAAATGGCATCCGAAATTAATAGAAAAGGCACAATGTCGACTTAAGTACAAGAGGACTGACACTCTCACTTTCTATAATATGAACCTCTCCTGTGAGTCGAGTTTTAGATTCCGATGCTTCACTTCAGGTTTACTGTATCCCTTGGGCCTTCTTATTGACGATGAAACACAGAAGTTGCATCCGAATTTAATACAAAAGGCACATTGCCGACTTAAGTACAAGAGGACTGACACTTTTACTTTCTATTTTATGAACCTCTCCTGTGAGTCCAGTTTTAGATTCCGATGCTTCACTTCAGGTTTACAGTATCCCTTGGACCTTCTTAATGACGATGAAACACAGAAATTGAACCCGAATTTAATATAAAAGGCACAATGCCGACTTAAGTGCAAGAGGACTGATACTCTTACTTTCTATAATATGAACCTCTCCTGTGAGTCCAGTTTTAGATTTCGATGCTTCACTTCAGGTATACTGTATCCCTTGGACCTTCTTATTGACGATGAGCCACAGAAGTTGCAGTCGAATTTAATACAAAGTATACAATGCCGACTTAAGTACAAGAGGACTGACACTCTCACTTTCTATGATACGAACCTCTCCTGTGAGTACTGTTTTAGATTCCGATGCTTCACTTCAGGTTTACTGTATCCCTTGGACCTTCTTGTTGACGATGAAACACAGAAATTGCATCCGAATTTAATACAAAAGTCACAATGCCGACTTAAATACAAGAGGACTGACACTCTCACTTTCTATGATATGAACCTCTCCTGTGAGTCCAGTTCTAGATTCCGATGCTTCACTTCAGGTTTACTGTATCCCTTGGACCTTCTTATTGACGATGAAACCCAGAAATTGCATCCGAATTTAATACAAAAGTAACAATGCCGGCTTAAGTAAAAGTGGACTGACACTCTCACTTTGTACGATTTAAGCCTCTCCTGTGAGTCCAGTTTTAGATTCCGATGCTTCACTCCTGGTTTACTGCATACCTTTGACCTTCTTACTGACGATGAATCACAGAAATTGCACCTGAATTTAATACAAAAGTCACAATGCCGACTTAAGTACAGGAGGACTGACACTTTAACTTTCTATGATTTGATCCTCTACTGTGACTATAGTTTTAGATTCCGATGCTTCACTTCAGGTTTACTTAATATCTCGGACCTTCTTATTGACGTTGAATCACAGAAATTGAATCCGAATATAATACAAAATCACAATGCCGACTTAAGTACAAGAGGACTGACACTCTCACAATCTATGATTAGTACCTCTCCTGTGAGTCCAGTTTTAGTATCCGATGCTTCACTTCCGGTTTACTGTATACCTTGCACCTTCTTATTGACGTGGAAACACAGAAATTGCATCGGAATTAAATTCAAAAGGCACAATGCCGACTTAAGTACAAGCGGACTGACACTCTAATTTTCTTTGTTTTGAACCTCTCCTGTGAGTCCAGTTTTGGTTTCCGATGCTTCACTTCAGGTTTACTGTATACCACGGACCTTCTTATTGACGACGGAACACAGAAATTGCATCCGAATTTAATACAAAAGGCACAATGCCGACTTAAGTACAAGAGGACTGACGCTCTCACTTTCTATGGTTTGAACCTCTCCTGTGAGTCCAGTTTAAGATTCCGATGCTTCACTTCAGGTTTACTGTATCCGTTGGACCTTCTTATTGACGATGAAACACAGAAATTGCATCCGAATTTAATACAAAAGGCACAATGCCGACTTAAGTACATGAGGACTGACACTCTCACTTTCTATGATATGAACCTCTCCTGTGAGTCCAGTTTTCGATTCCGATGCTTCACTTCCGGTTTACTGTATCCCTTCGACCTTCTTATTGACGATGAAACACAGAAATGGCATCCGAAATTAATAGAAAAGGCACAATGTCGACTTAAGTACAAGAGGACTGACACTCTCACTTTCTATAATATGAACCTCTCCTGTGAGTCGAGTTTTAGATTCCGATGCTTCACTTCAGGTTTACTGTATCCCTTGGGCCTTCTTATTGACGATGAAACACAGAAGTTGCATCCGAATTTAATACAAAAGGCACATTGCCGACTTAAGTACAAGAGGACTGACACTTTTACTTTCTATTTTATGAACCTCTCCTGTGAGTCCAGTTTTAGATTCCGATGCTTCACTTCAGGTTTACAGTATCCCTTGGACCTTCTTAATGACGATGAAACACAGAAATTGAACCCGAATTTAATATAAAAGGCACAATGCCGACTTAAGTGCAAGAGGACTGATACTCTTACTTTCTATAATATGAACCTCTCCTGTGAGTCCAGTTTTAGATTTCGATGCTTCACTTCAGGTATACTGTATCCCTTGGACCTTCTTATTGACGATGAGCCACAGAAGTTGCAGTCGAATTTAATACAAAGTATACAATGCCGACTTAAGTACAAGAGGACTGACACTCTCACTTTCTATGATACGAACCTCTCCTGTGAGTACTGTTTTAGATTCCGATGCTTCACTTCAGGTTTACTGTATCCCTTGGACCTTCTTGTTGACGATGAAACACAGAAATTGCATCCGAATTTAATACAAAAGTCACAATGCCGACTTAAATACAAGAGGACTGACACTCTCACTTTCTATGATATGAACCTCTCCTGTGAGTCCAGTTCTAGATTCCGATGCTTCACTTCAGGTTTACTGTATCCCTTGGACCTTCTTATTGACGATGAAACCCAGAAATTGCATCCGAATTTAATACAAAAGTAACAATGCCGGCTTAAGTAAAAGTGGACTGACACTCTCACTTTGTACGATTTAAGCCTCTCCTGTGAGTCCAGTTTTAGATTCCGATGCTTCACTCCTGGTTTACTGCATACCTTTGACCTTCTTACTGACGATGAATCACAGAAATTGCACCTGAATTTAATACAAAAGTCACAATGCCGACTTAAGTACAGGAGGACTGACACTTTAACTTTCTATGATTTGATCCTCTACTGTGACTATAGTTTTAGATTCCGATGCTTCACTTCAGGTTTACTTAATATCTCGGACCTTCTTATTGACGTTGAATCACAGAAATTGAATGCGAATATAATACAAAATCACAATGCCGACTTAAGTACAAGAGGACTGACACTCTCACAATCTATGATTAGTACCTCTCCTGTGAGTCCAGTTTTAGTATCCGATGCTTCACTTCCGGTTTACTGTATACCTTGCACCTTCTTATTGACGTGGAAACACAGAAATTGCATCGGAATTAAATTCAAAAGGCACAATGCCGACTTAAGTACAAGCGGACTGACACTCTAATTTTCTTTGTTTTGAACCTCTCCTGTGAGTCCAGTTTTGGTTTCCGATGCTTCACTTCAGGTTTACTGTATACCACGGACCTTCTTATTGACGACGGAACACAGAAATTGCATCCGAATTTAATACAAAAGGCACAATGCCGACTTAAGTACAAGAGGACTGACACTCTCACTTTCTATGGTTTGAACCTCTCCTGTGAGTCCAGTTTAAGATTCCGATGCTTCACTTCAGGTTTACTGTATCCGTTGGACCTTCGTATTGACGATGAAACACAGAAATTGCATCTGAATTTAATACAAAAGGCACAATGCCGCCTTAAGTACAAGAGGACATGCACTCTTACTTTCTATGATTTGAACCCCTCCTGTGTGTCCAGTTTTAGATTCCGATGCTTCACTTCAGGTTTACCGTATCACTCGGACGTTCATATTGACGATGAAACACAGAAATTGCATCCGAATTTAATATAAAAGGCACAATGCCGGCTTAAGTAAAAGAGGACTGACACTCTCAATTTCTATGATTTGAACCTCTCCTGTGAGTCCAGTTTTAGATTCCAATGCTTCACTTCAGTTTTACTGTATCCCTTGGACCTTCATATTGATGATGAAACACAGAAATAGCATCCGAATTTATAACAAAAGTCACAACGCCGTCTTAAGTACAAGAGGACCGACACTCTCACCCTCTATGATATGAACCTCTCCTGTGAGTCCAGTTTTCGATTCCGATGCTTCACTTCAGGTTTACTGTATCCCTTGGACCTTCTTATTGACGATGGAACACAGAAATTGCATCCGAATTTAATACAAAGGGCACAATGCCGACTTAAGTACAAGAGGACTGACACTCTCACTTTCTATGATATGAACCTCTCCTGTGAGTCCAGTTTTAGATTTCGATGCTCCACTTCAAGTTTACTGTATACCTTGGACCTTCTTATTGATGAGGAAACACAGAAATCGCATCCAAATTTATAACAAAAGTCACAATGCCGACTTAAGAACAAGAGGACCGACACTCTCACTCTCTATTATATGAACCTCTCCTGTGAGTCCAGTTTTAGATTCCGATGCTTCACTTCAGGTTTACTGTATCCCTTGGACCTTCTTATTGACGATTAAACACAGAAATTGCATCCGAATTCAATACAAAAGGCACAATGCCGGCTTAAGTAAAAGAGGACTGACACTCTCAATTTCCATGATTAGAACCTCTCCTGTGAGTCCAGTTTTAGATTCCGATGCTTCACTTCAGTTTTACTGTATCCCTTGGACCTTCTTATTGATGATGAAACACAGAAATTGCATCCTAATTTGTAACAAAAGTCACAATGACGACTTAAGTACAAGAGGACTGACACTCTCACTCTCTATGATATGAACCTCTCCTGTGAGTCCAGTTTTAGATTCCGATGCTTCACTTCAGGTTTACTGTATCCTTTGGACCTTCTTATTGACGATGAAACACAGAAATTGCATCCGAATTTAATACAAAGGGCACAATGCCGACTTAAGTACAAGAGGACTGACACTCTCACTTTCTATGATATGAACCTCTCCTGTGAGTCCAGTTTTAGATTCCGATGCTCCACTTCAGGTTTACTGTATACCTTGGACCTTCTTATTGACGATGAAACACAGAAATTGCATCCGAATTTAATACAAAGGGCACAATGCAGACTTAAGTACAAGAGGACTGACACTCTCACTTTCTATGATATCAACCTCTCCTGTGAGTCCAGTTTTAGATTCCGATGCTCCACTTCAGGTTTACTCTTTACCTTGGACCTTCTTGTTGACTATGAAACACAGAAATTGCATCCGAATTTAATACAAAAGGCAAAATGCCGACTTAAGTACAAGAGGACTGACACTCGCACTTTCTATGATATGAACCTCTCCTGTGAGTCCGATTTTAGATTCCGATGCTTCACTTCAGGTTTACAGTATCCCTTGGACCTTCTTAATGACGATGAAACACGGAAATTGCATCCGAATTTAATACAAAAGGCACAATGCCGACTTAAGTACAAGAGGTCTGACTCTCTCACTTTCTATGATATGAACCTCTCCTGTGAGTCCAGTTTTGGATTCCGATGCTGCACTTCCGGTTTACTGTATCCCTTCGACCTACTTATTGACGATGAAACACAGAAATGGCATCCGAAATTAATACAAAAGGCATAATGTCGACCTAAGTACAAGAGGACTGACACTCTCACTTTCTATGATATGAACCTCTCCTGTGAGTCGAGTCTTAGATTCCGATGCTTCACTTCAGGTTTACTCTATCCCTTGGGCCTTCTTATTGACGATGAAACACAGAAGTTGCATCCGAATTTAATACAAAAGGCCCAATGCCGACTTATGTACAAGAGGACTGACACTCTCACTTTATATGATATGAACCTCTCCTTTGAGTCCAATTTTACATTCCGATGCTTCACTTCAGGTTTACTGTATCCCTTGGACCTTGTTATTGACGATGAAACACAGAAATAGCATCCGAATTTAATTCTAAAGGCACAATGCCGACTTAAGTACAAGAGGGCTGACACTCTCACTTTCTATGATATGAATCTCTCCTGTGAGTCCAGTTTTCGATTCCGATGCTTCACTTCCGGTTTACTGTATCCCTTCGACCTTCTTATTGACGATGAACCACAGAAATTGCATCCGAAATTAATACAAAAGGCACAATGTCGACTTAAGTACAAGAGGACTGACACTCTCACTTTCTACGATATGAACCTCTCCTGTGAGTCGAGTTTTAGATTCCGATGCTTCACTTCAGGTATACTGTATCCCTTGGACCTTCTTATTGACGATGAAACACAGAAGTTGCAGTCGAATTTAATACAAAGTATACAATGCCGACTTAAGTACAAGAGGACTGACACTCTCACTTTCTATGATACGAACCTCTCCTGTGAGTACAATTTTAGATTCCGATGCTTCACTTCAGGTTAACTGTATCCCTTGGACCTTCTTGTTGACGATGAAACTCAGAAATTGCATCCGAATTTAATACAAAATCACAATGCCGACTTAAGTACAAGAGGACTGACACTCTCACTTTCTATGATATGAACCTCTCCTGTGAGTCCAGTTCTAGATTCCGATGCTTCACTTCAGGTTTACTGTATCCCTTGGACCTTCTTATTGACGATGAAACCCAGAAATTGCATCCGAATTTCATACAAAAGTCACAATGCCGGCTTAAGTACAAGTGGACTGACACTCTCACTTTGTACGATTTAAGCCTCTCCTGTGAGTCCAGTTTTAGATTCCGATGCTTCACTCCTGGTTTACTGCATACCTTGGACCTTCTTACTGACGATGAATCACAGAAATTGCATCTCAATTTAATATAAAAGTCACAATGCCGACTTAAGTACAGGAGGACTGACACTTTAACTTTCTATGATTTGATCCTCTACTGTGACTATAGTTTTAGATTCCGATGCTTCACATCAGGTTTACTTAATATCTCGGACCTTCTTATTGACGATGAATCACAGAAATTGAATCCGAATATAATACAAAATCACAATGCCGACTTAAGTACAAGAGGACTAACACTCTCACTTTCTATGATATGAACCTCTCCTGTGAGTCGAGTTTTAGATTCCGATGCTTCACTTCAGGTTTACTGTATCCCTTGGGCCTTCTTATTGACGATGAAACACAGAAATTGCATCCGAATTTAATACAAAGGGCACAATGCAGACTTAAGCACAAGAGGACTGACACTCTCACTTTCTATGATATCAACCTCTCCTGTGAGTCCAGTTTTAGATTCCGATGCTCCACTTCAGGTTTACTGTATACCTTGGACCTTCTTGTTGACTATGAAACACAGAAATTGCATCCGATTTTAATACAAAAGGCAAAATGCCGACTTAAGTACAAGAGGACTGGCACTCGCACTTTCTATGATATGAACCTCTCCTGTGAGTCGAGTTTTAGATTCCGATGCTTCACTTCAGGTTTACTGTATCCCTTGGGCCTTCTTATTGACGATGAAACACAGAAGTTGCATCCGAATTAATACAAAAGGCACAATGCCGACTTAAGTACAAGAGGACTGACACTCTTACTTTCTATTATATGAACCTCTCCTGTGAGTCCTGTTTTAGATTCCGATGCTTCACTTCAGGTTTACAGTATCCCTTGGACCTTCTTAATGACGATGAAACACAGATATTGAACCCGAATTTAATATAAAAGGCACAATGCCGACTTAAGTGCAAGAGGACTGACACTCTTACTTTCTATGATATGAACCTCTCCTGTGAGTCCAGTTTTAGATTCCGATGCTTCACTTCAGGTATACTGTATCCCTTGGACCTTCTTATTGACGATGAAACACAGGAGTTGCAGTCGAATTTAATACAAAGTATACAATGCCGACTTAAGTACAAGAGGACTGACACTCTCACTTTCTATGATACGAACCTCTCCAGTGAGTACAGTTTTAGATTCCGATGCTTCACTTCAGGTTTACTGTATCCCTTGGACCTTCTTGTTGTCGATGAAACACAGAAATTGCATCCGAATTTAATACAAAAGTAACAATGCCGACTTAAGTACAAGAGGACTGACACTCTCACTTTCTATGATATGAACCTCTCCTGTGAGTCCAGTTCTAGATTCCGATGCTTCACTTCAGGTTTACTGTATCCGTTGGACCTTCGTATTGACGATGAAACACAGAAATTGCATCTGAATTTAATACAAAAGGCACAATGCCGCCTTAAGTACAAGAGGACATACACTCTCACTTTCTATGATTTGAACCTCTCCTGTGTGTCCAGTTTTAGATTCCGATGCTTCACTTCAGCTTTACTGTATACCTTGCACCTTCTTATTGAAGAAGAAACACAGAAATAGCATGGGAATTAAATTCAAAAGGCACAATGCCGACTTACGTACAATAGGACATACAATCTAACTTTCTTTGATTTGAACCTCTCCTGTGAGTCCAGTTTTAGATTCCGATGCTTCACTTCAGGTTTACTGTATCACTCGGAGGTTCATATTGACGATGAAACACAGAAATTGCATCCGAATTTAATATAAAAGGCACAATGCCGGCTTAAGTAAAAGAGGACTGACACTCTCAATTTCTATGATTTGAACCTCTCCTGTGAGTCCAGTTTTAGATTCCAATGCTTCACTACAGTTTTACTGTATACCTTGGACCTTCTTATTGATGATGAAATACAGAAATTGCATCCAAATTTATAACAAAAGTCACAATGCCGACTTAAGTACAAGAGGACCGACACTCTCACCCTCTATGATATGAACCTCTCCTGTGAGTCCAGTTTTAGATTCCGATGCTTCACTTCAGGTTTACTGTATCCCTTGGACCTTCTTATCGACGATGAAACACAGAAGTTGCAGTCGAATTTAATACAAAGTATACAATGCCGACTTAAGTACAAGAGGACTGACACTCTCACTTTCTATGATACGAACCTCTCCTGTGAGTACAATTTTAGATTCCGATGCTTCACTTCAGGTTTACTGTATCCCTTGGACCTTCTTGCTGACGATGAAACTCAGAAATTGCATCCGAATTTAATACAAAATCACAATGCCGACTTAAGTACAAGAGGACTGACACTCTCACTTTCTATGATATGAACCTCTCCTGTGAGTCCAGTTCTAGATTCCGATGCTTCACTTCAGGTTTACTGTATCCCTTGGACCTTCTTATTGACGATGAAACCCAGAAATTG
This sequence comes from Schistocerca serialis cubense, assembly GCF_023864345.2. Classification (NCBI taxonomy): domain Eukaryota; kingdom Metazoa; phylum Arthropoda; class Insecta; order Orthoptera; family Acrididae; genus Schistocerca; species Schistocerca serialis. Next base: position 20,520,219 of record NC_064647.1, on the reverse strand, counting down.
CATCCGAATTTAATACAAAAGTCACAATGCCGGCCTAAGTACAAGTGGACTGACACTCTCACTTTGTACGATTTAAGCCTCTCCTGTGAGTCCAGTTTTAGATTCCGATGCTTCACTCCTGGTTTCCTGCATACCTTGGACCTTCTTACTGACGATGAATCACAGATATTGCAACTCAATTTAATATAAAAGTCACAATGCCGACTTAAGTACAGGAGGACTGACACTTTAACTTTCTATGATTTGATCCTCTACTGTGACTATAGTTTTAGATTCCGATGCTTCACTTCAGGTTTGCTTAATATCTCGGACCTTCTTATTGACGATGAATCACAGAAATTGAATCCGAATATAATACAAAATCACAATGCCGACTTAAGTACAAGAGGACTAACACTCTCACTTTCTATGATATGAACCTCTCCTGTGAGTCGAGTTTTAGATTCCGATGCTTCACTTCAGGTTTACTGTATCCTTTGGACCTTCTTATTGACGATGAAACACAGAAATTGCATCCGAATTTAATACAAAGGGCACAATGCAGACTTAAGTACAAGAGGACTGACACTCTCACTTTCTATGATATCAACCTCTCCTGTGAGTCCAGTTTTTGATTCCGATGCTCCACTTCAGGTTTACTGTATACCTTGGACCTTCTTGTTGACTATGAAACACAGAAATTGCATCCGAATTTAATACAAAAGGCAAAATGCCGACTTAAGTACAAGAGGACTGACACTCGCACTTTCTATGATATGAACCTCTCCTGTGAGTCGAGTTTTAGAATCCGATGCTTCACTTCAGGTTTACTGTATCCCTTGGGCCTTCTTATTGACGATGAAACACAGAAGTTGCATCCGAATTAATACAAAAGGCACAATGCCGACTTAAGTACAAGAGGACTGACACTCTTACTTTCTATTATATGAACCTCTCCTGTGAGTCCTGTTTTAGATTCCGATGCTTCACTTCAGGTTTACAGTATCCCTTGGACCTTCTTAATGACGATGAAACACAGATATTGAACCCGAATTTAATATAAAAGGCACAATGCCGACTTAAGTGCAAGAGGACTGACACTCTTACTTTCTATGATATGAACCTCTCCTGTGAGTCCAGTTTTAGATTCCGATGCTTCACTTCAGGTATACTGTATCCCTTGGACCTTCTTATTCACGATGAAACACAGAAGTTGCATTCGAATTTAATACAAAGTATACAATGCCGACTTAAGTACAAGAGGACTGACACTCTCACTTTCTATGATACGAACCTCTCCTGTGAGTACAGTTTTAGATTCCGATGCTTCACTTCAGGTTTACTGTATCCCTTGGACCTTCTTGTTGACGATGAAACACAGAAAATGCATCCGAATTTAATACAAAAGGCCCAATGCCGACTTAAGTACAAGAGGACTGACACTCTCACTTTCTATGATATGAACCTCTCCTGTGAGTCCAGTTCTAGATTCCAATGCTTCACTTCAGGTATACTGTATCCCTTGGACCTTCATATTGACAATGAAACCCAGAAATTGCATCCGTATTTAATACAAAAGTCACAATGCCGACTTAAGTACAGGAGGACTGACACTTTAACTTTCTATGATTTGATCCTCTACTGTGACTATAGTCTTAGATTCCGATGCTTCACTTCAGATTTACTTAATAGCTCGGACCTTCTTGTTGACGATGAAACACAGAAATTGCATCCGAATTTAATACAAAATGCACAATGCCGGCTTAAGTAAAAGAGGACTGACACTCTCAATTTCCATGATTAGAACCTCTCCTGTGACTCCTGTTCTAGATTCCGATGCTTCACTTCAGTTTTACGGTATCCCTTGGACCTTCTTATTGATGATGAAACACAGAAATTGCATCCAAATTTATAACCAAAGTCACAATGCCGACTTTAGTACAAGGGACCGACACTCTCACTCTCTATGATATGAACCTCTCCTGTGGGTCCAGTTTTAGATTCCGATGCTTCACTTCAGGTTTACTGTATCCTTTGGACCTTCTTATCGACGATGAAACACAGATATTGCATCCGAATTTAATACAAAGGGCACAATGCAGACTTAAGTACAAGAGGACTGACACTCTCACTTTCTATGATATGAACATCTCCTGTGAGTCCAGTTTTAGATTCCGATGCCCCACTTCAGGTTTACTGTATACCTTGGACCTTCTTATTGACGATGAAACACAGAAATTGCATCCGAATTTAATACAAAAGGCAAAATGCCGACTTAAGTACAAGAGGACTGACACTCTCACTTTATATGATATGAACCTCTCGTGTGAGTCCAATTTTAGATTCCGATGCTTCACTCAAGGTTTACTGTATTCCTTGTACCTTCTTATTGACGATGAAACACAGAAATTGCATCCGAATTTAATACAAAAGGCACAATGCCGACTTAAGTACAAGAGGACTGACACTCTCACTTTCTATGATATGAACCTCTCCTGTGAGTCCAGTTTTCGATTCCGATGCTTCACTTCCGGTTTACTGTATCCCTTGGGCCTTCTTATTGACGATGATACACAGAAGTTGCATCCGAATTTAATACAAAAGGCACATTGCCGACTTAAGTACAAGAGGACTGACACTTTTACTTTCTATTATATGAACCTCTCCTGTGAGTCCAGTTTTAGATTCCGATGCTTCACTTCAGGTTTACAGTATCCCTTGGACCTTCTTAATGACGATGAAACACAGAAATTGAACCCGAATTTAATATAAAAGGCACAATGCCCACTTAAGTGCAAGAGGACTGATACTCTTACTTTCTATAATATGAACCTCTCCTGTGAGTCCAGTTTTAGATTCCGATGCTTCACTTCAGGTATACTGTATCCCTTGGACCTTCTTATTGACGATGAGCCACAGAAGTTGCAGTCGAATTTAATACAAAGTATACAATGCCGACTTAAGTACAAGAGGACTGACACTCTCACTTTCTATGATACGAACCTCTCCTGTGAGTACAGTTTTAGATTCCGATGCTTCACTTCAGGTTTACTGTATCCCTTGGACCTTCTTGTTGACGATGAAACACAGAAATTGCATCCGAATTTAATACAAAAGTCACAATGCCGGCTTAAGTACAAGTGGACTGACACTCTCACTTTGTACGATTTAAGCCTCTCCTGTGAGTCCAGTTTTAGATTCCGATGCTTCACTCCTGGTTTACTGCATACCTTTGACCTTCTTACTGACGATGAATCACAGAAATTGCACCTGAATTTAATACAAAAGTCACAATGCCGACTTAAGTACAGGAGGACTGAAACTTTAACTTTCTATGATTTGATCCTCTACTGTGACTATAGTTTTAGATTCCGATGCTTCACTTCAGGTTTACTTAATATCTCGGACCTTCTTATTGACGATGAATCACAGAAATTGAATCCGAATATAATACAAAATCACAATGCCGACTTAAGTATAAGAGGACTGACACTCTCACAATCTATGATTAGTACCTCTCCTGTGAGTCCAGTTTTAGTATCCGATGCTTCACTTCCAGTTTACTGTATACCTTGCACCTTCTTATTGACGTGGAAACACAGAAATTGCATCGGAATTAAATTCAAAAGGCACAATGCCGACTTAAGTACAAGCGGACTGACACTCTAATTTTCTTTGTTTTGAACCTCTCCTGTGAGTCCAGTTTTGGTTTCCGATGCTTCACTTCAGGTTTCCTGTATACCTCGGACCTTCTTATTGACGACGGAACACAGAAATTGCATCCGAATTTAATACAAAAGGCACAATGCCGACTTAAGTACAAGAGGACTGACACTCTCACTTTCTATGGTTTGAACCTCTCCTGTGAGTCCAGTTTAAGATTCCGATGCTTCACTTCAGGTTTACTGTATCCGTTGGACCTTCGTATTGACGATGAAACACAGAAATTGCATCTGAATTTAATACAAAAGGCACAATGCCGCCTTAAGTACAAGAGGACATACACTCTTACTTTCTATGATTTGAACCCCTCCTGTGTGTCCAGTTTTAGATTCCGATGCTTCACTTCAGCTTTACTGTATACCTTGCACCTTCTTATTGACGATGAAACACTGAAATAGCATGGGAATTAAATTCAAAAGGCACAATGCCGACTTAAGTACAATAGGACATACAATCTAACTTTCTATGATTTGAACCTCTCCTGTGAGTCCAGTTTTAGATTCCGATGCTTCACTTCAGGTTGACCGTATCACTCGGACGTTCATATTGACGATGAAACACAGAAATTGCATCCGAATTTAATATAAAAGGCACAATGCCGGCTTAAGTAAAAGAGGACTGACACTCTCAATTTCTATGATTTGAACCTCTCCTGTGAGTCCAGTTTTAGATTCCAATGCTTCACTTCAGTTTTACTGTATCCCTTGGACCTTCATATTGATGATGAAACACAGAAATAGCATCCGAATTTATAACAAAAGTCACAATGCCGTCTTAAGTACAAGAGGACCGACACTCTCACCCTCTATGATATGAACCTCTCCTGTGAGTCCAGTTTTCGATTCCGATGCTTCACTTCAGGTTTACTGTATCCCTTGGACCTTCTTATTGACGATGGAACACAGAGATTGCATCCGAATTTAATACAAAGGGCACAATGCCGACTTAAGTACAAGAGGACTGACACTCTCACTTTCTATGATATGAACCTCTCCTGTGAGTCCAGTTTTAGATTTCGATGCTCCACTTCAAGTTTACTGTATACCTTGGAGCTTCTTATTGATGAGGAAACACAGAAATTGCATCCAAATTTATAACAAAAGTCACAATGCCGACTTAAGAACAAGAGGACCGACACTCTCACTCTCTATGATATGAACCTCTCCTGTGAGTCCAGTTTTAGATTCCGATGCTTCACTTCAGGTTTACTGTATCCCTTGGACCTTCTTATTGACGATGAAACACAGAAATTGCATCCGAATTCAATACAAAAGGCACACTGCCGGCTTAAGTAAAAGAGGACTGACACTCTCAATTTCCATGATTAGAACCTCTCCTGTGAGTCCAGTTTTAGATTCCGATGCTTCACTTCAGTTTTACTGTATCCCTTGGACCTTCTTATTGATGATGAAACACAGAAATTGCATCCAAATTTGTAACAAAAGTCACAATGCCGACTTAAGTACAAGAGGACCGACACTCTCACTCTCTATGATATGAACCTCTCCTGTGAGTCCAGTTTTAGATTCCGATGCTTCACTTCAGGTTTACTGTATCCTTTGGACCTTCTTATTGACGATGAAACACAGAAATTGCATCCGAATTTAATACAAAGGGCACAATGCCGACTTGAGTACAAGAGGACTGACACTCTCACTTTCTATGATATGAACCTCTCCTGTGAGTCCAGTTTTAGATTCCGATGCTCCACTTCAGGTTTACTGTATACCTTGGACCTTCTTGTTGACGATGAAACACAGAAATTGCATCCGAATTTAAAACAAAAGGCAAAATGCCGACTTAAGTACAAGAGGACTGACACTAGCACTTTCTATGATATGAACCTCTCCTGTGAGTCCAATTTTAGATTCCGATGCTTCACTTCAGGTTTACTGTATCCCTTGGACCTTCTTAATGACGATGAAACACAGAAATTGCATCCGAATTTAATACAAAAGGCACAATGCCGACTTAAGTCCAAGAGGACTGACTCTCACTTTCTATGATATGAACCTCTCCTGTGAGTCCAGTTTTGGATTCCGATGCTTCACTTCCGGTTTACTGTATCCCTTCGACCTACTTATTGACGATGAAACACAGAATTTGCATCCGAAACTAATACAAAAGGCACAATGTCGACCTAAGTACAAGAGGAGTGACACTCTCACTTTCTATGATATGAACCTCTCCTGTGAGTCGAATTTTAGATTCCGATGCTTCACTTCAGGTTTACTGTATCCTTTGGACCTTCTTATTGACGATGAAACACAGAAATTGCATCCGAATTTAATACAAAGGGCACATTGCAGACTGAAGTACAAGAGGACTGACACTCTCACTTTCTATGATATGAACCTCTCCTGTGAGTCCAGTTTTAGATTCCGATGCTCCACTTCAGGTTTACTGTATACCTTGGACCTTCTTGTTGACTATGAAACACAGAAATTGCATCCGAATTTAATACAAAAGGCAAAATGCCGACTTAAGTACAAGAGGACTGACACTCGCACTTTCTATGATATGAACCTCTCCTGTGAGTCCAATTTTAGATTCCGATGCTTCACTTCAGGTTTACTGTATCCCTTGGACCTTCTTAATGACGATGAAACACAGAAATTGCATCCGAATTTAATACAAAAGGCACAATGCCGACTTAAGTACAAGAGGACTGACTCTCTCACTTTCTATGATATGAACCTCTCCTGTGAGTCCAGTTTTGGCTTCCGATGCATCACTTCCGGTCTACTGTATCCCTTCGACCTACTTATTGACGATGAAACACAGAAATTGCATCCGAAATTAATACAAAAGGCACAATGTCGACCTAAGTACAAGAGGACTGACACTCTCACTTTCTATGATATGAACCTCTCCTGTGAGTCGAGTCTTAGATTCCGATGCTTCACTTCAGGTTTACTCTATCCCTTGGGCCTTCTTATTGACGATGAAACACAGAAGTTGCATCCGAATTTAATACAAAAGGCCCAATGCCGACTTAAGTACAAGAGGACTGACACTCTTACTTTCTATTATACGAACCTCTCCTGTGAGTCCAGTTATAGATTCCGATGCTCCACTTCAGGTTTACTGTATACCTTGGACCTTCTTATTGACGATGAAACACAGAAATTGCATCCGAATTTAATACAAAAGGCAATATGCCGACTTAAGTACAAGAGGACTGACACTCTCACTTTATATGATATGAACCTCTCCTGTGAGTCCAATTTTACATTCCGATGCTTCACTTCAGGTTTACTGTATCCCTTGGACCTTGTTATTGACGATGAAACACAGAAATTGCATCCGAATTTAATACTAAAGGCACAATGCCGACTTAAGTACAAGAGGACTGACACTCTCACTTTCTATGATATGAATCTCTCCTGTGAGTCCAGTTTTCGATTCCGATGCTTCACTTCCGGTTTACTGTATCCCTTCGACCTTCTTATTGACGATGAACCACAGAAATTGCATCCGAAATTGATACAAAAGGCACAATGTCTACTTAAGTACAAGAGGACTGACACTCTCACTTTCTACGATATGAACCTCTCCTGTGAGTCGAGTTTTAGATTCCGATGCTTCACTTCAGGTATACTGTATCCCTTGGACCTTCTTATTGACGATGAAACACTGAAGTTGCAGTCGAATTTAATACAAAGTATACAATGCCGACTTAAGTACAAGAGGACTGACACTCTCACTTTCTATGATACGAACCTCTCCTGTGAGTACAATTTTAGATTCCGATGCTTCACTTCAGGTTTACTGTATCCCTTGGACCTTCTTGTTGACGATGAGACTCAGAAATTGCATCCGAATTTAATACAAAATCACAATGCCGACTTAAGTACAAGAGGACTGACACTCTCACTTTCTATGATATGAACCTCTCCTGTGAGTCCAGTTTTAGATTCCGATGCTCCACTTCAGGTTTACTGTATACCTTGGACCTTCTTGTTGACTATGAAACACAGAAATTGCATCCGAATTTAATACAAAAGGCAAAATGCCGACTTAAGTACAAGAGGACTGACACTCGCACTTTCTATGATATGAACCTCTCCTGTGAGTCCAATTTTAGATTCCGATGCTTCACTTCAGGTTTACTGAATCCCTTGGACCTTCTTAATGACGATGAAACACAGAAATTGCATCCGAATTAAATACAAAAGGCACAATGCCGACTTAAGTACAAGAGGACTGACTCTCTCACTTTCTATGATATGAACCTCTCCTGTGAGTCCAGTTTTGTATTCCGATGCTTCACTTCCGGTTTACTGTATCCCTTCGACCTACTTATTGACGATGAAACACAGAAATTGCATCCGAAATTAATACAAAAGGCACAATGTCGACCTATGTACAAGAGGACTGACACTCTCACTTTCTATGATATGAACCTCTCCTGTGAGTCGAGTCTTAGATTCCGATGTTTCACTTCAGGTTTACTCTATCCCTTGGGCCTTCTTATTGACGATGAAACACAGAAGTTGCATCCGAATTTAATACAAAAGGCACAATGCCGACTTAAGTACAAGAGGACTGACACTGTTACTTTCTATTATACGAACCTCTCCTGTGAGTCCAGTTTTAGATTCCGATGCTCCACTTCAGGTTTACTGTATACCTTGGACCTTCTTATTGACGATGAAACACAGGAATTGCATCCGAATTTAATACAAAAGGCAACATGCCGACAAGTCCAAGAGGACTGACACTCTCACTTTCTATGATATGAACCTCTCCTGTGAGTCCAGTTTTCGATTCCGATGCTTCACTTCCGGTTTACTGTATCCCTTCGACCTTCTTATTGACGATGAAACACAGAAATTGCATCCGAAATTAATACAAAAGGCACAATGTCGACTTAAGTACAAGAGGACTGACACTCTCACTTTCTATGATATGAACCTCTCCTGTGAGTCGAGTTTTAGATTCCGATGCTTCACTTCAGGTTTACAGTATTCCTTGGGCCTTCTTATTGACGATGAAACACAGAAGTTGCATCCGAATTTAATACAAAAGGCACATTGCCGACTTAAGTACAAGAGGACTGACACTTTTACTTTCTATTATATGAACCTCTCCTGTGAGTCCAGTTTTAGATTCCGATGCTTCACTTCAGGTTTACAGTATCCCTTGGACCTTCTTAATGACGATGATACACAGAAATTGAACCCGAATTTCATATAAAAGGGACAATGCCGACTTAAGTGCAAGAGGACTGACACTCTTACTTTCTATGATATGAACCTCTCCTGTGAGTCCAGTTTTAGATTCCGATGCTTCACTTCAGGTATACTGTATTCCTTGGACCTTCTTATTGACGATGAAACACAGAAGTTGCAGTCGAATTTAATACAAAGTATACAATGCCGACTTAAGTACAAGGGGACTGACACTCTCACTTTCTATGATACGAACCTCTCCTGTGAGTACAGTTTTAGATTCCGATGCTTCACTTCAGGTTTACTGTATCCCTTGGACCTTCTTGTTGACGATGAAACACAGAAATTGCATCCGAATTTAATACAAAATCACAATGACGACTTAAGTACAAGAGGACTGACACTCTCACTTTCTATGATATGAACCTCTCCTGTGAGTCCAGTTCTAGATTCCGATGCTTCACTTCAGGTTTACTGTATCCCTTGGACCTTCTTATTGACGATGAAACCCAGAAATTGCATCCACATTTAATACAAAAGTCACAATGCCGGCTTAAGTAGAAGTGGACTGACACTCTCACTTTATGCGCTTTAAGCCTCTCCTGTGAGTCCAGTTTTGGATTCCGATGCTTCACTTCCGGTTTACTGTATCCCTTCGACCTACTTATTGACGATGAAACACAGAAATTGCATCCGAAATTAATACAAAAGGCACAATGTCGACCTAAATACAAGAGGACTGACACTCTCACTTTCTATGATATGAACCTCTCCTGTGAGTCGAGTCTTAGATTCCGATGCTTCACTTCAGGTTTACTCTATCCCTTGGACCTTCTTAATGACGATGAAACACAGAAGTTGCATCCGAATTTAATACAAAAGGCACAATGCCGACTTAAGTACAAGAGGACTGACTCTCTCACTTTCTATGATATGAACCTCTCCTGTGAGTCCAGTTTTGGATTCCGATGCTTCACTTCCGGTTTACTGTATCCCTTCGACCTACTTTTTGACGATGAAGCACAGAAATTGCATCCGAAATTAATACAAAAGGCACAATGTCGACCTAAGTACAAGAGGACTGACACTCTCACTTTCTATGATATGAACCTCTCCTGTGAGTCGAGTCTTAGATTCCGATGCTTCACTTCAGGTTTACTCTATCCCTTGGGCCTTCTTATTGACGATGAAACACAGAAGTTGCATCCGAATTTAATACAAAAGGCCCAATGCCGACTTAAGTACAAGAGGACTGACACTCTTACTTTCTATTATACGAACCTCTCCTGTGAGTCCAGTTATAGATTCCGATGCTCCACTTCAGGTTTACTGTATACCTTGGACCTTCTTATTGACGATGAAACACAGAAATTGCATCCGAATTTAATACAAAAGGCAATATGCCGACTTAAGTACAAGAGGACTGACACTCTCACTTTATATGATATGAACCTCTCCTGTGAGTCCAATTTTACATTCCGATGCTTCACTTCAGGTTTACTGTATCCCTTGGACCTTGTTATTGACGATGAAACACAGAAATTGCATCCGAATTTAATACTAAAGGCACAATGCCGACTTAAGTACAAGAGGACTGACACTCTCACTTTCTATGATATGAATCTCTCCTGTGAGTCCAGTTTTCGATTCCGATGCTTCACTTCCGGTTTACTGTATCCCTTCGACCTTCTTATTGACGATGAACCACAGATATTGCATCCGAAATTAATACAAAAGGCACAATGTCGACTTAAGTACAAGAGGACTGACACTCTCACTTTCTACGATATGAACCTCTCCTGTGAGTCGAGTTTTAGATTCCGATGCTTCACTTCAGGTATACTATATCCCTTGGACCTTCTTATTGACGATGAAACACAGAAGTTGCAGTTGAATTTAATACAAAGTATGCTATGCCGACTTAAGTACAAGAGGACTGACACTCTCACTTTCTATCATACGAACCTCTCCTGTGAGTACAATTATAGATTCCGATGCTTCACTTCAGGTTTACTGTATCCCTTGGACCTTCTTGTTGACGATGAAACTCAGAAATTGCATCCTAATTTAATACAAAATGACAATGCCGACTTAAGTACAAGAGGACTGACACTCTCACTTTCTATGATATGAACCTCTCCTGTGAGTCCAGTTCTAGATTCCGATGCTTCACTTCAGGTTTACTGTATCCCTTGGACCTTCTTATTGACGATGAAACCCAGAAATTGCATCCGAATTTAATACAAAAGTCACAATGCCGGCTTAAGTACAAGTGGACTGACACTCTCACTTTGTACGATTTAAGCCTCTCCTGTGAGTCCAGTTTTAGATTCCGATGCTTCACTCCTGGTTTACTGCATACCTTGGACCTTCTTACCTACGATGAATCACAGAAATTGCATCTGAATTTAATATAAAAGTCACAATGCCGACTTAAGTACAGGAGGACTGACACTTTAACTTTCTATGATTTGATCCTCTACTGTGACTATAGTTTTAGATTCCGATGCTTCACTTCAGGTTTACTTAATATCTCGGACCTTCTTATTGACGATGAATCACAGAAATTGAATCCGAATATAATACAAAATCACAATGCCGACTTAAGTACAAGACGACTGACACTTTCACTTTCTATGATATGAACCTCTCCTGTGAGTCGAGTTTTAGATTCCGATGCTTCACTTCAGGTTTACTGTATCCTTTGGACCTTCTTATTGACGATGAAACACAGAAATTGCATCCGAAATTAATACAAAGGGCACAATGCAGACTTAAGTACAAGAGGACTGACACTCTCACTTTCTATGATATGAACCTCTCCTGTGAGTCCAGTTTTAGATTCCGATGCTCCACTTCAGGTTTACTGTATACCTTGGACCTTCTTGTTGACTATGAAACACAGAAATTGCATCCGAATTTAATACAAAAGGCAAAATGCCGACTTAAGTACAAGAGGACTGACACTCGCACTTTCTATGATATGAACCTCTCCTGTGGGTCCAATTTTAGATTCCGATGCTTCACTTCAGGTTTACTGTATCCCTTGGACCTTCTTAATGACGATGAAACACAGAAATTGCATCCGAATTTAATACAAAAGGCACAATGCCGACTTAAGTACAAGAGGACTGACTCTCTCACTTTCTACGATATGAACCTCTCCTGTGAGTCCAGTTTTGGATTCCGATGCTTCACTTCCGGTTTACTGTATCCCTTCGACCTACTTATTGACGATGAAACACAGAAATTGCATCCGAAATTAATACAAAAGGCACAATGTCGACCTAAGTACAAGAGGACTGACACTCTCACTTTCTATGATATGAACCTCTCCTGTGAGTCGAGGCTTAGATTCCGATGCTTCACTTCAGGTTTACTCTATACCTTGGGCCTTCTTATTGACGATGAAACACAGAAGTTGCATCCGAATTTAATACAAAAGGCACAATGCCGACTTAAGTACAAGAGGACTGACACTGTTACTTTCTATTATACGAACCTCTCCTGTGAGTCCAGTTTTAGATTCCGATGCTCCACTTCAGGTTTACTGTATACCTTGGACCTTCTTATTGACGATGAAACACAGGAATTGCATCCGAATTTAATACAAAAGGCAAAATGCCGACAAGTACAAGAGGACTGACACTCTCACTTCCTATGATATGAACCTCTCCTGTGAGTCCAGTTTTCGATTCCGATGCTTCACTTCCGGTTTACTGTATCCCTTCGACCTTCTTATTGACGATGAAACACAGAAATAGCATCCGAAATTAATACAAAAGGCACAATGTCGACTTAAGTACAAGAGGACTGACACTCTCACTTTCTATGATATGAACCTCTCCTGTGAGTCGAGTTTTAGATTCCGATGCTTCACTTCAGGTTTACTGTATCCCTTGGGCCTTCTTATTGACCATGAAACACAGAAGTTGCATCCGAATTTAATACAAAAGGCACATTGCCGACTTAAGTACAAGAGGACTGACACTTTTACTTTCTATTATATGAACCTCTCCTGTGAGTCCAGTTTTAGATTCCGATGCTTCACTTCAGGTTTACAGTATCCCTTGGACCTTCTTAATGACGATGATACACAGAAATTGAACCCGAATTTAATATAAAAGGCACAATGCCGACTTAAGTGCAAGAGGACTGACACTCTTACTTTCTATGATATGAACCTCTCCTGTGAGTCCAGTTTTAGATTCCGATGCTTCACTTCAGGTATACTGTATTCCTTGGACCTTCTTATTGACGATGAAACACAGAAGTTGCAGTCGAATTTAATACAAAGTATACAATGCCGACCTAAGTACAAGGGGACTGACACTCTCACTTTCTATGATACGAACCTCTCCTGTGAGTACAGTTTTAGATTCCGATGCTTCACTTCAGGTTTACTGTATCCCTTGGACCTTCTTGTTGACGATGAAACACAGAAATTGCATCCGAATTTAATACAAAATCACAATGACGACTTAAGTACAAGAGGACTGACACTCTCACTTTCTATGATATGAACCTCTCCTGTGAGTCCAGTTCTAGATTCCGATGCTTCACTTCAGGTTTACTGTATCCCTTGGACCTTCTTATTGACGATGAAACCCAGAAATTGCATCCGAATTTAATACAAAAGTCACAATGCCGGCTTAAGTACAAGTGGACTGACACTCTCACTTTGTACGCTTTAAGCCTCTCCTGTGAGTCCAGTTTTAGATTCCGATGCTTCACTCCTGGTTTACTGCATACCTTGGACCTTCTTACTGACGATGAATCACAGAAATTGCATCTGAATTTAATATAAAAGTCATAATGCCGACTTAAGTACAGGAGGACTGACACTTTAACTTTCTATGATTTGATCCTCTACTGTGACTATAGTTTTAGATTCCGATGCTTCACTTCAGGTTTACTTAATATCTCGGACCTTCTTGTTGACGATGAATCACAGAAATTGCATCCGAATTTAATACAAAATCACAATGCCGACATAAGTACAAGAGGACTGACACTCTCACTTTCTATGATATGAACCTCTCCTGTGAGTCCAGTTCTAGATTCCGATGCTTCACTTCAGGTTTACTGTATACCTTGCACCTTCTTATTGACGTGGAAACACAGAAATTGCATCGGAATTAAATTCAAAAGGCACAATGCCGACTTAAGTACAAGCGGACTGACACTCTAATTTTCTTTGATTTGAACCTCTCCTGTGAGTCCAGTTTTGGTTTCCGATGCTTCACTTCAGGTTTACTGTATACCTCGGACCTTCTTATTGACGACGGAACACAGAAATTGCATCCGAATTTAATACAAGAGGCATAATGCCGACTTAAGTACAAGAGGACTGACACTCTCACTTTCTATGGTTTGAACCTCTCCTGTGAGTCCAGTTTAAGATTCCGATGCTTCACTTCACGTTTACTGTATCCGTTGGACCTTCGTATTGACGATGAAACACAGAAATTGCATCAGAATTTAATACAAAAGGCACAATGCCGCCTTAAGTACAAGAGGACATACACTCTTACTTTCTATAATTTGAACCTCTCCTGTGTGTCCAGTTTTAGATTCCGATGCTTCACTTCAGCTTTACTGTATACCTTGCACCTTCTTATTGACGATGAAACACAGGAATAGCATGGGAATTAAATTCAAAAGGCACAATGCCGACTTAAGTACAATAGGACATACAATCTAACTTTCTATGATTTGAACCTCTCCTGTGAGTCCAGTTTTAGATTCCGATGCTTCACTTCAGGTTTACCGTATTACTCGGACGTTCATATTGACGATGAAACACAGAAATTGCATCCGAATTTAATATAAAAGGCACAATGCCGGCTTAAGTAAAAGAGGACTGACACTCTCAATTTCTATGATTTGAACCTCTCCTGTGAGTCCAGTTTTAGATTCCAATGCTTCACTTCAGTTTTACTGTATCCCTTGGACCTTCATATTGATGATGAAACACAGAAATAGCATCCGAATTTATAACAAAAGTCACAATGCCGTCTTAAGTACAAGAGGACCGACACTCTCACCCTCTATGATATGAACCTCTCCTGTGAGTCCAGTTTTCGATTCCGATGCTTCACTTCAGGTTTACTGTATCCCTTGGACCTTCTTATTGACGATGGAACACAGAAATTGCATCCGAATTTAATACAAAAGGCACAATGCCGACTTAAGTACAAGAGGACTGACTTTCTCACTTTCTATGATATGAACCTCTCCTGTGAGTCCAGTTTTAGATTTCGATGCTCCACTTCAGGTTTACTGTATACCTTGGACCATCTTATTGATGATGAAACACAGAAATTGCATCCAAATTTATAACAAAAGTCACAATGCCGACTTAAGAACAAGAGGACCGACACTCTCTCTCTCTATGATATGAACCTCTCCTGTGAGTCCAGTTTTAGATTCCGATGCTTCACTTCAGGTTTACTGTATCCCTTGGACCTTCATATTGACGATGAAACACAGAAATTGCATCCGAATTTAATACAAAAGGCACAATGCCGGCTTAAGTAAAAGAGGACTGACACTCTCAATTTCCATGATTAGAACCTCTCCTGTGAGTCCAGTTTTAGATTCCGATGCTTCACTTCAGTTTTACTGTATCCCTTGGACCCTCTTATTGATGATGAAACACAGAAATTGCATCCAAATTTGTAACAAAAGTCACAATGCCGACTTAAGTACAAGAGGACCGACACTCTCACTCTCTATGATATGAACCTACCCTGTGAGTCCAGTTTTAGATTCCGATGCTTCACTTCAGGTTTACTGTATCCTTTGGACCTTCTTATTGACGATGAAACACAGAAATTGCATCCGAATTTAATACAAAGGTCACAATGCCGACTTAAGTACAAGAGGACTGGCACTCTCACTTTCTATGATATGAACCTCTCCTGTGAGTCCAGTTTTAGATTCCGATGCTCCACTTCAGGTTTACTGTATACCTTGGACCTTCTTGTTGCCGATGAAACACAGAAATTGCATCCGAATTTAATACAAAAGTCACAATGCCGACTTAAGTACAAGAATACCGACACTCTCACTCTCTATGATATGAACCTACACTGTGAGTCCAGTTTTACATTCCGATGCTTCACTTCAGTTTTACTGTATCCCTTGGACCCTCTTATTGATGATGAAACACAGAAATTGCATCCAAATTTGTAACAAAAGTCACAATGCCGACTTAAGTACAAGAGGACCGACACTCTCACTCTCTATGATATGAACCTACCCTGTGAGTCCAGTTTTAGATTCCGATGCTTCACTTCAGGTTTACTGTATCCTTTGGACCTTCTTATTGACGATGAAACACAGAAATTGCATCCGAATTTAATACAAAGGTCACAATGCCGACATAAGTACAAGAGGACTGACACTCTCACTTTCTATGATATGAACCTCTCCTGTGAGTCCAGTTTTAGATTCCGATGCTCCACTTCAGGTTTACTGTATACCTTGGACCTTCTTGTTGACGATGAAACACAGAAATTGCATCCGAATTTAATACAAAAGGCAAAATGCCGACTTAAGTACAAGAGGACTGACACTTTCACTTTCTATGATATGAACCTATCCTGTGAGTCCAGTTTTAGATTCCGATGCTTCACTTCAGCTTTACTGTATACCTTGCACCTTCTTATTGACAATGAAACACAGAAATAGCATGGGAATTAAATTCAAAAGGCACAATGCCGACTTAAGTACAATAGGACATACAATCTAACTTTCTATGATTTGAACCTCTCCTGTGAGTCCAGTTTTGGATTCCGATGCTTCACTTCCAGTTTACTGTATCCCTTCGACCTACTTATTGACGATGAAACACAGAAATTGCATCCGAAATTAATACAAAAGGCACAATGTCGACCTAAGTACAAGAGGACTGACACTCTCACTTTCTATGATATGAACCTCTCCTGTGAGTCGAGTTTTAGATTCCGATGCTTCACTTCAGGTTTACTGTATCCCTTGGGCCTTCTTATTGACGATGAAACACAGAAGTTGCATCCGAATGTAATACAAAAGGCACAATGCCGACTTAAGTACAAGAGGACTGACACTCTTACTTTCTATTATATGAACCTCTCCTGTGAGTCCAGTTTTAGATTCCGATGCTTCACTTCAGGTTTACAGTATCCCTTGGACCTTCTTAATGACGATGAAACACAGAAATTGGACCCGAATTTAATACAAAAGGCACAATGCCGACTTAAGTGCAAGAGGACTGACACTCTTACTTTCTATGATATGAACCTCTCCTGTGAGTCCAGTTTTAGATTCCGATGCTTCACTTCCTGTTTACTGTATCCCTTCGACCTTCTTATTGACGATGAAACACAGAAATTGCATCCTAAATTAATACAAAAGGCACAATGTCGACTTAAGTACAAGAGGACTGACACTCTCACTTTCTATGATATGAACCTCTCCTGTGAGTCGAGTTTTAGATTCCGATGCTTCACTTCAGGTTTACTGTATCCCTTGGGCCTTCTTATTGACGATGAAACACAGAAGTTGCATCCGAATTTAATACAAAAGGCACATTGCCGACTTAAGTACAAGAGGACTGACACTTTTACTTTCTATTATATGAACCTCTCCTGTGAGTCCAGTTTTAGATTCCGATGCTTCACTTCAGGTTTACAGTATCCCTTGGACCTTCTTAATGACGATGAAACACAGAAATTGAACCCGAATTTAATATAAAAGGCACAATGCCGACTTAAGTGCAAGAGGACTGACACTCTTACTTTCTATGATATGAACCTCTCCTGTGAGTCCAGTTTTAGATTCCGATGCTTCACTTCAGGTATACTGTATCCCTTGGACCTTCTTATTGACGATGAAACACAGAAGTTGCAGTCGAATTTAATACAAAGTATACAATGCCGACTTAAGTACAAGAGGACTGACACTCTCACTTTCTATGATACGAACCTCTCCTGTGAGTACAGTTTTAGATTCCGATGCTTCACTTCAGGTTTACTGTATCCCTTGGACCTTCTTGTTGACGATGAAACACAGAAATTGCATCCGAATTTAATACAAAAGTCACAATGCCGACTTAAGTACAAGAGGACTGACACTCTCACTTTCTATGATATGAACCTCTCCTGTGAGTCCAGTTCTAGATTCCGATGCTTCACTTTTGGTTTACTGTATCCCTTGGACTTTCTTATTGACGATGAAACCCAGAAATTGCATCCGAATTTAATACAAAAGTCACAATGCCGACTTAAGTACAAGAGGACTGACACTCTCACTTTCTATGATATGAACCTCTCCTGTGAGTCCAGTTCTAGATTCCGATGCTTCACTTTTGTTTTACTGTATCCCTTGGACCTTCCTATTGACGATGAAAACCAGAAATTGCATCCGAATTTAATACAAAAGTCACAATGCCGGCTTAAGTACAAGTGGACTGACACTCTCACTTTGTACGATTTAAGCCTCTCCTGTGAGTCCAGTTTTAGATTCCGATGCTTCACTCCTGGTTTACTGCATCCCTTCGACCTTCTTACTGACGATGAATTACAGAAATTGCATCTGAATTTAATACAAAAGTCACAATGCCGACTTAAGTACAGGAGGACTGACACTTTAACTTTCTATGATTTGATCCTCTACTGTGACTATAGTTTTAGATTCCGATGCTTCACTTCAGGTTTACTTTATAGCTCGGACCTTCTTATTGACGATGAATCACAGAAATTGAATCCGAATATAATACAAAATCACAATGCCGACTTAAGTACAAGAGGACTAACACTCTAATTTTCTTTGATTTGAACCTCTCCTGTGAGTCCAGTTTTGGTTTCCGATGCTTCACTTCAGGTTTACTGTATAGCTCGGACCTTCTTATTGACGACAGAACACAGAAATTGCATCTGAATTTAATACAAAAGGCACAATGCCGCCTTAAGTACAAGAGGACATACACTCTTACTTTCTATGATTTGAACCTCTCCTGTGTGTCCAGTTTTAGATTCCGATGCTACACTTCAGCTTTACTGTATACCTTGCACCTTCTTATTGACGATGAAACACAGAAATAGCATGGGAATTAAATTCAAAAGGCACAATGCCGACTTATGTACAATAGGACATACAATCTAACTTTCTATGATTTGAACCTCTCCTGTGAGTCCAGTTTTAGATTCCGATGCTTCACTTCAGGTTTACTCTATCAGTCGGACGTTCATATTGATGATGAAACACAGAAATAACATCCGAATTTATAACAAAAGTCACAATGCCGTCTTAAGTACAAGAGGCCCGACACTCACCCTCCATGATATGAACCTCTCCTGTGAGTCCAGTTTTCGATTCCGATGCTTCACTTCAAGTTTACAGTATCCCTTGGACCTTCTTATTGACGATGGAACACAGAAATTGCAACCGAATTTAATACAAAGGGCACAATGCCGACTTAAGTACAAGAGGACTGACACTCTCACTTTCTATGATATGAACCTCTCCTGTGAGTCCAGTTTTAGATTTCGATGCTCCACTTCAGGTTTACTGTATACCTTGGACCCTCTTATTGATGATGAAACACAGAAATTGCATCTAAATTTATAACAAAAGTCACAATGCCGACTTATGAACAAGAGGACCGACACTCTCACTCTCTGTGATATGAACCTCTCCTGTGAGTCCAGTTTTAGATTCCGATGCTTCACTTCAGGTTAACTGTATCCCTTGGACCTTCTTATTGACGATGAAACACAGAAATTGCATCCGAATTTAATACAAAAGGCACAATGCCGGCTTAAGTAAAAGAGGACTGACACTCTCAATTTCCATGATTAGAACCTCTCCTGTGAGTCCAGTTTTAGATTCCGATGCTTCACTTCTGTTTTACTGTATCCCTTGGACCTTCTTATTGATGATGAAACACAGAAATTGCATCCAAATTTATAACAAAAGTCACAATGCCGACTTAAGTACAAGAGGACCGACACTCTCACTCTCTATGATATGAACCTATCCTGTGAGTCGAGTTTTAGATTCCGATGCTTCACTTCAGGTATACTGTATCCCTTGGACCTTCTTATTGACGATGAAACACAGAAGTTGCAGTCGAATTTAATACAAAGTATACAATGCCGACTTAAGTACAAGAGGACTGACACTCTCACTTTCTATGATACGAACCTCTCCTGTGAGTACAGTTTTAGATTCCGATGCTTCACTTCAGGTTTACTGTATCCCTTGGACCTTCTTGTTGACGTTGAAACACAGAAATTGCATCCGAATTTAATACAAAAGTCACAATGCCGACATAAGTACAAGAGGACTGACACTCTCACTTTCTATGATATGAACCTCTCCTGTGAGTCCAGTTCTAGATTCCGATGCTTCACTTCAGGTTTACTGTATCCCTTGGACCTTCTTATTGACGATGAAACCCAGAAATTGCATCCGAATTTAATACAAAAGGCACAATGCCGACTTAAGTCCAAGAGGACTGACTCTCTCACTTTCTATGATATGAACCTCTCCTGTGAGTCCAGTTTTGGATTCCGATGCTTCACTTCCGGTTTACTGTATCCCTTCGACCTACCTATTGACGATAAAACACAGAAATTGCATCCGAAATTAATACAAAAGTAACAATGTCGACCTAAGTACAAGAGGACTGACACTCTCACTTTCTATGATATGAACCTCTCCTGTGAGTCGAGTTTTAGATTCCGATGCTTCACTTCAGGTTTACTGTATCCCTTGGGCCTTCTTATTGACGATGAAACACAAAAGTTGCATCCGAATTTAATACAAAAGGCACAATGCAGACTTAAGTCCAAGAGGACTGACTCTCTCACTTTCTATGATATGAACCTCTCCTGTGAGTCCAGTTTTGGATTCCGATGCTTCACTTCCGGTTTACTGTATCCCTTCGACCTACTTATTGACGATGAAACACAGAAATTGCATCCGAAATTAATACAAAAGTGACAATGTCGACCTAAGTACATGAGGACTGACACTCTCACTTTCTATGATATGAACCTCTCCTGTGAGTCGAGTTTTAGATTCCGATGCTTCACTTCAGGTTTACTGTATCCCTTGGGCCTTCTTATTGACGATGAAACACAGAAGTTGCATCCGAATTTAATACAAAAGGCACAATGCCGACTTAAGTACAAGAGGACTGACACTCTTACTTTCTATTATATGAACCTCTCCTGTGAGTCCAGTTTTAGATTCCGATGCTTCACTTCAGGTTTACAGTATCCCTTGGACCTTCTTAATGACGATGAAACACAGAAATTGCACCCGAATTTAATACAAAAGGCACAATGCCGACTTAAGTGCAAGAGGACTGACACTCTTACTTTCTATGATAGGAACCTCTCCTGTGAGTCCAGTTTTTGATTACGATGCTTCACTTCAGGTATACTGTATCCCTTGGACCCTCTTATTGACGATGAAACACAGAAGTTGCATCCGAATTTAATACAAAGTATACAATGCCGACTTAAGTACAAGATGACTGACACTTTAACTTTCTATGATTTGATCCTCTCCTGTGACTATAGTTTTAGATTCCGATGCTTCACTTCAGGTTTACTGTATACCTCGGACCTTCTTATTGACGATGAATCACAGAATTGAATCCGAATATAATACAAAATAACAATGCCGTCTTAAGTACAATAGGACTGACACTCTCACTTTCTATGTTTAGTACCTCTCCTGTGAGTCCAGTTTTAGATTCCGATGCTTCACTTCAGGTTTACTGTATACCTTGCACCTTCTTATTGACGTGGAAACACAGAAATTGCATCGGAATTAAATTCAAAAGGCACAATGCCGACTTAAGTACAAGCGGACTGACACTCTAATTTTCTATGATTTGAACATCTCCTTTAAATCCAGTTTTAGATTCCGATGCTTCACTTCAGGTTTACTGTATCCCTTGGACCTTCTTATTGACGATGAAACACAGAACTTGCATCCGAAATTAATACAAAAGGCACAATGCCGACTTAAGTACAAGGGGACTGACATTCTCACTTTCTATGATATGAACCTCTCCTGTGAGTCGAGTCTTAGATTCCGATGCTTCACTTCAGGTTTACTCTATACCTTGGGCCTTCTTATTGACGATGAAACACAGAAGTTGCATCCGAATTTAATACAAAAGGCACAATGCCGACTTAAGTACAAGAGGACTGACACTGTTACTTTCTATTATACGAACCTCTCCTGTGAGTCCAGTTTTAGATTCCGATGCTCCACTTCAGGTTTACTGTATACCTTGGACCTTCTTATTGACGATGAAACACAGGAATTGCATCCGAATTTAATACAAAAGGCAAAATGCCGACAAGTACAAGAGGACTGACACTCTCACTTTCTATGATATGAACCTCTCCTGTGAGTCCAGTTTTCGATTCCGATGCTTCACTTCCGGTTTACTGTATCCCTTCGACCTTCTTATTGACGATGAAACACAGAAATAGCATCCGAAATTAATACAAAAGGCACAATGTCGACTTAAGTACAAGAGGACTGACACTCTCACTTTCTATGATATGAACCTCTCCTGTGAGTCGAGTTTTAGATTCCGATGCTTCACTTCAGGTTTACTGTATCCCTTGGGCCTTCTTATTGACGATGAAACACAGAAGTTGCATCCGAATTTAATACAAAAGGCACATTGCCGACTTAAGTACAAGAGGACTGACACTTTTACTTTCTATTATATGAACCTCTCCTGTGAGTCCAGTTTTAGATTCCGATGCTTCACTTCAGGTTTACAGTATCCCTTGGACCTTCTTAATGACGATGATACACAGAAATTGAACCCGAATTTAATATAAAAGGCACAATGCCGACTTAAGTGCAAGAGGACTGACACTCTTACTTTCTATGATATGAACCTCTCCTGTGAGTCCAGTTTTAGATTCCGATGCTTCACTTCAGGTATACTGTATTCCTTGGACCTTCTTATTGACGATGAAACACAGAAGTTGCAGTCGAATTTAATACAAAGTATACAATGCCGACCTAAGTACAAGGGGACTGACACTCTCACTTTCTATGATACGAACCTCTCCTGTGAGTACAGTTTTAGATTCCGATGCTTCACTTCAGGTTTACTGTATCCCTTGGACCTTCTTGTTGACGATGAAACACAGAAATTGCATCCGAATTTAATACAAAATCACAATGACGACTTAAGTACAAGAGGACTGACACTCTCACTTTCTATGATATGAACCTCTCCTGTGAGTCCAGTTCTAGATTCCGATGCTTCACTTCAGGTTTACTGTATCCCTTGGACCTTCTTATTGACGATGAAACCCAGAAATTGCATCCGAATTTAATACAAAAGTCACAATGCCGGCTTAAGTACAAGTGGACTGACACTCTCACTTTGTACGCTTTAAGCCTCTCCTGTGAGTCCAGTTTTAGATTCCGATGCTTCACTCCTGGTTTACTGCATACCTTGGACCTTGTTACTGACGATGAATCACAGAAATTGCATCTGAATTTAATATAAAAGTCATAATGCCGACTTAAGTACAGGAGGACTGACACTTTAACTTTCTATGATTTGATCCTCTACTGTGACTATAGTTTTAGATTCCGATGCTTCACTTCAGGTTTACTTAATATCTCGGACCTTCTTGTTGACGATGAAACACAGAAATTGCATCCGAATTTAATACAAAATCACAATGCCGACTTAAGTACAAGAGGACTGACACTCTCACTTTCTATGATATGAACCTCTCCTGTGAGTCCAGTTCTAGATTCCGATGCTTCACTTCAGGTTTACTGTATACCTTGCACCTTCTTATTGACGTGGAAACACAGAAATTGCATCAGAATTAAATTCAAAAGGCACAATGCCGACTTAAGTACAAGCGGACTGACACTCTAATTTTCTTTGATTCGAACCTCTCCTGTGAGTCCAGTTTTGGTTTCCGATGCTTCACTTCAGGTTTACTGTATACCTCGGACCTTCTTATTGACGACGGAACACAGAAATTGCATCCGAATTTAATACAAGAGGCATAATGCCGACTTAAGTACAAGAGGACTGACACTCTCACTTTCTATGGTTTGAACCTCTCCTGTGAGTCCAGTTTAAGATTCCGATGCTTCACTTCACGTTTACTGTATCCGTTGGACCTTCGTATTGACGATGAAACACAGAAATTGCATCAGAATTTAATACAAAAGGCACAATGCCGCCTTAAGTACAAGAGGACATACACTCTTACTTTCTATAATTTGAACCTCTCCTGTGTGTCCAGTTTTAGATTCCGATGCTTCACTTCAGCTTTACTGTATACCTTGCACCTTCTTATTGACGATGAAACACAGGAATAGCATGGGAATTAAATTCAAAAGGCACAATGCCGACTTAAGTACAATAGGACATACAATCTAACTTTCTATGATTTGAACCTCTCCTGTGAGTCCAGTTTTAGATTCCGATGCTTCACTTCAGGTTTACCGTATTACTCGGACGTTCATATTGACGATGAAACACAGAAATTGCATCCGAATTTAATATAAAAGGCACAATGCCGGCTTAAGTAAAAGACGACTGACACTCTCAATTTCTATGATTTGAACCTCTCCTGTGAGTCCAGTTTTAGATTCCAATGCTTCACTTCAGTTTTACTGTATCCCTTGGACCTTCATATTGATGATGAAACACAGAAATAGCATCCGAATTTATAACAAAAGTCACAATGCCGTCTTAAGTACAAGAGGACCGACACTCTCACCCTCTATGATATGAACCTCTCCTGTGAGTCCAGTTTTCGATTCCGATGCTTAACTTCAGGTTTACTGTATCCCTTGGACCTTCTTATTGACGATGGAACACAGAAATTGCATCCGAATTTAATACAAAGGGCACAATGCCGACTTAAGTACAAGAGGACTGACTTTCTCACTTTCTATGATATGAACCTCTCCTGTGAGTCCAGTTTTAGATTTCGATGCTCCACTTCAGGTTTACTGTATACCTTGGACCATCTTATTGATGATGAAACACAGAAATTGCATCCAAATTTATAACAAAAGTCACAATGCCGACTTAAGAACAAGAGGACCGACACTCTCTCTCTCTATGATATGAACCTCTCCTGTGAGTCCAGTTTTAGATTCCGATGCTTCACTTCAGGTTTACTGTATCCCTTGGACCTTCATATTGACGATGAAACACAGAAATTGCATCCGAATTTAATACAAAAGGCACAATGCCGGCTTAAGTAAAAGAGGACTGACACTCTCAATTTCCATGATTAGAACCTCTCCTGTGAGTCCAGTTTTAGATTCCGATGCTTCACTTCAGTTTTACTGTATCCCTTGGACCCTCTTATTGATGATGAAACACAGAAATTGCATCCAAATTTGTAACAAAAGTCACAATGCCGACTTAAGTACAAGAGGACCGACACTCTCACTCTCTATGATATGAACCTACCCTGTGAGTCCAGTTTTAGATTCCGATGCTTCACTTCAGGTTTACTGTATCCGTTGGACCTTCTTATTGACGATGAAACACAGAAATTGCATCCGAATTTAATACAAAGGTCACAATCCCGACTTAAGTACAAGAGGACTGGCACTCTCACTTTCTATGATATGAACCTCTCCTGTGAGTCCAGTTTTAGATTCCGATGCTCCACTTCAGGTTTACTGTATACCTTGGACCTTCTTGTTGCCGATGAAACACAGAAATTGCATCCGAATTTAATACAAAAGTCACAATGCCGACTTAAGTACAAGAATACCGACACTCTCACTCTCTATGATATGAACCTACACTGTGAGTCCAGTTTTACATTCCGATGCTTCACTTCAGTTTTACTGTATCCCTTGGACCCTCTTATTGATGATGAAACACAGAAATTGCATCCAAATTTGTAACAAAAGTCACAATGCCGACTTAAGTACAAGAGGACCGACACTCTCACTCTCTATGATATGAACCTACCCTGTGAGTCCAGTTTTAGATTCCGATGCTTCACTTCAGGTTTACTGTATCCTTTGGACCTTCTTATTGACGATGAAACACAGAAATTGCATCCGAATTTAATACAAAGGTCACAATGCCGACATAAGTACAAGAGGACTGACACTCTCACTTTCTATGATATGAACCTCTCCTGTGAGTCCAGTTTTAGATTCCGATGCTCCACTTCAGGTTTACTGTATACCTTGGACCTTCTTGTTGACGATGAAACACAGAAATTGCATCCGAATTTAATACAAAAGGCAAAATGCCGACTTAAGTACAAGAGGACTGACACTTTCACTTTCTATGATATGAACCTATCCTGTGAGTCCAGTTTTAGATTCCGATGCTTCACTTCAGCTTTACTGTATACCTTGCACCTTCTTATTGACAATGAAACACAGAAATAGCATGGGAATTAAATTCAAAAGGCACAATGCCGACTTAAGTACAATAGGACATACAATCTAACTTTCTATGATTTGAACCTCTCCTGTGAGTCCAGTTTTGGATTCCGATGCTTCACTTCCAGTTTACTGTATCCCTTCGACCTACTTATTGACGATGAAACACAGAAATTGCATCCGAAATTAATACAATAGGCACAATGTCGACCTAAGTACAAGAGGACTGACACTCTCACTTTCTATGATATGAACCTCTCCTGTGAGTCGAGTTTTAGATTCCGATGCTTCACTTCAGGTTTACTGTATCCCTTGGGCCTTCTTATTGACGATGAAACACAGAAGTTGCATCCGAATTTAATACAAAAGGCACAATGCCGACTTAAGTACAAGAGGACTGACACTCTTACTTTCTATTATATGAACCTCTCCTGTGAGTCCAGTTTTAGATTCCGATGCTTCACTTCAGGTTTACAGTATCCCTTGGACCTTCTTAATGACGATGAAACACAGGAATTGGACCCGAATTTAATACAAAAGGCACAATGCCGACTTAAGTGCAAGAGGACTGACACTCTTACTTTCTATGATATGAACCTCTCCTGTGAGTCCAGTTTTAGATTCCGATGCTTCACTTCCTGTTTACTGTATCCCTTCGACCTTCTTATTGACGATGAAACACAGAAATTGCATCCTAAATTAATACAAAAGGCACAATGTCGACTTAAGTACAAGAGGACTGACACTCTCACTTTCTATGATATGAACCTCTCCTGTGAGTCGAGTTTTAGATTCCGATGCTTCACTTCAGGTTTACTGTATCCCTTGGGCCTTCTTATTGACGATGAAACACAGAAGTTGCATCCGAATTTAATACAAAAGGCACATTGCCGACTTAAGTACAAGAGGACTGACACTTTTACTTTCTATTATATGAACCTCTCCTGTGAGTCCAGTTTTAGATTCCGATGCTTCACTTCAGGTTTACAGTATCCCTTGGACCTTCTTAATGACGATGAAACACAGAAATTGAACCCGAATTTAATATAAAAGGCACAATGCCGACTTAAGTGCAAGAGGACTGACACTCTTACTTTCTATGATATGAACCTCTCCTGTGAGTCCAGTTTTAGATTCCGATGCTTCACTTCAGGTATACTGTATCCCTTGGACCTTCTTATTGACGATGAAACACAGAAGTTGCAGTCGAATTTAATACAAAGTATACAATGCCGACTTAAGTACAAGAGGACTGACACTCTCACTTTCTATGATACGAACCTCTCCTGTGAGTACAGTTTTAGATTCCGATGCTTCACTTCAGGTTTACTGTATCCCTTGGACCTTCTTGTTGACGATGAAACACAGAAATTGCATCCGAATTTAATACAAAAGTCACAATGCCGACTTAAGTACAAGAGGACTGACACTCTCACTTTCTATGATATGAACCTCTCCTGTGAGTCCAGTTCTAGATTCCGATGCTTCACTTTTGGTTTACTGTATCCCTTGGACTTTCTTATTGACGATGAAACCCAGAAATTGCATCCGAATTTAATACAAAAGTCACAATGCCGACTTAAGTACAAGAGGACTGACACTCTCACTTTCTATGATATGAACCTCTCCTGTGAGTCCAGTTCTAGATTCCGATGCTTCACTTTTGGTTTACTGTATCCCTTGGACCTTCCTATTGACGATGAAACCCAGAAATTGCATCCAAATTTAATACAAAAGTCACAATGCCGGCTTAAGTACAAGTGGACTGACACTCTCACTTTGTACGATTTAAGCCTCTCCTGTGAGTCCAGTTTTAGATTCCGATGCTTCACTCCCGGTTTACTGCATACCTTGGACCTTCTTACTGACGATGAATTACAGAAATTGCATCTGAATTTAATACAAAAGTCACAATGCCGACTTAAGTACAGGAGGACTGACACTTTAACTTTCTATGATTTGATCCTCTACTGTGACTATAGTTTTAGATTCCGATGCTTCACTTCAGGTTTACTTTATAGCTCGGACCTTCTTATTGACGATAAATCACAGAAATTGAATCCGAATATAATACAAAATCACAATGCCGACTTAAGTACAAGAGGACTAACACTCTAATTTTCTTTGATTTGAACCTCTCCTGTGAGTCCAGTTTTGGTTTCCGATGCTTCACTTCAGGTTTACTGTATAGCTCGGACCTTCTTATTGACGACAGAACACAGAAATTGCATCTGAATTTAATACAAAAGGCACAATGCCGCCTTAAGTACAAGAGGACATACACTCTTACTTTCTATGATTTGAACCTCTCCTGTGTGTCCAGTTTTAGATTCCGATGCTACACTTCAGCTTTACTGTATACCTTGCACCTTCTTATTGACGATGAAACACAGAAATAGCATGGGAATTAAATTCAAAAGGCACAATGCCGACTTATGTACAATAGGACATACAATCTAACTTTCTATGATTTGAACCTCTCCTGTGAGTCCAGTTTTAGATTCCGATGCTTCACTTCAGGTTTACTCTATCAGTCGGACGTTCATATTGATGATGAAACACAGAAATAACATCCGAATTTATAACAAAAGTCACAATGCCGTCTTAAGTACAAGAGGCCCGACACTCACCCTCCATGATATGAACCTCTCCTGTGAGTCCAGTTTTCGATTCCGATGCTTCACTTCAAGTTTACTGTATCCCTTGGACCATCTTATTGACGATGGAACACAGAAATTGCAACCGAATTTAATACAAAGGGCACAATGCCGACTTAAGTACAAGAGGACTGACACTCTCACTTTCTATGATATGAACCTCTCCTGTGAGTCCAGTTTTAGATTTCGATGCTCCACTTCAGGTTTACTGTATACCTTGGACCCTCTTATTGATGATGAAACACAGAAATTGCATCTAAATTTATAACAAAAGTCACAATGCCGACTTATGAACAAGAGGACCGACACTCTCACTCTCTGTGATATGAACCTCTCCTGTGAGTCCAGTTTTAGATTCCGATGCTTCACTTCAGGTTAACTGTATCCCTTGGACCTTCTTATTGACGATGAAACACAGAAATTGCATCCGAATTTAATACAAAAGCCACAATGCCGGCTTAAGTAAAAGAGGACTGACACTCTCAATTTCCATGATTAGAACCTCTCCTGTGAGTCCAGTTTTAGATTCCGATGCTTCACTTCAGTTTTACTGTATCCCTTGGACCTTCTTATTGATGATGAAACACAGAAATTGCATCCAAATTTATAACAAAAGTCACAATGCCGACTTAAGTACAAGAGGACCGACACTCTCACTCTCTATGATATGAACCTATCCTGTGAGTCCAGTTTTAGATTCCGATGCTTCACTTCAGGTATACTGTATCCCTTGGACCTTCTTATTGACGATGAAACACAGAAGTTGCAGTCGAATTTAATACAAAGTATACAATGCCGACTTAAGTACAAGAGGACTGACACTCTCACTTTCTATGATACGAACCTCTCCTGTGAGTACAGTTTTAGATTCCGATGCTTCACTTCAGGTTTACTGTATCCCTTGGACCTTCTTGTTGACGTTGAAACACAGAAATTGCATCCGAATTTAATACAAAAGTCACAATGCCGACATAAGTACAAGAGGACTGACACTCTCACTTTCTATGATATGAACCTCTCCTGTGAGTCCAGTTCTAGATTCCGATGCTTCACTTCAGGTTTACTGTATCCCTTGGACCTTCTTATTGACGATGAAACCCAGAAATTGCATCCGAATTTAATACAAAAGGCACAATGCCGACTTAAGTCCAAGAGGACTGACTCTCTCACTTTCTATGATATGAACCTCTCCTGTGAGTCCAGTTTTGGATTCCGATGCTTCACTTCCGGTTTACTGTATCCCTTCGACCTACCTATTGACGATAAAACACAGAAATTGCATCCGAAATTAATACAAAAGTAACAATGTCGACCTAAGTACAAGAGGACTGACACTCTCACTTTCTATGATATGAACCTCTCCTGTGAGTCGAGTTTTAGATTCCGATGCTTCACTTCAGGTTTACTGTATCCCTTGGGCCTTCTTATTGACGATGAAACACAGAAGTTGCATCCGAATTTAATACAAAAGGCACAATGCCGACTTAAGTCCAAGAGCACTGACTCTCTCACTTTCTATGATATGAACCTCTCCTGTGAGTCCAGTTTTGGATTCCGATGCTTCACTTCCGGTTTACTGTATCCCTTCGACCTACTTATTGACGATGAAACACAGAAATTGCATCCGAAATTAATACAAAAGTGACAATGTCGACCTAAGTACATGAGGACTGACACTCTCACTTTCTATGATATGAACCTCTCCTGTGAGTCGAGTTTTAGATTCCGATGCTTCACTTCAGGTTTACTGTATCCCTTGGGCCTTCTTATTGACGATGAAACACAGAAGTTGCATCCGAATTTAATACAAAAGGCACAATGCCGACTTAAGTACAAGAGGACTGACACTCTTACTTTCTATTATATGAACCTCTCCTGTGAGTCCAGTTTTAGATTCCGATGCTTCACTTCAGGTTTACAGTATCCCTTGGACCTTCTTAATGACGATGAAACACAGAAATTGCACCCGAATTTAATACAAAAGGCACAATGCCGACTTAAGTGCAAGAGGACTGACACTCTTACTTTCTATGATAGGAACCTCTCCTGTGAGTCCAGTTTTTGATTACGATGCTTCACTTCAGGTATACTGTATCCCTTGGACCTTCTTATTGACGATGAAACACAGAAGTTGCATCCGAATTTAATACAAAGTATACAATGCCGACTTAAGTACAAGAGGACTGACACTTTAACTTTCTATGATTTGATCCTCTCCTGTGACTATAGTTTTAGATTCCGATGCTTCACTTCAGGTTTACTGTATACCTCGGACCTTCTTATTGACGATGAATCACAGAATTGAATCCGAATATAATACAAAATAACAATGCCGTCTTAAGTACAATAGGACTGACACTCTCACTTTCTATGTTTAGTACCTCTCCTGTGAGTCCAGTTTTAGATTCCGATGCTTCACTTCAGGTTTACTGTGTACCTTGCACCTTCTTATTGACGTGGAAACACAGAAATTGCATCGG
Source organism: Schistocerca serialis cubense (assembly GCF_023864345.2). NCBI lineage: Eukaryota > Metazoa > Arthropoda > Insecta > Orthoptera > Acrididae > Schistocerca > Schistocerca serialis. The sequence goes on along the minus strand of NC_064647.1, from coordinate 20,488,779 downwards.
AATTAAATTCAAAAGGCACAATGCCGACTTAAGTACAAGCGGACTGACACTCTAATTTTCTATGATTTGAACATCTCCTATAAATCCAGTTTTAGATTCCGATGCTTCACTTCAGGTTTACTGTATCCCTTGGACCTTCTTATTGACGATGAAACACAGAACTTGCATCCGAAATTAATACAAAAGGCACAATGCCGACTTAAGTACAAGGGGACTGACATTCTCACTTTCTATGATATGAACCTCTCCTGTGAGTCCAGTTTTAGATTCCGATGCTTCACTTCAGTTTTACTGTATTCCTTGGACCTTCTTATTGATGATGAAACACAGATATTGCATCCGAATTTATAACAAAAGTCACAATGCCAACTTAAGTACAAGAGTACCGACAGTCTCACTCTCTATGATATGAACCCCTCCTGTGAGTCCAGTTTTAGATTCCGATGCTTCACTTCAGCTTTACTGTATCCTTTGGACCTTCTTATTGACGATGAAACACAGAAATTGCATCCGAATTTAATACAAAGAGCACAATGCCGACTTAAGTACAAGAGGACTGACACTCTCACTTTCTATGATATGAACCTCTCCTGTGAGTCCAGTTTTAGATTCCGATGCTCCACTTCAGGTTTACTGTATACCTTGGACCTTCTTATTGACGATGAAACACAGAAATTGCATACGAGTTTAATACAAAAGGCAAAATGCCAACCTAATTACAAGAGGACTGACACTCGCAATTTCTTTGATATGAACCTCTCCTGTGAGTCCAATTTTAGATTCCGATGCTTCACTTCAGGTTTACTGTATCCCTTGGACCTTCTTATTGACGATGAAACACAGAAATAGCATCCGAGTTTATAACAAAAGTCACAATGCCGTCTGAAGTACAAGAGGACCGACACACTCACTCTCTATGATATGAACCTCTACTGTGAGTCCAGTTTTAGATTCCGATGCTTCACTTCAGGTTTACTGTATCCCTTGGACCTTCTTATTGACGATGAAACACAGAAATTGCATCCGAATTTAATACAAAAGGCACAATGCCGACTTAAGTACAAGAGGACTGACACTCTCACTTTCTATGATATGAACCTCTCCTGTGAGTCCAGTCTTAGATTCCGATGCTCCACTTCAGGTTTACTGTATACCTTGGACCTTCTTATTGACGATGAAACATAGAAATTGCATCCGAATTTAATACAAAAGGCAAAATGCCGACTTAAGTACAAGAGGACTGACATTCTCACTTCCTATGATATGAACCTCTCCTGTGAGTCCAGTTTTAGATTCCGATGCTTCACTTCAGGTTTACTGTATCCCTTGGACCTTCTTATTGATGATGAAACACAGAAATTGCATCCGAATTTATATCAAAAGTCACAATGCCGACTTAAGTACAAGAGGACCGACACGCTCACTCTCTATGATATGAACCTCTCCTGTGAGTCCAGTTTTAGATTCCGATGCTTCACTTCAGGTTTACTGTATCCCTTGGACCTTCTTATTGACGATGAAACACAGAAATTGCATCCGAATTTAATACAAAAGGCACAATGCCGGCTTAAGTAAAAGAGGACTGACACTCTCAATTTCCATGATTAGAAACTCTCCTGTGAGTCCAGTTTTAGATTCCGATGCTTCACTTCAGTTTTACTGTATTCCTTGGACCTTCTTATTGATGATGAAACACAGAAATTGCATCCGAATTTATAACAAAAGTCACAATGCCGACATAAGTACAAGAGGACCGACACTCTCACTCTCTATGATATGAACCTCTCCTGTGAGTCCAGTTTTGGATTCTGATGCTTCACTTCAGCTTTACTGTATCCTTTGGACCTTCTTATTGACGATGAAACACAGAAATTGCATCCGAATTTAAAACAAAGAGCACAATTCCGACATTAGTACAAGAGGACTGACACTCTCACTTTCTATGATATGAACCTCTCCTGTGAGTCCAGTTTTAGATTCCGAAGCTCCACTTCAGGTTTACTGTGTACCTTGGACCTTCTTATTGACGATGAAACACAGAAATTGCATACGAATTTAATACAAAAGGCAAAATGCCGACCTAAGTACAAGAGGACTGACACTCGCAATTTCTATGATATGAACCTCTCCTGTGAGTCCAATTTTAGATTCCGATGCTTCACTTCAGGTTTACTGTATCCCTTGGACTTTCTTATTGACGATGAAACACAGAAATTGCATCCGAATTTAATACAAAAGGCACAATGCCGACTTAAGTACAAGAGGACTGACACTCTCACTTTCTATGATATGAACCTCTCCTGTGAGTCCAGTTTTGGATTCCGATGCTTCACTTCGGGTTTACTGTAACCCTTCGACCTACTTATTGACGATGAAACACAGAAATTGCGTCCGAAATTAATACAAAAGGCACAATGTCGACCTAAGTACAAGAGGACTGACACTCTCACTCTCTATGATATGAACCTATCCTGTGAGTCGAGTTTTTGATTCCGATGCTTCACTTCAGGTTTACTGTAACCCTTGGGCCTTCTTATTGACGATGAAACATCGAAGTTGCATCCGAATTTAATACAAAAGCACAATGACGACTTAAGTACAAGAGGACTGACACTCTTACTTCCTATTATATGAACCTCTCCTGTGAGTCCAGTTTTAGATTCCGATGCTTCACTTCAGGTTTACAGTATCCCTTGGACCTTCTTAATGACGATGAAACACAGAAATTGCACCCGAATTTAATACAAAATGCACAATGCCGACTTAAGTGCAAGAGGACTGACACTCTTACTTTCTATGATATGAACCTCTCCTGTGAGTCCAGTTTTAGATTCCGATGCTTCACTTCAGGTTTACTGTATCCCTTGGACCTTCTTATTGACGATGAAACACAAAAATTGCATCCGAATCTAATACAAAAGTCACAATGCCGGCTTAAGTACAAGTGGACTGACACTCTCACTTTGTACGATTAAAACTTCTCCTGTGAGTCCAGTTTTAGATTGCGATGCTTCACTCCTGGTTTACTGCATACCTTGGACCTACTTACTGACGATGAAGCACAGAAATTGCATCTGAATTTAATACAAAAGTCACAATGCCGACTTAAGTACAGGAGGACTGACACTTTTAACTTTCTATGATTTGATCCTCTCCTGTGACTATAGTTTTAGATTCCGATGCTTCACTTCAGGTTTACTGTATACCTCGGACCTTCTTATTGACGATGAATCACAGAAATTGAATCCGAATATAATACAAAATCACGATGCCGACTTAAGTACAAAAGGACTGACACTCTCACTTTCTATGTTTAGTACCTCTCCTATGAGTCCAGTTTCAGATTCCGATGCTTCACTTCAGGTTTACTGTATACCTTGCACCTTCTTATTGACGTGGAAACACAGAAATTGCATCGGAATTAAATTCAAAAGGCACAATGCCGCCTTAAGTACAAGCGGACTGACACTCTAATTTTCTATGATTTGAACCTCTCCAGTAAATCCAGTTTTAGATTCCGATGCTTCACTTCAGGTTTACTGTATCACTTGGACCTTCTTATTGACGATGAATCACAGAAATTGCATCCGAAATTAATACAAAAGGCAATATGCCGGCTTAAGTAAAAGAGGACTGACACTCTCAATTTCTATGATTTGAACATCTCCTGTGAGTCCAGTTTTAGATTCCGATGCTTCACTTCAGTTTTACTGTATCCCTTGGACCTTCTTATTGATGATGAAACACAGAAATAGCATCCGAATTTATAACAAAAGTCACAATGCCGTCTTAAGTACAAGAGGACCGACACTCTCACTCTCTATGATATGAACCTCTCCTGTGAGTCCAGTTTTAGATTCCGATGCATCACTTCAGGTTTACTGTATCCCTTGGACCTTCTTATTGACGATGAAACACAGAAATTGCATCCGAATTTAATACAAAGTGCACAATACCGACTTAAGTACAAGAGAACTGACACTCTCACTTTCTATGATATGAACCTCTCCTGTGAGTCCAGTTTTAGATTCCGAAGCTCCACTTCAGGTTTACTGTATTCCTTGGACCTTCTTATTGATGATGAAACACAGAAATTTCATCCGAAATTATAACAAAAGTCACAATGCCGACTTAAGTACAAGAGGACCGACACTCTCACTCTCTATGATATGAACCTCTACTGTGAGTCCAGTTTTAGATTCCGATGCTTCACTTCAGCTTTACTGTATCCTTTGGACCTTCTTATTGACGATGAAACACAGAAATTGCATCCGAATTTAAAACAAAGAGCACAATGCCGACTTAAGTACAAGAGGACTGACACTCTCACTTTCTATGATATGAACCTCTCCTGTAAGTCCAGTTTTAGAATCCGATGCTCCACTTCAGGTTTACGGATACCTTGGACCTTCTTATTGACGATGAAACACAGAAATTGCATACGAATTTAATACAAAATGCAAAATGCCGACATAAGTACAAGAGGACTGACACTCGCAATTTCTATGATATGAACCTCTCCTGTGAGTCCTATTTTAGATTCCGATGCTTCACTTCAGGTTTACTGTATCCCTTGGACCTTCTTATTGACGATGAAACACAGAAATTGCATCCGAATTTAATACAAAAGGCACAATCCCGGCTTAAGTAAAAGAGGACTGACACTCTCAATTTCCATGATTAGAACTTCTCCTGTGAGTCCAGTTTTAGATTGCGATGCTTCACTCCCGGTTTACTGCATACCTTGGACCTACTTACTGACGATGAAGCACATAAATTGCATCTGAATTTAATACAAAAGTCACAATGCCGACTTAAGTACAAGAGGACCGACACTCACACTCTCTATGATATGAACCTCTCCTGTGAGTCCAGTTTTAGATTCCGCTGCTTCACTTCAGCTTTACTGTATCCTTTGGACCTTCTTATTGACGATGAAACACAGAAATTGCAACCGAATTTAATACAAAGAGCACAATGCCGACTTAAGTACAAGAGGACTGACACTCTCACTTTCCAAGATATGAACCTCTCCTGTGAGTCCAGTTTTAGATTCCGATGCTCCACTTCAGGTTTACTGTATACCTTGGACCTTCTTATTGACGATGAAACACAGAAATTGCATACGAATTTAATACAAACGGCAAAATGCCGACCTAAGTACAAGAGGACTGACACTCGCAATTTCTATGATATGAACCTCTCCTGTGAGTCCAATTTTAGATTCCGATGCTTCACTTCAGGTTTACTGTATCCCTTGGACCTTCTTATTGACGATGAAACACAGAAATTGCATCCGAATTAAATACTAAAGGCACAATGCCGACTTAAGTACAATAGGACTGACTCACTTTCTATGATATGAACCTCTCCTGTGAGTCCAGTTATGGATTCCGATGCTTCACTTCCGGTTTACTGTAACCCTTCGACCTACTTATTGACGATGAAACACAGATATTGCATCCGAAATTAATACAAAAGGCACAATGTCGACCTAAGTACAAGAGGACTGACACTCTCACTTTCTATGATATGAACCTATCCTGTGAGTCGAGTTTTAGATTCCGATGCTTCACTTCAGGTTTACTGTATCCATTGGGCCTTATTATTGACGATGAAACACAGAAGTTGCATCCGAAATTAATACAAAAGCACAATGCCGACTTAAGTGCAAGAGGACTGACACTCTTACTTTCTATTATATGAACCTCTCCTGTGAGTCCAGTTTTAGATTCCGATGCTTCACTTCAGGTTTACAGTATCCCTTGGACCTTCCTAATGACGATGAAACACAGAAATTGCACCCGAATTTAATACAAAAGGCACAATGCCGACTTAAGTGCAAGAGGACTGACACTCTTACTTTCTATGATATGAACCTCTCCTGTGAGTCCAGTTTTAGATTCCGATGCTTCACTTCAGGTATACTGTATCCCTTGGACCTTCTTACTGACGATGAAGCACAGAAATTGCATCTGAATTTAATACAAAAGTCACAATGCCGACTTAAGTACAGGAGGACTGACACTTTAACTTTCTATGATTTGATCCTCTCCTGTGACTATAGTTTTAGATTCCGTTGCTTCACTTCAGGTTTACTGTATACCTCGGACCTTCTTATTGACGATGAATCACAGAAATTGAATCAGAATATAATACAAAATCACAATGCCGACTTAAGTACAAAAGGACTGACACTCTCACTTTCTATGTTTTGTACCTCTCCTGTGAGTCCAGTTTTTAATTCCGATGCTTCACTTCAGGTTTACTGTATACCTTGCACCTTCTTATTGACGATGAAACACAGAACTTGCATCCGAAATTAATACAAAAGGCACAATGCCGGCTTAAGTAAAAGAGGACTGACACTCTCAATTTCTATGATTTGAACATCTCCTGTGAGTCCAGTTTTAGATTCCGATGCTTCACTTCAGTTTTACTGTATCCCTTGGACCTTCTTATTGATGATGAAACACAGAAATAGCATCCGAATTTATAACAAAAGTCACAATGCCGTCTTAAGTACAAGAGGACCGACACTCTCACTCTCTATGATATGAACTTCTGCTGTGAGTCCAGTTTTAGATTCCGATGCATCACTTCAGGTTTACTGTATCCCTTGGACCTTCTTATTGACGATGAAACACAGAAATTGCATCCGAATTTAATACAAAAGGCACAATGCCGACTTAAGTACAAGAGGATTGACACTCTCACTTTCTATGATATGAACCTCTCCTGTGAGTCCAGCTTTGGATTCCGATGCTTCACTTCCGGTTTACTGTATCCCTTGGACCTTCTTATTGACGATGAAACACAGAAATTGCATCCGAATTTAATACAAAGGGCACTATGCAGACTTAAGTACAAGAGGACTGACACTCTCACTTTCTATGATATGAACCTCTCGTGTGAGTCGAGATTTAGATTCCGATGCTTCACTTCAGGTTTACTGTATCCCTTGGGCCTTCTTATTGACGATGAAACACAGAAGTTGCATCCGAATTTAATACAGAAGGCACAATGCCGACTTAAGTACAAGAGGACTGACTCTCTTACTTTCTATTATATGAACCTCTCCTGTGAGTCCAGTTTTAGATTCCGATGCTTCACTTCAGGTTTACTGTATCCCTTGGACCTTCTTATTGACGATGAAACACAGAAATTGCATCCGAATTTAATACAAAGGGCACAATACCGACTTAAGTACAAGAGAACTGACACTCTCACTTTCTATGATATGAACCTCTCCTCTCAGTCCAGTTTTAGATTCCGATGCTCCACTTCAGGTTTACTGTATACCTTGGACCCTCTTATTGACGATGAAACACAGAAATTGCATCCGAATTTAATACAAAAGGCAAAATGTCGACTTAAGTACAAGAGGACTGACATTCTCACTTTCTATGATATGAACCTCTCCTGTGAGTCAAGTTTTAGATTCCGATGCTTCACTTCAGGTTTATTGTATCCCTTGGACCTTCTTATTGACGATGAAACACAGAAATTGCATCCGAATTTAATACAAAAGGCACAATGCCGGATTAAATAAAAGAGGGCTGACACTCTCAATTTCTATGTTTAGAACCTCTCCTGTGAGTCCAGTTTTAGATTACGATGCTTCACTTCAGTTTTACTGTATCCCTTGGACCTTCTTATTGATAATGAAACACAGAAATTGCATCCGAATTTATAACAAAAGTCACAATGCCGACTTAAGTACAAGAGGACCGACACTCTCACTCTCTATGATATGAACCTCTCCTGTGAGTCCAGTTTTAGATTCCGATGCTTCACTTCAGGTTTACTGTATCCCTTGGACCTTCTTATTGACGATGAAACACAGAAATTGCATCCGAATTTAATACAAAAGGCACAATGCCGACTTAAGTACAAGAGGACTGACACTCACACTTTCTATGATATGAACCTCTCCTGTGAGTCCAGTTTTGGATTCCGATGCTTCCCTTCCGGTTTACTGTATCCCTTCGACCTTCTTATTGACGATGAAACACAGAAATTGCATCCGAAATTAATACAAAAGGCACAATGTCGACCTAAGTACAAGAGGACTGACCCTCTCACTTTCTATGATATGAACCTCTCCTGTGAGTCGAGATTTAGATTCCGATGCTTCACTTCAGGTTTACTGTATCCCTTGGGCCTTCTTATTGACGATGAAACACAGAAGTTGCATCCGAATTTAATACAGAAGGCACAATGCCGACTAAAGTACAAGAGGACTGACACTCTTACTTTCTATTATATAACCTCTCCTGTGAGTCCAGTTTTAGATTCCGATGCTTCACTTCAGGTTTACAGTATCTCTTGGACCTTCTTAATGACGATGAAACACAGAAATTGCACCCGAATTTAATATAAAAGGCACAATGCCGACTTAAGTGCAAGAGGACTGACACACTTACTTTCTATGATATGAACCTCTCCTGTGAGTCCAGTTTTAGATTGCGATGCTTCACTCCTGGTTTACTGCATACCTTTGACCATCTTACTGACGATGAAGCACAGAAATTGCATTTGAATTTAATACAAAAGTCACAATGCCGACTTAAGTACAGGAGGACTGACACTTTAACTTTCTATGATTTGATCCTCTCCTGTGACTATAGTTTTAGATTCCGATGCTTCACTTCAGGTTTACTGTATACCTCGGACCTTCTTATTGACGATGAATCACAGAAATTGAATCCGAATATAATACAAAATCACAATGCCGACTTAAGTAGAAGAGGACTGACACTCTCACTTTCTATGATTAGTACCTCTCCAGTGAGTCCAGTTTTAGATTCCGATGCTTCACTTCAGGTTTACTGTATACCTTGCACCTTCTTATTGACGTGGAAACACAGAAATTGCATCGGAATTAAATTCAAAAGGCACAATGCCGACTTAAGTACAAGCAGACTGACACTCTAATTGTCTATAATTTGAACCTCTCCTGTAAGCCCAGTTTTAGATTCCGATGCTTCACTTCAGGTTTACTGTATCATTTGTACCTTCTTATTGACGTTGAAACACAGAACTTGCATCCGAAATTAATACAAAAGGCACAATGCCGACTTAAATACAAGTGGACTAACACTCTGACTCTCTATGATGTAATCCTCTCCTATGAGTCCAGTCTTGGTTTCCGATGCTTCACTTCAGGTTTACTGTATCCCATGGACCTTCTTATTGACGATGGAACACAGAAATTGCATCCGAATTTAATACAAAAGGCACAATGCCGGCTTAAGTAAACGAGGACTGACACTTTCAATTTCTATGATTTGAACCTCTCCTGTGGGTCCAGTTTTAGATTCCGATGCTTCACATCAGTTTTACTGTATCCCTTGGACCTTCTTATTGATGATGAAACACAGAAATAGAATCCGAATTTATAACAAAAGTCACAATGCCGTCTTAAGTACAAGAGGACCGACATTCTCACTCTCTATGATATGAACCTCTCCTGTGAGTCCAGTTTTAGATTCCGATGCTTCATTTCAGGTTTACTGTATCCCTTGGACCTTCTTATTGACGATGAAACACAGAAATTGCATCCGAATTTAATACAAAGGGCACAATGCAGACTTAAGTACAAGAGGACTGACACTCTCACTTTCTATTATATGAACCTCTCCTGTGAGTCCAGTTTTAGATTCCGATTCCCCACTTCAGGTTTACTGTATACCTTGGACCTTCTTATTGACGATGAAACACAGAAATTGCATCCGAATTTAATACAAAAGGCTAAATGCCGACTTAAGTACAAGAGGACTGACACTCTCACTTTCTATGATATGAACCTCTCCTGTGAGTCCAGTTTTAGATTCCGATGCTTCACTTCATGTTTACTGTATCCCTTGGACCTTCTTATTGACGATGAAACACAGAAATTGCATCCGAATTTAATACAAAAGCACAATGCTGACTTAAGTACAAGAGGACTGACACTCTCACTTTCTATGATATGAACCTCTCCTGTGAGTCCAATTTTGGATTCCGATGCTTCACATCAGGTTTACTGTATCCCTTCGACCTTCTTACTGACGATGAAACACAGAAATTGCATCCGAAATTAATACAAATGGCACAATGTCGACTTAAGTACAAGAGGACTGACACTCTCACTTTCTATGATATGTACCTCTCCTGTGAGTCGAGTTTTAGATTCGGATGCTTCACTTCAGGTTTACTGTATCCCTTGGGCCTTCTTATTGACGATGAAAGACAGAAGTTGCATCCGAATTTAATACAAAAGGCACTATGCCGACTTAAGTACAAGAGGACAGACACTCTTACTTTCTATTATATGAACCTCTCCTGTGAGTCCAGTTTTAGATTCCGATGCTTCACTTCAGGTTTACAGTATCCCTTGGACCTTCTTAATGACGATGAAAGACAGAAATTGCATCCGAATTTAATACAAAAGGCACAATGCCGACTTAAGTACAAGAGGACTGACACTCTCACTTTCTATGATATGAACCTCTCCCGTGAGTGCAGTTTTAGATTCCGATGCTTCACTTCCGGTTTACTGTATCCCTTGGACCTTCTTATTGACGATGAAACACAGATGTTGCATCCGAATTTAATACAAAGTTCACAATGCCGACTTAAGTACAAGAGGACTGGCACTCTCACTTTCTATGATACGAACCTCTCCTGTGAGTACAGTTTTAGATTCCGATGCTTCACTTCAGGTTTACTGTATCCCTTGGACCTTCTTATTGACGATGGAACACAGAAATTGCATCCGAATTTAATACAAAAGTCACAATGCCGACTTAAGTACAAGTGGACTGACACATTCACTTTCTATGATATGAACCTCTCCTGTGTGTCCAGTTTTAGATTCCAATGCTTCACTTAGGGTTTACTGTATCCCTTGGCCCTTCTTATTAAAGATGAAACACCGAAATTGCATCCGAATTTAATACAAAAGGCACAATGCCGACTTCAGTGCAAGAGGACTGACACTCTCACTTTCGATGATATGAACCTCTCCTTTGAGTCCAGTTATAGATTCCGATGCTTCACTTCAGGATTACTGTATCCCATGGACCTTCCTATTGACGATGAAACACAGAATTGCAACCGAATTTAGTACAAAAGGCACAATGCCGAGTTAAGTACAGGAGGACTGACACTCTAATTTCCTATGATTTGAACTTCTCCTCTAAGTCCAGTTTTAGATTCACATGCATCACATCAGGTTTACTGTATCACTTGGACCTTCTTATTGACGATGAAACACAGAAAATCCATCTGAATTTAATACAATAGGCACAATGCCGACTTAAGTTCGAGAGTACTGGCACTCTAACTTTCTACGATTTGAACCCTTCCTGTGAGTCCAGTTTTATATTCCGATGCTTCACTTCAGGTTTACTGTATCCCTTGGACCTTCTTATTGACGATGAAACACAGAAATTGCATCCGAAATTAATACAAAAGTCACTATGCAGACTTAAGTAAAAGAGGACTGACACTCTATCTTTCTTTGATTTGAACCTCCCCTGTGAGTCCAGTTTTCGATTCCGATGCTTCACTTCAGGTTTACTGTATACCTCGGTCCTTCTTATTGACGATGAAGCACAGAAATTGCATCCGAATTTAATACAAAAGGCACAATGCCGACTTAAGTACAAGAGGACACACACTCCAACTTTCATGATTTCAAACTCTCTTGTGAGTGCAGTTTTTGATTCCGATGCTTCACTTCAGGTTTACTGTATACCTCGGACGTTCTTATTGGCGAAGAAGGACAGAAATTGCATCCGAATTTAATACAAAAGGCACAGTGCCAACTGAAGTACAAGAGAACTGACACTCTAAATTTCCATGATTTGAACCTCTCCTGTGAGTCTAGTTTTCGATTCCGATGCTGTACTTCAGGTTTACTGTATCCCTTGGACCTTCGTATTGACGATGAAACACCGGAATTGTATCAGAATTAAATTCAAAAGGCACAATGCCGACTTAAGAATCAGATGACTGACACTCTAACTTTCTATGATTTGAACCCCTCCTTTGAGTCCAGTTTTAGATTCCGATGCTTCACTTCATGTTTAGTGTATCCCTTGGACCTTCTTATTGACGATGAGACACAGAAATTGTATCCGATTTTAACACAAAAGGCACAATGCCGACTTAAGTACAAGAGGAGTGACACTCTAACTTTCTATGATTAGAACCTCTCCTGTGGGTCCAGTTTTAGATTCCGATGCTTCATTTCAGGTTTACTGTATACCTTGGACCTTCTTATTGACGAAGAAACACAGATATTGCATCGGAATTAAATTCAAAAGGCACAATGCCGACTTAAGTACGAGAGGACTGACACTCTAACTTTCTATGGTTTGAACCTCTCCTGCGAGTCCAGTTTCAGAATCCGATGCTTCTCTTCAGGTTTACTGTGTACCTTGGACCTTCTTATTGACGATGAAACACAGAAATTGCATCCGAATTTAATACTAATGGCACAATGCCGACTTAAGTACAAGAGGACTGACAATCTAACATTCTATGATTTGAAGCTGTCCTTTGAGTCCAGTTTTAGATTCCGATGCTTCACTTCAGGTTTACTGTATACCTTGGACCTTCTTATTGACGAAGAAACACAGATATTGCATCGGAATTAAATTCAAAAGGCACAATGCCGACTTAAGTACGAGGGGACTGACACACTAACTTTCTATGATTTGAACCTCTGCTGCGAGTCCAGTTTCAGAATCCGATGCTTCTCTTCAGGTTTACTGTGTACCTTGGACCTTCTTATTGACGATGAAACACAGAAATTGCATCCGAATTTAATACTAAAGGCACAATGCCGACTTAAGTACAAGAGGACTGACAATCTAACTTTCTATGATTTGAAGCTCTCCTTTCAGTCCAGTTTTAGATTCCGATGCTTCACTTCAGGTTTACTGTATCCCTTGGACCTTCGTATTGACGATGAAACACAGATATTGCATCCGAATTTAATACAAAAGGCACAATGCCGACTTAAGTACAAGAGGACTGACACTCTAACTTTCTATGATTTGAACCTCTCCTGTGAGTCCAGTTTTAGATTCCGATGCTGTACTTCAGGTTTACTGTATACCTTGGACCTTCTTATTGACGATGAATCACAGAAATTTCATTCGAATATAATACAAAATCACAATGCCGACTTAAGTTTAAGAGGACTGACACTCTCACTTTCTATGATTAGTACCTCTCCTGTGAGTCCAGTTTTAGATTCCGATGCTTCACTTCAGGTTTTCTGTATCCGTTGGACCTTCGTATTGACGACTAAACACAGAAATTGCATCTGAATTTAATACAAAAGGCACAATGCCGACCTAAGTACAAGAGGACATACACTCTCACTTTCGATGATATGAACCTTTCCTGTGAGTCCAGTTTTTGATTCCGATGCTTCACTTCAGGTTTACTGTGTACCTTGCACCTTCTTATTGACGATGAAACACAGAAATTGCATGGGAATTAAATTCAAAAGGCACAATGCCGACTTACGTACAAGAGGACAGTCAATCTAACTTTCTATGATTTGAACCTCTCTTGTGAGTCCAGTTTTAGATTCCGATGCTTCACTTCAGGTATACTGTATCACTTGGACGTTCTTATTGACGATGAAACACAGAAATTGCATCCGAATTTAATACAACAGGCACAATGCCGGCTTATGTAAAAGAGGACTGTCGCGCTCAATTTCTATGATTTGAACCTCTCCTGTGAGTCCACTTTTAGATTCCGATGCCCCACTTCAGGTTTACTGTATACCTTGGACCTTCTTATTGACGATGAAACACAGAATTTGTATCCGAATTTGATACAAAAGGCACAATGCCGACTTAAGTAAAAGAGGACTGACACTCTCACTTTCTATGATATGAACCTCTCCTGTGAGTCCAGTTTTGGATTCCGATGCTTCACATCAGATTTACAGTATCCCTTCGACCTTCTTATTGACGATGAAACACAGAAATTGCATCCGAAATTAATACAAAAGGCACAATGCCGACTTAAGTACAAGAAGACTGACACTCTCACTTTCTATGATATGAACCTCTATTGTGAGTCCAGTTCTAGATACCGATGCTTCACTTCAGGTTTACTGTATACCTTGGACCTTCTTATTGACGAAGAAACACAGATATTGCATCGGAATTAAATTCAAAAGGCACAATGCCGACTTAAGTACGAGAGGACTGACACTCTAATTTTCCATGATTTGAACCTCTCCTGCGAGTCCAGTTTCAGAATCCGATGCTTCTCTTCAGGTTTACTGTGTACCATAGACCTTCTTATTGACGATGAAACACAGAGATTGCATCCGAATTTAATACTAAAGGCTAAATGCCGACTTAAGTACAAGAGGACTGACACTCTAACTTTCTATGATTTGAACCTCTCCTGTGAGTCCAGTTTTAGATTCCGATGCTGTACTTCAGGTTTACTGTATACCTTGGACCTTCTTATTGACGATGAAACACCGAAATTGCATCAGAATTAAATTCAAAATGCACAATGCCGACTTAATTACTAGAAGACTGACACTCTAACTTTCTATGATTTGAACATCTCCTATGAGTCCAGTGTTAGTTTCCGATGCTTCACTTCAGGTTTACTGTATACCTTGGACTTTCGCATTGACGGAGAAGCACAGAAATTGCATCGGAATTAAATTCAAAGGGCACAATGCCGACATAAGTACATGAGGACTTCCACTCTAACTTTCTATGATTTAAACCTCTCCTGTGAGTACAGTTTTAGATTCCGATGCTTCACTCCTGGTTTACTGCATACTTTGGACCTTCTTACTGACGATGAAGCACAGAAATTGCACCTGAATTTAATACAAAAGTCACAATGCCGACTTAAGTACAGGAGGACTGACACTTTACCTTTCTATGATTTGATCCTCTCCTGTGACTATAGTTTCAGATTCCGATGCTTCACTTCAGGTTTACTGTATACCTCGGACCTTCTTATTGACGATGAATCAAAGAAATTTCATTCTAATAGAATACAAAATCACATGGCCGACTTAAGTACAAGAGGACTGACACTCTCACTTTCTATGATTAGTACCTCTCCTGTGAGTCCAGTTTTAGATTCCGATGCTTCACTTCAGGTTTACTGTATACCTGTGAGTCCAGTTTTAGATTCCGATGCTTCACTTCAGGTTTACTGTATACCTTACACCTTCTTATTGACGTGGTAACACAGAAATTGCATCGGAATTAAATTAAAAATGAACAATGCCGACTTAAGTACAAGCGGACTGACACTCTAACTTCCTATGATTTGACCTCTCCTGTAAGTCCAGTCTTAGATTCCGATGCTTCACTTCAGGTTTACAGTATCCCTTGGGCCTTCTTATTGACGATGAAACACAGAAATTGCAACCGAAATTAATACAAAAGGCACAATGCCGACTTAAGTACAAGTGGACTGACACTCTCACATTCTATGATTTGAACCTCTCCTGTGAGTCCAGGTTTTTGATTCCGATGCTTCACTTCAGGTTTACTGTATACCTTGCACCTTCTTATTGACGATGAAACACAGAAATTGCATGGGAATTAAATTCAAAAGGCACAATGCCGACTTACGTACAAGAGGACAGTCAATCTATCTTTCTATGATATGAACCTCTCCTGTGAGTCCAGTTTTAGATTCCGATGCTTCACTTCAGGTTTACTGTATCACTAGGACGTTCTTATTGACGATGAAACACAGAAATTGCATCCGAATTTAATACAAAAGGCACAATGCCGGCTTATGTAAAAGAGGACTGACGCTCTCAATTTCTAAGATTTGAACCTCTCCTGTGAGTCGAGTTTTAGATTCCGATGCCCCACTTCAGGTTTACTGTATACCTTGGACCTTCTTATTGACGATGAAACACAGAAATAGCATCCGAATTTAATACAAAAGGCACAATGCCGACTTAAGTACAAGAGGACTGACACTCTCACTTTCTATGATAAGAACCTCTCCTGTGAGTCCAGTTTTAGATTCCGATGCTTCACTTCAGGTTTACTGTATCCCTTGGACCTTCTTATTGACGATGAAACACAGAAATTGCATCCGAATTTAATACAAAAGTCACAATGCCGACTTAAGTACAAGAGGACTGACACTCTCACTTTCTACGATATGAACCTCTCCTGTGAGTCCAGTTTTGGATTCCGATGCTTCACTTCAGGTTTACAGTATCCCTTCGACCTTCTTATTGACGATGAAACACAGAAATTGCATCCGAAAATAATACAAAAGGCACAATGCCGATTTAAGTACAAGAAGACTGACACTCTCACTTTCTATGATATGCACCTCTATTGTGAGTCCAGTTCTAGATTCCGATGCTTCACTTCAGGTTTCCTGTATCCCATAGACTTTCTTATTAACGATGAAACACAGAGATTGCATCCGAATTTCATACAAATGGCACAATGCCGACTTAAGTACAAGAGGACACACACTCCAACTTTCTATGATTTCAAACTCTCTTGTGAGTCCAGTTTTTGATTCCGATGCTTCACTTCAGGTTTTCTGTATACCTCGGACGTTCTTATTGGCGAAGAAGGACAGAAATTGCATCAGAATTTAATACAAAAGACACAATGCCGACTTAAGTACAAGAGGACACACACTCCAACTTTCTATGATTTCAAACTCTCTTGTGAGTCCAGTTTTTGATTCCGATGCTTCACTTCAGGTTTTCTGTATACCTCGGACGTTCTTATTGGCGAAGAAGGACAGAAATTGCATCAGAATTTAATACAAAAGGCACAATGCCCACATAAGTACAAGCGGACTGACACTCTAACTTTCTATGATTTGAAGCTCACCTGTGAGTCCAGTTTTAGTTTCCGAAGCTTCACTTCAGTTTTACTGTATACCTTGGACCTTCTTATTGACGATGAACCACAGAAATTGCATCCGAATTTAATACAAAAGGCACAATGCCGACTTAAGTACAAGAGGACTGACACTCTCACTTTCTATGATTTGAACCTCTCCTGTGAGTCCAGTTTTAGATTCCGATGCTTCACTTCAGGTTAACTGTATCCCTTGGACCTTCGTATTGAGGATCAAACACAGAAATTGCATCCGAATTTAATACAAAAGGCACAATGCCGACTTAAGTACAAGAGGACTGACACTCTTACTTTCTATGATTTTAACCTCTCCTGTGAGTCCAGTTTTAGATTCCGATGCTTCACTTCAGGTTTACTGTATCACTTGGACGTTCTTATTGACGATGAAACACAGAAATTGCATCCGAATTTAATGCAAAAGGCACAATGCCGACTCATGTACAAGAGGACTGACACTCTCACTTTCTATGATATGAACCTCTCCTGTGAGTCCAGTTTTGGATTCCGATGCTTCACTTCAGGTTTACAGTATCCCTTCGACCTTCTTATTGACGATGAAACACAGAAATTGCATCCGAAATTAATACAAAAGGCACAATGCCGACTTAAGTACAAGAAGACTGACACTCTCACTTTCTATGATATGAACCTCTATTGTGAGTCCAGTTTTAGCTTCCGATGCATCACTTCAGGTTAACTGTATACCTTGGACCTTCTTATTGCGATGAAACACAGAAATTGCATCAGGATTTAATACAAAAGGCACAATGCCAACTGAAGTACAAGAGAACTGACACTATAAATTTCCATGATTTGAACCTCTCCTGTGAGTCCAGTCTTAGATTCCGATGCTTCACTTCAGGTTTACTGTATACCTCGGACCTTCTTATTGACGATGATACACAGAAAATGCATTCGAATGTAATACAAAAGGCACAATGCCGACTTAAGTGCAAGAGGACTGACACTCTCACTTTCTATGATATGATCCTCTCCTGTGAGTCCAGTTTTAGATTCCGATGCTTCACTTCAGGTTTACTGTATCCCTTGGACCTTCTTATTAACGATGAAACACAGAAATTGCATCCGAATTTAATACAAAGTTCACAATGCCGACATAAGTACAAGAGGACTGACACTCTCACTTTCTATGATACGAACCACTCCTGTGAGTCCAGTTTTAGATTCCGATGCTTCACTTCAGGTTTACTGTATCCCTTGGACCTTCTTATTGACAATGAATCACAGAAATAGCATCGGAATTAAATTCAAAAGGCACAATGACGACTTAAGTACAAGCGGACTGACACTCTAACTTTCTATGATTTGAACCTCTCCTGTAAGTCCAGTCTTACATTCCGATGCTTCACTTCAGGTTTACAGTATCCCTTGGACCTTCTTATTGACGATGAAACACAGAAATTCCATCCGAAATTAATACAAAAGGCACAATGCCGACTTAAGTTCAAGTGGGTTGACACTCTCACATTCTATGATTTGAATCTCTCCTGTGGGTCCAGTTTTAGATTCCGACGCTTCACTTCAGGTTTGCTGTATACCTTGGACCTTCTTATTGCGATGAAACACAGAAATTGCATCAGAATTTAATACAAAAGGCACGATGCCAACTTAAGTACAAGCGGACTGACACTCTCACTTTCTATGATATGAACCTCTCCTGTGAGTCCAGTTTTGGATTCCGATGCTTCACTTCAGGTTTACAGTATCCCTTCGACCTTCTTATTGACGATGAAACACAGAAATTGCATCCGAAAATAATACAAAAGGCACAATGCCGACTTAAGTACAAGAAGACTGACACTCTCAATTTCTATGATATGAACCTCTATTGTGAGTCCAGTTCTAGATTCCGATGCTTCACTTCAGGTTTACTGTATCCCTTGGACTTTCTTATTGACGATGAAACACAGAAATTGCATCAGAATTTAATACTATAGGCACAATGCCGACTTAAGTACAAGAGGACTGACACTCTCACTTTCTATGATTTGAATCTCTCCTGTGGGTCCAGTTTTAGATTCCGATGCTGTACTTCAGGTTTACTGTATACCTTGGACCTTCTTATTGACGATGAAACACCGGAATTGTATCAGAACTAAATTCAAAAGGCACAATACCGACTTAAGTACAAGAGGACACACACTCCAACTGTCTATGATTTCAAACTCTCTTGTGAGTCCAGATTTTGATTCAGATGCTTCACTTCAGGTTTACTGTATAACTCGGACGTTCTTATTGGCGAAGAAGGACAAAAATTGCATCTGAATTTAATACAAAAGGCACAATGCCGACTTTAGTACAAGAGGACAGACACTCTCACTTTCTATGATATGAACCTCTCCTGTGAGTCGAGATTTTGATTCCGATGCTTCACTTCAGGTTTACTGTATCCCTTGGGCCTTCTTATTGACGATGAAACACAGAAGTTGCATTGGAATTAAATTCAAAAGGCACAATGCCGACTTAAGTACAAGCGGACTGACACTCTAACTTTCTATGATTTGAACCTCTCCTGTAAGTCCAGTCTTACATTCCGATGCTTCACTTCAGGTTTACAGTATACCTCGGACCTTCTTATTGACGATGATACACAGAAAATGCATCCGAATTTCATTCAAAAGGCACAATGCTGACTTAAGTACAAGCGGACTGACACTCTAACTTTCTATGATTTGAACCTCACCTGTGAGTCCAGTTTTAGTTTCCGAAGCTTCACTTCAGTTTTACTGTATACCTTGGACCTTCTTATTGACGATGAACCACAGAAATTGCATCCGAATTTACTACAAAAGGCACAATGCCGACTTAAGTACAAGAGGACTGACACTCTCACTTTCTATGATTTGAACCTCTCCTGTGAGTCCAGTTTTAGTTTCCGATGCTTCACTTCAGGTTTACTGTATCCCTTGGACCTTCGTATTGTGGATGAAACACAGAAATTGCATCCGAATTTAATACAAAAGGCACAACGCCGACTTTAGTACAAGAGGACTGACACTCTAACTTTCTATAATTAGAACCTCTCCTGTGAGTCCAGTTTTAGATTCCGATGCTTCATTCCAGGTTTACTGTATACCTTGTATCTTCTTATTGCGATGAAACACAGAAATTGCATCAGAATTTAATACAAGAGGCACAATGCCAACTGAAGTACAAGAGAACTGACACTCTAAATTTCCATGATTTGAACCTCTCCTGTGAGTCCAGTCTTAGATTCCGATGCTTCACTTCAGGTTTACTGTACACCTCGGACCTTCTTATTGACGATGATAATCTGAAAATGCATCCGAATTTGATTCAAAAGGCACAATGCCGACTTAAGTACAAGCGGACTGACACTATAACTTTCTATGATTTGAACCTCACCTGTGAGTCCAGTTTTAGTTTCCGAAGCTTCACTTCAGTTTTACTGTATACCTTGGACCTTCTTATTGACGATGAACCACAGAAATTGCATCCGAATTTAATACAAAAGGCACAATGCCGACTTAAGTACAAGAGGACTGACACTCTCACTTTCTATGATTTGAACCTCTCCTGTGAGTCCAGTTTTAGTTTCCGATGCTTCACTTCAGGTTTACTGTATCCCTTGGACCTTCGTATTGTGGATGAAACACAGAAATTGCATTCGAATTTAATACAAAAAACACAATGCCGACTTTAGTACAAGAGGACTGACAATCTAACTTTCTATGATTTGAACCTCTCCTGTGAGTCCAGTTTTAGATTCCGATGCTGTACTTCAGGTTTACTATATACCTTGGACCTTCTTATTGACGATGAAACACCGGAATTGTATCAGAATTAAATTCAAAAGGCACAATGCCGACTTAAGTACAAGAGTACTGACACTCTAACTTTCATTGATTAGAACCTCTCCTGTGAGTCCAGTTTTAGATTCCGATGCTTCATTTCAGGTTTACTGTATACCTTGGACCTTCTAATTGACGAAGAAACACAGATATTGCATTGGAATTAAATTCAAAAGGCACAATGCCGACTTAAGTACGAGAGGACTGACACTCCAACTTTCTATGATTTGAACCTCTCCTGTGAGTCCAGTTTTAGATTCCGATGCTGTAATTCAGGTTTACTGTATAACTCGGACGTTCTTATTGGCGAAGAAGGACAAAAATTGCATCCGAATTTAATACAAAAGGCACAATGCCGACTTTAGTACAAGAGGACAGACACTCTCACTTTCTATGATATGAACCTCTCCTGTGAGTCGAGATTTTGACTCCGATGCTTCACTTCAGGTTTACTGTATCCCTTGGGCCTTCTTATTGATTATGAAACACAGAAGTTGCATCCGAATTTAATACAAAAGGCACAATGCCCACATAAGTACAAGAGGACTGACACTCTAACTTTCTTTGATTTGAACCTCTCCTGTGAGTCCAGTTTTTGATTCCGATGCTTCACTTCAGGTTTACTGTATACGTTGTACCTTCTTATTGCGGTGAAACACAGAAATTGCATCAGAATTTAATACAAAATGCACAATGCCAATTGAAGTACTAGAGAACTGACACTCTAAATTTCCATGATTTGAACTTCTCCTGTGAGTCCAGTCTTAGATTCCGATGCTTCACTTCAGGTTTACTGTATACCTCGGACCTTCTTATTGACAATGATACACAGAAAATGCATCCGAATTTAATTCAAAAGGCACAATGCCGACTTAAGTACAAGCGGACTGACACTCTAACTTTCTATGATTTGAACCTCACCTGTGAGTCCAGTTTTAGTTTCCGAAGCTTCACTTCAGTTTTACTGTATACCTTGGACCTTCTTATTGACGATGAACCACAGAAATTGCATCCGAATTTAATACAAAAGGCACAATGCCGACTTAAGTACAAGAGGACTGACACTCTCACTTTCTATGATTTGAACCTCTCCTGTGAGTCCAGTTTTAGTTTCCGATGCTTCACATCAGGTTTACTGTATCCCTTGGACCTTCGTATTGTGGATGAAACACAGAAATTGCATCCGAATTTAATACAAAAGGCACAATGCCGACTTTAGTACAAGAGGACTGACACTCTAACTTTCTATGATTTGAACCTCTCCTGTGAGTCCAGTTTTAGATTCCGATGCTGTACTTCAGGTTTACTGTATACCTTGGACCTTCTTATTGACGATGAAACACCGGAATTGTATCAGAATTAAATTCAAAAGGCACAATGCCGACTTAAGTATAAGATGACTGACACTCTAACTTTCTATGATTTGAACCCCTCCTGTGAGTCCAGTTTTAGATTCCGATGCTTCACTTCACGTTTAGTGTATCCCTTGGACCTTCTTATTGACGATGAGACACAGAAATTGCATCCGAATTTAATACAAAAGGCACAATGCCGACTTAAGTACAAGAGGACTGACACTCTCACTTTCTATGATTAGTACCTCTCCTGTGAGTCCAGTTTTGGATTCCGATGCTTCACTTCAGGTTTACTGTATACCTTGCACCTTCTTATTGACGTGGAAACACAGAAATTGCATCGGAATTAAATTAAAAAGGCACAATGCCGACTTAAGTACAAGCGGACTGACACTCTAACTTTCTATGATTTGAACCTCTCCTGTAAGTCCAGTCTTAGATTCCGATGCTTCACTTCAGGTTTACTGTATACCTTGGACCTTCTTATTGCGATGAAACACAGAAATTGCATCAGAATTTAATACAAAAGGCACAATGCCAACTTAAGTACAAGAGGACTGACACTCTCACTTTCTATGATATGAACCTCTCCTGTGAGTCCACTTTTGGATTCCGATGCTTCACTTCAGGTTTACAGTATCCCTTCGACCTTCTTATTGACGATGAAACACAGAAATTGCATCCGAAAATAATACAAAAGGCACAATGCCGACTTAAGTACAAGAAGACTGACAATCTCACTTTCTATGATATGAACCTCTATTGTGAGTCCTGTTCTAGATTCCGATGCTTCACTTCAGGTTCACTGTATCCCTTGGACTTTCTTATTGACGATGAAACAAAGAAATTGCATCCGAATTTAATACAAATAGCACAATGCCGACTTAAGTACAAGAGAACTGACACTCTCACTTTCTATGATTTCTATCTCTCCTGTGGGTCCAGTTTTAGATTCCGATGCTTCACTTCAGGTTTACTGTATACCTTGGACCTTCTTATTGCGATGAAACACAGAAATTGCATCAGAATTTAATACAAGGGCACAATGCCAACTGAAGTACAAGAGAACTGACACTCTAAATTTCCATGATTTGAACCTCTCCTGTGAGTCCAGTCTTAGATTCCGATGCTTCACTTCAGGTTTACTGTATACCTCGGACCTTCTTATTGACGATGATACACAGAAAATGCATCCGAATTTAATACAAAAGGCACAATGCCGACCTTAGTACAAGAGGACTGACACTCTCACTTTCTATGATATGAACCTCTCCTGTGAGTCGAGATTTTGATTCCGATGCTTCACTTCAGGTTTACTGTATCCCTTGGGCTTTCTTATTGACGATGAAACACAGAAGTTGCATCCGAATTTAATACAAAAGGCACAATGCCGACTTAAGTACAAAAGGACACACACTCCAACTTTCTATGATTTCAAACTCCCTTGTGAGTCCAGTTTTTGATTCCGATGCTTCACTTCAGGTTTACTGTATACCTCGGACGTTCTTATTGGCGAAGAAGGACAGATATTGCATCCGAATTTAATACAAAAGGCACAATGCCCACATAAGTACAAGAGGACTGACACTCCTACTTTCTATGATTGGAACCTCTCCTGTGAGTCCAGTTTTAGATTCCGATGCTTCACTTCAGGTTTACTGTATACCTTGTACCTTCTTATTGCGATGAAACACAGAAATTGCATCAGAATTTAATACAAGAGGCACAATGCCAACTGAAGTACAAGAGAACTGACACTCTAAATTTCCATGATTTGAACCTCTCCGGTGAGTCCAGTCTTAGATTCCGATGCTTCACTTCAGGTTTACTGTACACCTCGGACCTTCTTATTGACGATGATAATCTGAAAATGCATCCGAATTTGATTCAAAATGCACAATGCCGACTTAAGTACAAGCGGTCTGACACTATAACTTTCTATGATTTGAACCTCACCTGTGAGTCCAGTTTTAGTTTCCGAAGCTTCACTTCAGTTTTACTGTATACCTTGGACCTTCTTATTGACGATGAACCACAGAAATTGCATCCGAATTTAATACAAAAGGCACAATGCCGACTTAAGTACAAGAGGACTGACACTCTCACTTTCTATGATTTGAATCTCTCCTGTGAGTCCAGTTTTAGTTTCCGATGCTTCACTTCAGGTTTACTGTATCCCTTGGACCTTCGTATTGTGGATGAAACACAGAAAATGCATCCGAATTTAATACAAAAGACACAATGCCGTCTTTAGTACAAGAGGACTGACACTCTAACTTTATATGATTTGAACCTCTCCTGTGAGTCCAGTTTTAGATTCCGATGCTGTACTTCAGGTTTACTGTACACCTTGGACCTTCTTATTGACGATGAAACACCGGAATTGTATCAGAATTAAATTCAAAAGGCACAATGCCAACTTTAGTACAAGAGAACTGACACTCTCACCTTCTATGAATTCTATCTCTCCTGTGGGTCCAGTTTTAGATTCCGATGCTTCACTTCAGGTTTACTGTATACCTTGGACCTTCTTATTGCGATGAAACACAGAAATTGCATCAGAATTTAATACAAGGGCACAATGCCAACTGAAGTACAAGAGAACTGACACTCTAAATTTCCATGATTTGAACCTCTCCTGTGAGTCCACTCTTAGATTCCGATGCTTCACTTCAGGTTTACAGTATACCTCGGACCTTCTTATTGACTATGATACACAGAAAATGCATCCGAATTTAATACAAAAGGCACAATGCCGACTTTAGTACAAGAGGACTGACACTCTCACTTTCTATGATATGAACCTCTCCTGTGAGTCGAGATTTTGATTCCGATGCTTCACTTTAGGATTACTGTATCCCTTGGGCTTTCTTATTGACGATGAAACACAGTAGTTGCATCCGAATTTAATACAAAAGGCACAATGCCGACTTAAGTACAAGAGGACACACACTCCAACTTTCTATGATTTCAAACTCTCTTGTGAGTCCAGTTTTTGATTCCGATGCTTCACTTCAGGTTTACTGTATACCACGGACGTTCTTATTGGCGAAGAAGGACAGATATTGCATCCGAATTTAATACAAAAGGCACAATGTCGACTTAAGTACAAGAGGACTGACACTCCTACTTTCTATGATTGGAACCTCTCCTGTGAGTCCAGTTTTAGATTCCGATGCTTCACTTCAGGTTTACTGTATACCTTGTACCTTCTTATTGCGATGAAACACAGAAATTGCATCAGAATTAAATACAAGAGGCACAATGCCAACTGTAGTACAAGAGAACTGACACTCTAAATTTCCATGATTTGAACCTCTCCTGTGAGTCCAGTCTTAGATTCCGATGCTTCACTTCAGGTTTACTGTACACCTCGGACCTTCTTATTGACGATGATAATCTGAAAATGCATCCGAATTTGATTCAAAAGGCACAATGCCGACTTAAGTACAAGCGGACTGACACTATAACTTGCTATGATTTGAACCTCACCTGTGAGTCCAGTTTTAGTTTCCGAAGCTTCACTTCAGTTTTACTGTATACCTTGGACCTTCTTATTGACGATGAACCACAGAAATTGCATCCGAATTTAATACAAAAGGCACAATGCCGAGTTAAGTACAAGAGGACTGACACTCTCACTTTCTATGATTTGAACCTCTCCTGTGAGTCCAGTTTTAGTTTCCGATGCTTCACTTCAGTTTTACTGTATCCCTTGGACCTTCGTATTGTGGATGAAACACAGAAATTACATCCGAATTTAATACAAAAGACACAATGCCGACTTTAGTACAAGAGGAATGACACTCCAACTTTCTATGATTTGAACCTCTCCTGTGAGTCCAGTTTTAGATTCCGATGCTGTACTTCAGGTTTACTGTATACCTTGGACCTTCTTATTGACGATGAAACACCGGAATTGTATCAGAATTAAATTCAAAAGGCACAATGCCGACTTAAGTACAAGAGTACTGACACTCTAACTTTCATTGATTAGAACCTCTCCTGTGAGTCCAGTTTTAAATTTCGATGCTTCATTTCAGGTTTACTGTATACCTAGGACCTTCTAATTGACGAAGAAACACAATTATTGCATCGGAATTAAATTCAAAAGGCACAATGCCGACTTAAGTACGAGAGGACCGACACTCTAACTTTCTATGATTTGAACCTCTCCTGTGAGTCCAGTTTTAGATTCCGATGCTGTACTTCAGGTTTACTGTATACCTTGGACCATCTTATTGACGATGAAACACAGAAATTGCATCAGAATTAAATTCAAAATGCACAATGCCGACTTAATTACTAGGAGACTGATACTCTAACTTTCTATGATTTGAACCTCTCCTGTGATTCCGGTTTTAGATTCCGATGCTTCACTTCAGGTTTACTGTATACCTTGGACCTTCGCATTAACGAAGAAACACAGAAATTGCATCGGAATTAAATTCAAAAGGCACAATGCCGACTTAAGTACATGAGGACTTCCACCCTAACTTTCTATGATTTGATCCACTCCTGTGACTATAGATTTAGATTCCGATGCTTCACTTCAGGTTTACTGTATACCTCCGACCTTCTTATTGACGATGAATCACAGAAATTTCATTCGAATATAATACAAAATCACAATGCCGACTTAAGTACAAGAGGACTGACACTCTCACTTTCTATGATTAGTACCTCTCCTGTGAGTCCAGTTTAAGATTCCGATGCTTCACTTCAGGTTTACTGTATACCTTGTTTTCTGTATACCTTGACGTGGAAACACAGAAATTGCATCGGAATGAAATTCAAAAGGCACAATGCCGACTTAAGTACAAGCGGACTGACACTCTAACTTTCTGTGATTTGAACCTCTCCTGTAAGTCCAGTCTTAGATTCCGATGCTTCACTTCAGGTTTACAGTATCCCTTGGACCTTCATATTGACGATGAAACACAGAAATTGCATCCGAAATTAATACAAAAGGCACAATGCCGACTTAAGTACAAGAGGACATACACTCTCACTTTCTATGATTTGAACCTCTCCTGTGAGTGCAGTTTTAGATTCCGATGCTTCACTTCAGGTTTACTATATCACTTGGACGTTCTTATTGATGATGAAACACAGAAATTGCATCCGAATTTAATGCAAAAGGCACAATGCCGACTTAAGTACAAGAGGACTGACACTCTCACTTGCTATGATATGAACCTCTCCTGTGAGTCCAGTTTTGGATTCCGAAGCTTCACTTCAGGTTTACAGTATCCCTTCGACATTCTTATTGACGATGAAACACAGAAATTGCATCCGAAATTTATACAAAAGGCACAATGCCGACTTAAGTACAAGAAGACTGACACTCTCACTTTCTATGATATGAACCTCTCCTGTGAGTCCAGTTTTAGATTCCGATGCTTCACTTCTGGTTTACTGTATCCCTTGGGCCTTCTTATTGACGATGAAACACAGAAGTTGCATCCGAATTTAATACAAAAGGCACAATGCCGACTTAAGTACAAGAGGACTGACACTCTTACTTTCTATTATATGAACCTCTCCTGTGAGTCCAGTTTTAGATTACGATGCTTCACTTCAGATTTACTGTATCCCTTGGACCTTCTTAATGACGATGAAACACAGAAATTGCACCCGAATTTAATACAAAAGGCACAATGCCGACTTAAGTGCAAGAGGACTGACACTCTCACTTTCTATGATATGATCCTCTCCTGTGAGTCCAGTTTTGGATTCCGATGCTTCACTTCAGGTTTACTGTATCCCTTGGACCTTCTCAATGACGATGAATCACAGAAATTTCATTCGAATATAATACAAAATCACAATGCCGACTTAAGTACAAGAGGACTGACACTCTCACTTACTATGATTAGTACCTCTCCTGTGAGTCCAGTTTTAGATTCCGATGTTTCACTTCAGGTTCACTGTATACCTTGCACCTTCTTATTGACGTGGAAACACAGAAATTGCATCGGAATTAAATTCAAAAGGCACAATGCCGACTTAAGTACAAGCGGACTGACACTCTAACTCTCTATGATTTGAACCTCTCCTGTAAGTCCAGTCTTAGATTCCGATGCTTCACTTCAGGTTTACTATATCACTTGGACGTTCTTATTGATGATGAAACACAGAAATTCCATCCGAAATTAATACAAAAGGCACAATGCCGACTTAAGTACAGGTGGACTGACACTCTCACTGTCTATGATTTGAACCTCTCCTGTGACTCCAGTTTAAGATTCCGATGCTTCACTTCGGGTTTACTGTATCCCTTGGACCTTCATATTGTCGATGAAACACAGAAATTGCATCTGAATTTAATACAAAAGGCAGAATGCCGACTTAAGTACAAGAGGACTGACTCTTTCACTTTCTATGATATGAACCTCTCCTGTGAGTCGAGTTTTAGATTCCGATGCTTCACTTCAGGTTTACTGTATCCCTTGGGCCTTCTTATTGACGATGAAACACAGAAGTTGCATCCGAATTTAATACAAAAGGCACAATGCCGACTTAAGTACAAGAGGACTGACACTCTTACTTTCTATTATATGAACCTCTCCTGTGAGTCCAGTTTTAGATTCCGATGCTTCACTTCAGGTTTACTGTATCCCTTGGACCTTCTTAATGACGATGAAACACAGAAATTGCACCCTTATTTAATACAAAAGGCGCAATGCCGACTTAACTGCAAGAGGACTGACACTATCACTTTCTATGATATGATCCTCTCCTGTGAGTCCAGTTTTAGATTCCGATGCTTCACTTCAGGTTTACTGTATCTCTTGGGCCTTCTTATTGACGATGAAACACAGAAGTTGAATCCGAATTTAATACAAAAGGCACAATGCCGACTTAAGTACAAGAAGACTGACACTCTCACTTTCTATGAGATGAACCTCTATTGTGAGTCCAGTTCTAGATTCCGATGCTTCACTTCAGGTTTACTGTATCCCTTGGACCTTCTTATTGACGATGAAACACAGAAATTGCATCCGAATTTAATACAA
This sequence comes from Schistocerca serialis cubense, assembly GCF_023864345.2. Lineage (NCBI taxonomy): Eukaryota > Metazoa > Arthropoda > Insecta > Orthoptera > Acrididae > Schistocerca > Schistocerca serialis. The sequence continues at coordinate 20,459,671 of NC_064647.1, read as the reverse complement.
AGGGCACAATGCCGACTTAAGTACAAGAGGACTGACACTCTCATTTTGTATGATATGAACCTCTCCTGTGAGTCCAGTTTTAGATTCCGATGCTCCACTTCGGGTTTACTGTATCCCTTGGACCTTCTTATTGTCGATGAAACACAGAAATTGCATCCGAATTTAATAGAAAAGGCAGAATGCCGACTTAAGTACAAGAGGACTGACACTTTCACTTTCTATGATATGAACCTCTCCTCTGAGTCCAGTTTTAGATTCCGATGCTTCCCTTCAGTTTTACTGTATCGCTTGGACCTTCTTATTGACGATGAAACATAGAAATTGCATCCGAATGTAATACAAAAGTCACAATGCCTACCTAAGTACAAGAGGACTGACACTCTCACTTTCTATGATATGAACCTCTCCTGTGAGTCCAGTTTTAGATTACGATGCTTCACTTCAGGTTTACTGTATATCTTGGACCTTCTTATAGACGATGAAACACAGAAATGGCATCCGAATCTAATACAAAGTTCACAATGTCGACTTAAGTACAAGAGGACAGACACTCTCACTTTCTATGATATGAACCTCTCCTGTGAGTCGATTTTTAGATTCCGATGCTTTACTTCAGGTTTACTGTATCCCTTGGGCCTTCTTATTGACGATGAAACACAGAAGTTGCATCCGAATTTAATACAAAAGGCACAATGCCGACTTAAGTACAAGAGGACTGACACTCTTACATTCTATTATATGAACCTCTCCTGTGAGTCCAGTTTTAGATTCCGATGCTTCACTTCAGGTTTACTGTATCCCTTGGACCTTCTTAATGACGATGAAACACAGAAATTGCACCCTTATTTAATACAAAAGGCGCAATGCCGACTTAAGTGCAAGAGGACTGACACTATCACTTTCTATGATATGATCCTCTCCTGTGAGTCCAGTTTTAGATTCCGATGCTTCCCTTCAGGTTTACTGTATCCCTTGGACCTTCTTATTGACGATGAAACACAAAGATTGCATCCGAATTTAATACAAAGTTCACAATGCCGACTTAAGTACAAGAGGACTGACACTCTCACTTTCTATGATACGAACCTCTCCTGTGAGTCCAGTTTTAGATTCCGATGTTTCACTGCAGGTTTACTGTATCCCTTGGACCTTCTTATTGACGATGAAACACAAAAATTGCATCCGAATTTAATACAAAAGTCACAATGCCGACTTTAGTACAAGAGGACTGACACCATCACTTTCTATGATATGAACCTCTCCTGTGGGTCCAGTTTTAGATTCCGATGCTTCACTTCAGGTTTAATGTATCCCTTGGCCCTTCTTATTAAAGATGAAACACAGAAATTGCATCCGAATTTAATACAAAAGTCACAATGCCGACTTAAGTACAAGCGGACTGACACTCTAACTTTCTATGATTTGAACCTCTCCTGTAAGTCCAGTCTTAGATTCCGATGCTGCACTTCAGGTTTACAGTATCAGTTGGACCTAGGTATTGACGATGAAACACAGAAATTGCATCTGAATTTAATACAAAAGGCACAATGCCGACTTAAGTACAAGAGGACATACACTTTCACTTTCGATTATATGAACCCCTCCCGTGAGTCCAGTTTTTGTTTCCGATGCTTCACTTCAGGTTTACTGTATACCTTGCACCTTCTTATTGACGATGAAACACACAAATTGCATGGGAATTAAATTCAAAAGGCACAATGCCGACTTACGTACAAGAGGACAGTCAATCTAACTTTCTATGATTTGAACCTCTCCTGTGAGTCCAGTTTTAGATTCCGATGCTTCACTTCAGGTTTACTGTATCACTTGGACGTTCTTATTGACGATGAAACACAGAAATTGCATCCGAATTTAATACAAAAGGCACAATGCCGGCTTAAGTAAAAGAGGACTGACGCTCTCAATTTCTATGATTTGAACCTCTCCTGTGAGTCCAGTTTTAGATTCCGATGCCTCACTTTAGGTTTACTGTATACCATGGACCTTCTTATTGACGATGAAACACAGAAATTGCATCCGAATTTAATACAAAAGGCACAATGCCGACTTAAGTACAAGAGGACTGACACTCTCACTTTCTATGATATAAACCTCTCCTGTGAGTCCAGTTTTGGATTCCGATGCTTTACTTCAGGTTTACTGTATCCCTTCGACCTTGTTATTGACGATGAAACACAGAAATTGCATCCGAAATTAATACAAAAGGCACAATGCCGACTTAAGTACAAGAAGACTGACACTCTCACTTTCTATGAGATGAACCTCTATTGTGAGTCCAGTTCTACATTCCGATGCTTCACTTCAGGTTTACTGTATCCCTTGCACCTTCTTATTGACGATGAAACACAGAAATTGCACCCTTATTTAATACAAAAGGCGCAATGCCGACTTAACTGCAAGAGAACTGACACTATCACTTTCTATGATATGATCCTCTCCTGTGAGTCCAGTTTTAGATTCCGATGCTTCACTTCAGGTTCACTGTATCCCTTGGGCCTTCTTATTGACGATGAAACACAGAAGTTGCATCCGAATTTAATACAAAAGGCACAATGCCGACTTAAGTACAAGAGGACTGACACTCTTACTTTCTATTATATGAACCTCTCCTGTGAGTCCAGTTTTAGATTCCGATGCTTCACTTCAGGTTTACTGTATCCCTTGGACCTTCTTAATGACGATGAAACACAGAAATTGCACCCTTATTTAATACAAAAGGCGCAATGCCGACTTAACTGCAAGAGGACTGACACTATCACTTTCTATGATATGATCGTCTCCTGTGAGTCCAGTTTTACATTCCGATGCTTCACTTCAGTTTTACTGTATCCCTTGGACCTTCTTATTGACGATGAAACACAGAAATTGCATCCAAATTTAATACAAAGTTCACAATGCCGACTTAAGTACAAGAGGACCGACACCATCACTTTCTATGATATGAACCTCTCCTGTGAGTCCAGTTTTAGATTCCGATGCTTCACTTAGGGTTTAATGTATCCCTTGGCCCTTCTTATTAAAGATGAAACACAGAAATTGATTCCGAATTTAATACAAAAGGCACAATGCCGACTTCAGTTCAAGAGAACTGACACTCTCACTTTCGATGTTATGAACCTCTCCTGTGAGTCCAGTTTTAGATTCCGAAGCTTCACTTCAGGATTACTGTATCCCATGGACCTTCTTATTGACAATGAAACACAGAAATTACATCCGAATTTAATACAAAAGTCACAATGCCGACTTAAGTACAAGAGGACTGACACTCTCACTTTCTATGATATGAACCTCTCCTGTGAGTCCAGTTCTAGATTCCGATGCTTCACTTCAGGTTTACTGTATCCCTTGGACCTTCTTATTGACGATGAAACCCAGAAATTGCATCCGAATTTAATACAAAAGTCACAATGCCGGCTTAAGTACAAGTGGACTGTCACTCTCACTTTGTACCATATGAACCTCTCCTGTGAGTCCAGTTTTAGATTCCGAAGCTTCACTTCAGGTGTACTGCAACCCTTGGACCTTCTTATTGACGATGAAACACAGAAATTGCATCCCAATGTAATACAAAAGGCACAATGCCGACTTAAGTACAAGAGGACTGACACCCTTACTTCCTACGATATGAACCTCTCCTCTGAGTCCAGTTTTAGATTCCGATGCTTCACTTCAGGTTTACTGTATCCCTTGGACCTTCTTATTGACGATGAAACACAGAAATTGCATCCGAATTTACTACAAAAGACACAATGCCGACTTCAGTACAAGAGGACTGACACTCTCACTTTCTATGATATGAACCTCTTCTGTAAGTCCAGTTTTAGATTCCGTTGCTTCTCTTCAGGTTTACTGTGTCCCTTGGACCTTCTTACTGACGATGAAACACAGAAATTGCATCCGAAATTAATACAAAAGGCACAATGCCGACTTAAGTACAAGATGACTGACACTCTCACTTTCTATGATATCAAACTCTATTGTGAGTCCAGTTCTAGATTCCGATGCTTCACTTCAGGTTTACTGTATCCCTTGGACCTTCTTATTGACGATGAAACACAGAAATTGCCCCCGAATTTAATACAAAGGTCACAATGCCGACTTAAGTACAAGAGGACTGACACTCTCATTTTCTATGATATGAACCTCTCCTGTGAGTCCAGTTTTAGATTCCGATGCTCCACTTCAGGTTTACTGTATCCCTTGGACCTTCTTATTGTCGATGAAACACAGAAATTGCATCCGAATTTAATACAAAAGGCAGAATGCCGACTTAAGTACAAGAGGACTGACACTTTCACTTTCTATGATATGAACCACTCCTGTGAGTCCAGTTTTAGATTCCGATGCTTCCCTTCAGTTTTACTGTATCCCTTGGACCTTCTTATTGACGATGATACATAGAAATTGCATCCGAATGTAATACAAATGGCACAATGCCTACTTTAGTACAAGAGGACTAACACTCTCACTTTCTATGATATCAAACTCTATTGTGAGTCCAGTTCTAGATTCCGATGCTTCACTTCAGGTTTACTGTATCCCTTGGACCTTCTTAATGACGATGAAACACAGAAATTGCACCCTTATTTAATACAAAAGGCGCAATGCCGACTTAAGTGCAAGAGGACTGACACTATCACTTTCTATGATATGATCCTCTCCTGTGAGTCCAGTTTTAGATTCCGATGCTTCACTTCAGGTTTACTGTATCCCTTGGACCTTCTTATTGACGATGAAACACAAAAATTGCATCCGAATTTAATTCAAAGTTCACAATGCCGACTTAAGTACAAGAGGACTGACACTCTCACTTTCTATGATACGAACCTGTCCTGTGAGTCCAGTTTTAGATTCCGATGCCTCACTTCAGGTTTACTGTATCCCTTGGACCTTCATATTGACGATGAAACACAAAAATTGCATCCGAATTTAATACAGAAGTCACGATGCCGACTTAAGTACAAGAGGACTGACACCATCACTTTCTATGATATGAACCTCTCCTGTGAGTCCAGTTTTAGATTCCGATGCTTCACTTCAGGTTTAATGTATCCCTTGGCCCTTCTTATTAAAGATGAAACACAGAAATTGCATCCGATTTTAATACAAAAGTCACAATGCCGACTTAAGTACAAGCGGACTGACACTCTAACTTTCTATGATTTGAACCTCTCCTGTAAGTCCAGTCTTAGATTCCGATGCTGCACTTCAGGTTTACAGTATCCCTTGGACCTTCTTATTGACGATGAAACACAGAAATTCCATCCGAAATTAATACAAAAGGCACAATGCCGACTTAAGTACAAGTGGACTGACACTCTCACTTTCTATGATTTGAACCTCTCCTGTGAGTCTAGTTTAAGATTCCGATGCTTCACTTCAGGTTTACTGTATCCGTTGGACCTTCGTATTGACGATGAAACACAGAAATTGCATCTGAATTTAATACAAAAGGCACAATGCCGACTTAAGTACAAGAGGACATACACTTTCACTTTCGATGATATGAACCTCTCCTGTGAGTCCAGTTTTTGATTCCGATACTTCACTTCAGGTTTACTGTATACCTTGCACCTTCTTATTGACGATGAAACACACAAATTGCATGGGAATTAAATTCAAAAGGCTCAATGCCGACTTACGTACAAGAGGACAGTCAATCTAACTTTCTATGATTTGAACCTCTCCAGTGAGTCCAGTTTTAGATTCCGATGCTTCACTTCAGGTTTACTGTATCACTTGGACGTTCTTATTGACGATGAAACACAGAAATTGCATCCGAATTTAATACAAAAGGCACAATGCCGGCTTAAGTAAAAGAGGAGTGACGCTCTCAATTTCTATGATTTGAACCTCTCCTGTGAGTCCAGTTTTAGATTCCGATGCCTCACTTTAGGTTTACGGTATACCTTGCACCTTCTTATTGACGATGAAACACAGAAATTGAATCCGAATTTAATACAAAAGGCACAATGCCGACTTAAGTACAAGAGGACTGACACTCTCACTTTCTATGATATAAACCTCTCCTGTGAGTCCAGTTTTGGATTCCGATGCTTTACTTCAGGTTTACTGTATCCCTTCGACATTCTTATTGACGATGAAACACAGAAATTGCATCCGAAATTAATACAAAAGGCACAATACCGACTTAAGTACAAGAAGACTGACACTCTCACTTTCTATGAGATGAACCTCTATTGTGAGTCCAGTTCTAGATTCCGATGCTTCACTTCAGGTTTACTGTATCCCTTGGACCTTCTTATTGACGATGAAACACAGAAATTGCATCCGACTTTAATACAAAGGGCACAATGCCGACTTAAGTACAAGAGGACTGACACTCTCATTTTCTATGGTATGAACCTCTCCTGTGAGTCCAGTTTTAGATTCCGATGCTCCACTTCGGGTTTAGTGTATCCCTTGGACCTTCTTATTGTCGATGAAACACAAAAATTGCATCTGAATTTAATACAAAAGGCAGAATGCCGACTTAAGTACAAGAGGACTGACTCTTTCACTTTCTATGATATGAACCTCTCCTGTGAGTCGAGTTTTAGATTCCGATGCTTCACTTCAGGTTTACTGTATCCCTTGGGCCTTCTTATTGACGATGAAACACAGAAGTTGCATCCGAATTTAATACAAAAGGCACAATGCCGACTTAAGTACAAGAGGACTGACACTCTTACTTTCTATTATATGAACCTCTCCTGTGAGTCCAGTTTTAGATTCCGATGCTTCACTTCAGGTTTACTGTATCCCTTGGACCTTCTTAATGACGATGAAACACAGAAATTGCACCCTTATTGAATACAAAAGGCGCAATGCCGACTTAACTGCAACAGGACTGACACTATCACTTTCCATGATATGATCCTCTCCTGTGAGTCCAGTTTTAGATTCCGATGCTTCACTTCAGGTTTACTGTATCCCTTGGGCCTTCTTATTGACGATGAAACACAGAAGTTGCATCCGAATTTAATACAAAATGCACAATGCCGACTTAAGTACAAGAGGACTGACACTCTCACTTTCTATGATACGAACCTCTCCTGTGACTCCAGTTTTAGATTCCGATGCTTCACTTCAGGTTTACTGTATCCCTTGGACCTTCTTATTGACGATGAAACACAGAAAATGCATCCGAATTTAATACAAAAGTCACAATGCCGACTTAAGTACAAGAGGACTGACACCATCACTTTCTATGATATGAACCTCTCCTGTGAGTCCAGTTTTAGATTCCGATGCTTCACTTAGGGTTTAATGTATCCCTTGGCCCTTCTTATTAAAGATGAAACACAGAAATTGCAACCGAATTTAATACAAAAGGCACAATGCCGACTTCAGTACATGAGAACTGACACTCTCACTTTCGATGTTATGAACCTCTCCTGTGAGTCCAGTTTTAGATTCCGATGCTTCACTGCAGGATTACTGTATCCCATGGACCTTCTTATTGACAATGAAACACAGAAATTACATCCGAATTTAATACAAAAGTCACAATGCCGACATAAGTACAAGAGGACTGACACTCTCACTTTCTATGATATGAACCTCTCCTGTGAGTACAGTTCTAGATTCCGATGCTTCACTTCAGGTTTACTGTATCCCTTGGACCTTCTTATTGACGATGAAACCCAGAAATTGCATCCGAATTTAATACAAAAGTCCCAATGCCGGCTTAAGTACAAGTGGACTGTCACTCTCACTTTGTACCATATGAACCTCTCCTGTGAGTCCAGTTTTAGATTCCGAAGCTTTACTTCAGGTGTACCGCAACCCTTGGACCTTCTTATTGACGATGAAACACAAAATTGCATCCGAATGTAATACAAAAGGCACAATGCCGACTTAAGTACAAGAGGACTGACACTCTTACTTCCTATGATATGAACCTCTCCTGTGAGTCCAGTTTTAGATTCCGATGCTTCACTTCAGGTTTACTGTATCCCTTGGACATTCTTATTGACGATGAAACACAGAAATTGCATCCGAATTTACTACAAAAGACACAATGCCGACTTCAGTACAAGAGGACTGACACTCTCACTTTCTATGATATGAACCTCTCCTGTAAGTCCAGTTTTAGATTCCGTTGCTTCACTTCAGGTTTACTGTGTCCCTTGGACCTTCTTATTGACGATGAAACACAGAAATTGCATCCGAAATTAATACAAAAGGCACAATGCCGACTTAAGTACAAGATGACTGACACTCTCACTATCTATGATATCAAACTCTATTGTGAGTCCAGTTCCAGATTCCGATGCTTCACTTCAGCTTTACTGTATCCCTTGGACCTTCTTATTGACGATGAAACACAGAAATTGCACCCGAATTTAATACAAAGGTCACAATGCCGACTTAAGTACAAGCGGACTGACACTCTCATTTTCTATGATATGAACCTCTCCTGTGAGTCCAGTTTAGGATTCCGATGCTCCACTTCAGGTTTACTGTATCCCTTGGACCTTCTTATAGTCGATGAAACACAGAAATTGCATCCGAATTTAATACAAAAGGCAGAATGCCGACTTAAGTACAAGAGGACTGACACTTTCACTTTCTATGATATGAACCTCTCCTGTGAGTCCAGTTTTAGATTCCGATGCTTCCCTTCAGTTTTACTGTATCGCTTGGACCTTCTTATTGACGATGATACATAGAAATTGCATCCGAATGTAATACAAGAGGCACAATGCCTACTTTAGTACAAGAGGACTAACACTCTCACTTTCTATGATATGAACCTCTCCTGTTAGTCCAGTTTTAGATTCCGATGCTTCACTTCAGGTTTACTGTATCCCTTGGACCTTCTTATAGACGATGAAACACTGAAATGGCATCCGAATTTAATACAAAAGGCACAATGTCGACTTAAGTACAAGAGGACAGACACTCTCACTTTCTATGATATGAACCTCTCCTGTGAGTCGAGTTTTAGATTCCGATGCTTCACTTCAGGTTTACTGTATCCCTTGGGCCTTTTTATTGACGATGAAACACAGAAGTTGCATCCGAATTTAATACAAAAGGCACAATGCCGACTTAAGTACAAGAGGACTGACACTCTTACTTTCTATTATATGAACCTCTCCTGTGAGTCCAGTTTTAAATTCCAATGCTTCACTTCAGGTTTACTGTATCCCTTGGACCTTCTTAATGACGATGAAACATAGAAATTGCACCCGAATTTAATACAAAAGGCACAATGCCGACTTCAGTGCAAGAGGACTGACATTCTCACTTTCTATGATATGATCCTCTCCTGTGAGTCCAGTTTTAGATTCCGATGCTTCACTTCAGGTTTATTGTATCCCTTGGACCTTCTTATTGACGATGAAACACAGAAATTGCATCCGAAATTAATACAAAGGGCACAATGCCGACTTAAGTACAAGAGGACTGACACTCTCTTTTTCTATGATCTGAACCTCCCTTTGAGTCTTGTTTTAGATTCCGATGCTCCACTTCGGGTTTACTGTATCCCTTGGACCATCTTATTGTCGATGAAACACAGAAATAGCATCCGAATTTAATACAAAAGACAGAATGCGGACTTAAGTACAAGAGGACTGACACTTTCACTTTCTATGATATGAACCTCTCCTGTGAGTCCAGTTTTAGATTCCGTTGCTTCCCTTCAGTTTTACTGTATCCCTTGGACCTTCACATTGACGAAGAAACATAGAAATTGCATCCGAATGTAATACAAAAGGCACAATGCCTACTTTAGTACAAGAGGTCTTACAATCTCACTTTCTATGATATGAACCTCTCCTGTGAGTCCAGTTTTAGATTCCGATGCTTCACTTCAGGTTTACTGTATCCCTTGGACCTTCTTATAGACGATGAAACACAGAAATGGCATCCGAATTTAATACAAAAGGCACAATGTCGACTTAAGTACAAGAGGACAGACACTCTCACTTTCTATGATATGAACCTCTCCTGTGAGTCGAGTTTTAGATTCCGATGCTTCACTTCAGGTTTACTGTATCCCTTGGGCCTTCTTATTGACGATGAAACACAGAAGTTGCATCCGAATTTAATTCAAAAGTCACAATGCCGACTTAAGTACAAGAGGACTGACACTCTTACTTTCTATTATATGAACCTCTCCTGTGAGTCCAGTTTTAGATTCCGATGCTTCACTTCAGGTTTACTGTATCCCTTGGACCTTCTTATTGACGATGAAACACAAAAATTGCATCCGAATTTAATACAAAGTTCACAATGCCGACTTAAGTACAAGTGGACTGACACTCTCACTTTCTATGATTTGAACCTCTCCTGTGAGTCCAGTTTTTGATTCCGATACTTCACTTCAGGTTTACTGCATACCTTGCACCTTCTTATTGACGATGAAACACACAAATTGCATGGGAATTAAATTCAAAAGGCACAATGCCGACTTACGTACAAGAGGACAGTCAATCTAACTTTCTATGATTTGAACCTCTCCTGTGAGTCCAGTTTTAGATTCCGATGCTTCACTTCAGGTTTACTGTATCACTTGGACGTTCTTATTGACGATGAAACACAGAAATTGCATCCGAATTTAATACAACAGGCACAATGCCGGCATGAGTAAAAGAGGAGTGACGCTCTCAATTTCTATGATTTGAACCTCTCCTGTGAGTCCAGTTTTAGATTCCGATGCCTCACTTTAGGTTTACTGTATACCTTGCACCTTCTTATTGACGATGAAACACAGAAATTGAATCCGAATTTAATACAAAAAGCACAATGCCGACTTAAGTACAAGAGGACTGACACTCTCACTTTCTATGATATGAACCTCTCCTGTGAGTCCAGTTTTGGATTCCGATGCTTTACTTCAGGTTTACTGTATCCCTTCGACCTTCTTATTGACGATGAAACACAGAAATTGCATCCGAAATTAATACAAAAGGCACAATGCCGACTTAAGTACAAGAAGACTGACACTCTCACTTTCTATGAGATGAACCTCTATTGTGAGTCCAGTTCTAGATTCCGATGCTTCACTTCAGGTTTACTGTATCCCTTGGACCTTCTTATTGACGATGAAACACAGAAATTGCATCCGACTTTAATACAAAGGGCACAATGCCGACTTAAGTACAAGAGGACTGACACTCTCATTTTCTATGGTATGAACCTCTCCTGTGAGTCCAGTTTTAGATTCCGATGCTCCACTTCGGGTTTAGTGTATCCCTTGGACCTTCTTATTGTCGATGAAACACAGAAATTGCATCTGAATTTAATACAAAAGGCAGAATGCCGACTTAAGTACAAGAGGACTGACTCTTTCACTTTCTATGATATGAACCTCTCCTGTGAGTCGAGTTTTAAATTCCGATGCTTCACTTCAGGTTTACTGTATCCCTTGGGCCTTCTTATTGACGATGAAACACAGAAGTTGCATCCGAATTTAATACAAAAGGCACAATGCCGACTTAAGTACAAGAGGACTGACACTCTTACTTTCTATTATATGAACCTCTCCTGTGAGTCCAGTTTTAGATTCCGATGCTTCACTTCAGGTTTACTGTATCCCTTGGACCTTCTTAATGACGATGAAACACAGAAATTGCACCCTTATTTAATACAAAAGGCGCAATGCCGACTTAACTGCAACAGGACTGACACTATCACTTTCCATGATATGATCCTCTCCTGTGAGTCCAGTTTTAGATTCCGATGCTTCACTTCAGGTTTACTGTATCCCTTGGGCCTTCTTATTGACGATGAAACACAGAAGTTGCATCCGAATTTAATACAAAAGGCACAATGCTGACTTAAGTACAAGAGGACTGACACTCTTACTTTCTATTATATGAACCTCTCCTGTGAGTCCAGTTTTAGATTCCGATGCTTCACTTCAGGTTAACTGTATCCCTTGGACCTTCTTAATGACGATGAAACACAGAAATTGCACCCTTATTTAATACAAAAGGCGCAATGCCGACTTAACTGCAAGAGGACTGACACTATCACTTTCTATGATATGATCCTCTCCTGTGAGTCCAGTTTTAGATTCCGATGCTTCACTTCAGGTTTACTGTATCCCTTGGACCTTCTTATTGACGATGAAACACAGAAATTGCATCCGAATTTAATACAAAGATCACAATGCCGACTTAACTACAAGAGGACTGACACTCTCACTTTCTATGATACGAACCTCTCCTGTGACTCCAGTTTTAGATTCCGATGCTTCACTTCAGGTTTACTGTATCCCTTGGACCTTCATATTGACGATGAAACACAGAAATTCCATCCGAAATTAATACAAAAGGCACAATGCCGACTTAAGTACAAGTGGACTGACACTCTCACTTTCTATGATTTGAACCTCTCCTGTGAGTCCAGTTTTTGATTCCGATACTTCACTTCAGGTTTACTGTATACCTTGTACCTTCTTATTGACGATGAAACACACAAATTGCATGGGAATTAAATTCAAAAGGCACAATGCCGACTTACGTACAAGAGGACAGTCAATCTAACTTTCTATGATTTGAACCTCTCCTGTGAGTCCAGTTTTAGATTCCGATGCTTCACTTCGGTTTACTGTATCACTTGGACGTTCTTATTGACGATGAAACACAGAAATTGCATCCGAATTTAATAGAAAAGGCACAATGCCGGCTTAATTAAAAGAGGAGGGACGCTCTCAATTTCTATGATTTGAACCTCTCCTGTGAGTCCAGTTTTAGATTCCGATGCCTCACTTTAGGTTTACTGTATACCTTGCACCTTCTTATTGACGATGAAACACAGAAATTGAATCCGAATTTAATACAAAAGGCACAATGCCGACTTAAGTACAAGAGGACTGACACTCTCACTTTCTATGATATAAACCTCTCCTGTGAGTCCAGTTTTGGATTCCGATGCTTTACTTCAGGTTTACTGTATCCCTTCGACCTTCGTATTGACGATGAAACACAGAAATTGCATCCGAAATTAATACAAAAGGCACAATGCCGACTTAAGTAAAAGAAGACTGACACTCTCACTTTCTATGAGATGAACCTCTATTGTGAGTCCAGTTCTAGATTCCGATGCTTCACTTCAGGTTTACTGTATCCCTTGGACCTTCTTATTGACGATGAAACACAGAAATTGCATCCGACTTTAATACAAAGGGCACAATGCCGACTTAAGTACAAGAGGACTGACACTCTCATTTTCTATGGTATGAACCTCTCCTGTGAGTCCAGTTTTAGATTCCGATGCTCCACTTCGGGTTTAGTGTATCCCTTGGACCTTCTTATTGTCGATGAAACACAGAAATTGCATCTGAATTTAATACAAAAGGCAGAATGCCGACTTAAGTACAAGAGGACTGACTCTTTCACTTTCTATGATATGAACCTCTCCTGTGAGTCGAGTTTTAGATTCCGATGCTTCACTTCAGGTTTACTGTATCCCTTGGGCCTTCTTATTGACGATGAAACACAGAAGTTGCATCCGAATTTAATACAAAAGGCACAATGCCGACTTAAGTACAAGAGGACTGACACTCTTACTTTCTATTATATGAACCTCTCCTGTGAGTCCAGTTTTAGATTCCGATGCTTCACTTCAGGTTTACTGTATCCCTTGGACCTTCTTAATGACGATGAAACACAGAAATTGCACCCTTATTTAATACAAAAGGCGCAATGCCGACTTAACTGCAACAGGACTGACACTATCACTTTCCATGATATGATCCTCTCCTGTGAGTCCAGTTTTAGATTCCGATGCTTCACTTCAGGTTTACTGTATCCCTTGGGCCTTCTTATTGACGATGAAACACAGAAGTTGCATCCGAATTTAATACAAAAGGCACAATGCTGACTTAAGTACAAGAGGACTGACACTCTTACTTTCTATTATATAAACCTCTCCTGTGAGTCCAGTTTTAGATTCCGGTGCTTCACTTCAGGTTAACTGTATCCCTTGGACCTTCTTAATGACAATGAAACACAGAAATTGCACCCTTATTTAATACAAAAGGCGCAATGCCGACTTAACTGCAAGAGGACTGACACTATCACTTTCTATGATATGATCCTCTCCTGTGAGTCCAGTTTTAGATTCCGATGCTTCACTTCAGGTTTACTGTATCCCTTGGACCTTCTTATTGACGATGAAACACAGAAGTTGCATCCGAATTTAATACAAAGTTCACAATGCCGACTTAAGTACAAGAGGACTGACACTCTCACTTTCTATGATACGAACCTCTCCTGTGACTCCAGTTTTAGATTCCGATGCTTCACTTCAGGTTTACTGTATCCCTTGGACCTTCTTATTGACGATGAAACACAGAAATTGCATCCGAATTTAATACAAAAGTCACAATGCCGACTTAAGTACAAGAGGACTGACACCATCACTTTCTATGATATGTACCTCTCCTGTGAGTCCAGTTTTAGATTCCGATGCTTCACTTAGGGTTTAATGTATCCCTTGGCCCTTCTTATTAAAGATGAAACACAGAAATTGCATCCGAATTTAATACAAAAGGCACAATGCCGTCTTCAGTATAAGAGAACTGACACTCTCACTTTCGATGTTATGAACCTCTCCTGTGAGTCCAGTTTTAGATTCCGATGCTTCACTTCAGGATTACTGTATCCCATGGACCTTCTTATTGACAATGAAACACAGAAATTACATCCGAATTTAATACAAAAGTCACAATGCCGACATAAGTACAAGAGGACTGACACTCTCACTTTCTATTATATGAACCTCTCCTGTGAGTCCAGTTCTAGATTCCGATGCTTCACTTCAGGTTTACTGTATCCCTTGGACCTTCTTATTGACGATGAAACTCAGAAATTGCATCCGAATTTAATACAAAAGTCACAATGCCGGCTTAAGTACAAGTGGACTTTCACTCTCACTTTGTACCATATGAACCTCTCCTGTGAGTCCAGTTTTAGATTCCGAAGCTTCACTTCAGGTGTACTGCAACCCTTGGACCTTCTTATTGACGATGAAACACAGAAATTGCATCTGAATGTAATACAAAAGGCACAATGCCGACTTAAGTACAAGAGGACTGACACTCTTACTTCCTATGATATGAACCTCTTCTGTGAGTCCAGTTTTAGATTCCGATGCTTCACTTCAGGTTTACTGTATCCCTTGGACATTCTTATTGACGATGAAACACAGAAATTGCATCCGAAATTACTACAAAAGACACAATGCCGACTTCAGTACAAGAGGACTGACACTCTCACTTTCTATGATATGAACCTCTCCTGTAAGTACAGTTTTAGATTCCGTTGCTTCACTTCAGGTTTACTGTGTCCCTTGGACCTTCTTATTGACGATGAAACACAGAAATTGCATCCGAAATTAATACAAAAGGCACAATGCCGACTTAAGTACAAGATGACTGACACTCTCACTTTCTATGATATCAAACTCTATTGTGAGTCCAGTTCCAGATTGCGATGCTTCACTTCAGCTTTACTGTATCCCTTGGATCTTCTTATTGACGATGAAACACAGAAATTGCACCCGAATTTAATACAAAGGTCACAATGCCGACTTAAGTACAAGAGGACTGACACTCTCATTTTCTATGATATGAACCTCTCCTGTGAGTCCAGTTCTGGATTCCGATGCTCCACTTCAGGTTTACTGTATCCCTTGGACCTTCTTATTGTCGATGAAACACAGAAATTGCATCCGAATTTAATACAAAAGGCAGAATGCCGACTTAAGTACAAGAGGACTGACACTTTCACTTTCTATGATATGAACCTCTCCTGTGAGTCCAGTTTTAGATTCCGATGCTTCCCTTCAGATTTACTGTATCCCTTGGACCTTCTTATTGACGATGATACATAGAAATTGCATCCGAATGTAATACAAAAGGCACAATGCCTACTTTAGTACAAGAGGACTAACACTCTCACTTTCTATGATATGAACCTCTCCGGTTAGTCCAGTTTTAGTTTCCGATGCTTCACTTCAGGTTTACTGTATCCCTTGGACCTTCTTATAGACGATGAAACACTGAAATGGCATCCGAATTTAATACAAAAGGCACAATGTCGACTTAAGTACAAGAGGACAGACACTCTCACTTTCTATGATATGAACCTCTCCTGTGAGTCGAGTTTTAGATTCCGATGCTTCACTTCAGGTTTACTGTATCCCTTGGGCCTTCTTATTGACGATGAAACACAGAAGTTGCATCCGAATTTAATACAAAAGGCACAATGCCGACTTAAGTACAAGAGGACTGACACTCTTACTTTCTATTATATGAACCTCTCCTGTGAGTCCAGTTTTAAATTCCGATGCTTCACTTCAGGTTTACTGTATCCCTTGGACCTTCTTAATGACGATGAAACATAGAAATTGCACCCGAATTTAATACAAAAGGCACAATGCCGACTTCAGTGCAAGAGGACTGACATTCTCACTTTCTATGATATGATCCTCTCCTGTGAGTCCAGTTTTAGATTCCGATGCTTCACTTCAGGTTTACTGTATCCCTTGGACCGTCTTATTGACGATGAAACACAGAAATTGCATCCGAAATTAATACAAAGGGCACAATGCCGACTTAAGTACAAGAGGACTGACACTCTCATTTTCTATGATCTGAACCTCCCTTTGAGTCTTGTTTTAGATTCCGATGCTCCACTTCGGGTTTACTGTATCCCTTGGACCATCTTATTGTCGATGAAACACAGAAATAGCATCCGAATTTAATACAAAAGGCAGAATGCGGACTTAAGTACAAGAGGACTGACATTTTCACTTTCTATGATATGAACCTCTCCTGTGAGTCCAGTTTTAGATTCCGTTGCTTCCCTTCAGTTTTACTGTATCCCTTGGACCTTCTCATTGACGATGAAACATAGAAATTGCATCCGAATGTAATACAAAAGGCACAATGCCTACTTTAGTACAAGAGGTCTTACACTCTCACTTTCTATGATATGAACCTCTCCTGTGAGTCCAGTTTTAGATTCCGATGCTTCACTTCAGGTTTACTGTATCCCTTGGACCTTCTTATAGACGATGAAACACAGAAATGGCATCCGAATTTAATACAAAAGGAACAATGTCGACTTAAGTACAAGAGGACAGACACTCTCACTTTCTATGATATGAACCTCTCCTGTGAGTCGAGTTTTAGATTCCGATGCTTCACTTCAGGTTTACTGTATCCCTTGGGCCTTCTTATTGACGATGAAACACAGAAGTTGCATCCGAATTTTATACAAAAGTCACAATGCCGACTTAAGTACAAGAGGACTGACACTCTTACTTTCTATTATATGAACCTCTCCTGTGAGTCCAGTTTTAGATTCCGATGCTTCACTTCAGGTTTACTGTATCCCTTGGACCTTCATATGACGATGAAACACAGAAATGGAACCCTTATTTAATACAAAAGGCGCAATGCCGACTTAAGTGCAAGAGCACTGACACTATCACTTACTATGATACGATCCTCTCCTGTGAGTCCAGTTTTGGATTCCGATGCTTCACTTCAGGTTTACTGTATCGCTTGGACCTTCTTATTGACGATGAAACACAGATATTGCATCCGAATTTAATACAAAGTTCACAATGCCGACTTAAGTACAAGAGGACTGACACTCTCAGTTTCTACGATACGAACCTCTCCTGTGAGTACTGTTTTAAATTCCGATGCTTCACTTTAGGTTTACTGTATCCCTTGGACCTTCTTATTGACGATGAAACACAGAAATTGCATCCGAATTTAATACAAAAGTCACAATGCCGACTTAAGTACAAGAGGACTGACACCATCACTTTCTATGATATGAACCTCTCCTGTGAGTCCAGTTTTAGATTCCGATGCTTCACTTAGGGTTTAATGTATCTCTTGGCCCTTCTTATTAAAAATGAAACACAGATATTGCATCCGAATTTAATACAAAAGGCACAATGCCGACTTCAGTACAAGAGATCTGACACTCTCACTTTCGATGTTATGAACCTCTCATGTGAGTCCAGTTTTAGATTCCGATGCTTCACTTCAGGATTACTGTATCCCATGGACCTTCTTATTGACAATGAAACACAGAAATTGCATCCGAATTTAATACAAAAGTCACAATGCCGACTTAAGTACAAGTGGACTGACACTCTCACTTTCTATGATATGAACCCCTCCTGTGACTCCAGTTCCAGATTCCGATGCTTCACTTCAGGTTTACTGTATCCCTTGGACCTTCTTATTGACGATGAAACCCAGAAATTGCATCCGAATTTAATACAAAAGTCACAATGCCGGCTTAAGTACAAGTGGACTGACACTCTCACTTTGTACCATATGAACCTCTCCTGTGAGTCCAGTTTTAGATTCCGAAGCTTCACTTCAGGTGTACTGCAACCCTTGGTCCTTCTTATTGACGATGAAACACAGAAATCGCATCCGAATTTAATACAAAAGGCACAATGCCGACTTAAGTACAAGAGGACTGACACTCTTACTTCCTATGATATGAAACTCTCCTGTGAGTCCAGTTTTAGATTCCGATGCTTCACTTCAGGTATACTGTATCCCTTGGACCTTCTTATTGACGATGAAACACAGAAATTGCTTCCGAAATTAATACAAAAGGCACAATGCCGACTTAAGTACAAGAAGACTGACACTCTCTCTTTCTATGATATGAACCTCTATTGTGAGTCCAGTTCTAGATTCCGATGCTTCACTTCAGGTTTACGGTATCCCTTGGACCTTCTTATTGACGATGAAACACAGAAATTGCATCCGAATTTAATACAAAGGGCACAATGCCGACTTAAGTACAAGAGGACTGACACTATCATTTTCTATGATATGAACCTCTCCTGTGAGTCCAGTTTTAGATTACGATGCTCCACTTCAGGTTTACTGTATCCCTTGGACCTTCTTATTGTCGATGAAACCCAGAAATTGCATCCGAATTTAATACAAAAGTCACAATGCCGGCTTAAGTACAAGTGGACTTTCACTCTCACTTTGTACCATATGAACCTCTCCTGTGAGTCCAGTTTTAGATTCCGAAGCTTCACTTCAGGTGTACTGCAACCCTTGGACCTTCTTATTGACGATGAAACACAGAAATTGCATCTGAATGTAATACAAAAGGCACAATGCCGACTTAAGTACAAGAGGACTGACACTCTTACTTCCTATGATATGAACCTCTCCTGTGAGTCCAGTTTTAGATTCCGATGCTTCACTTCAGGTTTACTGTATCCCTTGGACATTCTTATTGACGATGAAACACAGAAATTGCATCCGAATTTACTACAAAAGACACAATGCCGACTTCAGTACAAGAGGACTGACACTCTCACTTTCTATGATATGAACCTCTCCTGTAAGTCCAGTTTTAGATTCCGTTGCTTCACTTCAGGTTTACTGTGTCCCTTGGACCTTCTTATTGACGATGAAACACAGAAATTGCATCCGAAATTAATACAAAAGGCACAATGCCGACTTAAGTACAAGATGACTGACACTCTCACTTTCTATGATATCAAACTCTATTGTGAGTCCAGTTCCAGATTGCGATGCTTCACTTCAGCTTTACTGTATCCCTTGGATCTTCTTATTGACGATGAAACACAGAAATTGCACCCGAATGTAATACAAAGGTCACAATGCCGACTTAAGTACAAGAGGACTGACACTCTCATTTTCTATTATATGAACCTCTCCTGTGAGTCCAGTTCTGGATTCCGATGCTCCACTTCAGGTTTACTGTATCCCTTGGACCTTCTTATTGTCGATGAAACACAGAAATTGCATCCGAATTTAATACAAAAGGCAGAATGCCGACTTAAGTACAAGAGGACTGACACTTTCACTTTCTATGATATGAACCTCTCCTGTGAGTCCAGTTTTACATTCCGATGCTTCCCTTCAGATTTACTGTATCCCTTGGACCTTCTTATTGACGATGATACATAGAAATTGCATCCGAATGTAATACAAAAGGCACAATGCCTACTTTAGTACAAGAGGACTAACACTCTCACTTTCTATGATATGAACCTCTCCGGTTAGTCCAGTTTTAGATTCCGATGCTTCACTTCAGGTTTACTGTATCCCTTGGACCTTCTTATAGACGATGAAACACTGAAATGGCATCCGAATTTAATACAAAAGGCACAATGTCGACTTAAGTACAAGAGGACAGACACTCTCACTTTCTATGATATGAACCTCTCCTGTGAGTCGAGTTTTAGATTCCGATGCTTCACTTCAGGTTTACTGTATCCCTTGGGCCTTCTTATTGACGATGAAACATAGAAGTTGCATCCGAATTTAATACAAAAGGCACAATGCCGACTTAAGTACAAGAGGACAGACACTCTCACTTTCTATGATATGAACCTCTCCTGTGAGTCCAGTTTTAAATTCCGATGCTTCACTTCAGGTTTACTGTATCCCTTGGACCTTCTTAATGACGATGAAACATAGAAATTGCACCCGAATTTAATACAAAAGGCACAATGCCGACTTCAGTGCAAGAGGACTGACATTCTCACTTTCTATGATATGATCCTCTCCTGTGAGTCCAGTTTTAGATTCCGATGCTTCACTTCAGGTTTATTGTATCCCTTGGACCTTCTTATTGACGATGAAACACAGAAATTGCATCCGAAATTAATACAAAGGGCACAATGCCGACTTAAGTACAAGAGGACTGACACTCTCATTTTCTATGATCTGAACCTCCCTTTGAGTCTTGTTTTAGATTCCGATGCTCCACTTCGGGTTTACTGTATCCCTTGGACCATCTTATTGTCGATGAAACACAGAAATAGCATCCGAATTTAATACAAAAGGCAGAATGCGGACTTAAGTACAAGAGGACTGACACTTTCACTTTCTATGATATGAACCTCTCCTGTGAGTCCAGTTTTAGATTCCGTTGCTTCCCTTCAGTTTTACTGTATCCCTTGGACCTTCTCATTGACGATGAAACATAGAAATTGCATCCGAATGTAATACAAAAGGCACAATGCCTACTTTAGTACAAGAGGTCTTACACTCTCACTTTCTATGATATGAACCTCTCCTGTGAGTCCAGTTTTAGATTCCGATGCTTCACTTCAGGTTTACTGTATCCCTTGGACCTTCTTATAGACGATGAAACACAGAAATGGCATCCGAATTTAATACAAAAGGAACAATGTCGACTTAAGTACAAGAGGACAGACACTCTCACTTTCTATGATATGAACCTCTCCTGTGAGTCGAGTTTTAGATTCCGATGCTTCACTTCAGGTTTACTGTATCCCTTGGGCCTTCTTATTGACGATGAAACACAGAAGTTGCATCCGAATTTTATACAAAAGTCACAATGCCGACTTAAGTACAAGAGGACTGACACTCTTACTTTCAATTATATGAACCTCTCCTGTGAGTCCAGTTTTAGATTCCGATGCTTCACTTCAGGTTTACTGTATCCCTTGGACCTTCATATGACGATGAAACACAGAAATGGAACCCTTATTTAATACAAAAGGCGCAATGCCGACTTAAGTGCAAGAGCACTGACACTATCACTTACTATGATACGATCCTCTCCTGTGAGTCCAGTTTTGGATTCCGATGCTTCACTTCAGGTTTACTGTATCGCTTGGACCTTCTTATTGACGATGAAACACAGATATTGCATCCGAATTTAATACAAAGTTCACAATGCCGACTTAAGTACAAGAGGACTGACACTCTCAGTTTCTACGATACGAACCTCTCCTGTGAGTACAGTTTTAGATTCCGATGCTTCACTTTAGGTTTACTGTATCCCTTGGACCTTCTTATTGACGATGAAACACAGAAATTGCATCCGAATTTAATACAAAAGTCACAATGCCGACTTAAGTACAAGAGGACTGACACCATCACTTTCTATGATATGAACCTCTCCTGTGAGTCCAGTTTTAGATTCCGATGCTTCACTTAGGGTTTAATGTTTCCCTTGGCCCTTCTTATTAAAGATGAAACACAGATATTGCATCCGAATTTAATACAAAAGGCACAATGCCGACTTCAGTACAAGAGAACTGACACTCTCACTTTCGATGTTATGAACCTCTCATGTGAGTCCAGTTTTAGATTCCGATGCTTCACTTCAGGATTACTGTATCCCATGGACCTTCTTATTGACAATGAAACACAGAAATTGCTTCCGAAATTAATACAAAAGGCACAATGCCGACTTAAGTACAAGAAGACTGACACTCTCTCTTTCTATGATATGAACCTCTATTGTGAGTCCAGTTCTAGATTCCGATGCTTCACTTCAGGTTTACGGTATCCCTTGGACCTTCTTATTGACGATGAAACACAGAAATTGCATCCGAATTTAATACAAAGGGCACAATGCCGACTTAAGTACAAGAGGACTGACACTATCATTTTCTATGATATGAACCTCTCCTGTGAGTCCAGTTTTAGATTACGATGCTCCACTTCAGGTTTACTGTATCCCTTGGACCTTCTTATTGTCGATGAAACACAGAAATTGCATCCGAATTTAATACAAAAGGCAGAATGCCGACTTAAGTACAAGAGGACTGACACTTTCACTTTCTATGATATGAACCTCTCCTGTGAGTCCAGTTTTAGATTCCGATGCTTCCCTTCAGTTTTACTGTATCCCTTGGACCTTCTTATTGACGATGAAACATAGAAATTGCATCCGAATGTAATACAAAAGGCACAATGCCTACTTTAGTACAAGAGGACTGACACTCTCACTTTCTATGATATGAACCTCTCCTGTGAGTCCAGTTTTAGATTCCGAAGCTTCACTTCAGGTTTACTGTATCCCTTGGACCTTCTTATAGACGATGAAACACAGAAATGGCATCCGAATTTAATACAAAAGGCACAATGTCGACTTAAGTACAAGAGGACAGACACTCTCACTTTCTATGATATGAACCTCTCCTGTGAGTCGAGTTTTAGATTCCGATGCTTCACTTCAGGTTTACTGTATCCCTTGGGCCTTCTTATTGACGATGAAACACAGAAGTTGCATCCGAATTTAATACAAAAGGCACAATGCCGACTTAAGTACAAGAGGCCTGACACTCTTACTTTCTATTATATGAACCTCTCCTGTGAGTCCAGTTTTAGATTCCGATGCTTCACCTGAGGTTTACTGTATCCCTTGGACCTTCTTAATGACGATGAAACACAGAAATTGCACCCGAATTTAATACAAAAGGCACAATGCCGACTTAAGTGCAAGAGGACTGACACTCTCACTTTCTATAATATGTTCGTCTCCTGTGAGTCCAGTTTTAGATTCCGATGCTTCACTTCAGGTTTACTGTATCCCTTGGACCTTCTTATTGACGATGAAACACAGAAATTGCATCAGAATGTAATACAAAGTTCACAATGCCGACTTAAGTACAAGAGGACTGACACTCTCACTTTCTATGATATGAACCTCACCTGTGAGTCCAGTTTTAGATTCCGATGATTCACTTCAGGATTACTGTATCCCATGGACCATCTTATTGACAATGAAACACAGAAATTGCATCCGAATTTAATACAAAAGTCACAATGCCGACTTAAGTACAAGAGGACTGACACTTTCACTTTCTATGATATGAACCTCTCCTGTGAGTCCAGTTCTAGATTCCGATGCTTCACTTCAGGTTTACTGTATCCCTTGGACCTTCTTATTGACGATGAAACCCAGAAATTGCATCCGAAATTAATACAAAAGTCACAATGCCGGCTTAAGTACAAGTGGATTGACACTCTCACTTTGTACTATATGAACCTCTCCTTTGAGTCCAGTTTGAGATTCCGAAGCTTCACTTCAGGTGTACTGCAACCCTTGGACCTTCTTATTGACGAAGAAACACAGAAATTGCATCGGAATTAAATTCAAAAGGCACAATGCCGACTTAAGTACGAGAGGACTGACACTCTAACTTCCTATGATTTGAACCTCTCCTGCGAATCCAGTTTAAGAATCCGATGCTTCTCTTCAGGTTTACAGTGTACCTTGGACCTTCTTATTGACGATGAAACACAGAAATTGCATCCGAATTTAATACAAAGTTCACAATGCCGACTTAAGTACAAGAGGACTGACACTCTCACTTTCTACGATACGAACCTCTCCAGTGAGTACAGTTTTAGATTCCGATGCTTCACTTCAGGTTTACTGTATCCCTTGGACCTTCTTATTGACGATGAAACACAGAAATTGCAACCGAAATTAATACAAAAATCACAATGCCGACTTAAGTACAAGAGGACTGACACCATCACCATCTATGATATGAACCTCTCCTGTGAGTCCAGTTTTAGATTCCGATGCTTCACTTAGGGTTTAATGTATCCCTTGGCCCTTCTTATTAAAGATGAAACACAGAAATTGCATCCGAATATAATACAAAAGGCACAATGCCGACTTCAGTACAAGAGAACTGACACTCTCACTTTCGATGTTATGAACCTCTCATGTGAGTCTAGTTTTAGATTCCGATGCTTAACCTCAGGATTACTGTATCCCATGGACCTTCGTATTGACAATGAAGCACAGAAATTGCATCCGAATTTAATACAAAAGTCACAATGCCGACCTAAGTACAAGAGGACTGACACTCTCACTTTCTATGATATGAACCTCTCCTGTGACTCCAGTTCAAGATTCCGATGCTTCACTTCAGGTTTACTGTATCCCTTGGACCTTCTTATCGACGATGAAACCCAGAAATTGCATCCGAATTTAATACAAAAGTCACAATGCCGGCTTAAGTACAAGTGGACTGACACTCTCACTTTGTACCATATGAACCTCTCCTGTGAGTCCAGTTTTAGATTCCAAAGCTTCACTTCAGGTGTACTGCAACCCTTGGTCCTTCTTATTGACGATGAAACACAGAAATTGCATCCGAATTTAATACAAAAGGCACAATGCCGACTTAAGTACAAGAGGACTGACACTCTTACTTCCTATGATATGAACCTCTCCTGTGAGTCGAGTTTTAGATTCCGATGCTTCACTTCAGGTATACTGTATCCCTTGGACCTTCTTATTGACGATGAAACACAGAAATTGCATCCGAATTTACTACAAAAGACACAATGCCGACTTCAGTACAAGAAGACTGACACTATCATTTTCTATGATATGAACCTCTCCTGTGAGTCCAGTTTTAGATTACGATGCTCCACTTCAGGTTTACTGTATCCCTTGGACCTTCTTGTTGTCGATGAAACACAGAAATTGCATCCGAATTTAATACAAAATGCAGAATGCCGACTTAAGTACAAGAGGACTGACACTTTCACTTTCTATGATATGAACCTCTCCTGTGAGTCCAGTTTTAGATTCCGATGCTTCCCTTCAGTTTTACTGTATCCCTTGGACCTTCTTATTGACGATGATTCATAGAAATTGCATCCGAATGTAATACAAAAGGCACAATGCCTACTTTAGTACAAGAGGACTAACACTCTCACTTTCTATGATATGAACCTCTCCTGTGAGTCCAGTCTTAGATTCCGATGCTTCACTTCAGGTTTACTGTATCCCTTGGACCTTCTTATAGACGATGAAACACTGAAATGGCATCCGAATTTAATACAAAAGGCACAATGTCGACTTAAGTACAAGAGGACAGACACTCTCACTTTCTATGATATGTACCTCTCCTGTGAGTCGAGTTTTAGATTCCGATGCTTCAATTCAGGTTTACTGTATCCCTTGGGCCTTCTTATTGACGATGAAACACAGAAGTTGCATCCGAATTTAATACAAAAGGCACAATGCCGACTTAAGTACAAGAGGACTGACACTTTTACTTTCTATGATATGAACCTCTCCTGTGAGTCCAGTTTTAGATTCCGTTGCTTCCCTTCAGTTTTACTGTATCCCTTGGACCTTCTTATTGACGATGAAACATAGAAATTGCATCCGAATGTAATACAAAAGGCACAATGCCTACTTTAGTACAAGAGGTCTGACACTCTCACTTTCTATGATATGAACCTCTCCTGTGAGTCCAGTTTTAGATTCCGATGCTTCACTTCAGGTTTACTGTCTCCCTTTGACCTTCTTATAGACGATGAAACACAGAAATTGCATCCGAATTTAATACAAAAGGCACAATGTCGACTTAAGTACAAGAGGACAGACACTCTCACTTTCTATGATATGAACCTCTCCTGTGAGTCGAGTTTTAGATTCCGATGCTTCACTTCAGGTTTACTGTATCCCTTGGGCCTTCTTATTGACGATGAAACACAGAAGTTGCATCCGAATTTAATACAAAAGTCACAATGCCGACTTAAGTACAAGAGGACTGACACTCTTACTTTCTATTATATGAACCTCTCCTGTGAGTCAAGTTTTAGATTCCGATGCTTCACTTAGGGTTTAATGTATCCCTTGGCCCTTCTTATTAAAGATGAAACACAGAAATTGCATCCGAATTTAATACAAAAGGCACAATGCCGACTTCAGTACAAGAGAACTGACACTCTCACTTTCGATGTTATGAACCTCTCATGTGAGTCCAGTTTTAGATTCCGATGCTTCACTTCAGGATTACTGTATCCCATGGACCTTCTTATTGACAATGAAACACAGAAATTGCATCCGAATTTAATACAAAAGTCTCAATGCCGACTTAAGTACAAGTGGACTGACACTCTCACTTTCTATGATATGAACCTCTCCTGTGACTCCAGTTCCAGATTCCGATGCTTCACTTCAGGTTTACTGTATCCCTTGGACCTTCTTATTGACGATGAAACCCAGAAATTGCATCCGAATTTAATACAAAAGTCAGAATGCCGGCTTAAGTACAAGTGGACTGACACTCTCACTTTGTACCATATGAACCTCTCCTGTGAGTCCAGTTTTAGATTCCGAAGGTTCACTTCAGGTGTACTGCAACCCTTGGTCCTTCTTATTGACGATGAAACACAGAAATTGCATCCGAATTTAATACAAAAGGCACAATGCCGACTTAAGTACAAGAGGACTGACACTCTTACATTCTATTATATGAACCTCTCCTGTGAGTCCAGTTTTAGATTCCGATGCTTCACTTCAGGTTTACTGTATCCCTTGGACCTTCTTAATGACGATGAAACACAGAAATTGCACCCGAATTTAATACAAAATGCACCATGCCGACTTCAGTGCAAGAGGACTGACATTCTCACTTTCTATGATATGATCCTCTCCTGTGAGTCCAGTTTTAGATTCCGATGCTTCACTTCAGGTTTACTGTATCCCTTGGACCTTCTTATTGACGATGAAACACAGAAATTGCATCCGAAATTAATACAAAGGGCACAATGCCGACTTCATTGCAAGAGGACTGACACTCTCATTTTCTATGATATGAACCTCCCTTTGAGTCTTGTTTTAGATTCCGATGCTCCACTTCGGGTTTACTGTATCCCTTGGACCTTCTTATTGTCGATGAAACACAGAAATTGCATCCGAATTTAATACAAAAGGCAGAATGCCGACTTAAGTACAAGAGGACTGACACTTTTACTTTCTATGATATGAACCTCTCCTGTGAGTCCAGTTTTAGATTCCGTTTCCTCCCTTCAGTTTTACTGTATCCCTTGGACCTTCTTATTGACGATGAAACATAGAAATTGCATCCCAATGTAATACAAAAGGCACAATGCCTACTTTAGTACAAGAGGTCTGACACTCTCACTTTCTATGATATGAACCTCTCCTGTGAGTCGAGTTTTAGATTCCGATGCTTCACTTCAGGTTTACTGTATCCCTTGGGCCTTCTTATTGACGATGAAACACAGAAGTTGCATCCGAATTTAATACAAAAGTCACAATGCCGACTTAAGTACAAGAGGACTGACACTCTTACTTTCTATTATATGAACCTCTCCTGTGAGTCCAGTTTTAGATTCCGATGCTTCACTTCAGGTTTACTGTATCCCTTGGACCTTCTTAATGACGATGAAACACAGAAATTGCACCCTTATTTAATACAAAAGGCGCAATGCCGACTTAAGTGCAAGAGGACTGACACTATCACTTTCTATGATACGATCCTCTCCTGTCAGTCCAGATTTAGATTCCGATGCTTCACTTCAGGTTTACTGTATCGCTTGGACCTTCTTATTGACGATGAAACACAGATATTGCATCCGAATTTAATACAAAGTTCACAATGCCGACTTAAGTACAAGAGGACTGACACTCTCACTTTCTACGATATGAACCTCTCCTGTGAGTACAGTTTTAGATTCCGATGCTTCACTTCAGGTTTACTGTATTTCTTGGACCTTCTTATTGACGATGAAACACAGAAATTGCATCCGAATTTAATACAAAAGTCACCATGCCGACTTAAGTACAAGAGGACTGACACCATCATTTTCTATGATATGAACCTCTCCTGTGAGTCCAGTTTTAGATTCCGATGCTTCACTTAGGGTTTAATGTATCCCTTGGCCCTTCTTATTAAAGATGAAACACAGAAGTTGCATCCGAATTTAATACAAAAGGCACAATGCCGACTTCAGTACAAGAGAACTGACACTCTCACTTTCGATGTTAAGAACCTCTCATGTGAGTCCAGTTTTAGATTCCGATGCTTCACTTCAGGATTACTGTATCCCATGGACCTTCTTATTGACAATGAAACACAGAAATTGCATCCGAATTTAATACAAAGTCACAATGCCGACTTAAGTACAAGTGGACTGACACTCTCACTTTCTATGATATGAATCTCTCCTGTGAGTCCAGTTTTAGATTCCGATGCTTCACTTCAGGTATACTGTATCCCTTGGACCTTCTTATTGACGATGAAACACAGAAATTGCATCCGAATTTACTACAAAAGACACAATGCCGACTTCAGTACAAGAGGACTGACTCTCTCACTTTCTATGATATGAACCTCTCCTGTTAGTCCAGTTTTAGATACCGTTGCTTCACTTCAGGTTTACTGTGTCACTTGGACATTCTTATTGACGATGAAACACAGAAATTGCATCCGAATTTACTACAAAAGACACAATGCCGACTTCAGTACAAGAGGACTGACTCACTTTCTATGATATGAACCTCTCCTGTTAGTCCAGTTTTAGATACCGTTGCTTCACTTCAGGTTTACTGTGTCACTTGGACATTCTTATTGACGATGAAACACAGAAATTGCATACGAAATTAATACAAAAGGCACAATGCCGACTTAATTAAAAGAAGACTGACACTCTCTCTTTCTATGATATGAACCTCTATTGTGGGTCCAGTTCTAGATTCCGATGCTTCACTTCAGGTATACTGTATCCCTTGGACCTTCTTATTGACGATGAAACACAGAAATTGCATCCGAATTTACTACAAAAGACACAATGCCGACTTCAGTACAAGAGGACTGACTCTCTCACTTTCTATGATATGAACCTCTCCTGTTAGTCCAGTTTTAGATACCGTTGCTTCACTTCAGGTTTACTGTGTCACTTGGACATTCTTATTGACGATGAAACACAGAAATTGCATCCGAATTTACTACAAAAGACACAATGCCGACTTCAGTACAAGAGGACTGACTCTCTCACTTTCTATGATATGAACCTCTCCTGTTAGTCCAGTTTTAGATACCGTTGCTTCACTTCAGGTTTACTGTGTCACTTGGTCCTTCTTATTGACGATGAAACACAGAAATTGCATCCGAATTTAATACAAAAGGCACAATGCCGACTTAAGTACAAGAGGACTGACACTCTTACTTCCTATGATATGAACCTCTCCTGTGAGTCCAGTTTTAGATTCCGATGCTTCACTTCAGGTATACTGTATCCCATGGACCTTCTTATTGACGATGAAACACAGGAATTGCATCCGAATATACTACAAAAGACACAATGCCGACTTCAGTACAAGAGGACTGACTCTCTCACTTTCTATGATATGAACCTCTCCTGTTAGTCCAGTTTTAGATACCGTTGCTTCACTTCAGGTTTACTGTGTCACTTGGACATTCTTATTGACGATGAAACACAGAAATTGCATACGAAATTAATACAAAAGGCACAATGCCGACTTAAGTAAAAGAAGACTGACACTCTCTCTTTCTATGATATGAACCACTATTGTGAGTCCAGTTCTAGATTCCGATGCTTCACTTCAGGTTTACGGTATCCCTTGGACCTTCTTATTGCCGATGAAACATAGAAATTGCATCCGAATTTAATACAAAGGGCACAATGCCGACTTAAGTACAAGAGGACTGACACTATCATTTTCTATGATATGAACCTCTCCTGTGAGTCCAGTTTTAGATTACGATGCTCCACTTCAGGTTTACTGTATCCCTTGGACCTTCTTGTTGTCGATGAAACACAGAAATTGCATCCGAATTTAATACAAAATGCAGAATGCCGACTTAAGTACAAGAGGACTGACACTTTCACTTTCTATGATATGAACCTCTCCTGTGAGTCCAGTTTTAGATTCCGATGCTTCCCTTCAGTTTTACTGTATCCCTTGGACCTTCTTATTGACGATGATACATAGAAATTGCATCCGAATGTAATACAAAAGGCACAATGCCTACTTTAGTACAAGAGGACTAACACTCTCACTTTCTATGGTATGAACCTCTCCTGTGAGTCCAGTCTTAGATTCCGATGCTTCACTTCAGGTTTACTGTATCCCTTGGACCTTCTTATAGACGATGAAACACTGAAATGGCATCCGAATTTAATACAAAAGGCACAATGTCGACTTAAGTACAAGAGGACAGACACTCTCACTTTCTATGATATGAACCTCTCCTGTGAGTCGAGTTTTAGATTCCGATGCTTCACTTCAGGTTTACTGTATCCCTTGGGCCTTCTTATTGACGATGAAACACAGAAGTTGCATCCGAATTTAATACAAAAGTCACAATGCCGACTTAAGTACAAGAGGACTGACACTCTTACTTTCTATTATATGAACCTCTCCTGTGAGTCAAGTTTTAGATTCCGATGCTTCACTTAGGGTTTAATGTATCCCTTGGCCCTTCTTATTAAAGATGAAACACAGAAATTGCATCCGAATTTAATACAAAAGGCACAATGCCGACTTCAGTACAAGAGAACTGACACTCTCACTTTCTATGATATGAACCTCTCCTGTGACTCCAGTTCCAGATTCCGATGCTTCACTTCAGGTTTACTGTATCCCTTGGACCTTCTTATTGACGATGAAACACCGAAATTGCATCCGAATTTAATACAAAAGTCAGAATGCCGGCTTAAGTACAAGTGGACTGACACTCTCACTTTGTACCATATGAACCTCTCCTGTGAGTCCAGTTTTAGATTCCGAAGCTTCACTTCAGGTGTACTGCAACCCTTGGTCCTTCTTATTGACGATGAAACACAGAAATTGCATCCGAATTTAATACAAAAGGCACAATGCCGACTTAAGTACAAGAGGACTGACACTCTTACATTCTATTATATGAACCTCTCCTGTGAGTCCAGTTTTAGATTCCGATGCTTCACTTCAGGTTTACTGTATCCCTTGGACCTTCTTAATGACGATGAAACACAGAAATTGCACCCGAATTTAATACAATAGGCACCATGCCGACTTCAGTGCAAGAGGACTGACATTCTCACTTTCTATGATATGATCCTCTCCTGTGAGTCCAGTTTTAGATTCCGATGCTTCACTTCAGGTTTACTGTATCCCTTGGACCTTCTTATTGACGATGAAACACAGAAATTGCATCCGAAATTAATACAAAGGGCACAATGCCGACTTCATTGCAAGAGGACTGACACTCTCATTTTCTATGATATGAACCTCCCTTTGAGTCTTGTTTTAGATTCCGATGCTCCGGGTTTACTGTATCCCTTGGACCTTCTTATTGTCGATGAAACACAGAAATTGCATCCGAATTTAATACAAAAGTCAGAATGCCGGCTTAAGTACAAGTGGACTGACACTCTCACTTTGTACCATATGAACCTCTCCTGTGAGTCCAGTTTTAGATTCCGAAGCTTCACTTCAGGTGTACTGCAACCCTTGGTCCTTCTTATTGACGATGAAACACAGAAATTGCATCCGAATTTAATACAAAAGGCACAATGCCGACTTAAGTACAAGAGGACTGACACTCTTACATTCTATTATATGAACCTCTCCTGTGAGTCCAGTTTTAGATTCCGATGCTTCACTTCAGGTTTACTGTATCCCTTGGACCTTCTTAATGACGATGAAACACAGAAATTGCACCCGAATTTAATACAAAAGGCACCATGCCGACTTCAGTGCAAGAGGACTGACATTCTCACTTTCTATGATATGATCCTCTCCTGTGAGTCCAGTTTTAGATTCCGATGCTTCACTTCAGGTTTACTGTATCCCTTGGACCTTCTTATTGACGATGAAACACAGAAATTGCATCCGAAATTAATACAAAGGGCACAATGCCGACTTCATTGCAAGAGGACTGACACTCTCATTTTCTATGATATGAACCTCCCTTTGAGTCTTGTTTTAGATTCCGATGCTCCACTTCGGGTTTACTGTATCCCATGGACCTTCTTATTGACAATGAAACACAGAAATTGCATCCGAATTTAATACAAAAGTCTCAATGCCGACTTAAGTACAAGTGGACTGACACTCTCACTTTCTATGATATGAACCTCTCCTGTGACTCCAGTTCCAGATTCCGATGCTTCACTTCAGGTTTACTGTATCCCTTGGACCTTCTTATTGACGATGAAACCCAGAAATTGCATCCGAATTTAATACAAAAGTCAGAATGCCGGCTTAAGTACAAGTGGACTGACACTCTCACTTTGTACCATATGAACCTCTCCTGTGAGTCCAGTTTTAGATTCCGAAGCTTCACTTCAGGTGTACTGCAACCCTTGGTCCTTCTTATTGACGATGAAACACAGAAATTGCATCCGAATTTAATACAAAAGGCACAATGCCGACTTAAGTACAAGAGGACTGACACTCTTACATTCTATTATATGAACCTCTCCTGTGAGTCCAGTTTTAGATTCCGATGCTTCACTTCAGGTTTACTGTATCCCTTGGACCTTCTTAATGACGATGAAACACAGAAATTGCACCCGAATTTAATACAAAAGGCACCATGCCGACTTCAGTGCAAGAGGACTGACATTCTCACTTTCTATGATATGATCCTCTCCTGTGAGTCCAGTTTTAGATTCCGATGCTTCACTTCAGGTTTACTGTATCCCTTGGACCTTCTTATTGACGATGAAACACAGAAATTGCATCCGAAATTAATACAAAGGGCACAATGCCGACTTCATTGCAAGAGGACTGACACTCTCATTTTCTATGATATGAACCTCCCTTTGAGTCTTGTTTTAGATTCCGATGCTCCACTTCGGGTTTACTGTATCCCTTGGACCTTCTTATTGTCGATGAAACACAGAAATTGCATCCGAATTTAATACAAAAGGCAGAATGCCGACTTAAGTACAAGAGGACTGACACTTTTACTTTCTATGATATGAACCTCTCCTGTGAGTCCAGTTTTAGATTCCGTTTCCTCCCTTCAGTTTTACTGTATCCCTTGGACCTTCTTATTGACGATGAAACATAGAAATTGCATCCGAATGTAATACAAAAGGCACAATGCCTACTTTAGTACAAGAGGTCTGACACTCTCACTTTCTATGATATGAACCTCTCCTGTGAGTCGAGTTTTAGATTCCGATGCTTCACTTCAGGTTTACTGTATCCCTTGGGCCTTCTTATTGACGATGAAACACAGAAGTTGCATCCGAATTTAATACAAAAGTCACAATGCCGACTTAAGTACAAGAGGACTGACACTCTTACTTTCTATTATATGAACCTCTCCTGTGAGTCCAGTTTTAGATTCCGATGCTTCACTTCAGGTTTACTGTATCCCTTGGACCTTCTTAATGACGATGAAACACAGAAATTGCACCCTTATTTAATACAAAAGGCGCAATGCCGACTTAAGTGCAAGAGGACTGACACTATCACTTTCTATGATACGATCCTCTCCTGTCAGTCCAGATTTAGATTCCGATGCTTCACTTCAGGTTTACTGTATCGCTTGGACCTTCTTATTGACGATGAAACACAGATATTGCATCCGAATTTAGTACAAAGTTCACAATGCCGACTTAAGTACAAGAGGACTGACACTCTCACTTTCTACGATATGAACCTCTCCTGTGAGTACAGTTTTAGATTCTGTAATATTAGTAATTTTCGCCTCACAAACATTAATATACGCTCAATAGTAAACGCCTGATGGCCTAAAGTTATCGAACAATTGTAAAGTAAAAGAAATGAACCATCGCATAGCATCGACAGAAACTATTATTCTTTATCTTTACCGTTCTTGCGCGGTGCCAGTAAATCTCTATGTACATGTATCGATTAATGGTGTAAAAAAGAATTCTGTTGTTTCAAGACAAACGAGGCTTTTCGCGCCTCACCTTTTACTGTTTGTATTCCAGTAGAGGCGGACGCGGACTTGCTGTGTTCCACAACTGTATTTTATATTTGATGTGAAAATGTTGAGTGAATATGCTAATTGTTATTTTTTTTTTAATCAGAAAAGATGTAGTTTCTTGTAACTGATATCGGACAGACAGCATCAAGAGGACATTTTGACTGTTATGTATAAAGTATTTAACCACAATGGTCATCTATTGTAATTTAATATGAAAAGGTACGTAGCATTAAAAAAACGTGTGTTAAAAGTAAGTGTGCTTATTTTTGTAAATTAACCTTGATGATTCCATCTCCTTATTTACTTAACTGTTAATTATTTTGTGTTACTTCATCATCAGAAATTACGATCACGCTGATGGGCCGAACGCAGCATGAGGCAGAAGGAACATTATCGTTTTCCTATTATTTCTGATCCAACTTTTTTTTAATTGTGTAGTGTTGCATTTCTTTTAAAGTCTATAAATCTTCTGGTCCCTTAGTGTTGATCCGGGTATGACTACATCGCGACTATAAAAATGCACAGAAATGATAATGTTTCTTCCGAGCGATCTCAAATATATATATATCAATATGCTGCTCTTATTCAGGTATTTAATGATCAACGTATGTTATTATAATAGCGTAATAAATCCCTGATTCTGTTGCCAAGTGGCCCACCAAAATATTCACTTTTTCGACATTAAAAAAAAAGTAACAATTCTTTTTATATTTTGTCCCCCAAGAGCAACGCTACACTTGGCGCCCGAACAGGGACCTGATCAAAAAATCATTTCATGTATGTGTTTAAAAAAATTTCTTTGCTTGTTCTAATAACTGTTTCATTTTTTCATGTGGATGCAATTCAACCGAGAAAGAGAAGTGGGAAAACCTTTTAATTAATTCAGAAGAACGATTGATGAAATTACCAAAAAACGCGAGTATCCAGCTGTATCATTATCAAGACAGCCATAGTAAGTCAAATTTTTATACGCAGTAGCCAAGCTTTCGTAGTGACGTAGCATCTTTCGAGTTGATCAGAACATAAACCTGTCTTTCCTTGCCTTGAAACAGCTTTATTTCAATTTGTCCATAGTCCATTCTTATGTAGTTAAATTCAGTGAAAGTGTAACATTGTTGTCAGTGCATAAAAAAAATTACGATATGGCGGATAACTACGCTCAAAACTGGTAAAACGTGTGATATTTCATTTGTTTGTAATTAGTAGGAACCATCTTGTCTTCTTGGCGTAAATGAACGTCAGTTGTTACCCAGAGTTAAAATTTTATCTTAGGTCCCAGTAAGCCATAGCACTACGTCACAGACAAACGACTGACGGCAGTGACAAACAATATCTGTAGCATTTTGACGTTTGACAAATAATTCATGAACATGGCTGACGGTAAACAGCGGACACAAACAAAACCAGACGACAGCGGTGATGCGAATGGACCTCACTATCCATTACGATCACGCGCGATAGGTACACGAGCGGAGGCAGAAGCAGCCTCGACCGAAGTTTTAGAAGCTGGTCCTAGTGTGCAAACTATTCCCGCTTTTGAAAAAAATGACTTGGCTGCAATGATCGAAGCAATAATGGAACGCAAGTTCGAAAGTCAAAGACAGAGAGAGGCGCAAAGACAGGAACGTGAAAGGCAGGAAAAATTAGATGAAAAGGCCCGCGAAGAAAAAGAGAAGGCCGAAAGACGGCATAATAAAAATCAGGTCCTTACAAATATGTGCAACTCAGTAAAAGAAGACATAAATTCAGTAAAAACAGAAATAAATTCGGTAAAAACAGACATAAATTCAGTAAAAACAGATCTGCAAACGGAGATAAATGACCTAAATACACGGTTAAATTCGGTAAAGGCCGAACTAAAGGCAGACATAACAGCTGATTTAAATACCCTGTTGGGTAATGTCCAAAGCCAAATCAGCAGTCAGATCACAATCATGAGGCTAGAAATTGACACACAAGTAGAGTCAAAAATAGAGGATATTTCAAAACGGTTAGATGAAAAAATCGAAGCAGCCAAGGGAGAGATAAATTCAAAAGTGATAGAATATCAAAAACAAGCTGCGACCTTAAAAGAAGATTATACTGCAATCTCTGATGAGGTCAAAGGAGTTAAAACCGCAGTAGACACGATCGAGAATGTTGTTGATGATCTTTCGAAACAGATTGAGACTCTTAATGTAGAGGACCAAATAAAGAATACTGTTAAGGCACATGCTGAAGCATTGTCTGATCACTACCAAGAGTGGATTAAAAACAAAGACGGATTCATAGAAAACAAGGTCAAGAACGAACTCAGGGAAACTGTCAAAAACATGATCTTTGAAATATTGGCAGCCCCTGGAAAAACAGGAGACACGGTGATGTCAGAGTTAGGCCAGATAAGACGAGCGTTAGCTCAAGATTTACCTGAATGGCGTCAACAGATAGTTGATGAAGTTCGTACACTAAAATGTCAAGTTGAAAATTCCCCACCTCCCGTGTCAGGAAACTGGAATAATTCACCACGAAGTAATGAACAACAGCAGGTACATTACCGTTCACCATTTGATAACGCTCAAACTCATAGTTCTATAGAAGCACAAGTTAACCAGACTACCAGCCCATCCACTTTTGTCAGTTTGATGCACGAGGAAAGCGTGATCAAACATCGTATTTTTCCGACCTTTCACCCACAGAAAAGAGAAATTCATCCTATAGTGTTCCTCCGAAATTTTTCAGGAATTTTCCCGAGTAGCTGGAGTGACCGCCAGCGAATTCAATTTGTTAGTGGATTTATCGTAGGCGATGCTGCCTTATGGGGAACCGAAATGGTCGACTCTTGTAAAAGTTACAAAGAGTTTGAACAGATGTTTTTAGCTAAATTCTGGAGTTCTGGTGTGCAGCAGCGCCTGAGAAAAGAGGTTTACAACGCCGAAGTGTTTAACAGTAAGCGCGGTAGTTTGAGAAGATATTTTGAAAAGTATTTAGCGAAAATCAAGTTCTGGGATTCGCCGATCACCGCCAAAGACGTTATTATGATTCTAAAAACTAAGCTACCGATTGCGATCAGAGAAAAGTTAGTAAACGTGTCTGAGGACGATACGGACACTTTCCTATCTGTGTTAGACTCGTTAGATCTGATTTACGAGGACGCTAGAGTTGATGTTGGCAACGCCCACTTCAGTGCAGGCGGCCAGCACAATACAGAATACGCAGGCAACAATGGTGGCCGAGCGAAAGCGCGTCACAGCGACAGCCAGTACCAACCCCACAACGGTTTCAAAAATAAACACACTACGTACTCCAACAGCAAATACAAAAATAAGTACAATAACGGCCAGAGATACAATCCAATATATAATTCGTCACCACCTCAGTACGAAAATACACATTA
Source organism: Schistocerca serialis cubense (assembly GCF_023864345.2). NCBI lineage: Eukaryota > Metazoa > Arthropoda > Insecta > Orthoptera > Acrididae > Schistocerca > Schistocerca serialis. Next base: position 20,421,768 of record NC_064647.1, on the reverse strand, counting down.
TAGCACACAGCCCCAGCAATATGGAAACACGCAACCGATCAACGGTAATTATCAAAACGATCAGTCTTACGATTCAAATCGTCAGTGGAAAAGAAACAAATGGCATAATCAAGGTGGAGACCAATGTACACCTTTCAGTAACGGTTACAATCAACACAAGCCACAGCAAAATACCTTTCAGCCACAAAATATACACTTCACGCAACAAGCGAACGGACCTTCGGGAACTCTGAAGCCTAAACGCCCGCATAATACGCAAATTTATTATGCGCAAGCGAATACGCCAGGACAACAAGATCCGTTTCCAACAGAGTTCGTACCACAAAACCAACACCAGTTCCAGACGGAAGAAACATTAAGAAATATAAATCAGCAGGAAAGTAAGCGTCGAGCGGAAAATTAAAAGCAGCACCTTTGAGCCTCCTAGAGGATGCTGCAGGTTTGAATGGGGGCACCCTGTCCCTTAGTCCACACGAAATTAAAGCAATTAGGTATGACAAAGAGACAAACTTACGGGATGATCTAGTAGCAGACACTGAGACGAAAGACAATGATGACGTATGGGACGAACAAGTTCAAGCTTCCATAAGGGTATCAATTGCCAACATACCTGTAACAGCTATTGTAGATACAGGAGCTAATATAAATGTCTTATCTTTATGTTTATTTAAGCAAATATCCTCTGTATGCAAAGTTTTATCACTTCCAATTCAAGGTTGCACCATATCGGGAGCAATTGGTCCACTAACACAACGTGTAAATCTTCAGACTCAGCTTCAAATCCAGATAGAGTCTATTTCAGTAACGTGCATTTTTCTTATTGTTAAAAACCTATCAGTGCCATGTATCCTGAGTATGGAATTCTTGAGGCAGACGAAAGCTAAAATTGACATCGAGTGTGGAATCTGTACTCTAGTAGCGAGCCAGCAACAAGTAACTGTAAATTTGTTAAGAAGTAAGGTGAAGGCAAACTTTGGGGTGCTTCAAACAGCAGTACGGCCATGGACTAAAAGACAACAGTACAGTCAGACAGAAGACATGACAGATCTTGAAAGTGTTAATGACGATGAGTATAAAGACCTAATTCCCGGTCAGAATGAATTATACGGTAAAGCTAGTGAGTCCATTGAATTATCCAAACAACAGAAGAATGAGCTTTACAATTTGTTAACAGATTACGTTCAAGTATTTTCTAAGAAACCTGGACTAATAAAAGGCTTTGAATATCGAATGGATGTCCTGCCCCATTCAACCTACTGTAGAACAAGCTATTCCATTCCATATGCGAGACGCGAAGCTGTCAAGTGTGAGATCAAGAAAATGTTACGCTGGAATGTGATAGAAGTATCTCATTCACCCTATTCGAGTCCTTTATTGTCTGTGCTAAAATCAGATGGTAGCGTAAGGCTAGTCCTAGATGCAAGATTAATCAATAAAATTATAGTACCCATAAGAACGAGACCAGAGGCTCTTGAAGAGCATCTGCAGAAGTTTCTTGGAGTTAGTTATTAGTCAGGACTCACTTTAAACCATCCCTGTTGTTAAAGAAGAATCGTAAGTGGCAACACATTTATGAAGGTCCCTTTGTGATAATGAGGAAACCACACATTGGTAGCTATTTGTTATCTGACCCTGCCACGAATAAAATCAAAGGATTGTTCCACCATCAAGATTTAAGAAAATTTTATAACGCCAGGAATTAAGTTAATTTAAGCTGTAAGAAAATTCTAAGGTATTGGAGATCAGGATTAACCAATGAGTAACAAGAACGGATCTGAACTGACTACGGACGTTAGCCGGTGCTAAAAGGAAACCTTATGTATTAAAACAACGCGTCTGGAAAATAAAATACAGAATAAGTTGTAGACAAGTATTTACATGAATAATCTTTATGTAAACAGGAGGACATGTCCTAGAGGCGATTTTCAATTTTAGTTATAAGTTAGTATGTAAGGAAAATGATGTACTCGAGAGGTATTAATTAGCCCCGAGGTACTAAAATGAGGAAAGAGGAAGGAGCGAATAATGCACTTCTCTCGCTAAATAGTAATTTGAGAATGAGCAGGAAGGAGCGAATAATGCACTTCTCTCACTAAATAGTAATATGAAAATGATGATTATATGTGCTTAGTATTAGTAAGTGAAATTTAATCGAGGACAAATTAATGACCTGTTTTAAAAGGAAATACTTAAACGTCCAGACAAAATAGGAAAGTTGTAAGAAAAGATTCGATTCCATGAGGTTATTCCCTATTTTCAAATGTGACGTAAATAAGGCACCACCTGTTAGCGTAAAACAGTCGGTAGATTTAACTTGTAAATTCCAGCACAGTGCTGTGCCAGCGATAAAATAACATCTCTTTGAAGTGAACAGATACCTAGGATTAAGCATGAACAGATTGATGACGCAGTGCAATTGTTCTAAAAAGGCCTGACGTTAACCTTAAGTAAAAGCGTGATGGAATAAAAAGGAAGTTTATTGTATAACGCAAAGTACGATGAGTCCAGACTATAAACAAGCTGAGTCAAAGAAGATATGAGTAACATGGTTTATTATGCCAACTTCACGGTACTATTGAGCATTAGCGATACTGCAAATTCACAAGCTAGCAGCACATATAATAAGGATCTCGCCCAAGCTTCACAGGTAGCGACAGCAGCAAAAAAAAAAAAAAAAACAACACTCTAGTGAGAGGCTTATATATATATACAAATGATAATTAATACCCAAATGCGTAATGCATAAACTTGACTTAGTCTAAGAAATGAGCAAAGAGTAGTAAGCAAGCTGCAGCAAGATACATATTAGATATACATGCTTGAAGTGATAGATTTTATTTTAAGTGTGCACTGCAATATTTATTGTTTTCTCTGTGATTATGTGATTATTGAATCCCTTTCCTAAGTGCAAATCCTTTAAGATCCTTGATCCTATCCACTCCTCAGGATCAACTTGTAAAGATGCACGTGTGCTTAGGAAGTGAGGCACTACATATAAAAATGAGTAGGTTCGCGACGCGCATATTGCTTTTGTAATGCGCAAGGTAAATTAAATTTTCGACCTGGTTGAGGAGTAATTTAAATTCTGTCGACGATCAGCGAGTAGACCCGCTTTTCCCACCTTTCTTTTTTCGACTGTTTGTATTTCTACACGAAACTCAGAGGCGGAATTGCTATTTTCAAATCTGTCCTCGAACTTTCTTTAAGTACAAGCACATACGAGAAAAACTTTTGACATAAATGAAGCTCCCCTCACAAGTCACTAAATAAGACGAGCACTAAAAAAAATGTATTGGTCCTACAAAATGAATAAGCAAGCGTGATAAAGATTACTATGAATGAAATTAATTTGTAAAGGAGATTGGAATGGATTTGGTCAAAGAAAAAGTACTTATAATAGCCTACCTGTGACCGTAGGCATAAATAAAAAAAAAAAAGACTAATTAAGAAACAATTGTTTTGATTCAAAGTGGTCAATTAGATTATTTATCGATTTAAATGAACTCTTGTAAATATTAGTATGTAAATCAACTTGTAAACACCGTGTGATGTTATGACGCGAGAATTTCTGTTAATACACCGTTCACGCAGACGCTCACCACAGTGCAAGTGAAGTTTTAAAGTTCGACGATTTTCAGTGGCAGTATTCTACTGCACCATATGTGTGAAAATTTCGTTGATGTGTGCAGTGTGTAATAATCAGTGTTATTCCACACATGCAGTTGCAGCGGTAACTACCACTTACCTGTGAATCCGTAACTGGATAGTGGACAGGAAGTGATGTGAGGCAGTTTCGGTGGCAGAAGCTCCCTCCAGCAATCTAAAAAAGCACAAAGCCACGATCCGCCGAACAAAAGCGACGCACGGCACCTCAAGCGCGAAATCAACGCTCTGCAAGAAAGCTCCGGTCACGTGCGCGCGCACAGACTGAATTTCAAGATTGCTCGCAACAGTGGAGGCGGACAGCCACCACGTGACGAAATAATGTAAACGTTCAACCGACAACGCAGTTGCTGTGCGCTACATTCTGTAGAAAAAACATTCACACCCAGTACTGAAAACATTTTGTATGTATCATAAACCTTCCGAGAGACTCTAAAATAGAGAAGTTAACGTAATTATTATAATGACTGATTGTACACAGAGACAAGTCACAAGGTCACCTCTGAACACTGTTGAAATGTAAACCTTGACGAGAGGTCACGATACGAATGAAAATAAGCACACGAAAATACGTCAAAGGATCCGATCCTTCCTATATCCCATCCCACATGTATATAAAATTAGTTTTGTAAGCTATTCTAATATAAGATATTTTATCTGTTTCATATGGGAAATAATTCGGAGAGCCACACTCGAGCCCTGAAAGTGAAAGATATGGACTTCCTTTTCGAAGCCATCACCAGTGGCCGCTCTACAATCCAAGTCTATCATAAATAGTGTATGTGCGACGAAAATAAATGTATAATTAAGTGCGACGACGGACAAGGCAATCAATCGACAAGACGATGACAATGTAATGAATACTGTCAAAACAGAAAGTTGTGTACCAGTTGTGATAGTCAAATTACTTTTGCAACGATGAAAAATGAAGTGTGACTCTATTTCCTTATAAATTTTGTAAATATGTGTACTTATAGCCTTAATTTTAAGAATCATCAAGATAGACTGAATCCATACAAACACTGATAGACATACAGAACAAATTCACAATGATCCACCGTCAGTAATTACAAATTGAAACGTTAATTCTTTTATTATGGAATGAATATGAAATGAGACTTTTAATAACCTGTATGTTACATCCGAAAATTACAAATATTCCAATGGGCATGAGGATGAAAGTAATACCTTCGGTATTGCTTCCCTCCTCATGGGAGGCAGTGTAATATTAGTAATTTTCGCCTCACAAACATTAATATACGCTCAATAGTAAACGCCTGATGGCCTAAAGTTATCGAACAATTGTAAAGTAAAAGAAATGAACCATCGCATAGCATCGACAGAAACTATTATTCTTTATCTTTACCGTTCTTGCGCGGTGCCAGTAAATCTCTATGTACATGTATCGATTAATGGTGTAAAAAAGAATTCTGTTGTTTCAAGACAAACGAGGCTTTTCGCGTCTCACCTTTTACTGTTTGTATTCCAGTAGAGGCGGACGCGGACTTGCTGTGTTCCACAACTGTATTTTATATTTGATGTGAAAATGTTGAGTGAATATGCTAATTGTTATTTTTTTTTTAATCAGAAAAGATGTAGTTTCTTTTAACTGATATCGAACAGACAGCATCAAGAGGACATTTTGACTGTTATGTATAAAGTATTTAACCACAATGGTCATCTATTGTAATTTAATATGAAAAGGTACGTAGCATTAAAAAAACGTGTGTTAAAAGTAAGTGTGCTTATTTTTGTAAATTAACCTTGATGATTCCATCTCCTTATTTACTTAACTGTTAATTATTTTGTGTTACTTCATCATCAGAAATTACGATCACGCTGATGGGCCGAACGCAGCATGAGGCAGAAGGAACATTATCGTTTTCCTATTATTTCTGATCCAACTTTTTTTTAATTGTGTAGTGTTGCATTTCTTTTAAAGTCTATAAATCTTCTGGTCCCTTAGTGTTGATCCGGGTATGACTACATCGCGACTATAAAAATGCACAGAAATGATAATGTTTCTTCCGAGCGATCTCAAATATATATATATCAATATGCTGCTCTTATTCAGGTATTTAATGATCAACGTATGTTATTATAATAGCGTAATAAATCCCTGATTCTGTTGCCAAGTGGCCCACCAAAATATTCACTTTTTCGACATAAAAAAAAAAGTAACAATTCTTTTTATATTTTGTCCCCCAAGAGCAACGCTACAATTCCGATGCTTCACTTCAGGTTTACTGTATTTCTTGGACCTTCTTATTGACGATGAAACACAGAAATTGCATCCGAATTTAATACAAAAGTCACAATGCCGACTTAAGTACAAGAGGACTGACACCATCATTTTCTATGATATGAACCTCTCCTGTGAGTCCAGTTTTAGATTGCGATGCTTCACTTAGCGTTTAATGTATCCCTTGGCCCTTCTTATTAAAGATGAAACACAGAAGTTGCATCCGAATTTAATACAAAAGGCACAATGCCGACTTCAGTACAAGAGAACTGACACTCTCACTTTCGATGTTATGAACCTCTCATGTGAGTCCAGTTTTAGATTCCGATGCTTCACTTCAGGATTACTGTATCCCATGGACCTTCTTATTGACAATGAAACACAGAAATTGCATCCGAATTTAATACAAAGTCACAATGCCGACTTAAGTACAAGTGGACTGACACTCTCACTTTCTATGATATGAATCTCTCCTGTGAGTCCAGTTTTAGATTCCGATGCTTCACTTCAGGTACACTGTATCCCTTGGACCTTCTTATTGACGATGAAACACAGAAATTGCATCCGAATTTACTACAAAAGACACAATGCCGACTTCAGTACAAGAGGACTGACTCTCTCACTTTCTATGATATGAACCTCTCCTGTTAGTCCAGTTTTAGATACCGTTGCTTCACTTCAGGTTTACTGTGTCACTTGGACATTCTTATTGACGATGAAACACAGAAATTGCATCCGAATTTACTACAAAAGACACAATGCCGACTTCAGTACAAGAGGACTGACTCACTTTCTATGATATGAAAATCTCCTGTTAGTCCAGTTTTAGATACCGTTGCTTCACTTCAGGTTTACTGTGTCACTTGGACATTCTTATTGACGATGAAACACAGAAATTGCATACGAAATTAATACAAAAGGCACAATGCCGACTTAAGTAAAAGAAGACTGACACTCTCTCTTTCTATGATATGAACCTCTATTGTGAGTCCAGTTCTAGATTCCGATGCTTCACTTCAGGTATACTGTATCCCTTGGACCTTCTTATTGACGATGAAACACAGAAATTGCATCCGAATTTACTACAAAAGACACAATGCCGACTTCAGTACAAGAGGACTGACTCTCTCACTTTCTATGATATGAACCTCTCCTGTTAGTCCAGTTTTAGATACCGTTGCTTCACTTCAGGTTTACTGTGTCACTTGGACATTCTTATTGACGATGAAACACAGAAATTGCATCCGAATTTACTACAAAAGACACAATGCCGACTTCAGTACAAGAGGACTGACTCTCTCACTTTCTATGATATGAACCTCTCCTGTTAGTCCAGTTTTAGATACCGTTGCTTCACTTCAGGTTTACTGTGTCACTTGGTCCTTCTTATTGACGATGAAACACAGAAATTGCATCCGAATTTAATACAAAAGGCACAATGCCGACTTAAGTACAAGAGGACTGACACTCTTACTTCCTATGATATGAACCTCTCCTGTGAGTCCAGTTTTAGATTCCGATGCTTCACTTCAGGTATACTGTATCCCATGGACCTTCTTATTGACGATGAAACACAGGAATTGCATCCGAATATACTACAAAAGACACAATGCCGACTTCAGTACAAGAGGACTGACTCTCTCACTTTCTATGATATGAACCTCTCCTGTTAGTCCAGTTTTAGATACCGTTGCTTCACTTCAGGTTTACTGTGTCACTTGGACATTCTTATTGACGATGAAACACAGAAATTGCATACGAAATTAATACAAAAGGCACAATGCCGACTTAAGTAAAAGAAGACTGACACTCTCTCTTTCTATGATATGAACCACTATTGTGAGTCCAGTTCTAGATTCCGATGCTTCACTTCAGGTTTACGGTATCCCTTGGACCTTCTTATTGCCGATGAAACATAGAAATTGCATCCGAATTTAATACAAAGGGCACAATGCCGACTTAAGTACAAGAGGACTGACACTATCATTTTCTATGATATGAACCTCTCCTGTGAGTCCAGTTTTAGATTACGATGCTCCACTTCAGGTTTACTGTATCCCTTGGACCTTCTTGTTGTCGATGAAACACAGAAATTGCATCCGAATTTAATACAAAATGCAGATTGCCGACTTAAGTACAAGAGGACTGACACTTTCACTTTCTATGATATGAACCTCTCCTGTGAGTCCAGTTTTAGATTCCGATGCTTCCCTTCAGTTTTACTGTATCCCTTGGACCTTCTTATTGACGATGATACATAGAAATTGCATCCGAATGTAATACAAAAGGCACAATGCCTACTTTAGTACAAGAGGACTAACACTCTCACTTTCTATGATATGAACCTCTCCTGTGAGTCCAGTCTTAGATTCCGATGCTTCACTTCAGGTTTACTGTATCCCTTGGACCTTCTTATAGACGATGAAACACTGAAATGGCATCCGAATTTAATACAAAAGGCACAATGTCGACTTCAGTACAAGAGAACTGACACTCTCACTTTCGATGATATGAACCTCTCATGTGAGTCCAGTTTTAGATTCCGATGCTTCACTTCAGGATTACTGTATCCCTTGGGCCATCTTATTGACGATTAAACACAGAAGTAGCATCCGAATTTAATACAAAAGGCACAATGTCGACTTAAGTACAAGAGGACTGACACTCTTACATTCTATTATATGAACCTCTCCTGTGAGTCCAGTTCTAGATTCCGATGCTTCACTTCAGGTTTACTGTATCCCATGGACCTTCTTATTGACGATGAAACACAGAAATTGCATCCGAATTTAATACAAAAGTCTCAATGCCGACTTAAGTACAAGTGGACTGACACTCTCACTTTCTATGATATGAACCTCTCCTGTGACTCCAGTTCCAGATTCCGATGCTTCACTTCAGGTTTACTGTATCCCTTGGACCTTCTTATTGACGATGAAACCCAGAAATTGCATCCGAATTTAATACAAAAGTCAGAATGCCGGCTTAAGTACAAGTGGACTGACACTCTCACTTTGTACCATATGAACCTCTCCTGTGAGTCCAGTTTTAGATTCCGAAGCTTCACTTCAGGTGTACTGCAACCCTTGGTCCTTCTTATTGACGATGAAACACAGAAATTGCATCCGAATTTAATACAAAAGGCACAATGCCGACTTAAGTACAAGAGGACTAACACTCTCACTTTCTATGATATGAACCTCTCCTGTGAGTCCAGTTTTAGATTCCGATGCTTCACTTCAGGTTTACTGTATCCCTTGGACCTTCTTATAGACGATGAAACACTGAAATGGCATCCGAATTTAATACAAAAGGCACAATGTCGACTTAAGTACAAGAGGACAGACACTCTCACTTTCTATGATATGAACCTCTCCTGTGAGTCGAGTTTTAGATTCCGATGCTTCACTTCAGGTTTACTGTATCCCTTGGGCCTTCTTATTGACGATTAAACACAGAAGTTGCATCCGAATTTAATACAAAAGGCACAATGTCGACTTAAGTACAAGAGGACTGACACTCTTACATTCTATTATATGAACCTCTCCTGTGAGTCCAGTTTTAGATTCCGATGCTTCACTTCAGGTTTACTGTATCCCTTGGACCTTCCTAATGACGATGAAACACAGAAATTGCACCCGAATTTAATACAAAAGGCACAATGCCGACTTCAGTGCAAGAGGACTGACATTCTCACTTTCTATGATATGATCCTCTCCTGTGAGTCCAGTTTTAGATTCCGATGCTTCACTTCAGGTTTACTGTATCGCTTGGACCTTCTTATTGACGATGAAACACAGAAATTGCATCCGAAATTAATACAAAGGGCACAATGCCGACTTAATTACAAGAGTACTGACACTCTAATTTTCTATGATATGAACCTCCCTTTGACTCTTGTTTTAGATTCCGATGCTCCACTTCGGGTTTACTGTATCCCTTGGACCTTCTTATTGTCGATGAAACACAGAAATTGCATCCGAATTTAATACAAAAGGCAGAATGCCGACTTAAGTACAAAAGGACTGACACTTTTACTTTCTATGATATGAACCTCTCCTGTGAGTCCAGTTTTAGATTCCGTTTCCTCCCTTCAGTTTTACTGTATCCCTTGGACCTTCTTATTGACGATGAAACATAGAAATTGCATCCGAATGTAATACAAAAGGCACAATGCCTACTTTAGTACAAGAGGTCTGACACTCTCACTTTCTATGATATGAACCTCTCCTGTGAGTCCAGTTTTAGATTCCGATGCTTCACTTCAGGTTTACTGTATCCCTTGGACATTCTTATAGACGATGAAACACTGAAATGGCATCCGAATTTAATACAAAAGGCACAATGTCGACTTAAGTACAAGAGGACAGACACTCTCACTTTCTATGATATGAACCTCTCCTGTGAGTCGAGTTTTAGATTCCGATGCTTCACTTCAGGTTTACTGTATCCCTTGGGCCTTCTTATTGACGATGAAACACAGAAGTTGCATCCGAATTTAATACAAAAGGCACAATGCCGACTTAAGTACAAGAGGACTGACACTCTTACTTTCTATTATATGAACCTCTCCTGTGAGTCCAGTTTTAGATTCCGATGCTTCACTTCAGGTTTACTGTATCCCTTGGACCTTCTTAATGACGATGAAACACAGATATTGCACCCGAATTTAATACAAAAGGCACAATGCCGACTTCAGTGCAAAAGGACTGACATTCTCACTTTCTATGATATGATCCTCTTCTGTGAGTCCAGTTTTAGATTCCGATGCTTCACTTCAGGTTTACTGTATCCCTTGGACCTTCTTATTGACGATGAAACACAGAAATTGCATCCGAAATTAATACAAAGGGCACAATGCCGACTTAATTACAAGAGGACTGACACTCTCATTTTCTATGATACGAACCTCCCTTTGAGTCTTGTTTTAGATTCCGATGCTCCACTTCGGGTTTTCTGTATCCCTTGGACCTTCTTATTGACGTTGAAACATAGAAATTGCATCCGAATGTAATACAAAAGGCACAATGCCTACTTTAGTACAAGAGGTCTGACACTCTCACTTTCTATGATATGAACCTCTCCTGTGAGTCCAGTTTTAGATTCCGATGCTTCACTTCAGGTTTACTGTATCCCTTGGACCTTCTTAATGACGATGAAACACAGAAATTGCATCCGAATTTAATACAAAAGGCACAATGCCGACTTAAGTACAAGAGGACTAACACTCTCACTTTCTATGATATGAACCTCTCCTGTGAGTCCAGTTTTAGATTCCGATGCTTCACTTCAGGTTTACTGTATCCCTTGGACCTTCTTATAGACGATGAAACACTGAAATGGCATCCGAATTTAATTCAAAAGGCACAATGTCGACTTAAGTACAAGAGGACAGACACTCTCACTTTCTATGATATGAACCTCTCCTGTGAGTCGAGTTTTAGATTCCGATGCTTCACTTCAGGTTTATTGTATCCCTTGGGCCTTCTTATTGACGATTAAACACAGAAGTTGCATCCGAATTTAATACAAAAGGCACAATGTCGACTTAAGTACAAGAGGACTGACACTCTTACATTCTATTATATGAACCTCTCCTGTGAGTCCAGTTTTAGATTCCGATGCTTCACTTCAGGTTTACTGTATCCCTTGGACCTTCTTAATGACGATGAAACACAGAAATTGCACCCGAATTTAATACAAAAGGCACAATGCCGACTTCAGTGCAAGAGGACTGACATTCTCACTTTCTATGATATGATCCTCTCCTGTGAGTCCAGTTTTAGATTCCGATGCTTCACTTCAGGTTTACTGTATCCCTTGGACCTTCTTATTGACGATGAAACACAGAAATTGCATCCGAAATTAATACAAAGGGCACAATGCCGACTTAATTACAAGAGGACTGACACTCTAATTTTCTATGATATGAACCTCCCTTTGAGTCTTGTTTTAGATTCCGATGCTCCACTTCGGGTTTACTGTATCCCTTGGACCTTCTTATTGTCGATGAAACACAGAAATTGCATCCGAATTTAATACAAAAGGCAGAATGCCAACTTAAGTACAAGAGGACTGACACTTTTACTATCTATGATATGAACCTCTCCTGTGAGTCCAGTTTTAGATTCCGTTTCCTCCCTTCAGTTTTACTGTATCCCTTGGACCTTCTTATTGACGATGAAACATAGAAATTGCATCCGAATGTAATACAAAAGGCACAATGCCTACTTTAGTACAAGAGGTCTGACACTCTCACTTTCTATGATATGAACCTCTCCTGTGAGTCCAGTTTTAGATTCCGATGCTTCACTTCAGGTTTACTGTATCCCTTGGACCTTCTTATAGACGATGAAACACAGAAATGGCATCCGAATTTAATACAAAAGGCACAATGTCGACTTAAGTACAAGAGGACAGACACTCTCACTTTCTATGATATGAACCTCTCCTGTGAGTCGAGTTTTAGATTCCGATGCTTCACTTCAGGTTTACTGTATCCCTTGGGGCTTCTTATTGACGATGAAACACAGAAGTTGCATCCGAATTTAATACAAAAGTCACAATGCCGACTTAAGTACAAGAGGACTGACACTCTTACTTTCTATTATATGAACCTCTCCTGTGAGTCCAGTTTTAGATTCCGATGCTTCACTTCAGGTTTACTGTATCCCTTGGACCTTCTTAATGACGATGAAACACAGAAATTGCACCCTTATTTAATACAAAAGGCGCAATGCCGACTTAAGTGCAAGAGGACTGACACTATCACTTTCTATGATACGATCCTCTCCTGTGAGTCCAGTTTTAGATTCCGATGCTTCACTTCAGGTTTACTGTATCGCTTGGACCTTCTTATTGACGATGAAACACAGATATTGCATCCGAATTTAATACAAAGTTCACAATGCCGACTTAAGTACAAGAGGACTGACACTTTCACTTTCTACGATACGAACCTCTCCTGTGAGTACAGTTTTAGATTCCGATGCTTCACTTCAGGTTTACTGTATCCCTTGGACCTTCTTATTGACGATGAAACACAGAAATTGCATCCGAATTTAATACAAAAGTCACAATGCCGACTTAAGTACAAGAGGACTGACACCATCATTTTCTATGATATGAACCTCTCCTGTGAGTCCAGTTTTAGATTCCGATGCTTCACTTAGGGTTTAATGTATCCCTTGGCCCTTCTTATTAAAGATGAAACACAGAAGTTGCATCCGAATTTAATACAAAAGGCACAATGCCGACTTCAGTACAAGAGAACTGACACTCTCACTTTCGATGTTATGAACCTCTCATGTGAGTCCAGTTTTAGATTCCGATGCTTCACTTCAGGATTACTGTATCCCATGGACCTTCTTATTGACAATGAAACGCAGAAATTGAATCCGAATTTAATACAAAAGTCACAATGCCGACTTAAGTACAAGTGGACTGACACTCTCACTTTCTATGATATGAATCTCTCCTGTGACTCCAGTTCCAGATTCCGATGCTTCACTTCAGGTTTACTGTATCCCTTGGACCTTCTTGTTCACGATGAAACCCAGAAATTGCATCCGAATTTAGTACAAAAGTCACAATGCCGGCTTAAGTACAAGTGGACTCACACTCTCACTTTGTACCATATGAACCTCTCCTGTGAGTCCAGTTTTAGATTCCGAAGCTTCACTTCAGGTGTACTGCAACCCTTGGTCCTTCTTATTGACGATGCAACACAGAAATTGCATCCGAATTTAATACAAAAGGCACAATGCCGACTTAAGTACAAGAGGACTGACACTCTTACTTCCTATGATATGAAACTCTCCTGTGAGTCCAGTTTTAGATTCCGATGCTTCACTTCAGGTATACTGTATCCCTTGGACCTTCTTATTGACGATGAAACACAGAAGTTGCATCCGAAATTAATACAAAAGGCACAATGTCGACTTAAGTACAAGAAGACTGACACTCTCTCTTTCTATGATATGAACCTCTATTGTGAGTCCAGTTCTAGATTCCGATGCTTCACTTCAGGTTTACGGTATCCCTTGGACCTTCTTATTGACGATGAAACACAGAAATTGCATCCGAATTTAATACAAAGGGCACAATGCCGACTTAAGTACAAGAGGACTGACACTATCATTTTCTATGATATGAACTTCTCCTGTGAGTCCAGTTTTAGATTACGATGCTCGACTTCAGGTTTACTGTATCCCTTGGACCTTCTTATTGTCGATGAAACACAGAAATTGCATCCAAATTTAATACAAAAGGCAGAATGCCGACTTAAGTACAAGAGGACTGACACTTTCACTTTCTATGAAATGAACCTCTCCTGTGAGTCCAGTTTTAGATTCCGATGCTTCCCTTCAGTTTTACTGTATCCCTTGGACCTTCTTATTGGCGATGAAACATAGAAATTGCATACGAATGTAATACAAAAGGCACAATGCCTACTTTAGTACAAGAGGACTGACACTCTCACTTTCTATGATATGAACCTCTCCTGTGAGTCCAGTTTTAGATTCCGATGCTTCACTTAGGGTTTAATGTATCCCTTGGCCCTTCTTATTAAAGATGATACACAGAAATTGCATCCGAATTTAATACAAAAGGCACAATGCCGACCTCAGTACAAGAGAACTGACACTCTCACTTTCGATGTTATGAACCTCTCATGTGAGTCTAGTTTTAGATTCCGATGCTTAACTTCAGGATTACTGTAACCCATGGACCTTCGTATTGACAATGAAACACAGAAATTGCATCCGAATTTAATACAAAAGTCACAATGCCGACTTAAGTACAAGAGGACTGACACTCTCACTTTCTATGATATGAACCTCTCCTGTGACTCCAGATCCAGATTCCGATGCTTCACTTCAGGTTTACTGTATCCCTTGGACCTTCTTATCGACGATGAAACCCAGAAATTGCACCCGAATTTAATACAAAAGTCACAATGCCGGCTTAAGTACAAGTGGACTGACACTCCCACTTTGTACCATATGAACCTCTCCTGTGAGTCCAGTTTTAGATTCCGAAGCTTCACTTCAGGTGTACTGCAACCCTTGGTCCTTCTTATTGACGATGAAACACAGAAATTGCATCCGAATTTAATACAAAAGGCACAATGCCGACTTAAGTACAAGAGGACTGACACTCTTACTTCCTATGATATGAACCTCTCCTGTGAGTCCAGTTTTAGATTCCGATGCTTCACTTCAGGTATACTGTATCCCTTGGACCTTCTTATTGACGATGAAACACAGAAATTGCATCCGAATTTACTACAAAAGACACAATGCCGACTTCAGTACAAGAGGACTGACTCTCTCACTTTCTATGATATGAACCTCTCCTGTAAGTCCAGTTTTAGATTCCGTTGCTTCACTTCTGGTTTACTGTGTCACTTGGACATTCTTATTGACGATGAAACACAGAAATTGCATCCGAAAGTAATACAAAAGGCACAATGCCGACTTAAGTAAAAGAAGACTGACACTCTCTCTTTCTATGATATGAACCTCGATTGTGAGTCCAGTTCTAGATTCCGATGCTTCACTTCAGGTTTACGGTATCCCTTGGACCTTCTTGTTGACGATGAAACACAGAAATTGCATCCTAATTTAATACAAAGGGCACAATGCCGACTTAAGTACAAGAGGACTGACACTATCATTTTCTATGATATGAACCTCTCCTGTGAGTCCAGTTTTAGATTACGATGCTCCACTTCAGGTTTACTGTATCCCTTGGACCTTCTTATTGTCGATGAAACACAGAAATTGCATCCGAATTTAATACAAAAGGCAGAATGCCGACTTAAGTACAAGAGGACTGACACTTTCACTTTCTATGATATGAACCTCTCCTGTGAGTCCAGTTTTAGATTCCGAAGCTTCACTTCAGGTATACTGTATCCCTTGGACCTTCTTATTGACGATGAAACACAGAAATTGCATCCGAATTTACTACAAAAGACACAATGCCGACTTCAGTACAAGAGGACTGACTCTCTCACTTTCTATGATATGAACCTCTCCTGTAAGTCCAGTTTTAGATTCCGTTGCTTCACTTCAGGTTTACTGTGTCACTTGGACATTCTTATTGACGATGAAACACAGAAATTGCATCCGAATTTAATACAAAAGGCAGAATGCCGACTTAAGTACAAGAGGACTGACACTTTCACTTTCTATGATATGAACCTCTCCTGTGAGTCCAGTTTTAGATTCCGATGCTTCCCTTCAGTTTTACTGTATCCCTTGGACCTTCTTATTGACGATGAAACATAGAAATTGCATCCGAAAGTAATACAAAAGGCACAATGCCTACTTTAGTACAAGAGGACTGACACTCTCACTTTCTATGATATGAACCTCTCCTGTGAGTCCAGTTTTAGATTCCGATGCTTCACTTCAGGTTTACTGTATCCCTTGGACCTTCTTATAGACGATGAAACACAGAAATGGCATCCGAATTTAATACAAAAGGCACAATGTCGACTTAAGTACAAGAGGACAGACACTCTCACTTTCTATGATATGAACCTCTCCTGAGAGTCGAGTGTTAGATTCCGATGGTTCACTTCAGGTTTACTGTATCCCGTGGGCCTTCTTATTGACGATGAAACACAGAAGTTGCATCCGAATTTAATACAAAAGGCACAATGCCGACTTAAGTACAAGAGGACTGACACTCTTACTTTCTATTATATGAACCTCTCCTGTGAGTCCAGTTTTAGATTCCGATGCTTCACTTCAGGTTTACTGTATCCCTTGGACCTTCTTAATGACGATGAAACACAGAAATTGCACCCGAATTTAATACAAAAGGCACAATGCCGACTTAAGTGCAAGAGGACTGACCCTCTCACTTTCTATAATATGTTCGTCTTCTGTGAGTCCAGTTTTAGATTCCGATGCTTCCCTTCAGGTTTACTGTATCTCTTGGACCTTCTTATTGACGATGAAACACAGAAATTGCATCAGAATTTAATACAAAGTTCACAATGCCGACTTAAGTACAAGAGGACTGACAATCTCACTTTCTATGATATGAACCTCTCCTGTGAGTCCAGATCTAGATTCCGATGCTTCACTTCAAGTTTACTGTATCCCTTGGACCTTCTTATTGACGATGAAACCCAGAAATTGCATCCGAATTTAATACAAAAGGCAGAATGCCGACTTACGTACAAGAGGACTGACACTTTTACTTTCTATGATATGAACCTCTCCTGTGAGTCCAGTTTGAGATTCCGAAGCTTCACTTCAGGTGTACTGCAACCCTTGGACCTTCTTAAAGACGAAGAAACACAGAAATTGCATCGGAATTAAATTCAAAAGGCACAATGCCGACTTAAGTACGAGAGGACTGACACTCTAACTTCCTATGATTTGAACCTCTCCTGCGAATCCAGTTTTAGAATCCGATGCTTCTCTTCAGGTTTACTGTGTACCTTGGACCTTCTTATTGACGATGAAACACAGAAATTGCATCCGAATTTAATACAAAAGGCACAATGCCGACTTAAGTACAAAAGGACTGACACTCTAACTTTCTATGATTTGAACCTCTCCTGTGAGTCCAGTTTTAGATTCCAATGCTGTACTTCAGGTTTACTGTATACCTTGGACCTTCTTATTGACGATGAAACACCGAAATTGCATCAGAATTAAATTCAAACTGCACAATGCCGACATAATTACTAGAAGACTGACACTCTAACTTTCAATGATTTGAACCTCTCCTGTGGGTCCAGTTTTAGATTCCGATGCTTCACTTCAGGTTTACTGTATACCTTGGACCTTCGCATTGACGAAGAAACACAGAAATTGCATCGGAATTAAATTCAAAAGGCAAAATGCCGACTTAAGTACATGAGGACTTCCACTCTAACTTTCTATGATTCAAACCTCTCCTGTGAGTCCAGTTTTAGAATCCGATGCTTCACTCCTGGTTTACTGCATACCTTGGACCTTCTTACTGACGATGAAGCACAGAAATTGCATCTGAATTTAATACAAAAGTCACAATGCCGACTTAAGTACAGGAGGACTGACACTTTAACTTTCTATGATTTGATCCTCTCCTGTGACTATAGTTTTAGATTCCGATTCTTCACTTCAGGTTAACTGTATACCTCGGACCTTCTTATTGACGATGAATCACAGAAATTGCATCCGAATATAATACAAAATCACAATGCCGACCAAAGTACATGAGGACTGACACTCTCACTTTCTATGATTAGTACCTCTCCTGTGAGTCCAGTTTTAGATTCCGATGCTTAACTTCAGGTTTACTGTATACCTTGCACCTTCTTATTGACGTGGAAACACAGAAATTGCATCAGAATTAAATTCAAAAGGCACAATGCCGACTTAAGTTCAAGAGGACTGACACTCTCACTTTCTATGATTTGAACCTCTCCTGTGAGTCCAGTTTAAGATTCCGGTGCTTCACTTCAGGTTTACTGTATCCGTTGGACCTTCGTATTGACGATGAAACACAGAAATAGTATCTGAATCAAATACAAAAGGCACAATGCCGACTTAAGTACAAGAGGACATACACTCTCACTTTCTATGATTTGAACCTCTCCTGTGAGTCCAGTTTTGGTTTCCGATGCTTCACTTCAGGTTTACTGTATCCCTTGGACCTTCTTATTGACGACGGACCACAGAAATTGCATCCGAATTTAATACAAAAGGCACAATGCCGACATAAGTTCAAGAGGACTGACACTCTCACTTTCTATGATTTGAACCTCTCCTGTGAGTCCAGTTTAAGATTCCGGTGCTTCACTTCAGGTTTACTGTATCCGTTGGAACTTCGTATTGACGATGAAACACAGAAATTGCAACTGGATTTAATACAAAAGGCACAATGCCGACTTAAGTACAAGAGGACATACACTCTCACTTTCTATGATTTGAACCTCTCCTGTGAGTCCAGTTTTAGATTCCGATGCTTCACTTCAGGTTTACTGTATACCTTGCACCTTCTTATTGACGATGAAACACAGAAATTGCATGGGAATTAATTTCAAAAGGCACAATGCCAACTTAAGTACAAGAGGACATACAATCTAACTTTCTATGATTTGAACCTCTCCTGTGAGTCCAGTTTTAGATTCCGATGCTTCACTTCAGGTTTACTGTATCACTTGGACGTTCTTATTGACGATGAAACACAGAAATTGCATCCGAATTTAATACAAAAGGCACAATGCCGGCTTAAGTAAAAGAGGACTGACACTCTCAATTTCTTTGATTTGAACCTCTCCTGTGAGTCCAGTTTTAGATTCCGATGCTTCACTTCAGTTTTACTGTATCCCTTGGACCTTCTTATTGACGATGAAACCCAGAAATTGCATCCGAATTTAATACAAAAGTCACAATGCCGGCTTAAGTACAAGTGGACTGACACTCTCACTTTGTACCATATGAACCTCTCCTGTGTGTCCAGTTTGAGATTCCGAAGCTTCACTTCAGGTGTACTGCAACCCTTGGACCTTCTTATTGACGATGAAACACAGAAATTGCATCCGAATTTAATACAAAAGGCACAATGCCGACCTAAGTACAAGAGGACTGACACTCTTACTTCCAATGATATGAACCTCTCCTGTGAGTCCAGTTTTAGATTCCGATGCTTCACTTCAGGTTTACTGTATCCCTTGGACCTTCTTAATGACGATGAAACTCAGAAATTGCATCCGAATTTACTACAAAAGACACAATGCCGACTTAAGTACAAGAGGACTGACCATCTCACCTTCTATGATATGAACCGCTCCTGTGAGTCCAGTTTTAGATTCCGATGCTTCACTTCAGGTTTACTGTATCCCTTGGACCATCTTATTGACGATGATACACAGAAATTTCATCCGAATGTAATACAAAAGTCACAATGCCGACTTAAGTACAAGAGGACTTACACTCTCACTTTCAATGATATGAACCTCTCCTGTGAATCCAGTTTTAGATTCCGATGCTTCACTTCAGGTTTACTGTATCCCTTGCACCTTCTTATTGACGATGAAACACAGAAATTGCATCCGAATTTAATACAAAAGGCACAATGCCGACTTAAGTACAAGAGGACTGACACACTAACTTTCGATGATTTGAGCCTCTCCTGTGAGTCCGGTTTTAGATTCCGATGCTTCACTTCTGGTTTACTGCATCACTTGGACCTTCTTATTGACGATGAAACACAGATATAGCATCCGAATTTAATACAAAAGGCACAATTCCGACTTAATGACAAGAGGACTGACACTCTAACTTTCTATCATTAGAACCTCTCCCGTGAGTCCAGTTTTAGATTCCGATGCTTCTCTTCGGTTTTACTGTGTACCTTGGACCTTCTTATTGACGATGAAACACAGAAATTGCATCCGAATTTAATACAAAAGGCACAATACCGACTTAAGTACAAAAGGACTGACACTCTAACTTTCTATGATATGAACCTCTCCTGTGAGTCCAGTTTTAGATTCCGATGATTGACTTCAGGTTTACTGTATCCCTTGGACTTTCGACTTGACGATGAAACACAGAAATTGCATCCGAATTTAATACAAAAAGCACAATGCCGACTTAAGTACAAGAGCACTGACACTCTAACTTTCTATGATTTGAACCTCTCCTGTGAGTCCAGTTTTAGATTCCGATGCTGTACTTCAGGTTTACTGTATACCTTGGACCTTCTTATTGACGATGAAACACCGAAATTGCATCAGAATTAAATTCAAACTGCACAATGCCGACATAATTACTAGAAGACTTACACTCTAATTTTCTATGATTTGAACCTCTCCTGTGAGTCCAGTTTTAGATTCCGATGCTTCACTTCAGGTTTACTGTATACCTTGGACCTTCGCAATGACGAAGAAACACAGAAATTGATTCGGAATTAAATTCAAAAGGCAAAATGCCGACTTAAGTACATGAGGACTTCCACTCTAGTTTTCTATGATTCAAAACTCTCCTGTGAGTCCAGTTTTAGATTCCGATGCTTCACTCCTGGTTTACAACATACCTTAGACCTTCTTACTGACGATGAAGCACAGAAATAGCATCCGAATATAATACAAAATCACAATGCCGACTAAAGTACAAGAGGACTGACACTCTCACTTTCTATGATTAGTACCTCTCCTGTGAGTCCAGTTTTAGATTCCGATGCTTAACTTCAGGTTTACTGTATACCTTGCACCTTCTTATTGACGTGGCAACACAGAAATTGCATCAGAATTAAATTCAAAAGGCACAATGCTGACTTAAGTACAAGCGGACTGACACTCTAACTGTCTATGATTTGAACGTCTCCTGTAAGTCCAGTTTTTGTTTCCGATGCTTCACTTCAAGTTTACTGTATCCTTTGGACCTTCTTATTTTCGATGAAACACAGAATTTGCATCCGAAATTAATACAAAAGGCACAATGCCGACTTAAGTACAAGTGGACTGACACTCTAACTCTCTATGATTTAAACCTCTCCTGTGAGTCCAGTTTTGGTTTCCGATGCTTCACTTCAGGTTTACTGTATCCCTTGGCCCTTCTTATTGACGATGGAACACAGAAATTGTATCCGAATTTAATACAAAAGGCACAATGCCGACTTAAGTTCAAGAGGACTGACACTCTCACTTTCTATGATTTGAAACTCTTCTGTGAGTCCAGTTTAAGATTCCGATGCTTCACTTCAGGTTTACTGTATCCGTTGGACCTTCGTATTGACGATGAGACACAGAAATTGCATCTGAATTTAATACAAAAGGCACAATGCCGACTTAAGTACAAGAGGACATACACTCTCACTTTCTATGATTTGAACCTCTCCTGTGAGTCCAGTTTTAGATTCCGATGCTTCACTTCAGGTTTACTGTATACCTTGCACCTTCTTATTGACGATGAAACACAGAAATTGCATGGGAATTAATTTCAAAAGGCACAATGCCAACTTAAGTACAAGAGGACATACAATCTAACTTTCTATGATTTGAACCTCTCCTATGAGTCCAGTTTTAGATTCCGATGCTTCACTTCAGGTTTACTGTTTCACTTGGACGTTCTTATTGACGATGAAACACAGAAATTGCATCCGAATTTAATACAAAAGGCACAATGCCGGCTTAAGTAAAAGAGGACTGACACTCTCAATTTCTATGATTTGAACCTCTCCTGTGAGTCCAGTTTTGCATACCGATGCTTCACTTCAGTTTTACTGTATGCCTTGGACCTTCTTATTGATGATGAAACACAGAAATTGCATCCGAATTTATAACAAAAGTCACAATGCCGACTTAAGTACAAGAGGACCGACACTCTCACTCTCTATGATATGAACCTCTCCTGTGAGTCCAGTTTTAGATACCGATGCTTCACTTCAGGTTTACTGTATCCCTTGGACCTTCTTATTGACGATGAAACACAGAAATTGCAAACTGAATTTAATACAAAGGGCACAATGCCGACTTAAGTACAAGAGGACTGACACTCTCACTTTCTATGATATGAACCTCTCCTGTGAGTCCAGTTTTAGATTCCGAAGCTTCACTTCAGGTTTACTGTATCCCTTGGACCTTCTTATTGACGATGAAACACAGAAATTGCATCCGAATTTAATACAAAAGGCACTATGCCGACTTAAGTACAAGCGCACTGACACTCTCATTTTCTATGATATGAACCTCTCCTGTGAGTCCAGTTTTGAATTCCAATGCTTCACTTTAGGTTTACTGTATCCCTTCGACCTTCTTATTGACGATGGAGCACAGAAATTGCATCCGAAATTAATACCAAAGGCACAATGTCGACTTAAGTACAAGAGGACTGACACTCTCACTTTCTATGATATGAAACTCTACTGTGAGTCCAGTTTTAGATTCCGATGCTTCACTTCAGGTTTACTGTATACCTTGGTCCTTCTTATTGTCGATGAAACACAGAAGTTGCATCCGAATTTAATACAAAAGGCACAATGCCGACTTCAGTAGAAGAGGACTGACACTCTTACTTTCTATTATATGATCCTCTCCTGTGAGTCCAGTTTTAGATTCCGATGCTTCACTTCAGGTTTACAGTATCCCTTGGACGTTCTTAATGACGATGAAACACAGAAATTGCACCCGAATTTAATACAAAAGGCACAATGCCGACTTAAGTGCAAGAGGACTGACACTCTCACTTTCTATGATATGAACCTCTCCTGTGAGTCCAGTCTTAGATTCCGATGCTTCACTTCAGGTTTACTGTATCCCTTGGACCTTCTTATTGACGATGAAACACAGAAGTTGCATCCGAATTTAATACAAAGTATACAATGCCGACTTAAGTACAAGAGGACTGTCACACACACATTCTATGATACGAACCTCTCCTGTGAGTACAGTTTTAGATTCCGATGCTTTACTTCAGGTTTACTGTATCCCTTGGACCCTCTTATTGACGATGAAACACAGAAATTGCATCCGAATTTAATACAAAAGTCACAATGCCGGCTTAAGTACAAGTGGACTGACACTCTCACTTTGTACGATTTAAACCTCTCCTGTGAGTCCAGTTTTAGATTCCGATGCTTCACTCCTGGTTTACTGTATACCTTGTACCTTCTTACTGACGATGAAGCACAGAAATTGCATCTGAATTTAATACAAAAGTCACAATGCCGACTTAAGTACAGGAGGACTGACACTTTAACTTTCTATGATTTGATCCTCTCCTGTGACTATAGTTTTAAATTCCGATGCTTCACTTCAGGTTTACTGTATACCTCGGACCTTCTTATAGACGATGAATCACAGAAATTGCATCCGAATATAATACAAAATCACAATGCCGACTTAAGTACAAGAGGACTGACACTCTCACATTCTATGATTACTACCACTCCTGTGAGTCCAGTTTTAGATTCCGATGCTTCACTTCAGGTTTACTGTATACCTTGCACCTTCTTATTGACGTGGAAACACAGAAATTGCATCGGAATTAAATTCAAAAGGCACAATGCCGACATAAGTACAAGCGGACTGACACTCTAACTTTCTATGATTTGAACCTCTCCTGTAAGTCCAGTTTTAGATTCCGATGCTTCACTTCAGGTTTACTGTATCCCTTGGACCTTCTTATTGACGATGAAACACAGTAATTGCATCCGAATTTAATACAAAGGGCACAATGCCGACTTAAGTACAAGAGGACTGACACTCTCACTTTCTATGATATGAAAATCTCCTGTGAGTCCAGTTTTAGATTCCGTTGCTTCACTTCAGGTTTACTGTATCCCTTGGACCATCTTATTGACGATGAGACACAGAAATTTCATCCGAATGTAATACAAAAGTCACAATGCCGACTTAAGTACAAGAGGACTGACACTCTCACTTTGAATGATATGAACTTCTCCTGTGAATCCAGTTTTAGATTCCGATGCTTCACTTCAGGTTTACTGTATCCCTTGGACCTTATTATTGACGATGAAACACAAAAATTGCATCCGAATTTAATACAAAAGGCACAATGCCGACTTAAGTACAAGAGGACTGTCACTCTAACTTTCTATGATATGAAACTCTCCTGTGAGTCCAGTTTTAGATTCCGATGATTCACTTCAGGTTTACTGTATCCCTTGGACTTTCGTATTGACGATGAAACACAGAAATAGCATCCGAATTTAATACAAAAGGCTCAATGCCGACTTAAGTACAAGATTACTGACACTCTAACTTTATATGATTTGAACCTCTCCTGTGAGCCCAGTTTTAGATTCCGATGCTGTACTTCAGGTTTACTGTATACCTTGGACCTTCTTATTGACGATGAAACACCGAAATTGCATCAGAATTAAACTCAAAATGCACAATGCCGACTTAATTACTAGAAGACTGACACTCTAACTTTCTATGATTTAAACCTCTCCTGTGAGTCCAGTTTTAGATTTCGATGCTTCACTCCTGGTTTACTGCATACCTTGGACCTTCTTACTGACGATGAAGCACAGAAATTGCATCTGAATTTAATACAAAAGTCACAAGGCCGACTTAAGTACAGGAGGACTGACAGTTTAACTTTCTATGATTTGATCCTCTCCTGTGACTATAGTTTTAGATTCCGATGCTTCACTTCAGGTTTACTGTATACCTCGGACCTTCTTATTGACGATGAATCACAGAAATTTCATCCGAATGTAATACAAAAGTCACAATGCCGACTTAAGTAGAAGAGGATTGACACTCTCACTTTCTATGATATGAACCTCTCCTGTGAGTCCAATTTTAGATTCCGATGCTTCACTTCAGGTTTACTGTATCCCTTGGACCTTCTTATTGACGATGAAACACCGAAATTGCATCAGAATTAAATTCAAACTGCACAATGCCGACATAATTACTAGAAGACTTACACTCTAACTTTCTATGATTTGAACCTCTCCTGTGAGTCCAGTTTTAGATTCCGATGCTTCACTTCAGGTTTACTGTATACCTTGGACCTTCGCAATGACGAAGAAACACAGAAATTGATTCGGAATAAAATTCAAAAGGCAAAATGCCGACTTAAGTACATGAGGACTTCCACTCTAACTTTCTATGATTCAAACCTCTCCTGTGAGTCCAGTTTTAGATTCCGATGCTTCACTCCTGGTTTACAACATACCTTAGACCTTCTTACTGACGATGAAGCACAGAAATAGCATCCGAATATAATACAAAATCACAATGCCGACTAAAGTACAAGAGGACTGACACTCTCACTTTCTATGATTAGTACCTCTCCTGTGAGTCCAGTTTTAGATTCCGATGCTTTACTTCAGGTTTACTGTATACCTTGCACCTTCTTATTGACGTAGCAACACAGAAATTGCATCAGAATTAAATTCAAAAGGCACAATGCTGACTTAAGTACAAGCGGACTGACACTCTAACTGTCTATGATTTGAACCTCTCCTGTAAGTCCAGTTTCTGTTTCCGATGCTTCACTTCAGGTTTACTGTATCCCTTGGACCTTCTTATTGACGATGGAACACAGAAATTGCATCCGAATTTAATACAAAAGGCACAATGCCGACTTAAGTTCAAGAGGACTGACACTCTCACTTTCTATGATTTGAAACTCTTCTGTGAGTCCAGTTTAGGATTCCGATGCTTCACTTCAGGTTTACTGTATCCGTTGGACCTTCGTATTGACGATGAAACACAGAAATTGCATCTGAATTTAATACAAAAGGCACAATGCCGACTTAAGTACAAGAGGACATACACTCTCACTTTCTATGATTTGAACCTCTCCTGTGAGTCCAGTTTTAGATTCCGATGCTTCACTTCAGGTTTACTGTATACCTTGCACCTTCTTATTGACGATGAAACACAGAAATTGCATGGGAATTAATTTCAAAAGGCACAATGCCAACTTAAGTACAAGAGGACATACAATCTAACTTTCTATGATTTGAACCTCTCCTGTGAGTCCAGTTTTAGATTCCGATGCTTCACTTCAGGTTTACTGTTTCACTTGGACGTTCTTATTGACGATGAAACACAGAAATTGCATCCGAATTTAATACAAAAGGCACAATGCCGGCTTAAGTAAAAGAGGACTGACGCTCTCAATTTCTATGATTTGAACCTCTCCTGTGAGTCCAGTTTTGCATACCGATGCTTCACTTCAGTTTTACTGTATGCCTTGGACCTTCTTATTGATGATGAAACACAGAAATTGCATCCGAATTTATAACAAAAGTCACAATGCCGACTTAAGTACAAGAGGACCGACACTCTCACTCTCTATGATATGAACCTCTCCTGTGAGTCCAGTTTTAGATACCGATGCTTCACTTCAGGTTTACTGTATCCCTTGGACCTTCTTATTGACGATGAAACACAGAAATTGCAAACTGAATTTAATACATAGGGCACAATGCCGACTTAAGTACAAGAGGACTGACACTCTCACTTTCTATGATATGAACCTCTCCTGTGAGTCCAGTTTTAGATTCCGAAGCTTCACTTCAGGTTTACTGTATCCCTTGGTGCTTCTTATTGACGATGAAACACAGAAATTGCATCCGAATTTAATACAAAAGGCACTATGCCGACTTAAGTACAAGCGCACTGACACTCTCATTTTCTATGATATGAACCTCTCCTGTGAGTCCAGTTTTGAATTCCAATGCTTCACTTTAGGTTTACTGTATCCCTTCGACCTTCTTATTGACGATGGAGCACAGAAATTGCATCCGAAATTAATACCAAAGGCACAATGTCGACTTAAGTACAAGAGGACTGACACTCTCACTTTCTATGATATGAAACTCTCCTGTGAGTCCAGTTTTAGATTCCGATGCTTCACTTCAGGTTTACTGTATACCTTGGTCCTTCTTATTGTCGATGAAACACAGAAGTTGCATCCGAATTTAATACAAAAGGCACAATGCCGACTTCAGTACAAGAGGACTGACACTCTTACTTTCTATTATATGAACCTCTCCTGTGAGTCCAGTTTTAGATTCCGATGCTTCACTTCAGGTTTACAGTATCCCTTGGACGTTCTTAATGACGATGAAACACAGAAATTGCACCCGAATTTAATACAAAAGGCACAATGCCGACTTAAGTGCTAGAGGACTGATACTCTCACTTTCTATGATATGAACCTCTCCTGTGAGTCCAGTCTTAGATTCCGATGCTTCACTTCAGGTTTACTGTATCCCTTGGACCCTCTTATTGACGATGAAACACAGAAGTTGCATCCGAATTTAATACAAAAGTCACAATGCCGGCTTAAGTACATGTGGACTGACACTCTCACTTTGTACGATTTAAACCTCTCCTGTGAGTCCAGTTTTAGATTCCGATGCTTCACTCCTGGTTTACTGTATACCTTGGACCTTCTTACTGACGATGAAGCACAGAAATTGCATCTGAATTTAATACAAAAGTCACAATGCCGACTTAAGTACAGGAGGACTGACACTTTAACTTTCTATGATTTGATCCTCTCCTGTGACTATGGTTTTAGATTCCGATGCTTCACTTCAGGTTTACTGTATACCTTGCACCTTCTTATTGACGATGAAACACAGAAATTGCATGGGAATTAATTTCAAAAGGCACAATGCCAACTTAAGTACAAGAGGACATACAATCTAACTTTCTATGATTTGAACCTCTCCTATGAGTCCAGTTTTAGATTCCGATGCTTCACTTCAGGTTTACTGTTTCACTTGGACGTTCTTATTGACGATGAAACACAGAAATTGCATCCGAATTTAATACAAAAGGCACAATGCCGGCTTAAGTAAAAGAGGACTGACACTCTCAATTTCTATGATTTGAACCACTCCTGTGAGTCCAGTTTTGCATACCGATGCTTCACTTCAGTTTTACTGTATGCCTTGGACCTTCTTATTGATGATGAAACACAGAAATTGCATCCGAATTTATAACAAAAGTCACAATGCCGACTTAAGTACAAGAGGACCGACACTCTCACTCTCTATGATATGAACCTCTCCTGTGAGTCCAGTTTTAGATACCGATGCTTCACTTCAGGTTTACTGTATCCCTTGGACCTTCTTATTGACGATGAAACACAGAAATTGCAAACTGAATTTAATACAAAGGGCACAATGCCGACTTAAGTACAAGAGGACTGACACTCTCACTTTCTATGATATGAACCTCTCCTGTGAGTCCAGTTTTAGATTCCGAAGCTTCACTTCAGGTTTACTGTATCCCTTGGACCTTCTTATTGACGATGAAACACAGAAATTGCATCCGAATTTAATACAAAAGGCACTATGCCGACTTAAGTACAAGCGCACTGACACTCTCATTTTCTATGATATGAACCTCTCCTGTGAGTCCAGTTTTGAATTCCAATGCTTCACTTTAGGTTTACTGTATCCCTTCGACCTTCTTATTGACGATGGAGCACAGAAATTGCATCCGAAATTAATACCAAAGGCACAATGTCGACTTAAGTACAAGAGGACTGACACTCTCACTTTCTATGATATGAAACTCTACTGTGAGTCCAGTTTTAGATTCCGATGCTTCACTTCAGGTTTACTGTATACCTTGGTCCTTCTTATTGTCGATGAAACACAGAAGTTGCATCCGAATTTAATACAAAAGGCACAATGCCGACTTCAGTAGAAGAGGACTGACACTCTTACTTTCTATTATATGATCCTCTCCTGTGAGTCCAGTTTTAGATTCCGATGCTTCACTTCAGGTTTACAGTATCCCTTGGACGTTCTTAATGACGATGAAACACAGAAATTGCACCCGAATTTAATACAAAAGGCACAATGCCGACTTAAGTGCAAGAGGACTGACACTCTCACTTTCTATGATATGAACCTCTCCTGTGAGTCCAGTCTTAGATTCCGATGCTTCACTTCAGGTTTACTGTATCCCTTGGACCTTCTTATTGACGATGAAACACAGAAGTTGCATCCGAATTTAATACAAAGTATACAATGCCGACTTAAGTACAAGAGGACTGTCACACACACATTCTATGATACGAACCTCTCCTGTGAGTACAGTTTTAGATTCCGATGCTTTACTTCAGGTTTACTGTATCCCTTGGACCCTCTTATTGACGATGAAACACAGAAATTGCATCCGAATTTAATACAAAAGTCACAATGCCGGCTTAAGTACAAGTGGACTGACACTCTCACTTTGTACGATTTAAACCTCTCCTGTGAGTCCAGTTTTAGATTCCGATGCTTCACTCCTGGTTTACTGTATACCTTGTACCTTCTTACTGACGATGAAGCACAGAAATTGCATCTGAATTTAATACAAAAGTCACAATGCCGACTTAAGTACAGGAGGACTGACACTTTAACTTTCTATGATTTGATCCTCTCCTGTGACTATAGTTTTAAATTCCGATGCTTCACTTCAGGTTTACTGTATACCTCGGACCTTCTTATAGACGATGAATCACAGAAATTGCATCCGAATATAATACAAAATCACAATGCCGACTTAAGTACAAGAGGACTGACACTCTCACATTCTATGATTACTACCACTCCTGTGAGTCCAGTTTTAGATTCCGATGCTTCACTTCAGGTTTACTGTATACCTTGCACCTTCTTATTGACGTGGAAACACAGAAATTGCATCGGAATTAAATTCAAAAGGCACAATGCCGACATAAGTACAAGCGGACTGACACTCTAACTTTCTATGATTTGAACCTCTCCTGTAAGTCCAGTTTTAGATTCCGATGCTTCACTTCAGGTTTACTGTATCCCTTGGACCTTCTTATTGACGATGAAACACAGTAATTGCATCCGAATTTAATACAAAGGGCACAATGCCGACTTAAGTACAAGAGGACTGACACTCTCACTTTCTATGATATGAAAATCTCCTGTGAGTCCAGTTTTAGATTCCGTTGCTTCACTTCAGGTTTACTGTATCCCTTGGACCATCTTATTGACGATGAGACACAGAAATTTCATCCGAATGTAATACAAAAGTCACAATGCCGACTTAAGTACAAGAGGACTGACACTCTCACTTTGAATGATATGAACTTCTCCTGTGAATCCAGTTTTAGATTCCGATGCTTCACTTCAGGTTTACTGTATCCCTTGGACCTTATTATTGACGATGAAACACAAAAATTGCATCCGAATTTAATACAAAAGGCACAATGCCGACTTAAGTACAAGAGGACTGTCACTCTAACTTTCTATGATATGAAACTCTCCTGTGAGTCCAGTTTTAGATTCCGATGATTCACTTCAGGTTTACTGTATCCCTTGGACTTTCGTATTGACGATGAAACACAGAAATAGCATCCGAATTTAATACAAAAGGCTCAATGCCGACTTAAGTACAAGATTACTGACACTCTAACTTTATATGATTTGAACCTCTCCTGTGAGCCCAGTTTTAGATTCCGATGCTGTACTTCAGGTTTACTGTATACCTTGGACCTTCTTATTGACGATGAAACACCGAAATTGCATCAGAATTAAACTCAAAATGCACAATGCCGACTTAATTACTAGAAGACTGACACTCTAACTTTCTATGATTTAAACCTCTCCTGTGAGTCCAGTTTTAGATTTCGATGCTTCACTCCTGGTTTACTGCATACCTTGGACCTTCTTACTGACGATGAAGCACAGAAATTGCATCTGAATTTAATACAAAAGTCACAAGGCCGACTTAAGTACAGGAGGACTGACAGTTTAACTTTCTATGATTTGATCCTCTCCTGTGACTATAGTTTTAGATTCCGATGCTTCACTTCAGGTTTACTGTATACCTCGGACCTTCTTATTGACGATGAATCACAGAAATTTCATCCGAATGTAATACAAAAGTCACAATGCCGACTTAAGTAGAAGAGGATTGACACTCTCACTTTCTATGATATGAACCTCTCCTGTGAGTCCAATTTTAGATTCCGATGCTTCACTTCAGGTTTACTGTATCCCTTGGACCTTCTTATTGACGATGAAACACCGAAATTGCATCAGAATTAAATTCAAACTGCACAATGCCGACATAATTACTAGAAGACTTACACTCTAACTTTCTATGATTTGAACCTCTCCTGTGAGTCCAGTTTTAGATTCCGATGCTTCACTTCAGGTTTACTGTATACCTTGGACCTTCGCAATGACGAAGAAACACAGAAATTGATTCGGAATAAAATTCAAAAGGCAAAATGCCGACTTAAGTACATGAGGACTTCCACTCTAACTTTCTATGATTCAAACCTCTCCTGTGAGTCCAGTTTTAGATTCCGATGCTTCACTCCTGGTTTACAACATACCTTAGACCTTCTTACTGACGATGAAGCACAGAAATAGCATCCGAATATAATACAAAATCACAATGCCGACTAAAGTACAAGAGGACTGACACTCTCACTTTCTATGATTAGTACCTCTCCTGTGAGTCCAGTTTTAGATTCCGATGCTTAACTTCAGGTTTACTGTATACCTTGCACCTTCTTATTGACGTAGCAACACAGAAATTGCATCAGAATTAAATTCAAAAGGCACAATGCTGACTTAAGTACAAGCGGACTGACACTCTAACTGTCTATGATTTGAACCTCTCCTGTAAGTCCAGTTTCTGTTTCCGATGCTTCACTTCAGGTTTACTGTATCCCTTGGACCATCTTATTGACGATGGAACACAGAAATTGCATCCGAATTTAATACAAAAGGCACAATGCCGACTTAAGTTCAAGAGGACTGACACTCTCACTTTCTATGATTTGAAACTCTTCTGTGAGTCCAGTTTAGGATTCCGATGCTTCACTTCAGGTTTACTGTATCCGTTGGACCTTCGTATTGACGATGAAACACAGAAATTGCATCTGAATTTAATACAAAAGGCACAATGCCGACTTAAGTACAAGAGGACATACACTCTCACTTTCTATGATTTGAACCTCTCCTGTGAGTCCAGTTTTAGATTCCGATGCTTCACTTCAGGTTTACTGTATACCTTGCACCTTCTTATTGACGATGAAACACAGAAATTGCATGGGAATTAATTTCAAAAGGCACAATGCCAACTTAAGTACAAGAGGACATACAATCTAACTTTCTATGATTTGAACCTCTCCTGTGAGTCCAGTTTTAGATTCCGATGCTTCACTTCAGGTTTACTGTTTCACTTGGACGTTCTTATTGACGATGAAACACAGAAATTGCATCCGAATTTAATACAAAAGGCACAATGCCGGCTTAAGTAAAAGAGGACTGACGCTCTCAATTTCTATGATTTGAACCTCTCCTGTGAGTCCAGTTTTGCATACCGATGCTTCACTTCAGTTTTACTGTATGCCTTGGACCTTCTTATTGATGATGAAACACAGAAATTGCATCCGAATTTATAACAAAAGTCACAATGCCGACTTAAGTACAAGAGGACCGACACTCTCACTCTCTATGATATGAACCTCTCCTGTGAGTCCAGTTTTAGATACCGATGCTTCACTTCAGGTTTACTGTATCCCTTGGACCTTCTTATTGACGATGAAACACAGAAATTGCAAACTGAATTTAATACATAGGGCACAATGCCGACTTAAGTACAAGAGGACTGACACTCTCACTTTCTATGATATGAACCTCTCCTGTGAGTCCAGTTTTAGATTCCGAAGCTTCACTTCAGGTTTACTGTATCCCTTGGTGCTTCTTATTGACGATGAAACACAGAAATTGCATCCGAATTTAATACAAAAGGCACTATGCCGACTTAAGTACAAGCGCACTGACACTCTCATTTTCTATGATATGAACCTCTCCTGTGAGTCCAGTTTTGAATTCCAATGCTTCACTTTAGGTTTACTGTATCCCTTCGACCTTCTTATTGACGATGGAGCACAGAAATTGCATCCGAAATTAATACCAAAGGCACAATGTCGACTTAAGTACAAGAGGACTGACACTCTCACTTTCTATGATATGAAACTCTCCTGTGAGTCCAGTTTTAGATTCCGATGCTTCACTTCAGGTTTACTGTATACCTTGGTCCTTCTTATTGTCGATGAAACACAGAAGTTGCATCCGAATTTAATACAAAAGGCACAATGCCGACTTCAGTACAAGAGGACTGACACTCTTACTTTCTATTATATGAACCTCTCCTGTGAGTCCAGTTTTAGATTCCGATGCTTCACTTCAGGTTTACAGTATCCCTTGGACGTTCTTAATGACGATGAAACACAGAAATTGCACCCGAATTTAATACAAAAGGCACAATGCCGACTTAAGTGCTAGAGGACTGATACTCTCACTTTCTATGATATGAACCTCTCCTGTGAGTCCAGTCTTAGATTCCGATGCTTCACTTCAGGTTTACTGTATCCCTTGGACCCTCTTATTGACGATGAAACACAGAAGTTGCATCCGAATTTAATACAAAAGTCACAATGCCGGCTTAAGTACATGTGGACTGACACTCTCACTTTGTACGATTTAAACCTCTCCTGTGAGTCCAGTTTTAGATTCCGATGCTTCACTCCTGGTTTACTGTATACCTTGGACCTTCTTACTGACGATGAAGCACAGAAATTGCATCTGAATTTAATACAAAAGTCACAATGCCGACTTAAGTACAGGAGGACTGACACTTTAACTTTCTATGATTTGATCCTCTCCTGTGACTATGGTTTTAGATTCCGATGCTTCACTTCAGGTTTACTGTATACCTCGGACCTTCTTATAGACGATGAATCACAGAAATTGCATCCGAATATAATACAAAATCACAATGCCGACTTAAGTACAAGAGGACTGACACTCTCACATTCTATGATTACTACCACTCCTGTGAGTCCAGTTTTAGATTCCGATGCTTCACTTCAGGTTTACTGTATACCTTGCACCTTCTTATTGACGTGGAAACACAGAAATTGCATCGGAATTAAATTCAAAAGGCACAATGCCGACTTAAGTACAAGCGGACTGACACTCTAACTTTCTATGATTTGAACCTCTCCTGTGAGTCAAGTTTTAGATTCCGATGCTTCACTTTAGGTTTACTGTATCCCTTGGACCTTCTTATTGACGATGAAACACAGAATTTGCATCCGAAATTAATACAAAAGGCACAATGCCGACTTCAGTACAAGTGGACTGACACTCTAACTCTCTATGATTTAAACCTCTCCTGTGAGTTCAGTTTTGGTTTCCGATGCTTCACTTCAGGTTTACTGTATCCCTTGGACCTTCTTATTGACGATGAAACACAGTAATTGCATCCGAATGTAATACAAAGGGCACAATGCCGACTTAAGTCCAAGAGGACTGACACTCTCACTTTCTATGATATGAAAATCTCCTGTGAGTCCAGTTTTAGATTCCTTTGCTTCACTTCAGGTTTACTGTATCCCTTGGACCATCTTATTGACGATGAGACACAGAAATTTCATCCGAATGTAATACAAAAGTCACAATGCCGACTTAAGTACAAGAGGACTGACACTCTCACTTTGAATGATATGAACTTCTCCTGTGAATCCAGTTTTAGTTTCCGATGCTTCACTTCAGGTTTACTGTATCCCTTGGACCTTATTATTGACGATGAAACACAAAAATTGCATCCGAATTTAATACAAAAGGCACAATGCCGACTTAAGTACAAGAGGACTGACACTCTAACTTTCTATGATATGAAACTCTCCTGTGAGTCCAGTTTTAGATTCCGATGATTCACTTCAGGTTTACTGTATCCCTTGGACTTTCGTATTGACGATGAAACACAGAAATAGCATCCGAATTTAATACAAAAGGCTCAATGCCGACTTAAGTACAAGAGGACTGACACTCTAACTTTATATGATTTGAACCTCTCCTGTGAGCCCAGTTTTAGATTCCGATGCTGTACTTCAGGTTTACTGTATACCTTGGACCTTCTTATTGACGATGAAACACCGAAATTGCATCAGAATTAAACTCAAAATGCACAATGCCGACTTAATTACTAGAAGACTGACACTCTAACTTTCTATGATTTAAACATCTCCTGTGAGTCCAGTTTTAGATTTCGATGCTTCACTCCTGGTTTACTGCATACCTTGGACCTTCTTACTGACGATGAAGCACAGAAATTGCATCTGAATTTAATACAAAAGTCACAATGCCGACTTAAGTACAGGAGGACTGACAGTTTAACTTTCTATGATTTGATCCTCTCCTGTGACTATAGTTTTAGATTCCGATGCTTCACTTCAGGTTTACTGTATACCTCGGACCTTCTTATTGACGATGAATCACAGAAATTTCATCCGAATGTAATACAAAAGTCACAATGCCGACTTAAGTAGAAGAGGATTGACACTCTCACTTTCTATGATATGAACCTCTCCTGTGAGTCCAATTTTAGATTCCGATGCTTCACTTCAGGTTTACTGTATCCCTTGGACCTTCTTATTGACGATGCAACACAGAAATTGCATCCGAATTTAATACAAAAGTCACAATGCCGACTTAAGTACAAGAGGACTGACACTCTCACTTTCTATGATATGAACCTCTCCTGTGAGTCGAGTTTTAGATTCCGATGCTTCACTTCAGGTTTACTGTATCCCTTGGGCCATCTTATTGACGATGAAACACAGAAGTTGCATCCGAATTTAATACAAAAGGCACAATGCCGACTTAAGTTCAAGAGGACTGACACTCTTACTTTCTATTATTTGAACCTCTCCTGTGAGTCCAGTTTTAGATACCGATGCTTCACTTCAGGTTTACAGTATCCCTTGGACCTTCTTAATGACGATGAAACACAGAAATTGCACCCGAATTTAATACAAAAGCACAATGCCGACTTAAGTGCAAGAGGACTGACACTCCCACATTCTATGATATGAACCTCTCCTGTGAGTCCAGTTTTAGATTCCGATGCTTCACTTCAGGTTTACTGTATCCCTTGGACTTTCTTATTGACGATGAAACACAGAAGTTGCATCCGAATTTAATACAAAGTATACAATGCCGACTTAAGTACAAGAGGACTGACACTCTCACTTTCTATGATACGAACCTCTCCTGTGAGAACAGTTTTAGATTCCGATGCTTCACTTCAGGTTTACTGTATCCCTTGGACCTTCTTATTGACGATGAAACACAGAAATTGCATCCGAATTTAATACAAAAGTCACAATGCCGACTTAAGTACAAGAGGAGACACTCTCACTTTCTATGATATGAACCTCTCCTGTGAGTACAGTTCTAGATTCCGATGCTTCACTTCAGGTTTACTGTATCCCATGGACCTTCTTATTGACGATGAAACCCAGAAATTGCTTCCGAATTTAATACAAAAGTCACAATGCCGGCTAAAGTACAAGTAGACTGACACTCTCAGTTTGTACGATTTAAACCTCTCCTGTGAGTCCAGTTTTAGATTCCGATGCTTCACTTCAGGTTTACTGTATACCTTGCACCTTCTTATTGACGATGAAACACAGAAATAGCATGGGAATTAAATTCAAAAGGCACTATGCCGACTTAGGTACAGTAGGACATACAATCTAACTTTCTATGATTTGAACCTCTCCTGTGAGTTTAGTTTTAGATTCCGATGCTTCACTTCAGGTTTACTGTATCACTTGGAAGTTCTTATTGACGATGAAACACAGAAATTGCATCCGAATTTAATACAAAAGGCACAATGCCGGCTTAAGTAAAAGAGGACTGACACTCTCAATTTCTACGATTTGAACCTCTCCTGTGAGTCCAGTTTTAGATTCCGATGCTTCACTTCAGTTTTACTGTATCCCTTCGACCTTCTTATTGATGATGAAACACAGAAATTGCATCCGAATTTATAACAAAAGTCACAATGCCGTCTTAAGTACAAGAGGACCGACATTCTCACTTTGTACGATTTAAACCTCTCCTGTGAGTCCAGTTTTAGATTCCGATGCTTCACTTCAGGTTTACTGTATACCTTGCACCTTCTTATTGACGATGAAACACAGAAATAGCATGGGAAATAAATTCAAAAGGCACTATGCCGACTTAGGTACAAGAGGACTGACACTCTCACTTTCTATGATATGAACCACTCCTGTGAGTCCACTCTTAGATTCCGATGCTCCACTTCAGGTTTACTGTATACCTTGGACCTTCTTATTGACGATGAAACATAGAAATTGCACCCGAATTTAATACAAAAGGCAGAATGCCGACTTAAGTACAAGAGGACTGACACTCTCACTTTCTATGATATGAACCTCTCCTGTGAGTCCAGTTTTAGATTCCGATGCTTCACTTCAGGTTTACAATATCACTTGGACATTCATAATGACGATGAAACACAGAAATTGCACCTGAATTTTATACAAAAGGCACAATACCGACTTAAGTGCAAGAGGACTGACACTCTCACTTTCTATGATATGAACCTCTCCTGTGAGTCCAGTTTTAGATTCCGATGCTTCACTTCAGACTTACTGTATCCCTTGGACCTTCTTATTGACGATGAAACACAGAAGTTGCATCCGAATTTAATACAAAGTTCACAATGCCGACTTAAGTACAAGAGGACCGACACTTTCACTTTCTATGATATGAACCTCTTCTGTGAGTCCAGTTTTAGATTCCAATGCTTCACTTAGGGTGTACTGTACCCCTTGGCCCTTCTTATTAAAGATGAAACACAGAAATTGCATCCGAATTTAATACAAAAGGCACAATGCCGACTTCAGTACAAGAGGACTGACACTCTCACTTTCGATGATATGAACCTCTCCTGTGAGTCCAGTTTTAGATTCCGATGCTTCACTTCAGGATTACTGTATCCCTTGGACCTTCTTATTGACGATGAAACACAGAAATTGCATCCGAATTTAATGCAAAAGGCACAATGCCGACTTCAGTACAAGAGTACTGACACTCTCACTTTCGATGATATAAACCTCTCCTGTGAGTCCAGTTTTAGATTCCGATGCTTCACTTCAGGATTACTGTATCCCATGGACCTTCTTATTGACGATGAAACCCAGAAATTGCATCCGAATTTAATACAAAAGTCACAATGCCGGCTTAAGTACAAGTGGACTGACACTCTCACTTTGTACGATATGAACCTCTCCTGTGAGTCCAGTTTTAGATTCCGAACCTTCACTTCAGGTGTACTGTAACCCTTGGACCTTCATATTGACGATGAAACACAGAAATTGCATCCGAATTTAATACAAAGGGCAACATGCCGACTTAAGTACAAGAGGACTGACACTCTCACTTTCTATGATATGAACCTCTCCTGTGAGTCCAGTTTTAGATTCCGATGCTTCACTTCAGGTTTACTGTATCACTTGGACGTTCTTATTGACGATGAAACACAGAAATTGCATCCGAATTTAATACAAAAGGCACAATGGCGGCTTAAGTAAAAGAGGACTGACACTCTCAATTTCTATGATTTGAACCTCTCCTGTGAGTCCAGTTTTAGATTCAGAAGCTTCACTTCAGTTTTACTGTATCCCTTCGACCTTCTTATTGATGATGAAACACAGAAATTGCATCCGAATTTATAACAAAAGTCACAATGCCGTCTTAAGTACAAGAGGACCCACACTCTCACTCTCTATGATATGAACCTCTCCTGTGAGTCCAGTTTTAGATTCCGATGCTTCACTTCAGGTTTACTGTATCCCTTGGACCTTCTTATTGACGATGAAACACAGAAATTGCATCCGAATTTAATACAATGGGCACAATGACGACTTAAGTACAAGAGGACTGACACTCTCAATTTCTATGATACGAACCACTCCTGTGAGTCCAGTTTTGGATTCCGATGCTCCACTTCAGGTTTACTGTATACCTTGGACCTTCTTATTGACGATGAAACACAGAAATTGTATCCGAATTTAATACAAAAGGCAAAATGCCGACTTAAGTACAAGAGGACTGTCACTCTCACTTTCTATGATATGAACCTCTCCTGTGAGTCCAGTTTTAGATTCCGATGATTCACTTCAGGTTTACTGTATCCCTTGACCCATCTAATTGACGATGAAACACAGAAATTGCATCCGAATTTAATACAAAAGGCGCAATCCCGACTTAAGTACAA
This sequence comes from Schistocerca serialis cubense, assembly GCF_023864345.2. NCBI lineage: Eukaryota > Metazoa > Arthropoda > Insecta > Orthoptera > Acrididae > Schistocerca > Schistocerca serialis. The sequence goes on along the minus strand of NC_064647.1, from coordinate 20,382,268 downwards.
GAGGACTGACACTCCCACTTTCTATGATATGAACCTTTCCTGTGAGTCCAATTTTGGATTCCGATGCTTCACTTCAGGTTTACTGTATCCCTTGGACCTTCTTATTGACGATGAAACTCAGAAATGGCATCCGAAATTAATACAAAAGGCACAATGTCGACTTCAGTACAAGAGGACTGACACTCTTACTTTCTATTATATAAACCTCTCCTGTGAGTTCAGTTTTAGATTCCGATGCTTCACTTCAGGTTTACAGTATCCCTTGGACATTCTTAATGACGATGAAACACAGAAATTGCACCCGAATTTTATACTAAAGGCACAATACCGACTTAAGTGCAAGAGGACTGACACTCTCACTTTCTATGATATGAACCTCTCCTGTGAGTCCAGTTTTAGATTCCGATGCTTCCCTTCAGGTTTACTGTATCCCTTGGACCTTCTTATTGACGATCAAACACAGAAGTTGCATCCGAATATAATACAAAGTTCACAATGGCGAGTTAAGTAAAAGAGGACTGACACTCTAACTTTCTATGACACGAACCTCTCCTGTGAGTACAGTTTTAGATTCCGATGTTTCACTTCAGGTTTACTGTATCCCTTGGACCTTCTTATTGACGATGACACACAGAAATTGCATCCGAATTTAATACAAAAGTCACAATGCCGAATTAAGTACAAGAGGACTGACACTTTCACTTTCTATGATATGAACCTCTCCTGTTTTAGATTCCAATGCTTCACTTAGGGTTTACTGTATCCCTTGGCCCTTCTTATTAAAGATGAAACACAGAAATTGCATCCGAATTTAATACAAAAGGCACAATGCCGTCTTCAGTAAAAGAGGACTGACACTCTCATTTTCGATGATATGAACCTCTCCTGTGAGTCCAGTTTTAGATTCCGATGCTTCACTTCAGGATTACTGTATCCCTTGGACCTTCTTATTGACGATGAAACACAGAAATTGCATCCGAATTTAATACAAATGCACAATGCCGACTTAAGTACAAGAGGACTGCCACTCTCACTATCTGTGATTTGAACCTCTCCTGTGAGTCCAGTTTAAGATTCCGATGCTTCACTTCAGGTTTACTGTATCCCTTGGGCCTTCGTATTGACGATGAAACACAGAAATTGCATCTGAATTTAATACCAAAAGCACAATGCCGACTTATGTACAAGAGGACTTACACTCTCACTTTCTATGATTTGAACCTCTCCTGTGAGTCCAGTTTTAGATTCCGATGCTTCACTTAAGGTTTACTGTATACCTTGCACCTTCTTATTGACGATGAAACACAGAAATTGCATCGGAATTAAATTCAAGAGGCACAATGCCGACTTAAGTACAAGATGACAGACACTCTAACTTTCTATGATTTGAACCACTCCGGAGGGTCCAGTTTTAGATTCCGATTCTTGACTTCAGGTTTACTGTATCACTTAGACCTTCTTATTGACGATGAAACACAGAAATTGCATCCGAATTTAATACAAAAGTCACAACGCCGACTTAAGCACAAGAGGACCGACACTCTCACTCTCTATGATATGAACCTCTACTGTGAATCCAGTTTTAGATTCCGATGCTTCACTTCAGGTTTACTGTATCCCTTGGACCTTCTTATTGACGATGAAACACAGAAATTGCATCCGAATTAAATACAAAGGGCACAATGCCGACTTAAGTACAAGAGGACTGACACTCTCACTTTCTATGATATGAACCTCTCCTGTGAGTCCAGTTTTAGATTCCGATGCTCCACTTCAGGTTTACTGTATCCCTTGGACTTTCTTATTGTCGATGAAACACAGGAGTTGCATCCGAATTTCATACAAAAGTCAAAATGCCGACTTAAGTACAAGAGGACCGACACTCTCATTTTCTATGATATGAACCTCTCCTGTGAGTCCAGTTTTAGATTCCGATGCTTCACTTCAGGTTTACTGTATCCCTGGTACGTTCTTATTGACGATGAAACACAGACATTGCATCCGAATTTAATACAAAAAGCACAATGCCGACTTAAGTACAAGAGGACTAACACTCTCACTTTCTATGATATGAGCCTCTCCTGAGAGTCCAGATTTAGATTCCGATGCTTCACTTCACGTTCATTGTATTCCTTGGACCTTCTTATTGACGATGAAACACAGAAATTGCATCCGAATGTAATACAAAAGGCACAATGCTAACTTAAGTACAAGAGAACCGACACTCTCACTTTCTATGATATGAACCTCTCCTGTGAGTCCAGCTTTAGATTCCGATGCCTCACTTCATGTTTACCGTATCCCTTGGACCTTCTTATTGACGATGAAACACAGAAATTGCATCCGAATTTAATACAAAAGTCACAATGCCGACTTAAGTACAAGAGTACTGACACTCTCACTCTCTATGATATGAACCTGTCCTGTGAGTCCAGTTTTAGATTCCGATGCTTCCCTTCAGTTTTACTGTATCCCTTGGACCATCTTATTGACGATGAAACATAAAAATTGCACCCGAATTTAATACAAAAGGCACAATGCCGACTTAAGTACAAGAGGACTGACACTCTCACTTTCTATGATATGAACCTCTCCTGTGAGTCCAGTTTTAGATTCCGATGCCTCACTTCAGGTTTACTGTATCCCTTGGACCTTCGTATTGACGATGAAACACAGAAATTGCATCTGAATTTAATACCAAAGGCACAATGCCGACTTAAGTACAAGAGGACTTACACTCTCACTTTCTATGATTTGAACCTCTCCTGTGAGTCCAGTTTTAGATTCCGATGCTTCACATAAGGTTTACTGTATACCTTGCACCTTCTTATTGACGATGAAACACAGAAATTGCATCGGAATTAAATTCAAGAGGCACAATGCCGACTTGAGTACAAGATGACAGACACTCTAACTTTCTATGATTTGAACCACTCCGGAGGGTCCAGTTTTAGATTCCGATTCTTGACTTCAGGTTTACTGTATCACTTAGACCTTCTTATTGACGATGAAACACAGAAATTGCATCCGAATTTAATAAAAAGTCACAACGCCGACTTAAGTACAAGAGGACCGACACTCTCACTCTCTATGATATGAACCTCTACTGTGAATCCAGTTTTAGATTCCGATGCTTCACTTCAGGTTTACTGTATCCCTTGGACCTTCTTATTGACGATGAAACACAGAAATTGCATCCGAATTAAATACAAAGGGCACAATGCCGACTTAAGTACAAGAGGCATGACACTCTCACTTTCTATGATATGAACCTCTCCTGTGAGTCCAGTTTTAGATTCCGATGCTCCACTTCAGGTTTACTGTATCCCTTGGACTTTCTTATTGTCGATGAAACACAGGAGTTGCATCCGAATTTCATACAAAAGTCAAAATGCCGACTTAAGTACAAGAGGACCGACACTCTCATTTTCTATGATATGAACCTCTCCTGTGAGTCCAGTTTTAGATTCCGATGCTTCACTTCAGGTTTACTGTATCCCTGGTACCTTCTTATTGACGATGAAACACAGACATAGCATCCGAATTTAATACAAAAAGCACAATGCCGACTTAAGTACAAGAGGACTGACACTCTCACTTTCTATGATATGAGCCTCTCCTGAGAGTCCAGATTTAGATTCCGATGCTTCACTTCACGTTCATTGTATTCCTTGGACCTTCTTATTGACGATGAAACACAGAAATTGCATCCGAATGTAATACAAAAGGCACAATGCTAACTTAAGTACAAGAGAACCGACACTCTCACTTTCTATGATATGAACCTCTCCTGTGAGTCCAGCTTTAGATTCCGATGCCTCACTTCATGTTTACCGTATCCCTTGGACCTTCTTATTGACGATGAAACACAGAAATTGCATCCGAATTTAATACAAAAGTCACAATGCCGACTTAAGTACAAGAGTACTGACACTCTCACTCCCTATGATATGAACCTGTCCTGTGAGTCCAGTTTTAGATTCCGATGCTTCCCTTCAGTTTTACTGTATCCCTTGGACCTTCTTATTGACGATGAAACATAAAAATTGCACCCGAATTTAATACAAAAGGCACAATGCCGACTTAAGTACAAGAGGACTGACACTCTCACTTTCTATGATATGAACCTCTCCTGTGAGTCCAGTTTTAGATTCCGATGCCTCACTTCAGGTTTACTGTATGCCTTGGACCTTCTTATTGACGATGAAACATAAAAATTGCATCCGAATTTAATACAAAAGGCACAATGCCGACTTAAGTACAAGAGGACTGTCACTCTCAGTTTCTATGATATGAACCTCTCCTGTGAGTCGAGTTTTAGATTCCGATGCTTCACTTCAGGTTTACTGTATCCCTTGGGCCTTCTTATTGACGATGAAACACGGAAATGGAATCCGAATTTAATACAAAAGGCACAATGCCGACTTAAGTTCAAGAGGACTGACACTCTTACGTTCTATTATATGAACCTCTCCTGTGAGTCCAGTTTTAGATTCCGATGCTTCACTTCAGGTTTACTGTATCCCATGGTCCTTCTTAATGACGATGAAACACAGAAATTGCACCTGAATTTAATACAAAAGGCACAATGCCGACTTAAGTACAAGGGGATTGACACTCTCACTTTCTATGATATGAACCTCTTCTGTGAGTCCAGTTTTAGATTCCGATGCCTCACTTCAGGTTAACTGTATCCCTTGGACCTTCTTATTGACGATGAAACACAGAAATGGCATCCGAATTTAATACAAAGGTCACAATGCCGACATAAATACAAGAGGACTGACACTCTCACTTTCTATGATATGAACCTCTCCTGCGAGTCCAGTTTTAGATTCCGATGCTTCACTTCAGGTTTTCTGTATCCCTTGGACCTTCTTATTGACGATGAAACACAGAAATTGCATCCGAAGTTAATACAAAAGGCATAAATCCGACTTAAGTACAAGAGGACTGACACTATCACTTTCTATGATATGAACCTCTCCTGTGAGTCCAGTATAGATTCCGATGCTTCACTTAGGGTTTACTGTATCCCTTGGCCCTTCTTATTATAGATGAAACACAGAAATTGCATTCGAATTTAATACAAAAGGCAAAATGCCGACTTCAGTACAAGAGGACTGACACTGTCACTTTCGATGATATGAACCTCTCCTGTGAGTCCAGTTTTATATTCCGATGCTTCACTTCAGGTTTACTGTATCCCTTGGACCTTCTTATTGACGATGAAACACAGAAATTGCATCCGAATTTAATACAAAAGACACAATGCCGGCTTAAGTACAAGTGGACTGACACTCTCACTTTGTACGATATGAACCTCTCCTGTGAGTCCAGTTTTAGATTCCGATGCTTCACTTCAGGTGTAGTGTAACCCTTGGACCTTCTTATTGACGATGCAACACAGAAATTGCATCCGCATTTAAAACAAAAGTAACAATGCCGACTTAAGTACAAGAGGACTGACACTCTTACTTTCTATGATATGAACCTCTCCTGTGAGTCCAGTTTTAGATTCCGATGCTTCACTTCAGGTGTACAGTAACCCTTGGACCTTCTTATTGACGATGCAACACAGAAATTGCATCCGAATTTAAAACAAAAGGCACAATGCCGACTTAAGTACAAGTGGACTGACACTCTTACTCTCTATGATATGAACCTCTCCTGTGAGTCCAGTTTTAGATTCCGATGCTTCACTTCAGGTTTACTGTATCCCTTGGACCTTCTTATTAACGATGAAACACAGAAATGGCATCCGAATTTAATACAATAGGCACAATGCCGACTTAAGTACAAGAGGACTGACACTCTCACTATCTGTGATTTGAACCTCTCCTGTGAGTACAGTTTAAGATTCCGATGCTTCACTTCAGGTTTACTGTATCCCTTGGACCTTCTTATTGACGATGAAACACAGACATTGCATCCGAATTTAATACAAAAGGCACAATGCCGACTTAAGTACAAGAGGACTTACACTTTCACTTTCTATGATTTGAACCTCTCCTGTGAGTCCAGTTTTAGATTCCGATGCTTCACTTAAGGTTTACTGTATACCTTGCACCTTCTTATTGACGATGAAACACATAAATTGCATCGGAATTAAATTCAAAAGGCACAATGACGACTTAAGTACAAGAGGACAGACACTCTAACTTTCTATGATTTGAACCACTCCTGTGAGTCCAGTTTTAGTTTCCGATGCTTGACTTCATGTTTACTGTATCACTTAGACCTTCTTATTGACGATGAAACACAGAAATTGCATCCGAATTTAATACAAAAGTCACAATGCCGACTTAAGTACAAGAGGACCGACACTCTCACTCTCTATGATATTGACCTCTCCTGTGAGTCCAGTTTTAGATTCCGATGCTTCACTTCAGGTTTACTGTATCCCTTGAGCCTTCTTATTGTCGATGAAACTCAGGAATTGCATCCGGATTTCATACCAAAGGCAGAATGCCGACTTAAGTACAAGAGGACTGACACTCTCACTTTCTATGATATGAACCTCTCCTGTAAGTCCAGTTTTAGATTCCGATGCTTCACTTCAATTTTACTGTATCCCTTGGACCTTCTTATTGACGATGAAACCCAGAAATTGCATCCGAATTTAATACAAAAGTCACAATGCCGGCTTAAGTACAAGTGGACTGACACTCTCACTTTGTACCATATGAACCTCTCCTGTGAGTCCAGTTTGAGATTCCGAAGCTTCACTACAGGTGTACTGCAACACTTGGTCCTTCTTATTGACGATGAAACACAGAAATTGCATCCGAATTTAATACAAAAGGCACAATGCCGACTTAAGTACAAGAGGACTGACACTCTTACTTCCTATGTTCTGAACCTCTGCTGTGAGTCCAGTTTCAGATTCCGATGCTTCACTTCAGGTTTACTGTATCCCTTGGACCTTCTTATTGACGATGAAACACAGAAATTGCATCCGAATTTACTACAAAAGACACAATGCCGACTTAAGTACAAGAGGACTGACACTCTCACCTTCTATGATATGAACCTCTCCTGTGAGTCCAGTTTTAGATACCGATGCTTCACTTCAGGTTTACTGTATCCCTTGGACCATCTTATTGACGATGAAACACAGAAATTTCGTCCGAATTTAATACAAAAGGCACAATGCCGACTTAAATACAAAAGGACTGACACTCTAACTTTCTATGATATGAACCTCTCCTGTGAGTCCAGTTTTAGATTCCAATGATTCACTTCAGGTTTACTGTATCCATTGGACTTTCGACTTGACGATGAAACACAGAAATTGCATCCGAATTTAATACAAAAAGCACAATGCCGACTTAAGTACAAGAGGACTGACACTCTAACTTTCTATGATTTGCACCTCTCCTGTGAGTCCAGTTTTAGATTCCGATGCTGTACTTCAGGTTTACTGTATACCGTGGACCTTCTTATTGACGATGAAACACCGATATTGCATCAGAATTAAATTCAAAATGCACAATGCCGACATAATTACTAGAAGACTGACACTCTAACTTTCAATGATTTGATCCTCTCCTGTGTGTCCAGTTTTAGATTCCGATGCTTCACTTCAGGTTTAGTGTATACCTTGGACCTTCGCATTGACGAAGAAACACAGAAATTGCATCGGAATTAAATTCAAAAGGCAAAATGCCGACTTAAGTACATGAGGACTTCCACTCTAACTTTCTATGATTCAAACCTCTCCTGTGAGTCCAGTTTTTGATTCCGATGCTTCACTCCTGGTTTACTGCATTCCTTGGACCTTCTTACTGACGATGAAGCACAGAAATTGCATCTGAATTTAATACAAAAGTCACAATGCCGACTTAAGTACAGGAGGACTGACACTTTAACTTTCTATGATTTGATCCTCTCCTGTGACTATAGTTTTAGATTCCGATGCTTCACTTCAGGTTAACTGTATACCTCGGACCTTCTTATTGACGATGAATCACAGAAATTGCATCCGAATATAATACAAAATCACAATGCCGACTAAAGTACAAGAGGACTGACACTCTCACTTTCTATGATTAGTACCTCTCCTGTGAGTCCAGTTTTAGATTCCGATGCTTCACTTCAGGTTTACTGTATACCTTGCACCTTCTTATTGACGTGGAAACACAGAAATTGCATCAGAATTAAATTCAAAAGGCACAATGCCGACTTAAGTACAAGCGGACTGACACTCTAACTGTCTATGATTTGAACCTCTCCTGTAAGTCCAGTTTTAGTTTCCGATGCTTCACTTCAAGTTTACTGTATCCCTTGGACCTTCTTATTGACGATGAAACACAGAATTTGCATCCGAAATTAATACAAAAGGCACAATGCCGACTTAAGTACAAGTGGACTGACACTCTAACTCTCTATGATTTAAACCTCTCCTGTGAGTCCAGTTTTGGTTTCCGATGCTTCACTTCAGGTTTACTGTATCCCTTGGACCTTCTTATTGACGATGGAACACAGAAATTGCATCCGAATTTAATACAAAAGGCACAATGCCGACTTAAATTCAAGAGGACTGACACTCTCACTATCTATGATTTGAAACTCTCCTGTGAGTCCAGTTTAAGATTCCGATGCTTCACTTCAGGTTTACTGTATCCGTTGGACCTTCGTATTGACGACGAAACACAGAAATTGCATATGAATTTAATACAAAAGGCACAATGCCGACTTAAGTACAAGAGGACTTACACTCTCACTTTCTATGATTTGAACCTCTCCTGTGAGTCCAGTTTTAGATTCCGATGCTTCACTTCGGGTTTACTGTATACCTTGCACCTTCTTATTGACGATGAAACACAGAAATTGCATGGGGATTAATTTCAAAAGGCACAATGCCAACATAAGTACAAGAGGACATACAATCTAACTTTCTATGATTTGAACCTCTCCTGTGAGTCCAGTTTTAGATACCGATGCTTCACTTCAGTTTTACTGTATCCCTGGGACCTTCTTATTGATGATGAAACACAGAAATTGCATCCGAATTTATAACAAAAGTCACAATGCCGATTTAAGTACAAGATGACCGACACTCTCACTCTCTATGATATGAACCTCTCCTGTTAGTCCAGTTTTAGATACCGATGTTTCACTTCAGGTTTACTGTATCCCTAGGACCTTCTTATTGACGATGAAACACAGAAATTGCAAACTGAATTTAATACAAAGGGCACAATGCCGACTTAAGTACAAGAGGACTGACACTCTCACTTTCTATGATATGAACCTCTCCTGTGAGTCCAGTTTTAGATTCCGAAGCTTCACTTCAGGTTTACTGTATCCCTTGGACCTTCTTATTGACGATGAACCACAGAAATTGCATCCGAATTTAATACAAAAGGCACTATGCCGACTTAAGTACAAGCGCACTGACACTCTCATTTTCTATGATATGAACCTCTCCTGTGAGTCCAGTTTTGGATTCCGATGCTTCACTTCAGGTTTACAGTATCCCTTGGACCTTCTTAATGACGATGAAACACAGAAATTGCACCCGAATTTAATACAAAAGGCACAATGCCGACTTAAGTGCAAGAGGACTGACACTCTCACTTTCTATGATATGAACCTCTCCTGTGAGTCCAGTCTTAGATTCCGATGCTTCACTTCAGGTTTACTGTATCCCTTGGACCTTCTTATTGACGATGAAGCACAGAAATTGCATCTGAATTTAATACAAAAGTCACAATGCCGACTTAAGTACAGGAGGACTGACACTTTAACTTTCTATGATTTGATCCTCTCCTGTGACTATAGTTTTAGATTCCGATGCTTCACTTCAGGTTTACTGTATACCTCGGACCTTCTTATTGACGATGAATCACAGAAATTGCATCCGAATATAATACAAAATCACAATGCCGACTTAAGTACAAGAGGACTGACACTCTCACATTCTATGATTACTACCACTCCTGTGAGTCCAGTTTTAGATTCCGATGCTTCACTTCAGGTTTACTGTATACCTTGCACCTTCTTATTGACGTGGAAACACAGAAATTGCATCGGAATTAAATTCAAAAGGCACAATGCCGACTTAAGTACAAGCGGACTGACACTCTAACTTTCTATGATTTGAACCTCTACTGTAAGTCCAGTTTTAGATACCGATGCTTCACTTCAGGTTTACTGTATCCCTTGGACCTTCTTATTGACGATGAAACACAGAAATTGCATCCGAATTTAATACAAAGGACACAATGCCGACTTAAGTACAAGAGGACTGACACTCTCACTTTCTATGATATGAAACTCTTCTGTGAGTCGAGTTTTAGATTCCGATGCTTCACTTCAGGTTTACTGTATACCTTGGGCCTTCTTATTGACGATGAAACACAGAAGTTGCATCCGAATTTAATACAAAAGCACAATGCCGACTTCAGTACAAGAGGACTGACACTCTTACTTTCTATTATATGAACCTCTCCTGTGAGTCCAGTTTTAGATTCCGATGCTTCACTTCAGGTTTACAGTATCCCTTGGACCTTCTTAATGACGATGAAACACAGAAATTGCACCCGAATTTAATACAAAAGGCACAATGCCGACTTAAGTGCAAGAGGACTGACACTCTCACTTTCTATGATATGAACCTCTCCTGTGAGTCCAGTCTTAGATTCCGATGCTTCACTTCAGGTTTACTGTATCCCTTGGACCTTCTTATTGACGATGAAACACAGAAGTTGCATCCGAATTTAATACAAAGTATACAATGCCGACTTAAGAACAAGTGGACTGACACTCTCACTTTGTACGATTTAAACCTCTCCTGTGAGTCCAGTTTTAGATTCCGATGCTTCACTCCTGGTTTACTGCATACCTTGGACCTTCTTACTGACGATGAAGCACAGAAATTGCATCTGAATTTAATACAAAAGTCACAATGCCGACTTAAGTACAGGAGGACTGACACTTTAACTTTCTATGATTTGATCCTCTCCTGTGACTATAGTTTTAGATTCCGATGCTTCACTTCAGGTTTACTGTATACCTCGGACCTTCTTATTGACGATGAATCACAGAAATTGCATCCGAATATAATACAAAATCACAATGCCGACTTAAGTACAAGAGGACTGACACTCTCACATTCTATGATTACTACCACTCCTGTGAGTCCAGTTTTAGATTCCGATGCTTCACTTCAGGTTTACTGTATACCTTGCACCTTCTTATTGACGTGGAAACACAGAAATTGCATCGGAATTAAATTCAAAAGGCACAATGCCGACTTAAGTACAAGCGGACTGACACTCTAACTTTCTATGATTTGAACCTCTACTGTAAGTCCAGTTTTAGATACCGATGCTTCACTTCAGGTTTACTGTATCCCTTGGACCTTCTTATTGACGATGAAACACAGAAATTGCATCCGAATTTAATACAAATGACACAATGCCGACTTAAGTACAAGAGGACTGACACTTTCACTTTCTATGATTTGAACCTCTCCTGTGAGTTCAGTTTTAGATTCCGATGCTCCACTTCATGTTTACTGTTTCCCTTGGACCTTCTTATTGACGATGAAACACAGAAATTGCATCCGAATTTAATACAAAAGGCACAATGCCGACTTAAGTACAAGAGGACTGACACTCTCACTTTCTATGATATGAACCTCTCCTGTGAGTCCAGTTTTAGATTCCGATGCTTCACTTCAGGTTTACTGTATCCCTTGGACCATCTTATTGACGATGAGACACAGAAATTTCATCCGAATGTAATACAAAAGGCACAATGCCGACTTAAGTACAAGAGGACTGACACTCTAACTTTCTGTGATTTGAACCTCTCCTGTGAGCCCAGTTTTAGATTCCGATGCTGTACTTCAGGTTTACTGTATACCTTGGACCTTCTTATTGACGATGAAACACCTAAATTGCATCAGAATTAAATTCAAAATGCACAATGCCGACTTAATTACTAGAAGACTGACATTCTAACTTTCTATGATTTAAACCTCTCCTGTGAGTCCAGTTTTAGATTTCGATGCTTCACTCCTGGTTTACTGCATACCTTGGACCTTCTTACTGACGATGAAGCACAGAAATTGCATCTGAATTTAATACAAAAGTCACAATGCCGACTTAAGTATAGGAGGACTGACACTTTAACTTTCTATGATTTGATCCTCTCCTGTGACTATAGTTTTTGATTCCGATGCTTCACTTCAGGTTTACTGTATACCTCGGACCTTCTTATTGACGATGAATCACAGAAGTTGCATCCGAATATAATACAAAATCACAATGCCGACTTAAGTGCAAGAGGACTGACATCTCACATTCTATGATTAGTACCTCTCCTGTGAGTCCAGTTTTAGATTCCGATGCTTCACTTCAGGTTTACTGTATCCCTTGGACCATCTTATTGACGATGAGACACAGAAATTTCATCCGAATGTAATACAAAAGGCACAATGCCGACTTAAGTACAAGAGGACTGACACTCTAACTTTCTGGGGTTTGAACCTCTCCTGTGAGCCCAGTTTTAGATTCCGATGCTGTACTTCAGGTTTACTGTATACCTTGGACCTTCTTATTGATGATGAAACACCGAAATTGCATCAGAATTAAATTCAAAATGCACAATGCCGACTTAATTACTAGAAGACTGACACTCTAACTTTCTATGATTTAAACCTCTCCTGTGAGTCCAGTTTTAGATTTCGATGCTTCACTCCTTGTTTACTGCATACCTTGGACCTTCTTACTGACGATGAATCACAGAAATTGCATCCGAATATAATACAAAATCACAATGCCGACTTAAGTACAAGAGGACTGACATCTCACTTTCTATGATTAGTACCTCTCCTGTGAGTTCAGTTTTAGATTCCGATGCTTCACTTCAGGTTTACAGTATACCTTGCACCTTCTTATTGACGTAGAAACACAGAAATTGCATCGGAAATAAATTCAAAAGGCACAATGCCGACTTAAGTACAAGCGGACTGACACTCTAACTTTCTATGATTTGAACCTCTCCTGTGAGTCAAGTTTTAGATTCCGATGCTTCACTTCAGGTTTACTGTATCCCTTGGACCTTCTTATTGACGATGAAACACAGAATTTGCATCCGAAATTAATACAAAGGGCACAATGCCGACTTCAGTACAAGTGGACTGACACTCTAACTCTCTATGATTTAAACCTCTCCTGTGAGTCCAGTTTTGGTTTCCGATGCTTCACTTCAGGTTTACTGTATCCCTTGGACCTTCTCATTGACGATGGAACACAGAGATTGCATCCGAATTTAATACAAAAGGCACAATGCCGACTTAAGTACAAGAGGACTGACACTCCACTTTCTATGATTTGAAACTCTCCTGTGAGTACAGTTTTAGATTCCGATGCTTCACTTCAGGTTTACTGTATCCCTTGGACCTTCTTATTGACGATGAAACACAGAAATTGCATCCGAATTTAATACAAAAGTCACAATGCCGACTTAAGTACAAGAGGACTGACACTCTCACTTTCTATGATATGAACCTCTCCTGTGAGTACAGTTCGAGATTCCGATGCTTCACTTCAGGTTTACTGTATCCCATGGACCTTCTTATTGACGATGAAACCCAGAAATTGCTTCCGAATTTAATACAAAAGGCACAATGCCGGCTTAAGTACAAGTAGACTGACACTCTCACTTTGTACGATTTATACCTCTCCTGTGAGTCCAGTTTTAGATTCCGATGCTTCACTTCAGGTTTACTGCATACCTTGCACCTTCTTATTGACGATGAAACACAGAAATGGCATGGGAATTAAATTCAAAAGGCACTATGCCGACTTAGGTACAATAGGACATACAATCTAACTTTCTATGATTTGAACCTCTCCTGTGAGTTTTGTTTTAGATTCCGATTCTTCACTTCAGGTTTACTGTATCACTTGGACGTTCTTATTGACGATGAAACACAGAAATTGCATCCGAATTTAATACAAAAGGCACAATGCTGGCTTAAGTAAAAGGGGACTGACACTCTCAATTTCTATGATTTGAACCTCTCCTGTGAGTCCAGTTTTAGATTCCGATGCTTCACTTCAGGTTTACTGTATCCCTTGGACCTTCTTATTGACGATGAAACACAGAAATTGCATCCGAATTTAATACAAAAGGCACAATCCCGACTTAAGTACAAGAGGACTGACACTCCCACTTTCTATGATATGAACCTCTCCTGTGAGTCCAATTTTGGATTCAGATGCTTCACTTCAGGTTTACTGTATCCCTTCCACCTTCTTATTGACGATGAAACTCAGAAATTGCATCCGAAATTAATACAAAAGGCACAATGTCAACTTAAGTACATGAGGACTGACACTCTCACTTTCTATGATATGAACCTCTCCTGTGAGTCCAGTTTTAGATTCCGATGCTTCACTTCAGGATTACTGTATCCCTTGGGCCTTGATATTGACGATGAAACACCGAAGTTGCATCCAAATTTAATACAAAAGGCACAATGCCGACTTAAGTACAAGAGGACTGGCACTCTTACTTTCTATTATATAAACCTCCCCTGTGAGTCCAGTTTTAGATTCCTATGCTTCACTTCAGGTTTACAGTATCCCTTGGACATTCTTAATGACGATGAAACACAGAAATTGCACCCGAATTTTATACAAAAGGCACAATGCCGACTTAAGTACAAGAGGACTGAAACTCTCACTTTCTATGATATGAACCTCTCCTGTGAGTCCAGTTTTAGATTCCGATGCTTCACTTCAGGTTTACTGTATCCCTTGGACCATCTTATTGACGATGAGACACAGAAATTGCACCCGAATTTTATACAAAAGGCACAATGCCGACTTAAGTACAAGAGGACTGACACTCTAACTTTCTATGATTTGAACCTCTCCTGTGAGCCCAGTTTTAGATTCCGATGCTGTACTTCAGGTTTACTGTATACCTTAGACCTTCTTATTGACGATGAAACACCGAAATTGCATCAGAATTAAATTCAAAATGCACAGTGCCGACTTAATTACTAGAAGACTGACACTCTAACTTTCTATGATTTAAACCTCTCCTGTGAGTCCAGTTTTAGATTTCGATGCTTCACTCCTGGTTTACTGCATACCTTGGACCTTCTTACTGACGATGAAGCACAGAAATTGCATCTGAATTTAATACAAAAGTCACAATGCCGACTTAAGTATAGGAGGACTGACACTTTAACTTTCTATGATTTGATCCTCTCCTGTGACTATAGTTTTAGATTCCGATGCTTCACTTCAGGTTTACTGTATACCTCGGACCTTCTTATTGACGATGAATCACAGAAGTTGCATCCGAATATAATACAAAATCACAATGCCGACTTAAGTACAAGAGGACTGACATCTCACATTCTATGATTAGTACCTCTCCTGTGAGTCCAGTTTTAGATTCCGATGCTTCACTTCAGGTTTACTGTATACCTTGCACCTTCTTATTGACGTGGAAACACAGAAATTGCATCGGAATTAAATTCAAAAGGCACAATGCCGACTTAAGTACAAGCAGACTGACACTCTAACTTTCTATGATTTGAACCTCTCCTGTGAGTCAAGTTTTAGATTCCGATGCTTCACTTTAGGTTTACTGTATCCCTTGGACCTTCTTATTGACGATGAAACACAGAATTTGCATCCGAAATTAATACAAAAGGCACAATGCCGACTTCAGTACAAGTGGACTGACACTCTAACTCTCTATGATTTAAACCTCTCCTGTGAGTTCAGTTTTGGTTTCCGATGCTTCACTTCAGGTTTACTGTATTCCTTGGACCTTCTTATTGACGATGGAACACAGAGATTGCATCCGAATTTAATACAAAAGGCACAATGCCGACTTAAGTACTAGAGGACTGACACTCTCACTTTCTATGATTTGAACCTCTCCTGTGAGTCCAGTTTATGATTCCGATGCTTCACTTCAGGTTTACTGTATCCGATGGACCTTCGTATTGACGATGAAACACAGAAATTGCATCTGAATTTAATACAAAAGGCACAATGCCGACTTAAGTACAAGAGGACCGACACTCTCGCTATCTATGTTATGAACGTCTCCTGTGAGTCCAGTTTTAGATTCCGATGCTTCACTTCAGGTTTACTGTATCCCTTGGACCTTCTTATTGACGATGAAACACAGACATTGCATCCGAATTTAATACAAAGGGCACAATGCCGACTTCAGTACAAGAGGACTGACACTCTCACTTTCTATGATATGAACCTCTCTTGTCAGTCCAGTTTTAGATTCCGATGCTCCACTTCAGGTTTACTGTATACCTTGGACCTTGTTATTGACGATGAAACACAGAAATTACATCCGAATTTAATACAAAAGGCAAAATGCCGACTTAAGTACAAGAGGATTGACACTCTCAGTTTCTATGATATGAACCTCTCCTGTGAGTCCAATTTTAGATTCCGATGCTTCACTTCAGGTTTACTGTATCCCTTGGACCTTCTTATTGACGATGAAACACAGAAATTGCATCCGAATTTAATACAAAATGCAGAATGCCGACGTAAGTACAAGAGGACTGACACTCTCACTTACTATGATATGAACCTCTCCTCTGAGTCCAGTTTTGGATTCCGATGCTTCACTTCAGGTTTACTTTATCCCTTCGACCTTCTTATTGACGATGAAACACAGAAATTGCATCCGAAATTAATACAAAAGGCACAATGTCGACTTAAGTACAAGAGGACTGACACTCTCACTTTCTATGATATGAACCTCTCCTGTGAGTCGAGTTTTAGATTCCGATGCTTCACTTCAGGTTTACTGTATCCCTTGGGCCTTCTTATTGACGATGAAACACAGAAGTTGCATCCGAATTTAATACAAGGTATACAATGCCGACTTAAGTACAAGAGGACTGGCACTCTCACTTTCTATGATACGAACCTCTCCTGTGAGTACAGTTTTAGATTCCGATGCGTCACTTCAGGTTTACTGTATCCCTTGGACCTTCTTATTGACGATGAAACACAGAAACTGCATCCGAATTTAATACAAAAGTCACAATGCCGACTTAAGTACAAGAGGACAGACACTCTCACTTTCTATGATATGAACCTCTCCTGTGAGTACAGTTCTAGATTCCGATGCTTCACTTCAGGTTTACTGTATCCCATGGACCTTCTTATTGACGATGAAACCCAGAAATTGCTTCCGAATTTAATACAAAAGTCACAATGCCGGCTTAAGTACAAGTAGACTGACACTCTCACTTTGTACGATTTAAACCTCTCCTGTGAGTCCAGTTTTAGATTCCGATGCTTCACTTCAGGTTTACTGTATACCTTGCACCTTCTTATTGACGATGAAACACAGAAATAGCATGGGAATTAAATTCAAAAGGCACTATGCCGACTTAGGTACAATAGGACATACAATCTAACTTTCTATGTTTTGAACCTCTCCTGTGAGTTTTGTTTTAGATTCCGATGCTTCACTTCAGGTTTACTGTATCACTTGGACGTTCTTATTGACGATGAAACACAGAAATTGCATCCGAATTTAATACAAAAGGCAAAATGCCGACTTAAGTACAAGAGGACTAACACTCTCACTTTCTATGTTATGAACCTCTCCTGTGAGTCCAGTTTTAGATTCCGATGCTTCACTTCAGGTTTACTGTATCCCTTGGACCTTCTTATTGACGATGAAACACAGAAATTGCATCCGAATTTAATATAAAAGGCACAATCCCGACTTAAGTACAAGAGGACTGACACTCCCACTTTCTATGATATGAACCTCTCCTGTGAGTCCAATTTTGGATTCCGATGCTTCACTTCAGGTTTATTGTATCCCTTAGACCTTCTTATTGACGATGAAACTCAGAAATTGCATCCGAAATTAATACAAAAGGCACAATGTCAACTTAAGTACAAGAGGACTGACACTCTCACTTTCTATGATATGAACCTCTCCTGAGTGTCCAGTTATAGATTCCGATGCTTCACTTGAGGATTACTGTATCCCTTGGGCCTTGTTATTGACGATGAAACACAGAAGTTGCATCCAAATTTAATACAAAAGGCACAATGCCGACTTAAGTACAAGAGGACTGACACTCTTACTTTGTATTATATAAACCTCTCCTGTGAGTCCAGTTTTAGATACCGATGCTTCACTTCAGGTTTACAGTATCCCTTGGACATTCTTAATGACGATGAAACACAGAAATTGCACCCGAATTTTATACAAAAGGCACAATACCGACTTAAGTGCAAGAGGACTGACACTCTCACTTTCTATGATATGAACCTCTCCTGTGAGTCCAGTTTTAGATTCCGATGCTTCACTTCAGGCTTACTGTATCCCTTGGACCTTCTTATTGACAATGAAACACAGAAGTTGCATCCGAATTTAATACAATGTTCACAATGCCGACTTAAGTACAAGAGGACTGACACTCTAACTTTCTATGATACGAACCTCTCCTGTGAGTACAGTTTTAGATTCCAATGCTTCACTTAGGGTTTACTGTATCCCTTGGCCCTTCTTATTAAAGATGAAACACAGAAATTGCATCCGAATTTAATACAAAAGGCACAATGCCGACTTCAGTACAAGAGGACTGACACTCTCACTTTCGATGATATGAACCTCTCCTGTGAGTCCAGTTTTAGATTCCGAACCTTCACTTCAGGTGTACTGTAACCCTTGGATCTTCATATTGACGATGAAACACATTAATTGCATCCGAATTTAATACAAAAGGCACAATGCCGACTTAAGTACAAGAGGACTGACACTCTTACTTTCTATGATATGAACCTCTCCTGTCAGTCCAGTTCTAGTTTTCGATGCTTCACTTCAGGTTTACTGTATACCTCGGACCTTCTTATTGACGATGAAACATAGGAATTGCATACGAAATTAATACAAAAGGCACAATGTCGACTTCAGTACAAGAGGACTGACACTCTTACTTTCTATTATATAAACCTCTCCTGTGAGTTCAGTTTTAGATTCCGATGCTTCATTTCAGGTTTACAGTATCCCTTGGACATTCTTAATGACGATGAAAGACAGAAATTGCACCCGAATTTTATACAAAAGGCACAATACCGACTTAAGTGCTAGAGGACTGACACTCTCACTTTCTATGATATGAACCTCTCCTGTGAGTCCAGGTTTAGATTCCGATGCTTCACTTCAGGTTTATGTATCCCTTGGACCTTCTTATTGACGATGAAACACAGAAGTTGCATCCGAATATAATACAAAGTTCACAATGGCGACTTAAGTAAAAGAGGACTGACACTCTAAATTTCTATGATACGAACCTCTTTTGTGAGTACAGTTTTAGATTCCGATGCTTCATTTCAGGTTTACTGTATCCCGTGGACCTTCTTATTGACGATGACACACAGAAATTGCATACGAATTTAATACAAAAGTCACAATGCCGACTTAAGTACAAGAGGACTGACACTTTCACTTTCTATGATATGAACCTCTCCTGTGAGTACAGTTTTAGATTCCAATGCTTCACTTAGGGTTTACTGTATCCCTTGGCCATTCTTATTAAAGATGAAACACAGAAATTGCATCCGAATTTAATACAAAAGGCACAATGCCGTCTTCAGTACAAGAGAACTGATACTCTCACTTTCGATGATATGAACCTCTCCTGTGAGTCCTGTTTTAGATTCCGATGCTTCACTTCAGGATTACTGTATCCCTTGGGCCTTCTTATTGACGATGAAACACAGAAATTGCATCCGAATTTAATACAAAAGGCACAATGCCGACTTAAGTACAAGAGGACTGACACTCTCACTATCTGTGATTTGAACCTCTCCTGTGAGTCCAGTTTAAGATTCCGATGCTTCACTTCAGGTATACTGTATCCCTTGGACCTTCGTATTGACGATGAAACACAGAAATTGCATCTGAATTTAATACAAAAGGCACAATGCCGACTTAAGTACAAGAGGACTTGCACTCTCACTTTCTATGATTTGAACCTCTCCTGCGAGTCCGGTTTTAGATTCCGATGCTTCGCTTAAGGTTTACTGTATACCTTGCACCTTCTTATTGACGATGAAACACAGAAATAGCATGGGAATTAAATTCAAAAGGCACTATGCCGACTTAGGTACAATTGGACATACAATCTAAGTTTCTATGATTTGAACCTCTCCTGTGAGTTTTGTTTTAGATTCCGATGCTTCACTTCAGGTTTGCTGTATCACTTGGACGTTCTTATTGACGATGAAACACAGAAATTGCATCCGAATTTAATACAAAAGGCACAATGCCGGCTTAAGTAAAAGAGGACTGACACTCACAATTTCTATGATTTGAACCTCTCCTGTGAGTCCAGTTTTAGATTCCGATGCTTCACTTCAGTTTTACTGTATCCCTTCGACCTTCTTATTAATGATGAAACACAGAAATTGCATCGGAATTTATAACAAAAGTCACAATGCCGTCTTAAGTCAAGAGGACCGACACTCTCACTCTCTATGATATGAACCTCTCCTGTGAGTCCAGTTTTAGATTCCGATGCTTCACTTCAGGTTTACTGTATCCCTTGGACCTTCTTATTGACGATGAAACACAGAAATTGCATCCGAATTTAATACAAAGGGCACAATGCCGACTTAAGTACAAGAGGACTGACACTCTCACTTTCTATGATATGAACCACTCCTGTGAGTCCACTTTTAGATGCCGATGCTCCACTTCAGGTTTACTGTATACCTTGGACCTTCTTATTGACGATGAAACACAGAAATTGCATCCGAATTTAATACAAAAGGCAAAATGCCGACTTAAGTACAAGAGGACTGACACTCTCACTTTCTATGTTATGAACCTCTCCTGTGAGTCCAGTTTTAGATTCCGATGCTTCACTTCAGGTTTACTGTATCCCTTGGACCTTCTTATTGACGATGAAACACAGAAATTGCATCCGAATTTAATACAAAAGGCACAATCCCGACTTAAGTACAAGAGGACTGACACTCCCACTTTCTATGATATGAACCTCTCCTGTGGGTCCAATTTTGGATTCCGATGCTTCACTTCAGGTTTACTGTATCCCTTAGACCTTCTTATTGACGATGAAACTCAGAAATTGCATCCGAAATTAATACAAAAAGCACAATGTCAACTTCAGTACAAGAGGACTGACACTCTCACTTTCTATGATATGAACCTCTCCTGAGTGTCCAGTTATAGATTCCGATGCTTCACTTCAGGATTACTGTATCCCTTGGGCCTTGTTATTGACGATGAAACACAGAAGTTGCATTCAAATTTAATACTAAAGGCACAATGCCGACTTAAGTACAAGAAGACTGACACTCTTACTTTCTATTATATAAACCTCTCCTGTGAGTCCAGTTTTAGATTCCAATGCTTCACTTAGGGTTTACTGTATCCCTTGGTCCTTCTTATTGACGATGAAACACAGAAATTGCATCCGAATTTAATACAAAAGTCACAATGGCGACTTAAGTACAAAAGGACTGACACTTTCACTTTCTATGATATGAACCTCTTCTGTGAGTCCAGTTTTAGATTCCAATGCTTCACTTAGGGTTTACTGTATCCCTTGGCCATACTTATTAAAGATGAAACACAGAAATTGCATCCGAATTAAATACAAAAGGCACAATGCCGACTTCAGTACAAGAGGACTGACACTCTCACTTTCGATGATATGAATATCTCCAGTGAGTCCTGTTTTAGATTCCGAACCTTCACTTCAGGTGTACTGTAACCCTTGGACCTTCATATTGACGATGAAACACAATAATTGCATCCGAATTTAATACAAAAGGCACAATGCCGACTTAAGTACAAGAGGACTGACACTCTTACTTTCTATGATATGAACCTCACCTGTCAGTCCAGTTCAAGTTTTCGATGCTTCACTTCAGGTTTACTGTATACCTCGGACCTTCTTATTGACGATGAAACACAGGAATTGCATCCGAAATTAATACAAAAGGCACAATGTCGACTTCAGTACAAGAGGTCTGACACTCTTACTTTCTATTATATAAACCTCTCCTGTGAGTTCAGTTTTAGATTCCGATGCTTCACTTCAGGTTTACAGTATCCCTTGGACATTCTTAATGACGATGAAAGACAGAAATTGCACCCGAATTTAATACAAAAGGCACAATGCCGACTTAAGTACAAGAGGACTTACGCTCTCACTTTCTATGATTTGAACCTCTCCTGTGAGTCCGGTTTTAGATTCCGATGCTTCACTTAAGGTTTACTGTATACCTTGCACCTTCTTATTGACGATGAAACACAGAAATTGCATCGGAATTAAATTCAAATGGCACAATGCCGACTTAAGTACAAGATGACAGACACTCTAACTTTCTATGATTTGAACCACTCCTGTGAGTCCAGTTTTAGATTCCGATGCTTGACTTCAGGTTTACTGTATCACTTAGACCTTCTTATTGACGATGAAACACAGAAATTGCATCCGAATTTAATACAAAAGTCACAATGCCGACTTAAGTACAAGAGGATCGACACTCTCACTCTCTATGATATGAACCTCTACTGTGAATCCAGTTTTAGATTCCGATGCTTCACTTCAGGTTTACTGTATCCCTTGGACTTTCTTATTGACGATGAAACACAGAAATTGCATCTGAATTTAATACAAAGGGCACAATGCCGACTTAAGTACAAGAGGACTGACACTCTCACTTTCTATGATATGAACCTCTCCTGTGAGTCCAGTTTTAGATTCCGATGCTTCACTTCAGGTTTACTGTATACCTTGGACCTTCTTATTGACGATGAAACAAAGAAATTGCATCCGAATTTAATACAAAAGTCACAATGCCGACTTAAGTACAAGTGGACTGACACTCTCACTTTCTATGATATGAACCTCTCCTGTGAGTCCTGTTTTAGATTCCGATGCTTCACTTCAGGTTTACTGTATCCCTTGGACCTTATTATTGACGATGAAACACAGAAATTGCATCCGAATTTAATACAAAAGGCACAATGCCGACTTAAGTACAAGAGGACTGACACTATCACTTTCTATGATATGAACCTCTCCAATGAGCCCAGTTTTGGATTCCGATGCTTCACTTTAGGTTTACTGTATCCCTTGGACCTTCTTATTGACGATGAAACATAGAAATTGCATCCGAAATTAATACAAAAGCACAATGCCGACTTAAGTACAAGAAGACTGACACTCTCACTTTCTATCATATGAACCTCTCCTGTGAGTCCAGTTTTAGATTCAGATGCTCCACTTCAGGTTTACTGTATCCCTTGGACTTTCTTATTGTCGATGAAACACAGCAATTGCATCCGAAATTCATACAAAAGTCAAAATGCCGACATAAGTACAAGAGGACTGACACTCTCATTTTCTATGATATGAACCTCTCCTGTGAGTCCAGTTTTAGATTCCGATGCTTCACTTCAGGTTTACTGTATCCCTGGGACCTTCTTCTTGACGATGAAACACAGACATTGCATCCGAATTTAATACAAAAAGCACAATGCCGACTTAAGTACAAGAGGACTGACACTCTCACTTTCTATGATATGAACCTCTCCTGTGAGTCCAGATTTAGATTCCGATGCTTCACTTCACGTTCATTGTATTCCTCGGACCTTCTTATTGTCGATGAAACACAGAAATTGCATCCGAATGTAATACAAAAGGCACAATGCTAACTTAAGTACAAGAGAACCGACACGCTCACTTTCTATGATATGACCCTCTCCTGTGAGTCCAGCTTTAGTTTCCGATGCTACACTTCAGGTTTACCGTATCCCGTGGACCTTCTTATTGACGATGAAACACAGAAATTGCATCCGAATTTAATACAAAAGTCACAATGCCGACTTAAGTACAAGAGTACTGACACTCTCACTCTCTATGATATGAACCTGTCCTGTGAGTCCAGTTTTAGATTCCGATGCTTCCCTTCAGTTTTACTGTATCCCTTGGACCTTCTTATTGACGATGAAACATAGAAATTGCATCCGAATTTAATACAAAAGGCACAATGCCGACTTAAGTACAAGAGGACTGACACTCTCACTTTCTATGATATGAACCTCTCCTGTGAGTCCAGTTTTAGATTCCGATGCTTCTCTTCAGGTTTACTGTATCCCTTGGACCTTCTTATTGACGATGAAACACAGAAATTGCATCCGAATTTAAGACAAAAGGCACAATGCCGACTTAAGTACAAGAGGACTGACACTATCACTTTCTATGATATGAACCTCTCCTATGAGCCCAGTTTTTGATTCCGATGCTTCACTTCAGGTTTACTGTATCCCTTGGACCTTCTTATTGCCGATGAAACACAGAAATTGCATCCGAAATAAATACAAAAGCACAATGCCGACTTAAGTGCAAGAAGACTGACACTCTCACTTTCTATCATATGAACCTCTCCTGTGAGTCCAGTTTTAGATTCCGTTACTCCACTTCAGGTTTACTGTATCCCTTGGACCTTCTTATTGACGATGAAACACAGAAGTTGCATCCGAATTTAATACAAAGTATACAATGCCGACTTAAGTACAAGAGGACTGACACTCTCCCTTTCTATGATACGAACCTCTCCTGTGAGTACAGTTTTAGATTCCGATGCTTCACTTCAGGTTTACTGTATCCCTTGGACCTTCTTATTGACGATGAAACACAGAAATTGTATCCGAATTTAATACTAAAGTCACAATGCCGACTTAAGTACAAGTGGACTGACACTCTCACTTTGTACGATTTAAACCTCTCCTGTGAGTCCAGTTTTAGATTCCGATGCTTCACTTCAGGTTTACTGTATACCTTGCACCTTCTTATTGGCGATGAAACAGAAATAGCATGGGAATTAAATTCAAAAGGCACTATGATGACTTAGGTACAATAGGACATACAATCTAACTTTCTATGATTTGAACCTCTCCTGTGAGTCCAGTTTTAGATTCCGATGCTTCACTTCAGGTTTACTGTATCACTTGGACGTTCTTATTGACGATGAAACACAGAAATTTCATCCGAACTTAATACAAAAGGCACAATGCCGGCTTAAGTAAAAGAGGACTGACACTCTCAATTTCTATGATTTGAACCTCTCCTGTGAGTCTAGTTTTAGATTCCGATGCTTCACTTCAGTTTTACTGTATCCCTTCGACCGTCTTATTGATGATGAAACACAGAAATTGCATCCGAATTTATAACAAAAGTCGCAATGCCGTCTTAAGTACAAGAGGACCGACACTCTCACTCTCTATGATATGAACCTCTCCTGTGAGTCCAGTTTTAGATTCCGATGCTTCACTTCAGGTTTACTGTATCCCTTGGACCTTCTTATTGACGATGAAACACAGAAATTGCATCCGAATTTAATACAATGGGCACAATGCCGACTTAAGTACAAGAGGACTGACACTCTCAATTTCTATGATATGAACCACTCCTGTGAGTCCAGTTTTAGATTCCGACGCTCCACTTCAGGTTTACTGTATACCTTGGACCTTCTTATTGACGATGAAACACAGAAATTGCATCCGAATTTAATACCAAAGGCAAAATGCCGACTTAAGTACAAGAGGACTGACACTCTCACTTTCTATGATATGAACCTCTCCTGTGAGTCCAGTTTTAGATTCCGATGATTCACTTCAGGTTTACTGTATCCCTTGACCCTTCTTATTGACGATGAAACACTGAAATTGCATCCAAATTTAATACAAAAGGTACAATCCCGACTTAAGTAAAAGAGGACTGACACTCCCACTTTCTATGATATGAACCTCTCCTGTGAGTCCAATTTTGGATTCCGATGCTTCACTTCAGGTTTACTGTATCCCTTGGGCCTTGTTATTGACGATGAAACACAGAAGTTGCATCCAAATTTAATACTAAAGGCACAATGCCGACTTAAGTACAAGAGGACTGACACTCTTACTTTCTATTATATAAACCTCTCCTGTGAGTCCAGTTTTAGATTCCGATGCTTCACTTCAGGTTTACAGTATCCCTTGGACATTCTTAATGACGATGAAACACAGAAATTGCACCCGAATTTTATACAAAAGGCACAATACCGACTTAAGTGCAAGAGGACTGACAATCTCACTTTCTATGATATGAACCTCTCCTGTGAGTCCAGTTTCAGATTCCGATGCTTCACTTCAGGCTTACTGTATCCCTTGGACCTTCTTATTGACAATGAAACACAGAAGTTGCATCCGAATTTAATACAAAGTTCACAATGCCGACTTAAGTACAAGAGGACTGACACTCTAACTTTCTATGATACGAACCTCTCCTGTGAGTACAGTTTTAGATTCCGATGCTTCACTTCAGGTTTACTGTATCCCTTGGACCTTCTTATTTACGATGAAACACAGAAATTGCATCCGAATTTAATACAAAAGTCACAATGGCGACTTAAGTACAAGAGGACTGACACTTTCACTTTCTATGATATGAACCTCTTCTGTGAGTCCAGTTTTAGATTCCAATGCTTCACTTAGGGTTTACTGTATCCCTTGGCCCTTCTTATTAAAGATGAAACACAGAAATTGCATCCGAATTTAATACAAAAGGCACAATGCCGACTTCAGTACAAGAGGACTGACACTCTCACTTTCGATGATATGAACCTCTCCTGTGAGTCCAGTTTTAGATTCCGAACCTTCACTTCAGGTGTACTGTAACCCTTGGACCTTCATATTGACGATGAAACACATTAATTGCATCCGAATTTAATACAAAAGGCACAATGCCGACTTAAGTACGAGAGGACTGACACTCTTACTTTCTATGATATGAACCTCTCCTGTCAGTCCAGTTCAAGTTTTCGATGCTTCACTTCAGGTTTACTGTATACCTCGGACCTTCTTATTGACGATGAAACACAGGAATTGCATCCGAAATTAATACATAAGGCACAATGTCGACTTCAGTTCAAGAGGTCTGACACTCTTACTTTCTATTATATAAACCTCTCCTGTGAGTTCAGTTTTAGATTCCGATGCTTCACTTCAGGTTTACAGTATCCCTTGAACATTCTTAATGACGATGAAAGACAGAAATTGCACCCGAATTTTATACAAAAGGCACAATACCGACTTAAGTGCAAGAGGACTGACACTCTCACTTTCTATGATATGAACCTCTCCTGTGAGTCCAGTTTTAGATTCCGATGCTTCACTTCAGGTTTACTGTATCCCTTGGACCTTCTTATTGACGATGAAACACAGAAGCTGCATCCGAATATAATACAAAGTTCACAATGGCGACTTAAGTAAAAGAGGACTGACACTCTAACTTTCTATGATACGAACCTCTCCTGTGAGTACAGTTTTAGATTCCGATGCTTCACTTCAGGTTTACTGTATCCCTTGGACCTTCTTATTGACGATGACACACAGAAATTGCATCCGAATTTAATACAAAGTCACAATGCCGACTTAAGTACAAGAGGACTGACACTTTCACTTTCTATGATATGAACCTCTCCTGTGAGTCCAGTTTTAGATTGCAATGCTTCACTTAGGGTTTACTGTATCCCTTGGCCCTTCTTATTAAAGATGAAACACAGAAATTGCATTCGAATTTAATACAAAAGGCACAATGCCGACTTAAGTACAAGAGGACTGACACTCTCACTATCTGTGATTTGAACCTCTCCTGTGAGTCCAGTTTTAGATTCCGATGCTTCACTTCAGGTTTACTGTATCCCTTGGACCTTCTTATTGACGATGAAACACAGAAATTGCATCCGAATTTAATACAAAAAGCACAATGCCGACTTAAGTACAAGAGGACTGACACTCTCACTATCTGTGATTTGAACCTCTCCTGTGAGTCCAGTTTAAGATTCCGATGCTTCACTTCAGGTTTACTTTATCCCTTGGACCTTCGTATTGACGATGAAACATAGAAATTGCATCTGAATTTAATACAAAAGGCACAATGCCGACTTAAGTACAAGAGGACTTACGCTCTCACTTTCTATGATTTGAACCTCTCCTGTGAGTCTGGTTTTAGATTCCGATGCTTCACTTAAGGTTTACTGTATACCTTGCACCTTCTTATTGACGATGAAACACAGAAATTGCATCGGAATTAAATTCAAAAGGAACAATGCCGCCTTAAGTACAAGATGACAGACACTCTAACTTTCTATGATTTGAACCACTCCTGTGAGTCCAGTTTTAGATTCCGATGCTTGACTTCAGGTTTACTGTATCACTTAGACCTTCTTATTGACGATGAAACACAGAAATTGCATCCGAATTTAATACAAAGGGCACAATGCCGACTTAAGTACAAGAGGACTGACACTCTCACTTTCTATGATATGAACCTCTCCTGTGAGTCCAGTTTTAGATTCCGATGCTTCACTTCAGGTTTACTGTATACCTTGGACCTTCTTATTGACGATGAAACAAAGAAATTGCATCCGAATTTAATACAAAAGTCACAATGCCGACTTAAGTACAAGAGGACTGACACTCTCACTTTCTATGATATGAACCTCTCCTGTGAGTCCAGTTTTAGATTCCGATGCTTCACTTCAGGTTTACTGTATACCTTGGACCTTCTTATTGACGATGAAACAAAGAAATTGCATCCGAATTTAATACAAAAGTCACAATGCCGACTTAAGTACAAGAGGACTGACACTCTCACTTTCTATGATATGAACCTCTCCTGTGAGTCCAGTTTTAGATTCCGATGCTTCACTTCAGGTTTACTGTATACCTTGGACCTTCTTATTGACGATGAAACAAAGAAATTGCATCCGAATTTAATACATAAGTCAGAATGCCGACTTAAGTACAAGAGGACTGACACTCTCACTTTCTATGATATGAACCTCTCCTGTGAGTCCTGTTTTAGATTCCGATGCTTCACTTCAGGTTTACTGTATCCCTTGGACCTTATTATTGACGATGAAACACAGAAATTGCATCCGAATTTAATACAAAAGGCACAATGCCGACTTAAGTACAAGAGGACTGACACTATCACTTTCTATGATATGAACCTCTCCTATGAGCCCAGTTTTGGATTCCGATGCTTCACTTTAGGTTTACTGTATCCCTTGGACCTTCTTATTGACGATGAAACAAAGAAATCGCATCCGAAATTAATACAAAAGCACAATACCGACTTAAGTACAAGAAGACTGACACTCTCACTTTCTATCATATGAACCTCTCCTGTGAGTCCAGTTTTAGATTCCGATGCTCCACTTCAGGTTTACTGTATCCCTTGGACCTTCTTATTGACGATGAAACACAGAAATTGCATCCGAATTTAATACAAAGGGCACAATGCCGACTTAAGTACAAGAGGACTGACACTCACAGTTTCTATGATATGAACCTCTCCTGTGAGTCCAGTTTTAGATTCCGATGCTCCACTTCAGGTTTACTGTATCCCTTGGACTTTCTTATTGTCGATGAAACACAGCAATTGCATCCGAAATTCATACAAAAGTCAAAATGCCAACATAAGTACAAGAGGACTGACACTCTCATTTTCTATGATATGAACCTATCCTGTGAGTCCAGTTTTAGATTCCGATGCTTCACTTCAGGTTTACTGTATCCCTGGGACCTTCTTCTTGACGATGAAACACAGACATTGCATCCGAATTTAATACAAAAAGCACAATGCCGACTTAAGTACAGGAGGACTGACACTCTCACTTTCTATGATATGAACCTCTGCTGTGAGTCCAGATTTAGATTCCGATGCTTCACTTCACGTTCATAGTATTCCTTGGACCTTCTTATTGACGATGAAACACAGAAATTGCATCCGAATGTAATACAAAAGGCACAATGCTAACTTAAGTACAAGAGAACCGACACTCTCACTTTCTATGATATGACCCTCTCCTGTGAGTCCAGCTTTAGTTTCCGATGCTTCACTTCAGGTTTACCGTAGCCCTTGGACCTTCTTATTGACGATGAAACACAGAAATTGCATCCGAATTTAATACAAAAGTCACAATGCCGACTTAAGTACAAGAGTACTGACACTCTCACTCTCTATGATAAGAACCTGTCCTGTGAGTCCAGTATTAGATTCCGATGCTTCCCTTCAGTTTTACTGTATCCCTTGGACCTTCTTATTGACGATGAAACATAGAAATTGCATCCGAATTTAATACAAAAGGCACAATGCCGACTTAAGTACAAGAGGACTGACACTCTTACTTTCTATGATATGAACCTCACCTGTCAGTCCAGTTCAAGTTTTCGATGCTTCACTTCAGGTTTACTGTATACCTCGGACCGTCTAATTGACGATGAAACACAGGAATTGCATCCGAAATTAATACAAAAGGCACAATGTCGACTTCAGTACAAGAGGTCTGACACTCTTACTTTCTATTATATAAACCTCTCCTGTGAGTTCAGTTTTAGATTCCGATGCTTCACTTCAGGTTTACAGTACCCCTTTGGACATTCTTAATGACGATGAAAGACAGAAATTGCACCCGAATTTAATACAAAAGGCACAATACCGACTTAAGTGCAAGAGGACTGACACTCTCACTTTCTATGATATGAACCTCTCCTGTGAGTCCAGTTTTAGATTCCGATGCTTCACTTCAGGTTTACTGTATCCCTTGGACCTTCTTATTGACGATGAAACACAGAAATTGCATCCGAATTTAATACAAAAGGCACAATGCCGACTTAAGTACAAGAGGACTGACACTCTCACTATCTGTGATTTGAACCTCTCCTGTGAGTCCAGTTTAAGATTCCGATGCTTCACTTCAGGTTTACTTTATCCCTTGGACCTTCGTATTGACGATGAAACATAGAAATTGCATCTGAATTTAATACAAAAGGCACAATGCCGACTTAAGTACAAGAGGACTTACGCTCTCACTTTCTATGATTTGAACCTCTCCTGTGAGTCTGGTTTTAGATTCCGATGCTTCACTTAAGGTTTACTGTATACCTTGCACCTTCTTATTGACGATGAAACACAGAAATTGCATCGGAATTAAATTCAAAAGGAACAATGCCGACTTAAGTACAAGATGACAGACACTCTAACTTTCTATGATTTGAACCACTCCTGTGAGTCCAGTTTTAGATTCCGATGCTTGACTTCAGGTTTACTGTATCACTTAGACCTTCTTATTGACGATGAAACACAGAAATTGCATCCGAATTTAATACAAAAGTCACAATGCCGACTTAAGTACAAGAGGATCGACACTCTCACTCTCTATGATATGAACCTCTATTGTGAATCCAGTTTTAGATTCCTTTGCTTCACTTCAGGTTTACTGTATCCCTTGGACTTTCTTATTGACGATGAAACACAGAAATTGCATCTGAATTTAATACAAAGGGCACAATGCCGACTTAAGTACAAGAGGACTGACACTCTCACTTTCTATGATATGAACCTCTCCTGTGAGTCCAGTTTTAGGTTCCGATGCTTCACTTCAGGTTTACTGTATACCTTGGACCTTCTTATTGACGATGAAACAAAGAAATTGCATCCGAATTTAATACAAAAGTCACAATGCCGACTTAAGTACAAGAGGACTGACACTCTCACTTTCTATGATATGAACCTCTCCTGTGAGTCCTGTTTTAGATTCCGATGCTTCACTTCAGGTTTACTGTATCCCTTGGACCTTATTATTGACGATGAAACACAGAAATTGCATCTGAATTTAATACAAAAGGCACAATGCCGACTTAAGTATAAGAGGACTGACACTATCACTTTCTATGATATGAACCTCTCCTATGAGCCCAGTTTTGGATTCCGATGCTTCACTTTAGGTTTACTGTATCCCTTGGACCTTCTTATTGACGATGAAACATAGAAATTGCATCCGAAATTAATACAAAAGCACAATGCCGACTTAAGTACAAGAAGACTGACACTCTCACTTTCTATCATATGAACCTCTCCTGTGAGTCCAGTTTTAGATTCAGATGCTCCACTTCAGGTTTACTGTATCCCTTGGACTTTCTTATTGTCGATGAAACACAGCAATTGCATCCGAAATTCATACAAAAGTCAAAATGCCGACATAAGTACAAGAGGACTGACACTCTCATTTTCTGTGATATGAACCTCTCCTGTGAGTCCAGTTTTAGATTCCGATGCTTCACTTCAGGTTTACTGTATCCCTGGGACCTTCTTCTTGACGATGAAACACAGACATTGCATCCGAATTTAATACAAAAAGCACAATGCCGACTTAAGTACAAGAGGACTGACACTCTCACTTTCTATGATATGAACCTCTCCTGTGAGTCCAGATTTAGATTCCGATGCTTCACTTCACGTTCATTGTATTCCTCGGACCTTCTTATTGTCGATGAAACACAGAAATTGCATCCGAATGTAATACAAAAGGCACAATGCTAACTTAAGTACAAGGGAACCGACACTCTCACTTTCTATGATATGACCCTCTCCTGTGAGTCCAGCTTTAGTTTCCGATGCTACACTTCAGGTTTACCGTATCCCTTGGACCTTCTTATTGACGATGAAACACAGAAATTGCATCCGAATTTAATACAAAAGTCACAATGCCGACTTAAGTACAAGAGTACTGACACTCTCACTCTCTATGATATGAACCTGTCCTGTGAGTCCAGTTTTAGATTCCGATGCTTCCCTTCAGTTTTACTGTATACCTTGGACCTTCTTATTGACGATGAAACATAGAAATTGCATCCGAATTTAATACAAAAGGCACAATGCCGACTTAAGTACAAGAGGACTGACACTCTCACTTTCTATGATATAAACCTCTCCTGTGAGTCCAGTTTTAGATTCCGATGCTTCACTTCAGGTTTACTGTATCCCTTGGACCTTCTTATTGACGATGAAACACAGAAATTGCATCCGAATTTAAGACAAAAGGCACAATGCCGACTTAAGTACAAGAGGACTGACACTATCACTTTCTATGATATGAACCTCTCCTATGAGCCCAGTTTTTGATTCCGATGCTTCACTTCAGGTTTACTGTATCCCTTGGACCTTCTTATTGCCGATGAAACACAGAAATTGCATCCGAAATAAATACAAAAGCACAATGCCGACTTAAGTGCAAGAAGACTGACACTCTCACTTTCTATCATATGAACCTCTCCTGTGAGTCCAGTTTTAGATTCCGTTGCTCCACTTCAGGTTTACTGTATCCCTTGGACCTTCTTATTGACGATGAAACACAGAAGTTGCATCCGAATTTAACACAAAGTATACAATGCCGACTTAAGTACAAGAGGACTGACACTCTCCCTTTCTATGATACGAACCTCTCCTGTGAGTACAGTTTTAGATTCCGATGCTTCACTTCAGGTTTACTGTATCCCTTGGACCTTCTTATTGACGATGAAACACAGAAATTGTATCCGAATTTAATACTAAAGTCACAATGCCGACTTAAGTACAAGAGGACTGACACTCTCACTTTCTATGATATGAACCTCTCCTGTGAGTACAGTTCTAGATTCCGATGCTTCGCTTCAGGTTTACTGTATCCCTTGGACCTTCTTATTGACGATGAAACCCAGAAATTGCTTCCGAATTTAATACAAAAGTCACAAAGACAGCTTAAGTACAAGTGGACTGACACTCTCACTTTGTACGATTTAAACCTCTCCTGTGAGTCCAGTTTTAGATTCCGATGCTTCACTTCAGGTTTACTGTATACCTTGCACCTTCTTATTGGCGATGAAACACAGAAATAGCATGGGAATTAAATTCAAAAGGCACTATGATGACTTAGGTACAATAGGACATACAATCTAACTTTCTATGATTTGAACCTCTCCTGTGAGTCCAGTTTTAGATTCCGATGCTTCACTTCAGGTTTACTGTATCACTTGGACGTTCTTATTGACGATGAAACACAGAAATTTCATCCGAATTTAATACAAAAGGCACAATGCCGTCTTAAGTACAAGAGGACCGACACTCTCACTCTCTATGATATGAACCTCTCCTGTGAGTCCAGTTTTAGATTCCGATGCTTCACTTCAGGTTTACTGTATCCCTTGGACCTTCTTATTGACGATGAAACACAGAAATTGCATCCGAATTTAATACAATGGGCACAATGCCGACTTAAGTACAAGAGGACTGACACTCTCAATTTCTATGATATGAACCACTCCTGTGAGTCCAGTTTTAGATTCCGACGCTCCACTTCAGGTTTACTGTATACCTTGGACCTTCTTATTGACGATGAAACACAGAAATTGCATCCGAATTTAATACAAAAGGCAAAATGCCGACTTAAGTACAAGAGGCCTGACACTCTCACTTTCTATGATATGAACCTCTCCTGTGAGTCCAGTTTTAGATTCCGATGATTCACTTCAGGTTTACTGTATCCCTTGACCCTTCTTATTGACGATGAAACACAGAAATTGCATCCAAATTTAATACAAAAGGTACAATCCCGACTTAAGTAAAAGAGGACTGACACTCCCACTTTCTATGATATGAACCTCTCCTGTGAGTCCAATTTTGGATTCCGATGCTTCACTTCAGGTTTACTGTATCCCTTGGACCTTCTTACTGACGATGAAACTCAGAAATTGCATCCGAAATTAATACAAAAGGAACAATGTCGACTTCAGTACAAGAGGACTGACACTCTTACTTTCTATTATATAAACCTCTCCTGTGAGTTCAGTTTTAGATTCCGATGCTTCACTTCAGGTTTACAGTATCCCTTGGACATTCTTAATGACGATGAAAGACAGAAATTGCACCCGAATTTTATACTAAAGGCACAATACCGACTTAAGTGCAAGAGGACTGACACTCTCACTTTCTATGATATGAACCTCTCCTGTGAGTCCACTTTTAGATTCCGATGCTTCAATTCAGGTTTACTGTATCCCTTGGACCTTCTTATTGACGATGAAACACAGAAGTTGCATATGAATATAATACAAAGTTCACAATGGCGACTTAAGTAAAAGAGGACTGACACTCTAACTTTCTATGATACGAACCTCTCCTGTGAGTACAGTTTTAGATTACGATGCTTCACTTCAGTTTTACTGTATCCCTTGGACCTTCTTATTGACGATGACACACAGAAATTGCATCCGAATTTAATACAAAAGTCACAATGCCGACTTAAGTACAAGAGGACTTACACTCTCACTTTCTATGTTATGTACCTCTCCTGTGAGTCCAGTTTTAGATTCCGATGCTTCACTTCAGGTTTACTGTATCCCTTGGACCTTCTTATTGACGATGAAACACAGAAATTGCATCCGAATTTAATACAAAAGGCACAATCCCGACTTAAGTACAAGAGGACTGACACTCCCACTTTCTATGAAATGAACCTCTCCTGTGAGTCCAATTTTGGATTCCGATGCTTCACTTCAGGTTTACTGTATCCCTTAGACCTTCTTATTGACGATGAAACTCAGAAATTGCATCCGAAATTAATACAAAAGGCACAATGTTAACTTAAGTACAAGAGGACTGACACTCTCACTTTCAATGATATGAACCTCTCCTGAGTGTCCAGTTATAGATTCCGATGCTTCACTTCAGGATTACTGTATCCCTTGGGCCTTGTTATTGACGATGAAACACAGAAGTTGCATCCAAATTTAATACTAAAGGCACAATGCCGACTTAAGTACAAGAGGACTGACACTCTTACTTTCTATTATATAAACCTCTCCTGTGAGTCCAGTTTTAGATTCCGATGCTTCACTTCAGGTTTACAGTATCCCTTGGACATTCTTAATGACGATGAAACACAGAAATTGCACCCGAATTTTATACAAAAGGCACAATACCGACTTAAGTGCAAGAGGACTGACAATCTCACTTTCTATGATATGAACCTCTCCTGTGAGTCCAGTTTCAGATTCCGATGCTTCACTTCAGGCTTACTGTATCCCATGGACCTTCTTATTGACAATGAAACACAGAAGTTGCATCCGAATTTAATACAAAGTTCACAATGCCGACTTAAGTACAAGAGGACTGACACTCTAACTTTCTATGATACGAACCTCTCCTGTGAGTACAGTTTTAGATTCCGATGCTTCACTTCAGGTTTACTGTATCCCTTGGACCTTTTTATTTACGATGAAACACAGAAATTGCATCCGAATTTAATACAAAAGTCACAATGGCGACTTAAGTACAAGAGGACTGACACTTTCACTTTCTATGATATGAACCTCTTCTGTGAGTCCAGTTTTAGATTTGAATGCTTCACTTAGGGTTTACTGTATCCCTTGGCCCTTCTTATTAAAGATGAAACACAGAAATTGCATCCGAATTTAATACAAAAGGCACAATGCCGACTTCAGTACAAGAGGACTGACACTCTCACTTTCGATGATATGAATCTCTCCTGTGAGTCCAGTTTTAGATTCCGAACCTTCACTTCAGGTGTACTGTAACCCTTGGACCTTCATATTGACGATGAAACACATTAATTCCATCCGAATTTAATACAAAAGGCACAATGCCGACTTAAGTACGAGTGGACTGACACTCTTACTTTCTATGATATGAACCTCTCCTGTCAGTCCAGTTCAAGTTTTCGATGCTTCACTTCAGGTTTACTGTATACCTCGGACCTTCTTATTGACGATGAAACACAGGAATTGCATCCGAAATTAATACAAAAGGCACAATGTCGACTTCAGTTCAAGAGGTCTGACACTCTTACTTTCTATTATATATACCTCTCCTGTGAGTTCAGTTTTAGATTCCGATGCTTCACTTCAGGTTTACAGTATCCCTTGAACATTCTTAATGACGATGAAAGACAGAAATTGCACCCGAATTTTATACAAAAGGCACAATACCGACTTAAGTGCAAGAGGACTGACACTCTCACTTTCTATGATATGAACCTCTCCTGTGAGTCCAGTTTTAGATTCCGATGCTTCACTTCAGGTTTACTGTATCCCTTGGACCTTCTTATTGACGATGAAACACAGAAGCTGCATCCGAATATAATACAAAGTTCACAATGGCGACTTAAGTAAAAGAGGACTGACACTCTAACTTTCTATGATACGAACCTCTCCTGTGAGTACAGTTTTAGATTCCGATGCTTCACTTCAGGTTTACTGTATCCCTTGGACCTTCTTATTGACGATGACACACAGAAATTGCATCCGAATTTAATACAAAGTCACAATGCCGACTTAAGTACAAGGAGACTGACACTTTCACTTTCTATGATATGAACCTCTCCTGTGAGTCCAGTTTTAGATTGCAATGCTTCACTTAGGGTTTACTGTATCCCTTGGCCCTTCTTATTAAAGATGAAACACAGAAATTGCATTCGAATCTAATACAAAAGGCACAATGCCGAATTCAGTACAAGAGGACTGACACTCTCACTTTCGATGATATGAACCTCTCCTGTGAGTCCAGTTTTAGATTCCGATGCTTCACTTCAGGATTACTGTATCCCTTGGACCTTCTTATTGACGATGAAACACAGAAATTGCATCCGAATTTAATACAAAAGGCACAATGCCGACTTAAGTACAAGAGGACTGACACTCTCACTATCTGTGATTTGAACCTCTCCTGTGAGTCCAGTTTAAGATTCCGATGCTTCACTTCAGGTTTACTGTATCCCTTGGACCTTCGTATTGACGATGAAACACAGAAATTGCATCTGAATTTAATACAAAAGGCACAATGCAGACTTAAGTACAAGAGGACTTACACTCTCACTTTCTATGATTTGAACCTCTCCTGTGAGTCCGGTTTTAGATTCCGATGCTTCACTTAAGGTTTACTGTATACCTTGCACCTTCTTATTGACGATGAAACACAGAAATTGCATCGGAATTAAATTCAAAAGGCAAAATGCCGACTTAAGTACAAGATGACAGACACTCTAACTTTCTATGATTTGAACCACTCCTGTGAGTCCAGTTTTAGATTCCGATGCTTGACTTCAGGTTTACTGTATCACTTAGACCTTCTTATTGACGATGAAACACAGAAATTGCATCCGAATTGAATACAAAAGTCACAATGCCGACTTAAGTACAAGAGGATCGACACTCTCACACTCTATGATATGAACCTCTACTGTGAATCCAGTTTTAGATTCCCATGCTTCACTTCAGGTTTACTGTATCCCTTGGACTTTCTTATTGACGAAGAAACACAGAAATTGCATCTGAATTTAATACAAAGGGCACAATGCCGACTTAAGTACAAGAGGACTGACACTCTCACTTTCTATGATATGAACCTCTCCTGTGAGTCCAGTTTTAGATTCCGATGCTTCACTTCAGGTTTACTGTATACCTTGGACCTTCTTATTGACGATGAAACAAAGAAATTGCATCCGAATTTAATACATAAGTCAGAATGCCGACTTAAGTACAAGAGGACTGACACTCTCACTTTCTATGATATGAACCTCTCCTGTGAGTCCTGTTTTAGATTCCGATGCTTCACTTCAGGTTTACTGTATCCCTTGGACCTTATTATTGACGATGAAACACAGAAATTGCATCCGAATTTAATACAAAAGGCACAATGCCGACTTAAGTACAAGAGGACTGACACTATCACTTTCTATGATATGAACCTCTCCTATGAGCCCAGTTTTGGATTCCGATGCTTCACTTTAGGTTTACTGTATCCCTTGGACCTTCTTATTGACGATGAAACAAAGAAATCGCATCCGAAATTAATACAAAAGCACAATACCGACTTAAGTACAAGAAGACTGACACTCTCACTTTCTATCATATGAACCTTTCCTGTGAGTCCAGTTTTAGATT
This sequence comes from Schistocerca serialis cubense, assembly GCF_023864345.2. Lineage (NCBI taxonomy): Eukaryota > Metazoa > Arthropoda > Insecta > Orthoptera > Acrididae > Schistocerca > Schistocerca serialis. The sequence goes on along the minus strand of NC_064647.1, from coordinate 20,343,424 downwards.
CCGATGCTCCACTTCAGGTTTACTGCATCCCTTGGACCTTCTTATTGACGATGAAACACAGAAATTGCATCCGAATTTAATACAAAGGGCACAATGCCGACTTAAGTACAAGAGGACTGACACTACAGTTTCTATGATATGAACCTCTCCTGTGAGTCCAGTTTTAGATTCCGATGCTCCACTTCAGGTTTACTGTATCCCTTGGACTCTCTTATTGTCGATGAAACACAGCAATTGCATCCGAAATTCATACAAAAGTCAAAATGCCGACATAAGTACAAGAGGACTGACACTCTCATTTTCTATGATATGAACCTATCCTGTGAGTCCAGTTTTAGATTCCGATGCTTCACTTCAGGTTTACTGTATCCCTGGGACCTTCTTCTGACGATGAAACACAGACATTGCATCCGAATTTAATACAAAAAGCACAATGCCGACTTAAGTACAAGAGGACTGACACTCTCACTTTCTATGATATGAACCTCTGCTGTGAGTCCAGATTTAGATTCCGATGCTTCACTTCACGTTCATAGTATTCCTTGGACCTTCTTATTGACGATGAAACACAGAAATTGCATCCGAATGTAATACAAAAGTCACAATGCCGACTTAAGTACAAGAGGACTGACACTATCACTTTCTATGATATGAACCTCTCCTATGAGCCCAGTTTTTGATTCCGATGCTTCACTTCAGGTTTACTGTATCCCTTGGACCTTCTTATTGACGATGAAACACAGAAATTGCATCCGAAATAAATACAAAAGCACAATGCCGACTTAAGTACAAGAAGACTGACACTCTCACTTTCTATCATATGAACCTCTCCTGTGAGTCCAGTTTTAGATTCCGATGCTCCACTTCAGGTTTACTGTATCCCTTGGACCTTCTTATTGACGATGAAACACAGAAGTTGCATCCGAATTTAATACAAAGTATACAATGCCGACTTAAGTACAAGAGGACTGACACTCTCCCTTTCTATGATACGAACCTCTCCTGTGAGCACAGTTTTAGATTCCGATGCTTCACTTCAGGTTTACTGTATCCCTTGGACCTTCTTATTGACGATGAAACACAGAAATTGTATCCGAATTTAATACTAAAGTCACAATGCCGACTTAAGTACAAGAGGACTGACACTCTCACTTTCTATGATATGAACCTCTCCTGTGAGTACAGTTCTAGATTCCGATGCTTCGCTTCAGGTTTACTGTATCCCTTGGACCTTCTTATTGACGATGAAACCCAGAAATTGCTTCCGAATTTAATACAAAAGTCACAAAGACAGCTTAAGTACAAGTGGACTGACACTCTGACTTTGTACGATTTAAACCTCTCCTGTGAGTCCAGTTTTAGATTCCGATGCTTCACTTCAGGTTTACTGTATACCTTGCACCTTCTTATTGGCGATGAAACACAGAAATAGCATGGGAATTAAATTCAAAAGGCACTATGATGACTTAGGTACAATAGGACATACAATCTAACTTTCTATGATTTGAACCTCTCCTGTGAGTCCAGTTTTAGATTCCGATGCTTCACTTCAGGTTTACTGTATCACTTGGACGTTCTTATTGACGATGAAACACAGATATTTCATCCGAATTTAATACAAAAGGCACAATGCCGGCTTAAGTAAAAGAGGACTGACACTCTCAATTTCTATGATTTGAACCTCTCCTGTGAGTCTAGTTTTAGATTCCGATGCTTCACTTCAGTTTTACTGTATCCCTTCGACCTTCTTATTGATGATGAAACACAGAAATTGCATCCGAATTTATAACAAAAGTCGCAATGCCGTCTTAAGTACAAGAGGACCGACACTCTCACTCTCTATGATATGAACCTCTCCTGTGAGTCCAGTTTTAGATTCCGATGCTTCACTTCAGGTTTACTGTATCCCTTGGACCTTCTTATTGACGATGAAACACAGAAATTGCATCCGAATTTAATACAATGGGCACAATGCCGACTTAAGTACAAGAGGACTGACACTCTCAATTTCTATGATATGAACCACTCCTGTGAGTCCAGTTTTAGATTCCGACGCTCCACTTCAGGTTTACTGTATACCTTGGACCTTCTTATTGACGATGAAACACAGAAATTGCATCCGAATTTAATACAAAAGGCAAAATGCCGACTTAAGTACAAGAGGACTGACACTCTCACTTTCTATGATATGAACCTCTCCTGTGAGTCCAGTTTTAGGTTCCAATGATTCACTTCAGGTTTACTGTATCCCTTGACCCTTCTTATTGACGATGAAACACAGAAATTGCATCCGAATTTAATACAAAAGGCACAATCCCGACTTAAGTAAAAGAGGACTGACACTCCCACATTCTATGATATGAACCTCTCCTGTGAGTCCAATTTTGGATTCCGATGCTTCACTTCAGGTTTACTGTATCCCTTGGACCTTCGTATTGACGATGAAACTCAGAAATTGCATCCGAAATTAATACAAAAGGAACAATGTCGACTTCAGTACAAGAGGACTGACACTCCTACTTTCTATTATATAAACCTCTCCTGTGATTTCAGTTTTAGATTCCGATGCTTCACTTCAGGTTTACAGTATCCCTTGGACATTCTTAATGACGATGAAAGACAGAAATTGCACCCGAATTTTATACTAAAGGCACAATACCGACTTAAGTGCAAGAGGACTGACACTCTCACTTTCTATGATATGAACCTCTCCTGTGAGTCCAGTTTTAGATTCCGATGCTTCACTTCAGGTTTACTGTATCCCTTGGACCTTCTTATTGACGATGAAAAACAGAAGTTGCATATGAATATAATACAAAGTTCACAATGGCGACTTAAGTAAAAGAGGACTGACACTCTAACTTTCTATGATACGAACCTCTCCTGTGAGTACAGTTTTAGATTACGATGCTTCACTTCAGGTTTACTGTATCCCTTGGACCTTCTTATTGACGATGACACACAGAAATTGCATCCGAATGTAATACAAAAGTCACAATGCCGACTTAAGTACAAGAGGACTGACACTTTCACTTTCTATGATATGAACCTCTCCTGTGAGTCCAGTTTAAATTCCAATGCATCACTTAGGGTTTACTGTATCCCTTGGCCCTTCTTATTAAAGATGAAACACAGAAATTGCATCCGAATTTAATACAAAAGGCACAATGCGACTTCAGTACAAGAGGACTGACACTCTCACTTTCGATGATATGAACCTCTCCTGTGAGTCCAGTTTTAGATTCCGATGCTTGACTTCAGGATTACTGTATCCCTTGGACCTTCTTATTGACGATGAAACACAGAAATTGCATCCGAATTTAATACAAAACGCACAATGCCGACTTAAGTACAAGAGGACTGACACTGTCACTATCTGTGATTTGAACCTCTCCTGTGAGTCCAGTTTAAGATTCCGATGCTTCACTTCAGGTGTACTGTATCCCTTGGACCTTCGTATTGACGATGAAACACAGAAATTGCATCTGAATTTAATACAAAAGGCACATTGCCGACTTAAGTACAAGAGGACTTACACTCTCACTTTCTATGATTTGAACCTCTCCTGTGAGTTCGGTTTTAGATTCCGATGCTTCACTTAAGGTTTACTGTATACCTTGCACCTTCTTATTGACGATGAAACACAGAAATTGCATCGGAATTAAATTCAAAAGGCACAATGCCGACTTAAGTACAAGATGACAGACACTCTAACTTTCTATGATTTGAACCACTCCTGTGAGTGCAGTTTTAGATTCCGATGCTTGACTTCAGGTTTACTGTATCACTTAGACCTTCTTATTGACGATGAAACACAGAAATTGCATCCGAATTTAATACAAATGTCACAATGCCGACTTAAGTACAAGAGGACCGACACTCTCACTCTCTATCATATGAACCTCTCCTGTGAATCCAGTTTTAGATTCCGATGCTTCACTTCAGGTTTACTGTATCCCTTGGACCTTCTTATTGACGATGAAACACAGAAATTGCATCCGAATTTAATACAAAGGGCACAATGCCGACTTAAGTACAAGAGGACTGACACTCTCACTTTCTATGATATGAACCTCTCCTGTGAGTCCAGTTTTAGATTCCGATGCTTCACTTCAGGTTTACTGTATACCTTGGACCTTCTTATTGACGATGAAACAAAGAAATTGCATCCGAATTTAATACAAAAGTACAATGCCGACTTAAGTACAAGAGGACTGACACTATCATTTTCTATGATATGAACCTCTCCTATGAGCCCAGTTTTGGATTCCGATGCTTCACTTTAGGTTTACTGTATCCCTTGGACCTTCTTATTGACGATGAAACACAGAAATTGCATCCGAAATTAATACAAAAGCACAATGCCGACTTAAGTACAAGAAGACTGACACTCTCACTTTCTATCATATGAACCTCTCCTGTGAGTCCAGTTTTAGATTCCGATGCTCCACTTCAGGTTTACTGTATCCCTTCGACCTTCTTATTGACGATGAAACACAGGAATTGCATCCGAAATTCATACAAAAGTCAAAATGCCGACTTAAGTACAAGAGGACTGACACTCTCATTTTCTATGATATGAACCTCTCCTGTGAGACCAGTTTTAGATTCCGATGCTTCACTTCAGGTTTACTGTATCCCTGGGACCTTCTTATTGACGATGAAACACAGACATTGCATACGAATTTAATACAAAAAGCACAATGCCGACTTAAGTACAAGAGGACTGACACTCTCACTTTCTATGATATGAACCTCTCCTGTGAGTCCAGATTTAGATTCCGATGCTTCACTTCACGTTCATTGTATTCCTTGGACCTTCTTATTGACGATGAAACATATAAATTGCATCCGAATGTAATACAAAAGGCACAATGCTAACTTAAGTACAAGAGAATCGACACTCTCACTTTCTATGATATGAACCTCTCCTGTGAGTGCAGCTTTAGTTTCCGATGCTTCACTTCAGGTTTACCGTATCCCTTGGACCTTCTTATTGACGATGAAACACAGAAATTGCATCCGTATTTAATGCAAAAGTCACAATGCCGACTTAAGTACAAGAGGACTGACACTCTCACTTTCTATGATATGAACCTCTCCTGTGAGTCCAGTTTTAGATTCCGCTGCCTCACTTCAGGTTTACTGTATCCCTTGTACCTTCTTTTTGACGATGAAACACAGAAATGGCATCCGAAATTAATACAAAAGGCACAATGTCGACTTAAGTACAAGAGGACTGTCACTCTCACTTTCTATGATATGAACCTCTCCTGTGAGTCGAGTTTTAGATTCCGATGCTTCACTTCAGGTTTACTGTATCCCTTGGGCCTTCTTATTGACGATGAAACACAGAAATGGCATCCGAATTCAATACAAAAGGCACAATGCCGACTTAAGTTCAAGAGGACTGACACTATCACTTTCTATCATATGAACCTCTCCTGTGAGTCCAGTATAGATTCCGATGCTTCACTTAGGGTTTACTGTATCCCTTGGCCCTTCTTATTATAGATGAAACACAGAAATTGCATTCGAATTTAATACAAAAGGCACAATGCCGACTTAAGTACAAGAGGACTGACACTCTCACTTTCTATGATATGAACCTCTCCTGTGAGTCCAGTTTTAGATTCCGATGCTTCACTTCAGGTTTACTGTTTCCCTTGGACCTTCTTATTGACGATGAAACACAGAAGTTGCATACGAATATAATACAAAGTTCACAATGGCGACTTAAGTAAAAGAGGACTGACACTCTAACTTTCTATGATACGAACCTCTCCTGTGAGTACAGTTTTATATTACGATGCTTCACTTCAGGTTTACTGTATCCCTTGGACCTTCTTATTGACGATGACACACAGAAATTGCATCCGAATTTAATACAAAAGTCACAATGCCGACTTAAGTACAAGAGGACTGACACTTTCACTTTCTATGATATGAACCTCTCCTGTGAGTCCAGTTTTAGATTCCAATGCATCACTTAGGGTTTACTGTATCCCTTGGCCCTTCTTATTAAAGATGAAACACAGAAATTGCATCCGAATTTAATACAAAAGGCACAATGCGACTTCAGTACAAGAGGACTGACACTCTCACTTTCGATGATATGAACCTCTCCTGTGAGTCCAGTTTTAGATTCCGATGCTTCACTTCAGGATTACTGTATCCCTTGGACCTTCTTATTGACGATGAAACACAGAAATTGCATCCGAATTTAATACAAAACACACAATGCCGACTTAAGTACAAGATGACAGACACTCTAACTTTCTATGATTTGAACCACTCCTGTGAGTGCAGTTTTAGATTCCGATGCTTGACTTCAGGTTTACTGTATCACTTAGACCTTCTTATTGACGATGAAACACAGAAATTGCATCCGAATTTAATACAAAAGTCACAATGCCGACTTAAGTACAAGAGGACCGACACTCTCACTCTCTATCATATGAACCTCTACTGTGAATCCAGTTTTAGATTCCGATGCTTCACTTCAGGTTTACTGTATCCCTTGGACCTTCTTATTGACGATGAAACACAGAAATTGCATCCGAATTTAATACAAAGGGCACAATGCCGACTTAAGTACAAGAGGACTGACACTCTCACTTTCTATGATATGAACCTCTCCTGTGAGTCCAGTTTTAGATTCCGATGCTTCACTTCAGGTTTACTGTATACCTTGGACCTTCTTATTGACGATGAAACAAAGAAATTGCATCCGAATTTAATACAAAAGTACAATGCCGACTTAAGTACAAGAGGACTGACACTATCACTTTCTATGATATGAACCTCTCCTATGAGCCCAGTTTTGGATTCCGATGCTTCACTTTAGGTTTACTGTATCCCTTGGACCTTCTTATTGACGATGAAACACAGAAATTGCATCCGAAATTAATACAAAAGCACAATGCCGACTTAAGTACAAGAAGACTGACACTCTCACTTTCTATCATATGAACCTTTCCTGTGAGTCCAGTTTTAGATTCCGATGCTCCACTTCAGGTTTACTGTATCCCTTGGACCTTTTTATTGACGATGAAACACAGAAATTGCATCCGAATTTAATACAAAGGGCACAATGCCGACTTAAGTACAAGAGGACTGACACTCACAGTTTCTATGATATGAACCTCTCCTGTGAGTCCAGTTTTAGATTCCGATGCTCCACTTCAGGTTTACTGTATCCCTTGGACTTTCTTATTGTCGATGAAACACAGGAATTGCATCCGAAATTCATACAAAAGTCAAAATGCCGACTTAAGTACAAGAGGACTGACACTCTCATTTTCTATGATATGAACCTCTCCTGTAAGTCCAGTTTTAGATTCCGATGCTTCACTTCAGGTTTACTGTATCCCTGGGACCTTCTTATTCACGATGAAACACAGACATTGCATACGAATTTAATACAAAAAGCACAATGCCGACTTAAGTACAAGAGGTCTGACACTCTCACTTTCTATGATATGAACCTCTCCTGTGAGTCCAGATTTAGATTCCGATGCTTCACTTCACGTTCATTGTATTCCTTGGACCTTCTTATTGACGATGAAACACAGAAATTGCATCCGAATGTAATACAAAAGGCACAATGCTAACTTAAGTACAAGAGAACCGACACTCTCACTTTCTATGATATGAACCTCTCCTGTGAGTCCAGCTATAGTTTCCGATGCTTCACTTCAGGTTTACCGTATCCCTTGGACCTTCTTATTGACGATGAAACACAGAAATTGCATCCGAATTTAATACAAAAGTCACAATGCCGACTTAAGTACAAGAGTACTGCCACTCTCACTCTCTATGATATGAACCTGTCCTGTGAGTCCAGTTTTAGATTCCGATGCTTCCCTTCAGTTTTAGTGTATCCCTTGGACCTTCTTATTGACGATGAAACATAGAAATTGCATCCGAATTTAATACAAAAGGCACAATGCCGACTTAAGTACAAGAGGACTGACACTCTCACTTTCTATGATATGAACCTCTCCTGTGAGTCGAGTTTTAGATTCCGATGCTTCACTTCAGGTTTACTGTATCCCTTGGGCCTTCTTATTGACGATGAAACACAGAAATGGCATCCGAATTCAATACAAAAGGCACAATGCCGACTTAAGTTCAAGAGGACTGACACTATCACTTTCTATCATATGAACCTCTCCTGTGAGTCCAGTATAGATTCCGATGCTTCACTTAGGGTTTACTGTATCCCTTGGCCCTTCTTATTATAGATGAAACACAGAAATTGCATTCGAATTTAATACAAAAGGCACAATGCCGACTTAAGTACAAGAGGACTGACACTCTCACTTTCTATGATATGAACCTCTCCTGTGAGTCCAGTTTTAGATTCCGATGCTTCACTTCAGGTTTACTGTTTCCCTTGGACCTTCTTATTGACGATGAAACACAGAAGTTGCATACGAATATAATACAAAGTTCACAATGGCGACTTAAGTAAAAGAGGACTGACACTCTAACTTTCTATGATACGAACCTCTCCTGTGAGTACAGTTTTATATTACGATGCTTCACTTCAGGTTTACTGTATCCCTTGGACCTTCTTATTGACGATGACACACAGAAATTGCATCCGAATTTAATACAAAAGTCACAATGCCGACTTAAGTACAAGAGGACTGACACTTTCACTTTCTATGATATGAACCTCTCCTGTGAGTCCAGTTTTAGATTCCAATGCATCACTTAGGGTTTACTGTATCCCTTGGCCCTTCTTATTAAAGATGAAACACAGAAATTGCATCCGAATTTAATACAAAAGGCACAATGCGACTTCAGTACAAGAGGACTGACACTCTCACTTTCGATGATATGAACCTCTCCTGTGAGTCCAGTTTTAGATTCCGATGCTTCACTTCAGGATTACTGTATCCCTTGGACCTTCTTATTGACGATGAAACACAGAAATTGCATCCGAATTTAATACAAAACACACAATGCCGACTTAAGTACAAGATGACAGACACTCTAACTTTCTATGATTTGAACCACTCCTGTGAGTGCAGTTTTAGATTCCGATGCTTGACTTCAGGTTTACTGTATCACTTAGACCTTCTTATTGACGATGAAACACAGAAATTGCATCCGAATTTAATACAAAAGTCACAATGCCGACTTAAGTACAAGAGGACCGACACTCTCACTCTCTATCATATGAACCTCTACTGTGAATCCAGTTTTAGATTCCGATGCTTCACTTCAGGTTTACTGTATCCCTTGGACCTTCTTATTGACGATGAAACACAGAAATTGCATCCGAATTTAATACAAAGGGCACAATGCCGACTTAAGTACAAGAGGACTGACACTCTCACTTTCTATGATATGAACCTCTCCTGTGAGTCCAGTTTTAGATTCCGATGCTTCACTTCAGGTTTACTGTATACCTTGGACCTTCTTATTGACGATGAAACAAAGAAATTGCATCCGAATTTAATACAAAAGTACAATGCCGACTTAAGTACAAGAGGACTGACACTATCACTTTCTATGATATGAACCTCTCCTATGAGCCCAGTTTTGGATTCCGATGCTTCACTTTAGGTTTACTGTATCCCTTGGACCTTCTTATTGACGATGAAACACAGAAATTGCATCCGAAATTAATACAAAAGCACAATGCCGACTTAAGTACAAGAAGACTGACACTCTCACTTTCTATCATATGAACCTTTCCTGTGAGTCCAGTTTTAGATTCCGATGCTCCACTTCAGGTTTACTGTATCCCTTGGACCTTTTTATTGACGATGAAACACAGAAATTGCATCCGAATTTAATACAAAGGGCACAATGCCGACTTAAGTACAAGAGGACTGACACTCACAGTTTCTATGATATGAACCTCTCCTGTGAGTCCAGTTTTAGATTCCGATGCTCCACTTCAGGTTTACTGTATCCCTTGGACTTTCTTATTGTCGATGAAACACAGGAATTGCATCCGAAATTCATACAAAAGTCAAAATGCCGACTTAAGTACAAGAGGACTGACACTCTCATTTTCTATGATATGAACCTCTCCTGTAAGTCCAGTTTTAGATTCCGATGCTTCACTTCAGGTTTACTGTATCCCTGGGACCTTCTTATTCACGATGAAACACAGACATTGCATACGAATTTAATACAAAAAGCACAATGCCGACTTAAGTACAAGAGGTCTGACACTCTCACTTTCTATGATATGAACCTCTCCTGTGAGTCCAGATTTAGATTCCGATGCTTCACTTCACGTTCATTGTATTCCTTGGACCTTCTTATTGACGATGAAACACAGAAATTGCATCCGAATGTAATACAAAAGGCACAATGCTAACTTAAGTACAAGAGAACCGACACTCTCACTTTCTATGATATGAACCTCTCCTGTGAGTCCAGCTATAGTTTCCGATGCTTCACTTCAGGTTTACCGTATCCCTTGGACCTTCTTATTGACGATGAAACACAGAAATTGCATCCGAATTTAATACAAAAGTCACAATGCCGACTTAAGTACAAGAGTACTGCCACTCTCACTCTCTATGATATGAACCTGTCCTGTGAGTCCAGTTTTAGATTCCGATGCTTCCCTTCAGTTTTAGTGTATCCCTTGGACCTTCTTATTGACGATGAAACATAGAAATTGCATCCGAATTTAATACAAAAGGCACAATGCCGACTTAAGTACAAGAGGACTGACACTCTCACTTTCTATGATATGAACTTCTCCTGTGAGTCCAGTTTTAGATTCCGATGCCTCACTTCAGGTTTACTGTATTCCTTGTACCTTCTTTTTGACGATGAAACACAGAAATGGCATCCGAATTTAATACAAAAGGAACAATGTCGACTTAAGTACAAGAGGACTGTCACTCTCACTTTCTATGATATGAACCTCTCCTGTGAGTCGAGTTTTAGATTCCGATGCTTCACTTCAGGTTTACTGTATCCCTTGGGCCTTCTTATTGACGATGAAACATAGAAATGGCATCCGAATTTAATACAAAAGGCACAATGCCGACTTAAGTTCAAGAGGACTGACACTCTTACGCTCTATTATATGAACCTCTCCTGTGAGTCCAGTTTTAGATTCCGATGCTTCACTTCAGGTTTACTGTGTCCCTTGGGCCTTCTTATTGACGATGAAACACAGAAGTTGCATTAGAATTTAATACAAAAGGCACAATGCCGACTTAAGTACAAGAGGACTGACACTCTCACTTTTTATGATATTAACCTCTCCTGAGAGTCCAGTTTAGATTCCGATGCTTCACTTCAGGTGTACTGTAACCCTTGGAACTTCTTATTGACGATGAAACACAGAAATTGCATCGGAATTTAATACAAAAGGCACAATGCTAACTTAAGTACAAGAGGACCGACTCTCTCACTTTCTATGATATGTGCCTCTCCTGAGAGTCCAGTTTTAGATTCCGATGATTCACTTCAGGTTTACTGTATCCCGTGGACCTTCTTATTGAAGGTGAAACACAGAAATTGCATCCGAATTTCATACAAAAGTCACAATGCGACTTAACTACAAGAGGACTGACACCCTCACTTTCTATGATATGAACCTCTCCTGTGAGTCCAGTTTCAGATTCCGATGCTTCACTTCAGGTTCACTGTATCCCTAGGACCTTCTTATTGACGATGATATACAGAAATTGCATCCGAAATTAATACAAAAGGCACCATGCCGACTTAAGTACAAGAGGACTCACACACACACTTTCTATGATATGAACCTGTCCTGTGAGTCCAGTTCTAGATTCCGATGCTTCACTTTGGGTTTACTGAATCCTTTGGACCTTCGTATTAATGATGAAACACAGAAATTGCATCCGAACTTAATACAAAGGGCACAATGCCGACTTAAGTACAAGAGGACTGACACCCTCACTTTCTATGATATGAACCTCTCCTGTGAGTCCAGTTTTAGATTCCAATGCTTCACTTCAGGTTTACTGTATCCCTTGCACCTTCTTATTGACGATGAAACACAGAAATTGCATCCGAATTTAATACAAAAGACAAAATGCCGACTTAAGTATAAGAGGACCGACACTCTCACTTTCTATGATATGAACCTCTCCTGTGAGTCCAGTTTTAGATTCCGATGCGTCACTTCAGGTTTGCTGTATCCCTGGGACCTTCTTATTGACGATGAAACACAGAAATTGTATCCGAATTTAATACAAAAGTCACAATGCCGACTTTAGTACTAGAGGACTGACACTCTCACTTTCTATGATATGAACCTCTCCTGTGAGTCCAGTTTTAGATTCCGATTCTTCACTTCTAGTTTACTCTATCCCTTGTACCTTCTTATTGACGATGAAACACAGAAATGGCATCCGAATTTAATACAAAAGGCACAATGTCGACTTAAGTACAAGAGGACTGACACTCTCACTTTCTAAGATATGAACCTCTCCTGTGAGTCCAGTTTTAGATTCCGATTCTTCACTTCTGGTTTACTTTATCCCTTGGATCTTCTTATTGACGATGAAACACAGAAATGGCATCCGAATTTAATACAAAAGGCACAATGTCAACATAAGTACAAGAGGACTGATACTCTCACTTTCTATGATATGAACCTCTCCTGTGAGTCCAGTTTTAGATTCCGATGCTTCACTTCAGGTTTACTGTGTCCCTTGGGCCTTCTTATTGACGATGAAACACACAACTATCATCCGAATTTAATACAAAAGTCACAATGCCGACTTAAGTACAAGAGGATTGACACTCTCACTTTTTATGATATAAACCTCTCCCGAGAGTCCAGTTTAGATTCCGATGCTTTACTTCAGGTTCACTGTATCCCTTGGACCTTCTTATTGACGATGAAACACAGAAATTGCATCCGAATTTAATACAAAAGTCACAATGCCGACTTAAGTACAAGAGGACTGACACTATCACTTTCTATGATATGAACCTCTCCTGTGAGTCCAATTTTAGATTCCGATGCTTCACTTATGGTTTACTGTATCCCTTGGTCCTTCTTTATTAAGATGAAACACAGAAATTGCATCGGAATTTAATACAAAATGCACAATGACGACTTCAGTACAAGAGGATTGACACTCTCACTTTCTATGATATGAACCTCTCATTTTAGTGCAGTTTTAGATTCCGTTGCCTCACATCAGGTTTACTGTATCCCTAGGACCTTCTTATTGACGATGAAACACAGAAATTGCATTCGAATTTTATACAAAAGTCACAATGTCGACTTAAGTACAAGAGGACTGATACTCCCACTTTCTATGATATGAACCTCTCCTGTGAGTCCAGTTTTAGATTCCGATGCTTCACTTCAGGTTTACTGTGTCCCTTGGGCCATCTTATTGACGATGAAACACAGAAGTTGCATCCGAATTTAATACAAAATGCACAATGCCGACTTAAGTACAAGAGGACTGACACTCTCACTTTTTATGATATTAACCTCTCCTGAGAGGTCAGTTTAGATTCCGATGCTTCACTTCAGGTGTACTGTAACCCTTGGAACTTCTTATTGACAATGAAACACAGAAATTGCATCCGAATTTAATACAAAAGGCACAATGCTAACTTAAGTACAAGAGGACCGACTCACTCACATTCTATGATATGAACCTCTCCTGAGAGTCCATTTTTAGATTCCGATGATTCACTTCAGGTTTACTGTATCCCTTGGACCTTCTTATTGAAGGTGAAACACAGAAATTGCATCCGAATTTAATACTAATGTCACAATGCCGACTTAACTACAAGAGGGCTGACACCCTCACTTTCTATGATATGAACCTCTCCTGTGAGTCCGGTTTTAGATTCCGATGCTTCAATTCTGGTGAACTGTATCCCTTGGACCTTCTTATTGACGATGAAATACAGAAATTGCATCCGAAATTAATACAAAAAGCACAATGCCGACTTAAGTACAAGAGGACTCACACACACACTTTCTACGATATGAACCTCTCCTGTGAGTCCAGTTCTAGATTCCGATGCTTCACTTCGGGTTTACTGAATCCCTTGGACCTTCGTATTAATGATGAAACACAGAAATTGCATCCGAATTTAATACAAAAGGCACAATGCCGACTTAAGTACAAGAGGACTGACACTCTCACTTTTTATGATATTAACCTCTCCTGAGAGTCCAGTTTAGATTCCGATGCTTCACTTCAGGTTCACTGTATCCCTTGGACCTTCTTATTGACGATGAAACACAGAAATTGCATCCGAATATAATACAAAAGTCACAATGCCGACTTCAGTACAAGAGGACTGACACTCTCACTTTCTATGATATGAACCTCTCCTGTGTGTCCAGTTTTAGATTCCGATGCTTCACTCAGGTGTACTGTAACCCATGGAACTTCTTATTGACGATGAAGCACAGAAATTGCATCCGAATTTAATACAAAAGTCACAATGCCGACTTAAGTACAAGAGGACTGACACTCTCACTTTCTAAGATATGAACCTCTCCTGTGAGTCCAGTTTTAGATTCCGATTCTTCACTTCTGGTTTACTTTATCCCTTGGACCTTCTTATTGACGATGAAACACAGAAATGGCATCCGAATTTAATACAAAAGGCACAATGTCAACTTAAGTACAAGAGGACTGATACTCTCACTTTCTATGATATGAACCTCTCCTGTGAGTCCAGTTTTAGATTCCGATGCTTCACTTCAGGTTTACTGTGTCCCTTGGGCCTTCTTATTGACGATGAAACACACAACTATCATCCGAATTTAATACAAAAGTCACAATGCCGACTTAAGTACAAGAGGACTGACACTCTCACTTTTTATGATATAAACATCTCCCGAGAGTCCAGTTTAGATTCCGATGCTTTACTTCAGGTTCACTGTATCCCTTGGACCTTCTTATTGACGATGAAACACAGAAATTGCATCCGAATTTAATACAAAAGTCACAATGCCGACTTAAGTACAAGAGGACTGACACTATCACTTTCTATGATATGAACCTCTCCTGTGAGTCCAATTTTAGATTCCGATGCTTCACTTATGGTTTACTGTATCCCTTGGTCCTTCTTTATAAAGATGAAACACAGAAATTGCATCGGAATTTAATACAAAATGCACAATGACGACTTCAGTACAAGAGGATTGACACTCTCACTTTCTATGATATGAACCTCTCATTTTAGTGCAGTTTTAGATTCCGTTGCCTCACATCAGGTTTACTGTATCCCTAGGACCTTCTTATTGACGATGAAACACAGAAATTGCATCCGAATTTTATACAAAAGTCACAATGTCGACTTAAGTACAAGAGGACTGATACTCCCACTTTCTATGATATGAACCTCTCCTGTGAGTCCAGTTTTAGATTCCGATGCTTCACTTCAGGTTTACTGTGTCCCTTGGGCCATCTTATTGACGATGAAACACAGAAGTTGCATCCGAATTTAATACAAAAGGCACAATGCCGACTTAAGTACAAGAGGACTGACACTCTCACTTTTTATGATATTAACCTCTCCTGAGAGGTCAGTTTAGATTCCGATGCTTCACTTCAGGTGTACTGTAACCCTTGGAACTTCTTATTGACGATGAAGCACAGAAATTGCATCCGAATTTAATACAAAAGTCACAATGCCGACTTAAGTACAAGAGGACTGACACTCTCACTTTCTAAGATATGAACCTCTCCTGTGAGTCCAGTTTTAGATTCCGATTCTTCACTTCTGGTTTACTTTATCCCTTGGACCTTCTTATTGACGATGAAACACAGAAATGGCATCCGAATTTAATACAAAAGGCACAATGTCAACTTAAGTACAAGAGGACTGATACTCTCACTTTCTATGATATGAACCTCTCCTGTGAGTCCAGTTTTAGATTCCGATGCTTCACTTCAGGTTTACTGTGTCCCTTGGGCCTTCTTATTGACGATGAAACACACAACTATCATCCGAATTTAATACAAAAGTCACAATGCCGACTTAAGTACAAGAGGACTGACACTCTCACTTTTTATGATATAAACATCTCCCGAGAGTCCAGTTTAGATTCCGATGCTTTACTTCAGGTTCACTGTATCCCTTGGACCTTCTTATTGACGATGAAACACAGAAATTGCATCCGAATTTAATACAAAAGTCACAATGCCGACTTAAGTACAAGAGGACTGACACTATCACTTTCTATGATATGAACCTCTCCTGTGAGTCCAATTTTAGATTCCGATGCTTCACTTATGGTTTACTGTATCCCTTGGTCCTTCTTTATAAAGATGAAACACAGAAATTGCATCGGAATTTAATACAAAATGCACAATGACGACTTCAGTACAAGAGGATTGACACTCTCACTTTCTATGATATGAACCTCTCATTTTAGTGCAGTTTTAGATTCCGTTGCCTCACATCAGGTTTACTGTATCCCTAGGACCTTCTTATTGACGATGAAACACAGAAATTGCATCCGAATTTTATACAAAAGTCACAATGTCGACTTAAGTACAAGAGGACTGATACTCCCACTTTCTATGATATGAACCTCTCCTGTGAGTCCAGTTTTAGATTCCGATGCTTCACTTCAGGTTTACTGTGTCCCTTGGGCCATCTTATTGACGATGAAACACAGAAGTTGCATCCGAATTTAATACAAAAGGCACAATGCCGACTTAAGTACAAGAGGACTGACACTCTCACTTTTTATGATATTAACCTCTCCTGAGAGGTCAGTTTAGATTCCGATGCTTCACTTCAGGTGTACTGTAACCCTTGGAACTTCTTATTGACAATGAAACACAGAAATTGCATCCGAATTTAATACAAAAGGCACAATGCTAACTTAAGTACAAGAGGACCGACTCACTCACATTCTATGATATGAACCTCTCCTGAGAGTCCAGTTTTAGATTCCGATGATTCACTTCAGGTTTACTGTATCCCTAGGACCTTCTTATTGAAGGTGAAACACAGAAATTGCATCCGAATTTAATACAAATGTCACAATGCCGACTTAACTACAAGAGGGCTGACACCCTCACTTTCTATGATATGAACCCCTCCTGTGAGTCCGGTTTTAGATTCCGATGCTTCAATTCAGGTGAACTGTATCCCTTGGACCTTCTTATTGACGATGAAATACAGAAATTGCATCCGAAATTAATACAATAAGCACAATGCCGACTTAAGTACAAGAGGACTCACACACACACTTTCTACGATATGAACCTCTCCTGTGAGTCCAGTTCTAGATTCCGATGCTTCACTTCGGGTTTACTGAATCCCTTGGACCTTCGTATTAATGATGAAACACAGAAATTGCATCCGAATTTAATACAAAAGGCACAATGCCGACTTAAGTACAAGAGGACTGACACTCTCACTTTTTATGATATTAACCTCTCCTGAGAGTCCAGTTTAGATCCCGATGCTTCACTTCAGGTTTACTGTATCCCTTGGACCTTCTTATTGACGATGAAACACAGATATTGCATCCGAACTTAATACAAAATGCACAATGCCGACTTAAGTACAAGAGGACTGACACTCTTACTTTCTATGATATGAACCTCTCCTGTGAGTCCAGTTTTAGATTCCGATGCTTCACTTCAGGTTTACTGTATCCCTAGGACCTTCTTATTGACGATGAAACACAGAAATTGCATCCGAATATAATACAAAAGTCACAATGCCGACTTCAGTACAAGAGGACTGACACTCTCACTTTCTATGATATGAACCTCTCCTGTGTGTCCAGTTTTAGATTCCGATGATTCACTCAGGTGTACTGTAACCCATGGAACTTCTTATTGACGATGAAGCACAGAAATTGCATCCGAATTTAATACAAAAGTCACAATGCCGACTTAAGTACAAGAGGACTGACACTCTCACTTTCTAAGATATGAACCTCTCCTGTGAGTCCAGTTTTAGATTCCGATTCTTCACTTCTGGTTTACTTTATCCCTTGGACCTTCTTATTGACGATGAAACACAGAAATGGCATCCGAATTTAATACAAAAGGCACAATGTCAACTTAAGTACAAGAGGACTGATGTTCTCACTTTCTATGATATGAACCTCTCCTGTGAGTCCAGTTTTAGATTCCGATGCTTCACTTCAGGTTTACTGTGTCCCTTGGGCCTTCTTATTGACGATGAAACACACAACTATCATCCGAATTTAATACAAAAGTCACAATGCCGACTTAAGTACAAGAGGACTGACACTCTCACTTTTTATGATATAAACCTCTCCCGAGAGTCCAGTTTAGATTCCGATGCTTTACTTCAGGTTCACTGTATCCCTTGGACCTTCTTATTGACGATGAAACACAGAAATTGCATCCGAATTTAATACAAAAGTCACAATGCCGACTTAAGTACAAGAGGACTGACACTATCACTTTCTATGATATGAACCTCTCCTGTGAGTCCAACTTTAGATTCCGATGCTTAACTTATGGTTTACTGTATCCCTTGGTCCTTCTTTATAAAGATGAAACACAGAAATTGCATCGGAATTTAATACAAAATGCACAATGACGACTTCAGTACAAGAGGATTGACACTCTCACTTTCTATGATATGAACCTCTCATTTTAGTGCAGTTTTAGATTCCGTTGCCTCACATCAGGTTTACTGTATCCCTAGGACCTTCTTATTGACGATGAAACACAGAAATTGCATCCGAATTTTATACAAAAGTCACAATGTCGACTTAAGTACAAGAGGACTGATACTCCCACTTTCTAGGATATGAACCTCTCCTGTGAGTCCGGTTTTAGATTCCTATGCTTCACTTCGGGTTTACTGAATCCCTTGGACCTTCATATTAATGATGAAACACAGAAATTGCATCCGAATTTAATACAAAAGGCACAATGCCGACTTAAGTACAAGAGGACTGACACTCTCACTTTTTATGATATTAACCTCTCCTGAGAGTCCAGTTTAGATTCCGATGCTTCACTTCAGGTTCACTGTATCCCTTGGACCTTCTTATTGACGATGAAACACAGAAATTGCATCCGAACTTAATACAAAATGCACAATGCCGACTTAAGTACAAGAGGACTGACACTCTTACTTTCTATGATATGAACCTCTCCTGTGAGTCCAGTTTTAGATTCCGATGCTTCACTTCAGGTTTACTGTATCCCTAGGACCTTCTTATTGACGATGAAACACAGAAATTGCATCCGAATATAATACAAAAGTCACAATGCCGACTTCAGTACAAGAGGACTGACACTCTCACTTTCTATGATATGAACCTCTCCTGTGTGTCCAGTTTTAGATTCCGATGCTTCACTCAGGTGTACTGTAACCCATGGAACTTCTTATTGACGATGAAGCACAGAAATTGCATCCGAATTTAATACAAAAGTCACAATGCCGACTTAAGTACAAGAGGGCTGACACCCTCACTTTCTATGATATGAAACTCTCCTGTGAGTCCAGTTTTAGATTCCGATGCTTCACTTCAGGTTTACTGTATCCCTTTGATGTTCTTATTGACGATGAAACACAGAAATTGCATCCGAAATCAATACAAAAGGCACAATGCCGACTTAAGTACAAGAGGACCCACACACTCACTTTCTATGATATGAACCTCTCCTGTGAGTCCAGTTCTAGATTCCGATGCTTCACTTCAGGTTTACTGTATCCCTTGGACCTTCTTATTAAAGATGAAACACAGAAATTGCATCCGCATTTAATACAAAGGGCACAATGCCGACTTAAGTACAAGAGGACAGACACTCTCACTTTCTATGATATGAACCTCTCCTGTGAGTCCAGTTTTAGATTCCAATGCTTCACTTCAGGTTTACTGTATCCCTTTGACTTTCTTATTGACGATGAAACACAGATATTGCATCCGAATTTAATACAAAAGGCACAATGCCGACTTAAGTACAAGAGGACTGACACTCTCACTTTTTTTGATATTAACCTCTCCTGAGAGTCCAGTTTAGATTCCGATGCTTCACTTCAGGTTAACTGTATCCCTTGGACCTTCTTATTGACGATGAAACACAGAAATTGCATCCGAACGTAATACAAAATGCACAATGCCGACTTAAGTACAAGAGGACTGACACTCTTACTTTCTATGATATGAACCTCTCCTGTGTGTCCAGTTTTAGATTCCGATGCTTCACTTCAGGTGTACTCTATCCCTAGGACCTTCAATTTGACGATGAAACACAGAAATTGCATCCGAATTTAATACAAAAGTCACAATGCCGACTTCAGTACAAGAGGACTGACACTCTCACTTTCTATGATATGAACCTCTCCTGTGAGTCCAGTTTTAGATTCCGATGCTTCACCTCAGGTGTACTGTAACCCTTGGAACTTCTTATTGACGATGAAACACAGAAATTGCATCCGAATTTAATACAAAGGTCTCAATGCCGACTTAAGTACAAGAGGACTGACACCCTCACTTTCTATGGTATGAACCTCTCCTGTGAGTCCAGTTTTAGATTCCGATGCTTCACTTCAGGTTTACTGTATCCCTTGGACCTTCTTATTAACGATGAAACACAGAAATTGCATCCGCATTTAATACAAAGGGCACAATGCCGACTTAAGTACAAGAGGATAGACACTCTCACTTTCTATGATATGAACCTCTCCTGTGAGTCCAGTTTTAGATTCCAATGCTTCACTTCAGGTTTACTGTATCCCTTGCACCTTCTTACTGACGATGAAACACAGAAATTGCATCCGAATTTAATACAAAAGACACAATGCCGACTTAAGTACAAGAGGACCGACACTCTCACTTTCTATGATATGAACCTCTCCTGTGAGTCCAGTTTTTGATTCCGATGCGTCACTTCAGGTTTACTGTATCCCTGGGACCTTCTTATTGACGATGAAACACAGAAATTGCATCCGAATTTAATACAAAAGGCACAATGCCGACTTAAGTACAAGAGGACTGACACTCTCACTTTCTATGATATGAACCTCTCCTGTGAGTCCAGTTTTAGATTCCGATGCTTCACGTCAGGTTCATTGTATCCCTTGGATCTTCTTATTGACGATGAAACACTGAAATTGCATCTGAATGTAATACAAAAGGCACAATGCAAACTTAAGTACAAGAGGACCGACACTCTCACTTTCTATGATATGAACCTCTCCTGTGAGTCCAGTTTTAGATTCCGATGCTTCACTTCAGGTTTACTGTATCCATTGGACCTTCTTATTGACGATGAAACACAGAAATTGCATCCGAAATCAATACAAAAGGCACAATGCCGACTTAAGTACAAGAGGACCCGCACACTCACTTTGTATGATATGAACCTCTCCTGTGAGTCAAGTTCTAGATTCCGATGCTTCACTTCAGGTTTACTGTATCCCTTGGACCTTCTTATTAACGATGAAACACAGAAATTGCATCCGCATTTAATACAAAGGGCACAATGCCGACTTAAGTACAAGAGGACAGACACTCTCACTTTCTATGATATGAACCTCTCCTGTGTGTCCAGTTTTAGATTCCAATGCTTCACTTCAGGTTTACTGTATCCCTTTGACCTTGTTATTGACGATGAAACACAGAAATTGCATCCGAATTTAATACAAAAGTAACAATGCTAACTTAAGTACAAGAGGACCGACTCTCTCGCTTTCTATATTATGAACCTCTCCTGAGAGTCCAATTTTAGATTCCGATGATTCACTTCAGGTTTACTGTATCCCTTGGACCTTCTTATTGAAAGTAAAACACAGAAATTGCATCCGAATTTAATACAAAAGTCACAATGCCGACTTAACTACAAGAGGACTGACACCCTCACTTTCTATGATATGAACCTCTCCTGTGAGACCAGTTTTAGATTCCGATGATGCACTTCAGGTTTACTGTATCCCTTGGACCTTCTTATTGACGATGAAATACAGAAATTGAATCCGAAATTAATACAAAAGGCACAATGCCGACTTAAGTACAAGAGGACTCACACACACACTTTCTATGATATGAACCTCTCCTGTGAGTCCAGTTCTAGATTCCGATGCTTCACTTCGGGTTTACTGAATCCCTTGGACCATCGTATTAATGATGAAACACAGAAATTGCATCCGAATTTAATACAAAGGGCACAATGCCGACTTAAGTACAAGAGGAGTGACACCCTCACTTTCTATGATATGAACCTCTCCTGTGAGTCCAGTTTTAGATTCCAATGCTTCACTTCAGGTTTACTGTATCCCTTGCACCTTCTCATTGACGATGAAACACGGAAATTGCATCCGAATTTAATACAAAAGACAAAATGCCGACTTCAGTTCAAGAGGACCGACACTCTCACTTTCTATGATATGAACCTCTCCTGTGAGTCCAGTTTTAGATTCCGATGCGTCACTTCAGGTTTGCTGTATCCCTGGGACCTTCTTATTGACGATGAAACACAGAAATTGTATCCGAATTTAATACAAAAGTCACAATGCCGACTTTAGTACAAGAGGACTGACACTCTCACTTTCTATGATATGAACCACTCCTGTGAGTCCAGTTTTAGATTCCTATTCTTCAGTTCTGGTTTACTTTATCCCTTGGACCTTCTTATTGACGATGAAACACAGAAAAGGCATCCGAATTTAATACAAAAGGCACAATGTCGACTTAAGTACAAGAGGACTGACACTCTCAGTTTCTAAGATATGAACCTCTCCTGTGAGTCCAGTTTTAGATTCCGATTCTTCACTTCTGGTTTACTTTATCCCTTGGACCTTCTTATTGACGATGAAACACAGAATTGGCATCCGAATTTAATACAAAAGGCACAATGTCAACTTAAGTACAAGAGGACTGATTCACTTTCTATGATATGAACCTTTCCTGTGAGTCCAGTTTTAGATTCCGATGCTTCACTTCAGGTTTACTGTGTCCCTTGGGCCTTCTTATTGACGATGAAACACACAACTTGCATCCGAATTTAATACAAAAGTCACAATGCCGACTTAAGTACAAGAGGACTGACACTCTCACTTTTTATGATATAAACCTCTCCTGAGAGTCCAGTTTAGATTCCGATGCTTTACTTCAGGTTTCCTGTATCCCTTGGACCTTCTTATTGACGATGAAACACAGAAATTGCATCCGAATTTAATACAAAAGTCACAATGCCGACTTAAGTACAAGAGGACTGAAACTATCACTTTCTATGATATGAACCTCTCCTGTGAGTCCAATTTTAGATTCCGATGCTTCACTTATGGTTTACTGTATCCCTTGGTCCTTCTTATTAAAGATGAAACACAGAAATTGCATCGGAATTTAATACAAAAAGCACAATGAAGACTTCAGTACAAGAGGACTGACACTTTCACTTTCTTTGATTTGAACCTCTCCTGTGAGTCCAGTTTTAGATTCCGTTGCCTCACTTCAGGTTTACTGTATCCCTAGGACCTTCTTATTGACGATGAAACACAGAAATTGCATCCGAATTTTATACAAAAGTCACAATGTCGACTTAAGTACAAGAGAACTGATACTCTCAATTTCTATGATATGAACCTCTCCTGTGAGTCCAGTTTTAGATTCCGATGCTTCACTTCAGGTTTACTGTGTCCCTTGGGCCTTCTTATTGACGATGAAACACAGAAGTTGCATCCGAATTTAATACAAAAGGCACAATGCCGACTTAAGTACAAGAGGACTGACATTCTCACTTTTTATGATATTAACCTCTCCTGAGAGTCCAGTTTAGATTCCGATGCTTCACTTCAGGTTGACCGTATCCCTTGGACCTTCTTATTGACGATGAAACACAGAAATTGCATCCGAAGTTAATACAAAAGTCACAATGCCGACTTAAGTACTATAGGACTGACACCCTCACTTTCTATGATATGAACCTCTCCTGTGAGTCCAGTTTTAGATTCCGATGCTTCACTTAAGCTTTACTGCATCCCTTGGACCTTCTTATTGACGATGAAACACAGAAATTGCATCCGAAATCAATACAAAAGGCACAATGCCGACTTAAGTACAAGAGGACCCACACACTCACTTTCTATGATATGAACCTCTCCTGTGAGTCAAGTTCTAGATTCCGATGCTTCACTTCAGGTTTACTGTATCCCTTGGACCTTCTTATTAACGATGAAACACAGAAATTGCATCCGCATTTAATACAAAGGGCACAATGCCGACTTAAGTACAAGAGGACAGACACTCTCACTTTCTATGATATGAACCTCTCCAGTGTGTCCAGTTTTAGATTCCAATGCTTCACTTCAGGTTTACTGTATCCCTTTGACCTTGTTATTGACGATGAAACACAGAAATTGCATCCGAATTTAATACAAAAGGCACAATGCTAACTTAAGTACAAGAGGACCGACTCTCTCACTTTCTATATTATGAACCTCTCCTGAGAGTCCAATTTTAGATTCCGATGATTCACTTCAGGTTTACTGTATCCCTTGGACCTTCTTATTGAAAGTGAAACACAGAAATTGCATCCGAATTTAATACAAAAGTCACAATGCCGACTTAACTACAAGAGGACTGACACCCTCACTTTCTATGATATGAACCTCTCCTGTGAGACCAGTTTTAGATTCCGATGATGCACTTCAGGTTTACTGTATCCCTTGGACCTTCTTATTGACGATGAAATACAGAAATTGAATCCGAAATTAATACAAAAGGCACAATGCCGACTTAAGTACAAGAGGACTCACACACACACTTTCTATGATATGAACCGCTCCTGTGAGTCCAGTTCTAGATTCCGATGCTTCACTTCGGGTTTACTGAATCCCTTGGACCATCGTATTAATGATGAAACACAGAAATTGCATCCGAATTTAATACAAAGGGCACAATGCCGACTTAAGTACAAGAGGACTGACACCCTCACTTTCTATGATATGAACCTCTCCTGTGAGTCCAGTTTTAGATTCCAATGCTTCACTTCAGGTTTACTGTATCCCTTGCACCTTCTTATTGACGATGAAACACGGAAATTGCATCCCAATTTAATACAAAAGACAAAATGCCGACTTAAGTTCAAGAGGACCGACACTCTCACTTTCTATGATATGAACCTCTCCTGTGAGTCCAGTTTTAGATTCCGATGCGTCACTTCAGGTTTGCTGTATCCCTGGGACCTTCTTATTGACGATGAAACACAGAAATTGTATCCGAATTTAATACAAAAGTCACAATGCCGACTTTAGTACAAGAGGACTGACACTCTCACTTTCTATGATATGAACCACTCCTGTGAGTCCAGTTTTAGATTCCTATTCTTCAGTTCTGTTTTACTTTATCCCTTGGACCTTCTTATTGACGATGAAACACAGAAAAGGCATCCGAATTTAATACAAAAGGCACAATGGCGACTTAAGTACAAGAGGACTGACACTCTCAGTTTCTAAGATATGAACCTCTCCTGTGAGTCCAGTTTTAGATTCCGATTCTTCACTTCTGGTTTACTTTATCCCTTGGACCTTCTTATTGACGATGAAACACAGAATTGGCATCCGAATTTAATACAAAAGGCACAATGTCAACTTAAGTACAAGAGGACTGATTCACTTTCTATGATATGAACCTTTCCTGTGAGTCCAGTTTTAGATTCCGATGCTTCACTTCAGGTTTACTGTGTCCCTTGGGCCGTCTTATTGACGATGAAACACACAACTTGCATCCGAATTTAATACAAAAGTCACAATGCCGACTTAAGTACAAGAGGACTGACACTCTCACTTTTTATGATATAAACCTCTCCTGAGAGTCCAGTTTAGATTCCGATGCTTTACTTCAGGTTTACTGTATCCCTTGGACCTTCTTATTGACGATGAAACACAGAAATTGCATCCGAATTTAATACAAAAGTCACAATGCCGACTTAAGTACAAGAGGACTGACACTATCACTTTCTATGATATGAACCTCTCCTGTGAGTCCAATTTTAGATTCCGATGCTTCTCTTATGGTTTACTGTATCCCTTGGTCCTTCTTATTAAAGATGAAACACAGAAATTGCATCGGAATTTAATACAAAAAGCACAATGCCGACTTCAGTACAAGAGGACTGACACTCTCACTTTCTATGATTTGAACCTCTCCTGTGAGTCCAGTTTTAGATTCCGTTGCCTCACTTCAGGTTTACTGTATCCCTAGGACCTTCTTATTGACGATGAAACACAGAAATTGCATCCGAATTTTATACAAAAGTCACAATGTCGACTTAAGTACAAGAGAACTGATACTCTCAATTTCTATGATATGAACCTCTCCTGTGAGTCCAGTTTTAGATTCCGATGCTTCACTTAAGGTTTACTGTGTCCCTTGGGCCTTCTTATTGACGATGAAACACAGACGTTGCATCCGAATTTAATACAAAAGGCACTATGCCGACTTAAGTACAAGAGGACTGACATTCTCACTTTTTATGATATTAACCTCTCCTGAGAGTCCAGTTTAGATTCCGATGCTTCACTTCAGGTTGACCGTATCCCTTGGACCTTCTTATTGACGATGAAACACAGAAATTGCATCCGAAGTTAATACAAAAGTCACAATGCCGACTTAAGTACTATAGGACTGACACCCTCACTTTCTATGATATGAACCTCTCCTGTGAGTCCAGTTTTAGATTCCGATGCTTCACTTAAGGTTTACTGCATCCCTTGGACCTTCTTATTGACGATGAAACACAGAAATTGCATCCGAAATCAATACAAAAGGCACAATGCCGACTTAAGTACAAGAGGACCCACACACTCACTTTCTATGATATGAACCTGTCCTGTGAGTCCAGTTCTAGATTCCGATGCTTCACTTCAGGTTTACTGTATCCCTTGGACCTTCTTATTAACGATGAAACACAGAAATTGCATCCGCATTTAATACAAAGGGCACAATGCCGACTTCAGTACAAGAGGACAGACAATCTCACTTTCTATGATATGAACCTCTCCTGTGAGTCCAGTTTTAGATTCCAATGCTTCACTTCAGGTTTACTGTATCCCTTTGACCTTCTTATTGACGATGAAACACAGAAATTGCATCCGAATTTAATACAAAAGGCACAATGCTAACTTAAGTACAAGAGGACCGACTCACTCACTTTGTATGATATGAACCTCTCCTGAGAGTCCAGTTTTAGATTCCGATGATTCACTTCAGGTATACTGTATCCCTTGGACCTTCTTATTGAAGGTGAAACACAGAAATTGTATCCGAATTTAATACAAAAGTCACAATGCCGTCTTCACTACAAGAGGACTGACACCCTCACTTTCTATGATATGAACCTCTCCTGTGCTTCCAGTTTTAGATTCCGATGCTTCAATTCAGGTTTACTGTATCCCTTGGACCTTCTTATTGACGATGAAATACAGAAATTGCATCCGAAATTAATACAAAAGGCAAAATGCAGACTTAAGTACAAGAGGACTCACACACACACTATCTATGATATGAACCTCCCCTGTGAGTCCAGTACTAGATTCCGATGCTTCACTTCGGGTTTACTGAATCCCTTGGACCTTCGTATTAGTGATGAAACACAGAAATTGCATCCGAATTGAATACAAAGGGCACAATGCCGACTTAAGTACAAGAGGACTGACACCCTCACTTTCTATGATATGAACCTCTCCTGTGAGTCCAGTTTTAGATTCCAATGCTTCACTTCAGGTTCACTGTATCCCTAGGTCCTTCTTATTGACGATGAAACACAGAAATTGCAACCGAAATGTATACAAAAGGCACAATGCCGACTTAAGTACAAGAGGACTGACACTCTCACTTTTTATGATATGAACCTCTCCTTAGAGTCCAGTTTAGATTCCGATTCTTCACTTCAGGTTTACTGTATCCCTTGGACCTTCTAATTGACGATGAAAGTCAGAAATTGCATCCAAATTTAATACAAAATGCACAATGCCGTCTTAAGTACAAGAGGACTGACACTCTTACTTTCTATGATATGAACCTCTCCTGTGAATCCAGTTTTAGGTTCCGATGCTTCACTTCAGGTTTAGTGTATCCCTAAGACCTTCTTATCGACGATGAAACACAGAAATTGCATCCGAATTTAATACAAAAGTCACAATGCCGACTTAAGTACAAGAGGTCTGACACTATCAATTTCTATCATATGAACCTCTCCTGTGAGTCCAATTTTAGATTCCGATGCTTCACTTCATGTTTACTCTATCCCTGGGTCCTTCTTATTAAAAATGAAACACAGAAATTGCATCGGACTTTAATACAAAAGGCACAATGCCGACTTCAGTGCAAGAGGACTGACACTCTCACTTTCTACGATATGAACCTCTCCTGTGTGTCCAGTTTTAGATTCCGATGCTTCACTTCAGGTGTACTGTAACCCTTGGATCTTCTTATTGACGATGAAACACAGAAATTGCATCCGAATTTTATACAAAAGTCACAATGTCGACTTAAGTACAAGAGGACTGATACTCTCACTTTCTATGATATGAACCTCTCCTGTGAGTCCAGTTGTAGATTCCGATGCTTCACTTCTGGTTTACTCTATCCCTTGGACCTTCTTATTGACGATGAAACACAGAAATGGCATCCGAATTTAATACAAAAGGCACAACGTCGACTTAAGTACAAGAGGACTGATACTCTCACTTTCTATGATATGAACCTCTCCTGTGAGTCCAGTTTTAGATTCCGATGCTTCACTTCAGGTTTACTGTGTCCCTTGGCCCTTCTTATTGACGATGAATCACAGAACTTGCATCCGAATTTAATACAAAAGTCACAATGCCGACTTAAGTACAAGAGGACTGACACTCTCACTTTTTATGATATAAACCTCTCCTGAGAGTCCAGTTTAGATTCCGATGCTTTACTTAAGGGTTAACTGTATCCCTTGGACCTTCTTATTGACGATGAAACACAGAAATTGCATCCGAATTTAATACAAAAGTCACAATGCCGACTTAAGTACAAGAGGACTGACACTATCACTTTCTATGATATGAACCTCTCCTGTGAGTCCAATTTTAGATTCCGATGCTTCACTTAAGGTTTACTGTATCCCTTGGTCCTTCTTATTAAAGATGAAACACAGAAATTGCATCGGAATTTAATCCAAAAGGCACAATGCCGACCAGTACAAGAGGACTGACACTCTCACTTTCTATGATATGAACCTCTCCTGTGAGTCCAGTTTTAGATTCCCATGCCTCACTTCAGGTTTACTGTATCCCTGGGAACTACTTATTGACGATGAAACACAAAAATTGCATCCGAATTTAATACAAAAGGCACAATGCCGACTTAAGTACAAGAGGACTGACACTCTCACTTTCTATGATATGAACCTCTCCTGTGAGTCCAGTTTTAGATTCCGATGCTTCACGTTAGGTTCATTGTATCCCTTGGATCTTCTTATTGACGATGAAACACAGAAATTAGATCCAAATGTAATACCAAAGGCACAATGCTAACTTAAGTACAAGAGGACCGACACTCTCACTTTCTATGATGTGAACCTCTCCTGTGAGTCCAGTTTTAGATTCCGATGCTTCACTTCAGGTTTACTATATCCCTTGAACCTTCGTATTGACGATGAAACACAGAAATTGCATCCGAATTTAATACAAAAGGCACAATGCCGACTTAAGTACAAGAGGACTGACACTCTCACTTTTTATGATATAAAGCTCTCCTGAGAGTCAAGTTTAGATTCCGATGCTTCACTTCAGGTTTACTGTATCCCTTGGACCTTCTTATTGACGATGA
The DNA here is from genome assembly GCF_023864345.2 of Schistocerca serialis cubense. Lineage (NCBI taxonomy): Eukaryota > Metazoa > Arthropoda > Insecta > Orthoptera > Acrididae > Schistocerca > Schistocerca serialis. Next base: position 20,313,663 of record NC_064647.1, on the reverse strand, counting down.
AACACAGAGATGGCATCCGAATTTAATACAAAAGGCACAATGTCTACTTAAGTACAAGTGGGCTGATACTCTCACTTTCTATGTTATGAACCTCTCCTGTGAGTCCAGTTTTAGATTCCGATGCTTTCACTTCAGGTTTACTGTGTCCCTTGGGCCTTCTTATTGACGGTGAAACACAGAAGTTGCATCCGAATTTAATACAAAACGCACAATGCCGACTTAAGTACAAGAGGACTGACACTCTCACTTTTTATGATATAAACCTCTCCTGTGAGTCCAGTTTTAGATTCCGATGCTTCACTTCTGGTTTACTCTATCCCTTGGACCTTCTTATTGACGATGAAACACAGAAATGGCGTCCGAATTTAATACAAAAGGCACAATGTCGACTTAAGTACAAGAGGACTGATACTCTCACTTTCTATGATATGAACCTCTCCTGTGAGTCCAGTTTTAGATTCCGATGCTTTCACTTCAGGTTTACTGTGTCCCTTGGGCCTTCTTATTGACGATGAATCACAGAACTTGCATCCGAAATTAATACAAAGTCACAATGCCGACTTAAGTACAAGAGGACTGACACTCTCACTTTTTATGATATAAACCTAGGCTGAGAGTCCAGTTTAGATTCCGATGCTTTACTTAAGGGTTAACTGTATCCCTTGGACCTTCTTATTGACGATGAAACACAGAAATTGCATCCGAATTTAATACAAAAGTCACAATGCCGACTTAAGTACAAGAGGACTGGCACTATCACTTTCTATGATATGAACCTCTCCTGTGAGTCCAATTTTAGATTCCTATGCTTCACTTAAGGTTTACTGTATCCCTTGGTCCTTCTTATTAAAGATGAAACACAGAAATTGCATCGGAATTTAATACAAAATGCACAATGCCGACCAGTACAAGAGGACTGACACTCTCACTTTCTATGATATGAACCACTCCTGTGAGTCCAGTTTTAGATTCCGATGCCTCACTTCAGGTTTACTGTATCCCTGGGACCTACTTATTGACGATGAAACACAGAAATAGCATCCGAATTTAATACAAAAGGCACAATGCCGACTTAAGTACAAGAGGACTGACACTCTCACTTTCTATGATATGAACCTCTCCTGTGAGTCCAGTTTTAGATTCCGATGCTTCACGTGAGGTTCATTGTATCAGTTGGATCTTCTTATTGACGATGAAACACAGAAATTGCATCCGAATGTAATACAAAAGGCACAATGCTAACTTAAGTACAAGAGGACCGACACTCTCACTTTCTATGATGTGAACCTCTCCTGAGAGTCCAGTTTTAGATTCCGATGATTCACTTCAGGTATACTGTATCCCTTGGACCTTCTTATTGAAGGTGAAACACAGAAATTGTATCCGAATTTAATACAAAAGTCACAATGCCGTCTTCACTACAAGAGGACTGACACCCTCACTTTCTATGATATGAACCTCTCCTGTGCTTCCAGTTTTAGATTCCGATGCTTCAATTCAGGTTTACTGTATCCCTTGGACCTTCTTATTGACGATGAAATACAGAATTTGCATCTGAAATTAATACAAAAGGCACAATGCAGACTTAAGTACAAGAGGACTCACACACACACTATCTATGATATGAACCTCCCCTGTGAGTCCAGTACTAGATTCCGATGCTTCACTTCGGGTTTACTGAATCCCTTGGACCTTCGTATTAGTGATGAAACACAGAAATTGCATCCGAATTGAATACAAAGGGCACAATGCCGACTTAAGTACAAGAGGACTGACACCCTCACTTTCTATGATATGAACCTCTCCTGTGAGTCCAGTTTTAGATTCCAATGCTTCACTTCAGGTTCACTGTATCCCTAGGTCCTTCTTATTGACGATGAAACACAGAAATTGCAACCGAAATGTATACAAAAGGCACAATGCCGACTTAAGTACAAGAGGACTGACACTCTCACTTTTTATGATATGAACCTCTCCTTAGAGTCCAGTTTAGATTCCGATGCTTCACTTCAGGTTTACTGTATCCCTTGGACCTTCTTATTGACGATGAAAGTCAGGAATTGCATCCAAATTTAATACAAAATGCACAATGCCGTCTTAAGTACAAGAGGACTGACACTCTTACTTTCTATGATATGAACCTCTCCTGTGAATCCAGTTTTAGGTTCCGATGCTTCACTTCAGGTTTACTGTATCCCTAAGACCTTCTTATCGACGATGAAACACAGAAATTGCATCCGAATTTAATACAAAAGTCACAATGCCGACTTAAGTACAAGAGGACTGACACTATCAATTTCTATGATATGAACCTCTCCTGTGAGTCCAATTTTAGATTCCGATGCTTCACTTAATGTTTACTCTATCCCTGGGTCCTTCTTATTAAAAATGAAACACAGAAATTGCATCGGACTTTAATACAAAAGGCACAATGCCGACTTCAGTGCAAGAGGACTGACACTCTCACTTTCTACGATATGAACCTCTCCTGTGTGTCCAGTTCTAGATTCCGATGCTTCACTTCAGGTGTACTGTAACCCTTGGATCTTCTTATTGACGATGAAAGACAGAAATTGCATCCGAATTTTATACAAAAGTCACAATGTCGACTTAAGTACAAGAGGACTGATACTCTCACTTTCTATAATATGAACTTCTCCTGTGAGTCCAGTTTTAGATTCCGATGCTTCACTTCTGGTTTACTCTATCCCTTGGACCTTCTTATTGACGATGAAACACGGAAATGGCATCCGAATTTAATACAAAAGGCACAACGTCGACTTAAGTACAAGAGGACTGATACTCTCACTTTCTATGATATGAACCTCTCCTGTGAGTCCAGTTTTAGATTCCGATGCTTCACTTCAGGTTTACTGTGTCCCTTGGGCCTTCTTATTGACGATGAATCACAGAACTTGCATCCGAATTTAATACAAAAGTCACAATGCCGACTTAAGTACAAGAGGACTGACACTCTCACTTTTTATGATATAAACCTCTCCTGAGAGTCCAGTTTAGATTCCGATGCTTTACTTAAGGGTTAACTGTATCCCTTGGACCTTCTTATTGACGATGAAACACAGAAATTGCATCCGAATTTAATACAAAAGTCACAATGCCGACTTAAGTACAAGAGGACTGACACTATCACTTTCTATGATATGAACCTCTCCTGTGAGTCCAATTTTAGATTCCGATGCTTCACTTAAGGTTTACTGTATCCCTTGGTCCTTCTTATTAAAGATGAAACACAGAAATTGCATCGGAATTTAATCCAAAAGGCACAATGCCGACCAGTACAAGAGGAATGACACTCTCACTTTCTATGATATGAACCTCTCCTGTGAGTCCAGTTTTAGATTCCGATGCCTCACTTCAGGTTTACTGTATCCCTGGGAACTACTTATTGACGATGAAACACAAAAATTGCATCCGAATTTAATACAAAAGGCACAATGCCGACTTAAGTACAAGAGGACTGACACTCTCACTTTCTATGATATGAACCTCTCCTGTGAGTCCAGTTTTAGATTCCGATGCTTCACGTTAGGTTCATTGTATCTTTTGGATCTTCTTATTGACGATGAAACACAGAAATTAGATCCAAATGTAATACAAAAGGCACAATGCTAACTTAAGTACAAGAGGACCGACACTCTCACTTTCTATGATGTGAACCTCTCCTGTGAGTCCAGTTTTAGATTCCGATGCTTCACTTCAGGTTTACTATATCCCTTGAACCTTCGTATTGACGATGAAACACAGAAATTGCATCCGAATTTAATACAAAAGGCACAATGCCGACTTAAGTACTAGAGGACTGACACTCTCACTTTTTATGATATAAAGCTCTCCTGAGAGTCCAGTTTAGATTCCGATGCTTCACTTCAGGTTTACTGTATCCCATGGACCTTCTTATTGACGATGAAACACAGAGATGGCATCCGAATTTAATACAAAAGGCACAATGTCGACTTAAGTACAAGAGGGCTGATACTCTCACTTTCTATGTTATGAACCTCTCCTGTGAGTCCAGTTTTAGATTCCGATGCTTTCACTTCAGGTTTACTGTGTCCCTTGGGCCTTCTTATTGACGATGAAACACAGAAGTTGCATCCGAATTTAATACAAAACGCACAATGCCGACTTAAGTACAAGAGGACTGACACTCTCACTTTTTATGATATAAACCTCTCCTGTGAGTCCAGTTTTAGATTCCGATGCTTCACTTCTGGTTTACTCTATCCCTTGGACCTTCTTATTGACGATGAAACACAGAAATGGCATCCGAATTTAATACAAAAGGCACAATGTCGACTTAAGTACAAGAGGACTGATACTCTCACTTTCTATGATATGAACCTCTCCTGTGAGTCCAGTTTTAGATTCCGATGCTTCACTTCAGGTTTACTGTGTCCCTTGGGCCTTCTTATTGACGATGAATCACAGAACTTGCATCCGAAATTAATACAAAGTCACAATGCCGACTTAAGTACAAGAGGACTGACACTCTCACTTTTTATGATATAAACCTAGGCTGAGAGTCCAGTTTAGATTCCGATGCTTTACTTAAGGGTTAACTGTATCCCTTGGACCTTCTTATTGACGATGAAACACAGAAATTGCATCCGAATTTAATACAAAAGTCACAATGCCGACTTAAGTACAAGAGGACTGGCACTATCACTTTCTATGATATGAACCTCTCCTGTGAGTCCAATTTTAGATTCCTATGCTTCTCTTAAGGTTTACTGTATCCCTTGGTCCTTCTTATTAAAGATGAAACACAGAAATTGCATCGGAATTTAATACAAAGGGCACAATGCCGACCAGTACAAGAGGACTGACACTCTCACTTTCTATGATATGAACCTCTCCTGTGAGTCCAGTTTTAGATTCCGATGCCTCACTTCAGGTTTACTGTATCCCTGGGACCTACTTATTGACGATGAAACACAGAAATAGCATCCGAATTTAATACAAAAAGCACAATGCCGACTTAAGTACAAGAGGACTGACACACTCACTTTCTATGATATGAACCTCTCCTGTGAGTCCAGTTTTAGATTCCGATGCTTCACGTCAGGTTCATTGTATCCCTTGGATCTTCTTATTGACGATGAAACACAGAAATTGCATCCGAATGTAATACAAAAGGCACAATGCTAACTTAAGTACAAGAGGACCGACACTCTCACTTTCTATGATGTGAACCTCTCCTGTGAGTCCAGTTTTAGATTCCGATGCTTCACTTCAGGTTTACTATATCCTTTGAACCTTCTTATTGACGATGAAACACAGAAATGGCATCCGAATTTAATACAATAGGCACAATGCCGACTTAAGTACAAGAGGACTGACACTCTCACTTTTTATGATATGAAGCTCTCCTGAGAGTCCAGTTTAGATTCCGATGCTTCACTTCAGGTTTACTGTATCCCTTGGAACTTCTTATTGACGATGAAACACCGAAGTTACATCCGAATTACTACAAAAGGCACAATGCCGACTTAAGTACAAGAGGACTGACAGTCTCACTTTTTATGATATGAACCTCTCCTGAGAGTCCTGTTTAGATTCCGATGCTTCACTTCAGGTTTACTGTATCCCTTGGACCTTCTTATTGACGATGAAACACAGAAATTGCATCCGAATTTAATACAAAATGCACAATGCCGACTTAAGTACAAGAGGACTAACACTATCACTTTCTATGATATGAACCTCTCCTGTGAGTCCAATTTTAGATTCCGATGCTTCAGTTAAGGTTTACTGTATCCCTTGGTCCTTCTTATTAAAGATGAAACACAGAAATTGCATCCGAATTTAATACAAAAGGCACAATGCCGACTTAAGTACAAGAGGACTGACACACTCACTTTCTATGATATGAACTTTTCCTGTGAGTCCAGTTTTAGATTCCGATGCTTCACTTCAGGTTTACTGTGTCCCTTGGGCCTTCTTATTGACGATGAAACACACAACTTGCATCCGAATTTAATACAAAAGGCACAATGCCGACTGAAGTACAAGAGGACTGACACTCTCACTTTTTATGATATGAAGCTCTCCTGAGAGTCCAGTTTAGATTCCGATGCTTCACTTCAGGTTTACTGTATCCCTTGGACCTTCTTATTGACGATGAAACACAGAGATGGCATCCGAATTTAATACAAAATGCACAATGTCGACTTAAGTACAAGAGGGCTGATACTCTCACTTTCTATGTTATGAACCTCTCCTGTGAGTCCAGTTTTAGATTCCGATGCTTCACTTCAGGTTTACTGTATCCCTTGGACCTTCTTATTGACGATGAAACACAGAAGTTGCATCCGAATTTAATACAAAAGGCACAATGCCGACTTAAGTACAAGAGGACTGACACTCTCACTTTTTATGATATAAACCTCTCCTGAGAGTCCAGTTTAGATTCCGATGCTTCACTTCAGGTTTACTGTATCCCTTGGAACTTCTTATTGACGATGAAACACCGAAGTTGCATCCGAATTACTACAAAAGGCACAATGCCGACTTAAGTACAAGAGGACTGAAACTCTCACTTTCTAAGATATGAACTTCTCCTGTGAGTCCAGTTTTAGATTCCGATTCTTCACTTCTGGTTTACTTTATCCCTTGGACCTTCTTATTGACGATGAAACACAGAGATGGCATCCGAATTTAATACAAAAGGCACAATGTCGACTTAAGTACAAGAGGACTGACACTCTCACTTTCTAAGATATGAACTTCTCCTGTGAGTCCAGTTTTAGATTCCGATTCTTCACTTCTGGTTTACTTTATCCCTTGGACCTTCTTATTGACGATGTAACACAGAATTGGCATCCGAATTTAATACAAAAGGCACAATGTCAACTTAAGTACAAGAGGACTGATACTCTCACTTTCTATGATATGAACCTTTCCTGTCAGTCCAGTTTTAGATTCCGATGCTTCACTTCAGTTTTACTGTGTCCCTTGGGCCTTCTTATTGACGATGAAACACACAACTTGCATCCGAATTTAATACAAAAGTCACAATGCCGACTTAAGTACAAGAGGACTGACACTCTCACTTTTTATGATATAAACCTCTCCTGAGAGTCCAGTTTAGATTCCGATGCTTTACTTCAGGTTTACTGCATCCCTTGGACCTTCTTATTGACGATGAAACACAGAAATTGCATCCGAATTTAATACAAAAGTCACAATGCCGACTTAAGTACAAGAGGACTGACACTATCACTTTCTATGATATGAACCTCTCCTGTGAGTCCAATTTTAGATTCCGATGCTTCACTTATGGTTTACTGTATCCCTTGGTCCTTCTTATTAAAGATGAAACACAGAAATTGCATCGGAATTTAATACAAAAGCACAATGCCGACTTCAGTACAAGAGGACTGACACTCTCACTTTCTATGATTTGAACCTCTGCTGTGAGTCCAGTTTTAGATTCCGTTGCCTCACTTCAGGTTTACTGTATCCCTAGGACCTTCTTATTGACGATGAAACACAGAAATTGCATCCGAATTTTATACAAAAGTCACAATGTCGACTTAAGTACAAGAGAACTGATACTCTCAATTTCTATGATATGAACCTCTCCTGTGAGTCCAGTTTTAGATTCCGATGCTTCACTTCAGGTTTACTGTGTCCCTTGGGCCTTCTTATTGACGATGAAACACACAACTTGCATCCGAATTTAATACAAAAGGCACAATGCCGACTGAAGTACAAGAGGACTGACACTCTCACTTTTTATGATATGAAGCTCTCCTGAGAGTCCAGTTTAGATTCCGATGCTTCACTTCAGGTTTACTGTATCCCTTGGACCTTCTTATTGACGATGAAACACAGAGATGGCATCCGAATTTAATACAAAATGCACAATGTCGACTTAAGTACAAGAGGGCTGATACTCTCACTTTCTATGTTATGAACCTCTCCTGTGAGTCCAGTTTTAGATTCCGATGCTTCACTTCAGGTTTACTGTATCCCTTGGACCTTCTTATTGACGATGAAACACAGAAGTTGCATCCGAATTTAATACAAAAGGCACAATGCCGACTTAAGTACAAGAGGACTGACACTCTCACTTTTTATGATATAAACCTCTCCTGAGAGTCCAGTTTAGATTCCGATGCTTCACTTCAGGTTTACTGTATCCCTTGGAACTTCTTATTGACGATGAAACACCGAAGTTGCATCCGAATTACTACAAAAGGCACAATGCCGACTTAAGTACAAGAGGACTGAAACTCTCACTTTCTAAGATATGAACTTCTCCTGTGAGTCCAGTTTTAGATTCCGATTCTTCACTTCTGGTTTACTTTATCCCTTGGACCTTCTTATTGACGATGAAACACAGAGATGGCATCCGAATTTAATACAAAAGGCACAATGTCGACTTAAGTACAAGAGGACTGACACTCTCACTTTCTAAGATATGAACTTCTCCTGTGAGTCCAGTTTTAGATTCCGATTCTTCACTTCTGGTTTACTTTATCCCTTGGACCTTCTTATTGACGATGTAACACAGAATTGGCATCCGAATTTAATACAAAAGGCACAATGTCAACTTAAGTACAAGAGGACTGATACTCTCACTTTCTATGATATGAACCTTTCCTGTGAGTCCAGTTTTAGATTCCGATGCTTCACTTCAGTTTTACTGTGTCCCTTGGGCCTTCTTATTGACGATGAAACACACAACTTGCATCCGAATTTAATACAAAAGTCACAATGCCGACTTAAGTACAAGAGGACTGACACTCTCACTTTTTATGATATAAACCTCTCCTGAGAGTCCAGTTTAGATTCCGATGCTTTACTTCAGGTTTACTGCATCCCTTGGACCTTCTTATTGACGATGAAACACAGAAATTGCATCCGAATTTAATACAAAAGTCACAATGCCGACTTAAGTACAAGAGGACTGACACTATCACTTTCTATGATATGAACCTCTCCTGTGAGTCCAATTTTAGATTCCGATGCTTCACTTATGGTTTACTGTATCCCTTGGTCCTTCTTATTAAAGATGAAACACAGAAATTGCATCGGAATTTAATACAAAAGCACAATGCCGACTTCAGTACAAGAGGACTGACACTCTCACTTTCTATGATTTGAACCTCTGCTGTGAGTCCAGTTTTAGATTCCGTTGCCTCACTTCAGGTTTACTGTATCCCTAGGACCTTCTTATTGACGATGAAACACAGAAATTGCATCCGAATTTTATACAAAAGTCACAATGTCGACTTAAGTACAAGAGAACTGATACTCTCAATTTCTATGATATGAACCTCTCCTGTGAGTCCAGTTTTAGATTCCGATGCTTCACTTCAGGTTTACTGTGTCCCTTGGGCCTTCTTATTGACGATGAAACACAGAAGTTGCATCCGAATTTAATACAAAAGGCACAAAGCCGACTTAAGTACAAGAGGACTGACATTCTCACTTTTTATGATATTAACCTCTCCTGAGAGTCCAGTTTAGATTCCGATGCTTCACTTCAGGTTTACTGTATCCCTTGGACCTTCTTATTGACGATGAAACACAGAAATTGCATCCGAAGTTAATACAAAAGTCACAATGCCGACTTAAGTACAAGAGGACTGACACCCTCACTTTCTATGATATGAACCTCTCCTGTGAGTCCAGTTTTAGATTCCGATGCTTCACTTAAGGTTTACTGTATCCCTTGGACCTTCTTGTTGACGATGAAACACAGAAATTGCATCCGAAATCAATACAAAAGGCACAATGCCGACTTAAGTACAAGAGGACCCACACACTCACTTTCTATGATATGAACCTCTCCTGTGAGTCCAGTTCTAGATTCCGATCCTTCACTTCAGGTTTACTGTATCCCTTGGACCTTCTTATTAACGATGAAACACCGAAATTGCATCCGCATTTAATACAAAGGGCACAATGCCGACTTAAGTACAAGAGGACCCACACACTCACTTTCTATGATATGAACCTCTCCTGTGAGTCCAGTTCTAGATTCCGATGCTTCACTTCAGGTTTACTGTATCCCTTGGACCTTCTTATTAACGATGAAACACAGAAATTGCATCCGCATTTAATACAAAGGGCACAATGCCGACTTAAGTACAAGAGGACAGACACTCTCACTTTCTATGATATGAACCTCTCCTGTGAGTCCAGTTTTAGATTCCAATGCTTCACTTCAGGTTTACTGTATCCCTTTGACCTTCTTATTGACGATGAAACACAGAAATTGCTTCCGAATTTAATACAAAAGGCACAATGCTAACTTAAGTACAAGAGGACCGACTCACTCACTTTCTATGATATGAACCTCTCCTGAGAGTCCAGTTTTAGATTCCGATGATTCACTTCAGGTATACTGTATCCCTTGGACCTTCTTATTGAAGGTGAAACACAGAAATTGTATCCGAATTTAATACAAAAGTCACAATGCCGTCTTAACTACAAGAGGACTGACACCCTCACTTTCTATGATATGAACCTCTCCTGTGCGTCCAGTTTTAGATTCCGATGCTTCAATTCAGGTTTACTGTATCCCTTGGACCTTCTTATTGACGATGAAATACAGAAATTGCATCCGAAATTAATACAAAAGGCACAATGCAGACTTAAGTACAAGAGGACTCACACACACACTATCTATGATATGAACCTCTCCTGTGAGTCCAGTACTAGATTCCGATGCTTCACTTCGGGTTTACTGAATCCCTTGGACCTTCGTATTAGTGATGAAACACAGAAATTGCATCCGAATTTAATACAAAGGGCACAATGCCGACTTAAGTACAAGAGGACTGACACCCTCATTTTCTATGATATGAACCTCTCCTGTGAGTCCAGTTTTAGATTCCAATGCTTCAGTTAAGGTTTACTGTATCCCTTGGTCCTTCTTATTAAAGATGAAACACAGAAATTGCATCCGAATTTAATACAAAATGCACAATGCCGACTTAAGTACAAGAGGACTGACACTCTTACTTTCTATGATATGAACCTCTCCTGTGAATCCAGTTTTAGGTTCCGATGCTTCACTTAATGTTTACTCTATCCCTGGGTCCTTCTTATTAAAAATGAAACTCTGAAATTGCATTGGACTTTAATACAAAAGGCACAATGCCGACTTCAGTGCAAGAGGACTGACACTCTCACTTTCTACGATATGAACCTCTCCTTTGTGTCCAGTTTTAGATTCCGATGCTTCACTTCAGGTGTACTGTAACCCTTGGATCTTCTTATTGACGATGAAACACAGAAACTGCATCCGAATTTTATACAAAAGTCACAATGTCGACTTAAGTACAAGAGGACTGATACTCTCACTTTCTATGATATGAACCTCTCCTGTGAGTCCAATTTTAGATTCCGATGCTTCAGTTAAGGTTTACTGTATCCCTTGGTCCTTCTTATTAAAGATGAAACACAGAAATTGCATCCGAATTTAATACAAAAGGCACAATGCCGACTTCAGTGCAAGAGGACTGACACTCTCACTTTCTATGATATGAACCTCTCCTGTGAGTCCAGTTTTAGATTCCTATTCTTCACTTCTGGTTTACTTTATCCCTTGGACCTTCTTATTGACGATGAAACACAGAATTGGCATCCGAATTTAATACAAAAGGCACAAAGTCAACTTAAGTACAAGAGGACTGATACTCTCACTTTCTATGATATGAACCTTTCCTGTGAGTCCAGTTTTAGATTCCGATGCTTCACTTCAGGTTTACTGTGTCCCTTGGGCCTTCTTATTGACGATGAAACACACAACTTGCATCCGAATTTAATACAAAAGGCACAATGCCGACTGAAGTACAAGAGGACTGACACTCTCACTTTTTATGATATGAAGCTCTCCTGAGAGTCCAGTTTCGATTCCGATGCTTCACTTCAGGTTTACTGAATCCCTTGGACCTTCTTATTGGCGATGAAACACAGAGATGGCATCCGAATTTAATACAAAATGCACAATGTCGACTTAAGTACAAGAGGGCTGATACTCTCACTTTCTATGTTATGAACCTCTCCTGTGAGTCCAGTTTTAGATTCCGATGCTTCACTTCAGGTTTACTGTATCCCTTGGACCTTCTTATTGACGATGAAACACAGAAGTTGCATCCGAATTTAATACAAAAGGCACAATGCCGACTTAAGTACAAGAGGACTGACACTCTCACTTTTTATGATATAAACCTCTCCTGAGAGTCCAGTTTAGATTCCGATGCTTCACTTCAGGTTTACTGTATCCCTTGGAACTTCTTATTGACGATGAAACACCGAAGTTGCATCCGAATTACTACAAAAGGCACAATGCCGACTTAAGTACAAGAGGACTGACACTCTCACTTTCTAAGATATGAACTTCTCCTGTGAGTCCAGTTTTAGATTCCGATTCTTCACTTCTGGTTTACTTTATCCCTTGGACCTTCTTATTGACAATGAAACACAGAAATGGCATCCGAATTTAATACAAAAGGCACAATGTCGACTTAAGTACAAGAGGACTGACACTCTCACTTTCTAAGATATGAACTTCTCCTGTGAGTCCTGTTTTAGATTCCGATTCTTCACTTCTGGTTTACTTTATCCCTTGGACCTTCTTATTGACGATGAAACACAGAATTGGCATCCGAATTTAATACAAAAGACACAATGTCAACTTAAGTACAAGAGGACTGATACTCTCACTTTCTATGATATGAACCTTTCCTGTGAGTCCAGTTTTAGATTCCGATGCTTCACTTCAGGTTTACTGTGTCCCTTGGGCCTTCTTATTGACGATGAAACACACAACTTGCATCCGAATTCAATACAAAAGTCACAATGCCGACTTAAGTACAAGAGGACTGACACTCTCACTTTTTATGATATAAACCTCTCCTGAGAGTCCAGTTTAGATTCCGATGCTTTACTTCAGGTTTACTGTATCCCTTGGACCTTCTTATTGACGATGAAACACAGAAATTGCATCCGAATTTAATACAAAAGTCACAATGCCGACTTAAGTACAACAGGACTGACACTATCACTTTCTATGATATGAACCTCTCCTGTGAGTCCAATTTTAGATTCCGATGCTTCACTTATGGTTTACTGTATCCCTTGGTCCTTCTTATTAAAGATGAAACACAGAAATTGCATCGGAATTTAATACAAAAAGCACAATGCCGACTTCAGTACAAGCGGACTGACACTCTCACTTTCTATGATTTGAACCTCTCCTGTGAGTCCAGTTTTAGATTCCGTTGCCTCACTTCAGGTTTACTGTATCCCTAGGACCTTCTTATTGACGATGAAACACAGAAATTGCATCCGAATTTTATACAAAAGTCACAATGTCGACTTAAGTACAAGAGAACTGAAACTCTCAATTTCTATGATATGAACCTCTCCTGTGAGTCCAGTTTTAGATTCCGATGCATCACTTCAGGTTTACTGTGTCCCTTGGGCCTTCTTATTGACGATGAAACACAGAAGTTGCATCCGAATTTAATACAAAAGGCACAATGCCGACTTAAGTACAAGAGGACTGACATTCTCACTTTTTATGATATTAACCTCTCCTGAGTGTCCAGTTTAGATTCCGATGCTTCACTTCAGGTTTACTGTATCCCTTGGACCTTCTTATTGACGATGAAACACAGAAATTGCATCCGAAGTTAATACAAAAGTCACAATGCCGACTTAAGTACAAGAGGACTGACACCCTCACTTTCTATGATATGAACCTCTCCTGTGAGTCCAGTTTTAGATTCCGATGCTTCACTTAAGGTTTACTGTATCCCTTGGACCTTCTTATTGACGATGAAACACAGAAATTGCATCCGAAATCAATACAAAAGGCACAATGCCGACTTAAGTACAAGAGGACCCACACACTCACTTTCTATGATGTGAACCTCTCCTGTGAGTCCAGTTCTAGATTCCGATCCTTCACTTCAGGTTTACTGTATCCCTTGGACCTTCTTATTAACGATGAAACACCGAAATTGCATCCGCATTTAATACAAAGGGCACAATGCCGACTTAAGTACAAGAGGACCCACACACTCACTTTCTATGATATGAACCTCTCCTGTGAGTCCAGTTCTAGATTCCGATGCTTCACTTCAGGTTTACTGTATCCCTTGGACCTTCTTATTAACGATGAAACACAGAAATTGCATCCGCATTTAATACAAAGGGCACAATGCCGACTTAAGTACAAGAGGACAGACACTCTCACTTTCTATGATATGAACCTCTCCTGTGAGTCCAGTTTTAGATTCCAATGCTTCACTTCAGGTTTACTGTATCCCTTTGACCTTCTTATTGACGATGAAACACAGAAATTGCTTCCGAATTTAATACAAAAGGCACAATGCTAACTTAAGTACAAGAGGACCGACTCACTCACTTTCTATGATATGAACCTCTCCTGAGAGTCCAGTTTTAGATTCCGATGATTCACTTCAGGTATTCTGTATCCCTTGGACCTTCTTATTGAAGGTGAAACACAGAAATTGTATCCGAATTTAATACAAAAGTCACAATGCCGTCTTAACTACAAGAGGACTGACACCCTCACTTTCTATGATATGAACCTCTCCTGTGCGTCCAGTTTTAGATTCCGATGCTTCAATTCAGGTTTACTGTATCCCTTGGACCTTCTTATTGACGATGAAATACAGAAATTGCATCCGAAATTAATACAAAAGGCACAATGCAGACTTAAGTACAAGAGGACTCACACACACACTATCTATGATATGAACCTCTCCTGTGAGTCCAGTACTAGATTCCGATGCTTCACTTCGGGTTTACTGAATCCCTTGGACCTTCGTATTAGTGATGAAACACAGAAATTGCATCCGAATTTAATACAAAGGGCACAATGAAGACTTAAGTACAAGAGGACTGACACCCTCATTTTCTATGATATGAACCTCTCCTGTGAGTCCAGTTTTAGATTCCAATGCTTCACTTCAGGTTTACTGTATCCCTAGGACCTCCTTATTGACGATGAAACACAGAAATTGCAACCGAAATGTATACAAAAGGCACAATGCCGACTTAAGTACAAGAGGACTGACACTCTCACTTTTTATGATATGAACCTCTCCTTAGAGTCCAGTTTAGATTCCGATGCTTCACTTCAGGTTTATTGTATCCCTTGGACCTTCTTATTGACGATGAAAGACAGATATTGCATCCAAATTTAATACAAAATGCACAATGCCGACTTAAGTACAAGAGGACTGACACTCTTACTTTCTATGATATGAACCTCTCCTGTGAATCCAGTTTTAGGTTCCGATGCTTCACTTCAGGTTTACTGTATCCCTAAGACCTTCTTATCGACGATGAAACACAGAAATTGCATCCGAATTTAATACAAAAGTCACAATGCCGACTTAAGTACAAGAGGACTGACACTATCAATTTCTATGATATGAACCTCTCCTGTGAGTCCAATTTTAGATTCCGATGCTTCACTTAATGTTTACTCTATCCCTGGGTCCTTCTTATTAAAAATGAAACACAGAAATTGCATCGGACTTTAATACAAAAGGCACAATGCCGACTTCAGTGCAAGAGGACTGACACTCTCACTTTCTACGATATGAACCTCTCCTGTGTGTCCAGTTTTAGATTCCGATGCTTCACTTCAGGTGTACTGTAACCCTTGGATCTTCTTATTGACGATGAAACACAGAAATTGCATCCGAATTTTATACAAAAGTCACAATGTCGACTTAAGTACAAGAGGACTGATACTCTCACATTCTATGATATGAACCTCTCCTGTGAGTCCAGTTTTAGATTCCGATGCTTCACTTCTGGTTTACTCTATCCCTTGGACCTTCTTATTGACGATGAAACACAGAAATTGCATCCGAATTTAATACAAAAGTCACAATGCCGACTTAAGTACAAGAGGACTGACACTATCACTTTCTATGATATGAACCTCTCCTGTGAGTCCAATTTTAGATTCCGATGCTTCACTTAAGGTTTACTGTATCCCTTGGTCCTTCTTATTAAAGATGAAACACAGAAATTGCATCGGAATTTAATCCAAAAGGCACAATGCCGACCAGTACAAGAGAACTGACACTCTCACTTTCTATGATATGAACCTCTCCTGTGAGTCCAGTTTTAGATTCCGATGCCTCACTTCAGGTTTACTGTATCCCTGGGAACTACTTATTGACGATGAAACACAGAAATTGCATCCGAATTTAATACAAAGGGCACAATGCCGACTTAAGTACAAGAGGACTGACACTCTCACTTTTTATGATATAAAGCTCTCCTGAGAGTCCAGTTTAGATTCCGCTGCTTCACTTCTGGTTTACTGTATCCCTTGGTCCTTCTTATTGACGATGAAACACAGAGATGGCATCCGAATTTAATACAAAAGGCACAATGTCGACTTAAGTACAAGAGGGCTGATACTCTCACTTTCTATGTTATGAACCTCTCCTGTGAGTCCAGTTTTAGATTCCGATGCTTTCACTTCAGGTTTACTGTGTCCCTTGGGCCTTCTTATTGACGATGAAACACAGAAGTTGCATCCGAATTTAATACAAAACGCACAATGCCGACTTAAGTACAAGAGGACTGACACTCTCACTTTTTATGATATAAACCTCTCCTGTGAGTCCAGTTTTAGATTCCGATGCTTCACTTCTGGTTTACTCTATCCCTTGGACCTTCTTATTGACGATGAAACACAGAAATGGCATCCGAATTTAATACAAAAGGCACAATGTCGACTTAAGTACAAGAGGACTGATACTCTCACTTTCTATGATATGAACCACTCCTGTGAGTCCAGTTTTAGATTCCGATGCTTCCCTTCAGGTT
This sequence comes from Schistocerca serialis cubense, assembly GCF_023864345.2. Taxonomy (NCBI): domain Eukaryota; kingdom Metazoa; phylum Arthropoda; class Insecta; order Orthoptera; family Acrididae; genus Schistocerca; species Schistocerca serialis. The sequence continues at coordinate 20,296,797 of NC_064647.1, read as the reverse complement.
TACTGTGTCCCTTGGGCCTTCTTATTGACGATGAATCACAGAACTTGCATCCGAAATTAATACAAAGTCACAATGCCGACTTAAGTACAAGAGGACTGACACTCTCACTTTTTATGATATAAACCTAGGCTGAGAGTCCAGTTTAGATTCCGATGCTTTACTTAAGGGTTAACTGTATCCCTTGGACCTTCTTATTGACGATGAAACACAGAAATTGCATCCGAATTTAATACAAAAGTCACAATGCCGACTTAAGTACAAGAGGACTGGCACTATCACTTTCTATGATATGAACCTCTCCTGTGAGTCCAATTTTAGATTCCGATGCTTCACTTAAGGTTTACTGTATCCCTTGGTCCTTCTTATTAAAGATGAAACACAGAAATTGCATCGGAATTTAATACAAAAGGCACAATGCCGACCAGTACAAGACGACTGCCACTCTCACTTTCTATGATAAGAACCTCTCCTGTGAGTCCAGTTTTAGATTCCGATGCCTCACTTCAGGTTTACTGTATCCCTGGGACCTACTTATTGACGATGAAACACAGAAATAGCATCCGAATTTAATACAAAAGGTACAATGCCGACTTAAGTACAAGAGGACTGACACTCTCACTTTCTATGATATGAACCTCTCCTGTGAGTCCAGTTTTAGATTCCGATGCTTCACGTCAGGTTCATTGTATCCCTTGGATCTTCTTATTGACGATGAAACACAGAAATTGCATCCGAATGTAATACAAAAGGCACAATGCTAACTTAAGTACAAGAGGACCGACACTCTCACTTTCTATGATGTGAACCTCTCCTGTGAGTCCAGTTTTAGATTCCGATGCTTCACTTGAGGTTTACTATATCCCTTGAACCTTCTTATTGACGATGAAACACAGAAATGGCATCCGAATTTAATACAAAAGGCACAATGCCGACTTAAGTACAAGAGGACTGACTCTATCACTTTTTATGATATGAAGCTCTCCTGAGAGTCCAGTTTAGATTCCGATGCTTCACTTCAGGTTTACTGTATCCCTTGGACCTTCTTATTGACGATGAAACACAGAGATGGCATCCGAATTTAATACAAAAGGCACAATGTCGACTTAAGTACAAGAGGGCTGATACTCTCACTTTCTATGTTATGAACCTCTCCTGTGAGTCCAGTTTTAGATTCCGATGCTTCACTTCAGGTTTACTGTATCCCTTGGACCTTCTTACTGACGATGAAACACAGAAGTTGCATCCGAATTTAATACAAAAAGCACAATGCCGACTTAAGTACAAGAGGACTGACACTCTCACTTTTTATGATATAAACCTCTCCTGAGAGTCCAGTTTAGATTCCGATGCTTCACTTCAGGTTTACTGTATCCCTTGGAACTTCTTATTGACGATGAAACACCGAAGTTGCATCCGAATTACTACAAAAGGCACAATGCCGACTTAAGTACAAGAGGACTGACACTCTCACTTTTTATGATATGAACCTCTCCTGAGAGTCCTGTTTAGATTCCGATGCTTCACTTCAGGGTTACTGTATCTCTTGGACCTTCTTATTGACGATGAAACACAGAAATTGCATCCGGAATTAATACAAAATGCACAATGCCGACTTAAGTACAAGAGGACTAACACTATCACTTTCTATGATATGAACCTCTCCTGTGAGTCCAATTTTAGATTCCGATGCTTCAGTTAAGGTTTACTGTATCCCTTGGTCCTTCTTATTAAAGATGAAACACAGAAATTGCATCCGAATTTAATACAAAAGGCACAATGCCGACTTCAGTGCAAGAGGACTGACACTCTCACTTTCTATGATATAAACCTCTCCTGTGAGTCCAGTTTTAGATTCCGATGCTTCACTTCTGGTTAACTGTATCCCTAGGATCTTCTTATTGACGATGAAACACAGAAATTGCATCCGAAATTTATACAAAAGTCGCAATGTCGACTTAAGTACAAGAGGACTGACACTCTCACTTTCTATGATATGAAACTCTCCTGTGAGTCCAGTTTTAGATTCCGATGCTTCACTTCAGGTTTACTGTTTCCCTTGGGCCTTCTTATTGACGATGAAACATAGAAGTTGCATCCGAATTTAATACAAAAGGCACAATGCCGACTTAAGTACAAGAGGACTGACACTCTCTTTATGATATGAGCCTCTCCTGAGAGTCCAGTTTAGATTCCGATGCTTCACTTCAGGTTTACTGTATCCCTTGGACCTTCTTATTGACGATGAAACACAGAAAATGCATCCAAATTTAATACAAAATGCACAATGCCGACTTAAGTACAAGAGGACTGACACTCTTACTTTCTATGATATGAACCTCTCCTGTGAGTCCAGTTTTAGATTCCGATGCTTCACTTCAGGTTCATTGTACCCCTTGGATCCTCTTATTGACGATGAAGCACAGAAATTGCAGCCGAATGTAATAGAAAAGGCACAATGCTAACTTAAGTACAAGAGGACCGACACTCTCACTTTCTATGATATGAACCTCTTCTCTGAGTCCAGTTTTAGATTCCGATGCTTCATTTCAGGTTTACTCTATATCTTGAACCTTCTTATTGACGATGAAACACAGAAATGGCATCCGAATTTAATACAAAAGGCACAATGCCGACTTAAGTACAAGAGGACTGATACTCTCACTTTTTATGATATGAACCTCTCCTGAGAGTCCAGTTTAGATTCCGATGCTTCACTTCAGGTTTACTGTATCCCTTGGACCTTCTTATTGACGATGAAACACAGAGATGGCATCCGAATTTAATACAATCGGCACAATGTCGACTTAAGTACAAGAGGACTGATACTCTCACTTTCTATGATATGAACCTCTCCTGTGAGTCCAGTTTTAGATTGCGATGCTTCATTTCAGATTTACTGTGTCCCTTGGGCCTTCTTATTGACGATGAAGCACAGAAGTTGCATCCGAATTTAATACAAAAGGCACAGTGCCGACTTAAGTACAAGAGGACTGACACTCTCACTTTTTATGATATAAACCTCTCCTGTGAGTCCAGTTTAGATTCCGATGCTTCACTTCAGGTTTACTGTATCCCTTGGACCTTCTTATTGACGATGAAACACAGAAGTTGCATCCGAATTTAATGCAAAAGGCACTATGCCGACTTAAGTACAAGGGGACTGACACTCTCACTTTTTATGATATGAACCTCTCCTGAGAGTCCAGTTTAGATTCCGATGCTTCACTTCAGGTTTACTGTATCCCTTGGACCTTCTTCTTGACGATGAAACACAGAAACTGCATTCGAATTTAATACAAAATGCACAATGCCGACTTAAGTACAAGAGGACTAACACAGTCACTTTCTATGATATGAACCTCTCCTGTGAGTCCAATTTTAGATTCCGATGCTTCACTTAAGGTTTACTGCATCCCTTGGTCCTTCTTATTAAAGATGAAACACAGAAATTGCATCGGAATTTAATACAAAAGGCACAATGCCGACTTCAGTGCAAGAGGACTGACATTCTCACTTTCTATGATATGAACCTCTCCTGTGAGTCCAGTTTTAGATTCCGATGCTTCACTTCAGGTTTACTGTATCCCTAGGACCTTCTTATTGACGATGAAACACAGAAATTGCATCCGAAATTTATACAAAAGTCACAATGTCGACTTAAGTACAAGAGGACTGATACTCTCACTTTCTATGACATGAACCTCTCCTCTGAGTCCAGTTTTGGATTCCGATGCTTCACTTCAGGTTTACTGTGTCCTTTGGGCCTTCTTATTGACGATGAAACACAGAAGTTGCATCCGAATGTAATACAAAAGGCACAATGCCGACTTAAGTACAAGAGGACCGACACTCTCACTTTTTATGATATGAACCTTTCCTGAGAGTCCAGTTTAGATACCGATGCTTCACTTCAGGTTTACAGTATCCCTTGGACCTTCTTATTAGCGATGAAACACAGAAATTGCGTCCAAATTTAATACCAAATGTACAATGCCGACTTAAGTTCAAGAGGACTGACACTCTTACTTTCTATGACATGAACCTCTCCTGTGAGTCCAGTTTTAGATTCCGATGCTACACTTCAGGTTTACTGTATCCCTAGGACCATCTTATTGACGATGAAACACAGAAATTGCATCCGAATTTAATACAAAAGTCACAATGCCAACTTAAGTACAAGAGGACTGACACTATCAATTTCTATGATATGAACCTCTCCTGTGAGTCCAATTTTAGATTCCGATGCTTCACTTAATGTTTACTGTATCCCTTGGTCCTTCTTATTGACGATAAAACACAGAAATTGCATCCGAATTTAATACAAAAGTCACAATGCCGACTTCAGTACAAGAGGACTGACACTCTCACTTTCTATGATATGAACCTGTCCTGTGAGTCCAGTTTTAGATTTCGATGCTTCACTTCAGGTGTACTGTAACCCTTGGAACTTCTTATTGACGATGAAACACAGAAATTGCATCCGAATTTAATATAAAGGGCACAATGCCGACATAAGTACAAGAGGACTGACACCCTCACTTTCTATAATATGAACCTCTCCTGTAAGTCCAGTTTAGATTCCGATGCTTCACTTCAGGTTTACTGTATCCCTTGGACCTTCTTATTGACGATGAAACACAGAAATTGCATCCGAAAATAATACAAAAGGCACAATGCCGACTTAAGTACAAGAGGACCCACACACTCACTTTCTATGGTATGAACCTCTCCTGTGAGTCCAGTTTTAGATTCCGATGCTTCACATCAGGTTCATTGTATCCCTTGGATCTTCTTATTGACGATGAAACACAGAAATTCCATCCGAATGTAATACAAAAGGCACAATGCTAACTTAAGTACAAGAGGACCGACACTCTCACTTTCTATGATGTGAACCTCTCCTGTGAGTCCAGTTTTAGATTCCGATGCTTCACTTCAGGTTTACTATATCCCTTGAACCTTCTTATTGACGATGAAACACAGAAATGGCATCCGAATTTAATACAAAAGGCACAATGCCGACTTAAGTACAAGAGGACTGACACTCTCACTTTTTATGATATGAAGCTCTCCTGAGAGTCCAGTTTAGATTCCGATGCTTCACTTCAGGTTTACTGTATCCCTTGGAACTTCTTATTGACGATGAAACACAGAGATGGCATCCGAATTTAATACGAAAGGCACAATGTCGACTTAAGTACAAGAGGGCTGATACTCTCACTTTCTATGTTATGAACCTCTCCTGTGAGTCCAGTTTTAGATTCCGATGCTTTCACTTCAGGTTTACTGTGTCCCTTGGGCCTTCTTATTGACGATGAAACACAGAAGTTGCATCCGAATTTAATACAAAAGGCACAATGCCGACTTAAGTACAGGAGGACTGACATTCTCACTTTTTATGATATAAACCTCTCCTGTGAGTCCAGTTTAGATTCCGATGCTTCACTTCAGGTTCACTGTATTACTTGGAACTTCTTATTGACGATGAAACACAGAAGTTGCATCCGAATTACTACAAAAGGCACAATGCCGACTTAAGTACAAGAGGACTGACACTCTCACTTTTTATGATATGAACCTCTCCTGAGAGTCCAGTTTAGATTCCGATGCTTCACTTCAAGTTTACTGTATCCCTTGGACCCTCTTATTGACGATGAAACACAGAAATTGCATCCGAATTTAATACAAAATGCACAATGCCTACTTAAGTACAAGAGGACTAACACTATCACTTTTTATGATATGAACCTCTCCTGTGAGTCCAATTTTGGATTCCGATGCTTCAGTTAAGGTTTACTGTATCCCTTGGTCCTTCTTATTAAAGATGAAACACAGAAATTGCATCCGAATTTAATACAAAAGGCACAATGCCGATTTCAGTGCAAGAGGACTGACACTCTCACTTTCTATGATATGAACCTCTCCTGTGAGTCCAGTATTAGATTCCGATGCTTCACTTCTGGTTAACTGTATCCCTAGGACCTTCTTATTGACGATGAAACACAGAAAATGCATCCAAATTTAATACAAAATGCACAATGCCGACTTAAGTACAAGAGGACTGACACTCTTACTTTCTATGATATGAACCTCTCCTGTGAATCCAGTTTTAGATTCCGATGCTTCACTTCAGGTTTACTGTATCCCTAGGACCTTCTTATTGACGATGAAACACAGAAATTGCATCCGAATTTAATACAAAAGTCACAATGCCGTCTTAAGTACAAGAGGACTGACACTATCAATTTCCATGATATGAACCTCTCCTGTGAGTCCAATTTTAGATTCCGATGCTTCACTTAATGTTTACTCTATCCCTTGGTCCTTCTTATTATAGATGAAACACAGAAATGGCATCGTACTTTAATACAAAAGGCACAATTCCGACTTCAGTACAAGAGGACTGACACTCTCACTTTCTATGATATGAACCTCTCCTGTGAGTCCAGTTTTAGATTCCGATGCTTCACTTCAGGTGTACTGTAACCCTTGGCACTTCTTATTGACGATGAAACACAGAAATTGCATCCGAATATTGTACAAAAGTCACAATGTCGACTTATGTACAAGAGGACTGATACTCTCACTTTCTATGATATGAACCTCTCCTGTGAGTCCAGTTTTAGATTCCGATGCTTCACTTCAGGTTTACTGTGTCCCTTGGGCCTTCTTATTGACGATGAAACACAGAAGTTGCATCCGAATTTAACACAAAAGGCACAATGCCGATCTAAGTACAAGAGAACTGACACTCTCTCTTTCTATGATATTAATCTCTCCTGTGAGTCCAGTTTTAGATTCCGATGCCTCACTTCAGGTTTACTGTATCCCTGGGACCTTCTTATTGACGATGAAACACAGAAATTGCATCCGAATTTAATACAAAAGGCACAATGCCGACTTAAGTACAAGAGGACTGACACTCTCACATTCTATGATATGAACCTCTCCTGTGAGTCCAGTTTTAGATTCCGATGCTTCACTTCAGGTTCATTGTACCCCTTGGATCCTCTTATTGACGATGAAGCACAGAAATTGCAGCCGAATGTAATAGAAAAGGCACAATGCTAACTTAAGTACAAGAGGACCGACACTCTCACTTTCTATGATATGAACCTCTCCTCTGAGTCCAGTTTTAGATTCCGATGCTTCATTTCAGGTTTACTCTATATCTTGAACCTTCTTATTGACGATGAAACACAGAAATGGCATCCGAATTTAATACAAAAGGCACAATGCCGACTTAAGTACAAGAGGACTGACACTCTCACTTTTTATGATATGAACCTCTCCTGAGAGTCCGGTTTAGATTCCGATGCTTCACTTCAGGTTTACTGTATCCCTTGGACCTTCTTATTGACGATGAAACACAGAGATGGCATCCGAATTTAATACAATCGGCACAATGTCGTCTTAAGTGCAAGAGGACTGATACTCTCACTTTCTATGATATGAACCTCTCCTGTGAGCCAAGTTTTAGATTGCGATGCTTCATTTCAGATTTACTGTGTCCGTTGGGCCTTCTTATTGACGATGAAACACAGAAGTTGCATCCGAATTTAATACAAAAGGCACAGTGCCGACTTAAGTACAAGTGGACTGACACTCTCACTTTTTATGATATAAACCTCTCCTGCGAGTCCAGTTTAGATTCCGATGCTTCACTTCAGGTTTACTGTATCCCTTGGACCTTCTTATTGACGATGAAACACAGAAGTTGCATCCGAATTTAATACAAAAGGCACTATGCCGACTTAAGTACAAGGGGACTGACACTCTCACTTTTTATGATATGAACCTCTCCTGAGAGTCCAGTTTAGATTCCGATGCTTCACTTCAGGTTTACTGTATCCCTTGGACCTTCTTCTTGACGAGGAACACAGAAATTGCATTCGAATTTAATACAAAATGCACAATGCCGACTTAAGTACAAGAGGACTAACACAGTCACTTTCTATGATATGAACCTCCCCTGTGAGTCCAATTTTAGATTCCGATGCTTCACTTCAGGTTTACTGCATCCCTTGGTCCTTCTTATTAAAGATGAAACACAGAAATTGCATCGGAATTTAATACAAAAGGCACAATGCCGACTTCAGTGCAAGAGGACTGACATTCTCACTTTCTATGATATGAACCTCTCCTGTGAGTCCAGTTTTAGATTCCGATGCTACACTTCAGGTTTACTGTATCCCTAGGACCATCTTATTGACGATGAAACACAGAAATTGCATCCGAATTTAATACAAAAGTCACAATGCCAACTTAAGTACAAGAGGACTGACACTATCAATTTCTATGATATGAACCTCTCCTGTGAGTCCAATTTTAGATTCCGATGCTTCACTTAATGTTTACTGTATCCCTTGGTCCTTCTTATTGACGATAAAACACAGAAATTGCATCCGAATTTAATACAAAAGTCACAATGCCGACTTAAGTACAAGAGGACTGACACCCTCACTTTCTATAATATGAACCTCTCCTGTAAGTCCAGTTTAGATTCCGATGCTTCACTTCAGGTTTACTGTATCCCTTGGACCTTCTTATTGACGATGTAACACAGAAATTGCATCCGAAAATAATACAAAAGGCACAATGCCGACTTAAGTACAAGAGGACCCACACACTCACTTTCTATGGTATGAACCTCTCCTGTGAGTCCAGTTTTAGATTCCGATGCTTCACATCAGGTTCATTGTATCCCTTGGATCTTCTTATTGACGATGAAACACAGAAATTGCATCCGAATGTAATACAAAAGGCACAATGCTAACTTAAGTACAAGAGGACCGACACTCTCACTTTCTATGATGTGAACCTCTCCTGTGAGTCCAGTTTTAGATTCCGATGCTTCACTTCAGGTTTACTATATCCCTTGAACCTTCTTATTGACGATGAATCACAGAAATGGCATCCGAATTTAATACAAAAGGCACAATGCCGACTTAAGTACAAGAGGACTGACACTCTCACTCTTTATGATATGAAGCTCTCCTGAGAGTCCAGTTTAGATTCCGATGCTACACTTCAGGTTTACTGTATCCCTGGGACCTTCTTATTGACGATGAAACACAGAGATGGCATCCGAATTTAATACGAAAGGCACAATGTCGACTTAAGTACAAGAGGGCTGATACTCTCACTTTCTATGTTATGAACCTCTCCTGTGAGTCCAGTTTTAGATTCCGATGCTTTCACTTCAGGTTTACTGTGTCCCTTGGGCTTTCTTATTGACGATGAAACACTGAAGTTACATCCGAATTTAATACAAAAGGCACAATGCCGACTTATGTACAGGAGGACTGACACTCTCACTTTTTATGATATAAACCTCTCCTGTGGGTCCAGTTTAGATTCCGATGCTTCACTTCAGGTTCACTGTATTACTTGGAACTTCTTATTGACGATGAAACACAGAAGTTGCATCCGAATTACTACAAAAGGCACAATGCCGACTTAAGTACAAGAGGACTGACACTCTCACTTTTTATGATATGAACCTCTCCTGAGAGTCCAGTTTAGATTCCGATGCTTCACTTCAGGTTTACTGTATCCCTTGGACCCTCTTATTGACGATGAAACACAGAAATTGCATCCGAATTTAATACAAAATGCACAATGCCGACTTATGTACAAGAGGACTAACACTATCACTTTCTATGATATGAACCTCTCCTGTGAGTCCAATTTTGGATTCCGATGCTTCAGTTAAGGTTTACTGTATCCCTTGGTCCTTCTTATTAAAGATGAAACACAGAAATTGCATCCGAATTTAATACAAAAGGCACAATGCCGACTTCAGTGCAAGAGGACTGACACTCTCACTTTCTATGATATGAACCTCTCCTGTGAGTCCAGTTTTAGATTCCGATGCTTCACTTCTGGTTAACTGTATCCCTAGGACCTTCTTATTGACGATGAAACACAGAAATTGCATCCAAAATTTATACAAAAGTCGCAATGTCGACTTAAGTACAAGAGGACTGACACTCTTACTTTCTATGATATGAACCTCTCCTGTGAATCCAGTTTTAGATTCCGATGCTTCACTTCAGGTTTACTGTATCCCTAGGACCTTCTTATTGACGATGAAACACAGAAATTGCATCCGAAATTAATACAAAAGTCACAATGCCGTCTTAAGTACAAGAGGACTGACACTATCAATTTCTATGATATGAACCTCTCCTGTGAGTCCAATTTTAGATTCCGATGCTTCACTTAATGTTTACTCTATCCCTTGGTCCTTCTTATTAAAGATGAAACACAGAAATTGCATCGTACTTTAATACAAAAGGCACAATGCCGACTTCAGTACAAGAGGACTGACACTCTCACTTTCTGTGATATGAACCTCTCCTGTGAGTCCAGTTTTAGATTCCGATGCTTCACTTCAGGTGTACTGTAACCCTTGGAACTTCTTATTGACGATGAAACACAGAAATTGCATCCGAATATTATACAAAAGTCACAATGTCGACTTATTGTAAGAGGACTGATACTCTCACTTTCTATGATATGAACCTCTCCTGTGAGTCCAGTTTTAGATTCCGATGCTTCACTTCAGGTTTACTGTGTCCCTTGGGCCTTCTTATTGACGATGAAACACAGAAGTTGCATCCGAATTTAATACAAAAGGCACAATGCCGATCTAAGTACAAGAGAACTGACACTCTCACTTTCTATGATATGAACCTCTCCTGTGAGTCCAGTTTTAGATTCCGATGCCTCACTTCAGGTTTACTGTATCCCTGGGACCTTCTTATTGACGATGAAACACAGAAATTGCATCCGAATTTAATACAAAAGGCACAATGCCGACTTAAGTACAAGAGGACTGACACTCTCACTTTCTAGGATATGAACCTCTCCTGTGAGTCCAGATTTAGATTCCGATGCTTCACTTCAGGTTCATTGTATCCCTTGGATCCTCTTATTGACGATGAAGCACAGAAATTGCATCCGAATGAAATAGATAAGGCACAATGCTAACTTAAGTACAAGAGGACCGACACTCTCACTTTCTATGATGTGAACCGCTCCTGTGAGTCCAGTTTTAGATTCCGATGCTTCACTTCAGGTTTACTATATCCCTTGAACCTTCTTATTGACGATGAAACACAGAAATGGCATCCGAATTTAATACAAAAGGCACAATGCCGACTTAAGTACAAGAGGACTGACACTCTCACTTTTTATGATATGAAGCTCTCCTGAGAGTCCAGTTTAGATTCTAATGCTTCACTTCAGGTTTACTGTATCCCTTGGACCTTCTTATTGACAACGAAACACAGAGATGGCATCCGAATTTAATACAAAAGGCACAATGTCGACTTAAGTACAAGAGGGCTGATACTCTCACTTTCTATGTTATGAACCTCTCCTGTGAGTCCAGTTTTAGATTCCGATGCTTTCACTTCAGGTTTACTGTGTCCCTTGGGCCTTCTTATTGACGATGAAACACAGAAGTTGCATCCGAATTTAATACAAAAGGCACAATGCCGACTTAAGTACAAGAGGACTGACACTCTCACTTTTTATGATATGAACCTCTCCTGAGAGTCCAGTTTAGATTCCGATGCTTCACTTCAGGTTTACTGAATACCTTGGACCTTCTTATTGACGATGAAACACAGAAGTTGCATCCGAATTACTACAAAAGGCACAATGCCGACTTAAGTACAAGAGGACTGACACTCTCACTTTTTATGATATGAACCTCTCCTGAGAGTCCAGTTTAGATTCCGATGCTTCACTTCAGGTTTACTGAATACCTTGGACCTTCTTATTGACGATGAAACACAGAAATTGCATCCGAATTTAATACAAAATGCACAATTCCGACTTAAGTACAAGAGTACTAACACTATCACTTTCTATGATATGAACCTCTCCTGTGAGTCCAATTTTGGATTCCGATGCTTCAGTAAAGGTTTACTGTATCCCTTGGTCCTTCTTATTAAAGATGAAACACAGAAATTGCATCCGAATTTAATACAAAAGGCACAATGCCGACTTCAGTGCAAGAGGACTGTCACTCTCACTTTCTATGATATGAACCTCTCCTGTGAGTCCAGTTTGAGATTCCGATGCTTCACTTCTGGTTAACTGTATCCCTAGGACCTTCTTATTGACGATGAAACACAGAAATTGCATCCGAAATTTATACAAAAGTCGCAATGTCGACTTAAGTACAAGAGGACTGACACTCTCACTTTCTATGATATGAAACTCTCCTGTGAGTCCAGTTTTAGATTCCGATGCTTCACTTCAGGTTTACTGTGTCTCTTCGGCCTTCTTATTCACGATGAAACATAGAAGTTGCATCCGAATTTAATACAAAAGGCACAATGCCGACTTAAGTACAAGAGGACTGACACTCTCACTTTTTATGATATGAGCCTCTCCTGAGAGTCCAGTTTAGATTCCGATGCTTCACTTCAGGTTTGCTGTATCCCTTGGACCTTCTTATTGACGATGAAACACAGAAATTGTATTCAAATTTAATACAAAATGCACAATGCCGACTTAAGTACAAGAGGACTGACACTCTTACTTTCTATGATATGAATCTCTCCTGTGAATCCAGTTTTAGATTCCGATGCTTCACTTCAGGTTTACTGTATCCCTAGGACCTTCTTATTGACGAGGAAACACAGAAATTGCATCCGAATTTAATACAAAAGTCACAATGCCGTCTTAAGTACAAGAGGACTGACACTATCAATTTCTATGATATGAACCTCTCCTGTGAGTCCAATTTTAGATTCCGATGCTTCACTTAATGTTTACTCTATCCCTTGGTCCCTCTTATTAAAGATGAAACACAGAAATTGCATCGTACTTTAATACAAGACGCACAATGCCGACTTCAGTACAAGAGGACTGACACTCTCACTTTCTGTGATATGAACCTCTGCTGTGAGTCCAGTTTTAGATTCCGATGCTTCACTTCAGGTGTACTGTAACCCTTGGAACTACTTATTGACATTGAAACACAGAAATTGCATCCGAATATTATACAAAAGTCACAATGTCGACTTATGTACAAGAGGACTGATACTTTCACTTTCTATGATATGAACCTCTCTTGTGAGTCCAGTTTTAGATTCCGATGCTTCACTTCAGGTTTACTGTGTCCCTTGGGCCTTCTTATTGACGATGAAACACAGACGTTGCATCCGAATTTAATACAAAAGGCACAATGCCGATCTAAGTACAAGAGAACTGACACTCTCACTTTCTATGATATGAACCACTCCTGTGAGTCCAGTTTTAGATTCCGATGCCTCACTTCAGGTTTACTGTATCCCTGGGACCTTCTTATTGACGATGAAGCACAGAAATTGCATCCGAATGTAATAGAAAAGGCACAGTGCTAACTTAAGTACAAGAGGACCGACACTCTCACTTTCTATGATATGAACCTCTCCTCTGAGTCCAGTTTCAGATTCCGATGCTTCATTTCAGGGTTACTCTATATCTTGAAGCTTCTTATTGACGATGAAACACAGAAATGGCATCCGAATTTAATACAAAAGGCACAATGCCGACTTAAGTACAAGGGGACTGACACTCTCACTTTTTATGATATGAACCTCTCCTGAGAGTCCAGTTTGGATTCCGATGCTTCACTTCAGGTTTACTGTATCCCTTGGACCTTCTTATTAACGATGAAACACAGAGATGGCATCCGAATTTAATACAAAAGGCACAATGTCGACTTAAGTACAAGAGGACTGATACTCTCACTTTCTATGATATGAACCTCTCCTGTGAGTCCAGTTTTAGATTGCGATGCTTCATTTCAGATTTACTGTGTCCCTTGGGCCTTCTTATTGACGATGAAACACAGAAGTTGCATCCGAATTTAATACAAAAGGCACAATGCCGACTTAAGTACAAGAGGACTGACACTCTCACTTTTTATGATATAAACCCCTCCTGTGAGTCCAGTTTAGATTCCGATGCTTCACTTCAGGTTTACTGTATCCCTTGGACCTTCTTATTGACGATGAAACACAGAAGTTGCATCCGAATTTAATACAAAAGGCACTATGCCGACTTAAGTACAAGAGGACTGACACTCTCACTTTTTATGATATGAACCTCTCCTGAGAGTCCAGTTTAGATTCCGATGCTTCACTTCAGGTTTACTGTATCCCTTGGACCTTCTTATTGACGATGAAACACAGAAATTGCATTCGAATTTAATACAAAATGCACAATGCCGACTTAAGTACAAGAGAACTAACACAGTCACTTTCTATGATATGAACCTCTCCTGTGAGTCCAATTTTAGATTCCGATGCTTCACTTAAGGTTTACTGCATCCCTTGGTCCATCTTATTAAAGATGAAACACAGAAATTGCATCGGAATTTAATACAAAAGGCACAATGCCGACTTCAGTGCAAGAGGACTGACATTCTCACTTTCTATGATATGAACCTCTCCTGTGAGTCCAGTTTTAGATTCCGATGCTTCACTTCAGGTTTACTGTATCCCTAGGACCTCCTTATTGACGATGAAACACAGAAATTGCATCCGAAATTTATACAAAAGTCACAATGTCGACTTAAGTACAAGAGGACTGATACTCTCACTTTCTATGACATGAACCTCTCCTGTGAGTCCAGTTTTAGTTTCCGATGCTTCACGTCAGGTTTACTGTGTCCTTTGGGCCTTCTTATTGACGATGAAACACAGTAGTTGCATCCGAATGTAATACAAAAGGCACAATGCCGACTTAAGTACAAGAGGACCGACACTCTCACTTTTTATGTTATGAACCTTTCGTGAGAGTCCAGATTAGATACCGATGCTTCACTTCAGGTTTACTGTATCCCTTGGACCTTCTTATTGACGATGAAACACAGAAATTGCATCCAAATTTAATACAAAATGCACAATGCCGACTTAAGTACAAGAAGACTGACACCCTCACTTTCTATGATATGAACCTCTCCTGTGAGTCCAGTTTTAGATTCCGATGCTTCACTTCAGGTTTACTGTATCCCTTGGACCTTCTTATTGACGATGAAACACAGAAATTGCATCCGAAATTAATACAAAAGGCACAATGCCGACTTAAGTACAAGAGGACCCACACACTCACTTTCTATGATATGAACCTCTCCTGTGAGTATAGTTCTAGATTCCGATGCTTCACCTCAGGTTTACTGTATCCCTTGGACCTACTTATTAATGATGAAACACAGAAATTGCATCCGAATTTAATACAAAGGGCACAATGCCGACTTAAGTACAAGAGGAGAGACACTCTCACTTTCTATGATATGAACCTCTCCTGTGAGTCCAGTTTTAGATTCCGATGCTTCACGTCAGGTTCATTGTATCCCTTGGATCCTCTTTTTGACGATGAAGCACAGAAATTGCATCCGAATGTAATAAAAAAGGCACAATGCTAATTTAAGTACAAGAGGACCGACACTCTCACTTTCTATGATATGAACCTCTCCTCTGAGTCCAGTTTTAGATACCGATGCTTCATTTCAGGTTTACTCTATATCTTGAACCTTCTTATTGACGATGAAACACAGAAATGGCATCCGAATTTAATACAAAATGCACAATGCCGACTTAAGTACAAGAGGACTGACACTCTCACTTTTTATGATATGAACCTCTCCTGAGAGTCCAGTTTAGATTCCGATGCTTCACTTCAGGTTTACTGTATCCCTTGGACCTTCTTATTGACGATGAAACACAGAGATGGCATCCGAATTTAATACAAAAGGCACAATGTCGACTTAAGTACAAGATTAATGATACTCTCACTTTCTATGATATGAACCTCTCCTGTGAGTCCAGTTTTAGATTGCGATGCATCATTTCAGATTTACTGTGTCCCTTGGGCCTTCTTATAGACGATGAAACACAGAAGTTGCATCCGAATTTAATACAAAAGGCACAATGCCGACTTAAGTACAAGAGGACTGACACTCTCACTTTTTATGATATAAACCTCTCCTGTGAGTCCAGTTTAGATTCCGATGCTTCACTTCAGGTTTACTGTATCCCTTGGACCTTCTTATTGACGTTGACACACAGAAGTTGCATCCGAAATTAATACAAAAGGCACAATGCCGACTTACGTACAAGAAGACTGACACTCTCACTTTTTATAATATGAACCTCTCCTGAGAGTCCAGTTTAGATTCCGATGCTTCACTTCAGGTTTACTGTATCCCTTGGACCGTCTTATTGACGATGAAACACAGAAATTGCATTCGAATTTAATACAAAATGCACAATGCCGACTTAAGTACAAGAAGACTAACACAATCACTTTCTATGATATGAACCTCTCCTGTGAGTCCAATTTTAGATTCCGATGCTTCACTTAAGGTTCACTGAATCCCCTGGTCCTTCTTATTAAAGATGAAACACAGAAATTGCATCGGAATTTAATACAAAAGGCACAATGCCGACTTCAGTGCAAGAGGACTGACATTCTCACTTTCTATGATACGAACCTCTCCTGTGAGTCCAGTTTTAGATTCCGATGCTTCACTTCAGGTTTACTGTATAACTAGGACCTTCTTATTGACGATGAAACACAGAAATTGCATCCGAAATTTATACAAAAGTCACAATGTCGACTTAAGTACAAGAGGACCGACACTCTCACTTTTTATGATATGAACCTCTCCTGAGAGTCCAGTTTAGATTCCGATGCTTCACTTCAGGTTTACTGTATCCCTTGGACCTTCTTATTGACGATGAAACACAGAAATTGCATCCAAATTTAATACAAAATGCACAATGCCGACTTAAGTTCAAGAGGACTGACACTCTTACTTTCTATGATATGAACCTCTCCTGTGAGTCCAGTTTTAGATTCCGATGCTACACTTCAGGTTTACTGTATCCCTAGGACCATCTTATTGACGATGAAAAACAGAAATTGCATCCGAATTTAATACACAAGTCACAATGCCGACTTAAGTACAAGAGGACTGACACTATCAATTTCTATGATATGAACCTCTCCTGTGAGTCCAATTTTAGATTCCGATGCTTCACTTAATGTTTACTGTATCCCATGGTCCTTCTTATTGAAGATAAAACACAGAAATTGCATCCGAATTTAATACAAAAGTCACAATGCCGACTTCAGTACAAGTGGACTGACACTCTGACTTTCTATGATATGAACGTGTCCTGTGAGTCCAGTTTTAGATTTCGATGCTTCACTTCAGGTGTACAGTAACCCTTGGAACTTCTTATTGACGATGAAACACAGAAATTGCATCCGAATTTAATACAAAGGGCACAATGCCGACTTAAGTACAAGAGGACTGACACCCTCACCTTCTATGATATGAACCTCTCCTGTGAGTCCAGTTCTAGATTCCGATGCTTCACTTCAGGTTTACAGTATCCCTTGGACCTTCTTATTAACGATGTAACACAGAAATGGCATCCGAATTTAATACAAAGGGCACAATGCCGACTTAAGTACAAGAGGACAGACACTCTCACTTTCTATGATATGAACCTCTCCTGTGAGTCCAGTTTTAGATTCCAATGCTTCACTTCAGGTTTACTGTATCCCTTTGACCTTCTTATTGACGATGAAATACAGAAATTGCATCCGAAATTAATACAAAAGGCACAATGCCGACTTAAGTACAGGAGGACTCACACACACACTTTCTATGATATGAACCTCTCCTGTGAGTCCAGTTCTAGATTCCGATGCTTCACTTCAGGTTTACTGAATCCCTTGGACCTTCGTATTAATGATGAAACACAGAAACTGCCACCGAATTTAATACAAAGGGCACAATGCCGACTTAAGTACAAGAGGACTGACACCCTCACTTTCTATGATATGAACCTCTCCTGTGAGTCCAGTTTTCGATTCCAATGCTTCACTTCAGGTTTACTGTATCCCTTGCACCATCTTATTGACGGTGAAACACAGAAATTGCATCCGAATTTAATACAAAAGACACAATTCCGACTTAAGTACAAGAGGAATGACACTCTCACTTTCTATGATATGAACCTCTCCTGTGAGTCCAGTTTTAGATTCCGATGCCTCACTTCAGGTTTATTGTATCCCTGGGACCTTCTTATTGACGATGAAACAAAGAAATTGCATCCGAATTTAATACAAAAGGCACAATGCCGACTTAAGTACAAGAGGACTGACACTCTCACTTTCTATGATATGAACCTCTCCTGTGAGACCAGTTTTAGATTCCGATGCTTCACGTCAGGTTCATTGTATCCCTTGGATCTTCTTATTGACGATGAAACACAGAAATTGCATCCGAATGTAACACAAAAGGCACAATACTAACTTAAGTACAAGAGGACCGACACTCTCACTTTCTATGATATGAACCTCTCCAGTGAGTCCAGTTTTAGATTCCGATGCTTCAGTTAAGGTTTACTGTATCCCTCCGTCCTTCTTATTAAAGATGAAACACAGAAATTGCATCCGAATTTACTACAAAAGGCACAATGCCGACTTAAGTACAAGAGGACTGACACTCTCACTTTTTATGATATGAACCTCTCCTGAGAGTCCAGTTTAGATTCCGATGCTTCACTTCAGGTTTACTGTATCCCTTGGACCTTCTTATTGACGATGAAACACAGAAATTGCATCCTAATTTAATACAAAATGCACAATGCCGACTTAAGTACAAGAGGACTGACACTCTTACTTTCTATGATATGAACCTCTCCTGTGAATCCAGTTTTAGATTCCGATGCTTCACTTCAGGTTTGCTGTATCCCTAGGACCTTCTTATTGACGATGAGACACAGAAATTGGATCCGAATTTATTACAAAAGTCACAATGCCAACTTAAGTACAAGAGGACTGACACTATCAATTTCTATGATATGAACCTCTCCTGTGAGTCCAATTTTAGATTCCGATGCTTCACTTAATGTTTACTCTATCCCTTGTTCCTTCTTATTAAAGATGAAACACAGAAATTGCATCGGACTTTAATACAAAAGGCACAATGCCGACTTCAGTACAAAAGGACTGACACTCTCACTTTCTATGATATGAATATCTCCTGTGAGTCCAGTTTTAGATTCCGATGCCTCACTTCAGGTTTACTGTATCCCTGGGACCTTCTTATTGACGATGAAACAAAGAAAATGCATCCGAATTTAATACAAAAGGCACAATGCCGACTTAAGTACAAGAGGACTGACACTCTCACTTTCTATGATATGAACCTCTCAGGTGAGTCCAGTTTTAGATTCCGATGCTTCACTTCAGGTTCATTGTATCCCTTGGATCCTCTTATTGACGATGAAGCACAGAAATTGCATCCGAATGTAATACAAAAGGCACAATGCTAACTTAAGTACAAGAGGACTGACACTCTCACTTTCTATGATATGAACCTCTCCTGAGAGTCCAGTTTAGATTCCGATGCTTCACTTCAGGTTTACTGTATCCCTTGGACCTTCTTATTGACGATGAAACACAGAGATGGCATCCGAATTTAATACGAAATGCACAATGTCAACTTAAGTACAAGAGGACTGATACTCTCACTTTCTATGACATGAACCCCTCCTGTGAGTCCAGTTTTAGATTCCGATGCTTCACTTCAGGTTTACTGTGTCCTTTGGGCCTTCTTATTGACGATGAAACACAGAAGTTGCATCCGAATGTAATACAAAACGCACAATGCCGACTTAAGTACAAGAGGACTGACACTCTCACTTTTTATCATATGAACCTCTCCTGAGAGTCCAGTTTAGATTCCGATGCCTCACTTCAGGTTTACTATATCCCTTGGACCTTCTTATTGACGATGAAACACAGAAACTGCATCCAAATTTAATACAAAATGCACAATGCCAACTTAAGTACAAGAGGACTGACACTCTTACTTTCTATGATATGAACCTCTCCTGTGAGTCCAGGTTCAGATTCCGATGCTACACTTCAGGTTTACTGTATCCCTAGGACCATCTTCGTGACGATGAAACACAGAAATTGCATCCGAATTTAATACAAAAGTCACAATGCCGACTTAAGTACAAGAGGACTGACACTATCAATTTCTATGATATGAACCTCTCCTGTGAGTCCAATTTTAGATTCCGATGCTTCACTTAATGTTTACTGTATCCCTTGGTCCTTCTTATTAAAGATGAAACACAGAAATTGCATCGGACTTTATTACAAAAGGTACAATGCCGACTTCAGTACTAGAGGACTGACACTCTCACTTTCTATGATATGAACCTCTCCTGTGAGTACAGTTTTAGATTCCGATGCTTCACTTCAGGTTTACTGTGTCCCTTGGGCCTTCTTATTGACGATGAAACACAGAAGTTGTATCCGAATTTAATACAAAAGGCACAATTCCGACTTAAGTACAAGAGGACTGACACTCTCACTTTCTATGATATGAACCTCTCCTGTGAGTCCAGTTTTAGATTCCGATGCCTCACTTCAGGTTTACTGTATCTGTGGGACCTTCTTATTGACGATGAAACACAGAAATTGCATCCGAATTTAATACAAAAGGCACAATGCTGACCTAAGTACAAGAGGACTGACACTCTCACTTTCTATGATATGAACCTCTCCTGTGAGTCCAGTTTTAGATTCCGATGCTTCACTTCAGGTTCACTGTATCCCTTGGATCTTCTTATTGACGATGAAGCACAGAAATTGCATCCGAATGTAATACAACAGGCACAATGCTAACTTAAGTACAAGAGGACCGACACTCTCACTTTCTATGATATGAACCTCTCCTGTGAGTCCAGTTTTAGATTCCGATGCTTCACTTCAGGTTTACTCTATATCTTGAACCTTCTTATTGACGATGAAACACAGAAATGGCAACCGAATTTATTACAAAAGGCTCAATGCCGACTTAAGTACAAGAGGACTGACATTCTCACTTTTTATGATATAAACCTCTCCTGAGAGTCCAGTTTAGATTCCGATGCTTCACTTCAGGTTTACTGTATCCCTTGGACCTTCTTATTGACGATGAAGCACAGAGATGGCATCCGAATTTAATACAAAAGGCACAATGTCGACTTAAGTATAAGAGGACTGATACTCTCACTTTCTATGATATGAACCTCTCCTGTGAGTCCAGTTTTAGGATCCGATGCTTCATTTCAGGTTTACAGTGTCCCTTGGGCCTTCTTATAGACGATGAAACACAGAGGTTGCATCCGAATTTAATACAAAAGGCACAATGCCGACTTTAGTGCAAGAGGACTGACAATCTTACTTTCTATGATATGAACCTCTCCTGTGAGTCCAGTTTTAGGTTCCGATGCTTCACTTCAGGTTTACTGTATCCCTAGGACCTTCTTATTGACGATGAAACACAGAAATTGCATCCGAATTTAATACAAAAGTCACAATGCCGACTTAAGTACAAGAGGACTGACACTATCAATTTCTATGATATTAACCTCTCCTGTGAGTCCAATTTTAAATTCCGATGCTACACTTAATGTTTACTGTATCCCTTGGTCCTTCTTATTAAAGATGAAACACAGAAATTGCATCGGACTTTAATACAAAAGGCACAGTGCCGACTTCAGTACAAGAGAACAGACACTCTCACTTTCTATGATATGAACCTCTCCTGTGAGTCCAGTTTTAGATTCCGATGCTTCACTTCAGGTTTACTGTCTCCCTTGGACCTTCTTATTGAAAATGAAACACAGAAATTGCATCCGAATTTAATACAAAAGTCACAATGCCGACTTAAGTACAAGAGGACTGACACCCTCACTTTCTATGATATGAACCTCTCCTGTGAGTCCAGTTTTAGATTCCGATGCCTCACTTCAGGTTTACTGTATCCCTGGGACCTTCTTATTGACGATGAAAGACAGAAATTGCATCCGAATTTAATACAAAAGGAACAATGCCGACTTAAGCACAAGAGGACTGACACTTTCACTTTCTATGATATGAACCTCCCCTGTGAGTCCAGTTTTGGTTTCCGATGCTTCACTTCAGGTTCATTGTATCCCTTGGATCTTCTTATTGACGATGAAACACAGAAATTGCATCCGAATGTAATACAAAAGGCACAATGCTAACTTAAGTACAAGAGGACCGACACTCTCACTTTCTATGATATGAACCTCTCCTGTGAGTCCAGTTTTAGATTCCGATGCTTCTTTTCCGGTTTACTCTATCCCTTGTACCTTGTTATTCACGATGAAACACAGAAATGGCATCCAAATTTAATACAAAAGGCACAATGCCGACTTAAGTACAAGAGGACTGACACTCTCACTTTTTATGATACGAACCTCTCCTGAGAGTCCAGTTTAGTTTCCGATGCTTCACTTCAGGTTTACTGTATCCCTTGGCCCTTCTTATTGACGATGAAACACAGAAATGGCAGCTGAATTTAATACAAAAGGCACAATGTCGACTTAAGTACAAGAGGACTGATACTCTCACTTTCTATGATATGAACCTCTCCTGTGAGTCCAGTTTTAGATTCCGATGCTTCACTTCAGGTTTACTGTGTCCCTTGGGCCTTCTAATTGACGATGAAACACAGAAGTTACATCCGAATTTAATACAAAAGGCACAATGCCGACTTAAGTACAAGAGGACTGACACTCTCACTTTTTATGATATAAACCTCTCCTGAGAGTCCAGTTTAGATTACGATGCTTCACTTCAGGTTTACTGTATCCCTAGGACCTTCTTATTGACGATGAAAGACAGAAATTGCATCCGAATTTAATACAAAAGTCACAATGTCGACTTAAGTACAAGAGGAATGACACTATCAATTTCTATGATATGAACCTCCCCTGTGAGTCCAATTTTAGATTCCGATGCTTCACTTAATGTTTACTGTATCCCTTGGTCCTTCTTATTAAAGATGAATCACAGAAATTGCATCGGAATTTAATACAAAAGGCACAATGCCGACTTCAGTACAAGAGGACTGACACCTTCACTTTCTATGATATGAACCTCTCCTGTGAGTCCAGTTTTAGATTCCGATGCTTCACTTCAGGTGTACTGTAACCCTTGGAACTTCTTATTGACGATGAAACACAGAAATTGCATCCGAATTTTATACAAAAGTCACAATGTCGACTTAAGTACAAGAGGACTGATACTCTCACTTTCTATGATATGAACCTGTCCTGTGAGTCCAGTTTTAGATTCCGATGCTTCACTTCAGGTTTACTGTGTCCCTTGGGCCTTCTTATTGACGATGAAACACAGAAGTTGCATCCGAATTTAATACAAAAGGCACAATGCCGACTTAAGTACAAGAGGACTGACACTCTCACTTTTTATGATATGAACCTCTCCTGAGAGTCCAGTTTAGATTCCGATGCTTCACTTCAGGTTTACTGTATCCCTTGGACCTTCTTATTGACGATGAAACTCAGAAATTGCATTCGAATTTAATACAAAATGCACAATGCCGACTTAAGTACAAGAGGACTGACACTCTTACTTTCTATGATATGAACCTCTCCTGTGACTCCAGTTTTAGATTCCGATGCTTCACTTCAGGTTCATTGTATCCCTTGGATCTTCATATTGACGATGAAACACAGAAATTGCATCCGAATGTAATACAAAAGGCACAATGCTACCTTAAGTACAAGAGGACCGACACTCTCATTTTCTATGATATGAACCTCTCCTGTGAGTCCAGTTTTAGATACCGATGCTTCACTTCAGGTTTACTCTATCCCTTGAACCATCTTATTGATGATGAAACATAGAAATGGCATCCGAATTTAATACAAAAGGCACAATGCCGACTTAAGTACAAGAGGACTGACACTCTCACTTTTTATGATATGAACCTCTCCTGAGAGTCCAGTTTAGATTCCGATGCTTCACTTCAGGTTTACTGTATCCCTTGGACCTTGTTATTGACGATGAAACACAGAAATGGAATCCGACATTAATACAAAAGGCACAATGTCGACTTAAGTACAAGAGGACTGATACTCTCACTTTCTATGATAGCAACCTCTCCTGTGAGTCCAGTTTTAGATTCCGATGCTACACTTCAGGTTTACTGTGTCCCTTGGGCCTTCTTATTGACGATGAAACACGGAAGTTGCATCCGAATTTAATACAAAAGGCACAATGCCGACTTAAGTACAAGAGGACTGACACTCTCACTTTTTATGATATAAACCTCACCTGAGAGTCCAGTTTAGATTCCGATGCTTCACTTCAGGTTTACTGTATACCTTGGACCTTCTTATTGGCGATGAAACACAGAAGTTGCATCCGAATGTAATACAAAAGCCACAATGTCGACTTAAGTACAAGAGGACAGACACTCTCAAATTTTATGATATGAACCTCTTCTGAGAGTCCAGTTTAGATTCAGATGCATCACTTCAGGTTTACTGTATCCCTTGGACCTTCTTATTGACGATGAAACACAGAAATTGCATCCGAATTTAATACAAAATGCACAATGCCGACTTAAGTATAAGAGGATTGACACTATCACTTTCTATGATATGAACCTCTCCTGTGAGTCCAATTTTAGATTCCGATGCTTCACTTAAGGTTTACTGTATCCCTTGGTCCTTCTTATTAAAGATGAAACACAGAAATTTCATCGGAATTTAATACAAAAGGCACAATGCCGACTTCAGTGCAAGAGGACTGACACTCTCACTTTCTATGATATGAACCTCTCCTGTGAGTCCAGTTTTAGATTCCGATGCTTCACTTCAGGTTTACTGTATCCCTAGGACCTTCTTATTGACGATGAAACACAGAAAATGCATCCGAAATTTATACAAAAGTCACAATGTCGACTTAAGTACAAGAGGACCGATACTCTCACTTTCTATGATATGAACCTCTCCTGTGAGTCCAGTTTTAGATTCCGATGTTCACTTCAGGTTTACTGTGTCCCTTGGGCCTTCTTATTGACGATGAAACACAGAAGTTGCATCCGAATTTAATACAAAAGGCACAATGCCGACTTAAGTACAAGAGGACTGACACTCTCACTTTTTATCATATGAACCTCTCCTGAGAGTCCAGTTTGTATTCCGATGCTTCACTTTAGGTTTACTGTATCCCTTGGACCTTCTTATTGACGATCAAACACAGAAATTGCATCCAAATTTAATACAAAATGCACAATGCCGACTTAAGTACAAGAGGACTGACACTCTTACTTTTTATGATATGAACCTCTCCTGTGAGTCCAGTTTTAGATTCCGATGCTTCACTTCTGGTTTACTGTATCCCTAGGACCTTCTCATTGACGATGAAACACAGAAATTGCATCCGAATTTAATACAAAAGTCACAATGCCGACTTAAGTACAAGAGGACTGACACTATCAAATTCTATGAAATGAACCTCTCCTGTGAGTCCAATTTTAGATTCCGATTCTTCACTTAATGTTTACTGTATCCCTTGGTCCTTCTTATTAAAGATGAAACACAGAAATTGCATCGGAATTTAATACAAAAGGCACAATGCAGACTTCAGTACAAGAGGACTGACACTCTCACTTTCTATGATATGAACCTCTCCTGTGAGTCCAGTTTTAGATTCCGATGCTTCACTTCAGGTGTACTGTAACCCTTGGAACTTCTTATTGGCGATGAAACACAGAAATTGCATCAGAATTTTATGCAAATGTCACAATGTCGACTTAAGGACAAGAGGACTGATACTCTCACTTTCTATGATATGAACCTCTCCTGTGAGTCCAGTTTTAGATTCCGATGCTTCACTTCAGGTTTACTGTATCCCTAGGACCTTCTTATTGACGATGAAACACAGAAAATGCATCCGAAATTTATACAAAAGTCACAATGTCGACTTAAGTACAAGAGGACCGATAATCTCACTTTCTATGATATGAACCTCTCCTGTGAGTCCAGTTTTAGATTCCGATGTTCATTTCAGGTTTACTGTGTCCCTTGGGCCTTCTTATTGACGATGAAACACAGAAGTTGCATCCGAATTTAATACAAAAGGCACAATGCCGACTTAAGTACAAGCGGACTGACACTCTCACTTTTTATCATATGAACCTCTCCTGAGAGTCCAGTTTGTATTCCGATGCTTCACTTTAGGTTTACTGTATCCCTTGGACCTTCTTATTGACGATGAAACACAGAGATTGCATCCAAATTTAATACAAAATGCACAATGCCGACTTAAGTACAAGAGGACTGACACTCTCACTTTTTATGATACGAACCTCTCCTGAGAGTCCAGTTTAGTTTCCGATGCTTCACTTCAGGTTTACTGTATCCCTTGGCCCTTCTTATTGACGATGAAACACAGAAATGGCAGCTGAATTTAATACAAAAGGCACAATGTCGACTTAAGTACAAGAGGACTGATACTCTCACTTTCTATGATATGAACCTCTCCTGTGAGTCCAGTTTTAGATTCCGATGCTTCACTTCAGGTTTACTGTGTCCCTTGGGCCTTCTAATTGACGATGAAACACAGAAGTTACATCCGAATTTAATACAAAAGGCACAATGCCGACTTAAGTACAAGAGGACTGACACTCTCACTTTTTATGATATAAACCTCTCCTGAGAGTCCAGTTTAGATTACGATGCTTCACTTCAGGTTTACTGTATCCCTAGGACCTTCTTATTGACGATGAAAGACAGAAATTGCATCCGAATTTAATACAAAAGTCACAATGTCGACTTAAATACAAGAGGAATGACACTATCAATTTCTATGATATGAACCTCCCCTGTGAGTCCAATTTTAGATTCCGATGCTTCACTTAATGTTTACTGTATCCCTTGGTCCTTCTTATTAAAGATGAATCACAGAAATTGCATCGGAATTTAATACAAAAGGCACAATGCCGACTTCAGTACAAGAGGACTGACACCTTCACTTTCTATGATATGAACCTCTCCTGTGAGTCCAGTTTTAGATTCCGATGCTTCACTTCAGGTGTACTGTAACCCTTGGAACTTCTTATTGACGATGAAACACAGAAATTGCATCCGAATTTTATACAAAAGTCACAATGTCGACTTAAGTACAAGAGGACTGATACTCTCACTTTCTATGATATGAACCTGTCCTGTGAGTCCAGTTTTAGATTCCGATGCTTCACTTCAGGTTTACTGTGTCCCTTGGGCCTTCTTATTGACGATGAAACACAGAAGTTGCATCCGAATTTAATACAAAAGGCACAATGCCGACTTAAGTACAAGAGGACTGACACTCTCACTTTTTATGATATGAACCTCTCCTGAGAGTCCAGTTTAGATTCCGATGCTTCACTTCAGGTTTACTGTATCCCTTGGACCTTCTTATTGACGATGAAACTCAGAAATTGCATTCGAATTTAATACAAAATGCACAATGCCGACTTAAGTACAAGAGGACTGACACTCTTACTTTCTATGATATGAACCTCTCCTGTGACTCCAGTTTTAGATTCCGATGCTTCACTTCAGGTTCATTGTATCCCTTGGATCTTCATATTGACGATGAAACACAGAAATTGCATCCGAATGTAATACAAAAGGCACAATGCTAACTTAAGTACAAGAGGACCGACACTCTCATTTTCTATGATATGAACCTCTCCTGTGAGTCCAGTTTTAGATACCGATGCTTCACTTCAGGTTTACTCTATCCCTTGAACCATCTTATTGATGATGAAACATAGAAATGGCATCCGAATTTAATACAAAAGGCACAATGCCGACTTAAGTACAAGAGGACTGACACTCTCACTTTTTATGATATGAACCTCTCCTGAGAGTCCAGTTTAGATTCCGATGCTTCACTTCAGGTTTACTGTATCCCTTGGACCTTGTTATTGACGATGAAACACAGAAATGGAATCCGACATTAATACAAAAGGCACAATGTCGACTTAAGTACAAGAGGACTGATACTCTCACTTTCTATGATAACAACCTCTCCTGTGAGTCCAGTTTTAGATTCCGATGCTACACTTCAGGTTTACTGTGTCCCTTGGGCCTTCTTATTGACGATGAAACACGGAAGTTGCATCCGAATTTAATACAAAAGGCACAATGCCGACTTAAGTACAAGAGGACTGACACTCTCACTTTTTATGATATAAACCTCACCTGAGAGTCCAGTTTAGATTCCGATGCTTCACTTCAGGTTTACTGTATACCTTGGACCTTCTTATTGGCGATGAAACACAGAAGTTGCATCCGAATGTAATACAAAAGCCACAATGTCGACTTAAGTACAAGAGGACAGACACTCTCAAATTTTATGATATGAACCTCTTCTGAGAGTCCAGTTTAGATTCAGATGCATCACTTCAGGTTTACTGTATCCCTTGGACCTTCTTATTGACGATGAAACACAGAAATTGCATCCGAATTTAATACAAAATGCACAATGCCGACTTAAGTATAAGAGGATTGACACTATCACTTTCTATGATATGAACCTCTCCTGTGAGTCCAATTTTAGATTCCGATGCTTCACTTAAGGTTTACTGTATCCCTTGGTCCTTCTTATTAAAGATGAAACACAGAAATTTCATCGGAATTTAATACAAAAGGCACAATGCCGACTTCAGTGCAAGAGGACTGACACTCTCACTTTCTATGATATGAACCTCTCCTGTGAGTCCAGTTTTAGATTCCGATGCTTCACTTCAGGTTTACTGTATCCCTAGGACCTTCTTATTGACGATGAAACACAGAAAATGCATCCGAAATTTATACAAAAGTCACAATGTCGACTTAAGTACAAGAGGACCGATACTCTCACTTTCTATGATATGAACCTCTCCTGTGAGTCCAGTTTTAGATTCCGATGTTCACTTCAGGTTTACTGTGTCCCTTGGGCCTTCTTATTGACGATGAAACACAGAAGTTGCATCCGAATTTAATACAAAAGGCACAATGCCGACTTAAGTACAAGAGGACTGACACTCTCACTTTTTATCATATGAACCTCTCCTGAGAGTCCAGTTTGTATTCCGATGCTTCACTTTAGGTTTACTGTATCCCTTGGACCTTCTTATTGACGATCAAACACAGAAATTGCATCCAAATTTAATACAAAATGCACAATGCCGACTTAAGTACAAGAGGACTGACACTCTTACTTTTTATGATATGAACCTCTCCTGTGAGTCCAGTTTTAGATTCCGATGCTTCACTTCTGGTTTACTGTATCCCTAGGACCTTCTCATTGACGATGAAACACAGAAATTGCATCCGAATTTAATACAAAAGTCACAATGCCGACTTAAGTACAAGAGGACTGACACTATCAAATTCTATGAAATGAACCTCTCCTGTGAGTCCAATTTTAGATTCCGATTCTTCACTTAATGTTTACTGTATCCCTTGGTCCTTCTTATTAAAGATGAAACACAGAAATTGCATCGGAATTTAATACAAAAGGCACAATGCAGACTTCAGTACAAGAGGACTGACACTCTCACTTTCTATGATATGAACCTCTCCTGTGAGTCCAGTTTTAGATTCCGATGCTTCACTTCAGGTTTACTGTAACCCTTGGAACTTCTTATTGGCGATGAAACACAGAAATTGCATCCGAATTTTATGCAAATGTCACAATGTCGACTTAAGGACAAGAGGACTGATACTCTCACTTTCTATGATATGAACCTCTCCTGTGAGTCCAGTTTTAGATTCCGATGCTTCACTTCAGGTTTACTGTATCCCTAGGACCTTCTTATTGACGATGAAACACAGAAAATGCATCCGAAATTTATACAAAAGTCACAATGTCGACTTAAGTACAAGAGGACCGATAATCTCACTTTCTATGATATGAACCTCTCCTGTGAGTCCAGTTTTAGATTCCGATGTTCATTTCAGGTTTACTGTGTCCCTTGGGCCTTCTTATTGACGATGAAACACAGAAGTTGCATCCGAATTTAATACAAAAGGCACAATGCCGACTTAAGTACAAGCGGACTGACACTCTCAGTTTTTATGATATGAACCTCTCCTGAGAGTCCAGTTTGTATTCCGATGCTTCACTTTAGGTTTACTGTATCCCTTGGACCTTCTTATTGACGATGAAACACAGAGATTGCATCCAAATTTAATACAAAATGCACAATGCCGACTCAAGTACAAGAGGACTGACACTCTTACTTTTTATGATATGAACCTCTCCTGTGAGTCCAGTTTTAGATTCCGATGCTTCACTTCTGGTTTACTGTATCCCTAGGACCTTCTCATTGACGATGAAACACAGAAATTGCATCCGAATTTAATACAAAAGTCACAATGCCGACTTAAGTACAAGAGGACTGACACTATCAAATTCTATGAAATGAACCTCTCCTGTGAGTCCAATTTTAGATTCCGATTCTTCACTTAATGTTTACTGTATCCCTTGGTCCTTCTTATTAAAGATGAAACACAGAAATTGCATCGGAATTTAATACAAAAGGCACAATGCAGACTTCAGTACAAGAGGACTGACACTCTCACTTTCTGTGATATGAACCTCTCCTGTGAGTCCAGTTTTAGATTCCGATGCTTCACTTCGGGTGTACTGTAACCCTTGGAACTTCTTATTGGCGATGAAACACAGAAATTGCATCCGAATTTTATGCAAATTTCACAATGTCGACTTAAGTACAAGAGGACTGATACTCTCACTTTCTATGATATGAACCTCTCCTGTGAGTCCAGTTTTAGATTCCGATGCTTCACTTCAGGTTTACTGTGTCCCTTGGGCCTTCTTATTGACGATGAAACACAGAAGTTGCATCCGAATT
The DNA here is from genome assembly GCF_023864345.2 of Schistocerca serialis cubense. Classification (NCBI taxonomy): domain Eukaryota; kingdom Metazoa; phylum Arthropoda; class Insecta; order Orthoptera; family Acrididae; genus Schistocerca; species Schistocerca serialis. Next base: position 20,266,025 of record NC_064647.1, on the reverse strand, counting down.
TAATACAAAAGGCACATGCCGACTTAAGTACAAGAGGACTGACACTGTCACTTTTTATGATATGAACCTCTCCTGAGAGTCCAGTTTAGATTCCGATGTTTCACTTAATGTTTACTGCATCCCTTGGTCCTTCTTATTAAAGATGAAACACAGAAATTGCATCCGAATTTAATACAAAAGGCACAATGCCGACTTAGGTACAAGAGGACTGACACTCTCAGTTTTTATGATATGAACCTCTCCTGAGAGTCCAGTTTAGATGCCGATGCTTCACTTCAGGTTTACTGCATCCCTTTACCTTCTTATTGACGATGAAACACAGAAATTGCATCCGAATTTAATACAAAAGGCACAATGCCGACTTAAGTACAAGAGGACTGACACTATCACTTTCTATGATATGAACCTCTCCCGTGAGTCCAATTTTAGATACCGTTGCTTCACTAAAGGTTTACTGTATCCCTTGGTCCTTCTTTTTAAAGATGAAACACAGAAATTGCATCGGAATTTAATACAAAAGGCACAATGCCGGCTTCAGTGCAAGAGGACATACACTCTCACTTTCTATGATATAAACCTCTCCTGTGAGTCCAGTTTTAGGTTCCGATGCTTGACTTCAGGTTTACTGTATCCCTAGGACCTTCTTATTGACGATGAAACACAGAAATTGCATCCGAAATCTATACAAAAGTCACAATGTCGACTTAAGTACAAGAGGACTGATACTCTCACTTTCTATGATATGAACCTCTCCTGTGAGTCCAGTTTTAGATTCCGATGCTTCACTTCAGGTTTACTGTGTCCCTTGGGCCTTCTTATTGACGATGAAACACAGAAGTTGCATCCGAATTTAATACAAAAGGCACTATGCCGACTTAAGTACAAGAGGACTGACACTATCACTTTTTATGATATGAACCTCTCCTGAGAGTCCAGTTTAGATTCCGATGTTTCACTTCAGGTTTACTGTATCCCTTGGACCTTCTTATTGACGATGAAACACAGAAATGGCATCCGAATTTAATATAAAAGGCACAATGTCGACTTAAGTACAAGAGGACTGATACTCTCACTTTCTATGATATGAACCTCTCCTGTGAGTCCAGTTTTAGATTCCGATGCTTCACTTCAGGATTACTGTGTCCCTTGGGCCTTCTTATTGACGATGAAACACAGAAGTTGCATCCGAATGTAATACAAAAGGCACAATGCCGACATAAGTACAAGTGGACTGACCCTCTCACTTTTTATGATATAAATCTCTCCTGAGACTCCACTTTAGATTCCGATGCTTCACTTCAGGTTTACTGTATCCCTTGGACCTTCTTATTGACGAACAAACACAGAGGTTGCATCCGAATGTAATACAAAAGGAACAATGCCGACTTAAGTACAAGAGGACTGACACTCTCACTTTTTATGATATGAACCTCTCCTGAGAGTCCAGTTTAGATTCCGATGCTTCACTTCAGGTTTACTGTATCTCTTGGACCTTCTTATTGACCATGAAACACAGAAATTGCATCCCAATTTAATACAAAATTTACAATGCCGTCTTAAGTACAAGAGGACTGACACTATCACTTTCTATGATATGAACCTCTCCTGTGAGTCCAATTTTAGATTCCGTTGCTTCACTTAAGGTTTACTGTATCCCTTGGTCCTTCTTGTTAAAGATGAAACACAGAAATTGCATCGGAATTTAATACAAAAGGCACAATGCCGACTTCAGTGCAAGAGGACAGACACTCTCACTTTCTATGATATGAACCTCTCCTGTGAGTCCAGTTTGATATTCCGATGCTTCACTTCGGGTTTACTGTATCCCTAGGACCTTCTTATTGACGATGAAACACAGAAGTTGCATCCGAATGTAATACAAAAGGCACAATGCCGACTTACGTACAAGAGGACTGATACTCTCACTTTTTATGATATGAACCTCTCCTGAGAGTCCAGTTTAGATTCCGATGCTTCACTTCAGGTTTACTGTATCCCTTGGACCTTCTTATTGACGATGAAACACAGAAATTGCATCCAAATTTAATACAAAATGCACAATGCCGACTTAAGTACAAGAGGACTGACACTCTCACTTTTTATCATATGAACCTCTCCTGAGAGTCCAGTTTAGATTCCGATGCTTCACTTTAGGTTTACTGTATCCCTTGGACCTTCTTATTGACGATGAAACACAGAAATTGTATCCAAATTTAATACAAAATGCACAATGCCGACTTAAGTACAAGAGGACTGACACTCTTACTTTCTATGATATGAACCTCTCCTGTGAGTCCAGTTTTAGATTCCGATGCTTCACTTCTGGTTTACTGTATCCCTAGGACCTTCTCATTGACGATGAAACACAGAAATTGCATCCGAATTTAATACAAAAGTCACAATGCCGACTTAAGTACAAGAGGACTGACACTATCAAATTCTATGACATGAACCTCTCCTATGAGTCCAATTTTAGATTCCGATGCTTCACTTAATGTTTACTGTATCCCTTGGTCCTTCTTATTAAAGATGAAACACAGAAATTGCATCGGAATTTAATACAAAAGGCACAATGCAGACTTCAGTACAAGAGGACTGACACTCTCACTTTCTATGATATGAACCTCTCCTGTGAGTCCAGTTTTAGATTCCGATGCTTCACTTCAGGTGTACTGTAACCCTTGGAACTTCTTATTGGCGATGAAACACAGGAATTGCATCCGAATTTTATGCAAATGTCACAATGTCGACTTAAGTACAAGAGGACTGATACTCTCACTTTCTATGATATGAACCTCTCCTATGAGTCCAGTTTTAGATTCTGATGCTTCACTTCAGGTTCATTGTATCCCTTGGATCTTCTTATTGACGATGAAACACAGAAATTGCAGCCGAATGTAATACAAAAGGCACAATGCTAACTTAAGTACAAGAGGACCGACACTCTCACTTTATATGATATGAACCTCTCCTGTGAGTCCAGTTTTAGATTCCGATGCTTCACTTCAGGTTTGCTCTATCCCTTGAACCTTCTTATTGACGATGAAACACAGAACTGGCATCCGAATTTAATACAAAAGGCACAATGCCGACTTAAGTACAAAAGGACTGACGCTATCGCTTTTTATTATATGAACCCCTCCTGAGAGTCAAGTTTAGATTCCAATGCTTCACTTCAGGTTTACTGTATCCCTTGGACCTTCTTATTGACGATGAAACACAGAAATGGCATCCGATTTTAATACAAAAGGCACAATGTCGACTTAAGTACAAGAGGACTGATACTCTCACTTTCTATGATATGAACCTCTCCTGTGAGTCCAGTTTTAGATACCGATGCTTCACTTCAGGCTTACTGAGTCCCTTGGGCCTTCTTATTGACGATGTAACACAGAAGTTGCATACGAATTTAATACAAAAGGCACAATGCCGACATAAGTACAAGAGGACTGACACTCTCACTTTTTATGATATGAACCTATCCTGAGAGTCCAGTTTAGATTCCGATGCTTCACTTCAGGTTTACTGTATCCCTTGGACCTTCTTATTGACGATGAAACACAGAAGTTGCATCCTAATTTGATACAAAAGTCACAATGCCGACTTAAGTACAAGAGGACTGACACTCTAACTCTCTATGATATGAACCTGTCCTGAGAGTCCAGTTTTAGATTCCGATGCTTCCCTTAAGTTTTTCTGTATCCCTTCGACCTTCTTATGGACGATGAAACATAGAAATTGCATCCGAATTTAATACAAAAGGCTTAATGACGACTTTAGTCCAAGAGGACTGAACCTCTCACTTTCTATGATATGAACCTCTCCTGTGAGTCCAGTTTTAGATTCCGATGCTTCATTTCAGGTTTACTGTATCCCTTGGACCTTCTTATTGACGATGAAACACAGAAATAGCATCAGAATTTAATACAAAAGGCACAATGTCGACTTAAGTACAAGAGGACTGACACTCTCACTTTCTATGAAATGAACCTCTCCTGTGAGTCGAGTTTTAGATTCCGATGCTTCACTTCAGGTTTACTGTATCCCTTGGGCCTTCTTATTGACGATGAAACACAGAAGTTGCATCCGAATTTAATACAAAACGCACAATGCCGACTTAAATTCAAGAGGACTGACACTCTTACTTTCTATTATATGAACCTCTCCTGTGAGTCCACTTTTAGATTCCGATGCTTCACTTCAGGTTTACTGTATCCCTTGGACCTTCTTATTGACGATGAAACACAGAAATTGCATCCGGATTTAATACAAAAGTCACAATGCCGACTTAAGTACAAGAGGACTGACACTATCACTTTCTATGATATGAACCTCTCCTGTGTGTCCAGTTTTAGATTCCGATGCTTCACTTCAGAATTACTGTATCCCATGGACCTTCTTATTGACGATGAAACACAGAAATTGCATCCGAATTTAATACAAAAGTCAGAATGCCGACTTAAGTACAAGAGGACCGACACTCTCACTTTCTATGATATGAACCTCTCCTGTGAGTCCAGTTCTAGATTCCGATGCATCACTTCAGGTTTACTGTATCCCTTGGACCTTCTTATTGACGATGAAACACAGAAATTGCATCCGAATTTAATACAAAAGTCACAATGCCGGCTTAAGTATAAGTGGACTGGCACTCTCACTTTGTACGATATGAAAATCTCCTGTGAGTCCAGTTTTAGATTCCGATGCTTCACTTCAGGTTTACTGTATCCCTTGTACCTTCTTACTGACGATGAAACACAGAAATTGCATCCGAAATTAATACAAAAGGCACAATGCCGACTTAAGTACAAGAGGACTCACACACTCACTTTCTATGATATGAACCTCTCCTGTGAGTCCAGTTCTAGATTCCGATGCTTCACTTCAGGTTTACTGTATCCCTTGAACCTTCTTATTAACGATGAAACACAGAAATTGCATCCGAATTTAATACAAAGGGCACAATGCCGACTAAAGTACAAGAGGACTGACACTCTCACTTTCTATGATATGAACCTCTCCTGTGAGTCCAGTATTAGATTCCGATGCCTCAATTCAGGTTTATTGTATCCCTGGGACCTTCTTATTGACGATGAAACACAGAAATTGCATCTGAATTTTATACAAAAGGCACAATGCCGACTTAAGTACAAGAGGACTGACACTCTCACTTTCTATTATATGAACGTCTCCTGTGAGTCCAGTTTTAGATTCCGAGGCTTCACTTCAGGTTCACTGTATCCCTTGGACCTTCTTATTGACGATGAAACACAGAAATTGCATCCGAAATTAATACAAAAGGCACAATGTCGACTTAAGTACAAGAGGACTGATACTCTCACTTTCTATGATATGAACCTCTCCTGTGAGTCCAGTTTTAGATACCGATGCTTCACTTCAGGCTTACTGAGTCCCTTGGGCCTTCTTATTGACGATGTAACACAGAAGTTGCATACGAATTTAATACAAAAGGCACAATGCCGACATAAGTACAAGAGGACTGACACTCTCACTTTTTATGATATGAACCTATCCTGAGAGTCCAGTTTAGATTCCGATGCTTCTCTTCAGGTTTACTGTATCCCTTGGACCTTCTTATTGACGATGAAACACAGAAGTTGCATCCTAATTTGATACAAAAGTCACAATGCCGACTTAAGTACAAGAGGACTGACACTCTAACTCTCTATGATATGAACCTGTCCTGAGAGTCCAGTTTTAGATTCCGATGCTTCCCTTAAGTTTTTCTGTATCCCTTCGACCTTCTTATGGACGATGAAACATAGAAATTGCATCCGAATTTAATACAAAAGGCTTAATGACGACTTTAGTCCAAGAGGACTGAACCTCTCACTTTCTATGATATGAACCTCTCCTGTGAGTCCAGTTTTAGATTCCGATGCTTCATTTCAGGTTTACTGTATCCCTTGGACCTTCTTATTGACGATGAAACACAGAAATAGCATCAGAATTTAATACAAAAGGCACAATGTCGACTTAAGTACAAGAGGACTGACACTCTCACTTTCTATGAAATGAACCTCTCCTGTGAGTCGAGTTTTAGATTCCGATGCTTCACTTCAGGTTTACTGTATCCCTTGGGCCTTCTTATTGACGATGAAACACAGAAGTTGCATCCGAATTTAATACAAAACGCACAATGCCGACTTAAATTCAAGAGGACTGACACTCTTACTTTCTATTATATGAACCTCTCCTGTGAGTCCACTTTTAGATTCCGATGCTTCACTTCAGGTTTACTGTATCCCTTGGACCTTCTTATTGACGATGAAACACAGAAATTGCATCCGGATTTAATACAAAAGTCACAATGCCGACTTAAGTACAAGAGGACTGACACTATCACTTTCTATGATATGAACCTCTCCTGTGTGTCCAGTTTTAGATTCCGATGCTTCACTTCAGAATTACTGTATCCCATGGACCTTCTTATTGACGATGAAACACAGAAATTGCATCCGAATTTAATACAAAAGTCAGAATGCCGACTTAAGTACAAGAGGACCGACACTCTCACTTTCTATGATATGAACCTCTCCTGTGAGTCCAGTTCTAGATTCCGATGCATCACTTCAGGTTTACTGTATCCCTTGGACCTTCTTATTGACGATGAAACACAGAAATTGCATCCGAATTTAATACAAAAGTCACAATGCCGGCTTAAGTATAAGTGGACTGGCACTCTCACTTTGTACGATATGAAAATCTCCTGTGAGTCCAGTTTTAGATTCCGATGCTTCACTTCAGGTTTACTGTATCCCTTGTACCTTCTTACTGACGATGAAACACAGAAATTGCATCCGAAATTAATACAAAAGGCACAATGCCGACTTAAGTACAAGAGGACTCACACACTCACTTTCTATGATATGAACCTCTCCTGTGAGTCCAGTTCTAGATTCCGATGCTTCACTTCAGGTTTACTGTATCCCTTGAACCTTCTTATTAACGATGAAACACAGAAATTGCATCCGAATTTAATACAAAGGGCACAATGCCGACTAAAGTACAAGAGGACTGACACTCTCACTTTCTATGATATGAACCTCTCCTGTGAGTCCAGTATTAGATTCCGATGCCTCAATTCAGGTTTATTGTATCCCTGGGACCTTCTTATTGACGATGAAACACAGAAATTGCATCTGAATTTTATACAAAAGGCACAATGCCGACTTAAGTACAAGAGGACTGACACTCTCACTTTCTATTATATGAACGTCTCCTGTGAGTCCAGTTTTAGATTCCGAGGCTTCACTTCAGGTTCACTGTATCCCTTGGACCTTCTTATTGACGATGAAACACAGAAATTGCATCCAAATGTAATACAAAAGGCACAATGGTAACTGTAAGTACAACAGGACTGACACTCTCACTTTCTATGATATGAACCTCTCCTGTGAGTCCAGTTTTAGATTCCGATCCTTCTCTTCAGGTTCATTGTATCCCTTGGACCTTCTTATTGACGATGAAACACAGAAATTGCATCCGAATGTAATACAAAAGGCACAATGCTAACTTAAGTGCAAGAGAACCGACACTCTCACTTTCTATGATATGAACCTCTCCTGTGAGCCCAGTTTTAGATTCCGATGCTTCATTTCAGGTTTACCGTATCCCTTGGACCTTCTTATTGACGATGAAACACAGAAATTGCATCCGAATTTAATACAAAAGTCACAATGCCGACTTAAGTACAAGAGGACTGACACTCTAACTCTCTATGATATGAACCTGTCCTGAGAGTCCAGTTTTAGATTCCGATGCTTCCCTTAAGTTTTTCTGTATCCCTTCGACCTTCTTATGGACGATGAAACATAGAAATTGCATCCGAATTTAATACAAAAGGCTTAATGACGACTTTAGTCCAAGAGGACTGAACCTCTCACTTTCTATGATATGAACCTCTCCTGTGAGTCCAGTTTTAGATTCCGATGCTTCATTTCAGGTTTACTGTATCCCTTGGACCTTCTTATTGACGATGAAACACAGAAATAGCATCAGAATTTAATACAAAAGTCACAATGCCGACTTAAGTACAAGAGGACTGACACTCTCACTTTCTATGATTTGAACCTCTCCTGTGAGTCCAGTTTTAGATAACGATGCTTCACGTCAGGTTTAATGTATCCCTTGGACCTTCTTATTGACGATGAAACACAGAAATGGCATCCGAATTTATACAAAAGGCACAATGTCGACTTAAGTACAAGAGGACTGATACTCTCACTTTCTATGATATGAACCTCTCCTGTGAGTCCAGTTTTAGATTCCGATTCTTCACTTCAGGTTTACTGTGTCCCTTGGGCCTTCTTATTGACGATGAAACACAGAAATTGCACCCGAATGTAATACAAAAGGCACAATGCCGACTTAAGTACAAGAAGACCGACACTCTCACTTTCTATTATATGAACGTCTCCTGTGAGTCCAGTTTTAGATTCCGATGATTCACTTCAGGTTCACTGTATCCCTTGGACCTTCTTATTGACGATGAAACACAGAAATTGCATCCAAATGTAATACAAAAGGCACAATGGTAACTGTAAGTACAACAGGACTGACGCTCTCACTTTCTATGATATGAACCTCTCCTGTGAGTCCAGTTTTAGATTCCGATGCTTCACTTCAGGTTCATTGTATCCCTTGGACCTTCTTATTGACGATGAAACACAGAAATTGCATCCGAATGTAATACAAAAGGCACAATGCTAACTTAAGTGCAAGAGAACCGACACTCTCACTTTCTATGATATGAACCTCTCCTGTGAGCCCAGTTTTAGATTCCGATGCTTCACTTCAGGTTTACCGTATCCCTTGGACCTTCTTATTGACGATGAAACACAGCAATTGCATCCGAATTTAATACAAAAGTCACAATGCCGACTTAAGTACAAGAGGACTGACACCCTCACTTTCTATGATATGAACCTCTCCTGTTAGTCCAGTTTTAGATTCCGGCGCTTCACTTCAGGTTTACTGTATCCCTTGGACCTTCTTATTGACGATGAAACTCAGAAATTGCTTCCGAAATTAATACAAAATTCACAATGCCGACTTAAGTACAAGAGGACTCACACACTCACTTTCTATGATATGATTCTCTCCTGTGAGTCCAGTTCTAGATTCCGATGCTTCACTTCAGGTTTACTGTATCCCTTGGACCTTCTTATTAACGATGAAACACAGAAATTGCATCCCAATTTAATACAAAGGGCAAAATGCCGACTTAAGTACAAGAGGACTGACACTCTCACTTTCTATGAATGAACCACTCCAGTGAGTCCAGTTTTAGATGCCGATGCCTCACTTCAGGTTTACTGTATCCCTGGGACCTTCTTTTTGACGATGAAACACAGAAATTGCATCCGAATGTAATACAAAAGGCACAATGCCGACTTAAGTACAAGAGGACTGACACTCTCACTTTCTATTATATGAACGTCTCCTGTGAGTCCAGTTTTAGATTCCGATGCTTCACTTCAGGTTTACCGTATCCCTTGGACCTTCTTATTGACGATGAAACACAGAAATTGCATGCGAATTTAATACAAAAGTCACAATGCGGATTTTAGTACAAGAGGACTGACACTCTCACTTTCTATGATTTGAACCTCTCCTGTGAGTCCAGTTTTAGATTCCGATGCTTCACTTCAGTTTTAATGTATCCCTTGGACCTTCTTATTGACGATGAAACACAGAAATGGCATCCGAATTTAAACAAAAGGCACAATGTCGACTTAAGTACAAGAGGACTGATACTCTCACTTTCTATGATATGAACCTCTCCTGTGAGTCCAGTTTTAGATTCCGATGCTTCACTTCAGGTTTACTGTGTCCCTTGGGCCTTCTTATTGACGATGAAACACAGAAATTGCATCCGAATTTAATACAAAAGGCACAATGCCGACTTAAGTACAAGAAGACCGACACTCTCACTTTCTATTATATGAACGTCTCCTGTGAGTCCAGTGTTAGATTCCGATGATTCACTTCAGGTTCACTGTATACCTTGGATCTTCTTATTGACGATGAAACACAGAAATTGCATCCAAATGTAATACAAAAGGCACAATGCCGACTTAAGTACAAGAGGACTGACACTCTCACTTTCTATTATATGAACGTCTCCTGTGAGTCCAGTTTTAGATTCCGATGCTTCACTTCAGTTTCACTGTATCCCTTGGACCTTCTTATTGACGATGAAAAGCAGAAATTGCATCCAAATGTAATACAAAGGGCACAATGCTAATTTAAGTACAAGAGGACTGACGCTCTCACGTTCTATGATATGAACCTCTCCTGTGAGTCCAGTTTTAGATTCCGATGCTTCACTTCAGGTGTACTGTAACCCTTGGAACTTCTTATTGACGATGAAACACAGAAATTACATTCGAATTTATTACAAAGGGCACAATGCCGACTTAAGTACAAGAGGACTGACACCCTCACTTTCTATGATATGAACCTCTCCTGTGAGTCCAGTTTTACATTCCGATGCATCACTTCAGGTTCATTGTATCCCTTGGATCTTCTTATTGACGATGAAACACAGAAATTGCATCTGAATGTAATACAAAAGGCACAATGTCGACATAAGTACAAGAGGACTGATACTCTCACTTTCTGTGATATGAACCTCTCTTGTGAGTCCAGTTTTAGATTCCGATGCTTCACTTCAGGTTTACTGTGTCCCTTGGGCCTTCTTATTGACGATGAAACACAGAAGTTGCATCCGAATATAATACAACAGGCACAATGCCGACTTAAGTACAAGAAGACCGACACTCTCACTTTCTATTATATGAACGTCTCCTGTGAGTCCAGTTTTAGATTCCGATGATTCACTTCAGGTTCACTGTATCCCTTGGATCTTCTTATTGACGATGAAACACAGAAATTGCATCCAAATGTAATACAAAAGGCACAATGCCGACTTAAGTACAAGAGGACTGACACTCTCACTTTCTATAATATGAACGTCTCCTGTGAGTCCAGTTTTAGATTCCGATGCTTCACTTCACGTTTACTCTATCCCTTGAACCTTCTTATTGACGATGAAACACTGAAATGGCATCCGAATTTAATACAAAAGGCACAATGCCGACTTAAGTACAAGAGGACTGACACTATCACTTTTTATTATATGAACCTCTCCTGAGAGTCCAGTTTAGATTCCGATGCTTCACTTCAGGTTTACTGTATCCCTTGGACCTTCTTATTGCCGATGAAACACAGAAATGGCATCCGAATTTAATACAAAAGGCACAATGTCGACATAAGTACAAGAGGACTGATACTCTCACTTTCTGTGATATGAACCTCTCCTGTGAGTCCAGTTTTAGATTCCAATGCTTCACTTCAGGTTTACTGTGTCCCTTGGGCCTTCTTATTAACGATGAAACACAGAAGTTGCATCCGAATATAATACAACAGGCACAATGCCGACTTAAGTACAAGAGGACTGACACTCTCACTTTTTATGATATGATCCTATCCTGAGAGTCCAGTTTAGATTCCGATGCTTCACTTCAGGTTTACTGTATTTCTTGGACCTTCTTATTGACGATGAAACACATAAGTTGCATCCGAATTTAATACAAAAGGCACAATTCCGACTTAAGTACAAGAGGACTGACACTCTCACTTTTTATCATATGAACCTCTCCTGTGAGTCCAGTTTAGATTCCGATGCTTCACTTCAGGTTTACTGTATCCCTTGAACCTTCTTATTGACGATGAAACACAGATATTGCATCCAAATTTAATACAAAATGCACAATGCCGTCTTAAGTACAAGAGGACTGACACTATCACTTTCTACGATATTAACCTCTCCTGTGAGTCCAATTTTAGATTCCGATGCTTCACTTCAGGTTTACTGTGTCCCTTGGGCCTTCTTATTGACGATGAAACACAGAAGTTGCATACGAATTTGATACAAAAGTCACAATGCCGACTTAAGTGCAAGAGGACTGACACTCTAACTCTCTATGATATGAACCTGTCCTGAGAGTCCAGTTTTAGATTCCGATGCTTCCCTTCAGTTTTTCTGTATCCCTTCGACCTTCTTATGGACGATGAAACATAGAAATTGCATCCGAATTTAATACAAAAGGCTTAATGACGACTTTAGTCCAAGAGGACTGAAACTCTCACTTTCTATGATATGAACCTCTCCTGTGAGTCCAGTTATAGATTCCGATGCTTCACTTCAGGTTTACTGTATCCCTTGGACCTTCTTATTGACGATGAAACACAGAGATGGCATCCGAATTTAATACAAAAGGCACAATGTCGACTTAAGTACAAGAGGACTGACACTCTCACTTTCTATGAAATGAACCTCTCCTGTGAGTCGAGTTTTAGATTCCGATGCTTCACTTCAGGTTTACTGTATCCCTTGGGCCTTCTTATTGACGATGAAACACAGAAGTTGCATCCGAATTTAATACAAAACGCACAATGCCGACTTAAATTCAAGAGGACTGACACTGTTACTTTCTATTATATGAACCTCTCCTGTGAGTCCACTTTTAGATTCCGATGCTTCACTTCAGGTTTACTGTATCCCTTGGACCTTCTTATTGACGATGAAACACAGAAATTGCATCCGAATTTAATACAAAAGTCACAATGCCGACTTAAGTACAAGAGGACTGACACTATCACTTTCTATGATATGAACCTCTCCTGTGAGTCCAGTTTTAGATTCCGATGCTTCACTTCAGAATTACTGTATCCCATGGACGTTCTTATTGACGATGAAACACAGAAATTGCATCCGAATTTAATACAAAAGTCAGAATGCCGACTTAAGTACATGAGGACCGACACTCTCACTTTCTATGATATGAACCTCTCCTGTGAGTCCTGTTCTAGATTCCGATGCATCACTTCAGGTTTACTGTATCCCTTGGACCTTCTTATTGACGATGAAACACAGAAATTGCATCCGAATTTAATACAAAAGTCACAATGCCGGCTTAAGTATAAGTGGACTGACACTCTCACTTTGTACGATATGAAAATCTCCTGTGAGTCCAGTTTTAGATTACGATGCTTCACTTCAGGTTTACTGTATCCCTTGAACCTTCTTATTAACGATGAAACACAGAAATTGCATCCGAATTTAATACAAAGGGCACAATGCCGACTAAAGTACAAGAGGACTGACACTCTCACTTTCTATGATATGAACCTCTCCTGTGAGTCCAGTATTAGATTCCGATGCTTCACTTCAGGTTCACTGTATCCCTTGGACCTTCTTATTGACGATGAAACACAGAAATTGCATCCAAAGGTAATACAAAAGGCACAATGGTAACTGTAAGTACAACAGGACTGACGCTCTCACTTTCTATGATATGAACCCCTCCTGTGAGTCCAGTTTTGGATTCCGATGCTTCACTTCAGGTTCATTGTATCCCTTGGACCTTCTTATTGACGATGAAACACAGAAATTGCATCCGAATGTAATACAAAAGGCACAATGCTAACTTAAGTGCAAGAGAACCGACACTCTCACTTTCTATGATATGAACCTCTCCTGTGAGCCCAGTTTTAGATTCCGATGCTTCACTTCAGGTTTACCGTATCCCTTGGACCTTCTTATTGACGATGAAACACAGAAATTGCATCCGAATTTAATACAAAAGTCACAATGCCGACTTAAGTACAAGAGGACTGACACCCTCACTCTCTATGATATGAACCTCTCCTGTTAGTCCAGTTTTAGATTCCGGTGCTTCACTTCAGGTTTACTGTATCCCTTGGACCTTCTTATTGACGATGAAACACAGAAATTGCTTCCGAAATTAATACAAAAGGCACAATGCCGACTTAAGTACAAGAGGACTCACACACTCACTTTCTATGATATGATTCTCTCCTGTGAGTCCAGTTCTAGATTCCGATGCTTCACTTCAGGTTTACTGTATCCCTTGGACCTTCTTATTAACGATGAAACACAGAAATAGCATCCCAATTTAATACAAAGGGCAAAATGCCGACTTAAGTACAAGAGGACTGACACTCTCACTTTCTATGAATGAACCACTCCAGTGAGTCCAGTTTTAGATGCCGATGCCTCACTTCAGGTTTACTGTATCCCTGGGACCTTCTTTTTGACGATGAAACACAGAAATTGCATCCGAATGTAATACAAAAGGCACAATGCCGACTTAAGTACAAGAGGACTGATACTCTCACTTTCTATTATATGAACGTCTCCTGTGAGTCCAGTTTTAGATTCCGATGCTTCACTTCAGGTTTACCGTATCCCTTGGACCTTCTTATTGACGATGAAACACAGAAATTGCATGCGAATTTAATACAAAAGTCACAATGCGGATTTTAGTACAAGAGGACTGACACTCTCACTTTCTATGATTTGAACCTCTCCTGTGAGTCCAGTTTTAGATTCCGATGCTTCACTTCAGTTTTAATGTATCCCTTGGACCTTCTTATTGACGATGAAACACAGAAATGGCATACGAATTTAAACAAAAGGCACAATGTCGACTTAAGTACAAGAGGACTGATACTCTCACTTTCTATGATATGAACCTCTCCTGTGAGTCCAGTTTTAGATTCCGATGCTTCACTTCAGGTTTACTGTGTCCCTTGGGCCTTCTTATTGACGATGAAACACAGAAATTGCATCCGAATTTAATACAAAAGGCACAATGCCGACTTAAGTACAAGAAGACCGACACTCTCACTTTCTATTATATGAACGTCTCCTGTGAGTCCAGTTTTAGATTCCGATGATTCACTTCAGGTTCACTGTATCCCTTGGATCTTCTTATTGACGATGAAACACAGAAATTGCATCCAAATGTAATACAGAAGGCACAATGCCGACTTAAGTACAAGAGGACTGACACTCTCACTTTCTATTATATGAACGTCTCCTGTGAGTCCAGTTTTAGATTCCGATGCTTCACTTCAGTTTCACTGTATCCCTTGGACCTTCTTATTGACGATGAAAAGCAGAAATTGCATCCAAATGTAATACAAAGGGCACAATGCTAATTTAAGTACAAGAGGACTGACGCTCTCACTTTCTATGATATGAACCTCTCCTGTGAGTCCAGTTTTAGATTCCGATGCTTCACTTCAGGTGTACTGTAACCCTTGGAACTTCTTATTGACGTTGAAACACAGAAATTACATTCGAATTTATTACAAAGGGCACAATGCCGACTTAAGTACAAGAGGATTGACACCCTCACTTTCTATGATATGAACCTCTCCTGTGAGTCCAGTTTTACATTCCGATGCTTCACTTCAGGTTCATTGTATCCCTTGGATCTTCTTATTGACGATGAAACACAGAAATTGCATCTGAATGTAATACAAAAGGCACAATGCTAACTTAAGTACAAGAGGACCGACACTCTCACTTTCTATGATGTGAACCTCTCCTGTGAGTCCAGTTTTAGATTCCGATGCTTCACTTCACGTTTACTCTATCCCTTGAACCTTCTTATTGACGATGAAACACAGAAATGGCATCCGAATTTAATACAAAAGGCACAATGCCGACTTAAGTACAAGAGGACTGACACTATCACTTTTTATTATATGAACCTCTCCTGAGAGTCCAGTTTAGATTCCGATGCTTCACTTCAGGTTTACTGTATCCCTTGGACCTTCTTATTGCCGATGAAACACAGAAATGGCATCCGAATTTAATACAAAAGGCACAATGTCGACATAAGTACAAGAGGACTGATACTCTCACTTTCTGTGATATGAACCTCTCCTGTGAGTCCAGTTTTAGATTCCGATGCTTCACTTCAGGTTTACTGTGTCCCTTGGGCCTTCTTATTGACGATGAAACACAGAAGTTGCATCCGAATATAATACAACAGGCACAATGCCGACTTAAGTACAAGAGGACTGACACTCTCACTTTTTAAGATATAAACCTATCCTGAGAGTCCAGTTTAGATTCCGATGCTTCACTTCAGGTTTACTGTATTTCTTGGACCTTCTTATTGACGATGAAACACATAAGTTGCATCCGAATTTAATACAAAAGGCACAATTCCGACTTAAGTACAAGAGGACTGACACTCTCACTTTTTATCATATGAACCTCTCCTGTGAGGCCAGTTTGGATTCCGATGCTTCACTTCAGGTTTACTGTATCCCTTGAACCTTCTTATTGACGATGAATCACAGAAATTGCATCCAAATTTAATACAAAATGCACAATGCCGTCTTAAGTACAAGAGGACTGACACTATCACTTTCTACGATATTAACCTCTCCTGTGAGTCCAATTTTAGTTTCCGATGCTTCACTTCAGGTTTACAGTGTCCCTTGGGCCTTCTTATTGACGATGAAACACAGAAGTTCCATCCGAATTTAATACAAAAGGCACAATGCCGACTTAAGTACAAGAGGACTGACACTCTCACTTTTTATGATATGAACCTCTCCTGAGAGTCCAGTTTAGATTCCGATGCTTCACTGCACGTTTACTGTATCCCTTGGACCTTCTTATTGACGATGAAACACAGAAATTGCATCCGAATTTAATACAAAAGTCACAATGCCGATTTTAGTACAAGAGGACTGACACACTCACTTTCTATGATTTGAACTTCTCCTGTGAGTCCAGTTTTAGATTCCGATGCTTCTCTTCAGGTTTAATGTATCCCTTGGACCCTCTTATTGACGATGAAACACAGAAATGGCATCCGAATTTAATACAAAAGGCACAATGTCGACTTAAGTACAAGAGGACTGATACTATCACTTTCTATGATATGAACCTCTCCTGTGAGTCCAGTTTTAGATTCCGATGCTTCACTTCTGGTTTACTGTGTCCCTTGGGCCTTCTTATTGACGATGAAACACAGAAATTGCATCCGAATTTAATACAAAAGGCACAATGCCGACTTAAGTACAAGAAGACCGACACTCTCACTTCCTATTATATGAACGTCTCCTGTGAGTCCAGTTTTAGATTCCGATGCTTCACTTCAGGTTCACTGTATCCCTTGGATCTTCTTATTGACGATGAAACACAGAAATTGCATCCAAATGTAACACAAAAGGCACAATGCCGTCTTAAGTACAAGAGGACTGACGCTCTCACTTTCTATGATATGAACCTCTCCTGTGAGTCCAGTTTTAGATGCCGATGCTTCACTTCAGGTGTACTGTAACCCTTGGAACTTCTTATTGACGATGAAACACAGAAATTACATTCGAATTTATTACAAAGGGCACAATGCCGACTTAAGTACAAGAGGACCGACACTCTCACTTTCTATGATATGAACCTCTCCTTTGAGTCCAATTTTAGATTCCGATGCTTCACTTCAGGTTTACTGTGTCCCTTGGGCCTTCTTATTGACGATGAAACACAGAAGTTCCATCCGAATTTAATACAAAAGGCACAATGCCGACTTAAGTACAAGAGGACTGACACTCTCACTTTTTATGATATGAACCTCTCCTGAGAGTCCAGTTTAGATTCCGATGCTTCACTGCACGTTTACTGTATCCCTTGGACCTTCTTATTGACGATGAAACACAGAAATTGCATCCGAATTTAATACAAAAGTCACAATGCCGATTTTAGTACAAGAGGACTGACACACTCACTTTCTATGATTTGAACTTCTCCTGTGAGTCCAGTTTTAGATTCCGATGCTTCTCTTCAGGTTTAATGTATCCCTTGGACCCTCTTATTGACGATGAAACACAGAAATGGCATCCGAATTTAATACAAAAGGCACAATGTCGACTTAAGTACAAGAGGACTGATACTCTCACTTTCTATGATATGAACCTCTCCTGTGAGTCCAGTTTTAGATTCCGATGCTTCACTTCAGGTTTACTGTGTCCCTTGGGCCTTCTTATTGACGATGAAACACAGAAATTGCATCCGAATTTAATACAAAAGGCACAATGCCGACTTAAGTACAAGAAGACCGACACTCTCACTACCTATTATATGAACGTCTCCTGTGAGTCCAGTTTTAGATTCCGATGCTTCACTTCAGGTTCACTGTATCCCTTGGATCTTCTTATTGACGATGAAACACAGAAATTGCATCCAAATGTAACACAAAAGGCACAATGCCGTCTTAAGTACAAGAGGACTGACGCTCTCACTTTCTATGATATGAACCTCTCCTGTGAGTCCAGTTTTAGATGCCGATGCTTCACTTCAGGTGTACTGTAACCCTTGGAACTTCTTATTGACGATGAAACACAGAAATTACATTCGAATTTATTACAAAGGGCACAATGCCGACTTAAGTACAAGAGGACCGACACTCTCACTTTCTATGATATGAACCTCTCCTGTGAGTCCAGTTTTAGATTCCGATGCTTCACTTCACGTTTACTCTATCCCTTGAACCTTCTTATTGACGATGAAACACAGAAATGGCATCCGAATTTAATACAAAAGGCACATGCCGACTTAAGTACAAGAGGACTGACACTATCACTTTTTATTATATGAACCTCTCCTGAGAGTCCAGTTTAGATTCCGATGCTTCACTTCAGGTTTACTGTATCCCTTGGACCTTCTTATTGACGATGAAACACAGAAATGGCATCCGAATTTAATACAAAAGGCACAATGTCGACATAAGTACAAGAGGACTGATACTCTCACTTTCTCTGATATGAACCTCTCCTGTGAGTCCAGTCTTAGATTCCGATGCTTCACTTCAGGTTTACTGTGTCCCTTGGGCCTTCTTATTGACGATGAAACAAAGAAGTTGCATCCGAATTTAATACAAAAGGCACAATGCCGACTTAAGTACAAGAGGACTGACACTCTCACTTTTTATGATATAAACCTAACCTGAGAGTCCAGTTTGGATTCCGATGCTTCATTTCAGGTTTACTGTATTCCTTGGACCTTCTTATTGACGATGAAACACAGAAGTTGAATCCGAATTTAATACAAAAGGCACAATTCCGACTTAAGTACAAGAGGACTGGCACTCTCACTTTTTATCATATGAACCTCTTCTGTGAGTCCAGTTTCGATTCCGATGCTTCACTTCAGGTTTACTGTGTCCCTTGGACCTTCTTATTGACGATGAAACACAGAAATTGCATCCGAATTTAATACAAAATGCACAGTGCCGTCTTAAGTACAAGAGGACTGACACTATCACTTTCTACGACATTAACCTCTCCTGTGAGTCCAATTTTAGATTCCGATGCTTCACTTCAGGTTTACTGTGTCCCTTGGGTCGTCTTATTGACGATGAAACACAGAAGTTGCATCCGAATTTAATACAAAAGGCACAATGCCGACTTAGGTACAAGAGGACTGACACTCTCACTTTTTATGATATGAACCTCTCCTGAGAGTCCAGTTTCGATTCCGATGCTTCACTTCAGGTTTACTGTATCCCTTGGACCTTCTTATTGACGATGAAACACAGAAATTACATACAAATTTAATACATAATGCACAATGCCGACTTAAGTACAAGAGGACTGACACTCATACTTTCTATGATAATAACCTCTCCTGTGAGTCCAGTTTTAGATTCCGATGCTACACTTCAGGTTTACTGTATCCCTAGGACCTTCTTATTGACGATGAAACACAGAAATAGCATCCGAATTTAATACAAAAGTCACAAAGCCGACTTAAGTACAAGAGGACGGACACTATCATTTTCTATGATATGAACCTCTCCTGTGAGTCCAATTTTGGATTCCGATGCTTCACCTAATGTTTACTGTATCCCTTGGTCCTTCTTATTAAAGATGAAACACAGAAATTGCATCGGAATTTAATACAAAAGGTACAATGCCGACTTCAGTACAAGAGGACTGACACTCTCACTTTCTCTGATATGAACCTCTCCTGTGAGTCCAGTTTTAGATTCCGATGCTTCACTTCAGGTGTACTGTAACCCTTGGAACTTCTTATTGACGATGAAACACAGAAATTGCATCCGAATTTAACACAAAGGGCACAATGCCGACTTAAGTACAAGAGTACTGACACTCTTACTTTCTATGATATGAACCTCTCCTGTGAGTCCAGTTTTTGATTCCGATGCTTCACTTCAGGTTTACTCTACCCCTTGAACCTTCTTATTGACGATGAAACACAGAAATTGCATCCGAATTTAATACAAAAGGCACAATGCCGACTTAAGTACAAGAGAACTGACACTCTCACTTTTTATGATATGAACCTCTCCTGAGAGTCCAGTTTAGATTCCGATGCTCCACTTCAGGTTTACTGTATCCCTTGGACCTTCTTATTGACGATGAAACATAGAAATTGCATCCGAAATTAATACAAAATGCACAATGCCGACTTAAGTACAAGAGGACTGACACTCTTACCTTCAATGATATGAACCCCTCCTGTGAGTCCAGTTTTAGATTCCGATGCTTCACTTCAGGTTTACTGTATCCCTAGGACCTTCTTATTGACGATGAAACACAGAAATTGCATCCAAAATTTTTACAAAAATCACAATGTCGACTTAAGTACAAGAGGACTGATACTCACACTTTCTATGATATGAACCTCTCCTGTGAGTCCAGTTTTAGTTTCCGATGCTTCACTTCAGGTTTACTGTGTCCCTTGGGCCTTCTTATTGACGATGAAACACAGAAGTTGCATCCGAATTTAATACAAAAGGCACAATGCCGACTTAAGTACAAGAGGACTGACACTCTCACTTTTTATGATATGAACCTCTCCTGAGGGTCCAGTTTAGATTCCTATGCTTCACTTCAGGATAACTGTATCCCTTGGACCTTCTTATTGACGATGAAACACAGAAATTGCATCCGAATGTAATACAAAAGGCACAATGCTAACTTAAGTACAAGAGGACCGACGCTCTCACTTTCTATGTTATGAACCTCTCCTGTGAGTCCAGTTTTAGATTCCGATGCTTCACTTCAGGTTTACTGTATCCCTTGGAAATTCTTACTGACGATGAAACACAGAAATGGCATCCAAATTTAATACAAAAGGCACAATGTCGACTTAAGTACAAGAGGACTGATACTCCCACTTTCTATGATATGAACCTCTCCTGTGAGTCCAGTTTTAGATTCCGATGCTTCACTTCTGGTTTACTGTGTCCCTTGGGCATTCTTATTGACGATGAAACACAGAAGTTGCATTCGAATTTAATACAAAAGGCACAATGCCGACATAAGTACAAGAGGACTGACACTCACACTTTCTATGATATGAACCTCTCCTGTGAGTCCAGTTTTAAATTCCGATGCTTCACTTCAGGTTCATTGTATCCCTTGGACCTTCTTATTGACGATGAAACACAGAAATTGCATCCGAATGTAATACAAAAGGCACAATGCTAACTTAAGTACAAGAGAACCGACACTCTCACTTTCTATGATATGAACCTCTCCTGTGAGTCCAGTTTTAGATTCCGATGCTTCACTTCAGGCTTACCGTATCCCTTGGACCTTCTTATTGACGATGAAACACAGAAATTGCATCCGAATTTAATACAAAAGTCACAATGCCGACTTAAGTACAAGAGGACTGACACTCTAACTCTCTATGATATGAACCTGTCCTGAGAGTCCAGTTTTAGATTCCGATGCTTCCCTTCAGTTTTACTGTATCCCTTCGACCTTCTTATGGACGATGAAACATAGAAATTGCATCCGAAATTAATACAAAAGGCACAATGACGACTTTATTCCAAGAGGACTGAAACTCTCACATTCTATGATATGAACCTCCCTGTGAGTCCAGTTTTAGATTCCGATGCTTCACTTCAGGTTTACTGTATCCCTTGGACCTTCTTATTGACGATGAAACACAGAAATAGCATCCGAATTAAATACAAAAGGCACAATGTCGACTTAAGTACAAGAGGACTGACACTCTCACTTTCTATGATATGAACCTCTCCTGTGAGTCGAGTTTTAGATTCCGATGCTTCACTTCAGGTTTACTGTATCCCTTGGGCCTTCTTCTTGACGATGAAACACAGAAGTTGCATCCGAATTTAATACAAAACGCACAATGCCGACTTAAATTCAAGAGGACTGACAATCTTACTTTCTATTATATGAACCTCTCCTGTGAGTCCACTTTTAGATTCTGATGCTTCACTTCAGGATAACTGTATCCCTTGGACCTTCTTATTGGCGATGAAACACATTAGTTGCATCCGAATTTAATACAAAAGTCACAATGCCGACTTAAGTACAAGAGGACTGACACTATCACTTTCTATGATATGAACCTGTCCTGTGAGTCCAGTTATAGATTCCGATGCTTCACTTCAGGATTACTGTATCCCATGGACCTTCTTATTGACGATGAAACACAGAAATTGCATCCGAATTTAATACAAAAGTCACAATGCCGACTTAAGTACAAGAGGACTGACACTCTCACTTTCTATGATATGAACCTCTCCTGTGAGTCCAGTTCTAGATTCCGATGCATCACTTCAGGTTTACTGTATCCCTTGGACCTTCTTATTGACGATGAATCACAGAAATTGCATCCGAATTTAATACAAAAGTCACAATGCCGCCTTAAGTGTAAGTGGACCGACACTCTCACTTTGTACGATATGAAAATCTCCTGTGAGTCCAGTTTTAGATTCCGATGCTTCACTTCAAGTTTACTGTATCCCTTGGACCTTCTTACTGACGATGAAACACAGAAATTGCATCCGAAATTAATACAAAAGGCACAATGCCGACTTAAGTACAAGAGGACTCACACACTCACTTTCTATGATATGAACCTCTCCTGTGAGTCCAGTTTTAGATTCCGATGCTTCACTTCAGGTTCATTGTATCCCTTGGACCTTCTTATTGACGATGAAACACAGGAATTGCATCCGAATGTAATACAAAAGGCACAATGCTAACTTAAGTACAAGAGAACCGACACTCTCACTTTCTATGATATGAACCTCTCCTGTGAGTCCAGTTTTAGATTCCGATGCTTCACTTCAGGTTTACCGTATCCCTTGGACCTTCTTATTGACGATGAAACACAGAAATTGCATCCGAATTTAATACAAAAGTCACAATGCCGACTTAAGTACAAGAGGACTGACACCCTCACTTTCTATGATATGAACCTCTCCTGTGAGTTCAGTTTTAGATTCCGATGCTTCACTTCAGGTTTACTGTATCCCTTGGACCTTCTTATTGACGATGAAACACAGAAATTGCTTCCGAATTTAATACAAATGGCACAATGCCGACTTAAGTACAAGAGGACTCACACACTCACTTTCTATGATATGAACCTGTCCTGAGAGTCCAGTTTTAGATTCCGATGCTTCCCTTCAGTTTTACTGTATCCCTTTGACCTTCTTATGGACGATGAAACATAGAAATTGCATCCGAATTTAATACAAAAGGCACAATGACGACTTCATTCCAAGAGGACTGAAACTCTCACTTTCTATGATATGAACCTCTCCTGTGAGTCCAGTTTTAGATTCCGATGCTTCACTTCTGGTTTACTGTATCCCTTGGACCTTCTTATTGACGATGAAACACAGAAATGGCATCCGAATTTAATACAAAAGGCAGAATGTCGACTTAAGTAAAAGAGGACTGACACTCTCACTTTCTATGATATGAACCTCTCCTGTGAGTCGAGTTTTAGATTCCGATGTTTCACTTCAGTTTTACTGTATCCCTTGGGCCTTCTTATTGACGATGAAACACAGAAGTTGCATCCGAACTTAATACAAAACGCACAATGCCGACTTAAATTCAAGAGGACTGACACTCTTACTTTCTATTATATGAACCTCTCCTGTGAGTCCACTTTTAGATTCCGATGCTTCACTTCAGGTTTACTGTTTCCCATGGACCTTCTTATTGACGATGAAACACAGAAATTGCATCCGAAATTAATACAAAAGTCACAATGCCGACTTAAGTACAAGAGGACTGACACTCTCACTTTCTATGATGTGAACCTCTCCTGTGAGTCCAGTTCTAGATTCCGATGCATCACTTCAGGTTTACTGTATCCCTTGGACCTTCTTATTGACGATGAAACACAGAAATTGCATCCGAATTTAATACAAAAGTCACAATGCCGCCTTAAGTATAAGTGGACCGACACTCTCACTTTGTACGATTTGAAAATCTCCTGTGAGTCCAGTTTTAGATTCCGATGCTTCACTTCAGGTTTACTGTATCCCTTGGACCTTCTTACTGACGATGAAACACAGAAATTGCATCCGAAATTAATACAAAAGGCACAATGCCGACTTAAGTACAAGAGGACTCACACATTCACTTTCTATGATATGAACCTCTCCTGTGAGTCCAGTTTTAGATTCCGATGCCTCACTTCAGGTTCATTGTATCCCTTGGACCTTCTTATTGACGATGAAACACAGAAATTGCATCCGAATGTAATACAAAAGGCACAATGCTAACTTAAGTACAAGAGAACCGACACTCTCACTTTCTATGATATGAACCTCTCCTGTGAGTCCAGTTTTAGATTCCGATGCTTCACTTCAGGTTTACCGTATCCGTTGGACCTTCTTATTGACGATGAAACACAGAAATAGCATCCGAATTTAATACAAAAGTCACAATGCCGACTTAAGTACAAGAGGACTGACACCCTCACTTTCTATGATATGAACCTCTCCTGTGAGTCCAGTTTTAGATTCCGATGCT
The DNA here is from genome assembly GCF_023864345.2 of Schistocerca serialis cubense. Classification (NCBI taxonomy): domain Eukaryota; kingdom Metazoa; phylum Arthropoda; class Insecta; order Orthoptera; family Acrididae; genus Schistocerca; species Schistocerca serialis. The sequence goes on along the minus strand of NC_064647.1, from coordinate 20,241,329 downwards.
TCACTTCAGGTTTACTGTATCCCTTGGACCTTCTTATTGACGATGAAACACAGAAATTGCTTCCGAATTTAATACAAAAGGCACAATGCCGACTTAAGTACAAGAGGACTCACACACTCACTTTCTATGATATGATTCTCTCTTGTGAGTCCAGTTCTAGATTCCGATGCTTCACTTCAGGTTTACTGTATCCCTTGGACCTTCTTATTAACGATGAAACACAGAAATTGCATCCAAATTTAATACAAAGGGCAAAATGCCGAATTAAGTACAAGAGGACTGACACTCTGACTTTCTATGAATGAACCTCTCCAGTGAGTCCAGTTTTAGATGCCGATGCCTCACTTCAGGTTTACTGTATCCCTGGGACCTTCTTTTTGACGATGAAACACAGAAATTGCATCCGAATTTAATACAAAAGGCACAATGCCGACTTAAGTACAAGAGAACCGACACTCTCACTTACTATGATATGAACCTCTCCTGTGAGTCCAGTTTTAGATTCCGATGCTTCACTTCAGGTTTACCGTATCCCTTGGACCTTCTTATTGACGATGAAACACAGAAATTGCATCCGAATTTAATACAAAAGTCACAATGCCGACTTAAGTACAAGAGGACTGACACTCTAACTCTCTATGATATGAACCTGTCCTGAGAGTCCAGTTTTAGATTCCGATGCTTCCCTTCAGTTTTACTGTATCCCTTTGACCTTCTTATGGACGATGAAACATAGAAATTGCATCCGAATTTAATACAAAAGGCACAATGACGACTTTATTCCAAGAGGACTGAAACTCTCACTTTCTATGATATGAACCTCTCCTGTGAGTCCAGTTTTAGATTCCGATGCTTCACTTCAGGTTTACTGTATCCCTTGGACCTTCTTATTGACGATGAAACACAGAAATGGCTTCCGAATTTAATACAAAAGGCACAATGTCGACTTAAGTACAAGAGGACTGTCACTCTCACTTTCTATGATATTAACCTCTCCTGTGAGTCGAGTTTTAGATTCCGATGTTTCACTTCAGTTTTACTGTATCCCTTGGGCCTTCTTATTGACGATGAAACACAGAAGTTGCATCCGAACTTAATACAAAAATAACAATGCCGACTTAAATTCAAGAGGACTGACACTCTTACTTTCTATTATATGAACCTCTCCTGTGAGTCCACTTTTAGATTCCGATGCTTCACTTCAGGTTTACTGTATCCCTTGGACCTTCTTATTGACGATGAAACACAGAAATTGCATCCGAATTTAATACAAAAGTCACAATGCCGACTTAAGTACAAGAGGACTGACACTATCACTTTCTATGATATGAACCTCTCCTGTGAGTCCATTTTTAGATTCCGATGCTTCGCTTCAGGATTACTGTTTCCCATGGACCTATTTATTGACGATGAAACACAGAAATTGCATCCGAAATTAATACAAAAGTCACAATGCCGACTTAAGTACAAGAGGACTGACACTCTCACTTTCTATGATATGAACCTCTCCTGTGAGTCCAGTTCTAGATTCTGATGCATCACTTCAGGTTTACTGTATCCCTTGGACCTTCTTATTGACGATGAAACACAGAAATTGCATCCGAATTTAATACAAAAGTCACAATGCCGCCTTAAGTATAAGTGGACCGACACTCTCACTTTGTACGATATGAAAATCTCCTGTGAGTCCAGTTTTAGATTCCGATGCTTCACTTCAGGTTTACTGTATCCCTTGGACCTTCTTACTGACGATGAAACACAGAAATTGCATCCGAAATTAATACAAAAGGCACAATGCCGACTTAAGTACAAGAGGACTCACACACTCACTTTCTATGATATGAACCTCTCCTGTGAGTCCAGTTTTAGATTCCGATGCTTCACTTCAGGTTCATTGTATCCCTTGGACCTTCTTATTGACGATGAAACACAGAAATTGCATCCGAATGTAATACAAAAGGCACAATGCTAACTTAAGTACAAGAGAACCGACACTCTCACTTTCTATGATATGAACCTCTCCTGTGAGTCCAGTTTTAGATTCCGATGCTTCACTTCAGGTTTACTGTATCCCTTGGACCTTCTTATTGACGATGAAACACAGAAATTGCTTCCGAATTTAATACAAAACGCACAATGCCGACTTAAGTACAAGAGGACTCACACACTCAATTTCTATGATATGATTCTCTCTTGTGAGTTCAGTTCTAGATTCCGATGCTTCACTTCAGGTTTACTGTATCCCTTGGACCTTCTTATTAACGATGAAACACAGAAATTGCATCCAAATTTAATACAAAGGGCAAAATGCCGAATTAAGTACAAGAGGACTGACACTCTGACTTTCTATGAATGAACCTCTCCAGTGAGTCCAGTTTTAGATGCCGATGCCTCACTTCAGGTTTACTGTATCCCTTGGACCTTCTTATTAACGATGAAACACAGAAATTGCATCCGAATTTAATACAAAAGTCACAATGCCGACTTAAGTACAAGAGGACTGACACTCTAACTCTCTATGATATGAACCTGTCCTGAGAGTCCAGTTTTAGATTCCGATGCTTCCCTTCAGTTTTACTGTATCCCTTTGACCTTCTTATGGACGATGAAACATAGAAATTGCATCCGAATTTAATACAAAAGGCACAATGACGACTTTATTCCAAGAGGACTGAAACTCTCACTTTCTATGATATGAACCTCTCCTGTGAGTCCAGTTTTAGATTCCGATGCTTCACTTCAGGTTTACTGTATCCCTTGGACCTTCTTATTGACGATGAAACACAGAAATGGCATCCGAATTTAATACAAAAGGCACAATGTCGACTTAAGTACAAGAGGACTGTCACTCTCACTTTCTATGATATGAACCTCTCCTGTGAGTCGAGCTTTAGATTCCGATGTTTCACTTCAGGTTTACTGTATCCCTTGGGCCTTCTTATTGACGATGAAACACAGAAGTTGCATCCGAATTTAATACAAAACGCACAATGCCGACTTAAATTCAAGAGGACTGACACTCTTACTTTCTATTATATGAACCTCTCCTGTGAGTCCACTTTTAGATTCCGATGCTTCACTTCAGTTTTACTGTATACCTTGGACCTTCTTATTAACGATGAAACACAGAAATTGCATCCGAATTTAATACAAAATTCACAATGCCGACTTAAGTACAAGAGGACTGACACTATCACTTTCTATGATATGAACCTCTCCTGTGATTCCAGTTTTAGATTCCGATGCTTCACTTCAGGATTACTGTATCCCATGGACCTTCTTATTGACGATGAAACACAGAAATTGCATCCGAATTTAATACAAAAGTCACAATGCCGACTTAAGTACAAGAGGACTGACACTCTCACTTTCTATGATATGAACCTCTCCTGTGAGTCCAGTTCTAGATTCCGATGCATCACTTCAGGTTTACTGTATCCCTTGGACCTTCTTATTGACGATGAAACACAGAAATTGCATCCGAATTTAATACAAAAGTCACAATGCCGCCTTAAGTATAAGTGGACCGACACTCTCACTTTGTACGATATGAAAATCTCCTGTGAGTCCAGTTTTAGGTTCCGATGCTTCACTTCAGGTTTACTGTATCCCTTGGACCTTCTTACTGACGATGAAACACAGAAATTGCATCCGAAGTTAATACAAAAGGCACAATGCCGACTTAAGTACAAGAGGACTCACACACTCAATTTCTATGTTATGAACCTCTCCTGTGAGTCCAGTTTTAGATTCCGATGCTTCACTTCAGGTTCATTGTATCCCTTGGACCTTCTTATTGACGATGAAACACAGAAATTGCATCCGTATGTAATACAAAAGGCACAATGCTAACTTAAGTACAAGAGAACCGACACTCTCACTTCATATGATATGAACCTCTCCTGTGAGTCCAGTTTTAGATTCCGATGCTTCACTTCAGGTTCATTGTATCCCTTGGACCTTCTTATTGACGATGAAACACAGAAATTGCATCCGAATGTAATACAAAAGGCACAATGCTAACTTAAGTACAAGAGGACCGACACTCTCACTTTCTATTATATGAACCTCTCCTGTGAGTCCAGTTTTAGATTCCGATGCTTCACTTCAGGTGTACTGTATCCCTTGGACCTTCTTATTGACGATGAAACACAGAAATTGCATCCGAATTTAATACAACACGCACAATGCCGATTTTAGTACAAGAGGACTGACACTCTCACTTTCTATGATTTGAACCTCTCCTGTGAGTCCAGTTTTAGATTCCGATGCTTCACTTCAGGTTTAATGTATCCCTTGGACCTTCTTATTGACGATGAAACAAAGAAATGGCATCCGAATTTAATACAAAAGGCACAATGTCGACTTAAGTACAAGAGGACAGATACTCTCACTTTCTATGATATGAACATCTCCTGTGAGTCCAGTTTTAGATTCCGATGCTTCACTTCAGGTTTACTGTGTCCCTTGGGCCTTCTTATTGACGATGAAACACAGAAATTGCATCCGAATTTAATACAGAAGGCACAATGCCGACTTAAGTACAAGAGGACTGACACTCTCACTTTCTATTATATGAACGTCTCCTGAGAGTCCAGATCTAGATTCCGATGCTTCACTTCAGGTTCACTGTGTCCCTTGGACCTTCTTATTGACGATGAAACACAGAAATTGCATCCAAATGTAATACAAAAGGCACAATGCCGACTTAAGTACAAGAGGACTGACACTCTCACTTTCTATTATATGAACGTCTCCTGTGAGTCCAGTTTTAGATTCCGGTGCTTCACTTCAGGTTCACTGTATCCCTTGGACCTTCTTATTGACGATGAAACACAGAAATTGCATCCGAATGTAATACAAAAGGCACAATGCTAACTTAAGTACAAGAGAACCGACACTCTCACTTTCTATGATACGAACCTCTCCTGTGAGTCCAGTTTTAGATTCCGATGCTTCACTTCAGGTTTACCGTATCCCTTGGACCTTCTTATTGACGATGAAACACAGAAATGGCATCCGACTTTAATACAAAAGGTACAATGTCGACTTAAGTACAAGAAGACTGATACTCTCACTTTCTATGATATGAATCTCTCCTGTGAGTCCAGTTTTAGATTCCGATGCTTCACTTCGGGTTTACTGTGTCCCTTGGGCCTTCTTATTGGCGATGAAACATAGAAGTTGCATCCGAATTTAATACAAAAGGCACAATGCCGACATAAGTACAAGTGGACTGACACTCTCACTTTTTATGATATGAACCTCTCCTGAGAGTCCAGTATAGATTCCGATGCTTCACTTCAGGTTTACTGTATCCCTTGGACCTTCTTATTGACGATGAAACACAGAAATTGCATCCAAATTTAATACAAAAGGCACAATGTCGACTTAAGTACAAGAGGACTGATTCTCTCACTTTCTATGATATAAACCTCTCCTGTGAGTCCAGTTTTAGATTCCGATGCTTCACTTCAGGTTTACTGTGTCCCTTGGGCCTTCTTATTGACGATGAAACACAGAAATTGCATCCGAATTTAATACAAAAGTCACAATGCCGACTTAAGTACAAGAGTACTACCACTATCACTTTCTATGATATGAACATCTCCTGTGAGTCCAGTTTTAGATTCCGATGCTTCACTTAGGGTTTACTGTATCCCTTGGCCCTTCTTATTAAAGATGAAACTCAGAAATGGCATCCGAATTTAATACAAAAGGCACAATGCCGACTTCAGTACAAGAGGACTGACACTCACTTTCGATGATATGAACCTCTCCTGTGAGTCCAGTTTTAGATTCCGATTCTTCACTTCAGGATTACTGTATCCCATGGACCTTCTTATTGACGATGAAACACAGAAATTGCATCCGAATATAATACAAAAGTCACAATGCCGGCTTAAGGACAAGTGGACTGACACTCTCACTTTGTACGATATGAACCTCTCCTGTGAGTCCAGTTTTAGATTCCGATGCTTCACTTCAGGTTTACTGTATCCCTTGGACCTTCTTATTGACGATGAAACACAGAAATTGCATCCGAATTTAATACAAAAGTCACAATGCCGACTTAAGTACAAGAGGACTGACACCCTCACTTTCTATAATGTGAACCTCTCCTGTGAGTCGAGTTTTAGATTCCGATGCTTCACTTCAGGTTTACTGTATCCCTTGGACCTTCTTATTGACGATGAAACACAGAAATTGCTTCCGAATGTAATACAAAAGGCACAATGCCGACTTAAGTACAAGAGGACTGACACTCTCACTTTCTATGATATGAACCTCTCCTGAGAGTCCAGTTCTAGATTCCGATGCTTCACTTCAGGTTTACTGTATCCCTTGGACCTTCTTATAAACGATGAAACACAGAAATTGAATCCGAACTTAATACAAAGGACACAATGCCGACTTAAGTGCAAGAGGACTGACACTCTCACTTTCTATGATATGAACCTCTCCTGTGAGTCCAGTTTTAGATTCCAATGCTTCACTTCAGGTTTACTGTATCCCTTGGCCCTTCTTGTTGAGGATGAAACACAGAAATTGCATCCGAATTTAATACAAAAGACTCAATGCCAACATAAGTACAAGAGGACTGACACTCTTACTTTCTATGATATGAACCTCTCCTGTGAGTCCAGTTTTAGATTCCGATGCCTCACTTCTGGTTTACTGTATCCCTGGGACCTTCTTATTGACGATGAAACACAGTAATTGCATCCGAATTTAATTCAAAAGGCACAATGCCGACTTAAGTGCAAGAGGACTGACACTCTCACTTTCTATGATATGAACCTCTATTGTAAGTCCGGTTTTAGATTCCGATGCTTCACTTTAGGTTCATTGTATCCTTTGGACCTTCTTATTGACGATGAAACACAGAAATTGCTTCCGAATGTAATACAAAAGGCACAATGCTAACTTAAGTACAAGAGGACCGACGCTCTCACTTTCTATGATATGAACCTCTCCGGTGAGTAAAGTTTTAGATTCCGATGCTTCACTTCAGGATTACTCTATCCCTTGGACCTTCTTATTGACGATGAAACACAGAAATTGCATCCGAATTTAATACAGAAGTCACAATGCCGATATTAGTACAAGAGGACTGACACTCTCACTTTCTATGATATGAACCTCTCCTGTGAGTCCAGTTTTAGATTCCAATGCTTCACTTCAGGTTTACTGTATCCCTTGGACCTTCTTATTGACGATGAAACACAGAAATTGCATCCGAATTTAATACAAAAGACATAATGCCTACTTAAGTACAAGAGGACTGACACTCTCACTTTCTATGATATGAACCTCTCCTGTGAGTCCAGTTTTAGATTCCGATGCTTCACTTCAGGTGTACTGTAACCCTTGGAACTTCTTATTGACGATGAAACACAGAAATTGCATCCGAATTTAATACAAAGGGCACAATGCCGACTTAAGTACAAGAGGACTGACACTCTCACTTTCCATGATATGAACTTCTCCTGTGAGTCCAGTTTTTGATTCCGATGCTTCACTTCAGGTTTACTCTACCCCTTGAACCTTCTTATTGACGATGAAACACAGAAATTGCATCCGAATTTAATACAAAAGTCACAATGCCGACTTTAGTACAAGAGGACTGACACTCTCACTTTCTATGATATGAACCTCTCCTGTGAGTCCAGTTTTAGATTTTGATGCTTCACTTCTGGTTTACTGTATCCCTTGGACCTTCTTATTGACGAAGAAACACAGAAGTTGCATCCGAATTTAATACAAAAGGCACAATGCCGACTTAAGTACAAGAGGACCAACACTCTCACTTTTAATGATATGAACCTCTCCTGAGAGTCCAGTTTAGATTCCGATGCTTCACTTCAGGTGTACTGTATCCCGTGGACCTTCTAATTGACGATGAAACATAGAAATTGCATCCGAATTTAATACAAAATGCACAATGCCGACTTAAGTACAAGAGGACTGACACTCTTATGTTCAATGATATGAACCTCTCCTGTGAGTCCAGTTTTAGATTCCGATGCTTCACTTCAGGTTTACTGTATCCCTAGGACCTTCTTATTGACGATGAAATACAGAAATTGCATCCGAATTTAATACAAAAGTCACAATGCCGACTTAAGTAAAAGAGGACTCACACTATCACATTCTATGATATGAACCTCTCCTGTGAGTCCATTTTTAGATTCCGATGCTTCACTTAAAGTTTACTGTATCCCTTGGTCCTTCTTATAAAGATGAAACACAGAAATTGCATTGGAATTTAATACTAAAGGCACCATGCCGACTTCAGTACAAGAAGACTGACACTCTCACTTTCTATGATATGAACCTCTCCTGTGAGTCCAGTTTTTGATTCCGATGCTTCACTTCAGGTTTACTGTATCCCTAGGACCTTCTTATTGACGATGAAACACAGAAATTGCATCCGAAATTTTTACAAAAGTCACAATGTCGACTTAAGTACAAGAGGACTGATACTCTCACTTTCTATGATATGAACCTCTCCTGTGAGTCCAGTTATAGATTCCGATGCTTCACTTCAGGTTTACTGTATCCCTTGGACCTTCTTATTGACGATGAAAGACAGAAATTGCATCCGAATTTAATACAAAAGACATAATGCCTACTTAAGTACAAGAGGACTGACAGTCTCACTTTCTATGATATGAACCTCTCCTGTGAGTCCAGTTTTAGATTCCGATGCTTCACTTCAGGATTACTCTATCCCTTGGACCTTCTTATTGACGATGAAACACAGAAATTGCATCCGAATTTAATACAGAAGTCACAATGCCGATATTAGTACAAGAGGACTGACACTCTCACTTTCTATGATATGAACCTCTCCTGTGAGTCCAGTTTTAGATTCCAATGCTTCACTTCAGGTTTACTGTATCCCTTGGACCTTCTTATTGACGATGAAACACAGAAATTGCATCCGAATTTAATACAAAAGACATAATGCCTACTTAAGTACAAGAGGACTGACACTCTCACTTTCAATGTTATGAACCTCTCCTGTGAGTCCAGTTTTAGATTCCGATGCTTCACTTCAGGTGTACTGTAACCCTTGGAACTTCTTATTGACGATGAAACACAGAAATTGCATCCGAATTTAATACAAAGGGCACAATGCCGACTTAAGTACAAGAGGACTGACACTCTCTCTTTCTATGATATGAACTTCTCCTGTGAGTCCAGTTTTTGATTCCGATGCTTCACTTCAGGTTTACTCTACCCCTTGAACCTTCTTATTGACGATGAAACACAGAAATTGCATCCGAATTTAATACAAAAGTCACAATGCCGACTTTAGTACAAGAGGACTGACACTCTCACTTTCTGTGATATGAACCTCTCCTGTGAGTCCAGTTTTAGATTTTGATGCTTCACTTCGGGTTTACTGTATCCCTTGGACCATCTTATTGACGAAGAAACACAGAAGTTGCATCCGAATTTAATACAAAAGGCACAATGCCGACTTAAGTAAAAGAGGACTGACACTATCACATTCTATGATATGAACCTCTCCTGTGAGTCCATTTTTAGATTCCGATGCTTCACTTAAAGTTTACTGTATCCCTTGGTCCTTCTTATAAAGATGAAACACAGAAATTGCATTGGAATTTAATACTAAAGGCACCATGCCTACTTCAGTACAACAAGACTGACACTCTCACTTTCTATGATATGAACCTCTCCTGTGAGTCCAGTTTTTGATTCCGAAGCTTCACTTCAGGTTTACTGTATCCCAAGGACCTTCTTATTGACGATGAAACACAGAAATTGCATCCGAAATTTTTACAAAAGTCACAATGTCGACTTAAGTACAAGAGGACTGATACTCTCACTTTCTATGATATGAACCTCTCCTGTGAGTCCAGTTTTAGATTCCGATGCTTCACTTCAGGTTTACTGTGTCCCTTGGGCCTTCTAATAGACGATGAAACACAGAAGTTGCATCCGAATTTAATTCAAGAGGCACAATGCCGACTTAAGTACAAGAGGACTGACACTCTCACTTTTTATGATATGAACCTCTCCTGAGGGTCCAGTTTAGATTCCGATGCTTCACTTCAGGATTACTGGATACCTTGGACCTTCTTATTGACGATGAAACACAGAAATTGCATCCGAATTTAATACAAAGGGCACAATGCCGACTTAAGTACAAGAGGACTGACACCCTCACTTTCTATGATATGAACCTCTCCTGCGAGTCCAGTTTTAGATTCCGAAGCTTCACTTCAGGTTTACTGTATCTCTTGGACCTTCTTATTGACGATGAAACACAGAAATTGCATCCGAAATTAATACAAAATGCACAATGACGACTTAAGTACAAGAGGACTCATGCACTCACTTTCTATGATATGAACCTCTCCTGTGAGTCCAGTTCTAGATTCCGATGCTTCACTTCATATTTACTGTATCCCTTCGACCTTCTTATTATCGATGAAACACAGAAATTGCATCCGAATTTAATACAAAGGTCACAATGCCAACTTAAGTACAAGAGGACTGACACTCTAATTTTCTATGATATGAGCCTCTGCTGTGAGTCCAGTTTTAGATTCCAATGCTTCACTTCAGGTTTACTGTATCCCTTGGACCTTCTTATTGACGATGAAACACAGAAATTGCATCCGAATTTAATATAAAGGACACAATGCCGAATTAAGTACAAGAGGACTGACACTCTCACTTTCTATGATATGAACCTCTCCTGTGAGTCCAGTTTTAGATTGCAATGCTTCACTTCAGGTTTACTGTATCCCTTAGACCTTCTTATTGACGATGTAACAAAGAAATTGCATCCGAATTTAATACAAAAGACACAATGCCGACTTAAGTACAAGAGGACTGACACTCTCACTTTCTATGATATGAACCTCTCCTGTGAGTCCAGTATTAGATTCCGATGCATCACTTCAGGTTTACTGTATCCCTGGGGCCTTCTTATTGACGATGAAACACAGAAATTGCATCCGAATGTAATACAAAAGGCACAATGCTAACTAAAGTACAAGAGGACCGACGCTCTCACTTTCTATGTTATGAACCTCTCCTGTGAGTCCAGTTTTACATTCCAATGCTTCACTTCAGGTTTACTGTATCCCTTGGACCTTCTTATTGACGATGAAACACAGAAATTGCATCCAAACTCAATACAAAAGTCACAATGCCGACTTTAGTACAAGAGGACTGACGCACTCACTTTCAATGATATGAACCTCTCCTGTGGGTCCAGTTTTAGATTCCAATGCTTCACTTCAGGTTTACTGTATCCCTTGGAAATTCTTATTGACGATGAAACACAGAAATGGCATCCAAATTTAATACAAAAGGCACAATGTCGACTTAAGTACAAGAGGACTGATACTCCCACTTTCTATGATATGAACCTCTCCTGTGAGTCCAGTTTTAGATTCCGATGCTTCACTTCTGGCTTACTGTGTCCCTTGGGCATTCTTATTGACGATGAAACACAGAAGTTGCATCCGAATTTAATACAAAAGGCACAATGCCGACATAAGTACAAGAGGACTGACACTCTCACTTTCTATGATATGAACCTCTCCTGTGAGTCCAGTTTTAGATGCCGATGCTTCACTTCAGGGTCATTGTATCCCTTGGACCTTCTTATTGACGATGAAACACAGAAATTGCATCCGAATGTAATACAAAAACACAATGCTAACTTAAGTACAAGAGATCCGACACTCTCACTTTCTATGATATGAACCTCTCCTGTGAGTCCACTTTTAGATTCCGATGCTTCACTTCAGGTTTACTGTATCCCTTGGACCTTCTTATTGACGATGAAACACAGAAATTGCATCTGAATTTAATACAAAAGTCACAATGCCGACTTAAGTACAAGAGGACTGACACTATCACTTTCTATGATATGAACAACTCCTGTGAGTCCAGTTTTAGATTCCGATGCTTCACTTCAGGATTACTGTATCCCATGGACCTTCTTATTGACGATGAAACACAGAAATTGCATCCGAATTTAATACAAAAGTCACAATGCCGACTTAAGTACAAGAGGACTGATACTCTCACTTTCTATGATATGAACCTCTCCTGTGAGTCCAGTCTTAGATTCCGATGCTTCACTTCAGGTTTACTGTATCCCTTGGACCTTCTTATTGACGATGAAACACAGAAATTGCATCCGAATTTAATACAAAAGACATAATGCCTACTTAAGTACAAGAGGACTGACACTCTCACTTTCTATGATATGAACCTCTCCTGTGAGTCCAGTTTTAGATTCCGATGCTTCACTTCAGGATTACTCTATCCCTTGGACCTTCTTATTGACGATGAAACACAGAAATTGCATCCGAATTTAATACAGAAGTCACAATGCCGATATTAGTACAAGAGGACTGACACTCTCACTTTCTATGATATGAACCTCTCCTGTGAGTCCAGTTTTAGATTCCAATGCTTCACTTCAGGTTTACTGTATCCCTTGGACCTTCTTATTGACGATGAAACACAGAAATTGCATCCGAATTTAATACAAAAGACATAATGCCTACTTAAGTACAAGAGGACTGACACTCTCACTTTCTATGATATGAACCTCTCCTGTGAGTCCAGTTTTAGATTCCGATGCTTCACTTCAGGTGTACTGTAACCCTTGGAACTTCTTATTGACGATGAAACACAGAAATTGCATCCGAATTTAATACAAAGGGCACAATGCCGACTTAAGTACAAGAGGACTGACACTCTCACTTTCTATGATATGAACTTCTCCTGTGAGTCCAGTTTTTGATTCCGATGCTTCACTTCAGGTTTACTCTACCCCTTGAACCTTCTTATTGACGATGAAACACAGAAATTGCATCCGAATTTAATACAAAAGTCACAATGCCGACTTTAGTACAAGAGGACTGACACTCTCACTTTCTATGATATGAACCTCTCCTGTGAGTCCAGTTTTAGATTTTGATGCTTCACTTCTGGTTTACTGTATCCCTTGGACCTTCTTATTGACGAAGAAACACAGAAGTTGCATCCGAATTTAATACAAAAGGCACAATGCCGACTTAAGTACAAGAGGACCAACACTCTCACTTTTTATGATATGAACCTCTCCTGAGAGTCCAGTTTAGATTCCGATGCTTCACTTCAGGTTTACTGTATCCCGTGGACCTTCTAATTGACGATGAAACATTGAAATTGCATCCGAATTTAATACAAAATGCACAATGCCGACTTAAGTACAAGAGGACTGACACTCTTACCTTCAATGATATGAACCTCTCCTGTGAGTCCAGTTTTAGATTCCGATGCTTCACTTCAGGTTTACTGTATGCCTAGGACCTTCTTATTGACGATGAAATACAGAAATTGCATCCGAATTTAATACAAAAGTCACAATGCCGACTTAAGTAAAAGAGGACTGACACTATCACATTCTATGATATGAACCTCTCCTGTGAGTCCATTTTTAGATTCCGATTCTTCACTTAAAGTTTACTGTATCCCTTGGTCCTTCTTATAAAGATGAAACACAGAAATTGCATTGGAATTTAATACTAAATTCACCATGCCGACTTCAGTACAAGAAGACTGACACTCTCACTTTCTATGATATGAACCTCTCCTGTGAGTCCAGTTTTTGATTCCGATGCTTCACTTCAGGTTTACTGTATCCCTAGGACCTTCTTATTGACGATGAAACACAGAAATTGCATCCGAAATTTTTGCAATAGTCACAATGTCGACTTAAGTACAAGAGGACTGATACTCTCACTTTCTATGATATGAACCTCTCCTATGAGTCCAGTTTTAGATTCTGATGCTTCACTTCAGGTTCATTGTATCCCTTGGATCTTCTTATTGACGATGAAACACAGAAATTGCAGCCGAATGTAATACAAAAGGCACAATGCTAACTTAAGTACAAGAGGACCGACACTCTCACTTTATATGATATGAACCTCTCCTGTGAGTCCAGTTTTAGATTCCGATGCTTCACTTCAGGTTTGCTCTATCCCTTGAACCTTCTTATTGACGATGAAACACAGAACTGGCATCCGAATTTAATACAAAAGGCACAATGCCGACTTAAGTACAAAAGGACTGACGCTATCGCTTTTTATTATATGAACCCCTCCTGAGAGTCAAGTTTAGATTCCAATGCTTCACTTCAGGTTTACTGTATCCCTTGGACCTTCTTATTGACGATGAAACACAGAAATGGCATCCGATTTTAATACAAAAGGCACAATGTCGACTTAAGTACAAGAGGACTGATACTCTCACTTTCTATGATATGAACCTCTCCTGTGAGTCCAGTTTTAGATACCGATGCTTCACTTCAGGCTTACTGAGTCCCTTGGGCCTTCTTATTGACGATGTAACACAGAAGTTGCATACGAATTTAATACAAAAGGCACAATGCCGACATAAGTACAAGAGGACTGACACTCTCACTTTTTATGATATGAACCTATCCTGAGAGTCCAGTTTAGATTCCGATGCTTCACTTCAGGTTTACTGTATCCCTTGGACCTTCTTATTGACGATGAAACACAGAAGTTGCATCCTAATTTGATACAAAAGTCACAATGCCGACTTAAGTACAAGAGGACTGACACTCTAACTCTCTATGATATGAACCTGTCCTGAGAGTCCAGTTTTAGATTCCGATGCTTCCCTTAAGTTTTTCTGTATCCCTTCGACCTTCTTATGGACGATGAAACATAGAAATTGCATCCGAATTTAATACAAAAGGCTTAATGACGACTTTAGTCCAAGAGGACTGAACCTCTCACTTTCTATGATATGAACCTCTCCTGTGAGTCCAGTTTTAGATTCCGATGCTTCATTTCAGGTTTACTGTATCCCTTGGACCTTCTTATTGACGATGAAACACAGAAATAGCATCAGAATTTAATACAAAAGGCACAATGTCGACTTAAGTACAAGAGGACTGACACTCTCACTTTCTATGAAATGAACCTCTCCTGTGAGTCGAGTTTTAGATTCCGATGCTTCACTTCAGGTTTACTGTATCCCTTGGGCCTTCTTATTGACGATGAAACACAGAAGTTGCATCCGAATTTAATACAAAACGCACAATGCCGACTTAAATTCAAGAGGACTGACACTCTTACTTTCTATTATATGAACCTCTCCTGTGAGTCCACTTTTAGATTCCGATGCTTCACTTCAGGTTTACTGTATCCCTTGGACCTTCTTATTGACGATGAAACACAGAAATTGCATCCGGATTTAATACAAAAGTCACAATGCCGACTTAAGTACAAGAGGACTGACACTATCACTTTCTATGATATGAACCTCTCCTGTGTGTCCAGTTTTAGATTCCGATGCTTCACTTCAGAATTACTGTATCCCATGGACCTTCTTATTGACGATGAAACACAGAAATTGCATCCGAATTTAATACAAAAGTCAGAATGCCGACTTAAGTACAAGAGGACCGACACTCTCACTTTCTATGATATGAACCTCTCCTGTGAGTCCAGTTCTAGATTCCGATGCATCACTTCAGGTTTACTGTATCCCTTGGACCTTCTTATTGACGATGAAACACAGAAATTGCATCCGAATTTAATACAAAAGTCACAATGCCGGCTTAAGTATAAGTGGACTGGCACTCTCACTTTGTACGATATGAAAATCTCCTGTGAGTCCAGTTTTAGATTCCGATGCTTCACTTCAGGTTTACTGTATCCCTTGTACCTTCTTACTGACGATGAAACACAGAAATTGCATCCGAAATTAATACAAAAGGCACAATGCCGACTTAAGTACAAGAGGACTCACACACTCACTTTCTATGATATGAACCTCTCCTGTGAGTCCAGTTCTAGATTCCGATGCTTCACTTCAGGTTTACTGTATCCCTTGAACCTTCTTATTAACGATGAAACACAGAAATTGCATCCGAATTTAATACAAAGGGCACAATGCCGACTAAAGTACAAGAGGACTGACACTCTCACTTTCTATGATATGAACCTCTCCTGTGAGTCCAGTATTAGATTCCGATGCCTCAATTCAGGTTTATTGTATCCCTGGGACCTTCTTATTGACGATGAAACACAGAAATTGCATCTGAATTTTATACAAAAGGCACAATGCCGACTTAAGTACAAGAGGACTGACACTCTCACTTTCTATTATATGAACGTCTCCTGTGAGTCCAGTTTTAGATTCCGAGGCTTCACTTCAGGTTCACTGTATCCCTTGGACCTTCTTATTGACGATGAAACACAGAAATTGCATCCGAAATTAATACAAAAGGCACAATGTCGACTTAAGTACAAGAGGACTGATACTCTCACTTTCTATGATATGAACCTCTCCTGTGAGTCCAGTTTTAGATACCGATGCTTCACTTCAGGCTTACTGAGTCCCTTGGGCCTTCTTATTGACGATGTAACACAGAAGTTGCATACGAATTTAATACAAAAGGCACAATGCCGACATAAGTACAAGAGGACTGACACTCTCACTTTTTATGATATGAACCTATCCTGAGAGTCCAGTTTAGATTCCGATGCTTCACTTCAGGTTTACTGTATCCCTTGGACCTTCTTATTGACGATGAAACACAGAAGTTGCATCCTAATTTGATACAAAAGTCACAATGCCGACTTAAGTACAAGAGGACTGACACTCTAACTCTCTATGATATGAACCTGTCCTGAGAGTCCAGTTTTAGATTCCGATGCTTCCCTTAAGTTTTTCTGTATCCCTTCGACCTTCTTATGGACGATGAAACATAGAAATTGCATCCGAATTTAATACAAAAGGCTTAATGACGACTTTAGTCCAAGAGGACTGAACCTCTCACTTTCTATGATATGAACCTCTCCTGTGAGTCCAGTTTTAGATTCCGATGCTTCATTTCAGGTTTACTGTATCCCTTGGACCTTCTTATTGACGATGAAACACAGAAATAGCATCAGAATTTAATACAAAAGGCACAATGTCGACTTAAGTACAAGAGGACTGACACTCTCACTTTCTATGAAATGAACCTCTCCTGTGAGTCGAGTTTTAGATTCCGATGCTTCACTTCAGGTTTACTGTATCCCTTGGGCCTTCTTATTGACGATGAAACACAGAAGTTGCATCCGAATTTAATACAAAACGCACAATGCCGACTTAAATTCAAGAGGACTGACACTCTTACTTTCTATTATATGAACCTCTCCTGTGAGTCCACTTTTAGATTCCGATGCTTCACTTCAGGTTTACTGTATCCCTTGGACCTTCTTATTGACGATGAAACACAGAAATTGCATCCGGATTTAATACAAAAGTCACAATGCCGACTTAAGTACAAGAGGACTGACACTATCACTTTCTATGATATGAACCTCTCCTGTGTGTCCAGTTTTAGATTCCGATGCTTCACTTCAGAATTACTGTATCCCATGGACCTTCTTATTGACGATGAAACACAGAAATTGCATCCGAATTTAATACAAAAGTCAGAATGCCGACTTAAGTACAAGAGGACCGACACTCTCACTTTCTATGATATGAACCTCTCCTGTGAGTCCAGTTCTAGATTCCGATGCATCACTTCAGGTTTACTGTATCCCTTGGACCTTCTTATTGACGATGAAACACAGAAATTGCATCCGAATTTAATACAAAAGTCACAATGCCGGCTTAAGTATAAGTGGACTGGCACTCTCACTTTGTACGATATGAAAATCTCCTGTGAGTCCAGTTTTAGATTCCGATGCTTCACTTCAGGTTTACTGTATCCCTTGTACCTTCTTACTGACGATGAAACACAGAAATTGCATCCGAAATTAATACAAAAGGCACAATGCCGACTTAAGTACAAGAGGACTCACACACTCACTTTCTATGATATGAACCTCTCCTGTGAGTCCAGTTCTAGATTCCGATGCTTCACTTCAGGTTTACTGTATCCCTTGAACCTTCTTATTAACGATGAAACACAGAAATTGCATCCGAATTTAATACAAAGGGCACAATGCCGACTAAAGTACAAGAGGACTGACACTCTCACTTTCTATGATATGAACCTCTCCTGTGAGTCCAGTATTAGATTCCGATGCCTCAATTCAGGTTTATTGTATCCCTGGGACCTTCTTATTGACGATGAAACACAGAAATTGCATCCGAATTTAATACAAAAGTCACAATGCCGACTTAAGTACAAGAGGACTGACACTCTCACTTTCTATTATATGAACGTCTCCTGTGAGTCCAGTTTTAGATTCCGAGGCTTCACTTCAGGTTCACTGTATCCCTTGGACCTTCTTATTGACGATGAAACACAGAAATTGCATCCAAATGTAATACAAAAGGCACAATGGTAACTGTAAGTACAACAGGACTGACACTCTCACTTTCTATGATATGAACCTCTCCTGTGAGTCCAGTTTTAGATTCCGATCCTTCTCTTCAGGTTCATTGTATCCCTTGGACCTTCTTATTGACGATGAAACACAGAAATTGCATCCGAATGTAATACAAAAGGCACAATGCTAACTTAAGTGCAAGAGAACCGACACTCTCACTTTCTATGATATGAACCTCTCCTGTGAGCCCAGTTTTAGATTCCGATGCTTCATTTCAGGTTTACCGTATCCCTTGGACCTTCTTATTGACGATGAAACACAGAAATTGCATCCGAATTTAATACAAAAGTCACAATGCCGACTTAAGTACAAGAGGACTGACACTCTAACTCTCTATGATATGAACCTGTCCTGAGAGTCCAGTTTTAGATTCCGATGCTTCCCTTAAGTTTTTCTGTATCCCTTCGACCTTCTTATGGACGATGAAACATAGAAATTGCATCCGAATTTAATACAAAAGGCTTAATGACGACTTTAGTCCAAGAGGACTGAACCTCTCACTTTCTATGATATGAACCTCTCCTGTGAGTCCAGTTTTAGATTCCGATGCTTCATTTCAGGTTTACTGTATCCCTTGGACCTTCTTATTGACGATGAAACACAGAAATAGCATCAGAATTTAATACAAAAGTCACAATGCCGACTTAAGTACAAGAGGACTGACACTCTCACTTTCTATGATTTGAACCTCTCCTGTGAGTCCAGTTTTAGATAACGATGCTTCACGTCAGGTTTAATGTATCCCTTGGACCTTCTTATTGACGATGAAACACAGAAATGGCATCCGAATTTATACAAAAGGCACAATGTCGACTTAAGTACAAGAGGACTGATACTCTCACTTTCTATGATATGAACCTCTCCTGTGAGTCCAGTTTTAGATTCCGATGCTTCACTTCAGGTTTACTGTGTCCCTTGGGCCTTCTTATTGACGATGAAACACAGAAATTGCACCCGAATGTAATACAAAAGGCACAATGCCGACTTAAGTACAAGAAGACCGACACTCTCACTTTCTATTATATGAACGTCTCCTGTGAGTCCAGTTTTAGATTCCGATGATTCACTTCAGGTTCACTGTATCCCTTGGACCTTCTTATTGACGATGAAACACAGAAATTGCATCCAAATGTAATACAAAAGGCACAATGGTAACTGTAAGTACAACAGGACTGACGCTCTCACTTTCTATGATATGAACCTCTCCTGTGAGTCCAGTTTTAGATTCCGATGCTTCACTTCAGGTTCATTGTATCCCTTGGACCTTCTTATTGACGATGAAACACAGAAATTGCATCCGAATGTAATACAAAAGGCACAATGCTAACTTAAGTGCAAGAGAACCGACACTCTCACTTTCTATGATATGAACCTCTCCTGTGAGCCCAGTTTTAGATTCCGATGCTTCACTTCAGGTTTACCGTATCCCTTGGACCTTCTTATTGACGATGAAACACAGCAATTGCATCCGAATTTAATACAAAAGTCACAATGCCGACTTAAGTACAAGAGGACTGACACCCTCACTTTCTATGATATGAACCTCTCCTGTTAGTCCAGTTTTAGATTCCGGCGCTTCACTTCAGGTTTACTGTATCCCTTGGACCTTCTTATTGACGATGAAACTCAGAAATTGCTTCCGAAATTAATACAAAATTCACAATGCCGACTTAAGTACAAGAGGACTCACACACTCACTTTCTATGATATGATTCTCTCCTGTGAGTCCAGTTCTAGATTCCGATGCTTCACTTCAGGTTTACTGTATCCCTTGGACCTTCTTATTAACGATGAAACACAGAAATTGCATCCCAATTTAATACAAAGGGCAAAATGCCGACTTAAGTACAAGAGGACTGACACTCTCACTTTCTATGAATGAACCACTCCAGTGAGTCCAGTTTTAGATGCCGATGCCTCACTTCAGGTTTACTGTATCCCTGGGACCTTCTTTTTGACGATGAAACACAGAAATTGCATCCGAATGTAATACAAAAGGCACAATGCCGACTTAAGTACAAGAGGACTGACACTCTCACTTTCTATTATATGAACGTCTCCTGTGAGTCCAGTTTTAGATTCCGATGCTTCACTTCAGGTTTACCGTATCCCTTGGACCTTCTTATTGACGATGAAACACAGAAATTGCATGCGAATTTAATACAAAAGTCACAATGCGGATTTTAGTACAAGAGGACTGACACTCTCACTTTCTATGATTTGAACCTCTCCTGTGAGTCCAGTTTTAGATTCCGATGCTTCACTTCAGTTTTAATGTATCCCTTGGACCTTCTTATTGACGATGAAACACAGAAATGGCATCCGAATTTAAACAAAAGGCACAATGTCGACTTAAGTACAAGAGGACTGATACTCTCACTTTCTATGATATGAACCTCTCCTGTGAGTCCAGTTTTAGATTCCGATGCTTCACTTCAGGTTTACTGTGTCCCTTGGGCCTTCTTATTGACGATGAAACACAGAAATTGCATCCGAATTTAATACAAAAGGCACAATGCCGACTTAAGTACAAGAAGACCGACACTCTCACTTTCTATTATATGAACGTCTCCTGTGAGTCCAGTGTTAGATTCCGATGATTCACTTCAGGTTCACTGTATACCTTGGATCTTCTTATTGACGATGAAACACAGAAATTGCATCCAAATGTAATACAAAAGGCACAATGCCGACTTAAGTACAAGAGGACTGACACTCTCACTTTCTATTATATGAACGTCTCCTGTGAGTCCAGTTTTAGATTCCGATGCTTCACTTCAGTTTCACTGTATCCCTTGGACCTTCTTATTGACGATGAAAAGCAGAAATTGCATCCAAATGTAATACAAAGGGCACAATGCTAATTTAAGTACAAGAGGACTGACGCTCTCACGTTCTATGATATGAACCTCTCCTGTGAGTCCAGTTTTAGATTCCGATGCTTCACTTCAGGTGTACTGTAACCCTTGGAACTTCTTATTGACGATGAAACACAGAAATTACATTCGAATTTATTACAAAGGGCACAATGCCGACTTAAGTACAAGAGGACTGACACCCTCACTTTCTATGATATGAACCTCTCCTGTGAGTCCAGTTTTACATTCCGATGCATCACTTCAGGTTCATTGTATCCCTTGGATCTTCTTATTGACGATGAAACACAGAAATTGCATCTGAATGTAATACAAAAGGCACAATGTCGACATAAGTACAAGAGGACTGATACTCTCACTTTCTGTGATATGAACCTCTCTTGTGAGTCCAGTTTTAGATTCCGATGCTTCACTTCAGGTTTACTGTGTCCCTTGGGCCTTCTTATTGACGATGAAACACAGAAGTTGCATCCGAATATAATACAACAGGCACAATGCCGACTTAAGTACAAGAAGACCGACACTCTCACTTTCTATTATATGAACGTCTCCTGTGAGTCCAGTTTTAGATTCCGATGATTCACTTCAGGTTCACTGTATCCCTTGGATCTTCTTATTGACGATGAAACACAGAAATTGCATCCAAATGTAATACAAAAGGCACAATGCCGACTTAAGTACAAGAGGACTGACACTCTCACTTTCTATAATATGAACGTCTCCTGTGAGTCCAGTTTTAGATTCCGATGCTTCACTTCACGTTTACTCTATCCCTTGAACCTTCTTATTGACGATGAAACACTGAAATGGCATCCGAATTTAATACAAAAGGCACAATGCCGACTTAAGTACAAGAGGACTGACACTATCACTTTTTATTATATGAACCTCTCCTGAGAGTCCAGTTTAGATTCCGATGCTTCACTTCAGGTTTACTGTATCCCTTGGACCTTCTTATTGCCGATGAAACACAGAAATGGCATCCGAATTTAATACAAAAGGCACAATGTCGACATAAGTACAAGAGGACTGATACTCTCACTTTCTGTGATATGAACCTCTCCTGTGAGTCCAGTTTTAGATTCCAATGCTTCACTTCAGGTTTACTGTGTCCCTTGGGCCTTCTTATTAACGATGAAACACAGAAGTTGCATCCGAATATAATACAACAGGCACAATGCCGACTTAAGTACAAGAGGACTGACACTCTCACTTTTTATGATATGATCCTATCCTGAGAGTCCAGTTTAGATTCCGATGCTTCACTTCAGGTTTACTGTATTTCTTGGACCTTCTTATTGACGATGAAACACATAAGTTGCATCCGAATTTAATACAAAAGGCACAATTCCGACTTAAGTACAAGAGGACTGACACTCTCACTTTTTATCATATGAACCTCTCCTGTGAGTCCAGTTTAGATTCCGATGCTTCACTTCAGGTTTACTGTATCCCTTGAACCTTCTTATTGACGATGAAACACAGATATTGCATCCAAATTTAATACAAAATGCACAATGCCGTCTTAAGTACAAGAGGACTGACACTATCACTTTCTACGATATTAACCTCTCCTGTGAGTCCAATTTTAGATTCCGATGCTTCACTTCAGGTTTACTGTGTCCCTTGGGCCTTCTTATTGACGATGAAACACAGAAGTTGCATACGAATTTGATACAAAAGTCACAATGCCGACTTAAGTGCAAGAGGACTGACACTCTAACTCTCTATGATATGAACCTGTCCTGAGAGTCCAGTTTTAGATTCCGATGCTTCCCTTCAGTTTTTCTGTATCCCTTCGACCTTCTTATGGACGATGAAACATAGAAATTGCATCCGAATTTAATACAAAAGGCTTAATGACGACTTTAGTCCAAGAGGACTGAAACTCTCACTTTCTATGATATGAACCTCTCCTGTGAGTCCAGTTATAGATTCCGATGCTTCACTTCAGGTTTACTGTATCCCTTGGACCTTCTTATTGACGATGAAACACAGAGATGGCATCCGAATTTAATACAAAAGGCACAATGTCGACTTAAGTACAAGAGGACTGACACTCTCACTTTCTATGAAATGAACCTCTCCTGTGAGTCGAGTTTTAGATTCCGATGCTTCACTTCAGGTTTACTGTATCCCTTGGGCCTTCTTATTGACGATGAAACACAGAAGTTGCATCCGAATTTAATACAAAACGCACAATGCCGACTTAAATTCAAGAGGACTGACACTGTTACTTTCTATTATATGAACCTCTCCTGTGAGTCCACTTTTAGATTCCGATGCTTCACTTCAGGTTTACTGTATCCCTTGGACCTTCTTATTGACGATGAAACACAGAAATTGCATCCGAATTTAATACAAAAGTCACAATGCCGACTTAAGTACAAGAGGACTGACACTATCACTTTCTATGATATGAACCTCTCCTGTGAGTCCAGTTTTAGATTCCGATGCTTCACTTCAGAATTACTGTATCCCATGGACGTTCTTATTGACGATGAAACACAGAAATTGCATCCGAATTTAATACAAAAGTCAGAATGCCGACTTAAGTACATGAGGACCGACACTCTCACTTTCTATGATATGAACCTCTCCTGTGAGTCCTGTTCTAGATTCCGATGCATCACTTCAGGTTTACTGTATCCCTTGGACCGTCTTATTGACGATGAAACACAGAAATTGCATCCGAATTTAATACAAAAGTCACAATGCCGGCTTAAGTATAAGTGGACTGACACTCTCACTTTGTACGATATGAAAATCTCCTGTGAGTCCAGTTTTAGATTACGATGCTTCACTTCAGGTTTACTGTATCCCTTGAACCTTCTTATTAACGATGAAACACAGAAATTGCATCCGAATTTAATACAAAGGGCACAATGCCGACTAAAGTACAAGAGGACTGACACTCTCACTTTCTATGATATGAACCTCTCCTGTGAGTCCAGTATTAGATTCCGATGCTTCACTTCAGGTTCACTGTATCCCTTGGACCTTCTTATTGACGATGAAACACAGAAATTGCATCCAAAGGTAATACAAAAGGCACAATGGTAACTGTAAGTACAACAGGACTGACGCTCTCACTTTCTATGATATGAACCCCTCCTGTGAGTCCAGTTTTGGATTCCGATGCTTCACTTCAGGTTCATTGTATCCCTTGGACCTTCTTATTGACGATGAAACACAGAAATTGCATCCGAATGTAATACAAAAGGCACAATGCTAACTTAAGTGCAAGAGAACCGACACTCTCACTTTCTATGATATGAACCTCTCCTGTGAGCCCAGTTTTAGATTCCGATGCTTCACTTCAGGTTTACCGTATCCCTTGGACCTTCTTATTGACGATGAAACACAGAAATTGCATCCGAATTTAATACAAAAGTCACAATGCCGACTTAAGTACAAGAGGACTGACACCCTCACTCTCTATGATATGAACCTCTCCTGTTAGTCCAGTTTTAGATTCCGGTGCTTCACTTCAGGTTTACTGTATCCCTTGGACCTTCTTATTGACGATGAAACACAGAAATTGCTTCCGAAATTAATACAAAAGGCACAATGCCGACTTAAGTACAAGAGGACTCACACACTCACTTTCTATGATATGATTCTCTCCTGTGAGTCCAGTTCTAGATTCCGATGCTTCACTTCAGGTTTACTGTATCCCTTGGACCTTCTTATTAACGATGAAACACAGAAATAGCATCCCAATTTAATACAAAGGGCAAAATGCCGACTTAAGTACAAGAGGACTGACACTCTCACTTTCTATGAATGAACCACTCCAGTGAGTCCAGTTTTAGATGCCGATGCCTCACTTCAGGTTTACTGTATCCCTGGGACCTTCTTTTTGACGATGAAACACAGAAATTGCATCCGAATGTAATACAAAAGGCACAATGCCGACTTAAGTACAAGAGGACTGATACTCTCACTTTCTATTATATGAACGTCTCCTGTGAGTCCAGTTTTAGATTCCGATGCTTCACTTCAGGTTTACCGTATCCCTTGGACCTTCTTATTGACGATGAAACACAGAAATTGCATGCGAATTTAATACAAAAGTCACAATGCGGATTTTAGTACAAGAGGACTGACACTCTCACTTTCTATGATTTGAACCTCTCCTGTGAGTCCAGTTTTAGATTCCGATGCTTCACTTCAGTTTTAATGTATCCCTTGGACCTTCTTATTGACGATGAAACACAGAAATGGCATACGAATTTAAACAAAAGGCACAATGTCGACTTAAGTACAAGAGGACTGATACTCTCACTTTCTATGATATGAACCTCTCCTGTGAGTCCAGTTTTAGATTCCGATGCTTCACTTCAGGTTTACTGTGTCCCTTGGGCCTTCTTATTGACGATGAAACACAGAAATTGCATCCGAATTTAATACAAAAGGCACAATGCCGACTTAAGTACAAGAAGACCGACACTCTCACTTTCTATTATATGAACGTCTCCTGTGAGTCCAGTTTTAGATTCCGATGATTCACTTCAGGTTCACTGTATCCCTTGGATCTTCTTATTGACGATGAAACACAGAAATTGCATCCAAATGTAATACAGAAGGCACAATGCCGACTTAAGTACAAGAGGACTGACACTCTCACTTTCTATTATATGAACGTCTCCTGTGAGTCCAGTTTTAGATTCCGATGCTTCACTTCAGTTTCACTGTATCCCTTGGACCTTCTTATTGACGATGAAAAGCAGAAATTGCATCCAAATGTAATACAAAGGGCACAATGCTAATTTAAGTACAAGAGGACTGACGCTCTCACTTTCTATGATATGAACCTCTCCTGTGAGTCCAGTTTTAGATTCCGATGCTTCACTTCAGGTGTACTGTAACCCTTGGAACTTCTTATTGACGTTGAAACACAGAAATTACATTCGAATTTATTACAAAGGGCACAATGCCGACTTAAGTACAAGAGGATTGACACCCTCACTTTCTATGATATGAACCTCTCCTGTGAGTCCAGTTTTACATTCCGATGCTTCACTTCAGGTTCATTGTATCCCTTGGATCTTCTTATTGACGATGAAACACAGAAATTGCATCTGAATGTAATACAAAAGGCACAATGCTAACTTAAGTACAAGAGGACCGACACTCTCACTTTCTATGATGTGAACCTCTCCTGTGAGTCCAGTTTTAGATTCCGATGCTTCACTTCACGTTTACTCTATCCCTTGAACCTTCTTATTGACGATGAAACACAGAAATGGCATCCGAATTTAATACAAAAGGCACAATGCCGACTTAAGTACAAGAGGACTGACACTATCACTTTTTATTATATGAACCTCTCCTGAGAGTCCAGTTTAGATTCCGATGCTTCACTTCAGGTTTACTGTATCCCTTGGACCTTCTTATTGCCGATGAAACACAGAAATGGCATCCGAATTTAATACAAAAGGCACAATGTCGACATAAGTACAAGAGGACTGATACTCTCACTTTCTGTGATATGAACCTCTCCTGTGAGTCCAGTTTTAGATTCCGATGCTTCACTTCAGGTTTACTGTGTCCCTTGGGCCTTCTTATTGACGATGAAACACAGAAGTTGCATCCGAATATAATACAACAGGCACAATGCCGACTTAAGTACAAGAGGACTGACACTCTCACTTTTTAAGATATAAACCTATCCTGAGAGTCCAGTTTAGATTCCGATGCTTCACTTCAGGTTTACTGTATTTCTTGGACCTTCTTATTGACGATGAAACACATAAGTTGCATCCGAATTTAATACAAAAGGCACAATTCCGACTTAAGTACAAGAGGACTGACACTCTCACTTTTTATCATATGAACCTCTCCTGTGAGGCCAGTTTGGATTCCGATGCTTCACTTCAGGTTTACTGTATCCCTTGAACCTTCTTATTGACGATGAATCACAGAAATTGCATCCAAATTTAATACAAAATGCACAATGCCGTCTTAAGTACAAGAGGACTGACACTATCACTTTCTACGATATTAACCTCTCCTGTGAGTCCAATTTTAGTTTCCGATGCTTCACTTCAGGTTTACAGTGTCCCTTGGGCCTTCTTATTGACGATGAAACACAGAAGTTCCATCCGAATTTAATACAAAAGGCACAATGCCGACTTAAGTACAAGAGGACTGACACTCTCACTTTTTATGATATGAACCTCTCCTGAGAGTCCAGTTTAGATTCCGATGCTTCACTGCACGTTTACTGTATCCCTTGGACCTTCTTATTGACGATGAAACACAGAAATTGCATCCGAATTTAATACAAAAGTCACAATGCCGATTTTAGTACAAGAGGACTGACACACTCACTTTCTATGATTTGAACTTCTCCTGTGAGTCCAGTTTTAGATTCCGATGCTTCTCTTCAGGTTTAATGTATCCCTTGGACCCTCTTATTGACGATGAAACACAGAAATGGCATCCGAATTTAATACAAAAGGCACAATGTCGACTTAAGTACAAGAGGACTGATACTATCACTTTCTATGATATGAACCTCTCCTGTGAGTCCAGTTTTAGATTCCGATGCTTCACTTCTGGTTTACTGTGTCCCTTGGGCCTTCTTATTGACGATGAAACACAGAAATTGCATCCGAATTTAATACAAAAGGCACAATGCCGACTTAAGTACAAGAAGACCGACACTCTCACTTCCTATTATATGAACGTCTCCTGTGAGTCCAGTTTTAGATTCCGATGCTTCACTTCAGGTTCACTGTATCCCTTGGATCTTCTTATTGACGATGAAACACAGAAATTGCATCCAAATGTAACACAAAAGGCACAATGCCGTCTTAAGTACAAGAGGACTGACGCTCTCACTTTCTATGATATGAACCTCTCCTGTGAGTCCAGTTTTAGATGCCGATGCTTCACTTCAGGTGTACTGTAACCCTTGGAACTTCTTATTGACGATGAAACACAGAAATTACATTCGAATTTATTACAAAGGGCACAATGCCGACTTAAGTACAAGAGGACCGACACTCTCACTTTCTATGATATGAACCTCTCCTTTGAGTCCAATTTTAGATTCCGATGCTTCACTTCAGGTTTACTGTGTCCCTTGGGCCTTCTTATTGACGATGAAACACAGAAGTTCCATCCGAATTTAATACAAAAGGCACAATGCCGACTTAAGTACAAGAGGACTGACACTCTCACTTTTTATGATATGAACCTCTCCTGAGAGTCCAGTTTAGATTCCGATGCTTCACTGCACGTTTACTGTATCCCTTGGACCTTCTTATTGACGATGAAACACAGAAATTGCATCCGAATTTAATACAAAAGTCACAATGCCGATTTTAGTACAAGAGGACTGACACACTCACTTTCTATGATTTGAACTTCTCCTGTGAGTCCAGTTTTAGATTCCGATGCTTCTCTTCAGGTTTAATGTATCCCTTGGACCCTCTTATTGACGATGAAACACAGAAATGGCATCCGAATTTAATACAAAAGGCACAATGTCGACTTAAGTACAAGAGGACTGATACTCTCACTTTCTATGATATGAACCTCTCCTGTGAGTCCAGTTTTAGATTCCGATGCTTCACTTCAGGTTTACTGTGTCCCTTGGGCCTTCTTATTGACGATGAAACACAGAAATTGCATCCGAATTTAATACAAAAGGCACAATGCCGACTTAAGTACAAGAAGACCGACACTCTCACTACCTATTATATGAACGTCTCCTGTGAGTCCAGTTTTAGATTCCGATGCTTCACTTCAGGTTCACTGTATCCCTTGGATCTTCTTATTGACGATGAAACACAGAAATTGCATCCAAATGTAACACAAAAGGCACAATGCCGTCTTAAGTACAAGAGGACTGACGCTCTCACTTTCTATGATATGAACCTCTCCTGTGAGTCCAGTTTTAGATGCCGATGCTTCACTTCAGGTGTACTGTAACCCTTGGAACTTCTTATTGACGATGAAACACAGAAATTACATTCGAATTTATTACAAAGGGCACAATGCCGACTTAAGTACAAGAGGACCGACACTCTCACTTTCTATGATATGAACCTCTCCTGTGAGTCCAGTTTTAGATTCCGATGCTTCACTTCACGTTTACTCTATCCCTTGAACCTTCTTATTGACGATGAAACACAGAAATGGCATCCGAATTTAATACAAAAGGCACATGCCGACTTAAGTACAAGAGGACTGACACTATCACTTTTTATTATATGAACCTCTCCTGAGAGTCCAGTTTAGATTCCGATGCTTCACTTCAGGTTTACTGTATCCCTTGGACCTTCTTATTGACGATGAAACACAGAAATGGCATCCGAATTTAATACAAAAGGCACAATGTCGACATAAGTACAAGAGGACTGATACTCTCACTTTCTCTGATATGAACCTCTCCTGTGAGTCCAGTCTTAGATTCCGATGCTTCACTTCAGGTTTACTGTGTCCCTTGGGCCTTCTTATTGACGATGAAACAAAGAAGTTGCATCCGAATTTAATACAAAAGGCACAATGCCGACTTAAGTACAAGAGGACTGACACTCTCACTTTTTATGATATAAACCTAACCTGAGAGTCCAGTTTGGATTCCGATGCTTCATTTCAGGTTTACTGTATTCCTTGGACCTTCTTATTGACGATGAAACACAGAAGTTGAATCCGAATTTAATACAAAAGGCACAATTCCGACTTAAGTACAAGAGGACTGGCACTCTCACTTTTTATCATATGAACCTCTTCTGTGAGTCCAGTTTCGATTCCGATGCTTCACTTCAGGTTTACTGTGTCCCTTGGACCTTCTTATTGACGATGAAACACAGAAATTGCATCCGAATTTAATACAAAATGCACAGTGCCGTCTTAAGTACAAGAGGACTGACACTATCACTTTCTACGACATTAACCTCTCCTGTGAGTCCAATTTTAGATTCCGATGCTTCACTTCAGGTTTACTGTGTCCCTTGGGTCGTCTTATTGACGATGAAACACAGAAGTTGCATCCGAATTTAATACAAAAGGCACAATGCCGACTTAGGTACAAGAGGACTGACACTCTCACTTTTTATGATATGAACCTCTCCTGAGAGTCCAGTTTCGATTCCGATGCTTCACTTCAGGTTTACTGTATCCCTTGGACCTTCTTATTGACGATGAAACACAGAAATTACATACAAATTTAATACATAATGCACAATGCCGACTTAAGTACAAGAGGACTGACACTCATACTTTCTATGATAATAACCTCTCCTGTGAGTCCAGTTTTAGATTCCGATGCTACACTTCAGGTTTACTGTATCCCTAGGACCTTCTTATTGACGATGAAACACAGAAATAGCATCCGAATTTAATACAAAAGTCACAAAGCCGACTTAAGTACAAGAGGACGGACACTATCATTTTCTATGATATGAACCTCTCCTGTGAGTCCAATTTTGGATTCCGATGCTTCACCTAATGTTTACTGTATCCCTTGGTCCTTCTTATTAAAGATGAAACACAGAAATTGCATCGGAATTTAATACAAAAGGTACAATGCCGACTTCAGTACAAGAGGACTGACACTCTCACTTTCTCTGATATGAACCTCTCCTGTGAGTCCAGTTTTAGATTCCGATGCTTCACTTCAGGTGTACTGTAACCCTTGGAACTTCTTATTGACGATGAAACACAGAAATTGCATCCGAATTTAACACAAAGGGCACAATGCCGACTTAAGTACAAGAGTACTGACACTCTTACTTTCTATGATATGAACCTCTCCTGTGAGTCCAGTTTTTGATTCCGATGCTTCACTTCAGGTTTACTCTACCCCTTGAACCTTCTTATTGACGATGAAACACAGAAATTGCATCCGAATTTAATACAAAAGGCACAATGCCGACTTAAGTACAAGAGAACTGACACTCTCACTTTTTATGATATGAACCTCTCCTGAGAGTCCAGTTTAGATTCCGATGCTCCACTTCAGGTTTACTGTATCCCTTGGACCTTCTTATTGACGATGAAACATAGAAATTGCATCCGAAATTAATACAAAATGCACAATGCCGACTTAAGTACAAGAGGACTGACACTCTTACCTTCAATGATATGAACCCCTCCTGTGAGTCCAGTTTTAGATTCCGATGCTTCACTTCAGGTTTACTGTATCCCTAGGACCTTCTTATTGACGATGAAACACAGAAATTGCATCCAAAATTTTTACAAAAATCACAATGTCGACTTAAGTACAAGAGGACTGATACTCACACTTTCTATGATATGAACCTCTCCTGTGAGTCCAGTTTTAGTTTCCGATGCTTCACTTCAGGTTTACTGTGTCCCTTGGGCCTTCTTATTGACGATGAAACACAGAAGTTGCATCCGAATTTAATACAAAAGGCACAATGCCGACTTAAGTACAAGAGGACTGACACTCTCACTTTTTATGATATGAACCTCTCCTGAGGGTCCAGTTTAGATTCCTATGCTTCACTTCAGGATAACTGTATCCCTTGGACCTTCTTATTGACGATGAAACACAGAAATTGCATCCGAATGTAATACAAAAGGCACAATGCTAACTTAAGTACAAGAGGACCGACGCTCTCACTTTCTATGTTATGAACCTCTCCTGTGAGTCCAGTTTTAGATTCCGATGCTTCACTTCAGGTTTACTGTATCCCTTGGAAATTCTTACTGACGATGAAACACAGAAATGGCATCCAAATTTAATACAAAAGGCACAATGTCGACTTAAGTACAAGAGGACTGATACTCCCACTTTCTATGATATGAACCTCTCCTGTGAGTCCAGTTTTAGATTCCGATGCTTCACTTCTGGTTTACTGTGTCCCTTGGGCATTCTTATTGACGATGAAACACAGAAGTTGCATTCGAATTTAATACAAAAGGCACAATGCCGACATAAGTACAAGAGGACTGACACTCACACTTTCTATGATATGAACCTCTCCTGTGAGTCCAGTTTTAAATTCCGATGCTTCACTTCAGGTTCATTGTATCCCTTGGACCTTCTTATTGACGATGAAACACAGAAATTGCATCCGAATGTAATACAAAAGGCACAATGCTAACTTAAGTACAAGAGAACCGACACTCTCACTTTCTATGATATGAACCTCTCCTGTGAGTCCAGTTTTAGATTCCGATGCTTCACTTCAGGCTTACCGTATCCCTTGGACCTTCTTATTGACGATGAAACACAGAAATTGCATCCGAATTTAATACAAAAGTCACAATGCCGACTTAAGTACAAGAGGACTGACACTCTAACTCTCTATGATATGAACCTGTCCTGAGAGTCCAGTTTTAGATTCCGATGTTTCCCTTCAGTTTTACTGTATCCCTTCGACCTTCTTATGGACGATGAAACATAGAAATTGCATCCGAAATTAATACAAAAGGCACAATGACGACTTTATTCCAAGAGGACTGAAACTCTCACATTCTATGATATGAACCTCCCTGTGAGTCCAGTTTTAGATTCCGATGCTTCACTTCAGGTTTACTGTATCCCTTGGACCTTCTTATTGACGATGAAACACAGAAATAGCATCCGAATTAAATACAAAAGGCACAATGTCGACTTAAGTACAAGAGGACTGACACTCTCACTTTCTATGATATGAACCTCTCCTGTGAGTCGAGTTTTAGATTCCGATGCTTCACTTCAGGTTTACTGTATCCCTTGGGCCTTCTTCTTGACGATGAAACACAGAAGTTGCATCCGAATTTAATACAAAACGCACAATGCCGACTTAAATTCAAGAGGACTGACAATCTTACTTTCTATTATATGAACCTCTCCTGTGAGTCCACTTTTAGATTCTGATGCTTCACTTCAGGATAACTGTATCCCTTGGACCTTCTTATTGGCGATGAAACACATTAGTTGCATCCGAATTTAATACAAAAGTCACAATGCCGACTTAAGTACAAGAGGACTGACACTATCACTTTCTATGATATGAACCTGTCCTGTGAGTCCAGTTATAGATTCCGATGCTTCACTTCAGGATTACTGTATCCCATGGACCTTCTTATTGACGATGAAACACAGAAATTGCATCCGAATTTAATACAAAAGTCACAATGCCGACTTAAGTACAAGAGGACTGACACTCTCACTTTCTATGATATGAACCTCTCCTGTGAGTCCAGTTCTAGATTCCGATGCATCACTTCAGGTTTACTGTATCCCTTGGACCTTCTTATTGACGATGAATCACAGAAATTGCATCCGAATTTAATACAAAAGTCACAATGCCGCCTTAAGTGTAAGTGGACCGACACTCTCACTTTGTACGATATGAAAATCTCCTGTGAGTCCAGTTTTAGATTCCGATGCTTCACTTCAAGTTTACTGTATCCCTTGGACCTTCTTACTGACGATGAAACACAGAAATTGCATCCGAAATTAATACAAAAGGCACAATGCCGACTTAAGTACAAGAGGACTCACACACTCACTTTCTATGATATGAACCTCTCCTGTGAGTCCAGTTTTAGATTCCGATGCTTCACTTCAGGTTCATTGTATCCCTTGGACCTTCTTATTGACGATGAAACACAGTAATTGCATCCGAATGTAATACAAAAGGCACAATGCTAACTTAAGTACAAGAGAACCGACAATCTCACTTTCTATGATATGAACCTCTCCTGTGAGTCCAGTTTTAGATTCCGATGCTTCACTTCAGGTTTACCGTATCCCTTGGACCTTCTTATTGACGATGAAACACAGAAATTGCATCCGAATTTAATACAAAAGTCACAATGCCGACTTAAGTACAAGAGGACTGACACCCTCACTTTCTATGATATGAACCTCTCCTGTGAGTTCAGTTTTAGATTCCGATGCTTCACTTCAGGTTTACTGTATCCCTTGGACCTTCTTATTGACGATGAAACACAGAAATTGCTTCCGAATTTAATACAAAAGGCACAATGCCGACTTAAGTACAAGAGGACTCACACACTCACTTTCTATGATATGAACCTGTCCTGAGAGTCCAGTTTTAGATTCCGATGCTTCCCTTCAGTTTTACTGTATCCCTTTGACCTTCTTATGGACGATGAAACATAGAAATTGCATCCGAATTTAATACAAAAGGCACAATGACGACTTCATTCCAAGAGGACTGAAACTCTCACTTTCTATGATATGAACCTCTCCTGTGAGTCCAGTTTTAGATTCCGATGCTTCACTTCTGGTTTACTGTATCCCTTGGACCTTCTTATTGACGATGAAACACAGAAATGGCATCCGAATTTAATACAAAAGGCAGAATGTCGACTTAAGTAAAAGAGGACTGACACTCTCACTTTCTATGATATGAACCTCTCCTGTGAGTCGAGTTTTAGATTCCGATGTTTCACTTCAGTTTTACTGTATCCCTTGGGCCTTCTTATTGACGATGAAACACAGAAGTTGCATCCGAACTTAATACAAAACGCACAATGCCGACTTAAATTCAAGAGGACTGACACTCTTACTTTCTATTATATGAACCTCTCCTGTGAGTCCACTTTTAGATTCCGATGCTTCACTTCAGGTTTACTGTTTCCCATGGACCTTCTTATTGACGATGAAACACAGAAATTGCATCCGAAATTAATACAAAAGTCACAATGCCGACTTAAGTACAAGAGGACTGACACTCTCACTTTCTATGATATGAACCTCTCCTGTGAGTCCAGTTCTAGATTCCGATGCATCACTTCAGGTTTACTGTATCCCTTGGACCTTCTTATTGACGATGAAACACAGAAATTGCATCCGAATTTAATACAAAAGTCACAATGCCGCCTTAAGTATAAGTGGACCGACACTCTCACTTTGTACGATATGAAAATCTCCTGTGAGTCCAGTTTTAGATTCCGATGCTTCACTTCAGGTTTACTGTATCCCTTGGACCTTCTTACTGACGATGAAACACAGAAATTGCATCCGAAATTAATACAAAAGGCACAATGCCGACTTAAGTACAAGAGGACTCACACATTCACTTTCTATGATATGAACCTCTCCTGTGAGTCCAGTTTTAGATTCCGATGCCTCACTTCAGGTTCATTGTATCCCTTGGACCTTCTTATTGACGATGAAACACAGAAATTGCATCCGAATGTAATACAAAAGGCACAATGCTAACTTAAGTACAAGAGAACCGACACTCTCACTTTCTATGATATGAACCTCTCCTGTGAGTCCAGTTTTAGATTCCGATGCTTCACTTCAGGTTTACCGTATCCGTTGGACCTTCTTATTGACGATGAAACACAGAAATAGCATCCGAATTTAATACAAAAGTCACAATGCCGACTTAAGTACAAGAGGACTGACACCCTCACTTTCTATGATATGAACCTCTCCTGTGAGTCCAGTTTTAGATTCCGATGCTTCACTTCAGGTTTACTGTATCCCTTGGACCTTCTTATTGACGATGAAACACAGAAATTGCTTCCGAATTTAATACAAAAGGCACAATGCCGACTTAAGTACAAGAGGACTCACACACTCACTTTCTATGATATGATTCTCTCTTGTGAGTCCAGTTCTAGATTCCGATGCTTCACTTCAGGTTTACTGTATCCCTTGGACCTTCTTATTAACGATGAAACACAGAAATTGCATCCAAATTTAATACAAAGGGCAAAATGCCGAATTAAGTACAAGAGGACTGACACTCTGACTTTCTATGAATGAACCTCTCCAGTGAGTCCAGTTTTAGATGCCGATGCCTCACTTCAGGTTTACTGTATCCCTGGGACCTTCTTTTTGACGATGAAACACAGAAATTGCATCCGAATTTAATACAAAAGGCACAATGCCGACTTAAGTACAAGAGAACCGACACTCTCACTTACTATGATATGAACCTCTCCTGTGAGTCCAGTTTTAGATTCCGATGCTTCACTTCAGGTTTACCGTATCCCTTGGACCTTCTTATTGACGATGAAACACAGAAATTGCATCCGAATTTAATACAAAAGTCACAATGCCGACTTAAGTACAAGAGGACTGACACTCTAACTCTCTATGATATGAACCTGTCCTGAGAGTCCAGTTTTAGATTCCGATGCTTCCCTTCAGTTTTACTGTATCCCTTTGACCTTCTTATGGACGATGAAACATAGAAATTGCATCCGAATTTAATACAAAAGGCACAATGACGACTTTATTCCAAGAGGACTGAAACTCTCACTTTCTATGATATGAACCTCTCCTGTGAGTCCAGTTTTAGATTCCGATGCTTCACTTCAGGTTTACTGTATCCCTTGGACCTTCTTATTGACGATGAAACACAGAAATGGCTTCCGAATTTAATACAAAAGGCACAATGTCGACTTAAGTACAAGAGGACTGTCACTCTCACTTTCTATGATATTAACCTCTCCTGTGAGTCGAGTTTTAGATTCCGATGTTTCACTTCAGTTTTACTGTATCCCTTGGGCCTTCTTATTGACGATGAAACACAGAAGTTGCATCCGAACTTAATACAAAAATAACAATGCCGACTTAAATTCAAGAGGACTGACACTCTTACTTTCTATTATATGAACCTCTCCTGTGAGTCCACTTTTAGATTCCGATGCTTCACTTCAGGTTTACTGTATCCCTTGGACCTTCTTATTGACGATGAAACACAGAAATTGCATCCGAATTTAATACAAAAGTCACAATGCCGACTTAAGTACAAGAGGACTGACACTATCACTTTCTATGATATGAACCTCTCCTGTGAGTCCATTTTTAGATTCCGATGCTTCGCTTCAGGATTACTGTTTCCCATGGACCTATTTATTGACGATGAAACACAGAAATTGCATCCGAAATTAATACAAAAGTCACAATGCCGACTTAAGTACAAGAGGACTGACACTCTCACTTTCTATGATATGAACCTCTCCTGTGAGTCCAGTTCTAGATTCTGATGCATCACTTCAGGTTTACTGTATCCCTTGGACCTTCTTATTGACGATGAAACACAGAAATTGCATCCGAATTTAATACAAAAGTCACAATGCCGCCTTAAGTATAAGTGGACCGACACTCTCACTTTGTACGATATGAAAATCTCCTGTGAGTCCAGTTATAGATTCCGATGCTTCACTTCAGGTTTACTGTATCCCTTGGACCTTCTTACTGACGATGAAACACAGAAATTGCATCCGAAATTAATACAAAAGGCACAATGCCGACTTAAGTACAAGAGGACTCACACACTCACTTTCTATGATATGAACCTCTCCTGTGAGTCCAGTTTTAGATTCCGATGCTTCACTTCAGGTTCATTGTATCCCTTGGACCTTCTTATTGACGATGAAACACAGAAATTGCATCCGAATGTAATACAAAAGGCACAATGCTAACTTAAGTACAAGAGAACCGACACTCTCACTTTCTATGATATGAACCTCTCCTGTGAGTCCAGTTTTAGATTCCGATGCTTCACTTCAGGTTTACTGTATCCCTTGGACCTTCTTATTGACGATGAAACACAGAAATTGCTTCCGAATTTAATACAAAACGCACAATGCCGACTTAAGTACAAGAGGACTCACACACTCAATTTCTATGATATGATTCTCTCTTGTGAGTTCAGTTCTAGATTCCGATGCTTCACTTCAGGTTTACTGTATCCCTTGGACCTTCTTATTAACGATGAAACACAGAAATTGCATCCAAATTTAATACAAAGGGCAAAATGCCGAATTAAGTACAAGAGGACTGACACTCTGACTTTCTATGAATGAACCTCTCCAGTGAGTCCAGTTTTAGATGCCGATGCCTCACTTCAGGTTTACTGTATCCCTTGGACCTTCTTATTAACGATGAAACACAGAAATTGCATCCGAATTTAATACAAAAGTCACAATGCCGACTTAAGTACAAGAGGACTGACACTCTAACTCTCTATGATATGAACCTGTCCTGAGAGTCCAGTTTTAGATTCCGATGCTTCCCTTCAGTTTTACTGTATCCCTTTGACCTTCTTATGGACGATGAAACATAGAAATTGCATCCGAATTTAATACAAAAGGCACAATGACGACTTTATTCCAAGAGGACTGAAACTCTCACTTTCTATGATATGAACCTCTCCTGTGAGTCCAGTTTTAGATTCCGATGCTTCACTTCAGGTTTACTGTATCCCTTGGACCTTCTTATTGACGATGAAACACAGAAATGGCATCCGAATTTAATACAAAAGGCACAATGTCGACTTAAGTACAAGAGGACTGTCACTCTCACTTTCTATGATATGAACCTCTCCTGTGAGTCGAGCTTTAGATTCCGATGTTTCACTTCAGGTTTACTGTATCCCTTGGGCCTTCTTATTGACGATGAAACACAGAAGTTGCATCCGAATTTAATACAAAACGCACAATGCCGACTTAAATTCAAGAGGACTGACACTCTTACTTTCTATTATATGAACCTCTCCTGTGAGTCCACTTTTAGATTCCGATGCTTCACTTCAGTTTTACTGTATACCTTGGACCTTCTTATTAACGATGAAACACAGAAATTGCATCCGAATTTAATACAAAAGTCACAATGCCGCCTTAAGTATAAGTGGACCGACACTCTCACTTTGTACGATATGAAAATCTCCTGTGAGTCCAGTTTTAGGTTCCGATGCTTCACTTCAGGTTTACTGTATCCCTTGGACCTTCTTACTGACGATGAAACACAGAAATTGCATCCGAAGTTAATACAAAAGGCACAATGCCGACTTAAGTACAAGAGGACTCACACACTCAATTTCTATGTTATGAACCTCTCCTGTGAGTCCAGTTTTAGATTCCGATGCTTCACTTCAGGTTCATTGTATCCCTTGGACCTTCTTATTGACGATGAAACACAGAAATTGCATCCGTATGTAATACAAAAGGCACAATGCTAACTTAAGTACAAGAGAACCGACACTCTCACTTCATATGATATGAACCTCTCCTGTGAGTCCAGTTTTAGATTCCGATGCTTCACTTCAGGTTCATTGTATCCCTTGGACCTTCTTATTGACGATGAAACACAGAAATTGCATCCGAATGTAATACAAAAGGCACAATGCTAACTTAAGTACAAGAGGACCGACACTCTCACTTTCTATTATATGAACCTCTCCTGTGAGTCCAGTTTTAGATTCCGATGCTTCACTTCAGGTGTACTGTATCCCTTGGACCTTCTTATTGACGATGAAACACAGAAATTGCATCCGAATTTAATACAACACGCACAATGCCGATTTTAGTACAAGAGGACTGACACTCTCACTTTCTATGATTTGAACCTCTCCTGTGAGTCCAGTTTTAGATTCCGATGCTTCACTTCAGGTTTAATGTATCCCTTGGACCTTCTTATTGACGATGAAACAAAGAAATGGCATCCGAATTTAATACAAAAGGCACAATGTCGACTTAAGTACAAGAGGACAGATACTCTCACTTTCTATGATATGAACATCTCCTGTGAGTCCAGTTTTAGATTCCGATGCTTCACTTCAGGTTTACTGTGTCCCTTGGGCCTTCTTATTGACGATGAAACACAGAAATTGCATCCGAATTTAATACAGAAGGCACAATGCCGACTTAAGTACAAGAGGACTGACACTCTCACTTTCTATTATATGAACGTCTCCTGAGAGTCCAGATCTAGATTCCGATGCTTCACTTCAGGTTCACTGTGTCCCTTGGACCTTCTTATTGACGATGAAACACAGAAATTGCATCCAAATGTAATACAAAAGGCACAATGCCGACTTAAGTACAAGAGGACTGACACTCTCACTTTCTATTATATGAACGTCTCCTGTGAGTCCAGTTTTAGATTCCGGTGCTTCACTTCAGGTTCACTGTATCCCTTGGACCTTCTTATTGACGATGAAACACAGAAATTGCATCCGAATGTAATACAAAAGGCACAATGCTAACTTAAGTACAAGAGAACCGACACTCTCACTTTCTATGATACGAACCTCTCCTGTGAGTCCAGTTTTAGATTCCGATGCTTCACTTCAGGTTTACCGTATCCCTTGGACCTTCTTATTGACGATGAAACACAGAAATGGCATCCGACTTTAATACAAAAGGTACAATGTCGACTTAAGTACAAGAAGACTGATACTCTCACTTTCTATGATATGAATCTCTCCTGTGAGTCCAGTTTTAGATTCCGATGCTTCACTTCGGGTTTACTGTGTCCCTTGGGCCTTCTTATTGGCGATGAAACATAGAAGTTGCATCCGAATTTAATACAAAAGGCACAATGCCGACATAAGTACAAGTGGACTGACACTCTCACTTTTTATGATATGAACCTCTCCTGAGAGTCCAGTATAGATTCCGATGCTTCACTTCAGGTTTACTGTATCCCTTGGACCTTCTTATTGACGATGAAACACAGAAATTGCATCCAAATTTAATACAAAAGGCACAATGTCGACTTAAGTACAAGAGGACTGATTCTCTCACTTTCTATGATATAAACCTCTCCTGTGAGTCCAGTTTTAGATTCCGATGCTTCACTTCAGGTTTACTGTGTCCCTTGGGCCTTCTTATTGACGATGAAACACAGAAATTGCATCCGAATTTAATACAAAAGTCACAATGCCGACTTAAGTACAAGAGTACTACCACTATCACTTTCTATGATATGAACATCTCCTGTGAGTCCAGTTTTAGATTCCGATGCTTCACTTAGGGTTTACTGTATCCCTTGGCCCTTCTTATTAAAGATGAAACTCAGAAATGGCATCCGAATTTAATACAAAAGGCACAATGCCGACTTCAGTACAAGAGGACTGACACTCACTTTCGATGATATGAACCTCTCCTGTGAGTCCAGTTTTAGATTCCGATTCTTCACTTCAGGATTACTGTATCCCATGGACCTTCTTATTGACGATGAAACACAGAAATTGCATCCGAATATAATACAAAAGTCACAATGCCGGCTTAAGGACAAGTGGACTGACACTCTCACTTTGTACGATATGAACCTCTCCTGTGAGTCCAGTTTTAGATTCCGATGCTTCACTTCAGGTTTACTGTATCCCTTGGACCTTCTTATTGACGATGAAACACAGAAATTGCATCCGAATTTAATACAAAAGTCACAATGCCGACTTAAGTACAAGAGGACTGACACCCTCACTTTCTATAATGTGAACCTCTCCTGTGAGTCGAGTTTTAGATTCCGATGCTTCACTTCAGGTTTACTGTATCCCTTGGACCTTCTTATTGACGATGAAACACAGAAATTGCTTCCGAATGTAATACAAAAGGCACAATGCCGACTTAAGTACAAGAGGACTGACACTCTCACTTTCTATGATATGAACCTCTCCTGAGAGTCCAGTTCTAGATTCCGATGCTTCACTTCAGGTTTACTGTATCCCTTGGACCTTCTTATAAACGATGAAACACAGAAATTGAATCCGAACTTAATACAAAGGACACAATGCCGACTTAAGTGCAAGAGGACTGACACTCTCACTTTCTATGATATGAACCTCTCCTGTGAGTCCAGTTTTAGATTCCAATGCTTCACTTCAGGTTTACTGTATCCCTTGGCCCTTCTTGTTGAGGATGAAACACAGAAATTGCATCCGAATTTAATACAAAAGACTCAATGCCAACATAAGTACAAGAGGACTGACACTCTTACTTTCTATGATATGAACCTCTCCTGTGAGTCCAGTTTTAGATTCCGATGCCTCACTTCTGGTTTACTGTATCCCTGGGACCTTCTTATTGACGATGAAACACAGTAATTGCATCCGAATTTAATTCAAAAGGCACAATGCCGACTTAAGTGCAAGAGGACTGACACTCTCACTTTCTATGATATGAACCTCTATTGTAAGTCCGGTTTTAGATTCCGATGCTTCACTTTAGGTTCATTGTATCCTTTGGACCTTCTTATTGACGATGAAACACAGAAATTGCTTCCGAATGTAATACAAAAGGCACAATGCTAACTTAAGTACAAGAGGACCGACGCTCTCACTTTCTATGATATGAACCTCTCCGGTGAGTAAAGTTTTAGATTCCGATGCTTCACTTCAGGATTACTCTATCCCTTGGACCTTCTTATTGACGATGAAACACAGAAATTGCATCCGAATTTAATACAGAAGTCACAATGCCGATATTAGTACAAGA
The DNA here is from genome assembly GCF_023864345.2 of Schistocerca serialis cubense. Lineage (NCBI taxonomy): Eukaryota > Metazoa > Arthropoda > Insecta > Orthoptera > Acrididae > Schistocerca > Schistocerca serialis. The sequence goes on along the minus strand of NC_064647.1, from coordinate 20,198,854 downwards.
GGACTGACACTCTCACTTTCTATGATATGAACCTCTCCTGTGAGTCCAGTTTTAGATTCCAATGCTTCACTTCAGGTTTACTGTATCCCTTGGACCTTCTTATTGACGATGAAACACAGAAATTGCATCCGAATTTAATACAAAAGACATAATGCCTACTTAAGTACAAGAGGACTGACACTCTCACTTTCTATGATATGAACCTCTCCTGTGAGTCCAGTTTTAGATTCCGATGCTTCACTTCAGGTGTACTGTAACCCTTGGAACTTCTTATTGACGATGAAACACAGAAATTGCATCCGAATTTAATACAAAGGGCACAATGCCGACTTAAGTACAAGAGGACTGACACTCTCACTTTCCATGATATGAACTTCTCCTGTGAGTCCAGTTTTTGATTCCGATGCTTCACTTCAGGTTTACTCTACCCCTTGAACCTTCTTATTGACGATGAAACACAGAAATTGCATCCGAATTTAATACAAAAGTCACAATGCCGACTTTAGTACAAGAGGACTGACACTCTCACTTTCTATGATATGAACCTCTCCTGTGAGTCCAGTTTTAGATTTTGATGCTTCACTTCTGGTTTACTGTATCCCTTGGACCTTCTTATTGACGAAGAAACACAGAAGTTGCATCCGAATTTAATACAAAAGGCACAATGCCGACTTAAGTACAAGAGGACCAACACTCTCACTTTTAATGATATGAACCTCTCCTGAGAGTCCAGTTTAGATTCCGATGCTTCACTTCAGGTTTACTGTATCCCGTGGACCTTCTAATTGACGATGAAACATAGAAATTGCATCCGAATTTAATACAAAATGCACAATGCCGACTTAAGTACAAGAGGACTGACACTCTTATGTTCAATGATATGAACCTCTCCTGTGAGTCCAGTTTTAGATTCCGATGCTTCACTTCAGGTTTACTGTATCCCTAGGACCTTCTTATTGACGATGAAATACAGAAATTGCATCCGAATTTAATACAAAAGTCACAATGCCGACTTAAGTAAAAGAGGACTCACACTATCACATTCTATGATATGAACCTCTCCTGTGAGTCCATTTTTAGATTCCGATGCTTCACTTAAAGTTTACTGTATCCCTTGGTCCTTCTTATAAAGATGAAACACAGAAATTGCATTGGAATTTAATACTAAAGGCACCATGCCGACTTCAGTACAAGAAGACTGACACTCTCACTTTCTATGATATGAACCTCTCCTGTGAGTCCAGTTTTTGATTCCGATGCTTCACTTCAGGTTTACTGTATCCCTAGGACCTTCTTATTGACGATGAAACACAGAAATTGCATCCGAAATTTTTACAAAAGTCACAATGTCGACTTAAGTACAAGAGGACTGATACTCTCACTTTCTATGATATGAACCTCTCCTGTGAGTCCAGTTATAGATTCCGATGCTTCACTTCAGGTTTACTGTATCCCTTGGACCTTCTTATTGACGATGAAAGACAGAAATTGCATCCGAATTTAATACAAAAGACATAATGCCTACTTAAGTACAAGAGGACTGACAGTCTCACTTTCTATGATATGAACCTCTCCTGTGAGTCCAGTTTTAGATTCCGATGCTTCACTTCAGGATTACTCTATCCCTTGGACCTTCTTATTGACGATGAAACACAGAAATTGCATCCGAATTTAATACAGAAGTCACAATGCCGATATTAGTACAAGAGGACTGACACTCTCACTTTCTATGATATGAACCTCTCCTGTGAGTCCAGTTTTAGATTCCAATGCTTCACTTCAGGTTTACTGTATCCCTTGGACCTTCTTATTGACGATGAAACACAGAAATTGCATCCGAATTTAATACAAAAGACATAATGCCTACTTAAGTACAAGAGGACTGACACTCTCACTTTCAATGTTATGAACCTCTCCTGTGAGTCCAGTTTTAGATTCCGATGCTTCACTTCAGGTGTACTGTAACCCTTGGAACTTCTTATTGACGATGAAACACAGAAATTGCATCCGAATTTAATACAAAGGGCACAATGCCGACTTAAGTACAAGAGGACTGACACTCTCTCTTTCTATGATATGAACTTCTCCTGTGAGTCCAGTTTTTGATTCCGATGCTTCACTTCAGGTTTACTCTACCCCTTGAACCTTCTTATTGACGATGAAACACAGAAATTGCATCCGAATTTAATACAAAAGTCACAATGCCGACTTTAGTACAAGAGGACTGACACTCTCACTTTCTATGATATGAACCTCTCCTGTGAGTCCAGTTTTAGATTTTGATGCTTCACTTCGGGTTTACTGTATCCCTTGGACCTTCTTATTGACGAAGAAACACAGAAGTTGCATCCGAATTTAATACAAAAGGCACAATGCCGACTTAAGTAAAAGAGGACTGACACTATCACATTCTATGATATGAACCTCTCCTGTGAGTCCATTTTTAGATTCCGATGCTTCACTTAAAGTTTACTGTATCCCTTGGTCCTTCTTATAAAGATGAAACACAGAAATTGCATTGGAATTTAATACTAAAGGCACCATGCCTACTTCAGTACAACAAGACTGACACTCTCACTTTCTATGATATGAACCTCTCCTGTGAGTCCAGTTTTTGATTCCGAAGCTTCACTTCAGGTTTACTGTATCCCAAGGACCTTCTTATTGACGATGAAACACAGAAATTGCATCCGAAATTTTTACAAAAGTCACAATGTCGACTTAAGTACAAGAGGACTGATACTCTCACTTTCTATGATATGAACCTCTCCTGTGAGTCCAGTTTTAGATTCCGATGCTTCACTTCAGGTTTACTGTGTCCCTTGGGCCTTCTAATTGACGATGAAACACAGAAGTTGCATCCGAATTTAATTCAAGAGGCACAATGCCGACTTAAGTACAAGAGGACTGACACTCTCACTTTTTATGATATGAACCTCTCCTGAGGGTCCAGTTTAGATTCCGATGCTTCACTTCAGGATTACTGGATACCTTGGACCTTCTTATTGACGATGAAACACAGAAATTGCATCCGAATTTAATACAAAGGGCACAATGCCGACTTAAGTACAAGAGGACTGACACCCTCACTTTCTATGATATGAACCTCTCCTGCGAGTCCAGTTTTAGATTCCGAAGCTTCACTTCAGGTTTACTGTATCTCTTGGACCTTCTTATTGACGATGAAACACAGAAATTGCATCCGAAATTAATACAAAATGCACAATGACGACTTAAGTACAAGAGGACTCATGCACTCACTTTCTATGATATGAACCTCTCCTGTGAGTCCAGTTCTAGATTCCGATGCTTCACTTCATATTTACTGTATCCCTTCGACCTTCTTATTATCGATGAAACACAGAAATTGCATCCGAATTTAATACAAAGGTCACAATGCCAACTTAAGTACAAGAGGACTGACACTCTAATTTTCTATGATATGAGCCTCTGCTGTGAGTCCAGTTTTAGATTCCAATGCTTCACTTCAGGTTTACTGTATCCCTTGGACCTTCTTATTGACGATGAAACACAGAAATTGCATCCGAATTTAATATAAAGGACACAATGCCGAATTAAGTACAAGAGGACTGACACTCTCACTTTCTATGATATGAACCTCTCCTGTGAGTCCAGTTTTAGATTGCAATGCTTCACTTCAGGTTTACTGTATCCCTTAGACCTTCTTATTGACGATGTAACAAAGAAATTGCATCCGAATTTAATACAAAAGACACAATGCCGACTTAAGTACAAGAGGACTGACACTCTCACTTTCTATGATATGAACCTCTCCTGTGAGTCCAGTATTAGATTCCGATGCATCACTTCAGGTTTACTGTATCCCTGGGGCCTTCTTATTGACGATGAAACACAGAAATTGCATCCGAATGTAATACAAAAGGCACAATGCTAACTAAAGTACAAGAGGACCGACGCTCTCACTTTCTATGTTATGAACCTCTCCTGTGAGTCCAGTTTTACATTCCAATGCTTCACTTCAGGTTTACTGTATCCCTTGGACCTTCTTATTGACGATGAAACACAGAAATTGCATCCAAACTCAATACAAAAGTCACAATGCCGACTTTAGTACAAGAGGACTGACGCACTCACTTTCAATGATATGAACCTCTCCTGTGGGTCCAGTTTTAGATTCCGATGCTTCACTTCAGGTTTACTGTATCCCTTGGAAATTCTTATTGACGATGAAACACAGAAATGGCATCCAAATTTAATACAAAAGGCACAATGTCGACTTAAGTACAAGAGGACTGATACTCCCACTTTCTATGATATGAACCTCTCCTGTGAGTCCAGTTTTAGATTCCGATGCTTCACTTCTGGCTTACTGTGTCCCTTGGGCATTCTTATTGACGATGAAACACAGAAGTTGCATCCGAATTTAATACAAAAGGCACAATGCCGACATAAGTACAAGAGGACTGACACTCTCACTTTCTATGATATGAACCTCTCCTGTGAGTCCAGTTTTAGATGCCGATGCTTCACTTCAGGGTCATTGTATCCCTTGGACCTTCTTATTGACGATGAAACACAGAAATTGCATCCGAATGTAATACAAAAACACAATGCTAACTTAAGTACAAGAGATCCGACACTCTCACTTTCTATGATATGAACCTCTCCTGTGAGTCCACTTTTAGATTCCGATGCTTCACTTCAGGTTTACTGTATCCCTTGGACTTTCTTATTGACGATGAAACACAGAAATTGCATCTGAATTTAATACAAAAGTCACAATGCCGACTTAAGTACAAGAGGACTGACACTATCACTTTCTATGATATGAACAACTCCTGTGAGTCCAGTTTTAGATTCCGATGCTTCACTTCAGGATTACTGTATCCCATGGACCTTCTTATTGACGATGAAACACAGAAATTGCATCCGAATTTAATACAAAAGTCACAATGCCGACTTAAGTACAAGAGGACTGATACTCTCACTTTCTATGATATGAACCTCTCCTGTGAGTCCAGTCTTAGATTCCGATGCTTCACTTCAGGTTTACTGTATCCCTTGGACCTTCTTATTGACGATGAAACACAGAAATTGCATCCGAATTTAATACAAAAGACATAATGCCTACTTAAGTACAAGAGGACTGACACTCTCACTTTCTATGATATGAACCTCTCCTGTGAGTCCAGTTTTAGATTCCGATGCTTCACTTCAGGATTACTCTATCCCTTGGACCTTCTTATTGACGATGAAACACAGAAATTGCATCCGAATTTAATACAGAAGTCACAATGCCGATATTAGTACAAGAGGACTGACACTCTCACTTTCTATGATATGAACCTCTCCTGTGAGTCCAGTTTTAGATTCCAATGCTTCACTTCAGGTTTACTGTATCCCTTGGACCTTCTTATTGACGATGAAACACAGAAATTGCATCCGAATTTAATACAAAAGACATAATGCCTACTTAAGTACAAGAGGACTGACACTCTCACTTTCTATGATATGAACCTCTCCTGTGAGTCCAGTTTTAGATTCCGATGCTTCACTTCAGGTGTACTGTAACCCTTGGAACTTCTTATTGACGATGAAACACAGAAATTGCATCCGAATTTAATACAAAGGGCACAATGCCGACTTAAGTACAAGAGGACTGACACTCTCACTTTCTATGATATGAACTTCTCCTGTGAGTCCAGTTTTTGATTCCGATGCTTCACTTCAGGTTTACTCTACCCCTTGAACCTTCTTATTGACGATGAAACACAGAAATTGCATCCGAATTTAATACAAAAGTCACAATGCCGACTTTAGTACAAGAGGACTGACACTCTCACTTTCTATGATATGAACCTCTCCTGTGAGTCCAGTTTTAGATTTTGATGCTTCACTTCTGGTTTACTGTATCGCTTGGACCTTCTTATTGACGAAGAAACACAGAAGTTGCATCCGAATTTAATACAAAATGCACAATGCCGACTTAAGTACAAGAGGACCAACACTCTCACTTTTTATGATATGAACCTCTCCTGAGAGTCCAGTTTAGATTCCGATGCTTCACTTCAGGTTTACTCTACCCCTTGAACCTTCTTATTGACGATGAAACACAGAAATTGCATCCGAATTTAATACAAAAGTCACAATGCCGACTTAAGTACAAGAGGACTGACACTCTTACCTTCAATGATATGAACCTCTCCTGTGAGTCCAGTTTTAGATTCCGATGCTTCACTTCAGGTTTACTGTATGCCTAGGACCTTCTTATTGACGATGAAATACAGAAATTGCATCCGAATTTAATACAAAAGTCACAATGCCGACTTAAGTAAAAGAGGACTGACACTATCACATTCTATGATATGAACCTCTCCTGTGAGTCCATTTTTAGATTCCGATGCTTCACTTAAAGTTTACTGTATCCCTTGGTCCTTCTTATAAAGATGAAACACAGAAATTGCATTGGAATTTAATACTAAATTCACCATGCCGACTTCAGTACAAGAAGACTGACACTCTCACTTTCTATGATATGAACCTCTCCTGTGAGTCCAGTTTTTGATTCCGATGCTTCACTTCAGGTTTACTGTATCCCTAGGACCTTCTTATTGACGATGAAACACAGAAATTGCATCCGAAATTTTTGCAATAGTCACAATGTCGACTTAAGTACAAGAGGACTGATACTCTCACTTTCTATGATATGAACCTCTCCTGTGAGTCCAGTTTTAGATTCCGATGCTTCACTTCAGGTTTACTGTATCCCTTGGGCCTTCTAATTGACGATGAAACACAGAAGTTGCATCCGAATTTAATACAAGAGGCACAATGCCGACTTAAGTACAAGAGGACTGACACTCTCACATTTTATGATATGAACCTCTCCTGAGGGTCCAGTTTAGATTCCGATGCTTCACTTCAGGATTACTGTATACCTTGGACCTTCTTATTGACGATGAAACACAGAAATTGCATCCGAATTTAATACAAAGGGCACAATGCCGACTTAAGTACAAGAGGACTGACACCCTCACTTTCTATGATATGAACCTCTCCTGCGAGTCCAGTTTTAGATTCCGAAGCTTCACTTCAGGTTTACTGTATCTCTTGGACCTTCTTATTGACGATGAAACACAGAAATTGCATCCGAAATTAATACAAAATGCACAATGACGACTTAAGTACAAGAGGACTCATGCACTCACTTTCTATGATATGAACCTCTCCTGTGAGTCCAGTTCTAGATTCCGATGCTTCACTTCATATTTACTGTATCCCTTCGACCTTCTTATTACCGATGAAACACAGAAATTGCATCCGAATTTAATACAAAGGTCACAATGCCAACTTAAGTACAAGAGGACTGACACTCTAATTTTCTATGATATGAACCTCTGCTGTGAGTCCAGTTTTAGATTCCAATGCTTCACTTCAGGTTTACTGTATCCCTTGGACCTTCTTAATGACGATGAAACACAGAAATTGCATCCGAATTTAATATAAAGGACACAATGCCGAATTAAGTACAAGAGGACTGACACTCTCACTTTCTATGATATGAACCTCTCCTGTGAGTCCAGTTTTAGATGCCGATGCTTCACTTCGGGTTCATTGTATCCCTTTGACCATATTATTGACGATGAAACACAGAAATTGCATCCGAATGTAATACAAAAGGCACAATTCTAACTTAAGTACAAGAGAACCGACACTCTCACTTTCTATGATATGAACCTCTCCTGTGAGTCCACTTTTAGATTCCGATGCTTCACTTCAGGTTTACTGTATCCCTTGGACCTTCTTATTGACGATGAAACACAGAAATTGCATCTGAATTTAATACAAAAGTCACAATGCCGACTTAAGTACAAGAGGACTGACACTATCACTTTCTATGATATGAACCTCTCCTGTGAGTCCAGTTTTAGATTCCGATGCTTCACTTCAGAATTACTGTATCCCATGGACCTTCTTATTGACGATGAAACACAGAAATTGCATCCGAATTTAATACAAAAGTCACAATGCCGACTTAAGTACAAGAGGACTGACACTCTCACTTTCTATGATATGAACCTCTCCTGTGAGTCCAGTTCTAGATTCCGATGCATCACTTCAGGTTTACTGTATCCCTTGGACCTTCTTATTGACGATGAAACACAGAAATTGCATCCGAATTTAATACAAAAATCACAATGCCGGCCTAAGTATAAGTGGACTGACACTCTCACTTTGTACGATATGAAAATCTCCTGTGAGTCCAGTTTTAGATTCCGATGCTTCACTTCAGGTTTACTGTATCCCTTGGACCTTCTTACTGACGATGAAACACAGTAATTGCATCCGAATGTAATACAAATGGCACAATGCTAACTTAAGTACAAGAGAACCGACACTCTCACTTTCTATGATATGAACCTCTCCTGTGAGTCCAGTTTTAGATTCCGATGCTTCACTTCAGGTTTACCGTATCCCTTGGACCTTCTTATTGACGATGAAACACAGAAATTGCATCCGAATTTAATACAAAAGTCACAATGCCGACTTAAGTACAAGAGGACTGACACCCTCACTTTCTATGATATGAACCTCTCCTGTGAGTCCAGTTTTACATTCCGATGCTTCACTTCAGGTTTACTGTATCCCTTGGACCTTCTTATTGACGATGAAACACAGAAATTGCTTCCGAATTTAATACAAAAGGCACAATGCCGACTTAAGTACAAGAGGACTCACACACTCACTTTCTATGATATGATTCTCTCCTGTGAGTCCAGTTCTAGATTCCGATGCTTCACTTCAGGTTTACTGTTTCCCTTGGACCTTCTTATTGACGATGAAACACAGAAATTTCATCCGAATTTAATACAACAGTCACAATGCCGATTTTAGTACAAGAGGACTGACACTCTTACTTTCTATGATTTGAACCTCTCCTGTGAGTCCAGTTTTAGATTCCGATGCTTCACTTCAGGTTTAATGTATCCCTTGGACCCTCTTATTGACGATGAAACACAGAAATGGCATCCGAGTTTAATACAAAGGGCACAATGTCGACTTAAGTACAAGAGGACTGATACTCTCACTTTCTATGATATGAACCTCTCCTGTGAGTCCAGTTTTAGATTCCGATGCTTCACTTCAGGTTAACTGTGTCCCTTGGGCCTTCTTATTGACGATGAAACACAGAAATTGCATCCGAATTTAATACAGAAGGCACAATGCCAACTTAAGTACAAGAGGACTGACACTCTCACTTTCTATTATATGAACGTCTCCTGTGAGCCCAGTTTTAGTTTCCGATGCTTCACTTCAGGTTTACCGTATCCCTTGGACCTTCTTATTGACGATGAAACACAGAAATTGCATCCGAATTTAATACAAAAGTCACAATGCCGACTTTAGTACAAGAGGACTGACACCCTCACTTTCCATAATATGAACCTCTCCTGTGAGTCCACTTTTAGATTCCGATGCTTCACTTCAGGTTTACTGTATCCCTTGTACCTTCTTATTGACGATGAAACACAGTAATTGCTTCCGAATTTAATACAAAAGGCACAATGCTAACTTAAGTACAAGAGGACCGACACTCTCACTTTCTATGATATGAACCTCTCCTGTGAGTCCAGTTTTAGATTCCGATGCTTCACTTCAGGTTTACTGTATCCCTCGGACCTTCTTATTGACGATGAAACACAGAAATTGCATCCTAATTTAATACATAAGACACAATGCCGATTTTAGTACATGAGGGCTGACACTCTCACTTTCTATGATTTGAACCTCTCCTATGAGTCCAGTTTTAGATTCCGATGCTTCACTTCAGGTTTAATGTATCCCTTGGACGTTCTTATTGACGATGAAACACAGAAATGGCATCCGAATTTAATACAAAAGGCACAATGTCGACTTAAGTACAAGAGGACTGATACTCTAACTTTCTATGATATGAACCTCTCCTGTGAGTCCAGTTTAGATTCCGATGCTTCACTTCAGGTTTACTGTATCCCTTGGACCTTCTTATTGACGATGAAACACAGAAATTGCATCCGAATTTAATACAAAGTTCACAATGCCGACTTAAGTACAAGAGGACTAACACTCTCACTTTCTGTGATATGAACCTCTCCTGTGAGTCGAGTTTGAGATTGCGTTGCTTCACTTCAGGTTTACTGTATCCCTTGGACCTTCTTATTGACGGATAAACACAGAAATTGCATCCGAATTTAATACAAAAGACACAATGCCAACTTAAGTACAAGAGGACTGACACTCTCACTTTCTATGATATGAACCTTTCCCTTTGAGTCCAGTTTTAGATTCCAATGCTTCACTTCAGGTTTACTGTATCCCTTGGACCTTCTTATTGACGATGAAACACAGAAATTGCATCCGAATTTAATACAAAAGACATTATGTCGACTTAAGTACAAGAGGACTGATACTCTCACTTTCTATGATATGAACCTCTCATGTGAGTCCAGTTTTAGATTCCCATGCCTCACTTCTGGTTTACTGTATCCATGGGACCTTCTTATTGACAATTAAACACAGTAATTGCATCCGAATTTAATTCGAAAGGCACAATGCCGACTTAAGTGCAAGAGCACTGACACTCTCACTTTCTATGATATGAACCTCTCCTGTAAGTCCGGTTTTAGATTCCGATGCTTCACTTCAGGTTCATTGTATCCCTTGGACCTTCTTATTGACGATGAAACACAGAAATTGCATCCGAATGTAATAGAAATGGCACAATGCTACCTTAAGTACAAGAGGACCGACGCTCTCACTTTCTATGATATGAACCTCTCCGGTGAGTCCAGTTTTAGATTCCGATGCTTCACTTCAGGATTACTCTATCCCTTGGACCTTCTTATTGACGATAAATCACAGAAATTGCATCTGAATTAATACAAAAGGCACAATGCCGACTTAAGTACAAGAGGACTCACACACTCACTTTCTATGATATGAACCTCTCCTGTGAGTCCCGATTTAGATTCCGATGCTTCACTTCAGGTTTACTGTATCCCTTGGACCTTCTTATTGACGATGAAACACAGAAATTGCATCCGAATTTAATACAAAGGTCACAATGCCGACTTATGTACAAGAGGACTGACACCCTCACTTTCTATGATATGAACCTCTCCTGTGAGTCCAGTTTTAGATTCCGATGCTTCACTTCAGGTTTACTGTATCCCTTGGACCTTCTTATTGACGATGAAACACAGAAATTGCATCCGAATTTAATACAAAAGTCACAATGCCGACTTTAGTACAAGAGGACTGACACCCTCACTTCCTATGATATGAACCTCTCCTGTGAGTCCAGATTTAGATTCCGATGCTTCACATCAGGTTTACTGTATCCCATGGACCTTCTTATTGACGATAAATCACAGAAATTGCATCCGAAATTAATACAAAAGGCACAATGCCGACTTAAGTACAAGAGGACTCACACACTCACTTTCTATGATATGAACCTCTCCTGTGAGTCCAGATTTAGATTCCGATGCTTCACTTCAGGTTTCCTGTATCCCTTCGACCTTCTTATTGACGATGAAACACAGAAATAGCATTCGAATTTAATACAAAGGTCACAATGCCGACTTAAGTACAAGAGGACTGACACCCTCACTCTCTATGATATGAACCTCTCCTGTGAGTCCAGTTTTAGATTCCGATGCTTCACTTCAGGTTTGCTGTATCCCTTGGACCTTCTTATTGACGATGAAACACAGAAATTGCATCCGAATTTAATACAAAAGGCTCAATGCCGACTTAAGTACAAGAGGACTCACACACTCACTTTCTATGATATGATTCTCTCCTGTGAGTCCAGTTCTAGATTCCGATGCTTCACTTCAGGTTTACTGTATCTCTTGGACCTACTTATTAACGATGAAACACAGAAATTGCATCCGAATTTAATACAAAGGGCACAATGCCGACTTAAGTACAAGAGGATTGACACTCTCACTTTCTATGAATGAACCTCTCCGGTGAGTCCAGTTTTAGATGCCGATGCCTCACTTCAGGTTTACTGTATCCCTGGGACCTTCTTATTGGCGATGGAACACAGAAATTGCATCCGAATTTAATACAAAAGGCACAATGCCGACTTAAGTACAAGAGGACTGACACTCTCACTTTCTATGATATGAACCTCGCCTGTGAGTGCAGTTTTAGATTCCGATGCTTCACTTCAGGTTCATTGTATCCCTTGGACCTTGTTATTGACGATGAAACACAGAAATTGCATTCGAATGTAATACAAAAGGCACAATGCTAACTTAAGTACAAGAGAACCGACATTCTCACTTTCTATGATGTGAACCTCTCCTGTGAGTCCGGTTTTAGAATCCGATGGTTCACTTCAGGTTTACTGTATCCCTTGGACCTTCTTATTGACGATGAAACACAGAAATTGCATCCGAATTTAATACAAAAGTCACAATGCCGACTTAAGTACAAGAGGACTCACACACTCACTTTCTATGATATGATTCTCTCCTGTGAGTTCAGTTCTAGATTCCGATGCTTCACTTCAGGTTTACTGTATCCCTTGGACCTACTTATTAACGATGAAACACAGAAATTGCATCCGAATGTAATACAAAGGGCACAATGCCGACTTAAGTACAAGAGGATTGACACTCTCACTTTCTATGAATGAACCTCTCCGGTGAGTCCAGTTTTGATGCCGATGCCTCACTTCAGGTTTACTGTATCCCTGGGACCTTCTTATTGACGATGGAACACAGAAATTGCATCCGAATTTAATACAAAAGGCACAATGCCGACTTAAGTACAAGAGGACTGACACTCTCACTTTCTATGATTTGAACCTCTCCTGTGAGTCCAGCTTTAGATTCCGATGCTTCACTTCAGGTTTAATGTATCCCTTGGACCTTCTTATTGACGATGAAACACAGAAATTGCATCCGAATTTAATACAAAAGGCACAATGTCGACTTATGTACAAGAGGACTGATACTCTCACTTTCTATTAAATGAACTTCTCTTGTGAGTCCAGTTTTAGATTCCGATGCTTCACTTCAGGTTTACTGTGTCCCTTGGGCCTTCTTATTGACGATGAAACACAGAAGTTGCATCCGAATTTAATACAAAGGACACAATGCCGACTTAAGTCCAAGAGGACAGACACTATCACTTTCTATGATATGAACATCTCCTGTGAGTCCAGTTTTAGATTCCGATGCTTCACTTAGGGTGTACTGTATCCCTTGGCCCTTCTTAATAAAGATGAAACACAGAAATTGCATCCGAATTTGATATAAAATGCACAATGCCGACCTAAGTACAAGAGGACTGACACTCTCACTTTTTATGATATGAACCTCTCCTGAGTGTCCAGTTTAGATTCCGATGCTTCACTTCAGGTTTACTGTATCCCTTTGACCTTCTTATTTACGATGAAACACAGAAATTGCATCCGAATTTAATACAAAAGGCACAATGTCGACTTAAGTACAAGAGGACTGATACTCTCACTTTCTATGATATGAACCACTCCTGTGAGTCCAGTTTTAGATTCCAATGCTTCACTTCAGGTTTACTGTATCCCTTGGACCTTCTTATTGACGATGAAACACAGAAATTGCATCCGAATTTAATACAAAAGTCACAATGCCGACTTAAGTACAAGAGGACTGACACTCTCACTTTCTATGATATGAACCTCTCCTGTGAGTCCAGTTTTAGATTCCGATGCCTCACTTCAGGTTTACTGTATCCCTGGGACCTTCTTATTGACGGTGAAACACAGAAATTGCATCCGAATTTAATACAAATGGCACAATGCCAACTTAAGTACAAGAGGACCGACACTCTCAATTTCTATGATATGAACCTCTCCTGTGAGTCCAGTTTTATATTCCGATGCTTCACTTCAGGTTCATTGTATCCCTTGGACCTTCTTATTGACGATGAAACTCAGAAATTGCATCCGACTGTAATACAAAAGGCACAATGCTAACTTAAGTACAAGAGGACCGACACTCTCACTTTCTATCATATGAACCTCTCCTGTGAGTCCAGTTTTAGATTCCGATTCTTCACTTCAGGAAAACTGTATCCCATGGACCTTCTTATTGACGATGAAACACAGAAATTGCATCCGAATTTAATACAACATTCACAATGCCGACTTAAGTACAAGAGGACTGACACTCTCACTTTCTATGATATGAACCTCTCTTGTGAGTCCAGTTCTAGATTCCGATGCTTCACTTCAGGTTTACCGTATCCCATGGACCTTCTTATTGACGATGAAACACAGAAATTGCATCCGAATTTTATACAAAAGTCACAATGCCGGCTTAAGTACAAGTGGACTGACACTCTCACTTTGTACCATATGAACCTCTCCTGTGAGGCAAGTTTCAGATTCCGAAGCTTCACTTATGGTTTACCGTATCCATTGGACCTTCTTATTGACGATGAAACACAGAAATTGCATCCGAATTTAATACAAAAGTCACAATGCCGACTTAAGTACAAGAGGACTGACACTCTCACTTTCCATGATATGAACCTCTCCTGTGAGTCCAGTTTTAGATTCCGATGCTTCACTTCAGGTTAACTGTTTCCCTTGGACCTTCTTATTGACGATGAAACACAGAAATTGCATCCGAATGTAATACAAAAGTCACAATGCCGACTTAAGTACAAGAGGACTGACACCCCCACTTTCTATGATATGAACCCCTCCTGTGAGTCCAGATTTAGATTCCGATGCTTCACTTCAGGTTTACTGTATCCCTTGGACCTTCTTATTGACGATGAAACTTAGAAATTGCATCCGAAATTAATATAAAAGGCACAATGCCAATTTAAGTACAAGAGGACTCACACACTCACTTTCTATTATATGAACCTCTCCTGTGGGTCCAGTTTTAGATTCCGATGCTTCACTTCAGGTTTACTGTATCCCTTGGACATTCTTATCGACGATGAAACACAGAAATTGCATCCGAATTTACTACAAAAGACACAATGCCGACTTAAGTACAAGAGGACTGACACTCTCACTTTCCATGATATGAACCTCTCCTGTGAGTCCAGTTTTAGATTCCGATGCTTCACTTCAGGTTAACTGTTTCCCTTGGACCTTCTTATTGACGATGAAACACAGAAATTGCATCCGAATGTAATACAAAAGTCACAATGCCGACTTAAGTACAAGAGGACTGACACCCCCACTTTCTATGATATGAACCCCTCCTGTGAGTCCAGATTTAGATTCCGATGCTTCACTTCAGGTTTACTGTATCCCTTGGACCTTCTTATTGACGATGAAACTTAGAAATTGCATCCGAAATTAATATAAAAGGCACAATGCCAATTTAAGTACAAGAGGACTCACACACTCACTTTCTATTATATGAACCTCTCCTGTGAGTCCAGTTTTAGATTCCGATGCTTCACTTCAGGTGTACTGTAACCCTTGGACCTTCTTATTGACGATGAAACACAGAAATTGCATCCGAATGTAATACAAAAGGCACAATGCTAACTCAAGTACAAGAGGACCGACACTCTCACTTTCCATGATATGAACCTCTCCTGTGAGTCCAGTTTTAGATTCTGATGCTTCGCTTCAGGTTTACTCTATCCCTTGGACCTTCTTATTGACGATGAAACACAGAAATCGCATCCGAATATAATACAATAGTCACAATGCCGACTTTAGTACAAGAGGACTGATACTCTCACTTTCTATGATATGAACCTCTACTGTGAGTCAAGTTTTAGATTCCGATGCTTCACTTCAGGTTTACTGTGTCCCTTGGGCCTTCTTGTTGACGATGAAACACAGAAGTTGCATCCGAATTTAATACAAAAGGCACAATGTCGTCTTAAGTACAAGAGGACTGATACTCTCAATTTCTATGATATGAACCTCTCCTGTGAGTCCAGTTTTAGATTCCGATGCTTCACTTCAGGTTTACTGTGTCCCTTGGGCCCTCTTATTGACGATGAAACACAGAAGCTGCATCCAAATTTAATAAAAAAGACACAATGCTGACTTAAGTACAAGAGGACTGACACTATCACTTTCTATCACATGAACCTCTCCTGTGAGTCCGATTTTGGATTCCGATGCTTCACTTAAGTTTTACTGTATCCCTTGGTCCTACTAATTAAAGATGAAACACAGAAATTGCATCGGTATTTAATACAAAAGGCACAATGCCGACTTCAGTACAAAAGGACTGACACTCTCACTTTCTATGATATGAACCTCTCCTGTGTTTCCAGTTTTAGATTCCGATGCTTCACTTCAGGTTTACTGTATCCCTTGGACCTTCTTATTGACGATGAAACACAGAAACTGCATCCGAATTTAATACAAAAGTAACAATGCCGGCTTAAGTACAAGTGGACTGACACTCTCACTTTGTACGATATGAACCTCTCCTGTGAGTCCAGTTTTAGATTCCGATGCTTCACTTCAGGTTTACTGTATCCCTTGGACCTTCTTATTGACGATGATACACAGAAATTGCATCCGAATTTAATACAAAAGTCACAATGCCGACTTAAGTACAAGACGACTTACACCCTGACTTTCTATGATATGAACCTCCCCTGTCAGTCCAGTTTTAGATTCCGATGCTTCACTTCAGGTTTGCTGTATCCCTTGGACCTTCTTATTGACGATGAAACACAGAAATTGCATCCGAAATTAATACAAAAGGCACAATGCCGACTTAAGTACAAGAGGACCCACACACTCACTTTCTATGATATGAACCTCTCCTGTGAGTCCAGTTCTAGATTCCGATGCTTCACTTCAGGTTTACTGTATCCCTTGGACCTTCCTATTAACGATGAAACACAGAAATTGAATCCGAATTTAATACAAAGAGCACAATGCCGACTTAAGTACAAGAGGACTGACACTCTCACTTTCTATGATATGAACCTCTCCTGTGAGTCCGGTTTTAGATTCCGATGCTTCACTTCAGGTTCATTGTATCCCTTGGACCTTCTTATTGACGATGAAACACAGAAATTGCATCCGAATTTAATACAAAAGTCACAATGCCGATTTTAGTACAAGAGGACTGACACTCTCACTTTCTATGATATGAACCTCTCCTGTGAGTCCAGTTTTAGATTCCAATGCTTCACTTCAGGTTTACTGTATCCCTTGGACCTTCTTATTGACGATGAAACACAGAAATTGCATCCGAATTTAATACAAAAGTCACAATGCCGACTTAAGTACAAGAGGTCTGACACTCTCACTTTCTATGATATGAACCTCTCCTGTGAGTTCAGTTTTAGATTCCGATGCCTCACATCAGGTTTACCGTATCCCTGGGCCCTTGTTATTGACGGTGAAACACAGAAATTGCATCCGAATTTAAAACAAAAAGCACAATGCCGCCTAAAGTACATGAGGACTGACACTCTCACTTTCTATGATATGAACGTCTCCTGTGAGTCCAGTTTAGGATTCAGATCCTTCACTTCAGGTTTACTGTATCCCTTGGACCTTCTTATTGACGATGAAACACAGAAATGGCATCCGAATTTAATACAAAATGCTCAATGTCGACTTAAGTACAAGAAGACTGATACTCTCACTTTCTATGATATGAACCTGTCCTGTGAGTCCAGTTTTAGATTCCGATGATTCACTTCAGGTTTACTGTGTCTCTTGGGCCTTCTTACAGACGATGAAACACAGAAGTTGCATCCGAATTTAATACAAAAGGCACAATGCCGGCTTAAGTACAAGAGGACTGACACTCTCACTTTTTATGATATGAACCTCTCCTGAGAGTCCAGTTTAGATTCAGATGCTTCGCTTCAGGTTTACTGTATCCCTTGGGCCTTCTTATTGACGATGAAACACAGAAATTGCATCCGAATTTAATACAAGAGGCACAATGCCGACTTAAGTACAAGAGGACTGACACTCTCACTTTCTATGATATGAACCTCTCCTGTGAGTCCAGTTTTGGATTCCGATGCTTCACTTCAGGTTTACTGTATCCCTTGGACATTCTTATTGACGATGAAACACAGAAATTGCATCCGAATTTACTACAAAAGACACAATGTCGGCTTAAGTGCAATAGGACTAACACTCTCACTTTCTATGATATGAACCTCTCCTGTGAGTCCCGTTTTAGATTCCGATGCTTCACTTCAGGTTTACTGTTTCCCTTGGACCTTCTTATTGACGATGAAACACAGAAATTGCATCCGAATTCAATACAAATGTCACAATGCCGACTTAAGTACAAGAGGACTGACACTCTCACTTTCTATGATATGTACCTCTCCTGTGAGTCCAGTTTTAGATTCCAATGCTTCACTTCAGGTTTACTGTATCCCTTGGACCTTCTCAATGACGATGAAACACAGAAATTGCATCCGAATTTAATACAAAAGGCACAATGCCGACTTCAGTAAAAGAGGACTGACACTCTCACTTTCGATGATATGAACCTATCCTGTGAGTCCAGTTTTAGATTCCGATTCTTCACTTCAGGATTACTGTATCCCATGGACCTTCTTATTGACGATGAAACACAGAAATTGCATCCGAATTTAATACAAAATTCACAATGCCGACTTAAGTACAAGAGGACTGACACTCTCACTTTCTATGATATGAACCTCTCCTGTGAGTCCAGTTTTAGATTCCGATGCTTCACTTCAGGTTTACTGTTTCCCTTGGACCTTCTTATTGACGATGAAACACAGAAATTGCATCCGAATTCAATACAAATGTCACAATGCCGACTTAAGTACAAGAGGACTGACACTCTCACTTTCTATGATATGTACCTCTCCTGTGAGTCCAGTTTTAGATTCCAATGCTTCACTTCAGGTTTACTGTATCCCTTGGACCTTCTCAATGACGATGAAACACAGAAATTGCATCCGAATTTAATACAAAAGGCACAATGCCGACTTCAGTAAAAGAGGACTGACACTCTCACTTTCGATGATATGAACCTATCCTGTGAGTCCAGTTTTAGATTCCGATTCTTCACTTCAGGATTACTGTATCCCATGGACCTTCTTATTGACGATGAAACACACAAATTGCATACGAATGTAATACAAAAGGCACAATGCTAACTTAAGTACAAGAGGACCGACACTCTCACTTTCTATCATATGAACCTCTCCTGTGAGTCCAGTTTTAGATTCCAATGCTTCACTTCAGAATTACTGTATCCCTAGGACCTTCTTATTGACGATGAAACACAGAAATTGCATCCGAATTTAATACAAAAGTCACAATGGCGACTTAAGTACAAGAGGACTGACACTCTCACTTTCTATGATATGAACCTCTCCGGTGAGTCCAGTTTTAGATTCCGATGCTTCACTTCAGCTTTACTCTATCCCTTGGACCTTCTTATTGACGATGAAACACAGAAATTGCATCCGAATTTAATACAAAAGGCACAATGCCGATTTTAGTACAAGAGGACTGACACTCTCACTTTCTATGATATGTACCTCTCCTGTGAGTCCAGTTTTAGATTCCAATGCTTCACTTCAGGTTTACTGTATCCCTTGGACCTTCGTATTGACGATGAAACACAGAAATTGCATCCGAATTTAATACAAAAGTCACAATGCCGACTTAAGTACAAGAGGACTGACACTCTCACTTTCTATGATATGAACCTCTCCTGTGAGTCCAGTTTTAGATTCCGATGCCTCACTTCAGGTTTACTGTATCCCTGGGACCATCTTATTGACGGTGAAACACAGAAATTGCATCCGAATTTAATACAAAAGGCACAATGCCGACTTAAGTACAAGAGGACCGACACTCTCACTTTCTATGATATGAACCTCTCCTGTGAGTCCAGTTTTATATTCCGATGCTTCACTTCAGGTTCATTGTATCCCTTGGACCTTCTTATTGACGATGAAACTCAGAAATTGCATCCGACTGTAATACAAAAGGCACAATGCTAACTTAAGTACAAGAGGACCGACACTCTCACTTTCTATCATATGAACCTCTCCTGTGAGTCCAGTTTTAGATTCCGATTCTTCACTTCAGGAAAACTGTATCCCATGGACCTTCTTATTGACGATGAAACACAGAAATTGCATCCGAATTTAATACAACATTCACAATGCCGACTTAAGTACAAGAGGACTGACACTCTCACTTTCTATGATATGAACCTCTCTTGTGAGTCCAGTTCTAGATTCCGATGCTTCACTTCAGGTTTACCGTATCCCATGGACCTTCTTATTGACGATGAAACACAGAAATTGCATCCGAATTTAATACAAAAGTCACAATGCCGGCTTAAGTACAAGTGGACTGACACTCTCACTTTGTACCATATGAACCTCTCCTGTGAGGCCAGTTTCAGATTCCGAAGCTTCACTTATGGTTTACTGTATCCATTGGACCTTCTTATTGACGATGAAACACAGAAATTGCATCCGAATTTAATACAAAAGTCACAATGACGACTTAAGTACAAGAGGACTGACACCCTCACTTTCTATGATATGAACCTCTCCTGTGAGTCCAGTTTTAGATTCCGAAGCTTCACTTCAGGTTTACTGTATCCCTTGGACCTTCTTATTGACGATGAAACTTAGAAATTGCATCCGAAATTAATACAAAAGGCACAATGCCAATTTAAGTACAAGAGGACTCACACACTCACTTTCTATTATATGAACCTCTCCTGGGAGTTCTGTCCTAGATTCCGATGCTTCACTTCAGGTTTACTGTATCCTTGTGACCTTCTTATTGACGATGAAACACAGAAATTGCATCCGAATTTAATACAAAGGGCATTATGCCGACTTAAGTACAAGAGGACTGACACTCTCACTTTCTATGATATGAACCTCTCCTGTGAGTCCAGTTTTAGACTCCAATGCTTCACTTCAGATTTACTGTATCCCTTGGACCTTCTTATTGACGATGAAACACAGAAATTGCATTTGAATTTAATACAAAAGGCACAATGCCGACTTAAGTACTTGAGGATTGACACTCTCACGTTCTATGATATGAACCTCTCCTGTGAGTCCAGTTTTAGATTCCGATGCTTCACTTCAGGTTCATTGTATCCCTTGGACCTTCTTATTGACGATGAAACACAGAAATTGCAACCGAATGTAATACAAAAGTCACAATGCTAACTTAAGTACAAGAGGACCAACCCTCTCACTTTCTATGATATGAACCTCTCCTGTGAGTCCAGTTTTAGATTCCGATGCTTCACTTCAGGTTTACTCAATCCCTTGGTCCTTCTTATTCACGATGAAACACAGAAATTGCATCCGAATTTATTACAAAATGCACAATGTCGACTTAAGTACAAGAGGACTGATACTCTCACTATCTATGGTATGAAAATCTCCTGTGAGTCGAGTTTTAGATTCCGATGCTTCACTTCAGGTTTACTGAGTCCCTTGGGCCTTCTTATTGACGATGAAACACAGAAGTTGCATCCGAATTTAATACAAAAGTCACAATGCCGGCTTAAGTACAAGTGGACTGACACTCTCACTTTGTACCATATGAACCTCTCCTGTGAGGCCAGTTTCAGATTCCGAAGCTTCACTTATGGTTTACTGTATCCCTTGGACCATCTTATTGACGATGAATCACAGAAATTGCATCCGAATTTAATACAAAAGTCACAATGCCGGCTTATGTACAAGTGGACTGACACTCTCACTTTGTACGACATGAATCTCTCCTGTGAGTCCAGTTTTAGATTCCGATGCTTCACTTCAGGTGTACTGTAACCCTTGGACCTTCTTATTGACGATGAAACACAGAAATTGCATCCGAATTTAATACAAAACGCACAATGCCGACTTAAATCAAGAGGACTGACACGCTCACTTTCTATGATATGAACCTCTCCTGTGAGTCCAGTTTTAGATTCCGATGCTTCACTTCAGGTTTACTGTATCCCTTGGACATTCTTATTGACGATGAAACACAGAAATTGCATCCGAATGTAATACAAAAGTCACAATGCCGACTTAAGTACAGGAGGACTGACACCCCCACTTTCTAAGATATGAACCTCTCCTGTGAGTCCAAATTTAGATTCCGATGCTTCACTTAAGGTTTACTGTATCCCTTGGACCTTCTTATTGACGATGAAACTTAGAAATTGCATCCGAAATTAATACAAAAGGCACAATGCCAATTTAAGTACAAGAGGACTCACACACTCACTTTCTATGATATGAACCTCTCCTGTGAGTTCTGTCCTAGATTCCGATGCTTCACTTCAGGTTTACTGTATCCTTTGGACCTTCTTATTAACGATGAAACACAGAAATTGCATCCGAATTTAATACAAAGTGCATTATGCCGACTTAAGTACAAGAGGACTGACACTCTCACTTTCTATGATATGAACCTCTTCTGTGAGTCCAGTTTTAGACTCCAATGCTTCACTTCAGGTTTACTGTATCCCTTGGACCTTCTTATTGACGATGAAACACAGAAATTGCATCCGAATTTAATACAAAAGGCACAATGCCGACTTAAGTACTTGAGGACTGACACTCTCACTTTCTATGATATGAACCCCTCCTGTGAGTCCACTTTTAGATTCCGATGCTTCACTTCAGGTGTACTGTAACCCTTGGACCTTCTTATTGACGATGAAACACAGAAATTGCATCCGAATGTAATACAAAAGGCACAATGCTAACTTAAGTACAAGAGGACCGACACTCTCACTTTCTATGATATGAACCTCTCCTGTGAGTCCAGTTTTAGATTCTGATGCTTCACATCAGGTTTACTCTATCCCTTGGACCTTCTTATTGACGATGATACACAGAAATCGCATCCGAATATAATACAATAGTCACAATGCCGACTTTAGTACAAGAGGACTGATACTCTCACTTTCTATGATATGAACCTCTCCTGTGAGTCAAGTTTTAGATTCCGATGCTTCACTTCAGGTTTACTGTGTCCCTTGGGCCTTCTTATTGACGATGAAACACAGAAGTTGCATCCGAATTTAATACAAACGGCACAATGTCGACTTAAGTACAAGAGGACTGATACTCTCAATTTCTATGATATGAACCTGTCCTGTGAGTCCAGTTTTAGATTCCGATGCTTCACTTCAGGTTTACTGTGTCCCTTGGGCCCTCTTATTGACGATGAAACACAGAAGCTGCATCCAAATTTAATAAAAAAGACACAATGCTGACTTAAGTACAAGAGGACTGACACTATCACTTTCTATCACATGAACCTCTCCTGTGAGTCCGATTTTAGATTCCGATGCTTCACTTAATTTTTACTGTATCCCTTGGTCCTACTAATTAAAGATGAAACACAGAAATTGCATCGGTATTTAATACAAAAGGCACATTGCCGACTTCAGTACAAGAGGACTGACACTCTCACTTTCTATGATATGAACCTCTCCTGTGTGTCGAGTTTTAGATTCCGATGCTTCACTTCAGGTGTACTGTAACGCTTGGACCTTCTTATTGACGATGAAACACAGAAATTGCATCCGAATTTAATACAAAAGGCAGAATGCAGACATAAGTACAAGAGGACTGACACTCTCACTTTCTATGATATGAACCTCTCCTGTGAGTCCAGTTTTAGATTCCGATGCTTCACTTCAGGATTACTGTATCCCTTGGACCTTCTTATTGACGTTGAAACACAGAAATTGCAACCGACTGTAATACAAAAGTCACAATGCTAACTTATGGACAAGAGGACCAACCCTCTCACTTTCTATGATATGAACCTCTCCTGTGAGTCCAGTTTTAGATTCCGATGCTTCACTTCAGGTTTACTAAATCCCTTGGTCCTTCTTATTGACGATGAAACACAGAAATTGCATCCGAATTTAATACAAAATGCACAATGTCGACTTAAGTACAAGAGGACTGATACTCTCACTTTCTATGGTATGAAAATCTCCTGTGAGTCCAGTTTTAGATTCCGATGCTTCACTTCAGGTTTACTGAGTCCCTTGGGCCTTCTTATTGACGATGAAACACAGAAGTTGCATCCGAATTTAATACAAAAGGCACAATGCCGACTTAAGAACAAGAGGACTGACACTCTCACTTTTTATGATATGAAACTCTCCTGAGAGTCCAGTTTAGATTCCGATGCTTCACTTCAGGTTTACTGTATCCCTTTGACCTTCTTATTGACGATGAAACACAGAAATTGCATCCGAATTTATTACAAAAGTCAGAATGTCGACTTAAGTACAAGAGGACTTATACTCTCACTTTCTATGATATGAACCTCTCCTGTGAGTCCAGTTTTAGATTCCGATGCTTCACTTCAGGTTTACTGTGTCCCTTGGGCCTTCTTATTGACGATGAAACACAGAAGTGGCATCCGAATTTAATACAAAAGGCACAATGCCGACTTAAGGGCAAGAGGACTGACACTCTCACTTTTTATGATATGAACCTGTCCTGAGAGTCCAGTTTAGATTCCGATGCTTCACTTCAGGTTTACTGTATCCCTTGGACCTTCTTGTTGACGATCAAACACAGAAATTGCATCCGAATTTAATACAAAAGGCACAATGCCGACTTAAGTGCAAGAGGACTGACACTCTCACTTTCTATGATATGAACCTCTCCTGTGAGTCCGGTTTTAGATTCCGATGCTTCACTTCAGGTTCATTGTATCCCTTGGACCTTCTTATTGACGATGAAACACACAAATTGCATACGAATGTAATACAAAAGGCACAATGCTAACTTAGGTACAAGAGGACCGACACTCTCACTTTCTATGATATGAACCTCTCCGGTGAGTCCAGTTTTAGATTCCGATGCTTCACTTCAGGTTTACTCTATCCCTTGGACCTTCTTATTGACGATGAACCACAGAAATTGCATCCGAATTTAATACAAAAGGCACAATGCCGATTTTAGTACAAGAGGACTGACACTCTGACTTTCTATGATATGTACCTAACCTGTGAGTCCAGTTTTAGATTCCAATGCTTCACTTCAGGTTTACTGTATCCCTTGGACCTTCTTATTGACGATGAAACACAGAAGTTGCATCCGAATTTAATACAAAACGCACAATGCCGACTTAAATTCAAGAGGACTGACACTCTTACTTTCAATTATATGAACCTGTCCTGTGAGTCCACTTTTAGATTCCGATGCTTCACTTCAGGTTTACTGTATCCCTTGGACCTTCTTATTGACGATGAAACACAGAAATGGCATCCGAATTTAATACAAAAGTCACAATGCCGGCTTAAGTACAAGTGGACTGACACTCTCACTTTGTACGATATGAACCTCTCCTGTGAGGCCAGTTTCAGATTCCGAAGCTTCACTTCAGGTTTACTGTATCCCTTGGCCCTTCTTATTAAAGATGAAACACAGAAATTGCATCCGAATTTAATACAAAAGGCACAATGCCGACTTCAGTACAAGAGGACTGACACTCTCACTTTCGATGATATGAACCCCTCCTGTGAGTCCAGTTTTAGAATCCGATGCTTCACTTCAGGATTACTGTATCCCATGTACCTTCTTATTGACGATGAAACACAGAAATGGCATCCGAATTTAATACAAAAGGCACAATGTCGACTTAAGTAAAAGAGGACTGATACTCTCACTTTGTATGATATGAACCTCTCCTGTGCGTCCAGTTCTAGATTCCGATGCCTCACTTCAGGTTAACTGTATCCCTTGGACCTTCTTATTGACGATGAAACACAGAAATTGCATCCGAATTTAATACAAAAGTCACAATGCCGGCTTATGTACAAGTGGACTGGCACTCTCACTTTGTACGATATGAATCTCTCCTGTGAGTCCAGTCTTAGATTCCGATGCTTCACTTCAGGTGTACTGTAACCCTTGGACCTTCTTATTGACGATGAAACACAGAAATTGCATCCGAAATTAATACAAAAGGCACAATGCCAATTTAAGTACAAGAGGACTTACACACTCACTTTCTATGACATGAACCTCTCCTGTGAGTTCAGTTCTAGATTCCGATGCTTCACTTCAGGTTTACTGTATCCCTTGGACCTTCTTATTGACGATGAAACACAGAAATTGCATCCGAATTTAATACAAAATTCACATTGCCGGCTTAAGTACAAGTGGACTGACACTCTCACTTTGTACGATATGAATCTCTCCTGTGAGTCCAGTTTTAGATTCCGATGCTTCACTTCAGGTGTACTGTAACCTTTGGAACTTCTTATTGACGATGAAACACAGAAATTGCATCCGAATTTAATACAAAAGGCACAATGCCGACTTAAGTACAAGAGGACTGACACGCACACTTTCTATGATATGAACCGCTCCTGTGAGTCCAGATTTAGATTCCGATGCTTCACTTCAGGTTTACTGTATCCCTTGGACCTTCTTATTGACGATCAAACACAGAAATTGCATCCGAATTAATTACAAAGGGCACAATACAGACTTATGTACAAGAGGATTGACACTCTCACTTTCTATGAATGAACCTCTCCGGTGAGTCCAGTTTTAGATGCCGATGCCTCACTTCAGGTTTACTGTATCCCTGGGACATTCTTATTGACGATGAAACACAGAAATTGCATCCGAATTTAATACAAAAGGCACAATGTCGACTTAAGTACAAGAGGACTGATACTCTCACTTTCTATGATATGAACCTCTCCTATGAGTCCAGTTCTAGATTCCGATGCCTCACTTCAGGTTAACTGTATCCCTTGGAACTTCTTATTGACGATGAAACACAGAAATTGCATCCGAATTTAATACAAAAGTCACAATGCCGGCTTATGTACAAGTGGACTGGCACTCTCACTTTGTACGATATGAATCTCTCCTGTGAGTCCAGTTTTAGATTCCGATGCTTCACTTCAGGTGTACTGTAACCCTTGGACCATCTTATTGACCATGAAACACAGAAATTGCATTCGAATTTAATACAAAAGGCACAATGCCGACTTAAGTACAAGAGGACTGACACTCTCACTTTCTATGATATGAACCTCTCCTGTGAGTCCAGTTTTAGATTCCGGTGCTTCACTTCAGGTTTACTGTGTTCCTTGGACATTCTTATTGACGATGAAAAACAGAAATTGCATCCGAATTTACTACAAAAGACACAATGCCGACTTACGTAGAAGAGGACTGACACTCTCACTTTCTATGATATGAACCTCTCCTGTGTGTCCCGTTTTAGATTCCGATGCTTCACTTCAGGTTAACTGTTTCCCTTGGACTTTCTTATTGACGATGAAACACAGAAATTGCATCCGAATTTAATACAAAAGTCACAATGCTGACTTAAGTACAAGAGGACTGACACCCCCACTTTCTATGATATGAACCTCTCCTGTGAGTCCAGATTTAGATTCCGATGCTTCACCTCAGGTTTACTGTATCCCTTGGACCTTCTGATTGACGATGAAACACAGAAATTGCATCCGAAATTAATAAAAAAGGCACAATGCCAATTTAAGTACAAGAGGACTCACACACTCACTTTCTATGATATGAACCTCTCCTGTGAGTTCAGTTCTAGATTCCGATGCTTCACTTCAGGTTTACTGTATCCCTTGGACCTTCTTATTGACGATGAAACACTGAAATTGCATCCGAATTTAATAAAAAATTCACAATGCCGGCTTAAGTACAAGTGGACTGACACTCTCACTTTGTACGATATGAATCTCTCCTGTGAGTCCAGTTTTAGATTCCGATGCTTCACTTCAGGTGTACTGTAACCCTTGGACCTTCTTATTGACGATGAGACACAGAAATTGCATCCGAATGTAACACAAAAGGCACAATGCTAACTTAAGTACAAGAGGACCGACACTCTCACTTTCTATGATATGAACCTCTCCTGTGAGTCCAGTTTTAGATTCTGATGCTTCACTTCAGGTTTACTGTATCCTTTGGACCTTCTTATTAACGATGAAACACAGAAATTGCATCCGAATTTAGTACAAAGGGCATTATGCCGACTTAAGTACAAGAGGACTGACACTCTCACTTTCTATGATATGAACCTCTCCTGTGAGTCCAGTTTTAGATTCCAATGCTTCACTTCAGGTTTACTGTATCCCTTGGACCTTCTTATTGACGATGAAACACAGAAATTGCATCCGAATTTAATACAAAAGGCACAATGCCGACTTAAGTACTTGAGGACTGACACTCTCACTTTCTATGATATGAACCTCTCCTGTGAGTCCAGTTTTAGATTCCGATGCTTCACTTCAGGTGTACTGTAACCCTTGGACCTTCTTATTGACGATGAAACACAGAAATTGCATCCGAATGTAATACAAAAGGCACAATGCAAACTTAAGTACAAGAGGACCGACACTCTCACTTTCTATGATATGAACCTCTCCTGTGAGTCCAGTTTTAGATTCTGATGCTTCACTTCAGGTTTACTCTATCCCTTGGACCTTCTTATTGACGATTAAACACAGAAATTGCATCCGAATATAAGACAATAGTCACAATGCCGACTTTAGTACAAGAGGACTGATACTCTCACTTTCTATGATATGAACCTCTCCTGTGAGTCAAGTTTTAGATTCCGATGCTTCACTTCAGGTTTACTGTGTCCCTTGGGCCTTCTTATTGACGATGAAACACAGAAGTTGCATCCGAATTTAATACAAAAGGCACAATGTCGACTTAAGTTCAAGAGGACTGAAACTCTATCTTTCTATGATATGAACCTCTCCTGTGAATCCAGTTTTAGATTCCGATGCTTCACTTCAGGTTTACTCTATCCCTTGGACCTTCTTATTGACGATGTAACACAGAAATTGCATCCGAATTTAATATAAAAGTCAAAAAGCCGACTTTAGTACAAGAGGACTGACACTCGTACTTTCTATGATATGAACCTCTCCTGTGAGTCCAGTTTTAGATTCCGATGCTTCACTTCAGGTTTACTGTATCCCTTGGACCTTCTTACTGACGATGAAACACAGAAATGGCATCCGAATTTAATACAAAGGTCACAATGCCGACTTAAGTACAAGAGGACTGACACCCTCAATTTCTATGATATGAACCTCTCCTGTGAGTCCAGTTTCAGATTCCGATGCTTCACTTCAGGTTTACTGTATCCCTCGGACCTTCTTATTGACGATGAAACACAGAAATTGCATCCGAATTTAATACAAAAGGCACAATGCCGACTTAAGTACAAGAGGACTCACACACTCACTTTCTATGATATGATTCTCTCCTGTGAGTCCAGTTCTAGATTCCGATGCTTCACTTCAGGTTTACTGTATCCCTTGGACCTACTTATTAACGATGAAACACAGAAATTGCATCCGAATTTAATACAAAGGGCACAATGCCGACTTAAGTACAAGAGGACTGACACTCTCACTTTCTATGATATGATCCTCTCCTGTGAGTCCAGTTTTAGATTCCGATGCTTCACTTCAGGTTCATTGTATCCCTTGGACCTTCTTATTGACGATGAAACACAGAAATTGCATCCGAATGTAATAAAAAAGGCACAATGCTAACTTAAGTACAAGAGAACCGACACTCTCACTTTCTATGATGTGAACCTCTCCTGTGAGTCCAGTTTTAGATTCCGATGCTTCACTTCAGGTTTACTGTATCCCTTGGACCTTCTTATTGACGATGAAACACAGAAATTGCATCCAAATTTAATACAAAAGTCACAATGCCGATTTTAGTACAAGAGGACTGACACTCTCACTTTCTATGATTTGAACCTCTCCTGTGAGTCCAGTTTTAGATTCCGATGCTTCACTTCAGGTTTAATGTATCCCTTGGACCTTCTTATTGACGATGAAACACAGAAATGGCATCCGAATTTAATACAAAAGGCACAATGTCGACCGATGTACAAGAGGACTGATACTCTCACTTTCTATGATATGAACTTCTCCTGTGAGTCCAGTTTGTGATTCCGATGCTTCACTTCAGGTTTACTGTATCCCTTGGACCTTCTTATTGACGATGAAACACAGAAATTGCATCCGAATTTAATACAAAAGTCACAATGCCGACTTAAGTACAAGAGGACAGACACTATCACTTTCTATGATATGAACATCTCCTGTGAGTCCAGTTTTAGATTCAGATGCTTCACTTAGGGTTTACTGTATCCCTTGGCCCTTCTTATTAAAGATGAAACACAGAAATTGCATCCGAACTTAATACAAAAGGCACAATGCCGACCTAAGTACAAGAGGACTGACACTCTCACTTTTTATGTAATGAACCTCTCCTGAGAGACCAGTTTAGATTCCGATGCTTCACTTCAGGTTTACTGTATCCCTTTGACCTTCTTATTGACGATGAAACACAGAAATTGCATCCGAATTTAATACAAATGCACAATGTCGACTTCAGTACAAGAGGACTGATACTCTCACTTTCTATGATATGAACCACTCCTGTGAGTCCAGTTTTAGATTCCGATGCTTCATTGCAGGTTTACTGTGTCCCTTGGGCCTTCTTATTGACGATGAAACACAGAAGTTGCATCCGAATTTAATACAAAAGGCACAATGTCGACTTAAGTACAAGAGGACTGACACTTTTACTTTTTATGATATGAACCTCTGCTGAGAGTCCAGTTTAGATTCCGATGCTTCACTTCAGGTTTACTGTATACCTTGGACCTTCTTATTGACGTTGAAACACAGAATTTGAATCCGAAATTAATACAAAGGGCACAATGCCGTCTTAAGTACAAGACGATTGACACTCTCACTTTCTATGAATGAACCTCTCCGGTGAGTCCAGTTTTAGATGCCGATGCCTCTCTTCAGGTTTACTGTATCCCTGGGACCTTCTTATTGACGATGAAACACAGAAAATGCTTCCGAATTTAATACAAAAGGCACAATGCCGACTTAAGTACAAGAGGACTGACACTCTCACTTTCTATGATATGAACCTCTCCTGTGAGTCCAGTTCTAGATTCCGATGCTTCACTTCAGGTTTACTGTATCCCTTGGACCATCATATTGACGATGACACACAGAAATTGCATCCGAATTTAATACAAAAGTCACAATGCCGGCTTAAGTAAAAGTGGACTGACACTCTCACTTTGTACGATATGATCCTCTCCTGTGAGTCCAGTTTTAGATTCCGATGCTTCACTTAGGGTTTACTGTATCCCTTGGCCCTTCTTATTAACGATGAAACACAGAAATTGCATCCGAATTTAATACAAAGGGCATTATGCCGATAAGTACAAGAGGACTGACACTCTCACTTTCTATGATATGAACCTCTCCTGTGAGTCCAGTTTTAGATTCCAATGCTTCACTTCAGGTTTACTGTATCCCTTGGACCTTCTTATTGACGATGAAACACAGAAATTGCATCAGAATTTAATACAAAAGGCACAATGCCGACTTAAGAACTTGAGGACTGACACTCTCACTTTCTATGATATGAACCTCTAATGTTAGTCCAGTTTTAGATTCCGATGCTTCACTTCAGGTGTACTGTAACCCTTGACCTTCTTATTGACGATGAAACTCAGAAATTGCATCCGAATGTAATACAAAAGGCACAATGCTAACTTAAGTACAAGAGGACCGACTCTCTCACTTTCTATGATATGAACCTCTCCTGTGAGTCCAGTTTTAGATTCCGATGCTTCACTTCAGGTTTACTCTATCCCTTGGACCTTCTTATTGACGATGAAACACAGAAATTGCATCCGAATTTAATATAAAAGTCACAATGCCGACTTTAGTACAAGAGGACTGACACTCTTACTTTCTATGATATGAACCTCTCCTGTGAGTCCATTTTTTGATTCCGATGCTTCACTTCAGGTTTACTGTATCCCTTGGACCTTCTTATTGACGATGAAACACAGAAATGGCATCCGAATTTAATACAAAGGTCACAATGCCGACTTCAGTACAAGAGGACTGACACCCTCACATTCTATGATATGAACCTCTCCTGTGAGTCCAGTTTTAGATTCCGATGCTTCACTTCAGGTTTACTGTATCCCTTGGACCTTCTTATTGACGATGAAACACAGAAATTGCATCCGAATTTAATACAAAAGGCACAATGCCGACTTAAGTACAAGAGGACTCACACACTCACTTTCTATGATATGATTCTCTCCTGTGAGTCCAGTTCTAGATTCCGATGCTTCACTTCAGGTTTACTGTATCCCTTGGACCTATTTGTTAACGATGAAACACAGAAATTGCATCCGAATTTAATACAAAGGGCACAATGCCGACTTAAGTACAAGAGGATTGACACTCTCACTTTCTTTGAATGAACCTCTCCGGTGAGTCCAGTTTTAGATGCCGATGCCTCACTTCAGGTTTACTGTATCCCTGGGACCTTCTTATTGACGATGAAACACAGATATTGCATCCGAATTTAATACAAAAGTCACAATGCCGATTTTAGTACAATAGGACTGACAATCTCACTTTCTATGATTTGAACCTCTCCTTTGAGTCCAGTTTTAGATTCCGATGCTTCACTTCAGGTTTAATGTATCCCTTGGACCTTCTTATTGACGATGAAACACAGAAATGGCATCCGAGTTTAATACATAAGGCACAATGTCGACTTATGTACAAGAGGACTGATACTCTCACTTTCTATGATATGAACTTCTCCTGTGAGTCCAGTTTTAGATTCCGATGCTTCACTTCAGGTTTACTGTGTCCCTTGGGCCTTCTTATTGACGATGAAACACAGAAGTGGCATCCGAATTGAATACAAAAGGCACAATGCGGACTTAAGTACAAGAGGACTGACACTCTCACTTTTTATGATATGAACCTCTCCTGAGAGTCCAGTTTATATTCCGATGCTTCACTTCAGGTTTACTGTATCCCTTGGACCTTCTTATTGACGATGAAACACAGAAATTCCATCCGAATTTAATTCAAAGGTCACAATGCCGACTTAAGAACAAGAGGACTGACACTCTCACTTTCTATGATATAAACCTCTCCTGTGAGTCCAGTTTGAGATACCGATGCTTCACTTCAGGTTTACTGTATCCCTTGGACCTTCTTATTGACGATGAAACACAGAAATTGCATCCGAATTTAATACAAAAGTCACAATGCCGGCTTAAGTACAAGAGGACAGACACTATCACTTTCTATGATACGAACATCTCCTGTGAGTCCAGTTTTAGATTCCGATGCTTCACTTAGGGTTACTGTATCCCTTGGCCCTTCTTATTAAAGATGAAACACAGAAATTGCATCCGAATTTAATACAAAATGCACAATGCCGACCTAAGTAAAAGAGGACTGACACTCTCACTTTTTATGATATGAACCTCTGCTGAGAGTCCAGTTTCGATTCCCATGCTTCACTTCAGGTTTACTGTATCCCTTTGACCTTCTTATTGACGATGAAACACAGAAATTGCATCCGAATTTAATACAAAAGGCACAATGTCGACTGAAGTACAAGAGGACTGATACTCTCACTTTCTATGATATGAACCACTCCTATGAGTCCAGTTTTAGATTCCGATGCTTCACTGCTGGTTTACTGTGTCCCTTGGGCCTTCATATTGACGATGAAACACAGAAGTTGCATCCGATTTTAATACAAAAGGCACAATGTCGACTTAAGTACAAGAGGACAGACACATTTACTTTTTATGATCTGAACCTCTGCTGAGAGTCCAGTATAGATTCCGATGCTTCACTTCAGGTTTACTGTATCCCTTGGACCTTCTTATTGACGATGACACACAGAAGTTGCATCCGAATTAAGTACAAAAGTCACAATGCCGACTTAAGTACAAGAGGACTGACACTATCACTTTCTATGATATGAACATCTCATGTGAGTTCAGTTTTAGATTCCGATGCTTCACTTAGGGTTTACTGTATCCCTTGGCCCGTCTTATTAAAGATGAAACACAGAAATTGCATCCGAATTTAATACAAAATGCACAATGCCGACTTCAGTACAAGAGGACTGACACTCTCACTTTCGATGATATGAACCTATCCTGTGAGTCCAGTTTTAGATTCCGATTCTTCACTTCTGGATTACTGTATCCCATGGACCTTCTTATTGACGATGAAACACAGAAATTGCATCCGAATTTAATACAAAAGTCACAATGCCGTTTTTAGTACAATAGGACTGACAATCTCACTTTCTATGATTTGAACCTCTCCTTTGAGTCCAGTTTTAGATTCCGATGCTTCACTTCAGGTTTAATGTATCCCTTGGACCTTCTTATTGACGATGAAACACAGAAATGGCATCCGAATTTAATACAAAAGGCACAATGTCGACTTATGTACAAGAGGACTGATACTCTCACTTTCTATGATATGAACTTCTCCTGTGAGTCCAGTTTTAGATTCCGATGCTTCACTTCAGGTTTACTGTGTCCCTTGGGCCTTCTTATTGACGATGAAACACAGAAGTGGCATCCGAATTGAATACAAAAGGCACAATGCGGACTTAAGTACAAGAGGACTGACACTCTCACTTTTTATGATATGAACCTCTCCTGAGAGTCCAGTTTATATTCCGATGCTTCACTTCAGGTTTACTGTATCCCTTGGACCTTCTTATTGACGATGAAACACAGAAATTCCATCCGAATTTAATTCAAAGGTCACAATGCCGACTTAAGAACAAGAGGACTGACACTCTCACTTTCTATGATATAAACCTCTCCTGTGAGTCCAGTTTGAGATACCGATGCTTCACTTCAGGTTTACTGTATCCCTTGGACCTTCTTATTGACGATGAAACACAGAAATTGCATCCGAATTTAATACAAAAGTCACAATGCCGGCTTAAGTACAAGAGGACAGACACTATCACTTTCTATGATACGAACATCTCCTGTGAGTCCAGTTTTAGATTCCGATGCTTCACTTAGGGTTACTGTATCCCTTGGCCCTTCTTATTAAAGATGAAACACAGAAATTGCATCCGAATTTAATACAAAATGCACAATGCCGACCTAAGTAAAAGAGGACTGACACTCTCACTTTTTATGATATGAACCTCTGCTGAGAGTCCAGTTTCGATTCCCATGCTTCACTTCAGGTTTACTGTATCCCTTTGACCTTCTTATTGACGATGAAACACAGAAATTGCATCCGAATTTAATACAAAAGGCACAATGTCGACTGAAGTACAAGAGGACTGATACTCTCACTTTCTATGATATGAACCACTCCTATGAGTCCAGTTTTAGATTCCGATGCTTCACTGCTGGTTTACTGTGTCCCTTGGGCCTTCTTATTGACGATGAAACACAGAAGTTGCATCCGATTTTAATACAAAAGGCACAATGTCGACTTAAGTACAAGAGGACAGACACATTTACTTTTTATGATCTGAACCTCTGCTGAGAGTCCAGTATAGATTCCGATGCTTCACTTCAGGTTTACTGTATCCCTTGGACCTTCTTATTGACGATGACACACAGAAGTTGCATCCGAATTAAGTACAAAAGTCACAATGCCGACTTAAGTACAAGAGGACTGACACTATCACTTTCTATGATATGAACATCTCATGTGAGTTCAGTTTTAGATTCCGATGCTTCACTTAGGGTTTACTGTATCCCTTGGCCCGTCTTATTAAAGATGAAACACAGAAATTGCATCCGAATTTAATACAAAATGCACAATGCCGACTTCAGTACAAGAGGACTGACACTCTCACTTTCGATGATATGAACCTATCCTGTGAGTCCAGTTTTAGATTCCGATTCTTCACTTCTGGATTACTGTATCCCATGGACCTTCTTATTGACGATGAAACACAGAAATTGCATCCGAATTTAATACAAAAGTCACAATGCCGTTTTTAGTACAATAGGACTGACAATCTCACTTTCTATGATTTGAACCTCTCCTTTGAGTCCAGTTTTAGATTCCGATGCTTCACTTCAGGTTTAATGTATCCCTTGGACCTTCTTATTGACGATGAAACACAGAAATGGCATCCGAATTTAATACAAAAGGCACAATGTCGACTTATGTACAAGAGGACTGATACTCTCACTTTCTATGATATGAACTTCTCCTGTGAGTCCAGTTTTAGATTCCGATGCTTCACTTCAGGTTTACTGTGTCCCTTGGGCCTTCTTATTGACGATGAAACACAGAAGTGGCATCCGAATTCAATACAAAAGGCACAATGCGGACTTAAGTACAAGAGGACTGACACTCTCACTTTTTATGATATGAACCTCTCCTGAGAGTCCAGTTTATATTCCGATGCTTCACTTCAGGTTTACTGTATCCCTTGGACCTTCTTATTGACGATGAAACACAGAAATTGCATCCGAATTTAATACAAAGGTCACAATGCCGACTTAAGAACAAGAGGACTGACACTCTCACTTTCTATGATATAAACCTCTCCTGTGAGTCCAGTTTGAGATACCGATGCTTCACTTCAGGTTTACTGTATCCCTTGGACCTTCTTATTGACGATGAAACACAGAAATTGCATCCGAATTTAATACAAAAGTCACAATGCCGGCTTAAGTACAAGAGGACAGACACTATCACTTTCTATGATACGAACATCTCCTGTGAGTCCAGTTTTAGATTCCGATGCTTCACTTAGGGTTTACTGTATCCCTTGGCCCTTCTTATTAAAGATGAAACACAGAAATTGCATCCGAATTTAATACAAAATGCACAATGCCGACCTAAGTAAAAGAGGACTGACACTCTCACTTTTTATGATATGAACCTCTGCTGAGAGTCCAGTTTCGATTCCCATGCTTCACTTCAGGTTTACTGTATCCCTTTGACCTTCTTATTGACGATGAAACACAGAAATTGCATCCGAATTTAATACAAAAGGCACAATGTCGACTGAAGTACAAGAGGACTGATATTCTCACTTTCCATGATATGAACCACTCCTATGAGTCCAGTTTTAGATTCCGATGCTTCACTGCTGGTTTACTGTGTCCCTTGGGCCTTCTTATTGACGATGCAACACAGAAGTTGCATCCGAATTTAATACAAAAGGCACAATGTCGACTTAAGTACAAGAGGACAGACACATTTACTTTTTATGATCTGAACCTCTGCTGAGAGTCCAGTATAGATTCCGATGCTTCACTTCAGGTTTACTGTATCCCTTGGACCTTCTTATTGACGATGACACACAGAAATTGCATCCGAATTTAATACAAAAGTCACAATGCCGACTTAAGTACAAGAGGACTGACACTATCACTTTCTATGATATGAACATCTCCTGTGAGTTCAGTTTTAGATTCCGATGCTTCACTTAGGGTTTACTGTATCCCTTGACCCGTCTTATTAAGATGAAACACAGAAATTGCATCCGAATTTAATACAAAATGCACAATGCCGACTTCAGTACAAGAGGACTGACACTCTCACTTTCGATGATATGAACCTATCCTGTGAGTCCAGTTTTAGATTCCGATTCTTCACTTCTGGATTACTGTATCCCATGGACCTTCTTATTGACGATGACACACAGAAATTGCATCCGAATTTAATACAAAAGTCACAATGCAGACTTAAATACAAGAGGACTGTCACTCTCACTTTCTATGACATGATTCTCTCCTCTGAGTCCAGTTCTAGATTCCGATGCTTCACTTCAGGATTACTGTATCTCTTGGACCTTCTTATTAACGATGAAACACAGAAATTGCATCCGAATTTAATACAAAGTGCACAATGCCGTCTTAAGTACAAGAGGATTGACACTCTCACTTTCTATGAATGAACCTCTCCGGTGAGTCCAGTTTTAGATTCCGATGCCTCACTTCAGGTTTACTGTATCCGTGGGACCTTCTTATTGACGATGAAACACAGAAATTGCATCCGAATTTAATACAAAAGGCACAATGCCGACTTAAGAACAAAAGGACTGACACTCTCACTTTCTATGATATGAACCTCTCCTGTGAGTCCAGTTTTAGATTCCGATGCTTCACTTCAGGTTCATTGTATCCCTTGGACCTTCTTATTGACGATGAAACACAGAAATTGCATCCGAAAGTAATACAAAAGGCACAATGCTAACTTAAGTACAAGAGGACCGACACTCTCACTTTCTATGATATGAACCTCTCCTGTGAGTCCAGTTTTAGATTCTGATGCTTCACTTCAGGCTTACTCTATCCCTCGGACCTTCTTATTGTCGATGAAACACAGAAATTGCATCCGAATATAATACAATATTCACAATGCCGACTTTAGTACAAGAGGACTGATACTCTCACTTTCTATGATATGAACCTCTCCTGTGAGTCAAGTTTTAGATTCCGATGCTTCACTTCAGGTTTACTGTGTCCCTTGGGCCTTCTTATTGACGATGAAACACAGAAGTTGCATCCGAATTTAATACAAAATTCACAATGTCGACTTAAGTACAAGAGGACTGTTACTCTCACTTTCTATGATATGAACCTCTCCTGTGAGTCCAGTTTTAGATTCCGATGCTTCACTTCGGGTTTACTCTATCCCTTGGACCTTCTTATTGACGATGAAACACAGAAATTGCATCCGAATTTAATATAGAAGTCACAATGCCGACTTTAGTACAAGAGGACTGATACTCTCACTTTCTATATGAACCTCTCCTGTGAGTCAAGTTTTAGATTCCGATGCTTCACTTCAGGTTTACTGTGTCCCTTGGGCCTTCTTATTGACGATGAAACACAGAAGTTGCATCCGAATTTAATACAAAAGGCACAATGTCGACTTAAGTACAAGAGGACTGTTACTCTCACTTTCTATGATATGAACCTCTCCTGTGAGTCCAGTTTTCGATTCCGATGCTTCACTTCAGGTTTACTCTATCCCTTGGACCTTCTTATTGACGATGAAACACAGAAATTGCATCCGAATTCAATATAAAAGTCACAATGCCGACTTTAGTACAAGAGGACTGACACTCTTACTTTCTATGATATGAACCTCTCCTGTGAGTCCAGTTTTAGATTCCGATGCTTCACTTCAGGTTTACTGTATCCCTTGGACCTTCTTATTGACGATGAAACACAGATATGGCATCCGAATTTAATACAAAGGTCACAATGCCGACTTAAGTACAAGAGGACTGACACCCTCACTTTCTATGATATGAACCTCTCCTGTGAGTCCAGTTTTAGATTCCGATGTTTCACTTCAGGTCTACTGTATCCCTTGGACCTTCTTATTGACGATGAAACACAGAAATTGCATCCGAATTTAATACAAAAGGCACAATGTCTACTTAAGTACAAGAGGACTCACACACTCACTTTCTATGATATGATTCTCTCCTGTGAGTCCAGTTCTAGATTCCGATGCTTCACTTCAGGTTTACTGTAACCCTTGGACCTACTTATTAACGATGAAACACAGAAATTGCATCCGAATTTAATACGAAGGGCACAATGCCGATTTAAGTACAAGAGGATTGACACTCTCACTTTCTATGAATGAACCTCTCCGGTGAGTCCAGTTTTAGATGCCGATGCCTCACTTCAGGTTTACTGTATCCCTGGGACCTTCTTATTGACGATGAAACACAGAATTTGCATCCGAATTTAATACAAATGTCACAATGCCGATTTTAGTACAAGAGGACTGACACTGTCACTTTCTATGATTTGAACCTCTCCTGTGAGTCCTGTTTTAGATTCCGATGCTTCACTTCAGGTTTAATGTATCCCTTGGACCTTCTTATTGACGATGAAACACAGAAATGGCATCCGAAT
Organism: Schistocerca serialis cubense; assembly: GCF_023864345.2. NCBI lineage: Eukaryota > Metazoa > Arthropoda > Insecta > Orthoptera > Acrididae > Schistocerca > Schistocerca serialis. The sequence goes on along the minus strand of NC_064647.1, from coordinate 20,159,091 downwards.
TTAATACAAAAGGCACAATGTCGACTTATGTACAAGAGGACTGATACTCTCACTTTCTATGGTATGAACTTCTCCTGTGAGTCCAGTTTTAGATTCCGATGCTTCACTTCAGGTTAACTGTGTCCCTAGGGCCTTCTTATTGACGATGAAACACAGAAGTTGCATCCGAATTTAATACAAAAGGCACAATGCCGACTTAAGTACAAGAGGACTGACACTCTCACTTTTTATGATATGAACCTCTCCTGAGAGTCCAGTTTAGATTCCGATGCTTCACTTCAGGTTTACTGTATCCCTTGGACCTTCTTATTGACGATGAAACACAGATAGTGCATCCGAATTTAATACAAAGGTCACAATGCCGACTTAAGTACAAGAGGACAGACACTCTCAATTTCTATGATATGAACCTCTCCTGTGAGTCCAGTTTGAGATTCCGATGCTTCACTTCAGTTTTACTGTATCCCTTGGACCTTCTTATTGACGATGAAACACAGAAATTGCATCCGAAAGTAATACAAGAGTCACAATGCCGACTTAAGTACAAGAGGACAGACACTATCACTTTCTATGATATGAGCATCTCCTGTGAGTCCTGTTTTAGATTCCGATGCTTCACATAGGGTTTACTGTATCCCTTGGCCCTTCTTATTAAAGATGAAACACAGAAATTGCATCTGAATTTAATACAAAAGGCACAATGCCGACCTAAGTACAAGAGGACTGACACTCTCACTTTTTATGATATGAACCTCTCCTGAGAGTCCAGTTTAGATTCCGATGCTTCACTTCAGGTTGACTGTATCCCTTTGACCTTCTTATTGACGATGAAACACAGAAATTGCATCCGAATTTAATACAAAAGGCACAATGCCGACTTAAGTACAAGAGGACTCACACACTCACTTTCTATGATATGATTCTCTCCTGTGAGTCCAGTTCTAGATTCCGATGCTTCACTTCAGGTTTACTGTATCCCTTGGACCTATTTGTTAACGATGAAACACAGAAATTGCATCCGAATTTAATACAAAGGGCACAATGCCGACTTAAGTACAAGAGGATTGACACTCTCACTTTCTATGAATGAACCTCTCCGGTGAGTCCAGTTTTAGATGCCGATACCTCACTTCAGGTTTACTGTATCCCTGGGACCTTCTTATTGACGATGAAACACAGAAATTGCATCCGAATTTAATACAAAAGTCACAATGCCGATTTTAGTACAATAGGACTGACAATCTCACTTTCTATGATTTGAACCTCTCCTTTGAGTCCAGTTTTAGATTCCGATGCTTCACTTCAGGTTTAATGTATCCCTTGGACCTTCTTATTGACGATGAAACACAGAAATGGCATCCGAATTTAATACAAAAGGCACAATGTCGACTTATGTACAAGAGGACTGATACTCTCACTTTCTATGATATGAACTTCTCCTGTGAGTCCAGTTTTAGATTCCGATGCTTCACTTCAGGTTTACTGTGTCCCTTGGGCCTTCTTATTGACGATGAAACACAGAAGTGGCATCCGAATTTAATACAAAAGGCACAATGCGGACTTAAGTACAAGAGGACTGACACTCTCACTTTTTATGATATGAACCTCTCCTGAGAGTCCAGTTTATATTCCGATGCTTCACTTCAGGTTTACTGTATCCCTTGGACCTTCTTATTGACGATGAAACACAGAAATTACATCCGAATTTAATACAAAGGTCACAATGCCGACTTAAGAACAAGAGGACTGACACTCTCACTTTCTATGATATAAACCTCTCCTGTGAGTCCAGTTTGAGATACCGATGCTTCACTTCAGGTTTACTGTATCCCTTGGACCTTCTTATTGACGATGAAACACAGAAATTGCATCCGAATTAAATACAAAAGTCACAATGCCGGCTTAAGTACAAGAGGACAGACACTATCACTTTCTATGATACGAACATCTCCTGTGAGACCAGTTTTAGATTCCGATGCTTCACTTAGGGTTTACTGTATCCCTTGGCCCTTCTTATTAAAGATGAAACACAGAAATTGCATCCGAATTTAATACAAAATGCACAATGCCGACCTAAGTAAAAGAGGACTGACACTCTCACTCTTTATGATATGAACCTCTGCTGAGAGTCCAGTTTCGATTCCGATGCTTCACTTCAGGTTTACTGTATCCCTTTGACCTTCTTATTGACGATGAAACACAGAAATTGCATCCGAATTTAATACAAAAGGCACAATGTCGACTGAAGTACAAGAGGACTGATACTCTCACTTTCTATGATATGAACCACTCCTATGAGTCCAGTTATAGATTCCGATGCTTCACTGCTGGTTTACTGTGTCCCTTGGGCCTTCTTATTGACGATGAAACACAGAAGTTGCATCCGAATTTAATACAAAAGGCACAATGTCGACTTAAGTACAAGAGGACAGACACATTTACTTTTTATGATCTGAACCTCTGCTGAGAGTCCAGTATAGATTCCGATGCTTCACTTCAGGTTTACTGTATCCCTTGGACCTTCTTATTGACGATGACGCACAGAAATTGCATCCGAATTTAATACAAAAGTCACAATGCCGACTTAAGTACAAGAGGACTGACACTATCACTTTCTATGATATGAACATCTCCTGTGAGTTCCGTTTTAGATTCCGATGCTTCACTTAGGGTTTACTGTATCCCTTGGCCCGTCTTATTAAAGATGAAACACAGAAATTGCATCCGAATTTAATACAAAATGCACAATGCCGACTTCAGTACAAGAGGACTGACACTCTCACTTTCGATGATATGAACCTATCCTGTGAGTCCAGTTTTAGATTCCGATTCTTCACTTCTGGATTACTGTATCCCATGGACCTTCTTATTGACGATGAAACACAGAAATTGCATCCGAATTTAATACAAAAGTCACAATGCCGATTTTAGTACAATAGGACTGACAATCTCACTTTCTATGATTTGAACCTCTCCTTTGAGTCCAGTTTTAGATTCCGATGCTTCACTTCAGGTTTAATGTATCCCTTGGACCTTCTTATTGACGATGAAACACAGAAATGGCATCCGAATTTAATACAAAAGGCACAATGTCGACTTATGTACAGGAGGACTGATACTCTCACTTTCTATGATATGAACTTCTCCTGTGAGTCCAGTTTTAGATTCCGATGATTCACTTCAGGTTTACTGTGTCCCTTGGGCCTTCTTATTGACGATGAAACACAGAAGTGGCATCCGAATTCAATACAAAAGGCACAATGCGGACTTAAGTACAACAGGACTGACACTCTCACTTTTTATGATATGAACCTCTCCTGAGAGTCCAGTTTATATTCCGATGCTTCACTTCAGGTTTACTGTATCCCTTGGACCTTCTTATTGACGATGAAACACAGAAATTGCATCCGAATTTAATACAAAGGTCACAATGCCGACTTAAGGACAAGAGGACTGACACTCTCACTTTCTATGATATAAACCTCTCCTGTGAGTCCAGTTTGAGATACCGATGCTTCACTTCAGGTTTACTGTATCCCTTGGACCTTCTTATTGACGATGAAACACAGAAGTTGCATCCGAATTTAATACAAAAGTCACAATGCTGGCTTAAGTACAAGAGGACAGACACTATCACTTTCTATGATACGAACATCTCCTGTGAGTCCAGTTTTAGATTCCGATGCTTCACTTAGGGTTTACTGTATCCCTTGGCCCTTCTTATTAAAGATGAAACACAGAAATTGCATCCGAATTTAATACAAAATGCACAATGCCGACCTAAGTAAAAGAGGACTGACACTCTCACTTTTTATGATATGAACCTCTGCTGAGAGTCCAGTTTCGATTCCGATGCTTCACTTCAGGTTTACTGTATCCCTTTGACCTTCTTATTGACGATGAAACACAGAAATTGCATCCGAATTTAATACAAAAGGCACAATGTCGACTGAAGTACAAGAGGACTGATACTCTCACTTTCTATGATATGAACCACTCCTATGAGTCCAGTTTTAGATTCCGATGCTTCACTGCTGGTTTACTGTGTCCCTTGGGCCTTCTTATTGACGATGAAACACAGAAGTTGCATCCGAATTTAATACAAAAGGCACAATGTCGACTTAAGTACAAGAGGACAGACACATTTACTTTTTATGATCTGAACCTCTGCTGAGAGTCCAGTATAGATTCCGATGCTTCACTTCAGGTTTACTGTATCCCTTGGACCTTCTTATTGACGATGACACACAGAAATTGCATCCGAAATTAATACAAAAGTCACAATGCCGACTTAAGTACAAGAGGACTGACACTATCACTTTCTATGATATGAACATCTCCTGTGAGTTCAGTTTTAGATTCCGATGCTTCACTTAGGGTTTACTGTATCCCTTGGCCCGTCTTATTAAAGATGAAACACAGAAATTGCATCCGAATTTAATACAAAATGCACAATGCCGACTTCAGTACAAGAGGACTGACACTCTCACTTTCGATGATATGAACCTATCCTGTGAGTCCAGTTTTAGATTCCGATTCTTCACTTCTGGATTACTGTATCCCATGGACCTTCTTATTGACGATGACACACAGAAATTGCATCCGAATTTAATACAAAAGTCACAATGCCGACTTAAATACAAGAGGACTGTCACTCTCACTGTCTATGACATGATTCTCTCCTCTGAGTCCAGTTCTAGATTCCGATGCTTCACTTCAAGTTTACTGTATCCCTTGGACCTTCTTATTAACGATGAAACACAGAAATTGCATCCGAATTTAATACAAAGTGCACAATGCCGTCTTAAGTACAAGAGGATTGACACTCTCACTTTCTATGAATGAACCTCTCCGGTGAGTCCAGTTTTAGATGCCGATGCCTCACTTCAGGTTTACTGTATCCGTGGGACCTTCTTATTGACGATGAAACACAGAAATTGCATCCGAATTTAATACAAAAGGCACAATGCCGACTTAAGTACAAAAGGACTGACACTCTCACTTTCTATGATATGAACCTCTCCTGTGAGTCCAGTTTTAGATTCCGATGCTTCACTTCAGGTTCATTGTATCCCTTGGACCTTCTTATTGACGATGAAACACAGAAATTGCATCCGAATGTAATACAAAAGGCACAATGCTAACTTAAGTACAAGAGGACCGACACTCTCACTTTCTATGATATGAACCTCTCCTGTGAGTCCAGTTTTAGATTCTGATGCTTCACTTCAGGCTTACTCTATCCCTCGGACCTTCTTATTGTCGATGAAACACAGAAATTGCATCCGAATATAATACAATATTCACAATGCCGACTTTAGTACAAGAGGACTGATACTCTCACTTTCTATGATATGAACCTCTCCTGTGAGTCAAGTTTTAGATTCCGATGCTTCACTTCAGGTTTACTGTGTCCCTTGGGCCTTCTTATTGACGATGAAACACAGAAGTTGCATCCGAATTTAATACAAAATTCACAATGTCGACTTAAGTACAAGAGGACTGTTACTCTCACTTTCTATGATATGAACCTCTCCTGTGAGTCCAGTTTTAGATTCCGATGCTTCACTTCGGGTTTACTCTATCCCTTGGACCTTCTTATTGACGATGAAACACAGAAATTGCATCCGAATTTATTATAGAAGTCACAATGCCGACTTTAGTACAAGAGGACTGATACTCTCACTTTCTATATGAACCTCTCCTGTGAGTCAAGTTTTAGATTCCGATGCTTCACTTCAGGTTTACTGTGTCCCTTGGGCCTTCTTATTGACGATGAAACACAGAAGTTGCATCCGAATTTAATACAAAAGGCACAATGTCGACTTAAGTACAAGAGGACTGTTACTCTCACTTTCTATGATATGAACCTCTCCTGTGAGTCCAGTTTTAGATTCCGATGCTTCACTTCAGGTTTACTCTATCCCTTGGACCTTCTTATTGACGATGAAACACAGAAATTGCATCCGAATTCAATATAAAAGTCACAATGCCGACTTTAGTACAAGAGGACTGACACTCTTACTTTCTATGATATGAACCTCTCCTGTGAGTCCAGTTTTAGATTCCGATGCTTCACTTCAGGTTTACTGTATCCCTTGGACCTTCTTATTGACGATGAAACACAGAAATGGCATCCGAATTTAATACAAAGGTCACAATGCCGACTTAAGTACAAGAGGACTGACACCCTCACTTTCTATGATATGAACCTCTCCTGTGAGTCCAGTTTTAGATTCCGATGTTTCACTTCAGGTTAACTGTATCCCTTGGACCTTCTTATTGACGATGAAACACAGAAATTGCATCCGAATTTAATACAAAAGGCACAATGTCGACTTAAGTACAAGAGGACTCACACACTCACTTTCTATGATATGATTCTCTCCTGTGAGTCCAGTTCTAGATTCCGATGCTTCACTTCAGGTTTACTGTAACCCTTGGACCTACTTATTAACGATGAAACACAGAAATTGCATCCGAATTTAATACGAAGGGCACAATGCCGATTTAAGTACAAGAGGATTGACACTCTCACTTTCTATGAATGAACCTCTCCGGTGAGTCCAGTTTTAGATGCCGATGCCTCACTTCAGGTTTACTGTATCCCTGGGACCTTCTTATTGACGATGAAACACAGAAGTTGCATCCGAATTTAATACAAAAGTCACAATGCCGATTTTAGTACAAGAGGACTGACACTGTCACTTTCTATGAATTGAACCTCTCCTGTGAGTCCTGTTTTAGATTCCGATGCTTCACTTCAGGTTTAATGTATCCCTTGGACCTTCTTATTGACGATGAAACACAGAAATGGCATCCGAATTTAATACAAAAGGCACAATGTCGACTTATGTACAAGAGGACTGATACTCTCACTTTCTATGGTATGAACTTCTCCTGTGAGTCCAGTTTTAGATTCCGATGCTTCACTTCAGGTTAACTGTGTCCCTTGGGCCTCCTTATTGACGATGAAACACAGAAGTTGCATCCGAATTTAATACAAAAGGCACAATGCCGACTTAAGTACAAGAGGACTGACACTCTCACTTTTTATGATATGAACCTCTCCTGAGAGTCCAGTTTAGATTCCGATGCTTCACTTCAGGTTTACTGTATCCCTTGGACCTTCTTATTGACGATGAAACACAGAAAGTGCATCCGAATTTAATACAAAGGTCACAATGCCGACTTAAGTACAAGAGGACAGACACTCTCAATTTCTATGATATGAACCTCTCCTGTGAGTCCAGTTTGAGATTCCGATGCTTCACTTCAGGTTTACTGTATCCCTTGGACCTTCTTATTGACGATGAAACACAGAAATTGCATCCGAATTTAATACAAAAGTCACAATGCCGACTTAAGTACAAGAGGACAGACACTATCACTTTCTATGATATGAACATCTCCTGTGAGTCCTGTTTTAGATTCCGATGCTTCACATAGGGTTTACTGTATCCCTTGGCCCTTCTTATTAAAGATGAAACACAGAAATTGCATCCGAATTTAATACAAAAGGCACAATGCCGACCTAAGTACAAGAGGACTGACACTCTCACTTTTTATGATATGAACCTCTCCTGAGAGTCCAGTTTAGATTCCGATGCTTCACTTCAGGTTTACTGTATCCCTTTGACCTTCTTATTGACGATGAAACACAGAAATTGCATCCGAATTTAATACAAAAGGCACAATGCCGAGTTAAGTACAAGAGGACTGATACTCTCACTTTCTATGATATGAACCACTCCTGTGAGTCCAGTTTTAGATTCCGATGCTTCACTGCAGGTTTACTGTGTCCCTTGGGCCTTCTTATTGACGATGAAACACAGAAGTTGCATCCGAATTTAATACAAAAGGCACAATGCCGACTTCAGTACAAGAGGACTGACACTCTCACTTTCGATGATATGAACCTCTCCTGTGAGTCCAGTTTTAGATTCCGATTCTTCACTTCAGGATTACTGTATCCCATGGACCTTCTTATTGACGCTGAAACACAGAAATTGCATCAGAATTTAATACAAAAGTCACAATGCCGACTTAAGTACAAGAGGACTGACACTCTCACTTTCTATGATATGATTCTCTCCTGTGAGTCCAGTTCTAGATTCCGATGCTTCACTTCAGGTTTACTGAATCCCTTGGATCTTCTTATTAACGATGAAACACAGAAATTGCATCCGAATTTAATACAAAGGGCACAATGCCGTCTTAAGTACAAGAGGATTGACACTCTCACTTTCTATGAATGAACCTCTCCGGTGAGTCCAGTTTTAGACGCCGATGCCTCACTTCAGGTTTATTGTATCCCTGGGACCTTCTTATTGACGATGAAACACAGAAATTGCATCCGAATTTAATACAAAAGGCACAATGCCGACTTAAGTACAAGAGGACTGACACTCTCACTTTCTATGATATGAACCTCTCCTGTGAGTCCAGTTTTAGATTCCGATGCTTCACTTCAGGTTCATTGTATCCCTTGGACCTCCTTATTGACGATGAAACACAGAAAATGCATCCGAATGTAATACAAAAGGCACAATGCTAACTTAAGTACAAGAGAACCGACACTCTCCCTTTCTATGATATGAACCCCTCCTGTGAGTCCAGTTTTAGATTCCGATGCTTCACTTCAGGTTTGCTGTATCCCTTGGACCTTCTTACTGACGATGAAACACAGAAATCGCATCCGAATTTAATGTAAAAGTCACAATAGCGATTTTAGTACAAGAGGACTGACACTCTCACTTTTTATGATATGAACCTCTCCTGAGAGTCCGGTTTAGATTCCGATGCTTCACTTCAGGTTTTCTGTATCCCTTGGACCTTCTTATTGACGATGAAACACAGAAATTGCATCCGAATTTAATACAAAAGGCACAATGTCGACTTAAGTACAAGAGGACTGATACTCTCACTTTCTATGATATGAACCTCTCCTGTGAGTCCAGTTTTAGATTCCGATGATTCACTTCAGGTTTACTGTGTCCCTTGGGCCTTCTTATTAACGATGAAACACAGAAGTTGCATCCGAATTTAATAGAAAAGGCACAATGCCGACTTAAGTCAAGAGGACTGACGCTCTTACTTTTTATGATATGAACCTCTCCAGAGAGGCCAGTTTAGATTCCGATGCTTCACTTCAGGTTTACTGTATCCCTTGGACCTTCTTATTGACGATGAAACACAGAAATTGCATCCGAATTTTATACAAAGGTCACAATGCCGACTTAAGTACAAGAGGACTGACACTCTCACTTTCTATGATATGAACCCCTCCTGTGAGTCCAGTTCGAGATTCCGATGATTCACTTCAGGTGTACTGTATCCCTTGGACCTTCTTATTGACGATGAAACACAGAAATTGCATCCGAATTTAATATAAAAGTCACAATGCCGACTTAAGTACAAGAGGACTCACACAATCACTTTCTATGATATGATTCTCTCCTGTGAGTCCAGTTCTAGATTCCGATGCTTCACTTCAGGTTTACTGTATCCCTTGGACCTACTTATTAACGATGAAACACAGAAATTGCATCCGAATTTAATACAAAGGGCACAATGCCGACTTAAGTACAAGAGGATTGACACTCTCACTTTCTATGAATGAACCTCTCCGGTGAGTCCAGTTTTAGATGCCGATGCCTCACTTCAGATTTACTGTATCCCTGGGACCTTCTTATTGAAGATGAAACACAGAAATTGTATCCGAATTTAATACAAAAGGCACAATGCCGACTTAAGTACAAGAGGACTGCCACTCTCACTTTCTATGATATGAACCTCTCCTGTGAGTCCAGTTTTGATTCCGATGCTTCACTTCAGGTTCATTGTATCCCTTGGACCTTCTTATTGACGACGAAACACAGAAATTGCATCCGAATGTAAAACAAAAGGCACAATGCTAACTTAAGTACAAGAGAACCGACACTCTCACTTTCTATCATGTGAACCTCTCCTGTGAGTCCAGTTTTAGATTCCGATGCTTCACTTCAGGTTTACTGTATCCCATTGGACCTTCTTATTGACGATGAAACACAGAAATTGCATCCGAATTTAATACAAAAGTCACAATGCCGATTTTAGTACAAGGGGACTAACACTCTCACTTTCTATGATTTGAACCTCTCCTGTGAGTCCAGTTTTAGATTCCGATGCTTCACTTCAGGTTTAATATATCCCTTGGACCTTCTTATTGACGATGAAACACAGAAATGGCATCCGAATTTAATACAAAAGGCACAATGTCGACTTATGTACAAGAGGACTGATACTCTCACTTTCTATGATATGAACTTCTCCTGTGAGTCCAGTTTTAGATTCCGATGCTTCACTTCAGGTTTACTGTGTCCCTTGGGCCTTCTTATTGACGATGAAACACAGAAGTTGCATCCGAATTTAATACAAAAGGCACAATGCCGACTTAAGTACAAGAGGACTGACACTCTCACTTTCTATGATATGAAGCTCTCCTGAGAGTCCAGTTTAGATTCCGATTCTTAACTTCAGGTTTACTGTATCCCTTGGACCTTCTTGTTGACGATGAAACACAGAAATTGCATCCGAATGTAATACAAAAGTCACAATGCCGACTTAAGTACAAGAGGACAGACACTATCACTTTCTATGATATGAACATCTCCTGTGAGTCCAGTTTTAGATTCCGATGCTTCACTTAGGGTTTACTGTATCCCTTGGCCCTTCTTATTAAAGATGAAACACAGAAATTGCATCCGAATTTAATACAAAATACACAATGCCGACCTAAGTACAAGAGGACTGACACTCTCACTTTTTATGATATGATCCTCTCCTGAGAGTCCAGTTTAGATTCTGATTCTTCACTTCAGGTTTACTGTATCCCTTTGACCTTCTTATTGACGATGAAACACAGAAATTGCATCCAAATTTAATACAAAAGGCACAATGTCGACTTAAGTACAAGAGGACTGATACTCTCACTTTCTATGATATGAACCACTCCTGTGAGTCCAGTTTTAGATTCCGATGCTTTACTGCAGGTTTACTGTGTCCCTTGGGCCTTCTTATTGACGATGAAACACAGAAGTTGCATCCGAATTTAATACAAAAGGCACAATGTCGACTTAAGTACAAGAGGACTGACACTTTAACTTTTTATGATATGAACCTCTGCTGAGAGTCGAGTTTATATTCCGATGCTTCACTTCAGGTTTACTGTATCCCTTGGACCTTCTTATTGACGATGAAACACAGAAATTGCATCCGAATTTAATACAAAAGTCACAATGCTGACTTAAGTACAAGAGGACTGACACTATCACTTTCTATGATATGAACATCTCCTGTGAGTCCAGTTTTAGATTCCGATGCTTCACTTAGGGTTTACTGTATCCCTTGGCCCTTCTTATTAAAGATGAAACACAGAAATTGCATCCGAATTTAATACAAAAGGCACAATGCCGACTTCAGTACAAGAGGACTGACACTCTCACTTTCGATGATATGAACCTCTCCTGTGAGTCCAGTTTTAGATTCCGATGCTTCACTTCAGGATTACTGTATCTCATGTACCTTCTTATTGACGATGAAACACAGAAATGGCATCCGAATTTAATACAAAAGGCACAATGACTACTTAAGTACAAGAGGACTGATACTCTCACTTTCTATGATATGAACCTCTCCTGTGGGTCCAGTTCTAGATTCCGATGCTTCACTTCAGGTTTACTGTATCCCTTGGACCTTCTTATTGACGATGAAACACAGAAATTGCATCAGAATGTAATACAAAAGGCACAATGCTAACTTAAGTACAAGAGGACCGACACTCTCACTTTCTATGATATGTACCTCTCCTGTGAGTCCTGTTTTAGATTCTGATGCTTCACTTCAGGTTTACTCAACCCCTTGGACCTTCTTATTGACGATGAAACACAGAAATTGCATCCGAATATAATACAATAGTCACAATGCCGACTTTAGTACAAGAGGACTGATACTCTCACTTTCTATGATATGAACCACTCCTGTGAGTCAAGTTTTAGATTCCGATGCTTCACTTCAGGTTTACTGTGTCCCTTGGGCCTTCTTATTGACGATGAAACACAGAAGTTGCATCCGAATTTAATACAAAAGGCACAATGTCGACTTAAGTACAAGAGGACTGATACTCTCACTTTCTATGATATGAACCTCTCCTGTGAGTCCAGTTTTAGATTCCGATGCTTCACTTCAGGTTTACTCTAACCCCTTGGACCTTCTTATTGACGATGAAACACAGAAATTGCATCCGAATTTAATATAAAAGTCACAATGCCGACTTTAGTACAAGAGGACTGACACTCTTACTTTCTATGATATGAACCTCTCCTGTGAGTCCAGTTTTAGATTCCGATGCTTCACTTCAGGTTTACTGTATCCCTTGGACCTTCTTATTGACGATGAAACACAGAAATGGCATCCGAATTTAATACAAAGGTCACAATGCCGACTTAAGTACAAGAGGACTGACACCCTCACTTTCTATGATATGAACCTCTCCTGTGAGTCCAGTTTTAGATTCCGATGCATCACTTCAGGTTTACTGTATCCCTTTGACCTTCTTATTGACGATGAAACACTGAAATTGCATCCAAATTTAATACAAAAGGCACAATGTCGACTTAAGTACAAGAGGACTGATACTCTCACTTTCTATGATATGAACCACTCCTGTGAGTCCAGTTTTAGATTCCGATGCTTCACTGCAGGTTTACTGTGTCCCTTGGGCCTTCTTATTGACGATGAAACACAGAAGTTGCATCCGAATTTAATACAAAAGGCACAATGTCGACTTAAGTACAAGAGGACTGACACTTTAACTTTTTATGATATGAACCTCTGCTGAGAGTCCAGTTTATATTCCGATGCTTCACTTCAGGTTTACTGTATCCCTTGGACCTTCTTATTGACGATGAAACACAGAAATTGCATCCGAATTTAATACAAAAGTCACAATGCTGACTTAAGTACAAGAGGAATGACACCATCACTTTCTATGATATGAACATCTCCTGTGAGTCCAGTTTTAGATTCCGATGCTTCACTTCAGGATTACTGTATCCCATGTACCTTCTTATTGACGATGAAACACAGAAATGGCATCCGAATTTAATACAAAAGGCACAATGTCTACTTAAGTACAAGAGGACTGATACTCTCACTTTCTATGATATGAACCTCTCCTGTGAGTCCAGTTCTAGATTCCGATGCTTCACTTCAGGTTTACTGTATCCCTTGGACCTTCTTATTGACGATGAAACACAGAAATTGCATCCGAATTTAATACAAAAGTCACAATGCCGGCTTATGTACAAGTGGACTGACACTCTCACTTTGTACGACATGAACCTCTCCTGTGATTCCAGTTTTAGATTCCGATGCTTCACTTCAGGTGTACTGTAACCCTTGGACCTTCTTATTGTCGATGAAACACAGAAATTGCATCCGAATGTAATACAAAAGGCACAATGCTAACTTAAGTACAAGAGGACCGACACTCTCACTTTCTATGATATGAACCTCTCCTGTGAGTCCAGTTTTAGAGTCTGATGCTTCACTTCAGGTTTACTCTACCCCTTGGACCTTCCTATTGACGATGAAACACAGAAATTGCATCCGAATATAATACAATAGTCACAATGCCGACTTTAGTACAAGAGGACTTATACTCTCACTTTCTATGATATGAACCTCTCCTGTGAGTCAAGTTTTAGATTCCGATGCTTCACTTCAGGCTTACTGTGTCCCTTGGGCCTTCTTATTGACGATGAAACACGGAAGTAGCATCCGAATTTAATACAAAAGGCACAATGTCGACTTAAGTACAAGAGGACTGATACTCTCAGTTTCTATGATATGAACCTCTGCTGTGAGTCCAGTTTTAGATTCCGATGCTTCACTTCAGGTTTACTCTAACCCCTTGGACCTTCTTATTGACGATGAAACACAGAAACTGCATCCGAATGTAATATAAAAGTCACAATGCTGACTTTAGTACAAGAGGACTGACACTCTTACTTTCTGTGATATGAACCTCTCCTGTGAGTCCAGTTTTAGATTTTGATGCTTCACTTCAGGTTTACTGTATCCCTTGGACCTTCTTATTGCCAATGAAACACAGAAATGGCATCCGAAATTAATACAAAGGTCACAATGCCGACTTAAGTACAAGAGGACTGACACCCTCACTTTCTATGATATGAACCTCTCCTGTGAGTCCAGTTTTAGATTCCGATGCTTCACTTCAGGTTTACTGTATCCCTTGGACCTTCTTATTGACGATGAATCACAGAAATTGCATCCGAATTTAGTACAAAAGGCACAATGCCGACTTAAGTGCAAGTGGATTGACACTCTCACTTTCTATGAATGAACCTCTCCGGTGAGTCCAGTTTTAGATGCCGATGCCTCACTTCAGGTTTACTGTATCCCTGGGACCTTCTTATTGACGATGAAACACAGAAATTGCATCCGAATTTAATACAAACGTCACAACGCCGATTTAAGTACAAGAGGACTGACACTCTCACTTTCTATGATGTAAACCCCTCCTGTGAGTCCAGTTTTAGATTCCGATGCTTCACTTCAGGTTTACTGTATCCCTTGGACCTTTTTATTGACGATGAAACACAGAAATCGCATCCGGATTTAATACAAGAGGCACAATGCCGACTTATGTACAAGAGGACTGACACTCTCACTTTCTATGATATGAACCTCTTCTGTGATCCTGTTTTAGATTCCGATGCTTCACTTCAGGTTTCCTGTATACTTTCGACCGTCTTATTGACGATGAAACACAGAAATTGCACCCGAATTTAATACAAAAGTCACAATGCCGACTTAAATACAAGAGGACTGACACTCTCACTTTCTATGATATGAAACTCTCCTGTGAGTCCAGTTTTAGATTCCGATGCTTCACTTCAGGTTTACTGTATCCCTTGGACCTCCTTATTGACGATGAAACACAGAAATTGCATCCGAATTTAATACAATAGTCACAATGCCGACTTAAGTACAAGAGGACTGACACTCTCACCTTCTATGATATGAACCTCTCCTGTGAGTCCAGTTTTAGATTCCGATGCTTCACTTCAGGTTTACTGTATCCCTGGGACCTTCTTATTGACGATGAATTACAGAAATTGCATCCGAATTTAATACAAAATGCGCTATGCCGAATTAAGTCCAAGAGGACTTACGCTCTCACTTTCTATGATATGAACCTCTCCTGTGAGTCAAGTTTTAGATTCCGATGCTTCACTTCAGGTTTACTGTATCCCTTGGACCTTCTTATTGACGATGAAACACAGGAACTGCATCCGAATTTAATACAAAAGACACAATGCCGACTTAAGTACAAGAGGACTGACACTCTCACTTCCTATGATATGAACCTCTCCTGTGAGTCCAGTTTTAGATTCCGATGCTTTACCTTAGGTTTACTGTATCCCTTGGACCTTCTTATTGACGATGAAACACAGAAATTGCATCCGAATTTAATACAAAAGTCACAATGCCGACTTAAGTGCAAGAGGACTGACACCCTCACATTCTATGATATGAACCTCTCCTTTGATTCCAGTTTTAGATTCCGATGCTTCACTTCAGGTTTATTGTATCCCTTGGACCTTCTTATTGACGATGAAACACAGAAATTGCATCCGAATTTAATACAAAAGTCACAAAGCCGACTTAAGTACAAGAGGACTGACACTCTCACTGTCTATGATATGAACCTCTCCTGTGAGTCCAGTTTTAGATTCCGATGCTTCACTTCAGGTTTACTGTACCCCTTGGACTTTCTTATTGACGATGAAACACAGAAATTGCATCCGAATTTAATACAAAAGGCGCTATGCCGACTTAAGTACAAGAGGCCTTACGCTCTCACTTTCTATAATATGAACCTCTCCTGTGAGTCCAGTTTTAGATTCCGATGCTACACTTCACTTTTACTGTATCCCTGGGATCTTCTTATTGACGATGAAACACAGAAATTGCATCCGAATTTAATACAAAAGGCATAATGTCTACTTAAGTACAAGAGGACTGATACTCTCACTTTCTATGATATGAACCTCTCCTGTGAGTCCAGTTCTAGATTCCGATGCTTCACTTCAGGTTTACTGTATCCCTTGGACCTTCTTATTGACGATGAAACACAGAAATTGCATCCGAATTTAATACAAAAGTCACAATGCCGGCTTATGTACAAGTGGACTAACACTCTCACTTTTTACGACATGAGTCTCTCCTGTGAGTCCAGTTTTAGTTTCCGATGCTTCACTTCAGGTGTACTGTAACCCTTGGACCTTCTTATTGACGATGAAACACAGAAATAGCATCCGAATGTAATACAAAAGGCACAATGCCAACTTAAGTACAACAGGACCGACACTCTCACTTTCTATGATATGAACCTCTCCTGTGAGTCCAGTATTAGATTCTGATGCTTCACTTCAGGTTTACTCTACCCCTTGGACCTTCTTGATGAAACACAGAAATTGCATCCGAATATAATACAATACTCACAATGCCGACTTAAGTACAGGAGGACTGATACTCTCACTTTCTATGATATGAACCTCTCCTGTGAGTCAAGTTTTAGATTCCGATGCTTCACTTCAGGTTTACTGTGTCCCTTGGGCCTTCTTATTGACGATGAAACACAGAAGTTGCATCCGAATTTAATACAAAAGGCACAATGTCGACTTAAGTACAAGAGGACTGATACTCTCACTTTCTATGTTATGAACCTCTCCTGTGAGTCCAGTTTTAGATTCCGATGCTTCACTTCAGGTTTACTCTAACCCCTTGGACCTTCTTATTGACGATGAAACACAGAAATTGCATCCGAATTTAATATAAAAGTCACAATGCCGACGTTAGTACAAGAGGACTGACACTCTTACTTTCTATGATATGAACCTCTCCTGTGAGTCCAGTTTTAGATTCCGATGCTTCACTTCAGGTTTACTGTATCCCTTGGACCTTCTTATTGACGATGAAACACAGAAATGGCATCCGAATTTAATACAAAGGTCACAATGCCGACTTAAGTACAAGAGGACTGACACCCTCACTTTCTATGATATGAACCTCTCCTGTGAGTCCAGTTTTAGATTCCGATGCTTCACTTCAGGTTTACTGTATCCCTTGGACCTTCTTATTGACGATGAAACACAGAAATTGCATCCGAATTTAATACAAAAGGCACAATGCCGACTTAAGTACAAGTGGATTGACACTCTCACTTTCTATGAATGAACCTCTCCGGTGAGTCCAGTTTTAGATGCCGATGCCTCACTTCAGGTTTACTGAATCCCTGGGACCTTCTTATTGACGATGAAACACAGAAATTGCATCCGAATTTAATACAAACGTCACAACGCCGATTTAAGTACAAGAGGACTGACACTCTCACTTTCTATGATATGAACCTCTCCTGTGAGTCCAGTTTTAGATTCCGATGCTTCACTTCAGGTTTACTGTATCCCTTGGACCTTTTTATTGACGATGAAACACAGAAATCGCATCCGGATTTAATACAAAAGGCACAATGCCGACTTATGTACAAGAGGACTGACACTCTCACTTTCTATGATATGAACCTCTTCTGTGATCCTGTTTTAGATTCTGATGCTTCACTTCAGGTTTCCTGAATACTTTCGACCGTCTTATTGACGATGAAACACAGAAATTGCATCCGAATTTAATACAAAAGTCACAATGCCGGCTTAAGTACAAGAGGACTGACACTCTCACTTTCTATGATATGAACCTCTCCTGTGAGTCCAGTTTTAGATTCCGATGCTTCACTTCAGGTTTACTGTATCCCTTGGACCTTCTTATTGACGATGAAACACGGAAATTGCATCCGAATTTAATACAATAGTCACAATGCCGACTTAAGTACAAGAAGACTGACACTCTCACCTTCTATGATATGAACCTCTCCTGTGAGTCCAGTTTTAGATTCCGATGCTTCACTTCAGGTTTACTGTATCCCTGGGACCTTCTTATTGACGATGAAACACAGAAATTGCATCCGAATGTAATACAAAAGGCACAATGCTAACTTAAGTACAAGAGGACCGACACTCTCACTTTCTATGATATGAACCTCTCCTGTGAGTCCAGTTTTAGATTCTGATGCTTCACTTCAGGTTTACTCTACCCCTTGGACCTTCCTATTGACGATGAAACACAGATATTGCATCCGAATATAATACAATAGTCACAATGCCGACATTAGTACAAGAGGACTTATACTCTCACTTTCTATGGTATGAACCTCTCCTGTGAGTCAAGTTTTAGATTCCGATGCTTCACTTCAGGTTTACTGTGTCCCTTGGGCCTTCTTATTGACGATGAAACACAGAAGTTGCATCCGAATTTTATACAAAAGGCACAATGTCGACTTAAGTACAAGAGGACTGATACTCTCACTTTCTATGATATGAACCTCTCCTGTGAGTCCAGTTTTAGATTCCGATGCTTCACTTCAGGTTTACTCTAACCCCTTGGACCTTCTTATTGACGATGAAACACAGAAACTGCATCCGAATTTAATATAAAAGTCACAATGCCGACTTTAGTACAAGAGGACTGACACTCTTACTTTCTGTGATATGAACCTCTCCTGTGAGTCCAGTTTTAGATTCCGATGCTTCACTTCAGGTTTACTGTATCCCTTGGACCTTCTTATTGACAATGAAACACAGAAATGGCATCCGAATTTAATACAAAGGTCACAATGCCGACTTAAGTACAAGAGGACTGACACCCTCACTTTCTATGATATGAACCTCTCCTGTGAGTCCAGTTTTAGATTCCGATGCTTCACTTCAGGTTTACTGTATCCCTTGGACCTTCTTATTGACGATGAATCACAGAAATTGCATCCGAATTTAGTACAAAAGGCACAATGCCGACTTAAGTGCAAGTGGATTGACACTCTCACTTTCTATGAATGAACCTCTCCGGTGAGTCCAGTTTTAGATGCCGATGCCTCACTTCAGGTTTACTGTATCCCTGGGACCTTCTTATTGACGATGAAACACAGGAATTGCATCCGAATTTAATACAAACGTCACAACGCCGATTTAAGTACAAGAGGACTGACACTCTCACTTTCTATGATGTAAACCCCTCCTGTGAGTCCAGTTTTAGATTCCGATGCTTCACTTCAGGTTTACTGTATCCCTTGGACCTTTTTATTGACGATGAAACACAGAAATCGCATCCGGATTTAATACAAGAAGCACAATGCCGACTTATGTACAAGAGGACTGACACTCTCACTTTCTATGATATGATCCTCGTCTGTGATCCTGTTTTAGATTCCGATGCTTCACTTCAGGTTTCCTGTATACTTTCGACCGTCTTATTGACGATGAAACACAGAAATTGCATCCGAATTTAATACAAAAGTCACAATGCCGACTTAAGTACAAGAGGACTGACACTCTCACTTTCTATGATATGAACCTCTCCTGTGAGTCCAGTTTTAGATTCCGATGCTTCACTTCAGGTTTACTGTATCCCTTGGACCTCCTTATTGACGATGAAACACAGATATTGCATCCGAATTTAATACAATAGTCACAATGCCGACTTAAGTACAAGAGGACTGTCACTCTCACCTTCTATGATATGAACCTCTCCTGTGAGTCCAGTTTTAGATTCCGATGCTTCACTTCAGGTTTACTGTATCCCTGGGACCTTCTTATTGACGATGAAACACAGAAATTGCATCCGAATTTAATACAAAATGCGATATGCCGAATTAAGTACAAGAGGACTTACGCTCTCACTTTCTATGATATGAACCTCTCCTGTGAGTCCAGTTTTAGATTCCGATGCTTCACTTCAGGTTTACTGTATCCCTTGGACCTTCTTATTGACGATGAAACACAGGAATTGCATCCGAATTTAATACAAATGACTAAATGCCGACTTAAGTACAAGAGGACTGACACTCTCACTTCCTATGATATGAACCTCTCCTGTGAGTCCAGTTTTAGATTCCGATGCTTTACCTTAGGTTTACTGTATCCCTTGGTCCTTCTTATTGACGATGAAACACAGAAATTGCATCCGAATTTAATACAAAAGTCACAATGCCGACTTAAGTGCATGAGGACTGACACCCTCACATTCTATGATATGAACCTCTCCTTTGATTCCAGTTTTAGATTCCGATGCTTCACTTCAGGTTTATTGTATCCCTTGGACCTTCTTATTGACGATGAAACACAGAAATTGCATCCGAATTTAATACAAAAGTCACAAAGCCGACTTAAGTACAAGAGGACTGACACTCTCACTTTCTATGATATGAACCTCTCCTGTGAGTCCAGTTTTAGATTCCGATGCTTCACTTCAGGTTTACTGTACCCCTTGGACTTTCTTATTGACGATGAAACACAGATATTGCATCCGAATTTAATACAAAAGGCGCTATGCCGACTTAAGTACAAGAGGCCTTACGCTCTCACTTTCTATAATATGAACCTCTCCTGTGAGTCCAGTTTTAGATTCCGATGCTACACTTCACGTTTACTGTATCCCTGGGATCTTCTTATTGACGATGAAACACAGAAATTGCATCCGAATTTAATACAAAAGGCATAATGTCTACTTAAGTACAAGAGGACTGATACTCTCACTTTCTATGATATGAACCTCTCCTGTGAGTTTAGTTCTAGATGCCGATGCTTCACTTCAGGTTTACTGTATCCCTTGGACCTTCTTATTGACGATGAAACACAGAAATTGCATCCGAATTTAATACAAAAGTCACAATGCCGGCTTATGTACAAGTGGACTAACACTCTCACTTTGTACGACATGAATCTCTCCTGTGAGTCCAGTTTTAGTTTCCGATGCTTCACTTCAGGCGTACTGTAACCCTTGGACCTTCTTATTGACGATGAAACACAGAAATTGCATCCGAATGTAATACAAAAGGCACAATGCTAACTTAAGTACAAGAGGACCGACACTCTCACTTTCTATGATATGAACCTCTCCTGTGAGTCCAGTATTAGATTCTGATGCTTCACTTCAGGTTTACTCTACCCCTTGGACCTTCTTAATGACGATGAAACACAGAAATTGCATCCGAATATAATACAATACTCACAATGCAGGAGGACTGATACTCTCACTTTCTATGATATGAACCTCTCCTGTGAGTCAAGTTTTAGATTCCGATGCTTCACTTCAGGTTTACTGTGTCCCTTGGGCCTTCTTATTGACGATGAAACACAGAAGTTGCATCCGAATTTAATACAAAAGGCACAATGTCGACTTAAGTACAAGAGGACTGATACTCTCACTTTCTATGATATGAACCTCTCCTGTGAGTCCAGTTTTAGATTCCGATGCTTCACTTCAGGTTTACTCTAACCCCTTGGACCTTCTTATTGACGATGAAACACAGAAATTGCATCCGAATTTAATATAAAAGTCACAATGCCGACTTTAGTACAAGAGGACTGACACTCTTACTTTCTATGATATGAACCTCTCCTGTGAGTCCAGTTTTAGATTCCGATGCTTCACTTCAGGTTTACTGTATCCCTTGGACCTTCTTATTGACGATGAAACACAGAAATGGCATCCGAATTTAATACAAAGGTCACAATGCCGACTTAAGTACAAGAGGACTGACACCCTCACTTTCTATGATATGAACCTCTCCTGTGAGTCCAGTTTTAGATTCCGATGCTTCACTTCAGGTTTACTGTATCCCTTGGACCTTCTTATTGACGATGAAACACAGAAATTGCATCCGAATTTAATACAAAAGGCACAATGCCGACTTAAGTACAAGTGGATTGACACTCTCACTTTCTATGAATGATCCTCTCCGGTGAGTCCAGTTTTAGATGCCGATGCCTCACTTCAGGTTTACTGAATCCCTGGGACCTTCTTATTGACGATGAAACACAGAAATTGCATCCGAATTTAATACAAACGTCACAACGCCGATTTAAGTACAAGAGGACTGACACTCTCACTTTCTATGATATGAACCTCTCCTGTGAGTCCAGTTTTAGATTCCGATGCTTCACTTCAGGTTTACTGTATCCCTTGGACCTTTTTATTGACGATGAAACACAGAAATCGCATCCGGATTTAATACAAAAGGCACAATGCCGACTTATGTACAAGAGGACTGACACTCTCACTTTCTATGATATGAACCTCTTCTGTGATCCTGTTTTAGATTCTGATGCTTCACTTCAGGTTTCCTGTATACTTTCGACCGTCTTATTGACGATGAAACACAGAAATTGCATCCGAATTTAATACAAAAGTCACAATGCCGACTTAAGTACAAGAGGACTGACACTCTCACTTTCTATGATATGAACCTCTCCTGTGAGTCCAGTTTTAGATTCCGATGCTTCACTTCAGGTTTACTGTATCCCTTGGACCTTCTTATTGACGATGAAACACGGAAATTGCATCCGAATTTAATACAATAGTCACAATGCCGACTTAAGTACAAGAGGACTGACACACTCACCTTCTATGATATGAACCTCTCCTGTGAGTCCAGTTTTAGATTCCGATGCTTCACTTCAGGTTTACTGTATCCCTGGGAACTTCTTATTGACGATGAAACACAGAAATTGCATCTGAATTTAATACAAAATGCGCTATGCCGACTTACGTACAAGAGGACTTACGATCTCACTTTCTATGATATGAACCTCTCCTGTGAGTCCAGTTTTAGATTCCGATGCTTCACTTCAGGTTTACTGTATCCCTGGGACCTTCTTATTGACGATGAAACACAGAAATTGCATCCGAATTTAATACAAAATGCGATATGCCGAATTAAGTACAAGAGGACTTACGCTCTCACTTTCTATGATATGAACCTCTCCTGTGAGTCCAGTTTTAGATTCCGATGCTTCACTTCAGGTTTACTGTATCCCTTGGACCTTCTTATTGACGATGAAACACAGGAATTGCATCCGAATTTAATACAAATGACTAAATGCCGACTTAAGTACAAGAGGACTGACACTCTCACTTCCTATGATATGAACCTCTCCTGTGAGTCCAGTTTTAGATTCCGATGCTTTACCTTAGGTTTACTGTATCCCTTGGACCTTCTTATTGACGATGAAACACAGAAATTGCATCCGAATTTAATACAAAAGTCACAATGCCGACTTAAGTGCATGAGGACTGACACCCTCACATTCTATGATATGAACCTCTCCTTTAATTCCAGTTTTAGATTCCGATGCTTCACTTCAGGATTATTGTATCCCTTGGACCTTCTTATTGACGATGAAACACAGAAATTGCATCCGAATTTAATACAAAAGTCACAAAGCCGACTTAAGTACAAGAGGACTGACACTCTCACTTTCTATGATATGAACCTCTCCTGTGAGTCCAGTTTTAGATTCCGATGCTTCACTTCAGGTTTACTGTACCCCTTGGACTTTCTTATTGACGATGTAACACAGATATTGCATCCGAATTTAATACAAAAGGCGCTATGCCGACTTAAGTACAAGAGGCCTTACGCTCTCACTTTCTATAATATGAACCTCTCCTGTGAGTCCAGTTTTAGATTCCGATGCTACACTTCACGTTTACTGTATCCCTGGGATCTTCTTATTGACGATGAAACACAGAAATTGCATCCGAATTTAATACAAAAGGCATAATGTCTACTTAAGTACAAGAGGACTGATACTCTCACTTTCTATGATATGAACCTCTCCTGTGAGTCCAGTTCTAGATGCCGATGCTTCACTTCAGGTTTACTGTATCCCTTGGACCTTCTTATTGACGATGAAACACAGAAATTGCATCCGAATTTAATACAAAAGTCACAATGCCGGCTTATGTACAAGTGGACTAACACTCTCACTTTGTACGACATGAATCTCTCCTGTGAGTCCAGTTTTAGTTTCCGATGCTTCACTTCAGGCGTACTGTAACCCTTGGACCTTCTTATTGACGATGAAACACAGAAATTGCATCCGAATGTAATACAAAAGGCACAATGCTAACTTAAGTACAAGAGGACCGACACTCTCACTTTCTATGATATGAACCTCTCCTGTGAGTCCAGTATTAGATTCTGATGCTTCACTTCAGGTTTACTCTACCCCTTGGACCTTCTTAATGACGATGAAACACAGAAATTGCATCCGAATATAATACAATACTCACAATGCAGGAGGACTGATACTCTCACTTTCTATGATATGAACCTCTCCTGTGAGTCAAGTTTTAGATTCCGATGCTTCACTTCAGGTTTACTGTGTCCCTTGGGCCTTCTTATTGACGATGAAACACAGAAGTTGCATCCGAATTTAATACAAAAGGCACAATGTCGACTTAAGTACAAGAGGACTGATACTCTCACTTTCTATGATATGAACCTCTCCTGTGAGTCCAGTTTTAGATTCCGATGCTTCACTTCAGGTTTACTCTAACCCCTTGGACCTTCTTATTGACGATGAAACACAGAAATTGCATCCGAATTTAATATAAAAGTCACAATGCCGACTTTAGTACAAGAGGACTGACACTCTTACTTTCTATGATATGAACCTCTCCTGTGAGTCCAGTTTTAGATTCCGATGCTTCACTTCAGGTTTACTGTATCCCTTGGACCTTCTTATTGACGATGAAACACAGAAATGGCATCCGAATTTAATACAAAGGTCACAATGCCGACTTAAGTACAAGAGGACTGACACCCTCACTTTCTATGATATGAACCTCTCCTGTGAGTCCAGTTTTAGATTCCGATGCTTCACTTCAGGTTTACTGTATCCCTTGGACCTTCTTATTGACGATGAAACACAGAAATTGCATCCGAATTTAATACAAAAGGCACAATGCCGACTTAAGTACAAGTGGATTGACACTCTCACTTTCTATGAATGATCCTCTCCGGTGAGTCCAGTTTTAGATGCCGATGCCTCACTTCAGGTTTACTGAATCCCTGGGACCTTCTTATTGACGATGAAACACAGAAATTGCATCCGAATTTAATACAAACGTCACAACGCCGATTTAAGTACAAGAGGACTGACACTCTCACTTTCTATGATATGAACCTCTCCTGTGAGTCCAGTTTTAGATTCCGATGCTTCACTTCAGGTTTACTGTATCCCTTGGACCTTTTTATTGACGATGAAACACAGAAATCGCATCCGGATTTAATACAAAAGGCACAATGCCGACTTATGTACAAGAGGACTGACACTCTCACTTTCTATGATATGAACCTCTTCTGTGATCCTGTTTTAGATTCTGATGCTTCACTTCAGGTTTCCTGTATACTTTCGACCGTCTTATTGACGATGAAACACAGAAATTGCATCCGAATTTAATACAAAAGTCACAATGCCGACTTAAGTACAAGAGGACTGACACTCTCACTTTCTATGATATGAACCTCTCCTGTGAGTCCAGTTTTAGATTCCGATGCTTCACTTCAGGTTTACTGTATCCCTTGGACCTTCTTATTGACGATGAAACACGGAAATTGCATCCGAATTTAATACAATAGTCACAATGCCGACTTAAGTACAAGAGGACTGACACACTCACCTTCTATGATATGAACCTCTCCTGTGAGTCCAGTTTTAGATTCCGATGCTTCACTTCAGGTTTACTGTATCCCTGGGAACTTCTTATTGACGATGAAACACAGAAATTGCATCTGAATTTAATACAAAATGCGCTATGCCGACTTACGTACAAGAGGACTTACGATCTCACTTTCTATGATATGAACCTCTCCTGTGAGTCCAGTTTTAGATTCCGATGCTTCACTTCAGGTTTACTGTATCCCTTGGACCTTCTTATTGACGATGAAACACAGGAATTGCATCCGAATTTAATACAAAAGACACAATGCCGACTTAAGTACAAGAGGA
Organism: Schistocerca serialis cubense; assembly: GCF_023864345.2. Classification (NCBI taxonomy): domain Eukaryota; kingdom Metazoa; phylum Arthropoda; class Insecta; order Orthoptera; family Acrididae; genus Schistocerca; species Schistocerca serialis. Next base: position 20,133,118 of record NC_064647.1, on the reverse strand, counting down.
CTGACACTCTCACTTCCTATGATATGAACCTCTCCTGTGAGTCCAGTTTTAGATTCCGATTCTTTACCTTAGGTTTACTGTATCCCTGGGACCTTCTTATTGACGATGAAACACAGAAATTGCATCCGAATTTAATACAAAAGTCACAATGCCGACTTAAGTGCAAGAGGACTGACACCCTCACATTCTATGATATGAACCTCTCCTTTGATTCCAGTTTTAGATTCCGATGCTTCACTTCAGCTTTATTGTATCCCTTGGACCTTCTTATTGACGATGAAACACAGAAATTGCATCCGAATTTAATACAAAAGTCACAAAGCCGACTTAAGTACAAGAGGACTGACACTCTCACTTTCTATGATATGAACCTCTCCTGTGAGTCCAGTTTTAGATTCCGATGCTTCACTTCAGGTTTACTGTATCCCTTGGACCTTCTTATTGACGATGAAACACAGAAATGGCATCCGAATTTAATACAAAGGTCACAATGCCGACTTAAGTACAAGAGGACTGACACCCTCACTTTCTATGATATGAACCTCTCCTGTGAGTCCAGTTTTAGATTCCGATGCTTCACTTCAGGTTTACTGTATCCCTTGGACCTTCTTATTGACGATGAAACACAGAAATTGCATCCGAATTTAATACAAAAGGCACAATGCCGACTTAAGTACAAGTGGATTGACACTCTCACTTTCTATGAATGAACCTCTCCGGTGAGTCCAGTTTTAGATGCCGATGCCTCACTTCAGGTTTACTGAATCCCTGGGACCTTCTTATTGACGATGAAACACAGAAATTGCATCCGAATTTAATACAAACGTCACAACGCCGATTTAAGTACAAGAGGACTGACACTCTCACTTTCTATGATATGAACCTCTCCTGTGAGTCCAGTTTTAGATTCCGATGCTTCACTTCAGGTTTACTGTATCCCTTGGACCTTTTTATTGACGATGAAACACAGAAATCGCATCCGGATTTAATACAAAAGGCACAATGCCGACTTATGTACAAGAGGACTGACACTCTCACTTTCTATGATATGAACCTCTTCTGTGATCCTGTTTTAGATTCTGATGCTTCACTTCAGGTTTCCTGTATACTTTCGACCGTCTTATTGACGATGAAACACAGAAATTGCATCCGAATTTAATACAAAAGTCACAATGCCGACTTAAGTACAAGAGGACTGACACTCTCACTTTCTATGATATGAACCTCTCCTGTGAGTCCAGTTTTAGATTCCGATGCTTCACTTCAGGTTTACTGTATCCCTTGGACCTTCTTATTGACGATGAAACACGGAAATTGCATCCGAATTTAATACAATAGTCACAATGCCGACTTAAGTACAAGAGGACTGACACACTCACCTTCTATGATATGAACCTCTCCTGTGAGTCCAGTTTTAGATTCCGATGCTTCACTTCTGGTTTACTGTATCCCTGGGAACTTCTTATTGACGATGAAACACAGAAATTGCATCTGAATTTAATACAAAAAGCGCTATGCCGACTTACGTACAAGAGGACTTACGCTCTCACTTTCTATGATATGAACCTCTCCTGTGAGTCCAGTTTTAGATTCCGATGCTTCACTTCAGGTTTACTGTATCCCTTGGACCTTCTTATTGACGATGAAACACAGGAATTGCATCCGAATTTAATACAAAAGACACAATGCCGACTTAAGTACAAGAGGACTGACACTCTCACTTCCTATGATATGAACCTCTCCTGTGAGTCCAGTTTTAGATTCCGATTCTTTACCTTAGGTTTACTGTATCCCTGGGACCTTCTTATTGACGATGAAACACAGAAATTGCATCCGAATTTAATACAAAAGTCACAATGCCGACTTATGTGCAAGAGGACTGACACCCTCACATTCTATGATATGAACCTCTCCTTTGATTCCAGTTTTAGATTCCGATGCTTCACTTCAGGTTTATTGTATCCCTTGGACCTTCTTATTGACGATGAAACACAGAAATTGCATCCGAATTTAATACAAAAGTCACAAATCCGACTTAAGTACAAGAGGACTGACACTCTCACTTTCTATGATATGAACCTCTCCTGTGAGTCCAGTTTTAGATTCCGATGCTTCACTTCAGGTTTACTGTACCCCTTGGACCTTCTTATTGACGATGAAACACAGAAATTGCATCCGAATTTAATACAAAAGGCGCTATGCCGACTTAAGTACAAGAGGACTTACGCTCTCACTTTCTATGATATGAACCTCTCCTGTGAGTCCAGTTTTAGATTCCGATGCTTCACTTCACGTTTACTGTATCCCTGGGATCTTCTTATTGACGATGAAACACAGAAATTGCATCCGAATTTAATACACAAGGCACTATGCCGACTTAAGTACAAGAGGACATACGCTCTCACTTTCTATGATATGAACCTCTCCTGTGAGTCCAGTTTTAGATTCCGATGCTTCACTTCAGGTTTACTGTATCCCTTGGACCTTCTTATTGACGATGAAACACAGGAATTGCATCCGAATTTAATACAAAAGACACAATGCCGACTTAAGTACAAGAGGACTGACACTCTCACTTCCTATGATATGAACCACTCCTGTGAGTCCAGTTTTAGATTCCGATGCCTTACCTTAGGTTTACTGTATCCCTTGGACCTTCTTATTGACGATGAAACACAGAAATTGCATCCGAATTTAATACAAAAGGCGCTATGCCGACTTAAGTACAAGAGGCCTTACGCTCTCACTTTCTATAATATGAACCTCTCCTGTGAGTCCAGTTTTAGATTCCGATTCTACACTTCACGTTTACTGTATCCCTGGGATCTTCTTATTGACGATGAAACACAGAAATTGCATCCGAATTTAATACAAAAGGCATAATGTCTACTTAAGTACAAGAGGACTGATACTCTCACTTTCTATGATATGAACCTCTCCTGTGAGTCCAGTTCTAGATTCCGATGCTTCACTTCAGGTTTACTGTATCCCTTGGACCTTCTTATTGACGATGAAACACAGAAATTGCATCCAAATTTAATACAAAAGTCACAATGCCGGCTTATGTACAAGTGGACTAACACTCTCACTTTGTACGACATGAATCTCTCCTGTGAGTCCAGTTTTAGTTTCCGATGCTTCACTTCAGGTGTACTGTAACCCTTGGACCTTCTTATTGACGATGAAACACAGAAATTGCATCCGAATGTAATACAGAAGGCACAATGCTAACTTAAGTACAAGAGGACCGACACTCTCACTTTCTATGATATGAACCTCTCCTGTGAGTCCAGTATTAGATTCTGATGCTTCACTTCAGGTTTACTCTACTCCTTGGACCTTCTTAATGACGATGAAACACAGAAATTGCATCCGAATATAATACAATAGTCACAATGCCGACTTCAGTACAGGAGGACTGATACTCTCACTTTCTATGATATGAACCTCTCCTGTGAGTCAAGTTCTAGATTCCGATGCTTCACTTCAGGTTTACTGTGTCCCTTGGGCCTTCTTATTGACGATGAAACACAGAAGTTGCATCCGAATTTAATACAAAAGGCACAATGTCGACTTAAGTACAAGAGGACTGATACTCTCACATTCTATGACATGAACCTCTCCTGTGAGTCCAGTTTTAGATTCTGATGCTTCACTTCAGGTTTACTCTAACCCCTTGGACCTTTTTATTGACGATGAAACACAGAAATTGCATCCGAATTTAATATAAAAGTCACAATGCCGACTTTAGTACAAGAGGACTGACACTCTTACATTCTATGATATGAACCTCTCCTGTGAGTCCAGTTTTAGATTCCGATGCTTCACTTCAGGTTTACTGTATCCCTTGGACCTTCTTATTGACAATGAAACACAGAAATGGCATCCAAATTTAATACAAAGGTCACAATGCCGACTTAAGTACAAGAGGACTGACACCCTCACTTTCTATGATATGAACCTCTCCTGTGAGTCCAGTTTTAGATTCCGATGCTTCACTTCAGGTTTACTGAATCCCTTGGACCTTCTTATTGACGATGAAACACAGAAATTGCATCCGAATTTAATACAAAAGGCACAATGCCGACTTAAGTACAAGTGGATTGACACTCTCACTTTCTATGAATGAACCTCTCCGGTGAGTCCAGTTTTAGATGCCGATGCCTCACTTCAGGTTTACTGAATCCCTGGGACCTTCTTAATGACGATGAAACACAGAAATTGCAACCGAATTTAATACAAACGTCACAACGCCGATTTAAGTACAAGAGGACTGACACTCTCACTTTCTATGATATGAACCTCTCCTGTGAGTCCAGTTTTAGATTCCGATGCTTCCCTTCAGGTTTACTGTATCCCTTGGACCTTTTTATTGACGATGAAACACAGATATCGCATCCGGATTTAATACAAAAGGCACAATGCCGACTTATGTACAAGAGGACTGACACTCTCACTTTCTATGATATGAACCTCTTCTGTGATCCTGTTTTAGATTCTGATGCTTCACTTCAGGTTTCCTGTATACTTTCGACCGTCTTATTGACGATGAAACACAGAAATTGCATCCGAATTTAATACAAAAGTCACAATGCCGACTTAAGTACAAGAGGACTGACACTCTCACTTTCTATGGTATGAACCTCTCCTGTGAGTCCAGTTTTAGATTCCGATGCTTCACTTCAGGTTTACTGTATCCCTTGGACCTTCTTATTGACGATGAAACACGGAAATTGCATCCGAATTTAATACAATAGTCACAATGCCGACTTAAGTACTAGAGGACTGACACTCTCACCTTCTATGATATGAACCTCTCCTGTGAGTCCAGTTTTAGATTCCGATGCTTCACTTCAGGTTTACTGTATCCCTGGGACCTTCTTATTGACGATGAAACACAGAAATTGCATCTGAATTTAATACAAAATGCGCTATGCCGACTTAAGTACAAGAGGACTTACGCTCTCACTTTCTATGATATGAACCTCTCCTGTGAGTCCAGTTTTAGATTCCGATGCTTCACTTCAGGTTTACTGTATCCCTTGGACCTTCTTATTGACGATGAAACACAGGAATTGCATCCGAATTTAATACAAAAGACACAATGCCGACTTAAGAACAAGAGGACTGACACTCTCACTTCCTATGATATGAACCTCTCCTGTGAGTCCAGTTTTAGATTCCGATTCTTTACCTTAGGTTTACTGTATCCCTGGGACCTTCTTATTGACGTTGAAACACAGAAATTGCATCCGAATTTAATACAAAAGTCACAATGCCGACTTAAGTGCAAGAGGACTGACACCCTCACATTCTATGATATGAACCTCTCCTTTGATTCCAGTTTTAGATTCCGATGCTTCACTTCAGGTTTATTGTATCCCTTGGACCTTCTTATTGACGATGAAACACAGAAATTGCATCCGAATTTAATACAAAAGTCACAAAGCCGACTTAAGTACAAGAGGACTGACACTCTCACTTTCTATGATATGAACCTCTCCTGTGAGTCCAGTTTTAGACTCCGATGCTACACTTCAGGTTTACTGTACCCCTTGGACCTTCTTATTGACGATGAAACACAGAAATTGCATCCGAATTTAATACAAAAGGCGCTATGCCGACTTAAGTACAAGAGGACTTACGCTCTCACTTTCTATGATATGAACCTCTCCTGTGAGTCCAGTTTTAGATTCCGATGCTTCACTTCACGTTTACTGTCTCCCTGGGATCTTCTTATTGACGATGAAACACAGAAATTGCATCCGAATTTAATACAAAAGGCACTATGCCGACTTAAGTACAAGAGGACATACGCTCTCACTTTCTATGATATGAACCTCTCCTGTGAGTCCAGTTTTAGATTCCGATGCTTCACTTCAGGTTTACTGTATCCCTTGGACCTTCTTATTGACGATGAAACACAGGAATTGCATCCGAATTTAATACAAAAGACACAATGCCGACTTAAGTACAAGAGGACTGACACTCACACTTCCTATGATATGAACCACTCCTGTGAGTCCAGTTTTAGATTCCGATGCCTTACCTTAGGTTTACTGTATCCCTTGGACCTTCTTATTGACGATGAAACACAGAAATTGCATTCGAATTTAATACAAAAGTCACAATGCCGACTTAAGTACAAGAAGACTGACACCCTCACATTCTATGATATGAACCTCTCCTTTGAGTCCAGTTTTAGATTCTGATGCTTCACTTCAGGTTTATTGTATCCCTTGGACCTTCTTATTGACGATGAAACACAGAAATTGCATCCGAATTTAATACAAAAGTCACAAATCCGACTTAAGTACAAGAGGACTGACACTCTCACTTTCTATGATATGAACCTCTCCTGTGAGTCCAGTTTTAGATTCCGATGCTTCACTTCAGGTTTACTGTATCCCTTGGACCTTCTTATTGACGATGAAACACAGAAATTACATCTGAATTTATTACAAAAGGCACAATGCCGACTTAAGTACAAGAGGACTGACACTCTCACTTTCTATGATATGAACCTCTCCTGTGAGTCCAGTTTTAGATTCCGATGCTTCACTTCAGGTTTACTGTATCCCTTGGACCTTCTAATTGACGATGAAACACAGAAATTGCCTCCGAATTTATTACAAAAGGCACAATGCCGACTTAAGTACAAGAGGACTGACACTCTCACTTTCTATGATATGAACCTATCCTGTGAGTCCAGTTTTAGATTCCGATGCTTCACTTCAGGTTAACTATATCCCATGGACCTTCTTATTGACGAAGAAACACAGAAATTGCATCCGAATTTATTACAAAAGGCACAATGCCGACTTAAGTACAAGAGGAATGACACTCTCACTTTCTATGATATGAACCTCTTCTATGAGTCCAGTTTTAGATTCCAATGCTTCACTTCAGGTTTACTGTATCCCTTGGACCTTCTTATTGACGATGAAACACAGAAATTGCATCCGAATTTAACACAAAAGGCACAATGCCGACTTAAGTACAAGAGGACTGACACTCTCACTTTCTATGATATGAACCTCTCCTGTGAGTCCAGTTTTAGATTCCGATTCTTTACCTTAGGTTTACTGTATCCCTGGGACCTTCTCATTGACGATGAAACACAGAAATTGCATCCGAATTTAATACAAAAGTCACAATGCCGACTTAAGTGCAAGAGGACTGACACCCTCACATTCTATGATATGAACCTCTCCTTTGATTCCAGTTTTAGATTCCGATGCTTCACTTCAGGTTTATTGTATCCCTTGGACCTTCTTATTGACGATGAAACGCAGAAATTGCATCCGAATTTAATACAAAAGTCACAAAGCCGACTTAAGTACAAGAGGACTGACACTCTCACTTTCTATGATATGAACCTCTCCTGTGAGTCCAGTTTTAGATTCCGATGCTTCACTTCAGTTTTACTGTACCCCTTGGACCTTCTTATTGACGATGAAACACAGAAATTGCATCCGAATTTAATACAAAAGGCGCTATGCCGACTTAAGTACAAGAGGACTTACGCTCTCACTTTCTATGATATGAACCTCTCCTGTGAGTCCAGTTTTAGATTCCGATGCTTCACTTCACGTTTACTGTATCCCTGGGATCTTCTTATTGACGATGAAACACAGAAATTGCATCCGAATTTAATACAAAAGGCACTATGCCGACTTAAGTACAAGAGGACATACGCTCTCACTTTCTATGATAAGAACCTCTCCTTTGAGTCCAGTTTTAGATTCCGATGCTTCACTTCAGGTTTACTGTATCCCTTGGACCTTCTTATTGACGATGAAACACAGGAATTGCATCCGAATTTAATACAAAAGACACAATGCCGACTTAAGTACAAGAGGACTGACACTCTCACTTCCTATGATATGAACCACTCCTCTGAGTCCAGTTTTAGATTCCGATGCCTTACCTTAGGTTTACTGTATCCCTTGGACCTTCTTATTGACGATGAAACACAGAAATTGCATCCGAATTTAATACAAAAGTCACAATGCCGACTTAAGTACAAGAAGACTGACACCCTCACATTCTATGATATGAACCTCTCCTTTGAGTCCAGTTTTAGATTCTGATGCTTCACTTCAGGTTTATTGTATCCCTTGGACCTTCTTATTGACGATGAAACACAGAAATTGCATCCGAATTTAATACAAACGTCACAAATCCGACTTAAGTACAAGAGGACTGACACTCTCACTTTCTATGATATGAACCTCTCCTGTGAGTCCAGTTTTAGATTCCGATGCTTCACTTCAGGTTTACTGTATCCCTTGGACCTTCTTATTGACGATGAAACACAGAAATTGCATCTGAATTTATTACAAAAGGCACAATGCCGACTTAAGTACAAGAGGACTGACACTCTCACTTTCTATGATATGAACCTCTCCTGTGAGTCCAGTTTTAGATTCCGATGCTTCACTTCAGGTTTACTGTATCCCTTGGACCTTCTTATTGACGATGAAACACAGAAATTGCCTCCGAATTTATTACAAAAGGCACAATGCCGACTTAAGTACAAGAGGACTGACACTCTCACTTTCTATGATATGAACCTATCCTGTGAGTCCAGTTTTAGATTCCGATGCTTCACTTCAGGTTAACTATATCCCTTGGACCTTCTTATTGACGACGAAACACAGAAATTGCATCCGAATTTAATACAAAAGGCACAATGCCGACTTAAGTACAAGAGGAATGACACTCTCACTTTCTATGATATGAACCTCTTCTATGAGTCCAGTTTTAGATTCCAATGCTTCACTTCAGGTTTACTGTATCCCTTGGACCTTCTTATTGACGATGAAACACAGAAATTGCATCCGAATTTAATACAAAAGGCACAATGCCGACTTAAGTACAAGAGGACTGACACTCTCACTTTCTTTGATATGAACCTCTCCTGTGAGTCAAGTTTTAGATTCCGATGCTCCACTTCAGGTTTACTGTATCCCTTGACCTTCTTATTGACGATGAAACACAGAAATTGCATCCGAATTTAATACATAAGTCACAATGCCGACTTAAGTAAAAGACGACTGACACTCTCACGTACTATGATATGAACCTCCCCAGTGAGTCCAGTTTTAGATTCCGATTCTTCACTTCAGGTTTACTGTATCCCTTGGATCTTCTTATTGACGACGAAACACAGAAATTGTATCCGATTTTAATACAAAAGTCACAATGTCGACTTAAGTACAAGAGGACTGACACTCTCACTTGCTATGATATGAACCTCTCCTGTGAGTCCAGTTTTAGATTTCGATGCTTCACTTCAGGTTTACTGTATCCCTTAGACCTTCCGATTGACGATGAAACACAGAAATTGCATCCGAATTTAATACAAACGTCACAACGCCGATTTAAGTACAAGAGGACTGACACTCTCACTTTCTATGATATGAACCTCTCCTGTGAGTCCAGTTTTAGACTCCGATGCTTCACTTCAGGTTTACTGTATCCCTGGGACCTTCTTATTGACGATGAAACACAGATCTTGCATCCGAATTTAATACAAAAGGCACAATGCCGACTTAAGTATATGAGGACTGACACTCTCTCTTAGTATGATATGAACCTCTCCTGTGAGTCCAGTTTTAGTTCCGATGCTTCACTTCAGGTTCATTGCATCCCTTGGACCTTCTTTTGACGATGAAACACAGAAATTACATCCGAATTTAATACAAAAGTCACAATGCTGACATAAGTACAAGAGGACTGACACTTTCACTTTCTATGATATGAACCTCTCCTGTGAGTCCAGTTTTAGATTCCGATGCTTCACTTCAGGTTTACCGTATCCCTTGACCTTCTAATTGACGATGAAACACAGAAATTGCATCCGAATTTAATACAAAAAATCACACTGCCGACTTAAGTACACGAGGACTTACACTCTCACTTTCTATGATATGACCCTCTCCTGTGAGATCAGTTTTAGATTTCGATGCTTCACTTCAGGTTTACTGTATCCCTTGGACCTTCCGGTTGACGATGAAACACAGAAATTGCATCCGAATTTAATACAAACGTCACAAAGCCGATTTAAGTACAAGAGGACTGACACTCTCACTTTCAATGATATGAACCTCTCCTGTGAGTCCAGTTTTAGATTCCGATGCTTCACTTCAGGTTTACTGTATCCCTTGGACCTTTTTATTGACGATGAAACACAGAAATCGCATCCGGATTTAATACAAAAGGCACATTGCCGACTTATGTACAAGAGGACTGACATTCTCACTTTCTATGATATGAACCTCTTCTGTGATCCTGTATTAGATTCCGATGCTTCACTTCAGGTTTCCTGTATACTTTCGACCGTCATATTGACGATGAAACACAGAAATTGCATCCGAATTTAATTCAAAAGTCACAATGCCGACTTAAGTACAAGAGGACTGACACTTTCTATGATATGAACCTCTCCTGTGAGTCCAGTCTTAGATTCCGATGCTTCACTTCAGGTTTACTGTATCCCTTGGACCTTCTTATTGACGATGAAACACAGAAATTGCATCCGAATTTAATACAATAGTCACAATGCCGACTTAAGTACAAGAGGACTGAAACTCTCACTTTCTATGATATGAACCTCTCCTGTGAGTCCAGTTTTAGATTCCGATGCTTCACTTCAGGTTTACTGTATCCCTGGGACCTTCTTATTGACGATGAAACACAGAAATTGCATCCGAATTTAATACAAAATGCGCTATGCCGTCTTAAGTACAAGAGGACTTATGCTCTCACTTTCTATGATATGAACCTCTCCTGTGAGTCCAGTTTTAGATTCCGATGCTTCACTTCAGGTTCACTGTATCCCTTGGACCTTCTTATTGACGATGAAACACAGGAATTGCATCCGAATTTAATACAAAAGACACAATGCCGACCTAAGTACAAGAGGACTGACACTCTCACTTCCTATGATATGAATCTCTCCTGTGAGTCCAGTTTTAGATTCCGATGCTTTACCTAAGGTTTACTGTATCCGTTGGACCTTCTTATTGACGATGAAACACAGAAATTGTATCCGAACTTGATACAAAAGTCACAATGCCGACTTAAGTACAAGAGGAATGACACCCTCACTTTCTATGATATGAACCTCTCCTTTGAGTCCAGTTTTAGATTCCGATGCTTCACTTCAGGTTTATTATATCCCTTGGACCTTCTTATTGACGATGAAACACAGAAATTGCATCCGAATTTAATACAAAAGTCACAAAGCCGACTTAAGTACAAGAGGACTGACACTCTCACTTTCTATGATATGAACCTCTCCTGTGAGTCCAGTTTTAGATTCCGATGCTTAACTTCAGGTTTACTGTTCCCCTTGGACCTTCTTATTGACGATCAAACACAGAAATTGCATCCGAATTTAATACAAAAGTCACAATTCCGTTTAAGTACAAGGGGACTGACACTCTCTCTTTCTATGATATGAACCTCTCCTGTGAGTCCTGTTTTAGATTCTGATGCTACACTTCGGGTTTACTGCATCCCTTCTACATTCTTATTGACGGTGAAACACAGAAATTGCATCCGAATTTAATACAAAAGGCACAATGCCGACTAAATTGCAAGAGGACTGACACTCTGACTTTCTATGATATGAACCTCTCCTGTGAGTCCAGTTTTAGATTCCGATGCTTCACTTCAGGTTTACTGTATCCCTTGGACCTTCTTATTAACGATGAAACACAGAAATTGCATCCGAATTAATTACAAAAGGCACAATGCCGACTTAAGTACAAGAGGACTGACACTCTCACTTTCTATGATATGAACCTCTCCTGTGAGTCCAGTTTTAGATTCCGATGCTTCACTTCATATTTATTGTATCCCTTGGACCTTCTTATTGACGATGAAACACAGAAATTACATCCAAATTCAATGCAAAAGTCACAATGCCGACTTAAGTACAAGAGGTCTGACACTCTCACTTTCTATGATATGAACCTCTCCTGTGAGTCCAGTTTTAGATTCCGATGCTTCACTTCAGGTTTACTGTATCCCTTGGACCTTCTTATTGACGATGAAACACAGAAATTGCCTCCGAATTTATTACAAAAGGCACAATGCCGACTTAAGTACAAGAGGACTGACACTCTCACTTTCTATGATATGAACCTCTCCCGTGACTCCAGTTTTAGATTCCGAGCCTCACTTCTGGTTACCTATATCCCTTGGACCTTCTTATTGACGATGAAACACAGAAAATGCATCCGAATTTACTACAAAAGGCACAATGCCGACTTAAGTACAAGAGGAATGACACTCTTACTTTCTATGATATGAACCTCACCTGTGAGTCCAGTTTTAGATTCCGATGCTTCACTTCAGGTTTACTGTATCCCTGGGACCTTCTTATTGACGATGAAACACAGAAATTGCATCCGAATTTAATACAAAAGGCGCTATGCCGACTTAAGTACAAGAGGACTTACGCTCTCACTTTCTATGATTTGAACCTCTCCTGTGAGTCCAGTTTTAGATTCCGATGCTTCACTTCAGGTTTACTGTATCCCTTTGACCTTCTTATTGACGATGAAACACAGGAATTGCATCCGAATTTAATACAAAAGACACAATGCCGACTTAAGTACAAGAGGACTGACACTCTCACTTCCTATGATATGAACCTCTCCTGTGAGTCCAGTTTTAGATTCCGATGCTTTACCTTAGGTTTACTGTATCCCTTGGACCTTCTTATTGACGCTGAAACACAGAAATTGCATCCGAATTTAATACAAAAGTCACAATGCCGACTTAAGTACAAGAGGACTGACACCCTCACATTCTATGATATGAACCTCTCCTTTGAGTCCAGTTTTAGATTCCGATGCTTCACTTCAGGTTTATTGTATCCCTTGGACCTTCTTATTGACGATGAAACACAGAAATTGCATCTGAATTTAATACAAATGTCACAAAGCCGACTTAAGTACAAGAGGACTGACACTCTCACTTTCTATGATATGAACCTCTCCTGTGAGTCCAGTTTTAGATTCCGATGCTTCACTTCAGGTTTACTGTACCCCTTGGACCTTCTTATTGACGATGAAACACAGAGATTGCATCCGAATTTAATACAAAAGTCACAATGCCGTTTAAGTACAAGAGGACTGACACTGTCTCTTTCTATGATATGAACCTCTCCTGTGAGTCCTGTTTTAGATTCCGATGCTACACTTCGGGTTTACTGAATCCCTTCTACCTTCTTATTGACGATGAAACACAGAAATTGCATCCGAATTTAATACAAAAGGCACAATGCCGACTAAAGGGCAAGAGGACTGACACTCTCACTTTCTATGATATGAACCTCTCCTGTGAGTGCAGTTTTAGATTCCGATGTTTCACTTCAGGTTTACTGTATCCCTTGGACCTTCTTATTGACGATGAAACACAGAAATTGCATCCGAATTTATTACAAAAGGCACAATGCCGACTTAAGTACAAGAGGACTGACACTCTCACTTTCTATGATATGAACCTCTCCTGTGAGTCCAGTTTTAGATTCCGATCCTTCACTTCAGGTTTACTGTATCCCTTGGACCTTTTTATTGACGATGAAACACAGAAATCGCATCTGGATTTAATACGAAAGGCACAATGCCGACTTAAGTACAAGAGGACTGACACTCTCACTTTCTATGATATGAACCTCTCCTGTGAGTCCAGTTTTAGATTCCGATGTTTCACTTCAGGTTTACTGTATCCCTTGGACCTTCTTATTGACGATGAAACACAGAAATTGCATCCGAATTTAATACAATAGTCACAATGCCGACCTAAGTACAAGAGGACTGACACTCTCACTTTCTATGATATGAACCTCTCCTGTGAGTCCAGTTTTAGATTCCGATGCTTCACTTCACGTTTACTGTATCCCTGGGATCTTCTTATTGACGATGAAACACAGAAATTGCATCCGAATTTAATACAAAAGGCGCTATGCCGACTTAAGTACAAGAGGACTTACGCTCTCACGTTCTATGATATGAACCTCTCCTGTGAGTCCAGTTTTAGATTCCGATGCTTCACTTCAGGTTTACGGTATCCCTTGGACCTTCTTATTGACGATGAAACACAGGAATTGCATCCGAATTTAATACAAAAGACACAATGCCGACTTAAGTACAAGAGGACTGACACTCTCACTTCCTATGATATGAACCTCTCCTGTGAGTCCAGTTTTAGATTCCGATGCTTTACCTTAGGTTTACTGTATCCCTTGGACCTTCTTATTGACGATGAAACACAGAAATTGCATCCGAATTTAATACAAAAGTCACAATGCCGACTTAAGTACAAGAGGACTGACACCCTCACATTCAATGATATGAACCTCTCCTTTGAGTCCAGTTTTAGATTCCGATGCTTCACTTCAGGTTTATTGTATCCCTTGGACCTTCTTATTGACAATGAAACACAGAAATTGCATCCGAATTTAATACAAATGTCACAAAGCCGACTTAAGTACAAGAGGACTGACACTCTCACCTTCTATGATATGAACCTCTCCTGTGAGTCCAGTTTTAGATTCCGATGCTTCACTTCAGGTTTACTGTACCCCTTGGACCTTCTTATTGACGATGAAACACAGAAATTGCATCCGAATTTAATACAAAAGTCACAATGCCGTTTAAGTACAAGAGGACTGACACTGTCTCTTTCTATGATATGAACCTCTCCTGTGAGTCCTGTTTTAGATTCCGATGCTACACTTCGGGTTTACTGAATCCCTTCTACCTTCTTATTGACGATGAAACACAGAAATTGCATCCGAATTTAATACAAAAGGCACAATGCCGACTAAAGGGCAAGAGGACTGACACTCTCACTTTCAATGATATGAACCTCTCCTGTGAGTCCAGTTTTAGATTCCGATGTTTCACTTCAGGTTTAATGTATCCCTTGGACCTTCTTAATGACGATGAAACACAGAAATTGCATCCGAATTTATTACAAAAGGCACAATGCCGACTTAAGTACAAGAGGACTGACACTCTCACTTTCTATGATATGAACCTCTCCTGTGAGTCCAGTTTTAGATTCCGATCCTTCACTTCAGGTTTACTGTATCCCTTGGACCTTTTTATTGACGATGAAACACAGAAATCGCATCTGGATTTAATACGAAAGGCACAATGCTGACTTAAGTACAAGAGGACTGACACTCTCACTTTCTATGATATGAACCTCTCCTGTGAGTCCAGTTTTAGATTCCGATGTTTCACTTCAGGTTTACTGTATCCCTTGGACCTTCTTATTGACGATGAAACACAGAAATTGCATCCGAATTTAATACAATAGTCACTATGCCGACCTAAGTACAAGAGGACTGACACTCTCACTTCCTATGATATGAACCTATCCTGTGAGTCCAGTTTTAGATTCCGATGCTTCACCTCAGGTTTACTGTATCCCTTGGACCTTCTTATTGACGAAGAAACACAGAAATTGCATCCGAATTTAATACAAAAGGCACAATGCCGACTTAAGTACAAGAGGACTGACACCCTCACTTTCTATGATATGAACCTCTTCTATGAGTCCAGTTGTAGATTCCGATGCTTCACTTCAGGTTTACTGAATCCCTTGGACCTTCTTATTGACGATGAAACACAGAAATTACATCCGAATTTAATACAAAAGTCACAATGCCGACCTAAGTACAAGAGGACTGACACTCTCACTTTCTTTGATATGAACCTCTCCTGTGAGTCCAGTTTTAGATTCCGATGCTTCACTTCAGGTTTAATGTATACCTTGGACCATCTTATTGACAATGAAACACAGAAATTGCATCCGTATTTAATACAAAGGTCACAATGCCGACTTAAGTACAAGAGGACTGACACTCTCACTTTCTATGATATGAACCTCTCCTGTGAGTCAAGTTTTAGATTCCGATGCTCCACTTCAGGTTAACTGTATCCCTTGACCTTCTTATTGACGTTGAAACACAGAAATTGCATCCGAATTTAATACAAAAGCCACAATGCCGACTTAAGTACAAGAGGACTTACGCTCTCTTTTTCTATCATATGAACCTCTCCTGTGAGTCCAGTTTTAGATTCCGATGCTTGACTTCACGTTTATTGTATCCCTTGGACCTTCTTATTGACGATGAAACACAGAAATTGCCTCCGAATTTATTACAAAAGGCACAATGCCGACTTAAGTACAAGAGGACTGACACTCTCACTTTCTATGATATGAACCTATCCTGTGAGTCCAGTTTTAGATTCCGATGCTTCACTTCAAGTTTCCTGTATCCCTTGGACCTTCTTATTGACGAAGAAACACAGAAATTGCATCCGAATTTAATACAAAAGGCACAATGCCGACTTAAGTACAAGAGGAATGACACTCTCACTTTCTATGATATGAACCTCTCCTGTGAGTCCAGTTTTAGATTCCGATGCTTCACTTCAGGTTTACTGTATCCCTGGGACCTTCTTATTGACGATGAAACACAGAAATTGCATCCGAATTTAATACAAAAGGCGCTATGCCGACTTAAGTACAAGAGGACTTACGCTCTCACTTTCTATGATTTGAACCTCTCCTGTGAGTCCAGTTTTAGATTCCGATGCTTCACTTCAGGTTTACTGTATCCCTTGGACCTTCTTATTGACGATGAAACACAGGAATTGCATCCGAATTTAATACAAAAGACACAATGCCGACTTAAGTACAAGAGGACTGACACTCTCACTTCCTATGATATGAACCTCTCCTGTGAGTCCAGTTTTAGATTCCGATGCTTTACCTTAGGTTTACTGTATCCCTTGGACCGTCTTATTGACGATGAAACACAGAAATTGCATCCGAATTTAATACAAAAGTCACAATGCCGACTTGAGTGCAAGAGGACTGACACCCTCACATTCTATGATATGAACCTCTCCTTTGAGTCCAGTTTTAGATTCCGATGCTTCACTTCAGGTTTATTGTATCCCTTGGACCATCTTATTGACGATGAAACACAGAAATTGCATCCGAATTTAATACAAAAGTCACAAAGCCGACTTAAGTACAAGAGGACTGACACTCTCACTTTCTATGATATGAACCTCTCCTGTGAGTCCAGTTTTAGATTCCGATGCTTCACTTCAGGTTTACTGTACCCCTTGGACCTTCTTATTGACGATGAAACACAGAAATTGCATCCGAATTTAATACAAAAGTCACAATGCCGTTTAAGTACAAGAGGACTGACACTGTCTCTTTCTATGATATGAACCTCTCCTGTGAGTCCTGTTTTAGATTCCGATGCTACACTTCGGGTTTACTGAATCCCTTCTACCTTCTTATTGACGATGAAACGCAGAAATTGCATCCGAATTTAATACAAAAGGCACAATGCCGACTAAAGGGCAAGAGGACTGACACTCTCACTTTCTATGATATGAACCTCTCCTGTGAGTCCAGTTTTAGATTCCGATGTTTCACTTCAGGTTTACTGTATCCCTTGGACCTTCTTATTGACGATGAAACACAGAAATTGCATTCGAATTTATTACAAAAGGCACAATGCCGACTTAAGTACAAGAGGACTGACACTCTCACTTTCTATGATATGAACCTCTCCTGTGAGTCCAGTTTTAGATTCCGATGCTTCACTTCAGGTTTACTGTATCCCTTGGACCTTTTTGTTGACGATGAAACACAGAAATCGCATCTGGATTTAATACGAAAGGCACAATGCCGACTTAAGTACAAGAGGACTGACACTCTCACTTTCTATGATATGAACCTCTCCTGTGAGTCCAGTTTTAGATTCCGATGTTTCACTTCAGGTTTACTGTATCCCTTGGACCTTCTTATTGACGATGAAACACAGAAATTGCATCCGAATTTAATACAATAGTCACAATGCCGACCTAAGTACAAGAGGACTGACACTCTCACTTTCTATGATATGAACCTCTCCTGTGAGTCCAGTTTTAGATTCCGATGCTTCACTTCAGGTTTACTGTATCCCTGGGATCTTCTTATTGACGATGAAACACAGAAATTGCATCCGAATTTAATACAAAAGGCGCTATGCCGACTTAAGTACAAGAGGACTTACGCTCTCACGTTCTATGATATGAACCTCTCCTTTGAGTCCAGTTTCAGATTCCGATGCTTCACTTCAGGTTTACTGTATCCCTTGGACCTTCTTATTGACGATGAAACACAGGAATTGCATCCGAATTTAATACAAAAGACACAATGCCGACTTAAGTACAAGAGGACTGACACTCTCACTTCCTATGATATGAACCTATCCCGTGAGTCCAGTTTTAGATTCCGATGCTTTACCTTAGGTTTACTGTATCCCTTGGACCTTCTTATTGACGATGAAACACAGAAATTGCATCCGAAATTAATACAAAAGTCACAATGCCGACTTAAGTACAAGAGGACTGACACCCTCACATTCTATGATATGAACCTCTCCTTTGAGTCCAGTTTTAGATTCCGATGCTTCACATAAGGTTTATTGTATCCCTTGGACCTTCTTATTGACGATAAAACACAGAAATTGCATCCGAATTTAATACAAAAGTCACAAAGCCGACTTAAGTACAAGAGGACTGACACTCTCACTTTCTATGATATGAACCTCTCCTGTGAGTCCAGTTTTAGATTTAGATGCTTCACTTCAGGTTTACTGTATCCCTTGGACCTTCTTATTGACGATGAAACACAGAAATTGCATCCGAAATTATTACAAAAGGCACAATGCCGACTTAAGTACAAGAGGACTGACACTCTCACTTTCTATGATATGAACCTCTCCTGTGAGTCCAGTTTTAGATTCCGATGCTTCACTTCAGGTTTACTGTATCCCTTGGACCTTCTTATTGACGATGAAACACAGAAATTGCCTCCGAATTTGTTACAAAAGGCACAATGCCGACTTAAGTACAAGAGGACTGACACTCTCACTTTCTATGATATGAACCTATCCTGTGAGTCCAGTTTTAGATTCCGATGCTTCACTTCAGGTTTACTGTATCCCTTGGACCTTCTTATTGACGAAGAAACACAGAAATTGCATCCGAATTTAATACAAAAGGCACAATGCCGACTTAAGTACATGAGGAATGACACTCTCACTTTCTATGATATGAACCTCTTCTATGAGTCCAGTTTTAGATTCCGATGCTTCACTTCAGGTTTACTACATCCCTTGGACCTTCTTATTGACGATGAAACACAGAAATTGCATCCGAATTTAATACAAAAGGCACAATGCCGACCTAAGTACAAGAGGACTGACACTCTCACTCTCTTTGATATGAACCTCTCCTGTGAGTCCAGTTTTAGATTCCGATGCTTCACTTCAGGTTTAATGTATACCTTGGACCATCTTATTGACAATGAAACACAGAAATTGCATCCGTATTTAATACAAAGGTCACAATGCCGACTTAAGTACAAGAGGACTGACACTCTCACTTTCTATGATATGAACCTCTCCTGTGAGTCAAGTTTTAGATTCCGATGCTCCACTTCAGGTTTACTGTATCCCTTGACCTTCTTATTGACGATGAAACACAGAAATTGCATCCGAATTTAATACAAAAGCCACAATGCCGACTTAAGTACAAGAGGACTTACGCTCTCACTTTCTATCATATAAACCTCTCCTGTGAGTCCAGTTTTAGATTCCGATGCTTCACTTCACGTTTACTGTATCCCTTGGACCTCCTTATTGACGAAGAAACACAGAAATTGCATCCGAATTTAATACAAAAGGCACAATGCCGACTTAAGTACAAGAGGAATGACACTCTCACTTTCTATGATATGAACCTCTCAAAAGACTCCAGTTTTAGATTCCGAGCCTCACTTCTGGTTACCTATATCCCTTGGACCTTCTTATTGACGATGAAACACAGATAATGCATCCGAATTTACTACAAAAGGCACAATGCCGACTTAAGTACAAGAGGAATGACACTCTCACTTTCTATGATATGAACCTCTCCTGTGAGTCCAGTTTTAGATTCCGATGCTTCACTTCAGGTTTACTGTACCCCTTGGACCTTCTTATTGACGATGAAACACAGAAATTGCATCCGAATTTAATACAAAAGTCACAATGCCGTTTAAGTACAAGAGGACTGACACTGTCTCTTTCTATGATATGAACCTCTCCTGTGAGTCCTGTTTTAGATTCCGATGCTACACTTCGGGTTTACTGAATCCCTTCTACCTTCTTATTGACGATGAAACACAGAAATTGCATCCGAATTTAATACAAAAGGCACAATGCCGACTAAAGGGCAAGAGGACTGACACTCTCACTTTCTATGATATGAACCTCTCCTGTGAGTCCAGTTTTAGATTCCGATGTTTCACTTCAGGTTTACTGTATCCCTTGGACCTTCTTATTGACGATGAAACACAGAAATTGCATCCGAATTTATTACAAAAGGCACAATGCCGACTTAAGTACAAGAGGACTGACACTCTCACTTTCTATGATATGAACCTCTCCTGTGAGTCCAGTTTTAGATTCCGATGCTTCACTTCAGGTTTACTGTATCCCTTGGACCTTTTTATTGACGATGAAACACAGAAATCGCATCTGGATTTAATACGAAAGGCACAATGCCGACTTAAGTACAAGAGGACTGACACTCTCACTTTCTATGATATGAACCTCTCCTGTGAGTCCAGTTTTAGATTCCGATGTTTCACTTCAGGTTTACTGTATCCCTTGTACCTTCTTATTGACGATGAAACACAGAAATTGCATCCGAATTTAATACAATAGTCACAATGCCGACCTAAGTACAAGAGGACTGACACTTTCACTTTCTATGATATGAACCTCTCCTGTGAGTCCAGTTTTAGATTCCGATGCTTCACTTCACGTTTACTGTATCCTTGGGATCTTCTTATTGACGATGAAACACAGAAATTGCATCCGAATTTAATACAAAAGGCGCTATGCCGACTTAAGTACAAGAGGACTTACGCTCTCACGTTCTATGATATGAACCTCTCCTTTGAGTCCAGTTTCAGATTCCGATGCTTCACTTCAGGTTTACTGTATCCCTTGGACCTTCTTATTGACGATGAAACACAGGAATTGCATCCGAATTTAATACAAAAGACACAATGCCGACTTAAGTACAAGAGGACTGACACTCTCACTTCCTATGATATGAACCTATCCTGTGAGTCCAGTTTTAGATTCCGATGCTTTACCTTAGGTTTACTGTATCCCTTGGACCTTCTTATTGACGATGAAACACAGAAATTGCATCCGAAATTAATACAAAAGTCACAATGCCGACTTAAGTACAAGAGGACTGACACCCTCACATTCTATGATATGAACCTCTCCTTTGAGTCCAGTTTTAGATTCCGATGCTTCACTTCAGGTTTATTGTATCCCTTGGACCTTCTTATTGACGATGACACACAGAAATTGCATCCGAATTTAATACAAAAGTCACAAAGCCGACTTAAGTACAAGAGGACTGACACTCTCACTTTCTATGATATGAACCTCTCCTGTGAGTCCAGTTTTAGATTTAGATGCTTCACTTCAGGTTTACTGTATCCCTTGGACCTTCTTATTGACGATGAAACACAGAAATTGCATCCGAATTTATTACAAAAGGCACAATGCCGACTTAAGTACAAGAGGACTGACACTCTCACTTTCTATGATATGAACCTCTCCTGTGAGTCCAGTTTTAGATTCCGATGCTTCACTTCAGGTTTACTGTATCCCTTGGACCTTCTTATTGACGATGAAACACAGAAATTGCCTCCGAATTAGTTACAAAAGGCACAATGCCGACTTAAGTACAAGAGGACTGACACTCTCACTTTCTATGATATGAACCTATCCTGTGAGTCCAGTTTTAGATTCCGATGCTTCACTTCAGGTTCACTGTATCCCTTGGACCTTCTTAGTGACGAAGAAACACAGAAATTGCATCCGAATTTAATACAAAAGGCACATTGCCGACTTAAGTACATGAGGAATGACACTCTCACTTTCTATGATATGAACCTCTTCTATGAGTCCAGTTTTAGATTCCGATGCTTCACTTCAGGTTTACTATATCCCTTGGACCTTCTTATTGACGATGAAACACAGAAATTGCATCCGAATTTAATACAAAAGGCACAATGCCGACCTAAGTACAAGAGGACTGACACTCTCACTTTCTTTGATATGAACCTCTCCTGTGAGTCCAGTTTTAGATTCCGATGCTTCACTTCAGGTGTAATGTATACCTTGGACCATCTTATTGACAATGAAACACAGAAATTGCATCCGTATTTAATACAAAGGTCACAATGCCGACTTAAGTACAAGAGGACTGACACTCTCACTTTCTATGATATGAACCTCTCCTGTGAGTCAAGTTTTAGATTCCGATGCTCCACTTCAGGTTTACTGTATCCCTTGACCTTCTTATTGACGATGAAACACAGAAATTGCATCCGAATTTAATACAATAGTCACAATGCCGACCTAAGTACAAGAGGACTGACACTCTCACTTTCTATGATATGAACCTCTCCTGTGAGTCCAGTTTTAGATTCCGATGCTTCACTTCAGGTTTACTGTATCCCTGGGATCTTCTTATTGACGATGAAACACAGAAATTGCATCCGAATTTAATACAAAAGGCGCTATGACGACTTAAGTACAAGAGGACTTACGCTCTCACGTTCTATGATATGAACCTCTCCTTTGAGTCCAGTTTCAGATTCCGATGCTTCACTTCAGGTTTACTGTATCCCTTGGACCTTCTTATTGACGATGAAACACAGGAATTGCATCCGAATTTAATACAAAAGACACAATGCCGACTTAAGTACAAGAGGACTGACACTCTCACTTCCTATGATATGAACCTATCCCGTGAGTCCAGTTTTAGATTCCGATGCTTTACCTTAGGTTTACTGTATCCCTTGGACCTTCTTATTGACGATGAAACACAGAAATTGCATCCGAAATTAATACAAAAGTCACAATGCCGACTTAAGTACAAGAGGACTGACACCCTCACATTCTATGATATGAACCTCTCCTTTGAGTCCAGTTTTAGATTCCGATGCTTCACATAAGGTTTATTGTATCCCTTGGACCTTCTTATTGACGATGAAACACAGAAATTGCATCCGAATTTAATACAAAAGTCACAAAGCCGACTTAAGTACAAGTGGACTGACACTCTCACTTTCTATGATATGAACCTCTCCTGTGAGTCCAGTTTTAGATTTAGGTGCTTCACTTCAGGTTTACTGTATCCCTTGGACCTTTTTATTGACGATGAAACACAGAAATTGCATCCGAAATTATTACAAAAGGCACAATGCCGACTTAAGTACAAGAGGACTGACACTCTCACTTTCTATGATATGAACCTCTCCTGTGAGTCCAGTTTTAGATTCCGATGCTTCACTTCAGGTTTACTGTATCCCTTGGACCTTCTTATTGACGATGAAACACAGAAATTGCCTCCGAATTTGTTACAAAAGGCACAATGCCGACTTAAGTACAAGAGGACTGACACTCTCACTTTCTATGATATGAACCTATCCTGTGAGTCCAGTTTTAGATTCCGATGCTTCACTTCAGGTTTACTGTATCCCTTGGACCTTCTTATTGACGAAGAAACACAGAAATTGCATCCGAATTTAATACAAAAGGCACAATGCCGACCTAAGTACAAGAGGACTGACACTCTCACTCTCTTTGATATGAACCTCTCCTGTGAGTCCAGTTTTAGATTTCGATGCTTCACTTCAGGTTTACTACATCCCTTGGACCTTCTTATTGACGATGAAACACAGAAATTGCATCCGAATTTAATACAAAAGGCACAATGCCGACCTAAGTACAAGAGGACTGACACTCTCACTCTCTTTGATATGAACCTCTCCTGTGAGTCCAGTTTTAGATTCCGATGCTTCACTTCAGGTTTAATGTATACCTTGGACCATCTTATTGACAATGAAACACAGAAATTGC
The DNA here is from genome assembly GCF_023864345.2 of Schistocerca serialis cubense. NCBI lineage: Eukaryota > Metazoa > Arthropoda > Insecta > Orthoptera > Acrididae > Schistocerca > Schistocerca serialis. The sequence continues at coordinate 20,109,078 of NC_064647.1, read as the reverse complement.
ATCCGTATTTAATACAAAGGTCACAATGCCGACTTAAGTACAAGAGGACTGACACTCTCACTTTCTATGATATGAACCTCTCCTGTGAGTCAAGTTTTAGATTCCGATGCTCCACTTCAGGTTTACTGTATCCCTTGACCTTCTTATTGACGATGAAACACAGAAATTGCATCCGAATTTAATACAAAAGCCACAATGCCGACTTAAGTACAAGAGGACTTACGCTCTCACTTTCTATCATATAAACCTCTCCTGTGAGTCCAGTTTTAGATTCCGATGCTTCACTTCACGTTTACTGTATCCCTTGGACCTTCTTATTGACGATGAAACACAGAAATTGCCTCCGAATTTATTACAAAAGGCACAATGCCGACTTAAGTACAAGAGGACTGACACTCTCACTTTCTATGATATGAACCTATCCTGTGAGACCAGTTTTAGATTTAGGTGCTTCACTTCAGGTTTACTGTATCCCTTGGACCTTCTTATTGACGATGAAACACAGAAATTGCATCCGAAATTATTACAAAAGGCACAATGCCGACTTAAGTACAAGAGGACTGACACTCTCACTTTCTATGATATGAACCTCTCCTGTGAGTCCAGTTTTAGATTCCGATGCTTCACTTCAGGTTTACTGTATCCCTTGGACCTTCTTATTGACGATGAAACACAGAAATTGCCTCCGAATTTGTTACAAAAGGCACAATGCCGACTTAAGTACAAGAGGACTGACACTCTCACTTTCTATGATATGAACCTATCCTGTGAGTCCAGTTTTAGATTCCGATGCTTCACTTCAGGTTTACTGTATCCCTTGGACCTTCTTATTGACGAAGAAACACAGAAATTGCATCCGAATTTAATACAAAAGGCACAATGCCGACTTAAGTACATGAGGAATGACACTCTCACTTTCTATGATATGAACCTCTTCTATGAGTCCAGTTTTAGATTCCGATGCTTCACTTCAGGTTTACTACATCCCTTGGACCTTCTTATTGACGATGAAACACAGAAATTGCATCCGAATTTAATACAAAAGGCACAATGCCGACCTAAGTACAAGAGGACTGACACTCTCACTCTCTTTGATATGAACCTCTCCTGTGAGTCCAGTTTTAGATTCCGATGCTTCACTTCAGGTTTAATGTATACCTTGGACCATCTTATTGACAATGAAACACAGAAATTGCATCCGTATTTAATACAAAGGTCACAATGCCGACTTAAGTACAAGAGGACTGACACTCTCACTTTCTATGATATGAACCTCTCCTGTGAGTCAAGTTTTAGATTCCGATGCTCCACTTCAGGTTTACTGTATCCCTTGACCTTCTTATTGACGATGAAACACAGAAATTGCATCCGAATTTAATACAAAAGCCACAATGCCGACTTAAGTACAAGAGGACTTACGCTCTCACTTTCTATCATATAAACCTCTCCTGTGAGTCCAGTTTTAGATTCCGATGCTTCACTTCACGTTTACTGTATCCCTTGGACCTTCTTATTGACGATGAAACACAGAAATTGCCTCCGAATTTATTACAAAAGGCACAATGCCGACTTAAGTACAAGAGGACTGACACTCTCACTTTCTATGATATGAACCTATCCTGTGAGACCAGTTTTAGATTCCGATGCTTCATTTCAGGTTTACTGTATCCCTTGGACCTTCTTATTGACGAAGAAACACAGAAATTGCATCCGAATTTAATACAAAAGGCACAATGCCGACTTAAGTACAAGAGGACTGACACTCTCACTTTCTATGATATGAACCTCTCCTGTGAGTCCAGTTTTAGATTCCGATGTTTCACTTCAGGTTTACTGTATCCCTTGTACCTTCTTATTGACGATGAAACACAGAAATTGCATCCGAATTTAATACAATAGTCACAATGCCGACCTAAGTACAAGAGGACTGACACTTTCACTTTCTATGATATGAACCTCTCCTGTGAGTCCAGTTTTAGATTCCGATGCTTCACTTCACGTTTACTGTATCCTTGGGATCTTCTTATTGACGATGAAACACAGAAATTGCATCCGAATTTAATACAAAAGGCGCTATGCCGACTTAAGTACAAGAGGACTTACGCTCTCACGTTCTATGATATGAACCTCTCCTTTGAGTCCAGTTTCAGATTCCGATGCTTCACTTCAGGTTTACTGTATCCCTTGGACCTTCTTATTGACGATGAAACACAGGAATTGCATCCGAATTTAATACAAAAGACACAATGCCGACTTAAGTACAAGAGGACTGACACTCTCACTTCCTATGATATGAACCTATCCTGTGAGTCCAGTTTTAGATTCCGATGCTTTACCTTAGGTTTACTGTATCCCTTGGACCTTCTTATTGACGATGAAACACAGAAATTGCATCCGAAATTAATACAAAAGTCACAATGCCGACTTAAGTACAAGAGGACTGACACCCTCACATTCTATGATATGAACCTCTCCTTTGAGTCCAGTTTTAGATTCCGATGCTTCACTTCAGGTTTATTGTATCCCTTGGACCTTCTTATTGACGATGAAACACAGAAATTGCATCCGAATTTAATACAAAAGTCACAAAGCCGACTTAAGTACAAGAGGACTGACACTCTCACTTTCTATGATATGAACCTCTCCTGTGAGTCCAGTTTTAGATTTAGATGCTTCACTTCAGGTTTACTGTATCCCTTGGACCTTCTTATTGACGATGAAACACAGAAATTGCATCCGAATTTATTACAAAAGGCACAATGCCGACTTAAGTACAAGAGGACTGACACTCTCACTTTCTATGATATGAACCTCTCCTGTGAGTCCAGTTTTAGATTCCGATGCTTCACTTCAGGTTTACTGTATCCCTTGGACCTTCTTATTGACGATGAAACACAGAAATTGCCTCCGAATTAGTTACAAAAGGCACAATGCCGACTTAAGTACAAGAGGACTGACACTCTCACTTTCTATGATATGAACCTATCCTGTGAGTCCAGTTTTAGATTCCGATGCTTCACTTCAGGTTCACTGTATCCCTTGGACCTTCTTAGTGACGAAGAAACACAGAAATTGCATCCGAATTTAATACAAAAGGCACATTGCCGACTTAAGTACATGAGGAATGACACTCTCACTTTCTATGATATGAACCTCTTCTATGAGTCCAGTTTTAGATTCCGATGCTTCACTTCAGGTTTACTATATCCCTTGGACCTTCTTATTGACGATGAAACACAGAAATTGCATCCGAATTTAATACAAAAGGCACAATGCCGACCTAAGTACAAGAGGACTGACACTCTCACTTTCTTTGATATGAACCTCTCCTGTGAGTCCAGTTTTAGATTCCGATGCTTCACTTCAGGTGTAATGTATACCTTGGACCATCTTATTGACAATGAAACACAGAAATTGCATCCGTATTTAATACAAAGGTCACAATGCCGACTTAAGTACAAGAGGACTGACACTCTCACTTTCTATGATATGAACCTCTCCTGTGAGTCAAGTTTTAGATTCCGATGCTCCACTTCAGGTTTACTGTATCCCTTGACCTTCTTATTGACCATGAAACACAGAAATTGCATCCGAATTTAATACAATAGTCACAATGCCGACCTAAGTACAAGAGGACTGACACTCTCACTTTCTATGATATGAACCTCTCCTGTGAGTCCAGTTTTAGATTCCGATGCTTCACTTCAGGTTTACTGTATCCCTGGGATCTTCTTATTGACGATGAAACACAGAAATTGCATCCGAATTTAATACAAAAGGCGCTATGACGACTTAAGTACAAGAGGACTTACGCTCTCACGTTCTATGATATGAACCTCTCCTTTGAGTCCAGTTTCAGATTCCGATGCTTCACTTCAGGTTTACTGTATCCCTTGGACCTTCTTATTGACGATGAAACACAGGAATTGCATCCGAATTTAATACAAAAGACACAATGCCGACTTAAGTACAAGAGGACTGACACTCTCACTTCCTATGATATGAACCTATCCCGTGAGTCCAGTTTTAGATTCCGATGCTTTACCTTAGGTTTACTGTATCCCTTGGACCTTCTTATTGACGATGAAACACAGAAATTGCATCCGAAATTAATACAAAAGTCACAATGCCGACTTAAGTACAAGAGGACTGACACCCTCACATTCTATGATATGAACCTCTCCTTTGAGTCCAGTTTTAGATTCCGATGCTTCACATAAGGTTTATTGTATCCCTTGGACCTTCTTATTGACGATGAAACACAGAAATTGCATCCGAATTTAATACAAAAGTCACAAAGCCGACTTAAGTACAAGTGGACTGACACTCTCACTTTCTATGATATGAACCTCTCCTGTGAGTCCAGTTTTAGATTTAGGTGCTTCACTTCAGGTTTACTGTATCCCTTGGACCTTTTTATTGACGATGAAACACAGAAATTGCATCCGAAATTATTACAAAAGGCACAATGCCGACTTAAGTACAAGAGGACTGACACTCTCACTTTCTATGATATGAACCTCTCCTGTGAGTCCAGTTTTAGATTCCGATGCTTCACTTCAGGTTTACTGTATCCCTTGGACCTTCTTATTGACGATGAAACACAGAAATTGCCTCCGAATTTGTTACAAAAGGCACAATGCCGACTTAAGTACAAGAGGACTGACACTCTCACTTTCTATGATATGAACCTATCCTGTGAGTCCAGTTTTAGATTCCGATGCTTCACTTCAGGTTTACTGTATCCCTTGGACCTTCTTATTGACGAAGAAACACAGAAATTGCATCCGAATTTAATACAAAAGGCACAATGCCGACCTAAGTACAAGAGGACTGACACTCTCACTCTCTTTGATATGAACCTCTCCTGTGAGTCCAGTTTTAGATTTCGATGCTTCACTTCAGGTTTACTACATCCCTTGGACCTTCTTATTGACGATGAAACACAGAAATTGCATCCGAATTTAATACAAAAGGCACAATGCCGACCTAAGTACAAGAGGACTGACACTCTCACTCTCTTTGATATGAACCTCTCCTGTGAGTCCAGTTTTAGATTCCGATGCTTCACTTCAGGTTTAATGTATACCTTGGACCATCTTATTGACAATGAAACACAGAAATTGCATCCGTATTTAATACAAAGGTCACAATGCCGACTTAAGTACAAGAGGACTGACACTCTCACTTTCTATGATATGAACCTCTCCTGTGAGTCAAGTTTTAGATTCCGATGCTCCACTTCAGGTTTACTGTATCCCTTGACCTTCTTATTGACGATGAAACACAGAAATTGCATCCGAATTTAATACAAAAGCCACAATGCCGACTTAAGTACAAGAGGACTTACGCTCTCACTTTCTATCATATAAACCTCTCCTGTGAGTCCAGTTTTAGATTCCGATGCTTCACTTCACGTTTACTGTATCCCTTGGACCTTCTTATTGACGATGAAACACAGAAATTGCCTCCGAATTTATTACAAAAGGCACAATGCCGACTTAAGTACAAGAGGACTGACACTCTCACTTTCTATGATATGAACCTATCCTGTGAGACCAGTTTTAGATTTAGGTGCTTCACTTCAGGTTTACTGTATCCCTTGGACCTTCTTATTGACGATGAAACACAGAAATTGCATCCGAAATTATTACAAAAGGCACAATGCCGACTTAAGTACAAGAGGACTGACACTCTCACTTTCTATGATATGAACCTCTCCTGTGAGTCCAGTTTTAGATTCCGATGCTTCACTTCAGGTTTACTGTATCCCTTGGACCTTCTTATTGACGATGAAACACAGAAATTGCCTCCGAATTTGTTACAAAAGGCACAATGCCGACTTAAGTACAAGAGGACTGACACTCTCACTTTCTATGATATGAACCTATCCTGTGAGTCCAGTTTTAGATTCCGATGCTTCACTTCAGGTTTACTGTATCCCTTGGACCTTCTTATTGACGAAGAAACACAGAAATTGCATCCGAATTTAATACAAAAGGCACAATGCCGACTTAAGTACATGAGGAATGACACTCTCACTTTCTATGATATGAACCTCTTCTATGAGTCCAGTTTTAGATTCCGATGCTTCACTTCAGGTTTACTACATCCCTTGGACCTTCTTATTGACGATGAAACACAGAAATTGCATCCGAATTTAATACAAAAGGCACAATGCCGACCTAAGTACAAGAGGACTGACACTCTCACTCTCTTTGATATGAACCTCTCCTGTGAGTCCAGTTTTAGATTCCGATGCTTCACTTCAGGTTTAATGTATACCTTGGACCATCTTATTGACAATGAAACACAGAAATTGCATCCGTATTTAATACAAAGGTCACAATGCCGACTTAAGTACAAGAGGACTGACACTCTCACTTTCTATGATATGAACCTCTCCTGTGAGTCAAGTTTTAGATTCCGATGCTCCACTTCAGGTTTACTGTATCCCTTGACCTTCTTATTGACGATGAAACACAGAAATTGCATCCGAATTTAATACAAAAGCCACAATGCCGACTTAAGTACAAGAGGACTTACGCTCTCACTTTCTATCATATAAACCTCTCCTGTGAGTCCAGTTTTAGATTCCGATGCTTCACTTCACGTTTACTGTATCCCTTGGACCTTCTTATTGACGATGAAACACAGAAATTGCCTCCGAATTTATTACAAAAGGCACAATGCCGACTTAAGTACAAGAGGACTGACACTCTCACTTTCTATGATATGAACCTATCCTGTGAGACCAGTTTTAGATTCCGATGCTTCATTTCAGGTTTACTGTATCCCTTGGACCTTCTTATTGACGAAGAAACACAGAAATTGCATCCGAATTTAATACAAAAGGCACAATGCCGACTTAAGTACAAGAGGAATGACACTCTCACTTTCTATGATATAAACCTCTCAAAAGACTCCAGTTTTAGATTCCGAGCCTCACTTCTGGTTACCTATATCCCTTGGACCTTCTTATTGACGATGAAACACAGATAATGCATCCGAATTTACTACAAAAGGCACAATGCCGACTTAAGTACAAGAGGAATGACACTCTCAGTTTCTATGATATGAACCTCTCCTGTGAGTCCAGTTTTAGATTCCGATGCTTCACTTCAGGTTTACTGTACCCCTTGGACCTTCTTAGTGACGATGAAACACAGAAATTGCATCCGAATTTAATACAAAAGTCACAATGCCGTTTAAGTACAAGAGGACTGACACTGTCTCTTTCTATGATATGAACCTCTCCTGTGAGTCCTGTTTTAGATTCCGATGCTACACTTCGGGTTTACTGAATCCCTTCTACCTTCTTATTGACGATGAAACACAGAAATTGCATCCGAATTTAATACAAAAGGCACAATGCCGACTAAAGGGCAAGAGGACTGACACTCTCACTTTCTATGATATGAACCTCTCCTGTGAGTTCAGTTTTAGATTCCGATGTTTCACTTCAGGTTTACTGTATCCCTTGGACCTTCTTATTGACGATGAAACACAGAAATTGCATCCGAATTTATTACAAAAGGCACAATGCCGACTTAAGTACAAGAGGACTGACACTCTCACTTTCTATGATATGAACCTCTCCTGTGAGTCCAGTTTTAGATTCCGATGCTTCACTTCAGGTTTACTGTATCCCTTGGACCTTTTTATTGACGATGAAACACAGAAATCGCATCTGGATTTAATACGAAAGGCACAATGCCGACTTAAGTACAAGAGGACTGACACTCTCACTTTCTATGATATGAACCTCTCCTGTGAGTCCAGTTTTAGATTCCGATGTTTCACTTCAGGTTTACTGTATCCCTTGTACCTTCTTATTGACGATGAAACACAGAAATTGCATCCGAATTTAATACAATAGTCACAATGCCGACCTAAGTACAAGAGGACTGACACTCTCACTTTCTATGATATGAACCTCTCCTGTGAGTCCAGTTTTAGATTCCGATGCTTCACTTCACGTTTACTGTATCCCTGGGATCTTCTTATTGACGATGAAACACAGAAATTGCATCCGAATTTAATACAAAAGGCGCTATGCCGACATAAGTACAAGAGGACTTACGCTCTCACGTTCTATGATATGAACCTCTCCTTTGAGTCCAGTTTCAGATTCCGATGCTTCACTTCAAGTTTACTGTATCCCTTGGACCTTCTTATTGACGATGAAACACAGGAATTGCATCCGAATTTAATACAAAAGACACAATGCCGACTTAAGTACAAGAGGACTGACACTCTCACTTCCTATGATATGAACCTATCCTGTGAGTCCAGTTTTAGATTCCGATGCTTTACCTTAGGTTTACTGTATCCCTTGGACCTTCTTATTGACGATGAAACACAGAAATTGCATCCGAAATTAATACAAAAGTCACAATGCCGACTTAAGTACAAGAGGACCGACACCCTCACATTCTATGATATGAACCTCTCCTTTGAGTCCAGTTTTAGATTCCGATGCTTCACTTCAGGTTTATTGTATCCCTTGGACCTTCTTATTGACGATGAAACACAGAAATTGCATCCGAATTTAATACAAAAGTCACAAAGCCGACTTAAGTACAAGAGGACTGACACTCTCACTTTCTATGATATGAACCTCTCCTGTGAGTCCAGTTTTAGATTTAGATGCTTCACTTCAGGTTTACTGTATCCCTTGGACCTTCTTATTGACGATGAAACACAGAAATTGCATCCGAATTTATTACAAAAGGCACAATGCCGACTTAAGTACAAGAGGACTGACACTCTCACTTTCTATGATATGAACCTCTCCTGTGAGTCCAGTTTTAGATTCCGATGCTTCACTTCAGGTTTACTGTATCCCTTGGACCTTCTTATTGACGATGAAACACAGAAATTGCCTCCGAATTAGTTACAAAAGGCACAATGCCGACTTAAGTACAAGAGGACTGACACTCTCACTTTCTATGATATGAACCTATCCTGTGAGTCCAGTTTTAGATTCCGATGCTTCCATTCAGGTTTACTGTATCCCTTGGACCTTCTTAGTGACGAAGAAACACAGAAATTGCATCCGAATTTAATACAAAAGGCACATTGCCGACTTAAGTACATGAGGAATGACACTCTCACTTTCTATGATATGAACCTCTTCTATGAGTCCAGTTTTAGATTCCGATGCTTCACTTCAGGTTTACTATATCCCTTGGACCTTCTTATTGACGATGAAACACAGAAATTGCATCCGAATTTAATACAAAAGGCACAATGCCGACCTAAGTACAAGAGGACTGACACTCTCACTTTCTTTGATATGAACCTCTCCTGTGAGTCCAGTTTTAGATTCCGATGCTTCACTTCAGGTTTAATGTATACCTTGGACCATCTTATTGACAATGAAACACAGAAATTGCATCCGTATTTAATACAAAGGTCACAATGCCGACTTAAGTACAAGAGGACTGACACTCTCACTTTCTATGATATGAACCTCTCCTGTGAGTCAAGTTTTAGATTCCGATGCTCCACTTCAGGTTTACTGTATCCCTTGACCTTCTTATTGACGATGAAACACAGAAATTGCATCCGAATTTAATACAAAAGCCACAATGCCGACTTAAGTACAAGAGGACTTACGCTCTCACTTTCTATCATATGAACCTCTCCTGTGAGTCCAGTTTTAGATTCCGATGCTTCACTTCACGTTTACTGTATCCCTTGGACCTTCTTATTGACGATGAAACACAGAAATTGCCTCCGAATTTATTACAAAAGGCACAATGCCGACTTAAGTACAAGAGGACTGACACTCTCACTTTCTATGATATGAACCTATCCTGTGAGTCCAGTTTTAGATTCCGATGCTTCACTTCAGGTTTACTGTATCCCTTGGACCGTCTTATTGACGAAGAAACACAGAAATTGCATCCGAATTTAATACAAAAGGCACAATGCCGACTTAAGTACAAGAGGAATGACACTCTCACTTTCTATGATATGAACCTCTCCCATGACTCCAGTTTTAGATTCCGAGCCTCACTTCTGGTTACCTATATCCCTTGGACCTTCTTATTGACGATGAAACACAGAAAATGCATCCGAATTTACTACAAAAGGCACAATGCCGACTTAAGTACAAGAGGAATGACACTCTCACTTTCTATGATATGAACCTCTCCTGTGAGTCCAGTTTTAGATTCCGATGCTTCACTTCAGGTTTACTGTATCCCTGGGACCTTCTTATTGACGATGAAACATAGAAATTGCATCCGAATTTAATACAAAAGGCGCTATGCCGACTTAAGTACAAGAGGACTTACGCTCTCACTTTCTATGATTTGAACCTCTCCTGTGAGTCCAGTCGATGCTTCACTTCAGGTTTACTGTATCCCTTGGACCTTCTTATTGACGATGAAACACAGGAATTGCATCCGAATTTAATACAAAAGACACAATGCCGACTTAAGTACAAGAGGACTGACACTCTCATTTCCTACGATATGAACCTCTCCTGTGAGTCCAGTTTTAGATTCCGATGCTTTACCTTAGGTTTACTGTATCCCTTGGACCTTCTTATTGACGATGAAACACGGAAATTGCATCCGAATTTAATACAAAAGTCACAATGCCGACTTAAGTGCAAGAGGACTGACACCCTCACATTCTATGATATGAACCTCTCCTTTGAGTCCAGTTTTAGATTCCGATGCTTCACTTCAGGTTTATTGTATACCTTGGACCTTCTTATTGACGATGAAACTCAGAAATTGCATCCGAATTTAATACAAATGTCACAAAGCCGACTTAAGTACAAGAGGACTGACACTCTCACTTTCTATGATATGAACCTCTCCTGTGAGTCCAGTTTTAGATTCCGATGCTTCACTTCAGGTTTACTGTATCCCTTGGACCTTTTTATTGACGATGAAACACAGAAATCGCATCTGGATTTAATACGAAAGGCACAATGGCGACTTAAGTACAAGAGGACTGACACTCTCACTTTCTATGATATGAACCTCTCCTGTGAGTCCAGTTTTAGATTCCGATGTTTCACTTCAGGTTTACTGTATCCCTTGGACCTTCTTATTGACGATGAAACACAGAAATTGCATCCGAATTTAGTACAACAGTCACAATGCCGACCTAAGTACAAGAGGACTGACACTCTCACTTTCTATGATATGAACCTCTCCTGTGAGTCCAGTTTTAGATTCCGATGCTTCACTTCACGTTTACTGTATCCCTGGGATCTTCTTATTGACGATGAAACCTAGAAATTGCATCCGAATTTAATACAAAAGGCGCTATGCCGACTTAAGTACAAGAGGACTTACGCTCTCACGTTCTATGATATGAACCTCTCCTTTGAGTCCAGTTTTAGATTCCGATGCTTCACTTTAGGTTTACTGAATCCCTTGGACCTTCTTATTGACGATGAAACACAGGAATTGCTTCCGAATTTAATACAAAAGACACAATGCCGACTTAAGTACAAGAGGACTGACACTCTCACTTCCTATGATATGAACCTCTCCTGTGAGTCCAGTTTTAGATTCCGATGCTTTACCTTAGGTTTACTGTATCCCTTGGACCTTCTTATTGACGATGAAACACAGAAATTGCATCCGAAATTAATACAAAAGTCACAATGCCGACTTAAGTACAAGAGGACTGACACCCTCACATTTTATTATATGAACCTCTCCTTTGAGTCCAGTTTTAGATTCCGATGCTTCACATAAGGTTTATTGTATCCCTTGGACCTTCTTATTGACGATGTAACACAGAAATTGCATCCGAATTTAATACAAAAGTCACAAAGCCGACTTAAGTACAAGAGGACTGACACTCTCACTTTCTATGATATGAACCTCTCCTGTGAGTCCAGTTTTAGATTCCGATGCTTCACTTCAGGTTTACTGTATCCCTTGGACATTCTTATTGACGATGAAACACAGAAATTGCATCCGAATTTATTACAAAAGGCACAATGCCGACTTAAGTACAAGAGGACTGACACTCTCACTTTCTATGATATGAACCTCTCCTGTGAGTCCAGTTTTAGATTCCGATGCTTCACTTCAGGTTTACTGTATCCCTTGGACCTTCTTATTGACGATGAAACACAGAAATTGCCTCCGAATTTATTACAAAAGGCACAATGCCGACTTAAGTACAAGAGGACTGACACTCTCACTTTCTATGATATGAACCTATCCTGTGAGTCCAGTTTTAGATTCCGATGCTTCACTTCAGGTTTACTGTATCCCTTGGACCCTCTTATTGACGAAGAAACACAGAAATTGCATCCGAATTTAATACAAAAGGCACAATGCCGACTTAAGTACAAGAGGAATGACACTCTCACTTTCTATGATATGAACCTCTTCTATGAGTCCAGTTTTAGATTCCGATGCTTCACTTCAGGTTTACTGTATCCCTTGGACCTTCTTATTGACGATGAAACACAGAAATTGCATCCGAATTTAATACAAAAGGCACAATGCCGACCTAAGTACAAGAGGACTGACACTCTCACTTTCTTTGATATGAACCTCTCCTGTGAGTCCAGTTTTAGATTCCGATGCTTCACTTCAGGTTTAATGTATACCTTGGACCATCTTATTGACAATGAAACACAGAAATTGCATCCGTATTTAATACAAAGGTCACAATGCCGACTTAAGTACAAGAGGACTGACACTCTCACTTTCTATGATATGAACCTCTCCTGTGAGTCAAGTTTTAGATTCCGATGCTCCACTTCAGGTTTACTGTATCCCTTGACCTTCTAATTGACGATGAAACACAGAAATTGCATCCGAATTTAATACAAAAGCCACAATGATGACTTAAGTACAAGAGGACTTACGCTCTCACTTTCTATCATATGAACCTCTCCTGTGAGTCCAGTTTTAGATTCCGATGCTTCACTTCACATTTACTGTATCCCTTGGACCTTCTTATTGACGATGAAACACAGAAATTGCCTCCGAATTTATTACAAAAGGCACAATGCCGACTTAAGTACAAGAGGACTGACACTCTCACTTTCTATGATATGAACCTATCCTGTGAGTCCAGTTTTAGATTCCGATGCTTCACTTCAGGTTTACTGTATCCCTTGGACCTTCTTATTGACGAAGAAACACAGAAATTGCATCCGAATTTAATACAAAAGGCACAATGCCGACTCAAGTACAAGAGGAATGACACTCTCACTTTCTATGATATGAACCTCTTCGATGAGTCCAGTTTTAGATACCGATGCTTCACTTCAGGTTTACTGTATCCCTTGGACCTTCTTATTGACGATGAAACACAGGAATTGCATCCGAATTTAATACAAAAGACACAATGCCGACTTAAGTACAAGAGGACTGACACTCTCACTTCCTATGATATGAACCACTCCTGTGAGTCCAGTTTTAGATTCCGATGCTTTACCTTAGGTTTACTGTATCCCTTGGACCTTCTTATTGACGATGAAACACAGAAATTGCATCCGAATTTAATACAAAAGTCACAATGCCGACATAAGTACAAGAAGACTGACACCCTCACATTCTATGATATGAACCTCTCCTTTGAGTCCAGTTTTAGATTCCGATGCTTCACTTCAGGTTTATTGTATCCCTTGGACCTTCTTATTGACGATGAAACACAGAAATTGCATCCGAATTTAATAAAAAAGTCACAAAGCCGACTTAAGTACAAGAGGACTGACACTCTCACTTTCTATGATATGAACCTCTCCTGTGAGTCCAGTTTTAGATTCCGATGCTTCACTTCAGGGTTACTGTATCCCTTGGACCTTCTTATTTACGATGAAACACAGAAATTGCATCTGAATTTATTACAAAAGTCACAATGCCGACTTAAGTACAAGAGGACTGACACTCTCACTTTCTATGATATGAACCTCTCCTGTGAGTCCAGTTTTAGATTCCGATGCTTCACTTCAGGTTTACTGTATCCCTTGGACCTTCTTATTGACGATGAAACACAGAAATTGCCTCCGAATTTATTACAAAAGGCACAATGCCGACTTAAGTACAAGAGGACTGACACTCTCACTTTCTATGATATGAACCTATCCTGTGAGTCCAGTTTTAGATTCCGATGCTTCACTTCAGGTTAACTATATCCCTTGGACCTTCTTATTGACGAAGAAACACAGAAATTGCATCCGAATTTAATACAAAAGGCACAATGCCGACTTAAGTACAAGAGGAATGACACTCTCACTTTCTATGATATGAACCTCTTCTATGAGTCCAGTTTTAGATTCCGATGCTTCACTTCAGGTTTACTGTATCCCTTGGACCTTCTTATTGACGATGAAACACAGGAATTGCATCCGAATTTAATACAAAAGGCACAATGCCGACTTAAGTACAAGAGGACTGACACTCTCACTTTCTTTGATATGAACCTCTCCTGTGAGTCCAGTTTTAGATTCCGATGCTTCACTTCAGGTTTAATGTATACCGTGGACCATCTTATTGACAATGAACACAGAAATTGCATCAGTATTTAATACAAAGGTCACAATGCCGACTTAAGTACAAGAGGACTGACACTCTCACTTTCTATGATATGAACCTCTCCTGTGAGTCAAGTTTTAGATTCCGATGCTCCACTTCAGGTTTACTGTATCCCTTGACCTTCTTATTGACGATGAAACACAGAAATTGCATCCGAATTTAATACAAAAGTCACAATGCCGACTTAAGTAAAAGACGACTGACACTCTCACGTAATATGATATGAACCTCCCCTGTGAGTCCAGTTTTAGATTCCGAATCTTCACTTCAGGTTTACTGTACCCCTTGGATCTTCTTATTGTCGACGAAACACAGAAATTGTATCCGATTTTAATACAAAAGTCACAATGTCGACTTAAGTACAAGAGGACTGACACTCTCACTTGCTATGATATGAACCTCTCCTGTGAGTCCAGTTTTAGATTTCGATGCTTCACTTCAGGTTTACTGTATCCCTTAGACCTACCGATTGACGATGAAACACAGAAATTGCATCCGAATTTAATACAAACGTCACAACGCCGATTTAAGTACAAGAGGACTGACACTCTCACTTTCTATGATATGAACCTCTCCTGTGAGTCCAGTTTTAGATTCCGATGCTTCACTTCAGGTTTACTGTATCCCTGGGACCTTCTTATTGACGATGAAACACAGATCTTGCATCCGAATTTAATACAAAAGGCACAATGCCGACTTAAGTATATGAGGACTGACACTCTCTCTTAGTATGATATGAACCTCTCCTGTGAGTCCAGTTTTAGATTCCGATGCTTCACTTCAGGTTCATTGTATCCCTTGGACCTTCTTATTGACGATGAAACACAGAAATTACATCCGAATTTAATACAAAAGTCACAATGCTGACTTAAGTACAAGAGGACTGACACTCTCACTTTCTATGATATGAACCTCTCCTGTGAGTCCAGTTTTCGATTCCGATGCTTCACTTCAGGTTTACCGTATCCTTTGACCTTCTTATTGACGATGAAACACAGAAATTGCATCGGAATTTAATACAAAAGTCACAATGCCGACTTAAGTACACGAGGACTTACACTCTCACTTTCTATGATATGACCCTCTCCTGTGAGATCAGTTTTAGATTTCGATGCTTCACTTCAGGTTTACTGTATCCCTTGGACCTTCCGGTTGACGATGAAACACACAAATTGCATCCGAATTTAATACAAACGTCACAAAGCCGATTTAAGTACAAGAGGACTGACACTCTCACTTGCTATGATATGAACCTCTCCTGTGAGTCCAGTTTTAGATTCCGATGCTTCACTTCAGGTTTACTGTATCCCTTGGACCTTTTTATTGACGATGAAACACAGAAATCGCATCCGGATTTAATACAAAAGGCACAATGCCGACTTATGTACAAGAGGACTGACATTTTCACTTTCTATGATACGAACCTCTTCTGTGATCCTGTTTTAGATTCCGATGCTTCACTTCAGGTTTCCTGTATACTTTCGACCGTCTTATTGACGATGAAACACAGAAATTGCATCCGAATTTAATACAAAAGTCACAATGCCGACTTAAGTACAAGAGGACTGACACTTTCTATGATATGAACCTCTCCTGTGAGTCCAGTTTTAGATTCCGATGCTTCACTTCAGGTTTACTGTATCCCTTGGACCTTTTTATTCACGATGAAACACAGAAATTACATCCGAATTTAATACAATAGTCACAATGCCGACTTAAGTACAAGAGGACTGACACTCTCACTTTCTATGATATGAACCTCTCCTGTGAGTCCAGTTTTAGATTCCGATGCTTCACTTCAGTTTTACTGTATCCCTGGGACCTTCTTATTGACGATGAAACACAGAAATTGCATCCGAATTTAATACAAAAGGCGCTATGCCGTCTTAAGTACAAGAGGACTTACGCTCTCACTTTCTATGATATGAACCTCTCTTGTGAGTCCAGTTTTAGATTCCGATGCTTCACTTCAGGTTTACTGTATCCCTTGGACCTTCTTATTGACGATGAAACACAGGAATTGCATCCGAATTTAATACAAAAGACACAATGCCGACCTAAGTACAAGAGGACTGAAACTCTCACTTCCTATGATATGAATCTCTCCTGTGAGTCCAGTTTTAGATTCCGATGCTTTACCTAAGGTTTACTGTATCCCTTGGACCTTCTTATTGACGATGAAACACAGAAATCGCATCCGAATTTAATACAAAATTCACAATGCCGACTTAAGTACAAGAGGACTGACACCCTCACATTCTATGAAATGAACCTCTCCTTTGAGTCCAGTTTAAGATTCCGATGCTTCACTTCAGGTTTATTGTATCTCTTGGACCTTCTTATTGACGATGAAACACAGAAATTGCATCCGAATTTAATACAAAAGTCACAAAGCCGACTTAAGTACAAGAGGACTGACACTCTCACTTTCTATGATATGAACGTCTCCTGTGAGTCCAGTTTTAGATTCCGATGCTTCACTTCAGGTTTACTGTATCCCTTGGACCTTCTTATTGACGATGAAACACAGGAATTGCATCCGAATTTAATACAAAAGACACAATGCCGACCTAAGTACAAGAGGACTGACACTCTCACTTCCTATGATATGAATATCTCCTGTGAGTCCAGTTTTGATTCCGATGCTTTACCTAAGGTTTACTGTATCCCTTGGACCTTCTTATTGACGATGAAACACAGAAATTGCATCCTAATTTAATACAAAAGGCACAATGCCGACTAAAGGGGAAGAGGACTGACACTCTCACTTTCTATGATATGAACCTCTCCTGTGAGTCCAGTTTTAGATTCCGATGCTTCACTTCAGGTTTACTGTATCCCTTGGACCTTCTTATTTACGATGAAACACAGAAATTGCATCCGAATTTATTACAAAAGGCACAATGCCGATTTAAGTACAAGAGGCCTGACACTCTCACTTTGTATGATATGAACCTCTCCTGTGAGTCCAGTTTAAGATTCCGATGCTTCACTTCAGGTTTACTGCATCCCTTGGACCTTCTTATTGACGATGAAACACAGAAATTGCCTCCGAATTTATTACAAAAGGCACAATGCCGACTTAAGTACAAGAGGACTGACACTCTCACTTTCTATGATATGAACCTATCCTGTGAGTCCAGTTTTAGATTCCGATGCTTCACTTCAGGTTAACTATATCCCTTGGACCTTCTAATTCACGAAGAAACACAGAAATTGCATCATAATTTAATACAAAAGGCACAATGCCGAATTAAGTACAAGAGGAATGACACTCTCACTTTCTATGATATGTACCTCTTCTATGAGTCCAGTTTTAGATTCCGATGCTTCACTTCTGTTTTACTGTATCCCTTGGACCTTCTTATTGACGATGAAACACAGAAATTGCATCCGAATTTAATACAAAAGACGCAATGCCGACTTAAGTACAAGCGGACTGACCCTCTCACTTTCTTTGATATGAACCTCTCCTGTGAGTCCAGTTTTAGATTCCGATGCTTCACTTCAGGTTTAATGTATACCTTGGACCATCTTGTTGACGATGAAACACAGAAATTGCATCCGTATTTAATACAAAGGTCACAATGCCGACTTAAGTACAAGAGGACTGACACTCTCACTTTCTATGATATGAACCTCTCCTTTGAGTCAAGTTTTAGATTCCGATGCTCCACTTCAGGTTTGCTGTATCCCTTGACCTTCTTATTGACGATGAAACACAGAAATTGCATCCGAATGTAATACAAAAGGCACAATGCTAACTTAAGTATAAGAGGACCGACATTCCCACTTTCTATGATATGAACCTCTCCTGTGAGACCAGTTTTAGATTCCGGTGCTTCCCTTCAGTTTTACTGTATCCCTCGGACCTTCTTATTGACGATGAAACACAGGAATTGCATCCGAATTTAATACAAAGGTCACAATGCCGACTTAAGTACAAGAGGACTGACACTCTCACTTTCTATGATATGAACCTCTCCTGTGAGACCAGTTTTAGATTCCGATGCTTTACTTTAGGTTTACTGTATCCCTTGGACCTTCTTGTTGACGATGAAACACAGAAATTACATCCGCATTCAATACAAAAGTCACAATGCCGACTTAAGTACAAGAGGTCTGACACTCTCACTTTCTATGATATGAACCTCTCCTGTGAGTCCAGTTTTAGATTGCGATGCTTCACTTCAGGTTTACTGTATCCCTTGGACCTTCTTATTGACGATGAAACACAGAAATTGCCTCCGAATTTATTACAAAAGGCACAATGCCGACTTAAGTTCAAGAGGACTGACACTCTCACTTTCTATGATATGAACCTCTCCCGTGACTCCAGTTTTAGATTCCGAGCCTCACTTCAGGTTACCTATATCCCTTGGACCTTCTTATTGACGATGAAACACAGAAAATGCATCCGAATTTACTACAAAAGGCACAATGCCGACTTAAGTACAAGAGGAATGACACTCTCAATTTCTATGATATGAACCTCTCCTGTGAGTCCAGTTTTAGATTCCGATGCTTCACTTCAGGTTTACTGTATCCCTGGGACCTTCTTATTGACGATGAAACACAGATATTGCATCCGAATTTAATACAAAATTCGCTATGCCGACTTAAGTACAAGAGGAATTACGCTCTCACTTTCTATGATTTGAACCTCTCCTGTGAGTCCAGTTTTAGATTCCGATGCTTCACTTCAGGTTTACTGTATCCCTTGGACCTTCTTATTGACGATGAAACACAGGAATTGCATCCGAATTTAATACAAAAGTCACAATGCCGACTTAAGTGCAAGAGGACTGACACCCTCACATTCTATGATATGAACCTCTCCTTTGAGTCCAGTTTTAGATTCCGATGCTTCACTTCAGGTTTATTTTATCCCTTGGACCTTCTTATTGACGATGAAACACAGAAATTGCATCCGAATTTAATACAAATGTCACAAAGCCGACTTAAGTACAAGAGGACTGACACTCTCACTTTCGTTGATATGAACCTCTCCTGTGAGTCCAGTTTTAGATTCCGATGCTTCACTTCAGGTTTACTGTACCCCTTGGACCTTCTTATTGACGATGAAACACAGAAATTGCATCCGAATTTAATACAAAAGTCACAATGCCGTTTAAGTACATGAGGACTGACACTGTCTCTTTCTATGATATGAACCTCTCCTGTGAGTCCTGTTTTAGATTCCGATGCTACACTTCGGGTTTACTGAATCCCTTCTACCTTCTTATTGACGATGAAACACAGAAATTGCATCCGAATTTAATACAAAAGGCACAATGCCGACTAAAGGGCAAGAGGACTGACACTCTCACATTCTATGATATGAACCTCTCCTGTGAGTCCAGTTTTAGATTCCGATGTTTCACTTCAGGTTTACTGTATCCCTTGGACCTTCTTATTGACGATGAAACACAGAAATTGCATCCGAATTTATTACAAAAGGCACAATGCCGACTTAAGTACAAGAGGACTGACACTCTCACTTTCTATGATATGAACCTCTCCTGTGAGTCCAGTTTTAGATTCCGATGCTTCACTTCAGGTTTACTGTATTCCTTGGACCTTTTTATTGACGATGAAACACAGAAATCGCATCTGGATTTAATACGAAAGGTACAATGCCGACTTAAGTACAAGAGTACTGACACTCTCACTTTCTATGATATGAACCTCTCCTGTGAGTCCAGTTTTAGATTCCGATGCTTCACTTCACGTTTACTGTATCCCTTGGATCTTCTTATTGACGATGAAACACAGAAATTGCATCCGAATTTAATACAAAAGGCGCTATGCCGACTTAAGTACAAGAGGACTTACGCTCTCACGTTCTATGATATGAACCTCTCCTGTGAGTCCAGTTTTAGATTCCGATGCTTCACTTCAGGTTTACTGTATCCCTTGGACCTTCTTATTGACGATGAAACACAGGAATTGCATCCGAATTTAATACAAAAGTCACAATGCCGACTTAAGTGCAAGAGGACTGACACCCTCACATTCTATGATATGAACCTCTCCTTTGAGTCCAGTTTTAGATTCCGATGCTTCACTTCAGGTTTATTTGATCCCTTGGACCTTCTTATTGACGATGAAACACAGAAATTGCATCCGAATTTAATACAAATGTCACAAAGCCGACTTAAGTACAAGAGGACTGACACTCTCACTTTCGTTGATATGAACCTCTCCTGTGAGTCCAGTTTTAGATTCCGATGCTTCACTTCAGGTTTACTGTACCCCTTGGACCTTCTTATTGACGATGAAACACAGAAATTGCATCCGAATTTAATATAAAAGTCACAATGCCGTTTAAGTACAAGAGGACTGACACTGTCTCTTTCTATGATATGAACCTCTCCTGTGAGTCCTGTTTTAGATTCCGATGCTACACTTCGGGTTTACTGAATCCCTTCTACCTTCTTATTGACGATGAAACACAGAAATTGCATCCGAATTTAATACAAAAGGCACAATGCCGACTAAAGGGCAAGAGGACTGACACTCTCACATTCTATGATTTGAACCTCTCCTGTGAGTCCAGTTTTAGATTCCGATGTTTCACTTCAGGTTTACTGTATCCCTTGGACCTTCTTATTGACGATGAAACACAGAAATTGCATCCGAATTTATTACAAAAGGCACAATGCCGACTTAAGTACAAGAGGACTGACACTCTCACTTTCTATGATATGAACCTCTCCTGTGAGTCCAGTTTTAGATTCCGATGCTTCACTTCAGGTTTACTGTATTCCTTGGACCTTTTTATTGACGATGAAACACAGAAATCGCATCTGGATTTAATACGAAAGGCACAATGCCGACTTAAGTACAAGAGGACTGACACTCTCACTTTCTATGAAATGAACCTCTCCTATGGGTCCAGTTTTAGATTCCGATGTTTCACTTCAGGTTTACTGTATCCCTTGGACCTTCTTATTGACGATGAAACACAGATATTGCATCCGAATTTAATACAATAGTCACAATGCCGACCTAAGTACAAGAGGACTGACACTCTCACTTTCTATGATATGAACCTCTCCTGTGAGTCCAGTTTTAGATTCCGATGCTTTACCTTAGGTTTACTGTATCCCTTGGACCTTCTTATTGACGATGAAACACAGAAATTGCATCCGAATTTAATACAAAAGTCACAATGCCGACTTAAGTACAAGAGGACTGACACCCTCACATTCTATGGTATGAACCTCTCCTTTGAGTCCAGTTTTAGATTCCGATGCTTCACATAAGGTTTATTGTATCCCTTGGACCTTCTTATTGACGATGAAACACAGAAATTGCATCCGAATTTAATACAAAAGTCACAAAGCCGACTTAAGTACAAGAGGACTGACACTCTCACATTCTATGATATGAACCTCTCCTGTGAGTCCAGTTTTAGATTCCGATGCTTCCCTTCAGGTTTACTGTATCCCTTGGACCTTCTTATTGACGATGAAACACAGAAATTGCATCCGAATTTATTACAAAAGGCACAATGCCGACTTAAGTACAAGAGGACTGACACTCTCACTTTCTATGATATGAACCTCTCCTGTGAGTCCAGTTTTAGATTCCGATGCTTCACTTCAGGTTTACTGTATCCCTTGGACCTTCTTATTGACGATGAAACACAGAAATTGCCTCCGAATTTATTACAAAAGGCACAATGCCGACTTAAGTACAAGAGGACTGACACTCTCACTTTCTATGATATGTACCTCTCCTGTGAGTCCAGTTTTAGATTCCGATGCTTCACTTCAGGTTTACTGTATCCCTTGGACCTTCTTATTGACGATGAAACACAGAAATTGCATCCGAATTTATTACAAAAGGCACAATGCCGACTTAAGTACAAGAGGACTGACACTCTCACTTTCTATGATATGAACCTCTCCTGTGAGTCCAGTTTTAGATTCCGATGCTTTACCTAAGGTTTACTGTATCCCTTGGACCTTCTTATTGACGATGAAACACAGAAATCGCATCCGAATTTAATACAAAATTCACAATGCCGACTTAAGTACAAGAGGACTGACACCCTCACATTCTATGAAATGAACCTCTCCTTTGAGTCCAGTTTAAGATTCCGATGCTTCACTTCAGGTTTATTGTATCTCTTGGACCTTCTTATTGACGATGAAACACAGAAATTGCATCCGAATTTAATACAAAAGTCACAAAGCCGACTTAAGTACAAGAGGACTGACACTCTCACTTTCTATGATATGAACGTCTCCTGTGAGTCCAGTTTTAGATTCCGATGCTTCACTTCAGGTTTACTGTATCCCTTGGACCTTCTTATTGACGATGAAACACAGGAATTGCATCCGAATTTAATACAAAAGACACAATGCCGACCTAAGTACAAGAGGACTGACACTCTCACTTCCTATGATATGAATATCTCCTGTGAGTCCAGTTTTGATTCCGATGCTTTACCTAAGGTTTACTGTATCCCTTGGACCTTCTTATTGACGATGAAACACAGAAATTGCATCCTAATTTAATACAAAAGGCACAATGCCGACTAAAGGGCAAGAGGACTGACACTCTCACTTTCTATGATATGAACCTCTCCTGTGAGTCCAGTTTTAGATTCCGATGCTTCACTTCAGGTTTACTGTATCCCTTGGACCTTCTTATTTACGATGAAACACAGAAATTGCATCCGAATTTATTACAAAAGGCACAATGCCGATTTAAGTACAAGAGGCCTGACACTCTCACTTTGTATGATATGAACCTCTCCTGTGAGTCCAGTTTAAGATTCCGATGCTTCACTTCAGGTTTACTGCATCCCTTGGACCTTCTTATTGACGATGAAACACAGAAATTGCCTCCGAATTTATTACAAAAGGCACAATGCCGACTTAAGTACAAGAGGACTGACACTCTCACTTTCTATGATATGAACCTATCCTGTGAGTCCAGTTTTAGATTCCGATGCTTCACTTCAGGTTAACTATATCCCTTGGACCTTCTAATTCACGAAGAAACACAGAAATTGCATCATAATTTAATACAAAAGGCACAATGCCGAATTAAGTACAAGAGGAATGACACTCTCACTTTCTATGATATGTACCTCTTCTATGAGTCCAGTTTTAGATTCCGATGCTTCACTTCTGTTTTACTGTATCCCTTGGACCTTCTTATTGACGATGAAACACAGAAATTGCATCCGAATTTAATACAAAAGACGCAATGCCGACTTAAGTACAAGCGGACTGACCCTCTCACTTTCTTTGATATGAACCTCTCCTGTGAGTCCAGTTTTAGATTCCGATGCTTCACTTCAGGTTTAATGTATACCTTGGACCATCTTGTTGACGATGAAACACAGAAATTGCATCCGTATTTAATACAAAGGTCACAATGCCGACTTAAGTACAAGAGGACTGACACTCTCACTTTCTATGATATGAACCTCTCCTTTGAGTCAAGTTTTAGATTCCGATGCTCCACTTCAGGTTTGCTGTATCCCTTGACCTTCTTATTGACGATGAAACACAGAAATTGCATCCGAATGTAATACAAAAGGCACAATGCTAACTTAAGTATAAGAGGACCGACATTCCCACTTTCTATGATATGAACCTCTCCTGTGAGACCAGTTTTAGATTCCGGTGCTTCCCTTCAGTTTTACTGTATCCCTCGGACCTTCTTATTGACGATGAAACACAGGAATTGCATCCGAATTTAATACAAAGGTCACAATGCCGACTTAAGTACAAGAGGACTGACACTCTCACTTTCTATGATATGAACCTCTCCTGTGAGACCAGTTTTAGATTCCGATGCTTTACTTTAGGTTTACTGTATCCCTTGGACCTTCTTGTTGACGATGAAACACAGAAATTACATCCGCATTCAATACAAAAGTCACAATGCCGACTTAAGTACAAGAGGTCTGACACTCTCACTTTCTATGATATGAACCTCTCCTGTGAGTCCAGTTTTAGATTGCGATGCTTCACTTCAGGTTTACTGTATCCCTTGGACCTTCTTATTGACGATGAAACACAGAAATTGCCTCCGAATTTATTACAAAAGGCACAATGCCGACTTAAGTTCAAGAGGACTGACACTCTCACTTTCTATGATATGAACCTCTCCCGTGACTCCAGTTTTAGATTCCGAGCCTCACTTCAGGTTACCTATATCCCTTGGACCTTCTTATTGACGATGAAACACAGAAAATGCATCCGAATTTACTACAAAAGGCACAATGCCGACTTAAGTACAAGAGGAATGACACTCTCAATTTCTATGATATGAACCTCTCCTGTGAGTCCAGTTTTAGATTCCGATGCTTCACTTCAGGTTTACTGTATCCCTGGGACCTTCTTATTGACGATGAAACACAGATATTGCATCCGAATTTAATACAAAATTCGCTATGCCGACTTAAGTACAAGAGGAATTACGCTCTCACTTTCTATGATTTGAACCTCTCCTGTGAGTCCAGTTTTAGATTCCGATGCTTCACTTCAGGTTTACTGTATCCCTTGGACCTTCTTATTGACGATGAAACACAGGAATTGCATCCGAATTTAATACAAAAGTCACAATGCCGACTTAAGTGCAAGAGGACTGACACCCTCACATTCTATGATATGAACCTCTCCTTTGAGTCCAGTTTTAGATTCCGATGCTTCACTTCAGGTTTATTTTATCCCTTGGACCTTCTTATTGACGATGAAACACAGAAATTGCATCCGAATTTAATACAAATGTCACAAAGCCGACTTAAGTACAAGAGGACTGACTTTCTCACTTTCGTTGATATGAACCTCTCCTGTGAGTCCAGTTTTAGATTCCGATGCTTCACTTCAGGTTTACTGTACCCCTTGGACCTTCTTATTGACGATGAAACACAGAAATTGCATCCGAATTTAATACAAAAGTCACAATGCCGTTTAAGTACATGAGGACTGACACTGTCTCTTTCTATGATATGAACCTCTCCTGTGAGTCCTGTTTTAGATTCCGATGCTACACTTCGGGTTTACTGAATCCCTTCTACCTTCTTATTGACGATGAAACACAGAAATTGCATCCGAATTTAATACAAAAGGCACAATGCCGACTAAAGGGCAAGAGGACTGACACTCTCACATTCTATGATATGAACCTCTCCTGTGAGTCCAGTTTTAGATTCCGATGTTTCACTTCAGGTTTACTGTATCCCTTGGACCTTCTTATTGACGATGAAACACAGAAATTGCATCCGAATTTATTACAAAAGGCACAATGCCGACTTAAGTACAAGAGGACTGACACTCTCACTTTCTATGATATGAACCTCTCCTGTGAGTCCAGTTTTAGATTCCGATGCTTCACTTCAGGTTTACTGTATTCCTTGGACCTTTTTATTGACGATGAAACACAGAAATCGCATCTGGATTTAATACGAAAGGTACAATGCCGACTTAAGTACAAGAGGACTGACACTCTCACTTTCTATGATATGAACCTCTCCTGTGAGTCCAGTTTTAGATTCCGATGCTTCACTTCACGTTTACTGTATCCCTTGGATCTTCTTATTGACGATGAAACACAGAAATTGCATCCGAATTTAATACAAAAGGCGCTATGCCGACTTAAGTACAAGAGGACTTACGCTCTCACGTTCTATGATATGAACCTCTCCTGTGAGTCCAGTTTTAGATTCCGATGCTTCACTTCAGGTTTACTGTATCCCTTGGACCTTCTTATTGACGATGAAACACAGGAATTGCATCCGAATTTAATACAAAAGTCACAATGCCGACTTAAGTGCAAGAGGACTGACACCCTCACATTCTATGATATGAACCTCTCCTTTGAGTCCAGTTTTAGATTCCGATGCTTCACTTCAGGTTTATTTGATCCCTTGGACCTTCTTATTGACGATGAAACACAGAAATTGCATCCGAATTTAATACAAATGTCACAAAGTCGACTTAAGTACAAGAGGACTGACACTCTCACTTTCGTTGATATGAACCTCTCCTGTGAGTCCAGTTTTAGATTCCGATGCTTCACTTCAGGTTTACTGTACCCCTTGGACCTTCTTATTGACGATGAAACACAGAAATTGCATCCGAATTTAATATAAAAGTCACAATGCCGTTTAAGTACAAGAGGACTGACACTGTCTCTTTCTATGATATGAACCTCTCCTGTGAGTCCTGTTTTAGATTCCGATGCTACACTTCGGGTTTACTGAATCCCTTCTACCTTCTTATTGACGATGAAACACAGAAATTGCATCCGAATTTAATACAAAAGGCACAATGCCGACTAAAGGGCAAGAGGACTGACACTCTCACATTCTATGATTTGAACCTCTCCTGTGAGTCCAGTTTTAGATTCCGATGTTTCACTTCAGGTTTACTGTATCCCTTGGACCTTCTTATTGACGATGAAACACAGAAATTGCATCCGAATTTATTACAAAAGGCACAATGCCGACTTAAGTACAAGAGGACTGACACTCTCACTTTCTATGATATGAACCTCTCCTGTGAGTCCAGTTTTAGATTCCGATGCTTCACTTCAGGTTTACTGTATTCCTTGGACCTTTTTATTGACGATGAAACACAGAAATCGCATCTGGATTTAATACGAAAGGCACAATGCCGACTTAAGTACAAGAGGACTGACACTCTCACTTTCTATGAAATGAACCTCTCCTATGGGTCCAGTTTTAGATTCCGATGTTTCACTTCAGGTTTACTGTATCCCTTGGACCTTCTTATTGACGATGAAACACAGATATTGCATCCGAATTTAATACAATAGTCACAATGCCGACCTAAGTACAAGAGGACTGACACTCTCACTTTCTATGATATGAACCTCTCCTGTGAGTCTAGTTTTAGATTCCGATGCTTTACCTTAGGTTTACTGTATCCCTTGGACCTTCTTATTGACGATGAAACACAGAAATTGCATCCGAATTTAATACAAAAGTCACAATGCCGACTTAAGTACAAGAGGACTGACACCCTCACATTCTATGGTATGAACCTCTCCTTTGAGTCCAGTTTTAGATTCCGATGCTTCACATAAGGTTTATTGTATCCCTTGGACCTTCTTATTGACGATGAAACACAGAAATTGCATCCGAATTTAATACAAAAGTCACAAAGCCGACTTAAGTACAAGAGGACTGACACTCTCACATTCTATGATATGAACCTCTCCTGTGAGTCCAGTTTTAGATTCCGATGCTTCCCTTCAGGTTTACTGTATCCCTTGGACCTTCTTATTGAGGATGAAACACAGAAATTGCATCCGAATTTATTACAAAAGGCACAATGCCGACTTAAGTACAAGAGGACTGACACTCTCACTTTCTATGATATGAACCTCTCCTGTGAGTCCAGTTTTAGATTCCGATGCTTCACTTCAGGTTTACTGTATCCCTTGGACCTTCTTATTGACGATGAAACACAGAAATTGCCTCCGAATTTATTACAAAAGGCACAATGCCGACTTAAGTACAAGAGGACTGACACTCTCACTTTCTATGATATGTACCTCTCCTGTGAGTCCAGTTTTAGATTCCGATGCTTCACTTCAGGTTTACTGTATCCCTTGGACCTTCTTATTGACGATGAAACACAGAAATTGCATCCGAATTTATTACAAAAGGCACAATGCCGACTTAAGTACAAGAGGACTGACACTCTCACTTTCTATGATATGAACCTCTCCTGTGAGTCCAGTTTTAGATTCCGATGCTTCACTTCAGGTTTACTGTATCCCTTGGACCTTCTTATTGACGATGAAACACAGAAATTGCCTCCGAATTTATTACAAAAGGCACAATGCCGACTTAAGTACAAGAGGACTGCCACTCTAACTCTCTATGATTCGAACCTCTCCTGTGAGTCCAGTTTTAGAATCCGATGCTTCACTTCAGGTTTACTGTATCCCTTGACCTTCTTATTGACGATGAAACACAGAAATTGCATCCGAATTTAATACACAAGTCACAATGCCGATTTAAGTACACGAGGACTTACACTCTCACTTTCTATGATATGACCCTCTCCTGTGAGATCAGTTTTAGATTTCGATGCTTCACTTCAGGTTTACTGTATCCCTTGGACCTTCCGGTTGACGATGAAACACAGAAATTGCATCCGAATTTAATACAAAAGTCACAATGCCGACTTAAGTGCAAGAGGACTGACACCCTCACATTCTATGATATGAACCTCTCCTTTGAGTCCAGTTTTAGATTCCGATGCTTCACTTCAGGTTTATTTCATCCCTTGGACCTCCTCATTGACGATGAAACACAGAAATTGCATCCGAATTTAATACAAATGTCACAAAGCCAACTTAAGTAAAAGAGGACTGACACTCTCACTTTCGTTGTTATGAACCTCTCCTGTGAGTCCAGTTTTAGATTCCGATGCTTCACTTCAGGTTTACTGTACCCCTTGGACCTTCTTATTGACGATGAAACACAGAAATTGCATCCGAATTTAATACAAATGTCACAATGCCGTTTAAGTACAAGAGGACTGACACTGTCTCTTTCTATGATATGAACCTCTCCTGTGAGTCCTGTTTTAGATTCCGATGCTACACTTCGGGTTTACTGAATCCCTTCTACCTTCTTATTGACGATGAAACACAGAAATTGCATCCGAATTTAATACAAAAGGCACAATGCCGACAAAAGGGCAAGAGGACTGACACTCTCACATTCTATGATATGAACCTCTCCTGTGAGTCCAGTTTTAGATTCCGATGTTTCACTTCAGGTTTACTGTATCCCTTGGACCTTCTTATTGACGATGAAACACAGAAATTGCATCCGAATTTATTACAAAAGGCACAATGCCGACTTAAGTACAAGAGGACTGACACTCTCACTTTCTATGATATGAACCTCTCCTGTGAGTCCAGTTTTAGATTCCGATGCTTCACTTCAGGTTTACTGTATTCCTTGGATCTTTTTATTGACGATGAAAGACAGAAATCGCATCTGGATTTAATACGAAAGGCACAATGCCGACTTAAGTACAAGAGGACTGACACTCTCACTTTCTATGATATGAACCTCTCCTGTGAGTCCAGTTTTAGATTCCGATGTTTCACTTCAGGTTTACTGTATCCCTTGGACCTTCTTATTGACGATGAAACACAGAAATTGCATCCGAATTTCATACAATAGTCACAATGCCGACCTAAGTACAAGAGGACTGACACTCTCACTTTCTATGATATGAACCTCTTCTATGAGTCCAGTTTTAGATTCCGATGCTTCACTTCAGGTTTACTGTATCCCTTGGACCTTCTTATTGACGATGAAACACAGGAATTGCATCCGAATTTAATACAAAAGACACAATGCCGACTTAAGTACAAGAGGACTGACACTCTCACTTCCTATGATATGAACCTCTCCTGTGAGTCCAGTTTTAGAATCCGATGCTTTACCTTAGGTTTACTGTATCCCTTGGACCTTCTTATTGACGATGAAACACAGAAATTGCATCCGAATTTAATACAAAAGTCACAAAGCCGACCTAAGTACAAGAGGACTGACACTCTCACTTTCTATGATATGAACCTCTCCTGTGAGTCCAGTTTTAGATTCCGATGCTTCACTTCAGGTTTACTGTATCCCTTGGACCTTCTTATTGACGATGAAACACAGAAATTGCATCCGAATTTATTACAAAAGGCACAATGCCGACTTAAATACAAGAGGACTGACACTCTCACTTTCTATGATATGAACCTCTCCTGTGAGTCCAGTTTTAGATTCCGATGCTTCACTTCAGGTTTACTGTATCCCTTGGACCTTCTTATTGACGATGAAACACAGAAATTGCCTCCGAATTTATTACAAAAGGCACAATGCCGACTTAAGTACAAGAGGACTGACACTCTCACTTTCTATGATATGAACCTATCCTGTGAGTCCAGTTTTAGATTCCGATGCTTCACATCAGGTTAACTATATCCCTTGGACCTTCTTATTGACGAAGAAACACAGAAATTGCATCCGAATTTAATACAAAAGGCACAATGCCGACTTAAGTAGAAGAGGAATGACACTCTCACTTTCTATGATATGAACCTCTTCTATGAGTCCAGTTTTAGATTCCGATGCTTCACTTCAGGTTTACTGTATCCCTTGGACCTTCTTATTGACGATGAAACACAGAAATTGCATCCGAATTTAATACAAAAGGCACAATGCCGACCTAAGTACAAGAGGACAGACACTCTCACTTTCTATGATATGAACCTCTCCTGTGAGTCAAGTTTTAGATTCCGATGCTCCATTTCAGGTTTATTGTATCCCTTGACCTTCTTATTGACGATGAAACACAGAAATTGCATCCGAATTTAATACAAAAGTCACAATGCCGACTTAAGTAAAAGACGACTGACACTCTCACCCACTATGATATGAACCTCCCCTGTGAGTCCAGTTTTAGATTCCGATTCTACACTTCAGGTTTACTGTATCCCTTGGATCTTCTTATTGACGACGAAACACAGAAATTGTATCCGATTTTAATCCAAAATCACAATGTCGACTTAAGTACAAGAGGACTGACACTCTCACTTGCTATGATATGAACCTCTCCTGTGAGTCCAGTTTTAGATTTCGATGCTTCACTTCAGGTTTACTGTATCCCTTAGACCTTCCGATTGACGATGAAACACAGAAATTGCATCCGAATTTAATACAAACGTCACAACGCCGATTTAAGTACAAGAGGACTGACACTCTCACTTTCTATGATATGAACCTCTCCTGTGAGTCCAGTTTTAGATTCCGATGCTTCACTTCAGGTTTACTGTATCCCTGGGACCTTCTTATTGACGATGAAACACGGATCATGCATCCGAATTTAATACAAAAGGCACAATGCCGACTTAAGTATATGAGGACTGACACTCTCTCTTAGTATGATATGAACCTCTCCTGTGAGTCATGTTTTAGATTCCGATGCTTCACTTCAGGTTCATTTCATCCCTTGGACCTTCTTATTGACGATGAAACACAGAAATTTCATCCGAATCTAATACAAAAGTCACAATGCCGACTTAAGTACAAGAGGACTGACACTCTCACTTTCTATGATATGAACCTCTCCTGTGAGTCCCGTTTTAGAATCCGATGCTTCACTTCAGGTTTACTGTATCCCTTGACCTTCTTATTGACGATGAAACACAGAAATTGCATCCGAATTTAATACACAAGTCACAATGCCGATTTAAGTACACGAGGACTTACACTCTCACTTTCTATGATATGACCCTCTCCTGTGAGATCTGTTTTAGATTTCGATGCTTCACTTCAGGTTTACTGTATCCCTTGGACCTTCCGGTTGACGATGAAACACAGAAATTGCATCCGAATTTAATACAAAAGTCACAATGCCGACTTAAGTGCAAGAGGAGTGACACCCTCACATTCTATGATATGAACCTCTCCTTTGAGTCCAGTTTTAGATTCCGATGCTTCACTTCAGGTTTATTTCATCCCTTGGACCTCCTTATTGACGATGAAACACAGAAATTGCATCCGAATTTAATACAAATGTCACAAAGCCAACTTAGGTAAAAGAGGACTGACACTCTCACTTTCGTTGTTATGAACATCTCCTGTGAGTCCAGTTTTAGATTCCGATGCTTCACTTCAGGTTTACTGTACCCCTTGGACCTTCTTATTGACGATGAAACACAGAAATTGCATCCGAATTTAATACAAATGTCACAATGCCGTTTAAGTACAAGAGGACTGACACTGTCTCTTTCTATGATATGAACCTCTCCTGTGAGTCCTGTTTTAGATTCCGATGCTACACTTCGGGTTTACTGAATCCCTTCTACCTTCTTATTGACGATGAAACACAGAAATTGCATCCGAATTTAATACAAAAGGCACAATGCCGACTAAAGGGCAAGAGGACTGACACTCTCACATTCTATGATATGAACCTCTCCTGTGAGTCCAGTTTTAGATTCCGATGTTTCACTTCAGGTTTACTGTATCCCTTGGACCTTCTTATTGACGATGAAACATAGAAATTGCATCCGAATTTATTACAAAAGGCA
Organism: Schistocerca serialis cubense; assembly: GCF_023864345.2. Lineage (NCBI taxonomy): Eukaryota > Metazoa > Arthropoda > Insecta > Orthoptera > Acrididae > Schistocerca > Schistocerca serialis. Next base: position 20,076,439 of record NC_064647.1, on the reverse strand, counting down.
CAATGCCGACTTAAGTACAAGAGGACTGACACTCTCACTTTCTATGATATGAACCTCTCCTGTGAGTCCAGTTTTAGATTCCGATGCTTCACTTCAGGTTTACTGTATTCCTTGGACCTTTTTATTGACGATGAAACACAGAAATCGCATCTGGATTTAATACGAAAGGCACAATGCCGACTTAAGTACAAGAGGACTGACACTCTCACTTTCTATGATATGAACCTCTCCTGTGAGTCCAGTTTTAGATTCCGATGTTTCACTTCAGGTTTACTGTATCCCTTGGACCTTCTTATTGACGATGAAACACAGAAATTGCATCCGAATTTAATACAATAGTCACAATGCCGACCTAAGTACAAGAGGACTGACACTCTCACTTTCTATGATATGAACCTCTCCTGTGAGTCCAGTTTTAGATTCCGATGCTTCACTTCAGGTTTACTGTTCCTTGGACCTTTTTATTGACGATGAAACACAGAAATCGCATCTGGATTTAATACGAAAGGCACAATGCCGACTTAAGTACAAGAGGACTGACACTCTCACTTTCTATGATATGAACCTCTCCTGTGATTCCAGTTTTAGATTCCGATGCTTCACTTCACGTTTACTGTATCCCTGGGATCTTCTTATTGACGATGAAACACAGAAATTGCATCCGAATTTAATACAAAAGGCGCTATGCCGACTTAAGTACAAGAGGACTTACGCTCTCACGTTCTATGATATGAACCTCTCCTGTGAGTCCAGTTTTAGATTCCGATGCTTCACTTCAGGTTTACTGTATCCCTTGGACCTTCTTATTGACGATGAAACACAGGAATTGCATCCGAATTTAATACAAAAGACACAATGCCGACTTAAGTACAAGAGGACTGACACTCTCACTTCCTATGATATGAACCTCTCCTGTGAGTCCAGTTTTAGATTCCGATGCTTTACCTTAGGTTTACTGTATCCCTTGGACCTTCTTATTGACGATGAAACACAGAAATTGCATCCGAATTTAATACAAAAGGCACAATGCCGACTTAAGTACAAGAGGACTGACACCCTCACATTCTATGGTATGAACTTCTCCTTTGAGTCCAGTTTTAGATTCCGATGCTTCACATAAGGTTTATTGTATCCCTTGGACCTTCTTATTCACGAAGAAACACAGAAATTGCATCCGAAATTAATACAAAAGTCACAAAGTCGTCTTAAGTACAAGAGGACTGACACTCTCACTTTCTATGATATGAACCTCTCCTGTGAGTCCAGTTTTAGATTCCGATGCTTCACTTCAGGTTTACTGTATCCCTTGGACCTTCTTATTAACGATGAAACACAGAAATTGCATCCGAATTTATTACAAAAGGCACAATGCCGACTTAAGTACAAGAGGACTGACACTCTCACTTTCTATGATATGAACCTCTCCTGTGAGTCCAGTTTTAGATTCCGATGCTTCACTTCAGGTTTACTGTATCCCTTGGACCTTCTTATTGACGATGAAACACAGAAATTGCCTCCGAATTTATTACAAAAGGCACAATGCCGACTAAAGTACAAGAGGACTGACACTCTCACTTTCTATGTTATGAACCTATCCTGTGAGTCCAGTTTTAGATTCCGATGCTTCACTTCAGGTTAACTATATCCCTTGGACCTTCTTATTGACGAAGAAACACAGAAATTGCATCCGAATTTAATACAAAAGGCACAATGCCGACTTAAGTACAAGAGGAATGACACTCTCACTTTCTATGATATGAACCTCTTCTATGAGTCCAGTTTTAGATTCCGATGCTTCACTTCAGGTTTACTGTATCCCTTGGACCTTCTTATTGACGATGAAACACAGAAATTGCATCCGAATTTAATACAAAAGGCACAATGCCGACCTAAGTACAAGAGGACTGACACTCTCACTTTCTTTGATATGAACCTCTCCTGTGAGCTCAGTTTTAGATTCCGATGCTTCACTTCAGGTCTAATGTATACCTTGGACCATCTTATTGACAATGAAACACAGAAATTGCATCCGTATTTAATACAAAAGTCACAATGCCGACTTAAGTAAAAGACGACTGACACTCTCACGTACTATGATATGAACCTCCCCTGTGAGTCCAGTTTTAGATTCCGATTCTTCACTTCAGGATTACTGTATCCCTTGGATCTTCTTATTGACGACGAAACACAGAAATTGTATCCGATTTTAATACAAAAGTCACAATGTCGACTTAAGTACAAGAGGACTGACACTCTCACTTGCTATGATATGAACCTCTCCTGTGAGTCCAGTTTTAGATTTCGATGCTTCACTTCAGGTTTACTGTATCCCTTAGACCTTCCGATTGACGATTAAACACAGAAATTGCATCCGAATTTAATACAAACGTCACAACGCCGATTTAAGTACAAGAGGACTGACACTCTCACTTTCTATGATATGAACCTCTCCTGTGAGTCCAGTTTTAGATTCCGATGCTTCACTTCAGGTTTACTGTATCCCTGGGACCTTCTTATTGACGATGAAACACGGATCATGCATCCGAATTTAATACAAAAGGCACAATGCCGACTTAAGTATATGAGGACTGACACTCTCTCTTAGTATGATATGAACCTCTCCTGTGAGTCATGTTTTAGATTCCGATGCTTCACTTCAGGTTCATTGTATCCCTTGGACCTTCTTATTGACGATGAAACACAGAAATTACATCCGAATCTAATACAAAAGTCACAATGCCGACTTAAGTACAAGAGGACTGACACTCTCACTTTCTATGATATGAACCTCTCCTGTGAGTCCAGTTTTAGATTCCGATGCTTCACTTCAGGTTTACTGTATCCCTTGACCTTCTTATTGACGATGAAACACAGAAATTGCATCCGAATTTAATACAAAAGTCACAATGCCGACTTAAGTACACGAGGACTTACACTCTCACTTTCTATGATATGACCCTCTCCTGTGAGATCAGTTTTAGATTTCGATGCTTCACTTCAGGTTTACTGTATCCCTTGGACCTTCCGGTTGACGATGAAACACAGAAATTGCATCCGAATTTAATACAAACGTCACAACGCCGATTTAAGTACATGAGGACTGACACTCTCACTTTCTATGATATGAACCTCTCCTGTGAGTCCAGTTTTAGATTCCGATGCTTCACTTCAGGTTTACTGTATCCCTTGGACCTTTTTATTGACGATGAAACACAGAAATCGCATCCGGATTTAATACAAAAGGCACAAAGCCGACTTATGTACAAGAGGAATGACACTCTCACTTTCTATGATATGAACCTCTTCTGTGATCCTGTTTTAGATTCCGATTCTTCACTTCAAGTTTCCTGTATACTTTCGACCGTCTTATTGACGATGAAACACAGAAATTGCATCCGAATTTAATACAAAGGTCACAATGCCTACTTAAGTACAAGAGGACTGACACTTTCTATGATATGAACCTCTCCTGTGAGTCCAGTTTTAGATTCCGATGCTTCACTTCAGGTTTACTGTATCCCTTGGACCTTCTTATTGACGATGAAACACAGAAATTGCATCCGAATTTAATACAATAGTCACAATGCCGACTTAAGTACAAGAGGACTGACACTCTCACTTTCTATGATATGAACCTCTCCTGTGAGTCCAGTTTTAGATTCCGATGCTTCACTTCAGATTTACTGTATCCCTGCTACCTTCTTATTGACGATGAAACACAGAAATTGCATCCGAATTTAATACAAAAGGCGCTATGCCGACTTAAGTACAAGAGGACTTACGCTCTCACTTTCTATGATTTGAACCTCTCCTGTGAGTCCAGTTTTAGATTCCGATGCTTCACTTCAGATTTACTGTATCCCTTGGACCTTCTTATTGACGATGAAACACAGGAATTGCATCCGAATTTAATACAAAAGACACAATGCCGACCTAAGTACAAGAGGACTGACACTCTCACTTCCTATGATATGAATCTCTCCTGTGAGTCCAGTTTTAGATTCCGATGCTTTACCTTATGTTTACTGTATCCCTTGGACCTTCTTATTGACGATGAAACACAGAAATTGCATCCGAATTTAATACAAAATTCACAATACCGACTTAAGTACAAGAGGACTGTCACCCTCACATTCTATGATATGAACCTCTCCTTTGAGTCCAGTTTTAGATTCCGATGCTTCACTTCAGGTTTATTGTATCTTTTGGACCTTCGTATTGACGATGAAACACAGAAATTGCATCCGAATTTAATACAAAAGTCACAAAGCCGACTTAAGTACAAGAGGACTGACACTCTCACTTTCTATGATATGAACCTCTCCTGTGAGTCCAGTTTTAGATTCCGATGCTTCACTTCAGGTTTACTGTACCCCTTGGACCTTCTTATTGACGATCAAACACAGAAATTGCATCCGAATTTAATACAAAAGTCACAATGCCGTTTAAGTACAAGAGGACTGACACTCTCTCTTTCTATGATATGATCCTCTCCTGTGAGTCCTGTTTTAGATTCCGATGCTACACTTCGGGTTTACTGAACCCCTTCTACCTTCTTATTGACGATGAAACACAGAAATTGCATCCTAATTTAATACAAAAGGCACAATGCCGACTAAAGGGCAAGAGGACTGACACTCTCACTTTCTATGATATGAACCTCTCCTGTGAGTCCAGTTTTAGATTCCGATGCTTCATTTCAGGTTTACTGTATCCCTTGGACCTTCTTATTGACGATGAAACAAAGAAATTGCATCCGAATTTATTACAAAAGGCACAATGCCGACTTAAGTACAAGAGGACTGACACTCTCATTTTCTATGATATGAACCTCTCCTGTGAGTCCAGTTTAAGATTCCGATGCTTCACTTCAGGTTTACTGTATCCCTTGGACCTTCTTATTGACGATGAAACACAGAAATTGCCTCCGAATTTATTACAAAAGGCACAATGCCGACTTAAGTACAAGCGGACTGACACTCTCACTTTCTATGATATGAACCTCTCATGTGAGTCCAGTTTTAGATTCCGATGCTTCACTTCAGATTAACTATATCCCTTGGACCTTCCTATTGACGATGAAACACAGAAATTGCATCCGAAGTTAATACAAAAGGCACAATGCCGACTTAAGTTCAAGCGGACTGACACTCTCACTTTCTTTGATATGAACCTCTCCTGTGAGTCCAGTTTTAGATTCCGATGCTTCACTTCAGGTTTAATGTATACCTTGGACCATCTTGTTGACGATGAAACACAGAAATTGCATCCGTATTTAATACAAAGGTCACAATGCCGACTTAAGTACAAGAGGACAGACACTCTCACTTTCTATGATATGATCCTCTCCTGTGAGACAAGTTTTAGATTCCGATGCTCCACTTCAGGTTTGCTGTATCCCTTGACCTTCTTATTGACGATGAAACACAGAAATTACATCCGAATTTAATACAAAAGTCACAATGCCGACTTAAGTAAAAGACGACTGACGATCTCACGTACTATGATATGAACCTCCCCTGTGAGTCCAGTTTTAGATTCCGATTCTTCACTTCAGGTTCACTGTATCCCTTGGATCTTCTTATTCACGACGAAACACAGAAATTGAATCCGAATTTAATACAAAAGTCACAATGTCGACTTAAGTACAAGAGGACTGACACTCTCACTTGCTATGATATGAACCTCTCCTGTGAGTCCAGTTTTAGATTTCGATGCTTCACTTCAGGTTTACTGTATCCCTTAGATCTTCCGATTGACGATGAAACACAGAAATTGCATCCGAATTTAATACAAACGTCACAACGCCGATTTAAGTACAAGAGGACTGACACTCTCACTTTCTATGATATGAACCTCTCCTGTGAGTCCAGTTTTATATTCCGATGCTTCACTTCCGGTTTACTGTATCCCTGGGACCTTCTTATTGACGATGAAACACAGAACTTGCATCCGAATTTAATACAAAAGTCACAATGCCGACTTAAGTACACGAGGACTAACACACTCACTTTCTATGATATGACCCTCTCCTGTGAGTCATGTTTTAGATTCCGATGCTTCACTTCATGTTCATTGTATCCCTTGGACCTTCTTTTTGACGATGAAACACAGAAATTACATCCGAATCTAATACAAAAGTCACAATGCCGACTTAAGTACTAGAGGACTGACACTCTCACTTTCTATGATATGACCCTCTCCTGTGAGTCATGTTTTAGATTCCGATGCTTCACTTCAGGTTCATTGTATCCCTTGGACCTTCTTATTGACGATGAAACACAGAAATTACATCCGAATCTAATACAAAAGTCACAATGCCGACTTAAGTACAAGAGGACTGACACTCTCACTTTCTATGATATGAACCTTTCCTGTGAGTCCAGTTTTAGATTCCGATGCTTCACTTCAGGTTTACTGTATCCCTTTACCTTCTTATTGACGATGAAACACAGAAATTGAATCCGAATTTAATACAAAAGTCACAATGTCGACTTAAGTACAAGAGGACTGACACTCTCACCTGCTATGGTATGAACCTCTCCTGTGAGTCCTGTTTTAGATTTCGAAGCTTCACTTCAGGTTTACTGTATCCCTTAGATCTTCCGATTGACGATGAAACACAGAAATTGCATCCGAATTTAATACAAACGACACAACGCCGATTTAAGTACAAGAGGACTGACACTCTCACTTTCTATGATATGAACCTCTCCTGTGAGTCCAGTTTTATATTCCGATGCTTCACTTCAGGTTTACTGTATCCCTGGGACCTTCTTATTGACGATGAAACACGGATCATGAATCCGCATTTAATACAAAAGGCACAATGCCGACTTAAGTATATGAGGACTGACACTCTCTCTTAGTATGATATGAACCTCTCCTGTGAGTCATGTTTTAGATTCCTATGCTTCACTTCAGGTTCATTGTATCCCTTGGACCTTCTTATTGACGATGAAACACAGAAATTACATCCGAATCTAATACAAAAGTCACAATGCCGACTTAAGTACAAGAGGACTGACACTCTCACTTTCTATGATATGAACCTCTCCTGTGAGTCCAGTTTTAGATTCCGATGCTTCACTTCAGGTTTACTGTATCCCTTGACCTTCTTATTGACGATGAAACACAGAAATTGCATCCGAATTTAATACAAAAGTCACAATGCCGACTTAAGTACACGAGGACTTACACTCCCACTTTCTATGATATGACCCTCTCCTGTGAGATCAGTTTTAGATTTCGATGCTTCACTTCAGGTTTACTGTATCCCTTGGACCTTCCGGTTGACGATGAAACACAGAAATTGCATCCGAATTTAATACAAACGTCACAACGCCGATTTAAGTACAAGAGGACTGACACTCTCACTTTCTATGATATGAACTTCTCCTGTGAGTCCAGTTTTAGATTCCGATGCTTCACTTCAGGTTTACTGTATCCCTTGGACCTTTTTATTGACGATGAAACACAGAAATCGCATCCGGATTTAATACAAAAGGCACAATGCCGACTTATGTACAAGAGGAATGACACTCTCACTTTCTATGATATGAACCTCTTCTGTGATCCTGCTTTAGATTATGATTCTTCACTTCATGTTTCCTGTATACTTTCGACCGTCTTATTGACGATGAAACACAGAAATTGGATCCGAATTTAATACAAAAGTCACAATGCCTACTTAAGGACAAGAGGACTGACACTTTCTATGATATGAACCTCTCCTGTGAGTCCAGTTTTAGATTCCGATGCTTCACTTCAGGTTTACTGTATCCCTTGGACCTTCTTATTGACGATGAAACACAGAAATTGCATCCGAATTTAATACAATAGTCACAATGCCAACTGAAGTACAAGAGGACTGACACTCTCACTTTCTATGATATGAACCTCTCCTGTGAGTCCAGTTTTAGATTCCGAAGCTTCACTTCAGGTTTACTGTATCCCAGCTACCTTCTTATTGACGATGAAACACAGAAATTGCATCCGCATTTAATACAAAAGGCGCTATGCCGACTTAAGTACAAGAGGACTTACGCTCTCACTTTCTATGATGTGAACCTCTCCTGTGAGTCCAGTTTTAGATTCCGATGCTTCACTTCAGATTTACTGTATCCCCTGGACCTTCTTATTGACGATGAAACACAGAAATTGCATCCGAATTTAATACAAAATTCACAATGCCGACTTAAGTACAAGAGGACTGACACCCTCACATTCTATGATATGAACCTCTCCTTTGAGTCCAGTTTTAGATTCCGATGCTTCACTTCAGGTTTATTGTATCTTTTGGACCTTCTTATTGACGATGAAACACAGAAATTGCATCCGAATTTAATACAAAAGTCACAAAGCCGACTTAAGTACAAGAGGACTGACACTCTCACTTTCTATGATATGAACCTCTCCGTTGAGTCCAGTTTTAGATTCCGATGCTTCACTTCAGGTTTACTGTACCCCTTGGACTTTCTTATTGACGATCAAACACAGAAATTGCATCCGAATTTAATACAAAAGTCACAATGCCGTTTAAGTACAAGAGGACTGACACTCTCACTTTCTATGATATGATCCTCTCCTGTGAGTCCTGTTTTAGATTCCGATGCTACACTTCGGGTTTACTGAACCCCTTGGACCTTCTTATTGACGATGAAACAAAGAAATTGCATCCGAATTTATTACAAAAGGCACAATGCCGACTTAAGTACAAGAGGACTGACACTCTCATTTTCTATGATATGAACCTCTCCTGTGAGTCCAGTTTAAGATTCCGATGCTTCACTTCACGTTTACTGTATCCCTTGGACCTTCTTATTGACGATGAAACACAGAAATTGCCTCCGAATTTATTACAAAAGGCACAATGCCGACTTAAGTACAAGCGGACTGACACTCTCACTTTCTATGATATGAACCTCTCCTGTGAGTCCAGTTTTAGATTCCGATGCTTCACTTCAGATTAACTATATCCCTTGGACCTTCTTATTGACGATGAAACACAGAAATTGCATCCGAATTTAATACAAAAGGCACAATGCCGACTTAAGTACAAGCGGACTGACACTCTCACTTTCTTTGATATGAACCTCTCCTGTGAGTCCAGTTTTAGATTCCGATGCTTCACTTCAGGTTTAATGTATACCTTGGACCATCTTGTTGACGATGAAACACAGAAATTGCATCCGTATTTAATACAAAGGTCACAATGCCGACTTAAGTACAAGAGGACTGACACTCTCACTTTCTATGATATGATCCTCTCCTGTGAGTCAAGTTTTAGATTCCGATGCTCCACTTCAGGTTTGCTGTATCCCTTGACCTTCTTATTGACGATGAAAAACAGAAATTGCATCCGAATTTAATACAAAAGTCACAATGCCGACTTAAGTAAAAGACGACTGACGCTCTCACGTACTATGATATGAACCTCCCCTGTGAGTCCAGTTTTAGATTTCGATTCTTCACTTCAGATTTACTGTATCCCTTGGATCTTCTTATTGACGACGAAACACAGAAATTGAATCCGAATTTAATACAAAAGTCACAATGTCGACTTAAGTACAAGAGGACTGACACTCTCACTTCCTATGATATGAACCTCTCCTGTGAGTCCAGTTTTAGATTTCGATGCTTCACTTCAGGTTTACTGTATCCCTTAGATCTTCCGATTGACGATGAAACACAGAAATTGCATCCGAATTTAATACAAACGTCACAACGCCGATTTAAGTACAAGAGGACTGACACTCTCACTTTCTATGATATGAACCTCTCCTGTGAGTCCAGTTTTAGATTCCGATGCTTCACTTCCGGTTTACTGTATCCCTGGGACCTTCTTATTGACGATGAAACACAGAACTTGCATCCGAATTTAATACAAAAGTCACAATGCCGACTTAAGTACACGAGGACTAACACTCTCACTTTCTATGATATGACCCTCTCCTGTGAGTCATGTTTTAGATTCCGATGCTTCACTTCATGTTCATTGTATCCCTTGGACCTTCTTATTGACGATGAAACACAGAAATTACATCCGAATTTAATACAAAAGTCACAATGTCGACTTAAGTACAAGAGGACTGACACTCTCACTTCCTATGATATGAACCTCTCCGGTGAGTCCAGTTTTAGATTTCGATGCTTCACTTCAGGTTTACTGTATCCCTTGGACCTTCCGGTTGACGATGAAACACAGAAATTGCATCCGAATTTAATACAAAAGTCACAATGCCGACTTAAGTGCAAGAGGACTGACACCCTCACATTCTATGATATGAACCTCTCCTTTGAGTCCAGTTTTAGATTCCGATGCTTCACTTCAGGTTTATTTCATCCCTTGGACCTCCTCATTGACGATGAAACACAGAAATTGCATCCGAATTTAATACAAATGTCACAAAGCCAACTTAAGTAAAAGAGGACTGACACTCTCACTTTCGTTGTTATGAACCTCTCCTGTGAGTCCAGTTTTAGATTCCGATGCTTCACTTCAGGTTTACTGTACCCCTTGGACCTTCTTATTGACGATGAAACACAGAAATTGCATCCGAATTTAATACAAATGTCACAATGCCGTTTAAGTACAAGAGGACTGACACTGTCTCTTTCTATGATATGAACCTCTCCTGTGAGTCCTGTTTTAGATTCCGATGCAACACTTCGGGTTTACTGAATCCCTTCTACCTTCTTATTGACGATGAAACACAGAAATTGCATCCGAATTTAATACAAAAGGCACAATGCCGACAAAAGGGCAAGAGGACTGACACTCTCACATTCTATGATATGAACCTCTCCTGTGAGTCCAGTTTTAGATTCCGATGTTTCACTTCAGGTTTACTGTATCCCTTGGACCTTCTTATTGACGATGAAACACAGAAATTGCATCCGAATTTATTACAAAAGGCACAATGCCGACTTAAGTACAAGAGGACTGACACTCTCACTTTCTATGATATGAACCTCTCCTGTGAGTCCAGTTTTAGATTCCGATGCTTCACTTCAGGTTTACTGTATTCCTTGGATCTTTTTATTGACGATGAAAGACAGAAATCGCATCTGGATTTAATACGAAAGGCACAATGCCGACTTAAGTACAAGAGGACTGACACTCTCACTTTCTATGATATGAACCTCTCCTGTGAGTCCAGTTTTAGATTCCGATGTTTCACTTCAGGTTTACTGTATCCCTTGGACCTTCTTATTGACGATGAAACACAGAAATTGCATCCGAATTTCATACAATAGTCACAATGCCGACCTAAGTACAAGAGGACTGACACTCTCACTTTCTATGATATGAACCTCTTCTATGAGTCCAGTTTTAGATTCCGATGCTTCACTTCAGGTTTACTGTATCCCTTGGACCTTCTTATTGACGATGAAACACAGGAATTGCATCCGAATTTAATACAAAAGACACAATGCCGACTTAAGTACAAGAGGACTGACACTCTCACTTCCTATGATATGAACCTCTCCTGTGAGTCCAGTTTTAGAATCCGATGCTTTACCTTAGGTTTACTGTATCCCTTGGACCTTCTTATTGACGATGAAACACAGAAATTGCATCCGAATTTAATACAAAAGTCACAAAGCCGACCTAAGTACAAGAGGACTGACACTCTCACTTTCTATGATATGAACCTCTCCTGTGAGTCCAGTTTTAGATTCCGATGCTTCACTTCAGGTTTACTGTATCCCTTGGACCTTCTTATTGACGATGAAACACAGAAATTGCATCCGAATTTATTACAAAAGGCACAATGCCGACTTAAATACAAGAGGACTGACACTCTCACTTTCTATGATATGAACCTCTCCTGTGAGTCCAGTTTTAGATTCCGATGCTTCACTTCAGGTTTACTGTATCCCTTGGACCTTCTTATTGACGATGAAACACAGAAATTGCCTCCGAATTTATTACAAAAGGCACAATGCCGACTTAAGTACAAGAGGACTGACACTCTCACTTTCTATGATATGAACCTATCCTGTGAGTCCAGTTTTAGATTCCGATGCTTCACATCAGGTTAACTATATCCCTTGGACCTTCTTATTGACGAAGAAACACAGAAATTGCATCCGAATTTAATACAAAAGGCACAATGCCGACTTAAGTAGAAGAGGAATGACACTCTCACTTTCTATGATATGAACCTCTTCTATGAGTCCAGTTTTAGATTCCGATGCTTCACTTCAGGTTTACTGTATCCCTTGGACCTTCTTATTGACGATGAAACACAGAAATTGCATCCGAATTTAATACAAAAGGCACAATGCCGACCTAAGTACAAGAGGACTGACACTCTCACTTTCTTTGATATGAACCTCTCCTGTGAGTCCAGTTTTAGATTCCGATGCTTCACTTCAGGTTTAATGTATCCCTTGGACCATCTTATTGACAATGAAACACAGAAATTGCATCCGTATTTAATACAAAGGTCACAATGCCGACTTAAGTACAAGAGGACAGACACTCTCACTTTCTATGATATGAACCTCTCCTGTGAGTCAAGTTTTAGATTCCGATGCTCCATTTCAGGTTTATTGTATCCCTTGACCTTCTTATTGACGATGAAACACAGAAATTGCATCCGAATTTAATACAAAAGTCACAATGCCGACTTAAGTAAAAGACGACTGACACTCTCACCTACTATGATATGAACCTCCCCTGTGAGTCCAGTTTTAGATTCCGATTCTACACTTCAGGTTTACTGTATCCCTTGGATCTTCTTATTGACGACGAAACACAGAAATTGTATCCGATTTTAATCCAAAATCACAATGTCGACTTAAGTACAAGAGGACTGACACTCTCACTTGCTATGATATGAACCTCTCCTGTGAGTCCAGTTTTAGATTTCGATGCTTCACTTCAGGTTTACTGTATCCCTTAGACCTTCCGATTGACGATGAAACACAGAAATTGCATCCGAATTTAATACAAACGTCACAACGCCGATTTAAGTACAAGAGGACTGACACTCTCACTTTCTATGATATGAACCTCTCCTGTGAGTCCAGTTTTAGATTCCGATGCTTCACTTCAGGTTTACTGTATCCCTGGGACCTTCTTATTGACGATGAAACACGGATCATGCATCCGAATTTAATACAAAAGGCACAATGCCGACTTAAGTATATGAGGACTGACACTCTCTCTTAGTATGATATGAACCTCTCCTGTGAGTCATGTTTTAGATTCCGATGCTTCACTTCAGGTTCATTTCATCCCTTGGACCTTCTTATTGACGATGAAACACAGAAATTTCATCCGAATCTAATACAAAAGTCACAATGCCGACTTAAGTACAAGAGGACTGACACTCTCACTTTCTATGATATGAACCTCTCCTGTGAGTCCAGTTTTAGATTCCGATGCTTCACTTCAGGTTTACTGTATCCCTTGGACCTTCTTATTGACGATGAAACACAGAAATTGCCTCCGAATTTATTACAAAAGGCACAATGCCGACTAAAGTACAAGAGGACTGACACTCTCACTTTCTATGTTATGAACCTATCCTGTGAGTCCAGTTTTAGATTCCGATGCTTCACTTCAGGTTAACTATATCCCTTGGACCTTCTTATTGACGAAGAAACACAGAAATTGCATCCGAATTTAATACAAAAGGCACAATGCCGACTTAAGTACAAGAGGAATGACACTCTCACTTTCTATGATATGAACCTCTTCTATGAGTCCAGTTTTAGATTCCGATGCTTCACTTCAGGTTTACTGTATCCCTTGGACCTTCTTATTGACGATGAAACACAGAAATTGCATCCGAATTTAATACAAAAGGCACAATGCCGACCTAAGTACAAGAGGACTGACACTCTCACTTTCTTTGATATGAACCTCTCCTGTGAGCTCAGTTTTAGATTCCGATGCTTCACTTCAGGTCTAATGTATACCTTGGACCATCTTATTGACAATGAAACACAGAAATTGCATCCGTATTTAATACAAAAGTCACAATGCCGACTTAAGTAAAAGACGACTGACACTCTCACGTACTATGATATGAACCTCCCCTGTGAGTCCAGTTTTAGATTCCGATTCTTCACTTCAGGATTACTGTATCCCTTGGATCTTCTTATTGACGACGAAACACAGAAATTGTATCCGATTTTAATACAAAAGTCACAATGTCGACTTAAGTACAAGAGGACTGACACTCTCACTTGCTATGATATGAACCTCTCCTGTGAGTCCAGTTTTAGATTTCGATGCTTCACTTCAGGTTTACTGTATCCCTTAGACCTTCCGATTGACGATTAAACACAGAAATTGCATCCGAATTTAATACAAACGTCACAACGCCGATTTAAGTACAAGAGGACTGACACTCTCACTTTCTATGATATGAACCTCTCCTGTGAGTCCAGTTTTAGATTCCGATGCTTCACTTCAGGTTTACTGTATCCCTGGGACCTTCTTATTGACGATGAAACACGGATCATGCATCCGAATTTAATACAAAAGGCACAATGCCGACTTAAGTATATGAGGACTGACACTCTCTCTTAGTATGATATGAACCTCTCCTGTGAGTCATGTTTTAGATTCCGATGCTTCACTTCAGGTTCATTGTATCCCTTGGACCTTCTTATTGACGATGAAACACAGAAATTACATCCGAATCTAATACAAAAGTCACAATGCCGACTTAAGTACAAGAGGACTGACACTCTCACTTTCTATGATATGAACCTCTCCTGTGAGTCCAGTTTTAGATTCCGATGCTTCACTTCAGGTTTACTGTATCCCTTGACCTTCTTATTGACGATGAAACACAGAAATTGCATCCGAATTTAATACAAAAGTCACAATGCCGACTTAAGTACACGAGGACTTACACTCTCACTTTCTATGATATGACCCTCTCCTGTGAGATCAGTTTTAGATTTCGATGCTTCACTTCAGGTTTACTGTATCCCTTGGACCTTCCGGTTGACGATGAAACACAGAAATTGCATCCGAATTTAATACAAACGTCACAACGCCGATTTAAGTACATGAGGACTGACACTCTCACTTTCTATGATATGAACCTCTCCTGTGAGTCCAGTTTTAGATTCCGATGCTTCACTTCAGGTTTACTGTATCCCTTGGACCTTTTTATTGACGATGAAACACAGAAATCGCATCCGGATTTAATACAAAAGGCACAAAGCCGACTTATGTACAAGAGGAATGACACTCTCACTTTCTATGATATGAACCTCTTCTGTGATCCTGTTTTAGATTCCGATTCTTCACTTCAAGTTTCCTGTATACTTTCGACCGTCTTATTGACGATGAAACACAGAAATTGCATCCGAATTTAATACAAAGGTCACAATGCCTACTTAAGTACAAGAGGACTGACACTTTCTATGATATGAACCTCTCCTGTGAGTCCAGTTTTAGATTCCGATGCTTCACTTCAGGTTTACTGTATCCCTTGGACCTTCTTATTGACGATGAAACACAGAAATTGCATCCGAATTTAATACAATAGTCACAATTCCGACTTAAGTACAAGAGGACTGACACTCTCACTTTCTATGATATGAACCTCTCCTGTGAGTCCAGTTTTAGATTCCGATGCTTCACTTCAGATTTACTGTATCCCTGCTACCTTCTTATTGACGATGAAACACAGAAATTGCATCCGAATTTAATACAAAAGGCGCTATGCCGACTTAAGTACAAGAGGACTTACGCTCTCACTTTCTATGATTTGAACCTCTCCTGTGAGTCCAGTTTTAGATTCCGATGCTTCACTTCAGATTTACTGTATCCCTTGGACCTTCTTATTGACGATGAAACACAGGAATTGCATCCGAATTTAATACAAAAGACACAATGCCGACCTAAGTACAAGAGGACTGACACTCTCACTTCCTATGATATGAATCTCTCCTGTGAGTCCAGTTTTAGATTCCGATGCTTTACCTTATGTTTACTGTATCCCTTGGACCTTCTTATTGACGATGAAACACAGAAATTGCATCCGAATTTAATACAAAATTCACAATACCGACTTAAGTACAAGAGGACTGTCACCCTCACATTCTATGATATGAACCTCTCCTTTGAGTCCAGTTTTAGATTCCGATGCTTCACTTCAGGTTTATTGTATCTTTTGGACCTTCGTATTGACGATGAAACACAGAAATTGCATCCGAATTTAATACAAAAGTCACAAAGCCGACTTAAGTACAAGAGGACTGACACTCTCACTTTCTATGATATGAACCTCTCCTGTGAGTCCAGTTTTAGATTCCGATGCTTCACTTCAGGTTTACTGTACCCCTTGGACCTTCTTATTGACGATCAAACACAGAAATTGCATCCGAATTTAATACAAAAGTCACAATGCCGTTTAAGTACAAGAGGACTGACACTCTCTCTTTCTATGATATGATCCTCTCCTGTGAGTCCTGTTTTAGATTCCGATGCTACACTTCGGGTTTACTGAACCCCTTCTACCTTCTTATTGACGATGAAACACAGAAATTGCATCCTTATTTAATACAAAAGGCACAATGCCGACTAAAGGGCAAGAGGACTGACACTCTCACTTTCTATGATATGAACCTCTCCTGTGAGTCCAGTTTTAGATTCCGATGCTTCACTTCAGGTTTACTGTATCCCTTGGACCTTCTTATTGACGATGAAACAAAGAAATTGCATCCGAATTTATTACAAAAGGCACAATGCCGACTTAAGTACAAGAGGACTGACACTCTCATTTTCTATGATATGAACCTCTCCTGTGAGTCCAGTTTAAGATTCCGATGCTTCACTTCAGGTTTACTGTATCCCTTGGACCTTCTTATTGACGATGAAACACAGAAATTGCCTCCGAATTTATTACAAAAGGCACAATGCCGACTTAAGTACAAGCGGACTGACACTCTCACTTTCTATGATATGAACCTCTCATGTGAGTCCAGTTTTAGATTCCGATGCTTCACTTCAGATTAACTATATCCCTTGGACCTTCCTATTGACGATGAAACACAGAAATTGCATCCGAAGTTAATACAAAAGGCACAATGCCGACTTAAGTTCAAGCGGACTGACACTCTCACTTTCTTTGATATGAACCTCTCCTGTGAGTCCAGTTTTAGATTCCGATGCTTCACTTCAGGTTTAATGTATACCTTGGACCATCTTGTTGACGATGAAACACAGAAATTGCATCCGTATTTAATACAAAGGTCACAATGCCGACTTAAGTACAAGAGGACAGACACTCTCACTTTCTATGATATGATCCTCTCCTGTGAGACAAGTTTTAGATTCCGATGCTCCACTTCAGGTTTGCTGTATCCCTTGACCTTCTTATTGACGATGAAACACAGAAATTGCATCCGAATTTAATACAAAAGTCACAATGCCGACTTAAGTAAAAGACGACTGACGATCTCACGTACTATGATATGAACCTCCCCTGTGAGTCCAGTTTTAGATTCCGATTCTTCACTTCAGGTTCACTGTATCCCTTGGATCTTCTTAATCACGACGAAACACAGAAATTGAATCCGAATTTAATACAAAAGTCACAATGTCGACTTAAGTACAAGAGGACTGACACTCTCACTTGCTATGATATGAACCTCTCCTGTGAGTCCAGTTTTAGATTTCGATGCTTCACTTCAGGTTTACTGTATCCCTTAGATCTTCCGATTGACGATGAAACACAGAAATTGCATCCGAATTTAATACAAACGTCACAACGCCGATTTAAGTACAAGAGGACTGACACTCTCACTTTCTATGATATGAACCTCTCCTGTGAGTCCAGTTTTATATTCCGATGCTTCACTTCCGGTTTACTGTATCCCTGGGACCTTCTTATTGACGATGAAACACAGAACTTGCATCCGAATTTAATACAAAAGTCACAATGCCGACTTAAGTACACGAGGACTAACACACTCACTTTCTATGATATGACCCTCTCCTGTGAGTCATGTTTTAGATTCCGATGCTTCACTTCATGTTCATTGTATCCCTTGGACCTTCTTTTTGACGATGAAACACAGAAATTACATCCGAATCTAATACAAAAGTCACAATGCCGACTTAAGTACAAGAGGACTGACACTCTCACTTTCTATGATATGACCCTCTCCTGTGAGTCATGTTTTAGATTCCGATGCTTCACTTCAGGTTCATTGTATCCCTTGGACCTTCTGATTGACGATGAAACACAGAAATTACATCCGAATCTAATACAAAAGTCACAATGCCGACTTAAGTACAAGAGGACTGACACTCTCACTTTCTATGATATGAACCTTTCCTGTGAGTCCAGTTTTAGATTCCGATGCTTCACTTCAGGTTTACTGTATCCCTTGACCTTCTTATTGACGATGAAACACAGAAATTGAATCCGAATTTAATACAAAAGTCACAATGTCGACTTAAGTACAAGAGGACTGACACTCTCACCTGCTATGGTATGAACCTCTCCTGTGAGTCCTGTTTTAGATTTCGAAGCTTCACTTCAGGTTTACTGTATCCCTTAGATCTTCCGATTGACGATGAAACACAGAAATTGCATCCGAATTTAATACAAACGACACAACGCCGATTTAAGTACAAGAGGACTGACACTCTCACTTTCTATGATATGAACCTCTCCTGTGAGTCCAGTTTTATATTCCGATGCTTCACTTCAGGTTTACTGTATCCCTGGGACCTTCTTATTGACGATGAAACACGGATCATGCATCCGCATTTAATACAAAAGGCACAATGCCGACTTAAGTATATGAGGACTGACACTCTCTCTTAGTATGATATGAACCTCTCCTGTGAGTCATGTTTTAGATTCCTATGCTTCACTTCAGGTTCATTGTATCCCTTGGACCTTCTTATTGACGATGAAACACAGAAATTACATCCGAATCTAATACAAAAGTCACAATGCCGACTTAAGTACAAGAGGACTGACACTCTCACTTTCTATGATATGAACCTCTCCTGTGAGTCCAGTTTTAGATTCCGATGCTTCACTTCAGGTTTACTGTATCCCTTGACCTTCTTATTGACGATGAAACACAGAAATTGCATCCGAATTTAATACAAAAGTCACAATGCCGACTTAAGTACACGAGGACTTACACTCCCACTTTCTATGATATGACCCTCTCCTGTGAGATCAGTTTTAGATTTCGATGCTTCACTTCAGGTTTACTGTATCCCTTGGACCTTCCGGTTGACGATGAAACACAGAAATTGCATCCGAATTTAATACAAACGTCACAACGCCGATTTAAGTACAAGAGGACTGACACTCTCACTTTCTATGATATGAACTTCTCCTGTGAGTCCAGTTTTAGATTCCGATGCTTCACTTCAGGTTTACTGTATCCCTTGGACCTTTTTATTGACGATGAAACACAGAAATCGCATCCGGATTTAATACAAAAGGCACAATGCCGACTTATGTACAAGAGGAATGACACTCTCACTTTCTATGATATGAACCTCTTCTGTGATCCTGCTTTAGATTATGATTCTTCACTTCATGTTTCCTGTATACTTTCGACCGTCTTATTGACGATGAAACACAGAAATTGGATCCGAATTTAATACAAAAGTCACAATGCCTACTTAAGGACAAGAGGACTGACACTTTCTATGATATGAACCTCTCCTGTGAGTCCAGTTTTAGATTCCGATGCTTCACTTCAGGTTTACTGTATCCCTTGGACCTTCTTATTGACGATGAAACACAGAAATTGCATCCGAATTTAATACAATAGTCACAATGCCAACTGAAGTACAAGAGGACTGACACTCTCACTTTCTATGATATGAACCTCTCCTGTGAGTCCAGTTTTAGATTCCGAAGCTTCACTTCAGGTTTACTGTATCCCAGCTACCTTCTTATTGACGATGAAACACAGAAATTGCATCCGCATTTAATACAAAAGGCGCTATGCCGACTTAAGTACAAGAGGACTTACGCTCTCACTTTCTATGATGTGAACCTCTCCTGTGAGTCCAGTTTTAGATTCCGATGCTTCACTTCAGATTTACTGTATCCCCTGGACCTTCTTATTGACGATGAAACACAGAAATTGCATCCGAATTTAATACAAAATTCACAATGCCGACTTAAGTACAAGAGGACTGACACCCTCACATTCTATGATATGAACCTCTCCTTTGAGTCCAGTTTTAGATTCCGATGCTTCACTTCAGGTTTATTGTATCTTTTGGACCTTCTTATTGACGATGAAACACAGAAATTGCATCCGAATTTAATACAAAAGTCACAAAGCCGACTTAAGTACAAGAGGACTGACACTCTCACTTTCTATGATATGAACCTCTCCGTTGAGTCCAGTTTTAGATTCCGATGCTTCACTTCAGGTTTACTGTACCCCTTGGACCTTCTTATTGACGATCAAACACAGAAATTGCATCCGAATTTAATACAAAAGTCACAATGCCGTTTAAGTACAAGAGGACTGACACTCTCACTTTCTATGATATGATCCTCTCCTGTGAGTCCTGTTTTAGATTCCGATGCTACACTTCGGGTTTACTGAACCCCTTGGACCTTCTTATTGACGATGAAACAAAGAAATTGCATCCGAATTTATTACAAAAGGCACAATGCCGACTTAAGTACAAGAGGACTGACACTCTCATTTTCTATGATATGAACCTCTCCTGTGAGTCCAGTTTAAGATTCCGATGCTTCACTTCAGGTTTACTGTATCCCTTGGACCTTCTTATTGACGATGAAACACAGAAATTGCCTCCGAATTTATTACAAAAGGCACAATGCCGACTTAAGTACAAGCGGACTGACACTCTCACTTTCTATGATATGAACCTCTCCTGTGAGTCCAGTTTTAGATTCCGATGCTTCACTTCAGATTAACTATATCCCTTGGACCTTCTTATTGACGATGAAACACAGAAATTGCATCCGAATTTAATACAAAAGGCACAATGCCGACTTAAGTACAAGCGGACTGACACTCTCACTTTCTTTGATATGAACCTCTCCTGTGAGTCCAGTTTTAGATTCCGATGCTTCACTTCAGGTTTAATGTATACCTTGGACCATCTTGTTGACGATGAAACACAGAAATTGCATCCGTATTTAATACAAAGGTCACAATGCCGACTTAAGTACAAGAGGACTTCACTCTCACTTTCTATGATATGATCCTCTCCTGTGAGTCAAGTTTTAGATTCCGATGCTCCACTTCAGGTTTGCTGTATCCCTTGACCTTCTTATTGACGATGAAAAACAGAAATTGCATCCGAATTTAATACAAAACTCACAATGCCGACTTAAGTAAAAGACGACTGACGCTCTCACGTACTATGATATGAACCTCCCCTGTGAGTCCAGTTTTAGATTTCGATTCTTCACTTCAGATTTACTGTATCCCTTGGATCTTCTTATTGACGACGAAACACAGAAATTGAATCCGAATTTAATACAAAAGTCACAATGTCGACTTAAGTACAAGAGGACTGACACTCTCACTTCCTATGATATGAACCTCTCCTGTGAGTCCAGTTTTAGATTTCGATGCTTCACTTCAGGTTTACTGTATCCCTTAGATCTTCCGATTGACGATGAAACACAGAAATTGCATCCGAATTTAATACAAACGTCACAACGCCGATTTAAGTACAAGAGGACTGACACTCTCACTTTCTATGATATGAACCTCTCCTGTGAGTCCAGTTTTAGATTCCGATGCTTCACTTCCGGTTTACTGTATCCCTGGGACCTTCTTATTGACGATGAAACACAGAACTTGCATCCGAATTTAATACAAAAGTCACAATGCCGACTTAAGTACACGAGGACTAACACTCTCACTTTCTATGATATGACCCTCTCCTGTGAGTCATGTTTTAGATTCCAATGCTTCACTTCATGTTCATTGTATCCCTTGGACCTTCTTATTGACGATGAAACACAGAAATTACATCCGAATCTAATACAAAAGTCACAATGCCGACTTAAGTACAAGAGGACTGACACTCTCACTTTCTATGATATGACCCTCTCCTGTGAGTCATGTTTTAGATTCCGATGCTTCACTTCAGGTTCATTGAATCCCTTGGACCTTCTTATTGACGATGAAACACAGAAATTAAATCCGAAACTAATACAAAAGTCACAATGCCGACGTAAGTACAAGAGGACTGACACTCTCACTCTCTATGATATGAACCTTTCCTGTGAGTCCAGTTTTAGATTCCGATGCTTCACTTCAGGTTTACTGTATCCCTTGACCTTCTTATTGACGATGAAACACAGAAATTGAATCCGAATTTAATACAAAAGTCACAATGTCGACTTAAGTACAAGAGGACTGACACTCTCACTTGCTATGATATGAACCTCTCCTGTGAGTCCAGTTTTAGATTTCGATGCTTCACTTCAGGTTTACTGTATCCCTTAGATCTTCCGATTGACGATGAAACACAGAAATTGCATCCGAATTTAATACAAACGTCACAACGCCGATTTAAGTACAAGAGGACTGACACTCTCACTTTCTATGATATGAACCTCTCCTGTGAGTCCAGTTTTATATTCCGATGCTTCACTTCAGGTTTACTGTATCCCTGGGACCTTCTTATTGACGATGAAACACGGATCATGCATCCGAATTTAATACAAAAGGCACAATGCCGACTTAAGTATATGAGGACTGACACTCTCTCTTAGTATGATATGAACCTCTCCTGTGAGTCATGTTTTAGATTCCGATGCTTCACTTCAGGTTCATTGTATCCCTTGGACCTTCTTATTGACGATGAAACACAGAAATTACATCCGAATCTAATACAAAAGTCACAATGCCGACTTAAGTACAAGAGGACTGACACTCTCACTTTCTAAGATATGAACCTCTCCTGTGAGTCCAGTTTTAGATTCCGATGCTTCACTTCAGGTTTACTGTATCCCTTGACCTTCTTATTGACGATGAAACACAGAAATTGCATCCGAATTTAATACAAAAGTCACAATGCCGACTTAAGTACACGAGGACTTACACTCTCACTTTCTATGATATGACCCTCTCCTGTGATATCAGTTTTAGATTTCGATGCTTCACTTCAGGTTTACTGTATCCCTTGGACCTTCCGGTTGACGATGAAACACAGAAATTGCATCCGAATTTAATACAAACGTCACAACGCCGATTTAAGTACAAGAGGACTGACACTCTCACTTTCTATGATATGAACCTCTCCTGTGAGTCCAGTTTTAGATTCCGATGCTTCACTTCAGGTTTACTGTATCCCTTGGACCTTTTTATTGACGATGAAACACAGAAAGCGCATCCGGATTTAATACAAAAGGCACAATGCCGACTTATGTACAAGAGGAATGACACTCTCACTTTCTATGATATGAACCTCTTCTGTGATCCTGTTTTAGATTATGATTCTTCACTTCAAGTTTCCTGTATACTTTCGACCGTCTTATTGACGATGAAACACAGAAATTGCATCCGAATTTAATACAAAAGTCACAATGCCTACTTAAGTACAAGAGGACTGACACTTTCTATGATATGAACCTCTCCTGTGAGTCCAGTTTTAGATTCCGATGCTTCACTTCAGGTTTACTGTATCCCTTGGACCTTCTTATTGACGATGAAACACAGAAATTGCATCCGAATTTAATACAATAGTCACAATGCCGACTTAAGTACAAGAGGACTGACACTCTCACTTTCTATGATATGAACCTCTCCTGTGAGTCCAGTTTTAGATTCCGAAGCTTCACTTCAGGTTTACTGTATCCCTGCTACCTTCTTATTGACGATGAAACACAGAAATTGCATCCGCATTTAATACAAAAGGCGCTATGCCGACTTAAGTACAAGAGGACTTACGCTCTCACTTTCTATGATATGAACCTCTCCTGTGAGTCCAGTTTTAGATTCCGATGCTTCACTTCAGATTTACTGTATCCCTTGGACCTTCTTATTGACGATGAAACACAGGAATTGCATCCGAATTTAATACAAAAGGCACAATGCCGACCTAAGTACAATAGGACTGACACTCTCACTTCCTATGATATGAATCTCTCCTGTGAGTCCAGTTTTAGATTCCGATGCTTTACCTTAGGTTTACTGTATCCCTTGGACCTTCTTATTGACGATGAAACACAGAAATTGCATCCGAATTTAATACAAAATTCACAATGCCGACTTAAGTACAAGAGGACTGACACCCTCACATTCTATGATATGAACCTCTCCTTTGAGTCCAGTTTTAGATTCCGATGCTTCACTTCAGGTTTATTGTATCGTTTGGACCTTCTTATTGACGATGAAACACAGAAATTGCATCCGAATTTAATACAAAAGTCACAAAACCGACTTAAGTACAAGAGGACTGACACTCTCACTTTCTAGGATATGAACCTCTCCTGTGAGTCCAGTTTTAGATTCCGATGCTTCACTTCAGGTTTACTGTACCCCTTGGACCTTCTTATTGACGATCAAACACAGAAATTGCATCCGAATTTAATACAAAAGTCACAATGCCGTTTAAGTTCAAGAGGACTGACACTCTCTGTTTCTATGATATGATCCTCTCCTGTGAGTCCTGTTTTAGATTCCGATGCTACACTTCGGGTTTACTGAACCCCTTCTACCTTCTTATTGACGATGAAACACAGAAATTGCATCCTAATTTAATACAAAAGGCACAATGCCGACTAAAGGGCAAGAGGACTGACACTCTCACTTTCTATGATATGAACCTCTCCTGTGAGTCCAGTTTTAGATTCCGATGCTTCTCTTCAGGTTTACTGTATCCCTTGGACCTTCTTATTGACGATGAAACAAAGAAATTGCATCCGAATTTATTACAAAAGGCACAATGCCGACTTAAGTACAAGAGGACTGACACTCTCACTTTCTATGATATGAACCTCTCCTGTGAGTCCAGTTTAAGATTCCGATGCTTCACTTCAGGTTTACTGTATCCCTTGGACCTTCTTATTGACGATGAAATTCAGAAATTGCCTCCGAATTTATTACAAAAGGCACAATGCCGACTTAAGTACAAGCGGACTGAACCTCTCACTTTCTATGATATGAACCTCTCCTGTGAGTCCAGTTTTAGATTCCGATGCTTCACTTCAGATTAACTATATCCCTTGGACCTTCTTATTGACGATGAAACACAGAAATTGCATCCGAATTTAATACAAAAGGCACAATGCCGACTTAATAACAAGCGGACTGACACTCTCACTTTCTTTGATATGAACCTCTCCTGTGAGTCCAGTTTTAGATTCCGATGCTTCACTTCAGGTTTAATGTATACCTTGGACCATCTTGTTGACGATGAAACACAGAAATTGCATCCGTATTTAATACAAAGGTCACAATGCCGACTTAAGTACAAGAGGACTGACACTCTCCCTTTCCATGATATGATCCTCTCCTGTGAGTCAAGTTTTAGATTCCGATGCTCCACTTCAGGTTTGCTGTAACCCTTGACCTTCTTATTGACGATGAAACACAGAAATTGCATCCAAATTTAATACAAAAGTCACAATGCCGACTTAAGTAAAAGACGACTGACACTCTCACGTACTATGATATGAACCTCCCCTGTGAGTCCTGTTTTAGATTCCGATTCTTCACTTCAGGTTTACTGTATCCCTTGGATCTTCTTATTGACGACGAAACACAGAAATTGAATCCGAATTTAATACAAAAGTCACAATGTCGACTTAAGTACAAGAGGACTGACACTCTCACTTGCTATGATATGAACCTCTCCTGTGAGTCCAGTTTTAGATTCCGATGCTTCACTTCAGGTTTACTGTATCCCTAGGACCTTTTTATTGACGATGAAACACAGAAATCGCATCCGGATTTAATACAAAAGGCACAATGCCGACTTATGTACAAGAGGAATGACACTCTCACTTTCTATGATATGAACCTCTCCTGTGAGTCCAGTTTTAGATTCCGATGCTTCACTTCAGGTTTACTGTATCCCTTGGACCTTCTTATTGACGATGAAACACAGAAATTGCATCCGAATTTATTACAAAAGGCACAATGCCGACTTAAGTACAAGAGGACTGACACTCTCACTTTCTATGATATGAACCTCTCCTGTGAGTCCAGTTTTAGATTCCGATGCTTCACTTCAGGTTTAATGTATACCTTGGACCATCTTATTGACAATGAAACACAGAAATTGCATCCGTATTTAATACAAAGGTCACAATGCCGACTTAAGTACAAGAGGACTGACACTCTCACTTTCTATGATATGAACCTCATCTGTGAGTCAAGTTTTAGATTCCGATGCTCCACTTCAGGTTTACTGTATCCCTTGACCTTCTTATTGACGATGAAACACAGAAATTGCATCCCAATTTAATACAAAAGTCACAATGCCGACTTAAGTAAAAGACGACTGACACTCTCACGTACTATGATATGAACCTCCCCTGTGAGTCCAGTTTTAGATTCCGATTCTTCACTTCAGGTTTACTGTATCCCTTGGATCTTCTTATTGACGACGAAACACAGAAATTGTATCCGATTTTAATACAAAAGTCACAATGTCTACTTAAGTACAAGAGGACTGACACTCTCACTTGCTATGATATGAACCTCTCCTGTGAGTCCAGTTTTAGATTTCGATGCTTCACTTCAGGTTTACTGTATCCCTTAGACCTTCCGATTGACGATGAAACACAGAAATTGCATCCGAATTTAATACAAACGTCACAACGCCGATTTAAGTACAAGAGGACTGACACTCTCACTTTCTATGATATGAACCTCTCCTGTGAGTCCAGTTTTATATTCCGATGCTTCACTTCAGGTTTACTGTATCCCTGGGACCTTCTTATTGACGATGAAACACAGATCTTGCATCCGAAATTAATACAAAAGGCACAATGCCGACTTAAGTATATGAGGACTGACACTCTCTCTTAGTATGATATGAACCTCTCCTGTGAGTCATGTTTTAGATTCCGATGCTTCACTTCAGTTTCATTGTATCCCTTGGACCTTCTTATTGACGATGAAACACAGAAATTACATCCGAATCTAATACAAAAGTCACAAAGCCGACTTAAGTACAAGAGGACTGACACTCTCACTTTCTATGATATGAACCTCTCCTGTGAGTCCAGTTTTAGATTCCGATGCTTCACTTCAGGTTTACTGTATCCCTTGACCTTCTTATTGACGATGAAACACAGAAATTGCATCCGAATTTAATACAAAAGTCACAATGCCGACTTAAGTACACGAGGACTTACACTCTCACTTTCTATGATATGACCCTCTCCTGTGAGATCAGTTTTAGATTTCGATGCTTCACTTCAGGTTTACTGTATCCCTTGGACCTTCCGGTTGACGATGAAACACAGAAATTGCATCCGAATTTAATACAAACGTCACAACACCGATTTAAGTACAAGAGGACTGACACTCTCACTTTCTATGATATGAACCTCTCCTGTGAGTCCAGTTTTAGATTCCGATGCTTCACTTCAGGTTTACTGTATCCCTTGGACCTTTTTATTGACGATGAAACACAGAAATCGCATCCGGATTTAATACAAAAGGCACAATGCCGACTTATGTACAAGAGGAATGACACTCTCACTTTCTATGATATGAACCTCTTCTGTGATCCTGTTTTAGATTATGATTCTTCACTTCAAGTTTCCTGTATACTTTCGACCGTCTTATTGACGATGAAACACAGAAATTGCATCCGAATTTAATACAAAAGTCACAATGCCTACTTAAGTACAAGAGGACTGACACTTTCTATGATATGAACCTCTCCTGTGAGTCCAGTTTTAGATTCCGATGCTTCACTTCAGGTTTACTGTATCCCTTGGACCTTCTTATTGACGATGAAACACAGAAATTGCATCCGAATTTAATACAATAGTCACAATGCCGACTTAAGTACAAGAGGACTGACACTCTCACTTTCTATGATATGAACCTCTCCTGTGAGTCCAGTTTTAGATTCCGAAGCTTCACTTCAGGTTTACTGTATCCCTTGGACCTTCTTATTGACGATGAAACACAGGAATTGCATCCGAATTTAATACAAAAGGCACAATGCCGACCTAAGTACAATAGGACTGACACTCTCACTTCCTATGATATGAATCTCTCCTGTGAGTCCAGTTTTAGATTCCGATGCTTTACCTTAGGTTTACTGTATCCCTTGGACCTTCTTATTGACGATGAAACACAGAAATTGCATCCGAATTTAATACAAAATTCACAATGCCGACTTAAGTACAAGAGGACTGACACCCTCACATTCTATGATATGAACCTCTCCTTTGAGTCCAGTTTTAGATTCCGATGCTTCACTTCAGGTTTATTGTATCTTTTGGACCTTCTTATTGACGATGAAACACAGAAATTGCATCCGAATTTAATACAAAAGTCACAAAGCCGACTTAAGTACAAGAGGACTGACACTCTCACTTTCTAGGATATGAACCTCTCCTGTGAGTCCAGTTTTAGATTCCGATGCTTCACTTCAGGTTTACTGTACCCCTTGGACCTTCTTATTGATGATCAAACACAGAAATTGCATCCGAATTTAATACAAAAGTCACAATGCCGTTTAAGTACAAGAGGACTGACACTCTCTCTTTCTATGATATGATCCTCTCCTGTGAGTCCTGTTTTAGATTCCGATGCTACACTTCGGGTTTACTGAACCCCTTCTACCTTCTTATTGACGATGAAACACAGAAATTGCATCCTTATTTAATACAAAAGGCACAATGCCGACAAAAGGGCAAGAGGACTGACACTCTCCCTTTCTATGATATGAACCTCTCCTGTGAGTCCAGTTTTAGATTCCGATGCTTCACTTCAGGTTTACTGTATCCCTTGGACCTTCTTATTGACGATGAAACAAAGAAATTGCATCCGAATTTATTATAAAAGGCACAATGCCGACTTAAGTACAAGAGGACTGACACTCTCACTTTCTATGATATGAACCTCTCCTGTGAGTCCAGTTTAAGATTCCGATGCTTCACTTCAGGTTTACTGTATCCCTTGGACCTTCTTATTGACGATGAAATACAGAAATTGCCTCCGAATTTATTACAAAAGGCACAATGCCGACTTAAGTACTAGCGGACTGACACTCTTACTTTCTATGATATGAACCTCTCCTGTGAGTCCAGTTTTAGATTCCGATGCTTCACTTCAGATTAACTATATCCCTTGGACCTTCTTATTGACGATGAAACACAGAAATTGCATCCGAATTTAATACAAAAGGCACAATGCCGACTTAAGTACAAGCGGACTGACACTCTCACTTTCTTTGATATGAACCTCTCCTGTGAGTCCAGTTTTAGATTCCGATGCTTCACTTCAGGTTTAATGTATACCTTGGACCATCTTGTTGACGATGAAACACAGAAATTGCATCCGTATTTAATACAAAGGTCACAATGCCGACTTAAGTACAAGAGGACTGACACTCTCCCTTTCCATGATATGATCCTCTCCTGTGAGTCAAGTTTTAGATTCCGATGCTCCACTTCAGGTTTGCTGTATCCCTTGACCTTCTTATTGACGATGAAACACAGAAATTGCATCCAGATTTAATACAAAAGTCACAATGCCGACTTAAGTAAAAGACGACTGACACTCTCACGTACTATGATATGAACCTCCCCTGTGAGTCCTGTTTTAGATTCCGATTCTTCACTTCAGGTTTACTGTATCCCTTGGATCTTCTTATTGACGACGAAACACAGAAATTGAATCCGAATTTAATACAAAAGTCACAATGTCGACTTAAGTACAAGAGGACTGACACTCTCACTTGCTATGATATGAACCTCTCCTGTGCGTCCAGTTTTAGATTTCGATGCTTCACTTCAGGTTTACTCTATCCCTTAGATCTTCCGATTGACGATGAAACACAGAAATTGCATCCGAATTTAATACAAACGTCACAACGCCGATTTAAGTACAAGAGGACTGACACTCTCACTTTCTATGATATGAACCTCTCCTGTGAGTCCAGTTTTATATTGCGATGCTTCACTTCCGGTTTACTGTATCCCTGGGACCTTCTCATTGACGATGAAACACAGAACTTGCATCCGAATTTAATACAAAAGTCACAATGCCGACTTAAGTACACGAGGACTAACACTCTCACTTTCTATGATATGACCCTCTCCTGTGAGATCAGTTTTAGATTTCGATGCTTCACTTCAGGTTTACTGTATCCCTTGGACCTTCCGGTTGACGATGAAACACAGAAATTGCATCCGAATTTAATACAAACGTCACAACGCCGATTTAAGTACAAGAGGACTGACACTCTCACTTTCTATGATATGAACCTCTCCTGTGAGTCCAGTTTTAGATTCTGATGCTTCACTTCAGGGTTACTGTATCCCTTGGCCCTTTTTATTGACGATGAAACACAGAAATCGCATCCGGATTTAATACAAAAGGCACAATGCCGACTTATGTACAAGAGGAATGACACTCTCACTTTCTATGATATGAACCTCTCCTGTGAGTCCAGTTTTAGATTCCGATGCTTCACTTCAGGTTTACTGTATCCCTTGGACCTTCTTATTGACGATGAAACACAGAAATTGCATCCGAATTTATTACAAAAGGCACAATGCCGACTTAAGTACAAGAGGACTGACACTCTCACTTTCTATGATATGAACCTCTCCTGTGAGTCCAGTTTTAGATTCCGATGCTTCACTTCAGGTTTAATGTATACCTTGGACCATCTTATTGACAATGAAACACAGAAATTGCATCCGTATTTAATACAAAGGTCACAATGCCGACTTAAGTACAAGAGGACTGACACTCTCACTTTCTATGATGTGAACCTCTCCTGTGAGTCAAGTTTTAGATTCCGATGCTCCACTTCAGGTTTACTGTATCCCTTGACCTTCTTATTGACGATGAAACACAGAAATTGCATCCCAATTAGATACAAAAGTCACAATGCCGACTTAACTAAAAGACGACTGACACTCTCACGTACTATGATATGAACCTCCCCTGTGAGTCCAGTTTTAGATTCCGATTCTTCACTTCAGGTTTACTGTATCCCTTGGATCTTCTTATTGACGACGAAACACAGAAATTGTATCCGATTTTAATACAAAAGTCACAATGTCGACTTAAGTACAAGAGGACTGACACTCTCACTTGCTATGATATGAACCTCTCCTGTGAGTCCAGTTTTAGATTTCGATGCTTCACTTCAGGTTTACTGTATCCCTTAGACCTTCCGATTGACGATGAAACACAGAAATTGCATCCGAATTTAATACAAACGTCACAACGCCGATTTAAGTACAAGAGGACTGACACTCTCACTTTCTATGATATGAACCTCTCCTGTGAGTCCAGTTTTAGATTCCGATGCTTCACTTCAGGTTTACTGTATCCCTGGGACCTTCTTATTGACGATGAAACACAGATCTTGCATCCGAATTTAATACAAAAGGCACAATGCCGACTTAAGTATATGAGGACTGACACTCTCTCTTAGTATGATATGAACCTCTCCT
This sequence comes from Schistocerca serialis cubense, assembly GCF_023864345.2. Classification (NCBI taxonomy): domain Eukaryota; kingdom Metazoa; phylum Arthropoda; class Insecta; order Orthoptera; family Acrididae; genus Schistocerca; species Schistocerca serialis. The sequence continues at coordinate 20,044,814 of NC_064647.1, read as the reverse complement.
GTGAGTCCAGTTTTAGATTCCGATGCTTCACTTCAGGTTCATTGTATCCCTTGGACCTTCTTATTGACGATGAAACACAGAAATTACATCCGAATTTAATACAAAAGTCACAATGCCGACTTAAGTACAAGAGGACTGACACTCTCACTTTCTATGATATGAACCTCTCCTGTGAGTCCAGTTTTAGATTCCGATGCTTCACTTCAGGTTTACTGTATCCCTTGACATTCTTATTGACGATGAAACACAGAAATTGCATCCGAATTTAATACAAAAGTCACAATGCCGACTTAAGTACACGAGGACTTACACTCTCACTTTCTATGATATGACCCTCTCCTGTGAGATCAGTTTTAGATTTCGATGCTTCACTTCAGGTTTACTGTATCCCTTGGACCTTCCGGTTGACGATGAAACACAGAAATTGCATCCGAATTTAATACAAACGTCACAACGCCGATTTAAGTACAAGAGGACTGACACTCCACTTTCTATGATATGAACCTCTCCTGTGAGTCCAGTTTTAGATTCCGATGCTTCACTTCAGGTTTACTGTATCCCTTGGACCTTTTTATTGACGATGAAACACAGAAATCGCATCCGGATTTAATAAAAAAGGGACAATGCCGACTTATGTACAAGAGGAATGACACTCTCACTTTCTAAGATATGAACCTCTTCTGTGATCCTGTTTTAGATTCCGATTCTTCACTTCAAGTTTCCTGTATACTTTCGACCGTCTTATTGACGATGAAACACAGAAATTGCATCCGAATTTAATACAAAAGTCACAATGCCTACTTAAGTACAAGAGGACTGACACTTTCTATGATATGAACCTCTCCTGTGAGTCCAGTTTTAGATTCCGATGCTTCACTTCAGGTTTACTGTATCCCTTGGACCTTCTTATTGACGATGAAACACAGAAATTGCATCCGAATTTAATACAATAGTCACAATGCCGACTTAAGTACAAGAGGACTGACACTCTCACTTTCTATGATATGAACCTCTCCTGTGAGTCCATTTTTAGTTTCCGATGTTTCACTTCAGGTTTACTGTATCCCTGGGACGTTCTTATTGACGATGAAACACAGAAATTGCATCCGAATTTAATACAAAAGGCGCTATGCCGACTTAAGTACAAGAGGACTTACGCTCTCACTTTCTATGATATGAACCTCTCCTGTGAGTCCAGTTTTAGATTCCGATGCTTCACTTCAGATTTACTGTATCCCTTGGACCTTCTTATTGACGATGAAACACAGGAATTGCATCCGAATTTAATACAAAAGACACAATGCCGACCTAAGTACAAGAGGACTGACACTCTCACTTCCTATGATATGAATCCCTCCTGTGAGTCCAGTTTTAGATTCCGAAGCTTTACCTTAGGTTTACTGTATCCTTTGGACCTTCTTTTTGACGATGAAACACAGAAATTGCATCCGAATTTAATACAAAATTCACAATGCCGACTTAAGTACAAGAGGACTGACACCCTCACATTCTATGGTATGAACCTCTCCTTTGAGTCCAGTTTTAGATTCCGATGCTTCACTTAAGGTTTATTGTATCTTTTGGACCTTCTTATTGACGATGAAACACAGAAATTGCATCCGAATTTAATACAAAAGTCACAAAGCCGACTTAAGTACAAGAGGACTGACACTCTCACTTTCTATGATATGAACCTCTCCTGTGAGTCCAGTTTTAGATTCCGATGCTTCACTTCAGGTTTACTGTACCCCTTGGACCTTCATATTGACGATCAAACACAGAAACTGCATCCGAATTTAATACATAAGTCACAATGCCGTTTAAGTACAAGTGGACTGACACTCTCTCTTTCTATGATGTGATCCTCTCCTGTGAGTCCTGTTTTAGATTCCGATGCTACACTCTGGGTTTACTGAACCCCTTCTACCTTCTTATTGACGATGAAACACAGAAATTGCATCCTAATTTAATACAAAAGGCACAATGCCGACTAAAGGGCAAGAGGACTGACACTCTCACTTTCTATGAAATGAACCTCTCCTGTGAGTCCAGTTTTAGATTCCGATGCTTCACTTCAGGTTTACTGTATCCCTTGGACCTTCTTATTGACGATGAAACACAGAAATTGCATCCGAAATTATTACAAAAGGCACAATGCCGACTTAAGTACAAGAGGACTGACACTCTCACTTTCTATGATATGAACCTCTTCTGTGAGTCCAGTTTAAGATTCCGATGCTTCACTTCAGGTTTACTGTATCCCTTGGACCTTCTTATTGACGATGAAACACAGAAATTGCCTCCGAATTTATTACAAAAGGCACAATGCCGACTTAAGTACAAGAGGACTGACACTCTCACTTTCTATGATATGAACCTATCCTGTGAGTCCAGTTTTAGATTCCGATGCTTCACTTCAGGTTAACTATATCCCTTGGACCTTCTTATTGACGATGAAACACAGAAATTGCATCCGAATTTAATACAAAAGGCACAATGCCGCCTTAAGTACAAGCGGACTGACACTCTCACTTTCTTTGATATGAACCTCGCCTGTGAGTCCAGTTTTAGATTCCGATGCTTCACTTCAGGTTTAATGTATACCTTGGACCATCTTGTTGACGATGAAACACAGAAATTGCATCCGTATTTAATACAAAGGTCACAATGCCGACTTAAGTACAAGAGGACTGACACTCTCACTTTCTATGATATGATCCTCTCCTGTGAGTCAAGTTTTAGATTCCGATGCTCCACTACAGGTTTGCTGTATCCCTAGACCTTCTTATTGACGATGAAACACAGAAATTGCATCCCAATTTAATACAAAAGTCACAATGCCGACTTAAGTAAAAGACGACTGACACTCTCACGTACTATGATATGAACCTGCCCTGTGAGTCCAGTTTTAGATTCCGATTCTTCACTTCAGGTTTACTGTATCCCTTGGATCTTCTTATTGACGACGAAACAGAGAAATTGAATCCGAATTTAATACAAAAGTCACAATGTCGACTTAAGTACAAGAGGACTGACACTCTCACTTGCTATGATATGAACCTCTCCTGTGAGTCCAGTTTTAGATTTCGATGCTTCACTTCAGGTTTACTGTATCCCTTAGACCTTCCGATTGACGATGAAACACAGAAATTGCATCCGAATTTAATACAAACGTCACAACGCCGATTTAAGTACAAGAGGACTGACACTCTCACTTTCTATGATATGAACCTCTCCTGTGAGTCCAGTTTTATATTCCGAAGCTTCACTTCAGGTTTACTGTATCCCTGGGACCTTCTTATTGACGATGAAACACAGAACTTGCATCCGAATTTAATACAAAAGTCACAATGCCGACTTAAGTACACGAGGACTTACACTCTCACTTTCTATGATATGACCCTCTCCTGTGAGATCAGTTTTAGATTTCGATGCTTCACTTCAGGTTTACTGTATCCCTTGGACCTTCCGGTTGACGATGAAACACAGAAATTGCATCCGAATTTAATACAAACGTCACAACGCCGATGTAAGTACAAGAGGACTGACACTCTCACTTTCTATGATATGAACCTCTCCTGTGAGTCCAGTTTTAGATTCCGATGCTTCACTTCAGGTTTACTGTATCCCTTGGACCTTCTTATTGACGATGAAACACAGAAATTGCATCCGAATTTAATACAATAGTCACAATGCCGACTTAAGTACAAGAGGACTGACACTCTCACTTTCTATGATATGAAACTCTCCTGTGAGTCCAGTTTTAGATCCCGATGTTTCACTTCAGGTATACTGTATCCCTGGGACCTTCTTATTGACGATGAAACACAGAAATTGCATCCGAATTTAATACAAAAGGCGCTATGCCGACTTAAGTACAAGAGGACTTACGCTCTTACTTTCTATGATATGAACCTCTCCTGTGAGTCCAGTTTTAGATTCCGATGCTTCACTTCAGATTTACTGTATCCCTTGGACCTTCTTATTGACGATGAAACACAGGAATGGCATCCGAATTTAATACAAAAGGCACAATCCCGACCTAAGTACAAGAGGACTGACACTCTCACTTCCTATGACATGAATCTCTCCTATTAGTCCAGTTTTAGATTCCGATGCTTTACCTTAGGTTTACTGTATCCCTTGTACCTTCTCATTGACGAGGAAACACAGAAATTGCATCCGAATTTAATACAAAATTCACAATGCCGACTTAAGTACAAGAGGACTGACACCCTCACATTCTATGATATGAACCTCTCCTTTGAGTCCAGTTTTAGATTCCGATGCTTCACTTCAGGTTTATTGTATCTTTTGGACCTTCTTATTGACGATGAAACACAGAAATTGCATCCGAATTTAATACAAAAGTCACAAAGCCGACTTAAGTACAAGAGGACTGACACTCTCACTTTCTATGATATGAACCTCTCCTGTGAGTCCAGATTAAGATTCCGATGCTTCACTTCAGGTTTACTGTACCCCTTCGACCTTCTTATTGACGATCAAACACAGAAATTGCATCCGAATTTAATACAAAAGTCACAATGTCGTTAAAGTACAAGAGGACTGACACTCTCTCTTTCTATGATATGATCCTCTCCTGTGAGTCCTGTTTTAGATTCCGATGCTACACTTCGGGTTTACTGAACCCCTTCTACCTTCTTATTGACGATGAAACACAGAAATTGCATCCTAATTTAATACAAAAGGCACAATGCCGACTAAAGGGCAAGAGGACTGACACTCTCATTTTCTATGATATGAACCTCTCCTGTGAGTCCAGTTTTAGATTCCGATGCTTCACTTCAGGTTTACTGTATTCCTTGGACCTTCTTATTGACGATGAAACACAGAAATTGCATCCGAATTTATTACAAAAGGCACAATGCCGACTTAAGTACAAGAGGACTGACACTCTCACTTTCTATGATATGAACCTCTCCTGTGAGTCCAGTTAAAGATTCCGATGCTTCACTTCAGGTTTACTGTATCCCTTGGACCTTCTTATTGACGATGAAACACAGAAATTGCCTCCGAATTTATTACAAAAGGCACAATGCCGACTTAAGTACAAGAGGACTGACACTTTCACTTTCTATGATATGAACCTATCCTGTGAGTCCAGTTTTAGATTCCGATGCTTCACTTCAGGTTAACTATATCCCTTGGACCTAGTTATTGACGATGAAACACAGAAATTGCATCCGAATTTAATACAAAAGGCACAATGCCGACTTAAGTACAAGCGGGCTGACACTCTCACTTTCTTTGATATGAACCTCTCCTGTGAGTCCAGTTTTAGATTCCGATGCTTCACTTCAGGTTTAATGTATACCTTGGACCATCTTGTTGACGATGAAACACAGAAATAGCATCCGTATTTAATACAAAGGTCACAATGCCGACTTAAGTACAAGAGGACTGACACTCTCACTTTCTATGATATGATCCTCTCCTGTGAGTCAAGTTTTAGATTCCGATGCTCCACTTCAGGTTTGCTGTATCCCTTGACCTTCTTATTGACGATGAAACACAGAAATTGCATCCGAATTTAATACAAAAGTCACAATGCCGACTTAAGTAAAAGACGACTGACACTCTGACGTACTATGATATGAACCTCCCCTGTGGGTCCAGTTTTAGATTCCGATGCTTCACTTCAGGTTTACTGTATCCCTGGGACCTTCTTATTGACGATGAAACACAGAAATTACATCCGAAATTAATACAAAAGTCACAATGCCGACTTAAGTACAAGAGGACTGACACTCTCACTTTCTATGATATGAACCTCTCCTGTGAGTCCAGTTTAAGATTCCGATGCTTCACTTCAGGTTTACTGTATCCCTTGGACCTTCTTATTGACGATGAAACACAGAAATTGCCTCCGAATTTATTACAAAAGGCACAATGCCTACTTAAGTACAAGAGGACTGACACTCTCACTTTCTATGATATGAACCTATCCTGTGAGTCCAGTTTTAGATTCAGATGCTTCACTTCAGGTTAACTATATCCCTTGGACCTTCTTATTGTCGATGAAACACAGAAATTGCATCCGAATTTAATACAAAAGGCACAATGCCGACTTAAGTACAAGCGGACTGACACTCTCACTTTCTTTGATATGAACCTCTCCTGTGAGTCCAGTTTTAGATTCCGATGCTTTACTTCAGGTTTAAAGTATACCTTGGACCATCTTGTTGACGATGAAACACAGAAATTGCATCCGTATTTAATACAAAGGTCACAATGCCGACTTAAGTACAAGAGGACTGACACTCTCACTTTCTATGATATGATCCTCTCCTGTGAGTCAAGTTTTAGATTCCGATGCTCCACTTCAGGTTTGCTGTATCCCTTGACCTTCTTTTTGACGATGAAACACAGAAATTGCATCTGAATTTAATACAAAAGTCACAATGCCGACTTAAGTAAAAGACGACTGACACTCTCACGTACTATGATATGAACCTCCCCTGTGAGTCCAGTTTTAGATTCCGATTCTTCACTTCAGGTTTACTGTATCCCTTGGATCTTCTTATTGACGACGAAACACAGAAATTGAATCCGAATTTAATACAAAAGTCACAATGTCGGCTTAAGTACAAGAGGACTGACACTCTCACTTGCTATGATATGAACCTCTCCTGTGAGTCCAGTTTTAGATTTCGATGCTTCACTTCAGGTTTACTGTATCCCTTAGACCATCCGATTGACGATGAAACACAGAAATTGCATCCGAATTTAATACAAAAGTCACAAAGCCGACTTAAGTACAAGAGGACTGACACTCTCACTTTCTATGATCTGAACCTCTCCTGTGAGTCCAGTTTTATTTTCCGAAGCTTCACTTCAGGTTTACTGTATCCCTGGGACCTTCTTATTGACGATGAAACACAGAACTTGCATCCGAATTTAATACAAATGTCACAATGCCGACTTAAGTACACGAGGACTTACACTCTCACTTTCTATGATATGACCCTCTCCTGTGAGATCAGTTTTAGATTTCGATGCTTCACTTCAGGTTTACTGTATCCCTTGGACCTTCCGGTTGACGATGAAACACAGAAATTGCATCCGAATTTACTACAAACGTCACAACGCCGATTTAAGTACAAGAGGACTGACACTCTCACTTTCTATGATATGAATCTCTCCTGTGAGTCCAGTTTTAGATTCTGATGCTTCACTTCAGGTTTACTGTATCCCTTGGACCTTTTTATTGACGATGAAACACAGAAATCGCATCCGGATTTAATACAAAAGGCACAATGCCGACTTATGTACAAGAGGAATGACACTCTCACTTTCTATGATATGAACCTCTTCTGTGATCCGGTTTTAGAATCCGATTCTTCACTTCAAGTTTCCTGTATACTTTCGACCGTCTTATTGACGATGAAACACAGAAATTGCATCCGAATTTAATACAAAAGTCACAATGCCTACTTAAGTACAAGAGGACTGACACTTTCTATGATATGAACCTCTCCTGTGAGTCCAATTTTAGATTCCGATGCTTGACTTCAGGTTTACTGTATCCCTTGGACCTTCTTATTGACGATGAAACACAGAAATTGCATCCGAATTTAATACAATAGTCACAATGCCGACTTAAGTACACGAGGACTGACACTCTCACTTTCTATGATATGAACCTCTCCTGTGAGTCCAGTTTTAGATTCCGATGTTTCACTTCAGGTTTACTGTATCCCTGGGACCTTCTTATTGACGATGAAACACAGAAATTGCATCCGAATTTAATACAAAAGGCGCTACTCCGACTTAAGTACAAGAGGACCTACGCTCTTACTTTCTATGATATGAACCTCTCCTGTGAGTCCAGTTTTAGATTCCGGTGCTTCACTTCAGATTAACTGTATATCTTGGACCTTCTTATTGACGATGAAACACAGGAATTGCATCCGAATTTAATACAAAAGACGCAATGCCGACCTAAGTACAAGAGGACTGACACTCTCACTTCCTATGATATGAATCTCTCCTGTTAGTCCAGTTTTAGATTCCGATGCTTTACCTTAGGTTTACTGTATCCCTTGTACCTTCTTATTGACGAGGAAACACAGAAATTGCATCCGAATTTAATACAAAATTCACAATGCCGACTTATGTACAAGAGGACTGACACCCTCACATTCTATGATATGAACCTCTCCTTTGAGTCCTGTTTTAGATTCCGATGCTACACTTCGGTTTTACTGAACCCCTTCTACCTTCTTATTGACGATGAAACACAGAAATTGCATCCTAATTTAATACAAAAGGCACAATGCCGACTAAAGGGCAAGAGGACTGACACTCTCACTTTCTATGATATGAACCTCTCCTGTGAGTCCAGTTTTAGATTCCGATGCTTCACTTGAGGTTTACTGTATCCCTTGGACCTTCTTATTGACGATGAAACACAGAAATTGCATCCGAATTTAATACAAACGTCACAACGCCGATTTAAGTACAAGAGGACTGACACTCTCACTTTCTATGATATGAACCTCTCCTGTGAGTCCAGTTTTAGATTCCGATGCTTCACTTCAGGTTTACTGTATCCCTTGGACCTTTTTATTGACGATGAAACACAGAAATCGCATCCGGATTTAATACAAAAGGCACAATGCCGACTTATGTACAAGAGGAATGACACTCTCACTTTCTATGATATGAACCTCTTCTGTGATCCTGTTTTAGATTCCGATTCTTCACTTCAAGTTTCCTGTATACTTTCGACCGTCTTATTGACGATGAAACACAGAAATTGCATCCGAATTTAATACAAAAGTCACAATGCCTACTTAAGTACAAGAGGACTGACACTTTCTATGATATGAACCTCTCCTGTGAGTCCAATTTTAGATTCCGATGCTTCACTTCAGGTTTACTGTATCCCTTGGACCTACTTATTGACGATGAAACTCAGAAATTGCACTCGAATTTAATACAAAAGGCACAGTGCCGACTTAAGTACAAGAGGACTGACACTCTCACTTTCTATGATATGAACCTCTCCTGTGAGTCCAGTTTTAGATTCCGATGTTTCACTTCAGGTTTACTGTATCCCTGGGACCTTCTTATTGACGATGAAACACAGAAATTGCATCCGAATTTAATACAAAAGGCGCTATGCCGACTCAAGTACAAGAGGACTTACGCTCTTACTTTCTATGATATGAACCTCTCCTGTGAGTCCAGTTTTAGATTCCGGTGCTTCACTTCAGATTTACTGTATCCCTTGGACCTTCTTATTGACGATCAAACACAGGAATTGCATCCGAATTTAATACAAAAGACACAATGACGACCTAAGTACAAGAGGACTGACACTCTCACTTCCTATGATATGAATCTCTCCTGTTAGTCCAGTTTTAGATTCCGATGCTTTACCTTAGGTTTACTGTATCCCTTGGACCTTCTTATTGACGAGGAAACACAGAAATTGCATCCGAATTTAATACAAAATTCACAATGCCGACTTAAGTACAAGAGGACTGACACCCTCACATTCTATGATATGAACCTCTCCTTTGAGTCCTGTTTTAGATTCCGATGCTACACTTCGGGTTTACTGAACCCCTTCTACCTTCTTATTGACGATGAAACACAGAAATTGCATCCTAATTTAATACAAAAGGCACAATGCCGACTAAAGGGCAAGAGGACTGACACTCTCACTTTCTATGATATGAACCTCTCCTGTGAGTCCAGTTTTAGATTCCGATGCTTCACTTCAGGTTTACTGTATCCCTTGGACCTTCTTATTGACGATGAAACACAGAAATTGCATCCGAATTTATTACAAAAGGCACAATGCCGACATAAGTACAAGAGGACTGACACTCTCACTTTCTATGATATGAACCTCTCCTGTGAGTCCAGTTTAAGATTCCGATGCTTCACTTCAGGTTTACTGTATCCCTTGGACCTTCTTATTGACGATGAAACACAGAAATTGCCTCCGAATTTATTACAAAAGGCACAATGCCGACTTAAGTACAAGAGGACTGACACTCTCACTTTCTATGATATGAACCTATCCTGTGAGTCCAGTTTTAGATTCCGATGCTTCACTTCAGGTTAACTATATCCCTTGGACCTTCTTATTGACGATGAAACACAGAAATTGCATCCGAATTTAATACAAAAGGCACAATGCCGACTTAAGTACAAGCGGACTGACACTCTCACTTTCTTTGATATGAACCTCTCCTGTGAGTCCAGTTTTAGATTCCGATGCTTCACTTCAGGTTTAATGTATACCTTGGACCATCTTGTTGACGATGAAACACAGAAATTGCATCCGTATTAAATACAAAGGTCACAATGCCGACTTAAGTACAAGAGGACTGACACTCTCACTTTCTATGATATGATCCTCTCCTGTGAGTCAAGTTTTAGATTCCGATGCTCCACTTCAGGTTTGCTGTATCCCTTGACCTTCTTATTGACGATGAAACACAGAAATTGCATCCGAATTTAATACAAAAGTCAAAATGCCGACTTAAGTAAAAGACGACTGACACTCTCACGTACTATGATATGAACCTCCCCTGTGAGTCCAGTTTTAGATTCCGATTCTTCACTTCATTTTTACTGTATCCCTTGGATCTTCTTATTGACGACGAAACACAGAAATTGAATTCGAATTTAATACAAAAGTCACAATGTCGACTTAAGTACAAGAGGACTGACACTCTCACTTGCTATGATATGAACCTCTCCTGTGAGTCCAGTTTTAGATTTCGATGCTTCACTTCAGGTTTACTGTATCTCTTAGACCTTCCGATTGACGATGAAACACAGAAATTGCATCCGAACTTAATACAAACGTCACAACGCCGATTTAAGTACAAGAGGACTGACACTCTCACTTTCTATGATATGAACCTCTCCTCTGAGTCCAGTTTTATATTCCGATGCTTCACTTCAGGTTTACTGTATCCCTGGAACCTTCTTATTGACGATGAAACACAGAACTTGCATCCGAATTTAATACAAAAGGCACAATGCCGACTTAAGTATATGAGGACTGACACTCTCTCTTAGTATGATATGAACCTCTCCTGTGAGTCCAGTTTTAGATTCCGATGGTTCACTTCAGGTTCATTGTATCCCTTGGACCTTCTTATTGACGATGAAACACAGAAATTGCATCCGAATGTAATACAAAAGGCACAATGCTAACTTAAGTATAAGACGATCGACACTCCCACTTTCTATGATATGAACCTCTCCTGTGAGACCAGTTTTAGATTCCGATGCTTCCCTTCAGTTTTACTGTATCCCTTGGACTTTCTTATTGACGATGAATCATAGGAATTGCATCCGAATTTAATACAAAAGACACAATGCCGACTTAAGTACAAGAGGACTGACACTCTCACTTCCTATGATATGAACCTGTCCTGTAAGTACAGTTTTAGATTCCGATGCTTTACTTTAGGTTTACTGTATCCCTTGGACCTTCTTATTGACGATGAACCACAGAAATTGCATCCGAACTTAATACAAAAGTCACAATGCCGACTTAAGTACAAGAGGACTGACACCCTCACTTTCTATGATATGAACCTCTCCTTTGAGTCCAGTTTTAGATTCCGATGCTTCACTTCAGGTTTATTGTATCCCTTGGACCTTCTTACTGACGATGAAACACAGAAATTGCATCCGAATTTAATACAAAAGTCACAAAGTCGACTTAAGTACAAGAGGACTGACACTCTCACTTTCTATGATATGAACCTCTCCTGTGAGTTCAGTTTTAGATTCCGATGCTTCACTTCAGGTTTCCTGTATCCCTTGGACCTTCTTATTGACGATGAAACACAGAAATTGCCTCCGAATTTATTACAAAGGGCACAATGCCGATTTAAGTACAAGAGGACTCACACTCTCACTTTCTATGATATGAACCTCTCCTCTGAGTCCAGTTTTATATTCCGATGCTTCACTTCAGGTTTACTGTATCCCTGGAACCTTCTTATTGACGATGAAACACAGAACTTGCATCCGAATTTAATACAAAAGGCACAATGCCGACTTAAGTATATGAGGACTGACACTCTCTCTTAGTATGATATGAACCTCTCCTGTGAGTCCAGTTTTAGATTCCGATGCTTCACTTCAGGTTCATTGTATCCCTTGGACCTTCTTATTGACGATGAAACACAGAAATTGCATCCGAATGTAATACAAAAGGCACAATGCTAACTTAAGTATAAGAGGATCGACACTCCCACTTTCTATGATATGAACCTCTCCTGTGAGACCAGTTTTAGATTCCGATGCTTCACTTCAGTTTCACTGTATCCCTTGGACTTTCTTATTGACGATGAATCATAGGAATTGCATCCGAATTTAATACAAAAGACACAATGCCGACTTAAGTACAAGAGGACTGACACTCTCACTTCCTATGATATGAACCTGTCCTGTAAGTACAGTTTTAGATTCCGATGCTTTACTTTAGGTTTACTGTATCCCTTGGACCTTCTTATTGACGATGAACCACAGAAATTGCATCCGAACTTAATACAAAAGTCACAATGCCGACTTAAGTACAAGAGGACTGACACCCTCACTTTCTATGATATGAACCTCTCCTTTGAGTCCAGTTTTAGATTCCGATGCTTCACTTCAGGTTTATTGTATCCCTTGGACCTTCTTACTGACGATGAAACACAGAAATTGCATCCGAATTTAATACAAAAGTCACAAAGTCGACTTAAGTACAAGAGGACTGACACTCTCACTTTCTATGATATGAACCTCTCCTGTGAGTTCAGTTTTAGATTCCGATGCTTCACTTCAGGTTTCCTGTATCCCTTGGACCTTCTTATTGACGATGAAACACAGAAATTGCCTCCGAATTTATTACAAAGGGCACAATGCCGATTTAAGTACAAGAGGACTGACACTCTCACTTTCTATGATATGAACCTCTCCTCTGAGTCCAGTTTTATATTCCGATGCTTCACTTCAGGTTTACTGTATCCCTGGAACCTTCTTATTGACGATGAAACACAGAACTTGCATCCGAATTTAATACAAAAGGCACAATGCCGACTTAAGTATATGAGGACTGACACTCTCTCTTAGTATGATATGAACCTCTCCTGTGAGTCCAGTTTTAGATTCCGATGCTTCACTTCAGGTTCATTGTATCCCTTGGACCTTCTTATTGACGATGAAACACAGAAATTGCATCCGAATGTAATACAAAAGGCACAATGCTAACTTAAGTATAAGAGGATCGACACTCCCACTTTCTATGATATGAACCTCTCCTGTGAGACCAGTTTTAGATTCCGATGCTTCACTTCAGTTTTACTGTATCCCTTGGACTTTCTTATTGACGATGAATCATAGGAATTGCATCCGAATTTAATACAAAAGACACAATGCCGACTTAAGTACAAGAGGACTGACACTCTCACTTCCTATGATATGAACCTCTCCTGTAAGTACAGTTTTAGATTCCGATGCTTTACTTTAGGTTTACTGTATCCCTTGGACCTTCTTATTGACGATGAACCACAGAAATTGCATCCGAACTTAATACAAAAGTCACAATGCCGACTTAAGTACAAGAGGACTGACACCCTCACTTTCTATGATATGAACCTCTCCTTTGAGTCCAGTTTTAGATTCCGATGCTTCACTTCAGGTTTATTGTATCCCTTGGACCTTCTTACTGACGATGAAACACAGAAATTGCATCCGAATTTAATACAAAAGTCACAAAGTCGACTTAAGTACAAGAGGACTGACACTCTCACTTTCTATGATATGAACCTCTCCTGTGAGTTCAGTTTTAGATTCCGATGCTTCACTTCAGGTTTCCTGTATCCCTTGGACCTTCTTATTGACGATGAAACACAGAAATTGCCTCCGAATTTATTACAAAAGACACAATGCCGACCTAAGTACAAGAGGACTGACACTCTCACTTCCTATGATATGAATCTCTCCTGTTAGTCCAGTTTTAGATTCCGATGCTTTACCTTAGGTTTACTGTATCCCTTGGACCTTCTTATTGACGAGGAAACACAGAAATTGCATCCGAATTTAATACAAAATTCACAATGCCGACTTAAGTACAAGAGGACTGACACCCTCACATTCTATGATATGAACCTCTCCTTTGAGTCCTGTTTTAGATTCCGATGCTACACTTCGGGTTTACTGAACCCCTTCTACCTTCTTATTGACGATGAAACACAGAAATTGCATCCTAATTTAATACAAAAGGCACAATGCCGACTAAAGGGCAAGAGGACTGACACTCTCACTTTCTATGATATGAACCTCTCCTGTGAGTCCAGTTTTAGATTCCGATGCTTCACTTCAGGTTTACTGTATCCCTTGGACCTTCTTATTGACGATGAAACACAGAAATTGCATCCGAATTTATTACAAAAGGCACAATGCCGACTTAAGTACAAGAGGACTGACACTCTCACTTTCTATGATATGAACCTCTCCTGTGAGTCCAGTTTAAGATTCCGATGCTTCACTTCAGGTTTACTGTATCCCTTGGACCTTCTTATTGACGATGAAACACAGAAATTGCCTCCGAATTTATTACAAAAGGCACAATGCCGACTTAAGTACAAGAGGACTGACACTCTCACTTTCTATGATATGAACCTATCCTGTGAGTCCAGTTTTAGATTCCGATGCTTCACTTCAGGTTAACTATATCCCTTGGACCTTCTTATTGACGATGAAACACAGAAATTGCATCCGAATTTAATACAAAAGGCACAATGCCGACTTAAGTACAAGCGGACTGACACTCTCACTTTCTTTGATATGAACCTCTCCTGTGAGTCCAGTTTTAGATTCCGATGCTTCACTTCAGGTTTAATGTATACCTTGGACCATCTTGTTGACGATGAAACACAGAAATTGCATCCGTATTAAATACAAAGGTCACAATGCCGACTTAAGTACAAGAGGACTGACACTCTCACTTTCTATGATATGATCCTCTCCTGTGAGTCAAGTTTTAGATTCCGATGCTCCACTTCAGGTTTGCTGTATCCCTTGACCTTCTTATTGACGATGAAACACAGAAATTGCATCCGAATTTAATACAAAAGTCACAATGCCGACTTAAGTAAAAGACGACTGACACTCTCACGTACTATAATATGAACCTCCCCTGTGAGTCCAGTTTTAGATTCCGATTCTTCACTTCATTTTTACTGTATCCCTTGGATCTTCTTATTGACGACGAAACACAGAAATTGAATCCGAATTTAATACAAAAGTCACAATGTCGACTTAAGTACAAGAGGACTGACACTCTCACTTGCTATGATATGAACCTCTCCTGTGAGTCCAGTTTTAGATTTCGATGCTTCACTTCAGGTTTACTGTATCTCTTAGACCTTCCGATTGACGATGAAACACAGAAATTGCATCCGAACTTAATACAAACGTCACAACGCCGATTTAAGTACAAGAGGACTGACACTCTCACTTTCTATGATATGAACCTCTCCTCTGAGTCCAGTTTTATATTCCGATGCTTCACTTCAGGTTTACTGTATCCCTGGAACCTTCTTATTGACGATGAAACACAGAACTTGCATCCGAATTTAATACAAAAGGCACAATGCCGACTTAAGTATATGAGGACTGACACTCTCTCTTAGTATGATATGAACCTCTCCTGTGAGTCCAGTTTTAGATTCCGATGCTTCACTTCAGGTTCATTGTATCCCTTGGACCTTCTTATTGGCGATGAAACACAGAAATTGCATCCGAATGTAATACAAAAGGCACAATGCTAACTTAAGTATAAGAGGATCGACACTCCCACTTTCTATGATATGAACCTCTCCTGTGAGACCAGTTTTAGATTCCGATGCTTCCCTTCAGTTTTACTGTATCCCTTGGACTTTCTTATTGACGATGAATCATAGGAATTGCATCCGAATTTAATACAAAAGACACAATGCCGACTTAAGTACAAGAGGACTGACACTCTCACTTCCTATGATATGAACCTCTCCTGTAAGTACAGTTTTAGATTCCGATGCTTTACTTTAGGTTTACTGTATCCCTTGGACCTTCTTATTGACGATGAACCACAGAAATTGCATCCGAACTTAATACAAAAGTCACAATGCCGACTTAAGTACAAGAGGACTGACACCCTCACTTTCTATGATATGAACCTCTCCTTTGAGTCCAGTTTTAGATTCCGATGCTTCACTTCAGGTTTATTGTATCCCTTGGACCTTCTTACTGACGATGAAACACAGAAATTGCATCCGAATTTAATACAAAAGTCACAAAGTCGACTTAAGTACAAGAGGACTGACACTCTCACTTTCTATGATATGAACCTCTCCTGTGAGTTCAGTTTTAGATTCCGATGCTTCACTTCAGGTTTCCTGTATCCCTTGGACCTTCTTATTGACGATGAAACACAGAAATTGCCTCCGAATTTATTACAAAGGGCACAATGCCGATTTAAGTACAAGAGGACTGACACTCTCACTTTCTATGATATGAACCTCTCCTCTGAGTCCAGTTTTATATTCCGATGCTTCACTTCAGGTTTACTGTATCCCTGGAACCTTCTTATTGACGATGAAACACAGAACTTGCATCCGAATTTAATACAAAAGGCACAATGCCGACTTAAGTATATGAGGACTGACACTCTCTCTTAGTATGATATGAACCTCTCCTGTGAGTCCAGTTTTAGATTCCGATGCTTCACTTCAGGTTCATTGTATCCCTTGGACCTTCTTATTGACGATGAAACACAGAAATTGCATCCGAATGTAATACAAAAGGCACAATGCTAACTTAAGTATAAGAGGATCGACACTCCCACTTTCTATGATATGAACCCCTCCTGTGAGACCAGTTTTAGATTCCGATGCTTCACTTCAGTTTTACTGTATCCCTTGGACTTTCTTATTGACGATGAATCATAGGAATTGCATCCGAATTTAATACAAAAGACACAATGCCGACTTAAGTACAAGAGGACTGACACTCTCACTTCCTATGATATGAACCTCTCCTGTAAGTACAGTTTTAGATTCCGATGCTTTACTTTAGGTTTACTGTATCCCTTGGACCTTCTTATTGACGATGAACCACAGAAATTGCATCCGAACTTAATACAAAAGTCACAATGCCGACTTAAGTACAAGAGGACTGACACCCTCACTTTCTATGATATGAACCTCTCCTTTGAGTCCAGTTTTAGATTCCGATGCTTCACTTCAGGTTTATTGTATCCCTTGGACCTTCTTACTGACGATGAAACACAGAAATTGCATCCGAATTTAATACAAAAGTCACAAAGTCGACTTAAGTACAAGAGGACTGACACTCTCACTTTCTATGATATGAACCTCTCCTGTGAGTTCAGTTTTAGATTCCGATGCTTCACTTCAGGTTTCCTGTATCCCTTGGACCTTCTTATTGACGATGAAACACAGAAATTGCCTCCGAATTTATTACAAAGGGCACAATGCCGACTGAAGTACAAGAGGACTGACACTCTCACTTTCTATGATATGAACCTCTCCCGTGACTCCAGTTTTAGATTCCGAGCCTCACTTCAGGTTACCTATATCCCTTGCACCTTCTTATTGACGATGAAACACAGAAATTGCATCCGAATTTAATACAAAAGGCACAATGCCGACTTAAGTACAAGAGGAATGACACTCTCACTTTCTATGATATGAACCTCTCCTATGAGTCCAGTTTTAGATTCCGATGCTTCACTTCAGGTTTACTGTATCCCTTGGACCTTCTTATTGACGATGAAACACAGAAATTGCATCCGAATTTAATACAAAAGGCACAATGCCGACTTAAGTACAAGAGGACTGACACTCTCACTTTCTATGATATGAACCTCTCCTATGAGTCCAGTTTTAGATTCCGATGCTTCACTTCAGGTTTACTGTATACCTTGGAATTTCTTATTGACGATGATACACAGAAATTGCATCCGAATTTATTACAAAAGTCACAATCCCGACCTAAGTACAAGAGGACTGACTCTCTCACTTTCAATTATATGAACCTTTCCTGTGAATCCAGTTTTAGATTCCGATGCTACACTTCAGATTTGCTGTACCCCTTGGACTTTCTTATTGACGATGAAACACAGAAATTGCATCCGAATTTAATACAAAAGGCACAATGCCGACTTAAGTACAAGAGGAATGACACTCTCACTTTCTATGATATGAACCTCTCCTATGAGTCCAGTTTTAGATTCCGATGCTTCACTTCAGGTTTACTGTATCCCTTGGACCTTCTTATTGACGATGAAACACAGGAATTGCATCCGAATTTAATACAAAAGGCACAATCCCGACCTAAGTACAAGAGGACTGACACTCTCACTTCCTATGACATGAATCTCTCCTATTAGTCCAGTTTTAGATTCCGATGCTTTACCTTAGGTTTACTGTATCCCTTGTACCTTCTTATTGACGAGGAAACACAGAAATTGCATCCGAATTTAATACAAAATTCACAATGCCGACTTAAGTACAAGAGGACTGACACCCTCACATTCTATGATATGAACCTCTCCTTTGAGTCCAGTTTTAGATTCCGATGCTTCACTTCAGGTTTATTGTATCTTTTGGACCTTCTTATTGACGATGAAACACAGAAATTGCATCCGAATTTAATACAAAAGTCACAAAGCCGACTTAAGTACAAGAGGACTGACACTCTCACTTTCTATGATATGAACCTCTCCTGTGAGTCAAGTTTAAGATTACGATGCTTCACTTCAGGTTTACTGTACCCCTTCGACCTTCTTATTGACGATCAAACACAGAAATTGCATCCGAATTTAATACAAAAGTCACAATGTCGTTTAAGTACAAGAGGACTGACACTCTCTCTTTCTATGATATGATCCTCTCCTGTGAGTCCTGTTTTAGATTCCGATGCTACACTTCGGGTTTACTGAACCCCTTCTACCTTCTTATTGACGATGAAACACAGAAATTGCATCCTAATTTAATACAAAAGGCACAATGCCGACTAAAGGGCAAGAGGACTGACACTCTCATTTTCTATGATATGAACCTCTCCTGTGAGTCCAGTTTTAGATTCCGATGCTTCACTTCAGGTTTACTGTATCCCTTGGACCTTCTTATTGACGATGAAACACAGAAATTGCATCCGAATTTATTACAAAAGGCACAATGCCGACTTAAGTACAAGAGGACTGACACTCTCACTTTCTATGATATGAACCTCTCCTCTGAGTCCAGTTAAAGATTCCGATGCTTCACTTCAGGTTTACTGTATCCCTTGGACCTTCTTATTGACGATGAAACACAGAAATTGCCTCCGAATTTATTACAAAAGGCACAATGCCGACTTAAGTACAAGAGGACTGACACTTTCACTTTCTATGATATGAACCTATCCTGTGAGTCCAGTTTTAGATTCCGATGCTTCACTTCAGGTTAACTATATCCCTTGGACCTAGTTATTGACGATGAAACACAGAAATTGCATCCGAATTTAATACAAAAGGCACAATGCCGACTTAAGTACAAGCGGGCTGACACTTTCACTTTCTTTGATATGAACCTCTCCTGTGAGTCCAGTTTTAGATTCCGATGCTTCACTTCAGGTTTAATGTATACCTTGGACCATCTTGTTGACGATGAAACACAGAAATAGCATCCGTATTTAATACAAAGGTCACAATGCCGACTTAAGTACAAGAGGACTGACACTCTCACTTTCTATGATATGATCCTCTCCTGTGAGTCCAGTTTAAGATTCCGATGCTTCACTTCAGGTTTACTGTATCCCTTGGACCTTCTTATTGACGATGAAACACAGAAATTACATCCGAAATTAATACAAAAGTCACAATGCCGACTTAAGTACAAGAGGACTGACACTCTCACTTTCTATGATATGAACCTCTCCTGTGAGTCCAGTTTAAGATTCCGATGCTTCACTTCAGGTTTACTGTATCCCTTGGACCTTCTTATTGACGATGAAACACAGAAATTGCCTCCGAATTTATTACAAAAGGCACAATGCCTACTTAAGTACAAGAGGACTGACACTCTCACTTTCTATGATATGAACCTATCCTGTGAGTCCAGTTTTAGATTCAGATGCTTCACTTCAGGTTAACTATATCCCTTGGACCTTCTTATTGTCGATGAAACACAGAAATTGCATCCGAATTTAATACAAAAGGCACAATGCCGACTTAAGTACAAGCGGACTGACACTCTCACTTTCTTTGATATGAACCTCTCCTGTGAGTCCAGTTTTAGATTCCGATGCTTTACTTCAGGTTTAAAGTATACCTTGGACCATCTTGTTGACGATGAAACACAGAAATTGCATCCGTATTTAATACAAAGGTCACAAGGCCGACTTAAGTACAAGAGGACTGACACTCTCACTTCCTATGATATGATCCTCTCCTGTGAGTCAAGTTTTAGATTCCGATGCTCCACTTCAGGTTTGCTGTATCCCTTGACCTTCTTTTTGACGATGAAACACAGAAATTGCATCTGAATTTAATACAAAAGTCACAATGCCGACTTAAGTAAAAGACGACTGACACTCTCACGTACTATGATATGAACCTCCCCTGTGAGTCCAGTTTTAGATTCCGATTCTTCACTTCAGGTTTACTATATCCCTTGGATCTTCTTATTGACGACGAAACACAGAAATTGAATCCGAATTTAATACAAAAGTCACAATGTCGGCTTAAGTACAAGAGGACTGACACTCTCACTTGCTATGATATGAACCTCTCCTGTGAGTCCAGTTTTAGATTTCGATGCTTCACTTCAGGTTTACTGTATCCCTTAGACCATCCGATTGACGATGAAACACAGAAATTGCATCCGAATTTAATACAAAAGTCACAAAGCCGACTTAAGTACAAGAGGACTGACACTCTCACTTTCTATGATATGAACCTCTCCTGTGAGTCCAGTTTTATATTCCGAAGCTTCACTTCAGGTTTACTGTATCCCTGGGACCTTCTTATTGACGATGAAACACAGAACTTGCATCCGAATTTAATACAAATGTCACAATGCCGACTTAAGTACACGAGGACTTACACTCTCACTTTCTATGATATGACCCTCTCCTGTGAGATCAGTTTTAGATTTCGATGCTTCACTTCAGGTTTACTGTATCCCTTGGACCTTCCGGTTGACGATGAAACACAGAAATTGCATCCGAATTTACTACAAACGTCACAACGCCGATTTAAGTACAAGAGGACTGACACTCTCACTTTCTATGATATGAATCTCTCCTGTGAGTCCAGTTTTAGATTCTGATGCTTCACTTCAGGTTTACTGTATCCCTTGGACCTTTTTATTGACGATGAAACACAGAAATCGCATCCGGATTTAATACAAAAGGCACAATGCCGACTTATGTACAAGAGGAATGACACTCTCACTTTCTATGATATGAACCTCTTCTGTGATCCGGTTTTAGAATCCGATTCTTCACTTCAAGTTTCCTGTATACTTTCGACCGTCTTATTGACGATGAAACACAGAAATTGCATCCGAATTTAATACAAAAGTCACAATGCCTACTTAAGTACAAGAGGACTGACACTTTCTATGATATGAACCTCTCCTGTGAGTCCAATTTTAGATTCCGATGCTTGACTTCAGGTTTACTGTATCCCTTGGACCTTCTTATTGACGATGAAACACAGAAATTGCATCCGAATTTAATACAATAGTCACAATGCCGACTTAAGTACACGAGGACTGACACTCTCACTTTCTATGATATGAACCTCTCCTGTGAGTCCAGTTTTAGATTCCGATGTTTCACTTCAGGTTTACTGTATCCCTGGGACCTTCTTATTGACGATGAAACACAGAAATTGCATCCGAATTTAATACAAAAGGCGCTACTCCGACTTAAGTACAAGAGGACCTACGCTCTTACTTTCTATGATATGAACCTCTCCTGTGAGTCCAGTTTTAGATTCCGGTGCTTCACTTCAGATTAACTGTATCCCTTGGACCTTCTTATTGACGATGAAACACAGGAATTGCATCCGAATTTAATACAAAAGACACAATGCCGACCTAAGTACAAGAGGACTGACACTCTCACTTCCTATGATATGAATCTCTCCTGTTAGTCCAGTTTTAGATTCCGATGCTTTACCTTAGGTTTACTGTATCCCTTGTACCTTCTTATTGACGAGGAAACACAGAAATTGCATCCGAATTTAATACAAAATTCACAATGCCGACTTAAGTACAAGAGGACTGACACCCTCACATTCTATGATATGAACCTCTCCTTTGAGTCCTGATTTAGATTCCGATGCTACACTTCGGTTTTACTGAACCCCTTCTACCTTCTTATTGACGATGAAACACAGAAATTGCATCCTAATTTAATACAAAAGGCACAATGCCGACTAAAGGGCAAGAGGACTGACACTCTCACTTTCTATGATATGAACCTCTCCTGTGAGTCCAGTTTTAGATTCCGATGCTTCACTTGAGGTTTACTGTATCCCTTGGACCTTCTTATTGACGATGAAACACAGAAATTGCATCCGAATTTAATACAAACGTCACAACGCCGATTTAAGTACAAGAGGACTGACACTCTCACTTTCTATGATATGAACCTCTCCTGTGAGTCCAGTTTTAGATTCCGATGCTTCACTTCAGGTTTACTGTATCCCTTGGACCTTTTTATTGACGATGAAACACAGAAATCGCATCCGGATTTAATACAAAAGGCACAATGCCGACTTATGTACAAGAGGAATGACACTCTCACTTTCTATGATATGAACCTCTTCTGTGATCCTGTTTTAGATTCCGATTCTTCACTTCAAGTTTCCTGTATACTTTCGACCGTCTTATTGACGATGAAACACAGAAATTGCATCCGAATTTAATACAAAAGTCACAATGCCTACTTAAGTACAAGAGGACTGACACTTTCTATGATATGATCCTCTCCTGTGAGTCCAATTTTAGATTCCGATGCTTCACTTCAGGTTTACTGTATCCCTTGGACCTACTTATTGACGATGAAACTCAGAAATTGCACCCGAATTTAATACAAAAGGCACAGTGCCGACTTAAGTACAAGAGGACTGACACTCTCACTTTCTATGATATGAACCTCTCCTGTGAGTCCAGTTTTAGATTCCGATGTTTCACTTCAGGTTTACTGTATCCCTGGGACCTTCTTATTGACGATGAAACACAGAAATTGCATCCGAATTTAATACAAAAGGCGCTATGCCGACTTAAGTACAAGAGGACTTACGCTCTTACTTTCTATGATATGAACCTCTCCTGTGAGTCCAGTTTTAGATTCCGGTGCTTCACTTCAGATTTACTGTATCCCTTGGACCTTCTTATTGACGATCAAACACAGGAATTGCATCCGAATTTAATACAAAAGACACAATGCCGACCTAAGTACAAGAGGACTGACACTCTCACTTCCTATGATATGAATCTCTCCTGTTAGTCCAGTTTTAGATTCCGATGCTTTACCTTAGGTTTACTGTATCCCTTGGACCTTCTTATTGACGAGGAAACACAGAAATTGCATCCGAATTTAATACAAAATTCACAATGCCGACTTAAGTACAAGAGGACTGACACCCTCACATTCTATGATATGAACCTCTCCTTTGAGTCCTGTTTTAGATTCCGATGCTACACTTCGGGTTTACTGAACCCCTTCTACCTTCTTATTGACGATGAAACACAGAAATTGCATCCTAATTTAATACAAAAGGCACAATGCCGACTAAAGGGCAAGAGGACTGACACTCTCACTTTCTATGATATGAACCTCTCCTGTGAGTCCAGTTTTAGATTCCGATGCTTCACTTCAGGTTTACTGTATCCCTTGGACCTTCTTATTGACGATGAAACACAGAAATTGCATCCGAATTTATTACAAAAGGCACAATGCCGACTTAAGTACAAGAGGACTGACACTCTCACTTTCTATGATATGAACCTCTCCTGTGAGTCCAGTTTAAGATTCCGATGCTTCACTTCAGGTTTACTGTATCCCTTGGACCTTCTTATTGACGATGAAACACAGAAATTGCCTCCGAATTTATTACAAAAGGCACAATGCCGACTTAAGTACAAGAGGACTGACACTCTCACTTTCTATGATATGAACCTATCCTGTGAGTCCAGTTTTAGATTCCGATGCTTCACTTCAGGTTAACTATATCCCTTGGACCTTCTTATTGACGATGAAACACAGAAATTGCATCCGAATTTAATACAAAAGGCACAATGCCGACTTAAGTACAAGCGGACTGACACTCTCACTTTCTTTGATATGAACCTCTCCTGTGAGTCCAGTTTTAGATTCCGATGCTTCACTTCAGGTTTAATGTATACCTTGGACCATCTTGTTGACGATGAAACACAGAAATTGCATCCGTATTAAATACAAAGGTCACAATGCCGACTTAAGTACAAGAGGACTGACACTCTCACTTTCTATGATATGATCCTCTCCTGTGAGTCAAGTTTTAGATTCCGATGCTCCACTTCAGGTTTGCTGTATCCCTTGACCTTCTTATTGACGATGAAACACAGAAATTGCATCCGAATTTAATACAAAAGTCACAATGCCGACTTAAGTAAAAGACGACTGACACTCTCACGTACTATGATATGAACCTCCCCTGTGAGTCCAGTTTTAGATTCCGATTCTTCACTTCATTTTTACTGTATCCCTTGGATCTTCTTATTGACGACGAAACACAGAAATTGAATCCGAATTTAATACAAAAGTCACAATGTCGACTTAAGTACAAGAGGACTGACACTCTCACTTGCTATGATATGAACCTCTCCTGTGAGTCCAGTTTTAGATTTCGATGCTTCACTTCAGGTTTACTGTATCTCTTAGACCTTCCGATTGACGATGAAACACAGAAATTGCATCCGAATTTAATACAAACGTCACAACGCCGATTTAAGTACAAGAGGACTGACACTCTCACTTTCTATGATATGAACCTCTCCTCTGAGTCCAGTTTTATATTCCGATGCTTCACTTCAGGTTTACTGTATCCCTGGAACCTTCTGATTGACGATGAAACACAGAACTTGCATCCGAATTTAATACAAAAGGCACAATGCCGACTTAAGTATATGAGGACTGACACTCTCTCTTAGTATGATATGAACCTCTCCTGTGAGTCCAGTTTTAGATTCCGATGCTTCACTTCAGGTTCATTGTATCCCTTGGACCTTCTTATTGACGATGAAACACAGAAATTGCATCCGAATGTTATACAAAAGGCACAATGCTAACTTAAGTATAAGAGGATCGACACTCCCACTTTCTATGATATGAACCTCTCCTGTGAGACCAGTTTTAGATTCCGATGCTTCCCTTCAGTTTTACTGTATCCCTTGGACTTTCTTATTGACGATGAATCATAGGAATTGCATCCGAATTTAATACAAAAGACACAATGCCGACTTAAGTACAAGAGGACTGACACTCTCACTTCCTATGATATGAACCTGTCCTGTAAGTACAGTTTTAGATTCCGATGCTTTACTTTAGGTTTACTGTATCCCTTGGACCTTCTTATTGACGATGAACCACAGAAATTGCATCCGAACTTAATACAAAAGTCACAATGCCGACTTAAGTACAAGAGGACTGACACCCTCACTTTCTATGATATGAACCTCTCCTTTGAGTCCAGTTTTAGATTCCGATGCTTCACTTCAGGTTTATTGTATCCCTTGGACCTTCTTACTGACGATGAAACACAGAAATTGCATCCGAATTTAATACAAAAGTCACAAAGTCGACTTAAGTACAAGAGGACTGACACTCTCACTTTCTATGATATGAACCTCTCCTGTGAGTTCAGTTTTAGATTCCGATGCTTCACTTCAGGTTTCCTGTATCCCTTGGACCTTCTTATTGACGATGAAACACAGAAATTGCCTCCGAATTTATTACAAAGGGCACAATGCCGATTTAAGTACAAGAGGACTGACACTCTCACTTTCTATGATATGAACCTCTCCTCTGAGTCCAGTTTTATATTCCGATGCTTCACTTCAGGTTTACTGTATCCCTGGAACCTTCTTATTGACGATGAAACACAGAACTTGCATCCGAATTTAATACAAAAGGCACAATGCCGACTTAAGTATATGAGGACTGACACTCTCTCTTAGTATGATATGAACCTCTCCTGTGAGTCCAGTTTTAGATTCCGATGCTTCACTTCAGGTTCATTGTATCCCTTGGACCTTCTTATTGACGATGAAACACAGAAATTGCATCCGAATGTAATACAAAAGGCACAATGCTAACTTAAGTATAAGAGGATCGACACTCCCACTTTCTATGATATGAACCTCTCCTGTGAGACCAGTTTTAGATTCCGATGCTTCCCTTCAGTTTTACTGTATCCCTTGGACTTTCTTATTGACGATGAATCATAGGAATTGCATCCGAATTTAATACAAAAGACACAATGCCGACTTAAGTACAAGAGGACTGACACTCTCACTTCCTATGATATGAACCTCTCCTGTAAGTACAGTTTTAGATTCCGATGCTTTACTTTAGGTTTACTGTATCCCTTGGACCTTCTTATTGACGATGAACCACAGAAATTGCATCCGAACTTAATACAAAAGTCACAATGCCGACTTAAGTACAAGAGGACTGACACCCTCACTTTCTATGATATGAACCTCTCCTTTGAGTCCAGTTTTAGATTCCGATGCTTCACTTCAGGTTTATTGTATCCCTTGGACCTTCTTACTGACGATGAAACACAGAAATTGCATCCGAATTTAATACAAAAGTCACAAAGTCGACTTAAGTACAAGAGGACTGACACTCTCACTTTCTATGATATGAACCTCTCCTGTGAGTTCAGTTTTAGATTCCGATGCTTCACTTCAGGTTTCCTGTATCCCTTGGACCTTCTTATTGACGATGAAACACAGAAATTGCCTCCGAATTTATTACAAAGGGCACAATGCCGACTGAAGTACAAGAGGACTGACACTCTCACTTTCTATGATATGAACCTCTCCCGTGACTCCAGTTTTAGATTCCGAGCCTCACTTCAGGTTACCTATATCCCTTGCACCTTCTTATTGACGATGAAACACAGAAATTGCATCCGAATTTAATACAAAAGGCACAATGCCGCCTTAAGTACAAGAGGAATGACACTCTCACTTTCTATGATATGAACCTCTCCTATGAGTCCAGTTTTAGATTCCGATGCTTCACTTCAGGTTTACTGTATCCCTTGGACCTTCTTATTGACGATGAAACACAGAAATTGCATCCGAATTTAATACAAAAGGCACAATGCCGACTTAAGTACAAGAGGACTGACACTCTCACTTTCTATGATATGAACCTCTCCTATGAGTCCAGTTTTAGATTCCGATGCTTCACTTCAGGTTTACTGTATACCTTGGAATTTCTTATTGACGATGATACACAGAAATTGCATCCGAATTTATTACAAAAGGCACAATCCCGACCTAAGTACAAGAGGACTGACTCTCTCACTTTCAATTATATGAACCTTTCCTGTGAATCCAGTTTTAGATTCCGATGCTACACTTCAGATTTGCTGTACCCCTTGGACTTTCTTATTGACGATGAAACACAGAAATTGCATCCGAATTTAATACAAAAGGCACAATGCCGACTTAGGTACAAGAGGACTGACACTCTCACTTTCCATGATATGAACCTCTCCTGTGAGTCCAGTTTTAGATTCCGATGTTTCACTTCAGGTTTAATGTATACCTTGGACCATGTTATTGACGATGAAACACAGAAATTGCATCCGTATTTAATACAATGGTCACAATGCCGACTTAAGTACAAGAGGACTGACACTCTCACTTTCTATGATATGAACCTCTCCTGTGAATCAGTTTTAGATTCCGATGCTCCACTTCAGGTTTACTGTATCCCTTGACCTTCTTACTGACGATGAAACACAGAAATTGCATCCGAATTTGATACAAAAGTCACAATGCCGACTTAAGTAAAAGACGACTGACACTCTCACTTACTATGATATGAAACTCCCCTGTGAGTCCAGTTTTAGATTCCGATGCTTCACTTCAGGTTTACTGTATCCCTTGGACCTTCTTATTGACAATGAAACACAGAAATTGCATCAGAATTTAATACAAAAGTCACAATGCTGACTTAAGTACAAGAGGAGTGACACTCTCAGTCTCTATGATATGAACCCCTCCTGTGAGTCCAGTTATAGATTCCGATGCTTCCCTTCAGTTTTACTGTATCCCTTGGACCTTCTTATTGATGATGAAACACAGAAATTGCATCCGAATTTAATACAAAAGGCACAATGTCGACTTTAGTACAAGAGGACTGACACTCTCACTTTCTATGATATGAACCTCTCCTGTGAGTTCAGTTTTAGATTCCGATGCTTCACTTCAGGTTTACTGAATCCCTTGGACCTTCTTATTGACGATGAAAAACAGAAATTGCATCCGAATTTATTACAAACGTCACAACGCCGATTTAAGTACAAGAGGACTGACACTATAACTTTCTATGATATGAACCTCGCCTGTGAGTCCAGTTTTAGATTCCGATGCTTCACTTCAGGTTTACTGTATCCCTTGGACCTTCTTATTGACGATGAAACACAGAAATTGCATCCGGATTTAATACAAAAAGCACAATGCCGACTAATGTACAAGAGGACTGACACTCTCACTTTCTATGATATGAAGCCCTTCTGTGATCCTGTTTTAGATTCCGATGCTCCACTTCAGGTTTCCTGTATACCTTCGACCGTCTTATTGACGATGAAACACAGAAATTGCATCCGAATTTAATACAAAAGTCACAATGCCGAGTTAAGTACAAGAGGACTGACACTCTCACTTTCTATGAAATGAACCTCTCCTGTGAGTCCAGTTTTAGATTCCGATGCTTCACTTCAGGTTTACTGAATCCCATGGACTTTCTTACGGACGATGAAACACAGATATTGCATCGAAATTTACTACAAAAGGCACAATGCCGACTTAAGTACAAGATGACGGACACCCTCACTTTCTATGATATGAACCTCTCCTGGTAATCTAGTTTTAGATTCCGATGCTTCACTTCTGGTTCATTGTATCCCTTGGACCTTCTTATTGACGATGAAACACAGAAATTGCATCCGAATGTAATACAAAAGGCACAATGCTAACTTAAGTACAAGAGACGCACACTCTCACTTTCTATGATATGAACCTCTCCTGTGAGTCCAGTTTTAGATTCCGATGCTTCACTTCAGGTTTACTGTATCCCTTGGACCTTCTTATTGACGATGAAACACAGAAATTGCATCCGAATTTAATACAAAAGTCACAATGCTGACTTAAGTACAAGAGGAGTGACACTCTCAGTCTCTATGATATGAACCCCTCCTGTGAGTCCAGTTATAGATTCCGATGCTACCCATCAGTTTTACTGTATCCCTTGGACCTTCTTATTGACGATGAAACACAGAAATTGCATCCGAATTCAATACAAAAGGCACAATGCCGACTTTAGTACAAGAGGACTGACACTCTCACTTTCTAAGATATGAACCTCTCCTGTGAGTCCAGTTAAGATTCCGATGCTTCACTTCAGGTTTACTGAATCCCTTGGACCTTCTTATT
Source organism: Schistocerca serialis cubense (assembly GCF_023864345.2). NCBI lineage: Eukaryota > Metazoa > Arthropoda > Insecta > Orthoptera > Acrididae > Schistocerca > Schistocerca serialis. Next base: position 20,015,049 of record NC_064647.1, on the reverse strand, counting down.
GACGATGAAAAACAGATATTCCGTCCGAATTTAATACAAATGGCACAATGCCGGCTTAAGTACAAGAGGACTGACACTCTCACTTTCTACGATATGAACCTCTCCTGTGAGTCCAGTTTTAGATTCCGATGCTTCACTTCAGGTGTACTATAACACTTGGACCTTCTTATTGACGATGAAACACAGAAATTGCATCCGAATTTAATACAAAAGACACAATGCCGACTTAAGTACAAGAGGACTGACACTCTCACTTTCTATGATATGAACCTCTCCTGTGAGTCCAGTTTAAGATTCCGATGCTTCACTTCAGGTTTACTGTATCCCTTGGACCTTCTTATTGACAATGAAACACAGAAATTGCCTCCGAATTTATTACAAAAGGCACAATGCCGACTTAAGTACAAGAGGACTGACACTCTCACTTTCTATGATATAAACCTATCCTGTGAGTCCAGTTTTAGATTCCGATGCTTCACTTCAGGTTAACTATATCCCTTGGACCTTCTTATTGACGATGAAACACAGAAATTGCATCCGAATTTAATACAAAAGGCACAATGCCGACTTAAGTACAAGCGGACTGACACTCTCGCTATCTTTGATATGAACCTCTCCTGTGAGTCCAGTTTTAGATTCCGATGCTCCACTTCAGGTTTGCTGTATCCCTTGACCTTCTTATTGACGATGAACACAGAAATTGCATCCGAATTTAATACAAAAGTCACAATGCCGACTTAAGTAAAAGACGACTGACACTCTCACGTACTATGATATGATCCTCCCCTGTGAGTCCAGTTTTAGATTCCGATTCTTCACTTCAGGTTTACTGTATCCCTTGGATCTTCTTATTGACGACGAAACACAGAAATTGAATCCGAATTTATTACAAAAGTCACAATGTCGACTTAAGTACAAGAGGACTGACACTCTCACTTGCTATGATATGAACCTCTCCTGTGAGTCCAGTTTTTGATTTCGATGCTTCACTTCAGGTTTACTGTATCCCTTAGACCTTCCGATTGACGATGAAACACAGAAATTGCATCCGAATTTAATACAAACGTCACAACGCCGATTTAAGTACAAGAGGACTGACACTCTCACTTTCTAAGATATGAACCTCTCCTGTGAGTCCAGTTTTGTATTCCGATGCTTCACTTCAGGATTACTGTATCCCTGGGACCTTCTTATTGACGATGAAACCGACAACTTGCATCCGAATTCAATACAAAAGGCACAATGCCGACTTAAGTATATGAGGACTGACACTCTCTCTTAGTATGATATGAACCTCTCCTGTGAGTCCAGTTTTAGATTCCGATGCTTCACTTCAGGTTCATTGTATCCCTTGGACCTTCTTATTGACGATGAAACACAGAAATTGCATCCGAATGTAATACAAAAGGCACAATGCTAACTTAAGTACAAGAGGACTGACACTCTCACTTCCTATGATATGAACCTCTCCTGTGAGTACAGTTTTAGATTCCGATGCTTTACTTTAGGTTTACTGTATCCCTTGGACCTTCTTATTGACGATGAACAACAGAAATTGCATCCGAACTTAATACAAATGTCACAATGCCGACTTAAGTACAAGAGGACTGACACCCTCAATTTCTATGATATTAACCTCTCCTTTGGGTCCAGTTTTAGATTCCGATGCTTCACTTCAGGTTTATTGTATCCCTTGGACCTTCTTATTGATGATGAAACACAGAAATTGCATCCGAATTTAATACAAAAGTCACAAAGCCGACTTAAGTACAAGAGGACTAACACTCTCACTTTCTATGATATGAACCTCTCCTGTGAGTCCAGTTTTAGATTCCGATGGTTCACTTCAGGTTTACTGTATCCCTTGGACCTTCTTATTGACGATGAAACACAGAAATTGCATCCGAATTTATTATAAAAGGCACAATGCCGACTTAAGTACAAGAGGACTGACACTCTCACTTTCTATGATATGAACCTCTCCTGTGAGTCCAGTTTTAGATTCTGATGCTTCACTTCAGGTTTATTGTATCCCTTGGACCTTCTTATTGACGATGCAACACAGAAATTACATCCGAATTCAATACAAAAGTCACAATGCCGACTTAAGTACAAGAGGACTGACACTCTCACTTTCTATGATATGAACCTCTCCTGTGAGTCCAGTTTTAGATTCCGATGCTTCACTTCAGGTTTACTATATCCCTTGGACCTTCTTATTGACGATGAAACACAGAAATTGCCTCCGAATTTATTACAAAGGGCACAATGCCGACTTAAGTACAAGAGGACTGACACTCTCACTTTCTATGATATGAACCTCTCCCGTGACTCCAGTTTTAGATTCCGAGCCTCACTTCAGGTTACCTATATCCCTTGGACCTTCTTATTGACGATGAAACACAGAAATTGCATCCGAATTTAATACAAAAGGCACAATGCCGACTTAAGTACAAGAGGAATGACACTCTCACTTTCTATGATATGAACCTCTCCTATGAGTCCAGTTTTAGATTCCGATGCTTCACTTCAGGCTTACTGTATCCCTTGGACCTTCTTATTGACGATGAAACACAGAAATTGCATCCGAATTTAATACAAAAGGCACAATGCTGACTTAAGTACAAGAGGACTGACACTCTCACATTCTATGATATGAACCTCTCCTATGAGTCCAGTTTTAGATTCCGATGCTTCACTTCAGGTTTACTGTATACCTTGGAATTTCTTATTGACGATGATACACAGAAATTGCATCCGAATTTATTATAAAAGGCACAATCCCGACCTAAGTACAAGAGGACTGACTCTCTCACTTTCAATTATATGAACCTCTCCTGTGAATCCAGTTTTAGATTCCGATGCTTCACTTCAGATTTGCTGTACCCCTTGGACTTTCTTATTGACGATGAGACACAGAAATTGCATCCGAATTTAATACAAAAGGCACAATGCCGACTTAAGTACAAGAGGACTGACACTCTCACTTTCTATGATATGAACCTCTCCTGTGAGTCCAGTTTTAGATTCCGATGGTTCACTTCAGGTTTACTGAATCCCATGGACTTTCTTATGGACGATGAAACACAGATATTGCATCCAAATTTAATACAAAAGGCACAATGCCGACTTAAGTACAAGATGACGGACACCCTCACTTTCTATGATATGAACCTCTCCTGGTAATCTAGTTTTAGATTCCGATGCTTCACTTCTGGTTCATTGTATCCCTTGGACCTTCTTATTGACGATGAAACACAGAAATTGCATCCGAATGTAATACAAAAGGCACAATGCTAACTTAAGTACAAGGGACGGACACTCTCACTTTCTATGATATGAACCTCTCCTGTGAGTCCAGTTTTAGATTCCGATGCTTCACTTCAGGTTTACTGTATCCCTTGGACCTTCTTATTGACGATGAAACACACAAATTGCATCCGAATTTAATACAAAAGTCACAATGCTGACTTAAGTACAAGAGGAGTGACACTCTCAGTCTCTATGATATGAACCCCTCCTGTGAGTCCAGTTATAGATTCCGATGCTTCCCATCAGTTTTACTGTATCCCTTGGACCTTCTTATTGACGATGAAACACAGAAATTGCATCCGAATTCAATACAAAAGGCACAATGCCGACTTTAGTACAAGAGGACTGACACTCTCACTTTCTAAGATATGAACCTCTCCTGTGAGTCCAGTTTAGATTCCGATGCTTCACTTCAGGTTTACTGAGTCCCTTGGACCTTCTTATTGACGATGAAAATCAGAAATTCCGTCCGAATTTAATACAAATGGCACAATGCCGGCTTAAGTACAAGAGGACTGACACTCTCACTTTCTACGATATGAACCTCTCCTGTGAGTCCAGTTCTAGATTCCGATGCTTCACTTCAGGTGTACTATAACACTTGGACCTTCTTATTGACGATGAAACACAGAAATTGCATCCGAATTTAATACAAAAGTCACAATGCTGACTTAAGTACAAGAGGAGTGACGCTCTCAGTCTCTATGATATGAACCCCTCCTGTGAGTCCAGTTATAGATTCCGATGCTTCCCATCAGTTTAACTGTATCCCATGGACCTTCTTATTGACGATGAAACACAGAAATTGCATCCGAATTCAATACAAAAGACACAATGCCGACTTTAGTACAAGAGGACTGACACTCTCACTTTCTAAGATATGAACCTCTCCTGTGAGTCCAGTTTAGATTCCGATGCTTCACTTCAGGTTTACTGAGTCCCTTGGACCTTCTTATTGACGATGAAAAACAGAAATTCCGTCCGAATTTAATACAAATGGCACAATGCCTTCTTAAGTACAAGAGGACTGACACTCTCACTTTCTACGATATGAACCTCTCCTGTGAGTCCAGTTTTAGATTCCTATGCTTCACTTCAGGTGTACTATAACACTTGGACCTTCTTATTGACGATGAAACACAGAAATTGCATCCGAATTTAAAACATAAGGCACAATGCCGACTTAAGTACAAGATGACTGACACTCTCACTTTGTATGATATGAACCTCTCCTGTGCGTCCAGTTTTAGATTCCGATGCTTCACTCCAGGTTTACTGTATCCCTTGGACCTTCTTATTGACGACGAAACACAGGAATTGCATCGGAATTTAATACAAAAGACACAATGCCGACTTAAGTACAAGTAGACTGACACTCTCACTTTCTATGATATGAACCTCTCCTGTGAGTCCAGTGTTAGATTCCGATGCTTTCCTTCAGGTTTACTGTATCCCTTGGACCTTCATATTGACGATGAAACACAGGAATTGCATCCGAATTTAATACAAAAGTCACAATGCCGACTTAAGTACAAGAGGACTTACACCCTCACTTTCTATGATATGAACCTCTAATGTGAGTCCAGTTTCAGATTCAGATCCTTCACTTCGGGTTTACTGTATCCCTTGGCCCTTCTTATTGACAATAAACACAGAAATTGCATCTGAATTGAATTCAAAAGTCACAATGCCGACATAAGTACAAGAGGAGTGACACTCCCACCTTCTATGATATGAACCTCTCCTGTGAGTCCAGTTTTAGATTCCGATGCTTCACTTCAGGTTTACTGTATCCCTATGACCTTCTTATTGACGATGACACACAGAAATTGCATCCGAATTTAATACAAAAGGCGCAATGCCGACTTAAGTACAAGAGGACTGACACTCTCACTTTCTATGTTATGAACCTCTCCTGTGAGTCCAGTTTTAGATTCCGATGCTTCACATCAGGTTCATTGTATCCCTTGGACCCTCTTATTGACGATGAAACACAGAAATTGCATCCGAATTTAATACAAAAGTCACAATGCCGACTTAAGTACAAGAGGTCTGACACTCTCACTTTCTATGATACGAACCTCTCCTGTGAGTCCAGTTATAGATTCCGAAGCTTCGCTTCAGTTTTACTGTATCCATTGGACCTTCTTATTGACGATGAAACACAGAAATTGCATCTGAATATAATACAAAACGCACAATGCCAGCTTAAGTACAAGAGGACTGACTCTCTCACTTTGTACGATATGAACCTCTCCTCTGAGTCCAGTTTTTCATTCTGATGCTTCACTTCAGGTGTACTGTAACACTTGGACCTTCTTATTGACGATGAAACACAGAAATTGCATCCGAATTTAATACAAAATCACAATGCCGACTTAAGTACAAGAGGACTGACACCCTCACTTTCTATGATATGAACCTCTTCTTTGAGTCCAGTTTTAGATTCCGATGCTTCACTTCAGGTTTACTGTATCCCTTGGACCTTCTTATTGACGATGAAACACAGAAATTGCAATCCGAATGTAATACAAAAGTCACAATGCCGACATAACTACAAGAGGACTGACACCCTCCCTTTCTATGATATGAACCTCTAATATGGGTGCAGTTTTAGATTCAGTTGCTTCCCTTCAGGTTTACTGTATCCCTTGGCCATTCTTATTGACGATGAAACACAGAAATTGCATCCGAATTAAATTCAAAAGTCACAATGCCAACATAAGTACAAGAGGAATGACACTCTCACATTCTATGATATGAACCTCTCCTGTGAGTCCAGCTTTAGATTCCGATGCTACACTTCGGGTTTACTGTATCCCATCTACCCTCTTATTGACGATGAAACACAGATATTGCATCCGAATTTAATACAAAAGGCACAATGCCGACTAAAGTGCAAGAGGACTGACACTCTCACTTTCTACGATATGAACCTCTCCGGTGAGTCCAGTTTTAGATTCCGATGCTTTACTTTAGGTTTACTGTATCCCTTGGACCTTCTTATTGATGATGAAACACAGAATTTGCATCCGAACTTAATACAAAAGTCACAATGCCGACTTAAGTACAAGAGGACTGACACTCTCACTTGCTATGATATGAACCTCTCCTGTGAGTCCAGTTTTAGATTCCGATGCTTCACTTCAGGTTTACTGTACCCCTTGGACCTTCTTATTGACGATGAAACACAGAAATTGCATCCGAATTTAATACAAAAGTCACAATGCCGTTTAAGTACAAGAGGACTGACACTCTCTGTTTCTACGATATGAACCTCTCCTGTGAGTCCTGTTTTATATTCCGATGCTACACTTCGGGTTTACTGAATCCCTTCTACCTTCTTATTGACGATGAAACACAGAAATTGCATCCGAATTTAATACAAAAGGCACAATGCCGACTAAAGTGCAAGAGGACTGACACTCTCACTTTCTACGATATGAACCTCTCCTGTGAGTCCAGTTTTAAATTCCGATGCTTCACTTCAGGTTTACTGTATCCCTTGAACCTTCTTATTGACGATGAAACACAGAAATTGCATCCGAATTTATTACAAAAGGCACAATGCCGACTTAAGTACAAGAGGACTGACACTCTCACTTTCTGTGATATGAACCTCTTCTGTGAGTCCAGTTTTAGATTCCGATGCTTCACTTCAGGTTTACTGTATCCCTTGGACCTTCTTATTGACGATGAAACACAGAAATTGCATCCGAATTTAATACAAAAGGCACAATGCTGACTTAAGTACAAGAGGACTGACACTCTCACATTCTATGATATGAACCTCTCCTATGAGTCCAGTTTTAGATTCCGATGCTTCACTTCAGGTTTACTGTATACCTTGGAATTTCTTATTGACGATGATACACAGAAATTGCATCCGAATTTATTACAAAAGGCACAATCCCGACCTAAGTACAAGAGGACTGACTCTCTCACTTTCAATTATATGAACCTCTCCTGTGAATCCAGTTTTAGATTCCGATGCTTCACTTCAGATTTGCTGTACCCCTTGGACTTTCTTATTGACGATGAAACACAGAAATTGCATCCGAATTTAATACAAAAGGCACAATGCCGACTTAAGTACAAGAGGACTGACACTCTCACTTTCTATGATATGAACCTCTCCTGTGAGTCCAGTTTTAGATTCCGATGGTTCACTTCAGGTTTACTGAATCCCATGGACTTTCTTATGGACGATGAAACACAGATATTGCATCCAAATTTAATACAAAAGTCACAATGCCGACTTAAGTACAAGATGACGGACACCCTCACTTTCTATGATATGAACCTCTCCTGGTAATCTAGTTTTAGATTCCGATGCTTCACTTCTGGTTCATTGTATCCCTTGGACCTTCTTATTGACGATGAAACACAGAAATTGCATCCGAATGTAATACAAAAGGCACAATGCTAACTTAAGTACAAGGGACGGACACTCTCACTTTCTATGATATGAACCTCTCCTGTGAGTCCAGTTTTAGATTCCGATGCTTCACTTCAGGTTTACTGTATCCCTTGGACCTTCTTATTGACGATGAAACACACAAATTGCATCCGAATTTAATACAAAAATCACAATGCTGACTTAAGTACAAGAGGAGTGACACTCTCAGTCTCTATGATATGAACCCCTCCTGTGAGTCCAGTTATAGATTCCGATGCTTCCCATCAGTTTTACTGTATCCCTTGGACCTTCTTATTGACGATGAAATACAGAAATTGCATCCGAATTCAATACAAAAGGCACAATGCCGACTTTAGTACAAGAGGACTGACACTCTCACTTTCTAAGATATGAACCTCTCCTGTGAGTCCAGTTTAGATTCCGATGCTTCACTTCAGGTTTACTGAGTCCCTTGGACCTTCTTATTGACGATGAAAAACAGAAATTCCGTCCGAATTTAATACAAATGGCACAATGCCGGCTTAAGTACAAGAGGACTGACACTCTCACTTTCTACGATATGAACCTCTCCTGTGAGTCCAGTTCTAGATTCCGATGCTTCACTTCAGGTGTACTATAACACTTGGACCTTCTTATTGACGATGAAACACAGAAATTGCATCCGAATTTAATACAAAAGTCACAATGCTGACTTAAGTACAAGAGGAGTGACGCTCTCAGTCTCTATGATATGAACCCCTCCTGTGAGTCCAGTTATAGATTCCGATGCTTCCCATCAGTTTTACTGTATCCCATGGACCTTCTTATTGACGATGAAACACAGAAATTGCATCCGAATTCAATACAAAAGACACAATGCCGACTTTAGTACAAGAGGACTGACACTCTCACTTTCTAAGATATGAACCTCTCCTGTGAGTCCAGTTTAGATTCCGATGCTTCACTTCAGGTTTACTGAGTCCCTTGGACCTTCTTATTGACGATGAAAAACAGAAATTCCGTCCGAATTTAATACAAATGGCACAATGCCTTCTTAAGTACAAGAGGACTGACACTCTCACTTTCTACGATATGAACCTCTCCTGTGAGTCCAGTTTTAGATTCCTATGCTTCACTTCAGGTGTACTATAACACTTGGACCTTCTTATTGACGATGAAACACAGAAATTGCATCCGAATTTAAAACATAAGGCACAATGCCGACTTAAGTACAAGATGACTGACACTCTCACTTTGTATGATATGAACCTCTCCTGTGCGTCCAGTTTTAGATTCCGATGCTTCACTCCAGGTTTACTGTATCCCTTGGACCTTCTTATTGACGACGAAACACAGGAATTGCATCGGAATTTAATACAAAAGACACAATGCCGACTTAAGTACAAGAGGACTGACACTCTCACTTTCTATGATATGAACCTCTCCTGTGAGTCCAGTGTTAGATTCCGATGCTTTCCTTCAGGTTTACTGTATCCCTTGGACCTTCATATTGACGATGAAACACAGGAATTGCATCCGAATTTAATACAAAAGTCACAATGCCGACTTAAGTACAAGAGGACTTACACCCTCACTTTCTATGATATGAACCTCTAATGTGAGTCCAGTTTCAGATTCAGATCCTTCACTTCGGGTTTACTGTATCCCTTGGCCCTTCTTATTGACAATAAACACAGAAATTGCATCTGAATTGAATTCAAAAGTCACAATGCCGACATAAGTACAAGAGGAGTGACACTCCCACCTTCTATGATATGAACCTCTCCTGTGAGTCCAGTTTTAGATTCCGATGCTTCACTTCAGGTTTACTGTATCCCTATGACCTTCTTATTGACGATGACACACAGAAATTGCATCCGAATTTAATACAAAAGGCGCAATGCCGACTTAAGTACAAGAGGACTGACACTCTCACTTTCTATGTTATGAACCTCTCCTGTGAGTCCAGTTTTAGATTCCGATGCTTCACATCAGGTTCATTGTATCCCTTGGACCCTCTTATTGACGATGAAACACAGAAATTGCATCCGAATTTAATACAAAAGTCACAATGCCGACTTAAGTACAAGAGGTCTGACACTCTCACTTTCTATGATACGAACCTCTCCTGTGAGTCCAGTTATAGATTCCGAAGCTTCGCTTCAGTTTTACTGTATCCATTGGACCTTCTTATTGACGATGAAAGACAGAAATTGCATCTGAATATAATACAAAACGCACAATGCCAGCTTAAGTACAAGAGGACTGACTCTCTCACTTTGTACGGTATGAACCTCTCCTCTGAGTCCAGTTTTTCATTCTGATGCTTCACTTCAGGTGTACTGTAACACTTGGACCTTCTTATTGACGATGAAACACAGATATTGCATCCGAATTTAATACAAAAGGCACAATGCCGACTAAAGTGCAAGAGGACTGACACTCTCACTTTCTACGATATGAACCTCTCCGGTGAGTCCAGTTTTAGATTCCGATGCTTTACTTTAGGTTTACTGTATCCCTTGGACCTTCTTATTGATGATGAAACACAGAATTTGCATCCGAAATTAATACAAAAGTCACAATGCCGACTTAAGTACAAGAGGACTGACACTCTCACTTGCTATGATATGAACCTCTCCTGTGAGTCCAGTTTTAGATTCCGATGCTTCACTTCAGGTTTACTGTACCCCTTGGACCTTCTTATTGACGATGAAACACAGAAATTGCATCCGAATTTAATACAAAAGTCACAATGCCGTTTAAGTACAAGAGGACTGACTCTCTCTGTTTCTACGATATGAACCTCTCCTGTGAGTCCTGTTTTATATTCCGATGCTACACTTCGGGTTTACTGAATCCCTTCTACCTTCTTATTGACGATGAAACACAGAAATTGCATCCGAATTTAATACAAAAGGCACAATGCCGACTAAAGTGCAAGAGGACTGACACTCTCACTTTCTACGATATGAACCTCTCCTGTGAGTCCAGTTTTAAATTCCGATGCTTCACTTCAGGTTTACTGTATACCTTGAACCTTCTTATTGACGATGAAACACAGAAATTGCATCCGAATTTATTACAAAAGGCACAATGCCGACTTAAGTACAAGAGGACTGACACTCTCACTTTCTATGATATGAACCTCTTCTGTGAGTCCAGTTTTAGATTCCGATGCTTCACTTCAGGTTTACTGTATCCCTTGGACCTTCTTATTGACGATGAAACACAGAAATTGCCTCCGAATTAATTGCAAAAGGCACAATGCCGACTTAAGTACAAGAGGACTGACTCTCTCACTTTCAATGATATGAGCCTCTCCTGTGAGTCCAGTTTTAGATTCCGATGCTTCACTTCTGGTTTACTGTACCTTTTGGACTTTCTTATTGACGATGAAACACAGAAATTGCATCCGAATTTAATACAAAAGGCACAATGCCGACTTAAGTACAAGAGGACTGACACTCTCACTTTCTATGATATGAACCTCTCCTGTGAGTCCAGTTTTAGATTCCGATGCTTCACTTCAGGTTTAATGTATACCTTGGACCATCTTATTGACGATGAAACACAGAAAATGCATCCGTATTTAATACAAAAGTCACAATGCCGACTTAAGTACAAGAGGACTGACACTCTCACTTTCTATGATATGAACCTCTCCTATGAGTCCAGTTTTAGATTCCGATGCTTCACTTCAGGTTTACTGTATCCCTTGGACCTTCTTATTGACGATGAAACACAGAAATTGCATCCGAATTTAATACAAAAGGCACAAAGCCGACTTAAGTACAAGAGGACTGACACTCTCACTTTCTATGATATGAACCTCTCCTATGAGTACAGTTTTAGATTCCGATGCTTCACTTAAGGTTTACTGTATCCCTTGGACCTTCTTATTGATGATGAAACACAGAAATTGCATCCGAACTTAATACAAAGGTCACAATGCCGACTTAAGTACAAGAGGACTGACACTCTCACTTTCTATGATATGAACCTCTCCTGTGAGTCCAGTTTTAGATTCCGATGCTTCACTTCAGGTTTACTGTACCCCTTGGACCTTCTTATTGACGATGAAACACAGAAATTGCATCCGAATTTAATACAAAAGTCACAATGCCGTTTAAGTACAAGAGGACTGACACTCTCTGTTTCTACGATATGAACCTCTCCTGTGAGTCCTGTTTTATATTCCGATGCTACACTTCGGGTTTACTGAATCCCTTCTACCTTCTTATTGACGATGAAACACAGAAATTGCATCCGAATTTAATACAAAAGGCACAATGCCGACTAAAGTGCAAGAGGACTGACACTCTCACTTTCTACGATATGAACCTCTCCTGTGAGTCCAGTTTTAAATTCCGATGCTTCACTTCAGGTTTACTGTATCCCTTGGACCTTCTTATTGACGATGAAACACAGAAATTGCCTCCGAATTTATTGCAAAAGGCACAATGCCGACTTAAGTACAAGAGGACTGACACTCTCTATGATATGAACCTCTCCCGTGAGTCCAGTTTTAGATTCCGAAGCTTCACTTCAGGTTACCTATATCCCTTGGACCGTCTTCTTGACGATGAAATACAGAAATTGCATCCGAATTTAATACAAAAGGCACAATGCCGACTTAAGTACAAGAGGAATGACACTCTCACTTTCTATGATATGAACCTCTCCTATGAGTCCAGTTTTAGATTCCGATGCTTCACTTCAGGTTTACTGTATCCATTGGACCTTCTTATTGACGATGAAACACACAAATTGCATCCGAATTTAATACAAAAGGCACAATGCCGACTTAAGTACAAGAGGACTGACACTCTCGCTTTCTATGATATGAACCTCTCCTATGAGTACAGTTTTAGATTCCGATGCTTCACTTCAGGTATACTGTATACCTTGGAACTTCTTATTGACGATGATACACAGAAATTGCATCCGAATTTATTACAAAAGGCACAATCCCGACCTAAGTACAAGAGGACTGACTCTCTCACTTTCAATGATATGAGCCTCTCCTGTGAGTCCAGTTTTAGATTCCGATGCTTCACTTCAGGTTTACTGTACCTTTTGGACTTTCTTATTGACGATGAAACACAGAAATTGCATCCGAATTTAATACAAAAGGCACAATGCCGACTTAAGTACAAGAGGACTGACACTCTCACTTTCTATAATATGAACCTCTCCTGTGAGTCCAGTTTTAGATTCCGATGCTTCACTTCAGGTTTAATGTATACCTTGGAGAATCTTATTGACGATGAAACACAGAAATTGCATCCGTATTTAATACAAAAGTCACAATGCCGACTTAAGTACAAGAGGACTGACACTCTCACTTTCTATGATATGAACCTCTCCTGTGAGTCCAGTTTTTGATTCCGATGCTTCACTTCAGGTTTATTGTATCCCTTGGACCTTCTTATTGACGTAGAAACACAGAAATTACATCCTAATTCAATACAAAAGTCACAATGCCGACTTAAGTACAAGAGGACTGACACTCTCACTTTCTATGATATGAACCTCTCCTGTGAGTCCAGTTTTAGATTCCGATGCTTCACTTCAGGTTTACTGTATCCCTTGAACCTTCTTATTGACGATGAAACACAGAAATTGCCTCCGAATTTATTGCAAAAGGCACAATGCCGACTTAAGTACAAGAGGAATGACACTCTCACTTTCTATGATATGAACCTCTCCTATGAGTCCAGTTTTAGATTCCGATGCTTCACTTCAGGTTTACTGTATCATTTGGACCTTCTTATTGACGATGAAACACAGAAATTGCATCCGAATTTAAAACAAAAGGCACAAAGCCGACTTAAGTACAAGAGGACTGACACTCTCACTTTCTATGATATGAACCTCTCCTATGAGTACAGTTTTAGATTCCGATGCTTCACTTAAGGTTTACTGTATACCTTGGAACTTCTTATTGACGATGATACACAGAAATTGCATCCGAATTTATTACAAAAGGCACAATCGCGACCTAAGTACAAGAGGACTGACTCTCTCACTTTCAATGATATGTACCTCTCCTGTGAGTCCAGTTTTAGATTCCGATGCTTCACTTCAGGTTTACTGTACCCCTTGGACTTTCTTATTGGCGATGAAACACAGAAATTGCCTCCGAATTTATTGCAAAAGGCACAATGCCGACTTAAGTACAAGAGGACTGACACTCTCACTTTCTATGATATGAACCTCTCCTGTGAGTCCAGTTTTAGATTCCGATGCTTCACTTCAGGTTTATTGTATCCCTTGGAACTTTTTATTGACGCTGAAACACAGAAATTACATCCGAATTCAATACAAAAGTCACAATGCCGACTTAAGTACAAGAGGACTGACACTCTCACTTTCTATGATATGAACCTCTCCTGTGAGTCCAGTTTTAGATTCCGATGCTTCACTTCAGGTTTACTGTATCCCTTGGACCTTCTTATTGACGATGAAACACAGAAATTGCATCCGAATTTAATACAAAAGTCACAATGCCGACTTAAGTACAAGAGGACTGACACTCTCACTTTCTATGATATGAACCTCTCCTGTGAGTCCAGTTTTAGATTCCGATGCTTCACTTCAGGTTTACTGTATCCCTTGGACCTTCTTATTGACGATGAAACACAGAAATTGCCTCCGAATTTATTGCAAAAGGCACAATGCCGACTTAAGTACAAGAGGACTGACACTCTCTATGAAATGAACCTCTCCCGTAAGTCCAGTTTTAGATTCCGAAGCTTCACTTCAGGTTACCTATATCCCTTGGACCGTCTTCTTGACGATGAAATACAGAAATTGCATCCGAATTTAATACAAAAGGCACAATGCCGACTTAAGTACAAGAGGAATGACACTCTCACTTTCTATGATATGAACCTCTCCTATGAGTCCAGTTTTAGATTCCGATGCTTCACTTCAGGTTTACTGTATCCATTGGACCTTCTTATTGACGATGAAACACACAAATTGCATCCGAATTTAATACAAAAGGCACAATGCCGACTTAAGTACAAGAGGACTGACACTCTCGCTTTCTATGATATGAACCTCTCCTATGAGTACAGTTTTAGATTCCGATGCTTCACTTCAGGTTTACTGTATACCTTGGAACTTCTTATTGACGATGATACACAGAAATTGCATCCGAATTTATTACAAAAGGCACAATCCCGACCTAAGTACAAGAGGACTGACTCTCTCACTTTCAATGATATGAGCCTCTCCTGTGAGTCCAGTTTTAGATTCCGATGCTTCACTTCAGGTTTACTGTACCTTTTGGACTTTTTTATTGACGATGAAACACAGAAATTGCATCCGAATTTAATACAAAAGGCACAATGCCGACTTAAGTACAAGAGGACTGACACTCTCACTTTCTATAATATGAACCTCTCCTGTGAGTCCAGTTTTAGATTCCGATGCTTCACTTCAGGTTTAATGTATACCTTGGAGAATCTTATTGACGATGAAACACAGAAATTGCATCCGTATTTAATACAAAAGTCACAATGCCGACTTAAGTACAAGAGGACTGACACTCTCACTTTCTATGATATGAACCTCTCCTGTGAGTCCAGTTTTTGATTCCGATGCTTCACTTCAGGTTTATTGTATCCCTTGGACCTTCTTATTGACGATGAAACACAGAAATTACATCCTAATTCAATACAAAAGTCACAATGCCGACTTAAGTACAAGAGGACTGACACTCTCACTTTCTATGATATGAACCTCTCCTGTGAGTCCAGTTTTAGATTCCGATGCTTCACTTCAGGTTTACTGTATCGCTTGAACCTTCTTATTGACGATGAAACACAGAAATTGCCTCCGAATTTATTGCAAAAGGCACAATGCCGACTTAAGTACAAGAGGAATGACACTCTCACTTTCTATGATATGAACCTCTCCTATGAGTCCAGTTTTAGATTCCGATGCTTCACTTCAGGTTTACTGTATCCCTTGGACCTTCTTATTGACGATGAAACACAGAAATTGAATCCGAATTTAAAACAAAAGGCACAAAGCCGACTTAAGTACAAGAGGACTGACACTCTCACTTTCTATGATATGAACCTCTCCTATGAGTACAGTTTTAGATTCCGATGCTTCACTTAAGGTTTACTGTATACCTTGGAACTTCTTATTGACGATGATACACAGAAATTGCATCCGAATTTATTACAAAAGGCACAATCCCGACCTAAGTACAAGAGGACTGACTCTCTCACTTTCAATGATATGTACCTCTCCTGTGAGTCCAGTTTTAGATTCCGATGCTTCACTTCAGGTTTACTGTACCCCTTGGACTTTCTTATTGGCGATGAAACACAGAAATTGCCTCCGAATTTATTGCAAAAGGCACAATGCCGACTTAAGTACAAGAGGACTGACACTCTCACTTTCTATGATATGAACCTCTCCTGTGAGTCCAGTTTTAGATTCCGATGGTTCACTTCAGGTTTATTGTATCCCTTGGAACTTTTTATTGACGCTGAAACACAGAAATTACATCCGAATTCAATACAAAAGTCACAATGCCGACTTAAGTACAAGAGGACTGACACTCTCACTTTCTATGATATGAACCTCTCCTGTGAGTCCAGTTTTAGATTCCGATGCTACACTTCAGGTTTACTGTATCCCTTTGACCTTCTTATTGACGAAGAAACACAGAAATTGCATCCGAATTTAATACAAAAGGCACAATCCCGACTTAAGTACAAGAGAACTGACACTCCCACTTTCTACGATATGAACCTCTCCTGTGAGTCCAATTTTGGATTCCGATGCTTCACTTCAGGTTTACTGTATCCCTGGGACCTTCTTATTGACGATGAAACACAGAAATTGCATCCGAATTTAATACAAAAGTCACAATGCCGACTTAAGTACAAGAGGACTGACACTCTCACTTTCTATGATATGAACCTCTCCTCTGAGTCCAGTTTTTGATTCTGATGCTTCACTTCAGGTGTACTGTAACACTTGGACCTTCTTATTGACGATGAAACACAGAAATTGCATCCGAATTTAATACAAAATCACAATGCCGACTTAAGTACAAGAGGACTGACACCCTCACTTTCTATGATATGAACCTCTTCTTTGAGTCCAGTTTTAGATTCCGATGCTTCACTTCAGGTTTACTGTATCCCTTGGACCTTCTTATTGACGATGAAACACAGAAATTGCATCCGAATTTAATACAAAAGTCACAATGCCGACTTAAGTACAAGAGGACTGACACTCTCACTTTCTGTGATATGAACCTCTCCCGTGAGTCCAGTTTTAGATTCCGAAGCTTCACATCAGGTTACCTATATCCCTTGGACCTTCTTATTGACGATGAAACACAGAAATTGCCTCCGAATTTATTGCAAAAGGCACAATGCCGACTTAAGTACAAGAGGAATGACACTTTCACTTTCTATGATATGAACCTCTCTTATGAGTCCAGTTTTAGATTCCGATGCTTCACTTCAGGTTTACTGTATCCCTTGGACCTCCTTATTGACGATGAAACACAGAAATTGCATCCGAATTTAATACAAAAGGCACAAAGCCGACTTAAGTACAAGAGGACTGACACTCTCACTTTCTATGATATGAACCTCTCCTATGAGTACAGTTTTAGATTGCGATGGTTCACTTCAGGTTTACTGTATACCTTGGAACTTCTTATTGACGATGATACACAGAAATTGCATCCGAATTTAATACAAAAGTCACAATGCCGTTTAAGTACAAGAGGACTGACACTCTCTGTTTCTACGATATGAACCTCTCCTGTGAGTCCTGTTTTAGATTCCGATGCTACACTTCGGGTTTACTGAATCCCTTCTACCTTCTTATTGACGATGAAACACAGAAATTGCATCCGAATTTAATACAAAAGGCACAATGCCGACTAAAGTGCAAGAGGACTGACACTCTCACTTTCTACGATATGAACCTCTAATGTGAGTCCAGTTTTAAATTCCGATGCTTCACTTCAGGTTTACTGTATACCTTGGAACTTCTTATTGACGATGAAACACAGAAATTGCATCCGAATTTAATACAAAAGGCACAATGCCGACTTAAGTACAAGGGGACTGACACTCTCGCTTTCTATGATATGAACCTCTCCTATGAGCACAGTTTTAGATTCCGATGCTTCACTTCAGGTTTACTGTATACCTTGGAACTTCTTATTGACGATGATACACAGAAATTGCATCCGAATTTATTACAAAAGGCACAATCCCGACCTAAGTACAACAGGACTGACTCTCTCACTTTCAATGATATGAGCCTCTCCTGTGAGTCCAGTTTTAGATTCCGATGCTTCACTTCAGGTTTACTGTACCTTTTGGACTTTCTTATTGACGATGAAACACAGAAATTGCATCCGAATTTAATACAAAAGGCACAATGCCGACTTAAGTACAAGAGGACTGACACTCTCACTTTCTATGATATGAACCTCTCCTATGAGTCCAGTTTTTGATTCCGATGCTTCACTTCAGGTTTATTGTATCCCTTGGACCTTCTTATTGACGATGAAACACAGAAATTACATCCTAATTCAATACAAAAGTCACAATGCCGACTTAAGTACAAGAGGACTGACACTCTCACTTTCTATGATATGAACCTCTCCTGTGAGTCCAGTTTTAGATTCCGATGCTTCACTTCAGGTTTACTGTATCCCTTGAACCTTCTTATTGACGATGAAACACAGAAATTGCCTCCGAATTTATTGCAAAAGGCACAATGCCGACTTAAGTACAAGAGGACTGACACTCTCACTTTCTGTGATATGAACCTCTCCCGTGAGTCCAGTTTTAGATTCCGAAGCTTCACATCAGGTTACCTATATCCCTTGGACCTTCTTATTGACGATGAAACACAGAAAATGCCTCCGAATTTATTGCAAAAGGCACAATGCCGACTTAAGTACAAGAGGAATGACACTTTCACTTTCTATGATATGAACCTCTCCTATGAGTCCAGTTTTAGATTCCGATGCTTCACTTCAGGTTTACTGTATCCCTTGGACCTCCTTATTGACGATGAAACACAGAAATTGCATCCGAATTTAATACAAAAGGCACAAAGCCGACTTAAGTACAAGAGGACTGACACTCTCACTTTCTATGATATGAACCTCTCCTATGAGTACAGTTTTAGATTGCGATGGTTCACTTCAGGTTTACTGTATACCTTGGAACTTCTTATTGACGATGATACACAGAAATTGCATCCGAATTTATTACAAAAGGCACAATCCCGACCTAAGTACAAGAGGACTGACTCTCTCACTTTCAATGATATGTACCTCTCCTGTGAGTCCAGTTTTAGATTCCGATGCTTCACTTCAGGTTTACTGTACCCCTTGGACTTTCTTATTGACGATGAAACACAGAAATTGCATCCGAATTTAATACAAAAGGCACAATGCCGACTTAAGTACAAGAGGACTGACACTCTCACTTTCTATGATATGAACCTCTCCTGTGAGTTCAGTTTTAGATTCCGATGCTTCACTTCAGGTTTAATGTATACCTTGGACCATCTTATTGACGTTGAAACACAGAAATTGCATCCGTATTTAATACAATTGTCACAATGCCGACTTAAGTACAAGAGGACTGACACTCTCACTTTGTATGATATGAACCTCTCCTGTGAGTCAAGTTTTGGATTCCGATGCTCCACTTCAGGTTTACTGTATCCCTTGACCTTCTTATTGACGATGAAACACAGAAATTGCATCCGAATTGAATACAAAAGTCACTATGCCGACTTAAGTAAAAGACGACTGACACTCTCACTTACTATGATATGAACCTCCCCTGTGAGTCCAGTTTTAGATTCCGATGCTTCACTTCAGGTTTACTGTATCCCTTGGACCTTCTTATTGACGATGAAACACAGAAATTGCATCCGAATTTAATACAAAAGTCACAATGCTGACTTAAGTACAAGAGGAGTGACTCTCTCAGTCTCTATGATATGTACCACTCCTGTGAGTCCAGTTATAGATTCCGATGCTTCCCTTCAGTTTTACTGTATCCCTTGGACCTTCTTATTGACGATGAAACACAGAAATTGCATCCGAATTTAATACAAAAGGCACAATGCCGACTTTAGTACAAGAGGACTGACACTCTCAAGTACTATGATATGAACCTCTCCTGTGAGTTCAGTTTTAGATTCCGATGCTTCATTTCAGGTTTACTGAATCCCTTGGACCTTCTTATTGACGATGAAAAACAGAAATTGCATCCGAATTTAATACAAACGTCACAACGCCGATTTAAGTACAATTGGACTGACACTCTCACTTTCTATGATATGAACCTCGCCTGTGAGTCCAGTTTTAGATTCCGATGCTTCACTTCAGGTTTACTGTTTCCCTTGGACCTTTTTATTGACGATGAAACACAGAAATTGCATCCGGATTTAATACAAAAAGCACAATGCCGACTAATGTACAAGAGGACTGACACTCTCACTTTCTATGATATGAACCTCTTCTGTGATCCTGTTTTAGATTCCGATGCTTCACTTCAGGTTTCCTGTATACCTTCGATTGTCTTATTGAGGATGAAACACAGAAATTGCATCCGAAATTAATACAAAAGTCACAATGCCGACTTAAGTACAAGAGGACGGACACTCTCACTTGCTATGAAATGAACCTCTCCTGTGAGTCCAGTTTTAGATTCCGATGCTTCACTTCAGGTTTACTGTATCCCATGGACTTTCTTATGGACGATGAAACACAGAAATTGCATCCGAATTTAATACAAAAGGCACAATGCCGACTTAAGTACAAGAGGACGGACACTCTCACTTTCTATGATATGAACCTCTCCTGGTAATCCAGTTTTAGATTCCGATGCTTCACTTCAGGTTCATTGTATCCCTTCGACCTTCTTATTGACGATGAAACACAGAAATTGCATCCGAATGTAATACAAAAGGCACAATGCTAACTTAAGTACAAGAGACCGACACTCTCACTTTCTATGATATGAACCTCTCCTGGGAGTCCAGTTTTAGATTCCGATGCTCCACTTCAGGTTTACTGTATCCCTTGGACCTTCATATTGACGATGAAACACAGAAATTGCATCCGAATTTAATACAAAAGGCACAATGCTGACTTACGTACAAAAGGAGTGACACTCTCAGTCTCTATCATATGAACCCCTCCTGTGAGTCCAGTTATAGATTCCGATGCTTCCCTTCAGTTTTACTGTATTTCTTGGACCTTCTTATTGACGATGAAACACAGAAATTGCATCCGAATTTAATACAAAAGGCACAATGACGACTTTGGTACAAGAGGACTGATACTCTCACTTTCTAAGATATGAACCTCTCCTGTGAGTCCAGTTTTAGATTCCGATGCTTCACTTCAGGTTTACTGAATCCCTTGGACCTTCTTATTGACGATGAAAAACAGAAATAGCATCCGAATTTAATACAAATGGCACAATGCCGGCTTAAGTACAAGAGGACTGACACTCTCACTTTCTACGATATGAACCTCTCCTGTGAGTCCAGTTTTAGATTCCGGTGCTTCACTTCAGGTGTACTGTAACACTTGGACCTTCTTATTGACGATGAAACACAGAAATTGCATCCGAATTTAATACAAAAGGCACAATGCCGACTTAAGTACAAGATTACTGACACTCTCACTTTGTATGATATGAACCTCTCCTGTGCGTCCAGTTTTAGATTCCGATGCTTCACTCAAGGTTTACTGTATCCCTTTTACCTTCTTATTGACGACGAAACACAGGAATTGCATCGGAATTTAATACAAAAGTCACAATGCCGACTTAAGTACAAGAGGACTGACACCCTCATTTTCTATGATATGAACCTCTAATGTGAGTCCAGTTTTAGAATCAGATGCTTCACTTCGGGGTTACTGTATCCCTTGGCCCTTGTTATTGACGATGAAACACAGAAATTGCATCCGAATTAAATTCAAAAGTCACAATGCCGACATAAGTACAAGAGGAGTGACACTCTGACGTTCTATGATATGAACCTCTCCAGTGAGTCCAGTTTTAGATTCCGATGCTTCACTTCAGGTTTACTGTATCCCTGGGACCTTCTTATTGACGATGACACACAGAAATTGCATCCGAATTTAATACAAAAGGCACAATGCCGACTTAAGTACAAGAGGACTGACACTCTCACTTTCTATGTAATGAACCTCTCCTGTGAGTCCAGTTTTAGATTCCGATGCTTCACTTCAGGTTCATTGTATCCCTTGGACCCTCTTATTGACGATGAAACACAGAAATTGCATTCGAATGTAATACAAAAGGCACAATGCTAACTTAGGTATTAGAATACGGACACTCTCACTTTCTATGATATTAACCTCTCCTGTGAGTCCATTTTTAGATTCCGATGCTTCACTTCAGGTTTACTGTATCCCTTGGACCTTCTTATTGACGATGAAACACAGAAATTGCATCCGAATTTAATACAAAAGTCACAATGCCGACATAAGTACAAGAGGTCTGACACTCTCACTCTCTGTGATATGAACCTCTCCTGTGAGTCCAGTTATAGATTCCGAAGCTTCGCTTCAGTTTTACTGTATCCATTGGACCTTCTTATTGACGATGAAACACTGAATTTGCATCTGAATATAATACAAAAGGCACAATGCCAGCTTAAGTACAAGAGGACTGAGACTCTCACTTTATACAATATGAACCTCTCCTCTGAGTCCAGTTTTTGATTCCGATGCTTCACTTCAGGTGTACTGTAACCCTTTGACCTTCTTATTGACGATGAAACACAGAAATTGCATCAGTATTTAATACAAAAGGCACAATGCCTACTTAAGTACAAGAGGATTGACACTCTCACCTTCTATGATATGAACCTCTCCTGTGAGTCCAGCTTTAGATTCCGATGATACACTTCGGGTTTACTGTATCCCTTCTACCCTCTTATTGACGATGAAGCACAGATATTGCATCCGAATTTAATACAAAAGGCACAATACCGACTAAAGTGCCAGAGGACTGACACTCTCACTTTCTATGATATGAACCTCTCCGGTGAGTCCAGTTTTAGATTCCGATGCTTCACTTCAGGTTTACTGTATCCCTTTGACCTTCTTATTGACGATGAAACACAGAAATTGCATCCGAATTTATTACAAAAGGCACAATGCCGACTTAAGTACAAGAGGACTGACACTCTCACTTCCTCTGATATGAACCTCTCCTGTGAGTCCAGTATTAGATTCCGATGCTTCACTTCAGGTTTACTGTATCCCTTGGACCTTCTTATAGACGATGAAACACAGAAATTGCATCCGAATTTATTACAAAAGGCGCAATGCCGAATTAAGTACAAGAGGACTGACACTCTCACTTTCTATGATATGAACCTCTCCTGTGATTCCAGTTTTAGATTCCGATGCTTCACTTCAGGTTTACTGTATCCCTTGGACCTTCTTATTGACGATGAAACACAGAAATTGCATCCGAATTTAATACAAAAGGCACAATGCCGACTTAAGTACAAGAGGACTGACACTCTCACTTTCTATGATATGAACCTCTATTGTGAGTCCTGTTTTGGATTCCGATGCTTCACTTCAGATTTACTGTATCCCTTCGACCTTCTTATTGACGATGAAACACAGAAATTGCATCCGAATTAAATTCAAAATTCACAATGCCGACTTAAGTACAAGAGGACTGACACTCTCACTTTCTATGATATGAACCCCTCCTGGGAGTCCAGTTTTAGATTCCGATGCCTCACTTCAGGTTTACTGTATACCTTGGACCTTCTTATTGACGATGAAACACAGTAATTGCATCTGTATTTAATAGAAAAGGCACAATGCCGACTTAAGTACAAGAGAACTGACACTCTCACTTTCTATGATACGAACCTCTCCTGTGTGTCTAGTTTTAGATTCCGAAGGTTCACTTCAAGTTTACTGAATCCCTTGGACCTTCTTGCTGACGATGAAACACAGAAATTTCAATCCGAATTTAATACAAAAGCCATAATGCCGACTTAATTACAAGAGGACTGACACCCTCACTTTCTATGATATGAACCTCTAATGTGAGTCCAGCTTTTGATTC
This sequence comes from Schistocerca serialis cubense, assembly GCF_023864345.2. Classification (NCBI taxonomy): domain Eukaryota; kingdom Metazoa; phylum Arthropoda; class Insecta; order Orthoptera; family Acrididae; genus Schistocerca; species Schistocerca serialis. The sequence continues at coordinate 19,991,184 of NC_064647.1, read as the reverse complement.
AGATGCTTCACTTCAGGTTGACTGTATCCCTTGGCCCTTCTTATTGACGATGAAACACAGAAATTGCATCCGAATTAAATTCAAAAGTCACAATGCCGACATAAGTACAAGAGGAATGACACTCTCACCTTCTATGATATGAACCTCTCCTGTGAGTCCAGTTTTAGATTCCGATGCTACACTTCGGGTTTACTGTATCCCTTCTACCCTCTTATTGACGATGAAACACAGAAATTGCATCCGAATTTAATACAAAAGGCACAATGCCAACTAAAGTGCAAGAGGACTGACACTCTCACTTTCTATGATATGAACCTCTCCGGTGAGTCCAGTTTTAGTTTCCGATGCTTCACTTCAGGTTTACTGTATCCCTTGGACCTTCTTACTGACGATGAAACACTGAAATTACATCCGAATTTATTACGAAAGTCACAATGCCGACTTAAGTACAAGAGGACTGACACTCTCACGTTCTATGTTATGAAACTCTCCTGTGAGTCCAGTATTAGATTCCGATGCTTCACTTCAGTTTCACTGTATCCCTTGGACCTTCTTATAGACGATGAAACACAGAAATTGCATCCGAATTTATTACAAAAGGCGCAATGCCGAATTAAGTACAAGAGGACTGACACTCTCACTTTCTATGATATGAACCTCTCCTGTGATTCCAGTTTTAGATTCCGATGCTTCACTTCAGGTTTACTGTATCCCTTGGACCTTCTTATTGACGATGAAACACAGAAATTGCATCCGAATTTAATACAAAAGGCACAATGCCGACTTAAGTACAAGAGGACTGACACTCTCACTTTCTATGATATGAACCTCTATTGTGAGTCCTGTTTTGGATTCCGATGCTTCACTTCAGATTTACTGTATCCCTTCGACCTTCTTATTGACGATGAAACACAGAAATTGCATCCGAATTAAATTCAAAATTCACAATGCCGACTTAAGTACAAGAGGACTGACACTCTCACTTTCTATGATATGAACCTCTCCTGTGAGTCCTGTTTTAGATTCCGATGCTTCATTTCAGGTTTACTGTATCCCATTGACCTTCTTATTGACGATGAAACACAGAAATTGCATCCGAATTAAATTCAAAATTCACAATGCCGACTTAAGTACAAGAGGACTGACACTCTCACTTTCTATGATATGAACCCCTCCTGTGAGTCCAGTTTTAGATTCCGATGCTTCACTTCAGGTTTACTGTATACCTTGGACCTTCTTAATGACGATGAAACACAGAAATTGCATCTGTATTTAATAGAAAAGTCACAATGCCGACTTAAGTACAAGAGAACTGACACTCTTACTTTCTATGATATGAACCTCTCCTGTGAGTCCAGTTTTAGATTCCGATGCTTCACTTCGGTTTACGAAAACCTTGGACCTTCTTATTGACGATGAAAAACAGAAATTGCATCCGGATTTAATACAAAAAGCACAATGCCGACTAATGTACAAGAGGACTGACACTCTCACTTTCTATGATATGAACCTCTTCTGTGATCCTGTTTTAGATTCCGATGCTTCACTTCAGGTTTCCTGTATACCTTCGATTGTCTTATTGAGGATGAAACACAGAAATTGCATCCGAAATTAATACAAAAGTCACAATGCCGACTTAAGTACAAGAGGACGGACACTCTCACTTGCTATGAAATGAACCTCTCCTGTGAGTCCAGTTTTAGATTCCGATGCTTCACTTCAGGTTTACTGTATCCCATGGACTTTCTTATGGACGATGAAACACAGAAATTGCATCCGAATTTAATACAAAAGGCACAATGCCGACTTAAGTACAAGAGGACGGACACTCTCACTTTCTATGATATGAACCTCTCCTGGTAATCCAGTTTTAGATTCCGATGCTTCACTTCAGGTTCATTGTATCCCTTCGACCTTCTTATTGACGATGAAACACAGAAATTGCATCCGAATGTGATACAAAAGGCACAATGCTAACTTAAGTACAAGAGACCGACACTCTCACTTTCTATGATATGAACCTCTCCTGGGAGTCCAGTTTTAGATTCCGATGCTCCACTTCAGGTTTACTGTATCCCTTGGACCTTCTTATTGACGATGAAACAATGAAATTGCATCCGAATTAAATACAAAAGGCACAATGCTGACTTACGTACAAGAGGAGTGACACTCTCAGTCTCTATCATATGAACCCCTCCTGTGAGTCCAGTTATAGATTCCGATGCTTCCCTTCAGTTTTACTGTATCCCTTGGACCTTCTTATTGACGATGAAACACAGAAATTGCATCCGAATTTAATACAAAAGGCACAATGACGACTTTGGTACAAGAGGATTGACACTCTCACTTTCTAAGATATGAACCTCTCCTGTGAGTCCAGTTTTAGATTCCGATGCTTCACTTCAGGTTTACTGAATCCCTTGGACCTTCTTATTGACGATGAAAAACAGAAATTGCATCCGAATTTAATACAAATGGCACAATGCCGGCTTAAGTACAAGAGGACTGACACTCTCACTTTCTACGATATGAACCTCTCCTGTGAGTCCAGTTTTAGATTCCGGTGCTTCACTTCAGGTGTACTGTAACACTTGGACCTTCTTATTGACGATGAAACACAGAAATTGCATCCGAATTTAATACAAAAGGCACAATGCCGACTTAAGTACAAGATTACTGACACTCTCACTTTGTATGATATGAACCTCTCCTGTGCGTCCAGTTTTAGATTCCGATGCTTCACTCAAGGTTTACTGTATCCCTTTTACCTTCTTATTGACGACGAAACACAGGAATTGCATCGGAATTTAATACAAAAGTCACAATGCCGACTTAAGTACAAGAGGACTGACACCCTCACTTTCTATGATATGAACCTCTAATGTGAGTCCAGTTTTAGATTCAGATGCTTCACTTCGGGGTTACTGTATCCCTTGGCCCTTGTTATTGACGATGAAACACAGAAATTGCATCCGAATTAAATTCAAAAGTCACAATGCCGACATAAGTACAAGAGGAGTGACACTCTCACCTTCTATGATATGAACCTCTCCTGTGAGTCCAGTTTTAGATTCCGATGCTTCACTTCAGGTTTACTGTATCCCTGGAACCTTCTTATTGACGATGACACACAGAAATTGCATCCGAATTTAATACAAAAGGCACAATGCCGACTTAAGTAAAAGAGGACTGACACTCTCACTTTCTATGATATGAACCTCTCCTGTGAGTCCTGTTTTAGATTCCGATGCTTCACTTCAGGTTTACTGTATCCCATTGACCTTCTTATTGACGATGAAACACAGAAATTGCATCCGAATTAAATTCAAAATTCACAATGCCGACTTAAGTACAAGAGGACTGACACTCTCACTTTCTAAGATATGAACCCCTCCTGTGAGTCCAGTTTTAGATTCCGATGCTTCACTTCAGGTTTACTGTATACCTTGAACCTTCTTAATGACGATGAAACACAGAAATTGCATCTGTATTTAATAGAAAAGTCACAATGCCGACTTAAGTACAAGAGAACTGACACTCTTACTTTCTATGATATGAACCTCTCCTGTGAGTCCAGTTTTAGATTCCGATGCTTCACTTCGGTTTACGAAAACCTTGGACCTTCTTATTGACGATGAAAAACAGAAATTGCATCCGGATTTAATACAAAAAGCACAATGCCGACTAATGTACAAGAGGACTGACACTCTCACTTTCTATGATATGAACCTCTTCTGTGATCCTGTTTTAGATTCCGATGCTTCACTTCAGGTTTCCTGTACACCTTCGATTGTCTTATTGAGGATGAAACACAGAAATTGCATCCGAAATTAATACAAAAGTCACAATGCCGACTTAAGTACAAGAGGACGGACACTCTCACTTGCTATGAAATGAACCACTCCTGTGAGTCCAGTTTTAGATTCCGATGCTTCACTTCAGGTTTACTGTATCCCATGGACTTTCTTATGGACGATGAAACACAGAAATTGCATCCGAATTTAATACAAAAGGCACAATGCCGACTTAAGTACAAGAGGACGGACACTCTCACTTACTATGATATGAACCTCTCCTGGTAATCCAGTTTTAGATTCCGATGCTTCACTTCAGGTTCATTGTATCCCTTCGACCTTCTTATTGACGATGAAACACAGAAATTGCATCCGAATGTAATACAAAAGGCACAATGCTAACTTAAGTACAAGAGACCGACACTCTCACTTTCTATGATATGAACCTCTCCTGGGAGTCCAGTTTTAGATTCCGATGCTCCACTTCAGGTTTACTGTATCCCTTGGACCTTCTTATTGACGATGAAACACAGAAATTGCATCCGAATTTAATACAAAAGGCACAATGCTGACTTACGTACAAGAGGAGTGACACTCTCAGTCTCTATCATATGAACCCCTCCTTTGAGTCCAGTTATAGATTCCGATGCTTCCCTTCAGTTTTACTGTATCCCTTGGACCTTCTTATTGACGATGAAACACAGAAATTGCATTCGAATGTAATACAAAAGGCACAATGCTAACTTAAGTATAAGAGGACGGACACTCTCACTTTCTATGATATGAACCTCTCCTGTGAGTCCATTTTTAGATTCCGATGCTTCACTTCAGGTTTACTGTATCCCTTGGACCTTCTTATTGACGATGAAACACAGAAATTGCATCCGAATTTAATACAAAAGTCACAATGCCGACATAAGTACAAGAGGTCTGACACTCTCACTCTCTGTGATATGAACCTCTCCTGTGAGTCCAGTTATAGATTCCGAAGCTTCGCTTCAGTTTTACTATATCCATTGGACCTTCTTATTGACGATGAAACACTGATTTTGCATCTGAATATAATACAAAAGGCACAATGCCAGCCTAAGTACAAGAGGACTGAGACTCTCACTTTATACGATATGAACCTCTCCTCTGAGTCCAGTTTTTGATTCCGATGCTTCACTTCAGGTGTACTGTAACCCTTGGACCTTCTTATTGACGATGAAACACAGAAATTGCATCAGTATTTAACACAAAAGGCACAATGCCTACTTAAGTACAAGAGGATTGACACTCTCACCTTCTATGATATGAACCTCTCCTGTGAGTCCAGCTTTAGATTCCAATGATACACTTCGGGTTTACTGTATCCCTTCTACCCTCTTATTGACGATGAAACACAGATATTGCATCCGAATTTAATACAAAAGGCACAATACCGACTAAAGTGCCAGAGGACTGACACTCTCACTTTCTATGATATGAACCTCTCCGGTGAGTCCAGTTTTAGATTCCGATGCTTCACTTCAGGTTTACTGTATCCCTTTGACCTTCTTATTGACGATGAAACACAGAAATTGCATCCGAATTTATTACAAAAGGCACAATGCCGACTTAAGTACAAGAGGACTGACACTCTCACTTCCTCTGATATGAACCTCTCCTGTGAGTCCAGTATTAGATTCCGATGCTTCACTTCAGGTTTACTGTATCCCTTGGACCTTCTTATAGACGATGAAACACAGAAATTGCATCCGAATTTATTACAAAAGGCGCAATGCCGAATTAAGTACAAGAGGACTGACACTCTCACTTTCTATGATATGAACCTCTCCTGTGAGTCCAGTTTTAGATTCCGATGCTTCAGTTCAGGTTTACTGTATCCCTTGGACCTTCTTATTGACGATGAAACACAGAAATTGCATCCGAATTTAATACAAATGGCACAATGCCGACTTAAGTGCAAGAGGACTGACACTCTCACTTTCTATGATATGAACCTCTATTGTGAGTCCTGTTTTAGATTCCGATGCTTCACTTCAGATTTACTGTATCCCTTCGACCTTCTTATTGACGATGAAACACAGAAATTGCATCCGAATTAAATTCAAAATTCACAATGCCGACTTAAGTACAAGAGGACTGACACTCTCACTTTCTCTGATATGAACCCCTCCTGGGAGTCCAGTTTTAGATTCCGATGCCTCACTTCAGGTTTACTGTATACCTTGGACCTTCTTATTGACGATGAAACACAGTAATTGCATCTGTATTTAATAGAAAAGTCACAATGCCGACTTAAGTACAAGAGAACTGACACTCTCACTTTCTATGATACGAACCTCTCCTGTGTGTCCAGTTTTAGATTCCGAAGGTTCACTTCAGGTTTACTGAATCCCTTGGACCTTCTTGCTGACGATGAAACACAGAAATTTCAATCCGAATTTAATACAAAAGTCATAATGCCGACTTAATTACAAGAGGACTGACACCCTCACTTTCTATGATATGAACCTCTAATGTGAGTCCAGCTTTAGATTCAGATGCTTCACTTCAGGTTTACTGTATCCCTTGGCCCTTCTTATTGACGATGAAACACAGAAATTGCATCCGAATTAAATTCAAAAGTCACAATGCCGACATAAGTACAAGAGGAATGACACTCTCACCTTCTATGATATGAACCTCTCCTGTGAGTCCAGTTTTAGATTCCGATGCTACACTTCGGGTTTACTGTATCCCTTCTACCCTCTTACTGACGATGAAACACAGAAATTACATCCGAATTTATTACGAAAGTCACAATGCCGACTTAAGTACAAGAGGACTGACACTCTCACTTTCTTTGATATGAAACTCTCCTGTGAGTCCAGTATTAGATTCCGATGCTTCACTTCAGTTTCACTATATCCCTTGGACCTTCTTATAGACGATGAAACACAGAAATTGCATCCGAATTTATTACAAAAGGCGCAATGCCGAATTAAGTACAAGAGGACTGACACTCTCACTTTCTATGATATGAACCTCTGCTGTGAGTCCAGTTTTTGATTCCGTTGCTTCACTTCAGGTTTACTGTATCCCTTGGACCTTCTTATTGACGATGAAACACAGAAATTGCATCCGAATTTAATACAAAAGGCACAATGCCGACTTAAGTACAAGAGGACTGACACTCTCACTTTCTATGATATGAACCTCTCCTGTGAGTCCTGTTTTAGATTCCGATGCTTCACTTCAGGTTTACTGTATCCCATTGACCTTCTTATTGACGATGAAACACAGAAATTGCATCCGAATTAAATTCAAAATTCACAATGCCGACTTAAGTACAAGAGGACTGACACTCTCACTTTCTATGATATGAACCCCTCCTGTGAGTCCAGTTTTAGATTCCGATGCTTCACTTCAGGTTTACAGTATACCTTGGACCTTCTTAATGACGATGAAACACAGAAATTGCATCTGTATTTAATAGAAAAGTCACAATGCCGACTTAAGTACAAGAGAACTGACACTCACACTTTCTATGATATGAACCTCTCCTGTGAGTCCAGTTTTAGATTCCGATGCTTCACTTCGGTTTACGAAAACCTTGGACCTTCTTATTGACGATGAAAATAGAAATTGCATCCGAATTTAATACAAATGGCACAATGCCGGCTTAAGTACAAGAGGACTGACACTCTCACTTTCTACGATATGAACCTCTCCTGTGAGTCCAGTTTTAGATTCCGATGCTTCACATCAGGTGTACTGTAACACTTGGACCTTCTTATTGACGATGAAACACAGAAATTGCATCCGAATTTATTACAAAAGGCACAATGCCGACTTAAGTACAAGAGGACTGATACTCTCACTTCCTATGATATGAACCTCTCCTGTGAGACCAGTATTAGATTCCGATGCTTCACTTCAGGTTTACTGTATCCCTTGGACCTTCTTATAGACGATGAAACACAGAAATTGCATCCGAATTTATTACAAAAGGCGCAATGCCGAATTAAGTACAAGAGGACTGACACTCTTACTTTCTATGATATGAACCTCTCCTGTGAGTCCAGTTTTAGATTCCGATGCTTCAGTTCAGGTTTACTGTATCCCTTGGACCTTCTTATTGACGATGAAACACAGAAATTGCATCCGAATTTAATACAAAAGGCACAATGCCGACTTAAGTACAAGAGGACTGACACTCTCACTTTCTATGATATGAACCTCTATTGTGAGTCCTGTTTTAGATTCCGATGCTTCACTTCAGATTTACTGTATCCCTTCGACCTTCTTATTGACGATGAATCACAGAAATTGCATCCGAATTAAATTCAAAATTCACAATGCCGACTTAAGTACAAGAGGATTGACACTCTCACTTTCTATGATATGAACCCCTCCTGGGAGTCCAGTTTTAGATTCCGATGCTTCAGGTTTACTGTATACCTTGGACCTTCTTATTGACGATGAAACACAGAAATTGCATCTGTATTTAATAGAAAAGTCACAATGCCGACTTAAGTACAAGAGAACTGACACTCTGACTTTCTATGATACGAACCTCTCCTGTGAGTCCAGTTTTAGATTCCGAAGGTACACTTCAGCTTTACTGAATCCCTTGGACCTTCTTGCTGACGATGAAACACAGAAATTTCAATCCGAATTTAATACAAAAGTCACAATGCCGACTTAATTACAAGAGGACTGACACCCTCACTTTCTATGATATGAACCTCTAATGTGAGTCCAGTTTTAGATTCAGATGCTTCACTTCAGGTTTTGTGTATCCCTTGGCCCTTCTTATTGACGATGAAACACAGAAATTTCATCCGAATAAAATTCAAAAGGAACAATGCCGACATAAGTACAAGAGGAATGACACTCTCACCTTCTATGATATGAATCTCTCCTGTGAGTCCAGTTTTAGATTCCGATGCTTCAGTTCAGGTTTACTGTATCCCTTGGACCTTCTTATTGACGATGAAACACAGAAATTGCATCTGTATTTAATAGAAAAGTCACAATGCCGACTTAAATACAAGAGAACTGACACTCTCACTTTCTATGATACGAACCTCTCCTGTGAGTCCAGTTTTAGATTCGGAAGGTTCACTTCAGGTTTACTGAATCCCTTGGACCTTCTTACTGACGATGAAACACAGAAATTTCAATCCGAATTTAATACAAAAGTCAAAATGCCGACTTAATTACAAGAGGACTGACACCCTCACTTTCTATGATATGAACCTCTAATGTGAGTCCAGTTTTAGATTCAGATGCTTCACTTCAGGTTTACTGTATCCCTTGGCCCTTCTTATTGACGATGAAACACAGAAATTGCATACGAATTAAATTCAAAAGTCACAATGCCGACATAAGTACAAGAGGAATGACACTCTCACCTTCTATGATATGAACCTCTCCTGTGAGTCCAGTTTTAGATTCCGATGCTACACTTCGGGTTTACTGTATCCCTTCTACCCTCTTATTGACGATGTAACACAGAAATTGCATCCGAATTTAATACAAAAGGCACAATGCCAACTAAAGTGCAAGAGGACTGACACTCTCACTTTCTATGATGTGAACCTCTCCGGTGTGTCCAGTTTTAGATTCCGATGCTTCACTTCAGGTTTACTGTATCCCTTGGACCTTCTTACTGACGATGAAACACAGAAATTGCATCCGAATTTATTACGAAAGGCACAATGCCGACTTAAGTACAAGAGGACTGACACTCTCACTTTCTATGATATGAAACTCTTCTGTGAGTCCAGTATTAGATTCCGATGCTTCACTTCAGTTTCACTGTATCCCTTTGACCTTCTTATAGACGATGAAACACAGAAATTGCATCCGAATTTATTACAAAAGGCGCAATGCCGAATTAAGTACAAGAGGACTGACACTCTCACTTTCTATGATATGAACCTCTGCTGTGAGTCCAGTTTTTTATTCCGTTGCTTGACTTCAGGTTTACTGTATCCCTTGGACATTCTTATTGACGATGAAACACAGAAATTGTATCCGAATTTAATACAAAAGGCACAATGGCGACTTAAGTACAAGAGGACTGACACTCTCACTTTCTATGATATGAACCTCTCCTGTGAGTCCTGTTTTAGATTCCGATGCTTCACTTCAGGTTTACTGTATCCCTTTGACCTTCTTATTGACGATGAAACACGGAAATTGCATCCGAATTAAATTCAAAATTCACAATGCCGACTTAAGTACAAGAGGACTGACACTCTCACTTTCTATGATATGAACCCCTCCTGTCAGTCCAGTTTTAGATTCCGATGCTTCACTTCAGGTTTACTGTATACCTTGGACCTTCTTAATGACGATGAAACACAGAAATTGCATCTGTAATTAATAGAAAAGTCACAATGCCGACTTAAGTACAAGAGAACTGACACTCTTACTTTCTATGATATGAACCTCTCCTGTGAGTCCAGTTTTAATTCCGATGCTTCACTTCAGGTTTACGAAAACCTTGGACCTTCTTATTGACGATGAAAAACAGAAATTGCATCCGAATTTAATAGAAATGGCACAATGCCGGCTTAAGTACAAGAGAACTGACACTCTCACTTTCTACGATATGAACCTCTCCTGTGAGTCCAGTTTTAGATTCCGATGCTTCACATCAGGTGTACTGTAACACTTGGACCTTCTTATTGACGATGAAACACAGAAATTGCATCCGAATTTAATACAAAAGGCACAATGCCGACTTAAGTACAAGAGGACTGACACTCTCACATTGTATGATATGAACCTCTCCTGTGCGTCCAGTTTTAGATTCCGATGCTTCACTCCAGGTCTACTGTATCCCTTGGACCTTCTTATTGACGACGAAACACAGGAATTGCATCGGAATTTAATACAAAAGACACAATGCCGACTTAAGTACAAGAGGACTGACACTCTCACTTTCTATGATATGAACCTCTCCTGTGAGACCAGTTTTAGATTCCGATGCTTTACTTCAGGTTTACTGTATCCCTTGAACCTTCTTATTGACGATGAAACACAGAAATTGCATCCGAATTTAATACAAAAGTCACAATGCCAACTTAAGTACAAGAGGACTGACACCCTCTCTTTCTATGATATGAACCTCTAATGTGAGTCCAGTTTTAGATTCAGATGCTTCACTTAAGGTTTACTGTATCCCTAGGCCCTTCTTATTGACGATAAGACACAGAAATTGCATCCGAATTAAATTCAAAAGTCACAATGCCGACATAAGTACAAGAGGAGTGACACTCTCACCTTCTATGATATGAACCTCTCCTGTGAGTCCAGTTTTAGATTCCGATGCTGCACTTCAGGTTTACTGTATCCCTTGGACCTTCTTATTGACAATGAAACACACGAATTGCATCTGAATTTAATACAAAAGACACAATGCCGACTTAAGTACAAGAGGACTGACACTCTCACTTTCTATGATATGAACCTCTCCTGTGAGTCCAGTATTAGATTCCGATGCTTCACTTCAGGTTTACTGTATCCCTTGGACCGTCTTATAGACGATGAAACACAGAAATTGCATCCGAATTTATTACAAAAGGCGCAATGCCGAATTAAGTACAAGAGGACTGACACTCTCACTTTCTATGATATGAACCTCTCCTGTGAGTCCAGTTTTAGATTCCGATGCTTCAGTTCAGGTTTACTGTATCCCTTGGACCTTCTTATTGACGATGAAACACAGAAATTGCATCTGTATTTAATAGAAAAGTCACAATGCCGACTTAAGTACAAGAGAACTGACACTCTCACTTTCTATGATACGAACCTCTCCTGTGAGTCCAGTTTTGGATTCCGAAGCTTCACTTCAGGTTTACTGAATCCCTTGGACCTTCTTACTGACGATGAAACACAGAAATTTCAATCCGAATTTAATACAAAAGTCATAATGCCGACTTAATTACAAGAGGACTGACACCCTCACTTTCTATGATATGAACCTCTAATGTGAGTCCAGTTTTAGATTCAGATGCTTCACTTCAGGTTTACTGTATCCCTTGGCCCTTCTTATTGACGATGAAACACAGAAATTGCATCCGAATTAAATTCAAAAGTCACAATGCCGACATAAGTACAAGAGGAGTGACACTCTCACCTTCTATGATATGAACCTCTCCTGTGAGTCCAGTTTTAGATTCCGATGCTACACTTCGGGTTTACTGTATCCCTTCTACCCTCTTATTGACGATGAAACACAGAAATTGCATCCGAATTTAATACAAAAGGCACAATGCCAACTAAAGTGCAAGAGGACTGACACTCTCACTTTCTATGATATGAACCTCTCCGGTGAGTCAAGTTTTAGATTCCGATGCTTCACTTCAGGTTTACTGTATCCCTTGGACCTTCTTACTGACGATGAAACACAGAAATTGCATCCGAATTTATTACGAAAGGCACAATGCCGACTTAAGTACAAGAGGACTGACACTCTCACTTTCTATGATATGAAACTCTCCTGCGAGTCCAGTATTAGATTCCGATGCTTCACTTCAGTTTCACTGTATCCCTTGGACCTTCTTATAGACGATGAAACACAGAAATTACATCCGAATTTATTACAAAAGGCGCAATGCCGAATTAAGTACAAGAGGACTGACACTCTCACTTTCTATGATATGAACCTCTGCTGTGAGTCCAGTTTTTGATTCCGTTGCTTCACTTCAGGTTTACTGTATCCCTTGGACCTTCTTATTGACGATGAAACACAGAAATTGCATCCGAATTTAATACAAAAGGCACAATGCCGACTTAAGTACAAGAGGACTGACACTCTCACTTTCTATTATATGAACCACTCCTGTGAGTCCTGTTTTAGATTCCGATGCTTCACTTCAGGTTTACTGTATCCCTTTGACCTTCTTATTGACGATGAAACACGGAAATTGCATCCGAATTAAATTCAAAATTCACAATGCCGACTTAAGTACAAGAGGACTGACACTCTCACTTTCTATGATATGAACCCCTCCTGTGAGTCCAGTTTTAGATTCCGATGCTTCACTTCAGGTTTACTGTATACCTTGGACCTTCTTAATGACGATGAAACACAGAAATTGCATCTGTATTTAATAGAAAAGTCACAATGCCGACTTAAGTACAAGAGAACTGACACTCTTACTTTCTATGATATGAGCCTCTCCTGAGAGTCCAGTTTTAGATTCCGATGCTTCACTTCAGGTTTACGAAAACCTTGGACCTTCTTATTGACGATGAAGAACAGAAATTGCATCCGAATTTAATAGAAATGGCACAATGCCGGCTTAAGTACAAGAGGACTGACACTCTCACTTTCTACGATATGAACCTCTCCTGTGAGTCCAGTTTTAGATTCCGATGCTTCACATCAGGTGTACTGTAACACTTGGACCTTCTTATTGACGATGAAACACAGAAATTGCATCCGAATTTAATACAAAAGGCAAAATGCCGACTTAAGTACAAGAGGACTGACACTCTCACTTTGTATGATATGAACCTCTCCTGTGCGTCCAGTTTTAGATTCCGATGCTTCACTCCAGGTTTACTGTATCCCTTGGACCTTCTTATTGACGACGAAACACAGGAATTGCATCGGAATTTAATACAAAAGACACAATGCCGACTTAAGTACAAGAGGACTGACACTCTCACTTTCTATGATATGAACCTCTCCTGTGAGACCAGTTTTAGATTCCGATGCTTTACTTCAGGTTTACTGTATCCCTTGAACCTTCTTATTGACGATGAAACACAGAAATTGCATCCGAATTTAATACAAGAGTCACAATGCCAACTTAAGTACAAGAGGACTGACACCCTCTCTTTCTATGATATGAACCTCTCCTGTGAGTCCAGTTTTAGATTCCGATGCTTCACTTCAGGTTTACTGTATCCCTTGGACCTTCTTATTGACGATGAAACACACGAATTGCATCCGAATTTAATACAAAAGACACAATGCCGACTTAAGTACAAGAGGACTGAGACTCTCACTTCCTATGATATGAACCTCTTATGTGAGTCCAGTTTTAGATTCCGATGCTTTACTTCAGTTTTACTGTATCCCTTGGACCTCCTTATTGACGATGAAACACAGAAATTGCATCCGAATTTAATACAAAATCACAATGCCGACTTAAGTACAAGAGGACTGACACCCTCACTTTCTATGATATGAACCTCTTCTTTGAGTCCAGTTTTAGATTCCGATGGTTCACTTCAGGTTTACTGTATCCCTTGGACCTTCTTATTGACGATGAAACACAGAAATTGCATCCGAATTTATTACAAAAGCACAATGCCGACTTAAGTACAAGAGGACTGACACTCTCACTTTCTATGATATGAACCTCTCCTGTGAGTCCGGTATTAGATTCCGATGCTTCACTTCAGGTTTACTGTATCCCTTGGACCTTCTTATAGACGATGAAACACAGAAATTGCATCCGAATTTATTACAAAAGGCGCAATACCGAATTAAGTACAAGAGGACTGACACTCTCACTTTCTATGATATGAACCTCTCCTGTGAGTCCAGTTTTAGATTCCGATGCTTCACTTCAGGTGTACTGTATCCCTTGGACCTTCTTATTGACGATGAAACACAGAAATTGCATCCGAATTTAATACAAAAGCCACAATGCAGACTTAAGTACAAGAGGACTGACACTCTCACTTTCTATGATATGAACCTCTCCTGTGAGTCCTGTTTTAGATTCCGATGCTTCACTTCAGGTTTACTGTATCCCTTCGACCTTCTTATTGAAGATGAAACACAGAAATTGCATCCGAATTAAATTCAAAATTCACTATGCCGACTTAAGTACAAGAGGACTGACAATCTCACTTTCTGTGATATGAACCCCTCCTGTGAGTCCAGTTTTAGATTCCGATGCTTCACTTCAGGTTTACTGTATCCCTTGGACCTTCTTATTGACGATGAAACACACGAATTGCATCCGAATTTAACACAAAAGACACAATGCCGACTTCAGTACAAGAGGACTGAGACTCTCACTTCCTATGATATGAACCTCTTATGTGAGTCCAGTTTTAGATTCCGATGCTTTACTTCAGGTTTACTGTATCCCTTGGACCTCCTTATTGACGATGAAACACAGAAATTGCATCCGAATTTAATACAAAAGGCACAATGCCGACTTAAGTACAAGAGGACTGACACTCTCACTTTCTATGATATGAACCTCTCCTGTGAGTCCAGTTTTAGATTCCGATGCTTCACTTCAGGTTTACTGAATCCCTTGGACCTTCTTACTGACGATGAAACACAGAAATTACAATCCGAATTTAATACAAAAGTCATATTGCCGACTTAATTACAAGAGGACTGACACCCTCACTTTCTATGATATGAACCTCTAATGTGAGTCCAGTTTTAGATTCAGATGCTTCACTTCAGGTTTACTGTATCCCTTGGCCCTTCTTATTGACGATGAAACACAGAAATTGCATCCGAATTAAATTCAAAAGTCACAATGCCGACATAAGTACAAGAGGAGTGACACTCTCACCTTCTATGATATGAACCTCTCCTGTGAGTCCAGTTTTAGATTCCGATGCTACACTTCGGGTTTACTGTATCCCTTCTACCCTCTTATTGACGATGAAACACAGAAATTGCATCCGAATTTAATACAAAAGGCACAATGCCAACTAAAGTGCAAGAGGACTGACACTCTCACTTTCTATGATATGAACCTCTCCGGTGAGTCCTGTTTTAGATTCCGATGCTTCACTTCAGGTTTACTGTATCCCTTGGACTTTCTTACTGACGATGAAACACAGAAATTGCATCCGAATTTATTACGAAAGGCACAATGCCGACTTAAGTACAAGAGGACTGACACTCTCACTTTCTATGATATGTAACCCTCCTGTGAGTCCAGTATTAGATTCCGATGCTTCACTTCAGTTTCACTGTATCCCTTGGACCTTCTTATAGACGATGAAACACTGAAATTACATCCGAATTTATTACAAAAGGCGCAATGCCGAATTAAGTACAAGAGGACTGACACTCTCATTTTCTATGATATGAACCTCTGCTGTGAGTCCAGTTTTTGATTCCGTTGCTTCACTTCAGGTTTACTGTATCCCTTGGACCTTCTTATTGACGATGAAACACAGAAATTGCATCCGAATTTAATACAAAAGGCACAATGCCGACTTAAGTACAAGAGGACTGACACTCTCACTTTCTATGATATGAACCTCCCCTGTGAGTCCTGTTTTAGATTCCGATACTTCACTTCAGGTTTACTGTATCCCGTTGACCTTCTTATTGACGATGAAACACGGGAATTGCATCCGAATTAAATTCAAAATTCACAATGTCGACTTAAGTACAAGAGGACTGACACTCTCACTTTCTATGATATGAACCCCTCCTGTGAGTCCAGTTTTAGATTCCGATGCTTCACTTCAGGTTTACTGTATACCTTGGACCTTCTTAATGACGATGAAACCCAGAAATTGCATCTGTATTTAATAGAAAAGTCACAATGCCGACTTAAGTACAAGAGAACTGACACTCTTACTTTCTATGATATGAACCTCTCCTGAGAGTCCAGTTGTAGATTCCGATGCTTCACTTCAGGTTTACGAAAACCTTGGACCTTCTTATTGACGATGAAAAACAGAAATTGCATCCGAATTTAATACAAAAGGCAAAATGCCGACTTAAGTACAAGAGGACTGACACTCTCACTTTGTATGATATGAACCTCTTCTGTGCGTCCAGTTTTAGATTCCGATGCTTCACTCCAGGTTTACTGTATCCCTTGGACCTTCTTATTGACGACGAAACACAGGAATTGCATCGGAATTTAATACAAAAGACACAATGCCGACTTAAGTACAAGAGGGCTGACACTCTCACTTTCTATGATATGAACCTCTCCTGTGAGACCAGTTTTAGATTCCGATGCTTTACTTCAGGTTTACTGTATCCCTTGAACCTTCTTATTGACGATGAAACACAGAAATTGCATCCGAAATTAATACAAAAGTCACAATGCCAACTTAAGTACAAGAGGACTGACACCCTCTCTTTCTATGATATGACCCTCTAATGTGAGTCCAGTTTTAGATTCAGATGCTTCACTTCAGGTTTACTGTATCCCTTGGCCCTTCTTATTGACGATAAGACACAGAAATTGCATCCGAATTAAATTCAAAAGTCACAATGCCGACATAAGTACAAGAGGAGTGACACTCTCACCTTCTATGATATGAACCTCTCCTGTGAGTCCAGTTTTAGATTTCGATGCTTCACTTCAGGTTTACTGTATCCCTTGGACCTTCTTATTGACGATGAAACACACGAATTGCATCCGAATTTAATACAAAAGACACAATGCCGACTTAAGTACAAGAGGACTGAGACTCTCACTTCCTATGATATGAACCTCTTATGTGAGTCCAGTTTAAATTCCGATGCTTTACTTCAGGTTTACTGTATCCCTTGGACCTCCTTATTGACGATGAAACACAGAAAATGCATCCGAATTTAATACAAAATCACAATGCCGACTTAAGTACAAGAGGACTGACACCCTCACTTTCTATGATATGAACCTCTTCTTTGAGTCCAGTTTTAGATTCCGATGGTTCACTTCAGGTTTACTGTATCCCTTGGACCTTCTTAATGACGATGAAACACAGAAATTGCATCCGAATTTATTACAAAAGACGCAATGCCGAATTAAGTACAAGAGGACTGACACTCTCACTTTCTATGATATGAACCTCTCCTGTGAGTCCAGTTTTAGATTCCGATGCTTCACTTCAGGATTACTGTATCCCTTGGACCTTCTTCTTGACGATGAAACACAAAAATTGCATCCGAATTTAATACAAAAGGCACAATGCCGACTTAAGTACAAGAGGACTGACACTCTCACTTTCTATGATATGAACCTCTCCTGTGAGTCCTGTTTTAGATTCCGATGCTTCACTTCAGGTTTACTGTTTCCCTTCGACCTTCTTATTGAAGATGAAACACAGAAATTGCATCCGAATTAAATTCAAAATTCACTATGCCGACTTAAGTACAAGAGGACTGACAATCTCACTTTCTATGATATGAACCCCTCCTGTGAGTCCAGTTTTAGATTCCGATGCTTCACTTCAGGTT
This sequence comes from Schistocerca serialis cubense, assembly GCF_023864345.2. Lineage (NCBI taxonomy): Eukaryota > Metazoa > Arthropoda > Insecta > Orthoptera > Acrididae > Schistocerca > Schistocerca serialis. The sequence continues at coordinate 19,973,229 of NC_064647.1, read as the reverse complement.
TACTGTATACCTTGGACCTTCTTATTGACGATGAAACACAGAAATTGCATCTGTATTTAATAGAAAAGTCACAATGCCGACTTAAGTACAAGAGAACTGACACTCTCACTTTCTATGATATGAACCTCTCCTGTGAGTGCAGTTTTAGATTCCGATGCTTCACTTCAGGTTTACTGAATTCCTTGGACCTTCTTATTGACGTTGAAACACAGAAATTGCATCCGAATTTAATACAAAAGTCACAATGCCGACTTAAGTACAAGACGACTGACACCCTCACTTTCTATGATATGAACCTCTAATGTGAGTCCAGTTTTAGATTCAGATGCTTCACTACAGGTTTACTGTATCCCTTGGCCCTTCTTATTGACGATGAAACACAGAAATTGCTTCCGAATTAAATTCAAAAGTCACAATGCCGACATAAGTACAAGAGGAATGACACTCTCACCTTCTATGATATGAACCTCTCCTTTGAGTCCAGCTTTAGATTCCGATGCTACACTTTGGGTTTACTGTATCCCTTCTACCCTCTTATTGACGATGATACACAGCAATTGCATCCGAATTTAATACAAAAGGCACAATGCCGACTAAAGTGCAAGAGGACTGACACTCTCACTTTCTATGATATGAACCCCTCCTGTAAGTGTAGTATTAGAATCCGATGCTTCACTTTAGGTTTACTGTATCCCTTGGACCTTCTTATAGACGATGAAACACAGAAATTGCATCCGAATTTATTACAAAAGGCGCAATGCCAAATTAAGTACAAGAGGACTGACACTCTCACTTTCTAAGATATGAACCTCTCCTGTGAGTCCTGTTTTTGATTCCGATGTTTCACTTCAGGTTTACTGTATCGCTTGGACCTTCTTATTGACGATGAAACACAGAAATTGCATCCGAATTTAATACAAAAGGCACAATGCCGACTTAAGTACAAGACGACTGACACTCTCACTTTCTACGATATGAACCGCTCCTGTGAGTCCTGTTTTAGATTCCGATGCTTCACTTCAGGTTTACTGTATCCCTTTGACCTTCTTATTGACGATGAAACACAGAAATTGCATCCGAATTAAATTCAAAATTCACAATGCCGATTTAAGTACAAGAGGACTGACGCTCTCACTATCCATGATATGAACCCCTCCTGTGAGTCCAGTTATAGATTCCGATGCTTCACTTCAGGTTTACTGTATACCTTGGACCTTCTTATTGACGATGAAACACAGAAATTGCATCTGTATTTAATAGAAAAGTCACAATGCCGACTTAAGTACAAGAGAATTGACACTCTCACTTTCTATGATATGAACCTCTCCTGTGGGTCCAGTTTTAGATTCCGATGCTTCACTTCAGGTTTACGAATCCCTTGGACCTTCTTATTGACGATGAAAAACAGAAATTGCATCCGAATTTAATACAAATGGCACAATGCCGGCTTAAGTACAAGAGGACTGACACTCTCACTTTCTACGATATGAACCTCTCCTGTGAGTCCAGTTTTAGATTCCGATGCTTCACTTCAGGTGTACTGTAACACTTGGACCTTCTTACTGACGATGAAACACAGAAATTGCATCCGAATTTAATACAAAAGGCACAATGCCGACGTAAGTACAAGAGGACTGACACTCTCACTTTGTATGATATGAACCTCTCCTATGCGTCCAGTTTTAGATTCCGATGCTTCACTCCTGGTTTACTGTATCCCTTGGACCTTCTTATTGACGACGAAACACAGGAATTGCATCGGAACTTAATACAAAAGACACAATGCCGACTTAAGTACAAGAGGCCTGACACTCTCACTTTCTATGATATGAACCTCTCCTGTGAGACCAGTTTTAGATTCCGATGCTTTACTTCAGGTTTACTGTATCCCTTGGACCCTCTTATTGACGATGAAACACAGAAATTGCATCCGAAGTCAATAGAAAAGTCACAATGCCGACTTAAGTACAAGAGGACTGACACCCTCTCTTTCTATGATATGAACCTATAATGTGAGTCCAGTTTTAGATTCAGATGCTTCACTTCAGGTTTACTGTATCCCTTGGCCCTTCTTATTGACGATGAAACACAGAAATTGGATCCGAATTAAATTCAAAAGTCACAATGCCGACATAAGTACAAGAGGAATGACACTCTCACCTTCTATGATATGAACCAGTCCAGTTTTAGATTCCGATGCTACACTTCGGGTTTACTGTATCCCTTCTACCCTCTTATTGACGATGAAACACAGAAATTGCATCCGAATTTAATACAAAAGGCACAATGCCAACTAATGTGCAAGAGGACTGACACTCTCACTTTCTATGATATGAACATCTCCTGTGAGTCCTGTTTTATATTCCGATGCTTCACTTCAGGTTTACTGTTTCCCTTCGACCTTCTTATTGAAGATGAAACACAGAAATTGCATCCGAATTAAATTCAAAATTCACTATGCCGACTTAAGTACAAGAGGACTGACAATCTCACTTTCAATGATATGAACCCCTCCTGTGAGTCCAGTTTTAGATTCCGATGCTTCACTTCAGGTTTACTGTATACCTTGGACCTTCTTATTGACGATGAAACACAGAAATTGCATCTGTATTTAATAGAAAAGTCACAATGCCGACTTAAGTACAAGAGAACTGACACTCTCACTTTCTATGATATGAACCTCTCCTGTGAGTGCAGTTTTAGATTCCGATGCTTCACTTCAGGTTTACTGAATTCCTTGGACCTTCTTATTGACGTTGAAACACAGAAATTGCATCCGAATTTAATACAAAAGTCACAATGCCGACTTAAGTACAAGACGACTGACACCCTCACTTTCTATGATATGAACCTCTAATGTGAGTCCAGTTTTAGATTCAGATGCTTCACTACAGGTTTACTGTATCCCTTGGCCCTTCTTATTGACGATGAAACACAGAAATTGCTTCCGAATTAAATTCAAAAGTCACAATGCCGACATAAGTACAAGAGGAATGACACTCTCACCTTCTATGATATGAACCTCTCCTTTGAGTCCAGCTTTAGATTCCGATGCTACACTTTGGGTTTACTGTATCCCTTCTACCCTCTTATTGACGATGATACACAGCAATTGCATCCGAATTTAATACAAAAGGCACAATGCCGACTGAAGTGCAAGAGGACTGACACTCTCACTTTCTATGATATGAACCTCTCCTGTAAGTCTAGTATTAGAATCCGATGCTTCACTTTAGGTTTACTGTATCCCTTGGACCTTCTTATAGACGATGAAACACAGAAATTGCATCTGAATTTATTACAAAAGGCGCAATGCCGAATTAAGTACAAGAGGACTGACACTCTCACTTTCTATGATATGAACCTCTCCTGTGAGTCCTGTTTTAGATTCCGATGTTTCGCTTCTGGTTTACTGTATCGCTTGGACCTTCTTATTGACGATGAAACACAGAAATTGCATCCGAATTTAATACAAAAGGCACAATGCCGACTTAAGTACAAGACGACTGACACTCTCACTTTCTACGATATGAACCGCTCCTGTGAGTCCTGTTTTAGATTCCGATGCTTCACTTCAGGTTTACTGAATCCCTTTGACCTTCTTATTGACGATGAAACACAGAAATTGCATCCGAATTAAATTCAAAATTCACAATGCCGACTTAAGTACAAGAGGACTGACGCTCTCACTATCCATGATATGAACCCCTCCTGTGAGTCCAGTTATAGATTCCGATGCTTCACTTCAGGTTTACTGTATACCTTGGACCTTCTTATTGACGATGAAACACAGAAATTGCATCTGTATTTAATAGAAAAGTCACAATGCCGACTTAAGTACAAGAGAACTGACACTCTCACTTTCTATGATATGAACCTCTCCTGTGGGTCCAGTTTTAGATTCCGATGCTTCACTTCAGGTTTACGAATCCCTTGGACCTTCTTATTGACGATGAAAAACAGAAATTGCATCCGAATTTAATACAAATGGCACAATGCCGGCTTAAGTACAAGAGGACTGACACTCTCACTTTCTACGATATGAACCTCTCCTGTGAGTCCAGTTTTAGATTCCGATGCTTCACTTCAGGTGTACTGTAACACTTGGACCTTCTTACTGACGATGAAACACAGAAATTGCATCCGAATTTAATACAAAAGTCACAATGCCGACTTAAGTACAAGAGGACTGACACCCTCTCTTTCTATGATATGAACCTATAATGTGAGTCCAGTTTTAGATTCAGATGCTTCACTTCAGGTTTACTGTATCCCTTGGACCTTCTTACTGACGATGAAACACAGAAATTGCATCCGAATTTATTACGAAAGGCACAATGCCAACTAAAGTGCAAGAGGACTGACACTCTCACTTTCTATGATATGAACCTCTCCGGTGAGTCCAGTTTTAGATTCCGATGCTTCACTTCAGGTTTACTGTATCCCTTGGACCTTCTTACTGACGATGAAACACAGAAATTGCATCCGAATTTATTACGAAAGGCACAATGCCGACTTAAGTACAAGAGGACTGACACTCTCACTTTCTATGATATGAAACTCTCCTGTGAGTCCAGTATTAGATTCCGATGCTTCACTTCAGTTTCACTGTATCCCTTGGACATTCTTATAGACGATGAAACACAGAAATTGCATCCGAATTTATTACAAAAGGCGCAATGCCGAATTAAGTACAAGAGGACTGACACTCTCACTTTCTATGATATGAACCTCTGCTGTGAGTCCAGTTTTTGATTCCGTTGCTTCACTTCAGGTTTACTGTATCCCTTGGACCTTCGTATTGACGATGAAACACAGAAATTGCATCCGAATTTAATACAAAAGGCACAATGCCGACTTAAGTACAAGAGGACTGACACTCTCACTTTCTATGATATGAACCTCTCCTGTGAGTCCTGTTTTAGATTCCGATGCTTCACTTCAGGTTTACTGTATCCCTTTGACCTTCTTAATGACGATGAAACACGGAAATTGCATCCGAATTAAATTCAAAATTCACAATGCCGACTTAAGTACAAGAGGACTGACACTCTCACTTTCTATGATATGAACCCCTCCTGTGAGTCCAGTTTTAGATTCCGATGCGTCACTTCAGGTTTACTGTATACCTTGGACCTTCTTAATGACGATGAAACACAGAAATTGCATCTGTATTTAATAGAAAAGTCACAATGCCGACTTAAGTACAAGAGAACTGACACTCTTACTTTCTATGATATGAACCTCTCCTGTGAGTCCAGTTTTAGATTCCGATGCTTCACTTCAGGTTTACGAAAACCTTGGACCTTCTTATTGACGATGAAAAACAGAAATTCCATCCGAATTTAATACAAATGGCACAATGCCGGCTTAAGTACAAGAGGACTGACACTATCACTTTCTACGATATGAACCTCTCCTGTGAGTCCAGTTTTAGATTCCGATGCTTCACATCAGGTGTACTGTAACACTTGGACCTTCATATTGACGATGAAACACAGACATTGCATCCGAATTTAATACACAAGGCACAATGCCGACTTAAGTACAAGAGGACTGACACTCTCACATTGTATGATATGAACCTCTCCTGTGCGTCCAGTTTTAGATTCCGATGCTTCACTCCAGGTTTACTGTATCCCTTGGACCTTCTTATTGACGACGAAACACAGGAATTGCATCGGAATTTAATAGAAAAGACACAATGCCGACTTAAGTACAAGAGGACTGACACTCTCACTTTCTATGATATGAACCTCTCCTGTGAGACCAGTTTTAGATTCCGATGCTTTACTTCAGGTTTACTGTATCCCTTGAACCTTCTTATTGACGATGAAACACAGAAATTGCATCCGAATTTAATACAAAAGTCACAATGCCAACTTAAGTACAAGAGGACTGACACCCTCACTTTCTATGATATGAACCTCTAATGTGAGTCCAGTTTTAGATTCAGATGCTTCACTTCAGTTTTACTGTATCCCTAGGCCCTTCTTATTGACGATTAGACACAGAAATTGCATCCGAATTAAATTCAAAAGTCACAATGCCGACATAAGTACAAGAGGAGTGACACTCTCACCTTCTTTGATATGAACCTCTCCAGTGAGTCCAGTTTTAGATTCCGATGCTTCACTTCAGGTTTACTGTATCCCTTGGACCTTCTTATTGACGATGAAACACACGAATTGCATCCGAATTTAATACAAAAGACACAATGCCGACTAAAGTACAAGAGGACTGAAACTCTCACTTCCTATGATATGAACCTCTTATGTGAGTCCAGTTTTAGATTCCGATGCTTCACTTCAGGTTTACTGTATCCCTTGGACCTTCTTATTGACGATGAAACACAGAAATTGCATCCGAATTTATTACAAAAGGCACAATGCCGATTTAAGTACAAGAGGACTGACACTCTCACTTTCTATGGTATGAACCTCTCCTGTGAGTCCAGTATTAGATTCCGATGCTTCACTTCAGGTTTACTGTATCCCTTGGACCTTCTTATAGACGATGAAACACAGAAATTGCATCCGAATTTATTACAAAAGGCACAATGCCGAATTAAGTACAAGAGGACTGACACTCTCACTTTCTATGATATGAACCTCTCCTGTGAGTCCAGTTTTAGATTCCGATGCTTCAGTTCAGGTTTACTGTATCCCTTGGACCTTCTTATTGACGATGAAACACAGAAATTGCATCTGTATTTAATAGAAAAGTCACAATGCCGACTTAAGTACAAGAGAACTGACACTCTCACCTTCTATGATATGAACCTCTCCTGTGAGTCCAGTTTTAGATTCCGATGCTACACTTCGGGTTTACTGTATCCCTTCTACCCTCTTATTGACGATGAAACACAGAAATTGCATCCGAATTTAATACAAAAGGCACAATGCCAACTAAAGTGCAAGAGGACTGACACTCTCACTTTCTATGATATGAACCTCTCCGGTGAGTCCAGTTTTAGATTCCGAATCTTCACTTCAGGTTTACTGTATCCCTTGGACCTTCTTACTGACGATGAAACACAGAAATTGCATCCGAATTTATTACGAAAGGCACAATGCCGACTTAAGTACAAGAGGACTGACACTCTCACTTTCTATGATATGAAACTCTCCTGTGAGTCCAGTATTAGATTCCGATGCTTCACTTCAGTTTCACTGTATCCCGTGGACCTTTTTATAGACGATGAAACACAGAAATTACATCCGAATTTATTACAAAAGGCGCAATGCCGAATTAAGTACAAGAGGACTGACACACTCACTTTCTATGATATGAACCTCTGCTGTGAGTCCAGTTCTTGATTCCGTTGCTTCACTTCAGGTTTACTGTATCCCTTGGACCTTCTTATTAACGATGAAACACAGAAATTGCATCCGAATTTAATACAAAAGGCACAATGCCGACTTAAGTACAAGAGGACTGACACTCTCACTTTCTATGATATGAACCTTTCCTGTGAGTCCTGTTTTAGATTCCGATGCTTCACTTCAGGTTTAATGTATCCCTTTGACCTTCTTATTGACGATGAAACACGGAAATTGCATCCGAATTAAATTCAAAATTCACAATGCCGACTTAAGTACAAGAGGACTGACACTCTCACTTTCTATAATATGAACCCCTCCTGTGAGTCCAGTTTTAGATTCCGATGCTTCACTTCAGGTTTACTGTATACCTTGGACCTTCTTAATGACGATGAAACACAGAAATTGCATCTGTATTTAATAGAAAAGTCACAATGCCGACTTAAGTACAAGAGAACTGACACTCTTACTTTCTATGATATGAACCTCTCCTGTGAGTCCAGTTTTAGATTCCGATGCTTCACTTCAGGTTTACGAAAACCTTGGACCTTCTTATTGACGATGAAAAACAGAAATTGCATCCGAATTTAATACAAATGGCACAATGCCGGCTTAAGTACAAGAGGACTGACACTCTCACTTTCTACGATATGAACCTCTCCTGTGAGTCCAGTTTTAGATTCCGATGCTTCACATCAGGTGTACTGTAACAATTGGACCTTCTTATTGACGATGAAACACAGAAATTGCATCCGAATTTAATACAAAAGGCAAAATGCCGACTTAAGTACAAGAGGACTGACACTCTCACTTTGTATGATATGAACCTCTCCTGTGCGTCCAGTTTTAGATTCCGATGCTTCACTCCAGGTTTACTGTATCCCTTGGACCTTCTTATTGACGACGAAACACAGGAATTGCATCGGAATTTAATACAAAAGACACAATGCCGACTTAAGTACAAGTGGACTGACACTCTCACTTTCTATGATATGAACCTCTCCTGTGAGACCAGTTTTAGATTCCGATGCTTTACTTCAGGTTTACTGTATCCCTTGAACCTTCTTATTGACGATGAAACACAGAAATTGCATCCGAATTTAATACAAAAGTCACAATGCCAACTTAAGTACAAGAGGACTGACACCCTCTCTTTCTATGATATGAACCTCTAATGTGAGTCCAGTTTTAGATTCAGATGCTTCACTTCAGGTTTACTGTATCCCTTGGCCCTTCTTATTGACGATAAGACACAGAAATTGCATCCGAATTAAATTCAAAAGTCACAATGCCGACATAAGTACAAGAGGAGTGACACTCTCACCTTCTATGATATGAACCTCTCCTGTGAGTCCAGTTTTAGATTCCGATGCTTCACTTCAGGTTCACTGTATCCCTTGGACCTTATTATTGACGATGAAACACACGAATTGCATCCGAATTTAATACAAAAGACACAATGCCGACTTAAGTACAAGAGGACTGAGACTCTCACTTCCTATGATATGAACCTCTTATGTGAGTCCAGTTTTAGATTCCGATGCTTTACTTCAGGTTTACTGTATCCCTTGGACCTCCATATTGACGATGAAACACAGAAATTGCATCCGAATTTAATACAAAATCACAATGCCGACTTAAGTACAAGAGGACAGACACCCTCACTTTCTATGATATGAACCTCTTCTTTGAGTCCAGTTTTAGATTCCGATGGTTCACTTCAGGTTTACTGTATCCCTTGGACCTTCTTATTGACGATGAAACACAGAAATTGCATCCGAATTTATTACAAAAGGCACAATGCCGACTTAAGTACAAGAGGACTGACACTCTCACTTTCTATGATATGAACCTCTCCTGTGAGTCCAGTATTAGATTCCGATGCTTCAGTTCAGGTTTACTGTATCCCTTGGACCATCTTATAGACGATGAAACACAGAAATTGCATCCGAATTTATTACAAAAGGCGCAATGCCGAATTAAGTACAAGAGGACTGACACTCTCACTTTCTATGATATGAACCTATCCTGTGAGTCCAGTTTTAGATTCCGATGCTTCACTTCAGGATTACTGTATCCCTTGGACCTTCTTATTGACGATGAAACACAGAAATTGCATCCGAATTTAATACAAAAGGCACAATGCCGACTTAAGTACAAGAGGATTGACACTCTCACTTTCTATGATATGAACCTCTCCTGTGAGTCCTGTTTTAGATTCCGATGCTTCACTTCAGGTTTACTGTATCCCTTCGACCTTCTTATTGAAGATGAAACACAGAAATTGCATCCGAATTAAATTCAAAATTCACTATGCCGACTTAAGTACAAGAGGACTGACAATCGCACTTTCTATGATATGAACCCCTCTTGTGAGTCCAGTTTTAGATTCAGATGCTTCACTACAGGTTTACTGTATCCCTTGGCGCTTCTTATTGACGATGAAACACAGAAATTGCTTCCGAATTAAATTCAAAAGTCACAATGCCGACATAAGTACAAGAGGAATGACACTCTCACCTTCTATGATATGAACCTCTCCTTTGAGTCCAGCTTTAGATTCCGATGCTACACTTTGGGTTTACTGTATCCCTCCTACCCTCTTATTGACGATGATACACAGCAATTGCATCCGAATTTAATACAAAAGGCACAATGCCGACTAAAGTGCAAGAGGACTGACACTCTCACTTTCTATGTTATGAACCTCTCCTGTGAGTCCAGTTTTAGATTCCGATGGTTCACTTCAGGTTTACTGTATCCCTTGGACCTTCTTATTGACGATGAAACACAGAAATTGCATCCGAATTTATTACAAAAGGCGCAATGCCGAATTAAGTACAAGAGGACTGACACTCTCACTTTCTATGATATGTACCTCTGCTGTGAGTCCAGTTATAGATTCCGATGCTTGACTTCAGTTTCACTGTATCCCTTGGACCTTCTTATAGACGATGAAACACAGAAATTACATCCGAATTTATTACAAAAGGCGCAATGCCGAATTAAGTACAAGAGGACTGACACACTCACTTTCTATGATATGAACCTCTGCTGTGAGTCCAGTTCTTGATTCCGTTGCTTCACTGCAGGTTTACTGTATCCCTTGGACCTTCTTATTGACGATGAAACACAGAAATTGCATCCGAATTTAATACAAAAGGCACAATGCCGACTTAAGTACAAGAGGACTGACACTCTCACTTTCTATGATATGAACCTTTCCTGTGAGTCCTGTTTTAGATTCCGATGCTTCACTTCAGGTTTAATGTATCCCTTTGACCTTCTTATTGACGATGAAACACGGAAATTGCATCCGAATTAAATTCAAAATTCACAATGCCGACTTAAGTACAAGAGGACTGACACTCTCACTTTCTATAATATGAACCCCTCCTGTGAGTCCAGTTTTAGATTCCGATGCTTCACTTCAGGTTTACTGTATACCTTGGACCTTCTTAATGACGATGAAACACAGAAATTGCATCTGTATTTAATAGAAAAGTCACAATGCCGACTTAAGTACAAGAGAACTGACACTCTTACTTTCTATGATATGAACCTCTCCTGTGAGTCCAGTTTTAGATTCCGATGCTTCACTTCAGGTTTACGAAAACCTTGGACCTTCTTATTGACGATGAAAAACAGAAATTGCATCCGAATTTAATACAAATGGCACAATGCCGGCTTAAGTACAAGAGGACTGACACTCTCACTTTCTACGATATGAACCTCTCCTGTGAGTCCAGTTTTAGATTCCGATGCTTCACATCAGGTGTACTGTAACACTTGGACCTTCTTATTGACGACGAAACACAGGAATTGCATCGGAATTTAATACAAAAGACACAATGCCGACTTAAGTACAAGTGGACTGACACTCTCACTTTCTATGATATGAACCTCTCCTGTGAGACCAGTTTTAGATTCCGATGCTTTCCTTCAGGTTTACTGTATCCCTTGAACCTTCTTATTGACGATGAAACACAGAAATTGCATCCGAATTTAATACAAAAGTCACAATGCCAACTTAAGTACAAGAGGACTGACACCCTCTCTTTCTATGATATGAACCTCTAATGTGAGTCCAGTTTTAGATTCAGATGCTTCACTTCAGGTTTACTGTATCCCTTGGCCCTTCTTATTGACGATAAGACACAGAAATTGCATCCGAATTAAATTCAAAAGTCACAATGCCGACATAAGTACAAGAGGAGTGACACTCTCACCTTCTATGATATGAACCTCTCCTGTGAGTCCAGTTTTAGATTCCGATGCTTCACTTCAGGTTCACTGTATCCCTTGGACCTTATTATTGACGATGAAACACACGAATTGCATCCGAATTTAATACAAAAGACACAATGCCGACTTAAGTACAAGAGGACTGAGACTCTCACTTCCTATGATATGAACCTCTTATGTGAGTCCAGTTTTAGATTCCGATGCTTTACTTCAGGTTTACTGTATCCCTTGGACCTCCATATTGACGATGAAACACAGAAATTGCATCCGAATTTAATACAAAATCACAATGCCGACTTAAGTACAAGAGGACAGACACCCTCACTTTCTATGATATGAACCTCTTCTTTGAGTCCAGTTTTAGATTCCGATGGTTCACTTCAGGTTTACTGTATCCCTTGGACCTTCTTATTGACGATGAAACACAGAAATTGCATCCGAATTTATTACAAAAGGCACAATGCCGACTTAAGTACAAGAGGACTGACACTCTCACTTTCTATGATATGAACCTCTCCTATGAGTCCAGTATTAGATTCCGATGCTTCAGTTCAGGTTTACTGTATCCCTTGGACCTTCTTATAGACGATGAAACACAGAAATTGCATCCGAATTTATTACAAAAGGCGCAATGCCGAATTAAGTACAAGAGGACTGACACTCTCACTTTCTATGATATGAACCTATCCTGTGAGTCCAGTTTTAGATTCCGATGCTTCACTTCAGGATTACTGTATCCCTTGGACCTTCTTATTGACGATGAAACACAGAAATTGCATCCGAATTTAATACAAAAGGCACAATGCCGACTTAAGTACAAGAGGATTGACACTCTCACTTTCTATGATATGAACCTCTCCTGTGAGTCCTGTTTTAGATTCCGATGCTTCACTTCAGGTTTACTGTATCCCTTCGACCTTCTTATTGAAGATGAAACACAGAAATTGCATCCGAATTAAATTCAAAATTCACTATGCCGACTTAAGTACAAGAGGACTGACAATCGCACTTTCTATGATATGAACCCCTCCTGTGAGTCCAGTTTTAGATTCCGATGCTTCACTTCAGGTGTACTGTATACCTTGGACCTTCTTATTGACGATGAAACACAGAAATTGCATCTGTATTTAATAGAAAAGTCACAATGCCGACTTAAGTACAAGAGAACTGACACTCTCACTTTCTATGATATGAACCTCTCCTGTGAGTGCAGTTTTAGATTCCGATGCTTCACTTCAGGTTTACTGAATTCCTTGGACCTTCTTATTGACGATGAAACACAGAAATTGCATCCGAATTTAATACAAAAGTCACAATGCCGACTTAAGTACAAGAGGACTGACACCCTCACTTTCTATGATATGAACCTCTAATGTGAGTCCAGTTTTAGATTCAGATGCTTCACTACAGGTTTACTGTATCCCTTGGCCCTTCTTATTGACGATGAAACACAGAAATTGCTTCCGAATTAAATTCAAAAGTCACAATGCCGACATAAGTACAAGAGGAATGACACTCTCACCTTCTATGATATGAACCTCTCCTTTGAGTCCAGCTTTAGATTCCGATGCTACACTTTGGGTTTACTGTATCCCTCCTACCCTCTTATTGACGATGATACACAGCAATTGCATCCGAATTTAATACAAAAGGCACAATGCCGACTAAAGTGCAAGAGGACTGACACTCTCACTTTCTATGTTATGAACCTCTCCTGTGAGTCCAGTTTTAGATTCCGATGGCTCACTTCAGGTTTACTGTATCCCTTGGACCTTCTTATTGACGATGAAACACAGAAATTGCATCCGAATTTATTACAAAAGGCGCAATGCCGAATTAAGTACAAGAGGACTGACACTCTCACTTTCTATGATATGTACCTCTGCTGTGAGTCCAGTTATAGATTCCGATGCTTCACTTCAGGTTTACTGTATCGCTTGGACCTTCTTATTGACGATGAAACACAGAAATTGCATCCGAATTTAATACAAAAGGCACAATGCCGACTTAAGTACAAGACGACTGACACTCTCACTTTCTACGATATGAACCTCTCCTGTGAGTCCTGTTTTAGATTCCGATGCTTCACTTCAGGTTTACTGTATCCCTTTGACCTTCTTATTGACGATGAAACACAGAAATTGCATCAGAATTAAATTCAAAATTCACAATGCCGACTTAAGTACAAGAGGACTGACACTATCTATGATATGAACCCCTCCTGTGAGTCCAGTTATAGATTCCGATGCTTCACTTCAGGTTTACTGTATACCTTGGACCTTCTTATTGACGATGAAACACAGAAATTGCATCTGTATTTAATAGAAAAGTCACAATGCCGACTTAAGTACAAGAGAACTGACACTCTCACTTTCTATGATATGAACCTCTCCTGTGAGTCCAGTTTTAGATTCCGATGCTTCACTTCAGGTTTACGAATCCCTTGGACCTTCTTATTGACGATGAAAAACAGAAATTGCATCCGAATTTAATACAAATGGCACAATGCCGGCTTAAGTACAAGAGGACTGACACTCTCACTTTCTACGATTTGAACCTCTCCTGTGAGTCCAGTTTTAGATTCCGATGCTTCACTTCAGGTGTACTGTAACACTTGGACCTTCTTACTGACGATGAAACACAGAAATTGCATCCGATTTTAATACAAAAGGCACAATGCCGACTTAAGTACAAGAGGACTGACACTCTCACTTTGTATGATATGAACCTCTCCTATGCGTCCAGTTTTAGATTCCGATACTTCACTCCTGGTTTACTGTATCCCTTGGACCTTCTTATTGACGACGAAACACAGGAATTGCATCGGAATTTGATACAAAAGACACAATGCCGACTTAAGTACAAGAGGACTGACACTCTCACTTTCTATGATATGAACCTCTCCTGTGAGACCAGTTTTAGATTCCGATGCTTCACTTCAGGTTTACTGTATCCCTTGGACCTTCTTATTGACGATGAAACACAGAAATTGCATCCGAATTCAATAGAAAAGTCACAATGCCGACTTAAGTACAAGAGGACTGACACCCTCTCTTTCTATGATATGAACCTATAATGTGAGTCCTGTTTTAGATTCAGATGCTTCACTTCAGCTTTACTGTATCCCTTGGCCCTTCTTATTGACGATGAAACACAGAAATTGCATCCGAATTAAATTCAAAAGTCACAATGCCGACATAAGTACAAGAGGAGTGACACTCTCACCTTCTATGATATGAACCTCTCCTGTGAGTCCAGTTTTAGATTCCGATGCTTCACTTCAGGTTTACTGTATCCCTGGGACATTCTTATTGACGATGAAACACAGAAATTGCATCCGAATTTAATACTAAAGGCAAAATGCCGACTTAAGTACAAGAGGACTGACACTCTCACTTTCTATGTTATGAACCTCTCCTGTGAGTCCAGTTTTAGATTCCGATGCTTCACTTCAGGTTCATTGCATCCCTTGGACCTTCTTATTGACGATGAAACACAGAAATTACATCACAATGTAATACAAAAGGCACAATGCTAACTTAAGTATAAGAGGACCGACATTGTCACTTTCTATGATATGAACCTCTCCTGTGAGTCCAGTTTTAGATTCCGATGCTTCACTTCAGGTTTACTGTATCCCTTGGACCTTCTTATTGACGATGAAACACAGAAATTGCATCCGAGTTTATTACAAAAGGCGCAATGCCGAATTAAGTACAAGAGGACTGACACTCTCACTTTCAATGATATGAACCTCTCCTGTGAGTCCAGTTTTAGATTCCGATTCTCCACTTCAGGTTTACTGTATCCCTTGGACCATCTTATTGACGATGAAACACAGAAATTGCATTCGAATTTAATACAAAAGGCACAATGCCGACTTAAGTACAAGAGGACTGACACTCTCACTTTCTATGATATGAACCTCTTCTGTGAGTCCTGTATTAGATTCCGATGCTTCACTTCAGGTTTACTGTATCCCTTCGACCTTCTTATTGACGATGAAACACAGAAATTGCATCCGAATTAAATTGAAAATTCACAATGCCGACTTAAGTACAAGAGGACTGACACTCTCACTTTCCATGATATGAACCTCTCCTGTGAGTCCAGTTTTAGATTCCGATGCTTCACTTCAGGTTTAATGAATTCCTTGGACCTTCTTATTGACGATGAAACACAGAAATTGCAATCCGAATTTAATACAAAAGTCACAATGCCGACTTAAGTACAAGAGGACTGACACCCTCACTTTCTATGATATGAACCTCTAATGTGAGTCCAGATTTAGATTCAGATGCATCACTTCAGGTTTACTGTATCCCTTGGCCCTTCTTATTGACGATGAAACACAGAAATTGCTTCCGAATTAAATTCAAAAGTCACAATGCCGACATAAGTACAAGAGGAATGACACTCTCACCTTCTATGATATGAACCTCTCCTGTGAGTCCAGCTTTAGATTCCAATGCTACACTTCGAGTTTACTGTATCCCTTCTACCCTCTTATTGACGATGAAACACAGAAATTGCATCCGAATTTAATACAAATGGCACAATGCCGACTAAAGTGCAAGAGGGCTGACACTCTCACTTTCTATGATATGAACCTCTCCGGTGAGTCCAGTTTTAGATTCCGATGCTTCACTTCAGGTTTACTGTATCCCTTGGACCTTCTTACTGACGATGAAACACAGAAATTGCATCCGAATTTATTACAAAAGGCACAATGCCGACTTAAGTACAAGAGGACTGACACTCTCACTTTCTATGATATGAACCTCTCCTGTGAGTCCAGTATTAGATTCCGATGGTTCATTTCAGGTTTACTGTATCCCTTGGACCTTCTTATAGACGATGAAACACAGAAATTGCATCCGAATTTATTACAAAAAGCGCAATACCGAATTAAGTACAAGAGGACTGACACTCTCACTTTCTATGATATGTACCTCTGCTGTGAGTCCAGTTTTAGATTCCGATGCTTCACTTCAGGTTTACTGTATCCCTTGGACCTTCTTATTGACGATGAAACACAGAAATTGCATTCGAATTTAATACAAAAGGCACAAAGCCGACTTAAGTACAAGACGACTGACACTCTCACTTTCTATGATATGAACCTCTCCTGTGAGTCCTGTTTTAGATTCCGATGCTTCACTTCAGATTTACTGTTTCCCTTTGACCATCTTATTGACGATGAAACACAGAAATTGCATCCGAATTAAATTCAAAATTCACAATGCCGACTTAAGTACAAGAGGACTGACACTCTCACTATCTATGATATGAACCCCTCCTGTGAGTCCAGTTTTAGATTCCGATGCTTCACTTCAGGTTTACTGTATACCTTGGACATTCTTATTGACGATGAAACACAGAAATTGCATCTGTATTTAATAGAAAAGTCACAATGCCGACCTAAGTACAAGAGAACTGACACTCTCACTTTCTATGATATGAACCTCTCATGTGATTCCTGTTTTAGATTCCGATGCTTCACTTCAGGTTTACGAATCCCTTGGACTTCTTATTGACGATGAGAAACAGAAATTGCATCCGGATTTAATACAAATGGCACACTGCCAGCTTAAGTACAAGAGGACTGACACTCTCTCTTTCTACAATATGAACCTATCCTGTGCGTCCAGTTTTAGATTCCGATGCTTCATTCCAGGTTTACTGTATCCCTTGGACCCTCTTATTGACGACGAAACACAGGAATTGCATCGGAATTTAATACAAAAGTCACAATGCCGACTTAAGTACAAGAGGACTGACACTCTCACTTTCTATGATACGAACCTCTCCTGTGAGACCAGTTTTAGGTTCCGATGCTTTACTTCAGGTTTACTTTATCCCTTGGACCTTCTTAATGACGATGAAACACAGAAATTGCATCCGAATTTAATACAAAAGTCACAATGCCGGCTTAAGTACAAGAGGACTGACACCCTCTCTTTCTATGATATGAACCTCTAATGTGAGTCCAGTTTTAGATTCAGATGCTTCACTTCAGGTTTACTGTATCCCTTGGTCCTTCTTATTGACGATGAAACACAGAAATTGCATCCGAATTAAATTCAAAAGTCACAATGCCGACATAAGTACAAGAGGAGTGACACTCTCACCTTCTATGATATGAACCTCTCCTGTGAGTCCAGTTTTAGATTCCGATGCTCCACTTCAGGTTTACTGTATCCCTGGGACCTTCTTATTGACGATGAAACACAGAAATTGCATCCGAATTTAATACAAAAGGCACAATGCCGACTTAAGTACAAGAGGACTGAAACTCTCACTTTCTATGTTATGAACCTCTCCTGTGAGTCCAGTTTTAGATTCCGATGCTTCACTTGAGGTTCATTGTATCCCTTGGACCTTCTTATTGACGATGAAACACAGAAATTGCATCAGAATGTAATACAAAAGGCACAATGCTAATTTAAGTACAAGAGGACCGACACTCTGACTTTCTATGATATGAACCTCTCCTGTGAGTCCAGTTTTAGATTCCGATGCTTCACTTCAGGTTAACTGTATCCCTTGGACCTTCTTATTGACGATGAAACACAGAAATTGCATCCGAATTTAATACAAAAGTCACAATGCCGACTTAAGTACAAGAGGACTGACACTCTCACTCTCTGTAGTATGAACCTCTCCTGTGAGTCCAGTTATAGATTCCGAAGCTTCGCTTCAGTTTTACTGTATCTCTTGGACCTTCTTATTGACGATGAAACACAGAAATTGCATCTGAATTTAATACAAAAGGCACAATGCCGGCTTAAGTACAAGAGGACTGACACTCTCACTTTGTACGATAAGAACCTCTCCTCTGAGTCCAGTTTTTGATTCCGATGCTTCACTTCAGGTGTACTGTAACCCTTGGACCTTCTTATTGACGATGAAACACAGAAATTGCATCAGAATTTAATAAAAAAGGCACAATGCCGACTTAAGTACAAGAGGATTGACACTCTTACTTTCTATGATATGAACCTCTCCTGAGAGTCCAGTTTTAGATACCGATTCTTCACTTCAGGTTTACTGTATCCCTTGGACCTTCTTATTGACGATGAAATAAAGGAATTGCATCTGAATTTAATACAAAAGACACAATGCCGACTTAAGTACAAGAGGACTGGGACTCTCACTTCCTATGATATGTACCTCTCCTGTGAGTCCAGTTTTAGATTCCGATGCTTTACTTCAGGTTTACTGTATCCCTTGGACCTCCTTATTGACGATGAAACACAGAAATTGCATCCGAATCTAATACAAAATCACAATGCCGTCTTAAGTACAAGAGGACTGACACCCTCACTTTCTATGATATGAACCTCTCCTTTGAGTCCAGTTTTAGATTCCGATGCTTCACTTCAGTTTTACTGTATCCCTTGGACCTTCTTATTGATGATGAAACACAGATATTGCAATCCGAATTTAAACAAAAGTCACAATGCCGACCTAAGTACAAGAGGACTGACTCCCTCACTTTCTATGATATGAACCTCTAATGTGAGTCCAGTTTGAGATTCAGATGCTTCACTTCAGGTTCACTGTATCCCTTGGCCCTTCTTATTGACGATGAGACACAGAAATTGCATCCGAATTAAATTCAAAAATCACAATGCCGACATAAGTACAAGGGGAATGACTCTCTCATCTTCTATGATATGAACCCCTCCTGTGAGTCCAGCTTTAGATTCCGATGCAACACTTCGGGTTTACTGTATCCCTTTTACCCTCTTATTGACGATGAAACACAGAAATTGCATCCGAATTTAATACAAAAGCCACAATGCCGACTAAAGTGCAAGAGGACTGACCCTCTCACTTTTTATGATATGAACCTCTCCGGTGAGTCCAGTTTTAGATTCCGATGCTTCACTTCAGGTTTACTTTATCCCTTGGACCTTCTTATTGACGATGAAACACAGAAATTGCATCCGAATTTATTACAAAAGGCACAATGCCGACTTAAGTACAAGAGGACTGACACTCTCACTTTCTATGATATGAACCTCTCCTGTGAGTCCAGTTTTAGATTCCGAAGCTTCTTTCAGGTTTACTGTAACCCTTGACCTTCTTGTTGACGATGAAACACAGAAATCGCTTCCGAATTTAATACAAAAGTCACAATGCCGACTTAAGTACAAGAGGACTGACACTCTCACTTTCCAGGATATGAGGTTCTCCTGTGAGTCCAGTTTTACATTCCGATGCTTCAATTCACGATTACTGTATCCCTTGGACCTTCTTATTGACGATGAAACACAGAAATTGCATCCGAGTTTAATACAAAAGTCACAATGCCGACTTAAGTACAAGAGGACTGACACTCTCAATTTCTATGATATTAACCTCTCCTGTGAGTCCAGTTTTAGATTCCGATGCTTCACTTCAGGTTTAGTGTATCCCTTGGACCTTCCTATTGGCGATGAAACACAGAAATTGCATTCCAATTTAATACAAAAGTCACAACGCCGATATAAGTACAAGAGGACGGACACTATCACTTTCTGTGATATGAACCTCTCCTGTGAGTCCAGTTTTAGATTCCGATGCTTCACTTCAGGTTTACAGTATCCCTTGGACCTTTTTATTGACGATGAAACACAGAAATTGCATTCCAAATTTAATACAAAAGGCACAATGCCGACTTAATTACAAGAGGACTGACACTCTCATTTTCTATGATATGAACCTCTCTTGCGAGTCCTGTTTTAGATTCCGATGCTTCACTTCTGGTTTACTGTATCCCTTCGACCTCCTTATTGACGATGAAACACTGAAATTGCATCCGAATTTAATACAAAAGTCACAATGCCGACTTAAGTACAAGAGGACTGACACTCTCAATTTCTATGATATGAACCTCTCCTGTGAGTCAAGTTTTAGATTCCGATGCTTCACTTCAGGTCTACTGTATCTCTTGGACCCTCTTATTGACGATGAAACACAGAAATTGCATCCGAATTTAATACAAAAAGCACAATGCCAGCTCAAGTACAAGAGCACTGACACTCTTACTGTGTACGTTATGAACCTCTCCTGTGAGTCCAATTACAGATTCCGAAGCTTCACTTCAGGTGTACTGTATCGCTTGGACCTTCTTATTGACGATGAAACACAGAAATTGCATCCGAATTTATTACAAAAGGCACAATGCCGACATTAGTACAAGAGGACTGACAGTCTCACTTTCTATGATATGAACCTCTTCTGCGAGTCCAATTTCAGATTCCGATGCTTCACTTCAGTTTTACTGTATCCCTTGGACCTTCTTAATGACGATGAAACACAGAAATTGCATCCGAATTTAATACAAAAGGCACAATGCCGACTTAAGTACAAGACGACTGACACTCTCTCTATATATGATATGAACCTCTCCTGTGAGTCCAGTTTTAGATTCCGATGCTTCACTTCAGGTTTACTGTATACCTTGGACCATCTTATTGACGATGAAACACAGAAATTACATCTGCATTTGATAGAAAAGTCACAATGCCGACTTAAGTACAAGAGGACTGACACTCTCACTTTCTATGATATGAACCTCTCCTGTGAGTCCAGTTATAGATTCCGATGCTTCACTTCAGGTTTACTGTATCCCTTGACCTTCTTATTGATGATGAAACACAGGAATTGCATCCGAATTTAATACAAAATTCACAATGCCGACTTTCTATGAAATGAACCTCTCCTGTGAGTCCAGTTTTAGATTCCGATGCTTCACTTCAGGTTTACTGTATCCCTTGGACCTTCCTATTGACGATGAAACACAGAAATTGCATCCCAATTTAATATAAAAGACACAATGCCGACTTAAGTACATGAGGACTGACACTCTCACTTTCTATGATATGAACCTCTCCTGTGAGTCCAGTTTTAGATTCCGATGCTTTACTTCAGGTTTACTGTATCCCTTGGACCTTCTTATTGAAGATGAAACAAAAAAATTGCAACCGAATTTAATACAAAAGTCACAATGCCGACTTAAGTACAAGAGGACTTACACCTTCACTTTCTATGATTTGAACCTCTCCTGTGAGTCCAGTTTTAGATTCCGATGCTTCACTTCAGGTTTACTGTATCCCTTGGCCCTTCTTATTGACGATGATACACAGAAATTGCATCCGAATTAAATTCTAAAGTCACAATGCCGACTTAAGTACAAGAGGACTGACACTCTCACCTTCTATGATATTAACCTCTCCTGTGAGTCCAGTTTTAGATTCCGATGCTTCACTTCAGGATTACTGTATCACTTGGACCTTCTTATTGACGATGAAACACAGAAATTGCACCCGAATTTAATACAAAAGGCACAATGCCGACTTAATTACAAGAGGACTGACACTCTCACTTTCTATGATATGAACCTCTCCTGTGAGTCCAGTTTTAGATTCCGATGCTTCACTTCAGGTTCATTGTAACCCTTAGACCTTCTTATTGACGATGAAGCACAGAAATTGCATCCGAATGTAATACAAAAGGCACAATGCTAACTTAAGTACAAGAGGACCGACACTCTCACTTTCTATGATATGAACCTCTCCTGTGAGTCCAGTTTTAGATTCCGATTCTTCACTTCAGGTTTACTGTATCCCTTGGACCTTCTTATTGACGATGAAACACAGAAATTGCATCCGAATCTAATACAAAAGTCACAATGCCGACTTAAGTACAAGATTACTGACACTCTCACTCTCTATGATATGAACCTGTCCTGTGAGTCCAGTTAAAGATTCCGATGCTTCCCTTCAGTTTTACTGTATCTCTTGGACCTTCTTATTGACGATGAAACACAGAAATTGCATCCGAATTTAATACAAAAGGCACAATGCCGACTTAAGTACAAGAGGACTGACATTCTCACTTTCTATGATATGAACCTCTCCTGTGAGTCCAGTTTTAGGTTCCGATGCTTCACTTCAGGTTTACTGTATACCTTGGACTTTCTTATTGACGATGAAACACAGGAATTGCATCCGAATTTAGTACAAAAGACACAATGCCGACTTAAGTACAAGAGGACTGACACTCTCACTTCCTATGATATGAACCTCTCCTGTGAGTCCAGTTTTAGATTCCGATGCTTCACTTCAGGTTTACTGTATCGCTTGGACCTTCTTATTTACGATGAAAGACAGAAATTGAATCCGAATTTGATACAAAAGTCACAATGCCGACTTAAGTACAAGAGGACTGACACTCTCACTTTCTATGAAATGAACCTCTCCTGTGAGTCCAGTTTTAGATTCCAATGCTTCACTTCAGGTTTACTGTATCCCTTGGACCTTCTTATTGACGATGAAACACAGAAATTGCATCCGAATTTAATACAAAAGTCACAATGCCGACTTAAGTACAAGAGGACTGACACTCTCACTTTCGATGATATGAACCTCTCCTGTGAGTCCAGTTTTAGATTCCGATGCTTCACTTCAGGTTTACTGTATCCCTTGGACCTTCTTATTGTCGATGAAACACAGAAATTGCATCCGAATTTAATACAAAAGACACAATGCCGACTTAAGTACAAGAGGACTGACACTCACACTTTCTATGAAATGAACCTATCCTGTGAGTCCAGTTTTAGATTCCGATGCTTCACTTCAGGTTTACTGTATCTCTTGGACCTTCTTATTGACGATGAAACACAGAAATTGCATCCGAATTTAATACAAAAGGCACAATGCCGACTTAAGCACAAGAGGACTGACACTCTCTCTTTCTATGATATGAACCTCTCCTGTGAGTCCAGATTTAGATTCCGATGCTTCAATTCAGGTTTACTGTATCCCTTGGACCTTCTTATTGACGATGAAACACAGAAATTGCATCCGAATTTATTACAAAAGTCACAATGCCGACTGAAGTACAAGAGGACTGACACTCTCACTTTCTATGATATGAACCTCTCCTGTAAGTCCAGTTTTAGATTCCAATGCTTCACTTCAGGTTTACTGTATCCCTTGGACCTTCTTATTGACGATGAAATACAGAAATTGCATCCGAATTTAATACAAAAGTCACAATGCCGACTTAAGTAAAAGAGGACTGACACTCTCACTTTCTATGATATGAACCTCTCCTGTGAGTCCAGTTTTAGATTCCGATGCTTCACTTCAGGTTTACTGTATCCCTTGGTCCTTCTTATTGACGATCAAACACAGAAATTGCATCCGAATTTAATACAAAAGGCACAATGCCGACTTAAGTACAAGAGGACTGACACTCTCACTTTCTATGATATGAACCTCTCCTGTGAGTCCAGTTTTAGATTCCGATGCTTCAATTCAGGTTTACTGCATTCCTTGACCTTCTTATTCACGATGAAACACAGAAATTGCATCCGAATTTAATACAAAAGTCTCAATGCCGAATTAAGTACAAAAGGACTGACACTCTCACTTTCTGTGATATGAACCTCTCCTGTGACTCCAGTTTTAGATTCCGATGCTTCACTTCAGGTTTACTTTATCCCTTGGACCTTCCTTTTGACGATGAAACACAGAAATTGCATCCCAATCTAATACAAAAGGCACAATGCCGACTTATGTACAAGAGGACTGACACTCTCACTTTCTATGATATGAACCTATCCTGTGAGTCCAGTTTTAGATTCCGTTTCTTCACTTCAGGTTTACTGTATCCCTTGGACCTTTTTATTGACGATGAAACACAGAAATTGTATCCGAATTTAATTCAAAAGGCACAATGCCGACTTAAGTACAAGAGGACTGACACTCTCACTTTCTATGATATGAACTTCTCCTATGATTCCAGATTTAGAATCCGATGCCT
This sequence comes from Schistocerca serialis cubense, assembly GCF_023864345.2. Lineage (NCBI taxonomy): Eukaryota > Metazoa > Arthropoda > Insecta > Orthoptera > Acrididae > Schistocerca > Schistocerca serialis. The sequence continues at coordinate 19,948,843 of NC_064647.1, read as the reverse complement.
CACTTCAGGTTTACTGTAAACCTCGGACCTTCTTATTGACGATGATACACAGAAACTGCATCTGAATTTAATACAAAAGGCACAATGCCGACTTAAGTACAAGAGGACTGACACTCTCACTTTCTATGATACGAACCTCTCCTGTGAGTCCCGTTTTAGATTCCGATGCTTCACTTCAGGTTTACTGTATACTTTGAACCTTCTTATTGACGATGGAACATAGAAATTGCATCCGAATTTTATACAAAAGGCACAATGCCGACATAAGTAGAAGAGTACTGACAACCTAACTTTCTGTGATTTGAACCTCTCCTGTGAGTCCAGTTTTAGATTCCGATGCTTCACTTCTGGTTTGCTGTATCCCTTGGACCTTCTTATTGACGATGAAACACAGAAATTGCATCCGAATTAATTACAAAAGGCACAATGCCGACATAAGTACAAGAGGACTGACACCCTAACTTTCTATGATTTGAACCTCTCCAGGGAGTCCAGTTTAAGATTCCGATGCTCCACTTCAGGTTTACTGTACCCCTTGGACCTTCTTATTGACGTTGAAACACGGAAATTTCATCTGAATTTAATACAAAAGTCACAATGCCGACTTAAGTACAAGAGGACTGACACTCTCACTTTCTATCATATGAACCTCTCCTGTGAGTCCAATTATAGATTCTGATGCTTCACTTCAGGTTTACTGTATCCCTTGGGCCTTCCTATTGACGATGAAACACAGAAATTGCATCCCAATTTAATTCCAATGTCACAACGCCGTATAAGTACAAGAGGACTGACACTCTCACTTTCTATGATATGAACCTCTCTTGTGAGTCCAGTTTTATGTTCCGATGCTTCACTTCAGGTTTACTGTATCCCTTGGACATTTTTATTGACGATGAAACACAGAAATTGCATCCGAATTAAATACAAAAGGCGCAATGCCGACTTAAGTACAAGAGGACTGACACTCTCACTTTATATGATATGAACCTCTCCTGTGAGTCCTGTTTTAGATTCCGATGTTTCACTTCAGGTTTACTGTATCCCTTGGACCTTCTTATTGACGATGAAACATAGAAATTACATCCGAATTTAATACAAAAGTCACAATGCCGACTTAAGTACAAGAGGACTGACACTCTCACTTTCTACGATATGAACCTCTCCTGTGAGTCCAGTTTTAGATTCCGATGCTTCACTTCAGGTTTACTGTATCACTTGGACCTTCTTATTGACGATGAAACACAGAAATTGCATCCGAATTTAATACAAAATTCACAATGCCGAATTAAGTACAAGAGGACTGACACTCTCACTTTCTATGATATGAACCTCTCCTGTGAGTCCAGTTTTAGATTCCGATGCTTCACTTCAGGTTTACTGTATCCCTTGGACCTTTTTATTGACGATGAAACACAGATATTGCATCCGAATTTCATACAAAAGGCGCAATGCCGACTTAAGTACAAGAGGACTGACACTCTGACGTTCTATGATATAAACCTCTCCTGTGAGTCCAGTTTTAGATTCCGATGCTTCACCTTAGGTTTACTGTATCCCTTGGACCTTCCTTTTGACGATGAAACACAGAAATTGCATCCCAATTTAATACAAAAGTCACAACGCCGATTTAAGTACAAGAGGACTGACACTCTCACTTTCTATGATATGAACCTCTCCTATGAGTCCAGTTTTAGATTCCGATGCTTCACTTCAGGTTTACTGTAAATCTTGGACCTTCTGATTGACGATGAAACACAGAAACTGCATCCGAATTTAATACAAAAGGCACAATGCCGACTTAAGTACAAGAGGACTGACACCTTCACTTTCTATGATATGAACCTCTCCTGTGAGTCCACTTTTAGATTCCGATGCTTCACTTCAAGTTTACTGTATACTTTGAACCTTCTTATTGACGATGGAACATAGAAATTGCATCCGAATTTTATACAAAAGGCACAATGCCGACATAAGTAGAAGAGTACTGACACCCTAACTTTCTGTGATTTGAACCTCTCCTGTGAGTCCAGTTTTAGATTCCGATGCTTCACTTCTGGTTTCCTGTATCCCTTGGACCTTCTTATTGACGATGAAACACAGAAATTGCATCCGAATTTAATACAAAAGGCACAATGCCGACATAAGTACAAGAGGACTGACACTCTAACTTTTTATGATTTGAACCTCTCCAGTGAGTCCAGTTTAAGATTCCGATGCTTCACTTCAGGTTTACTGTATCCCTTGGACCTTCTTATTGACGTTGAAACACGGAAATTTCATCTGAATTTAATACAAAAGTCACAATGCCGACTTAAGTACAAGAGGACTGACACTCTCACTTTCTATGATATGAACCTCTCCTGTGAGTCCAGTTTTAGATTCCGCAGCTTCACTTCAGGTTTACTGTATCCCTTGGGCCTTCCTATTGACGATGAAACACAGAAATTGCATCCCAATTTAATACAAAAGTCACAACGCCGATATAAGTACAAGAGGACTGACACTCTCACTTTCTATGATATGAACCTCTCCTGTGAGTCCAGTTTTAGATTCCGATGCTTCACTTCAGGTTTACTGTATCCCTTGGACATTTTTATTGACGATGGAACATAGAAATTGCATCCGAATCTTATACAAAAGGCACAATGCCGACATAAGTAGAAGAGTACTGACAACCTAACATTCTGTGATTTGAACCTCTCCTGTGAGTCCAGTTTTAGATTCCGATGCTTCACTTCTGGTTTGCTGTATCCCTTGGACCTTCTTATTGACGATGAAACACAGAAATTGCATCCGAATTTAATACTAAAGGCACAATGCCGACATAAGTACAAGAGGACTGACACCCTAACTTTCTATGATTTGAACCTCTCCAGGGAGTCCAGTTTAAGATTCCGATGCTTCACTTCAGGTTTACTGTACCCCTTGGACCTTCTTATTGACGTTGAAACACGGAAATTTCATCTGAATTTAATACAAAAGTCACAATGCCGACTTAAGTACAAGAGGACTGACACTCTCACTTTCTATGATATGAACCTCTCCTGTGAGTCCAGTTTTAGATTCCGATGCTTCACTTCAGGTTTACTGTATCCCTTGGGCCTTCCTATTGACGATACAACACAGAAATTGCATCCCAATTTAATACAAAAGTCACAACGCCGATATAAGTACAAGAGGACTGACACTCTCACTTTCTATGATATGAACCTCTCCTGTGAGTCCAGTTTTAGATTCCGATGCTTCACTTCAGGTATACTGTATCCCGTGGACATTTTTATTGACGATGAAACACAGAAATTGTATCCGAATTTAATACAAAAGGCGCAATGCCGACTTAAGTACAAGAGGACTGACACTCTCACTTTCAATGATATGAACTTCTCCAGTGAGTCCTGTTTTAGATTCCGATGTTTCACTTCAGGTTTACTGTATCCCTTGGACCTTCTTATTGACGATGAAACACAGAAATTACATCCGAATTTAATACAAAAGTCACAATGCCGACTTAAGTACAAGAGGACAGACACTCTTACTTTCTACGATATGAACCTCTCCTGTGAGTCCAGTTTTAGATTCCGATGCTTCATTTCAGGTTTACTGTATCCTTTGGACCATCTTATTGACGATAAAACACAGAAATTGCATCCGAATTTAATACAAAAGGCACAATGTCGACTTAAGTACAAGAGGACTGACACTCTCACTTTCTATGATATGAATCTCTCCTGTGAATCCAGTTTTAGATTCCGATGCTTCACTTCAGGTTTACTGTATCACTTGGACCTTCTTATTGACGATGAAACACAGAAATTGCATCCGAATTTAATACAAAATTCACAATGCCGATTTAAGTACAAGAGGACTGACACTCTCACTTTCTATGATATGAACCTCTCCTGTGAGTCCAGTTTTAGATTCCGATGCTTCACTTCAGGTTTACTGTATCCCTTGGACCTTTTTATAGACGATGAAACACAGATATTGCATCCGAATTTAATACAAAAGGCGCAATGCCGACTTAAGTACAAGAGGACTGACACTCTCAGTTTCTATGATATGAACCTCTCCTGTGAGTCGAGTTTTAGATTCCAATGCTTCACTTCAGGTTTAGTGTATCCCTTGGACCTTCCTTTTGACGATGAAACACAGAAATTGCATCCCAATTTAATACAAAAGTCACAACGCCGATTTAAGTACAAGAGGACTGACACTCTCACTTTCTATGATATGAACCTCTCCTGTGAGTCCAGTTTTAGATTCCGATGTGTCACTTCAGGTTTACTGTATCCCTTGGACCTTTTTATTGTCGATGAAACACAGAAATTGCATCCGAATTTAATACAAAAGGCACAATGCCGACTTAAGTACAAGTGGACTGACACTCTCACTTTCTGTGATATGAACCTCTCCTGTGAGTCCAGTTTTAGATTCCGATGCTTCACTTCAGGTTTACTGTATACTTTGAACCTTCTTAGTGACGATGGAACATAGAAATTGCATCCGAATTTTATACAAAAGGCACAATGCCGACATAAGTAGAAGAGTACTGACACCCTAACTTTCTGTGATTTGAACCTCTCCTGTGAGTCCAGTTTTAGGTTCCGATGCTTCACTTCTGGATTCCTGTATCCCTTGGACCGTCTTATTGACGATGAAACACAGAAATTGCATCCGAATTTAATACAAAAGGCACAATGCCGACATAAGTACAAGAGGACTGACACTCAAACATTCTATGATTTGAACCTCTCCAGTGAGTCCAGTTTAAGATTCCGATGCTCCACTTCAGGTCTACTGTATCCCTTCGACCTTCTTATTGACTATGAAACACAGAAATTGCATCCGAATTAAATACAAAGGTCACAATGCCGACTTAAGTACAAGAGGACTGACACTCTCACTTCCTATGATATGAACCTCTCCTGTGAGTCCAGTTTTAGATTCCGATGCTTCACTTTAGCTTTACTGTATCCCTTGGACCTTCGTATTGACGATGAAACACAGAAGTTGCATCCGAATTTAATACAAAAGGCACAATGCCGACTTAAGTACAAGAGGACTGACAATCTCACTTTCTATGATATGAACCTCTCCTGTGAATCCAGTTTTAGATTCCGATGCTTCACTTCAGGTTTACTGTATCACTTGGACCTTCTTATTGACGATGAAACACAGAAATTGCATCCGAATTTAATACAAAATTCACAATGCCTACTTAAGTACAAGAGGACTGACACTCTCACTTTCTATGATATGAACCTCTCCTGTGAGTCCAGTTTTAGATTCCGATGCGACACTTCAGGTTTACTGTATCCCTTGGACCTTCTTATTGACGATGAAATACAGAAATTGCATCCGAATTAAATACAAAAGTCACAATGCCGACTTAAGTACAAGAGGACTGACACCCTCTCCTTTTATGATATGAACCTCTCCTGTGAGTCCAGTTTTAGATTCCGATGCTTCACTTCAGGTTTACTGTATCCCTTGGACCTTCCTTTTGACGAAGAAACAGAGAAATTGCATCCCAATTTAATACAAAAGTCACAACGCCGATTTAAGTACAAGAGGACTGACACTCTCACTTTCTATGATATGAACCTCTCCTGTGAGTCCAGTTTTAGATTCCGATGCGTCACTTCAGGTTTACTGTATCCCTTGGACCTTCTTATTGACGATGAAATACAGAAATTGCATCCGAATTTAATACAAAAGTCACAATGCCGACTTAAGTAAAAGAGGACTGACACTCTCACTTTCTATGATATGAACCTCTCCTGTGAGTCCAGTTTTAGATTCCGATGCTTCACTTCAGGTTTACTGTATCCCTTGGTCCTTCTTATTGACGATTAAACACAGAAATTGCATCCGAATTTAATACAAAAGGCACAATGCCGACTTAAGTCCAAGAGGACTGACACTCTCACTTTCTATGATATGAACTTATCCTGTGAGTCCAGTTTTAGATTCCGTTTCTTCACTTCAGGTTTACTGTATCCCTTGGACCTTCTTATTGACGATGAAACACAGAAATTGCATCCGAATTTAATACAAAAGGCACAATGCCGACTTAAGTACAAGAGGACTGACACTCTCACTTTCTATGATATGAACCTCTCCTGTGAGTCCAGTTTTAGATTCCGATGATTCAATTCAGGTTTACTGCATTCCTTGACCTTCTTATTGACGATGAAACACAGAAATTGCATCCGAATTTAATACAAAAGTCTCAATGCCGAATTAAGTACAAAAGGACTGACACTCTCACTTTCTGTGATATGAACCTCTCCTGTGACTCCAGTTTTAGATTCCGATGCTTCACTTCAGGTTTACTTTATCCCTTGGACCTTCCTTTTGACGATGAAACACAGAAATTGCATCCCAATCTAATACAAAAGGCACAATGCCGACTTATGTACAAGAGGACTGACACTCTCACTTTCTATGATATGAACCTATCCTGTGAGTCCAGTTTTAGATTCCGTTTCTTCACTTCAGGTTTACTGTATCCCTTGGACCTTTTTATTGACGATGAAACACAGAAATTGTATCCGAATTTAATTCAAAAGGCACAATGCCGACTTAAGTACAAGAGGACTGACACTCTCACTTTCTATGATATGAACTTCTCCTATGATTCCAGATTTAGAATCCGATGCCTCACTTCAGGTTTACTGTAAACCTCGGACCTTCTTATTGACGATGAAACACAGAAACTGCATCTGAATTTAATACAAAAGGCACAATGCCGACTTAAGTACAAGAGGACTGACACTCTCACTTTCTATGATACGAACCTCTCCTGTGAGTCCCGTTTTAGATTCCGATGCTTCACTTCAGGTTTACTGTATACTTTGAACCTTCTTATTGACGATGGAACATAGAAATTGCATCCGAATTTTATACAAAAGGCACAATGCCGACTTAAGTAGAAGAGTACTGACAACCTAACTTTCTGTGATTTGAACCTCTCCTGTGAGTCCAGTTTTAGATTCCGATGCTTCACTTCTGGTTTGCTGTATCCCTTGGACCTTCTTATTGACGATGAAACACAGAAATTGCATCCGAATTTAATACAAAAGGCACAATGCCGACATAAGTACAAGAGGACTGACACCCTAATTTTCTATGATTTGAACCTCTCCAGGGAGTCCAGTTTAAGATTCCGATGCTCCACTTCAGGTTTACTGTACCCCTTGGACCTTCTTATTGACGTTGAAACACGGAAATTTCATCTGAATTTAATACAAAAGTCACAATGCCGACTTAAGTACAAGAGGACTGACACTCTCACTTTCTATCATATGAACCTCTCCTGTGAGTCCAATTATAGATTCTGATGCTTCACTTCAGGTTTACTGTATCCCTTGGGCCTTCCTATTGACGATGAAACACAGAAATTGCATCCCAATTTAATTCCAAAGTCACAACGCCGATATAAGTACAAGAGGACTGACACTCTCACTTTCTATGATATGAACCTCTCCTGTGAGTCCAGTTTTATATTCCGATGCTTCACTTCAGGTTTACTGTATCCCTTGGACATTTTTATTGACGATGAAACACAGAAATTGCATCCGAATTAAATACAAAAGGCGCAATGCCGACTTAAGTACAAGAGGACTGACACTCTGACTTTCTATGATATGAACCTCTCCTGTGAGTCCTGTTTTAGATTCCGATGTTTCACTTCAGGTTTACTGTATCCCTTGGACCTTCTTATTGACGATGAAACATAGAAATTACATCCGAATTTAATACAAAAGTCACAATGCCGACTTAAGTACAAGAGGACTGACACTCTCACTTTCTACGATATGAACCTCTCCTGTGAGTCCAGTTTTAGATTCCGATGCTTCACTTCAGGTTTACTGTATCACTTGGACCTTCTTATTGACGATGAAACACAGAAATTGCATCCGAATTTAATACAAAATTCACAATGCCGAATTAAGTACAAGAGGACTGACACTCTCACTTTCTATGATATGAACCTCTCCTGTGAGTCCAGTTTTAGATTCCGATGCTTCACTTCAGGTTTACTGTATCCCTTGGACCTTTTTATTGACGATGAAACACAGATATTGCATCCGAATTTCATACAAAAGGCGCAATGCCGACTTAAGTACAAGAGGACTGACACTCTGACGTTCTATGATATAAACCTCTCCTGTGAGTCCAGTTTTAGATTCCGATGCTTCACTTCAGGTTTACTGTATCCCTTGGACCTTCCTTTTGACGATGAAACACAGAAATTGCATCCCAATTTAATACAAAAGTCACAACGCCGATTTAAGTACAAGAGGACTGACACTCTCACTTTCTATGATATGAACCTCTCCTATGAGTCCAGTTTTAGATTCCGATGCTTCACTTCAGGTTTACTGTAAATCTTGGACCTTCTGATTGACGATGAAACACAGAAACTGCATCCGAATTTAATACAAAAGGCACAATGCCGACTTAAGTACAAGAGGACTGACACCTTCACTTTCTATGATATGAACCTCTCCTGTGAGTCCACTTTTAGATTTCGATGCTTCACTTCATGTTTACTGTATACTTTGAACCTTCTTATTGACGATGGAACATAGAAATTGCATCCGAATTTTATACAAAAGGCACAATGCCGACATAAGTAGAAGAGTACTGACACCCTAACTTTCTGTGATTTGAACCTCTCCTGTGAGTCCAGTTTTAGATTCCGATGCTTCACTTCTGGTTTCCTGTATCCCTTGGACCTTCTTATTGACGATGAAACACAGAAATTGCATCCGAATTTAATACAAAAGGCACAATGCCGACATAAGTACAAGAGGACTGACACTCTAACTTTTTATGATTTGAACCTCTCCAGTGAGTCCAGTTTAAGATTCCGATTCTTCACTTCAGGTTTACTGTATCCCTTGGACCTTCTTATTGACGTTGCAACACGGAAATTTCATCTGAATTTAATACAAAAGTCACAATGCCGACTTAAGTAGAAGAGGACTGACACTCTCACTTTCTATGATATGAACCTCTCCTGTGAGTCCAGTTTTAGATTCCGCAGCTTCACTTCAGGTTTACTGTATCCCTTGGGCCTTCCTATTGACGATGAAACACAGAAATTGCATCCCATTTTAATACAAAAGTCACAACGCCGATATAAGTACAAGAGGACTGACACTCTCACTTTCTATGATATGAACCTCTCCTGTGAGTCCAGTTTTAGATTCCGATGCTTCACTTCAGGTTTACTGTATCCCTTGGACATTTTTATTGACGATGGAACATAGAAATTGCATCCGAATCTTATACAAAAGGCACAATGCCGACATAAGTAGAAGAGTACTGACAACCTAACATTCTGTGATTTGAACCTCTCCTGTGAGTCCAGTTTTAGATTCCGATGCTTCACTTCTGGTTTGCTGTATCCCTTGGACCTTCTTATTGACGATGAAACACAGAAATTGCATCCGAATTTAATACTAAAGGCACAATGCCGTCATAAGTACAAGAGGACTGACACCCTAACTTTCTATGATTTGAACCTCTCCAGGGAGTCCAGTTTAAGATTCCGATGCTTCACTTCAGGTTTACTGTACCCCTTGGACCTTCTTATTGACGTTGAAACACGGAAATTTCATCTGAATTTAATACAAAAGTCACAATGCCGACTTAAGTACAAGAGGACTGACACTCTCACTTTCTATGATATGAACCTCTCCTGTGAGTCCAGTTTTAGATTCCGATGCTTCACTTCAGGTTTACTGTATCCCTTGGGCCTTCCTATTGACGATGAAACACAGAAATTGCATCCCAATTTAATACAAAAGTCACAACGCCGATATAAGTACAAGAGGACTGACACTCTCACTTTCTATGATATGAACCTCTCCTGTGAGTCCAGTTTTAGATTCCGATGCTTAACTTCAGGTATACTGTATCCCGTGGACATTTTTATTGACGATGAAACACAGAAATTGTATCCGAATTTAATACAAAAGGCGCAATGCCGACTTAAGTACAAGAGGACTGACACTCTCACTTTCTATGATATGAACCTCTCCTGTGAGTCCTGTTTTAGATTCCGATGTTTCACTTCAGGTTTACTGTATCCCTTGGACCTTCTTATTGACGATGAAACACAGAAATTACATCCGAATTTAATACAAAAGTCACAATGCCGACTTAAGTACAAGAGGACTGACACTCTTACTTTCTACGATATGAACCTCTCCTGTGAGTCCAGTTTTAGATTCCGATGCTTCATTTCAGGTTTACTGTATCCTTTGGACCATCTTATTGACGATAAAACACAGAAATTGCATCCGAATTTAATACAAAAGGCACAATGTCGACTTAAGTACAAGAGGACTGACACTCTCACTTTCTATGATATGAATCTCTCCTGTGAATCCAGTTTTAGATTCCGATGCTTCACTTCAGGTTTACTGTATCACTTGGACCTTCTTATTGACGATGAAACACAGAAATTGCATCCGAATTTAATACAAAATTCACAATGCCGATTTAAGTACAAGAGGACTGACACTCTCACTTTCTATGATATGAACCTCTCCTGTGAGTCCAGTTTTAGATTCCGATGCTTCACTTCAGGTTTACTGTATCCCTTGGACCTTTTTATTGACGATGAAACACAGATATTGCATCCGAATTTAATACAAAAGGCGCAATGCCGACTTAAGTACAAGAGGACTGACACTCTCACTTTCTATGATATGAACCTCTCCTGTGAGTCGAGTTTTAGATTCCAATGCTTCACTTCAGGTTTAGTGTATCCCTTGGACCTTCCTTTTGACGATGAAACACAGAAATTGCATCCCAATTTAATACAAAAGTCACAACGCCGATTTAAGTACAAGAGGACTGACACTCTCACTTTCTATGATATGAACCTCTCCTGTGAGTCCAGTTTTAGATTCCGATGTGTCACTTCAGGTTTACTGTATCCCTTGGACCTTTTTATTGTCGATGAAACACAGAAATTGCATCCGAATTTAATACAAAAGGCACAATGCCGACTTAAGTACAAGAGGACTGACACTCTCACTTTCTATGATATGAACCTCTCCTATGATTCCAGTTTTAGATTCCGATGCCTCACTTCAGGTTTACTGTAAACCTTGGACCTTCTTATTGACGATGAAACACAGAAACTGCATCCGAATTTAATACAAAAGGCACAATGCCGACTTAAGTACAAGAGGACTGACACTCTCACTTTCTGTGATATGAACCTCTCCTGTGAGTCCAGTTTTAGATTCCGATGCTTCACTTCAGGTTTACTGTATACTTTGAACCTTCTTAGTGACGATGGAACATAGAAATTGCATCCGAATTTTATACAAAAGGCACAATGCCGACATAAGTAGAAGAGTACTGACACCCTAAATTTCTGTGATTTGAACCTCTCCTGTGAGTCCAGTTTTAGGTTCCGATGCTTCACTTCTGGATTCCTGTATCCCTTGGACCGTCTTATTGACGATGAAACACAGAAATTGCATCCGAATTTAATACAAAAGGCACAATGCCGACATAAGTACAAGAGGACTGACACTCAAACTTTCTATGATTTGAACCTCTCCAGTGAGTCCAGTTTAAGATTCCGATGCTTCACTTCAGGTCTACTGTATCCCTTCGACCTTCTTATTGACTATGAAACACAGAAATTGCATCCGAATTAAATACAAAGGTCACAATGCCGACTTAAGTACAAGAGGACTGACACTCTCACTTCCTATGATATGAACCTCTCCTGTGAGTCCAGTTTTAGATTCCGATGCTTCACTTTAGCTTTACTGTATCCCTTGGACCTTCGTATTGACGATGAAACACAGAAGTTGCATCCGAATTTAATACAAAAGGCACAATGCCGACTTAAGTACAAGAGGACTGACAATCTCACTTTCTATGATATGAACCTCTCCTGTGAATCCAGTTTTAGATTCCGATGCTTCACTTCAGGTTTACTGTATCACTTGGACCTTCTTATTGACGATGAAACACAGAAATTGCATCCGAATTTAATACAAAATTCACAATGCCTACTTAAATACAAGAGGACTGACACTCTCACTTTCTATGATATGAACCTCTCCTGTGAGTCCAGTTTTAGATTCCGATGCGTCACTTCAGGTTTACTGTATCCCTTGGACCTTCTTATTGACGATGAAATACAGAAATTGCATCCGAATTAAATACAAAAGTCACAATGCCGACTTAAGTACAAGAGGACTGACACTCTCTCCTTCTATGATATGAACCTCTCCTGTGAGTCCAGTTTTAGATTCCGATGCTTCACTTCAGGTTTACTGTATCCCTTGGACCTTCCTTTTGACGAAGAAACAGAGAAATTGCATCCCAATTTAATACAAAAGTCACAACGCCGATTTAAGTACAAGAGGACTGACACTCTCACTTTCTATGATATGAACCTCTCCTGTGAGTCCAGTTTTAGATTCCGTTGTTTCACTTCAGGTTTACTGTATCCCTTGGACCTTTTTATTGACGATGAAACACAGAAATTGCATCCAAATTTAATACAAAAGGCACAATGCCGACTTAAGTACAAGAGGACTGACACTCTCACTTTCTATGATATGAACCTCTCCTATGAGTCCAGTTTTAGATTCCGATGCTTCACTTCAGGTTTACTGTAAATCTTGGACCATCTGATTGACGATGAAACACAGAAACTGCATCCGAATTTAATACAAAAGGCACAATGCCGACTTAAGTACAAGAGGACTGACACCTTCACTTTCTATGATATGAACCTCTCCTGTGAGTCCACTTTTAGATTCCGATGCTTCACTTCAGGTTTACTGTATACTTTGAACCTTCTTATTGACGATGGAACATAGAAATTGCATCCGAATTGTATACAAAAGGCACAATGCCGACATAAGTAGAAGAGGACTGACATCCTAACTTTCTGTGATTTTAACCTCTCCTGTGAGTCCAGTTTTAGATTCCGATGCTTCACTTCTGGTTTCCTGTATCCCTTGGACCTTCTTATTGACGATGAAACACAGAAATTGCATCCGAATTTAATACAAAAGGCACAATGCCGACATAAGTACAAGAGGACTGACACTCTAACTTTCTATGATTTGAACCTCTCCAGTGAGTCCAGTTTAAGATTCCGATGCTTCACTTCAGGTTTACTGTATCCCTTGGACCTTCTTATTGACGTTGAAACACGGAAATTTCATCTGAATTTAATACAAAAGTCACAACGCCGACTTAAGTACAAGAGGACTGACACTCTCACTTTCTATGATATGAACCTCTCCTGTGAGTCCAGTTTTTGATTCCGATGCTTCACTTCATGTTTACTGTATCCCTTGGGCCTTCCTATTGACGATGAAACACAGAAATTGCATCCCAATTTAATACAAAAGTCACAACGCCGATATAAGTACAAAAGGACTGACACTCTCACTTTCTATGATATGAACCTCTCCTGTGGGTCCAGTTTTAGCTTCCGATGCTTCACTTCAGGTTTACTGTATCCCTTGGACATTTTTATTGACGATGAAACACAGAAATTGCATCCGAATTTAATACAAAAGGCGCAATGCCGACTTAAGTACAAGAGGACTGACACTCTCACTTTCTATGATATGAACCTCTCCTGTGAGTCCTGTTTTAGATTCCGATGCTTCACTTCAGGTTTACTGTATCCCTTCGACCTTCTTATTGACTATGAAACACAGAAATTGCATCCCAATTCAATACAAAAGTCACAACGCCGATTTAGGTACAAGAGGACTGACACTCTCACTTTCTATGATATGAACCTCTCCTGTGAGTCCAGTTTTAGATTCGTATGCTTCACTTCAGGTTTACTGTATCCCTTGGACCTTTTTATTGACGATGAAACACAGATATTGCATCCGAATTTAATACAAAGGGCGCAATGCCGACTTAAGTACAAGAGGACTGACACTCTCACTTTCTATGATATGAACCTATCCTGTGAGTCCAATTTTAGATTCCGATGCTTTACTTCAGGTTTACTGTATCCCTTGGACCTTTTTATTGACGATGAAACACAGATATTGCATCCGAATTTAATACAAAAGGCGCAATGCCGACTTAAGTACAGGAGGACTGACACTCTCACTTTCTATGACATGAACCTCTCCTGTGAGTCCTGTTTTAGATTCCGATGCTTCACTTCAGGTTTACTGTATCCCTTCGACCTTCTTATTGACGATGAAACACAGAAATTGCATTAGAATTTAATACAAAAGTCACAATGCCGACTTAAGTACAAGAGGACAGTCACTCTCATTTCCTACGATATGAACCTCTCCTGTGAGTCCAGTTTTAGATTCCGATGCTTCACTTCATGTTTACTGTATCCCTTGGACATTCTTATTGACGAAGAAACACAGAAATTGCATCCGAATTTAATACAGAAGTCACAATTCCGACTTAAGTACAAGAGGACTGACACTCTCACTTTCTATGATATGAACCTCTCCTGTGAGTCCAGTTTTAGATTCCGATGCTTCACTTCAGGTTTACTGTATCCCTTCGACCTTCTTATTGACTATGAAACTCAGAAATTGCATCCGAATTAAAAACAAAAGTCACAATGCCGACTTAAGTACAAGAGGACTGACACTCTCACTTCCTATGATATGAACCTCTCCTGTGAGTCCAGTTTTAGATTCCGATGCTTCACTTTAGCTTTACTGTATCCCTTGGACCTTCGTATTGACGATGAAACACAGAAGTTGCATCCGAATTTAATACAAAAGGCACAATGCCGACTTACGTACAAGAGGACTGACAAACTCACTTTCTATGATATGAACCTCTCCTGTGAATCCAGTTTTAGATTCCGATGCTTCACTTCAGGTTTACTCTATAACTTGGACCTTCTTATTGACGATGAAACACAGAAATTGCATCCGAATTTAATACAAAATTCACAATGCCTACTTAAGTACAAGAGGACTGACACTCTCACTTTCTATGATATGAACCTCTCCTGTGGGTCCAGTTTTAGATTCCGATGCGTCACTTCAGGTTTACTGTATCCCTTGGACCTTCTTATTGACGATGAAACACAGAAATTGCATCCGAATTTAATACAAAATTCACAATGCCGACTGAAGTACAAGAGGACTGACACTCTCACTTTCTATGATATGAACCTCTCCTGTGAGTCCAGTTTTAGATTCCGATGCGTCACTTCAGGTTTACTGTATCCCTTGGACCTTTTTATTGACGATGAACCACAGAAATTGCATCCGAATTTAGTACAAAAGCGCAATGCCGACTTAAGTACAAGAGGACTGACACTCTCACTTTCTATGATATGAACCTCTCCTGTGAGTCCAGTTTTAGATTCCGATGCTTCACTTCAGGTTTACTGTATCCCTTCGACCTTCTTATTGACGATGAAACACAGAAATTGCATCCGAATTTAATACAAAAGTCACAATGCCGACTTAAGTACAAGAGGACTGACACTCTCATTTCCTATGATATGAACCTCTCCTGTGAGTCCAGTTTTAGATTCCGATGCTTCACTTCAGGTTTTCTTTATCCCTTGGACCTTCTTATTGACGATGAAACACAGAAATTGCATCCGAATTTAATACAGAAGTCACAATGCCGACTTAAGTAAAAGAGGACTGACACTCTCACTCACTATGATATGAACCACCCCTGTGAGTCCAGTTTTAGATTCCGATGCTTCACTTCAGGTTTACTGTATCCCTTGGACTTTCTTATTGACGATGAAACAAAGAAATTGCATCCGAATTTAATACAAAAGTCACAATGCCGACTTAAGTACAAGAGGACTGACACTCTCACTCTCTGTGATATGAACCTATCATGTGAGTCCAGTTTTAGATTCTGATGCTTCACTTCAGGTTTACTTTATCCCTTGGACCTTCCTTTTGACGATGAAACACAGAAATTGCATCCCAATTTAATACAAAAGTCACAACGCCGATTTAAGTACAAGAGGACTGACACTCTCACGTTCTATGATATGAACCTCTCCTGTGAGTCCAGTTTTAGACTCCGATGCTTGACTTCAGGTTTACTGTATCCCTTGGACCATTTTATGGACGATGAAACACAGAAATTGCATCCGAATTTAAAACAAAAGTCACAATGCCGACTTAAGTATTAGAGGACTGATACTCTCACTTTCTATGATATGAACCTCTCCTGTGAGTCCTGTTTTAGATTCCGATGCTTCACTTCTGCTTTACTGTACCTTTCGACCTTCTTATTGACGATGAAACACAGAAGTTGCATCCGAATTAAATTCAAAATTCACAATGCCGACTTAAGTACAAGAGGACTGACACTCTCACTTTCTATGATATGAACCTCTCCTGTGAATCCAGTTTTAGTTTCCAATGCTTCACTTCAGGTTTACTGTATCCCTTGGACCTTCTTATTGACGATGAAACACAGAAATAGCATCCCAATTTAATACAAAAGGCACAATGCCGACTTAAGTACAAGAAGACTGACACTCTCACTTTCTATGATATGAACCTCTCCTATGAGTCCAGTTTTAGATTCTGATGCTTCACTTCAGATTTACTGTATACCTTGGACCTTCTTATAGACGATGAAACACAGAAATTGCATCCGAATTTAATACAAAAGGCACAATGCCGACTTTAGTACAAGAGGACTGACACTCTAACGTTCTATGATATGAACCTCTCCTGTGAGTCCAGTTTTAGGTCCCGATGCTTCAAATCAGGTTTACTGTATCCCTTGGACCTTCCTATTGACGATGTAACACAGAAATTGCATCCCAATTTAATACAAAAGTCACAACGCCGATTTAAGTACAAGAGGACAGACACTCTCACGTTCTATGATATGAACCTCTCCTGTGAGTCCAGTTTTAGATTCCGATGCTTGACTTCAGGTTTACTGTATCCCTTGGACCTTTTTATGGACGATGAAACACAGAAATTGCATCCGAATTTAATACAAAAGGCACAATGCCGACTTAAGTACAAGAGGACTGACACTCTCACTTTCTATGATATGAACATCTCCTGTGAGTCCTGTTTTAGATTCCGATGCTTCACTTCAGCTTTACTGTATCCCTTCGACCTTCTTATTGACGATGAAACACAGATGTTGCATCCGAATTAAATTCAAAATTCACAATGCCGACTTAAGTACAAGAGGACTGACACTCTCACTTTCTATGAGATGAACCTCTCCTGTGAATCCAGTTTTAGTTTCCAATGCTTCACTTCAGGTTTACTGTTTCCGTAGGACCTTCTTATTGACGATGAAACACAGAAATTGCATCCCAATTTAATACAAAAGGCACAATGCCGACTTGAGTACAAGAGACTGACACTCTCACTTTCTATGATATGAACCTCTCCTATGAGTCCAGTTTTAGATTCTGATGCCTCACTTCAGGTTTACTGTATACCTTGGACCTTCTTATTGACGATGAAACACAGAAATTGCATCCGAATTTAATACAAATGGCACAATGCCGACTTAAGTACAAGAGGACTGACACTCTCACTTTCTATGATATGAACCTCTCCTGTGAGTCCAGTTTTAGATTCCGATGCTTCACTTCAGGTTTACTGTATCCCTTGGACCTTCTTTTTGACGATAAAACACAGACATTGCATCCGAATTTATTACAAAAGGCACAATGCCGACCTAAGTACAAGAAGACTGACACTCTCACTTTCTAAGATATGAACCACTCCTGTGAGTCCAGTTTTAGATTCCTATGCTTTACTTCAGGTTTACTGTACCCCTTCGACCTACTTATTGACGATGAAACACAGAAACTGCATCCGAATTTAATACAAAAGGCACAATGCCGACTTAAGTACAAGAATACTGACACTCTCACTTTCTATGTTATGAACCTCTCCTATGAGTCCAGTTTTAGATTCTGATGCTTCACTTCAGGTTTACTGTATACCTTGGACCTTCTTATTGACGATGAAACACAGTAATTGCATCCGAATTTAATACAAATGGCACAATGCCGACTTAAGTACAAGAGGACAGACACTCTCACTTTCTATGATATGAACCTCTCCTGTGAGTCCAGTTTTAGATTCCGATGCTTCACTTCAGGTTTACTGTATCCCTTGGACCTTCTTATTGACGATGAAACACAGAAATTGCATCCGAATTTATTACAAAAGGCGCAATGCCGACTTAAGTACAAGAGGACAGACACTCTCACTTACTATGATATGAACCTCTCCTGTGAGTCCAGTTTTAGATTCCGATGCTTCACTTCAGGTTTACTGTATTCCTTGACCTTCTTATTGACGATGAAACACAGAAATTGCATCCGAATTTAATACAAAAGTCACAATGCCGACTTAAGTAAAAGAGGACTGACACTCTCACTCACTATGATATGAACCTCCCCTGTGAGTCCAGTTTTAGATTCCGATGCTTCACTTCAGGTTTACTGTATCCCTTGGACCTTCTTATTGACGATGAAACAAAGAAATTGCATCCGAATTTAATACAAAAGTCACAATGCCGACTTAAGTACAAGAGGACTGACACTCTCACTTTCTGTGATATGAACCTATCCTGTGAGTCCAGTTTTAGATTCTGATGCTTCACTTCAGGTTTACTTTATCCCTTGGACCTTCCTTTTGACGATGAAACATAGAAATTGCATCCCAATTTAATACAAAAGTCACAACGCCGATTTAAGTACAAGAGGACTGACACTCTCACGTTCTATGATATGAACCTCTCCTGTGAGTCCAGTTTTAGATTCCGATGCTTGACTTCAGGTTTATTGTATCCCTTGGACCATTTTATGGACGATGAAACACAGAAATTGCATCCCAATTTAATACAAAAGGCACAATGAAGACTTAAGTACAAGAGGACTGACACTCTCACTTTCTATGATATGAACCTCTCCTGTGAGTCCTGTTTTAGATTCCGATGCTTCACTTCAGGTTTACTGTATAACCTGGACCTTCTTATTGACGATGAAACACAGAAATTGCATCCGAATTTAATACAAATGGCACAATGCCGACTTAAGTACAAGAGGACTGACACTCTCACTTTCTATTATATGAACCTCTCCTGTGAGTCCAGTTTTAGATTCCGATGCTTCACTTCAGGTTTACTGTATCCCTTGGACCTTCTTATTGACGATGAAACACAGAAATTGCATCCGAATTTATTACAAAAAGCACAATGCCGGCTTAAGTACAAGATGACTGACACTCTCACTTTCTAAGATATGAACCAATCCTGTGAGTCCAGTTTTAGATTCCTATGCTTTACTTCAGGTTTACTGTACCCCTTGGACCTTCTTATTGACGATGAAACACAGAAACTGCATCCGAATTTAATACAAAAGGCACAATGCCGACTTAAGTACAAGAGGACTGACACTCTAACGTTCTATGATATGAACCTCTCCTGTGAGTCCAGTTTTAGGTTCAGATGCTTCAATTCAGGTTTACTGTAAACCTTGGGCCTTCTTATTGACGATGAAACACAGAAACTGCAAACTAATTTAATACAAAAGTCACAATGCCGACTTAAGTACAAGAGGACTGACACTCTCACTTTCTATGATATGAACCTCTCCTGTGAATTCAGTTTTACATTCCGATCCTTCACCTCAGGTTTACTGTATCCCTTGGACCTTCTTATTGACGATGACACACAGAAATACCATCCGAATTTAATACAAAAGTCACAATGCCGGCTTAAGTACAAGAGGACTGACACTCTCACCTTCTATGTTATGAACCTCTCCTGTGAGTCCAGTTTTAGATGCCGATGCTTCACTTCAGGTTTACTGTATCCCTGGTACTTTCTTATTGACGATGAAACACAGAAATTGCATCCGAATTTAATACAAAAGACACAATGCCGACTTAAGTACAAGAGGACTGACACTCTCACCTTCTATGATATGAACATCTCCTGTGAGTCCAGTTTTAGATTCCGATGCTTCACTTCAGGTTTACTGTATCTCTTGGACCTTCCTATTGACGATGTATCACAGAAATTGCATCCCAATTTAATACAAAAGTCACAACGCCGATTTAAGTACAAGAGGACTGACACTTTCACTTTCTATGATATGAACCTCTCCTGTGAGTCAAGTTTTAGATTGTGATGCTTCACCTCAGGTTTACTGTATCCCTTGGACCTATTTATTGACGATGAATCACAGAAATTGCATCCGAATTTAATACAAAAGGCGCAATGCCGACTTAAGTACAAGAGGACTGACACTCTCACTATCTATGATTTGAACCTCTCCTTTGAGTCCTGTTTTAGTTTCCGATGCTTCACTTCAGGTTTACTGTATCCCTTCGACCTTCTTATAGACGATGAAACACAGAAATTGCATCCGACTTTAATACAAAAGTCACAATGCCGACTTAAGTACAAGAGGACTGACACTCTCACTTCCTATGATATGAACCTCTCCTGTGGGTCCAGTTTTAGATTCCGATGCTTCACTGCATGTATACTGGATCCCTTGGACCTTCTTATTGACGATGAATCACAGAAATTGCATCCGAATTTAATACAAAAGTCACAATGCCGACTTAAGTACAAGAGGACTGACAATCTCACTTTCTGTGATATGAACCTATCCTGTGAGTCCAGTTTTAGATTCTGATGCTTCACTTCAGGTTTACTTTATCCCTTGGACCTTCCTTTTGACGATGAAACACAGAAATTGCATCCCAATTTAATACAAAAGTCACAACGCCGATTTAGGTACAAGAGGACTGACACTCTCACGTTCTATGATATGAACCTCTCCTGTGAGTCCAGTTTTAGATTCCGATGCTTGACTTCAGGTTTACTGTATCCCTTGGACCATTTTATGGACGATGAAACACAGAAATTGCATCCCAATTTAATACAAGAGGCACAATGCCGACATAAGTACAAGAGGACAGACACTCTCACTTTCTATGATATGAACCTCTCCTATGAGCCCAGTTTTAGATTCTGATGCCTTACTTCAGGTTTACTGTATACCTTGGACCTTCTTATTGACGATGAAACACAGAAATTGCATCCGAATTTAATACAAACGGCACAATGCCGACTTAAGTACAAGAAGACTGACACTCTCACTTTCTATGATATGAACCTCTCCTGTGAGTCCAGTTTTAGATTCCGATGCTTCACTTCAGGTTTACTGTATCCCTTGGACCTTCTTATTGACGATGAAACACAGAAATTGCATCCGAATTTATTACAAATGGCACAATGCCGACTTAAGTACAAGAAGACTGACACTCTCACTTTCTAAGATATGAACCATTCCTGTGAGTCCAGTTTTAGATTCATATGCTTTACTTCAGGTTTACTGTACCCCTTCGACCTTCTTATTGACGATGAAACACAGAAACTGCATCCGAATTTAATCCAAAAGGCACAATGCCGACTTAAGTACAAGAGGACTGACACTCTAACGTTCTATGATATGAACATCTCCTGTGAGTCCAGTTTTAAGTTCCGATGCTTCAATTCAGGTTTACTGTAAACCTTGGCCTTCTTATTGACGATGAAACACAGAAACTGCAAACGAATTTAATACAAAAGTCACAATGCCGACTTAAGTACAAGAGGACTGACACTCTCACTTTCTATGATATGAACCTCTCCTGTTAATTCAGTTTTAGATTCCGATCCTTCACTTCAGGTTTACTGTATCCCTTGGACCTTCTTATTGACGATGACACACAGAAATAGCATCCGAATTTAATACAAAAGTCACAATGCCGACTTAAGTACAAGAGGACTGACACTCTCACCTTCTATGATATGAACCTCTCCTGTGAGTCCAGTCTTAGATGCCGATGCTTCACTTCAGGTTTACTGTATCCCTTGGACCTTCCTATTGACGATGTAACACAGAAATTGCATCCCAATTTAATACAAAAGTCACAACGCCGATTTAAGTACAAGAGGACTGACACTTTCACTTTCTATGATATGAACCTCTCCTGTGAGTCCAGTTTTAGATTCCGATGCTTCAACTCAGGTTTACTGTAACCCTTTGACCTATTTATTGACGATGAAACACAGAAATTGCATCCGAATTTAATACAAAAGGCGCAATGCCGACTTAAGTACAAGAGGACTGACACTCTCACTTTCTATGATTTGAACCTCTCCTTTGAGTCCCGTTTTAGTTTCCGATGCTTCACTTCAGGTTTACTGTATCCCCTCGACCTTCTTATTGACGATGAAACACAGAAATTGCATCCGAATTTAATACAAAAGTCACAATGCCGACTTAAGTACAAGAGGACTGACACTCTCACTTCCTATGATATGAACCTCTCCTGTGAGTCCAGTTTTAGATTCCGATGCTTCACTGCAGGTATACTGTATCCCTTGGACCTTCTTATTGACGATGAAACACAGAAATTGCATCCGAATTTAATACAAAAGTCACAATGCCAACTTAAGTATAAGAGGGCTGACACTCTCACTTTCTATGATATGAACCTCTCCAGTGAGTCCAGTTTTAGATTCCGATGCTTCACTTCAGGTTTACTGTATCCCTTGGGCCTTCTTGTTGACGATGAATTACAGAAGTTGCATCCGAATTTAAAACGAAAGGCACAATGCCGACGTAAGTACAAGAGGACTGACACTCTCACTTTTTATGATATGAACCTCTCCTGAGAGTCCAGTTTTAGATTCCGATGCTTCACTTCAGGTTTACTGTATCCCTTGGACTTTCGTATTGACGATGAAATACAGAAATTGCACCCGTATTTAATACAAAAGGCACAATGCCGACTTAAGTACAAGAGGACTGACACTTTCACTTTCTATGATATGAACCTCTCCTGTGAGTCCAGTTTTAGATTCCGATGCTTCACTTCAGGTTTACTGTATCCCTGGGACCTTCTTATTGACGATGAAACACAGAAATTGCATCCGAATTTAATACAAAGAGCAGATTGCCGACTTAAGTACAAGAGGACTGCCACTCTCACTTTCTATGATATGAACCTCTCCTGTGAGTCCAGTTTTAGATTCCGATGCATCACTTCAGGTGCATTGTATCCCTTGGACCTTGTTATTGACGATGAAACACAGAAATTGCATCCGAATGTAATACAAAAGGCACAATGCCGGCTTAAGTACAAGAGGACAGACACTCTCACTTTCTATGATATGCACCTCTCCTGTGAGTCCAGTTTTAGATTCCGATGCTTCACTTCGGGTTTACTGTATCCCTTGGACCTTCTTATTGACGATAAAACACAGAAATTGCATTCGAATTTAATACAAAAGGCACATGGCGACTTAAGTACAAGAGGACTGACACTCTCACTTTCTATGATATGAACCTCTCCTGGGAGTCCAGTTTTAGATTCCGATGCTTCACCTCAGGTTTACTGTATACCTTGGACCTTCTTAATGAAGATGAAACACAGAAATTGCATCCAAATTTAATACAAAAGGCACAATACCGACATAAGTACAAGAGGACTGACACTCTCACTTTCTTTGAAATGAACCTCTCCTGTGAGTCCAGTTTTAGATTCCGATGCTTCACTTCAGGTTTACTGTATCCCTTGGACCTTCTTATTGACGATGAAACACAGAAATTGCAACCGAATTTATTACAAAAGGCACAATGCCGACTTAAGTACAAGAGGATTAACACTCTCACTTTCTATGATATGAACCTCTCCTGTGAGTCCAGTTTTAGATTCCGATGCGTCACTTCAGGTTTACTGTATCCCTTGGACCTTCTTATTGACGATGAAACAAAGAAATTGCATCCGAATTAAATACAAAAGTCACAATGCCGACTTAAGTACAAGAGGACTGACACTCTTACCTTCTATGATATGAACCTCTCCTCTGAGTCCAGTTTTAGATGCCGATGCTTCACTTCAGGTTTACTGTATCCCTGGGACTTTCTTATTGACGATGAAACACAGAAATTGCATCCGAATTTAATACAAAAGACACAATGCCGACTTAAGTACAAGAGGACTGACACTCTCACTTTGTACGATATGAACCTCTCCTGTGAGTCCAGTTTTAGATTCCGATGCTTCACTTCAGGTGTACTGTAACCCTTGGACCTTCTTATTGATGATGAAACACAGAAATTGCATCCGAATTTAATACAAAAGGCACAATGACGACTTAAGTACAAGAGGACTGACACTCTCACTTTCTATGATATGAACCTCTCCTGTGAGTCCAGTTTTAGATTCCGATGCTTTACTTCAGGTTTACTGTATCCCTTGGACCTTCTTATTGTCGATGAAACACAGAAATTTCATCCGAATTTTATACAAAAGTCACAATGCAGACTTAAGTACAAGAGGACTAACACCCTCACTTTCTATGATATGACCCTCTCCTGTGGGTCCAGTTTTAGATTCCGATGCTTCACTTCAGGTTTACTGTATCCCGTGGACCTTCTTATTGCCGATGAAACACAGAAATTGCATCCGAATTTATTACAAAAGGCACAATGCCGACTTAAGTACAAGAGGACTGACACTCTCACTTTCTATGATATGCACCTCTCCTGTGAGTCCAGTTTTAGATTCCGATGCTTCACTTCGGGTTTACTGTATCCCTTGGACCTTCTTATTGACGATGAAACACAGAAATTGCATTCGAATTTAATACAAAAGGCACAAAGCCGACTTAAGTACAAGAGGACTGACACTCTCACTTTCTATGATATGAACTTCTCCTGTGAGTCCAGTTTTAGATTCCGATGCTTCACCTCAGGTTTACTGTATACCTTTGACCTTCTTAATGAAGATGAAACACAGAAATTGCATCCAAATTTAATACAAAAGGCACAATGCCGACATAAGTACAAGAGGACTGACACTCTCACTTTCTTTGATATGAACCTCTCCTGTGAGTCCAGTTTTAGATTCCGATGCTTCACTTCAGGTTTACTGTATCCCTTGGACCTTCTTATTGACGATGAAACACAGAAATTGCATCCGAATTTATTACAAAAGGCACAATGCCGACTTAAGTGCAAGAGGATTGACACTCTCACTTTCTATCATATGAACCTCTCCTGTGAGTCCAGCCTTAGATTCCGATGCTACACTTCGGGTTTACTGTATCCCTTGGACCTTCTTATTGACGATGAAACACCGAAATTGCATCCGAATTTGATACAAAAGGCACAATGCCGACTAAAGTACAAGAGGACTGACACTCTCACCTCCTATGATATGAACCTCTCCTGTGAGTCCAGTTTTAGATGCCGATGCTTCACTTCAGGTTTACTGTATCCCTGGGACTTTCTTATTGACGATGAAACACAGAAATTGCATCCGAATTTAATACAAAAGACACAATGCCGACTTAAGTACAAGAGGACTGACACTCTCACCTTCTATGATATGAACATCTCCTGTGAGTCCAGTTTTAGATTCCGATGCTTCACTTCAGGTTTACTGTATCCCTTGGACCTTCCTATTGACGATGTATCACAGAAATTGCATCCCAATTTAATACAAAAGTCACAACGCCGATTTAAGTACAAGAGGACTGACACTTTCACTTTCTATGATATGAACCTCTCCTGTGAGTCAAGTTTTAGATTCCGATGCTTCACCTCAGGTTTACTGTATCCCTTGGACCTATTTATTGACGATGAATCACAGAAATTGCATCCGAATTTAATACAAAAGGCGCAATGCCGACTTAAGTACAAGAGGACTGACACTCTCACTATCTATGATTTGAACCTCTCCTTTGAGTCCTGTTTTAGTTTCCGATGCTTCACTTCAGGTTTACTGTATCCCTTCGACCTTCTTATTGACGATGAAACACAGAAATTGCATCCGAATTCAATACAGAAGTCATAATGCCGACTTAAGTACAAGAGGACTGACACTCTCACTTCCTATGATATGAACCTCTCCTGTGGGTCCAGTTTTAGATTCCGATGCTTCACTGCATGTATACTGTATCCCTTGGACCTTCTTATTGACGATGAAACACAGAAATTGCATCCGAATTTAATACAAAAGTCACAATGCCGACTTAAGTACAAGAGGACTGACAATCTCACTTTCTGTGATATGAACCTATCCTGTGAGTCCAGTTTTAGATTCTGATGCTTCACTTCAGGTTTACTTTATCCCTTGGACCTTCCTTTTGACGATGAAACACAGAAATTGCATCCCAATTTAATACAAAAGTCACAACGCCGATTTAGGTACAAGAGGACTGACACTCTCACGTTCTATGATATGAACCTCTCCTGTGAGTCCAGTTTTAGATTCCGATGCTTGACTTCAGGTTTACTGTATCCCTTGGACCATTTTATGGACGATGAAACACAGAAATTGCATCCCAATTTAATACAAGAGGCACAATGCAGACATAAGTACAAGAGGACAGACACTCTCACTTTCTATGATATGAACCTCTCCTATGAGTCCAGTTTTAGATTCTGATGCCTCACTTCAGGTTTACTGTATACCTTGGACCTTCTTATTGACGCTGAAACACAGAAATTGCATCCGAATTTAATACAAACGGCACAATGCCGACTTAAGTACAAGAAGACTGACACTCTCACTTTCTATGATATGAACCTCTCCTGTGAGTCCAGTTTTAGATTCCGATGCTTCACTTCAGGTTTACTGTATCCCTTGGACCTTCTTATTGACGATGAAACACAGAAATTGCATCCGAATTTATTACAAAAGGCACAATGCCGACTTAAGTACAAGAAGACTGACACTCTCACTTTCTAAGATATGAACCATTCCTGTGAGTCCAGTTTTGGATTCATATGCTTTACTTCAGGTTTACTGTACCCCTTCGACCTTCTTATTGACGATGAAACACAGAAACTGCATCCGAATTTAATCCAAAAGGCACAATGCCGACTTAAGTACAAGAGGACTGACACTCTAACGTTCTATGATATGAACCTCTCCTGTGGGTCCAGTTTTAGATTCCGATCCTTCACTTCAGGTTTACTGTATCCCTTGGACCTTCTTATTGGCGATGACACACAGAAATAGCATCCGAATTTAATACAAAAGTCACAATGCCGACTTAAGTACAACAGGACTGACACTCTCACCTTCTATGATATGAACCTCTCCTGTGAGTCCAGTCTTAGATGCCGATGCTTCACTTCAGGTTTACTGTATCCCTGTGACTTTCTTATTAACGATGAAACACAGAAATTTCATCCGAATTTAATACAAAAGACACAATGCGGACTTAAGTACAAGAGGACTGACACTCTCACTTTCTATGATATGAACATCTCCTGAGAGTCCAGTTTTAGATTCCGATGCTTCACTTCAGGTTTACTGTATCCCTTGGACCTTCCTATTGACGATGTAACACAGAAATTGCATCCCAATTTAATACAAAAGTCACAACGCCGATTTAAGTACAAGAGGACTGACACTTTCACTTTCTATGATATGATCCTCTCCTGTGAGTCCAGTTTTACATTCCGATGCTTCACCTCAGGTTTACTGTAACCCTTGGACCTATTTATTGACGATGAAACACAGAAATTGCATCCGAATTTAATACAAAAGGCGCAATGCCGACTTAAGTACAAGAGGACTGACACTCTCACTTTCTATGATTTGAACCTCTCCTTTGAGTCCTGTTTTAGTTTCCGATGCTTCACTTCAGGTTTACTGTATCCCCTCGACCTTCTTATTGACGATGAAACACAGAAATTGCATCCGAATTTAATACAAAAGTCACAATGCCGACTTAAGTACAAGAGGACTGACACTCTCACTTCCTATGATATGAACCTCTCCTGTGAGTCCAGTTTTAGATTCCGATGCTTCACTGCAGGTATACTGTATCCCTTGGACCTTCTTATTGACGATGAAACACAGAAATTGCATCCGAATTTAATACAAAAGTCACAATGCCGACTTAAGTACAAGAGGGCTGACACTCTCACTTTCTATGATATGAACCTCTCCTGTGAGTCCAGTTTTAGATTCCGATTCTTCACTTCAGGTTTACTGTATCCCTTGGGCCTTCTTGTTGACGATGAATTACAGAAGTTGCATCCGAATTTAAAACAAAAGGCACAATGCCGACGTAAGTACAAGAGGACTGACACTCTCACTTTTTATGATATGAACCTCTCCTGAGAGTCCAGTTTTAGATTCCGATGCTTCACTTCAGGTTTACTGTATCCCTTGGACTTTCGTATTGACGATGAAATACAGAAATTGCACCCGTATTTAATACAAAAGGCACAATGCCGACTTAAGTACAAGAGGACTGACACTTTCACTTTCTATGATATGAACCTCTCCTTTGAGTCCAGTTTTAGATTCCGATGCTTCACTTCAGGTTTACTGTATCCCTGGGACCTTCTTATTGACGATGAAACACAGAAATTGCATCCGAATTTAATACAAAAGGCAGATTGCCGACTTAAGTACAAGAGGACTGCCACTCTCACTTTCTATGATATGAACCTCTCCTGTGAGTCCAGTTTTAGATTCCGATGCATCACTTCAGGTGCATTGTATCCCTTGGACCTTCTTATTGACGATGAAACACAGAAATTGCATCCGAATGTAATAGAAAAGGCACAATGCCGGCTTAAGTACAAGAGGACAGACACTCTCACTTTCTATGATATGCACCTCTCCTGTGAGTCCAGTTTTAGATTCCGATGCTTCACTTCGGGTTTACTGTATCCCTTGGACCTTCTTATTGACGATAAAACACAGAAATTGCATTCGAATTTAATACAAAAGGCACATGGCGACTTAAGTACAAGAGGACTGACACTCTCACTTTCTATGATATGAACCTCTCCTGGGAGTCCAGTTTTAACTTCCGATGCTTCACCTCAGGTTTACTGTATACCATGGACCTTCTTAATGAAGATGAAACACAGAAATTGCATCCAAATTTAATACAAAAGGCACAATACCGACATAAGTACAAGAGGACTGACACTCTCACTTTCTTTGATATGAACCTCTCCTGTGAGTCCAGTTTTAGATTCCGATGCTTCACTTCAGGTTTACTGTATCCCTTGGACCTTCTTATTGACGATGAAACACAGAAATTGCAACCGAATTTATTACAAAAGGCACAATGCCGACTTAAGTACAAGAGGATTGACACTCTCACTTTCTATGATATGAACCTCTCCTGTGAGTCCAGTTTTAGATTCCGATGCGTCACTTCAGGTTTACTGTATCCCTTGGACCTTCTTATTGACGATGAAACACAGAAATTGCATCCGAATTAAATACAAAAGTCACAATGCCGACTTAAGTACAAGAGGACTGACACTCTTACCTTCTATGATATGAACCTCTCCTGTGAGTCCAGTTTTAGATTCCGATGCTTCACTTCAGGTTTACTGTATCCCTTGGACCTTCCTATTGACGATGTAACACAGAAATTGCATCCCAATTTAATACAAAAGTCACAACGCCGATTTAAGTACAAGAGGACTGACACTTTCACTTTCTATGATATGAACCTCTCCTGTGAGTCCAGTTTTAGATTCCGATGCTTCACCTCAGGTTTACTGTAACCCTTGGACCTATTTATTGACGATGAAACACAGAAATTGCATCCGAATTTAATCCAAATGCGCAATGCCGACTTAAGTACAAGAGGACTGACACTCTCACTTTCTATGATTTGAACCTCTCCTTTGAGTCCTGTTTTAGTTTCCGATGCTTCACTTCAGGTTTACTGTATCCCCTCGACCTTCTTATTGACGATGAAACACAGAAATTGCATCCGAATTTAATACAAAAGTCACAATGCCGACTTAAGTACAAGAGGACTGACACTCTCACTTCCTATGATATGAACCTCTCCTGTGAGTCCAGTTTTAGATTCCGATGCTTCACTGCAGGTATACTGTATCCCTTGGACCTTCTTATTGACGATGAAACACAGAAATTGCATCCGAATTTAATACAAAAGTCACAATGCCGACTTAAGTACAAGAGGGCTGACACTCTCACTTTCTATGATATGAACCTCTCCTGTGAGTCCAGTTTTAGATTCCGATGCTTCACTTCAGGTTTACTGTATCCCTTGGGCCTTCTTGTTGACGATGAATTACAGAAGTTGCATCCGAATTTAAAACAAAAGGCACAATGCCGACGTAAGTACAAGAGGACTGACACTCTCACTTTTTATGATATGAACCTCCCCTGAGAGTCCAGTTTTAGATTCCGATGCTTCACTTCAGGTTTACTGTATCCCTTGGACTTTCGTATTGACGATGAAATACAGAAATTGCACCCGTATTTAATACAAAAGGCACAATGCCGACTTAAGTACAAGAGGACTGACACTTTCACTTTCTATGATATGAACCTCTCCTGTGAGTCCAGTTTTAGATTCCGATGCTTCACTTCAGGTTTACTGTATCCCTGGGACCTTCTTTTTGACGATGAAACACAGAAATTGCATCCGAATTTAATACAAAAGGCAGATTGCCGACTTAAGTACAAGAGGACTGCCACTCTCACTTTCTATGATATGAACCTCTCCTGTGAGTCCAGTTTTAGATTCCGATGCATCACTTCAGGTGCATTGTATCCCTTGGACCTTCTTATTGACGATGAAACACAGAAATTGCATCCGAATGTAATACAAAAGGCACAATGCCGGCTTAAGTACAAGAGGACAGACACTCTCACTTTCTATGATATGCACCTCTCCTGTGAGTCCAGTTTTAGATTCCGATGCTTCACTTCGGGTTTACTGTATCCCTTGGACCTTCTTATTGACGATAAAACACAGAAATTGCATTCGAATTTAATACAAAAGGCACATGGCGACTTAAGTACAAGAGGACTGACACTCTCACTTTCTATGATATGAACCTCTCCTGGGAGTCCAGTTTTAGATTCCGATGCTTCACCTCAGGTTTACTGTATACCTTGGACCTTCTTAATGAAGATGAAACACAGAAATTGCATCCAAATTTAATACAAAAGGCACAATACCGACATAAGTACAAGAGGACTGACACTCTCACTTTCTTTGATATGAACCTCTCCTGTGAGTCCAGTTTTAGATTCCGATGCTTCACTTCAGGTTTACTGTATCCCTTGGACCTTCTTATTGACGATGAAACACAGAAATTGCAACCGAATTTATTACAAAAGGCACAATGCCGACTTAAGTACAAGAGGATTGACACTCTCACTTTCTATGATATGAACCTCTCCTGTGAGTCCAGTTTTAGATTCCGATGCGTCACTTCAGGTTTACTGTATCCCTTGGACCTTCTTATTGACGATGAAACACAGAAATTGCATCCGAATTAAATACAAAAGTCACAATGCCGACTTAAGTACAAGAGGACTGACACTCTTACCTTCTATGATATGAACCTCTCCTGTGAGTCCAGTTTTAGATGCCGATGCTTCACTTCAGGTTTACTGTATCCCTGGGACTTTCTTATTGACGATGAAACACAGAAATTGCATTCGAATTTAATACAAAAGACACAATGCCGACTTAAGTACAAGAGGACTGACACTCTCACTTTGTACGATATGAACCTCTCCTGTGAGTCCAGTTTTAGATTCCGATGCTTCACTTCAGGTGTACTGTAACCCTTGGACCTTCTTATTGATGATGAAACACAGAAATTGCATCCGAATTTAATACAAAAGGCACAATGACGACTTAAGTACAAGAGGACTGACATTCTCACTTTCTATGATATGAACCTCTCCTGTGAGTCCAGTTTTAGATTCCGATGCTTTACTTCAGGTTTACTGTATCCCTTGGACCTTCTTATTGTCGATGAAACACAGAAATTTCATCCGAATTTTATACAAAAGTCACAATGCAGACTTAAGTACAAGAGGACTGGCACCCTCACTTTCTATGATATGACCCTCTCCTGTGGGTCCAGTTTTAGATTCCGATGCTTCACTTCAGGTTTACTGTATCCCGTGGACCTTCTTATTGCCGATGAAACACAGAAATTGCATCCGAATTTATTACAAAAGGCACAATGCCGACTTAAGTACAAGAGGACTGACACTCTCACTTTCTATGATATGCACCTCTCCTGTGAGTCCAGTTTTAGATTCCGATGCTTCACTTCGGGTTTACTGTATCCCTTGGACCTTCTTATTGACGATGAAACACAGAAATTGCATTCGAATTTAATACAAAAGGCACAATGACGACTTAAGTACAAGAGGACTGACATTCTCACTTTCTATGATATGAACCTCTCCTGTGAGTCCAGTTTTAGATTCCGATGCTTTACTTCAGGTTTACTGTATCCCTTGGACCTTCTTATTGTCGATGAAACACAGAAATTTCATCCGAATTTTATACAAAAGTCACAATGCAGACTTAAGTACAAGAGGACTGGCACCCTCACTTTCTATGATATGACCCTCTCCTGTGGGTCCAGTTTTAGATTCCGATGCTTCACTTCAGGTTTACTGTATCCCGTGGACCTTCTTATTGCCGATGAAACACAGAAATTGCATCCGAATTTATTACAAAAGGCACAATGCCGACTTAAGTACAAGAGGACTGACACTCTCACTTTCTATGATATGCACCTCTCCTGTGAGTCCAGTTTTAGATTCCGATGCTTCACTTCGGGTTTACTGTATCCCTTGGACCTTCTTATTGACGATGAAACACAGAAATTGCATTCGAATTTAATACAAAAGGCACAAAGCCGACTTAAGTACAAGAGGACTGACACTGTCACTTTCTATGATATGAACATCTCCTGTGAGTCCAGTTTTAGATTACGATGCTTCACCTCAGGTTTACTGTATACCTTTGACCTTCTTAATGAAGATGAAACACAGAAATTGCATCCAACTTTAATACAAAATTCACAATGCCGACATAAGTACAAGAGGACTGACACTCTCACTTTCTTTGATATGAACCTCTCCTGTGAGTCCAGTTTTAAATTCCGATGCTTCACTTCAGGTTTACTGTATCCCTTGGACCTTCTTATTGACGATGAAACACAGAAATTGCATCCGAATTTATTACAAAAGGCACAATGCCGACTTAAGTACAAGAGGATTGACACTCTCACTTTCTATCATATGAACCTCTCCTGTGAGTCCAGCCTTAGATTCCGATGCTACACTTCGGGTTTACTGTATCCCTTGGACCTTCTTATTGACGATGTAACACAGAAATTGCATCCGAATTTGATACAAAAGGCACAATGCCGACTAAAGTACAAGAGGACTGACACCCTCACTTTCTATGATATGAACCTCTCCTGTGAGTCCAGTTTTAGATTCCGATGCTTCACTTCAGGTTTACTGTATCCCTTGGACCTTCTTATTGACGATGAAACACAGAAATTGCATCCGAATTTATTACAAAAGGCACAATGCCGACTTAAGTACAAGAGGACTGACACTCTCACTTTCTATGATATGAACCTCTCCTGTGAATTCAGTTTTAGATTCCGATCCTTCACTTCAGGTTTACTGTATCCCTTGGACCTTCTTATTGACGATGACACACAGAAATAGCATCGGAATATAATACAAAAGTGACAATGCCGACTTAAGTACAAGAGAACTGACACATTCACTTTCTATGATATGAACCTCTCCTGTGAGTCCAGTTTTAGATTCCGATGCGTCACTTCAGTTTTACTGTATCCCTTGGACCTTCTTATTGACGATGAAACACAGAAATTGCATCCGAATTAAATACAAAAGTCACAATGCCGACTTAAGTACAAGAGGACTGACACTCTCACCTTCTATGATATGAACCTCTCCTGTGAGTCCAGTTTTAGATGCCGATGCTTCACTTCAGGTTTACTGTATCCCTGGGACTTTCTTATTGACGATGAAACACAGTAATTGCATCCGAAATTAATACAAAAGACACAATGCCGACTTAAGTACTAGAGGACTGACACTCTCACTTCCTATGATATGAACATCTCCTGTGAGTCCAGTTTTAGATTCCGATGCTTCACTTCAGGTTTACTGTATCCCTTGGACCTTCCTATTGACGATGTAGCACAGAAATTGCATCCCAATTTAATGCAAAAGTCACAACGCCTATTTAAGTACAAGAGGACTGACACTTTCACTTTCTATGATATGAACCTCTCCTGTGAGTCCAGTTTTAGATTCCGATGCTTCACCTCAGGCTTACTGTATCCCTTGGACCTATTTATTGACGATGAAACACAGAAATTGCATCCGAATTTAATACAAATGCGCAATGCCGACTTAAGTGCAAGAGGACTGACACTCTCACTTTCTATGATTTGAACCTCTCCTTTGAGTCCTGTTTTAGTTTCCGATGCTTCACTTCATGTTTACTGTATCCCTTCGACCTTCTTATTGACGATGAAACACAGAAATTGCATCCGAATTTAATACAAAAGTCACAATGCCGACTTAAGTACAAGAGGACTGACAATCTCACTTCCTATGATATGAACCTCTCCTGTGAGTCCACTTTTAGATTCCGATGCTTCACTGCAGGTATACTGTATCCCTTGGACCTTCTTATTGACGATGAAACACAGAAATTGCATCCGAATTTAATACAAAAGTCACAATGCCAACTTAAGTACAAGAGGGCTGACACTCTCACTTTCTATGATATGAACCTCTCCTGTGAGTCCAGTTTTAGAATCCGATGCTTCACATCAGGTTTACTGTATCCCTTGGACTTTCGTATTGACGATGAAATACAGAAATTGCACCCGTATTTAATACAAAAGGCACAATGCCGACTTAAGTACATGAGGACTGACACTTTCACTTTCTATGATATGAACCTCTCCTGTGAGTCCAGTTTTAGATTCCGATGCTTCACTTCAGGTGCATTGTATCCCTTGGACCTTCTTATTGACGATGAAACACAGAAATTGCATCCGAATGTAATACAAAAGGCACAATGCTAACTTAAGTACAAGAGGACCGACACTTTCACTTTCTATGATATGAACCTCTCCTGTGAGTCCAATTTCAGATTCCGATGCTTCACTTCAGGTTTACTGTATCCCTGGGACCTTCTTATTGACGATGAATCACAGAAATTGCTTCCGAATTTAACACAAAAGGCAGAATGCCGACTTAAGTACAAAAGGACTGCCACTCTCACTTTCTATGATATGAACCTCTCCTGTGAGTCCAGTTTTAGATTCCGATGCTTCACTTCAGGTTTACTGCATACCTTGGACCTTCTTAATGACGATGAAACACAGAAATTGCATCCGAATTTAATACAAAAGGCACAATGCCGACATAAGTACAAGAGGACTGACACTCTCACTATCCTTGAAATGAACCTCTCCTGTGAGTCCAGTTTTAGATTCCGATGCTTCACTTCAGGTTTACTGTATCCCTTGGACCTTCTTATTGACGATGAAACACAGAAATTGCATCCGAATTTAATACAAAATACACAATGCCGACTTAAGTACAAGAGGACTGACACTCTCACTTTCTATGATATGAACATCTCCTGTGAGTCCAGTTTTAGATTCCGATGCTTCACTTCAGGTTTACTGTATCCCTTGGACCTTCTTATTGACGATGAATCACAGAAATTGCATCCCAATTTAATACAAAAGTCACAACGCCGATTTAAGTACAAGAGGACTGACACTTTCACTTTCTATGATATGAACCTCTCCTGTGAGTCCAGTTTTAGATTCCGATGCTTCACCTCAGGTTTACTGTATCCCTTGGACCTATTTATTGTCGATGAAACACAGAAATTGCATCCGAATTTAATACAAAAGGCGCAATGCCGACTTAAGTACAAGAGGACTGACACCCTCACTTTCTATGATATGACCCTCTCCTGGGGGTCCAGTTTTAGATTCCGATGCTTCACTTCAGGCTACTGTATCCCGTGGACCTTCTTATTGCCGATGAAACACAGAAATTGCATCCGAATTTATTACAAAAGGCACAATGCCGACTTAAGTACAAGAGGACTGACACTCTCACTATCTGTGATTTGAACCTCTCCTTTGAGTCCTGTTTTAGTTTCCGATGCTTCACTTCAGGTTTACTGTATCCCTTCGACCTTCTTATTGACGATGAAACACAGAAATTGCATCCGAATTTAATACAGAACTCACAATGCCGACTTAAGTACAAGAGGACTGACACTCTCACTTCCTATGATATGAACCTCTCCTGTGGGTCCAGTTTTAGATTCCGATGCTTCACTGCAGGTATACTGTATCCCTTGGACCTTCTTATTGTCGATGAAACACAGAAATTGCATCCGAATTTAATACAAATGTCACAATGCCGACTTAAGTACAAGAGGACTGACAATCTCACTTTCTGTGATATGAACCTATCCTGTGAGTCCAGTTTTAGATTCTGATGCTTCACTTCAGGTTTACTTTATCCCTTGGACCTTCCTTTTGACGATGAAACACAGTAATTGCATCCCAATTTAATACAAAAGTCACAACGCCGATTTAGGTACAAAAGGACTGACACTCTCACGTTCTATGATATGAACCTCTCCTGTGAGTCCAGTTTTAGATTCCGATGCTTGTCTTCAGGTTTACTGTATCCCTTGGACCATTTTATGGACGATGAAACACATAAATTGCATCCCAATTTAATACAAAAGGCACAATGCCGACTTAAGTACAAGAGGACAGACACTCTCACTTTCTATGATATGAACCTCTCCTATGAGTCCAGTTTTAGATTCTGATGCCTCACTTCGGGTTTACTGTATACCTTGGACCTTCTTATTGACGATGAAACACAGAAATTGCATCCGAATTTAATACAAATGGCACAATGCCGACTTAAGTACAAGAAGACTGACACTCTCACTTTCTATGATATGAACCTCTCCTGTGAGTCCAGTTTTAGATTCCGATCCTTCACTTCAGGTTTACTGTATCCCTTGGACCTTCTTATTGACGATGAAACACAGAAATTGCATCCGAATTTATTACAAAAGGCACAATGCCGACTTAAGTACAAGAAGACTGACACTCTCACTTTCTAAGATATGAACCATTCCTGTGAGTCCAGTTTTAGATTCCTATGCTTTACTTCAGGTTTACTGTACCCCTTCGACCTTCTTATTGACGATGAAACACAGAAACAGCATCCGAATTTAATACAAAAGGCACAATGCCGACTTAAGTACAAGAGGACTGACACTCTAACGTTCTATGATATGAAACTCTCCTGTGAGTCCAGTTTTAGGTTCCGATGCTTCAATTCAGGTTTACTGTAAACCTTGGGCCATCTTATTGACGATGAAACACAGAAACTGCAAACGAATTTAATACAAAAGTCACAATGCCGACTTAAGTACAAAAGGACTGACACTCTCACTTTCTATGATATGAACCTCTCCTGTGAATTCAGTTTTAGATTCCGATCCTTCACTTCAGGTTTACTGTATCCCTTGGACCTTCTTATTGACGATGACACACAGAAATAGCATCCGAATTTAATACAAAAGTCACAACGCCGATTTAAGTACAAGAGGACTGACACTTTCACTTTCTATGATATGAACCTCTAATGTGAGTCCAGTTTTAGATTCCGATGCTTCACTTCAGGTTTACTGTATCCCTTTGACCTATTTATTGAGGATGAAACACAGAAATTGCATCCGAATATAATACAAAAGGCGCAATGCCGACTTAAGTACAAGAGGACTGACACTCTCACTTTCTATGATTTGAACGTCTCCTTTGAGTCCTGTTTTAGTTTCCGATGCTTCACTTCAGGTTTACTGTATCCCTTCGACCTTCTTATTGACGATGAAACACAGAAATTGCATCCGAATTTAATACAAAAGTCACAATGCCGACTTAAGTACAAGAGGACTGATACTCTCACTTCCTATGATATGAACCTCTCCTGTGAGTCCAGTTTTAGATTCCGATGCTTCACTGCAGGTATACTGTATCCCTTGGACCTTCTTATTGACGATGAAACACAGAAATTGCATCCGAATTTAATACAAAAGTCACAATGCCGACTTAAGTACAAGAGGGCTGACACTCTCACGTTCTATGATATGAACCTCTCCTGTGAGTCCGGTTTTAGATTCCGATGCTTCACTTCAGGTTTACTGTATCCCTTGGGCCTTCTTGTTGACGATGAATTACAGAAGTTGCATCCGAATTTAAAACAAAAGGCACAATGCCGACGTAAGTACAATAGGACTGACACTCTCACTTTTTATGATATGAACCTCTCCTGAGAGTCCAGTTTTAGATTCCGATGCTTCACTTCAGGTTTACTGTATCCCTTGGACTTTCGTATTGACGATGAAATACAGAAATTGCACCCGTATTTAATACAAAAGGCACAATGCCGACTTAAGTACAAGAGGACTGACACTTTCACTTTCTATGATATGAACCTCTCCTGAGAGTCCAGTTTTAGATTCCGATGCTTCACTTCAGGTTTACTGTATCCCTGGGACCTTCTTATTGACGATGAAACACAGAAATTGCATCCGAATTTAATACAAAAGGCAGAATGCCGACTTAAGTACAAGAGGACTGCCACTCTCACTTTCTATGATATGAACCTCTCCTGTGAGTCCAGTTTTGGATTCCGATGCATCACTTCAGGTGCATTGTATCCCTTGGACCTTCTTATTGACGATGAAACACAGAAATTGCATCCGAATGTAATACAAAAGGCACAATGCCGGCTTAAGTACAAGAGGACAGACACTCTCACTTTCTATGATATGCACCTCTCCTGTGAGTCCAGTTTTAGATTCCGATGCTTCACTTCGGGTTTACTGTATCCCTTGGACCTTCTTATTGACGATAAAACACAGAAATTGCATTCGAATTTAATACAAAAGGCACAATGCCGACTTAAGTACAAGAGGACTGACACTCTCACTTTCTATGATATGAACCTCTCCTGGGAGTCCAGTTTTAGATTCCGATGCTTCACCTCAGGTTTACTGTATACCTTGGAAATTCTTAATGA
The DNA here is from genome assembly GCF_023864345.2 of Schistocerca serialis cubense. Taxonomy (NCBI): domain Eukaryota; kingdom Metazoa; phylum Arthropoda; class Insecta; order Orthoptera; family Acrididae; genus Schistocerca; species Schistocerca serialis. The sequence goes on along the minus strand of NC_064647.1, from coordinate 19,909,829 downwards.
AGATGAAACACAGAAATTGCATCCAAATTTAATACAAAAGGCACAATGCCGACATAAGTACAAGAGGACTGACACTCTCACTTTCTTTGATATGAACCTCTCCTGTGAGTCCAGTTTTAGATTCCGATGCTTCATTTCAGGTTTACTGTATCCCTTGGGCCTTCTTGTTGACGATGAAATACAGAAGTTGCATCCGAATTTAAACCAAAAGGCACAATGCCGACGTAAGTACAAGAGGACTGACACTCTCACTTTGTACGATATGAACCTCTCCTGTGAGTCCAGTTTTAGATTCCGATGCTTCACTTCAGGTGTACTGTAACCCTTGGACCTTCTTATTGTTGATGAAACACAGAAATTGCATCCGAATTTAATACAAAAGGCACAATGACGACGTAAGTACAAGAGGACTGACACCCTCACTTTCTATGATATGAACCTCTCCTGTGAGTCCAGTTTTAGATTCCGATGCTTTACTTCAGGTTTACTGTATCCCTTGGACCTTCTTATTGTCGATGAAACACAGAAATTTCATCCGAATTCAATACAAAAGTCACAATGCAGACTTAAGTACAAGAGGACTGACACCCTCACTTTCTATGATATGACCCTCTCCTGTGGGTCCAGTTTTAGATTCCGATGCTTCACTTCAGGTTTACTGTATCCCGTGGACCTTCTTATTGCCGATGAAACACAGAAATTGCATCCGAATTTATTACAAAAGGCACAATGCCGACTTAAGTACAAGAGGACTGACACTCTCACTTTCTATGATATGCACCTCTCCTGTGAGTCCAGTTTTAGATTCCGATGCTTCACTTCGGGTTTACTGTATCCCTTGGACCTTCTTATTGACGATGAAACACAGAAATTGCTTTCGAATTTAATACAAAAGGCACAATGCCGACTTAAGTACAAGAGGACTGACACTCTCACTTTCTATGATATGAACCTCTCCTGTGAGTCCAGTTTTAGATTCCGATGCTTCACCTCAGGTTTACTGTATACCTTGGACCTTCTTAATGAAGATGAAACACAGAAATTGCATCCAAATTTAATACAAAAGGCACAATGCCGACATAAGTACAAGAGGACTGACACTCTCACTTTCTTTGATATGAACCTCTCCTGTGAGTCCAGTTTTAAATTCCGATGCTTCACTTCAGGTTTACTGTATCCCTTGGACCTTCTTATTGACGATGAAACACAGAAATTGCATCCGAATTTAATACAAAAGGCACAATGCCGACTTAAGTACAAGAGGATTGACACTCTCACTTTCTATCATATGAACCTCTCCTGTGAGTCCAGCCTTAGATTCCGATGCTACACTTCGGGTTTACTGTATCCCTTGGACCTTCTTATTGACGATGAAACACAGAAATTGCATCCGAATTTGATACAAAAGGCACAATGCCGACTAAAGTACAAGAGGACTGACACTCTCACTTTCTATGATATGAACCTCTCCTGTGAGTCCAGTTTTAGATTCCGATGCTTCACTTCAGGTTTACTGTATCCCTTGGACCTTCTTATTGACGATGACACACAGAAATAGCATCCGAATTTAATACAAATGTGACAATGCCGACTTAAGTACAAGAGGACTGACACTTTCACTTTCTATGATATGAACCTCTCCTGTGAGTCCAGTTTTAGATTACGATGCGTCACTTCAGTTTTACTGTATCCCTTGGACCTTCTTATTGACGATGAAACACAGAAATTGCATCCGAATTAAATACAAATGTCACAATGCCGACTTAAGTACAAGAGGACTGACTCTCTCACTTTCTATGATATGAACATCTCCTGTGAGTCCAGTTTTAGATTCCGATGCTTCAGTGCAGGTTTACTGTATCCCTTGGACCTTCCTATTGACGATGTAACACAGAAATTGCATCCCAATTTAATACAAAAGTCACAACGCCTATTTAAGTACAAGAGGACTGACACTTTCACTTTCTATGATATGAACCTCTCCTGTGAGTCCAGTTTTAGATTCCGATGCTTCACCTCAGGTTTACTGTATCCCTTGGACCTATTTATTGACGATGAAACACAGAAATTGCATCCGAATTTAATACAAAAGGCGCAATGCCGACTTAAGTACAAGAGGACTGACACTCTCACTTTCTATGATTTGAACCTCTCCTTTGAGTCCTGTTTTAGTTTCCGCTGCTTCACTTCAGGTTTACTGTATCCCTTCGACCTTCTTATTGACGATGAAACACAGAAATTGCATCCGAATTTAATACAAAAGTCACAATGCCGACTTAAGTACAAGAGGACTTACACTCTCACTTCCTATGATATGAACCTCTCCTGTGAGTCCACTTTTAGATTCCGATGCTTCACTGCAGGTATACTGTATCCCTTGGACCTTCTTATTGACGATGAAACACAGAAATTGCATCCGAATTTAATACAAAAGTCACAATGCCGACTTAAGTACAAGAGGGCTGACACTCTCACTTTCTATGATATGAACCTCTCCTGTGAGTCCAGTTTTACATTCCGATGCTTCACATCAGGTTTACTGTATCCCTTGGACTTTCGTATTGACGATGAAATACAGAAATTGCACCCGTATTTAATACAAAAGGCACAATGCCGACTTAAGTACAAGAGGACTGACACTTTCACTTTCTATGATATGAACCTCTCCTGTGAGTCCAGTTTTAGATTCCGATGCTTCACTTCAGGTGCATTGTATCCCTTGGACCTTCTTATTGACGATGAAACACAGAAATTGCATCCGAATGTAATACAAAAGGCACAATGCTAACTTAAGTACAAGAGGACCGACACTTTCACTTTCTATGATATGAACCTCTCCTGTGAGTCCAGTTTTAGATTCCGATGCTTCACTTCAGGTTTACTGTATCCCTGGGACCTTCTTATTGACGATGAAACACAGAAATTGCATCCGAATTTAATACAAAAGGCAGAATGCCGACTTAAGTACAAGTGGACTGCCACTCTCACTTTCTATGATATGAACCTCTCCTGTGAGTCCAGTTTTAGATTCCGATGCTTCACTTCAGGTTTACTGCATACCTTGGACCTTCTTAATGACGATGAAACACAGAAATTGCATCCGAATTTAATACAAAAGGCACAATGCCGACATAAGTACAAGAGGACTGACACTCTCACTTTCCTTGAAATGAACCTCTCCTGTGAGTCCAGTTTTAGATTCCGATGCTTCACTTCAGGTTTACTGTATCCCTTGGACCTTCTTATTGACGATGAAACACAGAAATTGCATCCGAATTTATTACGAAAGGCACAATGCCGACTTAAGTACAAGAGGCCTGACACTCTCACTTTCTATGATATGAACCTCTCCTGTGAATTCAGTTTTAGATTCCGATACTTCACTTCAGGTTTACTGTATCCCTTGGACCTTCTTATTGACGATGAAACACAGAAATTGCATCCGAATTTAATACAAATGGCACAATGCCGACTTAAGTACAAGAAGACTGACACTCTCACTTTCTATGATATGAACATCTCCTGTGAGTCCAGTTTTAGATTCCGATGCTTCACTTCAGGTTTACTGTATCCCTTGGACCTTCTTATTGACGATGAAACACAGAAATTGCATCCGAATTTATTACAAAAGGCACAATGCCGACTTAAGTACAAGAAGACTGACACTCTCACTTTCTAAGATATGAACCATTCCTGTGAGTCCAGTTTTAGATTCCTATGCTTTACTTCGGGTTTACTGTACCCCTTCGACCATCTTATTGACGATGAAACACAGAAACTGCATCCGAATTTAATACAAAAGGCACAATGCCGACTTAAGTACAAGAGGACTGACACTCTAACGTTCTATGATATGAACCTCTCCTGTGAGTCCAGTTTTAGGTTCCGATGCTTCAATTCAGGTTTACTGTAAACCTTGGGCCATCTTATTGACGATGAAACACAGAAACTGCAAACGAATTTAATACAAAAGTCACAATGCCGACTTAAGTACAAGAGGACTGACACTCTCACTTTCTATGATATGAACCTCTCCTGTGAATTCAGTTTTAGATTCCGATCCTTCACTTCAGGTTTACTGTATCCCTTGGACCTTCTTTTTGACGATGACACACAGAAATAGCATCCGAATTTAATACAAAAGTCACAATGCCGACTTAAGTACAAGAGGACCGACACTCTCACCTTCTATGATATGAACCTCTCCTGTGAGTCCAGTTTTAGATGCCGATGCTTCACTTCAGGTTTACTGTATCCCTGGGGCTTTCTTATTAACGATGAAACACAGAAATTTCATCCGAATTTAATACAAAAGACACAATGCCGACTTAAGTACAAGAGGACTGACACTCTCACTTTCTATGATATGAACATCTCCTGTGAGTCCAGTTTTAGATTCCGATGCTTCACTTCAGGTTTACTGTATCCCTTGGACCTTCCTATTGACGATGTAAAACAGAAATTGCATCCCAATTTAATACAAAAGTCACAACGCCGATTTAAGTACAAGAGGACTGACACTTTCACTTTCTATGATATGAACCTCTAATGTGAGTCCAGTTTTAGATTCCGATGCTTCACCTCAGGTTTACTGTATCCCTTGGACCTATTTATTGAGGATGAAACACAGAAATTGCATCCGAATTTAATACAAAAGGCGCAATGCCGACTTAAGTACAAGAGGACTGACACTCTCACTTTCTATGATTTGAACCTCTCCTTTGAGTCATGTTTTAGTTTCCGATGCTTCACTTCAGGTTTACTGTATCCCTTCGACCTTCTTATTGACGATGAAACACAGAAATTGCATCCGAATTTAATACAAAAGTCACAATGCCGACTTAAGTACAAGGGGACTGACACTCTCACTTCCTATGATATGAACCTCTCCTGTGAGTCCAGTTTTAGATTCCGATGCTTCACTGCAGGTATACTGTATCCCTTGGACCTTCTTATTGACCATGAAACACAGAAATTGCATCCGAATTTAATACAAAAGTCACAATGCCGACTTAAGTACAAGAGGGCTGACACTCTCACTTTCTATGATATGAACCTCTCCTGTGAGTCCAGTTTTAGATTCCGATGCTTCACTTCAAGTTTACTGTATCCCTTGGGCCTTCTTGTTGACGATGAATTACAGAAGTTGCATCCGAATTTAAAACAAAAGGCACAATGCCGACGTAAGTACAAGAGGACTGACACTCTCACTTTTTATGATTTGAACCTCTCCTGAGAGTCCAGTTTTAGATTCCGATGCTTCACTTCAGGTTTACTGTATCCCTTGGACTTTCGTATTGACGATGAAATACAGAAATTGCACCCGTATTTAATACAAAAGGCACAATGCCGACTTAAGTACAAGAGGACTGACACTTTCACTTTCTATGATATGAACCTCTCCTGTGAGTCCAGTTTTAGATTCCGATGCTTCACTTTGGGTTTACTGTATCCCTTGGACCTTCTTATTGACGATAAAACACAGAAATTGCATCCGAATTTAATACAAAAGGCAGAATGCCGACATAAGTACAAGAGGACTGACACTCTCACTTTCTTTGATATGAACCTCTCCTGTGAGTCCAGTTTTAGATTCCGATGCTTCACTTCAGGTTTACTGTATACCTTGGACCTTCTTAATGAAGATGAAACACAGAAATTGCATCCAAATTTAATACAAAACGCACAATGCCGACATAAGTACAAGAGGACTGACACTCTCACTTTCTTTGATATGAACCTCTCCTGTGAGTCCAGTTTTAGATTCCGATGCTTCACTTCAGGTTTACTGTATACCTTGGACCTTCTTATTGACGATGAAACACAGAAATTGCATCCGAATCTATTACAATAGGCACAATGCCGACTTAAGTACAAGAGGACTGACACTCTCACTTTGTACGATATGAACCTCTCCTGTGAGTCCAGTTTTAGATTCCGATGCTTCACTTCAGGTGTACTGTAACCCTTGGACCTTCTTATTGTTGATGAAACACAGAAATTGCATCCGAATGTAATACAAAAGGCACAATGACGACTTAAGTCCAAGAGGACTGACACTCTCACTTTCTATGATATGAACCTCTCCTGTGAGTCCAGTTTTAGATTCCGATGCTTTACTTCAGGTTTACTGTATCCCTTGGACCTTCTTATTGTCGATGAAACACAGAAATTTCATCCGAATTTAATACAAAAGTCACAATGCAGACTTAAGTACAAGAGGACTGACACCCTCACTTTCTATGATATGACCCTCTCCTGTGGGTCCAGTTTTAGATTCCGATGCTTCACTTCAGGTTTACTGTATCCCGTGGTCCTTCTTATTGCCGATGAAACACAGAAATTGCATCCGAATTTATTACAAAATGCACAATGCCGACTTAAGTACAAGAGGACTGACACTCTCACTTTCTATGATGTGCACCTCTCCTGTGAGTCCAGTTTTAGGTTCCGATGCTTCACTTCGGGTTTACTGTATCCCTTGGACCTTCTTATTGACGATGAAACACAGAAATTGCATTCGAATTTAATACAAAAGGCACAATGCCGACTTAAGTACAAGAGGACTGACACTCTCACTTTCTATGATATGAACCTCTCCTGTGAGTCCAGTTTTAGATTCCGATGCTTCACCTCAGGTTTACTGTATACCTTGGACCTTCTTAATGAAGATGAAACACAGAAATTGCATCCAAATTTAATACAGAAGGCACAATGCCGACATAAGTACAAGAGGACTGACACTCTCACTTTCTTTGATATGAACCTCTCCTGTGAGTCCAGTTTTAAATTCCGATGCTTCACTTCAGGTTTACTGTATCCCTTGGACCTTCTTATTGACGATGAAACACAGAAATTGCTTCCGAATTTATTACAAAAGGCACAATGCCGACTTAAGTACAAGAGGATTGACACTCTCACTTTCTATCATATGAACCTCTCCTGTGAGTCCAGCCTTAGATTCCGATGCTACACTTCGGGTTTACTGTATCCCTTGGACCTTCTTTTTGACGATGAAACACAGAAATTGCATCCGAATTTGATACAAAAGGCACAATGCCGACTAAAGTACAAGAGGACTGACACTCTCACTTTCTATGGTATGAACCTCTCCTGTGAGTCCAGTTTTAGATTCCGATGCTTCACTTCAGGTTTACTGTATCCCTTGGACCTTCTTATTGACGATGAAACACAGAAATTGCATCCGAATTTATTACAAAAGGCACAATGCCGACTTAAGTACAAGAGGACTGACACTCTCACTTTCTATGATATGAACCTCTCCTGTGAATTCAGTTTTAGATTCCGAACCTTCACTTCAGGTTTACTGTATCCCTTGGACCTTCTTATTGACGATGACACACAGAAATAGCATCCGAATTTAATACAAAAGTGACAATGCCGACTTAAGTACAAGAGGACTGACACTTTTACTTTCTATGATATGAACCTCTCCTGTGAGTCCAGTTTTAGATTCCGATGCGTCACTTCAGTTTTACTGTATCCCTTGGACCTTCTTATTGACGATGAAACACAGATATTGCATCCGAATTAAATACAAAAGTCACAATGCCGACTTAAGTACAAGAGGACTGACACTCTCACCTTCTATGATATGAACCTCTCCTGAGAGTCCAGTTTTAGATGCCGGTGCTTCACTTCAGGTTTACTGTATCCCTGGGACTTTCTTATTGACGATGAAACACAGAAATTGCATCCGAATTTAATACAAAAGACACAATGCAGACTTAAGTACTAGAGGACTGACACTCTCACTTTCTATGATATGAACATCTCCTGTGAGTCCAGTTTTAGATTCCGATGATTCACTGCAGGTTTACTGTATCCCTTGGACCTTCCTATTGACGATGTAACACAGAAATTGCATCCCAATTTAATACAAAAGTCACAACGCCTATTTAAGTACAAGAGGACTGACACTTTCACTTACTATGATATGAACCTCTCCAGTGAGTCCAGTTTTAGATGCCGATGCTTCACTTCAGGTTTACTGTATCCCTGGGACTTTCTTATTGACGATGAAACACAGAAATTGCATCCGAATTTAATACAAAAGACACAATGCCGACTTAAGTACAAGAAGACTGACACTCTCACTTTCTAAGATATGAACCATTCCTGTGAGTCCAGTTTTAGATTCCTATGCTTTACTTCAGGTTTACTGTACCCCTTCGACCTTCTTATTGACGATGAAACACAGAAACTGCATCCGAATTTAATACAAAAGGCACAATGCCGACTTAAGTACAAGAGGACTGACACTCTAACGTTCTATGATATGAACCTCTCCTGTGAGTCCAGTTTTAGGTTCCGATGCTTCAATTCAGGTTTACTGTAAACCTTGGGCCATCTTATTGACGATGAAACACAGAAACTGCAAACGAATTTAATACAAAAGTCACAATGCCGACTTAAGTACAAGAGGACTGACACTCTCACTTTCTATGATATGAACCTCTCCTGTGAATTCAGTTTTAGATTCCGATCCTTCACTTCAGGTTTACTGTATCCCTTGGACCTTCTTATTGACGATGACACACAGAAATAGCATCCGAATTTAATACAAAAGTCACAATGCCGACTTAAGTACAAGAGGACCGACACTCTCACCTTCTATGATATGAACCTCTCCTGTGAGTCCAGTTTTAGATGCCGATGCTTCGCTTCAGGTTTACTGTATCCCTGGGGCTTTCTTATTAACGATGAAACACAGAAATTTCATCCGAATTTAATACAAAAGACACAATGCCGACTTAAGTACAAGAGGACTGACACTCTCACTTTCTATGATATGAACATCTCCTGTGAGTCCAGTTTTAGATTCCGATGCTTCACTTCAGGTTTACTGTATCCCTTGGACCTTCCTATTGACGATGTAACACAGAAATTGCATCCCAATTTAATACAAAAGTCACAACGCCGATTTAAGTACAAGAGGACTGACACTTTCACTTTCTATGATATGAACCTCTAATGTGAGTCCAGTTTTAGATTCCGATGCTTCACCTCAGGTTTACTGTATCCCTTGGACCTATTTATTGAGGATGAAACACAGATATTGCATCCGAATTTAATACAAAAGGCGCAATGCCGACTTAAGTACAAGAGGACTGACACTCTCACTTTCTATGATTTGAACCTCTTCTTTGAGTCATGTTTTAGTTTCCGATGCTTCACTTCAGGTTTACTGTATCCCTTCGACCTTCTTATTGACGATGAAACACAGAAATTGCATCCGAATTTAATACAAAAGTCACAATGCCGACTTAAGTACAAGAGGACTGACACTCTCACTTCCTATGATATGAACCTCTCCCGTGAGTCCAGTTTTAGATTCCGATGCTTCACTGCAGGTATACTGTATCCCTTGGACCTTCTTATTGACCATGAAACACAGAAATTGCATCCGAATTTAATACAAAAGTCACAATGCCGACCTAAGTACAAGAGGGCTGACACTCTCACTTTCTATGATATGAACCTCTCCTGTGAGTCCAGTTTTAGATTCCGATGCTTCACTTCAGGTTTACTGTATCCCTTGGGCCTTCTTGTTGACGATGAATTACAGAAGTTGCATCCGAATTTAAAACAAAAGGCACAATGCCGACGTAAGTACAAGAGGACTGACACTCTCACTTTTTATGATATGAACCTCTCCTGAGAGTCCAGTTTTAGATTCCGATGCTTCACTTCAGGTTTACTGTATCCCTTGGACTTTCGTAATGACGATGAAATACAGAAATTGCACCCGTATTTAATACAAAAGGCACAATGCCGACTTAAGTACAAGAGGACTGACACTTCTCTTTCTATGATATGAACCTCTCCTGTGAGTCCAGTTTTAGATTCCGATGCTTCACTTTAGGTTTACTGTATCCCTGGGACCTTCTTATTGACGATGAAACACAGAAATTGCATCCGAATTTAATACAAAAGGCAGAATGCCGACTTAAGTAAAAGAGGACTGCCACTCTCACTTTCTATGATATGAACCTCTCCTGTGAGTCCAGTTTTAGATTCCGATGCATCACTTCAGGTGCATTATATCCCTTGGACCTTCTTATTGACGATGAAACACAGAAATTGCATCCGAATGTAATACAAAAGGCACAATGCCGGCTTAAGTACAAGAGGACAGACACTCTTACTTTCTATGATATGCACCTCTCCTGTGAGTCCAGTTTTAGATTCCGATGCTTCACTTCGGGTTTACTGTATCCCTTGGACCTTCTTATTGACGATAAAACACAGAAATTGCATTCGAATTTAATACAAAAGGCACAATGCCGACATAAGTACAAGAGGACTGACACTCTCACTTTCTTTGATATGAACCTCTCCTGTGAGTCCAGTTTTAGATTCCGATGCTTTACTTCAGGTTTACTGTATCCCTTGCACCTTCTTATTGACGATGAAACACAGAAATTGCATCCGAATTTATTACAAAAGGCACAATGCCGACTTAAGTACAAGAGGATTGACACTCTCACTTTCTATGATATGAACCTCTCCTGTGAGTCCAGTTTTAGATTCCGATGCGTCACTTCAGGTTTACTGTTTCCCTTGGACCTTCTTATTGACGATGAAACACAGAAATTGCATCCGAATTAAATACAAAAGTCACAATGCCGACTTAAGTACAAGAGGACTGACACTCTTACCTTCTATGATATGAACCTCTCCTGTGAGTCCAGTTTTAGATGCCGATGCTTCACTTCAGGTTTACTGTATCCCTGGGACTTTCTTATTGACGATGAAACACAGAAATTGCATCCGAATTTAATACAAAAGACACAATGCCGACTTAAGTACAAGAGGACTGACACTCTCACTTTGTACGATATGAACCTCTCCTGTGAGTCCAGTTTTAGATTCCGATGCTTCACTTCAGGTGTACTGTAACCCTTGGACCTTCTTAATGTTGATGAAACACAGAAATTGCATCCGAATTTAATACAAAAGGCACAATGACGACTTAAGTACAAGAGGACTGACACTCTCACTTTCTATGATATGAACCTCTCCTGTGAGTCCAGTTTTAGATTCCGATGCTTTACTTCAGGTTTACTGTATCCCTTGGACCTTCTTATTGTCGATGAAACACAGAAATTTCATCCGAATTTAATACAAAAGTCACAATGCAGACTTAAGTACAAGAGGACTGACACCCTCACTTTCTATGATATGACCCTCTCCTGTGAGTCCAGTTTTAGATTCCGATGCTTCACTTCAAGTTTACTGTATACCGTGGTCCTTCTTATTGCCGATGAAACACAGAAATTGCATCCGAATTTATTACAAAAGGCACAATGCCGACTTAAGAACAAGAGGACTGACACTCTCACTTTCTATGATATGCACCTCCCCTGTGAGTCCAGTTTTAGGTTCCGATGCTTCACTTCGGGTTTACTGTATCCCTTGGACCTTCTTGTTGACGATGAAACACAGAAATTGCATTCGAATTTAATACAAAAGGCACAATGCCGACTTAAGTACAAGAGGACTGACACTCTCACTTTCTATGATATGAACCTCTCCTGTGAGTCCAGTTTTAGATACCGATGCTTCACCTCAGGTTTACTGTATACCTTGGACCTTCTTAATGAAGATAAACACAGAAATTGCATCCAAATTTAATACAGAAGGCACAATGCCGACATAAGTACAAGAGGACTGACACTCTCACTTTCTTTGATATGAACCTCTCCTTCGAGTCCAGTTTTAAATTCCGATGCTTCACTTCAGGTTTACTGTATCCCTTGGACCTTCTTATTGACGATGAAACACAGAAATTGCTTCCGAATTTATTACAAAAGGCACAATGCCGATTTAAGTACAAGAGGATTGACACTCTCACTTTCTATCATATGAACCTCTCCTGTGAGTCCAGCCTTAGATTCCGATGCTACACTTCGGGTTTACTGTATCCCTTGGACCTTCTTATTGACGATGAAACACAGAAATTGCATCCGAATTTGATACAAAAGGCACAATGCCGACTAAAGTACAAGAGGACTGACACTCTCACTTTCTATGATATGAACCTCTCCTGTGAGTCCAGTTTTAGATTCCGATGCTTCACTTCAGGTTTACTGTATCCCTTGGACCTTCTTATTGACGATGAAACACAGAAATTGCATCCGAATTTATTACAAAAGGCACAATGCCGACTTAAGTACAAGAGGACTGACACTCTCACTTTCTATGATATGAACCTCTCCTGTGAATTCAGTTTTAGATTCCGATCCTTCACTTCAGGTTTACTGTATCCCTTGGACCTTCTTATTGACGATGACACACAGAAATAGCATCCGAATTTAATACAAAAGTCACAATGCCGACTTAAGTACAAGAGGGCTGACACTCTCACTTTCTATGATATGAACCCCTCCTGTGAGTCCAGTTTTAGATTCCGATGCTTCACATCAGGTTTACTGTATCCCTTGGACTTTCGTATTGACGATGAAATACAGAAATTGCACCCGTATTTAATACAAAAGGCACAATGCCGACTTAAGTACAAGAGGACTGACACTTTCACTTTCTATGATATGAACCTCTCCTGTGAGTCCAGTTTTAGATTCCGATGCTTCACTTCAGGTGCATTGTATCCCTTGGACCTTCTTATTGACGATGAAACACAGAAATTGCATCCGAATGTAGTACAAAAGGCACAATGCTAACTTAAGTACAAGAGGACCGACACTTTCACTTTCTATGATATGAACCTCTCCTGTGAGTCCAGTTTTAAATACCGATGCTTCACTTCAGGTTTACTGTATCCCTGGGACCTTCTTATTGACGATGAAACACAGAAATTGCATCCGAATTTAATACAAAAGGCAGAATGCCGACTTAAGTACAAGAGGACTGCCACTCTCACTTTCTATGATATGAACCTCTCCTGTGAGTCCAGTTTTAGATTCCGATGCTTCACTTCAGGTTTACTGCATACCTTGGACCTTCTTAATGACGATGAAACACAGAAATTGCATCCGAATTTAATACAAAAGGCACAATGCCGACATAAGTACAAGAGGACTGACACTCTCACTTTCCTTGAAATGAACCTCTCCTGTGAGTCCAGATTTAGATTCCGATGCTTCACTTCAGGTTTACTGTATCCCTTGGACCTTCTTATTGACGATGAAACACAGTAATTGCATCCGAATTTATTACAAAAGGCACAATGCCGACTTAAGTACAAGAGGACTGACACTCTCACTTTCTATGATATGAACCTCTCCTGTGAATTCAGTTTTAGATTCCGATACTTCACTTCAGGTTTACTGTATCCCTTGGACCTTCTTATTGACGATGAAACACAGAAATTGCATCCGAATTAAATACAAAAGTCACAATGCCGACTTAAGTACAAGAGGACTGACACTCTCACCTTCTATGATATGAACCTCTCCTGTGAGTCCAGTTTTAGATGCCGATGCTTCACTTCAGGTTTACTGTATCCCTGGGACTTTCTTATTGACGATGAAACACAGAAATTGCATCCGAATTTAATACAAAATACACAATGCCGACTTAAGTACAAGAGGACTGACACTCTCACTTTCTATGATATGAACATCTCCTGTGAGTCCAGTTTTAGATTACGATGCTTCACTTCAGGTTTACTGTATCCCTTGGACCTTCTTATTGACGATGTAACCCAGAAATTGCATCCCAATTTAATACAAAAGTCACAACGCCGATTTAAGTACAAGAGGACTGACACTTTCACTTTCTATGATATGAACCTCTCCTGTGAGTCCAGTTTTAGATTCCGATGCTTCACCTCAGGTTTACTGTATCCCTCGGACCTATTTATTGACGATGAAACACAGAAATTGCATCCGAATTTAATACAAAATGCACAATGCCGACTTAAGTACAAGAGGACTGACACTCTCCCTTTCTATGATATGAACCTCTGCTGTGAGTCCAGTTTTAGATTCCGATGCTTCACTTCAGGTTTACTGTATACCTTGGACCTTCTTATTGACGATGAAACACAGAAATTGCATCCATATTTAATAGAAAAGTCACAATGCCGACTTAGGTACAAGAGGACTGACACTCTCACTTTCTATGATATGAACCTCTCCTGTGAGTCCAGTTTTAGATTCCGATGCTTTACGTCAGGTTTACTGTATCCCTTGGACCTTCTTATTGACGATGAAACACAGAAATTGCATCCGAATTAATACAAAAGTCACAATGCAGACTTAAGTACAAGAGGACTGACACCCTCACTTTCTGTGATTTTAACCTATCCTGTGAGTCCAGTTTTAGATTCCGATGCTTCACTTCAGGTTTACTGTATCCCTTCGACCTTCTCATTGACGATGAAACACAGAAATTGCATCCGAATTTAATTCAAAAGTCGCAATGCCGACTTAAGTACAAGAGGACTGACACTCTCACTTTCTATGATATGAACCTCTCCTGTGAGTCCAGTTTTAGATTCCGATGCTTCACTTCAGGTTTACTGTATCCCTTGGAACTTGTTGTTGACGATGAAACACAGAAATTGCATCCGAATTTGATACAAAAGTCACAATGCAGACTTAAGTACAAGAGGACTGACACCCTCACTTTCTATGATATGAACCTCTCCTGTGAGACCAGTTTTAGATTCCGATGCTTCACTTCAGGTTTACTGTATCCCTTGGACCTTCGTATTGACGATGAAACACAGAAATTGCATCCGAATTTAATACATAAGTCACAATGACGACTTAAGTACAAGAGGACTGACACTCTCACATTCTATGATATGAACCTCTCCTGTGAGTCCAGTTTTAGATTCCGATGCTTCACTTCAGGTTTACTGTATCCCTTGGACCTTCTGATTGACGATGAAATACAGAAATTGCATCCGAATTTAATACAAAGGTCACAATGCCGACTTAAGTACAAGAGGACTGATACTCTCTCTTTCTATGATATGAACCTCTCCTGTGAGTCCAGCCTTAGATTCCGATGCTACACTTCGGGTTTACTGTATCCCTTGGACCTTCTTATTGACGATGAAACACAGAAATTGCATCCGAATTTGATACAAAGGGCACAATGCCGACTAAAGTACAAGAGGACTGACACTCTCACTTTCTATGATATGTACCTCTCCTGTGAGTCCAGTTTTAGGTTCCGATGCTTCACTTCAGGTTTACTGTATCCCGTGGACCTTCTTATTGACGATGAAACACAGAAATTGCATCCGAATTTATTGCAAAAGTCACAATGCCGACTTAAGTACAAGAGGACTGACACTCTCACTTTCTACGATATGCACCTCTCCTTTGAGTCCAGTTTTAGATTCCGATGCTTCACTTCGGGTTTACTGTATCCCTTGGACCTTCTTATTGACGATGAAACACAGAAATTGCATCCGAATTCAATACAAAAGGCACAATGCCGACTTAAGTACAAGAAGACTGACACTCTCACTTTCTATGATATGAACCTCCCCTGTGAGTCCAGTTTTAGATTCCGATGCTTCACTTCAGGTTTACTGTATACCTTGGACCTTCTTAATGAAGATGAAACACAGAAATTGCATCTAAATTTAATACAAAAGGCACAATGCTGACATAAGTACAAGAGGACTGACACACTCACTTTCTTTGATATGAACCTCTCCTGTGAGTCCAGTTTTAGATTCCGATGCTTCACTTCAGGTTTACTGTATCCCTTGGACCTTCTTATTGACGATGAAACACAGTAATTGCATCCGAATTTATTACAAAAGGCACAATGCCGACTTAAGTACAAGAGGACTGACACTCTCACTTTCTATGATATGAACCTCTCCTGTGAATTCAGTTTTAGATTCCGATACTTCACTTCAGGTTTACTGTATCCCTTGGACCTTCTTATTGACGATGAAACACAGAAATTGCATCCGAATTAAATACAAAAGTCACAATGCCGACTTAAGTACAAGAGGACTGACACTCTCACCTTCTATGATATGAACCTCTCCTGTGAGTCCAGTTTTAGATGCCGATGCTTCACTTCAGGTTTACTGTATCCCTGGGACTTTCTTATTGACGATGAAACACAGAAATTGCATCCGAATTTAATACAAAATACACAATGCCGACTTAAGTACAAGAGGACTGACACTCTCACTTTCTATGATATGAACATCTCCTGTGAGTCCAGTTTTAGATTACGATGCTTCACTTCAGGTTTACTGTATCCCTTGGACCTTCTTATTGACGATGTAACCCAGAAATTGCATCCCAATTTAATACAAAAGTCACAACGCCGATTTAAGTACAAGAGGACTGACACTTTCACTTTCTATGATATGAACCTCTCCTGTGAGTCCAGTTTTAGATTCCGATGCTTCACCTCAGGTTTACTGTATCCCTCGGACCTATTTATTGACGATGAAACACAGAAATTGCATCCGAATTTAATACAAAAGGCGCAATGCCGACTTAAGTACAAGAGGACTGACACCCTCACTTTCTATGATATGACCCTCTCCTGTGGGTCCAGTTTTAGATTCCGATGCTTCACTTCAGGCTTACTGTATCCCGTGGACCTTCTTATTGCCGATGAAACACAGAAATTGCATCCGAATTTATTACAAAAGGCACAATGCCGACTTAAGTACAAGAGGACTGACACTCTCACTTTCTATGATATGCACCTCTCCTGTGAGTCCAGTTTTAGATTCCGATGCTTCACTTCAGGTTTACTCCATCCCTTGGACCTTCTTATTGACGATTAACCACAGAAATTGCATCCGAATTTAATACAAAATGCACAATGCCGACTTAAGTACAAGAGGACTGACACTCTCCCTTTCTATGATATGAACCTCTGCTGTGAGTCCAGTTTTAGATTCCGATGCTTCACTTCAGGTTTACTGTATACCTTGGACCTTCTTATTGACGATGAAACACAGAAATTGCATCCATATTTAATAGAAAAGTCACAATGCCGACTTAGGTACAAGAGGACTGACACTCTCACTTTCTATGATATGAACCTCTCCTGTGAGTCCAGTTTTAGATTCCGATGCTTTACGTCAGGTTTACTGTATCCCTTGGACCTTCTTATTGACGATGAAACACAGAAATTGCATCCGAATTAATACAAAAGTCACAATGCAGACTTAAGTACAAGAGGACTGACACCCTCACTTTCTGTGATTTTAACCTATCCTGTGAGTCCAGTTTTAGATTCCGATGCTTCACTTCAGGTTTACTGTATCCCTTCGACCTTCTCATTGACGATGAAACACAGAAATTGCATCCGAATTTAATTCAAAAGTCGCAATGCCGACTTAAGTACAAGAGGACTGACACTCTCACTTTCTATGATATGAACCTCTCCTGTGAGTCCAGTTTTGGATTCCGATGCTTCACTTCAGGTTTACTGTATCCCTTGGAACTTGTTGTTGACGATGAAACACAGAAATTGCATCCGAATTTGATACAAAAGTCACAATGCAGACTTAAGTACAAGAGGACTGACACCCTCACTTTCTATGATATGAACCTCTACTGTGAGACCAGTTTTAGATTCCGATGCTTCACTTCAGGTTTACTGTATCCCTTGGACCTTCGTATTGACGATGAAACACAGAAATTGCATCCGAATTTAATACATAAGTCACAATGACGACTTAAGTACAAGAGGACTGACACTCTCACATTCTATGATATGAACCTCTCCTGTGAGTCCAGTTTTAGATTCCGATGCTTCACTTCAGGTTTACTGTATCCCTTGGACCTTCTGATTGACGATGAAATACAGAAATTGCATCCGAATTTAATACAAAGGTCACAATGCCGACTTAAGTACAAGAGGACTGATACTCTCTCTTTCTATGATATGAACCTCTCCTGTGAGTCCAGCCTTAGATTCCGATGCTACACTTCGGGTTTACTGTATCCCTTGGACCTTCTTATTGACGATGAAACACAGAAATTGCATCCGAATTTGATACAAAGGGCACAATGCCGACTAAAGTACAAGAGGACTGACACTCTCACTTTCTATGATATGTACCTCTCCTGTGAGTCCAGTTTTAGGTTCCGATGCTTCACTTCAGGTTTACTGTATCCCGTGGACCTTCTTATTGACGATGAAACACAGAAATTGCATCCGAATTTATTGCAAAAGTCACAATGCCGACTTAAGTACAAGAGGACTGACACTCTCACTTTCTACGATATGCACCTCTCCTGTGAGTCCAGTTTTAGATTCCGATGCTTCACTTCGGGTTTACTGTATCCCTTGGACCTTCTTATTGACGATGAAACACAGAAATTGCATCCGAATTCAATACAAAAGGCACAATGCCGACTTAAGTACAAGAAGACTGACACTCTCACTTTCTATGATATGAACCTCCCCTGTGAGTCCAGTTTTAGATTCCGATGCTTCACTTCAGGTTTACTGTATACCTTGGACCTTCTTAATGAAGATGAAACACAGAAATTGCATCTAAATTTAATACAAAAGGCACAATGCCGACATAAGTACAAGAGGACTGACACACTCACTTTCTTTGATATGAACCTCTCCTGTGAGTCCAGTTTTAGATTCCGATGCTTCACTTCAGGTTTACTGTATCCCTTGGACCTTCTTATTGACGATGAAACACAGAAATTGCATCCGAATTTATTACAAAAGGCACAATGCCGACTTAAGTACAAGAGGATTGACACTCTCATTTTCTATGATATGAACCTCTCCTGTGAGTCCAGTTTTAGATTCCGATGCTTCACTTCA
Organism: Schistocerca serialis cubense; assembly: GCF_023864345.2. NCBI lineage: Eukaryota > Metazoa > Arthropoda > Insecta > Orthoptera > Acrididae > Schistocerca > Schistocerca serialis. Next base: position 19,891,055 of record NC_064647.1, on the reverse strand, counting down.
GGTTTACTCCATCCCTTGGACCTTCTTATTGACGATTAACCACAGAAATTGCATCCGAATTTAATACAAAATGCACAATGCCGACTTAAGTACAAGAGGACTGACACTCTCACTTTCTATGATATAAACCTCCCCTGTGAGTCGAGTTTTAGATTACGATGCTTCACTTAGGGTTTACTGTATCTCTTGGTCCTTCTTATTAAAGATGAACCACAGAAATTGCATCCGAACTTTATACAAAAAGCACAATGCCGACTTCAGTACGAGACGACTGACACTCTCACTTTCTAGGATATGAACCTCTCCTGTGAGTCCAGTTCTAGATTCCGATGCTTCACTTCAGGTTTACTGTATCCCTTGGACCTTCGTATTGACGATGAAACACAGAAATTGCATCCGAATTTAATACAACAGGCACAATGCCGACTTAAGTACAAGAGGACTGACACTCTCACTTTCTATGATATGAACCTCTGCTGTGAGTCCAGTTTTAGATTCCGATGCTTCACTTCAGGTTTACTGTATACCTTGGACCTTCTTATTGACGATGAAACACAGAAATTGCATCCGTATTTAATAGAAAAGTCACAATGCCGACTTAAGTACAATAGGACTGACACTCTCACTTTCTATGATATGAACCTCTCCTGTGATTCCAGTTTTAGATTCCGATGCTTCACTTCAGGTTTACTGTATCCCTTGACTTTCTTATTGACGATGAAACACAGAAATTGCATCCGAATTTATTACAAAAGGCATAATGCCGACTTAAGTACAAGAGGACTGACACTCTCACTTTCTATGATATGCACCTCTCCTGTGAGTCCAGTTTTACATTCCGTTGCTTCACTTCGGGTTTACTGTATCCCTTGGACCTTCTTATTGACGATGAAACTCAGAAATTGCACCCGAATTTAATACAAAAGGCACAGTGCCGACTTAAGTACAAGAGGACAGACACTCTCACTTTCTATGATATGAACCTCTCCTGTGAGTCCAGTTTTAGATTCCGATGCTTCACTTCAGGTTTACTGTATCCCTTGGACCATCTTATTGACGTTTAAACACAGAAATTGCATCCGAATTTAATACAAAAGGCACAATGCCGACTTAAGTACAAGACGACTGACACTTTCACTTTCTATCATATGAACCTCTCCTGTGAGTCCAGTTTTAGATTCCGATGCTTCACTTCAGGTTTACTGTATCCCTGGGACCTTCTTATTGACGATGAAACACAGAAATTGCGTCCGAATTTAATACAAAAGGCAGAATGCCGACCTAAGTACAAGAGGACTGCCACTCTCACTTTCTATGATATGAACCTCTCCAGTGAGTCCAGTTTTAGATTCCGATTCATCACTTCAGGTGCATTGTATGCCTTGGACCTTCTTATTGACGATGATACACAGAAATTGCATCCGAATGTAATACAAAAGGCACAATGCTAACTTAAGTACAAGAGGACCGACACTCTCACTTTCTATGATTTGAACCTCTCCTGTGAGTCCAGTTTTAGATTCCGATGCTTCCCTTCAGTTTTACTGTATCCCTTGGACCTTCTTATTGACGATGAAGCACAGAAATTGCGTCTGAATTTAATACAAAAGTCACAATGCCGGCTTAAGTACAAGAGGACTGACACTCTCACTTTGTACGATATGAACCTCTCCTGTGAGTCCAGTTTTAGATTCCGATGCTTCACTTCAGGTGTACTGTAACCCTTTTACCTTCTTATTGATGATGAAACACAGAAATTGCATCCGAATTTAATACAAAAGGCACAATGACGACTTAAGTACAAGAGGACTGACACTCTCACTTTCTATGATATGAACCTCTCCTGTGAGTCCAGTTTTAGATTCCGATGCTTTACTTCAGGTTTACTGTATCCCTAGGGCCTTCTTTTTGACGATGAAACACAGAAATTTCATCCGAATTTAATACAAAAGTCACAATGCAGACTTAAGTACAAGAGGACTGACACCCTCACTTTCTATGATATGACCCTCTCCTGTAGGTCCAGTTTTAGATTCCGATGCTTCACTTCAGGTTTACTGGATCCCGTGGACCTTCTTATTGCCGATGAAACACAGAAATTGCATCCGAATTTATTACAAAAGGCACAATGCCGACTTAAGTACAAGAGGACTGATACTCTCACTTTCTATGATATGCACCTCTCCTGTGAGTCCAGTTTTAGATTCCGATGCTTCACCTTGGGTTTACTGTATCCCTTGGACCTTCTTATTGACGATGAAACACAGAAATTGCATTCGAATTTAATACAAAAGGCACAATGCCGACTTAAGTACAAGAGGACTGACACTCTCACTTTCTATGATATGAACCTCTCCTGTGAGTCCAGTTTTAGATTCCGATGCTTCACTTCAGGTTTACTGTATACCTTGGACCTTCTTAATGAAGATGAAACACAGAAATTGCATCTAAATTTAATACAAAAAGCACAATGCCGACATAAGTACAAGAGGACTGACACACTCACTTTCTTTGATATGAACCTCTCCTGTGAGTCCAGTTTTAGATTCCGATGATTCACTTCGGGTTTACTGTATCCCTTGGACCTTCCTATTGACGATGAAACACAGAAATTGCATCCGAATTTATTACAAAAAGCACAATGCCGACTTAAGTACAAGAGGATTGACACTCTCTTTTCTATGATATGAACCTCTCCTGTGAGTCCAGTTTTAGATTCCGATGCTTCACTTCAGGTTTACTCCATCCCTTGGACCTTCTTATTGACGATTAACCACAGAAATTGCATCCGAATTTAATACAAAATGCACAATGCCGACTTAAGTACAAGAGGACTGACACTCTCACTTTCTATGATATGAACCTCTGCTGTGAGTCCAGTTTTAGATTCCGATGCTTCACTTCAGGTTTACTGTATCCCTGGGACCTTCTTATTGACGATGAAACACAGAAATTGCATCCGAATTTAATACAAAAGGCAGAATGCCGACTTAAGTACAAGAGGACTGCCACTCGCACTTTCTATGATATGAACCTCTCCAGTGAGTCCAGTTTTAGATTCCGATGCATCACTTCAGGTGCATTGTATGCCTTGGACCTTCTTATTGACGAAGAAACACAGAAATTGCATCCGAATGTAATACAAAAGGCACAATGCTAACTTAAGTACAAGAGGACCGACACTCTCACTTTCTATGATATGAACCTCTCCTGTGAGTCCAGTTTTAGATTCCGATGCTTCCCTTCAGTTTTACTGTATCCCTTGGACCTTCTTATTGACGATGAAGCACAGAAATTGCGTCTGAATTTAATACAAAAGTCACAATGCCGGCTTAAGTACAAGAGGACTGACACTCTCACTTTGTACGATATGAACCTCTCCTGTGAGTCCAGTTTTAGATTCCGATGCTTCACTTCAGGTGTACTGTAACCCTTTTACCTTCTTATTGATGATGAAACACAGAAATTGCATCCGAATTTAATACAAAAGGCACAATGACGACTTAAGTACAAGAGGACTGACACTCTCACTTTCTATGATATGAACCTCTCCTGTGAGTCCAGTTTTAGATTCCGATGCTTTACTTCAGGTTTACTGTATCCCTAGGGCCTTCTTTTTGACGATGAAACACAGAAATTTCATCCGAATTTAATACAAAAGTCACAATGCAGACTTAAGTACAAGAGGACTGACACCCTCACTTTCTATGATATGACCCTCTCCTGTAGGTCCAGTTTTAGATTCCGATGCTTCACTTCAGGTTTACTGGATCCCGTGGACCTTCTTATTGCCGATGAAACACAGAAATTGCATCCGAATTTATTACAAAAGGCACAATGCCGACTTAAGTACAAGAGGACTGATACTCTCACTTTCTATGATATGCACCTCTCCTGTGAGTCCAGTTTTAGATTCCGATGCTTCACCTTGGGTTTACTGTATCCCTTGGACCTTCTTATTGACGATGAAACACAGAAATTGCATTCGAATTTAATACAAAAGGCACAATGCCGACTTAAGTACAAGAGGACTGACACTCTCACTTTCTATGATATGAACCTCTCCTGTGAGTCCAGTTTTAGATTCCGATGCTTCACTTCAGGTTTACTGTATACCTTGGACCTTCTTAATGAAGATGAAACACAGAAATTGCATCTAAATTTAATACAAAAAGCACAATGCCGACATAAGTACAAGAGGACTGACACACTCACTTTCTTTGATATGAACCTCTCCTGTGAGTCCAGTTTTAGATTCCGATGATTCACTTCGGGTTTACTGTATCCCTTGGACCTTCCTATTGACGATGAAACACAGAAATTGCATCCGAATTTATTACAAAAAGCACAATGCCGACTTAAGTACAAGAGGATTGACACTCTCTTTTCTATGATATGAACCTCTCCTGTGAGTCCAGTTTTAGATTCCGATGCTTCACTTCAGGTTTACTCCATCCCTTGGACCTTCTTATTGACGATTAACCACAGAAATTGCATCCGAATTTAATACAAAATGCACAATGCCGACTTAAGTACAAGAGGACTGACACTCTCACTTTCTATGATATGAACCTCTGCTGTGAGTCCAGTTTTAGATTCCGATGCTTCACTTCAGGTTTACTGTATCCCTGGGACCTTCTTATTGACGATGAAACACAGAAATTGCATCCGAATTTAATACAAAAGGCAGAACGCCGACTTAAGTACAAGAGGACTGCCACTCGCACTTTCTATGATATGAACCTCTCCAGTGAGTCCAGTTTTAGATTCCGATGCATCACTTCAGGTGCATTGTATGCCTTGGACCTTCTTATTGACGAAGAAACACAGAAATTGCATCCGAATGTAATACAAAAGGCACAATGCTAACTTAAGTACAAGAGGACCGACACTCTCACTTTCTATGATATGAACCTCTCCTGTGAGTCCAGTTTTAGATTCCGATGCTTCCCTTCAGTTTTACTGTATCCCTTGGACCTTCTTATTGACGATGAAGCACAGAAATTGCATCTGAATTTAATTCAAAAGTCACAATGCCGGCTTAAGTACAAGAGGACTGACACTCTCACTTTGTACGATATGAACCTCTCCTGTGAGTCCAGTTTTAGATTCCGATGCTTCACTTCAGGTGTACTGTAACCCTTTTACCTTCTTATTGATGATGAAACACAGAAATTGCATCCGAATTTAATACAAAAGTCACAATGCAGACTTAAGTACAAGAGGACTGACACCCTCACTTTCTATGATATGACCCTCTCCTGTAGGTCCAGTTTTAGATTCCGATGCTTCACTTCAGGTTTACTGTATCCCGTGGACCTTCTTATTGCCGATGAAACACAGAAATTGCATCCGAATTTATTACAAAAGGCACAATGCCGACTTAAGTACAAGAGGACTGATACTCTCACTTTCTATGATATGCACCTCTCCTGTGAGTCCAGTTTTAGATTCCGATGCTTCACTTTGGGTTTACTGTATCCCTTGGACCTTCTTATTGACGATGAAACACAGAAATTGCATCCATATTTAATAGAAAAGTCACAATGCCGACTTAGGTACAAGAGGACTGACACTCTCACTTTCTATGATATGAACCCCTCCTGTGAGTCCAGTTTTAGATTCCGATGCTTCACTTCAGGTGCATTGTATCCCTTGGACCTTCTTATTGACGACGAAACACAGAAATTGCATCCGAATGTAATACAAAATGCACAATGCTAACTTAAGTACAAGAGGACCGACACTCTCACTATCTATGATATGAACCTCTCTTGTGAGTCCAGTTTTAGATTCCGATGCTTCCCTTCAGTTTTACTGTATCCCTTGGTCCTTCTTATTGACGATGAAACACAGAAATTGCATCCGAATTTAATACAAAAGGCACAATGCCGGCTTAAGTACAAGAGGACTGACACTATCACTTTGTACGATATGAACCTCTCCTGTGAGTCCAGTTTTAGATTCCGATGCTTCACTTCAGGTGTACTGTAACCCTTGGACTTTCTTATTGATAATGAAACACAGAAATTGCATCCGAATTTAATACAAAAGGCACAATGACGACTTAAGTACAAGAGGACTGACACTCTCACTTTCTATGATATGAACCGCTCCTGTGAGTCCAGTTTTAGATTCCGATGCTTTACATCAGGTTTACTGTATCCCTTGGACCTTCTTATTGACGACGAAATACAGAAATTGCATCCGAATTAATACAAAAGTCACAATGCAGACTAAAGTACAAGAGGACTGACACCCTCACTTTCTATGATATGAACCTATCCTGTGAGTCCAGTTTTAGATTCCGATGCTTCACTTCAGGTTTACTGTATCCCTTCGACCTTCTCATTGACGATGAAACACAGAAATTGCATCCGAATGTAATACAAAAGTCACAATGCCGACTTAAGTGCAAGAGGACTGACACTCACACTTTCTATGATATGAACCTCTCCTGTGAGTCCAGTTTTGGATTCCGATGCTTCACTTCAGGTTTACTGTATCCCTTGGAACTTGTTATTGACGATGAAACACAGAAATTGCATCCGAATTTGATACAAAAGTCACAATGCAGACTTAAGTACAAGAGGACTGACACCCTCACTTTCTATGATATGAACCTCTCCTGTGAGACCAGTTTTAGATTCCGATGCTTCACTTCAGGTTTACTGTATCCCTTGGACCCTCTTATTGACGATGAAACACTGAAATTGCATCCGAATTTAATACAGAAGTCACAATGACGACTTAAGTACAAGAGGACTGACACTCTCACTTTCTATGATATGAACCTCTCCTGTGAGTCCAGTTTTAGATTCCGATGCTTCACTTCAGGTTTACTGTATCCCTTGGACCTTCTGATTGACGATGAATTACAGAAATTGCATCCGAATTTAATACAAAGTTCACAATGCCGACTTAAGTACAAGAGGACTGATACTCTCACTTTCTATGATATGAACCTCTCCTGTGAGTCCAGTTTTAGATTCCGATGCTTCACTTCAGGTTTACTGTATACCTTGGACCTTCTTAATGATGATGAAACACAGAAATTGAATCCGAATTTAATACAAAAGGCACAATGCCGACATAAGTACAAGAGGACTGACACTCTCACTTTCTATGATATGAACCTCTCCTGTGAGTCCAGTTTTAGATTCCGATGCTTCACTTCAGGTTTACTGTATCCCGTGGACCTTCTTATTGACGATGAAACTCAGAAATTGCATCCTAATGTGTTGCAAAAGTCACAATGCCGACTTAACTACAAGAGGACTGACACTCTCACTTTCTACGATATGCACCTCTCCTGTGAGTCCAGTTTTAGATTCCGATGCTTCACTTCGGGTTTACTGTATCCCTTGGACCTTCTTATTGACGATGAAACACAGAAATTGCATCCGAATTTAATACAAAAAGCACAATGCCGACTTAAGTACAAGAAGACTGACACTCTCACTTTCTATGATATGAACCTCTCCTGTGAGTCCAGTTTTAGATTCCGATGCTTCACTTCAGGTTTACTGTATACCTTGGACCTTCTTAATGACGATGAAACACAGAAATTGAATCCGAATTTAATACAAAAGGCACAATGCCGACATAAGTACAAGAGGACTGACACTCTCACTTTCCTTGAGACGAAACTCTCCTGTGAGTCCAGTTTTAGATTCCGATGCTTCACTTCAGGTTTACTGTATCCCTTGGACCTTCTTATTGACGATTAAACACAGAAATTGCATCCGAATTTATTACAAAAGGCATAATGCCGACTTAAGTACAAGAGGACTGACACACTCACTTTCTATGACATGAACCTCTCCTGTGTGTCCAGTTTTAGATTCCGATGCTTCACTTCAAGTTTACTGTATCCCTTGGACCTTCTTATTGACGATGAAAGACAGAAATTGCATCCGAATTTAATACAAATTCACAATGCCGACTTAAGTACAAGAGGACTAACACTCTCACTTTCTATGATATGAACCTCTGCTGTGAGTCCAGTTTTAGATTCCGATGCTTCACTAACGGTTTAAGGTATACCTTGGACCTTCTTGTTGACGATGAAACACAGATATTGCATCCGTATTTAATAGAAAAGTCACAATGCCGACTTAAGTACAAGAGGACTGACACTCTCACTTTCTATGATATGAACCTCTCCTGTGAGTCCAGTTTTAGATTCCAATGCTTCACTTCAGGTTTATTGTATCCCTTGACATTCTTATTGACGATGAAACACAGAAATTGCATCCGAATTTAATACAAAAGTCACAATGCCGACTTAAGGACAAGAGGACTGACACTCCCACTTTCTATGATATGAACCTCTCCTGTGAGTCCAGTTTTAGATTCCGATGCTTCACTTCAGGTTTACTGTATCCCTTGGACCTTCTTATTGACGATGAAACACAGAAATTGCATCCGTATTTATTACAAAAGGCATAATGCCGACTTAAGTACAATAGGACTGACACTCTCACTTTCTATGATATGCACCTCTCCTGTGAGTCCAGTTTTAGATTCCGTTGCTTCACTTCGGATTTACTGTATCCCTTGGACCTTCTTATTGACGATGAATCACAGAAATTGCATCCGAATTTAATACAAAAGGCACAGTGCCGACTTAAGTACAAGAGGACTGACACTCTCACTTTCTATGATATGAACCTCTCCTGTGAGTCCAGTTTTAGATTCCGATGCTTCACTTCAGGTTTACTGTATCCCTTGGACCTTCTTATTGACGTTTAAACACAGAAATTGCATCCGAATTTAATACAAAAGGCACAATGCCGACTTAAGTACAAGAGTACTGACACTCTCATATTCTATGATATGAACCTCTCCTGTGAGTCCAGTTTTAGATTCCGATGCTTCACTTCAGGTTTACTGTATCCCTTGGACCTTCTTATTGACGTTTAAACACAGAAATTGAATCCGAATTTAATACAAAAGGCACAATGCCGACTTAAGTACAAGAGTACTGACACTCTCATTTTCTATTATATGAACCTCTGCTGTGAGTCCAGTTTTAGATTCCGATACTTCACTTCAGGTTTACTGTATACCATGGATCTCATATTGACGATGAAACACAGAAATTGCATCGGTATTTAATAGAAAAGTCACAATGCCGACTTAAGTACAAGAGAACTGACACTCTCACTTTCTATGATATGAACCTCTCCTGTGAGTCCAGTTTTAGATTCCAATGCTTCACTTCAGGTTTATTGTATCCCTTGACCTTCTTTTTGACGATGAAACACAGAAAATGCATTCGAATTTAATACAAAAGTCACAATGCCGAATTAAGTACAAGAGGACTGACACTCTCACTTTCTATGATATGATCCTCTCCTGTGAGTCCAGTTTTAGATTCCGATGCTTCACTTCAGGTTTACTGCATCCCTTGGACCTTTTTATTGACGATGAAACACAGAAATTGCATCCGAATTTAATACAAAAGGCACAGTGCCGACTTAAGTACAAGAGGACTGACACTCTCACTTTCTATGATATGAACCCCTCCTGTGAGTCCAGTTTTAGATTCCGATGCTTCACTTCAGGTTTACTGTATCCCTTGGACCTTCTTATTGACGTTTAAACACAGAAATTGCATCCGAATTTAATACAAAAGGCACAATGCCGACTTAAGTACAAGAGTACTGACACTCTCATTTTCTATGATATGAACCTCTCCTGTGAGTCCAGTTGTAGATTCCGATGCTTCACTTCAGGTTTACTGTATCCCTTCGACCTTCTTATTGACGATGAAACACAGAAATTGCTTCCGAATTTAATACAACAGTCACAATGCCGACTTAAGTACAAGAGGACTGACACTCTCACTTTCTATGATATGAACCTCTCCTGTGAGTCCAGTTTTGGATTCCGATGCTTCACTTCAGGTTTACTGTATCCCTTGGAACTAGTTATTGCCGAAGAAACACAGAAATTGCATCCGAATTTAATACAAAAGTCACAATGCAGACTTAAGTACAAGAGGACTAACACCCTCACTTTCTATGATATGAACCCTTCCTGTGAGTCCAGTTTTAGATTCCGATGCTTCACTTCAGGTTTACTGGATCCCTTGGACCTTCTTATTGACAATGAAACACAGAAATTGCATCCGAATTTAATACAAAAGTGACAATGACGACTTAAGTACAAGAGGACTGACACTCTCACTTTTTATGATATGAACCTCTCCTGTGAGTCCAGTTTTAGATTCCGATGCTTCACTTCAGGTTTACTGTATCTCTTGGACCTTCTTATTGACGATGAATTACAGAAATTGCATCCGAATTTAATACAAAGGTCACAATGCCGACTTAAGTACAAGAGGACTGATACTCTCTCTTTCTATGATATGAACCTCTCCTGTGAGTCCAGCTTTAGATTCCGATGCTACACTTCGGGATTACTGTATCCCTTGGACCTTCTTATTGACGATGAAACACAGAAATTGCATCCGAATTTAATACAAAATGCACAGTGCCGACTAAAGTACAAGTGGACTGACACTCTCACTTTCTATGATATGAACCCCTCCTGTGAGTCCAGTTTTAGTTTCCGATGCTTCACTTCAGGTTTACTGTATCCCTTGGACCATCTTATTGACGATGAATCACAGAAATTGCATCCGAATTTATTACAAAAGGCACAATGCCGACTTAAGTACAAGAGGATTGTCACTCTCACTTTCTAGGATATGAACCTCTCCTGTGAGTCCAGTTTTAGATTCCGATGCTTCACTTCAGGTTTACTGTATCCCTTGGACCTTCTTATTGACGATTAAACACAGAAATTGCATCCGAATTTAATACAAAATGCACAATGCGGAATTAAGTACAAGAGTACTGACACTCTCACTTTCTATGATATGAACCTCTGCTGTGAGTCCAGTTTTAGATTCCGATGCTTCACTTCAGGTTTACTGTATACCTTGGACCTTCTTATTGACGATGAAACACAGAAATTGCATCCGTACAAGAGAACTGACACTCTCACTTTCTATGATATGAACCTCTCCTGTGAGTCCAGTTTTAGATTCCGATGCTTCACTTCAGGTTTACTGTATCCCGTGGACCTTCTTATTGACGATGAAACTCAGAAATTGCATCCGAATTAATTGCAAAAGTCACAATGCCGAATTAAGTACAAGACGACTGACACTCTCACTTTCTACGATATGCACCTCTCCTGTGAGTCCAGTTTTAGATTCCGATGCTTCACTTCGGGTTTACTGTATCCCTTGGACCTTCTTATTGACGATGAAACACAGAAATTGCATCCGAATTTAATACAAAAGGCACAATGCCGACTTAAGTACAAGAAGACTGACACTCTCACTTTCTATGATATGAACCTCTCCTGTGAGTCCAGTCTTAGATTCCGATGCTTCACTTCAGGTTTACTGTATACCTTGGACCTTCTTAATGACGATGAAACACAGAAATTGCATCCGAATTTAATACAAAAGGCACAATGCCGACATAAGTACAAGAGGACTGACACTCTCACTTTCCTTGAGATGAACCTCTCCTGTGAGTCCAGTTTTAGATTCCGATGCTTCACTTCAGGTTTACTGTATCCCTTGGACCTTCTTATTGACGATGAAAGACAGAAATTGCATCCGAATTTAATACAAATTCACAATGCCGACTTAAGTACAAGAGGACTGACACTTTCACTTTCTATGATATAAACCTCCCCTGTGAGTCCAGTTTTAGATTACGATGCTTCACTTAGGGTTTACTGTACCTCTTGGTCCTTCTTATTAAAGATGAACCACAGAAATTGCATCCGAACTTTATACAAAAAGCACAATGCCGACTTCAGTACGAGACGACTGACACTCTCACTTTCTATGATATGAACCTCTCCTGTGAGTCCAGTTCTAGATTCCGATGCTTCACTTCAGGTTTACTGTATCCCTTGGACCTTCGTATTGACGATGAAACACAGAAATTTCATCCGAATTTAATACAACAGGCACAATGCTGACTTCAGTACAAGAGGACTGACACACTCACTTTCTATGATATGAACCTCTGCTGTGAGTCCAGTTTTGGATTCCGATGCTTCACTTCAGGTTTACTGTATACCTTGGACCTTCTTATTGACGATGAAACACAGAAATTGCATCCGTATTTAATAGAAAAGTCACAATGCCGACTTAAGTACAAGAGGACTGACACTCTCACTTTCTATGATATGAACCTCTCCTGTGAGTCCAGTTTTAGATTCCAATGCTTCACTTCAGGTTTATTGTATCCCTCGACATTCTTAATGACGATGAAACACAGAAATTGCATCCGAATTTATTACAAAAGGCATAATGCCGACTTAAGTACAAGAGGACTGACACTCTCACTTTCTATGATATGCACCTCTCCTGTGAGTCCAGTTTTAGATTCCGTTGCTTCACTTCGGGTTTACTGTATCCCTTGGACCTTCTTATTGACGATGAAACACAGAAATTGCATCCGAATTTAATACAAAAGGCACAGTGCCGACTTAAGTACAAGAGGACTGACACTCTCACTTTCTATGATATGAACCTCTCCTGTGAGTCCAGTTTTAGATTCCGATGCTTCACTTCATGTTTTCTGTACCCCTTGGACCTTCTTATTGACGTTTAAACACAGAAATTGCATCCGAATTTAATACAAAAGGCACAATGCCGACTTAAGTACAAGAGTACTGACACTCTCATTTTCTATGATATGATCCTCTCCTGTGAGTCCAGTTTTAGATTCCGATACTTCACTTCAGGTTTACTGTATACCATGGACCTTCTTTTTGACGATGAAACACAGAAATTGCATCGGTATTTAATAGAAATGACAATGCCGACTTAAGTACAAGAGAACTGACACTCTCACTTTCTATGATATGAACCTCTCCTGTGAGTCCAGTTTTAGATTCCAATGCTTCACTTCAGGTTTATTGTATCCCTTGACCTTCTTATTGACGATGAAACACAGAAAATGCATCCGAATTTAATACAAAAGTCACAATGCCGAATTAAGTACAAGAGGACTGACACTCTCACTTTCTATGATATGAACCTCTCCTGTGAGTCCAGTTTTAGATTCCGATGCTTCACTTCAGGTGTACTGTATCCCTTGACCTTCATATTGACGATGAAACACAGAAATTGCGTCCGAATTTAATACAATAGTCACAATGCTGACTTAAGTAAAAGAGGACTGACACTCTCACTTACTATGATATGAACCTCCCCTGTGAGTCCAGTTTTAGATTGCGATGCTTCACTTCAGGTTTACTGTATCCCTTGGACCTTCTTATTGACGATGAAACACAGAAATTGCATCCGAATTTAATACAGAAGTCACAATGCCGACTTAAGTACAAGAGGACTGACACTCTCACTTTCTATGATATGAACCTCTCCTGTGAGTCCAGTTTTAGATTCCGATGCTTCACTTCAGGTTTACTTTATCCCTTAAACCTTCCTATTGACGATGAAACACAGAAATTGCATCCCAATTTAATACAAAAGTCACAACGCCGATTTAAGTACAAGAGGACTGACACTCTCACTTTCTATGATATGAACCTCTCCTGTGAGTCCAGTTTTAGATTCCAATGCTTCACTTCAGGTTTATTGTATCCCTCGACATTCTTAATGACGATGAAACACAGAAATTGCATCCGAATTTATTACAAATGTCATAATGCCGACTTAAGTACAAGAGGACTGACACTCTCACTTTCTATGATATGCACCTCTCCTGTGAGTCCAGTTTTAGATTCCGTTGCTTCACTTCGGGTTTACTGTATCCCTTGGACCTTCTTATTGACGATGAAACACAGAAATTGCTTCCGAATTTAATACAACAGTCACAATGCCGACTTAAGCACAAGAGGACTGACACTCTCACTTTCTATGATATGAACCTCTCCTGTGAGTCCAGTTTTGGATTCCGATGCTTCACTTCAGGTTTACTGTATCCCTTGGAACTAGTTATTGCCGAAGAAACACAGAAATTGCATCCGAATTTAATACAAAAGTCACAATGCAGACTTAAGTACAAGAGGACTAACACCCTCACTTTCTATGATATGAACCCTTCCTGTGAGTCCAGTTTTAGATTCCGATGCTTCACTTCAGGTTTACTGTATCCCTTGGACCTTCTTATTGACAATGAAACACAGAAATAGCATCCGAATTTAATACAAAAGTGACAATGACGACTTAAGTACAAGAGGACTGACACTCTCACTTTCTATGATATGAACCTCTCCTGTGAGTCCAGTTTTAGATTCCGATGCTTCACTTCAGGTTTACTGTATCTCTTGGACCTTCTTATTGACGATGAATTACTGAAATTGCATCCGAATTTAATACAAAGGTCACAATGCCGACTTAAGTACAAGAGGACTGATACTCTCTCTTTCTATGATATGAACCTCTCCTGTGAGTCCAGCTTTAGATTCCGATGCTACACTTCGGGATTACTGTATCCCTTGGACCTTCTTATTGACGATGAAACACAGAAATTGCATCCGAATTTAATACAAAATGCACAGTGCCGACTAAAGTACAAGTGGACTGACACTCTCACTTTCTATTATATGAACCCCTCCTGTGAGTCCAGTTTTAGTTTCCGATGCTTCACTTCAGGTTTACTGTATCCCTTGGACCATCTTATTGACGATGAATCACAGAAATTTCATCCGAATTTATTACAAAAGGCACAATGCCGACTTAAGTACAAGAGGAATGTCACTCTCACTTTCTAGGATATGAACCTCTCCTGTGAGTCCAGTTTTAGATTCCGATGCTTCACTTCAGGTTTACTGTATCCCTTGGACCTTCTTATTGACGATTAAACACAGAAATTGCATCCGAATTTAATACAAAATGCACAATGCGGAATTAAGTACAAGAGTACTGACACTCTCACTTTCTATGATATGAACCTCTGCTGTGAGTCCAGTTTTAGATTCCGATGCTTCACTTCAGGTTTACTGTATACCTTGGACCTTCTTATTGACGATGGAACACAGAAATTGCATCTGTACAAGAGAACTGACACTCTCACTTTCTATGATATGAACCTCTCCTGTGAGTCCAGTTTTAGATTCCGATGCTTCACTTCAGGTTTACTGTATCCCGTGGACCTTCTTATTGACGATGAAACTCAGAAATTGCATCCGAATTTATTGCAAAAGTCACAATGCCGACTTAAGTACAAGACGACTGACACTCTCACTTTCTACGATATGCACCTCTCCTGTGAGTCCAGTTTTAGATTCCGATGCTTCACTTCGGGTTTACTGTATCCCTTGGACCTTCTTATTGACGATGAAACACAGAAATTGCATCCGAATTTAATACAAAAGGCACAATGCCGACTTAAGTACAAGAAGACTGACACTCTCACTTTCTATGATATGAACCTCTCCTGTGAGTCCAGTTTTAGATTCCGATGCTTCACTTCAGGTTTACTGTATACCTTGGACCTTCTTAATGACGATGAAACACAGAAATTGCATCCGAATTTAATACAAAAGGCACAATGCCGACATAAGTACAAGAGGACTGACACTCTCACTTTCCTTGAGATGAACCTCTCCTGTGAGTCCAGTTTTAGATTCCGATGCTTCACTTCAGGTTTACTGTATCCCTTGGACCTTCTTATTGACGATGAAAGACAGAAATTGCATCCGAATTTAATACAAATTCACAATGCCGACTTAAGTACAAGAGGACTGACACTTTCACTTTCTATGATATAAACCTCCCCTGTGAGTCCAGTTTTAGATTACGATGCTTCACTTAGGGTTTACTGTATCTCTTGGTCCTTCTTATTAAAGATGAACCACAGAAATTGTATCCGAACTTTATACAAAAAGCACAATGCCGACTTCAGTACGAGACGACTGACACTCTCACTTTCTATGATATGAACCTCTCCTGTGAGTCCAGTTCTAGATTCCGATGCTTCACTTCAGGTTTACTGTATCCCTTGGACCTTCGTATTGACGATGAAACACAGAAATTTCATCCGAATTTAATACAACAGGCACAATGCTGACTTCAGTACAAGAGGACTGACACACTCACTTTCTATGATATGAACCTCTGCTGTGAGTCCAGTTTTGGATTCCGATGCTTCACTTCAGGTTTACTGTATACCTTGGACCTTCTTATTGACGATGAAACACAGAAATTGCATCCGTATTTAATAGAAAAGACACAATGCCGACTTAAGTACAAGAGGACTGACACTCTCACTTTCTATGATATGAACCTCTCCTGTGAGTCCAGTTTTTGATTCCAATGCTTCACTTCAGGTTTATTGTATCCCTCGACATTCTTATTGACGATGAAACACAGAAATTGCATCCGAATTTATTACAAAAGGCATAATGCCGACTTAAGTACAAGAGGACTGACACTCTCACTTTCTATGATATGCACCTCTCCTGTGAGTCCAGTTTTAGATTCCGTTGCTTCACTTCGGGTTTACTGTATCCCTTGGACCTTCTTATTGACGATGAAACACAGAAATTGCATCCGAATTTAATACAAAAGGCACAGTGCCGACTTAAGTACAAGAAGACTGACACTCTCACTTTCTATGATATGAACCTCTCCTGTGAGTCCAGTTTTAGATTCCGATGCTTCACTTCATGTTTTCTGTACCCCTTGGACCTTCTTATTGACGTTTAAACACAGAAATTGCATCCGAATTTAATACAAAAGGCACAATGCCGACTTAAGTACAAGAGTACTGACACTCTCATTTTCTATGATATGAACCTCTCCTGTGAGTCCAGTTTTAGATTCCGATACTTCACTTCAGGTTTACTGTATACCATGGACCTTCTTATTGACGATGAAACACAGAAATTGCATCGGTATTTAATAGAAAAGTGACAATGCCGACTTAAGTACAAGAGAACTGACACTCTCACTTTCTATGATATGAACCTCTCCTGTGAGTCCAGTTTTAGATTCCAATGCTTCACTTCAGGTTTATTGTATCCCTTGACCTTCTTATTGACGATGAAACACAGAAAATGCATCCGAATTTAATACAAAAGTCACAATGCCGAATTAAGTACAAGAGGACTGACACTCTCACTTTCTATGATATGAACCTCTCCTGTGAGTCCAGTTTTAGATTCCGATGCTTCACTTCAGGTGTACTGTATCCCTTGACCTTCATATTGACGATGAAACACAGAAATTGCATCCGAATTTAATACAATAGTCACAATGCTGACTTAAGTAAAAGAGGACTGACACTCTCACTTACTAGGATATGAACCTCCCCTGTGAGTCCAGTTTTAGATTGCGATGCTTCACTTCAGGTTTACTGTATCCCTTGGACCTTCTTATTGACGATGAAACACAGAAATTGCATCCGAATTTAATACAGAAGTCACAATGCCGACTTAAGTACAAGAGGACTGACACTCTCACTTTCTATGATATGAACCTCTCCTGTGAGTCCAGTTTTAGATTCCGATGCTTCACTTCAGGTTTACTTTATCCCTTAAACCTTCCCATTGACGATGAAACACAGAAATTGCATCCCAATTTAATACAAAAGTCACAACGCCGATTTAAGTACAAGAGGACTGACACTCTCACTTTCTATGACATGAACCTCTCCTGTGAGTCCAGTTTTAGATTCCTATGCTTCACTTCAGGTTTACTGTATCCCTTGGACCTTTTTATTGACGATGAAACACAGAAATTGCATCCGAATGTAATACAAAAGGCACAATGCCGACTTAAGTACAAGAGGACTGACACTCTCACTTTCTATTATATGAACCTGTCCTGTCAGTCCTGTTTTAGATTCCGATGCTTCACTTCAGGTTTACTGTATCCCTTCGACCTTCTTATTGACGATGAAACACAGAAATTGCATCCGAATTTAATACAAAAGTCACAATGCCGACTTAAGTACAAGAGGACTGACACTCTCATTTTCTATGATATGAACCTCTCCTGTGAGTCCAGTTTTGGATTCCGATGCTTCACTTCAGGTTTACTGTATCCCTTGGAACTAGTTATTGCCGATGAAACACAGAAATTGCATCCGAATTTAATACAAAAGTCACAATGCAGACTTAAGTACAAGAGGACTGACACCCTCACTTTCTATGATATGAACCTCTCCTGTGAGTCCAGTTTTAGATTCCGATGCTTCACTTCAGGTTTACTGTATCCCTTGGACCTTCTTATTGACAATGAAACACAGAAATTGCATCCGAACTTTATACAAAAAGCACAATGCCGACTTCAGTACGAGACGACTGACACCCTCACTTTCTATGATATGAACCTCTCCTGTGAGTCCAGTTTTAGATTCCGATGCTTCACTTCAGGTTTACTGTATCCCTTGGACTTTCTTATTGACGATTAAACACAGAAATTGCATCCGAATTTATTACAAACGGCACAATGCCGACTTAAGTACAAAAGGATTGTCACTCTCACTCTCTATGATATGAACCTCTCCTGTGAGTCCAGTTTTAGATTCCGATGCTTCACTTCAGGTTTACTGTATCCCTTGGACATTCTTATTGACGATTAAACACAGAAATTGCATCCGAATTTAATACAACACGCACAATGCCGAATTAAGTACAAGAGTACTGACACTCTCACTTTCTATGATATGAACCTCTGCTGTGAGTCCAGTTTTAGATTCCGATGCTTCACTTCAGGTTTACTGTATACCTTGGACCTTCTTATTGACGATAAAACACAGAAATTGCATCCGTACAAGAGAACTGACACTCTCACTTTCTATGATATAAACCTCTAGTGTGAGTCCAGTTTTAGATTCCAATGCTTCACTTCAGGTTAATTGTATCTCTTGACCTTCTTATTGACAGTGAAACACAGAAAATGCATCCGAATTTAATACAAAAGTCACAATGCCGAATTAAGTACAAGAGGACTGACACTCTCACTATCTATGATATGAACCTCTCCTGTGAGTCCAGTTTTAGATTCCGATGCTTCACTTCAGGTGTACTGTATCCCTTGACCTTCATATTGACGATGAAACACAGAAATTGCGTCCGAATTTAATACAAAAGTCACAATGCTGACTTAAGTAAAAGAGGACTGACACTCTCACTTTCTATGATATGAACCTCTCCTGTGAATCCAGTTAGAGATTCCGATGCTTCACTTCAGGTTTACTTTATCCCTTGGACCTTCCTATTGACGATGAAACACAGAAATTGCATCCCAATATAATACAAAAGTCACAACGCCGATTTAAGTACAAGAGGACTGACACTCTCACTTTCTATGATATGAACCTCTCCTGTGAGTCCAGTTTTAGATTCCGATGCTTCACTTCAGGTTTACTGTATCCCTTTGACCTTTTTATTGACGATGAAACACAGAAATTGCATCCGAATGTAATACAAAAAGCACAATGCCGACTTAAGTACAAGAGGACTGACACTCTCATTTTCTATGATATGAACCTGTCCTGTGAGTCCTCTTTTAGATTCCGATGCTTCACTTCAGGTTTACTGTATCCCTTGGACCTTCTTATTGACGATGAGACACAGAAATTGCATCCGAATTTAATACAAAAGTCACAATGCCGACTTAAGTACAAGAGGAGTGACACTCTCACTTTCCTTGAGATGAACCTTTCCTGTGAGTCCAGTTTTAGATTCCGATGCTTCACTTCAGGTTTACTGTATCCCTTGGACCTTCTTATTAAAGATGAACCACAGAAATTGCATCCGAACTTTATACAAAAAGCACAATGCCGACTTCAGTACGAGACGACTGACACTCTCACTTTCTATGATATGAACCTCTCCAGTGAGTCCAGTTCTAGATTCCGATGCTTCACTTCAGGTTTACTGTATCCCTTGGACCTTCGTATTGACGATGAAACACAGAAATTGCATCCGAATTTAATACAACAGGCACAATGCCGACTTAAGTACAAGAGGACTGACACACTCACTTTCTATGATATGAACCTCTGCTGTGAGTCCAGTTTTAGATTCCGATGCTTCACTTCAGGTTTACTGTATACCTTGGACTTTCTTATTGACGATGAAACACAGAAATTGCATCCGTATTTAATAGAAAAGTCACAATGCCGACTTAAGTACAAGAGGACTGACACTCTCACTTTCTATGATATGAACCTCTCCTGTGAGTCCAGTTTTAGATTCCAATGCTTCACTTCAGGTTTATTGTATCCCTCGACATTCTTATTGACGATGAAACACAGAAATTGCATCCGAATTTATTACAAAAGGCATAATGCCGACTTAAGTACAAGAGGACTGACACTCTCACTTTCTATGATATGCACCTCTCCTGTGAGACCAGTTTTAGATTCCGTTGCTTCACTTCGGGTTTACTGTATCCCTTGGACCTTCTTATTGACGATGAAACACAGAAATTGCATCCGAATTTAATACAAAAGGCACAGTGCCGACTTAAGTACAAGAGGACTGACACTCTCACTTTCTATGATATGAACCTCTCCTGTGAGTCCAGTTTTAGATTCCGATGCTTCACTTCAGGTTTACTGTACCCCTTGGACCTTCTTATTGACGTTTAAACACAGAAATTGCATCCGAATTTAATACAAAAGGCACAATGCCGACTTAAGTACAAGAGTACTGACACTCTCATTTTCTATGATATGAACCTCTCCTGTGAGTCCAGTTTTAGATTCCGATACTTCACTTCAGGTTTACTGTATACCATGGACCTTCTTATTGACGATGAAACACAGAAATTGCATCGGTATTTAATAGACAAGTCACAATGCTGACTTAAGTACAAGAGAACTGACACTCTCACTTTCTATGATATGAACCTCTCCTGTGAGTCCAGTTTTAGATCCCAATGCTTCACTTCAGGTTTATTGTATCCCTTGACCTTCTTATTGACGATAAAAAAACACAGAAAATGCATCCGAATTTAATACAAAAGTCACAATGCCGAATTAAGTACAAGAGGACTGACACTCTCACTTTCTATGATATGAACCTCTCCTGTGAGTCCAGTTTTAGATTCCGATTCTTCACTTCAGGTGTACTGTATCCCTTCACCTTCATATTGACGATGAAACACAGAAATTGCGTCCGAATTTAATACAAAAGTCACAATGCTGACTTAAGTAAAAGATTACTGACACTCTCACTTACTACGATATGAACCTCCCCTGTGAGTCCAGTTTTAGATTGCGAGCTTCACTTCAGGTTTACTGTATCCCTTGGACCTTCTTATTGACGATGAAACACAGAAATTGCATCCGAATTTAATACAGAAGTCACAATGCCGACTTAAGTACAAGAGGACTGACACTCTCACTTTCTATGATATGAACCTCTCCTGTGAGTCCAGTTTCAGATTCCGATGCTTCACTTCAGGTTTACTTTATCCCTTAAACCTTCCTATTGACGATGAAACACAGAAATTGCATCCCAATTTAATACAAAAGTCATAATGCCGACTTAAGTACAAGAGGACTGACACTCTCACTTTCTACGATATGCACCTCTCCTGTGAGTCCAGTTTTAGATTCCGATGCTTCACTTCGGGTTTACTGTATCCCTTGGACCTTCTTATTGACGATGATACACAGAAATTGCATCCGAATTTAATACAAAAGGCACAATGCCGACATAAGTACAAGAGGACTGACACTCTCACTTTCTATGAAATGAACCTCTCCTGTGAGTCCAGTTTTAGATTCCGATGCTTCACTTCAGGTTTACTGTATACCTTGGACCTTCTTAATGACGATGAAACACTGAAATTGCATCCGAATTTAATACAAAAGGCACAATGCCGACATAAGTACAAGAGGACTCACACTCTCACTTTCCTTGAGATGAACCTCTCCTGTGAGTCCAGTTTTGGATTCCGATGCTTCACTTCAGGTTTACTGTATCCCTTGGAACTAGTTATTGCCGATGAAACACAGAAATTGCATCCGAATTTAATACAAAAGTCACAATGCAGACTTAAGTACAAGAGGACTGACACCCTCACTTTCTATGATATGAACCTCTCCTGTGAGTCCAGTTTTAGATTCCGATGCTTCACTTCAGGTTTACTGTATCCCTTGGACCTTCTTATTGACAATGAAACACAGAAATTGCATCCGAATTTAATACAAAAGTCACAATGACGACTTAAGTACAAGAGGACTGACACTCTCACTTTCTATGATATGAACCTCTCCTGTGAGTCCAGTTTTAGATTCCGAAGCTTCACTTCAGGTTTACTGTATCTCTTGGACCTTCTTATTGACGATGAAACACAGAAATTGCATCCGAATTTAATGCAAAATGCACAGTGCCGAATAAAGTACAAGTGGACTGACACTCTCACTTTCTATGATATGAACCTCTCCTGTGAGTCCAGTTTTAGTTTCCGATGCTTCACTTCAGGTTTACTGTATCCCTTGGACTTTCTTATTGACGATGAAACACAGAAATTGCATCCGAATTTATTACAAACGGCACAATGCCGACTTAAGTACAAGAGGATTGTCACTCTCACTTTCTATGATATGAACCTCTCCTGTGAGTCCAGTTTTAGATTCCGATGCTTCACTTCAGGTTTACTGTATCCCTTGGACATTCTTATTGACGATTAAACACAGAAATTGCATCCGAATTTAATACAAAAGGCACAATGCCGAATTAAGTACAAGAGTGCTGACACTCTCACTTTCTATGATATCAACCTCTGCTGTGAGTCCAGTTTTAGATTCCGATGCTTCACTTCAGGTTTACTGTATACCTTGGACCTTCTTATTGACGATGAAACACAGAAATTGCATCCGTACAAGAGAACTGACACTCTCACTTTCTATGATATGAACCTCTCCTGTGAGTCCAGTTTTGGATTCCGATCCTTCACTTCAGGTTTACTGTATCCCTTGGACCTTTTTATTGACGATGAACCACAGAAATTGCATCCGAATGTAATACAAAAAGCACAATGCCGACTTAAGTACAAGAGGACTGACACTCTCATTTTCTATGATATGAACGTGTCCTGTGAGTCCTGTTTTAGATTCCGATGCTTCACTTCAGGTTTACTGTATCCCTTGGACCTTCTTATTGACGATGAGACACAGAAATTGCATCCGAATTTAATACAAAAGTCACAATGCCGACTTAAGTACAAGAGGACTGACACTCTCAATTTCTATGATATGAACCTCTCCTGTGAGTCCAGTTTTAGATTCCGATGCTTCACTTCAGGTTTACTGTATCCCTTGGACCTTCTTATTGACGATGAAACACAGAAATTGCATCCGAATTTAATACAAAAGTCACAATGACGACTTAAGTACAAGAGGACTGACACTCTCACTTTCTATGATATGAACCTCTCCTGTGAGTCCAGTTTTAGATTCCGATGCTTCACTTCAGGTTTACTGTATCCCTTGGACCTTCTTATTGACGATGAATTACAGAAATTGCATCCGAATTTAATACAAAGGTCACAATGCCGACTTAAGTACAAGAGGACTGATACTCTCTTTTTCTATGATATGAACCTCTCCTGTGAGTCCAGCTTTAGATTCCGGTGCTACACTTCGGGTTTACTGTGTCCCTTGGACCTTCTTATTGACGATGAAACACAGAAATTGCATCCGAATTTAATACAAAAGGCACAATGCCGACTATGTACAAGAGGACTGACACTCTCACTTTCTATGATATGAACCTCTCCTGTGAGTCCAGTTTTAGATTCCGATGCTTAACTTCAGGTTTACTGTATCCCGTGGACCTTCTTATTGACGATGAAACACAGAAAGTGCATCCGAATTTATTACAAAAGTCACAATGCCGACTTAAGTACAAGAGGACTGACACTCTCACTTTCTACGATATGCACCTCTCCTGTGAGTCCAGTTTTAGATTCCGATGCTTCACTTCGGGTTTACTGTATCCCTTGGACCTTCTTATTGACGATGAAACACAGAAATTGCATCCGAATTTAATACAAAAGGCACAATGCCGACTTAAGTACAAGAGGACTGACACTCTCACTTTCTATGACATGAACCTCTCCTGTGAGTCCAGTTTTAGATTCCGATGCTTCACTTCAGGTTTACTGTATACCTTGGACCTTCCTAATGACGATGAAACACTGAAATTGCATCCGAATTTATTACAAAAGGCACAATGCCGACATAAGTACAAGAGGACTCACACTCTCACTTTCCTTGAGATGAACCTCTCCTGTGAGTCCAGTTTTAGATTCCGATGCTTCACTTCAGGTTTACTGTATCTCTTGGTCCTTCTTATTAAAGATGAACCACAGAAATTGCATCCGAATTTAATACAAAAAGCACAATGCCGACTTCAGTACGAGAGGACTGACACTCTCACATTCTATGATATGAACCTCTCCTGTGAGTCTAGTTTTAGATTCCTATGCTTCACTTCAGGTTTACTGTATACCTTGGACCTTCTTATTGACGATGAAACACAGAAATTGCATCCGTATTTAATAGAAAAGTCACAATGCCGACTTAAGTACAAGAGGACTGACACTCTCACTTTCTATGATATGAACCTCTCCTATGAGTCCTGTTTTAGATTCCAATGCTTCACTTCAGGTTTATTGTATCCCTTGACATTCTTATTGACGATGAAACACAGAAATTGCATCCCAATTTAATACAAAAGTCACAATGCCGACTTAAGTACAAGAGGACTGACACTCCCACTTTCTATGATATGAACCTCTCCTGTGAGTCCAGTTTTACATTCCGATGCTTCACTTCAGGTTTACTGTATCCCGTGGACCTTCTTATTGACGATGAAACACAGAAATTGCATCCGAATTTATTACAAAAGTCACAATGCCGACTTAAGTACAAGAGGACTGACACTCTCACTTTCTACGATATGCACCTCTCCTGTGAGTCCAGTTTTAGATTCCGATGCTTCACTTCGGGTTTACTGTATCCCTTGGACCTTCTTATTGACGATGAAACACAGAAATTGCATCCGAATTTAATACAAAAGGCACAATGCCGACTTAAGTACAAGAGGACTGACACTCTCACTTTCTATGAAATGAACCTCTCCTGTGAGTCCAGTTTTAGATTCCGATGCTTCACTTCAGGTTTACTGTATACCTTGGACCTTCTTAATGACGATGAAACACTGAAATTGCATCCGAATTTAATACAAAAGGCACAATGCCGACATAAGTACAAGAGGACTCACACTCTCACTTTCCTAGAGATGAACCTCTCCTGTGAGTCCTGTTTTAGATTCCGATGCTTCACTTCAGGTTTACTGTATCTCTTGGTCCTTCTTATTAAAGATGAACCACAGAAATTGCATCCGAATTTAATACAAAAAGCACAATGCCGACTTCAGTACGAGAGGACTGACACTCTCACATTCTATGATATGAACCTCTCCTGTGAGTCCAGTTTTAGATTCCGATGCTTCACTTCAGGTTTACAGTATACCTTGGACCTTCTTATTGACGATGAAACACAGAAATTGCATCCGTATTTAATAGAAAAGTCACAATGCCGACTTAAGTACAAGAGGACTGACACTCTCACTTTCTATGATATGAACCTCTCCTGTGAGTCCAGTTTTACATTACGATACTTCACTTCACGTTTACTTTATCCCTTGGAACTTCCTATCGACGATGAAACACAGAAATTGCATCCCAATTTAATACAAAAGTCACAACGCCGATTTAAGTACAAGAGGACTGACACTCTCACTTTCTATGATATGAACCTCTCCTATGAGTCCTGTTTTAGATTCCGATGCTTCACTTCAGGTTTACTGTATCCCTTGGACCTTTTTATTGACGATGAAGCACAGAAATTGCATCCGAATGTAATACAAAAGGCACAATGCCGACTTAAGTACAAGAGGATTGACACTCTCACTTTTATATGATATGAACCTGTCCTGTGAGTCCTGTTTTAGATTCCGATGCTTCACTTCAGGTTTACAGTATCCCTTCGACCTTCTTGTTGACGATGAAACACAGAAATTGCATCCGAATTTAATACAAAAGTCACAATGCCGACTTAAGTACAAGAGGACTGAAGCTCTCACTTTCTATGATATGAACCTTTCCTGTGAGTCCAGTTTTAGATTCCGATGCTTCACTTCATGTTTACTGTATCCCTTTAACTTTCTTATTGACGATGAGACACAGAAATTACATCCGAAAGTAATACAAATGTCAAAATGCCGACTTAAGAACAAGAGGACTGACACTCTCACTTTCTATGAAACTAACCTCTCCTGTGAGTCCAGTTTTAGATACCGATGCTTTACTTCGGGTTTACTGTATCCCTTGGACCTTCTTATTGACGATGAAACACAGAAATGGCATCCGAATTTAATACAAAAGGCACAATGTCGACTTAAGTACAAGAGGACGGACACTCTCACTTTCTATGATATGAACCTCTCCTGTGAGTGCTGTTTGAGATTCCGATGCTTCACTTCAGGTTTACTGTACCCCTTGGGCCTTCTTGTTGACGATGTGACTCAGAAGTTGCATCCGAATTTAAGCCAAAAGGCACAATGCCGACTTAAGTACAAGAGGACTGACACTCATTTTTTATGATATGAACCTCTCCTGAGAGTACAGTTTCAGATTCCGATGCTCCACTTCAGGTTTACTGTTTACCTTGGACCTTCTTATTGACGATGAAACACAGAAATTGCACCCGAATTTAATACAAAAGGCACAATGCCGACTTAAGTACAAGAGGACTGACACTCTCATTTTCTATGATATGAACCTCTCCTGTGAGTCCAGTTTTAGATTCCGATGCTTCACTTCAGGTTTACTGTATCCCTTGGACCTTCTTATTGACGATGAAACACAGAAATTTATTCCGAATTTAATAAAAACGTCAAAATGCCGACTTAAGCACAAGAGGACTGACACTCTCACTTTCTATGATATGAACCTCTCCTGTGAGTCCAGTTTTAGATTCCGATGCTTCACTTCAGGTTTACTGTATCCCTTGGACCATCATATTGACGATGAAACATAGAAATTGCATCCGAATTTAATACAAAAGGCACAATGCCGACTTAAGTACAAGAGGACTGACACTCCCACTTTCTATGATATGAACCTCTCCTGTGAGTCCAGTTTTAGATTCCGATGCTTCACTTCAGGTTTACTGTATCCCTTGACCTTCTTATTGACGATGAAACACAGAAATTGCATCCGAATTTAATACAAAATTCACAATGCTGACTTAAGTAAAAGAGGACTGACACTCTCACTTACTATGATATGAACCTCCCCTGTGAGTCTAGTTTTAGATTGCGATGCTTCACTTCAGGTTTACTGTATCTCTTGGACCTTCTTATTGACGATGAAACACAGAAATTGCATCCGAATTTAATACAAAAGTCACAATGCCGACTTAAGTACAAGAATACTCACACTCTCACTTTCTATGATATGAACCTCTCCTGTGAGTCCAGTTTTACATTCCGATACTTCACTTCATGTTTACTTTATCCCTTGGAACTTCCTATAGACGATGAAACACAGAAATTGCACCCCAATTTTATACAAAAGGCACAATGCCGACTTCAGTACGAGAGGACTGACACTCTCACATTCTATGATATGAACCTCCCCTGTGAGTCTAGTTTTAGATTGCGATGCTTCACTTCAGGTTTACTGTATCTCTTGGACCTTCTTATTGACGATGAAACACAGAAATTGCATCCGAATTTAATACAAAAGTCACAATGCCGACTTAAGTACAAGAATACTCACACTCTCACTTTCTATGATATGAACCTCTCCTGTGAGTCCAGTTTTACATTCCGATACTTCACTTCATGTTTACTTTATCCCTTGGAACTTCCTATAGACGATGAAACACAGAAATTGCACCCCAATTTTATACAAAAGGCACAATGCCGACTTCAGTACGAGAGGACTGACACTCTCACATTCTATGATATGAACCTCTCCTGTGAGTCCAGTTTTAGATTCCGATGCTACACTTCAGGTTTACTGTATACCTTGGACCTTCTTATTGACGATGAAACACAGAAATTGCATCCGTATTTAATAGAAAAGTCACAATGCCGACTTAAGTACAAGAGGACTGACACTCTCACTTTCTATGATATGAACCTCTCCTGTGAGTCCAGTTTTCCATTCCGATACTTCACTTCACGTTTACTTTATCCCTTGGAACTTCCTATCGACGATGAAACACAGAAATTGCATCCCAATTTAATACAAAAGTCACAACGCCGATTTAAGTACAAGAGGACTGACACTCTCACTTTCTATGATATGAACCTCTCCTATGAGTCCTGTTTTAGATTCCGATGCTTCACTTCAGGTTTACTGTATCCCTTGGACCTTTTTATTGACGATGAAGCACAGAAATTGCATCCGAATGTAATACAAAAGGCACAATGCCGACTTAAGTACAAGAGGATTGACACTCTCACTTTTATATGATATGAACCTGTCCTGTGAGTCCTGTTTTAGATTCCGATGCTTCACTTCAGGTTTACAGTATCCCTTCGACCTTCTTGTTGACGATGAAACACAGAAATTGCATCCGAATTTAATACAAAAGTCACAATGCCGACTTAAGTACAAGAGGACTGAAGCTCTCACTTTCTATGATATGAACCTTTCCTGTGAGTCCAGTTTTAGATTCCGATGCTTCACTTCATGTTTACTGTATCCCTTTAACTTTCTTATTGACGATGAGACACAGAAATTACATCCGAATTTAATACAAATGTCAAAATGCCGACTTAAGAACAAGAGGACTGACACTCTCACTTTCTATGAAACTAACCTCTCCTGTGAGTCCAGTTTTAGATACCGATGCTTTACTTCAGGTTTACTGTATCCCTTGGACCTTCTTATTGACGATGAAACACAGAAATGGCATCCGAATTTAATACAAAAGGCACAATGTCGACTTAAGTACAAGAGGACGGACACTCTCACTTTCTATGATATGAACCTCTCCTGTGAGTGCTGTTTGAGATTCCGATGCTTCACTTCAGGTTTACTGTACCCCTTGGGCCTTCTTGTTGACGATGTGACTCAGAAGTTGCATCCGAATTTAAGCCAAAAGGCACAATGCCGACTTAAGTACAAGAGGACTGACACTCACTTTTTATGATATGAACCTCTCCTGAGAGTACAGTTTCAGATTCCGATGCTCCACTTCAGGTTTACTGTTTACCTTGGACCTTCTTATTGACGATGAAACACAGAAATTGCACCCGAATTTAATACAAAAGGCACAATGCCGACTTAAGTACAAGAGGACTGACACTCTCATTTTCTATGATATGAACCTCTCCTGTGAGTCCAGTTTTAGATTCCGATGCTTCACTTCAGGTTTACTGTATCCCTTGGACCTTCTTATTGACGATGAAACACAGAAATTAATTCCGAATTTAATAAAAACGTCAAAATGCCGACTTAAGCACAAGAGGACTGACACTCTCACTTTCTATGATATGAACCTCTCCTGTGAGTCCAGTTTTAGATTCCGATGCTTCACTTCAGGTTTACTGTATCCCTTGGACCATCATATTGACGATGAAACATAGAAATTGCATCCGAATTTAATACAAAAGGCACAATGCCGACTTAAGTACAAGAGGACTGACACTCTCACTTTCTATGAAATGAACCTCTCCTGTGAGTCCAGTTTTAGATTCCGATGCTTCACTTCAGGTTTACTGTATACCTTGGACCTTCTTAATGACGATGAAACACTGAAATTGCATCCGAATTTAATACAAAAGGCACAATGCCGACATAAGTACAAGAGGACTCACACTCCCACTTTCCTTGAGATGAACCTCTCCTGTGAGTCCAGTTTTAGATTCCGATGCTTCACTTGAGGTTTACTGTATCTCTTGGTCCTTCTTATTAAAGATGAACCACAGAAATTGCATCCGAATTTAATACATAAGCACAATGCCGACTTCAGTACGAGAGGACTGACACTCTCATTTTCTATGATATGAACCTCTCCTGTGAGTCCAGTTTTAGATTCCGATGCTTCACTTCAGGTTTACTGTATCCCTTGGACCTTCGTATTGACGATGAAACAAAGAAATTGCATCCGAATTTAATAGAAAAGGCACAATGCCGACTTAAGTACAAGAGGACTGACACTCTCACTTTCTATGATATGAACCTCTGCTGTGAGTCCAGTTTTAGATTCCGATGCTTCACTTCAGGTTTACTGTATACCTTGGACCTTCTTATTGACGATGAAACACAGAAATTGCATCCGTATTTAATAGAAAAGTCACAATGCCGACTTAAGTGCAAGAGGACTGACACTCTCACTTTCTAAGATATGAACGTCTCCTATGAGTCCAGTTTTAGATTCCAATGCTTCACTTCAGGTTTATTGTATCCCTTGACATTCTTATTGACGATGAAACACAGAAATTGCATCCTAATTTAATACAAAAGTCACAATGCCGACTTAAGTACAAGAGGACTGACACTCCCACTTTCTATGATATGAACCTCTCCTGTGAGTCCAGTTTTAGATTCCGATGCTTCACTTCAGGTTTACTGTATCCCTTGACCTTCTTATTGACGATGAAACACAGAAATTGCATCCGAATTTAATACAAAATTCACAATGCTGACTTAAGTAAAAGAGGACTGACACTCTCACTTACTATGATATGAACCTCCCCTGTGAGTCTAGTTTTAGATTGCGATGCTTCACTTCAGGTTTACTGTATCTCTTGGACCTTCTTATTGACGATGAAACACAGAAATTGCATCCGAATTTAATACAAAAGTCACAATGCCGACTTAAGTACAAGAATACTCACACTCTCACTTTCTATGATATGAACCTCTCCTGTGAGTCCAGTTTTACATTCCGATACTTCACTTCATGTTTACTTTATCCCTTGGAACTTCCTATTGATGATGAAACACAGAAATTGCACCCCAATTTTATACAAAAGGCACAATGCCGACTTAAGTACAAGAGGACTGACACTCTCACTATTATATGATATGAACCTGTCCTGTGAGTCCTGTTTTAGATTCCGATGCTTCACTTCAGGGTTACAGTATCCCTTCGACCTTCTTGTTGACGATGAAACACAGAAATTGCATCCGAATTTAATACAAAAGTCACAATGCCGACTTAAGTACAAGAGGACTGAAACTCTCACTTTCTATGATATGAACCTTTCCTGTGAGTCCAGTTTTAGATTCCGATGCTTCACTTCATGTTTACTGAATCCCTTTGACTTTCTTATTGACGATGAGACACAGAAATTACATTCGAATTTAATACAAATGTCAAAATGCCGACTTAAGAACAAGAGGACTGACACTCTCACTTTCTATGATACTAACCTCTCCTGTGAGTCCAGTTTTAGATACCGATGCTTTACTTCAGGTTTACTGTATCCCTTGGACCTTCTTATTGACGATGAAACACAGAAATGGCATCCGAATTTAATACAAAAGTCACAATGTCGACTTAAGTACAAGAGGACTGACACTCTCACTTTCTATGAAATGAACCTCTCCTGTGAGTCCTGTTTTAGATTCCGATGCTTCACTTCAGGGTTACTGTATCCCTTGGACCTTCTTATTGACGATATAACACAGAAATTGATTCCGAATTTAATACAAACGTCAAAATGCCGACTTAAGCACAAGAGGACTGACACTCTCACTTTCTATGATATGAACCTCTCCTGTGAGTCAAGTTTTAGATTCCGATGCTTCACTTCAGGTTTACTGTATCCCTTGGACCATCATATTGACGATGAAACATAGAAATTGCATCCGAATTTAATACAAAAGGCACAATGCCGACTTAAGTACAAGAGGACTGACACTCTCACTTTCTATGATATGAACCTCTCCTGTGAGTCCAGTTTTCCATTCCGATACTTCACTTCACGTTTACTTTATCCCTTGGAACTTCCTATCGACGATGAAACACAGAAATTGCATCCCAATTTAATACAAAAGTCACAACGCCGATTTAAGTACAAGAGGACTGACACTCTCACTTTCTATGATATGAACCTCTCCTATGAGTCCTGTTTTAGATTCCGATGCTTCACTTCAGGTTTACTGTATCCCTTGGACCTTTTTATTGACGATGAAGCACAGAAATTGCATCCGAATGTAATACAAAAGGCACAATGCCGACTTAAGTACAAGAGGATTGACACTCTCACTTTTATATGATATGAACCTGTCCTGTGAGTCCTGTTTTAGATTCCGATGCTTCACTTCAGGTTTACAGTATCCCTTCGACCTTCTTGTTGACGATGAAACACAGAAATTGCATCCGAATTTAATACAAAAGTCACAATGCCGACTGAAGTACAAGAGGACTGAAGCTCTCACTTTCTATGATATGAACCTTTCCTGTGAGTCCAGTTTTAGATTCCGATGCTTCACTTCATGTTTACTGAATCCCTTTGACTTTCTTATTGACGATGAGACACAGAAATTACATTCGAATTTAATACAAATGTCAAAATGCCGACTTAAGAACAAGAGGACTGACACTCTCACTTTCTATGATACTAACCTCTCCTGTGAGTCCAGTTTTAGATACCGATGCTTTACTTCAGGTTTACTGTATCCCTTGGACCTTCTTATTGACGATGAAACACAGAAATGGCATCCGAATTTAATACAAAAGTCACAATGTCGACTTAAGTACAAGAGGACTGACACTCTCACTTTCTATGAAATGAACCTCTCCTGTGAGTCCTGTTTTAGATTCCGATGCTTCACTTCAGGGTTACTGTATCCCTTGGACCTTCTTATTGACGATATAACACAGAAATTGATTCCGAATTTAATACAAACGTCAAAATGCCGACTTAAGCACAAGAGGACTGACACTCTCACTTTCTATGATATGAACCTCTCCTGTGAGTCAAGTTTTAGATTCCGATGCTTCACTTCAGGTTTACTGTATCCCTTGGACCATCATATTGACGATGAAACATAGAAATTGCATCCGAATTTAATACAAAAGGCACAATGCCGACTTAAGTACAAGAGGACTGACACTCTCACTTTCTATGATATGAACCTCTCCTGTGAGTCCAGTTTTCCATTCCGATACTTCACTTCACGTTTACTTTATCCCTTGGAACTTCCTATCGACGATGAAACACAGAAATTGCATCCCAATTTAATACAAAAGTCACAACGCCGATTTAAGTACAAGAGGACTGACACTCTCACTTTCTATGATATGAACCTCTCCTATGAGTCCTGTTTTAGATTCCGATGCTTCACTTCAGGTTTACTGTATCCCTTGGACCTTTTTATTGACGATGAAGCACAGAAATTGCATCCGAATGTAATACAAAAGGCACAATGCCGACTTAAGTACAAGAGGATTGACACTCTCACTTTTATATGATATGAACCTGTCCTGTGAGTCCTGTTTTAGATTCCGATGCTTCACTTCAGGTTTACAGTATCCCTTCGTCCTTCTTGTTGACGATGAAACACAGAAATTGCATCCGAATTTAATACAAAAGTCACAATGCCGACTGAAGTACAAGAGGACTGAAGCTCTCACTTTCTATGATATGAACCTTTCCTGTGAGTCCAGTTTTAGATTCCGATGCTTCACTTCATGTTTACTGTATCCCTTTAACTTTCTTATTGACGATGAGACACAGAAATTACATCCGAATTTAATACAAATGTCAAAATGCCGACTTAAGAACAAGAGGACTGACACTCTCACTTTCTATGAAACTAACCTCTCCTGTGAGTCCAGTTTTAGATACCGATGCTTTACTTCAGGTTTACTGTATCCCTTGGACCTTCTTATTGACGATGAAACACAGAAATGGCATCCGAATTTAATACAAAAGGCACAATGTCGACTTAAGTACAAGAGGACGGACACTCTCACTTTCTATGATATGAACCTCTCCTGTGAGTGCTGTTTGAGATTCCGATGCTTCACTTCAGGTTTACTGTACCCCTTGGGCCTTCTTGTTGACGATGTGACTCAGAAGTTGCATCCGAATTTAAGCCAAAAGGCACAATGCCGTCTTAAGTACAAGAGGACTGACACTCACTTTTTATGATATGAACCTCTCCTGAGAGTACAGTTTCAGATTCCGATGCTCCACTTCAGGTTTACTGTTTACCTTGGACCTTCTTATTGACGATGAAACACAGAAATTGCACCCGAATTTAATACAAAAGGCACAATGCCGACTTAAGTACAAGAGGACTGACACTCTCATTTTCTATGATATGAACCTCTCCTGTGAGTCCAGTTTTAGATTCCGATGCTTCACTTCAGGTTTACTGTATCCCTTGGACCTTCTTATTGACGATGAAACACAGAAATTAATTCCGAATTTAATAAAAACGTCAAAATGCCGACTTAAGCACAAGAGGACTGACACTCTCACTTTCTATGATATGAACCTCTCCTGTGAGTCCAGTTTTAGATTCCGATGCTTCACTTCAGGTTTACTGTATCCCTTGGACCATCATATTGACGATGAAACATAGAAATTGCATCCGAATTTAATACAAAAGGCACAATGCCGACTTAAGTACAAGAGGACTGACACTCT
This sequence comes from Schistocerca serialis cubense, assembly GCF_023864345.2. Taxonomy (NCBI): domain Eukaryota; kingdom Metazoa; phylum Arthropoda; class Insecta; order Orthoptera; family Acrididae; genus Schistocerca; species Schistocerca serialis. Next base: position 19,856,393 of record NC_064647.1, on the reverse strand, counting down.
CACTTTCTATGAAATGAACCTCTCCTGTGAGTCCAGTTTTAGATTCCGATGCTTCACTTCAGGTTTACTGTATACCTTGGACCTTCTTAATGACGATGAAACACTGAAATTGCATCCGAATTTAATACAAAAGGCACAATGCCGACATAAGTACAAGAGGACTCACACTCCCACTTTCCTTGAGATGAACCTCTCCTGTGAGTCCAGTTTTAGATTCCGATGCTTCACTTGAGGTTTACTGTATCTCTTGGTCCTTCTTATTAAAGATGAACCACAGAAATTGCATCCGAATTTAATACATAAGCACAATGCCGACTTCAGTACGAGAGGACTGACACTCTCATTTTCTATGATATGAACCTCTCCTGTGAGTCCAGTTTTAGATTCCGATGCTTCACTTCAGGTTTACTGTATCCCTTGGACCTTCGTATTGACGATGAAACAAAGAAATTGCATCCGAATTTAATAGAAAAGGCACAATGCCGACTTAAGTACAAGAGGACTGACACTCTCACTTTCTATGATATGAACCTCTGCTGTGAGTCCAGTTTTAGATTCCGATGCTTCACTTCAGGTTTACTGTATACCTTGGACCTTCTTATTGACGATGAAACACAGAAATTGCATCCGTATTTAATAGAAAAGTCACAATGCCGACTTAAGTGCAAGAGGACTGACACTCTCACTTTCTAAGATATGAACGTCTCCTATGAGTCCAGTTTTAGATTCCAATGCTTCACTTCAGGTTTATTGTATCCCTTGACATTCTTATTGACGATGAAACACAGAAATTGCATCCTAATTTAATACAAAAGTCACAATGCCGACTTAAGTACAAGAGGACTGACACTCCCACTTTCTATGATATGAACCTCTCCTGTGAGTCCAGTTTTAGATTCCGATGCTTCACTTCAGGTTTACTGTATCCCTTGACCTTCTTATTGACGATGAAACACAGAAATTGCATCCGAATTTAATACAAAATTCACAATGCTGACTTAAGTAAAAGAGGACTGACACTCTCACTTACTATGATATGAACCTCCCCTGTGAGTCTAGTTTTAGATTGCGATGCTTCACTTCAGGTTTACTGTATCTCTTGGACCTTCTTATTGACGATGAAACACAGAAATTGCATCCGAATTTAATACAAAAGTCACAATGCCGACTTAAGTACAAGAATACTCACACTCTCACTTTCTATGATATGAACCTCTCCTGTGAGTCCAGTTTTACATTCCGATACTTCACTTCATGTTTACTTTATCCCTTGGAACTTCCTATTGATGATGAAACACAGAAATTGCACCCCAATTTTATACAAAAGGCACAATGCCGACTTAAGTACAAGAGGACTGACACTCTCACTATTATATGATATGAACCTGTCCTGTGAGTCCTGTTTTAGATTCCGATGCTTCACTTCAGGGTTACAGTATCCCTTCGACCTTCTTGTTGACGATGAAACACAGAAATTGCATCCGAATTTAATACAAAAGTCACAATGCCGACTTAAGTACAAGAGGACTGAAACTCTCACTTTCTATGATATGAACCTTTCCTGTGAGTCCAGTTTTAGATTCCGATGCTTCACTTCATGTTTACTGAATCCCTTTGACTTTCTTATTGACGATGAGACACAGAAATTACATTCGAATTTAATACAAATGTCAAAATGCCGACTTAAGAACAAGAGGACTGACACTCTCACTTTCTATGATACTAACCTCTCCTGTGAGTCCAGTTTTAGATACCGATGCTTTACTTCAGGTTTACTGTATCCCTTGGACCTTCTTATTGACGATGAAACACAGAAATGGCATCCGAATTTAATACAAAAGTCACAATGTCGACTTAAGTACAAGAGGACTGACACTCTCACTTTCTATGAAATGAACCTCTCCTGTGAGTCCTGTTTTAGATTCCGATGCTTCACTTCAGGGTTACTGTATCCCTTGGACCTTCTTATTGACGATATAACACAGAAATTGATTCCGAATTTAATACAAACGTCAAAATGCCGACTTAAGCACAAGAGGACTGACACTCTCACTTTCTATGATATGAACCTCTCCTGTGAGTCAAGTTTTAGATTCCGATGCTTCACTTCAGGTTTACTGTATCCCTTGGACCATCATATTGACGATGAAACATAGAAATTGCATCCGAATTTAATACAAAAGGCACAATGCCGACTTAAGTACAAGAGGACTGACACTCTCACTTTCTATGAAATGAACCTCTCCTGTGAGTCCAGTTTTAGATTCCGATGCTTCACTTCAGGTTTACTGTATACCTTGGACCTTCTTAATGACGATGAAACACTGAAATTGCATCCGAATTTAATACAAAAGGCACAATGCCGACATAAGTACAAGAGGACTCACACTCCCACTTTCCTTGAGATGAACCTCTCCTGTGAGTCCAGTTTTAGATTCCGATGCTTCACTTGAGGTTTACTGTATCTCTTGGTCCTTCTTATTAAAGATGAACCACAGAAATTGCATCCGAATTTAATACAAAAAGCACAATGCCGACTTCAGTACGAGAGGAATGACACTCTCACTTTCTATGATATGAACCTCTCCTGTGAGTCCAGTTTTAGATTCCGATGCTTCACTTCAGGTTTACTGTATCCCTTGGACTTCGTATTGACGATGAAACAAAGAAATTGCATCCGAATTTAATAGAAAAGGCACAATGCCGACTGAAGTACAAGAGGACTGACACTCTCACTTTCTATGATATGAACCTCTGCTGTGAGTCCAGTTTTAGATTCCGATGCTTCACTTCAGGTTTACTGTATACCTTGGACCTTCTTATTGACGATGAAACACAGAAATTGCATCCGTATTTAATAGAAAAGTCACAATGCCGACTTAAGTGCAAGAGGACTGACACTCTCACTTTCTATGATATGAACCTCTCCTATGAGTCCAGTTTTAGATTCCAATGCTTCACTTCAGGTTTATTGTATCCCTTGACATTCTTATTGACGATGAAACACAGAAATTGCATCCTAATTTAATACAAAAGTCACAATTCCGACTTAAGTACAAGAGGACTGACACTCCCACTTTCTATGATATGAACCTCTCCTGTGAGTCCAGTTTTAGATTCCGATGCTTCACTTCAGGTTTACTGTATCCCTTGACCTTCTTATTGACGATGAAACACAGAAATTGCATCCGAATTTAATACAAAATTCACAATGCTGACTTAAGTAAAAGAGGACTGACACTCTCACTTACTATGATATGAACCTCCCCTGTGAGTCTAGTTTTAGATTGCGATGCTTCACTTCAGGTTTACTGTATCTCTTGGACCTTCTTATTGACGATGAAACACAGAAATTGCATCCGAATTTAATACAAAAGTCACAATGCCGACTTAAGTACAAGAATACTCACACTCTCACTTTCTATGATATGAACCTCTCCTGTGAGTCCAGTTTTACATTCCGATACTTCACTTCATGTTTACTTTATCCCTTGGAACTTCCTATAGACGATGAAACACAGAAATTGCACCCCAATTTTATACAAAAGGCACAATGCCGACTTCAGTACGAGAGGACTGACACTCTCACATTCTATGATATGAACCTCTCCTGTGAGTCCAGTTTTAGATTCCGATGCTACACTTCAGGTTTACTGTATACCTTGGACCTTCTTATTGACGATGAAACACAGAAATTGCATCCGTATTTAATAGAAAAGTCACAATGCCGACTTAAGTACAAGAGGACTGACACTCTCACTTTCTATGATATGAACCTCTCCTGTGAGTCCAGTTTTACATTCCGATACTTCACTTCACGTTTACTTTATCCCTTGGAACTTCCTATCGACGATGAAACACAGAAATTGCATCCCAATTTAATACAAAAGTCACAACGCCGATTTAAGTACAAGAGGACTGACACTCTCACTTTCTATGATATGAACCTCTCCTATGAGTCCTGTTTTAGATTCCGATGCTTCACTTCAGGTTTACTGTATCCCTTGGACCTTTTTATTGACGATGAAGCACAGAAATTGCATCCGAATGTAATACAAAAGGCACAATGCCGACTTAAGTACAAGAGGATTGACACTCTCACTTTTATATGATATGAACCTGTCCTGTGAGTCCTGTTTTAGATTCCGATGCTTCACTTCAGGTTTACAGTATCCCTTCGACCTTCTTGTTGACGATGAAACACAGAAATTGCATCCGAATTTAATACAAAAGTCACAATGCCGACTTAAGTACAAGAGGACTGAAGCTCTCACTTTCTATGATATGAACCTTTCCTGTGAGTCCAGTTTTAGATTCCGATGCTTCACTTCATGTTTACTGTATCCCTTTAACTTTCTTATTGACGATGAGACACAGAAATTACATCCGAATTTAATACAAATGTCAAAATGCCGACTTAAGAACAAGAGGACTGACACTCTCACTTTCTATGAAACTAACCTCTCCTGTGAGTCCAGTTTTAGATACCGATGCTTTACTTCAGGTTTACTGTATCCCTTGGACCTTCTTATTGACGATGAAACACAGAAATGGCATCCGAATTTAATACAAAAGGCACAATGTCGACTTAAGTACAAGAGGACGGACACTCTCACTTTCTATGATATGAACCTCTCCTGTGAGTGCTGTTTGAGATTCCGATGCTTCACTTCAGGTTTACTGTACCCCTTGGGCCTTCTTGTTGACGATGTGACTCAGAAGTTGCATCCGAATTTAAGCCAAAAGGCACAATGCCGACTTAAGTACAAGAGGACTGACACTCACTTTTTATGATATGAACCTCTCCTGAGAGTACAGTTTCAGATTCCGATGCTCCACTTCAGGTTTACTGTTTACCTTGGACCTTCTTATTGACGATGAAACACAGAAATTGCACCCGAATTTAATACAAAAGGCACAATGCCGACTTAAGTACAAGAGGACTGACACTCTCATTTTCTATGATATGAACCTCTCCTGTGAGTCCAGTTTTAGATTCCGATGCTTCACTTCAGGTTTACTGTATCCCTTGGACCTTCTTATTGACGATGAAACACAGAAATTAATTCCGAATTTAATAAAAACGTCAAAATGCCGACTTAAGCACAAGAGGACTGACACTCTCACTTTCTATGATATGAACCTCTCCTGTGAGTCCAGTTTTAGATTCCGATGCTTCACTTCAGGTTTACTGTATCCCTTGGACCATCATATTGACGATGAAACATAGAAATTGCATCCGAATTTAATACAAAAGGCACAATGCCGACTTAAGTACAAGAGGACTGACACTCTCACTTTCTATGAAATGAACCTCTCCTGTGAGTCCAGTTTTAGATTCCGATGCTTCACTTCAGGTTTACTGTATACCTTGGACCTTCTTAATGACGATGAAACACTGAAATTGCATCCGAATTTAATACAAAAGGCACAATGCCGACATAAGTACAAGAGGACTCACACTCCCACTTTCCTTGAGATGAACCTCTCCTGTGAGTCCAGTTTTAGATTCCGATGCTTCACTTGAGGTTTACTGTATCTCTTGGTCCTTCTTATTAAAGATGAACCACAGAAATTGCATCCGAATTTAATACATAAGCACAATGCCGACTTCAGTACGAGAGGACTGACACTCTCATTTTCTATGATATGAACCTCTCCTGTGAGTCCAGTTTTAGATTCCGATGCTTCACTTCAGGTTTACTGTATCCCTTGGACCTTCGTATTGACGATGAAACAAAGAAATTGCATCCGAATTTAATAGAAAAGGCACAATGCCGACTTAAGTACAAGAGGACTGACACTCTCACTTTCTATGATATGAACCTCTGCTGTGAGTCCAGTTTTAGATTCCGATGCTTCACTTCAGGTTTACTGTATACCTTGGACCTTCTTATTGACGATGAAACACAGAAATTGCATCCGTATTTAATAGAAAAGTCACAATGCCGACTTAAGTGCAAGAGGACTGACACTCTCACTTTCTAAGATATGAACGTCTCCTATGAGTCCAGTTTTAGATTCCAATGCTTCACTTCAGGTTTATTGTATCCCTTGACATTCTTATTGACGATGAAACACAGAAATTGCATCCTAATTTAATACAAAAGTCACAATGCCGACTTAAGTACAAGAGGACTGACACTCCCACTTTCTATGATATGAACCTCTCCTGTGAGTCCAGTTTTAGATTCCGATGCTTCACTTCAGGTTTACTGTATCCCTTGACCTTCTTATTGACGATGAAACACAGAAATTGCATCCGAATTTAATACAAAATTCACAATGCTGACTTAAGTAAAAGAGGACTGACACTCTCACTTACTATGATATGAACCTCCCCTGTGAGTCTAGTTTTAGATTGCGATGCTTCACTTCAGGTTTACTGTATCTCTTGGACCTTCTTATTGACGATGAAACACAGAAATTGCATCCGAATTTAATACAAAAGTCACAATGCCGACTTAAGTACAAGAATACTCACACTCTCACTTTCTATGATATGAACCTCTCCAGTGAGTCCAGTTTTACATTCCGATACTTCACTTCATGTTTACTTTATCCCTTGGAACTTCCTATTGATGATGAAACACAGAAATTGCACCCCAATTTTATACAAAAGGCACAATGCCGACTTAAGTACAAGAGGACTGACACTCTCACTATTATATGATATGAACCTGTCCTGTGAGTCCTGTTTTAGATTCCGATGCTTCACTTCAGGGTTACAGTATCCCTTCGACCTTCTTGTTGACGATGAAACACAGAAATTGCATCCGAATTTAATACAAAAGTCACAATGCCGACTTAAGTACAAGAGGACTGAAACTCTCACTTTCTATGATATGAACCTTTCCTGTGAGTCCAGTTTTAGATTCCGATGCTTCACTTCATGTTTACTGAATCCCTTTGACTTTCTTATTGACGATGAGACACAGAAATTACATTCGAATTTAATACAAATGTCAAAATGCCGACTTAAGAACAAGAGGACTGACACTCTCACTTTCTATGATACTAACCTCTCCTGTGAGTCCAGTTTTAGATACCGATGCTTTACTTCAGGTTTACTGTATCCCTTGGACCTTCTTATTGACGATGAAACACAGAAATGGCATCCGAATTTAATACAAAAGTCACAATGTCGACTTAAGTACAAGAGGACTGACACTCTCACTTTCTATGAAATGAACCTCTCCTGTGAGTCCTGTTTTAGATTCCGATGCTTCACTTCAGGGTTACTGTATCCCTTGGACCTTCTTATTGACGATATAACACAGAAATTGATTCCGAATTTAATACAAACGTCAAAATGCCGACTTAAGCACAAGAGGACTGACACTCTCACTTTCTATGATATGAACCTCTCCTGTGAGTCAAGTTTTAGATTCCGATGCTTCACTTCAGGCCTACTGTATCCCTTGGACCTTCTTATTGACGATGAAACACAGAAATTGCATCCGAATTTAACACAAAAAGCGCAATGCCGGCTCAAGTACAAGAGGACTGACACTCTCACTGTGAAAGTTATGAACCTCACCTGTGAGTCCAATTATAGATTCCGATGCTTCACTTCAGGTGTACTGTAACCCGTGGACCTTCTTATTGACGATGAAACACAGAAATTGCATCCGAATTTAATACAAAAGGCACAATACCGACTTAAGTACAAGAGGGCTGACACTCTCACTTTCTATTATATGGACCTCTCCTGTGAGTCCAGTTTTAAATCACGATGCTTCACTTCAGGTTTACTGTATCCCTTAGACCTTCTTATTGACCATGAAACACAGAAATTGCATCCGAATTTAATACAAAAGACACAATGCCGACTTAAGTACAAGAGGACTGACACTCTCACTTTCTATGATATGAACCTCTCCTGTGAGTCAAGTTTTAGATTCCGATGCTTCACTTCAGGTTTACTGTATCCCTTGGACCTTTTTATTGACGATGAAACACAGAAATTGCGTCCGAATGTAATACAAAAGGCACAATGCCGACTTAAGTACAAGAGGACTGACACACTCACTTTCTGTGATATGAACCTGTCCTGTGAGTCCTGTTTTAGATTCCGATGCTTCACTTCATGTTTACTGTATTCCTTTGACCTTCTTATTGACGAAGAAACACAGAAATTACATCCGAATTAAATACAAAAGTCAAAATGCCGACTTAAGAACAAGAGGACTGACACTCTCACTTTCTATGATACTAACCTCTCCTGTGAGTCCAGTTTTAGATACCGATGCTTCACTTCAGGTTTACTGTATCCCTTGGACCATCTTAATGACGATGAAACACAGAAATGGCATCCGAATTTAATACAAAAGGCACAATGTCGACTTATGTACAAGAGGACGGACACTCTCACTTTCTATGATATGAACCTCTCCTGTGAGTGCAGTTTTAGATTCCGATGCTTCAGTTCAGGTTTACTGTACCCCTTGGGCCTTCTTGTTGACGATGAGACTCAGAAGTTGCATCCGAATTTAATACAAAAGCACAATGCCGACTTAAGTACAAGAGGACTGACACTCTCACTTTCTATGATATGAACCTCTCCTGTTAGTCCAGTTTTAGATTCCGATGCTTCAGTTCAGGTTTACTGTATCCCTTGGACCTTCTTATTGATGATGAAACACAGAAATTGATTCCGAATTTAATACAAAAGTCACAATGCCGACTTAAGTACAAGAGGACTGACACTCTCACTTTCAATGATATGAACCTCTCCTGTGAGTCCAGTTTTAGATTCCGATGCTTCACTTCAGGTTTACTGTATCCCTTAGACCTTCTTATTGACGATGAAACACAGAAATTGCATCCGAATTTAATACAAATGTCACAATGCCGACTTAAGTACAAGAGGACTGACACTTTCACTTTCTATGATATGAACCTCCCCTGTGAGTCCTGTTTTAGATTCTGATGCTTCACTTAGGGTTTACTGTATCCCTTGGTCCTACTTATTAAAGATGAAACACAGAAATTGCATCCGAATTTCATACAAGAGGCTCAATGCCGACCTAAGTACAAGAGGACTGACACTCTCACTTTTTATGATATGAACCTCTCCTGAGAGTCCAGTTTTAGATTCCGATGCTCCACTTCAGGTTTACTGTTTACCTTGGAACTTCTTATTGACGATGAAAGTCAGAAATTGCACCCGAATTTAATACAAAATGCACAATGACGACTTAAGTACAAGAGGACTGACACTCTTACATTCTATGAAATGAACCTCTCCTGTGAGTCCAGTTTTAGATTCCGATGCTTCATTTCAGGTTTACTGTATCCCTTGGACCTTCTTATTGACGATGAAACACAGAAATTGATTCCGAATTTAATACAAAAGTCACAATGCCGACTTAAGTACAAGAGGAGTCACACTCTCACTTTCTATGATATGAACCTCTCCTGTGAGTCCAGTTTTAGATTCCGATGCTTCACTTCAGATTTACTGTATCCCTTGGATCTTCTTACTAACGATGAAACACAGAAATTGCATCCGAATTTGATACAAAAGTCACAATGCCGACTTAAGTACAAGAGGACTGACAGTCTCACTTTCTATGATATGAACCTCTCCTTTGAGTCAAGTTTTAGATTCCGAAGCTTCACTTCAGGTCTACTGTATCTCTTGGACCTTCTTGTTGACGATGATACACAGAAATTGCATCCGAATTTAATACAAAAAGCACAATGCCGGCTCAAGTACAAGAGCACTGACACTCTCACTGTGTACGCTATGAACCTCTCCTGTGAGTCCAATTACAGATTCCGAAGCTTCACTTCAGGTGTACTGTAACGCTAGGACCTTCTTATTGACGAGGAAACACAGAAATTGCATCCGAATATAATACAAAAGTCACAATACCGACTTAAGTACAACAGGACTGACACTTTCACTTTCTATGATTTGAACCTCTCCTGTGAGTCCAGTTTTAGATTCCGATGCTTCACTTCGGGTTTACTGTATCCCTTGGACCTTCTTATTGACGATGAAACACAGAAATTGCATCCAAATTTCATACAAAAGGCACAATGCCCACTTAAGTACAAGAATACTGACACTCTAACTCTCTGTGATTTGAACCTCTCCTGTGAGTCTAGTTTTGGATCCCGATGCTTGACTTCAGATTTACTGTATCTATTGGACCTTCTTATTGACGATGAAACACAGAAATTGCATCCGAATTTATTACAAAAGGCACAATGCCGACTGAAGTACAAGAGGACTGACACTCTCACTTTCTATGATATGAACCTCTCCTGTGAGTCCAGTTTTAGATTTCGATGCTTCCCTTCAGATTTACTATATCCCTTGGACCCTCTTATTGACAATGAAACGCAAAAATTGCATCCAAATTTAATACAAAAGTCACAATGCCGACTTAACTACAAGAGGACTGACACTTTCACTTTCTATGATATGAACCTCCCCTGTGAGTCCAGTTTTAGATTCCGATGCTTCACTTAGGGTTTACTGTCTCCCTTGGTCCTTCTTATTAAAGATGAAACACAGAAATAGCATCCGAATTTAATACATAAGTCACAATGCTGACTGAAGTACAAGAGGGCTGACACTCTCACTTTCTATTATATGAACCTCTCCTGTGAGTCCAGTTTTAAATTACGATGCTTCACTTCAGGTTTACTGTATCCCTCGGACCTTCTTATTGACCATGAAACACAGAAATTGCATCCGAATTTAATACAAAAGACACAATGCCGACTTAAGTACAAGAGGACTGACACTCTCACTTTCTATGATATGAACCCCTCCTGTGAGTCCAGTTTTAGATTTCGATGCTTCACTTCAGGTTTACTGTATCCCTTGGACCTTCTTATTGACGATGAAACACAGAAATTGCATCATATTTTAATACAAAAGTCACAATGCCGACTTAAGTACAAGAGGACTGACACCCTCACTTTCTATGATATGAACCTCTCCTGTGAGTCCAGTTTTAGATTACGATGCTTCACTTCAGGTTTACTGTATCCCTTGGACCTTCTTATTGACAATGAAACACAGAAGTTGATTCCGAATTTAATACAAAAGTCACAATGCCGACTTAAGTACAAGAGGACTGACACTCTCACTTTCTATGATATGAACCTCTCCTGTGAGTCCAGTTTTAGATTCCGATGCTTCACTTCAGGTTTACTGTATCACTTGGACCTTCTTATTGACGATGAAACACAGAAATTGCATCCGAATTTAATACAAAAGTCACAATGCCGACTTAAGTACAAGAGGACTGACACTTTCACTTTCTATGATATGAACCTCCCCTGCGAGTCCAGTTTTAGATTCCGATGCTTCACTTAGGGTTTACTGTATCCCTTGGTCCTTCTTATTAAAGATGAAACACAGAAATTGCATCCGAATTTAATACTAAAGGCACAATGCCGACTTCAGTACGAGACGACTGACACTCTCACTTTCTATGATATGAACCTCTCCTGTGAGTGCAGTTTTAGATTCCGATGCTTCACTTCAGGTTTACTGTACCCCTTGGGCCTTCTTGTTGACGATGAGACTCAGAAGTTGCATCCGAATTTAATACAAAAGGCACAGTGCCGACTTAAGTACAAGAGGACTGACACTCTCACTTTTTATGATAAGAACCTCTCCTGAGAGTCCAGTTTTAGATTCCGATGCTCCACTTCAGGTTTACTGTTTACCTTGGACCTTCTTATTGACGATGAAACACAGAAATTGCACCCGAATTTAATACAAAAGGCACAATGCCGACTTAAGTACAAGAGGACTGACACTCTCACTTTCTATGATATGAACCTGTCCTGTGAGTGCAGTTTTAGATTCCGATGCTTCACTTCAGGTTTACTGTATCACTTGGACCTTCTTATTGACGATGAAACACAGAAATTGCAGCCGAATTTAATACAAGAAGCACAATGCCTGCTCAAGTACAAGAGGACTGACACTCTCACTGTGTACGTTATGAACCTCTCCTTTGAGTCCAATTATAGTTTCCGATGCTTCATTTAGGGTTTACTGTATCCCTTGGACCTTCTTATTGACGATGAAACACAGAAATTGCATCCGAATTTATTACAAAATGCACAATGCCGACTGAAGTACAAGAGGACTGACACTCTCACTTTCTATGATATGAACCACTCCTGTGAGACCAGTTTTAGATTTCGATGCTTCACTTCAGATTTACTGTATCCCTTGGACCTTCTTATTGACGATGAAACACAGAAATTGCATCCAAATTTAATACAAAAGTCACAATGCCCACTTAAGTACAAGAGGACTGACACTTTCACTTTCTATGATATGAACCTCCCCTGTGAGTCCAGTTTTAGATTCCGATGCTTCACTTAGGGTTTACTGTCTCCCTTGGTCCTTCTTATTAAAGATGAAACACAGAAATTGCATCCGAATTCAATACAAAAGTCACAATGCCTACATAAGTACAAGAATACTGACACTCCAACTCTCTATGATTTGAACCTCTCCTGTGAGTCTAGTTTTAGATCCCGATGCTTCACTTCAGGTTTACTGTATCCCTTGGACCTTCTTATTGACGATGAAACACAGAAATTGCATCCGAATTTATTACAAAAGGCACAATGCCGACTGAAGTACAAGTGGACTTACACTCTCACTTTCTATGATATGAACCTCTCCTGTGAGTCCAGTTTTAGATTGCGATGCTTGACTTCAGATTTACTGTATCCCTTGGATCTTCTTACTGACGATGAAACACAGAAATTGAATCCGAATTTAATACAAAAGGCACAATGCCGACTTAAGTACAAGAGGACTGACACTCTCACTTTCTATGATATGAACCTCTCCTGTGAGTCCAGATTTTGATTCCGATGCTTCACTTCAGGTTTACTGGTTCCCTTGGAACTTCCTATTGACGACGAAACACAGAAATTGCATCTGAATTCAATACAAAAGTCACAACGCCGATTTAAGTACAAGAGAACTGAAACTCTCACTTTCTATGATATGAACCTCTCCTGTGAGTCCAGTTTTAGATTCCGATGCTTGACTTCAGGTTTACTGTATCCTTTGTACTTCTTATTGACAATGTAACACAGAAATTGCATCCGAATTTAATACAAAATGCACAATGCCGACCTAAGGACAAGACGACTGACACTCTCACTTTCTACGATGTGAACCTGTCCTGTAAGTCCAGTTTTAGATCCGATGCTTCACTTCAGGTTTACTGTATCCCTTGGACCTTCTTATTGACGATGAAACACAGAAATTGCATCCGAATTTAGTACAAAAGGCACAATGCCGACATAAGTATTAGAGGACTGACACTCTTTCTTTGTATGATATGAACCCCTCCTGTGAGTCCAGTTTTAGATTCCGATGCTTCACTTCATGTTTACTGTATCCCTTGGACCTTCCTATTGACTATGAAACACAGAAAATGCATCCGAATGTATTACAAGAGGCACAATGCCGACTTAGGTACTAGAGGACTGACAATCTAACTTTCTATGATATGAACCTCTCCTGTAATTCCAGTTTTAGATTCCGATGCTTCACTTCAGGTTTACTGTATCCCTTGGACCTTCTTATTGACGTTGAAACACAGAAATTGCATCCGAAATTAATACAAAAGGCACAATGCCGACTTAAGTACAGAAGGACTGGCACTCTTACTTTCTACGATATGAACCTCTCCGGTGAGTCAAGTTTTAGATTCCGATGCTTCACTTCAGGTTTACTGTACCCCTTGGGCCTTCTTGTTGACGATGAGACTCAGAGGTTGCATCCGAATTTAATACAAAAGGCACAGTGCCGACTTAAGTACAAGAGGACTGACACTCTCTCTTTTTATGATATGAACCTCTCCTGAGAGTCCAGTTTTGGATTCCGATGCTCCACTTCAGGTTTACTGTTTACCTTGGACCTTCTTATTGACGATGAAACACAGAAATTGCACCCGAATTTAATACAAAAGGCACAATGCCGACTTAAGTACAAGAGGACTGACACTCTTACTTTCTATGATATGAACCTCTCCTGTGAGTCCAGTTTTAGATTCCGATGCTTCACTTCAGGTTTACTGTATCCCTTGGATCTTCTTATTGACGATGAAACACAGAAATTGATTCCGAATTTAATACAAAAGGCACAATGCCCACTTAAGTACAAGAATACTGACACTCTAACTCTCTATGATTTGAACCTCTCCTGAGAGTCTAGTTTTAGATCCCGATGCTTCACTTCAGGTTTACTGTATCCCTTGGACCTTCTTATTGACGATGAAACACAGAAATTGCATCCGAATTTATTACAAAAGGCACAATGCCGACTGAAGTACAAGAGGACTGACACTCTCACTTTCTATGATATGAACCACTCCTGTGAGACCAGTTTTAGATTTCGATGCTTCACTTCAGATTTACTGTATCCCTTGGACCTTCTTATTGACGATGAAACACAGAAATCGCATCCAAATTTAATACAAAAGTCACAATGCCCACTTAAGTACAAGAAGACTGACACTTTCACTTTCTATGATATGAACCTCCCCTGTGAGTCCAGTTTTAGATTCTGATGCTTCACTTAGGGTTTACTATCTCCCTTGGTCCTTCTTATTAAAGATGAAACACAGGAATGGCATCCGAATTTAATACAAAAGTCACAATGCCTACTTAAGTACAAGAGGACTGACACCCTCACTTTCTATGATATGAACCTCTCCTGTGAGTCCAGTTTTAGATTCCGATGCTTCACTTCAGGTTTACTGTATCCCTTGGACCTTCTTATTGACGATGAAACACAGAAATTGCATCCGAATGTAATACAAATGTACAATGCCGACTTAAGTACAAGAGGACTGACACTCTCACTTTCTACGATATGAACCTCTCCTGTGAGTCCAGTTTTAGATTCCGATGCTTCACTTCAGGTTTACTGTATCCCTTGGACCTTCTTATTGACGATGAAACACAGAAATTGCATCCGAATATGATACAAAAGTCACAATACCGACTTAAGTACAAGAGGACTGACACTATCACTTTCTATGATATGAACCTCACCTGTGAGTACAGTTTTAGATTCCGATGCTTCACTTCGGGTTTACTGTATCCCTTGGACCATCTTATTGACGATGAAACACAGAAATTGCATCCGAATTTCATACAAAAGGCACAATGCCCACTTAAGTACAAGAATACTGACACTCCAACTCTCTATGATTTGAACCTCTCCTGTGAGTCTAGTTTTAGATCCCGATGCTTCACTTCAGGTTTACTGTATCCCTTGGACCTTCTTATTGACGATGAAACACAGAAATTGCATCCGAATTTATTACAAAAGGCACAATGCCGACTGAAGTACAAGTGGACTTACACTCTCACTTTCTATGATATGAACCTCTCCTGTGAGTCCAGTTTTAGATTGCGATGCTTGACTTCAGATTTACTGTATCCCTTGGATCTTCTTACTGACGATGAAACACAGAAATTGAATCCGAATTTAATACAAAAGGCACAATGCCGACTTAAGTACAAGAGGACTGACACTCTCACTTTCTATGATATGAACCTCTCCTGTGAGTCCAGATTTTGATTCCGATGCTTCACTTCAGGTTTACTGGTTCCCTTGGAACTTCCTATTGACGACGAAACACAGAAATTGCATCTGAATTCAATACAAAAGTCACAACGCCGATTTAAGTACAAGAGAACTGAAACTCTCACTTTCTATGATATGAACCTCTCCTGTGAGTCCAGTTTTAGATTCCGATGCTTGACTTCAGGTTTACTGTATCCTTTGTACTTCTTATTGACAATGTAACACAGAAATTGCATCCGAATTTAATACAAAATGCACAATGCCGACCTAAGGACAAGACGACTGACACTCTCACTTTCTACGATGTGAACCTGTCCTGTAAGTCCAGTTTTAGATCCGATGCTTCACTTCAGGTTTACTGTATCCCTTGGACCTTCTTATTGACGATGAAACACAGAAATTGCATCCGAATTTAGTACAAAAGGCACAATGCCGACATAAGTATTAGAGGACTGACACTCTTTCTTTGTATGATATGAACCCCTCCTGTGAGTCCAGTTTTAGATTCCGATGCTTCACTTCATGTTTACTGTATCCCTTGGACCTTCCTATTGACTATGAAACACAGAAAATGCATCCGAATGTATTACAAGAGGCACAATGCCGACTTAGGTACTAGAGGACTGACAATCTCACTTTCTATGATATGAACCTCTCCTGTAATTCCAGTTTTAGATTCCGATGCTTCACTTCAGGTTTACTGTATCCCTTGGACCTTCTTATTGACGTTGAAACACAGAAATTGCATCCGAAATTAATACAAAAGGCACAATGCCGACTTAAGTACAGAAGGACTGGCACTCTTACTTTCTACGATATGAACCTCTCCGGTGAGTCAAGTTTTAGATTCCGATGCTTCACTTCGGGTTTACTGTACCCCTTGGGCCTTCTTGTTGACGATGAGACTCAGAGGTTGCATCCGAATTTAATACAAAAGGCACAGTGCCGACTTAAGTACAAGAGGACTGACACTCTCTCTTTTTATGATATGAACCTCTCCTGAGAGTCCAGTTTTAGATTCCGATGCTCCACTTCAGGTTTACTGTTTACCTTGGACTTTCTTATTGACGATGAAACACAGAAATTGCACCCGAATTTAATACAAAAGGCACAATGCCGACTTAAGTACAAGAGGACTGACACTCTTACTTTCTATGATATGAACCTCTCCTGTGAGTCCAGTTTTAGATTCCGATGCTTCACTTCAGGTTTACTGTATCCCTTGGATCTTCTTATTGACGATGAAACACAGAAATTGATTCCGAATTTAATACAAAAGGCACAATGCCCACTTAAGTACAAGAATACTGACACTCTAACTCTCTATGATTTGAACCTCTCCTGAGAGTCTAGTTTTAGATCCCGATGCTTCACTTCAGGTTTACTGTATCCCTTGGACCTTCTTATTGACGATGAAACACAGAAATTGCATCCGAATTTATTACAAAAGGCACAATGCCGACTGAAGTACAAGAGGACTGACACTCTCACTTTCTATGATATGAACCACTCCTGTGAGACCAGTTTTAGATTTCGATGCTTCACTTCAGATTTACTGTATCCCTTGGACCTTCTTATTGACGATGAAACACAGAAATTGCATCCAAATTTAATACAAAAGTCACAATGCCCACTCAAGTACAAGAAGACTGACACTTTCACTTTCTATGATATGAACCTCCCCTGTGAGTCCAGTTTTAGATTCTGATGCTTCACTTAGGGTTTACTATCTCCCTTGGTCCTTCTTATTAAAGATGAAACACAGGAATGGCATCCGAATTTAATACAAAAGTCACAATGCCTACTTAAGTACAAGAGGACTGACACCCTCACTTTCTATGATATGAACCTCTCCTGTGAGTCCAGTTTTAGATTCCGATGCTTCACTTCAGGTTTACTGTATCCCTTGGACCTTCTTATTGACGATGAAACACAGAAATTGCATCCGAATGTAATACAAATGTACAATGCCGACTTAAGTGCAAGAGGACTGACACTCTCACTTTCTACGATATGAACCTCTCCTGTGAGTCCAGTTTTAGATTCCGATACTTCACTTCAGGTTTACTGTATCCCTTGGACCTTCTTATTGACGATGAAACACAGAAATTGCATCCGAATATGATACAAAAGTCACAATACCGACTTAAGTACAAGAGGACTGACACTATCACTTTCTATGATAAGAACCTCACCTGTGAGTACAGTTTTAGATTCCGATGCTTCACTTCGGGTTTACTGTATCCCTTGGACCATCTTATTGACGATGAAACACAGAAATTGCATCCGAATTTCATACAAAAGGCACAATGCCCACTTAAGTACAAGAATACTGACACTCCAACCCTCTATGATTTGAACCTCTCCTGTGAGTCTAGTTTTAGATCCCGATGCTTCACTTCAGGTTTACTGTATCCCTTGGACCTTCTTATTGATGATGAAACACAGAAATTGCATCCGAATTTATTACAAAAGGCACAATGCCGACTGAAGTACGAGTGGACTGACACTCTCACTTTCTATGATATGAACCTCTCCTGTGAGTCAGTTTTAGATTGCGATGCTTGACTTCAGATTAACTGTATCCCTTGGATCTTCTTACTGACGATGAAACACAGAAATTGCATCCGAATTTAATACAAAAGGCACAATGCCGACTTAAGTACAAGAGGACTGACACTCTCACTTTCTATGATATGAACCTCTCCTGTGAGTCCAGATTTCGATTCCGATGCTTCACTTCATGTTTACTGTTTCCCTTGGAACTTCCTATTGACGACGAAACACAGAAATTGCATCTGAATTTAATACAAAAGTCACAACTCCGATTTAAGTACAAGAGAACTGAAACTCTCACTTTCTATGATATGAACCTCTCCTGTGAGTCCAGTTTTAGATTCCGATGCTTCACTTCAGGTTTACTGTATCCCTTGGACCTTCTTATTGACGATGAAACACAGAAATTGCATCCGAATTTAATACAAATGTACAATGCCGACTTAAGTACAAGACGACTGACACTCTCACTTTCTACGATGTGAACCTGTCCTGTAAGTCCAGTTTTAGATCCGAAGCTTCACTTCAGGTTTACTGTATCCCTTGGACCTTCTTATTGACGATGAAACACAGAAATTGCATCCGAATTTAGTACAAAAGGCACAATGCCGACATAAGTATTAGAGGACTGACACTCTTTCTTTCTATGATATGAACCCCTCCTGTGAGTCCAGTTTTAGATTCCGATGCTTCACTTCAGGTTTACTGTATCCCTTGGACCTTCTTATTGACTATGAAACACAGAAATTGCATCCGAATATATTACAAGAGGCACAATGCCGACTTAGGTACTAGAGGACTGACAATCTCACTTTCTATGATATGAACCTCTCCTGTAATTCCAGTTTTAGATTCCGATGCTTCACTTCAGGATTACTGTATCCCTTGGACCTTCTTATTGACGTTGAAACACAGAAATTGCATCCAAAATTAATACAAAAGGCACAATGCCGACTTAAGTACAGAAGGACTGACACTCTTACTTTCTACGATATGAACCTCTCCTGTGAGTCCAGTTTTAGATTCCGATGCTTCACTTCAGGTTTACTGTATCCCTTGGCCCTTCTTATTGACGATGAAACACAGAAATTGCATCTGAATTTAATACAAAAGGCACAATACTGACTTAAGTACAAGGGGACAGACACTCTCGCTTTCTATGATACGAACCTCTCCTGTTAGTCCAGTTTTAGATTCAGCTGCTTCACTTCAGGTTTACTGTATCCCTTCGACCTTCTTATTGACGATGAAACACAGAAATTGCATCCGAATTTATTACAAAAGGCACAATGCCGACTTAAGTTAAAGAGGACTGACACTCTCACTTTCTATGATATGAACCTCCCCTGCGAGTCCAGTTTTAGATTCCGATGCTTCACTTTGGGTTTACTGTATCCCTTGGTCCTTCTTATTAAAGATGAAACACAGAAATTGCATCCGAATTTAATTCTAAAGGCACAATGCCGACTTCAGTACGAGACGACTGACACTCTCACTTTCTATGATATGAACCTCTCCTGTGAGTGCAGTTTTAGATTCCGATGCTTCACTTCAGGTTTACTGTACCCCTTGGGCCTTCTTGTTGACGATGAGACTCAGAAGTTGCATCCGAATTTAATACAAAAGGCACAGTGCCGACTTAAGTACAAGAGGACTGACACTCTCACTTTTTATCATATGAACCTCTCCTGAGAGTCCAGTTTTAGATTCCGATGCTCCACTTCAGGTTTACTGTTTACCTTGGACCTTCTTATTGACGATGAAACACAGAAATTGCACCCGAATTTAATACAAAAGGCACAATGCCGACTTAAGTACAAGAGGACTGACACTCTTATATTCTATGATATGAACCTCTCCTGTGAGTCCAGTTTTAGATTCCGATGCTTCACTTCAGGTTTACTGTATCCCTTGGATCTTCTTATTGACGATGAAACACAGAAATTGATTCCGAATTTAATACAAAAGGCACAATGCCCACTTAAGTACAAGAATACTGACACTCTAACTCTCTATGATTTGAACCTCTCCTGTGAGTCTAGTTTTAGATCCCGATGCTTCACTTCAGGTTTACTGTATCCCTTGGACCTTCTTATTGACGATGAAACACAGAAATTGCATCCGAATTTATCACAAAAGGCACAATGCCGACTGAAGTACAAGAGGACTGACACTCCCACTTTCTATGATATGAACCACTCCTGTGAGACAAGTTTTAGATTTCGATGCTTCACTTCAGATTTACTGTATCCCTTGGACCTTCTTATTGACGATGAAACACAGAAATTGCATCCAAATGTAATACAAAAGTCACAATGCCCACTTAAGTACAAGAGGACTGACACTTTCACTTTCTATGATATGAACCTCCCCTGTGAGTGCAGTTTTAGATTCCGATGCTTCACTTCAGGTTTATTGTACCCCTTGGGCCTTCTTGTTGACGATGAGACTCAGAAGTTGCATCCGAATTTAATACAAAAGGCACAGTGCCGACTTAAGTACAAGAGGACTGACACTCTCACTTTTTATCATATGAACCTCTCCTGAGAGTCCAGTTTTAGATTCCGATGCTCCACTTCAGGTTTACTGTTTACCTTGGACCTTCTTATTGACGATGAAACACAGAAATTGCACCCGAATTTAATACAAAAGGCACAATGCCGACTTAAGTACAAGAGGACTGACACTCTTATATTCTATGATATGAACCTCTCCTGTGAGTCCAGTTTTAGATTCCGATGCTTCACTTCAGGTTTACTGTATCCCTTGGATCTTCTTATTGACGATGAAACACAGAAATTGATTCCGAATTTAATACAAAAGGCACAATGCCCACTTAAGTACAAGAATACTGACACTCTAACTCTCTATGATTTGAACCTCTCCTGTGAGTCTAGTTTTAGATCCCGATGCTTCACTTCAGGTTTACTGTATCCCTTGGACCTTCTTATTGACGATGAAACACAGAAATTGCATCCGAATTTATCACAAAAGGCACAATGCCGACTGAAGTACAAGAGGACTGACACTCCCACTTTCTATGATATGAACCACTCCTGTGAGACAAGTTTTAGATTTCGATGCTTCACTTCAGATTTACTGTATCCCTTGGACCTTCTTATTGACGATGAAACACAGAAATTGCATCCAAATGTAATACAAAAGTCACAATGCCCACTTAAGTACAAGAGGACTGACACTTTCACTTTCTATGATATGAACCTCCCCTGTGAGTCCAGTTTTAGATTCCGATGCTTCACTTAGGGTTTACTGTCTCCCTTGGTCCTTCTTATTAAAGATGAAACACAGAAATTGCATCCGAATTTATTACAAAAGTCACAATGCCTACATAAGTACAAGAGGACTGACACCCTCACTTTCTATGATATGAACCTCTCCTGTGAGTCCAGTTTTAGATTCCGATGCTTCACTTCAGGTTTACTGTATCCCTTGGACCTTCTTATTGACGATGAAACACAGAAATTGCATCCGAATTTAATACAAATGTACAATGCCGACTTAAGTACAAGAGGACTGACACTCTCACTTTCTACGATATGAACCTCTTCTGTGAGTCCAGTTTTAGATTCCGATGCTTCACTTCAGGTTTACTGGTTCCCTTGGAACTTCCTATTGACGACGAAACACAGAAATTGCATCTGAATTCAATACAAAAGTCACAACGCCGATTTAAGTACAAGAGAACTGAAACTCTCACTTTCTATGATATGAACCTCTCCTGTGAGTCCAGTTTTAGATTCCGATGCTTGACTTCAGGTTTACTGTATCCTTTGTACTTCTTATTGACAATGTAACACAGAAATTGCATCATAATTTAATACATAAGGGACAATGCTGACTTCAGCAGAAGAGGTCTGACACTGTCACTTTCTATGATATGAACCTCTCCTATGAGTCCAGTATTAGATTCCGATGATTAACTTCCGGTTTACTGTATCCCTTGGACCTTCTTATTGACGATGAATCACAGAAATTGCATCCGAATTTAATACAAAAAGCACAATGCCGACTTAAGTACAAGAGGACTGACACTATAACTCTATATGATTTGAACCTCTCCTGTGAGTCTAGTTTTAGATTCCGATGCTTCTCTTCAGGTTTACTGTATCCTTTAAACTTTGTTATTGACGATGAAACACAGAAATTGCATCCGAATTTAATACAAAAGCCGCAATGCCGACTTAAGTACAAGAGGACTGACACTCTCACTTTCTATGTTATGAACATCTCCTGTGAGACCAGTTTTAGATTCCGATGCTTCACTTCAGGTTTACTGTATCCCTCGGATCTTCTTATTGACGATGAAACACAGAAATTGCATCCGAATTTAATACAAAAGGCACAATGCCGACTTAAGTACAAGAGGACTGACAATTTCACTTTCTATGATATGAACCTCTCCTGTGAGTCCAGTTTTAGATTCAGCTGCTTCACTTCAGGTTTACTGTATCCCTTCGACCTTCTTATTGACGATGAAACACAGAAATTGCATCCGAATTTATTACAAAAGGCACAATGCCGACTTAAGTTAAAGAGGACTGACACTCTCACTTTCTATGATATGAACCTCCCCTGCGAGTCCAGTTTTAGATTCCGATGCTTCACTTTGGGTTTACTGTATCCCTTGGTCCTTCTTATTAAAGATGAAACACAGAAATTGCATCCGAATTTAATTCTAAAGGCACAATGCCGACTTCAGTACGAGACGACTGACACTCTCACTTTCTATGATATGAACCTCTCCTGTGAGTGCAGTTTTAGATTCCGATGCTTCACTTCAGGTTTACTGTACCCCTTGGGCCTTCTTGTTGACGATGAGACTCAGAAGTTGCATCCGAATTTAATACAAAAGGCACAGTGCCGACTTAAGTACAAGAGGACTGACACTCTCACTTTTTATCATATGAACCTCTCCTGAGAGTCCAGTTTTAGATTCCGATGCTCCACTTCAGGTTTACTGTTTACCTTGGACCTTCTTATTGACGATGAAACACAGAAATTGCACCCGAATTTAATACAAAAGGCACAATGCCGACTTAAGTACAAGAGGACTGACACTCTTATATTCTATGATATGAACCTCTCCTGTGAGTCCAGTTTTAGATTCCGATGCTTCACTTCAGGTTTACTGTATCCCTTGGATCTTCTTATTGACGATGAAACACAGAAATTGATTCCGAATTTAATACAAAAGGCACAATGCCCACTTAAGTACAAGAATACTGACACTCTAACTCTCTATGATTTGAACCTCTCCTGTGAGTCTAGTTTTAGATCCCGATGCTTCACTTCAGGTTTACTGTATCCCTTGGACCTTCTTATTGACGATGAAACACAGAAATTGCATCCGAATTTATCACAAAAGGCACAATGCCGACTGAAGTACAAGAGGACTGACACTCCCACTTTCTATGATATGAACCACTCCTGTGAGACAAGTTTTAGATTTCGATGCTTCACTTCAGATTTACTGTATCCCTTGGACCTTCTTATTGACGATGAAACACAGAAATTGCATCCAAATGTAATACAAAAGTCACAATGCCCACTTAAGTACAAGAGGACTGACACTTTCACTTTCTATGATATGAACCTCCCCTGTGAGTGCAGTTTTAGATTCCGATGCTTCACTTCAGGTTTATTGTACCCCTTGGGCCTTCTTGTTGACGATGAGACTCAGAAGTTGCATCCGAATTTAATACAAAAGGCACAGTGCCGACTTAAGTACAAGAGGACTGACACTCTCACTTTTTATCATATGAACCTCTCCTGAGAGTCCAGTTTTAGATTCCGATGCTCCACTTCAGGTTTACTGTTTACCTTGGACCTTCTTATTGACGATGAAACACAGAAATTGCACCCGAATTTAATACAAAAGGCACAATGCCGACTTAAGTACAAGAGGACTGACACTCTTATATTCTATGATATGAACCTCTCCTGTGAGTCCAGTTTTAGATTCCGATGCTTCACTTCAGGTTTACTGTATCCCTTGGATCTTCTTATTGACGATGAAACACAGAAATTGATTCCGAATTTAATACAAAAGGCACAATGCCCACTTAAGTACAAGAATACTGACACTCTAACTCTCTATGATTTGAACCTCTCCTGTGAGTCTAGTTTTAGATCCCGATGCTTCACTTCAGGTTTACTGTATCCCTTGGACCTTCTTATTGACGATGAAACACAGAAATTGCATCCGAATTTATCACAAAAGGCACAATGCCGACTGAAGTACAAGAGGACTGACACTCCCACTTTCTATGATATGAACCACTCCTGTGAGACAAGTTTTAGATTTCGATGCTTCACTTCAGATTTACTGTATCCCTTGGACCTTCTTATTGACGATGAAACACAGAAATTGCATCCAAATGTAATACAAAAGTCACAATGCCCACTTAAGTACAAGAGGACTGACACTTTCACTTTCTATGATATGAACCTCCCCTGTGAGTCCAGTTTTAGATTCCGATGCTTCACTTAGGGTTTACTGTCTCCCTTGGTCCTTCTTATTAAAGATGAAACACAGAAATTGCATCCGAATTTATTACAAAAGTCACAATGCCTACATAAGTACAAGAGGACTGACACCCTCACTTTCTATGATATGAACCTCTCCTGTGAGTCCAGTTTTAGATTCCGATGCTTCACTTCAGGTTTACTGGTTCCCTTGGAACTTCCTATTGACGACGAAACACAGAAATTGCATCTGAATTCAATACAAAAGTCACAACGCCGATTTAAGTACAAGAGAACTGAAACTCTCACTTTCTATGATATGAACCTCTCCTGTGAGTCCAGTTTTAGATTCCGATGCTTGACTTCAGGTTTACTGTATCCTTTGTACTTCTTATTGACAATGTAACACAGAAATTGCATCATAATTTAATACATAAGGGACAATGCTGACCTCAGCAGAAGAGGTCTGACACTGTCACTTTCTATGATATGAACCTCTCCTATGAGTCCAGTATTAGATTCCGATGATTAACTTCCGGTTTACTGTATCCCTTGGACCTTCTTATTGACGATGAATCACAGAAATTGCATCCGAATTTAATACAAAAAGCACAATGCCGACTTAAGTACAAGAGGACTGACACTATAACTCTATATGATTTGAACCTCTCCTGTGAGTCTAGTTTTAGATTCCGATGCTTCTCTTCAGGTTTACTGTATCCTTTAAACTTTGTTATTGACGATGAAACACAGAAATTGCATCCGAATTTAATACAAAAGCCGCAATGCCGACTTAAGTACAAGAGGACTGACACTCTCACTTTCTATGTTATGAACATCTCCTGTGAGACCAGTTTTAGATTCCGATGCTTCACTTCAGGTTTACTGTATCCCTCGGATCTTCTTATTGACGATGAAACACAGAAATTGCATCCGAATTTAATACAAAAGGCACAATGCCGACTTAAGTACAAGAGGACTGACAATTTCACTTTCTATGATATGAACCTCTCCTGTGAGTCCAGTTTTAGATTCCGATGCTTCACTTCAGGTTTACTGTATCCCTTGTACTTCTTATTGACAATGTAACACAGAAATTGCATCCGAATTTAATACATAAGGCACAATGCCGATTAAGCACAAGAGGAGTGACCCTCTCACTTTCTATGTTATGAACCTCTCCTGTGAGACCAGTTTTAGATTCCGAATCTTCACTTCAGGTTTACTGTATCCCTTGGATTTTCTTATTGACGATGAAACACGGAAATTGCATCCGAATTTAATACAAAAGGCACAATGCCGACTTAAGTACAAGAGGACTGGCACTCTCATTTTCTATGATATGAACCTCTCCTGTGAGTCCAGTTTTAGATTCCGATGCTTCACTTCAGGTTTACTGTACCCCTTGGGCCTTCTTGTTGACGATGAGACTCAGAAGTTGCATCCGAATTTAATACAAAAGGCACAGTGCCGACTTAAGTACAAGAGGACTGACACTCTCACTTTTTATGATATGAACCTCTCCTGAGAGTCCAGTTTTAGATTCCGATGCTCCACTTCAGGTTTACTGTTTACCTTGGACCTTCTTATTGACGATGAAACTGTTGTGTCGGTAGTTGGGCCGACACCGTGAAGTGGAGATGGCTGAAAATGAACTCTAGACTAACGCTGTAGCCGATAGGGCACGCACGGCTAAAGCAGACGGGCGTGAAGTCTGGAACATGAGAACTTATAAATGAATAAGAAGAAACGTATGTAGATGCTTATTACTTATCTTTTTATTAGTCCTTGGAATACATCTCTCTTGAATACTCGTAAGCTATAGGCACTGATACAAATGGCGCCTTGCTAGTTCGTAGCCATTAACTTAGCTGATGGCTATTCTGTCTCTCGGCTAATGAGAGAGAAAGGCTTCGTACATCTGGTCGGTAGCTACGTTCTCGTACAACTGGGCGGTAGCTAGGTTCTCGTACAACTGGGCGGTAGCTAGGTTCTCGTACAACTGGGGCGAGTGCTCTCTCGTATTACGAGACCTGCCTTGGTGGTGGCGCTAGGTCTGCGATCACAGTGGCGACACGCGGGTCCGACATGTACTACATGGACCGCGGCCGATTTAAGCTACCACCTAGCAAGTGTGGTGTCTGTAGGTGACACCACATTCCTCCCCCGCAAATCGGCGAACGGTCGTGTGATAAGGCTTCCGCCCGCCGTGGGGAGGACCACATGTTGACGTATGCGATGAGGTGGGGAGCCTAACAACAGGCGAGGCTGTGCCACCCGCACCCGGCCATACGGTCCGAGGGGAGCTAGGAAACGCCTGAAAAACTAGTCCAGGGTGCACGTCAACATGCGGTGTATGCGCCCGTAAAGAGACAGGAGTGACCGAAGGATCAACCTCCATTGCGTCGGGGTAGCCGGCGCGCGAGGACGTCATGTGGTCCGGAGCGGGCGGAAGTTCCATGGCGGAGGAGGAATGTGGTGTCACCGCCAGACACCACACTTGCTAGGTGGTAGCTTAAATCGGCCGCGGTCCATGTAGTACATGGACCGCGGCCGATTTAAGCTACCACCTAGCAAGTGTGGTGTCTGGCGGTGACACCACATTCCAAATAAATGTTGTGTCGGTAGTTGGGCCGACACCGTGAAGTGGAGATGGCTGAAAATGAACTCTAGACTAACGCTGTAGCCGATAGGGCACGCACAGCTAAAGCAGACGGGCGTGAAGTCTGGAACATGAGAACTTATAAATGAATAAAAAGAAAAGTATGTAGATGCTTATTACTTATCTTTTTATTAGTCCTTGGAATACATCTCTCTTGAATACTCGTAAGCTATAGGCACTGATACAAATGGCGCCTTGCTAGTTCGTAGCCATTAACTTAGCTGATGGCTATTCTGTCTCTCGGCTAATGAGAGAGAAAGGCTTCGTACATCTGGTCGGTAGCTAGGTTCTCGTACAACTGGGCGGTAGCTAGGTTCTCGTACAACTGGGCGGTAGCTAGGTTCTCGTACAACTGGGGCGAGTGCTCTCTCGTATTACGAGACCTACCTTGGTGGTGGCGCTAGGTCTGCGATCACAGTGGCGACACGCGGGTCCGACAAGTACTACATGGACCGCGGCCGATTTAAGCTGCCACCTAGCAAGTGTGGTGTCTGGCGGTGACACCACAGAAACACAGAAAATGCACCCGAATTTAATACAAAAGGCACAATGCCGACTTAAGTACAAGAGGACTGACACTCTTACTTTCTATGATATGAACCTCTCCTGTGAGTCCAGTGTTAGATTCCGATGCTTCACTTCAGGTTTACTGTATCCCTTGGATCTTCTTATTGACGATGAAACACAGAAATTGATTCCGAATTTAATACAAAAGGCAGAATGCCAACTTAAGTACAAGAATACTGACACTCTAACTCTCTATGATTTGAACCTCTCCTGTGAGTCTAGTTTTAGATCCCGATGCTTCACTTCAGGTTTACTGTATCCCTTGGACCTTCTTATTGACGATGAAACACAGAAATTGCATCCGAATTTATTACAAAAGGCACAATGCCGACTGAAGTACAAGAGGACTGACACTCTCACTTTCTATGATATGAACCACTCCTGTGAGACCAGTTTTAGATTTCGATGCTTCACTTCAGATTTACTGTATCCCTTGGACCTTCTTATTGACGATGAAACACAGAAATTGCATCCAAATTTAATACAAAAGTCACAATGTCCACTTAAGTACAAGAGGACTGACACTTTCACTTTCTATGATGTGAATCTCCCCTGTGAGTCCAGTTTTAGATTCCGATGCTTCACTTAGGGTTTACTGTCTCCCTTGGTCCTTCTTATTAAAGATGAATCACAGAAATTGCATCCGAATTTAATACAAAAGTCACAATGCCTACTTAAGTACAAGAGGACTGACACCCTCAATTTCTATGATATGAACCTCTCCTGTGAGTCCAGTTTTAGATTCCGATGCTTCACTTCAGGTTTACTGTATCCCTTGGACCTTCTTATTGACGATGAAACACAGAAATTGCATCCGAATTTAATACAAATGTACAATGCCGACTTAAGTACAAGAGGACTGACACTCTCACTTTCTACGATATGAACCTCTCCTGTGAGTCCAGTTTTAGATTCCGATGCTTCACTTCAGGTTCACTGTATCCCTTGGACCTTCTTATTGACGATGAAACACAGAAATTGCATCCGAATATGATACAAAAGTCACAATACCGACTTAAGTACATGAGGACTGACACTATCACTTTCTATGATATGAACCTCACCTGTGAGTACAGTTTTAGATTCCGATGCTTCACTTCGGGTTTACTGTATCCCTTGGACCATCTTATTGACGATGAAACACAGAAATTGCATCCGAATTTCATACAAAAGGCACAATGCCCACTTAAGTACAAGAATACTGACACTCCAACTCTCTATGATTTGAACCTCTCCTGTGAGTCTAGTTTTAGATCCCGATGCTTCACTTCAGGTTTACTGTATCCCTTTGGACCTTCTTATTGACGATGAAACACAGAAATTGCATCCGAATTTATTACAAAAGGCACAATGCCGACTGAAGTACAAGTGGACAGACACTCTCACTTTCTATGATATGAACCTCTCCTGTGAGTCCAGTTTTAGATTGCGATGCTTGACTTCAGATTTACTGTATCCCTTGGATCTTCTTGCTGACGATGAAACACAGAAATTGCATCCGAATTTAATACAATAGGCACAATGAAGACTTAAGTACAAGAGGACTGACACTCTCACTTTCTATGATATGAACCTCTCCTGTGAGTCCAGATTTTGATTCCGATGCTTCACTTCAGGTTTACTGTTTCCCTTGGAACTTCCTATTGACGACGAAACACAGAAATTGCATCTGAATTTAATACAAAAGTCACAACGCCGATTTAAGTACAAGAGAACTGAAACTCTCACTTTCTATGATATGAACCTCTCCTGTGAGTCCAGTTTTAGATTCCGATGCTTCACTTCTGGTTTACTGTATCCCTTGGACCTTCTTATTGACGATGAAACACAGAAATTGCTTCCGAATTTAATACAAATGTACAATGCCGACTTAAGTACAAGACGACTGACACTCTCACTTTCTACGATGTGAACCTGTCCTGTAAGTCCAGTTTTAGATCCGATGCTTCACTTCAGGTTTACTGTATCCCTTGGACCTTCTTGTTGACGATGAAACACAGAAATTGCATCTGAATTTAGTACAAAAGGCACAATGCCGACATAAGTATTAGAGGACTGACACTCTTTCTTTCTATCATATGAACCCCTCCTGTGAGTCCAGTTTTAGATTCCGATGCTTCACTTCTGGTTTACTGTATCCCTTGGACCTTCATATTGACTATGAAACACAGAAATTGCATCCGAATGTATTACAAGAGGCACAATGCCGACTTAAGTTAAAGAGGACTGACACTCTCACTTTCTATGATATGAACCTCTCCTGTAATTCCAGTTTTAGATTCCGATGCTTCACTTCAGGTTTACTGTATCCCTTGGACCTTCTTATTGACGTTGAAACACAGAAATTGCATCCGAAATTAATACAAAAGGCACAATGCCGACTTAAGTACAGAAGGCCTGACACTCTTACTTTCTACGATATGAACCTCTCCTGTGAGTCCAGTTTTAGATTCCGATGCTTCACTTCAGGTTTACTGTATCCGTTGGCCCTTCTTATTGACGATGAAACACAGAAATTGCATCTGAATTTAATACAAAAGGCACAATACTGACTTAAGTACAAGGGGACAGACACTCTCGCTTTCTATGATACGAACCTCTCCTGTTAGTCCAGTTTTAGATTCCGCTGCTTCACTTCAGGTTTACTGTATCCCTTCGACCTTCTTATTGACGATGAAACACAGAAATTGCATCCGAATTTATTACAAAAGGCACAATGCCGACTTAAGTTAATGAGGACTGACACTCTCACTTTCTATGATATGAACCTCTCCTGTAAGTCCAGTTCTAGATTCCGATGCTTCACTTCAGGTTTACTGTATCCCTTGGACCTGCTTATTGATGATGAAACACAGAAATTGCACCCGAATTTAATACAAAAGGTATAAAGCCGACTTAAGTACAAGAGGACTGACACTCTCACTTTCTACGATATGAACCTCTCCTGTGAGTCCAGTTTTAGATTCCGATGCTTCACTTCAGGTTTACTGCATCCCTTGGACCTTCGTATTGACGATAAAACACAGAAATTGCATCCGAATATAATACAAAAGTCACATCACCGACTTAAGTACAAGAGGACTGACACTATCACTTTCTATGATATGAACCTCTCCTGTGAGTACAGTTTTAGATTCCGATGCTTCACTTCGGGTTTACTGTATCCCTTGGACCTTCTTATTGACGATGAAACACAGAAATTGCATCCGAATTTCATACAAAAGGCACAATGCCCACTTAAGTACAAGAATACTGACACTTCAACTCTCTATGATTTGAACCTCTCCTGTGAGTCTAGTTTTAGATCCCGATGCTTCACTTCAGGTTTACTGTATCTCTTGGACCTTCTTATTGACGATGAAACACAGAAATTGCATCCGAATTTATTACAAAAGGCACAATGCCGACTGAAGTACAAGAGGACTGACACTCTCACTTTCTATGATATGAACCTCTCCTGTGAGTCCAGTTTTAGATTCCGATGCTTCACTTCAGATTTACTGTATCCCATGGATCTTCTTACTGACGATGAAACACAGAAATTGCATCCGAATTTAATACAAAAGGCACAAAGCCGACTTAAGTACAAGAGGACTGACAATCTCGCTTTCTATGATGTGAACCTCTCCTGTGAGTCCAGTTTTAGATTCCGATGCTTCACATTAGGTTTACTGTATCCCTTGACCTTCTTATTGACGATGAAACACAGAAAATGCATCCGAATTTTAAACAAAAGGCACAATGCCGACTTAAGTACAAGAGGACTGACACTCTCACTTTCTATGATATGAATCTCTCCTGTGAGTCCAGTTTTAGATTCCGATGCTTCACTTCAGATTTACTGTATCCCCTGACCTTCTTATTGACGATGAAACACAGAAATTGCATCCGAATTTAATACAAAAGGCACAATGCCGATTTCAGTACAAGAGGACTGACACTCTCATTTTCTATTATATGAACCTCTCCTGTGAGTCCAGTTTTAGATTCCGATGCTTCACTTCAGGTTTACTGTATCCCATGGACCTTCTTATTGACTATGAAACACAGAAATTGCATCCGAATTTAATACAAAAGTAACA
Organism: Schistocerca serialis cubense; assembly: GCF_023864345.2. Classification (NCBI taxonomy): domain Eukaryota; kingdom Metazoa; phylum Arthropoda; class Insecta; order Orthoptera; family Acrididae; genus Schistocerca; species Schistocerca serialis. The sequence continues at coordinate 19,824,442 of NC_064647.1, read as the reverse complement.
ATGCTGACTTAAGTACAAGAGGACTGACACTCTAACTTTCTATGATATGAACCTCTCCTGTGAGTCCACTTTTAGATTCCGATGCTTCACTTCAGGTTTACTGTATCCCTTGTACCCTCTTCTTGACGGTGAAACACAGAAATTGCATCCGAATTTAATACAAATAGCACAATGCCGACTTAAGTACAAGAGGACTGAAACTCTCACTTTCTATGATATGAACCTCTCCTGTGAGTCCAGTTTTAGATTCCGATGCTTGACTTCAGGTTTACTGTATCCCTTGTACTTCTTATTGACAATGTAACACAGAAATTGCATCCGAATTTAATACAAAAGGCACAATGCCGACTTAAGCACAAGAGGTCTGACACTGTCACTTTCTATGATATGAACCTCTCCTATGAGTCCAGTATTAGATTCCGATGCTTAACTTCCGGTTTACTGTATCCCTTGTACTTCTTATTGACAATGTAACACAGAAATTGCATCCGAATTTAATACATAAGGCACAATGCCGACTTAAGCACAAGAGGACTGACACTTTAACTTTCTATGTTATGAACCTCTCCTGTGAGACCAGTTTTAGATTCCGAAACTTCACTTCAGGTTTACTGTATCCCTTGGATTTTCTTATTGACGATGAATCACAGAAATTGCATCCGAATTTAATACAAAAAGCACAATGCCGACTTAAGTAAAAGAGGACTGACACTATAACTCTCTAAGATTTGAACCTCTCCTGTGAGTCTAGTTTTAGATTCCGATGCTTCTTTTCAGGTTTACTGTATCCCTTAAACTTTGTTATTGACGATGAAACACAGAAATTGCATCGGAATTTAATACAAAAGCCGCAATGCCGCCTTAAGTACAAGAGGACTGACACTCTCACTTTCTATGTTATGAACCTCTCCTGTGAGACCAGTTTTAGATTCCGATGCTTCACTTCAGGTTTACTGTATCCCTTGGACCTTCTTATTGACGATGAAACACAGAAATTGCTTCCGAATTTATTACAAAAGGCACAATGCCGACTTAAGTTAAAGAGGACTGGCACTCTCACTTTCTACGATACGAACCTCTCCTTTGAGTCCAGTTTTCGATTCCCATGCTTCACTTCAGGTTTACTGTATCAATTGGACCTTCTTATTGACGATGAAACACAGTAATTGCATCCAGATTTATTACAAAAGGCACAATGCCGACTTGAGTACAAGAGGACTGACACTCTCACTTTCTACGATATGAACCTCTCCTGTGAGTCCAGTTTTAGATTCCGATGTTCACTTTAGGTTTACTGTATCCCATGGACCTTCTTATTGACGATGAAACACAGAAATTGCATCCGAATTTAATACAAAAGGCACAATGACGACTTGAGTACAAGAGGACCGACACTCTCACTTTCTACGATATGAACCTCTCCTGTGGGTCCAGTTTTAGATTCCGATGATCACTTCAGGTTTACTGTATCACTTGGACCTTCTTATTGACGATGAAACACAGAAATTGCATCCGAATGTAATACAAAAGTCACAAGGCCGACTTAAGTACAAGAGGAATGACACTCTCAATTTCTATGATATGAACCTCTCCTGTGAGTTTAGTTTTAGATTCCGATGCTTCACTTCAGGTTTACTGTATCCCTTGGACCTCCTTATTGACGATGTAACACAGAAAGTGCATCCGAATTCAATACAAAAGGCACAATGCTGACTTAAGTACAAGAGGACTGACACTCTCACTTGCTATGATATGAACCTCTCCTGTGAGTCCACTTTTAGATTCCGATGCTTCATTTCAGGTTTACTGTATCAATTAGCCCTTCTCATTGACGATGAAACACAGAAATTGCATCCGAATTTAATACAAAAGGCACAATGCCGACTTAAGTACATGAGGACTGACACTCTCCCTTTCTATTATTTCAACCACTCCTGTGAGACCAGTTTTAGATTCCGATGCTTCACTTCAGGTTAACTGTATCCCTTGGACCTTCTTATTGACGATGAAACACAGAAATTGCATTCGAAATTAATAGAAAAGTCACAATGTAGACTTAAGTACAAGAGGACTGACACTCTCACTTTCTACGATATGAACCTCTCCTGTGAGTGCAGTTTTAGATTCCGATGCTTCACTTCAGGTTTACTGTATCACTCGGACCTTCTTATTGACGATGAAACACTGACATTGCATCCGAATTTAATACAAAATTCACAATGCCGACCTAAGTACAAGAGGACTGACACTCTCATTTTCAATGATACGAACCTCTCCTTTGAGTCCAATTTTAGATTCCGATGCTTCACTTCAGGTTTACTGAATCCCTTGGACCTTCTTATTGACGATGAAACAAAGAAATTGCATCCGAATTTGTTACAAAAGGCACAATGCCGACTTAAGTAAAAGAGTACTGACACTCTCACTTTCTATGATATGAACCTCTCCTGTGAGTCCAGCTCTAGATTCCGATGGTTCACTTCAGGTTTACTGTATCCCTTGGCCCTTCTTATTGACGATGAAACACGGAAATTGCTACCGAATTTAATACAAAAGGCACAATGGCAACATAAGTACAAGAGGACTGACACTCTTACTTTGTATGATATGAACCTCTCCAGTGAGTTTAGTTTTAGATTCCGATGCTTCACTTCAGGTTTACTGTATCCCTTGGACCTTCATATTGACGATGAAACACAGAGATTGCATCCGAATTTATTACAAAAGGCACAATGCCGAGTTAGGTACAAGAGGACTGACACTCTCACTTTCTATGATATGAATCTCTCCTGTGAGTCCAGTTTTAGATTCCGATGCTTCACTTCAGGTTTACTGTATCCCTTGGACCTTCTTATTGAAGATGAAACACAGAAATTGCATCCGAAATTAATGCAAAAGGCACCATGCCGATTTAAGTACAAGAGGACTGACACTCTCACTTTCTACGATATGAACCTCTCCTGTGAGTCCAGTTTTAGATTCCGATGCTTCACTTCAGGTTTACTGTATCCCTTGGACCTTCTTTATTGACGATGAGACACAGAAATTGCATCCGAATTTTATACAAAAGGCACAATGCCGACTTAAGTACAAGAGAACTGACACTCCCATTTTCTATGATATGAACCTCTCCTGTGAGTCCAGTTTTAGATTCCGATGCTTCACTTCAGGTTTACTGTATCCCTTGGACCTTCTTATTGATGATGAAACACAGAAATTGCATACGAATTTAATACAAAAGTCACAATGCCGACCGAAGTACAAGAGGACTGACACTCTCACTTTCTATGATACGAACCTCTCCTGTGAGTCCAGTTTTAGATTCCCATGCTTCACTTCAGGTTTTCTGTATCCCTTGGACCTTCTTATTGACGATGAAACACAGATATTGAATCCGAATTTAATACAAAAGGCACAATGCCGACTTAAGTACAAGAGGACTGCACTCTCACTTTCTATGATATGAACCTCTCCTGTGAGTCTAGTTCTAGATTCCGATGCTTCACCTCAGGTTTACTGTATCCCTTGGACCTTCTTATTGACGATGAAACCAAGAAATTGCATCCGAATTTAATACAAAAGGCACAATGCCAACTGAAGTACAAGAGGACTGACACTCTCACTTTCTATGATATGAACCTCTCCTGTGAGTCCAGTTTTAGATTCTGATGCTTCACTTCAGGTTTACTGTATCCCTTGGACTTTCTTATTGACGATGAAACATAGAAATTGCATCCGAATTTAATACAAAAGGCACAATGCCGACTTAAGTACATGAGGACTGACACTCTCACTTTCTAAGATATGAACCCCTCCTGTGAGTCCAATTTTAGATTCCGATGCTTCACTTCAGGTTTACTGTATCCCTTGGACCCTTTTTGTGACTATGAAACACGGAAATTGCATCCGAATTTAATACAAAAGGCACAATGCCAACTTAAGTACAAGACGACTGACACTCTCACTTTCTATGATATGAACCTCTCCTGTGAGTCCAGTTTTAGATTCCGATGCTTCACTTCAGGTTTACTGTATCACTTGGACCTTCTTATTGACGATAAAACACAGAAATTGCATCCGATTTTAATACAAAAGTCACAATGCTGACTTAAGTACAAGAGGACTGACACTCTCAATTTCTATGATATGAACCACTCCTGTGAGTCCAGTTTTAGATTCCGATGCTTCAATTCAGGTTTACTGTATGCCTTGGACCTTCTTATTGAATATGAAACACAGAAATTGCATCCGAATTTAATACAAAAGGCACAATGCCGACTTAAGTACATGGGTACTGACACTCTCACTTTCTATGATATGAACCTCTCCTGTGAGTCCAAAATTGGTTTCGGATGCTTCACTTCAGGTTGTCTGTATCCCTTGGACCTTCTTATTGACGATGAAACACAGAAATTGCATCCGAATTTAATACAACAGGCACAATGCCGACTTTAGTACATGAGGAGTGACACTCTCACTTTCTTTGATATGAACCTCTCCTGTGAGTCCAGTTTTAGATTCCGATGCTTCACTTCAGGTTTACTGTATCCCTTGGACCTTCTTATAGACGATGAAACACCGAATCTGCATCCGAATTTAATACAAAAGGCACAATGCGAATTAAGTACAAGAGGACTGATACTCTCACTTTCTATGATTCGACCCTCTCCTTTGAGTCCAGTTTTAGATTCCGATGCTTCACTTCAGGTTTACTGTATCCCTTGGACCTTCTTATTGACGATGAAACACAGAAATTGCATACGAAATTAATACATAAGTCACAATGCCGACTTAAGTACAAGAGGACTGACACTCTCACTTTCTATGATACGAACCTCTCCTGTGACTCCAGTTGTAGAATCCGATGCTTCACTTCAGGTTTACTGTATCCCTTGGACCTTCTTATTGACGATGAAACACAGAAATTGCATACGAGTTTAGTACAAAGTCACAATGCCGACTTAAGGTCAAGAGGACTGACACTCTCACTTTCTATGATACGAACCTCTCCTGTGAGTCCAGTTCTATATTCCGATGCGTCACTTCAGGTTTACTGTATCCCTTGGACCTTCTTATTGACGATGAAACACAGAAATTGCATTCGAATTTAATACAAAAGTGAGAATGCCGACTTCAGTACAAGAGTACTGACACTCTCACTTTCTATGATATGAACCTCTCCTGTGAGTCCAGTTTTAGAATTCGATGCTACACTTCAGGTTTACTGTATCCCTTGGACCTTCTTATTGACGATGAAACACAGAAATTGCGTACGAATTTAATACAAAAGTCACAATGCCGACTTAAGTACAAGAGGACTGACACTCTAACTTTCTGTGATACGAACCTCTCCTGTGAGTCCAGTTTTATATTCTGATGCCTCACTTCAGGTTTACTGTATCCATTGGACATTCGTATTGACGATGAAACACAGAAATTGCATCCGAATTTAATACAAAAGGCAGAATGCCGACTTAGGTACAAGAGGACTGACAATCTCACTTTCTATGATATGAACCTCTCCTGTGAGTCCGGTTTCTGAATCCGATGCTTCACTTCAGGTTTACTGTATCCCTTGGACCTTCTTATTGACGATGAAACACAAAATTGTATACGAATTTAATACAAAAGTCACAATGCTGACTTAAGTACAAGAGGACTGACACTCTCACTTTCTATGATATGAACCTCTCCTGTGAGTCCAGTGTTAGATTCCGATGCTTCACTTCAGGTTTACTGTATCCCTTAGACCTTCTTATTTACGATGAGACACAGAAATTGCATCCGAATTTATTACAAAAGGCACAATGCCCACATAAGTAAAGGAGGACTGACACTCTCACTTTCTATGATATGAACCTCTCCTGTGAGTCTAGTTCTAGATTCCGATGCTTCACCTCAGGTTTACTGTATCCCTTGGACCTTCTTATTGACGATGAAACAAAGAAATTGCATCCGAATTTAATACAAAAGGCACAATGCCAACTGAAGTACAAGAGGACTGACACTCTCACTTTCTATGATAAGAACCTCTCCTGTGAGTCCAGTTTTAGATTCCGATGCTTCACTTCAGGTTTACTGTATCCCTTGGACCTTCTTATTGACGATAAAACACAGAAATTGCATCCGATTTTAATACAAAAGTCACAATGCTGACTTAAGTACAAGAGGACTGACACTCTCAATTTCTATGATATGAACCACTCCTGTGAGTCCAGTTTTAGATTCCGATGCTTCAATTCAGGTTTACTGTATCCCTTGGACCTTCTTATTGAATATGAAACACAGAAATTGCATCCGAATTTAATACAAAAGGCACAATGCCGACTTAAGTACATGGGTACTGACACTCTCACTTTCTATAATATGAACCTCTCCTGTGAGTCCAAAATTGGTTTCGGATGCTTCACTTCAGGTTGACTGTATCCCATGGACCTTCTTATTGACGATGAAACACAGAAATTGCATCCGAATTTAATACAACAGGCACAATGGCGACTTTAGTACAAGAGGACTGACACTCTCACTTTCTACGATACGAACCTCTCCTTCGAGTCCAGTTTTCGATTCCGATGCTTCACTTCAGGTTTACTGTATCCCTTGGACCTTCTTATTGACGATGAAACACAGTAATTGCATCCGGATTTATTACAAAAGGCACAATGCCGACTTGAGTACAAGAGGACTGACACTCTCACTTTCTACGATATGAACCTCTCCTGTGAGTCCAGTTTTAGATTCCGATGTTCACTTCAGGTTTACTGTATCCCATGGACCTTCTTATTGACGATGAAATACAGAAATTCCATCCGAATTTAATACTATAGGCACAATGCCGACTTAAGTACATGAGGACTGACCCTCTCACTTTCTATTATTTCAACCACTCCTGTGAGACCAGTTTTAGATTCCGATGCTTTACTTCAGGTTAACTGTATCCCTTGGACCTTCTTATTGACGATGAAACACTGCAATTGCATCCGAATTTAATACAAAATTCACAATGCCGACCTAAGTACAAGAGGACTGACACTCTCATTTTCAATGATACGAACCTCTCCTTTGAGTCCAATTTTAGATTCCGATGCTTCACTTCAGGTTTACAGTATCCCTTGGACCTTCTTATTGACGATGAAACACAGAAATTGCATCCGAATTTGTTACAAAAGGCCCAATGCCGACTTAAGTAAAAGAGTACTGACACCCTCACTTTCTATGATATGAACCTCTCCTGTGAGTCCAGTTTTAGATTCCGATGGTTCACTTCAGGTTTACTGTATCCCTTGGCCCTTCTTATTGACGATGAAACACGGAAATTGCTACCGAATTTAATACAAAAGTCACAATGCCAACATAAGTACAAGAGGACTGACACTCTCACTTTCTATGATATGAACCTCTCCAGTGAGTTTAGTTTTAGATTCCGATGCATCACTTCAGGTTTTCTGTATCCCTTGGACCTTCTTATTGACGATGAAACACAGATATTGAATCCGAATTTAATACAAAAGGCACAATGCCGACTTAAGTACAAGAGGACTGCACTCTCACTTTCTATGATATGAACCTCTCCTGTGAGTCCAGTTTTAGATTCCGATGCTTCACTTCAGGTTTACTGTATCCCTTGGACCTTCTTATTGACGATGAAACACAGAAATTGCATCCGAATTTAATACAAAATGCACAATGCTTACTTAAGCACAAAAGGACTGACGCTCTCACTTTCTATGATATGAACCTCTCCTGTGAGTCCAGTGTTAGATTCCGATGCTTCACTTCAGGTTTACTGTATCCCTTAGACCTTCTTAATTTCTATGAAACACAAAAATTGCATCCGAATTTATTACAAAAGGCACAATGCCCACATAAGTAAAGGAGGACTGACACTCTCACTTTCTATGATATGAACCTCTCCTGTGAGTCTAGTTCTAGATTCCGATGCTTCACCTCAGGTTTACTGTATCCCTTGGACCTTCTTATTGACGATGAAACCAAGAAATTGCATCCGAATTTAATACAAAAGGCACAATGCCGACTTAAGTACATGAGGACTGACACTCTCACTTTCTAAGATATGAACCCCTCCTGTGAGTCCAGTTTTAGATTCCGATGCTTCACTTCAGGTTTACTGTATCCCTTGGACCTTTTTTGTGACTATGAAACACGGAAATTGCATCCGAATTTAATACAAAAGGCACAATGCCAACTTAAGTACAAGACGACTGACACTCTCACTTTCTATGATATGAACCTCTCCTGTGAGTCCAGTTTTAGATTCCGATGCTTCACTTCAGGTTTACTGTATCACTTGGACCTTCTTTTTGACGATAAAACACAGAAATTGCATCCGATTTTAATACAAAAGTCACAATGCTGACTTAAGTACAAGAGGACTGACACTCTCAATTTCTATGATATGAACCACTCCTGTGAGTCCAGTTTTAGATTCCGATGCTTCACTTCAGGTTTACTGTATCCCTTGGACCTTCTTATAGACGAAACACCGAAATTGCATCCGAATTTAATACAAAAGGCACAATGCCGACTTCAGTACAAGAGGACTGATACTCTCACTTTCTATGATTCGACCCTCTCCTTTGAGTCCACTTTTAGATTCCGATGCTTCACTTCAGGTTTACTGTATCCCTTGAACCTTCTTATTGACGATGAAACACAGAAATTGCATACGAATTTAATACATAAGTCACAATGCTGACTTAAGTACAAGAGGACTGACACTCTCACTTTCTATGATACGAACCTCTCCTGTGACTCCAGTTTTAGAATCCGATGCTTCACTTCAGGTTTACTGTATCCCTTGGACCTTCTTATTGACGATGAAACACAGAAATTGCATACGAGTTTAATACAAAGTCACAATGCCGACTTAAGGTCAAGAGGACTGACACTCTCACTTTCTATGATACGAACCTCTCCTGTGAGTCCAGTTCTATATTCCGATGCTTCACTTCAGGTTTACTGTATCCCTTGGACCTTCTCATTGACGATGAAACACAGAAATTGCATCCGCATTTAATACAAAAGTCACAATGCTGACTTAAGTACAAGAGGACTGACACTCTCACTTTCTATGATATGAACCTCTCCTGTGAGTCCAGTGTTAGATTCCGATGCTTCACTTCAGGTTTACTGTATCCCTTAGACCTTCTTATTTACGATGAGACACAGTAATTGCATCCGAATTTATTACAAAAGGCACAATGCCCACATAAGTAAAGGAGGACTGACACTCTCACTTTCTATGATATGAACCTCTCCTGTGAGTCTAGTTCTAGATTCCGATGCTTCACCTCAGGTTTACTGTATCCCTTGGACCTTCTTATTGACGATGAAACAAAGAAATTGCATCCGAATTTATTACAAAAGGCACAATGCCGAGTTAGGTACAAGAGGACTGACACTCTCACTTTCTATGATATGAACCTCTCCTGTGAGTCCAGTTTTAGATTCCGATGCTTCACTTCAGGTTTACTGTATCCCTTGGACCTTCTTATTGACGATAAAACACAGAAATTGCATCCGATTTTAATACAAAAGTCACAATGCTGACTTAAGTACAAGAGCACTGACACTCTCAATTTCAATGATATGAACCAATCCTGTGAGTCCAGTTTTAGATTCCGATGCTTCAATTCAGGTTTACTGTATCCCTTGGACCTTCTTATTGAATATGAAACACAGAAATTGCATCCGAATTTAATACAAAAGGCACAATGCCGACTTAAGTACATGGGTACTGACACTCTCTCTTTCTATAATATGAACCTCTCCTGTGAGTCCAAAATTGGTTTCGGATGCTTCACTTCAGGTTGACTGTATCCCATGGACCTTCTTATTGACGATGAAACACAGAAATTGCATCCGAATTTAATACAACAGGCACAATGGCGACTTTAGTACAAGAGGACTGACACTCTCACTTTCTACGATACGAACCTCTCCTTTGAGTCCAGTTTTCGATTCCGATGCTTCACTTCAGGTTTACTGTATCCCTTGGACCTTCTTATTGACGATGAAACACAGTAATTGCATCCGGATTTATTACAAAAGGCACAATGCCGACTTGAGTACAAGAGGACTGACACTCTCACTTTCTACGATATGAACCTCTCCTGTGAGTCCAGTTTTAGATTCCGATGTTCACTTCAGGTTTACTGTATCCCATGGACCTTCTTATTGACGATGAAATACAGAAATTCCATCCGAATTTAATACTAAAGGCACAATGCCGACTTAAGTACATGAGGACTGACCCTCTCACTTTCTATTATTTCAACCACTCCTGTGAGACCAGTTTTAGATTCCGATGCTTTACTTCAGGTTAACTGTATCCCTTGGACCTTCTTATTGACGATGAAACACTGCAATTGCATCCGAATTTAATACTAAATTCACAATGCCGACCTAAGTACAAGAGGACTGACACTCTCATTTTCAATGATACGAACCTCTCCTTTGAGTCCAATTTTAGATTCCGATGCTTCACTTCAGGTTTACTGTATCCCTTGGACCTTCTTATTGACGATGAAACACAGAAATTGCATCCGAATTTGTTACAAAAGGCCCAATGCCGACTTAAGTAAAAGAGTACTGACACTCTCACTTTCTATGATATGAACCTCTCCTGTGAGTCCAGTTTTAGATTCCGATGGTTCACTTCAGGTTTACTGTATCCCTTGGCCCTTCTTATTGACGATGAAACACGGAAATTGCTACCGAATTTAATACAAAAGTCACAATGCCAACATAAGTACAAGAGGACTGACACTCTCACTTTCTATGATATGAACCTCTCCAGTGAGTTTAGTTTTAGATTCCGATGCATCACTTCAGGTTTACTGTATCCCTTGGACCTTCATATTGACGATGATACACAGAAATTGCATCCGAATTTATTACAAAAGGCACAAAGCCGACTTAGGTACAAGAGGACGGACACTCTCACTTTCTATGATATGAACCTCCCCTGTGAGTCCAGTTTTAGATTCCGATGCTTCACTTCAGGTTTACTGTATCCCTTGGACCTTCTTATTGACGATGAAACACAGAAATTGCATTCGAAATTAATACAAAAGGCACCATGCCGACTTAAGTACAAGAGGACTGACACTCTCACTTTCTACGATATCAACCTCTCCTGTGAGTCCAGTTTTAGATTCCGATGCTTCACTTCAGGTTTACTGTATCCCTTGGACCTTCTTTATTGACGATGAGACACAGAAATTGCATCCGAATTTAATACAAAAAGCACAATGCCGACTTAAGTACAAGACAACTGACACTCTGACTTTCTATGATATGAACCTCTCCTGTGAGTCGAGTTTTAGATTCCGATGTTTCACTTCAGGTTTACTGTATCCCTTGGACCTTCTTATTGACGATGAAACACTGAAATTGCATCCGAATTTAATACTAAAGTCACAATTCCTACCTAAGTACAAGAGGACTGACACTCTCACTTTCTACGATATGAACCTCTCCTTTGAGTCCAGTTATCGATTCCGATGCTTCACTTCAGGTTTACTGTATCCCTTGGACCTTCATATTGACGATGAAACACAGTAATTGCATCCGGATTTATTACAAAAGGCACAATGCCGACTTGAGTACAAGAGGACTGACACTCTCACTTTCTACGATATGAACCTCTCCTGTGAGTCCAGTTTTAGATTCCGATGTTCACTTCAGGTTTACTGTATCCCATGGACCTTCTTATTGACGATGAAACACAGAAATTGCATCCGAATGTAATACAAAAGTCACAAGGCCGACTTAAGTACAAGAGGACTGACACTCTCACTTTCTATGATATGAACCTCTCCTGTGAGTCCAGTTTTAGATTCCGATGCTTCACTTCAGGTTTACTGTATCCCTTGGACCTCCTTATTGACGATGAAACACAGAAAGTGCATCCGAATTCAATACAAAAGGCACAATGCTGACTTAAGTACAAGAGGACTGACACTCTCACTTTCTATGATATGAACCTCTCCTGTGAGTCCAGTTTTAGATTCCGATGCTTCATTTCAGGTTTACTGTATCAATTGGCCCTTCTTATTGACGATGAAACTCAGAAATTGCATCCGAATTTAATACAAAAGCACAATACCGACTTAAGTACATGAGGACTGACACTCTCACTTTCTATTATTTCAACCACTCCTGTGAGACCAGTTTTAGATTCCGATGTTTCACTTCAGGTTAACTGTATCCCTTGGACCTTCTTATTGACGATGAAACACAGAAATTGCATCTGCATTTAATAGAAAAGTCACAATGTAGACTTAAGTACAAGAGGACTGACACTCTGTCTTTCTACGATATGAACCTCTCCTGTGAGTCCAGTTTTAGATTCCGATGCTTCACTTCAGGTTTACTGTACCTCTTGGACCTTCTTATTGACGATGAAACACTGACATTGCATCTGAATTTAATACAAAAGTCACAATGCCGACCTAAGTAGAAGAGGACTGACACTCTCATTTTGAATGATACGTACCTATCCTTTGAGTCCAATTTTAGATTCCGATGCTTCACTTCAGGTTTACTGTATCCCTTGGACCTTCTTATTGACGATGAAACACAGAAATTGCATCCGAATTTGTTACAAAAGGCACAATGCCGACTTAAGTAAAAGAGAACTGACACTCTCACTTTCTATGATATGAACCTCTCCTGTGAGTCCAGTTCTAGATTCCGATGGTTCACTTCAGGTTTACTGTATCCCTTGGCCCTTCTTATTGACGATGAAACACGGAAATTGCTACCGAATTTAATACAAAAGGGACAATGCCAACATAAGTACAAGAGGACTGACACTCTCACTTTCTATGATATGAACCTCTCCAGTCAGTTTAGTTTTAGATTCCGATGCTTCACTTCAGGTTTACTGTATCCCTTGGTCCTTCTTATTGACGATGAAACACAGAAATTGCACCCGAAATTAATACAAAAGGCACCATGCCGACTTAAGTACAAGAGGAGTGACACTCTCACTTTCTACGATATGAACCTCTCCTGTGAGTCCAGTTTTAGATTCCGATGCTTCAATTCAGGTTTACTGTATCCCTTGGACCTTCTTTATTGACGATGAGACACAGAAATTGCATCCGAATTATAACAAAAGGCACAATGCCGACTTAAGTACAAGAGGACTGACACTCCCACTTTCTATGATATGAACCTCTCCTGTGAGTCCAGTTTTAGATTCCGATGCTTCACTTCATTTTTACTGTATCCCTTGGACCTTCTTATTGACGATAAAATACAGAAATTTCATCCGATTGTAATACAAAAGTCACAATGCTGACTTAAGTACTAGAGGACTGACACTCTCAATTTCTATGATATGAACCTCTCCTGTGAGTCCAGTTTTAGATTCCGATGCCTCAATTCAGGTTTACTGTATCCCTTGGACCTTCTTATTGAATATGAAACACAGAAATTGCATCCGAATTTAATACAAAAGGCACAATGCCGACTTAAGTACATGGGTACTGACACTCTCACTTTCTATGATATGAACCTCTCCTGTGAGTCCAAAATTGGTTTCGGATGCTTCACTTCAGGTTGACTGTATCCCTCGGACCTTTTTATTGACGATGAAACACAGAAATTGCATCCGAATTTAATACAACAGGCACAATGCCGACTTTAGTACAAGAGGACTGACACTCTCACTTTCTTTGATATGAACCTCTCCTGTGAGTCCAGTTTTAGATTCCGATGCTTCACTTCAGGTTTACTGTATCCCTTGGACCTTCTTATAGACGATGAAACACCGAAATTGCATCCGAATATAATACAAAAGGCTGAATGCCGACTTAAGTACAAGAGTACTGACACTCTCACTTTCTATGAGATGAACCTCTCCTGTGACTCCAGTTTTAGAATCCGATGCTTCACTTCAGGTTTACTGTATCCCTTGGACCTTCTTATTGACGATGAAACACAGAAATTGCATACGAATTTAATACAAAGTCACAATGCCGACTTAAGTACAAGAGGACTGACAATTTCACTTTCTATGATATGAACCTCTCCTGTGAGTCCGGTTTTTGAATCCGATGCTTCACTTCAGGTTTACTCTATCCCTTGGACCTTCTTATTGACGATGAAACACAGAAATTGCATCGGAATTAAATACAAAAGGCACAATGCCGACAAATGGTCAACAAGGCTGAATCTTCTTACAGACTATGTTTTGAACCATTGCTGTGACACTAGTTGTAGATGCCGATGCTTTACTTCAGGTTTACTGTATCCCTCTGACTTTCGTATTGACGGTGAAACACAGAAATTGCATCTGAATTAAATAGAAAAGGCAAAATGTCGACTTAAGTACAAGAAGACTGACTCTTCTTACTGTCTATGTTTCTAACCATTCCTGTGACACTAGTTATACATTACGATGCTTCACACCAGGTTTACTGTATCCCGTGGACCTTCTTATTGACGCTGAAACACAGAAATTGCATCGGAATTAAAGAGAAAAGGCACAATGCCGACTTAAGTACAAGAAGACTGACTCTTCTTTCTGGCTATTTTTTGAACCATTCCTGTGACACTAGTTATAGATTCCGATGCTTCACTTCAGGTTTACTGTATCCCTTGGACCTTCTTATTTACGACGAAACACATAAATTGCAACGGAATTAAATATACAAGGCACAATGCCGACTTAAGTACAAGAAGACTGACTCTTCCTGCTGTCTATGATTTGAACCATTCCTGTGACACTAGTTTTGGATTCTGATGCTTCACTTCAGGTTTACTGTATCCCTCTGACCTTCCTATTGACGATGAAACACAGGAATTGCATCGGAATTTAATACAAAAGGCACAATGCCGACTTAAGTACAAGAAGACTGACTCTTCTTACTATCTATGTTTTGAACCATTCCTGTGATTCTAGTTAGAGATTCCGATGCTTCACTTCAGGTTAACTATATCCCTCTGACCTTATTGACGATGAAACACAGATATTGCATCGGAATGAAATACAAAAGGCACAATGCCGACTTAAGTACAAGAAGACTGACTCTTCTTACTGTCTATGTTTTGAACTATTCCTGTGACACTACTTATAGAGTCCGATGCTTCACTTCAGGTTTATTGTATCCCTTGGACCTTCTTATTGACGATGAAACACAGAAATTGCATCGGAATTAAATACAAAAGGCACAATGCCGACTTAAGTACAAGAAGACTGACTCTTCTTACTGTCTATGTTTTGAACTATTCCTGTGACACTACTTATAGAGTCCGATGCTTCACTTCAGGTTTATTGTATCCCTTGGACCTTCTTATTGACGATGAAACACAGAAATTGCATCGGAATTAAATACAAAAGGCACAATGCCGACTTAAGTACAAGAAGACTAACTCTTCTTCCTGTCTATATTTTGAACCAATTCTGTGACACTAGTTATAGATTCCGATGCTTCACTTCAGGTATACTGTATCCCTTCGGTCCTTCTTATTGACGATGAAACACAGAAAATGCATCGGAAGTAAATACAAAAGGCACAATGCCGACTTAAGGACAAGAAGACTGACTCTTCTTACTTACTATGTTTGAACCATTCCTGTAACACCAGTTATAGATTCCGCTGCTTCACTTCAGGATTACAGTATCCCTCTGACCTTCTTATTGACGATGAAACACAAAAATTGCATCGGAATTAAATACAAAAGGGACTATGCCGACTTAAGTACAAAAAGACTGACTCTTCTTACTGACTATGTTTTGAACCATTCCTGTGACACAAGTTACAGATTCCGATGCTTTACTTCAGGTTTACTGTATCCCTCTGACCTTCTTATTGACGATGAAACACAGTAATTTCATCGGAATTATATAGAAAAAGCACAATGCCGACATAAGTACAAGGAGACTGACTCTTCTTACTGTCTTTGTTTTGAACCATTCCTGTGACACTAGTTATAGATTCCGATGCTTCACTCCAGGTTTACTGTATTCCTTGGACCTTCTTATTGATGCTGAAACACAGAAATTGCATCGGAATGAAATAGAAAAGGCACAATGCCGACTTAAGTACACGAAGACTGACTCTTCCAGCTGTCTATGTTTTGAACCATTCCTGTGACACTAGTTTTGGATTCAGGTGCTTCACTTCAGGTTTACTGTATCCCTCTGACCTTCTTATTGACGATGAAACACAGAAATTGCATCGGAATTTAATACAAAAGGCACAATGCCGACTTAAGTACAAGAAGACTGACTCTTCCAACTATCTAAGTTTTGAACCATTCCTGTGACTCTAGTTATAGATTCCGATGCTTCACTCCAGGTTTACTGTATCCATTGGACCTCCTTATTGACGATGAAACACAGATATTGCCACGGAATTAAATACAAAAGGCACAATGCCGACTTAAGTACATGAAGACTGACTCTTCTAACTGACTATGTTTTGAACCATTCCTGTGACACTAGTTATAGATTCCGATGCTTCACTTCAGGTTTACTGTATCCATTGGACCTTCTTAATGACGATGAAACACAGATATTGCTTCGGAATTAAATACAAAAGGCACAATGCCGGCTTAAGTACATGAAGACTGACTCTTCTAACTGACTATGCTTTGAACCATTCCTGTGACACTAGTTATAGATTCCGATGCTTCACTTCAGGTTTACTGTATCCCTTCAACCTTCTTATTGACGATTAAACACAGAAATTGCAACGGAATTAAATACAAAAGGCACAATGCCGACTTAGGTACATTAAGACTGACTCTTCTTACTGTCTATGTATTGAACAATTCCTGTGACACTAGTTATAGATTCCGATGCTACACTCCAGGTTTACTGTATCCCTTAGAGCTTCTTATTGACGATGAAACACAGAAATTGCACCGGAATTAAATAGAATAGGCACAATGCCGACTTAAGTACAAAAGGACAGACTCTTCCTGCTGTCTATGTTTGAACCATTCCTGTGACACTAGTTTTGGATTCAGATGCTTCAATTCAGGTTTACTGTATCCTTCTGACCATCTTATTGACGATGAAACACAGAAATTGCATCGGAATTTAATACAAAAGGCACAATGCCGACTTAAGTAAATGAAGACTGATTCTACCTACTATCTATGTTTTGAATCATTCCTGTGACACTAGTTATAGATTCCGATGCTTCACTTCAGGTTTACTGTATCCATTGGACCTTCTTAATGACGATGAAACACAGATATTGTATCGGAATTAAATACAAAAGGCACAATACCGACTGAAGTACAAGAAGATTGACTCTTCTTACTGTCTATGTTTTGAACCATTCCTGTGACACTAGTTATATATTCCGATGCTTCACTTTAGGTTACTGTATCCCTTGGACCTTCTTATTGTCGATTAAACACAGAAATATCATCGGAATTAAATCCAAATGCACAATGCCGACTTAAGTCCAAGAAGACTGACTCTTCTTACTGTCTATGTTTTGATCTATTCCTGTGACACTAGTTATAGAGTCCGATGCTTCACTTCAGGTTTACTGTATCCCTTGGACCATCTTATTGACGATGAAACACAGAAATTGCATCGGAATTAAATACAAAAGGCACAATGCCGACTTAAGTACAAGAAGACTGACTCTTCATACTGTCTATGTTTTGAACCAATCCTGTGACACTATTTATAGATTCTGATGCTTCACTTCAGGTTATCTGTATCCCTTCGGTCCTTCTTATTGACGATGAAACACAGAAAATGCATCGGAATTAAATACAAAAGGCACAATGCCGACTTAAGGACAAGGCGACTGACTCTTCTTACTGACTACGTTGAAACCATTCCTGTAACACCAGTTACAGATTCCGCTGCTTCACTTCAGGTTTACTGTATCCCTCTGACCTTCTTATTGACGATGAAACACAGAAATTGCATCGTAATTAAATACAAAAGGCACAATGCCGACTTAAGTACAAGATGACTGACTCTTCTTACTGACTATGTTTTGAACCATTCCTGTGACTTTAGTTATAGATTCCGATGCTTCACTTCAGGTTTACTGTATCCCTATGACCTTCTTATTGGCGATGAAACACAGAAATTGCATCGGAATTAAATAGAAAATACACAATGCCGACTTAAGTACAAGAAGACTGACTCTTCTTACTGTCTATGTTTTGAACCATTCCATTGACACTAGTTATAAATTCCGATGCTTCACTCCAGGTTTACTGTATCCATTGGACCTTCTTATTGACGATGAAACACAGATATTGCATCGTATTTAATACAAAAGGCACAATGCCGACTTAAGTACATGAAGACTGACTCTTCTATCTGACCATGTTTTGAACCATTCCTGTGACACTAGTTATAGATTCAGATGCTTCACTTCAGGTTTACTGTATCCCTTCAACCTTCTTATTTACGATGAAACACAGAAATTGCAACGGAATTAAATACAAAATGCACAATGCCGACTTAGGTACATGAAGATTGACTCTTCTTACTGTCTATGTATTCAACCATTCCTGTGATACTAGTTTTGGATTCAGTGCTTCACTTCAGGTTTACTGTATCCCTCTGACCTTCTTATTGACGATGAAACACAGAAATTGCATCGGAATTTAATACAAAAGGCACAATGCCGACTTAAGTACAAGAAGACTGACTCTTCCTACTATCTATCTTTTGAACCATTCCTGTGACTCTAGTTATAGATTCCGATGCTTCACCTCAGGTTTACTGTATTCGTCTGACATTATTGACGATGAAACACAGAAATTGCATCGGAATTAAATACAAAAGGCACAATACCGACTTAAGTACAAGAAGACTGACTCTTCTTACTGTCTATGTTTTGAACCATTCCTGTGACACTAGTTATATATTCCGATGCTTCACTTTAGGTTACTGTATCCCTTGGACATTCATATTGCCGATGAAACACAGAAATTTCATCGGAATTAAATATAAAAGGCACAATGCCGACTTAAGTACAAGAAGATTGACTCTTCCTACTGTCTATGTTTTGAACTATTCCTTTGACACTTGTTATAGAGTCCGTTGCTTCAATTCAGGTTTATTGTATCCCTTGGACCTTCTTATTGACGATAAAAGATAGAAATTGCATCGGAATTAAATACAAAAGGCACAATGCCGACATAAGTACAAGAAGACTGACTCTTCTTACTGTCAATATTTTGAACCATTCCTGTGACACTAGTTATAGATTCCGATGCTTCACTTCAGGTTTACTGTTTCCCTTGGACCATCTTATTGACGATGAAACACAGAAATTGCATCAGAATTAAATACAAAAGGCACAATGCCGACTTAAGTACAAGAAGACGGACTCTTCTTACTGTCTATGTTTTGAACCAATCCTGGGACACTATTTATAGATTCCGATGCTTCACTTCAGGTTTACTGTATCCCTTCGGTCCTTCTTATTGACGATGAAACACAGAAAATGCATCGGAATTAAATACAAAAGGCACAATGCCGACTTAAGGACAAGACGACTGACTCTTCTTACTGACTACGTTTGAACCATTCCTGTAACACCAGTTATAGATTCCGCTGCTTCACTTCAGGTTTACTGTATCCCTCTGACTTTCTTATTGACAATGAAACACAGAAATTGCATCGGAATGAAATACAAAAATCACTATGCCGACTTAAGTACAAGATGACTGACTCTTCTTACTGACTATGTTTTGAACCATTCCTGTGACACTAGTTATAGATTCCGATGCTTCACTTCAGGTTTACTGTATCCCTCTGACCTTCTTATTGACGATGAAACACAGAAATTGCATCGGAATTAAATAGAAAAGACACAATGCCGACTTAAGTACACGAAGACTGACTCTTCTTACTGTCTATGTTTTGAACCATTCCATTGACACTAGTTATAGATTCCGATGCTTCACTCCAGGTTTACTGTATCCATTGGACCTCCTTATTGACGATGAAACACAGATATTGCCACGGAATTAAATACAAAAGGCACAATGCCGACTTAAGTACATGAAGACTGACTCTTCTAACTGACTATGTTTTGAACCATTCCTGTGACACTAGTTATAGATTCCGATGCTTCACTTCAGGTTTACTGTATCCCTTCAACCTTCTTATTGACGATGAAACAGAAATTGCAACGGAATGAAATACAAAAGGCACAGTGCCGACTTAGGTACATGAAGACTGACTCTTCTTACTGACTATGTATTGAACCATTCCTGTGACACTAGTTATTGATTCCGATGCTACACTCCAGGTTTACTGTATCCGTTGGACCTTCTTATTGACGATGAAACACAGAAATTGCATCGGAATCAAATAGGAAAGGCACAATGCCGACTTAAGTACAAAAGGACTGACTCTTCCTGCTGTCTATGTTTTGAACCATTCCTGGGACACTAGTTTTGGATTCAGATGCTTCAATTCAGGTTTACTGTATCTCTCTGACCATCTTATTGACGATGAAACACAGAAATTGCATCGGAATTTAATACAAAAGGCACAATGGCGACTTACGTACAAGAAGACTGACTTTTCCTACTATCTATGTTTTGAACCATTCCTGTGACTCTAGTTATAGATTCCGATGCTTCACTTCAAGTTTACTCTATCCGTCTGACCTTATTGACGATGAAACACAGAAATTGCATCGGAATTAAATACAAAAGGCACAATGCCGACTTAAGTACAAGAAGACTAACTCTTCTTACTGACTATGTTTTGAACCAATCCTGTGACACTATTTATAGATTCTGATGCTTCACTTCAGGTTTACTGTATCCCTTCGGTCCTTCTTATTGACGATGAAACACAGAAAATGCATCGGAATTAAATACAAAGGGCACAATGCCGACTAAACAACAAGACGACTGACTCTTCTTACTGACTATGTTTTGAACCATTCCTGTGACACTAGTTATGGATTCCGATGCTTCACTTCAGGTTTACTGTATCCCTCTGACCTTCTTATTGACAATGAAACACAGAAATTGCATCGGAATGAAATACAAAAATCACTATGCCGACTTAAGTACAAGATGACGGACTCTTCTTACTGACTATGTTTTGAACCTTTCCTGTGACTCTAGTTATAGATTCCGATGCTTCACTTCAGGTTTACTGTATCCCTCTGACCTTCTTATTGACGATGAAACACAGAAATTGCATCGGAATTAAATAGAAAAGACACAATGCCGACTTAAGTACAAGAAGACTGACTCTTATTACTGTCTATGTTTGAACCATTCTATTGACAGTAGTTATAGATTCCGATGCTTCACTCCAGGTTTACTGTATCCATTGGACCTTCTTATTGACGATGAAACACAAATATTGCAACGGAATTAAATACAAAAGGCACAATGCCGACTTAAGTACATGAAGACTGACTCTTCTAACTGACTATGTTTTGAACCATTCCTGTTACTCTAGTTATAGATTCCGATGCTTCACTTCAGGTTTACTGTATCCCTTCAACCTTCTTATTGACGATGAAACACAGAAATTGCAACGGAATTAAATACAAAAGGCACAATGCCGACTTAGGTACATGAAGACTGACTTTTCTCACTGTCTATGTATTGAACCATTCCTGTGACACTAGTTATAGATTCCGATGCTACACTCCAGGTTTACTGTATCCGTTGGACCTTCTTATTGACGATGAAACACAGAAATTGCATCGGAATCAAATAGGAAAGACACAATGCCGACTTAAGTACAAAAGGACTGACTCTTCCTGCTGTCTATGTTTTGAACCATTCCTGTGACACTAGTTTTGGATTCAGATGCTTCACTTCAGGTTTACTGTATCCCTCTGACCATCTTATTGACGATGAAACACAGAAATTGCATCGGAATTTAATACAAAAGGCACAATGCCGACTTAAGTACAACAAGACTGACTCTTCCTACTATCTATGCTATGAACTATTCCTGTGACTCTAGTTATAGATTCCGATGATTCACTTCAGGTTTACTGTATCCGTCTGACCTTATTGACGATGAAACACAGAAATTGCATCCGAATTAAATACAAAGGGCACAATACCGACTGAAGTACAAGAAGACTGACTCTTCTTACTGTCTATGTTTTGAACCATTCCTGTGACACTAGTTATATACTCCGATGCTCACTTTAGGTTACTGTATCCCTTGGACCTTCTTATTGTCGATGAAACACAGAAATTGCATCGGAATTAAATAGAAAAGACACAATGCCGACTTAGGTACACGAAGACTGACTCTTCTTACTGTCTATGTTTTGAACCATTCCATTCACACTAGTTATAAATTCCGATGCATCACTCCAGGTTTACTGTATCCATTGGACCTCCTTATTGACGATGAAACACAGATATTGCCACGCAATTAAATACAAAAGGCACAATGCCGTCTTAAGTACATGAAGACTGACTCTTCTAACTGACTATGATTTGAACCATTCCTGTGACACTAGTTATAGATTCCGATGCTTCACTTCAGGTTTACTGTATCCCTTCAACCTTCTTATTGACGATGAAACACAGAAATTGCAACGGAATGAATTACAAAAGGCACAATGCCGACTTAGGTACATGAAGACTGACTCTTCTTACTGTCTATGTATTGAACCATTCCTGTGACACTAGTTATTGATTCCGATGCTACACTCCAGGTTTACTGTATCCGTTGGACCTTCTTATTGACGATGAAACACAGAAATTGCATCGGAATCAAATAGGAAAGGCACATTGCCGACAAAAGGACTGACTCTTCCTGCTGTCTATGTTTTGAACCATTCCTGTGACACTAGTTTTGGATTCAGATGCTTCAATTCAGGTTTACTGTATCCCTCTGACCATCTTATTGACGATGAAGCACAGAAATTGCATCGGAATTTAATACAAAAGGCACAATGCCGACTTAAGTACAAGAAGACTGACTTTTCCTACTATCTATGTTTTGAACCATTCCTGTGACTCTAGTTATAGATTCCGATGCTTCACTTCAGGTTTACTGTATCTGTCTGACCTTATTGACGATGAAACACAGAAATTGCATCGGAATTAAATACAAAAGGCACAATGCCGACTTAAGTACAAGAAGACTGACTCTTCTTACTGACTATGTTTTGAACCAATCCTGTGACACTATTTATAGATTCTGATGCTTCACTTCAGGTTTACTGTATCCCTTCGGTCCTTCTTATTGACGGTGAAACACAGAAAATGCATCGGAATTAAATACAAAGGGCACAATGCCGACTTAAGGACAAGACAACTGACTCTTCTTACTGACTATGTTTTGAACCATTCCTGTGACACTAGTTATAGATTCCGATGCTTCACTTCAGGTTTACTGTATCCCTCTGACCTTCTTATTGACAATGAAACACAGAAATTGCATCGGAATGAAATACAAAAATCACTATGCCGACTTAAGTACAAGATGACGGACTCTTCTTACTGACTATTTTTTGAACCTTTCCTGTGACTCTAGTTATAGATTCCGATGCTTCACTTCAGGTTTACTGTATCCCTCTGACCTTCTTATTGACGATGAAACACAGAAATTGCATCGGAATTAAATAGAAAAGACACAATGCCGACTTAAGTACAAGAAGACTGACTCTTCTTACTCTCTATGTTTTGAACCATTCCATTGACAGTAGTTATAGATTCCGATGCTTCACTCCAGGTTTACTGTATCCATTGGACCTTCTTATTGACGATGAAACACAAATATTGCAACGGAATTAAATACAAAAGGCACAATGCCGACTTAAGTACATGAAGACTGACTCTTCTAACTGACTATGTTTTGAACCATTCCTGTTACTCTAGTTATAGATTCCGATGCTTCACTTCAGGTTTACTGTATCCCTTCGACCTTCTTATTGACGATGAAACACAGAAATTGCAACGGAATAAAATACAAAATGCACAATGCCGACTTATGTACAAGAAGACTAACTCTTCCTGCTGTCTATGTTTTGAACCATTCCTGTGACACTAGTTTTGGATTCAGATGCTTCACTTCAGGTTTACTGTATCCCTCTGACCTTCTTATTGACGATGAAACACAGAAATTGCATCGGAATTTAATACAAAAGGCACAATGCCGACTTAAGTACAAGAAGACTGACGCTTCCTACTATCTATGTTTTGAACCATTCCTGTGACTCTAGTTATAGATTCCGATGCTTCACTTCAGGTTTACTGTATCCGTCTGACCTTATTGACGATGAAACACAGAAATTGCATGGGAATTAAATACAAAAGGCACAATACCGAATTTAGTACAAGAAGATTGAATCTTCATACTGTCTATGTTTTGAACCATTTCTGTGACACTAGTTATATATTCCGATGCTTCACTTTAGGTTACTGTATCCCTTGGACATTCTTATTGTCGATGAAACACAGAAATTTCATTGGAATTAAATACAAAAGACACAATGCCGACTTAAGTACAAGAAGACTGACTCTTCCTACTGTCTATGTTTTGAACTATTCCTGTGACACTTGTTATAGAGTCCGATGCTTCACTTCAGGTTTATTGTATCCCTTGGACCTTCTTATTGACGATGAAAGACAGAAATTGCATCTGAATTAAATACAAAACGAACTATGCCGACTTATGTACAAGAACACTGACTCTTCTTACTGTCTATGTTTTGAACCATTCCTGAGACACTAGTTATAGATTCCGATGCTTCACTTCAGGTTAACTGTATCCCTTGGACCATCTTATTGACGATGAAACACAGAAATTGCATCAGAATTAAATACAAAAGGCACAATGCCGAATTAAGTACAAGAAGACGGCCTCTTCTTACTGTCTATGTTTTGAACCAATCCTGTGACACTATTTATAGATTCCGATGCTTCACTTCAGGTTTACTGTATCCCTTCGGTCCTTCTTATTGACGATGAAACACAGAAAATGCATCGGAATTAAATACAAAAGGCACAATGCCGACTTAAGGACAAGACGACCGACTCTTCTTACTGACTACGTTTGAACCATTCCTGTAACACCAGTTATAGATTCCGCTGCTTCACTCCAGGTTTACTGTATCCCTTTGACCTTCTTATTGACAATGAAACACAGAAATTGCATCGGAATGAAATAGAAAAGACACAATGCCGACTTAAGTACAAGAAGACTGACTCTTCTTACTGTCTATGTTTTGAACCATTCCATTGACACTAGTTATAGATTCCGATGCTTCACTCCAGGTTTACTGTATCCATTGGACCTTCTTATTGACGATGAAACACAGATACTGCAACGGAATTAAATTCAAAAGGCACAATGCCGACTTAAGTACATGAAGACTGACTCTTCTAACTGACTATGTTTTGAACCATTCCTGTTACTCTAGTTATAGATTCCGATGCTTCACTTCGGGTTTACTGTATCCCTTCAACCTTCTTATTGACGATGAAACACAGAAATTGCAACGGAATTAAATACAAAAGGCACAATGCCGACTTAGGTACATGAAGACTGACTCTTCTCACTGTCTATGTATTGAACCATTCCTGTGACACTAGTTATATATTCCGATGCTACACTCCCGGTTTACTGTATCCGTTGTACCTTCTTATTGACGATGAAACACAGAAATTGCATCGGAATCAAGTAGGAAAGGCACAATGCCGACTTAAGTACAAAAGGACTGACTCTTCCTGCTGTCTATGTTTTGAACCATTCCTGTGACACTAGTTTTGGATTCAGATGCTTCAATTCAGGTTTACTGTACCCCTCGGACCATCTTATTGACGATGAAACACAGAAATTGCATCGGAATTTAATACACAAGGCACAATGCCGACTTAAGTACAAGAAGACTGACTCTTCCTACTATCTAGGCTTTGAACCATTCCTGTGACTCTAGCTATAGATTCCGATGCTTCGCTTCAGGTTTACTGTATCCGTCTGACCTTATTGACGATGAAACACAGAAATTGCATCGGAATTAAATACAAAAGGCACAATACCGACTGAAGTACAAGAAGACTGGCTCTTCTTACCGTCTATGTTTTGAACCATTCCTGTGACACTAGTTATATATTCCGATGCTCACTTTAAATTACTGTATCCCTTGGTCCTTCTTATTGTCGATGAAACACTGAAATATCATCGTAATTAAATCCAAATGCACAATGCCGACTTAAGTACAAGAAGACTGACTCTTCCTACTGTCTATGATTTGAACTATTCCTGTGACACTTGTTATAGAGTGCAATGCTTCACTTCAGGTTTGCTGTATCCCTTGGACCATCTTATTGACGATGAAACACAGAAATTGCATCGGAATTAAATACAAAAGGCACAATGCCGACTTAAGTACAAGAAGACTGACTTTTCTTACTGACTATGTTTTGAACCAATCCTGTGACACTATTTATAGATTCTGATGCTTCACTTCAGGTTTACTGTATCCCTTCGGTCCTTCTTATTGACGATGAAACACAGAAATTGCAACGGAATTAAATACAAAATGCACAATGCCGACTTATGTACAAGAAGACTGACTCTTCCTGCTGTCTTTGTTTTGAAACATTCCTGTGACACTAGTTTTGGATTCAGATGCTTCACTTCAGGTTTACTGTATCCCTCTGACCTTCTTATTGACGATGAAACACAGAAATTGCATCAGAATTTAATACAAAAGGCACAATGCCGACTTAAGTACTAGAAGACTGACTCTTCCTACTATCTATGTTTTGAACCATTCCTGTGACTCTAGTTATAGATTCCGGTGCTCTACTTCAGGTTTATTGTATCCGTCTGACATTATTGACGATGAAACACAGAAATTGCAACGGAATTAAATACAAAAGGCACAATACCGACTTAAGTACAATAAGATTGACTCTTCTTACTGTCTATGTTTTGAACCATTCCTGTGACACTAGTTATATATTCCGATGCTTCACTTTAGGTTACTGTATCCCTTGGACATTCTTATTGTCGATGAAACACAGAAATTTCATCGGAATTAAATACAAAAGGCACAATGCCGTCTAAAGTACAAGAAGACTGACTCTTCTTACAGTATATGTTTTGAACCATTCCTGTGACACTAGTTATAGATTCCGATGCTTCACTTCAGGTTTACTGTATCCCTTGGACGATCTTATTGACGATGAAACACAGAAATTGCATCAGAATTAAATACAAAAGGCACAATGCCGACTTAAGTACAAGAAGACGGACTCTTCTTACTGTCTATGTTTTGAACCATTCCTGTGACACTAGTTATAAATTCCGATGCTTCACTTTAGGTTACTGTGTCCCTTGGACGTTCTTATTGTCGATGAAACACAGAAATTTCATCGGAATTAATTACAAAAGGCACAATGCCGACTTAACTACAAGACGACTGACTCTTCTTACTGACTACGTTTGAACCATTCCTGTAACACCAGTTATAGATTCCGCTGCTTCACTTCAGGTTTACTGTATCCCTCTGACCTTCTTATTGACAATGAAACACAGAAATTGCATCGGAATGAAATACAAAAGGCACTATGCCGACTTAAGTACAAGATGACGGACTCTTCTTACTGACTATGTTTTGAACCTTTCCTGTGACTCTAGTTATAGATTCCGATGCTTCACTTCAGGTTTACTGTATCTCTCTGACCTTCTTATTGACGATGAAACACAGAAATTGCATCGGAATTAAATAGAAAAGACACAATGCCGACTTAAGTACAAGAAGACTGACTCTTCTTACTGTCTATGCTTTGAACCATTCCATTGACAGTAGTTATAGATTCCGATGCTTCACTCCAGGTTTACTATATCCATTGGACCTTCTTATTGACGATGAAACACAGATATTGCAACGGAATTAAATACAAAAGGCACAATGCCGACTTAAGTACATGAAGACTGACTCCTCTAACTGACTATGTTTTGAACCATTCCTGTGACTCTAGTTATAGATTCCGATGCTTCACTTCAGGTTTACTGTATCCCTTCAACCTTCTTATTGACGATGAAACACAGAAATTGCATCGGAATTAAATACAAAAGGCACAATGCCGACTTAAGTACAAGAAGACTGACTCTTCTTACTGGCTATGTTTTGAACCAATCCTGTGACACTATTTATAGATTCTGATGCTTCACTTCAGGTTTACTGTATCCCTTCGGTCCTTCTTATTGACGATGAAACACAGAAAATTCATCGGAATTAAATACAAAAGGCACAATGCAGACTTAAGGACAAGACGACTGACTCTTCTTACTGACTATGTTTTGAACCATTCCTGTGACACTAGTTATAGATTCCGATGCTTCACTTCAGGTTTACTGTATCCCTTCAACCTTCTAATTGACGATGAAACACAGAAATTGCATCGGAATTAAATACATAAGGCACTATGCCGACTTAAGTACAAGATGACTGACTCTTCTTACTGACTATGTTTTGAACCATTCCTGTGACTCTAGTTATAATTTCCAATGCTTCACTTCAGGTTTACTGTATCCCTCTGACCTTCTGAAACGTCCCCTTTGAACAATTTATACACGACTGAGCTTAACCTGACACACAATATTTTGTTAGCGCAACGCAATCTGACTTTCAAAATTCCCTACAAAAGAATGGCCCTGACTAACATTAAACTATACCTTTCACAAATCACTTACCTCACAAAAATCTTCGCTGCTCAAGCTACTGCAATATAGCGAACGCCACTACTGCCAGCTAAATAAAAGATTCAAACTACTGAAGGCACTAACTACTGATAGGGATAGTTAGCAAATGAAAGATATTAATAGAGAACAAACAATGTATTTACCTTGATATCATCATATATAAATAAAGCAGTTCATGAAAAATTACAAAACTCCGCCATCTCTCTCCCCACATCCACCACTGCTGGCGGCTCACCTCCAACTGCGCAACGCTACGCGCTGTTCACAGCCAGCTGCCTAACACTACAATGGCGAGTATTACAACAATGCAAAGCAGCCACAGACTGCACACAGCACAGCCAGTGATTTTCATACAGAGGTGTCGTTACCAATAAAAAACCTAAACAGCCTACTTACATAGAGAAAACATAAACAGCCTACTTACATAGTCCCCATGCTCCCCACAAAAATTTTTACAAATGGGATTGGGCAGTGGCCAATACAGATTTGACAAAAATTTTTCACAATTACAGTAACAAAGATATAAAATGCACACACTTATTGATACAATGTTGGTCAAAAGCTAAAATTGTCTCTCAGTCCATAAAGACAGTCCTAATCGTACATAACAGGAGAATAGCAGTGTTTTTCTCAAAGTCTGAGCAGTAAAAGAAAATGCACACGGAAGTAGTGGATTTCCATGCAGTCTTGAAGAAGTAGTGTTGTCCTTCCAACGGAAAGACAGTGCTGACTCTCGACATGCATACAGGTAATGGGCCACAACAGAGCAAACCCACTGCAGAGTCAGTCGAAGTTTTGATGAATATTGGTAGGTAGGTCATCACAGAGCAGACCCACCGTAGTCCTGGTAGAGATTACGGTATTGGTGGGCCACCAGAGGTGCAGACCCACTGCAGTCCTTGTAGAAATAATGGTATTGATGGATCATCAAAGATGTAGACCCACTGTAGTCCTTGAAGAGATGGCCAGCAGCCATCTGTTGTGACTGTGCAGGTGCACAATCACCATTGAAGAGTCTTGCGGATAATATAGCAAGTCCATAAACCACCACTTGTGCACTCACAAAGTTTTTCGTGCAACTAACAAGCAAGAATGTACACACACAATTACACTGTGTCGTCTGTTCGCAATAACAATGCATTCGTAATTTCTGTTTAAATAATTTCTCTTGGTTCTTGATTGGATATTTAACTTCAAACATTGTTGTATGTTAACAGATTCTAAGTCTGACAAAGCATACTAGTAATGTAAAGTGAAAAGTTTTATGGCAATGACAAAGTTAAAAAGCAGATTATCTCTCAGTAAGCGGTTTTACATGTGAAGTGTGGTGCAATCCTTTACTCTTCCTAGTACGCAGACTTTCAACTTCAAAGCAATTATCATGTTGTTTACATCGGTAAAGAATGCTAAATCTTTTCTCAAGGCTAGCGTCTTTGTTACTTTTCCCTGAGCCAGCGGCCGCACGCGGCTGCCTGCGGTGCGAGTCATTGTCTGTCCCTTTGTTGGCGCGCGTCGTTACTGGGATTAGGAGGTCTAACTTCCACAAATTCGCCTTGCCGAGAGGGCCCAGCTCTGTTTAAAGCTCGCCAGTTCTGATGGAATTCAGGTCTGTCGTTTTGTCGGTAGTTTACACAGTTTCTTTTGTGTCGGTCACGTGGTGGAGAATTTCTCCCTGAATCGTAACTGTGCGTCGAACTGTTGCGCCTGAAATTATTCTGTCTCCCTTGATAATAATAGTTCTGATTACCATATTGTCTGTTTCTATGGTTATCTCTGTCATATTCATTACTACGGAAATGTGATCTTTCTCTGTAACTATTACTCTGCCAGTGGTTGTCATACGGGTGGTGTCTGTTTGGGTCACGATTTGCATTGTAAGAATAGCCTTGTCGTGTCCAGTTATTATTTCTGTCATCGCGGAATTGTGACGTATGTGACCTGTAGTGATTGTTTTCCTGTTTTCGCATCCCGCGACGGTCTGTGTCAATTTCCAGTTCTTGTAACAGTCCCTGAAATGCTTCAATGTCATCTTTGCAACGTCCTGCTAAAATAATATGTCGTAAATGTTCAGGCAATTTGAGTAAGCAAATGCGGATGAGTTCTGAGGGGCTGTATGGGTTTGAAAGATATTGATTCTTGTGCAACATGTCTTCAAAATATTTCACAAGACTGGAGAATTCAGATTGTTCGAAATGTTTCATCATTATGATGCCATGTTTTACGCGGTCTTGTGTGGCTTGAGACCAATATGCTGAGAGGAAGGCATGATAAAATTCTCCTTCACTGTGACAATCGTGAATGACCGATCGCATTCTTACAGCTGGTTCATTCTCTAAGTAGCCACACATAAATTCTAACCTGTGCTCCAATGACCAGTTGGGAGGAAAACAATGAGAGAATTGATGGAGCCACGCTTGTGGATGAATGTCGTTGGCAGAATTCTTAAAGGTTTTGAATTTACGTGTAGTAATGAACAGCTTATAGTCAAAATCATCATGTCGGCAAGTCGCATGTCGGTCATTGTTACGTCGTTTCCGCGGTTCCATCTCAAAATTCGGCGTACCTTGCCAACTTCTTTCACAATTTCCGAAGTGCCCTGTGTTGTTATTTTGTGTCTGTTCCGTATTTCTATGTCCCTCTTCCTGTACTGGGGCGCGAGTGTCCTCTGAAATACGTAATTCTTGTATTACTTGTGCCAACTGATCTTGCACTTCCCGGATTTCTCTTTTGTACTGTGTATTGATTTGCTTTTGATTTTGTTTGAATTTTCTAATTTGTTCATACTCTTCAGTGTCAGTGAAGGCTACAGGTGTTGTGTTATTCAGATCATCATCTACCTTTGTAGATAAGTTAGTGAACTGATCTGAAAGTTCGGCTACTTTATCCGATAGTGAAATTATTTCCTCTGTATGTTTTTCTGAACCAAGTTTCAGAGTGTCCATTTGTGTTGAAATCGTGTCTACTGTGACCTTTAAGTTTTCCTGAGTTTTTGCAAGTTGCATAACCGTATCGGTAGATGCGACTGAGTCAAATTTTGCTTGTAAGGTCTCATGATTTTCATGAACAATAGTTTGCAGTTCTTTTATGGCTGCTTCGTGATTCTGTAGTGCATTTTGATGACGCGAAAAAATAGGTTGGAAATGCTCACAAATTTGTGTTTTTACGTCATTACAGACTTTTTGACATTTCGATTCAATGTGATGTAACTCAGCAGTTAAATCCTCACGTGTTCGTTCAAGAGTTTGCTCCAATGAGTCTAACTTTTTAAGATTTTGTTCCATTGTGTCTAACTTTTGAAGCTTTTGCTGTGTTTGTCTCTGATTTTGTTCCATTGTGTCTAACTTTTGAAGCTTTTGCTGTGTTTGTCTCTGATTTTGTTCCATTGTGTCTAACTTTTGAAGCTTTTGCTGTGTTTGTCCCATTTGTTGTATTAATTGTAATAACAATGCATTGGTGTCTGAAACATGTTCCTCAGTGCTTTTCGGCAGTGAATTTGCACCGGAAACATTCACATTTTGACAAGCAGAAAATGTGTCTTGACTTATTTGAGAAAACGGTGAGGATCCAAAACCTGAATCTACAGTATTTGCGAGATCGTGTCGTGTCATTTCGGCTTCCTGAGGCGAGCTATTGCCGACCGATCGATCGATAATGCTTCCCTCTTCACTAATTGTTTCACTGTCCCCGCCATTGTTTGCCGCCCGCTCCATTTCCCTATGCACAATTACCAAATTACTACTTTGAACATCAGTTAATTCATTACTCGGTGGCGCTAACACACTGCTTTCATTTTCACTGTCATTTCTCAGTTTACTTTGGAGCCTAGTATTACGTTTTTCACACGCCATTATTGTCACAGTATTTCACACGACAACACAGAAAAGCACAATTTGAAGTGCAAAAATAGGAGAACACATTAACATAGCACTGAAAATAATATCTAGTTAATTGCAAGCGTAGCTGCGAAATACTTGGTGCAAATCTATATGCATGCCACAACTGTTTTACTGTACAACAATGAAAGGCTACAACTACAAAGGAGATTCTCTCTACAATTACGCGCTAGCAATAAACAAAAGCTACACTAAATACACAAACTACAAGAAAAAAATCAGAAGATTCCAGTGAGGTATCCTAGGCTAAGGGTCGACATATGAAACGTCCCCTTTGAACAATTTATACACGACTGAGCTTAACCTGACACACAATATTTTGTTAGCGCAACGCAATCTGACTTTCAAAATTCCCTACAAAAGAATGGCCCTGACTAACATTAAACTATACCTTTCACAAATCACTTACCTCACAAAAATCTTCGCTGCTCAAGCTACTGCAATATAGCGAACGCCACTACTGCCAGCTAAATAAAAGATTCAAACTACTGAAGGCACTAACTACTGATAGGGATAGTTAGCAAATGAAAGATATTAATAGAGAACAAACAATGTATTTACCTTGATATCATCATATATAAATAAAGCAGTTCATGAAAAATTACAAAACTCCGCCATCTCTCTCCCCACATCCACCACTGCTGGCGGCTCACCTCCAACTGCGCAACGCTACGCGCTGTTCACAGCCAGCTGCCTAACACTACAATGGCGAGTATTACAACAATGCAAAGCAGCCACAGACTGCACACAGCACAGCCAGTGATTTTCATACAGAGGTGTCGTTACCAATAAAAAACCTAAACAGCCTACTTACATAGAGAAAACATAAACAGCCTACTTACACTTCTTATTGACGATGAAACACAGAAATTGCATCGG
Source organism: Schistocerca serialis cubense (assembly GCF_023864345.2). Lineage (NCBI taxonomy): Eukaryota > Metazoa > Arthropoda > Insecta > Orthoptera > Acrididae > Schistocerca > Schistocerca serialis. Next base: position 19,790,986 of record NC_064647.1, on the reverse strand, counting down.
AATTAAATACAAAAGGCACAATACCGACTTAAGTACAAGAAGATTGACTCTTCTCACTGTCTATGTTTTGAACCATTCCATTGACACTAGTTATAGATTCCGATGCTTCACTTTAGGTTACTGTATCCCTTGGACATTCTTATTGTCGATGAAACACAGAAATTTCATCGGAATTAAATACAAAAGGCACAATGCCGACTTAAGTACAAGAAGACTGACTCTTCCTACTGTCTATGTTTTGAACTATTCCTGTGACACTTGTTATTGAGTCCGATGCTTCACTTCAGGTTTATTGTATCCCTTGGACCTTCTTATTGACGAAGAAAGACAGAAATTGCATCGGAATTAAATACAAAAGGCACAATGCCGACTTAAGTACAAGAAGACGGACTCTTCGTACTGTCTATGTTTTGAACCAATCCTGTGACACTATATATAGAATCCGATGCTTCACTTCAGGTTTACTGTATCCCTTCGGTCCTTCTTATTGACGATGAAACACAGAAAATGCATCGGAATTAAATACAAAAGGCACAATGCCGACTTAAGGACAAGACGACTGACTCTTCTTACTGACTACGTTTGAACCATTCCTGTAACACCAGTTATAGATTCCGCTGCTTCACTTCAGGTTTACTGTATCCCTTCAACCTTCTTATTGACGATGAAACACAGAAATTGCATCGGAATTAAATACATAAGGCACTATGCCGACTTAAGTACAAGATGACTGACTCTTCTTACTGACTATGTTTTGAACCATTCCTGTGACTCTAGTTATAGATTCCAATGCTTCACTTCAGGTTTACTGTATCCCTCTGACCTTCTTATTGACGATGAAACACAGAAATTGCATCGGAATTAAATAGAAAAGTCACAATGCCGACTTAAGTACAAGAAGACTGATTCTTCTTAATGACTATGTTTTGAACCATTCCATTGACACTAGTTATAGATTCCGATGCTTCACTCCAGGTTTATTGTATCCATTGGACCTTCTTATTGACGATGAAACACAGATATTGCATCGGAAAATAAATACAAAATGCACAATGACGACTTAAGTACATGAAGACTGACTCTTCTAACTGACTATGTTTTGAACCATTCCTGTGACACTAGTTATAGACTCCGATGCTTCACTTCAGGTTTACTGTATCCCTTCAACCTTTTTATTGACGATGAAACACAGAAATTGCAACGGAATTAAATACAAAAGGCACAATGCCTACTTAGTTACATGAAGACTAACTCTTCTTACTGTCTATGTGTTGAACCATTCCTGTGACACTAGTTATAGATTCCGATGCTACACTCCAGGTTTACTGTATCCCTTGGACCTTCTTATTGACGATGAAACACAGAAATTGCATCGGAATTAAATACAAAAAGCACCATTCCGACTTAAGGACAAGAAGACTGACTCTTCCTACTGACTATGTTTTGAACCATTCCTGTGACACTAGTGATAGATTCCGATGCTTCAATTCAGGTTTACTGTATCCGTCTGACCTTATTGACGATGAAACACAGAAATTGCATCGGAATTAAATACAAAAGGCACAATACCGACTTAAGTACAAGAAAATTGACTCTTCTTACTGTCTATTTTTTGAACCATTCCTGTGACACTAGTTATATATTCCGATGCTTCACTTTAGGTTACTGTATCCCTTGGACATTCTTATTGTCGATGAAACACAGAAATTTCATCGGAATTAAATACAAAAGGCACAATGCCGACTTAAGTACAAGAAGACAGACTCTTCCTACTGTCTATGTTTTGAATTATTCCTGTGACACTTGTTATTGAATCCGATGCTTCACTTCAGGTTTATTGTATCCCTTGGACCTTATTATTGACGAAGAAAGACAGAAATTGCATCGGAATTAAATACAAAAGGCACAATGCCGACTTAAGTACAAGAAGACGGACTCTTCTTACTGTCTATGCTTTGAACCAATCCTGTGACACTATTTATAGAATCCGATGCTTCACTTCAGGTTTACTGTATCCCTTCGGTCCTTCTTATTGACGATGAAACACAGAAAATGCATCGGAATGAAATACAAAAGACACTATGCCAACTTAAGTACAAAAGGACTGACTCTTCCTGCTGTTTATGTTTTGAACCATTCCTGTGACACTAGTTTTGGATTCAGATGCTTCAATTCAGGTTTACTGTATCCCTCTGACCATCTTATTGACGATGAAACACAGAAATTGCATCGGAATTTAATACAAAAGGCACAATGCCGACTTAAGTACAAGAAGACTGACTCTTCCTACTATCTATGCTTTGAACCATTCCTGTGACTCTAGTTATAGATTCCGATGCTTCACTTCAGGTTTACTGTATCCGTCTGACCTTCTTGACGATGAAACACAGAAATTGCATCGGAATTAAATACAAAGGGCACAATACCGACTGAAGTGCAAGAAGACTGACTCTTCTTACTGTCTATGTTTTGAACCATTCCTGTGACACTAGTTATATATTCCGATGCTCACTTTAGGTTACTGTATCCCTTGGACCTTCTTATTGTCGATGAAACACAGAAATATCATCGTAATTAAATCCAAATGCACAATGCCGACTTAAGTACAAGAAGACTGACTCTTCCTACTGTCTATGTTTTGAACTATTCCTGTGACACTAGTTATAGAGTCCGATGCTTCACTTCTGGTTTGCTGTATCCCTTGGACCATCTAATTGACGATGAAACACAGAAATTGCATCGGAATTAAATACAAAAGGCACAATGCCGGCTTAAGTACAAGAAGACTGTATCTTCTTACTGTCTATATTTTGAACCATTCCTGTGACACTAGTTATAGATTCCGATGCTTCACTCCAGGTTTACTGTATCCCTTGGACCTTCTTATTGACGATGAAACACAGAAATTGCATCGGAATTAAATACAAAAGGCACAATGCCGACAAATGGACAAGAAGACTGACTCTTCTTACAGACTATGTTTTGAACCATTCCTGTGACACTAGTTATAAATTCCGATGCTTTACTTCAGGTTTACTGTATCCCTCTGACCTTCGTATTGACGATGAAACACAGAAATTGCATCGGAATTAAATAGAAAAGTCACATTGCCGACTTAAGTACAGGAAGACTGACTCTTCTTACTGTCTATGCTTTGAACCATTCCTGTGACACTAGTTATAGATTCCGATGCTTCACTCCAGGTTTACTGTATCCCTTGGACCTTCTTATTGACGCTGAAACACATCAGTTGCATCGGAATTAAATACAAAAGGCACAATGCCGACTTAAGTACAGGAATACTGACTCTTCTTTCTGGCTATGTTTTGAACCATTCCTGTGACACTAGTTTTAGATTCCGATGCTTCACTTCAGGTTTACTATATCCCTTGGACCTTCTTATTGACGATGAAACACAGAAATTGCATCGGAATTAAATACAAAAGGCACAATGCCGACTTAAGTACAAGCAGACTGTATCTTTTTACTGTCTATGTTGTGAACCAATCCTGTGACACTAGTTATAGATTCCGATGCTTCACTTCAGGTTTACTGTATCCCTTCGGTCCTTCTTATTTACGATGACACTCAGAAAATGCATCGGAATTAAACACAAAAGGCACAATGCCGACTTAAGGACAAGAAGACTGACTCTTCTTACTGACTATGTTTCAACCATTCCTGTAACACCGATCATAGGTTCCGCTGCTTCACTTCAGGTTTACTGTATCCCTCTGACCTTCTTATTGACGATGAAACACAGAAATTGCATCGGAATGAAATAGAAAAGACACAATGCCGACTTAAATACGAGAAGACCGACCCTTCTTACCATCTATGTTTTGAACCATTCCTGTGACACTAGTTATAGATTCCGATGCTTCACTTCAGGTTTACTGTTTCCCTCTGACGTTCTTATTGACGATGAAACACAGAAATTGCATCGGAATTAAATACAAAAGGCACAATGCCCACATAGGTACATGAAGACTGACTCTTCTTACAGACTATGTATTGAACCATTCCTGTGACACTTGTTATAGATTCCGATGTTACACTCCAGGTTTACTATATCTCTTGGACCTTCTTATTGACGATGAAAGACAGAAATTGCATCGGAATTAAATACAAAAGGCACAATGCCGACTTACGGACAAGAAGGCTGACTCTTCTTACTGACCATGATTTGAACCATTCCTGTGACACTAGTTATCGATTCCGATGCTTCACTTCAGGTTGACTGTATCCCTCTGACTTTCTTATTGACGATGAAACACAGAAATTGTATCGGAATAAAATACAAAAGGCACAGTGCCGAATTAAGTACAAGAAGACTCTATCTTCATACTGTCTATGATTTGAACCATTCCTGTGACACTATTTATAGATTCCGATGCTTCACTCCAGGTTTACTGAATCCCTTGGACCTTCTTATTGACGATGAAACACAGAAATTGCTTCGGAATTAAATACAATAGGCAAAATGCCAACTTAAGGACAAGACGACTGACTCTTCTTACTGACTATGTTATGAACCATTCCTGTGACACTAGTTATAGGTTCCGATGCTTCACTTCAGGTTTACTGTATCCCTCTGACCTTCTTATTGTCGATGGAACACAGAAATTGCACCGGAATTAAATACAAAGGCACAATGCCGACTTAAGTGAAAGAAGACTGACTCTTCTTACTGTCTATGTTTTGAACCATTCCTGTGACACTAGTTATAGATTCCGATGCTTCACTTCAGGTTTACTGTATCCCTTCAAACTTCTTATTGACGATGAAACACAGAAATTGCAACGGAATTAAATACAAAAGGCACAATGCCGACTTAGGTACATGAAGACTGACTCTTCTAACTGTCTATGTGTTGAACCATTCCTGTGACACTAGTTATAGATTCCGATGCTACACTCCAGGTTTACTGTATCCCTTGGACCTTCTTATTGACGATGAAACACAGAAATTGCATCGCAATTAAATACAAAAAGCACCATGCCGACTTAAGGACAAGAAGACTGACTCTTCCTACTGACTATGTTTTGAACCATTCCTGTGACACTAGTGATAGATTCCGATGCTTCAATTCAGGTTTACTGTATCCCTCTGACCTTCTTATTGGCGATGAAAACCAGAGATTGCATAGGAATTAAACTCAAAAGGCACAATACCGACTTAAGTACAAGAAGACTGTATCTTCTTACTGTCTATATTTTGAACCATTCCTGTGACACTAGTATAGATTCCGATGCTTCACTCCAGGTTTACTGTATCCCTTGGACCTTCTTATTGACGCTGAAACACAGAACTTGCATCGGAATTAAATACAAAAGGCACAATGCCGACTTAAGTACAGGAAGACTGACTCTTCTTTCTGGCTATTTTTTGAACAATTCCTGTGACACTAGTTATAAATTCCGATGCTTCAACTCAGGTTTACTGTATCCCTCTGACCTTCTTATTGACGATGAAACACAGGAATTGGATCGGAACTTAATACAAAAGGCACAATGCCGACTTAAGTACAAGAAGGCTGACTCTACCCACTATCTATGTTTCGAACCTTTCCTGTGACTCTAGTTAAAGACTCCGATGCTTCACTTCACGTTTACTGTATCCCTCTGCCCTTATTGACGATGAAACACAGAAATCGCAACGCAATTAAATACAAAAGGCACAATGCCGACTTAAGTACAAGAAGACTGACTCTTCTTACTGTCTATGTTTTGAACCATTCCTGTGACACTAGTTATAGATTCCGATGCTTCACTTCAGGTTTACTATATCCCTTGGACCTTCTTATTGACGATGAAACACAGAAATTGCATCGGAATTAAATACAAAAGGCACAATGCCGACTTAAGTACAAGCAGACTGTATCTTTTTACTGCCTATGTTGTGAACCAATCCTGTGACACTAGTTATAGATTCCGATCCTTCACTTCAGGTTTACTGTATCCCTTCGGTCCTTCTTATTTACGATGACACTCAGAAAATGCATCGGAATTAAACACAAAAAGCACAATGCCGACTTAAGGACAAGAAGACTGACTCTTCTTAATGACTATGTTTGAACCATTCCTGTAACACCGATCATAGGTTCCGCTGCTTCACTTCAGGTTTACTGTATCCCTCTGACCTTCTTATTGACGATGAAACACAGAAATTGCATCGGAATTAAATAGAAAAGACACAATGCCGACTTAAGTACAAGAAGACCGACCCTTCTTACCATCTATGTTTTGAACCATCCCTGTGACACTAGTTATAGATTCCGATGCTTCACTTCAGGTTTACTCTATCCCTCTGACGTTCTTATTGACGATGAAACACAGAAATTGCATCGGAATTAAATACAAAACGCACAATGCCCACATAGGTACATGAAGACTGACTCTTCTTACAGACTATGTATTGAACCATTCCTGTGACACTAGTTATAGATTCCGATGGTACACTCCAGGTTTACTGTATCCCTTGGACCTTCTTATTGACGATGAAACACAGAAATTGCATCGGAATTAAATACAATAGGCAAAATGCCAACTTAAGGACAAGACGACTGACTCTTCTTACTGACTATGTTATGAACCATTCCTGTGAAACTAGTTATAGGTTCCGATGCTTCACTTCAGGTTTACTGTATCCCTCTGACCTTCTTATTGACGATGAAACACAGAAATTGCACCGGAATTAAATACAAAAGGCACAATGCCGACTTAAGTACATGAAGACTGACTCTTCCTGCTGTCTATGTTTTGAACCATTCCTGTGACACTAGTTATAGATTCCGATGCTTCACTCCAGGTTTACTGTATCCCTTGGACCTTCTTATTGACGCTGAAACACAGAAATTGCATCGGAATTAAATACAAAAGGCACAATGCCGACTTAAGTACAGGAAGCTTGACTCTTCTTTCTGGCTATTTTTTGAACCATTCCTGTGACACTAGTTATAAATTCCGATGCTTCAACTCAGCTTTACTGTATCCCTCGGACCTTCTTATTGACGATGAAACACATAAACTGCAACGGAATTAAATATACAAGGCACAATGCCGACTTAAGTACATGAAGTCTGACTCTTCCTGCTGTCTATGTTTTGAACCATTCCTATGACACTAGTTTTGGTTTCCGATGCTTCACCTCAGGTTTACTGTATCCCTCTGACCTTCTTATTGACGATGAAACACAGGAATTGCATCGGAATTTAATACATAAGGCACAATGCCGACTTAAGTACAAGAAGACTGACTCTTCCTACTATCTATGTTTCGAACCATTCCTGTGACTCTATTAAAGACTCCGATGCGTCACTTCACGTTTACTGTATCCCTCTGACCTTATTGGCGATGAAACACAGAAATCGCCACGGAATTAAATACAAAAGGCATAATGCCGACTTAAGTACAAGAAGACTGACTCTTCTTACTGTCTATGTTTTGAACCATTCCTGTGACACTAGTTATAGATTCCGATTCTTCACTTCAGGTTTACTATATCCCTTGGACCTTCTTATTTACAATGAAACACATAAATTGCATCGGAATTAAATACAAAAGGCTCAATGCCGACTTAAGTACAAGCAGACTGTATCTTTTTACTGTCTATGTTGTGAACCAATCCTGTGACACTAGTTATAGATTCCGATGCTTCACTTCAGGTTTAATGTATCCCTCTGACCATCTTATTGACGATGAAACACAGAAATTGCATCGGAATTAAATACAAAAGGCACAATGCCGACTTTAGTACAACAAGACTGACTCTTCCTACTATCTATGCTTTGAACTATTCCTGTGACTCTAGTTATAGATTCCGATGCTTGACTTCAGGTTTACTGTATCCGTCTGACCTTATTGACGATGAAACACAAAAATTGCATCCGAAGTAAATACAAAAGGCACAATATCGACTGAATTACAAGAAGACTGACTCTTCCTACTATCTATGCTTTGAACTATTCCTGTGACTCTAGTTATAGATTCCGATGCTTGACTTCAGGTTTACTGTATCCGTCTGACCTTATTGACGATGAAACACAGAAATTGCATCCGAATTAAATACAAAAGGCACAATACCGACTGAAGTACAAGAAGACTGACTCTTCTTACTGTCTATGTTTTGAACCATTCCTGTGACACTAGTTATATATTCCGATGCTCACTTTAGGTTACTGAATCCCTTGGACCTTCTTATTGACGATGAAACACAGAAATCGCATCGGAATTAAATACATAATGCACAATGCCGACTTAAGTACAAGAAGACTGACACTTCTTACTGTCAATGTTTTGAACCATTCCTGTGACACTAGTTATAGATTCCGATGCTTCACTTCAAGGTTTACGATATACCTTGGACCTTCTTATTGACGATGAAACACAGAAATCGCATCGGAATTAAATACATAATGCACAATGCCGACTTAAGTACAAGAAGACTGACACTTCTTACTGTCAATGTTTTGAACCATTCCTGTGACACTAGTTATAGATTCCGATGCTTCACTTCAGGTTTACTGTATCCCTTCGGTCCTTCTTATTGACGATGACACACAGAAAATGCATCGGAATTAAATACAAAAGGCGCAATGCCGACTTCAGGACTAGTAGACTGACTCTTCTTACTGACTATGTTTGAACCATTCCTGTAACACAGATCATAGATTCCGCTGCTTAACTTCAGGTTTACTGTATCCCTCTGACCTTCTTATTGACGATGAAACACAGAAATTGCAACAGAATTAAATACAAAAGGCACAATGCCGACTTAGGTACATGACGACTGACTCTTGTTACTGTCTATGTGTTAAACCATTCCTGTGACACTAGTTATAGATTCCGATGCTACACTCCAGGTTTACTGTATCCCTTGGACCTTCTTATTGACGATGAAACACAGAAATTGCATCGGAATTCAATACAAAAACACCATGCCGACTTAAGGACAAGAAGACTGACTCTTCCTACTGACTATGTTTTGAACCATTCCTGTGACTCTAGTGATAGATTCCGATGCTTCAATTCAGGTTTACTGTATCCCTCTGACCGTCTTATTGGCGATGACACCCAGAAATTGCATAGGAATTAAATTCAATAGGCACAATACCGACTTAAGAACAAGAAGACTGTATCTTCTTACTGTCTATATTTTGAACAATTCCTGTGACACTAGTTATAGATTCCGATGCTTCACTCCAGGTTTACTGTATACCTTGGACCTTCTTATTGACGATGAAACACAGAAATTGCATCGGAATTAAATACAAAAGGCACAATGCCAAAAAAGGGACAAGAAGACTGACTCTTCTTACAGACTATGTTTTGAACCATTCCTGTGACACTAGTTATAGATTCCGATGCTTCACTTCAGATTTACTGTATCCCTCTGACCTTCTTATTGACGATGAAACACATAAATTGCACCGGAATTAAATACAAAAGGCACAATGCCGACTTAAGTACAAGAAGACTGACTCTTCTTACTGACTATGTTTTGAACCATTCCTGTGACACTAGTTATAGATTCCGATGATTCACTTCAGGTTTACTGTATCCCTCTGACCTTCTTATTGACGATGAAACACAGAAATTGCACCGGAATTAAATACAAAAGGCACAATGACGACTTAAGTACATGAAGACTGACTCTTCTATATGACTATGCTTTGAACCATTCCTGTGACACTAGTTATAGATTCCGATGCTTCACTTCAGGTTTACTGTATCCCTCTGACCTTCTTATTGACGATGAAACACAGAAATTGCACCGGAATTAAATACAAAAGGCACAATGCCGACTTAAGTACAAGAAGACTGACTCTTCTTACTGACTATGTTTTGAACCATTCCTGTGTCACTAGTTATAGATTCCGATGCTACACTCCAGGTTTACTGTATCCCTTGGACCTTCTTATTGACCATGAAACACAGAAATTGCATCGGAAATAAATACAAAAAGCACCATGCCGACATAAGGACAAGAAGACTGACTCTTCCTACTAACTATGTTTTGAACCATTCCTGTGACACTAGTGATAGATTCCGATGCTTCAATTCAGGTTTGCTGTATCCCTCTGACGTTCTTATTGGCGATGAAACCCAGAAATTGCATAGGAATTAAATTCAAAAGGCACAATACCGACTTAAGTACAAGAAGACTGTATCTTCTTACTGTCTATATTTTGAACCATTCCTGTGACACTAGTTATAGATTCCGATGCTTCACTCCAGGTTTACTGTATCCCTTGGACCTTCTTATTGACGATGAAACACAGAAATTGCATCGGAATTAAATACAAAAGGCACAATGCCGACAAACGGGCAAGAAGACTGACTCTTTTTACAGACTATGTTCTGAACCTTTCCTGTGACACTAGTTATGGATTCCGATGCTTTACTTCAGGTTTACTGTATCCCTCTGACCTTCGTATTGACGATGAAACACAGAAATTGCATGGGAATTAAATAGAAAAGGCACAATGCCGACTTAAGTACAGGAAGACTGACTCTTCTTACTGTCTATGTTTTGAACCATTCCTGTGACACTAGTTATAGATTCCGATGCTTCACTCCAGGTTTACTGTATCCCTCTGACCTTCTTATTGACGCTGAAACACAGAAATTGCATCGGAATTAAATAAAAAAGGCACAATGCCGACTTAAGTACAGGAAGACTGACTCTTCTTTCTGGCTATTTTTTGAACCATTCCTGTGACACTAGTTATAAATTCCGATGCATCAACTCAGGTTCACTGTATCCCTCGGACCTTCTTATTAACGATGAAACACATAAATTGCAACGGAATTAAATATACAAGGCACAATGCCGATTTAAGTACAAGAAGACTGACTCATCCTGCTGTCTATGTTTTGAACCATTCCTGTGACACTAGTTTTGGTTTCCGATGCTTCACTTCAGGTTTACTGTATCCCTCTTACCTTCTTATTGACGATGAAACACAGGAATTGCATCGGAATTTAATACAAAAGGCACAATGCCGACTTAAGTACAAGAAGACTGACTCTTCCTACTATCTATGTTTCGAACCATTCGTGTGACTCTAGTAAAAGATTCCGATGCTTCACTTCAGATTTACTGTATCCCTCTGACCTTATTGACGATGAAACACAGAAATCGCAACGGAATTAAATACAAAAGGCACAATGCCGACTTAAGTACAAGAAGACTGACTCTTCTTACTGTCTATGTTTTGAACCATTCCTGTGACACTAGTTACAGATTCCGGTGCTTCACTTCAGGTTTACTATATCCCTTGGACCTTCTTATTGACGATGAAACACAGAAATAGCATCGGAATTAAATACAAAAGGCACAATGCCGACTTAAGTACAAGCAGACTGTATCTTTTTACCGTCTATGTTGTGAACCAATCCTGTGACACTAGTTATAGATTCCGATGCTTCGCTTCAGGTTTACTGTATCCCTTCGGTCCTTGTTATTGACGATGACACACAGCAAATGCATCGGAATTAAATACAAAAGGCACAATGCCGACTTAAGGACAAGAAGGCTGACTCTTCTTACTGACTATGTTTGAACCATTCCTGTAACACCGATCATAGATTCCGCTGCTTCACTTCATGTGTACTGTATCTCTCTGACCTTCTTATTGACGATGAAACACAGAAATTGCATCGGAATTAAATAGAAAAGACACAATGCCGACTTAAGTACAAGAAGACTGACCCTTCTTACCATCTATGTTTTGAACCATTCCTGTGACACTAGTTTTAGATTCTGATGCTTCACTTCAGGTTTACTGTATCCCTCTGACGTTCTTATTGACGATGAAACACAGAAATTGCATCGGAAATAAATACCAAATGCACAATGCCCACATAGGTACATGAAGACTGACTCTTCTTACAGACTGTGTATTGAACCATTCCTGTGACACTAGTTATAGATTCCGATGCTTCACTTCAGGTTTACTGTATCCCTTGGACCTTCTTATTGACGATGAAACACCGAAATTGCATCGGAGATAAATACAAAAGGCACAATGCCGACTTACGGACATGAAGACTGACTCTTCTTACTGACTATGTTTTGAACCTTTCCTGTGACACTAGTTATAGATTCCGATGCTTCACTTCAGGTTTACTGTATCCCTCTGACCTTCTTATTGACGATGAAACACAGAAATTGCACCGGAATTAAATACAAAAGGCACAATGCCGACTTATGTACAAGAAGACTGACTATTCTTACTGACTAAGTTTTGAACCATTCCTGTGACTCTTGTTATTGATTCCGATGCTTCACTTCAGGTTTACTGTATCCCTCTGACCTTCTTATTGACGATGAAACACAGAAATTGCATCGGAATTAAATAGAAAAGACACAATGCCGACTTAAGTACAAGAAGACTGACTCTTCTTACTGTCTTTGTTTTGAACCATTCCATTGACACTAGTTATAGATTCCGTGCTTCACTCCAGGTTTACTGTATCCATTGGACCTTCTTATTGACGATGAAACACAGATATTGCATCGGATTTAATACAAAAGGCACAATGCCGACTTAAGTACATGAAGACTGACTCTTCTAACTGACTATGTTTTGAACCATTCCTGTGACACTAGTTATAGATTCCGATGCTTCACTTCAGGTTTACGGTATCCCTCCAACCTTCTTATTGACGATGAAACACAGAAATTGCAACGGTATTAAATACAAAATGCACAGTGCCGACTTAAGTACAAGAAGACTGACTCTCCTTACTGTCCATATTTTGAACCATTCGTGTGACACTAGTTATAGATTCCGATGCTTCACTTCAGGTTTACTGTATCCCTTGGACCATCTTATTGACGATGAAACACAGAAATTGCATTAGAATTATATACAAAAGGCCCAATGCCGACTTAAGTACAAGAAGACGGACTCTTCTTACTGTCTATGTTTTGAACCAATCCTGTGACACTATTTATAGATTCCGATGCTTCACTTCAGGTTAACTGTATCCCTTCGGTCCTTCTTATTGACGATGAAACACAGAAAATGCATCGGAATTAAATACAAATGGTACTATGCCAACTTAAGGACAAGACGACTGACTCTTCTTACTGACTACGTTTGAACCATTCCTGTAACACCAGTTATAGATTCCGCTGCTTCACTTCAGGTTTACTGTATCGCTCTGACCTTCTTATTGACAATGAAACACAGAAATTGCATCGGAATGAAATACAAAAGGCACTGTGCCGACTTAAGTACAAGATGACTGACTCTTCTTACTGACTATGTTTTGAACCATTCCTGTGACTCTAGTTATAGATTCCGATGCTTCACTTCAGGTTTACTGTATCCCTCTGACCTTCTTATTGACGATGAAACACAGAAATTGCATCGGAATTAAATAGAAAAGACACAATGCCGACTTAAGTACAAGAAGACTGACTCTTCTTACTGTCTATGTTTTGAACCATTCCATTGACAGTAGTTATAGATTCCGTTGCTTCACTCCAGGTTTACTGTATCCATTGGACCTTCTTATTGACGATGAAACACAGATATTGCAACGGAATTAAATACAAAAGGCACAATGCCGACTTAAGTACATGAAGACTGACTCTTCTAAGAACCATTCCTGTGACTCTAGTTATAGATTCCGATGCGTCACTTGAGGTTTACTGTATCCCTTCAACCTTCTTATTGACGATGAAACACAGAAATTACAACGGAATTAAATACAAAAGGCACAATGCCTACTTAGGTACATGAAGACTGACTCTTCTTACTGTCTATGTATTGAACCATTCCTGTGACACTAGTTATAGATTCCGATGCTACACTCCAGGTTCACTGTATCCGTTGGACCTTCTTATTGACGATGAAACACAGAAATTGCATCGGAATCAAATAGGAAAGGCACAATGCCGACTTAAGTACAAAAGGACTGACTCTTCCTGCTGTCTATGTTTTGAACCATTCCTGTGACACTAGTTTTGGATTCAGATGCTTCAATTCAGGTTTACTGTATCCCTCTGACCATCTTATTGACGATGAAACACAGAAATTGCATCGGAATTTAATACAAAAGGCACAATGCCGACTTTAGTACAAGAAGACTGACTCTTCCTACTATCTATGCTTTGAACCATTCCTGTGACTCTAGCTATAGATTCCGATGCTTCAATTCAGGTTTACTGTATCCCTCTGACCTTCTTATTGGCGATGACACCCAGAAATTGCATAGGAATTAAATTCAATAGGCACAATACCGACTTAAGAACAAGAAGACTGTATCTTCTTACTGTCTATATTTTGAACAATTCCTGTGACACTAGTTATAGATTCCGATGCTTCACTCCAGGTTTACTGTATACCTTGGACCTTCTTATTGACGATGAAACACAGAAATTGCATCGGAATTAAATACAAAAGGCACAATGCCAAAAAAGGGACAAGAAGACTGACTCTTCTTACAGACTATGTTTTGAACCATTCCTGTGACACTAGTTATAGATTCCGATGCTTCACTTCAGGTTTACTGTATCCCTCTGACCTTCTTATTGACGATGAAACACAGAACTTGCACCGGAATTAAATACAAAAGGCACAATGCCGACTTAAGTACAAGAAGACTGACTCTACTTACTGACTATGTTTTGAACCATTCCTGTGACACTAGTTATAGATTCCGATGCTTCACTTCAGGTTTACTGTATCCCTCTGACCTTCTTATTGACGATGAAACACAGAAATTGCACCGGAATTAAATACAAAAGGCACAATGCCGACTTAAGTACAAGAAGACTGACTCTTCTTACTGCCTATGTTATGAACCATTCCTGTGTCACTAGTTATAGATTCCGATGCTACACTCCAGGTTTACTGTATCCCTTGGACCTTCTTATTGACCATGAAACAGAGAAATTGCATCGGAATTAAATACAAAAAGCACCATGCCGACTTAAGGACAAGATGACTGACTCTTCCTACTAACTATGTTTTGAACCATTCCTGTGACACTAGTGATAGATTCCGATGCTTCAATTCAGGTTTGCTGTATCCCTCTGACGTTCTTATTGGCGATGAAACCCAGAAATTGCATAGGAATTAAATTCAAAAGGCACAATACCGACTTAAGTACAAGAAGACTGTATCTTCTTACTGTCTATATTTTGAACCATTCCTGTGACACTAGTTATAGATTCCGATGCTTCACTCCAGGTTTACTGTATCCCTTGGACCTTCTTATTGACGATGAAACACAGAAATTGCATCGGAATTAAATACAAAAGGCACAATGCCGACAAACGGACAAGAAGACTGACTCTTTTTACAGACTATGTTCTGAACCTTTCCTGTGACACTAGTTATGGATTCCGATGCTTTACTTCAGGTTTACTGTATCCCTCTGACCTTCGTATTGACGATGAAACACAGAAATTGCATGGGAATTAAATAGAAAAGGCACAATACCGACTTTAGTACAGGAAGACTGACTCTTCTTACTGTCTATGTTTTGAACCATTCCTGTGACACTAGTTATAGATTCCGATGCTTCACTCCAGGTTTACTGTATCCCTCTGACCTTCTTATTGACGCTGAAACACAGATATTGCATCGGAATTAAATAAAAAAGGCACAATGCCGACTTAAGTACAGGAAGACTGACTCTTCTTTCTGGCTATTTTTTGAACCATTCCTGTGACACTAGTTATAAATTCCGATGCTTCAACTCAGGTTCACTGTATCCCTCGGACCTTCTTATTAACGATGAAACACATAAATTGCAACGGAACTAAATATACAAGGCACAATGCCGATTTAAGTACAAGAAGACTGACTCATCCTGCTGTCTATGTTTTGAACCATTCCTGTGACACTAGTTTTGGTTTCCGATGCTTCACTTCAGGTTTACTGTATCCCTCTGACCTTCTTATTGACGATGAAACACAGGAATTGCATCGGAATTTAATACAAAAGGCACAATGCCGACTTAAGTACAAGAAGACTGACTCTTCCTACTATCTATGCTTTGAACCATTCCTGTGACTCTAGTTATAGATTCAGATGCTTCACTTCAGGTTTACTGTATCCGTCTGACCTTATTGACGATGAAACACAGAAATTGCATCGGAATTAAATGCAAATGGCACAATGCCCACATAGGTACATGAAGAC
This sequence comes from Schistocerca serialis cubense, assembly GCF_023864345.2. Taxonomy (NCBI): domain Eukaryota; kingdom Metazoa; phylum Arthropoda; class Insecta; order Orthoptera; family Acrididae; genus Schistocerca; species Schistocerca serialis. The sequence continues at coordinate 19,774,821 of NC_064647.1, read as the reverse complement.
TGACTCTTCTTACAGACTATGTATTGAACCATTCCTGTGACACTAGTTATAGATTCCGATGCTTCACTTCAGGTATACTGTATCCCTTGGACCTTCTTATTGACGATGAAACACCGAAATTGCATGGGAATTAAATGCAAAAGGCACAATGCCGACTTACGGACATGAAGACTGACTCTTCTTACTGACTATGTTTGAACCATTCCTGTGACACTAGTTATAGATTCCGATGCTTCACTTCAGGTTTACTGTATCCCTCTGACCTTCTTATTGACGATGAAACACAGAAATTGCACCGGAATTAAATACAAAAGGCACAATGCCGACTTATGTACAAGAAGGCTGACTCTTCTTACTGACTATGCTTTGAACCATTCCTGTGACTCTAGTTATAGATTCCGATGCTTCACTTGAGGTTTACTGTATCCCTCTGACCTTCTTATTGACGATGAAACACAGAAATTGCATCGGAATTAAATAGAAAAGACACAATGCCGACTTAAGTACAAGAAGACTGACTCTTCTTACTGTCTATGTTTTGAACCATTCCATTGACACTAGTTAAAGATTCCGATGCTTCACTCCAGGTTTACTGTATCCATTGGACATTCTTATTGACGATGAAACACAGATATTGCATCGGATTTAATACAAAAGGCACAATGCCGACTTAAGTACATGAAGACTGACTCTTCTAACTGAGACAGCAGGAAGAGTCAGTCTTCTTGTACATAAGTCGGCATTGTGCCTCTTCTATTTAATTCCGATGCAATTTCTGTGTTTCAGCGTCAATAAGAAGGTCCAAGGAATACAGTAAACCTGAAGTGAAGCATCTGAATCCATAATGGATTCACTTTAGGTTACTGTATCCCTTGGACATTCTTATTGTCGATGAAACACAGAAATTTCATCGGAATTAAATACAAAAGGCACAATGCCGACTTAAGTACAAGAAGACTGACTCTTCCTACTGTCTATGTTTTGAACTATTCCTGTGACACTTGTTATAAAGTCCGATGCTTCACTTCAGGTTCATTGTATCCCTTGGACCTCCTTATTGACGATGAAAGACAGAAATTGCATCGGAATTAAATACAAAAGGCACAATGCCGACTTAAGTACAAGAAGACTGACTCTCCTTACTGTCTATGTTTTGAACCATTGCTGTGACACTAATTATAGATTCCGATGCTTCACTTCAGGTTTACTGTATCCCTTGGACCATCTTATTGACGATGAAACACAGAAATTGCATTAGAATTAAATACAAAAGGCACAATGCCGACTTAAGTACAAGAAGACGGACTCTTCTTACTGTCTATGTTTTGAACCAATCCTGTGACACTATTTATAGATTCCGATGCTTCACTTCAGGTTTACTGTATCCCTTCGGTCCTTCTTATTGACGATGAAACACAGAAAATGCATCGGATTTAAATACAAAAGGCAGTATGCCGACTTAAGGACAAGACGACTGACTCTTCTTACTGACTACGTTTGAACCATTCCTGTAACACCAGTTATAGATTCCGCTGCTTCACTTCAGGTTTACTGTATGCCTCTGACCTTCTTATTGACAATGAAACACAGAAATTGCATCGGAATGAAATACAAAAGGCACTATGCCGACTTAAGTACAAGATGACTGACTCTTCTTACTGACTATGTTTTGAACCATTCCTGTGACTCTAGTTATAGATTCCGATGCTTCACTTCAGGTTTACTGTATCCCTCTGACCTTCTTATTGACGATGAAACACAGAAATTGCATCGGAATTAAATAGAAAAGACACAATGCCGACTTAAGTACAAGAAGACTGACCCTTCTTACCTTCTATGTTTTGAACCATTCCTGTGACACTAGTTTTAGATTCTGATGCTTCACTTCAGGTTTACTGTATCCCTCTGACGTTCTTATTGACGATGAAACACAGAAATTGCATCGGAATTAAATACCAAAGGCACAATGCCCACATAGGTACATGAAGACTGACTCTTCTTACAGACTATGTATTGAACCATTCCTGTGACACTAGTTATAGATTCCGATGCTTCACTTCAGGTTTACTGTATCCCTTGGACCTTCTTATTGACGATGAAACACCGAAATTGCATCGGAATTAAATACAAAAGGCACAATGCCGACTTACGGACATGAAGACTGACTCTTCTTACTGACTATGTTTTGAACCATTCCTGTGACACTAGTTATAGATTCCGATGCTTCACTTCAGGTTTACTGTATCCCTCTGACCTTCTTATTGACGATGAAACACAGAAATTGCACCGGAATAAAATACAAAAGGCACAATGCCGACTTATGTACAAGAAGACTGACTCTTCTTACTGACTATGTTTTGAAAAATTCCTGTGACTCTAGTTATAGATTCCGATGCTTCACTTCAGGTTTACTGTATCCCTCTGACCATCTTGTTGACGATGAAACACAGAAATTGCATCGGAATTAAATAGAAAAGACACAATGCCGATTTAAGTACAAGAAGACTGACTCTTCTTACTGTCTTTGTTTTGAACCATTCCATTGACACTAGTTATAGATTCCGATGCTTCACTCCAGGTTTACTGTATCCATTGGACCTTCTTATTGACGATGAAACACAGATATTGCATCGGATTTAATACAAATGGCACAATGCCGACTTAAGTACATGAAGACTGACTCTTCTAACTGACTATGTTTTGAACCATTCCTGTGACACTAGTTATAGATTCCGATGCTACACTTCAGGTTTACTGTATCCCTCCAACCTTCTTATTGACGATGAAACACAGAAATTGCGACGGTATTAAATACAAAATGCACAGTGCCGATTTAGGTACATGAAGACTGACTCTTCTTACTGTCTATGTATTCAAAAATTCCTGTGATACTTGTTTTGGATTCAGATGCTTCACTTCAGGTTTACTGTATTCCTTGGACCTTCTTATTGACGCTGAAACACAGAAATTGCATCGGAATTAAATAGAAGAGGCACAATGCCGACTTATGTACAAGAAGACTGACTCTTCCTGCTGTCTATGATTTGAACCATTCCTGTGACACTACTTTTGGATTCAGATGCTTCACTTCAGGTTTACTGTATCCCTCTGACCTTCTTATTGACGATGAATCACAGAAATTGCATCGGAATTTAATACAAAAGGCACAATGCCGACTTAAGTACAAGAGGATTGACTCTTCTGACTGTCTATGTTTTGAACCATTCCTGTGACACTAGTTATATATTCCGATGCTTCACTTTAGGTTACTGTATCCCTTGCACATTCTTATTGTCGATGAAACACAGAAATTTCATCGGAATTAAATACAAAAGGCACAATGCCGACTTAAGTACAAGAAGACTGACTCTTCCTACTGTCTATGTTTTGAACCATTCCTGTGACACTAGTTATAGATTCCGATGCTTCACTTCAGGTTTACTGTATCCCTTGGACCATCTTATTGACGATGAAACACAGAAATGGCATTAGAATAATATACAATAGGCACAATGCCGACTTATGTACAAGAAGACGGACTCTTCTTACTGTCTATGTTTTGAACCAATCCTGTGACACTATTTATAGATTCCGATGCTTCACTTCAGGTATACTGTATCCCTTCGGTCCTTCTTATTGACGATGAGACACAGAAAATGCATCGGAATTAAATACAAATGTACTATGCCGACTTAAGGGCAAGACGACTGACTCTTCTTACTGACTACGTTTGAACCATTCCTGTAACAACAGTTATAGATTCTGCTGCTTCACTTCAGGTTTACTGTATCCCTCTGACCTTCTTATTGACAATGAAACACAGAAATTGAATCGGAATGAAATACAAAAGGCACTATGCCGACTTAAGCACAAGATGACTGACTCTTCTTACTGACTATGTTTTGAACCATTCCTGTGATTCTAGTTATAGATTCCGATGCTTCACTTCAGGTTTACTGTATCCCTCTGACCTTCTTATTGACGATGAAACACAGAAATTGCATCGGAATTAAATAGAAAAGACACAATGCCGACTTAAGTACAAGAAGACTGACTCTTCTTACTGTCTATGTTTTGAACCATTCCATTGACAGTAGTTATAGATTCCGATGCTTCACTCCAGGTTTACTGTATCCATTGGACCTTCTTATTGACGATGAAACACAGATATTGCAACGGAATTAACTACAAAAGGCACAATGCCGACTTAAGTACATGAAGACTGACTCTTCTAAGAACCATTCCTGTGACTCTAGTTATAGATTCCGATGCGTCACTTGAGGTTTACTGTATCGCTTCAACCTTCTTATGGACGATGAAACACAGAAATTGCAACGGAATTAAATACAAAAGGCACAATGCCGACTTAGGTACATGAAGACTGACTCTTCTTACTGTCTATGTATTGAACCATTCCTGTGACACTAGTTTTGGATTCAGATGCTTCAATTCAGGTTTACTGTATCCCTCTGACCATCTTATTGACGATGAAACACAGAAATTGCATCGGAATCTAATACAAAAGGCACAATGCCGACTTTAGTACAAGAAGACTGACTCTTCCTACTATCTATGCTTTGAACCATTCCTGTGACTCTAGTTATAGATTCCGATGCTTCACTTCAGGTTTACTGTATCCGTCTGACCTTATTGACGATGAAACACAGAAATTGCATCGTAATTAAATACAAAAGGCACAATGCCCACATAGGTACATGAAGACTGACTCTTCTTACAGACTATGTATTGAACCATTCCTGTGACACTAGTTATAGATTCCGATGCTTCACTTCTGGTTTACTGTATCCCTTGGACCTTCTTATTGACGATGAAACACCGAAATTGCATCGGAATTAAATACAAAAGGCACAATGCCGACTTACGGACATGAAGACTGACTCTTCTTACTGACTATGTTTTGAACCATTCCTGTGACACTAGTTATAGATTCCGATGCTTCACTTCAGGTTTACTGTATCCCTCTGACCTTCTTATTGACGATGAAACACAGAAATTGCACCGGAATTCAATACAAAAGGCACAATGCCGAATTATGTACAAGAAGACTGACTCTTCTTACTGACTATGTTTTGAACCATTCCTGTGACTCTAGTTATAGATTCCGATGCTTCACTTGAGGTTTACTGTATCCCTCTGACCTTCTTATTGACGATGAAACACAGAAATTGCATCGGAATTAAATAGAAAAGACACAATGCCGACTTAAGTACAAGAAGACTGACTCTTCTTACTGTCTATGTTTTGAACCATTCCATTGACACTAGTTAAAGATTCCGATGCTTCACTCCAGGGTTTACTGTATCCATTGGACCTTCTTATTGACGATGAAACACAGATATTGCATCGGATTTAATACAAAAGGTACAATGCCGACTTAAGTACACGAAGACTGACTCTTCTAACTGACTATGTTTTGAACCATTCCTGTGACACTAGTTATAGATTCCGATGCTTCACTTCAGGGTTACTGTATCCCTCCAACCTTCTTATTGACGATGAAACACAGAAATTGCAACGGTATTAAATACAAAATGCACAATGCCGACTTAGGTACATGAAGACTGACTCTTCTTACTGTCTATCTATTCAAAAATTCCTGTGATACTTGTTTTGGATTCAGATGCTTCACTTCAGGTTTACTGTATCCCTTGGACCTTCTTATTGACGCTGAAACACAGAAATTGCATCGGAATTAAAAAGAAGGGGCACAATGCCGACTTATGTACAAGAGGACTGACTCTTCCTGCTGTCTCTGATTTGAACCATTCCTGTGACACTAGTTTTGAATTCAGATGCTTCACTTTAGGTTTACTGTATCGCTCTGACCTTCTTATTGACGATGAAACACAGAAATTGCATCGGAATTAAATACAAAAGGCACAATGCCGACTTAAGTACAAGAAGACTGACTCTTCCTACTGTCTACGTTTTGAACTATTCCTGTGACACTTGTCATAGAGTCCGATGCTTCATTTCAGGTTCATTGTATCCCTTGGACCTCCTTATTGACGATGAAAGACAGAAATTGCATCGGAATTAAATACAAAAGGCACAATGCCGACTTTAGTACAAGAAGACTGACTCTCCTACTATCTATGCTTTGAACCATTCCTGTGACTCTAGTTATAGATTCCGATGCTTCTCTTCAGGTTTACTGTATCCCTCTGACCTTCTTATTGACGATGAAACACAGAAATTGCACCGGAATTCAATACAAAAGGCACAATACCGACATATGTACAAGAAGACTGACTCTTCTTACTGACTATGTTTTGAACCATTCCTGTGACTCTAGTTATAGATTCCGATGCTTCACTTGAGGTTTACTGTATCCCTCTGACCTTCTTATTGACGATGAAACACAGAAATTGCATCGGAATTAAATAGAAAAGGCACAATGCCGACTTAAGTACAAGAAGACTGACTCTTCTTACTGTCTATGTTTTGAACCATTCCATTGACACTAGTTAAAGATTCCGATGCTTCACTCCAGGTTTACTGTATCCATTGAACCTTCTTATTGACGATGAAACACAGATATTGCATCGGATTTAATACAAAAGGTACAATGCCGACTTAAGTACATGAAGACTGACTCCTCTAACTGCGTATGTTTTGAACCATTCCTGTGACACTAGTTATAGATTCCGATGCTTCACTTCAGGTTTACTGTATCCCTCCAACCTTCTTATTGACGATGAAACACAGAAATTGCAACGGTATTAAATACAAAATGCACAATGCCGACTTAGGTACATGAAGACTGACTCTTCTTACTGTCTATGTATTCAAAAATTCCTGTGATACTTGTTTTGGATTCAGATGCTTCACTTCAGGTTTACTGTATTCCTCTGACCTTCTTATTTACGATGAAACACAGAAATTGCATCGGAATTAAATAGAAGAGGCACAATGCCGACTTATGTACAAGAAGACTGACTCTTCCTGCTATCTCTGATTTGAACCATTCCTGTGACACTAGTTTTGAATTCAGATGCTTCACTTCAGGTTTACTGTATCCCTCTGACCTTCTTATTGACGATGAAACACAGATATTGCATCGGATTTAATACAAAAGGTACAATGCCGACTTAAGTACACGAAGACTGACTCTTCTAACTGACTATGTTTTGAACCATTCCTGTGACACTAGTTATAGATTCCGATGCTTCACTTCAGGGTTACTGTATCCCTCCAACCTTCTTATTGACGATGAAACACAGAAATTGCAACGGTATTAAATACAAAATGCACAATGCCGACTTAGGTACATGAAGACTGACTCTTCTTACTGTCTATCTATTCAAAAATTCCTGTGATACTTGTTTTGGATTCAGATGCTTCACTTCAGGTTTACTGTATCCCTTGGACCTTCTTATTGACGCTGAAACACAGAAATTGCATCGGAATTAAAAAGAAGGGGCACAATGCCGACTTATGTACAAGAAGACTGACTCTTCCTGCTGTCTCTGATTTGAACCATTCCTGTGACACTAGTTTTGAATTCAGATGCTTCACTTTAGGTTTACTGTATCGCTCTGACCTTCTTATTGACGATGAAACACAGAAATTGCATCGGAATTAAATACAAAAGGCACAATGCCGACTTAAGTACAAGAAGACTGACTCTTCCTACTGTCTACGTTTTGAACTATTCCTGTGACACTTGTCATAGAGTCCGATGCTTCATTTCAGGTTCATTGTATCCCTTGGACCTCCTTATTGACGATGAAAGACAGAAATTGCATCGGAATTAAATACAAAAGGCACAATGCCGACTTTAGTACAAGAAGACTGACTCTCCTACTATCTATGCTTTGAACCATTCCTGTGACTCTAGTTATAGATTCCGATGCTTCTCTTCAGGTTTACTGTATCCCTCTGACCTTCTTATTGACGATGAAACACAGAAATTGCACCGGAATTCAATACAAAAGGCACAATACCGACATATGTACAAGAAGACTGACTCTTCTTACTGACTATGTTTTGAACCATTCCTGTGACTCTAGTTATAGATTCCGATGCTTCACTTGAGGTTTACTGTATCCCTCTGACCTTCTTATTGACGATGAAACACAGAAATTGCATCGGAATTAAATAGAAAAGGCACAATGCCGACTTAAGTACAAGAAGACTGACTCTTCTTACTGTCTATGTTTTGAACCATTCCATTGACACTAGTTAAAGATTCCGATGCTTCACTCCAGGTTTACTGTATCCATTGAACCTTCTTATTGACGATGAAACACAGATATTGCATCGGATTTAATACAAAAGGTACAATGCCGACTTAAGTACATGAAGACTGACTCCTCTAACTGCGTATGTTTTGAACCATTCCTGTGACACTAGTTATAGATTCCGATGCTTCACTTCAGGTTTACTGTATCCCTCCAACCTTCTTATTGACGATGAAACACAGAAATTGCAACGGTATTAAATACAAAATGCACAATGCCGACTTAGGTACATGAAGACTGACTCTTCTTACTGTCTATGTATTCAAAAATTCCTGTGATACTTGTTTTGGATTCAGATGCTTCACTTCAGGTTTACTGTATTCCTCTGACCTTCTTATTGACGATGAAACACAGAAATTGCATCGGAATTAAATAGAAGAGGCACAATGCCGACTTATGTACAAGAAGACTGACTCTTCCTGCTGTCTCTGATTTGAACCATTCCTGTGACACTAGTTTTGAATTCAGATGCTTCACTTCAGGTTTACTGTATCCCTCTGACCTTCTTATTGACGATGAAACACAGAAATTGCATCGGAATTTAATACAAAAGGCACAATGCCGACTTAAGTACAAGAAGATTGACTCTTCTGACTGTCTATGTTTTGAACCATTCCTGTGACACTAGTTATATACTCCGATGCTTCACTATAGGTTACTGTATCCCTTGGACATTCTTATTGTCGATGAAACACAGAAATTTCATCGGAATTAAATACAAAAGGCACAATGCCGACTTAAGTACAAGAAGACTGACTCTTCCTACTGTCTATGTTTTGAACTATTCCTGTGACACTTGTTATAGAGTCCGATGCTTCACTTCAGGTTCATTGTATCCCTTGGACCTCCCTATTGACGATGAAAGACAGAAATTGCATCGGAATTAAATACAAAAGTCACAATGCCGACTTAAGTACAAGAAGACTGACTCTCCTTACTGTCTATGTTTTGAACCATTCCTGTGACATAGTTATAGATTCCGATGCTTCACATCAGGTTTGCTGTATCCTTTGGACCATCTTATTGACGATGAAACACAGAAATTGCATTAGAATTAAATACCAAAGGCACAATGCCGACTTAAGTACTAGAAGACGGACTCTTCTTACTGTCTATGTTTTGAACCAATCCTGTGACACTATTTATAGATTCCGATGCTTCACTTCAGGTTTACTGTATCCCTTCGGTCCCTCTTATTGACGATGAAACACAGAAAATGCATCGGAATTAAATACAAAAGGCAGTATGACGACATAAGGACAAGACGACTGACTCTTCTTACTGACTACGTTTGAACCATTCCTGTAACACCAGTTATAGATTCCGCTGCTTCACTTCAGGATTACTGTATCCCTCTGACCTTCTTATTGACAATGAAACACCGAAATTGCATCGGAATGAAATACAAAAGGAAATATGCCGACTTAAGTACAAGATGACTGACTCTTCTTACTGACTATGTTTTGAACCATTCCTGTGACTTTAGTTATAGATTCCGATGCTTCACTTCAGGTTTACTGTATCCCTCTGACCTTCTTATTGACGATGAAACACAGAAATAGCATCGGAATTAAATAGAAAAGACACAATGCCGACTTAAGTACAAGAATACTGACTCTTCTTACTGTCTATGTTTTAAACCATTCCATTGACAGTAGTTATAGATTCCGATGCTTCACTCCAGGTTTACTGTATCCATTGGACCTTCTTATTGACGATGAAACACAGATATTGCAACGGAATTAAATACAGAAGGCGCAATGCCGACTTAAGTACATGAAGACTGACTCTTCTAAGAACCATTCCTGTGACTCTAGTTATAGATTCCGATGCGTCACTTGAGGTTTACTGTATCCCTTCAACCTTCTTATTGACGATGAAACACAGAAATTGCAACGGAATTAAATACAAAAGGCACAATGCTGACTTAGGTACATGAAGACTGACTCTTCTTACTGTCTATGTATTGAACCATTCCTGTGACACTAGTTATAGATTCCGATGCTACACTCCAGGTTCACTGTATCCGTTGGACCCTCTTTTGACGATGAGAAACAGAAATTGCATCGGAATTTAATACAAAAGGCACAATGCCGACTTAAGTACCAGAAGACTGACTCTTCCTACTATCTATGCTTTGAACCATTCCTGTGACTCTAGTTATAGATTCCGATGCTAAACTTCAGGTTTACTGTATCCGTCTGACCGTATTGACAATGAAACACAGAAATTGCATCTGAATTAAATACAAAAGGCACAATACCGACTGAAGTACAAGAAGACTGACTCTTCTTACTGTCTATGTTTTGAACCATTCCTGTGACACTAGTTATATATTCCGATGCTCACTTTAGGATACTGTATCCCTTGGACCTTCTTATTGTCGATGAAACACAGAAATATCATCGGAATTAAATCCAAATGCATAATGCCGACATAAGTACAAGAAGACTGACTCTTCCTACTGTCTATGTTTTGAACTATTCCTGTGACACTAGTTATAGAGTCCGATGCTTCACTTCAGGTTTGCTGTATCCCTTGGACCATCTTATTGACGATGAAACACAGAAATTGCATCGGAATTAAATACAAAAGGCACAATGCCGACTTAAGTACAAGAAGACTGACTCTTCTTACTGACTATGTTTTGAACCAATCCCGTGACACTATTTACAGATTCTGATGCTTCACTTCAGGTTTACTGTATCCCTTCGGTCCTTCTTATTGACGATGAAACGCAGAAAATGCATCGGAATTAAATACAATAGGCACAATGCCGACCTAAGGACAAGACGACTGACTCTTCTTACTGACTATGTTTTGAACCATACCTGTGACACTAGTTATAAATTCCGATGCTTCACTTCAGGTTTACTGTATCCCTTCAACCTTCTTATGGACGATGAAACACAGAAATTGCATCGGAATTAAATACATAAGGCACTATGCCGACTTAAGTACAAGATGACTGACTCTTCTTTCTGACTATGTTTTGAACCATTCCTATGACTCTAGTTATAGATTCCAATGCTTCAATTCAGGTTTACTGTATCCCTCTGACCTTCTTATTGACGATGAAACACAGAAATTGCATCGGAATTAAATACAAAAGGCACAATGACGACTTAAGTACATGAAGACTGACTCTTCTAACTGACAATGGTTTGAACCATTCCTGTGACACTAGTTATAGATTCCGATGCTTCACTTCAGGTTTACTCTATCCCTTCAACCTTCTTATTGACGATGAAAAACAGAAATTGCAACGGAATTAAATACAAAAGGCACAATGCCGACTTAGGTACATGAAGACTGACTCTTCTTACTGTCTATGTGTTGAACCATTCCTGTGACACTAGTTATAGATTCCGATGCTTCACTCCAAGTTTACTGTATCCCTAGGACCTTCTTATTGACGATGAAACACAGAAATTGCATCGGAATTAAATACAAAAGGCACAATGCCGACAATTGGACAGAAAGACTGACTCTTCTTACAGACTATGTTTTGATCCATTCCTTTGACACTAGTTATAGAGTCCGATGCTTTACTTCAGGTTTACTGTATCCCTCCGACCTTCGTATTGACGATGAAACACAGAAATTGCATCGGAATTAAATAGAAAATGCACAATGCCGACTTAAGTACAGGTAGACTGACTCTTCTTACTGTCTATGATTTGAACCATTCCTGTGACACTAGTTATAGATTCCGATGCTTCACTCCAGGTTTACTGTATCCCTTGGACCTTCTTATTGACGCTGAAACACAGAAATTGCATCGGAAATCAATACAAAAGGTACAATGCCGACTTAAGTACAGGAAGACTGACTCATCTTTCTGGCTGTTTTTTGAACCATTCCTGTGACACTAGTTATAAATTCCGATGCTTCAACTCAGGTTTACTGTATCCCTCGGACCTTCGTATTGACGATGAAACACATAAATTGCAACGTAATTAAATATACAAGTCACAATGCCGACTTAAGTACAAGAAGGTTGACTCTTCCTGCTGTCTATGTTTGAACCATTCCTGTGACACTAGTTTTGGTTTCCGATGCTTCACTTCAGGTTTACTGTATCCCTCTGACCTTCTTATTGACGATGAAACACAGGAATTGCTTCGGAATTTAATACAAAAGGCACAATGCCGACTTAAGTACATGAAGACTGACTCTTCCTACTATCTATGTTTCGAACCATTCCTGTGACTCCACTTAAGGAATTCCGATGCTTCACTTCAGGTTTACTGTATCCCTCTGACCTTATTGACGATGAAACACAGAAATCGCAACGGAATTAAATACAAAAGGCACAATGCCGACTTAAGTACAAGAAGACTGACTCTTCTTACTGTCTATGTTTTGAACCATTCCTGTGACACTAGTTATAGATTCCGATGCTTCACTTCAGGTTTACTATATCCCTTGGACCTTCTTATTGACGATGAAACACAGAAATTGCATCGGATTAAATACAAAAGGCACAATGCCGACTTAAGTACAAGCAGACTGTATCTTTTTACTGTCTATGTTGTGAACCAATCCTGTGACACTAGTTATAGATTCCGATGCTTCACTTCAGGTTTACTGTATCCCTTCGGTCCTTCTTATTGACGATGACACACAGAAAATGCATCGGAATTAAATACAAAAGGCACAATGCCGACTTAAGGACAAGAAAACTGACTCCTCTTTCTGACTATGTTTGAACCATTCCTGTAACACCGATCATAGATTCTCGCTGCTTCACTTCAGGTTTACTGTATCCCTCTGACCTTCTTATTGACGATGAAACACAGAAATTGCATCGGAATTAAATAGAAAAGACACAACTCCGACTTAAGTACAAGAAGACTGACCCTTCTTACTATCTATGTTTTGAACCATTCCTGTGACACTAGTTATAGATTCTGATGCTTCACTTAAGGTTTACTGTATCCCTCTGACGTTCTTATTGACGATGAAACACAGAGATTGCATCGGAACTAAATACAAAAGGCACAATACCCACATAAGTACATGAAGACTGACTCTTCTTACAGACCATGTATTGAACCATTCCTGTGACACTAGTTATAGATTCCGATGTTACACTCCAGGTTTACTGTATCCCTTGGACCTTCTTATTGACGATGAAACACAGAAATTGCATCGGAAATAATACAAAAGGCACAATGCCGACGTACGGACAAGAAGGCTGACTCTTCTTACTGACCATGTTTTGAACCATTCCTGTGACACTAGTTATATATTCCGATGCTTCACTTCAGGTTTACTGTATCCCTCTGACCTTCTTATTGACGATGAAACACAGATATTGTATCGGAATAAAATACAAAAGGCACAATGCCGAATTAAGTACAAGAAGACTCTATCTTCTTACTGTCTATGATTTGAACCATTCCTGTGACACTAGTTATAGATTCCGATGCTTCACTCCAGGTTTACTGAATCCCTTCGGTCCTTCATATTGACGATGACACACAAAATGCATCGGAATTAAATACAAAAGGCACAATGCCGACCTAAGGACAAGAAGGCTGACTCTTCTTACTGACCATGCTTTGAACCATTCCTGTGACACTAGTTATAGATTCCGATGCTTCACTTCAGGTTTACTGTATCCCTCTGACCTTCTTATTGACGATGAAACACAGAATTTGCATCGGAATTAAATACAAAAGGCACAATGCCGACTTAGGTACATAAAGACTGACTCTTCTTATTGTCTATGTTTGAACCATTCCTGTGACACTAGTTATAGATTCCGATGCTACACTCCAGGTTTACTGTATCCCTTGGACCTTCTTATTGACGATGAAACACTGAAATTGCATCGGAATTAAATACAAAAGAAAAAATGCCTACCTAAGTTCGAGAAGACTGACTCTTCTTACTGACTATGTTTTGAACCAATCCTGTGACACTATTTATAGATTCTGATGCTTCACTTCTGGTTTACTGTATCCCTTCGGTCCTTCTTATTGACGATTAAACACAGAAAATGCATCGGAATTAAATACAAAAGGCACAATGCCGACTTAAGGACAAGACGACTGACTCTTCTTACTGACTATGTTTTGAACCATTCCTGTGACACTAGTTATAGATTCCGATGCTACACTCCAGGTTTACTGTATCCCTTGGACCTTCTTATTGACGATGAAACACAGAAATTGCATCGGAATTAAATACAAAAAGCACCATGCCGACTTAAGGACAAGAAGACTGACTCTTCCTACTGACTATGTTTTGAACCATTCCTGTGACACTAGTTATAGATTCCGATACTTCAATTCAGGTTTACTGTATCCCTCTGACCTTCTTATTGACGATGAAACACAGATATTGCATCGGAATTAAATACAAAATGCACAATGCCGACAAATGGACAAGAAGGCTGACTCTTCTTACAGACTATGTTTGAACCATTCCTGTGACACTAGTTATAGATTCCGATGCTCTACTTCAGGTTTACTGTATCCCTCTGACCTTCGTATTGACGATGAAACACAGAAATTGCATCGGAATTAAATAGAAAGGCACAATGCCGACTTAAGTACAAGAAGACTGTATCTTCTTACTGTCTATAATTTGAACCATTCCTGTGACACTAGTTATAGATTCCGATGCTTCACTCCAGGTTTACTGTATCCCTTGGACCTTCTTATTGACGATGAAACACAGATATTGCATCGGAATTAAATACAAAATGCACAATGCCGACAAATGGACAAGAAGGCTGACTCTTCTTACAGACTATGTTTGAACCATTCCTGTGACACTAGTTATAGATTCCGATGTTTTACTTCAGGTTTACTGTATCCCTCTGACCTTCGTATTGACGATGAAACACAGAAATTGCATCGGAATTAAATAGAAAGGCACAATGCCGACTTAAGTACAAGAAGACTGACTCTTCTTACTGTCTATGTTTTGAACCATTCCTGTGACACTAGTTATAGATTCCGATGCTTCACTCCAGGTTTACTGTATCCCTTGGACCTTCTTATTGACGCTGAAAAACAGAAATTGCATCGAAATTAAATAGAAAAGGCACAATGCCGACTTAAGTACAGGAAGACTGACTCTTCTTTCTGGCTATTTTTTGAACCATTCCTGTGACACTAGTTATAAATTCCGATGCTTCAACTCAGGTTTACTGTATCCCTCGGACCTTCTTATTGACGATGAAACACATAAATTGCAACGGAATTAAATATACAAGGCACAATGCCGACTTAAGTACAAGAAGACTGACTCTTCCTGCTGTCTCTGTTTTGTACCATTCCTGTGACACAAGTTTTGGATTCCGACGCTTCACTTCAGGTTTACTGTATCCCTCTGACCTTCTTGTTGACGATCAAACACAGGAATTGTATCGGAATTTAATACAAAAGGCACAATGCCAACTTAAGTACAAGAAGACTGACTCTTCCTACTATCTATGTTTCGAACAATTCCTGTGACTCTAGTTAAAGATTCCGATGCTTCACTTCAGGTTTACTGTATCCCTCTGACCTTATTGACGATGAAACACAGAAATCGCAGCGGAATTAAATACAAAAGGCACAATGCCGACTTAAGTACAAGAAGACTGACTCTTCTTACTGTCAATGTTTTGAGCCATTACTGTGACACTAGTTATAGATTCCGATGCTTCACTTCAGGTTTACTATATCCCTTGGACCTTCTTATTGACGATGAAACACAGAAATTGCATCGGAATTAAATACAAAAGGCACAATGCCGACTTAAGTACAAGCAGACTGACTCTTCTTACTGTCTATGTTGTGAACCAATCCTGTGACACTAGTTATAGATTGCGAAGCTTCACTTCAGGTTTACTGTATCCCTCTGACCTTCTTATCGACGATGAAACACAGAAATTATATCGGAATTAAATACAAAGTCACAATGCCGAATTAAGTACAAGAAGACTCTATCTTCTTATTGTCTATGATCTGAACTATTCCTGTGACACTAGTTATAGATTCCGATGCTTTAATTCAAGATGTACTGAATCCCTTGGACCTTCTTATTGACGATGAAACACAGAAATTGCATCGGAATTAGATACAATAGACAAAATGCCGACTTAAGGACAACACGACTGACTCTTCTTACTGACTATGTTTTGAACCAATCCTGTGACACTAGTTACAGATTCCGATGCTTCACTTCAGGTTTACTGTATCCCTCCGACCTTCTTATTGACGATGAAACACAGAAATTGCACCGGAATTAAATACAAGAGGCTCAATGCCGACTTAAGTACAAGAAGACTGACTCTTCTTACTGTCTATGTTTGAACCATTCCATTGACACTAGTTATAGATTCCGATGCTTCACTCCAGGTTTACTGTATCCCTTGGACCTTCTTATTGACGATGAAACACAGAAATTGTTTCGGAATTAAATACAAAAGGCAAAATGCCGACTTAAGTACAAGATGACTGACTCTTCCTACTGTCTATGTTTTGAACCATTCCTGTGACACTACTTATAGATTCCGATGCTTCACTTTAGGATTACTGTATCCCTCTGACCTTATTGACGATGAAACACAGAAATTGGAGGTGAATTAAATACAAAAAGCACTATGCCGACTTAAGTACAAGAAGACTGACTCTTCTTATTGTCTATGTTTTGATCCAATCCTGTGACACTAGTTATAGATTCCGATGCTTCACTTCAGGTTTACTGTATCCCTTCGGTCCTTCATATTGACGATGACACACAGAAAATGCATCGGAATTAAATACAAAAGGCACAATGCCGACTTAAAGACAAGAAGACTGACTCTTCTTACTGACTACGTTTGAACCATTCCTGTAACACAGATCATAGATTCCGCTGCTTCACTTCAGGTTTACTGTATCCCTCTGACCTTCTTATTGACGATGAAACACAGAAATTGCATCGGAATTAAATAGAAAGGACACAATGCCGACTTAAGTACAAGAAGACTGATCCTTCTTACTGTCTATGTTTTGAACCATTCCTGTGATACTAGTTATACATTCCGATGCTTCACTTCAGGTTTACTGTATCCCTCTGACCTTCGTATTGACGATGAAACACAGAAATTGCATCGGAATTAAATACAAAAGGC
Organism: Schistocerca serialis cubense; assembly: GCF_023864345.2. NCBI lineage: Eukaryota > Metazoa > Arthropoda > Insecta > Orthoptera > Acrididae > Schistocerca > Schistocerca serialis. Next base: position 19,757,439 of record NC_064647.1, on the reverse strand, counting down.
ACAATGCCGACTTAGGTACATGAAGACTGACTCATCTTATTGTCTATGTTTTGAACCATTCCTGTGACACTAGTTATAGATTCCGAAGCTACACTCGAGGTTTACTGTATCCCTTGGACCTTCTTATTGACGATGAAACACCGAAATTGCATCGGAATTAAATACAAAAGGCACAATGCCGACTTACGGACAAGAAGACTGACTCTTCTTACTGACTATGCTTTGAACCATTCCTGTGACACTAGTTATAGATTCTGATGCTTCACTTAAGGTTTACTGTATCCCTCTGACGTTCTTATTGACGATGAAACACAGAGATTGCATCGGAACTAAATACAAAAGGCACAATACCCACATAAGTACATGAAGACTGACTCTTCTTACAGACCATGTATTGAACCATTCCTGTGACACTAGTTATAGATTCCGATGTTACACTCCAGGTTTACTGTATCCCTTGGACCTTCTTATTGACGATGAAACACAGAAATTGCATCGGAAATAATACAAAAGGCACAATGCCGACGTACGGACAAGAAGGCTGACTCTTCTTACTGACCATGTTTTGAACCATTCCTGTGACACTAGTTATATATTCCGATGCTTCACTTCAGGTTTACTGTATCCCTCTGACCTTCTTATTGACGATGAAACACAGATATTGTATCGGAATAAAATACAAAAGGCACAATGCCGAATTAAGTACAAGAAGACTCTATCTTCTTACTGTCTATGATTTGAACCATTCCTGTGACACTAGTTATAGATTCCGATGCTTCACTCCAGGTTTACTGAATCCCTTCGGTCCTTCATATTGACGATGACACACAAAATGCATCGGAATTAAATACAAAAGGCACAATGCCGACCTAAGGACAAGAAGGCTGACTCTTCTTACTGACCATGCTTTGAACCATTCCTGTGACACTAGTTATAGATTCCGATGCTTCACTTCAGGTTTACTGTATCCCTCTGACCTTCTTATTGACGATGAAACACAGAATTTGCATCGGAATTAAATACAAAAGGCACAATGCCGACTTAGGTACATAAAGACTGACTCTTCTTATTGTCTATGTTTGAACCATTCCTGTGACACTAGTTATAGATTCCGATGCTACACTCCAGGTTTACTGTATCCCTTGGACCTTCTTATTGACGATGAAACACTGAAATTGCATCGGAATTAAATACAAAAGAAAAAATGCCTACCTAAGTTCGAGAAGACTGACTCTTCTTACTGACTATGTTTTGAACCAATCCTGTGACACTATTTATAGATTCTGATGCTTCACTTCTGGTTTACTGTATCCCTTCGGTCCATCTTATTGACGATTAAACACAGAAAATGCATCGGAATTAAATACAAAAGGCACAATGCCGACTTAAGGACAAGACGACTGACTCTTCTTACTGACTATGTTTTGAACCATTCCTGTGACACTAGTTATAGATTCCGATGCTACACTCCAGGTTTACTGTATCCCTTGGACCTTCTTATTGACGATGAAACACAGAAATTGCATCGGAATTAAATACAAAAAGCACCATGCCGACTTAAGGACAAGAAGACTGACTCTTCCTACTGACTATGTTTTGAACCATTCCTGTGACACTAGTTATAGATTCCGATACTTCAATTCAGGTTTACTGTATCCCTCTGACCTTCTTATTGACGATGAAACACAGATATTGCATCGGAATTAAATACAAAATGCACAATGCCGACAAATGGACAAGAAGGCTGACTCTTCTTACAGACTATGTTTGAACCATTCCTGTGACACTAGTTATAGATTCCGATGCTTTACTTCAGGTTTACTGTATCCCTCTGACCTTCGTATTGACGATGAAACACAGAAATTGCATCGGAATTAAATAGAAAGGCACAATGCCGACTTAAGTACAAGAAGACTGTATCTTCTTACTGTCTATAATTTGAACCATTCCTGTGACACTAGTTATAGATTCCGATGCTTCACTCCAGGTTTACTGTATCCCTTGGACCTTCTTATTGACGATGAAACACAGATATTGCATCGGAATTAAATACAAAATGCACAATGCCGACAAATGGACAAGAAGGCTGACTCTTCTTACAGACTATGTTTGAACCATTCCTGTGACACTAGTTATAGATTCCGATGCTTCACTCCAGGTTTACTGTATCCCTTGGACCTTCTTATTGACGCTGAAAAACAGAAATTGCATCGAAATTAAATAGAAAAGGCACAATGCCGACTTAAGTACAGGAAGACTGACTCTTCTTTCTGGCTATTTTTTGAACCATTCCTGTGACACTAGTTATAAATTCCGATGCTTCAACTCAGGTTTACTGTATCCCTCGGACCTTCTTATTGACGATGAAACACATAAATTGCAACGGAATTAAATATACAAGGCACAATGCCGACTTAAGTACAAGAAGACTGACTCTTCCTGCTGTCTCTGTTTTGTACCATTCCTGTGACACAAGTTTTGGATTCCGACGCTTCACTTCAGGTTTACTGTATCCCTCTGACCTTCTTGTTGACGATGAAACACAGGAATTGTATCGGAATTTAATACAAAAGGCACAATGCCAACTTAAGTACAAGAAGACTGACTCTTCCTACTATCTATGTTTCGAACAATTCCTGTGACTCTAGTTAAAGATTCCGATGCTTCACTTCAGGTTTACTGTATCCCTCTGACCTTATTGACGATGAAACACAGAAATCGCAGCGGAATTAAATACAAAAGGCACAATGCCGACTTAAGTACAAGAAGACTGACTCTTCTTACTGTCAATGTTTTGAGCCATTACTGTGACACTAGTTATAGATTCCGATGCTTCACTTCAGGTTTACTATATCCCTTGGACCTTCTTATTGACGATGAAACACAGAAATTGCATCGGAATTAAATACAAAAGGCACAATGCCGACTTAAGTACAAGCAGACTGACTCTTCTTACTGTCTATGTTGTGAACCAATCCTGTGACACTAGTTATAGATTGCGAAGCTTCACTTCAGGTTTACTGTATCCCTCTGACCTTCTTATCGACGATGAAACACAGAAATTATATCGGAATTAAATACAAAGTCACAATGCCGAATTAAGTACAAGAAGACTCTATCTTCTTATTGTCTATGATCTGAACTATTCCTGTGACACTAGTTATAGATTCCGATGCTTTAATTCAAGATGTACTGAATCCCTTGGACCTTCTTATTGACGATGAAACACAGAAATTGCATCGGAATTAGATACAATAGACAAAATGCCGACTTAAGGACAACACGACTGACTCTTCTTACTGACTATGTTTTGAACCAATCCTGTGACACTAGTTACAGATTCCGATGCTTCACTTCAGGTTTACTGTATCCCTCCGACCTTCTTATTGACGATGAAACACAGAAATTGCACCGGAATTAAATACAAGAGGCTCAATGCCGACTTAAGTACAAGAAGACTGACTCTTCTTACTGTCTATGTTTGAACCATTCCATTGACACTAGTTATAGATTCCGATGCTTCACTCCAGGTTTACTGTATCCCTTGGACCTTCTTATTGACGATGAAACACAGAAATTGTTTCGGAATTAAATACAAAAGGCAAAATGCCGACTTAAGTACAAGATGACTGACTCTTCCTACTGTCTATGTTTTGAACCATTCCTGTGACACTACTTATAGATTCCGATGCTTCACTTTAGGATTACTGTATCCCTCTGACCTTATTGACGATGAAACACAGAAATTGGAGGTGAATTAAATACAAAAAGCACTATGCCGACTTAAGTACAAGAAGACTGACTCTTCTTATTGTCTATGTTTTGATCCAATCCTGTGACACTAGTTATAGATTCCGATGCTTCACTTCAGGTTTACTGTATCCCTTCGGTCCTTCATATTGACGATGACACACAGAAAATGCATCGGAATTAAATACAAAAGGCACAATGCCGACTTAAAGACAAGAAGACTGACTCTTCTTACTGACTACGTTTGAACCATTCCTGTAACACAGATCATAGATTCCGCTGCTTCACTTCAGGTTTACTGTATCCCTCTGACCTTCTTATTGACGATGAAACACAGAAATTGCATCGGAATTAAATAGAAAGGACACAATGCCGACTTAAGTACAAGAAGACTGATCCTTCTTACTGTCTATGTTTTGAACCATTCCTGTGATACTAGTTATACATTCCGATGCTTCACTTCAGGTTTACTGTATCCCTCTGACCTTCGTATTGACGATGAAACACAGAAATTGCATCGGAATTAAATACAAAAGGCACAATGCCGACTTAGGTACATGAAGACTGACTCATCTTATTGTCTATGTTTTGAACCATTCCTGTGACACTAGTTATAGATTCCGAAGCTACACTCGAGGTTTACTGTATCCCTTGGACCTTCTTATTGACGATGAAACACCGAAATTGCATCGGAATTAAATACAAAAGGCACAATGCCGACTTACGGACAAGAAGACTGACTCTTCTTACTGACTATGCTTTGAACCATTCCTGTGACACTAGTTATAGAATCCGATGCTTCACTTCAGGTTTACTGTATCCCTCTGACCTTATTATTGACGATGAAACACAGAAATTGCACCGGAATTAAATACAAAAGGCACAATGCCGACTTATGTACAAGAAGACTAACTCATCTTACTGTCAATGATTTGAACCATTCCATTGACACTAGTTATAGATTCCGATGCTTCACTCCAGGTTTACTGTATCCCTTGGACCTTCTTATTGACGATGAAACACTGAAATTGCATCGGAATTAAATACAAAAGACAAAATGCCGACTTAAGTACAAGAAGACTGACTCTTCTTGCTGACTATGTTTTGAACCAAACCTGTGACACTATTTATAGATTCCGATGCTACACTCCAGGTTTACTGTATCCCTTGGACCTTCTTATTGACGATGAAACACAGAAATTGCATCGGAATTAAATACAAAAAGCACCATGCCGACTTAAGGTCAAGAAGACTGACTCTTCCTACTGACTATGTTTTGAACCATTCCTGTGACACTAGTTATAGATTCCGATGTTTCAATTCAGTTTTACTGTATCCCTCTGACCTTTTTATTGGCGATGAAACCCAGAACTTGCATAGGAATTAAATTCAAAAGGCACAATACCGACTTAAGTACAAGAAGACTGTATCTTCTTTCTGTCTATATTTTGAACCATTCCTGTGACACTAGTTATAGATTCCGATGCTTCACTCCAGGTTTACTGTATCCCTTGGACCTTCCTAATGACGATGAAACACAGGAATTGCATCTGAATTTAATACAAAAGGCACAATGCCGACTTAAGTACAAGAAGACTGACTCTTCCTACTATCTATGTTTCGAACCATCCCTGTGACTCTAGTTAAAGATTCCGATGCTTCACTTCAGGTTTACTGTATCCCTCTGACCTTATTGACGATGAAACACAGAAATTGCATAGGAATTAAATACAAAAGGCACAGTGCCGACTTAAGTACACGCAGACTGACTCTTCTTACTGTCTATGTTGTGAACCAATCCTGTGACACTAGTTATAGATTCCGATGCTTAACTTCAGGTTTACTGTATCCCTCCGGTCCTACTTATTGACGATGACACACAGAAAATGCATCGGAATTAAATACAAATGCACAATGCCGACTTAAGGACAAGTAGACTGACTCTTCTTACTGACTATGTTTGAACCATTCCTGTAACACCGATCATAGATTCCGCTGCTTCACTTCACGTTTACTGTATCCGTCTGACCTTCTTATTGACGATGAAACACAGAATTTGCATCGGAATTAAATAGAAAAGACACAATGCCGACTTAAGTACAAGAAGACTGACCCTTCTTACCATCTATGTTTTGAACCATTCCTGTGACACTAGTTATAGATTCCGATGCTTCACTTCAGGTTTACTGTATACCTCTGACGTTCTTATTGACGATGAAACACAGAAATTGCATCGGAATTAAATACAAAAGGCACAATGCCGAATTAAGTACAAGAAGACTCTATCTTCTTACTGTCTATGATTTGAACTATTTTTGTGACACTAGTTATAGATTCCGATGCTTCAGTCCAGGTTTACTGAATCCCTTGGACCTTCTTATTGACGACGAAACACAGAAATTGCATCGGAATTAAATACAAAAAGCAAAATGCCGACTTAAGTACAAGATGTCTGACTCTTCCTACTGTCTATGTTTTGAACCATTCCTGTGACAGTAGTTATAGATTCCGATGCTTCACTTCAGGTTTACTGTATCCCTCCGACCTTATTGACGATGAAACACAGAAATCGCATCGGAATTAAATACAAAAGGCACAATGCCGACTTAAGTACAAGAAGACTGACTCTTCTTACTGTCTATGTTTTGAACCATTCCTGTGACACTATTTATAGATTCCGATGCTTCACATCAGGTTTACTATATCCCTTGGACCTTCTTATTGACGATGAAACACAGAAATTGCATCGGAATTAAATACAAAAGGCACAATGCCGACTTCAGTACAAGCAGACTGACTCTTCTTATTGTCTATGTTTTGATCCAATCCTGTGACACTAGTAATAGATTCCGATGCTTCACTTCAGGTTTACTGTATCCCTTCGGTCCTTGTTATTGACGATGACACACAGAAAATGCATCGGAATTAAATAGAAAAGACACAATGCCGACTTAAGTACAAGAAGACTGACCCTTCTTACCATCTATGTTTTGAACCATTCCTGTGACACTAGTTATAGATTCCGATGCTTCACTTCAGGTTTACTGTATCCCTCTGACGTTCTTATTGACAATGAAACACAGAAGTTGCATCGGAATTAAATACAAAAGGCACAATGCCGACTTAGGTACATGAAGACTGACTCTTCTTATTGTCTATGCTTTGAACCACTCCTGTGACACTAGTTATAGATTCCGATCCTACACTCCAGGTTTACTGTATCCCTTGGACCTTCTTATTGACGATGAAACACAGAAATTGCACCGAAATTAAATAGAAAAGACACAATGCCGACATATGTACAAGAAGACTGCCTCTTCGTACTGTCTATTTTTTGAACCATTCCATTGACACTAGTTATAGATTCCGATGCTTCACTGCAGGTTTACTGTATCCCTTGGACCTTCTTATTGACGATGAAACACTGAAATTGCATCGGAATTAAATACAAAAGGCAAAATGCCGACTTAAGTACAAGAAGACTGACTCTTCCTACTGTCTATGTTTTGAACCATTCCTGTGACACTAGTTATAGATTCCGATGCTTCACTTCAGGTTTACTGTATCCCTCTGCCCTTATTGATGATGAAACACAGTAATTGCATCGGAATAAAATATAAAAGGCACTATGCCGACTTAAGTACAAGAAGACTGACTCTTCTTACTGACTATGTTTTGAACCATTCCGGTGACACTAGTTATAGATTCCGACGCTTCACTTCAGGTTTACTGTATCCCTCTGACCCTCTTATTGACGATGAAACACAGAAATTGCATCGGAATTAAATACAAAAGGCATAATGCCGACTTAAGTACATGAAGACTGACTCTTCTTACTGACTATGTGTTGAACCATTCTTGTGATACTAGTTATAGATTCCGATGCTTCACTTCAGGTTTACTGTATCCATAGGACCTTCTCGTTGACGATGAAACACAGAAATTCCAACGGAATTAAATACAAAAGACATAAGGCCGACTTAAGGACAAGAAAACTGTCTCTTCTTACTGACTATGTTTTGAACCATTCCTGTGACACTAGTTATATATTCCGATGCTTCACTTTAGGTTACTGTATCCCTTGGACCTTCTTATTGTCGATGAAACACAGATATTTCAACGGAATTAAATAGAAAAGGCACAATGCCGACTTAAGTACAAGAAGACTGACGCTTCTTTCTGGCTATTATTCCAACCATTCCTGTGACACTAGTTATAGATTCCGATGCTTCACTTCAGGTTTACTGTATCTCTTGGACCTTCTTATTGACGATGAACCACAGAATTTGATCCGGAATTAAATACACAAGGTACAATGCCGACTTAAGTACAAGAATACTAACTCTTCCTGCTGTCTATGTTTTGAACCATTCCTGTGACACTAGTTTTGGATTCAGACGCTTCACTTCAGGTTTACTGTATCCCTCTGACCTTCTTATTGACGATGAAACACAGAAATTGCATCAAAAATTAATACAAAAGGCACAAAGCCGACTTAAGTACAAGAAGAATGACTCTTCCTACTATCTATGTTTTGAACCATTCCTGTGACACTAGTTATATATTCCGATGCTTCACTTTAGGTTACTGTATCCTTTGGACCTTCTTATTGTCGATGAAACACAGATATTTCATCGGAATGAAATACAAAAGGCACAATGCCGACTTAAGGACACGAAGACTGACTCTTCTTACTGTCTATGTTTTGAACCATTCCTGTGACACTAGTTATAGAATCCGATGCTTCACTTCAGGTTTACTATATCCCTTGCACCTTCTTATTGACGATGAAACACAGAAATGTCATCGGAATTAAATACAAAAGGCTCAATGCCGACTTAAGTACAAGATGACTGACACTTCTTACTGTCTATGTTTTGAACCAATCCTGTGGCACTATTTATAGATTCCGATGCATCAGTTCAGGTTTACTGTATGGCTTCGGTCTTTCTTATTGACGATGAAACACAGAAAATGCATCGGAATTAAATACAAAAGGCACAATGCCGACTTAAGGACAAGAAGACTGACTCTTCTTACTGACTATGTTTGAACTATTCCTGTAACACCAGTTATTAATTCCGCTGCTTCACTTCAGGATTCCTGTATCCCTCTGACCTTCTTATTGACGATGAAACACAGAAATTGCATCGGAATGAAATGCAAAAGCCACTATGCCGACTTAAGTACAAGATGACTGACTCTTCTGACTGTCTATGTTTTGAACCATTCCTGCGACACTAGTTATAGATTCCGATGCTTCACTTCAGGTTTACTGTATCCCTTGGACCTTCTTATTGACGATGAGACACAGAAATTGCATCGGTATTAAATGCAAAAGGCACAATACCGACTTAAGTACATGAAGACCGACACTTCTTACTGACTATGATTTGAACCATTCCTGTGACACTAGTTATAGATTCCGATGCTTCACTTCAGGTTTACTGCATCCCTTGGACCTTCTTATTGACGATGAAACACAGAAATTGCGTCGGGATGAAATACAAAAGGCACAATGCCTACTTAAGTACAAAAAGACTGACTCTTCTTACTGACTATGTTTTGAACCAATCCTGTGACACTAGTTATAGATTCCGATGCTTCACTTCAGGTTTACTGTATCCCTCTGACCTTCTCATTGACGATGAAACACATAATTTGCATCGGAATTAAATACAAAAGGCACAATGCCGCCTTAAGCACAAGAAGACTGACTCTTCCTACTGTCTAAGTTTTGAACAATTGCTGTGACACTAGTAATAGATTCCGATGCTTCACTTCATTTTTACTGTATCCCTTGGACCTTCCTATTGACTATGAAACACAGAAATTGCATCGGAATTAAATACAAAATGCACAATGCCGACCTAAGTACAAGAAGACTGACTCTTCCTACTGTCTATGTTTTGAAACATTCCTGTGACACTAGTTATAGATTCCGGGGCTTCACTTCATCTTTACTGTATCCATTGGACCTTCGTATTGACGATGAAACACAGAAATTGCATCGAAATTAAATACAAAAGGCACAATGCCGACTTAAGTACATGAAGACCGACACTTATTCCTGACTATGTTTTGAACCATTCCTGTGACACTAGTTGTAGATCCGATGCTTCACTTCAGGTTTACTGTATGCCTTGGATCTTCTTATTGACGATGAAACACAGAAATTGCATCGGAATTAAATACAAATGGCACAATGCCGACTTAAGTACAAAATGACTGACTCTTCTTACTGACTATGTTTTGAACCATTCCTGTGTCACTAGTTATAGATTCCGATGCTTCACTTCAGGTTTATTGTATCCCTTGCACGTTCTTATTGACGATGAAACACAGAAATTGCGTCGGAATTAAATACAAAAGGCACAATGCCGACTTAAGTACAAGAAGACTGTCTCTTCCTACTGTCTAAGTTTTGAACCATTCCTGTGACACTAGTTATAGATTCCGATGCTTCACTTCAGGTTTAATGTATCCCTTGGACGTTCTTATTGACGATGAAACACAGAAATTGCATTGGAATTAAATACAAACGGCACAATACCGACTTAAGTACATGAAGACCGACACTTCTTACTGACTATGATTTGAACCATTCCTGTGACGCTAGGTATAGATTCCGATGCTCCACTTCAGGTTTACTGCATCCCTAGGACCTTCTTATTGACGATGAAACACATAAATTGCTTCGGAATTAAATACAAAAGGCACAATGCCGACTTAAGTACAAAAAGACTGACTCTTCTTACTGACTATGTTTTGAACCATTCCTGTGACACTAGTTATAGATTCCGATGCTTCACTTCAGGTTTACTGTATCCCTCTGACCTTCTTATTGACGATGAAACACATAATTTGCATCGGAATTAAATACATAAGGCACAATGCCGACCTAAGTACAAGAAGACTGATTCTTCTTACTGTCTATGATTTGAACCATTTCTGTGACACTAGTTATAGATTCCGATGCTTCACTTCAGGTTTACTGTATCCCTTGGACGTTCTTATTGACGATGAAACACAGAAATTGCATCGGAATTAAATACAAAAGGCACAATGCCAACTTAAGTTCAAGAAGACTGACTCTTCCTACTGTCTAAGTTTTGAACAATTGCTGTGACACTAGTTATAGATTCCGATGCTTCACTTCAGGTTTACTGTATCCCTTGGACCTTCGTGTTGACGATGAAACACAGAAATTGCATCGGAATTAAATACAAAAGGCACAATGTCGACTTAAGTACAAGAAGACTGACTCTTCCTACTGTCTATGTTTTGAAACATTCCTGTGACACTAGTTATAGATTCCGATGCTTCACTTCAGCTTTACTGTATCACTTGGACCTTCGTACGGACGATGAAACACAGAAATTGCATCGGAATTTAATACAAAAGGCACAATGCCGACTTAAGTACAAAATGACTGACTCTTCTTACTGACTATGTTTTGAACCATTCCTGTGACACTAGTTATAGATTCCGATGCTTCACTTCACGTTTATTGTATCCCTTGGACGTTCTTATTGACGATGAAACACAGAAATTGCGTCGGAATTAAATGCAAAAGGCACAATGCCGACTTAAGTACAAGAAGACTGACTCTTACTACTGTCTAAGTTTTGAACCATTCCTGTGACACTAGTTATAGATTCCGATGCTTCACTTCAGGTTTACTGTATGAATTGCACCTTCGTATTGACGATGAAACACAGAAATTGCATCGTAATTAAATACAAAAGGCACAATGCCGACTTAAGTACATGACCACCGACACTTCTTACTGACTATGTTTTGAACCATTCCTGTGACACTAGTTATAGATTCCGATGCTTCACTCCAGGTTTACTGTATCCCTTGGACCTTCGTATTTACGATGAAACCCAGAAATTGCATCGTAATTAAATACAAAAGGCACATTGCCGACTTAAGTACATGAAGACCGACACTTCTTACTGACTATGTTTTGAACCATTCCTGTGACACTAGTTATAAATTCCGAAGCTTCACTTCAGGTTTACTGTATCCCTTGGACCTTCTTATTGACGATGAAACACAGAAATTGCATCGGAATTAAATACAAAAGGCACAATGCCGACTTAAGTACAAGTGACTGACTCTTCTTATTGCCTATGTTTTGAACCATTCCTGTGACACTAGTTATAGATTCCGAAGCTTCACTTCAGGTTTACTGTATCCCTTGGACCTTCTTAATGACGATGAAACACAGAAATTGCATCGGAATTAAATACAAATGGCACAATACCGACTTAAGTACATGAAGACCGACACTTCTTACTGACTATGATTTGAACCATTCCTGTGACACTAGTTATAGATTCCGATACTTCACTTCAGGTTTACTGCATCCCTTGGACCTTCTTATTGACGATGAAACACAGAAATTGCCTCGGAATTAAATACAAAAGGCACTATACCGACTTAAGTACAAAAAGACTGACTCTTCTTACTGACTATGTTTTGAACCATTCCTGTGACACTAGTTATAGATTCCGATGCTTCACTTCAGGTTTACTGTATCACTCTGACCTTCTTATTGACGATGAAATACATAATTTGCTTCGGAATTAAATACAAAAGGCACAATGCCGACCTAAGTACAAGAAGACTGACTCTTCTTACTGTCTATGTTTTGAACCATTTCTGTGACACTAGTTATAGATTCCGATGCTTCACTTCAGGTTTACTGTATCCCTTGGACGTTCTTATTGACGATGAAACACAGAAATTGCATCGGAATTAAATACAAAAGGCACAATGCCGACTTAAGTACAAGAAGACTGACTCTTCCTACTGTCTAAGTTTTGAACAATTGCTGTGACACTAGTTATAGATTCCGATGCTTCACTTCAGGTTTACTGCATCCCTTGGACCTTCGTATTGACGATGAAACACTGAAATTGCATCGGAATTAAATACAAAAGGCACAATGCCGACTTAAGTACAAGAAGTCTGACTCTTCCTACTGTCTATGTTTTGAAACATTCCTGTGACACTAGATATAGATTCCGATGTTTCACTTCAGCTTTACTGTATCCCTTGGACCTTCGTATTGACGATGAAACACAGAAATTGCATCGTAATTAAATACAAAAGGCACAATGCCGACTTAAGTACATGAAGACCGACACTTCTTCCTGACTATCTTTTGAACCATTCTTGTGACACTAGTTATAGATTCCGATGCTTCACTTCAGGTTTACTGTATGCCTTCGACCTTCTTATTGACGATGAAACACAGAAATTGCATCGGAATTAAATACAAAAGGCACAATGCCTACTTAAGTACAAAATGACTGACTCTTCTTACTGTCTATGTTTTGAACCATTTCTGTGACACTAGTTATAGATTCCGATGCTTCACTTCAGGTTACCTGTATCCCTTGGACGTTCTTATTGACGATGAAACACAGAAATTGCATCGGAATTAAATACAAAAGGCACAATGCCGACCTAAGTACAAGAAGACTGACTCTCCTTACTGTCTATGTTTTGCACCATTCCTGTGACACTAGTTAAAGATTCCGATGCTTCACTTCAGGTTTACTGTATCCCTTGTACCTTCGTATTGACGATGGAACACAGAAATTGCATCGTAATTAAATACTAAAGGCACAATACCGACTTAAGTACATGAAGACCGTCACTTCTTACTGACTATGATTTGAAGCATTCCTGTGACACTAGTTATAGATTCCGACGCTTCACTTCAGATTTACTGCATCCCTTGGACCTTCTTATATACGATGAAAACCAGAAATTGCGTAGAATTAAATACAAAAAGCACAATGCCGACATAAGTACAAAAATACTGTCTCTTCATACTGACTATGTTTTGAACCATTCCTGTGACACTAGTTATAGATTCCGATGCTTCACTTCAGGTTTACTGTATCCCTCTGACATTCTTATTGTCGATGAAACACATAATTTGCATCGGAATTAAATACAAAAGGCACAATGCCGACCTAAGTACAAGAAGACTGACTCTTCTTACTGTCTATGTTTTGAACCATTTCTGTGACACTAGTTATAGATTCCGATGCTTCACTTCAGGTTTACTGTATCCCTTGGACGTTCTTATTGACGATGAAACACAGAAATTGCATCGGAATTAAATACAAAAGGCACAATGCCGACTTAAGTACAAGAAGACTGATTCTTCCTACTGTCTAAGTTTTGAACCATTCCTGTGACACTAGTTATAGATTCCGATGCTTCACTTCAGGTTTACTGTATCCCTTGGACGTTCTCATTGACGATGAAACACAGAAATTGCATCGGAACTAAATACAAAAGGCACAATGCCGACTTAAGTACAAGAAGACTGATTCTTCCTACTGTCTAAGTTTTGAACCATTCCTGTGACACTAGTTATAGATTCCGATGCTTCACTTCAGGTTTATTGTATGAATTGGACCTTCGTATTTACGATGAAACCCAGAAATTGCATCGTAATTTAATACAAAAGGCACAATGCCCACTTAAGTACATGAAGACCGACACTTCTTACTGACTATGTTTTGAACCACTCCTGTGACACTAGTTATAAATTCCGAAGCTTCACTTCAGGTTTACTGTATCCCTTGGACCTTCTTATTGACGATGAAAAACAGAAATTGCATCGGAATTAAATACAAAAGGCACAATGCCTACTTAAGTACAAGTGACTGACTCTTCGTACTGCCTATGTTTTGAACCATTCCTGTGACACTAGTTATAGATTCCGATGCTTCACTTCAGGTTTACTGTATCCCTTGGACCTTCTTATTGACGATGAAACACAGAAATTGCATCGGAATTAAATACAAAAGGCACAATACCGACTTAAGTACATGAAGATAGACACTTCTTACTGACTATGATTTGAACCATTCCTGTGACACTAGTTATAGATTCCGATGCTTCACTTGAGGTTTACTGCATCCCTCGGACCTTCTTATTGACGATGAAACACAGAAATTGCGTCGGAATTAAATACAAAAGGCACAATGCCGACTTAAGTACAAAAAGACTGACTCTTCTTACTGACTATGTTTTGAAATATTCCTGTGACACTAGTTATAGATTCCGATGCTTCACTTCAGGTTTACTGTATCCCTCTGACCTTCTTATTGGCGATGAAACACATAATTTGCATCAAAGGCACAATGCCGACCTAAGTACAAGAAGACTGACTCTTCTTACTGTCTATGTTTCGAACTATTTCTGTGACACTAGTTATAGATTCCGATGCTTCACTTCAGGTTTATTGTATCCCTTGGACGTTCTTATTGACGATGAAACACAGAAATTGCGTCGGAATTAAATACAAAAGGCACAATGCCGACTTAAGTGCAAGAAGACTGACTCTTCCTACAGTCTAAGTTTTGAACCATTCCTGTGACACTAGTTATAGATTCCAATGCTTCACTTCAGGTTTATTGTATGAATTGGACCTTCGTATTGACGATGAAACACAGAAATTGCATCGTAATTAAATACAAAAGGCACAATGAAGACTTAAGTACATGAACACCGACACTTCTTACTGACTATGTTTTGGACCATTCCTGTTACACTAGTTATCGATTCCGATGCTTCACTCCAGGTTTACTGTATCCCTTGGACCTTCGTATTTACGATGAAACCCAGAAATTGCATCGTAATTTAATACAAAAGGCACAATGCCGACTCAAGTACATGAAGACCGACACTTCTTACCGACTATGTTTTGAACCATTCCTGTGACACTAGTTATAACTTTCGAAGCTTCACTTCAGGTTTACTGTATCCCTTGGACCTTCTTATTGACGATGAAACACATAATTTGCATCGGAATTAAATACAAAAGGCACAATGGCGACCTAAGTACAAGAAGACTGATTCTTCTTACTGTCTATGATTTGAACCATTTCTGTGACACTAGTTATAGATTCCGATGCTTCACTTCATGTTTACTGTATCCCTTGGACGTTCTTATTGACGATGAAACAGAGAAATGCATCGGAATTAAATACAACAGGCACAATGCCAACTTAAGTTCAAGAAGACTAACTCATCCTACTTCAGGTTTACTGTATCCCTCTGACCTTCTTATTGACGATGAAACACATAATTTGCATCGGAATTAAATACAAAAGGCACAATGCCGACCTAAGTACAAGAAGACTGATTCTTCTTACTGTCTATGATTTGAACCATTTCTGTGACACTAGTTATAGATTCCGATGCTTCACTTCAGGTTTACTGTATCCCTTGGACGTTCTTATTGACGATGAAACACAGAAATTGCATCGGAATTAAATACAAAAGGCACAATGCCAACTTAAGTTCAAGAAGACTGACTCTTCCTACTGTCTAAGTTTTGAACAATTGCTGTGACACTAGTTATAGATTCCGAAGCTTCACTTCAGGTTTACTGTATCCCTTGGACCTTCGTATTGACGATGAAACACAGAAATTGCATCGGAATTAAATACAAAAGGCACAATGTCGACTTAAGTACAAGAAGCCTGACTCTTCCTACTGTCTATGTTTTGAAACATTCCTGTGACACTAGTTATAGATTCCGATGCTTCACTTCAGCTTTACTGTATCCCTTGGACCTTCGTACGAACGATGAAACACAGAAATTGCATCGGAATTTAATACAAAAGGCACAATGCCGACTTAAGTACAAAATGACTGACTCTTCTTACTGACTATGTTTTGAACCATTCCTGTGACACTAGTTATAGATTCCGATGCTTCACTTCACGTTTATTGTATCCCTTGGACGTTCTTATTGACGATGAAACACAGAAATTGCGTCGGAATTAAATACAAAAGGCACAATGCCGATTAAGTACAAGAAGACTGACTCTTCCTACTGTCTAAGTTTTGAACCATTCCTGTGACACTAGTTATAGATTCCGATGCTTCACTTCAGGTTTACTGTATGAATTGGACATTCGTATTGACGATGAAACACAGAAATTGCATCGGAATTAAATACAAAAGGCACAATGCCGACTTAAGTACAAGTGACTGACTCTTCTTACTGCCTATGTTTTGAACCATTCCTGTGACACTAGTTATAGATTCCGATGCTTCACTTCAGGTTTACTGTATCCCTTGGACCTTCTTAATGACGATGAAACACAGAAATTGCATCGGAATTAAATACAAATGGCACAATACCGACTTAAGTACATGAAGACCGACACTTCTTACTGACTATGATTTGAACCATTCCTGTGACACTAGTTATAGATTCCGATACTTCACTTCAGGTTTACTGCATCCCTTGGACCTTCTTATTGACGATGAAACACAGAAATTGCGTCGGAATTAAATACAAAAGGCACTATGCCGACTTAAGTACAAAAAGACTGACTCTTCTACTGACTATGTTTTGAACCATTCCTGTGACACTAGTTATAGATTCCGATGCTTCACTTCAGGTTTACTGTATCCCTCTGACCTTCTTATTGACGATGAAACACATAATTTGCTTCGGAATTAAATACAAAAGGCACAATGCCGACCTAAGTACAAGAAGACTGACTCTTCTTACTGTCTATGTTTTGAACCATTTCTGTGACACTAGTTATAGATTCCGATGCTTCACTTCAGGTTTACTGTATCCGTTGGACGTTCTTATTGACGATGAAACACAGAAATTGCATCGGAATTAAATACAAAAGTCACAATGCCGACTTAAGTACAAGAAGACTGACTCTTCCTACTGTCTAAGCTTTGAACAATTGCTGTGACACTAGTTATAGATTCCGATGCTTCACTTCAGGTTTACTGCATCCCTTGGACCTTCGTATTGACGATGAAACACTGAAATTGCATCGGAATTAAATACAAAAGGCACAATGCCGACTTAAGTACAAGAAGACTGACTCTTCCTACTGTCTATGTTTTGAAACATTCCTGTGACACTAGTTAAAGATTCCGATGCTTCACTTCAGGTTTACTGTATCCCTTTTACATTCGTATTGACGATGGAACACAGAAATTGCATCGTAATTAAATACTAAAGGCACAATACCGACTTAAGTACATGAAGACCGTCACTTCTTACTGACTATGATTTGAACCATTCCTGTGACACTAGTTATAGATTCCGACGCTTCACTTCAGATTTACTGCATCCCTTGGACCTTCTTATATACGATGAAAACCAGAAATTGCGTCGGAATTAAATACAAAAGGCACAATGCCGACATAAGTACAAAAATACTGTCTCTTCATACTGACTATGTTTTGAACCATTCCTGTGACACTAGTTATAGATTCCGATGCTTCACTTCAGGTTTACTGTATCCCTCTGACATTCTTATTGTCGATGAAACACATAATTTGCATCGGAATTAAATACAAAAGGCACAATGCCGACCTAAGTACAAGAAGACTGACTCTTCTTACTGTCTATGTTTTGAACCATTTCTGTGACACTAGTTATAGATTCCGATGCTTCACTTCAGGTTTACTGTATCCCTTGGACGTTCTTATTGACGATGAAACACAGAAATTGCATCGGAATTAAATACAAAAGGCACAATGCCGACTTAAGTACAAGAAGACTGATTCTTCCTACTGTCTAAGTTTTGAACCATTCCTGTGACACTAGTTATAGATTCCGATGCTTCACATCAGGTTTATTGTATGAATTGGACCTTCGTATTGACGATGAAACACAGAAATTGCATCGTAATTAAATACAAAAGGCACAATGCCGACTTAAGTACATGAACACCGACACTTCTTACTGACTAAATTTTGAACCATTCCTGTGACACTAGTTATAGATTCCGATGCTTCACTCCAGGTTAACTGTATCCCTTGGACCTTTGTATTTACGATGAAACCCAGAAATTGCATCGTAATTTAATACAAAAGGCACAATGCCCACTTAAGTACATGAAGACCGATACTTCTTACTGACTATGTTTTGAACCACTCCTGTGACACTAGTTATAAATTCCGAAGCTTCACTTCAGGTTTACTGTATCCCTTGGACCTTCTTATTGACGATGAAAAACAGAAATTGCATCGGAATTAAATACAAAAGGCACAATGCCTACTTAAGTACAAGTGACTGACTCTTCGTACTGCCTATGTTTTGAACCATTCCTGTGACACTAGTTATAGATTCCGATGCTTCACTTCAGGTTTACTGTATCCCTTGGACCTTCTTATTGACGATGAAACACAGAAATTGCATCGGAATTAAATACAAAAGGCACAATACCGACTTAAGTACATGAAGACAGACACTTCTTACTGACTATGATTTGAACCATTCCTGTGACACTAGTTATAGATTCCGATGCTTCACTTGAGGTTTACTGCATCCCTCAGACCTTCTTATTGACGATGAAACACAGAAATTGCGTCGGAATTAAATACAAAAGGCACAATGCCGACTTAAGTACAAAAAGACTGACTCTTCTTACTAACTATAATTTGAAATATTCCTGTGACACTAGTTATAGATTCCGATGCTTCACTTCAGGTTTACTGTATCCCTTGGACGTTCTTATTGACGATGAAACACAGAAATTGCATCGGAATTAAATACAAAAGGCACAATGCCGACTTAAGTACAAGAAGACTGACTCTTCCTACTGTCTATGTTTTGAACCAATCCTGTGACACTATTTATAGATTCCGATGCTTCACTTCAGGTTTACTGTATCCCTTCGGTCCTTCTTATTGACGATGAAACACAGAAATTGCATCGTAATTAAATACAAACGGCACAATGCCGACTTAAGTACATGAAGACCGACACTTCTTCCTGACTATGTTTTGAACCATTCCTGTGACACTAGTTATAGATTCCGATGCTTCACTTCAGGTTTACTGTATGCCTTGGACCTTCTTATTGACGATGAAACACAGAAATTGCATCGGAATTAAATACAAAATGCACAATGCCGACTTAAGTACTAAATGACTGACTCTTCTTACTGATTATGTTTTGAACCATTCCTGTGACACTAGTTATAGATTCCTATGCTTCACTTCAGGTTTATTGTATCCCTTGGACGTTCTTATTGACGATGAAACACAGAAATTGCGTCGGAATTAAATACAAAAGGCACAATGCCGACTTAAGTGCAAGAAGACTGACTCTTCCTACTGTCTATGTTTTGAACCATTCCTGTGACACTAGTTATAGATTCCGATGCTTCACTTCAGGTTTATTGTATGAATTGGACCTTCGTATTGACGATGAAACACAGAAATTGCATCGTAATTAAACACAAAAGGCACAATGCCGACTTAAGTACATGAGCACCGACACTTCTTACTGACTATGTTTTGGACCATTCCTGCGACACTAGTTATAGATTCCGATGCTTCACTCCTGGTTTACTGTATCCCTTGGACCTTCGTATTTACGATGAAACCCAGAAATTGCATCGTAATTTAATACAAAAGGCACAATGCCGACTTAAGTACATGAAGACAGGCACTTCTTACTGACTATGTTTTGAACCATTCCTGTGACACTAGTTATAAATTCCGAAGCTTCACTTCAGGTTTACTGTATCCCTTGGACCTTCTTATTGACGATGAAACACAGAAATTGCATCGGAATTAAATACAAAAGGCACAATGCCGACTTAAGTACAAGTGACTGACTCTTCTTACTGCCTATGTTTTGAACCATTCCTGTGACACTAGTTATAGATTCCGATGCTTCACTTCAGGGTTACTGTATCCTTTGGACCTTCTTATTGACGATGAAACACAGAAATTGCATCGGAATTAAATACAAAAGGCACAATACCGACTTCAGTACATGAAGACCGACACTTCTTACTGACTATGATTAGAACCATTCCTGTGACACTAGTTATAGATTCCGATGCTTCACTTGAGGTTTACTGCATCCCTCGGACCTTCTTATTGACAATGAAACACAGAAATTGCGTCGGAATTAAATACAAAAGGCACAATGCCGACTTAAGTACAAAAAGACTGACTCTTCTTACTGACTATGTTTTGAACCATTCCTATGACACTAGTTATAGATTCCGATGTTTCACTTCAGGTTTAATGTATCCCTCTGACCTTCTTATTGACGATGAAACACATAATTTGCATCGGAATTAAATACAAAAGGCACAATGCCGACCTAAGTACAAGAAGACTGACTCTTCTTACTGTCTATGTTTTGAACCATTTCTGTGACACTAGTTATAGATTCCGATGCTTCACTTCAGGTTTACTGTATCCCTTGGACGTTCTTATTGACGATGAAACACCGAAATTGCATTGGAATTAAATACAAACGGCACAATGCCGACTTAAGTACAAGAAGACTGACTCTTCCTACAGTCTAAGATTTGAACAATTGCTGTGACACTAGTTATAGATTCCGATGCTTCACTTCAGGTTTACTGTATCCCTTGGACCTTCGCATTGACGATGAAACACTGAAATTGCATCGCAATTAAATACAAAAGGCACAATGCCGACTTAAGTACAAGAAGACTAACTCTTCCTACTGTCTATGTTTTGAAACATTCCTGTGACACTAGTTATAGATTCCGATGCTTCACTTCAGCTTTACTGTATGCCTTGGAGCTTCTTATTGACGATGAAACACAGAAATTGCATCGGAATGAAATACAAAAGGCACAATGCCGACTTAAGTACAAAATGACTGACTCTTCTTACTGACTATGTTTTGAACCATTCCTGTGACACTAGTTATAGATTCCGATGCTTCACTTCAGGTTTATTGTATCCCTTGGACGTTCTTATTTACGATGAAACACAGAAATTGCGTCGGAATTAAATACAAAAGGCACAATGCCGACTTAAGTACAAGAAGACTGACTCTTCCTACTGTCTAACTTTTGAACCATTCCTGTGACACTAGTTATAGATTCCGATGCTTCACTTCAGGTTTACTGTATCAATTGGACCTTCGTATTGACGATGAAACACAGAAATTGCATCGTAATTAAATACAAAAGGCACAATGCCGACTTAAGTACATGATTACCGACACTTCTTACTGACTATGTTTTAAACCATTCCTATGACACTAGTTATAGATTCCGATGCTTCACTCCAGGTTTACTGTATCCCTTGGACGTTCTTATTGACGATGAAACACAGAAATTGCATCGGAATTAAATACAAAAGGCACAATGCCGACATAAATACAGGAAGACTGACTCTTCCTACTTTCTAAGCTTTGAACCATTCCTGTGACTCTAGTTACAGTTTCCGATGCTTCACTTCAGGGTTACTGTATCCCTTGGACCTTCGTATTGATGATGAAACACAGAACTTGCATCGGAATTGAATACAAAAGGCACAATGCCGACTTAAGTACATGAAGAACGACACTTCTTAGTGTCTATGTTTTGAACCATTCCTGTGACACTAGTTATAGATTCCGATGCTTCACTTCAGGTTTACTGTATCCCTTGTACATTCGTATTGACGATGGAACACAGAAATTGCATCGTAATTAAATACAAAAGGCACAATGCCGACTTATGTACATGAATACCGACACTTCTTATTTACTATGTTTTGAACCATTCCTGTGACACTAGTTATAAAATCCGAAGCTTCACTTCAGGTTTACTGTATCCCTTGGACCTTCTTATTGACGATGAAACTCAGACATTGTATCGGAATTAAATACAAACGGCACAATGCCGACTTAAGTACAAAAAGACTGACTCTACTTACTGACTATGTTTTGAACCATTCCTGTGACACTAGTTATAGATTCCGATGCTTCACTTCAGGTTTACTGTATCCCTTGGACCTTCGTATTGACGATGAAACACAGAAATTGCATCGGAATTAAATACAAAAGGCACAATGCCGACTTAAGTACAAGAAGACTGACTCTTCATACTGTCTATGTTTTGAAACATTCCTGTGATACTAGTTATAGATTCCGATGCTTCACTTCAGCTTTACTGTATCCCTTGGACCTTCGTATTGACGATGAAACACAGAAATTGCATCGTAATTAAATACAAAAGGCACAATGCCGACTTAAGTACACGAAGACCGACACTTCTTCCTGACTATGTTTTGAACCATTCCTGTGACACTAGTTATAGATCCCGATGCTTCACTTCAGGTTTACTTTATGCCTTGGACCTTCTTATTGACGATGAAACACAGAAATTGCATCGGAATTAAATACAAAAGGCACAATGACGACTTAAGTACAAAAGACTGACTCTTCTTACTGACTATGTTTGAACCATTCCTGTGACACTAGTTATAGATTCCGATGCTTCACATCAGGTTTACTGTATCCCTTGGACGTTCTTATTAACGATGAAACACAGAAATTGCGTCGGAATTAAATACAAAACGCACAATGCCGACTTAAGTACAAGAAGACTGACTCTTCCTATTGTCTAAGTTTTGAACCATTCCTGTGACACTAGTTTCGGATTCCGATGCTTCACTTCAGGTTTACTGTATTCCTTGGACCTTCGTATTGACGATGAAACACAGAAATTGCATCGGAATTAAATACAAAAGGCACAATGCCGACTTAAGTACAAGAAGACTGACTCTTCTTACTGTCTATGTTTTGAACCAATCCTGTGACACTAGTTATAGATCCCGATGTTTCACTTCATGTTTGCTGCATCCCTTGGAACTTCTTACTGACTATGAAACACAGAAATTGCGTCGGAATTAAATACAAAAGGCACAATGCCGACTTAAGTACAAGAAGACTGACTCTTACTACTGTCTAAGTTTTGAACCATTCCTGTGACACTAGTTATAGATTCCGATGCTTCACTGCAGGTTTACTGTATCAACAGGACCTTCGTATTGACGATGAAACACAGAAACTGCATCGTAATTAAATACAAAAGGCACAATGGCGACTTAAGTACAAAAAGACTGACTCTTCTTACTGACTATGTTTTGAACCATTCCTATGACACTAGTTATAGATTCCGATGTTTCACTTCAGGTTTAATGTATCCCTCTGACCTTCTTATTGACGATGAAACACATAATTTGCATCGGAATTAAATACAAAAGGCACAATGCCGACCTATGTACAAGATGACTGACTCTTCTTACTGTCTATGTTTTGAACCATTTCTGTGACACTAGTTATAGATTCCGATGCTTCACTTCAGCTTTACTGTATGCCTTGGAGCTTCTTATTGACGATGAAACACAGAAATTTCATCGGAATGAAATACAAAAGGCACAATGCCGACTTAAGTACAAAATGACTGACTCTTCTTACTGACTATGTTTTGAACAATTCCTGTGACACTAGTTATAGATTCCGATGCTTCACTTCAGGTTTATTGTATCCCTTGGACGTTCTTATTGACGATGAAACACAGAAATTGCGTCGGAATTAAATCCAAAAGGCACAATGCCGACTTAAGTACAAGAAGACTGACTCTTCCTACTGTCTAACTTTTGAACCATTCCTGTGACACTAGTTATAGATTCCGATGCTTCACTTCAGGTTTACTGTATCAATTGGACCTTCGTATTGACGATGAAACACAGAAATTGCATCGTAATTAAATACAAATGGCAAAATGCCGACTTAAGTACATGATTACCGACACTTCTTACTGACTATGTTTTAAACCATTCCTGTGACACTAGTTATAGATTCCGATGCTTCAGTCCAGGTTTACTGTATCTCTTGGACGTTCTTATTGACGATGAAACACAGAAATTGCATCGGAATTAAACACAAAAGGCACAATACCGACTTAAGTACATGAAGACCGACACTTCTTACTGACTATGATTTGAACCATTCCTGTGACACTAGTTATAGATTCCGATGCTTCACTTGAGGTTTACTGCATCCCTCGGACGTTCTTATTGACGATGAAACACAGAAATTGCGTCGGAATTAAATACAAAAGGCACAATGCCGACTTAAGTACAAAAAGACTGACTCTTCTTACTGACTATGTTTTGAACCATTCCTGTGTCACTAGTTATAGATTCCGATGCTTCACTTCAGGTTTACTGTATCCCTCTGACCTTCTTATTGACGATGAAACACATAATTTGCATCGGAATTAAATACAAAAGGCACAATTCCGACCTAAGTAAAAGAAGACTGACTCTTCTTACTGTCTATGTTTTGAACCATTTCTGTGACACTAGTTGTAGATTCCGATGCTTCACTTCAGGTTAACTGTATCCCTTGGACGTTCTTATTGACGATGAAAAACAGAAATTGCATCGGAATTAAATACAAAAGGCACAATGCCCACTTAGGTACAAGAAGACTGACTCTTCCTACTGTCTAAGTTTTGAACAATTGCTGTGACACTAGTTATAGATTCCGATGCTTCACTTCAGGTTTACTGCATCCCTTGGACGTTCGTATTGACGATGAAACACTGAAATTGCATCGGAAGTAAATACAAAAGGCACAATGCCGCCTTAAGTACAAGAAGACTGACTCTTCCTACTGTCTATGTTTTGAAACATTCCTGTGACACTAGTTATAGATTCCGATGCTTCACTTCAGCTTAACTGTATGCCTTGGACCTTCTTATTGACGATGAAACACAGAAATTGCATCGGAATGAAATACAAAATTCTCAATGCCGACTTAAGTACAAAATGACTGACTCTTCTTACTGACTATGTTTTGAACCATTCCTGTGACACTAGTTATAGATTCCGATGCTTCACTTCAGGTTTATTGTATCCCTTGGACGTTCCTATTGACGATGAAACACAGAAATTGCGTCGGAATTAAATACAAAAGGCACAATGCCGACTTAAGTACAAGAAGACTGACTCTTCCTACTGTCTAAGTTTTTAACCATTCCTGTGACACTAGTTATAGATTCCGATGCTTCACTGCAGGTTTACTGTATCAACAGGACCTTCGTATTGACGATGAAACACAGAAACTGCATCGTAATTAAATACAAAAGGCCCAATGCCGACTTAAGTACATGATTACCGACACTTCTTACTGACTATGTTTTGAACCATTCCTGTGACACTAGTTATAGATTCCGATGCTTCACTTCAGGGTTACTGTATCCCTTGGACCTTCGTATTGATGATGAAACACAGAACTTGCATTGGAATTGAATACAAAAGGCACAATGCCGACTTAAGTACATGAAGAACGACACTTCTTAGTGTCTATGTTTTGAACCATTCCTGTGACACTAGTTATAGATTCCGATGCTTCACTTCAGGTTTACTGTATCCCTTGTACATTCGTATTGACGATGGAACACAGATATTGCATCGTAATTAAATACAAAAGGCACAATGCCAACTTAAGTACATGAATACCGACACTTCTTATTTACTATGTTTTGAACCATTCCTGTGACACTAGTTATAAAATCCGAAGCTTCACTTCAGGTTTACTGTATCCCTTGGACCTTCTTATTGACGATGAAACTCAGAAATTGCATCGGAATTAAATACAATAGGCACAATGCCGACTTAAGTACAAAAAGACTGACTCTACTTACTGACTATGTTTTGAACCATTCCTGTGACACTAGTTATAGATTCCGATGCTTCACTTCAGGTTTACTGTATCCCTTGGACCTTCGTATTGACGATGAAACACAGAAATTGCATCGGAATTAAATACAATAGGCACAATGCCGACTTAAGTACAAGAAGACTGACTCTTCATACTGTCTATGTTTTGAAACATTCCTGTGATACTAGTTATAGATTCCGATGCTTCACTTCAGCTTTACTGTATCCCTTGGACGTTCTTATTGACGATGAAACACAGAAATTGCGTCGGAATTAAATCCAAAAGGCACAATGCCGACTTAAGTACAAGAAGACTGACTCTTCCTACTGTCTAACTTTTGAACCATTCCTGTGACACTAGTTATAGATTCCGATGCTTCACTTCAGGTTTACTGTATCAATTGGACCTTCGTATTGACGATGAAACACAGAAATTGCATCGTAATTAAGTACAAAAGGCAAAATGCCGACTTAAGTACATGATTACCGACACTTCTTACTGACTATGTTTTAAACCATTCCTGTGACACTAGTTATGGATTCCGATGCTTCAGTCCAGGTTTACTGTATCTCTTGGACGTTCTTATTGACGATGAAACACAGAAAATGCATCGGAATTAAACACAAAAGGCACAATACCGACTTAAGTACATGAAGACCGACACTTCTTACTGACTATGATTTGAACCATTCCTGTGACACTAGTTATAGATTCCGATGCTTCACTTGAGGTTTACTGCATCCCTCGGACGTTCTTATTGACGATGAAACACAGAAATTGCGTCGGAATTAAATACAAAAGGCACAATGCCGACTTAAGTACAAAAAGACTGACTCTTCTTACTGACTATGTTTTGAACCATTCCTGTGTCACTAGTTATAGATTCCGATGCTTCACTTCAGGTTTACTGTATCCCTCTGACCTTCTTATTGACGATGAAACACATAATTTGCATCGGAATTAAATACAAAAGTCACAATTCCGACCTAAGTAAAAGAAGACTGACTCTTCTTACTGTCTATGTTTTGAACCATTTCTGTGACACTAGTTGTAGATTCCGATGCTTCACTTCAGGTTTACTGTATCCCTTGGACGTTCTTATTGACGATGAAAAACAGAAATTGCATCGGAATTAAATACAAAAGACACAATGCCGACTTAGGTACAAGAAGACTGACTCTTCCTACTGTGTAAGTTTTGAACAATTGCTGTGACACTAGTTATAGATTCCGATGCTTCACTTCAGGTTTACTGCATCCCTTGGACGTTCGTATTGACGATGAAACACTGAAATTGCATCGGAATGAAATACAAAATTCTCAATGCCGACTTAAGTACAAAATGACTGACTCTTCTTACTGACTATGTTTTGAACCATTCCTGTGACACTAGTTATAGATTCCGATGCTTCACTTCAGGTTTATTGTATCCCTTGGACGTTCCTATTGACGATTAAACACAGAAATTGCGTCGGAATTAAATACAAAAGGCACAATGCCGACTTAAGTACAAGAAGACTGACTCTTCCTACTGTCTAAGCTTTGAACCATTCCTGTGACACTAGTTATAGATTCCGATGCTTCACTGCAGGTTTACTGTATCAACAGGACCTTCGTATTGACGATGAAACACAGAAACTGCATCGTATTTAAATACAAAAGGCACAATGCCGACTTAAGTACATGATTACCGACACTTCTTACTGACTATGTTTTGAACCATTCCTGTGACACTAGTTATAGATTCCGATGCTTCAGTCCAGGTTTACTGTATCCCTTGGACGTTCTTATTGACGATGAAACACAGAAATTGCATCGGAATTAAATACAAAAGGCACAATGCCGACATAAATACAGGAAGACTGACTCTTCCTACTTTCTAAGTTTTGAACCATTCCTGTGACTCTAGTTACAGTTTCCGATGCTTCACTTCAGGGTTACTGTATCCCTTGGACCTTCGTATTGATGTTGAAACACAGAACTTGCATCGGAATTGAATACAAAAGGCACAATGCCGACTTAAGTACATGAAGAACGACACTTCTTAGTGTCTATGTTTTGAACCATTCCTGTGACACTAGTTATAGATTCCGATGCTTCACTTCAGGTTTACTGTATCCCTTGTACATTCGTATTGACGATGGAACACAGAAATTGCATCGTAATTAAATACAAAAGGCACAATGCCGACTTAAGTACATGAATACCGACACTTCTTATTTACTATGTTTTGAACCATTCCTGTGACACTAGTTATAAAATCCGAAGCTTCACTTCAGGTTTACTGTATCCCTTGGACCTTCTTATTGACGATGAAACTCAGAAATTGCATCGGAATTAAATACAAACGGCACAATGCCGACTTAAGTACAAAAAGACTGACTCTACTTACTGACTATGTTTTGAACCATTCCTGTGACACTAGTTATAGAATCCGATGCTTCACTTCAGGTTTACTGTATCCCTTGGACCTTCGTATTGACGATGAAACACAGAAATTGCATCGGAATTAAATACAAAAGGCACAATGCCGACTTAAGTACAAGAAGACTGACTCTTCATACTGTCTATGTTTTGAAACATTCCTGTGATACTAGTTATAGATTCCGATGCTTCACTTCAGCTTTACTGTATCCCTTGGACCTTCGTATTGACGATGAAACACAGAAATTGCATCGTAATTAAATACAAGAGGCACAATGCCGACTTAAGTACACGAAGACCGACACTTCTTCCTGACTATGTTTTGAACCATTCCTGTGACACTAGTTATAGATTCCGATGCTTCACTTCAGGTTTACTTTATGCCTTGGACCTTCTTATTGACGATGAAACACAGAAATTGCATCGGAATTAAATACAAAAGGCACAACGACGACTTAAGTACAAAAGACTGACTCTTCTTACTGACTATGTTTTGAACCATTCCTGTGACACTAGTTATAGATTCCGATGCTTCACATCAGGTTTACTGTATCCCTTGGACGTTCTTATTAACGATGAAACACAGAAATTGCGTCGGAATTAAATACAAAACGCACAATGCCGACTTAAGTACAAGAGGACTGACTCTTCCTACTGTCTAAGTTTGATCCATTCCTGTGACACTAGTTTCGGATTCCGATGCTTCACTTCAGGTTTACTGTATTCCTTGGACCTTCGTATTGACGATGAAACACAGAAATTGCATCGGAATTAAATACAAAGGGCACAATGCCGACTTAAGTACAAGAAGACTGACTCTTCTTACTGTCTATGTTTTGAACCAATCCTGTGACACTAGTTATAGATCCCGATGTTTCACTTCATGTTTACTGCATCCCTTGGAACTTCTTATTGACGATGAAACACAGAAATTGCATCGAAATTAAATACAAAAGGCACAATACCGACTTAAGTACAAAAAGACTGACTCATCTTACTGACTATGTTTTGAACCATTCCTGTGACACTAGTTATAGATTCCGATGCTTCACTTCAGGTTTACTGCATCCCTCTGACCTTCTTGTTGACGATGAAACACAGATATTGCATCGGAATTAAATCCAAAAGGCACAATGCCTACTTATGTACAAGATGACTAACTCTTCTTACTGACTATGTTCTGAACCATTCCTGTGACACTAGTTATAGATTCTGATGCTTCATTTCAGGTTTACTGTATCCCTCTGACCTTCTTATTGACGATGAAACACTGAAATTGCATCGGAATTAAATAGAAAAGACACAATGCCGTCGTAAGTACAAGACGACTGACTCTTCTTACAGCCTATGTTTTTAATCATTCCTGTGACACTAGTTATAGATTCCGATGTTTGACTTCAGTTTTACTGTATCCCTTGGACCTTCGTATTGACGATGAAACACAGAAATTGCATCGGAATTAAATACAAAAGGCAGAATGCCGACTTAAGAACAAGGTTCTGACTCTTCTTACTGACTATGTTTTGAACCATTCCTGTGACACTAGTTATAGATTCCGATGCTTCACTTCAGGTTTACTGTATCCTTTGGACGTTCTTATTAACGATGAAACACAGAATTTGCATCGGAATTAAACACAAAAGGCACAATGCCGACTTAAGTATAAGAAGACTGAGTCTTCCTACTGTCTCAGTTTTGAACCATTCCTGTGACACTAGTTATAGATTCGGATGCTTAACTTCAGGTTCACTGTATCCCTTGGACCTTCTTATTGACGATGAAACCCAGAAATTGCATCGGAATTAAATACAAAAGGCACAATGCCGACCTAAGTAAAGAGACTGACTCTTCTTACTGACTATGTTTTGAACCATTCCTGTGACACTAGTTATAGATTCCGATGCTTCACTTCAGGTTTACTGTATCCCTTGAACGTTCATATTGACGATGAAACACAGAAATAGCATCGGAATTAAATACAAAATGCACAATGCCGACTTAAGTACATGAAGAACGACACTTCATACTGTCTACGTATTGAAGCATTCCTGTGACACTAGATATAGATTCCGATGCTTTACTTCACGTTTACTGTATCCCTTGGACCTTCGTATTGACGATGGAACACAGAAATGTCATCGTAATTAAATACAAAAGGCACAATGCCGACTTAAGTACATGAAGGCCGACACTTCTTACTGACTATGTTTTGAACCATTCCTGTGACACTAGTTATAGATTCAGATGCTTCACTTCAGGTTTACTGTATCCCTTGGACCTTCGTATTTACGATGAAACACAGAAATTTCATCGTAATTAAATACAAAAGGCACAATGCCGACTTAAGTACATGAAGACCGACACTTCTTACTGACTATGTTTTGAACCATTCCTGTGACACTAGTTATAGATTCGGAAGCTTCACTTCAGGTTTACTGTATCGCTTGGACCTTCTTATTGACGATGAAACACAGAAATTGCATCGGAATTAAATACAAAAGGCACAATGCCGACTTAAGTACAAAAAGACTGACTCTTCTTACTGACTATGTTTTGAACCATTCCTATGACACTACTTATAGATTCAGATGCTTCACTTCAGGTTTACTGTATCTCTTGGACCTTCTTATTCACGATGAAACACAGAAATTGCTTCGGAATTAAATACAAAAGGCACAATGCCGACTTAAGTACAAGATGACTGACTCTTGTTACTGTCTAAGTTTTGAACCATTCCTGTGACACTCGTTATAGATTCCGACGCTTCACTTCAGGTTTACTGTACCCTTGGACCTTCGTATTTACGATGAAACACATTAATTGCATCGTAATTAAATACAAAAGGCACAATGCCGACTTAAGTACATGAAGACCGACACGTCTTACTGACTATGTTTTGAACCATTCCTGAGACACTAGTTATAGATTCCGATGCTTCACTTCAGGTTTACTGTTTCCCTTGGACCTTCTTATTGACGATGAAACACAGAAATTGCATCGGAATTAAATACAAAAGGCACAATGCCTCTTAAGTACAAGAAGACTGACTCATCCTACTGTCTAAGTTGTGAACCATTCCTGTGACACTAGTTACAGATTCCGATGCTTCACTTCACGTTTACTGTATCCCTTGGACCTTCGTATTGACGATGAAACACAGAAATTGCATCGAAATTAAATACAAAAGGCACAATGCCGACATAAGTACATGCAGACCGACACTTCTTACTGACTATGTTTTGAACCATTCCTGTGACACTAGTTATAGATTCCGATGCTTCACTTCAGGTTTACTGTATCCCTTGGACCTTCTTATTGACGATGAAACCCAGAAATTGCATCGGAATTAAATACAAAAGGCACAATGCCGACCTAAGTAAAGAGACTGACTCTTCTTACTGACTATGTTTTGAACCATTCCTGTGACACTAGTTATAGATTCCGATGCTTCACTTCAGGTTTACTGTATCCCTTGAACGTTCATATTGACGATGAAACACAGAAATAGCATCGGAATTAAATACAAAATGCACAATACCGACTTAACTACATGAAGACCGACACTTCTTACTGACTATGATTTGAACCATTACTGTGACACTAGTTATAGATTCCGATGCTTCACTTCAGGATTACTGTATCCCTTGGATCTTCTTATTGACGATGAAACCCAGAAATTGCATCGGAATTAAATACAAAAGGCACAATGCCGACTTAAGTACAAGAAAACTGACACTTCATACTGACTATGTTTTGAACCATTCCTGTGACACTAGTTATAGATTCCGATGCTTCAGTTCAGGTTTACTGTATCCCTTGGACCTTCTTATTGACGATGAAACCCAGAAATTACATCGGAATAAAATAGAAAAGCACAATGCCGACTTAAGTACATGAAGACCGACACTTCTTACTGACTATGTTTTGAACCATTCCTGTGACACTAGTTATAGATTCGGAAGCTTCACTTCAGGTTTACTGTATCGCTTGGACCTTCTTATTGACGATGAAACACAGAAATTGCATCGGAATTAAATACAAAAGGCACAATGCCGACTTAAGTACAAAAAGACTGACTCTTCTTACTGACTATGTTTGAACCATTCCTATGACACTACTTATAGATTCAGATGCTTCACTTCAGGTTTACTGTATCTCTTGGACCTTCTTATTCACGATGAAACACAGAAATTGCTTCGGAATTAAATACAAAAGGCACAATGCCGACTTAAGTACAAGATGACTGACTCTTGTTACTGTCTAAGTTTTGAACCATTCCTGTGACACTCGTTATAGATTCCGACGCTTCACTTCAGGTTTACTGTACCCTTGGACCTTCGTATTTACGATGAAACACATTAATTGCATCGTAATTAAATACAAAAGGCACAATGCCGACTTAAGTACATGAAGACCGACACTTCTTACTGACTATGTTTTGAACCATTCCTGAGACACTAGTTATAGATTCCGATGCTTCACTTCAGGTTTACTGTTTCCCTTGGACCTTCTTATTGACGATGAAACACAGAAATTGCATCGGAATTAAATACAAAAGGCACAATGCCTCTTAAGTACAAGAAGACTGACTCATCCTACTGTCTAAGTTGTGAACCATTCCTGTGACACTAGTTACAGATTCCGATGCTTCACTTCACGTTTACTGTATCCCTTGGACCTTCGTATTGACGATGAAACACAGAAATTGCATCGGAATTAAATACAAAAGGCACAATGCCGACTTAAGTACATGCAGACCGACACTTCTTACTGACTATGTTTTGAACCATTCCTGTGACACTAGTTATAGATTCCGATGCTTCACTTCAGGTTTACTGTATCCCTTGGACCTTCTTATTGACGATGAATCCCGGAAATTGCACCGGAATTAAATAAAAAAGCACAATGCCGACTTAAGTACAGGAGTCTGACTCATCTTACTGACTATGTTTTGAACCATTCCTGTGACACTAGTTATAAATTCCGATGCTTCACGTCAGGTTTACTGCATCCCTCTGACCTTGTTGACGATGAAACACAGATATTGCATCGGAATTAAATCCAAAAGGCATAATGCCTACTTAAGTACAAGAAGACTGACTCTTCTTACTGACTATGTTTTGAACCATTCCTGTGACACTAGTTATAGATTCTGATGCTTCACTTCAGGTTTACTGTATCCCTCTGACCTTCTTATTGACGATGAAACACTGAAATTGCATCGGAATTAAATAGAAAAGTCACAATGCCGTCGTAAGTACAAGAAGACTGACTCTTCTTACAGCATATGTTTTTAACCATTCCTGTGACACTAGTTATAGATTCCAGTGTTTGACTTCAGTTTTACTGTATCCCTTGGACCTTCGTATTGACGATGAAACACAGAAATTGCATCGGAATTAAATACAAAAGGCACTATGCCGACTTAAGTACAAGGGACTGACTCTTCTTACTGACTATGTTTTGAACCATTCCTGTGACACTAGTTATAGATTCCGATGCTTCACCACAGGTTTACTGTATCCCTTGGACGTTCTTATTAAGGATGAAACACAGAATTTGCATCGGAATTAAATACAAAATGCACAATGCCGACTTAAGTATAAGAAGACTGAGTCTTCCTACTGTCTAAGTTTGAACCATTCCTGTGACACTAGTTATAGATTCCGATGCTTCACTTCAGGTTTACTGTATCCCTTGGACCTTCGTATTGACGATAAAACACAGAAATTGCATCGGAATTAAATACCAAAGGCACAATACCGACTTAACTACATGAAGACCGACACTTCTTACTGACTATGATTTGAACCATTACTGTGACACTAGTTATAGATTCCGATGCTTCACTTCAGGATTACTGTATCCCTTGGATCTTCTTATTGACGATGAAACCCAGAAATTGCATCGGAATTAAATACAAAAGGCACAATGCCGACTTAAGTACAAGAAAACTGACACTTCATACTGACTATGTTTTGAACCATTCCTGTGACACTAGTTATAGATTCCGATGCTTCAGTTCAGGTTTACTGTATCCCTTGGACCTTCTTATTGACGATGAAACCCAGAAATTACATCGGAATAAAATAGAAAAGCACAATGCCGACTTAAGTACAAGAGACTGACTCTTCTTACTGACTATGTTTTGAACCATTTCTGTGACACTAGTTATAGATTCCGATGCTTCACTCCAGGTTTACTGTATCCCTTGGACCTTCTTATTGACAATGAAACACAGAAATTGCATCGGAATTAAATACAAAAGTCACAATGCCGACTTAAGTAAAGAGACTGATTCTTCTAACTGACTATGGTTTGAACCATTCCTGTGACACTAGTTATAGATTCCGATGCTTCACTTCAGGTTTACTGTATCCCTTGAACGTTCTTATTGACGATGAAACACAGAAATAGCATCGGAATTAAATACAAAATGCACAATGCCGACTTAAGTACATGAAGAACGACACTTCTTACTGTCTATGTATTGAATCATTCCTGTGACACTAGTTATAGATTCCGATGCTTTACTTCACGTTTACTGTATCCCTTGGACCTTCGTATTGACGATGGAACACAGAAATTGCATCGTAATTAAATACAAAAGGCACAATGCCGACTTAAGTACATTAAGACCTACATTTCTTACTGACTATGTTTTGAACCATTCCTGTGACACTAGCTATAGATTCCGATGCTGCACTTCAGGTTTACTGTATCCCTTGGGCCTTCGTATTTACGATGAAACACAGAAATTTCATCGTAATTAAATACAAAAGGCACAATGCCGACTTAAGTACATGAAGACCGACACTTCTTACTGACTATGTTTTGAACCATTCCTGTGACACTAGTTATAGATTCCGAAGCTTCACTTAAGGTTTACTGTATCCCTTGGACCTTCTTATTGACGATGAAACACAGAAATTGCATCGGAATTAAATACAAAAAGCACAATGCCGACTTAAGTACAAAAAGACTGACTCTTCTTACTGACTATGTTTTGAACCATTCCTGTGACACTAGTTATAGATTCCGATGCTTCACTTCAGGTTTACTGTATCTCTTGGACCTTCTTATTGACGGTGAAACACAGAAATTGCATCGGAATTAAATACAAAAGGCACAATGCCGACTTAAGTACAAGATGACTGACTCTTCCTACTGTCTAAGTTTTGAACCATTCCTGTGACACTCGTTATAGATTCAGACGCTTCACTTCAGGTTTACTGTATCCCTTGGACCTTGGTATTTACGATGAAACACATTAATTGCATCGTAATTAAATACAAAAGGCACAATTCCGACATAAGTACATGAAGACCGACACTTCTTACTGACTATGTTTTGAACCATTCCTGAGACACTAGTTATAGATTACGATGCTTCACTTCAGGTTTACTGTTTCCCTTGGACCTTCTTATTGACGATGAAACACAGAAATTGCATCGGAATTAAATACAAAAGGCACAATGCCGACTTAAGTACAAAAAGACTGACTCTTCTTACTGACTATGTTTGAACCATTCCTGTGACACTAGTTATAGATTCCGATGCTTCACTTCAGGTTTACTGTATCCCTTGCCATTCCTATTGACGATGAAACCCAGAGATTGCATCGGAATTAAATACAAAAGGCACAATGCCGACTTAAGTACAAGAAGACTGACTCGTCTTACTGACTAAGTTTTGAACCATTCCTGAGACACTAGTTATAGATTCCGATGCTTCACTTCAGGTTTACTGTTTCCCTTGGACCTTCTTATTGACGATGAAACCCAGAAATTGCATCGGAATTAAATACCAAAGGCACAATGCCTCTTAAGTACAAGAAGACTGACTCTTCCTACTATCTAAGTTGTGAACCATTCCTGTGACACTAGATACAGATTCCGGTGCTTCACTTCCGGTTTACTGTATCCCTTGGACCTTCGTATTGACGATGAAACACAGAAATTGCATCGGAATTAAATACAAAAGGCATAATGCCGACTTAAGTACATGCAGAACGACACTTCTTACAGACTATGTTTTGAACCATTCCTGTGACACTAGTTATAGATTCCGATGCTTCACTTCAGGTTTACTGTATCCCTTGGACCTTCTTATTGACGATGAAACCCAGAAATTGCATCGGAATTAAATACAAAAGCACAATGCCGACTTAAGTACAAGAGAGTGACTCATCTTACTGACTATGTTTCGAACCATTCCTGAGACACTAGTTATAGATTCCAATGCTTCACTTCAGGTTTTCTGCATCCCTCTGACCTTCTTGTTGACGATGAAACACAGATATTGCATCGGAATTAAATCTAAAAGGCACAATGCCTACTTAAGTACAAGAAGACTGACTCTTCTTACTGACTATGTTTTGAACCATTCCTGTGACACTAGTTATTGATTCTGATGCTTCACGTCATGTTTACTGTATCCCTCTGACCTTCTTATTGACGATAAAACACTGAAATTGCATCGGAATTAAATAGAAAAGGCACAATGATGTCGTAAGTACAAGAAGACTGACTCTTCTTACAGCCTATGTTTTTAACCATTCCTGTGACACTAGTTATAGATTCCGATGTTTGAGTTTAGTTTTACTGTATCCCTTGGACCTTCGTATTGACGATGAAACACAGAAATTGCATCGGAATTACATACAAAAGGCACAATGCCGACTTAAGTACAAGGGACTGACTCTTCTTCCTGACTATGTATTGAACCATTCCTGTGACACTAGTTATAGATTCCGATGCTTCACTTCAGGTTTACTGTATCCCTTGGACGTTCTTATTAACGATGAAACATCGAATTTGCATCGGAATTAAATACAAAAGGCACAATGCCGGCTTAAGTACCTGAAGACCGACACTTCTTACTGACTATGTTTTGAACCATTCCTGTGACACTAGTTATAGATTCCGAAGCTTCACTTAAGGTTTACTGTATCCCTTGGACCTTCT
Source organism: Schistocerca serialis cubense (assembly GCF_023864345.2). Lineage (NCBI taxonomy): Eukaryota > Metazoa > Arthropoda > Insecta > Orthoptera > Acrididae > Schistocerca > Schistocerca serialis. The sequence goes on along the minus strand of NC_064647.1, from coordinate 19,719,778 downwards.
TATTGACGATGAAACACAGAAATTGCATCGGAATTAAATACAAAAGGCACAATGCCGACTTAAGTACAAAAAGACTGACTCTTCTTACTGACTATGTTTTGAACCATTCCTGTGACACTAGTTATAGATTCCGATGCTTCACTTCAGGTTTACTGTATCTCTTGGACCTTCTTATTGACGGTGAAACACAGAAATTGCATCGGAATTAAATTCAAAAGGCACAATGCCGACTTAAGTACAAGATGACTGACTCTTCCTAATGTCTAAGTTTTGAACCATTCCTGTGACACTCGTTATAGATTCCGACGCTTCACTTCAGGTTCACTGTATCCCTTGGACCTTCGTATTTACGATGAAACACATTAATTGCATCGTTATTAAATACAAAAGGCACAATTCCAACTTAAGTACATGAATACCGACACTTCTTACTGACTATGTTTTGAACCATTCCTGAGACACTAGTTATAGATTACGATGCTTCACTTCAGGTGTACTGTTTCCCTTGGACCTTCTTATTGACGATGAAACACAGAAATTGCATCGGAATTAAATACAAAAGGCACAATGCCGACTTAAGTACAAAAAGACTGACTCTTCTTACTGACTATGTTTTGAACCATTCCTATGACACTAATTATAGATTCCGATGCTTCACTTCAGGTTTACTGTATCTCTTGGACCTTCTTATTGACGATGAAACACAGAAATTGCATCGGAATTAAATACAAAAGGCACAATGCCGACTTAAGTACAACATGACTGACTCTTGTTACTGTCTAAGTTTTGAACCATTCCTGAGACACTAGTTATAAATTCCGATGCTTCACTTCAGGTTTACTGTTTCCCTTGGACCTTCTTATTGACGATGAAAAACAGAAATTGCATCGGAATTAAATACCAAAGGCACAATGCCTCTTAAGTACAAGAAGACTGACTCTTCCTACTATCTAAGTTGTGAACCATTCCTGTGACACTAGATACAGATTCCGGTGCTTCACTTCCGGTTTACTGTATCCCTTGGACCTTCGTATTGACGATGAAACACAGAAATTGCATCGGAATTAAATACATAAGGCATAATGCCGACTTAAGTACATGCAGACCGACACTTCTTACTGACTATGTTTTGAACCATTCCTGTGACACTAGTTATAGATTCCGATGCTTCACTTCAGGTTTACTGTATCCCTTGGACCTTCTTATTGACGATGAAACCCAGAAATTGCATCGGAATTAAATACAAAAGCACAATGCCGACTTAAGTACAAGAGACTGACTCATCTTACTGACTATGTTTTGAACCATTCCTGTGACACTAGTTATAGATTCCGATGCTTCACTTCAGGTTTACCGCATCCCTCTGACCTTCTTGTTGACGATGAAACACAGATATTACATCAGAATTAAATCCAAAAGGCACAATGCCTACTTAAGTACAAGAAGACTGACTCTTCTTACTGACTATGTTTTGAACCACTCCTGTGACACTAGTTATTGATTCTGATGCTTCACTTCATGTTTACTGTATCCCTCTGACCTTCTTATTGACGATAAAACACTGATATTGCATCGGAATTAAATAGAAAAGGCACAATGATGTCGTAAGTACAAGAAGACTGACTCTTCTTACAGCCTATGGTTTTAACCATTCCTGTGACACTAGTTATAGATTCCGATGTTTGACTTCAGTTTTACTGTATCCCTTGGACCTTCGTATTGACGATGAAACACAGAAATTGCATCGGAATTACATACAAAAGGCACAATGCCAACTTAAGTACAAGGGACTGACTCTTCTTACTGACTATGTATTGAACCATTCCTGTGACACTAGTTATAGATTCCGATGCTTCACTTCAGGTTTACTGTATCCCTTGGACGTTCTTATTAACGATGAAACATCGAATTTGCATCGGAATTAAATACAAAAGGCACAATGCCGACTTAAGTATAAGAAGACTGAGTCTTCCTACTGTCTAAGTTTTGAACCATTCCTGTGACACTAGTTATAGATTCCGATGCTTCACTTCAGGTTTACTGTATCCCTTGGACCTTCGTATTGACGATGAAACACAGAAATTGCATCGGAATGAAATACAAACGACACAAAACCGACTTAACTACATGAAGACCGACACTTCTTACTGACTATGTTTTGAACCATTCCTGTGACACTAGTTATAGATTCCGATGCTTCACTTCAGGTTTACTGTATCCCTTGGACCTTCTTATTGACGATGAAACCCAGAAATTGCATCGGAATTAAATACAAAAGGCACAATGCCGATTTAAGTACAAAAGACTGACACTTCATACTGACTATGTTTTGAACCATTCCTGTGACACTAGTTATAGATTCCGAAGCTTCACTTCAGGTTTACTGTATCCCTTGCACCTTCTTATTGACGATGAAACACAGAATTTGAATCGGAATTATATACAAAAGGCACAATGCCGACTTAAGTAAAGAGACTGACTCTTCTTACTGACTATGTTTTGAACCATTCCTGTGACACTAGTTATGGATTCCGATGCTTCACGTCAGGTTTACTGTATCCCTTGAACGTTCTTATTGACGATGAAACACAGAAATTGCATCGGAATTAAATACAAAATGCACAATGCCGACTTAAGTACATGAAGAACGACACTTCTTACTGTCTATGTATTGAACCATTCCTGTGACACTAGTTATAGATTCCGATGCTTCACTTCAGGTTTACTGTATCCCTTGGACCTTCGTATTTACAATGAAACACAGAAATTGCATCGGAATTAAATACAACAGGCACAATGCCGACTTAAGTACAACATGACTGACTCTTCCTACTGTCTAACTTTTGAACCATTCCTGTGACACTAGTTATAGATTCCGATGCTTCACTTCAGGTTTACTGTATCCCTTGCCATTCCTATTGACGATGAAACCCAGAAATTGCATCGGAATTAAATACAAAAGGCACAATGCCGACTTAAGTACAAGAAGACTGACTCGTCTTACTGACTAAGTTTTGAACCATTCCTGAGACACTAGTTATAGATTCCGATGCTTCACTTCAGGTTTACTGTTTCCCTTGGACCTTCTTATTGACGATGAAACCCAGAAATTGCATCGGAATTAAATACAACAGGCACAATGCCGACTTAAGTACAACATGACTGACTCTTCCTACTGTCTAACTTTTGAACCATTCCTGTGACACTAGTTATAGATTCCGATGCTTCACTTCAGGTTTACTGTATCCCTTGCCATTCCTATTGACGATGAAACCCAGAAATTGCATCGGAATTAAATACAAAAGGCACAATGCCGACTTAAGTAGAAGATGACTGACTCATCTTACTGACTAAGTTTTGAACCATTCCTGAGACACTAGTTATAGATTCCGATGCTTAACTTCAGGTTTACTGTTTCCCTTGGACCTTCTTATTGACGATGAAACCCAGAAATTGCATCGGAATTAAATACCAAAGGCACAATGCCTCTTAAGTACAAGAAGACTGACTCTTCCTACTATCTAAGTTGTGAACCATTCCTGTGACACTAGATACAGATTCCGGTGCTTCACTTCCGGTTTACTGTATCCCTTGGACCTTCGTATTGACGATGAAACACAGAAATTGCATCGGAATTAAATACAAAAGGCATAATGCCGACTTAAGTACATGCAGACCGACACTTCTTACAGACTATGTTTTGAACCATTCCTGCGACACTAGTTATAGATTCCGATGCTTCACTTCAGGTTTACTGTATCCCTTGGACCTTCTTATTGACGATGAAACCCAGAAATTGCATCGGAATTAAATACAAAAGGCACAATGCCGACTTAAGTACAAGAAGACTGACTCTTCCTACTGTCTAAGTTGTGAACCATTCCTGTGACACTAGATACAGATTCCGGTGCTTCACTTCCGGTTTACTGTATCCCTTGGACCTTCGTATTGACGATGAAACACAGAAATTGCATCGGAATTAAATACAAAAGGCATAATGCCGACTTAAGTACATGCAGACCGACACTTCTTACTGACTATGCTTTGAACCATTCCTGTGACACTAGTTATAGATTCCGATGCTTCACTTCAGGTTTTCTGCATCCCTCTGACCTTCTTGTTGACGATGAAACACAGATATTGCATCGGAATTAAATCCAAAAGGCACAATGCCTACTTAAGTACAAGAAGACTGACTCTTCTTACTGACTATGTTTTGAACCATTCCTGTGACACTAGTTATTGATTCTGATGCTTCACGTCATGTTTACTGTATCCCTCTGACCTTCTTATTGACGATAAAACACTGAAATTGCATCGGAATTAAATAGAAAAGGCACAATGATGTCGTAAGTACAAGAAGACTGACTCTTCTTACAGCCTATGTTTTTAACCATTCCTGTGACACTAGTTATAGATTCCGATGTTTGAGTTTAGTTTTACTGTATCCCTTGGACCTTCGTATTGACGATGAAACACAGAAATTGCATCGGAATTACATACAAAAGGCACAATGCCGACTTAAGTACAAGGGACTGACTCTTCTTACTGACTATGTATTGAACCATTCCTGTGACACTAGTTATAGATTCCGATGCTTCACTTCAGGTTTACTGTATCCCTTGGACGTTCTTATTAACGATGAAACATCGAATTTGCATCGGAATTAAATACAAAAGGCACAATGCCGGCTTAAGTACATGAAGACCGACACTTCTTACTGACTATGTTTTGAACCATTCCTGTGACACTAGTTATAGATTCCGAAGCTTCACTTAAGGTTTACTGTATCCCTTGGACCTTCTTATTGACGATGAAACAAAGAAATTGCATCGGAATTAAATAAAAAAGGCACAATGCCGACTTAAGTACAAAAAGACTGACTCTTCTTACTGACTATGTTTTGAACCATTCCTGTGACACTTGTTATAGATTCCGATGCTTCACTTCAGGTTTACTGTATCTCTTGGACCTTCTTATTGACGGTGAAACACAGAAATTGCATCGGAATTAAATACAAAAGGCACAATGCCGACTTAAGTACAAGATGACTGACTCTTCCTAATGTCTAAGTTTTGAACCATTCCTGTGACACTCGTTATAGATTCCGACGCTTCACTTCATGTTTACTGTATCCCTTGGACCTTCGTATTTACGATGAAACACATTAATTGCATCGTAATTAAATACAAAAGGCACAATTCCAACTTAAGTACATGAAGACCGACACTTCTTACTGACTATGTTTTGAACCATTCCTGAGACACTAGTTATAGATTACGATGCTTCACTTCAGGTGTACTGTTTCCCTTGGACCTTCTTATTGACGATGAAACACAGAAATTGCATCGGAATTAAATACAAAAGGCACAATGCCGACTTAAGTACAAAAAGACTGACGCTTCTTACTGACTATGTTTTGAACCATTCCTATGACACTAATTATAGATTCCGATGCTTCACTTCAGGTTTACTCTATCTCTTGGACCTTCTTATTGACGATGAAACACAGAAATTGCATCGGAATTAAATACAAAAGGCACAATGCCGACTTAAGTACAACATGACTGACTCTTCCTACTGTCTAAGTTTTGAACCATTCCTGAGACACTTGTTATAAATTCCGATGCTTCACTTCAGGTTTACTGTTTCCCTTGGACCTTCTTATTGACGATGAAACCCAGAAATTGCATCGGAATTAAATACCAAAGGCACAATGCCTCTTAAGTACAAGAAGACTGACTCTTCCTACTATCTAAGTTGTGAACCATTCCTGTGACACTAGATACAGATTCCGGTGCTTCACTTCCGGTTTACTGTATCCCTTGGACCTTCGTATTGACGATGAAACACAGAAATTGCATCGGAATTAAATACAAAAGGCATAATGCCGACTTAAGTACATGCAGACCGACACTTCTTACTGACTATGTTTTGAACCATTCCTGTGACACTAGTTATAGATTCCGATGCTTCACTTCAGGTTTACTGTATCCCTTGGACCTTCTTATTGACGATGAAACCCAGAAATTGCATCGGAATTAAATACAAAAGCACAATGCCGACTTAAGTACAAGAGACTGACTCATCTTACTGACTATGTTTTGAACCATTCCTGTGACACTAGTTATAGATTCCGATGCTTCACTTCAGGTTAACTGCATCCCTCTGACCTTCTTGTTGACGATGAAACACAGATATTACATCGGAATTAAATCCAAAAGGCACAATGCCTACTTAAGTACAAGAAGACTGACTCTTCTTACTGACTATGTTTTGAACCATTCCTGTGACACTAGTTATTGATTCTGATGCTTCACTTCATGTTTACTGTATCCCTCTGACCTTCTTATTGACGATAAAACACTGATATTGCATCGGAATTAAATAGAAAAGGCACAATGATGTCGTAAGTACAAGAAGACTGACTCTTCTTCAGCCTATGGTTTTAACCATTCCTGTGACACTAGTTATAGATTCCGATGATTGACTTCAGTTTTACTGTATCCCTTGGACCTTCGTATTGACGATGAAACACAGAAATTGCATCGGAATTACATACAAAAGGCACAATGCCAACTTAAGTACAAGTGACTGACTCTTCTTACTGACTATGTATTGAACCATTCCTGTGACACTAGTAATGGATTCCGATGCTTCACTTCAGGTTTACTGTATCCCTTGGACGTTCTTATTAACGATGAAACATCGAATTTGCATCGGAATTAAATACAAAAGGCACAATGCCGACTTAAGTATAAGAAGACTGAGTCTTCCTACTGTCTAAGATTTGAACCATTCCTGTGACACTAGTTATAGATTCCGATGCTTCACTTCAGGTTTACTGTATCCCTTGGACCTTCGTATTGACGATGAAACACAGAAATTGCATCGGAATGAAATACAAACGACACAAAACCGACTTAACTACATGAAGACCGACACTTCTTACTGACTATGTTTTGAACCATTCCTGTGACACTAGTTATAGATTCCGATGCTTCACTTCAGGTTTACTGTATCCCTTGGACCTTCTTATTGACGATGAAACCCAGAAATTGCACCGGAATTAAATACAAAAGGCACAATGCCGATTTAAGTACAAAAGACTGACACTTCATACTGACTATGTTTTGAACCATTCCTGTGACACTAGTTATAGATTCCGAAGCTTCACTTCAGGTTTACTGTATCCCTTGCACCTTCTTATTGACGATGAAACACAGAATTTGAATCGAAATTATATACAAAAGGCACAATGCCGACTTAAGTAAAGAGACTGACTCTTCTTACTGACTATGTTTTGAACCATTCCTGTGACACTAGTTATAGATTCCGATGCTTCACGTCAGGTTTACTGTATCCCTTGAACGTTCTTATTGACGATGAAACACAGAAATTGCATCGGAATTAAATACAAAATGCACAATGCCGACTTAAGTACATGAAGAACGACACTTCTTAATGTCTATGTATTGAACCATTCCTGTGACACTAGTTATAGATTCCGATGCTTCACTTCAGGTTTACTGTATCCCTTGGACCTTCGTATTTACAATGAAACACAGAAATTTCATCGTAATTAAATACAAAAGGCACAATGCCGTCTTAAGTACATGAAGACCGACACTACTTACTGACTATGTTTTGAACCATTCCTGTGACACTAGTTATAGATTCCGAAGCTTCACTTCAGGTTTACTGTATCCCTTGGACCTTCTTATTGACGATGAAACTCAGAAATTGCATCGGAATTAAATACAAAAGGCACAATGCCTACTTAAGTACAAGAAGACTGACTCTTCCTACTGTCTAAGTAGTGAACCATTCCTGTGACACTAGTTACAGATTCCGATGCTTCACTTCCGGTTTACTGTATCCCTTGGACCTTCGTATTGACGATGAAACACAGAAATTGCATCGGAATTAAATACAAAAGGCACAATGCCGACTTAAGTACATGCAGACCGACACTTCTTACTGACTATGCTTTGAACCATTCCTGTGACACTAGTTATAGATTCCGATGCTTCACTTCAGGTTTACTGTATCCCTTGGACCTTCTTATTGACGATGAATCCCAGAAATTGCATCGGAATTAAATACAAAAGCACAATGCCGACTTAAGTACAAGAGACTGACTCATCTTACTGACTATGTTTTGAACCATTCCTGTGACACTAGTTATAGATTCCGATGCTTCACTTCAGGTTTACTGCATCCCTCTGACCTTCTTGTTGACGATGAAACACAGATATTGCATCGGAATTTAATACAAAAGGCACAATGCCTACTTAAGTACAAGAAGACTGACTCTTCTTACTGACTATGTTTTGAACCATTCCTGTGACACTAGTTATTGATTCTGATGCTTCACTTCATGTTTACTGTATCCCTCTGACCTTCTTATTGACGATAAAACACTGATATTGCATCGGAATTAAATAGAAAAGGCACAATGATGTCGTAAGTACAAGAAGACTGACTCTTCTTACAGCCTATGGTTTTAACCATTCCTGTGACACTAGTTATAGATTCCGATGATTGACTTCAGTTTTACTGTATCCCTTGGACCTTCGTATTGACGATGAAACACAGAAATTGCATCGGAATTACATACAAAAGGCACAATGCCAACTTAAGTACAAGTGACTGACTCTTCTTACTGACTATGTATTGAACCATTCCTGTGACACTAGTTATAGATTCCGATGCTTCACTTCAGGTTTACTGTATCCCTTGGACGTTCTTATTAACGATGAAACATCGAATTTGCATCGGAATTAAATACAAAAGGCACAATGCCGACTTAAGTATAAGAAGACTGAGTCTTCCTACTGTCTAAGTTTTGAACCATTCCTGTGACACTAGTTATAGATTCCGATGCTTCACTTCCGGTTTACTGTATCCCTTGGACCTTCGTATTGACGATGAAACACAGAAATTGCATCGGAATGAAATACAAACGACACAAAACCGACTTAACTACATGAAGACCGACACTTCTTACTGACTATGTTTTGAACCATTCCTGTGACACTAGTTATAGATTCCGATGCTTCACTTCAGGTTTACTGTATCCCTTGGACCTTCTTATTGACGATGAAACCCAGAAATTGCACCGGAATTAAATACAAAAGGCACAATGCCGATTTAAGTACAAAAGACTGACACTTCATACTGACTATGTTTTGAACCATTCCTGTGACACTAGTTATAGATTCCGAAGCTTCACTTCAGGTTTACTGTATCCCTTGCACCTTCTTATTGACGATGAAACACAGAATTTCAATCGAAATTATATACAAAAGGCACAATGCCGACTTAAGTAAAGAGACTGACTCTTCTTACTGACTATGTTTTGAACCATTCCTGTGACACTAGTTATAGATTCCGATGCTTCACGTCAGGTTTACTGTATCCCTTGAACGTTCTTATTGACGATGAAACACAGAAATTGCATCGGAATTAAGTACAAAATGCACAATGCCGACTTAAGTACATGAAGAACGACACTTCTTACTGTCTATGTATTGAACCATTCCTGTGACACTAGTTATAGATTCCGATGCTTCACTTCAGGTTTACTGTATCCCTTGGACCTTCGTATTTACAATGAAACACAGAAATTTCATCGTAATTAAATACAAAAGGCACAATGCCGTCTTAAGTACATGAAGACCGACACTACTTACTGACTATGTTTTGAACCATTCCTGTGACACTAGTTATAGATTCCGAAGCTTCACTTCAGGTTTACTGTATCCCTTGGACCTTCTTATTGACGATGAAACACAGAAATTGCATCGGAATTAAATACAAAAGGCACAATGCCTACTTAAGTACAAGAAGACTGACTCTTCCTACTGTCTAAGTAGTGAACCATTCCTGTGACACTAGTTACAGATTCCGATGCTTCACTTCCGGTTTACTGTATCCCTTGGACCTTCGTATTGACGATGAAACACAGAAATTGCATCGGAATTAAATACAAAAGGCACAATGCCGACTTAAGTACATGCAGACCGACACTTCTTACTGACTATGCTTTGAACCATTCCTGTGACACTAGTTATAGATTCCGATGCTTCACTTCAGGTTTACTGTATCCCTTGGACCTTCTTATTGACGATGAATCCCAGAAATTGCATCGGAATTAAATACAAAAGCACAATGCCGACTTAAGTACAAGAGACTGACTCATCTTACTGACTATGTTTTGAACCATTCCTGTGACACTAGTTATAGATTCCGATGCTTCACTTCAGGTTTACTGCATCCCTCTGACCTTCTTGTTGACGATGAAACACAGATATTGCATCGGAATTTAATACAAAAGGCACAATGCCTACTTAAGTACAAGAAGACTGACTCTTCTTACTGACTATGTATTGAACCATTCCTGTGACACTAGTTATAGATTCTGATGCTTCACTTCAGGATTACTGTATCCCTCTGACCTTCTTATTGACGATGAATCACAGAAATTGCATCGGAATTAAATACAAAAGGCACAATGCCGACTTAAGTAAAGAGACTGACTCTTCTTATTGACTATGTATTGAACCATTCCTGTGACACTAGTTATAGATTCCGATGCTTCACTTCAGGTTTACTGTATCCCTTGGACCTTCTTATTGACGATGAAACCCAGAAATTGCATCGGAATTAAATACAAAAGCACAATGCCGACTTAAGTACAAGAGACTGACTCATCTTACTGACTATGTTTTGAACCATTCCTGTGACACTAGTTATAGATTCCGATGCTTCACTTCAGGTTTACTGCATCCCTCTGACCTTCTTGTTGACGATGAAACACAGATATTACATCGGAATTAAATCCAAAAGGCACAATGCCTACTTAAGTACAAGAAGACTGACTCTTCTTACTGACTATGTTTTGAACCATTCCTGTTACACTAGTTATTGATTCTGATGCTTCACTTCATGTTTACTGTATCCCTCTGACCTTCTTATTGACGATAAAACACTGATATTGCATCGGAATTAAATAGAAAACGCACAATGATGTCGTAAGTACAAGAAGACTGACTCTTCTTACAGCCTATGTTTTTAACCATTCCTGTGACACTAGTTATAGATTCCGATGTTTGACTTCAGTTTTACTGTATCCCTTGGACCTTCGTATTGACGATGAAACACAGAAATTGCATCGGAATTACATACAAAAGGCACAATGCCGACTTAAGTACAAGGGACTGACTCTTCTTACTGACTATGTATTGAACCATTCCTGTGACACTAGTTATAGATTCCGATTTTTCACTTCAGGTTTACTGTATCCCTTGGACGTTCTTATTAACGATGAAACATCGAATTTGCATCGGAATTAAATACAAAAGGCACAATGCCGACTTAAGTATAAGAAGACTGAGTCTTCCTACTGTCTAAGTTTTGAACCATTCCTGTGACACTAGTTATAGATTCCGATGCTTCACTTCAGGTTTACTGTATCCCTTGGACCTTCGTATTGACGATGAAACACAGAAATTGCATCGGAATTAAATACAAACGACACAAAACCGACTTAACTACATGAAGACCGACTCTTCTTACTGACTATGTTTTGAACCATTCCTGTGACACTAGTTATAGATTCCGATGCTTCACTTCAGGTTTACTGTATCCCTTGGACCTTCTAATTGACGATGAAATCCAGAAATTGCATCGGAATTAAATACAAAATGCACAATGCCGATTTAAGTACAAAAGACTGACACTTCATACTGACTATGTTTTGAACCATTCCTGTGACACTAGTTATAGATTCCGAAGCTTCACTTCAGGTTTACTGTATCCCTTGCACCTTCTTATTGACGATGAAACACAGAATTTGAATCGGATTTATATACAAAAGGCACAATGCCGACTTAAGTAAAGAGACTGACTCTTCTTACTGACTATGTTTTGAACCATTCCTGTGACACTAGTTATAGATTCCGATGCTTCATGTCAGGTTTACTGTATCCCTTGAACGTTCTTATTGACGATGAAACACAGAAATTGCATCGGAATTAAATACAAAATGCACAATGCCGACTTAAGTACATGAAGAACGACACTTCTTACTGTCTATGTATTGAACCATTCCTGTGACACTAGTTATAGATTCCGATGCTTCACTTCAGGTTAACTGTATCCCTTGGACCTTCGTATTTACAATGAAACAAAGAAATTTCATCGTAATTAAATACAAAAGGCACAATGCCGTCTTAAGTACATGAAGACCGACACTTCTTACTGACTATGTTTTGAACCATTCCTGTGACACTAGTTATAGATTCCGAAGCTTCACTTCAGGTTTACTGTATCCCTTGGACCTTCTTATTGACGATGAAACACAGAAATTGCATCGGAATTAAATACAAAAGGCACAATGCCAACTTAAGTACAAGAAGACAGACTCTTCCTACTGTCTAAGTAGTGAACCATTCCTGTGACACTAGTTACAGATTCCGATGCTTCACTTCCGGTTTACTGTATCCCTTGGACCTTCGTATTGACGATGATACACAGAAATTGCATCGGAATTAAATACAAAAGGCACAATGCCGACTTAAGTACATGCAGACCGACACTTCTTACTGACTATGTTTTGAACCATTCCTGTGACACTAGTTATAGATTCCGATGCTTCACTTCAGGTTTACTGTATCCCTTGGACCTTCTTATTGACGATGAATCCCAGAAATTGCATCGGAATTAAATACAAAAGCACAATGCCGACTTAAGTACAAGAGACTGACTCATCTTACTGACTATGTTTTGAACCATTCCTGTGACACTAGTTATAGATTCCGATGCTTCACTTCTGGTTTACTGTATCCCTTGGACGTTCTTATTAACGATGAAACAAAGAATTTGCATCGGAATTAAATACAAAAGGCACAATGCCGACTTAAGTATAAGAAGACTGAGTCTTCCTACTGTCAAAGTTTTGAACCATTCCTGTGACACTAGTTATAGATTCCGATGCTTCACTTCAGGTTTACTGTATCCCTTGGACCTTCGTATTGACGATGAAACACCGAAATTGCATCGGAATTAAATACAAAAGGCACAATACCGACTTAACTACATGAAGACCGACACTTCTTACTGACTATGTTTTGAACCATTCCTGTGACACTAGTTATAGATTCCGATGCTTCACTTCAGGTTTACTGTATCCCTTGGACCTTCTTATTGACGATGAAACCCAGAAATTGCATCGGAATTAAATACAAAAGGCACAATGCCGACTTAAGTACAAGAAAACTGACACTTCATACTGACTATGTTTTGAACCATTCCTGTGACACTAGTTATAGATTCCGATGCTTCACTTCACGTTTACTGTATCCCTTGGACCTTCGTATTGACGATGGAACACAGAAATTGCATCGGAATTAAATACAAAAGGCACAATGCCGACTTAAGTACATGAAGACCGACACTTCTTACTGACTATGTTTTGAACCATTTCTGTGACACTAGTTATAGATTCCGATGCTTCACTCCAGGTTTACTGTATCCCTTGGACCTTCTTATTGACGATGAAAGACAGAAATTGCATCGGAATTAAATACAAAAGGCACAATGCCGACTTAAGTACAGAGACAGACTCTTCTTACTGACTATGTTTTGAACCATTCCTGTGACACTAGTTATAGATTCCGATGCCTCACTTCAGGTTTACTGTATCCCTTGAACGTTCTTATTGACGATGAAACACAGAAATAGCATCGGAATTAAATACAAAATGCACAATGCCGACTTAAGTACATGAAGAACAACACTTCTTACTGTCTATGTATTGAATCATTCCTGTGACACTAGTTATAGATTACGATGCTTCACTTCACGTTTACTGTATCCCTTGGACCTTCGTATTGACGATGGAACACAGAAATTGCATCGTAATTAAATACAAAAGGCACAATGCCGACTTAAGTACATGAAGACCGACACTTCTTACTGACTATGTTTGAACCAGTCCTGTGACACTAGTTATAGATTCCGATGCTGCACTTCAGGTTTACTGTATCCCTTGGACCTTCGTATTTACGATGAAACACAGAAATTTCATCGTAATTAAATACAAAAGGCACAATGCCTCTTAAGTACAAGAAGACTGACTCTTCCTACTATCTAAGTTGTGAACCATTCCTGTGACACTAGCTACAGATTCCGTTGCTTCACTTCCGGTTTACTGTATCCCTTGGACCTTCGTATTGACGATGAAACACAGAAATTGCATCGGAATTAAATACAAAAGGCATAATGCCGTCTTAAGTACATGCAGACCGACACTTCTTACTGACTATGTTTTGAACCATTCCTGTGACACTAGTTATAGATTCCGATGCTTCACTTCAGGTTTACTGTATCCCTTGGACCTTCTTATTGACGATGAAACCCAGAAATTGCATCGGAATTAAATACAAAAGCACAATGCCGACTTAAGTACAAGAGACTGACTCATCTTATTGACTATGTTTTGAACCATTCCTGTGACACTAGTTATAGATTCCGATGCTTCACTTCAGGTTTACTGCATCCCTCTGACCTTCTTGTTGACGATGAAACACAGATATTGCATCGGAATTAAATCCAAAAGGCACAATGCCTACATAAGTACAAGAAGACTGACTCTTCTTACTGACTATGTTTTGAACCATTCCTGTGACACTAGTTATTGATTCTGATGCTTCACTTCATGTTTACTGTATCCCTCTGACCTTCTTATTGACGATAAAACACTGAAATTGCATCGGAATTAAATAGAAAAGGCACAATGATGTCGTAAGTACAAGAAGACTGACTCTTCTTACAGCCTATGTTTTTAACCATTCCTGTGACACTAGTTATAGATTCCGATGTTTGACTTCAGTTTTACTGTATCCCTTGGACCTTCGTATTGACGATGAAACACAGAAATTGCATCGGAATTACATACAAAAGGCACAATGCCGACTTAAGTACAAGGGACTGACTCTTCTTACTGACTATGTATTGAACCATTCCTGTGACACTAGTTATAGATTCCGATGCTTCACTTCAGGTTTACTGTATCCCTTGGACGTTCTTATTAACGATGAAACATCGAATTTGCATCGGAATTAAATACAAAAGGCACAATGCCGACTTAAGTATAAGAAGACTGAGTCTTCCTACTGTCTAAGTTTTGAACCATTCCTGTGACACTAGTTATAGATTCCGATGCTTAACTTCAGGTTTACTGTATCCCTTGGACCTTCGTATTGACGTTGAAACACAGAAATTGCATCGGAATTAAATACAAACGACACAAAACCGACTTAACTACATGAAGACCGACACTTCTTACTGACTATGTTTTGAACCATTCCTGTGACACTAGTTATAGATTCCGATGCTTCACTTCAGGTTTACTGTATCCCTTGGACCTTCTTATTGACGATGAAACACAGAAATTGAATCGGAATTAAATACAAAAGCACAATGCCGACTTAAGTACAAAAGACTGACTCTTCTTACTGCCTATGTTTTGAACCATTTCTGTGACACTAGATATAGATTCCGATGCTTCACTCCAGGTTTACTGTATCCCTTGGACCTTCTTATTGACGATGAAACACAGAAATTGCAACGGAATTAAATACAAAAGGCACAATGCCGACTTAAGTAAAGAGACAGACTCTTCTTACTGACTATGTTTTGAACCATTCCTGTGACACTAGTTATAGATTCCGATGCTTCACGTCAGGTTTACTGTATCCCTTGAACGTTCTTATTGACGATGAAACACAGAAATTGCATCGGAATTAAATACAAAATGCACAATGCCGACTTAAGTACATGAAGAACGACACTTCTTACTGTCTATGTATTGAACCATTTCCTGTGACACTAGTTATAGATTCCGATGCTTCACTTCAGGTTTACTGTATCCCTTGGACCTTCGTATTTACAATGAAACACAGAAATTTCATCGTAATTAAATACAAAAGGCACAATGCCGTCTTAAGTACATGAAGACCGACACTTCTTACTGACTATGTTTTGAACCATTCCTGTGACACTAGTTATAGATTCCGAAGCTTCACTTCAGGTTTACTGTATCCCTTGGACCTTCTTATTGACGATGAAACACAGAAATTGCATCGGAATTAAATACAAAAGGTACAATGCCTACTTAAGTACAAGAAGACTGACTCTTCCTACTGTCTAAGTAGTGAACCATTCCTGTGACACTAGTTACAGATTCCGATGCTTCACTTCCGGTTTACTGTAACCCTTGGACCTTCGTATTGACGATGAAACACAGAAATTGCATCGGAATTAAATACAAAAGGCACAATGCCGACTTAAGTACATGCAGACCGACACTTCTTACTGACTATGATTTGAACCATTCCTGTGACACTAGTTATAGATTCCGATGCTTCACTTCAGATTTACTGTATCCCTTGGACCTTCTTATTGACGATGAAACCCAGAAATTGCATCGGAATTAAATACAAAAGCACAATGCCGACTTAAGTACAAGAGACTGACTCATCTTACTGACTATGTTTTGAACCATTCCTGTGACACTAGTTATAGATTCCGATGCTTCACTTCAGAATTACTGCATCCCTCTGACCTTCTTGTTGACGATGAAACACAGATATTGCATCGGAATTTAATACAAAAGGCACAATGACTACTTAAGTACAAGAAGACTGACTCTTCTTACTGACTATGTTTTGAACCATTCCTGTGACACTAGTTATAGATTCTGATGCTTCACTTCAGGATTACTGTATCCCTCTGACCTTCTTATTGACGATGAAACACTGAAATTGCATCGGAATTAAATAGAAAAGGCACAATGCCGTCGTAAGTACAAGAAGACCGACACTTCTTACTGACTATGTTTTGAACCATTCCTGTGACACTAGTTATAGATTCCGATGTTTGGCTTCAGTTTTACTGTATCCCTTGGACCTTCTTATTGACGATGAAACCCAGAAATTGCATCGGAATTAAATACAAAAGGCACAATGCCGACTTAAGTACAAGAAAACTGACACTTCATACTGACTATGTTTTGTACCATTCCTGTGACACTGGTTATAGATTCCGATGCTTCAGTTCTGGTTTACTGTATCCCTTGGACTTCTTATTGACAATGAAGCCCAGAAATTGCATCGGAATTAAATACAAAAGCACAATGCCGACTTAAGTACAAGAGACTGACTCTTCTTTCTGACTATGTTTTGAACCATTTCTGTGACACTAGTTATAGATTCCGATGCTTCACTCCAGGTTTACTGTATCCCTTGGACCTTCTTATTGACGATGAAACACAGAAATTGCATCGGAATTAAATACAAAAGGCACAATGCCGACTTAAGTAAAGAGACTGACTCTTCTTACTGACTATGTATTGAACCATTCCTGTGACACTAGTTATAGATTCCGATGCTTCACTTCAGGTTTACTGTATCTCTTGAACGTTCTTATTGACGATGAAACACAGAAATAGCATCGGAATTACATACAAAATGCACAATGCCGACTTAAGTACATGAAGAACGACACTTCTTACTGTCTATGTATTGAACCATTCCTGAGACACTAGTTATAGATTCCGATGCTTCACTTCACGTTTACTGTATCCCTTGGACCTTCTTATTGACGATGAAACACAGAAATTGAATCGGAATTAAATACAAAAGCACAATGCCGACTTAAGTACAAAAGACTGACTCTTCTTACTGCCTATGTTTTGAACCATTTCTGTGACACTAGATATAGATTCCGATGCTTCACTCCAGGTTTACTGTATCCCTTGGACCTTCTTATTGACGATGAAACACAGAAATTGCAACGGAATTAAATACAAAAGGCACAATGCCGACTTAAGTAAAGAGACTGACTCTTCTTACTGACTATGTTTTGAACCATTCCTGTGACACTAGTTATAGATTCCGATGCTTCACGTCAGGTTTACTGTATCCCTTGAACGTTCTTATTGACGATGAAACACAGAAATTGCATCGGAATTAAATACAAAATGCACAATGCCTACTTAAGTACATGAAGAACGACACTTCTTACTGTCTATGTATTGAACCATTCCTGTGACACTAGTTATAGATTCCGATGCTTCACTTCAGGTTTACTGTATCCCTTGGACGTTCGTATTTACAATGAAACACAGAAATTTCATCGTAATTAAATACAAAAGGCACAATGCCGTCTTAAGTACAAGAAGACTGACTCTTCCTACTGTCTAAGTAGTGAACCATTCCTGTGACACTAGTTACAGATTCCGATGCTTCACTTCCGGTTTACTGTATCCCTTGGACCTTCGTATTGACGATGAAACACAGAAATTGCATCGGAATTAAATACAAAAGGCACAATGCCGACTTAAGTACATGCAGACCGACACTTCTTACTGACTATGATTTGAACCATTCCTGTGACACTAGTTATAGATTCCGATGCTTCACTTCAGATTTACTGTATCCCCTGGACCTTCTTATTGACGATGAATCCCAGAAATTGCATCGGAATTAAATACAAAAGCACAATGCCGACTTAAGTACAAGAGACTGACTCATCTTACTGACTATGTTTTGAACCATTCCTGTGACACTAGTTATAGATTCCGATGCCTCACTTCAGGTTTACTGCATCCCTCTGACCTTCTTGTTGACGATGAAACACAGATATTGCATCGGAATTTAATACAAAAGGCACAATGACTACTTAAGTACAAGAAGACTGACTCTTCTTACTGACTATGTTTTGAACCATTCCTGTGACACTAGGTATAGACTCTGATGCTTCACTTCAGGATTACTGTATCCCTCTGACCTTGTTATTGACGATGAAACACTGAAATTACATCGGAATTAAATAGAAAAGGCACAATGCCGTCGTAAGTACAAGAAGACTGACTCTTCTTACAGCCGATGTTTTTAACCATTCCTGTGACACTAGTTATAGATTCCGATGTTTGGCTTCAGTTTTACTGTATCCCTTGGACCTACTTATTGACGATGAAACACAGAAATTGCATCGGAATTAAATACAAAAGGCACAATGCCGACTTAAGTACAAGGGACTGACTCTTCTTACTGACTATGTTTTGAACCATTCCTGTGACACTAGTTATACATTCCGATGCTTCACTTCTGGTTTACTGTATCCCTTGGACGTTCTTATTAACGATGAAACAAAGAATTTGCATCGGAATTAAATACCAAAGGCACAATGCCGACTTAAGTATAAGAAGACTGAGTCTGCCTTCTGTCTAAGTTTTGAACCATTCCTGTGACACTAGTTATAGATTCCGATGCTTCACTTCAGGTTTACTGTATCCCTTGCACCTTCGTATTGACGGTGAAACACAGAAATTGCATCGGAATTAAATACAAAATGCACAATGCCGACTTAAGTACATGAAGAACGACACTTCTTACTGTCTATGTATTGAACCATTTCCTGTGACACTAGATATAGATTCCGATGCTTCACTTCAGGTTTACTGTATCCCTTGGACCTTCGTATTTACAATGCAACACAGAAATTTCATCGTAATTAAATACAAAAGGCACAATGCCGTCTTAAGTACATGAAGACCGACACATCTTACTGACTATGTTTTGAACCATTCCTGTGACACTAGTTATAGATTCCGAAGCTTCACTTCAGGTTTACTGTATCCCTTGGACCTTCTTATTGACGATGAAACACAGAAATTGCATCGGAATTAAATACAAAAGGCACAATGCCTACTTAAGTACAAGAACACTGACTCTTCCTACTGTCTAAGTAGTGAACCATTCCTGTGACACTAGTTACAGATTCCGATGCTTCACTTCCGGTTTACTGTATCCCTTGGACCTTCGTATTGACGATGAAACACAGAAATTGCATCGGAATTAAATACAAAAGGCACAATGGCGACTTAAGTACATGCAGACCGACACTTCTTACTGACTATGATTTGAACCATTCCTGTGACACTAGTTATAGATTCCGATGCTTCACTTCAGATTTACTGTATCCCTTGGACCTTCTTATTGACGATGAATCCCAGAAATTGCATCGGAATTAAATACAAAAGCACAATGCCGACTTAAGTACAAGAGACTGACTCATCTTACTGACTATGTTTTGAACCATTCCTGTGACACTAGTTATAGATTCCGATGCTTCACTTCAGGTTTACTGCATCCCTCTGACCTTCTTGTTGATGATAAAACACAGATATTGCATCGGAATTTAATACAAAAGGCACAATGACTACTTAAGTACAAGAAGACTGACTCTTCTTACTGACTATGTTTTGAACCATTCCTGTGACACTAGTTATAGATTCTGATGCTTCACTTCAGGATTACTGTATCCCTCTGACCTTCTTATTGACGATGAAACACTGAAATTGCATCGGAATTAAATAGAAAAGGCACAATGCCGTCGTAAGTACAAGAAGACCGACACTTCTTACTGACTATGTTTTGAACCATTCCTGTGACACTAGTTATAGATTCCGATGTTTGGCTTCAGTTTTACTGTATCCCTTTTACCTTCTTATTGACGATGAAACCCAGAAATTGCATCGGAATTAAATACAAAAGGCACAATGCCGACTTAAGTACAAGAAAACTGACACTTCATACTGACTATGTTTTGAACCATTCCTGTGACACTAGTTATAGATTCCGATGCTTCAGTTCAGGTTTACTGTATCCCTTGGACCTTCTTATTGACAATGAAGCCCAGAAATTGCATCGGAATTAAATACAAAAGCACAATGCCGACTTAAGTAAAGAGACTGACTCTTCTTACTGACTATGTTTTGAACCATTCCTGTGACACTAGTTATAGATTCCGATGCTTCACGTCAGGTTTACTGTATCCCTTGAACGTTCTTATTGACGATGAAACACAGAAATTGCATCGGAATTAAATACAAAATGCACAATGCCGACTTAAGTACATGAAGAACGACACTTCTTACTGTCTATGTATTGAACCATTCCTGTGACACTAGTTATAGATTCCGATGCTTCACTTCACGTTTACTGTATCCCTTGGACCTTCTTATTGACGATGAAACACAGAAATTGAATCGGAATTAAATACAAAAGCACAATGCCACCTTAAGAACAAAAGACAGACTCTTCTTACTGCCTATGTTTTGACCCATTTCTGTGACACTAGATATAGATTCCGATGCTTCACTCCAGGTTTACTGTATCCCTTGGACCTTCTTATTGACGATGAAACACAGAAATTGCAACGGAATTAAATACAAAAGGCACAATGCCGACTTAAGTAAAGAGACTGACTCTTCTTACTGACTATGTTTTGAACCATTCCTGTGACACTAGTTATAGATTCCGATGCTTCACGTCAGGTTTACTGTATCCCTTGAACGTTCTTATTGACGATGAAACACAGAAATTGCATCGGAATTAAATACAAAATGCACAATGCCGACTTAAGTACATGAAGAACGACACTTCTTACTGTCCATGTATTGAACCATTCCTGTGACACTAGTTATAGATTCCAATGCTTCACTTCAGGTTTACTGTATCCCTTGGACCTTCGTATTTACAATGAAACACAGAAATTTCATCGTAATTAAATACAAAAGGCACAATGCCGTCTTAAGTACATGAAGACCGACACTTCTTACTGACTATGTTTTGAACCATTCCTGTGACACTAGTTATAGATTCCGAAGCTTCACTTCAGGTTTACTGTATCCCTTGGACCTTCTTATTGACGATGAAACACAGAAATTGCATCGGAATTAAATACAAAAGGCACAATGCCTACTTAAGTACAAGAAGACTGACTCTTCCTACTGTCTAAGTAGTGAACCATTCCTGTGACACTAGTTACAGATTCCGATGCTTCACTTCCGGTTTACTGTATCCCTTGGACCTTCGTATTGACGATGAAACACAGAAATTGCATCGGAATTAAATACAAAAGGCACAATGCCGACTTAAGTACATGCAGACCGACACTTCTTACTGACTATGATTTGAACCATTCCTGTGACACTAGTTATAGATTCCGATGCTTCACTTCAGATTTACTGTATACCTTGGACTTTCTTATTGACGATGAATCCCAGATATTGCATCGGAATTAAATACAAAAGCACAATGCCGACTTAAGTACAAGAGACTGACTTATCTTACTGACTATGTTTTGAACCATACCTGTGACACTAGTTATAGATTCCGATGCTTCACTTCAGGTTTACTGCATCCCTCCGACCTTCTTGTTGACGATGAAACACTGATATTGCATCGGAATTTAATACAAAAGGCACAATGACTACTTAAGTACAAGAAGACTGACTCTTCTTACTGACTATGTTTTGAACCATTCCTGTGACACTAGGTATAGATTCTGATGCTTCACTTCAGGATTACTGTATCCCTCTGACCTTCTTATTGACGATGAAACACTGAAATTGCATCGGAATTAAATAGAAAAGGCACAATGCCGTCGTAAGTACAAGAAGACTGACTCTTCTTACAGCCGATGTTTTTAACCATTCCTGTGACTCTAGTTATAGATTCCGATGTTTGGCTTCAGTTTTACTGTATCCCTTGGACCTTCTTATTGACGATGAAACACAGAAATTGCATCGGAATTAAATACAAAAGGCACAATGCCGACTTAAGTACAAGGGACTGACTCTTCTTACTGACTATGTTTTGAACCATTCCTGTGACACTAGTTATACATTCCGATGCTTCACTTCTGGTTTACTGTATCCCTTGGACGTTCTTATTAACGATGAAACAAAGAATTTGCATCGGAATTAAATACAAAAGGCACAATGCCGACTTAAGTATAAGAAGACTGAGTCTTCCTACTGTCTAAGTTTTGAACCATTCCTGTGACACTAGTTATAGATTCCGATGCTTCACTTCAGGTTTACTGTATCCCTTGGACCTTCGTATTGACGATGAAACACAGAAATTGCATCGGAATTAAATACAAAATGCACAATGCCGACTTAAGTACATGAAGAACGACACTTCTTACTGTCTATGTATTGAACCATTTCCTGTGACACTAGTTATAGATTCCGATGCTTCACTTCAGGTTTACTGTATCCCTTGGACCTTCGTATTTACAATGAAACACAGAAATTTCATCGTAATTAAATACAAAAGGCACAATGCCGTCTTAAGTACATGAAGACCGACACTTCTTACTGACTATGTTTTGAACCATTCCTGTGACACTAGTTATAGATTCCGAAGCTTCACTTCAGGTTTACTGTATCCCTTGGACCTTCTTATTGACGATGAAACACAGAAATTGCATCGGAATTAAATACAAAAGGCACAATGCCTACTTAAGTACAAGAACACTGACTCTTCCTACTGTCTAAGTAGTGAACCATTCCTGTGAAACTAGTTACAGATTCCGATGCTTCACTTCCGGTTTACTGTATCCCTTGGACCTTCGTATTGACGATGAAACACAGAAATTGCATCGGAATTAAATACAAAAGGCACAATGCCGACTTAAGTACATGCAGACCGACACTTCTTACTGACTATGATTTGAACCATTCCTGTGACACTAGTTATAGATTCCGATGCTTCACTTCAGATTTACTGTATCCCTTGGACCTTCTTATTGACGATGAATCCCAGAAATTGCATCGGAATTAAATACAAAAGCACAATGCCAACTTAAGTACAAGAGACTGACTCATCTTACTGACTATGTTTTGAACCATTCCTGTGACACTAGTTATAGATTCCGATGCTTCACTTCAGGTTTACTGCATCTCTCTGACCTTCTTGTTGACGATAAAACACAGATATTGCATCGGAATTTAATACAAAAGGCACAATGACTACTTAAGTCGGCATTGTGCTTTTGTATTAACTTCCGATGCAATTTCTGTGTTTCATCCTCAATAAGAAGGTCCAAGGGATACAGTAAACCTGAAGTGAAGCATCGGAATCTAAAACTGGACTCACAGGAGAGGTTCAAATCATAGATAGTTAGAGTGTCAGTCCTCTTGTACTTAAGTCGGCATTGTGCCTTTTGTATTAACTTCCGATGCAATTTCTGTGTTTCATCGTCAATAAGAAGGTCCAAGGGATACAGTAAACCTGAAGTGAAGCATCGGAATCTAAAACTGTACTCACAGGAGAGGTTCACATCATAGATAGTTAGAGTGTCAGTCCTCTTGTACTTAAGTCGGCATTGTGTCTTTTGAATTTAATTCCGATGCAATTTCTGTGTTTCATCGTCAATAAGAAGGTGCAAGGTATACAGTAAACCTGAAGTGAAGCATCGGAATCTAAAACTGGACTCACAGGAGAGGTTCAAATTATAGAGAGTTAGAGTGTCAGTCCTCTTGTACTTAAGTCGGCATTGTGCCTTTTGAATTTAATTCCGATGCTATTTCTGTGTTTCATCGTAAATAAGAAGGTGCAAGGTATACAGTAATCCTGAAGTGAAGGATCGGAATGTAAAACTGGACTCACAGGAGAGGTTCAAATCATAGAAAGAGAGAGTGTCAGTCCGCTTTTACTTAAGTCTGCATTGTGCGTTTTGTATTAAATTCGGATGCAATTTCTGTATTTCATCGTCAATAAGAAGGTCCAAGGGATACAGTAAACCTGAAGTGATGCATCGAAATCTAAAACTGGACTCTTAGGAGACGTTCCAATCATAGAAAGTGAGAGTGTTAGTCATCTTGTACTTAAGTCGGCATTGTGCATTTTGTATTAAATTCCGATGCAATTTCTGTGTTTCATCGTCTATAAGAAGGTGCAAGGTATACGGTATACGTGTAGTGAAGCATCGGAATGTAATACTGGACTCACAGGAGAGGTTCAAATCATAGAAAGTTAGAGTGTCAGTCCTCATGTACTTAAGCTCTTCGTTGTGCCTGATGTATTAAATTCGGATGCAATTTCTGTGTTTCATCGTCAATAAGAAGGTCCAAGGGATACAGGAAGCCTGAAGTGAAACATCGGAATCTAAAACTGGACTCACAGGAGAGGTTCAAATCATAGATAGTTAGAGTGTCAGTCCTCTTGTACTTAAGTCGGCATTGTGTCTTTTGTATTAACTTCCGATGCAATTTCTGTGTTTCATCGTCAATAAGAAAGTGCAAGGTATACAGTAATCCTGAAGTGAAGGGTCGGAATGTAAAACTGGACTCACAGGAGAGGTTCAAATCATAGAAAGAGAGAGTGTCAGTCCGCTTTTACTTAAGTCTGCATTGTGCGTTTTGTATTACAATCGGATGCAATTTCTGTATTTCATCGTCAATAAGAAGGTCCAAGGGATACAGTAAACCTGAAGTGATGCATCGAAATCTAAAACTGGACTCTCAGGAGACGTTCAAATCATAGAAAGTGAGAGTGTTAGTCATCTTGTACTTAAGTCGGCATTGTGCATTTTGTATTAAATTCCGATGCAATTTCTGTTTTTCATCGTCTATAAGAAGGTGCAAGGTATACGGTATACGTGAAGTGAAGCATCGGAATGTAATACTGGACTCACAGGAGAGGTTCAAATCATAGAAAGTTAGAGTGTCAGTCCTCATGTACTTAAGCTCTTCCTTGTGCCAGTTGTATTAAATTCGGATGCAATTTCTTTGTTTCATCGTGTATAAGAATGTCCAAGGGATACAGTAAACCTGTAGTGAAGCATCGGAATCTAAAACTGGACTCACAGGAGAAGTTCAAATCATAGAAAGTTAGAATGTCAGTCCTCTTGTACTAAAGTCGGCGTTGTGCGTTTTGTATTAAATTCGGATGCAATTTCTGTATTTCATCGTCAATAAGAAGGTCCAAGGGATACAGTAAACCTGAAGTGATGCATCGAAATCTAAAACTGGACTCTCAGGAGACGTTCAAATCACAGAAAGTGAGAGTGTTAGTCAACTTGTACTTAAGTCGCCATTGTGCCTTTTGAATTTAATTCCGATGAAATATCTGTGTTTCTTCGTCAATAAGACGGAGCAAGGTATACAGTATACCTGAAGTAAAGCATCGGACTCTAAAACTGGACTCACAGGAGATGTTCTAATCACAGAAAGTGAGAGTGTCAGTCTTCTTTTACTTAAGTCGGCATTGTGAATTTTGTATTAAGTTCCGATGCAATTTCGGAGTTTCATCGTCAATAAAAAGGTGCAAGGGATACAGTAAACCATAAGTGAAGCATCGAAATCTAAAACTGGACTCACAGGAGAGGTTCAAATCATAGAAAGTTAGAGTGTCAGTCCTCTTGTACTTAAGTCGGCATTGTGCCCTTTGTATTAAATTCGGATGCAAACCCTGTGTTTCATCGTCAATAAGAAGGTCCAAGGGATACAGTAAACCTGTAGTGAAGCATCGGGATCTAAAACTGGACTCACAGGAGAGGTTCAAATCATAGAAAGTGAGAGTGTCAGTCCTCTTTTACTTAAGTCGGCATTGTGCCTTTTGTATTAAATTTGGATGCAATTTCTGTGTTTCACCGTTAATAAGAAGGTACAAGGTATATGGTAAACCTGAAGTGACGCATCGGAATCTAAAACTGGACTCACAGGAGAAGTTCAAATCATGGAAAGTGAGAGCGTCAGTCCTCTTTTACTTAAGTCGGCATTGTGCCTTTTGTATTAAATTCGGATGCAATTTCTGTGTTTCATCGTCAATAAGAAGGTCCAAGGGATACAGTAAACCTGAAGTGAAGCATCGGAATCCAAGACTGGACTCACAGGAGTGGTTCAAATCATAGAGAGTTAGAGTGTCAGTCCTCTTGTACTTAAGTCGGCATTGTGCCTTTTGAAGTTAATTCCGATGCAATTTCTATGTTTCTTCGTCAATAAGACGGAGCAAGGTATACAGTAAACCTGAAGTGAAGCATCGGAATCTAATACTGGACTCACAGGAGATGTTCAAATCACAGAAAGTGAGAGTGTCAGTCCTCTACTTAAGTCGGCATTGTGAATTTTGTATTAAGTTCCGATGCAATTTCGGTTTTTCATCGTCAATAAGAAGGTCCTAGGGATACAGTAAACCTGAAGTGAAGCATCGGAATCTAAAACTGGACTCACAGGAGAGGTTCAAATCATAGAAAGTGAGAGTGTCAGTCCTCATGTACTTAAGTCGGCATTGTGCCTTTTGTATTAAATTCGGATGCAAACTCTGTGTTTCATCGTCAACAAGAAGGCCTAAGGGATTCAGTAAACATGAAGTGAAGCACCGGAATCTAAAACTGGACCCACAGGAGAGGTTAAATTCATAGAAAGTGAGAGTGTCAGTCCTCTTTTACTTAAGTCGGCATTGTGCCTTTTTTTAAAATTCCGATGCAATTTCTGTGTTTCATCGACAATAAGAAAGTGCAAGGTATACAGTAAACATGAAGTGAACCATCGGAATCTAAAACTGGACTTACAGGAGAGGTTCAAATCATAGAAAGAGAGAGTGTGAGTCCTCTTTTACTTAAGTCGGCATTGTGCTTTTTGTAATAAATTCGGATCCAATTTCTGCGTTTCATCGTCAATAAGAAGGTCAAGGGATACAGTAAACCTAAAGTGAAGCATCGGAATCTAAAACTGGACTCACAGGAGAGGTTCAAATCATAGAAAGTTAGAGTGTCAGTCCTCTTGTACTTAAGTCGGCATTGTGCCTTTTGTATTAAATTCGGATGCAAACTCTGTGTTTCATCGTCAATAAGAAGGACCAAGGGATACAGTAAACCTGAAGTGAAGCATCGGAATCTAAAACTGGACTAACAGGAGAGGTTCAAATCATAGAAAGTGAGAGTGTCAGTCCTCTTTTACTTAAGTCGGCATTGTGCCTTTTGTATTAAATTTGGATGCAATTTCTGTGTTTCACCGTTAATAAGAAGGTACAAGGTATATGGTAAACCTGAAGTGAAGCATCGGAATCTAAAACTGGACTCACAGGAGAGGTTCAAATCATACAAAGAGATAGTGTCAGTCCTCTTTTACTTAAGTCGGCATGGTGCCTTTTGTATTAAATTCGGATGCAAACTCTGTGTTTCATCGTCAATAAGAAGGACCAAGGGATACAGTAAACCTGAAGTGAAGCATCGGAATCTAAAACTGGACTCACAGGAGAGGTTCAAATCATAGAAAGTGAGAGTAACAGTCCTCATGTACTTAAGTCGGCATTGTGCCTTTTGTATTAAATTCGGATGCAAACTCTGTGTTTCATCGTCAACAAGAAGGCCTAAGGGATTCAGTAAACATGAAGTGAAGCACCGGAATCTAAAACTGGACCCACAGGAGAGGTTTAAATCATTGAAAGTGAGAGTGTCAGTCCTCTTTTACTTAAGTCGGCATTGTGCCTTTTTTTAAAATTCCGATGCCTATGCTGTGTTTCATCGACAATAAGAAAGTGCAAGGTATACAGTAAACATGAAGTGAACCATCGGAATCTAAAACTGGACTCACTGGAGAGGTTCAAATCATAGAAAGAGAGAGTGTGAGTCCTCTTTTACTGAAGTCGGCATTGTGCTTTTTGTAATAAATTCGGATCCAATTTCTGTGTTTCATCGTCAATAAGAAGGTCCAAGGGATACAGTAAACCTAAAGTGAAGCATCGGAATCTAAAACTGGACTCACAGGAGAGGTTCAAATCATAGAAAGAGAGAGTGTCAGTCCGCTTTTACTTAAGTCTGCATTGTGCCTTTTGTATTAAATTCGGATGCAATTTCTGTGTTTCATCGTCAATAAGAAGGTCCAAGGGATACAGAAAACCTGAAGTGAAGCATCGGAATCTAAAACTGGACTCACAGGAGAGGTACAAATCATAGAAAGTGAGAGTGTTAGTCATCTTGTACTTAAGTCGGCATTGTGCCTTTTGTATTAAATTCCGATGTAATTTCTGTGTTTCATCGTCTATAAGAAGATGCAAGGTACACAGTAAACGTGAAGTGAAGCATCGGAATCTAATACTGGACTCACAGGAGAGGTTCAAATCATAGAAAGTTAGAGTGTCGGACCTCATGTACTTAAGTCGGCCTTGTGCCTGTTGTATTAAATTCGGATGCTATTTCTTTGTTTCATCGTCAATAAGAAGGTCCAAGGGATACAGTAAACCTGAAGTGAAGCATCGGAATCTAAAACTGGACCCACACGAGAGGTTAAAATCATAGAAAGTGAGAGTGTCAGTCCTCTTTTACTTAAGTCGGCATTGTGCCTTTTGTATTAAATTCCGATGCAATTTCTGTGTTTCATCGTCAATAAGAAGGTCCAAGGGATACAGTAAACCTGAAGTGAAGCATCGGAATCTAAAACTGGACTCACAGGAGAGGTTCAAATCATAGATAGTTAGAGTGTAGGTCCTCTTGTACTTTAGTCGGCATTGTGAATTTTGTATTACATTCGGATGCAATTTCCGTGTTTCATCGTCAATAAGAAAGTCTAAGGTATACAGTAAACTTGAAGTGAAGCATCGGAATCTTAAACTGGACTCACAGGAGAGGTTCATATCTTAGAAAGTTAGAGTGTCAGTCCTCTTGTACTTAAGTCGTCATTGTGCCTTTTGAATTTAATTCCGATGCAATTTCTGTGTTTCATCGTCAATAAGAAGGTGCAAGGGATACAGTAAACCTGAAGTGAAGCATCGGAATCTAAAACTGGACTCACAGGAGAGGTTCAAATCATAGAGAGTTAGAGTGTCAGCCCTCTTGTACTTAAGTCGGCATTCTGCCTTTTGAATTTAATTCCGATGCTATTTCTGTGTTTCATCGTAAATACGAAGGTGCAAGGTATACAGTAATCCTGAAGTGAAGGATCGGAATGTAAAACTGGACTAACAGGAGAGGTTCAAATCATAGAAAGAGAGAGTGTCAGTCCGCTTTTACTTAAGTCTGCATTGTGCCTTTTGTATTAAATTCGGATGCAATTTCTGTATTTCATCGTCAATAAGAAGGTCCAAGGGATACAGTAAACCTGAAGTGATGCATCGGAATCTAAACTGGACTCACAGGAGACGTTCAAATCATAGCAAGTGAGAGTGTTAGTCATCTTGTACTTAAGTCGGCATTGTGCTTTTTTATTAAATTCCGATGCAATTTCTGTGTTTCATCGTCTATAACAAGGTGCAAGGTATACGGTATACGTGAAGTGAAGCATCGGAATCTAATACTGGACTCACAGGAGACGTTCAAATCATAGAAAGTTAGAGTGTCAGTCCTCATGTACTAAAGTCGGCGTTGTGCATTTTGTATTAAATTCGGATGCAATTTCTATGTTTCATCGTCAATAAGAAATTCCAAAGTATACAGTAAACCTCAAGTGAAGCATCGGAATCTTATACTGGACTCACATTAGAGGTTCAAATCTTAGAAAGTTAGAGTGTCAGTCCTCTTGTACTTAAGTCGGCATTGTGCCTTTTGAATTTAATTTCGATGAAATATCTGTGTTTCTTCGTCAATAAGACGGAGCAAGGTATACAGTATACCTGAAGTGAAGCATCGGAATCTAAAACTGGACTCACAGGAGATGTTCAAATCACAGGAAGTGACAGTGTCAGTCCTCTTTTACTTAATTCGGTATTGTGAGTTTTGTATTAAGTTCCGATGCAATTTCGGTGTTTCATCGTCAATAAGAAAGTGCAAGGCATACAGTAAATCTGAAGTGAAGCATCGGAATCTAAAACTGGACTCACAGGAGAGGTTCAAATCACAGAAAGTTAGAGTGTCAGTCCTCTTGTACTAAAGTCGGCGTTGTGCATTTTGTATTACATTCGGATGCAATTTCTATGTTTCATCGTCAATAAGAAAGTCCAAGGTATACAGTAAACCTGAAGTGAAGGATCGGAATCTTAAACTGGACTCTCAGGAGAGGTTCAAATCTTAGAAAGTTAGAGTGTCAGTCCACTTGTACTTAAGGCGGCATTGTGCCTTTTGAATTTAATTCCGATGAAATATCTGTGTTTCTTCGTCAATAAGACGGAGCAAGGTATACAGTATACCTGAAGTGAAGCATCGGAATCTAAAACTGGACTCACAGGAGATGTTCAAATCACAGAAAGTGAGAGTGTCAGTCCTCTTGTACATTAATCGGCATTGTGCCTTTTGTATTAATTTCGGATGGAAATTCTGTGTTTCATCGTCAATAAGAAGGACCAAGGGATACAGTAAACCTGAAGTGAAGCATCGAAATCCAAAACTGGACTCACAGGAGAGGTTCAAATCATAGAAAGGGAGAGTGTCAGTCCTCTTGTACTTAAGTCGGCATTGTGCCTTTTGTATTAAATTCGGTTGCAATTTCTGTGTTTCATCGTCAATAAGAAGGTCCAAGGGATACAGTAAACCTGAAGTGCGCATTGGAATCTAAAACTGGACTCACAGAAGAGGTTCAAATCATAGAAAGTGAGAGTGTTAGTCATCTTGTACTTAAGCCGGCATTGTGCCTTTTGTATTAAATTCCGATGCAATTTCTGTGTTTCATCGTCTATAAGAACGTGCAAGGTATACGGCATACGTGAAGTGAAGCATCGGAATCTAATACTGGACTCACAGGAGAGGTCAAATCATAGAAAGTTAGAGTGTCAGTCCTCATGTACTTAAGTTCTTCCTTGTGCCTGTTGTATTAAATTCGGATGCAATTTCTTTGTTTCATCGTCAATAAGAAGGTCCAAGGGATACAGTAAACCTGAAGTCAAACATCGGAATCTAAAACTGGACTCACAGGAGAGGTTCAAATCACAGAAAGTTAGAGTGTCAGTCCTCTTGTACTTAAGTCGGCGTTGTGCCTTTTGTATTAACTTCCGATGCAATTTCTGTGTTTCATCGTCAATAAGAAGGTCCAAGGGATACAGTAAACCTGAGGTGAAGCATCGGAATCTAAAACTGGACTCACAGGAGATGTTCAAATCACAGAAAGTGAGAGTGTCAGTCCTCTTTTACTTAAGTCGGCATTGTGAATTTTGTATTAAGTTCAGATGCCATTTCGGTGTTTCATCGTCAATAAGAAGGTCCAAGGGATACAGTAAACCTGAGGTTAAGCATCGAAATCCAAAACTGGATTCACAGGAGAGGATCAAATCATAGAAAGGGAGAGTGTCAGTCCTCTTCTACTTAAGTCGGCATTGTGCCTTTTGTATTAAATTCGGTTGCTATTTCTGTGTTTCATCGTCAATAAGAAGGTCCAAGGGATACAGTAAACCCGAAGTGCGCAATGGAATCTAAAACTGGACTCACAGAAGAGGTTCAAATCATAGAAAGTGAGAGTGTCAGTCCTCATGTACTTAAGTCGGCATTGTGCTTTTGTATTAAATTCGGATGCAAACTCTGTGTTTCATAGTCAATAAGAAGGCCTAAGGGATACAGTAAACATGAAGTGAAGCACCGGAATCTAAAACCGGACCCACAGGAGAGGTTCAAATCATAGAAAGTGAGAGTGTCAGTCCACTTTTACTTAAGTTGGCATTGTGCCTTTTGTATTAACCTCCGATGCAATTTCTGTGTTTCATCGTCAATAAGAAGGTCCAAGCCATACAGTAAACCTGAAGTGAAGCATCGGAATCTAAACTGGACTCACAGGAGACGTACAAATCATAGAAAGTGAGAGTGTTAGTCATCTTGTACTTAAGTCGGCATTGTGCCTTTTTTATTAAATTCCGATGCAATTTCTGTGTTCCATCGTCTATAAGAAGGTGCAAGGTATACGGTATACGTGAAGTGAAGCATCGGAATCTAATACTGGACTCACAGGAGACGTTCAAATCATAGAAAGTTAGAGTGTCAGTCCTCATGTACTTAAGTTCTTCCTTGTGCCTGTTGTATTAAATTCGGATGCAATTTCTGTGTTTCATCGTCAATAAGAAGGTCCAAGGGATACAGTAAACCTGAAGTGAAGCATCGGAATCTAAAACTGGACTCACAGGAGAGGTTCAAATCACAGAAAGTTAGAGTGTCAGTCCTCTTGTACTAAAGTCGGCGTTGTGCATTTTGTATTAAATTCGGATGCAATTTCTATGTTTCATCGTCAATAAGAAATTCCAAAGTATACAGTAAACCTCAAGTGAAACATCGGAATCTTAAACTGGACTCACATTAGAGGTTCAAATCTTAGAAAGTTAGAGTGTCAGTCCTCTTGTACTTAAGTCGGCATTGTGCCTTTTGAATTTAATTTCGATGAAATATCTGTATTTCTTCGTTAATAAGACGGAGCAAGGTATACAGTATACCTGAAGTGAAGCATCGGAATCTAAAACTGGACTCACAGGAGATGTTCAAATCACAGGAAGTGAGAGTGTCAGTCCTCTTTTACTTAAGTCGGTATTGTGAGTTTTGTATTAAGTTCCGATGCAATTTCGGTGTTTCATCGTCAATAAGAAAGTGCAAGGCATACAGTAAATCTGAAGTGAAGCATCGGAATCTAAAACTGGACTCACAGGAGAGGTTCAAATCACAGAAAGTTAGAGTGTCAGTCCTCTTGTACTAAAGTCGGCGTTGTGCATTTTGTATTACATTCGGATGCAATTTCTATGTTTCATCGTCAATAAGAAAGT
This sequence comes from Schistocerca serialis cubense, assembly GCF_023864345.2. NCBI lineage: Eukaryota > Metazoa > Arthropoda > Insecta > Orthoptera > Acrididae > Schistocerca > Schistocerca serialis. The sequence continues at coordinate 19,686,248 of NC_064647.1, read as the reverse complement.
CCAAGGTATACAGTAAACCTGAAGTGAAGGATCGGAATCTTAAACTGGACTCTCAGGAGAGGTTCAAATCTTAGAAAGTTAGAGTGTCAGTCCACTTGTACTTAAGGCGGCATTGTGCCTTTTGCATTTAATTCCGATGAAATATCTGTGTTTCTTCGTCAATAAGACGGAGCAAGGTATACAGTATACCTGAAGTGAAGCATCGGAATCTAAAACTGGACTCACAGGAGATGTTCAAATCACAGAAAGTGAGAGTGTCAGTCCTCTTGTACTTTAATCGGCATTGTGCCTTTTGTATTAATTTCGGATGGAAATTCTGTGTTTCATCGTAAATAAGAAGGACCAAGGGATACAGTAAACCTGAAGTGAAGAATCGAATTCCAAAACTGGACTCACAGGAGAGGTTCAAATCATAGAAAGGGAGAGTGTCAGTCCTCTTGTACTTAAGTCGGCATTGTGCCTTTTGTATTAAATTCGGTTGCAATTTCTGTGTTTCATCGTCAATAAGAAGGTCCAAGGGATACAGTAAACCTGAAGTGCGCATTGGAATCTAAAACTGGACTCACAGAAGAGGTTCAAATCATAGAAAGTGAGAGTGTTAGTCATCTTGTACTTAAGCCGGCATTGTGCCTTTTGTATTAAATTCCGACGCAATTTCTGTGTTTCATCGTCTATAAGAAGGTGCAAGGTATACGGCATACGTGAAGTGAAGCATCGGAATCTAATACTGGACTCACAGGAGAGGTTCAAATCATAGATAGTTAGAGTGTCAGTCCTCATGTACTTAAGTTCTTCCTTGTGCCTTTTGTATTAACTTCCGATGGAATTTCTGTGTTTCATCGTCAATAAGAAGGTCCAAGGGATACAGTAAACCTGAGGTGAAGCATCGGAATCTAAAACTGGACTCACAGGAGAGGTTCAAATCATAGATAGTTTGAGTGTCAGTCCTCTTGTACTTAAGTCGGCATTGTGTCTTTTGAATTTAATTCCGATGCAATTTCTGTGTTTAATCGTCAATAAGAAGGTGCAAGGTATACAGTAAACCTGAAGTGAAGCATCGGAATCTAAAACTGGTCTCACAGGAGGGCTTCAAATCATAGAGAGTTAGAGTGTCAGTCCTCTTGTACTTAAGTCGCATTGTGCGTTTTGAATTTAATTCCGATGCTATTTCTGTGTTTCATCGTAAATACGATGGTGCAAGGTATACAGTAATCCTGAAGTGAAGGATCGGAATGTAAAACTGGACTCACAGGTGAGGTTCAAATCATAGAAAGAGAGAGTGTCAGTCCGCTTTTACTTAAGTCTGCATTGTGCCTTTTGTATTAAATTCGGGTGCAATTTCTGAATTTGATCGTCAATAAGAAGGTCCAAGGGATACAGTAAACCTGAAGTGAAGCATCGGAATCTAAAACCGGACTCACAGGAGAGGTTCAAATCACAGAAAGTTAGAGTGTCAGTCCTCTTGTACTAAAGTCGGCGTTGTGCATTTTGTATTAAATTCGGATGCAATTTCTATGTTTCATCGTCAATAAGAAAGTCCAAGGTATACAGTAAACCTGAAGTGAAGCATCGGAATCTAAAACTGGACTCACAGGAGATGTTCAAATCACAGAAAGTTAGAGTGTCAGTCCTCTTTTACTTAAGTCGGCATTGTGAATTTTGTATTAAGTTCCGATGCCATTTCGGTGTTTCATCGTCAATAAGAAGGTCCAAGGGATACAGTAAACCTGAAGTGAAGCATTGAAATCCAAAACTGGATTCACAGGAGAGGATCAAATCAAAGAAAGGGAGAGTGTCAGTCCTCTTCTACTTAAGTCGGCATTGTGCCTTTTGTATTAAATTCGGTTGCTATTTCTGTGTTTCATCGTCAATAAGAAGGTCCAAGGGATACAGTAAACCCGAAGTGCGCAGTGGAATCTAAAACTGGACTCACAGAAGAGGTTCAAATCATAGAAAGTGAGAGTGTCGGTCCTCATGTACTTAAGTCGGCATTGTGCTTTTGTATTAAATTCGGATGCAAACTCTGTGTTTCATAGTCAATAAGAAGGCCTAAGGGATACAGTAAACATGAAGTGAAGCACCGGAATCTAAAACCGGACCCACAGGAGAGGTTCAAATCATAGAAAGTGAGAGTGTCAGTCCACTTTTACTTAAGTTGGCATTGTGCCTTTTGTATTAACCTCCGATGCAATTTCTGTGTTTCATCGTCAATAAGAAGGTGCAAGGTATTCAGTAAACCTGAAGTGAAGCATCGGAATCTAAAACTGGACTCACAGGAGAGGTTCAAATCATAGAGAGTTAGAGTGTTAGTCCTCTTGTACTTAAGTCGGCATTGTGCCTTTTGAATTTAATTCCGATGCTATTTCTGTGTTTCATCGTAAATAAGAAGGTGCAAGGTATACAGTAATCCTGAAGTGAAGGATCGGAATGTAAAACTGAACTCACAGGAGAGGTTCAAATCATAGAAAGAGACAGTGTCAGTCCGCTTTTACTTAAGTCTGCATTGTGCCTTTTGTATTAAATTCGGATGCAATTTCTGTATTTCATCGTCAATAAGAAGGTCCAAGGGATACAGTAAACCTGTAGTGAAGCATCGGAATCTAAAACTGGACTCACAGGAGAGGTTCAAATCATAGAAAGTTATAGTGTCTGTCCTCTTGTACTTAAGTCGGCATTGTGCCTTTTGTATTAAATTCGGATGCAAACTCTGTGTTTCATCGTCAATAAGAAGGTCCAAGGGATACAGTAAACCTGTAGTGAAGCATCGGAATCTAAAACTGGACTCACAGGAGAGGTTCAAATCATAGAAAGTGAGAGTGTCAGTCCTCTTTTTTTCTTAAGTCGGCATTGTGCCTTTTGTATTAAATTCGGATGCAATTTCTGTGTTTCACCGTTAATAAGAAGGTACAAGGTATATGGTAAACCTGAAGTGACGCATCGGAATCTAAAACTGGACTCACGGGAGAAGTACATATCATAGAAAGTGAGAGCGTCAGTCCTCATTTACTTAAGTCGGCATTGTGCCTTTTGTATTAAATTCGGATGCAATTTCTGTGTTTCATCGTCAATGAGAATGTCCAAGGGATACAGTAAACCTGAAGTGAACCATCGGAATCCAAAACTGGACTCACAGGAGTGGTTCAAATCATAGAGAGTTAGAGTGTCAGTCCACTTATACTTACGTCGGCATTGTGCCTTTTGAAGTTAATTCCGATGCAATTTCTATGTTTCTTCGTCAATAAGACGGAGGAACGTATACAGTAAACCTGAAGTGAAGCATCGGAATCTAAAACTGGACTCACAGGAGATGTTCAAATCACAGAAAGTGAGAGTGTCAGTCCTCTACTTTGGTCGGCATTGTGAATTTCGTATTAAGTTCCGATGCAATTTCGGTGTTTCATCATCAATAAGAAGGTCAAAGGGATACAGTAAACCTGAAGTGAAGCATCGAAATACAAAACTGGATTCACAGGAGAGGTTCAAATCATAGAAAGTTAGAGTGTCAGTCCTCTTGTACTTAAGTCGGCATTGTGCCTTTTGTATTAAATTCGGTTGCAAACTCTGTGTTTCATCGTCAATAAGAAGGACCAAGGGATACAGTAAACCTGAAATGAAGCATCGGAATCTAAAACTGGACTCACAGGAGAGGTCCAAAACATAGAAAGAGAGAGAGTCAGTCCTCTTTTAATTAAGTCTGCATTGTGCCTTTTGTATTAAATTCGGATGCAATTTCTGTATTTGATCGTCAATATGAAGGACCAAGGGATACAGTAAACCTGAAGTGAGGCATCTGAATCTAAAACTGGACTCACAGGAGAGGTTCATATCATAGAAAGTTAGAGTGTCAGTCCACTTCTACTTATGTCGGCATTGTGCCTTTTGTATTAAATTCCGATGCAATTTCTGTGTTTCATCGTCAATAAGAAGGTGCAAGGTATACAGTAACCCTGAAGTGAAGCATCGGAATCCAAAACTGGACTCACAGGAGTGGTTCAAATCATAGAGAGTTAGAGTGTCAGTCCTCTTGTACTTAAGTCGGCATTGTGCCTTTTGAATTTAATTTCGATGAAATATCTGTGTTTCTTCGTCAATAAGACGGAGCAAGGTATACAGTATACCTGAAGTGAAGCATCGGAATCTAAAACTGGACTCACAGGAGATGTTCAAATCACAGGAAGTGAGAGTGTCAGTCCTCTTTTACTTAAGTCGGTATTGTGAGTTTTGTATTAAGTTCCGATGCAATTTCGGTGTTTCATCGTCAATAAGAAAGTCCAAGGCATACAGAAAAAATGAAGTGAAGCATCGGAATCTAAAACTGGACTCACAGGAGAGGTTCAAATCACAGAAAGTTAGAGTGTCAGTCCTCTTGTACTAAAGTCGGCGTTGTGCATTTTGTATTACATTCGGATGCAATTTCTATGTTTCATCGTCAATAAGAAAGTCCAAGGTATACAGTAAACCTGAAGTGAAGGATCGGAATCTTAAACTGGATTCAAAGGAGAGGTTCAAATCTTAGAAAGTTAGAGTGTCAGTCCACTTGTACTTAAATTGGCATTGTGCCTTTTGAATTTAATTCCGATGAAATATCTGTGTTTCTTCGTCAATAAGACGGAGCAAGGTATACAGTATACCTGAAGTGAAGCATCGGAATCTAAAACTGGACTCACAGGAGATGTTCAAATCACAGAAAGTGAGAGTGTCAGTCCTCTTGTACTTAAATCGGCATTGTGCCTTTTGTATTAATTTCGGATGGAAATTCTGTTTTTCATCGTCAATAAGAAGGACCAAGGGATACAGTAAACCTGAAGTGAAGCATCGAAATCCAAAACTGGATTCACAGGAGAGGTTCAAATCATAGAAAGGGAGAGTGTCAGTCCTTTTGTACTTAAGTCGGCATTGTGCCTTTTGTATTAAATTCGGTTGCAATTTCTGTGTTTCATCGTCAATAAGAAGGTCCAAGGAATACAGTAAACCTGAAGTGCGCATTGGAATCTAAAATTGGACTCACAGAAGAGGTTCAAATCATAGAAAGTGAGAGTGTTAGTCATCTTGTACTTAAGCCGGCATTGTGCCTTTTGTATTAAATTCCGATACAATTTCTGTGTTTCATCGTCTATAAGAAGGTGCAAGGTATACGGCATACGTGAAGTGAAGCATCGGAATCTAATACTCGACTCACAGGAGAGGTTCAAATCATAGATAGTTAGAGTGTCAGTCCTCATGTACTTAAGTTCTTCCTTGTGCCTGTTGTATTAAATTCGGATGCAATTTCTTTGTTTCATCGTCAATAAGAAGGTCCAATGGATACTGTAAACCTGAAGTGAAACATCGGAATCTAAAACTGGACTCACAGGAGAGGTTCAAATCACAGAAAGTTAGAGTGTCAGTCCTCTTGTACTAAAGTCGGCGTTGTGCCTTTTGTATTAACTTCCGATGCAATTTCTGTGTTTCATCGTCAATAAGAAGGTCCAAGGGATACAGTAAACCTGAGGTGAAGCATCGGAATCTAAAACTGGACTCACAGGAGAGGTTCAAATTATAGATAGTTTGAGTGTCAGTCCTCTTGTACTTAAGTCGGCATTGTGTCTTTTGAATTTAATTCCGATGCAATTTCTGTGTTTAATCGTCAATAAGAAGGTGCAAGGTATACAGTAAACCTGAAGTGAAGCATCGGAATCTAAAACTGGACTCACAGGAGAGCTTCAAATCATAGAGAGTTAGAGTGTCAGTCCTCTTGTACTTAAGTCGGCATTGTGCGTTTTGAATTTAATTCCGATGCTATTTCTGTGTTTCATCGTAAATACGAAGGTGCAAGGTATACCGTAATCCTGAAGTGAAGGATCGGAATGTAAAACTGGACTAACAGCTGAGGTCCAAATCATAGAAAGAGAGAGTGTCAGTCCGCTTTTACTTACGTCTGCATTGTGCCTTGTGTATTAAATTCGGGTGCAATTTCTGAATTTGATCGTCAATAAGAAGGTCCAAGGGATACAGTAAACCTGAAGTGAAGCATCGGAATCTAAAACCGGACTCACAGGAGAGGTTCAAATCACAGAAAGTTAGAGTGTCAGTCCTCTTGTACTAAAGTCGGCGTTGTGCATTTTGTATTAAATTCGGATGCAATTTCTATGTTTCATCGTCAATAAGAAAGTCCAAGGTATACAGTAAACCTGAAGTGAAGCATCGGAATCTAAAACTGGACTCACAGGAGATGTTCAAATCACAGAAAGTGAGAGTGTCAGTCCTCTTTCACTTAAGTCGGCATTGTGAATTTTGTATTAAGTTCGATGCCATTTCGGTGTTTCATCGTCAATAAGAAGGTCCAAGGGATACAGTAAACCTGAAGTGAAGCATCGAAATCCAAAACTGGATTCACAGGAGAGGTTCAAATCATAGAAAGGGAGAGTGTCAGTCCTCTTCTAATTAAGTCGGCATTGAGCCTTTTGTATTAAATTCGGTTGCTATTTCTGTGTTTCATCGTCAATAAGAAGGTCCAAGGGATACAGTAAACTCGAAGTGCGCATCGGAATCTAAAACTGAACTCACAGAAGAGGTTCAAATCATAGAATGTGAGGGTGTCAGTCCTCATGTACTTAAGTCGGCATTGTGCTTTTGTATTAAATTCGGATGCGAACTCTGTGTTTCATAGTCAATAAGAAGGCCTAAGGGATACAGTAAACATGAAGTGAAGCACCGGAATCTAAAACCGGACCCACAGGAGAGGTTCAAATCACAGAAAGTGAGAGTGTCAGTCCACTTTTACTTAAGTTGGCATTGTGCCTTTTGTATTAACCTCCGATGCAATTTCTGTGTTTCATCGTCAATAAGATGGTAAAAGGGATACAGTAAACCTGAAGTGAAGCATCGGAATCTAAAACTGGACTCACAGGAGAGGTTCAAATCATAGATAGTTAGAGTGTCAGTCCCCTTGTACTTAAGTCGGCATTGTGTCTTTTGAATTTAATTCCGATGCAATGTTTGTGTTTCATCGTCAATAAGAAGGTGCAAGGTATACAGTAAACCTGAAGTGAAGCATCGGAATCTAAAACTGGACTCACAGGAGAGGTTCAAATCATAGAGAGTTAGAGTGTCAGTCCTCTTGTACTTAAGTCGGCATTGTGCCTTTTGAATTTAATTCCGATGCTATTTCTGTGTTTCATCGTAAATAAGAAGGTGCAAGGTATACAGTAATCCTGAAGTGAAGGATCGGAATGTAAAACAGAACTCACAGGAGACGTTCAAATCATAGAAAGAGAGAGTGTCAGTCCGCTTTTACTTAAGTCTGCATTGTGCCTTTTGTATTAAATTCGGATGCAATTTCTGTATTTCATCGTCACTAAGAAGGTCCAAGGGATACAGTAAACCTGAAGTGAAGCATCGAAATCTAAAACTGGACTCACAGGAGAGGTTCAAATCATAGAAAGTTGGAGTGTCAGTCCTCTTGTACTTAAGTCGGCATTGTGCCTTTTGTATTAAATTCGGATGCAAACTCTGTGTTTCATCGTCTATAAGAAGGTGCAAGGTATACGGCATACGTGAAGTGAAGCATCGGAACCTAATTCTGGACTCACAGGAGAGGTTCAAATCATAGAAAGTTAAAGTGTCAGTCCTCATGTACTTAAGTTCTTCCTTGTGCCTCTTGTATTAAATTCGGATGCAATTTCTTTGTTTCATCGTCAATAAGAAGGTCCAAGGGATACAGTAAACCTGAAGAGAAGCATCGGAATCTAAAACTGGACTCACAGGAGAGGTTCAAATCACAGAAAGTTAGAGTGTCAGTCCTCTTGTACTAAAGTTGGCGTAGTGCATTTTGTATTAAATTCGGATGCAATTTCGGTGTTTCATCGTCAATAAGAAGGTCCAAGGGATACAGTAAACCTGAAGTGAAGCATCGAAATCTAAAACTGGACTCACAGGAGAGGTTCAAATCATAGAAAGTTAGAGTGTCAGTCCTCTTGTACTTTAGTCGGCATTGTGCCTTTTGTATTAAATTCGGATGCAAACTCTGTGTTTCATCGTCAATAAGAAGTTCCAAGGGATACAGTAAACCTGTAGTGAAGCATCGGAATCTAAAACTGGACTCACAGGAGAGGTTCAAATCATAGAAAGTGAGAGTGTCAGTCCTCTTTTTTTCTTAAGTCGGCATTGCGCCTTTTGTATTAAATTCGGATGCAATTTCTGTGTTTCACCGTTAATAAGAAGGTACAAGGTATATGGTAAACCTCAAGTGACGCATCGGAATCTAAAACTGGACTCACAGGAGAAGTTCATATCATAGAATGTAAGAGCGTCAGTCCTCTTTTACTTAAGTCGGCATTGTGCCTTTTGTACAAAATTCGGATGCAATTTCTGTGTTTCATCGTCAATAAGAAGGTCCAAGGTATACAGTAAACCTGAAGTGAAGCATCGGAATCCAAAACTGGACTCACAGGAGAGGTTCAAATCATAGAAAGAGAGGGTGTCAGTCCTCTTTTACTTTAGTCGGCATTGTGCCTTTTGTATTTAATTCGGATGCAATTTCTGTGTTTCATCGTCAATAAGAAGGTCCAAGGGATACAGTAAACCTGTAGTAAAGCATCGGAATCTGAAATTGGACTCACAGGAGAGGTTCAAATCATAGAAAGTGAGAGTGTCAGTCCTCTTTTACTTAAGTCGGCATTGTGCCTTTTGTATTAAATTCGGATGCAATTTCTGTGTTTCACCGTTAGTAAGAAGATACAAGGTATATGGTAAACCTGAAGTGACGCATCGGAATCTAAAGCTGGACTCACAGGAGAAGTTCATATCATAGGAAGAGAGAGCGTCAGTCCTCTTTTACTTAAGTCGGCATTGTGCCTTTTGTATTAAATTCGGATGCAATTTCTGTGTTTCATCGTCATTAAGAATGTCCAAGGAATACAGTAAACCTGAAGTGAACCATCGGAATCCAAAACTGGACTCACAGGAGTGGTTCTAATCATAGAGAGTTAGAGTGTCAGTCCGCTTTTACTTAAGTCGGCATTGTGCCTTATGTATTAACTTCCGATGCAATTTCTGTGTTTCATCGTCAATAAGAAGGTCCAAGTGATACAGTAAACCTGAAATAAATCATCGGAATCTAGAACTGGACTCACAGGAGTGGTTGAAATCTTAGAAAGAGAGAGTGTCAGTCCTCTTTTACTTAAGTCGGCATGGTGCCTTTTGTATTAAATTCGGATGCAATTTCTGTGTTTCATCGTCAATAAGAAGGTCCAAGGGATACAGTTAACCTGAAGTGAACCATCGGAAGCTAAAACTGGACTCACAGGAGAGGTTCAAATCATAGAAAGGGAGAGTGTCAGTCCTCTTGCACTTAAGTCGTCATTGTGCCTTTTGTATTAAATTCGGATGCAATTTCTTTGTTTAATCGTCAATAAGAAGGTCCAAGGGATACAGTAAACCTGAAGTGAAGCATCGGAATCTAACTTTCTATGATTTGAACCTCTCCTGTGAGTCCAGTTTTAGAGTGTCAGTCCTCTTGTACTTATGTCGGCATTGTGCATTTTGTATTAAATTCGGATGCAATTTCTGTGTTTCATCGTCAATAAGAAGGTCCAAGGTATTCAGTAAACCTGAAGTTAAGCATCCGAATCTTAAACTGGACTCACAGGAGAGGTTCAAATCTTAGAAAGTTAGAGTGTCAGTCCTCTTGTACTTAAGTCGGCATTGTGCCTTTTGTATTACATTCGGATGCAAACCCTGTGTTTCATCGTCAATAAGAAGGTCCAAGGGATACAGTAAGCCTGAAGTGAAGTATCTTAATTACAACTGGACTCACAGGAGAGGTTCATATCATAGAAAGTTAGAGTGTCAGTCCCCTTGTACTTATTTCGGCATTGTGCTTTTTGTATTAAATTCCGATGCAATTTCTGTGTTTCATCGTGAATAAGAAGGTGCAAGGTATACGGTAAACCGGAAGTGACGCATCGGAATCTAAAACTGGACTCAAAGGAGACGTTCAAATCATAGAAAGTGAGAGTGTCAGTCCTCATGTACTTAAGTCGGCATTGTGCCTTTTGAATTTAATTCTGATGCAATTTCTGTGTTTCATCGTGAATAAGAAGGTGCAAGGTATACGGTAAACCTGAAGTGACGCATCGGAATCTAAAACTGGACTCACAGGAGAAGTTCAAATCATAGAAAGTGAGAGTGTCAGTCCTCTTGTACTTAAGTCGGCATTGTGCCTTTTGATTTTAATTCTGATGCAAATTTCTGTGTTTCATCGTCAATAAGAAGGTGCAAGGTATACAATAAACCTGAAGTGAAGCATCGGGAACTTAAACTGGACTCACAGGAGAGGTTCAAAACATAGAAAAAGAGAGTGTAAGTCCTCTTTTACTTAAGTCCGCATTGAGCCTTTAGTATTAAACTCGGATGCAATTTCTGTATTTCATCGTCAATAAGAAGGTCCAAGGGATACAGAAAACCTGAAGTGAAGCATCGGAATCTAAAACTGGACGCACAGGAGGGGTTCAACTCATAGATAGTTAGAGTGTCAGTCCTCTTGTACTTAAGTCGACATTGTGTCTTTTGAATTTAATTCCGATGCTATTTCTGTGTTTCATCGTCAATAAGAAGGTGCAAGGTATACAGTAAACCTGAAGTGAACCATCGGAATCTAAAACTGGACTCACAGGAGGGGTTCATATCATAGAAAGTTAGATTGTCAGTCCTCTTGTACTTAAGTCGGCATTGTGCTTTTTGAATTTAATTCCGATGCAATTTTGGTGTTTCATCGTCAATGAGACGGTGCATGGTATACAGTAAACCTGAAGTGATGCATCGGAATCTAAAACTCGACTCACAGGATAGGTTCAAATCATAGATAGTTAGAGTGTCAGTCCTCTTGTACTTAAGTCGGCATTGTGCCTTTTGTATTAAATTCGGATGCAATTTCTGTGTTTCATCGTCAATAAGAAGGTAGAAGGTATACAGTAAACCTGAAGGGAAGCATCGGAATCTAAAACTGGACACACAGGAGAGGTTCAAATAATAGAAATTGAGAGTGTCAGTCCTCATGTACTTAAGTCGGCATTGTGCCTTTTGTATTAAATTCGGATGCAATTTCTGTGTTTCATCGTCAATAAGAAGGTCCAAGGGATACAGTAAACCTGAAGTGAAGCATCGGAATCTAAAACTCGACTCACAGAATAGGTTCAAATCATAGATAGTTAGAGTGTCAGTCCTCTTGTACTTAAGACGGCATTGTGTCTTTTGAATTTAATTCCGATGCAATTTCTGTGTTTCTTCGTCAATAAGAAGGTGCAAGGTATACAGTAAACCTTAAGTGAAGCATCGGAATCTAAAACCGGACTCACAGTAGAGGTTCAAATTATAGAGAGTTACAGTGTCACTCCTCTTGTACTTAAGTCGGCATTGTGCCTTTTGATTTCAATTCCGAAGCTATTTCTGTGATTCATTGTCAATAAGAAGGTGCAAGGTATACAGTAAACCTGAAGTGAAGCATCGGAATCTAAAACTGGACTCACAGGAGAGGTTCAAATCGTAGAAAGAAAGAGTGTCTGTCCGCTTTTACTTAAGTGGGCATTGTGCCTTTTGTATTAAATTCGGATGCAATTTCTGTGTTACATCGTCAACAAGAAGGTCCAAGGGATACAGTAAACCTGAAGTGAAGCATCGGAATCTAAAACTGGACTCACAGGAGAGGTTCAAATCATAGAAAGTGAGAGTGACAGTCCCCTTTTACTTCAGTCAGCATTGTGCCTTTTCTATTAAATTCGGATGCAATTTCTGAGTTTCATCGTCAATAAGAACGTCCAAGGGATACAGTTAACCTGAAGTGAAGCATCGAAATATAAAACTGGACTCACAGGAGAGGTTCAAAACATAGAAAGAGAGAGTGTCTGTCCTCTTTTACTTAAGTCGGCATGGTGCCTTTGGTATTAAATTCGGATGCAATATCTGTGTATCATCGTCAATAAGAAGGTCCAAGGGATACAGTAAACCAGAAGTTCAGCATCGGAATCTGAAACTGGACCCACAGGAGAGGTTCAAGTCATAGAAAGTAAGAGTGTCAGTCCTCTTTTACTTAAGTCGGCATTGTGCCTTTTGTATTAAATTCCGATGCAATTTCTGTGTTCCATCGTCAATAAGAAGGTGCAAGGTATACAGTAAACATGAAGTACAGCATCGGAATCTAAAACTGGACTCACAGGAATGTTCAAATCATAGAAAGAGAGAGTGTGTGTCCTCTTTTACTTAAGTCGGCATTGTGCCATTTGAATTAAATTCGGATGCAATTTCTGTGTTTCATCGTCAATAAGAAGGTCCAAGGGATACAGTAAACCTGAAGTGAAGCATCGGAATCTAAAACTGGACTCACAGGAGAGGTTCAAATCATAGAAAGTGAGAGTGTCAGTCCTCTTTTACTTCAGTCGGCATTGTGTCTTTTGAATTTATCTCCGATGCAATTTCTGTGTTTCATTGTCCATAAGAAGGTGCAAGGTATACAGAAAATCTGAAGTGAAGCATCGGAATCTAAAACTGGGCTAACAACAGAGGTTCAAATCATAGGAAGTTAAAGTGTCAGTTTTCTTGTACTTAAGTCGGCATTGTGCTTTTTGTATGAAATTCGGATGCAATTTCTTTGTTTCATCGTCAATAAGAAGGACCAAGGTATACAGTAAACCTGAAGTGAAGCATCGGAATCTTAAACTGGACTCGCAGGAGAGGTTCAAATCATAGAAAGTTAGAGTGTCAGTCCTCTTGTACTTAAGTCGGTATTGTGCCTTATGAATTTTATTCCATGTAATTTCTGTGTTTCATCGTCAATAAGAAGGTGCAAGGTATACAGTAAACATGAAGTGAAGCATCGGAATCTAAAACTGGACTCACAGGAGAGGTTCAAATCATAGAAAGAGAGAGTGTCAGCCCTCTTTTACTTAGGTCGGAATTGTGCCTTTTGTATTACATTCCGTTGAAATTTCTGTGTTTCATCGTCAATACGAAGGTCGAAGGGATACAGTAAACCTGAAATGAAGCATCGGAATCTAAATCTGGACTCACAGGAGAAGTTCAAATCATAGAAAGAGAGAGTGTCAATCCTCTTCTACTTAAATCGGCATTGTGCCTTTTGTATAATATTCGGATGCAATTTCTGTGTTTCATCGTCAATAAGAAGGTCCAAGGGATACAGTAAACCTGAAGTGAAGCATCGGAATCTAAAACTGGGGTCACAACAGAGGTTCAAATCATAGAAAGTTAAAGTGTCAGTTTTCTTGTACTTAAGTCGGCATTGTGCATTTTGTATGAAATTCGGATGCAATTTCTTTGTTTCATCGTCAATAAGAAGGACCAAGGTGTACAGTAAACCTGAAGTGAAGCATCGGAATCTTAAACTGGACTCGCAGGAGAGGTTCAAATCATAGAAAGTTAGAGTGTCAGTCCTCTTGTACTTAAGTCGGTATTGTGCCTTATGAATTTTATTCCATGTAATTTCTGTGTTTCATCGTCAATAAGAAGGTGCAAGGTATACAGTAAACCTGAAGTGAAGCATCGGAATCTAAAACTGGACTCACAGGAGAGGTTCAAATCATAGAAAGAGAGAGTGTCAGCCCTCTTTTACTTAGGTCGGCATTGTGCCTTTTGTATTAAATTCCGTTGAAATTTCTGTGTTTCATCGTCAATACGAAGGTCGAAGGGATACAGTAAACCTGAAATGAAGCATCAGAATCCATAACTGGACTCACAGGAGACGTTCAAATCATAGGAAGTGAGAGTGTCAGTCCTCTTGTACTTAAGTCGGCATTGTGCCTTTTGTATTAAATTCCATGTAATTTCTGTGTTTCATCGTCAATAAGAAGGTGCAAGGTATACAGTAAACATGAAGTGAAGCATCGGAATCTAAAACTGGACTCACAGGAGAGGTTCAAACCATAGAAAGAGAGAGTGTCAATCCTCTTTTACTTAAGTCGGCATTGTGCCTTTTGTATTAAATTCCGATGCAATTTCTGTGATCCATCGTCAATAAGAAGGTAAAAGGGATACACTAAACCTGAAATGAAGCATCGGAATCTAAAACTGGACTCACAGGAAAGGTTGAAATCGTAGAAAGAGAGAGTGTCTGTCCTCTTTTACTTAAGTCGGCATGGTGCCTTTAGTATTAAATTCGGATTCAATTTCTGTCTTTCATAGTCAATAACAAGGTCCAAGGGATACAGTAAACATGAAGTGAAGCATCGGAATCTAAAACTGGACTCACAGGAGAGGTTCAAATCATAGAAAGGGAGAGTGTCAGTCCTCTTGTACCTAAGTCGGCATTGTGCCTTTTGTATTAAATTCGGATGCAATTTCTGTGTTCCATCGTCAATGAGAAGGTGCAAGGTATACAGTAAACATGAAGTAAAGCATCGGAATCTGAAACTGGACTCACAGGAGAGGTTCAAATGGTAGAATGAGAGAGTGTCAGTCCGCTTTTACTTAAGTCGGCATTGTGCCTTTTGTATTAAATTCGGATGCAATTTCTGAATTTCATCGTCAATAAGAAGGTCCAAGGAATACAGTAAACCTGAAGTGAAGCATCGGAATCTAAAACTGGACTCACACGAGAGGTTCAAATCATAGAAAGCTAGAGTGTCAGTTTTCTTGTACTTATGTTGGCATTGTGCATTTTGTATTAAATTCGTATGCAATTTCTTTGTTTCATCGTCAATAAGAATGTCCAAGGTATACAGTAAACCTGAAGTGAAGCTTCGGAATCTTAAACGGGGCTCACAGGAGAGGTTCAAATTATAGAGGGATAGAGTGTCAGTCCTCTTGTACTTAAGTCGGCATTTTGCCTTTTGAATTTAATTCTGATGCTATTTCTGTTTTTCATTGTCAATAAGAAGGTGGAAGGTATACAGTAAACCTGAAGTGAAGCATCGGAATCTAAAACTGGACTCACAGGAGAGGTTCAAATCATAGAAAGAGAGTCAGTCCGCTTTTGCTTAAGTCGGCATTGTGCCTTTTGTATTAAATTCGGATGCAATTACTGTGTTTCATCGTCAATAAGAACGTCCAAGGGATACAGTAAACCTGAAGTGAAACATCGGAATCTAAAACTGGACTCACAGGAGAGGTTCAAATCATAGAAAGTGGGAGTGTCAGTCCTCATGTACTTAAGTCGGCATTGTGCTTTTTGAATTTAATTCCGGTGAAATTTATGTGTTTCTTCGTCAATAAGACGGTGCAAGGTATACAGAAAACCTGAAGTGAAGCATCGGAATCTTAAACTGGACTCACAGGAGTGGTTCAAACCACAGAAAGTGTGATTGTAAGTCCTCTTTTACTTAAGTCGGCATTGTGCCTTCCGTATTAAATTCGGATGCAATTTCTGTGTTTCTTCGTCAATAAGAAGGACCAAGGTATACAGTAAACCTGAAGTGAAGCATCGGAATCTTAAACTGGACTCACAGGAGAGGTTCAAATCTTAGAAAGTTAGATTGTCAGTGCTCTTGTACTTAAGTCGGCATTGTGCCTTTTGAATTTAATTCCGATGAAATTTCTGTGTTTCTTCGTCAATAAGACGGTGCAAGGTATACAGTAAACCTGAAGTGAAGCATCGGAATCTAAAACTGGACTCACAGGAGAGGTTCAAACCACAGAAAGTGTGATTGTAAATCCTCTGTTACTTAAGTCGGCATTGTGCCTTTTGTATTAAATTCGGATGCAAACTCTGTGTTTCATCGTCAATAAGAAGGCCTAAGTAATACAGTAAACCTGAGGTGAAGCATCGGAATCTGAAATTGGACCCACAGGAGAGATTCAAATCATAGAAAGTAAGAGCGTCAGTCCTCTTTTACTTAAGACTGCATTGTGCCTTTTGTATTAAATTCCGATGCAATTTCTGTGTTCCATCGTCAATAAGATGGTGCAAGGTATACAGTAAACATGAAGTAAAGCATCGGAATCTAAAACTGGACTGACAGGAGAGGTTCAAATCATAGAAAGAGAGAGTGTGAGTCCTCTTTTACTTAAGTCGGCATTGTGCCTTTTGTATTAAATTCGGATGCAATTTCTGTGTTTCATCGTCAATAAGAAGGTCCAAGGGATACAGTAAACCTGAAGTGAAGCATCGGAATCTAAAACTGGACTCACAGGAGAGGTTCAAATCATAGAAAGTGAGAGTGTCCGTCCACTTTTACTTGAGTCGGCATTGTGTCTTTTGAATTTAATTCCGATGCAATTTCTGTGTTTCATCGTCAATAAGAAGGTGCAAGGTATACAGTAAACCTGAAGTGAAGCATCGGAATCTAAACAGGACTCACTGGAGAGGTTCGAATTATAGAGAGATAGAGTGTCAGTCCTCTTGTACTTAAGTCGGCATTGTGCCCTATGAATTTACATCTGATGCAATTTCTGTTTTTCATTGTCAATAAGAAGGTGGAAGGTATACAGTAAACCTGAAGTGAAGCATCGAAATCTAAAACTGGACTCACAGGAGAGGTTCAAATCATAGAAAGAGAGAGTGTCAGTCCGCTTTTACTTAAGTCGGCATTGTGCCTTTTGTATTAAATTCGGATGCAATTACTGTGTTTCATCGTCAATATGAAGGTCCAAGGGATACAATAATCCTGAAGTTAAGCATCGGAATCTAAAACTGGACTCACAGGACAGGTTCAAATCATAGAAAGATAGAGTGTCAGTCCTCTTGTACTTATGTCGGCATTGTGCCTTTTGTATTAAATTCGGATGCAATTTCTGTGTTTCATCGTAAATAAGAAGGTCCAAGGGATACAATAATCCTGAAGTTAAGCATCGGAATCTAAAACTGGACTCGCAGGACAGGTTCAAATCATAGAAAGATAGAGTGTCAGTCCTCTTGTACTTAAGTCGGCATTGTGCCTTTTGTATTAAATTCGGATGCAAACTCTGTGTTTCATCGTCAATTAGAAGGTGCGAGGTATACAGTAAACCTGAAGTGAAGCATCGGAGTCTAAAACTGGACTCACAGGAGAGTTTCAAATCATAGCAAGAGAGAGTGTCAATCCTCTTTTACTTAAGTCGGCATTTTGCTTTTTGTATAATATTCGGATGCAATTTCTGTGTTTCATCGTTAATAAGAAGGTCCAAGGGATACAGTAAACCTGAAGTTAAGCATTGGAATCTAAAACTGGACTCACAGGAGACGTTCAAATCATAGAAAGTGAGAGTGTCAGTCTCTTGTACTTAAGTCGGCATTGTGCCTTTTGTATTAAATTCCATGTAATTTCTGTGTTTCATCGTCAATAAGAAGGTGCAAGGTATACAGTAAACATGAAGTGAAGCATCGGAATCTAAAACTGGACTCACAGGAGAGGTTCAAATCATAGAAAGAGAGAGTGTCAATCCTCTTTTACTTAAGACGGCATTGTGTCTTTTGTATTAAATTCCGATGCAATTTCTGTGTTTCATCGTCAATAAGAAGGTAAAAGGGATACACTAAACCTGAAATGAAGCATCGGAATCTAAAACTGGTCTCACAGGAGACGTTCAAATCATAGAAAGAGAGAGTGTCAGTCCTCTTTTACTTAAGTCGGCATGGTGCCTGTAGCATTAAATTCGGATGCAATTTCTCTGTTTCATCGTCAATAAGAAGGTCCAATGGATACAGTAAACATGAAGTGAAGCATCGGAATCTAAAACTGGACTCACAGGAGAGGTTCAAATCATAGAAAGGGAGAGTGTCAGTCCTCTTGAACCTAAGTCGGCATTGTGCCTTTTGTATTAAAGTCGGATGCATTTTCTGTGTTTCATCGTCAATAAGAAGGTCCAAGGGATACAGTAAACCTGAAGTGAAGTATCGGAATCTAAAACTGGACTCACAGGAGAGGTTCAAATCATAGATAGTGAGAGTGTCAGTCCTCATGTACTTAAGTCGGCATTGTGCCTTTTGTATTAAATTCGGATGCAAACTCTGTGTTTCATCGTCAATAAGAAGCCCTCAATAATACAGTAAACCTGAGGTGAAGCATCGGAATCTCAAACTGGACCCACAGGAGAGGTTCAAATCATAGAAAGTAAGAGCGTCAGTCCGCTTTTACTTAAGACGGCAATGTGCCTTTTGTATTAAATTCCGATGCAATTTCTGTGTTCCATCGTCAATAAGAAGGTGCAAGGTATACAGTAAACATGAAGTAAAGCATCGGAATCTAAAACTGGACTCACAGGAGAGGTTCAAATCATAGAAAGAGAGAGTGTGAGTCCTCTTTTACTTAAGTCGGCATTGTGCCTTTTGTATTAAATTCGGATGCAATTTCTGTGTTTCATCGTCAATAAGAAGGTCCAAGGGATACAGTAATTCTGAAGTGAAGCATCGGAATTTAAAACTGGACTCACAGGAGAGGTTCAAATCATAGAAAGTGAGAGTGTCCGTCCTCTTTTACTTGAGTCGGCATTGTGTCTTTTGAATTTAATTGCGATGCAATATCTGTGTTTCATCGTCAATAAGAAGGTGCAAGGCATACAGTAAACAGGAAGTGAAGCATCGGAATCTAAACAGGACTCACAGGAGAGGTTCAAATTATAGAGAGATAGAGTGTCAGTCCTCTTGTACTTAAGTCGGCATTGTGCCCTTTGAATTTAATTCTGATGCTATTTCTGTTTTTCATTGTCAATAAGAAGGTGGAAGTTATACAGTAAACCTGAAGTGAAGCATCGAAATCTAAAGCTGGACTCACAGGAGAGGTTCAAATCATAGAAAGAGAGAGTGTCAGTCCGCTTTTACTTAAGTCGGCATTGTGCCTTTTGTATTAAATTCGGATGCAATTTCTTTGTTTCATCGTCAATAAGAAGGTCCAAGGGATACAGTAAACCTGAAGTGAAGCATCAGAATCTATGACTGGACTCACAGGAGAGGTTCAAATCATAGAAAGTTAAAGTGTCCGTTTTCTTGTTTTTAAGTCGGCATTGAGCATTTTGTATGAAATTCGGATGCAATATCTTTGTTTCATCGTCAATAAGAAGGACCAAGGTATACAGTAAACCTGAAGTGAAGCACCGGAATCTTAAACTGGACTCACAGGAGAGGTTCAAATCTTAGGAAGTTAGAGTGTCAGTCCTCTTGTACTTAAGTCGGCATTGTGCCTTTTGAATTTAATTTCGATGAAATTTCTGTGTTTCTTCGTCAATAAGACGGTGCAAGGTATACAGTAAACCTGAAGTGAAGCATCGGAATCTAAAACTGGACTCACAGGAGAGGTTCAAACCACAGAAAGTGTGATTGTAGATCCTCTGTTACTTAAGTCGGCATTGTGCCTTTTGTATTAAATTCGGATGCAATTTCTGTGTTTCAATGTTAATAAGAAGAACCTAGGGATACAGTAATCCTGAAGTTAAGCATCGGAATCTAAAACTGGACTCACGGGACAGGTTCAAATCATAGAAAGTTAGAGTGTCAGTCCTCTTGTACTTAAGTCGGCATTGTGCCTTTTGTATTAAATTCGGATGCAAACTCTGTGTTTCATCGTCAATTAGAAGGTGCAAGGTATACAGTAAACCTGAAGTGAAGCATCGGAATCTAAAACTGGACTCACAGGAGAGGTTCAAATCATAGCAAGAGAGAGTGTCAATCCTCTTTTACTTAAGTCGGCATTTTGCCTTTTGTATAATATTCGGATGCAATATCTGTGTTTCTTCGTTAATAAGAAGGTCCAAGGGATACAGTAAACCTGAAGTTAAGCATCGGAATCTAAAACTGGACTCACAGGAGACGTTCAAATCATAGATAGTGAGAGTGTCAGTCTGTTGTACTTAAGTCGGCATTGTAACATTTGTACTAATTTCCATGTTATTTCTGTGCTTCATCGTCAATAAGAAGGTGCAAGGTATACAGTAAACATGAAGTGAAGCATCGGAATCTAAAACTGGACTCACAGGAGAGGTTCAAATCATAGAAAGAGAGAGTGTCAATCCTCTTTTACTTAAGACGGCATTGTGCCTTTTGTATTTTATTCCGATGCAATTTCTGTGTTTCATCGTCAATAAGAATGTAAAAGGGATACACTAAACCTGAAATGAAACATCGGAATCTAAAACTGGACTCACAGGAGACGTTCAAATCATAGAAAGAGAGAGTGTCAGTCCTCTTTTACTTAAGTCGGCATGGTGCCATTAGTATTAAATTCGGATGCAATTTCTGTGTTTCATCGTCAATAAGAAGGTCCAAGGAATACAGTAAACATGAAGTGAAGCATCGGAATCTTAAACTGGACTCACAGGAGAGGTTCAAATCATAGAAAGGGAGAGTGTCAGTCCTCTTGTACCTAAGTCGGCATTGTGCCTTTTGTATTAAATTCGGATGCAATTTCTGTGTTTCATCGTCAATAAGAAGGTCCAAGGGATACAGTAAACCTGAAGTGAAGTATCGGAATCTAAAACTGGACTCACAGAAGAGGTTCAAATCATAGAAAGTGAGAGTGTCAGTCCTCATGTACTTAAGTCGGCATTGTGCCTTTTGTATTAAATTCGGATGCAAACTCTGTGTTTCATCGTCAATAAGAAGGCCTAAGTAATACAGTAAACCTAAAGTGAAGCATCGGAATCTGAAACTGGACCCACAGGAGAGGTACAAATCATTGAAAGTAACAGTGTCAGTCCTCTTTTACTTAAGTCGGCATATTGGCTTTTGTATTAAATTCCGATGCAATTTCTGTGTTCCATCGTCAATAAGAAGTTGCAAGGTATACAGTAAACATGAAGTGAAGCATCGGAATCTAAAAGTGGACTCACAGGAGAGGTTAAAATCATAGAAAGAGAGAGTGTCAGTCCGCTTTTACTTAAGTCGGCATTGTGCCTTTTGTGTTAAATTCGGATGCAATTTCTGTATTTCATCGTCAATAAGAAGGTCCAAGGAATACAGTAAACCTGAAGTGAAGCATCTGAATCTAAAACTGGACTCACAGGAGAGGTTCAAATCATAGAAAGTGAGAGTGTTAGTCCTCTTGTACTTAAGTCGGCATTGTGCCTTTTGTATTAAAATCCGATGCAATTTCTGTGTTTCATCGTCTATAAGAATGTGCAAGGTATACAGTAAACGTGAAGTGAAGGATCGGAATCTAAAACTGGACTCACAGGAGAGGTTCAAATCATAGAAAGTGAGAGTGTCAGTCCTCTTGTACTTAAGTCGGCATTGTGCCTTTTGTATTAAAATCGGATGCAAACTCTGTGTTTCATCATCAATAAGAAGGCCTAAGGGATACAGTAAACCTGAAGTGAAGCGTCGGAATCTAAAACTGGACCCACAGGAGAGGTTCAAATCATAGAAAGTGAGAGTGTCTGTCCTCTTTTACCTAAGTCGGCATTGTGCCTTTTGTATTAAATTCCTATGCAATTTCAGTGTTTCATCGTCAATAAGAAGGTGCAAGGTATACAGTAAACATGAAGTGAAGCATCGGAATCTAAAACTGGACTCACAGGAGACGTTCAAATCATAGAAAGAGAGAGTGTGAGTCCTCTTTTAGTTAAGTCGGCATTGTGCCTTTTGTATTAAATTCGGATGCAATTTCTGTGTTTCATCGTCAATAAGAAGGTCCAAGGGATACACTAAACCTGAAGAGAAGCATCGGAATCTAAAACTGGACTCACAGGAGAGGTTCAAATCATAGAGACTTAGAGTGTCAGTCCTCTTGTACTTAAGTCGGCATTGTGCCTTTTGAATTTAATTCCGATGCTATTTCTGTGTTTCATCGTCAATAAGAACTTGAAAGGTATACAGTAAACCTGAAGTGAAGGATCGGAATCTAAAACTGCACTCACAGGAGATGTTCAAATCATAGAAAGAGAGAGTGTCAGTCCGCTTTTACTTCAGACGGCATTGTTCTTTTGTATTAAATTCGGATGCAATTTCTGTATTTCATCGTGAATAAGAAGGTCCAAGGGATACAGTAAACCTGAAGTGAAGCATCGGAATCAAAAACTGGTCTCACAGGAGAGGTTCAAATCATAGAATGTGAGAGTGTTAGTCCTCTTGTACTTAAGTCGGCATTGTGCCATTTGTATTAAATTCCGATGAAATTTCTGTGTTTCATCGTCTATAAGAAGGTGCAAGTTATACAGTAAGCTTGAAGTGAAGCATCGGAATCTAAAACTGGACTCACAGGAGAGGTTCAAATCATAGAAAGTGAGAGTGTCAGTCCTCTTTCACTTAAGTCGGCATTGTGCTTTTTGTATTAAATTCGGATGCAATTTCTGTGTTTCATCGTCAATAAGAAGGTCCAAGATATACAGTAAACCTGAAGTGAAGCATCGGAATCTAAAACTGGACTCACAGGAGAGGTTCAAATCATAGAAAGTGAGAGTGTCAGTCCTCATGTACTTATGTCGGCCTTGTGCCTTTTGTATTAAATTCGGATGCAATTTCTTTGTTTCATCGTCAATAAGAAGGTCCAAGGGATACAGTAAACCTGAAGTGAAGCATCGGAATCTAACTTTCTATGATTTGAACCTCTCCTGTGAGTCAGTTTTAGATTGTCAGTCCTCTTGTACTTAAGTTGGCATTGTGCATTTTGTATTAAATTCGGATGCAATTTCTGTGTTTCATCGTCAATAAGAAGGTCCAAGGTTTACAGTAAACCTGAAGTTAAGCATCCGAATCTGAAACTGGACTCACAGGAGAAGTTCAAATCTTAGAAAGTTAGAGTGTCAGTCCTCTTGTACTTAAGTCGGCATTGTGCCTTTTGTATTAAATTCGGATGCAAACTCTGTGTTTCATCGTCAATAAGAAGGTGCAAGGTATACGGTAAACCGGAAGTGACGCATCGGAATCTAAAACTGGACTCACAGGAGAAGTTTAAATCATAGAAAGTGAGAGTGTCAGTGCTCTTTCACATAAGTCGGCATTGTGCCTTTTGTATTAAATTCGGATGCAACTTCTGTGTTTCATCGTCAATAAGAAGGTCCAAGGGATACAGTAAACCTGAAGTGAAGCATCCGAATCTAAAACTGGACTCACAGGAGAGGTTCAAATCATAGAAAGTGAGAGTGTCAGTCCTCATGTACTTAAGTCGCCTTGTGCCTTTTGTATTAAATTCGGATGCAATTTCTTTGTTTCATCGTCAATAAGAAGGTCCAAGGGATACAGTAAACCTGAAGTGAAGCATCGGAATCTAACTTTCTATGGTTTGAACCTCTCCTGTGAGTCCAGTTTTAGAGTGTCAGTCCTCTTGTACTTAAGTCGGCATTGTGCATTTTGTATTAAATTCGGATGCAATTTCTGTGTTTCATCGTCAATAAGAAGGTGCAAGGTATACAGCGAACCTGAAGTGAAGCATCGGAACCTTAAACTGGACTCTCAGGAGAGGTTCAAATCTTAGAAAGTTAGAGTTTCAGTCCTCTTGTACTTAAGTCGGCATTGTGCCTTTTGTATTAAATTCAGATGCAAACTCTGTGTTTCATCGTCAATCAGAAGGTCCAAGGGATTCAGTAAACCTGAAGTGAAGCATCGGAACCTAAAACTGGACTCACAGGAGAGATTCATATCATAGAAAGTTAGAGTGTCAGTCCGCTTGTACTTATTTCGGCATTGTTCCTTTTTTATTAAATTACGATGCAATTTCTGTGTTTCATCGTCAATAAGAAGGTGCAAGGTATACGGTAAACCTGAAGTGACGCATCGGAATCTAAAACTGGACTCACAGGAGAAGTTCAAATCATAGAAAGTGAGAGTGTCAGTCCTATTGTACTTAACCTGGCATTGTGTCATTTGAATTTAATTCCGATGCAATTTCTGTGTTTATCGTCAATAAGAGGGTTCAAGGTATACAGTAAACCTGAAGTGAAGCATCGGAATCTAAAACTGGACTCACGGGAGATGTTCATATCATGGAAAGTTAGAGTGTCAGTCCTCTTGTACTTAAGTCGGCATTGTGCCTTTTGAATTTAATTCCGATGCAATGTTTGTGTTTCATCGTCAATAAGACGGTGCAAGGTATACAGTAAAACTGAAGTGAAGCATCAGTATCTAAAACTGGACTTACATGAGAGGTTCAAATCATAGAAAGTGAGAGTGTCAGTCCTGTTGTACTAATGTCGGCATTGTGCATTTTGTATTAAATTCCGATGCAATTTCTGTGTTTCATCGTCAATAAGAGGGTGCAAGGTATACAGTAAACCTGAAGTGAAGCATCGGAATCTAAAACTGGACTCACAGGAGAGGATCAAATCATAGAAAGAGAGAGTGACAGTCCCCTTTTACTTAAGTCGGCATTGTGCATTTTGTTTTAAATTCGGATGCAATTTCTATGTTTCATCGTCAATAAGAAGGTCCAAGGGATACAGTAAACCTGAAGTGAAGCATCGGAATCTAAATCTGGACTCACAGGAGAGGTTCAAATCATAGAAAGAGAGAGTGTCAGTCCTCTTTTACTTAAGTCGGCATTGTGCCTTTTGTATTAAATTCGGATGCAATTTCTATGTTTCATCGTCAATAAGAAGGTCCAAGGGATACAGTAAACCTGAAGTGAAGCATCGGAATCTAAAACTGGACTCACAGGAGAGGTTCAAATCATGCAAAGAGAGAGTCTCAGTCCTCTTGTACTTAAGTCGGCATTGTGCTTTTTGTATTAAATTCGGTTGCAATTTCTGTGTTTCATCGTCAGTAAGAAGGTCCAAGGGATATAGTAAACCTGATGTGAAGCATCGGAATCTAAAACTGGACTCACAGGAGGGGTTTAAATCATAGATAGTTAGAGTGTCAGTCCTCTTGTACTTAAGTCGGCATTGTGCCTTTTGAATTTAATTCCGATGCAATGTTTGTGTTTCATCGTCAATAAGACGGTGCAAGGTATACAGTAAACCTGAAGTGAAGCATCGGAATCTAAAACTGGACTTACAGGAGAGTTTCAAATCATAGAAAGTGAGAGTGTCCGTCCTCTTGCACTGATGTCGGCATTGTGCCTTTTGTATTAAATTCCAATGCAATTTCTGTGTTTCATCGTCAATAAGAAGGTGCAAGGTATACAGTAAACCTGAAGTGAAGCATCGGAATCTAAATCTGGACTCACAGAAGAGGTTCAAATCATAGAAAGAGAGAGTGACAGTCCTCTTTTACTTAAGTCAGCATTGTGCCTTTTGTATTCAATTCGGATGCAATTTCTGTGTTTCATCGTCAATAAGAAGGTCTAAGGGATACAGTAAACCTGAAGTGAAGCATCAGAATCTAAAACTGGACTCACAGGAAAGGTTCAAATCATAGAAAGTTAGAGTGTCAGTCCTCTTGTACTTAAGTCGGCATTGTGCATTTTGTATTAAATTCGGATGCAATTTCTGTGTTTTATCGTCAATAAGAAGGTCCAAGGTATACAGTAAACCTGAAGTGAAGCATCGGAATCTTAAACTGGACTCACAGGAGAGGTTCAAATCTTAGAAAGTTTAAATGTCAGTCCTCTTGTACTTAAGTCGGCGTTGTGCCTTTTGAATTTAATTCCGATGAAATTTCTGGGTTTCTTCGTCAATAAGACGGTGCAAGGTATACAGTAAACCTGAAGTGAAGCATCGGAATCTAAAATTGGACTCACAGGAGAGGTTCAAATCATAAAAATTTAGAGTGTCAGTCCACTTGTACTTAAGTCGGCATTGTGCCTTTTGTATTAAATTCGGATGCAAACTCTGTGTTTCATCGTCAATAAGAAGGTCCAAGGGATACAGTAAACCTGAAGTGAAGCATCGGAATCTAAAGCTGGCTCACAGCAGACGTTCAAATCATAGAAAGAGAGAGTGTCAGTCCTCTTTTACTTATGTCGGCATTGTGCCTTTTGTATTAAATTCCGATGCAATTTCTGTGTTTCTTTGTCAATAAGAAGGTCCAAGGGATACAAAAAACCTGAAATGAAGCATCGGAATCTAAAACTGACTCACAGGAGAGGTTCAAATCATAGAAAGAGAGAGTGTCAGTCCTCTTTTACTTAAGTCGGCATTGTGCCATTTGTATTAAATTCGGATGCAATTTCTGTGTTTCATCGTCGATAAGAAGGTCCAAGGGATACAGTAAACCTGAAGTGAAGCATCGGAATCTAAAACTGGACTCACAGGACAGGTACAAAACATGGAAAGAGAGAGTCTCAGTCCTCTTGTACTTAAGTCGGCATTGTGCCTTTTGTATTAAATTCTGATGCAGTTTCTGTGTTTCATCGTCAATTAGAAGGTGCAAGGTATACAGTAAACATGAAGTGAAGCATCGGAATATAAAAGTGGACTCACAGGAGAGGTTCAAATCATAGGAGGGAGAGTGTCAGTCCTCTTTCACTTAAGTCGGCATTGTGCATTTTGTATTAAAATCCGATGCAATTTCTTTGTTTCATCGTCAAATAAGAAAATCCAAGGGATTCAGTAAACCTGAAGTGAAACATCGGAATCTAAAACTGGACTCACAAGAGAGGTTCAAATCATAAAAAGTGAGAGTGTTAGTCCTCTTGTACTTAATTCGGCATTGTGCCTTTTGTATTAATTACCGATGCAATTTCTGTGTTTCATCGTCTACAAGAAGGTGCAAGGTATACAAAATACGTAAAGTGAAGCATCGGAATCTAAAACTGGACTCACAGGAGAGTATCAAATCATAGAAAATGAGAGCGTCAGTCCTCATGTGCTTAAGTCGACATTGTGCCTTTTGTATTTAATTCGGATGCAATTTCTTTGTTCCATCGTCAATCAGAAGGTCCAAGGTATACAGGAAACCTGAAGTGAAGCATCGGAATCTAAAACTGGACTCACAGGAGAGGTTCAAATCATAGAAAGAGAGAGTGTCAGTCCTCTTTTACTTAAGTCGGCTTTGTGCCTTTTGTATTAAATTCGGATGCAATTTCTATGTTTCATCGTCAATAAGAAGGTCCAAGGGATACAGTAAACCTGAAGTGAAGCATCGGAATCTAAAACTGGACTCACAGGAGAGGTTCAAATCATGGAAAGAGAGAGTCTCAGTCCTCTTGTACTTAAGTCGGCATTGTGCTTTTTGTATTAAATTCGGTTGCAATTTCTGTGTTTCATCGTCAATAAGAAGGTCCAAGGGATATAGTAAACCTGATGTGAAGCATCGGAATCTAAAACTGGACTCACAGGAGGGGTTTAAATCATAGCTAGTTAGAGTGTCAGTCCTCTTGTACTTAAGTCCTCATTGTGTCATTTGAATTTAATTCCGATGCAATTTCTGTGATTAATCGTCAATAAAAATTTTGAAGGTGTACAGTAAACCTGAAGTGAAGCATCGGAATCTAAAACTGGACTCACAGGAGAGGTTCATATCACAGAAAGTTAGAGTGTCAGTCCTCTTGTACTTAAGTCGGCATTGTGCCTTTTGAATTTAATTCCGATGCAATGTTTGTGTTTCATCGTCAATAAGACGGTGCAAGCTATACAGTAAACCTGAAGTGAAGCATCGGAATCTAAAACTGGACTTACAGGAGAGTTTCAAATCATAGAAAGTGAGAGTGTCCGTCCTCTTGCACTGATGTCGGCATTGTGCCTTTTGTATTAAATTCCAATGCAATTTCTGTGTTTCATCGTCAATAAGAAGGTGCAAGGTATACAGTAAACCTGAAGTGGAGCATCGGAATCTAAATCTGGACTCACAGAAGAGGTTCAAATCATAGAAAGAGAGAGTGACATTCCTCTTTTACTTAAGTCAGCATTGTGCCTTTTGTATTCAATTCGGATGCAATTTCTGTGTTTCATCGTCAATAAGAAGGTCCAAGGGATACAGTAAACCTGAAGTGAAGCATCAGAATCTAAAACTGGACTCACAGGAAAGGTTCAAATCATAGAAAGTTAGAGTGTCAGTCCTCTTGTACTTAAGTCGGTATTGTGCATTTTGTATTAAATTCGGATGCAATTTCTGTGTTTTATCGTCAATAAGAAGGTCCAAGGTATACAGTAAACCTGAAGTGAAGCATCGGAATCTTAAACTGGACTCACAGGAGAGGTTCAAATCTTAGAAAGTTTAAATGTCAGTCCTCTTGTACTTAAGTCGGCGTTGTGCCTTTTGTATTAAATTCGGATGCAAACTCTGTGTTTCATCGTCAATAAGAAGGTCCAAGGGATACAGTAAACCTGAAGTGAAGCATCGGAATCTAAAACTGGCTCACAGCAGACGTTCAAATCATAGAAAGAGAGAGTGTCAGTCCTCTTTTACTTATGTCGGCATTGTGCCTTTTGTATTAAATTCCGATGCAATTTCTGTGTTTCTTCGTCAATAAGAAGGTCCAAGGGATACAAAAAACCTGAAATGAAGCATCGGAATCTAAAACTGACTCACAGGAGAGGTTCAAATCATAGAAAGAGAGAGTGTCAGTCCTCTTTTACTTAAGTCGGCATTGTGCCATTTGTATTAAATTCGGATGCAATTTCTGTGTTTCATCGACGATAAGAAGGTCCAAGGGATACAGTAAACCTGAAGTGAAGCATCGGAATCTAAAACTGGACTCACAGGACAGGTACAAAACATGGAAAGAGAGAGTCTCAGTCCTCTTGTACTTAAGTCGGCATTGTGCCTTTTGTATTAAATTCCGATGCAGTTTCTGTGTTTCATCGTCAATTAGAAGGTGCAAGGTATACAGTAAACATGAAGTGAAGCATCGGAATATAAAAGTGGACTCACAGGAGAGGTTCAAATCATAGGAGGGAGAGTGTCAGTCCTCCTTCACTTAAGTCGGCATTGTGCCTTTTGTATTAAATTCCGATGCAATTTCTTTGTTTCATCGTCAAATAAGAAGGTCCAAGGGATTCAGTAAAGCTGAAGTGAAACATCGGAATCTAAAACTGGACTCACAAGAGAGGTTCAAATCATAGAAAGTGAGAGTGTTAGTCCTCTTGTACTTAATTCGGCATTGTGCCTTTTGTATTAATTACCGATGCAATTTCTGTGTTTCATCGTCTACAAGAAGGTGCAAGGTATACAAAAAACGTAAAGTGAAGCATCGGAATCTAAAACTGGACTCACAGGAGAGTATCAAATCATAGAAAGTGAGAGCGTCAGTCCTCATGTGCTTAAGTCGACATTGTGCCTTTTGTATTTAATTCGGATGCAATTTCTTTGTTCCATCGTCAATCAGAAGGTCCAAGGTATACAGGAAACCTGAAGTGAAGCATCGGAATCTAAAACTGGACTCACAGGAGAGGTTCAAATCATAGAAAGTTAGAGTGTCAGTCCTCTTGTACTTAAGTCGACATTGTGCCTTTTTTATTTAATTCGGATGCAATTTCTTTGTTCCATCGTCAATAAGAAGGTCCAAGGTATACAGTAATCCTGAAGTGAAACATCGGAATCTTAAACTGGAGTCACAGGAGGGGTTCAAATCTTAGAAAGTTAGAGTGTCAGTCCTCTTGTACTTGATTCGGCATTGTGCCTTTTGTATTAAATTCGGATGCAAATTCTGTGTTTCATCGTCAATAAGAAGGTCCAAGGGATACAGTAAACCTGAAGTGAAGCATCGGAATCTAAAACTGGACTCACAGGAGACGTTTAAATCATAGAAAGTTAGAGTGTCAGTCCTCTTGTACTTAAGTTGGCATTGTGCCTTTTGTATTAAATTCCGATGCAATTTCTGTGTTTCATCGTCAATAAGAAGGTCCAAGGGATCTATAATCCTGAAGTGAAGAATCGGAATCTAAAACTGGAGTCACAGGAGAGGTTCAAATCTTAGAAAGTTGTAGTTTCATTCCTGTTGTACTTGAGTCGGCATTGTGCCTTTTGTATTTAATTCGGATGCAAATTCTGTGTTTCATCGTCAATACGAAGGTGCAAGGTATACAGTAAACCTGAAGTGGAGCATCGGAATCTAAAACTGGACTCACAGGAGAGGTTCAAATCATAGAAAGAGAGAGTGTCAGTCCTCTTTTACTTAAGTCGGCATTGTGCCTTTGTACTAAACTCGGATGCAATTTCTGTATTTCATCGTCAATAAGAAGGTCCAAGGGATACAGCAAACCTGAAGTGAAGCATCGGAATCTAAAACTGGACTCACAGGAGGGGTTCAAATCATAGATAGTTAGAGTGTCAGTCCTCTTGTACTTAAGTCGGCATTGTGTCATTTGAATTTAATTCCGATGCAATTTCTGTGTTTAATCGTCAATAAGAAGGTTCAAGGTATACAGTAAACCTGAAGTGAAGCATCGGAATCTAAAACTGGACTCACAGGAGAGGTTCATATCATAGAAATTTAGAGTGTCAGTCCTCTTGTACTTAAGTCGGCATTGTGCTTTTTGAATTTAATTCCGATGCAATGTTTGTGTTTCATCGTCAATAAGACGGTGCAAGGTATACAGTAAACCTGAAGTGAAGCATCGGAATCTAAAACTGGACTTACAGGTGAGGTTCAAATCATTGAAAGTGAGAGTGTCAGTCCTCTTGTACTGATGTCGGCATTGTGCCTTTTGTATTAAATTCCGATGCAATTTCTGTGTTTCATCGTCAATAGGAAGGTGCAAGGTATACAGTAAACCTGAAGTGTAGCATCGGAATCTAAAACTGGACTCACAGGAGAGGTTCAAATCATAGAAAGAGAGAGTGACAGTCCTCTTTTACTTAAGTCGGCATTGTGCCTTTTGTATTAAATTCGGATGCAATCTCTGTGTTTCATCGTCAATAAGAAGGTCCAACGGATACAGTAAACCTGAATTGAAGCATCGGAATCTAAAACTGGACTCACAAGAGAGGTTCAAATCACAGAAAGTGACAGTGACAGTCCTCTTGTACTTAAGTTGGCATTGTGCCTTTTGTATTAAATTCGGATGCAAATTCTGTGTTTCATCGTCAATAAGAAGGTCCAAGGGATACAGTAAACCTGAAGTGAAGCATCGGAATCTACAACTGGACTCACAGGAGACGTTTAAATCATAGAAAGTTAGAGTGTCAGTCCTCTTGTACTTAAGTCGGCATTGTGCCTTTTGTATTAAATTCCGATGCAATTTCTGTGTTTCATCGTCAATAAGAAGGTCCAAGGGATGTAGTAAACCTGAAGTGAAGAATCAGAATCTAAAACTGGAGTCACAGGAGAGGTTCAAATCTTAGAAAGTTAGAGTTTCAGTCCTCTTGTACTTGAGTCGGCATTGTGCCTTTTGTATTTAATTCGGATGCAAATTCTGTGTTTCATCGTCAATATGAAGGTGCAAGGTATACAGTAAACCTGATGTGGTGCATCGGAATCTAAAACTGGACTCACAGGAGAGGTTCAAATCATAGAAAGAGAGAGTGTCAGTCCTCTTTTACTTAAGTCGGCATTGTGCCTTTTGTATTAAACTCGGATGCAATTTCTGTATTTCATCGTCAATAAGAAGGTCGAAGGGATACAGTAAACCTGAAGTGAAGCATCGGAATCTAAAACTGGACTCACAGGAGGGGTTCAAATCATAGATAGTTAGAGTGTCAGTCCTCTTGTACTTAAGTCGGCTTTGTCTCATTTGAATTTAATTCCGATGCAATTTCTGTGTTTAATCGTCAATAAGAAGGTTCAAGGTATACAGTAAACCTGAAGTGAAGCATCGGAATCAAAAACTGGACTCACAGGAGAGGTTCGTATCATAGAAAGAGTGTCAGTCCTTTTGTACTTAAGTCGGCATTGTGCCTTTTGAATTTAATTACGATGCAATGTTTGTGTTTCATCGTCAATAAGACGGTGCAAGGTATACAGTAAACCTGAAGTGAAGCATCGGAATCTAAAACTGGACTTACAGGAGAGGTTCAAATCATAGAAATTGAGAGTGTCAGTCCTCTTGTACTGATGTCGGCATTGTGCCTTTTGTATTAAATTCCGATGCAATTTCTGTGTTTCATCGTCAATAAGAAGGTGCAAGGTGTACAGTAAACCTGAATTGAAGCATCGGAATCTAAAACTGGACTCACAGGAGAGGTTCAAATCATAGAAAGAGAGAGTGTCAGTCCTCTTTTACTTAATCGGCATTGTGCCTTTTGTATTAAACTCGGATGCAATTTCTGTATTTCATCGTCTATAAGAAGGTGCAAGGTATACAGTAAACCTGAAGTGAAGCATCGGAATCTAAAAGTGGACTCACAGGAGGGTTTTCAAATCATAGATAGTTAGAGTGTCAGTCCTCTTGTACTTAAGTCGGCATTGTGTCACTTGAATTTAATTCCGATGCAATTGCTGTGTTTAATCGTCAATAAGAAGGTTCAAGGTATACAGTAAACCTGAAGTGAAGCATCGGAATCTAAAACTGGACTCACAAGAGAGGTTCATATCATAGAAAGTTAGAGTGTCAGTCCTCTTGTACTTAAGTCGGCATTCTGTCATTTGAATTTAATTCCGATGCAATTTCTGTGTTTAATCGTCAATAAGAAGGTTCAAGGTATACAGTAAACCTGAAGTGAAGCATCAGAATCTAAAACTGGACTCACAGGAGAGGTTCGTATCATAGAAAGTTAGAGTGTCAGTCCTCTTGTACTTAAGTCGGCTTTGTGCCTTTTGAATTTAATTCCGATGCAATGTTTGTGTTTCATCGTCAATAAGACGGTGCAAGGTATACAGTAAACCTGAAGTGAAGCATCGGAATCTAAAACTGGACTTACAGGAGAGGTTCAAATCATAGAAAGTGAGAGTGTCAGTCCTCTTGTACTGATGTCGGCATTGTGCCTTTTGTATTAAATTCCGATGCAATTTCTGTGTTTCATCGTCAATAAGAAGGTGCAAGGTGTATAGTAAACCTGAAGTGAAGCATCGGAATCTAAAACTGGACTCACAGGAGAGGTTCAAATCATTGAAAGAGAGAGTGACAGTCCCCTTTTACTTAAGTCGGCATTGTGCCTTTTGTATTAAATTCGGATGCAATTTCTGTGTCTCATCGTCAATAAGAAGGTCCAAGGGATACAGTAAACCTGAAGTGAAGCATCAGAATCTAAAACTGGACTCACAGGAGAGGTTCAAATCATAGAAAGTTAGAGTGTCAGTCCACTTGTACTTAAGTTGTCATTGTGCATTTTGTATTAAATTCGTTTGTAATTTCTGTGTTTCATCGTCAATAAGAAGGTCCAAGGTATACAGCAAACCGGAAGTGAAGCATCGCAATCTCAAACTGGAGTCACAGGAGAGGTTAAAATCTTAGAAAGTTTAAATGTCAGTCCTCTTGTACTTAAGTCGGCATTGTACCTTTTGAATTTAATCCCGATGAAATTTCTGGGTTTCTTCGTCAATAAGACGGTGCAAGGTATACAGTAAACCTGAAGTGAAGCATCGGAATCTAAAATTGGACTCACAGGAGAGGTTCAAATCATAGATAATTAGAGTGTCAGTCCTCTTGTACTTAAGTCGGCATTGTGTCATTTGAATTTAATTCCGATGCAATTTCTGTGTTTAATCGTCAATAAGAAGGTTCAAGGTATACAGTAAACCTGAAGTGAAGCATCGGAATCTAAAACTGGACTCACAGGAGAGGTTCATATCATAGAAATTTAGAGTGTCAGTCCTCTTGTACTTAAGTCGGCATTGTGCTTTTTGAATTTAATTCCGATGCAATGTTTGTGTTTCATCGTCAATAAGACGGTGCAAGGTATACAGTAAACCTGAAGTGAAGCATCGGAATCTAAAACTGGACTTACAGGAGAGGTTCAAATCATAGAAAGTGAGAGTGTCAGTCCTCTTGTACTGATGTCGGCATTGTGCCTTTTGTATTAAATTCCGATGCAATTTCTGTGTTTCATCGTCAATAGGAAGGTGCAAGGTATACAGTAAACCTGAAGTGAAGCATCGGAATCTAAAACTGGACTCACAGGAGAGGTTCAAATCGTAGAAAGAGAGAGTGACAGTCCTCTTTTACTTAAGTCGGCATTGTGCCTTTTGTATTAAATTCGGATGCAATCTCTGTGTTTCATCGTCAATAAGAAGGTCCAAGGGATACAGTAAACCTGAATTGAAGCATCGGAATCTAAAACTGGACTCACAAGAGAGGTTCAAATCACAGAAAGTGACAGTGACAGTCCTCTTTTACTTAAGTTGGCATTGTGCCTTTTGTATTAAATTCGGATGCAAATTCTGTGTTTCATCGTCAATAAGAAGGTCCAAGGGATACAGTAAACCTGAAGTGAAGCATCGGAATCTACAACTGGACTCACAGGAGACGTTTAAATCATAGAAAGTTAGAGTGTCAGTCCTCTTGTACTTAAGTCGGCATTGTGCCTTTTGTATTAAATTCCGATGCAATTTCTGTGTTTCATCGTCAATAAGAAGGTCCAAGGGATGTAGTAAACCTGAAGTGAAGAATCAGAATCTAAAACTGGAGTCACAGGAGAGGTTCAAATCTTAGAAAGTTAGAGTTTCAGTCCTCTTGTACTTGAGTCGGCATTTTGCCTTTTGTATTTAATTCGGATGCAAATTCTGTGTTTCATCGTCAATATGAAGGTGCAAGGTATACAGTAAACCTGAAGTGGTGCATCGGAATCTAAAACTGGACTCACAGGAGAGGTTCAAATCATAGAAAGAGAGAGTGTCAGTCCTCTTTTACTTAAGTCGGCATTGTGCCTTTTGTATTAAACTCGGATGCAATTTCTGTATTTCATCGTCAATAAGAAGGTCCAAGGTATACAGTAAACCTGAAGTGAAGCATCGGAATCTAAAACTGGACTCACAGGAGGGGTTCAAATCATAGATAGTTAGAGTGTCAGTCCTCTTGTACTTAAGTCGGCTTTGTCTCATTTGAATTTAATTCCGATGCAATTTCTGTGTTTAATCGTCAATAAGAAGGTTCAAGGTATACAGTAAACCTGAAGTGAAGCATCGGAATCAAAAACTGGACTCACAGGAGAGGTTCGTATCATAGAACGTTAGAGTGTCAGTCCTTTTGTACTTAAGTCGGCATTGTGCCTTTTGAATTTAATTCCGATGCAATGTTTGTGTTTCATCGTCAATAAGACGGTGCAAGGTATACAGTAAACCTGAAGTGAAGCATCGGAATCTAAAACTGGACTTACAGGAGAGGTTCAAATCATAGAAATTGAGAGTGTCAGTCCTCTTGTACTGATGTCGGCATTGTGCCTTTTGTATTAAATTCCGATGCAATTTCTGTGTTTCATCGTCAATAAGAAGGTGCAAGGTGTACAGTAAACCTGAATTGAAGCATCGGAATCTAAAACTGGACTCACAGGAGAGGTTCAAATCATAGAAAGAGAGAGTGTCAGTCCACTTTTACTTAAGTCGGCATTGTGCCTTTTGTATTAAACTCGGATGCAATTTCTGTATTTCATCGTCAATAAGAAGGTGCAAGGTATACAGTAAACCTGAAGTGAAGCATCGGAATCTAAAAGTGGACTCACAGGAGGGTTTTCAAATCATAGATAGTTAGAGTGTCAGTCCTCTTGTACTTAAGTCGGCATTGTGTCATTTGAATTTAATTCCGATGCAATTGCTGTGTTTAATCGTCAATAAGAAGGTTCAAGGTATACAGTAAACCTGAAGTGAAGCATCGGAATCTAAAACTGGACTCACAAGAGAGGTTCATATCATTGAAAGTTAGAGTGTCAGTCCTCTTGTACTTAAGTCGGCAATGTGCTTTTTGAATTTAATTCCGATGCAATGTTTGTGTTTCATCGTCAATAAGACGGTGCAAGGTATACAGTAAACCTGAAGTGAAGCATCGGAATCTAAAACTGCACTTACAGGGGAGGTTCAAATCATAGAAAGTGAGAGTGTCAGTCCTCTTGTACTGATGTCGGCATTGTGCCTTTTGTATTAAATTCCGATGCAATTTCTGTGTTTCATCGTCAATAGGAAGGTGCAAGGTATACAGTAAACCTGAAGTGGAGCATCGGAATCTAAAACTGGACTCACAGGAGAGGTTCAAATCATAGAAAGAGAGAGTGACAGTCCTCTTTTACTTAAGTCGGCATTGTGCCTTTTGTATAATTCGGATGCAATTTCTGTGTTTCATCGTCAATAAGAAGGTCCAAGGGATACAGTAAACCTGAATTGAAGCATCGGAATCTAAAACTGGACTCACAGGAGTGGTTCAAATCACAGAAAGTGACAGTGACAGTCCTCTTTTACTTAAGTTGGCATTGTGCCTTTTGTATTTAACTCGGATGCAATTTCTGTATTTCATCGTCAATAACAAGGTCCAAGGGATACAGTAAACCTGAAGTGAAGCATCGGAAACTAAAACTGGACTCTCAGGAGGGATTCAAATCTTAGAAAGTTAGAGTTTCAGTCCTCTTGTACTTGAGTCGGCATTGTGCCTTTTGTATTTAATTCGGATGCAAATTCTGTGTTTCATCGTCAATATGAAGGTGCAAGGTATACAGTAAACCTGAAGTGGAGCATCGGAATCTAAAACTGGACTCACAGGAGGGGTTCAAATCATAGAAAGAGAGAGTGTCAGTCCTCTTTAACTTAAGTCGGCATTGTGCCTTTTGTATTAAACTCGGATGCAATTTCTGTATTTCATCGTCAATAAGAAGGTCCAAGGGATACAGTAAACCTGAAGTGAAGCATCGGAATCTACAACTGTACTCACAGGAGACGTTTAAATCATAGAAAGTTAGAGTGTCAGTCCTCTTGTACTTAAGTCGGCATTGTTCCTTTTGTATTAAATTCCGATGCAATTTCTGTGTTTCATTGTCAATAAGAAGGTCCAAGGGATGTAGTAAACCTGAAGTGAAGAATCAGAATCTAAAACTGGAGTCACAGGAGAGGTT
Source organism: Schistocerca serialis cubense (assembly GCF_023864345.2). Taxonomy (NCBI): domain Eukaryota; kingdom Metazoa; phylum Arthropoda; class Insecta; order Orthoptera; family Acrididae; genus Schistocerca; species Schistocerca serialis. Next base: position 19,649,623 of record NC_064647.1, on the reverse strand, counting down.
CAAATCTTAGAAAGTTAGAGTTTCAGTCCTCTTGTACTTGAGTCGGCATTTTGCCTTTTGTATTTAATTCGGATGCAAATTCTGTGTTTCATCGTCAATATGAAGGTGCAAGGTATACAGTAAACCTGAAGTGGTGCATCGGAATCTAAAACTGGACTCACAGGAGAGGTTCAAATCATAGAAAGAGAGAGTGTCAGTCCTCTTTTACTTAAGTCGGCATTGTGGCTTTTGTATTAAACTCGGATGCAATTTCTGTATTTCATCGTCAATAAGAAGGTCCAAGGTATACAGTAAACCTGAAGTGAAGCATCGGAATCTAAAACTGGACTCACAGGAGGGGTTCAAATCATAGATAGTTAGAGTGTCAGTCCTCTTGTACTTAAGTCGGCTTTGTCTCATTTGAATTTAATTCCGATGCAATTTCTGTGTTTAATCGTCAATAAGAAGGCTCAAGGTATACAGTAAACCTGAAGTGAAGCATCGGAATCAAAAACTGGACTCACAGGAGAGGTTCGTATCATAGAACGTTAGAGTGTCAGTCCTTTTGTACTTAAGTCGGCATTGTGCCTTTTGAATTTAATTCCGATGCAATGTTTGTGTTTCATCGTCAATAAGACGGTGCAAGGTATACAGTAAACCTGAAGTGAAGCATCGGAATCTAAAACTGGACTTACAGGAGAGGTTCAAATCATAGAAATTGAGAGTGTCAGTCCTCTTGTACTGATGTCGGCATTGTGCCTTTTGTATTAAATTCCGATGCAATTTCTGTGTTTCATCGTCAATAAGAAGGTGCAAGGTGTACAGTAAACCTGAATTGAAGCATCGGAATCTAAAACTGGACTCACAGGAGAGGTTCAAATCATAGAAAGAGAGAGTGTCAGTCCACTTTTACTTAAGTCGGCATTGTGCCTTTTGTATTAAACTCGGATGCAATTTCTGTATTTCATCGTCAATAAGAAGGTGCAAGGTATACAGTAAACCTGAAGTGAAGCATCGGAATCTAAAAGTGGACTCACAGGAGGGTTTTCAAATCATAGATAGTTAGAGTGTCAGTCCTCTTGTACTTAAGTCGGCATTGTGTCATTTGAATTTAATTCCGATGCAATTGCTGTGTTTAATCGTCAATAAGAAGGTTCAAGGTATACAGTAAACCTGAAGTGAAGCATCGGAATCTAAAACTGGACTCACAAGAGAGGTTCATATCATAGAAAGTTAGAGTGTCAGACCTCTTGTACTTAAGTCGGCAATGTGCTTTTTGAATTTAATTCCGATGCAATGTTTGTGTTTCATCGTCAATAAGACGGTGCAAGGTATACAGTAAACCTGAAGTGAAGCATCGGAATCTAAAACTGGACTTACAGGGGAGGTTCAAATCGTAGAAAGTGAGAGTGTCAGTCCTCTTGTACTGATGTCGGCATTGTGCCTTTTGTATTAAATTCCGATGCAATTTCTGTGTTTCATCGTCAATAGGAAGGTGCAAGGTATACAGTAAACCTGAAGTGAAGCATCGGAATCTAAAACTGGACTCACAGGAGAGGTTCAAATCATAGAAAGAGAGGGTGACAGTCCTCTTTTACTTAACTCGGCATTGTGCCTTTTGTATAATTCGGATGCAATTTCTGTGTTTCATCGTCAATAAGAAGGTCCAAGGGATACAGTAAACCTGAATTGAAGCATCGGAATCTAAAACTGGACTCACAGGAGTGGTTCAAATCACAGAAAGTGACAGTGACAGTCCTCTTTTACTTAAGTTGGCATTGTGCCTTTTGTATTAAACTCGGATGCAATTTCTGTATTTCATCGTCAATAAGAAGGTCCAAGGGATACAGTAAACCTGAAGTGAAGCATCGGAATCTAAAACTGGACTCACAGGAGGGATTCAAATCTTAGAAAGTTAGAGTTTCAGTCCTCTTGTACTTGAGTCGGCATTGTGCCTTTTGTATTTAATTCGGATGCAAATTCTGTGTTTCATCGTCAATGTGAAGGTGCAAGGTATACAGTAAACCTGAAGTGGAGCATCGGAATCTAAAACTGGACTCACAGGAGAGGTTCAAATCATAGAAAGAGAGAGTGTCAGTCCTCTTTAACTTAAGTCGGCATTGTGCCTTTTGTATTAAACTCGGAAGCAATTTCTGTATTTCATCGTCAATAAGAAGGTCCAAGGGATACAGTAAACCTGAAGTGGTGCATCGGAATCTAAAACTGGACTCACAGGAGGGGTTCAAATCATAGATAGTTAGAGTGTCAGTCCTCTTGTACTTAAGTCGGCATTGTGTCATTTGAATTTAATTCCGATGCAATTTCTGTGTTTAATCGTCAATAAGAAGGTTCAAGGTATACAGTAAACCTGAAGTGAAGCATCGGAATCTAAAACTGGACTTACAGGAGAGGTTCATATCATAGAAAGTGAGAGTGTCAGTCCTCTTGTACTGATGTCGGCATTGTGCCTTTTGTATTAAATTCCGATGCAATTTCTGTGTTTCATCGTCAATAAGAAGGTCCAAGGGATACAGTAAACCTGAAGTGAAGCATCGGAATCTAAAACTGGACTTACAGGAGAGGTTCAAATCATAGAAATTGAGAGTGTCAGTCCTCTTGTACTGATGTCGGCATTGTGCCTTTTGTATTAAATTCCGATGCAATTTCTGTGTTTCATCGTCAATAAGAAGGTGCAAGGTGTACGGTAAACCTGAAGTGAAGCATCGGAATCTAAAACTGGACTCACAGGAGAGGTTGAAATCATAGAAAGAGAGAGTGTCAGTCCTCTTTTACTTAAGTCGGCATTGTGCCTTTTGTATTAAACTCGGCTGCAATTTCTGTATTTCATCGTCAATAAGAAGGTGCAAGGTATACAGTAAACCTGAAGTGAAGCATCGGAATCTAAAAGTGGACTCACAGGAGGGTTTTCAAATCATAGATAGTTAGAGTGTCAGTCCTCTTGTACTTAAGTCGGCATTGTGTCATTTGAATTTAATTCCGATGCAATTGCTGTGTTTAATCGTCAATAAGAAGGTTCAAGGTATACAGTAAACCTGAAGTGAAGCATCGGAATCTAAAACTGGACTCACAAGAGAGGTTCATATCATAGAAAGTTAGAGTGTCAGTCCTCTTGTACTTAAGTCGGCAATGTGCTTTTTGAATTTAATTCCCAAGCAATGTTTGTGTTTCATCGTCAATAAGACGGTGCAAGGTATACAGTAAACCTGAAGTGAAGCATCGGAATCTAAAACTGCACTTACAGGGGAGGTTCAAATCATAGAAAGTGAGAGTGTCAGTCCTCTTGTACTGATGTCGGCATTGTGCCTTTTGTATTAAATTCCGATGCAATTTCTGTGTTTCATCGTCAATAGGAAGGTGCAAGGTATACAGTAAACCTGAAGTGGAGCATCGGAATCTAAAACTGGACTCACAGGAGAGGTTCAAATCATAGAAAGAGAGAGTGACAGTCCTCTTTTACTTAAGTCGGCATTGTGCCTTTTGTATAATTCGGATGCAATTTCTGTGTTTCATCGTCAATAAGAAGGTCCAAGAGATACGGTAAACCTGAATTGAAGCATCGGAATCTAAAACTGGACTCACAGGAGTGGTTCAAATCACAGAAAGTGACAGTGACAGTCCTCTTTTACTTAAGTTGGCATTGTGCCTTTTGTATTAAACTCGGATGCAATTTCTGTATTTCATCGTCAATAAGAAGGTCCAAGGGATACAGTAAACCTGAAGTGAAGCATCGGAAACTAAAACTGGACTCTCAGGAGGGATTCAAATCTTAGAAAGTTAGAGTTTCAGTCCTCTTGTACTTGAATCGGCATTGTGCATTTTGTATTTAATACGGATGCAAATTCTGTGTTTCATCGTCAATATGAAGGTGCAAGGTATACAGTAAACCTGAAGTGGAGCATCGGAATCTAAAACTGGACTCACAGGAGAGGTTCAAATCATAGAAAGAGAGAGTGTCAGTCCTCTTTAACTTAAGTCGGCATTGTGCCTTTTGTATTAAACTCGGATGCAATTTCTGTATTTCATCGTCAATAAGAAGGTCCAATGGATACAGTAAACCTGAAGTGAAGCATCGGAATCTACAACTGTACTCACAGGAGACGTTTAAATCATAGAAAGTTAGAGTGTCAGTCCTCTTGTACTTAAGTCGGCATTGTTCCTTTTGTATTAAATTCCGATGCAATTTCTGTGTTTCATTGTCAATAAGAAGGTCCAAGGGATGTAGTAAACCTGAAGTGAAGAATCAGAATCTAAAACTGGAGTCACAGGAGAGGTTCAAATCTTAGAAAGTTAGAGTTTCAGTCCTCTTGTACTTGAGTCGGCATTTTGCCTTTTGTATTTAATTCGGATGCAAATTCTGTGTTTCATCGTCAATATGAAGGTGCAAGGTATACAGTAAACCTGAAGTGGTGCATCGGAATCTAAAACTGGACTCACAGGAGAGGTTCAAATCATAGAAAGAGAGAGTGTCAGTCCTCTTTTACTTAAGTCGGCATTGTGCCTTTTGTATTAAACTCGGATGCAATTTCTGTATTTCATCGTCAATAAGAAGGTGCAAGGTATACAGTAAACCTGAAGTGAAGCATCGGAATCTAAAAGTGGACTCACAGGAGGGGTTCAAATCATAGATAGTTAGAGTGTCAGTCCTCTTGTACTTAAGTCGGCATTGTGTCATTTGAATTTAATTCCGATGCAATTGCTGTGTTTAATCGTCAATAAGAAGGTTCAAGGTATACAGTAAACCTGAAGTGAAGCATCGGAATCTAAAACTGGACTCACAAGAGAGGTTCATATCATAGAAAGTTAGAGTGTCAGTCCTCTTGTACTTAAGTCGGCAATGTGCTTTTTGAATTTAATTCCGATGCAATGTTTGTGTTTCATCGTCAATAAGACGGTGCAAGGTATACAGTAAACCTGAAGTGAAGCATCGGAATCTAAAACTGGACTTACAGGGGAGGTTCAAATCGTAGAAAGTGAGAGTGTCAGTCCTCTTGTACTGATGTCGGCATTGTGCCTTTTGTATTAAATTCCGATGCAATTTCTGTGTTTCATCGTCAATAGGAAGGTGCAAGGTATACAGTAAACCTGAAGTGAAGCATCGGAATCTAAAACTGGACTCACAGGAGAGGTTCAAATCATAGAAAGAGAGGGTGACAGTCCTCTTTTACTTAACTCGGCATTGTGCCTTTTGTATAATTCGGATGCAATTTCTGTGTTTCATCGTCAATAAGAAGGTCCAAGGGATACAGTAAACCTGAATTGAAGCATCGGAATCTAAAACTGGACTCACAGGAGTGGTTCAAATCACAGAAAGTGACAGTGACAGTCCTCTTTTACTTAAGTTGGCATTGTGCCTTTTGTATTAAACTCGGATGCAATTTCTGTATTTCATCGTCAATATGAAGGTCCAAGGGATACAGTAAACCTGAAGTGAAGCATCGGAATCTAAAACTGGACTCACAGGAGGGATTCAAATCTTAGAAAGTTAGAGTTTCAGTCCTCTTGTACTTGAGTCGGCATTGTGCCTTTTGTATTTAATTCGGATGCAAATTCTGTGTTTCATCGTCAATGTGAAGGTGCAAGGTATACAGTAAACCTGAAGTGGAGCATCGGAATCTAAAACTGGACTCACAGGAGAGGTTCAAATCATAGAAAGTGAGAGTGTCAGTCCTCTTTAACTTAAGTCGGCATTGTGCCTTTTGTATTAAACTCGGATGCAATTTCTGTATTTCATCGTCAATAAGAAGGTCCAAGGGATACAGTAAACCTGAAGTGGTGCATCGGAATCTAAAACTGGACTCACAGGAGGGGTTCAAATCATAGATAGTTAGAGTGTCAGTCCTCTTGTACTTAAGTCCGCATTGTGTCATTTGAATTTAATTCCGATGCCATTTCTGTGTTTAATCGTCAATAAGAAGGTTCAAGGTATACAGTAAACCTGAAGTGAAGCATCAGAATCTAAAACTGGACTCACAGGAGAGGTTCGTATCATAGAAAGTTAGAGTGTCAGTCCTCTTGTACTTAAGTCGGCTTTGTGCCTTTTGAATTTAATTCCGATGCAATGTTTGTGTTTCATCGTCAATAAGACGGTGCAAGGTATACAGTAAACCTGAAGTGAAGCATCGGAATCTAAAACTGGACTTACAGGAGAGGTTCAAATCATAGAAAGTGAGAGTGTCAGTCCTCTTGTACTGATGTCGGCATTGTGCCTTTTGTATTAAATTCCGATGCAATTTCTGTGTTTCATCGTCAATAAGAAGGTGCAAGGTGTATAGTAAACCTGAAGTGAAGCATCGGAATCTAAAACTGGACTCACAGGAGAGGTTCAAATCATAGAAAGAGAGAGTGACAGTCCCCTTTTACTTAAGTCGGCATTGTGCCTTTTGTATTAAATTCGGATGCAATTTCTGTGTTTCATCGTCAATAAGAAGGTCCAAGGGATACAGTAAACCTGAAGTGAAGCATCAGAATCTAAAACTGGACTCACAGGAGAGGTTCAAATCATAGAAAGTTAGAGTGTCTGTCCGCTTGTACATAAGTTGTCGTTGTGCATTTTGTATTAAATTCGTTTGTAATTTCTGTGTTTCATCGTCAATAAGAAGGTCCAAGGTATACAGCAAACCGGAAGTGAAGCATCGCAATCTCAAACTGGAGTCACAGGAGAGGTTCAAATCTTAGAAAGTTTAAATGTCAGTCCTCTTGTACTTAAGTCGGCATTGTACCTTTTGAATTTAATCCCGATGAAATTTCTGGGTTTCTTCGTCAATAAGACGGTGCAAGGTATACAGTAAACCTGAAGTGAAGCATCGGAATCTAAAATTGGACTCACAGGAGGGGTTCAAATCATAGATAGTTAGAGTGTCAGTCCTCTTGTACTTAAGTCGGCATTGTGTCATTTGAATTTAATTCCGATGGAATTTCTGTGTTTAATCGTCAATAAGAAGGTTCAAGGTATACAGTAAACCTGAAGTGAAGCATCGGAATCTAAAACTGGACTCACAGGAGAGGTTCATATCATAGAAATTTAGAGTGTCAGTCCTCTTGTACTTTAGTCGGCATTGTGCTTTTTGAATTTAATTCCGATGCAATGTTTGTGTTTCATCGTCAATAAGACGGTGCAAGGTATACAGTAAACCTGAAGTGAAGCATCGGAATCTAAAACTGGACTTACAGGAGAGGTTCATATCATAGAAAGTGAGAGTGTCAGTCCTCTTGTACTGATGTCGGCATTGTGGCTTTTGTATTAAATTCCGATGCAATTTCTGTGTTTCATCGTCAATAGGAAGGTGCAAGGTATACAGTAAACCTGAAGTGAAGCATCGGAATCTAAAACTGGACTCACAGGAGAGGTTCAAATCATAGAAAGAGAGAGTGACAGTCCTCTTTTACTTAAGTCGGCATTGTGCCTTTTGTATTAAATTCCGATGCAATCTCTGTGTTTCATCGTCAATAAGAAGGTCCAAGGGATACAGTAAACCTGAATTGAAGCATCGGAATCTAAAACTGGACTCACAAGAGAGGTTCAAATCACAGAAAGTGACAGTGACAGTCCTCTTTTACTTAAGTTGGCATTGTGCCTTTTGTATTAAATTCGGATGCAAATTCTGTGTTTCATCATCAATAAGAAGGTCCAAGGGATACAGTAAACCTGAAGTGAAGCATCGGAATCTACAACTGGACTCACAGGAGACGTTTAAATCATAGAAAGTTAGAGTGTCAGTCCTCTTGTACTTAAGTCGGCATTTTGCCTTTTGTATTAAATTCCGATGCAATTTCTGTGTTTCATCGTCAATAAGAAGGTCCAAGGGATGTAGTAAACCTGAAGTGAAGAATCAGAATCTAAAACTGGAGTCACAGGAGAGGTTCAAATCTTAGAAAGTTAGAGTTTCAGTCCTCTTGTACTTGAGTCGGCATTGTGCCTTTTGTATTTAATTCGGATGCAAATTCTGTGTTTCATCGTCAATATGAAGGTGCAAGGTATACAGTAAACCTGATGTGGTGCATCGGAATCTAAAACTGGACTCACAGGAGAGGTTCAAATCATAGAAAGAGAGAGTGTCAGTCCCCTTTTACTTAAGTCGGCATTGTGCCTTTTGTATTAAACTCGGATGCAATTTCTGTATTTCATCGTCAATAAGAAGGTCCAAGGGATACAGTAAACCTGAAGTGAAGCATCGGAATCTAAAACTGGACTTACAGGAGAGGTTCAAATCATAGAAATTGAGAGTGTCAGTCCTCTTGTACTGATGTCGGCATTGTGCCTTTTGTATTAAATTCCGATGCAATTTCTGTGTTTCATCGTCAATAAGAAGGTGCAAGGTGTACAGTAAACCTGAAGTGAAGCATCGGAATCTAAAACTGGACTCACAGGAGAGGTTCAAATCATAGAAAGAGAGAGTGTCAGTCCTCTTTTACTTAAGTCGGCATTGTGCCTTTTGTATTAAACTCGGATGCAATTTCTGTATTTCATCGTCAACAAGAAGGTGCAAGGTATACAGTAAACCTGAAGTGAAGCATCGGAATCTAAAAGTGGACTCACAGGAGGGTTTTCAAATCATAGATAGTTAGAGTGTCAGTCCTCTTGTACTTAAGTCGGCATTGTGTCATTTGAATTTAATTCCGATGCAATTGCTGTGTTTAATCGTCAATAAGAAGGTTCAAGGTATACAGTAAACCTGAAGTGAAGCATCGGAATCTAAAACTGGACTCACTAGAGAGGTTCATATCATAGAAAGTTAGAGTGTCAGTCCTCTTGTACTTAAGTCGGCAATGTGCTTTTTGAATTTAATTCCGATGCAATGATTGTGTTTCATCGTCAACAAGACGGTGCAAGGTATACAGTAAACCTGAAGTGAAGCATCGGAATCTAAAACTATACTTACAGGGGAGGTTCAAATCATAGAAAGTGAGAGTGTCAGTCCTCTTGTACTGATGTCGGCATTGTGCCTTTTGTATTAAATTCCGATGCAATTTCTGTGTTTCATCGTCAATAGGAAGGTGCAAGGTATACAGTAAACCTGAAGTGAAGCATCGGAATCTAAAACTGGACTCACAGGAGAGGTTCAAATCATAGAAAGAGAGAGTGACAGTCCTCTTTTACTTAAGTCGGCATTGTGCCTTTTGTATAATTCGGATGCAATTTCTGTGTTTCATCGTCAATAAGAAGGTCCAAGGGATACAGTAAACCTGAATTGAAGCATCGGAATCTAAAACTGGACTCACAGCAGTGGTTCAAATCACAGAAAGTGACAGTGACAGTCCTCTTTTACTTAAGTTGGCATTGTGCCTTTTGTATTAAACTCGGATGCAATTTCTGTATTTCATCGTCAATAAGAAGGTCCAAGGGATACAGTAAACCTGAAGTGAAGCATCGGAATCTAAAACTGGACTCACAGGAGGGATTCAAATCTTAGAAAGTTAGAGTTTCAGTCCTCTTGTACTTGAGTCGGCATTGTGCCTTTTGTATTTAATTCGGATGCAAATTCTGTGTTTCATCGTCAATATGAAGGTGCAAGGTATACAGTAAACCTGAAGTGGAGCATCGGAATCTAAAACTGGACTCACAGGAGAGGTTCAAATCATAGAAAGAGAGAGTGTCAGTCCTCTTTAACTTAAGTCGGCATTGTGCCTTTTGTATTAAACTCGGATGCAATTTCTGTATTTCATCGTTAATAAGAATGTCCAAGGGATTCAGTAAACCTGAAGTGAAGCATCGGAATCTAAAACTGGACTCACAGGAGGGGTTCAAATCATAGATAGTTAGAGTGTCAGTCCTCTTGTACTTAAGTCGGCATTGTGTCATTTGAATTTAATTCCGATGCAATTTCTGTGTTTAATCGTCATTAAGAAGGTTCAAGGTATACAGTAAACCTGAAGTGAAGCATCAGAATCTAAAACTGGACTCACAGGAGAGGTTCGTATCATAGAAAGTTAGAGTGTCAGTCCTCTTGTACTTAAGTCGGCTTTGTGCCTTTTGAATTTAATTCCGATGCAATGTTTGTGTTTCATCGTCAATAAGACGGTGCAAGGTATACAGTAAACCTGAAGTGAAGCATCGGAATCTAAAACTAGACTTACAGGAGAGGTTCAAATCATAGAAAGTGAGAGTGTCAGTCCTCTTGTACTGATGTCGGCATTGTGCCTTTTGTATTAAATTCCGATGCAATTTCTGTGTTTCATCGTCAATAAGAAGGTGCAAGGTGTATAGTAAACCTGAAGTGAAGCATCGGAATCTAAAACTGGACTCACAGGAGAGGTTCAAATCATAGAAAGAGAGAGTGAGAGTCCCCTTTTACTTAAGTCGGCATTGTGCCTTTTGTATTAAATTCGGATGCAATTTCTGTGTTTCATCGTCAATAAGAAGGTCCAAGGGATACAGTAAACCTGAAGTGAAGCATCTGGATCTAAAACTGGACTCACAGGAGAGGTTCAAATCATAGAAAGTTAGAGTGTCAGTCCGCTTGTACTTAAGTTGTCATTGTGCATTTTGTATTAAATTCGTTTGTAATTTCTGTGTTTCATCGTCAATAAGAAGGTCCAAGGTATACAGCAAACCGGAAGTGAAGCATCGCAATCTCAAACTGGAGTCACAGGAGAGGTTCAAATCTTAGAAAGTTTAAATGTCAGTCCTCTTGTACTTAAGTCGGCATTGTACCTTTTGAATTTAATCCCGATGAAATTTCTGGGTTTCTTCGTCAATAAGACGGTGAAAGATATACAGTAAACCTGAAGTGAAGCATCGGAATCTAAAATTGGACTCACAGGAGAGGTTCAAATCATAAAAAGTTAGAGTGTCAGTCCACTTGTACGTAAGTCGGCATTGTGCCTTTTGTATTAAATTCGGATGCAAACTCTGTGTTTCATCGTCAATAAGAAGGTCCAAGGGATACAGTAAACCTGAAGTGAAGCATTGGAATCTAAAACTGGCTCACAGCAGAGGTACAAATCATAGAAAGTGAGAGTGTCAGTCCTGTTTTACTTAAGTCGGCATTGTGCCTTTTGTATTAAATTCCGATGCAATCTCTGTGTTTCATCGTCAATAAGAACGTGTAAGTCATCCAGTAAACCTGAAGTGAAGCATCGGAATCTAAAACTGGACTCACAGGAGAGGTTCAAATCATAGAAAGAGAGAGTGTCAGTCCTATTGTACTTAACTCGGCATTGTGCTTTTTGAATTTAATTCCGATGGAATGTTTGTGTTTCATCGTCAATAAGACGGTGCAAGGTAGACAGTAAACCTGAAGTGAAGCATCGGAATCTAAAACTGGACTTACAGGGGAGGTTCAAATCATAGAAAGTGAGAGTGTCAGTCCTCTTGTACTGATGTCGGCCTTGTGCCTTTTGTATTAAATTCCGATGCAATTTCTGTGTTTCATCGTCATTAGGAAGGTGCAAGGTATACAGTAAACCTGATGTGAAGCATCGGAATCTAAAACTGGACTCACAGGAGAGGTTCAAATCATAGAACGAGAGAGTGACAGTCCTCTTTTACTTAAGTCGGCATTGTGCCTTTTGTATTAAATTCGGATGCAATTTCTGTGTTTCATCGTCAATAAGAAGGTCCAAGGGATACAGTAAACCTAAATTGAAGCATCGGAATCTAAAACTGGACTCACATGAGAGGTTCAAATCACAGAAAGTGACAGTGACAGTCCACTTTTACTTAAGTTGGCATTGTGCCTTTTGTATTAAATTCGGATGCAATTTCTGTGTTTCATCGTCAATAAGAAGGTCCAAGGGATACAGTAAACCCGAAGTGAAGCATCGGAATCTAAAACTGGACTCACAGGAGACGTTTAAATCATAGAAAGTTAGAGTGTCAGTCCTCTTGTACTTATGTCGGCATTGTGCCTTTTGTATTAAATTTCGATGCAATTTCTGTGTTTCATCGTCAATAAGAAGGTCCAAGGGATGTAGTAAACCTGAAGTGAAGAAACAGAATCTAAAACTGGAGTCACAGGAGAGGTTCAAATCTTAGAAAGTTAGAGTTTCAGTCCTCTTGTACTTGAGTCGGCATTGTGCCTTTTGTATTTAATTCGGATGCAAATTCTGTGTTTCATCGTCAATATGAAGGTGCAATGTATACAGTAAACCTGAAGTGGAGCATCGGAATCTAAAACTGGACTCACAGGAGAGGTTCAAATCATAGAAAGAGAGAGTGTCAGTCCTCTTTTACTTAAGTCGGCATTGTGCATTTTGTATTAAATTCCGATGCAATTTCTGTGTTTCATCGTCAATAAGAAGGTGCAAGGTGTACAGTAAACCTGAAGTGAAGCATCGGAATCTAAAACTGGAATCACAGGAGAGGTTCAAATCATAGAAAGAGAGAGTGTCAATCCGCTTTTACTTAAGTCGGCATTGTGCCTTTTGTATTAAACTCGGATGCAATTTCTGTATTTCATCGTCAATAAGAAGGTCCAAGGGATACAGTAAACCTGAAGTGAAGCATCGGAATCTAAAACTGGACTCACAGGAGGGGTTCAAATCATAGATAGTTAGAGTGTCAGTCCACTTGTACTTAAGTCGGCATTGTGTCATTTGAATTTAATTCCGATGCAATTTCTGTGTTTAATCGTCAATAAGAAGGTTCAAGGTATACAGTAAACCTAAAGTGAAGCATCGGAATCTAAAACTGGACTCACAGGAGAGGTTCATATCATAGAAAGTTAGAGTGTCAGTCCTCTTGTACTTAACTCGGCATTGTGCTTTTTGAATTTAATTCCGATGGAATGTTTGTGTTTCATCGTCAATAAGACGGTGCAAGGTAGACAGTAAACCTGAAGTGAAGCATCGTAATCTAAAACTGGACTTACAGGGGAGGTTCAAATCACAGAAAGTGAGAGTGTCAGTCCTCTTGTACTGATGTCGGCCTTGTGCCTTTTGTATTAAATTCCGATGCAATTTCTGTGTTTCATCGTCAATAGGAAGGTGCAAGGTATACAGTAAACCTGAAGTGAAGCATCGGAATCTAAAACTGGACTCACAGGAGAGGTTCAAATCATAGAACGAGAGAGTGACAGTCCTCTTTTACTTAAGTCGGCATTGTGCCTTTTGTATTAAATTCGGATGCAATTTCTGTGTTTCATCGTCAATAAGAAGGTCCAAGGGATACAGTAAACCTAAAATGAAGCATCGGAATCTAAAACTGGACTCACAGGAGAGGTTCAAATCACAGAAAGTGACAGTGACAGTCCACTTTTACTTAAGTTGGCATTGTGCCTTTTGTATTAAATTCGGATGCAATTTCTGTGTTTCATCGTCAATAAGAAGGTCCAAGGGATACAGTAAACCTGAAGTGAAGCATCGGAATCTAAACCAGGACTCACAGGAGACGTTTAAATCATAGAAAGTTAGAGTGTCAGTCCTCTTGTACTTAAGTCGGCATTGTGCCTTTTGTATTAAATTTCGATGCAATTTCTGTGTTTCATCGTCAATAAGAAGGTCCAAGGGATGTAGTAAACCTGAAGTGAAGAATCAGAATCTAAAACTGGAGTCACAGGAGAGGTTCAAATCTTAGAAAGTTAGAGTTTCAGTCCTCTTGTACTTGAGTCGGCATTGTGCCTTTTGTATTTAATTCGGATGCAAATTCTGTGTTTCATCGTCAATATGAAGGTGCAAGGTATACAGTAAACCTGAAGTGGAGCATCGGAATCTAAAACAAGACTCACAGGAGAGGTTCAAATCATAGAAAGAGAGAGTGTCAGTCCTCTTTTACTTAAGTCGGCATTGCGCCTTTTGTATTAAACTCGGATGCAATTTCTGTATTTCATCGTCAATAAGAAGGTCCAAGGGATACAGTAAACCTGAATTGAAGCATCGGAATCTAAAACTGGACTCACAGGAGGGGTTCAAATCATAGATAGTTAGAGTGTCAGTCCTCTTGTACTTAAGTCGGCATTGTGTCATTTGAATTTAATTCCGATGCAATTTCTGTGTTTAATCGTCAATAAGAAGGTTCAAGGTATACAGTAAACCTGAAGTGAAGCATCGGAATCTAAACCTGGACTCACAGGAGAGGTTCAAATCATAGAAAGTGAGAGTGACAGTCCCCTTTTACTTAAGTCGGCATTGTGCCTTTTGTATTAAATTCGGATGCAATTTCTGTGTTTCATCGTCAATAAGAAGGTCCAAGGGATACAGGAAACCTGAAGTGAAGCATCAGAATCTAAAACTGGACTCACAGGAGAGGTTCAAATCATAGAAAGTTAGAGTGTCAGTCCGCTTGTACTTAAGTTGTCATTGTGCATTTTGTATTAAATTCGTTTGTAATTTCTGTGTTTCATCGTCAATAAGAAGGTCCAAGGTATACAGTAAACCTGAAGTGAAGCATCGCAATCTCAAACTGGACTCACAGGAGAGGTTCAAATCTTAGAAAGTTTAAATGTCAGTCCTCTTGTACTTAAGTCGGCATTGTGCCTTTTGAATTTAATCCCGGTGAAATTTCTGGGTTTCTTCGTCAATAAGACGGTGCAAGGTATACAGTAAACCTGAAGTGAAGCATCGGAATCTAAAATTGGACTCACAGGAGAGGTTCAAATCATAAAAAGTTAGAGTGTCAGTCCACTTGTACGTAAGTCGGCATTGTGCCTTTTGTATTAAATTCGGATGCAAACTCTGTGTTTCATCGTCAATAAGAAGGTCCAAGGTATACAGTAAACCTGAAGTGAAGCATTGGAATCTAAAACTGGCTCATAGCAGAGGTACAAATCATAGAAAGTGAGAGTGTCAGTCCTCTTTTACTTAAGTCGGCATTGTGCCTTTTGTATTAAATTCCGATGCAAACTCTGTGTTTCATCGTCAATAAGAACGTGCAAGTCATCCAGTAAACCTGAAGTGAAGCATCGGAATCTCAAACTGGACTCACAGGAGAGGTTCAAATCATAGAAAGAGAGAGTGTCAGTCCTCTTTTACTTAAGTCGGCATTGTGCATTTTGTATTAAATACCGATGCGATTTCTGTGTTTCATCGTCAATAAGAAGGTCCAAGGGATACAGAAAACCGTAATGAAGCATCGGAATCTAAAACTGACTCACTGGAGAGGTTCAAATCATAGAAAGAGAGAGTGTCAGTCCTCTTTTACTTAAGTCGGCATTGTGCCTTTTGTATTAAATTCGGATGCAATTTCTGTGTTTCATCGTCAATAAGAAGGTCCAAGGGATTCAGTAAACCTGTAGTGAAGCATCGGAATCTAAAACTGGACTCACAGGAGAGGTTCAAATCATGGAAAGAGATAGTCTCAGTCCTCTTGCACTTAAGTCGGCATTGTGCCTTTTGTATTAAATTCCGATGCAATTTCTGTGTTTTATCGTCAATAAGAAGGTGCAAGGTATACAGTAAACCTGAAGTGAAGCATCGGAAACTTATACTGGACTCACAGGAGAGGTTCAAATCATAGAAAGGGAGATTGTCAATCCTCTTGTACTTAGGTCGGCATTGTGCCTTTTGTATTAAACTCGGATGCAATTTCTGTATTTCATCGTCAATAAGAAGGTCGAAGGGATACAGTAAACCTGCTGTGAAGCATCGGAATCTAAAACTGGACTCACAGGAGGGGTTCAAATCATAGATAGTTAGAGTGTCAGTCCTCTTGTACTTAAGTCGGCATTGTGCCTTTTGAATTTAATTCCGATGCAATGTTTCTGTTTCATCGTCAATAAGACGGTGCAAGGTATACAGTAAACCTGAAGTGAAGCATCGGAATCTAAAACTGGACTTACAGGAGAGGTTCAAATCATAGAAAGTGAGAGTGTCAGTCCTCTTGTACTGATGTCGGCATTGTGCCTTTTGTATTAAATTCCGATGCAATTTCTGTGTTTCATCGTCAATAAGAAGGTGCAAGGTATACAGTAAACCTGAAGTGAAGCATCGGAATCTAAAACTGGACTCACAGGAGAGGTTCAAATCATAGAACGAGAGAGTGACAGTCCTCTTTTACTTAAGTCGGCATTGTGCCTTTTGTATTAATTTCGGATGCAATTTCTGTGTTTCATCGTCAATAAGAAGGTCCAAGGGATACAGTAAACCTAAATTGAAGCATCGGAATCTAAAACTGGACTCTCAGGAGAGGTTCAAATCACAGAAAGTGACAGTGACAGTCCACTTTTACTTAAGTTGGCATTGTGCCTTTTGTATTAAATTCGGTTGCAATTTCTGTGTTTCATCGTCAATAAGAAGGTCCAAGGGATACAGTAAACCTGAAGTGAAGCATCGGAATCTAAAACAGGACTCACTGGAGACGTTTAAATCATAGAAAGTTAGAGTGTCAGTCCTCTTGTACTTAAGTCGGCATTGTACCTTTTGTATTAAATTTCGATGCAATTTCTGTGTTTCATCGTCAATAAGAAGGTCCAAGGGATGTAGTAAACCTGAAGTGAAGAATCAGAATCTAAAACTGGAGTCACAGGAGAGGTTCAAATCTTAGAAAGTTAGAGTTTCAGTCCTCTTGTACTTGAGTCGGCATTGTGCCTTTTGTATTTAATTCGGATGCAAATTCTGTGTTTCATCGTCAATATGAAGGTGCAAGGTATACAGTAAACCTGAAGTGGAACATCGGAATCTAAAACAAGACTCACAGGAGAGGTTCAAATCATAGAAAGAGTGAGTGTCAGTCCTCTTTTACTTAAGTCGGCATTGCGCCTTTTGTATTAAACTCGGATGCAATTTCTGTATTTCATCGTCAATAAGAAGGTCCAAGGGATACAGTAAACCTGAAGTGAAGCATCGGAATCTAAAACTGGACTCACAGGAGGGGTTCAAATCATAGATAGTTAGAGTGTCAGTCCTCTTGTACTTAAGTCGGCATTGTGTCATTTGAATTTAATTCCGATGCAATTTCTGTGTTTAATCGTCAATAAGAAGGTTCAAGGTATACAGTAAACCTGAAGTGAAGCATCGGAATCTAAAACTGGACTCACAGGAGAGGTTCAAATCATAGAACGAGAGAGTGACAGTCCTCTTTTACTTAAGTCGGCATTGTGCCTTTTGTATTAAATTCGGATGCAATTTCTGTGTTTCATCGTCAATAAGAAGGTCCAAGGGATACAGTAAACCTAAATTGAAGCATCGGAATCTAAAACTGGACTCACAGGAGAGGTTCAAATCACAGAAAGTGACAGTGACAGTCCACTTTTACTTAAGTTGGCATTGTGCCTTTTGTATTAAATTCGGATGCAATTTCTGTGTTTCATCGTCAGTAAGAAGGTCCAAGGGATACAGTAAACCTGAAGTGAAGCATCGGAATCTAAAACAGGACTCACAGGAGACGTTTAAATCATAGAAAGTTAGAGTGTCAGTCCTCTTGTACTTAAGTCGGCATTGTGCCTTTTGTATTAAATTTCGATGCAATTTCTGTGTTTCATCGTCAATAAGAAGGTCCAAGGGATGTAGTAAACCTGAAGTGAAGAATCAGAATCTAAAACTGGAGTCACAGGAGAGGTTCAAATCTTAGAAAGTTAGAGTTTCAGTCCTCTTGTACTTGAGTCGGCATTGTGCCTTTTGTATTTAATTCGGATGCAAATTCTGTGTTTCATCGTCAATATGAAGGTGCAAGGTATACAGTAAACCTGAAGTGGAGCATCGGAATCTAAAACAAGACTCACAGGAGAGGTTCAAATCATAGAAAGAGAGAGTGTCAGTCCTCTTTTACTTAAGTCGGCATTGCGCCTTTTGTATTAAACTCGGATCCAATTTCTGTATTTCATCGTCAATAAGAAGGTCCAAGGGATACAGTAAACCTGAAGTGAAGCATCGGAATCTAAAACTGGACTCACAGGAGGGGTTCAAATCATAGATAGTTAGAGTGTCAGTCCTCTTGTACTTAAGTCGGCATTGTGTCATTTGAATTTAATTCCGATGCAATTTCTGTGTTTAATCGTCAATAAGAAGGTTCAAGGTATACAGTAAACCTGAAGTGAAGCATCGGAATCTAAAACTGGACTCACAGGAGAGGGTCAAATCATAGAAAGTGAGAGTGACAGTCCCCTTTTACTTAAGTCGGCATTGTGCCTTTTGTATTAAATTCGGATACAATTTCTGTGTTTAATCGTCAATAAGAAGGTCCAAGGGATACAGGAAACCTGAAGTGAAGCATCAGAATCTAAAACTGGACTCACAGGAGAGGTTCAAATCATAGAAAGTTAGAGTGTCAGTCCGCTTGTACTTAAGTTGTCATTGTGCATTTTGTATTAAATTCGTTTGTAATTTCTGTGTTTCATCGTCAATAAGAAGGTCCAAGGTATACAGTAAACCTGAAGTGAAGCATCGCAATCTCAAACTGGACTCACAGGAGAGGTTCAAATCTTAGAAAGTTTAAATGTCAGTCCTCTTGTACTTAAGTCGGCATTGTGCCTTTTGAATTTAATCCCGATGAAATTTCTGGGTTTCTTCGTCAATAAGACGGTGCAAGGTATACAGTAAACCTGAAGTGAAGCATTGGAATCTAAAACTGGCTCATAGCAGAGGTACAAATCATAGAAAGTGAGAGTGTCAGTCCCCTTTTACTTAAGTCGGCATTGTGCCTTTTGTATTAAATTCCGATGCAATCTCTGTGTTTCATCGTCAATAAGAACGTGCAAGTCATCCAGTAAACCTGAAGTGAAGCATCGGAATCTCAAACTGGACTCACAGGAGAGGTTCAAATCATAGAAAGAGAGAGTGTCAGTCCTCTTTTACTTAAGTCGGCATTGTGCATTTTGTATTAAATACCGATGCGATATCTGTGTTTCATCGTCAATAAGAAGGTCCAAGGGATACAGAAAACCGAAATGAAGCATCGGAATCTAAAACTGACTCACTGGAGAGGTTCAAATCATAGCAAGAGAGAGTGTCAGTCCTCTTTTACTTAAGTCGGCATTGTGCCTTTTGTATTAAATTCGGATGCAATTTCTGTGTTTCATCGTCAATAAGAAGGTCCAAGGGATTCAGTAAACCTGTAGTGAAGCATCGGAATCTAAAACTGGACTCACAGGAGAGGTTCAAATCATGGAAAGAGATAGTCTCAGTCCTCTTGCACTTAAGTCGCCATGTGCCTTTTGTATTAAATTCCGATGCAATTTCTGTGTTTTATCGTCAATAAGAAGGTGCAAGGTATACAGTAAACAAGAAGTGAAGCATCGGAATCTAAAACTGGACTCACAGGAGAGGTTCAAATCATAGAAGGTAGAGTGTCAGTCCTCTTGTACTTAAGTCGGCGTTGTGCTTTTTGAATTTAATTCTGATGCAATTTCTGTGTTTCATCGTCAATAAGAAGGTGCAAGGTATACAGTAAACCTGAAGTGAAGCATCAGAATCTAAAACTGGACTCACAGGAGAGGTTTAAATCACAGAAAGTGAGAGTGTCAGTCCACTTTTACTTAAGTCAGGATTGTGCCTTTTGTATTAAATTCGGATGCAATTACTGTGTTTCATCGTCAATAAGAAGGTCCAAGGGATACAGTAAACCTGAAGTGAAGCATCGGAAACTTATACTGGACTCACAGGAGAGGTTCAAATCATAGAAAGGGAGATTGTCAATCCTCTTGTACTTAGGTCGGCATTGTGCCTTTTGTATTAAATTCAGATGCAAATTCTGTGTTTCATCGTCAATAAGAAAGTGCAAGGTGTACAGTAAACCTGAAGTGGAGCAACGGAATCTAAAACTGGACTCACAGGAGAGGTTCAAATCATAGAAAGAGAGAGTGGCAGTCCTCTTTTACTTAAGTCGGCATTGTGCCTTTTGTATTCAACTCGGATGCAATTTCTGTATTTCATCGTCAATAAGAAGGTCGAAGGGATACAGGAAACCTGCTGTGAAGCATCGGAATCTAAAACTGGACTCACAGGAGGGGTTCAAATCATAGATAGTTAGAGTGTCAGTCCTCTTGTACTTAAGTCGGCATTGTGCCTTTTGAATTTAATTCCGATGCAATGTTTCTGTTTCATCGTCAATAAGACGGTGCAAGGTATACAGTAAACCTGAAGTGAAGCATCGGAATCTAAAACTGGACTTACAGGAGAGGTTCAAATCATAGAAAGTGAGAGTGTCAGTCCTCTTGTACTGATGTCAGCATTGTGCCTTTTGTATTAAATTCCGATGCAATTTCTGTGTTTCATCGTCAATAAGAATGTGCAACGTATACAGTAAACCTGAAGTGAAGCATCGGAATCTAAAACTGGACTCACAGGAGAGGTTCAAATCATAGAAAGTTAGAGTGTCAGTCCTCTTGTACTTAAGTCGGCATTTTGCATTTTGTATTAAATTCGGATGCAATTTCGGTGTTTCATCGTCAATAAGAAGGTCCAAGGTATACAGTAAACCTGAAGTGAAGCATCGGAATCTTAAACTGGACTCACAGGAGAGGTTCAAATCTTAGAAAGTTTAAATGTCAGTCCTCCTGTACTTAAGTCGGCCTTGTGCCTTTTGAATTTAATTCCGGTGAAATTTCTGGGTTTCTTCGTCAATAAGACGGTGCAAGGTATACAGTAAACCTGAAGTGAAGCATCGGAATCTAAAATTGGACTCACAGGAGAGGTTCAAATCATAAAAAGTTAGAGTGTCAGTGCGCTTGTACTTAAGTCGGCATTGTGCCTTTTGTATTGAATTCGGATGCAAACTCCGTGTTTCATCGTCAATAAGATGGTCCAAGGGATACAGTAAACCTGAAGTGAAGCATCGGAATCTAAAACTGGCTCACAGCAGAGGTTCAAATCATAGAAAGTGAGAGTGTCAGTCCTCTTTTACTTAAGTCGGCATTGTGCCTTTTGTATTAAATTTGGATGCAATCTCTGTGTTTCATCGTCAATAAGAACGTGCAAGTCTTACAGTAAACCTGAAGTCAAGCATCGGAATCTCAAACTAGACTTACAGGACAGGTTCAAATCATAGAAAGAGAGTGTGTCAGTCCTCTTTTACTTAAGTCGGCATTGTGCCTTTTGTATTTAATTCCGATGCAATTTCTGTGTTTCATCGTCAATAAGAAAGTCCAAGGGATACAGAAAACCTGATATGAAGCATCGGAATCTAAAACTGACTCACAGGACAGGTTCAAATCATAGAAAGAGAGAGTGTTAGTCCTCTTTTACTTAAGTCGGCATTGTGCCCTTTTGTATTAAATTCGGTTGCAATTACTGTGTTTCATCGTCAATAAGAAGGTCCAAGGGATACAGTAAACCTGAAGTGAAGCATCGGAAACTTAAACTGGACTCACAGGAGAGGTTCAAATCATAGAAAGGGAGATTGTCAATCCTCTTGTACTTAGGTCGGCATTGTGCCTTTTGTATTAAATTCGGATGCAAATTCCGTGTTTCATCGTCAATAAGAAGGTGCAAGGTATACAGCAAACCTGAAGTGGAGCAACGGAATCTAAAACTGGACTCACAGGAGAGGTTCAAATCATAGAAAGAGAGAGTGGCAGTCCTCTTTTACTTAAGTCGGCATTGTGCCTTTTGTATTAAACTCGGATGCAATTTCTGTATTTCATCGTCAATAAGAAGGTCGAAGGGATACAGTAAACCTGATGTGAAGCACCGGAATCTAAAACTGGACTCACAGAAGGTGTTCAAATCATAGATAGTTAGAGTGTCAGTCCTCTTGTACTTAAGTCGGCATTGTGTCATTTGAATTTTATTCCGATGCAATTTCTGTGTTTAATCGTCAATAAGAATTTTGATGGTATACATTAAACCTGAAGTGATGCATCGGAATCTAAAACTGGACTCACAGGAGAGGTTCATATCATAGAAAGTTGGAGTGTCAGTCCTCTTGTACTTAAGTCGGCATTGTGCCTTTTGAATTTAATTCCGATGCAATGTTTCTGTTTCATCGTCAATAAGACGGTGCAAGGTATACAGTAAACCTGAAGTGAAGCATCGGAATCTAAAACTGGACTTACAGGAGAGGTTCAAATCATAGAAAGTGAGAGTGTCAGTCCTCTTGTACTGATGTCGGCATTGTGCATTTTGTATTAAATTCCGATGCAATTTCTCTGTTTCATCGTCAATAAGAAGGTGCAAGGTATACAGTAAATCTGAAGTGAAGCATCGGAATCTAAAACTGGACTCACAGGAGAGGTTCAAATCATAGAAAGTTAGAGTGTCAGTCCTCTTGTACTTAAGTCGGCATTGTGCATTTTGTATTAAATTTGGATGCTATTTCTGTGTTTCATCGTCAATAAGAAGGTCCAAGGTATACAGTAAACCTGAAGTGAAGCATCGCAATCTTAAACTGGACTCACAGGAGAGGTTCAAATCTTAGAAAGTTTAAATGTCAGTCCTCTTGTTCTTAAGTCGGCCTTGTGCCTTTTGAATTTAATTCCGGTGAAATTTCTGGGTTTCTTCGTCAATAGGGCGGTGCAAGGTATACAGTAAACCTGAAGTGAAGCATCGGAATCTAAAATTGGACTCACAGGAGAGGTTCAAATCATAAAAGTTAGAGTGTCAGTCCCCTTGTACTTAAGTCGGCATTGTGCCTTTTGTATTGAATTCGGATGCAAACTCTGTGTTTCATCGTCAATAAGAAGGTCCAAGGGATACAGTAAACCTGAAGTGAAGCATCGGAATATAAACTGGCTCACAGCAGAGGTTCAAATCATAGAAAGTGAGAGTGTCAGTCCTCTTTTACTTAAGTCGGCATTGTGCCTTTTGTATTAAATTCCGATGCAATTTCTGTGTTTCATCGTCAATAAGAACGTGCAAGTCTTACATTAAACCTGAAGAGAAGCATCGGAATCTCAAACTAGACTAACGGGAGAGTTTCAAATCATAGAAAGAGAGAGTGTCAGTCCTCTTTTACTTAAGTCGGCATTGTGCCTTTTGTATTAAATTCCGATGCAATTTCTGTGTTTCATCGTCAATAAGAAGGTCCAAGGGATACAGAGAACCTGATATGAAGCATCGGAATCTAAAACTGACTCACAGGAGAGGTTCAAATCATAGAAATAGAGAGTGTCAGTCCTCTTGTACTTAAGTCGGCATTGTGCCTTTTGTATTAAATTCCGATGCAAATTCTGTGTTTCATCGTCAATAAGAAGGTGCAAGGTATACAGTAAACATGAAGTGAAGCATCGGAATCTAAAACTGGTCTCACAGGAGAGGTTCAAATCATAGAAGGGAGAGTGTCAGTCCTCTTTCACTTAAGTCGGCATTGTGCTTTTTGTATTAAATTCGGATGCGATTTCTGTGTTTAAAAGTCATTAAGTAAGGTCCAAGGGATACAGTACACCTGAAGTGAAGCATTGGAATCTAAAACTGGACTCACAGGAGAGGTTCAAATCATGGAAAGAGAGAGTCTCAGTCCCCTTGTACTTAAGTCGGCATTGTGCTTTTTGTATTAAATTCGGATGCAATTTCTGTGTTTCATCGTCAATAAGAAGGTCCAAGGGATACAGTAAACTAGAATTAAAGCATCGGAATCTAATACTGGACTCACAGGAGTTGTTCAAATCATGGAATGGGAGAGTCTCAGTCCTCTTGTACTTAAGTCGGCATTGTGTCTTTTGAATTTAATTCTGATGCAATTTCTGTGTTTCATCGTCAATAAGAAGGTGCAAGGTATACAGTAAACCTGAAGTGAAGCATCGGAATCTAAAACTGGACTCAAAGGAGAGGTTCAAATCACAGAAAGTGAGAGTGTCAGTCCTCTTGTACTTAAGTCATCATTGTGCCTTTTGTATTATATTCGGATGGAATTTCTGTGTTTCATCGTCAATAAGAAGGTCCAAGGTATACAGTAAAACTGATGTGAAACATCGGAATCTTAAACTGGACTCTCAGGAGAGGTTCAAACCTTAGAAAGTTAGAGTGTCAGTCCTCTTGTACTTAAGTCGGCATTGTGCCCCTTGTATTACATTCGGATGCAAACTCTGTGTTTCATCGTCAATAAGAAGGTCCAAGGGATACAGTAAACCTGAAGTGAAGCATCGGAATCTAAAACTGGACTCACAGGAGAGGTTCATATCATAGAAAGATAGAGTGTCAGTCCGCTTGTACTTATTTCGGCATTGTGCCTTTTGTATTAAATTCCGATGCAATTTCTGTGTTTCATCGTCAATAAGAAGGTGCAAGGTATACGGTAAACCTGAAGTGACGCATCGGAATCTAAAACTGGACTCACAGGAGAAGTTCAAATCATAGAAAGTGAGAGTGTCTGTCCTCATGTACTTAAGTCGGCATTGTGCCTTTTGAATTTAATTCTGATGCAATTTCTGTGTTTCATCGTCAATAAGAAGGTGCAAGGTATACAGTAAACCTGATGTGAAGCATCGGAATCTAAAACTGGACTCACAGGAGGGGTTCATATCATAGAAAGTTAGAGTGTCAGTCCTCTTGTACTTAAGTCGGCATTGTGCCTTTTGAATTTAATTCCGATGCAATGTTTGTGTTTCATCGTCAATAAGACGGTGCAAGGTATACAGTAAACCTTAAGTGAAGCATCGGAATGTAAAACTGGACTTACAGGAGAGGTTCAAATCATAGAAAGTGAGAGTGGCAGTCCTCTTGTACTGATGTCGGCATTGTGCCTTTTGTATTAAATTCCGATGCAATTTCTGTGTTTCATCGTCAATAAGAAGGTGCAAGGTATACAGTAACCTGAAGTGAAGCATCGGAATCTAAAACTGGACTCACAGGAGAGGTTCAAATCATAGAATTAGAGAGTGACAGTCCTCTTTTACTTATGTCAGTATTGTGCCTTTTGTATTAAATTCGGATGCAATTTCAGTGTTTCATCGTCAATACGAAGGTCCAAGGGATACAGTAAATCTGAAGTGAAGCATCAGAATCTAAAACTTGACTCACAGGAGAGGTTCAAATCATAGAAATTTAGAGTGTCAGTCCTCTTGTACTTAAGTCGGCATTGTGCATTTTGTATTGAATTCGGATGCAATTTCTGTGTTTCATCGTCAATAAGAAGGTCCAAGGTATACAGTAAACCTGAAGTGAAGCATCGGAATCTTAAACTGGACTCACAGGAGGGGTTTAAATCTTAGAAAGTTTAAATGTCAATCCTCTTGTACTTAAGTCGGCCTTGTGCCTTTTGAATTTAATTCCGATGAAACTTCTGGGTTTCTTCGTCAATAAGACGGTGCAAGGTATACAGTAAACCTGAAGTGAAGTATCGGAATCTAAAATTGGACTAACAGGAGAGGTTCAAATCATAAAAAGTTAGAGTGTCAGTCCGCTTGTACTTAAGTCGGCATTGTGCCTTTTGTATTAAATTCGGATGCACACTCTGTGTTTCATCGTCAATAAGAAGGTCCAAGGGATACAGTAAACCTGAAGTGAAGCATCGGAATCTAAAACTGGCTCACAGCAGAGGTTCAAATCATAGAAAGTGGGAGTGTCAGTCCTCTTTCACTTAAGTCGGCATTGTGCCTTTTGTATTAAATTCCGATGCAATCTCTGTGTTTCATCGTCAATAAGAACGTGCAAGTCTTACAGTAAACCTGAAGTGAAGCATCGGAATCTCAAACTAGACTCAACGGAGAGGTTCAAATCATAGAAAGAGAGCGTGTCAGTCCTCTTTTACTTAAGTCGGCATTGTGCCTTTTGTATTAAATTCCGATGAAATTTCTGTGTTTCATCGTCAATAAGAAGGTCCAAGGGATACTAAAAATCTGATATGAAGCATCGGAATTTAAACCTGACTCACAGGAGAGGTTCAAATCATAGAAAGAGAGAGTGTCAGTCCTCTTTTACTTAAGTCATCATTGAGCCATTTGTATTATATTCGGATGCAATTTCCGTGTTTCATCGCCAATAAGAAGGTCCAAGAGATACAGTAAACCTGAAGTGAAGCATCGGAATCTAAAACTGGACACACAGGAGACGTACAAAACATGGAAGGAGAGAGTCTCAGTCCTCTTGTACTTAAGTCGGCATTGTGCCTTTTGTATTAAATTCCGATGCAATTTCTGTGTTTCATCGTCAATAAGAAGGTGCAAGGTATACAGTAAACATGAAGTGAAGCATCGGAATCTAAAACTGGACTCACAGGAAAGGTTCAAATCATAGAAGTGAGAGTGTCAGTCCTCTTTCACTTAAGTCGGCATTGTGCCTTTTGTATTAAATTCCGATGCAATTTCTTTGTTTCATCTTCAAATAAGAAGGTCCAAGGGATACAGTAAACCTGAAATGAAGCATCGGAATCTAAAACTGGACTCACAGGAGAGGTTCAAATCAAAGAAAGTGAGAGTGTTAGTCCTCTTGTACTTATGTCGGCATTGTGCTTTTTGTATTAAATACCGATGCAATTTCTGTGTTTCATCGTCAATAAGAAGTTCTAAGGGATACAGTATACCTGAAGTGAAGCATCGGAATCTGAAACTGGACTCACAAGAGAGGTACAAAACATGGAAAGAGAGAGTCTCAGTCCTCTTGTACTTAAGTCGGCATTGTGCCTTTTGCATTAAATACCGATGCAATTTCTGTGTTTCATCGTCTACAAGAAGGTGCAAGGTATACAGTAAACGTAAAGTGAAGCATCGGAATCTAAAACTGGACTCACAGGAGAGTATCAAATCATAGAAAGTGAGAGCGTCAGTCCTCATGTACTTAAGTCGACATTGTGCCTTTTGTATTTAATTAGGATGCAATTTCTTTGTTCCATCGTCAATCAGAAGGACCAAGGGATACAGGAAACCTGAAGTGAAGCATCGGAATCTAAAACTGGACTCACAGGAGAGGTTAAAATCATAGAAAGTTAGAGTGTCAGTCCTCTTGTATTTAAGTCGGCATTGTGCATTTTGTATTGAATTCAAATGCAATTTCTGTGTTTCATCGTCAATAAGAAGGTCCAAGGTATACAGTAATTCTTAAGTGAAGCATCGGAAACTTAAACTGGACTCACAGGAGAGGTTCAAATCTTAGAAAGTTAGAGTGTCAATCCTCTTGTACTTAAGTCGGCATTGTGCCTTTTGATTTTAATTCCGATTAAATTTCTGTGTTTCTTCGTCAATAAGACGGTGCAAAGTATACAGTAAACCTGAAGTGAAGCATCGGAATCTAAAACTGCACTCACAGGAGAGGTTCAAATCAAAGAAAGTGAGAGTGTTAGTCCTCTTGTACTTAAGTCGGCATTGTGCCTTTTGTATTAAATACCGATGTTATTTCTGTGTTTCATCGTCTACAAGAAGGTATACAGTAAACGTAAAGTGAAGCATCGGAATCTAAAACTGGACTCACAGGAGAGTATCAAATCATAGAAAGTGAGAGCGGTGTCCTCATGTACTTAAGTCGACATTGTCCTTTTGTATTTAATTAGGATGCAATTTCTTTGTTCCATCGTCAATCAGAAGGACCAAGGGATACAGGAAACCTGAAGTGAAGCATCGGAATCTAAAACTGGACTCACAGGAGAGGTTCAAATCATAGAAAGTTAGAGTGTCAGTCCTCTTGTATTTAAGTCGGCATTGTGCATTTTGTATTGAATTCAAATGCAATTTCTGTGTTTCATCGTCAATAAGAAGGTCCAAGGTATACAGTAATCCTGAAGTGAAGCATCGGAATCTTAAACTGGACTCACAGGAGAGGTTCAAATCTTAGAAAGTTAGAGTTTCAATCCTCTTGTACTTAAGTCGGTATTGTGCCTTTTGATTTTAATTCCGATTAAATTTCTGTGTTTCTTCGTCAATAAGACGGTGCAAAGTATACAGTAAACCTGAAGTGAAGCATCGGAATGGTAAACTAGACTCACAGGAGTGGTTCAAATCACAGAAAGTGAGAGTGACAGTCCTCTTTTACTTAAGTTGGCATTTTGCCTTTTGTATTAAATTCGGATGCAAATTCTGTGTTTCATCGTTAATAAGAAGGTCCAAGGGATACAGTAAACCTGAAGTGAAGCATCGGAATCTAAAACTGGACTCACAGGAGACGTTTAAATCATAGAAAGTTAGAGTGTCAGTCCTCTTGTACTTAAGTCGGCATTGTGCCTTTTGTATTAAATTCCGATGCAATTTCTGTGTTTCATCGTCAATAAGAAGGTCCAAGGGATGTAGTAAACCTGAAGTGAAGCATCGGAATCTAAAACTGGAGTCACAGGAGAGGTTCAAATCATAGAAAGAGAGAGTGTCATTCCTCTTGTACTTATGTCGGCATTGTGCCTTTTGTATTAAATTCCGAAGCAATTTCGGTGTTTCATCGTCAATAAGAGGGTCCTAGGGATACAGAAAACCTGAAGTGAAGCTTCGGAATTTAAAACTGGACTTACAGGAGAGGTTCAAATCATAGAAAGGGAGAGTGTCAGTCCTCTTTTACTTAAGTCGGCATTGTGCCTTTTGTATTAAATTCGAATGCAATGTCTGTGTTTCATCGTTAATAAGAAGGTCCAAGGGATACAGCAAACCTGAAGTGAAGCATCGGAATCTAAAAGTGGTCTCACAGGAGAGGTTCAAATCATAGAAAGTGAGAGTGTCAGTGCGCTTGTACTTATGTCGGCATTGTGCCTTTTGTATTAAATTCCGAAGCAATTTCTGTGTTTCATCGTTAATAAGAGGGTCCAAGGGATACAGAAAACCTGAAATGAAGCATTGGAATCTAAAACTGGACTCACAGGAGAGGTTCAAATCATAGAAGGAGAGAGTGTCAGTCCTCTTGTACTTAAGTCGGCCTTGTGCCTTTTGTATAAAATTGCGATGCAATTTCTGTGTTTCATCGTCAATAAGAAGGTGCAAGGTATACAGTATACATGAACTGAAGCATCTGAATCTAAAACTGGACTCACATGAGAGGTTCAAATCATAGAAAGAAAGAGTGTCATTCCTCTTTTACTTAAGTCGGCATTGTGCATTTTGTATTAAATTCCGATGCAATTTCTGTGTTTCATCGTCAATAAGAAGGTCCAAGGTATACAGTAAGACTGAAGTGAAGCATCGGAATCTAAAACTGGACCCACAGGAGAGGTTCAAATCATAGAAAGTGAGAGTGTTAGTCCTCTTGTACTTAAGTCGGCATTGTGCCATTTGTATAAAATTCCGATGCTATTTCTGTGTTCCATCGTCTATAAGAAGGTGCAAGGTATACAGCAAACCTGAAGTGAAGCATCGGAATGTAAAACTGGACTCACAGGAGAGGTTAAAATCATAGAAAGGGAGAGTGTCAGTCCTCTTGTAATTACGTCGGCATTGTGACTTTTGCATTAAATTTGGATGCAATTTCTGTGTTTCATCGTCAATAAGAAGGTGCAAGGTATACAGCAAACCTGAAGTGAAGCATCGGAATGTAAAACTGGACTCACAGGAGAGGTTAAAATCGTAGAAAGTGAGAGTGTCAGTCCTCTTGTACTTAAGTCGGCATTGTGCCTTTTGTATTAAATTCGGATGCAATTTCTGTGTTTCATCGTCAATAAGAAGGTGCAAGGTATACATCAAACCTGAAGTGAAGCATCGGAATCTAAAACTGGACTCACAGGAGAGGTTCAAATCATAGAAAGTGAGAGTGTCAGTCCACTTGTACTTAAGTCGGCATTGTGCTTTTTGTATTAATTTCCGATGCAATTTCTGTGTTTCATTGTCAATAAGAGGGTCCAAGGGATACAGAAAACCTGTAATGAAGCATCGGAATCTAAAACTGGACTCACAGGAGAGGTTCGAAAAATAGAAGGAGAGAGCCTCAGTCCTCTTGTACTTAAGTCGGCCTTGTGCCTTTTGTATTAAATTCGGAGGCAATTTCTGTGTTTCATCGTCAATAAGAAGGTGCACGGTATACAGTAAACATGAACTGAAGCATCTGAATCTAAAACTGGACTCACATGAGAGGTTCAAATCATAGAAAGAGAGAGTGTCAGTCCTCTTTTACTTAAGTCGGCATTGTGAATTTTGTATTAAATTCCGATGCAATTTCTGTGTTTCATCGTCAATAAGAAGGTCCAAGGGATACAGTAAACGTGAAATGAAGCATAGGAATCTAAAACTGTACTCACAGGAGAGGTTCAAATGGTAGAAAGTGAGAGTGTCAGTCCTCTTGTACTTAAATCGGCATTGTGCCTTTTGTACTAAATTCGGAGGGAATTTCTGTGTTTCATCGTCAATAAGAAGGAGCAAGGTATACAGTAAACCTGAAGTGAAGCATCGGAATCTAAAACTGGACTCACAGGAGAGGTTCAAATCGTAGAAAGTGAGAGTGTCAGTCCTCTTGTACTTAAGTCGGCATTGTGCCTTTTGTATTAATTTCGGATGCCATTTCTGTGTTTCATCGTCAATAAGAAGGTGCAAGGTATACAGTAAACCTGAAGTGAAGCATCGGAATCTAAAACTGGACTAACAGGAGAGGTTCAAATCGTCGAAAGTGAGAGTGTCAGGTACCTTGTACATAAGTCGGCATTGTGCCTTTTGTTGTAAATTCGGATATAATTTCTGTGTTTCATCGTCAATAAGAAGGTGCAAGGTATACAGTAAACCTGATGTGAAGCATCTGAATCTAAAACTGGACTCAAAGGAGAGGTTCAAATCACAGAAAGTGAGAGTGTCAGTCCTCTTGTACTTAAGTCATCATTGTGCCTTTTGTATTATATTCGGATGCAATTTCTGTGTTTCATCGTCAATAAGAAGGTCCAAGGTATACAGTAAAACTGATGTGAAACATCGGAATCTTAAACTGGACTCTCAGGAGAGGTTCAAACCTTAGAAAGTTAGAGTGTCAGTCCTCTTGTACTTAAGTCGGCATTGTGCCCCTTGTATTACATTCGGATGCAAACTCTGTGTTTCATCGTCAATAAGAAGGTCCAAGGGATACAGTAAACCTGAAGTGAAGCATCGGAATCTAAAACTGGACTCACAGGAGAGGTTCATATCATAGAAAGATAGAGTGTCAGTCCGCTTGTACTTATTTCGGCATTGTGCCTTTTGTATTAAATTCCGATGCAATTTCTGTGTTTCATCGTCAATAAGAAGGTGCAAGGTATACGGTAAACCTGAAGTGACGCATCGGAATCTAAAACTGGACTCACAGGAGAAGTTCAAATCATAGAAAGTGAGAGTGTCTGTCCTCATGTACTTAAGTCGGCATTGTGCCTTTTGAATTTAATTCTGATTCAATTTCTGTGTTTCATCGTCAATAAGAAGGTGCAAGGTATACAGTAAACCTGATGTGAAGCATCGGAATCTAAAACTGGACTCACAGGAGGGGTTCATATCATAGAAAGTTAGAGTGTCAGTCCTCTTGTACTTAAGTCGGCATTGTGCCTTTTGAATTTAATTCCGATGCAATGTTTGTGTTTCATCGTCAATAAGACGGTGCAAGGTATACAGTAAACCTTAAGTGAAGCATCGGAATGTAAAACTGGACTTACAGGAGAGGTTCAAATCATAGAAAGTGAGAGTGGCAGTCCTCTTGTACTGATGTCGGCATTGTGCCTTTTGTATTAAATTCCGATGCAATTTCTGTGTTTCATCGTCAATAAGAAGGTGCAAGGTATACAGTAACCTGAAGTGAAGCATCGGAATCTAAAACTGGACTCACAGGAGAGGTTCAAATCATAGAATGAGAGAGTGACAGTCCTCTTTTACTTATGTCAGTATTGTGCCTTTTGTATTAAATTCGGATGCAATTTCTGTGTTTCATCGTCAATAAGAAGGTCCAAGGTATACAGTAAACCTGAAGTGAAGCATCGGAATCTTAAACTGGACTCACAGTAGGGGTTTAAATCTTAGAAAGTTTAAATGTCAATCCTCTTGTACTTAAGTCGGCCTTGTGCCTTTTGAATTTAATTCCGATGAAATTTCTGGGTTTCTTCGTCAATAAGACGGTGCAAGGTATACAGTAAACCTGAAGCGAAGTATCGGAATCTAAAATTGGACTAACAGGAGAGGTTCAAATCATAAAAAGTTAGAGTGTCAGTCCGCTTGTACTTAAGTCGGCATTGTGCCTTTTGTATTAAATTCGGATGCACACTCTGTGTTTCATCGTCAATAAGAAGGTCCAAGGGATACAGTAAACCTGAAGTGAAGCATCGGAATCTAAAACTGGCTCACAGCAGAGGTTCAAATCATAGAAAGTGAGAGTGTCAGTCCTCTTTTACTTAAGTCGGCATTGTGCCTTTTGTATTAAATTCCGATGCAATCTCTGTGTTTCATCGTCAATAAGAACGTGCAAGTCTTACAGTAAACCTGAAGTGAAGCATCGGAATCTCAAACTAGACTCAATGGAGAGGTTCAAATCATAGAAAGAGAGCGTGTCAGTCCTCTTTTACTTAAGTCGGCATTGTGCATTTTGTATTAAATTCCGATGAAATTTCTGTGTTTCATCGTCAATAAGAAGGTCCAAGGGATACTAAAAATCTGATATGAAGCATCGGAATCTAAACCTGACTCACAGGAGAGGTTCAAATCATAGAAAGAGAGAGTGTCAGTCCTCTTTTACTTAAGTCATCATTGAGCCATTTGTATTATATTCGGATGCAATTTCCGTGTTTCATCGCCAATAAGAAGGTCCAAGAGATACAGTAAACCTGAAGTGAAGCATCGGAATCTAAAACTGGACACACAGGAGAGGTACAAAACATGGAAGGAGAGAGTCTCAGTCCTCTTGTACTTAAGTCGGCATTGTGGCTTTTGTATTAATTTCCGATGCAATTTCTGTGTTTCATCGTCAATAAGAAGGTGCAAGGTATACAGTAAACATGAAGTGAAGCATCGGAATCTAAAACTGGACTCACAGGAAAGGTTCAAATCATAGAAGTGAGAGTGTCAGTCCTCTTTCACTTAAGTCGGCATTGTGCCTTTTGTATTAAATTCCGATGCAATTTCTTTGTTTCATCTTCAAATAAGAAGGTCCAAGGGATACAGTAAACCTGAAATGAAGCATCGGAATCTAAAACTGGACTCACAGGAGAGGTTCAAATCAAAGAAAGTGAGAGTGTTAGTCCTCTTGTACTTATGTCGGCATTGTGCTTTTTGTATTAAATACCGATGCAATTTCTGTGTTTCATCGTCAATAAGAAGTTCTAAGGGATACAGTATACCTGAAGTGAAGCATCGGAATCTGAAACTGGACTCACAAGAGAGGTACAAAACATGGAAAGAGAGAGTCTCAGTCCTCTTGTACTTAAGTCGGCATTGTGCCTTTTGCATTAAATACCGATGCAATTTCTGTGTTTCATCGTCTACAAGAAGGTGCAAGGTATACAGTAAACGTAAAGTGAAGCATCGGAATCTAAAACTGGACTCACAGGAGAGTATCAAATCATAGAAAGTGAGAGCGTCAGTCCTCATGTACTTAAGTCGACATTGTGCCTTTTGTATTTAATTAGGATGCAATTTCTTTGTTCCATCGTCAATCAGAAGGACCAAGGGATACAGGAAACCTGAAGTGAAGCATCGGAATCTAAAACTGGACTCACAGGAGAGGTTAAAATCATAGAAAGTTAGAGTGTCAGTCCTCTTGTATTTAAGTCGGCATTGTGCATTTTGTATTGAATTCAAATGCAATTTCTGTGTTTCATCGTCAATAAGAAGGTCCAAGGTATACAGTAATTCTGAAGTGAAGCATCGGAAACTTAAACTGGACTCACAGGAGAGGTTCAAATCTTAGAAAGTTAGAGTGTCAATCCTCTTGTACTTAAGTCGGCATTGTGCCTTTTGATTTTAATTCCGATTAAATTTCTGTGTTTCTTCGTCAATAAGACGGTGCAAAGTATACAGTAAACCTGAAGTGAAGCATCGGAATCTAAAACTGCACTCACAGGAGAGGTTCAAATCAAAGAAAGTGAGAGTGTTAGTCCTCTTGTACTTAAGTCGGCATTGTGCCTTTTGTATTAAATACCGATGTTATTTCTGTGTTTCATCGTCTACAAGAAGGTATACAGTAAACGTAAAGTGAAGCATCGGAAACTAAAACTGGACTCACAGGGGAGTATCAAATTATAGAAAGTGAGAGCGGTGTCCTCATGTACTTAAGTCGACATTGTCCTTTTGTATTTAATTAGGATGCAATTTCTTTGTTCCATCGTCAATCAGAAGGACCAAGGGATACAGGAAACCTGAAGTGAAGCATCGGAATCTAAAACTGGACTCACAGGAGAGGTTCAAATCATAGAAAGTTAGAGTGACAGTCCTCTTGTATTTAAGTCGGCATTGTGCATTTTGTATTGAATTCAAATGCAATTTCTGTGTTTCATCGTCAATAAGAAGGTCCAAGGTATACAGTAATCCTGAAGTGAGGCATCGGAATCTTAAACTGGACTCACAGGAGAGGTTCAAATCTTAGAAAGTTAGAGTGTCAATCCTCTTGTACTTAAGTCGGTATTGTGCCTTTTGATTTTAATTCCGATTAAATTTCTGTGTTTCTTCGTCAATAAGACGGTGCAAAGTATACAGTAAACCTGAAGTGAAGCATCGGAATGGTAAACTAGACTCACAGGAGTGGTTCAAATCACAGAAAGTGAGAGTGACAGTATTCTTTTACTTAAGTCGGCATTGTGCCTTTTGTATTAAATTCGAATGCAATGTCTGTGTTTCATCGTTAATAAGAAGGTCCAAGGGATACAGCAAACCTGAAGTGAAGCATCGGAATCTAAAACTGGTCTCACAGGAGAGGTTCAAATCATAGAAAGTGAGAGTGTCAGTGCGCTTGTACTTATGTCGGCATTGTGCCTTTTGTATTAAATTCCGAAGCAATTTCTGTGTTTCATCGTTAATAAGAGGGTCCAAGGGATACAGAAAACCTGAAATGAAGCATCGGAATCTAAAACTGGACTCACAGGAGAGGTTCAAATCATAGTAGGAGAGAGTGTCAGTCCTCTTGTACTTAAGTCGGCCTTGTGCCTTTTGTATAAAATTGCGATGCAATTTCTGTGTTTCATCGTCAATAAGAAGGTGCAAGGTATACAGTAAACATGAACTGAAGCATCTGAATCTAAAACTGGACTCACATGAGAGGTTCAAATCATAGAAAGAAAGAGTGTCATTCCTCTTTTACTTAAGTCGGCATTGTGCATTTTGTATTAAATTCCGATGCAATTTCTGTGTTTCATCGTCAATAAGAAGGTCCAAGGTATACAGTAAGACTGAAGTGAAGCATCGGAATCTAAAACTGGACCCACAGGAGAGGTTCAAATCATAGAAAGTGAGAGTGTTAGTCCTCTTGTACTTAAGTCGGCATTGTGCCATTTGTATAAAATTCCGATGCTATTTCTGTGTTCCATCGTCTATAAGAAGGTGCAAGGTATACAGCAAACCTGAAGTGAAGCATCGGAATGTAAAACTGGACTCACAGGAGAGGTTAAAATCATAGAAAGGGAGAGTGTCAGTCCTCTTGTACTTACGTCGGCATTGTGACTTTTGCATTAAATTAGGATGCAATTTCTGTGTTTCATCGTCAATAAGAAGGTGCAAGGTATACAGCAAACCTGAAGTGAAGCATCGGAATGTAAAACTGGACTCACAGGAGAGGTTAAAATCGTAGAAAGTGAGAGTGTCAGTCCTCTTGTACTTAAGTCGGCATTGTGCCTTTTGTATTAAATTCGGATGCAATTTCTGTGTTTCATCGTCAATAAGAAGGTGCAAGGTATACATCAAACCTGAAGTGAAGCATCGGAATCTAAAACTGGACTCACAGGAGAGGTTCAAATCATAGAAAGTGAGAGTGTCAGTCCACTTGTACTTAAGTCGGCATTGTGCTTTTTGTATTAATTTCCGATGCAATTTCTGTGTTTCATTGTCAATAAGAGGGTCCAAGGGATACAGAAAACCTGTAATGAAGCATCGGAATCTAAAACTGGACTCACAGGAGAGGTTCGAAAAATAGAAGGAGAGAGCTTCAGTCCTCTTGTACTTAAGTCGGCCTTGTGCCTTTTGTATTAAATTCGGAGGCAATTTCTGTGTTTCATCGTCAATAAGAAGGTGCACGGTATACAGTAAACATGAACTGAAGCATCTGAATCTAAAACTGGACTCACATGAGAGGTTCAAATCATAGAAAAAGAGAGTGTCAGTCCTCTTTTACTTAAGTCGGCATTGTGAATTTTGTATTAAGTTCCGATGCAATTTCTGTGTTTCATCGTCAATAAGAAGGTCCAAGGGATACAGTAAACGTGAAATGAAGCATAGGAATCTAAAACTGTACTCACAGGAGAGGTTCAAATGGTAGAAAGTGAGAGTGTCAGTCCTCTAGTACTTAAATCGGCATTGTGCCTTTTGTACTAAATTCGGAGGGAATTTCTGTGTTTCATCGTCAATAAGAAGGTGCAAGGTATACAGTAAACCTGAAGTGAAGCATCGGAATCTAAAACTGGACTCACAGGAGAGGTTCAAATCGTAGAAAGTGAGAGTGTCAGTCCTCTTGTACTTAAGTCAGCATTGTGCCTTTTGTATTAATTTCGGATGCCATTTCTGTGTTTCATCGTCAATAAGAAGGTGCAAGGTATACAGTAAACCTGAAGTGAAGCATCGGAATCTAAAACTGGACTAACAGGAGAGGTTCAAATCGTCGAAAGTGAGAGTGTCAGTCACCTTGTACATAAGTCGGCATTGTGCCTTTTGTTGTAAATTCGGATATAATTTCTGTGTTTCATCGTCAATAAGAGGGTGCAAGGTATACAGTAAACCTGATGTGAAGCATCTGAATCTAAAACTGGACTCACAGGAGAGGTACATATCATAGAAAGTGAGAGTGTCAGCCCACTTGTACTTAAGTC
Source organism: Schistocerca serialis cubense (assembly GCF_023864345.2). Lineage (NCBI taxonomy): Eukaryota > Metazoa > Arthropoda > Insecta > Orthoptera > Acrididae > Schistocerca > Schistocerca serialis. The sequence goes on along the minus strand of NC_064647.1, from coordinate 19,613,028 downwards.
GGCATTCCGCCTTTTGTATTAATTCGGATTCAATTTCTGTGTTTCATCGTCAATAAGAAGGTCCAAGGTATACAGCAAACGTGAAATGAAGCATAGGAATCTAAAACTGTACTCACAGGAGAGGTTCAAATCGTAGATAGTGAGAGTGTCAGTCCTATTGTACTTAATTCGGCATTGTGCCTTTTTCATTAAATTCGGATGCAATTTCTGTGTTTCATCGCCATAAGAAAGTGCAAGGTACACAGTAAACCCGAAGTGAAGCATCGGAATCTAAAACTGGAACCACAGGAGAGGTTCAAATCGTAGAATGAGAGAGTGTTAGTCCTCTTGTACTTAAGTCGGCATTGTGCTTTTTGTATTAAATTCGGATGCAATTTCTGTGTTTCTTCGTCAATAAGAAGGTGCCAGGTATACAGTAAACCTGAAGTGTAGCATCGGAATCTAAAACTGGACTCACAGGAGAGGTTCAAATCGTAGAAATAGAGAGTGTCAGGCCTCTTGTACGTAAGTCGGCCTTTTGCCTTTTGTATTAAATTCGGATGCAATTTCTGTGTTTCATCGTCAATAAGAGGGTGCAGGGTATACAGTAAACCTGAAGTGAAGCATCGGAATCTAAGACTGGACTCACAGGAGAGGTACAAATCGTAGAAAGTGACAGTGACAGTCCTCTCGTACTTAAGTCGGCATTGTGCCCTTTGTATTAAATTCGGATGCAATTTCTGTGTTTCATCGTCAATAAGAACGTGCAAGGTATACAGTAAACCGGAAGTGAAGCATCGGAATCTAAAACTGGACTCACAGGAGAGGTTCAAATCGTCGAAAGTGAGAGTGTCAGTCCACTTGTACTTATGTCAGCATTGTGCTTTTGTATTAATTCGGATGCAATTTCTGTGTTTCATCGTCAATAAGAAGGTCCAAGGTATACAGTAAACCTGAAATGAAGCATAGGAATCTAAAACTGTACTCACAGGAGACGTTCAAATCGTAGAAAGTGAGAGTGTCAGTCCTATTGCACTTAAGTCGGCATTGTGCCTTTTGTATTAAATTCGGATGCAATTTCTGTGTTTCATCGTCAATAAGAAACTGCAAGGTACACAGTAAACCAGAAGTGAAGCATCGGAATCTAAAACTGGACTCACTGGAGAGGTTCAAATCATAGAAAGTGAGAGTGACAGTCGTCTTGTACTTAAGTCGGCATTGTGCTTTTTGTATTAAATACGGATGCAATTTGTGTGTTTCATCGTCAATAAGACGGTGCAAGGTATACAGTAAACCTGAAGTGAAGCTTTGGAATCTAAAACTGGACTCACAGGAGAGGTTCAAATCATAGAAAGTGAGAGTGTCAGTCCTCTTGTACTTAAGGCGGCATTGTGCCTTTTGTATTAAATTCGGATGCAATTTCTGTGTTGCATCGTCAATAAGAAGGTGCAAGGTATACAGTAAACCTGAAGTGAAGCATCGGAATCTAAAACTGGACTGACAGGAGAGGTTCAATTCACAGAAAGTGAGAGTGTCAGTCCTCTTGTACTTAAGCCGGCATTGTGCCTTTTGTATTAAATTCGGATGCAATATCTGTGTTTCATCGTCAATAAGAAAGTGCAAGGTATACAGTAAACCTGAAGTGAAGCATCGGAATCTAAAACTGGACTCACAGGAGAGGTTCAAATCATAGAAAGTGAGAGTGTCAGTCCTCTTGTACTTAAGTCGGCATTGTGCCTTTTGTATTAAATTCGGATGCAATTTCGGTGTTTCATCGTCAGTAAGAAGGTGCAAGGTGTAAAGTAATCTTGAAGAGAAGCATCGGAATCTAAAACTGGTCTCACAGGAGAGGTTCAAACAATAGAAATTGAGAGTGTCAGTCCTCTTTTACTTAAGTCGGCATTGTGCCTTTTGTATTAAATTCGGATGCAATTTCTGTGTTTCATCGTCAATAAGAAGGTGCAATATATACAGTAAACCTGAAGTGAGGCATCGGAATCTAAAACTGGACTCACAGGAGAGGTTCAAATCGTAGAAAGTGAGAGTGACACTCCTCCTGTACTTAAGTCGGCGTTGTGCATTTTGTATTAAAATCGGAGGCAATTTCTGTGTTTCATCGTCAATAAGAAGGTGCAGGGTATACAGTAAACCTGAAGTGAAGCGTCGGAATCTAAAACTGGACTAACAGGAGAGGTTCAACTCGTAGTAAGTGAGAGTGTCAGTCCTCTTGTACTTAAATCGGCATTGTGCCTTTTGTACTGAATTCGGAGGGAATTTCTGTGTTTCATCGTCAATAAGAAGGTGCAAGGTATACAGTAAACCTGAAGTGAAGCATCGGAATCTAAAACTGGACTCACAGGAGAGTTTCAAATCGTAGAAAGTGAGAGTGTCAGTCCTCTTGTACTTTAGTCGGCATTGTGCCTTTTGTATTAAATTCGGATGCAATTTCTGTGTTTCATCGTCAATAAGAGGGTGCAAGGTATACAGTAAACCAGAAGTGAAGCATCGGAATCTAAAACTGGACTAACAGGAGAGGTTCAAATCGTCGAAAGTGAGAGTGTCAGTCACCTTGTACATAAGTCGGCATTGTGCCTTTTGTTGTAAATTCGGATATAATTTCTGTGTTTCATCGTCAATAAGAAGGTGCAAGGTATACAGTAAACCTGATGTGAAGCATCTGAATCTAAAACTGGACTCACAGGAGAGGTACAAATCATAGAAAGTGAGAGTGTCAGTCCATTTGTACTTAAGTCGGCATTGCGCTTTTTGTATTAATTCGGATGCAATTTCTGTGTTTCATCGTCAATAAGAAGGTCCAAGGTATACAGCAAACGTGAAATGAAGCATAGGAATCTAAAACTGTACTCACAGGAAAGGTTCAAATCGTAGATAGTGAGAGTGTCAGTCCAATTGTACTTAAGTCGGCATTGTGCCTTTTTTAATAAATTCGGATGCAATTTCTGTGTTTCATCGTCAATAAGAAAGTGCAAGGTACACAGTAAACCCGAAGTAAAGCATCGGAATCTAAAACTGGAACCACAGGAGAGGTTCAAATCGTAGAATGAGAGAGTGACAGTCCTCTTGTACTTAAGTCGGCATTGTGCTTTTTGTATTAAATTCGGATGCAATTTCTGTGTTTCTTCGTCAATAAGAAGGTGCAAGGTATACAGTAAAACTGAAGTGTAGCAACGGAATCTAAAACTGGACTCACAGGAGAGGTTCAAATCGTAGAAATAGAGAGTCTCAGTCCTCTTGTACTTAAGTCGGCCTTTTGCCTTTTGTATTAAATTCGGATGCAATTTCTGTGTTTCATCGTCAATAAGAGGGTGCAGGGTATACAGTAAACCTGAAGTGAAGCATCGGAATCTAAGACTGGACACACAGGAGAGGTACAAATCGTAGAAAGTGACAGTGACAGTCCTCTCGTACTTAAGTCGGCATTGTGCCTTTTGTATTAAATTCGGATGCAATTTCTGTGTTTCATCGTCAATAGGAACGTGCAAGGTATACAGTAAACCTGAAGTGAAGCATCGGAATCTAAAACTGGACTCACAGGAGAGGTTCAAATCGTAGAAAGTGAGAGTGTCAGTCCTATTGCACTTAAGTCGGCATTCCGCCTTTTGTATTAATTCGGATGCAATTTCTGTGTTTCATCGTCAATAAGAAGGTCCAAGGTATACAGCAAACGTGAAATGAAGCATAGGAATCTAAAACTGTACTCACAGGAGAGGTTCAAATCGTAGATAGTGAGAGTGTCAGTCCTATTGTACTTAATTCGGCATTGTGCCTTTTTCATTAAATTCGGATGCAATTTCTGTGTTTCATCGCCATAAGAAAGTGCAAGGTACACAGTAAACCCGAAGTGAAGCATCGGAATCTAAAACTGGAACCACAGGAGAGGTTCAAATCGTAGAATGAGAGAGTGTTAGTCCTCTTGTACTTAAGTCGGCATTGTGCTTTTTGTATTAAATTCGGATGCAATTTCTGTGTTTCTTCGTCAATAAGAAGGTGCCAGGTATACAGTAAACCTGAAGTGTAGCATCGGAATCTAAAACTGGACTCACAGGAGAGGTTCAAATCGTAGAAATAGAGAGTGTCAGTCCTCTTGTACTTAAGTCGGCCTTTTGCCTTTTGTATTAAATTCGGATGCAATTTCTGTGTTTCATCGTCAATAAGAGGGTGCAGGGTATACAGTAAACCTGAAGTTAAGCATCGGAATCTAAGACTGGACTCACAGGAGAGGTACAAATCGTAGAAAGTGACAGTGACAGTCCTCTCGTACTTAAGTCGGCATTGTGCCCTTTGTATTAAATTCGGATGCAATTTCTGTGTTTCATCGTCAATAAGAACGTGCAAGGTATACAGTAAACCGGAAGTGAAGAATCGGAATCTAAAACTGGACTCACAGGAGAGGTTCAAATCGTCGAAAGTGAGAGTGTCAGTCCACTTGTACTTATGTCAGCATTGTGCCTTTTGTATTAATTCGGATGCAATTTCTGTGTTTCATCGTCAATAAGAACGTCCAAGGTATACAGTAAACCTGAAATGAAGCATAGGAATCTAAAACTGTACTCACAGGAGACGTTCAAATCGTAGAAAGTGAGAGTGTCAGTCCTATTGCACTTAAGTCGGCATTGTGCCTTTTGTATTAAATTCGGATGCAATTTCTGTGTTTCATCGTCAATAAGAAACTGCAAGGTACACAGTAAACCAGAAGTGAAGCATCGGAATCTAAAACTGGACTCACTGGAGAGGTTCAAATCATAGAAAGTGAGAGTGACAGTCGTCTTGTACTTAAGTCGGCATTGTGCTTTTTGTATTAAATACGGATGCAATTTGTGTGTTTCATCGTCAATAAGACGGTGCAAGGTATACAGTAAACCTGAAGTGAAGCATTGGAATCTAAAACTGGACTCACAGGAGAGGTTCAAATCATAGAACGTGAGAGTGTCGGTCCTCTTGTACTGAAGTCGGCATTGTGCATTTTGTATTAATTTCGGATGCAATTTGTGTGTTTCATCGTCAATGAGACGGTGCAAGGTATACAGTAAACCTGAAGTGAAGCATTGGAATCTAAAACTGGCCTCACAGGAGAGGTTCAAATCGTAGAAAGTGAGAGTGTCAGTCCTCTTGTACTTAAGGCGGCATTGTGCCTTTTGTATTAAATTCGGATGCAATTTCTGTGTTGCATCGTCAATAAGAAGGTGCAAGGTATACAGTAAACCTGAAGTGAAGCATCGGAATCTAAAACTGGACTGACAGGAGAGGTTCAATTCACAGAAAGTGAGAGTGTCAGTCCTCTTGTACTTAAGCCGGCATTGTGCCTTTTGTATTAAATTCGGATGCAATATCTGTGTTTCATCGTCAATACGAAAGTGCAAGGTATACAGTAAACCTGAAGTGAAGCATCGGAATCTAAAACTGGACTCACAGGAGAGGTTCAAATCATAGAAAGTGAGAGTGTCAGTCCTCTTGTACTTAAGTCGGCATTGTGCCTTTTGTATTAAATTCGGATGCAATTTTGGTGTTTCATCGTCAGTAAGAAGGTGCAAGGTATAATGTAATCTTGAAGAGAAGCATCGGAATCTAAAACTTGTCTCACAGGAGAGGTTCAAACAATAGAAATTGAGAGTGTCAGTCCTCTTTTACTTAAGTCGGCATTGTGCCTTTTGTATTAAATTCGGATGCAATTTCTGTGTTTCATCTTCAATAAGAAGGTGCAAGATATACAGTAAACCTGAAGTGAAGCATCGGAATCTAAAACAGGACTCACAGGAGAGGTTCAAATCGTAGAAAGTGAGAGTGACAGTCCTCCTGTACTTAAGTCGGCGTTGTGCATTTTGTATTAAAATCGGAGGCAATTTCTGTGTTTCATCGTCAATAAGAAGGTGCAGGGTATACAGTAAACCTGAAGTGAAGCGTCGGAATCTAAAACTGGACTAACAGGAGAGGTTCAACTCGTAGTAAGTGAGAGTGTCAGTCCTCTTGTACTTAAATCGGCATTGTGCCTTTTGTACTAAATTCGGAGGGAATTTCTGTGTTTCATCGTCAATAAGAAGGTGCAAGGTATACAGTAAACCTTAAGTGAAGCATCGGAATCTAAAACTGGACTCACAGGAGAGTTTCAAATCGTAGAAAGTGAGAGTGTCAGTCCTCTTGTACTTAAGTCGGCATTGTGCCTTTTGTATTAAATTCGGATGCAATTTCTGTGTTTCATCGTCAATAAGAAGGTGCAAGGTATACAGTAAACCTGAAGTGAAGCATCGGAATCTAAAACTGGACTAACAGGAGAGGTTCAAATCGTCGAAAGTGAGAGTGTCAGTCACCTTGTACATAAGTCGGCATTGTGCCTTTTGTTGTAAATTCGGATATAATTTCTGTGTTTCATCGTCAATAAGAAGGTGCAAGGTATACAGTAAACCTGATGTGAAGCATCTGAATCTAAAACTGGACTCACAGGAGAGGTACAAATCATAGAAAGTGAGAGTGTCAGTCCATTTGTACTTAAGTCGGCATTGCGCTTTTTGTATTAATTCGGATGCAATTTCTGTGTTTCATCGTCAATAAGAAGGTCCAAGGTATACAGCAAACGTGAAATGAAGCATAGGAATCTAAAACTGTACTCACAGGAAAGGTTCAAATCGTAGATAGTGAGAGTGTCAGTCCAATTGTACTTAAGTCGGCATTGTGCCTTTTTTAATAAATTCGGATGCAATTTCTGTGTTTCATCGTCAATAAGAAAGTGCAAGGTACACAGTAAACCCGAAGTGAAGCATCGGAATCTAAAACTGGAACCACAGGAGAGGTTCAAATCGTAGAATGAGAGAGTGACAGTCCTCTTGTACTTAAGTCGGCATTGTGCTTTTTGTATTAAATTCGGATGCAATTTCTGTGTTTCTTCGTCAATAAGAAGGTGCAAGGTATACAGTAAAACTGAAGTGTAGCATCGGAATCTAAAACTGGACTCACAGGAGAGGTTCAAATCGTAGAAATAGAGAGTGTCAGTCCTCTTGTACTTAAGTCGGCCCTTTGCCTTTTGTATTAAATTCGGATGCAATTTCTGTGTTTCATCGTCAATAAGAGGGTGCAGGGTATACAGTAAACCTGAAGTGAAGCATCGGAATCTAAGACTGGACACACAGGAGAGGTACAAATCGTAGAAAGTGACAGTGACAGTCCTCTCGTACTTAAGTCGGCATTGTGCCTTTTGTATTAAATTCGGATGCAATTTCTGTGTTTCATCGTCAATAAGAACGTGCAAGGTATACAGTAAACCTGAAGTGAAGCATCGGAATCTAAAACTGGACTCACAGGAGAGGTTCAAATCGTAGAAAGTGAGAGTGTCAGTCCTATTGCACTTAAGTCGGCATTGTGCCTTTTGTATTAAATTCGGATGCAATTTCTGTGTTTCACCTTCAATAAGAAACTGCAAGGTACACAGTAAACCAGAAGTGAACCATCGGAATCTAAAACTGGACTCACTGGAGAGGTTCAAATCGTAGAAAGTGAGAGTGACAGTCGTCTTGTACTTAAGTCCGCATTGTGCTTTTTGTATTAAATACGGATGCAATTTGTGTGTTTCATCGTCAATAAGACGGTGCAAGGTATACAGTTAACCTGAAGTGAAACATTGGAATCTAAAACTGGACTCACAGGAGAGGTTCAAATCATAGAACGTGAGAGTGTCGGTCCTCTTGTACTTAAGTCGGCATTGTGCATTTTGTATTAATTTCGGATGCAATTTGTGTGTTTCATCGTCAATAAGACGGTGCAAGGTATACAGTAAACCTGAAGTGAAGCATTGAAATCTAAAACTGGTCTCACAGGAGAGGTTCAAATCGTATAAAGTGAGAGTGTCAGTCCTCTTGTACTTAAGGCGGCATGGTGCCTTTTGTATTAAATTCGGATGCTATTTCTGTGTTGCATTGTCAATAAGAAGGTGCAAGGTATACAGTAAACCTGAAGTGAAGCATCGGAATCTAAAACTGGACTGACAGGAGAGGTTCAATTCACAGAAAGTGAGAGTGTCAGTCCTCTTGTACTTAAGCCGGCATTGTGCCTTTTGTATTAAATTCGGATGCAATATCTGCGTTTCATCGTCAATAAGAAAGTGCAAGGTATACAGTAAACCTGAACTGAAGCTCAGAAACTAAAACTGGACTCACAGGAGAGGTTCAAATCATAGAAAGTGAGAGTGTCAGTCCTTTTGTACTTAAGTCGGCATGGTGCCTTTTGTATTAAATTCGGATGCAATTTCGGTGTTTCATCGTCAGTAAGATGGTGCAAGGTATAAAGTAATCTTGAAGAGAAGCATCGGAATCTAAAACTGGTCTCACAGGAGAGGTTCAAACCATAGAAATTGAGAGAGTCAGTCCTCTTTTTCTTAAGTCGGCATTGTGCCTTTTGTATTAAATTCGGATGTAATTTCTGTGTTTCATCGTCAATAAAAAGGTGCAAGGTATACAGTAGACCTGATGTGAAGCATCGGAATCTAAAACTGGACTCACCTGAGAGATTAAATTCGTAGAAAGTGAGAGTGTCAGTCCTCTAGTACTTAAGTGGGCATAGTGCATTTTGTATTCAATTCGGATGCAATTTCTGTGTTTCATCGTCAATAAGATGGTGCAAGGTATACAGTAAACCTGAAGTGAAGCATCGTAATCTATAACTGGACTCACAGGAGAGGTTCAAATCGTAGAAAGTGAGAGTGTCAGTCCTCTTGTACTTAAGTCGGCATTGTGCCTTTTGTATTAAATTCGGTTGCAATTTCCGTGTTTCATCGTCAATAATAAGGTGCAAGGTATACAGCAAACCTGAAGTGAAGCATCGGAAAATAAAACTGGACTCACAGGAGAGGCTAAAATCGTAGAAAGTGAGAGTGTCAGTCCTCTTGTACTTAATTCGGCATTGTGCCTTTTTATTATATGCGGATGCAATGTCTGTGTTTCATCATCAATAAGAAGGTGCAAGGTATACAATAAACCTGAAGTGAAGCATCGGAATCTCAAACTGGACTCACAGGAGAGGTTCAAATCGTAGAAAGTGAGAGTGTCAGTCCTCTTGTACTTAAGTCGGCATTGTGCATTTGGTATTAAATTCGGAGGAAATTTCTGTGTTTCATCGTCAATAAGAAGGTGCAAGGTATACAGTAAACCTGAAGTGAAGCGTCGGAATCTAAAACTGGACTCACAGGAGAGGTTCAAATCGTAGATAGTGAGAGTGTCAGTTCTCTTGTACTTAAATCGGCATTGTGCCTTTTGTACCAAATTAGGATGCAATTTCTGTGTTTCATCGTCAATAAGAAGGTGCAAGGTATACAGTAAACCTGAAGTGAAGCATCGGAATCTAAAACTGGACTCACCGGAGAGGTTCAAATCGTAGAGAGTGAGAGTGTCAGTCCTCTTGTACTTAAGTCGGCATTGTGCCTTTTGTATTAAATTCGGATGCAATTTCTGTGTTTCATCGTCAATAAGAAGTTGCAAGGTATACAGTAAACCTGAAGTGAAGCATCGGAATCTAAAACTGGACTAACAGGTGAGGTTCAAATAGTCGAAAGTGAGAGTGTCAGTCCCCTTGTACTTAAGTAGGCATTGTGCCTTTAGTAGTAAATTCGGATATAATTTCTGTGTTTCATCGTCAATAAGAAGGTGCAAGGTATACAGTAAACCTGATGTGAAGCATCTGAATCTAAAACTGGACTCACAGGAGAGGTGCAAATCATAGAAAGTGAGAGTGTCAGTCCACTTGTACTTGAGTCGGCATTGTGCGTTTTGTATTAATTCGGATGCAATTTCTGTGTTTCATCGTCAATAAGAAGGTCCAAGGTATACAGTAAACGTGAAATGAAGCATAGGAATCTAAAACTGTACTCACAGGAGAGGTTCAAATCGTAGAAAGTGAGAGTGTCATTCCTATTGTACTTTAGTCGGCATTGTGCCTTTTTTATTTAATTCGGATGCAATTTCTGTGTTTCATCGTCAATAAGAAAGTGCAAGGTACACAGTAAACCCTAAGTGAAGCATCGGAATCTAAACTGGACCCACAGGAGAGGTTCAAATCGTAGAAAGTGAGAGTGACAGTCCTCTTGTACTTAAGTCGGCATTGTGCATTTTGTATTAAATTCGGAGGCAATTTCTGTGTTTCATCGTCAATAAGAAGGTGCAAGGTATACAGTAAACCTGAAGTGAAGCGTCGGAATCTAAAACTGGACTCACAGGAGAGGTTCAAATCGTAGAAAGTGAGAGTGTCAGTCCTCTTGTATTTAAATCGGCATTGTGCCTTTTGTACTAAATTCGGATGCAATTTCTGTGTTTCATCGTCAATAAGAAGGTGCAAGGTATACAGTACACCTGAAGTGAAGCATCGGAATCTAAAACTGGACTCACAGGAGAGGTTCAAATCGTAGAAAGTGAGAGTGTCAGTCTTCTTGTACTTAAGTCAGCATTGTGCCTTTTGTATTAAATTCGGATGCAATTTCTGTGTTTCATCGTCAATAAGAAGGTGCAAGGTATACAGTAAACCTGAAGTGAAGCATCGGAATCTAAAACTGGACTCACAGGAGATGTTCAAATCGTCGAAAGTGAGAGTGTCAGTCCCCTTGTACTTAAGTCGGCATTGTGCCTTTTGTAGTAAATTCGGATATAATTTCTGTGTTTCTTCGTCAATAAGAAGGTGCAAGGTATACAGTAAACCTGATGTGAAGCGTCTGAATCTAAAACTGGACTCACAGGAGAGGTTCAAATCATAGAAAGTGAGAGTGTCAGTCCACTTGTACTTAAGTCGGCATTGTGCCTTTTGTATTAATTCGGATGCAATTTCTGTGTTTCATCGTCAATAAGAAGGTCCAATGTATACAGTAAACGTGAAATGAAGCATAGGAATCTAAAACTGTACTCACAGGAGAGGTTCAAGTCGTAGAAAGTGAGAGTGTCAGTCACATTGTACTTATATCGGTATTGTGCCTTTTTTATTAAATTCGGATGCAATTTCTGTGTTTCATCGTCAATAAGAAAGTGCAAGGTACACAGTAAAACCGAAGTGAAGCATCGGAATCTAAGACTGGACTCACAGGAGAGGTTCAAATCGTAGAAAGTGATAGTGACAGTCCTCTCGTTCTTAAGTCGTCATTGTGCCTTTTGTATTAAATTCGGATGCAATTTCTGTGTTTCATCGTCAATAAGAAGGTGTAAGGTATACAGTAAACCTGAAGTGAAGCATCGGAATCTAAAACTGGACTCACAGGAGAGGTTCAAATCGTAGAAAAGGAGAGTGTCAGTCCACTTGTACTTAAGTCGGCATTGTGCCTTTTTTATTAATTTCGGATGCAATTTGTGTGTTTCATCGTCAATAAGACGGTGCAAGGTATACAGTAGACCCGAAGTGAAGCATTGGAATCTAAAACTGGACTCACAGGAGATGTTCAAATCATAGAAAGTGAGAGTGTCAGTCCTCATGTACTTAAGTCGGCATTGTGCCTTTTGTATTAATTTCGGATGCAATTTGTGTGTTTCATCGTCAATAAGACGGTGCAAGGTATACAGTAGACCTGAAGTGAAGCATTGGAATCTAAAACTGGACTCATAGGAGAGGTTCAAATCGTTGAAAGTGAGAGTGTCAGTCCTCTTGTACTTAAGTCCGCATGGTGCCTTTTGTATTAATTTCGGATGCAATTTGTGTGTTTCATCGTCAATAACACGGTGCAAGGTATACAGTAAATCTGAAGTGAAGCATTGGAATCTAAAACTGGACTCACAGGAGAGGTTCATTTCGTTTAAAGTGAGAGTGTCTGTCCTCTTGTACTTAAGTCGGCATTGTGCCTTTTGTATTTAGTTCCGATGCATTTTCTGTGTTTCATCGTCAATAAGAACGTGCAAGGTATAAAGTAAACCTGAAGTGAAGCATTGGAATCTAAAACTGGATTCACAGGAGAGGTTCAAATCACAGAAAGTGAGAGTGTCAGTCCACTTGCACTTAAGCCGGCATTGTGCCTTTTTATATTAAATTCGGATGCAATATCTGTGTTTCATCCTCAATAAGAAGGTGCAAGGTATACAGTAAACATGAAGTGAAGCTTCGGAATCTAAAACTGGACTCACAGGAGAGGATCATATCGTAGAAAGTGAGAGTGTCAGTCCTCTTGTACTTAAGGCGGCATTGTGCCTTTTGTATTAAATTCGGATGCAATTTCTGTGTTTCATCGTCAATAAGAAGGTGCAAGGTATACAGTAAACCTAAAGTGAAGCATCAGAATCTAAAACTGGACTCACAGGATAGGTTCAAATCACAGAAAGTGAGAGTGTCAGTCCTCCTGTACTGAAGCCGGCATTGTGCCTTTTGTATTAAATTCGGATGCAATATCTGTGTTTCATCGTCAATAAGAAGGTGCAAGGTATACAGTAAACCTGAAGTGAAGCATCGGAATCTAAAACTGGACTCACAGGAGAGGTTCAAATCATAGAAAGTGAGAGTGTCAGTCCTCTTGTACTTAAGTCGGAATTGTGCCTTTTGTATTAAATTCGGAAGCAATTTCGGTGTTTCATCGTCAGTAAGAAGGTGCAAGGTATAAAGTAATCTTGAAGAGAAGCATCAGAATCTAAAACTGGTCTCACAGGAGAGGTTCAAACCATAGAAATTGATAGTGTCATTCCTCTTGTACTTAAGTCGGCATTGTGCCTTTTGTATTAAATTCGGATGCAATTTCTATGTTTCATCGTCAATAAGAAGGTGCAAGGTATACAGTAAACCTGAAGTGAAGCATCAGAATCTAAAACTGGACTCACAGGAGAGGTTCAAATCGTAGAAAGTGAGAGTGTCAGTCCTCTTGTACTTAAGTCGGCATTGTGCCTTTTGTATTAAATTCGGATGCAATTTCTGTGTTTCATCGTCAATAAAAAGGTGCAAGGTATACAGTAGACCTGATGTGAAGCATAGGAATCTAAAACTGGACTCACCGGAGAGATTAAAATCGTAGAAAGTGAGAGTGTCAGTCCTCTTGTACTTAAGTCGGCATAGTGCGTTTTGTATTTAATTCCGTTGCAATTTCGGTGTTTCATCGTCAATAAGAAGGTGCAAGGTATACAGTAAACCTGAAGTGAATCATCGTAATCTATAACTGGACTAACAGGAGAGGTTCAAATCGTAGAAACTGAGGGTGTCAGTCCGCTTGTACTTAAGTCGGCATTGTGCCTTTTGTATTAAATTCGGATGCAATTTCTGTGTTTCATCGTCAGTAAGAAGGGGCAAGGTATACAGCAAACCTGAAGTGAAGCATCTGAATCTAAAACTGGACTCACAGGAGAGGTGCAAATCATAGAAAGTGAGAGTGTCAGTCCACTTGTACTTGAGTCGGCATTGTGCGTTTTGTATTAATTCGGATGCAATTTCTGTGTTTCATCGTCAATAAGAAGGTCCAAGGTATACAGTAAACGTGAAATGAAGCATAGGAATCTAAAACTGTACTCACAGGAGAGGTTCAAATCGTAGAAAGTGAGAGTGTCATTCCTATTGTACTTTAGTCGGCATTGTGCCTTTTTTATTAAATTCGGATGCAATTTCTGTGTTTCATCGTCAATAAGAAAGTGCAAGGTACACAGTAAACCCTAAGTGAAGCATCGGAATCTAAACTGGACCCACAGGAGAGGTTCAAATCGTAGAAAGTGAGAGTGGCAGTCCTCTTGTACTTAAGTCGGCATTGTGCATTTTGTATTAAATTCGGAGGCAATTTCTGTGTTTCATCGTCAATAAGAAGGTGCAAGGTATACAGTAAACCTGAAGTGAAGCGTCGGAATCTAAAACTGGACTCACAGGAGAGGTTCAAATCGTAGAAAGTGAGAGTGTCAGTCCTCTTGTATTTAAATCAGCATTGTGCCTTTTGTACTACATTCGGATGCAATTTCTGTGTTTCATCGTCAATAAGAAGGTGCAAGGTATACAGTACACCTGAAGTGAAGCATCGGAATCTAAAACTGGACTCACAGGAGAGGTTCAAATCGTAGAAAGTCAGAGTGTCAGTCTTCTTGTACTTAAGTCAGCATTGTGCCTTTTGTATTAAATTCGGATGCAATTTCTGTGTTTCATCGTCAATAAGAAGGTGCAAGGTATACAGTAAACCTGAAGTGAAGCATCGGAATCTAAAACTGGACTCACAGGAGATGTTCAAATCGTCGAAAGTGAGAGTGTCAGTCCCCTTGTATTTAAGTCGGCATTGTGCCTTTTGTAGTAAATTCGGATATAATTTCTGTGTTTCTTCGTCAATAAGAAGGTGCAAGGTATACAGTAAACCTGATGTGAAGCGTCTGAATCTAAAACTGGACTCACAGGAGAGGTTCAAATCATAGAAAGTGAGAGTGTCAGTCCACTTGTACTTAAGTCGGCATTGTGCCTTTTGTATTAATTCGGATGCAATTTCTGTGTTTCATCGTCAATAAGAAGGTCCAATGTATACAGTAAACGTGACATGAAGCATAGGAATCTAAAACTGTACTCACAGGAGAGGTTCAAGTCGTAGAAAGTGAGAGTGTCAGTCACATTGTACTTATATCGGTATTGTGCCTTTTTTATTAAATTCGGATGCAATTTCTGTGTTTCATCGTCAATAAGAAAGTGCAAGGTACACAGTAAAACCGAAGTGAAGCATCGGAATCTAAGACTGGACTCACAGGAGAGGTTCAAATCGTAGAAAGTGATAGTGACAGTCCTCTCGTTCTTAAGTCGTCATTGTGCCTTTTGTATTAAATTCGGATGCAATTTCTGTGTTTCATCGTCAATAAGAAGGTGTAAGGTATACAGTAAACCTTAAGTGAAGCATCGGAATCTAAAACTGGACTCACAGGAGAGGTTCAAATCGTAGAAAGTGAGAGTGTCAGTCCACTTGTACTTAAGTCGGAATTGTGCCTTTTTTATTAATTTCGGATGCAATTTGTGTGTTTCATCGTCAATAAGACGGTGCAAGGTATACAGTAGACCCGAAGTGAACCATTGGAATCTAAAACTGGACTCACAGGAGATGTTCAAATCATAGAAAGTGAGAGTGTCAGTCCTCATGTACTTAAGTCGGCATTGTGCCTTTTGTATTAATTTCGGATGCAATTTGTGTGTTTCATCGTCAATAAGACGGTGCAAGGTATACAGTAGACCTGAAGTGAAGCATTGGAATCTAAAACTGGACTCATAGGAGAGGTTCAAATCGTTGAAAGTGAGAGTGTCAGTCCTCTTGTACTTAAGTCCGCATGGTGCCTTTTGTATTAATTTCGGATGCAATTTGTGTGTTTCATCGTCAATAACACGGTGCAAGGTATACAGTAAATCTGAAGTGAAGCATTGGAATCTAAAACTGGACTCACAGGAGAGGTTCATTTCGTTTAAAGTGAGAGTGTCTGTCCTCTTGTACTTAAGTCGGCATTGTGCCTTTTGTATTTAGTTCCGATGCATTTTCTGTGTTTCATCGTCAATAAGAACGTGCAAGGTATAAAGTAAACCTGAAGTGAAGCATTGGAATCTAAAACTGGATTCACAGGAGAGGTTCAAATCACAGAAAGTGAGAGTGTCAGTCCACTTGCACTTAAGCCGGCATTGTGCCTTTTTATATTAAATTCGGATGCAATATCTGTGTTTCATCGTCAATAAGAAGGTGCAAGGTATACAGTAAACATGAAGTGAAGCTTCGGAATCTAAAACTGGACTCACAGGAGAGGATCATATCGTAGAAAGTGAGAGTGTCAGTCCTCTTGTACTTAAGGCGGCATTGTGCCTTTTGTATTAAATTCGGATGCAATTTCTGTGTTTCATCGTCAATAAGAAGGTGCAAGGTATACAGTAAACCTAAAGTGAAGCATCAGAATCTAAAACTGGACTCACAGGATAGGTTCAAATCACAGAAAGTGAGAGTGTCAGTCCTCCTGTACTGAAGCCGGCATTGTGCCTTTTGTATTAAATTCGGATGCAATATCTGTGTTTCATCGTCAATAAGAAGGTGCAAGGTATACAGTAAACCTGAAGTGAAGCATCGGAATCTAAAACTGGACTCACAGGAGAGGTTCAAATCATAGAAAGTGAGAGTGTCAGTCCTCTTGTACTTAAGTCGGAATTGTGCCTTTTGTATTAAATTCGGAAGCAATTTCGGTGTTTCATCGTCAGTAAGAAGGTGCAAGGTATAAAGTAATCTTGAAGAGAAGCATCAGAATCTAAAACTGGTCTCACAGGAGAGGTTCAAACCATAGAAATTGATAGTGTCATTCCTCTTGTACTTAAGTCGGCATTGTGCCTTTTGTATTAAATTCGGATGCAATTTCTATGTTTCATCGTCAATAAGAAGTTGCAAGGTATACAGTAAACCTGAAGTGAAGCATCAGAATCTAAAACTGGACTCACAGGAGAGGTTCAAATCGTAGAAAGTGAGAGTGTCAGTCCTCTTGTACTTAAGTCGGCATTGTGCCTTTTGTATTAAATTCGGATGCAATTTCTGTGTTTCATCGTCAATAAAAAGGTGCAAGGTATACAGTAGACCTGATGTGAAGCATAGGAATCTAAAACTGGACTCACCGGAGAGATTAAAATCGTAGAAAGTGAGAGTGTCAGTCCTCTTGTACTTAAGTCGGCATAGTGCGTTTTGTATTTAATTCCGTTGCAATTTCGGTGTTTCATCGTCAATAAGAAGGTGCAAGGTATACAGTAAACCTGAAGTGAATCATCGTAATCTATAACTGGACTAACAGGAGAGGTTCAAATCGTAGAAACTGAGGGTGTCAGTCCGCTTGTACTTAAGTCGGCATTGTGCCTTTTGTATTAAATTCGGATGCAATTTCTGTGTTTCATCGTCAGTAAGAAGGGGCAAGGTATACAGCAAACCTGAAGTGAAGCATCGGAATCTAATACTGGACTCACAGGAGAGGTTAAAATCGTAGAAAGTGAGAGCGTCAGTCCTCTTGTACTTAAGTCGGCATTGTGCCTTTTGTATTATATTCGGATGCAATGTCTGTGTTTCATCGTCAATAAGAAGGTGCAAGGTATACAGTAAACCTGAAGTGAAGCATCGGAATCTAAAACTGGACTCACAGGAGAGGTTCAAATCGCAGAAAGTGAGAGTGTCAGTCCTCTTGTACTTAAGTCGGCATTGTGCCTTTTGTAGTAAATTCGGATATAATTTCTGTGTTTCATCGTCAATAAGAAGGTGCAAGGTATACAGTAAACCTGATGTGAAGCATCTGAATCTAAAACTGGACTCACAGGAGAGGTGCAAATCATAGAAAGTGAGGGTGTCAGTCCACTTGTACTTAAGTCGGCATTGTGCCTTTTGTATTAATTCGGATGCAATTTCTGTGTTTCATCGTCAATAAGAAGGTCCACGGTATACAGTAGACGTGAAATGAAGCATAGGAATCTTAAACTGTACTCACAGGAGAGGTTCAAATCGTAGAAAGTGAGAGTGTCATTCCTATTGTACTTAAGTCGGCATTGTGCCCTTTTTATTAAATTCGGATGCAATTTCTGTGCTTCATCGTCAATAAGAAAGTGCAAGGTACACAGTAAACCCAAAGTGAAGCATCGGAATCTAAATGTGGACCCACAGGAGAGGTTCAAATCGTAGAAAGTGAGAGTGACAGTCCTCTTGTACTTAAGTCGGCATTGTGCATTTTGTATTAAATTCGGAGGCAATTTCTGTGTTTCATCGTCAATAAGAAGGTGCAAGGTATACAGTAAACCTGAAGTGAAGCGTCGGAATCTAAAACTGGACTCACAGGAGAGGCTCAAATCGTAGAAAGTGAGAGTGTCAGTCCTTTTGTACTTAAATCGGAATTGTGCCTTTTGTACTAAATTCGGATGCAATTTCTGAGTTTCATCGTCAATAAGAAGGTGCAAGGTATACAGTAACCTGAAGTGAAGCATCGGAATCTAAAACTGAACTCACAGGAGAGGTTCAAATCGTAGAAAGTGAGAGTGTCAGTCCTCTTGTACTTAAGTCGGCATTGAGCCATTTGTATTAAATTCGGATTCAATTTCTGTGTGTCATCGTCAATAAGAAGGTGCAAGGTATACAGTAAACCTGAAGTGAAGCATCGGAATCTAAAACTGGACTAACAGGAGAGGTTCAAATCGTCGAAAGTGAGAGTGTCAGTCCCCTTGTACTTAAGTCGGCATTGTGCCTTTTGTATTAATTTGGATGCAATTTCTGTGTTTCATCGTCAATAAGTAGGTCCAAGGTATACAGTAAACGTGAAATGAAGCATAGGAATCTAAAACTGTACTCACAGGAAAGGTTCAAATCGTAGAAAGTGAGAGTGTTAGTCCCATTGTACTTAAATCGGCATTGTGCCTTTTTTATTAAATTCGGATGCAATTTCTGTGTTTTATCGTCAATAAGAAAGTGCAAGGTACACAGTAAACCCAAAGTGAAGCATCGGAATCTAAAACTGGACCCACAGGAGAGGTTTAAATCATAGAAAGTGAGAGTGTCAGTCCTCATGTACTTAAGTCGGCATTGTGCCTTTTGTATTAATTTTGGATGCAATTTGTGTGTTTCATCGTCAATAAGACGGTGCAAGGTTTACAGTAAACCTGAAGTGAAGCATTGGAATCTAAAACTGGACTCACAGGAGAGGTTCATTTCGTTTAAAGTGAGAGTGTCAGTCCTCTTGTACATAAGTCGGCATTGTGCCTTTTGTATTTAATTCCGATGCATTTTCTGTGTTTCATCGTCAATAAGAACGTGCAAGGTATACAGTAAACCTGAAGTGAAGCATCGGAATCTAAAACTGGACTCACAGGAGAGGTTCAAATCACAGAAAGTGAGAGTGTCAGTCCTCTTGTACTTAAGCCGGCATTGTGCCCTTTGTATTAAATTCGGAAGCAATATCTGTGTTTCATCGTCAATAAGAAGGTGCAAGGTATATAGTAAACCTGAAGTGAAGCATCGGAATCTAAAACTGGACTCACAGGAGAGGTTCAAATCGTAGAAAGTGAGAGTGTCAGTCCTCTTGTACTTAAGGCGGCATTGTGCCTTTTGTATTAAATTCGGATGCAATTTCTGTGTTTCATCGTCAATAAGAAGGTGCAAGGTATACAGTAAACCTGAAGTGAAGCATCGGAATCTAAAACTGGACTCACAGGAGAGGGTCAAATCACAGAAAGTGAGAGTGTCAGTCCTCTTGTACTTAAGCCGGCATTGTGCCTTTTGTATTAAATTCGGATGCAATATCTGTGTTTCATCGTCAATAAGAAGGTCCAAGGTATACAGTAAACCTGAAGTGAAGCATCGGAATCTAAAACTGGACTCACAGGAGAGGTTCAAATCATAGAAAGTGAGAGTGTCAGTCCTCTTGTACTTAAGTCGGCATTGTACCTTTTGTATGAAATTCGGATGCAATTTCGGTGTTTCATCGTCAGTAAGAAGGTGCAAGGTATAAAGTAATCTTGAAGAGAAGCATCGGAATCTAAAACTGGTCTCACAGCAGAGGTTCAAACCATAGAAATTGAGAGTGTCAGTCCTCTTGTACATAAGTCGCCATTGTGCATTTTGTATTAAATTCGGATGCAATTTCTGTGTTTCATCGTCAATAAGATGGTGCAAGGTATACAGTAAACCTGAAGTGAAACATCGGAATCTAAAACTGGACTCACAGGAGAGGTTCAAATTGTAGAAAGTGAGAGTGTCAGTCCTCTTGTACTTAAGTCGGCTTTGTGCCTTTTGTATTAAATTCGGATGCAATTTCTGTGTTTCATCGTCAATAAAAAGGTGCAAGGTATACAGTAGACCTGATGTGAAGCATCGGAATCTAAAACTGGACTCACCGGAGAGATTAAAATCGTAGAAAGTGAGAGTGTCAGTCCTCTTGTACTTAAGTCGGCATAGTGCCTTTTGTATTAAATTCGGATGCAATTTCTGTGTTTCATCGTCAATAAGAAGGTGCAAGGTATACAGTAAACCTGAAGTGAAGCATCGTAATCTATAACTGGACTAACAGGAGAGGTTCAAATCGTAGAAACTGAGAGTGTCAGTCCTCTTGTACTTAAGTCGGCATTGTGCCTTTTGTATTGAATTCGGATGCAATTTCTGTGTTTCATCGTCAATAAGAAGGTGCAAGGTATACAGCAAACCTGAAGTGAAGCATCGGAATCTAAAACTGGACTCACAGGAGAGGTTAAAATCGTAGAAAGTGAGAGTGTCAGTCCTCTTGTACTTAAGTCGGCATTGTGTTTTTTGTATTATATTCGGATGCAATGTCTGTGTTTCATCGTCAATAAGAAGGTGCAAGGTATACAGTAAACCTGAAGTGAAGCATCGGAATCTAAAACTGGACTCACAGGAGAGGTTCAAATCGCTGAAAGTGAGAGTGTCAGTCCTCTTGTACTTAAGTCGGCATTGTGCCTTTTGTATTAAATTCGGATGCAATTACTGTGTTTCATCGTCAATAAGAAGGTGCAAGGTATACAGTAAACCTGAAGTGAAGCAACGGAATCTAAAACTGGACTAACAGGAGAGGTTCAAATCGTCGAAAGTGAGAGTGTCAGTCTCCTTGTACTTAAGTCGGCATTGAGCCTTTTGTAGTAAATTCGGATATAATTTCTGTGTTTCATCGTCAATGAGAAGGTGCAAGGGGTACAGTAAACCTGATGTGAAGCATTTGAATCTAAAACTGGACTCACAGGAGAGGTGCAAATCATAGAAAGTGAGGGTGTCAGTCCACTTGTACTTAAGTCGGCATTGTGCCTTTTGTATTAATTCGGATGCAATTTCTGTGTTTCATCGTCAATAAGAAGGTCCAAGGTATACAGTAAACGTGAAATGAAACATAGGAATTTAAAACTGTACTCACAGGAGAGGTTCAAATCGTAGAAAGTGAGAGTGTCAGTCCCCTTGTACTTAAATCGGCATTGTGCCTTTTTTATTACATTCGGATGCAATTTCTGTGTTTTATCGTCAATAAGAAAGTGCAAGGTACACAGTAAACCCGAAGTAAAGCATCGGAATCTAAAACTGGACCCACAGGAGAGGTTCAAATCGTAGAAAGTGAGAGTGACAGTCCTCTTGTACTTAAGTCGGCATTGTGCTTTTTGTACTAAATTCGGATGCAATGTCTGTGTTTCATCGTCAATAAGAAGGTGCAAGGTATACAGTAAACCTGAAGTGAAGCATCGGAATCTAAAACTGGACTCACAGGAGAGGTTCAAATCATAGAAAGTGAGAGTGTCAGTCCTCTTGTACTTAGGTCAGCATTGTGCCTTTTGTATTAAATTCGGATGCAATTTCTGTGTTTCATCGTCAATAAGAAGGTCCAAGGTATACAGTAAACGTGAAATGAAACATAGGAATTTAAAACTGCACTCACAGGAGAGGTTCAAATCGTAGAAAGTGAGAGTGTCAGTCCCCTTGTACTTAAATCGGCATTGTGCCTTTTTTATTAAATTCGGATGCAATTTCTGTGTTTCATCCTCAATAAGTAGGTGCAAGGTATACAGTAAACCTGAAGTGTAGCATCGGAATCTAAAACTGGACTCACAGGAGAGGTTCAAATCGTAGAAATAGAGAGTGTCAGTCCTCTTGTACTTAAGTCGGCATTTTGCCTTTTGTATTAAATTCAGAAGCAATTTCTGTGTTTCATCGGCAATAAGAAAGTGCAGGGTATACAGTAAACCTGAAGTGAAGCATCGGAATCTAAGACTGGACTCACAGGAGAGGTACAAATCGTAGAAAGTGATAGTGACAGTCCTCTCGTACTTAAGTCGGCATTGTGCCTTTTGTATTAAATTCGGATGCAATTTCTGTGTTTCATCGTCAATAAGAAGGTCCAAGGTATACAGTAAACCTGAAATGAAGCATAGGAATCTAAAACTGTACTCACAGGAGAGGTTCAAATCGTAGAAAGTGAGAGTGTCAGTCCTATTGTACTTAAATCGGCATTGTGCCTTTTGTATTAAATTCGGATGCAATTTCTGTGTTTCATCGTCAATAAGACGGTGCAAGGTATACAGTAATCTTGACGTGAAGCATCGGAATCCAAAACTGGACTCACAGGAGAGGTTCAAATCGTAGAAAGTGAGAGTGTCAGTCTTCTTGTACTTAAGTCGGCATAGTGCCTTTTCTATTAAATTCGGATGCAATTTCTGTGTTTCATCGTCAATAAGAAGGTGCAAGGTATACAGTAATCTTGAAGTGAAGGATCCGAATCTAAAACTGGAGTCACAGGAGAGGGTCAAATCATAGAAAGTGAGAGTGTCAGTCCTCTTGTACTTAAGTCGGCATTGTGTCTTTTGTATTAATTTCAGATGCAATTTGTGTGTTTCATCGTCAATAAGACGGTGCAAGGTATTCAGTAAACCTGAAGTGAAGCATTATAATCTAAAACTGGACTCACAGGAGAGGTTCAAATCGTTGAAAGTGAGAGTGTCAGTCCTCTTGTACTTAAGTCGGCATTGTGCCTTTTGTATCTAATTCCGATGCATTTTCTGTGTTTCATCGTCAATAAGAAGGTGCAAGGTATACAGTAAACCTGAAGTGAAGCATCGGAACCTAAAACTGGACTCACAGGAGAAGTTAAAATCACAGAAAGTGAGAGTGTCAGTCCTCTTGTACTTTAGCCGGCATTGTGCCTTTTGTATTAAAGTCGGATGCAATGTCTGTGTTTCATCGTCAATAAGAAGGTGCAAGGTATACAGTAAACCTGAAGTGAAGCATCGGAATCTAAAATTGGACTCACAGGAGAGGTTCAAATCGTAGAAAGTGAGAGTGTCAGTCCTCTTGTACTTAAGTCGGCATTGTGCCCTTTGTATTAAATTCGGATGCAATTTCTGTGTTTCATCGTCAATAAGAAGGTGCAAGGTATACAGTAGACCTGAAGTGAAGCACCGGAATCTAAAACTGGACTCACCGGAGAGGTTAAAATCGTAGAAAGTGAGAGTGTCAGTCCTCTTGTACTTAAGTCATCATTGTGCCTTTTGTATTATATTTGGATGCAATTTCTGTGTTTCATCGTCAATAAGTAGGTGCAAGATATACAGTAAACTGAAGTGAAGCATCGTAATCTAAAACTGGACTCACAGGAGAGGTTCAAGTCGTAGAGAGTGAGAGTGTCAGCCCTCTTGTACTTAAGTCGGCATTGTGCATTTTGTATTAAATTCGGATTCAATTTCTGTGTTTCATCGTCAATAAGAAGGTGCAAGGTATACAGTAAACCTGAAGTGAAGCATCGGAATCTAAAACTGGACTCACGGGAGAGGTTCAAATCGTAGAAAGTGAGAGTGTCGGTCCTCTTGTGCTTAAATCGGCATTGTGCCTTTTGTACTAAATTCGGATGCAATTTCTGTGGTTCATCGTCAATAAGAAGGTGCAAGGTATACAGTAAACCTGAAGTGAAGCATCGGAATCTAGGAATGTACTCACAGGAGAGGTTCATATCGTAGAAAGTGACAGTGTCAGTCCTCTTGTACTTAAGTTGGTTTTGTGCCTTTTGTATTAAATTCGGATGCAATTTCTGTGTTTCATCGTCAATAAAAAAGTGCAAGGTATACAGTAGACATGATGTGAAGCATCGGAATCTAAAACTGGACTCACCGGAGAGATTAAAATCGTAGAAAGTGAGAGTGTCAGTCCTCTTGTACTTAAGTCGGCATAGTGCCTTTTGTATTAAATTCGGATGCAATTTCTGTGTTTCTTCGTCAATAAGAAGGTGCAAGGTATACAGTAAACCTGAAGTGAAGCATTATAATCTAAAACTGGACTCACAGGAGAGGTTAAAATCGTTAAAGTGAGAGTGTCAGTCCTCTTGTACTTAAGTCGGCATTGTGCCTTTTGCATCTAATTCCGATGCATTTTCTGTGTTTCATCGTCAATAAGAAGGTGCAAGGTATACAGTAAACCTGAAGTGAAGCATCGGAACCTAAAACTGGACTCACAGGAGAAGTTAAAATCACAGAAAGTGAGAGTGTCAGTCCTCTTGTACTTTAGCCGGCATTGTGCCTTTTGTATTAAATTCGGATGCAATGTCTGTGTTTCATCGTCAATAAGAAGGTGCAAGGTATACAGTAAACCTGAAGTGAAGCATCGGAATCTAAAACTGGACTCACAGGAGAGGTTCAAATCGTAGAAAGTGAGAGTGTCAGTCCTCTTGTACTTAAGTCGGCATTGTGCCCTTTGTATTAAATTCGGATGCTATTTCTGTGTTTCATCGTCAATAAGAAGGTGCAAGGTATACAGTAGACCTGAAGTGAAGCACCGGAATCTAAAACTGGACTCACCGGAGAGGTTAAAATCGTAGAAAGTGAGAGTGTCAGTCCTCTTGTACTTAAGTCATCATTGTGCCTTTTGTATTATATTCGGATGCAATATCTGTGTTACATCGTCAATAAGTAGGTGCAAGATATACAGTAAACTGAAGTGAAGCATCGGAATCTAAAACTGGACTCACAGGAGAGGTTCAAATCGTAGAGAGTGAGAGTGTCTGCCCTCTTGTACTTAAGTCGGCATTGTGCATTTTGTATTAAATTCGGATTCAATTTCTGTGTTTCATCGTCAATAAGAAGGTGCAAGGTATACAGTAAACCTGAAGTGAAGCATCGGAATCTAAAACTGGACTCACGGGAGAGGTTCAAATCGTAGAAAGTGAGAGTGTCGGTCCTCTTGTGCTTAAATCGGCATTGTGCCTTTTGTACTAAATTCGGATGCAATTTCTGTGGTTCATCGTCAATAAGAAGGTGCAAGGTATACAGTAAACCTGAAGTGAAGCATCGGAATCTAGGAATGTACTCACAGGAGAGGTTCATATCGTAGAAAGTGACAGTGTCAGTCCTCTTGTACTTAAGTTGGTATTGTGCCTTTTGTATTAAATTCGGATGCAATTTCTGTGTTTCATCATCAATAAAAAGGTGCAAGGTATACAGTAGACCTGATGTGAAGCATCGGAATCTAAAACTGGACTCACCGGAGAGATTAAAATCGTAGAAAGTGAGAGTGTCAGTCCTCTTGTACTTAAGTCGGCATAGTGCCTTTTGTATTAAATTCGGATGCAATTTCTGTGTTTCTTCGTCAATAAGATGGTGCAAGGTATACAGTAAACCTGAAGTGAAGCATCGTAATCTATAACTGGACTAACAGGAGAGGTTCAAATCGTAGAAACTGAGAGTGTCAGTCCTCTTGTACTTAAGTCGGCATTGTGTTTTTTGTATTATATTCGGATGCAATTTCTGTGTTTCATCGTCAATAAGAAGGTGTAAGGTATACAGTAAACCTGAAGTGAAGCAACGTAATCTAAAACTGGACTCACAGGAGAGGTTCAAATCGTAGAAAGTGAAAGTGTCAGTCCACTTGTACTTAAGTCGGCATTGTGCCTTTTGTATTAATTCGGATGCAATTTCTTTGTTTCATCGTCAATAAGAAGGTCCAAGGTATACAGTAAACCTGAAATGAAGCATAGGAATCTAAAACTGTACTCACAGGAGAGGTTCAAATCGTAGAAAGTGAGAGTGTCAGTCCTATTGTACTTAAGTCGGCATTGTGCCTTTTGTATTAAATTCGGATGCAATTTCTGTGTATCTTCGTCAATAAGACGGTGCAAGGTATACAGTATTCTTGACGTGAAGCATCGGAAACCCAAACTGGACTCACAGGATAGGTTCAAATCGTAGAAAGTGAGAGTGTCAGTCTTCTTGTACTTAAGTCGGCATAGTGCCTTTTCTATTAAATTCGGATGCAATTTCTGTGTTTCATCGTCAATAAGAAGGTGAAAGGGATACAGTAATCTTGAAGTGAAGGATCCGAATCTAAAACTGGAGTCACAGGAGAGGTTCAAATCATAGAAAGTGAGAGTGTCGGTCCTCTTGGACTTAAGTCGGCATTGTGCCTTTTGTATTGATTTCGGATGCAATTTGTGTGTTTCATCGTCAATAAGACGGTGCAAGGTATACAGTAAACCTGAAGTGAAGCTTTATAATCTAAAACTGGACTCACAGGAGAGGTTCAAATCGTTGAAAGTGAGAGTGTCAGTCCTCTTGTACTTAAGTCGGCATTGTGCCTTTTGTATCTAATTCCGATGCATTGTCTGTGTTTCATCGTCAATAAGAAAGTGCAAGGTGTACAGTAAACCTGAAGTGAAGCATCGGAATCTAAAACTGGACTCACAGGAGAGGTTCACATCACAGAAAGTGAGAGTGTCAGTCCTCTTGTACTTAAGCCGGCATTGTGCCTTTTGTATTAAATTCGGATGCAATATCTGTGTTTCATCGTCAATAAGAAGGTGCAAGGTATACAGTAAACCTGAAGTGAAGCATCGGAATCTAAAACTGGACTCACAGGAGAGGTTCAAATCGTAGAAAGTGAGAGTGTCAGTCCTCTTGTACTTAAGTCGGCCTTGTGCCCTTTGTATTAAATTCGGATGCAATTTCTGTGTTTCATCGTCAATAAGAAGGTGCAAGGTATACAGTAGACCTGAAGTGAAGCACCGGAATCTAAAACTGGACTCACGGGAGAGGTTAAAATCGTAGAAACTGAGAGTGTCAGTCCTCTTGTACTTAAGTCAGCACTGTGCCGTTTGTATTAAATTCGAATGCAATTTCTGTGTTTCATCGTCAATAAGAAGGTGCAAGGTATACAGCAAACCTGAAGTGAAGCATCGGAATCTAAAACTGGACTCACAGCAGAGGTTAGTATCGTAGAAAGTGAGAGTGTCAGTCCTCTTGTACTTAAGTCGGCATTGTGTTTTTTGTATTATATTCGGATGCAATGTCTGTGTTTCATCGTCAATAAGAAGGTGCAAGGTATACAGTAAACCTGAAGTGCAGCATCGGAATCTAAAACTGGACTCACAGGAGAGATTCAAATCGTAGAAAGTGAGAGTGTCAGTCCTCTTGTACTTAAGTCGGCATTGTGCCTTTTGTATTAAATTCGGATGCAATTACTGTGTTTCATCGTCAATAAGAAGGTGCAAGGAATACAGTAAACCTGAAGTGAAGCATCGGAATCTAAAACTGGACTAACAGGAGAGGTTCAAATCGTCGAAAGTGAGAGTGTCAGTCCCCTTGTACTTAATTCGGCATTGTGCCTTTTGTAGTAAATTCGGATATAATTTCTGTGTTTCATCGTCAATAAGAAGGTGCAAGGTGTACAGTAAACCTGATGTGAAGCATTTGAATCTACAACTGGACTCACAGGAGAGGTGCAAATCATAGAAAGTGAGGGTGTCAGTCCACTTGTACTTAGTCGGCATTGTGCCTTTTGTATTAATTCGGATGCAATTTCTGTGTTTCATCGTCAATAAGAAGGTCCAAGGTATACAGTAAACGTGAAATGAAACATAGGAATCTAAAACTGTACTCACAGGAGAGGTTCAAATCGTAGAAAGTGAGAGTGTCAGTCCCCTTGTACTTAAATAGGCATTGTGCCTTTTTTATTAAATTCGGATGCAATTTCTGTGTTTTATCGTCAATAAGAAAGTGCAAGGTACACAGTAAACCCGAAGTGAAGCATCGGAATCTAAAACTGGACCCACACTAGAGGTTCAAATCGTAGAAAGTGAGAGTGACAGTCCTCTTGTACTTAAGTCGGCATTGTGCTTTTTGTACTAAATTCGGATGCAATTTCTGTGTTTCATCGTCAATAAGAAGGTGCAAGGTATACACTAAACCAGAAGTGTAGCATCGGAATCTAAAACTGGACTCACAGGAGAGGTACAAATCGTAGAAAGTGATAGTGACAGTCCTCTCGTACTTAAGTCAGCATTGTGCCTTTTGTATTAAATTCGGATGCAATTTGTGTGTTTCATCGTCAAAAAGAAGGTGTAAGGTATACAGTAAACCTGAAGTGAAGCATCGGAATCTAAAACTGGACTCACAGGAGAGGTTCAAATCGTAGAAAGTGAAAGTGTCAGTCCACTTGTACTTAGTCGGCATTGTGCCTTTTGTATTAATTCGGATGCAATTTCTTAGTTTCATCGTCAATAAGAAGGTCCAAGGTATACAGTAAACCGGAAATGAAGCATAGGAATCTAAAACTGTACTCACAGGAGAGGTTCAAATTGTAGAAAGTGAGAGTGTCAGTCCTATTGTACTTAAGTCGGCATTGTGCCTTTTGTATTAAATTCGGATGCAATTTCTGTGTTTCATCGTCAATAAGACGGAGCAAGGTATACAGTAATCTTGACGTGAACCATCGGAATCCAAAACTGGACTCACAGGAGAGGTTCAAATCGTAGAAAGAGAGAGTGTCAGTCTTCTTGTACTTAAGTCGGCATAGTGCCTTTTCTATTAAATTCGGATGCAATTTCTGTGTTTCATCGTCAATAAGAAGGTGCAAGGTATACAGTAATCTTGAAGTGAAGCATTATAATCTAAAACTGGACTCACAGGAGAGGTTCAAATCGTTGAAAGTGAGAGTGTCAGTCCTCTTGTACTTAAGTCGGCATTGTGCCTTTTGTATCTAATTCCGATGCATTTTCGGTGTTTCATCGTCAATAAGAAGGTGCAAGGTATACAGTAAACCTGAAGTGAAGCATCGGAATCTAAAACTGGACTCACAGGATAGGTTCAGATCACAGAAAGTGAGAGTGTCTGTCCTCTTGTACTTAAGCCGGCATTGTGCCTTTTGTATTAAATTCGGATGCAATTTCTGTGTTTCATCGTCAATAAGAAGGTGCAAGGTATACAGTAAACCTGAAGTGAAGCATCGGAATCAAAAACTGGACTCACAGGACAGGTTCAAATCGTAGAAAGTGAGAGTGTCAGTCCTCTTGTACTTAAGTCGGCATTGTGCCTTTTGTATTAAATTCGGATGCAATTTCTGTGTTTCATCGTCAATAAAAAGGTGCAAGGTATACAGTAGACCTGATGTGAAGCATCGGAAACTAAAACTGGACTCACCGGAGAGATTAAAATCGTAGAAAGTGAGAGTGTCAGTCCTCTTGTACTTAAGTCGGCATAGTGCCTTTTGTATTAAATTCGGATGCAATTTCGGTGTTTCATCGTCAATAAGAAGGTGCAAGGTATACAGTAAACCTGAAGT
Source organism: Schistocerca serialis cubense (assembly GCF_023864345.2). NCBI lineage: Eukaryota > Metazoa > Arthropoda > Insecta > Orthoptera > Acrididae > Schistocerca > Schistocerca serialis. Next base: position 19,584,068 of record NC_064647.1, on the reverse strand, counting down.
GAAGCATCGTAATCTATAACTGGACTAACAGGAGAGGTTCAAATCGTAGAAACTGAGAGAGTCAGTCCTCTCGTACTTAAGTCGGCATTGTGCCTTTTGTATTAACTTCGGATGCAATTTCTGTGTTTCATCGTCAATAAGGAGGTGCAAGGTATACAGCAAACCTGAAGTGAAGCATCGGAATCTAAAATTGGACTCACAGGAGAGGTTAAAATCGTAGAAAGTGAGAGTGTCAGTCCTCTTGTACTTAAGTCGGCATTGTGCCTTTTGTATTAAATTCGGATGCAATTACTGTGTTTCATCGTCAATAAGAAGGTGCAAGGTATACAGTAAACCTGAAGTGAAGCATCGGAATCTAAAACTGGACTAACAGGAGAGGTTCAAATCGTCGAAAGTGAGAGTGTCAGTCCCCTTGTACTTAAGTCGGCATTAGGCCTTTTGTAGTAAATTCGGATATAATTTCTGTGTATCATCGTCAATAAGAAGGTGCAAGGTGTACAGTAAACCTGATGTGAAGCATTTGAATCTAAAACTGGACTCACAGGAGAGGTGCAAATCATAGAAAGTGAGGGTGTCAGTCCACTTGTACTTAAGTCGGCATTGTGCCTTTTGTATTAATTCGGATGCAATTTCTGTGTTTCATCGTCAATAAGAAGGGCCAAGGTATATAGTAAACGTGAAATGAAACATAGGAATCTAAAACTGTACTCACAGGAGAGGTTCAAATCGTAGAAAGTGAGAGTGTCAGACCCCTTGTACTTAAATCGGCATTGTGCCTTTTTTATTAAATTCGGATGCAATTTCTGTGTTTTATCGTCAATAAGAAAGTGCAAGGTACACAGTAAACCCGAAGTGAAGCATCGGAATCTAAAACTGGACCCACAGGAGAGGTTCAAATCGTAGAAAGTGAGAGTGACAGTCCTCTTGTACTTAAGTCAGCATTGTGCTTTTTGTACTAAATTCGGATGCAATTTCTGTGTTTCATCGTCAATAAGAAGGTGCAAGGTATACAGTAAACCTGAAGTGTAGCATCTGAATCTAAAACTGGACTCACAGGAGAGGTTCAAATCGTAGAAATAGAGATTGTCAGTCCTCTTGTACTTAAGTCGGCATTTTGCCTTTTGTATTAAATTCAGAAGCAATTTCTGTGTTTCATCGTCAATAAGAAAGTGCAGGGTATACAGTAAACCTGAAGTGAAGCATCGGAATCTAAGACTGGACTCACAGGAGAGGTTCAAATCGTAGAAAGTGAATGTGTCAGTCCTCTTGTACTTAAATCGGCATTGTGCTTTTGTACTAAATTCGGATGCAATTTCAGTGTTTCATCGTCAATAAGAAGGTGCAAGGTATACAGTAAACCTGAAGTGAAGCATCGGAATCTAAAACCGGACTCACAGGAGAGGTTCAAATCGTAGAAAGTGAGAGTGTCGGTCCTCTTGTACTTAAATCGGCATTGTGCCTTTTGTACTAATTTCGGATGCAATTTCTGTGGTTCATCGTCAATAAGAAGGTGCAAGGTATACAGTAAACCTGAAGTGAAGCCTCGGAATCTAGGAATGTACTCACAGGAGAGGTTCATATCGTAGAAAGTGACAGTGTCAGTCCTCTTGTACGTAAGTTGGCATTGTGCCTTTTGTATTAAATTCGGATGCAATTTCTGTGTTTCATCGTCAATAAGAAGGTGCAAGGTATACAGTAAACCTGAAGTGAAGCATCGGAATTGAATCCTGGACTCACAGGAGAGGTTCAAATCGTAGAAACTGAGAGTGTCAGTCTTCTTGTACTTAAGCCGGCATTGTGCCTTATGTATTAAATTCGGATGCAATTTCTGTGTTTCATCGTCAATAAGAAGGTGCAAGGTATACAGTAATCCTGAAGTGAAGCATCGGAATCTGAAACTTAACTCACAGGAGAGGTTCAAATCGTAGAAAGGGAGAGTGTCAGTCCTCTTGTACTTAAGTCATCATTGTGCCTTTTGTATTATATTCGGATGCAATTTCTGTGTTTCATCGTCAATAAGAAGGTGCAAGATATACAGTAAACCTGAAGTGAAGCTTCGGAATCTAAAACTGGACTCACAGGAGAGGTTCAAATCGTAGAGAGTGAGAGTGTCAGTCCTCTTGAACTTAAGTCGGCATTGTGCATTTTGTATTAAATTCGGATGCAATTTCTGTGTTTCATCGTCAATAAGAAGGTGCAAGGTATACAGTAAACCTGAAGTGAAGCATCGGAATCTAAAACTGGACTCACAGGAGAGGTTCAAATCGTAGAAAGTGAGAGTGTCGGTCCTCTTGTACTTAAATCGGCATTGTGCCTTTTGTACTAAATTCGGATGCAATTTCTGTGTTTCATCGTCAATAAGAAGGTGCAAGGTATACAGTAAACCTGAAGTGAAGCATCGGAATTGAATCCTGGACTCACAGGAGAGGTTCAAATAGTAGAAACTGAGAGTGTCAGTCTTCTTGTACTGAAGTCGTCATTGTGCCTTTTGTATTTAATTCGGATGAAATTTCTGTGTTTCATCGTCAATAAGAAGGTGCAAGGTATACAGTAAACCTGAAGTGAAGCACCGGAATCTAAAACTGGACTCACCGGAGAGGTTAAAATCGTAGAAAGTGAGAGTGTCAGTCCTCTTGTACTTAAGTCATCATTGTGCCTTTTGTATTATATTCGGATGCAATTTCTGTGTTTCATCGTCAATAAGAAGGTGCAAGATATACAGTAAACCTGAAGTGAAGCTTCGGAATCTAAAACTGGACTCACAGGAGAGGTTCAAATCGTAGAGAGTGAGAGTGTCAGTCCTCTTGTACTTAAGTCGGCATTGTGCATTTTGTATTAAATTCGGATGCAATGTCTGTGTTTCATCGTCAATAAGAAGGTGCAAGGTATACAGTAAACCTGAAGTGAAGCATCGGAATCTAAAACTGGACTCACAGGAGAGGTTCAAATCGTAGAAAGTGAGAGTATCGGTCCTCTTGTACTTAAATCGGCATTGTGCCCTTTGTACTAAATTCGGATGCAATTTCTGTGGTTCATCGTCAATAAGAAGGTGCAAGGTATACAGTAAACCTGAAGTGAAGCATCGGAATCTAGGAATGTACTCACAGGAGAGGTTCATATCGTAGAAAGTGACAGTGTCAGTCCTCTTGTACTTAAGTTGGCATTGTGCCATTTGTATTAAATTCGGATGCAATTTCTGTGTTTCATCGTCAATAAGAAGGTGCAAGGTATACAGTAAACCTGAAGTGAAGCATCGGAATTGAATCCTGGACTCACAGGAGAGGTTCAAATCGTAGAAACCGAGAGTGTCAGTCTTCTTGTACTTAAGTCGGCATTGTGCCTTTTGCATTTAATTCGGATGCAATTTCTGTGTTTCATCGTCAATAAGAAGGTGCAAGGTATACAGTAATCCTGAAGTGAAGCATCGGAATCTGAAACTTAACTCACGGGAGAGGTTCAAATCGTAGAAAGTGAGAGTGTCAGTCCCCTTGTACTTAAATCGGCATTGTGCCTTTTGTACTAAATTCGGATGCAATTTCTGTGATTCATCGTCAATTAGAAGGTGCAAGGTATACAGTAAACCTGAAGTGAAGCATCGGAATCTAAAACTGGACTTACAGCAGAGCTTCAAATCGTAGAAAGTGAGAGTGTCAGTCCTCTTGTACTGAAGTCGTCATTGTGCCTTTTGTATTTAATTCGGATGCAATTTCTGTGTTTCATCGTCAATAAGAAGGTGCAAGGTATACAGTAAACCTGAAGTGAAGCACCGGAATCTAAAACTGGACTCACCGGAGAGCTTAAAATCGTAGAAAGTGAGAGTGTCAGTCCTCTTGTACTTAAGTCATCATTGTGCCTTTTGTATTATATTCGGATGCAATTTCTGTGTTTCATCGTCAATAAGAAGGTGCAAGATATACAGTAAACCTGAAGTGAAGCTTCGGAATCTAAAACTGGACTCACAGGAGAGGTTCAAATCGTAGAGAGTGAGAGTGTCAGTCCTCTTGTACTGAAGTCGTCATTGTGCCTTTTGTACTAAATTCGGATGCAATTTCTGTGGTTCATCGTCATTAAGAAGGTGCAAGGTATACAGTAAACCTGAAGTGAAGCATCGGAATCTTAAACTGGACTCACAGGAGAGGTTCAAATCATAGAAAGTGAGAGTGTCAGTCCTCTTGTACTTAAGTCGGCATTGTGCCTTTTGTATTAAATTCGGGTGCAAACTCTGTGTTTCATTGTCAATAAGAAGGTTCAAGGGATACAGTAAACCTGAAGTGAAGCATCGTAATCTAAAACTGCACTTACAGGAGAGGTTCAAATCATAGAAAGTGAGATAGTGCTCTTGTACTTAGGTCGGCATTGTGTCTTTTGTATTGAATTCGGATGCAATTTCTGTGTTTCATCGTCAATAACAAGGTGCAAGGTATACAGTAAACCTGAATTGAAGCATCGGAATCTAAAACTGGACTCACAGGAGAGGTTCAAATCATAGAAAGTGAGAGTGTCAGTCCTCTTGTACTTAAGTCGGCATTGTGCCTTTTGAATTAATTTCGAATGCAATTTCTGTGTTTCATCGTCAATAAGAAGGTGCAAGGTTTACAGTAATCTTGAAGTGACGCATCGGAATCTAAAACTGGACTCACAGGAGAGGTTCAAATTGTAGAAAGCGAGAGTGTCAGTCCTCTTGTACTTAAGTCAGCATTGTGCCTGTTGTATTAAATTCGGATGCAATTTCTGTGTTTCATCGTCAATAAGTAGCTGCAAGGTATACAGTAATCTTGAAGTGAAGATTCGGGATCTAATACTGGACTCACAGGAGAGGTTCAAATCGTAGAAAGTGAGAGTGTCAGTCTTCTTGTACTTAAGTCGGCAAAGTGCCTTTTGTATAAAATTCAGATTCAATTTCCGTGCTTCAATCGTCAATAAGAAGATGCAAGGTGTACAGTAAACCGGAAGTGAAGCATCAGAATCTAAAACTGGACTCACAGGAGGGGTCCAGATCGTAGAAATTGAGAGTGTCAGTCCTCCTGTACTTAAGTCGGCATTGTGCCTTTTGTATTAACTTCGGATGCAATTTCCGTGCTTCAATCGTCAATAAGACGATGCAAGGTGTACAGTAAACCGGAAGTGAAGCATCAGAATCTAAAACTGGACTCGCAGGAGGGGTCCAGATCGTAGAAATTGAGAGTGTCAGACCTCCTGTACCTAAGTCGGCATTGTGCCTTTTGTTTTAAATTGGGATGCAATTTCAGTGCTTCAATCGTCAATAAGACGATGCAAGGTGTACAGTAAACCGGATGTGAAGCATCAGAATCTAAAACTGGACTCGCAGGAGGGGTCCAGATCGTAGAAAGTGAGAGTGTCAGTCCTCCTGTACTTAAGTCGGCATTGTGCCTCTTGTATTAAATTCGGATGCAATTTCCGTGCTTCAATCGTCAATAAGACGATGCAAGGTGTACTGTAAACCGGAAGTGAAGCATCAGAATCTAAAACTGGACTCGCAGGAGGGGTCCAGATCGTAGAAAGTGAGAGTGTCAGTCCTCCTGTACTTAAGTCGGCATTGTGCCTTTTGTATTAACTTCGGATGCAAGTTCCGTGCTTCAATCGTCAATAAGACGATGCAAGGTGTACAGTAAACCGGAAGTGAAGCATCAGAATCTAAAACTGGACTCGCAGGAGTTGTCCAGATCGTAGAAAGTGAGAGTGTCAGTCCTCCTTTACTTGAGTCGGCATTGTGCCTTTTGTATTAAATTCGGATGCAATTTCCGTTCTTCAATCGTCAAAAAGACGATGCAAGGTGTACAGTAAACCGGAAGTGAAGCATCAGAATCTAAAACTGGATTCGCAGGAGGGGTCCAGATCGTAGAAAGTGAGAGTGTCTGTCCTCCTGTACTTAAGTCGGCATTGTGCCTTTTGTATTAAATTCGGATGCAATTTCCATGCTTCAATCGTCAATAAGACGATGCAAGGTGTACAGTAAACCGGAAGTGAAGCATCAGAATCTAAAACTGGACTCGCAGGAGGGGTCCAGATCGTAGAAAGTGAGAGTGTCAGTCCTCCTGTACTTAAGTCGGCATTGTGCCTTTTGTATTAAATTCGGATGCAATTTCCGTGCTTCAATCGTCAATAAGACGATGCAAGGTGTACAGTAAACCGCAAGTGAAGCATCAGAATCTAAAACTGGACTCGCAGGAGGGGTCCAGATCGTAGAAAGTGAGAGTGTCAGTCCTCCTGTACTTAAGTCGGCATTGTGACTTTTGTATTAAATTCGGATGCAATTTCCGTGCTTCAATCGTCAATAAGACGATGCAAGGTGTACAGTAAACCGGAAGTGAAGCATCAGAATCTAAAACTGGACTCGCAGGAGGAGTCCAGATCGTAGAAAGTGAGAGTGTCAGTCCTCCTGTACTTGAGTCGGCATTGTGCCTTTTGTATTAAATTCGGATGCAATTTCCGTTCTTCAATCGTCAAAAAGACGATGCAAGGTGTACAGTAAACCGGAAGTGAAGCATCAGAATCTAAAACTGGATTCGCAGGAGGGGTCCAGATCGTAGAAAGTGAGAGTGTCAGTCCTCCTGTACTTAAGTCGGCATTGTGCCTTTTGTATTAAATTCGGATGCAATTTCCGTGCTTCAATCGTCAATAAGACGATGCAAGGTGTACAGTAAACCGGAAGTGAAGCATCAGAATCTAAAACTGGACTCGCAGGAGGGGTCCAGATCGTAGAAAGTGAGAGTGTCAGTCCTCCTGTACTTAAGTCGGCATTGTGCCTTTTGTATTAAATTCGGATGCAATTTCCGTGCTTCAATCGTCAATAAGACGATGCAAGGTGTACAGTAAACCGGAAGTGAAGCATCAGAATCTAAAACTGGACTCGCAGGAGGGGTCCAGATCGTAGAAAGTGAGAGTGTCAGTCCTCCTGTACTTAAGTCGGCATTGTGGCTTTTGTATTAAATTCGGATGCAATTTCCGTGCTTCAATCGTCAATAAGACGAGGCAAGGTGTACAGTAAACCGGAAGTGAAGCATCAGAATCTAAAAATGGACTCGCAGGAGGGGTCCATATCGTAGAAAGTGAGAGTGTCAGTCCTCCTGTACTTAAGTCGGCATTGTGCCTTTTGTATTAAATTCGGATGCAATTTCCGTGCTTCAATCGTCAATAAGACGATGCAAGGTGTACAGTAAACCGCAAGTGAAGCATCAGAATCTAAAACTGGACTCGCAGGAGGGGTCCAGATCGTAGAAAGTGAGAGTGTCAGTCCTCCTGTACTTAAGTCGGCATTGTGCCTTTTGTATTAAATTCGGATGCAATTTCCGTGCTTCAATCGTCAATAAGACGATGCAAGGTGTACAGTAAACCGGAAGTGAAGCATCAGAATCTAAAACTGGACTCGCAGGAGGGGTCCAGATCGTAGAAAGTGAGAGTGTCAGTCCTCCTGTACTTAAGTCGGCATTGTGCCTTTTGTATTATATTCGGATGCAATTTCCGTGCTTCAATCGTCAATAAGACGATGAAAGGTGTACAGTAAACCGGAAGTGAAGCATCAGAATCTAAAACTGGACTCGCAGGAGGGGTCCAGATCGTAGAAAGTGAGAGTGTCAGTCCTCCTGTACTTAAGTCGGCATTGTGCCTTTTGTATTAAATTCGGATGCAATTTCCGTGCTTCAATCGTCAATAAGACGATGCAAGGTGTACAGTAAACCGGAAGTGAAGCATCAGAATCTAAAACTGGACTCGCAGGAGGGGTCCAGATCGTAGAAAGTGAGAGTGTCAGTCCTCCTGTACTTAAGTCGGCATTGTGCCTTTTGTATTAAATTCGGATGCAATTTCCGTGCTTCAATCGTCAATAAGACGATGCAAGGTGTACAGTAAACCGGAAGTGAAGCATCAGAATCTAAAACTCGACTCGCAGGAGGGGTCCAGATCGTAGAAAGTGAGAGTGTCAGTCCTCCTGTACTTAAGTCGGCATTGTGCCTTTTGTATTAAATTCGGATGCAATTTCCGTGCTTCAATCGTCAATAAGTCGATGCAAGGTGTACAGTAAACCGGAAGTGAAGCATCAGAATCTAAAACTGGACTCGCAGGAGGGGTCCAGATCGTAGAAAGTGAGAGTGTCAGTCCTCCTGTACTTAAGTCGGCATTGTGCCTTTTGTATTAAATTCGGATGCAATTTCCGTGCTTCAATCGTCAATAAGACGATGCAAGGTGTACAGTAAACCGGAAGTGAAGCATCAGAATCTAAAACTGGACTCGCACGAGAGGTCCAGATCGTAGAAAGTGAGAGTGTCAGTCCTCCTGTACTTAAGTCGGCATTGTGCCTTTTGTATTAAATTCGGATGCAATTTCCGTGTTTCAATCGTCAATAAGGCGATGCAAGGTGTACAGTAAAAAGAAGGGGAAGCATCAGATTCTAAAACTGGACTCGCAGGAGGGGTCCAGATCGTAGAAAGTGAGAGAGTCAATCCTCCTGTACTTAAGTCGGCATTGTGCCTCTTGTATTAAATTCGGATGCAATTTCCGTGCTTCAATCGTCAATAAGACGATGCAAGGTGTACAGTAAACCGGAAGTGAGGCATCAGAATCTAAAACTGGACTCGCAGGAGGGGTCCAGATCGTAGAAAGTGAGAGTGTCAGTCCTCCTGTACTTAAGTCGGCATTGTGCCTTTTGTATTAAATTCGGATGCAATTGCCGTGCTTCAATCGTCAATAAGACGATGCAAGGTGTACAGTTAACCGGAAGTGAAGCATCAGAATCTAAAACTGGACTCGCAGGAGGGGTCCAGATCGTAGAAAGTGAGAGTGTCAGTCCTCCTGTACTTAAGTCGGCATTGTGCCTCTTGTATTAAATTCGGATGCAATTTCCGTGCTTCAATCGTCAATAAGACGATGCAAGGTGTACAGTAAACCGGAAGTGAAGCATCAGAATCTAAAACTGGACTCGCAGGAGGAGTCCAGATCGTAGAAAGTGAGAGAGTCAGTCCTCCTTTACTTGAGTCGGCATTGTGCCTTTTGTATTAAATTCGGATGCAATTTCCGTTCTTCAATCGTCAAAAAGACGATGCAAGGTGTACAGTAAACCGGAAGTGAAGCATCAGAATCTAAAACTGGATTCGCAGGAGGGGTCCAGATCGTAGAAAGTAAGAGTGTCTGTCCTCCTGTACTTATGTCGGCATTGTGCCTTTTGTATTAAATTCGGATGCAATTTCCGTGCTTCAATCGTCAATAAGACGATGCAAGGTGTACAGTAAACCGGAAGTGAAGCATCAGAATCTAAAACTGGACTCGCAGGAGGGGTCCAGATCGTAGAAAGTGAGAGTGTCAGTCCTCCTGTACTTAAGTCGGCATTGTGCCTCTTGTATTAAATTCGGATGCAATTTCCGTGCTTCAATCGTCAATAAGACGATGCAAGGTGTACAGTAAACCGCAAATGAAGCATCAGAATCTAAAACTGGACTCGCAGGAGGGGTCCAGATCGTAGAAAGTGAGAGTGTCAGTCCTCCTGTACTTAAGTCGGCATTGTGACTTTTGTATTAAATTCGGATGCAATTTCCGTGCTTCAATCGTCAATAAGACGATGCAAGGTGTACAGTAAACCGGAAGTGAAGCATCAGAATCTAAAACTGGACTCGCAGGAGGAGTCCAGATCGTAGAAAGTGAGAGTGTCAGTCCTCCTGTACTTGAGTCGGCATTGTGCCTTTTGTATTAAATTCGGATGCAATTTCCGTTCTTCAATCGTCAAAAAGACGATGCAAGGTGTACAGTAAACCGGAAGTGAAGCATCAGAATCTAAAACTGGATTCGCAGGAGGGGTCCAGATCGTAGAAAGTGAGAGTGTCAGTCCTCCTGTACTTAAGTCGGCATTGTGCCTTTTGTATTAAATTCGGATGCAATTTCCGTGCTTCAATCGTCAATAAGACGATGCAAGGTGTACAGTAAACCGGAAGTGAAGCATCAGAATCTAAAACTGGACTCGCAGGAGGGGTCCAGATCGTAGAAAGTGAGAGTGTCAGTCCTCCTGTACTTAAGTCGGCATTGTGCCTTTTGTATTAAATTCGGATGCAATTTCCGTGCTTCAATCGTCAATAAGACGATGCAAGGTGTACAGTAAACCGGAAGTGAAGCATCAGAATCTAAAACTGGACTCGCAGGAGGGGTCCAGATCGTAGAAAGTGAGAGTGTCAGTCCTCCTGTACTTAAGTCGGCATTGTGGCTTTTGTATTAAATTCGGATGCAATTTCCGTGCTTCAATCGTCAATAAGACGAGGCAAGGTGTACAGTAAACCGGAAGTGAAGCATCAGAATCTAAAACTGGACTCGCAGGAGGGGTCCATATCGTAGAAAGTGAGAGTGTCAGTCCTCCTGTACTTAGGTCGGCATTGTGCCTTTTGTATTAAATTCGGATGCAATTTCCGTGCTTCAATCGTCAATAAGACGATGCAAGGTGTACAGTAAACCGCAAGTGAAGCATCAGAATCTAAAACTGGAGTCGCAGGAGGGGTCCAGATCGTAGAAAGTGAGAGTGTCAGTCCTCCTGTACTTAAGTCGGCATTGTGCCTTTTGTATTAAATTCGGATGCAATTTCCGTGCTTCAATCGTCAATAAGACGATGCAAGGTGTACAGTAAACCGGAAGTGAAGCATCAGAATCTAAAACTGGACTCGCAGGAGGCGTCCAGATCGTAGAAAGTGAGAGTGTCAGTCCTCCTGTACTTAAGTCGGCATTGTGCCTTTTGTATTAAATTCGGATGCAATTTCCGTGCTTCAATCGTCAATAAGACGATGAAAGGTGTACAGTAAACCGGAAGTGAAGCATCAGAATCTAAAACTGGACTCGCAGGAGGGGTCCAGATCGTAGAAAGTGAGAGTGTCAGTCCTCCTGTACTTAAGTCGGCATTGTGCCTTTTGTATTAAATTCGGATGCAATTTCCGTGCTTCAATCGTCAATAAGACGATGCAAGGTGTACAGTAAACCGGAAGTGAAGCATCAGAATCTAAAACTGGACTCGCAGGAGGGGTCCAGATCGTAGAAAGTGAGAGTGTCAGTCCTCCTGTACTTAAGTCGGCATTGTGCCTTTTGTATTAAATTCGGATGCAATTTCCGTGCTTCAATCGTCAATAAGACGATGCAAGGTGTACAGTAAACCGGAAGTGAAGCATCAGAATCTAAAACTCGACTCGCAGGAGGGGTCCAGATCGTAGAAAGTGAGAGTGTCAGTCCTCCTGTACTTAAGTCGGCATTGTGCCTTTTGTATTAAATTCGGATGCAATTTCCGTGCTTCAATCGTCAATAAGTCGATGCAAGGTGTACAGTAAACCGGAAGTGAAGCATCAGAATCTAAAACTGGACTCGCAGGAGGGGTCCAGATCGTAGAAAGTGAGAGTGTCAGTCCTCCTGTACTTAAGTCGGCATTGTGCCTTTTGTATTAAATTCGGATGCAATTTCCGTGTTTCAATCGTCAATAAGACGATGCAAGGTGTACAGTAAACCGGAAGTGAAGCATCAGAATCTAAAACTGGACTCGCACGAGAGGTCCAGATCGTAGAAAGTGAGAGTGTCAGTCCTCCTGTACTTAAGTCGGCATTGTGCCTTTTGTATTAAATTCGGATGCAATTTCCGTGTTTCAATCGTCAATAAGGCGATGCAAGGTGTACAGTAAAAAGAAAGGGAAGCATCAGATTCTAAAACTGGACTCGCAGGAGGGGTCCAGATCGTAGAAAGTGAGAGTGTCAGTCCTCCTGTACTTAAGTCGGCATTGTGCCTCTTGTATTAAATTCGGATGCAATTTCCGTGCTTCAATCGTCAATAAGACGATGCAAGGTGTACAGTAAACCGCAAGTGAGGCATCAGAATCTAAAACTGGACTCGCAGGAGGGGTCCAGATCGTAGAAAGTGAGAGTGTCAGTCCTCCTGTACTTAAGTCGGCATTGTGCCTTTTGTATTAAATTCGGATGCAATTGCCGTGCTTCAATCGTCAATAAGACGATGCAAGGTGTACAGTAAACCGGAAGTGAAGCATCAGAATCTAAAACTGGACTCGCAGGAGGGGTCCAGATCGTAGAAAGTGAGAGTGTCAGTCCTCCTGTACTTAAGTCGGCATTGTGCCTTTTGTATTAAATTCGGATGCAATTTCCGTGCTTCAATCGTCAATAAGACGATGCAAGGTGTACAGTAAACCGGAAGTGAAGCATCAGAATCTAAAACTGGACTCGCAGGAGGGGTCCAGATCGTAGAAAGTGAGAGTGTCAGTCCTCCTGTACTTAAGTCGGCATTGTGCCTTTTGTATTAAATTCGGATGCAATTTCCGTGCTTCAATCGTCAATAAGACGATGCAAGGTGTACAGTAAACCGGAAGTGAAGCATCAGAATCTAAAACTGGACTCGCAGGAGGGGTCCAGATCGTAGAAAGTGAGAGTGTCAGTCCTCCTGTACTTAAGTCGGCATTGTGGCTTTTGTATTAAATTCGGATACAATTTCCGTGCTTCAATCGTCAATAAGACGATGCAAGGTGTACAGTAAACCGGAAGTGAAGTATCAGAATCTAAAACTGGACTCGCAGGAGGGGTCCAGATCGTAGAAAGTGAGAGTGTCAGTCCTTCTGTACTTAAGTCTTCATTGTGCCTTTTGTATTAAATTCGAATGCAATTTCCGTGCTTCAATCGTCAATAAGACGATGCAAGGTGTACAGTAAACCGGAAGTGAAGCATCAGAATCTAAAACTGGACTCGCAGGAGGAGTCCAGATCGTAGAAAGTGAGAGTGTGAGTCCTCCTGTACTTAAGTCGGCATTGTACCTTTTGTATTAAATTCGGATGCAATTTCCGTGCTTCAATCGTCAATAAGACGATGCAAGGTGTACAGTAAACCGGAAGTGAAGCATCAGAATCTAAAACTGGATTCGCAGGAGGGGTCCAGATCGTAGAAAGTGAGAGTGTCAGTCCTCCTGTACTTAAGTCGGCATTGTGCCTTTTGTATTAAATTCGGATGCAATTTCCGTGCTTCAATCGTCAATAAGACGATGCAAGGTGTACAGTAAACCGGAAGTGAAGCATCAGAATCTAAAACTGGACTCGCAGGAGGGGTCCAGATCGTAGAAAGTGAGAGTGTCAGTCCTCCTGTACTTAAGTCGGCATTGTGCCTTTTGTATTAAATTCGGATGCAATTTCCGTGCTTCAATCGTCAATAAGACGATGCAAGGTGTACAGTAAACCGGAAGTGAAGCATCAGAATCTAAAACTGGACTCGCAGGAGGGGTCCAGATCGTAGAAAGTGAGAGTGTCAGTCCTCCTGTACTTAAGTCGGCATTGTGGCTTTTGTATTAAATTCGGATGCAATTTCCGTGCTTCAATCGTCAATAAGACGATGCAAGGTGTACAGTAAACCGGAAGTGAAGTATCAGAATCTAAAACTGGACTCGCAGGAGGGGTCCAGATCGTAGAAAGTGAGAGTGTCAGTCCTTCTGTACTTAAGTCTTCATTGTGCCTTTTGTATTAAATTCGGATGCAATTTCCGTGCTTCAATCGTCAATAAGACGATGCAAGGTGTACAGTAAACCGGAAGTGAAGCATCAGAATCTAAAACTGGACTCGCAGGAGGAGTCCAGATCGTAGAAAGTGAGAGTGTGAGTCCTCCTGTACTTAAGTCGGCATTGTACCTTTTGTATTAAATTCGGATGCAATTTCCGTGCTTCAATCGTCAATAAGACGATGCAAGGTGTACAGTAAACCGGAAGTGAAGCATCAGAATCTAAAACTGGATTCGCAGGAGGGGTCCAGATCGTAGAAAGTGAGAGTGTCAGTCCTCCTGTACTTAAGTCGGCATTGTGCCTTTTGTATTAAATTCGGATGCAATTTCCGTGCTTCAATCGTCAATAAGAGGATGCAAGGTGTACAGTAAACCGGAAGTGAAGCATCACAATCTAAAACTGGACTCGCAGGAGGGATCCAGATCGTAGAAAGTGAGAGTGTCAGTCCTCCTGTACTTAAGTCGGCATTGTGCCTTTTGTATTAAATTCGGATGCAATTTCCGTGCTTCAATCGTCAATAAGACGATGCAAGGTGTACAGTAAACCGGAAGTGAAGCATCAGAATCTAAAACTGGACTCGCAGGAGGGGTCCAGATCGTAGAAAGTGAGAGTGTCAGTCCTCCTGTACTTAAGTCGGCATTGTGCCATTTGTATTAAATTCGGATGCAATTTCCGTGCTTCAATCGTCAATAAGACGAGGCAAGGTGTACAGTAAACCGGAAGTGAAGCATCAGAATCTAAAACTGGACTCGCAGGAGGGGTCCAGATCGTAGAAAGTGAGAGTGTCAGTCCTCCTGTACTTAAGTCGGCATTGTGCCTTTTGTATTAAATTCGGATGCAATTTCCGTGCTTCAATCGTCAATAAGACGATGCAAGGTGTACAGTAAACCGGAAGTGAAGCATCAGAATCTAAAACTGGACTCGCAGGAGGGGTCCAGATCGTAGTAAGTGAGAGTGTCAGTCCTCCTGTACTTAAGTCGGCATTGTGCCTTTTGTATTAAATTCGGATGCAATTTCCGTGCTTCAATCGTCAATAAGACGATGCAAGGTGTACAGTAAACCGGAAGTGAAGCATCAGAATCTAAAACTGGACTCGCAGGAGGGGTGCAGATCGTAGAAAGTGAGAGTGTCAGTCCTCCTGTACTTAAGTCGGCATTGTGCCTTTTGTATTAAATTCGGATGCAATTTCCGTGCTTCAATCGTCAATAAGACGATGAAAGGTGTACAGTAAACCGGAAGTGAAGCATCAGAATCTAAAACTGGACTCGCAGGAGGGGTCCAGATCGTAGAAAGTGAGAGTGTCAGTCCTCCTGTACTTAAGTCGGTATTGTGCCTTTTGTATTAAATTCGGATGCAATTTCCGTGCTTCAATCGTCAATAAGACGATGCAAGGTGTACAGTAAACCGGAAGTGAAGCATCAGAATCTAAAACTGGACTCGCAGGAGGGGTCCAGATCGTAGAAAGTGAGAGTGTCAGTCCTCCTGTACTTAAGTCGGCATTGTGCCTTTTGTATTAAATTCGGATGCAATTTCCGTGCTTCAATCGTCAATAAGACGATGCAAGGTGTACAGTAAACCGGAAGTGAAGCATCAGAACCTGAAACTGGACTCGCAGGAGGGGTCCAGATCGTAGAAAGTGAGAGTGTCAGTCCTCCTGTACTTAAGTCGGCATTGTGCCTTTTGTATTAAATTCGGATGCAATTTCCGTGCTTCAATCGTTAATAAGACGATGCAAGGTGTACAGTAAACCGGAAGTGAAGCATCAGAATCTAAAACTAGACTTGCAGGAGGGGTCCAGATCGTAGAAAGTGTGAGTGTCAGTCCTCCTGTACTTAAGTCGGCATTGTGCCTTTTGTATTAAATTCGGATGCAATTTCCGTGCTTCAATCGTCAATAAGACGATGCAAGGTGTACAGTAAACCGGAAGTGAAGCATCAGAATCTCAAACTGGACTCGCAGGAGGGGTCCAGATCGTAGAAAGTGAGAGTGTCAGTCCTCCTGTACTTAAGTCGGCATTGTGCCTTTTGTATTAAATTCGGATGCAATTTCCGTGCTTCAATCGTCAATAAGACGAGGCAAGGTGTACAGTAAACCGGAAGTGAAGCATCAGAATCTAAAACTGGACTCGCAGGAGGCGTCCAGATCGTAGAAAGTGAGAGTGTCAGTCCTCCTGTACTTAAGTCGGCATTGTGCCTTTTGTATTAAATTCGGATGCAATTTCCGTGCTTCAATCGTCAATAAGACGATGAAAGGTGTACAGTAAACCGGAAGTGAAGCATCAGAATCTAAAACTGGACTCGCAGGAGGGGTCCAGATCGTAGAAAGTGAGAGTGTCAGTCCTCCTGTACTTAAGTCGGCATTGTGCCTTTTGTATTAAATTCGGATGCAATTTCCGTGCTTCAATCGTCAATAAGACGATGCAAGGTGTACAGTAAACCGGAAGTGAAGCATCAGAATCTAAAACTGGACTCGCAGGAGGGGTCCAGATCGTAGAAAGTGAGAGTGTCAGTCCTCCTGTACTTAAGTCGGCATTGTGCCTTTTGTATTAAATTCGGATGCAATTGCCGTGCTTCAATCGTCAATAAGACGATGCAAGGTGTACAGTAAACCGGAAGTGAAGCATCAGAATCTAAAACAGGACTCGCACGAGAGGTCCAGATCGTAGAAAGTGAGAGTGTCAGTCCTCCTGTACTTAAGTCGGCATTGTGCCTTTTGTATTAAATTCGGATGCAATTTCCGTGTTTCAATCGTCAATAAGGCGATGCAAGGTGTACAGTAAAAAGAAAGGGAAGCATCAGATTCTAAAACTGGACTCGCAGGAGGGGTCCAGATCGTAGAAAGTGAGAGTGTCAGTCCTCCTGTACTTAAGTCGGCATTGTGCCTCTTGTATTAAATTCGGATGCAATTTCCGTGCTTCAATCGTCAATAAGACGATGCAAGGTGTACAGTAAACCGGAAGTGAGGCATCAGAATCTAAAACTGGACTCGCAGGAGGGGTCCAGATCGTAGAAAGTGAGAGTGTCAGTCCTCCTGTACTTAAGTCGGCATTGTGCCTTTTGTATTAAATTCGGATGCAATTGCCGTGCTTCAATCGTCAATAAGACGATGCAAGGTGTACAGTAAACCGGAAGTGAAGCATCAGAATCTAAAACTGGACTCGCAGGAGGGGTCCAGATCGTAGAAAGTGAGAGTGTCAGTCCTCCTGTACTTAAGTCGGCATTGTGCCTTTTGTATTAAATTCGGATGCAATTTCCGTGCTTCAATCGTCAATAAGACGATGCAAGGTGTACAGTAAACCGGAAGTGAAGCATCAGAATCTAAAACCGGACTCGCAGGAGGGGTCCAGATCGTATAAAGTGAGAGTGTCAGTCCTCCTGTACTTAAGTCGGCATTGTGCCTTTTGTATTAAATTCGGATGCAATTTCCGTGCTTCAATCGTCAATAAGACGATGCAAGGTGTACAGTAAACCGGAAGTGAAGCATCAGAATCTAAAACTGGACTCGCCGGAGGGGTCCAGATCGTAGAAAGTGAGAGTGTCAGTCCTCCTGTACTTAAGTCGGCATAGTGCCTTTTGTATTAAATTCGGATGCAATTTCCGTGCTTCAATCGTCAATAAGACGATGCAAGGTGTACAGTAAACCGGAAGTGAAGTATCAGAATCTAAAACTGGACCCGCAGGAGGGGTCCAGATCGTAGAAAGTGAGAGTGTCAGTCCTTCTGTACTTAAGTCTTCATTGTGCCTTTTGTATTAAATTCGGATGCAATTTCCGTGCTTCAATCGTCAATAAGACGATGCAAGGTGTACAGTAAACCGGAAGTGAAGCATCAGAATCTAAAACTGGACTCGCAGGAGGAGTCCAGATCGTAGAAAGTGAGAGTGTGAGTCCTCCTGTACTTAAGTCGGCATTGTACCTTTTGTATTAAATTCGGATGCAATTTCCGTGCTTCAATCGTCAATAAGACGATGCAAGGTGTACAGTAAACCGGAAGTGAAGCATCAGAATCTAAAACTGGATTCGCAGGAGGGGTCCAGATCGTAGAAAGTGAGAGTGTCAGTCCTCCTGTACTTAAGTCGGCATTGTGCCTTTTGTATTAAATTCGGATGCAATTTCCGTGCTTCAATCGTCAATAAGACGATGCAAGGTGTACAGTAAACCGGAAGTGAAGCATCAGAATCTAAAACTGGACTCGCAGGAGGGGTCCAGATCGTAGAAAGTGAGAGTGTCAGTCCACCTGTACTTAAGTCGGCATTGTGCCTTTTGTATTAAATTCGGATGCAATTTCCGTACTTCAATCGTCAATAAGACGATGCAAGGTGTACAGTAAACCGGAAGTGAAGCATCAGAATCTAAAACTGGACTCGCAGGAGGGGTCCAGATCGTAGAAAGTGAGAGTGTCAGTCCTCCTGTACTTAAGTCGGCATTGTGCCTTTTGTATTAAATTCGGATGCAATTTCCGTGCTTCAATCGTCAATAAGACGATGCAAGGTGTACAGTAAACCGGAAGTGAAGCATCAGAATCTAAAACTGGACTCGCAGGAGGGGTCCAGATCGTAGAAAGTGAGAGTGTCAGTCCTCCTGTACTTAAGTCGGCATTGTGGCTTTTGTATTAAATTCGGATGCAATTTCCGTGCTTCAATCGTCAATAAGACGTTGCAAGGTGTACAGTAAACCGGAAGTGAAGTATCAGAATCTAAAACTGGACTCGCAGGAGGGGTCCAGATCGTAGAAAGTGAGAGTGTCAGTCCTTCTGTACTTAAGTCTTCATTGTGCCTTTTGTATTAAATTCGGATGCAATTTCCGTGCTTCAATCGTCAATAAGACGATGCAAGGTGTACAGTAAACCGGAAGTGAAGCATCAGAATCTAAAACTGGACTCGCAGGAGGAGTCCAGATCGTAGAAAGTGAGAGTGTGAGTCCTCCTGTACTTAAGTCGGCATTGTACCTTTTGTATTAAATTCGGATGCAATTTCCGTGCTTCATTCGTCAATAAGACGATGCAAGGTGTACAGTAAACCGGAAGTGAAGCATCAGAATCTAAAACTGGATTCGCAGGAGGGGTCCAGATCGTAGAAAGTGAGAGTGTCAGTCCTCCTGTACTTAAGTCGGCATTGTGCCTTTTGTATTAAATTCGGATGCAATTTCCGTGCTTCAATCGTCAATAAGAGGATGCAAGGTGTACAGTAAACCGGAAGTGAAGCATCACAATCTAAAACTGGACTCGCAGGAGGGATCCAGATCGTAGAAAGTGAGAGTGTCAGTCCTCCTGTACTTAAGTCGGCATTGTGCCTTTTGTATTAAATTCGGATGCAATTTCCGTGCTTCAATCGTCAATAAGACGATGCAAGGTGTACAGTAAACCGGAAGTGAAGCATCAGAATCTAAAACTGGACTCGCAGGAGGGGTCCAGATCGTAGAAAGTGAGAGTGTCAGTCCTCCTGTACTTAAGTCGGCATTGTGCCTTTTGTATTAAATTCGGATGCAATTTCCGTGCTTCAATCGTCAATAAGACGATGCAAGGTGTACAGTAAACCGGAAGTGAAGCATCAGAATCTAAAACTGGACTCGCAGGAGGGGTCCAGATCGTAGAAAGTGAGAGTGTCAGTCCTCCTGTACTTAAGTCGGCATTGTGCCTTTTGTATTAAATTCGGATGCAATTTCCGTGCTTCAATCGTCAATAAGACGAGGCAAGGTGTACAGTAAACCGGAAGTGAAGCATCAGAATCTAAAACTGGACTCGCAGGAGGGGTCCAGATCGTAGAAAGTGAGAGTGTCAGTCCTCCTGTACTTAAGTCGGCATTGTGCCTTTTGTATTAAATTCGGATGCAATTTCCGTGCTTCAATCGTCAATAAGACGATGCAAGGTGTACAGTAAACCGGAAGTGAAGCATCAGAATCTAAAACTGGACTCGCAGGAGGGGTCCAGATCGTAGTAAGTGAGAGTGTCAGTCCTCCTGTACTTAAGTCGGCATTGTGTCTTTTGTATTAAATTCGGATGCAATTTCCGTGCTTCAATCGTCAATAAGACGATGCAAGGTGTACAGTAAACCGGAAGTGAAGCATCAGAATCTAAAACTGGACTCGCAGGAGGGGTGCAGATCGTAGAAAGTGAGAGTGTCAGTCCTCCTGTACTTAAGTCGGCATTGTGCCTTTTGTATTAAAATCGGATGCAATTTCCGTGCTTCAATCGTCAATAAGACGATGAAAGGTGTACAGTAAACCGGAAGTGAAGCATCAGAATCTAAAACTGGACTCGCAGGAGGGGTCCAGATCGTAGAAAGTGAGAGTGTCAGTCCTCCTGTACTTAAGTCGGTATTGTGCCTTTTGTATTAAATTCGGATGCAATTTCCGTGCTTCAATCGTCAATAAGACGATGCAAGGTGTACAGTAAACCGGAAGTGAAGCATCAGAATCTAAAACTGGACTCGCAGGAGGGGTCCAGATCGTAGAAAGTGAGAGTGTCAGTCCTCCTGTACTTAAGTCGGCATTGTGCCTTTTGTATTAAATTCGGATGCAATTTCCGTGCTTCAATCGTCAATAAGACGATGCAAGGTGTACAGTAAACCGGAAGTGAAGCATCAGAACCTGAAACTGGACTCGCAGGAGGGGTCCAGATCGTAGAAAGTGAGAGTGTCAGTCCTCCTGTACTTAAGTCGGCATTGTGCCTTTTGTATTAAAGTCGGATGCAATTTCCGTGCTTCAATCGTTAATAAGACGATGCAAGGTGTACAGTAAACCGGAAGTGAAGCATCAGAATCTAAAACTAGACTTGCAGGAGGGGTCCAGATCGTAGAAAGTGTGAGTGTCAGTCCTCCTGTACTTAAGTCGGCATTGTGCCTTTTGTATTAAATTCGGATGCAATTTCCGTGCTTCAATCGTCAATAAGACGATGCAAGGTGTACAGTAAACCGGAAGTGAAGCATCAGAATCTCAAACTGGACTCGCAGGAGGGGTCCAGATCGTAGAAAGTGAGAGTGTCAGTCCTCCTGTACTTAAGTCGGCATTGTGCCTTTTGTATTAAATTCGGATGCAATTGCCGTGCTTCAATCGTCAATAAGACGATGCAAGGTGTACAGTAAACCGGAAGTGAAGCATCAGAATCTAAAACTGGACTCGCAGGAGGGGTCCAGATCGTAGAAAGTGAGAGTGTCAGTCCTCCTGTACTTAAGTCGGCATTGTGCCTTTTGTATTAAATTCGGATGCAATTTCCGTGCTTCAATCGTCAATAAGACGATGCAAGGTGTACAGTAAACCGGAAGTGAAGCATCAGAATCTAAAACTGGACTCGCAGGAGGGGTCCAGATCGTAGAAAGTGAGAGTGTCAATCCTCCTGTACTTAAGTCGGCATTGTGCCTTTTGTATTAAATTCGGATGCAATTTCCGTGCTTCAATCGTCAATAAGACGATGCAAGGTGTACAGTAAACCGGAAGTGAAGCTTCAGAATCTAAAACTGGACTCGCAGGAGGGGTCCAGATCGTAGAAAGTGAGAGTGTCAGTCCTCCTGTACTTAAGTCGGCATTGTGCCTTTTGTATTAAATTCGGATGCAATTTCCGTGTTTCAATCGTCAATAAGGCGATGCAAGGTGTACGGTAAAAAGAAAGGGAAGCATCAGATTCTAAAACTGGACTCGCAGGAGGGGTCCAGATCGTAGAAAGTGAGAGTGTCAGTCCTCCTGTACTTAAGTCGGCATTGTGCCTCTTGTATTAAATTCGGATGCAATTTCCGTGCTTCAATCGTCAATAAGAAGATGCAAGGTGTACAGTAAACCGGAAGTGAGGCATCAGAATCGAAAACTGGACTCGCAGGAGGGGTCCAGATCGTAGAAAGTGAGAGTGTCAGTCCTCCTGTACTTAAGTCGGCATTGTGCCTTTTGTATTAAATTCGGATGCAATTGCCGTGCTTCAATCGTCAATAGGACGATGCAAGGTGTACAGTAAACCGGAAGTGAAGCATCACAATCTAAAACTGGACTCGCAGGAGGGGTCCAGATCGTAGAAAGTGAGAGTGTCAGTCCTCCTGTACTTAAGTCGGCATTGTGCCTTTTGTATTAAATTCGGATGCAATTTCCGTGCTTCAATCGTCAATAAGACGATGCAAGGTGTACAGTAAACCGGAAGTGAAGCATCAGAATCTAAAACTGGACTCGCAGGAGGGGTCCAGATCGTAGAAAGTGAGAGTGTCAGTCCTCCTGTACTTAAGTCGGCATTGTGCCTTTTGTATTAAATTCGGATGCAATTTCCGTGCTTCAATCGTCAATAAGACGATGCAAGGTGTACAGTAAACCGGAAGTGAAGCATCAGAATCTAAAACTGGACTCGCAGGAGGAGTCCAGATCGTAGAAAGTGAGAGTGTCAGTCCTCCTGTACTTAAGTCGGCATTGTGCCTTTTGTATTAAATTCGGATGCAATATCCGTGCTTCAATCGTCAATAAGACGATGCAAGGTGTACAGTAAACCGGAAGTGAAGCATCAGAATCTAAAACTGGACTCGCAGGAGGGGTCCAGATCGTAGAAAGTGAGAGTGTCAGTCCTCCCGTACTTAAGTCGGCATTGTGCCTTTTGTATTAAATTCGGATGCAATTTCCGTGCTTCAATCGTCAATAAGACGATGCAAGGTGTACAGTAAACCGTAAGTGAAGCATCAGAATCTAAAACTCGACTCGCAGGAGGGGTCCAGATCGTAGAAAGTGAGAGTGTCAGTCCTCCTGTACTTAAGTCGGCATTGTGCCTTTTGTATTAAATTCGGATGCAATTTCCGTGCTTCAATCGTCAATAAGACGATGCAAGGTGTACAGTAAACCGGAAGTGAAGCATCAGAATCTAAAACTGTACTTGCAGGAGGGGTCCAGATCGTAGAAAGTGAGAGTGTCAGTCCTCCTGTACTTAAGTCGGCATTGTGCCTTTTGTATTAAATTCGGATGCAATTTCCGTGCTTCAATCGACAATAAGACGATGCAAGGTGTACAGTAAACCGGAAATGAAGCATCAGAATCTAAAACTGGACTCGCAGGAGGGGTCCAGATCGTAGAGAGTGAGAGTGTCAATCCTCCTGTACTTAAGTCGGCATTGTGCCTTTTGTATTAAATTCGGATGCCATTTCCGTGCTTCAATCGTCAATAAGACGATGCAAGGTGTACAGTAAACCGGAAGTGAAGCATCAGAATCTAAAACTGGACTCGCAGGAGGGGTCCAGATCGTAGAAAGTGAGAGTGTCAGTCCTCCTGTACTTAAGTCGGCATTGTGCCTTTTGTATTAAATTCGGATGCAATTTCCGTGCTTCAATCGTCAATAAGACGATGCAAGGTGTACAGTAAACCGGAAGTGAAGCATCAGAATCTAAAACTGGACTCGCAGGAGGGGTCCAGATCGTAGAAAGTGAGAGTGTCAGTCCTCCTGTACTTAAGTCGGCATTGTGCCTTTTGTATTAAATTCGGATACAATTTCCGTGCTTCAGTCGTCAATAAGACGATGCAAGGTGTACAGTAAACCGGAAGTGAAGCATCAGAATCTAAAACTGGACTCGCAGGAGGGGTCCAGAACGTAGAAAGTGAGAGTGTCAGTCCCCTTGTACTTAAGTCGGCATTGTGCCTTTTGTATTAAATTCGGATGCAATTTCCGTGCTTCAATCGTCAATAAGACGATGCAAGGTGTACAGTAAACCGGAAGTGAAGCATCAGATTCCAAAACTGGACTCGCAGGAGGGGTCCAGATCGTAGAAAGTGAGAGTGTCAGTCCTCCTGTACTTAAGTCGGCATTGTGGCTTTTGTATTAAATTCGGATGCAATTTCCGTGCTTCAATCGTCAATAAGACGATGCAAGGTGTACAGTAAACCGGAAGTGAAGCATCAGAATCTAAAACTGGACTCGCAGGAGGGGTCCAGATCGTAGAAAGTGAGAGTGTCAGTCTTCCTGTACTGAAGTCGGCATTGTGCCTTTTGTATTAAATTCGGATGCAATTTCCGTGCTTCAATCGTCAATAAGACGATGCAAGGTGTACAGTAAACCGGAAGTGAAGCATCAGAATCTAAAACTGGACTCGCAGGAGGGGTCCAGATCGTAGAAAGTGAGAGTGTCAGTCCTCCTGTACTTATGTCGGCATTGTGCCTTTTGTATTAAATACGGATGCAATTTCCGTGCTTCAATCGTCAATAAGACGATGCAAGGTGTACAGTAAACCGGAAGTGAAGCATCAGAATCTAAAACTGGACTCGCAGGAGGGGTCCAGATCGTAGAAAGTGAGAGTGTCAGTCCTCCTGTACTTAAGTCGGCATTGTGCCTTTTGTATTAAATTCGGATGCAATTTCCGTGCTTCAATCGTCAATAAGACGATGCAAGGTGTACAGTAAACCGGAAGTGAAGCATCAGAATCTAAAACTGGACTCGCAGGAGGGGTCCAGATCGTAGAAAGTGAGAGTGTCAGTCCTCCTGTACTTATGTCGGCATTGTGCCTTTTGTATTAAATACGGATGCAATTTCCGTGCTTCAATCGTCAATAAGACGATGCAAGGTGTTCAGTAAACCGGAAATGAAGCATCAGAATCTAAAACTGGACTCGCAGGAGGGGTCCAGATCGTAGAAAGTGTGAGTGTCAGTCCTCCTGTACTTAAGTCGGCATTGTGCCTTTTGTATTAAATTCGGATGCAATTTCCGTGCTTCAATCGTCAATAAGACGATGCAAGGTGTACAGTAAACCGGAAGTGAAGCATCAGAATCTAAAACTGGCCTCGCAGGAGGGGTCCAGATCGTAGAAAGTGAGAGTGTCAGTCCTCCTGTACTTAAGTCGGCATTGTGCCTTTTGTATTAAATTCGGATGCAATTTCCGTGCTTCAATCGTCAATAAGACGATGCAAGGTGTACAGTAAACCGGAAGTGAAGCATAAGAATCTAAAACTGGACTCGCAGGAGGGGTCCAGATCGTAGAAAGTGAGAGTGTCAGTCCTCCTGTACTTAAGTCGGCATTGCGCCTTTTGTATTAAATTCGGATGCAATTTCCGTGCTTCAATCGTCAATAAGACGATGCAAGGTGTACAGTAAACCGGAAGTGAAGCATCATAATCTAAAACTGGACTCGCAGGAGGGGTCCAGATCGTAGAAAGTGAGAGTGTCAGTCCTCCTGTACTTAAGTCGGCATTGTGCCTTTTGTATTAAATTCGGATGCAATTTCCGTTCTTCAATCGTCAATAAGACGATGCAAGGTGTACAGTAAACCGGAAGTGAAGCATCGGAATCTAAAACTGGAATCGCAGGAGGGGTCCAGATCGTAGAAAGTGAGAGTGTCAGTCCTCCTGTACTTAAGTCGGCATTGTGCCTTTTGTATTAAATTCGGATGCAATTTCCGTGCTTCAATCGTCAATAAGACGATGCAAGGTGTACAGTAAACCGGAAGTGAAGCATCAGAATCTAAAACTGGACTCGCAGGAGGGGTCCAGATCGTAGAAAGTGGGAGTGTCAGTCCTCCTGTACTTAAGTCGGCATTGTGCCTTTTGTATTAAATTCGGATGCAACTTCCGTGCTTCAATCGTCAATAAGACGATGCAAGGTGTACAGTAAACCGGAATTGAAGCATCAGAATCTAAAACTGGACTCGCAGGAGGGGTCCAAATCGTAGAAAGTGAGAGTCTCAGTCCTCCTGTACTTAAGTCGGCATTATGCCTTTTGTATTAAATTCGGATGCAATTTCCGTGCTTCAATTGTCAATAAGACGATGCAAGGTGTACAGTAAACCGGAAGTGAAGCATCAGAATCTAAAACTGGACTCGCAGGAGGGGTCCAGATCGTAGAAAGTGAGAGTGTCAGTCCTCCTGTACTTAAGTCGGCATTGTGCCTTTTGTATTAAATTCGGATGCAATTTCCGTGCTTCAATCGTCAATAAGACGATGCAAGGTGTACAGTAAACCGGAAGTGAAGCATCAGAATCTAAAACTGGACTCGCAGGAGGGGTCCAGATCGTAAGAAAGTGAGAGTGTCAGTCCTCCTGTACTTAAGTCGGCATTGTGCCTTTTGTATTAAATTCGGATGCAATTTCCGTGCTTCAATCGTCAATAAGACGATGCAAGGTGTACAGTAAACCGGACGTGAAGCATCGGAATCTAAAACTGGACTCGCAGGAGGGGTCCAGATCGTAGAAAGTGAGAGTGTCAGTCCTCCTGTACTTAAGTCGGCATTGTGCCTTTTGTATTAAATTCGGATGCAATTTCCGTGCTTCAATCGTCAATAAGACGATGCAAGGTGTACAGTAAACCGGAAGTGAAGCATCAGAACCTGAAACTGGACTCGCAGGAGGGGTCCAGATCGTAGAAAGTGAGAGTGTCAGTCCTCCTGTACTTAAGTCGGCATTGTGCCTTTTGTATTAAATTCGGATGCAATTTCCGTGCTTCAATCGTTAATAAGACGATGCAAGGTGTACAGTAAACCGGAAGTGAAGCATCAGAATCTAAAACTAGACTTGCAGGAGGGGTCCAGATCGTAGAAAGTGTGAGTGTCAGTCCTCCTGTACTTAAGTCGGCATTGTGCCTTTTGTATTAAATTCGGATGCAATTTCCGTGCTTCAATCGTCAATAAGACGATGCAAGGTGTACAGTAAACCGGAAGTGAAGCATCAGAATCTCAAACTGGACTCGCAGGAGGGGTCCAGATCGTAGAAAGTGAGAGTGTCAGTCCTCCTGTACTTAAGTCGGCATTGTGCCTTTTGTATTAAATTCGGATGCAATTGCCGTGCTTCAATCGTCAATAAGACGATGCAAGGTGTACAGTAAACCGGAAGTGAAGCATCAGAATCTAAAACTGGACTCGCAGGAGGGGTCCAGATCGTAGAAAGTGAGAGTGTCAGTCCTCCTGTACTTAAGTCGGCATTGTGCCTTTTGTATTAAATTCGGATGCAATTTCCGTGCTTCAATCGTCAATAAGACGATGCAAGGTGTACAGTAAACCGGAAGTGAAGCATCAGAATCTAAAACTGGACTCGCAGGAGGGGTCCAGATCGTAGAAAGTGAGAGTGTCAATCCTCCTGTACTTAAGTCGGCATTGTGCCTTTTGTATTAAATTCGGATGCAATTTCCGTGCTTCAATCGTCAATAAGACGATGCAAGGTGTACAGTAAACCGGAAGTGAAGCTTCGGAATCTAAAACTGGACTCGCAGGAGGGGTCCAGATCGTAGAAAGTGAGAGTGTCAGTCCTCCTGTACTTAAGTCGGCATTGTGCCTTTTGTATTAAATTCGGATGCAATTTCCGTGTTTCAATCGTCAATAAGGCGATGCAAGGTGTACGGTAAAAAGAAAGGGAAGCATCAGATTCTAAAACTGGACTCGCAGGAGGGGTCCAGATCGTAGAAAGTGAGAGTGTCAGTCCTCCTGTACTTAAGTCGGCATTGTGCCTCTTGTATTAAATTCGGATGCAATTTCCGTGCTTCAATCGTCAATAAGAAGATGCAAGGTGTACAGTAAACCGGAAGTGAGGCATCAGAATCGAAAACTGGACTCGCAGGAGGGGTCCAGATCGTAGAAAGTGAGAGTGTCAGTCCTCCTGTACTTAAGTCGGCATTGTGCCTTTTGTATTAAATTCGGATGCAATTGCCGTGCTTCAATCGTCAATAGGACGATGCAAGGTGTACAGTAAACCGGAAGTGAAGCATCACAATCTAAAACTGGACTCGCAGGAGGGGTCCAGATCGTAGAAAGTGAGAGTGTCAGTCCTCCTGTACTTAAGTCGGCATTGTGCCTTTTGTATTAAATTCGGATGCAATTTCCGTGCTTCAATCGTCAATAAGACGATGCAAGGTGTACAGTAAACCGGAAGTGAAGCATCAGAATCTAAAACTGGACTCGCAGGAGGGGTCCAGATCGTAGAAAGTGAGAGTGTCAGTCCTCCTGTACTTAAGTCGGCATTGTGCCTTTTGTATTAAATTCGGATGCAATTTCCGTGCTTCAATCGTCAATAAGACGATGCAAGGTGTACAGTAAACCGGAAGTGAAGCATCAGAATCTAAAACTGGACTCGTAGGAGGAGTCCAGATCGTAGAAAGTGAGAGTGTCAGTCCTCCTGTACTTAAGTCGGCATTGTGCCTTTTGTATTAAATTCGGATGCAATTTCCGTGCTTCAATCGTCAATAAGACGATGCAAGGTGTACAGTAAACCGGAAGTGAAGCATCAGAATCTAAAACTGGACTCGCAGGAGGGGTCCAGATCGTAGAAAGTGAGAGTGTCAGTCCTCCCGTACTTAAGTCGGCATTGTGCCTTTTGTATTAAATTCGGATGCAATTTCCGTGCTTCAATCGTCAATAAGACGATGCAAGGTGTACAGTAAACCGTAAGTGAAGCATCAGAATCTAAAACTCGACTCGCAGGAGGGGTCCAGATCGTAGAAAGTGAGAGTGTCAGTCCTCCTGTACTTAAGTCGGCATTGTGCCTTTTGTATTAAATTCGGATGCAATTTCCGTGCTTCAATCGTCAATAAGACGATGCAAGGTGTACAGTAAACCGGAAGTGAAGCATCAGAATCTAAAACTGTACTTGCAGGAGGGGTCCAGATCGTAGAAAGTGAGAGTGTCAGTCCTCCTGTACTTAAGTCGGCATTGTGCCTTTTGTATTAAATTCGGATGCAATTTCCGTGCTTCAATCGTCAATAAGACGATGCAAGGTGTACAGTAAACCGGAAATGAAGCATCAGAATCTAAAACTGGACTCGCAGGAGGGGTCCAGATCGTAGAGAGTGAGAGTGTCAATCCTCCTGTACTTAAGTCGGCATTGTGCCTTTTGTATTAAATTCGGATGCCATTTCCGTGCTTCAATCGTTAATAAGACGATGCAAGGTGTACAGTAAACCGGAAGTGAAGCATCAGAATCTAAAACTGGACTCGCAGGAGGGGTCCAGAACGTAGAAAGTGAGAGTGTCAGTCCTCCTGTACTTAAGTCGGCATTGTGCCTTTTGTATTAAATTCGGATGCAATTTCCGTGCTTCAATCGTCAATAAGACGATGCAAGGTGTACAGTAAACCGGAAGTGAAGCATCAGAATCTAAAACTGGACTCGCAGGAGGGGTCCAGATCGTAGAAAGTGAGAGTGTCAGTCCTCCCGTACTTAAGTCGGCATTGTGCCTTTTGTATTAAATTCGGATGCAATTTCCGTGCTTCAATCGTCAATAAGACGATGCAAGGTGTACAGTAAACCGTAAGTGAAGCATCAGAATCTAAAACTCGACTCGCAGGAGGGGTCCAGATCGTAGAAAGTGAGAGTGTCAGTCCTCCTGTACTTAAGTCGGCATTGTGCCTTTTGTATTAAATTCGGATGCAATTTCCGTGCTTCAATCGTCAATAAGACGATGCAAGGTGTACAGTAAACCGGAAGTGAAGCATCAGAATCTAAAACTGTACTTGCAGGAGGGGTCCAGATCGTAGAAAGTGAGAGTGTCAGTCCTCCTGTACTTAAGTCGGCATTGTGCCTTTTGTATTAAATTCGGATGCAATTTCCGTGCTTCAATCGTCAATAAGACGATGCAAGGTGTACAGTAAACCGGAAATGAAGCATCAGAATCTAAAACTGGACTCGCAGGAGGGGTCCAGATCGTAGAGAGTGCGAGTGTCAATCCTCCTGTACTTAAGTCGGCATTGTGCCTTTTGTATTAAATTCGGATGCCATTTCCGTGCTTCAATCGTCAATAAGACGATGCAAGGTGTACAGTAAACCGGAAGTGAAGCATCAGAATCTAAAACTGGACTCGCAGGAGGGGTCCAGAACGTAGAAAGTGAGAGTGTCAGTCCTCCTGTACTTAAGTCGGCATTGTGCCTTTTGTATTAAATTCGGATGCAATTTCCGTGCTTCAATCGTCAATAAGACGATGCAAGGTGTACAGTAAACCGGAAGTGAAGCATCAGAATCTAAAACTGGACTCGCAGGAGGGGTCCAGATCGTAGAAAGTGAGAGTGTCAGTCCTCCTGTACTTAAGTCGGCATTGTGCCTTTTGTATTAAATTCGGATACAATTTCCGTGCTTCAGTCGTCAATAAGACGATGCAAGGTGTACAGTAAACCGGAAGTGAAGCATCAGAATCTAAAACTGGACTCGCAGGAGGGGTCCAGATCGTAGAAAGTGAGAGTGTCAGTCCTCCTGTACTTAAGTCGGCACTGTGCCTTTTGTATTAAATTCGGATGCAATTTCCGTGCTTCAATCGTCAATAAGACGATGCAAGGTGTACAGTAAACCGGAAGTGAAGCATCAGAATCCAAAACTGGACTCGCAGGAGGGGTCCAGATCGTAGAAAGTGAGAGTGTCAGTCCTCCTGTACTTAAGTCGGCATTGTGGCTTTTGTATTAAATTCGGATGCAATTTCCGTGCTTCAATCGTCAATAAGACGATGCAAGGTGTACAGTAAACCGGAAGTGAAGCATCAGAATCTAAAACTGGACTCGCAGGAGGGGTCCAGATCGTAGAAAGTGAGAGTGTCAGTCTTCCTGTACTTAAGTCGGCATTGTGCCTTTTGTATTAAATTCGGATGCAATTTCCGTGCTTCAATCGTCAATAAGACGATGCAAGGTGTACAGTAAACCGGAAGTGAAGCATCAGAATCTAAAACTGGACTCGCAGGAGGGGTCCAGATCGTAGAAAGTGAGAGTGTCAGTCCTCCTGTAGTTATGTCGGCATTGTGCCTTTTGTATTAAATACGGATGCAATTTCCGTGCTTCAATCGTCAATAAGACGATGCAAGGTGTACAGTAAACCGGAAGTGAAGCATCAGAATCTAAAACTGGACTCGCAGGAGGGGTCCAGATCGTAGAAAGTGAGAGTGTCAGTCCTCCTGTACTTAAGTCGGCATTGTGCCTTTTGTATTAAATTCGGATGCAATTTCCGTGCTTCAATCGTCAATAAGACGATGCAAGGTGTACAGTAAACCGGAAGTGAAGCATCAGAATCTAAAACTGGACTCGCAGGAGGGGTCCAGATCGTAGAAAGTGAGAGTGTCAGTCCTCCTGTACTTAAGTCGGCATTGTGCCTTTTGTATTAAATTCGGATGCAATTTCCGTGCTTCAATCGTCAATAAGACGATGCAAGGTGTACAGTAAACCGGAAGTGAAGCATCATAATCTAAAACTGGACTCGCAGGAGGGGTCCAGATCGTAGAAAGTGAGAGTGTCAGTCCTCCTGTACTTAAGTCGGCATTGTGCCTTTTGTATTAAATTCGGATGCAATTTCCGTTCTTCAATCGTCAATAAGACGATGCAAGGTGTACAGTAAACCGGAAGTGAAGCATCGGAATCTAAAACTGGAATCGCAGGAGGGGTCCAGATCGTAGAAAGTGAGAGTGTCAGTCCTCCTGTACTTAAGTCGGCATTGTGCCTTTTGTATTAAATTCGGATGCAATTTCCGTGCTTCAATCGTCAATAAGACGATGCAAGGTGTACAGTAAACCGGAAGTGAAGCATCAGAATCAAAAACTGGACTCGCAGGAGGGGTCCAGATCGTAGAATGTGGGAGTGTCAGTCCTCCTGTACTTAAGTCGGCATTGTGCCTTTTGTATTAAATTCGGATGCAACTTCCGTGCTTCAATCGTCAATAAGACGATGCAAGGTGAACAGTAAACCGGAATTGAAGCATCAGAATCTAAAACTGGACTCGCAGGAGGGGTCCAAATCGTAGAAAGTGAGAGTCTCAGTCCTCCTGTGCTTAAGTCGGCATTATGCCTTTTGTATTAAATTCGGATGCAATTTCCGTGCTTCAATTGTCAATAAGACGATGCAAGGTGTACAGTAAACCGGAAGTGAAGCATCAGAATCTAAAACTGGACTCGCAGGAGGGGTCCAGATCGTAGAAAGTGAGAGTGTCAGTCCTCCTGTACTTAAGTCGGCATTGTGCCTTTTGTATTAAATTCGGATGCAATTTCCGTGCTTCAATCGTCAATAAGACGATGCAAGGTGTACAGTAAACCGGAAGTGAAGCATCAGAATCTAAAACTGGACTCGCAGGAGGGGTCCAGATCGTAAGAAAGTGAGAGTGTCAGTCCACCTGTACTTAAGTCGGCATTGTGCCTTTTGTATTAAATTCGGATGCAATTTCCGTGCTTCAATCGTCAATAAGACGATGCAAGGTGTACAGTAAACCGGAAGTGAAGCATCAGAATCTAAAACTGGACTCGCAGGAGGGGTCCAGATCGTAGAAAGTGAGAGTGTCAGTCCTCCTGTAGTTATGTCGGCATTGTGCCTTTTGTATTAAATACGGATGCAATTTCCGTGCTTCAATCGTCAATAAGACGATGCAAGGTGTACAGTAAACCGGAAGTGAAGCATCAGAATCTAAAACTGGACTCGCAGGAGGGGTCCAGATCGTAGAAAGTGAGAGTGTCAGTCCTCCTGTACTTAAGTCGGCATTGTGCCTTTTGTATTAAATTCGGATGCAATTTCCGTGCTTCAATCGTCAATAAGACGATGCAAGGTGTACAGTAAACCGGAAGTGAAGCATCAGAATCTAAAACTGGACTCGCAGGAGGGGTCCAGATCGTAGAAAGTGAGAGTGTCAGTCCTCCTGTACTTAAGTCGGCATTGTGCCTTTTGTATTAAATTCGGATGCAATTTCCGTGCTTCAATCGTCAATAAGACGATGCAAGGTGTACAGTAAACCGGAAGTGAAGCATCATAATCTAAAACTGGACTCGCAGGAGGGGTCCAGATCGTAGAAAGTGAGAGTGTCAGTCCTCCTGTACTTAAGTCGGCATTGTGCCTTTTGTATTAAATTCGGATGCAATTTCCGTTCTTCAATCGTCAATAAGACGATGCAAGGTGTACAGTAAACCGGAAGTGAAGCATCGGAATCTAAAACTGGAATCGCAGGAGGGGTCCAGATCGTAGAAAGTGAGAGTGTCAGTCCTCCTGTACTTAAGTCGGCATTGTGCCTTTTGTATTAAATTCGGATGCAATTTCCGTGCTTCAATCGTCAATAAGACGATGCAAGGTGTACAGTAAACCGGACGTGAAGCATCGGAATCTAAAACTGGACTCGCAGGAGGGGTCCAGATCGTAGAAAGTGAGAGTGTCAGTCCTCCTGTACTTAAGTCGGCATTGTGCCTTTTGTATTAAATTCGGATGCAATTTCCGTGCTTCAATCGTCAATAAGACGATGCAAGGTGTACAGTAAACCGGAAGTGAAGCATCAGAATCTAAAACTGGACTCGCAGGAGGGGTCCAGATCGTAGAAAGTGAGAGTGTCAGTCCTCCTGTACTTAAGTCGGCATTGTGCCTTTTGCATTAACTTCGGATGCAATTTCCGTGCTTCAATCGTCAATAAGACGATGCAAGGTGTACAGTAAACCGGAAGTGAAGCATCAGAATCTAAAACTGGACTGGCAGGAGGGGTCCAGATCGTAGAAAGTGAGAGTGTCAGTCCTCCTGTACTTAAGTCGGCATAGTTCCTTTTGTATTAAATTCGGATGCAATTTCTGTGGTTCAATCGTCAATAAGACGATGCAAGGTGTACAGTAAACCGGAAGTGAAGCATCAGAATCTAAAACTGGACTCGCAGGAAGGGTCCAGATCGTAGAAAGTGAGAGTGTCAGTCCTCCTGTACTTAAGTCGGCATTGTGCCTTTTGTTTTAAATTCGGATGCAATTTCCGTGCGTCAATCGACAATAAGACGGTGCAAGGTGTACAGTAAACCGGAAGTGAAGCATCAGAATCTAAAACTGGACTCGCAGGAGGGGTCCATATCGTAGAAAGTGAGAGTGTCAGTCCTCCTGTACTTAAGTCGGCATTGTGCCTTTTGTATTAATTCCGGATGCAGTTTCCGTGCTTCAATAGTCAATAAGACGATGCAAGGTGTACAGTAAACCGGAAGTGAAGCATCAGAATCTAAAACTGGACTCGCAGGAGGGGTCCAGATCGTAGAAAGTGAGAGTGTCAGTCCTCCTGTACTTAAGTCGGCATTGTGCCTTTTGTATTAAATTCGGATGCAATTTCCGTGCTTCAATCGTCAATAAGACGATGCAAGGTGTACAGTAAACCGGAAGTGAAGCATCAGAATCTAAAACTGGACTCGCAGGAGGGGTCCAGATCGTAGAAAGTGAGGGTGTCAGTCCTCCTGTACTTAAGTCGGCATTGTGCCTTTTGTATTAAATTCGGATGCAATTTCCGTGCTTCAATCGTCAATAAGAGGATGCAAGGTGTACAGTAAACCGGAAGTGAAGCATCGGAATCTATAACTGGACTCGCAGGAGGGGTCCAGATCGTAGAAAGTGAGAGTGTCAGTCCTCCTGTACTTAAGTCGGCATTGTGCCTTTTGTATTAAATTCGGATGCAATTTCCGTGCTTCAATCGTCAATAAGACGATGCAAGGTGTACAGTAAACCGGAAGTGAAGCATCAGAATCTAAAACTGGACTCGCAGGAGGGGTCCAGATCATAGAAAGTGAGAGTGTTTGTCCTCCTGTACTTAAGTCGGCATTGTGCCTATGGCATTAAATTCGGATGCAATTTCCTTGCTTCAATCGTCAATAACACGATGCAAGGTGTACAGTAAACCGGAAGTGAAGCATCAGAATCTAAAACTGGACTCGCAGGAGGGGTCCAGATCGTAGAAAGTGTGAGTGTCAGTTCTCCTGTACTTAAGTCGGCATTGTGCCTTTTGTATTAAATTCGGATGCAATTTCCGTGCTTCAATCGTCAATAAGACGATGCAAGGTGTACAGTAAACCGGAAGTGAAGCATCAGAATCTAAAACTGGCCTCGCAGGAGGGGTCCAGATCGTAGAAAGTGAGAGTGTCAGTCCTCCTGTACTTAAGTCGGCATTGTGCCTTTTGTATTAAATTCGGATGCAATTTCCGTGCTTCAATCGTCAATAAGCCGATGCAAGGTGTACAGTAAACCGGAAGTGAAGCATCAGAATCTAAAACTGGACTCGCAGGAGGGGTCCAGATCGTAGAAAGTGAGAGTGTCAGTCCTCCTGTACTTAAGTCGGAATTGTGCCTTTTGTATTAAATTCGGATGCAATTTCCGTGCTTCAATCGTCAATAAGGCGATGCAAGGTGTACAGTAAAAAGGAAGGGAAGCATCAGATTCTAAAACTGGACTCGCAGGAGGGGTCCAGATCGTAGAAAGTGAGAGTGTCAGTCCTCCTGTACTTAAGTCGGCATTGTGCCTCTTGTATTAAATTCGGATGCAATTTCCGTGCTTCAATCGTCAATAAGACGATGCAAGGTGTACAGTAAACCGGAAGTGAGGCATCAGAATCTAAAACTGGACTCGCAGGAGGGGTCCAGATCGTAGAAAGTGAGAGTGTCAGTCCTCCTGTACTTAAATCGGCATTGTGCCGTTTGTATTAAATTCTGATGCAATTTCCGTGCTTCAATCGTCAATAAGACGATGCAAGGTGTACAGTAAACCGGAAGTGAAGCATCAGAATCTAAAACTGGACTCGCAGGAGGGGTCCAGATCGTAGAAAGTGAGAGTGTCAGTCCTCCTGTATTTAACTCGGCATTGTGCCTTTTGTATTAAATTCGGATGCAATTTCCGTGCTTCAATCGTCAATAAGACGATGCAAGGTGTACAGTAAACCGGAAGTGAAGCATCAGAATCTAAAACTGGACTCGCAGGAGGGGTCCAGATCGTAGAAAGTGAGAGTGTCAGTCCTCCTGTACTTAAGTCGGCATTGTGCCTTTTGTATTAAATTCGGATGCAATTTCCGTGCTTCAATCGTCAATAAGACGATGCAAGGTGTACAGTAAACCGGAAGTGAAGCATCAGAATCTAAAACTGGACTCGCAGGAGGGGTCCAGATCGTAGAAAGTGAGAGTGTCAGTCCTCCTGTACTTAAGTCGGCATTGTGCCTTTTGTATTAAATTCGGATGCAATTTCCGTGCTTCAATC
The DNA here is from genome assembly GCF_023864345.2 of Schistocerca serialis cubense. Taxonomy (NCBI): domain Eukaryota; kingdom Metazoa; phylum Arthropoda; class Insecta; order Orthoptera; family Acrididae; genus Schistocerca; species Schistocerca serialis. The sequence continues at coordinate 19,548,707 of NC_064647.1, read as the reverse complement.
GTCAATAAGACGATGCAAGGTGTACAGTAAACCGGAAGTGAAGCATCAGAATCTAAAACTGGACTCGCAGGAGGGGTCCAGATCGTAGAAAGTGAGAGTTTCAGTCCTCCTGTACTTAAGTCGGCATTGTGCCTTATGTATTAAATTCGGATGCAATTTCCGTGCTTCAATCGTCAATAAGACGATGCAAGGTGTACAGTAAACCGGAAGTGAAGCATCAGAATCTAAAACTGGACTCGCAGGAGGGGTCCAGATCGTAGAAAGTGAGAGTGTCAGTCCTCCTGTACTTAAGTCGGCATTGTGCCTTTTGTATTAAATTCGGATGCAATTTCCGTGCTTCAATCGTCAATAAGACGATGCAAGGTGTACAGTAAACCGGAAGTGAAGCATCAGAATCTAAAACTGGACTCGCAGGAGGGGTCCAGATCGTAGAAAGTGAGAGTGTCAGTCCTCCTGTACTTAAGTCGGCATTGTGCCTTTTGTATTAAATTCGGATGCAATTTCCGTGCTTCAATCGTCAATAAGACGATGCAAGGTGTACAGTAAACCGGAAGTGAAGCATCAGAATCTAAAACTAGACTCGCAGGAGGGGTCCAGATCGTAGAAAGTGAGAGTGTCAGTCCTCCTGTACTTAAGTCGGCATTGTGCCTTTTGTATTAAATTCGGATGCAATTTCCGTGCTTCAATCGTCAATAAGACGATGCAAGGTGTACAGTAAACCGGAAGTGAAGCATCAGAATCTAAAACTGGACTCGCAGGAGGAGGCCAGATCGTAGAAAGTGAGAGTGTCAGTCCTCCTGTACTTAAGTCGGCATTGTGCCTTTTGTATTAAATTCGGATGCAATTTCCGTGCTTCAATCGTCAATAAGACGATGCAAGGTGTACAGTAAACCGGAAGTGAAGCATCAGAATCTAAAACTAGACTCGCAGGAGGGGTCCAGATCGTAGAAAGTGAGAGTGTCAGTCCTCCTGTACTTAAGTCGGCATTGTGCCTTTTGTATTAAATTCGGATGCAATTTCCGTGCTTCAATCGTCAATAAGACGATGCAAGGTGTACAGTAAACCGGAAGTGAAGCATCAGAATCTAAAACTGGGCTCGCAGGAGGGGTCCAGATCGTAGAAAGTGAGAGTGTCAGTCCTCCTGTACTTAAGTCGGCATTGTGCCTTTTGTATTAAATTCGGATGCAATTTCCGTGCTTCAATCGTCAATAAGACGATGCAAGGTGTACAGTAAACCGGAAGTGAAGCATCAGAATCTAAAACTGGACTCGCAGGAGGGGTCCAGATCGTAGAAAGTGAGAGTGTCAGTCCTCCTGTACTTAAGTCGGCATTGTGCCTTTTGTATTAAATTCGGATGCAATTTCCGTGCTTCAATCGTCAATAAGACGATGCAAGGTGTACAGTAAACCGGAAGTGAAGCATCAGAATCTAAAACTGGACTCGCAGGAGGGGTCCAGATCGTAGAAAGTGATAGTGTCAGTCCTCCTGTACTTAAGTCGGCATTGTGCCTTTTGTATTAAATTCGGATGCAATTTCCGTGCTTCAATCGTCAATAAGACGATGCAAGGTGTACAGTAAACCGGAAGTGAAGCATCAGAATCTAAAACTGGACTCGCAGGAGGGGTCCTGATCGTAGAAAGTGAGAGTGTCAGTCCTCCTGTACTTAAGTCGGCATTGTGCCTTTTGTATTAAATTCGGATGCAATTTCCGTGCTTCAATCGTCAATAAGACGATGCAAGGTGTACAGTAAACCGGAAGTGAAGCATCAGAATCTAAAACTGGACTCGCAGGAGGGGTCCAGATCGTAGAAAGTGAGAGTGTCAGTCCTCCTGTACTTAAGTCGGCATTGTGCCTTTTGTATTAAATTCGGATGCAATTTCCGTTCTTCAATCGTCAATAAGACGATGCAAGGTGTACAGTAAGCCGGAAGTGAAGCATCGGAATCTAAAACTGGACTCGCAGGAGGGGTCCAGATCGTAGAAAGTGAGAGTGTCAGTCCTCCTGTACTTAAGTCGGCATTGTGCCTTTTGTATTAAATTCGGATGCAATTTCCGTGCTTCAATCGTCAATAAGACGATGCAAGGTGTACAGTAAAGCGGAAGTGAAGCATCAGAATCTAAAACTGGACTCGCAGGAGGGGTCCAGATCGTAGAAAGTGGGAGTGTCAGTCCTCCTGTACTTAAGTCGGCATTGTGCCTTTTGTATTAAATTCGGATGCAATTTCCGTGCTTCAATCGTCAATAAGACGATGCAAGGTGTACAGTAAACCGGAATTGAGGCATCAGAATCTAAAACTGGACTCGCAGGAGGGGTCCAGATCGTAGAAAGTGAGAGTGTCAGTCCTCCTGTACTTAAGTCGGCATTGTGCCTTTTGTATTAAATTCGGATGCAATTTTCGTGCTTCAATTGTCAATAAGACGATGCAAGGTGTACAGTAAACCGGAAGTGAAGCATCAGAATCTAAAACTGGACTCGCAGGAGGGGTCCAGATCGTAGAAAGTGAGAGTGTCAGTCCTCCTGTACTTAAGTCGGCATTGTGCCTTTTGTATTAAATTCGGATGCAATTTCCGTGCTTCAATCGTCAATAAGACGATGCAAGGTGTACAGTAAACCGGAAGTGAAGCATCAGAATCTAAAACTGGACTCGCAGGAGGGGTCCAGATCGTAGAAAGTGAGAGTGTCAGTCCTCCTGTACTTAAGTCGGCATTGTGCCTTTTGTATTAAATTCGGATGCAATTTCCGTGCTTCAATCGTCAATAAGACGATGCAAGGTGTACAGTAAACCGGAAGTGAAGCATCAGAATCTAAAACTGGACTCGCAGGAGGGGTCCAGATCGTAGAAAGTGAGAGTGTCAGTCCTCCTGTTCTTAAGTCGGCATTGTGCCTTTTGTATTAAATTCGGATGCAATTTCCGTGCGTCAATCGTCAATAAGACGGTGCAAGGTGTACAGTAAACCGGAAGTGAAGCATCAGAATCTAAAACTGGCCTCGCAGGAGGGGTCCAGATCGTAGAAAGTGAGAGTGTCAGTCCTCCTGTACTTAAGTCGGCATTGTGTCTATTGTATTAAATCCGGATGCAATTTCCGTGCTTCAATCGTCAATAAGACGATGCAAGGTGTACAGTAAACCGGAAGTGAAGCATCAGAATCTAAAACTGGACTCGCAGGAGGAGTCCAGATCGTAGAAAGTGAGAGTGTTTGTCCTCCTGTACTTAAGTCGGCATTGTGCCTATGGCATTAAATTCGGATGCAATTTCCGTGCTTCAATCGTCAATAACACGATGCAAGGTGTACAGTAAACCGGAAGTGAAGCATCAGAATCTAAAACTGGACTCGCAGGAGGGGTCCAGATCGTAGAAAGTGTGAGTGTCAGTTCTCCTGTACTTAAGTCGGCATTGTGCCTTTTGTATTAAATTCGGATGCAATTTCCGTGCTTCAATCGTCAATAAGACGATGCAAGGTGTACAGTAAACCGGAAGTGAAGCATCAGAATCTAAAACTGGCCTCGCAGGAGGGGTCCAGATCGTAGAAAGTGAGAGTGTCAGTCCTCCTGTACTTCAGTCGGCATTGTGCCTTTTGTATTAAATTCGGATGCAATTTCCGTGCTTCAATCGTCAATAAGACGATGCAAGGTGTACAGTAAACCGGAAGTGAAGCATCAGAATCTAAAACTGGACTCGCAGGAGGGGTCCAGATCGTAGAAAGTGAGAGTGTCAGTCCTCCTGTACTTAAGTCGGAATTGTGCCTTTTGTATTAAATTCGGATGCAATTTCCGTGCTTCAATCGTCAATAAGGCGATGCAAGGTGTACAGTAAAAAGGAAGGGAAGCATCAGATTCTAAAACTGGACTCGCAGGAGGGGTCCAGATCGTAGAAAGTGAGAGTGTCAGTCCTCCTGTACTTAAGTCGGCATTGTGCCTCTTGTATTAAATTCGGATGCAATTTCCGTGCTTCAATCGTCAATAAGACGATGCAAGGTGTACAGTAAACCGGAAGTGAGGCATCAGAATCTAAAACTGGACTCGCAGGAGGGGTCCAGATCGTAGAAAGTGAGAGTGTCAGTCCTCCTGTACTTGAATCGGGATTGTGCCTTTTGTATTAAATTCTGATGCAATTTCCGTGCTTCAATCGTCAATAAGACGATGCAAGGTGTACAGTAAACCGGAAGTGAAGCATCAGAATCTAAAACTGGACTCGCAGGAGGGGTCCAGATCGTAGAAAGTGAGAGTGTCAGTCCTCCTGTATTTAAGTCGGCATTGTGCCTTTTGTATTAAATTCGGATGCAATTTCCGTGCTTCAATCGTCAATAAGACGATGCAAGGTGTACAGTAAACCGGAAGTGAAGCATCAGAATCTAAAACTGGACTCGCAGGAGGGGTCCAGATCGTAGAAAGTGAGAGTGTCAGTCCTCCTGTACTTAAGTCGGCATTGTGCCTTTTGTATTAAATTCGGATGCAATTTCCGTGCTTCAATCGTCAATAAGACGATGCAAGGTGTACAGTAAACCGGAAGTGAAGCATCAGAATCTAAAACTGGACTCGCAGGAGGGGTCCAGATCGTAGAAAGTGAGAGTGTCAGTCCTCCTGTACTTAAGTCGGCATTGTGCCTTTTGTATTAAATTCGGATGCAATTTCCGTGCTTCAATCGTCAATAAGACGATGCAAGGTGTACAGTAAACCGGAAGTGAAGCATCAGAATCTAAAACTGGACTCGCAGGAGGGGTCCAGATCGTAGAAAGTGAGAGTTTCAGTCCTCCTGTACTTAAGTCGGCATTGTGCCTTATGTATTAAATTCGGATGCAATTTCCGTGCTTCAATCGTCAATAAGACGATGCAAGGTGTACAGTAAACCGGAAGTGAAGCATCAGAATCTAAAACTGGACTCGCAGGAGGGGTCCAGATCGTAGAAAGTGAGAGTGTCAGTCCTCCTGTACTTAAGTCGGCATTGTGCCTTTTGTATTAAATTCGGATGCAATTTCCGTGCTTCAATCGTCAATAAGACGATGCAAGGTGTACAGTAAACCGGAAGTGAAGCATCAGAATCTAAAACTGGACTCGCAGGAGGGGTCCAGATCGTAGAAAGTGAGAGTGTCAGTCCTCCTGTACTTAAGTCGGCATTGTGCCTTTTGTATTAAATTCGGATGCAATTTCCGTGCTTCAATCGTCAATAAGACGATGCAAGGTGTACAGTAAACCGGAAGTGAAGCATCAGAATCTAAAACTAGACTCGCAGGAGGGGTCCAGATCGTAGAAAGTGAGAGTGTCAGTCCTCCTGTACTTAAGTCGGCATTGTGGCTTTTGTATTAAATTCGGATGCAATTTCCGTGCTTCAATCGTCAATAAGACGATGCAAGGTGTACAGTAAACCGGAAGTGAAGCATCAGAATCTAAAACTGGACTCGCAGGAGGGGTCCAGATCGTAGAAAGTGAGAGTGTCAGTCCTCCTGTACTTAAGTCGGCATTGTGCCTTTTGTATTAAATTCGGATGCAATTTCCGTGCTTCAATCGTCAATAAGACGATGCAAGGTGTACAGTAAACCGGAAGTGAAGCATCAGAATCTAAAACTGGACTCGCAGGAGGAGGCCAGATCGTAGAAAGTGAGAGTGTCAGTCCTCCTGTACTTAAGTCGGCATTGTGCCTTTTGTATTAAATTCGGATGCAATTTCCGTGCTTCAATCGTCAATAAGACGATGCAAGGTGTACAGTAAACCGGAAGTGAAGCATCAGAATCTAAAACTAGACTCGCAGGAGGGGTCCAGATCGTAGAAAGTGAGAGTGTCAGTCCTCCTGTACTTAAGTCGGCATTGTGCCTTTTGTATTAAATTCGGATGCAATTTCCGTGCTTCAATCGTCAATAAGACGATGCAAGGTGTACAGTAAACCAGAAGTGAAGCATCAGAATCTAAAACTGGACTCGCAGGAGGGGTCCAGATCGTAGAAAGTGAGAGTGTCAGTCCTCCTGTACTTAAGTCGGCATTGTGCCTTTTGTATTAAATTCGGATGCAATTTCCGTGCTTCAATCGTCAATAAGACGATGCAAGGTGTACAGTAAACCGGAAGTGAAGCATCAGAATCTAAAACTGGACTCGCAGGAGGGGTCCAGATCGTAGAAAGTGATAGTGTCAGTCCTCCTGTACTTAAGTCGGCATTGTGCCTTTTGTATTAAATTCGGATGCAATTTCCGTGCTTCAATCGTCAATAAGACGATGCAAGGTGTACAGTAAACCGGAAGTGAAGCATCAGAATCTAAAACTGGACTCGCAGGAGGGGTCCTGATCGTAGAAAGTGAGAGTGTCAGTCCTCCTGTACTTAAGTCGGAATTGTGCCTTTTGTATTAAATTCGGATGCAATTTCCGTGCTTCAATCGTCAATAAGACGATGCAAGGTGTACAGTAAACCGGAAGTGAAGCATCAGAATCTAAAACTGGACTCGCAGGAGGGGTCCAGATCGTAGAAAGTGAGAGTGTCAGTCCTCCTGTACTTAAGTCGGCATTGTGCCTTTTGTATTAAATTCGGATGCAATTTCCGTTCTTCAATCGTCAATAAGACGATGCAAGGTGTACAGTAAGCCGGAAGTGAAGCATCGGAATCTAAAACTGGACTCGCAGGAGGGGTCCAGATCGTAGAAAGTGAGAGTGTCAGTCCTCCTGTACTTAAGTCGGCATTGTGACTTTTGTATTAAATTCGGATGCAATTTCCGTGCTTCAATCGTCAATAAGACGATACAAGGTGTACAGTAAACCGGAAGTGAAGCATCAGAACCAAAAACTGGACTCGCAGGAGGGGTCCAGATCGTAGAAAGTGGGAGTGTCAGTCCTCCTGTACTTAAGTCGGCATTGTGCCTTTTGTATTAAATTCGGATGCAATTTCCGTGCTTCAATCGTCAATAAGACGATGCAAGGTGTACAGTAAACCGGAATTGAGGCATCAGAATCTAAAACTGGACTCGCAGGAGGGGTCCAGATCGTAGAAAGTGAGAGTGTCAGTCCTCCTGTACTTAAGTCGGCATTGTGCCTTTTGTATTAAATTCGGATGCAATTTTCGTGCTTCAATTGTCAATAAGACGATGCAAGGTGTACAGTAAACCGGAAGTGAAGCATCAGAATCTAAAACTGGACTCGCAGGAGGGGTCCAGATCGTAGAAAGTGAGAGTGTCAGTCCTCCTGTACTTAAGTCGGCATTGTGCCTTTTGTATTAAATTCGGATGCAATTTCCGTGCTTCAATCGTCAATAAGACGATGCAAGGTGTACAGTAAACCGGAAGTGAAGCATCAGAATCTAAAACTGGACTCGCAGGAGGGGTCCAGATCGTAGAAAGTGAGAGTGTCAGTCCTCCTGTACTTAAGTCGGCATTGTGCCTTTTGTATTAAATTCGGATGCAATTTCCGTGCTTCAATCGTCAATAAGACGATGCAAGGTGTACAGTAAACCGGAAGTGAAGCATCAGAATCTAAAACTGGACTCGCAGGAGGGGTCCAGATCGTAGAAAGTGAGAGTGTCAGTCCTCCTGTTCTTAAGTCGGCATTGTGCCTTTTGTATTAAATTCGGATGCAATTTCCGTGCTTCAATCGTCAATAAGACGATGCAAGGTGTACAGTAAACCGGAAGTGAAGCATCGGAATCTAAAAGTGGACTCGCAGGAGGGATCCAGATCGTAGAAAGTGAGAGTGTCAGTCCTCCTGTACTTAAGTCGGCATTGTGCCTTTTGTATTAAATTCGGATGCAATTTCCGTGCTTCAATCGTCAATAAGACGATGCAAGGTGTACAGTAAACCGGAAGTGAAGCATCAGAATCTAAAACTGGACTCGCAGGAGGGGTCCAGATCGTAGAAAGTGAGAGTGTCAGTCCTCCTGTACTTAAGTCGGCATTGTGCCTTTTGCATTAAATTCGGATGCAATTTCCGTGCTTCAATCGTCAATAAGACGATGCAAGGTGTACAGTAAACCGGAAGTGAAGCATCAGAATCTAAAACTGGACTCGCAGGAGGGGTCCAGATCGTAGAAAGTGAGAGTGTCAGTCCTCCTGTACTTAAGTCGGCATAGTGCATTTTGTATTAAATTCGGATGCAATTTCTGTGCTTCAATCAACAATACGACGATGCAAGGTGTACAGTAAACCGGAAGTGAAGCATCAGAATCTAAAACTGGACTCGCAGGAAGGGTCCAGATCGTAGAAAGTGAGAGTGTCAGTCCTCCTGTACTTAAGTCGGCATTGTGCCTTTTGTATTAAATTCGGATGCAATTTCCGTGCGTCAATCGTCAATAAGACGGTGCAAGGTGTACAGTAAACCGGAAGTGAAGCATCAGAATCTAAAACTGGACTCGCAGGAGGGGTCCAGATCGTAGAAAGTGAGAGTGTCAGTCCTCCTGTACTTAAGTCGGCATTGTGTCTATTGTATTAAATCCGGATGCAATTTCCGTGCTTCAATCGTCAATAAGACGATGCAAGGTGTACAGTAAACCGGAAGTGAAGCATCAGAATCTAAAACTGGACTCGCAGGAGGAGTCCAGATCGTAGAAAGTGAGAGTGTCAGTCCTCCTGTACTTAAGTCGGCATAGTGCCTTTTGTATTAAATTCGGATGCAATTTCCGTGCTTCAATCGTCAATAAGACGATGCAAGGTGTACAGTAAACCGGAAGTGAAGCATCAGAATCTAAAACTGGACTCGCAGGAGGGGTCCAGATCGTAGAAAGTGAGAGTGTCAGTCCTCCTGTACTTAAGTCGGCATTGTGCCTTTTGTATTAAATTCGGATGCAATTTCCGTGCTTCAATCGTCAATAAGACGATGCAAGGTGTACAGTAAACCGGAAGTGAAGCATCAGAATCTAAAACTGGACTCGCAGGAGGGGTCCAGATCGTAGAAAGTGAGAGTGTCAGTCCGCCTGTACTTAAGTCGGCATTGTGCCTTTTGCATTAAATTCGGATGCAATTTCCGTGCTTCAATCGTCAATAAGACGATGCAAGGTGTACAGTAAACCGGAAGTGAAGCATCAGAATCTAAAACTGGACTCGCAGGAGGGGTCCAGATCGTAGAAAGTGAGAGTGTCAGTCCTCCTGTACTTAAGTCGGCATTGTGCCTTGTGTATTAAATTCGGATGCAATTTCGTGCTTCAATCGTGAATAAGACGATGCAAGGTGTACAGTACACCGGAAGTGAAGCATCAGAATTTAAAACTGGACTCGCAGGAGGGGTCCAGATCATAGAAAGTGAGAGTGTCAGTCCTCCTGTACTTAAGTCGGCATTGTGCCTTTTGTATTAAATTCGGATGCAATTTCCGTGCTTCAATCGTCAATAAGACGATGCAAGGTGTACAGTAAACCGGAAGTGAAGCATCAGAATCTAAAACTCGACTCGCAGGAGGGGTCCAGATCGTAGAAAGTGAGAGTGTCAGTCCTCCTGTACTTAAGTCGACATTGTGCCTTTTGTATTAAATTCGGATGCAATTTCCGTTCTTCAATCGTCAATAAGACGATGCAAGGTGTACAGTAAACCGGAAGTGAAGCATCGGAATCTAAAACTGGACTCGCAGGAGGGGTCCAGATCGTAGAAAGTGAGAGTGTCAGTCCTCCTGTACTTAAGTCGGCATTGTGGCTTTTGTATTAAATTCGGATGCAATTTCCGTGCTTCAATCGTCAATAAGACGATGCAAGGTGTACAGTAAACCGGAAGTGAAGCATCAGAATCTAAAACTAGACTCGCAGGAGGGGTCCAGATCGTAGAAAGTGGGAGTGTCAGTCCTCCTGTACTTAAGTCGGCATTGTGCCTTTTGTATTAAATTCGGATGCAATTTCCGTGCTTCAATCGTCAATAAGACGATGCAAGGTGTACAGTAAACCGGAATTGAGGCATCAGAATCTAAAACTGGACTCGCAGGAGGGGTCCAGATCGTAGAAAGTGAGAGTGTCAGTCCTCCTGTACTTAAGTCGGCATTGTGCCTTTTGTATTAAATTCGGATGCAATTTTCGTGCTTCAATTGTCAATAAGACGATGCAAGGTGTACAGTAAACCGGAAGTGAAGCATCAGAATCTAAAACTGGACTCGCAGGAGGGGTCCAGATCGTAGAAAGTGAGAGTGTAAGTCCTCCTGTACTTAAGTCGGCATTGTGCCTTTTGTATTAAATTCGGATGCAATTTCCGTGCTTCAATCGTCAATAAGACGATGCAAGGTGTACAGTAAACCGGAAGTGAAGCATCAGAATCTAAAACTAGACTCGCAGGAGGGGTCCAGATCGTAGAAAGTGAGAGTGTCAGTCCTCCTGTACTTAAGTCGGCATTGTGCCTTTTGTATTAAATTCGGATGCAATTTCCGTGCTTCAATCGTCAATAAGACGATGCAAAGTGTTCAGTAAACCGGAAGTGAAGCATCAGAATCTAAAACTGGACTCGCAGGAGGGGTCCAGATCGTAGAAAGTGAGAGTGTCAGTCCTCCTGTTCTTAAGTCGGCATTGTGCCTTTTGTATTAAATTCGGATGCAATTTCCGTGCTTCAATCGTCAATAAGACGATGCAAGGTGTACAGTAAACCGGAAGTGAAGCATCGGAATCTAAAAGTGGACTCGCAGGAGGGATCCACATCGTAGAAAGTGAGAGTGTCAGTCCTCCTGTACTTAAGTCGGCATTGTGCCTTTTGTATTAAATTCGGATGCAATTTCCGTGCTTCAATCGTCAATAAGACGATGCAAGGTGTACAGTAAACCGGAAGTGAAGCATCAGAATCTAAAACTGGACTCGCAGGAGGGGTCCAGATCGTAGAAAGTGAGAGTGTCAGTCCTCCTGTACTTAAGTCGGCATTGTGCCTTTTGCATTAAATTCGGATGCAATTTCCGTGCTTCAATCGTCAATAAGACGATGCAAGGTGTACAGTAAACCGGAAGTGAAGCATCAGAATCTAAAACTGGACTCGCAGGAGGGGTCCAGATCGTAGAAACTGAGAGTGTCAGTCCTCCTGTACTTAAGTCGGCATAGTGCCTTTTGTATTAAATTCGGATGCAATTTCTGTGCTTCAATCAACAATAAGACGATGCAAGGTGTACAGTAAACCGGAATTGAGGCATCAGAATCTAAAACTGGACTCGCAGGAGGGGTCCAGATCGTAGAAAGTGAGAGTGTCAGTCCTCCTGTACTTAAGTCGGCATTGTGCCTTTTGTATTAAATTCGGATGCAATTTTCGTGCTTCAATTGTCAATAAGACGATGCAAGGTGTACAGTAAACCGGAAGTGAAGCATCAGAATCTAAAACTGGACTCGCAGGAGGGGTCCAGATCGTAGAAAGTGAGAGTGTAAGTCCTCCTGTACTTAAGTCGGCATTGTGCCTTTTGTATTAAATTCGGATGCAATTTCCGTGCTTCAATCGTCAATAAGACGATGCAAGGTGTACAGTAAACCGGAAGTGAAGCATCAGAATCTAAAACTGGACTCGCAGGAGGGGTCCAGATCGTAGAAAGTGAGAGTGTCAGTCCTCCTGTACTTAAGTCGGCATTGTGCCTTTTGTATTAAATTCGGATGCAATTTCCGTGCTTCAATCGTCAATAAGACGATGCAAAGTGTACAGTAAACCGGAAGTGAAGCATCAGAATCTAAATCTGGACTCGCAGGAGGGGACCAGATCGTAGAAAGTGAGAGTGTCAGTCCTCCTGTTCTTAAGTCGGCATTGTGCCTTTTGTATTAAATTCGGATGCAATTTCCGTGCTTCAATCGTCAATAAGACGATGCAAGGTGTACAGTAAACCGGAAGTGAAGCATCGGAATCTAAAAGTGGACTCGCAGGAGGGATCCACATCGTAGAAAGTGAGAGTGTCAGTCCTCCTGTATTTAAGTCGGCATTGTGCCTTTTGTATTAAATTCGGATGCAATTTCCGTGCTTCAATCGTCAATAAGACGATGCAAGGTGTACAGTAAACCGGAAGTGAAGCATCAGAATCTAAAACTGGACTCGCAGGAGGGGTCCAGATCGTAGAAAGTGAGAGTGTCAGTCCTCCTGTACTTAAGTCGGCATTGTGCCTTTTGCATTAAATTCGGATGCAATTTCCGTGCTTCAATCGTCAATAAGACGATGCAAGGTGTACAGTAAACCGGAAGTGAAGCATCAGAATCTAAAACTGGACTCGCAGGAGGGGTCCAGATCGTAGAAAGTGAGAGTGTCAGTCCTCCTGTACTTAAGTCGGCATAGTGCCTTTTGTATTAAATTCGGATGCAATTTCTGTGCTTCAATCAACAATAAGACGATGCAAGGTGTACAGTAAACCGGAAGTGAAGCATCAGAATCTAAAACTGGACTCGCAGGAAGGGTCCAGATCGTAGAAAGTGAGAGTGTCAGTCCTCCTGTACTTAAGTCGGCATTGTGCCTTTTGTATTAAATTCGGATGCAATTTCCGTGCGTCAATCGTCAATAAGACGGTGCAAGGTGTACAGTAAACCGGAAGTGAAGCATCAGAATCTAAAACTGGACTCGCAGGAGGGGTCCAGATCGTAGAAAGTGAGAGTGTCAGTCCTCCTGTACTTAAGTCGGCATTGTGCCTATTGTATTAAATCCGGATGCAATTTCCGTGCTTCAATCGTCAATAAGACGATGCAAGGTGTACAGTAAACCGGAAGTGAAGCATCAGAATCTAAAACTGGACTCGCAGGAGGAGTCCAGATCGTAGAAAGTGAGAGTGTCAGTCCTCCTGTACTTAAGTCGGCATAGTGCCTTTTGTATTAAATTCGGATGCAATTTCCGTGCTTCAATCGTCAATAAGACGATGCAAGGTGTACAGTAAACCGGAAGTGAAGCATCAGAATCTAAAACTGGACTCGCAGGAGGGGTCCAGATCGTAGAAAGAGAGAGTGTCAGTCCTCCTGTACTTATGTCGGCATTGTGCCTTTTGTATTAAATTCGGATGCAATTTCCGTGCTTCAATCGTCAATAAGAGGATGCAAGGTGTACAGTAAAACGGAAGAGAAGCATCGGAATCTAAAACTGGACTCGCAGGAGGGGTCCAGATCGTAGAAAGTGAGAGTGTCAGTCCTCCTGTACTTAAGTCGGCATTGTGCCTTTTGTATTAAATTCGGATGCAATTTCCGTGTTTCAATCGTCAATAAGACGATGCAAGGTGTGCAGTAAACCGGAAGTGAAGCATCAGAATCTAAAACTGGACTCGCAGTAGGGGTCCAGATCTTAGAAAGTGAGAGTGTCAGTCCGCCTGTACTTAAGTCGGCATTGTGCCTTTTGCATTAAATTCGGATGCAATTTCCGTGCTTCAATCGTCAATAAGACCATGCAAGGTGTACAGTAAACCGGAAGTGAAGCATCAGAATCTAAAACTGGACTCGCAGGAGGGGTCCAGGTCGTAGAAAGTGAGAGTGTCAGTCCTCCTGTACTTAAGTCGGCATTGTGCCTTTTGTATTAAATTCGGATGCAATTTCTGTGCTTCAATCGTCAATAAGAAGATGCAAGGTGTACAGTAAACCGGAAGTGAAGCATCAGAATCTAAAACTGGACTCGCAGGAGGGGTCCAGATCGTAGAAAGTGAGAGTGTCAGTCCTCCTGTACTTAAGTCGGCATTGTGCCTTTTGTATTAAATTCGGATGCAATTTCCGTGCGTCAATCGTCAATAAGACGATGCAAGGTGTACAGTAAACCGGAAGTGAAGCATCAGAATCTAAAACTGGACTCGCAGGAGGGGTCCAGATCGTAGAAAGTGAGAGTGTCAGTCCTCCTGTACTTAAGTCGGCATTGTGCCTTGTGTATTAAATTCGGATGCAATTTCCGTGCTTCAATCGTGAATAAGACGATGCAAGGTGTACAGTACACCGGAAGTGAAGCATCAGAATTTAAAACTGGACTCGCAGGAGGGGTCCAGATCATAGAAAGTGAGAGTGTCAGTCCTCCTGTACTTAAGTCGGCATTGTGCCTTTTGTATTAAATTCGGATGCAATTTCCGTGCTTCAATCGTCAATAAGACGATGCAAGGTGTACAGTAAACCGGAAGTGAAGCATCAGAATCTAAAACTCGACTCGCAGGAGGGGTCCAGATCGTAGAAAGTGAGAGTGTCAGTCCTCCTGTACTTAAATCGGCATTGTGCCTTTTGTATTAAATTCGGATGCAATTTCCGTGCTTCAATCGTCAATAAGACGATGCAAGGTGTACAGTACACCGGAAGTGAAGCATCAGAATCTAAAAGTTGACTCGCAGGAGGGGTCCAGATCGTAGAAAGTGGGAGTGTCAGTCCTCCTGTACTTAAGTCGGCATTGTGCCTTTTGTATTAAATTCGGATGCAATTTCCGTGCTTCAATCGTCAATAAGAGGATGCAAGGTGTACAGTAAACCGGAAGAGAAGCATCGGAATCTAAAACTGGACTCGCAGGAGGGGTCCAGATCGTAGAAAGTGAGAGTGTCAGTCCTCCTGTACTTAAGTCGGCATTGTGCCTTTTGTATTAAATTCGGATGCAATTTCCGTGCTTCAATCGTCAATAAGACGATGCAAGGTGTACAGTAAACCGGAAGTGAAGCATCAGAATCTAAAACTGGACTCGCAGGAGGGGTCCAGATCGTAGAAAGTGAGAGTGTCAGTCCGCCTGTACTTAAGTCGGCATTGTGCCTTTTGCATTAAATTCGGATGCAATTTCCGTGCTTCAATCGTCAATAAGACGATGCAAGGTGTACAGTAAACCGGAAGTGAAGCATCAGAATCTAAAACTGGACTCGCAGGAGGGGTCCAGATCGTAGAAAGTGAGAGTGTCAGTCCTCCTGTACTTAAGTCGGCATTGTGCCTTTTGTATTAAATTCGGATGCAATTTCTGTGCTTCAATCGTCAATAAGAAGATGCAAGGTGTACAGTAAACCGGAAGTGAAGCATCAGAATCTAAAACTGGACTCGCAGGAGGGGTCCAGATCGTAGAAAGTGAGAGTGTCAGTCCTCCTGTACTTAAGTCGGCATTGTGCCTTTTGTATTAAATTCGGATGCAATTTCCGTGCGTCAATCGTCAATAAGACGATGCAAGGTGTACAGTAAACCGGAAGTGAAGCATCAGAATCTAAAACTGGACTCGCAGGAGGGGTCTATATCGTAGAAAGTGAGAGTGTCAGTCCTCCTGTACTTAAGTCGGCATTGTGCCTTGTGTATTAAATTCGGATGCAATTTCCGTGCTTCAATCGTGAATAAGACGATGCAAGGTGTACAGTACACCGGAAGTGAAGCATCAGAATTTAAAACTGGACTCGCAGGAGGGGTCCAGATCATAGAAAGTGAGAGTGTCAGTCCTCCTGTACTTAAGTCGGCATTGTGCCTTTTGTATTAAATTCGGATGCAATTTCCGTGCTTCAATCGTCAATAAGACGATGCAAGGTGTACAGTAAACCGGAAGTGAAGCATCAGAATCTAAAACTCGACTCGCAGGAGGGGTCCAGATCGTAGAAAGTGAGAGTGTCAGTCCTCCTGTACTTAAATCGGCATTGTGCCTTTTGTATTAAATTCGGATGCAATTTCCGTGCTTCAATCGTCAATAAGACGATGCAAGGTGTACAGTACACCGGAAGTGAAGCATCAGAATCTAAAAGTTGACTCGCAGGAGGGGTCCAGATCGTAGAAAGAGGGAGTGTCAGTCCTCCTGTACTTAAGTCGGCATTGTGCCTTTTGTATTAAATTCGGATGCAATTTCCGTGCTTCAATCGTCAATAAGACAATGCAAGGTGTACAGTAAAGCGGAAGTGAAGCATCAGAATCTAAAACTGGACTCGCAGGAGGGGTCCAGATCGTAGAAAGTGAGAGTGTCAGTCCTCCTGTACTTAAGTCGGCATTGTCCCTTTTGTATTAAATTCGGATGCAATTTCCGTGCTTCAATCGTCAATAAGACGATGCATGGTGTACAGTAAACCGGAAGTGAAGCATCAGAATCTAAATCTGGAGTCGCAGGAGGGGTCCAAATCGTAGAAAGTGAGAGTGTCAGTCCTCCTGTACTTAAGTCGGCATTGTGCCTTTTGTATTAAATTCGGATGCAATTTCTGTGCTTCACTCATCAATAAGACGATGCAAGGTGTACAGTAAACCGGAAGTGAAGCATCAGAATCTAAAACTGGACTCGCAGGAGGGGTCCAGATCGTAGAAAGTGAGAGTGTCAGTCCTCCTGTACTTAAGTCGGCATAGTGCCTTTTGTATTAAATTCGGATGCAATTTCTGTGCTTCAATCAACAATAAGACGATGCAAGGTGTACAGTAAACCGGAAGTGAAGCATCAGAATCTAAAACTGGACTCGCAGGAAGGGTCCAGATCGTAGAAAGTGAGAGTGTCAGTCCTCCTGTACTTAAGTCGGCATTGTGCCTTTTGTATTAAATTCGGATGCAATTTCCGTGCGTCAATCGTCAATAAGACGGTGCAAGGTGTACAGTAAACCGGAAGTGAAGCATCAGAATCTAAAACTGGACTCGCAGGAGGGGTCCAGATCGTAGAAAGTGAGAGTGTCAGTCCTCCTGTACTTAAGTCGGCATTGTGCCTATTGTATTAAATCCGGATGCAATTTCCGTGCTTCAATCGTCAATAAGACGATGCAAGGTGTACAGTAAACCGGAAGTGAAGCATCAGAATCTAAAACTGGACTCGCAGGAGGAGTCCAGATCGTAGAAAGTGAGAGTGTCAGTCCTCCTGTACTTAAGTCGGCATAGTGCCTTTTGTATTAAATTCGGATGCAATTTCCGTGCTTCAATCGTCAATAAGACGATGCAAGGTGTACAGTAAACCGGAAGTGAAGCATCAGAATCTAAAACTGGACTCGCAGGAGGGGTCCAGATCGTAGAAAGAGAGAGTGTCAGTCCTCCAGTACTTATGTCGGCATTGTGCCTTTTGTATTAAATTCGGATGCAATTTCCGTGCTTCAATCGTCAATAAGAGGATGCAAGGTGTACAGTAAACCGGAAGAGAAGCATCGGAATCTAAAACTGGACTCGCAGGAGGGGTCCAGATCGTAGAAAGTGAGAGTGTCAGTCCTCCTGTACTTAAGTCGGCATTGTGCCTTTTGTATTAAATTCGGATGCAATTTCCGTGTTTCAATCGTCAATAAGACGATGCAAGGTGTACAGTAAACCGGAAGTGAAGCATCAGAATCTAAAACTGGACTCGCAGGAGGGGTCCAGATCTTAGAAAGTGAGAGTGTCAGTCCGCCTGTACTTAAGTCGGCATTGTGCCTTTTGCATTAAATTCGGATGCAATTTCCGTGCTTCAATCGTCAATAAGACGATGCAAGGTGTACAGTAAACCGGAAGTGAAGCATCAGAATCTAAAACTGGACTCGCAGGAGGGGTCCAGATCGTAGAAAGTGAGAGTGTCAGTCCTCCTGTACTTAAGTCGGCATTGTGCCTTTTGTATTAAATTCGGATGCAATTTCTGTGCTTCAATCGTCAATAAGAAGATGCAAGGTGTACAGTAAACCGGAAGTGAAGCATCAGAATCTAAAACTGGACTCGCAGGAGGGGTCCAGATCGTAGAAAGTGAGAGTGTCAGTCCTCCTGTACTTAAGTCGGCATTGTGCCTTTTGTATTAAATTCGGATGCAATTTCCGTGCTTCAATCGTCAATAAGACGATGCAAGGTGTACAGTAAACCGGAAGTGAAGCATCAGAATCTAAAACTGGACTCGCAGGAGGGGTCCAGATCGTAGAAAGTGAGAGTGTCAGTCCTCCTGTACTTAAGTCGGCATTGTGCCTTGTGTATTAAATTCGGATGCAATTTCCGTGCTTCAATCGTGAATAAGACGATGCAAGGTGTACAGTACACCGGAAGTGAAGCATCAGAATTTAAAACTGGACTCGCAGGAGGGGTCCAGATCATAGAAAGTGAGAGTGTCAGTCCTCCTGTACTTAAGTCGGCATTGTGCCTTTTGTATTAAATTCGGATGCAATTTCCGTGCTTCAATCGTCAATAAGACGATGCAAGGTGTACAGTAAACCGGAAGTGAAGCATCAGAATCTAAAACTCGACTCGCAGGAGGGGTCCAGATCGTAGAAAGTGAGAGTGTCAGTCCTCCTGTACTTAAATCGGCATTGTGCCTTTTGTATTAAATTCGGATGCAATTTCCGTGCTTCAATCGTCAATAAGACGATGCAAGGTGTACAGTACACCGGAAGTGAAGCATCAGAATCTAACAGTTGACTCGCAGGAGGGGTCCAGATCGTAGAAAGTGGGAGTGTCAGTCCTCCTGTACTTAAGTCGGCATTGTGCCTTTTGTATTAAATTCGGATGCAATTTCCGTGCTTCAATCGTCAATAAGAGGATGCAAGGTGTACAGTAAACCGGAAGAGAAGCATCGGAATCTAAAACTGGACTCGCAGGAGGGGTCCAGATCGTAGAAAGTGAGAGTGTCAGTCCTCCTGTACTTAAGTCGGCATTGTGCCTTTTGTATTAAATTCGGGTGCAATTTCCGTGCTTCAATCGTCAATAAGACGATGCAAGGTGTACAGTAAACCGGAAGTGAAGCATCAGAATCTAAAACTGGACTCGCAGGAGGGGTCCAGATCGTAGAAAGTGAGAGTGTCAGTCCGCCTGTACTTAAGTCGGCATTGTGCCTTTTGCATTAAATTCGGATGCAATTTCCGTGCTTCAATCGTCAATAAGACGATGCAAGGTGTACAGTAAACCGGAAGTGAAGCATCAGAATCTAAAACTGGACTCGCAGGAGGGGTCCAGATCGTAGAAAGTGAGAGTGTCAGTCCTCCTGTACTTAAGTCGGCATTGTGCCTTTTGTATTAAATTCGGATGCAATTTCTGTGCTTCAATCGTCAATAAGAAGATGCAAGGTGTACAGTAAACCGGAAGTGAAGCATCAGAATCTAAAACTGGACTCGCAGGAGGGGTCCAGATCGTAGAAAGTGAGAGTGTCAGTCCTCCTGTACTTAAGTCGGCATTGTGCCTTTTGTATTAAATTCGGATGCAATTTCCGTGCGTCAATCGTCAATAAGACGATGCAAGGTGTACAGTAAACCGGAAGTGAAGCATCAGAATCTAAAACTGGACTCGCAGGAGGGGTCCATATCGTAGAAAGTGAGAGTGTCAGTCCTCCTGTACTTAAGTCGGCATTGTGCCTTGTGTATTAAATTCGGATGCAATTTCCGTGCTTCAATCGTGAATAAGACGATGCAAGGTGTACAGTACACCGGAAGTGAAGCATCAGAATTTAAAACTGGACTCGCAGGAGGGGTCCAGATCATAGAAAGTGAGAGTGTCAGTCCTCCTGTACTTAAGTCGGCATTGTGCCTTTTGTATTAAATTCGGATGCAATTTCCGTGCTTCAATCGTCAATAAGACGATGCAAGGTGTACAGTAAACCGGAAGTGAAGCATCAGAATCTAAAACTCGACTCGCAGGAGGGGTCCAGATCGTAGAAAGTGAGAGTGTCAGTCCTCCTGTACTTAAGTCGGCATTGTCCCTTTTGTATTAAATTCGGATGCAATTTCCGTGCTTCAATCGTCAATAAGACGATGCAAGGTGTACAGTACACCGGAAGTGAAGCATCAGAATCTAAAAGTTGACTCGCAGGAGGGGTCCAGATCGTAGAAAGAGGGAGTGTCAGTCCTCCTGTACTTAAGTCGGCATTGTGCCTTTTGTATTAAATTCGGATGCAATTTCCGTGCTTCAATCGTCAATAAGACGATGCAAGGTGTACAGTAAAGCGGAAGTGAAGCATCAGAATCTAAAACTGGACTCGCAGGAGGGGTCCAGATCGTAGAAAGTGAGAGTGTCAGTCCTCCTGTACTTAAGTCGGCATTGTCCCTTTTGTATTAAATTCGGATGCAATTTCCGTGCTTCAATCGTCAATAAGACGATGCATGGTGTACAGTAAACCGGAAGTGAAGCATCAGAATCTAAATCTGGAGTCGCAGGAGGGGTCCAAATCGTAGAAAGTGAGAGTGTCAGTCCTCCTGTACTTAAGTCGGCATTGTGCCTTTTGTATTAAATTCGGATGCAATTTCTGTGCTTCACTCATCAATAAGACGATGCAAGGTGTACAGTAAACCGGAAGTGAAGCATCAGAATCTAAAACTGGACTCGCAGGAGGGGTCCAGATCGTAGAAAGTGAGAGTGTCAGTCCTCCTGTACTTAAGTCGGCATAGTGCCTTTTGTATTAAATTCGGATGCAATTTCTGTGCTTCAATCAACAATAAGACGATGCAAGGTGTACAGTAAACCGGAAGTGAAGCATCAGAATCTAAAACTGGACTCGCAGGAAGGGTCCAGATCGTAGAAAGTGAGAGTGTCAGTCCTCCTGTACTTAAGTCGGCATTGTGCCTTTTGTATTAAATTCGGATGCAATTTCCGTGCGTCAATCGTCAATAAGACGGTGCAAGGTGTACAGTAAACCGGAAGTGAAGCATCAGAATCTAAAACTGGACTCGCAGGAGGGGTCCAGATCGTAGAAAGTGAGAGTGTCAGTCCTCCTGTACTTAAGTCGGCATTGTGCCTATTGTATTAAATCCGGATGCAATTTCCGTGCTTCAATCGTCAATAAGACGATGCAAGGTGTACAGTAAACCGGAAGTGAAGCATCAGAATCTAAAACTGGACTCGCAGGAGGAGTCCAGATCGTAGAAAGTGAGAGTGTCAGTCCTCCTGTACTTAAGTCGGCATAGTGCCTTTTGTATTAAATTCGGATGCAATTTCCGTGCTTCAATCGTCAATAAGACGATGCAAGGTGTACAGTAAACCGGAAGTGAAGCATCAGAATCTAAAACTGGACTCGCAGGAGGGGTCCAGATCGTAGAAAGAGAGAGTGTCAGTCCTCCTGTACTTATGTCGGCATTGTGCCTTTTGTATTAAATTCGGATGCAATTTCCGTGCTTCAATCGTCAATAAGAGGATGCAAGGTGTACAGTAAACCGGAAGAGAAGCATCGGAATCTAAAACTGGACTCGCAGGAGGGGTCCAGATCGTAGAAAGTGAGAGTGTCAGTCCTCCTGTACTTAAGTCGGCATTGTGCCTTTTGTATTAAATTCGGATGCAATTTCCGTGTTTCAATCGTCAATAAGACGATGCAAGGTGTACAGTAAACCGGAAGTGAAGCATCAGAATCTAAAACTGGACTCGCAGGAGGGGTCCAGATCTTAGAAAGTGAGAGTGTCAGTCCGCCTGTACTTAAGTCGGCATTGTGCCTTTTGCATTAAATTCGGATGCAATTTCCGTGCTTCAATCGTCAATAAGACGATGCAAGGTGTACAGTAAACCGGAAGTGAAGCATCAGAATCTAAAACTGGACTCGCAGGAGGGGTCCAGATCGTAGAAAGTGAGAGTGTCAGTCCTCCTGTACTTAAGTCGGCATTGTGCCTTTTGTATTAAATTCGGATGCAATTTCTGTGCTTCAATCGTCAATAAGAAGATGCAAGGTGTACAGTAAACCGGAAGTGAAGCATCAGAATCTAAAACTGGACTCGCAGGAGGGGTCCAGATCGTAGAAAGTGAGAGTGTCAGTCCTCCTGTACTTAAGTCGGCATTGTGCCTTTTGTATTAAATTCGGATGCAATTTCCGTGCTTCAATCGTCAATAAGACGATGCAAGGTGTACAGTAAACCGGAATTGAAGCATCAGAATCTAAAACTGGACTCGCAGGAGGGGTCCAGATCGTAGAAAGTGAGAGTGTCAGTCCTCCTGTACTTAAGTCGGCATTGTGCCTTGTGTATTAAATTCGGATGCAATTTCCGTGCTTCAATCGTGAATAAGACGATGCAAGGTGTACAGTACACCGGAAGTGAAGCATCAGAATTTAAAACTGGACTCGCAGGAGGGGTCCAGATCATAGAAAGTGAGAGTGTCAGTCCTCCTGTACTTAAGTCGGCATTGTGCCTTTTGTATTAAATTCGGATGCAATTTCCGTGCTTCAATCGTCAATAAGACGATGCAAGGTGTACAGTAAACCGGAAGTGAAGCATCAGAATCTAAAACTGGACTCGCAGGAGGGGTCCAGATCGTAGAAAGTGAGAGTGTCAGTCCTCCTGTACTTAAATCGGCATTGTGCCTTTTGTATTAAATTCGGATGCAATTTCCGTGCTTCAATCGTCAATAAGACGATGCAAGGTGTACAGTAAACCGGAAGTGAAGCATCAGAATCTAAAACTGGACTCGCAGGAGGGGTCCAGATCGTAGAAAGAGAGAGTGTCAGTCCTCCTGTACTTATGTCGGCATTGTGCCTTTTGTATTAAATTCGGATGCAATTTCCGTGCTTCAATCGTCAATAAGAGGATGCAAGGTGTACAGTAAACCGGAAGAGAAGCATCGGAATCTAAAACTGGACTCGCAGGAGGGGTCCAGATCGTAGAAAGTGAGAGTGTCAGTCCTCCTGTACTTAAGTCGGCATTGTGCCTTTTGTATTAAATTCGGATGCAATTTCCGTGTTTCAATCGTCAATAAGACGATGCAAGGTGTACAGTAAACCGGAAGTGAAGCATCAGAATCTAAAACTGGACTCGCAGGAGGGGTCCAGATCTTAGAAAGTGAGAGTGTCAGTCCGCCTGTACTTAAGTCGGCATTGTGCCTTTTGCATTAAATTCGGATGCAATTTCCGTGCTTCAATCGTCAATAAGACGATGCAAGGTGTACAGTAAACCGGAAGTGAAGCATCAGAATCTAAAACTGGACTCGCAGGAGGGGTCCAGATCGTAGAAAGTGAGAGTGTCAGTCCTCCTGTACTTAAGTCGGCATTGTGCCTTTTGTATTAAATTCGGATGCAATTTCTGTGCTTCAATCGTCAATAAGAAGATGCAAGGTGTACAGTAAACCGGAAGTGAAGCATCAGAATCTAAAACTGGACTCGCAGGAGGGGTCCAGATCGTAGAAAGTGAGAGTGTCAGTCCTCCTGTACTTAAGTCGGCATTGTGCCTTTTGTATTAAATTCGGATGCAATTTCCGTGCTTCAATCGTCAATAAGACGATGCAAGGTGTACAGTAAACCGGAAGTGAAGCATCAGAATCTAAAACTGGACTCGCAGGAGGGGTCCAGATCGTAGAAAGTGAGAGTGTCAGTCCTCCTGTACTTAAGTCGGCATTGTGCCTTGTGTATTAAATTCGGATGCAATTTCCGTGCTTCAATCGTGAATAAGACGATGCAAGGTGTACAGTACACCGGAAGTGAAGCATCAGAATTTAAAACTGGACTCGCAGGAGGGGTCCAGATCATAGAAAGTGAGAGTGTCAGTCCTCCTGTACTTAAGTCGGCATTGTGCCTTTTGTATTAAATTCGGATGCAATTTCCGTGCTTCAATCGTCAATAAGACGATGCAAGGTGTACAGTAAACCGGAAGTGAAGCATCAGAATCTAAAACTCGACTCGCAGGAGGGGTCCAGATCGTAGAAAGTGAGAGTGTCAGTCCTCCTGTACTTAAATCGGCATTGTGCCTTTTGTATTAAATTCGGATGCAATTTCCGTGCTTCAATCGTCAATAAGACGATGCAAGGTGTACAGTACACCGGAAGTGAAGCATCAGAATCTAAAAGTTGACTCGCAGGAGGGGTCCAGATCGTAGAAAGTGGGAGTGTCAGTCCTCCTGTACTTAAGTCGGCATTGTGCCTTTTGTATTAAATTCGGATGCAATTTCCGTGCTTCAATCGTCAATAAGAGGATGCAAGGTGTACAGTAAACCGGAAGAGAAGCATCGGAATCTAAAACTGGACTCGCAGGAGGGGTCCAGATCGTAGAAAGTGAGAGTGTCAGTCCTCCTGTACTTAAGTCGGCATTGTGCCTTTTGTATTAAATTCGGGTGCAATTTCCGTGCTTCAATCGTCAATAAGACGATGCAAGGTGTACAGTAAACCGGAAGTGAAGCATCAGAATCTAAAACTGGACTCGCAGGAGGGGTCCAGATCGTAGAAAGTGAGAGTGTCAGTCCGCCTGTACTTAAGTCGGCATTGTGCCTTTTGCATTAAATTCGGATGCAATTTCCGTGCTTCAATCGTCAATAAGACGATGCAAGGTGTACAGTAAACCGGAAGTGAAGCATCAGAATCTAAAACTGGACTCGCAGGAGGGGTCCAGATCGTAGAAAGTGAGAGTGTCAGTCCTCCTGTACTTAAGTCGGCATTGTGCCTTTTGTATTAAATTCGGATGCAATTTCTGTGCTTCAATCGTCAATAAGAAGATGCAAGGTGTACAGTAAACCGGAAGTGAAGCATCAGAATCTAAAACTGGACTCGCAGGAGGGGTCCAGATCGTAGAAAGTGAGAGTGTCAGTCCTCCTGTACTTAAGTCGGCATTGTGCCTTTTGTATTAAATTCGGATGCAATTTCCGTGCGTCAATCGTCAATAAGACGATGCAAGGTGTACAGTAAACCGGAAGTGAAGCATCAGAATCTAAAACTGGACTCGCAGGAGGGGTCCATATCGTAGAAAGTGAGAGTGTCAGTCCTCCTGTACTTAAGTCGGCATTGTGCCTTGTGTATTAAATTCGGATGCAATTTCCGTGCTTCAATCGTGAATAAGACGATGCAAGGTGTACAGTACACCGGAAGTGAAGCATCAGAATTTAAAACTGGACTCGCAGGAGGGGTCCAGATCATAGAAAGTGAGAGTGTCAGTCCTCCTGTACTTAAGTCGGCATTGTGCCTTTTGTATTAAATTCGGATGCAATTTCCGTGCTTCAATCGTCAATAAGACGATGCAAGGTGTACAGTAAACCGGAAGTGAAGCATCAGAATCTAAAACTCGACTCGCAGGAGGGGTCCAGATCGTAGAAAGTGAGAGTGTCAGTCCTCCTGTACTTAAGTCGGCATTGTCCCTTTTGTATTAAATTCGGATGCAATTTCCGTGCTTCAATCGTCAATAAGACGATGCAAGGTGTACAGTACACCGGAAGTGAAGCATCAGAATCTAAAAGTTGACTCGCAGGAGGGGTCCAGATCGTAGAAAGAGGGAGTGTCAGTCCTCCTGTACTTAAGTCGGCATTGTGCCTTTTGTATTAAATTCGGATGCAATTTCCGTGCTTCAATCGTCAATAAGACGATGCAAGGTGTACAGTAAAGCGGAAGTGAAGCATCAGAATCTAAAACTGGACTCGCAGGAGGGGTCCAGATCGTAGAAAGTGAGAGTGTCAGTCCTCCTGTACTTAAGTCGGCATTGTCCCTTTTGTATTAAATTCGGATGCAATTTCCGTGCTTCAATCGTCAATAAGACGATGCATGGTGTACAGTAAACCGGAAGTGAAGCATCAGAATCTAAATCTGGAGTCGCAGGAGGGGTCCAAATCGTAGAAAGTGAGAGTGTCAGTCCTCCTGTACTTAAGTCGGCATTGTGCCTTTTGTATTAAATTCGGATGCAATTTCTGTGCTTCACTCATCAATAAGACGATGCAAGGTGTACAGTAAACCGGAAGTGAAGCATCAGAATCTAAAACTGGACTCGCAGGAGGGGTCCAGATCGTAGAAAGTGAGAGTGTCAGTCCTCCTGTACTTAAGTCGGCATAGTGCCTTTTGTATTAAATTCGGATGCAATTTCTGTGCTTCAATCAACAATAAGACGATGCAAGGTGTACAGTAAACCGGAAGTGAAGCATCAGAATCTAAAACTGGACTCGCAGGAAGGGTCCAGATCGTAGAAAGTGAGAGTGTCAGTCCTCCTGTACTTAAGTCGGCATTGTGCCTTTTGTATTAAATTCGGATGCAATTTCCGTGCGTCAATCGTCAATAAGACGGTGCAAGGTGTACAGTAAACCGGAAGTGAAGCATCAGAATCTAAAACTGGACTCGCAGGAGGGGTCCAGATCGTAGAAAGTGAGAGTGTCAGTCCTCCTGTACTTAAGTCGGCATTGTGCCTATTGTATTAAATCCGGATGCAATTTCCGTGCTTCAATCGTCAATAAGACGATGCAAGGTGTACAGTAAACCGGAAGTGAAGCATCAGAATCTAAAACTGGACTCGCAGGAGGAGTCCAGATCGTAGAAAGTGAGAGTGTCAGTCCTCCTGTACTTAAGTCGGCATAGTGCCTTTTGTATTAAATTCGGATGCAATTTCCGTGCTTCAATCGTCAATAAGACGATGCAAGGTGTACAGTAAACCGGAAGTGAAGCATCAGAATCTAAAACTGGACTCGCAGGAGGGGTCCAGATCGTAGAAAGAGAGAGTGTCAGTCCTCCTGTACTTATGTCGGCATTGTGCCTTTTGTATTAAATTCGGATGCAATTTCCGTGCTTCAATCGTCAATAAGAGGATGCAAGGTGTACAGTAAACCGGAAGAGAAGCATCGGAATCTAAAACTGGACTCGCAGGAGGGGTCCAGATCGTAGAAAGTGAGAGTGTCAGTCCTCCTGTACTTAAGTCGGCATTGTGCCTTTTGTATTAAATTCGGATGCAATTTCCGTGTTTCAATCGTCAATAAGACGATGCAAGGTGTACAGTAAACCGGAAGTGAAGCATCAGAATCTAAAACTGGACTCGCAGGAGGGGTCCAGATCTTAGAAAGTGAGAGTGTCAGTCCGCCTGTACTTAAGTCGGCATTGTGCCTTTTGCATTAAATTCGGATGCAATTTCCGTGCTTCAATCGTCAATAAGACGATGCAAGGTGTACAGTAAACCGGAAGTGAAGCATCAGAATCTAAAACTGGACTCGCAGGAGGGGTCCAGATCGTAGAAAGTGAGAGTGTCAGTCCTCCTGTACTTAAGTCGGCATTGTGCCTTTTGTATTAAATTCGGATGCAATTTCTGTGCTTCAATCGTCAATAAGAAGATGCAAGGTGTACAGTAAACCGGAAGTGAAGCATCAGAATCTAAAACTGGACTCGCAGGAGGGGTCCAGATCGTAGAAAGTGAGAGTGTCAGTCCTCCTGTACTTAAGTCGGCATTGTGCCTTTTGTATTAAATTCGGATGCAATTTCCGTGCTTCAATCGTCAATAAGACGATGCAAGGTGTACAGTAAACCGGAATTGAAGCATCAGAATCTAAAACTGGACTCGCAGGAGGGGTCCAGATCGTAGAAAGTGAGAGTGTCAGTCCTCCTGTACTTAAGTCGGCATTGTGCCTTGTGTATTAAATTCGGATGCAATTTCCGTGCTTCAATCGTGAATAAGACGATGCAAGGTGTACAGTACACCGGAAGTGAAGCATCAGAATTTAAAACTGGACTCGCAGGAGGGGTCCAGATCATAGAAAGTGAGAGTGTCAGTCCTCCTGTACTTAAGTCGGCATTGTGCCTTTTGTATTAAATTCGGATGCAATTTCCGTGCTTCAATCGTCAATAAGACGATGCAAGGTGTACAGTAAACCGGAAGTGAAGCATCAGAATCTAAAACTGGACTCGCAGGAGGGGTCCAGATCGTAGAAAGTGAGAGTGTCAGTCCTCCTGTACTTAAATCGGCATTGTGCCTTTTGTATTAAATTCGGATGCAATTTCCGTGCTTCAATCGTCAATAAGACGATGCAAGGTGTACAGTACACCGGAAGTGAAGCATCAGAATCTAAAAGTTGACTCGCAGGAGGGGTCCAGATCGTAGAAAGTGGGAGTGTCAGTCCTCCTGTACTTAAGTCGGCATTGTGCCTTTTGTATTAAATTCGGATGCAATTTCCGTGCTTCAATCGTCAATAAGAGGATGCAAGGTGTACAGTAAACCGGAAGAGAAGCATCGGAATCTAAAACTGGACTCGCAGGAGGGGTCCAGATCGTAGAAAGTGAGAGTGTCAGTCCTCCTGTACTTAAGTCGGCATTGTGCCTTTTGTATTAAATTCGGATGCAATTTCCGTGCTTCAATCGTCAATAAGACGATGCAAGGTGTACAGTAAACCGGAAGTGAAGCATCAGAATCTAAAACTGGACTCGCAGGAGGGGTCCAGATCGTAGAAAGTGAGAGTGTCAGTCCGCCTGTACTTAAGTCGGCATTGTGCCTTTTGCATTAAATTCGGATGCAATTTCCGTGCTTCAATCGTCAATAAGACGATGCAAGGTGTACAGTAAACCGGAAGTGAAGCATCAGAATCTAAAACTGGACTCGCAGGAGGGGTCCAGATCGTAGAAAGTGAGAGTGTCAGTCCTCCTGTACTTAAGTCGGCATTGTGCCTTTTGTATTAAATTCGGATGCAATTTCTGTGCTTCAATCGTCAATAAGAAGATGCAAGGTGTACAGTAAACCGGAAGTGAAGCATCAGAATCTAAAACTGGACTCGCAGGAGGGGTCCATATCGTAGAAAGTGAGAGTGTCAGTCCTCCTGTACTTAAGTCGGCATTGTGCCTTGTGTATTAAATTCGGATGCAATTTCCGTGCTTCAATCGTGAATAAGACGATGCAAGGTGTACAGTACACCGGAAGTGAAGCATCAGAATTTAAAACTGGACTCGCAGGAGGGGTCCAGATCATAGAAAGTGAGAGTGTCAGTCCTCCTGTACTTAAGTCGGCATTGTGCCTTTTGTATTAAATTCGGATGCAATTTCCGTGCTTCAATCGTCAATAAGACGATGCAAGGTGTACAGTAAACCGGAAGTGAAGCATCAGAATCTAAAACTCGACTCGCAGGAGGGGTCCAGATCGTAGAAAGTGAGAGTGTCAGTCCTCCTGTACTTAAATCGGCATTGTGCCTTTTGTATTAAATTCGGATGCAATTTCCGTGCTTCAATCGTCAATAAGACGATGCAAGGTGTACAGTACACCGGAAGTGAAGCATCAGAATCTAAAACTTGACTCGCAGGAGGGGTCCAGATCGTAGAAAGTGAGAGTGTCAGTCCTCCTGTACTTAAGTCGGCATTGTCCCTTTTGTATTAAATTCGGATGCAATTTCCGTGCTTCAATCGTCAATAAGACGATGCATGGTGTACAGTAAACCGGAAGTGAAGCATCAGAATCTAAATCTGGAGTCGCAGGAGGGGTCCAAATCGTAGAAAGTGAGAGTGTCAGTCCTCCTGTACTTAAGTCGGCATTGTGCCTTTTGTATTAAATTCGGATGCAATTTCTGTGCTTCACTCATCAATAAGACGATGCAAGGTGTACAGTAAACCGGAAGTGAAGCATCAGAATCTAAAACTGGACTCGCAGGAGGGGTCCAGATCGTAGAAAGTGAGAGTGTCAGTCCTCCTGTACTTAAGTCAGCATTGTGCCTTTTGTATTAAATTCGGATGCAATTTCCGTGCTTCAATCGTCAATAAGGCGATGCATGGTGTACAGTAAAAAGGAAGGGAAGCATCAGATTCTAAAACTGGACTCGCAGGAGGGGTCCAGATCGTAGAAAGTGAGAGTGTCAGTCCTCCTGTACTTAAGTCGGCATTGTGCCTCTTGTATTAAATTCGGATGCAATTTCCGTGCTTCAATCGTCAATAAGACGATGCAAGGTGTACAGTAAACCGGATGTGAGGCATCAGAATCTAAAACTGGACTCGCAGGAGGGGTCCAGATCGTAGAGAGTGAGAGTGTCAGTCCTCCTGTACTTAAGTCGGCATTGTGCCTTTTGTATTAAATTCGGATGCAATTTCCGTTCTTCAATCGTCAATAAGACGATGCAAGGTGTACAGTAAACCGGAAGTGAAGCATCAGAATCTAAAACTGGACTCGCAGGAGGGGTCCAGATCGAAGAAAGTGAGAGTGTCAGTCCTCCTGTACTTAAGTCGGCAATGTGCCTTTTGTATTAAATTCGGATGCCATTTCCGTGCTTCAATCGTCAATAAGACGATGCAAGGTGTACAGTAAACCGGAAGTGAAGCATCAGAATCTAAAACTCGACTCGCAGGAGGGGTCCAGATCGTAGAAAGTGAGAGTGTCAGTCCTCCTGTACTTAAGTCGGCATTGTGCCTTTTGTATTAAATTCGGATGCAATTTCCGTGCTTCAATCGTCAATAAGACGATGCAAGGTGTACAGTAAACCGGAAGTGAAGCATCAGAATCTAAAACTGGACTCGCAGGAGGGGTCCAGATCGTAGAAAGTGTGAGTGTCAGTCCTCCTGTACTTAAGTCGGCATTGTGCCTTTTGTATTAAATTCGGATGCAATTTCATTGCTTCAATCGTCAATAAGACGATGCAAGGTGTACAGTAAACCGGAAGTGAAGCATCAGAATCTAAAACTGGACTCGCAGGAGGGGTCCAGATCGTAGAAAGTGAGAGTGTCAGTCCTCCTGTACTTAAGTCGGCATTGTGCCTTTTGTACTAAATTCGGATGCAATTTCCGTGCTTCAATCGTCAATAAGACGATGCAAGGTGTACAGTAAACCGGAAGTGAGGCATCAGAATCTAAAACTGGACTCGCAGAAGGGGTCCAGATCGTAGAAAGTGAGAGTGTCAGTCCTCCTGTACTTAAGTCGGCATTGTACCTTTTGTATTAAATTCGGATGCAATTTCGGTGCTTCAATCGTCAATAAGACGATGCAAGGTGTACAGTAAACCGGAAGTGAAGCATCAGAATCTAAAACTGGACTCGCAGGAGGGGTCCAGATCGTAGAAAGTGAGAGTGTCAGTCCTCCTGTACTTAAGTCGGCATTGTGCCTTTTGTATTAAATTCGGATGCAATTTCCGTGCTTCAATCGTCAATAAGACGATGCAAGGTGTACAGTAAACCGGAAGTGAAGCATCAGAATCCAAAACTGGACTCGCAGGAGGGGTCCAGATCGTAGAAAGTGAGAGTGTCAGTCCTCCTGTACTTAAGTCGGCATTGTGCCTTTTGTATTAAATTCGGATGCAATTTCCGTGCTTCAATCGTCAATAAGACGATGCAAGGTGTACAGTAAACCGGAAGTGAAGCATCAGAATCTAAAACTGGACTCGCAGGAGGGGTCCAGATCGTAGAAAGTGAGAGTGTCAGTCCTCCTGTACTTAAGTCGGCATTGTGCCTTTTGTATTAAATTCGGATGCAATTTCCGTGCTTCAATCGTCAATAAGACAATGCAAGGTGTACAGTAAACCGGAAGTGAAGCATCAGAATCTAAAACTGGACTCGCAGGAGGGGTCCAGATCGTAGAAAGTGAGAGTGTCAGTCCTCCTGTACTTAAGTCGGCATAGTGCCTTTTGTATTAATTTCGGATGCAATTTCCGTGCTTCAATCGTCAATAAGACGATGCAAGGTGTACAGTAAACCGGAAGTGAAGCATCAGAATCTAAAACTCGACTCGCAGGAGGGGTCCAGATCGTAGAAAGTGAGAGTGTCAGTCCTCCTGTACTTAAATCGGCATTGTGCCTTTTGTATTAAATTCGGATGCAATTTCCGTGCTTCAATCGTCAATAAGACGATGCAAGGTGTACAGTACACCGGAAGTGAAGCATCAGAATCTAAAACTTGACTCGCAGGAGGGGTCCAGATCGTAGAAAGTGGGAGTGTCAGTCCTCCTGTACTTAAGTCGGCATTGTGCCTTTTGTATTAAATTCGGATGCAATTTCCGTGCTTCAATCGTCAATAAGACGATGCAAGGTGTACAGTAAAGCGGAAGTGAAGCATCAGAATCTAAAACTGGACTCGCAGGAGGGGTCCAGATCGTAGAAAGTGAGAGTGTCAGTCCTCCTGTACTTAAGTCGGCATTGTCCCTTTTGTATTAAATTCGGATGCAATTTCCGTGCTTCAATCGTCAATAAGACGATGCATGGTGTACAGTAAACCGGAAGTGAAGCATCAGAATCTAAATCTGGAGTCGCAGGAGGGGTCCAAATCGTAGAAAGTGAGAGTGTCAGTCCTCCTGTACTTAAGTCGGCATTGTGCCTTTTGTATTAAATTCGGATGCAATTTCTGTGCTTCACTCATCAATAAGACGATGCAAGGTGTACAGTAAACCGGAAGTGAAGCATCAGAATCTAAAACTGGACTCGCAGGAGGGGTCCAGATCGTAGAAAGTGAGAGTGTCAGTCCTCCTGTACTTAAGTCAGCATTGTGCCTTTTGTATTAAATTCGGATGCAATTTCCGTGCTTCAATCGTCAATAAGGCGATGCATGGTGTACAGTAAAAAGGAAGGGAAGCATCAGATTCTAAAACTGGACTCGCAGGAGGGGTCCAGATCGTAGAAAGTGAGAGTGTCAGTCCTCCTGTACTTAAGTCGGCATTGTGCCTTTTGTATTAAATTCGGATGCAATTTCCGTGCTTCAATCGTCAATAAGACGATGCAAGGTGTACAGTAAACCGGAAGTGAAGCATCAGAATCCAAAACTGGACTCGCAGGAGGGGTCCAGATCGTAGAAAGTGAGAGTGTCAGTCCTCCTGTACTTAAGTCGGCATTGTGCCTTTTGTATTAAATTCGGATGCAATTTCCGTGCTTCAATCGTCAATAAGACGATGCAAGGTGTACAGTAAACCGGAAGTGAAGCATCAGAATCTAAAACTGGACTCGCAGGAGGGGTCCAGATCGTAGAAAGTGAGAGTGTCAGTCCTCCTGTACTTAAGTCGGCATTGTGCCTTTTGTATTAAATTCGGATGCAATTTCCGTGCTTCAATCGTCAATAAGACAATGCAAGGTGTACAGTAAACCGGAAGTGAAGCATCAGAATCTAAAACTGGACTCGCAGGAGGGGTCCAGATCGTAGAAAGTGAGAGTGTCAGTCCTCCTGTACTTAAGTCGGCATAGTGCCTTTTGTATTAATTTCGGATGCAATTTCCGTGCTTCAATCGTCAATAAGACGATGCAAGGTGTACAGTAAACCGGAAGTGAAGCATCAGAATCTAAAACTCGACTCGCAGGAGGGGTCCAGATCGTAGAAAGTGAGAGTGTCAGTCCTCCTGTACTTAAATCGGCATTGTGCCTTTTGTATTAAATTCGGATGCAATTTCCGTGCTTCAATCGTCAATAAGACGATGCAAGGTGTACAGTACACCGGAAGTGAAGCATCAGAATCTAAAACTTGACTCGCAGGAGGGGTCCAGATCGTAGAAAGTGGGAGTGTCAGTCCTCCTGTACTTAAGTCGGCATTGTGCCTTTTGTATTAAATTCGGATGCAATTTCCGTGCTTCAATCGTCAATAAGACGATGCAAGGTGTACAGTAAAGCGGAAGTGAAGCATCAGAATCTAAAACTGGACTCGCAGGAGGGGTCCAGATCGTAGAAAGTGAGAGTGTCAGTCCTCCTGTACTTAAGTCGGCATTGTCCCTTTTGTATTAAATTCGGATGCAATTTCCGTGCTTCAATCGTCAATAAGACGATGCATGGTGTACAGTAAACCGGAAGTGAAGCATCAGAATCTAAATCTGGAGTCGCAGGAGGGGTCCAAATCGTAGAAAGTGAGAGTGTCAGTCCTCCTGTACTTAAGTCGGCATTGTGCCTTTTGTATTAAATTCGGATGCAATTTCTGTGCTTCACTCATCAATAAGACGATGCAAGGTGTACAGTAAACCGGAAGTGAAGCATCAGAATCTAAAACTGGACTCGCAGGAGGGGTCCAGATCGTAGAAAGTGAGAGTGTCAGTCCTCCTGTACTTAAGTCAGCATTGTGCCTTTTGTATTAAATTCGGATGCAATTTCCGTGCTTCAATCGTCAATAAGGCGATGCATGGTGTACAGTAAAAAGGAAGGGAAGCATCAGATTCTAAAACTGGACTCGCAGGAGGGGTCCAGATCGTAGAAAGTGAGAGTGTCAGTCCTCCTGTACTTAAGTCGGCATTGTGCCTCTTGTATTAAATTCGGATGCAATTTCCGTGCTTCAATCGTCAATAAGACGATGCAAGGTGTACAGTAAACCGGATGTGAGGCATCAGAATCTAAAACTGGACTCGCAGGAGGGGTCCAGATCGTAGAGAGTGAGAGTGTCAGTCCTCCTGTACTTAAGTCGGCATTGTGCCTTTTGTATTAAATTCGGATGCAATTTCCGTTCTTCAATCGTCAATAAGACGATGCAAGGTGTACAGTAAACCGGAAGTGAAGCATCAGAATCTAAAACTGGACTCGCAGGAGGGGTCCAGATCGAAGAAAGTGAGAGTGTCAGTCCTCCTGTACTTAAGTCGGCAATGTGCCTTTTGTATTAAATTCGGATGCCATTTCCGTGCTTCAATCGTCAATAAGACGATGCAAGGTGTACAGTAAACCGGAAGTGAAGCATCAGAATCTAAAACTCGACTCGCAGGAGGGGTCCAGATCGTAGAAAGTGAGAGTGTCAGTCCTCCTGTACTTAAGTCGGCATTGTGCCTTTTGTATTAAATTCGGATGCAATTTCCGTGCTTCAATCGTCAATAAGACGATGCAAGGTGTACAGTAAACCGGAAGTGAAGCATCAGAATCTAAAACTGGACTCGCAGGAGGGGTCCAGATCGTAGAAAGTGTGAGTGTCAGTCCTCCTGTACTTAAGTCGGCATTGTGCCTTTTGTATTAAATTCGGATGCAATTTCCGTGCTTCAATCGTCAATAAGACGATGCAAGGTGTACAGTAAACCGGAAGTGAAGCATCAGAATCTAAAACTGGACTCGCAGGAGGGGTCCAGATCGTAGAAAGTGAGAGTGTCAGTCCTCCTGTACTTAAGTCGGCATTGTGCCTTTTGTACTAAATTCGGATGCAATTTCCGTGCTTCAATCGTCAATAAGACGATGCAAGGTGTACAGTAAACCGGAAGTGAGGCATCAGAATCTAAAACTGGACTCGCAGAAGGGGTCCAGATCGTAGAAAGTGAGAGTGTCAGTCCTCCTGTACTTAAGTCGGCATTGTACCTTTTGTATTAAATTCGGATGCAATTTCGGTGCTTCAATCGTCAATAAGACGATGCAAGGTGTACAGTAAACCGGAAGTGAAGCATCAGAATCTAAAACTGGACTCGCAGGAGGGGTCCAGATCGTAGAAAGTGAGAGTGTCAGTCCTCCTGTACTTAAGTCGGCATTGTGCCTTTTGTATTAAATTCGGATGCAATTTCCGTGCTTCAATCGTCAATAAGACGATGCAAGGTGTACAGTAAACCGGAAGTGAAGCATCAGAATCCAAAACTGGACTCGCAGGAGGGGTCCAGATCGTAGAAAGTGAGAGTGTCAGTCCTCCTGTACTTAAGTCGGCATTGTGCCTTTTGTATTAAATTCGGATGCAATTTCCGTGCTTCAATCGTCAATAAGACGATGCAAGGTGTACAGTAAACCGGAAGTGAAGCATCAGAATCTAAAACTGGACTCGCAGGAGGGGTCCAGATCGTAGAAAGTGAGAGTGTCAGTCCTCCTGTACTTAAGTCGGCATTGTGCCTTTTGTATTAAATTCGGATGCAATTTCCGTGCTTCAATCGTCAATAAGACAATGCAAGGTGTACAGTAAACCGGAAGTGAAGCATCAGAATCTAAAACTGGACTCGCAGGAGGGGTCCAGATCGTAGAAAGTGAGAGTGTCAGTCCTCCTGTACTTAAGTCGGCATAGTGCCTTTTGTATTAATTTCGGATGCAATTTCCGTGCTTCAATCGTCAATAAGACGATGCAAGGTGTACAGTAAACCGGAAGTGAAGCATCAGAATCTAAAACTGGACTCGCAGGAGGGGTCCAGATCGTAGAAAGTGAGAGTGTCAGTCCTCCTGTACTTAAGTCGGCATTGTGGCTTTTGTATTAAATTCGGATGCAATTTCCGTGCTTCAATCGTCAATAAGACGATGCAAGGTGTACAAAAAACCGGAAGTGAAGCATCAGAATCTAAAACTGGACTCGCAGGAGGGGTCCAGATCGTAGGAAGTGAGAGTGTCAGTCCTCCTGTACTTAAGTCGGCATTGTGCCTTTTGTATTAAATTCGGATGCAATTTCCGTGCTTCAATCGTCAATAAGACGATGCAAGGTGTACAGTAAACCGGAAGTGAAGCATCAGGATCTAAAACTGGACTCGCAGGAGGGGTCCAGATCGTAGAATGTGAGAGTGTCAGTCCTCCTGTACTTAAGTCGGCATTGTGCCTTTTGTATTAAATTCGGATGCAATTTCCGTGCTTCAATCGTCAATAAGACGATGCAAGGTGTACAGTAAACCGGAAGTGAAGCATCAGAATCTAAAACTGGACTCGCAGGAGGGGTCCAGATCGTAGAAAGTGAGAGTGTCAGTCCTCCTGTACTTAAGTCGGCATTGTGCCTTTTGTATTAAATTCGGATGCAATTTCCGTGCTTCAATCGTCAATAAGACGATGCAAGGTGTACAGTAAACCGGAAGTGAAGCATCAGAATCTAAAACTGGACTCGCAGGAGGGGTCCAGATCGTAGAAAGTGAGAGTGTCAGTCCTCCTGTACTTAAGTCGGCATTGTGCCTTTTGTATTAAATTCGGATGCAATTTCCGTGCTTCAATCGTCAATAATATGATGCAAGGTGTACAGTAAACCGGAAGTGAAGCATCAGAATCTAAAACTGGACTCGCAGGAGGTGTCCAGATCGTAGAAAGTGAGAGTGTCAGTCCTCCTGTACTTAAGTCGGCATTGTGCCTTTTGTATTAAATTCGGATGCAATTTCCGTGCTTCAATCGTCAATAAGACGATGCAAGGTGTACAGTTAACCGGAAGTGAGGCATCAGAATCTAAAACTGGACTCGCAGAAGGGGTCCAGATCGTAGAAAGTGAGAGTGTCAGTCCTCCTGTACTTAAGTCGGCATTGTACCTTTTGTATTAAATTCGGATGCAATTTCCGTGCTTCAATCGTCAATAAGACGATGCAAGGTGTACAGTAAACCGGAAGTGAAGCATCAGAATCTAAAACTGGACTCGCAGGAGGGGTCCAGATCGTAGAAAGTGAGAGTGTCAGTCCTCCTGTACTTAAGTCGGCATTGTGCCTTTTGTATTAAATTCGGATGCAATTTCCGTGCTTCAATAGTCAATAAGACGATGCAAGGTGTACAGTAAACCGGAAGTGAAGCATCAGAATCTAAAACTGGACTCGCAGGAGGGGTCCAGATCGTAGAAAGTGAGAGTGTCAGTCCTCCTGTACTTAAGTCGGCATTGTGCCTTTTGTATTACATTCGGATGCAATTTCCGTGCTTCAATCGTCAATAAGACGATGCAAGGTGTACAGTAAACCGGAAGTGAAGCATCAGAATCTAAAACTGGACTCGCAGGAGGGGTCCAGATCGTAGAAAGTGAGAGTGTCAGTCCTCCTGTACTTAAGTCGGCATAGTGCCTTTTGTATTAATTTCGGATGCAATTTCCGTGCTTCAATCGTCAATAAGACGATGCAAGGTGTACAGTAAACCGGAAGTGAAGCATCAGAATCTAAAACTGGACTCGCAGGAGGGGTCCAGATCGTAGAAAGTGAGAGTGTCAGTCCTCCTGTACTTAAGTCGGCATTGTGGCTTTTGTATTAAATTCGGATGCAATTTCCGTGCTTCAATCGTCAATAAGACGATGCAAGGTGTACAGTAAACCGGAAGTGAAGCATCAGAATCTAAAACTGGACTCGCAGGAGGGGTCCAGATCGTAGAAAGTGAGAGTGTCAGTCCTCCTGTACTTAAGTCGGCATTGTGCCTTTTGTATTAAATTCGGATGCAATTTCCGTGCTTCAATCGTCAATAAGACGATGCAAGGTGTACAGTAAACCGGAAGTGAAGCATCAGAATCTAAAACTGGACTCGCAGGAGGAGACCAGATCGTAGAAAGTGAGAGTGTCAGTCCTTCTGTACTTAAGTCGGCATTGTGCCTTTTGTATTAAATTCGGATGCAATTTCCGTGCTTCAATCGTCAATAAGACGATGCAAGGTGTACAGTAAACCGGAAGTGAAGCATCAGAATCTAAAACTGGACTCGCAGGAGGGGTCCAGATCGTAGAAAGTGGGAGTGTCAGTCCTCCTGTACTTAAGTCGGCATTGTGCCTTTAGTATTAAATTCGGATGCAATTTCCGTGCTTCAATCGTCAATAAGACGATGCAAGGTGTACAGTAAACCGGAATTGAAGCATCAGAATCTAAAACTGGACTCGCACGAGTGGTCCAGATCGTAGAAAGTGAGAGTGTCAGACCTCCTGTACTTAAGTCGGCATTGTGCCTTTTGTATTAAATTCGGATGCAATTTCCGTGCTTCAATTGTCAATAAGACGATGCAAGGGGTACAGTAAACCAGAAGTGAAGCATCAGAATCTAAAACTGGACTCGCAGGAGGGGTCCAGATCGTAGAAAGTGAGAGTGTCAGTCCTCCTGTACTTAAGTCGGCATTGTGCCTTTTGTATTAAATTCGGATGCAATTTCCGTGCTTCAATCGTCAATAAGACGATGCAAGGTGTACAGTAAACCGGAAGTGAAGCATCAGAATCTAAAACTGGACTCGCAGGAGGGGTCCAGATCGAAGAAAGTGAGAGTGTCAGTCCTCCTGTACTTAAGTCGGCATTGTGCCTTTTGTATTAAATTCGGATGCAATTTCCGTGCTTCAATCGTCAATAAGACGATGCAAGGTGTACAGTAAACCGGAAGTGAAGCATCAGAATCTAAAACTGGACTCGCAGGAGGGGTCCAGATCGTAGAAAGTGAGAGTGTCAGTCCTCCTGTACTTAAGTCGGCATTGTGCCTTTTGTATTAAATTCGGATGCAATTTCCGTGCTTCAATCGTCAATAAGACGATGCAAGGTGTACAGTAAACCGGAAGTGAAGCATCAGAATCTAAAACTGGACTCGCAGGAGGGGTCCAGATCGTAGAAAGTGAGAGTGTCAGTCCTCCTGTACTTAAGTCGGCATTGTGCCTTTTGTATTAAATTCGGATGCAATTTCCGTGCTTCAATCGTCAATAAGACGATGCAAGGTGTACAGTAAACCGGAAGTGAAGCATCAGAATCTAAAACTGGACTCGCAGGAGGGGTCCAGATCGTAGAAAGTGAGAGTGTCAGTCCTCCTGTACTTAAGTCGGCATTGTGCCTTTTGTATTAAATTCGGATGCAATTTCCGTGCTTCAATCGTCAATAAGACGATGCAAGGTGTACAGTAAACCGGAAGTGAGGCATCAGAATCTAAAACTGGACTCGCAGAAGGGGTCCAGATCGTAGAAAGTGAGAGTGTCAGTCCTCCTCTACTTAAGTCGGCATTGTACCTTTTGTATTAAATTCGGATGCAATTTCGGTGCTTCAATCGTCAATAAGACGATGCAAGGTGTACAGTAAACCGGAAGTGAAGCATCAGAATCTAAAACTGGACTCGCAGGAGGGGTCCAGATCGTAGAAAGTGAGAGTGTCAGTCCTCCTGTACTTAAGTCGGCATTGTGCCTTTTGTATTAAATTCGGATGCAATTTCCGTGCTTCAATCGTCAATAAGACGATGCAAGGTGTACAGTAAACCGGAAGTGAAGCATCAGAATCCAAAACTGGACTCGCAGGAGGGGTCCAGATCGTAGAAAGTGAGAGTGTCAGTCCTCCTGTACTTAAGTGTGCATTGTGCCTTTTGTATTAAATTCGGATGCAATTTCCGTGCTTCAATCGTCAATAAGACGATGCAAGGTGTACAGTAAACCGGAAGTGAAGCATCAGAATTCAAAACTGGACTCGCAGGAGGGGTCCAGATCGTAGAAAGTGAGAGTGTCAGTCCTCCTGTACTTAAGTCGGCATTGTGCCTTTTGTATTAAATTCGGATGCAATTTCCGTGCTTCAATCGTCAATAAGACGATGCAAGGTGTACAGTAAACCGGAAGTGAAGCATCAGAATCTAAAACTGGACTCGCAGGAGGGGTCCAGATCGTAGAAAGTTAGAGTGTCAGTCCTCCTGTACTTAAGTCGGCATAGTGCCCTTTGTATTAATTTCGGATGCAATTTCCGTGCTTCAATCGTCAATAAGACGATGCAAGGTGTACAGTAAACCGGAAGTGAAGCATCAGAATCTAAAACTGGACTCGCAAGAGGGGTCCAGATCGTAGAAAGTGAGAGTGTCAGTCCTCCTGTACTTAAGTCGGCATTGTGCCTTTTGTATTAAATTCGAATGCAATTTCCGTGCTTCAATCGTCAATAAGACGATGCAAGGTGTACAGTAAACCGGAAGTGAAGCATCAGAATCTAAAACTGGACTCGCAGGAGGGGTCCAGATCGTAGAAAGTTAGAGTGTCAGTCCTCCTGTACTTAAGTCGGCATTGTGCCTTTTGTATTAAATTCGGATGCAATTTCCGTGCTTCAATCGTCAATAAGACGATGCAAGGTGCACAATAAACCGGAAGTGAAGCATCAGAATCTAAAACTGGACTCGCAGGAAGAGACCAGATCGTAGAAAGTGAGAGTGTCAGTCCTCCTGTACTTAAGTCGGCATTGTGCCTTTTGTATTAAATTCGGATGCAATTTCCGTGCTTCAATCGTCAATAAGACGATGCAAGGTGTACAGTAAACCGGAAGTGAAGCATCAGAATCTAAAACTGGACTCGCAGGAGGGGTCCAGATCGTAGAAAGTGGGAGTGTCAGTCCTCCTGTACTTAAGTCGGCATTGTGCCTTTTGTATTAAATTCGGATGCAATTTCCGTGCTTCAATCGTCAATAAGACGATGCAAGGTGTACAGTAAACCGGAATTGAAGCATCAGAATCTAAAACTGGACTCGCAGGAGGGGTCCAGATCGTAGAAAGTGAGAGTGTCAGTCCTCCTGTACTTAAGTCGGCATTGTGCCTTTTGTATTAAATTCGGATGCAATTTCCGTGCTTCAATTGTCAATAAGACGATGCAAGGGGTACAGTAAACCAGAAGTGAAGCATCAGAATCTAAAACTGGACTCGCAGGCGGGGTCCAGATCGTAGAAAGTGAGAGTGTCAGTCCTCCTGTACTTAAGTCGGCATAGTGCCTTTTGTATTAATTTCGGATGCAATTTCCGTGCTTCAATCGTCAATAAGACGATGCAAGGTGTACAGTAAACCGGAAGTGAAGCATCAGAATCTAAAACTGGACTCGCAGGAGGGGTCCAGATCGTAGAAAGTGAGAGTGTCAGTCCTCCTGTACTTAAGTCGGCATTGTGGCTTTTGTATTAAATTCGGATGCAATTTCCGTGCTTCAATCGTCAATAAGACGATGCAAGGTGTACAGTAAACCGGAAGTGAGGCATCAGAATCTAAAACTGGACTCGCAGAAGGGGTCCAGATCGTAGAAAGTGAGAGTGTCAGTCCTCCTGTACTTAAGTCGGCATTGTACCTTTTGTATTAAATTCGGATGCAATTTCGGTGCTTCAATCGTCAATAAGACGATGCAAGGTGTACAGTAAACCGGAAGTGAAGCATCAGAATCTAAAACTGGACTCGCAGGAGGGGTCCAGATCGTAGAAAGTGAGAGTGTCAGTCCTCCTGTACTTAAGTCGGCATTGTGCCTTTTGTATTAAATTCGGATGCAATTTCCGTGCTTCAATCGTCAATAAGACGATGCAAGGTGTACAGTAAACCGGAAGTGAAGCATCAGAATCTAAAACTGGACTCGCAGGTGGGGTCCAGATCGTAGAAAGTGAGAGTGTCAGTCCTCCTGTACTTAAGTCGGCATTGTGCCTTTTGTATTAAATTCGGATGCAATTTCCGTGCTTCAATCGTCAATAAGACGATGCAAGGTGTACAGTAAACCGGAAGTGAAGCATCAGAATCTAAAACTGGACTCGCAGGAGGAGACCAGATCGTAGAAAGTGAGAGTGTCAGTCCTCCTGTACTTAAGTCGGCATTGTGCCTTTTGTATTAAATTCGGATGCAATTTCCGTGCATCAATCGTCAATAAGACGATGCAAGGTGTACAGTAAACCGGAAGTGAAGCATCAGAATCTAAAACTGGACTCGCAGGAGGGGTCCAGATCGTAGAAAGTGGGAGTGTCAGTCCTCCTGTATTTAAGTCGGCATTGTGCCTTTTGTATTAAATTCGGATGCAATTTCTGTGCTTCAATCGTCAATAAGACGATGCAAGGTGTACAGTAAACCGGAATTGAAGCATCAGAATCTAAAACTGGACTCGCACGAGGGGTCCAGATCGTAGAAAGTGAGAGTGTCAGACCTCCTGTACTTAAGTCGGCATTGTGCCTTTTGTATTAAATTCGGATGCAATTTCCGTGCTTCAATTGTCAATAAGACGATGCAAGGGGTACAGTAAACCAGAAGTGAAGCATCAGAATCTAAAACTGGACTCGCAGGAGGGGTCCAGATCGTAGAAAGTGAGAGTGTCAGTCCTCCTGTACTTAAGTCGGCATTGTGCCTTTTGTATTAAATTCGGATGCAATTTCCGTGCTTCAATCGTCAATAAGACGATGCAAGGTGTACAGTAAACCGGAAGTGAAGCATCAGAATCTAAAACTGGACTCGCAGGAGGGGTCCAGATCGTAGAAAGTGAGAGTGTCAGTCCTCCTGTACTTAAGTCGGCATTGTGCCTTTTGTATTAAATTCGGATGCAATTTCCGTGCTTCAATCGTCAATAAGACGATGCAAGGTGTACAGTAAACCGGAAGTGAAGCATCAGAATCTAAAACTGGACTCGCAGGAGGGGTCCAGATCGTAGAAAGTGAGAGTGTCAGTCCTCCTGTACTTAAGTCGGCATTGTGCCTTTTGTATTAAATTCGGATGCAATTTCCGTGCATCAATCGTCAATAAGACGATGCAAGGTGTACAGTAAACCGGAAGTGAAGCATCAGAATCTAAAACTGGACTCGCAGGAGGGGTCCAGATCGTAGAAAGTGAGAGTGTCAGTCCTCCTGTACTTAAGTCGGCATTGTGCCTTTTGTATTAAATTCGGATGCAATTTCCGTGCTTCAATCGTCAATAAGACGATGCAAGGTGTACAGTAAACCGGAAATGAAGCATCAGAATCTAAAACTGGACTCGCAGGAGGGGTCCAGATCGTAGAAAGTGAGAGTGTCAGTCCTCCTGTACTTAAGTCGGCATTGTGCCTTTTGTATTAAATTCGGATGCAATTTCCGTGCTTCAATCGTCAATAAGACGATGCAAGGTGTACAGTAAACCGGAAGTGAGGCATCAGAATCTAAAACTGGACTCGCAGAAGGGGTCCAGATCGTAGAAAGTGAGAGTGTCAGTCCTCCTGTACTTAAGTCGGCATTGTACCTTTTGTATTAAATTCGGATGCAATTTCGGTGCTTCAATCGTCAATAAGACGATGCAAGGTGTACAGTAAACCGGAAGTGAAGCATCAGAATCTAAAACTGGACTCGCAGGAGGGGTCCAGATCGTAGAAAGTGAGAGTGTCAGTCCTCCTGTACTTAAGTCGGCATTGTGCCTTTTGTATTAAATTCGGATGCAATTTCCGTGCTTCAATCGTCAATAAGACGATGCAAGGTGTACAGTAAACCGGAAGTGAAGCATCAGAATCCAAAACTGGACTCGCAGGAGGGGTCCAGATCGTAGAAAGTGAGAGTGTCAGTCCTCCTGTACTTAAGTCGGCATTGTGCCATTTGTATTAAATTCGGATGCAATTTCCGTGCTTCAATCGTCAATAAGACGATGCAAGGTGTACAGTAAACCGGAAGTGAAGCATCAGAATCTAAAACTGGACTCGCAGGAGGGGTCCAGATCGTAGAAAGTGAGAGTGTCAGTCCTCCTGTACTTAAGTCGGCATTGTGCCTTTTGTATTAAATTCGGATGCAATTTCCGTGCTTCAATCGTCAATAAGACGATGCAAGGTGTACAGTAAACCGGAAGTGAAGCATCAGAATCTAAAACTGGACTCGCAGGAGGGGTCCAGATCGTAGAAAGTGAGAGTGTCAGTCCTCCTGTACTTAAGTCGGCATAGTGCCCTTTGTATTAATTTCGGATGCAATTTCCGTGCTTCAATCGACAATAAGACGATGCAAGGTGTACAGTAAACCGGAAGTGAAGCATCAGAATCTAAAACTGGACTCGCAGGAGGGGTCCAGATCGTAGAAAGTGAGAGTGTCAGTCCTCCTGTACTTAAGTCGGCATTGTGGCTTTTGTATTAAATTCGGATGCAATTTCCGTGCTTCAATCGTCAATAAGACGATGCAAGGTGTACAGTAAACCGGAAGTGAAGCATCAGAATCTAAAACTGGACTCGCAGGAGGGGTCCAGATCGTAGAAAGTTAGAGTGTCAGTCCTCCTGTACTTAAGTCGGCATTGTGCCTTTTGTATTAAATTCGGATGCAATTTCCGTGCTTCAATCGTCAATAAGACGATGCAAGGTGCACAGTAAACCGGAAGTGAAGCATCAGAATCTAAAACTGGACTCGCAGGAGGAGACCAGATCGTAGAAAGTGAGAGCGTCAGTCCTCCTGTACTTAAGTCGGCATTGTGCCTTTTGTATTAAATTCGGATGCAATTTCCGTGCTTCAATCATCAATAAGACGATGCAAGGTGTACAGTAAACCGGAAGTGAAGCATCAGAATCTAAAACTGGACTCGCAGGAGGGGTCCAGATCGTAGAAAGTGGGAGTGTCAGTCCTCCTGTACTTAAGTCGGCATTGTGCCTTTTGTATTAAATTCGGATGCAATTTCCGTGCTTCAATCGTCAATAAGACGATGCAAGGTGTACAGTAAACCGGAATTGAAGCATCAGAATCTAAAACTGGACTCGCAGGAGGGGTCCAGATCGTAGAAAGTGAGAGTGTCAGTCCTCCTGTACTTAAGTCGGCATTGTGCCTTTTGTATTAAATTCGGATGCAATTTCCGTGCTTCAATTGTCAATAAGACGATGCAAGGGGTTCAGTAAACCAGAAGTGAAGCATCAGAATCTAAAACTGGACTCGCAGGAGGGGTCCAGATCGTAGAAAGTGAGAGTGTCAGTCCTCCTGTACTTAAGTCGGCATAGTGCCTTTTGTATTAATTTCGGATGCAATTTCCGTGCTTCAATCGTCAATAAGACGATGCAAGGTGTACAGTAAACCGGAAGTGAAGCATCAGAATCTAAAACTGGACTCGCAGGAGGGGT
The DNA here is from genome assembly GCF_023864345.2 of Schistocerca serialis cubense. Classification (NCBI taxonomy): domain Eukaryota; kingdom Metazoa; phylum Arthropoda; class Insecta; order Orthoptera; family Acrididae; genus Schistocerca; species Schistocerca serialis. The sequence continues at coordinate 19,504,083 of NC_064647.1, read as the reverse complement.
CCAGATCGTAGAAAGTGAGAGTGTCAGTCCTCCTGTACTTAAGTCGGCATTGTGGCTTTTGTATTAAATTCGGATGCAATTTCCGTGCTTCAATCGTCAATAAGACGATGCAAGGTGTACAGTAAACCGGAAGTGAGGCATCAGAATCTAAAACTGGACTCGCAGAAGGGGTCCAGATCGTAGAAAGTGAGAGTGTCAGTCCTCCTGTACTTAAGTCGGCATTGTACCTTTTGTATTAAATTCGGATGCAATTTCGGTGCTTCAATCGTCGATAAGACGATGCAAGGTGTACAGTAAACCGGAAGTGAAGCATCAGAATCTAAAACTGGACTCGCAGGAGGGGTCCAGATCGTAGAAAGTGAGAGTGTCAGTCCTCCTGTACTTAAGTCGGCATTGTGCCTTTTGTATTAAATTCGGATGCAATTTCCGTGCTTCAATCGTCAATAAGACGATGCAAGGTGTACAGTAAACCGGAAGTGAAGCATCAGAATCCAAAACTGGACTCGCAGGAGGGGTCCAGATCGTAGAAAGTGAGAGTGTCAGTCCTCCTGTACTTAAGTCGGCATTGTGCCTTTTGTATTAAATTCGGATGCAATTTCCGTGCTTCAATCGTCAATAAGACGATGCAAGGTGTACAGTAAACCGGAAGTGAAGCATCAGAATCTAAAACTGGACTCGCAGGAGGGGTCCAGTTCGTAGAAAGTGAGAGTGTCAGTCCTCCTGTACTTAAGTCGGCATTGTGCCTTTTGTATTAAATTCGGATGCAATTTCCGTGCTTCAATCGTCAATAAGACGATGCAAGGTGTACAGTAAACCGGAAGTGAAGCATCAGAATCTAAAACTGGACTCGCAGGAGGGGTCCAGATCGTTGAAAGTGAGAGTGTCAGTCCTCCTGTACTTAAGTCGGCATAGTGCCTTTTGTATTAATTTCGGATGCAATTTCCGTGCTTCAATCGTCAATAAGACGATGCAAGGTGTACAGTAAACCGGAAGTGAAGCATCAGAATCTAAAACTGGACTCGCAGGAGGGGTCCAGATCGTAGAAAGTGAGAGTGTCAGTCCTCCTGTACTTAAGTCGGCATTGTTGCTTTTGTATTAAATTCGGATGCAATTTCCGTGCTTCAATCGTCAATAAGACGATGCAAGGTGTACAGTAAACCGGAAGTGAAGCATCAGAATCTAAAACTGGACTCGCAGGAGGGGTCCAGATCGTAGAAAGTGAGAGTGTCAGTCCTCCTGTACTTAAGTCGGCATTGTGCCTTTTGTATTAAATTCGGATGCAATTTCCGTGCTTCAATCGTCAATAAGACGATGCAAGGTGTACAGTAAACCGGAAGTGAAGCATCAGAATCTAAAACTGGACTCGCAGGAGGAGACCAGATCGTAGAAAGTGAGAGTGTCAGTCCTCCTGTACTTAAGTCGGCATTGTGCCTTTTGTATTAAATTCGGATGCAATTTCCGTGCTTCAATCGTCAATTAGACGATGCAAGGTGTACAGTAAACCGGAAGTGAAGCATCAGAATCTAAAACTGGACTCGCAGGAGGGGTCCAGATCGTAGAATGTGGGAGTGTCAGTCCTCCTGTACTTAAGTCGGCATTGTGCCTTTTGTATTAAATTCGGATGCAATTTCCGTGCTTCAATCGTCAATAAGACGATGCAAGGTGTACAGTAAACCGGAATTGAAGCATCAGAATCTAAAACTGGACTCGCAGGAGGGGTCCAGATCGTAGAAAGTGAGAGTGTCAGTCCTCCTGTACTTAAGTCGGCATTGTGCCTTTTGTATTAAATTCGGATGCAATTTCCGTGCTTCAATTGTCAATAAGACGATGCAAGGGGTACAGTAAACCAGAAGTGAAGCATCAGAATCTAAAACTGGACTCGCAGGAGGGGTCCAGATCGTAGAAAGTGAGAGAGTCAGTCCTCCTGTACTTAAGTCGGCATTGTGGCTTTTGTATTAAATTCGGATGCAATTTCCGTGCTTCAATCGTCAATAAGACGATGCAAGGTGTACAGTAAATCGGAAGTGAAGCATCAGAATCTAAAACTGGACTCGCAGGAGGGGTCCAGATCGTAGAAAGTGAGAGTGTCAGTCCTCCTGTACTTAAGTCGGCATTGTGCCTTTTGTATTAAATTCGGATGCAATTTCCGTGCTTCAATCGTCAATAAGACGATGCAAGGTGTACAGTAAACCGGAAGTGAAGCATCAGAATCTAAAACTGGACTCGCAGGAGGGGTCCAGATCGTAGAAAGTGAGAGTGTCAGTCCTCCTGTACTTAAGTCAGCATTGTGCCTTTTGTATTAAATTCGGATGCAATTTCCGTGCTTCAATCGTCAATAAGACGATGCAAGGTGTACAGTAAACCGGAAGTGAAGCATCAGAATCTAAAACTGGACTCGCAGGAGGGGTCCAGATCGTAGAAAGTGAGAGTGTCAGTCCTCCTGTACTTAAGTCGGCATTGTGCCTTTTGTATTAAATTCGGATGCAATTTCCGTGCTTCAATCGTCAATAAGACGATGGAATGTGTACAGTAAACCGGAAGTGAAGCATCAGAATCTAAAACTGGACTCGCAGGAGGGGTCCAGATCGTAGAAAGTGAGAGTGTCAGTCCTCCTGTACTTAAGTCGGCATTGTGCCATTTGCATTAAATTCGGATGCAATTTCCGCGCTTCAATCGTCAATAAGACGATGCAAGGTGTACAGTAAACCGGAAGTGAAGCATCAGAATCTAAAACTGGACTCGCAGGAGGGGTCCAGATCGTAGAAAGTGAGAGTGTCAGCTCTCCTGTACTTAAGTCGGCATAGTGCCTTTTGTATTAAATTCGGATGCAACTTCTGTGCTTCAATCGTCAATAAGACGATGCAAGGTGTACAGTAAACCGGAAGTGAAGCATCAGAATCTAAAACTGGACTCGCAGGAGGGGTCCAGATCGTAGAAAGTGAGAGTGTCAGTCCTCCTGTACTTAAGTCGGCATTGTGCCTTTTGTATTAAATCCGGATGCAATTTCCGTGCTTCAATCGTCAATAAGACGATGCAAGGTGTACAGTAAACCGGAAGTGAAGCATCAGAATCTAAAACTGGACTCGCAGGAGGGTTCCAGATCGTAGAAAGTGAGAGTGTCAGTCCTCCTGTACTTAAGTCGGCATTTTGCCTTTTGTATTAAATTCGGATGCAATTTCCGTGCTTCAATCGTCAATAAGACGATGCAAGGTGTACAGTAAACCGGAAGTGAAGCATCAGAATCTAAAACTGGACTCGCAGGAGGGGTCCAGATCGTAGAAAGTGAGAGTGTCAGTCCTCCTGTACTTAAGTCGGCATTGTGCCTTTTGTATTAAATTCGGATGCAATTTCCGTGCTTCAATCGTCAATAAGAGGATGCAAGGTGTACAGTAAACCGGAAGTGAAGCATCGGAATCTAAAACTGGACTCGCAGGAGGGGTCCAGATCGTAGAAAGTGAGAGTGTCAGTCCTCCTGTACTTAAGTCGGCATTGTGCCTTTTGTATTAAATTCGGATGCAATTTCCGTGCTTCAATCGTCAATAAGACGATGCAAGGTGTACAGTAAACCGGAAGTGAAGCATCAGAATCTAAAACTGGACTCGCAGGAGGCGTCCAGATCGTAGAAAGTGAGAGTGTCAGTCCTCCTGTACTTAAGTCGGCATTGTGCCTTTTGTATTAAATTCGGATGCAATTTTCGTTCTTCAATCGTCAATAAGACGATGCTAGGTGTAAAGTAAACCGGAAGTGAAGCAACAGAATCTAAAACTGGACTCGCAGGAGGGGTCCAGATCGTAGAAAGTGAGAGTGTCAGTCCGCCTGTACTTAAGTCTGCATTGTGCCTTTTGTATTAAATTCGGATGCAATTTCCGTGCTTCAATCGTCAATAAGACGATGCAAGGTGTACAGTAAACTGGAAGTGAAGCATCAGAATCTAAAAGTGGACTCGCAGGAGGGGTCCAGATCGTAGAAAGTGAGAGTGTCAGTCCTCCTGTACTTAAGTCGGCATTGTGCCTTTTGTATTTAATTCGGATGTAATTTCCGTGCTTCAATCGTTAATAAGACGATGCAAGGTGTACAGTAAACCGGAAGTGAAGCATCAGAATCTAAAACTGGACTCGCAGGTGGGGTCCAGATCGTAGAAAGTGAGAGTGTCAGTCCTCCTGTACTTAAGTCGGCATTGTGCCTTTTGTATTAAATTCGGATGCAATTTCGGTGCTTCAATCGTCAATAAGACGATGCAAGGTGTACAGTGAACCGGAAGTGAAGCATCAGAATCTAAAACTGGACTCGCAGGAGGGGTCCAGATCGTAGAAAGTGAGAGTGTCAGTCCTCCTGTACTTAAGTCGGCATTGTGCCTTTTGTATTAAATTCGGATGCAATTTCCGTGCTTCAATCGTCAATAAGACGATGCATGGTGTACAGTAAACCGGAAGTGAAGCATCAGAATCTAAAACTGGACTCGCAGGAGGGGTCCAGATCGTAGAAAGTGAGAGTGTCAGTCCTCCTGTACTTAAGTCGGCATTGTGCCTTTTGTATTAAATTCGGATGCAATTTCCGTGCTTCAATCGTCAATAAGACGATGCAAGGTGTACAGTAAACCGGAAGTGAAGCATCAGAATCTTAAACTGGACTCGTAGGAGGGGTCCAGATCGTAGAAAGTGAGAGTGTCAGTCCTCCTGTACCTAAGTCGGCTTTGTGCCTTTTGTATTAAATTCGGATGCAATTTCCGTGCTTCAATCGTCAATAAGACGATGCAAGGTGTACAGTAAACCGGAAGTGAAGCATCAGAATCTAAAACTGGACTCGCAGGAGGGGTCCAGATCGTAGAAAGTGAGAGTGTCAGTCCTCCTGTACTTAAGTCGGCATTGTGCCTTTTGTATTAAATTCGGATGCAATTTCCGTGCTTCAATCGTCAATAAGACGATGGAAGGTGTACAGTAAACCGGAAGTGAAGCATCAGAATCTAAAACTGGACTCGCAGGAGGGGTCCTGCTCGTAGAAAGTGAGAGTGTCAGTCCTCCTGTACTTAAGTCGGCATTGTGCCTTTTGTATTAAATTCGGATGCAATTTCCGTGCTTCAATCGTCAATAAGACGATGCAAGGTGTACAGTAAGCCGGAAGTGAAGCATCAGAATCTAAAACTGGACTCGCAGGAGGGGTCCAGATCGTAGAAAGTGAGAGTGTCAGACCTCCTGTACTTAAGTCGGCATTGTGCCTTTTGTATTAAATTCGGATGCAATTTCCGTGCTTCAATCGTCAATAAGAAGATGCAAGGTGTACAGTAAACCGGAAGTGAAGCATCAGAATCTAAAACTGGACTCGCAGGAGGGGTCCAGATCGTAGAAAGTGAGAGTGTCAGTCCTCCTGTACTTAAGTCGGCATTGTGCCTTTTGTATTAAATTCGGATGCAATTTCCGTGCTTCAATCGTCAATAAGACGATGCAAGGTGTACAGAAAACCGGAAGTGAAGCATCAGAATCTAAAACTGGACTCGCAGGAGGGGTCCAGATCGTAGAAAGTGAGAGTGTCAGTCCTCCTGTTCTTAAGTCGGCATTGTGCCTTTTGTATTAAATTCGGATGCAATTTCCGTGCTTCAATCGTCAATAAGACGATGCAAGGTGTACAGTAAACCGGAAGTGAAGCATCAGAATCTAAAACTGGACTCGCAGGAGGGGTCCAGATCGTAGAAAGTGAGAGTGTCAGTCCTCCTGTACTTAAGTCGGCATTGTGCCTTTCGGATGCAATTTCCGTGCTTCAATCGTCAATAATACGATGCAAGGTGTACAGTAAACCGGAAGTGAAGCATCAGAATCTAAAACTGGACTCGCAGGAGGGGTCCAGATCGTGGAAAGTGAGAGTGTCAGTCCTCCTGTACTTAAGTCGGCATTGTGCCATTTGTATTAAATTCGGATGCAATATCCGTGCTTCAATCGTCAATAAGACGATGCAAGGTGTACAGTAAACCGGAAGTGAAGCATCAGAATCTAAAACTGGATTCGCAGGAGGGGTCCAGATCGTAGCAAGTGAGAGTGTCAGTCCTCCTGTACTTAAGTCGGCATTGTGCCTTTTGTATTAAATTCGGATGCAATTTCCGTGCTTGAATCGTCAATAAGACGATGCAAGGTGTACAGTAAACCGGAAGTGAAGCATCAGAATCTAAAACTGGACTCGCAGGAGGGGTCCAGATCGTAGAAAGTGAGAGTGTCAGTCCTCCTGTACTTAAGTCGGCATTGTCCCTTTTGTATTAAATTCGGATGCAATTTCCGTGCTTCCATCGTCAATAAGACGATACAAGGTGTACAGTAAACCGGAAGTGAAGCATCAGAATCTAAATCTGGACTCGCAGGAGGGGTCCAGATCGTAGAAAGTGAGAGTGTCAGTCCTCCTGTACTTAAGTCGGCATTGTGCCTTTTGTATTAAATTCGGATGCAATTTCCGTGCTTCAATCGTCAATAAGACGATGCAAGGTGTACACTAAACCGGAAGTGAAGCATCAGAATCTAAAACTGGACTCGCAGGAGGGGTCCAGATCGTAGAAAGTGAGAGTGTCAGTCCTCCTGTACTTAAGTTGGCATTGTGCCTTTTGTATTAAATTCGGATGCAATTTCCGTGCTTCAATCGTCAATAAGACGATGCAAGGTGTACAGTAAACCGGAAGTGAAGCATCAGAATCTAAAACTGGACTCGCAGGAGGGGTCCAGATCGTAGAAAGTGAGAGTGTCAGTCCTCCTGTACTTAAGTCGGCATTGTGCCTTTTGTATTAAATTCGGATGCAATTTCTGTGCTTCAATCATCAATAAGACGATGCAAGGTGTACAGTAAACCGGAAGTGAAGCATGAGAATCTAAAACTGGACTCGCAGGAGGGGTCCAGATCGTAGAAAGTGAGAGTGTCAGTCCTCCTGTACTTAAGTCGGCATTGTGCCTTTTGTATTAAATTCGGATGCTATTTCCGTGCTTCAATCGTCAATAAGACGATGCAAGGTGTACAGTAAACCGGAAGTGAAGCATCAGAATCTAAAACTGGACTCGCAGGAGGGGTCCAGATCGTAGAAAGTGAGAGTGTCAGTCCTCCTGTACTTAAGTCGGCATTGTGCCTTTTGTATTAAATTCGGATGCAATTTCCGTGCTTCAATCGTCAATAAGACGATGGAAGGTGTACAGTAAACCGGAAGTGAAGCATCAGAATCTAAAACTGGACTCGCAGGAGGGGTCCTGATCGTAGAAAGTGAGAGTGTCAGACCTCCTGTACTTAAGTCGGCATTGTGCCTTTTGTATTAAATTCGGATGCAATTTCCGTGCTTCAATCGTCAATAAGACGATGCAAGGTGTACAGTAAGCCGGAAGTGAAGCATCAGAATCTAAAACTGGACTCGCAGGAGGGGTCCAGATCGTAGAAAGTGAGAGTGTCAGTCCTCCTGTACTTAAGTCGGCATTGTGCCTTTTGTATTAAATTCGGATGCAATTTCCGTGCTTCAATCGTCAATAAGACGATGCAAGGTGTACAGTAAACCGGAAGTGAAGCATCAGAATCTAAAAGTGGACTCGAGGGAGGGGTCCAGATCGTAGAAAGTGAGAGTGTCAGTCCTCCTGTATTTAAGTCGGCATTGTGCCTTTTGTATTAAATTCGGATGCAATTTCCGTGCTTCAATCGTCAATAAGACGATGCAAGGTGTACAGAAAACCGGAAGTGAAGCATCAGAATCTAAAACTGGACTCGCAGGAGGGGTCCAGATCGTAGAAAGTGAGAGTGTCAGTCCTCCTGTACTTAAGTCGGCATTGTGCCTTTTGTATTAAATTCGGATGCAATTTCCGTGCTTCAATCGTCAATAAGACGATGCAAGGTGTACAGTAAACCGGAAGTGAAGCATCAGAATCTAAAACTGGACTCGCAGGAGGGGTCCAGATCGTAGAAAGTGAGAGTGTCAGTCCTCCTGTACTTAAGTCGGCATTGTGCCTTTTGTATTAAATTCGGATGCAATTTCCGTGCTTAAATCGTCAATAATACGATGCAAGGTGTACAGTAAACCGGAAGTGAGGCATCAGAATCTAAAACTGGACTCGCAGGAGGGGTCCAGATCGTAGAAAGTGAGAGTGTCAGTCCTCCTGTACTTAAGTCGGCATTGTGCCATTTGTATTAAATTCGGATGCAATTTCCGTGCTTCAATCGTCAATAAGACGATGCAAGGTGTACAGTAAACCGGAAGTGAAGCATCAGAATCTAAAACTGGACTCGCAGGAGGGGTCCAGATCGTAGAAAGTGAGAGTGTCAGTCCTCCTGTACTTAAGTCGGCATTGTGCCTTTTGTATTAAATTCGGATGCAATTTCCGTGCTTCAATCGTCAATAAGACGATGCAAGGTGTACAGTAAACCGGAAGTGAAGCATCAGAATCTAAAACTGGACTCGCAGGAGGGGTCCAGATCGTAGAAAGTGAGAGTGTCAGTCCTCCTGTACTTAAGTCGGCATTGTCCCTTTTGTATTAAATTCGGATGCAATTTCCGTGCTTCCATCGTCAATAAGACGATGCAAGGTGTACAGTAAACCGGAAGTGAAGCATCAGAATCTAAATCTGGACTCGCAGGAGGTGTCCAGATCGTAGAAAGTGAGAGTGTCAGTCCTCCTGTACTTAAGTCGGCATTGTGCCTTCTGTATTAAATTCGGATGCAATTTCCGTGCTTCAATCGTCAATAACACGATGCAAGGTGTACAGTAAACCGGAAGTGAAGCATCAGAATCTAAAACTGGACTCGCAGGAGGGGTCCAGATCGTAGAAAGTGAGAGTGTCAGTCCTCCTGTACTTAAGTCGGCATTGTGCCTTTTGTATTAAATTCGGATGCAATTTCCGTGCTTCAATCGTCAATAAGACGATGCAAGGTGTACAGTAAACCGGAAGTGAAGCATCAGAATCTAAAACAGGACTCGCAGGAGGGGTCCAGATCGTAGAAAGTGAGAGTGTCAGTCCTCCTGTACTTAAGTCGGCATTGTGCCTTTTGTATTACATTCGGATGCAATTTCCGTGCTTCAATCGTCAATAAGACGATGCAAGGTGTACAGTAAACCGGAAGTGAAGCATCAGAATCTAAAACTGGACTCGCAGGAGGGGTCCAGATCGTAGAAAGTGAGAGTGTCAGTCCTCCTGTACTTAAGTCGGCATTGTGCCTTTTGTATTAAATTCGGATGCAATTTCCGTGCTTCAATCGTCAATAAGACGATGCAAGGTGTACAGTAAACCGGAAGTGAAGCATCAGAATCTAAAACTGGACTCGCAGGAGGGGTCCAGATCGTAGAAAGTGAGAGTGTCAGTCCTCCTGTACTTAAGTCGGCATTGTGCCTTTTGTATTAAATTCGGATGCAATTTCCGTGCTTCAATCGTCAATAAGACAATGCAAGGTGTACAGTAAACCGGAAGTGAAGCATCAGAATCTAAAACTGGACTCGCAGGAGGGGTCCAGATCGTAGAAAGTGAGAGTGTCAGTCCTCCTGTACTTAAGTCGGCATTGTGCCTTTTGTATTAAATTCGGATGCAATTTCCGTGCTTCAATCGTCAGTAAGACGATGCAAGGTGTACAGTAAACCGGAAGTGAAGCATCAGAATCTAAAACTGGACTCGCAGGAGGGGTCCAGATCGTAGAAAGTGAGAGTGTCAGGCCTCCTGTACTTAAGTCGGCATTGTGCCTTTTGTATTAAATTCGGATGCAATTTCCGTGCTTCAATCGTCAATAAGACGATGCAAGGTGTACAGTAAACCGGAAGTGAAGCATCAGAATCTAAAACTGGACTCGCAGGAGGGGTCCAGATCGTAGAAAGTGAGAGTGTCAGTCCTCCTGTACTTAAGTCGGCATTGTGCCTTTTGTATTAAATTCGGATGCAATTTCCGTGCTTCAATCGTCAATAATATGATGCATGGTGTACAGTAAACCGGAAGTGAAGCATCAGAATCTAAAACTGGACTCGCAGGAGGGGTCCAGATCGCAGAAAGTGAGAGTGTCAGTCCTCCTGTACTTAAGTCGGCATTGTGCCATTTGTATTAAATTCGGATGCAATTTCCGTGCTTCAATCGTCAATAAGACGATGCAAGGTGTACAGTAAACCGGAAGTGAAGCATCAGAATCTAAAACTGGACTCGCAGGAGGGGTCCAGATCGTAGAAAGTGAGAGTGTCAGTCCTCCTGTACTTAAGTCGACATTGTGCCTTTTGTATTAAATTCGGATGCAATTTCCGTGCTTCAATCGTCAATAAGACGATGCAAGGTGTACAGTAAACCGGAAGTGAAGCATCAGAATCTAAAACTGGACTCGCAGGAGGGGTCCAGATCGTAGAAAGTGAGAGTGTCAGTCCTCCTGTACTTAAGTCGGCCTTGTGCCTTTTGTATTAAATTCGGATGCAATTTCCGTGCTTCAATCGTCAATAAGACGATGCAAGGTGTACAGTAAACCGGAAGTGAAGCATCAGAATCTAAAACTGGACTCGCAGGAGGGGTCCAGATCGTAGAAAGTGAGAGTGTCAGTCCTCCTGTACTTAAGTCGGCATTGTGCCTTTTGTATTAAATTCGGATGCAATTTCTGTGCTTCAATCATCAATAAGACGATGCAAGGTGTACAGTAAACCGGAAGTGAAGCATGAGAATCGAAAACTGGACTCGCAGGAGGGGTCCAGATCGTAGAAAGTGAGAGTGTCAGTCCTCCTCTACTTAAGTCGGCATTGTGCCTTTTGTATTAAATTCGGATGCTATTTCCGTGCTTCAATCGTCTATAAGACGATGCAAGGTGTACAGTAAACCGGAAGTGAAGCATCAGAATCTAAAACTGGACTCGCAGGAGGGGTCCAGATCGTAGAAAGTGAGAGTGTCAGTCCTCCTGTACTTAAGTCGGCATTGTGCCTTTTGTATTACATTCGGATCCAATTTCCGTGCTTCAATCGTCTATAAGACGATGCAAGGTGTACAGTAAACCGGAAGTGAAGCATCAGAATCTTAAACTGGACTCGCAGGAGGGGTCCAGATCGTAGAAAGTGAGAGTGTCAGTCCTCCTGTACTTAAGTCGGCTTTGTGCCTTTTGTATTAAATTCGGATGCAATTTCCGTGCTTCAATCGTCAATAAGACGATGCAAGGCGTACAGTAAACCGGAAGTGAAGCATCAGAATCTAAAACTGGACTCGCAGGAGGGGTCCAGATCGTAGAAAGTGAGAGTGTCAGTCCTCCTGTACTTAAGTCGGCATTGTGCCTTTTGTATTAAATTCGGGTGCAATTTCCGTGCTTCAATCGTCAATAAGACGATGGAAGGTGTACAGTAAACCGGAAGTGAAGCATCAGAATCTAAAACTGGACTCGCAGGAGGGGTCCTGATCGTAGAAAGTGAGAGTGTCAGTCCTCCTGTACTTAAGTCGGCATTGTGCCTTTTGTATTAAATTCGGATGCAATTTCCGTGCTTCAATCGTCAATAAGACGATGCAAGGTGTACAGTAAGCCGGAAGTGAAGCATCAGAATCTAAAACTGGACTCGCAGGAGGGGTCCAGATCGTAGAAAGTGAGAGTGTCAGTCCTCCTGTACTTAAGTCGGCATTGTGCCTTTTGTATTAAATTCGGATGCAATTTCCGTGCTTCAATCGTCAATAAGACGATGCAAGGTGTACAGTAAACCGGAAGTGAAGCTTCAGAATCTAAAAGTGGACTCGAAGGAGGGGTCCAGATCGTAGAAAGTGAGAGTGTCAGTCCTCCTGTACTTAAGTCGGCATTGTGCCTTTTGTATTAAATTCGGATGCAATTTCCGTGCTTCAATCGTCAATAAGACGATGCAAGGTGTACAGAAAACCGGAAGTGAAGCATCAGAATCTAAAACTGGACTCGCAGGAGGGGTCCAGATCGTAGAAAGTGAGAGTGTCAGTCCTCCTGTACTTAAGTCGGCATTGTGCCTTTTGTATTAAATTCGGATGCAATTTCCGTGCTTCAATCGTCAATAATACGATGCAAGGTGTACAGTAAACCGGAAGTGAAGCATCAGAATCTAAAACTGGACTCGCAGGAGGGGTCCAGATCGTAGAAAGTGAGAGTGTCAGTCCTCCTGTACTTAAGTCGGCATTGTGCCATTTGTATTAAATTCGGATGCAATTTCCGTGCTTCAATCGTCAATAAGACGATGCAAGGTGTACAGTAAACCGGAAGTGAAGCATCAGAATCTAAAACTGGACTCGCAGGAGGGGTCCAGATCGTAGAAAGTGAGAGTGTCAGTCCTCCTGTACTTAAGTCGGCATTGTGCCTTTTGTATTAAATTCGGATGCAATTTCCGTGCTTCAATCGTCAATAAGACGATGCAAGGTGTACAGTAAACCGGAAGTGAAGCATCAGAATCTAAAATTGGACTCGCAGGAGGGGTCCAGATCGTAGAAAGTGAGAGTGTCAGTCCTCCTGTACTTAAGTCGGCATTGTCCCTTTTGTATTAAATTCGGATGCAATTTCCGTGCTTCCATCGTCAATAAGACGATGCAAGGTGTACAGTAAACCGGAAGTGAAGCATCAGAATCTAAATCTGGACTCGCAGGAGGGGTCCAGATCGTAGAAAGTGAGAGTGTCAGTCCTCCTGTACTTAAGTCGGCATTGTGCCTTTTGTATTAAATTCGGATGCAATTTCCGTGCTTCAATCGTCAATAACACGATGCATGGTGTACAGTAAACCGGAAGTGAAGCATCAGAATCTAAAACTGGACTCGCAGGAGGGGTCCAGATCGTAGAAAGTGAGAGTGTCAGTCCTCCTGTACTTAAGTCGGCATTGTGCCTTTTGTATTAAATTCGGATGCAATTTCCGTGCTTCAATCGTCAATAAGACGATGCAAGGTGTACAGTAAACCGGAAGTGAAGCATCAGAATCTAAAACAGGACTCGCAGGAGGGGTCCAGATCGTAGAAAGTGAGAGTGTCAGTCCTCCTGTACTTAAGTCGGCATTGTGCCTTTTGTATTACATTCGGATGCAATTTCCGTGCTTCAATCGTCAATAAGACGATGCAAGGTGTACAGTAAACCGGAAGTGAAGCATCAGAATCTAAAACTGGACTCGCAGGAGGGGTCCAGATCGTAGAAAGTGAGAGTGTCAGTCCTCCTGTACTTAAGTCGGCATTGTGCCTTTTGTATTAAATTCGGATGCAATTTCCGTGCTTTAATCGTCAATAAGACGATGCAAGGTGTACAGTAAACCGGAAGTGAAGCATCAGAATCTAAAACTGGACTCGCAGGAGGGGTCCAGATCGTAGAAAGTGAGAGTGTCAGTCCTCCTGTACTTAAGTCGGCATTGTGCCTTTTGTATTAAATTCGGATGCAATTTCCGTGCTTCAATCGTCAATAAGACAATGCAAGGTGTACAGTAAACCGGAAGTGAAGCATCAGAATCTAAAACTGGACTCGCAGGAGGGGTCCAGATCGTAGAAAGTGAGAGTGTCAGTCCTCCTGTACTTAAGTCGGCATTGTGCCTTTTGTATTAAATTCGGATGCAATTTCCGTGCTTCAATCGTCAGTAAGACGATGCAAGGTGTACAGTAAACCGGAAGTGAAGCATCAGAATCTAAAACTGGACTCGCAGGAGGGGTCCAGATCGTAGAAAGTGAGAGTGTCAGGCCTCATGTACTTAAGTCGGCATTGTGCCTTTTGTATTAAATTCGGATGCAATTTCCGTGCTTCAATCGTCAATAAGACGATGCAAGGTGTACAGTAAACCGGAAGTGAAGCATCAGAATCTAAAACTGGACTCGCAGGAGGGGTCCAGATCGTAGAAAGTGAGAGTGTCAGTCCTCCTGTACTTAAGTCGGCATTGTGCCTTTTGTATTAAATTCGGATGCAATTTCCGTGCTTCAATCGTCAATAATATGATGCAAGGTGTACAGTAAACCGGAAGTGAAGCATCAGAATCTAAAACTGGACTCGCAGGAGGGGTCCAGATCGCAGAAAGTGAGAGTGTCAGTCCTCCTGTACTTAAGTCAGCATTGTGCCATTTGTATTAAATTCGGATGCAATTTCCGTGCTTCAATCGTCAATAAGACGATGCAAGGTGTACAGTAAACCGGAAGTGAAGCATCAGAATCTAAAACTGGACTCGCAGGAGGGGTCCAGATCGTAGAAAGTGAGAGTGTCAGTCCTCCTGTACTTAAGTCGGCATTGTGCCTTTTGTATTAAATTCGGATGCAATTTCCGTGCTTCAATCGTCAATAAGACGATGCAAGGTGTACAGTAAACCGGAAGTGAAGCATCAGAATCTAAAACAGGACTCGCAGGAGGGGTCCAGATCGTAGAAAGTGAGAGTGTCAGTCCTCCTGTACTTAAGTCGGCATTGTGCCTTTTGTATTACATTCGGATGCAATTTCCGTGCTTCAATCGTCAATAAGACGATGCAAGGTGTACAGTAAACCGGAAGCGAAGCATCAGAATCTAAAACTGGACTCGCAGGAGGGGTCCAGATCGTAGAAAGTGAGAGTGTCAGTCCTCCTGTACTTAAGTCGGCATTGTGCCTTTTGTATTAAATTCGGATGCAATTTCCGTGCTTCAATCGTCAATAAGACGATGCAAGGTGTACAGTAAACCGGAAGTGAAGCATCAGAATCTAAAACTGGACTCGCAGGAGGGGTCCAGATCGTAGAAAGTGAGAGTGTCAGTCCTCCTGTACTTAAGTCGGCATTGTGCCTTTTGTATTAAATTCGGATGCAATTTCCGTGCTTCAATCGTCAATAAGACAATGCAAGGTGTACAGTAAACCGGAAGTGAAGCATCAGAATCTAAAACTGGACTCGCAGGAGGGATCCAGATCGTAGAAAGTGAGAGTGTCAGTCCTCCTGTACTTAAGTCGGCATTGTGCCTTTTGTATTAAATTCGGATGCAATTTCCGTGCTTCAATCGTCAGTAAGACGATGCAAGGTGTACAGTAAACCGGAAGTGAAGCATCAGAATCTAAAACTGGACTCGCAGGAGGGGTCCAGATCGTAGAAAGTGAGAGTGTCAGGCCTCCTGTACTTGAGTCGGCATTGTGCCTTTTGTATTAAATTCGGATGCAATTTCCGTGCTTCAATCGTCAATAAGACGATGCAAGGTGTACAGTAAACCGGAAGTGAAGCATCAGAATCTAAAACTGGACTCGCAGGAGGGGTCCAGATCGTAGAAAGTGAGAGTGTCAGTCCTCCTGTACTTAAGTCGGCATTGTGCCTATTGTATTAAATTCGGATGCAATTTCCGTGCTTCAATCGTCAATAAGACGATGCAAGGTGTACAGTAAACCGGAAGTGAAGCATCAGAATCTAAAACTGGACTCGCAGGAGGGGTCCAGATCGTAGAAAGTGAGAGTGTCAGTCCTCCTGTACTTAAGTCGGCATTGTGCCTTTTGTATTAAATTCGGATGCAATTTCCGTGCTTCAATCGTCAATAAGACGATGCAAGGTGTACAGTAAACTGGAAGTGAAGCATCAGAATCCTAAACTGGACTCGCAGGAGGGGTCCAGATCGTAGAAAGTGAGAGTGTCAGTCCTCCTGTACTTAAGTCGGCATTGTGCCTTTTGTATTAAGTACAAGAAGACTGACTCTTCTTACTGACTATGTTTTGAACCATTCCTGTGACACTAGTTATAGATTCTGATGCTTCACTTCAGGATTACTGTATCCCTCTGACCTTCTTATTGACGATGAAACACTGAAATTGCATCGGAATTAAATAGAAAAGGCACAATGCCGTCGTAAGTACAAGAAGACCGACACTTCTTACTGACTATGTTTTGAACCATTCCTGTGACACTAGTTATAGATTCCGATGTTTGGCTTCAGTTTTACTGTATCCCTTGGACCTTCTTATTGACGATGAAACCCAGAAATTGCATCGGAATTAAATACAAAAGACACAATGCCGACTTAAGTACAAGAAAACTGACTCTTCATACTGACTATGTTTTGAACCATTCCTGTGACACTAGTTATAGATTCCGATGCTTCAGTTCAGGTTTACTGTATCCCTTGGACCTTCTTATTGACAATGAAGCCCAGAAATTGCATCGGAATTAAATACAAAAGCACAATGCCGACTTAAGTACAAGAGACTGACTCTTCTTACTGACTATGTTTTGAACCATTCCTGTGACACTAGATATAGATTCCGATGCTTCACTAAAGGTTTACTGTATCCCTTGGACCTTCCTATTGACGATGAAACACAGAAATTGCAACGGAATTAAATACAAAAGGCACAATGCCGACTTAAGTAAAGAGACTGACTCTTCTTACTGACTATGTTTTGAACCATTCCTGTGACACTAGTTATAGATTCCGATGCTTCACGTCAGGTTTACTGTATCCCTTGAACGTTCTTATTGACGATGAAACACAGAAATTGCATCGGAATTAAATACAAAATGCACAATGCCGACTTAAGTACATGAAGAACGACACTTCTTACTGTCTATGTATTGAACCATTCCTGTGACACTAGTTATAGATTCCGATGCTTCACTTCAGGTTTACTGTATCCCTTGGACCTTCGTATTTACAATGAAACACAGATATTTCATCGTAATTAAATACAAAAGGCACAATGCCGTCTTAAGTACATGAAGACCGACACTTCTTACTGACTATGTTTTGAACCATTCCTGTGACACTAGTTATAGATTCCGAAGCTTCACTTCAGGTTTACTGTATCCCTTGGACCTTCTTATTGACGATGAAACACAGAAATTGCATCGGAATTAAATACAAAAGGCACAATGCCTACTTAAGTACAAGAAGACTGACTCTTCCTACTGTCTAAGTAGTGAACCATTCCTGTGACACTAGTTACAGATTCCGATGCTTCACTTCCGGTTTACTGTATCCCTTGGACCTTCGTATTGACGATGAAACACAGAAATTGCATCGGAATTAAATACAAAAGGCACAATGCCGACTTAAGTACATGCAGACCGACACTTCTTACTGACTATGATTTGAACCATTCCTGTGACACTAGTTATAGATTCCGATGCTTCACTTCAGATTTACTGTATCCCTTGGACCTTCTTATTGACGATGAATCCCAGAAATTGCATCGGAATTAAATACAAAAGCACAATGCCGACTTAAGTACAAGAGACTGACTCTTCTTACTGACTATGTTTTGAACCATTCCTGTGACACTAGTTATAGATTCCGATGCTTCACTTCAGGTTTACTGCATCCCTCTGACCTTCTTGTTGACGATGAAACACAGATATTGCATCGGAATTTAATACAAAAGGCACAATGACTACTTAAGTACAAGAAGACTGACTCTTCTTACTGACTATGTTTTGAACCATTCCTGTGACACTAGGTATAGATTCTGATGCTTCACTTCAGGATTACTGTATCCCTCTGACCTTCTTATTGACGATGAAACACTGAAATTGCATCGGAATTAAATAGAAAAGGCACAATGCCGTCGTAAGTACAAGAAGACTGACTCTTCTTACAGCCGATGTTTTTAACCATTCCTGTGACACTAGTTATAGATTCCGATGTTTGGCTTCAGTTTTACTGTATCCCTTGGACCTTCGTATTGACGATGAAACACAGAAATTGCATCGGAATTAAATACAAAAGGCACAATGCCGACTTAAGTACAAGGGACTGACTCTTCTTACTGACTCTGTTTTGAACCATTCCTGTGACACTAGTTATACATTCCGATGCTTCACTTCTGGTTTACTGTATCCCTTGGACGTTCTTATTAACGATGAAACAAAGAATTTGCATCGGAATTAAATACAAAAGGCACAATGCCGACTTAAGTATTAGAAGACTGAGTCTTCCTACTGTCTAAGTTTTGAACCATTCCTGTGACACTAGTTATAGATTCCGATGCTTCACTTCAGGTTTACTGTATCCCTTGGACCTTCGTATTGACGATGAAACACAGAAATTGCATCGGAATTAAATACAAAAGGCACAATACCGACTTAACTACATGAAGACCGAAACCTCTTACTGACTATGTTTTGAACCATTCCTGTGACACTAGTTATAGATTCCGATGCTTCACTTCAGGTTTACTGTATCCCTTGGACCTTCTTATTGACGATGAAACCCAGACATTGCATCGGAATTAAATACAAAAGGCACAATGCCGACTTAAGTACAAGAAAACTGACACTTCATACTGACTATGTTTTGAACCATTCCTGTGACACTAGTTATAGATTCCGATGCTTCAGTTCAGGTTTACTGTATCCCTTGGACCTTCTTATTGACAATGAAGCCCAGAAATTGCATCGGAATTAAATACAAAAGCACAATGCCGACTTAAGTACAAGAGACTGACTCTTCTTACTGCCTATGTGTTGAACCATTTCTGTGACACTAGATATAGATTCCGATGCTTCACTCCAGGTTTACTGTATACCTTGGACCTTCTTATTGACGATGAAACACAGAAATTGCATCGGAATTAAATACAAAAGGCACAATGCCGACTTAAGTAAAGAGACTGACTCTTCTTACTGACTATGTATTGAACCATTCCTGTGACACTAGTTATAGATTCCGATGCTTCACTTCACGTTTACTGTATCCCTTGGACCTTCTTATTGACGATGAAACACAGAAATTGAATCGGAATTAAATACAAAAGCACAATGCCGACTTAAGTACAAAAGACTGACTCTTCTTACTGCCTATGTGTTGAACCATTTCTGTGACACTAGATATAGATTCCGATGCTTCACTCCAGGTTTACTGTATCCCTTGGACCTTCTTATTGACGATGAAACACAGAAATTGCATCGGAATTAAATACAAAAGGCACAATGCCGACTTAAGTAAAGAGACTGACTCTTCTTACTGACTATGTTTTGAACCATTCCTGTGACACTAGTTATAGATTCCGATGCATCACGTCAGGTTTACTGTATCCCTTGAACGTTCTTATTGACGATGAAACACAGAAATCGCATCGGAATTAAATACAAAATGCACAATGCCGACTTAAGTACATGAAGAACGACACTTCTTACTGTCTATGTATTGAACCATTCCTGTGACACTAGTTATAGATTCCGATGCTTCACTTCAGGTTTACTGTATCCCTTGGACCTTCGTATTTACAATGAAACACAGAAATTTCATTGTAATTAAATACAAAATGCACAATGCCGTCTTAAGTACATGAAGACCGACACTTCTTACTGACTATGTTTTGAACCATTCCTGTGACACTAGTTATAGATTCCGAAGCTTCACTTCAGGTTTACTGTATCCCTTGGACCTTCTTATTGACGATGAAACACAGAAATTGCATCGGAATTAAATACAAAAGGCACAATGCCTACTTAAGTACAAGAAGACTGACTCTTCCTACTGTCTAAGTAGTGAACCATTCCTGTGACATTAGTTACAGATTCCGATGCTTCACTTCCGGTTTACTGTATCCCTTGGACCTTCGTATTGACGATGAAACACAGAAATTGCATCGGAATTAAATACAAAAGGCACAATGCCGACATAAGTACATGCAGACCGACACTTCTTACTGACTATGATTTGAACCATTCCTGTGACACTAGTTACAGATTCCGATGCTTCACTTCAGATTTACTGTATCCCTTGGACCTTCTTATTGACGATGAATCCCAGAAATTGCATCGGAATTAAATACAAAAGCACAATGCCGACTTAAGTACAAGAGACTGACTCATCTTACTGACTATGTTTTGAACCATTCCTGTGACACTAGTTATAGATTCCGATGCTTCACTTCAGGTTTACTGCATCCCTCTGACCTTCTTGTTGACGATGAAACACAGATATTGCATCGGAATTTAATACAAAAGGCACAATGCCTACTTAAGTACAAGAAGACTGACTCTTCTTACTGACTATGTTTTGACCATTCCTGTGACACTAGTTATAGATTCTGATGCTTCACTTCAGGATTACTGTATCCCTCTGACCTTCTTATTGACGATGAAACACTGAAATTGCATCGGAATTAAATAGAAAAGGCACAATGCCGTCGTAAGTACAAGAAGACTGACTCTTCTTACAGCCTATGTTTTTAACCATTCCTGTGACACTAGTTATAGATTCCGATGTTTGGCTTCAGTTTTACTGTATCCCTGGGACCTTCGTATTGACGATGAAACACAGAAATTGCATCGGAATTAAATACAAAAGGCACAATGCCGACTTAAGTACAAGGGACTGACTCTTCTTACTGACTATGTTTTGAACCATTCCTGTGACACTAGTTATACATTCCGATGCTTCATTTCTGGTTTACTGTATCCCTTGGACGTTCTTATTGACGATGAAACACAGAAATTGAATCGGAATTAAATACAAAAGCACAATGCCGACTTAAGTACAAAAGACTGACTCTTCTTACTGCCTATGTGTTGAACCATTTCTGTGACACTAGATATAGATTCCGATGCTTCACTCCAGGTTTACTGTATCCCTTGGACCTTCTTATTGACGAAGAAACACAGAAATTGCATCGGAATTAAATACAAAAGGCACAATGCCGACTTAAGTAAAGAGACTGACTCTTCTTACTGACTATGTTTTGAACCATTCCTGTGACACTAGTTATAGATTCCGATGCATCACGTCAGGTTTACTGTATCCCTTGAACGTTCTTATTGACGATGAAACACAGAAATCGCATCGGAATTAAATACCAAATGCAACATGCCGACTTATGTACATGAAGAACGACACTTCTTACTGTCTATGTATTGAACCATTCCTGTGACACTAGTTATAGATTCCGATGCTTCACTTCAGGTTTACTGTATCCCTTGGACCTTCGTATCTACAATGAAACACAGAAATTTCATTGTAATTAAATACAAAATGCACAATGCCGTCTTAAGTACATGAAGACCGACACTTCTTACTGACTATGTTTTGAACCATTCCTGTGACACTAGTTATAGATTCCGAAGCTTCACTTCAGGTTTACTGTATCCCTTGGACCTTCTTATTGACGATGAAACACAGAAATTGCATCGGAATTAAATACAAAAGGCACAATGCCTACTTAAGTACAAGAAGACTGACTCTTCCTACTGTCTAAGTAGTGAACCATTCCTGTGACATTAGTTACAGATTCCGATGCTTCACTTCCGGTTTACTGTATCCCTTGGACCTTCGTATTGACGATGAAACACAGAAATTGCATCGGAATTAAATACAAAAGGCACAATGCCGACATAAGTACATGCAGACCGACACTTCTTACTGACTATGATTTGAACCATTCCTGTGACACTAGTTACAGATTCCGATGCTTCACTTCAGATTTACTGTATCCCTTGGACCTTCTTATTGACGATGAATCCCAGAAATTGCATCGGAATTAAATACAAAAGCACAATGCCGACTTAAGTACAAGAGACTGACTCATCTTACTGACTATGTTTTGAACCATTCCTGTGACACTAGTTATAGATTCCGATGCTTCACTTCAGGTTTACTGCATCCCTCTGACCTTCTTGTTGACGATGAAACACAGATATTGCATCGGAATTTAATACAAAAGGCACAATGCCTACTTAAGTACAAGAAGACTGACTCTTCTTACTGACTATGTTTTGACCATTCCTGTGACACTAGTTATAGATTCTGATGCTTCACTTCAGGATTACTGTATCCCTCTGACCTTCTTATTGACGATGAAACACTGAAATTGCATCGGAATTAAATAGAAAAGGCACAATGCCGTCGTAAGTACAAGAAGACTGACTCTTCTTACAGCCTATGTTTTTAACCATTCCTGTGACACTAGTTATAGATTCCGATGTTTGGCTTCAGTTTTACTGTATCCCTGGGACCTTCGTATTGACGATGAAACACAGAAATTGCATCGGAATTAAATACAAAAGGCACAATGCCGACTTAAGTACAAGGGACTGACTCTTCTTACTGACTATGTTTTGAACCATTCCTGTGACACTAGTTATACATTCCGATGCTTCACTTCTGGTTTACTGTATCCCTTGGACGTTCTTATTAACGACGAAACAAAGAATTTGCATCGGAATTAAATACAAAAGGCACAATGCCGACTTAAGTATAAGAAGACTGAGTCTTCCTACTGTCTAAGTTTTGAACCATTCCTGTGACACTAGTTATAGATTCCGATGCTTCACTTCAGGTTTACTGTATCCCTTGGACCTTCGTATTGACGATGAAACACAGAAATTGCATCGGAATTAAATACAAAGGGCACAATACCGACTTAACTACATGTAGACCGACACTTCTTACTGACTATGCTTTGAACCATTCCTGTGACACTAGTTATAGATTCCGATGCTTCACTTCAGGTTTACTGTATCCCTTGGACCTTCTAATTGACGATGAAACCCAGAAATTGCATCGGAATTAAATACAAAAGGCACAATGCCGACTTAAGTACAAGAAAACTGACACTTCATACTGACTATGTTTTGAGCCATTCCTGTGACACTAGTTATAGATTCCGATGCTTCAGTTCAGGTTTACTGTATCCCTTGGACCTTCTTATTGACAATGAAGCCCAGAAATTGCATCGGAATTAAATACAAAAGCACAATGCCGACTTAAGTACAAGAGACTGACTCTTCTTTCTGACTATGTTTTGAACCATTTCTGTGACACTAGTTATAGATTCCGATGCTTCACTCCAGGTTTACTGTATCCCTTGGACCTTCTTATTGACGATGAAACACAGAAATTGAATCGGAATTATATACAAAAGGCACAATGCCGACTTAAGTAAAGAGACTGACTCTTCTTACTGACTATGTATTGAACCATTCCTGTGACACTAGTTATAGATTCCGATGCTTCACTTCAGGTTTACTGTATCTCTTGAACGTTCTTATTGACGATGAAACACAGAAATAGCATCGGAATTACATACAAAATGCACAATGCCGACTTAAGTACATGAAGAACGACACTTCTTACTGTCTATGTATTGAACCATTCCTGTGACACTAGTTATAGATTCCGATGCTTCACTTTACGTTTACTGTATCCCTTGGACCTTCGTATTGACGATGGAACACAGAAATTGCATCGTAATTAAATACAAAAGGCACAATGCCGACTTAAGTACATGAAGACCGACACTTCTTACTGACTATGTTTTGAACCATTCCTGTGACACTAGTAATAGATTCCGATGCTGCACTTCGGGTTTACTGTATCCCTTGGACCTTCGTATTTACGATGAAACACAGAAATTTCATCGTAATTAAATACAAAAGCACAATGCCGACTTAAGTACATGAAGACCGACACTTCTTACTGACTATGATTTGAACCATTCCTGTGACACTAGTTATAGATTCCGATGCTGCACTTCAGGTTTACTGTATCCTTTGGACCTTCTTATTGACGATGAAACACAGAAATTGCATCGGAATTAAATACAAAAGGCACAATGCCGACTTAAGTACAAAAAGACTGACTCTTCTTACTGACTATGTTTTGAACCATTCCTGTGACACTAGTTATAGATTCCGATGCTTCACTTCAGGTTTACTGTATCTCTTGGACCTTCTTATTGACGGTGAAACACAGAAATTGCATCGGAATTAAATACAAATGGCACAATGCCGACTTAAGTACAAGATGACTGACTCTTCCTACTGTCTGTTTTGAACCATTCCTAGACACTTGTTATAGATTCCGACGCTTCACTTCAGGTTTACTGTATCCCTTGGACCTTCGTATTTACGATGAAACACATTAATTGCATCGTAATTAAATACAAAAGGCACAATGCCGACTTAAGTACATGAAGACCGACACTTCTTACTGACTACGTTTTGAACCATTCCTGAGAAACTAGTTATAGATTCCGATGCTTCACTTCAGGTTTACTGCTTCCCTTGGACCTTCTTTTTGGCGATGATACACAGAAATTGCATCGGAATTAAATACAAATGGCACAATGCCTACTTAAGTACAAAAAGACTGACTCCTCTTACTGACTATGTTTTGAACCATTCCTATGACACTAGTTATAGATTCCGATGCTTCACTTCAGGTTTACTGTATCTCTTGGACCTTCTTATTGACGATGAAACACAGAAATTGCATCGGAATTAAATACAAAAGGCACAATGCCGACTTAAGTACAAGATGACTGACTCTTCCTACTGTCTAAGTTTTGAACCATTCCTGTGACACTAGTTATAGATTCCGATGCTTCACTTCAGGTTTACTGTATCCCTTGGACCTTCTTATTGACGATGAAACCCAGAAATTGCATCGGAATTAAATACAAAAGGCACAATGGCGACTTAAGTACAAGAAGACTGACTCTTCTTACTGACTAAGTTTTGAACCATTCCTGAGACACTAGTTATGGATTCCGATGCTTCACTTCAGGTTTACTGTTTCCCTTGGACCTTCTTATTGACGATGAAACCCAGAAATTGCATCGGAATTAAATGCAAAAGGCACAATGCCTCTTAAGTACAAGAAGACTGACTCTTCCTACTGTCTAAGTTGTGAACCATTCCTGTGACACTAGTTACAGATTCCGATGCTTCACTTCCGGTATACTGTATCCCTTGGACCTTCGTATTGACGATGAAACACAGAAATTGCATCGGAATTAAATACAAAAGGCACAATGCCGACATAAGTACATGCAGACCGACACTTCTTACTGACTATGATTTGAACCATTCCTGTGACACTAGTTACAGATTCCGATGCTTCACTTCAGATTTACTGTATCCCTTGGACCTTCTTATTGACGATGAATCCCAGAAATTGCATCGGAATTAAATACAAAAGCACAATGCCGACTTAAGTACAAGAGACTGACTCATCTTACTGACTATGTTTTGAACCATTCCTGTGACACTAGTTATAGATTCCGATGCTTCACTTCAGGTTTACTGCATCCCTCTGACCTTCTTGTTGACGATGAAACACAGATATTGCATCGGAATTTAATACAAAAGGCACAATGCCTACTTAAGTACAAGAAGACTGACTCTTCTTACTGACTATGTTTTGACCATTCCTGTGACACTAGTTATAGATTCTGATGCTTCACTTCAGGATTACTGTATCCCTCTGACCTTCTTATTGACGATGAAACACTGAAATTGCATCGGAATTAAATAGAAAAGGCACAATGCCGTCGTAAGTACAAGAAGACTGACTCTTCTTACAGCCTATGTTTTTAACCATTCCTGTGACACTAGTTATAGATTCCGATGTTTGGCTTCAGTTTTACTGTATCCCTGGGACCTTCGTATTGACGATGAAACACAGAAATTGCATCGGAATTAAATACAAAAGGCACAATGCCGACTTAAGTACAAGGGACTGACTCTTCTTACTGACTATGTTTTGAACCATTCCTGTGACACTAGTTATACATTCCGATGCTTCATTTCTGGTTTACTGTATCCCTTGGACGTTCTTATTGACGATGAAACACAGAAATTGAATCGGAATTAAATACAAAAGCACAATGCCGACTTAAGTACAAAAGACTGACTCTTCTTACTGCCTATGTGTTGAACCATTTCTGTGACACTAGATATAGATTCCGATGCTTCACTCCAGGTTTACTGTATCCCTTGGACCTTCTTATTGACGAAGAAACACAGAAATTGCATCGGAATTAAATACAAAAGGCACAATGCCGACTTAAGTAAAGAGACTGACTCTTCTTACTGACTATGTTTTGAACCATTCCTGTGACACTAGTTATAGATTCCGATGCATCACGTCAGGTTTACTGTATCCCTTGAACGTTCTTATTGACGATGAAACACAGAAATCGCATCGGAATTAAATACCAAATGCAACATGCCGACTTATGTACATGAAGAACGACACTTCTTACTGTCTATGTATTGAACCATTCCTGTGACACTAGTTATAGATTCCGATGCTTCACTTCAGGTTTACTGTATCCCTTGGACCTTCGTATCTACAATGAAACACAGAAATTTCATTGTAATTAAATACAAAATGCACAATGCCGTCTTAAGTACATGAAGACCGACACTTCTTACTGACTATGTTTTGAACCATTCCTGTGACACTAGTTATAGATTCCGAAGCTTCACTTCAGGTTTACTGTATCCCTTGGACCTTCTTATTGACGATGAAACACAGAAATTGCATCGGAATTAAATACAAAAGGCACAATGCCTACTTAAGTACAAGAAGACTGACTCTTCCTACTGTCTAAGTAGTGAACCATTCCTGTGACATTAGTTACAGATTCCGATGCTTCACTTCCGGTTTACTGTATCCCTTGGACCTTCGTATTGACGATGAAACACAGAAATTGCATCGGAATTAAATACAAAAGGCACAATGCCGACATAAGTACATGCAGACCGACACTTCTTACTGACTATGATTTGAACCATTCCTGTGACACTAGTTACAGATTCCGATGCTTCACTTCAGATTTACTGTATCCCTTGGACCTTCTTATTGACGATGAATCCCAGAAATTGCATCGGAATTAAATACAAAAGCACAATGCCGACTTAAGTACAAGAGACTGACTCATCTTACTGACTATGTTTTGAACCATTCCTGTGACACTAGTTATAGATTCCGATGCTTCACTTCAGGTTTACTGCATCCCTCTGACCTTCTTGTTGACGATGAAACACAGATATTGCATCGGAATTTAATACAAAAGGCACAATGCCTACTTAAGTACAAGAAGACTGACTCTTCTTACTGACTATGTTTTGACCATTCCTGTGACACTAGTTATAGATTCTGATGCTTCACTTCAGGATTACTGTATCCCTCTGACCTTCTTATTGACGATGAAACACTGAAATTGCATCGGAATTAAATAGAAAAGGCACAATGCCGTCGTAAGTACAAGAAGACTGACTCTTCTTACAGCCTATGTTTTTAACCATTCCTGTGACACTAGTTATAGATTCCGATGTTTGGCTTCAGTTTTACTGTATCCCTGGGACCTTCGTATTGACGATGAAACACAGAAATTGCATCGGAATTAAATACAAAAGGCACAATGCCGACTTAAGTACAAGGGACTGACTCTTCTTACTGACTATGTTTTGAACCATTCCTGTGACACTAGTTATACATTCCGATGCTTCACTTCTGGTTTACTGTATCCCTTGGACGTTCTTATTAACGACGAAACAAAGAATTTGCATCGGAATTAAATACAAAAGGCACAATGCCGACTTAAGTATAAGAAGACTGAGTCTTCCTACTGTCTAAGTTTTGAACCATTCCTGTGACACTAGTTATAGATTCCGATGCTTCACTTCAGGTTTACTGTATCCCTTGGACCTTCGTATTGACGATGAAACACAGAAATTGCATCGGAATTAAATACAAAGGGCACAATACCGACTTAACTACATGTAGACCGACACTTCTTACTGACTATGCTTTGAACCATTCCTGTGACACTAGTTATAGATTCCGATGCTTCACTTCAGGTTTACTGTATCCCTTGGACCTTCTAATTGACGATGAAACCCAGAAATTGCATCGGAATTAAATACAAAAGGCACAATGCCGACTTAAGTACAAGAAAACTGACACTTCATACTGACTATGTTTTGAG
Organism: Schistocerca serialis cubense; assembly: GCF_023864345.2. Taxonomy (NCBI): domain Eukaryota; kingdom Metazoa; phylum Arthropoda; class Insecta; order Orthoptera; family Acrididae; genus Schistocerca; species Schistocerca serialis. The sequence continues at coordinate 19,476,515 of NC_064647.1, read as the reverse complement.
CCATTCCTGTGACACTAGTTATAGATTCCGATGCTTCAGTTCAGGTTTACTGTATCCCTTGGACCTTCTTATTGACAATGAAGCCCAGAAATTGCATCGGAATTAAGTACAAAAGCACAATGCCGACTTGAGTACAAGAGACTGACTCTTCTTTCTGACTATGTTTTGAACCATTTCTGTGACACTAGTTATAGATTCCGATGCTTCACTCCAGGTTTACTGTATCCCTTGGACCTTCTTATTGACGATGAAACACAGAAATTGAATCGGAATTATATACAAAAGGCACAATGCCGACTTAAGTAAAGAGACTGACTCTTCTTACTGACTATGTATTGAACCATTCCTGTGACACTAGTTATAGATTCCGATGCTTCACTTCAGGTTTACTGTATCTCTTGAACGTTCTTATTGACGATGAAACACAGAAATAGCATCGGAATTACATACAAAATGCACAATGCCGACTTAAGTACATGAAGAACGACACTTCTTACTGTCTATGTATTGAACCATTCCTGTGACACTAGTTATAGATTCCGATGCTTCACTTTACGTTTACTGTATCCCTTGGACCTTCGTATTGACGATGGAACACAGAAATTGCATCGTAATTAAATACAAAAGGCACAATGCCGACTTAAGTACATGAAGACCGACACTTCTTACTGACTATGTTTTGAACCATTCCTGTGACACTAGTAATAGATTCCGATGCTGCACTTCGGGTTTACTGTATCCCTTGGACCTTCGTATTTACGATGAAACACAGAAATTTCATCGTAATTAAATACAAAAGCACAATGCCGACTTAAGTACATGAAGACCGACACTTCTTACTGACTATGATTTGAACCATTCCTGTGACACTAGTTATAGATTCCGATGCTGCACTTCAGGTTTACTGTATCCTTTGGACCTTCTTATTGACGATGAAACACAGAAATTGCATCGGAATTAAATACAAAAGGCACAATGCCGACTTAAGTACAAAAAGACTGACTCTTCTTACTGACTATGTTTTGAACCATTCCTGTGACACTAGTTATAGATTCCGATGCTTCACTTCAGGTTTACTGTATCTCTTGGACCTTCTTATTGACGGTGAAACACAGAAATTGCATCGGAATTAAATACAAATGGCACAATGCCGACTTAAGTACAAGATGACTGACTCTTCCTACTGTCTGTTTTGAACCATTCCTAGACACTTGTTATAGATTCCGACGCTTCACTTCAGGTTTACTGTATCCCTTGGACCTTCGTATTTACGATGAAACACATTAATTGCATCGTAATTAAATACAAAAGGCACAATGCCGACTTAAGTACATGAAGACCGACACTTCTTACTGACTACGTTTTGAACCATTCCTGAGAAACTAGTTATAGATTCCGATGCTTCACTTCAGGTTTACTGCTTCCCTTGGACCTTCTTTTTGGCGATGATACACAGAAATTGCATCGGAATTAAATACAAATGGCACAATGCCTACTTAAGTACAAAAAGACTGACTCCTCTTACTGACTATGTTTTGAACCATTCCTATGACACTAGTTATAGATTCCGATGCTTCACTTCAGGTTTACTGTATCTCTTGGACCTTCTTATTGACGATGAAACACAGAAATTGCATCGGAATTAAATACAAAAGGCACAATGCCGACTTAAGTACAAGATGACTGACTCTTCCTACTGTCTAAGTTTTGAACCATTCCTGTGACACTAGTTATAGATTCCGATGCTTCACTTCAGGTTTACTGTATCCCTTGGACCTTCTTATTGACGATGAAACCCAGAAATTGCATCGGAATTAAATACAAAAGGCACAATGGCGACTTAAGTACAAGAAGACTGACTCTTCTTACTGACTAAGTTTTGAACCATTCCTGAGACACTAGTTATGGATTCCGATGCTTCACTTCAGGTTTACTGTTTCCCTTGGACCTTCTTATTGACGATGAAACCCAGAAATTGCATCGGAATTAAATGCAAAAGGCACAATGCCTCTTAAGTACAAGAAGACTGACTCTTCCTACTGTCTAAGTTGTGAACCATTCCTGTGACACTAGTTACAGATTCCGATGCTTCACTTCCGGTATACTGTATCCCTTGGACCTTCGTATTGACGATGAAACACAGAAATTGCATCGGAATTAAATACAAAAGGCACAATGCCGATCTAAGTACATGCAGACCGACACTTCTTACTGACTATAATTTGAACCATTCCTGTGACACTAGTTATAGATTCCGATGCTTCACTTCAGGCTTACTGTATCCCTTGGACCTTCTTATTGACGATGAAACCCAGAAAATGCATCGGAATTAAATACAAAAGCACAATGCCGACTTAAGTACAAGAGACTGACTCATCTTACTGACTATATATTGAACCATTCCTGTGACACTAGTTATAGATTCCGATGCTTCACTTCAGGTTTACTGCATCCCTCTGACCTTCTTGTTGACTATGAAACACAGATAATGCATCGGAATTAAATCCAAAAGGCACAATGCCTACTTAAGTACTAGAAGACTGACTCTTCTTACTGACTATGATTTGAACCATTCCTGTGACACTAGTTATTGATTCTGATGCTTCACTCCAGGTTTACTGTATCCCTTGGACCTTCTTATTGACGATGAAACACAGAAATTGAATCGGAATTATATACAAAAGGCACAATGCCGACTTAAGTAAAGAAACTGACTCTTCTTACTGACTATGTATTGAACCATTCCTGTGACACTAGTTATAGATTCCGATGCTTCACTTCAGGTTTACTGTATCTCTTGAACGTTCTTATTGACGATGAAACACAGAAATAGCATCGGAATTACATACAAAATGCACAATGCCGACTTAAGTACATGAAGAACGACACTTCTTACTGTCTATGTATTGAACCATTCCTGTGACACTAGTTATAGATTCCGATGCTTCACTTCACGTTTACTGTATCCCTTGGACCTTCGTATTGACGATGGAACACAGAAATTGCATCGTAATTAAATACAAAAGGCACAATGCCGACTTAAGTACATGAAGACCGACACTTCTTACTGACTATGTTTTGAACCATTCCTGTGACACTAGTAATAGATTCCGATGCTGCACTTCGGGTTTACTGTATCCCTTGGACCTTCGTATTTACGATGAAACACAGAAATTTCATCGTAATTAAATACAAAAGCACAATGCCGACTTAAGTACATGAAGACCGACACTTCTTACTGACTATGATTTGAACCATTCCTGTGACACTAGTTATAGATTCCGATGCTTCACTTCAGGTTTACTGTATCCTTTGGACCTTCTTATTGACGATGAAACACAGAAATTGCATCGGAATTAAATACAAAAGGCACAATGCCGACTTAAGTACAAAAAGACTGACTCTTCTTACTGACTATGTTTTGAACCATTCCTGTGACACTAGTTATAGATTCCGATGCTTCACTTCAGGTTTACTGTATCTCTTGGACCTTCTTATTGACGGTGAAACACAGAAACTGCATCGGAATTAAATACAAATGGCACAATGCCGACTTAAGTACAAGATGACTGACTCTTCCTACTGTCTGTTTTGAACCATTCCTGTGACACTTGTTATAGATTCCGACGCTTCACTTCAGGTTTACTGTATCCCTTGGACCTTCGTATTTACGATGAAACACATTAATTATATCGTAATTAAATACAAAAGGCACAATGCCGACTTAAGTACATGAAGACCGACACTTCTTACTGACTACGTTTTGAACCATTCCTGAGAAACTAGTTATAGATTCCGATGCTTCACTTCAGGTTTACTGTTTCCCTTGGACCTTCTTTTTGGCGATGATACACAGAAATTGCATCGGAATTAAATACAAAAGGCACAATGCCTACTTAAGTACAAAAAGACTGACTCCTCTTACTGACTATGTTTTGAACCATTCCTATGACACTAGTTATAGATTCCGATGCTTCACTTCAGGTTTACTGTATCTCTTGGACCTTCTTATTGACGATGAAACACAGAAATTGCATCGGAATTAAATACAAAAGGCACAATGCCGACTTAAGTACAAGATGACTGACTCTTCCTACTGTCTAAGTTTTGAACCATTCCTGTGACACTAGTTATAGATTCCGATGCTTCACTTCAGGTTTACTGTATCCCTTGGACCTTCTTATTGACGATGAAACCCAGAAATTGCATCGGAATTAAATACAAAAGGCACAATGGCGACTTAAGTACAAGAAGACTGACCCTTCTTACTGACTAAGTTTTGAACCATTCCTGAGACACTAGTTATAGATTCCGATGCTTCACTTCAGGTTTACTGTTTCATTTGGACCTTCTTATTGACGATGAAACCCAGAAATTGCATCGGAATTAAATGCTAAAGGCACAATGCCTCTTAAGTACAAGAAGACTGACTCTTCCTACTGTCTAAGTTGTGAACCATTCCTGTGACACTAGTTACAGATTCCGATGCTTCACTTCCGGTATACTGTATCCCTTGGACCTTCGTATTGACGATGAAACACAGAAATTGCATCGGAATTAAATACAAAAGGCACAATGCCGACTTAAGTACATGCAGACCGACACTTCTTACTGACTATAATTTGAACCATTCCTGTGACACTAGTTATAGATTCCGATGCTTCACTTCAGGTTTACTGTATCCCTTGGACCTTCTTATTGACGATGAAACCCAGAAAATGCATCGGAATTAAATACAAAAGCACAATGCCGACTTAAGTACAAGAGACTGACTCATCTTACTGACTATATTTTGAACCATTCCTGTGACACTAGTTATAGATTCCGATGTTTCACTTCAGGTTTACTGCAACCCTCTGACCTTCTTGTTGACTATGAAACACAGATATTGCATCGGAATTAAATCCCAAAGGCACAATGCCTACTTAAGTACTAGAAGACTGACTCTTCTTACTGACTATGTTTTGAACCATTCCTGTGACACTAGTTATTGATTCTGATGCTTCACTTCAGGTTTACTGTATCCCTCTGACCTTCTTATTGACGATGAAGCACTGAAATTGCATCGGAATTAAATAGAAAAGGCACAATGATGTCGTAAGTACAAGAAGACTGACTCTTCTTACAGCCTATGTTTTTAACCATGCCTGTGACACTAGTTATAGATTCCGATGTTTGACTTCAGTTTTACTGTATCCCTTGGACCTTCGTATTGACGATGAAACACAGATATTGAATCGGAATTACATACAAAAGGCACAATGCCGACTTAAGTACAAGGGACTGACTCTTCTTACTGACTATGTTTTGAACCATTCCTGTGACACTAGTTATAGATTCCGATGCTTCAATTCAGGATTACTGTATCCCTTGGACGTTCTTATTAACGATGAAACACAGAATTTGCTTCGGAATTAAATCCAAAAGGCACAATGCCGACTTAAGTATAAGAAGACTGAGTCTTCCTACTGTCGAAGTTTTGAACCATTGCTGTGACACTAGTTATAGATTCCGATGCTTCACTTCAGGTTTACTGTATCCCTTGGACCTTCGTATTGACGATGAAACACAGAAATTGCATCGGAATTAAATACAAACGGCACAAAACCGACTTAACTACATGAAGACCATCACTTCTTACTGACTATGTTTTGAACCATTCCTGTGACACTAGTTATAGATTCCGATGCTTCACTTCGGGTTTACTGTATCCCTTGGACCTTTTTATTGACGATGAAACCCAGAAATTGCATCGGAATTAAATACAAAAGTTACAATGCCGACTTAAGTACAAGATAACTGACACTTCATACTGACTATGCTTTGAACCATTCCTGTGACACTAGATATAGATTCCGATGCTTCTCTCCAGGTTTACTGTATCCCTTGGACCTTGTTATTGACGATGAAACACAGAAATTGCATCGGAATTAAATACAAAAGGCACAATGCCGACTTAAGTACAAAAAGACTGACTCTTCTTACTGACTATGTTTTGAACCATTCCTGTGACACTAGTTATAGATTCCGATGCTTCACATCAGGTTTACTGTATCTCTTGGACCTTCTTATTGACGATGAAACACAGAAATTGCATCGGAATTAAATACAAAAGTCACAATGCCTACTTAAGTACAAGATGACTGTCTCTTCCTACTGTCTAAGTTTTGAACCATTCCTGTGACACTCGTTATAGATTCCGACGCTTCACTTCAGTTTTACTGTATCCCTTGGACCTTCGTATTTACGATGAAACACATTAATTGCATCGTAATTAAATACAAAAGGCACAATGCCGACTTAAGTACATGAAGACCGATACTTCTTACTGACTATGTTTTGAACCATTCCTGAGACACTAGTTATAGATTCCGATGCTTCACTTCAGGTTTACTGTTTCCCTTGGACTTTCTTATTGACGATGAAACACAGAAATTGCATCGGAATTAAATACAAAACGCACAATGCCTCTTAAGTACAAGAAGACTGACTCTTCCTACTGTCTAAGTTGTGAACCATTCCTGTGACACTAGTTACAGATTCCGATGCTTCACTTCCGGTTTACTGTATCCCTTGGACCTTCGTATTGACGATGAAACACAGAAATTGCATTGGAATTAAATACAAAAGGCACAATGCCGACTTAAGTACATGCAGACCGACACTTCTTACTGACTATGTTTTGAACCATTCCTGTGACACTAGTTATAGATTCCGATGCTTCACTTCAGGTTTACTGTATACCTTGGACCTTCTTATTGACGATGAAACCCAGAAATTGCATCGGAATTAAATACAAAAGCACAATGCCGACTTAAGTACAAGAGACTGACTCATCTTACTGTCTAAGTTGTGAACCATTCCTGTGACACTAGTTACAGATTCCGATGCTTCACTTCCGGTATACTGTATCCCTTGGACCTTCGTATTGACGATGAAACACAGAAATTGCATCGGAATTAAATACAAAAGGCACAATGCCGACTTAAGTACATGCAGACCGACACTTCTTACTGACTATAATTTGAACCATTCCTGTGACACTAGTTATAGATTCCGATGCTTCACTTCAGGTTTACTGTATCCCTTGGACCTTCTTATTGACGATGAAACCCAGAAAATGCATCGGAATTAAATACAAAAGCACAATGCCGACTTAAGTACAAGAGACTGACTCATCTTACTGACTATATTTTGAACCATTCCTGTGACACTAGTTATAGATTCCGATGCTTCACTTCAGGTTTACTGCAACCCTCTGACCTTCTTGTTGACTATGAAACACAGATATTGCATCGGAATTAAATCCCAAAGGCACAATGCCTACTTAAGTACTAGAAGACTGACTCTTCTTACTGACTATGTTTTGAACCATTCCTGTGACACTAGTTATTGATTCTGATGCTTCACTTCAGGTTTACTGTATCCCTCTGACCTTCTTATTGACGATGAAGCACTGAAATTGCATCGGAATTAAATAGAAAAGGCACAATGATGTCGTAAGTACAAGAAGACTGACTCTTCTTACAGCCTATGTTTTTAACCATGCCTGTGACACTAGTTATAGATTCCGATGTTTGACTTCAGTTTTACTGTATCCCTTGGACCTTCGTATTGACGATGAAACACAGAAATTGAATCGGAATTACATACAAAAGGCACAATGCCGACTTAAGTACAAGGGACTGACTCTTCTTACTGACTATGTTTTGAACCATTCCTGTGACACTAGTTATAGATTCCGATGCTTCAATTCAGGATTACTGTATCCCTTGGACGTTCTTATTAACGATGAAACACAGAATTTGCTTCGGAATTAAATCCAAAAGGCACAATGCCGACTTAAGTATAAGAAGACTGAGTCTTCCTACTGTCGAAGTTTTGAACCATTGCTGTGACACTAGTTATAGATTCCGTTGCTTCACTTCAGGTTTACTGTATCCCTTGGACCTTCGTATTGACGATGAAACACAGAAATTGCATCGGAATTAAATACAAACGGCACAAAACCGACTTAACTACATGAAGACCATCACTTCTTACTGACTATGTTTTGAACCATTCCTGTGACACTAGTTATAGATTCCGATGCTTCACTTCAGGTTTACTGTATCCCTTGGACCTTTTTATTGACGATGAAACCCAGAAATTGCATCGGAATTAAATACAAAAGTTACAATGCCGACTTAAGTACAAGATAACTGACACTTCATACTGACTATGCTTTGAACCATTCCTGTGACACTAGATATAGATTCCGATGCTTCTCTCCAGGTTTACTGTATCCCTTGGACCTTGTTATTGACGATGAAACACAGAAATTGCATCGGAATTAAATACAAAAGGCACAATGCCGACTTAAGTACAAAAAGACTGACTCTTCTTACTGACTATGTTTTGAACCATTCCTGTGACACTAGTTATAGATTCCGATGCTTCACATCAGGTTTACTGTATCTCTTGGACCTTCTTATTGACGATGAAACACAGAAATTGCATCGGAATTAAATACAAAAGTCACAATGCCTACTTAAGTACAAGATGACTGTCTCTTCCTACTGTCTAAGTTTTGAATCATTCCTGTGACACTCGTTATAGATTCCGACGCTTCAATTCAGTTTTACTGTATCCCTTGGACCTTCGTATTTACGATGAAACACATTAATTGCATCGTAATTAAATACAAAAGGCACAATGCCGACTTAAGTACATGAAGACCGATACTTCTTACTGACTATGTTTTGAACCATTCCTGAGACACTAGTTATAGATTCCGATGCTTCACTTCAGGTTTACTGTTTCCCTTGGACTTTCTTATTGACGATGAAACACAGAAATTGCATCGGAATTAAATACAAAACGCACAATGCCTCTTAAGTACAAGAAGACTGACTCTTCCTACTGTCTAAGTTGTGAACCATTCCTGTGACACTAGTTACAGATTCCGATGCTTCACTTCCGGTTTACTGTATCCCTTGGACCTTCGTATTGACGATGAAACACAGAAATTGCATTGGAATTAAATACAAAAGGCACAATGCCGACTTAAGTACATGCAGACCGACACTTCTTACTGACTATGTTTTGAACCATTCCTGTGACACTAGTTATAGATTCCGATGCTTCACTTCAGGTTTACTGTATACCTTGGACCTTCTTATTGACGATGAAACCCAGAAATTGCATCGGAATTAAATACAAAAGCACAATGCCGACTTAAGTACAAGAGACTGACTCATCTTACTGACTATGTTTTGAACCATTCCTGTGACACTAGTTATAGATTCCGATGCTTCACTTCAGGTTTACTGCATCCCTCTGACCTTCTTGTTGACTATGAAACACAGATATTGCATCGGAATTAAATCCAAAAGGCACAATGCCTACTTAAGTACAAGAAGACTGACTCTTCTTACTGACTATGCTTTGAACCATTCCTGTGACACTAGTTATAGATTCCTATGCTTCACTCCAGGTTTACTGTATCCCTTGGACCTTCTTATTGACGATGAAACACAGAAATTGCATCGGAATTAAATACAAAAGGCACAATGCCGACTTAAGTACAAGAGACTGACTCTTCTTACTGACTATGTTTTGAACCATTCCTGTGACACTAGTTATAGATTGCGATGCTTCACTTCTGGTTCACTGTATCCCTTGGATGTTCTTATTGACAATGAAACACAGAAATTGCATCGGAATTAAATACAAAAGGCACAATACCGACTTAAGTACAAGAAGACTGACTCTTCCTACTGTCTAAGTTTTGAACCATTCCTGTGACACTAGTTATAGATTCCGATGCTTCACTTCAGGTTTACTGTATAGATTGGACCTTCGTATTGACGATGAAACACAGAAATTGCATCGGAATTAAACACGAAAGGCACAATGCCGACTTAAGTACAAGAAGACTGACTCTTCATACTGTCTAAGTTTTGAACTATTCCTGTGACACTAGTTGCAGATTCCGATGCTTCACTTCAGGTTTACTGTGTCCCTTGGACCTTCGTATTGATGATGAAACACAGAACTTGCATCGGAATTAAATACAAAAGGCACAATGCCGACTTAAGTACATGTAGAACGACACTTCTTACTGTCTATGTTTTGAACCATTCCTGTGACACTAGTTATAGATTCCGATGCTTCACTTCAGGTTTACTGTATCCCTTGGACCTTCGTATTTACGATGAAACACAGAAATTGCATCGGAATTAAATACAAAAGGCACAATGCCGACTTAAGTACAAGATGACTGACTCTTCCTACTGTCTAAGTTTTGAACCATTCCTGTGACACTAGTTATAGATTCCGATGCTTCACTTCAGGTTTACTGTATCCCTTGGACCTTCTTATTGACGATGAAACCCAGAAATTGCATCGGAATTAAATACAAAAAGCACAATGCCGACTTAAGTACAAGAAGACTGACTCTTCTTACTGACTAAGTTTTGAACCATTCCTGAGACACTAGTTATAGATTCCGATGCTTCACTCCAGGTTTACTGTATCCCTTGGACCTCCTTATTGACGATGAAACACAGAAATTGCAACGGAATTAAATACAAAAGGCACAATGCCGACTTAAGTAAAGAGACTGACTCTTCTTACTGACCATGTTTTGAACCATTCCTGTGATACTAGTTATAGATTCCAATTATTCACTTCAGGTTTACTGTATCCCTTGAACGTTCTTATTGACGATGAAACACAGAAATAGCATCGGAATTATATACAAAATGCACAATGCCGACTTAAGTACATGAAGAACGACACTTCTTACTGTCTATGTATTGAACCATTCCTGTGACACTAGTTATAGATTTCGATGCTTCACTTCACGTTTACTGTATCCCTTGGACCTTCTTATTGACGATGAAACACAGAAATTGCATCGGAATTAAATACAAAAGGCACAATGCCGACTTAAGTACAAAAAGACTGACTCTTCTTACTGACTATGTTTTGAACCATTCCTGTGATACTAGTTATAGATTCCGATGCTTCACATCAGGTTTACTGTATCTCTTGGACCTTCTTATTGACGATGAAACACAGAAATTGCATCGGAATTAAATACAAAAGTCACAATGCCGACTTAAGTACAAGATGACTGACTCTTCCTACTGTCTAAGTTTTGAACCATTCCTGTGACACTCGTTATAGATTCCGACGCTTCACTTCAGGTTTACTGTATCCCTTGGACCTTCGTATTTACGATGAAACACATTAATTGCATCGTAATTAAATACAAAAGGCACAATGCCGACTTAAGTACATGAAGACCGATACTTCTTACTGACTATGTTTTGAACCATTCCTGAGACACTAGTTATAGATTCCGATGCTTCACTTCAGGTTTACTGTTTCCCTTGGACTTTCTTATTGACGATGAAACACAGAAATTGCATCGGAATTAAATACAAAACGCACAATGCCTCTTAAGTACAAGAAGACTGACTCTTCCTACTGTCTAAGTTGTGAACCATTCCTGTGACACTAGTTACAGATTCCGATGCTTCACTTCCGGTTTACTGTATCCCTTGGACCTTCGTATTGACGATGAAACACAGAAATTGCATTGGAATTAAATACAAAAGGCACGATGCCGACTTAAGTACATGCAGACCGACACTTCTTACTGACTATGTTTTGAACGATTCCTGTGACACTAGTTATAGATTCCGATGCTTCACTTCAGGTTTACTGTATACCTTGGACCTTCTTATTGACGATGAAACCCAGAAATTGCATCGGAATTAAATACAAAAGCACAATGCCGACTTAAGTACAAGAGACTGACTCATCTTACTGACTATGTTTTGAACCATTCCTGTGACACTAGTTATAGATTCCGATGCTTCACTTCAGGTTTACTGCATCCCTCTGACCTTCTTGTTGACTATGAAACACAGATATTGCATCGGAATTAAATCCAAAAGGCACAATGCCTACTTAAGTACAAGAAGACTGACTCTTCTTACTGACTATGCTTTGAACCATTCCTGTGACACTAGTTATAGATTCCTATGCTTCACTCCAGGTTTACTGTATCCCTTGGACCTTCTTATTGACGATGAAACACAGAAATTGCATCGGAATTAAATACAAAAGGCACAATGCCGACTTAAGTACCAGAGACTGACTCTTCTTACTGGCTATGTTTTGAACCATTCCTGTGACACTAGTTATAGATTGCGATGCTTCACTTCTGGTTCACTGTATCCCTTGGACGTTCTTATTGACAATGAAACACAGAAATTGCATCGGAATTAAATACAAAAGGCACAATACCGACTTAAGTACAAGAAGACTGACTCTTCCTACTGTCTAAGTTTTGAACCATTCCTGTGACACTAGTTATAGATTCCGATGCTTCACTTCAGGTTTACTGTATAGATTGGACCTTCGTATTGACGATGAAACACAGAAATTGCATCGGAATTAAACACGATAGTCACAATGCCGACTTAAGTACAAGAAGACTGACTCTTCCTACTGTCTACGTTTTGAACTATTCCTGTGACACTAGTTATAGATTCCGATGCTTCACTTCAGGTTTACTGTGTCCCTTGGACCTTCGTATTGATGATGAAACACAGAACTTGCATCGGAATTAAATACAAAAGGCATAATGCCGACTTAAGTACATGTAGAACGACACTTCTTACTGTCTATGTTTTGAACCATTCCTGTGACACTAGTTATAGATTCCGATGCTTCACTTCAGGTTTACTGTATCCCTTGGACCTTCGTATTTACGATGAAACACAGAAATTGCATCGGAATTAAATGCAAAAGGCACAATGCCGACTTAAGTACAAGATGACTGACTCTTCCTACTGTCTAAGTTTTGAACCATTCCTGTGACACTAGTTATAGATTCCGATGCTTCACTTCAGGTTTACTGTATCCCTTGGACCTTCTTATTGACGATGAAACCCAGAAATTGCATCGGAATTAAATACAAAAAGCACAATGCCGACTTAAGTACAAGAAGACTGACACTTCTTACTGACTAAGTTTTGAACCATTCCTGAGACACTAGTTATAGATTCCGATGCTTCACTCCAGGTTTACTGTATCCCTTGGAGCTTCTTATTGACGATGAAACACAGAAATTGCATCGGAATTAAATACAAAAGGCACAATGCCGACTTAAGTAAAGAGACTGACTCTTCTTACTGACTATGTTTTGAACCATTCCTGTGACACTAGTTATAGATTCCAATGCTTCACTCCAGGTTTACTGTATCCCTTGAACGTTCTTATTGACGATGAAACACAGAAATAGCCTCGGAATTAAATACAAAATGCACAATGCCGACTTAAGTACATGAAGAACGACACTTCTTACTGTCTATGTATTGAACCATTCCTGTGACACTAGTTATAGATTCCGATGCTTCACTTCACGTTTACTGTATCCCTTGGACCTTCGTATTGACGATGGAACACAGAAATTGCATCGTGATTAAATACAAAAGGCACAATGCCGACTTAAGTACAGGAAGACCGATACTTCTTACTGAATATGTTTTGAACCATTCCTGTGACACTAGTTATAGATTCCGATGCTTCACTTCAGGTTTACTGTATCCCTTGGACCTTCGTATTTACGATGAAACACAGAAATTTCATCGTTATTAAATACAAAAGGCACAATGCCGACTTAAGTACATGAAGACCGACACTTCTTACTGACTATGTTTTGAACCATTCCTGTGACACTAGTTATAGATTCCGAAGCTTCACTTCAGGTTTACTGTATCCCTTGGACCTTCTTATTGACGATGGAACACAGAAATTGCATCGGAATTAAATACAAAAGGCACAATGCCGACTTAAGTACATGCAGACCGACACTTCTTACTGACTATGTTTTGAACCATTCCTGTGACACTAGTTATAGATTCCGATGCTTCACTTCCGGTTTACTGTATCCCTTGGACCTTCTTATTGACGATGAAACCCACAAATTGCATCGGAATTAAATACAAGAGCACAATGCCGACATAAGTACAAGAGACTGACTCTTCTTACTGACTATGTTTTGAACCATTCCTGAGACACTAGTTATAGATTCCGATGCTTCACTTCAGGTTTACTGTTTCCCTTGGACTTTCTTATTGACGATGAAACACAGAAATTGCATCGGAATTAAATACAAAAGGCACAATGCCGACTTAAGTACATGCAGACCGACACTTCTTACTGACTATGTTTTGAACCATTCCTGTGACACTAGTTATAGATTCCGATGCTTCACTTCAGGTTTACTGTATACCTTGGACCTTCTTATTGACGATGAAACCCAGAAATTGCATCGGAATTAAATACAAAAGGCACAATGCCGACTTAAGTACAAGAAGACTGACTCTTCTTACTGACTATTTTTTGAACCATTCCTGTGACACTAGTTATAGATTCCGATGCTTCACTTCAGGTTTACTGTATCCCTTGGACCTTCTTATTGACGATGAAACCCACAAATTGCATCGGAATTAAATACAAAAGCACAATGCCGACATAAGTACAAGAGACTGACTCTTCTTACTGACTATGCTTTGAACCATTCCTGTGACACTAGTTATAGATTCCTATGCTTCACTCCAGGTTTACTGTATCCCTTGGACCTTCTTATTGACGATGAAACACAGAAATTGCATCGGAATTAAATACAAAAGGCACAATGCCGACTTAAGTACAAGAGACTGACTCTTCTTACTGACTATGTTTTGAACCATTCCTGTGACACTAGTTATAGATTGCGATGCTTCACTTCTGGTTTACTGTATCCTTTGGACGTTCTTATTGACAATGATACACAGAAATTGCATCGGAATTAAATACAAAAGGCACAATGCCGACTTAAGTACAAGAAGACTGACTCTTCCTACTGTCTGAGCTTTGAACCATTCCTGTGACACTAGTTATAGATTCAGATGCTTCACTTCAGGTTTACTGTATAGATTGGACCTTCGGATTGACGATGAAACACAGAAATTGCATCGGAATTAAACACGAAAGGCACAATGCCGACTTAAGTACAAGAAGACTGACTCTTCCTACTGTCTAAGTTTTGAACTATTCCTGTGACACTAGTTATAGATTCCGATGCTCCACTTCAGGTTTACTGTATCCCTTGGACCTTCGTATTGATGATGAAAGACAGAACTTGCATCGGAATTAAATACAATAGGCACAATGCCGACTTAAGTACATGTAGAACGACACTTCTTACTGTCTATGTTTTGAACCATTCCTGTGACACTAGTTATAGGTTCCGATGCTTCACTTCAGGTTTACTGTATCCCTTGGACCTTCGTATTGACGATGGAACACAGAAATTGCATCGGAATTAAATACAAAAGCACAATGCCGACTAAAGTACATGAAGACCGACACTTCTTACTGACTATGTTTTGAACCATTCCTGTGACACTAGTTATAGATTCCGATGCTTCACTTCAATTTTACTGTATCCCTTGGACCTTCTTATTGACGATGAAACCCAGAAATTGCATCGGAATTAAATACAAAAAGCACATTGCCGACTTAAGTACAAGAAGACTGACTCTTCTTACTGACTAAGTTTTGAACCATTCCTGAGACACTAGTTATGGATTCCGATGCTTCACTTCAGGTTTACTGTTTCCCTTGGACCTTCTTACTGACGATGAAACCCAGAAATTGCATCGGAATTAAATACAAAAGGCACAATGCCTCTTAAGTACAAGAAGATTGACTCTTCCTACTGTCTAAGTTGTGAACCATTCCTGTGACACTAGTTCCAGATTCCGATGATTCACTTCCGGATTACTGTATCCCTTGGACCTTCGTATTGACGATGAAACACAGAAATTGCATCGGAATTAAATACAAAAGGCACAATGCCGACTTAAGTACATGCAGACCGACACTTCTTACTGACTATGTTTTGAACCATTCCTGTGACACTAGTTAAAGATTCCGATGCTTCACTTCAGGTTTACTGTATCCCTTGGGCCTTCTTATTGACGATGAAACCCAGAAATTGCATCGGAATTAAATACAAAAGCACAATGCCGACTTAAGTACAAGAGACTGACTCATCTTACTGACTATGTTTTGAACCATTCCTGTGACACTAGTTATAGATTCCGATGCTTCACTTCAGGTTTACTGCATCCCTCTGACCTGCTTGTTGACGATGAAACACAGATATTGCATCGGAATTAAATAGAAAAGGCACAATGATGTCGTAAGTACAAGAAGACTGACTCTTCTTACAGCCTATGTTTTTAACCATTCCTGTGACACTAGTTATACATTCCGATGTTTGACTTCAGTTTTACTGTATCCCTTGGACCTTCGTATTGACGATGAAACACAGAAATTGAATCGGAATTACATACAAAAGGCACAATGCCGACTTAAGTACAAGGGACTGACTCTTCTTAATGACTATGTTTTGAACCATTCCTGTGACACTAGTTATAGATTCCGATGCTTCACTTTAGGTTTGCTGTATCCTTTGGACGTTCTTATTAACGATGAAACACAGAATTTGAATCGGAATTAAATACAAAAGGCACAATGCCGACTTAAGTATAAGAAGACTGAGTCTTCCTACTGTCTAAGTTTCGAACCATTCCTGTGACACTAGTTATAGATTCCGATGCTTTACTTCAGCTTTACTGTATCCCTTGGACCTTCGTATTGTCGATGAAACACAGATATTGCATCGGAATTAAATACAAACGGCACAAAACCGACTTAACTACATGAAGACCGACACTTCTTACTGACTATGTTTTGAACGATTCCTGTGACACTAGTTATAGATTCCGATGCTTCACTTCAGGTTTACTGTATCCCTTGGACCTTCTTATTGACGATGAAACCCAGAAATTGCATCGGAATTAAATACAAAATCACAATGCCGACTTCAGTACAAGAAAACTGACACTTCATACTTACTATGTTTTGAACCATTCCTGTGACACTAGTTATAGATTCCGATGCTTCAGTTCAGATTTACTGTATCCCTTGGACCTTCTTATTGACGATGAATCCCAGAAATTGCATCGGAATTAAATACAAATGCACAGTGCCGACTTAAGTACAAGAGACTGACTCTTCTTACTGCCTATGTTTTGAACCATTTCTGTGACACTAGATATAGATTCCGATGCTTCACTTCAGGTTTACTGTATCCCTTTAACCTTCTTATTGACGATGAAACACAGATATTGCAACGGAATTAAATACAAAAGGCACAATGCCGACTTAAGTACATGCAGACCGACACTTCTTACTGACTATGTTTTGAACCATTCCTGTGACACTAGTTAAAGATTCCGATGCTTCACTTCCGGTTTACTGTATCCCTTGGGCCTTCTTATTGACGATGAAACCCTGAAATTGCATCGGAATTAAATACAAAAGCACAATGCCGACTTAAGTACAAGAGACTGACTCATCTTACTGACTATGTTTTGAACCATTCCTGTGACACTAGTTATAGATTCCGATGCTTCACTTCAGGTTTACTGTATACCTTGGACCTTCTTATTGACGATGAAACCCAGAAATTGCATCGGAATTAAATACAAAATGCACAATGCCGACTTAAGTACATGAAGAACGACACTTCTTACTGTCTATGTATTGAATCATTCCTGTGACACTAGTTATAGATTCCGATGCTTCACTTCAGGTTTACTGCATCCCTCTGACCTGCTTGTTGACGATGAAACACAGATATTGCATCGGAATTAAATCCAAAAGGCACAATGCCTACTTCAGTACAAGAGGACTGACTCTTCTTACTGACTATGTTTTGAACCATTCCTGTGACACTAGTTATTGATTCTGATGCTTCACTTCAGGTTTACTGTATCCCTCTGACCTTCTTATTGACGATGAAACACTGACATTGCATCGGAATTAAATAGAAAAGGCACAATGATGTCGTAAGTACAAGAAGACTGACTCTTCTTACAGCCTATGTTTTTAACCATTCCTGTGACACTAGTTATAGATTCCGATGTTTCACTTCAGTTTTACTGTATCCCTTGGACCTTCGTATTGACGATGAAACACAGAAATTGAATCGGAATTACATACAAAAGTCACAATGCCGACTTAAGTACAAGGGACTGACTCTTCTTAATGACTATGTTTTGAACCATTCCTGTGACACTAGTTATAGATTCCGATGCTTCACTTCAGGTTTACTGTATCCTTTGGACGTTCTAATTAACGATGAAACACAGAATTTGAATCGGAATTAAATACAAAAGGCACAATGCCGAATTAAGTATAAGAAGACTGAGTCTTCCTACTGTCTAAGTTTTGAACCATTCCTGTGACACTAGTTATAGATTCCGATGCTTTACTTCAGCTTCACTGTATCCCTTGGACCTTCGTATTGTCGATGAAACACAGATATTGCATCGGAATTAAATACAAACGGCACAAAACCGACTTAACTACATGAAGACCGACACTTCTTACTGACTATGTTTTGAACGATTCCTGTGACACTAGTTATAGATTCCGATGCTTCACTTCAGGTTTACTGTATCCCTTGGACCTTCTTATTGACGATGAAACCCAGAAATTGCATCGGAATTAAATACAAAATCACAATGCCGACTTAAGTACAAGAAAACTGACACTTCATACTGACTTTGTTTTGAACCATTCCTGTGACACTAGTTATAGATACCGATGCTTCAGTTCAGATTTACTGTATCCCTTGGACCTTCTTATTGACGATGAATCCCAGAAATTGCATCGGAATTAAATACAAAAGCACAATGCCGACTTAAGTACAAGAGACTGACTCTTCTTACTGACTATGTTTTGAACCATTCCTGTGACACTAGTTATAGATTGCGATGCTTCACTTCTGGTTCACTGTATCCCTTGGACGTTCTTACTGACAATGAAACACAGAAATTGCATCGGAATTAAATACAAAAGGCACAATACCGACTTAAGTACAAGATGACTGACTCTTCCTACTGTCTAAGTTTTGAACCATTCCTGTGACTCTAGTTAAGGTTTCCGATGCTTCACTTCAGGTTTACTGTATCCCTTGGACCTTCTTATTGACGATGAAACCCAGAAATTGCATCGGAATTAAATACAAAAAGCACATTGCCGACTTAAGTACAAGAAGACTGACTCTTCTTACTGACTAAGTTTTAAACCATTCCTGAGACACTAGTTATAGATTCCGATGCTTCACTCCAGGTTTACTGTATCTCTTGGACCTTCTTATTGACGATGAAACACAGAAATTGCATCGGAATTAAATGCAAAAGGCACAATGCCGACTTAAGTAAAGAGACTGACTCTTCTTACTGACTATGTTTTGAACCATTCCTGTGACACTAGTTATAGATTCCAATGCTTCACTTCAGGTTTACTGTATCCCTTGAACGTTCTTATTGACGATGAAACACAGAAATAGCATCGGAATTAAATACAAAATGCACAATGCCGACTTAAGTACATGAAGAACGACACTTCTTACTGTCTATGTATTGAACCATTCCTGTGACACTAGTTATAGATTCCGATGCTTCACTTCACGTTTACTGTATCCCTTGGACCTTCGTATTGACGATGGAACACAGAAATTGCATCGTAATTAAATACAAAAGGCACAATGCCGACTTAAGTACAGGAAGACCGATACTTCTTACTGACTATGTTTTGAACCATTCCTGTGACACTAGTTATAGATTCCGATGCTTCACTTGAGGTTTACTGTATCCCTTGGACCTTCGTATTTACGATGAAACACAGAAATTTCATCGTAATTAAATACAAAAGGCACAATGCCGACTTAAGTACATGAAGACCGACACTTCTTACTGACTATGTTTTGAACTATTCCTGTGACACTAGTTATAGATTCCGAAACTTCACTTCAGGTTTACTGTATCCCTTGGACCTTCTTATTGACGATGGAACACAGAAATTGCATCGCAATTAAATACAAAAGGCACAATGCCGACTTAAGTACATGCAGACCGACACTTCTTACTGACTATGTTTTGAACCATTCCTGTGACACTAGTTATAGATTCCGATGCTTCAGTTCAGATTTACTGTATCCCTTGGACCTTCTTATTGACGATGAATCCCAGAAATTGCATCGGAATTAAATACAAATGCACAATGCCGACTTAAGTACAAGAGACTGACTCTTCTTACTGCCTATGTTTTGAACCATTTCTGTGACACTAGATATAGATTCCGATGCTTCACTCCAGGTTTACTGTATCCCTTGGACCTTCTTATTGACGATGAAACACAGAAATTGCATCGGAATTAAATACAAAAGGCACAATGCTGACTTAAGTAAAGAGAGCGACACTTCTTACTGACTATGTTTTGAACCATTCCTGTGACACTAGTTATAGATTGCGATGCTTCACTTCAGGTTTACTGTATACCTTGGACCATCTTATTGACGATGAAACCCAGAAATTGCATCGGAATTAAATACAAAAGGCACAATGCCGACTTAAGTACAAGAAGACTGACTCTTCTTACTGACTATGTTTTGAACCATTCCTGTGACACTAGTTATAGATTCCGATGCTTCACTTCAGGTTTACTGTATCCCTTGGACCTTCTTATTGACGATGAAACCCACAAATTGCATCGGAATTAAATACAAAAGCACAATGCCGACATAAGTACAAGAGACTGACTCTTCTTACTGACTATGCTTTGAACCATTCCTGTGACACTAGTTATAGATTCCTATGCTTCACTCCAGGTTTACTGTATCCCTTGGACCTTCTTATTGACGATGAAACACAGAAATTGCATCGGAATTAAATACAAAAGGCACAATGCCGACTTAAGTACAAGAGACTGACTCTTCTTACTGACTATGTTTTGAACCATTCCTGTGACACTAGTTATAGATTGCGATGCTTCACTTCTGGTTTACTGTATCCTTTGGACGTTCTTATTGACAATGATACACAGAAATTGCATCGGAATTAAATACAAAAGGCACAATGCCGACTTAAGTACAAGAAGACTGACTCTTCCTACTGTCTGAGCTTTGAACCATTCCTGTGACACTAGTTATAGATTCAGATGCTTCACTTCAGGTTTACTGTATCCCTTGGACCTTCGTATTGATGATGAAAGACAGAACTTGCATCGGAATTAAATACAATAGGCACAATGCCGACTTAAGTACATGTAGAACGACACTTCTTACTGTCTATGTTTTGAACCATTCCTGTGACACTAGTTATAGGTTCCGATGCTTCACTTCAGGTTTACTGTATCCCTTGGACCTTCGTATTGACGATGGAACACAGAAATTGCATCGGAATTAAATACAAAAGCACAATGCCGACTAAAGTACATGAAGACCGACACTTCTTACTGACTATGTTTTGAACCATTCCTGTGACACTAGTTATAGATTCCGATGCTTCACTTCAGGTTTACTGTATCCCTTGGACCTTCTTATTGACGATGAAACCCAGAAATTGCATCGGAATTAAATACAAAAAGCACATTGCCGACTTAAGTACAAGAAGACTGACTCTTCTTACTGACTAAGTTTTGAACCATTCCTGAGACACTAGTTATGGATTCCGATGCTTCACTTCAGGTTTACTGTTTCCCTTGGACCTTCTTATTGACGATGAAACCCAGAAATTGCATCGGAATTAAATACAAAAGGCACAATGCCTCTTAAGTACAAGAAGATTGACTCTTCCTACTGTCTAAGTTGTGAACCATTCCTGTGACACTAGTTCCAGATTCCGATGATTCACTTCCGGATTACTGTATCCCTTGGACCTTCGTATTGACGATGAAACACAGAAATTGCATCGGAATTAAATACAAAAGGCACAATGCCGACTTAAGTACATGCAGACCGACACTTCTTACTGACTATGTTTTGAACCATTCCTGTGACACTAGTTAAAGATTCCGATGCTTCACTTCAGGTTTACTGTATCCCTTGGGCCTTCTTATTGACGATGAAACCCAGAAATTGCATCGGAATTAAATGCAAAAGCACAATGCCGACTTAAGTACAAGAGACTGACTCATCTTACTGACTATGTTTTGAACCATTCCTGTGACACTAGTTATAGATTCCGATGCTTCACTTCAGGTTTACTGCATCCCTCTGACCTGCTTGTTGACGATGAAACACAGATATTGCATCGGAATTAAATCCAAAAGGCACAATGCCTACTTAAGTACAAGAAGACTGACTCTTCTTACTGACTATGTTTTGAACCATTCCTGTGACACTAGTTATTGATTCTGATGCTTCACTTCAGGTTTACTGTATCCCTCTAACCTTCTTATTGACGATGAAACACTGAAATTGCATCGGAATTAAATAGAAAAGGCACAATGATGTCGTAAGTACAAGAAGACTGACTCTTCTTACAGCCTATGTTTTTAACCATTCCTGTGACACTAGTTATACATTCCGATGTTTGACTTCAGTTTTACTGTATCCCTTGGACCTTCGTATTGACGATGAAACACAGAAATTGAATCGGAATTACATACAAAAGGCACAATGCCGACTTAAGTACAAGGGACTGACTCTTCTTAATGACTATGTTTTGAACCATTCCTGTGACACTAGTTATAGATTCCGATGCTTCACTTTAGGTTTGCTGTATCCTTTGGACGTTCTTATTAACGATGAAACACAGAATTTGAATCGGAATTAAATACAAAAGGCACAATGCCGACTTAAGTATAAGAAGACTGAGTCTTCCTACTGTCTAAGTTTCGAACCATTCCTGTGACACTAGTTATAGATTCCGATGCTTTACTTCAGCTTTACTGTATCCCTTGGACCTTCGTATTGTCGATGAAACACAGATATTGCATCGGAATTAAATACAAACGGCACAAAACCGACTTAACTACATGAAGACCGACACTTCTTACTGACTATGTTTTGAACGATTCCTGTGACACTAGTTATAGATTCCGATGCTTCACTTCAGGTTTACTGTATCCCTTGGACCTTCTTATTGACGATGAAACCCAGAAATTGCATCGGAATTAAATACAAAATCACAATGCCGACTTAAGTACAAGAAAACTGACACTTCATACTTACTATGTTTTGAACCATTCCTGTGACACTAGTTATAGATTCCGATGCTTCAGTTCAGATTTACTGTATCCCTTGGACCTTCTTATTGACGATGAATCCCAGAAATTGCATCGGAATTAAATACAAATGCACAGTGCCGACTTAAGTACAAGAGACTGACTCTTCTTACTGCCTATGTTTTGAACCATTTCTGTGACACTAGATATAGATTCCGATGCTTCACTTCAGGTTTACTGTATCCCTTTAACCTTCTTATTGACGATGAAACACAGATATTGCATCGGAATTAAATACAAAAGGCACAATGCCGACTTAAGTACATGCAGACCGACACTTCTTACTGACTATGTTTTGAACCATTCCTGTGACACTAGTTAAAGATTCCGATGCTTCACTTCCGGTTTACTGTATCCCTTGGGCCTTCTTATTGACGATGAAACCCAGAAATTGCATCGGAATTAAATACAAAAGCACAATGCCGACTTAAGTACAAGAGACTGACTCATCTTACTGACTATGTTTTGAACCATTCCTGTGACACTAGTTATAGATTCCGATGTTTCACTTCAGTTTTACTGTATCCCTTGGACCTTCGTATTGACGATGAAACACAGAAATTGAATCGGAATTACATACAAAAGTCACAATGCCGACTTAAGTACAAGGGACTGACTCTTCTTAATGACTATGTTTTGAACCATTCCTGTGACACTAGTTATAGATTCCGATGCTTCACTTCAGGTTTACTGTATCCTTTGGACGTTCTAATTAACGATGAAACACAGAATTTGAATCGGAATTAAATACAAAAGGCACAATGCCGAATTAAGTATAAGAAGACTGAGTCTTCCTACTGTCTAAGTTTTGAACCATTCCTGTGACACTAGTTATAGATTCCGATGCTTTACTTCAGCTTCACTGTATCCCTTGGACCTTCGTATTGTCGATGAAACACAGATATTGCATCGGAATTAAATACAAACGGCACAAAACCGACTTAACTACATGAAGACCGACACTTCTTACTGACTATGTTTTGAACGATTCCTGTGACACTAGTTATAGATTCCGATGCTTCACTTCAGGTTTACTGTATCCCTTGGACCTTCTTATTGACGATGAAACCCAGAAATTGCATCGGAATTAAATACAAAATCACAATGCCGACTTAAGTACAAGAAAACTGACACTTCATACTGACTATGTTTTGAACCATTCCTGTGACACTAGTTATAGATACCGATGCTTCAGTTCAGATTTACTGTATCCCTTGGACCTTCTTATTGACGATGAATCCCAGAAATTGCATCGGAATTAAATACAAAAGCACAATGCCGACTTAAGTACAAGAGACTGACTCTTCTTACTGACTATGTTTTGAACCATTCCTGTGACACTAGTTATAGATTCCGATGCTTCACTTCAGGTTTACTGTATCCCTTGGACCTTCGTATTTACGATGAAACACAGAAATTGCATCGGAATTAAATACAAAAGGCACAATGCCGACTTAAGTACAAGATGACTGACTCTTCCTACTGTCTAAGTTTTGAACCATTCCTGTGACACTAGTTATAGTTTCCGATGCATCACTTCAGGTTTACTGTATCCCTTGGACCTTCTTATTGACGATGAAACCCAGAAATTGCATCGGAATTAAATACAAAAAGCACATTGCCGACTTAAGTACAAGAAGACTGACTCTTCTTACTGACTAAGTTTTGAACCATTCCTGAGACACTAGTTATAGATTCCGATGCTTCACTCCAGGTTTACTGTATCTCTTGGACCTTCTTATTGACGATGAAACACAGAAATAGCATCGGAATTAAATGCAAAAGGCACAATGCCGACTTAAGTAAAGAGACTGACTCTTCTTACTGACTATGTTTTGAACCATTCCTGTGACACTAGTTATAGATTCCAATGCTTCACTTCAGGTTTACTGTATCCCTTGAACGTTCTTATTGACGATGAAACACAGAAATAGCATCGGAATTAAATACAAAATGCACAATGCCGACTTAAGTACATGAAGAACGACACTTCTTACTGTCTATGTATTGAACCATTCCTGTGACACTAGTTATAGATTCCGATGCTTCACTTCACGTTTACTGTATCCCTTGGACCTTCGTATTGACGATGGAACACAGAAATTGCATCGTAATTAAATACAAAAGGCACAATGCCGACTTAAGTACAGGAAGACCGATACTTCTTACTGACTATGTTTTGAACCATTCCTGTGACACTAGTTATAGATTCCGATGCTTCACTTGAGGTTTACTGTATCCCTTGGACCTTCGTATTTACGATGAAACACAGAAATTTCATCGTAATTAAATACAAAAGGCACAATGCCGACTTAAGTACATGAAGACCGACACTTCTTACTGACTATGTTTTGAACTATTCCTGTGACACTAGTTATAGATTCCGAAGCTTCACTTCAGGTTTACTGTATCCCTTGGACCTTCTTATTGACGATGGAACACAGAAATTGCATCGCAATTAAATACAAAAGGCACAATGCCGACTTAAGTACATGCAGACCGACACTTCTTACTGACTATGTTTTGAACCATTCCTGTGACACTAGTTATAGATTCCGATGCTTCAGTTCAGATTTACTGTATCCCTTGGACCTTCTTATTGACGATGAATCCCAGAAATTGCATCGGAATTAAATACAAATGCACAATGCCGACTTAAGTACAAGAGACTGACTCTTCTTACTGCCTATGTTTTGAACCATTTCTGTGACACTAGATATAGATTCCGATGCTTCACTCCAGGTTTACTGTATCCCTTGGACCTTCTTATTGACGATGAAACACAGAAATTGCATCGGAATTAAATACAAAAGGCACAATGCTGACTTAAGTAAAGAGAGCGACACTTCTTACTGACTATGTTTTGAACCATTCCTGTGACACTAGTTATAGATTCCGATGCTTCACTTCAGGTTTACTGTATACCTTGGACCATCTTATTGACGATGAAACCCAGAAATTGCATCGGAATTAAATACAAAAGGCACAATGCCGACTTAAGTACAAGAAGACTGACTCTTCTTACTGACTATGTTTTGAACCATTCCTGTGACACTAGTTACAGATTCCGATGCTTCACTTCCGGATTACTGTATCCCTTGGACCTTCGTATTGACGATGAAACACAGAAATTACATCGGAATTAAATACAAAAGGCACAATGCCGACTTAAGTACATGCAGACCGACACTTCTAACTGACTATGTTTTGAACCATTCCTGTGACACTAGTTAAAGATTCCGATGCTTCACTTCAGGTTTACTGTATCCCTTGGGCCTTCTTATTGACGATGAAACCCAGAAATTGCATCGGAATTAAATACAAAAGCACAATGCCGACTTAAGTACAAGAGACTGACTCATCTTACTGACTATGTTTTGAACCATTCCTGTGACACTAGTTATAGATTCCGATGCTTCACTTCAGGTTTACTGCATCCCTCTGACCTGCTTGTTGACGATGAAACACAGATATTGCATCGGAATTAAATCCAAAAGGCACAATGCCTACTTAAGTACATGAGGACTGACTCTTCTTACTGACTATGTTTTGAACCATTCCTGTGACACTAGTTATTGATTCTGATGCTTCACTTCAGGTTTACTGTATCCCTCTGACCTTCTTATTGACGATGAAACACTGAAATTGCATCGGAATTAAATAGAAAAGGCACAATGATGTCGTAAGTACAAGAAGACTGACTCTTCTTACAGCCTATGTCTTTAACCATTCCTGTGACACTAGTTATAGATTCCGATGTTTGACTTCAGTTTTACTGTATCCCTTGGACCTTCGTATTGACGATGAAACACAGAAATTGAATCGGAATTACATACAAAAGGCACAATGCCGACTTAAGTACAAGGGACTGACTCTTCTTAATGACTATGTTTTGAACCATTCCTGTGACACTAGTTATAGATTCCGATGCTTCACTTCAGGTTTACTGTTTCCCTTGGACTTTCTTATTGACGATGAAACACAGAAATTGCATCGGAATTAAATACAAAACGCACAATGCCTCTTAAGTACAAGAAGACTGACGCTTCCTACTGTCTAAGTTGTGAACCATTCCTGTGACACTAGTTACAGATTCCGATGCTTCACTTCCGGTTTACTGTATCCCTTGGACCTTCGTATTGACGATGAAACACAGAAATTGCATTGGAATTAAATACAAAAGGCACAATGCCGACTTAAGTACATGCAGACCGACACTTCTTACTGACTATGTTTTGAACCATTCCTGTGACACTAGTTATAGATTCCGATGCTTCACTTAAGGTTTACTGTATACCTTGGACCTTCTTATTGACGATGAAACCCAGAAATTGCATCGGAATTAAATACAAAAGCACAATGCCGACTTAAGTACAAGAGACTGACTCATCTTACTGACTACGTTTTGAACCATTCCTGTGACACTAGTTATAGATTCCGATGCTTCACTTCAGGTTTACTGCATCCCTCTGACCTTCTTGTTGACTATGAAACACAGATATTGCATCGGACTTAAATCCAAAAGGCACAATGCCTACTTAAGTACAAGAAGACTGACTCTTCTTACTGACTATGCTTTGAACCATTCCTGTGACACTAGTTATAGATTCCTATGCTTCACTCCAGGTTTACTGTATCCCTTGGACCTTCTTATTGACGATGAAACACAGAAATTGCATCGGAATTAAATACAAAAGGCACAATGCCGACTTAAGTACCAGAGACTGACTCTTCTTACTGACTATGTTTTGAACCATTCCTGTGACACTAGTTATAGATTGCGATGCTTCACTTCTGGTTCACTGTATCCCTTGGACGTTCTTATTGACAATGAAACACAGAAATTGCATCGGAATTAAATACAAAAGGCACAATACCGACTTAAGTACAAGAAGACTGACTCTTCCTACTGTCTAAGTTTTGAACCATTCCTGTGACACTAGTTATAGATTCCGATGCTTCACTTCAGGTTTACTGTATAGATTGGACCTTCGTATTGACGATGAAACACAGAAATTGCATCGGAATTAAACACGAAAGGCACAATGCCGACTTAAGTACAAGAAGACTGACTCTTCCTACTGTCTAAGTTTTGAACTATTCCTGTGACACTAGTTGTAGATTCCGATGCTTCACTTCAGGTTTACTGTGTCCCTTGGACCTTCGTATTGATGATGAAACACAGAACTTGCATCGGAATTAAATACAAAAGGCATAATGCCGAGTTAAGTACATGTAGAACGACACTTCTTACTGTCTATGTTTTGAACCATTCCTGTGACACTAGTTATACATTCCGATGCTTCACTTCAGGTTTACTGTATCCCTTGGACCTTCGTATTTACGATGAAACACAGAAATTGCATCGGAATTAAATACAAAAGGCACAATGCCGACTTAAGTACAAGATGACTGACTCTTCCTACTGTCTAAGTTTTGAACCATTCCTGTGACACTAGTTATAGATTCCGATGCTTCACTTCAGGTTTACTGTATCCCTTGGACCTTCTTATTGACGATGAAACCCAGAAATTGCATCGGAATTAAATACAAAAAGCACAATGCCGACTTAAGTACAAGAAGACTGACTCTTCTTACTGACTAAGTTTTGAACCATTCCTGAGACACTAGTTATAGATTCCGATGCTTCACTCCAGGTTTACTGTATCCCTTGGACCTTCTTATTGACGATGAAACACAGAAATAGCATCGGAATTAAATACAAAAGGCACAATGCCGACTTAAGTAAAGGGACTGACTCTTCTTACTGACTATGTTTTGAACCATTCCTGTGACACTAGTTATAGATTCCAATGCTTCACTTCAGGTTTACTGTATCCCTTGAACGTTCTTATTGACGATGAAACACAGAAATAGCATCGGAATTAAATACAAAATGCACAATGCCGACTTAAGTACATGAAGAACGACACTTCTTACTGTCTATGTATTGAACCATTCCTGTGACACTAGTTATAGATTCCGATGCTTCACTTCACGTTTACTGTATCCCTTGGACCTTCGTATTGACGATGGAACACAGAAATTGCATCGTGATTAAATACAAAAGGCACAATGCCGACTTAAGTACAGGAAGACCGATACTTCTTACTGAATATGTTTTGAACCATTCCGGTGACACTAGTTATAGATTCCGATGCTTCACTTCAGGTTTACTGTATCCCTTGGACCTTCGTATTTACGATGAAACACAGAAATTTCATCGTAATTAAATACAAAAGGCACAATGCCGACTTAAGTACATGAAGACCGACACTTCTTACTGACTATGTTTTGAACCACTCCTGTGACACTAGTTATAGATTCCGAAGCTTCACTTCAGGTTTACTGTATCCCTTGGACCTTCTTATTGACGATGGAACACAGAAATTGCATCGGAATTAAATACAAAAGGCACAATGCCGACTTAAGTACATGCAGACCGACACTTCTTACTGACTATGTTTTGAACCATTCCTGTGACACTAGTTATAGATTCCGATGCTTCACTTCCGGTTTACTGTATCCCTTGGACCTTCTTATTGACGATGAAACCCACAAATTGCATCGGAATTAAATACAAAAGCACAATGCCGACATAAGTACAAGAGACTGACTCTTCTTACTGACTATGTTTTGAACCATTCCTGAGACACTAGTTATAGATTCCGATGCTTCACTTCAGGTTTACTGTTTCCCTTGGACTTTCTTATTGACGATGAAACACAGAAATTGCATCGGAATTAAATACAAAACGCACAATGCCTCTTAAGTACAAGAAGACTGACTCTTCCTACTGTCTAAGTTGTGAACCATTCCTGTGACACTAGTTCCAGATTCCGATGCTTCACTTCCGTTTTACTGTATCCCTTGGACCTTCGTATTTACGACGAAACACAGAAATTGCATCGGAATTAAATACAAAAGGCACAATGCCGACTTCAGTACATGCAGACCGACACTTCTTACTGACTATGTTTTGAACCATTCCTGTGACACTAGTGATAGATTCCTATGCTTCACTCCAGGTTTGCTGTATCCCTTGGACCTTCTTATTGACGATGAAACACAGAAATTGCATCGGAATTAAATACAAAAGGCACAATGCCGACTTAAGTACAAGAGACTGACTCTTCTTACTGACTATGTTTTGAACCATTCCTGTGACACTAGTTATAGATTGCGATGCTTCACTTCTGGTTTACTGTATCCTTTGGACGTTCTTATTGACAATGATACACAGAAATTGCATCGAAATTAAATACAAAAGGCACAATGCCGACTTAAGTACAAGAAGACTGACTCTTCCTACTGTCTGAGCTTTGAACCATTCCTGTGACACTAGTTATAGATTCCGATGCTTCACTTCAGGTTTACTGTATAGATTGGACCTTCGGATTGACGATGAAACACAGAAATTGCATCGGAATTAAACACGAAAGGCACAATGCCGACTTAAGTACAAGAAGACTGACTCTTCCTACTGTCTAAGTTTTGAACTATTCCTGTGACACTAGTTATAGATTCCGATGCTCCACTTCAGGTTTACTGTATCCCTTGGACCTTCGTATTGATGATGAAAGACAGAACTTGCATCGGAATTAAATACAATAGGCACAATACCGACTTAAGTACATGTAGAACGACACTTCTTACTGTCTATGTTTTGAACCATTCCTGTGACACTAGTTATAGGTTCCGATGCTTCACTTCAGGTTTACTGTATCCCTTGGACCTTCGTATTGACGATGGAACACAGAAATTGCATCGGAATTAATTACAAAAGCACAATGCCGACTAAAGTACATGAAGACCGACACTTCTTACTGACTATGTTTTGAACCATTCCTGTGACACTAGTTATAGATTCCGATGCTTCACTTCAGGTTTACTGTATCCCTTGGACCTTCTTATTGACGATGAAACCTAGAAATTGCATGGGAATTAAATACAAAAAGCACAATGCCGACTTAAGTACAAGAAGACTGACTCTTCTTACTGACTAAGTTTTGAACCATTCCTGAGACACTAGTTATAGATTCCGATGCTTCACTTCAGGTTTACTGTTTCCCTTGGACCTTCTTATTGACGATGAAACCCAGAAATTGCATCGGAATTAAATACAAAAGGCACAATGCCTCTTAAGTACAAGAAGATTGACTCTTCCTACTGTCTAAGTTGTGAACCATTCCTGTGACACTAGTTCCAGATTCCGATGCTTCACTTCCGGATTACTGTATCCCTTGGACCTTCGTATTGACGATGAAACACAGAAATTGCATCGGAATTAAATACAAAAGGCACAATGCCGACTTAAGTACATGCAGACCGACACTTCTTACTGACTATGTTTTGAACCATTCCTGTGACACTAGTTAAAGATTCCGATGCTTCACTTCAGGTTTACTGTATCCCTTGGGCTTTCTTATTGACGATGAAACCCAGAAATTGCCTCGGAATTAAATACAAAAGCACAATGCCGACTTAAGTACAAGAGACTGACTCATTTTACTGACTATGTTTTGAACCATTCCTGTGACACTAGTTATAGATTCCGATGCTTCACTTCAGGTTTACTGCATCCCTCTGACCTGCTTGTTGACGATGAAACACAGATATTGCATCGGAATTAAATCCAAAAGGCACAATGCCTACTTAAGTACAAGAAGACTGACTCTTCTTACTGACTATGTTTTGAACCATTCCTGTGACACTAGTTATTGATTCTGATGCTTCACTTCAGGTTTACTGTATCCCTCTGACCTTCTTATTGACGATGAAACACTGAAATTGCATCGGAATTAAATAGAAAAGGCACAATGATGTCGTAAGTACAAGAAGACTGACTCTTCTTACAGCCTATGTTTTTAACCATTCCTGTGACACTAGTTATACATTCCGATGTTTGACTTCAGTTTTACTGTATCCCTTGGACCTTCGTATTGACGATGAAACACAGAAATTGAATCGGAATTACATACAAAAGGCACAATGCCGACTTAAGTACAAGGGACTGACTCTTCTTAATGTCTATGTTTTGAACCATTCCTGTGACACTAGTTATAGATTCCGATGCTTCACTTTAGGTTTGCTGTATCCTTTGGACGTTCTTAGTAACGATGAAACACAGAATTTGAATCGGAATTAAATACAAAAGGCACAATGCCGACTTAAGTATAAGAAGACTGAGTCTTCCTACTGTCTAAGTTTTGAACCATTCCTGTGACACTAGTTATAGATTCCGATGCTTTACTTCAGCTTTACTGTATACCTTGGACCTTCGTATTGTCGATGAAACACAGATATTGCATCGGAATTAAATACAAACGGCACAAAACCGACTTAACTACATGAAGACCGACACTTCTTACTGACTATGTTTTGAACGATTCCTGTGACACTAGTTATAGATTCCGATGCTTCACTTCAGGTTTACTGTATCCCTTGGACCTTCTTATTGACGATGAAACCCAGAAATTGCATCGGAATTAAATACAAAATCACAATGCCGACTTAAGTACAAGAAAACTGACACTTCATACTGACTATGTTTTGAACCATTCCTGTGACACTAGTTATAGATTCCGATGCTTCAGTTCAGATTTACTGTATCCCTTGGACCTTCTTATTGACGATGAATCCCAGAAATTGCATCGGAATTAAATACAAATGCACAATGCCGACTTAAGTACAAGAGACTGACTCTTCTTACTGCCTATGTTTTGAACCATTTCTGTGACACTAGATATAGATTCCGATGCTTCACTCCAGGTTTACTGTATCCCTTGGACCTTCTTATTGACGATGAAACACAGAAATTGCATCGGAATTAAATACAAAAGGCACAATGCCGACTTAAGTACATGCAGACCGACACTTCTTACTGACTATGTTTTGAACCATTCCTGTGACACTAGTTAAAGATTCCGATGCTTCACTTCAGGTTTACTGTATCCCTTGGGCCTTCTTATTGACGATGAAACCCAGAAATTGCATCGGAATTAAATACAAAAGCACAATGCCGACTTAAGTACAAGAGACTGACTCATCTTACTGACTATGTTTTGAACCATTCCTGTGACACTAGTTATAGATTCCGATGCTTCACTTCAGGTTTACTGCATCCCTCTGACCTGCTTGTTGACGATGAAACACAGATATTGCATCGGAATTAAATCCAAAAGGCACAATGCCTACTTAAGTACAAGAGGACTGACTCCTCTTACTGACTATGTTTTGAACCATTCCTGTGACTCTAGTTATTGATTCTGATGCTTCACTTCAGGTTTACTGTATCCCTCTGACCTTCTTATTGACGATGAAACACTGAAATTGCATCGGAATTAAATAGAAAAGGCACAATGATGTAGTAAGTACAAGAAGACTGACTCTTCTTACAGCCTATGTTTTTAACCATTCCTGTGACACTAGTTATACATTCCGATGTTTGACATCAGTTTTACTGTATCCCTTGGACCTTCGTATTGACGATGAAACACAGAAATTGAATCGGAATTACATACAAAAGGCACAATGCCGACTTAAGTACAAGGGACTGACTCTTCTTAATGACTATGTTTTGAACCATTCCTGTGACACTAGTTATAGATTTCGATGCTTCACTTAAGGTTTGCTGTATCCTTTGGACGTTCTTATTAACGATGAAACACAGAATTTGAATCGGAATTAAATACAAAAGGCACAATGCCGACTTAAGTATAAGAAGACTGAGTCTTCCTACTGTCTAAGTTTTGAACCATTCCTGTGACACTAGTTATAGATTCCGATGCTTCACTTCACGTTTACTGTATCCCTTGGACCTTCCTATTGACGATGGAACACAGAAATTGCATCGTAATTAAATACAAAAGGCCCAATGCCGACTTCAGTACATGCAGAGCGACACTTCTTACTGACTATGTTTTGAACCATTCCTGTGACACTAGTTATAGATTCCGATGCTTCACTTCAGGTTTACTGTATACCTTGGACCTTCTTATTGACGATGAAACCCAGAAATTGCATCGGAATTAAATACAAAATGCACAATGCCGACTTAAGGACATGAAGAACGACACTTCTTACTGTCTATGTATTGAACCATTCCTGTGACACTAGTTATAGATTCCGATGCTTTACTTCAGCTTTACTGTATCCCTTGGACCTTCGTATTGTCGATGAAACACAGATATTGCATCGGAATTAAATACAAACGGCACAAAATCGACTTAACTACATGAAGACCGACACTTCTTACTGACTATGTTTTGAACGATTCCTGTGACACTAGTTATAGATTCCGATGCTTCACTTCAGGTTTACTGTATCCCTTGGACCTTCTTATTGACGATGAAACCCAGAAATTGCATCGGAATTAAATACAAAATCACAATGCCGACTTAAGTACAAGAAAACTGACACTTCATACTGACTATGTTTTGAACCATTCCTGTGACACTAGTTATAGATACCGATGCTTCAGTTCAGATTTACTGTATCCCTTGGACCTTCTTATTGACGATGAATCCCAGAAATTGCATCGGAATTAAATACAAAAGCACAATGCCGACTTAAGTACAAGAGACTGACTCTTCTTACTGACTATGATTTGAACCATTCCTGTGACACTAGTTATAGATTCCTATGCTTCACTCCAGGTTTACTGTATCCCTTGGACCTTCTTATTGACGATGAAACACAGAAATTGCATCGGAATTAAATACAAAAGGCACAATGCCGACTTAAGTACCAGAGACTGACTCTTCTTACTGACTATGTTTTGAACCATTCCTGTGACACTAGTTATAGATTGCGATGCTTCACTTCTGGTTCACTGTATCCCTTGGACGTTTTTATTGACAATGAAACACAGAAATTGCATCGGAATTAAATACAAAAGGCACAATACCGACTTAAGTACAAGAAGACTGACTCTTCCTACTGTCTAAGTTTTGAACCATTCCTGTGACACTAGTTATAGATTCCGACGCTTCACTTCAGGTTTACTGTATAGATTGGACCTTCGTATTGACGATGAAACACAGAAATTGCATCGGAATTAAACACGAAAGGCACAATGCCGACTTAAGTACAAGAAGACTGACTCTTCCTACTGTCTAAGTTTTGAACTATTCCTGTGACACTAGTTGTAGATTCCGATGCTTCACTTCAGGTTTACTGTGTCCCTTGGACCTTCGTATTGATGATGAAACACAGAACTTGCATCGGAATTAAATACAAAAGGCATAATGCCGAGTTAAGTACATGTAGAACGACACTTCTTACTGTCTATGTTTTGAACCATTCCTGTGACACTAGTTATAGATTCCGATGCTTCACTTCAGGTTTACTGTATCCCTTGGACCTTCGTATTTACGATGAAACACAGAAATTGCATCGGAATTAAATACAAAAGGCACAATGCCGACTTAAGTACAAGATGACTGACTCTTCCTACTGTCTAAGTTTTGAACCATTCCTGTGACACTAGTTATAGATTCCGATGCTTCACTTCAGGTTTACTGTATCCCTTGGACCTTCTTATTGACGATGAAACCCAGAAATTGCATCGGAATTAAATACAAAAAGCACAATGCCGACTTAAGTACAAGAAGACTGACTCTTCTTACTGACTAAGTTTTGAACCATTCCTGAGACACTAGTTATAGATTCCGATGCTTCACTCCAGGTTTACTGTATCCCTTGGACCTTCTTATTGACGATGAAACACAGAAATTGCATCGGAATTAAATACAAAAGGCACAATGCCGACTTAAGTAAAGAGACTGACTCTTCTTACTGACTATGTTTTGAACCATTCCTGTGACACTAGTTATAGATTCCAATGCTTCACTTCAGGTTTACTGTATCCCTTGAACGTTCTTATTGACGATGAAACACAGAAATAGCATCGGAATTAAATACAAAATGCACAATGCCGACTTAAGTACATGAAGAACGACACTTCTTACTGTCTATGTATTGAACCATTCCTGTGACACTAGTTATAGATTCCGATGCTTCACTTCACGTTTACTGTATCCCTTGGACCTTCGTATTGACGATGGAACACAGAAATTGCATCGTGATTAAATACAAAAGGCACAATGCCGACTTAAGTACAGGAAGACCGATACTTCTTACTGAATATGTTTTGAACCATTCCTGTGACACTAGTTATAGATTCCGATGCTTCACTTCAGGTTTACTGTATCCCTTGGACCTTCGTATTTACGATGAAACACAGAAATTTCATCGTAATTAAATACAAAAGGCACAATGCCGACTTAAGTACATGAAGACCGACACTTCTTACTGACTATGTTTTGAACCACTCCTGTGACACTAGTTATAGATTCCGAAGCTTCACTTCAGGTTTACTGTATCCCTTGGACCTTCTTATTGACGATGGAACACAGAAATTGCATCGGAATTAAATACAAAAGGCACAATGCCGACTTAAGTACATGCAGACCGACACTTCTTACTGACTATGTTTTGAACCATTCCTGTGACACTAGTTATAGATTCCGATGCTTCACTTCCGGTTTACTGTATCCCTTGGACCTTCTTATTGACGATGAAACCCACAAATTGCATCGGAATTAAATACAAAAGCACAATGCCGACATAAGAACAAGAGACTGACTCTTCTTACTGACTATGTTTTGAACCATTCCTGAGACACTAGTTATAGATTCCGATGCTTCACTTCAGGTTTACTGTTTCCCTTGGACTTTCTTATTGACGATGAAACACAGAAATTGCATCGGAATTAAATACAAAACGCACAATGCCTCTTAAGTACAAGAAGACTGACTCTTCCTACTGTCTAAGTTGTGAACCATTCCTGTGACACTAGTTACAGATTCCGATGCTTCACTTCCGTTTTACTGTATCCCTTGGACCTTCGTATTTACGACGAAACACAGAAATTGCATCGGAATTAAATACAAAAGGCACAATGCCGACTTCAGTACATGCAGACCGACACTTCTTACTGACTATGTTTTGAACCATTCCTGTGACACTAGTTATAGATTCCGATGCTTCACTTCAGGTTTACTGTATACATTGGACCTTCTTATTGACGATGAAACCCAGAAATTGCATCGGAATTAAATACAAAAGGCACAATGCCGACTTAAGTACAAGAAGACTGACTCTTCTTACTGACTATTTTTTGAACCATTCCTGTGACACTAGTTATAGATTCCGATGCTTCACTTCAGGTTTACTGTATCCCTTGGACCTTCTTATTGACGATGAAACCCACAAATTGCATCGGAATTAAATACAAAAGCACAATGCCGACATAAGTACAAGAGACTGACTCTTCTTACTGACTATGCTTTGAACCATTCCTGTGACACTAGTGATAGATTCCTATGCTTCACTCCAGGTTTGCTGTATCCCTTGGACCTTCTTATTGACGATGAAACACAGAAATTGCATCGGAATTAAATACAAAAGGCACAATGCCGACTTAAGTACAAGAGACTGACTCTTCTTACTGACTATGTTTTGAACCATTCCTGTGACACTAGTTATAGATTGCGATGCTTCACTTCTGGTTTACTGTATCCTTTGGACGTTCTTATTGACAATGATACACAGAAATTGCATCGAAATTAAATACAAAAGGCACAATGCCGACTTAAGTACAAGAAGACTGACTCTTCCTACTGTCTGAGCTTTGAACCATTCCTGTGACACTAGTTATAGATTCCGATGCTTCACTTCAGGTTTACTGTATAGATTGGACCTTCGGATTGACGATGAAACACAGAAATTGCATCGGAATTAAACACGAAAGGCACAATGCCGACTTAAGTACAAGAAGACTGACTCTTCCTACTGTCTAAGTTTTGAACTATTCCTGTGACACTAGTTATAGATTCCGATGCTCCACTTCAGGTTTACTGTATCCCTTGGACCTTCGTATTGATGATGAAAGACAGAACTTGCATCGGAATTAAATACAATAGGCACTATACCGACTTAAGTACATGTAGAACGACACTTCTTACTGTCTATGTTTTGAACCATTCCTGTGACACTAGTTATAGGTTCCGATGCTTCACTTCAGGTTTACTGTATCCCTTGGACCTTCGTATTGACGATGGAACACAGAAATTGCATCGGAATTAATTACAAAAGCACAATGCCGACTAAAGTACATGAAGACCGACACTTCTTACTGACTATGTTTTGAACCATTCCTGTGACACTAGTTATAGATTCCGATGCTTCACTTCAGGTTTACTGTATCCCTTGGACCTTCTTATTGACGATGAAACCTAGAAATTGCATGGGAATTAAATACAAAAAGCACAATGCCGACTTAAGTACAAGAAGACTGACTCTTCTTACTGACTAAGTTTTGAACCATTCCTGAGACACTAGTTATAGATTCCGATGCTTCACTTCAGGTTTACTGTTTCCCTTGGACCTTCTTATTGACGATGAAACCCAGAAATTGCATCGGAATTAAATACAAAAGGCATAATGCCTCTTAAGTACAAGAAGATTGACTCTTCCTACTGTCTAAGTTGTGAACCATTCCTGTGACACTAGTTCCAGATTCCGATGCTTCACTTCCGGATTACTGTATCCCTTGGACCTTCGTATTGACGATGAAACACAGAAATTGCATCGGAATTAAATACAAAAGGCACAATGCCGACTTAAGTACATGCAGACCGACACCTCTTACTGACTATGTTTTGAACCATTCCTGTGACACTAGTTATAGATTCCGATGCTTCACTTCAGGTTTACCGTATACATTGGACCTTCTTATTGACGATGAAACCCAGAAATTGCATCGGAATTAAATACAAAAGGCACAATGCCGACTTAAGTACAAGAAGACTGACTCTTCTTACTGACTATTTTTTGAACCATTCCTGTGACACTAGTTATAGATTCCGATGCTTCACTTCAGGTTTACTGTATCCCTTGGACCTTCTTATTGACGATGAAACCCACAAATTGCATCGGAATTAAATACAAAAGCACAATGCCGACATAAGTACAAGAGACTGACTCTTCTTACTGACTATGCTTTGAACCATTCCTGTGACACTAGTGATAGATTCCTATGCTTCACTCCAGGTTTGCTGTATCCCTTGGACCTTCTTATTGACGATGAAACACAGAAATTGCATCGGAATTAAATACAAAAGGCACAATGCCGACTTAAGTACAAGGGACTGACTCTTCTTAATGACTATGTTTTGAATCATTCCTGTGACACTAGTTATAGATTTCGATGCTTCACTTAAGGTTTGCTGTATCCTTTGGACGTTCATATTAACGATGAAACACAGAATTTGAATCGGAATTAAATACAAAAGGCACAATGCCGACTTAAGTATAAGAAGACTGAGTCTTCCTACTGTCTAAGTTTTGAACCATTCCTTTGACACTAGTTATAGATTCCGATGCTTCACTTCACGTTTACTGTATCCCTTGGACCTTCCTATTGACGATGGAACACAGAAATTGCATCGTAA
Source organism: Schistocerca serialis cubense (assembly GCF_023864345.2). Taxonomy (NCBI): domain Eukaryota; kingdom Metazoa; phylum Arthropoda; class Insecta; order Orthoptera; family Acrididae; genus Schistocerca; species Schistocerca serialis. The sequence goes on along the minus strand of NC_064647.1, from coordinate 19,436,808 downwards.
TTAAATACAAAAGGCCCAATGCCGACTTCAGTACATGCAGAGCGACACTTCTTACTGACTATGTTTTGAACCATTCCTGTGACACTAGTTATAGATTCCGATGCTTCACTTCAGGTTTACTGTATACCTTGGACCTTCTTATTGACGATGAAACCCAGAAATTGCATCGGAATTAAATACAAAATGCACAATGCCGACTTAAGTACATGAAGAACGACACTTCTTACTGTCTATGTATTGAACCATTCCTGTGACACTAGTTATAGATTCCGATGCTTTACTTCAGCTTTACTGTATCCCTTGGACCTTCGTATTGTCGATGAAACACAGATATTGCATCGGAATTAAATACAAACGGCACAAAATCGACTTAACTACATGAAGACCGACACTTCTTACTGACTATGTTTTGAACGATTCCTGTGACACTAGTTATAGATTCCGATGCTTCACTTCAGGTTTACTGTATCCCTTGGACCTTCTTATTGACGATGAAACCCAGAAATTGCATCGGAATTAAATACAAAATCACAATGCCGACTTAAGTACAAGAAAACTGACACTTCATACTGACTATGTTTTGAACCATTCCTGTGACACTAGTTATAGATACCGATGCTTCAGTTCAGATTTACTGTATCCCTTGGACCTTCTTATTGACGATGAATCCCAGAAATTGCATCGGAATTAAATACAAAAGCACAATGCCGACTTAAGTACAAGAGACTGACTCTTCTTACTGACTATGATTTGAACCATTCCTGTGACACTAGTTATAGATTCCTATGCTTCACTCCAGGTTTACTGTATCCCTTGGACCTTCTTATTGACGATGAAACACAGAAATTGCATCGGAATTAAATACAAAAGGCACAATGCCGACTTAAGTACCAGAGACTGACTCTTCTTACTGACTATGTTTTGAACCATTCCTGTGACACTAGTTATAGATTGCGATGCTTCACTTCTGGTTCACTGTATCCCTTGGACGTTTTTATTGACAATGAAACACAGAAATTGCATCGGAATTAAATACAAAAGGCACAATACCGACTTAAGTACAAGAAGACTGACTCTTCCTACTGTCTAAGTTTTGAACCATTCCTGTGACACTAGTTATAGATTCCGATGCTTCACTTCAGGTTTACTGTATAGATTGGACCTTCGTATTGACGATGAAACACAGAAATTGCATCGGAATTAAACACGAAAGGCACAATGCCGACTTAAGTACAAGAAGACTGACTCTTCCTACTGTCTAAGTTTTGAACTATTCCTGTGACACTAGTTGTAGATTCCGATGCTTCACTTCAGGTTTACTGTGTCCCTTGGACCTTCGTATTGATGATGAAACACAGAACTTGCATCGGAATTAAATACAAAAGGCATAATGCCGAGTTAAGTACATGTAGAACGACACTTCTTACTGTCTATGTTTTGAACCATTCCTGTGACACTAGTTATAGATTCCGATGCTTCACTTCAGGTTTACTGTATCCCTTGGACCTTCGTATTTACGATGAAACACAGAAATTGCATCGGAATTAAATACAAAAGGCACAATGCCGACTTAAGTACAAGATGACTGACTCTTCCTACTGTCTAAGTTTTGAACCATTCCTGTGACACTAGTTATAGATTCCGATGCTTCACTTCAGGTTTACTGTATCCCTTGGACCTTCTTATTGACGATGAAACCCAGAAATTGCATCGGAATTAAATACAAAAAGCACAATGCCGACTTAAGTACAAGAAGACTGACTCTTCTTACTGACTAAGTTTTGAACCATTCCTGAGACACTAGTTATAGATTCCGATGCTTCACTCCAGGTTTACTGTATCCCTTGGACCTTCTTATTGACGATGAAACACAGAAATTGCATCGGAATTAAATACAAAAGGCACATTGCCGACTTAAGTAAAGAGACTGACTCTTCTTACTGACTATGTTTTGAACCATTCCTGTGACACTAGTTATAGATTCCAATGCTTCACTTCAGGTTTACTGTATCCCTTGAACGTTCTTATTGACGATGAAACACAGAAATAGCATCGGAATTAAATACAAAATGCACAATGCCGACTTAAGTACATGAAGAACGACACTTCTTACTGTCTATGTATTGAACCATTCCTGTGACACTAGTTATAGATTCCGATGCTTCACTTCACGTTTACTGTATCCCTTGGACCTTCGTATTGACGATGGAACACAGAAATTGCATCGTGATTAAATACAAAAGGCACAATGCCGACTTAAGTACAGGAAGACCGATACTTCTTACTGAATATGTTTTGAACCATTCCTGTGACACTAGTTATAGATTCCGATGCTTCACTTCAGGTTTACTGTATCCCTTGGACCTTCGTATTTACGATGAAACACAGAAATTTCATCGTAATTAAATACAAAAGGCACAATGCCGACTTAAGTACATGAAGACCGACACTTCTTACTGACTATGTTTTGAACCACTCCTGTGACACTAGTTATAGATTCCGAAGCTTCACTTCAGGTTTACTGTATCCCTTGGACCTTCTTATTGACGATGGAACACAGAAATTGCATCGGAATTAAATACAAAAGGCACAATGCCGACTTAAGTACATGCAGACCGACACTTCTTACTGACTATGTTTTGAACCATTCCTGTGACACTAGTTATAGATTCCGATGCTTCACTTCCGGTTTACTGTATCCCTTGGACCTTCTTATTGACGATGAAACCCACAAATTGCATCGGAATTAAATACAAAAGCACAATGCCGACATAAGTACAAGAGACTGACTCTTCTTACTGACTATGTTTTGAACCATTCCTGAGACACTAGTTATAGATTCCGATGCTTCACTTCAGGTTTACTGCTTCCCTTGGACTTTCTTATTGACGATGAAACACAGAAATTGCATCGGAATTAAATACAAAACGCACAATGCCTCTTAAGTACAAGAAGACTGACTCTTCCTACTGTCTAAGTTGTGAACCATTCCTGTGACACTAGTTACAGATTCCGATGCTTCACTTCCGTTTTACTGTATCCCTTGGCCCTTCGTATTTACGACGAAACACAGAAATTGCATCGGAATTAAATACAAAAGGCACAATGCCGACTTCAGTACATGCAGACCGACACTTCTTACTGACTATGTTTTGAACCATTCCTGTGACACTAGTTATAGATTCCGATGCTTCACTTCAGGTTTACTGTATACATTGGACCTTCTTATTGACGATGAAACCCAGAAATTGCATCGGAATTAAATACAAAAGGCACAATGCCGACTTAAGTACAAGAAGACTGACTCTTCTTACTGACTATTTTTTGAACCATTCCTGTGACACTAGTTATAGATTCCGATGCTTCACTTCAGGTTTACTGTATCCCTTGGACCTTCTTATTGACGATGAAACCCACAAATTGCATCGGAATTAAATACAAAAGCACAATGCCGACATAAGTACAAGAGACTGACTCTTCTTACTGACTATGCTTTGAACCATTCCTGTGACACTAGTGATAGATTCCTATGCTTCACTCCAGGTTTGCTGTATCCCTTGGACCTTCTTATTGACGATGAAACACAGAAATTGCATCGGAATTAAATACAAAAGGCACAATGCCGACTTAAGTACAAGAGACTGACTCTTCTTACTGACTATGTTTTGAACCATTCCTGTGACACTAGTTATAGATTGCGATGCTTCACTTCTGGTTTACTGTATCCTTTGGACGTTCTTATTGACAATGATACACAGAAATTGCATCGAAATTAAATACAAAAGGCACAATGCCGACTTAAGTACAAGAAGACTGACTCTTCCTACTGTCTGAGCTTTGAACCATTCCTGTGACACTAGTTATAGATTCCGATGCTTCACTTCAGGTTTACTGTATAGATTGGACCTTCGGATTGACGATGAAACACAGAAATTGCATCGGAATTAAACACGAAAGGCACAATGCCGACTTAAGTACAAGAAGACTGACTCTTCCTACTGTCTAAGTTTTGAACTATTCCTGTGACACTAGTTATAGATTCCGATGCTCCACTTCAGGTTTACTGTATCCCTTGGACCTTCGTATTGATGATGAAAGACAGAACTTGCATCGGAATTAAATACAATAGGCACTATACCGACTTAAGTACATGTAGAACGACACTTCTTACTGTCTATGTTTTGAACCATTCCTGTGACACTAGTTATAGGTTCCGATGCTTCACTTCAGGTTTACTGTATCCCTTGGACCTTCGTATTGACGATGGAACACAGAAATTGCATCGGAATTAATTACAAAAGCACAATGCCGACTAAAGTACATGAAGACCGACACTTCTTACTGACTATGTTTTGAACCATTCCTGTGACACTAGTTATAGATTCCGATGCTTCACTTCAGGTTTACTGTATCCCTTGGACCTTCTTATTGACGATGAAACCTAGAAATTGCATGGGAATTAAATACAAAAAGCACAATGCCGACTTAAGTACAAGAAGACTGACTCTTCTTACTGACTAAGTTTTGAACCATTCCTGAGACACTAGTTATAGATTCCGATGCTTCACTTCAGGTTTACTGTTTCCCTTGGACCTTCTTATTGACGATGAAACCCAGAAATTGCATCGGAATTAAATACAAAAGGCACAATGCCTCTTAAGTACAAGAAGATTGACTCTTCCTACTGTCTAAGTTGTGAACCATTCCTGTGACACTAGTTCCAGATTCCGATGCTTCACTTCCGGATTACTGTATCCCTTGGACCTTCGTATTGACGATGAAACACAGAAATTGCATCGGAATTAAATACAAAAGGCACAATGCCGACTTAAGTACATGCAGACCGACACTTCTTACTGACTATGTTTTGAACCATTCCTGTGACACTAGTTAAAGATTCCGATGCTTCACTTCAGGTTTACTGTATCCCTTGGGCTTTCTTATTGACGATGAAACCCAGAAATTGCATCGGAATTAAATACAAAAGCACAATGCCGACTTAAGTACAAGAGACTGACTCATCTTACTGACTATGTTTTGAACCATTCCTGTGACACTAGTTATAGATTCCGATGCTTCACTTCAGGTTTACTGCATCCCTCTGACCTGCTTGTTGACGATGAAACACAGATATTGCATCGGAATTAAATCCAAAAGGCACAATGCCTACTTAAGTACAAGAAGACTGACTCTTCTTACTGACTATGTTTTGAACCATTCCTGTGACACTAGTTATTGATTCTGATGCTTCACTTCAGGTTTACTGTATCCCTCTGACCTTCTTATTGACGATGAAACACTGAAATTGCATCGGAATTAAATAGAAAAGGCACAATGATGTCGTAAGTACAAGAAGACTGACTCTTCTTACAGCCTATGTTTTTAACCATTCCTGTGACACTAGTTATACATTCCGATGTTTGACTTCAGTTTTACTGTATCCCTTGGACCTTCGTATTGACGATGAAACACAGAAATTGAATCGGAATTACATACAAATGGCACAATGCCGACTTAAGTACAAGGGACTGACTCTTCTTAATGTCTATGTTTTGAACCATTCCTGTGACACTAGTTATAGATTCCGATGCTTCACTTTAGGTTTGCTGTATCCTTTGGACGTTCTTAGTAACGATGAAACACAGAATTTGAATCGGAATTAAATACAAAAGGCACAATGCCGACTTAAGTATAAGAAGACTGAGTCTTCCTACTGTCTAAGTTTTGAACCATTCCTGTGACACTAGTTATAGATTCCGATGCTTTACTTCAGCTTTACTGTATCCCTTGGACATTCGTATTGTCGATGAAACACAGATATTGCATCGGAATTAAATACAAACGGCACAAAACCGACTTAACTACATGAAGACCGACACTTCTTACTGACTATGTTTTGAACGATTCCTGTGACACTAGTTATAGATTCCGATGCTTCACTTCAGGTTTACTGTATCCCTTGGACCTTCTTATTGACGATGAAACCCAGAAATTGCATCGGAATTAAATACAAAATCACAATGCCGACTTAAGTACAAGAAAACTGACACTTCATACTGACTATGTTTTGAACCATTCCTGTGACACTAGTTATAGATTCCGATGCTTCAGTTCAGATTTACTGTATCCCTTGGACCTTCTTATTGACGATGAATCCCAGAAATTGCATCGGAATTAAATACAAATGCACAATGCCGACTTAAGTACAAGAGAATGACTCTTCTTACTGCCTATGTTTTGAACCATTTCTGTGACACTAGATATAGATTCCGATGCTTCACTCCAGGTTTACTGTATCCCTTGGACCTTCTTATTGACGATGAAACACAGAAATTGCATCGGAATTAAATACAAAAGGCACAATGCCGACTTAAGTATATGCAGACCGACACTTCTTACTGACTATGTTTTGAACCATTCCTGTGACACTAGTTAAAGATTCCGATGCTTCACTTCAGGTTTACTGTATCCCTTGGGCCTTCTTATTGACGATGAAACCCAGAAATTGCATCGGAATTAAATACAAAAGCACAATGCCGACTTAAGTACAAGAGACTGACTCATCTTACTGACTATGTTTTGAACCATTCCTGTGACACTAGTTATAGATTCCGATGCTTCACTTCAGGTTTACTGCATCCCTCTGACCTGCTTGTTGACGATGAAACACAGATATTGCATCGGAATTAAATCCAAAAGGCACAATGCCTACTTAAGTACAAGAGGACTGACTCCTCTTACTGACTATGTTTTGAACCATTCCTGTGACACTAGTTATTGATTCTGATGCTTCACTTCAGGTTTACTGTATCCCTCTGACCTTCTTATTGACGATGAAACACTGAAATTGCATCGGAATTAAATAGAAAAGGCACAATGATGTCGTAAGTACAAGAAGACTGACTCTTCTTACAGCCTATGTTTTTAACCATTCCTGTGACACTAGTTATACATTCCGATGTTTGACATCAGTTTTACTGTATCCCTTGGACCTTCGTATTGACGATGAAACACAGAAATTGAATCGGAATTACATACAAAAGGCACAATGCCGACTTAAGTACAAGGGACTGACTCTTCTTAATGACTATGTTTTGAACCATTCCTGTGACACTAGTTATAGATTTCGATGCTTCACTTAAGGTTTGCTGTATCCTTTGGACGTTCTTATTAACGATGAAACACAGAATTTGAATCGGAATTAAATACAAAAGGCACAATGCCGACTTAAGTATAAGAAGACTGAGTCTTCCTACTGTCTAAGTTTTGAACCATTCCTGTGACACTAGTTATAGATTCCGATGCTTCACTTCACGTTTACTGTATCCCTTGGACCTTCCTATTGACGATGGAACACAGAAATTGCATCGTAATTAAATACAAAAGGCCCAATGCCGACTTCAGTACATGCAGAGCGACACTTCTTACTGACTATGTTTTGAACCATTCCTGTGACGCTAGTTATAGATTCCGATGCTTCACTTCAGGTTTACTGTATACCTTGGACCTTCTTATTGACGATGAAACCCAGAAATTGCATCGGAATTAAATACAAAATGCACAATGCCGACTTAAGTACATGAAGAACGACACTTCTTACTGTCTATGTATTGAACCATTCCTGTGACACTAGTTATAGATTCCGATGCTTTACTTCAGCTTTACTGTATCCCTTGGACCTTCGTATTGTCGATGAAACACAGATATTGCATCGGAATTAAATACAAACGGCACAAAATCGACTTAACTACATGAAGACCGACACTTCTTACTGACTATGTTTTGAACGATTCCTGTGACACTAGTTATAGATTCCGATGCTTCACTTCAGGTTTACTGTATCCCTTGGACCTTCTTATTGACGATGAAACCCAGAAATTGCATCGGAATAAAATACAAAATCACAATGCCGACTTAAGTACAAGAAAACTGACACTTCATACTGACTATGTTTTGAACCATTCCTGTGACACTAGTTATAGATACCGATGCTTCAGTTCAGATTTACTGTATCCCTTGGACCTTCTTATTGACGATGAATCCCAGAAATTGCATCGGAATTAAATACAAAAGCACAATGCCGACTTAAGTACAAGAGACTGACTCTTCTTATTGACTATGATTTGAACCATTCCTGTGACACTAGTTATAGATTGCGATGCTTCACTTCTGGTTCACTGTATCCCTTGGACGTTCTTATTGACAATGAAACACAGAAATTGCATCGGAATTAAATACAAAAGGCACAATACCGACTTAAGTACAAGAAGACTGACTCTTCCTACTGTCTAAGTTTTGAACCATTCCTGTGACACTAGTTATAGATTCCGATGCTTCACTTCAGGTTTACTGTATAGATTGGACCTTCGTATTGACGATGAAACACAGAAATTGCATCGGAATTAAACACGAAAGGCACAATGCCGACTTAAGTACAAGAAGACTGACTCTTCCTACTGTCTAAGTTTTGAACTATTCCTGTGACACTAGTTATAGATTCCGATGCTTCACTTCAGGTTTACTGTATCCCTTGGACCTTCTTATTGACGATGAAACCCAGAAATTGCATCGGAATTAAATACAAAAAGCACATTGCCGACTTAAGTACAAGAAGACTGACTCTTCTTACTGACTAAGTTTTGAACCATTCCTGAGACACTAGTTATAGATTCCGATGCTTCACTCCAGGTTTACTGTATCCCATGGACCTTCTTATTGACGATGAAACACAGAAATTGCATCGGAATTAAATACAAAAGGCACAATGCCGACTTAAGCAAAGAGACTGACTCTTCTTACTGACTATATTTTGAACCATTCCTGTGACACTAGTTATAGATTCCAATGCTTCACTTCAGGTTTACTGTATCCCTTGAACGTTCTTATTGACGATGAAACACAGAAATAGCATCGGAATTAAATACAAAATGCACAATGCCGACTTAAGTACATGAAAAACGACACTTCTTACTGTCTATGTATTGAACCATTCCTGTGACACTAGTTATAGATTCCGATGCTTCACTTCACGTTTACTGTATCCCTTGGACCTTCGTATTGACGATGGAACACAGAAATTGCATCGTAATTAAATACAAAAGGCACAATGCCGACTTAAGTACAGGAAGACCGATACTTCTTACTGACTATGTTTTGAACCATTCCTGTGACACTAGTTATAGATTCCGATGCTTCACTTCAGGTTTACTCTATCCCTTGGACCTTCGTATTTACGATGAAACACAGAAATTTCATCGTAATTAAATACAAAAGGCACAATGCCGACTTAAGTACATGAAGACCGACACTTCTTACTGACTATGTTTTGAACTATTCCTGTGACACTAGTTATAGATTCCGAAGCTTCACTTCAGGATTACTGTATCCCTTGGACCTTCTTATTGACGATGGAACACAGAAATTGCATCGGAATTAAATACAAAAGGCACAATGCCGACTTAAGTACATGCAGACCGACACTTCTTACTGACTATGTTTTGAACCATTCCTGTGACACTAGTTATAGATTCCGATGCTTCAGTTCAGATTTACTGTATCCCTTGGACCTTCTTATTGACGATGAATCCCAGAAATTGCATCGGAATTAAATACAAATGCACAATGCCGACTTAAGTACAAGAGACTGACTCTTCTTACTGCCTATGTTTTGAACCATTTCTGTGACACTAGATATAGATTCCGATGCTTCACTCCAGGTTTACTGTATCCCTTGGACCTTCTTATTGACGATGAAAGACAGAAATTGCATCGGAATTAAATACAAAAGGCACAATGCTGACTTAAGTAAAGAGAGCGACACTTCTTACTGACTATGTTTTGAACCATTCCTGTGACACTAGTTATAGATTCCGATGCTTCACTTCAGGTTTACTGTATACCTTGGACCATCTTATTGACGATGAAACCCAGAAATTGCATCGGAATTAAATACAAAAGGCACAATGCCGACTTAAGTACAAGAAGACTGACTCTTCTTACTGACTATGTTTTGAACCATTCCTGTGACACTAGTTATAGATTCCGATGCTTCACTTCAGGTTTCCTGTTTAACTTGGACCTTCTTATTGACGATGAAACCCAGAAATTGCATCGGAATTAAATACAAAAGGCACAATGCCTCTTAAGTACAAGAAGATTGACTCTTCCTACTGTCTAAGTTGTGAACCATTCCTGTGACACTAGTTACAGATTCCGATGCTTCACTTCCGGATTACTGTATCCCATGGACCTTCGTATTGACGATGAAACACAGAAATTACATCGGAATTAAATACAAAAGGCACAATGCCGACTTAAGTACATGCAGACCGACACTTCTAACTGACTATGTTTTGAACCATTCCTGTGACACTAGTTAAAGATTCCGATGCTTCACTTCAGGTTTACTGTATCCCTTGGGCCTTCTTATTGACGATGAAAACCAGAAATTGCATCGGAATTAAATACAAAAGCACAATGCCGACTTAAGTACAAGAGACTGACTCATCTTACTGACTATGTTTTGAACCATTCCTGTGACACTAGTTATAGATTCCGATGCTTCACTTCAGGTTTACTGCATCCCTCTGACCTGCTTGTTGACGATGAAACACAGATATTGCATCGGAATTAAATCCAAAAGGCACAATGCCTACTTAAGTACAAGAGGACTGACTCTTCTTACTGACTATGTTTTGAACCATTCCTGTGACACTAGTTATTGATTCTGATGCTTCACTTCAGGTTTACTGTATCCCTCTGACCTTCTTATTGACGATGAAACACTGAAATTGCATCGGAATTAAATAGAAAAGGCACAATGATGTCGTAAGTACAAGAAGACTGACTCTTCTTACAGCCTATGTTTTTAACCATTCCTGTGACACTAGTTATACATTCCGATGTTTGACTTCAGTTTTACTGTATCCCTTGGACCTTCGTATTGACGATGAAACACAGAAATTGAATCGGAATTACATACAAAAGGCACAATGCCGACTTAAGTACTAGGGACTGACTCTTCTTAATGACTATGTTTTGAACCATTCCTGTGACACTAGTAATAGATTCCGATGCTTCACTTCAGGTTTACTGTATCCTTTGGACGTTCTTATTAACGATGAAACACAGAATTTGAATCGGAATTAAATACAAAAGGCACAATGCCGAATTAAGTATAAGAAGACTGAGTCTTCCTACTGTCTAAGTTTTGAACCATTCCTGTGACACTAGTTATAGATTCCGATGCTTTACTTCAGCTTTACTGTATCCCTTGGACCTTCGTATTGTCGATGAAACACAGATATTGCATCGGAATTAAATACAAACGGCACAAAACCGACTTAACTACATGAAGACCGACACTTCTTACTGACTATGTTTTGAACCATTCCTGTGACACTAGTTATAGATTCCGATGCTTCACTTCAGGTTTACTGTATCCCTTGGACCTTCTTATTGACGATGAAACCCAGAAATTGCATCGGAATTAAATACAAAATCACAATGCCGACTTAAGTACAAGAAAACTGACACTTCATACTGACTATGTTTTGAACCATTCCTGTGACACTAGTTATAGATTCCGATGCTTCAGTTCAGATTTACTGTATCCCTTGGACCTTCTTATTGACGATGAATCCCAGAAATTGCATCGGAATTAAATACAAAAGCACAATGCCGACTTAAGTACAAGAGACTGACTCTTCTTACTGACTATGTTTTGAACCATTCCTGTGACACTAGTTATAGATTGCGATGCTTCACTTCTGGTTCACTGTATCCCTTGGACGTTCTTATTGACAATGAAACACAGAAATTGCATCGGAATTAAATACAAAAGGCACAATACCGACTTAAGTACAAGAAGACTGACTCTTCCTACTGTCTAAGTTTTGAACCATTCCTGTGACACTAGTTATAGATTCCGATGCTTCACTTCAGGTTTACTGTATAGATTGGACCTTCGTATTGACGATGAAAAACAGAAATTGCATCGGAATTAAACACGAAAGGCACAATGCCGACTTAAGTACAAGAAGACTGACTCTTCCTACTGTCTAAGTTTTGAACTATTCCTGTAACACTAGTTATAGATTCCGATACTTCACTTCAGGTTTACTGTGTCCCTTGGACCTTCGTATTGATGATGAAACACAGAACTTGCATCGGAATTAAATACAAAAGGCACAATGCCGACTTAAGTACATGTAGAACGACACTTCTTACTGTCTATGTTTTGAACCATTCCTGTGACACTAGTTATAGATTCCGATGCTTCACTTCAGGTTTACTGTATCCCTTGGACCTTCGTATTTACGATGAAACACAGAAATTACATCGGAATTAAATACAAAAGGGACAATGCCGACTTAAGTACAAGATGACTGACTCTTCCTACTGTCTAAGTCTTGAACCATTCCTGTGACACTAGTTATAGATTCCGATGCTTCACTTCAGGTTTACTGTATCCCTTGGACCTTCTTATTGACGATGAAACCCAGAAATTGCATCGGAATTAAATACAAAAAGCACAATGCCGACTTAAGTACAAGAAGACTGACTCTTCTTACTGACTAAGTTTTGAACCATTCCTGAGACACTAGTTATAGATTCCGATGCTTCACTCCAGGTTTACTGTATCCCTTGGACCTTCTTATTGACGATGAAACACAGAAATTGCATCGGAATTAAATACAAAAGGCACAATGCCGACTTAAGTAAAGAGACTGACTCTTCTTACTGACTATGTTTTGAACCATTCCTGTGACACTAGTTATAGATTCCAATGCTTCACTTCAGGTTTACTGTATCCCTTGAACGTTCTTATTGACGCTGAAACACAGAAATAGCATCGGAATTAAATACAAAATGCACAATGCCAACTTAAGTACATGAAGAACGACACTTCTTACTGTCTATGTATTGAACCATTCCTGTGACACTAGTTATAGATTCCGATGCTTCACTTCACGTTTACTGTATCCCTTGGACCTTCGTATTGACGATGGAACACAGAAATTGCATCGTAATTAAATACAAAAGGCACAATGCCGACTTAAGTACAGGAAGACCGATACTTCTTACTGACTATGTTTTGAACCATTCCTGTGACACTAGTTATAGATTCCGATGCTTCACTTCAGGTTTACTGTATCCCTTGGACCTTCGTATTTACGATGAAACACAGAAATTTCATCGTAATTAAATACAAAAGGCACAATGCCGACTTAAGTACATGAAGACCGACACTTCTTACTGACTATGTTTTGAACTATTCCTGTGACACTAGTTATAGATTCCGAAGCTTCACTTCAGGTTTACTGTATCCCTTGGACCTTCTTATTGACGATGGAACACAGAAATTGCATCGGAATTAAATACAAAAGGCACAATGCCGACTTAAGTACATGCAGACCGACACTTCTTACTGACTATGTTTTGAACCATTCCTGTGACACTAGTTATAGATTCCGATGCTTCACTTCAGGTTTACTGTATCCCTTGGACCTTCTTATTGACGATGAAACCCACAAATTGCATTGGAATTAAATACAAAAGCACAATGCCGACATAAGTACAAGAGACTGACTCTTCTTACTGACTATGTTTTGAACCATTCCTAGACACTAGTTATAGATTCCGATGCTTCACTTCAGGTTAACTGTTTCCCTTGGACTTTCTTATTGACGATGAAACACAGAAATTGCATCGGAATTAAATACAAAACGCACAATGCCTCTTAAGTACAAGAGGACTGACTCTTCCTACTGTCTAAATTGTGAACCATTCCTGTGACACTAGTTACAGATTCCGATGCTTCACTTCCGTTTTACTGTATCCCTTGGACCTTCGTATTTACGACGAAACACAGAAATTGCATCGGAATTAAATACAAAAGGCACAATGCCGACTTAAGTACATGCAGACCGACACTTCTTACTGACTATGTTTTGAACCATTCCTGTGACACTAGTTATAGATTCCGATGCTTCACTTCAGGTTTACTGTATACCTTGGACCTTCTTATTGACGATGAAACCCAGAAATTGCATCGGAATTATATACAAAAGGCACAATGCCGACTTAAGTACAAGATGACTGACTCTTCTTACTGACTATGTTTTGAACCATTCCTGTGACACTAGTTATAGATTCCGATGCTTCACTTCAGGTTTACTGTATCCCTTGGACCTTCTTATTGACGATGAAACCCACAAATTGCATCGGAATTAAATACAAAAGCACAATGCCGACATAAGTACAAGAGACTGACTCTTCTTACTGACTATGCTTTGAACCATTCCTGTGACACTAGTTATAGATTCCTATGCTTCACTCCAGGTTTACTGTATCCCTTGGACCTTATTATTGACGATGAAACACAGAAATTGCATCGGAATTAAATACAAAAGGCACAATGCCGACTTAAGTACAAGAGACTGACTCTTCTTACTGACTATGTTTTGAACCATTCCTGTGACACTAGTTATAGATTGCGATGCTTCACTTCTGGTTTACTGTATCCATTGGACGTTCTTATTGACAATGATACACAGAAATCGCATCGGAATTAAATACAAAAGGCACAATGCCGACTTAAGTACAAGATGACTGACTCTTCCTACTGTCTGAGTTTTGAACCATTCCTGTGACACTAGTTATAGATTCCGATGCTTCACTTCAGGTTTACTGTATAGATTGGACCTTCGGATTGACGATGAAACACAGAAATTGCATCGGAATTAAACACGAAAGGCACAATGCCGACTTAAGTACAAGAAGACTGACTCTTCCTACTATCTAAGTTTTGAACTATTCCTGTGACACTAGTTATAGATTCCGATGCTCCACTTCAGGTTTACTGTATCCCTTGGACCTTCGTATTGATGATGAGAGACAGAACTTGCATCGGAATTAAATACAATAGGCACAATGCCGACTTAAGTACATGTAGAACGACACTTCTTACTGTCTATGTTTTGAACCATTCCTGTGACACTAGTTATAGGTTCCGATGCTTCACTTCAGTTTTACTGTATCCCTTGGACCTTCGTATTGACGATGGAACACAGAAATTGCATCGGAATTAAATACAAAAGCACAATGCCGACTAAAGTACATGAAGACCGACACTTCTTACTGACTATGTTTTGAACCATTCCTGTGTCACTAGTTATAGATTCCGATGCTTCACTTCAGGTTTACTGTATCCCTTGGACCTTCGTATTTACGATGAAACACAGAAATTGCATCGGAATTAAATACAAAAGGCACAATGCCGACTTAAGTACAAGATGACTGACTCTTCCTACTGTCTAAGTTTTGAAACATTCCTGTGACACTAGTTATAGATTCCGATGCTTCACTTCAGGTTTACTGTATCCCTTGGACCTTCTTATTGACGATGTAACCCAGAAATTGCATCGGAGTTAAATACAAAAAGCACAATGCCGACTTAAGTACAAGAAGACTGACTCTTCTTACTGACTAAGTTTTGAACCATTCCTGAGACACTAGTTATAGATTCCGATGCTTCACCTCAGGTTTACTGTTTCCCTTGGACCTTCTTATTGACGATGAAACCCAGAAATTGCATCGGAATTAAATACAAAAGGCACAATGCCTCTTAAGTACAAGAAGATTGACTCTTCCTACTGTCTAAGTTGTGAACCATTCCTGTGACACTAGTTCCAGATTCCGATGCTTCACTTCCGGATTACTGTATCCCTTGGACCTTCGTATTGACGATGAAACACAGAAATTGCATCGGAATTAAATACAAATGGCACAATGCCGACTTAAGTACATGCAGACCGACACTTCTTACTGACTATGTTTTGAACCATTCCTGTGACACTAGTTAAAGATTCCGATGCTTCACTTCAGGTTTACTGTATCCCTTGGGCCTTCTTATTGACGATGAAACCCAGAAATTGCATCGGAATTAAATACAAAAGCACAATGCCGACTTAAGTACAAGAGACTGACTCATCTTACTGACTATGTTTTGAACCATTCCTGTGACACTAGTTATAGATTCCGATGCTTCACTTCAGGTTTACTGCATCCCTCTGACCTGCTTGTTGACGATGAAACACAGATATTGCATCGGAATTAAATCCAAAAGGCACAATGCCTACTTAAGTGCAAGAAGACTGACTCTTCTTACTGACTAGGTTTGAACCATTCCTGTGACACTAGTTATTGATTCTGATGCTTCACTTCAGGTTTACTGTATCCCTCTGACCTTCTTATTGACGATGAAACACTGAAATTGCATCGGAATTAAATAGAAAAGGCACAATGATGTCGTAAGTACAAGAAGACTGACTCTTCTTACAGCCTATGTTTTTAACCATCCCTGTGACACTAGTTATAGATTCCGATGTTTGACTTCAGTATTACTGTATCCCTTGGACCTTCGTATTGACGATGAAACACAGAAATTGAATCGGAATTACATACAAAAGGCATAATGCCGGCTTAAGTACAAGGGACTGACTCTTCTTAATGACTATGTTTTGAACCATTCCTGTGACACTAGTTATAGATCCGATGCTTCACTTTAGGTTTGCTGTATCCTTTGGACGTTCTTATTAACGATGAAACACAGAATTTGAATCGGAATTAAATACAAAAGACACAATGCCGACTTAAGTATAAGAAGACTGAGTCTTCCTACTGTCTAAGTTTTGAACCATTCCTGTGACACTAGTTATAGATTCCGATGCTTTACTTCAGCTTTACTGTATACCTTGGACCTTCGTATTGTCGATGAAACACAGATATTGCATCGGAATTAAATACAAACGGCACAAAACCGACTTAACTACATGAAGACCGACACTTCTTACTGACTATGTTTTGAACGATTCCTGTGACACTAGTTATAGATTCCGATGCTTCACTTCAGGTTTACTGTATCCCTTGGACCTTCTTATTGACGATGAAACCCAGAAATTGCATCGGAATTAAATACAAAAAGCACAATGCCGACTTAAGTACAAGAAGACTGACTCTTCTTACTGACTAAGTTTTGAACCATTCCTGAGACACTAGTTATAGATTCCGATGCTTCACCTCAGGTTTACTGTTTCCCTTGGACCTTCTTATTGACGATGAAACCCAGAAATTGCATCGGAATTAAATACAAAAGGCACAATGCCTCTTAAGTACAAGAAGACTGACTCTTCCTACTGTCTAAGTTGTGAACCATTCCTGTGACACTAGTTCCAGATTCCGATGCTTCACTTCCGGATTACTGTATCCCTTGGACCTTCGTATTGACGATGAAACACAGAAATTGCATCGGAATTAAATACAAATGGCACAATGCCGACTGAAGTACATGCAGACCGACACTTCTTACTGACTATGTTTTGAACCATTCCTGTGACACTAGTTAAAGATTCCGATGCTTCACTTCAGGTTTACTGTATCCCTTGGGCCTTCTTATTGACGATGAAACCCAGAAATTGCATCGGAATTAAATACAAAAGCACAATGCCGACTTAAGTACAAGAGACTGACTCATCTTACTGACTATGTTTTGAACCATTCCTGTGACACTAGTTATAGATTCCGATGCTTCACTTCAGGTTTACTGCATCCCTCTGACCTGCTTGTTGACGATGAAACACAGATATTGCATCGGAATTAAATCCAAAAGGCACAATGCCTACTTAAGTACAAGAAGACTGACTCTTCTTACGGACTAGGTTTGAACCATTCCTGTGACACTAGTTATTGATTCTGATGCTTCACTTCAGGTTTACTGTATCCCTTGGACCTTCTTATTGACGATGAAACCCAGAAATTGCATCGGAATTAAATACAAAATCACAATGCCGACTTAAGTACAAGAAAACTGACACTTCATACTGACTATGTTTTGAACCATTCCTGTGACACTAGTTATAGATTCCGATGCTTCAGTTCAGATTTACTGTATCCCTTGGACCTTCTTTTTGACGATGAATCCCAGAAATTGCATCGGAATTAAATACAAATGCACAATGCCGACTTAAGTACAAGAGACTGACTCTTCTTACTGCCTATGTTTTGAACCATTTCTGTGACACTAGATATAGATTCCGATGCTTCACTCCAGGTTTACTGTATCCCTTGGACCTTCTTATTGACGATGAAACACAGAAATTGCATCGGAATTAAATACAAAAGGCACAATGCTGACTTAAGTAAAGAGACTGACTCTTCTTACTGACTATGTTTTGAACCATTCCTGTGACACTAGTTATAGATTCCGATGCTTCACTTCAGGTTTACTGTATCCCTTGAACGTTCATATTGACGATGAAACACAGAAATAGCATCGGAATTAAATACAAAATGCACAATGCCGACTTAAGTACATGAAGAACGACACTTCTTACTGTCTGTGTATTGAACCATTCCTGTGACACTAGTTATAGATTCCGATGCTTCACTTCACGTTTACTGTATCCCTTGGACCTTCGTATTTACGATGGAACACAGAAATTGCATCGTAATTAAATACAAAAGGCACAATGCCGACTTCAGTACATGCAGAGCGACACTTCTTACTGACTATGTTTTGAACCATTCCTGTGACACTAGTTATAGATTCCGATGCTTCACTTCAGGTTTACTGTATACCTTGGACCTTCTTATTGACGTTGAAACCCAGAAATTGCATCGGAATTTAATACAAAAGGCACAATGCCGACTTAAGTACAAGAAGACTGACTCTTCTTACTGACTATGTTTTGAACCATTCCTGTGACACTAGTTATAGATTCCGATGCTTCACTTCAGGTTTACTGTTTAACTTGGACCTTCTTATTGACGATGTAACCCAGAAATTGCATCGGAATTAAATACAAAAGGCACAATGCCTCTTAAGTACAAGAAGATTGACTCTTCCTACTGTCTAAGTTGTGAACCATTCCTGTGACACTAGTTACAGATTCCGATGCTTCACTTCCGGATTACTGTAGCCCTTGGACCTTCGTATTGACGATGAAACACAGAAATTGCATCGGAATTAAATACAAATGGCACAATGCCGACTTAAGTACATGCAGACCGACACTTCTTACTGACTATGTTTTGAACCATTCCTGTGACACTAGTTAAAGATTCCGATGCTTCACTTCAGGTTTACTGTATCCCTTGGGCCTTCTTATTGACGATGAAACCCAGAAATTGCATCGGAATTAAATACGAAAGCACAATGCCGACTTAAGTACAAGAGACTGACTCATCTTATTGACTATGTTTTGAACCATTCCTGTGACACTAGTTATAGATTCCGATGCTTCACTTCAGGTGTACTGCATCCCTCTGACCTGCTTGTTGACGATGAAACACAGATATTGCATCGGAATTAAATCCAAAAGGCACAATGCATACTTAAGTACAAGAGGACTGACTCTTCTTACTGACTATGTTTTGAACCATTCCTGTGACACTAGTTATTGATTCTGATGCTTCACTTCAGGTTTACTGTATCCCTCTGACCATCTTATTGACGATGAAACACTGAAATTGCATCGGAATTAAATAGAAAAGGCACAATGATGTCGTAAGTACAAGAAGACTGACTCTTCTTACAGCCTATGTTTTTAACCATTCCTGTGACACTAGTTATAGATTCCGATGTTTGACTTCAGTTTTACTGTATCCCTTGGACCTTCGTATTGACGATGAAACACAGAAATTGAATCGGAATTACATACAAAAGGCACAATGCCGACTTAAGTACAAGGGACTGACTCTTCTTAATGACTATGTTTTGAACCATTCCTGTGACACTAGTTATAGATTACGATGCTTCACTTCAGGTTTACTGTATCCTTTGGACGTTCTTATTAACGATGAAACACAGAATTTGAATCGGAATTAAATACAAAAGGCACAATGCCGAATTAAGTATAAGAAGACTGAGTCTTCCTACTGTCTAAGTTTTGAACCACTCCTGTGACACTAGTTATAGATTCCGATGCTTTACTTCAGCTTTACTGTATCCCTTGGACCGTCGTATTGTCGATGAAACACAGATATTGCATCGGAATTAAATACAAACGGCACAAAACCGACCTAACAACATGAAGACCGACACTTCTTACTGACTATGTTTTGAACCATTCCTGTGACACTAGTTATAGATTCCGATGCTTCACTTCAGGTTTACTGTATCCCTTGGACCTTCTTATTGACGATGAAACCCAGAAATTGCATCGGAATTAAATACAAAATCACAATGCCGACTTAAGTACAAGAAAACTGACACTTCATACTGACTATGTTTTGAACCATTCCTGTGACACTAGTTATAGATTCCGATGCTTCAGTTCACATCTACTGTATCCCTTGGACCTTCTTATTGACGATGAATCCCAGAAATTGCATCGGAATTAAATACAAAAGGCACAATGCCGACTTAAGTACAAAAAGACTGACTCTTCTTACTGACTATGTTTTGAACCATTCCTGTGACACTAGTTATAGATCCCGATGCTTCACTTCAGGTTTACTGTATCTCTTGGACCTTCTTATCAACGATGAAACACAGAAATTGCATCGGAATTAAATACAAAAGGCACAATGCCGACTTAAGTACAAGATGACTGACTCTTCCTACTGTCTAAGTTTTGAACCATTCCTGTGACACTAGTTATAGATTCCGATGCTTCTCTTCAGGTTTACTGTATCCCTTGGACCGTCGTATTTACGATGAAACACAGAAATTGCATCGTAATTATATACAAAAGGCACAATGCCGACTTAAGTACATTAAGACCTACACTTCTTACTGACTATGATTTGAACCATTCCTGTGACACTAGTTATAGATTCCGAAGCTTCACTTCAGGTTTACTGTATCCCTTGGACCTTCTTATTGACGATGAAACACAGAAATTGCATCGGAATTAAATACAAAACGCACAATGCCGACTAAGTGGACAAAGACTGACTCTTCTTACTGACTATGATTTGAACCATTCCTGTGACACTAGTTATAGATTCCGATGCTTCACTTCGGGTTTACTGTATAACTTGGACCTTCTTATTGACGATGAAACACAGAAATTGCATCGGAATTAAATACAAAAGGCACAATGCCGACTTAAGTACAAGAAGACTGA
The DNA here is from genome assembly GCF_023864345.2 of Schistocerca serialis cubense. Classification (NCBI taxonomy): domain Eukaryota; kingdom Metazoa; phylum Arthropoda; class Insecta; order Orthoptera; family Acrididae; genus Schistocerca; species Schistocerca serialis. Next base: position 19,415,677 of record NC_064647.1, on the reverse strand, counting down.
CTCTTCCTACTGTCTAAGTGTTGAACCATTCCTGTGACACTAGTTATAGATTCCGTTCCTTCACTTCAGGTTTACTGTATCCCTTGGACCTTCGTATTGTCGATGAAACACAGAAATTGCATCGGAATTAAATACAAAAGGCACTATGCCGACTTAAGTACATGAAGACCGACACTTCTTACTGACTATGTTTTGAACCATTCCTGTGACACTAGTTATAGATTCCGATGCTTCACTCCAGGTTTACTGTATCCCTTGGACCTTCTTATTGACGATGAAACACAGATATTGCATCGGAATTAAATCCAAAAGGCACAATGCCTACATAAGTACAAGAAGACTGACTCTTCTTACTGATTATGTTTTGAACCATTCCTGTGACACTAGTTATTGATTCTGATGCTTCACTTCAGGTTTATTGTATCCCTCTGACCTTCTTATTTCCGATGAAACACTGAAATTGCATCGGAATTAAATAGAAAAGGCACAATGATGTCGTAAGTACAAGAAGACTGACTCTTCTTACAGCCTATGTTTTTAACCATTCCTGTGACACTAGTTATAGATTCCGATGTTTGACTTCAGTTTTACTGTATCCCTTGGACCTTCGTATTGACGATGAAACACAGAAATTGAATCGGAATTACATACAAAAGGCACAATGCCGACTTAAGTACAAGGGACTGACTCTTCCTACTGACTATGTTTTGAACCACTCCTGTGACACTAGGTATAGATTCCGATGCTTCACTTCAGGTTTACTGTATCCCTTGGACGTTGTTATTAACGATGAAACACAGAATTTGCATCGGAATTAAATACAAAAGGCACAATGCCGACTTAAGTATAAGAAGACTGAGTCTTCCTACTGTCTAAGTTTTGAACCATTCCTGTGACACTAGTTATGGATTCCGATGCTTCACTTCAGCTTTACTGTATCCCTTGGACCTTCGTATTGACGATGAAACACAGATATTGCATCGGAATTAAATACAAAAGGCACAATGCCTACTTCAGTACATGCAGAGCGACACTTCTTACTGACTATGTTTTGAACCATTCCTGTGACACTAGTTATAGATTCCGATGCTTCACTTCAGGTGTACTGTATACCTTGGACCTCCTTATTGACGATGAAACCCAGAAATTGCTTCGGAATTAAATACAAAAGGCACAATGCCGACTTAAGTACAAGAAGACTGACTCTTCTTACTGACTATGTTTTGAACCATTCCTGTGACACTAGTTATAGATTCCGATGCTTCACTTCAGGTTTACTGTATCCCTTGGACCTTCTTATTGACGATGAAACCCACAAATTGCATCGGAATTAAATACAAAAGCACAATGCCGACTTAAGTACAAGAGACTGACTCTTCTTAATGACTATGATTTGAACCATTCCTATGACACTAGTTATAGATTCCTATGCTTCACTCCAGGTTTACTGTATCCCTTGGACCTTCTTATTGACGATGAAACACAGAAATTGCATCGGAATTAAATACAAAAGGCACAATGCCGACTTAAGTACAAGAGACTGACTCTTCTTACTGACTATGTTTTGAACCATTCCTGTGACACTAGTTATAGATTGCGATGCTTCACTTCTGGTTTACTGTATCCCTTGGACGTTCTTATTGACAATGAAACACAGAAATTGCATCGGAATTAAATACAAAAGGCACAATGCCGACTTAAGTACAAGAAGACTGACTCTTCCTACTGTCTAAGCTTTGAACCATTCCTGTGACACTAGTTATAGATTCCGATGCTTCACTTCAGGTTTACTGTATAGATTGGACCTTCGTATTGACGATGAAACACAGAAATTGCATCGGAATTAAACACAAAAGGCACAATGCCGACTTAAGTACAAGAAGACTGACTCTTCCTACTGTCTAAGTTTTGAACTATTCCTGTGACACTAGTTATAGATTCCGATGCTTCACTTCAGGTTTACTGTATCCCTTGGACCTTCGTATTGATGATGAAACACAGAACTTGCATCGCAATTAAATACAAAAGGCACAATGCCGACTTAAGTACATGTAGAACGACACATCTTACTGTCTATGTTTTGAACCATTCCTGTGACACTAGGTATAGATTCCGATGCTTCACTTCAGGTTTACTGTATCCCTTGGACCTTCGTATTGACGATGGAACACAGAAATTGCATCGGAATGAAATACAAAAGGCACAATGCCGACTTAAGTAAATGAAGACCGACACTTCATACTGACTATGTTTTGAACCATTCCTGTGTCACTAGTTATAGATTCCGATGCTTCACTTCAAGTTTACTGTATCCCTTGGACCTTCGTATTTACGATGAAACACAGAAATTGCATCGAATTAAATACAAAAGGCACAATGCCGACTTAATTACACGAAGACCGACACTTCTTACTGACTGTGATTTGAACCATTCCTGTGACACTAGTTATAGATTCCGAAGCTTACTTCAGGTTTACTGTATCCCTTGGACCTTCTTATTGACGATGAAACACAGAAATTGCATCGGAATTAAACACAAAAGGCACAATGCCGACTTAAGTACAAAAAGACTGACTCTTCTTACTGACTATGTTTTGAACCATTCCTGTGACACTAGTTATAGATCCCGATGCTTCACTTCAGGTTTACTGAATCCCTTGGACCTTCTTATTAACGATGAAACACAGAAATTGCATCGTAATTAAATACAAAAGGCACAATGCCGACTTAAGTACAAGATGACTGACTCTTCCTACTGTCTAAGTTTTGAACCATTCCTGTGACACTAGTTATAGATTCCGATGCTTCACTTCAGGTTTACTGTATCCCTTGGACCTTCGTATTTACGATGAAACACAGAAATTGCATCGTAATTATATACAAAAGGCACAATGCCGACTTAAGTACATGAAGACCTACACTTCTTACTGACTATGATTTGAACAATTCCTGGGACACTAGTTAAAGATTCCGAAGCTTCACTTCAGGTTTACTGTATCCCTTGGACCTTCTTATTGACGATGAAACACAGAAATTGCATCGGAATTAAATACAAAAGGCACAATGCCGACTTAAGTACACAAAGACTGACTCTTCTTACTGACATGATTTGAACCATTCCTGTGACACTAGTTATAGATTCCGATGCTTCACTTCAGGTTTACTGTATCCCTTGAACGTTCATATTGACGATGAAACACAGAAATAGCATCGGAATTAAATACAAAATGCACAATGCCGACTTAAGTACATGAAGAACGACACTTCTTACTGTCTGTGTATTGAACCATTCCTGTGACACTAGTTATAGATTCCGATGCTTCACTTCACGTTTACTGTATCCCTTGGACCTTCGTATTTACGATGGAACACAGAAATTGCATCGTAATTAAATACAAAAGGCACAATGCCGACTTCAGTACATGCAGAGCGACACTTCTTACTGACTATGTTTTGAACCATTCCTGTGACACTAGTTATAGATTCCGATGCTTCACTTCAGGTTTACTGTATACCTTGGACCTTCTTATTGACGTTGAAACCCAGAAATTGCATCGGAATTTAATACAAAAGGCACAATGCCGACTTAAGTACAAGAAGACTGACTCTTCTTACTGACTATGTTTTGAACCATTCCTGTGACACTAGTTATAGATTCCGATGCTTCACTTCAGGTTTACTGTTTAACTTGGACCTTCTTATTGACGATGTAACCCAGAAATTGCATCGGAATTAAATACAAAAGGCACAATGCCTCTTAAGTACAAGAAGATTGACTCTTCCTACTGTCTAAGTTGTGAACCATTCCTGTGACACTAGTTACAGATTCCGATGCTTCACTTCCGGATTACTGTAGCCCTTGGACCTTCGTATTGACGATGAAACACAGAAATTGCATCGGAATTAAATACAAATGGCACAATGCCGACTTAAGTACATGCAGACCGACACTTCTTACTGACTATGTTTTGAACCATTCCTGTGACACTAGTTAAAGATTCCGATGCTTCACTTCAGGTTTACTGTATCCCTTGGGCCTTCTTATTGACGATGAAACCCAGAAATTGCATCGGAATTAAATACGAAAGCACAATGCCGACTTAAGTACAAGAGACTGACTCATCTTATTGACTATGTTTTGAACCATTCCTGTGACACTAGTTATAGATTCCGATGCTTCACTTCAGGTGTACTGCATCCCTCTGACCTGCTTGTTGACGATGAAACACAGATATAGCATCGGAATTAAATCCAAAAGGCACAATGCATACTTAAGTACAAGAGGACTGACTCTTCTTACTGACTATGTTTTGAACCATTCCTGTGACACTAGTTATTGATTCTGATGCTTCACTTCAGGTTTACTGTATCCCTCTGACCATCTTATTGACGATGAAACACTGAAATTGCATCGGAATTAAATAGAAAAGGCACAATGATGTCGTAAGTACAAGAAGACTGACTCTTCTTACAGCCTATGTTTTTAACCATTCCTGTGACACTAGTTATAGATTCCGATGTTTGACTTCAGTTTTACTGTATCCCTTGGACCTTCGTATTGACGATGAAACACAGAAATTGTTCGGAATTACATACAAAAGGCACAATGCCGACTTAAGTACAAGGGACTGACTCTTCTTAATGACTATGTTTTGAACCATTCCTGTGACACTAGTTATAGATTACGATGCTTCACTTCAGGTTTACTGTATCCTTTGGACGTTCTTATTAACGATGAAACACAGAATTTGAATCGGAATTAAATACAAAAGGCACAATGCCGAATTAAGTATAAGAAGACTGAGTCTTCCTACTGTCTAAGTTTTGAACCACTCCTGTGACACTAGTTATAGATTCCGATGCTTTACTTCAGCTTTACTGTATCCCTTGGACCGTCGTATTGTCGATGAAACACAGATATTGCATCGGAATTAAATACAAACGGCACAAAACCGACATAACAACATGAAGACCGACACTTCTTACTGACTATGTTTTGAACCATTCCTGTGACACTAGTTATAGATTCCGATGCTTCACTTCAGGTTTACTGTATCCCTTGGACCTTCTTATTGACGATGAAACCCAGAAATTGCATCGGAATTAAATACAAAATCACAATGCCGACTTAAGTACAAGAAAACTGACACTTCATACTGACTATGTTTTGAACCATTCCTGTGACACTAGTTATAGATTCCGATGCTTCAGTTCACATCTACTGTATCCCTTGGACCTTCTTATTGACGATGAATCCCAGAAATTGCATCGGAATTAAATACAAAAGGCACAATGCCGACTTAAGTACAAAAAGACTGACTCTTCTTACTGACTATGTTTTGAACCATTCCTGTGACACTAGTTATAGATCCCGATGCTTCACTTCAGGTTTACTGTATCCCTTGGACCTTCTTATCAACGATGAAACACAGAAATTGCATCGGAATTAAATACAAAAGGCACAATGCCGACTTAAGTACAAGATGACTGACTCTTCCTACTGTCTAAGTTTTGAACCATTCCTGTGACACTAGTTATAGATTCCGATGCTTCTCTTCAGGTTTACTGTATCCCTTGGACCGTCGTATTTACGATGAAACACAGAAATTGCATCGTAATTATATACAAAAGGCACAATGCCGACTTAAGTACATTAAGACCTACACTTCTTACTGACTATGATTTGAACCATTCCTGTGACACTAGTTATAGATTCCGAAGCTTCACTTCAGGTTTACTGTATCCCTTGGACCTTCTTATTGACGATGAAACACAGAAATTGCATCGGAATTAAATACAAAACGCACAATGCCGACTAAGTAGACAAAGACTGACTCTTCTTACTGACTATGATTTGAACCATTCCTGTGACACTAGTTATAGATTCCGATGCTTCACTTCGGGTTTACTGTATAACTTGGACCTTCTTATTGAAGATGAAACACAGAAATTGCATCGGAATTAAATACAAAAGGCACAATGCCGACTTAAGTACAAGAAGACTGACTCTTCCTACTGTCTAAGTGTTGAACCATTCCTGTGACACTAGTAATAGATTCCGTTCCTTCACTTCAGGTTTACTGTATCCCTTGGACCTTCGTATTGTCGATGAAACACAGAAATTGCATCGGAATTAAATACAAAAGGCACTATGCCGACTTAAGTACATGAAGACCGACACTTCTTACTGACTATGTTTTGAACCATTCCTGTGACACTAGTTATAGATTCCGATGCTTCACTCCAGGTTTACTGTATCCCTTGGACCTTCTTATTGACGATGAAACACAGATATTGCATCGGAATTAAATCCAAAAGGCACAATGCCTACATAAGTACAAGAAGACTGACTCTTCTTACTGATTATGTTTTGAACCATTCCTGTGACACTAGTTATTGATTCTGATGCTTCACTTCAGGTTTATTGTATCCCTCTGACCTTCTTATTTCCGATGAAACACTGAAATTGCATCGGAATTAAATAGAAAAGGCACAATGATGTCGTAAGTACAAGAAGACTGACTCTTCTTACAGCCTATGTTTTTAACCATTCCTGTGACACTAGTTATAGATTCCGATGTTTGACTTCAGTTTTACTGTATCCCTTGGACCTTCGTATTGACGATGAAACACAGAAATTGAATCGGAATTACATACAAAAGGCACAATGCCGACTTAAGTACAAGGGACTGACTCTTCCTACTGACTATGTTTTGAACCACTCCTGTGACACTAGGTATAGATTCCGATGCTTCACTTCAGGTTTACTGTATCCCTTGGACGTTGTTATTAACGATGAAACACAGAATTTGCATCGGAATTAAATACAAAAGGCACAATGCCGACTTAAGTATAAGAAGACTGAGTCTTCCTACTGTCTAAGTTTTGAACCATTCCTGTGACACTAGTTATGGATTCCGATGCTTCACTTCAGCTTTACTGTATCCCTTGCACCTTCGTATTGACGATGAAACACAGATATTGCATCGGAATTAAATACAAAAGGCACAATGCCTACTTCAGTACATGCAGAGCGACACTTCTTACTGACTATGTTTTGAACCATTCCTGTGACACTAGTTATAGATTCCGATGCTTCACTTCAGGTGTACTGTATACCTTGGACCTCCTTATTGACGATGAAACCCAGAAATTGCTTCGGAATTAAATACAAAAGGCACAATGCCGACTTAAGTACAAGAAGACTGACTCTTCTTACTGACTATGTTTTGAACCATTCCTGTGACACTAGTTATAGATTCCGATGCTTCACTTCAGGTTTACTGTATCCCTTGGACCTTCTTATTGACGATGAAACCCACAAATTGCATCGGAATTAAATACAAAAGCACAATGCCGACTTAAGTACAAGAGACTGACTCTTCTTACTGACTATGATTTGAACCATTCCTATGACACTAGTTATAGATTCCTATGCTTCACTCCAGGTTTACTGTATCCCTTGGACCTTCTTATTGACGATGAAACACAGAAATTGCATCGGAATTAAATACAAAAGGCACAATGCCGACTTAAGTACAAGAGACTGACTCTTCTTACTGACTATGTTTTGAACCATTCCTGTGACACTAGTTATAGATTGCGATGCTTCACTTCTGGTTTACTGTATCCCTTGGACGTTCTTATTGACAATGAAACACAGAAATTGCATCGGAATTAAATACAAAAGGCACAATGCCGACTTAAGTACAAGAAGACTGACTCTTCCTACTGTCTAAGTTTTGAACTATTCCTGTGACACTAGTTATAGATTCCGATGCTTCACTTCAGGTTTACTGTATCCCTTGGACCTTCGTATTGATGATGAAACACAGAACTTGCATCGCAATTAAATACAAAAGGCACAATGCCGACTTAAGTACATGTAGAACGACACATCTTACTGTCTATGTTTTGAACCATTCCTGTGACACTAGGTATAGATTCCGATGCTTCACTTCAGGTTTACTGTATCCCTTGGACCTTCGTATTGACGATGGAACACAGAAATTGCATCGGAATGAAATACAAAAGGCACAATGCCGACTTAAGTAAATGAAGACCGACACTTCATACTGACTATGTTTTGAACCATTCCTGTGTCACTAGTTATAGATTCCGATGCTTCACTTCAAGTTTACTGTATCCCTTGGACCTTCGTATTTACGATGAAACACAGAAATTGCATCGAATTAAATACAAAAGGCACAATGCCGACTTAATTACACGAAGACCGACACTTCTTACTGACTGTGATTTGAACCATTCCTGTGACACTAGTTATAGATTCCGAAGCTTACTTCAGGTTTACTGTATCCCTTGGACCTTCTTATTGACGATGAAACACAGAAATTGCATCGGAATTAAACACAAAAGGCACAATGCCGACTTAAGTACAAAAAGACTGACTCTTCTTACTGACTATGTTTTGAACCATTCCTGTGACACTAGTTATAGATCCCGATGCTTCACTTCAGGTTTACTGAATCCCTTAGACCTTCTTATTAACGATGAAACACAGAAATTGCATCGTAATTAAATACAAAAGGCACAATGCCAACTTAAGTACAAGATGACTGACTCTTCCTACTGTCTAAGTTTTGAACCATTCCTGTGACACTAGTTATAGATTCCGATGCTTCACTTCAGGTTTACTGTATCCCTTGGACCTTCGTATTTACGATGAAACACAGAAATTGCATCGTAATTATATACAAAAGGCACAATGCCGACTTAAGTACATGAAGACCTACACTTCTTACTGACTATGATTTGAACAATTCCTGTGACACTAGTTAAAGATTCCGAAGCTTCACTTCAGGTTTACTGTATCCCTTGGACCTTCTTATTGACGATGAAACACAGAAATTGCATCGGAATTAAATACAAAAGGCACAATGCCGACTTAAGTACACAAAGACTGACTCTTCTTACTGACATGATTTGAACCATTCCTGTGACACTAGTTATAGATTCCGATGCTTCACTTCGGGTTTACTGTATAACTTGGACCTTCTTATTGACGATGAAACACAGAAATTGCATCGGAATTAAATACGAAAGGCACAATGCTGACTTAAGTACAAGAAGACTGACTCTTCCTACTGTCTAAGTTTTGAACCATTCCTGTGACACTAGTTATGGATTCCGTTGCTTCACTTCAGGTTTACTGTATCCCTTGGACCTTCGTATTGTCGATGAAACACAGAAATTGCTTCGGAATTAAATACAAAAGGCACAATGCCGACTTAAGTACATGAAGACAGACACTTCTTACTGACTATGTTTTGAACCATTCCTGTGACACTAGTTATAGATTCCGATGCTTCACTCCAGGTTTACTGTATCCCTTGGACCTTCTTATTGACGACGAAACACAGAAAATGCATCGGAATTAAATACAAAAGGCACAATGCCGACTTAAGTACAAGAGACTGACTCCTCTTACTGACTATGTTTTGAACCATTCCTGTGACACTAGTTATAGATTCCGATGCTTCACTTCAGGTTTACTGCATCCCTCTGACCTTCTTGTTGACGATGAAACACAGATATTGCATCGGAATTAAATCCAAAAGGCACAATGCCTACTTAAGTACAAGAAGACTGACTCTTCTTACTGATTATGTTTTGAACCATTCCTGTGACACTGGTTATTGATTCTGATGCTTCACTTCAGGTTTATTGTATCCCTCTGACCTTCTTATTTCCGATGAAACACTGAAATTGCATCGGAATTAAATAGAAAAGGCACAATGATGTCGTAAGTACAAGAAGACTGACTCTTCTTACAGCCTATGTTTTTAACCATTCCTGTGACACTAGTTATAGATTCCGATGCTTCACTTCAGCTTTACTGTATCCCTTGGACCTTCGTATTGACGATGAAACACAGATATTGCATCGGAATTAAATACAAACGGCACAAAACCGACTTAAGTACATGAACAACGACACTTCTTACTGTCTATGTATTGAACCATTCCTGTGACACTAGTTATAGATTCCGATGCTTCACTTCAGGTTTACTGTATCTCTTGGACCTTCTTATTGACGATGAAACAAAGAAATTGCATCGGAATTAAATACAAAAGTCACAATGCCGACTTAAGTACAAGATGACTGACTCTTCCTACTGTCTAAGATTTGAACCATTCCTGTGACACTCGTTATAGATTCCGACGCTTCACTTCAGGTTTACTGTATCCCTTGGACCTTCGTATTTACGATGAAACACATTAATTGCATCGTAATTAAATACAAAAGGCACAATGCCGACTTAAGTACATGAAGACCGACGCTTCTTACTGACTATGTTTTGAACCATTCCTGAGACACTAGTTATAGATTCCGATGCTTCACTTCAGGTTTACTGTTTCCCTTGGACCTTCTTATTGACGATGAAACACAGAAATTGCATCGGAATTAAATACAAAACGCACAATGTCTCTTAAGTACAAGAAGACTGACTCTTCCTACTGTCTAAGTTGTGAACCATTCCTGTGACACTAGTTACAGATTCCGATGCTTCACTTCCGGTTTACTGTATCCCTTGGACCTTCGTATTGACGATGAAACACAGAAATTGCATCGGAATTAAATACAAAAGTCACAATGCCGACTTAAGTACATGCAGATCGACACGTCTTATTGACTATGTTTTGAACCATTCCTGTGACACTAGTTATAGATTCCGATGCTTCACTTCAGGTTTACTGTATCCCTTGGACCTTCTTATTGACGATGAATCACAGAAATTGCATCGGAATTAAATACAAAAGGCACAATGCCGACTTAAGAACAAGAGACTGACTCTTGTTACTGACTATGTTTTGAACCATTCCTGTGACACTAGTTATAGATTCCGTTGCTTCACATCAGGTTTACGGTATCCCTTGGACGTTCTTATTGACGATGAAACACAGAAATTGCATCGGAATTAAAAACAAAAGGAACAATGCCGACTTAAGTACAAGAAGACTGACTCTTCCTACTGACTAAGTTTTGAACCATTCCTGTGACACTAGTTAAAGATTCCGATGCTTCACTTCAGGTTTACTGTATCAATTGGACCTTCGTATTGACGATGAAACACAGAAATTGAATCGAAATGAAATACAAAATGCACAATGCCGACTTAAGTACATGAAGACCGACACTTCTTACTGACTATGTTTTGAACCATTCCTGTGACACTAGTTATAGATTCCGATGCTTCACTTCAGGTTGACTATATCCCTTGGACCTTCGTATTTACGATGAAACACAAAAATTGCATCGTAATTAAATACAAAAGGAACAATGCCGACTTAAGTACATGAAGACCGACACTTCTCACTGACTATGTTTTGAACCATTCCTGTGACACTAGTTATAGAATCCGAAGCTTCACTTCAGGTTTACTGTATCTCTTGGGCCTTCTTATTGACGATGAAACACAGAAATTGCATCGGGATTAAATACAAAAGGCACAATGCCGACATAAGTACAAAAAGACTGATTCTGCTTACTGACTATGTTTTGAACCATTCCTGTGACACTAGTTATAGATTCCGATGCTTCACTTCAGGTTTACTGTATCCCTTGGACCTTCTTATTGACGATGAATCACAGAAATTGCATCGGAATTAAATACAAAAGGCACAATGCCGACGTAAGTACAAGATGACTGACTCTTCCTACCGTCTAAGTTTTGAACCATTCCTGTGACACTAGTTATAGATTCCGATACTTCACTTCAGGTTTACTGTATCAATTGGACCTTCGTATTGACGATGAAACACAGAAATTGAATCGAAATTAAATACAAAAGGCACAATGCCGACTTATGTACATGAAGACCGACACTTCTTACTGACTATGTTTTGAACCATTCCTGTGACACTAGTTATAGATTCCGATGCTTCACTCCAGGTTAACTGTATCCCTTGGTCGTTCTTATTGACGATGAAACACAGAAATTGCATCGGAATTAAATACAAAAGCCACAATGCCGACTTAAGTACAAGAAGACTGACTCTTCCCACTGTCTAAGTTTTGAACCATTCCTGTGACACTAGTTATAGATTCCAATGCTTCACTTCAGGTTTACTGTACCCCTTGGACTTCGTATTGATGATGAAACACAGAAATTGCATCGGAATTAAATACAAGTAGCACAATGCCGACTTAACTACATGAAGACCGACACTTCTTACTGACTATGTTTTGAACCATTCCTGTGACACTAGTTATAGATTCCGATGCTTCACTTAAGGTTTACTGTATCCCTTGGACCTTCTTATTGACGATGAAACCCAAATATTGCATCGGAATTAAATACAAAAGGCACAATGCCGACTTAAGTACAAGAACACTTACACTTCATACTGACTATGTTTGAACCATTCCTGTGACACTAGTTATAGATTCCGATGCTTCAGTTCAGGTTTACTGTATCCCTTGGACCTTCTTATTGACGTTGAAACCCAGAAATTGCATCGGAATTAAATACATATACACAATGCCGACTTAAGTACAAGAGACTGACTCTTCTTACTGACTATGTTTTGAACCATTCCTGTGACACTAGTTATAGATTCCGATGATTCACTCCAGGTTTACTGTATCCCTTGGACCTTCTTATTGACGATGAAACACAGAAATTGCATCGGAATTAAATACAAAAGGCACGATGCCGACTTAAGTAAAGAGACTGACTCATCCTACTGACTATGTTTTGAACCATTCCTGTGACAATAGTTATACATTCCGATGCTTCACTTCAGGTTTACTGTATCCCTTGATCGTTCTTATTGACGATGAAACACAGAAATAGCATCGGAATTAAATACAAAAGGCACAATGCCGACTTAAGTACAAGAAGACTGACTCCTCCTACTGTCTAAGTTTTGAACCATTCCTGTGACACTAGTTATAGATTCCGATGCTTCACTTCAGGTTTACTGTATCCCTTGGACCTTCGTATTGATGATGAAACACAGAACTTGCATCGGAATTAAATTCAAAAGGCACAATGCTGACTTAAGTACATGATGAACGACACTTCTTACAGTCTATGTTTTGAAACATTCCTGTGACACTAGTTATAGATTCCGATGCTTCACTTCAGGTTTACTGTATCCCTTGGACCTTCGTATTGACGATGGAACACAGAAATTGCATTGTAATTTAATTACAAGAGGCACAATGCCGACTTAAGTACATGAAGAACGACACTTCTTACTGACTATGATTTGAACCATTCGTGTGACACTAGTTATAGATTCCGATGCTTCACTTCAGGTTTACTGTATCGCTTGGACCTTCGTATTTACGATGAAACACAGAAATTACATCGTAATTAAATACAAAAGGCACAATGCCGACTTATGTAAAAGAAGACTGACTCTTCCTACTGTCTAAGATTTGAACCATTCCTGTGACACTAGTTATAGATTCCGATGATTGACTTCAGTTTTACTGTATCCCTTGGACCTTCTTATTGACGATGAAACACAGAAATTGCATCGGAATTAAATACAAAAGCACAATGCCGACTTAAGAACAAGAGACTGACTCTTCTTACTGACTCTGTTTTGAACCACTCCTGTGACACTAGTTATAAATTCCGATGCTTCACATCAGGTTTACTGTATCCCTTGGACGATCTTATTGACGATGAAACACAGAAATTGCATCGGAATTAAATACGAAAGGAACAATGCCGACTTAAGTACAAGAAGACTGACCCTTCCTACTGTCTAAGTTTTGAACCATTCCTGTGACACTAGTTATAGATTCCGATGCTACAGTTCAGGTTTACTGTATCCCTTGGACCCTCTTATTGACGATGAAACTCAGAAATTGCATCGGAATTAAATACATATACACAATGCCGACTTAAGGACAAGAGACTGACTCTTCCTACTGTCTAAGTTTTGAACCATTCCTGTGACACTAGTTATAGATTCCGATGCTTCACTTCAGGTTTACTGTATCCCTTGGACCTTCGTATTGATGATGAAACGCAGAACTTGAATCGGAATTAAATTCAAAAGGCACAATGCCGACTTAAGTACATGAAGAACGACACTTCTTACTTTCTATGTTTTGAACCATTCCTGTGACACTAGTTACAGATTCGATGCTTCACTTCAGGTTTACTGTATCTCTTGGACCTTCGTATTGACGATGGAACACGGAAATTGCATAGTAATTTAATTACAAAAGGCACAATGCCGACTTAAGTACATGAAGACCGACACTTCTTACTGACTATGTTTTGAACCATTCGTGTGACACTAGTTTTAGATTCCGATGCTTCACTTCAGGTTTACTGTATCCCTTGGACCTTCGTATTTACGATGAAACACAGAAATTGCATCGTAATTAAATACAAAAGGCACAATGCCGACTTAAGTAAAAGAAGACTGACTCTTCCTACTGTCTAAGATTTGAACCATTCCTGTGACACTAGTTATAGATTCCGATGATTGACTTCAGTTGTACTGTATCCCTTATACCTTCTTATTGACGATCAAACACAGAAATTGCATCGGAATTAAATACAAAAGCACAATGCCGACTTAAGAACAAGAGACTGACTATTCTTACTGACTCTGTTTTGAACCATTCCTGTGACACTAGTTATGAATTCCGATGCTTCACATCAGGTTCACTGTATCCCTTGGACGATCTTATTGACGATGAAACACAGAAATTGCATCGGAATTAAGTGCAAAAGGAACAATGCCGACTTAAGTACAAGAAGACTGACTCTTCCTACTGTCTAAGTTTTGAACCATTCCTGTGACACTAGTTATAGATTCCGATGCTTCACTTCAGGTTTACTGTATCAATTGGACCTTCGTATTGACGATGAAACACAGAAATTGAATCGAAATTAAATACAAAAGGCACAATGCCGACTTATGTACATGAAGACCGACACTTCTTACTGACTATGTTTTGAACCATTCATGGGACACTAGTTATAGATTCCGATGCTTCACTCCAGGTTAACTGTATCCCTTGGACGTTCTTATTGACGATGAAACACAGAAATTGCATCGGAATTAAAAACATATACACAATGCCGACTTAAGTACAAGAGACTGACTCTTCTTACTGACTATGTTTTGAACCATTCCTGTGACACTAGTTATAGATTCCGATGCTTCACTCCAGGTTTACTGCATCCCTTGGACATTCTTATTGACGATGAAACACAGAAATTGCATCGGAATTAAAAACATATACACAATGCCGACTTAAGTACAAGAGACTGACTCTTCTTACTGACTATGTTTTGAACCATTCCTGTGACACTAGTTATAGATTCCGATGCTTCACTCCAGGTTTACTGCATCCCTTGGACACTCTTATTGACGATGAAACACAGAAATTGCATCGGAATTAAATACAAAAGGCACAATGCCGACTTAAGTGAAGAGACTGACTCTTCCTACTGACTATGTTTTGAACCATTCCTGTGACACTAGTTATACATTCCGATGCTTCACTTCAGGTTTACTGTATCTCTTGATTGTTCTTATTGACGATGAAACACAGAAATAGCATCGGAATTAAATACAAAAGGCACAATGCCGACTTAAGTACAAGAAGACTGACTCTTCCTACTGTCTAAGTTTTGAACCATTCCTGTGGCACTAGTAATAGATTCCGATGCTTCACTTCAGGTTTACTGTATCAATTGGACCTTCGTATTGACGATGAAACACAGAAATTGCATCGGATTAAATACAAAAGGCAAAATGCCGACTTAAGTGCAAGAAGACTGACTCTTCCTACTGTCTAAGTTTTGAACCATTCCTGTGACACTAGTTATAGATTCCGATGCTTCACTTCAGGTTTACTGTATCCCTTGGACCTTCGTATTGATGATGAAACACAGAACTTGCATCGGAATTAAATTCAAAAGGCACAATGCCGACTCAAGTACATGAAGAACGACACTTCTTACTGTCAATGTTTTGAACCATTCCTGTGACACTAGTTATAGATTCCGATGCTTCACTTCAGGTTTACTGTATCCCTTGGACCTTCGTATTGACGATGGAACACAGAAATTGCATAGTAATTTAATTACAAAAGGCACAATGCCGACTTAATTACATGAAGACCGACACTTCTTACTGACTATGTTTTGAACAATTCGTGTGACACTGGTTATAGATTCCGATGCTTCACTTCAGGTTTACTGTATCCCTTGGACCTTCGTATTTACGATGAAAGACAGAAATTGCATCGTAATTAAATACAAAAGGCACAATGCCGACTTATGTACATGAAGACCGACACTTCTTACTGACTATGTTTTGAACCATTCCTGTGACACTAATAATAGATTCCGAAGCTTCACTTCAGGTTTACTGTATCCCTTGGACCATCTTATTGACGATGAAACACAGAAATTGCATCGGAATTAAATACAAAAGGCACAATGCCGACTTAAGTACAAGAAGACTGACTCTTCCTACTATCTAAGTTTTGAACCATTCCTGTGACACTAGTTATAGATTCCCATGCTTCACTTCAGGTTTACTGTTTCCCTTGGACCTTCGTATTGATGATGAAACACAGAAATTGCATCGGAATTAAATACAAATGGCACAATGCCGACTTAACTACATGAAGACCGACACTTCTTACGGACTATGTTTTGAACCATTCCTGTGACACTAGTTATAAATTCCGATGCTTTAGTTCAGAGTTACTGTATCCCTTGGACCTTCGTATTTACGATGAAACACAGAAATTGCATCGTAATTAAATACAAAAGGCACAATGCCGACTTATGTACATGAAGACCGACACTTCTTACTGACTATGTTTTGAACCATTCCTGTGACACTGATAATAGATTCCGAAGCTTCACTTCAGGTTTACTGTATCCCTTGAACCTTCTTATTGACGATGAAACACAGAAATTGCGTCGGAATTAAATACAAAAGGCACAATACCGACTTAAGTACAAAAAGACTGACTCTTCTTACTGACTATGTTTTGAACCATTCCTGTGACACTAGTTATAGATTCCGATGCTTCACTTCAGGTTTACTGTATCCCTTGGACCTTCTTATTGACGATGAAAGACAGAAATTGCATCGGAATTAAATACAAAAGGCACAATGCCGACTTAAGTACAAGATGACTGATTCTTCCTACTGTCTAAGTTATGAACCATTCCTGTGACACTAGTTATAGATTCCGATGCTTCACTTCAGGTTTATTGTATCCCTTGGACCTTCGTATTTACGATGAAACACAGAAATTGCATCGTAATTAAATAGAAAAGGCACAATGCCGACTTATGTACATGAAGACCGACACTTCTTACTGACTATGTTTTGAACCATTCCTGTGACACTAATAATAGATTCCGAAGCTTCACTTCAGGTTTACTGTATCTCTTGGACCTTCTTATTGACGATGAAACACAGAAATTGCATCGGAATTAAATACCAAAGGCACAATGCCGACTTAAGTACACAAAGACTGACTCTTCTTACTGACTATGTTTTGAACCATTCCTATGACATTAGTTATAGATTACGATGCTTCACTTCTGATTTACTGTTTCCCTTGGACCTTCTTATTGACGATGAAGCACAGAAATTGCATCGGAATTTAATTCAAACGGCACAATGCCGACTTAAGTACAAGAAGACTGACTCTTCCTACTGTCTAAGTTTTGAACCATTCCTGTGACACTAGTTACAGATTTCGATGCTTCACTTCAGGTTTACTGTATCCCTTGGACCTTCGTATTGACGATGAAACACAGTAAATGCATCGGAATTAAATACAAAATGCACAATGCCGACTTAAGTACATGAAGACCGACACTTCTTACTGAATATGCTTTGAACCATTCCTGTGACACTACTTATAGATTCCGATGCTTCACTCCAGGTTTACTGTATCCCTTGGACCTTCTTATTGACGATGAAACCCAGAAATTGCATCGGAATTAAATACAAAAAGCACAATGCCAACTTAAGTTCAAGAGACTGACTCTTCTTACTGACTATCTTTTGAACCATTCCTGCGACACTAGTTATAGACTCCGATGCTTCACTTCTGGTTTACTGTATCCCTTGGACGTTCTTATTGACAATGAAACACAGATATTGCATCGGAATTAAATACAAATGGCACAATGCCGACTTAAGTACAAGAAGACTGACTCTTCCTACTGTCTAAAATTTGAACCATTCCTGTGACACTAGTTATAGATTCCGATGTTTGACTTCAGTTTTACTGTATCCCTTGGACCATCTTATTGACGATGAATCACAGAAATTGCATCGGAATTAAATGCAAATGGAACAATGCCGACTTAAGTACAAGAAGACTGACTCTTCCTACTGTCTAAGTTTTGAACCATTCCTGTGACACTAGTTATAGATTCCGATGCTTCACTTCAGGTTTACTGTATCAATTGGACCTTCGTATTGACGATGAAACACTGAAATTGAATCGAAATTAATTACAAAGGCACAATGCCGACTTATGTACATGAAGACCGACACTTCTTACTGACTATGTTTTGAACCATTCCTGTGACACTAGTTATAGATTCCGATGCATCACTTCAGGTTTACTGTATCTCTTGATCGTTCTTATTGACGATGAAACACAGAAATAGCATCGGAATTAAATACAAAAGGCACAATGCCGACTTAAGTACAAGAAGACTGACTCTTCCTACTGTCTAAGTTTTGAACCATTCCTGTGGCACTAGTAATAGATTCCGATGCTTCACTTCAGGTTTACTGTATCAATTGGACCTTCGTATTGACGATGAAACACAGAAATTGCATCGGATTAAATACAAAAGGCAATATGTCGACTTAAGTACAAGAAGACTAACTCTTCCTACTGTCTAAGTTTTGAACCATTCCTGTGACACTAGTTATAGATTCCGATACTTCACTTCAGGTTTACTGTATCAATTGGACCTTCGTATTGCCGATGAAACACAGAAATTGCATCGGAATTAAATACAAAAGGCAAAATGCCGACTTAAGTGCAAGAAGACTGACTCTTCCTACTGTCTAAGTTTTGAACCATTCCTGTGACACTAGTTATAGATTCCGATGCTTCACTTCAGGTTTACTGTATCCCTTGGACCTTCGTATTGATGATGAAATACAGAACTTGCATCGGAATTAAATTCAAAAGGCACAATGCCGACTTAAGTACATGAAGAACGACACTTCTTACTGTCAATGTTTTGAACCATTCCTGTGACACTAGTTATAGATTCCGATGCTTCACTTCAGGTTTACTGTATCCCTTGGACCTTCGTATTGACGATGGAACACAGAAATTGCATAGTAATTTAATTACAAAAGGCACAATGCCGACTTAATTACATGAAGACCGACACTTCTTACTGACTATGTTTTGAACAATTCGTGTGACACTGGTTATAGATTCCGATGCTTCACTTCAGGTTTACTGTATCCCTTGGACCTTCGCATTTACGATGAAACACAGAAATTGCATCGTAATTAAATACTAAAGGCACAATGCCGACTTATGTACATGAAGACCGACACTTCTTACTGACTATGTTTTGAACCATTTCTGTGACACTAATAATAGATTCCGAAGCTTCACTTCAGGTTTACTGTATCCCTTGGACCTTCTTATTGACGATGAAACACAGAAATTGCGTCGGAATTAAATACAAAAGGCACAATGCCGACTTATGTACAAAAAGACTGACTCTTCTTACTGACTATGTTTTGAACCATTCCTGTGACACTAGTTATAGATTCCGATGCTTCACTTCAGGTTTACTGTATCCCTTGATCGTTCTTATTGACGATGAAACACAGAAATAGCATCGGAATTAAATACAAAAGGCACAATGCCGACTTAAGTATAAGAAGAGTGACTCTTCCTACTGTCTAAGTTTTGAACCATTGCTGTGACACTAGTAATAGATTCCGATGTTTGACTTCAGTTTTACTGTATCCCTTGGACCATCTTATTGACGATGAAACACAGAAATTGCATCGGAATTAAATACAAAAGGCTCAATGCCGACTTAAGAACAAGAGACTGACTCTTCTTACTGACTATGTTTTGAACCATTCGTGTGACACTAGTTATAGATTCCGATGCTTCACATCAGGTTTACTGTATCCCTTGGACGATCTTATTGACGATGAAACACAGAAATTGCATCGGAATTAAATACAAAAGGCACAATGCCGACTTAAGTACAAGAAGACTGACCCTTCTTACTGTCTAAGTTTTGAACCATTCCTGTGACACTAGTTATAGATTCCGATGCTTCACTTCAGGTTTACTGTATCAATTGGACCTTCGTATTGACGATGAAACACAGAAATTGAAACGAAATTAAATACAAAAGGCACAATGCCGACTTAATTACATGAAGACCGACACTTCTTACTGACTATGTTTTGCACCATTCCTGTGACACTAGTTATAGATTCGGATGCTTCACTCCAGGTTAACTGTATCCCTTGGACGTTCTTATTGACAATGAAACACAGAAATTGCATCGGAATTAAATACTAAAGGCACAATGCCGACTTAAGTGCAAGAAGACTGACTCTTCCTACTGTCTAAGTTTTGAACCATTCCTGTGACACTAGTTATAGATTCCGATGTTTGACTTGAGTTTTACTGTATCCCTTGGACCTTCGTATTGATGATGAACCACAGAAATTGCATCGGAATTAAATACAAAAGGCACAATGCCGATTTAAGTACAAGAAGACTTACTCTTCCTACTGTCTAAGTTTTGAACCAGTCCTGTGACACTAGTTACAGATTCCGATGCTTCACTTCAGGTTTACTGTATCCCTTGGACCTTCGGATTGACGATGAAACACAGAAATTGCATCGGAATTAAATACAAAAGGCACAATGCTGACTTAAGTACATGACGACCGACACTTCTTACTGACTATGTTTTGAATCATTCCTGTGACTCTAGTTATAGATTCCGATGCTTCACTCCAGGTTTACTGTATCCCTTGGACTTTCTTATTGACGATGAAAAACAGAAATTGCATCGGAATTAAATACAAAAAATGCACAATGCCGGCTTAAGAACAAGAGACTGACTCTTTTAAGTGACTATGTTTTGAACCATTCCTGTGACACTAGTTATAGATTCCGATGCTTCACATAAGGTCTATTGTATCCTGTGGACGATCTTATTGACAATGAAACACAGAAATTGCATCGGAATTAAATTGAAAAGGCACAATGCAGACTTAAGTACAAGAAGACTGACTCTTCCTACTGTTTAAGTTTTGAACCATTCCTGTGACACTAGTTATAGATTCCGATGCTTCACATCAGGTTTACTGTATCAATTGGACCTTCGTATTGACGATGAAACACAGAAATTGAATCGGAATTAAATACAAAAGCCACAATGCCGACTTAAGTACATGAAGACCGACACTTCTTACAGACTATGTTTTGAACCATTCCTGTGACACTAGTTATAGATTCCGATGCTTCACTCAAGGGTAACTGTATCCCTTGGACGTTCTTATTGACGATGAAACACAGAAATTGCATCGGAATTAAATTCCATAGGCACAATGCCGACTTAAGTACAAGAAAACTGACTCTTCCTACTGTCTAAGTTTTGTACCATTCCTGTGACACTAGTTATAGATTCCGATGCTTCACTTCAGGTTTACTGTATCCCTTGGACCTTCGTATTGATGATGAAACACAGAAATTGCATCGGAATTAAATACAAAAGGCACAATCCCGATTTAAGTACAAGAGACTGACTCTTCTTGCTGAATATGTTTTGAACCATTCCTGTGACACTAGTTATAGATTCCGATGCTTCACTTCAGGTTTACTGGATCCCTTGGACGATCTTATTGACGATGAAACACAGAAATTGCATCGGAATTAAATACGAAAGGCACAATGCCGACTTAAGTACAAGAAGACTGACTCTTCCTACTGTCTAAGATTTGAACCATTTCTGTGACACTAGTTATAGATTCAGATTCTTCACTTCAGGTATAGTGTATCAATTGGACCTTCGTATTGTCGATGAAACACAGAAATTGCATCGGAATTAAATACAAAATGCACAATGCCGACTTAAGTACATGAAGACCGACACTTCTTACTGACTATGTTTTGAACCATTCCTGTGACACTAGTTATAGATTCCGATGATTCACTCCAGGTTTACTGTATCCCATGGACGTTCTTATCGACGATGAAACACAGAAATTGCATCGGAATTAAATACAAAAGGCACAATGCCGACTTAAGTACAAGAGACTGACTCTTCTTGCTGACTATGTTTTGAACCATTCCTGTGACACTAGTTATAGATTCCGATGCTTCACTTCAAGTTTACTGTATCCCTTGGACGTTCTTATTGACGATAAAACACAGAGATTGCATCGGAATTAAATACGAAAGCACAATGCCGACGTAAGTACAAGAAGACTGACTCTTCCGACTGTCTAAGTTCTGAACCATTCCTGTGACACTAGTTATAGATTCCGATGCTTCACTTCAGGTTTACTATATCCCGTGGACCTTCGTATTGATAATGAAACACAGAACTTGCATCGGAATGAAATACAAAAGGCACAATGCCCACTTAAGTACATGAAGAACGACACTTCTTACTGTCTATGTTTTGAACCATTCCTGTGACACTAGTTATAGATTCCGATGCTTCACTTCAGGTTTACTGTATCCCTTGGACCTTCGAATTGACGATGGAACACAGAAATTGCATCGTAATTAAATACAAAAGGCACAATGCCGACTTAAGTACATGAAGACCGACACTTGTTACTGACTATGTTTTGAACCATTCCTGTGACACTAGTTATAGACTCCGATGCTTCACTTCAGGTTTACTGTATCCCTTGGACCTTCACATTTACGATGAAACACAGAAATTGCATCGTAATTAAATACTAAAGGCACAATGCCGACTTATGTACATGAAGACCGACACTTCTTACTGACTATGTTTTGAACCATTCCTGTGACACTAATAATAGATTCCGAAGCTTCACTTCAGGTTTACTGTATCCCTTGGACCTTCTTATTGACGATGAAACACAGAAATTGCGTCGGAATTAAATACAAAAGGCACAATGCCGACTTATGTACAAAAAGACTGACTCTTCTTACTGACTATGTTTTGAAACATTCCTGTGACACTAGTTATAGATTCCGATGCTTCACTTCAGGTTTACTGTATCCCTTAGACCTTCTTATTGACGATGAAACACAGAAATTGCATCGGAATTAAATACAAAAGGCACAATGCCGACTTAAGTACAAGAAGACTGACTCTTCCTACTATCTAAGTTTTGAACCATTCCTGTGACACTAGTTATAGATTCCCATGCTTCACTTCAGGTTTACTGTTTCCCTTGGACCTTCGTATTGATGATGAAACACAGAAATTGCATCGGCATTAAATACAAATGGCACAATGCCGACTTAACTACATGAAGACCGACACTTCTTACGGACTATGTTTTGAACCATTCCTGTGACAAAAAATTCCTGTGGCACTAGTAATAGATTCCGATGCTTCACTTCAGGTTTACTGTATCAATTGGACCTGCGTATTGACGATGAAACACAGAAATTGCATCGGATTAAATACAAAAGGCAATATGCCGACTTAAGTACAAGAAGACTGACTCTTCCTACTGTCTATGTTTTGAACCATTCCTGTGACACTAGTTATACATTCCG
The DNA here is from genome assembly GCF_023864345.2 of Schistocerca serialis cubense. Lineage (NCBI taxonomy): Eukaryota > Metazoa > Arthropoda > Insecta > Orthoptera > Acrididae > Schistocerca > Schistocerca serialis. The sequence continues at coordinate 19,391,917 of NC_064647.1, read as the reverse complement.
ATACTTCACTTTAGGTTTACTGTATCAATTGGACCTTCGTATTGCCGATGAAACACAGAAATTGCATCGAAATTCAATTCAAAAGGCAAAATGCTGACTTAAGTACGAGAAGACTGACACTTCCTACTGTCTAAGTTTTGAACCATTCCTGTGACACTAGTTATAGATTCCGATGCTTCACTTCAGGTTTACTGTATCCCTTGGACCTTCGTACTGATGATGAAACACAGAACTTGCATCGGAATTAAATTCAAAAGCCACAATGCCGACTTAAGTACATGAAGAACGACACTTCTTACAGTCTATGTTTTGAACCATTCCTGTGACACTAGTTATAGATTCCGATGCTTCACTTCAGGTTTACTGTATCACTTGGACCTTGTTATTGACGATGAAACACAGAAATTGCATCGGAATTAAATACAAAAGGCACAATGCCGACTTAAGTACAAGATGACTGATTCTTCCTACTGTCTAAGTTATGAACCATTCCTGTGACACTAGTTATAGATTCCGATGCTTCACTTCAGGTTTATTGTATCCCTTGGACCTTCGTATTTACGATGAAACACAGAAATTGCATCGTAATTAAATACAAAAGGCACAATGCCGACTTATGTACATGAAGACCGACACTTCTTACTGACTATGTTTTGAACCATTCCTGTGACACTAATAATTAGATTCCGAAGCTTCACTCCAGGTTTACTGTATCTCTTGGACCTTCTTATTGACGATGAAACACAGAAATTGCATCGGAATTAAATACAAAAGGCACAATGCCGACTTAAGTACACAAAGACAGACTCTTCTTACTGACTATCTTTTGAACCATTCCTATGACATTAGTTATAGATTACGATGCTTCACTTCAGGTTTACTGTATCCCTTGCACCTTCGTATTGACGATGAAACACAGTAATTGCATCGGAATTAAATACAAAAGGCACAATGCCGACTTAAGTAAAGAGACTGACTCTTCTTACTGACTATGTTTTGAACCATTCCTGTGACACTAGTTATAGATTCCGATGCTTCACTTCAGGTTTACTGTATCCCTTGATCGTTCTTATTGACGATGAAACACAGAAATAGCATCGGAATTAAATACAAAAGGCACAATGCCGACTTAAGTATAAGAAGAGTGACTCTTCCTACTGTCTAAGTTTTGAACCATTGCTGTGACACAAGTTATAGATTCCGATGTTTGACTTCAGTTTTACTGTATCCCTTGGACCATCTTATTGACGATGAAACACAGAAATTGCATCGGAATTAAATACAAAAGGCACAATGCCGATTTAAGTACAAGAAGACTTACTCTTCCTACTGTCTAAGTTTTGAACCAGTCCTGTGACACTAGTTACAGATTCCGATGCTTCACTTCAGGTTTACTGTATCCCTTGGACCTTCGTATTGACGATGAAACACAGAAATTGCATCGGAATTAAATACAAAAGGCACAATGCTGACTTAAGTACATGACGACCGACACTTCTTACTGACTATGTTTTGAATCATTCCTGTGACACTAGTTATAGATTCCGATGCTTCACTCCAGGTTTACTGTATCCCTTGGACTTTCTTATTGACGATGAAAAACAGAAATTGCATCGGAATTAAATACAAAAAATGCACAATGCCGGCTTAAGAACAAGAGACTGACTCTTTTAAGTGACTATGTTTTGAACCATTCCTGTGACACTAGTTATAGATTCCGATGCTTCACATAAGGTCTATTGTATCCTGTGGACGATCTTATTGACAATGAAACACAGAAATTGCATCGGAATTAAATTGAAAAGGCACAATGCAGACTTAAGTACAAGAAGACTGACTCTTCCTACTGTTTAAGTTTTGAACCATTCCTGTGACACTAGTTATAGATTCCGATGCTTCACATCAGGTTTACTGTATCAATTGGACCTTCGTATTGACGATGAAACACAGAAATTGAATCGGAATTAAATACAAAAGCCACAATGCCGACTTAAGTACATGAAGACCGACACTTCTTACAGACTATGTTTTGAACCATTCCTGTGACACTAGTTATAGATTCCGATGCTTCACTCAAGGGTAACTGTATCCCTTGGACGTTCTTATTGACGATGAAACACAGAAATTGCATCGGAATTAAATTCCATAGGCACAATGCCGACTTAAGTACAAGAAAACTGACTCTTCCTACTGTCTAAGTTTTGTACCATTCCTGTGACACTAGTTATAGATTCCGATGCTTCACTTCAGGTTTACTGTATCCCTTGGACCTTCGTATTGATGATGAAACACAGAAATTGCATCGGAATTAAATACAAAAGGCACAATGCCGATTTAAGTACAAGAGACTGACTCTTCTTGCTGAATATGTTTTGAACCATTCCTGTGACACTAGTTATAGATTCCGATGCTTCACTTCAGGTTTACTGGATCCCTTGGACGATCTTATTGACGATGAAACACAGAAATTGCATCGGAATTAAATACGAAAGGCACAATGCTGACTTAAGTACAAGAAGACTGACTCTTCCTACTGTCTAAGATTTGAACCATTTCTGTGACACTAGTTATAGATTCAGATTCTTCACTTCAGGTATAGTGTATCAATTGGACCTTCGTATTGTCGATGAAACACAGAAATTGCATCGGAATTAAATACAAAATGCACAATGCCGACTTAAGTACATGAAAACCGACACTTCTTACTGACTATGTTTTGAACCATTCCTGTGACACTAGTTATAGATTCCGATGATTCACTCCAGGTTTACTGTATCCCATGGACGTTCTTATCGACGATGAAACACAGAAATTGCATCGGAATTAAATACAAAAGGCACAATGCCGACTTAAGTACAAGAGACTGACTCTTCTTGCTGACTATGTTTTGAACCATTCCTGTGACACTAGTTATAGATTCCGATGCTTCACTTCAAGTTTACTGTATCCCTTGGACGTTCTTATTGACGATAAAACACAGAGATTGCATCGGAATTAAATACGAAAGCACAATGCCGACGTAAGTACAAGAAGACTGACTCTTCCGACTGTCTAAATTCTGAACCATTCCTGTGACACTAGTTATAGATTCCAATGCTTCACTTCAGGTTTACTATATCCCGTGGACCTTCGTATTGATAATGAAACACAGAACTTGCATCGGAATGAAATACAAAAGGCACAATGCCCACTTAAGTACATGAAGAACGACACTTCATACTGTCTATGTTTTGAACCATTCCTGTGACACTAGTTATAGATTCCGATGCTTCACTTCAGGTTTACTGTATCCCTTGGACCTTCGAATTGACGATGGAACACAGAAATTGCATCGTAATTAAATACAAAAGGCACAATGCCGACTTAAGTACATGAAGACCGACACTTGTTACTGACTATGTTTTGAACCATTCCTGTGACACTAGTTATAGACTCCGATGCTTCACTTCAGGTTTACTGTATCCCTTGGACCTTCACATTTACGATGAAACACAGAAATTGCATCGTAATTAAATACTAAAGGCACAATGCCGACTTATGTACATGAAGACCGACACTTCTTACTGACTATGTTTTGAACCATTCCTGTGACACTAATAATAGATTCCGAAGCTTCACTTCAGGTTTACTGTATCCCTTGGACCTTCTTATTGACGATGAAACACAGAAATTGCGTCGGAATTAAATACAAAAGGCACAATGCCGACTTATGTACAAAAAGACTGACTCTTCTTACTGACTATGTTTTGAAACATTCCTGTGACACTAGTTATAGATTCCGATGCTTCACTTCAGGTTTACTGTATCCCTTAGACCTTCTTATTGACGATGAAACACAGAAATTGCATCGGAATTAAATACAAAAGGCACAATGCCGACTTAAGTACAAGAAGACTGACTCTTCCTACTATCTAAGTTTTGAACCATTCCTGTGACACTAGTTATAGATTCCCATGCTTCACTTCAGGTTTACTGTTTCCCTTGGACCTTCGTATTGATGATGAAACACAGAAATTGCATCGGCATTAAATACAAATGGCACAATGCCGACTTAACTACATGAAGACCGACACTTCTTACGGACTATGTTTTGAACCATTCCTGTGACAAAAAATTCCTGTGGCACTAGTAATAGATTCCGATGCTTCACTTCAGGTTTACTGTATCAATTGGACCTGCGTATTGACGATGAAACACAGAAATTGCATCGGATTAAATACAAAAGGCAATATGCCGACTTAAGTACAAGAAGACTGACTCTTCCTACTGTCTATGTTTTGAACCATTCCTGTGACACTAGTTATACATTCCGATACTTCACTTTAGGTTTACTGTATCAATTGGACCTTCGTATTGCCGATGAAACACAGAAATTGCATCGGAATTAAATTCAAAAGGCAAAATGCTGACTTAAGTACAAGAAGACTGACACTTCCTACTGTCTAAGTTTTGAACCATTCCTGTGACACTAGTTATAGATTCCGATGCTTCACTTCAGGTTTACTGTATCCCTTGGACCTTCGTATTGATGATGAAACACAGAACTTGCATCGGAATTAAATTCAAAAGCCACAATGCCGACTTAAGTACATGAAGAACGACACTTCTTACAGTCTATGTTTTGAACCATTCCTGTGACACTAGTTATAGATTCCGATGCTTCACTTCAGGTTTACTGTATCACTTGGACCTTGTTATTGACGATGAAACACAGAAATTGCATCGGAATTAAATACAAAAGGCACAATGCCGACTTAAGTACAAGATGACTGATTCTTCCTACTGTCTAAGTTATGAACCATTCCTGTGACACTAGTTATAGATTCCGATGCTTCACTTCAGGTTTATTGTATCCCTTGGACCTTCGTATTTACGATGAAACACAGAAATTGCATCGTAATTAAATACAAAAGGCACAATGCCGACTTATGTACATGAAGACCGACACTTCTTACTGACTATGTTTTGAACCATTCCTGTGACACTAATAATTAGATTCCGAAGCTTCACTCCAGGTTTACTGTATCTCTTGGACCTTCTTATTGACGATGAAACACAGAAATTGCATCGGAATTAAATACAAAAGGCACAATGCCGACTTAAGTACACAAAGACAGACTCTTCTTACTGACTATCTTTTGAACCATTCCTATGACATTAGTTATAGATTACGATGCTTCACTTCAGGTTTACTGTATCCCTTGCACCTTCGTATTGACGATGAAACACAGTAATTGCATCGGAATTAAATACAAAAGGCACAATGCCGACTTAAGTAAAGAGACTGACTCTTCTTACTGACTATGTTTTGAACCATTCCTGTGACACTAGTTATAGATTCCGATGCTTCACTTCAGGTTTACTGTATCCCTTGATCGTTCTTATTGACGATGAAACACAGAAATAGCATCGGAATTAAATACAAAAGGCACAATGCCGACTTAAGTATAAGAGGAGTGACTCTTCCTACTGTCTAAGTTTTGAACCATTGCTGTGACACAAGTTATAGATTCCGATGTTTGACTTCAGTTTTACTGTATCCCTTGGACCATCTTATTGACGATGAAACACAGAAATTGCATCGGAATTAAATACAAAAGGCACAATGCCGACTAAAGAACAAGAGACTGACTCTTTTTACTGACTATGTTTTGAACCATTCGTGTGACACTAGTTATAGATTCCGATGCTTCACATCAGGTTTACTGTATCCCTTGGACGATCTTATTGACGATGAAACACAGAAATTGCATCGGAATTAAATACAAAAGGTACAATGCCGACTTAAGTACAAGAAGACTGACCCTTCTTACTGTCTAAGTTTTGAACCATTCCTGTGACACTAGTTATAGATTCCGATGCTTCACTTCAGGTTTACTGTATCAATTGGACCTTCGTATTGACGATGAAACACAGAAATTGAAACGAAATTAAATACAAAAGGCACAATGCCGACTTAATTACATGAAGACCGACACTTCTTGCTGACTATGTTTAGCACCATTCCTGTGACACTAGTTATAGATTCCGATGCTTCACTCCAGGTTAACTGTATCCCTTGGACGTTCTTATTGACAATGAAACACAGTAATTGCATCGGAATTATATACTAAAGGCACAATGCCGACTTAAGTGCTAGAAGACTGACTCTTCCTACTGTCTAAGTTTTGAACCATTCCTGTGACACTAGTTATAGATTCCGATGCTTCACTTCAGGTTTACTGTATCCCTTGGACCTTCGTATTGATGATGAAACACAGAACTTGCATCGGAATTAAATTCAAAACCACAATGCCGACTTAAGTACATGAAGAACGACACTTCTTACAGTCTATGTTTTGAACCATTCCTGTGACACTAGTTATAGATTCCGATGCTTCACTTCAGGTTTACTGTATCACTTGGACCTTGTTATTGACGATGAAACACAGAAATTGCATCGGAATTAAATACAAAAGGCACAATGCCGACTTAAGTACAAGATGACTGATTCTTCCTACTGTCTAAGTTATGAACCATTCCTGTGACACTAGTTATAGATTCCGATGTTTCACTTCAGGTTTATTGTATCCCTTGGACCTTCGTATTAACGATGAAACACAGAAATTGCATCGTAATTAAATACAAAAGGCACAATGCCGACTTATGTACATGAAGACCGACACTTCTTACTGACTATGTTTTGAACCATTCCTATGACATTAGTTATAGATTACGATGCTTCACTTTAGGTTTACTGTATCCCTTGCACCTTCGTATTGACGATGAAACACAGTAATTGCATCGGAATTAAATACAAAAGGCACAATGCCGACTTAAGTAAAGAGACTGACTCTTCTTACTGACTATGTTTTGAACCATTCCTGTGACACTAGTTATAGATTCCGATGCTTCACTTCAGGTTTACTGTATCCCTTGATCGTTCTTATTGACGATGAAACACAGAAATAGCATCGGAATTAAATACAAAAGGCACAATGCCGACTTAAGTATAAGAAGAGTGACTCTTCCTACTGTCTAAGTTTTGAACCATTGCTGTGACACAAGTTATAGATTCCGATGTTTGACTTCAGTTTTACTGTATCCCTTGGACCATCTTATTGACGATGAAACACAGAAATTGCATCGGAATTAAATAAAAAAGGCACAATGCCGACTTAAGAACAAGAGACTGACTCTTCTTACTGACTATGTTTTGAACCATTCGTGTGACACTAGTTATAGATTCCGATGCTTCACATCAGGTTTACTGTATCCCTTGGACGATCTTATTGACGATGAAACACAGAAATTGCATCGGAATTAAATACAAAAGGCACAATGCCGACTTAAGAACAAGAGACTGACTCTTCTTACTGACTATGTTTTGAACCATTCGTGTGACACTAGTTATAGATTCCGATGCTTCACTTCAGGTTTACTGTATCAATTGGACCTTCGTATTGACGATGAAACACAGAAATTGAAACGAAATTAAATACAAAAGGCACAATGCCGACTTAATTACATGAAGACCGACACTTCTTACTGACTATGTTTTGCACCATTCCTGTGACACTAGTTATAGATTCCGATGCTTCACTCCAGGTTAACTGTATCCCTTGGACCTTCTTATTGACGATGAAACACAGAAATTGCATCGGAATTAAATACAAAAGGCACAATGCCGACTTAAGTACACAAAGACAGACTCTTCTTACTGACTATCTTTTGAACCATTCCTATGACATTAGTTATAGATTACGATGCTTCACTTTAGGTTTACTGTATCCCTTGCACCTTCGTATTGACGATGAAACACAGTAATTGCATCGGAATTAAATACAAAAGGCACAATGCCGACTTAAGTAAAGAGACTGACTCTTCTTACTGACTATGTTTTGAACCATTCCTGTGACACTAGTTATAGATTCCGATGCTTCACTTCAGGTTTACTGTATCCCTTGATCGTTCTTATTGACGATGAAACACAGAAATAGCATCGGAATTAAATACAAAAGGCACAATGCCGACTTAAGTATAAGAAGAGTGACTCTTCCTACTGTCTAAGTTTTGAACCATTGCTGTGACACAAGTTATAGATTCCGATGTTTGACTTCAGTTTTACTGTATCCCTTGGACCATCTTATTGACGATGAAACACAGAAATTGCATCGGAATTAAATAAAAAAGGCACAATGCCGACTTAAGAACAAGAGACTGACTCTTCTTACTGACTATGTTTTGAACCATTCGTGTGACACTAGTTATAGATTCCGATGCTTCACATCAGGTTTACTGTATCCCTTGGACGATCTTATTGACGATGAAACACAGAAATTGCATCGGAATTAAATACAAAAGGCACAATGCCGACTTAAGAACAAGAGACTGACTCTTCTTACTGACTATGTTTTGAACCATTCGTGTGACACTAGTTATAGATTCCGATGCTTCACTTCAGGTTTACTGTATCAATTGGACCTTCGTATTGACGATGAAACACAGAAATTGAAACGAAATTAAATACAAAAGGCACAATGCCGACTTAATTACATGAAGACCGACACTTCTTACTGACTATGTTTTGCACCATTCCTGTGACACTAGTTATAGATTCCGATGCTTCACTCCAGGTTAACTGTATCCCTTGGACGTTCTTATTGACAATGAAACACAGTAATTGCATCGGAATTATATACTAAAGGCACAATGCCGACTTAAGTGCAAGAAGACTGACTCTTCCTACTGTCTAAGTTTTGAACCATTCCTGTGACACTAGTTATAGATTCCGATGTTTGACTTGAGTTTTACTGTATCCCTTGGACCTTCGTATTGATGATGAACCACAGAAATTGCATCGGAATTAAATACAAAAGGCACAATGCCGATTTAAGTACAAGAAGACTTACTCTTCCTACTGTCTAAGTTTTGAACCAGTCCTGTGACACTAGTTACAGATTCCGATGCTTCACTTCAGGTTTACTGTATCCCTTGGACCTTCGTATTGACGATGAAACACAGAAATTGCATCGGAATTAAATACAAAAGGCACAATGCTGACTTAAGTACATGACGACCGACACTTCTTACTGACTATGTTTTGAATCATTCCAGTCACACTAGTTATAGATTCCGATGCTTCACTCCAGGTTTACTGTATCCCTTGGACTTTCTTATTGACGATGAAAAACAGAAATTGCATCGGAATTAAATACAAAAAATGCACAATGCCGGCTTAAGAACAAGAGACTGACTCTTTTAAGTGACTATGTTTTGAACCATTCCTGTGACACTAGTTATAGATTCCGATGCTTCACATAAGGTTTATTGTATCCTGTGGACGATCTTATTGACAATGAAACACAGAAATTGCATCGGAATTAAATTGAAAAGGCACAATGCAGACTTAAGTACAAGAAGACTGACTCTTCCTACTGTTTAAGTTTTGAACCATTCCTGTGACACTAGTTATAGATTCCGATGCTTCACATCAGGTTTACTGTATCAATTGGACCTTCGTATTGACGATGAAACACAGAAATTGAATCGGAATTATATACAAAAGCCACAATGCCGACTTAAGTACATGAAGACCGACACTTCTTACAGACTATGTTTTGAACCATTCCTGTGACACTAGTTATAGATTCCGATGCTTCACTCAAGGGTAACTGTATCCCTTGGACGTTCTTATTGACGATGAAACACAGAAATTGCATCGGAATTAAATTCCATAGACACAATGCCGACTTAAGTACAAGAAAACTGACTCTTCCTACTGTCTAAGTTTTGTACCTTTCCTGTGACACTAGTTATAGATTCCGATGCTTCACTTCAGGTTTACTGTATCCCTTGGACCTTCGTATTGATGATGAAACACAGAAATTGCATCGGAATTAAATACAAAAGGCACAATGCCGATTTAAGTACAAGAGACTGACTCTTCTTGCTGAATATGTTTTGAACCATTCCTGTGACACTAGTTATAGATTCCGATGCTTCACTTCAGGTTTACTGGATCCCTTGGACGATCTTATTGACGATGAAACACAGAAATTGCATCGGAATTAAATACGAAAGGCACAATGCCGACTTAAGTACAAGAAGGCTGACTCTTCCTACTGTCTAAGATTTGAACCATTTCTGTGACACTAGTTATAGATTCAGATTCTTCACTTCAATTATAGTGTATCAATTGGACCTTCGTATTGTCGATGAAACACAGAAATTGCATCGGAATTAAATACAAAATGCACAATGCCGACTTAAGTACATGAAGACCGACACTTCTTACTGACTATGTTTTGAACCATTCCTGTGACACTAGTTATAGATTCCGATGATTCACTCCAGGTTTACTGTATCCCATGGACGTTCTTATCGACGATGAAACACAGAAATTGCATCGGAATTAAATACAAAAGGCACAATGCCGACTTAAGTACAAGAGACTGACTCTTCTTGCTGACTTTGTTTTGAACCATTCCTGTGACACTAGTTATAGATTCCGATGCTTCACTTCAGGTTTACTGTATCCCTTGGACGTTCTTATTGACGATAAATCACAGAGATTGCATCGGAATTAAATACGAAAGCACAATGCCGACGTAAGTACATGAAGACTGACTCTTCCGACTGTCTAAGTTCTGAACCATTCCTGTGACACTAGTTATAGATTCCGATGCTTCACTTCAGGTTTACTATATCCCGTGGACCTTCGTATTGATAATGAAACACAGAACTTGCATCGGAATGAAATACAAAAGGCACAATGCCCACTTAAGTACATGAAGAACGACACTTCTTACTGTCTATGTTTTGAACCATTCCTGTGACACTAGTTATAGATTCCGATGCTTCACTTCAGGTTTACTGTATCCCTTGGACCTTCGAATTGACGATGGAACACAGAAATTGCATCGTAATTAAATACAAAAGGCACAATGCCGACTTAAGTACATGAAGACCGACACTTGTTACTGACTATGTTTTGAACCATTCCTGTGACACTAGTTATAGACTCCGATGCTTCACTTCAGGTTTACTGTATCCCTTGGACCTTCGTATTTACGATGAAACACAGAAATTGCATCGTAATTAAATACAAAAGGCACAATGCCGACTTAAGTACATGAAGACCAACACTTCATACTGACTATGTTTTGAACCATTCCTGTGACACTAGTTATAGATTCCGATGCTTCACTTCAGATTTACTGTATCCCTTGGACCTTCGTATTTACGATGAAACACAGAAATTGCATCGTAATTAAATACAAAAGGCACAATGCCGACTTAAGTACATGAAGAGCGACACTTCATACTGACTATGTTTTGAATAATTCCTGTGACACTAGTTATAGATTCCGATGCTTCACTCCAGGTTTACTGTATCCCTTGGACTTTCTTATTGCCGATGAAACACAGAAATTGCATCGGAATTAAATACAAAAGGCACAATGCCGACTTAAGAACAAGACACTGACTCTTCTTAGTGACTATGTTTTGAACCATTCCTGTGACACTAGTTATAGATTAAGATGCTTCACATCAGGTTTACTGTATCCCTTGGACGATCTTATTGACGATGAAACACAGAATTGCATCGGAATTATATACAAAAGGCACAATGCAGACTTAAGTACAAGAAGACTGACTCTTCCTACTGTTTAAGTTTTGAACCATTCCTGTGACACTAGTTATAGATTCCGATGCTTCACTTCAGGTTTACTGTATCATTTGGACCTTCGTATTGACGATGAAACACAGAAATTGAATCGGAATTAAATACAAAAGCCAAAATGCCGACTTAAGTACATGAAGACCGACACTTCTTACAGACTATGTTTTGAACCATTCCTGTGACACTAGTTATAGATTCCGATGCTTTACTCCAGGTTAACTGTATCCCTTGGACGTTCTTATTGACGATGAAACACAGAAATTGCATCGGAATTAAATACAAAAGGCACAATGCCGACTTAAGTACAAGAAAATTGACTCTTCCTACTGTCTAATTTTTGAACCATTCCTGTGACACTAGTTATAGATTCCGATGCTTCACTTCAGGTTTACTGTATCCCTTGGACCTTCGTATTGATGATGAAACACAGAAATTGCATCGGAATTAAATACAAATGGCATAATGCAGACTGAAGTACATGAAGACCGACACTTCTTACTGACTATGTTTTGAACCATTCCTGTGACACTAGTTATTGATTCCGATGCTACACTTCAGGTTTACTGTACCCCATTGGACCTTCTTATTGACGATGAAACCCAGATATTGCATCGGAATTACATACAAAAGGCACAATGCCGACTTAAGTACAAGAACACTGACACTTCATACTGACTGTGTTTTGAACCATTCCTGTGACACTAGTTATAGATTCCGATACTTCAGTTCAGGTTTACTGTATCCCTTGGTCCTTCTTATTGACGATGAAACCCAGAAATTGAATAGGAATTAAATACAAAAGCATAATGCCGACTTAAGTACAAGAGACTGACTCTTCTTACTGACTATGATTTGATCCATTCCTGTGACACTAGTTATAGATTCCGATGCTTCACTCCAGGTTTACTGTATCCCTTGGACCTTCTTATTGACGATGAAACACAGAAATTGCATCGGAATTAAATACAAAAGGCACAAGGCCGACTTAAGTAGAGAGACTGACTCTTCTTACTGACAATGTTTTGAACCATTCCTGTGACACTAGTTATAGATTCCGATGCTTCACTTCAGGTTAACTGTATCCCTTGATCGTTCTTATTGACGATGAAACACAGAAATAGCATCGGAATTAAATACAAAAGGCACAATGCCGACTTAAGTACAAGAAGACTGACTCTTCCTACTGTCTAAGATTTGAACCATTCCTGTGACACTAGTTATAGATTCCGATGTTTGACTTCAGTTTTACTGTATCACTTGGACCTTCGTATTGATGATGAAACACAGTAATAGCATCGGAATTACATACAAAATGCACAATGCCGACTTAAGTACATGAAGACCGACACTTCTTACTGACTATGTTTTGAACCATTCCTGTGACACTAGTTATAGATTCCGATGCTTCACTTCGGGTTTACTGTATCCCTTGGACCTTCTTACTGACGATGAAACACAGATATTGCATCGCAATTAAATACAAAAGCCACAATGCCGACTTAAGTACAAAAAGACTGACTCTTCTTACTGACTATGTTTTGAACCATTCCTGTGAAACTAGTTATAGATTCCGATGATTCACTTCAGGTTTGCTGTATCCCTTGGACCTTCTTATTGACGATGAAACACTGAAATTGCATCGGAATTAAATACAAAAGGCACAATGCCGACTTAATAACAAGAGACTGACTCTTTTTAGTGACTATGTTTTGAACCATTCCTGTGACACTACTTATAGATTCCGATGCTTCACATCAGGTTTATTGTATCCCGTGGACGATCGTATTGACAATGAAACACAGAAATTGCATCGGAATTAAATTGAAAAGGCACAATGCAGACTTAAGTACAAGAAGACTGACTCTTCCTACTGTTTAAGTTTTGAACCATTCCTGTGACACTAGTTATAGATTCCGATGCTTCACTTCAGGTTTACTGTATCAATTGGACCTTCGTATTGACGATGAAACACAGAAATTGAATCGGAATGAAATACAAAAGCCACAATGCCGACTTAAGTACATGAAGACCGACACTTCTTACAGACTATGTTTTGAACCATTCCTGTGACACTAGTTATAGATTCCGATGCTTCACTCAAGGTTAACTGTATCCCTTGGACGTTCTTATTGAAGATGAAACACAGAAATTGCATCGGAATTAAATACAAAAGGCACAATGCCGACTTAAGTACAAAAAGACTGACTCTTCTTACTGACTATGTTTTGAACCATTCCTGTGAAACTAGTTATAGATTCCGATGATTCACTTCAGGTTTGCTGTATCCCTTGGACCTTCTTATTGACGATGAAACACTGAAATTGCATCGGAATTAAATACAAAAGGCACAATGCCGACTTAATAACAAGAGACTGACTCTTTTTAGTGACTATGTTTTGAACCATTCCTGTGACACTACTTATAGATTCCGATGCTTCACATCAGGTTTATTGTATCCCGTGGACGATCGTATTGACAATGAAACACAGAAATTGCATCGGAATTAAATTGAAAAGGCACAATGCAGACTTAATTACAAGAAGACTGACTCTTCCTACTGTTTAAGTTTTGAACCATTCCTGTGACACTAGTTATAGATTCCGATGCTTCACTTCAGGTTTACTGTATCAATTGGACCTTCGTATTGACGATGAAACACAGAAATTGAATCGGAATGAAATACAAAAGCCACAATGCCGACTTAAATACATGAAGACCGACACTTCTTACAGACTATGTTTTGAACCATTCCTGTGACACTAGTTATAGATTCCGATGCTTCACTCAAGGTTAACTGTATCCCTTGGACGTTCTTATTGAAGATGAAACACAGAAATTGCATCGGAATTAAATACAAAAGGCACAATGCCGACTTAAGTACAAGAAAACTGACTTTTCCTACTGTCTAAGTTTTGAACCAGTCCTGTGACACTAGTTACAGACTCCGATGCTTCACTTCAGGTTTACTGTATCCCTTGGACCTTTGTATTGACGATGAAACACAGAAATTGCATCGGAATTAAATACAAAAGGCACAATGCTGACTTAAGTACATGAAGACCGACACTTCATACTGACTATGTTTTAACCATACCTGTGACACCAGTTATAGATTCCGAAGCATCACTTCAGGTTTACTGTATCCCTTGGACATTCTTATTGACGATGAAACAAAGAAATTGCATCGGAATTAAATACAAAAGGCACAATGCCGACTTAAGTACAAAAAGACTGACTCTTCTTACTGACTATGTTTTGAACCATTCCTGTGACACTAGTTATAGATTCCAATGATTCACTTCAGGTTTGCTGTATCCCTTGGACCTTCTTATTGACGATGAAACACTGAAATTGCATCGGAATTAAATACAAAAGGCACAATGCCGACTTAAGTACAAGAAGACTGACTCTTCCTACTGTCTAAGTTTTGAACCAGTCCTGTGACACTAGTTACAGTCTCCTATGCTTCACTTCAGGTTTACTGTATCCCTTGGACCTTTGTATTGACGATGAAAAACAGAAATTGCATCGGAATTAAATACAAAAGGCACAATGCTGACTTAAGTACATGAAGACCGACACCTCTTACTGACTATGTTTTGATTCATTCCTGTGACACTAGTTATAGATTGCGATGCTTCACTCCAGGTTTACTGTATCCCTTGGACTTTCTTATTGACGATGAAACAGAAATTGCATCGGAATTAAATTCAAAAGGCACAATGCCGACTTAAGAACAAGAGACTGACTCTTCTTAATGACTATGTTTTGAACCATTCCTGTGACACTAGTTATAGATTCCGATGCTTCACATCAGGTTTCCTGTATCCCGTGGACGATCTTATTGACGATGAAACACAGAATTGCATCGGAATTAAATACAAAAGGCACAATGCAGACTTAAGTACAAGAAGACTGACTCTTCCTACTGTTTAAGTTTTGAACCATTCCTGTGACACTAGTTATAGATTCCGATGCTTCAATTCAGGTGTACTGTATCAATTGGACCTTCGTATTGACGATGAAACACAGAAATTGAATCGGAATTAAATACAAAAGCCACAATGCCGACTTAAGTACATGAAGACCGACACTTCTTACAGACTATGTTTTGAACCATTCCTGTGACACTAGTTATAGATTCCAATGATTAACTTCAGGTTTGCTGTATCCCTTGGACCTTCTTATTGACGATGAATCACTGAAATTGCATCGGAATTAAATACAAAAGGCACTATGCCGACTTAAGTACAAGAAGACTGACTCTTCCTACTGTCTAAGTTTTGAACCTGTCCTGTGACACTAGTTACAGACTCCGATGCTTCTCTTCAGGTTTACTGTATCCCTTGGACCTTTGTATTGACGATGAAACACAGAAATTGCATCGGAATTAAATACAAAAAGGACAATGCTGACTTAAGTACATGAAGACCGACACTTCTTACTGACTATGTTTTGAATCATTCCTGTGACACTAGTTATAGATTCCGATGCTTCACTCCAGGTTTACTGTATCCCTTGGACTTTCTTATTGACGATGAAACACAGAAATTGCATCGGAATTAAATACAAAATGCACAATGCCGACTTGAGAACAAGAGACTGACTATTCTTAGTGACTATGTTTTGAACCATTCCTGTGACACTAGTTATAGATTCCGATGCTTCACATCAGGTTTACTGTATCCCGTGGACGATCTTATTGACGATGAAACACAGAATTGCATCGGAATTAAATACAAAAGGCACAATGCAGACTTAAGTACAAGAAGACTGACTCTTCCTACTCTTTAAGTTTTGAACCATTCCTGTGCCACTAGTTATAGATTCCGATGCTTCACTTCAGGTTTACTGTATCAAATGGACTTTCGTATTGTCGATGAAACACAGAAATTGAATCGGAATTAAATACAAAAGCCACAATGCCGACTTAAGTACATGAAGACCGACACTTCTTACAGACTATGTTTTGAACCATTCCTGTGACACTAGTTATAGATTCCGATGCTTCACTTCAGGTTTACTGCATCCCTTGATCGTTCTTATTGACGATGAAACAGAGAAATAGCATCGGAATTAAATACAAAAGGCACAATGCCGACTTAAGTACAAGAAGACTGACTCTTCCTACTGTCTAAGTTTTGAACCATTCCTGTGACACTAGTTATAGATTCCGATGTTTGACTTCAGTTTTACTGTATCCCTTGGACCTTCGTATTAATGATGAAACTCAGAAATTGCATCGGAATTAAATATAAAAGGCACAATGCCGACTTAAGTACATGAAGACCGACACTTCTTACTGACTATGTTTTGAACCATTCCTGTGACACTAGTTATAGATTCCGATGCTTCAATTCAGGTTTACTGTATCCCTTGGACCTTCTTATTAACGATGAAACCCAGATATTGCTTCGGAATTAAATACAAAAGGCACAATGCCGACTTAAGTACAAGAACACGGACACTTCATACTGACTATGTTTTGAACCATTCCTGTGACACTAGTTATAGATTCAGAAGCTTCACTTCAGGTTTACTGTATCCCTTTGACCTACTTATTGACGATAAAACCCAGAAATTGCATCGGAATTAAATACAAAAGCACAATGCCGACTTAAGTACGAGAGACTGACTCTTCTTACTGACTATGTTTTGAACCATTCCTGTGACACTAGTTATAGATTCCGATGCTTCACTCCAGGTTTACTGTATCCCTTGGACTTTCTTATTGACAATGAAACACAGAAATTGCATCGGAAATAAATACAAAAGGCACAATGCCGACTTAAGTACAAGAACACTGACACTTCATACTGACTATGTTTTGAACCATTCCTGTGACACTAGTTATAGATTCCGATGCTTCACTCCAGGTTTACTGTATCCCTTGGACCTTCTTATTGACGATGAAACACTGAAATTGCATCGGAATTAAATACAAAAGGCACAATGCCGACTTAAGTACAAGAGACTGACTCTTCTTGCTGACTATGTTTTGAACCATTCCTGTGACACTAGTTATAGATTCCGATGCTTCACTTCAGGTTTACTGTATCCCTTGGACCTTCGTATTGACGATGGAACACAGAAATTGCATCGTAATTAAATACAAAAGGCACAATGCCGACTTAAGTACATGAAGACCGACACTTCTTACTGACTATGTTTTGAACCATTCCTGTGACACTAGTTATAGATTCCGATGCTTCACTTCAGGTTTACTGTATCCCTTAGACCTTCTTATTGACGATGAAACACAGAAATTGCATCGGATTTAAATACAAAAGGCACAATGCCGACTTAAGTACAAGAGACTGACTCTTCTTGCTGACTATGTTTTGAACCATTCCTGTGACACTAGTTATAGATTCCGATGCTTCACTTCAGGTTTACTATATCCCTTGGACCTTCCTATTTACGATGAAACACACAAATTGCATCGTAATTAAATACAAAAGCACAATACCGACTTAAGTACAAGAGACTGACTCTTCTTACTGACCATGTTTTGAACCATTCCTGTGACACTAGTTATAGATTCCGATGCTTCACTTCAGGTTTACTGCATCCCTTGATCGTTCTTATTGACGATGAAACACAGAAATAGCATCGGAATGAAATACAAAAGGCACAATGCCGACTTAAGTACAAGAAGACTGACCCTTCCCACTGTCTAAGGTTTGAACCATTCCTGTGACACTAGTTATAGATTCCGATGTTTGACTTCAGTTTTACTGTATCCCTTGGACCTTCGTATTGATGATGAAACACAGAAATTGCATCGGAATTAAATACAAAAGCCACAATGCCGACTTAAGTACATGAAGACAGACACTTCTTACGAACTATGTTTTGAACCATTCCTGTGCCACTAGTTATAGATTCCGATGCTTCACTTCAGGTTTACTGTATCCCTTGGACCTTCTTATTGACGATGAAACCCAGATATTGCATCGGAATTAAATACAAAAGGCACAATGCCGACTTAAGTACAAGAACACTGACACTTTTTGCTGACTATGTTTTGAACCATTCCTGTGACACTAGTTATAGATTCCGATGCCTCACTTCAGGTTTACTGTATCCCTTTGACCTACATATTGACGATGAAACCCAGACATTGCATCGGAATTAAATTCAAAAGCACAATGCCGACTTAAGTACAAGAGACTGACTCTTCTTACTGACTATGTTTTGAACCATTCCTGTGTCACTAGTTATAGATTCCGATGCTTCACTCCAGGTTTACTGTATCCCTTGGACCTTCTTATTGACGATGAAACACAGAAATTGCATCGGAATTTAATACAAAAGGCACAATGCCGACTTAAGTACAAGAGACTGACTCTTCTTGCTGACTATGTTTTGAACCATTCCTGTGACACTAGTTATAGATCCTGATGCTTCACTTCAGGTTTACTGTATCCCTTGGACCTTCGTATTGACGATGGAACACACAAATTGCATCGTAATTAAATACAAAAGGCACAATGCCGACTTAAGTACATGAAGACTGACACTTCTTACTGACTATGTTTTGAACCATTCCTGTGACACTAGTTAAAGATTCCGATGCTTCACTTCAGGTTTACTGTATCCCTTGGACCTTCTTATTGACGATGAAACACAGAAATTGCATCGGATTTAAATACAAAAGGCACAATGCCGACTTTAGTACAAAAAGACTGACTCTTCTTACTGACTAAGTTTTGAACCATTCCTGTGACACTAGTTATAGATTCCGATGCTTCACTTCAGGTTTACTGTATCCCTTGGACCTTCTTATTGACGATGAAACCCAGAAATTGCATCGGAATTAAATACAAAAGGCACAATACCGACTTAAGTTCAAGAAGACTGAAACTTCTTACTGACTATGTTTTGAACCATTCCTGTGACACTACTTATAGATTCCGATGCTTCACTTCAGGTTTACTGTATCCCTTGGACGTTCTTATTGATGATGAAACCCAGAAATTGCATCGGAATTAAATACAAAAGCACAAAGCCGACTTAAGTACAAGAGACTGACTATTCTTACTGACTATGTTTTGAACCATTGCTGTGACACTAGTTATAGATTCCGATGCTTCACTTCAGGTTTACTGTATCCCTCTGACCTTCTTATTGACTATGAAACACTGAAATTGCATTGGAATTAAATACAAAAGGCACAATGCCGACTTAAGTAAAAGAGACTGACTCTTCTTCCTGACTATGATTTGAACCATACCTGTGACACTAGTTATAGATTCCGATGCTTCACTTCAGGTTTACTGTATCCCTTCTACGTTCTTATTGACGATGAAACAAAGAATTTGCATCGGAATTAAATACAAAAGGCACAATGCCGACTTAAGTACAAGAAGAAGAACTCTTCCTACTGTCTAAGTTTTGAACCATTCCTGTGACACTAGTTATAGATTCCGATGCTTCACTTCAGGTTTACTGTATCCGTTGGACCTTCGTATTGGCGATGAAACACAGAAATTGCATCGGAATTAAATACAAAAGGCACAATGCCGACTTAAGTACATGAAGACCGACACTTCTTACTGACTATGTTTTGAACCATTCCTGTGACACTAGTTACAGATTCCGATGCTTCACTTCAGGTTTACTGTATCCCATGGACCTTCTTATTGACGATGAAACACAGAAATTGCATCGGAATTAAATACAAAAGGCACAATGCCGACTTAAGTACAAGAGACTGACTCTTTTTGCTGACTATGTTTTGAACCATTTTTGTGACACTAGTTATAGATTCCGATGCTTCACTTCAGGTTTACTGTATCCCTTGGACCTTCGTATTGACGATGAAACACAGAAATTATGTCGTAGTTAAATACAAAAGGCACAATGCCGACTTAAGTACATGAAGACCGACACTTCTTACTGACTATGTTTTGAACCATTCCTGTGACACTAGTTATAGATTCCGATGCTTCACTTCAGGTTTACTGTATCCCTTGGACCTTCTTATTGACGATGAAAGACAGAAATTGCATCGGAATGAAATACAAATGGCACAATGCAGACTTAAGTACAAAAGGACTGATTCATCTTACTGACTATGATATGAACCATTCCTGTGACACTAGTTATGGATTCCGATGCTTCACTTCAGGTTTACTGTATCCCTTGGAACTTCAAATTAACGATGAAACACAGAAATTGCATCTGAATTATATACAAAAGGCACAATGCCGACTTAAGTACATGAAGGCAGACACTTCTTACTGACTATGTTTTGAACCATTACTGTGACACTAGTTATAGATTCCGATGCTTCACTACAGGTTTACTGTATCGCCTGGACCTTCTTATTGACGATGAAACACAGATATTGCATCGGAATTAAATACAAAAGGCGCAATGCCTACTTAAGTACAAGAAGACTGACTCTTCTTACTGACTATGTTTTGAACCATTCCTGTGACACTAGTTATAGATTCCGATGCTTCACTACAGGTTTAATGTATCCCTCTGACCTTCTTATTGACTATGAAACACTGAAATTGCATCGGAATTAAATACAAAAGGCACAAACCAACTTAAGTACAAGAGACTGACTCTTCTTACTGACTATGTTTTGAACCATACCTGTAACACTAGTTATAGATTCCGATGCTTCACTTCAGGTTTACTGTATCCCTCGGACGTTCTTATTGACGATGAAACAAAGAATTTGCATCGGAATTAAATACAAAAAGCACAATGCCGACTTAAGTACATGAAGACCGACACTTCTTACTGACTATGTTTTGAACCATTCCTGTGACACTAGTTATAGATTCCGATGCTTCACTTCAGGTTTACTGCATCCCTTGGACCTTCGTATTGACGATGAAACACAGAAATTGCATCGGAATTTAATAAAAATGGCTCAATGCCGACTTAAGTACATGAAGACCGACACTTCTTCCTGACTATGTTTTGAACCATTCCTGTGACTCTAGTTATGGATTCCGATGCTTCACTTCAGGTTTACTGTATCCCTTGGACCTTCTTATTGACGATGAAACACAGAAATTGCATCGGAATTAAATACACAAGGCACAATGCCGACTTAAGTACAAAAAGACTGACTCTTCTTACTGACTATGCTTTGAACCATTCCTGTGCCACTAGTTATGGATTCCGATGCTTCACTTCAGGTTTACTGTATCCCTTGGACGTTCTTATTGACGATGAAACACAGAAATTGCATCGGAATTAAATACAAAAGGCACAATGCCGACATAAGTACATTAAGACCGACACTTCTTACTGACTATGTTTTGAACCATTCCTGTGACACTAGTTATTGATTCCGATGCTTCACTTCAGGTTTACTGTATCCCTCGGACCTTCGTATTGACGATGAAACACAGAAATTGCATCGGAATTAAATACAAATGGCACAATGCCGACTTAAGAACATGAAGACCGACACTTCTCACTGACTATGATTTGAATCATTCCTGTGACACTAGTTATGGATTCCGACGCTTCACTTCAGGTTTACTGTATCCCTTGCACCTTCTTATTGACGATGAAACACAGAAATTGCATCGGAATTAAATATAAAAGGCACAATGCCGACTTAAGTACAAAAAGACTGACTCTTCTTACTGACTATGTTTTGAACCATTCCTGTGACACTAGTTATAGATTCCGATGCTTCACTTCAGGTTTACTGTATCCCGTGGACCTTCTTATTGACGATGAAACACAGAAATTGCATCGGAATTAAATACAAAAGGCACAATGCCGACTTAAGTACAAGAAGACTGACTCTTCCTACTGTCTAGGTTTTGAACCATTCCTGTGACACTAGTTACAGATTCCGATGCTTCACTTCAGGTTTACTGTATCCCTTGGACCTTCTTATTGACGATGAAACACAGAAATTGCATCGGAATTAAATACAAAATGCACAATGCCGACTTAAGTACAAGAAGACTGACTCTTCCTACTGTCTAAGTTTTGAACCAGTCCTGTGACACTAGTTACAGATTCCGATGCTTCACTTCAGGTCTACTGTATCCCTTGGACCTTCGTATTGGCGATGAAACACAGAAATTGCATCGGAATTAAATACAAAAGGCACAATGCCGACTTAAGTACATGAAGACCGACACTTCTTACTATGTTTTGAACCATTCCTGTGACACTAGTTATAGATTCCGATGCTTCACTTCAGGTTTACTGTATCCCTTGGACCTTCGTAATGACGATGAAACACAGAAATTGCATCGGAATTAAATACAAAAGGCACAATGCCGACTTAAGTACATGAAGACCAACACTTCTTACTGTCTATGCTTTGAACCATTCCTGTGACACTAGTTATAGATTCCGATGCTTCACTTCAGGTTTACTGTATCCCTTGGACATTCGTATTGACGATGAAACACAGAAATTATGTCGTAATTAAATACAAAAGGCACAATGCCGACTTAAGTACGTGAAGACCGACACTTCTTACTGACTATGATTTGAACCATTCCTGTGACACTAGTTATAGATTCCGATGCTTCACTACAGGTTTACAGTATCGCTTGGACATTCTTATTGACGATGAAACACAGATTTTGCATCGGAATTAAATACAAAAGGCGCAATGCCTACATAAGTACAAGAAGACTGACTCTTCTTACTGACTATGTTTTGAACCATTCCTGTGACACTAGTTGTAGATTCCGATGCTTCACTTCAGGTTTACTGTATCCCATGGACCTTCTTATTGACGATGAAACACAGAAATTGCATCGGAATTACATACAAAAGGCACAATGCCGACTTAAGTACAAGAAGACTGACTCTTCCTACTGTCTAGGTTTTGAACCATTCCTGTGACACTAGTTACAGATTCCGATGCTTCACTTCAGGTTTACTGTATCCCTTGGACCTTCTTATTGACGATGTAACACAGAAATTGCATCGGAATTATATACAAAAGCCACAATGCCGACTTAAGTACATGAAGACTGACTCTGCCTACTGTCTAAGTTTTGAACCAGTCCTGTGACACTAGTTACAGATTCCGATGCTTCACTTCAGGTTTACTGTATCCCTTGGACCTTCGTATTGGCGATGAAACACAGATATTGCATCGGAATTAAATACAAAAGGCACAATGCCGACTTAAGTACAAGAAGACTGACTCTTCTTACTGTTTATGTTTTGAACCATGCCTGTGACACTAGTTATCGATTCCGATGATTCACTTCAGGTTTACTGTATCCCTTGGACTTTCTTATTGACGATGAAACACAGAAGTTGTATCGGAATTAAATACAAAAGGCACAATGCCGACATAAGTACAAGATGACTGACTCTTCCTTCTGTCTATGTTTTGAACCATTCCTGTGACGCTAGTTACAGATTCCTATGCTTCACTTCAGGTTTACTGTATCCCTCTGACCTTCTTTTTGACGATGAAACACAGAAATTGCATCGGAATTAAATAGAAAAGGCACAATGCCGACTTAAGTACAAGAACACTGACTCTTCCGACTGTCTATGTTTTGAACCATTCCTGTGAGACTAGTTATAGATTCCGATGCTTCACTTCAGGTTTACTGTATCCCTCTGACCTTCTTATTGACTATGAAACACTGATATTGCATCGGAACTAAATACAAAAGGCACAATGCCGACTTAAGTCCAAGAGACTGACTCTTCTTACTGACTATGTTTTGAACCATACCTGTGACACTAGTTATAGATTCCGATGCTTCACTTCAGGTTTCCTGTATCCCTTGGACGTTCTTATTGACAATGAAACAAAGAATTTGCATCGGAATTAAATACAAAAGGCACAATGCCGACTTAAGTATAAGAAGACTGACTCTTCCTACTCTCTAAGTTTTGAACCATTCCTGTGACACTAGTTATAGATTCCGATGCTTCACTTCAGGTTTACTGTATCCCTTAGACCTTCGTATTGGCGATGAAACACAGAAATTGCATCGGAATTAAATACAAAAGGCACAATGCCGACTTAAGTACATGAAGACCGACACTTCTTACTGAGTATGTTTTGAACCATTCCTGTGACCCTAGTTATAGATTCCGATGCTTCACTTCAGGTTTACTGTATTCCTTGGACCTTCGTATTGACGATGAAACACAGAAATTGCATCGGAAATTAATACAAATGGCACAATGCCGACTTAAGTACATGAAGACCGACACTTCTTACTGACTATGTTTTGAACCATTCCTGTGACTCTAGTTATGGATTCCGATGCTTCACTTCAGGTTTACTGTATCCCGTGGACCTTCCTATTGACGATGAAACACAGAAATTGAATCGGAATTAAATACACAAGGCACAATGCCGACTTAAGTAAAAAAAGACTGACTCTTCTTACTGACTATGCTTTGAACCATTCCTGTGGCACTAGTTATAGATTCTGATGCTTCACTTCAGGTTTACTGTATCCCTTGGACGTTCTTATTGACGATGAAACACAGAAATTGCATTGGAATTAAATACAAAAGGCACAATGCAGACATAAGTACATTAAGACCGACACATCTTACTGACTATGTTTTGAACCATTCCTGTGACACTAGTTATTGATTGCGATGCTTCACTTCAGGTTTACTGTATCCCTTGGACCTTCGTATTGACGATGAAACACAGAACTTGCATCGGAATTAAATACAAATGGCACAATGCCGACTTAAGTACATGAAGACCGAAACTTCTTACTGACTATGTTTTGAACCATTCCTGTGACACTAGTTATGGATTCCGATGCTTCACTTCAGTTTTACTGTATCCCTTGCACCTTCTTATTGACGATGAAACACAGAAATTGCATCGGAATTAAATACAAAAGCACAATGCCGACTTAAGTACAAAAAGACTGACTCTTCTTACTGACTATGTTTTGAACCATTCCTGAGACACTAGTTATAGATTCCGATGCTTCACTTCAGGTTTACTGTATCCCGTGGACCTTCTTATTGACGATGAAACACAGAAATTGCATCGGAATTAAATACAAAAGGCACAATGCCGACTTAAGTTCAAGAACACTGACACTTCTTATGGACTATGTTTTGAACTATTCCTGTGACACTAGTTATAGATTCCGATGCTTCACTTCAGGTTTACTGTATCCCTTGGACGTTCTTATTGACGATGAAACCCAGAAATTGCATCGGAATTAAATACAAAAGCACAATGCCGACTTAAGTACATGAAGGCCGACACTTCTTACTGACTATGTTTTGAACCATTCCTGTGACACTAGTTACAGATTCCGATGCTTCACTTCAGGTTTACTGTATCCCTTGGTCCTTCTTATTGACGATGAAACCCAGAAAATGCATCGGAATTAAATACAAAAGGCACAATGCCGACTTAAGTTCAAGAAGACTGACACTTCTTACTGACTATGTTTTGAACCATTCCTGTGACACTAGTTATAGATTCCGATGCTTCACTTCAGGTTTACTGTATCCCTTGGACGTTCTTATTGACGATGAAACCCAGAAATTGCATCAGAATTAAATACAAAAGCACAATGCCGACTTCAGTACAAGAGACTGACTCTTCTTACTATGTTTTGAACCATTCCTGTGACACTAGTTATAGATTCCAATGCTTCACTCCAGGTTTACTGTATCCCTTGGACCTTGTTATTGACGATGAAACACAGAAATTACATCGGAATTAAATACAAAAGGCACAATGCCGACTTAAGAACAAGAGACTGACTGTTCTTACTGACCTTGTTTTGCACCATTCCTGTGACACTAGTTATAGATTCCGATGCTTCACATCAGGTTTACTGTATCCCTTGGACGTTCTTATTGACGATGAAACCCAGAAATTGCATCGGAATTAAATACAAAAGCACAATGCCGACTTAAGTACAAGAGACTGACTCTTCTTACTGACTATGTTTTGAACCATTCCTGTGACACTAGTTATAGATTCCAATGCTTCACTCCAGGTTTACTGTATCCCATGGACGTTCTTATTGACGATGAAACCCAGAAATTGCATCGGAATTAAATACAAAAGCACAATGCCGACTTAAGTACAAGAGACTGACTCTTCTTACTGACTATGTTTTGAACCATTCCTGTGACACTAGTTATAGATTCCGATGCATCACTTCAGGTTTACTGTATTCCTTGGACCTTCGTATTGACGATGAAACACTGAAATTGCATCGGAAATTAATACAAATGGCACAATGCCGACTTAAGTACATGAAGACCGACACTTCTTACTGTCTATGTTTTGAACCATTCCTGTGACTCTAGTTATGGATTCCGATGCTTCACTTCAGGTTTACTGTATCCCTTGGACCTTCTTATTGACGATGAAACACAGAAATTGAATCGGAATTAAATACACAAGGCACAATGCCGACTTAAGTAAAAAAGACTGACTCTTCTTACTGACTATGCTTTGAACCATTCCTGTGACACTAGTTATAGATTCTGATGCTTCACTTCAGGTTTACTGTATCCCTTGGACGTTCTTATTGACGATGAAACACAGAAATTGCATCGGAATTAATTACAAAAGGCAGAATGCAGACATAAGTACATTAAGAGCGACACATCTTACTGACTATGTTTTGAACCATTCCTGTGACACTAGTTATTGATTCCGATGCTTCACTTCAGGTTTACTGTATCCCTTGGACCTTCGTATTGACGATGAAACACAGAACTTGCATCGGAATTAAATACAAATGGCACAATGCCGGCTTAAGTACATGAAGACCGACACTTCTTACTGACTATGTTTTGAACCATTCCTGTGACACTAGTTATGGATTCCGATGCTTCACTTCAGGTTTACTGTATCCCTTGCACCTTCTTATTGACGATGAAACACAGAAATTGCATCGGAATTAAATACAAAAGGCACAATGCCGACTTAAGTACAAAAAGGCTGACTCTTCTTACTGACTATGTTTTGAACCATTCCTGTGACACTAGTTATAGATTCCGATGCTTCACTTCAGGTTTACTGTATCCCGTGGACCTTCTTATTGACGATGAAACACAGAAATTGCATCGGAATTAAATACAAAAGGCACAATGCCGACTTAAGTTCAAGAAGACTGACACTTCTTACGGACTATGTTTTGAACTATTCCTGTGACACTAGTTATAGATTCCGATGCTTCACTTCAGGTTTACTGTATCCCTTGGACGTTCTTATTGACGATGAAACCCAGAAATTGCATCGGAATTAAATACAAAAGCACTATGCCGACTTAAGTACATGAAGGCCGAAACATCTTACTGACAATGTGTTGAACCATTCCTGTGACACTAGTTATAGATTCCGATGCTTCACTTCAGGTTTACTGTATCCCTTGGACCTTCTTATTGACGATGAAACCCAGAAAATGCATCGGAATTAAATACAAAAGGCACAATGCCGACTTAAGTTCAAGAAGACTGACACTTCTTACTGACTATGTTTTGAACCATTCCTGTGACACTAGTTATAGATTCCGATGCTTCACTTCAGGTTTACTGTATCCCTTGGACGTTCTTACTGACGATGAAACCCAGATATTGCATCGGAATTAAATACAAAAGCACAATGCCGACTTAAGTACAAGAGACTGACCCTTCTTACTGACTATGTTTTGAACCATTCCTGTGACACTAGTTATAGATTCCAATGCTTCACTCCAGGTTTACTGTATCCCTTGGACCTTGTTGTTGACGATGAAACACAGAAATTGCATCGGAAATAAATACAAAAGGTACAATGCCGACTTAAGAACAAGAGACTGACTGTTCTTACTGACCTTGTTTTGAACCATTCCTGTGACACTTGTTATAGATTCCGATGCTACACATCAGGTTTACTGTATCCCGTGGACGATCTTGTTGACGATGAAACACAGAAATTGCATCGGAATTAAATACAAAAGGCACAATGCCGACTTAAGTACACGAAGACTGACTCTTCCTACTGTCTATGTTTTGAACCATTCCTGTGACACTAGTTATACATTCCGATGCTTCACTTCAGGTTTACTGTATCAATTGGACCTTCGTATTGACGATGAAACACAGAAATTGAGTCGGAATTAAATACAAAAGGCACAAGCCCGACTTAAGTACATGAAGACCGACACTTCTTACAGAAAATGTTTTGAACCATTCCTGTGACACTAGTTATAGATTCCGATGCTTCACTCCAGGTTAACTGTGTCCCTTGGACGTTCTTATTGACGATGAAACACAGAAATTGCATCGGAATTAAATACAAAATGCACAATGCCGACTTAAGTACAAGAAAACTGACTCTTCCTACTGTCTAAGATTTGAATGATTCCTGTGACACTAGTTATAGATTCCGATGCTTCATTTCAGGTTTACTGTATCGCTTGGACCTTCTTATTGACGATGAAACACAGATATTGCATCGGAATTAAATACAAAAGGCGCAATGCCTACTTAAGTACAAGAAGACTGACTCTTCTTACTGACTATGTTTTAAACCATTCCTGTGACACTAGTTATAGATTCCGATGCTTTACTTCAGGTTTACTGTATTCCTCTGACCTTCTTATTGACGATGAAACACTGAAATTGCATCGGAATTAAATACAAAAGGCACAATGCCGACTTAAGTACAAGAGACTGACTCTTCTTACTGACTATGTTTTGAACCATAGCTGTGACACTAGTTATAGATTCCGATGCTTCACTTCAGGTTTACTGCATCCCTTGGACGTTCTTATTGACGATGAAACACAGAATTTGCATCGGAATTAAATACACAAGGCACAATGCCGACTTAAGTACAAAAAGACTGACTCTTCTTACTGACTATGCTTTGAACCATTCCTGTGACACTAGTTATAGATTCCGATGCTTCACTTCAGGTTTACTGTATCCCTTGGACGTTCTTATTGACGATGAAACACAGAAATTGCATCGGAATTAAATACAAAAAGCACAATGCCGACATAAGTACATGAGGACTGACACTTCTTACTGACTATGTTTGAACCATTGCTGTGACACTAGTTATTGATTCCGATGCTTCACTTCAGGTTTACTGTATCCCTTGGACCTTCGTATTGACGATGAAACACAGAAATTGCATCGGAATTAAATACAAATGGCACAATGCCGACTTAAGTACATGAAGACCGACACTTCTTACTGACTATGTTTTGAACCATTCCTGTGACACTAGTTATGGATTCCGATGCTTCACTTCAGGTTTACTGTATCCCTTGCACCTTCTTATTGACGATGAAACACAGAAATTACATCGGAATTAAATACAAAAGGCACAATGCCGACTTAAGTACAAAAAGACTGACTCTACTTACTGACTATGCTTTAAACCATTCCTGTGACACTAGTTATAGATTCCGATGCTTCACTTCAGGTTTACTGTATCCCTTGGACGTTCTTATTGATGATGAAACACAGAAATTGCATCGGAATTAAATACAAAAAGCACAATGCCGACATAAGTACATGAGGACTGACACTTCTTACTGACTATGTTTGAACCATTGCTGTGACACTAGTTATTGATTCCGATGCTTCACTTCAGGTTTACTGTATCCCTTGGACGTTCTTATTGACGATGAAACACAGAAATTGCATTGGAATTAAATACAAAAGGCACAATGCAGACATAAGTACATTAAGACCGACACATCTTACTGACTATGTTTTGAACCATTCCTGTGACACTAGTTATTGATTCCGATGCTTCACTTCAGGTTTACTGTATCCCTTGGACCTTCGTATTGACGATGAAACACAGAACTTGCATCGGAATTAAATACAAATGGCACAATGCCGACTTAAGTACATGAAGACCGACACTTCTTACTGACTATGTTTTGAACCATTCCTGTGACACTAGTTATGGATTCCGATGCTTCACTTCAGTTTTACTGTATCCCTTGCACCTTCTTATTGACGATGAAACACAGAAATTGCATCGGAATTAAATACAAAAGCACAATGCCGACTTAAGTACAAAAAGACTGACTCTTCTTACTGACTATGTTTTGAACCATTCCTGTGACACTAGTTATAGATTCCGATGCTTCACTTCAGGTTTACTGTATCCCGTGGACCTTCTTATTGACGATGAAACACAGAAATTGCATCGGAATTAAATACAAAAGGCAGAATGCCGACTTAAGTTCAAGAACACTGACACTTCTTACGGACTATGTTTTGAACTATTCCTGTGACACTAGTTATAGATTCCGATGCTTCACTTCAGGTTTACTGTATCCCTTTGACGTTCTTATTGACGATGAAACCCAGAAATTGCATCGGAATTAAATACAAAAGCACAATGCCGACTTAAGTACATGAAGGCCGACACGTCTTACTGACAATGTGTTGAACCATTCCTGTGACACTAGTTACAGATTCCGATGCTTCACTTCAGGTTTACTGTATCCCTTGGACCTTCTTATTGACGATGAAACCCAGAAAATGCATCGGAATTAAATACAAAAGGCACAATGCCGACTTAAGTTCAAGAAGACTGACACTTCTTACTGACTATGTTTTGAACCATTCCTGTGACACTAGTTATAGATTCCGATGCTTCACTTCAGGTTTACTGTATCCCTTGGACGTTCTTATTGACGATGAAACCCAGAAATTGCATCAGAATTAAATACAAAAGCACAATGCCGACTTCAGTACAAGAGACTGACTCTTCTTACTTTGTTTTGAACCATTCCTGTGACACTAGTTATAGATTCCAATGCTTCACTCCAGGTTTACTGTATCCCTTGGACCTTGTTATTGACGATGAAACACAGAAATTACATCGGAATTAAATACAAAAGGCACAATGCCGACTTAAGTACATGAAGACCGACACTTCTTACTGACTATGTTTTGAACCATTCCTGTGACACTAGTTATAGATTCCGATGCTTCACTTCAGGTTTACTGTATTCCTTGGACCTTCGTATTGACGATGAAACACAGAAATTGCATCGGAAATTAATACAAATGGCACAATGCCGACTTAAGTACATGAAGACCGACACTTCTTACTGACTATGTTTTGAACCATTCCTGTGACTCTAGTTATGGATTCCGATGCTTCACTTCAGGTTTACTGTATCCCTTGGACCTTCTTATTGACGATGAAACACAGAAATTGCATCGGAATTAAATACACAAGGCACAATGCCGACTTAAGTAAAAAAACACTGACTCTTATTACTGACTATGCTTTGAACCATTCCTGTGACACTAGTTATAGATTCTGATGCTTCACTTCAGGTTTACTGTATCCCTTGGACGTTCTTATTGACGATGAAACACAGAAATTGCATCGGAATTAAATACAAAAGGCACAATGCAGACATAAGTACATTAAGTCCGACACATCTTAATGACTATGTTTTGAACCATTCCTGTGACACTAGTTATAGATTCCGATGCTTCACTTCAGGTTTACTGTATCCCTTGGACGTTCTTATTGACGATGAAACCCAGAAATTGCATCGGAATTAAATACAAATGCACAATGCCGACTTAAGTACAAGAGACTGACTCTTCTTACTGACTATGTTTTGAACCATTCCTGTGACACTAGTTATAGATTCCAATGCTTCACTCCAGGTTTACTGTATCCCTTGGACGTTCTTATTGACGATGAAACCCAGAAATTGCATCGGAATTAAATACAAAGGCACAATGCCGACTTAAGTACAAGAGACTGACTCTTCTTACTGACTATGTTTTGACCCTTCCTGTGACACTAGTTATAGATTCCGATGCTTCACTTCAGGTTTACTGTATTCCTTGGACCTTCGTATTGACGATGAAACACTGAAATTGCATCGGAAATTAATACAAATGGCACAATGCCGACTTAAGTACATGAAGACCGACACTTCTTACTGACTATGTTTTGAACCATTCCTGTGACTCTAGTTATGGATTCCGATGCTTCACTTCAGGTTTACTGTATCCCTTGGACCTTCTTATTGACGATGAAACACAGAAATTGAATCGGAATTAAATACACAAGGCACAATGCCGACTTAAGTAAAAAAGACTGACTCTTCTTACTGACTATGCTTTGAACCATTCCTGTGACACTAGTTATAGATTCTGATGCTTCACTTCAGGTTTACTGTATCCCTTGGACGTTCTTATTGTCGATGAAACACAGAAATTGCATCGGAATTAAATACAAAAGGCACAATGCAGACATAAGTACATTAAGACCGACACATCTTACTGACTATGTTTTGAACCATTCCTGTGACACTAGTTATTGATTCCGATGCTTCACTTCAGGTTTACTGTATCCCTTGGACCTTCGTATTGACGATGAAACACAGAACTTGCATCGGAATTAAATACAAATGGCACAATGCCGGCTTAAGTACATGAAGACCGACACTTCTTACTGACTATGTTTTGAACCATTCCTGTGACACTAGTTATGGATTCCGATGCTTCACTTCAGGTTTACTGTATCCCTTGCACCTTCTTATTGACGATGAAACACAGAAATTGCATCGGAATTAAATACAAAAGGCACAATGCCGACTTAAGTACAAAAAGGCTGACTCTTCTTACTGACTATGTTTTGAACCATTCCTGTGACACTAGTTATAGATTCCGATGCTTCACTTCAGGTTTACTGTATCCCGTGGACCTTCTTATTGACGATGAAACACAGAAATTGCATCGGAATTAAATACAAAAGGCACAATGCCGACTTAAGTTCAAGAAGACTGACACTTCTTACGGACTATGTTTTGAACTATTCCTGTGACACTAGTTATAGATTCCGATGCTTCACTTCAGGTTTACTGTATCCCTTGGACGTTCTTATTGACGATGAAACCCAGATATTGCATCGGAATTAAATACAAAAGCACAATGCCGACTTAAGTACAAGAGACTGACCCTTCTTACTGACTATGTTTTGAACCATTCCTGTGACACTAGTTATAGATTCCAATGCTTCACTCCAGGTTTACTGTATCCCTTGGACCTTGTTATTGACGATGAAACACAGAAATTGCATCGGAATTAAATACAAAAGGTACAATGCCGACTTAAGAACAAGAGACTGACTGTTCTTACTGACCTTGTTTTGAACCATTCCTGTGACACTAGTTATAGATTCCGATGCTACACATCAGGTTTACTGTATCCCGTGGACGATCTTGTTGACGATGAAACACAGAAATTGCATCGGAATTAAATACAAAAGGCACAATGCCGACTTAAGTACACGAAGACTGACTCTTCCTACTGTCTATGTTTTGAACCATTCCTGTGACACTAGTTATAGATTCCGATGCTTCACTTCAGGTTTACTGTATCAATTGGACCTTCGTATTGACGATGAAACACAGAAATTGAGTCGGAATTAAATACAAAAGGCACAAGCCCGACTTAAGTACATGAAGACCGACACTTCTTACAGAAAATGTTTTGAACCATTCCTGTGACACTAGTTATAGATTCCGATGCTTCACTCCAGGTTAACTGTGTCCCTTGGACGTTCTTATTGACGATGAAACACAGAAATTGCATCGGAATTAAATACAAAAGGCACAATGCCGACTTAAGTACAAGAAAACTGACTCTTCCTACTGTCTAAGATTTGAATGATTCCTGTGACACTAGTTATAGATTCCGATGCTTCATTTCAGGTTTACTGTATCGCTTGGACCTTCTTATTGACGATGAAACACAGATATTGCATCGGAATTAAATACAAAAGGCGCAATGCCTACTTAAGTACAAGAAGACTGACTCTTCTTACTGACTATGTTTTAAACCATTCCTGTGACACTAGTTATAGATTCCGATGCTTTACTTCAGGTTTACTGTATCCCTCTGACCTTCTTATTGACGATGAAACACAGAAATTGCATCGGAATTAAATACAAATGGCACAATGCCGACTTAAGTACATGAAGACCGACACTTCTTACTGACTATGTTTTGAACCATTCCTGTGACACTAGTTATGGATTCCGATGCTTCACTTCAGGTTTACTGTATCCCTTGCACCTTCTTATTGACGATGAAACACAGAAATTACATCGGAATTAAATACAAAAGGCACAATGCCGACTTAAGTACAAAAAGACTGACTCTACTTACTGACTATGTTTTGAACCATTTCTGTGACACTAGTTATAGATTCCGATGCTTCACTTCACGTTTACTGTATCCCTTGGACCTTCTTATTGACGATGAAACACAGAAATTGCATCGGAATTAAATACAAAAAGCACAATGCCGGCATAAGTACATGAGGACTGACACTTCTTACTGACTATGTTTGAACCATTGCTGTGACACTAGTTATTGATTCCGATGCTTCACTTCAGGTTTACTGTATCCCTTGGACCTTCGTATTGACGATGAAACACAGAAATTGCATCGGAATTAAATACAAATGGCACAATGCCGACTTAAGTACATGAAGACCGACACTTCTTACTGACTATGTTTTGAACCATTCCTGTGACACTAGTTATGGATTCCGATGCTTCACTTCAGGTTTACTGTATCCCTTGCACCTTCTTATTGACGATGAAACACAGAAATTACATCGGAATTAAATACAAAAGGCACAATGCCGACTTAAGTACAAAAAGACTGACTCTATTTACTGACTATGTTTTGAACCATTTCTGTGACACTAGTTATAGATTCCGATGCTTCACTTCACGTTTACTGTATCCCTTGGACCTTCTTATTGACGATGAAACACAGAAATTGCATCGGAATTAAATAGAATTGGCACTATGGACACTTAAGTACAAGATGACTGACTCTTCCTACTGTCTAAGTTTTGAACCATTCCTGTGACACTCATTACAGATTCCGATACTTCACTTCAGGTTTACTGTATCCCTTGGACCTTCGTATTGACGATGAAACACAGAAATTGCATCGGAATTAAATACAAAAGACACAATGCCGACTTAAGTACATGAAGACCGACACTTCTTACTGACTATGTTTTGATTCATTCCTGTGACACTAGTTATAGATTCCGATGCTTCACTTCAGGTTTACTGTATCCCTCTGACCATCTTATTGACGATGAAACACTGAAATTGCATCGGAATTAAATACAAAAGGCACAATGCCGACTTAAGTACAAGAAGACAGATTCTTCTTACTGTCCATGTTTTTAACCATTCCTGTGACACTTGTTATAGATTCCGATGTTTGACTTAAGTTTTACTGTATCCCTTGTACCCTCTTATTGACCATGAAACACAGAAATTGCATCGGAATTAAATACAAAATGCACAATGCCGACTTAAGTACATGAGACTGACTCTTCTTACTGACTACGTTTTGAACCATTACTGTGACAATAGTTATAGATTCCGATGCTTCACTTAAGGTTTACTGTATCCCTTGGACGTTCTTATTGACGATGAAACACAGAAATTGCATCGGAATTAAATACAGAAGGCACAATGCCAACTTAAGTACAAAAAGACTGACTCTACTTACTGACTATGTTTTGAACCATTCCTGTGACACTAGATATAGATTTCGATGCTTCACTTCAGGTTTACTGTATCCCTTGGACGTTCTTATTGACGATGCAACACAGAATTTGCATCGGAATGTTATACAAAAGGCACAAAGCCGACTTTAGGACATGAAGACCGACACTTCTTACTGACTATGTTTTGAACCATTCCTGTGACACTAGTTATAGATTCCGATGCTTCACTTCAGGTTTACTGTATCCCTTTGACCTTCTTATTGACGATGAAACACAGAAATTGCATCGGAATTAAATACAAAAGGCACAATGCCGACTTAAGTTCAAAAAGACTTACTCTTCTTACTGACTATGTTTGAACCATTCCTGTGACACTAGTTACAGATTCCGATGCTTCACTTCAGGTTTACTGTATCCCTCTGACCTTCTTGTTGACGATGAAACACAGATATAGCATCGGAATAATATACAAAAGGCACAATGATTACTTAAGTACAAGAAGACTGACTCTTCTTACTGACATTGTTTTGAACCATTCCTGTGACAATAGTTGTAGATTCCGATGCTTCACTTCAGCTTCACTGTATCCCTTGGACCTTCTTATTGACGATGAAACACTGAAGTTGCATCGGAATTAAATAGAAAAGGCACAAATCCGACTTAAGTACAAGAGACTGACTCTTCTTACTGACTTTGCTTTGAACCATTCCTGTGACAATAGTTGTAGATTCCGATGCTTCACTTCAGCTTCACTGTATCCCTTGGACCTTCGTATTGACGATGAAACACAGAAATTTCATCAGAATTAAATACAAAAGGCACAATGCCGACTTAAGTACATGAAGACCGACACTTCTTACTGACTATGTTTTGAACCACTCCTGTGACACTAGTTATTGATTCCGATGCTTCACTTCAGGTTTACTGTATCCCTTGCACCTTCGATTTGACTATGAAACAGAGAAATTGCATCGGAATTAAATACAAATGGCACAATGCCGACTTAAGTACATGAAGACCGACACTTCTTACTGACTATGTTTTGAACCACTCCTGTGACACTAGTTATTGATTCCGATGCTTTACTTCAGGTTTACTGTATACCTTGGCCGTTCTTATTGACGATGAAACACAGAAATTGCATCGGAATTAAATACAAAAGGCACAATGCCGACTTAAGTACATGAAGACCGACACTTCTTACTGACTATGTTTTGAACCATTCCTGTGACACTAGTTATAGATTCCGATGCTTCACTTCAGGTTACTGTATCCCTTGGACGTTCTTTTTGACGATGAAACGCAGAAATTGCATCGGAATTAAATACAAAAGGCACAATGCCGACGTAAGTACAAAAAGACTGACTCTTCTCACTGACTATGTTTTGAACCATTCCTGTGACACTAGTTACAGATTCCGATGCTTCACTTCAGGTTTACTGTATCCCTCTGACCTACTTGTCGACGATGAAACACAGAGATTGCATCTAGATTAAATACAAAAGGCACAAAGATTACTTAAGCACAAGAAGACTGACACTTCTTACTGACTATGTTTTGAACCATTCCTGTGACACTAGTTATAGATTCCGATGCTTCACTTCAGGTTTACTGTACCCTCTGACCTTATTGACGATGAAACACTGAAATTGCATCGGAATTAAATAGAAAAGGCACCATGCCGACTTAAGTACAAGAAGACTGACTCTTCTTACTGTCTATGTTTTGAACCATTCATGTGACAATAGTTATAGATTCCGATGTTTGACTTCAGTTTTACTGTATCCCTTGGACCTTGTAATTGACGATCAAACACAGAAATTGCATTGGAATTAAATACAAAAGGCACAACGCCGACTTAAGTACAAAAGACTGACTCTTCATACTGACTATGTTTTGAACCATTCCTGTGACACTAGTTATAGATTCCGATGCTTCACTTCAGGTTTACTGCATCCCTTGGACCTTCGTATTGACGATGAAACACAGAAATTGCATCGGAATTAAAAACAAAAGGCACAATGCCGCCTTAAGTACATGAAGACCGACACTTCTTACTGACTATGTTTTGAATCATTGCTGTGACACTAGTTATAGATTCCGATGCTTCACTTCAGGTTTACTGTATCCCTTGGACCTTCTCATTGACGATGAAACCCAGAAATTGCATCGGAATTAAATACAAATGGAACAATGCCGAATTAAGTACATGAAGACCGACAC
Source organism: Schistocerca serialis cubense (assembly GCF_023864345.2). NCBI lineage: Eukaryota > Metazoa > Arthropoda > Insecta > Orthoptera > Acrididae > Schistocerca > Schistocerca serialis. Next base: position 19,353,524 of record NC_064647.1, on the reverse strand, counting down.
TTCTTACTGACTATGTTTTGAACCATTCCTGTGACACTAGTTATGGATTCCGATACTTCACTTCAGGTTTACTGTATCCCTTGGACCTTCTTGTTGACGATGAAACACAGAAATTGCATCGGAATTAAATACAAAATGCACAATAACGACTTAAGTACAAAAAGACTGACTCTTCTTACTGACTATGTTTTGAACCATTCCTGTGACACTAGTTACAGATTCCGATGCTTCAATTCAGGTTTACTGTATCCCTCTGACCTTCTTGTTGACGATGAAACACAGAGATTGCATCGAGATTAAATACAAAAGGCACAAAGATTACTTAAGTACAAGAAGACTGACACTTCTTACTGACTATGATTTGAGCCATTCCTGTGACACTAGTTATAGATTCCGATGCTTCACTTCAGGTTTACTGTATCCCTTGGACCTTCGTTTTGACGATGAAACCCAGAAATTGCATCGGAATTAAATACAAATGGCACAATGCCGACTTAAGTACAAAAAGACTTACTCTTCTTACTGACTATGTTTTGAACCATTCCTGTGACACCAGTTATAGATTCCGATGCTTTACTTCAGGTTTACTGTATACCTTGGCCGTTCTTATTGACGATGAAACACAGAAATTGCATCGGAATTAAATACAAAAGGCACAATGCCGACTTAAGTACATGAAGACCGACACTTCTTACTGACTATGTTTTGAACCATTCCTGTGACACTAGTTATAGATTCCGATGCTTCACTTCAGGTTTACTGTATCCCTTGGACGTTCTTTTTGACGATGAAACACAGAAATTGCATCGGAATTAAATACAAAAGGCACAATGCCGACGTAAGTACAAAAAGACTGACTCTTCTTACTGACTATGTTTTGAACCATTCCTGTGACACTAGTTACAGATTCCGATGCTTCACTTCAGGTTTACTGTATCCCTCTGACCTTCTTGTCGACGATGAAACACAGAGATTGCATCTAGATTAAATACAAAAGGCACAAAGATTACTTAAGCACAAGAAGACTGACACTTCTTACTGACTATGTTTTGAGCCATTCCTGTGACACTAGTTATAGATTCCGATGCTTCACTTCAGGTTTACTGTACCCTCTGACCTTATTGACGATGAAACACTGAAATTGCATCGGAATTAAATAGAAAAGGCACCATGCCGACTTAAGTACAAGAAGACTGACTCTTCTTACTGTCTATGTTTTGAACCATTCATGTGACAATAGTTATAGATTCCGATGTTTGACTTCAGTTTTACTGTATCCCTTGGACCTTGTAATTGACGATCAAACACAGAAATTGCATCGGAGTTAAATACAAAAGGCACAACGCCGACTTAAGTACAAGAGACTGACTCTTCATACTGACTATGTTTTGAACCATTCCTGTGACACTAGTTATAGATTCCGATGCTTCACTTCAGGTTTACTGCATCCCTTAGACCTTCGTATTGACGATGAAACACAGAAATTGCATCGGAATTAAAAACAAAAGGCACAATGCCGCCTTAAGTACATGAAGACCGACACTTCTTACTGACTATGTTTTGAATCATTGCTGTGACACTAGTTATAGATTCCGATGCTTCACTTCAGGTTTACTGTATCCCTTGGACCTTCTCATTGACGATGAAACCCAGAAATTGCATCGGAATTAAATACAAATGGAACAATGCCGAATTAAGTACATGAAGACCGACACTTCTTACTGACTATGTTTTGAACCATTCCTGTGACACTAGTTATGGATTCCGATACTTCACTTCAGGTTTACTGTATCCCTTGGACCTTCTTGTTGACGATGAAACACAGAAATTGCATCGGAATTAAATACAAAATGCACAATAACGACTTAAGAACAAAAAGACTGACTCTTCTTACTGACTATGTTTTGAACCATTCCTGTGACACTAGTTACAGATTCCGATGCTTCACTTCAGGTTTACTGTATACCTTGGCCGTTCTTATTGACGATGAAACACAGAAATTGCATCGGAATTAAATACAAAAGGCACAATGCCGACTTAAGTACATGAAGACCGACACTTCTTACTGACTATGTTTTGAACCATTCCTGTGACACTAGTTATAGATTCCGATGCTTCACTTCAGGTTTACTGTATCCCTTGGACGTTCTTTTTGACGATGAAACACAGAAATTGCATCGGAATTAAATACAAAAGGCACAATGCCGACGTAAGTACCAAAAGACTGACTCTTCTTACTGACTATGTTTTGAACCATTCCTGTGACACTAGTTACAGATTCCGATGCTTCACTTCAGGTTTACTGTATCCCTCTGACCTTCTTGTCGACGATGAAACACAGAGATTGCATCGAGATTAAATACAAAAGGCACAAAGATTACTTAAGTACAAGAAGACTGACACTTCTTACTGACTATGTTTTGAGCCATTCCTGTGACACTAGTTATAGATTCCGATGCTTCACTTCAGGTTTACTGTACCCTCTGACCTTATTGACGATGAAACACTGAAATTGCATCGGAATTAAATAGAAAAGGCACAATGCCGACTTAAGTACAAGAAGACTGACTCTTCTTACTGTCTATGTTTTGAACCATTCATGTGACACTAGTTATAGATTCCGATGTTTGACTTCAGTTTTACTGTATCCCTTGGACCATGTTATTGACGATTAAACACAGAAATTGCATCGGAATTAAATACAAAAGGCACAACGCCGACTTAAGTACAAGAGACTGACTCTTCATACTGACTATGTTTTGAACCATTCCTGTGAAACTAGTTATAGATTCCGATGCTTCACTTCAGGTTTACTGCATCCCTTGGACCTTCGTATTGACGATGAAACACAGGAATTGCATCGGAATTAAATACAAAAGGCACAATCCCGCCTTAAGTACATGAAGACCGACACTTCTTACTGACTATGTTTTGAATCATTGCTGTGACACTAGTTATAGATTCCGATGCTTCACTTCAGGTTTACTGTATCCCTTGGACCTTCGTATTGACGATGAAACCCAGAAATTGCATCGGAATTAAATACAAATGGAACAATGCCGAATTAAGTACATGAAGACCGATACTTCTTACTGACTATGTTTTGAACCATTCCTGTGACATTAGTTATGGATTCCGATGCTTCACTTCAGGTTTACTGTATCCCTTGGACCTTCTTGTTGACGATGAAACACAGAAATTGCATCGGAATTAAATATAAAATGCACAATAACGACTTAAGTACAAAAAGACTGACTCTTCTTACTGACTATGTTTTGAACCATTCCTGTGACACTAGTTACAGATTCCGATGCTTCACTTCAGGTTTACTGTATCCCTCTGACCTTCTTGTTGACGATGAAACACAGAGATTGCATCGAGATTAAATACAAAAGGCACAAAGATTACTTAAGTACAAGAAGACTGACACTTCTTACTGACTATGTTTTGAGCCATTCCTGTGACACTAGTTATAGATTCCGATGCTTCACTTCAGGTTTACTGTACCCTCTGACCTTCTTATTGACGATGAAACACTGAAATTGCATCGGAATTAAATAGAAAAGGCACAATGCCGACTTAAGTACAAGAAGACTGACTCTTCTTACTGTCTAAGTTTTGAACCATTCATGTGACACTAGTTATAGATTCCGATGTTTGACTTCAGTTTTACTGTATCCCTTGGACCTTGTTATTGACGATCAAACACAGAAATTGCATCGGAATTAAATACAAAAGGCACAACGCCGACTTAAGTACAAGAGACTGACTCTTCATACTGACTATGTTTTGAACCATTCTTGTGACACTAGTTATAGATTCCGATGCTTCACTTCAGGTTTACTGCATCCCTTGGACCTTCGTATTGACGATGAAACACAGAAATTGCATCGGAATTAAATACAAAAGGCACAATGCCGCCTTAAGTACATGAAGACCGACACTTCTTACTGACTATGTTTTGAACCATTGCTGTGACACTAGTTATAGATTCCGATGCTTCACTTCAGGTTTACTGTATCCTTTGGACCTTCGTTTTGACGATGAAACCCAGAAATTGCATCGGAATTAAATACAAATGCAACAATGCCGAATTAAGTACATGAAGACCGACACTTCTTACTGACTATGTTTTGAACCATTCCTATGACACTAGTTATGGATTCCGATGCTTCACTTCAGGTTTTTCTGTATCCCTTGGACCTTCTTGTTGACGATGAAACACTGAAATTGCATCGGAATTAAATAGAAAAGGCACAATGCCGACTTAAGTACAAGAAGACTGACTCTTCCTACTGTCTATGTTTTGAACCATTCCTGTGACACTAGTTATAGATTCCGATGCTTCACTTCAGGTTTACTGTATCCCTTGGATCTTCTTATTGACGATGAAAGACAGAATGTGCATCGGAATGAAATACAAATGGCACAATACAGACTTAAGTACAAAAGGAATGACTCTTCTTACTGACTATGTTTTGAACCATTGCTGTGACACTAGTTATAGATTCCGATGCTTCACTTCAGGTTTACTGTATCCCTTGGACCTTCGTTTTGACGATGAAACCCAGAAATTGCATCGGAATTAAATACAAATGCAACAATGCCGAATTAAGTACATGAAGACCGACACTTCTTACTGACTATGTTTTGAACCATTCCTGTGACACTAGTTACAGATTCCGATGCTTCACTTCAGGTTTACTGTATCGCTTGGACCTTCTTATTGACGATGAAACACAGATATTGCATCGGAATTAAATACAAAAGGCACAATGCCGACTTAAGTACAAGAGACTGACTCTTCTTACTGACTATGTTTTGAACCATACCTGTGACACTAGTTATAGATTCCGATTCTTCACTTCAGGTTTACTGTATCCCTCGGACGTTCTTATTGACGATGAAACAAGGAATTTGCATCGGAATTAAATACAAAAGGCACAATGCCGACTTAAGTACAAGAAGACAGACTCTTCCTACTGTCTAAGTTTTGAACCATTCCTGTGACACTAGTTATAGATTCCGATGCTTCACTTCAGGTTTACTGTATCCCTTGCACCTTCGTATTGACAATGAAACACAGAAATTGCATCGGAATTAAATACAAAAGGCACAATGTCGACTTAAGTACATGAAGACCGACACTTATTACTGACTATGTTTTGAACCATTCCTGTGACACTAGTTATAGATTCCGATGCTTCACTTCAGGTTTACTGCATCCCTTGGACCTTCGTATTGACGATGAAACACAGAAATTGCATCGGAATTTAATACAAATGGCACAATGCCGACTTAAGTACATGAAGACCGACACTTCTTACTGACTATGATTTGAACCATTCCTGTGACTCTAGTTATGGATTCCGATGCTTCTCTTCAGGTTTGCTGTATCCCTTGGACCTTCATATTGACGATGAAACACAGAAATTGCATCGGAATTAAATACACAAGGCACAATGCCGACTTAAGTACAAATAGACTGACTCTTCTTACTGACTATGCTTTGATCCATTCCTGTGACACTAGTTATAGATTCCGATGCTTCACTTCAGGTTTACTGTATCCCGTGGACCTTCTTATTGACGATGAAACACAGAAATTGCATCGGAATTAAATACAAAAGGCACAATGCCGACTTAAGTACAAGAAGACTGACTCTCCCTATTGTCAAGGTTTGAACCATTCCTGTGACACTAGTTACAGATTCCGATGCTTCACTTCAGTTTTACTGTATCCCTTGGACCTTCTTATTGACGATGAAACACAGTAATTGCATCGGAATTAAATACAAAAGGCACAATGCCGACTTAAGTATAAGAAGACTGACTCTTCCTACTGTCTAAGTTTTGAACCAGTCCTGTGACACTAGTTACAGATTCCGATGCTTCACTTCAGGTTTACTTCGTATTGGCGATGAAACACAGAAATTGCAACGGAATTAAATACAAAAGGCACAATGCCGACTTAAGTACATGAAGACCGACACTTCTTACTGACTATGTTTTGAACCATTCCTGTGACACTAGTTATAGATTCCGATGCTTCACTTCAGGTTTACTGTATCCCTTGGACCTTCGTATTGACGATGAAACACAGAAATTGCATCGGAATTAAATACAAAAGGCACAATGCCGACTTAAGTACATGAAGACCAACACTTCTTACTGTCTATGCTTTGAACCATTCCTGTGACACTAGTTATAGATTCCGATGCTTCACTTCAGGTTTACTGTATCCCTTGGACCTTCGTATTGACGATGAAACACAGAAATTATGTCGTAATTAAATACAAAAGGCACAATGCCGACTTAAGTACATGAAGACCGACACTTCTTACTGACTATGTTTTGAACCATTCCTGTGACACTAGTTATAGATTCCGATGCTTCACTTCAGGTTTACTGTATCCCTTGGACCTTCTTATTGACGATGAAGGACAGAAATTGCATCGGAATGAAATACAAATGGCACAATGCCGACTTAAGTACAAAAGGACTGCCTCTTCTTACTGACTATGCTTTGAACCATTCCTGTGACACTAGTTATAGATTCCGATGCTTCACTTCAGGTTTACTGTATCCCTTGGACGTTCTTATTGACGATGAAACACAGAAATTGCATCGGAATTAAATACAAAAGGCACAATGCTGACTTAAGTACAAGAAGACTGACTCTTTCCACTGTCTAAGTTTTGAACCATTCCTGTGACACTAGTTACAGATTCCGATGCTTCACTTCAGGTTTACTGTATCCCTTGGAACTTCGTATTAACGATGAAACACAGACATTGCATCGGAATTATATACAAAAGGCACAATGCCGACTTAAGTACATGAAGACCGACACTTCTTACTGACTATATTTGAACCATTACTGTGACACTAGTTATAGATTCCGATGCTTCACTACAGGTTTACTGTATCGTTTGGACCTTCTTATTGACGATGAAACACAGATATTGCATCGGAATTAAATACAAAAGGCGCAATGCCTACTTAAGTACAAGAAGACTGACTCTTCTTACTGACTATGTTTTGAACCATTCCTGTGACACTAGTTATAGATTCCGATGCTTCACTTCAGGTTTACTGTATCCCTCTGACCTTCTTATTGACTATGAAACACTGAAATTGCATCGGAATTAAATACAAAAGGCACAATGCCGACTTAAGTACAAGAGACTGACTCTTCTTATTGACTATGATTTTAACCATACCTGTGATACTAGTTATGGATTCCGATGCTTCACTTCAGGTTTACTGTATCCCTTGGACCTTCTTACTGACGATGAAACACAGAAATTGAATCGGAATTAAATACACAAGGCACAATGCTGACTTAAGTACAAGAAGACTGACTCTTTCCACTGTCTAAGTTTTGAACCATTCCTGTGACACTAGTTACAGATTCCGATGCTTCACTTCAGGTTTACTGTATCCCTTGGAACTTCGTATTAACGATGAAACACAGAAATTGCATCGGAATTATATACAAAAGGCACAATGCCGACTTAAGTACATGAAGACCTACACTTCTTACTGACTATGTTTTGAACCATTCCTGTGACACTAGTTATTGATTCCGATGCTTCACTTCAGGTTTACTGTATCCCTTGGACCTTCGTATTGACGATGAAACACAGAACTTGCATCGGAATTAAATACAAATGGAACAATGCCGACTTAAGTACATGAAGACCGACACTTCTTACTGACTATGTTTTGAACCATTCCTGTGACACTAGTTATGGATTCCGATGCTTCACTTCAGGTTTACTGTATCCCTTGCACCTTCTTATTGACGATGAAACCCAGAAATTGCATCGGAATTAAATACAAAAGGCAAAATGCCGACTTAAGTACAAGAGACTGAATCTTCTTACTGACTATGTTTTGAAGCATTCCTGTGACACTGGTTATAGATTCCAATGCTTCACTTCAGGTTTACTGTGTCCCTTGGACGTTCATATTGACGATGAAACACAGAAATTGCATCGGAATTAAATACAAAAGGCACAATGCCGACTTAAGTACATGAAGACCGACACTTCTTACTGGTTACGTTCTGAACCATTCCTGTGACACTAGTTATAGATTCCGATGCTTCACTTCAGGTTTACTGTATCACTTGTACCATCGTATTGACGATGAAACCCAGAAATTGCATCGGAATTAAATACAAAAGGCACAATGCAGACTTAAGTACAAGAGACTGACTCTTCTTACTGACTATGTTTTGAACCATTCCTGTGACACTAGTTATAGATTCCGAAGCTTCACTTCAGGTTTACTTTATCCCTTGGACGTTCTTATTGACGATAAAACACAGAAATAGCTTCGGAATTAAATACAAAAGGCACAATGCCGACTTAAGTACAAGAAGACTGACTCTTCCTACAGTCTAAGTTTTGAACCATTCCTGTGACACTAGTTATAGATTCCAGTGTTTGACTTCAGTTTTACTGTATCCCTTGGACCTTCTTATTTACGATGAAACACAGAAATTGCATGGGAATTAAATACAAAGGGCACAATGCCGACTTAAGTACATGAAGAACGACACTTCTTACTGACTACGTGTTGAACCATTCCCGTGACACTAGTTATAGATTCCGATGCTTCACTTCAGGTGTACTGTATCCCTTGGACCTTCTTATTGACGATGAAACACAGAAATTGCATCGGAATAAAATACAAAAGGCACAATGTCGACTTAAGTACAAGAAGACTGACTCTTCTTACAGTCTATGTTTTGAACCAATCCTGTGACACTAGTTATAGATTCCTATGCTTCACTTCAGGTTTACTGCATCCCTTGGACCATCTTATTGACGACGAAACACAGAAATTGCATCGGAATTAAATAGAAAAGGCATAATGCCCACTTAAGTACAAAAAGACTGACTCTTCATACTGTCTATGTTCTGAACCATTCCTGTGACACTAGTTATAGATTACGATGTTTGACTTCAGTTTTACTGTATCCCTTGGACCTTCTTATTCACGAAAAAACACAGAAATTGCATTGGAATTAAATACAAAAGGCACAATGCCGACTTAACTACAAGAGACTGACTCTTCTTACTGACTATGTTTTGAACCATTCCTGTGACACTAGTTATAGATTCCTATGCTTCACTTCAGGTTTACTGCATCCCTTGGACCATCTTATTGACGATGAAACCCAGAAATTGCATCGGAATCAAATACAAAACGCACAATGCCGACTTAAGTACAAGAGACAGACTCTTCTTACTGACTATGTTTCGATCCATTCCTGTGACACTAGTTATAGATTCCGATGCTTCACTTCAGGTTTATGTTATACCTTGGACGTTCTTATTGACGATGAAACACAGAAATTGCATCGGAATTAAATACAAAAGGCACAATGTTGACTTATGTACAAAAAGACTGACTCTTCTTACTGACTATGTTTTGAACCATTCCTGTGACACTAGTTACAGATTCCGATGCTTCAATTCAGGTTTACTGTATCCCTTGGACCATCTTATTGACGATGAAACCCAGAAATTGTATCGGAATTAAATACAAAAGGCACAATGCCGACTTAAGTACAAGAGACTGACTCTTCTTACTGACTATGTTTTGAACCATTCCTGTGACACTAGTTATAGATTCCGATGCTTCACTTCAGAATTACTGTATCCCTTGGACCTTCTTATTGACGACGAAACACAGAAATTGCATCGGAATTAAATACAAAACGCACAATGCCGACTTAAGTACAAGAGACTTACTCTTCTTACTGACTATGTTTTGAAGCATTCCTGTGACACTAGTTATAGATTCCGATGCCTTACTTCAGGTTTACTGTATCCCTTGGACATTGTTAGTGACGATGAAACACAGAAATTGCATCGGAATTAAATACAAAAGGCACAATGCCAACTTAAGTACAAGAGACTGTCTCTTCTTACTGACTATGTTTTGAACCATTCCTGTGACACTAGTTATAGATTCCGATGCTTCACTTCAGGTTTACTTTATCCCTTGGACGTTCTTATTGACGATGAAACACAGAAATTGCATCGGAATTAAGTACAAAAGGCACAATGCCGACTTAAGTACAAGAAGACTGACTCTTCCTACTGTCTAAGATTTGTACCATTCCTGTGACACTAGTTATAGATTCCAGTGTTTGACTTCAGTTTTACTGTATCCCTTGGACCTTCTTATTGACGATGAAACACAGAAATTGCATCGGAATTAAATACAAAAGGCACAATGCCGTCTTAAGTACAAGAAGACTGACCCTTCCTACTGTCTAAGTTTTGAACCATTCCTGTGACACTATTTATAGATTCCGATTCTTCACTTCAAGTTTTCGGTATCCCTTGGACCTTCTTATTGACGATATAACACAGAAATTGCATCGGAATTAAATACATAAGGCACACTGCCGACTTAAGTACTAGAAGACTGACTCTTCCTACTGTCTAAGTTTTGAACCATTCCTGTGACACTAGTTATAGATTCCGATGTTTGACTTCAGTTTTACTGTATCCCTTGGACCTTCTTATTGACGATGAAACAAAGAAATTGCATCGGAATTAAATACAAAGGGCACAATGCCGACTTAAGTACATGAAGTCCGACACTTCTTACTGACTACGTGTTGAACCATTCCCGTGACACTAGTTATAGATTCCGATGCTTCACTTCAGGTGTACTGTATCCCTTGGACCTTCTTATTGACGATGAAACACAGAAATTGCATCGGAATAAAATACAAAAGGCACAATGTCGACTTAAGTACAAGAAGACTGACTCTTCTTACAGTCTATGTTTTGAACCAATCCTGTGACACTAGTTATAGATTCCTATGCTTCACTTCAGGTTTACTGCATCCCTTGGACCATCTTATTGACGATGAAACACAGAATTTGCATCGGAATTAAATAGAAAAGGCATAATGCCCACTTAAGTACAAAAAGACTGACTCTTCATACTGTCTATGTTCTGAACCATTCCTGTGACACTAGTTATAGATTACGATGTTTGACTTCAGTTTTACAGTATCCCTTGGACCTTCTTATTCACGAAAAAACACAGAAATTGCATTGGAATTAAATACAAAAGGCACAATGCCAATTTAACTACAAGAGACTGACTCTTCTTACTGACTATGATTTGAACCATTCCTGTGACACTAGTTATAGATTCCGATGCTTCACTTCAGGTTTACTGCATCCCTTGGACCTTCGTATTGACGACGAAACACAAAAATTGCATCGGAATTAAAGACAAAAGGCACAATGCCGACTTAAGTACATGAAGACCGACACTTCTTACTGACTATGTTTTGAACCATACCTGTGCTACTAGTTATAAATTCCGATGCTTCACTTCAGGTTTACTGTATCCCTTGGACCATCTTATTGACGATGAAACCCAGAAATTGCATCGGAATTAAATACAAAAGGCACAATGCCGACTTAAGTACAAGAGACTGACTCCTCTTTCTGACTTTGTTTTGAACCATTCCCGTGACACTAGTTATAGAATCCGATGCATCACTCCAGGTTTACTGTATCCCTTGGACCTTCTTATTGACGATGAAACACAGAAATTGCATCGGAATTAAATACAAAAGGCCCAATGCCGACTTAAGTACAATAGACTGTCTCTTCTTACTGACTATGTTTTGAACCATTCCTGTGACACTAGTTATAGATTCCGATGCTTCACTTCAGGTTTACTTTATCCCTTGGACGTTCTTATTGAAGATGAAACACAGAAATTGCATCGGAATTAAGTACAAAACTCACAATGCCGACTTAAGTACAAGAAGACTGACTCTTCCTACTGTCTAAGTTTTGAACCATTCCTGTGACACTAGTTATAGATTCCAGTGTTTGACTTCAGTTTTACTGTATCCCTTGGACCTTCTTATTGGCGATGAAACACAGAAATTGCATCGGAATTAAATACTAAAGGCACAATGCCGACTTAAGTACAAGAGACTGACTCTTCTTACTGACTATGTTTGAACCATTCCTGCGACACTAGTTATAGATTCCGATGCTTCCCTCCAGGTTTACTGTATCCCTTGGACCTTCTTATTGACGATGAAACACAGAAATTGCATCGGAATTAAATACAAAAGGCACAATGCCGACTTAAGTACAAGAGACTGACTCTTCTTACTGACTATGTTTTGAACCATTCCTGTGACACTAGTTATAGATTCCGATGCTTCACTTCAGGTTTACTTTATCCCTTGGACGTTCTTATTGACGATGAAACACAGAAATTGCATCGGAATTAAATACAAAAGGCACAATGCCGACTTAAGTACAAGAAGACTGACTCTTCCTACTGTCTAAGTTTTGAACCATTCCTTTGACACTAGTTATAGATTCCAGTGTTTGACTTCAGTTTTACTGTATCCCTTGGACCCTCTTATTGACGATGAAACACAGAAATTGCATCGGAATTAAATACAAAAGGCACAATGCCGACTAAAGTACAAGAGACTGACTCTTCTTACTGACTATGTTTTGAAGCATTTCTGTGACACTGGTTATAGATTCCAATGCTTCACTTCAGGTTTACTGTATCCCTTGGACGTTCTTATTGACGATGAAACACAGAAATTGCATCGGAATTAAATACAGAAGGCACAATGCCGACTTAAGTACATGAATACCGACACTTCTTACTGACTACGTTTTGAACCATTCCTGTAACACTAGTTATAGATTCCGATGCTTCACTTCTGGTTTACTGTATCCCTTGGACCTTCTTATTGACGATGAAACACAGAAATTGCATCGGAATTAAATACAAAAGGCACAATGCCGACTTAAGTACAAGAAGACTGACTCTTCCTTCTGTCTAAGTTTTGAACCATTCCTGTGACACTAGTTATAGATTCCAGTGTTTGACTTCAGTTTTACTGTATCCCTTGGACCTTCTTATTGACGATGAAACACAGTAATTGCATCGGAATTAAATACAAAAGGCACAATGCCGACTTAAGTACAAGAGACTGACTCTTCTTACTGACTATGTTTTGAACCATTCCTGTGACACTAGTTATAGATTCCGAAGCTTCACTTCAGGTTTACTTTATCCCTTGGACGTTCTTATTGACGATGAAACACAGAAATTGCATCGGAATTAAATACAAAAGGCACAATGCCGACTTAAGTACAAGAAGACTGACTCTTCCTACTGTCTAAGTTTTGTACCATTCCTGTGACACTAGTTATAGATTCCAGTGTTTGACTTCAGTTTTACTGTATCCCTTGGACCTTCTTATTGACGATGAAACACAGAAATTGCATCGGAATTAAATACAAAACGCACAATGCCGACTTAAGTACAAGAGACTGACTCTTCTTACTGACTATGTTTTGAAGCATTCCTGTGACACTAGTTATAGATTCCGATGCTTCACTTGAGGTTTTTTGTATCCCTTGGACGTTCCTATTGACGATGAAACACAGAAATTGCATCGGAATTCAATACAAAAGGCACAATGCCGACTCAAGTACAAGAAGACTGACCCTTCCTACTGTCTAAGTTTTGAACCATTCCTGTGACACTAGTTATAGATTCCGATTCTTCACTTCAAGTTTTCGGTATCCCTTGGACCTTCTTATTGACGATGAAACACAGAAATTGCATCGGAATTAAATACATAGGGCACAATGCCGACTTAAGTACTAGAAGACTGACTCTTCCTACTGTCTAAGTTTTGAACCATTCCTGTGACACTAGTTATAGATTCCGATGTTTGACTTCAGTTTTACTGTATCCCTTGGACCTTCTTATTGACGATGAAACACAGAAATTGCATCGGAATTAAATACAAAAGGCATAATGCCCACTTAAGTACAAAAAGACTGACTCTTCATACTGTCTATGTTCTGAACCATTCCTGTGACACTAGTTATAGATTCCGATGTTTGACTTCAGTTTTACTGTATCCCTTGGACCTTCTTATTCACGAAAAAACACAGAAATTGCATTGGAATTAAATACAAAAGTCACAATGCCGACATAACTACAAGAGACTGACTCTTCTTACTGACTATGATTTGAACCATTCCTGTGACACTAGTTATAGATTCCGATGCTTCACTTCAGGTTTACTTTATCCTTTGGACGTTCTTATTGACGATGAAACACAGAAATTGCATCGGAATTAAATACAAAAGGCACAATGCCGACTTAAGTACAAGAAGACTGACTCTTCCTACTGTCTAAGTTTTGAACCATTCCTGTGACACTAGTTATAGATTCCAGTGTTTGACTTCAGTTTTACTGTATCCCTTGGACCTTCTTATTGACGATGAAACACAGAAATTGCATCGGAATTAAATACAAAAGGCACAATGACGACTTAAGTACAAGAGACTGACTCTTCTTACTGACTATGTTTTGAAGCATTCCTGTGACACTAGTTATAGATTCCGATGCTTCACTTCAGGTTTACCGTATCCCTTGGATCTTTTTATTGACGATGAAACACAGAAATTGCATCGGAATTAAATACAAAAGGCGCAATGCCGACTTAAGTACAAGAAGACTGACTCTTCTTACTGTCTATGTTTTGAACCAATCCTGTGACACTAGTTATAGATTCCGATGCTTCACTTCAGGTTTACTGCATCCCTTGGACCTTCTTATTGACGATGAAACACAAAAATTGCATCGGAATTAAAAACAAAAGGCACAATTCCGACTTAAGTACAAAAAGACTGACTCTTCTTACTGACTATGTTTGAACCATTCCTGTGACACTAGTTACAGATTCCGATGCTTCACTTCAGGTTTACTGAATCCCTCTGACCTTCTTGTTGACGATGAAACACAGATATTGCATCGGAATTAAATACAAAAGGCACAATGATTACTTAAGTACAAGAAGACTGACTCTTCGTACTGACTATGTTTTGAACCATTCCTGTGACACTAGTTATAGATTCCGATGCTTCACTTCAGGTTTACTGTACCCTCTGACCTTCTTATTGACGATGAAACACTGAAATTGCATCGGAATTAAATAGAAAAGGCACAATGCCGACTTAAGTACAAGAAGACTGACTCTTCTTACTGTCTATGTTCTGAACCATTCCTGTGACACTAGTTATAGATTCCGATGTTTGACTTCAGTTTCACTGTATCACTTGGACTTTCTTATTCACGAAGAAACACAGAAATTGCATAGGAATTAAATACAAAAGGCACAATGCCGACTTAAGTACAAGAGACTGACTCTTCTTACTGACTATGTTTTGAACCATTCCTGTGACACTAGTTATAGATTCCGATGCTTCACTTCAGGTTTACTGTATCCCTTGGACCTTCGTATTGACGATGAAACACAGAAATTGCATCGGAATTAAATACAAAAGGCACAATGCCGACTTAGGTACATGAAGACCGACACTTCTTACTGTCTATGTTTTGAAACTTTCCTGCGACACTAGTTATAGATTCCGATGCTTCACTTCAGGTTTACTGTATCCCTTGGACCATCTTATTGACGACGAAACACAGAAATTGCATCGGAATTAAATACAAAATGCACAATGCCGACTTAAGTACAAGAGACTGACTCTTCTTACTGACTATGTTTTGATCCATTCCTGTGACACTAGTTACAGATTCCGATGCTTCACTTCAGGTTTACTTTATCCCTTGGACGTTCTTATTGACGATGAAACACAGAAATTGCATCGGAATTATATAAAAAAGTCACAATGCCGACTTAAGTACAAGAGACTGACTCTTCTTATTGACTATGTTTTGAACCGTTCCTGTGACACTAGTTATAGATTCCGATGCTTCACTCCACGTTTACTGTATCCCTTGTACCTTCTTATTGACGATGAAACACAGAAGTTGCATCGGAATTAAATACAAAAGGCACAATGCCGACTTAAGTACAAGAGACTGACTCTTCTAACTGACTATGTTTTGAACCATTCCTGTGACACTAGTTATAGATTCCGATGCTTCACTTCAGGTTTACTGTATCCCTTGGACCTTCTTATTGACGACGAAACACAGAAATTGCATCGGAATTAAATACAAAACGCACAATGCCGACTTAGGTACAAGAGACTTACTCTTCTTACTGACTATGTTTTGAAACATTCCTGTGACACTAGTTATAGATTCCGATGCTTCAATTCAGGTTTACTGTATCCCTTGGACCAACTTATTGACGATGAATAACAGAAATTGCATCGGAATTAAATACAAAAGGCACAATGCCGACTTAAGTACATGAAGACCGACACTTCTTACTGTCTATGTTTTGAAACTTTCCTGCGACACTAGTTATAGATTCCGATGCTTCACTTCAGGTTTACTTTATCCCTTGGACGTTCTTATTGACGATGAAACACAGAAATTGCATCGGAATTAAGTACAAATGGCACAATGCCGACTTAAGTACAAGAAGACTGACCCTTCCTACTGTCTAAGTTTTGAACCATTCCTGTGACACTACTTATAGATTCCAGTGTTTGACTTCAGTTTTACTGTATCCCTTGGACCTTCTTATTGACGATGAAACACAGAAATTGCATCGGAATTAAATACAAAAGGCACAATGCCGTCTTAAGTACAAGAAGACTGACCCTTCCTACTGTCTAAGTTTTGAACCATTCCTGTGACACTAGTTATAGATTCCGATTCTTCACTTCAAGTTTTCGGTATCCCTTGGACCTTCTTATTGACGATGAAACACAGAAATTGCATCGGAATTAAATACATAAGGCACACTGCCGACTTAAGTACTAGAAGACTGACTCTTCCTACTGTCTAAGTTTTGAACCATTCCTGTGACACTAGTTATAGATTCCGATGTTTGACTTCAGTTTTACTGTATCCCTTGGACCTTCTTATTGACGATGAAACAAAGAAATTGCATCGGAATTAAATACAAAGGGCACAATGCCGACTTAAGTACATGAAGACCGACACTTCTTACTGACTACGTGTTGAACCATTCCCGTGACACTAGTTATAGATTCCGATGCTTCACTTCAGGTGTACTGTATCCCTTGGACCTTCTTATTGACGATGAAACACAGAAATTGCATCGGAATAAAATACAAAAGGCACAATGTCGACTTAAGTACAAGAAGACTGACTCTTCTTACAGTCTATGTTTTGAACCAATCCTGTGACACTAGTTATAGATTCCTATGCTTCACTTCAGGTTTACTGCATCCCTTGGACCATCTTATTGACGACGAAACACAGAAATTGCATCGGAATTAAATAGAAAAGGCATAATGCCCACTTAAGTACAAAAAGACTGACTCTTCATACTGTCTATGTTCTGAACCATTCCTGTGACACTAGTTATGGATTACGATGTTTGACTTCAGTTTTACTGTATCCCTTGGACCTTCTTATTCACGAAAAAACACAGAAATTGCATTGGAATTAAATACAAAAGGCACAATGCCGACTTAACTACAAGAGACTGACTCTTCTTACTGACTATGTTTTGAACCATTCCTGTGACACTAGTTATAGATTCCGATGCTTCACTTCAGGTTTACTGCATCCCTTGGACCTTCGTATTGACGACGAAACACAAAAATTGCATCGGAATTAAAGACAAAAGGCACAATGCCGACTTAAGTACATGAAGACCGACACTTCTTACTGACTATGTTTTGAACCATACCTGTGCTACTAGTTATAAATTCCGATGCTTCACTTCAGGTTTACTGTATCCCTTGGACCATCTTATTGACGATGAAACCCAGAAATTGCATCGGAATTAAATACAAAACGCACAATGCCGACTTAAGTACAAGAGACAGACTCTTCTTACTGACTATGTTTCGATCCATTCCTGTGCCACTAGTTATAGATTCCGATGCTTCACTTCAGGTTTATGTTATACCTTGGACGTTCTTATTGACGATGAAACACAGAAATTGCATCGGAATTAAATACAAAAGGCACAATGTTGACTTATGTACAAAAAGACTGACTCTTCTTACTGACTATGTTTTGAACCATTCCTGTGACACTAGTTGCAGATTCCGATGCTTCAATTCAGGTTTACTGTATCCCTTGGACCATCTTATTGACGATGAAACCCAGAAATTGCATCGGAATTAAATACAAAAGGCACAATGCCGACTTAAGTACAAGAGACTGACTCTTCTTACTGACTATGTTTTGAACCATTCCTGTGACACTAGTTATAGATTCCGATGCTTCACTTCAGGTTTACTGTATCCCTTATACCTTCTTATTGACGACGAAACACAGAAATTGCATCGGAATTAAATACAAAACGCACAATGCCGACTTAAGTACAAGAGACTTACTCTTCTTACTGACTATGTTTTGAAGCATTCCTGTGACACTAGTTATAGATTCCGATGCCTTACTTCAGGTTTACTGTATCCCTTGGACCTTGTTAGTGACGATGAAACACAGAAATTGCATCGGAATTAAATACAAAAGGCACAATGCCAACTTAAGTACATGAGACTGTCTCTTCTTACTGACTATGTTTTGAACCATTCCTGTGACACTAGTTATAGATTCCGATGCTTCACTTCAGGTTTACTTTATCCCTTGGACGTTCTTATTGACGATGAAACACAGAAATTGCATCGGAATTAAGTACAAAAGGCACAATGCCGACTTAAGTACAAGAAGACTGACTCTTCCTACTGTCTAAGATTTGAACCATTCCTGTGACACTAGTTATAGATTCCAGTGTTTGACTTCAGTTTTACTGTATCCCTTGGACCTTCTTATTGACGATGAAACACAGAAATTGCATCGGAATTAAATACAAAAGGCACAATGCCGTCTTAAGTACAAGAAGACTGACCCTTCCTACTGTCTAAGTTTTGAACCATTCCTGTGACACTATTTATAGATTCCGATTCTTCACTTCAAGTTTTCGGTATCCCTTGGACCTTCTTATTGACGATGAAACACAGAAATTGCATCGAAATTAAATACATAAGGCACACTGCCGACTTAAGTACTAGAAGACTGACTCTTCCTACTGTCTAAGTTTTGAACCATTCCTGTGACACTAGTTATAGATTCCGATGTTTGACTTCAGTTTTACTGTATCCCTTGGACCTTCTTATTGACGATGAAACAAAGAAATTGCATCGGAATTAAATACAAAGGGCACAATGCCGACTTAAGTACATGAAGACCGACACTTCTTACTGACTACGTGTTGAACCATTCCCGTGACACTAGTTATAGATTCCGATGCTTCACTTCAGGTGTACTGTATCCCTTGGACCTTCTTATTGACGATGAAACACAGAAAATGCATCGGAATAAAATACAAAAGGCACAATGTCGACTTAAGTACAAGAAGACTGACTCTTCTTACAGTCTATGTTTTGAACCAATCCTGTGACACTAGTTATAGATTCCTATGCTTCACTTCAGGTTTACTGCATCCCTTGGACCATCTTATTGACGATGAAACACAGAATTTGCATCGGAATTAAATAGAAAAGGCATAATGCCCACTTAAGTACAAAAAGACTGACTCTTCATACTGTCTATGTTCTGAACCATTCCTGTGACACTAGTTATGGATTACGATGTTTGACTTCAGTTTTACTGTATCCTTTGGACCTTCTTATTCACGAAAAAACACAGAAATTGCATTGGAAATAAATACAAAAGGCACAATGCCAATTTAACTACAAGAGACTGACTCTTCTTACTGACTATGATTTGAACCATTCCTGTGACACTAGTTATAGATTCCGATGCTTCACTTCAGGTTTACTGCATCCCTTGGACCTTCGTATTGACGACGAAACACAAAAATTGCATCGGAATTAAAGACAAAAGGCACAATGCCGACTTAAGTACATGAAGACCGACACTTCTTACTGACTATGTTTTGAACCATACCTGTGCTACTAGTTATAAATTCCGATGCTTCACTTCAGGTTTACTGTATCCCTTGGACCATCTTATTGACGATGAAACCCAGAAATTGCATCTGAATTAAATACAAAAGGCACAATGCCGACTTAAGTACAAGAAGACTGACTGTTCATACTCTCTATATTTTGAACCAATCCTGTGACACTAGTTATAGATTCCGATGCTTCACTTCAGGTTTACTGCATCCCTTGGACCTTCTTATTGACGATGAAACACAGAAATTGCATCGGAATTAAATACAAAAGGCACAATGCCGACTTAAGTACAAGAGACTGACTCTTCTTACTGACTATGTTTTGAACCATTCATGTGACACTAGTTATAGATTCCGATGCTTCACTTCAAGTTTACTGTATCCCTTGGACCTTCTTATTGACGACGAAACACAGAAATTGCATCGGAATTAAGTACAAAAGGCACAATGCCGACTTAAGTACATGAAGACTGACTCTTCTTACTGTCTATGTTTTGAACCAATCCTGTGACACTAGTTATACATTCCGATGCTTCAATTCAGGTTTACTGTTTCCCTCATAAATTCTTGTTGACGATGAAACACAGATATAGCATCGGAATTAAATACAAAAGGCATAATGTTTACTTAAGTACAAGAAGACTGACTCTTCTTACTGACTATGTTTTGAACCATTCCTGTGACACTAGTTATAGATTCCGATGCTTCACTTCAGGTTTACTGTATCCCTTGGACCAACTTATTGACGATGAATCCCAGAAATTGCATCGGAATTAAATACAAAAGGCACAATGCCGACTTAAGTACAAGAGACTGACTCCTCTTTCTGACTTTGTTTTGAACCATTCCCGTGACACTAGTTATAGAATCCGATGCATCACTCCAGGTTTACTGTATCCCTTGGACCTTCTTATTGACGATGAAACACAGAAATTGCATCGGAATTAAGTACAAAACTCACAATGCCGACTTAAGTACAAGAAGACTGACTCTTCCTACTGTCTAGGTTTTGAACCATTCCTGTGACACTAGTTATAGATTCCAGTGTTTGACTTCAGTTTTACTGTATCCCTTGGACCTTCTTATTGGCGATGAAACACAGAAATTGCATCGGAATTAAATACTAAAGGCACAATGCCGACTTAAGTACAAGAGACTGACTCTTCTTACTGACTATGTTTGAACCATTCCTGCGACACTAGTTATAGATTCCGATGCTTCACTCCAGGTTTACTGTATCCCTTGGACCTTCTTATTGACGTTGAAACACAGAATTTGCATCGGAATTAAATACAAAAGGCACAATGCCGACTTAAGTACAAGAGACTGACTCTTCTTACTGACTATGTTTTGAACCATTCCTGTGACACTAGTTATAGATTCCGATGCTTCACTTCAGGTTTACTTTATCCCTTGGACGTTCTTATTGACGATGAAACACAGAAATTGCATCGGAATTAAATACAAATGGCACAATGCCGACTTAAGTACAAGAAGACTGACTCTTCCTACTGTCTAAGTTTTGAACCATTCCTTTGACACTAGTTATAGATTCCAGTGTTTGACTTCAGTTTTACAGTATCCCTTGGACCCTCTTATTGACGATGAAACACAGAAATTGCATCGGAATTAAATACAAAAGGCACAATGCCGACTAAAGTACAAGAGACTGACTCTTCTTACTGACTATGTTTTGAAGCATTTCTGTGACACTGGTTATAGATTCCAATGCTTCACTTCAGGTTTACTGTATCCCTTGGACGTTCTTATTGACGATGAAACACAGAAATTGCATCGGAATTAAATACAGAAGGCACAATGCCGACTTAAGTACATGAATACCGACACTTCTTACTGACTACGTTTTGAACCATTCCTGTAACACTAGTTATAGATTCCAGTGTTTGACTTCAGTTTTACTGTATCCCTTGGACCTTCTTATTGACGATGAAACACAGAAATTTCATCGGAATTAAATACAAAAGGCACAATGCCGACTTAAGTACAAGAAGAATGACTCTTCTTACCGTGTATGTTCTGAACCATTCCTGTGACACTAGTTATAGATTCCGATGTTTGACTTCAGTTTTACTGTATCCCTTGGACCTTCTTATTCACGAAGAAACACAGAAATTGCATCGGAATTAAATACAAAAGGCACAATGCCGAGATAAGTACAAGAGACTGACTCATCTTACTGACTATGTTTTGAACCATTCCTGTGACACTTGTTATAGATTCCGATGCTTCACTTCAGGTTTACTGTATCCCTCTGAAATTCTTGTTGACGATGAAACACAGATATAGCATCGGAATTAAATACAAAAGGCATAATGATTACTTAAGTACAAGAAGACTGACTCTTCTTACTGACTATGTTTTGAACCATTCCTGTGACACTAGTTATAGATTCCGATGCTTCACTTCAGGTTTACTGTATCCCTTGGACCAACTTATTGACGATGAATCCCAGAAATTGCACCGGAATCAAATACAAAAGGCACAATGCCGACTTAAGTACAAGAGACTGACTCCTCTTTCTGACTATGTTTTGAACCATTCCTGTGACACTAGTTATAGATTCCGATGCTTCACTCCAGGTTTACTGTATCCCTTGGACCTTCTTATTGACGATGAAACACAGAAATTGCATCGGAATTAAATACAAAAGGCACAATGCCGACTTAAGTACAAGAGACTGTCTCTTCTTACTGACTATATTTTGAACCATTCCTGTGACACTAGTTATAGATTCCGATGCTTCACTTCAGGTTTACTTTATACCTTGGACGTTCTTATTGACGATGAAACACAGAAATTGCATCGGAATTAAGTACAAAAGGCACAATGCCGACTTCAGTACAAGAAGACTGACTCTTCCTACTGTCTAAGTTTCGAACCATTCCTGTGACACTAGTTATAGATTCCAGTGTTTGACTTCAGTTTTACTGTATCCCTTGGACCTTCTTATTGACGATGAAACACAGAAATTGCATCGGAATTAAATACAAAACGCACAATGCCGACTTAAGTACAAGAGACTGACTCTTCTTACTGACTATGTTTTGAAGCATTCCTGTGACACTAGTTATAGATTCCGATGCTTCACTTGAGGTTTTTTGTATCCCTTGGACGTTCTTATTGACGATGAAACACAGATATTGCATCGGAATTCAATACAAAAGGCACAATGCCGACTCAAGTACAAGAAGACTGACCCTTCCTACTGTCTAAGTTTTGAACCATTCCTGTGACACTAGTTATAGATTCCGATTCTTCACTTCAAGTTTTCGGTATCCCTTGGACCTTCTTATTGGCGATGAAACACAGAAATTGCATCGGAATTAAATACATAGGGCACAATGCCGACTTAAGTACTAGAAGACTGACTCTTCCTACTGTCTAAGTTTTGAACCATTCCTGTGACACTAGTTATAGATTCCGATGTTTGACTTCAGTTTTACTGTATCCCTTGGACCTTCTTATTGACGATGAAACACAGAAATTGCATCGGAATTAAATACAAAAGGCATAATGCCCACTTAAGTACAAAAAGACTGACTCTTCATACTGTCTATGTTCTGAACCATTCCTGTGACACTAGTTATAGATTCCGATGTTTGACTTCAGTTTTACTGTATCCCTTGGACCTTCTTATTCACGAAAAAACACAGAAATTGCATTGGAATTAAATACAAAAGGCACAATGCCGACTTAACTACAAGAGACTGACTCTTCTTACTGACTATGATTTGAACCATTCCTGTGACACTAGTTATAGATTCCGATGCTTCACTTCAGGTTTACTTTATCCTTTGGACGTTCTTATTGACGATGAAACACAGAAATTGCATCGGAATTAAATACAAAAGGCACAATGCCGACTTAAGTACAAGAAGACTGACTCTTCCTACTGTCTAAGTTTTGAACCATTCCTGTGACACTAGTTATAGATTCCAGTGTTTGACTTCAGTTTTACTGTATCCCTTGGACCTTCTTATTGACGATGAAACACAGAAATTGCATCGGAATTAAATACAAAAGGCACAATGCCGACTTAAGTACAAGAGAATGACTCTTCTTACTGACTATGTTTTGAAGCATTCCTGTGACACTAGTTATAGATTCCGATGCTTCACTTCAGGTTTACCGTATCCCTTGGACCTTTTTATTGACGATGAAACACAGAAATTGCATCGGAATTAAATACAAAAGGCGCAATGCCGACTTAAGTACAAGAAGACTGACTCTTCTTACTGTCTATGTTTTGAACCAATCCTGTGACACTAGTCATAGATTCCGATGCTTCACTTCAGGTTTACTGCATCCCTTGGACCTTCTTATTGACGAAGAAACACAAAAATTGCATCGGAATTAAATACAAAAGGCACAATTCCGACTTAAGTACAAAAAGACTGACTCTTCTTACTGACTATGTTTGAACCATTCCTGTGACACTAGTTACAGATTCCGATGCTTCACTTCAGGTTTACTGAATCCCTCTGACCTTCTTGTTGACGATGAAACACAGATATTGCATCGGAATTAAATACAAAAGGCACAATGATTACTTAAGTACAAGAAGACTGACTCTTCGTACTGACTATGTTTTGAACCATTCCTGTGACACTAGTTATAGATTCCGATGCTTCACTTCAGGTTTACTGTACCCTCTGACCTTCTTATTGACGATGAAACACTGAAATTGCATCGGAATTAAATAGAAAAGGCACAATGCCGACTTAAGTACAAGAAGACTGACTCTTCTTACTTTCTATGTTCTGAACCATTCCTGTGACACTAGTTATAGATTCCGATGTTTGACTTCAGTTTCACTGTATCCCTTGGACCTTCTTATTCACGAAGAAACACAGAAATTGCATAGGAATTAAATACAAAAGGCACAATGCCGACTTAAGTACAAGAGACTGAATCTTCTTACTGACTATGTTTTGAACCATTCCTGTGACACTAGTTATAGATTCCGATGCTTCACTTCAGGTTTACTGTATCCCTTGGACCTTCGTATTGACGATGAAACACAGAAATTGCATCGGAATTAAATACAAAAGGCACAATGCCGACTTAAGTACATGAAGACCGACACTTCTTACTGTCTATGTTTTGAATCTTTCCTGCGACACTAGTTATAGATTCCGATGCTTCACTTCAGGTTTACTGTATCCGTTGGACCATCTTATTGACGACGAAACACAGAAATTGCATCGGAATTAAATACAAAATGCACAATGCCGACTTAAGTACAAGAGACTGACTCTTCTTACTGACTATGTTTTGATCCATTCCTGTGACACTAGTTATAGATTCCGATGCTTCACTTCAGGTTTACTTTATCCCTTGGACGTTCTTATTGACGATGAAACACAGAAATTGCATCGGAATTATATAAAAAAGTCACAATGCCGACTTAAGTACAAGAGACTGACTCTTCTTATTGACTATGTTTTGAACCGTTCCTGTGACACTAGTTATAGATTCCGATGCTTCACTCCACGTTTACTGTATCCCTTGTACCTTGTTATTGACGATGAAACACAGAAATTGCATCGGAATTAAATACAAAAGGCACAATGCCGACTTAAGTACAAGAGACTGACTCTTCTTACTGACTATGTTTTGAACCATTCCTGTGACACTAGTTATAGATTCCGATGCTTCACTTCAGGTTTACTGTATCCCTTTGACCTTCTTATTGACGACGAAACACAGAAATTGCATCGGAATTAAATACAAAACGCACAATGCCGACTTAGGTACAAGAGACTTACTCTTCTTACTGACTATGTTTTGAAACATTCCTGTGACACTAGTTATAGATTCCGATGCTTCAATTCAGGTTTACTGTATCCCTTGGACCAACTTATTGACGATGAATCCCAGAAATTGCATCGGAATTAAATACAAAAGGCACAATGCCGACTTAAGTACATGAAGACCGACACTTCTTACTGTCTATGTTTTGAAACTTTCCTGCGACACTAGTTATAGATTCCGATGCTTCACTTCAGGTTTACTTTATCCCTTGGACGTTCTTATTGACGATGAAACACAGAAATTGCATCGGAATTCAGTACAAATGGCTCAATGCCGACTTAAGTACAAGAAGACTGACCCTTCCTACTGTCTAAGTTTTGAACCATTCCTGTGACACTAGTTATAGATTCCGATTCTTCACTTCAAGTTTTCGGTATCCCTTGGACCTTCTTATTGACGATGAAACACAGAAATTGCATCGGAATTAAATACATAAGGCACACTGCCGACTTAAGTACTAGAAGACTGACTCATCCTACTGTCTAAGTGTTGAACCATTCCTGTGACACTAGTTATAGATTCCGATGTTTGACTTCAGTTTTACTGTATCCCTTGGACCTTCTTATTGACGATGAAACAAAGAAATTGCATCGGAATTAAATACAAAGGGCACAATGCCGACTTAAGTACATGAAGACCGACACTTCTTACTGACTACGTGTTGAACCATTCCCGTGACACTAGTTATAGATTCCGATGCTTCACTTCAGGTGTACTGTATCCCTTGGACCTTCTTATTGACGATGTAACACAGAAATTGCATCGGAATAAAATACAAAAGGCACAATGTCGACTTAAGTACAAGAAGACTGACTCTTCTTACAGTCTATGTTTTGCACCAATCCTGTGACACTAGTTATAGATTCCTATGCTTCACTTCAGGTTTACTGCATCCCTTGCACCATCTTATTGACGACGAAACACAGAAATTGCATCGGAATTAAATAGAAAAGGCATAATGCCCACTTAAGTACAAAAAGACTGACTCTTCATACTGTCTATGTTCTGAACCATTCCTGGGACACTAGTTATAGATTACGATGTTTGACTTCAGTTTTACTGTATCCCTTGGACCTTCTTATTCACGAAAAAACACAGAAATTGCATTGGAATTAAATACAAAAGGCACAATGCCGACTTAACTACAAGAGACTGACTCTTCTTACTGACTATGTTTTGAACCATTCCTGTGACACTAGTTATAGATTCCGATGCTTCACTTCAGGTTTACTGCATCCCTTGGACCTTCGTATTGACGACGAAACACAAAAATTGCATCGGAGTTAAAGACAAAAGGCACAATGCCGACTTAAGTACATGAAGACCGACACTTCTTACTGACTATGTTTTGAACCATACCTGTGCTACTAGTTATAAATTCCGATGCTTCACTTCAGGTTTACTGTATCCCTTGGACCATCTTATTGACGATGAAACCCAGAAATTGCATCGGAATTAAATACAAAACGCACAATGCCGACTTAAGTACAAGAGACAGACTCTTCTTACTGACTATGTTTCGATCCATTCCTGTGACACTAGTTATAGATTCCGATGCTTCACTTCAGGTTTATGTTATACCTTGGACGTTCTTATTGACGATGAAACACAGAAGTTGCATCGGAATTAAATACAAAAGGCACAATGTTGACTTATGTACAAAAAGACTGACTCTTCTTACTGACTATGTTTTGAACCATTCCTGTGACACTAGTTACAGATTCCGATGCTTCAATTCAGGTTTACTGTATCCCATGGACCATCTTATTGACGATGAAAACCAGAAATTGCATCGGAATTAAATACAAAAGGCACAATGCCGACTTAAGTACAAGAGACTGACTCTTCTTACTGACTATGTTTTGAACCATTCCTGTGACACTAGTTATAGATTCCGATGCTTCACTTCAGGTTTACTGTATCCCTTGGACCTTCTTATTGACGACGAAACACAGAAATTGCATCGGAATTAAATACAAAACGCACAATGCCGACTTAAGTACAAGAGACTTACTCTTCTTACTGACTATGTTTTGAAGCATTCCTGTGACACTAGTTATAGATTCCGATGCCTTACTTCAGGTTTACTGTATCCCTTGGACCTTGTTAGTGACGATGAAACACAGAAATTGCATCGGAATTAAATACAAAAGGCACAATGCCAACTTAAGTACAAGAGACTGTCTCTTCTTACTGACTATGTTTTGAACCATTCCTGTGACACTAGTTATAGATTCCGATGCTTCACTTCAGGTTTACTTTATCCCTTGGACGTTCTTATTGACGATGAAACACAGAAATTGCATCGGAATTAAGTACAAAAGGCACAATGCCGACTTAAGTACAAGAAGACTGACTCTTCCTACTGTCTAAGATTTGAACCATTCCTGTGACACTAGTTATAGATTCCAGTGTTTGACTTCAGTTTTACTGTATCCCTTGGACCTTCTTATTGACGATGAAACACAGAAATTGCATCGGAATTAAATACAAAAGGCACAATGCCGTCTTAAGTACAAGAAGACTGACCCTTCCTACTGTCTAAGTTTTGAACCATTCCTGTGACACTATTTATAGATTCCGATTCTTCACTTCAAGTTTTCGGTATCCCTTGGACCTTCTTATTGACGATGAAACACAGAAATTGCATCGGAATTAAATACATAAGGCACACTGCCGACTTAAGTACTAGAAGACTGACTCTTCCTACTGTCTAAGTTTTGAACCATTCCTGTGACACTAGTTATAGATTCCGATGCTTCACTTCAGGTTTACTTTATCCCTTGGACGTTCTTATTGACGATGAAACACAGAAATTGCATCGGAATTAAGTACAAAAGGCACAATGCCGACTTAAGTACAAGAAGACTGACTCTTCCTACTGTCTAAGATTTGAACCATTCCTGTGACACTAGTTATAGATTCCAGTGTTTGACTTCAGTTTTACTGCATCCCTTGGACCTTCTTATTGACGATGAAACAAAGAAATTGCATCGGAATTAAATACAAAGGGCACAATGCCGACTTAAGTACATGAAGACCGACACTTCTTACTGACTACGTGTTGAACCATTCCCGTGACACTAGTTATAGATTCCGATGCTTCACTTCAGGTGTACTGTATCCCTTGGACCTTCTTATTGACAATGAAACACAGAAATTGCATCGGAATAAAATACAAAAGGCACAATGTCGACTTAAGTACAAGAAGACTGACTCTTCTTACAGTCTATGTTTTGAACCAATCCTGTGACACTAGTTATAGATTCCTATGCTTCACTTCAGGTTTACTGCATCCCTTGGACCATCTTATTGACGATGAAACACAGAATTTGCATCGGAATTAAATAGAAAAGGCATAATGCCCACTTGAGTACAAAAAGACTGACTCTTCATACTGTCTATGTTCTGAACCATTCCTGTGACACCAGTTATAGATTACGATGTTTGACTTCAGTTTTACTGTATCCCTTGGACCTTCTTATTCACGAAAAAACACAGAAATTGCATTGGAATTAAATACAAAAGGCACAATGCCAATTTAACTACAAGAGACTGACTCTTCTTACTGACTATGATTTGAACCATTCCTGTGACACTAGTTATAGATTCCGATGCTTCACTTCACGTTTACTGCATCCCTTGGACCTTCGTATTGACGACGAAACACAAAAATTGCATCGGAATTAAAGACAAAAGGCACAATGCCGACTTAAGTACATGAAGACCGACACTTCTTACTGACTATGTTTTGAACCATACCTGTGCTACTAGTTATAAATTCCGATGCTTCACTTCAGGTTTACTGTATCCCTTGGACCATCTTATTGACGATGAAACCCAGAAATTGCATCGGAATTAAATACAAAACGCACAATGCCGACTTAAGTACAAGAGACTGACTCTTCCTACTGACTATGTTTCGATCCATTCCTGTGACACTAGTTATAGATTCCGATGCTTCACTTCAGGTTTATGTTATACCTTGGACGTTCTTATTGACGATGAAACACAGAAATTGCATCGGAATTAAATACAAAAGGCACAATGTTGACTTATGTACAAAAAGACTGACTCTTGTTACTGACTATGTTTTGAACCATTCCTGTGACACTAGTTACAGATTCCGATGCTTCAATTCAGGTTTACTGTATCCCTTGGACCATCTTATTGACGATGAAACCCAGAAATTGCATCGGAATTAAATACAAAAGGCACAATGCCGACTTAAGTACAAGAGACTTACTCTTCTTACTGACTATGTTTTGAACCATTCCTGTGACACTAGTTATAGATTCCGATGCTTCACTTCAGGTTTACTTTATCCCTTGGACGTTCTTATTGACGATGAAACACAGAAATTGCAACGGAATTAAATACAAAAGGCACAATGCCGACTTAAGTACAAGAAGACTGACTCTTCCCACTGTCTAAGATTTGAACCATTCCTGTGACACTAGTTATAGATTCCAGTGTTTGACTTCAGTTTTAATGTATCCCTTGGACCTTCTTATTGACGATGAAACACAGAAATTGCCTCGGAATTAAATACAAAAGGCACAATGCCGACTTAATTACAAGAGACTGACTCTTCTTACTGACTATGTTTTGATGCATTCCTGTGACACTAGTTATAGATTCCGATGCTTCACTTCAGGTTTACTGTATCCCTTGGACCTTCTTATTGACGATGAAACACAGAAATTGCATCGGAATTAAATACAAAAGGCACAATGCCGACTTAAGTACAAGAAGACTGACTCTTCTTACTGTTTTGTTTTGAACCAATCCTGTGACACTAGTTATAGATTCCGATGCTTCACTTCAGGTTTACTGCATCCCTTGGACCTTCTTATTGACGATGAAACACAAAAATTGCATCGGAATTAAATACAAAAGGCACAATGATTACTTAAGTACAAGAAGACTGACTCTTCTTACTGACTATGTTTTGAACCATTCCTGTGACACTAGTTATAGATCCCGATGCTTCACTTCAGGTTTACTGTACCCTCTGACATTCTTATTGACGATGAAACACTGAAATTGCATCGGAATCAAATAGAAAAGGCACAATGCCGACTTAAGTACAAGAAGACTGACTCTTCTTACTGTCTATGTTCTGAACCATTCCTGTGACACTAGTTATAGATTCCGATGTTTGACTTCAGTTTCACTGTATCCCTTGGACCTTCTTATTCACGAAGAAACACAGAAATTGCATTGGAATTAAATACAAAAGGCACAATGCCGACTTAAGTACAAGAGACTGACTCTTCTTACTGACTATGATTTGAACCATTCCTGTGACACTAGTTATAGATTCCGATGCTTCACTTCAGGTTTACTGTATCCCTTGGACCTTCGTATTGACGATGAAACACAGAAATTGCATCGGAATTAAATACAAATGGCACAATGCCGACTTAAGTACATGAAGGCCGACACTTCTTACTGACTATGTTTTGAACCATTCCTGTGACACTAGTTATAGATTCCGATGCTTGACTTCAGTTTTACTGTATCCCTTGGACCATCTTATTGACGATGAAACCCAGAAATTGCATCGGAATTAAATACAAAACGCACAATGCCGACTTAAGTACAAGAGACTGACTCTTCTTACTGACTATGTTTTGATCCATTCCTGTGACACTAGTTATAGATTCCGATGCTTCACTTCAGGTTTACATTATCCCTTGGACTTTCTTATTGACGATGAAACACAGAAATTGCATCGGAATTAAATACAAAAGTCACAATGCCGACTTAGGTACAAGAGACTGACTCTTCTTACTGACTATGTTTTGAACCATTCCTGTGAAACTAGTTATAGATTCCAATGCTTCACTCCAGGTTTACTGGATCCCTTGGACTTTCCTATTGACGATGAAACACAGAAATTGCATCGGAATTAAATATACAAAGTCACAATGCCGACTTAGGTACAAGAGACTGACTCTTCTTATTGACTATGTTTTGATCCATTCCTGTGACACTAGTTATAGATTCCGATGCTTCACTTCAGGTTTACTTTATCCCTTGGATATTCTTATTGACGATGAAACACAGAAATTGCATAGGAATTAAATACAAATATCACAATGCCGACTTAAGTACAAGAGACTGACTCTTCTTACTGACTATGTTTTGAACCATTCCTGTGACACTAGTTATAGATTCCGATACTTCACTCCAGGTTTACTGAATCCCTTGGATCTTCTTATTGACGACGAAACACAGAAATTGCATCGGAATTAAGTACAAAAGGCACAATGCCGACTTAAGTACAAGAAGACTGACTCTTCTTACTGTCTATGTTTGGAACCAATCCTGTGACACTAGTTATACATTCCGATGCTTCACTTCAGGTTTACTGCATCCCTTGGACCTTATTATTGTCGATGAAACACAGAAATTGCATCTGAATTAAATACAAAAGGCCCAATGCAGACTTAAGTACAAAAAGACTGACTCTTCCCACTGACTATGTTTTGAACCATTCCTGTGACACTAGTTACAGGTTCCGATGCTTCAATTCAGGTTTACTGTATCCCTCTGACCTTCTTGTTGACGATGAAGCACAGATATTGCATCGGAATTAAATACAAAAGGCACAATGATTACTTGAGTACAAGAAGACTGACTCTTCTTAATGACTATGTTTTGAACCATTCCTGTGACACTAGTTATAGATTCCGATGTTTGACTTCAGTTTTACTGTATCCCTTGGACCTTCTTATTGACGATGAAACACAGAAACTGCATCGGAATTAAATACAAAAGGCACAATGCCGACTTAAGTACAAGAGACTGACTCCTCTTACTGACTATGTTTGAACCATTCCTGTGACACTAGTTATAGATTCCGATGCTTCACTCCAGGTTTACTGTATCCCTTGGACCTTCTTATTGACGATGAAACACAGAAATTGCATCGGAATTAAATACAAAAGGCACAATGCCGACTTAAGTACATGAAGACCGACACTTCTTACTGACTATGTTTTGAACCATTCCTGCGACACTAGTTATAGATTCCGATGCTTCACTTCTGGTTTACTGTATACCTTGGACCTTCTTGTTGACGATGAAACACAGAAATTGCATCGGAATTAAATACAAAATGCACAATGCCGACTTAAGGACAACAGACTGACTCTTCTTACTGACTATGCTTTGAGCCATTCCTGTGACACTAGTTATAGATTCCGATGCATCACTTCAGGTTTACTGTATCCCTTGGACGTTCTTATTGACGATGAAACACAGAAATTTCATCGGAATTAAATACAAAAGGCACAATGCCGACTTAAGTACAAGAAGACTGACTCTTCCTACGGTCTAAGTTTTGAATCATTCCTGTGACACTAGTTATAGATTCCGATGTTTGCCTTAAATTTTACTGTATCCCTTGGACTTTCTTATTGACGATGAAACACAGAAATTGCATCGGAATTAAATACAAAAGGCACAATGCCGACTTAAGTACAAGACACTGACTCTTCTTACTGACTATGTTTTGAACAATTCCTGTGACACTAGATATAGATTCCGATGCTTCACTTCAGGTTTACAGAATCCCGTGGACCTTCGTATTGACGATAAAACACAGAAATTGCATCGGAATTAAATACAAAAGGAACAATGCCGACTTAAGTACATGAAGACCGACACTTCTTACTAACTATGTTTTAAACCAATCCTGTGACACTAGTTATAGATTCCGATGCTTCACTTCAGGTTTACTGTATCCCTTGGACCTTCTTATTGACGATGAAACACAGAAATTGCATCGGAATTAAATACAAAAGGCACAATGCCGACTTAAGTACAAAAAGACTGACTCATCTTACGGACTATGTTTTGAACCATTCCTGTGAGACTAGTTACATATTTCGATGCTTCACTTTAGGTTTACTGTATCCCTCTGACATTCTTGATTACGATGAAACACAGATATTGCATCGGATTTAAATACAAAAGGCACAATGATTACTTAAGTACAAGAAGACTGACTCTTCTTACTGACTATGTTTTGAACCATTCCTGTGACACTAGTTATAGATCGCGATGCTTCACCTCAGGTTTACTGTGCCCTCTGACCTTCTTATTGACGATGAAACACTGAAATTGCATCGGAATTAAATAGAAACGGCACAATGCCGACTTAAGTACAAGAAGACTCACTCTTCTTACTGACTATGTTTTGAACCATTCCTGTGACACTAGTTATAGATTCCGATGTTTCACTTCAGGTTTACTGTATCCCTTGGACCATCTTATTGACGATGAAACCCAGAAATTGCATCGGAATTAAATACAAAAGGCACAATGTCGACTTAAGTACAAGAGACTGACTCTTCTTACTGACTATGTTTTGAACCATTCCTGTGACACTAGTTATAGATTCCGATGCTTCACTTCTGGTTTACTGTACCCGTTGGATCTTCTTATTGACGATGAAGCACAGAAATTGCATCGGATTAAATACAAAAGGCACAATGCCGACTTAAGGACAAGAGACTGACTCTTCTTACTGACTATGTTTTGAACCATTCCTGTGACACTAGTTATAGATTCCGATGCTTCACTTCAGGTTTACTGTATCCCTTGGACGTCCTTATTGACGATGAAACACAGAAATTGCATCGGAATTAAATACAAAAAGCACAATGGCGACTTAAGTACAAGAGACTGACTTTTCATAATGACTATGTTTTGAACCATTCCTGTGACACTATTTATAGATGCCGATGCTTCACTTCGGGTTTACTGTATCCCTTGGACCTTCTTATTGACGATGAAACACTGAAATAGCATCGGAATTAAATAGAAAAGGCACAGTGCCGACTTAAGTACAAGAAGACTGACTCTACTTACTGACTATGTTTTGAAACATTCCTGTGACACTAATTATAGATTCCGATGCTTCACCTCATTTTTACCGTTTCCGTTGGACCTTCTTATTGACAATGAAACACAGAAATTGCATCGGAATTAAATACAAAAGGCACAATGCCGACTTAAGTACATCAAGACTGACTCTTCTTACTGTCTATGTTTTGAACCATTCCTGTGACACTAGTTATAGATTCCGATGCTTCACTTCAGGTTTACTGTATCCCTTCGGTCCCTCTTATTGACGATGAAACACAGAAATTGCATCGGAATTAAATACAAAAGGCACAATGCCGACTAAAGGACAAGAAGACTGACTCTTCTTACTAACTATGTTTTGAACCATTCCTGTGACACTAGTTATAGATCGCGATGCTTCACTTCAGGTTTACTGTGCCCTCTGACCTTCTTATTGACGATGAAACACTGAAATTGCATCGGAATTAAATAGAAACGGCACAATGCCGACTTAAGTACAAGAAGACTCACTCTTCTTACTGACTATGTTTTGAACCATTCCTGTGACACTAGTTATAGATTCCGATGTTTCACTTCAGGTTTACTGTATCCCTTGGACCATCTTATTGACGATGAAACCCAGAAATTGCATCGGAATTAAATACAAAAGGCACAATGTCGACTTAAGTACAAGAGACTGACTCTTCTTACTGACTATGTTTTGAACCATTCCTGTGACACTAGTTATAGATTCCGATGCTTCACTTCAGATTTACTTTATCCCTTGGACGTTCTTATTGCCGATGAAACACAGAAATTGCATCGCAATTAAATACAAAAGTCACAATGCCGACTTAAGTACAAGAGACTGACTCTTCTTACTGACTATGTTTTGAACCATTCCTGTGACACTAGTTACAGATTCCGATGCTTCACTTCAGGTTTACGGTTTCCCTAGGACCTTCTTATTGACTGTGAAACACAGAAATTGCATCGGAATTAAATACAAAAGGCACAATGCAGACTTAAGTACAAGAAGACTGACTCTTCTTATTGTCTATGCTTTGAACCAATCCTGTGACACTAGTTATAGATTCCGATGCTTCACTTCAGGTTTACTGCATCCCTTGGACCTTCTTATTGACGACGAAACACAGGAATTGCATCGGAATTAAATACAAGAGGCACAATGCCGACTTAAGTACAAAAAGACTGACTCATCTTACGGACTATGTTTTGAGCCATTCCTGTGAGACTAGTTACATATTTCGATGCTTCACTTTAGGTTTACTGTATCCCTCTGACATTCTTGATGACGATGAAACACAGATATTGCATCGGATTTAAATACAAAAGGCACAATGATTACTTAAGTACAAGAAGACTGACTCTTCTTACTGACTATGTTTTGAACCATTCCTGTGACACTAGTTATAGATCGCGATGCTTCACTTCAGGTTTACTGTGCCCTCTGACCTTCTTATTGACGATGAAACACTGAAATTGCATCGGAATTAAATAGAAACGGCACAATGCCGACTTAAGTACAAGAAGACTCACTCTTCTTACTGACTATGTTTTGAACCATTCCTGTGACACTAGTTATAGATTCCGATGTTTCACTTCAGGTTTACTGTATCCCTTGGACCATCTTATTGACGATGAAACCCAGAAATTGCATCGGAATTAAATACAAAAGGCACAATGATTACTTAAGTACAAGAAGACTGACTCTTCTTACTGACTATGTTTTGAACCATTCCTGTGACACTAGTTATAGATTCCGATGCTTCACTTCAGGTTTACTGTATCCCTTGGACGTCCTTATTGACGATGAAACACAGAAATTGCATCGGAATTAAATACAAAAAGCACAATGGCGACTTAAGTACAAGAGACTGACTTTTCATAATGACTATGCTTTGAACCATTCCTGTGACACTATTTATAGATGCCGATGCTTCAATTCGGGTTTACTGTATCCCTTGGACCTTCTTATTGACGATGAAACACTGAAATAGCATCGGAATTAAATAGAAAAGGCACAGTGCCGACTTAAGTACAAGAAGACTGACTCTACTTACTGACTATGTTTTGAAACATTCCTGTGACACTAATTAAAGATTCCGATGCTTCACCTCAGGTTTACCGTTTCCGTTGGACCTTCTTATTGACAATGAAACACAGAAATTGCATCGGAATTAAATACAAAAGGCACAATGCCGACTTAAGTACATCAAGACTGACTCTTCTTACTGTCTATGTTTTGAACCATTCCTGTGACACTAGTTATAGATTCCGATGCTTCACTTCAGGTTTACTGTATCCCTTCGGTCCCTCTTATTGACGATGAAACACAGAAATTGCATCGGAATTAAATACAAAAGGCACAATGCCGACTAAAGGACAAGAAGACTGACTCTTCTTACTAACTATGTTTTGAACCATTCCTGAGACACTAGTTATAGATTCCGATGCTTCACTTCAGGTTTACTGTATACCTTGGACCCTCTTATTGACGATGAAACACAGATATTGCATCCGAATTAAATACAAAAGGCATAAGCCCGACTTAAGGACAAGAAGACTGTCTCTTCTTACTGACTAAGTTATGAACAATTCCTATGACACTAGTTATAGATTCCGATGTTTCACTTCAGGTTTACTGTATCCCTCTGACGTTCTTATTGACGATGAAACACTAAAATTGCACCGGAATTAAATACAAAAGGCACAATGCCGACTTAGGTACAAGAAGACTGACTCTTCCTACTGTCTATGTTTTGAACCTTTTCATTGACACTAACTATAGATTCCGATGCTTCACCCCACGTTTACTGTATCCCTTGGACCTTCTTATTGACGATGAAACAGTGAAATTGCATCGGAATTAAATAGAAAAGGCACAGTGCCGACTTAAGTA
This sequence comes from Schistocerca serialis cubense, assembly GCF_023864345.2. Classification (NCBI taxonomy): domain Eukaryota; kingdom Metazoa; phylum Arthropoda; class Insecta; order Orthoptera; family Acrididae; genus Schistocerca; species Schistocerca serialis. The sequence continues at coordinate 19,315,978 of NC_064647.1, read as the reverse complement.
CATGAAGACTGACACTTCTTACCAACTATGTTTTGAACCATTCATGTGACACTAGTTATAGATTCCGATGCTGCATGTCAGGTTTACTGTATCCCTTGAACCCTCTTATTGACGATGAAACACAGAAATTGCATCCGAATTAAATACAAAAGGCATAAGGCCGACTTAAGGACAAGAAGACTGTCTCTTCTTACTGACTATGTTATGAACAATTCCTATGACACTAGTTATAGATTCCGATGTTTCACTTCAGGTTTACTGTATCCCTCTGATCTTCTTATTGACGATGAAACACAGAAATTGCACTGGAATTAAATACAAAAGGCACAATGCCGACTTAAGTACAAGAGACTGACACTTCTTACTGACTATGTTTTGAACCATTCCTGTGACACTAGGTATAAATTCCGATGCTTCACTTCAGGTTTACTGTATCCTTCTGACCTTCTTATTGACGATAAAACACAGAAATTGCATCGAAATTAAATAGAAAAGGCACAATGCCGACTTAAGTACAAGAAAACTGACTCTTCTTACTGGCTATGTTTTGAACCATTCCTGTGACACTAGTTATAGATTCCGATGCTTCACTTCAGGTTTACTGTATCCCTCGGACCTTCTTATTGACGATGAAACACAGAAATTGAATCGGAATTAAATACAAAAGGCACAATGCCGACTTAATTACAACAAGACTGACTCTTCTTACTGACTATGTTTTGAACCATTCCTGTGACACTAGCTATAGATTGCGATGCTTCACTTCAGGTTTACTTTATCCCTTGGCCCTTCTTATTGACGATGAAACACAGAAATTGCATCGGAATTGAATACCAAATGCACAATGCCGACTTAAGTACTGTCTATGATTTGAACCATTCCTGTGACACTAGTTACAGATTCCGATGCTTCACTTCAGGTTTACTGTATCCCTCTGACCTTCTTATTGACGATGAAACACAGAAATTGCATCGGAATTAAATACAAAAGGCACAATGCCGACTTAAGTACAAGAAGACTGTATCTTCTTACTGTCTATGTTTTGAACCATTCCTGTGACACTAGTTATAGATTCCGATGCTTCATTCCAGGTTTACTGTATCCCTTGGACCTTCTTATTGACGATGATACTCAGAGATCGCATCGGAATTAAATACAAAAGGCACAATGCCGACTTAAGGACAAGAAGACTGACTCTTCTTACTGACTATGATTGAACCATTCCTGTGACACTAGTTATAGATTCCGATGCTTCGCTTTAGGTTTACTGTATCCCTCTGACATTCTTGATGACGATGAAACACAGATATTACATCGGAATTAAATACAAAAGGCACAATGATTACTTAAGTACAAGAAGACTGACTCTTCTTACTGACTATGTTTTGAACCATTCCTGTGACACTAGTTATAGATCCCGATGATTCACTTCAGGTTTACTGTGCCCTCTGACCTTCTTATTGACGATGAAACACTGAAATTGCAAGGGAATTAAATAGAAACGGCACAATGCCGACTTAAGTACAAGAAGACTCACTCTTCTTACTGACTATGTTTTGAACCATTCCTGTGACACTAGTTATAGATTCCGATGCTTCACTTCAGGTTTACTGTATCCCTTGGACCATCTTATTGACGATGAAACCCAGAAATTGCATCGGAATTAAATATAAAAGGCACAATGTCGACTTAAGTACAAGAGACTGACTCTTCTTACTGACTATGTTTTGAACCATTCCTGTGACACTAGTTATAGATTCCGATGCTTCACTTCAGATTTACTTTATCCCTTGGACGTTCTTATTGACGATGAAACACAGAAATTGCATCGCAATTAAATACAAAAGTCACAATGCCGACTTAAGTACAAGAGACTGACTCTTCTTACTGACTATGTTTTGAACCATTCCTGTGACACTAGTTATAGATTCCGATGCTTCACTTCAGGTTTACTGTATCCCTTGGACGTCCTTATTGACGATGAAACACAGAAATTGCATCGGAATTAAATACAAAAAGCACAATGGCGACTTAAGTACAATATTCTGACTTTTCATAATGACTATGTTTTGAACCATTCCTGTGACACTATTTATAGATGCCGATGCTTCACTTCAGGTTTACTGTATCCCTTGGACATTCTTATTGACGATGAAACACAGAAATTGCATCAGAATTAAATACAAAAGTCACAATGCCGACTTAGGATCAAGACGACTGACTCTTCTTACTGTCTATGATTTGAACCATTCCACTGACACTAGTTATAGATTCCGATGCGTCACTCCACGTTTACTGATCCCTTGGACCTTCTTATTGACGACGAAACACTGAAATAGCATCGGAATTAAATAGAAAAGGCACAGTGCCGACTTAAGTACAAGAAGACTGACTCTACTTACTGACTATGTTTTGAAACATTCCTGTGACACTAATTATAGATTCCGATGCTTCACCTCAGGTTTACCGTTTCCGTTGGACCTTCTTATTGACAATGAAACACAGAAATTGCATCGGAATTAAATACAAAAGGCACAATGCCGACTTAAGTACATCAAGACTGACTCTTCTTACTGTCTATGTTTTGAACCATTCCTGTGACACTAGTTATAGATTCCGATGCTTCACTTCAGGTTTACTGTATCCCTTCGGTCCCTCTTATTGACGATGAAACACAGAAATTGCATCGGAATTAAATACAAAAGGCACAATGTCGACTAAAGGACAAGAAGACTGTCTCTTCTTACTAACTATGTTTTGAACCATTCCTGAGACACTAGTTATAGATTCCGATGCTTCACTTCAGGTTTACTGTATCCCTTGGACCCTCTTATTGACGATGAAACACAGAAATTGCATCCGAATTAAATACAAAAGGCAAAAGCCCGACTTAAGGACAAGAAGACTGTCTCTTCTTACTGACTAAGTTATGAACAATTCCTATGACACTAGTTATAGATTCCGATGTTTCACTTCAGGTTTACTGTATCCCTCTGACCTTCTTATTGACGATGAATAACTGAAATTGCACCGGAATTAAATACAAAAGGCACAATGCCGACTTAGGTACAAGATGACTGACTCTTCCTACTGTCTATGTTTTGAACCTTTTCATTGACACTAACTATAGATTCCGATGCTTCACCCCACGTTTACTGTATCCCTTGGACCTTCTTATTGACGATGAAACAGTGAAATTGCATCGGAATTAAATAGAAAAGGCACAGTGCCGACTTAAGTACATGAAGACTGACACTTCTTACCAACTATGTTTTGAACCATTCATGTGACACTAGTTATAGATTCCGATGCTGCATGTCAGGTTTACTGTATCCCTTGAACCCTCTTATTGACGATGAAACACAGAAATTGCATCCGAATTAAATACAAAAGGCATAAGGCCGACTTAAGGACAAGAAGACTGTCTCTTCTTACTGACTATGTTATGAACAATTCCTATGACACTAGTTATAGATTCCGATGTTTCACTTCAGGTTTACTGTATCCCTCTGATCTTCTTATTGACGTTGAAACACAGAAATTGCACTGGAAATAAATACAAAAGGCACAATGCCGACTTAAGTACAAGAGACTGACACTTCTTACTGACTATGTTTCGAACCATTCCTGTAACACTAGTTATAGATTCCGATGCTTCACTTCAGGTTTACTGTTTCCCTCTAACGTTATTATTGACGATGAAACACAGAAATTGCATCGGAATTAAATAGAAACGGCACAATGCCGACTTAAGTACAAGAAGACTGACTCTTCTTACTGACTATGTATTGAACCATTCCTGTGACACTAGGTATAAATTCCGATGCTTCACTTCAGGTTTACTGTATCCTTCTGACCTTCTTATTGACGATAAAACACAGAAATTGCATCGAAATTAAATAGAAAAGGCACAATGCCGACTTAAGTACAAGAAAACTGACTCTTCTTACTGGCTATGTTTTGAACCATTCCTGTGACACTAGTTATAGATTCCGATGCTTCACTTCAGGTTTACTGTATCCCTCGGACCTTCTTATTGACGATGAAACACAGAAATTGAATCGGAATTAAATACAAAATGCACAATGCCGACTTAATTACAAGAAGACTGACTCTTCTTACTGACTATGTTTTGAACCATTCCTGTGACACTAGCTATAGATTGCGATGCTTCACTTCAGGTTTACTTTATCCCTTGGCCCTTCTTATTGACGATGAAACACAGAAATTGCATCGGAATTAAATCCAAAAGGCACAATGCCGACTTAAGTACTGTCTATGATTTGAACCATTCCTGTGACACTAGTTACAGATTCCGATGCTTCACTTCAGGTTTACTGTATCCCTCTGACCTTCTTATTGACGATGAAACACAGAAATTGCATCGGAATTAAATACAAAAGGCACAATGCCGACTTAAGTACAAGAAGACTGTATCTTCTTACTGTCTATGTTTTGAACCATTCCTGTGACACTAGTTATAGATTCCGATGCTTCATTCCAGGTTTACTGTATCCCTAGGACCTTCCTATTGACGATGAATCACAGAGATCGCATCGGAATTAAATACAAAAGGCACAATGCCGACTTAAGGACAAGAAGACTGACTCTTCTTACTGACTATGATTGAACCATTCCTGTGACACTAGTTATAGATTCCGATGCTTGACTTCAGGTTTACTGTATCCCTCTGACCTTCTTATTGACGATGAAACACAGAAATTGCACCGGAATTAAATGCAAAAGGCACAATACCGACTTAAGTACAAGATGACTGACTTTTCTTACTGTCTATACTTTGAACCATTCCATTGACACTAGTTATAGATTCCGATGCTTCACTCCAGGTTTACTGTATCCCTTGGACCTTCTTATTGCCGATGAAACACTGAAATTGCATCGGAATTAAATAAAAAAAGCAAATTGCCGAAATAAGTTCAAGAAGACTGACTCTTCCTATTGTCTATGTTTTGAACCATTCCTGTGACACTGCTTATAGATTCCGATGCTTCACTTCAGGTTTACTGTATCCCTCTGACCTTATTGACGATGAAACACAGAAATTGCATCGGAATTAAATACAAAAGACACAATAACGACTTAAGTACAAGAAGACTAACTCTTCTTACTTTCTATGTTTTGAACCATTCCTGCGACACTAGTTATAGATTACGATGCTTCACTCCTGGTTTAATATATCCCTTGGACCTTCTTATTGACGATGAAACACAGAAATTGCATCGGAATTAAATACAAAAGGCACAATGCCGACTTAAGGACAAGAAGACTGACTCTTCTTACTAACTATGTTTTGAACCATTCCTGTGACACTAGTTATAGATTTCGATGCGTCACTTCAGGTTTGCTGTATCCCTCTGACCGTCTTATTGACGATAAAACTCAGAAATTGCACCGAAATTAAATACAAAAGTCACAATGCCGACTTAAGTACAAGAAGACTGACTCTTCTTACTGTCTATGTTTTGAACCATTCCATTGACACTAGTTATAGATTCCGATGCTTCACTCCAAGTTTACTGTATCCCTTGGACCTTCTTATTGACGATGAAACACAGAAATTGCATCGGAAATAATTAGAAAAGGCACAATGCCGACTTAAGTACAAGAAGACTGATTCTTCTTACTGAGTATGTTTTGAACCATTCCTGTGCCACTAGTTATAGATTCCGATGCTTCACTTCAGATTTACTTTATCCCTTGGACCTTCGTATTGACTATGAAACACAGAAATTGCATCGGAATTAAATACAAAAGGCACAATGCCGGCTTAACTAGATGAAGACCGTCTCATCTTACTGTCTGTGTCTTGAACCAGTCTCTGTGACACTAGTTATAGATTCCGATGCTACACTCCAGGTTTACTGTATCCCTTGGACCTTCTTATTGACGATGAAACACAGAAATTGCATCGGAATTAAATACAAAATGCACAATGCCGACTTAAGTACAAAAAGACGGACTCTTCTTACTGACTATATTTTGAACCATTCCTGTAACACTAGTTATAGATTCCGATGCTTCACTTCAGGTTTACTGTATCCCTCTGACATTCTTATTGACGATGAAACACAGAAATTGCATCGGAATTAAATAGAAAAGGCACAATGCCGATTTAAGTATAAGAAGACTGACTCTTCTTACTGTCTAAGTTTTGAACCATTCCTGCGACACTAGTTATAGATTCCGAAGCTTCACTTCAGGTTTACTGTATCCCTCAGACCTTCTTATTGACGATGAAACACAGAAATTGCATCGGAATTAAATACAAAAGGCCCAATGCCGACTTAAGTACAAGAAGACTGTTTCTCTCCTTACTGACTATGTTTTGAACCATTACTGTGACACTAGTTATGGAATCCGATGCTTCACTTCAGGTTTACTGTATCTCTCTGACCTTCTTATTGACGATAAAACACAGAAATTGCATCGGAATTAAATAGAAAAAGCACAATGCCGACTTAAGTACAAGACGACTGACTCTTCTTACTGTCTATGTTTTGAACCATTCTTGTGACACTAGTTATAGATTCCGATGCTTGACTTCAGTTTTACTGTATCCCTTGGACCTTCTTATTGACGATGAAACACAGAAATTGCAACGGAATTAAATACAAAAGGTACAATTCCGACTTAAGTAGAAGAGACTGACTCTTCTTACTACTATGTTGTGAACCATTCCTGTGACACTAGTTATAGATTCCGATGCTTCACTTCAGGTTTACTTTATCCCTCTGACCTTCTTATTGACGATGAAACACAGAAATTGCATCGGAATTACATAGAAAAGGCACAATGCCGACTTAAGTACAAGAAGACTGACTCTTCTTACTGACTATGTTTTGAACCATTCCTGTGACACTAGTTATAGATTCCGATGGTTCACTTCAGGTTTACTGTATCCCTTGGACCTTCTTATTGGCGATGCAACACAGAAATTGCATTGGAATTAAATACAAAAGGCACAATGCCGACATAAGTACAAGAAGACTGACTCTTCTTACTGTCTATGTTTTGAACCATTCCTGTGACACTAGTTATAGATTCCGAAGCTTCACTTCGGGTTTACTGTATCCCTTCGGTCCTTCTTATTGACGATGAAACACAGAAATTGCGTTGGAATTAAATACAAAATTCACAATGCCGACATAAGTACAAAAAATCTGACTCTTCTTACTGTCTATGTTTTGAACCATTCCTGTGACACTAGTTATAGATTCCGATGCTACACTCCAGGTTTACTGTATCCCCTGGACCTTCTTATTGACGATGAAACACAGAAATTGCATCGGAAGTAAATACAAAAGGCACAATACCGACTTAAGGACAACAAGACTGACTCTTCGTACTGACTATGTTTAGAACCATTCCTGTGATACTAGTTATAGATTTCGATGCTTCACTTCAGGTTTACTGTATCCCTGTGTCCTTATAGACGATGAAACACAGAAATTGCGTCGGAATTAAATACAAAAGGCTCAATGCCGACTTAAGTACAAGACGACTGTATCTTCTTACTGTCTATGTTAAGAACCATTCCTGTGACACTAGTTATAGATTCCGATGCTTCACTCCAGGTTTGCTGTATCCCGTGGACCTTCTTATTGACGATGAAAGACAGAAATTGCATCGGAATGAAATACAAAAGCCACATTGCCGACTTAAGTTCAAGAAGACTGACACTTCTCACAGACTATGTTTTGAACCATTCCTGTGACACTAGTTATGGATTCCGATGCTTCACTTCAGGTTTACTGTATCCCTTGGACCTTCGTATTGACGATGAAACACAGAAATTGCATCTGAATCAAATACAAAAGGCACAATGCCGACTTAAGTACAAGAAGACTGACACTTCTCACTGACTATGTATTGAACCATTCCTGTGACACTCGTTATAGATTCCGATGCTTCACTTCAGGTTTACTGTATCCCTTGGACCATCTTATTGACGATGAAACCCAGAAATTGCATCGGAATTAAATACAAAAGGCACAATGCCGACTTAAGTACAAGAGACTGACTCCTCTTACTGACTATGTTTGAACCATTCCTGTGACACTAGTTATAGATTCCGATGCTTCACTCCAGGGTTACTGTATCCCTTGGACCTTCTTATTGACGATGAAACAGAGAAATTGCATCGGAATTAAATACAAAAGGCACAATGCCGACTTAAGTACATGAAGTCCGACACTTCTTACTGACTATGTTTTGAACCATTCCTGCGACACTAGTTACAGATTCCGATGCTTCACTTCTGGTTTACTGTATACCTTGGAACTTCTTGTTGACGATGAAACACAGAAATTGCATCGGAATTAAATACAAAATGCACAATGCCGACTTAAGGACAACAGACTGACTCTTCTTACTGACTATGCTTTGAGCCATTCCTGTGACACTAGTTATAGATTCCGATGCATCACTTCAGGTCTACTGTATCCCTTGGACGTTCTTATTAACGATGAAACACAGAAATTGCATCGGAATTAAATACAAAAGGCACAATGCCGACTTAAGTACAAGAAGACTGACTCTTCCTACGGTCTAAGTTTTGAATCATTCCTGTGACACTAGTTATAGATTCCGATGTTTGCCTTAAATTTTACTGTATCCCTTGGACCTTCTTATTGACGATGAAACACTGAAATTGCATCGGAATTAATTACAAAAGGCACAATGCCGACTTAAGTACAAGAGACTGACTCTTCTTACTGACTATGTTTTGAACAATTCCTGTGACACTAGTTATAGATTCCGATGCTTCACTTCAGGTTTACTGTCTCCCGTGGACCTTCGTATTGACGATAAAACACAGAAATTGCATCGGAATTAAATACAAAAGGAACAATGCCGACTTAAGTACATGAAGACCGACACTTCTTACTAACTATGTTTTAAACCAATCCTGTGACACTAGTTATAGATTCCGATGCTTCACTTCAGATTTACTGTATCCCTTGGACCTTCTTATTGACGATGAAACACAGAAATTGCATCGGAATTAAATACAAAAGGCACAATGCCGACTTAAGTACAAGAAGACTGACTCTTCTTACTGTCTATGCTTTGAACCAATCCTGTGACTTTAGTTATAGATTCCGATGCTTCACTTCAGGTTTACTGCATCCCTTGGACCTTCTTATTGACGACGAAACACAGGAATTGCATCGGAATTAAATACAAGAGGCACAATGCCGACTTAAGTACAAAAAGACTGACTCATCTTACGGACTATGTTTTGAACCATTCCTGTGAGACTAGTTACATATTTCGATGCTTCACTTTAGGTTTACTGTATCCCTCTGACAATCTTGATGACGATGAAACACAGATATTGCATCGGAATTAAATACAAAAGGCACAATGATTACTTAAGTACAAGAAGACTGACTCTTCTTACTGACTATGTTTTGAACCATTCCTGTGACACTAGTTATAGATACCGATGCTTCACTTCAGGTTTACTGTGCCCTCTGACCTTCTTATTGACGATGAAACACTGAAATTGCATCGGAATTAAATAGAAACGGCACAATGCCGACTTAAGTACAAGAAGACTCACTCTTCTTACTGACTATGTTTTGAACCATTCCTGTGACACTAGTTATAGATTCCGATGCTTCACTTCAGGTTTACTGTATCCCTTGGACCATCTTATTGACGATGAAACCCAGAAATTGCATCGGAATTAAATACAAAAGGCACAATGCCGACTTAAGTACAAGAGACTGACTCTTCTTACTGACTATGTTTTGAACCATTCCTGTGACACTAGTTACAGATTCCGATGCTTCACTTCAGGTTTACGGTATCCCTAGGACCTTCTTATTGACTGTGAAACACAGAAATTGCATCGGAATTAAATACAAAAGGCACAATGCCGACTTAAGTACATGAAGACCGACACTTCTTACTGACTATGTCTTGAACCATTCATGTGACACTAGTTATAGATTCCGATGCTTCACTTCTGGTTTACTGTATCCGTTGGATCTTCTTATTGACGATGAAGCACAGAAATTGCATCGGATTAAATACAAAAGGCACAATGCCGACTTAAGGACAAGAGACTGACTCTTCTTACTGACTATGTTTTGAACCATTCCTGTGACACTAGTTATAGATTCCGATGCTTCACTTCAGGTTTACTGTATCCCTTGGACGTCCTTATTGACGATGAAACACAGAAATTGCATCGGAATTAAATACAAAATGCACAATGGCGACTTAAGTACAAGAGGCTGACTTTTCATAATGACTATGTTTTGAACCATTCCTGTGACACTAGTTATAGATGCCGATGCTTCACTTCAAGTTTACTGTATCCCTTGGACATTCTTATTGACGATGAAACACAGAAATTGCATCAGAATTAAATACAAAAGGCACAATGCCGACTTAGGATCAAGAAGACTGACTCTTCTTACTGTCTATGTTTTGAACCATTCCATTGACACTAGTTATAGATTCCGATGCGTCACTCCACGTTTACTGATCCCTTGGACCTTCTAATTGACGATGAAACACTGAAATAGCATCGGAATTAAATAGAAAAGGCACAGTGCCGACTTAAGTACAAGAAGACTGACTCTACTTACTGACTATGTTTTGAAACATTCCTGTGACACTAATTATAGATTCCGATGCTTCACCTAAGGTTTACCGTTTCCGTTGGACCTTCTTATTGACAATGAAACACAGAAATTGCATCGGAATTAAATACAAAAGGCACAATGCCGACTTAAGTACATCAAGACTGACTCTTCTTACTATCTATGATTTGAACCATTCCTGTGACACTAGTTATAGATTCCGATGCTTCACTTCAGGTTTACTGTATCCCTTCGGTCCCTCTTATTGACGATGAAACACAGAAATTGCATCGGAATTAAATACAAAAGGCACAATGTCGACTAAAGGACAAGAATACTGACTCTTCTTACTAACTATGTTTTGAACCATTCCTGAGACACTAGTTATAGATTCCGATGCTTCACTTCAGGTTTACTGTATCCCTTGGACCCTCTTATTGACGATGAACCACAGAAATTGCGTCCGAATTAAATACAAAAGGCATAAGCCCGACTTAAGGACAAGAAGACTGTCTCTTCTTACTGACTAAGTTATGAACAATTCCTATGACACTAGTTATAGATTCCGATGTTTCACTTCAGGTTTACTGTATCCCTCTGACCTTCTTATTGACGATGAAACACTGAAATTGCACCGGAATTAAATACAAAAGGCACAACGCCGACTTAGGTACAAGAGGACTGACTCTTCCTACTGTCTATGTTTTGAACCTTTTCATTGACACTAACTATAGATTCCGATGCTTCACCCCACGTTTACTGTATCCCTTGGACCTTCTTATTGACGATGAAACAGTGAAATTACGTCGGAATTAAATAGAAAAGGCACAGTGCCGACTTAAGTACATGAAGACTGACACTTCTTACCAACTATGTTTTGAACCATTCATGTGACACTAGTTATACATTCCCATGCTGCATGTCAGGTTTACTGTATCCCTTGAACCCTCTTATTGACGATGAAACACAGAAATTGCATCCGAATTAAATACAAAAGGCATAAGGCCGACTTAAGGACAAGAAGACTGTCTCTTCTTACTGACTATGTTATGAACAATTCCTATGACACTAGTTATAGATTCCGATGTTTCACTTCAGGTTTACTGTATCCCTCTGATCTTCTTATTGACGATGAAACACAGAAATTGCACTGGAATTAAATACAAAAGGCACAATGCCGACTTAAGTACAAGAGACTGACACTTCTTACTGACTATGTTTTGAACCATTCCTGTGACACTAGTTATAGATTCCGATGCTTCACTTCAGGTTTACTGTTTCCCTCTAACGTTATTATTGACGATGAAACACAGAAATTGCATCGGAATTAAATAGAAACGGCACAATTCCGACTTAAGTACAAGAAGACTGACTCTTCTTACTGACTATGTATTGAACCATTCCTGTGACACTACGTATAGATTCCGATGCTTCACTTCAGGTTTACTGTATCCTTCTGACCTTCTTATTGACGATAAAACACAGAAATTGCATCGAAATTAAATAGAGAAGGCACAATGCCGACTTAAGTACAAGAAAACTGACTCTTCTTACTGGCTATGTTTTGAACCATTCCTGTGACACTAGTTATAGATTCCGATGCTTCACTTCAGGTTTACTGTATCCCTCGGACCTTCTTATTGACGATGAAACACAGAAATTGAATCGGAATTAAATACAAAAGGCACAATGCCGACTTAATTACAAGAAGACTGACTCTTCTTACTGACTATGTTTTGAACCATTCCTGTGACACTAGCTATAGATTGCGATGCTTCACTTCAGGTTTACTTTATCCCTTGGCCCTTCTTATTGACGATGAAACACAGAAATTGCATCGGAATTAAATCCAAAAGGCACAATGCCGACTTAAGTACTGTCTATGATTTGAACCATTCCTGTGACACTAGTTATAGATTCCGAAGCTTCATTCCAGGTTTACTGTATCCCTTGGACCTTCTTATTGACGATGAAACACAGAGATCGCATCGGAATTAAATACAAAAGGCACAATGCCGACTTAAGGACAAGAAGTCTGACTCTTCTTACTGACTATGTTCGAACCATTCCTGTGACACTAGTTATAGATTCCGATGCTTCACTTCAGGTTTACTGTATCCCTCTGACCTTCTTATTGACGATGAAACACAGAAATTGCACCGGAATTAAATACAAAAGGCACAATACCGACTTAAGTACAAGATGACTGACTTTTGTTACTGTCTATACTTTGAACCATTCCATTGACACTAGTTATAGATTCCGATGCTTCACTCCAGGTTTACTGTATCCCTTGGACCTTCTTATTGCCGATGAAACACTGAAATTGCATCGGAATTAAATACAAAATGCAAATTGCCGAAATAAGTTCAAGAAGACTGACTCTTCCTATTGTCTATGTTTTGAACCATTCCTGTGACACTACTTATAGATTCCGATGCTTCACTTCAGGTTTACTGTATCCCTCTGACCTTATTGACGATGAAACACAGAAATTGCATCGGAATTAAATACAAAAGACACAATAACGACTTAAGTACAAGAAGACTAACTCTTCTTACTTTCTATGTTTTGAACCATTCCTGCGACACTAGTTATAGATTACGATGCTTCACTCCTGGTTTAATATATCCCTTGGACCTTCTTATTGACGATGAAACACAGAAATTGCATCGGAATTAAATACAAAAGGCACAATGCCGACTTAAGGACAAGAAGACTGACTCTTCTTACTGACTATGTTTTGAACCATTCCTGTGACACTAGTTATAGATTCCGATGCGTCACTTGAGGTTTGCTGTAACCCTCTGACCGTCTTATTGACGATAAAACTCAGAAATTGCACCGAAATTAAATACAAAAGGCACAATGCCGACTTAAGTACAAGAAGACTGACTCTTCTTACTGTCTATGTTTTGAACCATTCCATTGACACTAGTTATAGATTCCGATGCTTCACTCCAGGTTTACTGTATCCCTTGGACCTTCTTATTGACGATGAAACACAGAAACTGCATCGGAAATAAATAGAAGAGGCACAATGCCGGCTTAAGTACAAGAAGACTGATTCTTCTTACTGACTATGTTTTGAACCATTCCTGTGACACTAGTTATAGATTCCGATGCTTCACTTCAGATTTACTTTATCCCTTGGACCTTCGTATTGACTATGAAACACAGAAATTGCATCGGAATTAAATACAAAAGGCACAATGCCGGCTTAACTACATGAAGACCGTCTCATCTTACTGTCTGTGTCTTGAACCAGTCTCTGTGACACTAGTTATAGATTCCGATGCTACACTCCAGGTTTACTGTATCCCTTGGACCTTCTTATTGACGATGAAACACAGAAATTGCATCGGAATTAAATACAAAATGCACAATGCCGACGTAAGTACAAAAAGACTGACTCTTCTTACTGACTATGTTTTGAACCATTCCTGTAACACTAGTTATAGATTCCGATGCTTCACTTCAGGTTTACTGTATCCCTCTGACATTCTTATTGACGATGAAACACAGAAATTGCATCGGAATTAAATAGAAAAGGCACAATGCCGACTTAAGTATAAGAAGACTGACTCCTCTTACTGTCTAAGTTTGAACCATTCCTGCGACACTAGTTATAGATTCCGAAGCTTCACTTCAGGTTTACTGTATCCCTCAGACCTTCTTATTGACGATGAAACACAGAAATTGCATCGGAATTAAATACAAAAGGCCCAATGCCGACTTAAGTACAAGAAGACTGTTTCTCTTCTTACTGACTATGTTTTGAACCATTACTGTGTCACTAGTTATGGATTCCGATGCTTCACTTCAGGTTTACTGTATCTCTCTGACCTTCTTATTGACGATAAAACACAGAAATTGCATCGGAGTTAAATAGAAAATACACAATGCCGACTTAAATACAAGACGACTGACTCTTCTTACTGTCTATGTTTTGAACCATTCTTGTGACACTAGTTATAGATTCCGATGCCTGACTTCAGTTTTACTGTATCCCTTGGACCTTCTTATTGACGATGAAACACAGAAATTGCATCGGAATTAAATACAAAAGGCACAATTCCGACTTAAGTAGAAGAGACTGACTCTTCTTACTACTATGTTGTGAACCATTCCTGTGACACTAGTTATAGATTCCGATGCTTCACTTCAGGTTTACTTTATCCCTCTGACCTTCTTATTGACGATGAAACACAGAAATTGCATCGGAATTACATAGAAAAGGCACAATGCCGACTTAAGTACAAGAAGACTGACTCTTCTTACTGACTATGTTTTGAACATTCCTGTGACACTAGTTATAGATTCCGATGGTTCACTTCAGGTTTACTGTATCCCTTGGACCTTCTTATTGGCGATGCAACACAGAAATTGCATCGGAATTAAATACAAAAGGCACAATGCCGACATAAGTACAAGAAGACTGACTCTTCTTACTGTCTATGTTTTGAACCATTCCTGTGGCACTAGTTATAGATTCCGAAGCTTCACTTCGGGTTTACTGTATCCCTTCAGTCCTTCTTATTGACGATGAAACACAGAAATTTAATGGGAATTAAATACAAAAGGCACAATGCCGACTTAAGTACAAGAAGACTGACTCTTCCTACTGTCTATGTTTTGAACCATTCCTGTGATACTAGTTATTGATTCCGATACTTCACTTCAGGATTAATGTATCCCTTGGACATCCATGTTGACGATGAATCACAGAAATTGTATCGGAATGAAATACAATAGGCACAATGCCGACTTAAGTACATGAAGACCGACTCTTCTTACTGACTATGTTTTGAACCATTCCTGTGACACTAGGTATAGATTCCGATGCTTCACTTCAGGTTTACCTTATCCCTTCGACCTTTTTATTGACGATGCAACACTGAAATTGCATCGGAATTAAATACAAAAATCACAATGCCGACTTAAGTACATGAAGACTGACTCTTCTTACTGTCTTTGTTTTGAACCAATCCTGTGACACTAGTTATAGATTCCGATGATTCACTTCAGGTTTACTGTATCCCTTCGGTCCTTCTTATTGACGATGAAACACAGAAATTGCGTCGGAATTAAATACAAAATTCACAATGCCGACATAAGTACAAAAAATCTGACTCTTCTTACTGTCTATGTTTTGAACCATTCCTGTGACACTAGTTATAGATTCCGATGCTACACTCAAGGTTTACTGTATCCCCTGGACCTTCTTATTGACGATGAAACACAGAAATTGCATCGGAAGTAAATACAAAAGGCACAATACCGACTTAAGGACAACAAGACTGACTCTTCGTACTGACTATGTTTAGAACCATTCCTGTGATACTAGTTATAGATTCCGATGCTTCACTTCAGGTTTACTGTATCCCTGTGTCCTTATAGACGATGAAACACAGAAATTGCGTCGGAATTAAATACAAAAGGCCCAATGCCGACTTAAGTACAAGACGACTGTATCTTCTTACTGTCTATGTTAAGAACCATTCCTGTGACACTAGTCATAGATTCCGATGCTTCACTTCAGGTTTACTGTATCCCTTGGACCATCTTATTGACGATGAAACACAGAAATTGCATCGGAATTGAATACAAAAGGCATAAGGCCGAATTAAGGACATGAAGACTGTCTCTTCTTACTGACTATGTTTTGAACAATTCCTGTGACATTAGTGATAGATTCCGATGTTTCACTTCAGGTTTACTGTATCCCTCAGACCTTCTTATTGAGGATGAAACACAGAAATTGCACCTGAATTAAATACAAAAGGCACAATGCCGACTTAAGTACAAAAAGACTGACACTTCTTACTGTCTATGTTTTGAACCTATCCATTGATACTAGTTATAGATTCCGATGCTTCACTCCACGTTTACTGATCCCTTGGACCTTCTTATTGACGATGAAACACTGAAATTGCATCGGAATTAAATAGAAAAGGCACAGTGCCGACTTAAGTACATGAAGACTGATTCTACTTACTGACTGTGTTTTGAACCATTCCTGTGACACTAGTTATAGATTCCGATGGTCCACCTCAGGTTTACCGTATCCATTGGACCTTCTTATTGACGATGAAACACAGAAATTGCATCGGAATTAAATACAAAAGGCACAATGCCGACTTAAGTACATGAAGACTGACTCTTCTTACTGTCTATGTTGTGAACCATTCCTGTGACACTAGTTATAGATTACGATGCTTCACTTAAGGTTTACTGTATCCCTTGAACCTTCTTATTGACGATGAAACACAGAAATTGCATCGGAATTAAATACAAAAGCCACAATGCCGACTTAAGTACAAGAAGACTGACCCTTCTTACTGACTATGTTTTGAACCAATCCTGTGACACTAGTTATAGATTCCGATCCTTCACTTCTGGTTTACTGTATCCCTCTGACCGTCTTATTGACGATGAAATACAGAAATTGCATCGGAATTAAATAGAAAGGGTACAATGCCGACATAAGTACAAGAAGACTGACTCTTCTTACTGTCTATACTTTGAACCAACCCTGTGAAACTAGTTATAGATTCCGATGCTTCACTCTTGGTTTACTGTATCCCTTGGACCCTCTCATTGACGATGAAACACAGAAATTGCATCGGAATTAAATACAAAAGGCATAATGCCGATTTAAGGACAAGAAGACTGTCTCTTCTTACTGACTATGTTTTGAACAATTCCTGTGACACTAGTTATAGATTCCGATGTTTCACTTCAGGTTTACTGTATCCCTTGGACCTTCTTATTGACGATGAAATAGTGAAAACGCATCGGAATTAAATAGAAAAGGCACAGTGCCGACTTTAGGACAAGAAGAGTGTCTCTTCTTACTGACTATGTTTTGAACAATTCCTGTGACACTAGTTATAGATTCCGATGTTTCACTCCAGGTTTACTGTATCCCTTCAATCCTTCTTATTGACGATGAAACACAGAAATTCCATCGGAATTAAATACAAAAGGCACAATGTCGACTAAAAGACAAGAAGACTGACTCTTCTTACCAACTATGTTTTGAACCATTCTTGTGACACTAGTTATAGATTCCGATGCTGCATGTCATGTTTACTGTATCCCTTGAACCTTCTTATTGACGATGAAACACAGAAATTGCATCGGAATTAAATACAAAAGGCACAATGCCGACTTAGGTACAAGAAGACTGACTCTTCTTACTGTCTATGTTTTGAACCACTCCTGTGACACTAGTTATAGATTCCGATGCTACAATCCAGGTTTACTGTATCCCTTGGACCTTCTTATTGACGATGGAACACAGAAATTGCATCGGAAGTAAATACAAAAGGCATAATGCCGACTTAAAGACAACAAGACTGACTCTTCTTACTGACTATGTTTTGAACCATTCCTGTGACACTAGTTATAGATTCCGATGCTTCACTTCAGGTTTACTGTATCCCTCTTACCTTCTTATTGACGATGAAACACAGAAATTGCATCGGAATTAAATACAAAGGGCCCAATGCCGACTTAAGTACAAGAAGACTGTATTTTCTTTCAGTCTATGTTTTGAACCATTCCTGTGACACTAGTTATACATTCCGATTCTTCACTTCAGGTTTACTGTATCCCTCTGACCTTCTTATTGACGATGAAACACAGAAATTGCATCGGAATAAAATAGAAAGGGCACAATGGCGACTTAAGTACAAGAAGACTGTATCTTCTTACTGTCTATGTGTTGAACCATTCCTGTGACACTAGTTATAGATTCCGATGCTTCGCTACAGGTTTACTGTATCCCTTGGACCTTCTTATTCACGATGAAACACAGAAATTGCATAGGAATTAGATACAAATGGCACAATGCCGACTTAAGGACAAGAAGACTGACTCTTCTTACTGACTATGTTTTGAACCATCTCTGTGACACTAGTTACAGATTCCGATGCTTCACTTCAGGTTTACTGTATCCCTCTGACCTTCTTATTGACGATGAAAAACAGAAATTGCACCGGAATTAAATACAAAAGGCACAATGCCGACTTAAGTACAAGAAGACTGACTCTTCTTACTGTCTATGTTTTGAGCCATTCCTGTGACACTAGTTATTGATTCCGATGCTTGCCTTCAGGTTTACTGGATCCCTAGGACCTTCTTATTGACGATGGAACACAGAAATTGCATCGGAATTTAATACAAAAGGCACAATTCCGACTGAAGTGTAAGAAGACTGACTCTTCTTCCTGTCTATGTTTGAACCATTCCTGTGACACTAGTTATACATTCCGATGTTTCACTCCAGGTTTACTGTATCCCTTGGACCTTCTTATTGACGATGAAACAAAGAATTTGCATCGGAATTAAATACAAAAGGCACAATGCCGACTTAAGGACAAAAAGACTGACTCTTCTTACTGACTATGTTGGAACTATTCCTGTGACACTAGTTATAGATTCGATGCTTCACTTCAGGTGTACTGTATCCCTGTGACCTTCTTATTGACGATGAAACACAGAAATTGCACCGGAATTAAATACAAAAGGCACGATGCCGACTTAAGTACATGAAGACAGACTCTTCTTGCTGACTATGTTTTGAGCCATTCCTGTGACACTAGTTATAGATTCCGATGCTTCACTTCAGGTTTACTGTATCCCTTCGACCTTCTTATTGACGATGAAACACAGAAATTGCATCGGAATTAAATACAAAACGCACAATACCGACTTAAGTACAAGAAGACTGTATCTTCTTACTGTCTATGTGTTGAATCATTCCTGTGACAGTAGTTATAGATTCCGATGCTTCACTCCAGGTTTACTGTATCCCTTGGACCTTCTTATTCACGATGAAACACAGAAATTGCATAGGAATTAAATACAAATGGCACAATGCCGACTTAAGGACAAGATGACTGACTCTTCTTACTGACTATGTTTTGAACCATTTCTGTGACACTAGTTACAGATTCCGATGCTTCACTTCAGGTTTTCTGTATTCATCTGACCTTCTTATTGACGAGGAAAAACAGAAATTGCACCGGAATTAAATACAAAAGGCACAATGCCGACTTATGTACAAGAAGACTGACTCTTCTTACTGTCTATGTTTTGAACCATTCCATTGACACTAGTTATAGATTCCGATGTTTCACCCCAGGTTTACTGCATCCCTTAGATCTTCTTATTGGCGATGAAACACTGAAATTGCATCGGAATTAAGTAGATTGGCAAAATGCTGACTTAAGTACAAGGACACTGACTCTTCTTACTGAGTATGTTTTCAACCACTCCTATGACACTAGATATAGATTCCGATGCTTCACTTCAGGTTTACTGTATCCCTTGAATCTTCTTATTGACGATGAAACACAGAAATTGCATCGGAAATAAATACAAAAGGCACAATGCCGACTTCAGTACATGAAGGCATACTCCTCTTACTGACTATGTTTTGAACCATTCCTGTGACACTAGTTATAGATTCCGATGCTTCACTTCAGGTTTACTGTATCCCTTGGACCTTCATATTGACGATGAAACACAGAAATTGCATCGGAATTAAATACAAAAGGCACATGGCCGACTTAAGAACAAGAAGACTGACTCTTCTTACTGACTATGTTTTGAACTATTCCTGTGACACTAGTTATAGATTCCGATGCTTCACTTCAGGTTTACTGTATCCCTTGGACCGTCTTATTGACGTTGAAACACAGAAGTTGCAACGGAATTAAATACAAAAGGCACAATGCCGACTTAAGTACATGAAGACTAACTCTTCTTACTGACTATGATTTGAACCATTCCTGCGACACTAGTTATAGATACCGATGTTTCACTTCAGGTTTACTGTATCCCTCGAATCTTCTTATTGACGATGAAACACAGAAATTGCATCGGAATTAAATACAAAAGGCACAATGCCGACTTAAGTACATGAAGACCGACTCTTCTTACTGACCATGTTTTGAACCATTTCTGTGACACTAGTTATAGATTCCGAAGCTACACTCCAGGTTTACTGTATCCCTTGGACCTTCTTATTGACGATGAGATTGCATCGGAATTAAATACGAAAGGCACAATGCCGACTTAACGACAAGAAGGCTGACTCTTCTTACTGACTATGTTTTTGAACCATTCCTGTGACACTAGTTATAGATTCCGAAGCTTCACTTCAGGTTTACTGTATCCCTCTGACCTTCTTATTGACGATGAAACACAGAAATTGCACCGGAATTAAATACAAAAGGCATAATGTCGACTTAAGTACAAGAAGACTGACTCTTCTTACTGTCTATGTTTTGAACCATTCCATTGACACTAGTTATAGATTCCTATGCATCCCTTGAGGTTTGCTTTATCCCTCTGACCTTCTTATTGACGATGAAACACTGAAATTGCATCGGAATTAAATACAAAAAGCAAAAAGCCAACCTAAGTACAAGAAGACTGACTCTTCCTACTATCTATGTTTTGAACCATCCCTGTGACACTAGTTATTGATTCCGATGCTTGCCTTCAGGTTTACTGTATCCCTAGGACCTTCTTATTGACGAAGAAACACAGAAATTGCATCGGAATTTAATACAAAAGGCACAATGCCGACTCAAGTACAAGAAGACTGACTCTTCTTCCTGTCTATGTTTTGAACCATTCCTGTGACACTGGTTATAGATTCCGTTGCTTCACTCCACGTTTTCTGTATCCCTTGGACCTTCTTATTGACGATGAAACACAGAAATTGCATTGGAATTAAATACAAAAGGCACAATGCCGATTTACGGACAAGAAGACTGACTCTTCTTAGTGACTATGTTTGAACCATTCCTGTGACACTAGTTATAGATTCCGATGCTTCACTTCAGGTTTACTGTATCCCTTCGACATTCTTATTGAGGATGAAACACAGATATTGCACCGGAATTAAATACAAAAGGCACAATGCCGGCTTCAGTACATGAAGACTTACTCCTCTTACTGACTATGTTTTGAACCATTCCATTGACACTAGTTATAGATTCCAATGCTTCACCCCAGGTTTACTGCATCCCTTGGAACTTCTTATTGGCGATGAAACACTGAAATTGCATCGGAATTAAATAGATTAGGCAAAATGCCGACTTAAGTACAAGGACACTCACTCTTCTTACTGGGTATGTTTTCAACAACTCCTGTGACACTAGATATAGATTCCGATGCTTCACTTCAGATTTACTGTATCCCTTGGCCCTTCTTATTGACGATGAAACTCAGAAATTGCATCGGAAATAAATACAAAAGGCACAATGCCGACTTCAGTACATGAAGACTGACTCCTCTTACTGACTATGTTTTGAACCATTCCTGTGACACTAGTTATAGATTCCGATGCTTCACTTCAGGTTTACTGTATCCCTTGGACCTTCGTATTGACGATGAAACACTGAAATTGCTTCGGAATTAAATACAAAAGGCACAATGCCGACTTAAGTGCTGTCTATGTTTTGAACCATTCCTGTGACACTAGTTAAAGATTACGATGCTTCTCTCCAGGTTTACTGTATCAATTGGACCTTCTTATTGACGATGAAACACAGAAATTGCATCGGAATTAAATACAAAATTCACAATGCGACTTAAGTACAAGAAGACTGACTCTTCTTACTGTCTATGTTTTGAACCATTCAATTGACATTAGTTATAGATTCCGATGCTTCACTCCAGGTTTATTGTATCTCTTGGACGTTCTTATTGACGATGAAACCCTGAAATTGCATCGGAATTAAATAGAAAAGGCACAATGTCGACTTAAGGCGAAGAAGACTGACTCTTCTTACTGACTATGTTTTGAACCATTCCTGTGAAACTAGTTATAGATTCCGATGCTTCACTTCAGGTTTACTGTATCCCTTGGACCTTCTTATTGACGATGAAACACAGATATTGCATCGGTATTAAATCCAAAAGGCACAATGCCGACTTAGGTACATGAAGACTGACTCTTCTTACTGACTATGTTTGAACCATTCCTGTGACACTAGTTATAGATTCCAATGCTTCACTTCAGGTTTACTGTATGCCTTTGACCTTCTTATTGACGATGAAACACAGAAATTGCACCGGAATTAAATACAAAATTCATAATGCCGCATTAAGTACAAGAAGACTGACTCTTCTTACTGTCTATGTTTTGAACCATTCCATTGACACTAGTTATAGATTCCGATGCTTCACTTCAGGTTCACTGTATCATTTGGACCTTCTTGTTGACGATGAAACACAGAAACTACATCGGAATTAAGTACAAAAGGCACAATGCCGACTTAAGTACATGAAGACTGACTCTTCTTACTGTCTATGTTTTGTACCATTCCATTGACACTAGTTATAGATTCCGATGCTTCACTCCAGGTTTACTGTATCCCTTGGACCTTCTTATTGACGATGAAACACTGAAATTGCATCGGAATTAAATAGAAAAGGCACAATGCATACTTAAGTACAAGAAGACTGACTATTCTTACTGACTATGTTTGAACCATTCCTGTGACACTAGTTATAGATTCCGATGCTTCACTTCAGGTTTACTGTATCCCTTGGACCTTCTTATTGACGATGGAACACAGAAATTGCATCGGTATTAATTACAAAAGGCACAATACCGACTTTAGTAAATGAAGACTGACTCTTCTTACAGACTATGTTATGAACCATTCCTGTGACACTAGTTATAGATTCCGATGCTACACTCGAGGTTTACTGTATCCTTAGGGACTTCTTATTGACGATGAAACACAGAAATTGCATCGGAAATAAATACAAAAGGCACAATGCCGACTTAAGGACAAGAAGACTGACTCTTCTTTCTGACTATGTTTTGAACCATTCCTGTGACACTAGCTATAGATTCCGATGCTTCACTTCAGGTTTACTGTATCGCTCTGACCTTCTTACTGACGATGAAACACAGAAATTGCATCGGAATTAAATACAAAAGGCACAATGCCGACTTAAGTACAATGAGACTGTATCTTCTTACTGTCTATGTTTTGAACCATTCCTGTGACACTAGTTATTGATTCCGATGCTTCACTCTAGGTTTACTGTATCCTTAGGACCTTCTTATTGATGATGAAACACAGAAATTGCATAGGCAATAAATACAAAAGGCACAATGCCGACTTAAGGACCAGAAGACTGACTCTTCTTACTGTCTATGATTTGAACCATTCCTGTGACACTAGTTAAGGATTCCGATGTTTCACTTCAGGTTTACTGTATCCCTTGGACCTTCTTATTGACGATGAAACACAGAAATTGCATCGGAATTACATACAAAAGGCACAACGCCGACTTAAGTACAAGAAGCCTGAATCTTCCTACTGTCTATGTTTTGAACCATTCCTGTGACACTAGTTATAGATTCCGATGATTCACTTCAGGTTTACTGTATCCCTTGGACCTTCTTATTGACGATGAAACACAGAAATTGCATCGGAATTTAATACAAAAGGCACAATGCCGACTTAAGTACTGTCTATGTTTTGCACCATTCCTGTGACACTAGTTATGTATTCCGATGCTTCACTCCAGGTTTACTGTATCCCCTGGACCTTCTTATTGACTATGAAACACAGAAATTGCACCGGAATTAAATACAAAAGGCACAATGCCGACTTAAGTACAAGAAGTCTGCCTCTTCTTACTGTCTATGGTTTGAACCATTCTATTGTCACTAGTTATAGATTCCGATGCTTGACTTCAGGTTTACTGTAATCCTCTGACCTTCTTATTGACGATGAAACACAGAAATTGCATCGGAATTAAATAGAAAAGGCACAATGCCGACTTAAGTACAAGAAGACTGACTCCCTTACTGTCTATGTTTTGACCATTCCATTGTCACTAGTTATAGATTCCGATGCTTCACTCCAGGTTTACTGAATCCCTTGGACGTTCTTATTGACGATGAAACACTGAAGTTGAGTCGGAGTTAAATAGAAAAGGCACAATGCCGACTTACATACAAGAAGACTGACTCTTCTTACTGACTATGTTTTGAACCATTCCTGTGACACTAGTTATAGATTCCGATGCCTCACTTCAGGTTTACTGTATCCCTTGAACCTTCTTATTGACGATGAAACACAGAAATTGCATCGGAATTAAATACAAAAGGCACAATGCCGACTTAAGTTCATGAAGACTGACTCTTCTTACTGACTATGTTTTTAACCATTTCTTTGACACTACTTATGGATTCCGATGCTACACTCCAGGTTTACTGTATCCCTTGGACCTTCTTATTGACGATGAAACACAGAAATTGCATCGGAATTAAATACGAAAGGCACAATGCCGACTTAAGGACAAGAAGACTGACTCTTCTTACTGACTATGTTTTGAACCATTCCTGTGACACTAGTTATAGATTCTGATCCTTCACTTCAGGTTTACTGTATCCCTCTGACCTTCTTATCGACGATGAAACACAGAAATTGCATCGGAATTAAATACAAAAGGCACAATGCCGACTTCAGTACAAGAAGACTGACTCTTCTTACTGACTAAGTTTAACCATTTCTGTGACACTAGTTATAGATTCCGATGCTTCATTTCAGGGTTACTGTATCCCTCTGACCTTCTTATTGACGATGAAACACTGAAATTGCATCGGAATTAAATAGATTAGGCAAAATGCCGACTTAAGTACAAGAAGACTGACTCTTCTTACTGAGTATGTTTTGAACCATTCCTGTGACACTAATTATAGATTCCGATGCTTCACTTCATGTTTACTGTATCCCTCGGACCTTCTTATTGACGATGAAACACAGAAATTGCATCGGAATTAAATACAAAAGGTACAATGCCGACTTCAGTACATGAAGACTGACTCTTCTTACTGACTATGTTTTGAACCAATCCTGTGACACTAGTTATAGATTCCGATGCTTCACTTCAGGTTTACTGTATCCCTTGACCTTCTTATTGACGATCAAACACAGAAATTGCTTCGGAATTAAATACCAAAGGCACAATGCCAACTTACGTGCTGTATATGTTTTGAACCATTCCTGTGACACTAGTTAAAGATTCCGATGCTTCACTCCAGGTTTACTGTATCCCTTGGACCTTCTTAATGACGATGACACACAGAAATAGCATCGGAATTAAATACAAAACGCACAACGCCGACTTAAGGATAATAAGACTGACTCTTCTTACTGACTAGGTTTTGAACCATTCCTATGACACTAGTTATAGATTCCAATGCTTCACTTCAGGTTTACTGTATACCTTTGACCTTCCTATTGACGATGATACACAGAAATTGCTCCGGAATTAAATACAATAGGCACAATGCCGACTTAAATACAAGAAGACTGCCTCTTCTTACTGTCTATGTTTTGAACCATTCCATTGACACTAGTTATAGATTCCGATGCTTCACTTTAGGTTTACCGAATCATTTGGACCCTCTTATTGACGATGAAACACAGAAACTACATCGGAATTAAATACAAAAGGCACAATGCCGACTTAAGTACAAAAAGACTGACTCTTCTTACTGTCTATGTTTTGAACCATTCCATTGACACTAGTTATAGATTCCGATGCTTCACTCCAGGGTTTACAATATCCCTTGGACCTTCTTATTGACGATGAAACACTGAAATTGCATCGGAATTATATAGAAATGGCACAATGCCGACTTAAGAACAAGAAGACTGTCTCTTCTTACTGACTATGTTTTGAACCATTCCTGTAACTCTAGTTATAGATTCTGATGCTTCACTTCAGGTTTACTGTATCCCTTGGACCTTCTTACTGACGTTGAAACACAGAAAATGCATCGGTATTAATTACAAAAGGCACAATACCGACTTAAGTACACGAAGACTGACTCTTCTTACTGACTATGTTTTGAACCATTCCTGTGACACTTGTTATAGATTCCGATGCTACACTCCAGGTTTACTGTATCCCTAGGACCTTCTTATTGACGATGAAACACAGAAATTGCATCGGAAATAAATACAAAAGACACAATGCCGACTTATGGACAAGAAGACTGTATCTTCTTACTGTCTATGATTTGAACCATTCCTGTGACACTAGTTACTGATTCCGATGCTTCACTCTAGTTTTACTGTATCCCTTGGACCTTCTAATTGACGATGAAACACAGAAATAACATCGGAATTAAATACAAAGGGCACAACGCCGACTTATGGACAAGAAGACTGACTTTCCTTACTGACTATGTTTTGAACCATTTCTGTGACACTAGTTATAGATTCCGACTCAGCATGTCAGGCTTACTGTATCCCTTTGACCTTCTTATTGACGATGAAACACAGAAATTGCACCGGAATTAAATACAAAAGGCTCAATGCCGACTTAAGTACAAGAAGACTGACTCATCTTACTGTCTACGTTTGAACCATTCCATTGACACTAGTTATAGATACCGATGCTTCACTTCAGGTTTACTGTATCATTTGGACCTTCTTATTGACGTTGAAACACAGAAACTACACCTAAATTAAGTACAAAAGGCACAATGCCGACTTAAGTACAAAAAGATTGACTCTTGTTACTAACTATGTTTTGAAACATTCTTGTGACACTAGTTATAGATTCCGATGCTTCACTTCAGGTTTACTGTATCCCTCTGACCTTCTTAATAACGATGAAACACAGTAATTTCATCCGAATTAAATAAAAAAGGCACAATGCCGACTTAAGTTCAAGAAGACTGACTCTTCTTTTTGTCTATGTTTTGAACCATTGCTGTGACACTAGTTATAGATTCCAATGTTTGACTTCAGGTTTACTGTATCCCTAGGACCTTCTTATTGACGATGAAACACAGAAATTGCATCGGAACTTAATACAAAAGGCACAATGCCGACTCAAGTACAAGAAGACTGACTCTTCTTCCTGTCTATGCTTTGAACCATTCCTGTGACACTAGTTATAGATTCCGATGCTTCACTTCTGGTTTACTGTTTTCCTCTGACTTTCTTATTGACGATGAAGCAAAGAAATTGCATCGGAATTTAATACAAAAGGCACAATCCCGACTTAAGGACAAGAAGACTGTCTCTTCTTTCTGACTATGTTTTGAACTATTCCTGTGACACTAGTTATAGATTCCGATGCTTCACTTCTAGTTTACTGTATCCCTTGGACCCTCTTATTGACGATGAAACACAGAAATTGCATCGGAATTAAATACAAAAGGCACAACACCGACTTTAGGACAAGGAGACTGACTTTTCTTACTGACTATGTTTTGAACCATTCCTGTGACACTAGTTATAGATTCCGATGCTTCACTTCAGGTTTACTGTATCCCTTTGACATTATTGACGATAAAACACAGAAATTGCACAGGAATTAAATACAAAAGGAACAATGCCGACTTAAGTACATGAAGACTGACTCTTCTTACTGTCTATGCTTTGAACCATTCCATTGACACTAGTTATAAATTCCGATGCTTCACTTCAGGTTTACTGTATCATTTGGACCTTCATATTGACGATGAAACACAGAAACTACATCGGAATTAAATACAAAAGGAAAAATGCTGACTTAAGTACAAAAAGATTGACTCTTGTTACTGACTATGTTTTGAACCATTCCTGTGACACTAGTTATAGATTCCGATGCTTCACTTCAGGTTTACTGTATCCCTTTGACCTTCTTATTGACGATGAAACACAAAAATTGCATCGGAATTAAAAAGAAAATGCACAATGCCGACTTAAGTACAAGAAGACTGACTCTTCTTATTGTCTATGCTTTCAACCATTCCTGTGACACTAGTTATAGATTCCGATGCTTGACTTCAGGTTTACTGTATCCCTAGCACCTTCTTATTGACGATGAAACACAGAAATTCCACGGAATTTAATACAAAAGGCACAATGCCGACTCAAGTACAAGAAGACTGACTCTTCTTCCTGTCTATGATTTGAACCATTCCTGTGACACTAGTTATAGATTCCGATGCTTCACTTCAGGTTTAAAGTATCCCTCTGACCTTCTTATTGACGATGAAACACAGAAATTGCACCGGAATTAAATACAAAAGGCACAACGCTGACTTAAGTACATGAAGCCTGTATCTTCTTCCTGTCTATGTTTTGAACCATTCCTGTGACACTAGTTATAGATTCCGATGCTTCACTTCAGGTTTACTGTATACCTTTGACCTTCTTATTGACGTTGAAACACAGAAATTGCATCGGAATTAAATACAAATGGCACAATGCCGCCTTAAGTACAAGAAGACTGACCCTTCTTACTGTCTATGTTTTGAACCATTCCTGTGACACTAGTTGTCGATTCCGATGCTTCACTTCAGGTTTACTGTATCCCTTGGACATTCTTATAGACGATGAAACACAGAAATTGCATCGGAATTAAATACCAAACGCACAATGCCGACTTAAGTACAACAAGACTGTATCATCTCACAGTCTATGTTTTGAACCATTCCTGTGACACTAGTTATAGATTCCGATGCTTCACTCAAGGTTTACTGTATCCCTTGGACCTTCTTATTGACGATGAAACACAGAATTTTCATCGGAAATTAATACAAAAGGCACAATGCCGACTTAAGGACAAGAAAACCGTCTCTTCTTACTGACTATGTTTTTAACCATTCCTGTGACACTAGTTATAGATTCCGATGCTTCACTTCAGGTTTACTGTATCCCTTGGACCTTCTTATTGACGATGAAACACAGAAATTGCACCGGAATTAAATACAAAAGGCACGACGCTGACTTAAGTACATGAAGACCGACTCTTATCACTGACTATGTTTTGAACCATTCCTGTGACACTAGTTATAGATTCCGAAGCTTCACTTCTGATTTACTGTCTCCCTTGGACCTTCTTATTGACGATGAAACACAGAAATTGCATCGGAATCAAATACAAAAGGCACAATGCCGACTTAAGTACAAGAAGACTGTATCTTCTTCCTGTCTATGTTTTGAACCATTCCTGTGACACTAGTTATAGATTCCGATGCTTCACTTCAGGTTTACTGTATTCCTTTGACCTTCTTATTGACGTTGAAACACAGAAATTGCATCGGAATTAAATACAAAAGGCACAATGCCGACTTAAGTACATGAAGACAGACTCTTCTTACTGAATATGTTTTGAACCATTCCTGTGACACTAGTTATAGATTCCGCTGCTTCACTTCAGGTTTACTGTATCCCTTGGATCTTCTTATTGACGATGAAACACAGAAATTGCATCGGAATTAAATACAAAAGGCACAATGCCGACTTAAGTACAACAAGACTGTATCTTCTTACTGTCTATGTTTTGAACCATTCCTGTGACACTAGTTATAGATTCCGATGCTTCACTCCAGGTTTACTGTATCCCTTGGACCTTCTTATTGACGATGAAACACAGAAATTGCATCGGAATTAAATACAAAAGGCACAATGCCGACATAAGGACAAGACGACTGACTCTTCCTACTGACTATGTTTTGAACCATTCCTGTGACACTAGTTATAGATTCCGATGCTTCACTTCAGGTTTACTGAATCCCTTGGACCTTCTTATTGACGATGAAACACAGAAATTCCATCGGAATTAAATACAAGAGGCACAATGGTGACTTAAGTACAATAACATTGTATCTTCTTACTGTCTATGATTTGAACCATTCCTGTGACACTACTTATAGATTCCGATGCTTCACTCCAGGTTTACTGTATCCCTTGGACCTTCTTATTGACGATGAAACACAGAAATTGCATCGGAAATAAATAAAAAAGGCACAATGCCGACTTAAGAACAAGAAGACTGACTCTTCTTACTGACTATGTTTGGAACCATTCCTGTGACACTAGTTATAGATTAAGATGCT
Organism: Schistocerca serialis cubense; assembly: GCF_023864345.2. Taxonomy (NCBI): domain Eukaryota; kingdom Metazoa; phylum Arthropoda; class Insecta; order Orthoptera; family Acrididae; genus Schistocerca; species Schistocerca serialis. The sequence continues at coordinate 19,285,468 of NC_064647.1, read as the reverse complement.
TCACTTCAGGTTTACTGTATCCCTTGGACGTTCTTATTGACGATGAAACCACGATATTGCATCGGAATTAAATACAAAAGGCACAATGCCGCCTTAGGTACTGTCTATGTTTTGAACCATTCCTGTGACACTAGTTATAGATTTCGATGCTTCACTTCAGGTTTACTGTATCCCTCTGAAGTTCTTATTGGCGATGAAACACAGAAATTGCACCAGAATTAAATACAAAAGACCCAATGACGACTTAGATACAAGAAGACTGAATCTTTTTACTGTCTATGTTTTGAACCATTCCAATGACACTAGTTATAGATTCCAATGCTTCACTCCAGGTTTACTGCATCCGTTGGACCTTCTTATAGACGATGAAACACTGAAATTGCATCAGAATTAAATAGATTAGGCAAAATGCCGACTTAAGTACAAGAAAACTGACTCTTCTTGCTGACTATGTTTTGAACCATTCCTGTGACACTAGTTATAGATTGCGATGCTTCACTTCATGTTTACTGTATCGCGTGGACCTTCTTATTGACGATGAAACACAGAAAATGAATCGGAATTAAATACAAAAGGCACAATGTTACTTAAGTACATGAAGACTGACTCTCCTTATTGACCATGTTTTGAACCATTCCTGTGACACTAGTTACAGATTCCGATGCTTCACTTCAGGATTACTGTATCCCTTGGACCTTCTCATTGACGACGAAACACAGAAATTGCATCGGAATTAAATACAAAAGGCACAATGCCGACTTAAGGACAAGCAGAGCGACTCTTGTTACTGACTATGTTTTGAACCACTCCTCTGACACTAGTTATAGATTCCGGTGCTTCACTTAAGGTTTACTGTATCCCTTGGACATTCTTATTGACGATGAAACACAGCAATTGCTTCAAAATTAAATACAAAAGGCACAATGCCGACTTAAGTAGTGTCTATGTTATGAACCATTCCTGTGACACTAGTTATAGATTCCGAATCTTCACCCCAGGTTTACTGTATCCCTTGGACCTTCTTATTGACGATGAAACACAGAAATTGCGTCGGAATTAAATACAAAAGGCACAAGGCCGACATAAGGACAAGAAGACTGACTCTTCTTACTGACTATGTTTTGAACCATTAGTGTGACACTAGTTATAGATTCCGATGCCTCACATCAGGTTTATTGTATCCCTCTGACCTTCTTATTGACGATGAAACGCAGAAATTTGCCCGGAATTTAATACAAAAGGCACAATGCCGGCTTAAGTACAAGAAGTCTGACTCTTCATACTGTCTATGATTTGAACCATTCCATTGACACTAGTTATAGATTCCGATGCTTCACTCTAGGTTTACTGTATCCCTTGGACCTTCTTATTGACGATGAAACTCTGAAATTGCATCGGAATGAAATAGAAGAGGCACAATGCCGACTTAAGTACAAGAAGACTCACTCTTCTTACTGACTATGTTTTGAACCATTCCTGTGACACTAGTTATAGACTCGGATGCTTCACTTCAGGTTTACTGAATCGCTCTGACCTTCTTATTGACGATGAAACACAGAAATTGCAACGGAATTAATTAGAAAAGGCACAATGCGGACTTAAGTAAAAGAAGACTGACTCTTCTTACTGTCTATGTTTTGAACCATTCCTGTGACACTAGTTATAGATTCCGATGCTTCACTTCAGGTTTACTGTATCCGTTGGACATTCATATTGACGATGAAACACAGAAATTGCTTCGGAATTAAATACAGAAATTGCTTCGGAATTAAATACAAAATGCACATTGCCGACTTAAGTCATGAAGACTGACTCTTCTTACTGACTATGTTTTGATCCATTCCTGTGACACTAGTTATAGATTCCGATGCTACATTCCAGGTTTACTGTATCTCTTGGACCTTCTTATTGACGATGAAACACAGAAATAGCATCAGAATTAAATACGAAAGGCACAACGCCGGCCTAAGGACAAGAAGACTGACTCCTCTTACTGACTGTGTTTTGAACCATTCCTGTGACACTAGTTTTTGATTCCGATGCTTCACTCCAGGTTTACCGTATCCCTTGAGCCTTCTTATTGACGATGAAACACAGAAATTGCATCGGAATGAAATACAAAAGGCACAAGCCGACTTAAGGACAAGAAGACTGAATCTTCTTACTGACTATGTTTTGAACCGTTTCTCTGACACTAGTTATGGATTCCGATGCTTCACTTCAGGTTTACTGTATCCCTTGGACCTTCTTATTGACGATGAAACACAGAAATTGCATCGGAATTAAATACAAAAGGCACAATGCCGACTTACGTACATGAAGCCCGACTCTTCTTACTGACTATGTTTTCCACCATTCCTGGGATACTAGTTATAGATTCCGATGCTTCACTCAAGGTTTACTGTATCCCTTGGACCTTCTTATTGACGATGAAACACAGAAATTGCATCGGAATGAAATACAAAAGACACAATGCCGAATTAAGGACAAGAAGACTGAATCTTCTTACTGACTATGTTTTGAACCATTCCACTGACACTAGTTATAGATTCCGATGCTTCACTCCAGGTTTACTGCATCCCTTGGACCTTCTTATTGACGATGAAACACTGAAATTGCATCACAATTAAATAGATTAGGCAAAATGCCGACTTAAGTACAAGAAGACTGGCTCTTCTTACTGACGATGTTTTGAACCATTCCAGTTACACTAGTTATAGATTGCGATGCTTCATGTTTACTGTATCCCTTAAACCTTCTTATTGACGATGAATCACAGAAATTGCATCGGATTTATATACAAAAGGCACAATGCCGACTTAAGTACATGAAGACCGACTCTTCTTACCGACTATGTTTTGAACCATTCCTGTGACACTAGTTATAGATTCCGATGCTTCACTCCAGGTTTACTGTATCCCTTGGACCTTCTTATTGACGATGAAACACAGAAATTGCATCGGAATTAAATACAAAAGGCACAATGCCGACTTAAGTACATGAAGACCGACTCTTCTTACTGACTATGTTTTGAACCATTCCTGTGACACTAGTTATAGATTCCGATGCTTCACTTCAGTTTTAGTGTATCCCTTGGACCTTCTTATTGACTATGAAACACAGAAATTGCTTCGGAATTAAATACAAAAGGCACAATGCCGACTTAAGTGCTGTGTATGTTTTGAACCATTCCTGTCACACTAGTTATAGATTCCGACTCAGCATGTCAGGCTTACTGTATCCCTTTGACCTTCTTATTGACGATGAAACACAGAAATTGCACCGGAATTAAATACAAAAGGCTCAATGCCGACTTAAGTACAAGAAGACTGACTCATCTTACTGTCTACGTTTGAACCATTCCATTGACACTAGTTATAGATACCGATGCTTCACTTCAGGTTTACTGTATCATTTGGACCTTCTTATTGACGTTGAAACACAGAAACTACACCTAAATTAAGTACAAAAGGCACAATGCCGACTTAAGTACAAAAAGATTGACTCTTGTTACTAACTATGTTTTGAAACATTCTTGTGACACTAGTTATAGATTCCGATGCTTCACTTCAGGTTTACTGTATCCCTCTGACCTTCTTAATAACGATGAAACACAGTAATTTCATCCGAATTAAATAAAAAAGGCACAATGCCGACTTAAGTTCAAGAAGACTGACTCTTCTTTTTGTCTATGTTTTGAACCATTGCTGTGACACTAGTTATAGATTCCAATGTTTGACTTCAGGTTTACTGTATCCCTAGGACCTTCTTATTGACGATGAAACACAGAAATTGCATCGGAACTTAATACAAAAGGCACAATGCCGACTCAAGTACAAGAAGACTGACTCTTCTTCCTGTCTATGCTTTGAACCATTCCTGTGACACTAGTTATAGATTCCGATGCTTCACTTCTGGTTTACTGTTTTCCTCTGACTTTCTTATTGACGATGAAGCAAAGAAATTGCATCGGAATTTAATACAAAAGGCACAATCCCGACTTAAGGACAAGAAGACTGTCTCTTCTTTCTGACTATGTTTTGAACTATTCCTGTGACACTAGTTATAGATTCCGATGCTTCACTTCTAGTTTACTGTATCCCTTGGACCCTCTTATTGACGATGAAACACAGAAATTGCATCGGAATTAAATACAAAAGGCACAACACCGACTTTAGGACAAGGAGACTGACTTTTCTTACTGACTATGTTTTGAACCATTCCTGTGACACTAGTTATAGATTCCGATGCTTCACTTCAGGTTTACTGTATCCCTTTGACATTATTGACGATAAAACACAGAAATTGCACAGGAATTAAATACAAAAGGAACAATGCCGACTTAAGTACATGAAGACTGACTCTTCTTACTGTCTATGCTTTGAACCATTCCATTGACACTAGTTATAAATTCCGATGCTTCACTTCAGGTTTACTGTATCATTTGGACCTTCATATTGACGATGAAACACAGAAACTACATCGGAATTAAATACAAAAGGAAAAATGCTGACTTAAGTACAAAAAGATTGACTCTTGTTACTGACTATGTTTTGAACCATTCCTGTGACACTAGTTATAGATTCCGATGCTTCACTTCAGGTTTACTGTATCCCTTTGACCTTCTTATTGACGATGAAACACAAAAATTGCATCGGAATTAAAAAGAAAATGCACAATGCCGACTTAAGTACAAGAAGACTGACTCTTCTTATTGTCTATGCTTTCAACCATTCCTGTGACACTAGTTATAGATTCCGATGCTTGACTTCAGGTTTACTGTATCCCTAGCACCTTCTTATTGACGATGAAACACAGAAATTCCACGGAATTTAATACAAAAGGCACAATGCCGACTCAAGTACAAGAAGACTGACTCTTCTTCCTGTCTATGATTTGAACCATTCCTGTGACACTAGTTATAGATTCCGATGCTTCACTTCAGGTTTAAAGTATCCCTCTGACCTTCTTATTGACGATGAAACACAGAAATTGCACCGGAATTAAATACAAAAGGCACAACGCTGACTTAAGTACATGAAGCCTGTATCTTCTTCCTGTCTATGTTTTGAACCATTCCTGTGACACTAGTTATAGATTCCGATGCTTCACTTCAGGTTTACTGTATACCTTTGACCTTCTTATTGACGTTGAAACACAGAAATTGCATCGGAATTAAATACAAATGGCACAATGCCGCCTTAAGTACAAGAAGACTGACCCTTCTTACTGTCTATGTTTTGAACCATTCCTGTGACACTAGTTGTCGATTCCGATGCTTCACTTCAGGTTTACTGTATCCCTTGGACATTCTTATAGACGATGAAACACAGAAATTGCATCGGAATTAAATACCAAACGCACAATGCCGACTTAAGTACAACAAGACTGTATCATCTCACAGTCTATGTTTTGAACCATTCCTGTGACACTAGTTATAGATTCCGATGCTTCACTCAAGGTTTACTGTATCCCTTGGACCTTCTTATTGACGATGAAACACAGAATTTTCATCGGAAATTAATACAAAAGGCACAATGCCGACTTAAGGACAAGAAAACCGTCTCTTCTTACTGACTATGTTTTTAACCATTCCTGTGACACTAGTTATAGATTCCGATGCTTCACTTCAGGTTTACTGTATCCCTTGGACCTTCTTATTGACGATGAAACACAGAAATTGCACCGGAATTAAATACAAAAGGCACGACGCTGACTTAAGTACATGAAGACCGACTCTTATCACTGACTATGTTTTGAACCATTCCTGTGACACTAGTTATAGATTCCGAAGCTTCACTTCTGATTTACTGTCTCCCTTGGACCTTCTTATTGACGATGAAACACAGAAATTGCATCGGAATCAAATACAAAAGGCACAATGCCGACTTAAGTACAAGAAGACTGTATCTTCTTCCTGTCTATGTTTTGAACCATTCCTGTGACACTAGTTATAGATTCCGATGCTTCACTTCAGGTTTACTGTATTCCTTTGACCTTCTTATTGACGTTGAAACACAGAAATTGCATCGGAATTAAATACAAAAGGCACAATGCCGACTTAAGTACATGAAGACAGACTCTTCTTACTGAATATGTTTTGAACCATTCCTGTGACACTAGTTATAGATTCCGCTGCTTCACTTCAGGTTTACTGTATCCCTTGGATCTTCTTATTGACGATGAAACACAGAAATTGCATCGGAATTAAATACAAAAGGCACAATGCCGACTTAAGTACAACAAGACTGTATCTTCTTACTGTCTATGTTTTGAACCATTCCTGTGACACTAGTTATAGATTCCGATGCTTCACTCCAGGTTTACTGTATCCCTTGGACCTTCTTATTGACGATGAAACACAGAAATTGCATCGGAATTAAATACAAAAGGCACAATGCCGACATAAGGACAAGACGACTGACTCTTCCTACTGACTATGTTTTGAACCATTCCTGTGACACTAGTTATAGATTCCGATGCTTCACTTCAGGTTTACTGAATCCCTTGGACCTTCTTATTGACGATGAAACACAGAAATTCCATCGGAATTAAATACAAGAGGCACAATGGTGACTTAAGTACAATAACATTGTATCTTCTTACTGTCTATGATTTGAACCATTCCTGTGACACTACTTATAGATTCCGATGCTTCACTCCAGGTTTACTGTATCCCTTGGACCTTCTTATTGACGATGAAACACAGAAATTGCATCGGAAATAAATAAAAAAGGCACAATGCCGACTTAAGAACAAGAAGACTGACTCTTCTTACTGACTATGTTTGGAACCATTCCTGTGACACTAGTTATAGATTAAGATGCTTCACTTCAGGTTTACTGTATCCCTTGGACGTTCTTATTGACGATGAAACCACGATATTGCATCGGAATTAAATACAAAAGGCACAATGCCGCCTTAGGTACTGTCTATGTTTTGAACCATTCCTGTGACACTAGTTATAGATTTCGATGCTTCACTTCAGGTTTACTGTATCCCTCTGAAGTTCTTATTGGCGATGAAACACAGAAATTGCACCAGAATTAAATACAAAAGACCCAATGACGACTTAGATACAAGAAGACTGAATCTTTTTACTGTCTATGTTTTGAACCATTCCAATGACACTAGTTATAGATTCCAATGCTTCACTCCAGGTTTACTGCATCCGTTGGACCTTCTTATAGACGATGAAACACTGAAATTGCATCAGAATTAAATAGATTAGGCAAAATGCCGACTTAAGTACAAGAAAACTGACTCTTCTTGCTGACTATGTTTTGAACCATTCCTGTGACACTAGTTATAGATTGCGATGCTTCACTTCATGTTTACTGTATCGCGTGGACCTTCTTATTGACGATGAAACACAGAAAATGAATCGGAATTAAATACAAAAGGCACAATGTTACTTAAGTACATGAAGACTGACTCTCCTTATTGACCATGTTTTGAACCATTCCTGTGACACTAGTTACAGATTCCGATGCTTCACTTCAGGATTACTGTATCCCTTGGACCTTCTCATTGACGACGAAACACAGAAATTGCATCGGAATTAAATACAAAAGGCACAATGCCGACTTAAGGACAAGCAGAGCGACTCTTGTTACTGACTATGTTTTGAACCACTCCTCTGACACTAGTTATAGATTCCGGTGCTTCACTTAAGGTTTACTGTATCCCTTGGACATTCTTATTGACGATGAAACACAGCAATTGCTTCAAAATTAAATACAAAAGGCACAATGCCGACTTAAGTAGTGTCTATGTTATGAACCATTCCTGTGACACTAGTTATAGATTCCGAATCTTCACCCCAGGTTTACTGTATCCCTTGGACCTTCTTATTGACGATGAAACACAGAAATTGCGTCGGAATTAAATACAAAAGGCACAAGGCCGACATAAGGACAAGAAGACTGACTCTTCTTACTGACTATGTTTTGAACCATTAGTGTGACACTAGTTATAGATTCCGATGCCTCACATCAGGTTTATTGTATCCCTCTGACCTTCTTATTGACGATGAAACGCAGAAATTTGCCCGGAATTTAATACAAAAGGCACAATGCCGGCTTAAGTACAAGAAGTCTGACTCTTCATACTGTCTATGATTTGAACCATTCCATTGACACTAGTTATAGATTCCGATGCTTCACTCTAGGTTTACTGTATCCCTTGGACCTTCTTATTGACGATGAAACTCTGAAATTGCATCGGAATGAAATAGAAGAGGCACAATGCCGACTTAAGTACAAGAAGACTCACTCTTCTTACTGACTATGTTTTGAACCATTCCTGTGACACTAGTTATAGACTCGGATGCTTCACTTCAGGTTTACTGAATCGCTCTGACCTTCTTATTGACGATGAAACACAGAAATTGCAACGGAATTAATTAGAAAAGGCACAATGCGGACTTAAGTAAAAGAAGACTGACTCTTCTTACTGTCTATGTTTTGAACCATTCCTGTGACACTAGTTATAGATTCCGATGCTTCACTTCAGGTTTACTGTATCCGTTGGACATTCATATTGACGATGAAACACAGAAATTGCTTCGGAATTAAATACAGAAATTGCTTCGGAATTAAATACAAAATGCACATTGCCGACTTAAGTCATGAAGACTGACTCTTCTTACTGACTATGTTTTGATCCATTCCTGTGACACTAGTTATAGATTCCGATGCTACATTCCAGGTTTACTGTATCTCTTGGACCTTCTTATTGACGATGAAACACAGAAATAGCATCAGAATTAAATACGAAAGGCACAACGCCGGCCTAAGGACAAGAAGACTGACTCCTCTTACTGACTGTGTTTTGAACCATTCCTGTGACACTAGTTTTTGATTCCGATGCTTCACTCCAGGTTTACCGTATCCCTTGAGCCTTCTTATTGACGATGAAACACAGAAATTGCATCGGAATGAAATACAAAAGGCACAAGCCGACTTAAGGACAAGAAGACTGAATCTTCTTACTGACTATGTTTTGAACCGTTTCTCTGACACTAGTTATGGATTCCGATGCTTCACTTCAGGTTTACTGTATCCCTTGGACCTTCTTATTGACGATGAAACACAGAAATTGCATCGGAATTAAATACAAAAGGCACAATGCCGACTTACGTACATGAAGCCCGACTCTTCTTACTGACTATGTTTTCCACCATTCCTGGGATACTAGTTATAGATTCCGATGCTTCACTCAAGGTTTACTGTATCCCTTGGACCTTCTTATTGACGATGAAACACAGAAATTGCATCGGAATGAAATACAAAAGACACAATGCCGAATTAAGGACAAGAAGACTGAATCTTCTTACTGACTATGTTTTGAACCATTCCACTGACACTAGTTATAGATTCCGATGCTTCACTCCAGGTTTACTGCATCCCTTGGACCTTCTTATTGACGATGAAACACTGAAATTGCATCACAATTAAATAGATTAGGCAAAATGCCGACTTAAGTACAAGAAGACTGGCTCTTCTTACTGACGATGTTTTGAACCATTCCAGTTACACTAGTTATAGATTGCGATGCTTCATGTTTACTGTATCCCTTAAACCTTCTTATTGACGATGAATCACAGAAATTGCATCGGATTTATATACAAAAGGCACAATGCCGACTTAAGTACATGAAGACCGACTCTTCTTACCGACTATGTTTTGAACCATTCCTGTGACACTAGTTATAGATTCCGATGCTTCACTCCAGGTTTACTGTATCCCTTGGACCTTCTTATTGACGATGAAACACAGAAATTGCATCGGAATTAAATACAAAAGGCACAATGCCGACTTAAGTACATGAAGACCGACTCTTCTTACTGACTATGTTTTGAACCATTCCTGTGACACTAGTTATAGATTCCGATGCTTCACTTCAGTTTTAGTGTATCCCTTGGACCTTCTTATTGACTATGAAACACAGAAATTGCTTCGGAATTAAATACAAAAGGCACAATGCCGACTTAAGTGCTGTGTATGTTTTGAACCATTCCTGTCACACTAGTTATAGATTCCGATGCTTCACTTCAGGTTTACTGTATCCCTTGGTCCTTCTTATTGACAATGAAACACAGAAATTGCTTCGGAATTAAATACAAAAGGCACAATGCCGACTTAAGTACTGTGTATGTTTTGAACCATTCCTGTGACACTAGTTATAGATTCCGATGCTTCACTCAATGTTTACTCTATCCCTTGGACCTTCCTATTGACGATGAAACACAGAAATTGCATCGGAATTAAATACAAAAAGCACAAGGCCGACTTAAGAACAAGAAGACTGAGTCTTCTTACTGACAATGTTTTGAACCATTCCTGTGACACCAGTTATAGATTCCGATGCTTCACTTCAGGTTTATTGTATCCCTCTGACCTTCTTATTGACGATGAGTCACAGAAATTGCACCTCAATTAAATACAAAAGGCACAATGCAGACTTAAGTACAAGAAGACCGACTCTTCTTACAGTCTATGTTTTGAACCATTCCATTGACACTAGTTATAAATTCCTATGCTTCACTCCAGGTTTTTGCATCCCTTGGACCTTCCTATTGACGATGAAACACAGAAATTGCATCGGAATTAAATACAAAAAGCACAAGGCCGACTTAAGAACAAGAAGACTGAGTCTTCTTACTGACAATGTTTTCAACCATTCCTGCGACACTAGTAATAAATTCCGATGCTTCACTTCAGGTTTACTGTATCCCTTGGTCCTTCTTATTGACTATGAAACACAGAAATTGCTTCCGAATTAAATACAAAAGGCACAATGCCGACTTAAGTACTGTGTATGTTTTGAACCATTCCTGTGACACTAGTTATAGATTCCGATGCTTCACTTCAGGTTTACTGTATCCCTTGGTCCTTCTTATTGTCTATGAAACACAGAAATTGCTTCGGAATTAAATACAAAAGGCACAATGCCGACTTAAGTACTGTGTATGTTTTGAACCATTCCTGTGACACTAGTTATAGATTCCGATGCTTCACTCAAGGTTTACTGTATCCCTTGGACCTTCTTATTGACGAAGAAACACTGAAATCGCATCGGAATTAAATAGAAAAGGCACAATGCCGGCTTAAGAACAAGAAGACTGACTCTTCTTACTGTCTATGTTTTGAACCATTCCTGTGACACTAGTTATAGATTCCGATGCTTCACTTCAGGTTTACTGTATCCCTTGGACCTTCTTATTGACTATGAAACACAGAAATTGCTTCGGAATTAAATACAAAAAGCACAACGCCGACTTAAGTACTGTGTATGTTTTGAACCATTCCTGTGACACTAGTTATAGATTCCGATGCTTCACTCCAGGTTTACTGTATACCTTGGACCTTCTTATTGACGATGAAACACAGAAATTGCATCGGAATTAAATACAAAAGGCACAAGGCCGACTTAAGGACAAGAAGACTAACTCTTCTTACTGACAATGTTTTGAACCATTCCTGTGGCACTAGTTATAGATTCCGATGCTTCACTTCAGGTGTATTGTATCCCTCTGTCCTTCTTATTGACGATGAAACACAGAGATTGCACCGGAATTAAATACAAAAGGCACAATGCAGACTTAAGTACAAGAAGACTGACTCTTCTTACTGTCTATGTTTGAACCATTCCATTGACACTAGTTATAGATTCCGATGCTTCACTCCAGGTTTACTGTATCCCTTGGACCTTCTTATTGACGATGAAACACTGAAATTGCATCGGATGTAAATAGAAAAGACACAATGCCGACTTAAGTACAAGAAGACTGACTCTTCTTACTGTCTATGTTTTGAAATATTCCTGTGACACTAATTATAGATTCCGATGCTTGACTTCAGGTTTACTGTATCCCTAGAACCTTCTTATTGACGATGAAACATAGAAATTGCATCGGAATTAAATACAAAAGGCACAATACCGACTTAAGAACATGAAGACTGACTCTTCTTACTGACTATTTTTTGAACACTCCTGTGACACTAGTTATAGATTCCGATGCTTCACTTCAGGTTTCCTGTATCCCTCTGACCTTCTTATTGACGATGAATCACAGAAATTGCACCGTAATTAAATACAAAAGACACAATGCCGACTTAAGTACAAGAAGACTGACTCTTCTTACTGTCTATGGTTTGAACCATTCCATTTACACTAGTTATAGATTCCGATGCTTCACTCCAGGTTTACTGTATACCTTGGACCTTCTTATTGACGATGAAACACAAAAATTGCATCGGAATTAAATAGAATTGGCACAATGCCGACTTAAGTACAAGAAGACTGACTCTTCTTACTGACTATGTTTTGAACCATTCCTGTGACACGAGTTATAGATTGCGATGCTTCATGTTTACTGAATCCCTTGGGGCCCTTCTTATTGACGATGAATCACAGAAATTGCATCGGAATTAAATCCAAAAGGCACAATGCCGACATAAGTACATGAAGACCGACTCGTCTTACTGACTATGTTTTGAACCATTCCTATGACACTAGTTATAGATTCCGATGTTTCACTTCAGGTTTACCGTATCCCTTGGACCTTCATATTGACGATAAAAAACACAGAAATTGCATCGGAATTAAATATAAAAGGCACAATGCCGACTTACGTACATGAAGACCGACTCTTCTTACTGACTATGTTTTCAACCATTCCTGTGACACTAGTTATAGATTCCGATGCTTCACTTCAGGTTTACTGTATCCCTTGGTCCTACTTATTGACTATGAATCACAGAAATTGCTTCGGAATTAAATACAAAAGGCACAATGCCGACTTAAGTACTGCGTATGTTTCAAACCATTCCTGTGACACTAGTTATAGATTCCGTTGCTTCTCTTCAGGTTTACTGTATCCATCTGACCTTCTTTTTGACGATGAAACACAGAAATTGCATCGGAATTAAATACAAAAGACACAATACCGACTTAAGTACAAGAAGACGGACTCTTCTTACTGTCTATGTTTTGAACCATTCCTGTGACTCTAGTTATAGATTCCGATGCTTCACTTCAGGTTTACTGTATCCCTCTGACCTTCCTATTGACGATGAAACACACAAATTGCATTGGAATTAAATACAAAAGGCACAATGCCGACTTAAGTACAAGAAGACTATATCTTCTTACTGTCTATGTTTTGAATCATTCCTGTGACACTAGTTATAGATTCCGATGCTTCACTCCAGGTTTACTGTATCCCTTGGACCTTCGTATTGACGATGAAACACTGAAATTGCATCGGAATTAAATACAAAATGCATATTGCCGACATAAGTGCATGAAGACTGACTCTTCTTACTAACTATACTTTGAACCATTCCTGTGACACTAGTTATAGATTCCGATGCTTCACTCCTGGTTTACTGTATCCCTTGGACCTTCTTATTGACGATGAAACACAAAAATTGCATCGGAATTAAATACAAAAGGCACAATGCTGACTTAAGGTCCAGAAGACTGACTCTTCTTACTGACTATGTTTTGAACCATTCCTGTGACACTAGTTATAGATTCCGATGCCTCACTTCAGGTTTACTGTATCCCTCTCACTTTCTTATTGACGATGAAACACAGAAATTGCACCGGAATTAAGTACAAAAGGCACAATGCCGACTTAAGTACAAGAAGACTGACTCTTCTTACTGTCTATGTTTTGAACCATTCCATTGACACTAGTTATAGATTCCGATGCTTCACTCCAGGTTTACTGTATCCCTTGGACCTTCTTATTGACGATGAAACACTGAAATTGCATCGGAATTAAATAGAAAAGGCACAATGACGACTTAAGTACATTCAGACTGACTCTTCTTACTGTCTCTGTTTTGAACCATTCCTGTGACACTAGTTACAGATTCCGATGCTACACTTCAGGTTTACTGTGTCCCTTGGACCTTCTTATTGTCGATGAAACACAGAAATTGCATCGGAATTAAATAGAAAAGGCACAATGCCGACTTAAGTACAAGAAGACTGACTCGTCTTATTGACTATGGTTTGAACCATTCCTGTGACACTAGTTATAGATTTCGATGCTTCACTTCAGGTTTAATGTATCCCTCTGACCTTATTAACGATGAAACACAGAAATTGCATCGGAATTAAATACAAAAGACACAATACCGACTTAAGTACAAGAAGACGGACTCTTCTTACTGTCTATGTTTTGAACCATTCCTGTGACTCTAGTTATAGATTCCGATGCTTCACTTCAGGTTTACTGTATCCCTCTGACCTTCTTATTGACGATGAAACACAGCAATTGCATCGGAATTAAATACAAATTGCACAATGCCGACTTAAGTACAAGAAGACTGACTCTTCTTACTGCCTATGTTTTGAACCATTTCTGTGACACTAGTTATAGATTCCGGTGCTTCATTTCAGGGTCTCTGTATCCCTCTGACCTTCTTGTTGACGATGAAACACAGAAATTGCATCGGAATTTAATGCAAAAGGCACAATGCCGACTCAAGTACAATTAGACTGACTCTTCTTCCTGCCTATGTTTTGAACCATTCCTGTGACACTAGATATAGATTCCGTTGCTTCTCTTCAGGTTTACTGTATCCATCTGACCTTCTTTTTGACGATGAAACACAGAAATTGCACCGGAATTAAATACAAAAGACACAATGCCGACTTAAGTACAAGAAGACTGACTCTTCTTACTGTCTATGTTTTGAACCATTCCATTGACACTAGTTATAGATTCCGATGCTTCACTCCAGGTTTACTGTATCCCTTGGACCTTCTTATTGACGATGAAACACAAAAATTGCATCGGAATTAAATAGAATAGGCACAATGCCGACTGAAGTACAAGAAGACTGACTCTTCTTACTGACTATGCTTTGAACCATTCCTGTGACAGTAGTTATAGATTCCGATGCTTCACTTCAGGTTAACTGTATCCCTTGGACCCTCTTATTGACGATGAAACACAGAAATTGCATCGGAATTAAATACAAAATGCACAATGCCGACATAAGTACATGAAAACTGACTCTTCTTACTGACTATGTTTGAACCATTCCTGTGACACTAGTTATAGATTCCGATGCTTCACTTCAGGTTTACTGTATCCCTTGGAACTTCTTATTGACGATGAAACACAGAAATTGCATTGGAATTAAATACAAAAGGCACAATGCCGACTTAAGTACAAGAAGACTGTATCTTCTTACTGTTTATGTTTTGAACCATTCCTGTGACACTAGTTATAGATTCCGATGCTTCACTCCAGGTAAACTGTATTCCTTGGACCTTCTTGTTGACGATGAAACACTGAATTGCATCGGAATTAAATAGAAAAGGCACAATGCCGACTTAAGTACAAGAAGACTGACTCTTCTTACTGTCTATGTTTTGAACCATTCCTGTGACACTAGTTATAGATTCCGGTGCTTCACTTCAGGTTTACTGTATCCCTCTGACCTTCTTATTGACAATGAAACACAGAAATTGCACCGGAATTAAATACAAAAGACACAATGCCGACTTAAGTACAAGAAGACTGACTCTTCTTACTGTCTATGTTTTGAACCATTCCATTGACACTAGTTATAGATTCCGATGCTTCACTCCAGGTTTACTGTATCCCTTGGACCTTCTTATTGACGATGAAACACAAAAATTGCATCGGAATTAAATAGAATAGGCACAATGCCGACTGAAGTACAAGAAGACTGACTCTTATTACTGACTATGCTTTGAACCATTCCTGTGACAGTAGTTATAGATTCCGATGCTTCACTTCAGGTTAACTGTATCCCTTGGACCCTCTTATTGACGATGAAACGCAGAAATTGCATCGGAATTAAATACAAAATGCACAATGCCGACATAAGTACATGAAAACTGACTCTTCTTACTGACTATGTTTGAACCATTCCTGTGACACTAGTTATAGATTCCGATGTTTCACTTCAGGTTTACTGTATACTTTCGACCTTGTTATTGACGATGAAACACAGAAATTGCATCGGAATTAAATACAAAAGACACAATACCGACTTAAGTACAAGAAGACGGACTCTTCTTACTGTCTATGTTTTGAACCATTCCTGTGACTCTAGTTATAGATTCCGATGCTTCACTTCAGGTTTACTGTATCCCTCTGACCTTCTTATTGACGATGAAACACAGCAATTGCATCGGAATTAAATACAAATTGCACAATGCCGACTTAAGTACAAGAAGACTGACTCTTCTTACTGCCTATGTTTTGAACCATTTCTGTGACACTAGTTATAGATTCCGGTGCTTCATTTCAGGGTCTCTGTATCCCTCTGACCTTCTTGTTGACGATGAAACACAGAAATTGCATCGGAATTTAATGCAAAAGGCACAATGCCGACTCAAGTACAATTAGACTGACTCTTCTTCCTGCCTATGTTTTGAACCATTCCTGTGACACTAGATATAGATTCCGTTGCTTCTCTTCAGGTTTACTGTATCCATCTGACCTTCTTTTTGACGATGAAACACAGAAATTGCACCGGAATTAAATACAAAAGACACAATGCCGACTTAAGTACAAGAAGACTGACTCTTCTTACTGTCTATGTTTTGAACCATTCCATTGACACTAGTTATAGATTCCGATGCTTCACTCCAGGTTTACTGTATCCCTTGGACCTTCTTATTGACGATGAAACACAAAAATTGCATCGGAATTAAATAGAATAGGCACAATGCCGACTGAAGTACAAGAAGACTGACTCTTCTTACTGACTATGCTTTGAACCATTCCTGTGACAGTAGTTATAGATTCCGATGCTTCACTTCAGGTTAACTGTATCCCTTGGACCCTCTTATTGACGATGAAACACAGAAATTGCATCGGAATTAAATACAAAATGCACAATGCCGACATAAGTACATGAAAACTGACTCTTCTTACTGACTATGTTTGAACCATTCCTGTGACACTAGTTATAGATTCCGATGCTTCACTTCAGGTTTACTGTATCCCTTGGAACTTCTTATTGACGATGAAACACAGAAATTGCATTGGAATTAAATACAAAAGGCACAATGCCGACTTAAGTACAAGAAGACTGTATCTTCTTACTGTTTATGTTTTGAACCATTCCTGTGACACTAGTTATAGATTCCGATGCTTCACTCCAGGTAAACTGTATTCCTTGGACCTTCTTGTTGACGATGAAACACTGAATTGCATCGGAATTAAATAGAAAAGGCACAATGCCGACTTAAGTACAAGAAGACTGACTCTTCTTACTGTCTATGTTTTGAACCATTCCTGTGACACTAGTTATAGATTCCGATGCTTCACTTCAGGTTCACTGTATCCCTTGGAACTTCTTATTGACGATGAAACACAGAAATTGCATTGGAATTAAATACAAAAGGCACAATGCCGACTTAAGTACAAGAAGACTGTATCTTCTTACTGTTTATGTTTTGAACCATTCCTGTGACACTAGTTATAGATTCCGATGCTTCACTCCAGGTTTACTGTATCCCTTGGACCTTCCAATTGACGATGAAACACAAAAATTGCATCGGAATTAAATACAAAAGGCACAATGCCGGATTAAGGACAAGAAGACTGACTCTTCTTACTGTCTATGCTTTGAACCATTCCTGTGACACTAGTTATAGATTCCGATGCTTCACTTCAGGTTTACTGTTTTCCTCTGACCTTCTTATTAATGATGAAACACAGAAATTGCACCGGAATTAAATCCAAAAGGCCAATGCCGACTTAAGTACATGAAGACCGACTCTTCTTACTGACTATGATTTGAACCATTCCTCTGACACTAGTTATAGATTCCGATGTTTCACTTCAGGTTTACTGTATACTTTCGACCTTGTTATTGACGATGAAACACAGAAATTGCATCGGAATTAAATACAAAAGGCACAATGCCGACTCAAGTACAAGAAGACTGTATCTACTGACTGTCTATTTTATGAACCATTCCTGTGACACTAGTTATAGATTCCGATGCTTCACTCCAGGTTTACTGTATCTCTTGGACCTTCATATTGACGATGAAACACAGAAATTGCATCGGAATTAAATACAAATGGCACAATGCCGACTTAAGGACCAGAAGACTGACTCTTCTTACTGACTATGCTTTGAACCATTCCTGTGACACTAGTTATAGATTCCGATGCCTCACTTCAGGTTTACTGTATCCCTTGGACCTTCTTATTGACGATGAAACACAGAAATTCCATCGGAATTAAATAGAAAAGGCACAATGCCGACTTAAGTACAAGAAGACCGACTCTTCTTATTGACTATGGTTCGAACCATTCCTGTGACAGTAGTTATAGATTCCGATGCTTCACTTCAGGTTTAATGTATCCCTCTGACCTTATTGACGATGAAACACAGAAATTGCATCGGAATTAAATACAAAAGGCACAATACCGACTTAAGTACAAGAAGACTGACTCTTCTTACTGTCTATGTTTTGAACCATTCCTGTGACACTAGTTATAGATTCCGATGCTTGACTTCAGGTTTACTGTATCATTTGGACCTTCGTATTGACGATGAAAATCAGAAATTACATCGGAAATAAATACAAAAGGCACAATGCTGAATTAAGTACAAAAAGACTGACTCTTCTTACTGACTATGTTTTGAACCCTTCCTGTGACACTAGTTATAGATTCCGATGCTTCACTTCAGGTTTACGGTGTCCCTCAGACCTTCTTATTGACGATGAAACACAGAAATTGCATCGGAATTATATAGAAAAGGCACAATGCCGATTTAAGTACAAGAAGAATGACTCTTCTTACTGTCTATGTTGAGAACCATTCCTGTGGCACTAGTTATAGATTCCGATGCTTCACTTCAGGTTTACTGTATCCCTCTGACCTTCTTATTGACGATGAAACACAGAAATTGCATCGGAATTAAATACAAAATGCACAATGCCGACTTAAGTACAAGAAGACTGACTCTTCTTACTGCCTATGTTTTGAACCATTTCTGTGACACTAGTTATAGATTCCGATGCTTCATTTCAGGGTCTCTCTATCCCTCTGACCTTCTTATTGACGATGATACTCAGAAATTGCACCGGAATTCAATACAAAAGGCACAATGCCGCCTTAAGTACAAGAAGACTGACGCTTCTTACTGTCTATGTTTTGAACCATTCCTGTGACACTAGTTATAGATTCCGATGCTTCACTTCAGGTTTACTGTATCCCTTGGACTTTCTTATTGTCGTTGAAACACAGAAATTGCCTCGGAATTAAATACAAAAGGCACAATGCCGACTTAAGTACAAGAAGACTGACTCTTCCTACAGTCTATGATTTGAACCATTCCTGTGACTCTAGTTATAGATTCTGATGCTTCACACCAGGTTTACTGTATCCCTTGGATCTTCTTGTTGACGATGAAACACTGAAACTGCATCGGAATTAAATAGAAAAGGCACAATGCCGACTTAAGTACAAGAAGACTGACTCTTCTTACTGTCTATGTTTTGAGCCATTCCTGTGACACTAGTTATAGATTCCGATGCTTCACTTCAGGTTTACTGTATCCCTTGGATCTTCTTGTTGACGATGAAACACTGAAACTGCATCGGAATTAAATAGAAAAGGCACAATGCCGACTTAAGTACAAGAAGACTGACTCTTCTTACTGACTATGCTTCGAACCTCTCCTGTGACACTAGTTATAGATTCCGATGCTTCACTTCAGGTTTACTGTATCCCTTGGACCTTCTTATTGACGATGAGACACAGAAATTGCATCGGAATTAAACACAAAAGGCACTATGCCGACTTATGTACAAGAAGACTGACTCTTACCGCTGTCTATGTTTTGAACCATTCCTGTGACACTAGTTATAGTTTCCGATGCTTCACTTCAGGTTTTCTGTAACCCTCTGACCTTATTGACGATAAAACACAGAAATTGCATCGGAATTAAATACAAATGGCACAATACCGACCTAAGTACAAGAAGACTGATTCTTCTTACTGTCTGTGTTTTGAACCATTCCTGTGACACTAGTTATAGATTCCAATGCTTCACTTCAGGTTTACTGTATCATTTGGACCTTCTTATTGACGATGAAACACAGAAATTACATCGGAAATAAATACAAAAGGCACAATGCCGACTTAAGTACAAGAAGACTGACTCTTCATACTGTCTATGCTTTTGAACCAATCCTGTGAAACTAGTTATAGATTCCGATGCGTGACTTCAGGTTTACTGTATCCCTTGGACCTTCTTATTGACGATGAAACACAGAAATTGCATCGGAATTTAATACAAAAGGCAGAATGCCGACTCAAGTACAAGAAGACTGACTCTTCTTACTGTCTATGTTTTGAGCCATTCCTGTGACACTAGTTATTGATTCCGATGCTTCACTTCAGGTTTACTGTATCCCTCTGACCTTTTTATTGACGATGAAACACACAAATTCCATCGGAATTAAATACAAAGTGCACAATGCCGACTTAAGTACAAGAAGACCGACTCTTCTTACTGTCTATGTTTTGAACCATTTCTGTGACACTAGTTATAGATTCCGATGCTTCACTTCAGGGTTACTGTATTCCTCTGACCTTCTTATTGACGATGAAACACAGAAATTGCCTCGGAATTAAATACAAAATGCACAATTCCGACTTAAGTACAAGCAGACCTACTCTTCCTACCGTCTACGTTGGAATCATTCCATTGACACTAGTTATAGATTCCGAAGCTTCACTTCAGGTTTTTTGTTTCCCTTGGAACTTCTTATTGACGATGACACAATGAAATTAAATCGGAATTAAATACAAAATGCACAATTCCGACTTAAGTACAAGAAGACCGACTCTTCCTACCGTCTACGTTTGAACCATTCCATTGACACTAGTTATAGATCCCGAAGCTTCACTTCAGGTTTACTGTTTCCATTGGAACTTCTTATTGACGATGAAACACAGAAATTGCATCGGAATTAAATACAAAAGGCAGAATGCCTACTTAAGTACATGAAGACTGACTCTTCTTACTGACTATGTTTTGAACCATTCCTGTGACACTAGTTATAGATTCTGATGCTTCACTTCAGGTTTACTGTATCCCTTGGACCTTCTTATTGACGATGATACACAGAAATTGCATCGTAATTTAATACAAAAGGCACAATGCCGACTTAAGTACAAGAAGACTGACTCTTCCTACTGTCTATGCTTTGAACCATTCCAGTGACACTAGTTATTGATTCCGATGCTTCACTTCAGGTTTACTGTATCCCTCTGACCTTTTTATTGTCGATGAAACACACAAATTCCATCGGAATTAAATGCAAAGTGCACAATGCCGACTTAAGTACAAGAAGACCGACTCTTCTTACTGTCTATGTTTTGAACCATTTCTGTGACACTAGTTATAGATTCCGATGCTTCACTTCAGGTTTACTGTATCCCTCTGACATTCTTATTGACGATGAAACACAGAAATTGCATCGGAATTAAGTAGAAAAGGCACAATGCCGACTGAAGTGTAAGAAGACTGACTCTTCTTACTGTCTATGTTTAGAACCATTCCTGTGACACTAGTTTTAGATTCCGATGCTTCACTCCAGGTTTACTGTATCCCTTGGACGTTCTTATTGACGATGAAACACAGAAATTTCATCGGAATTAAATAGAAAAGGCACAATGCTGACTTAAGTACAAGAAGACACACTCTTCTCACTGGCTATGTATTGAACCATTCCTGTGACACTAGTTATAGATTCTGATGCTTCACTTCAGGTTTACTGTATCCCTTGGACCTTCTTATTGACGATGATACTCAGAAATTGCATCGTAATTTAATACAAAAGGCACAATGCCGACTTAAGTACAGGAAGACTGACTCTTCCTACTGTCTATGCTTTGAACCATTCCAGTGACACTAGTTATAGATTCCGATGCTTCACTTCAGATTTACTGTATCCCTCTGACCTTCTTATTGACGATGAAACACAGAAATTGCATCGGAATTAAATACAAAATGCACAATGCCGACTTAAGTACAAGAAGACTGACTCTTCTTACTGCCTATGTTTTGAACAGTTTCTGTGACACTAGTTATAGATTCCGGTGCATCATTTCAGGGTCCCTGTATCCCTCTGACCTTCTTGTTGACGATGACACACAGAAATTGACTCGGAATTTAATGCAAAAGGCACAATGCCGACTCAAGTACAATTAGACTGACTCTTCTTCCTGCCTATGTTTTGATCCATTCCTGTGACACTAGTTATAGATTCCGTTGCTTCTCTTCAGGTTTACTGTATCCATCTGACCTTCTTATTGACGATGAAACACAGAAATCGCACCGAAATTAAGTACAAAAGGCACAATACCGACTTAAGAACAAGAAGACTGACTCTTCTTACTGCCTATGTTTTAAACTATTCCATTGACACTAGTTATAGATTCCGATGCTTCACTCCAGGTTTACTGCATCCCTTGGACCTTCTTATTGACGAAGAAACACTGAAATTGCATCGGAATTAAATAGATTAGGCAAAATGCCGACTTAAGTACAAGAAGACTGACACTTCTTACTGACTATGTTTTGAACCATTCCTGTGACACTAGTTATAGATTGCGTTGCTTCACTTCATGTTTACTGTATCCCTTGGACCTTCTTATTGACGATGAAACACAGAAATTGCATCGGAATTAAGTACAAAAGGCACAATGCCGACTTACGTACATGAAGACCGACTCCTCTTAATGACTATGTTCTGAACCATTCCTGTGACACTAGTTATAGATTCCGATGCTTCACTCCAGGTTTACTGTATCCCTTGGACCTTCTTATTGACGATGATACACAGAAATTGCTTCGGAATTAAATACAAAAGGCACAATGCCGACTTAAGTACTGTCTATGTTTTGAACCATTCCTGTGACACTAGTTATAGATTCCGATGCTTCACTCCAGGTATACTGTATCCCTTGGACCATCTTGTTGACGATGAAACACAGAAATTGCATCGGAATTAAATACAAAAGGCACAAGGCCGACTTAAGGACAAGAAGACTGATTCTTCTTACTGACTATGTGTTGAACCATTCCTGTGACACTAGTTATAGATTCCGATGCTACACTTCAGGTTTATTGTATCCCTCTGACCTTCTTATTGACGATGAAACACAGAAATTGCACCGGAATTAAATACAAAAGGCACAATGCCGACACAAGTACAAGAAGACTGACTCATCTTACTGTCTATGATTTGGACCATTCCATTGACACTAGTCATAGATTCCGATGCTTCACTCCAGGTTTACTGTATCCCTTGGACCCTCTTATTGACGTTGAAACACTGAATTGCATCGGAATTAAATAGAAAAGGCACAATGCAGACTTAAGTACAAGAAGACTGACTCTTCTTACTGTCTATGTTTTGAACCATTCCTGTGACACTAGTTATAGATTCCGATGCTTGACTTCAGGTTTACTGTATCCCTAGGACCTTCTTATTGACGATGAAACACAAAAATTGCATCGGAATTAAATAGAATAGGCACAATGCTGACTGAAGTTCAAGAAGAGTGACTCTACTTACTGACTATGCTTTGAACTATTCCTGTGACACTAGTTATAGATTCCGATGCTTCACTTCAGGTTTACTGTATCCCTTGGACCCTCTTATTGACGATGAAACACAGAAATTGCATCGGAATTAAATACAAAATGCACAATGCCGACATAAGTACATGAAGACTGACTCTTCTTACTGACTATGTTTGAACCATTCCTTTGACACTAGTTATAGATTCCGATGCTTCACTTCAGGTTTCCTGTATCCCTTGGAACTTCTTATTGACGATGAAACATAGAAATTGCATCGGAATTATATACAAAATGCACAATACCGACTTAGGTATATGAAGACTGACTCTTCTTACTGTCTATGTTTTGAACCATTCCTGTGACACTAGTTATAGATTCCGATGCTACACTCCAGGTTTACTGTATCCCTTGGACCTTCTTATTGACGATGAAACAAAGAAATTGCATTTTAATTAAATACAAAAGGCACAATGCCGACTTAAGTACAAGAAGACTGTATCTTCTTACTGTCTATGTTTTAAACCGTTCCTGTGACACTAGTTATAGATTCCGATGCTTCACTCCAGGTTTACTGAATCCCTTGGACCTTCTTATTGACAATGAAACACAAAAATTGCATCGGAATTAAATACAAAAGGCACAATGCCGGATTAAGGACGAGAAGACTGACTCTTCTTACTGTCTATGCTTTGAACCATTCCTGTGACACTAGTTATAGATTCCGATGCTTCACTTCAGGTTTACTGTATTCCTCTGACCTTCTTATTGATGATGAAACACAGAAATTTCACAGGAATTAAATCCAAAAGGGCAATGCCGACTTAAGTACATGAAGACCGACTCTTCTTACTGACTATGATTTGAACCATTCCTCTGACACTAGTTATAGATTCCGATGTTTAACTTCAGGTTTACTGTATACTTTGGACCTTGTTATTGACGATGAAACACAGAAATTGCATCGGAATTAAATACAAAAGGCACAATGCCGACTCAAGTATAAGAAGACTGTATCTTCTGACTGTCTATTTTATGAACCATTCCTGTGACACTAGTTATAGATTCCGATGCTTCACTCCAGGTTTACTGTATCTCTTGGACCTTCATATTGACGATGAAACACAGAAATTGCATCGGAGTTAAATACAAAAGGCACAATGCCGACTTAAGGACTAGAAGACTGACTCTTCTGACTGTCTATTTTATGAACCATTCCTGTGACACTAGTTATAGATTCCGATGCTTCACTCCAGGTTTACTGTATCTCTTAGACCTTCATATTGACGATGAAACACAGAAATTCCATCGGAATTAAATAGAAAAGGCACAATGCCGACTTAAGTACAAGAAGACTGACTCTTCTTATTGACTATGGTTTGAACCATTCCTGTGACAGTAGTTATAGATTCCGATGCTTCACTTCAGGTTTAATGTATCCCTCTGACCTTATTGACGATGAAACACAGAAATTGCATCGGAATTAAATACAAAAGGCACAATACCGACTTAAGTACAAGAAGACTGACTCTTCTTACTGTCTATGTTTTGAACCATTCCTGTGACACTAGTTATAGATTCCGATGCTTCACTTCAGGTTTACTGTATCATTTGGACCTTCGTATTGACGATGAAACACAGAAATTACATCGGAAATAAATACAAAAGGCACAATGCTGAATTAAGTACAAAAGACTGACTCTTCTTACTGACTATGTTTTGAACCCTTATTGTGACACTAGTTACAGATTCCGATGCTTCACTTCAGGTTTACTGTATCCCTCAGACCTTCTTATTGACGATGAAACACAGATATTGCATCGGAATTATATAGAAAAGGCACAATGCCGACTTAAGTACAAGAAGAATGACTCTTCTTACTGTCTATGTTGAGAACCATTCCTGTGGCACTAGTTATAGATTCCGATGCTTCACTTCAGGTTTACTGCATCCCTTGGACTTTCTTATTGACGTGGAAACACAGAAATTGCATCGGAATTAAACACAAAAGGCACAATGCCGACTTATGTACAAGAAGACTGACTCTTCCTGCTGTCTATGTTTTGAACCATTCCTGTGACACTAGTTATAGATTCCGATGATTCACTTCAGGTTTACTGTAACCCTCTGACCTTATTGACGATAAAACACAGAAATTGCATCGGAATTAAATACAAATGGCACAATACCGACTTAAGTACAAGAAGACTGATTCTTCTTACTGTCTGTGCTTTGAACCATTCCTGTGACACTAGTTATAGATTCCAATGCTTCACTTCAGGTTTACTGTATCATTTGGACCTTCTTATTGACGATGAAACACAGAAATTACATCGGAAATAAATACAAAAGGCACAATGCCGACTTAAGTACAAGAAGACTGACTCTTCATACTGTCTATGTTTTTAACCAATCCTGTGACACTAGTTATAGATTCCGATGCGTGACTTCAGGTTTACTGTATCCCTTGGACCTTCTTATTGACGATGAAACACAGAAATTGCATCGGAATTTAATACAAAAGGCAGAATGCCGACTCAAGTACAAGAAGACTGACTCTTCTTACTGTCTATGTTTTGAGCCATTCCTGTGACACTAGTTATAGATTCCGATGCTTCACTTCAGGTTTACTGTATCCCTCTGACCTTTTTATTGACGATGAAACACAGAAATTGCATCGGAATTATATAGAAAAGGCACAATGCCGATTTAAGTACAAGAAGAATGACTCTTCTTACTGTCTATGTTGAGAACCATTCCTGTGGCACTAGTTATAGATTCCGATGCTTCACTTCAGGTTTACTGTATCCCTCTGACCTTGTTATTGACGATGAAACACAGAAATTGCATCGGAATTAAATACAAAATGCACAATGCCGACTTAAGTACAAGAAGACTGACTCTTCTTACTGCCTATGTTTTGAACCATTTCTGTGACACTAGTTATAGATTCCGATGCTTCATTTCAGGGTCTCTCTATCCCTCTGACCTTCTTATTGACGATTATACTCAGAAATTGCACCGGAATTCAATACAAAAGGCACAATGCCGACTTAAGTACAAGAAGACTGACGCTTCTTACTGTCTATGTTATGAACCATTCCTGTGACACTAGTTATAGATTCCGATGCTTCACTTCAGGTTTACTGTATCCCTTGGACTTTCTTATTGTCGTTGAAACACAGAAATTGCCTCGGAATTAAATACAAAAGGCACAATGCCGACTTAAGTACAAGAAGACTGACTCTTCCTACAGTCTATGATTTGAACCATTCCTGTGACTCTAGTTATAGATTCTGATGCTTCACACCAGGTTTACTGTATCCCTTGGATCTTCTTGTTGACGATGAAACATTGAAACTGCATCGGAATTAAATA
Organism: Schistocerca serialis cubense; assembly: GCF_023864345.2. Lineage (NCBI taxonomy): Eukaryota > Metazoa > Arthropoda > Insecta > Orthoptera > Acrididae > Schistocerca > Schistocerca serialis. Next base: position 19,258,473 of record NC_064647.1, on the reverse strand, counting down.
GAAAAGGCACAATGCCGACTTAAGTACAAGAAGACTGACTCTTCTTACTGTCTATGTTTTGAGCCATTCCTGTGACACTAGTTATAGATTCCGATGCTTCACTTCAGGTTTACTGTATCCCTTGGATCTTCTTGTTGACGATGAAACACTGAAACTGCATCGGAATTAAATAGAAAAGGCACAATGCCGACTTAAGTACAAGAAGACTGACTCTTCTTACTGACTATGCTTCGAACCTCTCCTGTGACACTAGTTATAGATTCCAATGCTTCACTTCAGGTTTACTGTATCCCTTGGACCTTCTTATTGACGATGAGACACAGAAATTGCATCGGAATTAAACACAAAAGGCACTATGCCGACTTATGTACAAGAAGACTGACTCTTCCCGCTGTCTATGTTTTGAACCATTCCTGTGACACTAGTTATAGATTCCGATGCTTCACTTCAGGTTTTCTGTAACCCTCTGACCCTATCGACGATAAAACACAGAAATTGCATCGGAATTAAATACAAATGGCACAATACCGACCTAAGTACAAGAAGACTGATTCTTCTTACTGTCTGTGTTTTGAACCATTCCTGTGACACTAGTTATAGATTCCAATGCTTCACTTCAGGTTTACTGTATCATTTGGACCTTCTTATTGACGATGAAACACAGAAATTACATCGGAAATAAATACAAAAGGCACAATGCCGACTTAAGTACAAGAAGACTGACTCTTCATACTGTCTATGCTTTTGAACCAATCCTGTGACACTAGTTATAGATTCCGATGCGTGACTTCAGGTTTACTGTATCCCTTGGACCTTCTTATTGACGATGAAACACAGAAATTGCATCGGAATTTAATACAAAAGGCAGAATGCCGACTCAAGTACAAGAAGACTGACTCTTCTTACTGTCTATGTTTTGAGCCATTCCTGTGACACTAGTTATAGATTCCGATGCTTCACTTCAGGATTACTGTATCACTCTGACCTTTTTATTGACGATGAAACACACAAATTCCATCGGAATTAAATACAAAGTGCACAATGCCGACTTAAGTACAAGAAGACCGACTCTTCTTACTGTCTATGTTTTGAACCATTTCTGTGACACTAGTTATAGATTCCGATGCTTCACTTCAGGGTTACTGTATTCCTCTGACCTTCTTATTGACGATGAAACACAGAAATTGCCTCGTAATTAAATACAAAATGCACAATTCCGACTTAAATACAAGCAGACCTACTCTTCCTACCGTCTACGTTGGAATCATTCCATTGACACTAGTTATAGATTCCGAAGCTTCACTTCAGGTTTTCTGTTTCCCTTGGAACTTCTTATTGACGATGACACAATGAAATTAAATCGGAATTAAATACAAAAGGCACAATTCCGACTTAAGTACAAGAAGACCGACTCTTCCAACCGTCTACGTTTGAACCATTCCATTGACACTAGTTATAGATCCCGAAGCTTCACTTCAGGTTTACTGTTTCCCTTGGAACTTCTTATTGACGATGAAACACAGAAATTGCATCGGAATTAAATACAAAAGGCAGAATGCCTACTTAAGTACATGAAGACTGACTCTTCTTACTGACTATGTTTTGAACCATTCCTGTGACACTAGTTATAGATTCTGATGCTTCAGTTCAGGTTTACTGTATCCCTTGGACCTTCTTATTGACGATGATACACAGAAATTGCATCGTAATTTAATACAAAAGGCACAATGCCGACTTAAGTACAAGAAGACTGACTCTTCCTACTGTCCATGCTTTGAACCATTCCAGTGACACTAGTTATTGATTCCGATGCTTCACTTCAGGTTTACTGTATCCCTCTGACCTTTTTATTGACGATGAAACACACAAATTCCATCGGAATTAAATACAAAGTGCACAATGCCGACTTAAGTACAAGAAGACCGACTCTTCTTACTGTCTATGTTTTGAACCATTTCTGTGACACTAGTTATAGATTCCGATGCTTCACTTCAGGTTTACTGTATCCCTCTGACATTCTTATTGACGATGAAACACAGAAATTGCATCGGAATTAAGTAGAAAAGGCACAATGCCGACTGAAGTGTAAGAAGACTGACTCTTCTTACTGTCTATGTTTTGAACCATTCCTGTGACACTAGTTTTAGATTCCGATGCTTCACTCCAGGTTTACTGTATCCCTTGGACGTTCTTATTGACGATGAAACACAGAAATTTCATCGGAATTAAATAGAAAAGGCACAATGCTGACTTAAGTACAAGAAGACACACTCTTCTCACTGGCTATGTATTGAACCATTCCTGTGACACTAGTTATAGATTCTGATGCTTCACTTCAGGTTTACTGTATCCCTTGGACCTTCTTATTGACGATGATACACAGAAATTGCATCGTAATTTAATACAAAAGGCACAATGCCGACTTAAGTACAGGAAGACTGACTCTTCCTACTGTCTATGCTTTGAACCATTCCAGTGACACTAGTTATAGATTCCGATGCTTCACTTCAGATTTACTGTATCCCTCTGACCTTCTTATTGACGATGAAACACAGAAATTGCATCGGAATTAAATACAAAATGCACAATGCCGACTTAAGTACAAGAAGACTGACTCTTCTTACTGCCTATGTTTTGAACAGTTTCTGTGACACTAGTTATAGATTCCGGTGCATCATTTCAGGGTCCCTGTATCCCTCTGAGCTTCTTGTTGACGATGACACACAGAAATTGACTCGGAATTTAATGCAAAAGGCACAATGCCGACTCAAGTACAATTAGACTGACTCTTCTTCCTGCCTATGTTTTGATCCATTCCTGTGACACTAGTTATAGATTCCGTTGCTTCTCTTCAGGTTTACTGTATCCATCTGACCTTCTTATTGACGATGAAACACAGAAATCGCACCGAAATTAAATACAAAAGGCACAATACCGACTTAAGAACAAGAAGACTGACTCTTCTTACTGCCTATGTTTTAAACTATTCCATTGACACTAGTTATAGATTCCGATGCTTCACTCCAGGTTTACTGCATCCCTTGGACCTTCTAATTGACGAAGAAACACTGAAATTGCATCGGAATTAAATAGATTAGGCAAAATGCCGACTTAAGTACAAGAAGACTGACACTTCTTACTGACTATGTTTTGAACCATTCCTGTGACACTAGTTATAGATTGCGTTGCTTCACTTCATGTTTACTGTATCCCTTGGACCTTCTTATTGACGATGAAACACAGAAATTGCATCGGAATTAAGTACAAAAGGCACAATGCCGACTTACGTACATGAAGACCGACTCCTCTTAATGACTATGTTCTGAACCATTGCTGTGACACTAGTTATAGATTCCGATGCTTCACTTCTGGTTTACTGTATCCCTTGGACCTTCTTATTGACGATGAGACACAGAAATTGCATCGGAATTAAATACAAAAGGCACAATGCCGACCTTAGTACATGAAGACCGACTCTTCTTACTGACTATATTTTCAACCATTCCTGTGACACTAGTTATAGATTCCGATGCTTCACTCCAGGTTTACTGTATCCCTTGGACCTTCTTATTGACGATGATACACAGAAATTGCTTCGGAATTAAATACAAAAGGCACAATGCCGACTTAAGTACTGTCTATGTTTTGAACCTTTCCTGTGACACTAGTTATAGATTCCGATGCTTCACTCCAGGTATACTGTATCCCTTGGACCTTCTTGTTGACGATGAAACACAGAAATTGCATCGGAATTAAATACAAAAGGCACAAGGCCGACTTAAGGACAAGAAGACTGATTCTTCTTACTGACTATGTGTTGAACCATTCCTGTGACACTAGTTATAGATTCCGATGCTACACTTCAGGTTTATTGTATCCCTCTGACCTTCTTATTGACGATGAAACACAGAAATTGCACCGGAATTAAATACAAAAGGCACAATGCCGACACAAGTACAAGAAGACTGACTCATCTTACTGTCTATGATTTGGACCATTCCATTGACACTAGTTATAGATTCCGATGCTTCACTCCAGGTTTACTGTATCCCTTGGACCCTCTTATTGACGTTGAAACACTGAATTGCATCGGAATTAAATAGAAAAGGCACAATGCAGACTTAAGTACAAGAAGACTGACTCTTCTTACTGTCTATGTTTTGAACCATTCCTGTGACACTAGTTATAGATTCCGATGCTTGACTTCAGGTTTACTGTATCCCTAGGACCTTCTTATTGACGATGAAACACAAAGATTGCATCGGAATTAAATAGAATAGGCACAATGCTGACTGAAGTTCAAGAAGAGTGACTCTACTTACTGACTATGCTTTGAACTATTCCTGTGACACTAGTTATAGATTCCGATGCTTCACTTCAGGTTTACTGTATCCCTTGGACCCTCTTATTGACGATGAAACACAGAAATTGCATCGGAATTAAATACAAAATGCACAATGCCGACATAAGTACATGAAGACTGACTCTTCTTACCGACTATGTTTGAACCATTCCTTTGACACTAGTTATAGATTCCGATGCTTCACTTCAGGTTTCCTGTATCCCTTGGAACTTCTTATTGACGATGAAACATAGAAATTGCATCGGAATTATATACAAAATGCACAATACCGACTTAGGTATATGAAGACTGACTCTTCTTACTGTCTATGTTTTGAACCATTCCTGTGACACTAGTTATATATTCCGATGCTACACTCCAGGTTTACTGTATCCCTTGGACCTTCTTATTGACGATGAAACAAAGAAATTGCATTTTAATTAAATACAAATGGCACAATGCCGACTTAAGTACAAGAAGACTGTATCTTCTTACTGTCTATGTTTTAAACCGTTCCTGTGACACTAGTTATAGATTCCGATGCTTCACTCCAGGTTTACTGAATCCCTTGGACCTTCTTATTGACAATGAAACACAAAAATTGCATCGGAATTAAATACAAAAGGCACAATGCCGGATTAAGGACGAGAAGACTGACTCTTCTTACTGTCTATGCTTTGAACCATTCCTGTGACACTAGTTATAGATTCCGATGCTTCACTTCAGGTTTACTGTATTCCTCTGACCTTCTTATTGATGATGAAACACAGAAATTTCACCGGAATTAAATCCAAAAGGGCAATGCCGACTTAAGTACATGAAGACCGACTCTTCTTACTGACTATGATTTGAACCATTCCTCTGACACTAGTTAGATTCCGATGTTTAACTTCAGGTTTACTGTATACTTTGGACCTTGTTATTGACGATGAAACACAGAAATTGCATCGGAATTAAATACAAAAGGCACAATGCCGACTCAAGTATAAGAAGACTGTATCTTCTGACTGTCTATTTTATGAACCATTCCTGTGACACTAGTTATAGATTCCGATGCTTCACTCCAGGTTTACTGTATCTATTAGACCTTCATATTGACGATGAAACACAGAAATTCCATCGGAATTAAATAGATAAGGCACAATGCCGACTTAAGTACAAGAAGACTGACTCTTCTTATTGACTATGGTTTGAACCATTCCTGTGACAGTAGTTATAGATTCCGATGCTTCACTTCAGGTTTAATGTATCCCTCTGACCTTATTGACGATGAAACACAGAAATTGCATCGGAATTAAATACAAAAGGCACAATACCGACTTAAGTACAAGAAGACTGACTCTTCTTACTGCCTATGTTTTGAACCATTTCTGTGACACTAGTTATAGATTCCGATGCTTCACTTCAGGTTTACTGTATCCCTCAGACCTTCTTATTGACGATGAAACACAGAAATTACATCGGAAATAAATACAAAAGGCACAATGCCGACTTAAGTACAAGAAGACTGACTCTTCATACTGTCTATGCTTTTGAACCAATCCTGTGACACTAGTTATAGATTCCGATGCGTGACTTCAGGTTTACTGTATCCCTTGGACCTTCTTATTGACGATGAAACACAGAAATTGCATCGGAATTTAATACAAAAGGCAGAATGCCGACTCAAGTACAAGAAGACTGACTCTTCTTACTGTCTATGTTTTGAGCCATTCCCGTGACACTAGTTATAGATTCCGATGCTTCACTTCAGGTTTACTGTATCCCTCTGACCTTTTTATTGACGATGAAACACAGAAATTGCATCGGAATTATATAGAAAAGGCACAATGCCGATTTAAGTACAAGAAGAATGACTCTTCTTACTGTCTATGTTGAGAACCATTCCTGTGGCACTAGTTATAGATTCCGATGCTTCACTTCAGGTTTACTGTATCCCTCTGACCTTCTTGTTGACGATGAAACACAGAAATTGCATCGGAATTAAATACAAAATGCACAATGCCGACTTAAGTACAAGAAGACTGACTCTTCTTACTGCCTATGTTTTGAACCATTTCTGTGACACTAGTTATAGATTCCGATGCTTCATTTCAGGGTCTCTCTATCCCTCTGACCTTCTTATTGACGATGATACTCAGAAATTGCACCGGAATTCAATACAAAAGGCACAATGCCGACTTAAGTACAAGAAGACTGACGCTTCTTACTGTCTATGTTTTGAACCATTCCTGTGACACTAGTTATAGATTCCGATGCTTCACTTCAGGTTTACTGTATCCCTTGGACTTTCTTATTGTCGTTGAAACACAGAAATTGCCTCGGAATTAAATACAAAAGGCACAATGCCGACTTAAGTACAAGAAGACTGACTCTTCCTACAGTCTATGATTTGAACCATTCCTGTGACTCTAGTTATAGATTCTGATGCTTCACACCAGGTTTACTGTATCCCTTAGATCTTCTTGTTGACGATGAAACACTGAAACTGCATCGGAATTAAATAGAAAAGGCACAATGCCGACTTAAGTACAAGAAGACTGACTCTTCTTACTGTCTATGTTTTGAGCCATTCCTGTGACACTAGTTATAGATTCCGATGCTTCACTTCAGGTTTACTGTATCCCTTGGATCTTCTTGTTGACGATGAAACACTGAAACTGCATCGGAATTAAATAGAAAAGGCACAATGCCGACTTAAGTACAAGAAGACTGACTCTTCTTACTGACTATGCTTCGAACCTCTCCTGTGACACTAGTTATAGATTCCAATGCTTCACTTCAGGTTTACTGTATCCCTTGGACCTTCTTATTGACGATGAGACACAGAAATTGCATCGGAATTAAACACAAAAGGCACTATGCCGACTTATGTACAAGAAGACTGACTCTTCCCGCTGTCTATGTTTTGAACCATTCCTGTGACACTAGTTATAGATTCCGATGCTTCACTTCAGGTTTTCTGTAACCCTCTGACCCTATTGACGATAAAACACAGAAATTGCATCGGAATTAAATACAAATGGCACAATACCGACCTAAGTACAAGAAGACTGATTCTTCTTACTGTCTGTGTTTTGAACCATTCCTGTGACACTAGTTATAGATTCCAATGCTTCACTTCAGGTTTACTGTATCATTTGGACCTTCTTATTGACGATGAAACACAGAAATTACATCGGAAATAAATACAAAAGGCACAATGCCGACTTAAGTACAAGAAGACTGACTCTTCATACTGTCTATGCTTTTGAACCAATCCTGTGACACTAGTTATAGATTCCGATGCGTGACTTCAGGTTTACTGTATCCCTTGGACCTTCTTATTGACGATGAAACACAGAAATTGCATCGGAATTTAATACAAAAGGCAGAATGCCGACTCAAGTACAAGAAGACTGACTCTTCTTACTGTCTATGTTTTGAGCCATTCCTGTGACACTAGTTATAGATTCCGATGCTTCACTTCAGGTTTACTGTATCCCTCTGACCTTTTTATTGACGATGAAACACACAAATTCCATCTGAATTAAATACAAAGTGCACAATGCCGACTTAAGTACAAGAAGACCGACTCTTCTTACTGTCTATGTTTTGAACCATTTCTGTGACACTAGTTATAGATTCCGATGCTTCACTTCAGGGTTACTGTATTCCTCTGACCTTCTTATTGACGATGAAACACAGAAATTGCCTCGTAATTAAATACAAAATGCACAATTCCGACTTAAATACAAGCAGACCTACTCTTCCTACCGTCTACGTTGGAATCATTCCATTGACACTAGTTATAGATTCCGAAGCTTCACTTCAGGTTTTCTGTTTCCCTTGGAACTTCTTATTGACGATGACACAATGAAATTAAATCGGAATTAAATACAAAAGGCACAATTCCGACTTAAGTACAAGAAGACCGACTCTTCCTACCGTCTACGTTTGAACCATTCCATTGACACTAGTTATAGATCCCGAAGCTTCACTTCAGGTTTACTGTTTCCCTTGGAACTTCTTATTGACGATGAAACACAGAAATTGCATCGGAATTAAATACAAAAGGCAGAATGCCTACTTAAGTACATGAAGACTGTCTCTTCTTACTGACTATGTTTTGAACCATTCCTGTGACACTAGTTATAGATTCTGATGCTTCACTTCAGGTTTACTGTATCCCTTGGACCTTCTTATTGACGATGATACACAGAAATTGCATCGTAATTTAATACAAAAGGCACAATGCCGACTTAAGTACAAGAAGACTGACTCTTCCTACTGTCTATGCTTTGAACCATTCCAGTGACACTAGTTATTGATTCCGATGCTTCACTTCAGGTTTACTGTATCCCTCTGACCTTTTTATTGACGATGAAACTCACAAATTCCATCGGAATTAAATACAAAGTGCACAATGCCGACTTAAGTACAAGAAGACCGACTCTTCTTACTGTCTATGTTTTGAACCATTTCTGTGACACTAGTTATAGATTCCGATGCTTCACTTCAGGTTTACTGTATCCCTCTGACATTCTTATTGACGATGAAACACAGAAATTGCATCGGAATTAAGTAGAAAAGGCACAATGCCGACTGAAGTGTAAGAAGACTGACTCTTCTTACTGTCTATGTTTTGAACCATTCCTGCGACACTAGTTTTAGATTCCGATGCTTCACTCCAGGTTTACTGTATCCCTTGGACGTTCTTATTGACGATGAAACACAGAAATTGCATCGGAATTAAATAGAAAAGGCACAATGCTGACTTAAGTACAAGAAGACACACTCTTCTCACTGGCTATGTATTGAACCATTCCTGTGACACTAGTTATAGATTCTGATGCTTCACTTCAGGTTTACTGTATCCCTTGGACCTTCTTATTGACGATGATACACAGAAATTGCATCGTAATTTAATACAAAAGGCACAATGCCGACTTAAGTACAAGAAGACTGACTCTTCCTACTGTCTATGCTTTGAACCATTCCAGTGACACTAGTTATAGATTCCGATGCTTCACTTCAGATTTACTGTATCCCTCTGACCTTCTTATTGACGATGAAACACAGAAATTGCATCGGAATTAAATACAAAATGCACAATGCCGACTTAAGTACAAGAAGACTGACTCTTCTTACTGCCTATGTTTTGAACAGTTTCTGTGACACTAGTTATAGATTCCGGTGCATCATTTCAGGGTCCCTGTATCCCTCTGACCTTCTTGTTGACGATGACACACAGAAATTGACTCGGAATTTAATGCAAAAGGCACAATGCCGACTCAAGTACAATTAGACTGACTCTTCTTCCTGCCTATGTTTTGATCCATTCCTGTGACACTAGTTATAGATTCCGTTGCTTCTCTTCAGGTTTACTGTATCCATCTGACCTTCTTATTGACGATGAAACACAGAAATCGCACCGAAATTAAATACAAAAGGCACAATACCGACTTAAGAACAAGAAGACTGACTCTTCTTACTGCCTATGTTTTAAACTATTCCATTAACACTAGTTATAGATTCCGATGCTTCACTCCAGGTTTACTGCATCCCTTGGACCTTCTTATTGACGAAGAAACACTGAAATTGCATCGGAATTAAATAGATTAGGCAAAATGCCGACTTAAGTACAAGAAGACTGACACTTCTTACTGACTATGTTTTGAACCATTCCTGTGACACTAGTTATAGATTGCGTTGCTTCACTTCATGTTTACTGTATCCCTTGGACCTTCTTATTGACGATGAAACACAGAAATTGCATCGGAATTAAGTACAAAAGGCACAATGCCGACTTACGTACATGAAGACCGACTCCTCTTACTGACTATGTTCTGAACCATTGCTGTGACACTAGTTATAGATTCCGATGCTTCACTTCTGGTTTACTGTATCCCTTGGACCTTCTTATTGACGATGAAACACAGAAATTGCATCGGAATTAAATACAAAAGGCCAATGCCGACCTTAGTACATGAAGACCGACTCTTCTTACTGACTATATTTTCAACCATTCCTGTGACACTAGTTATAGATTCCGATGCTTCACTCCAGGTTTACTGTATCCCTTGGACCTTCTTATTGACGATGATACACAGAAATTGCTTCGGAATTAAATACAAAAGGCACAATGCCGACTTAAGTACTGTCTATGTTTTGAACCATTCCTGTGACACTAGTTATAGATTCCGATGCTTCACTCCAGGTATACTGTATCCCTTGGACCTTCTTGTTGACGATGAAACACAGAAATTGCATCGGAATTAAATACAAAAGGCACAAGGCCGACTTAAGGACAAGAAGACTGATTCTTCTTACTGACTATGTGTTGAACCATTCCTGTGACACTAGTTATAGATTCCGATGCTACACTTCAGGTTTATTGTATCCCTCTGACCTTCTTATTGACGATGAAACACAGAAATTGCACCGGAATTAAATACAAAAGGCACAATGCCGACACAAGTACAAGAAGACTGACTCATCTTACTGTCTATGATTTGGACCATTCCATTGACACTAGTTATAGATTCCGATGCTTCACTCCAGGTTTACTGTATCCCTTGGACCCTCTTATTGACGTTGAAACACTGAATTGCATCGGAATTAAATAGAAAAGACACAATGCAGACTTAAGTACAAGAAGACTGACTCTTCTTACTGTCTATGTTTTGAACCATTCCTGTGACACTAGTTATAGATTCCGATGCTTGACTTCAGGTTTACTGTATCCCTAGGACCTTCTTATTGACGATGAACCACAAAAATTGCATCGGAATTAAATAGAATAGGCACAATGCTGACTGAAGTTCAAGAAGAGTGACTCTACTTACTGACTATGCTTTGAACTATTCCTGTGACACTAGTTATAGATTCCGATGCTTCACTTCAGGTTTACTGTATCCCTTGCACCCTCTTATTGACGATGAAACACAGAAATTGCATCGGAATTAAATACAAAATGCACAATGCCGACATAAGTACATGAAGACTGACTCTTCTTACTGACTATGTTTGAACCATTCCTTTGACACTAGTTATAGATTCCGATGCTTCACTTCAGGTTTACTGTATCCCTTGGAACTTCTTATTGACGATGAAACATAGAAATTGCATCGGAATTATATACAAAATCCACAATACCGACTTAGGTATATGAAGACTGACTCTTCTTACTGTCTATGTTTTGAACCATTCCTGTGACACTAGTTATAGATTCCGATGCTACACTCCAGGTTTACTGTATCCCTTGGACCTTCTTATTGACGATGAAACAAAGAAATTGCATTTTAATTAAATACAAAAGGCACAATGCCGACTTAAGTACAAGAAGACTGTATCTTCTTACTGTCTATGTTTTAAACCGTTCCTGTGACACTAGTTATAGATTCTGATGCTTCACTCCAGGTTTACTGAATCCCTTGGACTTTCTTATTGACGTGGAAACACAGAAATTGCATCGGAATTAAACACAAAAGGCACAATGCCGACTTATGTACAAGAAGACTGACTCTTCCTGCTGTCTATGTTTTGAACCATTCCTGTGACACTAGTTATAGATTCCGATGATTCACTTCAGGTTTACTGTAACCCTCTGACCTTATTGACGATAAAACACAGAAATTGCATCGGAATTAAATACAAATGGCACAATACCGACTTAAGTACAAGAAGACTGATTCTTCTTACTGTCTGTGCTTTGAACCATTCCTGTGACACTAGTTATAGATTCCAATGCTTCACTTGAGGTTTACTGTATCATTTGGACCTTCTTATTGACGATGATACACACAAATTACATCGGAAATAAATACAAAAGGCACAATGCCGACTTAAGTACAAGAAGACTGACTCTTCATACTGTCTATGCTTTTGAACCAATCCTGTGACACTAGTTATAGATTCCGATGCGTGACTTCAGGTTTACTGTATCCCTTGGACCTTCTTATTGACGATGAAACACAGAAATTGCATCGGAATTTAATACAAAAGGCAGAATGCCGACTCAAGTACAAGAAGACTGACTCTTCTTACTGTCTATGTTTTGAGCCATTCCTGTGACACTAGTTATAGATTCCGATGCTTCACTTCAGGTTTACTGTATCCCCCTGACCTTTTTATTGACGATGATACACACAAATAGCATCGGAATTAAATGCAAAGTGCACAATGCCGACTTAAGTACAGGAAGACTGACTCTTCTTACTGTCTATGTTTTGAACCATTTCTGTGCAACTAGTTATAGATTCCGATGCTTCACTTCAGGGTTAGTGTATTCCTCTGACCCTCTTATTGACGATGACACAAAGAAATTGCCTCGGAATTAAATACAAAATATACAATTCCGACTTAAGTACAAGCAGACCTACTCTTCCTACCGTCTACGTTTGAATAATTCCATTGACACTAGTTATAGATTCCGAAGCTTCACTTCAGGTTTTCTGTTTCCCTTGGAACTTCTTATTGACGATGAAACAATGAAATTGCATCGGAATTAAATACAAAAGGCACAAATCCGACTTAAGTACAAGAAGACCGACTCTTCCTACCGTCTACGTTTGAACCATTCCATTGACACTAGTTATAGATTCTGAAGCTTCACTTCAGGTTTACTGTTTCCCTTGGAACTTCTTATTGACGATGAAACACAGAAATTGCATCGGAATTAAATACAAAAGGCAGAATGCCTACTTAAGTACATGAAGACTGACTCTTCTTACTGACTATGATTTGAACCATTCCTGTGACACTAATTATAGATTCCGATGCTTCACTTCAGGTTTACTGTATCCCTCTGACATTCTTATTGACGATGAAACACAGAAATTGCCTCGGAATTAAGTAGAAAAGGCACAATGCCGACTGAAGTGTAAGAAGACTGACTCTTCTTACTGTCTATGTTTTGAACCATTCCTGTGACATTAGTTTTAGAATCCGATGCTTCACTCCAGGTTTACTGTATCCCTTGGACGTTGTTATTGACGATGAAACACAGAAATTGCATCGGAATTAAATAGAAATGGCACAATGCTGACTTAAGTACAAGAAGACACACTCTTCTCACTGGCTATGTATTGAACCATTCCTGTGACACTAGTTATAGATTCTGATGCTTCACTTCAGGTTTACTGTATCTCTTGGACCTTCTTATTGACGATGATACACAGAAATTGCATCGTAATTTAATACAAAAGGCACAATGCCGTCTTAAGTACAAGAAGACTGACTCTTCCTACTGTCTATGCTTTGAACCATTCCTGTGACACTAGTTTTAGATTCCGATGCTTCACTTCAGGTTTACTGCATCCCTCTGACCTTCTAATTGACGATGAAAAACAGAAATTGCATCGGAATTAAATACAAAAGGCACAATGCCGACCTAAGTACAAGAAGACTGACTCTTCTTACTCTCTATGATTTGAACCATTCCTGTGACCCTAGTTATAGATTCCGATGCTTCACTTCAGGTTTACTGTGTCCCTCTGACCTTATTGACGATGAAACACAGAAATTGCATCGGAATTAAATACAAAATGCACAATGCCGACTTAAGTACAAGAAGACTGACTCTTCTTACTGTCTATACTTTCAACCATTTCTGTGACTCTAGTTACAGATTCCGATGCTTCAGTTCGTGGTTACTGTATCCCTTGGAACCTCTTATTGACGATGAAACAATGAAATTGCATCGGAATTATATACAAAAGGCACAATGTCGACTTAAGTAGATGAAGACTGACTCTTCTTACTGACTATGCTTTGAACCATTCCTGTGACTTTAGTTATAGATTCCGATCCTTCACTTCAGGTTTACTGTATCCCTTGGACCTTCGGATTGACGATGAAACACAGAAATTGCATCGGAATTAAATAAAAAAGGCACAATGCCGACTTAAGTACAAGAAGACTGACTCTTCTTACTGACTATGTTTTGAACCATTCCTGTGACTTTAGTTTTAGATTCCGATGCTTCACTTCAGTTTTACTGCATCCCTCTGACATTCTAATTGACGATGAAACACAGAAATTGCATCGGAATTAATTACAAAAGGCACAATGCCGACTTAAGTACAAGAAGACTGACTCTTCTTACTCTCTATGATTTGAACCATTCCTGTGACCCTAGTTATAAATTCCGATGCTTCACTTCAGGTTTACTGAATCCCTTGGACCTTCTTATTGACGATGAAACACATAAATTGCATCGGAATTAAATACAAAAGGCACAATGCCGACTTAATTACAAGAAGGCTGACTCTTCTTACTGTCTATGTTTTGAACCATTTCTGTGACTCTAGTTACAGATTCCGATGCTTCACTTCAGGGTTACTGTATCCCTCTGACCTTCTTCTTGACGATGAAACACAGAAATTGCAACGGACTCAAATACAAAATGCACAATGCCGACTTAAGTACAAGAAGACTGACTCTTCTTACTGTCTATACTTTCAACCATTTCTGTGACTCTAGTTACAGATTCCGATGCTTCACTTCGTGGTTACTGTATCCCTTGGAACTTCTTATTGACGATGAAACAATGAAATTGCATCGGAATTAAATACAAAAGGCACAATGTCGACTTAAGTAGATGAAGACTGACTCTTCTTACTGACTATGTTTTGAACCATTCCTGTGACTTTAGTTATAGATTCCGATCCTTTACTTCAGGTTTACTGTATCCCTTGGACCTTCGGATTGACGATAAAACACAGAAATTGCATTTGAATTAAATACAAAAGGCACAATGCCGACTTAAGTACAAGAAGACAGACTCTTCTTACTGACTATGTTTTGAACCATTCCTGTGACATTAGTTTTAGATTCCGATGCTTCACTTCAGTTTTACTGCATCCCTATGACCTTCTAATTGAAGATGATACACAGAAATTGCATCGGAATTAAATACAAAATGCACAATGCCGACTTAAGTACAAGAAGACTGACTCTTCTTACTGTCTATACTTTCAACCATTTCTGTGACTCTAGTTACAGATTCCGATGCTTCACTTCGTGGTTACTGTATCCCTTGGAACTTCTTATTGACGATGAAACAATGAAATTGCATCGGAATTAAATACAAAATGCACAATGCCGACTTAAGTACAAGAAGACTGACTCTTCTTACTGTCTATACTTTCAACCATTTCTGTGACTCTAGTTACAGATTCCGATGCTTCAGTTCGTGGTTACTGTATCCCTTGGAACCTCTTATTGACGATGAAACAATGAAATTGCATCGGAATTATATACAAAAGGCACAATGTCGACTTAAGTAGATGAAGACTGACTCTTCTTACTGACTATGCTTTGAACCATTCCTGTGACTTTAGTTATAGATTCCGATCCTTCACTTCAGGTTTACTGTATCCCTTGGACCTTCGGATTGACGATGAAACACAGAAATTGCATCGGAATTAAATAAAAAAGGCACAATGCCGACTTAAGTACAAGAAGACTGACTCTTCTTACTGACTATGTTTTGAACCATTCCTGTGACTTTAGTTTTAGATTCCGATGCTTCACTTCAGTTTTACTGCATCCCTCTGACATTCTAATTGACGATGAAACACAGAAATTGCATCGGAATTAAATACAAAAGGCACAATGCCGACTTAAGTACAAGAAGACTGACTCTTCTTACTCTCTATGATTTGAACCATTCCTGTGACCCTAGTTATAAATTCCGATGCTTCACTTCAGGTTTACTGAATCCCTTGGACCTTCTTATTGACGATGAAACACATAAATTGCATCGGAATTAAATACAAAAGGCACAATGCCGACTTAATTACAAGAAGGCTGACTCTTCTTACTGTCTATGTTTTGAACCATTTCTGTGACTCTAGTTACAGATTCCGATGCTTCACTTCAGGGTTACTGTATCCCTCTGACCTTCTTCTTGACGATGAAACACAGAAATTGCAACGGACTCAAATACAAAATGCACAATGCCGACTTAAGTACAAGAAGACTGACTCTTCTTACTGTCTATACTTTCAACCATTTCTGTGACTCTAGTTACAGATTCCGATGCTTCACTTCGTGGTTACTGTATCCCTTGGAACTTCTTATTGACGATGAAACAATGAAATTGCATCGGAATTAAATACAAAAGGCACAATGTCGACTTAAGTAGATGAAGACTGACTCTTCTTACTGACTATGTTTTGAACCATTCCTGTGACTTTAGTTATAGATTCCGATCCTTTACTTCAGGTTTACTGTATCCCTTGGACCTTCGGATTGACGATAAAACACAGAAATTGCATTTGAATTAAATACAAACGGCACAATGCCGACTTAAGTACAAGAAGACAGACTCTTCTTACTGACTATGTTTTGAACCATTCCTGTGACATTAGTTTTAGATTCCGATGCTTCACTTCAGTTTTACTGCATCCCTATGACCTTCTAATTGACGATGATACACAGAAATTGCATCGGAATTAAATACAAAAGGCACAATGCCGACTTAAGTACAAGAAGACTGACTCTTCTTACTCTCTATGATTTGAATCATTCCTGTGACCCTAGTTATAAATTCCGATGCTTCACTTCAGGTTTACTGAATCCCTTGGACCTTCTTATTGACGATGAAACACATAAATTGCATCGGAATTAAATACAAAAGGCACAATGCCGACTTAATTACAAGAAGGCTGACTCTTCTTACTGTCTATGTTTTGAACCATTTCTGTGACTCTAGTTACAGATTCCGATTCTTCACTTCAGGGTTACTGTATCCCTCTGACCTTCTTTTTGACGATGAAACACAGAAATTGCATCGGACTCAAATACAAAATGCACAATGCCGACTTAAGTACAAGAAGACTGACTCTTCCTACTGTCTATGTTTGAACCATTCCATTGACACTAGTTATAGATTCCGATGCTTCACTTCAGGTTTACTGTTTCCCTTGGAACTTCTTATTGACGATGAAACAATGAAATTGCATCGGAATTAAATACAAAAGGCACAATGTCGACTTAAGTAGATGAAGACTGACTCTTCTTACTGACTATGTTTTGAACCATTCCTGTGACTTTAGTTATAGATTCCGATGCTTCACTTCAGGTTTACTGTATCCCTTGGACCTTCTTATTGACGATGAAACACAGAAATTGCATCGGAATTAAATACAAAAGGCACATCGCCGACTTAATTACAAGATGGCTGACCCTTCTTACTGTCTATGTTTTGAACCATTCCTGTGACACTAGATACAGATTCCGATGCTTCACTTCAGGTTTACTGTATCCCTCTGACCTTCTTATTGACGATGAAACACAGAAATTGCATCGGAATTAAGTACAAAAGGCACAATGCCGACTTAAGTACAAGAAAACTGACTCTTCTTACTGTCTATGATTTGAACCATTCCTGTGACACTAGTTATAGATTGCGATGCTTTACTTCAGGCTTTCTGAATCCCTTGGACCTTCTTATTGACGATGAAACACAGAAATTGCATCGGATTTAAATACAAAAGGCACAATGCCGACTTAAGTACAAGAAGAGTGACTCTTCTTACTGTCAATGTTTTGAACCATTCCTGAGACGCTAGTTACAGATACCGATGCTTCATTTCAGCTTTACTGTGTCACTTGGACCTTCTTATTGACGACGAAATACAGAAATTACATCGGAACTAAATACAAAATGCACAATGCCGACTTAAGTACAAAAAGACTGACTCTTCTTACTGACTATGTTTTGAACCGTTCCTGTGACACTAGTTATAGATTCAGATGCTGCACTTCATGTATAATGTATCCCTCTGACCTTCTTTTTGACGATGTACCACACACAAATTGCATCGGAATTAAATAGAAAAGGCACAGTGCCGACTTAAGTACAAGATGACTGACTCTTCTTACTGTCTATGTTTTGAACCATTCCTGTGTCACTAGTTACAGAATCCGATGCTTCACTCCAGGTTTACTGTATCCCTTGGACCTTCTTATTGACGATGAAACACACAAATTGCATCGGAATGAAATACAAAAAGCACAATGCCGACTTAAGTACAAGAAGACTGCCTCTTCTTACTGACAACGATTGAACCATTCCTGTCACACTAGTTATAGATTCCGATGCTTAACTTCAGGTTTACTGTATCCCTTGGACCTTCTTATTGACGATGAAACACAGAAATTGCATCGGAATTAAATACGAAAGGCACAATGCCGACTTAAATACAAGAAGACTGACTCTTTTTACTGACTATGTTTTGAACCATTCCTGTGACACTAGTTACAGATTCCCATGCTTCACTTCAGCTTTACTGTATTCCTTGGACTATCTTATTGACGATGAAACACTGAAATTGCATCGGGATTAAATAGAAAAGGCACAATGCCGACTTACGTATAGGAAGACTGAATCTTCTTACTGAATATGTTTGGAACCATTCCTGTGACACTAGTTGTAGATTCCGATGCTTCACATCAGGTTTACTGTGTCCCTCTGACCTTCTTATTGACGAGGAAACACAGAAGTTGCATCAGAATTAAATACAAAATGCACAATGCCGACTTAAGTACAAGAAGACTGACTCTTCTTACTGACTATATCTTGATACATTCCTGTGACACTAGTAATACATTCCGATGCTTCACTTCATGTTTACTGTATCCCTCTGATCTTCTTTTTGACGATGTACCACACACAAATTGCATCGGAATTAAATAGAAAAGGCACAGTGCCGACTTAAGTACAAGATGACTGACTCTTCTTACTGACTATATTTTGATCCATTCCTGTGACACTAGTTATTGATTGCGATGCTTCACTTCAGGTTTACTGTATGCCTTGGACCTTCTTATTGACGATGAAACACAGAGATTCCATTGGAATTAAATAGAAAAGGCACAATGCCTACTTAAGTATAAGAAGACTGACTCTTCTTACTGTCTATGTTTTGAACCATTCCTGAGACGCTAGTTATAGACTCCGATGCTTCACTTCAAGTTTACTGTATCACTTGGACCGTCTTATTGACGACGAAATACAGAAATAGCGTCCGAATTAAAAAGAAAAGTCATAATGCCAACTTAAGTACAAGAAGACTGACTCTTCTAACTGTCTATGTTTTGAACCATTCCTGTGACACTAATTGTAGATTCCGATGCTTCACTTCAGGTTTACTGTATCCCTTGGAACTTCATATTGACGATGAAACAATGAAATTGCATCGGAATTAAACACAAAAGGCACAATGCCGACTTAAGTACATGAAGACTGACTCTTCTTACCGTCTATGTTTTGAACCATTCCTGTGACACTAGTTATAGATCCGATGCTTCACTTCACATTTACTGTATCCCTTGGTCCTTCTTATTGACGATGAAACACAGAAATTGCCTCGGAATTAATTACAAAAGGCACAATGCCGACTTAAGTACAGGAAGACTGACTCTTCTTACTGACTATGTTGTGAACCATTCCTGTGACACTAGTTACAGATTCCGATGCTTCACTTCAGGTTTACTGTATCCCTTGGACCTTCTTATTGACGATGAAACACAGAAATTGCATCGGAATTAAATACAAAAGGCACAATGCCGACTTAAGGACAGGAAGACTGACTCTTCTTACTGACTATGTTTTGAACCATTCCTGTGACACTAGTTATAGATTCCGATGCTTCACTTCAGGTTTACTGTATCCCTTGGACCTTCTTATTGACGATGAAACACAGAAATTGAATCGGAATTTAATACAAAATGCCGACTCAAGTACAAGAAGACTGACGCTTCTAACTGTCTATATTTTGAACCATTTCTGTGACACTAGTTATAGATTCCGATGCTTCACTTCAGGTTTACTGTGTCCCTCTGCCCTTCTTATTGACGATGAAACACAGAAATTGCATCGGAATTAAATACAAAATGCACAATGCCGACTTAAGTACAAGAAGACTGACTCTTCTTACTGTCTATGTTTTGAACCATTTCTGTGACTCTAGTTACAGATTCCAATGCTTCACTTCAGGTTTACTGTATCCCTCTGAAATTCTTTTTGACGATGAAACACAGAAATTGCATCGGAATTAAATATAAAAGGCACAATGCCGACTTAAGTACAAGAAGACTGACTCTTCTTACTGTCTATGCTTTGAAACATTCCTGTGACACTACTTATAGATTCCGATGCTTCACTTCAGGTTTACTGTATTCCTTGGACCTTCTTATTGACGATGACACACAGAAATTGCATCGGAATTAAATACAAAAGGCACAATGCCGACTTAAATACAAGAAGACTGACTCTTCTTACTGACTATGTTTTGAACCATTCCTGTGACACTAGTTACAGATTCCCATGCTTCACTTCAGCTTTAATGTATCCCTTGGACTATTTTATTGACGATGAAACACTGAAATTTCATCGGAATTAAATAGAAAACGCACAATGCCGACTTAAGTACAAGAAGACTGAATCTTCTTACTGAATATGTTTGGAACCATTCCTGTGACACTAGTTATAGATTCCGATGCTTCACTTCAGGTTTACTGTGTCCCTCTGACCTTCTTATTGACGAGGAAACACAGAAGTTGCATCAGAATTAAATACAAAATGCACAATGCCGACTTAAGTACAAGAAGACTGTTTCTTCTTACTGACAATACCTTGATCCATTCCTGTGACACCAGTTATAGATTCCGATGCTTCTCTTCAGGTTTACTGTATCCCTTGGACCTTCTTATTGACGATGAAACACTGAAATTGCATCGGAATTAAATACAAAAGGCACAGTGCCGACTTAAGTACAAGAAGACCGACTCTTCCTCCCATCTACGTTTGAACCATTCCATTGACACTAGTTATAGATTCCGAAGCTTCACTTCAGGTTTTCTGTTTCCCTTGGAACTTCTTATTGACGATGAAACAATGAAATTGCATCGGAATTAAATACAAAAGGCACAATTCCGACTTAAGTACAAGAAGACAGACTCTTCCTACCGTCTACGTTTGAACCATTCCATTGACACTAGTTATAGATTCCGAAGCTTCACTTCAGGTTTACTGTTTCCCTTGGAACTTCTTATTGACGATGAAACACAGAAATTGCATCGGAATTAAATACAAAAGGCAGAATGCCTACTTAAGTACATGAAGACTGACTCTTCTTACTGACTATGTTTTGAACCATTCCTGTGACACTAGTTATAGATTCCGATGCTTCACTTCAGGTTTACTGTATCCCCTGACATTCTTATTGACGATGAAACACAGAAATTGCATCGGAATTAAGTAGAAACGGCACAATGCCGACTGAAGTGTAAGAAGACTGACTCTTCTTACTGTCTATGTTTTGAACCATTCCTGTGACATTAGTTTTAGATTCCGATGCTTCACTCCAGGTTTACTGTATCCCTAGGACGTTCTTATTGACGATGAAACACAGAAATTGCATCGGAATTAAATAGAAAAGGCACAATGCTGACTTAAGTACAAGAAGGCTCACTCTTCTCACTGGCTATGTATTGAACCATTCCTGTGACACTAGTTATAGATTCTGATGCTTCACTTCAGGTTTACTGTATCCCTTGGACCTTCTTATTGACGACGAAACACATAAATTGCATCGGAATTAAATAGAAAAGGCACAATGCTGACTTAAGTACAAGAAGACTCACTCTTCTCACTGGCTATGTATTGAACCATTCCTGTGACACTAGTTATAGATTCTGATGCTTCACTTCAGGTTTACTGTATCCCTTGGACCTTCTTATTGACGATGATACACAGAAATTGCATCGTATTTTAATACAAAAGGCACAATGCCGACTTAAGTACAAGAAGACTGACTCTTCTTACTGTCTATACTTTCAACCATTTCTGTGACTCTAGTTACAGATTCCGATGCTTTACTTCGTGGTTACTGTATCCCTTGGAACATCTTATTGACGATGAATCAATGAAATTGCATCGGAATTAAATACAAAAGGCACAATGTCGACTTAAGTAGATGAAGACTGACTCTTCTTACTGACTATGTTTTGAACCATTCCTGTGACTTTAGTTATAGATTCCGATCCTTCACTTCGGGTTTACTGTATCCCTTGGACCTACGGATTGACGATGAAACACAGAAATTGCATCGGAATTAAATAAAAAAGGCACAATGTCGACTTAAGTACAAGAAGACTGACTCTTCTTACTGACTATGTTTTGAACCATTTATGTGACTTTAGTTTTAGATTCCGATGCTTCACTTCAGTTTTACTGCATCCCTCTGACCTTCTAATTGACGATGAAACACAGAAATTGCATCGGAATTAAATACAAAAGGCACAATGCCGACTTAAGTACAAGAAGACTGCCTCTTCTTACTCTCTATGATTTGAACCATTCCTGTGACCCTAGTTATTGATTCCGATGCTTCACTTCAGGTTTACTGAATCCCTTGGACCTTCTTATTGACGATGAAACACATAAATTGCATCGGAATTAAATACAAAAGGCACAATGACGACTTAATTACAAGGAGGCTGACTCTTCTTACTGTCTATGTTTGAACCATTTCTGTGACTCTAGTTACAGATTCCGATGCTTCACTTCAGGGTTACTGTATCCCTCTGACCTTCTTTTTGACGATGAAACACAGAAATTGCATCGGACTCAAATACAAAATGCACAATGCCGACTTAAGTACAAGAAGACTGACTCTTCTTACTGTCTATACTTTCAACCATTTCTGTGACTCTACATACAGATTCCGATGCTACACTTCGTAGTTACTGTATCCCTTGGAACTTCTTATTGACGATGAAACAATGAAATTGCATCGGAATTAAATACAAAAGGCACAATGTCGACATAAGTAGATGAAGACTGACTCTTCTTACTGACTATGTTTTGAACCATTCCTGTGACTTTAGTTATAGATTCCGATCCTTCACTTCAGGTTTACTGTATCCCTTGGACCTTCGGATTGACGATGAAACACAGAAATTTCATCGGAATTAAATACAAAAGGCACAATGCCGACTTATGTACAAGAAGACTGACTCTTCTTACTGACTATGTTTTGAACCATTCCTGTGACTTTAGTTTTAGATTCCGATGCTTCACTTCAGTTTTACTGCATCCCTCTGACCTTCTAATTGACGATGAAACACAGAAATTGCATCGGAATTAAATACAAAAGGCACAATGCCGACTTAAGTACAAGAAGACTGACTCTTCTTACTCTCTATGATTTGAACCATTCCTGTGACCCACGTTATAGATTCCGATGCTTCACTTCAGGTTTACTGTATCCCTTGGACCTTCTTATTGACGATGAAACACAGAAATTGAATCGGAATTTAATACAAAATGCCGACTCAAGTACAAGAAGACTGACGCTTCTAACTGTCTATATTTTGAACCATTTCTGTGACACTAGTTATAGATTCCGATGCTTCACTTCAGGTTTACTGTGTCCCTCTGCCCTTCTTATTGACGATGAAACACAGAAATTGCATCGGAATTAAATACAAAATGCACAATGCCGACTTAAGTACAAGAAGACTGACTCTTCTTACTGTCTATGTTTTGAACCATTTCTGTGACTCTAGTTACAGATTCCAATGCTTCACTTCAGGTTTACTGTATCCCTCTGAAATTCTTTTTGACGATGAAACACAGAAATTGCATCGGAATTAAATATAAAAGGCACAATGCCGACTTAAGTACAAGAAGACTGACTCTTCTTACTGTCTATGCTTTGAAACATTCCTGTGACACTACTTATAGATTCCGATGCTTCACTTCAGGTTTACTGTATTCCTTGGACCTTCTTATTGACGATGACACACAGAAATTGCATCGGAATTAAATACAAAAGGCACAATGCCGACTTAAATACAAGAAGACTGACTCTTCTTACTGACTATGTTTTGAACCATTCCTGTGACACTAGTTACAGATTCCCATGCTTCACTTCAGCTTTAATGTATCCCTTGGACTATTTTATTGACGATGAAACACTGAAATTTCATCGGAATTAAATAGAAAACGCACAATGCCGACTTAAGTACAAGAAGACTGAATCTTCTTACTGAATATGTTTGGAACCATTCCTGTGACACTAGTTATAGATTCCGATGCTTCACTTCAGGTTTACTGTGTCCCTCTGACCTTCTTATTGACGAGGAAACACAGAAGTTGCATCAGAATTAAATACAAAATGCACAATGCCGACTTAAGTACAAGAAGACTGTTTCTTCTTACTGACAATACCTTGATCCATTCCTGTGACACCAGTTATAGATTCCGATGCTTCTCTTCAGGTTTACTGTATCCCTTGGACCTTCTTATTGACGATGAAACACTGAAATTGCATCGGAATTAAATACAAAAGGCACAGTGCCGACTTAAGTACAAGAAGACCGACTCTTCCTCCCATCTACGTTTGAACCATTCCATTGACACTAGTTATAGATTCCGAAGCTTCACTTCAGGTTTTCTGTTTCCCTTGGAACTTCTTATTGACGATGAAACAATGAAATTGCATCGGAATTAAATACAAAAGGCACAATTCCGACTTAAGTACAAGAAGACAGACTCTTCCTACCGTCTACGTTTGAACCATTCCATTGACACTAGTTATAGATTCCGAAGCTTCACTTCAGGTTTACTGTTTCCCTTGGAACTTCTTATTGACGATGAAACACAGAAATTGCATCGGAATTAAATACAAAAGGCAGAATGCCTACTTAAGTACATGAAGACTGACTCTTCTTACTGACTATGTTTTGAACCATTCCTGTGACACTAGTTATAGATTCCGATGCTTCACTTCAGGTTTACTGTATCCCCTGACATTCTTATTGACGATGAAACACAGAAATTGCATCGGAATTAAGTAGAAACGGCACAATGCCGACTGAAGTGTAAGAAGACTGACTCTTCTTACTGTCTATGTTTTGAACCATTCCTGTGACATTAGTTTTAGATTCCGATGCTTCACTCCAGGTTTACTGTATCCCTAGGACGTTCTTATTGACGATGAAACACAGAAATTGCATCGGAATTAAATAGAAAAGGCACAATGCTGACTTAAGTACAAGAAGGCTCACTCTTCTCACTGGCTATGTATTGAACCATTCCTGTGACACTAGTTATAGATTCTGATGCTTCACTTCAGGTTTACTGTATCCCTTGGACCTTCTTATTGACGACGAAACACATAAATTGCATCGGAATTAAATAGAAAAGGCACAATGCTGACTTAAGTACAAGAAGACTCACTCTTCTCACTGGCTATGTATTGAACCATTCCTGTGACACTAGTTATAGATTCTGATGCTTCACTTCAGGTTTACTGTATCCCTTGGACCTTCTTATTGACGATGATACACAGAAATTGCATCGTATTTTAATACAAAAGGCACAATGCCGACTTAAGTACAAGAAGACTGACTCTTCTTACTGTCTATACTTTCAACCATTTCTGTGACTCTAGTTACAGATTCCGATGCTTTACTTCGTGGTTACTGTATCCCTTGGAACATCTTATTGACGATGAATCAATGAAATTGCATCGGAATTAAATACAAAAGGCACAATGTCGACTTAAGTAGATGAAGACTGACTCTTCTTACTGACTATGTTTTGAACCATTCCTGTGACTTTAGTTATAGATTCCGATCCTTCACTTCGGGTTTACTGTATCCCTTGGACCTACGGATTGACGATGAAACACAGAAATTGCATCGGAATTAAATAAAAAAGGCACAATGTCGACTTAAGTACAAGAAGACTGACTCTTCTTACTGACTATGTTTTGAACCATTTATGTGACTTTAGTTTTAGATTCCGATGCTTCACTTCAGTTTTACTGCATCCCTCTGACCTTCTAATTGACGATGAAACACAGAAATTGCATCGGAATTAAATACAAAAGGCACAATGCCGACTTAAGTACAAGAAGACTGCCTCTTCTTACTCTCTATGATTTGAACCATTCCTGTGACCCTAGTTATTGATTCCGATGCTTCACTTCAGGTTTACTGAATCCCTTGGACCTTCTTATTGACGATGAAACACATAAATTGCATCGGAATTAAATACAAAAGGCACAATGACGACTTAATTACAAGGAGGCTGACTCTTCTTACTGTCTATGTTTGAACCATTTCTGTGACTCTAGTTACAGATTCCGATGCTTCACTTCAGGGTTACTGTATCCCTCTGACCTTCTTTTTGACGATGAAACACAGAAATTGCATCGGACTCAAATACAAAATGCACAATGCCGACTTAAGTACAAGAAGACTGACTCTTCTTACTGTCTATACTTTCAACCATTTCTGTGACTCTACATACAGATTCCGATGCTACACTTCGTAGTTACTGTATCCCTTGGAACTTCTTATTGACGATGAAACAATGAAATTGCATCGGAATTAAATACAAAAGGCACAATGTCGACATAAGTAGATGAAGACTGACTCTTCTTACTGACTATGTTTTGAACCATTCCTGTGACTTTAGTTATAGATTCCGATCCTTCACTTCAGGTTTACTGTATCCCTTGGACCTTCGGATTGACGATGAAACACAGAAATTTCATCGGAATTAAATACAAAAGGCACAATGCCGACTTATGTACAAGAAGACTGACTCTTCTTACTGACTATGTTTTGAACCATTCCTGTGACTTTAGTTTTAGATTCCGATGCTTCACTTCAGTTTTACTGCATCCCTCTGACCTTCTAATTGACGATGAAACACAGAAATTGCATCGGAATTAAATACAAAAGGCACAATGCCGACTTAAGTACAAGAAGACTGACTCTTCTTACTCTCTATGATTTGAACCATTCCTGTGACCCACGTTATAGATTCCGATGCTTCACTTCAGGTTTACTGTATCCCTTGGACCTTCTTATTGACGATGAAACACAGAAATTGAATCGGAATTTAATACAAAATGCCGACTCAAGTACAAGAAGACTGACGCTTCTAACTGTCTATATTTTGAACCATTTCTGTGACACTAGTTATAGATTCCGATGCTTCACTTCAGGTTTACTGTGTCCCTCTGCCCTTCTTATTGACGATGAAACACAGAAATTGCATCGGAATTAAATACAAAATGCACAATGCCGACTTAAGTACAAGAAGACTGACTCTTCTTACTGTCTATGTTTTGAACCATTTCTGTGACTCTAGTTACAGATTCCAATGCTTCACTTCAGGTTTACTGTATCCCTCTGAAATTCTTTTTGACGATGAAACACAGAAATTGCATCGGAATTAAATATAAAAGGCACAATGCCGACTTAAGTACAAGAAGACTGACTCTTCTTACTGTCTATGCTTTGAAACATTCCTGTGACACTACTTATAGATTCCGATGCTTCACTTCAGGTTTACTGTATTCCTTGGACCTTCTTATTGACGATGACACACAGAAATTGCATCGGAATTAAATACAAAAGGCACAATGCCGACTTAAATACAAGAAGACTGACTCTTCTTACTGACTATGTTTTGAACCATTCCTGTGACACTAGTTACAGATTCCCATGCTTCACTTCAGCTTTAATGTATCCCTTGGACTATTTTATTGACGATGAAACACTGAAATTTCATCGGAATTAAATAGAAAACGCACAATGCCGACTTAAGTACAAGAAGACTGAATCTTCTTACTGAATATGTTTGGAACCATTCCTGTGACACTAGTTATAGATTCCGATGCTTCACTTCAGGTTTACTGTGTCCCTCTGACCTTCTTATTGACGAGGAAACACAGAAGTTGCATCAGAATTAAATACAAAATGCACAATGCCGACTTAAGTACAAGAAGACTGTTTCTTCTTACTGACAATACCTTGATCCATTCCTGTGACACCAGTTATAGATTCCGATGCTTCTCTTCAGGTTTACTGTATCCCTTGGACCTTCTTATTGACGATGAAACACTGAAATTGCATCGGAATTAAATACAAAAGGCACAGTGCCGACTTAAGTACAAGAAGACCGACTCTTCCTCCCATCTACGTTTGAACCATTCCATTGACACTAGTTATAGATTCCGAAGCTTCACTTCAGGTTTTCTGTTTCCCTTGGAACTTCTTATTGACGATGAAACAATGAAATTGCATCGGAATTAAATACAAAAGGCACAATTCCGACTTAAGTACAAGAAGACAGACTCTTCCTACCGTCTACGTTTGAACCATTCCATTGACACTAGTTATAGATTCCGAAGCTTCACTTCAGGTTTACTGTTTCCCTTGGAACTTCTTATTGACGATGAAACACAGAAATTGCATCGGAATTAAATACAAAAGGCAGAATGCCTACTTAAGTACATGAAGACTGACTCTTCTTACTGACTATGTTTTGAACCATTCCTGTGACACTAGTTATAGATTCCGATGCTTCACTTCAGGTTTACTGTATCCCCTGACATTCTTATTGACGATGAAACACAGAAATTGCATCGGAATTAAGTAGAAACGGCACAATGCCGACTGAAGTGTAAGAAGACTGACTCTTCTTACTGTCTATGTTTTGAACCATTCCTGTGACATTAGTTTTAGATTCCGATGCTTCACTCCAGGTTTACTGTATCCCTAGGACGTTCTTATTGACGATGAAACACAGAAATTGCATCGGAATTAAATAGAAAAGGCACAATGCTGACTTAAGTACAAGAAGGCTCACTCTTCTCACTGGCTATGTATTGAACCATTCCTGTGACACTAGTTATAGATTCTGATGCTTCACTTCAGGTTTACTGTATCCCTTGGACCTTCTTATTGACGACGAAACACATAAATTGCATCGGAATTAAATAGAAAAGGCACAATGCTGACTTAAGTACAAGAAGACTCACTCTTCTCACTGGCTATGTATTGAACCATTCCTGTGACACTAGTTATAGATTCTGATGCTTCACTTCAGGTTTACTGTATCCCTTGGACCTTCTTATTGACGATGATACACAGAAATTGCATCGTATTTTAATACAAAAGGCACAATGCCGACTTAAGTACAAGAAGACTGACTCTTCTTACTGTCTATACTTTCAACCATTTCTGTGACTCTAGTTACAGATTCCGATGCTTTACTTCGTGGTTACTGTATCCCTTGGAACATCTTATTGACGATGAATCAATGAAATTGCATCGGAATTAAATACAAAAGGCACAATGTCGACTTAAGTAGATGAAGACTGACTCTTCTTACTGACTATGTTTTGAACCATTCCTGTGACTTTAGTTATAGATTCCGA
This sequence comes from Schistocerca serialis cubense, assembly GCF_023864345.2. NCBI lineage: Eukaryota > Metazoa > Arthropoda > Insecta > Orthoptera > Acrididae > Schistocerca > Schistocerca serialis. Next base: position 19,228,893 of record NC_064647.1, on the reverse strand, counting down.
TCCTTCACTTCGGGTTTACTGTATCCCTTGGACCTACGGATTGACGATGAAACACAGAAATTGCATCGGAATTAAATAAAAAAGGCACAATGTCGACTTAAGTACAAGAAGACTGACTCTTCTTACTGACTATGTTTTGAACCATTTATGTGACTTTAGTTTTAGATTCCGATGCTTCACTTCAGTTTTACTGCATCCCTCTGACCTTCTAATTGACGATGAAACACAGAAATTGCATCGGAATTAAATACAAAAGGCACAATGCCGACTTAAGTACAAGAAGACTGCCTCTTCTTACTCTCTATGATTTGAACCATTCCTGTGACCCTAGTTATTGATTCCGATGCTTCACTTCAGGTTTACTGAATCCCTTGGACCTTCTTATTGACGATGAAACACATAAATTGCATCGGAATTAAATACAAAAGGCACAATGACGACTTAATTACAAGGAGGCTGACTCTTCTTACTGTCTATGTTTGAACCATTTCTGTGACTCTAGTTACAGATTCCGATGCTTCACTTCAGGGTTACTGTATCCCTCTGACCTTCTTTTTGACGATGAAACACAGAAATTGCATCGGACTCAAATACAAAATGCACAATGCCGACTTAAGTACAAGAAGACTGACTCTTCTTACTGTCTATACTTTCAACCATTTCTGTGACTCTACATACAGATTCCGATGCTACACTTCGTAGTTACTGTATCCCTTGGAACTTCTTATTGACGATGAAACAATGAAATTGCATCGGAATTAAATACAAAAGGCACAATGTCGACATAAGTAGATGAAGACTGACTCTTCTTACTGACTATGTTTTGAACCATTCCTGTGACTTTAGTTATAGATTCCGATCCTTCACTTCAGGTTTACTGTATCCCTTGGACCTTCGGATTGACGATGAAACACAGAAATTTCATCGGAATTAAATACAAAAGGCACAATGCCGACTTATGTACAAGAAGACTGACTCTTCTTACTGACTATGTTTTGAACCATTCCTGTGACTTTAGTTTTAGATTCCGATGCTTCACTTCAGTTTTACTGCATCCCTCTGACCTTCTAATTGACGATGAAACACAGAAATTGCATCGGAATTAAATACAAAAGGCACAATGCCGACTTAAGTACAAGAAGACTGACTCTTCTTACTCTCTATGATTTGAACCATTCCTGTGACCCACGTTATAGATTCCGATGCTTCACTTCAGGTTTACTGAATCCCTTGGACCTTCTTATTGACGATGAAACACAGAAATTGCATCGGAATTAAATACAAAAGGCACAATGCCGACATAATTACAAGAAGGCTGACTCTTCTTACTGTCTATGTTTTGAATCATTCCTGTGACACTAGATACAGAATCCGATGCTTCACTTCAAGTTTACTGTATCACTCTGACCTTCTTATTGACGATGAAACACAGAAATTGCATCGGAATTAAATACAAAATGCACAATGCCGACTTAAGTACAAGAAGACTGACTCTTCTTACAGTCTATGTTTTGAACCATTTCTGTGACTCTAGTTACAGATTCCGATGTTTCACTTCAGGGTTACTGTATCCCTCTGACCTTCTTTTTGACGATGAAACACAGAAATTGCATCGGAATTAAATACAAAATGCACAATGCCGACTTAAGTACAAGAAGACTGACTCTTAATACTGTCTATGTTTGAACCATTCCATTGACACTAGTTATAGATTCCGATGCTTCACTTCAGGTTTACTGTTTCCCTTGGAACTTCTTATTGACGATGAAACAATGAAATTGCATCGGAATTAAATACAAAAGGCACAATGTCGACTTAAGTAGATGAAGACTGACTCTTCTTACTGACTATGTTTTGAACCATTCCTGTGACTTTAGTTATAGATTCCGATGCTTCACTTCAGGTTTACTGTATCCCTTGGACCTTCTTATTGACGATGAAACACAGAAATTGCATCGGAATTAAATACAAAAGGCACATCGCCGACTTAATTACAAGAAGGCTGACCCTTCTTACTGTCTATGTTTTGAACCATTCCTGTGACAGTAGATACAGATTCCGATGCTTCACTTCAGGTTTACTGTATCCCTCTGACCTTCTTATTGACGATGAAACACAGAAATTGCATCGGAATTAAGTACAAAAGGCACAATGCCGACTTAAGTACAAGAAAACTGACTCTTCTAACTGTCTATGATTTGAACCATTCCTGTGACACTAGTTATAGATTCCGATGCTTTACTTCAGGCTTTCTGAATCCCTTGGACCTTCTTATTGACGATGAAACACAGAAATTGCATCGGAATTAAATACAAAAGCACAATGCCGACTTAAGTACAAGAAGACTGACTCTTCTTACTGGCTATGTTTTGAACCATTCCTGTGACACTAGTTATAGATTCCGATGCTTCACTTCAGGTTTTCTGAATCCCTTGGACCTTCTTATTGACGTTGAAACACAGAAATTACATCGGAACTAAATACAAAATGCACAATGCCGACTTAAGTACAAAAAGACTGACTCTTCTTACTGACTATGTTTTGAACCGTTCCTGTGACACTAATTATAGATTCCGATGCTTCACTTCAGGTTTACTGTATCCTTTGGACCTTCTTATTGGTGACGAAACACAGAAATTGCATCGGAATTAAATAGAAGTGGCACAATGCCGACTTAAGTACAAGAAGACTGACTCTTTCTACTGTCTAAGTTTGAACCATTCCTGTGACACTAGTTATCGATTCCGATGCTTTACCTCCGGTTTACTGTATCCCTCTCACCTTCTTGTTGACGATGAAACACAGAAATTGCATCGGAATTAAATAGGAAAGACACAATGCCACCTTAAGTACATGAAGACTGACTCTTCTTACTGTCTATGTTTTGAACCATTCCTGTGTCACTAGATATAGAATCCGATGCTTCACTCCAGGTTTACTGTATCCCTTGGACCTTCTTATTGACGATGAAACACAGAAATTGCATCGGAATTAAATAAAAAAGGCACAATGCCGACTTAATTACAAGAAGACTGACTCTTCTTTCTGACTATGTTTTGAACAATTCCTGTGACACTAGTTACAGAATCCAATGCTTCACTTCAGCTTTACTGTATCCCTTGGACTATCTTATTGACGATGAAACACTGAAATTGCATCGGAATTAAATAGAAAAGGCACAATGCCGACTTAAGTACAAGAAGACTGACTCTTTCTACTGTCTATGTTTGAACCATTCCTGTGACACTAGTTATCGATTCCGATGCTTTACCTCCGGTTTACTGTATCCCTCTCACCTTCTTATTGACGATGAAACACAGAAATTGCATCGGAATTAAATAGAAAAGTCGCAATGCCCACTTAAGTACAAGAAGACTGACTCTTCTTACTGTCTATGCTTTGAACCATTCCTGTGACGCTAGTTACAGATTCCGATGCTTCACTCCAGGTTTACTGTATCCCTTGGACCTTCTTATTGACGATGAAACACAGAAATTGCATCGGAATGAAATACAAAAAGCACAATGCCGACTTAAGTACAAGAAGACTGACTCTTCTTACTGACAATGTTTGAACCATTCCTGTCACACTAGTTATAGATTCCGATGCTTCACTTCAGGTTTACTATATCCCTTGGACCTTCTTATTGACGATGAAACACAGAAATTGCATCGGAATTAAATACAAAAGGCACAATGCCGACTTAAATACAAGAAGACTGACTCTTTTTACTGACTATGTTGTGAACCTTTCCTGTGACACTAGTTACAGATTCCCATGCTTCACTTCAGCTTTACTGTATTCCTTGGACTATCTTATTGACGATGAAACACTGAAATTGCATCGGAATTAAATAGAAAAGGCACAATGCCGACATAAGTATAGGAAGACTGAATCTGCTTACTGATTATGTTTGGAACCATTCCTGTGACACTAGTTGTAGATTCCGATGCTTCACTTCAGGTTTACTGTGTCCCTCTGACCTTCTTATTGACGAGGAAACACAGAAGTTGCATCAGAATTAAATACAAAATGCACAATGCCGACTTAAGTACAAGAAGACTGACTCTTCTTACTGACTATATCTTGAAACATTCCTGTGACACTAGTTATAGATTCCGATGCTTCTCTTCAGGTTTACTGTATCCCTTGGACCTTCTTATTGACGATGAAACACTGAAATTGCATCGGAATTAAATACAAAAGGCACAATGCCGACTTAAGTACAAGAAGACTGACTCTTCTTACTGACTATATTTTGATCCATTCCTGTGACACTAGTTATAGATTCCGATGCTTCACTTCAGGTTTACTGTATCCCTTGGACCTTCTTATTGACGATGAAACACAGAAATTGCATCGGAATTTAATACAAAATGCCTACTTAAGTACAAGAAGACTGACTCTTCTTACTGTCTATGTTTTGAAATATTTCTGTGACTCTAGTTACAGATTCCAATGCTTCACTTCAGGTTTACTGTAACCCTCTGACCTTCTTTTTGACGATGAAACACAGAAATTGCATCGGAATTAAATATAAAATGCACAATGCCGACTTAAGTACAAGAAGACTGACTCTTCTTACTGGCTATGTTTTGAACCATTCCTGTGACACTACTTATAGATTCCGATGCTTCACTTCAGGTTTACTGTACTCCTTGGACCTTCTTATTGACGATGACACACAGAAATTGCATCGGAATTAAATACAAAAGGCACAATGCCGACTTAAATACAAGAAGACTGACTCTTCTTACTGACTATGTTTTGAGCCATTCCTGTGACACTAGTTACAGATTCCCATGCTTCACTTCAGCTTTAATGTATCCCTTGGACTATATTATTGACGATGAAACACTGAAATGGCATCGGAATTAAATAGAAAAGGCACAATGCCGACTTAAGTACAAGAAGACTGAATCTTCTTACTGAATATGTTTGGAACAATTCCTGTGACACTAGTTATAGATTCCGATGCTTCACTTCAGGTTTACTGTGTCCCTCTGACCTTCTTATTGACGAGGAAACACAGAAGTTGCATCAGAATTAAATACAAAATGCACAATGCCGACTTAAGTACAAGAAGACTGACTCTTCTTACTGACTATACCTTGATCCATTCCTGTGACACCAGTTATAGATTCCGATGCTTCTCTTCAGGTTTACTGTATCCCTTGGACCTTTCTATTGACGATGAAACACTGAAATTGCATCGGAATTGAATACAAAAGGCACAATGCCGACTTAAGTACAAGAAGACTGACTCTTCTTACTGACTATATTTTGATCCATTCCTGTGACACTAGTTATAGATTCCGATGCTTCACTTCAGGTTTACTGTATCACTTGGACCTTCTTATTGACGACGGAATACAGAAATAGCATCCGAATTAAATAGAAAAGGAATAATGACGACTTAAGTACAAGAAGACTGACTCTTCTTACTGACTATGTTTTGAACCAGTCCTGTGACACTAGTTATAGATTCCGATGCTTCACTTCAGATTTACTGTATCCCTTGGACCTTCTTATGGACGATGAAACACAGAAATTGCCTCGGAATTAATTATAAAAGGCACAATGCCGACTTAAGTACAAAAAGACTGACTCTTCTTACTGACTATATTTTGAACCATTCCTGTGACACTAGTTATAGATTCCGATGCTTCACTACAGATTTACTGTATCCCTTGGACCTTCTTATTGACGATGAAACACAGAAATTGCCTCGGAATTAATTACAACAGGAACAATTCCGACTTAAGTACAAGAAGACCGACTCTTCCTACTGTCTATGTTTGAACCATTCCATTGACACTAGTTATACATTCCGAAGCTTCACTTCAGGTTTACTGTTTCCCTTGGAACTTCTTATTGACGATGAAACAATGAAATTGCATCGGAATTAAATACAAAAGGCACAATGCCTACTTAAGTACATGACGACTGACTCTTCTTACTGACTATGTTGTGTAACATTCCTGTGACACTAGTTACAGATTCCGATGCTTCACTTCAGGTATACTGTATCCCTTGGACCTTCTTATTGACGATGAAACACAGAAATTGCATCGGAATTAAATACAAAAAGCACAATGCCGACTTAAGGACAGGAAGACTGACTCTTCTTACTGACTATGTTGTGAACCATTCCTGTGACACTAGTTACAGATTCCGATGCTTCACTTCAGGTTTACTATATCCCTTGGACCTTCTTATTGACGATGAAACACAGAAATCGCATCTGAATTAAATACAAAAGGCACAATGCCGACTTAAGGACAGGAAGACTGACTCTTCTTACTGACTATGTTTGAACCATTCCTGTGACACTAGTTATAGATTCCGATGCTTCACTTCAGGTTTACTGTATCCCTTGGACCTTCATATTGACGATGAAACACAGAAATTGAATCGGAATTTAATACAAAATGCCGACTCAAGTACAAGAAGACTGACTCTTCTTACTGTCTATGTTTTGAGCCATTTCTGGGACACTAGTAATAGATTCCGATGCTTCACTCCAGGTATACTGTATCCCTTGGACCTTCTTATTGACGATGAAACACAGAAATTGCATCTGAATTAAATACAAAAGGCACAATGCCGACTTAAGGACAAGAAGACTGACTCTTCTTACTGTCTATGTTTTGAACCATTACTGTGACACTAGTAATAGATTCCGATGCTTCACTCCAGGTATACTGTATCCCTTGGACCTTCTTATTGACGATGAAACACAGAAATTGCATCGGAATTAAATACAAAAGGCACAATGCCGTCATAAGTACAAGAAGACTGACTCTTCTTACTGTCTATGTGTTGAACCATTCCATTGACACTAGTTATAGATTCCGATGCTTCACTCCAGGTTTACTGTATCCCTTGGACCTTCTTATTGACGATGAAACACTGAATTGCATCGGAATTAAATACAAAAGGCACAATGTCGACTTAAGTAGATGAAGACTGACTCTTCTTACTGACTATGTTTTGAACCATTCCTGTGACTTTAGTTATAGATTCCGATGCTTCACTTCAGGTTTACTGTATCCCTTGGACCTTCTTATTGACGATGAAACACAGAAATTGCATCGGAATTAAATACAAAAGGCACAATGCCGACTTAATTACAAGAAGGCTGACTCTTCTTACTGTCTATGTTTTGAACCATTCCTGTGACACTAGATATAGATTCCGATCCTTCACTTCAGGTTTACTGTATCCCTCTGACCTTCTTATTGACGATGAAACACAGAAACTGCATCGGAATTTAATACAAAATGCCGACTCAAGTACAAGAAGACTGACTCTTCTTACTGTCTATGTTTTGAACCATTTCTGTGACACTAGTTATAGATTCCGATCCTTCACTTCAGGTTTACTGTATCCCTCTGACCTTCTTATTGACGATGAAACACAGAAACTGCATCGGAATTTAATACAAAATGCCGACTCAAGTACAAGAAGACTGACTCTTCTTACTGTCTATGTTTTGAACCATTTCTGTGACACTAGTTATATATTCCGATGCTTCACTTCAGGTTTACTGTGTCCCTCTGACCTTCTTATTGACGATGAAACACAGAAATTGCATCGGAATTAAATACAAAATGCACAATGCTGACTTAAGTACAAGAAGACTGACTCTTCCTACTGTCTTGTTTGAACCATTCCATTGACACTAGTAATAGATTCCGATGCTTCACTTCAGGTTTACTGTTTCCCTTGGAACTTCTTATTGACGATGGAACAATGAAATTGCATCGGAATTAAATACAAAAGGCACAATGTCGACTTAAGTAAATGAATACTGACTCTTCTTACTGACTATGCTTTGAACCATTCCTGTGACTTTAGTTATAGATTCCGATGCTTCACTTCAGGTTTACTGTATCCCTTGGACCTTCTTATTGACGATGAAACACAGAAATTGCATCGGAATTAAATACAAAAGGCATAATGCCGACTGAAGTACAAGAAAACTGACTCTTCTTACTGGCTATGCTTTGAACCATTCCTGTGACACTAGTTATAGCTTCCGATGCTTCACTTCAGGTTTTCCTAATTCCTTGGACCTTCTTATTGACGATGAAACACACAAATTGCATGGGAATTAAATACAAAAGGCACAATGCCGACTTAATTACAAGAAGACTGACTCTTCTTACTGTCTATGTTTTGAACCATTCCTGAGACGCTAGTTACAGATTGCGATGCTTTACTTCTGGTTTACTGTGTCACTTGGACCTTCTTATTGACGACGAAATACAGAAATTACATCGGAATTAAATACAAAAGGCACAATGCCGACTTAAGTACAAAAAGACTGACTCTTCTTACTGACTATGTTTTGAACCATTCCTGTGACACTAGTTATAGATTCCGATGCTTCACTTCAGATTTACTGTATCTCTTGGACCTTCTTATTGACGATGAAACACTGAAATTGCCTCGGAATTAATTACAACAGGTACAATTCCGACTTAAGTACAAGAAGACCGACTCTTCCTTCTGTCTATGTTTGAACCATTCCATTGACACTAGTTATGGATTCCGAAGCTTCACTTCAGGTTTACTGTTTCCCTTGGAACTTCTTATTGACGATGAAACAATGAAATTGCTTCGGAATTAAATACAAAAGGCACAATGCCTACTTAAGTACATGACGACTGACTCTTCTTACTGTCTATGTTTTGAACCATTTCTGTGACGCAAGTTATAGATTCCGATGCTTCACTTCAGGTTTACTGTGTCCCTCTGACCTTCTCATTGACGATGAAATACAGAAATTGCATCGGAATTAAATACAAAATGCACAATGCCGACTTAAGTACAAGAAGACTGAATCTTCCTACTGTCTATGTTTTGAACCATTTCTGTGACTCTACTTACAGACTCCGATGCTTCACTTCAGGGTTACTGTATCCCTCTGACCTTTTTTTTGAAGATGAAACACAGAAATTGCATCGGAATTATTTACAAAAGGCACAATGCCGACTTAAGTACAAGAAGACTGACTCTTCTTACTGTCTATGTTTTGAACCATTCCTGTGACACTACTTAAAGATTCCGATGCTTCACTTCAGGTTTACTGTATTCCTTGGACCTTCTTATTGACGATGAAACACAGAAATTGCCGCGGAATTAAATACGAAAGGCACAATGCAGACCTAAGTACAAGAAGACTGACTCTTCCTACTGTCTATGTTTGAACCATTCCATTGAAACTAGTGATAGATTCCGATGCTTCACTTCAGGTTTACTGTTTCCCTTGGAACTTCTTATTGACGATGAAACAATTAAATTGCATCGGAATTAAATACAAAAGGCACAATGTCGACTTAATTACAAGAAGGCTGACTCTTCTTACTGTCTATGTTTTGAACCATTCCTGTGACACTAGATATAGAATCCGATGCTTCACTTCAGGTTTACTGTATCCTTTGGACCTTCTTATTGACGATGAAACACAGAAATTGCATCGGAATTAAATACAAAAGGCACAATGCCGACTTAAATACAAGAAGACTGACTCTTCTTACTGACTATGTTTTGAACCAATCCTGTGACACTAGTTACATATTCCCATGCTTCAATTCAGCTTTACTGTATCCCTTGGTCTATCTTATAGACGATGAAACACTGAAATTGCATCGGAATTAAATAGAAAAGGCACAATGCCGACTTAAGTACAAGAAGACTGAACCTTCTTACTGAATATGTTTGGAACCATTCGTGTGACACTAGTTATAGATTCCGATGCTTCACTTCAGGTTTACTGTGTCCCTCTGACATTCTTATTGACGATGAAACACAGAAATAACATCGGAATTAAATACAAAATGCACAATGCCGACTTAAGTACAAGAAGACTGACTCCTCTTACTGACTATGCTTTGAACCATTCCTGTGACACTAGTAATAGATTCCGATGATTCACTTCAGATTTACTGTATACCTTGGACCTTGTTATTGACGATGAAACACAGCAATTGCATCGGAATTAAATACAAAAGGCAAAATGCCGACTTAAGTACAAGAAGACTGACTCTTCTTACTGTCTATGTTGTGAACCATTTCTGTGACGCTAGTTATAGATTCCGATGGTTCACTTCAGGTTTACTGTATCCCTTCGACCTTCTTATTGACGACGAAACACAGATATTGAATCGGAATTAAATAGAAAAGGCACAATGCCGACTTATGTACAAGAATTCTGTCTCTTCCTACTGTCTTTGTTTGAACCATTCCTGTGACACTACTTATGGATTCCGATGCTTACCTTCAGGTTTACTGTATCCCTTGGACCTTCTTATTGACGAGGAAACACAGAAGTTGCATCGGAATTAAATACAAAATGCACAATGCCGACTTAAGTACAGGAAGACTGACTCTTCTTACTGACTATATCTTGATCCATTCCTGTGACACTAGTTATAGATTCCGATGCTTCTCTTCAGGTTTACTGTATCCCTGGGACCTTCTTATTCACGATGAAACACAGAAATTGCATCGGAATTAAATACAAAAGGCACAATGCCAACTTAAGTACAATAAGACTGACTCTTCTTACTGACTATATTTTGATCCATTCCTGTGACACTAGTTATAGATTCCGATGCTTCACTTCAGGTTTACTGTATCCCTTGGACCTTCTTATTGACGATGAAACACAGAGATTCCATCGGAATTAAATAGAAAAGGCACAATGCCGGCTTAAGTACAAGAAGACTGACTCTTCTTACTGACTATGATTTGAAGCATTCCTGTGTGACTAGTTGTTGTTTCCGATGCTTCACTTCAGGTTTACTGTATCCCTTGGACCTTCTTATTGACGATGAAACACAAAAGTTGCATCGGAATTAAATACGAAATGAACAATGACGATTTAAGTACAAGTAGACTGACTCCTCTAACCGACTATATCTTGATCCATTCCTGTGACACTAGTTATAGATTCCGATGCCTCATTTCAACTTTACTGTATCCCCTGGACCTTCTTATTGACGATGAAACACATAAATTGCATCGGAATTAAATACAAAAGGCACAATGCCGACTTAAGTACATGAAGACTTACTCTACCTACTGTCTATGATTCGAACCATTCCTGTGACACTAGTTATAGATTCCGATGCTTCTCTTCAGGTTTAATGTATTCCTTGGACCTTCTTATTGACGATGAAACACAGAAATTGCATCGGAATTAAATACAAAAGGCACAACGCCGACTTAAGTACAAGAAGACTGACTCCTCTTACTGACTATGCTTTGAACCATTCCTGTGACACTAGTAATAGATTCCGATGCTTCACTTCAGATTTACTGTATCCCTTGGACCTTGTTATTGACGATGAAACACAGCAATTGCATCGGAATTAAATACAAATGGCAAAATGCCGACTTAAGTACAAGAAGACTGACTCTTCTTACTGTCTATGTTGTGAACCATTCCTGTAACGCTAGTTATAGATTCCGATGGTTCACTTCAGGTTTACTGTATTCCTTGGACCTTCTTATTGACGACGAAACACAGATATTGCATCGGAATTAAATAGAAAAGGCACAATGCCGACTTAATTACAAGAAGACTGACTCTTCTTACTGTCTATGTTTGAACCATTCCATTGACACTAGTTATAGATTCCGAAGCTTCTCTTCAGGTTTACTGTTTCCCTTGGAACTTCTTATTGACGATGAAACAATGAAATTGCTTCGGAATTAAATACAAAAATCACAATGCCTACTTAAGTACATGACGACTGACTCTTCTTACTGCCTATGTTGTGAACCATTCCTGTGACACTAGTTACAAATTCCGATGCTTCACATCAGGTTTACTGTATCCCTTGGACCTTCTTATTGACGATGAAACACAGAAATTGAATCGGAATTAAATACAAAAGGCACAATGCCGACTTAAGGACAGGAAGACTGACTCTTCTTACTGAGTATGTTTTGAACCATTCCTGAGACGCTAGTTACAGATTGCGATGCTTTACTTCAGGTTAACTGTGTCACTTGGACCTTCTTATTGACGACGAAATACAGAAATTACATCGGAATTAAATACAAAAGGCACAATGCAGACTTAAGTACAAAAAGACTGACTCTTCTTACTGACTATGATTTGAACCATTCCTGTGACACTAGTTATAGATTCCGATGCTTCACTTCAGATTTACTGTATCTCTTGGACCTTCTTTTTGACGATGAAACACAGAAATTGCCTCGGCATTAATTACAACATGTACAATTCCGACTTAAGTACAAGAAGACCGACTCTTCCTACTGTCTATGTTTGAACCATTCCATTGACACTAGTTATAGATTCCGAAGCTTCACTTCAGGTTTACTGTTTCCCTTGGAACTTCTTATTGACGATGAAACAATGAAATTGCTTCGGAATTAAATACAAAAGGCACAATGCCTACTTAAGTACATGACGACTGACTCTTCTTACTGCCTATGTTGAGAACCATTCCTGTGACACTACTTACAGATTCCGATGCTTCACTTCAGGTTTACTGTATCCCTTGGACCTTCTTATGGACGATGAAACACAGAAATTGCATCGGAATTAAATACAAAAGGCACAATGCCGACTTAAGGACAGGAAGACTGACTCTTCTTACTGACTATGTTTTGAACCATTCCTGTGACACTAGTTATGGATTCCGATGCTTCACTTCAGGTTTACTGTATCCCTAGGACCTACTTATTGACGATGAAACACAGAAATTGCATCGGAATTTAATACAAAATGGCGACTCAAGTACAAGAAGACTGACTCTTCTTACTGTCTATGTTTTGAACCATTTCTATGACGCTAGTTATAGATTCCGATGCTTCACTTCAGGTCTACTGTGTCCCTCTGACCTTCTTATTGACGATGAAACACAGAAATTGCATCGGAATTAAACACAAAATGCACAATGCCGACTTAAGTACAAGAAGACTGAATCTTCTTACTGTCTATGTTTTGAACCATTTCTGTGACTCTAGTTACAGACTTCGATGCTTCACTTCAGGGTTACTGTATCCGTCTGACCTTTTTTTTGAAGATGAAACACAGAAATTGCATCGGAATTATATGCAAAAGGCAAAATGCCGACTTAAGTACAAGAAGACTGACCCTTCTTACTGACTATGTTTTGAACCAATCCTGTGACACTAGTTACATATTCCCATGCTTCAATTCAGCTTTACTGTATCCCTTGGACTATCTTATTGACGATGAAACACTGAAATTGCATCGGAATTAAATAGAAAAGGCACAATGCCGACTTAAGTACAAGAAGACTGAATCTTCTTACTGAATATGTTTGGAACCATTCGTGTGACACTAGTTATAGATTCCGAAGCTTCACTTCAGGTTTACTGTGTCCCTCTGACATTCTTATTGACGATGAAACACAGAAATAACATCGGAATTAAATACAAAATGCACAATGCCGACTTAAGTACAAGAAGACTGACTCCTCTTACTGACTATGCTTTGAACCATTCCTGTGACACTAGTAATAGATTCCGATGCTTCACTTCAGATTTACTGTATCCCTTGGACCTTGTTATTGACGATGAAACACAGCAATTGCATCGGAATTAAATACAAAAGGCAAAATGCCGACTTAAGTACAAGAAGACTGACTATTCTTACTGTCTATGTTGTGAACCATTTCTGTGACGCTAGTTATCGATTCCGATGCTTTACCTCCGGTTTACTGTATCCTTCTCACCTTCTTATTGACGATGAAACACAGAGATTGCATCAGAATTAAATAGAAAGGACACAATGCCCACTTAAGTACAAGAAGACTGACTCTTCTTACTGTCTATGTTTTGAACCATTCCTGTGACGCTAGTTACAGATTCCGATGCATCACTTCAGGTTTACTGTATCCCTTGGATCTTCTTATTGACGATGAAACACAGAAATTGCATCGGAATTAATTACAAAAGGCACAATGCGCACTTGAGGACAAGAAGACTGACTCTTCTTACTGACTATGTTTTGAACCATTTCTGTGACGCTAGTTACAGACTCCGATGCTTCACTTCAGGGTTACTGTATCCCTCTGACCTTCTTTTTGAAGATGAAACACAGAAATTGCATCGGAATTATATACAAAAGGCACAATGCCGACTTAAGTACAAGAAGACAGACTCTTCTTACTGTCTATGTTTTGAACCATTCCTGTGACACTACTTATAGATTCCGATGCTTCACTTCAGGTTTACTGTATTCCTTGGACCTTCTTATTGACGATGAAACACAGAAATTGAGGCGGAATTAAATACGAAAGGCACAATGCCGACTTAAGTACAAGAAGACTGACTCTTCCTACTGTCTATGTTTGAACCATTTAATTGACACTAGTTATAGATTCCGATGCTTCACTTCAGATTTACTGTTTCCCTTGGAACTTCTTATAGACGATGAAACAATTAAATTGCATCAGAATGAAATACAAAAGGCACAATGTGAACTTAATTACAAGAAGGCTGACTCTTCTTACTGTCTATGTTTTGAACCATTCCTGTGACACTAGATATAGATTCCGATGCTTCACTTCAGGTTTACTGTATCCCTCTGACCTTCTTATTGACGATGAAACATAGAAATTGCATCGGAATGAAATACAAAAGGCACAATGCCGACTTAAGTACAAGAAGACTGACTCTTCTTACTGACAATTTTTGAACCATTCCTGTCACACTAGTTATAGATTCCGATGCTTCACTTCAGGTTTACTGTATCCTTTGGACCTTCTTATTGACGATGAAATCAGAAATTGCATCGGAATTAAATAGAAAAGGCACAATGCCGACTTAAGTACAAGAAGTCTGATTCTTCTTACTGAATATGTTTGGAACCATTCCTGTGACACTAGTTATAGATTCCGATGCTTCACTTCAGGTTTACTGTGTCCCTCTGACATTCTTATTGACGATGAAACACAGAAATAACAACGGAATTAAATACAAAATGCACAATGCCGACTTAAGTACAAGAAGACTGACTCCTCTTACTGACTATGCTTTGAACCATTCCTGTGACACTAGTAATAGATTCCGATGCTTCACTTCAGATTTTCTGTATCCCTTGGACCTTGTTATTGACGATGAAACACAGCAATTGCATCGGAATTAAATACAAAAGGCAAAATGCCGACTTAAGTACAAGAAGACTGACTCTTCTTACTGTCTATGTTGTGAACCATTCCTGTGACGCTAGTTATAGATTCCGATGGTTCACTTCAAGTTTACTGTATCCCTTGGACCTTCTTATTGACGACGAAACACAGATATTGCATCGGAATTAAATAGAAAAGGCACAATGCGGACTTAAGTACAAGAAGACTGACTCTTCTTACTGACTATGCTTTGAATCATTCCTGTGACACTTGTAATAGATTCCGATGGTTCACTTCAGATTTACTGTATCCCTTGGACCTTGTTATTGACGATGAAACACAGCAATTGCATCGGAATTAAATACAAAAGGCAAAATGCCGACTTAAGTACAAGAAGACTGACTCTTCTTACTGACTATATTTTGATCCATTCCTGTGACACTAGTTAAAGATTCCGATGCTTCACTTCAGGTTTACTGTTTCCCTTGGATTTTTTTATTGACGATGAAACAATTAAATTGCATCGGAATTAAATACAAAAGGCACAATGTCGACTTAATTACAAGAAGGCTGACTCTTCTTACTGTCTATGTTTTGAACCATTCCTGTGACACTAGATATAGATTCCGATGCTTCACTTCAGGTTTACTCTATCCCTCTGACCTTCTTATTGACGATGAAACATAGAAATTGCATCGGAATGAAATACAAAAAGCACAATGCCGACTTAAGTACAAGAAGACTGACTATTCTTACTGACAATGTTTGAACCATTCCTGTCAAACTAGTTATAGATTCCGATGCTTCACTTCAGGTTTACTGTATTCTTTGGACCTTCTTATTGACGATGAAACACAGAAATTGCATCGGAATTAAATACAAAAGTCACAATGCTGACTTAAATACAAGAAGACTGACTCTTCTTACTGACTATGTTTTGATCCATTCCTGTGACACTAGTTACATATTCCCATGCTTCAATTCAGCTTTACTGTATCCCTTGGACTATCTTATTGACGATGAAACACTGAAATTGCATCGGAATTAAATAGAAAAGGCATAATGCCGACTTAAGTACAAGAAGACTGAATCTTCTTACTGAATATGTTTGGAACCATTCTTGTGACAATAGTTATAGATTCCGATGCTTCACTTCAGGTTTACTGTGTCCCTCTGACATTCTTATTGACGATGAAACACAGAAATAACATCGGAATTAAATACAAAATGCACAATGCCGACTTAAGTACAAGAAGACTGACTCAACTTACTTACTATGCTTTGAACCATTCCTGTGACACTAGTAATGGATTCCGATTCTTCACTTCAGATTTACTGTATCCCTTGGACCTTCTTATTGACGACGAAACACCGATATTGCATCGGAATTAAATAGAAAAGGCACAATGCCGACTTATGTACAAGAAGACTGTCTCTTCCTACTTTCTTTGTTTGAACCATTCCTGTGACACTAGTTATGGATTCCGATGCTTAACTTCAGGTTTACTGTATCCCTTGGACCTTCTTATTGACGAGGAAACACAGAAGTTGCATCGGAATTAAATACAAAGTGCACAATGCCGACTTAAGTACAAGAAGACTGACTATTCTTACTGACTATATCTTGATCCATTCCTGTGACACTAGTTATAGATTCAGTTGCTTCTCTTCAGGTTTACTGTATCCCTGGGACCTTCTTATTGACGATGAAACGAAGACATTGCATCGGAATTAAATAGAAAAGGCATAATGCCGACTTAAGTACAGGAAGGCTGACTCTTCTTACTGACTATGTTTTGAACCATTCCTGTCACACTAGTTGTAGATTCCGATGCTTCACTTCAGGTTTACTGTATCCCTTGGACCTTCTTATTGACGATGAAAGACAGAAATTGCATCGGAATTATATACAAAATGCACAATGCCGACTTGAGTACAAGAAGACTGACTCTTCTTACTGACTATGTTTTGAACCGTTCCTGTGACACTAATTATAGATTCCGATGCATCACTTCAGGTTTACTGTATCCCTTGGACCTTCTTATTGACGATGAAACACAGAAATTGCATCGGAATTAAATACAAAAGCACAATGCCGACTTAAGTACAAGAAGACTGACTCTTCCTACTGTCTATGTTTTGAACCATTCCTGTGACATTTGTTATAGATTCCTATGCTTCACTTCAGGTTTACTGTATCCTTTGCACCTTCTTATTGGCGACGAAACACAGAAATTGCATCGGAATTAAATAGAAAAGGCACAATGCCGACTTAAGTACAAGAAGACTGACTCTTCTTACTGACTATGCTTTGAACCATTCCTGTGACACTAGCAATAGATTCCGATGCTTCACTTCAGATTTACTGTATCCCTTGGACCTTCTTATTGACGATGAAACACAGAAATTGCATCGGAATTAAATACAAAAGGCACAATGCCGACATAAGTACAAGAAGACTGACTCTTCCTACTGTCTATGTTTTGAACCATTCCTGTGACATTTGTTATAGATTCCTATGCTTCACTTCAGGTTTACTGTATCCTTAGCACCTTCTTATTGGCGACGAAACACAGAAATTGCATCGGAATTAAACAGAAAAGGCACAATGCCGACTTAAGTACAAGAAGACTGACTCTATCTACTGTCTATGTTTGAACCATTCGTGTGACACTAGTTATCGATTCCGATGCTTTACCTCCGGTTTACTTTATCCCTCTCACCTTCTTATTGACGATGAAACACAGAGATTGCTTGGGAATTAAATAGAAAAGACACAATGCCGACTTAAGTACAAGAAGACTGACTCTTTCTACTGTCTATGTTTGAACCATTCCTGTGACACTAGTTATGGATTCCGATGCTTAACTTCAGGTTTACTGTATCCCTTGGACCTTCTTATTGACGAGGAAACACAGAAGTTGCATCGGAATTAAATACAAAATGCACAATGCCGACTTAAGTACAAGAAGACTGACTCTTCTTACTGACTATATCTTGAACCATTCCTGTGACACTAGTTATAGATTCAGTTGCTTCTCTTCAGGTTTACTGTATCCCTGGGACCTTCTTATTGACGATGAAACACAGAAATTGCATCGGAATTAAATACAAAAGGCACAATGCCGACTTAAGTACAAGAAGACTGACTCTTCTTACTGACTATGCTTTGAACCATTCCTGTGACACTAGCAATAGATTCCGATGCTTCACTTCAGATTTATTGTATCCCTTGGACCTTGTTATTGACGATGAAACACAGCAATTGCTTCGGAATTAAATACAAAAGGCAAAATGCCGACTTAAGTACAAGAAGACTGACTCTTCTTACTGACTATGCTTTGAACCATTCCTGTGACACTAGCAATAGATTCCGATGCTTCACTTCAGATTTACTGTATCCCTTGGACCTTCTTATTGACGATGAAACACAGAAATTGCATCGGAATTAAATACAAAAGGCACAATGCCGACATAAGTACAAGAAGACTGACTCTTCCTACTGTCTATGTTTTGAACCATTCCTGTGACATTTGTTATAGATTCCTATGCTTCACTTCAGGTTTACTGTATCCTTAGCACCTTCTTATTGGCGACGAAACACAGAAATTGCATCGGAATTAAACAGAAAAGGCACAATGCCGACTTAAGTACAAGAAGACTGACTCTATCTACTGTCTATGTTTGAACCATTCGTGTGACACTAGTTATCGATTCCGATGCTTTACCTCCGGTTTACTTTATCCCTCTCACCTTCTTATTGACGATGAAACACAGAGATTGCTTGGGAA
Organism: Schistocerca serialis cubense; assembly: GCF_023864345.2. NCBI lineage: Eukaryota > Metazoa > Arthropoda > Insecta > Orthoptera > Acrididae > Schistocerca > Schistocerca serialis. The sequence goes on along the minus strand of NC_064647.1, from coordinate 19,209,962 downwards.
TTAAATAGAAAAGACACAATGCCCACTTAAGTACAAGAAGACTGACTCTTCTTACTGTCTATGTTTTGAACCATTCCTGTGACGCTAGTTACAGATTCCGATGCATCACTTCAGGTTTACTGTATCCCTTAGATCTTCTTATTGACGATGAAACACAGAAATTGCATCGGAATTAATTACAAAAGGCACAATGCGCACTTGAGGACAAGAAGACTGACTCTTCTTACTGACTATGTTTTGAACCATTCCTGTGACACTAGTTATAGATTCCGATGCTTCACTTCATCTTAACTGTATCCCTCTGACCTTCTTTTTGACGATGTACCACACACAAATTGCATCGGAATTAAATAGAAAAGGCACAGTGCCGACTTAAGTACAAGATGACTGACTCTTCTTACTGTCTATGTTTTGAACCATTCCTGTGTCTCTAGTTATAGAATCCGATGCTTCACTCCAGGTTTACTGTATCCCTTGGACCTACTTATTGACGATGAAACACAGAAATTGCAACGGAATGAAATACAAAAAGCACAATGCCGACTTAAGTACAAGAAGACTGACTCCTCTTACTGAGTATGCCTTGAACCATTCCTGTGACACTAGTAATAGATTCCGATGCTTCACTTCAGATTTACTGTATCCCTTGGACCTTCTTATTGACGATGAAACACAGCAATTGCATCGGAATTAAATACAAAAGGCAAAATGCCGACTTGAGTACAAGAAGACTGACTCTTCTTACTGACTATGCTTTGAACCGTTCCTGTGACACTAATTATAGATTCCGATGCTTCACTTCAGGTTTACTGTATCCCTTGGACCTTCTTATTGACGATGAAACGCAGAAATTGCATCGGAATTAAATTCAAAAAGCACAATGCCGACTTAAGTACAAGAAGACTGACTCCTCTTACTGACTATGCTTTGAACCATTCCTGTGACGCTAGTTATAGACTCCGATGGTTCACTTCAGGTTTACTGTATCCCTTGGACCTTCTTATTGACGACGAAACACAGATATTGCATCGGAATTAAATAGAAAAGGCACAATGCCGACTTATGTACAAGAAGACTGTCTCTTCCTACTGCCTTTGTTTTGAACCATTCCTGTGACACTAGTTATGGATTCCGATGCTTAACTTCAGGTTTACTGTATCCCTTGGACCTTCGTATTGACGAGGAAACACAGAAGTTTCATCGGAATTGAATACAAAATGCACAATGCCGACTTAAGTACAAGAAGACTGACTCTTCTTACTGACTATGCCTTGATCCATTCCTGTGACACTAGTTATAGATTCCGATGCTTCTGTTCAGGTTTACTGTATCCCTTGGACCTTCTTATTGACGATCAAACACAGAAATTGCATCGGAATTAAATACAAAAGGCACAATGCCGACTTAAGTGCAAGAAGAGTGACTCTTCTTACTGACTATATTTTGATCCATTCCTGTGACACTAGTTATAGATTCCGATGCTTCACTTCAGGTTTACTGTATCCCTTGGACCATTTTATTGACGATGAAACACAGAAATTGCATCGGAATTAAATACGAAATCAACAATGCCGACTTAAGTACAAGTAGACTGACTCCCCTAACCGACTATATCTTGATCCATTCCTGTGACACTAGTTGTAGATTCCGATGCCTCATTTCAGGTTTACTGTATCCCCTGGACCTTCTTATTGACGGTGAAACACAGAAATAGCATCGGAATTAAATACAAAGGCACAATGCCGACTTAAGTACATGATGACTGACTCTTCCTACTGTCTTTGATTCGAACCATTCCTGTAACACTAGTTATAGATTCCCATGCTTCTCTTCAGGTTTACTGTATTCCTTGGACCTACTTATTGACGATGAAACACAGATATTGTATCGGAATTAAATACAAAAGGCACAATGCCGACTTAAGTACAAGAAGACTGACTCTTCTTACTGACTATATTTTGATCCATTCCTGTGACACTAGTTATAGATTCCGATGCTTCACTTCAGGTTTACTGTATCACTTGGACCTTCTTATTGACGACGAAACACAGAAATAGCGTCGTAATTAAATAGAAAAGGCATAATGCCGACTTAAGTACAGGAAGGCTGACTCTTCTTACTGACTATGTTTTGAACCATTCCTGTCACACTAGTTGTTGATTCCGATGCTTCACTTCAGGTTTACTGTATCCCTTGGACCTTCTTATTGACGATGAAAGACAGAAATTGCATCGGAATTAAATAGAAAAGGCACAATGCCGACTTATGTACAAGAAGACTGTCTGTTCCTACTGTCTTTGTTTTGATCCATTCCTGTGACACTAGTTATGGATTCCGATGCTTAACTTCAGGTTTACTGTATCCCTTGGACCTTCTTACTGACGAGGAAACACAGAAGTTGCATCGGAATTAAATACAATATGCACAATGCCGACTTAAGTACAAGAAGACTGACTCTTCTTACTGACTATATCTTGATCCATTCCTGTGACACTAGTTATAGATTCCGATGCTTCACTTCAGGTTTACTTTATCCCTTGGATCTTCTTATTGACAATGAAACACAGAAATTGCATCGGAATTATTTAACAAAAGGCACAATGCGCACTTGAGGACAAGAAGAGTGACTCTTCTTACTGACTATGTTTTGAACCATTCCTGTGACACTAGTTATAGGATCCGATGCTTCACTTCATGTTAACTGTATCCCTCTGCCCTTCTTTTTGACGATGTACCACACACAAATTGCATCGGAATTAAATAGAAAAGGCACAGTGCCGACTTAAGTACAAGATGACTGACTCTTCTTACTGTCTATGTTTTGGACCATTCCTGTGTCACTAGTTATAGAAACCGATGCTTCACTCCAGGTTTACTGTATCCCTTGGACCTTCTTACTGACGATGAAACACAGAAATTGCATCGGAATGAAATACAAAAAGCACAATGCCGACGTAAGTACAAAAAGACTGACTCTTCTTACTGGCAATGTTTGAACCATTCCTGTCACACTAGTTATAGATTCCGATGCTTCACTTCAGGTTTACTGTATCCCTTGGACCTTCTTATTGAAGATGAAACACAGATATTGCATCGGAATTAAATAGAAAAGACACAATGCCCACTGAAGTACAAGAAGAGTGACTCTTCTTACTGTCTATATTCTTTGAACCATTCCTGTGACGCTAGTTACAGATTCCGATGCATCACTTCAGGTTTACTGTATCCCTTGGATCTTCTTATTGACAATGAAACACAGAAATTGCATCGGAATTATTTAACAAAAGGCACAATGCGCACTTGAGGACAAGAAGAGTGACTCTTCTTACTGACTATGTTTTGAACCATTCCTGTGACACTAGTTATAGGATCCGATGCTTCACTTCATGTTAACTGTATCCCTCTGCCCTTCTTTTTGACGATGTACCACACACAAATTGCATCGGAATTAAATAGAAAAGGCACAGTGCCGACTTAAGTACAAGATGACTGACTCTTCTTACTGTCTATGTTTTGGACCATTCCTGTGTCACTAGTTATAGAAACCGATGCTTCACTCCAGGTTTACTGTATCCCTTGGACCTTCTTACTGACGATGAAACACAGAAATTGCATCGGAATGAAATACAAAAAGCACAATGCCGACGTAAGTACAAAAAGACTGACTCTTCTTACTGGCAATGTTTGAACCATTCCTGTCACACTAGTTATAGATTCCGATGCTTCACTTCAGGTTTACTGTATCCCTCTGACCTTCTCATTGACGATGAAACACAGAAATTGCATCGGAATTAAATACAAAAGGCACAATGCCGACTTAAATACAAGAGTACTGACTCTTCTTACTGACTATGTTTTGAACCATTCCTGTGACACTAGTTACATATTCCCATGCTTCACTTCAGCTTTACTGTATCCCTTGGACTATCTTATTGACGATGAAACATTGAAATTGCATCGGAATTAAATAGAAAAGGCACAATGCCGACTTAAGCACAAGAAGACTGAATCTACTTAATGAATATGTTTGGAACCATTTCTGTGACACTGGTTATAGATTCCGATGCTTCTCTTCAGGTTTACTGTATCCCTTGGACCTTCTTATTGACGATGAATACACAGAAATTGCATCGGAATTAAATTCAAACGGCACAATGCCGACTTAAGTACAAGAAGACTGACTCGTCTTACTGACTATATTTTGATCCATTCCTGTGACACTAGTTATAGATTCCGATGCTTCACTTCAGGTTTACTGTATCCCTTGGACCTTCTTATTGACGATGAAACACAGGGATTCCTTCGGAATTAAATAGAAAAGGAACAATGCCGGCTTAAGTACAAGAAGACTGAATCTTCTTACTGACTATGATTTGAACCATTCCTGTGTGACTAGTTGTAGTTTCCGATGCTTCACTTCAGGTTTACTGTATCCCTCGGACCTTCTTATTGACGATGAAAAACAGAAATTGCATAGGAATTAAATAGAAAATGCACAATGCCAACTTAGTTTAAGAAGACTGAGTCTTCTTACTGTCTATGTTTTGAACCATTCCTATGACACTAGTTGTAGATTCCGATGCTTCACTTCAGGTTTACTGTATCCCTCTGACCTTCTTATTAACGATGAAACACCGAAATTGAATCGGAATTAAATAGAAAACTCACAATGCCGACTTAGGTACAAGAAGACTTACTCTTGTTACTGACTATGTTTTGAACCATTCCTGTGACACTAGTTATAGATTCCGTTGCTTCACTTCAGGTTTACTGTATCTCTTGGACCTTCTTATTGACGATGAAACACAGAAATTCAATCGGAATTAAATACAAAAGGCACAATGCCAACATAAGTACATGAAGACTGACTTTTCTTACTGACTATGTTTTGAACCATTCCTGTGAATCTAGATTTAGATTCCGATGCTTCACTTCAGATTTACTGTATCCCTCTGACCTTCTTATTGACGATGAAACACAGAAATTGCATCGGAATTAAATACAAAAGGCACAATGCCGACTTAAGTACAAGAAGACTGAATCTTCTTACTGTCAATGATTTGAACCATTCCTGTGACACTAGTTATAGATTCCGATGCTTCACTTCAGGTTTACTGTATCACTTGGACCTTCTTATTGACGACGAAACACAGAAATAGCGTCGTAATTAAATAGAAAAGGCATAATGCCGACTTAAGTACATGAAGGCTGACTCTTCTTACTGACTATGTTTTGAACCATTCCTGTCACACTAGTTGTTGATTCCGATGCTTCACTTCAGGTTTACTGTATCCCTTGGACCTTCTTATTGACGATGAAAGACAGAAATTGCATCGGAATTAAATAGAAATGGCACAATGCCGACTTATGTACAAGAAGACTGTCTGTTCCTACTGTCTTTGTTTTGATCCATTCCTGTGACACTAGTTATGGATTCCGATGCTTAACTTCAGGTTTACTGTATCCCTTGGACCTTCTTACTGACGAGGAAACACAGAAGTTGCATCGGAATTAAATACAATATGCACAATGCCGACTTAAGTACAAGGAGACTGACTCTTCTTACTGACTATATCTTGATCCATTCCTGTGACACTAGTTATAGATTCCGATGCTTCACTTCAGGTTTACTTTATCCCTCTCACCTTCTTATTGACGATGAAACACAGAAATTGCATCGGAATTAAATAGAAAAGACACAATGCCCACTGAAGTACAAGAAGAGTGACTCTTCTTACTGTCTATATTCTTTGAACCACTCCTGTGACGCTAGTTACAGATTCCGATGCATCACTTCAGGTTTACTGTATCCCTTGGATCTTCTTATTAACAATGAAACACAGAAATTCCATCGGAATTAATTACAAAAGGCACAATACGCACTTGAGGACAAGAAGAGTGACTCTTCTTACTGACTATGTTTTGAACCATTCCTGTGACACTAGTTATAGGATCCGATGCTTCACTTCATGTTAACTGTATCCCTCTGCCCTTCTTTTTGACGATGTACCCCACACAAATTGCATCGGAATTAAATAGAAAAGGCACAGTGCCGACTTAAATACAAGAAGACTGACTCTTCTTACTGACTATGTTTTGAACCATTCCTGTGACACTAGTTACATATTCCCATGCTTCACTTCAGCTTTACTGTATCCCTTGGACTATCTTATTGACGATGAAACATTGAAATTGCATCGGAATTAAATAGAAAAGGCACAATACCGACTTAAGCACAAGAAGACTGAATCTTCTTAATGAATATGTTTGGAACCATTCCTGTGACACTGGTTATAGATTCCGATGCTTCTCTTCCGGTTTACTGTATCCCTTGGACCTTCTTATTGACGATGAATACACAGAAATTGCATCGGAATTAAATACAAAAGGCACAATGCCGACTTAAGTACAAGAAGACTGACTCGTCTTACTGACTATATTTTGATCCATTCCCGTGACACTAGTTATAGATTCCGATGCTTCACTTCAGGTTTACTGTATCCCTTGGACCTTCTTATTGACGATGAAACACAGGGATTCCTTCGGAATTAAATAGAAAAGGAACAATGCCGGCTTAAGTACAAGAAGTCTGAATCTTCTTACTGACTATGATTTGAACCATTCCTGTGTGACTAGTTGTAGTTTCCGATGCTTCACTTCAGGTTTACTGTATCCCTTGGACCTTCTTATTGACGATGAAACACAGAAATTGCATCGGAATTAAATACGAAATGTACAATGCCGACTTAAGTACAAGTAGAGTGACTATATCTTGATCCATTCCTCTGACACTAGTTATAGATTCCGATGCCTCATTTCAGGTTTACTGTATCCCCTGGGCCTTCTTATTGACGATGAAACACAGAAATTGCATCGGAATTAAATACAAAGGCACAATGCCGACTTAAGTACATGAAGACTGACTCTTCCTACTGTCTTTGATTCGAACCATTGCTGTGACACTAGTTATAGATTCCGATGCTTCTCTTCAGGTTTACTGTATCCCTTGGACCTTCTTATTGACGATGTAACACAGATATTGCATCGGAATTAAATACAAAAGGCACAATGCCGACTTAAGTACAAGAAGACTGACTCTTCTTACTGACTATGTTTCGAACCATTCCTGTGACACTAGTTACAGATTCCGATGCTTCACTTCAGCTTTACTGTATCCCTTGTACCTTCTTATTGACGATGAAACACTGCAATTGCATCGAAATTAAATAGAAAAGGCACAATACCTACTTAATTACAAGAAGACTGAATCTTCTTACTGACTATGTTTGGAACCATTCCTGTGACACTAGTTATAGATTCCGATGCTTCACTTCAGGTTTACTGTGTCCCTCTGACCTTCTTATTGACGATGAAACATAGAAATAGCATCGGAAGTAAATACAAAAGGCACAATGCCGACTTAAGTACAAGAAGACTGACTCTTCTTACTGTCTATGTTTTGAACCATTCCTGTGACACTAGTTATAGATTTCGATGCTTCACTTCAGATTTACTAAATCCCTTGGACCTTTTTATTGACGATGAAACACATAAATTGCATCGTAATTAAATACAAAAGGCACAATGCCGACTTAAGTACATGAAGACTGACTCTTCTTACTGGCTATGTTTTGAACCATTCCTGTGACACTAGTTATAGACTCCGATACTTCACTTCAGGTTTTCAGAATCCCTTGGACCTTCTTATTGATGATGAAACACAGAGATTGCATCGGAATTATATAGAAAAGGCACAATGCCGGCTAAAGTACACGAAGACTGACTCTTCTTACTGACTATGATTTGAACCATTCCTGTGTGACTAGTTGTAGTTTCCGATGCTTCACTTCAGGTTTACTGTATCCCTCGGACCTTCTTATTGACGATGAAAAACAGAAATTGCATAGGAATTAAATAGAAAATGCACAATGCCAACTTAGTTTAAGAAGACTGAGTCTTCTTACTGTCTATGTTTTGAACCATTCCTATGACACTAGTTATAGATTCCGATGCTTCACTTCAGGTTTACTGTATCCCTCTGACCTTCTTATTAACGATGAAACACCGAAATTGAATCGGAATTAAATAGAAAACTCACAATGCCGACTTAGGTACAAGAAGACTTACTCTTGTTACTGACTATGTTTTGAACCATTCCTGTGACACTAGTTATAGATTCCGATGCCTCACTTCAGGTTTACTGTATCCCTTGGACCTTCTTATTGACGATGAAACACAGAAATTGCATCGGTATTAAATACAAAAGGCACAATGCCGACTTAAGTACAAGAAGACTGAATCTTCTTACTGTCAATGATTTGAACCATTCCTGTGACACTAGTTATAGATTCCGATGCTTCACTTCAGGTTTACTGTAGCCCTTGGACCTTCTTATTGACGATGAAACACAGAAGTTGCATCGGAATTAAATACAAAATGCACAATGCCGACTTAAGTACAAGAAGACTTACTCTTCTTACTGACTATATCTTGATCCATTCCTGTAACACTAGTTATAGATTCCGATGCCTCACTTCAGGTTTACTGTATCCCTTGGACCTTCTTATTGACGATGAAACACAGAAATTGCATCGGAATTAAATACAAAAGGCACAATCCCGACTTAAGTACAAGAAGACTGACTCTTCTTACTGACTATATTTTGATCCATTCCTGTGACACTAGTTATAGATTCCGATGCTTCACTTCAGGTTTACTGTATCCCTTGGACCTTCTTATTGACGATGAAACACAGAGACTGCATCGGAATTAAATAGAAAAGGCACAATGCCGGCTTAAGTACAAGATGACTGACTATTCTTACTGACTATGATTTGAATCATTCCTGTGTGACTAGTTGTAGTTTCCGATGCTTCACTTCAGGTTTACTGTATCCCTTGGACCTTCTTATTGACGATGAAACACAGAAATTGCATCGGAATTAAATACAAAATGTACAATGATGACTTAAGTACAAGAAGACTGACTCCTCTAACTGACTATATCTTGATCCATTCCTGTGACACTAGTTAGAGATTCCGATGCCTCATTTCAGGTTTACTGTATCCCTTGGACCTTCTTATTGACGATGAAACACAGAAATTGCATCAGAATTAAATACAAAAGGCACAATGCCGACTTAAGTACAAGAAGACTGACTCTTCCTACTGCCTATTATTAGAACCATTCCTGTGACACTAGTTATGGATTCCGATGCTTCACTTCAGGTTTACTGAATCCCTTGGACTTTCTTATTGATAATGAAACACATAAATTGCATCGGAATTAAATACAAAAGGCACAATGCCGACTTAAGTACAAGAAGACTGACTCTTCTTACTGACTATGTTTTGAACCGTTCCTGTGACACTAATTATAGAATCCGATGCTTCACTTCAGGTTTACTGTATCCCTTGGGCCTTCTTATTGACGATGAAACACACAAATTGCATCGGAATTAAATACAAAAGGCACAATGCCGACTTAAGTACAAGAAGATTGACTTTTCCTACTGTCTATGTTTTGAGCCATTCCTGTGACATTAGTTATAGATTCCGATGCTTCACTTCAGGTTAACTGTATCCTTTGCACCTTCTTATTGGCGACGAAACACAGAAGTTGCATAGGAATTAAATAGAAAAGGCACAATGCCGACTTAAGTACAAGAAGACTGACTCTTCCTGCTGTCTATGTTTTGAACCGTTCCTGTGACACTAGTTATAGATTCCAATGCTTCACCTCCGATATTCTGTATCTCTCTAACCTTCTTATTGACGACGAAACACAGAAATTGCATCGGAATTAAATACAAAAGGTACAACAAATATGACTCTTCTTACTGACTATGTTTTGAACCGTTCCTGTGACACTAATTACAGATTCCGATGCTTCACTTCAGGTTTACTGTATCCCTTGGACCTTCTTATTGCTGATGAAACACAGAAATTGCATCGGAATTAAATACAAAAGTCACAATGCCGACTTAAGTACAAGAAGAATGACTCTTCCTACTGTCTATGCTTTGAACCATTCCTGTGACATTAGTTATAGATTCCGATGCTTCACTTCAGGTTAACTGTATCCTTTGCACCGTCTTATTGGCGACGAAACACAGAAGTTGCATAGGAATTAAATAGAAAAGGCACTATGCCGACATAAGTACAAGAAGACTGACTCTTCCTACTATCTATGATTTGAACCATTCCTGTTACACTAGTTATCGATTCCGATGCTTCACCTCCAGTTTACTGTATCCCCCTCACATTCTTATTGACGATGAAACACAGAAATTGCATCGGAATTAAATAGAAAAGGCACAATGCCCACTTAAGTACAAGAAGACTGACTCTTCTTACTGTCTATGTTTTGAACCATTCCTGTGACGCTAGTTACAGATTCCGATGCTTCACTTCAGGTTTACTGTATCCCTTGGACCTTCTTATTGACGATGAAACACTGAAATTGCACCGGAATCAAATTGAAAAGGCACAATGCAGACTTAAGTACAAGAAGACTGACTCTCCTTACTGACTATGATTTGAACCAGTCCTGTGACACTAGTTGTAGATTCCGATACCTCACCTCAGGTTTACTGTATCCCCCTGACCTTCTTATTGACGATGGATCACAGAAATTGCATCGGAATTTAATAGAAAAGGCACAATGACGACTTAAGTACAAGAAGACTGACTCTTCTTACTGACTATGTTTGAACCATTCCGGTGACACTAGTTATAGATTCCGATGCTTCACTTAAAATTTATTGTATCCCTTGGCCTTCTTATTGACGATGAAACACAGAAATTGCATCGGAATGAAATACAAAAAGCACAATGCCGACTTAAGTACAAGAAGACTGACTCTTCTTACTGACAATGTTTGAACCATTCCTGTGACACTAGTTATAGATTCCGATGCTTCACTTCAGGTTTACTGTATCCCTTGGACCATCTTATTGACGATGAAACACAGAAATTGCATTGTAATTAAATAGAAAAGGCACAATGCCGACTTAAGTACAAGAAGACTGACTCTTCTAACTGATTATGTTTGGAACCATTCCTGTGACACTAGTTATAGATTCCGATGCTTAACTTCAGGTTTACTGTGTCCCTCTGACCTTCTTATTGACGATGAAACACAGAAATAGCATCGGAATTAAATACAAAAGGCACAATGCCTACTTAAGTACAAGAAGACTGACTCCTCTTACTGACTATGTTTTGAACCATTCCTGTGACACTAGAAATAGATTCCGATGTTTCACTTCAGATTTACTGTATCCCTTGGACCTTCTTATTGACGATGAAACACAGCAATTGCATCGGAATTAAATACAAAAGGCAAAATGCCGACTTAAGTACAAGAAGGCTGACTCTTCTTACTGTCTATGTTTTGAACCATTCCTGTGACGCTAGTTATAGATTCCGATGCTTCACTTCAGGTTTACTGTATCCCTTGGACCTTCTTATTGACGACGAAACACAGAAATTGCATCGGAATTAAATAGAAAAGGCACAATGCTGACTTATGTACAAGGAGACTGTCTCTTCCTACTGTCTATGTTTTGAACCATTCCTGTGACACTAGTTATGGATTCCGATGCTTCACTTCAGGTTTACTGTATCCCTTGGACCTTATTATTGACGATGAAACACAGAAGTTGCATCGGAATGAAATACAAAATGCACAATGCCGACTTAAGTACAAGAAGACTGACTCTTCTTATTGACTATACCTTGATCCATTCCTGTGACACTAGTTATAGATTCCGATGCTTCACTTCAGGTTTACTGTATCTCTTGGACCTTTTTATTGACGATGAAACACAGAAATTCCATCGGAATTAAATACAAAAGGCACAATGCCGGATTAAGTACAAGAAGACTGACTCTTCTTACTGACTATGGTTTGAACCATTCCTGTGTGACTAGTTGTAGTTTCCGATGCTTCACTTCAGGTTTACTGTATGACTTGGACCTTCTTATGGACGATGAAACATTGAAATTGCATCGGAATTAAATACAAAATGCACAATGCCGACTTAAGTACAAGAAGACTGACTCCTCTAACTGACTATACCTTGATCCATTCCTGTGACACTAGTTATAGATTCCGATGCCTTATTTCAGGTTTACTGTATCCCTTGGACCTTCTTATTGACGATGAAACACAGAAATTTCATCGGAATTAAATACAAAAAGCACAATGCCGACTTAAGTACAAGAAGACTGACTCTTCCTACTGTCTATGATTTGAACCCTTCCTGTGACAGTAGTTATAAATTCCGATGCATTCACTTCAGGTTTTCTGAATCCCTTGGACCTTCTTATTGACAATGAAACACAGAAATTGCATCGGAATTAAATACAAAAGGCATAATGCCGACTTAAGTACAAGAAGACTGACTCTTCTTACAGACTATGTTTTGAACCATTCCTGTGACACTAGTTGTAGATTCCGATGCTTCACTTCAGGTTTACTGTATCCCTTGGACCTTCTTATTGACGATGAAACAAAGAAATTGCATCGGAATTAAATACAAAAGCACAATGCCGACTTAAGTAAAAGAAGACTGACTCCTCTTATTGACTATGTTTTGAACCATTCCTGTGACACTAGTAATAGATTCCGATGCTTCACTTCAGATATACTGTATCCCTTGGACCTTCTTATTGACGATGAAACACAGCAATTGCCTCGGAATTAAATACAAACGGCAAAATGCTGACTTATGTACAAGAAGACTGACTCTTCTTACTGTCTATGTTTTGAACCATTCCTGTGACGCTAGTTATAGATTCCGATGCTTCACTTCAGGTTTACTGCATCCTTTGCACCTTCTTATTGGCGACGAAACACAGAAATAGCATCGGAATTAAATAGAAAAGGCACAATGCCGACTTACCTACAAGAAGACTGACTCTTCTTACTGATTATATTTTGATCCATTCCTGTGACACTAGTTATAGATTCCGATGCTTCACTTCAGGTTTACTGTATCCCTTGGACCATCTTATTGACGATGAAACACAGAGATTGCATCGGAATTAAATAGAAAAGGCACAATGCCGGCTTAAGTACAAGACCACTTACTCTTCCTACTGTCTATGTTTTGAACCATTCCTGTGACACTAGTTATAGATTCCGATGCTTCACTTCAGGTTTACTGTGTCCCTTTGACCATCTTATTGACGATGATTCACAGAAATAGCATCGGAATTAAATACAAAAGGCACAATCCCGATTTAAGTACAAGAAGACTGACTCCTCTTATTGACTATGTTTGGAACCATTCCTGTGACACTAGTTATTGATTCCGATGCTTCACTTCAGATTTACTGCATCCCTTGGACCTTCTTATTGACGATGAAACACAGCAACTGCATCGGAATTAAATACAAAAGGCAAAATGCCGACTTAAGTACAATAAGACTGACTGCTCTTACTGAATATATCTTGATCCATTCCTGTGACACTAGCTATAGATTCCGATGCTTCACTTCAGGTTTACTGTATCTCTTGAACCTTCTTATTGACGATGAAAGACAGAAATTGCATCGGAATTAAATAGAAAAGGCACAATGCCGACTTAAGTACAAGAAGACTGACTCTTCTTACTGATTATATTTTGATCCATTCCTGTGACACTAGTTATAGTTTCCGATGCTTCACTTCAGGTTTACTGTATCCCTGGGACCATCTTATTGACGATGAAACACAGAGATTGCATCGTAATTAAATAGAAAAGGCACAATGCCGGCTTAAGTACAAGAACACTGACTCTTCCTACTGTCTATGTTTTGAACCATTCCTGTGACACTAGTTATAGATTCTGATGCTTCACTTCAGGTTTACTTTGTCCCTCTGACCTCCTTATTGACGATGAATCACAGAAATAGCATCGGAATTAAATACAAAAGGCACAATCCCGATTTAAGTACAAGAAGAGTGACTCCTCTTATTGACTATGTTTGGAACCATTCCTGTGACACTCGTTATTGATTCCGATGCTTCACTTCAGATTTACTGCATCCCTTGGACCTTCTTATTGACGATGAAACACAGCAATTGCATCGGAATTAAATACAAAAGGCAAAATGCCGACTTAAGTACAAGAAGACTGACTGCTCTTACTGTCTATGTTTAGAACCATTCCTGTGACGCTAGTTATAGATTCCGATGCTTCACTTCAGGTTTACTGCATCCCTTGGACCTTCTTATTACCGATGAAACAAAGAAATTGCAGCGGAATTAAATACAAAAGCACAATGCCGACGTAAGTACATGAAGACTGTCTCTTCCTACTGTCTATGTTTTGGACCATTCCTGTGACACTACTTATTAATTCCAATGCTTCACTTCAGGTTTACCTTATCCCTTGGCCCATCTTATTGACGATGAAACACAGAAATTGCATCGTAATTAAATAGAAAAGGCACAATGGCGACTTAAGTACAAGAAGACTGACTCTTCTTACTGATTATGTTTGGAACCATTCCTGTCACACTAGTTATAGATTCCGATGCTTAACTTCAGGTTTACTGTGTCCCTCTGACCTACTTATTGACGATGAAACACAGAAATAGCATCGGAATTAAATACAAAATGCACAATGCCGACATAAGTACAAGAAGACTGACTCCTCTAACTGACTATACCTTGATCCATTCCTGTGACACTAGTTATAGATTCCGATGCCTTATTTCAGGTTTACTGTATCCCTTGGACCTTCTTATTGACGATGAAACACAGAAATTGCATAGGAATTAAATACAAAAGGCACAATGCCGACTTAAGTACAAGAAGACTGACTCTTCCTACTGTCCATGACTTGAACCATTCTTGTGACACTAGTTATATATTCCGATGCTTCACTTCAGGTTTGCTGAATCCCTTGGACCTTTTTATTGACAATGAAACACAGAAAATGCAATGGAATTAAATACAAAAGGCACAATGCCGACTTAAGTACAAGAAGACTGACTCTTCCTACTGTCTATGTTTTGAACCATTCCTGTGACATTAGTTATAGATTCCGATCCTTCCCTTCTAGTTTACTGTATCCCTTGGACCTTCTTATTGACGATGAAACACAGAAATTGCATCGGAATTAAATACAAAAGGCACAATGCCGACTTAAGTACAAGAAGACTGACTCTTCCTACTGTCTATGTTTTGAACCATTCCTGTGACATTAGTTATAGATTCCGATGCTTCACTTCAGGTTTACTGTATCCTTTGCACCTTCTTATTGGCGACGAAACACAGAAATTGCATCGGAATTAAATAGAAATGGCACAATGCCGACTTAGTTCAAGAAGACTGACTCTTCCTACTGTCTATGATTTGAACCATTCCTGTGACACTAGTTATAGATTCCGATGCTTAACTTCAGGTTTACTGTGTCCCTCTGACCTTCTTATTGACGATGAATCACAGAAATAGCATCGGAATTAAATACAAAAGGCACAATCCCGATTTAAGTACAAGAAGACTGACTCCTCTTATTGACTATGTTTGGAACCATTCCTGTGACACTAGTTATTGATTCCGATGCTTCACTTCAGATTTACTGCATCCCTTGGACCTTCTTATTGACGATGAAACACAGCAATTGCATCGGAATTAAATACAAAAGGCAAAATGCCGACTTAAGTACAAGAAGACTGACTGTTCTTACTGTCTATGTTTTGAACCATTCCTGTGACGCTAGTTATAGATTCCGATGCTTCACTTCAGGTTTACTGTATCCCTTGGACCTTCTTATCGACGATGAAACAAAGACATTGCATCGGAATTAAATACAAAACGCAAAATGCTGACTTAAGTACAAGAAGAGTGACTCTTCTTACTGACTATATTTTGATCCATTCCTGTGACACTAGTTATAGATTCCGATGCTTCACTTCAGGTTTACTGTATACCTTGGACCATCTTATTGACGATGAAACACAGAGATTGCATCGGAATTAAATAGAAAAGGCACAATGCCGGCTTAAGTACAAGAAGACTGACTCTTCTTACTGACTATGATTTGAACCATTCCTGTGTGACTGGTTGTAGTTTCCGATGCTTCACTTCAGGTTTACTGTATCCCTTGGACCTTCTTATTGACGATGAAACACCGAAATTGCATCGGAATTAAATACAAAATGCACAATGCCGACTTAAGTACAAGAAGACTGACTCCTCTGACTGAATACTTCTTGATCCATTCCTGTGACACTAGTTATAGATTCCGATGCCTCATTTCAGGTTTCCTGTATCCCTTGGACCTTCTTATTGACAATGAAACACAGAAATTGCATCGGAATTAAATACAAAAGGCACAATGCCGACTTAAGTACAAGAAGACTGACTCTTCCTACTGTCTATGTTTCGAACCATTCCTGTGACACTAAATATAGATTCTGATGCTTCACTTCAGGTTTACCGAATGCCTTGGACCTTCCAATTGACAATGAAACACACAAATTGCATCGGAAGTAAATACAAAATGCACAATGCCGACTTAAGTACAAGAAGACTGTCTCTTCATACTGGCTATGTATTGAACCAATCCTGTGACACTAGTTATAGATTCCGATGCTTCACTTCAGGTTTACTGTATTACTTGGACCTTCTTATTGACGACGAAACACAGAAATAGCTTCGGAATTAAATAGAAAAAGCATAATGCCGGGTTAAGTACAAATGGACTGACTCTTCTTACTGACAATGATTTGAACCATTCCTGTGACACTAGTTGTATATTCCGATGCTTCACTTCTGGTTTACTGTTTCCCTCTGACCTTCTTATTGACGATGAAACACAGATATTGCATCGGAATTAAATACAAAAGGCACAATGCCGACGTAAGTACTAGAAGACTGTCTCTTCTTACTGTCTATGTTTGAATAATTCCTGTGACGCTAGTTATAGATTCCGATGCTTCACTTCAGGTTTACTACAAACCTTCGACCTTCTTATTGACGACGAAAGACAGAAATTGCATCGGAATTAAATAGAAAAGGCACAATGCCGACTTAAGTACAAGAAGACTGACTCTTCTTACTGACTATATCTTGATCCATTCCTGTGACACTAGATATAGATTCCGATGCTTCACTTCAGGTTTACTGTATCCCTTGGACCTTCTTATTGACGATGAAACACAGAAACACGGAATTAAATACAAAAGGCAAAATGCCGACTTAAGTACAAGAAGACTGACTCTACTTACTGTCTATGTTTTGAACCATTCCTGTGACGCTAGTTATAGATTCCGATGCTTCACTTCAGGTTTACTGTATCACTTGGACCTTCTTATTGACGACGAAACACAGAAATAGCGTCGGATTTAAATAGAAAAGGCATAATGCCGACTTAAGTACAAGAAGACTGACTCTTCTTACTGACTATGTTATGAACCATTCCTGTGACACTAGTTGTAGATTCCGATGCTTCACTTCAGGTTTACTGTATCCCTTGGACCTTCTTATTGACGATGAAACACAGAAATTGCATCGGAGTTAAATACAAAATGCACAATGCCGACGTAAGTACAAGAAGACTGTCTCTTCCTACTGTCTATGTTTTGAACCATTCCTGTGACATTAGTTATAGATTCCGACGCTTCACTTCAGGTTTACTGTATCCTTTGCACCTTCTTATTGGCGACGAAACACAGATATTGCATCGGAATTAAATAGAAAGGGCTCAATGCCGACTTAAGTACAAGAAGACTGACTCTTCCTACTGTCTATGTTTTGAACCATTCCTGTGACACTAGTTATAGATTCTGATGCTACACCTCCGATTTTCTGTATCCCTCTCACCTTCTTATTGACGATGAAACACAGAAATTGCATAGGAATTAAATACAAAAGGCACAATTGCGACTTCAATACAAGAACACTGACTCTGCTAACTGACTATGTTTTGAACCATTCCTGTGACACTAGTTACAGATTCCGATGCTTCACTTCAGCTTTACAGTATCCCTTGGACCTTCTTATTGACGATGAAACACTGCAATTGCATCGGAATTAAATAGAAAAGGCACAATGCCGACTTAAGTACAAGAAGACTGACTCTTCCTACTGTCTATGTTTTGAACCATTCCTGTGACACTAGTTATAGATTCCGACGCTTCACTTGAGGTTTACTGTATCCTTTGCACTTTCTCATTGGCGACGAAACACAGATATTGCATCGGAATTAAATAGAAAAGGCACAATGCCGACTTAAGTACAAGAAGACTGACTCTTCCTACTGTCTATGTTTTGAACCATTCCTGTGACACTAGTTATAGATTCTGATGCTACACCTCCGATTTTCTGTATCCCTCTCACCTTCTTATTGACGATGAAACACAGATATTGCATCGGAATTAAATAGAAAAGGCACAATGCCGACTTAAGTACAAGAAGACTGACTCCTCCTACTGCCTATGTTTTGAACCATTCCTGTGACATTAGTTATAGATTCCGATGCTTCACTTCAGGTTTACTGTATCCTTGGCACCTTCTTATTGACGACGAAACACAGAAATTGCATCGGAATTAAATACAAAAGGCACAATGCCTACTTAAGTACAAGAAGACTGACTCCTCTTACTGACTATGTGTTGAACCATTCCTGTGACACTAGTAATAGATTCCGATGCTTCACTTCCGATTTACTGTATCCCTTGGACCTTCTTATTGACGATGAAACACAGCAATTGCATCGGAATTAAATACAAAAGGCAAAATGCCGACTTAAGTACAAGAAGACTGACTCTACTTACTGTCTATGTTTTGAACCATTCCTGTGACGCTAGTTATAGATTCCGATGCTTCACTTCAGGTTTACTGTATCACTTGGACCTTCTTATTGACGACGAAACACAGAAATAGCGTCGGATTTAAATAGAAAAGGCATAATGCCGACTTAAGTACAAGAAGACTGACTCTTCTTACTGACTATGTTATGAACCATTCCTGTGACACTAGTTGTAGATTCCGATGCTTCACTTCAGGTTTACTGTATCCCTTGGACCTTCTTATTGACGATGAAACACAGAAATTGCATCGGAGTTAAATACAAAATGCACAATGCCGACGTAAGTACAAGAAGACTGTCTCTTCCTACTGTCTATGTTTTGAACCATTCCTGTGACATTAGTTATAGATTCCGACGCTTCACTTCAGGTTTACTGTATCCTTTGCACCTTCTTATTGGCGACGAAACACAGATATTGCTTCGGAATTAATTAGAAAAGGCACAATGCCGACTTAAGTACAAGAAGACTGACTCTTCCTACTGTCTATGTTTTGAACCATTCCTATGACACTAGTTATAGATTCTGATGCTAAACCTCCGATTTTCTGTATCCCTCTCACCTTCTTACATACGATGAAACACAGAAATTGCATCGGAAATAAATACAAAAGGCACAATTACGACTTAAATACAAGAAGACTGACTCTTCTAACTGACTATGTTTTGAACTATTCCTGTGACACTAGTTATAGATTCCGATGCTTCACTTCAGATTTACTGTATCCCATGGACATTCTTATTGACGATGAAACACAGCAATTGCATCGGAATTAAATACAAAACGCAAAATGCTGACTTAAGTACAAGAAGACTGACTGTTCTTACTGTCTATGTTTTGAACCATTCCTGTGACACTAGTTATTAATTCCGATGCTTCACTTCAGGTTTACTGTATCCCTTGGACCTTCTTATTGACGATGAAACACAGAAATTGCATCGGAATTAAATACAAAAGGCACAATGCCGACTTAAGTACAAGAAGACTGACTCTTGCTACTGACTATGTTTTGAACCGTTCCTGTGACACTAATTATAGCTTCCGGTGCTTCACTTCAGGTTTACTGTATCCCTTGGTCCTTCTTATTAACGATGAAACACAGAAATTGCATCGGAATTAAATACAAAAGGCACAATGCCGACTTAAGTACAAGAAGACTGACTCTTCCTACTGTCTATGTTTTGAACCATTCCTATGACATTAGTTATAGATTCCGACGCTTCACTTCAGGTTTACTGTATCCTTTGCTTCTTCTTATTGGCGACGAAACACAGAAATTGCATCGGAATTAAATAGAAAGGGCTCAATGCCGACTTAAGTACAAGAAGACTGACTCTTCCTACTGTCTATGTTTTGAACCATTCCTGTGACACTAGTTATAGATTCTGATGCTACACCTCCGATTTTCTGTATCCCTCTCACCTTCTTATTGACGATGAAACACAGAAATTGCATCGGAATTAAATACAAAAGGCACAATTGCGACTTCAATACAAGAACACTGACTCTGCTAACTGACTATGTTTTGAACCATTCCTGTGACACTAGTTACAGATTCCGATGCTTCACTTAAGCTTTACTGTATCCCTTGGACCTTCTTATTGACGATGAAACACTGCAATTGCATCGGAATTAAATAGAAAAGGCACAATGCCGACTTAAGTACAAGAAGACTGACTCTTCCTACTGTCTATGTTTTGAACCATTCCTGTGACACTAGTTATAGATTCCGACGCTTCACTTGAGGTTTACTGTATCCTTTGCACTTTCTTATTGGCGACGAAACACAGATATTGCATCGGAATTAAATAGAAAAGGCACAATGCCGACTTAAGTACAAGAAGACTGACTCTTCCTACTGTCTATGTTTTGAACCATTCCTGTGACACTAGTTATAGATTCTGATGCTACACCTCCGATTTTCTGTATCCCTCTCACCTTTTTATTGACGATGAAACACAGATATTGCATCGGAATTAAATAGAAAAGGCACAATGCCGACTTAAGTACAAGAAGACTGACTCCTCCTACTGCCTATGTTTTGAACCATTCCTGTGACATTAGTTATGGATTCCGATGCTTCACTTCAGGTTTACTGTATCCTTTGCACCTTCGTATTGGCGACGAAACACAGAAATTGCATCGGAATTAAATACAAAAGGCACAATGCCTACTTAAGTACAAGAAGACTGACTCCTCTTACTGACTTTGTGTTGAACCATTCCTGTGACACTAGTAATAGATTCCGATGCTTCACTTCCGATTTACTGTATCCCTTGGACCTTCTTATTGACGATGAAACACAGCAATTGCATCGGAATTAAATACAAAAGGCAAAATGCCGACTTAAGTACAAGAAGACTGACTCTACTTACTGTCTATGTTTTGAACCATTCCTGTGACGCTAGTTATAGATTCTGATGCTTCACTTCAGGTTTACTGTATCACTTGGACCTTCTTATTGACGACGAAACACAGAAATAGCGTCGGATTTAAAAAGAAAAGGCATAATGCCGACTTAAGTACAAGAAGACTGACTCTTCTTACTGACTATGTTATGAACCATTCCTGTGACACTAGTTGTAGATACCGATGCTACACTTCAGGTTTACTGTATCCCTTGGACCTTCTTATTGACGATGAAACACAGAAATTGCATCGGAGTTAAATACAAAATGCACAATGCCGACGTAAGTACAAGAAGGCTGTCTCTTCCTACTGTCTATGTTTTGAACCATTCCTGTGACATTAGTTATAGATTCCGACGCTTCACTTCAGGTTTACTGTATCCTTTGCAGCTTCTTATTGGCGACGAAACACAGATATTGCATCGGAATTAAATAGAAAAGGCACAATGCCGACTTAAGTACAAGAAGACTGACTCTTCCTACTGTCTATGTTTTGAACCATTCCTGTGACACTAGTTATAGATTCTGATGCTAAACCTCCGATTTTCTGTATCCCTCTCACCTTCTTACATACGATGAAACACAGAAATTGCATCGGAAATAAATACAGAAGGCACAATTACGACTTAAATACAAGAAGACTGACTCTTCTAACTGACTATGTTTTGAACTATTCCTGTGACACTAGTTATAGATTCCGATGCTTCACTTCAGATTTACTGTATCCCATGGACACTCTTATTGACGATGAAACACAGCAATTGCATCGGAATTAAATACAAAACGCAAAATGCTGACTTAAGTACAAGAAGACTGACTGTTCTTACTGTCTATGTTTGAACCATTCCTGTGACGCTAGTTATAGATTCCGATGCTTCACGTCAGGTTTACTGTATCCCATGCACCTTCTTATTGACGACGAAACACAGAAATTGCATCGGAAATAAATAGAAAAGGCACAATGCCGACTTATGTACAAAAAGACTGTCTCTTCCTACTGTCTATGTTT
Source organism: Schistocerca serialis cubense (assembly GCF_023864345.2). Lineage (NCBI taxonomy): Eukaryota > Metazoa > Arthropoda > Insecta > Orthoptera > Acrididae > Schistocerca > Schistocerca serialis. The sequence goes on along the minus strand of NC_064647.1, from coordinate 19,187,739 downwards.
TGAACCATTCCTGTGACACTAGTTATTAATTCCGATGCTTCACTTCAGGTTTACTGTATCCCTTGGACCTTCTTATTGACGATGAAACACAGAAATTGCATCGGAATTAAATACAAAATGAACAATGCCGACTTAAGTACAAGAAGACTGACACTTCTTACAGACTATATCTTGATCGATTCCTGTGACACTAATTATAGATTCCGATGCTTCACTTCAGGTTTACTGTATCCCTTGGACCTTCTTATTGACGATGAAACACTGTAATTGCATCGGAATTAAATAGAAAAGGCACAATGCCGACTTAAGTACAAGAAGACTGACTCCTCTTATTGACTATGATTGGAACCATTCCTGTGACACTAGTTATAGATTCCGATGCTTCACTTCAGATTTACTGTATCCCTTGGACATTCTTATTGACGATGAAACACAGCAATTGAATCGGAATTAAATGCAAAAGTCACAATGCCGACATAAGTACTAGAAGACTGACTCTTCTTACTGTCTATGTTTTGAATAATTCCTGTGACGCTAGTTATAGATTCCGATGCTTCACTACAGGTTTACTGCATCCGTTCGACCTTCTTTTTGACTACGAAAGACAGTAATTGCATCGGAATTGAATAGAATAGGCACAATGCCGACTTAAGTACAAGAAGACTGACTCTTCTTACTGACTATATCTTGATCCATTCCTGTGACACAAGTTATAGATTCCGATGCTTCACTACAGCCTTACTGCATCCCTTCGACCTTCTTTTTGACGACGAAAGACAGAAATTGCATCGGAATTAAATACATAAGGCACAATGCCGACTTAAGTACAAGAAGGCTGACTCTTCTTACTGTCTATGATTTGAACCATTCCTGTGCCGCTAGTTATAGATTCCGATGCTTCACTTCAGGTTTACTGTATCACTTGCTTCTTCTTATTGACGACGAAACACAGAAATAGCGTCGGATTTAAATAGAAAAGGCATAATGCCGACTTAAGTACATGAAGACTGACTCTTCTTACTGACTATGTTTTGAACCATTCCTGTGACACTAGTTGTAGATTCCGATGCTTCACTTCAGGTTTACTGTATCTCTTGGACCTTCTTATTGACGATGAAACACAGAAATTGCATCGGAATTAAATACAAAAGGCACAATGCCGACTTAAGTACAAGAAGACTGACTCTTGCTACTGACTATGTTTTGAACCGTTCCTGTGACACTAATTATAGCTTCCGGTGCTTCACTTCAGGTTTACTGTATCCCTTGGTCCTTCTTATTAACGATGAAACACAGAAATTGCATCGGAATTAAATACAAAAGGCACAATGCCGACTTAAGTACAAGAAGACTGACTCTCCCTACTGTCTATGTTTTGAACCATTCCTATGACATTAGTTATAGATTCCGACGCTTCACTTCAGGTTTACTGTATCCTTTGCATCTTCTTATTGGCGACGAAACACAGAAATTGCATCGGAATTAAATAGAAAGGGCTCAATGCCGACTTAAGTACAAGAAGACTGACTCTTCCTACTGTCTATGTTTTGAACCATTCCTGTGACACTAGTTATAGATTCTGATGCTACACCTCCGATTTTCTGTATCCCTCTCACCTTCTTATTGACGATGAAACACAGAAATTGCATCGGAATTATATACAAAAGGCACAATTGCGACTTCAATACAAGAACACTGACTCTGCTAACTGACTATGTTTTGAACCATTCCTGTGACACTAGTTACAGATTCCGATGCTTCACTTCAGCTTTACTGTATCCCTTGGACCTTCTTATTGACGATGAAACACTGCAATTGCATCGGAATTAAATAGAAAAGGCACAATGCCGACTTAAGTACTAGAAGACTGACTCTTCCTACTGTCTATGTTTTGAAACATTCCTGTGACACTAGTTATAGATTCCGACGCTTCACTTGAGGTTTACTGTATCCTTTGCACTTTCTTATTGGCGACGAAACACTGATATTGCATCGGAATTAAATAGAAAAGGCACAATGCCGACTTAAGTACAAGAAGACTGACTCCTCTTACTGACTATGTGTTGAACCATTCCTGTGATACTAGTTATGGATTCCGATGCTTCACTTCAGGTTTACCTTATCCCTTGGACCTTCTTATTGACGATGAAACACAGAAGTTGCATCGGAATTAAATACAAAATGCACAATGCCGACTTAAGTACAAGAAGACAGACTCTTCTTACTGAATATATCTTGATCCATTCCTGTGACACTAGTTATAGATTCCGATGCTTCACTTCAAGTTTACTGTATCTCTTGGACCTTCTTATTGACGATGAAACACAGAAACTGCATCGGAATTAAATACAAAAGGCACAATGCCGACTTAAGTACAAGAAGACTGACTCTTCTTACTGATTATATTTTGATCCATTCCTGTGATACTAGTTATAGATTCCGATGCTTCACTTCAGGTTTACTGTATCCCTTGGACCATCTTATTGACGATGAAACACAGCGATTGCATCGGAATTAAATAGAAAAGGCACAATGCCGGCATAAGTAAAAGAACACTGACTCTTCCTACTGTCTATGATTTGAACCATTCCTGTGACACTAGTTATAGATTCCGATGCTTCACTTCAGGTTTACTGTGTCCCTCTGACCTTCTTATTGACGATGAATCACAGAAATAGCATCGGAATTAAATACAAAAAGCACAATCCCGATTTAAGTACAAGAAGACTGACTCCTCTTATTGAATATGTTTGGAACCATTCCTGTGACACTAGTCATAGATTCCGATGCTTCACTTCAGGTTTACTGTATCCCTTGGACCATCTTATTGACGATGAAACACAGAAATTGCTTCGGAATTAAATACAAAAGGCACAATGCCGGCATAAGTACAAGAAGACTGACTCTTCCTACTGTCTATGATTTGAACCATTCCTGTGACACTAGTTATATATTCCGATGCTTCACTTCAGGTTTACCGAATGCCTTGGACCTTCCAATTGACAATGAAACACACAAATTGCATCGGAAGTAAATACAAAATGCACAATGCCGACTTAAGTACAAGAAGACTGTCTCTTCATACTGGCTATGTATTGAACCATTCCTGTGACACTAGTTATAGATTCCGATGCTTCACTTCAGGTTTACTGTATTACTTGGACCTTCTTATTGACGACGAAACACAGAAATAGCTTCGGAATTAAATAGAAAAAGCATAATGCCGGGTTAAGTACAAGAAGACTGACTCTTCTTACTGACAATGATTTGAACCATTCCTGTGACACTAGTTGTAGATTCGATGCTTCACTTCTGGTTTACTGTATCCCTCTGACCTTCTTATTGACGATGAAACACAGTTATTGCATCGGAATTAAATACAAAAGGCACAATGCCGACTTAAGTACTAGAAGACTGTCTCTTCTTACTGTCTATGTTTGAATAATTCCTGTGACGCTAGTTATAGATTCCGATGCTTCACTTCAGGTTTACTGCAAACCTTCGACCTTCTTATTGACGACGAAAGACAGAAATTGCATCGGAATTAAATAGAAAAGGCACAATGCCGACTTAAGTACAAGAAGACTGACTCTTCTTACTGACTATATCTTGATCCATTCCTGTGACACTAGTTATAGATTCCGATGCTTCACTTCAGGTTTACTGTATCCCTTGGACCTTCTTATTGACGATGAAACACAGAATTTGCATCGGAATTAAATACAAAAGGCACAATGCCGACTTAAGTACAAGAAGGCTGACTCTTCTTACTGTCTATGATTTGAACCATTCCTGTGACGCTAGTTATAGATTCCGATGCTTCACTTAAGGTTTACTGTATCACTTGGACCTTCTTATTGACGACGAAACACAGAAATAGCGTCGGATTTAAATAGTAAACGCATAATGCCGACTTAAGTACAAGAAGACTGACTCTTCTTACTGACTATGTTATGAACCATTCCTGTGACACTAGTTGTAGATTCCGATGCTTCACTTCAGGTTTACTGTATCCCTTGGACCTTCTTATTGACGATGAAACACAGAAATTGCATCGGAGTTAAATACAAAATGCACAATGCCGACGTAAGTACAAGAAGACTGTCTCTTCCTACTGTCTATGTTTTGAACCATTCCTGTGACATTAGTTATAGATTCCGACGCTTCACTTCAGGTTTACTGTATCCTTTGCACCTTCTTATTGGCGACGAAACACAGAAATTGCATCGGAATTAAATAGAAAAGGCACAATGCCGACTTAAGTACAAGAAGACTGACTCTTCCTACTGTCTATGTTTGAACCATTCCTGTGACACTAGTTATAGATTCTGATGCTAAACCTCCGATTTTCTGTATCCCTCTCACCTTCTTACTTACGATGAAACACAGAAATTGCATCGGAAATAAATACAAAAGGCACAATTACGACTTAAATACAAGAAGACTGACTCTTCTACCTGACTATGTTTTGAACTATTCCTGTGACACTAGTTATAGATTCCGATGCTTCACTTCAGATTTACTGTATCCCATGGACATTCTTATTGACGATGAAACACAGCAATTGCATCGGAATTAAATACAAAACGCAAAATGCTGACTTAAGTACAAGAAGACTGACTGTTCTTACTGTCTATGTTTGAACCATTCCTGTGACGCTAGTTATAGATTCCGATGCTTCACGTCAGGTTTACTGTATCCCATGCACCTTCTTATTGACGACGAAACACAGAAATTGCATCGGAAATAAATAGAAAAGGCACAATGCCGACTTATGTACAAAAAGACTGTCTCTTCCTACTGTCTATGTTTTGAACCATTCCTGTGACACTAGTTATTAATTCCGATGCTTCACTTCAGGTTTACTGTATCCCTTGGACCTTCTTATTGACAATGAAACACAGAAATTGCATCGGAATTAAATACAAAATGCACAATGCCGACTTAAGTACAAGAAGACTGACACTTCTTACAGACTATATCTTGATCCATTCCTGTGACACTAGTTATAGATTCCGATGCTTCACTTCAGGTTTACTGTATCCCTTGGACCTTCTTATTGACGATGAAACACTGCAATTGCATCGGAATTAAATAGAAAAGGCACAATGCCGACTTAAGTACAAGAAGACTGACTCCTCTTATTGACTATGATTGGAACCATTCCTGTGACACTAGTTATAGATTCCGATGCTTCACTTCAGATTTACTGTATCCTTTGGACATTCTTATTGACGATGAAACACAGCAATTGCATCGGAATTAAATGCAAAAGTCACAATGCCGACTTAAGTACTAGAAGACTGACTCTTCTTACTGTCTATGTTTTGAATAATTCCTGTGACGCTAGTTATAGATTCCGATGCTTCACTACAGGTTTACTGCATCCGTTCGACCTTCTTATTGACTACGAAAGACAGAAATTGCATCGGAATTAAATAGAAAAGGCACAATGCCGACTTAAGTACAAGAAGACTGACTCTTCTTACTGACTATATCTTGATCCATTCCTGTGACACAAGTTATAGATTCCGATGCTTCACTACAGCTTTACTGCATCCCTTCGACCTTCTTATTGACGACGAAAGACAGAAATTGCATCGGAATTAAATACAAAAGGCACAATGCCGACTTAAGTACAAGAAGGCTGACTCTTCTTAGTGTCTATGATTTGAACCATTCCTGTGACGCTAGTTATAGATTCCGATGCTTCACTTCAGGTTTACTGTATCACTTGGACCTTCTCATTGACGACGAAACACAGAAATAGCGTCGGATTTAAATAGAAAAGGCATAATGCCGACTTAAGTACATGAAGACTGACTCTTCTTACTGACTATGTTTTGAACCATTCCTGTGACACTAGTTGTAGATTCCGATGCTTCACTTCAGGTTTACTGTATCCCTTGGACCTTCTTATTGACGATGAAACACAGAAATTGCATCGGAATTAAATACAAAAGGCACAATGCCGATTTAAGTACAAGAAGACTGACTCTTGCTGCTGACTATGTTTTGAACCGTTCCTGTGACACTAATTATAGCTTCCGGTGCTTCACTTCAGGTTTACTGTATCCCTTGGTCCTTCTTATTAACGATGAAACACAGAAATTGCTTCGGAATTAAATACAAAAGGCACAATGCCGACTTAAGTTCAAGAAGACTGACTCTTCCTACTGTCTATGTTTTGAACCATTCCTATGACATTAGTTATAGATTCCGACGCTTCACTTCAGGTTTACTGTATCCTTTGCATCTTCTTATTGGCGACGAAACTCAGAAATTGCATCGGAATTAAATAGAAAGGGCTCAATGCCGACTTAAGTACAAGAAGACTGACTCTTCCTACTGTCTATGTTTTGAACCATTCCTGTGACACTAGTTATAGATTCTGATGCTACACCTCCGATTTTCTGTATCCCTCTCACCTTCTTATTGACGATGAAACACAGAAATTGCATCGGAATTAAATACAAAAGGCACAATTGCGACTTCAATACAAGAACACTGATTCTGCTAACTGACTATGTTTTGAACCATTCCTGTGACACTAGTTACAGATTCCGATGCTTCACTTCAGCTTTACTGTATCCCTTGGACCTTATTGACGATGAAACACTGCAATTGCATCGGAATTAAATAGAAAAGGCACAATGCCGACTTAAGTACAAGAAGACTGACTCTTCCTACTGTCTATGTTTTGAACCATTCTTGTGACACTAGTTATAGATTCCGACGCTTCACTTGAGGTTTACTGTATCCTTTCCACTTTCTTATTGGCGACGAAACACAGATATTGCATCGGAATTAAATAGAAAACGCAAAATGCTGACTTAAGTACAAGAAGACTGACACTTCTTACAGACTATATCTTGATCCATTCCTGTGACACTAGTTATAGATTCCGATGCTTCACTTCAGGTTTACTGTATCTCTTGGACCTTCTTATTGACGATGAAACACTGCAATTGCATCGGAATTAAATAGAAAAGGCACAATGCCGACTTAAGTACAAGAAGACTGACTCCTCTTATTGACTATGATTGGAACCATTCCTGTGACACTAGTTATAGATTCCGATGCTTCACTACAGATTTACTGTATCCCTTGGACATTCTTATTGACGATGAAACACAGCAATTGCATCGGAATTAAATGCAAAAGTCACAATGCCGACTTAAGTACTAGAAGACTGACTCTTCTTACTGTCTATGTTTTAAATAATTCCTGTGACGCTAGTTATAGATTCCGATGCTTCACTACAGGTTTACTGCATCTGTTCGACCTTCTTATTGACTACGAAAGACAGAAATTGCATCGGAATTAAATAGAAAAGGCACAATGCCGACTTAAGTACAAGAAGACTGACTCTTCTTACTGACTATATCTTGATCCATTCCTGTGACACAAGTTATAGATTCCGATGCTTCACTACAGCTTTACTGCATCCCTTCGACCTTCTTATTGACGACGAAAGACAGAAATTGCATCGGAATTAAATACAAAAGGCACAATGCCGACTTAAGTACAAGAAGGCTGACTCTTCTTAGTGTCTATGATTTGAACCATTCCTGTGGCGCTAGTTATAGATTCCGATGCTTCACTTCAGGTTTACTGTATCACTTGGACCTTCTTATTGACGACGAAACACAGAAATAGCGTCGGATTTAAATAGAAAAGGCATAATGCCGACTTAAGTACATGAAGACTGACTCTTCTTACTGACTATGTTTTGAACCATTCCTGTGACACTAGTTGTAGATTCCGATGCTTCACTTCAGGTTTACTGTATCCCTTGGACCTTCTTATTGACGATGAAACACAGAAATTGCATCGGAATTAAATACAAAAGGCACAATGCCGATTTAAGTACAAGAAGACTGACTCTTCCTACTGTCTATGTTTTGAACCATTCCTATGACATTAGTTATAGATTCCGACGCTTCACTTCAGGTTTACTGTATCCTTTGCATCTTCTTATTGGCGACGAAACACAGAAATTGCATCGGAATTAAATAGAAAGGGCTCAATGCCGACTTAAGTACAAGAAGACTGACTCTTCCTACTGTCTATGTTTTGAACCATTCCTGTGACACTAGTTATAGATTCTGATGCTACACCTCCGATTTTCTGTATCCCTCTCACCTTCTTATTGACGATGAAACACAGATATTGCATCGGAATTAAATAGAAAAAACAGAATGCCGACTTAAGTACAAGAAGACTGACTCTTCCTACTGCCTATGTTTTGAACCATTCCTGTGACATTAGTTATAGATTCCGATGCTTCACTTCAGGTTTACTGTATCCTTTGCACCTTCTTATTGGCGACGAAACACAGAAATTGCATCGGAATTAAATACAAAAGGCACAATGCCTACTTAAGTACAAGAAGACTGACTCCTCTTACTGACTATGTGTTGAACCATTCCTGTGACACTAGTAATAGATTCCGATGCTTCACTTCCGATTTACTGTATCCCTTGGACCTTCTTATTGACGATGAAACACAGCAATTGCATCGGAATTAAATACAAAAGGCAAAATGCCGACTTAAGTACAAGAAGACTGACTCTACTTACTGTCTATATTTTGAACCATTCCTGTGACGCTAGTTATAGTTTCCGATGCTTCGCTTCAGGTTTACTGTATCCCTTGGACCTTCTTATTGACGACGAAACACAGAAATTGCATCGGAATTAAGTAGAAAAGGCACAATGCTGACTTATGTACAAGAAGACTGTCTCTTCCTACTGTCTATGTTTTGAACCATTCCTGTGACACTAGTTATGGATTCCGATGCTTCACTTCAGGTTTACCTTATCCCTTGGACCTTCTTATTGACGATGAAACACAGAAGTTGCATCGGAATTAAATACAAAATGCACAATGACGACTTAAGTACAAGAAGACAGACTCTTCTTACTGAATATATCTTGATACATTCCTGTGACACTAGTTATAGATTCCGATGCTTCACTTCAAGTTTACTGTATCTCTTGGACCTTCTTATTGACGATTAAACACAGAAATTGCATCGGAATTAAATACAAAAGGCACAATGCAGACTTAAGTACAAGAAGACTGACTCTTCCTACTGTCTATGATTTGAACCATTCCTGTGACACTAGTTATATATTCCGATGCTTCACTTCAGGTTTACTGAATCCCTTGGACCTTCTTATTGACAATGAAACACAGAAATTGCATCGGAATTAAATACAAAAGGCATAATGCCGACTTAAGTACAAGAAGACTGACTCTTCTTACTGACTATGTTTTGAACCGTCCCTGTGACACTAATTATAGATTCCGATGCTTCACTTGAAGTTTACTGTATCCCTTGGTTCTTCTTATTGACGATGAAACACAGAAATTGCATCGGAATTAAATACAAAAGGCACAATGCCGACTTAAGTACAAGAAGACTGATTCTTCTTACTGACTATGTTTTGAACCATTCCTGTGACACTACTTATTAATTCCGATGCTTCACTTCGGTTTACTGTATCCCTTGGACCTTGTTATTGACGATGAAACACAGAAATTGCATCGGAATTAAATACAAAATGCACAATGCCGACTTAAGTACAAGAAGACTGACTCTTCCTACTGTCTATGTTGTGAACCATTCCTGTGACACTAGTTATAGATTCTGATGCTTCACCTCAGGTTCACTGTATCCCACTGGCCTTCTTATTGACGATGAAACACAGATATTGCATCGGAATTAAATAGAAAAGGCACAATGCCGTCTTTAGTACAAGCAGACTGACTCTTCTTAGTGTCTATGTTTTGAACCATTCCAGGGACGCTAGTTACAGATTCCGATGCTTCATTTCAGGTTTACTGTATCCCTTGGACCTTCTTATTGACGATGAAACACAGTAATTGCATCGGAATTAAATGCAAAAGGCACAATGCCGACTTAAGTACAAGAAGACTGACTCTTCTTTCTGACTTTGTTTTGATCCATTCCTGTGACACTAGTAATAGATTCCGATGCTTCACTTCAGATTTACTGTATCCCTTGGACCTTCTTATTGACGATGAAACACAGCAATTCCATCGGAATTAAATACAAAAGGCAAAATGCCGACTTAAGTATAAGAAGACCGACTCTTCTTACTGTCTATGTTTTGAACCATTCCTGTGACGCTAGTTATAGATTCCGATGTTTCACTTCAGGTTTACTGTATCCCTTGGACCTTCTTATTGACGATGAAACACAGAAATTGCATCGGAATTAAATACAAAATGCACAATGCCGACTTAAGTACAAGAAGACTGACTCCTCTAACTGACTATATCTTGATCCATTCCTGTGACACTAGTTATAGATTCCGATGCCGCATTTCAGGTTTACTGTATCCCTTGGACCATCTTATTGACGATGAATCACAGAAATAGCATCGGAATTAAATACAAAAGGCACAATCCCGATTTAAGAACAAGAAGACTGACTCCTCTTATTGACTATGTTTGGAACCATTCCTGTGACACTAGTTATAGATTCCGATGCTTAATGTCAGGTTTACTGTGTCCCTCTGACCTTCTTATTGACGATGAAACACAGAAATAGCATCGGAATTAAATAAAAAATGCACAGTGCCGACTTATGTACAAGAAGACTGACTCCTCTAACTGACTATACCTTGATCCATTCCTGTGACACTAGTTATAGATTCCGAAGCCTTATTTCAGGTTTACTGTATCCCTTGGACCTTCTTATTGACGATGAAACACAGCAACTGCATCGGAATTAAATACAAAAGGCAAAATGCCGACTTAAATACAAGATGACTGACTGCTCTTACTGTCTATGTTTAGAACCATTCCTGTGACGCTAGTTATATATTCCGATGCTTCACTTCATGTTTACTGTATCCCTTGGACCTTCTTATTGACGATGAAACAAAGAAATTGCATCGGAATTAAATACAAAAGCACAATGCCACTTAAGTACATGAAGACTGACTCTTCTTACTGATTATGTTTGGAACTATTCCTGTGACACTAGTTATAGATTCCGATGCTTAACTTCAGGTTTACTGTGTCCCTCTGACCTTCTTATTGACGATGAAACACAGAAATTGCATCGGAATTAAATACAAAAGGCACAATGCCGACTTAAGTACAAGAAGACTGACTCTTCCTACTGTCTATGATTTGAACCATTCCTGTGACACTAGTTATATATTCCGATGCTTCACTTCAGGTTTACTGAATCCCTTGGACCTTCTTATTGACAATGAAACACAGAAATTGCATCGGAATTAAATACAAAAGGCATAATGCCGACTTAAGTACAAGAAGACTGACTCTTCTTGCTGACTATGTTTTGAACCATTCCTGTGACACTAGTTGTAGATTCCGATGCTTCACTTCAGGTTTACTGTATCCCTTCGACCTTCTTATTGACGATGAAACAAAGAATTTGCATCGGAATTAAATACAAAAGCACGATGCCGACTTAAGTACAAGAAGACTGACTCTTCTTACTGCCTATGTTTTGAACCGTTCCTGTGACACTAATTATAGATTCCGATCCTTCACTTCTAGTTTACTGTATCCCTTGGACCGTCTTATTGACGATGAAACACAGATATTGCATCGGAATGAAATACAAAAGGCACAATGCCGACTGAAGTACAAGAAGACTGACTCTTCCTACTGTCTATGTTTTGAACCATTCCTGTGACATTAGTTATAGATTCCGATGCTTCACTTCAGGTTTACTGTATCCTTTGCACCTTCTTATTGGCGACGAAACACAGAAATTGCATCGGAATTAAATAGAAATGGCACAATGCCGACTTAGTTCAAGAAGACCGACTCTTGCTACTGTCTATGTTTTGAACCATTCCTGTGACACTAGTTATAGATTCCGATGCTTAACTTCAGGTTTACTGTGTCCCTCTGACCTTCTTATTGACGATGAATCACAGAAATAGCATCGGAATTAAATACAAAAGGCACAATCCCGATTTAAGTACAAGAAGACTGACTCCTCTTATTGACTATGTTTGGAACCATTCCTGTGACACTAGTTATTGATTCCGATGCTTCACTTCAGATGTACTGCATCCCTTGGACCTTCTTATTGACGATGAAACACAGCAATTGCATCGGAATTAAATACAAAAGGCAAAATGCCGACTTAAGTACAAGATGACTGACTTTTCTTACTGTCTATGTTTTGAACCATTCCTGTGACGCTAGTTATGGATTCCGATGCTTCACTTCAGGTTTACTGTATCCCTTGGACCTTCTTATTGACGATGAAACAAAGAAATAGCATCGGAATTAAATACAAAAGGCACAATGCCGACTTAAGTACAAGAAGACTGACTCTTCTTACTGACTATGTTTTGAACCGTCCCTGTGACACTAATTATAGATTCCGATGCTTCACTTGAAGTTTACTGTATCCCTTGGACCTTCTTATTGACGATGAAACACAAAAATTGCATCGGAATTAAATACAAAAGGCACAATGCCGACTTAAGTACAAGAAGACTGACTCTTCTTACTGACTATGTTTTGAACCATTCCTGTGACACTACTTATTAATTCCGATGCTTCACTTCGGTTTACTGTATCCCTTGGACCTTCTTATTGACGATGAAACACAGAAATTGCATCGGAATTAAATACAAAATGCACAATGCCGACTTAAGTACAAGAAGACTGACTCTTCTTACTGTCTGTATCTTGATCCATTCCTGTGACACTAGTTATAGATTCCGATGCTTCACTTCAGGTTTACTGTATCCTTTAGGCCTTCTTATTGGCGACGAAACACAGAAATTGCATCGGAATTAAATAGAAAAGGCACAATGCCGACTTAAGTACAAGAAGACTGACTATTCCTACTGTCTATGTTGTGAACCATTCCTGTGACACTAGTTATAGATTCCGATGATTCACCTCAGGTTCACTGTATCCCTCTGGCCTTCTTATCGACGATGTAACACAGAAATTGCATCGGAATTAAATAGAAAATTCACAATGCCGTCTTAAGTACAAGCAGACTGACTCTTCTTAGTGTCTATGTTTTGAACCATTCCAGTGACGCTAGTTACAGATTCCGATGCTTCACTTCAGGTTTACTGTATCCCTTGGACCTTCTTATTGACGATGAATCACAGTAATTGCATCGGAATTAAATGCAAAAGGCACAATGCCGACTTAAGTACAAGAAGACTGACTCTTCTTTCTGACTTTGTTTTGATCCATTCCTGTGACACTAGTAATAGATTCCGATGCTTCACTTCAGATTTACTGTATCCCTTGGACCTTCTTATTGACGATGAAACACAGCAATTCCATCGGAATTAAATACAAAAGGCAAAATGCCGACTTAAGTATAAGAAGACTGACTCTTCTTACTGTCTATGTTTTGAACCATTCCTGTGACGCTAGTTATAGATTCCGATGTTTCACTTCAGGTTTACTGTATCCCTTGTACCTTCTTAGTGACGAAGAAACACAGAAATTGCATCGGAATTAAATACAAAATGCACAAAGCCGACTTAAGTACAAGAAGACTGACTCCTCTAACTGACTATATCTTGATGCATTCCTGTGACACTAGTTATAGATTCCGATGCTTCACTTCAGGTTTACTGTATCCCTTGTACCTTCTTATTGACGATGAAACACAGAAATTGCATTGGAATTAAATACAAAAGGCACAAAGCCGACTTAGGTACAAGAAGAGCGACTATTCTTACTGACTATATTTTGATCCATTCCTGTGACACTAGTTATAGATTCCGATGCTTCACTTCAGGTTTACTGTATCCCTTGGACCATCTTATTGACGATGAAACACAGAGATTGCATCGGAACTAAATTGAAAAGGCACAATGCCGGCTTAAGTACAAGAAGACTGACTCTTCTTACTGACTATGATTTGAACCTTTCCTGTGTGACTAGTTGTAGTTTCCGATGCTTCACTTCAGGTTTACTGTATCCCTTGGACCTTCTTATTGACGATGAAACACAGAAATTGCATCGGAGTTAAATACAAAATGCACAATGCCGACTTAAGTACAAGAAGACTGACTCCTCTAACTGAATATATCTTGATCCATTCCTGTGACACTAGTTATAGATTCCGATGCCTCATTTCAGGTTTACTGTATCCCTTGGACCTTCTTATTGACAATGAAACACAGAAATTGCATCGGAATTAAATACAAAAGGCACAATACCGACTTAAGTACAAGAAGACTGACTCTTCCTACTGTCTATGTTTTGAACCATTCCTGTGACACTAAATACAGATTCCGATGTTTCACTTCAGGTTTACTGAATGCCTTGGACCTTCCAATTGACAATGAAACACACAAATTGCATCAGAAGTAAATACAAAATGCACAATGCCGACTTAAGTACAAGAAGACTGTCTCTTCATACTGGCTATGTATTGAACCATTCCTGTGACACTAGTTATAGATTCCGATGCTTCACTTCAGGTTTGCTGAACCCCTTGGACCTTCTAATTGACGATGAAACACAAAAATTGCATCGGAATTAAATACAAAAGGCACAATGCCGACTTAGATACAAGAAGACTGACTCTTCTAACTGACTATGTTTTGAACCATTCCTGTGACACTAGTTACAGATTCCGATGCTTCACTTCAGCTTTACTGTATCCCTTGGACCTTCTTATTGACGACGAAACACTGCAATTGCATCGGAATTAAATAGAAAAGGCACAATGCCTACATAAGTACAAGAAGACTCAATCTTCTTACTGACTATGTTTGGAACCATTCCTGTGACACTAGTTATAGATTCCGATGCTTCACTTCAAGTTTACTGTGTCCATCTGACCTTCTTATAGACGATGAAACACAGAAATAGCATAGGAATTAAATACAAAAGGCACAATGCCGACTTAAGTACAAGAAGACTGACTCCTCTTATTGACTATGTTTGGAACCATTCGTGTGACACTAGTTATAGATTCCGATGCTTCACTTCAGGTTTACTGTATCCCTTGGACATTCTTATTGACGATGAAACACAGCAATTGCATCGGAATTTAATACAAAAGGCACAATGCCGACTTAAGTACTAGAAGACTGACTCTTCTTACTGTCTATGTTTTGAATAATTACTGTGACGCTAGTTATAGGTTCCGATGCTTCACTTCAGGTTTACTGCATCCCTTCGACCTTCTTATTGACGAAGAAAGACAGAAATTGCATCGGAATTAAATAGAAAAGGCTCAATGCCGACTTAAGTACAAGAAGACTGACTCTTCTTATTGACTATATCTTGATCCATTCCTGTGACACTAGTTATAGATTCCGATGCTTCACTTCAGGTTTACTGTATCCCTTGGACCTTCTTATTGACGATAAAACACAGAATTTGCATCGGAATTAAATACAAAAGGCACAATACCGACTTAAGTACAAGAAGGCTGACTCTTCTTACTGTCTATGATTTGAACCATTCCTGTGACGCTAGTTATAGATTCCGATGATTCACTTCAGGTTTACTGTATCCCTTGGACCTTCTTATTGACGACGAAACACAGAAATAGCGTCGGATTTAAATAGAAAAGGCATAATGCCGACTTAAGTACAAGAAGAATGACTCTTCTTACTGACTATGTTATGAACCATTCCTGTGCCACTAGTTGTAGATTCCGATGCTTGACTTCAGGTTTACTGTATCCCTTGGACCTTCTTATTGACAAAGAAACACAGAAATTGCATCGGAATTAAATACAAAAGGCACAATGCCGACTTAAGTAGAAGAAGACTGACTCTTGCTACTGACTATGTTTTGAAACGTTCCTGTGGCACTAATTATAGATTCCGGTGCTTCACTTCAGGTTTACTGTATCCCTTGGTCCTTCTTATTGACGATGAAACACAGAAATTGCATCGGAATTAAATACAAATGGCACAAAGCCGACTTAAGTACAAGAAGACTGACTCTTCCTACTGTCTATGTTTTGAACCATTCCTGTGACATTAGTTATAGATTCCGACGCTTCACTTCAGGTTTACTGTATCCTTTGCACCATCTTATTGGCGACGTAACACAGAAATTGCATCGGAATTAAAAAGAAAAGGCACAATGCCGACTTAAGTACAAGATGACTGACTCTTCCCACTGCCTATGTTTTGAACCATTCCTGTGACACTAGTTATAGATACTGATGCTACACCTCCGATTCTCTGTATCCCTCTCACCTTCTTACTGACGATGAAACACAGAAATTGCATCGGAATTAAATACAAAAGGCACAATACCGACTTAAGTACAAGAAGGCTGACTCTTCTAACTGACTATGTTTTGAACTATTTCTGTGACACTAGTTACAGATTCCGATGCTTCACTTCAGCTTTACTGTATCACTTGGACATTCTTATTGACGATGAAACACAGCAATTGCATCGGAATTAAATACAAAACGCAAAATGCTCACTTAAGTACAAGAAGACTGACTGTTCTTACTGTCTATGTTTGAACCATTCCTGTGACGCTAGTTATAGATTCCGATGCTTCACTTCAGGTTTACTGTATCCCTTGCACCTTCTTATTGACGACGAAACACAGAAATTGCATCGGAAATAAATAGAAAAGGCACAATGCCGACTTATGTACAAAGAGACTGTCTCTTCCTACTGTCTATGTTTCGAACCATTCCTGTGACACTAGTTATTAATTCCGATGCTTCACTTCAGGTTTACTGTATCCCTTGGACCTTCGTATTGACGATGAAACACAGAAATTGCATCGGAATTAAATACAAAATGCACAATGCCGACTTAAGTACAAGAAGACTGACTCTTCTTACTGACTATATCTTGATCCATTCCTGTGACACTAGTTATAGATTCCGATGCTTCACTTCAGGTTTACTGTATCCCTTGGACCTTCTTATTGATGATGAAACACTGCAATTGCATCGGAATTAAATAGAAAAGGCACAATGCCTACATAAGTACAAGAAGACTGAATCTTATTACTGACTATGTTTGGAACCATTTCTGTGACACTAGTTATATATTCCGATGCTTCACTTCAGGTATACTGTGTCCATCTGACCTTCTTATTGACGATGAAACACAGAAATAGCATCGGAAATAAATACAAAAGGCACAATGCCGACTTAAGCACAAGAAGACTGTCTCCTCTTATTGACTATGTTTGGAACCATTCCTGTGACACTAGTTATAGATTCCGATGCTTCACTTCAGATTTACTGTATCCCTTGGACATTCTTATTTACGATGAAACACAGCAATTGCATCGGAATTAAATACAAAAGTCACAATGCTGACTTAAGTACTAGAAGACTGACTCTTCTTACTGTCTATGTTTTGAATAATTCCTGTGACGCTAGTTATAGATTCCGATGCTTCACTACAGGTTTACTGCATCCCTTCGACCTTCTTATTGACGACGAAAGACAGAAATTGCATCGGAATTAAATAGAAAAGGCACAATGCCGACTTAAGTACAAGAAGACTGACTCGTCTTACTGACTATAACTTGATCCATTCCTGTGACACTAGTTATAGATTCCGATGCTTCACTTCAGGTTTACTGTATCACTTGGACCTTCTTATTGACGATGAAACACAGAATTTGCATCGGAATTAAATACAAAAGGCACAATGCCGACTTAAGTACAAGAAGGCTGACTCTTCTTACTGTCTATGATTTAAACCATTCCTGTGACGCTAGTTATAGATTCCGATGCTTCACTTCAGCTTTACTGTATCACTTGGACCTTCTTATTGACGACGAAACACAGATATAGCGTCGGATTTAAATAGAAAAGGCACAATGCCTACTTATGTACAAGAAGACTGAATCTTCTTACTGACTATGTTTGGAACCATTCTTGTGACACTAGTTATAGATTCTGATGCTTCACTTCAGGTTTACTGTGTCCCTCTGACCTTCATATTGACGATGAAACACAGAAATAGCATCGGAATTAAATACAAAAGGCACAATGCCGACTTAAGTACAGGAAGACTGACTCCTCTTATTGACTATGTTTGGAACCATTCCTGTGACACTAGTTAAAGATTCCGAGCTTCACTTCAGATTTACTGTATCCCTTGGACATTCTTATTGACGATGAAACACCGCAATTGCATCGGAATTAAATACAAAACGCAAAATGCTGACTTAAGTTCAAGAAGACTGACAGTTCTTACTGTCTATGTTTGAACCATTCCTGTGACGCTAGTTATAGATTCCGATGCTTCACTTCAGGTTTACTGTATCCCTTGGACCTTCTTATTGACGACGAAACACAGAAATTGCATCGGAAATAAATAGAAAAGGCACAATGCCGACTTATGTACAAAAAGACTGTCTCTTCCTACTGTCTATGTTTTGAACCATTCATGTGACACTAGTTATTAATTCCGATGCTTCACTTCAGGTTTACTGTATCCCTTCTACCTTCTTATTGACGACGAAACACAGAAATTGCATCGGAATTAAATACAAAATGCACAATGCCGCCTTAAGTACAAGAAGACTGACTCTTCTTACTGACTATTTCTTGATCCATTCCTGTGACACTAGTTATAGATTCCGATGCATCACTTCAGGTTTACTGTATCCCTTGGACCTTCTTATTGACGATGAAACACAAAATTTGCATCGGAATTACATACAAAAGGCACAATGCCGACTGAGGTAGAAGAAGACTGACTCTTCTTACTGACTATGTTGTAAACCATTCCTGTGACACTAGTAATAGATTCCGATGCTTCACTTCTGGTTTACTGTATCCTTTAGGCCTTCTTATCGGCGACGAAACACAGAAATTGGAACGGAATTAAATAGAAAAGGCACAATGCCGACTTAAGTACAAGAAGACTGACACTTCCTACTGTCTATGTTTGAACCATTCCTGTGACATTATTTTTAAATTCCGATGCTTCACTTCAGGTTTGCTGTATCCTTTGGATCTTCTTATTGGTGACGAAACACAGAAATTGCAACGGAATTAAATAGAAAATGCACAATGCCAACTTAAGTACAAGAAGACTGACACTTCCTACTGTCTATGTTTTGAACCATTCCTGTGACACTAGTTATAGATTCCGATGCTTCCCCTCAGGTTCACTGTATCCCTCTGACCTTCTTATTGACGGTGAAACACAGAAATTGCATCGGAATTAATTGGAAAATGCACAATGCCGTCTTAAGTACAAACAGTCTGACTCTTCTTAGTGTCTATGTTTTGAACCATTCCTGTGACGCTAGTTACACATTCCGATGCTTCACTTCAGGTTTACTATATCCCTTGGACCTTCTTATTGACGATGAAACACAGAAATTGCGTCGAGATTGAATACAAGAGGCACAATGCCGTCTTAAGTACAGGAAGACTGACTCTTCTTACTGACTATGTGTTGAACCATTCCAGTGACACTAGTTAGAATTTCCGATGCTTCACTTCAGGTTTACTGTATCCCTCTGACCTTCTTATTGACGATGAAACACAGTAATTGCATCGGAATTAACTTGAAAAGGGCACAATGCCGACTTAAGTACAAAAAGACTGACTCTTCTTACTGCCTATGTTTAGAACCATTCCTGTGACACTAGTTATAGATTCCGATTATTCACTTCAGGTTTACTCTGTCCCTCTGATCTTTTTTTTGACGATGAAACACAGAAATTGAATCGGAATTAAATACAAAAGGCACAATGTCGAGTTATGTACAAGAAGACTGACTCTTCTTACTGTCTGTGTTTTGAACCATTCCTGTGACACTAGTTATAGATACCGATGCTTCCCTTCAGGTTTACTGTATCCCTTGGACCTTCTTATTGACGACGAAACACAGATATAGCGTCGGATTTAAATAGAAAAGGCACAATGCCTACTTAAGTACAAGAAGACTGAATCTTCTTACTGACTATGTTTGGAACCATTCCTGTGACACTAGTTATAGATTCCGATGCTCCACTTCAGGTTTTCTGTGTCCCTTGGACCTAATTGTTGACGATGAAACACAGAAATTGCATCGGAATTAAATACAAAAGGCACAATGCCGACTTAAGTACACGAAGACTGACTCTTCATACTGTCTATGTTTTGAACCATTCCTGTGACACTAGTTATAGATTCCGATTATTCACTTCAGGTTTACTCTGTTTCTCTGATCTTTTTTTTGACGATGAAACACAGAAATTGAATCGGAATTAAATACAAAAGGCACAATGTCGAGTTATGTACAAGAAGACTGACTCTTCTTACTGTCTGTGTTTTGAACCATTCCTGTGACACTAGTTATAGATACCGATGCTTCACTTCAGGTTTACTGTATACCTCTGACCTTCATATTGACGATGAAACACAGATATAGCATCGGAATTAAATACAAAAGGCACAATGCCGACCTAAGTACAAGAAGACTGACTCCTCTTATTGAACATGATTGGAACCATTCCTGTGACACTAGTCATAGATTCCGATGCTTCACTTCAGGTTTACTGTATCCCTTGGTCCTTCTTATTGACGATGAAATACAGAAATTGCATCGGAATTAAATACAAAGGGCACAATGCTGACTTAAGTACAAGAAGACTGACTCTTCCTACTGTCTATGTTTTGAACCATTCCTGTGACATTAGTTATAGATTCCGACGCTTCACTTCAGGTTTACTGTATCCTTTGCACCTTCTTATTGGCGACGAAACACAGAAATTGCATCGGAATTAAATAGAAAATGCACAATGCCGACTTAAGTACAAGAAGACTGACTCTTCCTACTGTCTATGTTTTGAACCATTCCTGTGACACTAGTTATAGATTCTGATGCTACACCTCCGATTTTCTGTATCCCTCTCACCTTCTTATTGACGATGAGACACAGAAATTGCATCGGAATTAAATACAAAAGGCACAATTGCGACTTAAATACAAGAAGACTGACTCTTCTAACTGACTATGTTTTGAACCATTCCTGTGACACTAGTTACAGATTCCGATGCTTCACTTCAGCTTTACTGTATGCCTTGGACCTTCTTATTGACGATGAAACACTGCAATTGCATCGGAATTATATAGAAAAGACACAATGCCTTCTTAAGTACAAGAAGACTGAATCTTCTTACTGACTATGTTTGGAACAATTCCTGTGACACTAGTAATAGATTCTGATGCTTCACTTCAGGTTTACTGTGTCCCTCTGACCTTCATATTGACGATGAAACACCGAAATAGCATCGGAATTAAATACAAAAGGCACAATGCCGACTTAAGTACAAGAAGACTGACTCCTCTTATTGACTATGTTTGGAACCATTCCTGTGACACTAGTTATAGATTCCGATGCTTCACTTCAGATTTACTGTATCCCTTGGACATTCTTATTGACGATGAAACACAGCAATTGCATCGGATTTAAATACAAAAGGCACAATGCCGACTTAAGTACAAGATGACTGACTCATCCTACTGACTATGTTTTGAACCGTTCCTGTGACACTAATTATAGATTCCGATGCTTCACTTCAGGTTTACTGTATCCCTTGGTCCTTCTTATTGACGATGAAATACAGAAATTGCATCGGAATTAAATACAAAGGGCA
Organism: Schistocerca serialis cubense; assembly: GCF_023864345.2. Taxonomy (NCBI): domain Eukaryota; kingdom Metazoa; phylum Arthropoda; class Insecta; order Orthoptera; family Acrididae; genus Schistocerca; species Schistocerca serialis. Next base: position 19,166,133 of record NC_064647.1, on the reverse strand, counting down.
CAATGCTGACTTAAGTACAAGAAGACTGACTCTTCCTACTGTCTATGTTTTGAACCATTCCTGTGACATTAGTTATAGATTCCGACGCTTCACTTCAGGTTTACTGTATCCTTTGCACCTTCTTATTGGCGACGAAACACAGAAATTGCATCGGAATTAAATAGAAAATGCACAATGCCGACTTAAGTACAAGAAGACTGACTCTTCCTACTGTCTATGTTTTGAACCATTCCTGTGACACTAGTTATAGATTCTGATGCTACACCTCCGATTTTCTGTATCCCTCTCACCTTCTTATTGACGATGAGACACAGAAATTGCATCGGAATTAAATACAAAAGGCACAATTGCGACTTAAATACAAGAAGACTGACTCTTCTAACTGACTATGTTTTGAACCATTCCTGTGACACTAGTTACAGTTTCCGATGCTTCACTTCAGCTTTACTGTATCCCTTGGACCTTCTTATTGACGATGAGACACTGCAATTGCATCGGAATTATATAGAAAAGACACAATGCCTTCTTAAGTACAAGAAGACTGAATCTTCTTACTGACTATGTTTGGAACAATTCCTGTGACACTAGTAATAGATTCTGATGCTTCACTTCAGGTTTACTGTGTCCCTCTGACCTTCATATTGACGATGAAACACCGAAATAGCATCGGAATTAAATACAAAAGGCACAATGCCGACTTAAGTACAAGAAGACTGACTCCTCTTATTGACTATGTTTGGAACCATTCCTGTGACACTAGTTATAGATTCCGATGCTTCACTTCAGATTTACTGTATCCCTTGGACATTCTTATTGACGATGAAACACAGCAATTGCATCGGAATTAAATACAAAACGCAAAATGCTGACTTAAGTACAAGAAGACTGACTGTTCTTACTGTCTATGTTTGACCATTCCTGTGACGCTAGTTATAGATTCCGATGCTTCACTTCAGGTTTACTGTATCCCTTGGACCTTCTTATTGACGACGAAACACAGAAATTGCATCGAAAATAAATAGAAAAGGCACAATGCCGACTTATGTACAAAAAGACTGTCTCTTCCTACTGTCTATGTTTTGAACCATTCATGTGACACTAGTTATTAATTCCGATGCTTCACTTCAGGTTTACTGTATCCCTTGGACATTCTTATTGACAACGAAACACAGAAATTGCATCGGAATTAAATTCAAAATGCACAATGCCGACTTAAGTACAAGAAGACTGACCCTTCTTGCTGACTATTTCTTGATCCATTCCTGTGACACTAGTTATAGATTCCGATGCATCACTTCAGGTTTACTGTATCCCTTGGACCTTCTTATTGACGATGAAACACAAAATTTGCATCGGAATTACATACAAAAGGCACAAAGCCGACTTAAGTACAAGAAGACTGACTCTTCTTACTGACTATGTTGTGAACCATTCCTGTGACACTAGTAATAGATTCCGATGCTTCACTTCAGGTTTACTGTATCCTTTAGGCCTTCTTATCGGCGACGGAACACAGAAATTGGAACGGAATAAAATAGAAAAGGCACAATGCCGACTTAAGTACAAGAAAACTGACACTTCCTACTGTCTATGTTTTGAACCATTCCTGTGACATTATTTTTAAATTCCGATGCTTCACTTCAGGTTTGCTGTATCCTTTGGACCTTCTTATTGGCGACGAAACACAGAAATTGCAACGGAATTAAATAGAAAATGCACAATGCCAACTTAAGTACAAGAAGACTGACACTTCCTACTGTCTATGTTTTGAACCATTCCTGTGACACTAGTTATAGATTCCGATGCTTCCCCTCAGGTTCACTGTATCCCTCTGACCTTCTTATTGACGGTGAAACACAGAAATTGCATCGGAATTAATTGGAAAATGCACAATGCCGTCTTAAATGCAAACAGTCTGACTCTTCTTAGTGTCTATGTTTTGAACCATTCCTGTGACGCTAGTTACACATTCCGATGCTTCACTTCAGGTTTACTGTATCCCTCTGACCTTCTTATTGACGATGAAACACAGTAATTGCATCGGAATTAACTTGAAAAGGGCACAATGCCGACTTAAGTACAATAAGACTGACTCTTCTTACTGCCTATGTTTTGAACCATTCCTGTGACTCTAGTTATAGATTCCGATGCTCCACTTCAGGTTTTCTGTGTCCCTTGGACCTAATTGTTGACGATGAAACACAGAAATTGCATCGGAATTAAATACAAAAGGCACAATGCCGACTTAAGTACACGAAGACTGACTCTTCAAACTGTCTATGTTTTGAACCATTCCTGTGACACTAGTTATAGATTCCGATTATTCACTTCAGGTTTACTCTGTCCCTCTGATCTTTTTTATGACGATGAAACACAGAAACTGAATCGGAATTAAATACAAAAGGCACAATGTCGAGTTATGTACAAGAAGACTGAATCTTCTTACTGTCTGTGTTTTGAACCATTCCTGTGACACTAGTTATAGATACCGATGCTTCACTTCCAGTTTACTGTATCCCTTGGACCTTCTTATTGACGATGAAACACAGAAATTGCATCGGAATTAAATACAAAAGGCACAATGCCGACTTAAGTACAAGAAGACAGACCCCTCTTACTGTCTTTGTTTTGAACCATTCCTGTGACACTAGTTATAGATTCCGATGCTTCACTTCAGGTTTACTGTATCCCTCTGACCTTCTTATTGACGATGAAACACAGAAATGGCATCGGAATTAAATAGCATATGCTCAATGCCGTCTTAAGTACAAGAAGACTGACTCTTCCTACTGTCTATGTTTTGAAACATTCCTGTGACACTAGTTATAGATTCCGATGCTTCACTTCAGGTTTACTGTATAACTCTGACCTTCTTACTGACGACGAAACACAGAAATTGCATCGGAATTAAATAGAAAAGGCACAATACCGACTTAAGTACAAATAGACTTACTGTTCTTACTGTCTATGTTTTGAACCATTCCTGTGACGCTAGTTATAGATTCCGATGCTTCACTTCAGGTTTACTGTATCCCTTGGACCTTCTTATTGTCGATGAAACACAGAAATTGCATCGGAATTAAATACAAAAGGCACAATGCCGACTTCAGTACAAGAAGACTGACTCTTCTTACTGACTATGTTTTGAACCATTCCTGTGACACTATTTATAGATTCCGATGCTTCCCTTCAGGTTTACTGTATCCTTTAGGCCTTCTTATTGGCGACGAAACACAGAAATAGCATCGGAATTAGACAGAAAAGGCACAATGCCGACTTAAGTACAAGAAGACTGACTCTTCCTACTGTCAATGCTTTGAACCATTCCTGTGACACTAGTTATAGATTTCGATGCTTCACCTCAGGTTCACTGTATCCCTCTGACCTTCTTATTGACGATGAAACACAGAAATTGCATCGGAATTAAACTTAAAAGGCACAATGCCGTCTTAAGTACAAGCAGACTGACTCTTCTTAGTGTCTATGCTTTGAACCATTCCAGTGACGCTAGTTACAGATTCCGATGCTTCACTTCAGGTTTACTGTATCCCTTGGACCTTCTTACTGACGATGAAATACAGTAATTGCATTGGAATTAAATACAAAAGGCACAATGCCGACTTAAGTACAAGAAGACTGACTCTACTTACTGACTATGTGTTGAACCATTCCTGTGACACTAGTTAGAGATTCCGATGCTTCACTTCAGGTTTACAGTATATCTCTGACCTTCTAATTGACGATGAAACACAGTAATAGCATCGGAATTAAATTGAAAAGGGCACAAGCCGACTTAAGTACAAGAAGACTGACTCTTCTTACTCTCTATGCTTTGAACCACTCCTGTGACCCTAGTTATAGATTCCGATGCTCCACTTCAGGTTTGCTGTTTCCCTTGGACCTTCTTATTGACGATGAAACACAGAAATTGCATCGGAATAAAATACAAAAGGCACAATGCCGACTTAAGTACAACAAGACTGACTCTTCTTAATGACTATGTTTTGAACCATTCCTGTGACACTAGTAATAGATTCCGATGCTTCACTTCAGATTTACTGTCTCCCTTGGACCTTCTTATTGACGATGAAACACAGCAATTGCATCGGAATTAAATACAAAAGGCAAAATGCCGACTTAAGTACAAGAAGACTGACTCTTCTTACTGTCTATAATTTGAACCATTCCTGTGACGTTAGTTATAGATTCCCATGCTTCACTTCAGGTTTACTGTATCCCTTGGACCTTCTTATTGACGACGAAAAACATAAATTGCATCGGAAATAAATAGAAAAGTCACAATGCCGACTTATGTACAAAAAGACTGCCTCTTCCTACTGTCTATGTTTTGAAACATTCCTGTGACACTAGTTATTAATTCCGATGCTTCACTTCAGGTTTACTGTATCCCTTGGACCTTCTTATTGACGATGAAACACAGAATTGGCATCGGAATTAAATACAAAAGGCACAATGCCGACTTAAGTACAAGAAGACTGATTCTTCTTACTGACTATGTTGTGAACCATTCCTGTGACACTAGTTATAGATTCCGGTGCTTCACATCAGGTTTACTGTATCCTTTATTCCTTCTTATCGGCGTCGAAACACAGAAATTGCAACGGAATTAAATAGAAAAGGCACAATGCCGACTTAAGTACAAGAAGACTGACACTTCCTACTGTCTATGTTTTGAACCATTCCTGTGACATTAGTTTTGAATTCCGATGCTTCACTTCATGTTTGCTGTATCCTTTGGACCTTCTTATTGGCGACGAAACACAGAAATTGCAACGGAATTAAATAGAAAAGGCACAATGACGACTAAAGTACAAGAAGACTGACACTTCCTACTGTCTATGTTTTGAACCAATCCTGTGACACTAGTTATAGATTCCGGTGCTTCCCCTCAGGTTCACTGTATCCCTCTGACCTTCTTATTGACGGTGAAACACAGAAATTGCATCGGAATTAAATGGAAAATGCACAATGCCGTCTTAAGTACAAGCAGTCTGACTCTTCTTAGTGTCTATGTTTTGAACCATTCCTGTGACGCTAGTTACACATTCCGATGCTTCACGTCAGGTTTACTGTATCCCTTGGACCTTCTTATTGACGATGAAACACAGAAATTGCGTCGAGATTGAATACAAGGGGCACAATGCCGTCTTAAGTACAAGAAGACTGACTCTTCTTATTGACTATGTGTTGAACCATTCCTGCGACACTAGTTAGAAATTCCGATGCCTCACTTCAGGTTTACTGTATCCCTCTGACCTTCTTATTGACGATGAAACACAGTAATTGCATCGGAATTAAATTGAAAAGGGCACAATCCCGACTTAAGTACAAGAAGACTGACTCTTCTTACTGTCTATGTTTTGAACCATTCCTGTGACACTAGTTATAGATTCCGATGCTTCACTTCAGGTTTACTGTATCCCTTGGACGTTCTTATTGACGGTGAATCACAGAAATTGCATCGGAATTAAATACAAAAGGCACAATGCAGACTTAAGTACAAGAAGACTGACTCTTCTTACTGTCTATGTTTTGAACCATTCCTGTGACACTAGTTATAGATTCCGATGCTTTCCTTCAGGTTAACTGTATCCCTCTGACCTTCTTATTGACGATGAAACACAGAAATTGCATCGGAATTAAATACAAAAGGCACAATGCCGACTTAAGTACAAGAAAAATGACTCTTCTTACTGACTATGTTTTGAACCATTCCTGTGACACTAGTTATAGATTCCGATGCTTCACTTCAGGTTTACTGTATCCCTTGGACCTTCTTATTGACGATGAAACACAGAAATTGCATCGGATATAAATACAAGCGGCACAATGCTGACTTAGGTACATGTAGACTGAATCTTCCTACTGTCTATGTTATGAACCATTCCTGTGACACTAGTTATAGGTTCCGATGCTTCATTTCACGTTTACTGTATCCCTTGTACCTTCTTATTGACGATGAAACATAGATAGTGCATCGGAATTAAATACAAAAGACACAATGCCGACTAAAGTACAAGAAGACTGACTCTTCTTACTGTCTATGTTTTGAACCATTCCTGTGACACTAGTTATTGTGGTGTCACCGCCAGACACCACACTTGCTAGGTGGTAGCTTAAATCGGCCGCGGTCCATTTAGTACATGTCGGACCCGCGTGTCGCCACTGTGTAATCTCAGACCTAGCGCCACCACCAAGGCAGGTCTCGTGATACGAGAGAGCACTCGCCCCAGTTGTACGAGAACCTAGCTACCGACCAGATGTAAGAAGCCTTTCTCTCTCATTAGCCGAGAGACAGAATAGCCATCAGCTAAGTTAATGGCTACGAACTAGCAAGGCGCCATTAGCCATACAGTGTTTGGACTTCAAATCTCCTGTGTATCGTCAAGATCGATGTACCACAATGATATCAAAGATAAGTATTAATCTAGCTACGTACTTTTCTTCTTAACATTAATAACGTAGCCTGTTCCAGTACTTCACGCCCGTCTGCGTTAGTCTAGCGTGCATTTTCAGCCATCTCAACTTCACGGTGTCGGCCCAGATACCGACACAACAGTTATAGATTCCGATGCTTCACTTCAGGTTTACTGTATCCCTTGGACCTTCTTATTGACGATGAAACACAGAAATTGCATCGGATATAAATACAAGCGGCACAATGCTGACTTAGGTACATGTAGACTGAATCTTCCTACTGTCTATGTTATGAACCATTCCTGTGACACTAGTTATAGGTTCCGATGCTTCATTTCAGGTTTACTATATCCCTTGTACCTTCTTATTGACGATGAAACATAGATAGTGCATCGGAATTAAATACAAAAGACACAATGCCGACTAAAGTACAAGCAAACTGACTCTTCTTAGTGTCTATGTTTTGAACCATTCCTGTGACGCTAGTTACAGATTCCGATGCTTCACTTCAGGTTTACTGTGTCCCTTGGACCTTATTATTGACGATGAAACACAGATATTGCATCGGAATTAAATACAAAAGGCACAATGCCGACTTAAGTACACGAGGACTGACTCTTCATACTGTCTATATTTTGAACCATTCCTGTGACACTAGTTATAGATTCCGATTATTCACTTCAGGTTTACTCTCTCCCTCTGATCTTTTTTTTGACGATGAAAAACAGAAATTGCATCGGAATTAAATAGAAAATGCTCAATGCCGTCTTAAGTACAAGAAGACTGACTCTTCCTACTGTCTATGTTTTGAACCATTCCTGTGACACTAGTTATAGATTCCGATGCTTCACTTCAGGTTTACTGTATAACTTGGACCTTCTTATTGACGACGAAACACAGAAATCGCATCGGAATTAAATAGAAAAGGCACAATGCCGACTTAAGTACAAAAAGACTTACTGTTCTTACTGTCTATGTTTTGAACCATTCCTGTGACGCTAGTTATAGATTCCGATGCTTCACTTCAGGTTTACTGTATCCCTTGGACCTTCTTATTGTCGATGAAACACAGAAATTGCATCGGAATTAAATACAAAATGCACAATGCCGACTTAAGTACCAGAAGACTGACTCTTCTTACTGACTATGTTTTGAACCATTCCTGTGACACTAGTTATAGATTCCGATGGTTCCCTTCAGGTTTACTGTATCCTTTAGGCCTTCTTATTGGCGACGAAACACAGAAATAGCATCGGAATTAAACAGAAAAGGCACAATGCCGACTTAAGTACAAGAAGACTGACTCTTCCTACTGTCTATGCTTTGAACCATTCCTGTGACACTAGTTATAGATTCCGATGCTTCACCTCAGGTTCACTGTATCCCTCAGACCTTCTTATTGACGATGAAATACAGAAATTGCATCGGAATTAAATTTAAAAGGCACAATGCCGTCTTAAGTACAAGCAGACTGACTCTTCTTAGTGTCTATGTTTTGAACCATTCCAGTGACGCTAGTTACTGATTCCGATGCTTCACTTCAGGTTTACTGTATTCCTTGGACCTTCTTACTGACTATGAAACACAGTAATTGCATCGGAATTAAATACAAAATGCACAATGCCGACTTAAGTACAAGAAGACTGACTCTTCTTACTGACTATGTTTTGAACCATTCCTGTGACACTAGTAATAAATTCCGATGCTTCACTTCAGATTTACTGTCTCCCTTGGACCTTCTTATTGACGATGAAACACAGCAATTGCATCGGAATTAAATACAAAAGGCAAAATGCCGACTTAAGTACAAGAAGACTGACTCTTCTTACTGTCTATGATTTGAACCATTCATGTGACGTTAGTTATAGATTCCCATGCTTCACTTCAGGTTTACTGTATCCCTTGGACCTTCTTATTGACGACGAAAAACATAAATTGCATCGGAATTAAATAGAAAAGGCACAACGCCGACTTATGTACAAGAAGACTGTGTCTTCCTACTTTCTATGTTTTGAACCTTTGCTGTGACCCTAGTTATGGATTCCGATGATTCACTTCAGGTTTGCTGTATCCCTTGGACCATCTTATTGACGATGAAACACAGAAGTTGCATCCGAATTAAATACAAAATGCACAATGCCGACTTAAGTACAAGAAGACTGACTCATCTCACTGACTACATCTTGATCCATTCCTGTGACACTAGTTATAGATTCCGATGCTTCACTTCAGGTTTACTGTATCCCTTGGACCTTCTTATTGACGATGAAACACAGAAATTGCGTCGGAATTAAATGCAAAAGGCACAATGCCGACTTAGGTACAAGAAGACTGACACTTCTTACTGACTATATTTTGATCCATTCCTGTGACACTAGTTATAGATTCCGATGCTTCACTTCAGGTTTACTGTATCCCTTGGACCATCTTATTGACGATGAAACATAGAGATTGCATCGGAAATAAATAGAAAAGGCACAATGCCGGCTTAAGTACAAGACGACTGACTCTTCTTACTGACTATGATTTGAACCATTCCTGTGTGACTAGTTGTAGTTTCCGATGCTTCACTTCAGGTTTACTGTATCCCTTGGACCTTCTTATTGACGATGAAACACAGAAATTGCATCGGAATTAAATACAAAATGCGCAATGCCGACTTAAGTACAAGAAGACTGACTCCTCTAACTGACTATATCTTGATCCATTCCTGTGACACTAGTTATAGATTCCGATGCCTCATTTCAGGTTTACTGTATCCCTTGGACCTTCTTATTGACGATGAATGACAGAAATTGCATTGGAATTAAATACAAAAGGCACAATGCCGACTTAAGTACAAGAGCCTGACTCTTCCTACTGTCTATGATTTGAACCATTCCTGTGACACTTAATATAGATTCCGATGCTTCACTTCAGGTTTTCTGAATCCCTTGGACCTTCTAATTGACAAGGAAACACATAAATTGCATCGGAATTAAATACAAAAGGCACATTGCCGACTTAAGTACAAGAAGACTAACTCTTCTTACTGGCTATGTTTTGAACCATTCCTGTGACATTAGTTATCGATTCCGATGCTTCACTTCAGGTTTACTTTATCCTTTGCACCTTCTTATTGGCGACGAAACACAGAAATTGCATCGGATTTAAATAGAAAAGGCACAATGCCGACTTAAGTACTAGAAGACTGACTGTTCCTACTGATTATGTTTTGAACCATTCCTGTGACACTAGTTATAGATTCTGATGCTTCAACTCCGATTTTCTGTATCCCCCTCACCTTCTTATTGACGATGAAACACAGAAATTGCATCGGAATTAAATACAAAAGGCACAATGCTGACTTATATACAAGAAGACTGACTCTTCTAACTGACTATGTTTTGAACCATTCCTGTGACACTAGTTACAGATTCCGATGCTTCACTTCAGCTTTACTGTATCCCCTGGATCTTCTTATTGACGATGAAACACTGCAATTGCATCGGAATTAAATAGAAAAGGCACAATGCCTACTTAAGTACAAGAAGACTGAATCTTCTTACTGACTATGTTTGGAACCATTCCTGTGACACTAGTTATAGATTCCGATGCTTCACTTTAGGTTTACTGTGTCCCTCTGACCTTCTTAATGACGATGAAACATAGAAATAGCATCGGAAGTAAATACAAAAGGCACAATGCCGACTTAAGTACAAGAAGACTGACTCCTCATATTGACTATGTTTGGAACCATTCCTGTGACACTAGTTATAGATTCCGATGCTTCACTTCAGATTTACTGTATCCCTTGGACCTGCTTATTGACGATGAAACACAGCAATTGCATCGGAATTAAATACAAATGGCAAAATGCCGACTTAAGTACAAGAACACTGACTGTTCTTACTGTCTATGTTTTGAACCATTCCTGTGACGCTAGTTATAGATTCCGATGCTTCACTTCAGGTTTACTGTATCCCTTGGACCTTCTTATTGACGATGAAACACAGAAATTGCATCGGAATTAAATACAAAATACACAATGCCGACTTAAGTACAAGAAGACTGACTCTTCATACTGACTATATCTTGATCCATTCCTGTGACACTAGTTATTGTGGTGTCACTGCCAGACACCACACTTGCTAGGTGGTAGCTTAAATCGGCCGCGGTCCATTTAGTACATGTCGGACCCGCGTGTCGCCAGTGTGTAATCGCAGACCTAGCGCCACTACCAAGGCAGGTCTCGTCATACGAGAGAGCACTCGCCCCAGTTGTACGAGAACCTAGCTACCGACCAGATGTAAGATGCCTTTCTCTCTCATTAGCCGAGAGACAGAATAGCCATCAGCTAAGTTAATGGCTACGAACTAGCAAGGCGCCATTAGCCATACAGTTATTGTACTTCAAGTCTCCTGTGTATCGTCAAGATCGATGTACCACAATGATATTAAAGATAAGTATTAATCAAGCTACGTACTTTTCTTCTTAACATTAATAACGTAGCCTGTTCCAGTACTTCACGCCCGTCTGCGTTAGTCTAGCGTGCATTTTCAGCCATCTCAACTTCACGGTGTCGGCCCAAATACCAACACAACAGTTATAGATTCCGAAGCTTCACTTCTGGTTTACTGTATCCCTCTGACCTTCTTTGTGACGATGAAACACAGAAATTGTATCGGAATTAAATAGAAAAGGCACAATGCCGACTTAAGTACAAGAAGACTGACTCTTCCTACTGTCTATGTTTTGAACCATTCCTGTGACATTAGTTATAGATTCCGATGCTTCACTTCAGGTTTACTTTATCATTTGCACCTTCTTATTGGCGACGAAACACAGAAATTGCATCGGATTTAAATAGAAAAGGCACAATGCCGACTTAAGTACTAGAAGACTGACTCTTCCTACTGATTATGTTTTGAACCATTCCTGTGACACTAGTTATAGATTCTGATGCTTCAACTCCGATTTTCTGTATCCCCCTCACCTTCTTATTGACGATGAAACACAGAAATTGCATCGGAATTAAATACAAAAGGCACAATGCTGACTTATATACAAGAAGACTGACTCTTCTAACTGACTATGTTTGAACCATTCCTGTGACACTAGTTACAGATTCCGATGCTTCACTTCAGCTTTACTGTATCCCCTGGACCTTCTTATTGACGATGAAACACTGCAAATGCATCGGAATTAAATAGAAAAGGCACAATGCCTACTTATGTACAAGAAGACTGAATCTTCTTACTGACTATGTTTGGAACCATTCCTGTGACACTAGTTATAGATTCCGATGCTTCACTTTAGGTTTACTGTGTCCCTCTGACCTTCTTATTGACGATGAAACATAGAAATAGCATCGGAAGTAAATACAAAAGGCACAATGCCGACTTAAGTACAAGAAGACTGACTCCTCATATTGACTATGTTTGGAACCATTCCTGTGACACTAGTTATAGATTCCGATGCTTCACTTCAGGTTTACTGTATCCCTTGGACCTTCTTATTGACGACGAAACACAGAAATTGCATCGGAATTAAATAGAAAAGGCACAATGCCGACTTATGTACAAGGAGACTGTCTCTTCCTACTGTCTATGTTTTGAACCATTCCTGTGACACTAGTTATAGATTCCGATGCTTCACTTCAGGTTTACTGTATCCCTTGGACCTTCTTATTGACGACGAAACACAGAAATTGCATCGGAATTAAATACAAAAGGCACAATGCCGACTTAAGTACACGAAGACTGACTCTTCATACTGTCTATGTTTTGAAACATTCCTGTGACACTAGTTATAGATTCCGATTATTCACTTCAGGTTTACTCTCTCCCTCTGATCTTTTTTTTGACGATGAAACACAGAAATTGCATCGGACTTAAATACAAAAGGCACAATGTCGAGTTATGTACAAGAAGACTGACTCTACTTACTGTCTATGTTTTGAACCATTCCTGTGACACTAGTTATAGATTCCGATGCTTCACTTCAGGTTTGCTGAATCCCTTGGACCTTCTAATTGACGATGAAACACAGAAATTGCATCGGAATTAAATAGAAAAGGCACAATGCCGACTTAAGTACAAGAAGACTGACTCTTCCTACTGTCTATGTTTTGAACCATTCCTGTGACATTAGTTATAGATTCCGATACTTCACTTCAGGTTTACTTTATCATTTGCACCTTCTTATTGGCGACGAAACACAGAAATTGCATCGGATTTAAATAGAAAAGGCACAATGCCGACTTAAGTACTAGAAGACTGACTCTTCCTACTGATTATGTTTTGAACTATTCCTGTGACACTAGTTATAGATTCTGATGCTTCAACTCCGATTTACTGTATCCCCCTCACCTTCTTATTGACGATGAAACACAGAAATTGCATCGGAATTAAATACAAAAGGCACAATGCTGACTTATATACAAGAAGACTGACTCTTCTAACTGACTATGTTTTGAACCATTCCTGTGACACTAGTTATTGTGGTGTCACCGCCAGACACCACACTTGCTAGGTGGTAGCTTAAATCGGCCACGGTCCATTTAGTACATGTCGGACCCGCGTGTCGCCACTGTGTAATCGCAGACCTAGCGCCACCACCAAGGCAGGTCTCGTGATACGAGAGAGCACTCGCCCCAGTTGTACGAGAACCTAGCTACCGACCAGATGTAAGAAGCCTTTCTCTCTCATTAGCCGAGAGACAGAATAGCCATCAGCTAAGTTAATGGCTACGAACTAGCAAGGCGCCATTAGCCATACAGTGATTGTACATCAAGTCTCCTGTGTATCGTCAAGATCGATGTACCACAATGATAGTAAATATAAGTATTAATCAAGCTACGTACTTTTCTTCTTAACATTAATAACGTAGCCTGTTCCAGTACTTCACGCCTGTCTGCGTTAGTCTAGCGTGCATTTTCAGCCATCTCAACTTCACGGTGTCGACCCAGATACCGACACAACAGTTATAGATTCCGATGCATCACTTCTGGTTTACTGTATCCCTCTGACCTTCTTTGTGACGATGAAACACAGAAATTGTATCCGAATTAAATAGAAAAAGCACAATGTCGACCTAAGTACAAGCAGACTGACTCTTCTTAGTGTCTATGTTTTGAACCATTCCTGTGACGCTAGTTACAGATTCCGATGCTTCACTTCAGGTTTACTGTGTCCCTTGGACGTTATTATTGACGATGAAACACAGAAATTGCAACGGAATTAAATACAAAGGGCACAATGCCGACTTAAGTACACGAAGATTGACTCTTCATACTGTCTATGTTTTGAACCATTCCTGTGATACTAGTTATAGATTCCGATTATTCACTTCAGGTTTACGCTCTCCCTCTGATCTTTTTTTTGACGATGAAACACAGAAATTGCATCGGAATTAAATACAAAAGGCACAATGTCGAGTTATGTACAAAAAGACTGACTCTACATACTGTCTATGTTTTGAACCATTCCTGTGACACTAGTTATAGATACCGATGCTTCACTTCAGGATTACTGTATCCCTTGGACCTTCTTATTGACGATGAAACACAGAAATTGCATCGGAATTAAATACAAAAGGCACAATGCCGACTTAAGTACAAGAAGACTGACCCCTCTTACTGTCTATGTTTTGAACCATTCCTGTGACGCTAGTTATAGATTCCGATGCTTCACTTCAGGTTTACTGTATCCCTCTGACCTTCTTATTGACGATGAAACACAGAAATTGCATCGGAATTAAATAGAAAATGCTCAATGCCGTCTTAAGTACAAGAAGACTGACTCTTCCTACTGTCTATGTTTTGAACCATTCCTGTGACACTAGTTACAGATTCCGATGCTTCACTTCAGGTTTACAGTATAACTTGGACCTTCTTATTGACGACGAAACACAGAAATCGCATCGGAATTAAATAGAAAAGGCACAATGCCGACTTAAGTACAAAAAGACTTACTGTTCTTACTGTCTATGTTTTGAACCATTCCTGTGACGCTAGTTATAGATTCCGATGCTTCACTTCAGGTTTACTGTATCCCTTGGACCTTCTTATTGTCGATGAAACACAGAAATTGCATCGGAATTAAATACAAAATGCACAATGCCGACTTAACTACCAGAAGACTGACTCTTCTTACTGACTATGTTTTGAACCATTCCTGTGACACTAGTTATAGATTCCGATGGTTCCCTTCAGGTTTACTGTATCCTTTAGGCCTTCTTATTGGCGACGAAACACAGAAATAGCATCGGAATTAAACAGAAAAGGTACAATACCGACTTAAGTACAAGAAGACTGACTCTTCCTACTGTCTATGCTTTGAACCATTCCTGTGACACTAGTTATAGATTCCGATGCTTCACCTCAGGTTCACTGTATCCCTCAGACCTTCTTATTGACGATGTAACACAGAAATTGCATCGGAATTAAATTTAAAAGGCACAATGCCGTCTTAAGTACAAGCAGACTGACTCTTCTTAGTGTCTATGTTTTGAACCATTCCAGTGACGCTAGTTACAGATTCCGATGCTTCACTTCAGGTTTACTGTATCCCTTGGACCTTCTTACTGACTATGAAACACAGTAATTGCATCGGAATTAAATACAAAAGGCACAATGCCGACTTAAATACAAGAAGACTGACTCTTCTTACTGACTATGTTTTGAACCATTCCTGTGACACTAGTAATAAATTCCGATGCTTCACTTCAGATTTACTGTCTCCCTTGGACCTTCTTATTGACGATGAAACACAGAAATTGCATCGGACTTAAATACAAAAGGCACAATGTCGAGTTATGTACAAGAAGACTGACTCTACTTACTGTCTATGTTTTGAACCATTCCTGTGACACTAGTTATAGATTCCGATGCTTCACTTCAGGTTTGCTGAATCCCTTGGACCTTCTAATTGACGATGAAACACAGAAATTGCATCGGAATTAAATAGAAAAGGCACAATGCCGACTTAAGTACAAGAAGACTGACTCTTCCTACTGTCTATGTTTTGAACCATTCCTGTGACATTTGTTATAGATTCCGATGCTTCACTTCAGGTTTACTTTATCATTTGCACCTTCTTATTGGCGACGAAACACAGAAATTGCATCGGATTTAAATAGAAAAGGCACAATGCCGACTTAAGTACTAGAAGACTGACTCTTCCTACTGATTATGTTTTGAACCATTCCTGTGACACTAGTTATAGATTCTGATGCTTCAACTCCGATTTTCTGTATCCCCCTCACCTTCTTATTGACGATAAAACACAGAAATTGCATCGGAATTAAATACAAAAGGCACAATGCTGAATTATATACAAGAAGACTGACTCTTCTAACTGACTATGTTTTGAACCATTCCTGTGACACTAGTTATTGTGGTGTCACCGCCAGACACCACACTTGCTAGGTGGTAGCTTAAATCGGCCGCGGTCCATTTAGTACATGTCGGACCCGCGTGTCGCCACTGTGTAATCGCAGACCTAGCGCCACCACCAAGGCAGGTCTCGTGATACGAGAGAGCACTCGCCCCAGTTGTACGAGAACCTAGCTACCGACCAGATGTAAGAAGCCTTTCTCTCTCATTAGCCGAGAGACAGAATAGCCATCAGCTAAGTTAATGGCTACGAACTAGCAAGGCGCCATTAGCCATACAGTGATTGTACTTCAAGTCTCCTGTGTATCGTCAAGATCGATGTACCACAATCATAGTAAATATAAGTATTAATCAAGCTACGTACTTTTCTTCTTAACATTAATAACGTAGCCTGTTCCAGTACTTCACGCCTGTCTGCGTTAGTCTAGCGTGCATTTTCAGCCATCTCAACTTCACGGTGTCGACCCAGATACCGACACAACACTTATAGATTCCGATGCCTCACTTCTGGTTTACTGTATCCCTCTGACCTTCTTTGTGACGATGAAACACAGAAATTGTATCCGAATTAAATAGAAAAAGCACAATGTCGACCTAAGTACAAGCAGACTGACTCTTCTTAGTGTCTATGTTTTGAACCATTCCTGTGACGCTAGTTACAGATTCCGATGCTTCACTTCAGGTTTACTGTGTCCCTTGGACCTTATTATTGACGATGAAACACAGAAATTGCATCGGAATTAAATACAAAAGGCACAATGCCGACTTAAGTACACGAAGACTGACTCTTCATACTGTCTATGTTTTGAACCATTCCTGTGACACTAGTTATAGATTCCGATTATTCACTTCAGGTTTACTCTCTCCCTCTGATCTTTTTTTTGACGATGAAACACAGAAATTGCATCGGAATTAACTACAAAAGGCACAATGTCGAGTTATGTACAAAAAGACTGACTCTACTTACTGTCTATGTTTTGAACCATTCCTGTGACACTAGTTATAGATACCGATGCTTCACTTCAGGTTTACTGTATCCCTTGGACCTTCTTATTGACGATGAAACACAGAAATTGCATCGGAATTAAATACAAAAGGCACAATGCCGACTTAAGTACAAGAAGACTGACCCCTCTTACTGTCTATGTTTTGAACCATTCCTGTGACACTAGTTATAGATTCCGATGCTTCACTTCAGGTTTACTGTATCCCTCTGACCTTCTTATTGACGATGAAACACAGAAATTGCATCGGAATTAAATAGAAAATGCTCAATGCCGTCTTAAGTACAAGAAGACTGACTCTTCCTACTGTCTATGTTTTGAACCATTCCTGTGACACTAGTTACAGATTCCGATGCTTCACTTCAGGTTTACAGTATAACTTGGACCTTCTTATTGACGACGAAACACAGAAATCGCATCGGAATTAAATAGAAAAGGCACAATGCCGACTTAAGTACAAAAAGACTTACTGTTCTTACTGTCTATGTTTTGAACCATTCCTGTGACGCTTGTTATAGATTCCGATGCTTCACTTCAGGTTTACTGTATCCCTTGGACCTTCTTATTGTCGATGAAACACAGAAATTGCATCGGAATTAAATACAAAATGCACAATGCCGACTTAAGTACCAGAAGACTGACTCTTCTTACTGACTATGTTTTGAACCATTCCTGTGACACTAGTTATAGATTCCGATGGTTCCCTTCAGGTTTACTGTATCCTTTAGGCCTTCTTATTGGCGACGAAACACAGAAATAGCATCGGAATTAAACAGAAAAGGTACAATACCGACTTAAGTACAAGAAGACTGACTCTTCCTACTGTCTATGCTTTGAACCATTCCTGTGACACTAGTTATAGATTCCGATGCTTCACCTCAGGTTCACTGTATCCCTCAGACCTTCTTATTGACGATGTAACACAGAAATTGCATCGGAATTAAATTTAAAAGGCACAATGCCGTCTTAAGTACAAGCAGACTGACTCTTCTTAGTGTCTATGTTTTGAACCATTCCAGTGACGCTAGTTACAGATTCCGATGCTTCACTTCAGGTTTACTGTATCCCTTGGACCTTCTTACTGACTATGAAACACAGTAATTGCATCGGAATTAAATAAAAAATGCACAATGCCGACTTAAATTCAAGAAGACTGACTCTTCTTACTGACTATGTTTTGAACCATTCCTGTGACACTAGTAATAAATTCCGATGCTTCACTTCAGATTTACTGTCTCCCTTGGACCTTCTTATTGACGATGAAACACAGAAATTGCATCGGACTTAAATACAAAAGGCACAATGTCGAGTTATGTACAAGAAGACTGACTCTACTTACTGTCTATGTTTTGAACCATTCCTGTGACACTAGTTATAGATTCCGATGCTTCACTTCAGGTTTGCTGAATCCCTTGGACCTTCTAATTGACGATGAAACACAGAAATTGCATCGGAATTAAATAGAAAAGGCACAATGCCGACTTAAGTACAAGAAGACTGACTCTTCCTACTGTCTATGTTTTGAACCATTCCTGTGGCATTAGTTATAGATTCCGATGCTTCACTTCAGGTTTACTTTACCATTTGCACCTTCTTATTGGCGACGAAACACAGAAATTGCATCGGATTTAAATAGAAAAGGCACAATGCCGACTTAAGTACTAGAAGACTGACTCTTCCTACTGATTATGTTTTGAACCATTGCTGTGACACTAGTTATAGATTCTGATGCTTCAACTCCGATTTTCTGTATCCCCCTCACCTTCTTATTGACGATGAAACACAGAAATTGCATCGGAATTAAATACAAAAGGCACAATGCTGACTTATATACAAGAAGACTGACTCTTCTAACTGACTATGTTTTGAACCATTCCTGTGACACTAGTTATTGTGGTGTCACCGCCAGACACCACACTTGCTAGGTGGTAGCTTAAATCGGCCGCGGTCCATTTAGTACATGTCGGACCCGCGTGTCGCCACTGTGTAATCGCAGACCTAGCGCCACCACCAAGGCAGGTCTCGTGATACGAGAGAGCACTCGCCCCAGTTGTACGAGAACCTAGCTACCGACCAGATGTAAGAAGCCTTTCTCTCTCATTAGCCGAGAGACAGAATAGCCATCAGCTAAGTTAATGGCTACGAACTAGCAAGGCGCCATTAGCCATACAGTGATTGTACTTCAAGTCTCCTGTGTATCGTCAAGATCGATGTACCACAATGATAGTAAATATAAGTATTAATCAAGCTACGTACTATTCTTCTTAACATTAATAACGTAGCCTGTTCCAGTACTTCACGCCTGTCTGCGTTAGTCTAGCGTGCATTTTCAGCCATCTCAAATTCACGGTGTCGACCCAGATACCGACACAACAGTTATAGATTCCGATGCCTCACTTCTGGTTTACTGTATCCCTCTGACCTTCTTTGTGACGATGAAACACAGAAATTGTATCCGAATTAAATAGAAAAAGCACAATGTCGACCTAAGTACAAGCAGACTGACTCTTCTTAGTGTCTATGTTTTGAACCATTCCTGTGACGCTAGTTACAGATTCCGATGCTTCACTTCAGGTTTACTGTGTCCCTTGGACCTTATTATTGACGATGAAGCACAGAAATTGCATCGGAATTAAATACAAAAGACACAATGCCGACTTAAGTACACGAAGACTGACTCTTCATACTGTCTATGTTTTGAACCATTCCTGTGACACTAGTTATAGATTCCGATTATTCACTTCAGGTTTACTCTCTCCCTCTGATCTTTTTTTTGACGATGAAACACAGAAATTGCATCGGAATTAAATACAAAAGGCACAATGTCGAGTTATGTACAAAAAGACTGACTCTACTTACTGTCTATGTTTTGAACCATTCCTGTGACACTAGTTATAGATACCGATGCTTCACTTCAGGTTTACTGTATCCCTTGGACCTTCTTATTGACGATGAAACACAGAAATTGCATCGGAATTAAATACAAAAGGCACAATGCCGACTTAAGTACAAGAAGACTGACCCCTCTTACTGTCTATGTTTTGAACCATTCCTGTGACACTAGTTATAGATTCCGATGCTTCACTTCAGGGTTACTGTATCCCTCTGACCTTCTTATTGACGATGAAACACAGAAATTGCATCGGAATTAAATACAAAATGCTCAATGCCGTCTTAAGTACAAGAAGACTGACTCTTCCTACTGTCTATGTTTTGAACCATTCCTGTGACACTAGTTATAGATTCCGATGCTTCACTTCAGGTTTACAGTATAACTTGGACCTTCTTATTGACGACGAAACACAGAAATCGCATCGGAATTAAATAGAAAAGGCACAATGCCGACTTAAGTACAAAAAGACTTACTGTTCTTACTGTCTATGTTTTGAACCATTCCTGTGACGCTAGTTATAGATTCCGATGCTTCACTTCAGGTTTACTGTATCCCTTGGACCTTCTTATTGTCGATGAAACACAGAAATTGCATCGGAATTAAATACAAAATGCACAATGCCGACTTAAGTACCAGAAGACTGACTCTTCTTACTGACTATGTTTTGAACCATTCCTGTGACACTAGTTATAGATTCCGATGGTTCCCTTCAGGTTTACTGTATCCTTTAGGCCTTCTTATTGGCGACGAAACACAGAAATAGCATCGGAATTAAACAGAAAAGGTACAATACCGACTTAAGTACAAGAAGACTGACTCTTCCTACTGTCTATGCTTTGAACCATTCCTGTGACACTAGTTATAGATTCCGATGCTTCACCTCAGGTTCACTGTATCCCTCAGACCTTCTTATTGACGATGTAACACAGAAATTGCATCGGAATTAAATTTAAAAGGCACAATGCCGTCTTAAGTACAAGCAGACTGACTCTTCTTAGTGTCTATGTTTTGAACCATTCCAGTGACGCTAGTTTCAGATTCCGATGCTTCACTTCAGGTTTACTGTATCCCTTGGACCTTCTTATTGACTATGAAACACAGTAATTGCATCGGAATTAAATACAAAATGCACAATGCCGACTTAAATACAAGAAGACTGACTCTTCTTACTGACTATGTTTTGAACCATTCCTGTGACACTAGTAATAAATTCCGATGCTTCACTTCAGATTTACTGTCTCCCTTGGACCTTCTTATTGACGATGAAACACAGCAATTGCATCGGAATTAAATACAAAAGGCAAAATGCCGACTTAAGTACAAGAAGACTGACTCTTCTCACTGTCTATGATTTGAACCATTCATGTGACGTTAGTTATAGATTCCCATGCTTCACTTCAGGTTTACTGTATCCCTTGGACCTTCTTATTGACGACGAAAAACATAAATTGCATCGGAATTAAATAGAAAAGGCACAACGCCCACTTATGTACAAGAAGACTGTGTCTTCCTACTTTCTATGTTTTGAACCTTTCCTGTGACCCTAGTTATGGATTCTGATGATTCACTTCAGGTTTGCTGTATCCCTTGGACCATCTTATTGACGATGAAACACAGAAGTTGCATCGGAATTAAATACAAAATGCACAATGCCGACTTAAGTACAAGAAGACTGACTCTTCTCACTGACTACATCTTGATCCATTCCTGTGACACTAGTTATAGATTCCGATGCTTCACTTCAGGTTTACTGTATCCCTTGGACCTTCTTATTGACGATGAAACACAGAAATTGCGTCGGAATTAAATGCAAAAGGCACAATGCCGACGTAGGTACAAGAAGACTGACTCTTCTTACTGACTATATTTTGATCCATTCCTGTGACACTAGTTATAGATTCCGATGCTTCACTTCAGGTTTACTGTATCCCTTGGACCATCTTATTGACGATGAAACATAGAGATTGCATCGGAAATAAATAGAAAAGGCACAATGCCGGCTTAAGTACAAGACAAATGACTCTTCTTACTGACTATGATTTGAACCATTCCTGTGTGACTAGTTGTAGTTTCCGATGCTTCACTTCAGGTTTACCGTATCCCTTGGACCTTCTTATTGACGATGAAACACAGAAATTGCATCGGAAATAAATACAAAATGCACAATGCCGACTTAAGTACAAGAAGACTGACTCCTCTAACTGACTATATCTTGATCCATTCCTGTGACACTAGTTATAGATTCCGATGCCTCATTTCAGGTTTACTGTATCCCTTGGACCTTCTTATTGACGATGAATCACAGAAATTGCATTGGAATTAAATACAAAAGGCACAATGCCGACTTAAGTACAAGAAGCCTGACTCTTCCTACTGTCTATTATTTGAACCATTCCTGTGACACTAAATATAGATTCCGATGCTTCACTTCAGGTTTACTGAATCCCTTGGACCTTCTAATTGACAAGGAAACACATAAATTGCATCGGAATTAAATACAAAAGGCACAATTCCGACTTAAGTACAAGAAGACTAACTCTTCTTACTGGCTATGTTTTGAACCATTCCTGTGACACTAGTTATAGATTCCGATGCTTCACTTCAGGTTTGCTGAATCCCTTGGACCTTCTAATTGACGATGAAACACAGAAATTGCATCGGAATTAAATAGAAAAGGCACACTGCCGACTTAAGTACAAGAAGACTGACTCTTCCTACTGTCTATGTTTTGAACCATTCCTGTGACATTAGTTATAGATTCCGATGCTTCCCTTCAGGTTTACTTTATCCTAGCACCTTCTTATTGGCGACGAAACACAGAAATTGCATCGGATTTAAATAGAAAAGGCACAATGCCGACTTAAGTACTAGAAGACTGACTCTTCCTACTGATTATGTTTTGAACCATTCCTGTGACACTAGTTATAGATTCTGATGATTCAACTCCGATTTTCTGTATCCCCCTCACCTTCTTATTGACGATGAAACACAGAAATTGCATCGGAATTAAACACAAAAGGCACAATGCTGACTTATATACAAGAAGACTGACTCTTCTAACTGACTATGTTTTGAACCATTCCTGTGACACTAGTTACAGATTCCGATGCTTCACTTCAGCTTTACTGTATCCCCTGGACCTTCTTATTGACGATGAAACACTGCAATTGCATCGGAATTAAATAGAAAAGGCACATTGCCTACTTAAGTACAAGAAGACTGAATCTTCTTACTGACTATGTTTGGAACCATTCCTGTGACACTAGTTATAGATTCCGATGCTTCACTTTAGGTTTACTGTGTCTCTCTGACCTTCTTATTGACGATGAAACATAGAAATAGCATCGGAAGTAAATACAAAAGGCACAATGCCGACTTAAGTACAAGAAGACTGACTCCTCATATTGACTATGTTTGGAACCATTCCTGTGACACTAGTTATAGATTCCGATGCTTCACTTCAGATTTACTGTATCCCTTGGACCTTCTTATTGACGATGAAACACAGCAATTGCATCGGAATTAAATACAAATGGCAAAATGCCGACTTATGTACAAGGAGACTGTCTCTTCCTACTGTCTATGTTTTGGACCATTCCTGTGACACTAGTTATTAATTCCGATGCTTCACTTCAGGTTTACTGTATCCCTTGGACCTTCTTATTGACGATGAAATACAGAAATTGCATCGGAATTAAATACAAAATGCACAATGCCGACTTAAGTACAAGAAGACTGAATCTTCATACTGACTATATCTTCATCCATTCCTGTGACACTAGTTATAGATTCCGATGCTTCACTTCAGGTTTACTGTATCCCTTGGACCTTCTTATTGACGATGAAACACAGATTTTGCATCGGAATTAAATACAAAAGGCACAATGCAACTTAAGTACAAGAAGACTGACTCTTCTTACTGACTATGTTGTGAACCATTCCTGTGACACTAGTTATAGACTCCGATGCTTCACTTCAGGTTTACTGTATCCTTTAGGCCTTCTTATCGGCGACGAAACAAGGAAATTCCAACGGAATTAAATAGAAAAGGCACAATGCCGACTTAAGTACAAGAAGAATGACACTTCCTACTGTCTATGTTTTGAACCATTCCTGTGACATTATTTTTTAATTCCGATGCTTCACTTCAGGTTTGCTGTATCCTTTGGACTTTCTTATTGGCGACGAAACACAGAAATTGCAACGGAATTAAAGAGAAAAGTCACAATGCCGACTTAAGTACAAGAAGACTGACACTTCCTACTGTCTATGTTTTACACCATTCCTGTGACACTAGTTATAGATTCCGATGCTTTACTTCAGGTTTACTGTATCCCTCTGACCTTCTTATTGACGATGAAACACAGAAATTGCATCGGAATTAAATACAAAAGGCACAATGCCGACATAAGTACAAGAAGACTGAGTCTTCTTACTGACTATGTGTTGAACCATTCCTGTGACACTAGTTAGAAATTCCGATGCTTCACTTCAGGTGTACTGTATCCCTTGGACCTTCTTATTGACGATGAAACACAGAAATTGCATCGGATATAAATACAAGCGGCACAATGCCGGCTTAGGTACGTGTAGACTGAATCTTCCTACTGTCTATGTTTTGAACCATTCCTGTGACACTAGTTATAGGTTCCGATGCTTCATTTCAGGTTTACTGTATCCCTTGTACCTTCTTATTGACGATGAAACACAGATAGTGCATCGGAATTAAATACAAAAGACACAATTCCAACTAAAGTACACGAAGACTGACTCTTCATACTGTCTATGTTTTGAACCACTCCTGTGACACTAGTTATAGATTCCGATTATTCACTTCAGGTTTACTCTGTCCCTCTGACCTTCTTTTTGACGATGAAACACAGAAAATGCATCGGAATTAAATACAAAAGGCACATTCTCGAGTTATGTACAAGAAGACTGACTCTTCTTACTGTCTATGTTTTGAACCATTCCTGTGACACTAGTTATAGATACCGATGCCTCACTTCAGGTTTCCTGTATCCCTTGGACCTTCTTATTGACGATGAAACACAGAAATTGCATCGGAATTAAATACAAAAGGCACAATGCCGACTTAAGTACAAGAAGACTGACCCCTCTTACTGTCTATGTTTTGAACCATTCCTGTGACACTAGTTATAGATTCCGATGCTTCGCTGTAGGTTTACTGTACCCCTCTGACCTTCTTATTGACGATGCAACACAGAAATTGCATCGGAATTAAATGGAAAATGCTCAATGCCGTCTTAAGTACAAGGTGACTGACTCTTCCTACTGTCTATGTTTTGAACCATTCCTGTGACACTAGTTGTAGATTCCGATGCTTCACTTCAGGTTTACTGTATAACTTGGACCTTCTTATTGACGACGAAACACAGAAATTGCATCGGAATTAAGTAGAATAGGCACAATGCCGACTTAAGTACAAGAAGACTGACTCTTCTTACTGACTATGTGTTGAACCATTCCTGTGACACTAGTTAGAAATTCCGATGCATCACTTCAGGTTTACTGTATCCCTTGGACCTTCTTATTGACGATGAAACACAGAAATTGCATTGGATATAAATACAAGCGGCACAATGCCGATTTAGATACATGTGGACTGAACCTTCCTACTGTCTATGTTTTGAACCATTCCTGTGACACTAGTTATAGATTCCGATGCTTCACTTCAGGTTTACTGTATCCCTTGGACGTTCTTATTGACGATGAAACACAGAAATTGCATCGGAATTAAATACAAAAGGCACAATGCAGACTTAAGTACAAGAAGACTGACTCTTCTTACTGTCTATGTTTTGCACCATTCCTGTGACACTAGTTATAGATTACGATGCTTTACTTCAGCTTTACTGTATCTCTCTGACCTTCTTATTGACGATGAAACATAGAAATTGCATCGGAATTAAATACAAAAGGCACAATGCCGACTTAAGTACAAGAAGACTGACTCTTCTTACTGACTATGTGTTGAACCATTCCTGTGACACTAGTTAGAAATTCAGATGCATCACTTCAGGTTTACTGTATCCCTTGGACCTTCTTATTGACGATGAAACACAGAAATTGCATCGGATATAAATACAAGCGGCACAATGCCGACTTAGGTACATGTAGACTGAATCTTCCTACTGTCTATGTTTTGAACCATTCCTGTGACACTAGTTATAGGTTCCGATGCTTCATTTCAGGTTTACTGTGTCCCTTGGACCTTATTATTGACGATGAAACACAGAAATTGCATCGTAATTAAATACAAAAGGCACAATGCCGACTTAAGTACACGAAGACTGACTCTTCATACTGTCTATGTTTTGAACCATTCCTGTGACACTAGTTATAGATTCCGATTATTCTCTTCAGGTTTACACTTTCCCTCTGACCTTCTTTTTGACGATGAAACACAGAAATTGCATCGGAATTAAATACAAAAGGCACATTCTCGAGTTATGTACAAGAAGACTGACTCTTCTTACTGTCTATGCTCTGAACCATTCCTGTGACACTAGTTATAGATACCGATGCTTCACTTCAGGTTTTGCCGTATCCCTTGGACCTTCTTATTGACGATGAAACACAGAAATTGCATCGGAATTAAATACAAAAGGCACAATGCCGACTTAAGTACAAGAAGACTGACTCTTCTCACTGACTGCATCTTGATCCATTCCTGTGACACTAGTTATAGATTCCGATGCTTCACTTCAGGTTTACACTTTCCCTCTGACCTTCTTTTTGACGATGAAACACAGAAATTGCATCGGAATTAAATACAAAAGGCACATTCTCGAGTTATGTACAAGAAGACTGACTCTTCTTACTGTCTATGCTCTGAACCATTCCTGTGATACTAGTTATAATTACCGATGCTTCACTTCAGGTTTACTGTATCCCTTGGACCTTCTTATTGACGACGAAAAACATAAATTGCATCGAAATTAAATAGAAAAGGCACAACGCCGACTTATGTACAAGAAGACTGTCTCTTCCTACTTTCTATGTTTTGAACCATTCCTGTGACCCTAGTTATGGATTCTGATGCTTCACTTCAGGTTTACTCTATCCCTTGGACCATCTTATTGACGATGAAACACAGAAGTTGCATCGGAATTAAATACAAAATGCACAATGCCGACTTAAGTACAAGAAGACTGACTCTTCTCACTGACTGCATCTTGATCCATTCCTGTGACACTAGTTATAGATTCCGATGCTTCACTTCAGGTTTACACTTTCCCTCTGACCTTCTTTTTGACGATGAAACACAGAAATTGCATCGGAATTAAATACAAAAGGCACATTCTCGAGTTATGTACAAGAAGACTGACCCTTCTTACTGTCTATGCTCTGAACCATTCCTGTGATACTAGTTATAATTACCGATGCTTCACTTCAGGTTTACTGTATCCCTTGGACCTTCTTATTGACGATGAAACATAGAGATTGCATCGGAATTAAATAGAAAAGGCACAATGCCGGCTTAAGTATAAGACGACTGACTCTTCTTACCGACTATGATTTGAACCATTCCTGTGTGACTAGTTGTAGTTTCCGATGCTTCACTTCAGGTTTACTGTATCCCTTGGACCTTCTTATTGACGATGAAACACAGAAATTGCATCGGCATTAAATACAAAATGCACAATGCCGACTTAAGTACAAGAAGACTGACTCCTCTAACTGACTATATCTTGATCCATTCCTGTGACACTAGTTATAGATTCCGATGCCTCATTTCAGATTTACTGTATCCCTTGGACCTTCTTATTGACGATGAATCACAGAAATTGCATTGGAATTAAATACAAAAGGCACAATGCCGACTTAAGTACAAGAAGACTGACTCTTCCTACTGTAAATGATTTGAACCATTCCTGTGACACTAAATATAGATTCCGATGCTTCACTTCAGGTTTACTGAATCCCTTGGACCTTCTAATTGACAAGGAAACACATTAATTGCATCGGAATTAAATACAAAAGGCCCAATGCCGACTTAAGTACAAGAAGACTGACTCTTCTTACTGGCTATGTTTTGAACCATTCCTGTGACACTAGTTATAGATTCCGATGCTTTACTTCAGGTTTGCTGAATCCCTTGGACCTTCTAATTGACGATGAAACACAGAAATTGCATCTGAATTAAATAGAAAAGACACAATGCCGACTTAAGTACAAGAAGGCTGACATTTCCTACTGTCTATGTTTTTAACCATTCCTGTGACATTAGTTATAGATTCCGATGCTTCACTTCAGGTTTACTTTATCCTTTGCACCTTCTTATTGGCGACGAAACACAGAAATTGCATCGGAATTAAATAGAAATGGCACAATGCCGACTTAAGTACAAGAAGACTGACTCTTCCTACTGTTTATGTTTTGAACCATTCCTGTGACACTAGTTATAGATTCTGATGCTTCACCTCCGATTTTCTGTATCCCCCTCACCTTCTTATTGACGATGAAACACAGAAATTGCATCGGAATTAAATACAAAAGGCACAATGCCGACTTATATACAAGAAGACTAACTCTTCTAACTGACTATGTTTTGAACCATTCCTGTGACACTAGTTATAGATTCCGATGCTTCACTTTAGGTTTACTGTGTCCCTCTGACCTTCTTATTGACGATGAAACACAGAAATAGCACCGTAATTAAATACAAAAGGCACAATGCCGACTTAAGTACAAGAAGACTGACTCCTCATATTGACTATGTTTGGAACCATTCCTGTGACACTAGTTACAGATTCCGATTCTTCACTTTTGATTTACTGTATCCCTTGGACCTTCTTATTGACGATGAAACACAGCAATTGCATCGGAATTAAATACAAAAGGCGAAATGCCGACTTAAGTACAAGAAGACTGACTGTTCTTACTGTCTATGTTTTGAACCATTCCTGTGACGATAGTTATAGATTCCGATGCTTCACTTCAGGTTTACTGTATCCCTTGGACCTTCTTATTGACGACGAAACACAGAAATAGCATCGGAATTTAATACAAAAGGCACAATGCCGACTTAAGTACAAGATGACTGACTCTTCTTACTGACTATGTTTTGAACCATTCCTGTGACACTAGTTAGAGATTCCGATGCTTCACTTCAGGTTTACTGTATCCCTGTGACCTTCTTATTGACGATGAAACACACTAATTGATTCGGAATTACATTGAAAATGGCACAATGCCGACTTAAGTACCAAAAGACTGACTCTTCTTACTGTCTATGTTTTGAACCATTCCTGTGACACTAGTTATATATTCCGATGCTCCACTTCAGGTTTACTGTGTCCCTTGGACCTTATTATTGACTATGAAACACAGAAATTGCATCGTATTTAAATGCAAAAGGCACAATGACGACTTAAGTACACGAAGACTGACTCTTCATACTGTCTATGATTTGAACCACTCCTGTGACACTAGTTATAGATTCCGATTATTCACTTCAGGTTTACTCTGTCCCTCTGACATTCTTTTTGACGATGAAACACAGAAATTGCATCGAAATTAAATACAAAAGGCACATTCTCGAGTTATGTACAAGAAGACTGACTCTTCTTACTGTCTATGTTTTGAACCATTTCTGTGACACTAGTTATAGATACCGATGCTTCACTTCAGGTTTCCTGTATCCCTTGGACCTTCTTATTGACGATGAAACACAGAAATTGCATCGGAATTGAATACAAAAAGCACAATGCCGACTTAAGTACATGAAGACTGACCCTTCTTACTGTCTATGTTTTGAACCATTCCTGTGACGCTAGTTATAGATTCCGATGCTTCACTTCAGGTTTACTGTATCCCTCTGACCTTCTTATTGACGATGAAACACAGAAATTGCATCGGAATTAAATAGAAAATGCTCAATGCCGTCTTAAGTACAAGGTGACTGACTCTTCCTACTGTCTATGTTTTGAACCATTCCTGTGACACTAGTTGTAGATTCCGATGCTCCACTTCAAGTTTACTGTATAACTTGGACCTTCTTATTGACGACGAAACACAGAAATTGCATCGGGATTAAATTGAAAAGGCACAATGCCGACTTAAGTACAAAAAGACTTACTGTTCTTACTGTCTATGTTTGAACCATTCCTGTGACGTTAGTTATAGATTCCGATGCTTCACTTCAGGTTTACTGTATCCCTTGGACCTTCTTATTGACGGCGAAAAACATAAATTGCATCGAAATTAAACAGAAAAGGCACAATGCCTACTTAAGTACAAGAAGACTGACACTTCCTACTGTCTATGTTTTGAACCATTCCTGTGACATTAGTTTTGAATTCCGATGCTTCACTTCAGGTTT
This sequence comes from Schistocerca serialis cubense, assembly GCF_023864345.2. NCBI lineage: Eukaryota > Metazoa > Arthropoda > Insecta > Orthoptera > Acrididae > Schistocerca > Schistocerca serialis. The sequence continues at coordinate 19,136,074 of NC_064647.1, read as the reverse complement.
GCTGTATCCTTTGGACCTTCTTATTGGCGACGAAACACAGAAATTGCAATGGAATTAAAGAGAAAAGGCACAATGCCGACTTAAGTACAAGAAGACTGACACTTCCTACTGTCTATGTTTTGACCCATTCCTGTGACACTAGTTAGAAATTCCGATTCTTCACTTCAGGTTTATTGTATCCCTCTGACCTTCTTATTGACGATGAAACACAGTAATTGCATCGGAATTAAATTGAAAAGGGCACAATCCCGACTTAAGTAAAAGAAGACTGACTCTTCTTACTGTCTATGTTTTGAACTATTCCAGTGACACTAGTTATAGATTCCGATGCTTCACTTCAGGTTTACTGTATCCCTTGGACGTTCTTATTGACGATGAAACACAGAAATTGCATCGGAATTAAATACAAAAGGCACAATGCAGACTTAAGTACAAGAAGACTGACTCTTCTTACTCTCTATGTTTTGCACCATTCCTGTGACACTAGTTAGAGATTCCGATGCTTTACTTCAGGTTTACTGTATCGCTCTGACCTTCTTATTGATGATGAAACACAGAAATTGCATCGGAATTAAATAGAAAAGGCACAATGCCGTCTTAAGTACAGGCAGACTGACTCTTCTTAGTGTCTATGTTTTGAACCTTCCAGTGACCCTAGATACAGATTCCGATGCTTCACTTCAGGTTTACTGTATCCCTTGGACCTTCTTATTGACGATGAAACACAGTAATTGCATCGGAATTAAATACAAAAGGCACAATGCCGACTTAAGTACAAGAAGACTGACTCTTCTTACTGACTATGTGTTGAACCATTCCTGTGACACTAGTTAGAGATTCCGATGCTTCACTTCAGGTTTACACTATCCCTCTGACCTGCTTATTGACGATGAAACACAATAATTGCATCGGAATTAAATAGAAAAGGGCACAATGCCGACATAAGTACAAGAAGACTGACTCTTCTTACTGTCTATGCTTTGAACCATTCCTGTGACACTAGGTATAGATTCCGATGCTTCACTTCAGGTTTACTGTATCCGTCTGACCTTCGTATTGACGATGAATTACAGAAATTGCATCGGAAATAAATACAAAATGCACAATGCCGACATAAGTACATGTAGACTGAATCTTCCTACTGTCTATGTTATGAACCAATAGTGTGACACTAGTTATAGATTCCGATGCTTCATTTCAGGTTTACTGTATCCCTTGGACCTTCTTATTGACGATGAAACACAGATAGTGCATCGAAATTAAATACAATAGGCACAATGCCAACTTAAGTACAAGAAGACAGACTCTTCCTACTGTCTATGTTTTGAACCATTCCTGTGACACTAGTTATAGATTCCGATGCTTCACTTCAGGTTTACTGTACCCTCTGACCTTCATTTAGACGATGAAACACAGAAATTGCATCGGAATTTAATTGAAAAGGCACAATGCCGACTTAAGTACAAGAAGACTGACTCTTCTTACAGACTATACTTTGATCCATTCCTGTGACACTAGTTATAGATTCCGATGCTTCACTTCAGGTTTACTGTATCCCTTGGACCTTCTTATTGACGATGAAACACAGAAATTGCATCGGATATAAATACAAACGGCACAATGCCGACTTAGGTACATGTAGACTGAATCTTCCTACTGTCTATGTTTTGAACCATTCCTGTGACACAAGTTATAAGTTCCGATGCTTCATTTCACGTTTACTGTATCCCATGTAACTTCTTATTGACGATGAAACACAGATAGTGCATCGGAATTAAATACAAAGACACAATGCCAACTAAAGTACAAGAAGACTGACTCTTCCTACTGTCTATGTTTTGAACCATTCCTGTGACACTAGTTATAGATTCCGATGCTTCACTTCTGGTTTACTGTATTCCTCTGACCTTCTGTTTGACGATGAAACACAGAAATTGTATCGGAATTAAATAGAAAACGCACAATGCCGACTTAAGTACAAGAAGACTGACTCTTCTTACTGACTATGTTTTGAGCCATTCCTGTGACACTAGTTAGAGATTCCGATGCTTCACTTCAGGTTTACTGTATCCCTCTGACCTTCTTATTGACGATGAAACACACTAATTGAATCGGAATTAAATTGAAAATGGCACAATGCCGACTTAAGTACAAAAAGACAGACTCTTCTTACTGTCTATGTTTTGAACCATTCCTGTGACACTAATTATAGATTCCGATGCTCCACTTCAGATTTACTGTGTCCCTAGGACCTTCTTATTGACGATGAAACACAGAAATTGCATCGGAATTAAATACAAAAGGCACAATGCCGACTTAAGTACAAGAAGACTGACTCTTCTTACTGACTATGTTTTGAACCATTCCTGTGACACTAGTTATAGATTCCGATGCTTCACATCAGGTTTACTGTATCCCTCTGACCTTCTTATTCACGATGAAACACAGAAATTGCATCGGAATTAAATAGATAATTCCCGATGCCGACTTAATTACAAGAAGACTGACTCTTCCTACTGTCTATGTTTTGAACCATTCCTGTGACACTAGTTATAGATTACGATGCTTCACTTCAGGTTTACTGTATCCCTTTGATCTTCTTTTTGACGATGAAACACAGAAATTTCATCGGAATAAAAATAGAAAAGGCACAATGCCGACTTAAGTACAAGTAGCCTAACTGTTCCTACTGTCTATGTTTTGAACCATTCCTGTGACACTAGTTATAGGTTCCGATGCTTCACTTCAGGTTTACTGTATCCCTTGGACCTTCTTATTGACGATGAAACACAGAAATTGCATCGCATATAAATACAAACGGCACAATGCCGACTTAGGTACATGTAGACTGAATCTTCCTACTGTCTATGTTTTGAACCATTCCTGTGACGCAAGTTATAGGTTCCGATGCTTCATTTCACGTTTACTGTATCCCTTGTACCTTCTTATTGACGATGAAACACAGATAGTGCATCGGAATTAAATACAAAAGACACAATGCCAACTAAAGTACAAGAAGACTGACTCTTCCTACTGTCTATGTTTTGAACCATTCCTGTGACACTAGTTATAGATTCCGATGCTTCACTTCTGGTTTATTGTATCCCTCTGACCTTCTTTTTGACGATGAAACACAGAAATTGTATCGCAATTAAATAGAAAAAGCACAATGCCGACTTATGTACAAGCAGACTGACTCTTCTTACTGACTATGTTTTGAGCCATTCCTGTGACACTAGTTAGAGATTCCGATGCTTCACTTCAGGTTTACTGTATCCCTCTGACCTTCTTATTGACGATGAAACACACTAATTGAATCGGAATTAAATTGAAAATGGCACAATGCCGACTTAAGTACAAAAAGACAGACTCTTCTTACTGACTATGTCTTGAACCATTCCTGTGACACTAGTTATAGATTCCGATGCTTCACTTCAGGTTTACTGTATCCCTCTGACCTTCCTATTGACGATGAAACACAGAAATTGCATCGGAATTAAATACGAAAGGCACAATGCCGAGTTAAGCACAAGAAGAGTGACTCTTCTTACTGTCTATGTTTTGAACCATTCCTGTGACACTAGTTATAGATTCCGATGCTTCACTTCAGGTTTACTGTATCCCTTGGACCTTCTTATTGACGATGAAACACAGAAAATGCATCGGAATGAAATAGAAAAGGCACAATACCGACTTAAGTACAAGAAGACTGACCCTTCTTACTGTCTATGTTTTGAACCATTCCTGTGACACTAGTTATAGATTCCGATGCTTCACTTCAGGTTTACTGTATCCCTCTGACCTTCTTATTGACGATGAAACACAGAAATTGCATCGGAATTAAATAGAAAATGCACAATGCCGACATAAGTACAAGAAGACTGACTCTTCCTACTATCTTTGTTTTGAACCATTCCTGTGACACTAGTTATAGATTCCGATGCTTCACTTCTGGTTTACTGTATCCCCCTGACCTTCTTTTTGACGAAGAAACACAGAAATTGTATCGGAATTAAATAGAAAAAGCACAATGACGACTTAAGTACAAGCAGACTGTATCTTCTTAGTGTCTATGTTTTGAACCATTCCTGTGACGCTAGTTACAGATTCGGATGCTTCACTTCAGGTTTACTGTATCCCATGGACCTTCTTATTGACGATGAAACACAGAAATTGCATCGGAATTAAATACAAAAGGCACAATGCCGACTTAAGTACAAGAAGACTGACTCTTCTTACTGCCTATGTTTTGAGCCATTCCTGTGACACTAGTTAGAGATTCCGATGCTTCACTTCAGGTATACTGTATCCCTCTGACCTTCTTATTGACGATGAATTACACTAATTGAATCGGAATTAAATTGAAAATGGTACAATGCCGACTTAAGTACAAAAAGACTGACTCTTCTTACTGTCTATGTTTTGAACCATTCCTGTGACACTAATTATAGATTCCGATGCTCCACTTCAGGGTTACTGTGTCCCTTGGACCTTCTTATTGACGATGAAACACAGAAATTGCATCGGAATTAGATACAAAAGGCACAATGCCGACTTAAGTACAAGAAGACTGACTCTTCTTACTGACTATGTTTTGAACCATTCCTGTGACGATAGTTATAGATTCCGATGCTTCACTTCAGGTTTACTGTATCCCTCTGACCGTCTTATTGACGATGAAACACAGATATTTCATCGGAAATAAATACGAAAGGCACAATGCCGACTTAGGTACATGTAGACTGAATCATCCTACTGTCTATGTTTTGAACCATTCCTGTGACACTTGTTATAGAATCCGATGCTTCATTTCAAATTTACTGTATCCCTTGGATCTTCTTATTGACGATGAAACACAGATAGTGCATCGGAAATAAATACAAAAGGCACAATGCCGACTTAAGCACAAGAAGACTGACTCTTCATACTGTCTATGTTTTGAACCATTCCTGTGACACTAGTTATAGATTCCGATGCTTCACTTCTGGTTTACTGTATCCCTCTGACCTTCTTTTTGACGATGAAACACAGAAATTGTATCGGAATTAAATAGAAAAAGCACAATGACGACTTAAGTACAAGCAGACTGTATCTTCTTAGTGTCTATGTTTTGAACCATTCCTGTGACGCTAGTTGCAGATTCGGATGCTTCACTTCAGGTTTACTGTATCCCATGGACCTTCTTATTGACGATGAAACACAGAAATTGCATCGGAATTAAATACAAAAGGCACAATGCCGACTTAAGTACAAGAAGACTGACTCTTCTTACTGCCTATGTTTTGAGCCATTCCTGTGACACTAGTTAGAGATTCCGATGCTTCACTTCAGGTATACTGTATCCCTCTGACCTTCTTATTGACGATGAATTACACTAATTGAATCGGAATTAAATTGAAAATGGTACAATGCCGACTTAAGTACAAAAAGACTGACTCTTCTTACTGTCTATGTTTTGAACCATTCCTGTGACACTAATTATAGATTCCGATGCTCCACTTCAGGTTTACTGTGTCCCTTGGACCTTCTTATTGACGATGAAACACAGAAATTGCATCGGAATTAGATACAAAAGGCACAATGCCGACTTAAGTACAAGAAGACTGACTCTTCTTACTGACTATGTTTTGAACCATTCCTGTGACGCTAGTTATAGATTCCGATGCTTCACTTCAGGTTTACTGTATCCCTCTGACCCTCTTATTGACGATGAAACACAGAAATTTCATCGGAAATAAATACGAAAGGCACAATGCCGACTTAAGTACATGTAGACTGAATCTTCCTACTGTCTATGTTTTGAACCATTCCTGTGACACTAGTTATAGAATCCGATGCTTCATTTCAAATATACTGTATCCCTTGGATCTTCTTATTGACGATGAAACACAGATAGTGCATCGGAAATAAATACAAAAGGCACAATGCCGACTTAAGCACAAGAAGACTGACTCTTCATACTGTCTATGTTTTGAACCATTCCTGTGACGCTAGTTACAGATTCCGATGTTTCACTTCAGGTTTACTGTACTCCATGGACCTTCTTATTGACGATGAAACACAGAAATTGCATCGGAATTAAATACAAAAGGCACAACGCCGACTTGAGTACAAGAAGACTGACTCTTCTTACTGACTATGTTTTGAGCCATTCCTGTGACACTAGTTAGAGATTCCGATGCTTCACTTCAGGTTTACTGTATCCCTCTGACCTTCTTATTGACGATGAAACACACTAATTGAATCGGAATTAAATTGAAAATGGCACAATGCCGACTTAAGTACAAAAAGACAGACTCTTCTTACTGACTATGTCTTGAACCATTCCTGTGACACTAGTTATAGATTCCGATGCTTCACTTCAGGTTTACTGTATCCCTCTGACCTTCCTATTGACGATGAAACACAGAAATTGCATCGGAATTAAATACGAAAGGCACAATGCCGAGTTAAGCACAAGAAGAGTGACTCTTCTTACTGTCTATGTTTTGAACCATTCCTGTGACACTAGTTATAGATTCCGATGCTTCACTTCAGGTTTACTGTATCCCTTGGACCTTCTTATTGACGATGAAACACAGAAAATGCATCGGAATGAAATAGAAAAGGCACAATACCGACTTAAGTACAAGAAGACTGACCCTTCTTACTGTCTATGTTTTGAACCATTCCTGTGACACTAGTTAGAGATTCCGATGCTTCACTTCAGGTATACTGTATCCCTCTGACCTTCTTATTGACGATGAATTACACTAATTGAATCGGAATTAAATTGAAAATGGTACAATGCCGACTTAAGTACAAAAAGACTGACTCTTCTTACTGTCTATGTTTTGAACCATTCCTGTGACACTAATTATAGATTCCGATGCTCCACTTCAGGGTTACTGTGTCCCTTGGACCTTCTTATTGACGATGAAACACAGAAATTGCATCGGAATTAGATACAAAAGGCACAATGCCGACTTAAGTACAAGAAGACTGACTCTTCTTACTGACTATGTTTTGAACCATTCCTGTGACGATAGTTATAGATTCCGATGCTTCACTTCAGGTTTACTGTATCCCTCTGACCGTCTTATTGACGATGAAACACAGAAATTTCATCGGAAATAAATACGAAAGGCACAATGCCGACTTAGGTACATGTAGACTGAATCTTCCTACTGTCTATGTTTTGAACCATTCCTGTGACACTTGTTATAGAATCCGATGCTTCATTTCAAATTTACTGTATCCCTTGGATCTTCTTATTGACGATGAAACACAGATAGTGCATCGGAAATAAATACAAAAGGCACAATGCCGACTTAAGCACAAGAAGACTGACTCTTCATACTGTCTATGTTTTGAACCATTCCTGTGACACTAGTTAGAGATTCCGAAGCTTCACTTCAGGTTTACTGTATCCCTGTGACCTTCTTATTGACGATAAAACACAGAAATTGCATCGGAATTAAATACAAAAGGCACAATGCCGACTTAACTACAAGGAGACTGACTCTTCTTACTGACTATGTGTTGAACCATTCGTGTGACGCTAGTTATAGATTCCGATGCTTCACTTCAGGTTTACTGTATCCCTCTGACCTTGTTATTGACGATGAAACACAGAAATTGCATCGGAATTAAATACAAAAGGCACAATGCCGAGTTAAGCACAAGAAGAGTGACTCTTCTTACTGTCTATGTTTTGAACCATTCCTGTGACACTAGTTACAGATTCCGATGCTTCACTTCAGGTTTGCTGTATACCTTTGACCTTCTTATTGACGATGAAACACAGAAATTGCATCGGAATGAAATAGAAAAGGCACAATGCCGACTTAAGTACAAGAAGACTGACCCTTCTTACTGTCTATGTTTTGAACCATTCCTGTGACACTAGTTATAGATTCCGATGCTTCACTTCAGGTTTATTGTATCCCTCTGACCTTCTTATTGACGATGAAACACAGAAATTGCATCGGAATTAAACAGAAAATGCACAATGCCGACTTAAGTACAAGAAGACTGACTCTTCCTACTATCTATGTCTTGAACCATTCCTGTGACACTAGTTATAGATTCCGATGCTTCACTTGTGGTTTACTGTATCGCTCTGACCTTCTTTTTGACGATGAAACACAGAAATTGTATCGGAATTAAATAGAAAAAGCACAATGCCGACTTAAGTACAAACAGACTGTATCTTCTTAGTGTCTATGTTTTGAACCATTCCTGTGACGCTAGTTACAGATTCCGATGCTTCACTTCAGGTTTACTGTATCCCATGGACCTTCCTATTGACGATGAAACACTGAAATTGCATCGGAATTAAATACAAAAGGCACAATGCCGACTTAAGTACAAGAAGACTGACTCTTCTTACTGCCTATGTTTTGAGCCATTCCTGTAACACTAGTTAGAGATTCTGATGCTTCACTTCAGGTTTACTGTATCCCTCTGACCTTCTTATTGACGATGAATTACACTAATTGAATCGGAATTAAATTGAAAATGGCACAATGCCGACTTAAGTACAAAAAGACTGACTCTTTATACTGTCTATGTTTTGAACCATTCCTGTGACACTAATTATAGATGCCGATGCTCCACTTCAGGTTTACTGTGTCCCTTGGACCTTCTTATTGACGATGAAACACAGAAATTGCATCGGAATTAGATACAAAAGGCACAATGCCGACTTAAGTACAAGAAGACTGACTCTTCTTACTGACTATGTTTTGAACCATTCCTGTGACGCTAGTTATAGATTCCGATGCTTCACTTCAGGCTTACTGTATCCCTCTGACCTTCTTATTGACGATGAAACACAGAAATTTCATCGGAAATAAATACGAAAGGCACAATGCCGACTTAAGTACATGTAGACTGAATCTTCCTACTGTCTATGTTTTGAACCATTCCTGTGACACTAGTTATAGAATCCGATGCTTCATTTCAAATTTACTGTATCCCTTGGATCTTCTTATTGACGATGAAACACAGATAGTGCATCGGAAATAAATACAAAAGGCACAATGACGACTTGAGCACAAGAAGACTGACTCTTCATACTGTCTATGTTTGAACCATTCCTGTGACACTAGTTATAGATTCCGATTACTCACTTCTGGTTTACTCTATGCCTCTGAATTTCTTTTTGACGATGAAGCACAGAAATTGCATCGGAATTAAATACAAAAGGCACAACGCCGAGTTAAGTACAAGAAGACTGACTCTTCGTACTGTTTATGTTTTGAACCATTCCTGTGACACTAGTTATAGATTCCGATGATTCACTTCAGGTTTACTGTATAACTTGGACCTTCTTATTGACGACGAAACACAGAAATTGCATCGGAATTAAATAGAAAAGTCACAATGCCGACTTAAGTACAAGAAGACTGACTCTTCCTACTGTCTATGTTTTGAACCATTCCTGTGACACTAGTTATAGATTCCGATGCTTCACTTCAGGTTTACTGTATCCCTCTGACCTTCTTTTTGACGATGAAACACTGAAATTTCATCGGAATTAAATAGAAAAGGCACAATGCCGACTTAGGTACAAGAAGCCTGTCTGTTCCTACTGTCTATGTTTTGAACCATTCCTGTGACACTAGTTATTGATTCCGATGCTTCACTTCAGGTTTACTGTATCCCTCTGACCTTCTTTTTGACGATGAAACACAGAAATTCCATCGGATTTTAATACAAAAGTCACAATGCCGACTTAAGTACAAGAAGACTTACTCTTCATACTGACTGCTTTGAACCATTCCTGTGACCCTAGTTATAGATTCCGATGCTTCACTTCAGGTTTACTGTATAACTTGGACCTTCTTGTTGACAATGAAACACAGAAATTGCATCGGAATTAAATACAAAATGCACAATGCCGACTTAAGTACAAGACGACTGACTCTTCTTACAGACTGCTTTGAACCATTCCTGTGACCCTAGTTATAGATTCCGATGCTTCACTTCAGGTTTACTGTATCCCTCTGACCTTCTTATTGACGATGAAACACAGAAATTGCATCAGAAATAAATACGAAAGGCACAATGCCGACTTAAGTACATGTAGACTGAATCTTCCTACTGTCTATGTTTTGAACCATTCCTGTGACACTAGTTATAGATTCCGATGCTTCATTTCTGACTTACTGTATCCCTTGGATATTCCTATTGACGATGAAACACAGATAGTGCATCGGAAATAAATACAAAAGGCACAATGCCGACTTAAGTACAAGAAGACTGACTCTTCATACTGTCTATGTTTTGAACCATTCCTGTGACACTAGTTATTGATTCCGATGCTTCACTTCAGGTTTACTGTATCCCTCTGACCTTCTTATTGAAGATGAAACACAGAAATTTCATCGGAATTAATAGAAAAGGCACAATGCCGACTAAAGTATAAGAAGCCTGACTGTTCCTACTGTCTATGATTTGAACCATTCCTGTGACACTAGTTATAGATTCCTATTATTCACTTCAGGTTTACTCTATCCCTCTAAATTTCTTTTTGACGAAGAAACACAGAAATTGCATCGGAATTTAATACAAAAGGCACAATGCCGACTTAAGTACAAGAAGACTGACTCTTCTTACTGTCTATGTTTTGAACCATTCCTGTGACACTAGTTACAGATTCCGATGCTTCACTTCAGGTTTACTGTATCCCTTGGACCTTCTTATTGACGATGAAACACAGAAATTGCATCGGAATGAAATAGAAAAGGCACAATGCCGACTTAAGTACAAGAAGACTGACCCTTCTTACTGTCTGTGTTCTGAACCATTCCTGTGACACTAGTTACTGATTCCGATGCTTCACTTCAGGTTTGATGTATCCCTCTGACCTTCTTATTGACGATGAAACACAGAAATTGCATCGGAATTAAATAGAAAATGCACAATGCCGACTTAAGTACAAGGAGACTGACTCTTCATACTGACTATGTTTTGAACCATTCCTGTGACACTAGTTATAGATTCCGATACTTCACTTCAGGTTTACTGTATCCCTCTGACCTTCTTATTGACGATGAAACACAGAAATTGCATCGGCATTAAATAGAAAATGCACAATGCCGACTTAAGTACAAGAAGACTGACTCTTCCTACTATCTATGTTTTGAACCATTCCTGTGACACTAGTTATAGATTCCGATGCTTCACTTCAGGTTTACTGTATAACTTGCACCTTCTTATTGACGACGAAACACAGAAATTGCATCGCAATTAAATACAAAAGTAACAATGCCGGCACAAGTACAAGAAGACTGACTCTTCTTACTGTCTATGTTTTGAACCATTCCTGTGACACTAGTTATATATTCCGATGCCTCACTTCAGGTTTACTGTATCCCTCTGACCTTCTTATTGACGATGAAACACAGAAATTGCATCGGAATTAAATAGAAATGGCACAATGCCGACTTAAATACAAGAAGTCTGACTCTTCCTACTGTCTATGTTTTAACCATTAATGTGACACTAGTTATAGATTCCGATGCTTCACTTCAGGTTTACTGTATCCCTCTGACCTTCTTTTTGTCGATGAAATACAGAAATTGCATCGGAATTAAATACAAAAGGCAAAATGCCGACGTAAGTACAAGAAGACTGACTCTTCTTACTGACTGTTTTGAACCACTCCTGTGACACTAGTTATAGATTCCGATGCTTCACTTCAGGTTTACTGTATCCCTTTGACCTTCTTATTGACGATGAAACACAGACATTGCATCGGAATTAAATACAAAAGGCACAATTCCAACTTAAGTACAAGATGACTGACTCTTCTTACTGTCCATGTTTTGAACCATTTCTGTGACAATAGTTATAAATTCCGATGCTTCACTTCAGGTTTACTGTATCCCTTGGACCTTCTTATTGACGATGAAACACAGAAATTGCATCGGAATGAAATAGAAAAGGCACAATGCCGACTTAAGTACAAGATGACTGACCCTTCTTACTGTCTATGTTTTGAACCATTCCTATGACACTAGTTATAGATTCCGATGCTTCACTTCAGATTTACTGTATCCCTCTGACCTTCTTATTGACGATGAAACACAGAAATTGCATCGGAATTAAATAGAAAATGCACAATGCCGACTTAAGTTCAAGAAGACTGACTCTTCCTACTATCTATGTTTTGAACGATCCCTGTGACACTAGTTATAGATTCCGATGCTTCCCTTCAGGTTTACTGTATAACTTGGACCTTCTTATTGACGACGAAACACAGAAATTGCATCGGAATTAAATAGAAAAGGCACAATGCCGACCTAAGTACAAGAAGACTGACTCTTCCTACTGTCTACGTTTTGAACCATTCCTGTGACACTAGTTATAGATTCTGATGCTTCACTTCAGGTTTACTGTCTCCCTCTGATCTTCTTATTGACGATGAAACACAGAAATTGCATCAGAAATAAATACGTCAGGCACAATGCCGACTTAAGTACATGTAGACCGAATCTTCCTACTGTCTATGATTTGAACCATTCCTGTGACACTAGTTATAGATTCCGATGCTTCATTTCAGATTTACTGTATCCCTTGGATCTTCTTATTGACGATGAAACACAGATAGTGCATCGGAAATAAATACAAAAGGCACAATGCCGACTTAAGTACAAGAAGACTGACTCTTCATACTGTCTATGTTTGAACCATTCCTGTGACACTAGTTATAGATTCCGATTATTCACTTCAGGTTTACTGTATCCCTTGGACCTTCTTATTGACGATGAAACACAGAAATTGCTCGGAATGAAATAGAAAGGGCACAATGCCGACTTAAGTACAAGAAGACTGACCCTTCTTACTGTCTATGTTTTGAACCATTCCTGTGACACTAGTTATAGATTCCGATGCTTCACTTCAGGTTTACTGTATCCCTCTGACCTTCTTATTGACGATGAAACACAGAAATAGCATCGGAATTAAATAGAAAATGCACAATGCCGACTTAAGTACAAGTAAACTGACTCTTCCTACTATCTATGTTTTGAACCATTCCTGTGACACTAGTTATAGATTAAGATGCTTCACTTCTGGTTTACTGTATCCCTCTGACCTTCTTTTTGACGATGAAACACAGAAATTGCATCGGAATTAAAAATAAAAGGCACAATGCCGACTTAAGTGCAAGAAGACTGACTCTTCTTACTGTCTATGTTTTGAACCATTCCTGTGACACTAGTTATAAATTCCGATGCTTCACTTCAGGTTTTCTGTATCCTTGGACCTTCTTATTGACGATGAAACACAGGTATTGCATCGGAATTAAATACAAAGGGCACAATGCCGACTTAAGTACAAGAAGACTGACTCGTCTTACTGACTATGTTTTGAACCATTCCTGTGACACTTGTTATAGATTCCGATGCTTCACTTCAGGTTTACTGTATCCATCTGACGTTCTTATTAACGATGAATCACAGATATTTCATCGGAATTAAATACAAACGGCAAAATGCCGACTTAAGTACAAGAAGACTGACTCTTCCTACTATCTATGTTTTGAACCATTCCTGTGACACTAGTTATAGATTAAGATGCTTCACTTCTGGTTTACTGTATCCCTCTGACCTTCTTTTTGACGATGAAACACAGAAATTGTATCGGAATTAAATAGAAAAAGCACAATGCCGACTTAATTACAAGCAGACTGACTCTTCTTAGTGTCTATGTTTTAAACCATTCCTGTGACGCTAGTTACAGATTCCGATGCTTCACTTCATGTTTACTGTATCCCATGGACCATCTTATTGACGATGAAACACAGAAATTGCATCGGAATTAGATACAAAAGGCACAATGCCGACTTAAGTACATAAAGACTGACTCTTCTTACTGTCTACGTTTTGAACCATTCCTGTGACACTAATTATAGATTCCGATGCTCCTCTTCAGGTTTACTGTGTCCCTTGGACCTTCTTATTGACGATGAAACACAGAAATTGCATCGGAATTTGATACAAAAGGCACAATGCCGACTTAAGTACAAGAAGACTGACTCTTCCTACTTACTATGTTTTGAACCATTCCTGTGACGCTAGTTATAGATTCCGATGCTTCACTTCATGTTTACTGTATCCCTCTGACCTTCTTATTGACGATGAAACACAGAAATTTCATCGGAAATAAATACGAAAGGCACAATGCCGACTTAAGTACGTGTAGACTGAATCTTCCTACTGTCTATGTTTTGAACCATTCCTGTGACACTAGTTATAGATTAAGATGCTTCACTTCTGGTTTACTGTATCCCTCTGACCTTCTTTTTGACGATGAAACACAGAAATTGTATCGGAATTAAATAGAAAAAGCACAATGCCGACTTAATTACAAGCAGACTGACTCTTCTTAGTGTCTATGTTTTAAACCATTCCTGTGACGCTAGTTACAGATTCCGATGCTTCACTTCATGTTTACTGTATCCCATGGACCATCTTATTGACGATGAAACACAGAAATTGCATCGGAATTAGATACAAAAGGCACAATGCCGACTTAAGTACATAAAGACTGACTCTTCTTACTGTCTACGTTTTGAACCATTCCTGTGACACTAATTATAGATTCCGATGCTCCTCTTCAGGTTTACTGTGTCCCTTGGACCTTCTTATTGACGATGAAACACAGAAATTGCATCGGAATTTGATACAAAAGGCACAATGCCGACTTAAGTACAAGAAGACTGACTCTTCCTACTTACTATGTTTTGAACCATTCCTGTGACACTAGTTATAAAATCCGATGCTTCATTTCAAATTTACTGTATCCCTTGGACCTTCCTATTGACGATGAAACACAGATAGTGTATCGGAAATAAATACAAAAGACACAATGCCGACTTAAGCACAAGAAGACTGACTCTTCATACTGTCTATGTTTTGAACCATTCCTGTGACACTAGTTATAGATTCCGATTATTCACTTCAGGTTTACTCTATCCCTCTGAATTTCTTTTTGACGATGAAACACAGAAATTGCATCGGAAGTAAATATAAAAGGCACAATGCCGACTTAAGTGCAAGAAGACTGACTCTTCTTACTGTCTATGTTTTGAACCATTCCTGTGACACTAGTTATAAATTCCGATGCTTCACTTCAGGTTTACTGTATCCCTTGGACCTTCTTATTGACGATGAAACACAGAAATTGCATCGGAATGAAATTGAAAAGGCACAATGCCGACTTAAGTACAAGAAGACTGACTCTTCTTACTGACTATGTTTTGAACCATTCCTGTGACATTAGTTATAGATTCCGATGCTTCACTTCAGGTTTACTGTATCCTTTGGACCTTCTTATCGGTGACGAAATACAGAAATTGCATCGGATTTAAATAGAAAAGGCATAATGCCGACTTAAGTAAAAGAAGACTCACTCTTCCTACTGTGTATGTTTTGAACCATTCCTGTGACACTACTTATAGATTCCGATGCTTCACTTCAGGTTTTCTGTATCCTTGGACCTTCTTATTGACGATGAAATACAGGTATTGCATCGGAATTAAATACCAAGGGCACAATGCCGACTTAAGTACAAGAAGACTGACTCTTCTTACTGACTATGTTTTGAACCATTCCTGTGACACTTGTTATAGATTCCGATGCTTCACTTCAGGTTTACTGTATCCATCTGACGTTCTTATTAACGATGAATCACAGATATTGCATCGGAATTAAATACAAACGGCACAATGCCGACTTAAGTACAAGAAGACTGACTCTTCTTACTAAATATGCTTTGAACCATTCCTGTTACACTAGTTATAGATTCCGATGCTTCACTTCTGGTTTACTGTATCCCTCTCACCTTCTTATTGACGATGAAACACAGAAACTGCATCGGAATTAAATATAAAAGGCACAATGCCGATTTAAGTACAAGAAGATTGACCCTTCCTACTGTCTATGTTTTGAACCATTCCTGTGACTCTAGTTATAGATTCCGATGCTTCACTTCAGGTTTACTGTATCCCTTGGACCTTGTTATTGACGATGAAACACAGAAATTGCATCGGAATTAAATGGAAAAGGCACAATGCCGACTTAAGTACAAGAAGACTGACTCCTCTTACTGACTATGTTTTGAACCATTCCTGTGAAGCTAGTTACAGATTCCGATGCTTCACTTCAGGTTTACTGTATCCCTTGGACCTTCTTATTGACAATGAAACACAGATATTGCATCAGAATTAAATACAAATGGCACAATGCCGACTAAAGTACAAGAAGACTGACTCTTCCCACTGTCTATGTTTTGAACCATTCCTGTGACACTAGTTATAGATTCCGATGCTTCACTTCAGGTTCACTGTATCCCTCTGACCTTCTTTTTGGCGAAGATACACAGAAATTGCATCGGAATTAAATACAAAAGGCACAATGCCGACATAAGTACAAGAAGACTGACTCATCCTTCTGTCTATATCTTGAACGATTCCTGTGACATTAGTTATAGATTCAGATGCTTCACCTCAGGTTTACTGTATCCTTTGGACCTTCTTATTGGCGACGAACTACAGAAATTGCATCGGAATTAAACAAAAAAGGCAAAATGCCGACCTAAGTAAAAGGAGACTCACTCTTCCTACTGCCTATGGTTTGAACCATTCCTGTGACACTAGTTATAGATTCCGATGCTTCACTTCAGGTTTACTATATCCGTCTGAGCTTCTTATTGCCGATGAAACACAGAAATTGCATCGGAATTAAGTAGAAAAGGCACAATGCCGACTAAAGTACAATAAGACTGACTCCTATTACTGTCGATGATTTGAACCACTTCTGTGACACTAGTTATAGATTCCGATGCTTCACTTCAGATTTACTGTATCCCTTGGACATTCTTATTGACGATGAAACACAGAAATTGCATCGGAATTAAATAGAAAATGGACAATGCCGACTTAAGTACGAGAAGACTGACTCTTTTTACTGTCTATGTTTTGAACCATTCCTGTGACGCCAGTTACAGATTCCGAAGCTTCACTTCAGGGTTACTGTATCCCTCTGACCTTCTTATTGACGATGAATCACAGAAATTGCATCGGAAATAAATACGAAAGGCACAATGCCGACTTAAGTACAAGAAGGCTGACTCTTCTTACTGTCTATGTTTTGAACCATTCCTGTGACACTAGTTATAGTTTCCGATGCTTCACTTCAGGTTAACTGTATCCCTAGTACCTTCTTATTGACGATGAAACACAGATATTGCATCGGAATTAAATACAAAACGCACAATGCCGACTTAAGTACAAGAAGACTGACTCTTCGTACTGACTATGTTTTGAACCATTCCTGTGACACTAGTTATAGATTCCGATGCTTCACTTCAGGTTTACTGTATCCATCTGACGTTCTTATTAACGATGAATCACAGATATTGCATCGGAATTAAATACAAACGGCACAATGCCGACTTAAGTACAAGAAGACTGACTCTTCTTACTGAATATGCTTTGAACCATTCCTGTTACACTAGTTATAGATTCCGATGCTTTACTTCAGGTTTACTGTATCCCTCTCACCTACTTATTGACGATGAAACACAGAAACTGCATCGGAATTAAATATAAAAGGCACAATGCCGACTTAAGTACAAGAAGATTGACTCTTCCTACTGTCTATGTTTTAGAACCATTCCTGTGACTCTAGTTACAGATTGCGATGCTTCACTTCAGGTTTACTGTATCCCTTGGACCTTGTTATTGACGATGAAACACAGAAATTGCATCGGAATTAAATTGAAAATTCACAATGCCGCCTTAAGTACAAGAAGACTGACTCTTCTTACTGACTATGTTTTGAACCATTCCTGTGAAGCTAGTTACAGATTCCGATGCTTCACTTCAGGTTTACTGTATCCCTTGAACCTTCTTATTGACAATGAAACACAGATATTGCATCGGAATTTAATACAAATGGCACAATGCCGACTAAAGTACAAGAAGACTGACTCTTCCCACTGTCTATGTTTTGATCCATTCCTGTGACACTAGTTATAGATTCCGATGCTTCACTTCAGGTTCACTGTATCCCTCTGACCTTCTTTTTGGCGAAGATACACAGAAATTGCATCGGAATTAAATACAAAAGGCACAATGCCGACTTAAGTACAAGAAGACTGACTCTTCCTTCTGTCTATGTTTTGAACGATTCCTGTGACATTAGTTATAGATTCAGATGCTTCACTTCAGGTTTACTGTATCCTTTGGACCTTCTTATTGGCGACGAAATACAGAAATTGCATCGGAATTAAACAAAAAAGGCAAAATGCCGACCTAAGTAAAAGGAGACTCACTCTTCCTACTGTCTATGTTTAGAACCATTCCTGTGACACTAGTTATAGATTCCGATGCTTCACTTCAGGTTTACTTTATCCGTCTGAGCTTCTTATTGCCGATGAAACACAGAAATTGCATCGGAATTAAGTAGAAAAGGCGCAATGCCGACTAAAGTACAAGAAGACTGACTCTTATTACTGTCGATGATTTGAACCAATTCTGTGACACTAGTTATAGATTCCGATGCTTCACTTCAGATTTACTGTATCCCTTGGACATTCTTATTGACGATGAAACACTGAAATTGCATCGGAATTAAATAGAAAAGGCACGTTGCCGACTTAAGTACAAGAAGACTGACTCTTCTTACTGTCTATGATTTGAACCATTCCTGTGACGCTAGTTACAGATTCCGATGCTTCACTTCAGGGTTACTGTATCCCTCTGACATTCTTATTAACGATGAAATACAGAAATTGCATCGGAATTAAATAGAAAAGGCACAATGCCGACTTAAGTACAAGAAGACTGACTCTTCTTACTGACTATGTTTTGAACCATTCCTGTGACGCTAGGTCCAAATTCCGATGCTTCACTTCAGATTTACTGTATCCCTTGGACCTTCTTACTGACGATGAAACACAGAAATTGCATCGGAAATAAATGCAAAACGCACAATGCCGACTCAAGTACAAGATGACTGACTCTTCTTACTGTCTATGATTTGAACCATTCCTGTGACACTAGTTATAGATTCCGATGCTTCACCTCAGGTTTACTGTATCCCTTGGACCTTCTTATTGACGATGAAACTCAGAAATTGCAACGGAATTAAACACAAAATGCACAATGCCGCCTTCAGGACAAGAAGACTGACTCTTCTTACTGACTGTTTTGAACCATTCCTGTGACACTAGTTATAGATTCCGATGCTTCACTTCAGGTTTACTGTATCCGTCTGACCTTCGTATTCACGATGAAACACAGAAATTGCATCAGAATTAAATACAAAAGGCACAATGATAACATAAGTACAAGAAGACTGACTTTTCTTACTGAATATGTTTTGAACCATTCCTGTGACACTAGTTTTAGATTCCGATGCTTCACTTCAGGTTTACTGTATCTCTTGGACATTCTTATTGACAATGAAACACAGAAATTGCATCGGAATTAAACAGAAAAGGCACAATGCCGACTTAAGTACAAGAAGACTGACTCTTCTTACTGTCTATGTTTTGAACCATTCCTGTGACGCCAGTTACAGATTCCGATGCATCACTTCAGTGTTACTGTATCCCTCTGACATTCTTATTGACGATGAAACACAGAAATTGCATCGGAATCAAATAGAAAGGGCACAATGCCGACTTAAGTACAAGAAGACTGGCTCTTCTTACTGACTATGTTTCGAACCATTCCTGTGACACTAGTTATAGATTCCGATGCTTCACTACAGGTTTACTGTATCCCATGGACCTTGTTATTGACGATGAAACACAGAAATTGCATCGGAATTAAATAGAAAAGGCACAATGCCGACTTAAGTACAAGAAGACTGACTCTTCTTACTGACTATGATTTGAACCATTCCTGTGACACTAGTTATAGATTCCGATGCTTCACTTCAGGTTCACTGAATCCCTCTGACCTTCTTTTAGGCGATGATACACAGAAATTGCATCGGAATTAAATACAAAAGGCACATTGCCGACTTAAGTACAAGAAGACTGACTCTTCCTTCTGTCTATGTTTTGAACGATTCCTGTGACATTAGTTATAGATTCCGATGCTTCACTTCAGGTTTACTGTATCCTTTGGACCTTCTTATCGGCGACGAAATACAGAAATTGCATCGGATTTAAATAGAAAAGGCATAATGCCGACTTAAGTAAAAGAAGACTCACTCTTCCTACTGTGTATGTTTGAACCATTCCTGTGACACTACTTATAGATTCCGATGCTTCACTTCAGGTTTTCTGTATCCTTGGACCTTCTTATTGACGATGAAACACAGGTATTGCATCGGAATTAAATACAAAGGGCACAATGCCGACCTAAGTACAAGAAGACTGACTCTTCTTACTGACTATGTTTTGAACCATTCCTGTGACACTAGTTATAGATTCCGATGCTTCACTTCAGGTTTACTGTATCCATCTGACGTTCTTATTAACGATGAATCACAGATATTGCATCGGAATTAAATACAAACGGCACAATGCCGACTTAAGTACAAGAAGACTGACTCTTCTTACTGTCTATGATTTGAACCATTCCTGTGACACTAGTTATAGATTCCGATGCTTCACCTCAGGTTTACTGTATCCCTTGGACCTTTTTATTGACGATGAATCTCAGAAATTGCAACGGAATTAAACACAAAATGCACAATGCCGACTTCAGGACAAGAAGACTGACTCTTCTTACTGACTGTTTTGAACCATTCCTGTGACACTAGTTATAGATTCTGATGCTTCACTTCAGGTTTACTGTATCCGTCTGACCTTCGTATTAACGATGAAACACAGAAATTGCATCGCAATTAAATACAAAAGGCACAATGATAACATAAGTATAAGAAGACTGACTCTTCTTACTGAATATGTTTTGAACCATTCCTGTGACACTAGTTATAGATTCCGATGCGTCACTTCAGGTTTACTTTATCCCTTGGACCTTCGTATTGACGATGAAACACAGAAATTGCATCGGATTTAAATACAAAAGACACAATGCCGACTTAAGTACAAGATGACTGACATTTCTTACTGACTATGTTTTGAACCATTCCTGTGACACTAGTTATAGATTCCGATGCTTCACTTCAGGTTTACTCTATCCCTAGGACCTTCTTATTGACGATGAAACACAGATATTGCATCGGAACTAAATACAAAAGGCACAATGCCGACTTAAGTACATGAAGACTGACCCTTCTTACTATGTTTCGAACCATTCCTTTGACACTAGTTATAGATTTCGATGCTTCACTTCAGGTTTACTGTATCCCTCTGACCTTCTTATTGACGATGAAACACAGAAATTGCATCGGAATTAAATAGAAAAGGCTCAATGCTGACTAATGTACAAGAAGACTGACACTTCTTACTGTCTATATTTTGAACCATTCCTGTGACACTAGTTTTAGATTCCGATGCTTCACTTCAGGTTTACTGTATCCTTGGACCTTCTTATTGACGATGAAACACAGGTATTGCATCGGAATTAAATACAAAAGGCACAATGCCGACTTAAGTACAAGAAGACTGACTCTTCTTTCTGACTATGTTTTGAACCATTCTTGTGACACTACTTATAGATTCCGATGCTTCACTTCAGGTTTACTGTATCCATCTGACGTTCTTATTAACGATGAATCGCAACATTGCATCGGAATTAAATACAAAAGGCACAATGCCGACTTAAGTACAAGAAGACTGATCCTTCTTACTGTCTATGATTTGAACCATTCCTGTGACACTAGTTATACATTCCGATGCTTCACTTCAGGTTTACTGTATCCCTCTGACCTTCTTATTGACGATGAAACACAGAAATTGCATCTGAATCAAATAGAAAAGGCAAAATGCGGACTTAAGTACAAGAAGACTGACTCTTCTTGCTGTCTATGTTTTGAACCATTCCTGTGACATTTGTTATAGATTCCAATGCTTCACTTCAGGTTTACTGTATCCTTTGGACCTTCTTATTGGCGACGAAATACAGAAATTGCATCGGAATTAAATAGAAAAGGCACAATGCCGAATTAAGTAAAAGAAGGCTGACACTTCTTTCTGTCTATGTTTTGAACCATTCCTGTGACACTATTTATAGATTCCGATTTTTCACTTCAGGTTTACTGTATCGTTTGGACCTTCTTATTGACGATGAAACACAGAAATTGCATCGGAATTAATTAGAAAAGGCACATTGCCGACTTAAGTACAAGAAGACTGACTCTTCTTACTGTCTATGTTTTGAACCATTCCTGTGACGCTAGTTACAGATTCCGATGCTTCACTTCAGGGCTACTGTATCCCTCTGACATTCTTATTGACGATGAAACACAGAAATTGCATCGGAATTAAATAGAAAAGGCACAATGCCGACTTAAGTACACGAAGACTGACTCTTCTTACTGACTATGTTTTGAACCATTCCTGTGACGCTAGGTCCAGATTCCGATGCTTCACTTCAGGTTTACTGTATCCCTTGGACCTTCTTACTGACGATGAAACACAGAAATTGCATCGGAAATAAATACAAAAGGCACAATGCCGACTTAAGTACTAGAAGACTGACTCTTCTTACTGTCTATGATTTGAAACATTCCTCTGACACTAGTTATAGATTCCGATGCTTCACCTCAGGTTTACTGTATCCCTTGGACCTTCTTATTGACGATGAAACTCAGAAATTGCGACGAAATCAAACACAAAATGCACAATGCCGACTTCAGGACAAGAAGACTGACTCTTCTTACTGACTGTTTTGAACCATTCCTGTGACACTAGTTATAGATTCCGATGCTTCACTTCAGGTTTACTGTATCCGTCTGACCTACGTATTAACGATGAAACAAAGAAATTGCATCGGAATTAAATACAAAAGGCACAATGACAACATAAGTACAAGAAGACTGACTCTTCTTACTGACTATGTTTTGAACCAATCCTGTGACACTAGTTATAGATTCCGATGCTTCACTTCAGGTTTACTTTATCCCTTGGACCTTCGTATTGACGATGAAACACAGAAATTGCATCGGTTTTAAATACAAAAGACACAATGCCGACTTAAATACAAGAAGACTGACATTTCTTACTGACTATGTTTTGAACCATTCCTGTGACTCTAGTTATAGATTACGATGCTTCACTTCAGGTTTACTGTATCCCTTGGATCTTGTTACTGACGATGAAACACAGAAATTGCATCGGAATTAAATAGAAAAGGCACAATGCCGACTTAAGTACAAGAAGACTGACTCTTCTTACTGACTATGTTTTGAACCATTCCTGTGACGCTAGTTACAGATTCCGATGCTTCACTTCAGGTTTACTGTATCCCTCTGACCTTCTTATTGACGATGAAACACAGAAATTGCATAGGAATTAAATAGAAAAGGCTCAATGCCGACTAAAGTACAAGAAGACTGACTCTTCTTACTGTCTATGTTTTGAACCATTCCTGTGACATTTGTTATAGATTCCAATGCTTCACTTCAGGTTTACTGTATCCTTTGGACCTTCTTATTGGCGACGAAATACAGAAATTGCATCGGAATTAAATAGAAAAGGCACAATGCCGAATTAAGTAAAAAAAGGCTGACACTTCTTTCTGTCTATGTTTTGAACCATTCCTGTGACACTATTTATAGATTCAGATTTTTCACTTCAGGTTTACTGTATCGTTTGGACCTTCTTATTGACGATGAAACACAGAAATTGCATCGGAATTAATTAGAAAAGGCACATTGCCGACTTAAGTACAAGAAGACTGACTCTTCTTACTGTCTATGTTTTGAACCATTCCTGTGACGCTAGTTACAGATTCCGATGCTTCACTTCAGGGCTACTGTATCCCTCTGACATTCTTATTGACGATGAAACACAGAAATTCCATCGGAATTTAATAGAAAAGGCACAATGCCGACTTAAGTACACGAAGACTGACTCTTCTTACTGACTATGTTTTGAACCATTCCTGTGACGCTAGGTCCAGATTCCGATGCTTCACTTCAGGTTTACTGTATCCCGTGGACCTTCTTACTGACGATGAAACACAGAAATTGCATCGGAAATAAATACAAAAGGCACAATGCCGACTTAAGTACTAGAAGACTGACTCTTCTTACTGTCTATGATTTGAAACATTCCTGTGACACTAGTTATAGATTCCGATGCTTCACCTCAGGTTTACTGTATCCCTTGGACCTTCTTATTGACGATGAAACTCAGAAATTGCGACGAAATCAAACACAAAATGCACAATGCCGACTTCAGGACAAGAAGACTGACTCTTCTTACTGACTGTTTTGAACCATTCCTGTGACACTAGTTATAGATTCCGATGCTTCACTTCAGGTTTACTGTATCCGTCTGACCTACGTATTAACGATGAAACAAAGAAATTGCATCGGAATTAAATACAAAAGGCACAATGACAACATAAGTACAAGAAGACTGACTCTTCTTACTGACTATGTTTTGAACCAATCCTGTGACACTAGTTATAGATTCCGATGCTTCACTTCAGGTTTACTTTATCCCTTGGACCTTCGTATTGACGATGAAACACAGAAATTGCATCGGTTTTAAATACTAAAGACACAATGCCGACTTAAATACAAGAAGACTGACATTTCTTACTGACTATGTTTTGAACCATTCCTGTGACTCTAGTTATAGATTCCGATGCTTCACTTCAGGTTTACTGTATCCCTTGGATCTTGTTATTGACGATGAAACACAGAAATTGCATCGGAATTAAATAGAAAAGGCACAATGCCGACTTAAGTACAAGAAGACTGACTCTTCTTACTGACTATGTTTTGAACCATTCCTGTGACGCTAGTTACAGATTCCGATGCTTCACTTCAGGTTTACTGTATCCCTCTGACCTTCTTATTGACGATGAAACACAGAAATTGCATCGGAATTAAATAGAAAAGGCTCAATGCCGACTAAAGTACAAGAAGACTGACTCTTCTTACTGTCTATGTTTTGAACCATTCCTGTGACACTAGTTATAGTTTCCGATGCTTCACTTCAGGTTTACTGTATTCCTTGCACCTTCTTATTGACGATGAAACACAGATATTGCATCGGAATTAAATACAAAAGGCACAATGCCGACTTAAGTCAAGAAGACTGACTCTTCGTACTGACTATGTTTTGAACAATTCCTATGACACTAGTTATATAAATCGATGATTCACTTCAGGTTTACTGTATCCCTTGGACCTTCTTATTGACGATGAAACACAGATGTTGCATCGGAAGTAAATAGAAAAGGCACAATGCCGACTTAAGCACAAGAAGACTGACTCTTCTTACTGACCATGTTTTGAACCATTCCTGTGACACTACTTATAGATTCCGATGCTACACTTCAGGTTTACTGTATCCCTCTGACCTTCTTATTGACGATGAAACGCAGATATTGCATCGGAATTTAATAGAAAAGGCACAATGCCGTCTCAAGTACAAGACGACTGACTCTTCTTACTGACTATGTTTTGAACCATTCCTGTGACACTAGTTATAGATTCCGATGCTTTACTTCAGGTTTACTGTATCCCTCTGACCTTCTTATTGACGATGAAACACAGAAATTGCATCGGAATTAAATAGAAAAGGCTCAATGCCGACTAAAGTACAAGAAGACTGACTCTTCTTACTGTCTATGTTTTGAGCCATTCCTGTGACACTAGTTTTAGATTTCGATGGTTCACTTCAGGTTTACTGCATCCCTTGGACATTCTTATTGACGACGAAACAAAGAAATTGCATCGGAATTAAATGGAAAAGGAACAATGGCGACTTAAGTACAAGAAGTCTGACTCTTCTTACTGTCTGTGTTTTGAACCATTCCTGTGATGCCAGTTACAGATTCCGATGCATCACTTCAGGGTTACCGTATCCCTCTGACATTCTTATTGACGATGAAACACAGAAACTGCCTCGGAATTAAATATAAAAGGCACAATGCCGACTTAAGTACAAGAAGACTGACTCTTCTTACTGACTATGTTTTGAACCATTCCTGTGACGCTAGTTACAGATTCCGATGCTTCACTTCAGGTTTACTGTATCCCTTGGACATTCTTATTGACGATGAAACACAGATATTGCATCGGAATTAAATACAAATGGCACAATGCCGACTAAAGTACAAGAAGACTGACTCTTCCTACTGTCTATGTTTTGAACCATTCCTGTGACACTAGTTATAGATTCCGATGCTTCACTTCAGGTTCACTGTATCCCTCTGACCTTCTTTTTGGGGAAGATACACAGAAATTGCATCGGAATTAAATACAAAAGGCACAATGCCGACTTAAGTACCAGATGACTTACTCTTCCTTCTGTCTATGTTTTGAACGATTCCTGTGACATTAGTTATAGATTCAGATGATTCACTTCAGGTTTACTGTATCCTTTGGACCTTCTTATTGGCGACGAAATACAGAAATTGCATCGGAATTAAACAGAAAAGGCACAATGCCGACCTAAGTAAAAGGAGACTCACTCTTCCTACTGTCTATGTTTTGAACCATTCCTGTGACACTAGTTATAGATTCCGATGCTTGACTTCAGGTTTAGTGTATCCCTCTGACCTTCTTATTGCCGATGAAACACAGAAATTGCATCGGAATTAAGTAGAAAAGGCACAATGCCGACTAAAGTACAAGAAGACTGACTCTTATTACTGTCTATGATTTGAACCACTCCTGTGACACTAGTTATAGATTCCGATGCTTCACTTCAGGTTTACTGTATCCCATGGACCCTCTTATTGACGATGAAACACAGCTATTGCATCGGAAGTAAATAGAAAAGGCACAACGCCGACTTAAGCACAAGAAGACTGACTCTTCTTACTGACTATGTTTAGAACCATTCCTGTGACACTAGTTACAGATTCCGATGCTTCACTTCAGGTTTACTGTATCCCTCTGACCTTCTTATTGACGATGAAACACAGAAATTGCATCGGTATTAAATAGAAAAGGCTCAATGCCGACTAAAGTACAAGAAGACTGACTCATCCAACTGTCTATGTTTTGAACCATTCCTGTGACACTAGTTTTAGATTCCGATGCTTCACTTCAGGTTTAGTGTATACTTTGGACCTTCTTATTGGCGACGAAATACAGAAATTGCATCGGAATTAAACAGAAAAGGCACAATGCCGACCTAAGTAAAAGGAGACTCACTCTTCCTACTGTCTATGTATTGAACCATTCCTGTGACACTAGTTATAGATTCCGATGCTTGACTTCAGGTTTAGTGTATCCCTCTGACCTTCTTATTGCCGACGAAACAAAGAAATTGCATCGGAATTAAATGGAAAAGGAACAATGCCGACTTAAGTACAAGAAGTCTGACTCTTCTTACTGTCTGTGTTTTGAACCATTCCTGTGACGCCAGTTACAGATTCCGATGCATCACTTCAGGGTTACTGTATCCCTCTGACATTCTTATTGACGATGAAACACAGATATTGCATCGGAATTAAACAGAAAAGGCACAATGCCGACTTAAGTACAAGAAGACTGACTCTTCTTACTGCCTATGATTTGAACCATTCCTGTGACGCCAGTTACAGATTCCGATGCTTTACTTCAGGGTTACTGTATCCCTCTGACGTTCTTATTGACGATGAAACACAGAAATTGCATCGGAATTAAATAGAAAGGGCACAATGCCGACCTAAGTACAAGAAGACTGGGTCTTCCTATTGTCTACATTTTGAACCATTCCTGTGACACTAGTTATAGATTCCGATGCTTCACTACAGGTTTACTGTATCCCTTGGACCTTGTTATTGACGATGAAACGCAGAAATTGCATCGCAATTAAATAGAATAGGCACAATGCCGACTTAAGTACAAGAAGACTGACTCTTCTTACTGACTATGTTTTGAACCATTCCTGTGACACTAGATATAGATTCCGATACTTCACTTCAGGTTCACTGTATCCCTCTGACCTTCTTTTTGGGTATGATACACATAAATTGCATCGGAATTAAATACAAAAGGCACAATGCCGACTTAAGTACAGGAAGACTGACTCTTCCTTCTGTCTATGTTTTGAACGATTCCTGTGACATTAGTTATAGATTCCGATGCTTCACTTCTGGTTTACTGTATCCATCGGACCTTCTTATTAACGATGAATCACAGATATTGCATCGGAATTAAATACAAAAGGCACAATGCCGACTTAAGTACAAGAAGACTGACCCTTCTTACTGTCTATGATTTGAACCATTAATGTGACACTAGTTATACATTCCGATGCTTCACTTCAGGCTTACTGTATCCCTCTGACCTTCTTATTGACGATGAAACACAGATATTGCATCGGAATTAAATTGAAAGGGCACAATGCCGACTTAAGTACAAAAAGACTGACTTTTCTTACTGACTATGCTTTGAACCATTCCTGTGACACTAGTTACAGATTCCGATGCTTCACTTCAGGTTTACTGTATCCCTCTGGCCTTCTTATTGACGATGAAACACAGAAATTGCATCGGTATTAAATAGAAAAGGCTCAATGCCGACTAAAGTACAAGAAGACTGACTCTTCTAACTGTCTATGTTGTGAACCATTCCTGTGACACTAGTTTTAGATTCCGATGCTTCACTTCAGGTTTACTGTATCTCTTGGACATTCTTATTGACGATGAAACACAGAAAATGCATCGGAATTAAACAGAAAAGGCACAATGCCGACTTAAGTACAAGAAGACTGACTCTTCTTACTGCCTATGTTTTGAACCATTCCTGTGACGCCAGTTACAGATTCCGATGCTTTACTTCAGGGTTACTGTATCCCTCTGACATTCTTATTGACGATGAAACACAGAAATTGCATCGGAATTAAATAGAAAGGGCACAATGCCGACCTAAGTACAAGAAGACTGGGTCTTCCTATTGTCTACATTTTGAACCATTCCTGTGACACTAGTTATAGATTCCGATGCTTCACTTCTGGTTTACTGTATCCATCTGACCTTCTTATTAACGATGAATCACAGATATTGCATCGGAATTAAATACAAAAGGCACAATGCCGACTAAAGTACAAGAAGACTGACTCTTCCTTCTGTCTATGTTTTGAACGATTCCTGTGACATTAGTTATAGATTCCGGTGCTTCACTTCAGGTTTACTGTATCCTTTGGACCTTCTTATCGGCGACGAAATGCAGAAATTGCATCGGAATTAAATAGAAAAGGCATAATGCCGACTTAAGTAAAAGAAGACTCACTCTTCCAACTGTCTATGTTTTGAACCATTCCTGTGACACTAGTTATAGATTCCGATGCTTCATTTCAGGTTTACTGTATCCTTGGACCTTCTTATTGACGATGAAACACAGGTATTGCATCGGAATTAATTACAAAAGGCACAATGCCGACTTAAGTACAAGAAGACTGACTCTTCTTACTGACTCTGCTTTGAACCATACCTGTGACACTAGTTATAGATTCCGATGCTTCACTTCAGGTTTACTGTATCCCTCTCACCTTCTTATTGACGATGAAACACAGATATTGTATCGGAATTAAATAGAAAGGGCACAATGCCGACTTAAGTACAAGAAGACTGACTCTTCTTACTGACTATGTTTGAACCATCGCTGTAACACTAGTCACAGATCCCGATGCTTCACTTCAGGTTTACTGTATCCCTCTGACCTTCTTATTGACGATGAAACACTGAAATTGCATCGGAATTAAATAGAAAAGGCAAAATGCGGACATAAGTACAAGAAGACTGACTCTTCTTGCTGTCTATGTTTTGAACCATTCCTGTGCCATATGTTATAGATTCCAATGCTTCACTTCAGGTTTACTGTATCCTTTGGACCTTCTTATTGGCGACGAAATACAGAAATTGCATCGGAATTAAATAGAAAAGGCACAATGCCGACTTAAGTAAAAGAACACTGACTTTTCCTACTATCTATGTTTTGTACCATTCCTTTGCCACTAGTTATAGATTCCGATGCTTCACCTCAGGTTCACTGTATCCCTCTGACCTTCTTATTGACGATGAAACACAGAAATTGCTTCGGAAATAAATACAAAAGGCATAATGCCGCATTAGTACAAGAAGACTGACACTTCTTTCTGTCTATGTTTTAAACCATTCCTGTGACACTATTTATAGATTCCGATGTTTCACTTCAGGTTTACTGTATCCCTTCGACCTTCTTATTGACGATGAAACACAGAAATTGCATCGGAATTAAATAGAAAAGGCACAATGCCGACTTAAGTACAAGAAGACTCTTCTTACTGTCTATGTTTTGAACCATTCCTGTGACGCTAGTTACAGATTCCGATGCTTCACTTCAGGTTTACTGTATCCATTGGACCTTCTTACTGACGATGAAACACAGAAATTGCATCGGAATTAAATAGAAAACGCACAATGCCGACTAAAGTACAAGAAGACTGACTCTTCTTGCTGTCTATGTTTTGAACCATTCCTGTGACACTAGTTATAGATTCCGATGCTTCACTTCAGGTTTACTGTATCCCACTGACCTTCTTATTGACGATGAAACACAGATATTGCATCGGAATTAAATAGAAAAGGCACAATGCCGACTTAAGTACAAGAAGACTCTTCTTACTGTCTATGTTTTGAACCATTCCTGTGACACTAGTTTTAGATTCCGATGCTTCACTTCAGGTATACTGTATCTCTTGGACATTCTTATTGACGATGAAACACAGAAATTGCATCGGAATTAAATAGAAAGGGCACAATGCCAACTTAAGTACAAGAAGACTGGGTCTTACTATTGTCTATGTTTTGAACTATTCCTGTGACACTAGTTATAGATTCCGATGCTTCACTACAGGTTTACTGTATCCCTTGGACCTTGTTATTGACGATGAAACACAGAAATTGCATCGGAATTAAAATGGAATAGGCACAATGCCGACTTAAGTACAAGAAGGCTGACTCTTCTTAATGTCTATATTTTGAACCATTCCTGTGACACTAGTTATAGATTCCGATGCTTCACTTCAGGTTCACTGTATCCCTCTGACCTTCTTTTTCGCGATGATACTTAGAAATTGCATCGGAATTAAATACAAAAGGCACAATGCCGACTTAAGTACAAGAAGACTGACTCTTCCTTCTGTCTGTGTTTTGAACGATTCCTGTGACATTAGTTATAGATTTCGATGCTTCACTTCAGGTTTACTGTATCCTTTGGACCTTCTTATCGGCGACGAAATACAGAAATTGCATCTGAATAAAATAGAAAAGGCATAATGCCGACTTAAGTAAAAGAAGACCCACTCATCCAACTGTCTATGTTTTGAACCATTCCTGTGACACTAGTTATAGATTTTGATGCTTCACTTCAGGTTCACTGTATCCTTGGACCTTCTTATTGACGATGAAGCACAGGTATTGCATCGGAATTAAATACAAAAGTCACAATGCCGACTTAAGTACAAGAAGACTGACTCTTCTTACTGACTATGTTTTGAACCATTCCTGTGACACTAGTTATAGATTCCGATGCTTCTCTTCTGGTTTACTGTATCCATCTGACCTTCTTATTAACAATGAATCACAGATATTGCATCGGAATTAAATACATAAGGCACAATGCCGACTTAAGTACAAGAAGACTGTCCTTTCTTACTGTCTATGATTTGAACCATTAATGTGACACTAGTTATACATTCCGATGCTACACTTCAGGTTTACTGTATCCCTCTGACCTTCTTATTGACGATGAAACACAGATATTGCATCGGAATTAAATAGAAAAGGCACAATGCCGACTTAAGTACATGAAGACTGACTCTTCTTACTGACTATGCTTTGAACCTTTCCTGTGACACTAGTTATAGATTCCGATGCTTCACTTCAGGTTTACTGTATCCCTCTCACCTTCTTATAGACGATGGAACACAGATATTGCATCGGAATTAAATAGAAAAGGCACAATGCCGACTTCAGTACAAGAAGACTGACTCTACTTACTGACTATGCTTTGAACCATTTCTGTGACACTAGTTATAGATTCCGATGCTTCACTTCAGGTTTACTGTATCCCTCTGACCATCTTATTGACGATGAAACACAGATATTGCATCGGAATTAAATAGAAAAGGCACAATGCCGACTTAAGTACAAGAAGACTGACTCTTCTTACTGATTATGTTTCAATCATTCCTGTGACACTAGTTATAGATCCCGATGCTTCACTTCAGGTTTACTGTATCCCTCTGACCTTCTATTGACGATGAAACACAGAAATTGCATCGGAATTAAATAGAAAAGGCAAAATGTGGACCTAAGTACAAGAAGACTGACTCTTCTTGCTGTGTATGTTTTGAACGATTCCTGTGACATTTGTTATAGATTCCAATGTTTCTCTTCAGGTTTACTGTATCCTTTGGACCTTCTTATTGGCGACGAAATACAGAAATTGCATCGGAATTATATAGAAAAGGCACAATGCCGACTTAAATAAAAGAAGACTGACTCTTCCTACTGTCTATGTTTTGTACCATTCCTTTGACACTAGATATAGATTCCGATGCTTCACCTCAGGTTCACTGTATCAAACTGACCTTCTTATTGACGATGAAACACAGAAATTGCATCGGAAATAAATACAAAAGGCATAATTCCGACTTAAGTACAAGAAGACTGACACTTCTTTCTGTCTATTTTTTGAACCATTCCTGTGACACTATTTACAGATTCCGATGCTTCACTTCGGGGTTACTGTATCCCTCTGACATTCTTATTGACGATGAAACACAGAAATTGCATCGGAATTAAATAGAAAAGGCACAATGCCGACTTAAGTACAAGAAGACTGACTCTTCTTACTGACTATGTTTTGAACCATTCCTGTGATGCTAGTTACCGATTCCGATGCTTCACTTCCGGTTTACTGTATCCCTTGGACCTTCTTACTGACGATGAAACACAGAAATTGCATCGGAATTAAATAGAAAACGCACAATGCCGACTAAAGTACATGAAGACTGACTCTTCTTGCTGTCTATGTTTTGAACCATTCCTGTGACACTAGATATAGATTCCGATTCTTCACTTCAGGTTTACTGTATCCCTCTGACCTTCGTATTGACGATGAAACACAGATATTGCATCGGAATTAAATAGAAAAGGCACAATGCCGACTTAAGTACAAGAAGACTGACTCTTCCTACTGTCTATGCTTTCAAGCATTCCTGTGACACTAGTTATAGATTCCGATGCTTCACTTCAGGTTTACGTATCCCTCTGGCCTTCTTTTTGGCGATGAAACACAGAAATTGCATCGGAATTAAAAACAAAAGGCACAATGCCGACTTAAGTACAAGAAGACTGACTCTTCCTACTGTCTATGTTTTGAACGATTCCTGTGACATTAGTTATAGATTCCGATGCTTCACTTCAGGTTTACTTGATCCTTTGGACCTTCCTATTGGCGACGAAATAAAAAATTTGCATCGGAATTAAATAGAAAAGGCACAATGCCGACTTAGGTAAAAGAAGACTGACTCTTCCTACTGTCTATGTTTTGAACCATTCCTGTAACAATAGTTATAGATTCAAATGCTTCACCTCAGGTTCACTGTATCCCTCTGACCTTATTACTGACGATGAAATACAGAAATAGCATCGGAAGTAAATACAAAAGGCACAATGCCGACTTAAGTACAAGAAGACTGACTCTTCTTACTGTCTATGTTTTGAACCATTCCTGTTACACTAGTTATAGATTCCGATGCTTCACTTCAGGTTTACAGTATCCCTTCGACCTTCTTGTTGACGAAGAAACACAGAAATTGCAACGGAATTAAATACAAGATGAACAATGCCGACTTAAGTACAAGAAGACTGACCCCTCTTACTGACTGTTTTGAGCCATTCCTGTGACACTAGTTATAGATTCCGATGCTTCACCTCAGGTTCGCTGTATCCCTCTGACCTTCTTATTGACGATGAAACACAAAAATTACATCGGAATTAAATAGAAAAGGCGCAATGCCGACTTAAGTACAAGAAGACTGACTCTTCTTACTGTCTTTGCTTTGAACCATTCTTGTGACACTAGTTATAGATTCCGATGCTTCACTTCACGCTTACTGTATCCCTTGGACCTTCTTATTGACGATGAAACACAGAATGCGCATCGGAATTAAATACAAAAGGCACAATGCCGACTTAAGTACAAGAAGACTGACCCTTCTTACTGACTATGTTTTGAACCATTCCTGTGACACTAGATATCGATTCCGAGGCTTCACATCAGGTTTACTGTATCCCTTGGACCTTCGTATTGACGATGAAACACAGAAATTGCATCGGAATTAAATACAAAAGGCACAATGCCGATTTAAGTACAAGAAGACTGACTCTCCTTACTGACTATGTTTTGAACCATTCCTGTGATACTAGTTATAGATTCCGATGCTTCACTTCAGGTTTACTGTATCCCTCTGACCTTCTTATTGACGATGAAACACAGATATTGCATTGGAATTAAATAGAAAAGGCACAATGTCGACTTATGTACAAGAAGACTGACTCTTCTTACTGACCATGATTTGAACCATTCCTGTGACACTAGTTATTGATTTCGATGCTTCACTTCAGGTTTACTGTATCCCTCTGACCTTCTTATTGACGATGAAACACAGAAATTGCATCGGAATTAAATAGAAAAGGCGCAATGCCGACTTAAGTACAAGAAGACTGACTCTTCCTTCTGTCTATGTTTTGAACGATTCCTGTGACATTAGTCATAGTTTCCGATGCTTCACTTCAGGTTTACTGTGTATTTAGACCTTTTTGGCGACGAAATACAGGAATTGCATCGGAATTAAATAGAAAAGGCACAATGCCGACTTAAGTAAAAGAAGACTCACTCTCCCTACTGTCTATGTTTTGAACCATTCCTGTGACACTAGTTATAGATTCCGATGCTTCACCTCAGGTTCACTGTATCCCTCTGACTTTCTTATTGACGATGAAACACAGAAATTGCATCGGAATTAAATACAAAAGGCCCAATGCCGACTTAAGTACAAGAAGAATGACTCTTCTTACTGACTGTTTTGAACCATTCCTGTGACACTAGTTATTGAATCCGATGCCTCACTTCAGGTTTACTGTATCCCTCTGACCTTCTATTTGACGATCAAACACAGAAATTGGATCGGAATTAAATACAAAAGCCACAATGCCGATTTAAGTAGAAGAAGACTGACTCTTCTTACTATCTATGTTTTGAACCATTCCTGTGACACTACTTATAGATTACGATTCTTCACTTCAGGTTTACTGTATCCCTTGGACCTTCTTATTGACGATGAAACACAGAAATTGCATCGGAATGAAATGGAATAGGAACAATGCCGACTTAAGTACAAGAAGGCTGACTCTTCCTACTGTCTATGTTTTGAACCATTCCTGTGACACTAGTTATAGATTCCGATGCTTCACTTCAGGTTTACTGTATCCCTTGGACCTTCTTATTGACGATGAAACACAGAAATTGCATCGGAATTAAATAGAAAAGGCACAATGCCGACTTAAGTACAAGAAGACTGACTCTTCTTACTGACTATGTTTTGAATCATTCCTGTGACACTAGTTATAGATCCCGATGCTTCACTTCAGGTTTACTGTATCCCTCTGACCTTCTTATTGACGATGAAACACAGAAATTGCATCGGAATTAAATAGAAAAGGCAATATGTGGACTTAAGTACAAGAAGACTGACTCTTCTTGCTGTCTATGTTTTGAACCATTCCTGTGACATTTGTTATAGATTCCAATGTTTCTCTTCAGGTTTACTGTATCCTTTGGACCTTCTTATTGGCGACGAAATACAGAAATTGCATCGGAATTAAATAGAAAAGGCACAATGCCGACTTAAGTAAAAGAAGACTGACTCTTCCTACTGTCTATGTTTTGTACCATTCCTTTGACACTAGATATAGATTCCGATGCTTCACCTCAGGTTCACTGTATCAAACTGACCTTCTTATTGACGATGAAACACAGAAATTGCATCGGAAATAAATACAAAAGGCACAATGCCGACTTAAGTACAAGAAGACTGACTCTTCCTACTGTCTATGTTTTGAACGATTCCTGTGACATTAGTTATAGATTCCGATGCTTCACTTCAGGTTTACTGGATCCTTTGGACCTTCCTATTGGCGACGAAATACAAAAATTGCATCGGAATTAAATAGAAAAGGCACAATGCCGACTTAGGTAAAAGAAGACTGACTCTTCCTACTGTCTATGCTTTGAACCATTCCTGTAACAATAGTTATAGATTCAAATGCTTCATCTCAGGTTCACTGTATCCCTCTGACCTTATTACTGACGATGAAACACAGAAATTGCATCGGAAATAAATACAAAAGGCACAATGCCGACTTAAGTACAAGAAGACTGACTCTTCTTACTGTCTATGTTTTGAACCATTCCTGTTACACTAGTTATAGATTCCGATGCTTCACTTCAGGTTTACAGTATCCCTTGGACCTTCTTATTGACGAAGAAACACAGAAATTGCAACGGAATTAAATACAAGATGCACAATGCCGACTTAAGTACAAGAAGACTGACTCCTCTTACTGACTGTTTTGAACCATTCCTGTGACACTAGTTATAGATTCCGATGCTTCACCTCAGGTTCACTGTATCTCTCTGACCTTCTTATTGACGATGAAACACAGAAATTACATCGGAATTAAATAGAAAAGGCGCAATGCCGACTTAAGTACAAGAAGACTGACTCTTCTTACTGTCTTTGTTTTGAACCATTCTTGTGACACTAGTTATAGATTCCGATGCTTCACTTCACGCTTACTGTATCCCTTGGACCTTCTTATTGACGTTGAAACACAGAATGCGCATCGGAATTAAATACAAAGGGCACAATGCCGACTTAAGTACAAGAAGACTGACCCTTCTTACTGGCTATGTTTTGAACCATTCCTGTGACACTAGCTATCGATTCTGCGGCTTCACATCAGGTTTACTGTATCCCTTGGACCTTCGTATTGACGATGAAACACAGAAATTGCATCCGAATTAAATACAAAAGGCACAATGCCGACTTATGTACAAGAAGACTGACTCTTCTTACTGACCATGATTTGAACCATTCCTGTGACACTAGTTATAGATTTCGATGCTTCACTTCAGGTTTACTGAATCCCTCTGACCTTCTTATTGACGATGAAACACAGAAATTGCATCGGAATTAAATAGAAAAGGCGCAATGCCGACTTAAGTACAAGATGACTGACTCTTCCTTCTGTCTATGTTTTGAACGATTCCTGTGACATTAGTCATAGTTTCCGATGCTTCACTTCAGGTTTACTGTGTATTTAGACCTTATTGGCGACGAAATACAGGAATTGCATCGGAATTAAATAGAAAAGGCACAATGCCGACTTAAGTAAAAGAAGACTCACTCTTCCTACTGTCTATCTTTTAAACCATTCCTGTGACACTAGTTATAGATTCCGATGCTTCACCTCAGGTTAACTGTATCCCTCTGACCTTCTTATTGACGATGAAACACAGATATTGCATCGGAATTAAATAGAAAAAGCACAATGCCGACTTAAGTACAAGAAGACTGACTCTTCTTACTGACTGTTTTGAACCATTCCTGTGACACTAGTAATTGAATACGATGCCTCACTTCAGGTTTACTGTATCCCTGTGACCTTCTATTTGACGATCAAACACAGAAATTGGATCGGAATTAAATACAA
Organism: Schistocerca serialis cubense; assembly: GCF_023864345.2. Classification (NCBI taxonomy): domain Eukaryota; kingdom Metazoa; phylum Arthropoda; class Insecta; order Orthoptera; family Acrididae; genus Schistocerca; species Schistocerca serialis. The sequence goes on along the minus strand of NC_064647.1, from coordinate 19,098,222 downwards.
AAGCCACAATGCCGACTTAAGTAGAAGAAGACTGACTCTTCTTACTGTCTATGTTTTGAACCATTCCTGTGACACTAGTTATAGATTCCGATTCTTCACTTCAGGTTTACTGTATCCCTTGGACCTTCTTATTGACGATGAAACACAGAAATTGCATCGGAATTAAATGGAATAGGCACAATGCCGACTTAAGTACAAGAAGGCTGACTCTTCCTACTCTCTATGTTTTGAACCATTCCTGTGACACTAGTTATAGATTCCGATGCTTCACTTCAGGTTTACTGTATCCCTTGGACCTTCTTATTGACGATGAAACACATAAATTGCATCGGAATTAAATAGAAAAGGCACAATGCCGACTTAAGTTCAAGAACACAGACTCTTCCTACTGTCTACGTTTTGAACCATTCCTGTGACACTAGTTATAGATTCCGATGATTCTCTTCAGGTTTACTGTATCCCTCTGACCTTCTTTTTGACGATGAAACACAGAAATTGCATCGGAATTAAATACAAAAAGCACAATGCCGACTTAAGTACAAGAAGACTGACTCTTCTTACTGTCTATGTTTTGAACCATTCCTGTGACACTAGTTATAGATTCCGCTGCTTCACTTCAGGTTTACTGTATCCCTTGGACCTTCTTATTGTCGATGAAACACAGAAATGGCATCGGAATTAAATAGAAAAGACAAAATGCCGACTTAAGTACAAGAAGACTCACTCTTCTTACTGACTGCTTTGAACCATTCCTGTGACACTAGTTAAGGATTCCGATGCTCCACTTCAGGTTTACTCTATCCCTCTGACCTTCTTGTTGACGATGAAACACAGAAATTGGATCGGAAATAAATACAAAACCCACAATGCCGACTTAAGTACAAGAAGACTGACTCTTCTTACTGTCTATGTTCTGAACCATTCCTGTGACACTAGTTATAGATTCCGATACTTCACTTCAGGTTTACTGTATCCCTTGGACCTTCTTATTGACGATGAAACACAGAAATTGCATCGGAATAGAATACAAAAGGCACAATGCCGACTTAAGTACAAGAAGACTGACTCTTCCTTCTGTCTATGTTTTGAACGATTCCTGTGACATTAGTTATAGTTTCCCATGCTTCACTTCAGGATTACTGTATCCTTTGGACCTTATTAGCGACGAAATACAGAAATTGCAACGGAATTAAATAGAAATGGCACAATGCCGACTTAAGTAAAAGAAGACTCTCCCTTCTTACTGTCTATGTTTTGAACCATTCCGGTGACACTAGTTATAGATTCCGATGCTTCACCTCAGGTTCACTGTATCCCTCTGACCTTCTTATTGACGATGAAACACAGATATTGCATCGGAATTAAATGGAAAAGGCACAACGCCGACTTAAGTACAAGAAGACTGACTCGTCTTACTGTCTATGTTTTGAACCATTCCTGTGACACTAGTTATAGATTCCGATGCTTCACTTCACGCTTACTGTATCCCTTGGACCTTCTTATTGACGATTAAACACAGAAATTGCATCGGAATTAAATACAAGAGGCACAATGCCGACTTCAGCACAAGAAGACTGACTCTTCTTACTGACTGTTTTGAACCATTCCTGTGACATTAGTTATAGATTCCGGTGCTTTACTTCAGGTTTACTGTATCCCTCTGACCTTCTTATTGACGATGAAATACAGAAATTGGATCGGAATTAAATACAAAAGGCACAATGCCGACTTAAGTACAAGAAGACTGACTATTCCTACTGTCTATGTTTTGAACCATTCCTGTGACGCTAGTTACAGATTCCTATGCTTCACTTCAGGTTTACTGTATCCCTCTGACCTTCTTTTTGACGATGAAACACAGAAATTGCATCGGAATTAAATAGAAAAGGCACAATGCCGACTTAAGTACAAGAACACTGACTCTTCCTACTGTCTATGTTTTGAACCATTCCTGTGGCACTAGTTATAGATTCCGATGCTTCACCTCAGGTTCACTCTATCCCTCTGACCTTCTTATTGACGATGAAGCACAGATATTGCATCGGAATTAAATAGAAAAGGCCGAATACCGACTTATGTACAAGAAGAATGACTCTTCCTACTGACTGTTTTAAACCATTCCTGTGACACTAGTTATAGATTCCGATTCTTCACTTCAGGTTTACTGTATCCCTTAGACCTTCTTATTGACGATGAAACACAGAAATTGCATCGGAATTACATACAAAAGCCACAATGCCGACTTAAGTAGAAGTAGACGGACTCTTCCTTCTGTCTATGTTTTGAACGATTCCTGTGACATTAGTTATAGTTTCCTATGCTTCACTTCAGGTTTACTGTATCCTTTGGACCTTATTGGCGACGATATACAGAAAATGCATCGGAATTAAATAGAAATGGCACAATGCCGACTTAAGTATAAGAAGGCTGACTCTTCCTACTGTCTATGTTTTGAACCATTCCTGTGACACTAGTTAAAGATTCCGATGCTTCACTTCAGGTTTACTGTATCCCTTGGACCTTCTTATTGACGATGAAACACAGATATTGCATCGGAATTAAATAGAAATGGCACAATGCCGACTTAAGTACAAGAAGGCTGACTCTTCCTACTGTCTATGTTTTGAACAATTCCAGTGACACTAGTTACAGATTCCGATGCTTCACTTCAGGTTTACTGCATCCCTCTGACCTTCTTTTTGACGATGAAACACAGAAATAGCATCGGAATTAAATAGAAAAGGCACAATACCGACTTAAGTACAAGAACACTGACTCTTCCTACTGTCTATGTTTTGAACCACTCCTGTGACACTAGTTATAGATTCCGATGCTTCACTTCAGGTTTACTGTATCGCTCTGACCTTCTTTTTGACGATGAAACACAGAAATTGCATCGGAATTAAATACAAAAAGCACAATGCCGACCTAAGTACAAGTAGACTGACTCTTCTTACTGTCTATGTTTTGAACCATTCCTGTGACACTAGTTACAGATTCCGATGCTTCACTTCAGGTTTACTGTATCCCTGGACCTCCTTATTGTCGATAAAACACAGAAATTACATCGGAATTAAATAGAAAAGGCACAATGCCGAGTTAAGTACAAAAAGACTGACTCTTCTTACTGACTGTTTTGAACCATTCCATTGACACTAGTTATAGATTCCGATGCTTCACTTCAGGTTTACTGTATCCCTCTGACCTTCTTATTGACGATGAAACACAGAAATTGGATCGGAATTAAATACAAAATTCACAATGCCGACTTAAGTACAAGAAGAGTTACTCTTCTTACTGTCTATGTTTTGAACCATTCCTGTGACACTAGTTATAGATTCCGATGCTTCACTTCAGGTTTACTGTATCCCTTGGACCTTCTTATTGACGATGAAACACAGAAATTGCATCGGAATTAAATAGAAAAGGCACAATGCCGACTTAAGTACAAGAAGGCTGACTCTTTCTACTGTCTAGGTTTTGAAAAAAATTATGTGACACTAGTTATAGATTCCGATGCTTCACTTCAGGTTTACTGTATCCCTCTGACCTCCTTTTTGACGATGAAACACAGAAATTGCATCGGAATTAAATAGAAAAGGCACAATGCCGACTTAAGTACAAGAAGACTGGCTCTTCCTACTGTCTATGTTTTGAACCATTCCCGTCACACTAGTTATAGATTCGGATGCTTCACTTCAGGTTTACTGTATCCCTCTGACCTTCTTTTTGACGGTGAAACACAGAAATTGCATCGGAATTAAATACAAAAGGCACAATGTCGACTTAAGTACAAGAAGACTGACTCTTCTTACTGTCTATGTTTCGAACCATTCCTGTGACACTAGTTATCGATTCCGATGCTTCACTTCAGGTTTACTGTATCCCTTGGACCTTCTTATTGACGATGAAACACGGAAATTGCATCGGAATTAAATACAAAGGCACAATGCCGACTTAAGTACAAGAAGACTGACTCTTCTTTCTGTCTATGTTTTAAACGATTCCTGTGACGTTAGATATAGTTTCCGATGCTTCACGTCAGGGTTACTGTATCCTTTGGACCTTATTGGCAACGATATACAGAAATTGCATTGGAATTAAATAGAAATGGCACAATGCCGACTTAAGTAAAAGAAGACTCACTCTTCCTACTGTCTATGTTTTGAACCATTCCTGTGACACTAGTTATAGATTCCGATGCTTCACCTCAGGTTCACTGTATCCCTCTGACCTTCTTATTGACGATGAAACACAGATATTGCATCGGAATTAAATAGAAGAGGCACAACGCCGACTTAAGTAGAAGAAGACTGACTCTTCTTACTGTCTATGTTTTGAACCATTCCTGTGACACTAGTTATAGATTCCGATGCTTCACTTCAGGTTTACTGTATCCCTCTGACCTTCTTATTGACGATGAAACACAGAAATTGGATCGGAATTAAATACAAATTTCACAATGCCGACTTAAGTACAAGAAGACTGACTCTTCTTACTGTCTATGTTTTGAACCATTCCTGTGACACTAGTTATAGATTCCGATGCTTCACTTCAGGTTTACTGTATCCCTTGGACCTTCTTATTGACGATTAAACACAGAAATTGCATCGGAATTAAATAGAAAAGGCACAATGCCGACTTAAGTACAAGAAGGCTGACTCTTCCTACTTTCTAGGTTTTGAACCATTTATGTGACACTAGTTATAGATTCCGATGCTTCACTTCAGGTTTACTGTATCCCTCTGACCTTCTTTTTGACGATGAAACACAGAAATTGCATCTGAATTAAATAGAAAAGGCACAATGCCGACTTAAGTACAAGAAGACTGGCTCTTCCTACTGTCTATGTTTTAACCATTCCCGTCACACTAGTTATAGCTTCCGATGCTTCACTTCAGGTTTACTGTATCCCTCTGACCTTCCTCTTGACGATGAAACACCGAAATTGCATCGGAATTAAATACAAAAGGCACAATGCCGACTCAAGTACAAGAAGACTGACTCTTCTTATTGTCTATGTTTTGAACCATTCCTGTGACACTAGTTATCGATTCCGATGCTTCACTTCAGGTTTACTGTATCCCTTGGACCTTCTTATTGACGATGAAACACAGAAATTGCATCGGAATTAAATACAAAGGGCACAATGCCGACTTAAGTACAAGATGACTGACTCTTCTTTCTGTCTATGTTTTGAACGATTCCTGTGTCGTTAGTTATAGTTTCCGATGCTTCACGTCAGGGTTACTGTATTCTTTGGACCTTATTGGCGACGATATACAGAAATTGCATCGGACTTAAATAGAAATGGCACAATGCTGACTTTAGTAAAAGAAGACTCACTCTTCCTACTGTCTATGTTTTGAACCATTCCTGTGACACTAGTTATAGATTCCGATGCTTCACCTCAGGTTCACTGTATCCCTCTGACCTTCTTATTGACGATGAAACACAGATATTGCATCGGAATTAAATAGAAGAGGCACAACGCCGACGTAAGTAGAATAAGACTGACTCTTCTTACTGTCTATGTTTTGAACCATTCCTGTGACACTAGTTATAGATTCCGATGCTTCACGTCAGGGTTACTGTATCCTTTGGACCTTATTGGCGACGATATACAGAAATTGCATCGGAATTAAATAGAAATGGCACAATGCCGACTTAAGTAAAAGAAGACTCACTCTTCCTACTGTCTATGTTTTGAACCATTCCTGTGACACTAGTTATATATTCCGATGCTTCACTTAAGGTTTACTTTATCCCTCTGACCTTCTTATTGACGATGAAACACAGAAATTGGATCGGAAGTAAATACAAAAGCCACAATGCCGACTTAAGTACAAGAAGACTGACTCTTCTTACTGGCTATGTTTTGAACCATTCCTGTGGCACTAGTTATAGATTCCGATGCTTCACTTCAGGTTTACTGTATCCCATGGACCTTCTTATTGACGATGAAACACAGAAATTGCATCGTAATTAAATAGAAAAGGCACAATGCCGACTTAAGTCCAAGAAGACTGACTCTTCCAACTGTCTATGTTATGAACCATTCCCGTGACACTAGTTACAGATTCCGATGCTTCACTTCAGGATTACTGTATCCCTCTGACCTTCTTTTTGACGATGAAACACAGAAGTTGCATCGGAATTAAATAGAAAAGGCACAACGCCGACTTAAGTACAAGAACACTGACTCTTCCTACTGTCTATGTGTCGAACCATTCCTGTGACACTAGTTATAGATTCCGATGCTTTAATTCAGGTTTGCTGTATCCCTCTGACCTTCTTTTTGACGATGAAACACAGAAATTGCATCGGAATTAAATACAAAAGGCACAATGCCGACTTAAGTACAAGAAGACTGACTATTCCTACTGTCTATGTTTTGAACCATTCCTGTGACGCTAGTTACAGATTCCTATGCTTCACTTCAGGTTTACTGTATCCCTCTGACCTTCTTTTTGACGATGAAACACAGAAATTGCATCGGAATTAAATAGAAAAGGCACAATGCCGACTTAAGTACAAGAACACTGACTCTTCCTACTGTCTATGGTTTGAACCATTCCTGTGACACTAGTTATAGATTCCGATTCTTCACTTCAGGTTTACTGTATCCCTTAGACCTTCTTATTGACGATGAAATACAGAAATTGCATCGGAATTACATACAAAAGCCACAATGCCGACTTAAGTAGAAGTAGACGGACTCTTCCTTCTGTCTATGTTTTGAACGATTCCTGTGACATTAGTTATAGTTTCCTATGCTTCACTTCAGGTTTACTGTATCCTTTTGACCTTATTGGCGACGAAATACAGAAATTGCATCGGAATTAAATAGAAATGGCACAATGCCGACTTAAGTATAAGAAGGCTGACTCTTCCTACTGTCTATGTTTTGAACCATTCCTGTGACACTAGTTATAGATTCCGATGCTTCACTTCAGGTTTACTGTATCGCTCTGACCTTGTTTTTGACGATGAAACAGAGAAATTGCATCGGAATTAAATACAAAAAGCACAATGCCGACCTAAGTACAAGTAGACTGACTCTTCTTACTGTCTATGTTTTGAACCATTCCCGTCACACTAGTTATAGATTCCGATGCTTCACTTCAGGTTTACTGTATTCCTTGGACCTTCTTATTGACGATGAAACACAGAAATTGCATCGGAATTAAATACAAAAGGCACAATGCCGACTTAAGTACAAGAAGACTGACTCTTCTTTCTGTCTATGTTTAGAACGATTCCTGTGACGTTAGATATAGTTTCCGATGCTTCACTTCAGGTTTACTGTATCCCTTGGACCTTCTTATTGACGATTAAACACAGAAATTGCATCGGAATTAAATAGAAAAGGCACAACGCCGACTTAAGTACAAGAACACTGACTGTTCCTACTGTCTATGTGTCGAACCATTCCTGTGACACTAGTTACAGATTCCGATGCTTCACTTCAGGTTTACTGTATCCCTTGGACCTCCTTATTGTCGATGAAACACAGAAATTGCATCGGAATTAAATAGAAAAGGCACAATGCCGAGTTAAGTACAAAAAGACTGACTCTTCTTACTGACTGTTTTGAACCATTCCTGTGACAATAGTTATAGATTCCGATACTTCACTTCAGGTTTACTGTATCCCTCTGACCTTCTTATTGACGATGAAACACAGAAATTGGATCGGAATTAAATACAAAATTCACAATGCCGACTTAAGTACAAGAAGACTTACTCTTCTTACTGTCTATGTTTTGAACCATTCCTGTGACACTAGTTATAGATTCCGATGCTTCACATCAGGTTTACTGTATCCCTTGGACCTTCTTATTGACGATGAAACACAGAAATTGCATCTGAATTAAATAGAAAAGGCACAATGCCGACTTAAGTACAAGAAGGCTGACTCTTCCTACTGTCTAGGTTTTGAACCATTTATGTGACACTAGTTATAGATTCCGATGCTTCACTTCAGGTTTACTGTATCCCTCTGACCTCCTTTTTGACGATGAAACACAGAAATTGCATCGGAATTAAATAGAAAAGGCACAATGCCGACTTAAGTACAAGAAGACTGGCTCTTCCTACTGTCTATGTTTTGAACCATTCCCGTCACACTAGTTATAGATTCCGATGCGTCACTTCAGGTTTACTGTATCCCTTGGACCTTCTTATTGACGATGAAACACAGAAATTGCATCGGAATTAAATACAAAAGGCACAATGCCGACTTAAGTACAAGAAGACTGACTCTTCTTTCTGTCTATGTTTTGAACGATTCCTGTGACGTTAGATATAGTTTCCGATGCTTCACTTCAGGTTTACTGTATCCCTTGGACCTTCTTATTGACGATTAAACACAGAAATTGCATCGGAATTAAATAGAAAAGGCACAACGCCGACTTAAGTACAAGAACACTGACTCTTCCTACTGTCTATGTGTCGAACCATTCCTGTGACACTAGTTATAGATTCCGATGCTTTAATTCTGGTTTGCTGTATCCCTCTGACCTTCTTTTTGACGATGAAACACAGAAATTGCATCGGAATTAAATACAAAAGCACAATGCCGACTTAAGTACAGGAAAACTGACTCTTCTTACTGTCTATACTTTGAACCATTCCTGTGATACTAGTTATAGATTCCGATTCTTCACTTCAGGTTTACTGTATCCCTTGGACCTCCTTATTGTCGTTGAAACACAGAAATATCATCGGAATTAAATAGAAAAGGCACAATGCCGAGTTGAGTACAAGAAGATTGACTCTTCTTACTGACTGTATTGAACCATTCCTGTGACACTAGTTATAGATTCCGATGCATCACTACAGGTTTACTCTATCCCTCTGACCTTCTTATTGACGATGAAACACAGAAATTGGATCGGAAGTAAATACAAAAGCCACAATGCCGACTTAAGTACAAGAAGACTGACTCTTCTTACTGTCTATGTTTTGAATCATTCCTGTGACACTAGTTATAGATTCCGATGCTTCACTTCAGGTATACTGTATCCCTTGGACCTTCTTATTGACGATGAAACACAGAAATTGCATCGGAATTAAGTAGAAAAGGCACAATGCCGAGTTAATTACAAGAAGACTGACCCTTCTTACTGACTATGTTTTGAACCATTCCTGTGACACTAGTTATCGATTCCGATGCTTCACTTCAGGTTTACTGTATCCCTTGGACCTTCTTATTGACGATGAAACACTGAAATTGCATCGGTATTAAATAGAAAAGGCACAATGCCGACTTAAGTACAAGAAGACTGACTCTTCCTACTGTCTATCTTTTGAACCATTCCTGTGACACTAGTTATAGATTCCGATGCTTCACTTCAGGTTTACTGTATCCCTCTGACCTTCTCTTTGACGATGAAACACAGAAATTGCATCGGAATTAAATAGAAATGGCACAATGCCGACTTAAGTACAAGAAGACTGACTCTTCCTACTGTCTATGTTTTGAACCATTCCTGTGACAGTAGTTATAGATTCCGATTCTTCACTTCAGGTTTACTGTATCCCTCTGACCTTCTTTTTGACGATGAAACACAGAAATTGCATCGGAATTAAATACAAAAGGCACAATGCCGACTTAAGTACAAGAAGACTGACTTTTCTTACTGTCTATGTTTTGAACCATTCCTGTGACACTAGTTATCGATTCCGATGCTTCACTACAGGTTTATAGTATCCCTTGGACCTTCTTATTGACGGTGAAACACAGAAATTGCATCGGAATGAAATAGAAAAGGCACAATGCCGAGTTAAGTACAAGAAGAGTGACTCTTCTTACTGACTGTTTTGAACCATTCCTGTGACACTAGTTATAGATTCCGATGCTTCACTTCAGGTTTACTTTATCCCTCTGACCTTCTTATTGACGACAAAACACAGAAATTGCATCGGAATTAAATACAAAAGGCACAATGCCAACTTAAGTACTTGAAGACTGACTCTTCTTACTGACTATGTTTTGAACCATTCCTGTGACACTAGTTATAGATTCCGATGCTTCACTTCAGGTTTATTGTATCCCTTGGATCTTCGTATTGACGATGAAACACAGAAATTGCATCGGAATTAAATACAAAGGGCACAATGCCGACTTAAGTACAAGAAGACTGACTCTTCTTACTGACTATGTTTTGAACCATTCCTTTGACACTAGTTATAGATTCCGATGCTTCACTTCAGGTTTACTCTATCCCTAGGACCTTCTTATTGACGATAAAACACAGGAATTGCATCGGAACTAAATACAAAAGGCACAATGCCGACTTAAGTACAAGAAGACTGTCACTTCCTACTGTCTATGTTTTGAACGATTCCTGTGACATTAGTTATAGATTCCGATGCTTCAACTCATGTTTACTGTATCCTTTGGACTTTCTTATTGGCGACGAAATACAGAAATGCATCGGAATTAAATAGAAAAGGCACAATGCCGACTTAAGTACAAGAAGACTGACTCTTCTTACTGTCTAAGTTTTGAACCATTCCTGTGACACTAGTTATAGATTCCGATGCTTCACTTCAGGTTTACTTTATCCCTCTGACCTTCTTATTGACGATGAAACACAGTAATTGCATCGGAATTAAATACAAAAGGCACAATGCCGACTTAAGTACAAGAAGACTCTTCTTACTGTCTATGTTTTGAACCATTCCTGTGACACTAGTTATGGATTCCGATGCTTCCCTTCGGGTTTACTGTATCCCTTACATCTTCTTATTGACGATGAAACACAGAAATTGCATCGGAATTAAATACAAAATGCACAATGCCGACTTAAGTACAAGAAGACTGACCCTTCTTACAGTCTATGTTTTGAACCATTCCTGTGACCTTAGTTATAGATTCCGATGCTTCACTTCAGGTTTACTCTATCCCTCTGACTTTCTTATTGACGATGTAACACAGAAATTGCATCGGAATTAAATACAAAAGTCACAATGCAGTCTTGAGTTCAAGAAGACAAACTCTTCGTACTGACTATGTTTTGAACCATTCCTGTGACACTAGTTAAAAATTACGATAATTCACTTCAGGTTTACTGTATCCCTTGGACCTTCTTATTGACGATGAAACACAGAAATTGCATCGGAATTAAATAGAAAAGGCACAATGCCGACTTAAGTACAAGAAGACTGACTTCTCCTACTGTCTATGTTTTGAACCATTCCTGTGGCACTAGTTATGGATTCCGATGCTTCCCTTCAGGTTTACTGTATCCCTTACACCTTCTTATTGACGGTGAAACACAGATATTGCATCGGAATTAAATACAAAAGGCACAATGCCAACTTAAGTACAAGAAGACTGACTCTTCTTACTGACTATGTTTTGAACCATTCCTGTGACACTAGTTATAGATTCCGATGCTTCACTTCAGGTTTATTGTAACCCTTGGACCTTCGTATTGACGATGAAACACAGAAATTGCATCGGAATTAAATACAAAAGGCACAATGCCGACTTAAGTACAAGAAGACTGACTCTTCTTACTGCCTATGTTTTGAACCATTCCTTTGACACTAGTTATAGATTCCGATGCTTCACTTCAGGTATACTCTATCCCTAGGACCTTCTTATTGACGATGAAACACAGAAATTGCATCGGAACTAAATACAAAAGGCACAATGCCGACTTAAGTATAAGAAGACTGTCACTTCTTAGTGTCTGTTTTGAACGATTCCTGTGACATTAGTTATAGATTCCGATGCTTCAATTCATGTTTACTGTATCCTTTGGACTTTCTTATTGGCGACGAAAAACAGAAATGCATCGGAATTAAATATAAAAGGCACAATGCCGACTTAAGTACAAGAAGACTGACTTTTCTTACTGTCTATGAATTGAACCATTCCTGTGACACTAGTTATAGATTCCGATGCTTCACTTCAGGTTTACTTTATCCCTCTGACCTTATTATTGACGATGAAACACAGAAATTGCATCGGAATTAAATACAAAAGGCACAATGCCGACTTAAGTACAAGAAGACTCTTCTTACTGTCTATGTTTTGAACCATTCCTGTGACACTAGTTATGGATTCCGATGCTTCCCTTCAGGTTTACTGTATCCCTTACACCTTCTTATTGACAATAAAACACAGAAATTGCATCGGAATTAAATACAAAAGGCACAATGCCGACTTAAGTACAAGAAGACCGACCCTTCTTACTGTCTATGTTTTGAACCATTCCTGTGACCTTAGTTATAGATTCCGATGCTTCACTTCAGGTTTACTCTATCCCTCTGACCGTCTTATTGACGATGTAACAGAGAAATTGCATCGGAATTAAATACAAAAGTCACAATGCCGTCTTGAGTACAAGAAGACAAACTCTTCGTACTGACTATGTTATGAACCATTCCTGTGACACTAGTTATAGATTCCGATGCTTCACTTCAGGTTTACTGTATCCCTTGGACCTTCTTATTGACGATGAAACACAGAGATTGCATCGAAATAAAATAGAAAAGGCAAAATGTCGACTTAAGTACAAGAAGACTGACTCTTCTTACTGTCTATGTTTTGAACCATTCCTGCGACGCTAGTTACAGATTCCGATGCTTCACTTCAGGGTTGCTGTATCCCTCTGACCTTCTTATTGATGATGAAACACAGAAATTGCATCGGAATTAAATAGATAAGGCACATTGCCGACCTAAGTGCAAGAAGACTGACTCTTCTTACTGTCTATGTTTTGAACCATTCCTGTGACACTAGTTAAAAGTTCCGATGCCTCACTTCAGGTCTACTGTATCCCTCTGACCCTCTTTTTGACGATGAAACACAGAAATTGCATCGGAATTAAATACAAAAGGCACAATGCCGACTTAAGTACAAGAAGACTGACTCTTCGTAATGACTATGTTTTGAACCATTCCTGTGACACTAGTTATAGATTCCGATGCTTCACTTCAGGTTTACTGTATCCCTCTGACCTTCTTATTGACGATGACGATGAAACACAGAAATTGCATCGGAAATAAATACAAAAGGCACAATGCTGACTTAGGTACAAGAAGACTGACTCTTCTTTCTGTCTATGTTTTGAACCATTCCTGTCACACTGGTTATAGATTCCGATGATTCATTTCAGGTTTACTGTATCCCTTGGACCTTCTTATTGACGATGAAACACAGAAATTGCATCGGAATTAAATAGATAAGGCACAATGCCGACCTAAGTGCAAGAAGACTGACTCTTCTTACTGTCTATGTTTTAAACCATTCCTGTGACACTAGTTATAGATTCCGATGCCTCACTTTAGGTTTACGGTATCCCTCTGACCCTCTTTTTAACGATGAAACACAGAAATTGCATCGGAATTAAATACAAAAGGCACAATGACGACTTAAGTACAAGAAGACTGGCTCTTCGTAATGACTATTTTTGGAACCATTCCTGTGACACTAGTTATGGATTCCGATGCTTCCCTTCAGGTTTACTCTATCCCTTACACCTTCTTATTGACGATGAAACACAGAAATTGCATCGGAATTAAATACAAAAGGCACAATGCCGACTTAAGTACAAGAAGACTGACCCTTCTTACTGTCTATGTTTTGAACCATTCCTGTGACCTTAGTTATAGATTCCGATGCTTCACTTCAGGTTTACTCTATCCCTCTGACCTTCTTATTGACGATGTAACAGAGAAATTGCATCGGAATTAAATACAAAAGTCACAATGCCGTCTTGAGTACAAGAAGACAAACTCTTCGTACTGACTATGTTTTGAACCATTCCTGTGACACTAGTTATAAATTACGATAATTCAATTCAGGTTTACTGTATCCCTTGGACCTTCTTATTGACGATGAAACACAGAAATTGCATCGGAATTAAATAGAAAAGGCACAATGCCGACTTAAGTACAAGAAGACTGACTTCTCCTACTGTCTATGTTTTGAACCATTCCTGTGGCACTAGTTATGGATTCCGATGCTTCCCTTCAGGTTTACTGTATCCCTTACACCTTCTAATTGACGGTGAACACAGAAATTGCATCGGAATTAAATAGAAAAGGCACAATACCGAGTTAAGTACAAGAAGACTGACTCTTCTTACTGACTGTTTTGAACCATTGCTGTGACACTAGTTATAGATTCCGATGCTTCACTTCAGGTTTACTTTATCCCTCTGACCTTCTTATTGACGATGAAACACAGATATTGCATCGGAATTAAATACAAAAGGCACAATGCCAACATAAGTACAAGAAGACTGACTCTACTTACTGACTATGTTTTGAACCATTCCTGTGACACTAGTTATAGATTCCGATGCTTCACTTCAGGTTTATTGTATCCCTTGGACCTTCGTGTTGACGATGAAACACAGAAATTGCATCGGAATTAAATACAAAAGGCACAATGCCGACTTAAGTACAAGAAGACTGACTCTTCTTACTGCCTATGTTTTGAACCATTCCTTTGACACTAGTTATAGATTCCGATGTTTCACTTCAGGTTTACTCTATCCCTAGGACCTTCTTATTGACGATGAAACACAGAAATTGCATCGGAACTAAATACAAAAGGCACAATGCCGACTTAAGTACAAGAAGTCTGTCACTTCCTACTGTCTGTTTTGAACGATTCCTGTGACATTAGTTATAGATTCCGATGCTTCAATTCATGTTTACTGTATCCTTTGGACTTTCTTATTGGCGACGAAAAACAGAAATGCATCGGAATTAAATATAAAAGGCACAATGCCGACTTAAGTACAAGAAGACTGACTTTTCTTACTGTCTATGAATTGAACCATTCCTGTGACACTAGTTATAGATTCCGATGCTTCACTTCAGGTTTACTTTATCCCTCTGACCTTCTTATTGACGATGATACACAGTAATTGCATCGGAATTAAATACAAAAGGCACAATGCCGACTTAAGTACAAGAAGACTCTTCTTACTGTCTTTGTTTTGAACCATTCGTGTGACACTTGTTATGGATTCCGATGCTTCCCTTCAGGTTTACCGTATCCCTTACACCTTCTTATTGACGATGAAACACAGAAATTGCATCGGAATTAAATACAAAAGGCACAATGCCGACTTAAGTACAAGAAGACTGACCCTTCTTACTGTCTATGTTTTGAACCATTCCTGTGACCTTAGTTATAGATTCCGATGCTTCACTTCAGGTTTACTCTATCCCTCTGACCTTCTTATTGACGATGTAACAGAGAAATTGCATCGAAATTAAATACAAAAGTCACAATGCCGTCTTGAGTACAAGAAGACAAACTCTTCGTACAGAGTATGTTTTGAACCATTCCTGTGACACTAGTTATAAATTACGATAATTCACTTCAGGTTTACTGTATCCCTTGGACCTTCTTATTGACGATGAAACACAGAAATTGCATCGGAATTAAATAGAAAAGGCACAATGCCGACTTAAGTACAAGAGGACTGACTTCTCCTACTGTCTATGTTTTAAACCATTCCTGTGACACTAGTTATAGATTCCGATGCTTCACTTCAGGTTTACTCTATCCCTAGGACCTTCTTATTGACGATAAAACACAGGAATTGCATCGGAACTAAATACAAAAGGTACAATGCCGACTTAAGTACAAGAAGACTGTCACTTCCTACTGTCTATGTTTTGAACGATTCCTGTGACATTAGTTATAGATTCCGATGCTTCAACTCATGTTTACTGTATCCTTTGGACTTTCTTATTGGCGACGAGATACAGAAATGCATCGGAATTAAATAGAAAAGGCACAATGCCGACTTAAGCACAAGAAGACTGACTCTTCTTACTGTCTATGTTTTGAACCATTCCTGTGACACTAGTTATAGATTCCGATGCTTCACTTCAGGTTTACTTTATCCCTCTGACCTTCTTATTGACGATGAAACACAGTAATTGCATCGGAATTAAATACAAAAGGCACAATGACGACTTAAGTACAAGAAGACTCTTCTTACTGTCTATGTTTTGAACCATTCCTGTGACACTAGTTATTGATTCCGATGCTTCCCTTCAGGTTTACTGTATCCCTTACATCTTCTTATTGACGATGAAACACAGAAATTGCATCGGAATTAAATACAAAAGGCACAATGCCGACTTAAGTACAAGAAGACTGACCCTTCTTACTGTCTATGTTTTGAACCATTCCTGTGACCTTAGTTATAGATTCCGATGCTTCACTTCAGGTTTACTGTATCCCTCTCACCTTCTTATTGACGATGAAACACAGAAACTGCATCGGAATTAAATATAAAAGGCACAATGCCGACTTAAGTACAAGAAGATTGACCCTTCCTACTGTCTATGTTTTGAACCATTCCTGTGACTCTAGTTATAGATTCCGATGCTTCACTTCAGGTTTACTGTATCCCTTGGACCTTCTTATTGACGATGAAACACAGAAATTGCATCGGAATTAAATAGAAAAGGCACAATGCCGACTTAAGTACAAGAAGACTGACTTCTCCTACTGTCTATGTTTTGAACCATTCCTGTGGCACTAGTTATGGATTCCGATGCTTCCCTTCAGGTTTACTGTATCCCTTACACCTTCTAATTGACGTTGAACACAGAAATTGCATCGGAATTAAATAGAAAAGGCACAATGCCGAGTTAAGTACAAGAAGACTGACTCTTCTTACTGACTGTTTTGAACCATTCCTGTGACACTAGTTATAGATTCCGATGCTTCACTTCAGGTTTACTTTATCCCTCTGACCTTCTTATTGACGATGAAACACAGATATTGCATCGGAATTAAATACAAAAGGCACAATGCCAACTTAAGTACAAGAAGACTGACTCTTCTTACTGACTATGTTTTGAACCATTCCTGTGACACTAGTTATAGATTCCGATGCTTCACTTCAGGTTTATTGTATCCCTTGGACCTTCGTATTGACGATGAAACACAGAAATTGCATCGGAATTAAATACAAAAGGCACAATGCCGACTTAAGTACAAGAAGACTGACTCTTCTTACTGCCCATGTTTTGAACCATTCCTTTGACACTAGTTATAGATTCCGATGCTTCACTTCAGGTTTACTCTATCCCTAGGACCTTCTTATTGACGATGAAACACAGAAATTGCATCGGAACTAAATACAAAACGCACAATGCCGACTTAAGTACAAGAAGACTGTCACTTCCTACTGTCTGTTTTGAACGATTCCTGTGACATTAGTTATAGATTCCGATGCTTCAATTCATGTTTACTGTATCCTTTGGACTTTCTTATTGGCGACGAAAAACAGAAATGCATCGGAATTAAATATAAAAGGCACAATGCCGACTTAAGTACAAGAAGACTGACTTTTCTTACTGTCTATGAATTGAACCATTCCTGTGACACTAGTTATAGATTCCGATGCTTCACTTCAGGTTTACTTTATCCCTCTGACCTTCTTATTGACGATGATACACAGTAATTGCATCGGAATTAAATACAAAAGGCACAATGCCGACTTAAGTACAAGAAGACTCTTCTTACTGTCTATGTTTTGAACCATTCCTGTGACACTTGTTATGGATTCCGATGCTTCCCTTCAGGTTTACTGTATCCCTTACACCTTCTTATTGACGATGAAACACAGAAATTGCATCGGAATTAAATACAAAAGGCACAATGCCGACTTAAGTACAAGAAGACTGACCCTTCTTACTGTCTATGTTTTGAACCATTCCTGTGACCTTAGTTATAGATTCCGATGCTTCACTTCAGGTTTACTCTATCCCTCTGACCTTCTTATTGACGATGTAACAGAGAAATTGCATCGGAATTAAATACAAAAGTCACAATGCCGTCTTGAGTACAAGAAGACAAACTCTTCGTACTGACTATGTTTTGAACCATTCCTGTGACACTAGTTATAGATTCCGATGCTTCACTTCAGGTTTACTGTATCCCTTGGACCTTCTTATTGACGATGAAACACAGAAATTGCATCGGAATTAAATAGAAAAGGCACAATGCCGACCTAAGTACAAGAAGACTGACTTCTCCTACTGTCTACGTTTTAAACCATTCCTTTGACACTAGTTATAGATTCCGATGCTTCACTTCAGGTTTACTGTATCCCTTGGACCTTCTTATTGACGATGAAACACAGAGATTGCATCGAAATTAAATAGAAAAGGCACAATGCCGACTTAAGTGCAAGAAGACTGACTCTTCTTACTGCCTATGTTTTGAACCATTCCTGTGACGCTAGTTACAGATTCCGATGCTTCACTTCAGGGTTGCTGTATCCCTCTGACCTTCTTATTGACGATGAAACACAGAAATTGCATTGGAATTAAAAAGATAAGGCACAATGCCGACCTAAGTGCAAGAAGACTGACTCTTCTTACTGTCTATGTTTTGAACCATTCCTGTGACACTAGTTATAGATTCCGATGCCTCACTTCTGGTTTACTGTATCCCTCGGATTCTCTTTTTGACGATGAAACACAGAAATTGCATCGGAATTAAATACAAAATGCACAATGCCGACTTAAGTACAAGAAGACTGACTCTTCTTACTGACTATGTTTTGAACCATTCCTGTGACACTAGTTATAGATTCCGATGCTTCACTTCGGGTTTATTGTATCCCTTGGATCTTCGTATTGACGATGAAACACAGAAATTGCATCGGAATTAAATACAAAGGGCACAATGCCGACTTAAGTACAAGAAGACTGACTCTTCTTACTGACTATGTTTTGAACCATTCCTCTGACACTAGTTATAGATTCCGATGCTTCACTTCAGGTTTACTCTATCCCTAGGACCTTCTTATTGACGATAAAACACAGGAATTGCATCGGAACTAAATACAAAAGGCACAATGCCGACTTAAGTACAAGAAGACTGTCACTTCCTACTGTCTATGTTTTGAACGATTCCTGTGACATTAGTTATAGATTCCGATGCTTCAACTCATGTTTACTGTATCCTTTGGACTTTCTTATTGGCGACGAGATACAGAAATGCATCGGAATTAAATAGAAAAGGCACAATGCCGACTTAAGTACAAGAAGACTGACTCTTCTTACTGTCTATGTTTTGAACCATTCCTGTGACACTAGTTATAGATTCCGATGCTTCACTTCAGGTTTACTTTATCCCTCTGACCTTCTTATTGACGATGAAACACAGTAATTGCATCGGAATTAAATACAAAAGGCACAATGCCGACTTAAGTACAAGAAGACTCTTCTTACTGTCTATGTTTTGAACCATTCCTGTGACACTAGTTATTGATTCCGATGCTTCCCTTCAGGTTTACTGTATCCCTTACATCTTCTTATTGACGATGAAACACAGAAATTGCATCGGAATTAAATACAAAAGGCACAATGCCGACTTAAGTACAAGAAGACTGACCCTTCTTACTGTCTATGTTTTGAACCATTCCTGTGACCTTAGTTATAGATTCCGATGCTTCACTTCAGGTTTACTCTATCCCTCTGACTTTCTTATTGACGATGTAACACAGAAATTGCATCGGAATTAAATACAAAAGTCAAAATGCAGTCTTGAGTTCAAGAAGACAAACCCTTCGTACTGACTATGTTTTGAACCATTCCTGTGACTTTAGTTAAAAATTACGATAATTCAATTCAGGTTTACTGTATCCCTTGGACCTTCTTATTGACGATGAAACACAGAAATTGCATCGGAATTAAATAGAAAAGGCACAATGCCGACTTAAGTACAAGAAGACTGACTTCTCCTACTGTCTATGTTTTGAACCATTCCTGTGGCACTAGTTATGGATTCCGATGCTTCCCTTCAGGTTTACTGTATCCCTTACACCTTCTAATTGACGGTGAACACAGAAATTGCATCGGAATTAAATAGAAAAGGCACAATGCCGAGTTAAGTACAAGAAGACTGACTCTTCTTACTGACTGTTTTGAACCATTCCTGTGACACTAGTTATAGATTCCGATGCTTCACTTCAGGTTTACTTTATCCCTCTGACCTTCTTATTGACGATGAAACACAGATATTGCATCGGAATTAAATACAAAAGGCACAATGCCAACTTAAGTACAAGAAGACTGACTCTTCTTACTGACTATGTTTTGAACCATTCCTGTGACACTAGTTATAGATTCCGATGCTTCACTTCAGGTTTATTGTATCCCTTGGACCTTCGTATTGACGATGAAACACAGAAATTGCATCGGAATTAAATACAAAAGGCACAATGCCGACTTAAGTACAAGAAGACTGACACTTCTTACTGCCTATGTTTTGAACCATTCCTTTGACACTAGTTATAGATTCCGATGCTTCACTTCAGGTTTACTCTATCCCTAGGACCTTCTTATTGACGATGAAACACAGAAATTGCATCGGAACTAAATACAAAAGAAACAATGCCGACTTAAGTACAAGAAGACTGTCACTTCCTACTGTCTGTTTTGAACGATTCCTGTGACATTAGTTATAGATTCCGATGCTTCAATTCATGTTTACTGTATCCTTTGGACTTTCTTATTGGCGACGAAAAACAGAAATGCATCGGAATTAAATATAAAAGGCACAATGCCGACTTAAGTACAAGAAGACTGACTTTTCTTACTGTCTATGAATTGAACCATTCCTGTGACACTAGTTATAGATTCCGATGCTTCACTTCAGGTTTACTTTATCCCTCTGACCTTCTTATTGACGATGATACACAGTAATTGCATCGGAATTAAATACAAAAGGCACAATGCCGACTTAAGTACAAGAAGACTCTTCTTACTGTCTATGTTTTGAACCATTCCTGTGACACTTGTTATGGATTCCGATGCTTCCCTTCAGGTTTACTGTATCCCTTGCACCTTCTTATTGACGATGAAACACAGAAATTGCATCGGAATTAAATACAAAAGGCAATATGCCGACTTAAGTACAAGAAGACTGACCCTTCTTACTGTCTATGATTTGCACCATTCCTGTGACCTTAGTTATAGATTCCGATGCTTCACTTCAGGTTTACTCTATCCCTCTGACCTTCTTATTGACGATGTAACAGAGAAATTGCATCGGAATTAAATACAAAAGTCACAATGCCGTCTTGAGTACAAGAAGACAAACTCTTCGTACTGACTATGTTTTGAACCATTCCTGTGACACTAGTTATAGATTCCGATGCTTCACTTCAGGTTTACTGTATCCCTCTGACCTTCTTATTGAAGATGAAACACAGAGATTGCATCGAAATTAAATAGAAAAGGCAAAATGTCGACTTAAGTACAAGAAGACTGACTCTTCTTACTGTCTATGTTTTGAACCATTCCTGCGACGCTAGTTACAGATTCCGATGCTTCACTTCAGGGTTGCTGTATCCCTCTGACCTTCTTATTGATGATGAAACACAGAAATTGCATCGGAATTAAATAGATAAGGCACAATGCCGACCTAAGTGCAAGAAGACTGACTCTTCTTACTGTCTATGTTTTGAACCATTCCTGTGACACTAGTTAAAAGTTCCGATGCCTCACTTCAGGTCTACTGTATACCTCTGACCCTCTTTTTGACGATGAAACACAGAAATTGCATCGGAATTAAATACAAAAGGCATAATGCCGACTTAAGTACAAGAAGACTGACTCTTCGTAATGACTATGTTTTGAACCATTCCTGTGACACTAGTTATAGATTCCGATGCTTAACTTCAGGTTTACTGTATCCCTCTGACCTTCTTATTGACGATGACGATGAAACACAGAAATTGCATCGGAAATAAATACAAAAGGCACAATGCTGACTTAGGTACAAGAAGACTGACTCTTCTTTCTGTCTATGTTTTGAACCATTCCTGTCACACTGGTTATAGATTCCGATGCTTCATTTCAGGTTTACTGTATTCCTTGGACCTTCTTATTGACGATGAAACACAGAAATTGAAACGGAATTAAATAGAAAAGGCACAATGCCGACTTAAGTACAAGAAGACTGACCTTTCTTACTGCCTATGTTTTGAACCATTCCTGTGACGCTAGTTACAGATTCCGATGCTTCACTTCAGGGTTGCTGTATCCCTCTGATCTTCTTATTGACGATGAAACACAGAAATTGCATCGGAATTAAATAGATAAGGCACAATGCCGACCTAAGTGCAAGAAGACTGACTCTTCTTACTGTCTATGTTTTGAACCATTCCTGTGACACTAGTTATAGATTCCGATGCCTCACTTTAGGTTTACTGCATCCCTCTGACCCTCTTTTTGACGATGAAACACAGAAATTGCATCGGAATTAAATACAAAAGGCACAATGACGACTTAAGTACAAGAAGACTGGCTCTTCGTAATGACTACTTTTGAAACCATTCCTGTGACACTAGTTATGGATTCCGATGCTTTCCTTCAGGTTTACTCTATCCCTTACACCTTCTTATTGACGATGAAACACAGAAAGTGCACCGGAATTAAATACAAAAGGCACAATGCCGACTTAAGTACAAGAAGACTGACCCATCTTACTGTCTATTTTTTGAACCATTCCTGTGACCTTAGTTATCGATTCCGATGCTTCACTTCAGGTTTACTCTATCCCTCTGACCTTCTTATTGACGATGTAACACAGAAATTGCATCGGAATTAAATACAAAAGTCACAATGCCGTCTTGAGTACAAGAAGACAAACTCTTCGTACTGACTATGTTTTGAACCATTCCTGTGACACTAGTTATAAATTACGATAATTCACTTCAGGTTTGCTGTATCCCTTGGACCTTCTTATTGACGATGAAACACAGAAATTGCATCGGAATTAAATAGAAAAGGCACAATGCCGACTTAAGTACAAGAAGACTGACTTTTCCTACTGTCTATGTTTTAAACCATTCCTGTGAAACTAGTTATAGATTCCGATGCTTCACTTCAGGTTTACTGTATCCCTTGGACCTTCTTATTGACGATGAAACACAGAGATTGCATCGAAATTAAATAGAAAAGGCACAATGCCGACTTAAGTGCAAGAAGACTGACTCTTCTTTCTGCCTATGTTTTGAACCATTCCTGTGACGCTAGTTACAGATTCCGATGCTTCACTTCAGGGTTGCTGTATCCCTCTGACCTTCTTATTGACGATGAAACACAGAAATTGCATTGGAATTAAATAGATAAGGCACAATGCCGACCTAAGTGCAAGAAGACTGACTCTTCTTACTGTCTATGTTTTGAACCATTCCTGTGACACTAGTTATAGATTCCGATGCCTCACTTCAGGTTTACTGTATCCCTCGGATCCTCTTTTTGACGATGAAACACAGAAATTGCATCGGAATTAAATACAAAAGGCACAATGCCGGCTTAAGTACAAGAAGACTGACTCTTCGTAATGACTATGTTTTGAACCATTCCTTTGACACTAGTTATAGATTCCGATGCTTCACTTCAGGTTTACTGTATCCCTCTGACCTTCTTATTGACGCTGAAACACAGAAATTGCATCGGATATAAATACAAAAGGCACAATGCTGACTTAGGTACAAGAATACTGACTCTTCTTTCTGTCTATGTTTTGAACCATTCCTGTCACACTAGTTATAAATTCCGATGCTTCATTTCAGGTTTACTGTATCCCTTGGACCTTCTTATTGACGATGAAACACAGAAATTGCAACGGAATTAAATAGAAAAGACACAATGCCGACTTAAGTACAAGAAGACTGACCTTCTTACTGTCTATGTTTTGAACCATTCCTGTGACGCTAGTTACAGTTTCCGATGCTTCACTTCAGGGTTGCTGTATCCCTCTGACCTTCTTATTGGCGATGAAACACAGAAATTGCATCGGAATTAAATAGAAAACGCACATTGCCGACTAGAGTACTAGAAGGCTGACTCTTCTTACTGTCTATGTTTTGAACCATTCCTGTGACACTAGTTATAAATTCCGAATCTTCACTTCAGGTTTACTGTATCCCTCTGACCTTCCTATTGACGATGAAACACAGAAATTGCATCGGAAATAAATACAAAAGGCACAATGCTGACTTAGGTACAAGAAGACTGACTCTTCTTTCTGTCTATGTTTTGAACCATTCCTGTCACACTAGTTATAGATTCCGATGCTTCATTTCAGGTTTACTGTATCCCTTGGACCTTCTTATTGACGATGAAGCACAGAAATTGCAACGGAATTAAATACAAAATGCACAATGTCGACTTAAGTACAAGAAGACTGACTCTTCTTACTGACTGTTTTGAACCATTCCTGTGACACTAGTTATAGATTCCGATGCTTCACTTCAGGTTTACTGTATCCCTCTGACCTTCTTTTGACGATGAAATACAGAAATTACATCGGAATTAAATACAAAAGGCACAATGCCGACTTAAATACAAGAAGACTGACTATTCTTACTGTCTATGTTTTGGCCCATTCCTGTGACACTAGTTATAGTTTCCGATGCTTCACTTCAGGTTTACTGTATCCCTTGCACCTTCTTATTGACGGTGAAACACAGATATTGCATCGGAATTAAATACATAAGGCACAATGCCGACTTAAGTACTAGAAGATTGACTCTTCGTACTGTCTATGTTTTGAACCATTCCTGTGACACTACTTATAGATTACGATGATTCACTTCAGGTTTAATGGTTCCCTTGGACCTTCTTATTGACGGTGAAACACTGATATTGCATCGGAATTAAATAGAAAAGGCACAATGCCGACTTAAGTACAAGAAGGCTGACTCTTCTTACTGACTATGTTTTGAACCATTCCTGTGACACTAGTTATAGATTCCGATGCATCACTTTAGGTTTACTATATCCCTCTGTCCTTCTTATTGACGATGAAACACAGAAATTGCATCGGAATTAAATAGAAAAGGCACAATGCCGACTAAAGTACAAGAAGACTGACTCTTCTTACTGTCTATGTTTAGAACCATTACTGTGACACTGGTTATAGATTCCGATACTTCACTTCAGGTTCACTGTATCCCTTGGACCTTCTTATTGACGATGAAACACAGTAATTGCATCGGAATTAAATACAAAAGGCACAATGCCGACTTAAGTAAAAGAAGACTGACTCATCCTTCTGTCTATGTTTTGAACGATTCCTGTGACATTAGTTATAGTTTCCGATGCTTCACTTCAGGTTTACTGTATCCTTTGGACCTTATTGGCGACGAAATACAGAAATTGCATCGGAATTAAATAGAAAAGGCACAACGACGACTTAAGTAAAAGAAGACTCACTCTTCCTACTGTCTATGTTTTGAACCATTCCTGTGACACTAGTTATAGATTCCGATGTTTCACTTCACGTTCACTGTATCCCTTGGACCTTCTTATTGACGATGAAACACAGAAATTGCATCGGAATTAAATACAAAAGGCACAATGCCGACTTAAGTACAAGAAGAATGACGCTTTTTACTGACTGTTTCGAACCATTCCTGTGACACTAATTATAGATTCCGATGCTTCACTTCAGGTTTACTGTATCCCTCTGACCTTCTTTTTGACGATGAAACACAGACATTGGATCGGATTAAAATACAAAAGCCACAATGCCGACATAAGTACAAGCAGGCTGACTCTTCCTACTGTCCATGTTTTGAACCATTCCTGTGACACTAGTTATAGATTCCGATGCTTCACCTCAGGTTTACTGTATCCCTTGGACCTTCTCATTGACGATGAAACACAGAAATTGCATCGGAATTAAATAGAAAAGGCACAATGCCGACTTAAGTACAAGAAGGCTGTCTCTTCCTACTGTCTAGGTTTTGAAACATTCCTGTGACACTAGTTATATATTCCGATGCTTCACTTCAGGTTTACGTATCCCTCTGACCTTCTTTTTGGCGATGAAACACAGAAATTTCATCGGAATTAAATACAAAAGGCACAATGCCGACTTATGTACAAGAAGACTGACTCTTCCTTCTGTCTATGTTTTGAACGAATCCAGTGACATTAGTTATAGATTCCCATGCTTCACTTCAGGTTTACTGTATCCTTTGGACCTTCTTATTGGCGACGAAATACAGAAATTGCATCGGAATTAAATTGAAAAGGCACAATGCCGACTTAAGTAAAAGAAGATTGACTCTTCCTACTGTCTATGTTTTGAACCATTCCTGTGACACTAGTTATAGATTCCAATGCTTCACCTCAGGTTCACTGTATCCCTCTGCCCTCTTACTGACGATGAAACACAGAAATTGCATCGGAGATAAATACAATAGGCACAATGACGACTTAGGTACAAGAAGACTGACTCTTCTTACTGTCTATGTTTTGAACCATACCTGTGACACTAGTTATAGATTCCGATGCTTCAGTTCAGGTTTACTGTATCCCTCTGACCTTCTTATTGACGATGAAACACAGAAATTGCATCGGAATTAAATACAAAAGGCAAAAAGCCAACATAAGTACAAGAAGACTGACTCTTCTTACTGACTGTTTTGAACCATTCCTGTGACACTAGTTATAGATTCCGATGCATCACTTCAGGTTTATTGTATCCCTTGGACCTTCGTGTTGACGACGAGACACAGATATTTCACCGGAATTATATACAAAAGACACAATGCCGACTTAAGTAAAAGAAGATTGACTCTTCCTACTGTCTATGTTTTGAACCATTCCTGTGACACTAGTTATAGATTCCGATGCCTCACTTCAGGTTTACTGTATCCCTCGGATTCTCTTTTTGACGATGAAACACAGAAATTGCATCGGAATTAAATACAAAAGGCACAATGCCGACTTAAGTACAAGAAGACTGACTCTTCTTACTGACTATGTTTTGAACCATTCCTGTGACACTAGTTATAGATTCCGATGCTTCACTTCAGGTTTATTGTATCCCTTGGATCTTCGTATTGACGATGATACACAGAAATTGCATCGGAATTAAATACAAAGGGGCACAATGCCGACTTAAGTACAAGAAGACTGACTCTTCTTACTGACTATGTTTTGAACCATTCCTCTGACACTAGTTATAGATTCCGATGCTTCACTTCAGCTTTACTCTATCCCTAGGACCTTCTTATTGACAATAAAACACAGGAATTGCATCGGAACTAAATACAAAAGGCACAATGCCGACTTAAGTACAAGAAGACTGACCCTTCTTACTGTCTATGTTTTGAACCATTCCTGTGACCTTAGTTATAGATTCCGATGCTTCACTTCAGGTTTACTCTATCCCTCTGACTTTCTTATTGACGATGTAACACAGAAATTGCATCGGAATTAAATACAAAAGTCACAATGCAGTCTTGAGTTCAAGAAGACAAACTCTTCGTACTGACTATGTTTTGAACCATTCCTGTGACACTAGTTAAATATTACGATAATTCACTTCAGGTTTACTGTATCCCTTGGACCTTCTTATTGACGATGAAACACAGAAATTGCATCGGAATTAAATAGAAAAGGCACAATGCCGACTTAAGTACAAGAAGACTGACTTCTCCTACTGTCTATGTTTTGAACCATTCCTGTGGCACTAGTTATGGATTCCGATGCTTCCCTTCAGGTTTACTGTATCCCTTACACCTTCTTATTGACGGTGAACACAGAAATTGCATCGGAATTAAATATAAAAGGCACAATGCCGAGTTAAGTACAAGAAGACTGACTCTTCTTACTGACTGTTTTGAACCATTCCTGTGACACTAGTTATAGATTCCGATGCTTCACTTCAGGTTTACTTTATCCCTCTGACCTTCTTATTGACGATGAAACACAGATATTGCATCGGAATTAAATACAAAAGGCACAATGCCAACTTAAGTACAAGAAGACTGACTCTTCTTACTGACTATGTTTTGAACCATTCCTGTGACACTAGTTATAGATTCCGATGCTTCACTTCAGGTTTATTGTATCCCTTGGACCTTCGTATTGACGATGAAACACAGAAATTGCATCGGAATTAAATACAAAAGGCACAATGCCGACTTAAGTACAAGAAGACTGACTCTTCTTACTGCCTATGTTTTGAACCATTCCTTTGACACTAGTTATAGATTCCGATGCTTCACTTCAGGTTTACTCTATCCCTAGGACCTTCTTATTGACGATGAAACACAGAAATTGCATCGGAACTAAATACAAAAGGCACAATGCCGACTTAAGTACAAGAAGACTGTCACTTCCTACTGTCTGTTTTGAACGATTCCTGTGACATTAGTTATAGATTCCGATGCTTCAATTCATGTTTACTGTATCCTTTGGACTTTCTTATTGGCGACGAAAAACAGAAATGCATCGGAATTAAATATAAAAGGCACAATGCCGACTTAAGTACAAGAAGACTGACTTTTCTTACTGTCTATGAATTGAACCATTCCTGTGACACTAGTTATAGATTCCGATGCTTCACTTCAGGTTTACTTTATTCCTCTGACCTTCTTATTGACGATGATACACAGTAATTGCATCGGAATTAAATACAAAAGGCACAATGCCGACTTAAGTACAAGAAGACTCTTCTTACTGTCTATGTTTTGAACCATTCCTGTGACACTAGTTATGGATTCCGATGCTTCCCTTCAGGTTTACTGTATCCCTTACACCTTCTTATTGACGATGAAACACAGAAATTGCATCGGAATTAAATACAAAAGGCACAATGCCGACTTAAGTACAAGAAGACTGACCCTTCTTACTGTCTATGTTTTGAACCATTCCTGTGACCTTAGTTATAGATTCCGATGCTTCACTTCAGGTTTACTCTATCCCTCTGACCTTCTTATTGACGATGTAACAGAGAGATTGCATCGGAATTAAATACAAAAGTCACAATGCCGTCTTGAGTACAAGAAGACAAACTCTTCGTACTGACTATGTTTTGAACCATTCCTGTGACACTAGTTATAGATTCCGATGCTTCACTTCAGGTTTACTGTATCCCTTGGACCTTCTTATTGACGATGAAACACAGAGATTGCATCGAAATTAAATAGAAAAGGCAAAATGTCGACTTAAGTACAAGAAGACTGACTCTTCTTATTGTCTATGTTTTGAACCATTCCTGCGACGCTAGTTACAGATTCCGATGCTTCACTTCAGGGTTGCTGTATCCCTCTGACCTTCTTATTGATGATGAAACACAGAAATTGCATCGGAATTAAATAGATAAGGCACAATGCCGACCTAAGTGCAAGAAGACTGACTCTTCTTACTGTCTATGTTTTGAACCATTCCTGTGACACTAGTTAAAAGTTCCGATGCCTCACTTCAGGTCTACTGTATCCCTCTGACCCTCTTTTTGACGATGAAACACAGAAATTGCATCGGAATTAAATACAAAAGGCATAATGCCGACTTAAGTACAAGAAGACTGACTCTTCGTAATGACTATGTTTTGAACCATTCCTGTGACACTAGTTATAGATTCTGATGCTTCACTTCAGGTTTACTGTATCCCTCTGACCTGCTTATTGACGATGACGATGAAACACAGAAATTGCATCGGAAATAAATACAAAAGGCACAATGCTGACTTAGGTACAAGAAGACTGACTCTTCTTTCTGTCTATGTTTTGAACCATTCCTGTCACACTGGTTATAGATTCCGATGCTTCATTTCAGGTTTACTGTATCCCTTGGACCTTCTTATTGACGATGAAACACAGAAATTGCAACGGAATTAAATAGAAAAGGCACAATGCCGACTTAAGTACAAGAAGACTGACCTTTCTTACTGTCTATGTTTTGAACCATTCCTGTGACGCTAGTTACAGATTCCGATGCTTCACGTCAGGGTTGCTGTATCCCTCTGACCTTCTTATTGACGATGAAACACAGAAACTGCATCGGAATTAAATAGATAAGGCACAATGCCGACCTAAGTGCAAGAAGACTGACTCTTCTTACTGTCTATGTTTTGAACCATTCCTGTGACACTAGTTATAGATTCCGATGCCTCACTTTAGGTTTACTGTATCCCTCTGACCCTCTTTTTGACGATGAAACACAGAAATTGCATCGGAATTAAACACAAAAGGCACAATGACGACTTAAGTACAAGAAGACTTGCTCTTCGTAATGACTACTTTTGGAACCATTCCTGTGACACTAGTTATGGATTCCGATGCTTTCCTTCAGGTTTACTCTATCCCTTACACCTTCTTATTGACGATGAAACACAGAAATTGCATCGGAATTAAATACAAAAGGCACAATGCCGACTTAAGTACAAGAAGACTGACCCATCTTACTGTCTATTTTTTGAACCATTCCTGTGACCTTAGTTATCGATTCCGATGCTTCACTTCAGGTTTACTGTATCCCTTGGACCTTCTTATTGACGATGAAACACAGAAATTGCATCGGAATTAAATAGAAAAGGCTCAATGCCGACTTAAGTACAAGAAGACTGACTTTTCCTACTGTCTATGTTTTAAACCATTCCTGTGACACTAGTTATAGATTCCGATGCTTCACTTCAGGTTTACTGTATCCCTTGGACCTTCTTATTGACGATGAAACACAGAGATTGCATCGAAATTAAATAGAAAAGGCACAATGCCGACTTAAGTGCAAGAAGACTGACTCTTCTTTCTGCCTATGTTTTGAACCATTCCTGTGACGCTAGTTACAGATTCCGATGCTTCACTTCAGGGTTGCTGTATCCCTCTGACCTTCTTATTGACGATGAAACACAGAAATTGCATTGGAATTAAAAAGATAAGGCACAATGCCGACCTAAGTGCAAGAAGACTGACTCTTCTTACTGTCTATGTTTTGAACCATTCCTGTGACACTAGTTATAGATTCCGATGCCTCACTTCAGGTTTACTGTATCCCTCGGATCCTCTTTTTCACGATGAAACACAGAAATTGCATCGGAATTAAATACAAAAGGCACAATGCCGACTTAAGTACAAGAAGACTGACTCTTCGTAATGACTATGTTTTGAACCATTCCTGTGACACTAGTTATAGATTCCGATGCTTCACTTCAGGTTTACTGTATCCCTCTGACCTTCTTATTGACGATGAAACACAGAAATTGCATCGGAAATAAATACAAAAGGCACAATGCTGACTTAGGTACAAGAATACTGACTCTTCTTTCTGTCTATGTTTTGAACCATTCCTGTCACACTAGTTATAGATTCCGATGCTTCATTTCAGGTTTACTGTATACCTTGGACCTTCTTATTGACGATGAAACACAGAAATTGCAACGGAATTAAATAGAATAGGCACAATGCCGACTTAAGTACAAGAAGACTGACCTTCTTACTGTCTATGTTTTGAACCATTCCTGTGACGCTAGTTACAGTTTCCGATGCTTCACTTCAGGGTTGCTGTATCCCTCTGACCTTCTTATTGGCGATGAAACACAGAAATTGCATCGGAATTAAATAGAAAACGCACAATGCCGACTAGAGTACAAGAAGGCTGACTCTTCTTACTGTCTATGTTTTGAACCATTCCTGTGACACTAGTTATAAATTCCGAATCTTCACTTCAGGTTTACTGTATCCCTCTGACCTTCCTATTGACGATGAAACACAGAAATTGCATCGGAAATAAATACAAAAGGCACAATGCTGACTTAGGTACAAGAAGACTGACTCTTCTTTCTGTCTATGTTTTGAACCATTCCTGTCACACTAGTTATAGATTCCGATGCTTCATTTCAGGTTTACTGTATCCCTTGGACCTTCTTATTGACGATGAAGCAAAGAAATTGCAACGGAATTAAATACAAAATGCACAATGCCGACTTAAGTACAAGAAGACTGACTCTTCTTACTGACTGTTTTGAACCATTCCTGTGACACTAGTTATAGATTCCGATGCTTCACTTCAGGTTTACTGTATCCCTCTGACCTTCTTTTGACGATGAAATACAGAAATTACATCGGAATTAAATACAAAAGGCACAATGCCGACTTAAATACAAGAAGACTGACTATTCTTACTGTCTATGTTTTGGCCCATTCCTGTGACACTAGTTATAGTTTCCGATGCTTCACTTCAGGTTTACTGTATCCCGTGCACCTTCTTATTGACGGTGAAACACAGATATTGCATCGGAATTAAATACAAAAGGCACAATGCCGACTTAAGTACTAGAAGATTGACTCTTCGTACTGTCTATGTTTTGAACCATTCCTGTGACACTAGTTATAGATTACGATGATTCACTTCAGGTTTAATGGTTCCCTTGGACCTTCTTATTGACGGTGAAACACTGATATTGCATCGGAATTAAATAGAAAAGGCACAATGCCGACTTAAGTACAAGAAGGCTGACTCTTCTTACTGACTATGTTTTGAACCATTCCTGTGACACTAGTTATAGATTCCGATGCATCACTTTAGGTTTACTGTATCCCTCTGACCTTCTTATTGACGATGAAACACAGAAATTGCATCGGAATTAAATAGAAAAGGCACAATGCCGACTAAAGTACAAGAAGACTGACTCTTCTTACTGTCTATGTTTTGAACCATTACTGTGACACTGGTTATAGATTCCGATACTTCACTTCAGGTTCACTGTATATCTTGGACCTTCTTATTGACGATGAAACACAGTAATTGCATCGGAATTAAATACAAAAGGCACAATGCCGACTTAAGTAAAAGAAGACTGACTCTTCCTTCTGTCTATGTTTTGAACGATTCCTGTGACATTAGTTATAGTTTCCGATGCTTCACTTCAGGTTTACTGTATCCTTTGGACCTTATTGGCGACGAAATACAGAAATTGCATCGGAATTAAATAGAAAAGGCACAATGCCGACTTAAGTACAAGAAGGCTGACTCTTCCTACTGTCTAGGTTTTGAACCATTCCTGTGACACTGGTTATAGATTCCGATGCTTCACTTCAGGTTTACGTATCCCTCTGACCTTCTTTTTGGCGATGAAACACAGAAATTTCATCGGAGTTAAATACAAAAGGCACAATGCCGACTTATGTACAAGAAGACTGACTCTTCCTTCTGTCTATGTTTTGAACGAATCCAGTGACATTAGTTATAGATTCCCATGCTTCACTTCAGGTTTACTGTATCCTTTGGACCTTCTTATTAGCGACGAAATACAGAAATTGCATCGGAATTAAATTGAAAAGGCACAATGCCGACTTAAGTAAAAGAAGATTGACTCTTCCTACTGTCTATGTTTTGAACCATTCCTGTGACACTAGTTATAGATTCCAATGCTTCACCTCAGGTTCACTGTATCCCTCTGCCCTCTTACTGACGATGAAACACAGAAATTGCATCGGAGATAAATACAATAGGCACAATGACGACTTAGGTACAAGAAGACTGACTCTTCTTACTGTCTATGTTTTGAACCATACCTGTGACACTAGTTATAGATTCCGATGCTTCACTTCAGGTTTACTGTATCCCTCTGACCTTCTTATTGACGATGAAACACAGAAATTGCATCGGAATTAAATACAAAAGGCAAAAAGCCAACATAAGTACAAGAAGACTGACTCTTCTTACTGACTGTTTTGAACCATTCCTGTGACACTAGTTATAGATTCCGATGCATCACTTCAGGTTTATTGTATCCCTTGGACCTTCGTGTTGACGACGAGACACAGATATTTCATCGGAATTATATACAAAAGACACAATGCCGACTTAAGTAAAAGAAGATTGACTCTTCCTACTGTCTATGTTTTGAACCATTCCTGTGACACTAGTTATAGATATTGATCCTTCACTTCAGGTTTACTGTATCCCTTGGACCTTCTTATTGACGATAAAACACAGAAATTGCATCGGAATTAAATACAAAAGGCACAATGCAGACTTCAGTACAAGAAGAATGACTCTTGTTACTGTCTATGTTTTGAACCATTCCTGTGACACTAGTTATAGTTTCCGATGCTTCACTTCAGGTTTACTGTATTCCTTGCACCTTCTTATTGACGATGAAACACAGATATTGCATCGGAATTAAATGCAAAAGGCACAATGCCGACTTGAGTACAAGAAGACTGACTCTTCGTTCTGACTATGTTTTGAACCATTCCTCTGACACTAGTTATAGATTACAATGATTCACTTCAGGTTTAATGGTTCCCTTGGACCTTCGTATTGACGGTGAAACACTGATATTGCATCGGAATTAAATAGAAGAGGCACACTGCCGACTTAAGTAAAGAAGACTGACTCTTCTTACTGACTATGTTTTGAACCATTCCTGTGACACTAGTTATAGATTCCGATGCTTCACTTCAGGTTTACTGTATCCCTCTGACCTTCTTATTGACGATGAAACACAGATATTGCATCGGAATATTATAGAAAAGGCACAATGCCGAGTTATGTACTAGAAGACTGACTCTTCTTACTGACTATGTTTTGAACCATTCCTGTGACACTAGTTATAGATTCCGATGCATCACTTCAGGTTTATTGTATCCCTTGGACCTTCGTGTTGACGACGAGACACAGATATTCCATCGGAATTATATACAAAAGACACAATGCCGACTTAAGTAAAAGAAGATTGACTCTTCCTACTGTCTATGTTCTGAACCATTCCTGTGACACTAGTTATAGATATTGATGCTTCACTTCAGGTTTACTGTATCCCTTGGACCTTCTTATTGACGATAAAACACAGAAATTGCATCGGAATTAAATACAAAAGGCACAATGCAGACTTCAGTACAAGAAGAATGACTCTTGTTACTGTCTATGTTTTGAACCATTCCTGTGACATTAGTTATAGATTCCGATACTTCACTTCAGGTTTACTGTATCCCTTGGACCTTCTTAGTGACGATGAAACACAGAAATTGCATCGGAATTAAATACAAAAGGCACAATGCCGACTTCAGTACAAGAAGACTGACTCTTCCTTCTGTCTATGTTTTGAACGATTCCTGTGACATTAGATATAGTTTCCGATGCTTCACTTCAGGTTTACTGTATCCTTTGGACCTGATTGGCGACGAAATACAGAAATTGCATCGGAATTAAATAGAAAAGGCACAATGCCGACTTAAGTAAACGAAGACTCACTCTTCCTACTGTCTATGTTTTAAACCATTCCTGTGACACTAGTTATAGATTCCGATGCTTCACTTCAGGTTTACTGTATCCCTCTGACCTTCTTATTGACGATGAAACACAGAAATTGGATCGGAATTAAATACAAAAGCCACAATGCCGACTTAAGTAGAAGAAGACTGACTCTTCTTACTGTCTATGTTTTGAACCATTCCTGTGACACTAGTTATAGATTCCGATGCTTCACTTTAGGTTTACTGTATCCCTTGGACCTTCTTATTAACGATGAAACACAGAAATTGCATCGGAATTAAATAGAAAAGACACAATGCCGACCTAATTACATGAAGGCTGACTCTTCCCACTGTCTATGTTTTGAACCATTCCTGTGACACTAGTTATAGATTCCGATGTTTCACTTCAGATTTACTGTATCCCTTGGACCTTCTTATTGACGATGAAACACAGAAAATGCATCGGAATTAAATAGAAAAGGCACAATGCCGACTTAAGTACAAGAAGATTTACTCTTCCTACTGTCTATGTTTTGAACCATTCCTGTGACACTAGTTATAGATTCCGATGCTTCTCTTCAGGTTTACTGTATCTCTCTGACCTTCTTTTTGACGATGAAACACAGAAATTGCATCGGAATTAAATAGAAAAGGCACAATGCCGACTTAAGTACAAGAAGACTGACTCTTCCTACTGTCTATGTTTTGAACCATTCCCGTGACACTAGTTATAGATTCCGATGCTTCACTTCGGGTTTACTGTATCCCTCTGACCTTCTTATTGACGATGTAACACAGAAATTGCATCGGAATTAAATACAAAAGGCACAATGCCGACTTGAGTACAAGAAGACTGACCATTCGTACTGACTATGTTTTGAACCATTCCTGTGACACTAGTTATAGATTCCGATGCTTCACTTCAGGTTTACTGTATCCCTTGGACCTTCTTCTTGACGATGGAACACAGAAATTGCAACGGAATTAAATACAAAATGCACAATGACGACTTAAGTACAAGAAGACTGACTCCTTTTACTGACTGTTTTGAAACATTCCTGTGACACTAGTTATAGATTCCAATGCTTCACCTCAGGTTCACTGTATCCCTCTGACCTCCTTACTGACGATTAAACACAGAAATTGCATCGGAAATAAATACAAAAGGCACAATGCCGACTTAGGTACAAGAAGACTGACTCTTCTAACTGTCTATGTTTTGAACCATTCCTGTGACACTAGTTATAGATTCCGATGCTTCACTTCAGGTTTACTGTATCCCTTGGACCTTCTTATTGACGATGGAACACAGAAATTGCAACGGAATTAAATACAAAATGCACAATGACGACTTAAGTACAAGAAGACTGACTCCTTTTACTGACTATTTTGAACCATTCCTGTGACACTAGTTATAGATTCCGATGCTTCACTTCAGGTTTACTGTATCCCTCTGACCTTCTTATTGACGATGAAACACAGAAATTGCATCGGAATTAAATACAAAAGGCACAATGCCAACATAAGTACAAGAAGACTGACTCTTCTTACTGACTGTTTTGAACCATTCCTGTGACACTAGTTATAGATTCCGATGCTTCACTTCAGGTTTACTGTATCCCTTGGACCTTCGTGTTGACGACAAAACACAGATATTTCATCGGAATTAAATACAAAAGACACAATGCCGACTTAGGTACAAGAAGACTGACTCTTCTTACTGTCTATGTTTTGAACCATTCCTGTGACACTAGTTATAGATTCCGATGCTTCACCTCAGTTTCACTGTATCCCTCTGACCTTCTTATTGACGATGAAACACAGATATTGCATCGGAATTAAATAGAAAAGGCACAATGCCGATTTAAGTACAAGAGGACTGACTCTTCTTACTGTCTATGATTAGAACCATTCCCGTGACATTTGTTATAGATTCCAATGTTTCTCTTCAGGTTTACTGTATCCTTTGGACCTTCTTATTGGCGACGAAATACAGAAATTGTATCGGAATTAAATAGAAAAGGCACAATGCCGACTTAAGAAAAAGAAGACTGACTCTTCCTACTGTCTATGTTTTGTACCATTCCTTTGACACTAGTTATAGATTCCGATGCTTCACCTCAGGTTCACTGTATCAAACTGACCTTCTTATTGACGATGAAACACAGAAATTGCATCGGAAATAAATACAAAAGGCATAATGCCGACTTAAGTACAAGAAGACTGACACTTCTTTCTGTCTATGTTTTGAACCATTCCTGTGACACTATTTATAGATTCCGATGTTTCACTTCAGGTTTACTGTATCCCTTGGACCTTCTTATTGACGATGGAACACAGAAATTGCAACGGAATTAAATACAAAATGCACAATGACGACTTAAGTACAAGAAGACTGACTCCTTTTACTGACTATTTTGAACCATTCCTGTGACACTAGTTATAGATTCCGATGCTTCACTTCAGGTTTACTGTATCCCTCTGACCTTCTTATTGACGATGAAACACAGAAATTGCATCGGAATTAAATACAAAAGGCACAATGCCAACATAAGTACAAGAAGACTGACTCTTCTTACTGACTGTTTTGAACCATTCCTGTGACACTAGTTATAGATTCCGATGCTTCACTTCAGGTTTACTGTATCCCTTGGACCTTCGTGTTGACGACAAAACACAGATATTTCATCGGAATTAAATACAAAAGACACAATGCCGACTTAGGTACAAGAAGACTGACTCTTCTTACTGTCTATGTTTTGAACCATTCCTGTGACACTATTTATAGATTCCGATGTTTCACTTCAGGTTTACTGTATCCCTTGGACCTTCCTATTGACGATGAAACACAGAAATTGCATCGGAATTAAATAGAAAAGGCACAATGCCGACTTAAGTACAAGAAGACTGACTCTTCTTACTGACTGTTTTGAACCATTCCTGTGACACTAGTTATAGATTCCGATGCTTCACTTCAGGTTTACTGTATCCCTTGGACCTTCGTGTTGACGACAAAACACAGATATTTCATCGGAATTAAATACAAAAGACACAATGCCGACTTAGGTACAAGAAGACTGCCTCTTCCTACTGTCTATGTCTTGAACCATTCCTGTAACAATAGTTATAGATTCCAATGCTTCACCTCAGGTTCACTGTATCCCTCTGACCTTATTACTGACGATGAAACACAGAAATTGCATCGGAAATAAATACAAAAGACACAATGCCGACTTAAGTACAAGGAGACTGACTCTTCTTACTGTCTATGTTTTGAACCATTCCTGTTACACTAGTTATAGATTCCGATGCTTCACTTCAGGTTTACTGTATCGCTTGGACCTTCTTATTGACGAAGAAACACAGAAATTGCAACGGAATTAAATACAACATGCACAATGCCGACTTAAGTACAAGAAGACTGACTCCTCTTACCGACTGTTTTGTACCATTCCTTTGACACTAGTTATAGATTCCGATGCTTCACCTCAGGTTCACTGTATCAAACTGACCTTCTTATTGGCGATGAAACACAGAAATTACATCGGAAATAAATACAAAAGGCATAATGCCGACTTTAGTACAAGAAGACTGACATTTCTTACTGACTATGTTTTGAACCATTCCTGTGACACTAGTTATAGATTCCGATGCTTCACTTCAGGTTTACTCTATCAATAGGACCTTCTTATTGACGATGTAACACAGAAATTGCATCGGAATTAAATACAAAACGCCCAATGCCGACTTGAGCACAAGAAGACTGACTCTTCGTACTGACTATGTTTTGCACCATTCCTGTGACACTAGTTATAGATTACGATGATTCACTTCATTTTTACTGTATCCCTTGGACCTTCTTATTGACGATGAAACTCAGAAATTGCATCGGAATTAAATAGAAAAGGCACAATGCCGACTTGAGTACAAGAAGTCTGACTTCTCCTTCTGTCTATGTTTTGAACCATTCCTTTGACACTAGTTATAGATTTCGATGCTTCACTTTAGGTTTACTGTATCCCTTGGACCTTCTTATTGACGATGAAACACAGAAATGCATCGGAATTAAATAGAAAAGGCACAATGCCGACTTATGTACAAGAAGACTGACCCTTCTTACAGACTATATTCTGAACCACTCCTGTGACGCTAGTTACCGATTCCGATGCTTCACTTCAGGTTTACTGTATCGCTTGGACCTTCTTATTGACGATTAAACACAGATATTGCATCGGAATTAAATAGAAAAGGCACAATGCCGACTAATGTACAAGAAGACTGACTCTTCTTACTGTCTATGTTTTGAACCATTCCTGTAACACTAGTTGTAGATTCCGATACTTCACTTCAGGTTTACTGCATCCCTTGGACCTTCTTATTGACGATGAAACACAGAAATTGCATCGGAAGTTAATACAAAAGGCACAATGCCGACTTAAGTACAAGAAGACTGACTCTTCCTTCTGTCTATGTTTTGAACGATTCCTGTGACATTAGTTATAGTTTCCGATGCTTCACTTCAGGTTTACTGTATCCTTTGGACCTTGTTGGCGACGAAATACAGAAATTGCATCGGAATTAAATAGAAAAGGCACAATGCCGACATAAGTAAAAGAAGACTCACTCTTCCTACTGTCTATGCTTTGAACCATTCCTGTGACACTAGTTATAGATTCCGATGCTTCACCTCAGGTTCACTGTATCCCTCTGACCTTCTTATTGACGATGAAACACAGATATTGCATCGGAATTAAATAGAAAAGGCACAATGCCGATTTAAGTACAAGAGGACTGACTCTTCTTACTGTCTATGATTTGAACCATTCCCGTGACATTTGTTATAGATTCCAATGTTTCTCTTCAGGTTTACTGTATCCTTTGGACCTTCTTATTGGCGATGAAATACAGAAATTGTATCGGAATTAAATAGAAAAGGCACAATGCCGACTTAAGAAAAAGAAGACTGACTCTTCCTACTGTCTATGTTTTGTACCATTCCTTTGACACTAGTTATAGATTCCGATGCTTCACCTCAGGTTCACTGTATCAAACTGACCTTCTTATTGACGATGAAACACAGAAATTGCATCGAAAATAAATACAAAAGGCATAATGCCGACTTAAGTACAAGAAGACTGACACTTCTTTCTGTCTATGTTTTGAACCATTCCTGTGACACTATTTATAGATTCCGATGTTTCACTTCAGGTTTACTGTATCCCTTGGACCTTCCTATTGACGATGAAACACAGAAATAGCATCGGAATTAAATAGAAAAGGCACAATGCCGACTTAAGTACAAGAAGACTGCCTCTTCCTACTGTCTATGTCTTGAACCATTCCTGTAACAATAGTTATAGATTCCAATGCTTCACCTCAGGTTCACTGTATCCCTCTGACCTTATTACTGACGATGAAACACAGAAATTGCATCGGAAATAAATACAAAAGGCACAATGCCGACTTAAGTACAAGGAGACTGACTCTTCTTACTGTCTATGTTTTGAACCATTCCTGTTACACTAGTTATAGTTTCCGATGCTTCACTTCAGGTTTACTGTATCCTTTGGACCTTGTTGGCGACGAAATACAGCAATTGCATCGGAATTAAATAGAAAAGGCACAATGCCGACATAAGTAAAAGAAGACTCACTCTTCCTACTGTCTATGTTTTGAACCATTCCTGTGACACTAGTTATAGATTCCGATGCTTCACCTCATGTTCACTGTATCCCTCTGACCTTCTTATTGACGATGAAACACAGATATTGCATCGGAATTAAATAGAAAAGGCACAATGCCGATTTAAGCACAAGAGGACTGACTCTTCGTACTGTCTATGATTTGAACCATTCCCGTGACATTTGTTATAGATTCCGATGCTTCACTTCACGCTTACTGTATCCCTTGGACCTTCTTATTGACGATGAAACACAGAATGCGCAACGGAATTAAATACAAAAGGCACAATGCGGACTTAAGTACAAGAAGACTGACCCTTCTTACTGACTATGTTTTGAACCATTCCTGTGACACTAGTTATCGATTCCGAGGCTTCACATCAGGTTTACTGTATCCCTCTGACCTTCTTATTGACGATGAAACACAGAAATTGCATCGGAATTAAATAGAAAAGGCGCAATGCCGACTTAAGTACAAGAAGTCTGACTCTTCCTTCTGTCTATGTTTTGAACGATTCCTGTGACATTAGTCATAGTTTCCGCTGCTTCACTTCAGGTTTACTGTATCCCTTGGACCTTCTTATTGTCGATGAAACACAGAAATGGCATCAGAATTAAATAGAAAAGACAA
Source organism: Schistocerca serialis cubense (assembly GCF_023864345.2). Taxonomy (NCBI): domain Eukaryota; kingdom Metazoa; phylum Arthropoda; class Insecta; order Orthoptera; family Acrididae; genus Schistocerca; species Schistocerca serialis. Next base: position 19,056,890 of record NC_064647.1, on the reverse strand, counting down.
AATTCCGACTTAAGTACAAGAAGACTGAGTCTTCTTACTGACTGCTTTGAACCATTCCTGTGACACTATTTGTAGATTCCGATGCTTCACTTCAGGTTTACTCTATCCCTCTGACCTGCTTGTTGACGATGAAACACAGAAATTGGATCGGAAATAAATACAAAACCCACAATGCCGACTTAAGTACAAGAAGACTGACACTTCTTACTGTCTATGTTCTGAACCATTCCTGTGACACTAGTGATAGATTCCGATACTTCACTTCAGGTTTACTGTATCCCTTGGACCTTCTTATTGACGATGAAACACAGAAATTGCATCGGAATAGAATACAAAAGGCACAATGCCGACTTAAGTACAAAAAGACTGACTCTTCCTTCTGTCTATGTTTTGAACGATTCCTGTGACATTAGTTATAGTTTCCGATGCTTCACTTCAGGATTACTGTATCCTTTGGACCTTATTGGCGACGAAATACAGAAATTGCAACGGAATTAAATAGAAATGGCACAATGCCGACTTAAGTAAAAGAAGACTCTCTCTTCCTACTGTCTATGTTTTGAACCATTCCGGTGACACTAGTTATTGATTCCGATGCTTCACCTCAGGTTCACTGTATACCTCTGACCTTCTTATTAACGATGAAACACAGATATTGCATCGGAATTAAATGGAAAAGGCACAACGCCGACTTAAGTACAAGAAGACTGACTCGTCTTACTGTCTATGTTTTGAACCATTCCTGTGACACTAGTTATAGATTCCGATGGTTCACTTCACGCTTACTGTATCCCTTGGACCTTCTTATTGACGACGGAACACAGAAATTGCATCGGAATTAAATACAAGAGGCACAATGCCGACTTCAGTACAAGAAGACTGACTCTTCTTACTGACTGTTTTGAACCATTCCTGTGACACTAGTAATAGAATCCGGTGCTTTACTTCAGGTTTACTGTATCCCTCTGACCTTCTTATTGACGATGAAATACAGATATTGGATCGGAATTAAATACAAAAGCCACAATGCCGACTTAAGTAGAAGAAGACTGACTCTTCTTACTGTCTATGTTTTGAACCACTCCTGTGACTCTAGTTATAGATTCCGATTCTTCACTTCAGGTTTACTGTATCCCTTGGACCTTCTTATTGACGATGAAACACAGAAATTGCATCGGAATTAAATGGAAAAGGCACAATGCCGAATTAAGTACAAGAAGGCTGACTCTTCCTACTGTCTATGTTTTGAACCATTCCTGTGACACTAGTTATAGATTCCGATGTTTCACCTCAGGTTCACTGTATCCCTCTGACCTTCTTATTGACGATGAAACACAGATATTGCATCGGAATTAAATGGAAAAGGCACACCGCCGACTTAAGTACAAGAAGACTGACTCGTCTTACTGTCTATGTTTTGAACCATTCCTGTGACACTAGTTATAGATTCCGATGGTTCACTTCACGCTTACTGTATCCCTTGGACCTTCTTATTGACGACGGAACAAAGAAATTGCATCGGAATTAAATACAAGAGGCACAATGCCGACTTCAGTACAAGAAGACTGACTCTTCTTACTGACTGTTTTGAACCATTCCTGTGACACTAGTTATAGAATCCGGTGCTTTACTTCAGGTTTACTGTATCCCTCTGACCTTCTTATTGACGATGAAATACAGAAATTGGATCGGAATTAAATACAAAAGCCACAATGCCGACTTAAGTAGAAGAAGACTGACTCTTCTTACTGTCTATGTTTTGAACCATTCCTGTGACTCTAGTTATAGTTTCCGATTCTTCACTTCAGGTTTACTGTATCCCTTGGACCTTCTTATTGACGATGAAACACAGAAATTGCATCGGAATTAAATGGAAAAGGCACAATGCCGACTTAAGTACAAGAAGACTGGCTCTTCCTACTGTCTATGTTTTGAACCATTCCCGTGACCCCAGTTATAGATTCCGATGCTTCACTTCAGGTTTACTGTATCCCTCTGACCTTCTTTTTGACGATAATACACAGAAATTGCATCGGAATTAAATACAAAAGGCACAATGCCAACTTAAGTACAAGAAGACTAACTCTTCTTACTGTTTATGTTTTGAACCATTCCTGTGACACTAGTTATCGATTCCGATGATTCACTTCAGATTTACTGTATCCCTTGGACTTTCTTATTGACGATGAAACACAGAAGTTGTATCGGAATTAAATACAAAAGGCACAATGCCGACATAAGTACAAGATGACTGACTCTTCCTTCTGTCTATGTTTTGAACCATTCCTGTGACGCTAGTTACAGATTCCTATGCTTCCCTTCAGGTTTACTGTATCCCTCTGACCTTCTTTTTGACGATGAAACACAGAAATTGCATCGGAATTAAATAGAAAAGGCACAATGCCGACTTAAGTACAAGAACACTGACTCTTCCGACTGTCTATGTTTTGAACCATTCCTGTGCACTAGTTATAGATTCCGATGCTTCACCTCAGGTTCACTCTATCCCTCTGACCTTCTTATTGACGATGAAGCACAGATATTGCAACGGAATTAAATAGAAAAGGCCGAATGCCGACTTAAGTACAAGAAGAATGACTCTTCTTACTGACTGTTTTAAACCATTCCTGTGACACTAGTTATAGATTCCGATTCTTCACTTCAGGTTTACTGTATCCCTTGGACCTTCTTATTGACGATGAAAAACAGAAATTGCATCGGAATTACATACAAAAGCCACAATGCCACTTAAGTAGAAGTAGACTGACTCTTCCTTCTGGCAATGTTTTGAACGATTCCTGTGACATTAGTTATAGTTTCCGATGCTTCACTTCAGGTTTACTGTATCCTTTGGACCTTATTGGCGACGAAATACAGAAATTGCATCGGAATTAAATAGAAATGGCACAATGCCGACTTAAGTATAAGAAGGCTGACTCTTCCTACTGTCTATGTTTTGAACCATTCCTGTGACACTAGTTATAGATTACGATGCTTCAGTTCAGGATTACTGTATCCCTCTGACCTTCTTTTTGACGATGAAACACAGAAATTGCATCGGAATTAAATACAAAAAGCACAATGCCGACCTAAGTACAAGTAGACTGACTCTTCTTATTGTCTATGTTTTGAACCATCCCTGTGATACTAGTTACAGATTCCGATGCTTCACTTCAGGTTTACTGTATCCCTTGGACCTCCTTATTGTCGATGAAACACAGAAATTGCATCGGAATTAAATAGAAAAGGCACAATGCCGAGTTAAGTACAAGAAGACTGACTCTTCTTACTGACTGTTTTCAAACATTCCTGTGACACTAGTTATAGATTCCGATGCTTCACTTCAGGTTTACTGTATCCCTCTGACCTTCTTATTGACGATGAAACACAGAAATTGGATCGGAATTAAATACAAAATTCACAATGCCGACTTAAGTACAAGAAGACTGACTCTTCTTACTGTCTATGTTTTGAACCATTCCTGTGACACTAGTTATAGATTCCGATGCTTCACTTCAGGTTTACTGTATCCCTTGGACCTTCTTATTGACGATGAAACACAGAAATTGCATCGGAATTAAATAGAAAAGGCACAATGCCGACTTAAGTACAAGAAGGCTGACTCTTCCTACTTTCTAGGTTTTGAACCATTTATGTGACACTAGTTATACATTCCGATGCTTCACTTCAGGTTTACTGTATCCCTCTGACCTTCTTTTTGACGATGAAACACAGAAATTGCATCGGAATTAAATACAAAAGGCACAATGCCGACTCAAGTACAATAAGACTGACTCTTCTTACTGTCTATGTTTTGAACCATTCCTGTGACACTAGTTATCGATTCCGATGCTTCACTTCAGGTTTACTGTATCCCTTGGACCTTCTTATTGACGATGAAGCACAGAAATTGCATCGGAATTAAATACAAAAGGCACAATGCCGACTTAAGTACAAGAAGACTGACTCTTCTTTCGGTCTATGTTTTGAACGATTCCTGTGACGTTAGTTATAGTTTCCGATGCTTCACGTCAGGGTTACTGTATTCTTTGGACCTTATTGGCGACGATATACAGAAATTGCATCGGAATTAAATAGAAATGGCACAATGCCGACTTAAGTTAAAGAAGACTCACTCTTCCTACTGTCTATGTTTTGAACCATTCCTGTGACACTAGTTATAGATTCCGATGCTTCACCTCAGGTTCACTGTATCCCTCTGACCTTCTTATTGACGATGAAACACAGATATTGCATCGGAATTAAATAGAAGAGGCACAACGCCGACTTAAGTAGAAGAAGACTGACTCTTCTTACTGTCTATGTTTTGAACCATTCCTGTGACACTAGTTATAGATTCCGATGCTTCACGTCAGGGTTACTGTATCCTTTGGACCTTATTGGCGACGATATACAGAAATTGCATCGGAATTAAATAGAAATGGCACAATGCCGACTTAAGTAAAGAAGACTCACTCTTCCTACTATCTATGTTTTGAACCATTCCTGTGACACTAGTTATATATTCCGATGCTTCACTTCAGGTTTACTCTATCCCTCTGACCTTCTTATTGACGATGAAACACAGAAATTGGATCGGAAGTAAATACAAAAGCCACAATGCCGACTTAAGTATAAGAAGACTGACTCTTCTTACTGTCTATGTTTTGAACCATTCCTGTGGCACTAGTTATAGATTCCGATGCTTCACTTCAGGTTTACTGTATCCCTTGGACCTTCTTATTGACGATGAAACACAGAAATTGCATCGGAATTAAATAGAAAAGGCACAATGCCGACTTAAGTCCAAGAAGACTGACTCTTCCTACTGTCTATGTTATGAACCATTCCTGTGACACTCGTTACAGATTCCGATGCTTCACTTCAGGATTACTGTATCCCTCTGACCTTCTTTTTGACGATGAAACACAGAAATTGCATCGGAATTAAATAGAAAAGGCACAATGCCGACTTAAGTACAAGAACACTGGCTCTTCCTACTGTCTATATGTCGAACCATTCCTGTGACACTAGTTATAGATTCCGATGCTTTACTTCAGGTTTGCTGTATCCCTCTGACCTTCTTTTTGACGATGAAACACAGAAATTGTATCGGAATTAAATACAAAAGCACAATGCCGACTTAAGTACAGGAAGACTGACTCTTCTTACTGTCTATATTTTGAACCATTCCTGTGACACTAGTTATAGTTTCCGATTCTTCACTTCAGGTTTACTGTATCCCTTGGACCTTCTTATTGTCGTTGAAACACAGAAATTGCATCGGAATTAAATAGAAAAGGCACAATGACGAGTTGAGTACAAGAAGATTGACTCTTCATACTGACTGTATTGAACCATTCCTGTGACACTAGTTATAGATTCCGATGCATCACTTCAGGTTTACTCTATCACTCTGACCATCTTATTGACGATGAAACACAGAAATTAAATCGGAAGTAAATACAAAAGCCACAATGCTGACATAAGTACAAGAAGACTGACTCTTCTTACTGTCTATGTTTTGAACCATTCCTGTGACACTAGTTATAGATTCCGATGCTTCACTTCAGGTATACTGTATCCCTTGTACCTTCTTATTGACGATGAAACACAGAAATTGCATCGGAATTAAATAGAAAATGCACAATGCCGACTTAAGTACAAGAAGGCTGACTCTTCCTACTGTCTAGGATTTGAACCATTCCTGTGACACTAGTTATGGGTTCCGAGGCTCACCTCAGGTTTACTGTATCCCTTGGACATTCTTATTGACGATGAAACACAGAAATTGCATCGGAATTAAATAGAAAAGGCACAATGCCGACTTAAGTACAAGAAGACTGACTCTTCCTACTGTCTATGTTTTGAACCATTAATGTGACACTAGTTATAGATTCCGATGCTTCACTTCAGGTTTACTGTATCCCTTGGACCTTCTTATTGACGATGAAGCACAGAAATTGCATCGGAATTAAATACAAAAGGCACAATGCCGACTTAAGTACAAGAAGACTGACTCTTCTTTCTGTCTATGTTTTGAACGATTCCTGTGACGTTAGTTATAGTTTCCGATGCTTCACGTCAGGGTTACTGTATTCTTTGGACCTTATTGGCGACGATATACAGAAATTGCATCGGAATTAAATAGAAATGGCACAATGCCGACTTAAGTAAAAGAAGACTCACTCTTCCTACTGTCTATGTTTTGAACCATTCCTGTGACACTAGTTATAGATTCCGATGCTTCACCTCAGGTTCACTGTATCCCTCTGACCTTCTTATTGACGATGAAACACAGATATTGCATCGGAATTAAATAGAAGAGGCACAACGCCGACTTAAGTAGAAGAAGACTGACTCTTCTTACTGTCTATGTTTTGAACCATTCCTGTGACACTAGTTATAGATTCCGATGCTTCACGTCAGGGTTACTGTATCCTTTGGACCTTATTGGCGACGATATACAGAAATTGCATCGGAATTAAATAGAAATGGCACAATGCCGACTTAAGTAAAGAAGACTCACTCTTCCTACTATCTATGTTTTGAACCATTCCTGTGACACTAGTTATATATTCCGATGCTTCACTTCAGGTTTACTCTATCCCTCTGACCTTCTTATTGACGATGAAACACAGAAATTGGATCGGAAGTAAATACAAAAGCCACAATGCCGACTTAAGTACAAGAAGACTGACTCTTCTTACTGTCTATGTTTTGAACCATTCCTGTGGCACTAGTTATAGATTCCGATGCTTCACTTCAGGTTTACTGTATCCCTTGGACCTTCTTATTGACGATGAAACACAGAAATTGCATCGGAATTAAATAGAAAAGGCACAATGCCGACTTAAGTCCAAGAAGACTGACTCTTCCTACTGTCTATGTTATGAACCATTCCTGTGACACTCGTTACAGATTCCGATGCTTCACTTCAGGATTACTGTATCCCTCTGACCTTCTTTTTGACGATGAAACACAGAAATTGCATCGGAATTAAATAGAAAAGGCACAATGCCGACTTAAGTACAAGAACACTGGCTCTTCCTACTGTCTATATGTCGAACCATTCCCGTGACACTAGTTATAGATTCCGATGCTTTACTTCAGGTTTGCTGTATCCCTCTGACCTTCTTTTTGACGATGAAACACAGAAATTGTATCGGAATTAAATACAAAAGCACAATGCCGACTTAAGTACAGGAAGACTGACTCTTCTTACTGTCTATATTTTGAACCATTCCTGTGACACTAGTTATAGTTTCCGATTCTTCACTTCAGGTTTACTGTATCCCTTGGACCTTCTTATTGTCGTTGAAACACAGAAATTGCATCGGAATTAAATAGAAAAGGCACAATGCCGAGTTGAGTACAAGAAGATTGACTCTTCATACTGACTGTATTGAACCATTCCTGTGACACTAGTTATAGATTCCGATGCATCACTTCAGGTTTACTCTATCACTCTGACCATCTTATTGACGATGAAACACAGAAATTAAATCGGAAGTAAATACAAAAGCCACAATGCCGACATAAGTACAAGAAGACTGACTCTTCTTACTGTCTATGTTTTGAACCATTCCTGTGACACTAGTTATAGATTCCGATGCTTCACTTCAGGTATACTGTATCCCTTGTACCTTCTTATTGACGATGAAACACAGAAATTGCATCGGAATTAAATAGAAAATGCACAATGCCGACTTAAGTACAAGAAGGCTGACTCTTCCTACTGTCTAGGATTTGAACCATTCCTGTGACACTAGTTATGGGTTCCGAGGCTCACCTCAGGTTTACTGTGTCCCTTGGACATTCTTATTGACGATGAAACACTGAAATTGCATCGGAATTAAATAGAAAAGGCACAATGCCGACTTAAGTACAAGAAGAATGACTCTTCCTACTGTCTATGTTTTGAACCATTAATGTGACACTAGTTATAGATTCCGATGCTTCACGTCAGGTTTACTGTATCCCTCTGACCTTCGTTTTGACGATGAAACACAGAAATTGCATCGGAATTAAATAGAAAAGGCACAATGCCGACTTAAGTACCAGAAGACTGACTCTTCCTACGGTCTATGTTTTGAACCATTCCCGTGACACTAGTTATAGATTCCGATGCTTCACTTCAGGTTTATTGTATCCCTCTGACCTTCTTTTTGACGATGAAACACAGAAATTGCATCGGTATTAAATACAAAAGGCACATTGCCGACTTAAGTACAAGAAGACTGACTCTTCTTTCTGTCTATGTTTTGAACCATTCCTGTGACACTAGTTATCGATTCCGATGCTTCACTTCAGGTTTACTGTATCCCTTGGACCTTCTTATTGACGATGAAACACAGAAATTGCATCGGAATTAAGTAGAAAAGGCACAATGCCGAGTTAATTACAAGAAGACTGACTCTTCTTACTGACTGCCTTGAACCATTCCTGTGACACTAGTTATAGATTCCGATGCTTCACTTCAGGTTTACTCTATCCCTCTGACCTTCTTATTGACGATGAAACACAGAAATTGCATCGGAATTAAATACAAAAGGCACAATGCCAACTTAAGTACAAGAAGACTGACTCTTCTTACTGACTATGTTTTGAACCATTCCTGTGACACTAGTTATAGATTCCGATGCTTCACTTCAGGTTTATTGTATCCCTTGGACCTTCTTATTGACGATGAAACTCAGAAATTGCATCGGAATTAAATACAAAAGGCACAATGCCGACTTAAGAACAAGAAGACTGACTCTTCTTACTGACTATGTTTGAACCATTCCTGTGACATTACTTATAGATTCCGATGCTTCACTTCAGGTTTACTCTATCCCTAGGACCTTCTTATTGACGATGAAACACAGAAATTGCATCGGAACTAAATACAAAAGGCACAATGCCGACTTAAGTACAAGAAGACTGTCACTTCCTACTGTCTATGTTTTGAACGATTCCTGTGACATTAGTTCTTGATTCCGATGCTTCTATTCATGTTTACTGTGTCCTTTGGACTTTCTTATTGACGATGAAACACAGAAATTGCATCGGAATTAAATAGAAAAGGCACAATGCCGACCTAAGTCCAAGAAGACTGACTCTTCCTACTGTCTATGTTTTGAACCATTCCTGTGACACTAGTTACAGATTCCGACGCTTCACTTCAGGATTACTATATCCCTCTGACCTTCTTTTTGACGATGAAACACAGAAATTGCATCGGAATTAAATAGAAAAGGCACAATGCCGACTTAAGTACAAGAACACTGACTCTTCCTACTGTCTATGTTTTGAACCAGTCCTGTGACACTAGTTATAGATTCCGATGCTTTACTTCAGGTTTACTGTATCCCTCTGACCTTCTTTTTGACGATGAAACACAGAAATTGCATCGGAATTAAATACAAAAAGCACAATGCCGACTTAAGTACAGGAAGACTGACTCTTCTTACTGTCTATGTTTTGAACCATTCCTGTGACACTAGTTATGGATTCCGATGCTTCACTTCAGGTTTACTGTATCCCTTGGACCTTCTTATTGTCGTTGAAACAGAGAAATTGCATCGGAATTAAATAGAAAAGGCACAATGCCGAGTTAAGCACAAGAAGATTGACTCTTCTTACTGACTGTTTTGAACCATTCCTGTGACACTAGTTATAGATTCCGATGCTTCACTTCAGGTTTACTCTATCCCTCTGACCTTCTTATTGACGATGAAACACAGAAATTGGATCGGAAGTAAATACAAAAGCCACAATGCCGACTTAAGTAGAAGAAGACTGACTCTTCTTACTGTCTATGTTTTGAACCATTCCTGTGACACTAGTTATAGATTCCGATGCTTCACTTCAGGTTTACTGTATCCCTTGGACCTTCTTATTGACGATGAAACACAGAAATTGCATCGGAATTAAATACAAAAGGCACAATGCCGACTTAAGTACAAGAAGACTGACTCTTCTTACTGTCTATGTTTTGAACCATTCCTGTGACACTAGTTATCGATTCCGATGCTTCACTACAGGTTTACTGTATCCCTTGAACCTTCTTATTGACGGTGAAACACATAAATTGCATCGGAATTAAATAGAAAAGGCACAATGCCGAATTAAGTACAAGAAGAGTGACTCTTCTTACTGACTGTTTTGAACCATTCCTGTGACACTAGTTATAGATTCCGATGCTTCACTTCAGGTTTACTTTATCCCTCTGACCTTCTTATTGACGATGAAACCCAGAAATTGCATCGGAATTAAATACAAGAGGCACAATGCCAACTTAAGTACAAGAAGACTGACTCTTCTTACTGACTATGTTTTGAACCATTCCTGTGACACTAGTTATAGATTCCGATGCTTCACTTCAGGTTTACTCTATCCCTCTGACCTTCTTATTGACGATGAAACACAGAAATTGGATCGGAAGTAAATACAAAAGGCACAATGCCGACTTAAGTAGAAGAAGACTGACTCTTCTTACTGTCTATGTTTTGAACCATTCCTGTGACACTAGTTATAGATTCCGATGCTTCACTTCAGGTTTACTGTATCCCTTGGACCTTCTTATTGACGATGAAACACAGAAATTGCATCGGAATTAAATACAAAAGGCACAATGCCGACTTAAGTACAAGAAGACTGACTCTTCTTACTGTCTATGTTTTGAACCATTCCTGTGACACTAGTTATCGATTCCGATGCTTCACTACAGGTTTACTGTATCCCTTGAACCTTCTTATTGACGGTGAAACACATAAATTGCATCGGAATTAAATAGAAAAGGCACAATGCCGAGTTAAGTACAAGAAGAGTGACTCTTCTTACTGACTGTTTTGAACCATTCCTGTGACACTAGTTATAGATTCCGATGCTTCACTTCAGGTTTACTTTATCCCTCTGACCTTCTTTTTGACGATGAAACCCAGAAATTGCATCGGAATTAAATACAAGAGGCACAATGCCAACTTAAGTACAAGAAGACAGACTCTTCTTACTGACTATGTTTTGAACCATTCCTGTGACACTAGTTATAGATTCCGATGCTTCACTTCAGGTTTACTGTATCCCTTGGACCTTCGTATTGACGATGAAACACAGAAATTGCATCGGAATTAAATACAAAAGGCACAATGCCAACTTAAGTACAAGAAGACTGACTCTTCTTACTGACTATGTTTTGAACCATTCCTTTGACACTAGTTATAGATTCCGATGCTTCACTTCAGGTTTACTCTATCCCTAGGACCTTCTTATTGACGATGAAACACAGGAATTGCATCGGAACTAAATACAAAAGGCACAATGCCGACTTAAGTACAAGAAGACTGTCACTTCCTACTGTCTATGTTTTGAACGATTCCTGTGACATTAGTTATAGATTCCGATGCTTCAACTCATGTTTACTGTATCCTTTGGACTTTCTTATTGGCGACGAAATACAGAAATGCATCGGAATTAAATAGAAAAGGCACAATGCCGACTTAAGTACAAGAAGACTGACTCTTCTTACTGTCTATGTTTTGAACCATTCCTGTGACACTAGTTATAGATTCCGATGCTTCACTTCAGGTTTATTGTATCCCTTGGACCTTCTTATTGACGATGAAACACAGAAATTGCATCGGAATTAAATACAAAAGGCACAATGCCGACTTAAGTACAAGAAGACTGACTCTTCTTACTGACTAGGTTTTGAACCATTCCTGTGACACTACTTATAGATTCCGATGCTTCACTTCAGGTTTACTCTATCCCTAGGACCTTCTTATTGACGATGAAACACAGACATTGCATCGGAACTAATTACAAAGGGCACAATGCCGACTTAAGTACAAGAAGACTGTCACTTCCTACTGTCTATGTTTTGAACGATTCCTGTGACATTAGTTGTTGATTCCGATGCTTCGATTCATGTTTACTGTGTCCTTTGGACTTTCTTATTGACGATGAAACACAGAAATTGCATCGGAATTAAATAGAAAAGGCACAATGCCGACTTAAGTCCAAGAAGACTGACTCTTCCTACTGTCTATGTTTTGAACCATTCCTGTGACACTAGTTACAGATTCCGACGCTTCACTTCAGGATTACTGTATCCCTCTGACCTTCTTTTTGACGATGAAACACAGAAATTGCATCGGAATTAAATAGAAAAGGCACAATGCCGACTTAAGTACAAGAACACTGGCTCTTCCTACTGTCTATATGTCGAACCATTCCTGTGACACTAGTTATAGATTCCGATGCTTTACTTCAGGTTTGCTGTATCCCTCTGACCTTCTTTTTGACGATGAAACACAGAAATTGTATCGGAATTAAATACAAAAGCACAATGCCGACTTAAGTACAGGAAGACTGACTCTTCTTACTGTCTATATTTTGAACCATTCCTGTGACACTAGTTATAGTTTCCGATTCTTCACTTCAGGTTTACTGTATCCCTTGGACCTTCTTATTGTCGTTGAAACACAGAAATTGCATCGGAATTAAATAGAAAAGGCACAATGACGAGTTGAGTACAAGAAGATTGACTCTTCATACTGACTGTATTGAACCATTCCTGTGACACTAGTTATAGATTCCGATGCATCACTTCAGGTTTACTCTATCACTCTGACCATCTTATTGACGATGAAACACAGAAATTAAATCGGAAGTAAATACAAAAGCCACAATGCTGACATAAGTACAAGAAGACTGACTCTTCTTACTGTCTATGTTTTGAACCATTCCTGTGACACTAGTTATAGATTCCGATGCTTCACTTCAGGTATACTGTATCCCTTGTACCTTCTTATTGACGATGAAACACAGAAATTGCATCGGAATTAAATAGAAAATGCACAATGCCGACTTAAGTACAAGAAGGCTGACTCTTCCTACTGTCTAGGATTTGAACCATTCCTGTGACACTAGTTATGGGTTCCGAGGCTCACCTCAGGTTTACTGTATCCCTTGGACATTCTTATTGACGATGAAACACAGAAATTGCATCGGAATTAAATAGAAAAGGCACAATGCCGACTTAAGTACAAGAAGACTGACTCTTCCTACTGTCTATGTTTTGAACCATTAATGTGACACTAGTTATAGATTCCGATGCTTCACTTCAGGTTTACTGTATCCCTTGGACCTTCTTATTGACGATGAAGCACAGAAATTGCATCGGAATTAAATACAAAAGGCACAATGCCGACTTAAGTACAAGAAGACTGACTCTTCTTTCTGTCTATGTTTTGAACGATTCCTGTGACGTTAGTTATAGTTTCCGATGCTTCACGTCAGGGTTACTGTATTCTTTGGACCTTATTGGCGACGATATACAGAAATTGCATCGGAATTAAATAGAAATGGCACAATGCCGACTTAAGTAAAAGAAGACTCACTCTTCCTACTGTCTATGTTTTGAACCATTCCTGTGACACTAGTTATAGATTCCGATGCTTCACCTCAGGTTCACTGTATCCCTCTGACCTTCTTATTGACGATGAAACACAGATATTGCATCGGAATTAAATAGAAGAGGCACAACGCCGACTTAAGTAGAAGAAGACTGACTCTTCTTACTGTCTATGTTTTGAACCATTCCTGTGACACTAGTTATAGATTCCGATGCTTCACGTCAGGGTTACTGTATCCTTTGGACCTTATTGGCGACGATATACAGAAATTGCATCGGAATTAAATAGAAATGGCACAATGCCGACTTAAGTAAAGAAGACTCACTCTTCCTACTATCTATGTTTTGAACCATTCCTGTGACACTAGTTATATATTCCGATGCTTCACTTCAGGTTTACTCTATCCCTCTGACCTTCTTATTGACGATGAAACACAGAAATTGGATCGGAAGTAAATACAAAAGCCACAATGCCGACTTAAGTACAAGAAGACTGACTCTTCTTACTGTCTATGTTTTGAACCATTCCTGTGGCACTAGTTATAGATTCCGATGCTTCACTTCAGGTTTACTGTATCCCTTGGACCTTCTTATTGACGATGAAACACAGAAATTGCATCGGAATTAAATAGAAAAGGCACAATGCCGACTTAAGTCCAAGAAGACTGACTCTTCCTACTGTCTATGTTATGAACCATTCCTGTGACACTCGTTACAGATTCCGATGCTTCACTTCAGGATTACTGTATCCCTCTGACCTTCTTTTTGACGATGAAACACAGAAATTGCATCGGAATTAAATAGAAAAGGCACAATGCCGACTTAAGTACAAGAACACTGGCTCTTCCTACTGTCTATATGTCGAACCATTCCCGTGACACTAGTTATAGATTCCGATGCTTTACTTCAGGTTTGCTGTATCCCTCTGACCTTCTTTTTGACGATGAAACACAGAAATTGTATCGGAATTAAATACAAAAGCACAATGCCGACTTAAGTACAGGAAGACTGACTCTTCTTACTGTCTATATTTTGAACCATTCCTGTGACACTAGTTATAGTTTCCGATTCTTCACTTCAGGTTTACTGTATCCCTTGGACCTTCTTATTGTCGTTGAAACACAGAAATTGCATCGGAATTAAATAGAAAAGGCACAATGCCGAGTTGAGTACAAGAAGATTGACTCTTCATACTGACTGTATTGAACCATTCCTGTGACACTAGTTATAGATTCCGATGCATCACTTCAGGTTTACTCTATCACTCTGACCATCTTATTGACGATGAAACACAGAAATTAAATCGGAAGTAAATACAAAAGCCACAATGCCGACATAAGTACAAGAAGACTGACTCTTCTTACTGTCTATGTTTTGAACCATTCCTGTGACACTAGTTATAGATTCCGATGCTTCACTTCAGGTATACTGTATCCCTTGTACCTTCTTATTGACGATGAAACACAGAAATTGCATCGGAATTAAATAGAAAATGCACAATGCCGACTTAAGTACAAGAAGGCTGACTCTTCCTACTGTCTAGGATTTGAACCATTCCTGTGACACTAGTTATGGGTTCCGAGGCTCACCTCAGGTTTACTGTGTCCCTTGGACATTCTTATTGACGATGAAACACTGAAATTGCATCGGAATTAAATAGAAAAGGCACAATGCCGACTTAAGTACAAGAAGAATGACTCTTCCTACTGTCTATGTTTTGAACCATTAATGTGACACTAGTTATAGATTCCGATGCTTCACGTCAGGTTTACTGTATCCCTCTGACCTTCGTTTTGACGATGAAACACAGAAATTGCATCGGAATTAAATAGAAAAGGCACAATGCCGACTTAAGTACCAGAAGACTGACTCTTCCTACGGTCTATGTTTTGAACCATTCCCGTGACACTAGTTATAGATTCCGATGCTTCACTTCAGGTTTATTGTATCCCTCTGACCTTCTTTTTGACGATGAAACACAGAAATTGCATCGGTATTAAATACAAAAGGCACATTGCCGACTTAAGTACAAGAAGACTGACTCTTCTTTCTGTCTATGTTTTGAACCATTCCTGTGACACTAGTTATCGATTCCGATGCTTCACTTCAGGTTTACTGTATCCCTTGGACCTTCTTATTGACGATGAAACACAGAAATTGCATCGGAATTAAGTAGAAAAGGCACAATGCCGAGTTAATTACAAGAAGACTGACTCTTCTTACTGACTGCCTTGAACCATTCCTGTGACACTAGTTATAGATTCCGATGCTTCACTTCAGGTTTACTCTATCCCTCTGACCTTCTTATTGACGATGAAACACAGAAATTGCATCGGAATTAAATACAAAAGGCACAATGCCAACTTAAGTACAAGAAGACTGACTCTTCTTACTGACTATGTTTTGAACCATTCCTGTGACACTAGTTATAGATTCCGATGCTTCACTTCAGGTTTATTGTATCCCTTGGACCTTCTTATTGACGATGAAACTCAGAAATTGCATCGGAATTAAATACAAAAGGCACAATGCCGACTTAAGAACAAGAAGACTGACTCTTCTTACTGACTATGTTTGAACCATTCCTGTGACATTACTTATAGATTCCGATGCTTCACTTCAGGTTTACTCTATCCCTAGGACCTTCTTATTGACGATGAAACACAGAAATTGCATCGGAACTAAATACAAAAGGCACAATGCCGACTTAAGTACAAGAAGACTGTCACTTCCTACTGTCTATGTTTTGAACGATTCCTGTGACATTAGTTCTTGATTCCGATGCTTCTATTCATGTTTACTGTGTCCTTTGGACTTTCTTATTGACGATGAAACACAGAAATTGCATCGGAATTAAATAGAAAAGGCACAATGCCGACCTAAGTCCAAGAAGACTGACTCTTCCTACTGTCTATGTTTTGAACCATTCCTGTGACACTAGTTACAGATTCCGACGCTTCACTTCAGGATTACTATATCCCTCTGACCTTCTTTTTGACGATGAAACACAGAAATTGCATCGGAATTAAATAGAAAAGGCACAATGCCGACTTAAGTACAAGAACACTGACTCTTCCTACTGTCTATGTTTTGAACCAGTCCTGTGACACTAGTTATAGATTCCGATGCTTTACTTCAGGTTTACTGTATCCCTCTGACCTTCTTTTTGACGATGAAACACAGAAATTGCATCGGAATTAAATACAAAAAGCACAATGCCGACTTAAGTACAGGAAGACTGACTCTTCTTACTGTCTATGTTTTGAACCATTCCTGTGACACTAGTTATGGATTCCGATGCTTCACTTCAGGTTTACTGTATCCCTTGGACCTTCTTATTGTCGTTGAAACAGAGAAATTGCATCGGAATTAAATAGAAAAGGCACAATGCCGAGTTAAGCACAAGAAGATTGACTCTTCTTACTGACTGTTTTGAACCATTCCTGTGACACTAGTTATAGATTCCGATGCTTCACTTCAGGTTTACTCTATCCCTCTGACCTTCTTATTGACGATGAAACACAGAAATTGGATCGGAAGTAAATACAAAAGCCACAATGCCGACTTAAGTAGAAGAAGACTGACTCTTCTTACTGTCTATGTTTTGAACCATTCCTGTGACACTAGTTATAGATTCCGATGCTTCACTTCAGGTTTACTGTATCCCTTGGACCTTCTTATTGACGATGAAACACAGAAATTGCATCGGAATTAAATACAAAAGGCACAATGCCGACTTAAGTACAAGAAGACTGACTCTTCTTACTGTCTATGTTTTGAACCATTCCTGTGACACTAGTTATCGATTCCGATGCTTCACTACAGGTTTACTGTATCCCTTGAACCTTCTTATTGACGGTGAAACACATAAATTGCATCGGAATTAAATAGAAAAGGCACAATGCCGAATTAAGTACAAGAAGAGTGACTCTTCTTACTGACTGTTTTGAACCATTCCTGTGACACTAGTTATAGATTCCGATGCTTCACTTCAGGTTTACTTTATCCCTCTGACCTTCTTATTGACGATGAAACCCAGAAATTGCATCGGAATTAAATACAAGAGGCACAATGCCAACTTAAGTACAAGAAGACTGACTCTTCTTACTGACTATGTTTTGAACCATTCCTGTGACACTAGTTATAGATTCCGATGCTTCACTTCAGGTTTACTCTATCCCTCTGACCTTCTTATTGACGATGAAACACAGAAATTGGATCGGAAGTAAATACAAAAGCCACAATGCCGACTTAAGTAGAAGAAGACTGACTCTTCTTACTGTCTATGTTTTGAACCATTCCTGTGACACTAGTTATAGATTCCGATGCTTCACTTCAGGTTTACTGTATCCCTTGGACCTTCTTATTGACGATGAAACACAGAAATTGCATCGGAATTAAATACAAAAGGCACAATGCCGACTTAAGTACAAGAAGACTGACTCTTCTTACTGTCTATGTTTTGAACCATTCCTGTGACACTAGTTATCGATTCCGATGCTTCACTACAGGTTTACTGTATCCCTTGAACCTTCTTATTGACGGTGAAACACATAAATTGCATCGGAATTAAATAGAAAAGGCACAATGCCGAGTTAAGTACAAGAAGAGTGACTCTTCTTACTGACTGTTTTGAACCATTCCTGTGACACTAGTTATAGATTCCGATGCTTCACTTCAGGTTTACTTTATCCCTCTGACCTTCTTTTTGACGATGAAACCCAGAAATTGCATCGGAATTAAATACAAGAGGCACAATGCCAACTTAAGTACAAGAAGACAGACTCTTCTTACTGACTATGTTTTGAACCATTCCTGTGACACTAGTTATAGATTCCGATGCTTCACTTCAGGTTTACTGTATCCCTTGGACCTTCGTATTGACGATGAAACACAGAAATTGCATCGGAATTAAATACAAAAGGCACAATGCCAACTTAAGTACAAGAAGACTGACTCTTCTTACTGACTATGTTTTGAACCATTCCTTTGACACTAGTTATAGATTCCGATGCTTCACTTCAGGTTTACTCTATCCCTAGGACCTTCTTATTGACGATGAAACACAGGAATTGCATCGGAACTAAATACAAAAGGCACAATGCCGACTTAAGTACAAGAAGACTGTCACTTCCTACTGTCTATGTTTTGAACGATTCCTGTGACATTAGTTATAGATTCCGATGCTTCAACTCATGTTTACTGTATCCTTTGGACTTTCTTATTGGCGACGAAATACAGAAATGCATCGGAATTAAATAGAAAAGGCACAATGCCGACTTAAGTACAAGAAGACTGACTCTTCTTACTGTCTATGTTTTGAACCATTCCTGTGACACTAGTTATAGATTCCGATGCTTCACTTCAGGTTTATTGTATCCCTTGGACCTTCTTATTGACGATGAAACACAGAAATTGCATCGGAATTAAATACAAAAGGCACAATGCCGACTTAAGTACAAGAAGACTGACTCTTCTTACTGACTAGGTTTTGAACCATTCCTGTGACACTACTTATAGATTCCGATGCTTCACTTCAGGTTTACTCTATCCCTAGGACCTTCTTATTGACGATGAAACACAGACATTGCATCGGAACTAATTACAAAGGGCACAATGCCGACTTAAGTACAAGAAGACTGTCACTTCCTACTGTCTATGTTTTGAACGATTCCTGTGACATTAGTTGTTGATTCCGATGCTTCGATTCATGTTTACTGTGTCCTTTGGACTTTCTTATTGACGATGAAACACAGAAATTGCATCGGAATTAAATAGAAAAGGCACAATGCCGACTTAAGTCCAAGAAGACTGACTCTTCCTACTGTCTATGTTTTGAACCATTCCTGTGACACTAGTTACAGATTCCGACGCTTCACTTCAGGATTACTGTATCCCTCTGACCTTCTTTTTGACGATGAAACACAGAAATTGCATCGGAATTAAATAGAAAAGGCACAATGCCGACTTAAGTACAAGAACACTGACTCTTCCTACTGTCTATGATTTGAACCAGTCCTGTGACACTAGTTATAGATTCCGATGCTTTACTTCAGGTTTACTGTATCCCTCTGACCTTCTTTTTGACGATGAAACACAGAAATTGCATCGGAATTAAATACAAAAAGCACAATGCCGACTTAAGTACAAGAAGACTGACTCTTCTTACTGTCTATGTTTTGAACCATTCCTGTGACACTAGTTATGGATTCCGATGCTTCACTTCAGGTTTACTGTATCCCTTGGACCTTCTTATTGTCGTTGAAATAGAGAAATTGCATCGGAATTAAATAGAAAAGGCACAATGCCGAGTTAAGTACAAGAAGATTGACTCTTCTTACTGACTGTTTTGAACCATTCCTGTGACACTAGTTATAGATTCCGATGCTTCACTTCAGGTTTACTCTATCCCTCTGACCTTCTTATTGACGATGAAACACAGAAATTGGACCGGAAGTAAATACAAAAGCCACAATGCCGACTTAAGTAGAAGAAGACTGACTCTTATTACTGTCTATGTTTTGAACCATTCCTGTGACACTAGTTATAGATTCCGATTCTTCACTTCAGGTTTACTGTATCCCTTGGACCTTCTTATTGACGATGAAACACAGAAATTGCATCGGAATTAAATAGAAAAGGCACAATGCCGACTTCAGTACAAGAAGACTGACTCTTCCTACTGTCTATCTTTTGAACCATTCCTGTGACACTAGTTATAGATTCCGATGCTTCACTTCAGGTTTACTGTACCCTCTGACCTTCTCTTTGACGATGAAACACAGAAATTGCATCGGAATTAAATAGAAATGGCACAATGCCGACTTAAGTACAAGAAGACTGCCTCTTCCTACTGTCTATGTTTTGAACCATTCCTGTGACACTAGTTATAGATTCCGATGCTTCACGTCAGGTTTACTGTATCCCTCTGACCTTCTTTTTGACGATGAAACACAGAAATTGCATCAGAATTAAATACAAAAGGCACAATGCCGACTTAAGTACAAGAAGACTGACTCTTCTTACTGTCTATGTTTTGAACCATTCCTGTGACACTAGTTATCGATTCCGATGCTTCACTACAGGTTTACTGTATCCCTTGGACCTTCTTATTGACGGTGAAACACATAAATTGCATCGGAATTAAATAGAAAAGGCACAATGCCGAGTTAAGTACAAGAAGAGTGGCTCTTCTTACTGAGTGTTTTGAACCATTCCTGTGACACTAGTTATAGATTCCGATGCTTCACTTCAGGTTCACTTTATCCCTCTGACCTTCTTATTGACGATGAAACCCAGAAATTGCATCGGAATTAAATACAATAGGCACAATGCTAACTTAAGTACAAGAAGACTGACTCTTCTTACTGACTATGATTTGAACCATTCCTGTGACTCTAGTTATAGATTCCGATGCTTCACTTCAGGTTTATTGTATCCCTTGGACCTTCGTATTGACGATGAAACACAGAAATTGCATCGGAATTAAATACAAAAGGCACAATGCCGACTTAAGTACAAGAAGACTGACTCTTCTTACTGACTATGTTTTGAACCATTCCTTTGACACTAGTTATAGATTCCGATGCTTCACTTCAGGTTTACTCTATCAATAGGACCTTCTTATTGACGATGAAACACAGGAATTGCATCGGAACTAAATACAAAAGGCACAATGCCGACTTAAGTACAAGAAGTCTGTCACTTCCTACTGTCTATGTTTTGAACGATTCCTGTGACATTAGTTATAGATTCCGATGCTTCAACTCATGTTTACTGTATCCTTTGGACTTTCTTATTGGCGACGAAATACAGAAATGCATCGGAATTAAATAGAAAAGGCACAATGCCGACTTAAGTACAAGAAGACTGACTCTTGTTACTGTCTATAATTTGAACCATTCCTGTGACACTAGTTATAGATTCCGATGCTTCACTTCAGGTTTACTTTATCCCTCTGACCTTCTTATTGACGATGAAACACAGTAATTGCATCGGAATTACATACAAAAGGCACAATGCCGACTTAAGTACAAGAAGACTCTTCTTACTGTCTATGTTTTGAACCATTCCTGTGACACTAGTTACGGATTCCGATGCTTCCCTTCAGGTTTACTGTATCCCTTACATCTTCTTATTGACGATGAAACACAGAAATTGCATCGGAATTAAATACAAAAGGCACAATGCCGACTTAAGTACAAGAAGACTGATCCTTCTTACTGTCTATGTTTTTAACCATTCCTGTGACCTTAGTTATAGATTCCGATGCTTCACTTCAGATTTACTCTATCCCTCTGACCTTCTTATTGACGATGTAACACAGAAATTGCATCGGAATTAAATACAAAAGTCACAATGCAGTCTTGAGTACAAGAAGACTAACTCTTCGTACTGACTATGTTTTGAACCATTCCTGTGACACTAGTTATAAATTACGATAATTCACTTCAGGTTTACTGTATCCCTTGGACCTTCTTATTGATGATGAAACACAGAAATTGCATCGGAATTAAATAGAAAAGGCACAATGCCGACTTAAGTACAAGGAGACTGACTTCTCCTACTGTCTATGTTTTGAACCATTCCTGTGGCACTAGTTATGGATTCCGATGCTTCCCTTCAGGTTTACTGTATCCCTTACACCTTCTTATTGACGGTGAAACACAGAAATTGCATCGGAATTAAATAGAAAAGGCACAATGCCGAGTTAAGTACAAGAAGACTGACTCTTCTTACTGACTGTTTTGAACCATTCCTGTGACACTAGTTATAGATTCCGATGCTTCACTTCAGGTTTACTGTATCCCTTGGACCTTTTTATTGACGATGAAACACAGAGATTGCATCGAAATTAAATAGAAAAGGCACAATGTCGACTTAAGTACAAGAAGACTGACTCTTCTTACTGTCTATGTTTTGAACCATTCCTGTGACGCTTGTTACAGATTCCGATGCTTCACTTAAGGGTTGCTGTATCCCTCTGACCTTCTTATTGACGATGAAACACAGAAATTGCATCGGAATTAAATAGATAAGGCACAATGCCGACCTAAGTGCAAGAAGACTGACTCTTCTTATTGTCTATGTTTTGAACCATTCCTGTGACACTAGTTATAGGTTCCGATGGCTCACTTCAGGTTTACTGTATCCCTCTGACCCTCTTTTTGACGATGAAACACAGAAATTGCATCGGAATTAAATAAAAAAGGCACAATGCCGACTTAAGTACAAGAAGACTGACTCTTCGTAATGACTATGTTTTGAACCATTCCTGTGACACTAGTTATAGATTCCGAAACTTCACTTCAGGTTTGCTGTATCTCTCTGAACTTCTTATTGACGATGACGATGAAACACAGAAATTGCATCGGAAAGAAATACAAAAGGCACAAAGCTGACTTAGGTACAAGAAGACTGACTCTTCTTTCTGTCTATGTTTTGAACCATTCCTGTCACACTAGTTATAGATTCCGATGCTACATTTCAGGTTTACTGTATCCCTTGGACCTTCTTATTGACGATGAAACACAGAAATTGCATCGGAAATAAATACAAAGGGCACAATGCTGACTTAGGTACAAGAAGACTGACTCTTCTTTCTGTCTATGTTTTGAACCATTCCTGTCACACTAGTTATAGATTCCGATGCTTCATTTCAGGTTTACTGTATCCCTCGGACCTTCTTATTGACGATGAAACACAGAAATTGCAACGGAATTAAATAGAAAAGGCACAATGCCGACTTAAGTACAAGAAGACTGACCCTTCTTACTGTCTATGTTTTGAACCATTCCTGTGACGCTAGTTACAGATTCCGATGCTTCACTTCAGGGTTGCTGTATCCCTCTGACCTTCTTATTGACGATTAAACACAGAAATTGCATCGGAATTAAATAGATAAGGCACAATGCCGACTTAAGTACAAGAAGACTGACCCTTCTTACTGTCTATGTTTTGAACCAATCCTGTGACGCTAGTTACAGATTCCGATGCTTCACTTCAGGGTTGCTGTATCCCTCTGACCTCCTTATTGACGATTAAACACAGAAATTGCATCGGAATTAAATAGATAAGGCACAATGCCGACTTAAGTACAAGAAGACCGACTCTTCTAATGACTATGTTTTGAACCATTCCTGTGACACTAGTTATGGATTCCGGTGCTTCCCTTCAGGTTTACTGTATCCCTTACATCTTCTTATTGACGATGAAACACAGAAATTGCATCGGAATTAAATAGAAAAGGCACAATGCCGACTTAAGTACAAGAAGACTGACTTCTCCTACTGTCTATGTTTTGAACCATTCCTGTGGCACTAGTTATGGATTCCGATGCTTCCCTTCAGGTTTACTGTATCCCTTACACCTTCTTATTGACGGTGAAACACAGAAATTGCATCGGAATTAAATAGAAAAGGCACAATGCCGAGTTAAGTATAAGAAGACTGACTCTTCTAACTGAATGTTTTGAACCATTCCTGTGACACTAGTTATAGATTCCGATGCTTCACTTCAGGTTTACTGTATCCCTTGGACCTTTTTATTGACGATGAAACACAGAGATTGCATCGAAATTAAATAGAAAAGGCACAATGTCGACTTAAGTACAAGAAGACTGACTCTTCTTACTGTCTATGTTTTGAACCATTCCTGTGACGCTTGTTACAGATTCCGATGCTTCACTTCAGGGTTGCTGTATCCCTCTGACCTTCTTATTGACGATGAAACACAGAAATTGCATCGGAATTAAATAGATAAGGCACAATGCCGACCTAAGTGCAAGAAGACTGACTCTTCTTATTGTCTATGTTTTGAACCATTCCTGTGACACTAGTTATAGGTTCCGATGCCTCACTTCAGGTTTACTGTATCCCTCTGACCCTCTTTTTGACGATGAAACACAGAAATTGCATCGGAATTAAATAAAAAAGGCACAATGCCGACTTAAGTACAAGAAGACTGACTCTTCGTAATGACTATGTTTTGAACCATTCCTGTGACACTAGTTATAGATTCCGAATCTTCACTTCAGGTTTGCTGTATCTCTCTGAACTTCTTATTGACGATGACGATGAAACACAGAAATTGCATCGGAAATAAATACAAAAGGCACAATGCCGACTTAAGTACAAGAAGTCTGTCACTTCCTACTGTCTATGTTTTGAACGATTCCTGTGACATTAGTTATAGATTCCGATGCTTCAACTCATGTTTACTGTATCCTTTGGACTTTCTTATTGGCGACGAAATACAGAAATGCATCGGAATTAAATAGAAAAGGCACAATGCCGACTTAAGTACAAGAAGACTGACTCTTGTTACTGTCTATGTTTTGAACCATTCCTGTGACACTAGTTATAGATTCCGATGCTTCACTTCAGGTTTACTTTATCCCTCTGACCTTCTTATTGACGATGAAACACAGTAATTGCATCGGAATTACATACAAAAGGCACAATGCCGACTTAAGTACAAGAAGACTCTTCTTACTGTCTATGTTTTGAACCATTCCTGTGACACTAGTTATGGATTCCGATGCTTCCCTTCAGGTTTACTGTATCCCTTACATCTTCTTATTGACGATGAAACACAGAAATTGCATCGGAATTAAATACAAAAGGCACAATGCCGACTTAAGTACAAGAAGACTGACTCTTCTTACTGTCTATGTTTTGAACCATTCCTTTGACACTAGTTATAGATTCCGATGCTTCACTTCAGGTTTACTCTATCAATAGGACCTTCTTATTGACGATGAAACACAGGAATTGCATCGGAACTAAATACAAAAGGCACAATGCCGACTTAAGTACAAGAAGTCTGTCACTTCCTACTGTCTATGTTTTGAACGATTCCTGTGACATTAGTTATAGATTCCGATGCTTCAACTCATGTTTACTGTATCCTTTGGACTTTCTTATTGGCGACGAAATACAGAAATGCATCGGAATTAAATAGAAAAGGCACAATGCCGACTTAAGTACAAGAAGACTGACTCTTGTTACTGTCTATGTTTTGAACCATTCCTGTGACACTAGTTATAGATTCCGATGCTTCACTTCAGGTTTACTTTATCCCTCTGACCTTCTTATTGACGATGAAACACAGTAATTGCATCGGAATTACATACAAAAGGCACAATGCCGACTTAAGTACAAGAAGACTCTTCTTACTGTCTATGTTTTGAACCATTCCTGTGACACTAGTTATGGATTCCGATGCTTCCCTTCAGGTTTACTGTATCCCTTACATCTTCTTATTGACGATGAAACACAGAAATTGCATCGGAATTAAATACAAAAGGCACAATGCCGACTTAAGTACAAGAAGACTGACCCTTCTTACTGTCTATGTTTTTAACCATTCCTGTGACCTTAGTTATAGATTCCGATGCTTCACTTCAGATTTACTCTATCCCTCTGACCTTCTTATTGACGATGTAACACAGAAATTGCATCGGAATTAAATACAAAAGTCACAATGCAGTCTTGAGTACAAGAAGACTAACTCTTCGTACTGACTATGTTTTGAACCATTCCTGTGACACTAGTTATAAATTACGATAATTCACTTCAGGTTTACTGTATCCCTTGGACCTTCTTATTGATGATGAAACACAGAAATTGCATCGGAATTAAATAGAAAAGGCACAATGCCGACTTAAGTACAAGAAGACTGACTTCTCCTACTGTCTATGTTTTGAACCATTCCTGTGGCACTAGTTATGGATTCCGATGCTTCCCTTCAGGTTTACTGTATCCCTTACACCTTCTTATTGACGGTGAAACACAGAAATTGCATCGGAATTAAATAGAAAAGGCACAATGCCGAGTTAAGTACAAGAAGACTGACTCTTCTTACTGACTGTTTTGAACCATTCCTGTGACACTAGTTATAGATTCCGATGCTTCACTTCAGGTTTACTGTATCCCTTGGACCTTTTTATTGACGATGAAACACAGAGATTGCATCGAAATTAAATAGAAAAGGCACAATGTCGACTTAAGTACAAGAAGACTGACCCTTCTTACTGTCTATGATTTGAACCATTCCTGTGACGCTACTTACAGATTCCGATGCTTCACTTCAGGGTTGCTGTATCCCTCTGACCTTCTTATTGACGATGAAACACAGAAATTGCATCGGAATTAAATAGATAAGGCACAATGCCGACCTAAGTGCAAGAAGACTGACTTTTCTTACTGTCTATGTTTTGAACCATTCCTGTGACACTAGTTATAGATTCCGATGCCTCACTTCAGGTTTACTGTATCCCTCTGACCCTCTTTCTGACGATGAAAAACAGAAATTGCATCGGAATTAAATAGAAAAGGCACAATGCCGACTTATGTACAAGAAGACTGACTTCTCCTACTGTGTATGTTTTGAACCATTCCTGTGACACTAGTTATAGATTCCGATGCTTCACTTCAGGTTTACTGTATCCCTTGGACCTTCTTATTGACGATGAAACACAGAGATTGCATCGAAATTAAATAGAAAAGGCACAATGCCGACTTAAGTACAAGAAGACTGACTCTTCTTACTGTTGATGTTTTGAACCTTTCCTGTGACGCTAGTTACAGATTCCGATGCTTCACTTCAGGGTTGCTGTATCCCTCTGACCTTCTTATTGACGATTAAACACAGAAATTGCATCGGAATTAAATAGATAAGGCACAAAGCCGACCTAAGTGCAAGAAGACTGACTCTTCTTACTGTCTATGTTTTGAACCATTCCTGTGACACTAGTTATAGATTCCGATGCCTCACTTCAGGTTTACTGTATCCCTCTGACCCTCTTTTTGACGATGAAACACAGAAATTGCATCGGAATTAAATACAAAACGCACAATGCCGACTTAAGTACAAGAAGACTGACTCTTCGTAATGACTATGTTTTGAACCATTCCTGTGACACTAGTTATAGATTCCGATGCTTCACTTCAGGTTTACTGTATCCCTCTGACCTTCTTATTGACGATGAAACACAGAAATTGCATCGGAAATAAATACAAAGGGCACAATGCTGACTTAGGTACAAGAAGACTGACTCTTCTTTCTGTCTATGTTTTGAACCATTCCTGTCACACTAGTTATAGATTCCGATGCTTCATTTCAGGTTTACTGTATCCCTCGGACCTTCTTATTGACGATGAAACACAGAAATTGCAACGGAATTAAATAGAAAAGGCACAATGCCGACTTAAGTACAAGAAGACTGACCCTTCTTACTGTCTATGTTTTGAACCATTCCTGTGACACTAGTTACAGATTCCGATGCTTCACTTCAGGGTTGCTGGATCCCTCTGACCTTCTTATTGACGATTAAACACAGAAATTGCATCGGAATTAAATAGATAAGGCACAATGCCGACCTAAGTGCAAGAAGACTGACTCTTCTTACTGTCTATGTTTTGAACCATTCCTGTGACACTAGTTATGGATTCCGATGCCTCACTTCAGGTTTACTGTATCCCTCTGACCCTCTTTTTGACGATGAAACACAGAAATTGCATCGGAATTAAATACAAAAGGCACAATGCCGACTTAAGTACAAGAAGACCGACTCTTCGTAATGACTATGTTTTGAACCATTCCTGTGACACTAGTTATAGATTCCGATGCTTCACTTCAGCTTTACTGTATCCCTCTGACCTTCTTATTGACGATGGAACACAGAAATTGCATCGGAATTAAATAGAAAACGCACAATGCCGACTAGAGTACAAGAAGGCTGACTCTTCTTACTGTCTATGTTTTGAACCATTCCTGTGACACTAGTTATAAATTCCGAATCTTCACTTCAGGTTTGCTGTATCCCTCTGACCTTGTTATTGACGATGAAACACAGAAATTGCATCGGAAATAAATACAAAAGGCACAATGCTGACTTAGGTACAAGAAGACTGACTCTTCTTTTTGTCTATGTTTTGAACCATTCCTGTCACACTAGTTATAGATTCCGATGCATCATTTCAGGTTTACTGTATCCCTTGGACCTTCTTATTGACGATGAAGCACAGAAATTGCAACGGAAATAAATACAAAATGCACAATGCAGACTTAAGTACAAGAAGACTGACTCTTCTTACTGACTGTTTTGAACCATTCCTGTGACACTAGTTATAGATTCCGATGCTTCACTTCAGGTTTATTGTATCCCTTGGACCTTCTTATTGACGATGAAACACAGATATTAAATCGGAACTAAATACAAAAGGCACAATGCCGACTTAAGCACAAGAAGACTGACTCTTTCTACTGTCTATGTTTTGATCGATTCCTGTGACATTAGTTATAGATTCCGATGCTACACTTTAGGTTTACTGTATCCTTTGGACCATCTTATTGGCGACGAAATACAGAAATTGCATCGGAAATAAGTAGAGTAGGCACAATGCCGACTTAAATACAAGAAGACTGACTCTTCTTACTGTCTATGTTTTGAACCATTCCTGTGACACTAGTTATAGATTCCGATGCTTCACCTCAGGTTTACTGTATCCCTTGGGCCTTCTTATTGACGATGAAACACAGAATGCGCATCGGAATTAAATACAAAAGGCACAATGCCGACTTAAGTACAGGAAGATTGACTCTTCTTACTGACTGTTTTGAACCATTCCTGTGACACTAGTTATAGATTCCGATGCTTCACTTCAGGTTTACAGTATCCCTCTGACCTTCTTATTGACGATGAAACACAGAAATTACATCGGAATTAAATACAAAAGGCACAATTCCGACTTAAGTACAAGAAGACTGACTCTTCTTACTATCTATGTTTTGAACCATTCCTGTGACACTAGTTATAGTTTCCGATGCTTCACTTCAGGTTTACGGTATCCCTTGCACCTTCTTATTGACGGTGAAACACAGATATTGCATCGGAATTAAATACAAAAGGCACAATGCCGACTTAAGTACAAGAAGATTGACTCTTCGTACTGTCTATGTTTTGAACCATTCCTGTGACACTAGTTATAGATTACGATGATTCACTTCAGGTTTAATGGTTCCCTTGGACCTTCTTATTGACGGTGAAACACTGATATTGCATCGGAATGAAATAGAAAAGGCACGATGCCGACTTAAGTACAAGAAGACTGACTCTTCTTACTGACTATGTTTTGAACCATTCCTGTGACACTAGTTATAGATTCTGATGCATCACTTCAGGTTTACTGTATCCCTCTGACCTTCTTATTGACGATGAAACACAGAAATTGCATCGGAATTAAATAGAAAAGGCACAATGCCGACTAAAGTACAAGAAGACTGACTTTTCTTACTGTCTATGTTTTGAACCATTCCTGTGACACTGGTTATAGATTCCGATATTTCACTTCAGGTTTACTGTATCCCTTGGACCTTCTTATTGACGATGAAACACAGTAATTGCATCGGAATTAAATACAAAAGGCACAATGCCGACTTAAGTACAAGAAGACTGACTCTTCCTTCTGTCTATGTTTTGAACGATTCCTGTGACATTAGTTACAGTATCCGATGCTTCACTTCAGGTTTACTGTATCCTTTGCACCTTATTTTCGACGAAATACAGAAATTGCATCGGAATTAAATAGAAAAGGCACAACGCCGACTTAAGTAAAAGAAGACTCACTCTTCCTACTGTCTATGATTTGAACCATTCCTGTGACACTAGTTATAGATTCCGATGTTTCACTTCACGTTCACTGTATCCCTTGGACCTTCTTATTGACGGTGAAACACAGAAATTGCATCGGAATTAAATACAAAACGCACAATGCCGACTTAAGTACAAGATGAATGACTCTTTTTACTGACTGTTTTGAACCATTCCTGTGACACTAATTATAGATTCCGATGCTTCACTTCAGGTTTACTGTATCCCTCTGACCTTCTTTTTGAGGATGAAACACAGATATTGGATGGGATTAAAATACAAAAGCCACAATGCCGACTTAAGTATAAGAAGACTGACTCTTCTTACTGTCTGTGTTTTGAACCATTCCTGTGACACTAGTTATAGATTCCGATGCTTCACTTCAGGTTTACTGTATCCCTTGGACCATCTTATTGACGATGAAACACAGAAATTGCATCGGAATTAAATAGAAAAGGCAAAATGCCGACTTAAGTACAAGCAGGCTGACTCTTCCTACTGTCTATGTTTTGAACCATACCTGTGACACTAGTTATAGATTCCGAAGCTTCACTTCAGGTTAACTGTATCCCTTGGACCTTCTCATTGACGATGAAACACAGAAATTGCATCGGAATTAAATAGAAAAGGCACAATGCCGACTTAAGTACAAGAAGGCTGACTCTTCCTACTGTCTACGTTTTGAACCATTCCTGTGACACTAGTTATAGATTCCGATGCTTCACTTCAGGTTTACGTATCCCTCTGACGTTCTTTTTGGCGATGAAACACAGAAATATCATCGGAATTAAATACAAAAGGCACAATGCCGACTTATGTACAAGAAGACTGACTCTTCCTTCTGTCTATGTTTTGAACGATTCCTGTGACATTAGTTATAGATTCCGATGCTTCACTTCAGGTTCACTGTATCCTTTGGACCTTCTTATTGGCGACGAAATACAGAAATTGCATCGGAATTAAATTGAAAAGGCACAATGCCGACTTAAGTAAAAGAAGATTGACTCTTCCTACTGTCTATGTTTTGAACCATTCCTGTGACACTAGTTATAGATTCCAATGCTTCACCTCAGGTTCACTGTATCCCTCTGACCCTCTTACTGACGATGAAACACTGAAATTGCATCGGAATTAAATACAATAGGCACAATGACGACTTAGGTACAAGAAGACTGACTCTTCTTACTGTCTATGTTTTGAACCATACCTGTGACACTAGTTATAGATTCCGATGCTTCACTTCAGGTTTACTGTATCCCTCTGACCTTCTTATTTACGATGAAACACAGAAATTGCATCGGAATTAAATACAAACGGCTCAAAGCCAACATAAGTACAAGAAGACTGACTCTTCTTACTGACTGTTTTGAACCATTCCTGTGACACTAGTTATAGATTCCGATGCTTCACTTCAGGTTTATTGTATCCCTTGGACCTTCGTGAAGACGACGAGACACAGATATTTCATCGGAATTATATACAAAAGACACAATGCAGACCTAAGTACAAGAAGACTGACATTTCTTACTGACTATGTTTTGAACCATTCCTGTGACTCTAGTTATAGATTCCGATGCTTCACTTCAGGTTTACTGTATCCCTTGGACCTTCTTATTGACGATGAAACACAGAAATTGCATCGGAATTAAATACAAAAAGCTCAATGCCGACTTCAGTACAAGAAGATTGACTCTTCTTACTGTCTATGCTTTGAACCATTCCTGTGACACTAGTTATAGTTTCCGATGCTTCACTTCAGGTTTACTGTATTCCTTGCACCTTCTTATTGACGATGAAACACAGATATTGCATCGGAATTAAATACAAAAGGCACAATGCCGACTTGAGTACAAGAAGACTGACTCTTCGTTCTGACTATGTTTTGAACCATTCCTCTGACACTAGTTATGGATTACAATGATTCACTTCAGGTTTAATGGTTCCCTTGGACCTTCGTACTGACGGTGAAACACTGATATTGCATCGGAATTAAATAGAAGAGGCACAATGCCGACTTAAGTACAAGAAGACTGACTCTTCTTACTGACTATGTTTTGAACCATTCCTGTGACACTAGTTATAGATTCCGATGCTTCACTTCAGGTTTACTGTATCCCTCTGACCTTCTTATTGACGAAGAAACACAGAAATTGCATCGGAATTAAATAGAAAAGACACAATGCCGACTTAAGTACAAGAAGACTGACCCTTCTTACTGACTGTGTTCCGAACCACTCCTGTGACGCTAGTTACAGATTCCGATGCTTCACTTCGGGTTTACTGTATCGCTTGGACCTTCTTATTGACGATGAAACACAGATATTGCATCGGAATTAAATAGAAAAGGCACAATGCCGACTTAAGTACAAGAAGACTGACTCTTCCTACTGTCTATGTTTTGAACGATTCCTGTAACATTAGTTATAGATTCCGATGCTTCACTTCAGGTTTACTGTATCCCTTGGACCTTCTTATTGGCGTCGAAATACAGAAATTGTATCGGAATTAAATTTAAAAGGCACAATGCCGTCTTAAGTACAAGCAGACTGACTCTTCTTAGTGTCTATGTTTTGAACCATTCCTGTGACACTAGTTATTGATTCCGATGCTTCACTTCAGGTTTACTGTATCCCTCTGACCTTCTTATTGACGATGAAACACAGAAATTGCATCGGAAATAAATACAAAAGGCACGATGCCGACTTAAGTACATGTAGACTGAATCTTCCTCCTGTCTATGTTTTGAACCATTCCTCTGACACTAGCTATAGATTGCGATGCTTCATTTCAGGTGTACTGTATCCCTTGGATCTTCTTATTGACGATGAGACACAGATAGTGCATCGCAGTTAAATACAATTGGCACAATAGCGACTTAAGTACAAGAATACTGACTCTTCCTACTGTCTATGTTTTGAACCGTTCCTGTGACACTAGTTATAGATTCCGATGCTTCACTTAAGGTTTACTGTATCCCTCTGACCTTCTTATTGACGATGAAACACAGAAATTGCATCGGAATTAAATACAAAAGGCACAATGGAGACTTAAGTACAAGAAGACTGAATCTTCGTACTGACTAATTTTTGAACCATTCCTGTGACACTAGTTATTGGTTCCGATGTTTCACTTCAGGTTTACTGTATCCCTTGGACCTTCTTATTGACGGTGCAACACAGAAATTGCATCGGAATAAAATAGAAAAGGCACAATGCCAACTTAAGTACAAGAAGATTGACTCTTCTTACTGACTATGTTTTGAACCATTCCTGTGACACTAGTTATAGATTCCGATGCCTCACTTCAGGTTTACTCTATCAATAGGACCTACTTATTGACGATGTAACACAGAAATTGCATCGGAATTAAATACAAAACGCACAATGCCGACTTGAGCACAAGAAGACTGACTCTTCGTACTGACTATGTTTTGAACCATTCCTGTGACACTAGTTATTGATTACGATGATTCACTTCATTTTTACTGTATCCCTTGGACCTTCTTATTGACGATGAAACTCAGAAATTGCATCGGAATTAAATAGAAAAGGCACAATGCCGACTTGAGTACAAGAAGTCTGACTTCTCTTTCTGTCTATGTTTTGAACCATTCCTGTGACACTAGTTATAGATTTCGATGCTTCACTTTAGGTTTACTGTATCCCTTGGACCTTCTTATTGACGATGAAACACAGAAATTGCATCGGAATTAAATAGAAAAGGCACAATGCCGACTTAAGTACAAGAAGACTGACCCTTCTTACTGACTATATTCTGAACCACTCCTGTGACGCTAGTTACCTATTCCGATGCTTCACTTCAGGTTTACTGTATCGCTTGGACCTTCTTATTGACGATGAAACACAGATATTGCATCGGAAATAAATAGAAAAGGCACAATGCCGACTTATGTACAAGAAGACTGACTCTTCTTACTGACTATGCTTTGAACCATTCCTGTGACACTAGTTATATATTCCGATGCTTCACTTCAGTTTTACTGTATCCCTCTGTCCTTCTTATTGACGATGAAACACAGAAATTGCATCGGATTTAAATAGAAAAGTCACAATGCCTACTAAAGTACAAGAAGACTGACTCTTCTTACTGTCTATGTTTTGAACCATTCCTGTGGGAATAGTTATAGATTCTGATGCTTCACTTCACGTTTACTGTATCCCTTGGACCTTCTTATTGACGATGAAACACAGAAATTGCATCGGAATTAAATACAAAAGGCACAATGCCGACTTAAGTAAAGAAGAATGACTCTTCTTACTGACTGTTTTGAACCATTCCTGTGACATTAGTTATAGATTCCGATGCTTCACCTCAGGTTTACTGTATCACTCTGACCTTCTTATTGACGCACAGAAATTGGATCGGAATTAAATACAAATGCCACAATGCCGACTTAAGTAGCAGAAGACTGACTCTTCTTACTGTCTATGTTTTGAACCATTCCTGTGACACTAGTTATAGATTCCGATGCTTCACTTCGGGTTTTCTGTATCCCTTGGACCTTCTTATTGACGATGAAACACAGATATTGCATCGAAATATTATAGAAAAGGCACAATGCCGAGTTATGTACAAGATGACAGACTCTTCTTACTGACTATGTTTTGAACCATTCCTGTGACACTAGTTATAGATTCCGATGCTTCACTTCAGGTTTACTGTATTCCTCTGACCTTCTTATTGACGATGAAACATAGAAATTGCATCGGAATTAAATAGAAAAGGCACAATGCCGACTAAAGTACAAGAAGACTGCATCTTCTTACTGTCTATGTTTTGAACCATTCCTGTGACACTAGTTATAGATTCCGATACTTCACATCAGGTTTACTGTATCCCTTGGACCTTCTTATTGACGATGAAACACAGAAATTGCATCGGAATTAAATACAACAGGCACAATGCCGACTTAAGTACAAGAAGACTGACTCTTCCTTCTGTCTATGTTTTGAACGATTCCTGTGACATTAGTTATAGTTTCCGATGCTTCACTTCAGGTTTACTGTATCCTTTGGACCTGATTGGCGACGAAATACAGAAATTGCATCGGAATTAAATAGAAAAGGCACAATGCCGACTTAAGTTCAAGAAGATTTACTCTTCCTACTGTCTATGTTTTGAACCATTCCTGTGACACTAGTTATAGATTCCGATGCTTCATTTCAGGTTTACTGTATCCCTCTGACCTTCTTTTTGACGATGAAACACAGAAATTGCATCGGAATTAAATAGAAAAGGCACAATGCCGACTTAGGTACAAGAAGATTGACTCTTCTTACTGTCTATGTTTTGAACCATTCCTGTGACACTAGTTATAGATTCCGATGCTTCACTTCAGGTTTACTGTATCCCTTGGACCTTCTTATTGACGATGGAACACAGAAATTGCAACGGAATTAAATACAAAATGCACAATGACGACTTAAGTACAAGAAGACTGACGCCTTTTACTGACTGCTTTGAACCATTCCTGTGACACTAGTTATAGATTTCGATGCTTCACTTCAGGTTTACTGTATCCCTCTGACCTTCTTATTGACGATGAAACACAGAAATTGCATCGGAATTAAATACAAAAGGCACAATGCCAACATAAGTACAAGAAGACTGACTCTTCTTACTGACTGTTTTGAACCATTCCTGTGACACTAGTTATAGATTCCGATGCTTCACTTCAGGTTTACTGTATCCCTTGGACCTTCGTGTTGACGACGAAACACAGATATTTCATCGGAATTACATACAAAAGACACAATGCCGACTTAAGTACAAGAAGACTGACATTTCTTACTGACTATGTTTTGAACCATTCCTGTGACACTAGTTATAGATTCCGATGCTTCACTTCAGGTTTACTCTATCAATAGGACCTTCTTATTGACGATGTAACACAGAAATTGCATCGGAATTAAATACAAAACGCACAATGCCGACTTGAGCACAAGAAGACTGACTCTTCGTACTGACTATGTTTTGAACCATTCCTGTGACACTAGTTATACATTACGATGATTCACTTCATTTTTACTGTATCCCTTGGACCTTCTTATTGACGATGAAACTCAGAAATTGCATCGGAATTAAATAGAAAAGGCACAATGCCGACTTGAGTACAAGAAGTCTGACTTCTCTTTCTGTTTATGTTTTGAACCATTCCTGTGACACTAGTTATAGATTTCGATGCTTCACTTTAGGTTTACTGTATCCCTTGGACCTTCTTATTGACGATGAAACACAGAAATTCCATCGGAATTAAATAGAAAAGGCACAATGCCAGATTAAGTATAAGAAGACTGACCCTTCTTACTGACTATATTCTGAACCACTCCTGTGACGCTAGTTACCGATTCCGATGCTTCACTTCAAGTTTACTGTATCGCTTGGACCTTCTTATTGACGATGAAACACAGATATTGCATCGGAATTAAATAGAAAAGGCACAATGCCGACTTATGTACAAGAAGACTGACTCTTCTTACTGACTATGCTTTGAACCATTCCTGTGACACTAGTTATAGATTCCGATGCTTCACTTCAGTTTTACTGTATCCCTCTGTCCTTCTTATTGACGATGAAACACAGAAATTGCATCGGATTTAAATAGAAAAGGCACAATGCCGACTAAAGTACAAGAAGACTGACTCTTCTTACTGTCTATGTTTTGAACCATTCCTGTGGGAATAGTTATAGATTCCGATGCTTCACTTCACGTTTACTGTATCCCTTGGACCTTCTTATTGACGATGAAACACAGAAATTGCATCGGAATTAAATACAAAAGGCACAATGCCAACTTAAGTAAAGAAGAATGACTCTTCTTACTGACTGTTTTGAAACATTCCTGTGACACTAGTTATAGATTCCGATGCTTCACTTCAGGTTTATTGTATCCCTTGGACCTTCTTATTGACGATGAAACACAGAAATTGCATCGGAATTAAATACAAAAGGCACAATGCCGACTTAAGTACAAGAAGACTGACTCTTCTTACTGACTATGTTTTGAACCATTCCTGTGACACTACTTATAGATTCCGATGCTTCACTTCAGGTTTACTCTATCCCTAGGACCTTCTTATTGACGATGAAACACAGACATTGCATCGGAACTAATTACAAAGGGCACAATGCCGACTTAAGTACAAGAAGACTGTCACTTCCTACTGTCTATGTTTTGAACGATTCCTGTGACATTAGTTGTTGATTCCGATGCTTCGATTCATGTTTACTGTGTCCTTTGGACTTTCTTATTGATGATGAAACACAGAAATTGCATCGGAATTAAATAGAAAAGGCACAATGCCGACTTAAGTCCAAGAAGACTGACTCTTCCTACTGTCTATGTTTTGAACCATTCCTGTGACACTAGTTACAGATTCCGACGCTTCACTTCAGGATTACTGTATCCCTCTGACCTTCTTTTTGACGATGAAACACAGAAATTGCATCGGAATTAAATAGAAAAGGCACAATGCCGACTTAAGTACAAGAACACTGACTCTTCCTACTGTCTATGATTTGAACCAGTCCTGTGACACTAGTTATAGATTCCGATGCTTTACTTCAGGTTTACTGTATCCCTCTGACCTTCTTTTTGACGATGAAACACAGAAATTGCATCGGAATTAAATACAAAAAGCACAATGCCGACTTAAGTACAAGAAGACTGACTCTTCTTACTGTCTATGTTTTGAACCATTCCTGTGACACTAGTTATGGATTCCGATGCTTCACTTCAGGTTTACTGTATCCCTTGGACCTTCTTATTGTCGTTGAAATAGAGAAATTGCATCGGAATTAAATAGAAAAGGCACAATGCCGAGTTAAGTACAAGAAGATTGACTGTTCTTACTGACTGTTTTGAACCATTCCTGTGACACTAGTTATAGATTCCGATGCTTCACTTCAGGTTTACTCTATCCCTCTGACCTTCTTATTGACGATGAAACACAGAAATTGGACCGGAAGTAAATACAAAAGCCACAATGCCGACTTAAGTAGAAGAAGACTGACTCTTATTACTGTCTATGTTTTGAACCATTCCTGTGACACTAGTTATAGATTCCGATTCTTCACTTCAGGTTTACTGTATCCCTTGGACCTTCTTATTGACGATGAAACACAGAAATTGCATCGGAATTAAATAGAAAAGGCACAATGCCGACTTCAGTACAAGAAGACTGACTCTTCCTACTGTCTATCTTTTGAACCATTCCTGTGACACTAGTTATAGATTCCGATGCTTCACTTCAGGTTTACTGTACCCTCTGACCTTCTCTTTGACGATGAAACACAGAAATTGCATCGGAATTAAATAGAAATGCCACAATGCCGACTTAAGTACAAGAAGACTGCCTCTTCCTACTGTCTATGTTTTGAACCATTCCTGTGACACTAGTTATAGATTCCGATGCTTCACGTCACGTTTACTGTATCCCTCTGACCTTCTTTTTGACGATGAAACACAGAAATTGCATCAGAATTAAATACAAAAGGCACAATGCCGACTTAAGTACAAGAAGACTGACTCTTCTTACTGTCTATGTTTTGAACCATTCCTATGACACTAGTTATCGATTCCGATGCTTCACTACAGGTTTACTGTATCCCTTGGACCTTCTTATTGACGGTGAAACACATAAATTGCATCGGAATTAAATAGAAAAGGCACAATGCCGAGTTAAGTACAAGAAGAGTGACTCTTCTTACTGAGTGTTTTGAACCATTCCTGTGACACTAGTTATAGATTCCGATGCTTCACTTCAGGTTCACTTTATCCCTCTGACCTTCTTATTGACGATGAAACCCAGAAATTGCATCGGAATTAAATACAATAGGCACAATGCTAACTTAAGTACAAGAAGACTGACTCTTCTTACTGACTATGATTTGAACCATTCCTGTGACTCTAGTTATAGATTCCGATGCTTCACTTCAGGTTTATTGTATCCCTTGGACCTTCGTATTGACGATGAAACACAGAAATTGCATCGGAATTAAATACAAAAGGCACAATGCCGACTTAAGTACAAGAAGACTGACTCTTCTTACTGACTATGTTTGAACCATTCCTTTGACACTAGTTATAGATTCCGATGCTTCACTTCAGGTTTACTCTATCAATAGGACCTTCTTATTGACGATGAAACACAGGAATTGCATCGGAACTAAATACAAAAGGCACAATGCCGACTTAAGTACAAGAAGTCTGTCACTTCCTACTGTCTATGTTTTGAACGATTCCTGTGACATTAGTTATAGATTCCGATGCTTCAACTCATGTTTACTGTATCCTTTGGACTTTCTTATTGGCGACGAAATACAGAAATGCATCGGAATTAAATAGAAAAGGCACAATGCCGACTTAAGTACAAGAAGACTGACTCTTGTTACTGTCTATAATTTGAACCATTCCTGTGACACTAGTTATAGATTCCGATGCTTCACTTCAGGTTTACTTTATCCCTCTGACCTTCTTATTGACGATGAAACACAGTAATTGCATCGGAATTACATACAAAAGGCACAATGCCGACTTAAGTACAAGAAGACTCTTCTTACTGTCTATGTTTTGAACCATTCCTGTGACACTAGTTACGGATTCCGATGCTTCCCTTCAGGTTTACTGTATCCCTTACATCTTCTTATTGACGATGAAACACAGAAATTGCATCGGAATTAAATACAAAAGGCACAATGCCGACTTAAGTACAAGAAGACTGACCCTTCTTACTGTCTATGTTTTTAACCATTCCTGTGACCTTAGTTATAGATTCCGATGCTTCACTTCAGATTTACTCTATCCCTCTGACCTTCTTATTGACGATGTAACACAGAAATTGCATCGGAATTAAATACAAAAGTCACAATGCAGTCTTGAGTACAAGAAGACTAACTCTTCGTACTGACTATGTTTTGAACCATTCCTGTGACACTAGTTATAAATTACGATAATTCACTTCAGGTTTACTGTATCCCTTGGACCTTCTTATTGATGATGAAACACAGAAATTGCATCGGAATTAAATAGAAAAGGCACAATGCCGACTTAAGTACAAGGAGACTGACTTCTCCTACTGTCTATGTTTTGAACCATTCCTGTGGCACTAGTTATGGATTCCGATGCTTCCCTTCAGGTTTACTGTATCCCTTACACCTTCTTATTGACGGTGAAACACAGAAATTGCATCGGAATTAAATAGAAAAGGCACAATGCCGAGTTAAGTACAAGAAGACTGACTCTTCTTACTGACAGTTTTGAACCATTCCTGTGACACTAGTTATAGATTCCGATGCTTCACTTCAGGTTTACTGTATCCCTTGGACCTTTTTATTGACGATGAAACACAGAGATTGCATCGAAATTAAATAGAAAAGGCACAATGTCGACTAAAGTACAAGAAGACTGACTCTTCTTACTGTCTATGTTTTGAACCATTCCTGTGACGCTTGTTACAGATTCCGATGCTTCACTTCAGGGTTGCTGTATCCCTCTGACCTTCTTATTGACGATGAAACACAGAAATTGCATCGGAATTAAATAGATAAGGCACAATGCCGACCTAAGTGCAAGAAGACTGACTCTTCTTATTGTCTATGTTTTGAACCATTCCTGTGACACTAGTTATAGGTTCCGATGGCTCACTTCAGGTTTACTGTATCCCTCTGACCCTCTTTTTGACGATGAAACACAGAAATTGCATCGGAATTAAATAAAAAAGGCACAATGCCGACTTAAGTACAAGAAGACTGACTCTTCGTAATGACTATGTTTTGAACCATTCCTGTGACACTAGTTATAGATTCCGAATCTTCACTTCAGGTTTGCTGTATCTCTCTGAACTTCTTATTGCCGATGACGATGAAACACAGAAATTGCATCGGAAAGAAATACAAAAGGCACAAAGCTGAC
Source organism: Schistocerca serialis cubense (assembly GCF_023864345.2). NCBI lineage: Eukaryota > Metazoa > Arthropoda > Insecta > Orthoptera > Acrididae > Schistocerca > Schistocerca serialis. Next base: position 19,015,901 of record NC_064647.1, on the reverse strand, counting down.
TTAGGTACAAGAAGACTGACTCTTCTTTCTGTCTATGTTTTGAACCATTCCTGTCACACTAGTTATAGATTCCGATGCTACATTTCAGGTTTACTGTATCCCTTGGACCTTCTTATTGACGATGAAACACAGAAATTGCAACGGAATTAAATAGAAAAGGCACAATGCCGACTTAAGTACAAGAAGACTGACCCTTCTTACTGTCTATGATTTGAACCATTCCTGTGACGCTACTTACAGATTCCGATGCTTCACTTCAGGGTTGCTGTATCCCTCTGACCTTCTTATTGACGATGAAACACAGAAATTGCATCGGAATTAAATAGATAAGGCACAATGCCGACCTAAGTGCAAGAAGACTGACTTTTCTTACTGTCTATGTTTTGAACCATTCCTGTGACACTAGTTATAGATTCCGATGCCTCACTTCAGGTTTACTGTATCCCTCTGACCCTCTTTCTGACGATGAAAAACAGAAATTGCATCGGAATTAAATAGAAAAGGCACAATGCCGACTTATGTCCAAGAAGACTGACTTCTCCTACTGTGTATGTTTTGAACCATTCCTGTGACACTAGTTATAGATTCCGATGCTTCACTTCAGGTTTACTGTATCCCTTTGACCTTCTTATTGACGATGAAACACAGAGATTGCATCGAAATTAAATAGAAAAGGCACAATGCCGACTTAAGTACAAGAAGACTGACTCTTCTTACTGTTGATAATTTGAACCATTCCTGTGACGCTAGTTACAAATTCCGATGCTTCACTTCAGGGTTGCTGTATCCCTCTGACCTTCTTATTGACGATTAAACACAGAAATTGCATCGGAATTAAATAGATAAGGCACAATGCCGACCTAAGTGCAAGAAGACTGACTCTTCTTACTGTCTATGATTTGAACCATTCCTGTGACACTAGTTATAGATTCCGATGCTTCACTTCAGGTTTACTGTATCCCTCTGACCTTCTTATTGACGATGAAACACAGAAATTGCATCGGAAATAAATACAAAGGGCACAATGCTGACTTAGGTACAAGAAGACTGACTCTTCTTTCTGTCTATGTTTTGAACCATTCCTGTCACACTAGTTATAGATTCCGATGCTTCATTTCAGGTTTACTGTATCCCTCGGACCTTCTTATTGACGATGAAACACAGAAATTGCAACGGAATTAAATAGAAAAGGCACAATGCCGACTTAAGTACAAGAAGACTGACCCTTCTTACTGTCTATGTTTTGAACCATTCCTGTGACGCTAGTTACAGATTCCGATGCTTCACTTCAGGGTTGCTGTATCCCTCTGACCTTCTTATTGACGATTAAACACAGAAATTGCATCGGAATTAAATAGATAAGGCACAATGCCGACTTAAGTACAAGAAGACTGACCCTTCTTACTGTCTATGTTTTGAACCATTCCTGTGACGCTAGTTACAGATTCCGATGCTTCACTTCAGGGTTGCTGTATCCCTCTGACCTTCTTATTGACGATTAAACACAGAAATTGCATCGGAATTAAATAGATAAGGCACAATGCCGACTTAAGTACAAGAAGACCGACTCTTCTAATGACTATGTTTTGAACCATTCCTGTGACACTAGTTATGGATTCCGGTGCTTCCCTTCAGGTTTACTGTATCCCTTACATCTTCTTATTGACGATGAAACACAGAAATTGCATCGGAATTAAATACAAAAGGCACAATGCCGACTTAAGTACAAGAAGACTGACCCTTCTTACTGTCTATGTTTTTAACCATTCCTGTGACCTTAGTTATAGATTCCGATGCTTCACTTCAGATTTACTCTATCCCTCTGACCTTCTTATTGACGATGTAACACAGAAATGGCATCGGAATTAAATACAAATGTCACAATGCAGTCTTGAGTACAAGATGACTAACTCTTCGTACTGACTATGTTTTGAACCATTCCTGTGACACTAGTTATAAATTACGATAATTCACTTCAGGTTTACTGTATCCCTTGGACCTTCTTATTGATGATGAAACACAGAAATTGCATCGGAATTAAATAGAAAAGGCACAATGCCGACTTAAGTACAAGAAGACTGACTTCTCCTACTGTCTATGTTTTGAACCATTCCTGTGGCACTAGTTATGGATTCCGATGCTTCCCTTCAGGTTTACTGTATCCCTTACACCTTCTTATTGACGGTGAAACACAGAAATTGCATCGGAATTAAATAGAAAAGGCACAATGCCGAGTTAAGTATAAGAAGACTGACTCTTCTTACTGACTGTTTTGAACCATTCCTGTGACACTAGTTATAGATTCCGATGCTTCACTTCAGGTTTACTGTATCCCTTGGACCTTTTTATTGACGATGAAACACAGAGATTGCATCGAAATTAAATAGAAAAGGCACAATGTCGACTTAAGTACAAGAAGACTGACTCTTCTTACTGTCTATGTTTTGAACCATTCCTGTGACGCTTGTTACAGATTCCGATGCTTCACTTCAGGGTTGCTGTATCCCTCTGACCTTCTTATTGACGATGAAACACAGAAATTGCATCGGAATTAAATAGATAAGGCACAATGCCGACCTAAGTGCAAGAAGACTGACTCTTCTTATTGTCTATGTTTTGAACCATTCCTGTGACACTAGTTATAGGTTCCGATGCCTCACTTCAGGTTTACTGTATCCCTCTGACCCTCTTTTTGACGGTGAAACACAGAAATTGCATCGGAATTAAATAAAAAAGGCACAATGCCGACTTAAGTACAAGAAGACTGACTCTTCGTAATGACTATGTTTTGAACCATTCCTGTGACACTAGTTATAGATTCCGAATCTTCACTTCAGGTTTGCTGTATCTCTCTGAACTTCTTATTGACGATGACGATGAAACACAGAAATTGCATCGGAAATAAATACAAAAGGCACAATGCCGACTTAAGTACAAGAAGTCTGTCACTTCCTACTGTCTATGTTTTGAACGATTCCTGTGACATTAGTTATAGATTCCGATGCTTCAACTCATGTTTACTGTATCCTTTGGACTTTCTTATTGGCGACGAAATACAGAAATGCATCGGAATTAAATAGAAAAGGCACAATGACGACTTAAGTACAAGAAGACTGACTCTTGTTACTGTCTATGTTTTGAACCATTCCTGTGACACTAGTTATAGATTCCGATGCTTCACTTCAGGTTTACTTTATCCCTCTGACCTTCTTATTGACGATGAAACACAGTAATTGCATCGGAATTACATACAAAAGGCACAATGCCGACTTAAGTACAAGAAGACTCTTCTTACTGTCTATGTTTTGAACCATTCCTGTGACACTAGTTATGGATTCCGATGCTTCCCTTCAGGTTTACTGTATCCCTTACATCTTCTTATTGACGATGAAACACAGAAATTGCATCGGAATTAAATACAAAAGGCACAATGCCGACTTAAGTACAAGAAGACTGACTCTTCTTACTGTCTATGTTTTGAACCATTCCTTTGACACTAGTTATAGATTCCGATGCTTCACTTCAGGTTTACTCTATCAATAGGACCTTCTTATTGACGATGAAACACAGGAATTGCATCGGAACTAAATACAAAAGGCACAATGCCGACTTAAGTACAAGAAGTCTGTCACTTCCTACTGTCTATGTTTTGAACGATTCCTGTGACATTAGTTATAGATTCCGATGCTTCAACTCATGTTTACTGTATCCTTTGGACTTTCTTATTGGCGACGAAATACAGAAATGCATCGGAATTAAATAGAAAAGGCACAATGCCGACTTAAGTACAAGAAGACTGACTCTTGTTACTGTCTATGTTTTGAACCATTCCTGTGACACTAGTTATAGATTCCGATGCTTCACTTCAGGTTTACTTTATCCCTCTGACCTTCTTATTGACGATGAAACACAGTAATTGCATCGGAATTACATACAAAAGGCACAATGCCGACTTAAGTACAAGAAGACTCTTCTTACTGTCTATGTTTTGAACCATTCCTGTGACACTAGTTATGGATTCCGATGCTTCCCTTCAGGTTTACTGTATCCCTTACATCTTCTTATTGACGATGAAACACAGAAATTGCATCGGAATTAAATACAAAAGGCACAATGCCGACTTAAGTACAAGAAGACTGACCCTTCTTACTGTCTATGTTTTTAACCATTCCTGTGACCTTAGTTATAGATTCCGATGCTTCACTTCAGATTTACTCTATCCCTCTGACCTTCTTATTGACGATGTAACACAGAAATTGCATCGGAATTAAATACAAAAGTCACAATGCAGTCTTGAGTACAAGAAGACTAACTCTTCGTACTGACTATGTTTTGAACCATTCCTGTGACACTAGTTATAAATTACGATAATTCACTTCAGGTTTACTGTATCCCTTGGACCTTCTTATTGATGATGAAACACAGAAATTGCATCGGAATTAAATAGAAAAGGCACAATGCCGACTTAAGTACAAGAAGACTGACTTCTCCTACTGTCTATGTTTTGAACCATTCCTGTGGCACTAGTTATGGATTCCGATGCTTCCCTTCAGGTTTACTGTATCCCTTACACCTTCTTATTGACGGTGAAACACAGAAATTGCATCGGAATTAAATAGAAAAGGCACAATGCCGAGTTAAGTACAAGAAGACTGACTCTTCTTACTGACTGTTTTGAACCATTCCTGTGACACTAGTTATAGATTCCGATGCTTCACTTCAGGTTTACTGTATCCCTTGGACCTTTTTATTGACGATGAAACACAGAGATTGCATCGAAATTAAATAGAAAAGGCACAATGTCGACTTAAGTACAAGAAGACTGACCCTTCTTACTGTCTATGATTTGAACCATTCCTGTGACGCTACTTACAGATTCCGATGCTTCACTTCAGGGTTGCTGTATCCCTCTGACCTTCTTATTGACGAAGAAACACAGAAATTGCATCGGAATTAAATAGATAAGGCACAATGCCGACCTAAGTGCAAGAAGACTGACTTTTCTTACTGTCTATGTTTTGAACCATTCCTGTGACACTAGTTATAGATTCCGATGCCTCACTTCAGGTTTACTGTATCCCTCTGACCCTCTTTCTGACGATGAAAAACAGAAATTGCATCGGAATTAAATAGAAAAGGCACAATGCCGACTTATGTACAAGAAGACTCACTTCTCCTACTGTGTATGTTTTGAACCATTCCTGTGACACTAGTTATAGATTCCGATGCTTCACTTCAGGTTTACTGTATCCCTTGGACCTTCTTATTGACGATGAAACACAGAGATTGCATCGAAATTAAATAGAAATGGCACAATGCCGACTTAAGTACAAGAAGACTGACTCTTCTTACTGTTGATGTTTTGAACCTTTCCTGTGACGCTAGTTACAGATTCCGATGCTTCACTTCAGGGTTGCTGTATCCCTCTGACCTTCTTATTGACGATTAAACACAGAAATTGCATCGGAATTAAATAGATAAGGCACAAAGCCGACCTAAGTGCAAGAAGACTGACTCTTCTTACTGTCTATGTTTTGAACCATTCCTGTGACACTAGTTATAGATTCCGATGCCTCACTTCAGGTTTACTGTATCCCTCTGACCCTCTTTTTGACGATGAAACACAGAAATTGCATCGGAATTAAATACAAAAGGCACAATGCCGACTTAAGTACAAGAAGACTGACTCTTCGTAATGACTATGTTTTGAACCATTCCTGTGACACTAGTTATAGATTCCGATGCTTCACTTCAGGTTTACTGTATCCCTCTGACCTTCTTATTGACGATGAAACACAGAAATTGCATCGGAAATAAATACAAAGGGCACAATGCTGACTTAGGTACAAGAAGACTGACTCTTCTTTCTGTCTATGTTTTGAACCATTCCTGTCACACTAGTTATAGATTCCGATGCTTCATTTCAGGTTTACTGTATCCCTCGGACCTTCTTATTGACGATGAAACACAGAAATTGCAACGGAATTAAATAGAAAAGGCACAATGCCGACTTAAGTACAAGAAGACTGACCCTTCTTACTGTCTATGTTTTGAACCATTCCTGTGACACTAGTTACAGATTCCGATGCTTCACTTCAGGGTTGCTGGATCCCTCTGACCTTCTTATTGACGATTAAACACAGAAATTGCATCGGAATTAAATAGATAAGGCACAATGCCGACCTAAGTGCAAGAAGACTGACTCTTCTTACTGTCTATGTTTTGAACCATTCCTGTGACACTAGTTATGGATTCCGATGCCTCACTTCAGGTTTACTGTATCCCTCTGACCCTCTTTTTGACGATGAAACACAGAAATTGCATCGGAATTAAATACAAAAGGCACAATGCCGACTTAAGTACAAGAAGACCGACTCTTCGTAATGACTATGTTTTGAACCATTCCTGTGACACTAGTTATAGATTCCGATGCTTCACTTCAGGTTTACTGTATCCCTCTGACCTTCTTATTGACGATGAAACACAGAAATTGCATCGGAATTAAATAGAAAACGCACAATGCCGACTAGAGTACAAGAAGGCTGACTCTTCTTACTGTCTATGTTTTGAACCATTCCTGTGACACTAGTTATAAATTCCGAATCTTCACTTCAGGTTTGCTGTATCCCTCTGACCTTGTTATTGACGATGAAACACAGAAATTGCATCGGAAATAAATACAAAAGGCACAATGCTGACTTAGGTACAAGAAGACTGACTCTTCTTTTTGTCTATGTTTTGAACCATTCCTGTCACACTAGTTATAGATTCCGATGCATAATTTCAGGTTTACTGTATCCCTTGGACCTTCTTATTGACGATGAAGCACAGAAATTGCAACGGAATTAAATACAAAATGCACAATGCAGACTTAAGTACAAGAAGACTGACTCTTCTTACTGACTGTTTTGAACCATTCCTGTGACACTAGTTATAGATTCCGATGCTTCACTTCAGGTTAATTGTATCCCTTGGACCTTCTTATTGACGATGAAACACAGATATTAAATCGGAACTAAATACAAAAGGCACAATGCCGACTTAAGCACAAGAAGACTGACTCTTTCTACTGTCTATGTTTTGATCGATTCCTGTGACATTAGTTATAGATTCCGATGCTACACTTTAGGTTTACTGTATCCTTTGGACCATCTTATTGGCGACGAAATACAGAAATTGCATCGGAAATAAGTAGAATAGGCACAATGCCGACTTAAATACAAGAAGACTGACTCTTCTTACCGTCTATGTTTTGAACCATTCCTGTGACAGTAGTTATAGATTCCGATGCTTCACCTCAGGTTTACTGTATCCCTTGGGCCTTCTTATTGACGATGAAACACAGAATGCGCATCGGAATTAAATACAAAAGGCACAATGCCGACTTAAGTACAGGAAGATTGACTCTTCTTACTGACTGTTTTGAACCATTCCTGTGACACTAGTTATAGATTCCGATGCTTCACTTCAGGTTTACAGTATCCCTCTGACCTTCTTATTGACGATGAAACACAGAAATTACATCGGAATTAAATACAAAAGGCACAATTCCGACTTAAGTACAAGAAGACTGACTCTTCTTACTATCTATGTTTTGAACCATTCCTGTGACACTAGTTATAGTTTCCGATGCTTCACTTCAGGTTTACGGTATCCCTTGCACCTTCTTATTGACGGTGAAACACAGATATAGCATCGGAATTAAATACAAAAGGCACAATGCCGACTTAAGTACAAGAAGATTGACTCTTCGTACTGTCTATGTTTTGAACCATTCCTGTGACACTAGTTATAGATTACGATGATTCACTTCAGGTTTAATGGTTCCCTTGGACCTTCTTATTGACGGTGAAACACTGATATTGCATCGGAATGAAATAGAAAAGGCACGATGCCGACTTAAGTACAAGAAGACTGACTCTTCTTACTGACTATGTTTTGAACCATTCCTGTGACACTAGTTATAGATTCTGATGCATCACTTCAGGTTTACTGTATCCCTCTGACCTTCTTATTGACGATGAAACACAGAAATTGCATCGGAATTAAATAGAAAAGGCACAATGCCGACTAAAGTACAAGAAGACTGACTCTTCTTACTGTCTATGTTTTGAACCATTCCTGTGACACTGGTTATAGATTCCGATATTTCACTTCAGGTTTACTGTATCCCTTGGACCTTCTTATTGACGATGAAACACAGTAATTGCATCGGAATTAAATACAAAAGGCACAATGCCGACTTAAGTACAAGAAGACTGACTCTTCCTTCTGTCTATGTTTTGAACGATTCCTGTGACATTAGTTACAGTATCCGATGCTTCACTTCAGGTTTACTGTATCCTTTGCACCTTATTTTCGACGAAATACAGAAATTGCATCGGAATTAAATAGAAAAGGCACAACGCCGGCTTAAGTAAAAGAAGACTCACTCTTCCTACTGTCTATGATTTGAACCATTCCTGTGACACTAGTTATAGATTCCGATGTTTCACTTCACGTTCACTGTATCCCTTGGACCTTCTTATTGACGGTGAAACACAGAAATTGCATCGGAATTAAATACAAAACGCACAATGCCGACTTAAGTACAAGATGAATGACTCTTTTTACTGACTGTTTTGAACCATTCCTGTGACACTAATTATAGATTCCGATGCTTCACTTCAGGTTTACTGTATCCCTCTGACCTTCTTTTTGACGATGAAACACAGATATTGGATGGGATTAAAATACAAAAGCCACACTGCCGACTTAAGTATAAGAAGACTGACTCTTCTTACTGTCTGTGTTTTGAACCATTCCTGTGACACTAGTTATAGATTCCGATGCTTCACTTCAGGTTTACTGTATCCCTTGGACCATCTTATTGACGATGAAACACAGAAATTGCATCGGAATTAAATAGAAAAGGCAAAATGCCGACTTAAGTACAAGCAGGCTGACTCTTCCTACTGTCTATGTTTTGAACCATACCTGTGACACTAGTTATAGATTCCGAAGCTTCACTTCAGGTTAACTGTATCCCTTGGACCTTCTCATTGACGATGAAACACAGAAATTGCATCGGAATTAAATAGAAAAGGCACAATGCCGACTTAAGTACAAGAAGGCTGACTCTTCCTACTGTCTACGTTTTGAACCATTCCTGTGACACTAGTTATAGATTCCGATGCTTCACTTCAGGTTTACGTATCCCTCTGACGTTCTTTTTGGCGATGAAACACAGAAATATCATCGGAATTAAATACAAAAGGCACAATGCCGACTTATGTACAAGAAGACTGACTCTTCCTTCTGTCTATGTTTTGAACGATTCCTGTGACATTAGTTATAGATTCCGATGCTTCACTTCAGGTTCACTGTATCCTTTGGACCTTCTTATTGGCGACGAAATACAGAAATTGCATCGGAATTAAATTGAAAAGGCACAATGCCGACTTAAGTAAAAGAAGATTGACTCTTCCTACTGTCTATGTTTTGAACCATTCCTGTGACACTAGTTATAGATTCCAATGCTTCACCTCAGGTTCACTGTATCCCTCTGACCCTCTTACTGACGATGAAACACTGAAATTGCATCGGAAATAAATACAATAGGCACAATGACGACTTAGGTACAAGAAGACTGACTCTTCTTACTGTCTATGTTTTGAACCATACCTGTGACACTAGTTATAGATTCCGATGCTTCACTTCAGGTTTACTGTATCCCTCTGACCTTCTTATTTACGATGAAACACAGAAATTGCATCGGAATTAAATACAAACGGCTCAAAGCCAACATAAGTACAAGAAGACTGACTCTTCTTACTGACTGTTTTGAACCATTCCTGTGACACTAGTTATAGATTCCGATGCTTCACTTCAGGTTTATTGTATCCCTTGGACCTTCGTGAAGACGACGAGACACAGATATTTCATCGGAATTATATACAAAAGACACAATGCAGACCTAAGTACAAGAAGACTGACATTTCTTACTGACTATGTTTTGAACCATTCCTGTGACTCTAGTTATAGATTCCGATGCTTCACTTCAGGTTTACTGTATCCCTTGGACCTTCTTATTGACGATGAAACACAGAAATTGCATCGGAATTAAATACAAAAAGCTCAATGCCGACTTCAGTACAAGAAGATTGACTCTTCTTACTGTCTATGCTTTGAACCATTCCTGTGACACTAGTTATAGTTTCCGATGCTTCACTTCAGGTTTACTGTATTCCTTGCACCTTCTTATTGACGATGAAACACAGATATTGCATCGGAATTAAATACAAAAGGCACAATGCCGACTTGAGTACAAGAAGACTGACTCTTCGTTCTGACTATGTTTTGAACCATTCCTCTGACACTAGTTATGGATTACAATGATTCACTTCAGGTTTAATGGTTCCCTTGGACCTTCGTACTGACGGTGAAACACTGATATTGCATCGGAATTAAATAGAAGAGGCACAATGCCGACTTAAGTACAAGAAGACTGACTCTTCTTACTGACTATGTTTTGAACCATTCCTGTGACACTAGTTATAGATTCCGATGCTTCACTTCAGGTTTACTGTATCCCTCTGACCTTCTTATTGACGAAGAAACACAGAAATTGCATCGGAATTAAATAGAAAAGACACAATGCCGACTTAAGTACAAGAAGACTGACCCTTCTTACTGACTGTGTTCCGAACCACTCCTGTGACGCTAGTTACAGATTCCGATGCTTCACTTCGGGTTTACTGTATCGCTTGGACCTTCTTATTGACGATGAAACACAGATATTGCATCGGAATTAAATAGAAAAGGCACAATGCCGACTTAAGTACAAGAAGACTGACTCTTCCTACTGTCTATGTTTTGAACGATTCCTGTAACATTAGTTATAGATTCCGATGCTTCACTTCAGGTTTACTGTATCCCTTGGACCTTCTTATTGGCGTCGAAATACAGAAATTGTATCGGAATTAAATATAAAAGGCACAATGCCGTCTTAAGTACAAGCAGACTGACTCTTCTTAGTGTCTATGTTTTGAACCATTCCTGTGACACTAGTTATTGATTCCGATGCTTCACTTCAGGTTTACTGTATCCCTCTGACCTTCTTATTGACGATGAAACACAGAAATTGCATCGGAAATAAATACAAAAGGCACGATGCCGACTTAAGTACATGTAGACTGAATCTTCCTCCTGTCTATGTTTTGAACCATTCCTCTGACACTAGCTATAGATTGCGATGCTTCATTTCAGGTGTACTGTATCCCTTGGATCTTCTTATTGACGATGAGACACAGATAGTGCATCGCAGTTAAATACAATTGGCCCAATAGCGACTTAAGTACAAGAATACTGACTCTTCCTACTGTCTATGTTTTGAACCGTTCCTGTGAAACTAGTTATAGATTCCGATGCTTCACTTAAGGTTTACTGTATCCCTCTGACCTTCTTATTGACGATGAAACACAGAAATTGCATCGGAATTAAATACAAAAGGCACAATGGAGACTTAAGTACAAGAAGACTGAATCTTCGTACTGACTAAATTTTGAACCATTCCTGTGACACTAGTTATTGGTTCCGATGTTTCACTTCAGGTTTACTGTATCCCTTGGACCTTCTTATTGACGGTGCAACACAGAAATTGCATCGGAATTAAATAGAAAAGGCACAATGCCAACTTAAGTACAAGAAGATTGACTCTTCTTACTGACTATGTTTTGAACCATTCCTGTGACACTAGTTATAGATTCCGATGCCTCACTTCAGGTTTACTCTATCAATAGGACCTACTTATTGACGATGTAACACAGAAATTGCATCGGAATTAAATACAAAACGCACAATGCCGACTTGAGCACAAGAAGACTGACTCTTCGTACTGACTATGTTTTGAACCATTGCTGTGACACTAGTTATTGATTACGATGATTCACTTCATTTTTACTGTATCCCTTGGACCTTCTTATTGACGATGAAACTCAGAAATTGCATCGGAATTAAATAGAAAAGGCACAATGCCGACTTGAGTACAAGAAGTCTGACTTCTCTTTCTGTCTATGTTTTGAACCATTCCTGTGACACTAGTTATAGATTTCGATGCTTCACTTTAGGTTTACTGTATCCCTTGGACCTTCTTATTGACGATGAAACACAGAAATTGCATCGGAATTAAATAGAAAAGGCACAATGCCGACTTAAGTACAAGAAGACTGACCCTTCTTACTGACTATATTCTGAACCACTCCTGTGACGCTAGTTACCTATTCCGATGCTTCACTTCAGGTTTACTGTATCGCTTGGACCTTCTTATTGACGATGAAACACAGATATTGCATCGGAATTAAATAGAAAAGGCACAATGCCGACTTATGTACAAGAAGACTGACTCTTCTTACTGACTATGCTTTGAACCATTCCTGTGACACTAGTTATATATTCCGATGCTTCACTTCAGTTTTACTGTATCCCTCTGTCCTTCTTATTGACGATGAAACACAGAAATTGCATCGGATTTAAATAGAAAAGTCACAATGCCTACTAAAGTACAAGAAGACTGACTCTTCTTACTGTCTATGTTTTGAACCATTCCTGTGGGAATAGTTATAGATTCTGATGCTTCACTTCACGTTTACTGTATCCCTTGGACCTTCTTATTGACGATGAAACACAGAAATTGCATCGGAATTAAATACAAAAGGCACAATGCCGACTTAAGTAAAGAAGAATGACTCTTCTTACTGACTGTTTTGAACCATTCCTGTGACATTAGTTATAGATTCCGATGCTTCACCTCAGGTTTACTGTATCACTCTGACCTTCTTATTGACGCACAGAAATTGGATCGGAATTAAATACAAATGCCACAATGCCGACTTAAGTAGCAGAAGACTGACTCTTCTTACTGTCTATGTTTTGAACCATTCCTGTGACACTAGTTATAGATTCCGATGCTTCACTTCGGGTTTTCTGTATCCCTTGGACCTTCTTATTGACGATGAAACACAGATATTGCATCGAAATATTATAGAAAAGGCACAATGCCGAGTTATGTACAAGATGACAGACTCTTCTTACTGACTATGTTTTGAACCATTCCTGTGACACTAGTTATAGATTCCGATGCTTCACTTCAGGTTTACTGTATTCCTCTGACCTTCTTATTGACGATGAAACATAGAAATTGCATCGGAATTAAATAGAAAAGGCACAATGCCGACTAAAGTACAAGAAGACTGCATCTTCTTACTGTCTATGTTTTGAACCATTCCTGTGACACTAGTTATAGATTCCGATACTTCACATCAGGTTTACTGTATCCCTTGGACCTTCTTATTGACGATGAAACACAGAAATTGCATCGGAATTAAATACAACAGGCACAATGCCGACTTAAGTACAAGAAGACTGACTCTTCCTTCTGTCTATGTTTTGAACGATTCCTGTGACATTAGTTATAGTTTCCGATGCTTCACTTCAGGTTTACTGTATCCTTTGGACCTGATTGGCGACGAAATACAGAAATTGCATCGGAATTAAATAGAAAAGGCACAATGCCGACTTAAGTTCAAGAAGATTTACTCTTCCTACTGTCTATGTTTTGAACCATTCCTGTGACACTAGTTATAGATTCCGATGCTTCATTTCAGGTTTACTGTATCCCTCTGACCTTCTTTTTGACGATGAAACACAGAAATTGCATCGGAATTAAATAGAAAAGGCACAATGCCGACTTAGGTACAAGAAGATTGACTCTTCTTACTGTCTATGTTTTGAACCATTCCTGTGACACTAGTTATAGATTCCGATGCTTCACTTCAGGTTTACTGTATCCCTTGGACCTTCTTATTGACGATGGAACACAGAAATTGCAACGGAATTAAATACAAAATGCACAATGACGACTTAAGTACAAGAAGACTGACGCCTTTTACTGACTGCTTTGAACCATTCCTGTGACACTAGTTATAGATTTCGATGCTTCACTTCAGGTTTACTGTATCCCTCTGACCTTCTTATTGACGATGAAACACAGAAATTGCATCGGAATTAAATACAAAAGGCACAATGCCAACATAAGTACAAGAAGACTGACTCTTCTTACTGACTGTTTTGAACCATTCCTGTGACACTAGTTATAGATTCCGATGCTTCACTTCAGGTTTACTGTATCCCTTGGACCTTCGTGTTGACGACGAAACACAGATATTTCATCGGAATTACATACAAAAGACACAATGCCGACTTAAGTACAAGAAGACTGACATTTCTTACTGACTATGTTTTGAACCATTCCTGTGACACTAGTTATAGATTCCGATGCTTCACTTCAGGTTTACTCTATCAATAGGACCTTCTTATTGACGATGTAACACAGAAATTGCATCGGAATTAAATACAAAACGCACAATGCCGACTTGAGCACAAGAAGACTGACTCTTCGTACTGACTATGTTTTGAACCATTCCTGTGACACTAGTTATACATTACGATGATTCACTTCATTTTTACTGTATCCCTTGGACCTTCTTATTGACGATGAAACTCAGAAATTGCATCGGAATTAAATAGAAAAGGCACAATGCCGACTTGAGTACAAGAAGTCTGACTTCTCTTTCTGTTTATGTTTTGAACCATTCCTGTGACACTAGTTATAGATTTCGATGCTTCACTTTAGGTTTACTGTATCCCTTGGACCTTCTTATTGACGATGAAACACAGAAATTCCATCGGAATTAAATAGAAAAGGCACAATGCCAGATTAAGTATAAGAAGACTGACCCTTCTTACTGACTATATTCTGAACCACTCCTGTGACGCTAGTTACCGATTCCGATGCTTCACTTCAAGTTTACTGTATCGCTTGGACCTTCTTATTGACGATGAAACACAGATATTGCATCGGAATTAAATAGAAAAGGCACAATGCCGACTTATGTACAAGAAGACTGACTCTTCTTACTGACTATGCTTTGAACCATTCCTGTGACACTAGTTATAGATTCCGATGCTTCACTTCAGTTTTACTGTATCCCTCTGTCCTTCTTATTGACGATGAAACACAGAAATTGCATCGGATTTAAATAGAAAAGGCACAATGCCGACTAAAGTACAAGAAGACTGACTCTTCTTACTGTCTATGTTTTGAACCATTCCTGTGGGAATAGTTATAGATTCCGATGCTTCACTTCACGTTTACTGTATCCCTTGGACCTTCTTATTGACGATGAAACACAGAAATTGCATCGGAATTAAATACAAAAGGCACAATGCCGACTTAAGTAAAGAAGAATGACTCTTCTTACTGACTGTTTTGAAACATTCCTGTGACACTAGTTATAGATTCCGATGCTTCGCCTCAGGTTTACTGTATCCCTCTGACCTTCTTATCGACGCACAGAAATTGGATCGGAATTAAATACAAATGCCACAATGCCGACTTAAGTAGCAGAAGACTGACTCTTCTTACTGTCTATGTTTTGAACCATTCCTGTGACACTAGTTATAGATTCCCATTCTTCACTTCGGGTTTTCTGTATCCCTTGGACCTTCTTATTGACGATGAAACACAGAAATTGCATCTGAATTAAATAGAAAAGGCACAATGCCGACATAAGTACAAGAAGGCTGACTCTTCCCATTGTCTAGGTTTTGAACCATTCCTGTGACACTAGTTATAGATTCCGATGCTTCACTTCAGGTTTACTGTATCCCTCTGACCTTCTTATTGACGATGTAACACAGAAATTGCTCCTTAATTAAATACAAAAGGCACAATGCCGACTTAAGTACAAGAAGAATAACCCTTCTTACTGACTGTGTTCCGAACCACTCCTGTGACGCTAGTTACAGATTCCGATGCTTCACTTCGGGTTTACTGTATCGCTTGGACCTTCTTATTGACGATGAAACACAGATATTGCATCGGAGTTAAATACAATTGGCACAATAGCGACTTAAGTACAAGAATACTGACTCTTCCTACTGTCTATGTTTTGAACCGATCCTGTGACACTAGTTATAGATTCCGATGCTTCACTTAAGGTTTACTGTATCCCTCTGACCTTCTTATTGACGATGAAACACAGAAATTGCATCGGAATTAAATACAAAAGGCACAATGCCGACTTAAGTACAAGAAGACTGAATCTTCGTACTGACTAATTTTTGAACCATTCCTGTGACACTAGTTATTGGTTCCGATGTTTCACTTCAGGTTTACTGTATCCCTTGGACCTTCTTGTTGACGGTGAAACACAGAAATTGCATCGGAATTAAATAGAAAAGGCACAATGCCAACTTAAGTACAAGAAGACTGACTCTTCTTACTGACTATGTTTTGAACCATTCCTGTGACACTAGTTATAGATTCCGATGCTTCACTTCAGGGTTACTGTGTCCCTCTGACCTTCTTATTGACGATGAAACACAGTAATTGCATCGGAATTAAATTGAAAAGGGCATACTGCCGACTTAAGTACAAGAAGACTGACTCTTCTTACTCGCTATGTTTTGAACCATTCCTGTGACACCAGTTATAGATTCCGATGCTTCACTTCAGGTTTACTGTATCCCTTGGACCTTCTTATTGACAATGAAACACAGAAATTGCATCGGAATTAAATAGAAAAGGCAAAATGCCAACTTAAGTACAGGAAGACTGACCCTTCTTACTGACTGTGTTCTGAACCACTCCTGTGACGCTAGTTACAGATTCCGATGCTTCACTTCGGGTTTACTGTATCGCTTGGACCTTCTTATTGACTATGAAACACAGATATTGCATCGGATTTAAATACAAAAGGCACAATGCCAACTTAAGTACAAGAAGACTGACTCTTCCTCCTGTCTATGTTTTGAACCACTCCTGTGACACTAGTTATAGATTCCGATGCTTCACTTCAGGGTTACTGTGTCCCTCTGACCTTCTTATTGACGATGAAACACAGTAATTGCATCGGAATTAAATTGAAAAGGGCATACTGCCGACTTAAGTACAAGAAGACTGACTCTTCTTACTCGCTATGTTTTGAACCATTCCTGTGAAACCAGTTATAGATTCCGATGCTTCACTTCAGGTTTACTGTATCCCTTGGATCTTCTTATTGACGATGAGACACAGATAGTGCATCGGAGTTAAATACAATTGGCACAATAGCGACTTAAGTACAAGAAGACTGACTCTTCCTACTGTCTATGTTTTGAACCGTTCCTGCGACACTAGTTATAGATTCCGATGCTTCACTTAAGGTTTACTGTATCCCTCTGACCTTCTTATTGACGATGAAACACAGAATGGCATCGGAATTAAATACAAAAGGCACAATGCCGACTTAAGTACAAGAAGACTGACTCTTCGTACTGACTATGTTTTGAACCATTCCTGTGACACTAGTTATTGGTTCCCATGTTTCACTTCAGGTTTACTGTATCCCTTGGACCTTCTTATTGACGATGATACACAGAAAGTGCATCAGAATTAAATAGAAAATGCACAATGCTGACTTAAGTACAAGAAGACTGACTCTTCCTACTGTCTTTGTTTTGAACCATTCCTGTGACAGTAGTTATAGATTCCGATGCTTCACTTCAGGTTTACTGTATCCCTCTGACCTTCTTATTGACGATGAAACACAGAAATTGCATCCGAATTAAATACAAATGGCACAATGCCGACTTAAGTACAAGAAGACTGACCTTTCTTATTGTCTATGCTTTGAACCATTCGTGTGACACTAGTTATAGATTCCGATTCTTCACTTCAGGTTTACTGTATCCCTTGGACCTTCTTATTGACGATGAAACACAGAAATTGCATCGGAAATTAATAGAAAAGGCACAATGCCGACTTAAGTAGAAGAAGACTGACACTTCTTACTGTCTATGTTTTGAACCATTCCTGTGACGCTAGTTACAGATTCCGATGCTTCACTTCAGGTTAACTGTATCCCTCTGACCTTCTTATTGACGATGAAACACAGAAATTGCATCGGAATTAAATGCAAAAGGCACAATGCCGACTTAAGTACAAAAAGACTGACTCTTCCTACTGTCTATGTTTTGAACCATTCTTGTGACACTAGATAGAGATATCGATGCTTCACTTCATGTTTACTGTATCCCTCTGACTTTCTTATTGACGATGAAACACAGTAATTGCATCGGAATTAAATTGAAAAGGGCATAATGCCGACTTAAGTACAAGAAGACTGACTCTTCTTACTCTCTATGTTTTGATCCATTCCTGTGACACCAGTTATAGATTCCGAAGCTTCACTTCAGGTTTACTGTATCCCTTGGACCTTCTTATTGACGATGAAACACAGAAATTGCATCGGAATTACATACAAAAGGCACTATGCCGACTTAAGTACAAGAAGACTGACTCTTCTTACTGACTATGTTTAGAAGCATTCCTGTGACACTAGCTATAGATTCCGATGCTTCACTTCAGGTTAACTGTATCCCGCTGACCTTCTTATTGACGATGAAACACAAAAATTGCATCGGAATTAAATACAAAAGGGACAATGCCGACTAAAGTACATGTAGACTGACTCTTCCTACTGTCTATGATTTGAAACATTCCTGTGACACTAGTTATAGATTCCGATGCTTCATTTCAGGTTTACTGTATCCCTTGGACCTTCTTATTGACGATGAAACACAGAAAGTGCATCGGAATTAAATAGAAAAGGCACAGTGCCGACTAAAGCACAAGAAGACTGACTCTTCTTACTGACTATGTTTAGTACCATTCCTGTGACACTAGTTATAGATTCCGATGCTTCACTTCAGGTTAACTGTATCCCGCTGCCCTTCTGATTGACGATGAAACACAAAAATTGCATCGGAATTAAATACAAAAGGCACAATGCCAACTAAAGTACATGTAGACTGACTCTTCCTACTGTCTATGATTTGAAACATTCCTGTGACACTAGTTATAGATTCCGATGCTTCATTTCAGGTTTACTGTATCCCTTGGACCTTCCTATTGACGATGAAACATAGAAAGTTCATCGGAATTATATAGAAAAGGCACAATGCCGACATAAGTACAAGAAGACTGACTCTTCCTACTGTCTATGTTTTGAACCATTCCTGTGACACTAGTCATAGATTCCGGTACTTCATTTCAGGTTTACTGTATCCCTAAGATCTTATTATTGACGATGAATCACAGATAGTGCATCGGAGTTAAATACAATAGGCACAGTACCGAATTAAGTACAAGAAGACTGACTCTTCCTACTGTCTATGTTTTGAACCATTCCAGTGACACTAGTTATAGATTCCGATGCTTCACTTCAGGTTTACTGTATCCCTCTGATCTTCTTATTGACGATGAAACACAGAAATTGCATCGGAATTAAATACAAAATGCACGATGCCGACTTTAGTACATGTAGACTGAATCTTCCTACTGTCTATGTTTTGAACCATTCCTGTGACACTAGTTATAGATTCCGATGCGTCATTTCAGGTTTACTGTATCCCTTGGATCTTCTTATTGACGATGAAACGCAGATAGTGCATCGGAGTTAAATACAATAGGCACTATACCGACATAAGCACAAGATGACTGACTCTTCCTACTGTCTAAGTTTTGAACTATTCCTGTGACACTAGTTATAGATTCCGATGCTTCACTTCAGGTTTACTGTATCTCTCTAACCTTCTTTTTGATGATGAAACACAGAAATTGCATCGGAATTAAATAGAAAAGGCACAATGCCGACTTAAGTACAAGAAGACTGCTCCTTCCTACTGTCTATGTTGTGAACCATTCCTGTGACACTAGTTATTGATTCCGATGCTTCACCTCAGGTTTACTGTATCCCTCTGACCTTCTTATTGACGATGAAACACAGTAATTGCATAGGAATTAAATTGAAAAGGGCATAATGCCGACTTAAGTACAAGAAGTCTGACTCTTCTTACTGTCTATATTTTGAACCATTCCTGTGACATTAGTTATAGATTCCGATGCTTCACTTCAGGTTTGCTGTATCATTTGGACCTTCTTATTGTCGATGAAACACAGAAATTGCAACGGAATTAAATACAAAAGGCACAATGCCGACTTAAGTACAAGAAGACTGACTCTTCTTACTTACTATGTTTCGAACCATTCCTGTGACACTAGTTATAGATTCCGATGATTCCATTCAGCTTTACTGTATCTCTCTGACCTTCTTATTGACGATGAAACACAGAAATTGCATCGGAATTAAATACAAAAGGCATAATGCCGACTTAAGTACAAGAAGACTGAGCTTTCTTACTGTCGATGCTTTGAACCATTCCTGTGACACTAGTTATAGATTCCGATGCTTCACGTCAGGTTTACTGTATCCCTTGGACCTTCTTATTGACGATGAAACACAGAAATTGCATCGGAATTAAAAAAAAATTCACAATGCCGACTTAAGTACAAGAAGACTGACTCTTCCTACTGTCTATGTTTTAACAAATCTTGTGACACTAGTTATAGATTACGATGCTACACTTCAGGTTTACTGTATCCCTCTGACCTTCTTATTGACGATGAAACACAGAAATTGCATCGGAATTAAATACAAGAGGCACAATGCTGACTTAAGTACAAGAAGACTGACTCTTCTTACTGACTGTTTTGAACCATTCCTGTGACACTAGTTATAGATTCCGATGCTTCACTTCAGGTTTACTGTATCCCTCTGACCTTCTTATTGACGATGAAACACAGAAATTGCATCGAAATTAAATACAAATGGCACAATGCCGACTGAAGTACAAGAAGACTGACTCTCCTCACAGTCTATTTTTTGAACCATTCCAGTGACAACAGATATAGATTCCGATGCTTCACTTCAGGTTTACTGTATCCCTTGGACCTTCTTTTTGACGAGGAAACACAGATATTGCATCGGAATTAAATGCAAAAGGCCCACGCCGCTTTAAGTACAAGAAGACTGACTCTTCATACTGACTATGTTTTGAACCATTCCTGTGACACTAGTTAGAGATTCCGATGCTTCACTTCAGGTTTACTGTATCCCTCTGACCTTCTTATTGACGATGAAACACAGTAATTGCATCGGAATTAAATTGAAAAGGGCATAATGCCGACTTAAGTACAAGAAGACTGACTCTTCTTACTCTCTATGTTTTGATCCATTCCTGTGACACCAGTTATAGATTCCGAAGCTTCACTTCAGGTTTACTGTATCCCATGGACCTTCTTATTGACAAGGAAACACAGAAATTGCATCGGAATTAAATACAAAAGCCGCAATGCCGACTTAAGTACAAGAAGACTGACTCTTCTTACTGACTATGTTTAGAACCATTCCTGTGACACTAGCTATAGATTCCGATGCTTCACTTCAGGTTAACTGTATCCCGCTGACCTTCTTATTGACGATGAAACACAAAAATTGCATCGGAATTAAATACAAAAGGCACAATGCCGACTAAAGTACATGTAGACTGACTCTTCCTACTGTCTATGATTTGAAACATTCCTGTGACACTAGTTATAGATTCCGATGCTTCATTTCAGGTTTACTGTATCCCTTGGACCTTCTTATTGACGATGAAACACAGAAAGTGCATCGGAATTAAATAGAAAAGGCACAGTGGCGACTAAAGCACAAGAAGACTGACTCTTCTTACTGACTATGTTTAGTACCATTCCTGTGACACTAGTTATAGATTCCGATGCTTCACTTCAGGTTAACTGTATCCCGCTGCCCTTCTGATTGACGATGAAACACAAAAATTGCATCGGAATTAAATACAAAAGGCACAATGCCAACTAAAGTACATGTAGACTGACTCTTCCTACTGTCTATGATTTGAAACATTCCTGTGACACTAGTTATAGATTCCGATGCTTCATTTCAGGTTTACTGTATCCCTTGGACCTTCCTATTGACGATGAAACATAGAAAGTTCATCGGAATTATATAGAAAAGGCACAATGCCGACATAAGTACAAGAAGACTGACTCTTCCTACTGTCTATGTTTTGAACCATTCCTGTGACACTAGTCATAGATTCCGGTACTTCATTTCAGGTTTACTGTATCCCAAAGATCTTATTATTGACGATGAATCACAGATAGTGCATCGGAGGTAAATACAATAGGCACAGTACCGAATTAAGTACAAGAAGACTGACTCTTCCTACTGTCTATGTTTTGAACCATTCCAGTGACACTAGTTATAGATTCCGATGCTTCACTTCAGGTTTACTGTATCCCTCTGATCTTCTTATTGACGATGAAACACAGAAATTGCATCGGAAATAAATACAAAATGCACGATGCCGACTTTAGTACATGTAGACTGAATCTTCCTACTGTCTATGTTTTGAACCATTCCTGTGACACTAGTTATAGATTCCGATGCGTCATTTCAGGTTTACTGTATCCCTTGGATCTTCTTATTGACGATGAAACGCAGATAGTGCATCGGAGTTAAATACAATAGGCACTATACCGACATAAGCACAAGATGACTGACTCTTCCTACTGTCTAAGTTTTGAACTATTCCTGTGACACTAGTTATTGATTCCGATGCTTCACTTCAGGTTTACTGTATCTCTCTGACCTTCTTTTTGATGATGAAACACAGAAATTGCATCGGAATTAAATAGAAAAGGCACAATGCCGACTTAAGTACAAGAAGACTGCTCCTTCCTACTGTCTATGTTGTGAACCATTCCTGTGACACTAGTTATTGATTCCGATGCTTCACCTCAGGTTTACTGTATCCCTCTGACCTTCTTATTGACGATGAAACACAGTAATTGCATAGGAATTAAATTGAAAAGGGCATAATGCCGACTTAAGTACAAGAAGTCTGACTCTTCTTACTGTCTATATTTTGAGCCATTCCTGTGACATTAGTTATAGATTCCGATGCTTCACTTCAGGTTTGCTGTATCATTTGGACCTTCTTATTGTCGATGAAACACAGAAATTGCAACGGAATTAAATACAAAAGGCACAATGCCGACTTAAGTACAAGAAGACTGACTCTTCTTACTTACTATGTTTCGAACCATTCCTGTGACACTAGTTATAGATTCCGATGATTCACTTCAGGTTTACTGTATCCCTCTGACCTTCTTATTGACGATGAAACACAGAAATTGCATCGGAATTAAATACAAAAGGCATAATGCCGACTTAAGTACAAGAAGACTGAGCTTTCTTACTGTCGATGCTTTGAACCATTCCTGTGACACTAGTTATAGATTCCGATGCTTCACGTCAGGTTTACTGTATCCCTTGGACCTTCTTATTGACGATGAAACACAGAAATTGCATCGGAATTAAAAAAAAATTCACAATGCCGACTTAAGTACAAGAAGACTGACTCTTCCTACTGTCTATGTTTTAACAATTCTTGTGACACTAGTTATAGATTACGATGCTACACTTCAGGTTTACTGTATCCCTCTGACCTTCTTATTGACGATGAAACACAGAAATTGCATCGGAATTAAATACAAGAGGCACAATGCTGACTTAAGTACAAGAAGACTGACTCTTCTTACTGACTGTTTTGAACCATTCCTGTGACACTAGTTATAGATTCCGATGCTTCACTTCAGGTTTACTGTATCCCTCTGACCTTCTTATTGACGATGAAACACAGAAATTGCATCGAAATTAAATACAAATGGCACAATGCCGACTGAAGTACAAGAAGACTGACTCTCCTCACAGTCTATTTTTTGAACCATTCCAGTGACAACAGATATAGATTCCGATGCTTCACTTCAGGTTTACTGTATCCCTTGGACCTTCTTTTTGACGAGGAAACACAGATATTGCATCGGAATTAAATACAAAAGGCCCACGCCGCTTTAAGTACAAGAAGACTGACTCTTCATACTGACTATGTTTTGAACCATTCCTGTGACACTAGTTAGAGATTCCGATGCTTCACTTCAGGTTTACTGGATCCCTCTGACCTTCTTATTGACGATGAAACACAGTAATTGCATCGGAATTAAATTGAAAAGGGCATAATGCCGACTTAAGTACAAGAAGACTGACTCTTCTTACTGTCTATGTTTTGAACCATTCCTGTGGGAATAGTTATAGATTCCGATGCTTCACTTCACGTTTACTGTATCCCTTGGACCTTCTTATTGACGATGAAACACAGAAATTGCATCGGAATTAAATACAAAAGGCACAATGCCGACTTAAGTAAAGAAGAATGACTCTTCTTACTGACTGTTTTGAAACATTCCTGTGACACTAGTTATAGATTCCGATGCTTCACCTCAGGTTTACTGTATCCCTCTGACCTTCTTATCGACGCACAGAAATTGGATCGGAATTAAATACAAATGCCACAATGCCGA
Source organism: Schistocerca serialis cubense (assembly GCF_023864345.2). Taxonomy (NCBI): domain Eukaryota; kingdom Metazoa; phylum Arthropoda; class Insecta; order Orthoptera; family Acrididae; genus Schistocerca; species Schistocerca serialis. The sequence continues at coordinate 18,991,537 of NC_064647.1, read as the reverse complement.
CTAAAGTAGCAGAAGACTGACTCTTCTTACTGTCTATGTTTTGAACCATTCCTGTGACACTAGTTATAGATTCCGATGCTTCACTTCGGGTTTTCTGTATGCCTTGGACCTTCTTATTGACGATGAAACACAGAAATTGCATCTGAATTAAAAAGAAAAGGCACAATGCCGACATAAGTACAAGAATGCTGCCTCTTCCCATTGTCTAGGTTTTGAACCATTCCTGTGACACTAGTTATAGATTCCGATGCTTCACTTCAGGTTTACTGTATCCCTCTGACCTTCTTATTGACGATGTAACACAGAAATTGCTCCTTAATTAAATACAAAAGGCACAATGCCGACTTAAGTACAAGAAGACTGACCCTTCTTACTGACTGTGTTCTGAACCACTCCTGTGACGCTAGTTACAGATTCCGATGCTTCACTTCGGGTTTACTGTATCGCTTGGACCTTCTTATTGACGATGAAACACAGATATTGCATCGGAATTAAATAGAAAAGGCACAATGCCGACTTAAGTACAAGAAGACAGACTCTTCCTACTGTCTATGTTATGAACGATTCCTGTAACATTAGTTATAGATTCCGATGCTTCACTTCAGGTTTACTGTATCCTTTGGACCTTCTTAATGGCGACGAAATACAGAAATTGTATCGGAATTAAATATAAAAGGCACAATGCCGTCTTAAGTACAAGCAGACTGACTCTTCTTAGTGTCTATGTTTTGAACCATTGCTGTGACACTAGTTATTGATTCCGATGCTTCACTTCAGATTTACTGTATCCCTCTGACCTTCTTATTGACGATGAAACACAGAAATTGGATCGGAAATAAATTCAAAAGGCACGATGCCGACTTAAGTACATGTAGACTGAATCTTCCTCCTGTCTATGTTTTGAACCATTCCTGTGACACTAGCTATAGATTGCGATGCTTCATTTCAGGTGTACTGTATCCCTTGGATCTTCTTATTGACGATGAGACACAGATAGTGCATCGGAGTTAAATACAATTGGCACAATAGCGACTTAAGTACAAGAATACTGGCTCTTCCTACTGTCTATGTTTTGAACCGATCCTGTGACACTAGTTATAGATTCCGATGCTTCACTTAAGGTTTACTGTATCCCTCTGACCTTCTTATTGACGATGAAACACAGAAATTGCATCGGAATTAAATACAAAAGGCACAATGCCGACTTAAGTACAAGAAGACTGAATCTTCGTACTGACTAATTTTTGAACCATTCCTGTGACACTAGTTATTGGTTCCGATGTTTCACTTCAGGTTTACTGTATCCCTTGGACCTTCTTATTGACGGTGAAACACAGAAATTGCATCGGAATTAAATAGAAAAGGCACAATGCCAACTTAAGTACAAGAAGACTGACTCTTCTTACTGACTATGATTTGAACCATTCCTGTGACACTAGTTATAGATTCCGATGCTTCACTTCAGGGTTACTGTGTCCCTCTGACCTTCTTATTGACGATGAAACACAGTAATTGCATCGGAATTAATTGAAAAGGGCATACTGCCGACTTAAGTACAAGAAGACTGACTCTTCTTACTCGCTATGTTTTGAACCATTCCTGTGACACCAGTTATAGATTCCGATGCTTCACTTCAGGTTTACTGTATCCCTTGGACCTTCTTATTGACAATGAAACACAGAAATTGCATCGGAATTAAATAGAAAAGGCAAAATGCCTACTTAAGTACAGGAAGACTGACCCTTCTTACTGACTGTGTTCTGAACCACTCCTGTGACGCTAGTTACAGATTCCGATGCTTCACTTCGGGTTTACTGTATCGCTTGGACCTTCTTATTGACGATGAAACACAGATATTGCATCGGATTTAAATACAAAAGGCACAATGCCAACTTAAGTACAAGAAGACTGACTCTTCCTCCTGTCTATGTTTTGAACCATTCCTGTGACACTAGTTATAGATTCCGATGCTTCACTTCAGGGTTAGTGTGTCCCTCTGACCTTCTTATTGACGATGAAACACAGTAATTGCATCGGAATTAAATTGAAAAGGGCATACTGCCGACTTAAGTACAAGAAGACTGACTCTTCTTACTCGCTATGTTTTGAACCATTCCTGTGACACCAGTTATAGATTCCGATGCTTCACTTCAGGTGTACTGTATCCCTTGGATCTTCTTATTGACGATGAGACACAGATAGTGCATCGGAGTTAAATACAATTGGCACAATAGCGACTTAAGTACAAGAAGACTGACTCTTCCTACTGTCTATGTTTTGAACCGTTCCTGCGACACTAGTTATAGATTCCGATGCTTCACTTAAGGTTTACTGTATCCCTCTGACCATCTTATTGACGATGAAACACAGAATGGCATCGGAATTAAATACAAAAGGCACAATGCCGACTTAAGTACAAGAAGACTGACTCTTCGTACTGACTATGTTTTGAACCATTCCTGTGACACTAGCTATAGATTCCGATGCTTCACTTCAGGTTAACTGTATCCCGCTGACCTTCTTATTGACGATGAAACACAAAAATTGCATCGGAATTAAATACAAAAGGCACAATGCCGACTAAAGTACATGTAGACTGACTCTTCCTACTGTCTATGATTTGAAACATTCCTGTGACACTAGTTATAGATTCCGATGCTTCATTTCAGGTTTACTGTATCCCTTGGACCTTCTTATTGACGATGAAACACAGAAAGTGCATCGGAATTAAATAGAAAAGGCACAGTGCCGACTAAAGCACAAGAAGACTGACTCTTCTTACTGACTATGTTTAGTACCATTCCTGTGACACTAGTTATAGATTCCGATGCTTCACTTCAGGTTAACTGTATCCCGCTGCCCTTCTGATTGACGATGAAACACAAAAATTGCATCGGAATGAAATACAAAAGGCACAATGCCAACTAAAGTACATGTAGACTGACTCTTCCTACTGTCTATGATTTGAAACATTCCTGTGACACTAGTTATAGATTCCGATGCTTCATTTCAGGTTTACTGTATCCCTTGGACCTTCCTATTGACGATGAAACATAGAAAGTTCATCGGAATTATATAGAAAAGGCACAATGCCGACATAAGTACAAGAAGACTGACTCTTCCTACTGTCTATGTTTTGAACCATTCCTGTGACACTAGTCATAGATTCCGGTACTTCATTTCAGGTTTACTGTATCCCTAAGATCTTATTATTGACGATGAATCACAGATAGTGCATCGGAGTTAAATACAATAGGCACAGTACCGAATTAAGTACAAGAAGACTGACTCTTCCTACTGTCTATGTTTTGAACCATTCCAGTGACACTAGTTATAGATTCCGATGCTTCACTTCAGGTTTACTGTATCCCTCTGATCTTCTTATTGACGATGAAACACAGAAATTGCATCGGAAATAAATACAAAATGCACGATGCCGACTTTAGTACATGTAGACTGAATCTTCCTACTGTCTATGTTTTGAACCATTCCTGTGACACTAGTTATAGATTCCGATGCGTCATTTCAGGTTTACTGTATCCCTTGGATCTTCTTATTGACGATGAAACGCAGATAGTGCATCGGAGTTAAATACAATAGGCACTATACCGACATAAGCACAAGATGACTGACTCTTCCTACTGTCTAAGTTTTGAACTATTCCTGTGACACTAGTTATAGATTCCGATGCTTCACTTCAGGTTTACTGTATCTCTCTGACCTTCTTTTTGATGATGAAACACAGAAATTGCATCGGAATTAAATAGAAAAGGCACAATGCCGACTTAAGTACAAGAAGACTGCTCCTTCCTACTGTCTATGTTGTGAACCATTCCTGTGACACTAGTTATTGATTCCGATGCTTCACCTCAGGTTTACTGTATCCCTCTGACCTTCTTATTGACGATGAAACACAGTAATTGCATAGGAATTAAATTGAAAAGGGCATAATGCCGACTTAAGTACAAGAAGTCTGACTCTTCTTACTGTCTATATTTTGAACCATTCCTGTGACATTAGTTATAGATTCCGATGCTTCACTTCAGGTTTGCTGTATCATTTGGACCTTCTTATTGTCGATGAAACACAGAAATTGCAACGGAATTAAATACAAAAGGCACAATGCCGACTTAAGTACAAGAAGACTGACTCTTCTTACTTACTATGTTTCGAACCATTCCTGTGACACTAGTTATAGATTCCGATGATTCACTTCAGGTTTACTGTATCCCTCTGACCTTCTTATTGACGATGAAACACAGAAATTGCATCGGAATTAAATACAAGAGGCATAATGCCGACTTAAGTACAAGAAGACTGAGCTTTCTTACTGTCGATGCTTTGAACCATTCCTGTGACACTAGTTATAGATTCCGATGCTTCACGTCAGGTTTACTGTATCCCTTGGACCTTCTTATTGACGATGAAACACAGAAATTGCATCGGAATTAAAAAAAAATTCACAATGCCGACTTAAGTACAAGAAGACTGACTCTTCCTACTGTCTATGTTTTAACAATTCTTGTGACACTAGTTATAGATTACGATGCTACACTTCAGGTTTACTGTATCCCTCTGACCTTCTTATTGACGATGAAACACAGAAATTGCATCGGAATTAAATACAAGAGGCACAATGCTGACTTAAGTACAAGAAGACTGACTCTTCTTACTGACTGTTTTGAACCATTCCTGTGACACTAGTTATAGATTCCGATGCTTCACTTCAGGTTTACTGTATCCCTCTGACCTTCTTATTGACGATGAAACACAGAAATTGCATCGAAATTAAATACAAATGGCACAATGCCGACTGAAGTACAAGAAGACTGACTCTCCTCACAGTCTATTTTTTGAACCATTCCAGTGACAACAGATATAGATTCCGATGCTTCACTTCAGGTTTACTGTATCCCTTGGACCTTCTTTTTGACGAGGAAACACAGATATTGCATCGGAATTAAATACAAAAGGCCCACGCCGCTTTAAGTACAAGAAGACTGACTCTTCATACTGACTATGTTTTGGACCATTCCTGTGACACTAGTTAGAGATTCCGATGCTTCACTTCAGGTTTACTGTATCCCTCTGACCTTCTTATTGACGATGAAACACAGCAATTGCATCGGAATTAAATTGAAGAGGGCATAATGCCGACTTAAGTACAAGAAGTCTGACTCTTCTTACTGTCTATATTTTGAACCATTCCTGTGACACTAGTTATAGATTCCGATGCTTCACTTCAGGTTTACTGTATCCCTTGGACCTTCTTATTGAAGATGAAACACAGAAATTGCATCGGAATTAAATACAAAAGGCACAATGCCGACTTAAGTACAAGAAGACTGACTCTTCTTACTGACTATGTTTTGAACCATTCCCGAGACGCTAGTTATAGATTCCGATGCTTCACTTCAGGTTTACTGTATCCCTCTGACCTTCTTATTGACGATGAAACACAGAAATTGCATCGGAATTAAATACAAAAAGCACAATGCCGACGAGAGTACATGTTGACTGACTTTTCCTACTGTCTATGTTTGAAATATTCCTGTGACACTAGTTATAGATTCCGATGCTTCATTTCAGGTTTACTGTATCCCTTGGATCTTCTTATTGACGATGAAACACAGATAGTGCATCGGAGTTAAATACAATAGGCACAATACCGACTTAAGTACAAGAAGACTGACTCTTCCTACTGTCTATGTTTTGAACTATTCCTGTGACACTAGTTATAGATTCCGATGCTTCACTTCAGATTTACTGTATCCCTCTGACCTTATTTTTGACGATGAAACACAGAAATTGCATCGGAATTAAATACAAAAGGCACAATGCCGACTTAAGTACAAGAAGACTGCTCCTTCTAACTGTCTATATTTTGAACCATTCCTGTGACACTAGTTATAGATACCGATGCTTCACTTCAGGTTTACTGTATACCTTGGACCTTCTTATTGACGATGAAACACAGAAATTGCATCGGAATTAAATTCAAAAGGCACAATGCTGACTTAAGTACAAGAAGACTGACTCTTCCTAATGTCTAAGTTTTGAACCCTTCCAGTGACACTAGTTATAGACTCCGATGCTTCACTTCATGTTTACTGTATCCCTTGTGCGTTCTTATTGACGATGAAACACAGAAATTGCATCGGAATTAAATAGAAAAGGCACAATGCCGACTTAAGTACAAGAAGACTGTCTCTTCTTACTGACCATGTTTTGAACCACTCAGTGACGCTAGTTACAGATTCCGATACTTCACTTCAGGTTTACTGTATCCCTTGGACCTTCTAATTGACGATGAAACACAGATATTGCATCGGAATTAAATACAAAAGGCACAATGAGGACTTAAGTACGAGAGGACTGACTCTTTCTACTCTCTATGTTTTGAACCATTCCTGTGACACTAGTTATAGATTCCGATGCTTCACTTCAGGTTTACTGTATCATTCTGGCCTTCTTTTGACGATGAAACACAGAAAATGCAGCGGAATTAAATACAAAAGGCCCAATGCCAACTTACGTACAAGAAGACTGACTCTTCCTACTGTCTATGGTTTGAGCCATTCCTTTGACACTAGTTATAGATTCCGATGCTTCATTTCAGATTTTATGTATTCCTTGGATCTTCTTATTGACGATGAAACACAGAAATTGCATCGGAATTAAATACAAAAGGCACAATGCCGACTTAAGTACAAGAAGAGTGACTCTTCCTACTGTCTATGTTTTGAACCATTCCTGTGACACTAGTTATATATTCCGATGCTTCACCTAAGGTGTACTGTATTCCACTGACCTACTTATTGACAATGAAAGACAGAAATTGCATCGGAATTAAATAAAAGGGCACAATGCAGGCTTAAGTACAAGAAGACTGACTCTTCGTACTGACTATGCTTTGAACCATTCCTGTGACACTAGTTAAAGATTCCGATGATTCACTTCTGGTTTACTGTATCCCTTGGACCTTCTTATTGACAATGAAACACTGAAATTGCATCGGAATTAAATAGAAAAGGCACAATGCCAACTTAAGTACAAGAAGACTGTGTCTTCTTACTGACTATGTTTGGAACCATTCCTGTGACACTAGTTATGGATTCCGATGCTTCACTTCAGGTTTACTGTATCCCTCTGACCTTCTTATTGACGATGAAACACAGATATTGCATCGGATATAATTGAAAAGGCACAATGCCGACTTAAGTATAAAGAAAACTGACTCTTCTTACTGATTATGTTTTGAACCATTCCTGTGACACTAGTTATAGATTCCGATGCCTCACTTCAGGTTTACTGTATCCCATGGACCTTCTCTTTGACGATGAAACACAGAAATTGCATCGGAATTAAATTGAAAAGGGCATAATGCCGACTTAAGTACAAGAAGTCTGACTCTTCTTACTGTCTATGTTTTGAACCATTCCTGTGACACTAGTTATAGATTCCGATGCTTCACTTCAGGTTTACTGTATACCTTGGACCTTCTTATTGAACATGAAACACAGAAATTGCATCGGAATTAAATACAAAAGGCACAATGCCGACTTAAGTACAAGAAGACTGACTCTTCTTACTGACTATGTTTTGAACCATCCCGAGACGCTTGTTATAGTTTCCGATGCTTCACTTCAGGTTTACTGTATCCCTCTGACCTTCTTATTGACGATGAAACACAGAAATTGCATCGGAATTAAATACAAAAAGCACAATGCCGACGAGAGTACATGTTGACTGACTTTTCCTACTGTCTATGTTTGAAACATTCCTGTGACACTAGTTATAGATTCCGATGCTTCATTTCAGGTTTACTGTATCCCTTGGATCTTCTCATTGACGATGAAACACAGATAGTGCATCGGAGTTAAATACAATAGGCACAATACCGACTTAAGTACAAGAAGACTGACTCTTCCTACTGTCTATGTTTTGAACCATTTCTGTGACACTAGTTATAGATTCCGATGCTTCACTTCAGATTTACTGTATCCCTCTGACCTTATTTTTGACGATGAAACACAGAAATTGCATCGGAATTAAATAAAAAAGGCACAATGCCGACTTAAGTACAAGAAGACTGCTCCTTCTTACTGTCTATATTTTGAACCATTCCTGTGACACTAGTTATAGATACCGATGCTTCACTTCAGGTTTACTGTATCCCTTGGACCTTCTTATTGACAATGAAACACAGAAATTGCATCGGAATTAAATTCAAAAGGCACAATGCCGACTTAAGTACAAGAAGACTGACTCTTCCTACTGTCTTTGTTTTGAACCCTTCCAGTGACACTAGTTATAGACTCCGTTGCTTCACTTCATGTTTACTGTATCCCTTGTGCGTTCTTATTGACGATGAAACACAGAAATTGCATCGGAATCAAATAGAAAAGGCACAATGCCGACTTAAGTACAAGAAGACTGTCTCTTCTTACTGACCATGTTTTGAACCACTCCTGTGACGCTAGTTACAGATTCCGATACTTCACTTCAGGTTTACTGTATCCCTTGGACCTTCTTATTGACGATGAAACACAGATATTGCATCGGAATTAAATACAAAAGGCACAATGCCGACTTAAGTACGAGAGGACTGACTCTTTCTACTCTCTATGTTTTGAACCATTCCTGTGACACTAGTTATAGATTCCGATGCTTCACTTCAGGTTTACTGTATCATTCTGGCCTTCTTTTTGACGATGAAACACAGAAAATGCATCGGAATTAAATACGAAAGGCCCAATGCCAACTTACGTACAAGAAGACTGACTCTTCCTACTGTCTATGGTTTGAGCTATTCCTTTGACACTAGGTATAGATTCCGATGCTTCATTTCAGATTTTATGTATCCCTTGGATCATCTTATTGACGATGAAACACAGAAATTGCATCGGAATTAAATACAAAAGGCACAATGCCGACTTAAGTCCAAGAAGAGTGACTCTTCTTACTGTCTATGTTTTGAAACATTCCTGTGACACTAGTTATATATTCCGATGCTTCACCTAAGGTTTACTGTATTCCACTGACCTACTTATTGACAATGAAAGACAGAAATTGCATCGGAATTAAATAAAAGGGCACAATGCAGGCTTAAGTACAAGAAGACTGACTCTTCGTACTGACTATGCTTTGAACCATTCCTGTGACACTAGTTAAAGATTCCGATGATTCACTTCAGGTTTACTGTATCCCTTGGACCTTCTTATTGACAATGAAACACTGAAATTGCATCGGAATTAAATAGAAAAGGCACAATGCCAACTTAAGTACAAGAAGACTGACTCTTCTTACTGACTATGTTTGTAACCATTCCTGTGACACTAGTTATGGATTCCGATGCTTCACTTCAGGTTTACTGTATCCCTCTGACCTTCTTATTGACGATGAAACACAGAAATTGCATCGGAATTAATTAGAAAAAGCACAATGCCGACTTAAGTACAAGAAGACAGACTCTTCTTACTGTCTATGTTTTGAACAATTCCTGTGACGCTAGTTACAGATTCCGATGCTTCACTTCAGGTTTACTGTATCCCTCTGACCTTCTTATTGACGATGAAACACAAAAATTGCATCGGAAGTAAATAGAAAAGGCACAATATCGTCTTAAGTACAAACAGACTGACTCTTCTTAGTGTCTATGTTTTGAACCATTCCTGTGAAGCTAGTTACACATTCCGATGCTTCACTTCAGGTTTACTGTATCCCTTGGACCTTCTTATTGACGATGAAACACAGAAATTGCATCGGAATTACATACAAAAGGCACTATGCCGACTTAAGTACAAGAAGACTGACTCTTCTTACTGACTATGTGTTGAACCATTCCTGTGACACTAGTTAGAGTTTCCGATGCTTCACTTCAGGTTTACTGTATCCCTCTGACCTTCTTATTGACGATGAAACACAGTAATTGCATCAGAACCAAATTGAAAAGGGCACAATGCCGACTTAAGTACAAGAAGACTGACACTTCTTACTGTCCATGTTTTGAACGAGTCCTGTGACACTAGTTACAGATTCCGATGCTCCACTTCAGGTTTACTGTATCCCTCTGACCTTCTATTTGACGATGAAACACAGAAATTGCATCGGAATTAAATACAAAAGGCACAATGCCGACTTACGTTCAAGAAGACTGACTCTTCTAACCGACTATACCTTGATCCATTCCTGTGACACTAGTTATAGATTCCGATGCTTCACTTCAGGTTTACTGCATCCCTCTGACCTTCATATTGACGATGAATCACAGAAATTGTATCGGAATTAAATACAAAAGGCACAATGCCGACTTAAGTACAAGAAGACTGACTCTTCTTTTTTGTCTATGTTTTGAACCATAACTGTGACACTAAATATAGATTCCGATGCTTCACTTCAGGTTTACTGTATCCCATGGACCTTCTCTTTGACGATGAAACGGAGAAATTGCATCGGAATTAAATACAAAAGGCACAATGCCGACTTAAGTACAAGAAGAGTGACCCTTCTAACTGTCTATGTTTTGAACCATTCCTGTTACACTAGTTATATATTCCGATGCTACACTTCAGGTTTACTGTATCCCTCTGACCTTCTTATTGACGCTGAAACACAGAAATTGCATCGGAATCAAATGCAAAAGGCACAATGCCGACTTAAGTACAAGAAGACTGACTCTTCTTACTGACTGTTTTGAAACATTCCTGTGACACTAGTTATAGATTCCGATGCTTCACTTCAGGTTTACTGTATCCCGCTGATCTTCTTATTGACGATGAAACACAGAAATTGCATCGGAAATAAATACAAAAGGCACGATGCCGACTTAAGTACATGTAGACTGAATCTTCCTACTGTCTATGTTTTAAACCATTCCTGTGATACTAGTTATACATTCCGATGCTTTACTTCAGGTTTACTGTATCATTCTGGCCTTCTTTTTGACGATGAAACACAGAAAATGCATCGGTATTAAAGACAAAAGGCCCAATGCCAACTTAAGTACAAGAAGACTGACTCTTCCTACTGACTATGGTTTGAGCCATTCCTGTGACACTAGTTATAGATTCCGATGCTTCATTTCAGATTTTACTGTATCCCTCTGATCTTCATATTGACGATGAAACACAGAAATTGCATCGGAATTAAATACAAAATGCACAATGCTGTCTTAAGTAAAAGAAGACTGACTCTTCTTATTGCCTTTTTTTTGAACCATTCCTGTGACACTAGTTATAGATTCCGATGCTTCACTTCAGATTTACTGTATCCCTTGGACCTTCTTATTGACGATGAAACACAGAAATTGCATCGGAATTAAATGCAAAAGGCACAATGCCGACTTAAGTACAAGAATAGTGACCCTTCTTACTGTCTATGTTTTGAACCATTCCTGTGACACTAGTTATATATTCCGATGCTTCACCTAAGGTTTACTGTATCCCCCTGACCTTCTTATTGACGACGAAACACAGAAATTGCATCGGAATTAAATACAAAGGGCACAATGCAGGCTTAAGTACAAGAAGACTGACTCTTCGTACTGCCTATGCTTTGAACCGTTCCTGTGACACTAGTTATAGATTCCGATGATTCACTTCAGGTTTACTGTATCCCTTGGACCTTCTTATTGACGATGAAACACTGAAATTGCATCGGAATTAAATAGAAAAGGCACAATGCCAACTTAAGTACAAGAAGACTGACTCTTTTTACTGACTATGTTTGGAACCATTCCTGTGACACTAGTTATGGATTCCGATGCTTCACTTCAGGTTTACTGTATCCCTCTGACCTTCGTATTGACGATGAAACACAGATATTGCATCGAATATAATTGAAAAGGCACAATGCCGACTTAAGTACAAGAAGACTGACTCTTCTTACTGACTATGTTTTGATCCATTCCTGTGACACTACTTATAGATTCCGATGCCTCACTTCAGGTTTACTGTATCCCATGGACCTTCTCTTTGACGATGAAACACAGAAATTGCATCGGAAGTAATTGGAAAAAGCACAATGCCGACTTAAGTACAATAAGACAGACTCTCCTTACTGTCTATGTTTTGAACCATTCCTGTGACGCTAGTTACAGATTCCGGTGCTTCACTTCAGGTTTACTGTATCCCTCTGACCTTTTTATTGACGATGAAACACAAAAATTGCATCGGAATTAAATAGAAAAGGCACAATGCCGTCTTAAGTACAAACAGACTGACTCTTCTTAGTGTCTAGGTTTTGAACCATTACTGTGACGCTAGTTACACATTCCGATGCTTCACTTCCGGTTTACTGTATCCCTTGGACCTTCTTATTGACGATGAAACACAGAAATTGCATCGGAATTAAATACAAAAGGCACTATGCCGATTTAAGTACAAGAAGACTGACTCTTCTTTCTGACTATGTGTTGAACCATTCCTGTGACACTAGTTAGAGTTTCCGATGCTTCACTTCAGGTTTACTGTATCCCTCTGACATTCTATTTGACGATGAAACACAGAAATTGCATCGGAATTAAATACAAAAGGCACAATGCCGACTTAAGTTCAAGAAGACTGACTCTTCTAACCGACTATTCCTTGATCCATTCCTGCGACACTAGTTATATATTCCGATGCTTCACTTCAGGTTTACTGTATCCCATGGACCTTCTTATTGTCGATGAAACACAGAAATTGCAACGGAATTAAATACAAAAGGCACAATGCCGACTTAAGTACAAGAAGACTGACTCTTCTTACTTACTATGTTTCGAACCATTCCTGTGACACTAGTTATAGATTCCGATTATTCACTTCAGGTTTACTGTACCCCTCTGACCTTCTTATTGACGATGAAACACAGAAATTGCATCGGAATTAAATACAAAAGGCACAATGCCGACTTAAGTACAAGAAGACTGACCTTTCTTACTGTCGATGTTTGAACCATTCCTGTGACACTAGTTATAGATTCCGATGCTTCACTTCAGGTTTACTGTATCCCTTGGACCTTCTTATTGACTATGAAACACAGAAATTGCATCGGAATTAAATAAAAAATTCACAATGCCGACTTAGGTACAAGAAGACTGACTCTTCCTACTGTCTATGTTTTTAACAATTCCTGTGACACTAGTTATAGATTACGATGCTACACTTCAGGTTTACTGTATCCCTCTGACCTTCTTATTGACGATGAAACACAGAAATTGCATCGGAATTTAATACAAAAGGCACAATGCCGACTTCAGTACAAGAAGACTGACTCTTCTTACTGACTATGTTTTGAACCATTCCTGTGACACTAGTTAGAGATTCCGATGCTTCACTTCAGGTTTACTGTATCCCTCTGACTTTCTTATTGACGATGAAACAAAGAAATTGCATCGGAATTAAATACAAAAGGCACAATGCCGACTTAAGTACATTTTGACTGACTCTTCCTACAGTCTATGTTTGAAACATTCCTGTGACACTAGTTATAGATTCCGATGCTTCATTTCAGGTTTACTGTATACCTTGGATCTTCTTATTGACGATGAATCACAGATAGTGCATCGGAGTTAAATGCAATAGGCACAATACCGACTTAAGTACAAGAAGACTGACTCTTCCTACTGTCTATGTTTTGAACCATTCCTGTGACACTAGTTATAGATTCCGATGCTTCACTTCAGGTTTACTGTATCCCTCTGATCTTCTTATTGACGATGAATCACAGAAATTGCATCGGAAATAAATATAAAAGGCACGATGCCGAGTTAAGTACATGTAGACAGATTCTTCCTACTGTCTATGTTTTGAACCATTCCTGTGACACTAGTTATAGATTCCGATGCTTCATTTCAGGATTACTGTATCCCTCCGATCTTCTTATTGACGATGAAACACAGATAGTGCATCGGAGTTAAAAACAATAGGCACAATACCGACTTAAGTACAAGAAGACTGACTCTTCCTACTGCCTATGTTTTGAACCATTCCTGTGACACTAGTTATAGATTCCGATGCTTCACTTCAGGTTTACTGTATCCCTCTGACCTTATTTTTGACGATGAAACACAGAAATTGCATCGGAATTAAATACAAAAGGCACAATGCCGACTTAAGTACAAGAAGACTGCTCCTTCTTACTGTCTATGTTTTGAACCATTCCTGTGACTCTAGTTATAGATTCCGATGCTTCACTTCAGGTTTACTGTATCCCTTGGACCTTCTTATTGACGATGAAACACAGAAATTGCATCGGATTTAAATACAAAGGCACAATGCCGACTTAAGTACAAGAAGACTGACTCTTCCTACTGTCTATTTTTTGAACCCTTCCAGTGACACTAGTTATAGACTCCGATGCTTCACTTCAGGTTAACTGTATCCCTTGTGCGTTCTTATTGACGATGAAACACAGAAATTGCATCGGAATTAAATAGAAAAAGCACAATGCCGACTTAAGTACAAGAAGACTGACTCTTCTTACTTACTATGTTTCGAACCATTCCTGTGACACTAGTTATAGATTCCGATTATTCACTTCAGGTTTACTGTACCCCTCTGACCTTCTTATTGACGATGAAACACAGAAATTGCATCGGAATTAAATACAAAAGGCACAATGCCGACTTAAGTACAAGAAGACTGACCTTTCTTACTGTCGATGTTTGAACCATTCCTATGACACTAGTTATCGATTCCGATGCTTCACTACAGGTTTACTGTATCCCTTGGACCTTCTTATTGACGGTGAAACACATAAATTGCATCGGAATTAAATAGAAAAGGCACAATGCCGAGTTAAGTACAAGAAGAGTGACTCTTCTTACTGAGTGTTTTGAACCATTCCTGTGACACTAGTTATAGATTCCGATGCTTCACTTCAGGTTCACTTTATCCCTCTGACCTTCTTATTGACGATGAAACCCAGAAATTGCATCGGAATTAAATACAATAGGCACAATGCTAACTTAAGTACAAGAAGACTGACTCTTCTTACTGACTATGTTTTGAACCATTCCTTTGACACTAGTTATAGATTCCGATGCTTCACTTCAGGTTTACTCTATCAATAGGACCTTCTTATTGACGATGAAACACAGGAATTGCATCGGAACTAAATACAAAAGGCACAATGCCGACTTAAGTACAAGAAGTCTGTCACTTCCTACTGTCTATGTTTTGAACGATTCCTGTGACATTAGTTATAGATTCCGATGCTTCAACTCATGTTTACTGTATCCTTTGGACTTTCTTATTGGCGACGAAATACAGAAATGCATCGGAATTAAATAGAAAAGGCACAATGCCGACTTAAGTACAAGAAGACTGACTCTTGTTACTGTCTAAAATTTGAACCATTCCTGTGACACTAGTTATAGATTCCGATGCTTCACTTCAGGTTTACTTTATCCCTCTGACCTTCTTATTGACGATGAAACACAGTAATTGCATCGGAATTACATACAAAAGGCACAATGCCGACTTAAGTACAAGAAGACTCTTCTTACTGTCTATGTTTTGAACCATTCCTGTGACACTAGTTACGGATTCCGATGCTTCCCTTCAGGTTTACTGTATCCCTTACATCTTCTTATTGACGATGAAACACAGAAATTGCATCGGAATTAAATACAAAAGGCACAATGCCGACTTAAGTACAAGAAGACTGACCCTTCTTACTGTCTATGTTTTTAACCATTCCTGTGACCTTAGTTATAGATTCCGATGCTTCACTTCAGATTTACTCTATCCCTCTGACCTTCTTATTGACGATGTAACACAGAAATTGCATCGGAATTAAATACAAAAGTCACAATGCAGTCTTGAGTACAAGAAGACTAACTCTTCGTACTGACTATGTTTTGAACCATTCCTGTGACACTAGTTATAAATTACGATAATTCACTTCAGGTTTACTGTATCCCTTGGACCTTCTTATTGATGATGAAACACAGAAATTGCATCGGAATTAAATAGAAAAGGCACAATGCCGACTTAAGTACAAGGAGACTGACTTCTCCTACTGTCTATGTTTTGAACCATTCCTGTGGCACTAGTTATGGATTCCGATGCTTCCCTTCAGGTTTACTGTATCCCTTACACCTTCTTATTGACGGTGAAACACAGAAATTGCATCGGAATTAAATAGAAAAGGCACAATGCCGAGTTAAGTACAAGAAGACTGACTCTTCTTACTGACTGTTTTGAACCATTCCTGTGACACTAGTTATAGATTCCGATGCTTCACTTCAGGTTTACTGTATCCCTTGGACCTTTTTATTGACGATGAAACACAGAGATTGCATCGAAATTAAATAGAAAAGGCACAATGTCGACTTAAGTACAAGAAGACTGACTCTTCTTACTGTCTATGTTTTGAACCATTCCTGTGACGCTTGTTACAGATTCCGATGCTTCACTTCAGGGTTGCTGTATCCCTCTGACCTTCTTATTGACGATGAAACACAGAAATTGCATCGGAATTAAATAGATAAGGCACAATGCCGACCTAAGTGCAAGAAGACTGACTCTTCTTATTGTCTATGTTTTGAACCATTCCTGTGACACTAGTTATAGGTTCCGATGGCTCACTTCAGGTTTACTGTATCCCTCTGACCCTCTTTTTGACGATGAAACACAGAAATTGCATCGGAATTAAATAAAAAAGGCACAATGCCGACTTAAGTACAAGAAGACTGACTCTTCGTAATGACTATGTTTTGAACCATTCCTGTGACACTAGTTATAGATTCCGAATCTTCACTTCAGGTTTGCTGTATCTCTCTGAACTTCTTATTGCCGATGACGATGAAACACAGAAATTGCATCGGAAAGAAATACAAAAGGCACAAAGCTGACTTAGGTACAAGAAGACTGACTCTTCTTTCTGTCTATGTTTTGAACCATTCCTGTCACACTAGTTATAGATTCCGATGCTACATTTCAGGTTTACTGTATCCCTTGGACCTTCTTATTGACGATGAAACACAGAAATTGCAACGGAATTAAATAGAAAAGGCACAATGCCGACTTAAGTACAAGAAGACTGACCCTTCTTACTGTCTATGATTTGAACCATTCCTGTGACGCTACTTACAGATTCCGATGCTTCACTTCAGGGTTGCTGTATCCCTCTGACCTTCTTATTGACGATGAAACACAGAAATTGCATCGGAATTAAATAGATAAGGCACAATGCCGACCTAAGTGCAAGAAGACTGACTTTTCTTACTGTCTATGTTTTGAACCATTCCTGTGACACTAGTTATAGATTCCGATGCCTCACTTCAGGTTTACTGTATCCCTCTGACCCTCTTTCTGACGATGAAAAACAGAAATTGCATCGGAATTAAATAGAAAAGGCACAATGCCGACTTATGTACAAGAAGACTGACTTCTCCTACTGTGTATGTTTTGAACCATTCCTGTGACACTAGTTATAGATTCCGATGCTTCACTTCAGGTTTACTGTATCCCTTTGACCTTCTTATTGACGATGAAACACAGAGATTGCATCGAAATTAAATAGAAAAGGCACAATGCCGACTTAAGTACAAGAAGACTGACTCTTCTTACTGTTGATGTTTTGAACCATTCCTGTGACGCTAGTTACAAATTCCGATGCTTCACTTCAGGGTTGCTGTATCCCTCTGACCTTCTTATTGACGATTAAACACAGAAATTGCATCGGAATTAAATAGATAAGGCACAATGCCGACCTAAGTGCAAGAAGACTGACTCTTCTTACTGTCTATGATTTGAACCATTCCTGTGACACTAGTTATAGATTCCGATGCTTCACTTCAGGTTTACTGTATCCCTCTGACCTTCTTATTGACGATGAAACACAGAAATTGCATCGGAAATAAATACAAAGGGCACAATGCTGACTTAGGTACAAGAAGACTGACTCTTCTTTCTGTCTATGTTTTGAACCATTCCTGTCACACTAGTTATAGATTCCGATGCTTCATTTCAGGTTTACTGTATCCCTCGGACCTTCTTATTGACGATGAAACACAGAAATTGCAACGGAATTAAATAGAAAAGGCACAATGCCGACTTAAGTACAAGAAGACTGACCCTTCTTGCTGTCTATGTTTTGAACCATTCCTGTGACGCTAGTTACAGATTCCGATGCTTCACTTCAGGGTTGCTGTATCCCTCTGACCTTCTTATTGACGATTAAACACAGAAATTGCATCGGAATTAAATAGATAAGGCACAATGCCGACTTAAGTACAAGAAGACTGACCCTTCTTACTGTCTATGTCTTGAACCATTCCTGTGACGCTAGTTACAGATTCCGATGCTTCACTTCAGGGTTGCTGTATCCCTCTGACCTTCTTATTGACGATTAAACACAGATATTGCATCGGAATTAAATAGATAAGGCACAATGCCGACTTAAGTACAAGAAGACCGACTCTTCTAATGACTATGTTTTGAACCATTCCTGTGACACTAGTTATGGATTCCGGTGCTTCCCTTCAGGTTTACTGTATCCCTTACATCTTCTTATTGACGATGAAACACAGAAATTGCATCGGAATTAAATACAAAAGGCACAATGCCGACTTAAGTACAAGAAGACTGACCCTTCTTACTGTCTATGTTTTTAACCATTCCTGTGACCTTAGTTATAGATTCCGATGCTTCACTTCAGATTTACTCTATCCCTCTGACCTTCTTATTGACGATGTAACACAGAAATTGCATCGGAATTAAATACAAATGTCACAATGCAGTCTTGAGTACAAGATGACTAACTCTTCGTACTGACTATGTTTTGAACCATTCCTGTGACACTAGTTATAAATTACGATAACTCACTTCAGGTTTACTGTATCCCTTGGACCTTCTTATTGATGATGAAACACAGAAATTGCATCGGAATTAAATAGAAAAGGCACAATGCCGACTTAAGTACAAGAAGACTGACTTCTCCTACTGTCTATGTTTTGAACCATTCCTGTGGCACTAGTTATGGATTCCGATGCTTCCCTTCAGGTTTACTGTATCCCTTACACCTTCTTATTGACGGTGAAACACAGAAATTGCATCGGAATTAAATAGAAAAGGCACAATGCCGAGTTAAGTATAAGAAGACTGACTCTTCTTACTGACTGTTTTGAACCATTCCTGTGACACTAGTTATAGATTCCGATGCTTCACTTCAGGTTTACCGTATCCCTTGGACCTTTTTATTGACGATGAAACACAGAGATTGCATCGAAATTAAATAGAAAAGGCACAATGTCGACTTAAGTACAAGAAGACTGACTCTTCTTACTGTCTATGTTTTGAACCATTCCTGTGACGCTTGTTACAGATTCCGATGCTTCACTTCAGGGTTGCTGTATCCCTCTGACCTTCTTATTGACGATGAAACACAGAAATTGCATCGGAATTAAATAGATAAGGCACAATGCCGACCTAAGTGCAAGAAGACTGACTCTTCTTATTGTCTATGTTTTGAACCATTCCTGTGACACTAGTTATAGGTTCCGATGCCTCACTTCAGGTTTACTGTATCCCTCTGACCCTCTTTTTGACGATGAAACACAGAAATTGCATCGGAATTAAATAAAAAAGGCACAATGCCGACTTAAGTACAAGAAGACTGACTCTTCGTAATGACTATGTTTTGAACCATTCCTGTGACACTAGTTATAGATTCCGAATCTTCACTTCAGGTTTGCTGTATCTCTCTGAACTTCTTATTGACGATGACGATGAAACACAGAAATTGCATCGGAAATAAATACAAAAGGCACAATGCCGACTTAAGTACAAGAAGTCTGTCACTTCCTACTGTCTATGTTTTGAACGATTCCTGTGACATTAGTTATAGATTCCGATGCTTCAACTCATGTTTACTGTATCCTTTGGACTTTCTTATTGGCGACGAAATACAGAAATGCATCGGAATTAAATAGAAAAGGCACAATGACGACTTAAGTACAAGAAGACTGACTCTTGTTACTGTCTATGTTTTGAACCATTCCTGTGACACTAGTTATAGATTCCGATGCTTCACTTCAGGTTTACTTTATCCCTCTGACCTTCTTATTGACGATGAAACACAGTAATTGCATCGGAATTACATACAAAAGGCACAATGCCGACTTAAGTACAAGAAGACTCTTCTTACTGTCTATGTTTTGAACCATTCCTGTGACACTAGTTATGGATTCCGATGCTTCCCTTCAGGTTTACTGTATCCCTTACATCTTCTTATTGACGATGAAACACAGAAATTGCATCGGAATTAAATACAAAAGGCACAATGCCGACTTAAGTACAAGAAGACTGACTCTTCTTACTGTCTATGTTTTGAACCATTCCTTTGACACTAGTTATAGATTCCGATGCTTCACTTCAGGTTTACTCTATCAATAGGACCTTCTTATTGACGATGAAACACAGGAATTGCATCGGAACTAAATACAAAAGGCACAATGCCGACTTAAGTACAAGAAGTCTGTCACTTCCTACTGTCTATGTTTTGAACGATTCCTGTGACATTAGTTATAGATTCCGATGCTTCAACTCATGTTTACTGTATCCTTTGGACTTTCTTATTGGCGACGAAATACAGAAATGCATCGGAATTAAATAGAAAAGGCACAATGCCGACTTAAGTACAAGAAGACTGACTCTTGTTACTGTCTATGTTTTGAACCATTCCTGTGACACTAGTTATAGATTCCGATGCTTCACTTCAGGTTTACTTTATCCCTCTGACCTTCTTATTGACGATGAAACACAGTAATTGCATCGGAATTACATACAAAAGGCACAATGCCGACTTAAGTACAAGAAGACTCTTCTTACTGTCTATGTTTTGAACCATTCCTGTGACACTAGTTATGGATTCCGATGCTTCCCTTCAGGTTTACTGTATCCCTTACATCTTCTTATTGACGATGAAACACAGAAATTGCATCGGAATTAAATACAAAAGGCACAATGCCGACTTAAGTACAAGAAGACTGACCCTTCTTACTGTCTATGTTTTTAACCATTCCTGTGACCTTAGTTATAGATTCCGATGCTTCACTTCAGATTTACTCTATCCCTCTGACCTTCTTATTGACGATGTAACACAGAAATTGCATCGGAATTAAATACAAAAGTCACAATGCAGTCTTGAGTACAAGAAGACTAACTCTTCGTACTGACTATGTTTTGAACCATTCCTGTGACACTAGTTATAAATTACGATAATTCACTTCAGGTTTACTGTATCCCTTGGACCTTCTTATTGATGATGAAACACAGAAATTGCATCGGAATTAAATAGAAAAGGCACAATGCCGACTTAAGTACAAGAAGACTGACTTCTCCTACTGTCTATGTTTTGAACCATTCCTGTGGCACTAGTTATGGATTCCGATGCTTCCCTTCAGGTTTACTGTATCCCTTACACCTTCTTATTGACGGTGAAACACAGAAATTGCATCGGAATTAAATAGAAAAGGCACAATGCCGAGTTAAGTACAAGAAGACTGACTCTTCTTACTGACTGTTTTGAACCATTCCTGTGACACTAGTTATAGATTCCGATGCTTCACTTCAGGTTTACTGTATCCCTTGGACCTTTTTATTGACGATGAAACACAGAGATTGCATCGAAATTAAATAGAAAAGGCACAATGTCGACTTAAGTACAAGAAGACTGACCCTTCTTACTGTCTATGATTTGAACCATTCCTGTGACGCTACTTACAGATTCCGATGCTTCACTTCAGGGTTGCTGTATCCCTCTGACCTTCTTATTGACGATGAAACACAGAAATTGCATCGGAATTAAATAGATAAGGCACAATGCCGACCTAAGTGCAAGAAGACTGACTTTTCTTACTGTCTATGTTTTGAACCATTCCTGTGACACTAGTTATAGATTCCGATGCCTCACTTCAGGTTTACTGTATCCCTCTGACCCTCTTTCTGACGATGAAAAACAGAAATTGCATCGGAATTAAATAGAAAAGGCACAATGCCGACTTATGTACAAGAAGACTGACTTCTCCTACTGTGTATGTTTTGAACCATTCCTGTGACACTAGTTATAGATTCCGATGCTTCACTTCAGGTTTACTGTATCCCTTGGACCTTCTTATTGACGATGAAACACAGAGATTGCATCGAAATTAAATAGAAATGGCACAATGCCGACTTAAGTACAAGAAGACTGACTCTTCTTACTGTTGATGTTTTGAACCTTTCCTGTGACGCTAGTTACAGATTCCGATGCTTCACTTCAGGGTTGCTGTATCCCTCTGACCTTCTTATTGACGATTAAACACAGAAATTGCATCGGAATTAAATAGATAAGGCACAAAGCCGACCTAAGTGCAAGAAGACTGACTCTTCTTACTGTCTATGTTTTGAACCATTCCTGTGACACTAGTTATAGATTCCGATGCCTCACTTCAGGTTTACTGTATCCCTCTGACCCTCTTTTTGACGATGAAACACAGAAATTGCATCGGAATTAAATACAAAAGGCACAATGCCGACTTAAGTACAAGAAGACTGACTCTTCGTAATGACTATGTTTTGAACCATTCCTGTGACACTAGTTATAGATTCCGATGCTTCACTTCAGGTTTACTGTATCCCTCTGACCTTCTTATTGACGATGAAACACAGAAATTGCATCGGAAATAAATACAAAGGGCACAATGCTGACTTAGGTACAAGAAGACTGACTCTTCTTTCTGTCTATGTTTTGAACCATTCCTGTCACACTAGTTATAGATTCCGATGCTTCATTTCAGGTTTACTGTATCCCTCGGACCTTCTTATTGACGATGAAACACAGAAATTGCAACGGAATTAAATAGAAAAGGCACAATGCCGACTTAAGTACAAGAAGACTGACCCTTCTTACTGTCTATGTTTTGAACCATTCCTGTGACACTAGTTACAGATTCCGATGCTTCACTTCAGGGTTGCTGGATCCCTCTGACCTTCTTATTGACGATTAAACACAGAAATTGCATCGGAATTAAATAGATAAGGCACAATGCCGACCTAAGTGCAAGAAGACTGACTCTTCTTACTGTCTATGTTTTGAACCATTCCTGTGACACTAGTTATGGATTCCGATGCCTCACTTCAGGTTTACTGTATCCCTCTGACCCTCTTTTTGACGATGAAACACAGAAATTGCATCGGAATTAAATACAAAAGGCACAATGCCGACTTAAGTACAAGAAGACCGACTCTTCGTAATGACTATGTTTTGAACCATTCCTGTGACACTAGTTATAGATTCCGATGCTTCACTTCAGGTTTACTGTATCCCTCTGACCTTCTTATTGACGATGAAACACAGAAATTGCATCGGAATTAAATAGAAAACGCACAATGCCGACTAGAGTACAAGAAGGCTGACTCTTCTTACTGTCTATGTTTTGAACCATTCCTGTGACACTAGTTATAAATTCCGAATCTTCACTTCAGGTTTGCTGTATCCCTCTGACCTTGTTATTGACGATGAAACACAGAAATTGTATCGGAAATAAATACAAAAGGCACAATGCTGACTTAGGTACAAGAAGACTGACTCTTCTTTTTGTCTATGTTTTGAACCATTCCTGTCACACTAGTTATAGATTCCGATGCATCATTTCAGGTTTACTGTATCCCTTGGACCTTCTTATTGACGATGAAGCACAGAAATTGCAACGGAATTAAATACAAAATGCACAATGCAGACTTAAGTACAAGAAGACTGACTCTTCTTACTGACTGTTTTGAACCATTCCTGTGACACTAGTTATAGATTCCGATGCTTCACTTCAGGTTAATTGTATCCCTTGGACCTTCTTATTGACGATGAAACACAGATATTAAATCGGAACTAAATACAAAAGGCACAATGCCGACTTAAGCACAAGAAGACTGACTCTTTCTACTGTCTATGTTTTGATCGATTCCTGTGACATTAGTTATAGATTCCGATGCTACACTTTAGGTTTACTGTATCCTTTGGACCATCTTATTGGCGACGAAATACAGAAATTGCATCGGAAATAAGTAGAATAGGCACAATGCCGACTTAAATACAAGAAGACTGACTCTTCTTACTGTCTATGTTTTGAACCATTCCTGTGACAGTAGTTATAGATTCCGATGCTTCACCTCAGGTTTACTGTATCCCTTGGGCCTTCTTATTGACGATGAAACACAGAATGCGCATCGGAATTAAATACAAAAGGCACAATGCCGACTTAAGTACAGGAAGATTGACTCTTCTTACTGACTGTTTTGAACCATTCCTGTGACACTAGTTATAGATTCCGATGCTTCACTTCAGGTTTACAGTATCCCTCTGACCTTCTTATTGACGATGAAACACAGAAATTACATCGGAATTAAATACAAAAGGCACAATTCCGACTTAAGTACAAGAAGACTGACTCTTCTTACTATCTATGTTTTGAACCATTCCTGTGACACTGGTTATAGATTCCGATATTTCACTTCAGGTTTACTGTATCCCTTGGACCTTCTTATTGACGATGAAACACAGTAATTGCATCGGAATTAAATACAAAAGGCACAATGCCGACTTAAGTACAAGAAGACTGACTCTTCCTTCTGTCTATGTTTTGAACGATTCCTGTGACATTAGTTACAGTATCCGATGCTTCACTTCAGGTTTACTGTATCCTTTGCACCTTATTTTCGACGAAATACAGAAATTGCATCGGAATTAAATAGAAAAGGCACAACGCCGACTTAAGTAAAAGAAGACTCACTCTTCCTACTGTCTATGATTTGAACCATTCCTGTGACACTAGTTATAGATTCCGATGTTTCACTTCACGTTCACTGTATCCCTTGGACCTTCTTATTGACGGTGAAACACAGAAATTGCATCGGAATTAAATACAAAACGCACAATGCCGACTTAAGTACAAGATGAATGACTCTTTTTACTGACTGTTTTGAACCATTCCTGTGACACTAATTATAGATTCCGATGCTTCACTTCAGGTTTACTGTATCCCTCTGACCTTCTTTTTGACGATGAAACACAGATATTGGATGGGATTAAAATACAAAAGCCACACTGCCGACTTAAGTATAAGAAGACTGACTCTTCTTACTGTCTGTGTTTTGAACCATTCCTGTGACACTAGTTATAGATTCCGATGCTTCACTTCAGGTTTACTGTATCCCTTGGACCATCTTATTGACGATGAAACACAGAAATTGCATCGGAATTAAATAGAAAAGGCAAAATGCCGACTTAAGTACAAGCAGGCTGACTCTTCCTACTGTCTATGTTTTGAACCATACCTGTGACACTAGTTATAGATTCCGAAGCTTCACTTCAGGTTAACTGTATCCCTTGGACCTTCTCATTGACGATGAAACACAGAAATTGCATCGGAATTAAATAGAAAAGGCACAATGCCGACTTAAGTACAAGAAGGCTGACTCTTCCTACTGTCTACGTTTTGAACCATTCCTGTGACACTAGTTATAGATTCCGATGCTTCACTTCAGGTTTACGTATCCCTCTGACGTTCTTTTTGGCGATGAAACACAGAAATATCATCGGAATTAAATACAAAAGGCACAATGCCGACTTATGTACAAGAAGACTGACTCTTCCTTCTGTCTATGTTTTGAACGATTCCTGTGACATTAGTTATAGATTCCGATGCTTCACTTCAGGTTCACTGTATCCTTTGGACCTTCTTATTGGCGACGAAATACAGAAATTGCATCGGAATTAAATTGAAAAGGCACAATGCCGACTTAAGTAAAAGAAGATTGACTCTTCCTACTGTCTATGTTTTGAACCATTCCTGTGACACTAGTTATAGATTCCAATGCTTCACCTCAGGTTCACTGTATCCCTCTGACCCTCTTACTGACGATGAAACACTGAAATTGCATCGGAAATAAATACAATAGGCACAATGACGACTTAGGTACAAGAAGACTGACTCTTCTTACTGTCTATGTTTTGAACCATACCTGTGACACTAGTTATAGATTCCGATGCTTCACTTCAGGTTTACTGTATCCCTCTGACCTTCTTATTTACGATGAAACACAGAAATTGCATCGGAATTAAATACAAACGGCTCAAAGCCAACATAAGTACAAGAAGACTGACTCTTCTTGCTGACTGTTTTGAACCATTCCTGTGACACTAGTTATAGATTCCGATGCTTCACTTCAGGTTTATTGTATCCCTTGGACCTTCGTGAAGACGACGAGACACAGATATTTCATCGGAATTATATACAAAAGACACAATGCAGACCTAAGTACAAGAAGACTGACATTTCTTACTGACTATGTTTTGAACCATTCCTGTGACTCTAGTTATAGATTCCGATGCTTCACTTCAGGTTTACTGTATCCCTTGGACCTTCTTATTGACGATGAAACACAGAAATTGCATCGGAATTAAATACAAAAAGCTCAATGCCGACTTCAGTACAAGAAGATTGACTCTTCTTACTGTCTATGCTTTGAACCATTCCTGTGACACTAGTTATAGTTTCCGATGCTTCACTTCAGGTTTACTGTATTCCTTGCACCTTCTTATTGACGATGAAACACAGATATTGCATCGGAATTAAATACAAAAGGCACAATGCCGACTTGAGTACAAGAAGACTGACTCTTCGTTCTGACTATGTTTTGAACCATTCCTCTGACACTAGTTATGGATTACAATGATTCACTTCAGGTTTAATGGTTCCCTTGGACCTTCGTACTGACGGTGAAACACTGATATTGCATCGGAATTAAATAGAAGAGGCACAATGCCGACTTAAGTACAAGAAGACTGACTCTTCTTACTGACTATGTTTTGAACCATTCCTGTGACACTAGTTATAGATTCCGATGCTTCACTTCAGGTTTACTGTATCCCTCTGACCTTCTTATTGACGAAGAAACACAGAAATTGCATCGGAATTAAATAGAAAAGACACAATGCCGACTTAAGTACAAGAAGACTGACCCTTCTTACTGACTGTGTTCCGAACCACTCCTGTGACGCTAGTTACAGATTCCGATGCTTCACTTCGGGTTTACTGTATCGCTTGGACCTTCTTATTGACGATGAAACACAGATATTGCATCGGAATTAAATAGAAAAGGCACAATGCCGACTTAAGTACAAGAAGACTGACTCTTCCTACTGTCTATGTTTTGAACGATTCCTGTAACATTAGTTATAGATTCCGATGCTTCACTTCAGGTTTACTGTATCCCTTGGACCTTCTTATTGGCGTCGAAATACAGAAATTGTATCGGAATTAAATATAAAAGGCACAATGCCGTCTTAAGTACAAGCAGACTGACTCTTCTTAGTGTCTATGTTTTGAACCATTCCTGTGACACTAGTTATTGATTCCGATGCTTCACTTCAGGTTTACTGTATCCCTCTGACCTTCTTATTGACGATGAAACACAGAAATTGCATCGGAAATAAATACAAAAGGCACGATGCCGACTTAAGTACATGTAGACTGAATCTTCCTCCTGTCTATGTTTTGAACCATTCCTCTGACACTAGCTATAGATTGCGATGCTTCATTTCAGGTGTACTGTATCCCTTGGATCTTCTTATTGACGATGAGACACAGATAGTGCATCGCAGTTAAATACAATTGGCACAATAGCGACTTAAGTACAAGAATACTGACTCTTCCTACTGTCTATGTTTTGAACCGTTCCTGTGACACTAGTTATAGATTCCGATGCTTCACTTAAGGTTTACTGTATCCCTCTGACCTTCTTATTGACGATGAAACACAGAAATTGCATCGGAATTAAATACAAAAGGCACAATGGAGACTTAAGTACAAGAAGACTGAATCTTCGTACTGACTAAATTTTGAACCATTCCTGTGACACTAGTTATTGGTTCCGATGTTTCACTTCAGGTTTACTGTATCCCTTGGACCTTCTTATTGACGGTGCAACACAGAAATTGCATCGGAATTAAATAGAAAAGGCACAATGCCAACTTAAGTACAAGAAGATTGACTCTTCTTACTGACTATGATTTGAACCATTCCTGTGACACTAGTTATAGATTCCGATGCCTCACTTCAGGTTTACTCTATCAATAGGACCTACTTATTGACGATGTAACACAGAAATTGCATCGGAATTAAATACAAAACGCACAATGCCGACTTGAGCACAAGAAGACTGACTCTTCGTACTGACTATGTTTTGAACCATTCCTGTGACACTAGTTATTGATTACGATGATTCACTTCATTTTTACTGTATCCCTTGGACCTTCTTATTGACGATGAAACTCAGAAATTGCATCGGAATTAAATAGAAAAGGCACAATGCCGACTTGAGTACAAGAAGTCTGACTTCTCTTTCTGTCTATGTTTTGAACCATTCCTGTGACACTAGTTATAGATTTCGATGCTTCACTTTAGGTTTACTGTATCCCTTGGACCTTCTTATTGACGATGAAACACAGAAATTGCATCGGAATTAAATAGAAAAGGCACAATGCCGACTTAAGTACAAGAAGACTGACCCTTCTTACTGACTATATTCTGAACCACTCCTGTGACGCTAGTTACCTATTCCGATGCTTCACTTCAGGTTTACTGTATCGCTTGGACCTTCTTATTGACGATGAAACACAGATATTGCATCGGAATTAAATAGAAAAGGCACAATGCCGACTTATGTACAAGAAGACTGACTCTTCTTACTGACTATGCTTTGAACCATTCCTGTGACACTAGTTATATATTCCGATGCTTCACTTCAGTTTTACTGTATCCCTCTGTCCTTCTTATTGACGATGAAACACAGAAATTGCATCGGATTTAAATAGAAAAGTCACAATGCCTACTAAAGTACAAGAAGACTGACTCTTCTTACTGTCTATGTTTTGAACCATTCCTGTGGGAATAGTTATAGATTCTGATGCTTCACTTCACGTTTACTGTATCCCTTGGACCTTCTTATTGACGATGAAACACAGAAATTGCATCGGAATTAAATACAAAAGGCACAATGCCGACTTAAGTAAAGAAGAATGACTCTTCTTACTGACTGTTTTGAACCATTCCTGTGACATTAGTTATAGATTCCGATGCTTCACCTCAGGTTTACTGTATCACTCTGACCTTCTTATTGACGCACAGAAATTGGATCGGAATTAAATACAAATGCCACAATGCCGACTTAAGTAGCAGAAGACTGACTCTTCTTACTGTCTATGTTTTGAACCATTCCTGTGACACTAGTTATAGATTCCGATGCTTCACTTCGGGTTTTCTGTATCCCTTGGACCTTCTTATTGGCGATGAAACACAGATATTGCATCGAAATATTATAGAAAAGGCACAATGCCGAGTTATGTACAAGATGACAGACTCTTCTTACTGACTATGTTTTGAACCATTCCTGTGACACTAGTTATAGATTCCGATGCTTCACTTCAGGTTTACTGTATTCCTCTGACCTTCTTATTGACGATGAAACATAGAAATTGCATCGGAATTAAATAGAAAAGGCACAATGCCGACTAAAGTACAAGAAGACTGCATCTTCTTACTGTCTATGTTTTGAACCATTCCTGTGACACTAGTTATAGATTCCGATACTTCACATCAGGTTTACTGTATCCCTTGGACCTTCTTATTGACGATGAAACACAGAAATTGCATCGGAATTAAATACAACAGGCACAATGCCGACTTAAGTACAAGAAGACTGACTCTTCCTTCTGTCTATGTTTTGAACGATTCCTGTGACATTAGTTATAGTTTCCGATGCTTCACTTCAGGTTTACTGTATCCTTTGGACCTGATTGGCGACGAAATACAGAAATTGCATCGGAATTAAATAGAAAAGGCACAATGCCGACTTAAGTTCAAGAAGATTTACTCTTCCTAATGTCTATGTTTTGAACCATTCCTGTGACACTAGTTATAGATTCCGATGCTTCATTTCAGGTTTACTGTATCCCTCTGACCTTCTTTTTGACGATGAAACACAGAAATTGCATCGGAATTAAATAGAAAAGGCACAATGCCGACTTAGGTACAAGAAGATTGACTCTTCTTACTGTCTATGTTTTGAACCATTCCTGTGACACTAGTTATAGATTCCGATGCTTCACTTCAGGTTTACTGTATCCCTTGGACCTTCTTATTGACGATGGAACACAGAAATTGCAACGGAATTAAATACAAAATGCACAATGACGACTTAAGTACAAGAAGACTGACGCCTTTTACTGACTGCTTTGAACCATTCCTGTGACACTAGTTATAGATTTCGATGCTTCACTTCAGGTTTACTGTATCCCTCTGACCTTCTTATTGACGATGAAACACAGAAATTGCATCGGAATTAAATACAAAAGGCACAATGCCAACATAAGTACAAGAAGACTGACTCTTCTTACTGACTGTTTTGAACCATTCCTGTGACACTAGTTATAGATTCCGATGCTTCACTTCAGGTTTACTGTATCCCTTGGACCTTCGTGTTGACGACGAAACACAGATATTTCATCGGAATTACATACAAAAGACACAATGCCGACTTAAGTACAAGAAGACTGACATTTCTTACTGACTATGTTTTGAACCATTCCTGTGACACTAGTTATAGATTCCGATGCTTCACTTCAGGTTTACTCTATCAATAGGACCTTCTTATTGACGATGTAACACAGAAATTGCATCGGAATTAAATACAAAACGCACAATGCCGACTTGAGCACAAGAAGACTGACTCTTCGTACTGACTATGTTTTGAACCATTCCTGTGACACTAGTTATACATTACGATGATTCACTTCATTTTTACTGTATCCCTTGGACCTTCTTATTGACGATGAAACTCAGAAATTGCATCGGAATTAAATAGAAAAGGCACAATGCCGACTTGAGTACAAGAAGTCTGACTTCTCTTTCTGTTTATGTTTTGAACCATTCCTGTGACACTAGTTATAGATTTCGATGCTTCACTTTAGGTTTACTGTATCCCTTGGACCTTCTTATTGACGATGAAACACAGAAATTCCATCGGAATTAAATAGAAAAGGCACAATGCCAGATTAAGTATAAGAAGACTGACCCTTCTTACTGACTATATTCTGAACCACTCCTGTGACGCTAGTTACCGATTCCGATGCTTCACTTCAAGTTTACTGTATCGCTTGGACCTTCTTATTGACGATGAAACACAGATATTGCATCGGAATTAAATAGAAAAGGCACAATGCCGACTTATGTACAAGAAGACTGACTCTTCTTACTGACTATGCTTTGAACCATTCCTGTGACACTAGTTATAGATTCCGATGCTTCACTTCAGTTTTACTGTATCCCTCTGTCCTTCTTATTGACGATGAAACACAGAAATTGCATCGGATTTAAATAGAAAAGGCACAATGCCGACTAAAGTACAAGAAGACTGACTCTTCTTACTGTCTATGTTTTGAACCATTCCTGTGGGAATAGTTATAGATTCCGATGCTTCACTTCACGTTTACTGTATCCCTTGGACCTTCTTATTGACGATGAAACACAGAAATTGCATCGGAATTAAATACAAAAGTCACAATGCCGACTTAAGTAAAGAAGAATGACTCTTCTTACTGACTGTTTTGAAACATTCCTGTGACACTAGTTATAGATTCCGATGCTTCGCCTCAGGTTTACTGTATCCCTCTGACCTTCTTATCGACGCACAGAAATTGGATCGGAATTAAATACAAATGCCACAATGCCGACTTAAGTAGCAGAAGACTGACTCTTCTTACTGTCTATGTTTTGAACCATTCCTGTGACACTAGTTATAGATTCCGATGCTTCACTTCGGGTTTTCTGTATCCCTTGGACCTTCTTATTGACGATGAAACACAGAAATTGCATCTGAATTAAATAGAAAAGGCACAATGCCGACATAAGTACAAGAAGGCTGACTCTTCCCATTGTCTAGGTTTTGAACCATTCCTGTGACACTAGTTATAGATTCCGATGCTTCACTTCAGGTTTACTGTATCCCTCTGACCTTCTTATTGACGATGTAACACAGAAATTGCTCCTTAATTAAATACAAAAGGCACAATGCCGACTTAAGTACAAGAAGAATAACCCTTCTTACTGACTGTGTTCCGAACCACTCCTGTGACGCTAGTTACAGATTCCGATGCTTCACTTCGGGTTTACTGTATCGCTTGGACCTTCTTATTGACGATGAAACACAGATATTGCATCGGAGTTAAATACAATTGGCACAATAGCGACTTAAGTACAAGAATACTGACTCTTCCTACTGTCTATGTTTTGAACCGATCCTGTGACACTAGTTATAGATTCCGATGCTTCACTTAAGGTTTACTGTATCCCTCTGACCTTCTTATTGACGATGAAACACAGAAATTGCATCGGAATTAAATACAAAAGGCACAATGCCGACTTAAGTACAAGAAGACTGAATCTTCGTACTGACTAATTTTTGAACCATTCCTGTGACACTAGTTATTGGTTCCGATGTTTCACTTCAGGTTTACTGTATCCCTTGGACCTTCTTATTGACGGTGAAACACAGAAATTGCATCGGAATTAAATAGAAAAGGCACAATGCCAACTTAAGTACAAGAAGACTGACTCTTCTTACTGACTATGTTTTGAACCATTCCTGTGACACTAGTTATAGATTCCGATGCTTCACTTCAGGGATACTGTGTCCCTCTGACCTTCTTATTGACGATGAAACACAGTAATTGCATCGGAATTAAATTGAAAAGGGCATACTGCCGACTTAAGTACAAGAAGACTGACTCTTCTTACTCGCTATGTTTTGAACCATTCCTGTGACACCAGTTATAGATTCCGATGCTTCACTTCAGGTTTACTGTATCCCTTGGACCTTCTTATTGACAATGAAACACAGAAATTGCATCGGAATTAAATAGAAAAGGCAAAATGCCAACTTAAGTACAGGAAGACTGACCCTTCTTACTGACTGTGTTCTGAACCACTCCTGTGACGCTAGTTACAGATTCCGATGCTTCACTTCGGGTTTACTGTATCGCTTGGACCTTCTTATTGACTATGAAACACAGATATTGCATCGGATTTAAATACAAAAGGCACAATGCCAACTTAAGTACAAGAAGACTGACTCTTCCTCCTGTCTATGTTTTGAACCACTCCTGTGACACTAGTTATAGATTCCGATGCTTCACTTCAGGGTTACTGTGTCCCTCTGACCTTCTTATTGACGATGAAACACAGTAATTGCATCGGAATTAAATTGAAAAGGGCATACTGCCGACTTAAGTACAAGAAGACTGACTCTTCTTACTCGCTATGTTTTGAACCATTCCTGTGACACCAGTTATAGATTCCGATGCTTCACTTCAGGTGTACTGTATCCCTTGGATCTTCTTATTGACGATGAGACACTGATAGTGCATCGGAGTTAAATACAATTGGCACAATAGCGACTTAAGTACAAGAAGACTGACTCTTCCTACTGTCTATGTTTTGAACCGTTCCTGCGACACTAGTTATAGATTCCGATGCTTCACTTAAGGTTTACTGTATCCCTCTGACCTTCTTATTGACGATGAAACACAGAATGGCATTGGAATTAAATACAAAAGGCACAATGCCGACTTAAGTACAAGAAGACTGACTCTTCGTACTGACTATGTTTTGAACCATTCCTGTGACACTAGTTATTGGTTCCCATGTTTCACTTCAGGTTTACTGTATCCCTTGGACCTTCTTATTGACGATGATACACAGAAAGTGCATCAGAATTAAATAGAAAATGCACAATGCTGACTTAAGTACAAGAAGACTGACTCTTCCTACTGTCTTTGTTTTGAACCATTCCTGTGACAGTAGTTATAGATTCCGATGCTTCACTTCAGGTTTACTGTATCCCTCTGACCTTCTTATTGACGATGAAACACAGAAATTGCATCCGAATTAAATACAAATGGCACAATGCCGACTTAAGTACAAGAAGACTGACCTTTCTTATTGTCTATGCTTTGAACCATTCGTGTGACACTAGTTATAGATTCCGATTCTTCACTTCAGGTTTACTGTATCCCTTGGACCTTCTTATTGACGATGAAACACAGAAATTGCATCGGAAATTAATAGAAAAGGCACAATGCCGACTTAAGTAGAAGAAGACTGACACTTCTTACTGTCTATGTTTTGAACCATTCCTGTGACGCTAGTTACAGATTCCGATGCTTCACTTCAGGTTAACTGTATCCCTCTGACCTTCTTATTGACGATGAAACACAGAAATTACATCGGAATTAAATGCAAAAGGCACAATGCCGACTTAAGTACAAAAAGACTGACTCTTCCTACTGTCTATGTTTTGAACCATTCTTGTGACACTAGATAGAGATATCGATGCTTCACTTCATGTTTACTGTATCCCTCTGACTTTCTTATTGACGATGAAACACAGTAATTGCATCGGAATTAAATTGAAAAGGGCATAATGCCGACTTAAGTACAAGAAGACTGACTCTTCTTACTCTCTATGTTTTGATCCATTCCTGTGACACCAGTTATAGATTCCGAAGCTTCACTTCAGGTTTACTGTATCCCTTGGACCTTCTTATTGACAATGAAACACAGAAATTGCATCGGAATTAAATACAAAAGGCGCAATGCCGACTTAAGTACAAGAAGACTGACTCTTCTTACTGACTATGTTTAGAAGCATTCCTGTGACACTAGCTATAGATTCCGATGCTTCACTTCAGGTTAACTGTATCCCGCTGACCTTCTTATTGACGATGAAACACAAAAATTGCATCGGAATTAAATACAAAAGGCACAATGCCGACTAAAGTACATGTAGACTGACTCTTCCTACTGTCTATGATTTGAAACATTCCTGTGACACTAGTTATAGATTCCGATGCTTCATTTCAGGTTTACTGTATCCCTTGGACCTTCTTATTGACGATGAAACACAGAAAGTGCATCGGAATTAAATAGAAAAGGCACAGTGCCGACTAAAGCACAAGAAGACTGACTCTTCTTACTGACTATGTTTAGTACCATTCCTGTGACACTAGTTATAGATTCCGATGCTTCACTTCAGGTTAACTGTATCCCGCTGCCCTTCTGATTGACGATGAAACACAAAAATTGCATCGGAATTAAATACAAAAGGCACAATGCCAACTAAAGTACATGTAGACTGACTCTTCCTACTGTCTATGATTTGAAACATTCCTGTGACACTAGTTATAGATTCCGATGCTTCATTTCAGGTTTACTGTATCCCTTGGACCTTCCTATTGACGATGAAACATAGAAAGTTCATCGGAATTATATAGAAAAGGCACAATGCCGACATAAGTACAAGAAGACTGACTCTTCCTACTGTCTATGTTTTGAACCATTCCTGTGACACTAGTCATAGATTCCGGTACTTCATTTCAGGTTTACTGTATCCCTAAGATCTTATTATTGACGATGAATCACAGATAGTGCATCGGAGTTAAATACAATAGGCACAGTACCGAATTAAGTACAAGAAGACTGACTCTTCCTACTGTCTATGTTTTGAACCATTCCAGTGACACTAGTTATAGATTCCGATGCTTCACTTCAGGTTTACTGTATCCCTCTGATCTTCTTATTGACGATGAAACACAGAAATTGCATCGGAATTAAATACAAAATGCACGATGCCGACTTTAGTACATGTAGACTGAATCTTCCTACTGTCTATGTTTTGAACCATTCCTGTGACACTAGTTATAGATTCCGATGCGTCATTTCAGGTTTACTGTATCCCTTGGATCTTCTTATTGACGATGAAACGCAGATAGTGCATCGGAGTTAAATACAATAGGCACTATACCGACATAAGCACAAGATGACTGACTCTTCCTACTGTCTAAGTTTTGAACTATTCCTGTGACACTAGTTATAGATTCCGATGCTTCACTTCAGGTTTACTGTATCTCTCTGACCTTCTTTTTGATGATGAAACACAGAAATTGCATCGGAATTAAATAGAAAAGGCACAATGCCGACTTAAGTACAAGAAGACTGCTCCTTCCTACTGTCTATGTTGTGAACCATTCCTGTGACACTAGTTATTGATTCCGATGCTTCACCTCAGGTTTACTGTATCCCTCTGACCTTCTTATTGACGATGAAACACAGTAATTGCATAGGAATTAAATTGAAAAGGGCATAATGCCGACTTAAGTACAAGAAGTCTGACTCTTCTTACTGTCTATATTTTGAACCATTCCTGTGACATTAGTTATAGATTCCGATGCTTCACTTCAGGTTTGCTGTATCATTTGGACCTTCTTATTGTCGATGAAACACAGAAATTGCAACGGAATTAAATACAAAAGGCACAATGCCGACTTAAGTACAAGAAGACTGACTCTTCTTACTTACTATGTTTCGAACCATTCCTGTGACACTAGTTATAGATTCCGATGATTCCATTCAGGTTTACTGTATCTCTCTGACCTTCTTATTGACGATGAAACACAGAAATTGCATCGGAATTAAATACAAAAGGCATAATGCCGACTTAAGTACAAGAAGACTGAGCTTTCTTACTGTCGATGCTTTGAACCATTCCTGTGACACTAGTTATAGATTCCGATGCTTCACGTCAGGTTTACTGTATCCCTTGGACCTTCTTATTGACGATGAAACACAGAAATTGCATCGGAATTAAAATAAAATTCACAATGCCGACTTAAGTACAAGAAGACTGACTCTTCCTACTGTCTATGTTTTAACAAATCTTGTGACACTAGTTATAGATTACGATGCTACACTTCAGGTTTACTGTATCCCTCTGACCTTCTTATTGACGATGAAACACAGAAATTGCATCGGAATTAAATACAAGAGGCACAATGCTGACTTAAGTACAAGAAGACTGACTCTTCTTACTGACTGTTTTGAACCATTCCTGTGACACTAGTTATAGATTCCGATGCTTCACTTCAGGTTTACTGTATCCCTCTGACCTTCTTATTGACGATGAAACACAGAAATTGCATCGAAATTAAATACAAATGGCACAATGCCGACTGAAGTACAAGAAGACTGACTCTCCTCACAGTCTATTTTTTGAACCATTCCAGTGACAACAGATATAGATTCCGATGCTTCACTTCAGGTTTACTGTATCCCTTGGACCTTCTTTTTGACGAGGAAACACAGATATTGCATCGGAATTAAATGCAAAAGGCCCACGCCGCTTTAAGTACAAGAAGACTGACTCTTCATACTGACTATGTTTTGAACCATTCCTGTGACACTAGTTAGAGATTCCGATGCTTCACTTCAGGTTTACTGTATCCCTCTGACCTTCTTATTGACGATGAAACACAGTTATTGCATCGGAATTAAATTGAAAAGGGCATAATGCCGACTTAAGTACAAGAAGACTGACTCTTCTTACTCTCTATGTTTTGATCCATTCCTGTGACACCAGTTATAGATTCCGAAGCTTCACTTCAGGTTTACTGTATCCCATGGACCTTCTTATTGACAATGAAACACAGAAATTGCATCGGAATTAAATACAAAAGCCGCAATGCCGACTTAAGTACAAGAAGACTGACTCTTCTTACTGACTATGTTTAGAACCATTCCTGTGACACTAGCTATAGATTCCGATGCTTCACTTCAGGTTAACTGTATCCCGCTGACCTTCTTATTGACGATGAAACACAAAAATTGCATCGGAATTAAATACAAAAGGCACAATGCCGACTAAAGTACATGTAGACTGACTCTTCCTACTGTCTATGATTTGAAACATTCCTGTGACACTAGTTATAGATTCCGATGCTTCATTTCAGGTTTACTGTATCCCTTGGACCTTCTTATTGACGATGAAACACAGAAAGTGCATCGGAATTAAATAGAAAAGGCACAGTGCCGACTAAAGCACAAGAAGACTGACTCTTCTTACTGACTATGTTTAGTACCATTCCTGTGACACTAGTTATAGATTCCGATGCTTCACTTCAGGTTAACTGTATCCCGCTGCCCTTCTGATTGACGATGAAACACAAAAATTGCATCGGAATTAAATACAAAAGGCACAATGCCAACTAAAGTACATGTAGACTGACTCTTCCTACTGTCTATGATTTGAAACATTCCTGTGACACTAGTTATAGATTCCGATGCTTCATTTCAGGTTTACTGTATCCCTTGGACCTTCCTATTGACGATGAAACATAGAAAGTTCATCGGAATTATATAGAAAAGGCACAATGCCGACATAAGTACAAGAAGACTGACTCTTCCTACTGTCTATGTTTTGAACCATTCCTGTGACACTAGTCATAGATTCCGGTACTTCATTTCAGGTTTACTGTATCCCTAAGATCTTATTATTGACGATGAATCACAGATAGTGCATCGGAGTTAAATACAATAGGCACAGTACCGAATTAAGTACAAGAAGACTGACTCTTCCTACTGTCTATGTTTTGAACCATTCCAGTGACACTAGTTATAGATTCCGATGCTTCACTTCAGGTTTACTGTATCCCTCTGATCTTCTTATTGACGATGAAACACAGAAATTGCATCGGAATTAAATACAAAATGCACGATGCCGACTTTAGTACATGTAGACTGAATCTTCCTACTGTCTATGTTTTGAACCATTCCTGTGACACTAGTTATAGATTCCGATGCGTCATTTCAGGTTTACTGTATCCCTTGGATCTTCTTATTGACGATGAAACGCAGATAGTGCATCGGAGTTAAATACAATAGGCACAGTACCGAATTAAGTACAAGAAGACTGACTCTTCCTACTGTCTATGTTTTGAACCATTCCTGTGACACTAGTTATAGATTCCGATGATTCCATTCAGGTTTACTGTATCTCTCTGACCTTCTTATTGACGATGAAACACAGAAATTGCATCGGAATTAAATACAAAAGGCATAATGCCGACTTAAGTACAAGAAGACTGAGCTTTCTTACTGTCGATGCTTTGAACCATTCCTGTGACACTAGTTATAGATTCCGATGCTTCACGTCAGGTTTACTGTATCCCTTGGACCTTCTTATTGACGATGAAACACAGAAATTGCATCGGAATTAAAAAAAAATTCACAATGCCGACTTAAGTACAAGAAGACTGACTCTTCCTACTGTCTATGTTTTAACAAATCTTGTGACACTAGTTATAGATTACGATGCTACACTTCAGGTTTACTGTATCCCTCTGACCTTCTTATTGACGATGAAACACAGAAATTGCATCGGAATTAAATACAAGAGGCACAATGCTGACTTAAGTACAAGAAGACTGACTCTTCTTACTGACTGTTTTGAACCATTCCTGTGACACTAGTTATAGATTCCGATGCTTCACTTCAGGTTTACTGTATCCCTCTGACCTTCTTATTGACGATGAAACACAGAAATTGCATCGAAATTAAATACAAATGGCACAATGCCGACTGAAGTACAAGAAGACTGACTCTCCTCACAGTCTATTTTTTGAACCATTCCAGTGACAACAGATATAGATTCCGATGCTTCACTTCAGGTTTACTGTATCCCTTGGACCTTCTTTTTGACGAGGAAACACAGATATTGCATCGGAATTAAATGCAAAAGGCCCACGCCGCTTTAAGTACAAGAAGACTGACTCTTCATACTGACTATGTTTTGAACCATTCCTGTGACACTAGTTAGAGATTCCGATGCTTCACTTCAGGTTTACTGTATCCCTCTGACCTTCTTATTGACGATGAAACACAGTAATTGCATCGGAATTAAATTGAAAAGGGCATAATGCCGACTTAAGTACAAGAAGACTGACTCTTCTTACTCTCTATGTTTTGATCCATTCCTGTGACACCAGTTATAGATTCCGAAGCTTCACTTCAGGTTTACTGTATCCCATGGACCTTCTTATTGACAATGAAACACAGAAATTGCATCGGAATTAAATACAAAAGCCGCAATGCCGACTTAAGTACAGGAAGACTGACTCTTCTTACTGACTATGTTTAGAACCATTCCTGTGACACTAGCTATAGATTCCGATGCTTCACTTCAGGTTAACTGTATCCCGCTGACCTTCTTATTGACGATGAAACACAAAAATTGCATCGGAATTAAATACAAAAGGCACAATGCCGACTAAAGTACATGTAGACTGACTCTTCCTACTGTCTATGATTTGAAACATTCCTGTGACACTAGTTATAGATTCCGATGCTTCATTTCAGGTTTACTGTATCCCTTGGACCTTCTTATTGACGATGAAACACAGAAAGTGCATCGGAATTAAATAGAAAAGGCACAGTGCCGACTAAAGCACAAGAAGACTGACTCTTCTTACTGACTATGTTTAGTACCATTCCTGTGACACTAGTTATAGATTCCGATGCTTCACTTCAGGTTAACTGTATCCCGCTGCCCTTCTGATTGACGATGAAACACAAAAATTGCATCGGAATTAAATACAAAAGGCACAATGCCAACTAAAGTACATGTAGACTGACTCTTCCTACTGTCTATGATTTGAAACATTCCTGTGACACTAGTTATAGATTCCGATGCTTCATTTCAGGTTTACTGTATCCCTTGGACCTTCCTATTGACGATGAAACATAGAAAGTTCATCGGAATTATATAGAAAAGGCACAATGCCGACATAAGTACAAGAAGACTGACTCTTCCTACTGTCTATGTTTTGAACCATTCCTGTGACACTAGTCATAGATTCCGGTACTTCATTTCAGGTTTACTGTATCCCTAAGATCTTATTATTGACGATGAATCACAGATAGTGCATCGGAGTTAAATACAATAGGCACAGTACCGAATTAAGTACAAGAAGACTGACTCTTCCTACTGTCTATGTTTTGAACCATTCCAGTGACACTAGTTATAGATTCCGATGCTTCACTTCAGGTTTACTGTATCCCTCTGATCTTCTTATTGACGATGAAACACAGAAATTGCATCGGAATTAAATACAAAATGCACGATGCCGACTTTAGTACATGTAGACTGATTCTTCCTACTGTCTATGTTTTGAACCATTCCTGTGACACTAGTTATAGATTCCGATGCGTCATTTCAGGTTTACTGTATCCCTTGGATCTTCTTATTGACGATGAAACGCAGATAGTGCATCGGAGTTAAATACAATAGGCACTATACCGACATAAGCACAAGATGACTGACTCTTCCTACTGTCTAAGTTTTGAACTATTCCTGTGACACTAGTTATAGATTCCGATGCTTCACTTCAGGTTTACTGTATCTCTCTGACCTTCTTTTTGATAATGAAACACAGAAATTGCATCGGAATTAAATAGAAAAGGCACAATGCCGACTTAAGTACAAGAAGACTGCTCCTTCCTACTGTCTATGTTGTGAACCATTCCTGTGACACTAGTTATTGATTCCGATGCTTCACCTCAGGTTTACTGTATCCCTCTGACCTTCTTATTGACGATGAAACACAGTAATTGCATAGGAATTAAATTGAAAAGGGCATAATGCCGACTTAAGTACAAGAAGTCTGACTCTTCTTACTGTCTATATTTTGAACCATTCCTGTGACATTAGTTATAGATTCCGATGCTTCACTTCAGGTTTGCTGTATCATTTGGACCTTCTTATTGTCGATGAAACACAGAAATTGCAACGGAATTAAATACAAAAGGCACAATGCCGACTTAAGTACAAGAAGACTGACTCTTCTTACTTACTATGTTTCGAACCATTCCTGTGACACTAGTTATAGATTCCGATGATTCCATTCAGGTTTACTGTATCTCTCTGACCTTCTTATTGACGATGAAACACAGAAATTGCATCGGAATTAAATACAAAAGGCATAATGCCGACTTAAGTACAAGAAGACTGAGCTTTCTTACTGTCGATGCTTTGAACCATTCCTGTGACACTAGTTATAGATTCCGATGCTTCACGTCAGGTTTACTGTATCCCTTGGACCTTCTTATTGACGATGAAACACAGAAATTGCATCGGAATTAAAAAAAAATTCACAATGCCGACTTAAGTACAAGAAGACTGACTCTTCCTACTGTCTATGTTTTAACAAATCTTGTGACACTAGTTATAGATTACGATGCTACACTTCAGGTTTACTGTATCCCTCTGACCTTCTTATTGACGATGAAACACAGAAATTGCATCGGAATTAAATACAAGAGGCACAATGCTGACTTAAGTACAAGAAGACTGACTCTTCTTACTGACTGTTTTGAACCATTCCTGTGACACTAGTTATAGATTCCGATGCTTCACTTCAGGTTTACTGTATCCCTCTGACCTTCTTATTGACGATGAAACACAGAAATTGCATCGAAATTAAATACAAATGGCACAATGCCGACTGAAGTACAAGAAGACTGACTCTCCTCACAGTCTATTTTTTGAACCATTCCAGTGACAACAGATATAGATTCCGATGCTTCACTTCAGGTTTACTGTATCCCTTGGACCTTCTTTTTGACGAGGAAACACAGATATTGCATCGGAATTAAATGCAAAAGGCCCACGCCGCTTTAAGTACAAGAAGACTGACTCTTCATACTGACTATGTTTTGAACCATTCCTGTGACACTAGTTAGAGATTCGGATGCTTCACTTCAGGTTTACTGTATCCCTCTGACCTTCTTATTGACGATGAAACACAGTAATTGCATCGGAATTAAATTGAAAAGGGCATAATGCCGACTTAAGTACAAGAAGACTGACTCTTCTTACTCTCTATGTTTTGATCCATTC
Organism: Schistocerca serialis cubense; assembly: GCF_023864345.2. Taxonomy (NCBI): domain Eukaryota; kingdom Metazoa; phylum Arthropoda; class Insecta; order Orthoptera; family Acrididae; genus Schistocerca; species Schistocerca serialis. Next base: position 18,948,728 of record NC_064647.1, on the reverse strand, counting down.
CTGTGACACCAGTTATAGATTCCGAAGCTTCACTTCAGGTTTACTGTATCCCATGGACCTTCTTATTGACAATGAAACACAGAAATTGCATCGGAATTAAATACAAAAGCCGCAATGCCGACTTAAGTACAAGAAGACTGACTCTTCTTACTGACTATGTTTAGAACCATTCCTGTGACACTAGCTATAGATTCCGATGCTTCACTTCAGGTTAACTGCATCCCGCTGACCTTCTTATTGACGATGAAACACAAAAATTGCATCGGAATTAAATACAAAAGGCACAATGCCGACTAAAGTACATGTAGACTGACTCTTCCTACTGTCTATGATTTGAAACATTCCTGTGACACTAGTTATAGATTCCGATGCTTCATTTCAGGTTTACTGTATCCCTTGGACCTTCTTATTGACGATGAAACACAGAAAGTGCATCGGAATTAAATAGAAAAGGCACAGTGGCGACTAAAGCACAAGAAGACTGACTCTTCTTACTGACTATGTTTAGTACCATTCCTGTGACACTGGTTATAGATTCCGATGCTTCACTTCAGGTTAACTGTATCCCGCTGCCCTTCTGATTGACGATGAAACACAAAAATTGCATCGGAATTAAATACAAAAGGCACAATGCCAACTAAAGTACATGTAGACTGACTCTTCCTACTGTCTATGATTTGAAACATTCCTGTGACACTAGTTATAGATTCCGATGCTTCATTTCAGGTTTACTGTATCCCTTGGACCTTCCTATTGACGATGAAACATAGAAAGTTCATCGGAATTATATAGAAAAGGCACAATGCCGACATAAGTACAAGAAGACTGACTCTTCCTACTGTCTATGTTTTGAACCATTCCTGTGACACTAGTCATAGATTCCGGTACTTCATTTCAGGTTTACTGTATCCCAAAGATCTTATTATTGACGATGAATCACAGATAGTGCATCGGAGTTAAATACAATAGGCACAGTACCGAATTAAGTACAAGAAGACTGACTCTTCCTACTGTCTATGTTTTGAACCATTCCAGTGACACTAGTTATAGATTCCGATGCTTCACTTCAGGTTTACTGTATCCCTCTGATCTTCTTATTGACGATGAAACACAGAAATTGCATCGGAAATAAATACAAAATGCACGATGCCGACTTTAGTACATGTAGACTGAATCTTCCTACTGTCTATGTTTTGAACCATTCCTGTGACACTAGTTATAGATTCCGATGCGTCATTTCAGGTTTACTGTATCCCTTGGATCTTCTTATTGACGATGAAACGCAGATAGTGCATCGGAGTTAAATACAATAGGCACTATACCGACATAAGCACAAGATGACTGACTCTTCCTACTGTCTAAGTTTTGAACTATTCCTGTGACACTAGTTATTGATTCCGATGCTTCACTTCAGGTTTGCTGTATCATTTGGACCTTCTTATTGTCGATGAAACACAGAAATTGCAACGGAATTAAATACAAAAGGCACAATGCCGACTTAAGTACAAGAAGACTGACTCTTCTTACTTACTATGTTTCGAACCATTCCTGTGACACTAGTTATAGATTCCGATGATTCACTTCAGGTTTACTGTATCCCTCTGACCTTCTTATTGACGATGAAACACAGAAATTGCATCGGAATTAAATACAAAAGGCATAATGCCGACTTAAGTACAAGAAGACTGAGCTTTCTTACTGTCGATGCTTTGAACCATTCCTGTGACACTAGTTATAGATTCCGATGCTTCACGTCAGGTTTACTGTATCCCTTGGACCTTCTTATTGACGATGAAACACAGAAATTGCATCGGAATTAAAAAAAAATTCACAATGCCGACTTAAGTACAAGAAGACTGACTCTTCCTACTGTCTATGTTTTAACAATTCTTGTGACACTAGTTATAGATTACGATGCTACACTTCAGGTTTACTGTATCCCTCTGACCTTCTTATTGACGATGAAACACAGAAATTGCATCGGAATTAAATACAAGAGGCACAATGCTGACTTAAGTACAAGAAGACTGACTCTTCTTACTGACTGTTTTGAACCATTCCTGTGACACTAGTTATAGATTCCGATGCTTCACTTCAGGTTTACTGTATCCCTCTGACCTTCTTATTGACGATGAAACACAGAAATTGCATCGAAATTAAATACAAATGGCACAATGCCGACTGAAGTACAAGAAGACTGACTCTCCTCACAGTCTATTTTTTGAACCATTCCAGTGACAACAGATATAGATTCCGATGCTTCACTTCAGGTTTACTGTATCCCTTGGACCTTCTTTTTGACGAGGAAACACAGATATTGCATCGGAATTAAATACAAAAGGCCCACGCCGCTTTAAGTACAAGAAGACTGACTCTTCATACTGACTATGTTTTGAACCATTCCTGTGACACTAGTTAGAGATTCCGATGCTTCACTTCAGGTTTACTGTATCCCTCTGACCTTCTTATTGACGATGAAACACAGTAATTGCATCGGAATTAAATTGAAAAGGGCATAATGCCGACTTAAGTACAAGAAGTCTGACTCTTCTTACTGTCTATGTTTTGAACCATTCCTGTGGGAATAGTTATAGATTCCGATGCTTCACTTCACGTTTACTGTATCCCTTGGACCTTCTTATTGACGATGAAACACAGAAATTGCATCGGAATTAAATACAAAAGGCACAATGCCGACTTAAGTAAAGAAGAATGACTCTTCTTACTGACTGTTTTGAAACATTCCTGTGACACTAGTTATAGATTCCGATGCTTCACCTCAGGTTTACTGTATCCCTCTGACCTTCTTATCGACGCACAGAAATTGGATCGGAATTAAATACAAATGCCACAATGCCGACTTAAGTAGCAGAAGACTGACTCTTCTTACTGTCTATGTTTTGAACCATTCCTGTGACACTAGTTATAGATTCCGATGCTTCACTTCGGGTTTTCTGTATCCCTTGGACCTTCTTATTGACGATGAAACACAGAAATTGCATCTGAATTAAATAGAAAAGGCACAATGCCGACATAAGTACAAGAAGGCTGACTCTTCCCATTGTCTAGGTTTTGAACCATTCCTGTGACACTAGTTATAGATTCCGATGCTTCACTTCAGGTTTACTGTATCCCTCTGACCTTCTTATTGACGATGTAACACAGAAATTGCTCCTTAATTAAATACAAAAGGCACAATGCCGACTTAAGTACAAGAAGACTGACCCTTCTTACTGACTGTGTTCTGAACCACTCCTGTGACGCTAGTTACAGATTCCGATGCTTCACTTCGGGTTTACTGTATCGCTTGGACCTTCTTATTGACGATGAAACACAGATATTGCATCGGAATTAAATAGAAAAGGCACAATGCCGACTTAAGTACAAGAAGACAGACTCTTCCTACTGTCTATGTTATGAACGATTCCTGTAACATTAGTTATAGATTCCGATGCTTCACTTCAGGTTTACTGTATCCTTTGGACCTTCTTATTGGCGACGAAATACAGAAATTGTATCGGAATTAAATATAAAAGGCACAATGCCGTCTTAAGTACAAGCAGACTGACTCTTCTTAGTGTCTATGTTTTGAACCATTCCTGTGACACTAGTTATTGATTCCGATGCTTCACTTCAGATTTACTGTATCCCTCTGACCTTCTTATTGACGATGAAACACAGAAATTGGATCGGAAATAAATACAAAAGGCACGATGCCGACTTAAGTACATGTAGACTGAATCTTCCTCCTGTCTATGTTTTGAACCATTCCTGTGACACTAGCTATAGATTGCGATGCTTCAGTTCAGGTGTACTGTATCCCTTGGATCTTCTTATTGACGATGAGACACAGATAGTGCATCGGAGTTAAATACAATTGGCACAATAGCGACTTAAGTACAAGAATACTGGCTCTTCCTACTGTCTATGTTTTGAACCGATCCTGTGACACTAGTTATAGATTCCGATGCTTCACTTAAGGTTTACTGTATCCCTCTGACCTTCTTATTGACGATGAAACACAGAAATTGCATCGGAATTAAATACAAAAGGCACAATGCCGACTTAAGTACAAGAAGACTGACTCTTCTTACTGACTATGATTTGAACCATTCCTGTGACACTAGTTATAGATTCCGATGCTTCACTTCAGGGTTACTGTGTCCCTCTGACCTTCTTATTGACGATGAAACACAGTAATTGCATCGGAATTAATTGAAAAGGGCATACTGCCGACTTAAGTACAAGAAGACTGACTCTTCTTACTCGCTATGTTTTGAACCATTCCTGTGACACCAGTTATAGATTCCGATGCTTCACTTCAGGTTTACTGTATCCCTTGGACCTTCTTATTGACAATGAAACACAGAAATTGCATCGGAATTAAATAGAAAAGGCAAAATGCCAACTTAAGTACAGGAAGACTGACCCTTCTTACTGACTGTGTTCTGAACCACTCCTGTGACGCTAGTTACAGATTCCGATGCTTCACTTCGGGTTTACTGTATCGCTTGGACCTTCTTATTGACGATGAAACACAGATATTGCTTCGGATTTAAATACAAAAGGCACAATGCCAACTTAAGTACAAGAAGACTGACTCTTCCTCCTGTCTATGTTTTGAACCATTCCTGTGACACTAGTTATAGATTCCGATGCTTCACTTCAGGGTTACTGTGTCCCTCTGACCTTCTTATTGACGATGAAACACAGTAATTGCATCGGAATTAAATTGAAAAGGGCATACTGCCGACTTAAGTACAAGAAGACTGACTCTTCTTACTCGCTATGTTTTGAACCATTCCTGTGACACCAGTTATAGATTCCGATGCTTCACTTCAGGTGTACTGTATCCCTTGGATCTTCTTATTGACGATGAGACACAGATAGTGCATCGGAGTGAAATACAATTGGCACAATAGCGACTTAAGTACAAGAAGACTGACTCTTCCTACTGTCTATGTTTTGAACCGTTCCTGCGACACTAGTTATAGATTCCGATGCTTCATTTAAGGTTTACTGTATCCCTCTGACCTTCTTATTGACGATGAAACACAGAATGGCATCGGAATTAAATAGAAAAGGCACAATGCCGACTTAAGTACAAGAAGACTGACTCTTCGTACTGACTATGTTTTGAACCATTCCTGTGACACTAGTTATTGGTTCCCATGTTTCACTTCAGGTTTACTGTATCCCTTGGACCTTCTTATTGACGATGATACACAGAAAGTGCATCAGAATTAAATAGAAAATGCACAATGCTGACTTAAGTACAAGAAGACTGACTCTTCCTACTGTCTTTGTTTTGAACCATTCCTGTGACAGTAGTTATAGATTCCGATGCTTCACTTCAGGTTTACTGTATCCCTCTGACCTTCTTATTGACGATGAAACACAGAAATTGCATCCGAATTAAATACAAATGGCACAATGCCGACTTAAGTACAAGAAGACTGACCTTTCTTATTGTCTATGCTTTGAACCATTCGTGTGACACTAGTTATAGATTCCGATTCTTCACTTCAGGTTTACTGTATCCCTTGGACCTTCTTATTGACGATGAAACACAGAAATTGCATCGGAAATTAATAGAAAAGGCACAATGCCGACTTAAGTAGAAGAAGACTGACACTTCTTACTGTCTATGTTTTGAACCATTCCTGTGACGCTAGTTACAGATTCCGATGCTTCACTTCAGGTTTACTGTATCCCTCTGACCTTCTTATTGACGATGAAACACAGAAATTGCATCGGAATTAAATGCGAAAGGCACAATGCCGACTTAAGTACAAAAAGACTGACTCTTCCTACTGTCTATGTTTTGAACCATTCTTGTGACACTAGATAGAGATATCGATGCTTCACTTCATGTTTACTGTATCCCTCTGACTTTCTTATTGACGATGAAACACAGTAATTGCATCGGAATTAAATTGAAAAGGGCATAATGCCGACTTAAGTACAAGAAGACTGACTCTTCTTACTCTCTATGTTTTGATCCATTCCTGTGACACCAGTTATAGATTCCGAAGCTTCACTTCAGGTTTACTGTATCCCTTGGACCTTCTTATTGACAATGAAACACAGAAATTGCATCGGAATTAAATACAAAAGGCGCAATGCCGACTTAAGTACAAGAAGACTGACTCTTCTTACTGACTATGTTTAGAACCATTCCTGTGACACTAGCTATAGATTCCGATGCTTCACTTCAGGTTAACTGTATCCCGCTGACCTTCTTATTGACGATGAAACACAAAAATTGCATCGGAATTAAATACAAAAGGCACAATGCCGACTAAAGTACATGTAGACTGACTCTTCCTACTGTCTATGATTTGAAACATTCCTGTGACACTAGTTATAGATTCCGATGCTTCATTTCAGGTTTACTGTATCCCTTGGACCTTCTTATTGACGATGAAACACAGAAAGTGCATCGGAATTAAATAGAAAAGGCACAGTGCCGACTAAAGCACAAGAAGACTGACTCTTCTTACTGACTATGTTTAGTACCATTCCTGTGACACTAGTTATAGATTCCGATGCTTCACTTCAGGTTAACTGTATCCCGCTGCCCTTCTGATTGACGATGAAACACAAAAATTGCATCGGAATGAAATACAAAAGGCACAATGCCAACTAAAGTACATGTAGACTGACTCTTCCTACTGTCTATGATTTGAAACATTCCTGTGACACTAGTTATAGATTCCGATGCTTCATTTCAGGTTTACTGTATCCCTTGGACCTTCCTATTGACGATGAAACATAGAAAGTTCATCGGAATTATATAGAAAAGGCACAATGCCGACATAAGTACAAGAAGACTGACTCTTCCTACTGTCTATGTTTTGAACCATTCCTGTGACACTAGTCATAGATTCCGGTACTTCATTTCAGGTTTACTGTATCCCTAAGATCTTATTATTGACGATGAATCACAGATAGTGCATCGGAGTTAAATACAATAGGCACAGTACCGAATTAAGTACAAGAAGACTGACTCTTCCTACTGTCTATGTTTTGAACCATTCCAGTGACACTAGTTATAGATTCCGATGCTTCACTTCAGGTTTACTGTATCCCTCTGATCTTCTTATTGACGATGAAACACAGAAATTGCATCGGAAATAAATACAAAATGCACGATGCCGACTTTAGTACATGTAGACTGAATCTTCCTACTGTCTATGTTTTGAACCATTCCTGTGACACTAGTTATAGATTCCGATGCGTCATTTCAGGTTTACTGTATCCCTTGGATCTTCTTATTGACGATGAAACGCAGATAGTGCATCGGAGTTAAATACAATAGGCACTATACCGACATAAGCACAAGATGACTGACTCTTCCTACTGTCTAAGTTTTGAACTATTCCTGTGACACTAGTTATAGATTCCGATGCTTCACTTCAGGTTTACTGTATCTCTCTGACCTTCTTTTTGATGATGAAACACAGAAATTGCATCGGAATTAAATAGAAAAGGCACAATGCCGACTTAAGTACAAGAAGACTGCTCCTTCCTACTGTCTATGTTGTGAACCATTCCTGTGACACTAGTTATTGATTCCGATGCTTCACCTCAGGTTTACTGTATCCCTCTGACCTTCTTATTGACGATGAAACACAGTAATTGCATAGGAATTAAATTGAAAAGGGCATAATGCCGACTTAAGTACAAGAAGTCTGACTCTTCTTACTGTCTATATTTTGAACCATTCCTGTGACATTAGTTATAGATTCCGATGCTTCACTTCAGGTTTGCTGTATCATTTGGACCTTCTTATTGTCGATGAAACACAGAAATTGCAACGGAATTAAATACAAAAGGCACAATGCCGACTTAAGTACAAGAAGACTGACTCTTCTTACTTACTATGTTTCGAACCATTCCTGTGACACTAGTTATAGATTCCGATGATTCACTTCAGGTTTACTGTATCCCTCTGACCTTCTTATTGACGATGAAACACAGAAATTGCATCGGAATTAAATACAAGAGGCATAATGCCGACTTAAGTACAAGAAGACTGAGCTTTCTTACTGTCGATGCTTTGAACCATTCCTGTGACACTAGTTATAGATTCCGATGCTTCACGTCAGGTTTACTGTATCCCTTGGACCTTCTTATTGACGATGAAACACAGAAATTGCATCGGAATTAAAAAAAAATTCACAATGCCGACTTAAGTACAAGAAGACTGACTCTTCCTACTGTCTATGTTTTAACAATTCTTGTGACACTAGTTATAGATTACGATGCTACACTTCAGGTTTACTGTATCCCTCTGACCTTCTTATTGACGATGAAACACAGAAATTGCATCGGAATTAAATACAAGAGGCACAATGCTGACTTAAGTACAAGAAGACTGACTCTTCTTACTGACTGTTTTGAACCATTCCTGTGACACTAGTTATAGATTCCGATGCTTCACTTCAGGTTTACTGTATCCCTCTGACCTTCTTATTGACGATGAAACACAGAAATTGCATCGAAATTAAATACAAATGGCACAATGCCGACTGAAGTACAAGAAGACTGACTCTCCTCACAGACTATTTTTTGAACCATTCCAGTGACAACAGATATAGATTCCGATGCTTCACTTCAGGTTTACTGTATCCCTTGGACCTTCTTTTTGACGAGGAAACACAGATATTGCATCGGAATTAAATACAAAAGGCCCACGCCGCTTTAAGTACAAGAAGACTGACTCTTCATACTGACTATGTTTTGGACCATTCCTGTGACACTAGTTAGAGATTCCGATGCTTCACTTCAGGTTTACTGTATCCCTCTGACCTTCTTATTGACGATGAAACACAGCAATTGCATCGGAATTAAATTGAAAAGGGCATAATGCCGACTTAAGTACAAGAAGTCTGACTCTTCTTACTGTCTATGTTTTGAACCATTCCTGTGACACTAGTTATAGATTCCGATGCTTCACTTCAGGTTTACTGTATCCCTTGGACCTTGTTATTGAAGATGAAACACAGAAATTGCATCGGAATTAAATACAAAAGGCACAATGCCGACTTAAGTACAAGAAGACTGACTCTTCTTACTGACTATGTTTTGAACCATTCCCGAGACGCTAGTTATAGATTCCGATGCTTCACTTCAGGTTTACTGTATCCCTCTGACCTTCTTATTGACGATGAAACACAGAAATTGCATCGGAATTAAATACAAAAAGCACAATGCCGACGAGAGTACATGTTGACTGACTTTTCCTACTGTCTATGTTTGAAATATTCCTGTGACACTAGTTATAGATTCCGATGCTTCATTTCAGGTTTACTGTATCCCTTGGATCTTCTTATTGACGATGAAACACAGATAGTGCATCGGAGTTAAATACAATAGGCACAATACCGACTTAAGTACAAGAAGACTGACTCTTCCTACTGTCTATGTTTTGAACTATTCCTGTGACACTAGTTATAGATTCCGATGCTTCACTTCAGATTTACTGTATCCCTCTGACCTTATTTTTGACGATGAAACACAGAAATTGCATCGGAATTAAATACAAAAGGCACAATGCCGACTTAAGTACAAGAAGACTGCTCCTTCTAACTGTCTATATTTTGAACCATTCCTGTGACACTAGTTATAGATACCGATGCTTCACTTCAGGTTTACTGTATACCTTGGACCTTCTTATTGACGATGAAACACAGAAATTGCATCGGAATTAAATTCAAAAGGCACAATGCTGACTTAAGTACAAGAAGACTGACTCTTCCTAATGTCTAAGTTTTGAACCCTTCCAGTGACACTAGTTATAGACTCCGATGCTTCACTTCATGTTTACTGTATCCCTTGTGCGTTCTTATTGACGATGAAACACAGAAATTGCATCGGAATTAAATAGAAAAGGCACAATGCCGACTTAAGTACAAGAAGACTGTCTCTTCTTACTGACCATGTTTTGAACCACTCCTGTGACGCTAGTTACAGATTCCGATACTTCACTTCAGGTTTACTGTATCCCTTGGACCTTCTAATTGACGATGAAACACAGATATTGCATCGGAATTAAATACAAAAGGCACAATGAGGACTTAAGTACGAGAGGTCTGACTCTTTCTACTCTCTATGTTTTGAACCATTCCTGTGACACTAGTTATAGATTCCGATGCTTCACTTCAGGTTTACTGTATCATTCTGGCCTTCTTTTGACGATGAAACACAGAAAATGCAGCGGAATTAAATACAAAAGGCCCAATGCCAACTTACGTACAAGAAGACTGACTCTTCCTACTGTCTATGGTTTGAGCCATTCCTTTGACACTAGTTATAGATTCCGATGCTTCATTTCAGATTTTATGTATTCCTTGGATCTTCTTATTGACGATGAAACACAGAAATTGCATCGGAATTAAATACAAAAGGCACAATGCCGACTTAAGTACAAGAAGAGTGACTCTTCCTACTGTCTATGTTTTGAACCATTCCTGTGACACTAGTTATATATTCCGATGCTTCACCTAAGGTTTACTGTATTCCACTGACCTACTTATTGACAATGAAAGAGAGAAATTGCATCGGAATTAAATAAAAGGGCACAATGCAGGCTTAAGTACAAGAAGACTGACTCTTCGTACTGACTATGCTTTGAACCATTCCTGTGACACTAGTTAAAGATTCCGATGATTCACTTCTGGTTTACTGTATCCCTTGGACCTTCTTATTGACAATGAAACACTGAAATTGCATCGGAATTAAATAGAAAAGGCACAATGCCAACTTAAGTACAAGAAGACTGTCTCTTCTTACTGACTATGTTTGGAACCATTCCTGTGACACTAGTTATGGATTCCGATGCTTCACTTCAGGTTTACTGTATCCCTCTGACCTTCTTATTGACGATGAAACACAGATATTGCATCGGATATAATTGAAAAGGCACAATGCCGACTTAAGTATAAAGAAAACTGACTCTTCTTACTGATTATGTTTTGAACCATTCCTGTGACACTAGTTATAGATTCGGATGCCTCACTTCAGGTTTACTGTATCCCATGGACCTTCTCTTTGACGATGAAACACAGAAATTGCATCGGAATTAAATTGAAAAGGGCATAATGCCGACTTAAGTACAAGAAGTCTGACTCTTCTTACTGTCTATGTTTTGAACCATTCCTGTGACACTAGTTATAGATTCCGATGCTTCACTTCAGGTTTACTGTATACCTTGGACCTTCTTATTGAACATGAAACACAGAAATTGCATCGGAATTAAATACAAAAGGCACAATGCCGACTTAAGTACAAGAAGACTGACTCTTCTTACTGACTATGTTTTGAACCATCCCGAGACGCTTGTTATAGTTTCCGATGCTTCACTTCAGGTTTACTGTATCCCTCTGACCTTCTTATTGACGATGAAACACAGAAATTGCATCGGAATTAAATACAAAAAGCACAATGCCGACGAGAGTACATGTTGACTGACTTTTCCTACTGTCTATGTTTGAAACATTCCTGTGACACTAGTTATAGATTCCGATGCTTCATTTCAGGTTTACTGTATCCCTTGGATCTTCTCATTGACGATGAAACACAGATAGTGCATCGGAGTTAAATACAATAGGCACAATACCGACTTAAGTACAAGAAGACTGACTCTTCCTACTGTCTATGTTTTGAACCATTTCTGTGACACTAGTTATAGATTCCGATGCTTCACTTCAGATTTACTGTATCCCTCTGACCTTATTTTTGACGATGAAACACAGAAATTGCATCGGAATTAAATAAAAAAGGCACAATGCCGACTTAAGTACAAGAAGACTGCTCCTTCTTACTGTCTATATTTTGAACCATTCCTGTGACACTAGTTATAGATACCGATGCTTCACTTCAGGTTTACTGTATCCCTTGGACCTTCTTATTGACGATGAAACACAGAAATTGCATCGGAATTAAATTCAAAAGGCACAATGCCGACTTAAGTACAAGAAGACTGACTCTTCCTACTGTCTATGTTTTGAACCCTTCCAGTGACACTAGTTATAGACTCCGTTGCTTCACTTCATGTTTACTGTATCCCTTGTGCGTTCTTATTGACGATGAAACACAGAAATTGCATCGGAATCAAATAGAAAAGGCACAATGCCGACTTAAGTACAAGAAGACTGTCTCTTCTTACTGACCATGTTTTGAACCACTCCTGTGACGCTAGTTACAGATTCCGATACTTCACTTCAGGTTTACTGTATCCCTTGGACCTTCTTATTGACGATGAAACACAGATATTGCATCGGAATTAAATACAAAAGGCACAATGCCGACTTAAGTACGAGAGGACTGACTCTTTCTACTCTCTATGTTTTGAACCATTCCTGTGACACTAGTTATAGATTCCGATGCTTCACTTCAGGTTTACTGTATCATTCTGGCCTTCTTTTTGACGATGAAACACAGAAAATGCATCGGAATTAAATACAAAAGGCCCAATGCCAACTTACGTACAAGAAGACCGACTCTTCCTACTGTCTATGGTTTGAGCTATTCCTTTGACACTAGGTATAGATTCCGATGCTTCATTTCAGATTTTATGTATCCCTTGGATCATCTTATTGACGATGAAACACAGAAATTGCATCGGAATTAAATACAAAAGGCACAATGCCGACTTAAGTCCAAGAAGAGTGACTCTTCTTACTGTCTATGTTTTGAAACATTCCTGTGACACTAGTTATATATTCCGATGCTTCACCTAAGGTTTACTGTATTCCACTGACCTACTTATTGACAATGAAAGACAGAAATTGCATCGGAATTAAATAAAAGGGCACAATGCAGGCTTAAGTACAAGAAGACTGACTCTTCGTACTGACTATGCTTTGAACCATTCCTGTGACACTAGTTAAAGATTCCGATGATTCACTTCAGGTTTACTGTATCCCTTGGACCTTCTTATTGACAATGAAACACTGAAATTGCATCGGAATTAAATAGAAAAGGCACAATGCCAACTTAAGTACAAGAAGACTGACTCTTCTTACTGACTATGTTTGTAACCATTCCTGTGACACTAGTTATGGATTCCGATGCTTCACTTCAGGTTTACTGTATCCCTCTGACCTTCTTATTGACGATGAAACACAGAAATTGCATCGGAATTAATTAGAAAAAGCACAATGCCGACTTAAGTACAAGAAGACAGACTCTTCTTACTGTCTATGTTTTGAACAATTCCTGTGACGCTAGTTACAGATTCCGATGCTTCACTTCAGGTTTACTGTATCCCTCTGACCTTCTTATTGACGATGAAACACAAAAATTGCATCGGAAGTAAATAGAAAAGGCACAATATCGTCTTAAGTACAAACAGACTGACTCTTCTTAGTGTCTATGTTTTGAACCATTCCTGTGAAGCTAGTTACACATTCCGATGCTTCACTTCAGGTTTACTGTATCCCTTGGACCTTCTTATTGACGATGAAACACAGAAATTGCATCGGAATTACATACAAAAGGCACTATGCCGACTTAAGTACAAGAAGACTGACTCTTCTTACTGACTATGTGTTGAACCATTCCTGTGACACTAGTTAGAGTTTCCGATGCTTCACTTCAGGTTTACTGTATCCCTCTGACCTTCTTATTGACGATGAAACACAGTAATTGCATCAGAACCAAATTGAAAAGGGCACAATGCCGACTTAAGTACAAGAAGACTGACACTTCTTACTGTCCATGTTTTGAACCAGTCCTGTGACACTAGTTACAGATTCCGATGCTCCACTTCAGGTTTACTGTATCCCTCTGACCTTCTATTTGACGATGAAACACAGAAATTGCATCGGAATTAAATACAAAAGGCACAATGCCGACTTACGTTCAAGAAGACTGACTCTTCTAACCGACTATACCTTGATCCATTCCTGTGACACTAGTTATAGATTCCGATGCTTCACTTCAGGTTTACTGCATCCCTCTGACCTTCATATTGACGATGAATCACAGAAATTGTATCGGAATTAAATACAAAAGGCACAATGCCGACTTAGGTACAAGAAGACTGACTCTTCTTTTTTGTCTATGTTTTGAACCATAACTGTGACACTAAATATAGATTCCGATGCTTCACTTCAGGTTTACTGTATCCCATGGACCTTCTCTTTGACGATGAAACGGAGAAATTGCATCGGAATTAAATACAAAAGGCACAATGCCGACTTAAGTACAAGAAGAGTGACCCTTCTAACTGTCTATGTTTTGAACCATTCCTGTTACACTAGTTATATATTCCGATGCTACACTTCAGGTTTACTGTATCCCTCTGACCTTCTTATTGACGCTGAAACACAGAAATTGCATCGGAATCAAATGCAAAAGGCACAATGCCGACTTAAGTACAAGAAGACTGACTCTTCTTACTGACTGTTTTGAAACATTCCTGTGACACTAGTTATAGATTCCGATGCTTCACTTCAGGTTTACTGTATCCCGCTGATCTTCTTATTGACGATGAAACACAGAAATTGCATCGGAAATAAATACAAAAGGCACGATGCCGACTTAAGTACATGTAGACTGAATCTTCCTACTGTCTATGTTTTAAACCATTCCTGTGACACTAGTTATACATTCCGATGCTTTACTTCAGGTTTACTGTATCATTCTGGCCTTCTTTTTGACGATGAAACACAGAAAATGCATCGGTATTAAAGACAAAAGGCCCAATGCCAACTTAAGTACAAGAAGACTGACTCTTCCTACTGACTATGGTTTGAGCCATTCCTGTGACACTAGTTATAGATTCCGATGCTTCATTTCAGATTTTACTGTATCCCTCTGATCTTCATATTGACGATGAAACACAGAAATTGCATCGGAATTAAATACAAAATGCACAATGCTGTCTTAAGTAAAAGAAGACTGACTCTTCTTATTGCCTTTTTTTTGAACCATTCCTGTGACACTAGTTATAGATTCCGATGTTTCACTTCAGATTTACTGTATCCCTTGGACCTTCTTATTGACGATGAAACACAGAAATTGCATCGGAATTAAATGCAAAAGGCACAATGCCGACTTAAGTACAAGAATAGTGACCCTTCTTACTGTCTATGTTTTGAACCATTCCTGTGACACTAGTTATATATTCCGATGCTTCACCTAAGGTTTACTGTATCCCCCTGACCTTCTTATTGACGACGAAACACAGAAAGTGCATCGGAATTAAATACAAAGGGCACAATGCAGGCTTAAGTACAAGAAGACTGACTCTTCGTACTGCCTATGCTTTGAACCGTTCCTGTGACACTAGTTATAGATTCCGATGATTCACTTCAGGTTTACTGTATCCCTTGGACCTTCTTATTGACGATGAAACACTGAAATTGCATCGGAATTAAATAGAAAAGGCACAATGCCAACTTAAGTACAAGAAGACTGACTCTTTTTACTGACTATGTTTGGAACCATTCCTGTGACACTAGTTATGGATTCCGATGCTTCACTTCAGGTTTACTGTATCCCTCTGACCTTCTTATTGACGATGAAACACAGATATTGCATCGAATATAATTGAAAAGGCACAATGCCGACTTAAGTACAAGAAGACTGACTCTTCTTACTGACTATGTTTTGATCCATTCCTGTGACACTACTTATAGATTCCGATGCCTCACTTCAGGTTTACTGTATCCCATGGACCTTCTCTTTGACGATGAAACACAGAAATTGCATCGGAATTAATTGGAAAAAGCACAATGCCGACTTAAGTACAATAAGACAGACTCTCCTTACTGTCTATGTTTTGAACCATTCCTGTGACGCTAGTTACAGATTCCGGTGCTTCACTTCAGGTTTACTGTATCCCTCTGACCTTCTTATTGACGATGAAACACAAAAATTGCATCGGAATTAAATAGAAAAGGCACAATGCCGTCTTAAGTACAAACAGACTGACTCTTCTTAGTGTCTAGGTTTTGAACCATTACTGTGACGCTAGTTACACATTCCGATGCTTCACTTCCGGTTTACTGTATCCCTTGGACCTTCTTATTGACGATGAAACACAGAAATTGCATCGGAATTAAATACAAAAGGCACTATGCCGATTTAAGTACAAGAAGACTGACTCTTCTTTCTGACTATGTGTTGAACCATTCCTGTGACACTAGTTAGAGTTTCCGATGCTTCACTTCAGGTTTACTGTATCCCTCTGACATTCTATTTGACGATGAAACACAGAAATTGCATCGGAATTAAATACAAAAGGCACAATGCCGACTTAAGTTCAAGAAGACTGACTCTTCTAACCGACTATTCCTTGATCCATTCCTGCGACACTAGTTATATATTCCGATGCTTCACTTCAGGTTTACTGTATCCCATGGACCTTCTTATTGTCGATGAAACACAGAAATTGCAACGGAATTAAATACAAAAGGCACAATGCCGACTTAAGTACAAGAAGACTGACTCTTCTTACTTACTATGTTTCGAACCATTCCTGTGACACTAGTTATAGATTCAGATTATTCACTTCAGGTTTACTGTATCCCTCTGACCTTCTTATTGACGATGAAACACAGAAATTGCATCGGAATTAAATACAAAAGGCACAATGCCGACTTAAGTACAAGAAGACTGACCTTTCTTACTGTCGATGTTTGAACCATTCCTGTGACACTAGTTATAGATTCCGATGCTTCACTTCAGGTTTACTGTATCCCTTAAACCTTCTTATTGACTATGAAACACAGAAATTGCATCGGAATTAAATAAAAAATTCACAATGCCGACTTAGGTACAAGAAGACTGACTCTTCCTACTGTCTATGTTTTTAACAATTCCTGTGACACTAGTTATAGATTACGATGCTACACTTCAGGTTTACTGTATCCCTCTGACCTTCTTATTGACGATGAAACACAGAAATTGCATCGGAATTAAATACAAAAGGCACAATGCCGACTTCAGTACAAGAAGACTGACTCTTCTTACTGACTATGTTTTGAACCATTCCTGTGACACTAGTTAGAGATTCCGATGCTTCACTTCAGGTTTACTGTATCCCTCTGACTTTCTTATTGACGATGAAACAAAGAAATTGCATCGGAATTAAATACAAAAGGCACAATGCCGACTTAAGTACATTTTGACTGACTCTTCCTACAGTCTATGTTTGAAACATTCCTGTGACACTAGTTATAGATTCCGATGCTTCATTTCAGGTTTACTGTATACCTTGGATCTTCTTATTGACGATGAATCACAGATAGTACATCGGAGTTAAATGCAATAGGCACAATACCGACTTAAGTACAAGAAGACTGACTCTTCCTACTGTCTATGTTTTGAACCATTCCTGTGACACTAGTTATAGATTCCGATGCTTCACTTCAGGTTTACTGTATCCCTCTGATCTTCTTATTGACGATGAATCACAGAAATTGCATCGGAAATAAATATAAAAGGCACGATGCCGAGTTAAGTACATGTAGACAGATTCTTCCTACTGTCTATGTTTTGAACCATTCCTGTGACACTAGTTATAGATTCCGATGCTTCATTTCAGGATTACTGTATCCCTCCGATCTTCTTATTGACGATGAAACACAGATAGTGCATCGGAGTTAAAAACAATAGGCACAATACCGACTTCAGTACAAGAAGACTGACCCTTCCTACTGCCTATGTTTTGAACCATTCCTGTGACACTAGTTATAGATTCCGATGCTTCACTTCAGGTTTACTGTATCCCTCTGACCTTATTTTTGACGATGAAACACAGAAATTGCATCGGAATTAAATACAAAAGGCACAATGCCGACTTAAGTACAAGAAGACTGCTCCTTCTTACTGTCTATGTTTTGAACCATTCCTGTGACTCTAGTTATAGATTCCGATGCTTCACTTCAGGTTTACTGTATCCCTTGGACCTTCTTATTGACGATGAAACACAGAAATTGCATCGGATTTAAATACAAAGGCACAATGCCGACTTAAGTACAAGAAGACTGACTCTTCCTACTGTCTATTTTTTGAACCCTTCCAGTGACACTAGTTATAGACTCCGATGCTTCACTTCAGGTTAACTGTATCCCTTGTGCGTTCTTATTGACGATGAAACACAGAAATTGCATCGGAATTAAATAGAAAAAGCACAATGCCGACTTAAGTACAAAAAGACTGACTCTTCTTACTGACTATGTTTTGAACCACTCCTGTTACGCTAGTTACAGAATCCGATTCTTCACTTCAGGTTTACTGTATCCCTTGGACCTTCTTATTGACGATGAAACACAGATATTGCATCAGAATTAAATACAAAAGGCACAATGCCGACTTAAGTACAAGAGGACTGACTCTTTCTAGTCTCTATGTTTATAACCATTCCTGTGACACTAGTTATACATTCCGATGCTTTACTTCAGGTTTACTGTATCATTCTGGCCTTCTTTTTGACGATGAAACACAGAAAATGCATCGGTATTAAAGACAAAAGGCCCAATGCCAACTTAAGTACAAGAAGACTGACTCTTCCTACTGTCTATGGTTCGAGCCATTCCTGTGACACTAGTTATAGATTCCGATGCTTCATTTCAGATTTTACTGTATCCCTCTGATCTTCTTATTGACGATGAAACACAGAAATTGCATCGGAATTAAATACAAAATGCACAATGCCGTCTTAAGTAAAAGAAGACTGACTCTTCTTATTGACTTTTTTTTTAACCATTCCTGTGACACTAGTTACAGATTCCGATGCTTCACTTCAGATTTACTGTATCCCCCTGACCTTCTTATTGACGACGAAACACAGAAATTGCATGGGAATTAAATACAAAGGGCACAATGCAGGCTTAAGTACAAGAAGACTGACTCTTCGTAATGCCTATGCTTTGAACCGTTCCTGTGACACTAGTTATAGATTCCGATGATTCACTTCAGGTTTACTGTATCCCTTGGACCTTCTTATTGACGATGAAACACTGAAATTGCATCGGAATTAAATAGAAAAGGCACAATGCCAACTTAAGTACAAGAAGACTGACTCTTTTTACTGACTATGTTTTGAACCATTCCTGTGACACTAGTTATGGATTCCGATGCTTCACTTCAGGTTTACTGTATCCCTCTGACCTTCTCATTGACGATGAAACACAGATATTGCATCGAATATAATTGAAAAGGCACAATGCCGACTTAAGTACAAGAAGACTGACTCTTCTTACTGACTATGTTCTGAACCATTCCTGTGACACTACTTATAGATTCCGATGCCTCACTTCAGGTTTACTGTATCCCATGGACCTTCTCTTTGACGATGAAACACAGAAATTGCATCGGAATTAATTGGAAAAAGCACAATGCCGACTTAAGTACAAGAAGACAGATTCTTCTTACTGTCTATGTTTTGAACCATTCCTGTGACGCTAGTTACAGATTCCGATGCTTCACTTCAGGTTTACTGTATCCCTCTGACATTCTTATTGACGATGAAACACAAAAATTGCATCGGAATTAAATAGAAAAGGCACAATGCCGTCTTAAGTACAAACAGACTGACTCTTCTTAGTGTCTATGTTTTGAACCATTCCTGTGACGCTAGTTACACATTCCGATGCTTCACTTCCGGTTTACTGTATCCCTTGGACCTTCTTATTGACGATGAAACACAGATATTGCATCGGAATTAAATACAAAAGGCACTATGCCGACTTAAGTACAAGAAGACTGACACTTCTTACTGACTATGTGTTGAACCATTCCTGTGACACTAGTTATAGATTCCGATGCTTCACTTCAGGTTTACTGTATCCCTCTGACATTCTATTTGACGATGAAACACAGAAATTGCATCGGAATTAAATACAAAAGGCACAATGCCGACTTAAGTTCAAGAAGACTGACTCTTCTAACCGACTATTCCTTGATCCATTCCTGCGACACTAGTTATAGATTCCGATGCTTCACTTCAAGTTTACTGTATCCCATGGACCTTCTCTTTGACTATGAAACGGAGAAATTGCATCGGAATTAAATACAAAAGGCACAATGCCGACTTAAGTACAAGAAGAGTGACCCTTCTTACTGTCTATGTTTTGAACCATTCCTGTGACACTAGTTATAGATTCCGAAGCTACACTTCAGGTTTACTGTATCACTCTGACCTTCTTATTGACGCTGAAACACAGAAATTTCATGGGAATTAAATACAAAATGCACAATGCCGACTTAAGTACAAGAAGACTGACTCTTCTTACTGACTGTTTTGAAACATTCCTGTGACACTAGTTATAGATTCCGATGCTTCACTTCAGGTTTACTGTATCCCTCTGATCTTCTTATTGACGATGAAACACAGAAATTGCATCGGAAATAAATACAAAAGGCACGATGCCGACTTAAGTACAAGAAGACTGCTCCTTCTTACTGTCTATGTTGTGAACAATTCCTGTGACACTAGTTATTGATTCCGATGCTTCACTTCAGGTTTACTGTATCCCTCTGACCTTCTTATTGACGACGAAACACAGTAATTGCATCGGAATTAAATTGAAAAGGGCATAATGCCGACTTAAGTACAAGAAGTCTGACTCTTCCTGTGACACTAGTTATAGATTCCGATGCTTCACTTCAGGTTTGCTGTATCCCTTGGACCTTCTTATTGTCGATGAAACACAGAAATTGCATCGGAATTAAATACAAAAGGCACAGTGCCGACTTAAGTACAAGAAGACTGACCTTTCTTACTGTCGATGCTTTGAACCATTCCTGTGACACTAGTTATAGATTCCGATTCTTCACTTCAGGTTTACTGTATCCCTTGGACCTTCTTCTTCACGATGAAACACAGAAATTGCATCGGAATTAAATCAAAAATTCACAATGCCGACTTAAGTACAAGAAGACTGACTCTTCTTACTGACTATGTTTTGAACCATTCCTGTGACACTACTTATAGATTCCGATGCCTCACTTCAGGTTTACTTTATCCCATGGACCTTCTCTTTGACGATGAAACACAGAAATTGCATCGCAATTAATTGGAAAAAGCACAATGCCGACTTAAGTACAAGAAGACAGACTCTTCTTACTGTCTATGTTTTGAACCATTCCTGTGACGCTAGTTACAGATTCCGATGCTTCACTTCAGGTTTACTGTATCCCTCTGACCTTCTTATTGACGATGAAACACAAAAATTGCATCGGAATTAAATAGAAAAGGCACAATGCCGTCTTAAGTACAAACAGACTGACTCTTCCTAGTGTCTATGTTTTTAACAATTCCTGTGACACTAGTTATAGATTACGATGCTACACTTCAGGTTTACTGTATCCCTCTGACCTTCTTAATGACGATGAAACACAGAAATTGCATCGGAATTAAATACAAAAGGCACAATGCCGAGTTAAGTACAAGAAGACTGACTCTTCTTACTTACTGTTTTGAACCATTCCTGTGACACTAGTTATAGTTTCCGATGCTTCACTTCAGGTTTACTGTATCCCTCTGACCTTCTTATTGACGATGAAACACAGATATTGCATCGGAATTAAATACAAAAGGCACAATGCCACTTTAAGTACAAGAAGACTGACTCTTCTTACTCACTATGTTTTGAACCATTCCTGTGACACTAGTTAGAGATTCCGATGCTTCACTTCAGGTTTACTGTATCCCCCTGACCTTCTTATTGACGATGAAACACAGTAATTGCATCGGAATTAAATTGAAAAGGGCATAATGCCGATTTAAGTACAAGAAGTCTGATTCTTCTAACCGTCTATGTTTTGAACCATTCATGTGACACTAGTTATAGATTCCGATGCGTCATTTCAGGTTAACTGTATCCCTTGGATCTTCTTATTGACGATGAAACGCAGATAGTGCATCGGAGTTAAATACAATAGGCACTATACCGACTTAAGCACAAGAAGACTGACTCTTCCTACTGTCTAAGTTTTGAACCATTCCTGTGACACTAGTTATAGATTCCGATGCTACACTTCAGGTTCACTGTATCCCTCTGACCTTCTTTTTGACGATGAAACACAGAAATTGCATCGGAATTAAATAGAAAAGGCACAATGCCGACTTAAGTACAAGAAGACTGCTCCTTCTTACTGTCTATGTTGTGAACAATTCCTGTGACACTAGTTACTGATTCCGATGCTTCACCTCAGTTTTACTGTATCCCTCTGACCTTCTTATTGACGATGAAACACAGTAATTGCATCGGAATTAAATTGAAAAGGGCATAATGCCGACTTAAGTACAAGAAGTCTGACTCTTCTTACTGTCTATATTTTGAACCATTCCTATGACACTAGTTATAGATTCCGATGCTTCACTTCAGGTTTGCTGTATCCCTTGGACCTTGTTATAGTCGATGAAACACAGAAATTGCAACGCAATTAAATACAAAAGGCACAATGCCGACTTAAGTACAAGAAGACTGACTCTTCTTACTTACTATGTTTCGAACCATTTCTGTGACACTAGTTATAGATTCCGATGATTCACTTCAGGTTTACTGTATCCATCTGACCTTCTTATTGACGCTGAAACACAGAAATTGCATCGGAATTAAATACAAAAGGCACAATGCCGACTTAAGTACAAGAAGACTGACCTCTCTCACTGTCGATGCTTTGAACCATTCCTGTGACACTAGTTATAGATTCCGATGCTTCACTTCAGGTTTACTGTATCCCTCTGATCTTCTTATTGACGATGAAACACAGAAATTGCATCGGAAATAAATAGAAAAGGCACAATGCCGACTTAAGTACATGTGGACTGAATCTTCCTACTGTCTATGTTTTGAACCATTCCTGTTACACTAGTTATAGATTCCGATGCTTCACTTCAGGTTTACTGTATCCCGTGGACCTTCTTATTGACGATGAAACACAGAAATTGCATCGGAATTAAATAAAAAATTCACAATGCCGACTTAAGTACAAGAAGACTGACTCTTCCCACTGTCTATGATTTTAACAATTCCTGTGACACTAGTTATAGATTACGATGCTACACTTCAGGTTTTCTGTATCCCTCTGACCTTCTTATTGACGATGAAACACAGAAATTGCTTCGGAATTAAATACAAAAGGCACAATGCCGACTTGAGTACATGTTGACTGACTCTTCCTACTGTCTATGTTTGAAACATTCCTGTGACACTCGTTATAGATTCCGATGCTTCATTTCAGGTTTACTGTATCCCTTGGAACTTCTTATTGACGATGAATCACAGACAGTGCATCGGAATTAAATACAATAGGCACTATACCGACTTAAGCACAAGAAGACTGACTCTTCCTACTGTCTAAGTTTTGAACCATTCCTGTGACACTACTTATAGATTCCGATGCTTCACTTCAGGCTTACTGTATCCCTCTGACCTTCTTATTGACGATAAAACACAGTAATTGCATCGGAATTAAATTGAAAAGGGCATAATGCCGACTTAAGTACAAGAAGTCTGACTCTTCTAACTGTCTATGTTTTGAACCATTCTTGTGACACTAGTTATAGATTCCGATGCTACACTTCAGGTTTACTGTATCCCTCTGACCCTCTTATTGACGCTGAAACACAGAAATTCCATCGGAATTAAATACAAAAGGCACAATACCGACTTAAGTACAAGAAGACTGACTATTCTTACTGACTGTTTTGAAACATTCCTGTGACACTAGTTATAGATTCCGATGCTTCACTTCAGGTTTACTGTATCCCTCTGATCTTCTTATTGACGATGAAACACAGAAATTGCATCGGAAATAAATAGAAAAGGCACGATGCCGACTTAAGTACATGTGGACTGAATCTTCCTACTGTCTATGTTTTGAACCATTCCTGTGACACTAGTTATAGATTCCTATGCGTCATTTCAGGTTTACTGTATCCCTTGGATCTTCTTATTGACGATGAAACGCAGATAGTGCATCGGAGTTAAATACAATAGGCACTATACCGACTTAAGCACAAGAAGACTGACTCTTCCTAATGTCTAAGTTTTGAACCATTCCTGTGACACTAGTTATAGATTCCGATGCTTCACTTCAGGTTTACTGTATCCCTCTGACCTTCTTATTGACGATGAAACACAGTAATTGCATCGGACTAAATTGAAAAGGGCATAATGCCGACTTAAGTACAAGAAGTCCGACTCTTCTAACTGTCTATGTTTTGAACCGTTCCTGTGACACTAGTTATAGATTCCAATGCTACACTTCAGGTTAACTGTATCCCTCTGACCTTCTTATTGACGCTGAAACACAGAAATTGCATCGGAATGAAATACAAAAGGCACAATGCCGACTTAAGTAAAAGAAGACTGACTCTTCTTACTGACTGTTTTGAAACATTCCTGTGACACTAGTTATAGATTCCGATGCTTCACTTCAGGTTTACTGTATCCCTCTGATCTTCTTATTGACGATGAAACACAGAAATTGCATCGGAAATAAATACAAAAGGCACGATGCCGACTTAAGTACATGTAGACTGAATCTTCCTACTGTCTATGTTTTGATCCATTCCTGTGACACTAGTTATAGATTCCGATGCGTCATTTCAGGTTTACTGTATCAATTGGATCTTCTTATTGACGATGAAACGCAGATAGTGCATCGGAGTTAAATACAATAGGCACTATACCGACTTAAGCACAAGAAGACTGACTCTTCCTACTGTCTAAGTTTTGAACCATTCCTGTGACACTAGTTATAGATTCCGATGCTTCACTTCAGGTTTACTGTATCCCTCTGACCTTCTTATTGACGATGAAACACAGAAATTGCATCGGAATTAAATACAAAAGGCACAATGCCGACTTAAGTAGAAGAAGACTGACTCTTCTTACTTACTGTTATGAACCATTCCTGTGACACTAGTAATAGTTTCCGATGCTTCACTTCAGGTTTACTGTATCCCTCTGACCTTCTTATTGCCGATGAAACGCAGAAATTGCATCGGAATTAAATACAAATGGCACAATGCAGACTGAAGTACAAGAAGACTGACTCTCCTCATAGTCGATGTTTGGAACCATTCCAGTGACAATAGATATAGATTCCGATGCTTCACTTCAGGTTTACTGTATCCCTTGGACCTTCTTATTGACGATGAAACACAGATATTGCATCGGAATGAAATACAAAATGCCCAATGCCGCTTTAAGTACAAGAAGACTGACTCTTCTTACTGACTATGTTTTGAACCATTCCTGTGACACTAGTTAGAGATTCCGATGCTTCACTTCAGGTTTACTGTATCCCTCTGACCTTCTTATTGACGATGAAACACAGTAATTGCATCGGAATTAAATTGAAAAGGACATAATGCCGACTTAAGTACAAGAAGTCTGACTCTTCTAACTGTCTATGTTTTGAACCATCCCTGTGACACTAGTTATAGATTCCGATGCTTCACTTCAGGTTTACTGTATCCCTTGGATCTTCTTATTGACGATGAATCACAGATAGTGCATCGGATTTAAATGCAATAGGCACAATACCGACTTAAGTACAAGAAGACTGACTCTTCCTACTGTCTATGTTTTGAACCATTCCTGTGACACTAGTTATAGATTCCGATGCTTCACTTCAGGTTTACTGTATCCCTCTGACCTTATTTTTGACGATGAAACACAGAAATTGCATCGGAATTAAATACAAAAGGCACAATGCCGACTTAAGTACAAGAAGACTGCTCCTTCTTACTGTCTATGATTTGAACCATTCCTGTGACACTAGTTATAGGTTCCGATGCTTCACTTCAGGTTTACTGTATCCCTTGGATCTTCTTATTGACGATGAAACTCAGAAATTGCATCGGAATTAAATACAAAAGGCACAATGCCGACTTAGGTACAAGAAGACTGACTCTTCCTACTGTCTATGTTTTGAACCCTACCAGTGACACTAGTTATAGACTCTGATGCTTCACTTCAGGTTTACTGTATCCCTTGTGCGTATTTATTGACGATGAAACACAGAAATTGCGTCGGAATTAAATAGAAAAAGCACAATGCAGACTTAAGTACAAGAAGACTGACTCTTCTTACTGACTATGTTTTGAACCACTCCTGTGACGCTAGTTACAGATTCCGATACTTCACTTCAGGTTTACTGTATCGCTTGGACCTTCTTATTGACGATGAAACACAGATATTGCATCGGAATTAAATACAAAGGGCACAATGCCGACTTAAGTATAAGCGGACTGACTTTTTCTAGTCTCTATGTTTTGAACCATTCCTGTGACACTAGTTATAGATTCCGATGCTTCACTTCAGGTTTACTGTATCATTCTGGCCTTCTTTTTGACGATGAAACACAGAAAATGCATCGGTATTAAAGACAAAAGGCCCAATGCCAACTTAAGTACAAGAAGACTGACTCTTCCTACTGTCTATGGTTTGAGCCATTCCTGTGACACTAGTTATAGATTCCGATGCTTCATTTCTGATTTTACTGTATCCCTTGGATCTTTTTATGGACGATGAAACACAGATAGTGCATCGGAATTAAATACAATAGGCACAATACCGACTTAAGTGCAATAAGACTGACTCTTCCTACTGTCTATGTTTCGAACCATTCCTGTGACACTAGTTATGGATTCCGATGCTTCACTTCAGGTTTACTGTATCCCTCTGACCTTCTTATTGACGATGAAACACAGATATTGCATCGGATATAATTGAAAAGGCCCAATGCCGACTTAAGTACAAGAAGACTGACTCTTCTTACTGACTATGTTTTGAACCATTCCTGTGACACTAGTTATAGATTCCGATGCCTCACTTCAGGTTTACTGTATCCCATGGACCTTCTCTTTGACGATGAAACACAGAAATTGCATCGGAATTAATTGGAAAAAGCTCAATGCCGACTTAAGTACAAGAAGACTGACTCTTCGTACTGTCAATGTTTTGAACCATTCCTGTGACGCTAGTTACAGATTCCGATGCTTCACTTCAGGTTTACTGTATCCCTCTGACCTTCTTATTGACGATGAAACACAGAAATTGCATTGGAATTAAATACAAAAGGCACAATGCCGACTTAAGTTCAAGAAGACTGACTCTTCTAACCAACTATACCTTGATCCATTCCTGTGACACTAGTTATAGATTCCGATGCTTCACTTCTGGTTTACCGCATCCCTCTGACCTTCTTATTGACGATGAATTACAGAAATTGCATCGGAATTAAATACAAAAGGCAAAATGCCGACTTAAGTACAAGAAGACTGACTCTTCTTACTGACTATGTTTTGAACCATTCCTGTGACACTAGTTATAGATTCCGATGCTTCACTTCAGGTTTACTGTATCCCTCTGACCTTCTTATTGACGATGAAACACAGAAATTGCATCGGAATTAAATATAAAAGGCACAATGCCGACTTAAGTACAAGAAGACTGACTCTTCTTACTGTCTATGTTTTGAACCATTCCTGTGACACTAGTTATAGATTCCGATGCATCACTTCAGGTTTACTGTATCTCTTGGACCTTTTTATTGACGATGAAACACAGAAATTGCATCGGAATAGAATGGAAAAGGCACAATGCCGACTTAAGTACAAGAAGACTGACTCTTCTTACTGTCTATGTTTTGAACCATTCCTGTGACGCTAGTTACAGATTCCGATGCTTCACTTCAGGTTTACTGTATCCCTCTACCCTTCTTATTGACGATGAAACACAGAAATTGCATCGGAATTAAATAAAAAATTCACAATGCCGACTTAAGTACAAGAAGACTGACTCTTCCTACTGTCTTTGCTTTTAACAATTCCTGTGACATTAGTTATAGATTACGATGCTACACTTCAGGTTTACTGTATCCCTCTGAACTTCTTATTGACGATGAATCACAGAAATTGCATCGGAATTAAATACAAAAGGCCCAATGCCGACTTAAGTACAAGAAGACTGACTCTTCTTACTTACTGTTTTGAACTATTTCTGTGACACTAGTTATAGATTCCGATGCTTCACTTCAGGTTTACTGTATCCCTGTGACCTTCTTATTGACGATGAAACAGAGAAATTGTATCGGAATTAAATACAAATGGCACAATGCCGACTGAAGAACAAGAAGACTGACTCTCCTCACAGTCTATGTTTTGAACCATTCCAGTGACAATAGATATAGATTCCGATGCTTCACTTCAGGTTTACTGTATCCCTTGGACCTTCTTATTGACGATGATACACAGATATGGCATCGGAATTAAATACAAAAGGCCCAATGCCGCTTTACATACAAGAAGACTGACTCTTCTTACTGACTATGGTTTGAGCCATTCCTGTGACACTAGTTAGAGATTCCGATGCTTCACTTCAGGTTTACTGTATCCCTATGACCTTCTTATTGACGATGAAACACAGTAATTTCATCGGAATTAAATTGAAAAGGGCATAATGCTGACTTAAGTACAAGAAGTCTGACTCTTCTTACTGTCTATGATTTGAAAAATTCCTGTGACAATAGTTATAGATTCCGATGCTTCTATTCAGGTTTACTGTATCCCTTGGATCTTCTTATTGACGATGAATCACGGATAGTGCATCGGAGTTAAATGCAATAGGCACAATATCGACTTAAGTACAAGAAGACTGATTCTTCCTACTGTCTATGTTTTGAACCATTCCTGTGACACTATTTATAGATTCCGATGCTTCACTTCCGGTTTACTGTATCCCTTGGACCTTCTTATTGACGATCAAACACAGAAATTGCATCGGAATTAAATACAAAAGGCACAATGCCGACTTAAGTACAAGAAGAGTGACCCTTCTTACTGTCTATGTTTTGAACCATTCCTGTGACACTAGTTATATATTCCGATGCTTCACCTAAGGTTTACTGTATCCCCCTGACCTTCTTATTGACGATGAAACACAGAAATTGCATCGGAATTAAATACAAAGGGCACAATGCAGGCTTAAGTACCAGAAGACTGACTCTTCGTACTGACTATGCTTTGAACCATTCCTGTGACACTAGTTATAGATTCCGATAATTCACTTCAGGTTTACTGTATCCCTTGGACCCTCTTATTGACGATGAAATACCTAAATTGCATCGGAATTAAATAGAAAAGGCACAATGCCGACTTAAGTACAAGAAGACTGACTCTTCTTACTGACTATGTTTTGAACCATTCCTGTGACACTAGTTATAGATTCCGATGCTTCACTTCAGGTTTCCTGTATCCCTCTGACCTTCTTATTGACGATGAAACACAGTAATTGCATCGGACTAAATTGAAAAGGGCATAATGCCGACTTAAGTACAAGAAGTCCGACTCTTCTAACTGTCTATGTTTTGAAGCGTTCCTGTGACACTAGTTATAGATTCCAATGCTACACTTCAGGTTTACTGTATCCCTCTGACCTTCTTATTGACGCTGAAACACAGAAATTGCATCGGAATGAAATACAAATGGCACAATGCCGACTTAAGTAGAAGAAGACTGACTCTTCTTACTGACTGTTTTGAAACATTCCTGTGACACTAGTTATAGATTCCGATGCTTCACTTCAGGTTTACTGTATCCCTCTGGTCTTCTTATTGACGATGAAACACAGAAATTGCATCGGAAATATATACAAAAGGCACGATGCCGACTTAAGTACATGTAGACTGAATCTTCCTACTGTCTATGTTTTGATCCAATCCTGTGACACTAGTTATAGATTCCGATGCGTCATTTCAGGTTTACTGTATCCCTTGGATCTTCTTATTGACGATGAAACGCAGATAGTGCATCGGAGTTAAATACAATAGGCACTATACCGACTTAAGCACAAGAAGACTGACTCTTCCTACTGTCTAAGTTTTGAACCATTCCTGTGACACTAGTTATAGATTCCGATGCTTCACTTCAGGTTTACTGTATCCCTCTGACCTTCTTATTGACGATGAAACACAGTAATTGCATCGGAATTAAATTGAAAAGGGCATAATGCCGACTTAAGTACAAGAAGTCTGACTCTTCTAACTGTCTATGTTGTGAACAATTCCTGTGACATTAGTTATTGATTCCGATGCTTCACCTCAGGTTTACTGTATCCCTCTGACCTTCTTATTGTCGATGAAACACAGAAATTGCATCGGAATTAAATACAAAAGGCACAATGCCGACTTAAGTACAAGAAGACTGACTCTTCTTACTTACTGTTTTGAACCATTCCTGTGACACTAGTTATAGTTTCCGATGCTTCACTTCAGGTTTACTGTATCCCTCTGACCTTCTTATTGACGATGAAACACAGATATTGCATCGGAATGAAATACAAAATGCCCAATACCGCTTTAAGTACAAGAAGACTGACTCTTCTTACTGACTATGTTTTGAACCATTCCTGTGACACTATTTAGAGATTCCGATGCTTCACTTCAGGTTTACTGTATCCCTCTGACCTTCTTATTGACGATGAAACACAGTAATTGCATCGGAATTAAATTGAAAAGGACATAATGCCGACTTAAGTACAAGAAGTCTGACTCTTCTAACTGTCTATGTTTTGAACCATTCCTGTGACCCTAGTTATAGATTCCGATGCTTCACTTCAGGTTTACTGTATCCCTTGGATCTTCTTATTGACGATGAATCACAGATAGTGCATCGGATTTAAATGCAATAGGCACAATACCGACTTAAGTACAATAAGACTGACTCTTCCTACTGTCTATGTTTTGAACCATTCCTGTGACACTGGTTATAGATTCCGATGCTTCACTTCAGGTTTACTGTATCCCTCTGACCTTATTTTTGACGATGAAACACAGAAATTGCATCGGAATTAAATACAAAAGGCACAATGCCGACTTAAGTACAAGAAGACTGCTCCTTCTTACTGTCTATGATTTGAACCATTCCTGTGACACTAGTTATAGATTCCGATGCTTCACTTCAGGTTTACTGTATCCCTTGGATCTTCTTATTGACGATGAAACACAGAAATTGCATCGGAATTAAATACAAAAGGCACAATGCCGACTTAAGTACAAGAAGACTGACTCTTCCTACTGTCTATGTTTTGAACCCTACCAGTGACACTAGTTATAGACTCTGATGCTTCACTTCAGGTTTACTGTATCCCTTGTGCGTATTTATTGACGATGAAACACAGAAATTGCGTCGGAATTAAATAGAAAAAGCACAATGCAGACTTAAGTACAAGAAGACTGACTCTTCTTACTGACTATGTTTTGAACCACTCCTGTGACGCTAGTTACAGATTCCGATACTTCACTTCAGGTTTACTGTATCCCTTGGACCTTCTTATTGACGATGAAACACAGATATTGCATCGGAATTAAATACAAAGGGCACAATGCCGACTTAAGTATAAGGGGACTGACTTTTTCTAGTCTCTATGTTTTGAACCATTCCTGTGACATTAGTTATAGATTCCGATGCTTCACTTTAGGTTTACTGTATCATTCTGGCCTTCTTTTTGACGATGAAACACAGAAAATGCATCGGTATTAAAGACAAATGGCCCAATGCCAACTTAAGTACAAGAAGACTGACTCTTCCTACTGTCTATGGTTTGAGCCATTCCTGTGACACTAGTTATAGATTCCGATGCTTCATTTCAGATTTTACTGTATCCCTTGGATCTTTTTATGGACGATGAAACACAGATAGTGCATTGGAATTAAATACAATAGGCACAATACCGACTTAAGTGCAATAAGACTGACTCTTCCTACTGTCTATGTTTTGAACCATTCCTGTGACACTAGTTATAGATTGCGATGCTTCACTTCAGGTTTACTGCATCCCTCTGACCTTCTTTTTGACGATGAAACACAGAAATTGCATCGGATTTAAATACAAAATGCACAATGCCGTCTTAAGTAAAAGAAGACTGACTCTTCTAATTGTCTATTTTTTGAACCATTCCTGTGACACTAGTTATAGATTCCGATGCTTCACTTCAGATTTACTGTATCCATTGGACCTTCTTATTGAAGATGAAACACAGAAATTGCATCGGAATTAAATACAAAAGGCACAATGCCGACTTAAGTACAAAAAGAGTGACCCTTCTTACTGTCTATGTTTTGAACCATTCCTGTGACACTAGTTATATATTCCGATGCTTCACCTAAGATTTACTGTATCCCCCTGACCTTCTTATTGACGATGAAACACAGAAATTGCATCGGAATTAAATACAAAGGGCACAATGCAGGCTTAAGTACAAGAAGACTGACTCTTCGTACTGACTATGCTTTGAACCATTCCTGTGATACTTGTTATAGATTCCGATGATTCACTTCAGGTTTACTGTATCCCTCGGACCTTCTTATTGACGATGAAACACTGAAATTGCATCGGAATTAAATAGAAAAGGCACAATGCCAACTTAAGTACAAGAAGACTGACTCTTTTTACTGACTATGTTTCGAACCATTCCTGTGACACTAGTTATGGATTCCGATGCTTCACTTCAGGTTTACTGTATCCCTCTGACCTTCTTCTTGACGATGAAACACAGATATTGCATCGGATATAATTGAAAAGGCTCAATGCCGACTTAAGTACAAGAAGACTGACTCTTCTTACTGACTATGTTTTGAACCATTCCTGTGACACTAGTTATAGATTCCGATGCCTCACTTCAGGTTTACTGTATCCCATGGACCTTCTCTTTGACGATGAAACACAGAAATTGCATCGGAATTAATTGGAAAAAGCTCAATGCCGACTTAAGTACAAGAAGACTGACTCTTCGTACTGTCAATGTTTTGAACCATTCCTGTGACGCTAGTTACAGATTCCGATGTTTCACTTCAGGTTTACTGTATCCCTCTGACCTTCTTATTGACGATGAAACACAGAAATTGCATTGGAATTAAATACAAAAGGCACAGTGCCGACTTAAGTTCAAGAAGACTGACTCTTCTAACCAACTATACCTTGATCCATTCCTGTGACACTAGTTATAGATTCCGATGCTTCACTTCTGGTTTACCGCATCCCTCTGACCTTCTTATTGACGATGAATTACAGAAATTGCATCGGAATTAAATACAAAAGGCAAAATGCCGACTTAAGTACAAGAAGACTGACTCTTCTTACTGACTATGTTTTGAACCATTCCTGTGATACTTGTTATAGATTCCGATGATTCACTTCAGGTTTACTGTATCCCTCGGACCTTCTTATTGACGATGAAACACAGAAATTGCATCGGAATTAAATAAAAAATTCACAATGCCGACTTAAGTACAAGAAGACTGACTCTTCCTACTGTCTTTGTTTTTAACAATTCATGTGACATTAGTTATAGATTACGATGCTACACTTCAGGTTTACTGTATCCCTCTGAACTTCTTATTGACGATGAATCACAGAAATTGCATCAGAATTAAATACAAAAGGCCCAATGCCGACTTAAGTACAAGAAGACTGACTCTTCTTACTTACTGTTTTGAACCATTCCTGTGACACTAGTTATAGATTCCGATGCTTCACTTCAGGTTTACTGTATCCCTCTGACCTTCTTATTGACGATGAAACAGAGAAATTGTATCGGAATTAAATACAAATGGCACAATGCCGACTGAAGAACAAGAAGACTGACTCTCCTCACAGTCTATGTTTTGAACCATTCCAGTGACAATAGATATAGATTCCGATGCTTCACTTCAGGTTTACTGTATCCCTTGGACCTTCTTATTGACGATGATACACAGATATTGCATCGGAATTAAATACAAAAGGCCCAATGCCGCTTTAAATACAAGAAGACTGACTCTTCTTACTGACTATGGTTTGAGCCATTCCTGTGACACTAGTTAGAGATTCCGATGCTTCACTTCAGGTTTACTGTATCCCTATGACCTTCTTATTGACGATGAAACAC
The DNA here is from genome assembly GCF_023864345.2 of Schistocerca serialis cubense. Taxonomy (NCBI): domain Eukaryota; kingdom Metazoa; phylum Arthropoda; class Insecta; order Orthoptera; family Acrididae; genus Schistocerca; species Schistocerca serialis. Next base: position 18,914,823 of record NC_064647.1, on the reverse strand, counting down.
AGTAATTTCATCGGAATTAAATTGAAAAGGGCATAATGCTGACTTAAGTACAAGAAGTCTGACTCTTCTTACTGTCTATGTTTTGAACCATTCCTGTGACAATAGTTACAGATTCCGATGATTCTATTCAGGTTTACTGTATCCCTTGGATCTTCTTATTGACGATGAATCACGGATAGTGCATCGGAGTTAAATGCAATAGGCACAATATCGACTTAAGTACAAGAAGACTGATTCTTCCTACTGTCTATGTTTAGAACCATTCCTGTGACACTAGTTATAGATTCCGATGCTTCACTTCAGGTTTACTGTATCCCTTGGACCTTCTTATTGACGATGAAACACAGAAATTGCATCGGAATTAAATACAAAAGGCACAATGCCGACTTAAGTACAAGAAGAGTGACCCTTCTTACTGTCTATGTTTTGAACCATTCCTGTGACACTAGTTATATATTGCGATGCTTCACCTAAGGTTTACTGTATCCCCCTGACCATCTTATTGACGATGAAACACAGAAATTGCATCGGAATTAAATACAAAGGGCACAATGCAGGCTTAAGTACAAGAAGACTGACTCTTCGTACTGACTATGCTTTGAACCATTGCTGTGACACTAGTTATAGATTCCGATGCTTCACTTCAGGTTTACTGTATCCCTCTGACCTTCTTATTGACGCTGAAACACAGAAATTGTATCGGAATTAAATACAAAAGGCACAATGCCGACTTAACTACAAGAAGACTGACTCTTCTTACTGACTGTTTTGAAACATTCCTGTGACACTAGTTATAGATTCCGATGCTTCACTTCAGGTTTACTCTATCCCTCTGACCTTCATATTGACGATGAAACACAGAAATTGCTTCGGAATTAAATACAAATGGCACAATGCCGACTGAAGTACAAGAAGACTGACGCTCCTTACTGTCTATGTTTTGAACCATTCCCGTGACACTAGATACATATTCCGATGCTTCACCTAAGGTTTACTGTATCCCTTGGACCTTCTTACTGACGATGAATCACAGAAATTGCATCGGAATTAAATACAAAAGGCACAATGCCGACTTAAGTACAAGAAGACTGACTCTTCTTAATGACTGTTTTGAACCATTCCTGTGACACTAGTTATGGATTCCGATGCTTCACTTCAGCTTTACTGTATCCCTCTGACCTTCTTATTGACGATAAAACAAAGATATTGCATCGGATATAATTGAAAAGACACAATGCCGACTTAAGTAAAAGAAGACTGACTCTTCTTACAGACTATGTTTTGAACCATTCCTGTGACACTAGTTATAGACTCCGATGCTTCACTTCAGGTTTACTGTATCCCTCTGACCTTCTTATTGACGATGAAACACAGAAACTGCATCGGAATTAATTAGAAAAGGCACAATGCCGACTTAAGTACAAGAAGACTGACTCTTCTTACTGTCTATGTTTTGAACCATTCCTGTGACACTAGTTATAGATTCCGATGCTTCACTTCAGGATTACTGTATCCCTTGGACCTTCTTATTGACGATGAAACACAGAAATTGCATCGGAATTGAATGGAAAAGGCACAATGCCGACTTAAGTACAAGAAGACTGACTCTTCTTTCTGTCTATGCTTTGAACCATTCCTGTGACGCTAGTTACAGATTCCGATGCTTCACTTCAGGTTTACTGTATCCCTCTGACCTTCTTTTTGACGATGAAACACAGAAATTGCGTCGGAATTAAATACAACAGGCACAATGCCGACTTAAGTTCATGAAGACTGACTCTTCTAAACGACTATACCTTGATCCATTCCTGTGACACTAGTTATAGATTCCGATGCTTCACTTCAGGCTTACTGTATCCCTTGAACCTTCTTATTGACGATGAAACACAGAAATTGCATCGGAATTAAATACAAAAGGCACAATGCCGACTTAAGTACAAGAAGACTGACTCTTCTTACTGACTGTTTTGAACCATTCCTGTGACACTAGTTATAGATTCCGATACTTCACTTCAGGTTTACTGTATCCGTCTGACCTTCTTATTGACGATGAATCACTGAAATTGCATCGGAATTAAATACAAAAGGCACAATGCCGACTTAAGTACAAGGAGAGTGACCCTTCCTACTGTCTATTTTTTGAACCATTCCTGTGACACTAGTTATATATTCCGATGCTTCACCTAAGGTTTACTGTATCCCTTGGACCTCCTTATTGACGATGATACACAGAAATTGCATCGGTATTAAATACAAAAGGCACAATGCCGACTTAAGTACAAGAAGACTGACTCATCTTACTGACTGTTTTGAACCATTCCTGTGACACTAGTTATAGATTCCGATGATTCACTTCAGGTTTACTGTATCCCTTGGACCTTCGTATTGACGATGAAACACAGAAATTGCATCGGAATTAAATAGAAAAGGCACAATGCCAACTTAAGAACAAGAAGACTGACTCTCCTTACTAACTATGTTTGGACACATTCCTGTGACACTAGTTATGGATTCCGATGCTTCACTTCAGGTTTACTGTATCCCATGGACCTTCTCTTTGACGATGAAACACAGAAATTGCATCGGAATTAAATACAAAAGGCTCAATGCCGACTCAAGTACAAGAAGAGTGACCCCTCTTACTGTCTATGTTTTGAACCATTCCTGTTACACTAGTTATAGATTCCGATGCTACACATCAGGTTTACTGTATCCCTCTGACCTTCATATTGACGATGAAACACAGAAATTGCATCGGAACTAAATACAAATGGCACAATGCCGACTGAAGTACAAGAAGACTGACGCTCCTTACTGTCTATGTTTTGAACCATTCCTGTGACACTAGATATAGATTCCGATGCTTCACTTCAGGTTTACTGTATCCCTCTGACCTTCATATTGACGATGAAACACAGAAATTGCATCGGAATTAAATACAAATGGCACAGTGCCGACTGAAGTACAAGAAGACTGACGCTCCTTACTGTCTATGTTTTGAACCATTCCTGTGACACTAGATATATATTCCGATGCTTCACCTAAGGTTTACTGTATCCCTTGGACCTTCTTATTGACGATGAAACACAGAAATTGCATCGGAATTAAATACAAATGGCACAATGCCGACTGAAGTACAAGAAGACTGACGCTCCTTACTGTCTATGTTTTGAACCATTCCTGTGACACTAGATATATATTCCGATGCTTCACCTAAGGTTTACTGTATCCCTCTGACCTTCTTATTGACGATATAACACAGATATTGCATCGGATATAATTGAAAAGGCACAATGCCGACTTAAGTACAAGAAGACTGTCTCTTCTTACTGACTATGTTTTGAACCATTCCTGTGACACTAGTTATAGATTCCGATCCTTCACTTCAGGTTTACTGTATCCCTCTGACCTTCTTATTGACGATGAAACACAGAAATTGCATCGGAATTAAATAGAAAAGGCACAATGAAGACTTAAGTACAAGAAGACTGACTCTTCTTACTGTCTATGTTTTGAACCATTCCTGTGACACTAGTTATAGATTCCGATGCTTCACTTCAGGTTTACTGTATCCCTTGGACCTTCTTATTGACGATGAAACACAGAAATTGCATCGTAATTGAATGGAAAAGGCACAATGCCGACTTAAGTACACGAAGACTGACTCTTCTTACTGTCTATGCTTTGAACCATTCCTGTGACGCTAGTTACAGATTCCGATGCTTCACTTCAGGTTTACTGTATCCCTCTGACCTTCTTTTTGACGATGAAACACAGAAATTGCGTCGGAATTAAATACAAAAGGCACAATGCCGACTTAAGTTCATGAAGACTGACTCTTCTAACCGACTATACCTTGATCCATTCCTGTGACACTAGTTATAGATTCCGATGCTTCACTTCAGGTTTACTGTATCCGTCTGACCTTGTTATTGACGATGAATCACAGAAATTGCATCGGAATTAAATACAAAATGCACAATGCCGACTTAAGTACAAGAAGAGGGACCCTTCTTACTGGATATTTTTTGAACCATTCCTGTGACACTAGTTATATATTCCGATGCTTCACCTAAGGTTTACTGTATCCCTTGGACCTTCTTATTGACGATCAAACACAGAAATTGCATCGGTATTAAATACAAAAGGCACATTGCCGACTTAAGTAAAAGAAGACTGACTCTTCTTACGGACTGTTTTGAACCATTCCTGTGACACTAGTTATAGATTCCGATGATTCACTTCAGGTTTACTGTATCCCTTGGACCTTCGTATTGACGATGAAACACAGAAATTGCATCGGAATTAAACAGAAAAGGCACAATGCCAACTTAAGTACAAGAAGACTGACTCTCCTTACTGACTACGTTTGGAACCATTCCTGTGAAACTAGTTATGGATTCCGATGATTCACTTCAGGTTTACTGTATTCCTCTGACCTTCTTATTGACGATAAAACACAGATATTGCATCGGATATAATTGAAAAGGCGTAGTGCCGACTTAGGTACAAGAAGACTGACTCTTCCTACTGACTATGTTTTGAACCATTCCTGTGACACTAGTTAGAGTTTCCGATGCTTCACTTCAGGTTTACTGTATCCCTCTACCCTTCTTATTGACGATGAAACACAGTAATTGCATCGGAATTAAATTGAAAAGGGCCCAATGCCGGCTTAAGTACAAGAAGACTGACTCTTCTTACTGTATATATTTTGAACGATTCCTGTGACACTAGTTACAGATTCTGATGCTCCACTTCAGGTTTACTGTATCCCTTGGACCTTCTTGTTGACGATGAAACACAGAAATTGCATCGGAATTAAATACATAAGGCACAATGCCGACTTAAGTACAAGAAGACTGATTCTTCTTACTGACTATGATTTGAACCATTCCTGTGACACTAGTTATAGATTCCGATGCTTCACTTCAGGTTTACTGTATCCCTCTGACCTTCTTTTTGACGATGACACACAGAAATTGCATCGAAATTAAATACAAAAGGCGCAATGCCGACTTAAGTACAAGAAGACTGACTCTTCTTACTGACTATATCTTGATCCATTCCTGTGACACTAGTTATAGATTCCGATGCTTCACTTCAGGTTTACTTTATCCCTTGGACCTTCTTATTGACAATGAAACACAGAAATTCCATCGGAATTAAATACAAAAGGCACAATGCCGCCGTAAGTACAAGAAGACTGACTTTTCTTACTGACCATGTTTTGAACCATTCCTGTGACACTAGTTGAAGATTCCGATGCTTCACTTCAGGTTAACTGTAACGCTAGGACCTTCTTATTGACGATGAAACACAGGAATTGCATCGGAACTAAATACAAAAGGCACAATGCCGACTTAAGTACAAGGAGACTGACTCTTCCTACTGTCTATGTTTTGAACGATTCCTGTGACATTAGTTATGGATTCCGATGCTTCACTTCAGGTGTTTCTGTATCCTTTGGACCTTCTGATTGGCGATGAAACACAGAAATTGCATCGGAATTAAATAGAAAATGCACAATGCCGACTTAAGTACAAGAAGACTGTCTCTTCCTACTGTCTCTGTTTTTGAACCATTCCTGTGACACTAGTTATAGATTCCGATGCTTCACCTCAGGTTCACTGTATCCCTCTGACCTTCTTTTTGACGATGAAACACAGAAATTGCATCGGAATTAAATAGAAAAGGCACAATGCCGACTTAAGTACAAGAAGACTGACTCTTCTTACTGACTATATATTGATCCATTCCTGTGACACTAGTTATAGATTCCGATGCTTCACTTCAGTTTTACTATATCCCTTGGACCTTCTTATTGACGATGAAACACAGAAATTGCATAGGAATTAAATACTAAAGGCACAATGCCGACTTAACTACAAGAAGACTGACTCTTCTTAATGACTGTTTTGAACCATTCCTGTGACACTAGTTATGGATTCCGATGCTTCACTTCAGCTTTACTGTATCCCTCTGACCTTCTTATTGACGATAAAACAAAGATATTGCTTCGGATATAATTGAAAAGACACAATGCCGACTTAAGTACAAGAAGACTGACTCTTCTTACTGACTATGTTTTGAACCATTCCTGTGACACTAGTTATAGATTCCGATGCTTCACTTCAGGTTTACTGTATCCCTCTGACCTTCTTATTGACGATGAAACACAGAAACTGCATCGGAATTAATTAGAAAAGGCACAATGCCGACTTAAGTACAAGAAGACTGACTCTTCTTACTGTCTATGTTTTGAACCATTCCTGTGACACTAGTTATAGATTCCGATGCTTCACTTCAGGATTACTGTATCCCTTGGACCTTCTTATTGACGATGAAACACAGAAATTGCATCGGAATTGAATGGAAAAGGCACAATGCCGACTTAAGTACAAGAAGACTGACTCTTCTTTCTGTCTATGCTTTGAACCATTCCTGTGACGCTAGTTACAGATTCCGATGCTTCACTTCAGGTTTACTGTGTCCCTCTGACCTTCTTTTTGACGATGAAACACAGAAATTGCGTCGGAATTAAATACAAAAGGCACAATGCCGACTTAAGTTCATGAAGACTGACTCTTCTAAACGACTATACCTTGATCCATTCCTGTGACACTAGTTATAGATTCCGATGCTTCACTTCAGGCTTACTGTATCCCTTGGACCTTCTTATTGACGATGAAACACAGAAATGGCATCGGAATTAAATACAAAAGGCACAATGCCGACTTAAGTACAAGAAGACTGACTCTTCTTACTGACTGTTTTGAACCATTCCTGTGACACTAGTTATAGATTCCGATACTTCACTTCAGGTTTACTGTATCCGTCTGATCTTCTTATTGACGATGAATCACTGAAATTGCATCGGAATTAAATACAAAAGGCACAATGCCGACTTAAGTACAAGGAGAGTGACCCTTCCTACTGTCTATTTTTTGAACCATTCCTGTGACACTAGTTATATATTCCGATGCTTCACCTAAGGTTTACTGTATCCCTTGGACCTCCTTATTGACGATGATACACAGAAATTGCATCGGTATTAAATACAAATGGCACAATGCCGACTTAAGTACAAGAAGACTGACTCATCTTACTGACTGTTTTGAACCATTCCTGTGACACTAGTTATAGATTCCGATGATTCACTTCAGGTTTACTGTATCCCTTGGACCTTCGTATTGACGATGAAACACAGAAATTGCATCGGAATTTAATAGAAAAGGCACAATGCCAACTTAAGAACAAGAAGACTGACTCTCCTTACTAACTATGTTTGGACACATTCCTGTGACACTAGTTATGGATTCCGATGCTTCACTTCAGGTTTACTGTATCCCATGGACCTTCTCTTTGACGATGAAACACAGAAATTGCATCAGAATTAAATACAAAAGGCACAATGCCGACTTAAGTACAAGAAGAGTGACCCTTCTTACTGTCTATGTTTTGAACCATTCCTGTTACACTAGTTATAGATTCCGATGCTACACATCAGGTTTACTGTATCCCTCTGACCTTCATATTGACGATGAAACACAGAAATTGCATCGGAATTAAATACAAATGGCACAATGCCGACTGAAGTACAAGAAGACTGACGCTCCTTACTGTCTATGTTTTGAACCATTCCTGTGACACTAGATATAGATTCCGATGCTTCACTTCAGGTTTACTGTATCCCTCTGACCTTCATATTGACGATGAAACACAGAAATTGCATCGGAATTAAATACAAATGGCACAGTGCCGACTGAAGTACAAGAAGACTGACGCTCCTTACTGTCTATGTTTTGAACCATTCCTGTGACACTAGATATATATTCCGATGCTTCACCTAAGGTTTACTGTATCCCTTGGACCTTCTTATTGACGATGAAACACAGAAATTGCATCGGAATTAAATACAAATGGCACAATGCCGACTGAAGTACAAGAAGACTGACGCTCCTTACTGTCTACGTTTTGAACAATTCCTGTGACACTAGATATATATTCCGATGCTTCACCTAAGGTTTACTGTATCCCTCTGACCTTCCTATTGACGATATAACACAGATATTGCATCGGATATAATTGAAAAGGCACAATGCCGACTTAAGTACAAGAAGACCGTCTCTTCTTACTGACTATGTTTTGAACCATTCCTGTGACACTAGTTATAGATTCCGATCCTTCACTTCAGGTTTACTGTATCCCTCTGACCTTCTTATTGACGATGAAACACAGAAATTGCATCGGAATTAAATAGAAAAGGCACAATGCCGACTTAAGTACAAGAAGACTGATTCATCTTACTGACTATGATTTGAACCATTCCTGTGACACTAGTTATAGATTCCGATGCTTCACTTCAGGTTTACTGTATCCCTCTGACCTTATTTTTGACGATGAAACACAGAAATTTCATCGGAATTAAATACAAAAGGCTCAATGCCGACTTAAGTACAAGAAGACTGACTCTTCTTACTGACTATATCTTGATCCATTCCTGTGACACTAGTTATAGATTCCGATGCTTCACTTCAGGTTTACTTTATCCCTTCGACCTTCTTATTGACAAGGAAACACAGAAATTCCATCGGAATTAAATACAAAAGGCACAATGCCGCCTTAAGTACAAGAAGACTGACTCTTCTTACTGACTATGTTTTGAACCATTCCTGTGACACTAGTTGAAGATTCCGATGCTTCACTTCAGGTTAACTGTAACGCTAGGACCTTCTTATTGACGATGAAACACAGGAATTGCATCGGAACTAAATACAAAAGGCACAATGCCGACTTAAGTACAAGGAGACTGACTCTTCCTACTGTCTATGTTTTGAACGATTCCTGTGACATTAGTTATGGATTCCGATGCTTCACTTCAGGTGTTTCTGTATCCTTTGGACCTTCTGATTGGCGATGAAACACAGAAATTGCATCTGAAATAAATAGAAAATGCACAATGCCGACTTAAGTACAAGATGACTGTCTCTTCCTACTGTCTATGTTTTTGAACCATCCCTGTGACACTAGTTATAGATTCCGATGCTTCACCTCAGGTTCACTGTATCCCTCTGACCTTCTTTTTGACGATGAAACACAGAAATTGCATCGGAATTAAATAGAAAAGGCACAATGCCGACTTAAGTACAAGAAGACTGACTCTTCTTACTGACTATATCTTGATCCATTCCTGTGACACTAGTTATAGATTCCGATGCTTCACTTCAGTTTTACTATATCCCTTGGACCTTCTTATTGACGATGAAACACAGAAATTGCATAGGAATTAAATACAAAAGGCACAATGCCGACTTAACTACAAGAAGACTGACTCTTCTTACTGACTGTTTTGAACCATTCCTGTGACACTAGTTATAGATTCCGATGCTTCGCTTCAGGTTTACTGTATCCCTCTGACCTTCTTATTGACGATGAATCACAGAAATTGCATCGGAATTAAATACAAATGGCACAATGCCGACTGAAGTACGAGAAGACTGACGCTCCTTACTGTCTATGTTTTGAACCATTCCTGTGACACTAGATATATATTCCGATTTTCACCTAAGGTTTACTGTATCCCGCTGACCTTCTTATTGACGATAAAACACAGATATTGCATCGGATATAATTGAAAAGGCACAATGCCGACTTAAGTACAAGAAGACTGTCTCTTCTTACTGACTATGTTTTGAACCATTCCTGTGACACTAGTTATAGATTCCGATCCTTCACTTCAGGTTTACTGTATCCCTCAGACATTCTTATTGACGATGAAACACAGAAATTGCATCGGAATTAAATAGAAAAGGCACAATGCCGACTTAAGTACAAGAAGACTGACTCTTCTTACTGTCTATGTTTTGAACCATTCCTGTGACACTAGTTATAGATTCCGATGCTTCACTTCAGGTTTACTGTATCCCTTGGACCCTCTTATTGACGATGACACACAGAAATTGCATCGTAATTGAATGGAAAAGGCACAATGCCGACTTAAGTACAAGAAGACTGACTCTTCTTACTGTCTATGCTTAGAACCATTCCTGTGACGCTAGTTACAGATTCCGATGCTTCACTTCAGGTTTACTGTATCCGTCTGACCTTCTTATTGACGATGAATCACAGAAATTGCATCGGAATTAAATACAAAATGCACAATGCCGACTTAAGTACAAGAAGTGGGACCCTTCTTACTGTCTATTTTTTGAACCATTCCTGTGACACTAGTTATATATTCCGATGCTTCACCTAAGGTTTACTGTATCCCTTGGACCTCCTTATTGACGATGAAACACAGAAATTGCATCGGTATTAAATACAAAAGGCACAATGCCGACTTAAGTACAAGAAGACTGACTCTTCTTATGGACTGTTTTGAACCATTCCTGTGACACTAGTTATAGATTCCGATGATTCACTTCAGGTTTACTGTATCCCTTGGACCTTCGTATTGACGATGAAACACAGAAATTGCATCGGAATTTAACAGAAAAGGCACAATGCCAACTTAAGTACAAGAAGACTGACTCTCCTTACTGACTATGTTTGGAACCATTCCTGTGAAACTAGTTATGGATTCCGATGCTTCACTTCAGATTTACTGTATTCCTCTGACCTTCTTATTGACGATAAAACACAGATATTGTATCGGATATAATTGAAAAGGCATAATGCCGACTTAAGTACAAGAAGAATGACTCTTCTTACTGACTATGTGTTGAACCATTCCTGTGACACTAGTTAGAGTTTCCGATGCTTCACTTCAGGTTTACTGTATCCCTCTACATTTCTTATTGACGATGAAACACAGTAATTGCATCGGAATTAAATTGAAAAGGGCCCAATGCCGGCTTAAGTACAAGAAGACTGACTCTTCTTACTGTATATATTTTGAACGATTCCTGTGATACTAGTTACAGATTCTGATGCTCCACTTCAGGTTTACTGTATCCCTTGGACCTTCTTGTTGACGATGAAACACAGAAATTGCATCGGAATTAAATACATAAGGCACAATGCCGACTTAAGTACAAGAAGACTGATTCTTCTTACTGACTATGATTTGAACCATTCCTGTGACACTAGTTATAGATTCCGATGGTTTACTTCAGGTTTACTGTATCCCACTGTCCTTCTTTTTGACGATGAAACACAGAAATTGCATCGGAATTAAATACAAAAGGCGCAATGCCGACTTAAGTACAAGAAGACTGACTCTTCTTACTGACTATATCTTGATCCATTCCTGTGACACTAGTTATAGATTCCGATGCTTCACTTCAGGTTTACTTTATCCCTTGGACCTTCTTATTGACAATGAAACACAGAAATTCCATCGGAATTAAATACAAAAGGCACAATGCCGCCTTAAGTACAAGAAGACTGACTCTTCTTACTGACTATGTTTTGAACCATTCCGGTGACACTAGTTGAAGATTCCGATGCTTCACTTCAGGTTAACTGTAACGCTAGGACCTTCTTATTGACGATGAAACACAGGAATTGCATCGGAACTAAATACAAAAGGCACAATGCTGACTTAAGTACAAGGAGACTGACTCTTCCTACTGTCTATGTTTTGAACGGTTCCTGTGACATTAGTTATGGATTCCGATGCTTCACTTCAGGTGTTTCTGTATTTTTTGCACCTTCTGATCGGCGATGAAACACAGAAATTGCATCGGAATTAAATAGAAAATGCACAATGCCGACTTAAGTACAAGAAGACTGCCTCTTCCTACTGTCTATGTTTTTGAACCATTCCTGTGACACTAGTTATAGATTCCGATGCTTCACCTCAGGTTCACTGTATCCCTCTGACCTTCTTTTTGACGCTGAAACACAGAAATTGCATCGGAATTAAATAGAAAAGGCACAATGCCGACTTAAGTACAAGAAGACTGACTCTTCTTACTGTCTATGTTTTGAACCATTCCTGTGACACTAGTTATAGATTCCGATGCTTCACTTCAGGTTTACTGTATCCCTTGGACCCTCTTATTGACGATGACACACAGAAATTGCATCGTAATTGAATGGAAAAGGCACAATGCCGACTTAAGTACAAGAAGACTGACTCTTCTTACTGTCTATGCTTAGAACCATTCCTGTGACGCTAGTTACAGATTCCGATGCTTCACTTCAGGTTTACTGTATCCGTCTGACCTTCTTATTGACGATGAATCACAGAAATTGCATCGGAATTAAATACAAAATGCACAATGCCGACTTAAGTACAAGAAGTGGGACCCTTCTTACTGTCTATTTTTTGAACCATTCCTGTGACACTAGTTATATATTCCGATGCTTCACCTAAGGTTTACTGTATCCCTTGGACCTCCTTATTGACGATGAAACACAGAAATTGCATCGGTATTAAATACAAAAGGCACAATGCCGACTTAAGTACAAGAAGACTGACTCTTCTTATGGACTGTTTTGAACCATTCCTGTGACACTAGTTATAGATTCCGATGATTCACTTCAGGTTTACTGTATCCCTTGGACCTTCGTATTGACGATGAAACACAGAAATTGCATCGGAATTTAACAGAAAAGGCACAATGCCAACTTAAGTACAAGAAGACTGACTCTCCTTACTGACTATGTTTGGAACCATTCCTGTGAAACTAGTTATGGATTCCGATGCTTCACTTCAGATTTACTGTATTCCTCTGACCTTCTTATTGACGATAAAACACAGATATTGTATCGGATATAATTGAAAAGGCATAATGCCGACTTAAGTACAAGAAGAATGACTCTTCTTACTGACTATGTGTTGAACCATTCCTGTGACACTAGTTAGAGTTTCCGATGCTTCACTTCAGGTTTACTGTATCCCTCTACATTTCTTATTGACGATGAAACACAGTAATTGCATCGGAATTAAATTGAAAAGGGCCCAATGCCGGCTTAAGTACAAGAAGACTGACTCTTCTTACTGTATATATTTTGAACGATTCCTGTGACACTAGTTACAGATTCTGATGCTCCACTTCAGGTTTACTGTATCCCTTGGACCTTCTTGTTGACGATGAAACACAGAAATTGCATCGGAATTAAATACATAAGGCACAATGCCGACTTAAGTACAAGAAGACTGATTCTTCTTACTGACTATGATTTGAACCATTCCTGTGACACTAGTTATAGATTCCGATGGTTTACTTCAGGTTTACTGTATCCCACTGTCCTTCTTTTTGACGATGAAACACAGAAATTGCATCGGAAATAAATACAAAAGGCGCAATGCCGACTTAAGTACAAGAAGACTGACTCTTCTTACTGACTATATCTTGATCCATTCCTGTGACACTAGTTATAGATTCCGATGCTTCACTTCAGGTTTACTTTATCCCTTGGACCTTCTTATTGACAATGAAACACAGAAATTCCATCGGAATTAAATACAAAAGGCACAATGCCGCCTTAAGTACAAGAAGACTGACTCTTCTTACTGACTATGTTTTGAACCATTCCGGTGACACTAGTTGAAGATTCCGATGCTTCACTTCAGGTTAACTGTAACGCTAGGACCTTCTTATTGACGATGAAACACAGGAATTGCATCGGAACTAAATACAAAAGGCACAATGCTGACTTAAGTACAAGGAGACTGACTCTTCCTACTGTCTATGTTTTGAACGGTTCCTGTGACATTAGTTATGGATTCCGATGCTTCACTTCAGGTGTTTCTGTATCCTTTGGACCTTCTGATTGGCGATGAAACACAGAAATTGCATCTGAAATAAATAGAAAATGCACAATGCCGACTTAAGTACAAGATGACTGTCTCTTCCTACTGTCTATGTTTTTGAACCATCCCTGTGACACTAGTTATAGATTCCGATGCTTCACCTCAGGTTCACTGTATCCCTCTGACCTTCTTTTTGACGATGAAACACAGAAATTGCATCGGAATTAAATAGAAAAGGCACAATGCCGACTTAAGTACAAGAAGACTGACTCTTCTTACTGACTATATCTTGATCCATTCCTGTGACACTAGTTATAGATTCCGATGCTTCACTTCAGTTTTACTATATCCCTTGGACCTTCTTATTGACGATGAAACACAGAAATTGCATAGGAATTAAATACAAAAGGCACAATGCCGACTTAACTACAAGAAGACTGACTCTTCTTACTGACTGTTTTGAACCATTCCTGTGACACTAGTTATAGATTCCGATGCTTCGCTTCAGGTTTACTGTATCCCTCTGACCTTCTTATTGACGAGGAATCACAGAAATTGCATCGGAATTAAATAAAAATGGCACAATGCCGACTGAAGTACGAGAAGACTGACGCTCCTTACTGTCTATGTTTTGAACCATTCCTGTGACACTAGATATATATTCCGATGCTTCACCTAAGGTTTACTGTATCCCGCTGACCTTCTTATTGACGATAAAACACAGATATTGCATCGGATATAATTGAAAAGGCACAATGCCGACTTAAGTACAAGAAGACTGTCTCTTCTTACTGACTATGTTTTGAACCATTCCTGTGACACTAGTTATAGATTCCGATCCTTCACTTCAGGTTTACTGTATCCCTCAGACATTCTTATTGACGATGAAACACAGAAATTGCATCGGAATTAAATAGAAAAGGCACAATGCCGACTTAAGTACAAGAAGACTGACTCTTCTTACTGTCTATGTTTTGAACCATTCCTGTGACACTAGTTATAGATTCCGATGCTTCACTTCAGGTTTACTGTATCCCTTGGACCCTCTTATTGACGATGACACACAGAAATTGCATCGTAATTGAATGGAAAAGGCACAATGCCGACTTAAGTACAAGAAGACTGACTCTTCTTACTGTCTATGCTTAGAACCATTCCTGTGACGCTAGTTACAGATTCCGATGCTTCACTTCAGGTTTACTGTATCCGTCTGACCTTCTTATTGACGATGAATCACAGAAATTGCATCGGAATTAAATACAAAATGCACAATGCCGACTTAAGTACAAGAAGTGGGACCCTTCTTACTGTCTATTTTTTGAACCATTCCTGTGACACTAGTTATATATTCCGATGCTTCACCTAAGGTTTACTGTATCCCTTGGACCTCCTTATTGACGATGAAACACAGAAATTGCATCGGTATTAAATACAAAAGGCACAATGCCGACTTAAGTACAAGAAGACTGACTCTTCTTACGGACTGTTTTGAACCATTCCTGTGACACTAGTTATAGATTCCGATGATTCACTTCAGGTTTACTGTATCCCTTGGACCTTCGTATTGACGATGAAACACAGAAATTGCATCGGAATTTAACAGAAAAGGCACAATGCCAACTTAAGTACAAGAAGACTGACTCTCCTTACTGACTATGTTTGGAACCATTCCTGTGAAACTAGTTATGGATTCCGATGCTTCACTTCAGATTTACTGTATTCCTCTGACCTTCTTATTGACGATAAAACACAGATATTGTATCGGATATAATTGAAAAGGCATAATGCCGACTTAAGTACAAGAAGAATGACTCTTCTTACTGACTATGTGTTGAACCATTCCTGTGACACTAGTTAGAGTTTCCGATGCTTCACTTCAGGTTTACTGTATCCCTCTACATTTCTTATTGACGATGAAACACAGTAATTGCATCGGAATTAAATTGAAAAGGGCCCAATGCCGGCTTAAGTACAAGAAGACTGACTCTTCTTACTGTATATATTTTGAACGATTCCTGTGACACTAGTTACAGATTCTGATGCTCCACTTCAGGTTTACTGTATCCCTTGGACCTTCTTGTTGACGATGAAACACAGAAATTGCATCGGAATTAAATACATAAGGCACAATGCCGACTTAAGTACAAGAAGACTGATTCTTCTTACTGACTATGATTTGAACCATTCCTGTGACACTAGTTATAGATTCCGATGGTTTACTTCAGGTTTACTGTATCCCACTGTCCTTCTTTTTGACGATGAAACACAGAAATTGCATCGGAATTAAATACAAAAGGCGCAATGCCGACTTAAGTACAAGAAGACTGACTCTTCTTACTGACTATATCTTGATCCATTCCTGTGACACTAGTTATAGATTCCGATGCTTCACTTCAGGTTTACTTTATCCCTTGGACCTTCTTATTGACAATGAAACACAGAAATTCCATCGGAATTAAATACAAAAGGCACAATGCCGCCTTAAGTACAAGAAGACTGACTCTTCTTACTGACTATGTTTTGAACCATTCCGGTGACACTAGTTGAAGATTCCGATGCTTCACTTCAGGTTAACTGTAACGCTAGGACCTTCTTATTGACGATGAAACACAGGAATTGCATCGGAACTAAATACAAAAGGCACAATGCTGACTTAAGTACAAGGAGACTGACTCTTCCTACTGTCTATGTTTTGAACGGTTCCTGTGACATTAGTTATGGATTCCGATGCTTCACTTCAGGTGTTTCTGTATCCTTTGCACCTTCTGATCGGCGATGAAACACAGAAATTGCATCGGAATTAAATAGAAAATGCACAATGCCGACTTAAGTACAAGAAGACTGCCTCTTCCTACTGTCTATGTTTTTGAACCATTCCTGTGACACTAGTTATAGATTCCGATGCTTCACCTCAGGTTCACTGTATCCCTCTGACCTTCTTTTTGACGCTGAAACACAGAAATTGCATCGGAATTAAATAGAAAAGGCACAATGCCGACTTAAGTACAAGAAGACTGACTCTTCTTACTGACTATATCTTGATCCATTCCTGTGACACTAGTTATAGATTCCGATGCTTCACTTCAGTTTTACTATATCCCTTGGACCTGCTTATTGACGATGAAACTAAGAAATTGCATAGGAATTAAATACTAAAGGCACAATGCCGACTTAACTACAAGAAGACCGACTCTTCTTACTGACTGTTTTGAACCATTCCTGTGACACTAGTTATAGATTCCGATGCTTCACTTCAGGTTTACTGTATCCCTCTGACCTTCTTATTGACGATGAATCACAGAAATTGCATCGGATGAAATACAAAAGGCACAATGCCGACTTAAGTACAAGAAGACTGACTCTTCTTTTTCTCTATGTTTTGAACCATTCCTGTGACACTAGTTATAGATTCCGATGCTTCACTTCAGGTCACTGTGTCCCATGTACCTTCTTATTGACGATGAAACACAGAAATTGCATCGGAATTGAATACAAAAGGCACAATGCTGACTTAAGCACAAGAAGACTGACTCTCCATTTTGTCTATGTTTTGAACCATTCCTGTGACACTAGTTATAGATTCCGATGCTTCACTTCAGGTTTACTGTATCCTATGGACCTTCTTATTGACGATGAAACACAGAAATTGCATCGGAATTAAATACAAAAGGCACAATGCCGACTTAAGTACAAGAAGAGTGACCATTTTGCAGTCTATGTTTTGAACCATTCCTGTGACACTAGTTATATATTCCGATGCTTCACCTAAGGTTTACTGTATCCCTTGGAACTTCTTCTTGACGAAGAAACACAGAAATTGCATCGGAATAAAATACAAAAGGCACAATGCCGACTTAAGTACAAGAAGACTGACTCTTCTTGCTGACTGTTTTGAACCATTCCTGTGGCACTAGTTATGGATTCCGATGATTCACTTCAGGTTTACTGAATCCCTTAGACCTTCTTATTGACGATGAAACACAGAAATTGCATCCGAATTAAATTGAAAGGGCACAATGCCAACTTAAGTACAAGAAGACAGACTCTTCTTACTGACTATGTTTGGACCCATTCCTGTGACACTAGTTATGGATTCCGATGCTTCACTTCAGGTTTACTGTATCCCTCTGACCTTCTTATTGACGATAAAACACAGATATTGCATCTGATATATTTGAAAAGGCACAATGCCGACTTAAGTACAAGAAGACTGACTCTTCTTACTGACTATGTTTTGAACCATTCCTGTGACACTAGTTATAGATTCCGATGCTTCACTTCAGGTTTACTGTACCCCTCCGACCTTCTTATTGACGATGAAACACAGAAATTGCATCGGAATTAAATAGAAAAGGCACAATGCCGACTTAAGTACAAGAAGACTCACTCTTCTTACTCTCTATGTTTTGAACCATTCCTGTGACACTAGTTATAGATTCCGATGCTTCACTTCAGGTTTACTGTATCCCTTGGACCTTCTTATTGACGATGAAACACAGAAATTGCATCGGAATTGAATGGAAAAGTCACAATGCCGACTTAAGTACAAGAAGACTGACTCTTCTTACTGTCTATGCTTTGAACCATTCCTGTGACGCTAGTTACAGATTCCGATGCTTCACTTCAGGTTTACTGTATCCCTCTGACCTTCTTATTGACGATGAAACACAGAAACTGCATCGGAATTAAATACAAAAGGCACAATGCCGACATAAGTACAAGAAGACTGACTCTTCTTATTGACTATGATTTGAACCATTCCTGGGACACTAGTTATAGATTCCGATGCTTCACTTCAGGTTTACTGTATCCCTCTGTCCTTCTTTTTGACGATGAAACACAGAAATTTCGTCGGAATTAAATACAAAATGCACAATGCCGACTTAAGTTCAAGAAGACTGACTCTACTTACCGACTATACCTTGATCCATTCCTGTGACACTCGTTATAGATTCCGACGCTTCACTTCAGGTTTACTGTATCCCCTGGACCTTCTTATTGACGATGCAACACAGAAATTGCATCGGAATTAAATACAAAAGGCACTATGCCGACTTAAGTACAAGAAGACTGACGCTTCTCACTGACTGTTTTGAACCATTCCTATGACAGTACTTATAGATTCCGTTGCTTCACTTCAGGTTTACAGTATCCGTCTGACCTTCTATTTCAAGATGAATCACAGAAATTGCATCGGAATTAAATACAAATGGCACAATGTAGACTTAAGTACAAAAAGACTGACTTTTCTTTTTTGTCTATGTTTTGAACCATTCCTGTGACACTAGTTATAGATTCCGATGCTTCACTTCAGGTTTACTGTATCCCATGGACCATATTATTGACGATGAAACACAGAAATTGCATCGGAATTAAATACAAAAGGCACAATGCTGACTTAAGTACAAGAAGAGTGACCCTTCTTACTGTCTATGTTTTGAACCATTCCTGTGACATTAGTTATATATTCCGATGCTTCACCTAAGGTTTACTGCATCCCTTGGACCTCCTTATTGACGATGAAACACAGAAATTGCATCGGAATTAAATACAAAAGGCACAATGCCGACTTAAGTACAAGAAGACTGACTCTTCTTACTGACTGCCTTGAACCATTCCTGTGACACTAGTTATAGATTCCGATGATTCACTTCAGGTTTACTGTATCCCTTGGACCTTCGTATTGACGATGAAACACAGAAAATGCATCGGAATTAAATAGAAAAGGCACAATGCCAACTTAAGTACAAGAAGACTGACTCTTCTTACAGACTATGTTTGGAACCATTCCTGTGACACTAGTTATGGATTCCGATGCTTCACTTCAGGTTTACTGTATCCCTCTGACCTTCTTATTGACGATTAAACACAGATATTGCTACGGATCTAATTGAAAAGGCACAATGCCGACTTAAGTACAAGAAGACTGACTCTTCTTACTGACTATGTTTTGAACCATTCCTGTGACACTAGTTATAGATTCCGATGCTTCACCTCAGGTTTACTGGATCCCTCTGACCTTCTTATTGACGATGAAACACAGAAATTGCATCGGAATTAAATAGAAAAGGCACAGTGCCGACTTAAGTACAAGAAGACTGGCTCTTCTTACTGTCTATGTTTTGAACCACTCCTGTGACACTAGTTATAGATTCCGATGCTTCACTTCAGGTTTACTGTATCCCTTGGACCTTCTTATTGACGATGAAACAGAAATTGCATCGGAATTGAATGGAAAAGACACAATGCCGACTTAAGTACAAGAAGACTGACTCTTCTTACTGTCTATGCTTTGAACCATTCCTGTGACGCTAGTTACAGATTCCGATGCTTCACTTCAGGTTTACTGTATCCCTCTGACCTTCTTATTGACGATGAAACACAGAAACTGCATCGGTATCAAATACAAAATGCACAATGCCGACATAAGTACAAGAAGACTCACTCTTCTTATTGACTATGATTTGAACCATTCCTGTGACACTAGTTATAGATTCCGATGCTTCACTTCAAGTTTACTGTATCCCTCTGTCCTTCTTTTTGACGATGAAACACAGAAATTGCGTCGGAATTAAATGCAAAATGCACAATGCCGACTTAAGTTCAAGAAGACTGACTCTTCTTACCGACTATACCTTGATCCATTCCTGTGACACTAGTTATAGATTCCGATGCTTCACTTCAGGTTTACTGTATCCCTTGGACCTTCGTATTGACGATGAAACACAGAAATTCCCTCGGAATTAAATAGAAAAGGCACAATGCCGACTTAAGTACATGAAGACTGACTCTTCTTACTGACTATGTGTTGAACCATTCCTGTAACACTAGTTAGAGTTTCCGATGCTTCACTTCAGGTTTACTGAATCCCTCTACCCTTCTTATTGACGATGAAACACAGTAATTGCATCGGAATTAAATTGAAAAGGGCCCAATGCCGGCTCAAGTACAAGAAGAATGACTCTTCTTACTGTACATATTTTGAACCATTCCTGTGACACTAGTTACAGATTCTGATGCTCCACTTCAGGTTTACTGTATCCCTTGGACCTTCTTGTTGACGATGAAACACAGAAATTGCATCGGAATTAAATACAAAAGGCACAATGCCGACTTAAGTACAAGAAGACTGACTCTTCTTACTGACTATGATTTGAACCATTCCTGTGACACTAGTTATAGATTCCGATGCTCCACTTCAGGTTTACTGTATCCCTTGGACCTTCTTGTTGACGATGAAACACAGAAATTGCATCGGAATTAAATACAAAAGGCACAATGCCGATTTAAGTACAAGAAGACTGACCCTTCTTACTGACTTTATCTTGATCCATTCCTGTGACACTAGTTATAGATTCCGATGCTTCACTTCAGGTTTACATTATCCCTTGGACCTTCTTATTGACGATGAAACACTGAAATTCCATCGGAATTAAATACAAAAGGCACAAAGCCCACTTAAATACAAGAAGACTGACTCTTCTTACTTTCTATGTTTTGTTCCATTCCTGTGACACTAGTTGAAGATTCCGATGTTTCACTTCAGGTTAACTGTAACGCTAGGACCTTCTTATTGACGATGAATCACAGTAATTGCATCGGAACTAAATACAAAGGGCACAATGCCGACTTAAGTACAAGAAGACTGTCTCTTCCTACTGTCTATGTTTTTGAACCATTCCTGTGGCACTAGTTATAGATTCCGATGCTTCACCTCAGGTTCACTGTATCCCTCTGACCTTCTTATTGACGATGAATCACAGAAATTGCATCGGAATTAAATAGAAAAGGCACAATGCCGTCCTAAGTACAAGCAGACTGACTCCTCTTAATGTCCATGTTTTGAACCATTCCTGTGACGCTAGTTACAAATTCCGATGCTTCACTTCAGGTTTACTGTATCCCTTGGACCTTCTTATTGACAATGAATCACAGAAATTGCATCGGAATAAAAAACAAATAGCACAATGTCGACTTAAGTACAAGAAGACTGACTCTTCTTACTGACTGCTTTGAACCATTCCTGTGACACTAGTTATAGATTCCGATGCTTCACTTCAGGTCTACTGTAACCCTCTGACCTTCTTATTGACGATGAAACACAGAAATTGCATCGGAATTAAATAGAAAAGGCACAATGCCGACTTAAGTACAAGAAGACTGACTCTTCTTACTGACTATGTGTTGAACCATTCCTGTGACACTAGTTAGAGTTTCCGATGCTTCACTTCAGGTTTACTGTATCCCTCTACCCTTCTTATTGACAATGAAACACAGTAATTGCATCGGAATTAAATTGAAACGGGCCCAATGCCGGTTAAGTACAAGAAGACTGACTCTTCTTACTGACTATGTTTTGAACCATTCCAGTGACACTAGTTGAAGATTCCGATGCTTCACATCAGGTTAACTGTAACGCTAGGACGTTCTTATTGACGATTAATCACAGAAATTGCATCGGAATGAAATACAAAAGGCACAATGCCGACTTAAGTACAAGAAGACTGACTCTTCTTTTTGTCTATGTTTTGAACCATTCCTGTGACACTAGTTACAGATTCCGATGCTTCACTTCAGGTTTACTGTATGCCATGGACCTTCTTATTGACGATGAAACACAGAAATTGCATCGGAATTGCATAAAAAAGGCACAATGCCGACTTAAGTACAAGAAGACTGACTCTTCTTTTTGTCTATGTTTTCAACCATTCCTGTGACACTAGTTATAGATTCCGATGTTTCACTTCAGGTTTACTGTATCCCATTGATCTTCTTATTGAAGATGAAACACAGAAATTGCATCGGAATTAAATACAAAAGGAACAATGCCGACTTAAGTACAAGAAGACTGACTCTTCTTACTGACTGTTTTGAACCATTCCTGTGACACTAGTTATAGATTCCGATGATTCACTTCAGGTTTACTGTATCCCTTGGACCTTCTTATTGACGATGAAACACAGAAATTGCATCGGAATTAAATAGAAAAGGCACAATGCCAATTTAAGTACAAGAACACTGACTCTCCTTACTAACTATGTTTGGAACCATTCCTGTGACACTAGCAATGGATTCCGATGCTTCACTTCAGGTTTACTGTATCCCTCTGACCTTCTTATTGACGATAAAACACAGATATTGCATCGGATATATTTGAAAAGGCACAATGCCGACTTAAGTACAAGAAGATTGACTCTTCTTACTGACTATGTTTTGAACCATTCCTGTGACACTAGTTATAGATTCCGATGCTTCACTTCAGGTTTACTGTATCCCTCTGACCTTCTTATTGACGATGAAACACAGAAATTGCATCGGAATTAAATAGAAAAGGCACAATGCCGACTTAAGTACAAGAAGACTGACTCTTCTTACTGTCTATGTTTTGAAACATTCCTGTGACACTAGTTATAGATTCCGATGCTTCACTTGAGGTTTACTGTGTCCCTTGGACCTTCTTATTGACGATAAAACACAGATATTGCATCGGATAGATTTGAAAAGGCACAATGCCGACTTAAGTAGAAGAAGACTGACTCTTCTTACTGACTATGTTTTGAACCATTCCTGTGACACTAGTTATAGATTCCGATGCTTCACTTCAGGTTTACTGTATCCCTCTGACCTTCTTATTGACGATGAAACACAGATATTGCATCGGAATTAAATAGAAAAGGCACAATGCCGACTTAAGTACGTGAAGACTGACTCTTCTTACTGTCTATTTTTTGAAACACTCCTGTGACACTAGTTATGGATTCCGATGCTTCACTTCAGGTTTACTGTATTCCTCTGACCTTCTTATTGACGATAAGACACAGATATTGCATCGGATATAATTGAAAAGGCACAATGCCGACTTAAGTACAAGAAGACTGACTCTTCTTACTGACTATGTTTTGAACCATTCCTGTGACACTAGTTATAGATTCCGATGCTTCACTTCAGGTTTACTGTATCCTTCTGACCTTCTTATCGACGATGAAACACAGAAAATGCATCGGAATTAAATAGAAAAGGCACAATGCCGACTTAAGTACAAGAAGACTGACTCTTCTTACTGACTATGTTTTGAACCATTCCTGTTACACTAGTTAGAGTTTCCGATGCTTCACTTCAGGTTTACTGTATCCCTCTACCCTTCTTATTGACGATGAAATACAGTAATTGCATCGGAATTAAATTGAAAAGGGCCCAATGCCGACTTAAGTACAAGAAGACTGGCTCTTCTTACTGTATATATAGTTTGAACCATTCCTGTGACACTAGTTACAGATTCTGAAGCTCCACTTCAGGTTTACTGTATCCCTCTGACCTTCTTTTTGACTATGAAACACAGAAATTGCATCGGAATTAAATAGAAAAGGCACAATGCCGTCTTAAGTTCAAGCAGACTGACTCTTCTTAGTGTCTATGTTTTGAACCATTCCTGTGACGCTAGTTACACATTCCGATGCTTCACTTCAGGTTTACTGTATCCCTTGGACCTTCTTATTGACGATGAATCACAGAAATTGCATCGGAATTAAATACAAAAGGCACAATGCCGACTTAAGTACAAGAAGACTGACTCTTCTTACTGACTATGATCTGAACCATTCCTGTGACACTAGTTATAGATTCCGATGCTTCACTTCAGGTTTACTGTATCCCTCTGACCTTCTTTTTGACGATGAAACACAGAAATTGCTTCGGAATTAAATAGAAAAGGCACAATGCCGACTTAAGTACAAGCAGGCTGACTCTTCCTACTGTCCATGTTTTGAACCATTCCTGTGACACTAGTTATAGATTCCGATGCTTCACTTCAGGTTTACTGTATCCCTCTGACCTTCTTATTGACGATGAATCACAGAAATTGCATCAAAATGAAATACAAAAGGCACAATGCCGACTTAAGTACAAGAATACTGACTCTTCTTTTTGTCTATGTTTTGAACCATTGCTGTGACACTAGTTATAGATTCAGATGCTTCACTTCAGGTTTACTGTATCCCATGGACCTTCTTATTGACGATGAAACACAGAAATTGCATCGATATTAAATACAAAAGGCACAATGCCGACTTAAGTGCAAGAAGAGTGACTCATCTTTTTGCCTATGATTTGAACCATTCCTGTGACACTAGTTATAGATTCCGATGCTTCACTTCAGGTTTACTGTATCCCATGGACCTTCTTATTGACGATGAAACACAGAAATTGCATCGGAATTAAATACAAAAGGCACAATGCCGACTTAAGAACAAGAAGAGTGACCATTTTACCGTGTATGTTTTGAACCATTCCTGTGACACTAGTTATATATTCTGATGCTTCACCTAAGGTTTATTGTATCCCTTGGACCTTCTTATTGACGAAGAAACACAGAAATTGCATCGGAATTAAATACAAAAGGCACAATGCCGACTTAAGTACAAGAAGACTGACTCTTCTTACTGACTGTTTTGAACCATTCCTGTGACACTAGTTATAGATTCCGATGATTCACATCAGGTTTACTGTATCCCATGGACCTTCTTATTGACGATGACACAGAAATTGCATCGGAATTAAATAGAAAAGGCACAATGCCAACTTAATTACAAGAAGACTGACTCTTCTTACTGACTATGTTTGGAATCATTCCTGTGACACTAGTTATGGATTCCGATGCTTCACTTCAGGTTTACTGTATCCCTCTGACCTTCTTATTGACGATGAAACACAGATATTGCATCGGATATAATTGAAAAGGCACAATGCCGACTTAAGTACAAGAAGACTGACTCTTCTTACTGACTATGTTTTGAACCGTTCCTGTGACACTAGTTATAGATTCCGATGCTTCACTTCAGGTTTACTGTATCCCTCTGTCCTTCTTGTTGACGACGAAACACAGAAATTGCATCGGAATTAAATAGAAATGGCACAATGCCGACTTAAGTACAAGAAGACTGACTCTTCTTACTGACTATGTTTTGAACCATTCCTGTGACACTAGTTATAGATTCCGATGCCTCACTTCAGGTCTACTGTATCCCTCTGACCTTCTTATTGACGATGAAACACAGAAATTGCATCGGAATTAAATAGAAAAGGCACAATGCCGACTAAAGTACAAGAAGACTGACTCTTCTTACTGACTATGTGTTGAACCATTCCTGTGACACTAGTTAGAGTTTCCGATGCTTCACTTCAGGTTTACTGTATCCCTCTACCCTTCTTATTGACGATGAAACACAGTAATTGGATCGGAATTAAATTGAAAAGGGCCCAATGCCGGCTAAAGTACAAGAAGAATGACTCTTCTTACTGTATATATTTTGAACCATTCCTGTGACACTAGTTACAGATTCTGATGCTCCACTTCAGGTTTACTGTATCCCTTGGACCTTCTTGTTGACGATGAAACACAGAAATTGCATCGGAATTAAATACAAAAGGCACAATGCCGACTTAAGTACAAGAAGACAGACTCTTCTTACTGTCTATGATTTGAACCATTCCTGTGACACTAGTTATAGATTGCGATACTTCACTTCAGGTTTACTGTATCCCTCTAACCTTCTTTTTGACGATGAAACACAGAAATTGCATCGGAATTAAATACAAAAGGCACAATGCCGACTTAAGTACAAGAAGACTGACTCTTCTTACTGACTTTATCTTGATCCATTCCTGTGACACTAGTTATAGATTCCGATGCTTCACTTCAGGTTTACATTATCCCTTGGACCTTCTTATTGACGATGAAACACAGAAATTCCATCGGAATTAAATACAAAAGGCACAATGCCGACTTAAGTACAAGAAGACTGACTCTTCTTACTTACTATGTTTTGAACCATTCCTATGACACTAGTTGAAGATTACGATGCTTCACTTCAGGTTAACTGTAACGCTAGGACCTTCTTATTGACTATGAATCACAGTAATTGCTTCGGAACTAAATACAAAACGCACAATGCCGACTTAAGTACAAGAAGACTGACTCTTCTTATTGACTATGATTTGAACCATTCCTGTGACACTAGTTATAGATTCCGATGCTTCACTTCAGGTTTACTGTATCCCTCTGTCCTTCTTTTTGACGATGAAACACAGAAATTGCGTCGGAATGAAATACAAAAGGCACAATGCCGACTTAAGTTCAAGAAGACTGACTCTTCTTACCGACTATACCTTGATCCATTCCTGTGACACTAGTTATAGATTCCGATGATTCACTTCAGTTTTACTGTATCCCTTGGACCTTCTTATTGACGATAAAACACAGAAATTGCATCGGAATTAAATACAAAAGGCACAATGCCGACTTAAGTACAAGAAGACTGACTCTTCTTACTGACTATGATCTGAACCATTCCTGTGACACTAGTTGTAGATTCCGATGCTTCACTTCAGGTTTACTGTATCCCTCTGACCTTCTTTTTGACGATGAAACACAGAAATTGCATCGGAATTAAATACAAAAGGCACAATGCCGACTTAAATACAAGAAGACTGACTCTTCTTACTGACTGTTTTGAACCATTCCTGTGACACTAGTTATAGATTCCGATGCTTCACTTCAGGTTTACTGTATCCCTCTGACCTTCTTATTGACGATGAATCACAGAAATTGCATCGGAATGAAATACAAAAGGCACAATGCCGACTTAAGTACAAGAAGACTGACTCTTCTTACTGACTGCTTTGAGCCATTCCTGTGACACTAGTTATAGATTCCGATGATTCACTTCAGGCTTACTGTATCCCTTGGACCTTCTTATTGACGATGAAACACAGAAATTGCATCGGAATTAAATAGAACAGGCACAATGACAACTTAACTACAAGAACACTGACTCTCCTTACTAACTATGTTTGGAACCATTCCTGTGACACTAGTTATGGATTCCGATGCTTCACTTCAGGTTTACTGTATCCCTCTGACCCTCTTATTGACGATAAAACACAGATATTGCATCGGATATATTTGAAAAGGCACAATGCCGACTTAAGTACAAGAAGACTGACTCTTCTTACTGACTATGTTTTGAACCTTTCCTGTGACACTAGTTATAGATTCCGATGCTTCACTTCAGGTTTACTGTATCCCTCTGACCTTCTTATTGACGATGAAACACAGAAATTGCATCGGAATTAAATAGAAAAGGCACAATGCCCACTTAAGTACAAGAAGACTGACTCTTCTTACTGTCTATGTTTTGAAACATTCCTGTGACACTAATTATAGATTCCGATGCTTGACTTGAGGTTTACTGTATTCCTTGGACCTTCTTATTGACGATGAAACACAGAAATCGCATCGGAATTGAATGGAAAAGGCACAATGCCGACTTAAGTACAAGAAGACTGACTCTTCTTACTGTCTATGTTTTGAACCATTCCTGTGACGCTAGTTACAGATTCCGGTGCTTCACTTCAGGTTTAATGTATCCCTTTGTCCTTCTTATTGACGATGAAACACAGAAACTGCATCGGAATTAAATACAAAAAGCACAATGCCGATATAAGTACAAGAAGACTGACTCTTCTTATTGACTATGATTTGAACCATTCCTGTGACACTAGTTATAGATTCCGATGCTTCACTTCAGGTTTACTGTATCCCTCTGTCCTTCTTTTTGACGATGAAACACAGAAATTGCGTCGGAATGAAATACAAAAGGCACAATGCCGACTTAAGTTCAAGAAGACTGACTCTTCTTACCGACTATACCTTGATCCATTCCTGTGACACTAGTTATAGATTCCGATGATTCACTACAGTTTTACTGTATCCCTTGGACCTTCTTATTGACGATAAAACACAGAAATTGCATCGGAATTAAATACAAAAGGCACAATGCGGACTTAAGTACAAGAAGACTGACTCTTCTTACTGACTATACCTTGATCCATTCCTGTGACACTAGTTATAGATTTCGATGCTTCCCTTCAGGTTTACTGTATCCCTTGGACCTTCTTTTTGACGATGAAAAACCAGAAATTGCATCGGAATTAAATACAAAAGGCACAATACCGACTTAAGTACAAGAAGACTGACTCTTCTTACTGACTGTTCTGAACCATTCCTGTGACACTAGTTATAGATTCCGAAGCTTCACTTCAGGTTTACTGTATCCCTCTGACCTTCTTATTGACGATGAATCACAGAAATTTCATCGGAATGAAATACAAAAGGCACAATGCCGACTTAAGTGCAAGAATACTGACTCTTCTTTTTGTCTATGTTTTGAACCATTGCTGTGACACTAGGTATAGATTCCGATGCTTCACTTCAGGTTTACTGTATCCCATGGACCTTCTTATTGACGATGAAACACAGAAATTCCATCGGAATTAAATACAAAAGGCACAATGCCGACTTAAGTACAAGAAGAGTGACTCTTCTTTTTGCCTATCTTTTGAACCATTCCTGCGACACTAGTTATAGATTCCGATGCTTCACTTCAGGTTTACTGTATCCCATGGAACTTCTTATTGACGATGAAACACAGAAATTGCATCGGAATTAAATACAAAAGGCACAATGCCGATTTAAGTACAAGAAGAGTGACCATTTTACCGTCTATGCTTTGAACCATTCCTGTGACACTAGTTATATATTCCGATGCTTCACCTAAGGTTTACTGTATCCCTTGGACCTCCTTATTGACGAAGAAACACAGAAATTGCATCGGAATTAAATACAAAAGGCACAATGCCGACTTAAGTACAAGAAGACTGACTCTTCTTACTGACTGTTTTGAACCATTCCTGTGACACTAGTTATGGATTCCGATGATTCACATCAGGTTTACTGTATCCCATGGACCTTCTTATTGACGATGAAACACAGAAATTGCATCGGAATTAAATAGAAAAGGCACAATGCCAACTTCATTACAAGAAGACTGACTCTTCTTACTGACTATGTTTGGGACCATTCCTGTGACACTAGTTAAGGTTTCCGATGCTTCACTTCAGGTTTACTGTATCCCTCTGACCTTCTTATTGACGATGAAACACAGATATTGCATCGGATATAATTGAAAACGCACAATGCCGACTTGAGTACAAGAAGAGTGACTCTTCTTACAGACTTTGTTTTGAACCATTCCCGTGACACTAGTCATAGATTCCGATGCTTCACTTCAGGTTTACTGTATACCTCTCTCCTTCTTATTGCCGATGAAACACAGAAATTGCATCTGAATTAAATAGAAATGGCACAATGCCGACTTAAGTACAAGAAGACTGACTCTTCTTACTGTCTATGTTTTGAACCATTCCTGTGACACTAGTTATAGATTCCGAAGCTTCACTTCAGGTTTACTGTATCCCTTGGACCTTCTTATTGACGACGGAACACAGAAATTGCATCGGAATTAAATGGAAAAGGCACAATGCCGACTTAAGTACAAGAAGACTGACTCTTCTTACTGTCTATGTTTTGAACCATTCCTGTGACGCTAGTTATAGATTCCGATGTTTCACTTCAGGTTTACTGTATCCCTTGGACCTTCTTGTTGACGACGAAACACAGAAATTGCATCGGATTTAAAAAGAAAATGCACAATGCCGACTTAAGTACAAGAAGACTGACTCTTTTTTCTGTCTATGTTTTGAACCATTCCTGTGACGCTAGTTACAGATTCCGATGCCTCACTTCAGATTTACTGTATCCCTCTGTCCTTCTTTTTGACGATGAAACACAGAAATTGCGTCGGAATTAAATTCAAAAGGCACAATGCCGACTTATGTTCAAGAAGACTGACTCTTCTTACCGAC
This sequence comes from Schistocerca serialis cubense, assembly GCF_023864345.2. Taxonomy (NCBI): domain Eukaryota; kingdom Metazoa; phylum Arthropoda; class Insecta; order Orthoptera; family Acrididae; genus Schistocerca; species Schistocerca serialis. Next base: position 18,884,357 of record NC_064647.1, on the reverse strand, counting down.
TATACCTTGATCTTTTCCTGTGACACTAGTTATAGATTCCGATGCTTCACTTCAGGTTTACTGTGTCCCTTGGACCTTCTTATTGACGATAAAACACAGAAATTGCATCGGAATGAAATACAAAAGGCACAATGCCGACTTAAGTACAAGAAGACTGACTCTTCTTACTAACTGTTTTGAACCATACCTGTGACACTAGTTATAGATTCCGATGCTTCACTTCAGGGTTACTGTATCCGTCTGACGTTCTTATTGACGATGAATCACAGAAAATGCATCGGAATTAAATACAAATGGCACAATGCAGACTTAAGTACAAAAAGACTGACTTTTCTTTTTTGTCTATGTTTTGAACCATTCCTGTGACACTAGTTATAGATTCCGATGCTTCACTTCAGGTTTACTGTATCCCATGGACCTTCTCATTGACGATGAAACACAGAAATTGCATCGCAATTAAATACAAAAGGCACAATGCCGACTTAAGTACAAGAAGACTGACTCTTCTTACTGACTGTTCTGAACCATTCCTGTGACACTAGTTATAGATTCCGATGCTTCACTTCAGGTTTACTATATCCCTCTGACCTTCTTATTGACGATGAATCACAGAAATTTCATCGGAATGAAATACAAAAGGCACAATGCCGACTTAAGTGCAAGAATACTGACTCTTCTTTTTGTCTATGTTTTGAACCATTGCTGTGACACTAGGTATAGATTCCGATGCTTCACTTCAGGTTTACTGTATCCCATGGACCTTCTTATTGACGATGAAACACAGAAATTCCATCGGAATTAAATACAAAAGGCACAATGCCGACTTAAGTACAAGAAGAGTGACTCTTCTTTTTGCCTATCTTTTGAACCATTCCTGCGACACTAGTTATAGATTCCGATGCTTCACTTCAGGTTTACTGTATCCCATGGAACTTCTTATTGACGATGAAACACAGAAATTGCATCGGAATTAAATACAAAAGGCACAATGCCGATTTAAGTACAAGAAGAGTGACCATTTTACCGTCTATGCTTTGAACCATTCCTGTGACACTAGTTATAATTTCCGATGCTTCACCTAAGGTTTACTGTATCCCTTGGACCTCCTTATTGACGAAGAAACACAGAAATTGCATCGGAATTAAATACAAAAGGCACAATGCCGACTTAAGTACAAGAAGACTGACTCTTCTTACTGACTGTTTTGAACCATTCCTGTGACACTAGTTATGGATTCCGATGATTCACATCAGGTTTACTGTATCCCATGGACCATCTTATTGACGATGAAACACAGAAATTGCATCGGAATTAAATAGAAAAGGCACAATGCCAACTTCATTACAAGAAGACTGACTCTTCTTACTGACTATGTTTGGGACCATTCCTGTGACACTAGTTAAGGTTTCCGATGCTTCACTTCAGGTTTACTGTATCCCTCTGACCTTCTTATTGACGATGAAACACAGATATTGCATCGGATATAATTGAAAACGCACAATGCCGACTTGAGTACAAGAAGAGTGACTCTTCTTACAGACTTTGTTTTGAACCATTCACGTGACACTAGTCATAGATTCCGATGCTTCACTTCAGGTTTACTGTATACCTCTCTCCTTCTTATTGCCGATGAAACACAGAAATTGCATCTGAATTAAATAGAAATGGCACAATGCCGACTTAAGTACAAGAAGACTGACTCTTCTTACTGTCTATGTTTTGAACCATTCCTGTGACACTAGTTATAGATTCCGAAGCTTCACTTCAGGTTTACTGTATCCCTTGGACCTTCTTATTGACGACGGAACACAGAAATTGCATCGGAATTAAATGGAAAAGGCACAATGCCGACTTAAGTACAAGAAGACTGACTCTTCTTACTGTCTATGATTTGAACCATTCCTGTGACGCTAGTTATAGATTCCGATGTTTCACTTCAGGTTTACTGTATCCCTTGGACCTTCTTGTTGACGACGAAACACAGAAATTGCATCGGATTTAAAAAGAAAATGCACAATGCCGACTTAAGTACAAGAAGACTGACTCTTCTTTCTGTCTATGTTTTGAACCATTCCTGTGACGCTAGTTACAGATTCCGATGCCTCACTTCAGATTTACTGTATCCCTCTGTCCTTCGTTTTGACGATGAAACACAGAAATTGCGTCGGAATTAAATTCAAAAGGCACAATGCCGACTTATGTTCAAGAAGACTGACTCTTCTTACCGACTATACCTTGATCTTTTCCTGTGACACTAGTTATAGATTCCGATGCTTCACTTCAGGTTTACTGTGTCCCTTGGACCTTCTTATTGACGATAAAACACAGAAATTGCATCGGAATGAAATACAAAAGGCACAATGCCGACTTAAGTACAAGAAGACTGACTCTTCTTACTAACTGTTTTGAACCATACCTGTGACACTAGTTATAGATTCCGATGCTTCACTTCAGGGTTACTGTATCCGTCTGACCTTCTTATTGACGATGAATCACAGAAAATGCATCGGAATTAAATACAAATGGCACAATGCAGACTTAAGTACAAAAAGACTGACTTTTCTTTTTTGTCTATGTTTTGAACCATTCCTGTGACACTAGTTATAGATTCCGATGCTTCACTTCAGGTTTACTGTATCCCATGGACCTTCTCATTGACGATGAAACACAGAAATTGCATCGCAATTAAATACAAAAGGCACAATGCCGACTAAAGTACAAGAAGACTGACTCTTCTTACTGACTATACCTTGATCCATTCCTGTGACACTAGTTATAGATTTCGATGCTTCACTTCAGGTTTACTGTATCCCTCTGTCCTTCTTATTGCCGATGAAACACAGAAATTGCATCGGAATTAAATAGAAATGGCACAATGCCGACTTAAGTACAAGAAGACTGACTCTTCTTACTGTCTATGTTTTGAACCATTCCTGTGACACTAGTTATAGATTCCGATGCTTCACTTCAGGTTTACTGTATCCCTTGGACCTTCTTATTGACGATGAAACACAGAAATTGCATTGGAATTAAATGGAAAAGGCACAATTCCGACTTAAGTACAAGAAGACTGACTCTTCTAACTGTCTATGTTTTGAACCATTCCTGTGACGCTAGTTACAGATTCCGATGCTTCACTTCAGATTTACTGTATCCCTCTGTCCTTCTTTTTGACGATGAAACACAGAAATTACGTCGGAATTAAATACAAAAGGCACAATGCCGACTTAAGTTCAAGAAGACTGACTCTTCTCACCGACTATACCTTGATCCATTCCTGTGACACTAGTTATAGAATCCGATGCTTCACTTCAGGTTTACTGTATCCCTTGGATCTTCTTATTGACGATGAAACACAGAAATTGCATCGGAATTAAATACAAAAGGCACAATGCCGACTTAAGTACATGAAGACTGACTCTTCTTACTAACTGTTATGAGCCATTCCTGTGACACTAGTTATAGATTCCGATGCTTCACTTCAGGTTTACTGTATCCGTCTGACCTTCTTATTGACGATGAATTAGAAATTTCATCGGAATTAAATACAAATGGCACAATGCAGACTTAAGTACAAGAAGACTGACTCTTCTTTTTGCCTATGTTTTGAACCATTCCTGTAACACTAGTTATAGATTCCGGTGCTTCACTTCAGGTTTACTGTATCCTATGGACCTTCTTATTGACGATGAAACACAGAAATTGCATCGGAATTAAATAGAAAAGGCACAATGCCGACTTAAGTACAAGAAGACTGACTCTTCTTACTGACTATGTTTTGAACCATTCCTGTGACACTAGTTATAGATTCCAATGCTTCACTTCAGGTTTACTGTATCCCTCTGTCCTTCTTGTTGCCGATGAAACACAGAAATTGCATCGTAATTAAATACAAAAGGCACAATGCCGATTTAAGTACAGGAAGACTGATTCTTCTTACTGACTATGTGTTGAATCATTCCTGTGACACTAGTTAGAGTTTCCGATGCTTCACTTCAGGTTTACTGTATCCCTCTACCCTCCTTATTGACGATGAAACACATTAATTGCATCGGAATTAAATTGAAAAGGGCACAATGCCGACTTTAGTACAAGAAGAGTGACTCTTCTTACTGACTATGCTTTCAACCATTCCTGTGACACTAGTTATAGATTCCGATGCCTCACTTCAGGTTTACTGTATCCCTCTGTCCTTCTTATTGCCGATGAAACACAGAAATTGCATCGGAATGAAATACAATGGCACAATGCCGACTTAAGTACAAGAAGACTGACTCTTCTTTTTGTCTATGTTTTGAACCATTCCTGTGACACTAGTTATAGATTCCGATGCTTCACTTCAGGTTTACTGTATGCCATGGACCTTCTTATTGACGAAGAAAAACACAGAAATTGCATCGGAATTAAATAGAAAAGGCACAATGCCAACTTAAGTACGAAAAGACTGACTCTTCTTACTGACGAAGTTTGGAACCATTCCTGTGACACTAGTTATGGATTCAGATGCTTCACTTCAGGTTTACTGTATCCCTCTGACCTTCTTATTGACGATGAAACACAGATATTGCATCGGATATAATTGAAAAGGCACAATGCCGACTTAAGTACAAGAAGACTGACTCTTCTTACTGACTATGTTTGAACCATTCCTGTGACACTAGTTATAGATTCCGATGCTTCACTTCAGGTTTACTGTATCCCTTGAACCTTCTTATTGACGATGAAACACAGAAATTGCATCGGGAATTAAATACAACGGGCACAATGCCGACTTAACTACAAGAAGACTGACTCTTCTTACTGACTATACCTTGATCCATTCCTGTGACACTAGTTATAGATTCCGATGCTTCACTTCAGGTTTACTGTATCCCTTGGACCATCTTATTGACGATGAAACACAGAAAGTACAGCGAAATTAAATACAAACGGCACAATGCCGACTTAAGTACAAGAAGACTGACTCTTCTTAGTGTCTATGTTTTGAACCATTCCTGTGACGCTAGTTACACATTCCGATGCTTCACTTCAGGTTTACTGTATCTCTTGGACCTTCTTATTGACGATGAAACACAGAAATTGCATCAGAATTAAATACAAAAGGCACAATGCCGACTTCAGTACAAGAAGACTGACTCTTCTTACTGACTATGTCTTGAACCATTCCTGTGACACTAGTTAGAGTTTCCGATGCTTTACTTCAGGTTTACAATATCCCTCTACCCTACTTATTGACGATGAAACACAGTAATTGCATCGGAATTAAATTGAAAAGGGCGCAATGCCGACTTAAGTACAAGAAGACTGACTCTTCTTACTGTCTATGATTTGAACCATTCCTGTGACACTAGTTACAGATTCCGATGCTCCACTTCAGGTTTACTGTATCCCTTGGACCTTCTTGTTGACGATGAAACACAGAAATTCCATCGGAATTTAATACAAATGGCACAATGCCGACTGAAGTACAAGAAGACTGACTCTTCTTACTGACTATGTTTTGAACCATTCCTGTGATACTAGTTGAAGATTCCGATGCTTCACTTCATGTTTACTGTATCCCTTGGACCTTCTTATTGACGATGAAACACAGGAATTGCATCGGAACTAAATACAAAAGGCACAATGCCGACTTAAGTCCAAGAAGACTCACTCTTCCTACTGTTTATATTTTGAACCATTCCTGTGACATTAGTTATGGATTCCGATGCTTCACTTCAGGTTTTTCTGTATCCTTTGGACATTCGTATTGGCGGCGAAACACAGAAATTGCATCGGAATTGAATTGAAAATGCACAATGCCTACTTAAGTACAAGAAGACCGTCTCTTCCTACTGTCTATGTTTTTGAACCATTCCTGTGACACTAGTTATAGATTCCGATGCTTCACCTCAGGTTCACTGTATCGCTCTGACCTTCTTATTGACGATGAAACACAGAAATAGCGTCGGAATTAAATAGAAAAGGCACAATGCCGTCTTAAGTACAAGCAGACTGACTCATCTTAGTGTCTATGCTTTGAACCATTCCTGTGACGCTAGTTACACATTCCGATGCTTCACTTCAGGTTTACTGTATCCCTTGGACCTTCTTATTGACGATGAATCACAGAAATTGCATCGGAATTAAATACAAAAGGCACAATGCCGACTTAAGTACAAGAAGACTGACTCTTCTTACTGACTATGTGTTGAACCATTCCTGTGACACTAGTTAGAGATTCCGATTCTACACTTCAGGTTGTCTGTATCCCTCTGACCTTCTTATTGACGATGAAACACAGAAATTGCATCGGATATAAATGCAAAGGGCACAATGCCGACTTAAGAACATGTAGACTGAATCTACCTACTGTCTATGTTAGAACCATTCCTGTGACACTAGGTATAGATTCCGATGCTTCATTTCAGGTTTACTGTATCCCTTGGACCTTCTTGTTGACGATGAAACACAGATAGTGCATCGGAATTAAATACAAAAGGCACAATGCCAACTTAAGTACAAGAAGTCTGACTCTTCCTACTGTCTATGTTTGAACCATTCCTGTGACACTAGTTCTAGATTCCGATGCTTCACTTCAGGTTTACTGTATCCCTCTGACCTTTTTTTTGACGATGAAACACAGAAATTGCATCGGAATTAAATAGAAAAAGCACAATGCCGACTTAAGTACAAGAAGACTGACTCTTCTTACTGACTATATCTTGATCCATTCCTGTGACACTAGTTATTGATTCCGATGCTTCACTTCAGGTTTACTATATCCCTCTTACCTTCTTATTGACGATGAAACACTGAAATTGCATCGGAATTATATACAAAAGGCACAATGCCGACTTAAGTACAAGAAGACTGCCTCTTCCTACTGTGTATGTTTTGAACCATTCCTGTGACACTAGTTATAGATTCCGATGCTTCACTTCAGGTTTACTGTATCCCTCTGACCTTCTTTTTGACGATGAAACACAGAAATTGCATCGGAATTAAATAGAAAAGGCACAATGCCGACTTAAGTACAAGAAGACTGACTCTTCTTAGTGTCTATGTTTTGAACCATTCCTGTGACACTAGTTACACATTCCGATGCTTCACTTCATGTTTACTGTATCCCTTGGACCTTCTTATTGACGATGAAACACAGACATTGCATCGGAATTAAATACAAAAGGCACAATACCGACTTAAGTACAAGAAGACTGACTCTTCTTATTGACTATGTTTTAACCATTCCTGTGATACTAGTTGAAGATTCTGATGCTTCACTTCAGGTTAACTGTAACGCTAGGACCTTCTTATTGACGATGAAACACAGAAATTGCATCGGAATTAAATACAAAAGGCACAATGCCGACTTAAGTACAAGAAGACTGACTCTTCTTACTGACTATGTTTTGAACCATTCCTGTGACACTAGTTATAGATTCAGATGCTTCACTTCAGGTTTACTGTATCCCTCTGACCTTCTTATTGACGATGAAACACAGAAATTGCATCCGATATAAATACAAAAGGCACAATGCCGACTTAAGTACATGTAGACTGAATCTACCTAATGTCTTTGTTTGAACCATTCCTGTGACACCAGTTATTGATTACGATGCTTCATTTCAGGTTTACTGTATCCCTTGGACCTTCGTATTGACGATGAAACACAGAAATTGCATTGGAATTATATACAAAAGGCACAATGCCGACTTAAGTACAAGAAGAATGACTCTTCCTACTGTGTATGATGTGAACCATTCCTGTGACACTAGTTATAGATTCCGATGCTTCACTTCAGGTGTACTGTATCCCTCTGACCATCTTTTTGACGATGAAACACAGAAATTGCTTCGGATTTAAATAGAAAAGGCACAATGCCGACTTAAGTACAAGAAGACTGACTCTTCTTACTGACTATATCTTGATCCATTCCTGTGACCCTAGTTCTAGATTTCGATGCTCCACTTCAGGTTTACTGTATCCCTTGGACCTTCTTATTGACGATGAAACACAGAAATTACAGCGGAATTAAATACAAAAGGCACAATGCCGACATAAGTACAAGAAGACTGACTCTTCTTACTGACTATGTTTTGAACCACTCCTGTGACACTAGTTGAAGGTTCCGATGCTTCACTTCTGGTTAACTGTAACGCTAGGACCTTCTTGTTGACGATGAAACACAGGAATTGCATCGGAACTAAATACAAAACGCACAATGCCGACTTAAGTACAATAAGACTGACTCTTCCTAGAGTCTAGGTTTTGAACCATTCCTGTGACATTAGTTATGGATTCCGATGCTTCACTACAGGTTTTTCTGCATCCTTTGGACCTTCTTATTGGCGACGAAACACAGAAATTGCATCGGAATTGAATAGAAAATGCACAATGCCGACTTGAGTACAAGAAGACTGACTCTTCCTACTGTCTTTGTTTTTGAACCATTCCTGTGACACTAGTTATAGATTCCGATGCTTCACTTCAGGTTTACTGTATCCCTCTGACCTTCTTATTGACGATGAAACACAGTAATTGCATCGGAATTAAATTGAAAAGGGCACAATGCCGACATAAGTACAAGAAGACTGACTCTTCTTACTGACTATGTGTTGAACCATTCCTGTGACACTAGTTGTGGATTCCGATGCTCCATTTCAGGTTTACTGTATCCCTTGGACCTTCTTGTTGACGATGAAACACAGAAATTGCATCGGAATGAAATACAAAAGGCACAATGCCGACTTAAGTACAAGAAGACTGACTCTTCTTACTGACTATGTTTTGAACCATTCCTGCGACACTTGTTATAGATTCCGATGCTTCACTTCAGGTTTTCTGTATCCCTCTGACCTTCTTATTGACGATGAAACACAGAAATTGTATCGGATATAAATACAAATGCACAATGCCGACTTAAGTACATGTAGCCTGAATCTACCTACTGTCTATGTTTGAACCATTCCTGTGACACTAGTTATAGATTCCGATGCTTCATTTCAGGTTTACTGTATCCCTTGGACCTTCTTATTGACGATGAAACACAGAAATTGCATCGGAATTAAAGACAAAAGGCACAATGCCGAAATATGTACAAGAAGACTGACTCTTCTTACTGACTATGATTTGAACCATTCCTGTGACACTAGTTATAGATTCCGATGCTTCACTTCAGGTTTACTGTATCCCATGGACCTTGTTATTGACGATGAAACTCAGAAATTGCATCGGAATTAAATTACAAAAGGCACAATGCCGACTTAAGTACAAGAAGGCTGACCCTTCTTACTGTCTATGTTTTGAATTATTCCTGTGACCCTAGTTATAGATTCCGATGCATCACCTAAGGTTTATTGTCTCCCTCTGACCTTCTTATTGACGATGAAACACAGAAATTTCATCGGAATTAAATACGAAAGGCACAATGCCGACATAAGTTCAAGAAGACTGACTCTTCGTACTGACTATGCTTTGAACCATTCCTGTGACACTAGTTATAGATTCCGATGATTCACTTCAGATTTACCGATCCCTTGGACCTTCTTATTGACGATGAAACACAGAAATTGCATCGGAATTTAATACAAAAGGCACAATGCCAACTTAAGTACAAGGAGACTGACTCTTCCTACTGACTATGTTTGGAACCATTCCTGTGACACTAGTTATGGATTCCGATGCTTCACTTCGGGTTTACTGTATCCCTCTGACCTTCTTATTGACGATGAAACAGAGATATTGCAACGGATATAATAGAAAAGGCACAATGCCGACTTAAGTACAAGAAGACTGACTCTTCTTCCTGACTATGTTTTGAACCATTCCTGTGATATTAGTTATAGATTCCGATGCTTCACTTCAGGTTTACTGTACCCCTCTGACCTTCTTATTGGCGATGAAACACAGAAATTGCATCGGAATTAAATAGAAAAGGCACAATGCCGACTTAAGTACAAGAAGACTGACTCTTCCTAATGTCTATGTTTCAACCATTCCTGTGACATCAGGTTATAGATTCCGATGCTTCACTTCTGGTTTACTGTATCCCTTGGACCTTCTCATTGACGATGAAACAAAGAAATTGCATCGGAATTAAATGGAAAAGGCACAATGCTGACTTAAGTACAAGAAGACTGACTCTTCTTAGTGTCTAAGTTTGAACCATTCCTGTGACGCTAGTTACACATTCCGATGCTTCACTTCATGTTTTCTGTATCCCTCTGACCTTCTTATTGACGACGAAACACAGAAATTGCATCGGAATTAAATAGAAAAAGCACAATGCCGTCTAAAGTACAAACAGACTGACTCTTCTTAGTGTCTATGTTTTGAACCATTCCTGTGGCGCTAGTTACACATTTCGATGCTTGACTTCAGGTTTACTGTATCCCTCTGACCTTCGTATTGACGATGAAACACAGAAATTGCATCGGAATTAAATAGAAAAAGCACAATGCCGTCTAAAGTACAAACAGACTGACTACTCTTAGTGTCTATGTTTTGAACCATTCCTGTGGCGCTAGTTACACATTCCGATGCTTCACTTCAGGTTTACTGTATCCCTTGGACATTCTTATTGACGATGAAACACAGAAATAGCATCGGAATTAAATACAAAAGGCACAATGACGACTTAAGTACAAGAAGACTGACTCTTCTTCCTGACTATGTTTTGAACCAGTCCTGTGATACTAGTTATAGATTCCGATGATTCACTTCAGGTTTTCTGTATCCCTCTGACCTTCTTATTGACGATGAAACACAGAAATTGCATCGGATATAAATACAAAAGGCACAATGACGACTTAAGTACAAGAAGACTGACTCTTCTTCCTGACTATGTTTTGAACCAGTCCTGTGATACTAGTTATAGATTCCGATGATTCACTTCAGGTTTACTGTATCCCTTGGACCTTCTTATTGACGATGAAACACAGAAATTACAGCGGAATTAAATACAAAAGGCACAATGCCGACATAAGTACAAGAAGACTGACTCTTCTTACTGACTATGTTTTGAACCACTCCTGTGACACTAGTTGAAGGTTCCGATGCTTCACTTCTGGTTAACTGTAACGCTAGGACCTTCTTGTTGACGATGAAACACAGGAATTGCATCGGAACTAAATACAAAACGCACAATGCCGACTTAAGTACAATAAGACTGACTCTTCCTAGAGTCTAGGTTTTGAACCATTCCTGTGACATTAGTTATGGATTCCGATGCTTCACTACAGGTTTTTCTGCATCCTTTGGACCTTCTTATTGGCGACGAAACACAGAAATTGCATCGGAATTGAATAGAAAATGCACAATGCCGACTTGAGTACAAGAAGACTGACTCTTCCTACTGTCTTTGTTTTTGAACCATTCCTGTGACACTAGTTATAGATTCCGATGCTTCACTTCAGGTTTACTGTATCCCTCTGACCTTCTTATTGACGATGAAACACAGTAATTGCATCGGAATTAAATTGAAAAGGGCACAATGCCGACATAAGTACAAGAAGACTGACTCTTCTTACTGACTATGTGTTGAACCATTCCTGTGACACTAGTTGTGGATTCCGATGCTCCATTTCAGGTTTACTGTATCCCTTGGACCTTCTTGTTGACGATGAAACACAGAAATTGCATCGGAATGAAATACAAAAGGCACAATGCCGACTTAAGTACAAGAAGACTGACTCTTCTTACTGACTATGTTTTGAACCATTCCTGCGACACTTGTTATAGATTCCGATGCTTCACTTCAGGTTTTCTGTATCCCTCTGACCTTCTTATTGACGATGAAACACAGAAATTGTATCGGATATAAATACAAATGCACAATGCCGACTTAAGTACATGTAGCCTGAATCTACCTACTGTCTATGTTTGAACCATTCCTGTGACACTAGTTATAGATTCCGATGCTTCATTTCAGGTTTACTGTATCCCTTGGACCTTCTTATTGACGATGAAACACAGAAATTGCATCGGAATTAAAGACAAAAGGCACAATGCCGAAATATGTACAAGAAGACTGACTCTTCTTACTGACTATGATTTGAACCATTCCTGTGACACTAGTTATAGATTCCGATGCTTCACTTCAGGTTTACTGTATCCCATGGACCTTGTTATTGACGATGAAACTCAGAAATTGCATCGGAATTAAATTACAAAAGGCACAATGCCGACTTAAGTACAAGAAGGCTGACCCTTCTTACTGTCTATGTTTTGAATTATTCCTGTGACCCTAGTTATAGATTCCGATGCATCACCTAAGGTTTATTGTCTCCCTCTGACCTTCTTATTGACGATGAAACACAGAAATTTCATCGGAATTAAATACGAAAGGCACAATGCCGACATAAGTTCAAGAAGACTGACTCTTCGTACTGACTATGCTTTGAACCATTCCTGTGACACTAGTTATAGATTCCGATGATTCACTTCAGATTTACCGATCCCTTGGACCTTCTTATTGACGATGAAACACAGAAATTGCATCGGAATTTAATACAAAAGGCACAATGCCAACTTAAGTACAAGGAGACTGACTCTTCCTACTGACTATGTTTGGAACCATTCCTGTGACACTAGTTATGGATTCCGATGCTTCACTTCGGGTTTACTGTATCCCTCTGACCTTCTTATTGACGATGAAACAGAGATATTGCAACGGATATAATAGAAAAGGCACAATGCCGACTTAAGTACAAGAAGACTGACTCTTCTTCCTGACTATGTTTTGAACCATTCCTGTGATATTAGTTATAGATTCCGATGCTTCACTTCAGGTTTACTGTACCCCTCTGACCTTCTTATTGGCGATGAAACACAGAAATTGCATCGGAATTAAATAGAAAAGGCACAATGCCGACTTAAGTACAAGAAGACTGACTCTTCCTAATGTCTATGTTTCAACCATTCCTGTGACATCAGGTTATAGATTCCGATGCTTCACTTCTGGTTTACTGTATCCCTTGGACCTTCTCATTGACGATGAAACAAAGAAATTGCATCGGAATTAAATGGAAAAGGCACAATGCTGACTTAAGTACAAGAAGACTGACTCTTCTTAGTGTCTAAGTTTGAACCATTCCTGTGACGCTAGTTACACATTCCGATGCTTCACTTCATGTTTTCTGTATCCCTCTGACCTTCTTATTGACGACGAAACACAGAAATTGCATCGGAATTAAATAGAAAAAGCACAATGCCGTCTAAAGTACAAACAGACTGACTCTTCTTAGTGTCTATGTTTTGAACCATTCCTGTGGCGCTAGTTACACATTTCGATGCTTGACTTCAGGTTTACTGTATCCCTCTGACCTTCGTATTGACGATGAAACACAGAAATTGCATCGGAATTAAATAGAAAAAGCACAATGCCGTCTAAAGTACAAACAGACTGACTACTCTTAGTGTCTATGTTTTGAACCATTCCTGTGGCGCTAGTTACACATTCCGATGCTTCACTTCAGGTTTACTGTATCCCTTGGACATTCTTATTGACGATGAAACACAGAAATAGCATCGGAATTAAATACAAAAGGCACAATGACGACTTAAGTACAAGAAGACTGACTCTTCTTCCTGACTATGTTTTGAACCAGTCCTGTGATACTAGTTATAGATTCCGATGATTCACTTCAGGTTTTCTGTATCCCTCTGACCTTCTTATTGACGATGAAACACAGAAATTGCATCGGATATAAATACAAAAGGCACAATGCCGACTTAAGTACAAGAAGACTGACTCTTCTTACTGACTATATCTTGATCCATTCCTGTGACACTAGTTACAGATTCCGATGCTTCACTTCAGGTTTACTGTATCCCTTGGACCTTCTTATTGACGATGAAACACAGAAATTCCATCGGAATTAAATACAAAAGGCACAATGCCGACATAAGTACAAGAAGACTGACTCTTCTTACTGACTATGTTTTGAACCATTCCTGTGACACTAGTTGAAGATTCCGATGCTTCACTTCTGGTTAACTGTAACGCTAGGTCCTTCTTATTGACGATGAAACACAGGAATTGCATCGGAACTAAATACAAAACACACAATGCCGACTTAAGTACAATAAGACTGACTCTTCCTAGTGTCTATGTTTTGAACCATTCCTGTGACATTAGTTATGGATTCCGAAGCTTCACTACAGATTTTTCTGCATCCTTTGGACATTCTTATTGGCGACGAAACACAGAAATTGCATCGGAATTAAATAGAAAATGCACAATGCCGACTTAAGTACAAGAAGACTGACCCTTCTTACTGTCTATGTTTTGAACCATTCCTGTGACCCTAGTTATAGATTCCGATGCATCACCTAAGGTTTATTGTCTCCCTCTGACCTTCTTATTGACGATGAAACACAGGAATTGCATCGGAATTAAATACGAAAGGCACAATGCCGACATAAGTACAAGAAGACTGACTCTTCGTACTGACTATGCTTTGAACCATTCCTGTGACACTAGTTATAGATTCCGATGATTCACTTCAGATTTACCGATCCCTTGGACCTTCTTATTGACGATGAAACACAGAAATTGCATCGGAATTAAATACAAAAGGCACAATGCCAACTTAAGTACAAGGAGACTGACTCTTCTTACTGACAATGTTTGGAACCATTCCTGTGACACTAGTTGTGGATTCCGATGCTTCACTTCGGGTTTACTGTATCCCTCTGACCTTCTTATTGACGATGAAACAGAGATATTGCAACGGATATAATAGAAAAGGCACAATGCCGACTTAAGTACAAGAAGACTGACTCTTCTTCCTGACTATGTTTTGAACCATTCCTGTGATATTAGTTATAGATTCCGATGCTTCACTTTAGGTTTACTGTATCCCTCTGACCTTCTTATTGGCGATGAAACACAGAAATTGCATCGGAATTAAATAGAAAAGGCACAATGCCGACTTAAGTACAAGAAGACTGACTCTTCCTAAAGTCTATGTTTGAACCATTCCTGTGACATCAGGTTATAGATTCCGATGCTTCACTTCTGGTTTACTGTATCCCTTGGACCTTCTCATTGACGATGAAACACAGAAATTGCATCGGAATTAAATGGAAAAGGCACAATGCCGACTTAAGTACAAGAAGACTGACTCTTCTTAGTGTCTAAGTTTTGAACCATTCCTGTGACGCTAGTTACACGTTCCGATGCTTCACTTCAGGTTTTCTGTATCCCTCTGACCTTCTTATTGACGATGAAACACAGAAATTGCATCGGAATTAAATAGAAAAAGCACAATGCCGTCTAAAGTACAAACAGACTGACTCTTCTTAGTGTCTATGTTTGAACCATTCCTGTGGCGCTAGTTACACATTTCGATGCTTCACTTCAGGTTTACTGTATCCCTTGGACCTTCTTATTGACGATGAAACACAGAAATCGCATCGGAATTAAATACAAAAGGCACAATGCCGACTTAAGTGCAAGAAGACTGACTCTTCTTACTGACTATGATTTGAACCATTCCTGTGACACTAGTTATAGATTCCGATGCTTCACTTCAGGTTTACTGTATCCCTCTGACCTTCTTATTGACGATGAAACACAGAAATTGCATCGGAATTAAATAGAAAAAGCACCATGCCGTCTAAAGTACAAACAGACTGACTCTTCTTAGTGTCTATGCTTTGAACCATTCCTGTGGTGCTAGTTACACATTCCGAAGCTTCACTTCCGGTTTACTGTATCCCTTGGACCTTCTTATTGACGATGAAACACAGAAATTGTATCGGAATTAAATACAAAAGGCACAATGCCGACTTAAGTACAAGAAGACTGACTCTTCTCACTGACTAGGATTTGAACCATTCCTGTGACACTAGTTATAGATTCCGATGCTTCACTTCAGGTTTACTGTATCCCTCTGACCTTCTTATTGACCATGAAACACAGATATTGCATCGGATATAAATACAAAAGGCACAATGCCGACTTAAGTTCATGTAGACTGAATCTTCCTTTTGTCTATGTTTGAACCATTCCTGTGACACTAGTTATAGATTCCGATGCTTCATATCAGATTTACTGTATCATTTGGACCTTCTTATTGACGATGAAACACAGATAGTGCATCGGAATTAAATACAAAACGCATAATGCCAATTTAAGTGCAAGAAGACTGACTCTTCCTACTGTCTATATTATGAATCATTCCAGTGACACTAGTTATAGATTCCGATGCTTCACTTCAGGTTTACTGTATCCCTCTGACCTTCGTTTTGTCGATGAAACACAGAAATTGCATCGGAATTAAATAGAAAAGGCACAATGCCGACTTAAGTACAAGAAAACTGACTCTTCTTACTGACTATACCTTGATCCATTCCTGTGACACTAGTTATAGATTCCAATGCTTCAATTCAGGTTTACTGTATCCTTTGGACCTTCTTATTGAAAATGAATCACAGAAATTCCATCGGAATTAAATACAAAATCCACAATGCCGACTTAAGTACAAGAAGACTGACTCTTCCTACTGTCTACGTTTTGAACGATTCCTGTGACATTAGTTATGTTTTCCGATTCTTCACTTCAGCTTCTTCTGTATCCCTTGGACCTTCTTATTGACGATGATACACAGAAATTGCATCGGAATTAAATGGAAAAGGCACAATGCCGACTTAAGTACAAGAAGACTGACTCTTCTTACTGACTATGTGTTGAACCATTCCTGTAACACTAGTTAGAGTTTCCAATGCTTCACTTCAGGTTTACTGTATGACTCTGACCTTCTTATTGACGATGAAACACAGAAATTGCATCTAATATAAATACAAAAGGCACAACGCCGACTTAAGTACAAGAAGACTGACTCTTCTTACTTACTATGATTTGAACCATTCCTGTGACACTAGTTATAGAATTCGATGCTTCACTTCAGGTTTACTGTATCGCTCTGCCCTTCTTATTGCCGATGAAACACAGAAATTGCATCGGATATAGATACAAAAGGCACAATGCCGACGTAAGTACAAGAAGACTGACTCTTCTTACTGACTATGTTTTGAACCTTTCCTGTGACACTAGTTATAGATTCCGATGCTTCACTTCAGGTTTACTGTATCCCTCTGACCTTCTTATTGACAATGAAACACAGAAAATGCATCGGAATTAAATAGACAAGGCACAATGCTGACTTATGTACAAGAAGACTGTCTCTTCCTACTGTCTATGCTTTGAACCATTCCTGTGACACTAGTTATGGATTCCGATGCTTCACTTCAGGTTTACTGTATGCCTTGGACCTTCTTTTTGACGATGATACACAGAAATTGCATCGGAATTAAATACAAAAGGCACAATGCCGACTTAAGTACAAGAAGACTGACTCTTCTTACTGACTGTATCTTGATCCATTCCTGTGACACTAGTTATTGATTCCGATGCTTCATTTCAGGTTTACTGTATCCCTTGGACCTTCGTACTGATGATGAATCACAGAAATTGCATCGGAATTAAATAGAAAAGGCACAATGCCGACTTAAGTACAAGAAGACTGACTCTTCTCACTGACTATGATTTGAACCATTACTGTGACACTAGTTGTAGATTCCGATGCTTCACTTCAGGTTTACTGTATCCCTCTGTCCTTCTTTTTAACGATGAAACACAGATATTGCATCGGAATTAAATACAAAAGGCACAATGCCGACTTAAGTACAAGATGACTGAGTCTTCTTACTGACTATGAAGAGAACCATTCCTGTGACACTAGTTTTAGATTCTGATGCTTCACTTCTGGTGTACTGTATCCCTCGGACCTTCGTATTGACGATGAAACACAGAAATTGCATCGGAATTAAATACAAAAGGCACAATGCCGACTTAAGTACAAGAAGACTGACTCTTCTTACTGACTATGTTTTGAATCATTCCTGTGACACTAGTTATAGATTCCGATGCTTCCCTTCAGGTTTACTGTATCCCTTGGGCCTCCTTAGTGACGATGAAACACAGAAATTGCATCGGAACAAAATACAAAAGGCACAATGCCGACTTAAGTACAAGAAGACTGACTCTTCCTACTGTCTATGTTTTGAACGAATCCTGTGACATTAGTAATAGATTCCGATGCTTCACTTCAGGTTTACTGTAACCCTCTGACCGTCTTATTAACGATGAAACACAGATATTGCATCGAAATTAAATACAAAAGGCACAATGCCGACTTAAGTCAAAAGACTGACTCTCCTTAGTGACTATGATTAGAACCATTCCTGTGACACTAGTTATAGATTCGGATGCTTCACTTCTGGTTTACTGTATCCCTCGGACCTTCGTATTGACGATGAAACACAGAAATTGCTCGGAAGTAAATAGAAAAGGCACAATGCCGTCTAAAGTACATGCAGACTGACTCTTCTTACTGACTATGTGTTGAACCATTCCTGTTACACTAGTTAGAGATTCCGATGCTTCACTTCTGGTTTACTGCATCCCTCTGACTTTTTTATTGACGATGAAACACAGTAATTGCATCGGAATTACATTGGAAAGGGACCAATGCCGACTTAAGTACAGGAAGTGTGACTCTTCTTACTGTCTATGTTTTGAACCATTCCTGTGACACTAGTTATAGATTCCGATGCTCCACTTCAGGGTAACTGTATCCCTTGGATCTTCTTATTAACGATGAAACACAGAAATTGCATCGGAATTAAATACAAAATGCACAATGCCGACTAAAGTACAAGAAGACTGACTCTTCTTACAGACTATGTATGAACCATTCCTGTGACACTACTTATAGATTCCGATGCTTCAGTTCAGGTTTACTGTACCCTAGGACCTTCTTATTGACGATGAAACACAGAAGTTGCATCGGAACTAAATACAAAAGGCACAATGCCAACTTAAGTACAAGAAGACTGACTCTTCCTACTGTCTATGTTTTGAAAGAATCCTGTGACATTAGTTATAGATTCCGATGCTTCACTTCAGGTTTACTGTATCCGTTGGCTCTTCTTATTGGCGACGAAACACAGAAATTGCATCGGAATTAAATAGAAAAGGCACAATGCCGACTTATGTACAAGCACACTGACTCTTCTTAGTGTATATGTTTTGAACCATTCCTGTGACGCTAGTTACAGATTTCGATGCTTCACTTCAGGTTTACTGTATCCCCTGGACCTTCTTAATGACGATGAAACACAGATAGTGCATCGGAATTAAATACAAAAGGCACAATGCCAACTTAAGTACAAAAAGAGTGACTCTTCCTACTGTCTATGTTTTGAACCATTCCTGTGACACTAGTTATAGATTCCGATGCTTCATTTCAGGTTTACTGTATCCCTCTGACCTTCTTTTTGACGATGAAACACAGAAATTGCATCGGAATTAAATAGAAAAGGCACAATGCCGACTTAAGTACAAGAAGACTGACTCTTCTTATTGACTATATCTTGATCCATTCCTTTGACACTAGTTATAGATTCCGATGATTCACTTCAGTTTTACTGTATCCCTCGGACCTTCTTATTGACGATGAATCACAGAAATTGCATCGGAATTAAATAGAAAAGGCACAATGCCGTCTTAAGTACAAGCAGACTGACTCTTCTTACTGACTATGTGTTGAACCATTCCTGTTACACTAGTTAGAGATTCCGATGCTTCACTTCAGGTTTACTGTATCACTCTGACCTTTTAATTGACGATGAAACACAGTAATTGCATCGGAATGAAATTGAAAAGGGCACAATGCCGACTTAAGTACAAGCAGACCGACTCTTCTTACTGACTATGTGTTGAACCATTCCTGTTACACTAGTTATAGATTCCGATGCTTCACTTCAGGTTTACTGTATCACATTGACCTTTTAATTGACGATGAAACACAGTAATTGCATCGGAATTAAATTGAAAAGGGCACAATGCCGACTTAAGTACAAGCAGACTGACTCTTCCTACTGTCTATGTTTTGAACCATTCCTGTGACACAAGTTATAGATTCCGATGCTTCATTTCAGGCTTACAGTATCCCTTGGACCTTCTTGTTGACGATGAAACACAGATAGTGCATCGGAATTAAATACAAAAGGCACAATGCCAACTCAAGTACAAAAAGAGTGACACTTCCTACTGTCTATGTTTTGAACCATTCCTGTGACACTAGTTATAGATTCCGATGCTTCATTTCAGGTTTACTGTATCCCTCTGACCTTCTTTTTGACGATGAAACACAGAAATTGCATCGGAATTAAATAGAAAAGGCACAATGCCGACTTAAGTACAAGAAGACTGACTCTTCTTATTGTCTATACCTTGATCCATTCCTTTGACACTAGTTATAGATTCCGATGATTCACTTCAGTTTTACTGTATCCCTCGGACCTTCTTATAGACGATGAATCACAGAAATTGCATCGGAATTAAATAGAAAAGGCACAATGCCGTCTTAAGTACAAGCAGACTGACTCTTCTTACTGACTATGTGTTGAACCATTCCTGTTACACTAGATAGAGATTCCGATGCTTCACTTCAGGTTTACTGTATCACTCTGACCTTTTAATTGACGAAGAAACACAGTAATTGCATCGGAATGAAATTGAAAAGGGCACAATGCCGACTTAAGTACAAGCAGACTGACTCTTCTTACTGACTATGTGTTGAACCATTCCTGTTACACTAGTTATAGATTCCGATGCTTCACTTCAGGTTTACTGTATCACATTGACCTTTTAATTGACGATGAAACACAGTAATTGCATCGGAATTAAATTGAAAAGGGCACAATGCCGACTTAAGTACAAGCAGACTGACTCTTCCTACTGTCTATGTTTTGAACGATTCCTGTGACATTAGTTATGGATTCCGATGTTACACTTCAGGTTCACTGTATCACTTGGACCTTCTTATTGTCGATGAAACACAGAAATTGCAACGGAATTAAATACAAAAGGCACAATGCCTACTTGAGTACAAGAAGACTGACCCTTCTTACTGTCTATGTTTTGAACCATTCCTGTGACACTAGTTATAGATTCCATTGCTTCACTTCAGGTTTACTGTAACCCTCTGACTTCTTATTGACGATGAAACACAGATATTGCATCGGAATTAAATACAAAAGGCACAATGCCGACTTAAGTAAGGGAAGACTGACTCTTCCTACTGTCTATGTTTTGAACCATTCCTGTGACACTAGTTATAGATTCCGATGCTTCACTTCAGGTTTACTGTATCCCTCTGACCTTCTTTTTGACGATGAAACACAGAAATTGCATCGCAATTAAATAGAAAAGGCACAATGCCGACTTAAGTACAAGAAGACTGACTCTTCCTACTATCTATGTTTTGAACCATTCCTGTGACACTAGTTATAGATTCCGATGCTTCACTTCAGGTTTTTTGTATCCCTCTGACCTTCTTTTTGACGATGAAGCACAGATATTGCATCGGAATCAAATAGAAAAGGCACAATGCCGACTTAAGTACAACTAGATTGACTCTTCCTACTGTCTATGTTTTGAACCATTCCTGTGACACTAGTTATAGATTCCGATGCTTCACTTCAGGTTTACTGTATCCCTTGGACCTTCTTATTGACGATGAAACACAGAAATTGCATCGGAATTAATTACAAAAGGCACAATGCCGACTTAAGTACAAGATGACTGACTCTTCTTACTGACTATGTTTTGAACCATTCCTGTGACACTAGTTATAGATTACGATGCTTCACTTCAGGTTTACTCTATCCCTAGGACCTTCTTATTGACGATGAAACACAGATATTGTAACGGAACCAAATACAAAAGTCACAGTGCCGACTTAAGTACCAGACGTCTGACTCTTCCTACTGTCTATGTTTTGATCGATTCGTGTGACATTAGTTATAGATTCAGATGCTTCACTTCAGGTTTACGGTATCCTTTGGGCCATCTTATTGGCGACGAAACACAGAAATTGCATCGGAATTAAATAGAAAAGGCACAATGCCGACTTATGTACAAGCACACTGACTCTTCTTAGTGTATATGTTTTGAACCATTCCTGTGACGCTAGTTACAGATTCCGATGCTTCACTTCAGGTTTACTGTATCCCCTGGACCTTCTTAATGACGATGAAACACAGATAGTGCATCGGAATTAAATACAAAAGGCACAATGCCGACTCAAGTACATGCAGACTGAATCTTCCTACTGTCTATGTTTTGAACCATTCCTGTGACACAAGTTATAGATTCCGATGCTTCATTTCAGGCTTACAGTATCCCTTGGACCTTCTTGTTGACGATGAAACACAGATAGTGCATCGGAATTAAATACAAAAGGCACAATGCCAACTTAAGTACAAAAAGACTGACTCTTCCTACTGTCTATGTTTTGAACCATTCCTGTGACACTAGTTATAGATTCCGATGCTTCATTTCAGGTTTACTGTATCCCTCTGACCTTCTTTTTGACGATGAAACACAGAAATTGCATCGGAATTAAATAGAAAAGGCAATATTGCCGACTTAAGTACAAGAAGACTGACTCTTCTTATTGACTATATCTTGATCCATTCCTTTGACACTAGTTATAGATTCCGATGCTTCACTTCAGTTTTACTGTATCCCTCGGACCTTCTTATTGACGATGAATCACAGAAATTGCATCGGAATTAAATAGAAAAGGCACAATGCCGTCTTAAGTACAAGCAGACTGACTCTTCTTACTGACTATGTGTTGAACCATCCCTGTTACACTAGATAGAGATTCCGATGCTTCACTTCAGGTTTACTGTATCACTCTGACCTTTTAATTGACGATGAAACACAGTAATTGCATCGGAATTAAATTGAAAAGGGCACAATGCCGACTTAAGTACAAGCAGACTGACTCTTCTTACTGACTATGTGTTGAACCATTCCTGTTACACTAGTTATAGATTCCGATGCTTCACTTCAGGTTTACTGTATCACACTGACCTTTTAATTGACGATGAAACACAGTAATTGCATCGGAATTAAATTGAAAAGGGCACAATGCCGACTTAAGTACAAGCAGACTGACTCTTCCTACTGTCTATGTTTTGAACGATTCCTGTGACATTAGTTATGGATTCCGATGTTACACTTCAGGTTTACTGTATCACTTGAACCTTCTTATTGTCGATGAAACACAGAAATTGCAACGGAATTAAATACAAAAGGCACAATGCCTACTTGAGTACAAGAAGACTGACCCTTCTTACTGTCTATGTTTTGAACCATTCCTGTGACACTAGTTATAGATTCCATTGCTTCACTTCAGGTTTACTGTAACCCTCTGACCTTCTTATTGACGATGAAACACAGATATTGCATCGGAATTAAATACAAAAGGCACAATGCCGACTTAAGTAAGGGAAGACTGACTCTTCCTACTGTCTATGTTTTGAACCTTTCCTGTGACACTAGTTATAGATTCCGATGCTTCACTTCAGGTTTACTGTATTCCTCTGACCTTCTTTTTGACGATGAAACACAGAAATTGCATCGCAATTAAATAGAAAAGGCACAATGCCGACTTAAGTACAAGAAGACTGACTCTTCCTACTATCTATGTTTTGAACCATTCCTGTGACACTAGTTATAGATTCCGATGCTTCACTTCAGGTTTTTTGTATCCCTCTGACCTTCTTATTGACGATGAAACACAGATATTGCATCGGAATCAAATAGAAAAGGCACAATGCCGACTTAAGTACAACAAGATTGACTCTTCCTACTGTCTATGTTTTGAACCATTCCTGTGACACTAGTTATAGATTCCGATGCTTCACTTCAGGTTTACTGTATCCCTTGGACCTTCTTATTGACGATGAAACACAGAAATTGCATCGGAATTAAATACAAAAGGCACAATGCCGACTTAAGTACAAGATGACTGACTCTTCTCACTGACTATGTTTTGAACCATTCCTGTGACACTAGTTATAGATTACGATGCTTCACTTCAGGTTTACTCTATCCCTAGGACCTTCTTATTGACGATGAAACACAGATATTGCAACGGAACCAAATACAAAAGTCACAGTGCCGACTTAAGTACCAGACGTCTGACTCTTCCTACTGTCTATGTTTTGATCGATTCGTGTGACATTAGTTATAGATTCAGATGCTTCACTTCAGGTTTACGGTATCCTTTGGGCCATCTTATTGGCGACGAAATACAGAAATTGCATCGGAATTAATTAGAAAACGCACAATGCCGACTTAAGTACAATAAGACTGACTCTACTTACTGACTGTTTTGAACCATTCCTGTGTCACTAGTTATAGATTCCGATGCTTCACCTCAGGTTTACTGTATTCCTCTGACATTCTTATTGACGATGAAACACAGAAATTGCATCGGCATTAAATACAAAGGGCACAATGCCGACTTCAGTACAAGAAGACTGACTCTTCGTACTGACTCTAATTTGAACCATTCCTGTGACACTAGTTATAGATTACGATAATTCACTTCAGGTTTACTGTATCCTTTGGACCTTCTTATTGACGATGAAACACAGAAATTGCATCGGAATTAAAGAGAAAAGGCACAATGCCGACTTAAGTACAAGAAGACTGACTCTTCTTACTATGTTTGGATCAATTGCTTACTGTCTATGTTTTGAACCGTTCCTGTGACACTAGTTACAGATTCCGATGCTTCACTTCAGGTTTACTGTATCCCTCTGACCGTCGTATTGACGATGAAACACAGAAATTGCATCGGAATTAAATACAAAAAGCACAATGCCGACTTAAGTACAGGAAGACTGACTCTTCGTACTGACTATGTTTTGAACCAGTCCTGTGACACTAGTTATAGATTCCGATGCTTCACTTCAGGTTTACTGTATCCCTTGGACCTTCTTATTGACGATGAAACACAGAAATTGCATCGGAACTAAATAGAAAAGGCACAATGCCGACTTAAGTACAAGAAGACTGACTCTTCCTACTATCTATGTTTCGAACCATTCCTGTGACACTAGTTATAGATTCCGATGCTTCACTTCAGGTTTACTGTATCCCTCTGACCTTCGTTTTGACGATGAAACACAGAAATTGCATCGGAATTAAATAGAAAAGGCACAATGCCGACTTAAGTACAAGAAGATTGACTGTTCTTACTGTCTATGTTTCTAACCATTCCTGTGACACTAGTTATAGATTCCGATGCTTCACTTCAGGTTTACTGTATCCCTCTGACCTTCTTTTTGACTATGAAACACAGAAATTGCATCGGAATTAAATAGAAAAGGCACAATGCCGACTTAAGTACAAGAAGATTGACCCTTCTTACTGTCTA
Source organism: Schistocerca serialis cubense (assembly GCF_023864345.2). Lineage (NCBI taxonomy): Eukaryota > Metazoa > Arthropoda > Insecta > Orthoptera > Acrididae > Schistocerca > Schistocerca serialis. The sequence continues at coordinate 18,859,065 of NC_064647.1, read as the reverse complement.
TGTTTCGAACCATTCCTGTGACACTAGTTATAGATTCCGATGCTTCCCTTCAGGTTTACTCTATCCCTAGGACCTTCTTATTGACGATGAAACACAGAAATTGCAACGGAACTAAAAACAAAAGGCACAAAGTCGACTTAAGTACCAGAAGACTGACTCTTCCGACTGTCTATGTTTTGAACGATTCCTGTGACATTAGTTATAGATTCCGATGCTTCACTTCAGGTTTACTGTATCCTTTGAACCATCTTATTTGCGACGAAATACTGAAATTACATCGGAATTAATTAGAAAAGGCACAATGCCGACTTAAGTACAAGAAGATTGACTGTTCTTACTGTCTATGTTTCTAACCATTCCTGTGACACAAGTTATAGATTCCGATGCTTCACTTCAGGTTTACTGTATACCTCTGACCTTCTTTTTGACGGTGAAACACAGCAATTGCATCGGAATTAAATAGAAAAAGCACAATGCCGACTTAAGTACAAGAGGACTGACTCTACTTACTGACTATATCTTGATCCATTCCTGTGACACTAGTTATAGATTCCGATGCTTCACTTCAGGTTTACTGTCTCCTTTGGACCTTCGTATTGACGATGAAACACAGAAATTGCATTGGAATTATATACAAAAGACACAATGCCAACTTAAGTACAGGAAGACTGACTCTTCCTACTGTGTATGATTTGAACCATTCCTGTGACACTAGTTATAGATTCCGATATTTCACTTCAGGTTTACTGTATCCCTCTGACCATCGTTTTGACGATGAAACACAGAAATTGCTTCGCAATTAAACAGAAAAGGCACAATGCCAACTTAAGTACAAGAAGACTGACTCTTCTTACTGACTATATCTTGATCCATTCCTGTGACACTAGTTACAGATTCCGATGCTTCACTTCAGGTGTACTGTATCCCTTGGACCTTCTTATTGACGATGAAACACAGAAATTCCATCGGAATTAAGTACAAAAGGCACAATGCCGACATAAGTACAAGAAGACTGACTCTTCTTACTGACTATGTTTTGAACCATTCCTGTGACACTAGTTGAAGATTCCGATGCTTCACTTCTGGTTAACTCTAACGCTAGGACCTTCTTATTGACGATGAAACACAGGAATTGCATCGGAACTTAATACAAAACGCACAATTCCGACTTAAGTACAATAAGACTGACTCTTCCTACTGTCTATGTTTTGAACCATTCCTGTGACATTAGTTATGGATTCCGATGCTTCACTTCAGGTTTTTCTGCATCCTTTGGACCTTCTTATTGGCGGCGAAACACAGAAATTGCATCGGAATTAAATAGAAAATGCACAATGCCGCCTTAAGTACAAGAATACTGACTCTTCCTACTGTCTATGTTTTTGAACCATTCCTATGACACTAGTTATAGATTCCGATGCTTCACTTCAGGTTTACTGTATCCCTCTGACCTTCTTATTGACGATGAAACACAGTAATTACATCGGAATTAAATTGAAAAGGGCACAATGCCGACATAAGTACAAGAAGACTGACTCTTCTTACTGACTATGTGTTGAACCATTCCTGTGACACTAGTTGTTGATTCCGATGCTCCACTTCAGGTTTACTGTATCCCTTGGACCTTCTTGTTGACGATGAAACACAGAAATTGCATCGGAATTAAATACAAAAGGCACAATGCCGACTTAAGTACAAGAAGACTGACTCTTCTTACTGACTATGTTTGAACCATTCCTGCGACACTAGTTATAGATTCCGATGCTTCACTTCAGGTTTTCTGTATCCCTCTGGCCTTCTTATTGACTATGAAACTCAGAAATTTCATCGGATATAAACACAAAAGGCACAATGCCGACTTAAGTACATGTAGCCTGAATGTACCTACTGTCTATGTTTGAACCATTCCTGTGACACTAGTTATAGATTCCGATGCTTCATTTCAGGTTTACTGTATCCCTTGGACCTTCTTATTGACGATGAAACACAGAAATTGCATCGGAATTAAATACAAAAGGCAAAATGTCGACTTATGTACAAGACGACTGACTCTTCTTACTGACTATGATTTGAACCATTCCTGTGACACTAGTTATAGATTCCGATGCTTTACTTCAGGTTTACTGTATCCCATGGACCTTGTTATTGACGATGAAACTCAGAAATTGCATCGGAATTAAATTACAAAAGGCACAACGCCGACTTAAGTACAAGAAGACTGACCCTTCTTACTGTCTATGTTTTGAACCATTCCTGTGACCCTAGTTATAGATTCCGATGCATCACCTAAGGTTTATTGTCTCCCTCTGACCTTCTTATTGACGATGAAACACAGAAATTGCATCGGAATTAAATACGAAAGGCACAATGCCGACTTAAGTACAAGAAGACTGACTCTTCGTACTGACTATGCTTTGAACCATTCCTGTGACACTAGTTACAGATTCCGATGATTCACTTCAGATTTACCGTATCCCTTGGACCTTCTTATTGACGATGAACCACAGAAATTGCATCGGAATTAAATACAAAAGGCAAAATGCCAACTTAAGTACAAGGAGACTGACTCTTCTTACTGACTATGTTTGCAACCATTTCTGTGACACTAGTTATGGATTCCGATGCTTCACTTCGGGTTTACTGTATCCCTCTGACCTTGTTATTGACGATGAAACACAGATATTGCAACGGATATAATAGAAAAGGCACAATGCCGACTTAAGTACAAGAAGACTGACTCTTCTTCCTGACTATGTTTTGAACCATTCCTGTGACATTAGTTAGAGATTCCGATGCTTCACTTCAGGTTTACTGTATCCCTCTGACCTTCTTATTGGCGATGAAACACAGAAATTGCATCGGAATTAAATAGAAAAGGCACAATGCCGACTTAAGTACAAGAAGACTGACTCTTCCTACCGTCTATGTTTTAACCATTCCTGTGACATCAGGTTATAGATTCCGATGCTTCACTTCAGGTTTACTGTATCCCTTGGACCTTCTCATTGACGATGAAACACAGAAATTCCATCGGAATTAAATGGAAAAGGGACAATGCCGACTTAAGTACAAGAAGACTGACCCTTCTTAGTGTCTATGTTTTGAACCATTCCTGTGACGCTAGTTACACATTCCGATGTTTCACTTCAGGTTTACTGTATCCCTCTGACCTTCTTATTGACGATGAAACACAGAAATTGCATCGGAATTAAATAGAAAAAGCACAATGCCGTCTAAAGTACAAACAGACTGACTCTTCTTAGTGTCTATGTTTTGAACCATTCCTGTGGCACTAGTTACACATTTCGATGCTTCACTTCAGTTTTACTGTATCCCTTGGACCTTCTTATTGACGATGAAACACAGAAATTGCATCCGGATTAAATACAAAAGGCACAATGCCGTCTTAAGTTCAAGAAGACTGTCTCTTCTTACTGACTATGATTTGAACCATTCCTGTGACACTAGTTATAGATTCCGATGCTTCACTTCAGGTTTACTGTATCCCTCTGACCTTCTTATTGACGATGAAACACAGAAATTGCATCGGAATTAAATAGAAAAGGCACAATGCCGACTTAAGTACAAGAAGATTGACTCTTCTTACTGTCTATGTTTCGAACCATTCCTGTGACACAAGTTATAGATTCCGATGCTTCACTTCAGGTTTACTGTATCCCTCTGACCTTCTTTTTGACGATGAAACACAGAAATTGCATCGGAATTAAATAGAAAAGGCACAATGCCGACTTAAGTACAAGAAGATTGACCCTTCTTACTGTCTATGTTTCGAAACATTCCTGTGACACTAGTTATAGATTCCGATGCTTCACTTCAGGTTTACTCTATCCCTAGGACCTTCTTATTGGCGATGAAACGCAGAAATTGCAACGGAACTAAATACACAAGGCACAATGTCGACTTAAGTACTAGAAGACTGACTCTTCCGACTGTCTATGTTTTGAACGATTCCTGTGACATTAGTTATAGATTCCGATGCTTCACTTCAGGTTTACTGTATCCTTTGAACCATCTTATTTGCGACGAAATACTAAAATTACATCGGAATTAATTAGAAAAGGCACTATGCCGACTTAAGTACAAGAAGACTGACTCTTCTTACTGTCTATGTTTTGAACCATTCCTGTGACACTAGTTATAGATTCAGTTGCTTCACTTCAGGTTTACTGTATCTCTCTGACCTTCTTGTTGACGATGAAACACAGAAATTGCTTCGGAATTAAATACAAAAGGCACAATGCCGACTTAAGTACAATAAGACTGACTCTTCTTACTGTCTATGATTTGAACCATTAATGTGACCCTAGTTATAAATTCCGATGCTTCACTTCAGGTTTACTGTATCCCTCTGACCGTCTTATTGACGATGAAACACAGAAATTGCATCGGAATTAAATACAAAAGGCACAATGCCGACTTAAGTACACGCAGACTGACTCTTCGTACTGACTATGCTTTGAACCATTCCTGTGACACCAGTTATAGATTACGATGATTCACTTCAGGTTTACTGTATCCCTCTGACCTTCTTTTTGACGGTGAAACACAGATATTGCATCGGAATTAAATAGAAAAAGCACAATGCCGACTTAAGTATAAGAGGACTGACTCTTCTTACTGACTATATCTTGATCCATTCCTGTGACACTAGTTATAGATTCCGATGCTTTACTTCAGGTTTACTTTCTGCCTTGGACCTTCGTATTGACGATGAAACACAGAAATTGCATTGGAATTATATACAAAAGGCACAATGCCGACTTAAGTACAAGAAGACTGACTCTTCCTACTGTGTATGATTTGAACCATTCCTGTGACACTAGTTATAGATTCCGATATTTCACTTCAGGTTTACTGTATCCCTCTGACCATCTTTTTGACAATGAAACACAGAAATTGTTTCGCAATTAAATAGAAAAGGCACAATGCCAACTTAAGTACAAGAAGACTGACTCTTCTTACTGACTATATCTTGATCCATTCCTGTGACACTAGATATAGATTCCGATGCGACACTTCAGGTTTACTGTATCCCTTGGACCTTCTTATTGACAATGAAACACAGAAATTCCATCGGAATTAAATACAAAAGGCACAATGCCGACATAAGAACAAGAAGACTGACTCTTCTTACTGACTATGTTTTGAACCATTCCTGTGACACTAGTTGAAGATTCCGATGCTTCACTTCTGGTTAACTGTAACGCTAGGACCTTCTTATTGACGATGAAACACAGGAATTGCATCGGAACTAAATACAAAACGCACAATGCCGACTTATGTACAAGAATACTGACTCTTCCTACTGTCTATGTTTTTGAACCATTCCTGTGACACTAGTTATAGATTCCGATGCTTCACTTCAGGTTTACTGTATCCCTCTGACCTTCTTATTGACGATGAAACACAGTAATTGCATCGGAATTAAATTGAAAAGGGCACAATGCCGACATAAGTACAAGAAGACTTACTCTTCTTACTGACTATGTTTTGAAACATTCCTGTGACACTAGTTGTAGATTCCGATGCTCCACTTCAGGTTTACTGTATCCCTTGGACCTTCTTATTGACGATGAAACTCAGAAATTTCATCGGATATAAATACAAAAGGCACAATGCCGACTTAAGTACATGTAGCCTGAATCTACCTACTGTCTATGTTTGAACCATTCCTGTGACACTAGTTATAGATTCCGATGCTTCATTTCAGGTTTACTGTATCCCTTGGACCTTCTTATTGGCGATGAAACACAGAAATTGCATCGGAATTAAATAGAAAAGGCACAACGCCGACTTAAGTACAAGAAGACTGACTCTTCTACCGTCTATGTTTTAACCATTCCTGTGATATCAGGTTATAGATTCCGATGCTTCACTTCAGGTTTACTGTATCCCTTGGACCTTCTCATTGACGATGAAACACAGAATTTCCATCGGAATTAAATGGAAAAGGGACAATGGCGACTTAAGTACAAGAAGACTGACTCTTCTTAGTGTCTATGTTTTGAACCATTCCTGTGACGCTAGTTACACATTCCGATGCTTCACTTCAGGTTTACTGTATCCCTCTGACCTTCTTATTGACGATGAAACACAGAAACTGCATCGGAATTAAATAGAAAAAGCACAATGCCGTCTAAAGTACAAACAGACTGACTCTTCTTAGTATCTATGTTTTGAACCATTCCTGTGGCGCTAGTTACACATTTCGATGCTTCACTTCAGGTTTACTGTATCCCTTGGACCTTCTTATTGACGATGTAACACAGAAATTGCATCGGAATTAAACACAAAACGCACAATGCCGACATATGTACAAGACGACTGACTCTTCTTACTGACTATGATTTGAACCATTCCTGTGACACTAGTTATAGATTCCGATGCTTCACTTCAGGTTTACTGTATCCCATGGACCTTGTTATTGACGATGAAACTCAGAAATTGCATCGGAATTAAATTACAAAAGGCACAATGCCGTCTTAAGTACAAGAAGACTGACCCTTCTTACTGTCTATGTTTTGAACCATTCCTGTGACCCTAGTTATAGATTCCGATTCATCACCTAAGGTTTATTGTCTCCCTCTGACCTTCTTATTGACGATGAAACACAGAAATTGCATCGGAATTAAATACGAAAGGCACAATGCCGACTTAAGTACAAGAAGACTGACTCTTCGTACTGACTATGCTTTGAACCATTCCTGTGACACTAGTTATAGATTCCGATGATTCACTTCAGATTTACCGTATCCCTTGGACCTTCTTATTGACGATGAACCACAGAAATTGCATCGGAATTAAATACAAAAGGCAAAATGCCAACTTAAGTACAAGGAGACTGACTCTTGTTACTGACTATGTTTGCAACCATTTCTGTGACACTAGTTATGGATTCCGATGCTTCACTTCGGGTTTACTGTATCCCTCTGACCTTGTTATTGACGATGAAACACAGATATTGCAACGGATATAATAGAAAAGGCACAATGCCGACTTAAGTACAAGAAGACTGACTCTTCTTCCTGACTATGTTTTGAACCATTCCTGTGATATAAGTTATATATTCCGATGCTTCACTTCAGGTTTACTGTATCCCTCTGACCTTCTTATTGGCGATGAAACACAGAAATTGCATCGGAATTAAATAGAAAAGGCACAATGCCGACTTAAGTACAAGAAGACTGACTCTTCCTACCGTCTATGTTTTAACCATTCCTGTGACATCAGGTTATAGATTCCGATGTTTCACTTCAGGTTTACTGTATCCCTTGGACCTTCTCATTGACGATGAAACACAGAAATTCCATCGGAATTAAATGGAAAAGGGACAATGCCGACTTAAGTACAAGAAGACTGACTCTCCTTAGTGTCTATGATTTGAACCATTCCTGTGACGCTAGTTACACATTCCGATGCTTCACTTCAGGTTTACTGTATCCCTCTGACCTTCTTATTGACGATGAAACACAGTAATTGCATCGGAATTAAATTGAAAAGGGCACAATGCCGACATAAGTACAAGAAGACTTACTCTTCTTACTGACTATGTTTTGAACCATTCCTGTGACACTAGTTGTAGATTCCGATGCTCCACTTCAGGTTTACTGTATCCCTTGGACCTTCTTATTGACGATGAAACTCAGAAATTTCATCGGATATAAATACAAAAGGCACAATGCCGACTTAAGTACATGTAGCCTGAATCTACCTACTGTCTATGTTTGAACCATTCCTGTGACACTAGTTATAGATTCCGATGCTTCATTTCAGGTTTACTGTATCCCTTGGACCTTCTTATTGACGATGAAACACAGAAATTGCATCGGAATTAAATACAAAATGCACAATGCCGACATATGTACAAGACGACTGACTCTTCTTACTGACTATGATTTGAACCATTCCTGTGACACTAGTTATAGATTCCGATGCTTCACTTCAGGTTTACTGTATCCCTTTGACCTTCTTATTGGCGATGAAACACAGAAATTGCATCGGAATTAAATAGAAAAGGCACAACGCCGACTTAAGTACAAGAAGACTGACTCTTCCTACCGTCTATGTTTTAACCATTCCTGTGATATCAGGTTATAGATTCCGATGCTTCACTTCAGGTTTACTGTATCCCTTGGACCTTCTCATTGACGATGAAACACAGAAATTCCATCGGAATTAAATGGAAAAGGGACAATGGCGACTTAAGTACAAGAAGACTGACTCTTCTTAGTGTCTATGTTTTGAACCATTCCTGTGACGCTAGTTACACATTCCGATGCTTCACTTCAGGTTTACTGTATCCCTCTGACCTTCTTATTGACGATGAAACACAGAAATTGCATCGGAATTAAATAGAAAAAGCACAATGCCGTCTAAAGTACAAACAGACTGACTCTTCTTAGTATCTATGTTTTGAACCATTCCTGTGGCGCTAGTTACACATTTCGATGCTTCACTTCAGGTTTACTGTATCCCTTGGACCTTCTTATTGACGATGAAACACAGAAATTGCATCGGAATTAAATACAAAACGCACAATGCCGACATATGTACAAGACGACTGACTCTTCTTACTGACTATGATTTGAACCATTCCTGTGACACTAGTTATAGATTCCGATGCTTCACTTCAGGTTTACTGTATCGCATGGACCTTGTTATTGACGATGAAACTCAGAAATTGCATCGGAATTAAATTACAAAAGGCACAATGCCGTCTTAAGTACAAGAAGACTGACCCTTCTTACTGTCTATGTTTTGAACCATTCCTGTGACCCTAGTTATAGATTCCGATTCATCACCTAAGGTTTATTGTCTCCCTCTGACCTTCTTATTGACGATGAAACACAGAAATTGCATCGGAATTAAATACGAAAGGCACAATGCCGACTTAAGTACAAGAAGACTGACTCTTCGTACTGACTATGCTTTGAACCATTCCTGTGACACTAGTTATAGATTCCGATGATTCACTTCAGATTTACCGTATCCCTTGGACCTTCTTATTGACGATGAACCACAGAAATTGCATCGGAATTAAATACAAAAGGCAAAATGCCAACTTAAGTACAAGGAGACTGACTCTTCTTACTGACTATGTTTGCAACCATTTCTGTGACACTAGTTATGGATTCCGATGCTTCACTTCGGGTTTACTGTATCCCTCTGACCTTGTTATTGACGATGAAACACAGATATTGCAACGGATATAATAGAAAAGGCACAATGCCGACTTAAGTACAAGAAGACTGACTCTTCTTCCTGACTATGTTTTGAACCATTCCTGTGATATAAGTTATATATTCCGATGCATCACTTCAGGTTTACTGTATCCCTCTGACCTTCTTATTGGCGATGAAACACAGAAATTGCATCGGATTTAAATAGAAAAGGCACAATGCCGACTTAAGTACAAGAAGACTGACTCTTCCTACCGTCTATGTTTTAACCATTCCTGTGACATCAGGTTATAGATTCCGATGCTTCACTTCAGGTTTACTGTATCCCTTGGACCTTCTCATTGACGATGAAACACAGAAATTCCATCGGAATTAAATGGAAAAGGGACAATGCCGACTTAAGTACAAGAAGACTGCTCTCCTTAGTGTCTATGATTTGAACCATTCCTGTGACGCTAGTTACACATTCCGATGCTTCACTTCCGGTTTACTGTCTCCCTCTTACCTTCTTATTGACGATGAAACACAGAAATTGCATCGGAATTAAATAGAAAAAGCACAATGCCGTCTAAAGTACAAACAGACTGACTCTTCTTAGTATCTATGTTTTGAACCATTCCTGTGGCGCTAGTTACACATTTCGATGCTTCACTTCAGGTTTACTGTATCCCTTGGACCTTCTTATTGACGATGAAACACAGAAATTGCATCGGAATTAAATACAAAAGGCACAATGCCGTCTTAAGTACAAGAAGACTGACTCTTCTTACTGACTATGATTTGAACCATTCCTGTGACACTAGTTATAGATTCCGATGCTTCACTTCAGGTTTACTGTATACCCCGGACCTTCTTATTGACGATGAAACACAGAAATTGCATCGGAATTAAATAGAAAAGGCACAATGCCGACTTAAGTACAAGAAGATTGACTCTTCTTACTGTCTATGTTTCGAACCATTCCTGTGACACAAGTTATAGATTCCGATGCTTCACTTTAGGTTTACTGTATCCCTCTGACCTTCTTTTTGACGATGAAACACAGAAATTGCATCGGAATTAAATAGAAAAGGCACAATGCCGACTTAAGTACAAGAAGATTGACCCTTCTTACTGTCTATGTATCGAACCATTCCTGTGACACTAGTTATAGATTCCGATTGCTCACTTCAGGTTTACTCTATCCCTAGGACCTTCTTATTGACGATGAAACACAGAAATTGCAACGGAACTAAATACAAAAGGCACAATGTCGACTTAAGTACCAGAAGACTGACTCTTCCGACTGTCTATGTTTTGAACGATTCCTGTGACATTAGTTATAGATTCCGATGCTTCACTTCAGGTTTACTGTATCCTTTGAACCATCTTATTTGCGACGAAATACTGAAATTACATCGGAATTAATTAGAAAAGGCACAATGCCGACTTAAGTACAAGAAGACTGACTCTTCTTACTGTCTATGTTTTGAACCATTCCTGTGACACTAGTTATAGATTCAGTTGCTTCACTTCAGGTTTACTGTATCTCTCTGACCTTCTTGTTGACGATGAAACACAGAAATTGCTTCGGAATTAAATACAAAAGGCACAATGCCGACTTAAGTACAAGAAGACTGACTCTTCTTACTGTCTATGTTTTGAACCATTAATGTGACCCTAGTTATAAATTCCGATGCTTCACTTCAGGTTTACTGTATCCCTCTGACCGTCTTATTGACGATGAAACACAGAAATTGCATCGGAATTAAATACAAAAGGCACAATGCCGACTTAAGTACACGAAGACTGACTCTTCGTACTGACTATGCTTTGAACCACTCCTGTGACAGTAGTTATAGATTACGATGATTCACTTCAGGTTTACTGTATCCCTCTGACCTTCTTTTTGAAGGTGAAACACAGAACTTGCATCGGAATTAAATAGAAAAAGCACAATGCCGACTTAAGTACAAGAGGACTGACTCTTCTTACTGACTATATCTTGATCCATTCCTGTGACACTAGTTATAGATTCCGGTGCTTCACTTCAGGTTTACTGTCTCCCTTGGAACTTCGTAATGACGATGAAACACAGAAATTGCATTGGAATTATATACAAAAGGCACAATGCCGACTTAAGTACAAGAAGACTGACTCTTCCTACTGTGTATGATTTGAACCATTCCTGTGACACTAGTTATAGATTCCGATATTTCACTTCAGGTTTACTGTATCCCTCTGACCATCTTTTTGACGATGAAACACAGAAATTGCTTCGCAATCAAATAGAAAAGGCACAATGCCAACTTAAGTACAAGAAAACTGACTCTTCTTACTGACTATATCTTGATCCATTCCTGTGACACTAGTTATAGATTCCGATGCTTCACTTCAGGTTTACTGTATCCCTTGGACCTTCTTATTGACGATGAAACACAGAAATTCCATCGGAATTAAGTACAAAAGGCACAATGCCGACATAAGTACAAGAAGACTGACTCTTCTTACTGACTATGTTTTGAACCATTCCTGTGACACTAGTTGAAGATTCCGATGCTTCTCTTCTGGTTAACTGTAACGCTAGGACCTTCTTATTGACGATGAAACACAGGAATTGCATCGGAACTAAATACAAAACGCACAATGCCGACTTAAGTACAATAAGACTGACTCTTCCTACTGTCTATGTTTTGAACCATTCCTGTGACATTAGTTATGGATTCCGATGCTTCACTTCAGGTTTTTCTGCATCCTTTTGACCTTCTTATTGGCGGCGAAACACAGAAATTGCATCGGAATTAAATAGAAAATGCACAATGCCGACTTAAGTACAAGAATACTGACTCTTCCTACTGTCTATGTTTTTGAACCATTCCTGTGACACTAGTTATAGATTCCGATGCTTCACTTCAGGTTTACTGTATCCCTCTGTCCTTCTTATTGACGATGAACCACAGTAATTGCATCGGAATTATATTGAAAAGGGCACAATACCAACATAAGTACAAGAAGACTTACTCTTCTTACTGACTATGTTTTGAACCATTCCTGTGACACTAGTTGTAGATTCCAATGCTCCACTTCAGGTTTACTGTATCCCTTGGACCTTCTTATTGACGATGAAACTCAGAAATTTCATCGGATATAAATACAAAAGGCACAATGCCGACTTAAGTACATGTAGCCTGAATCTACCTACTGTCTATGTTTGAACCATTCCTGTGACACTAGTTATAGATTCCGATGCTTCATTTCAGATTTACTGTGTCCCTTGGACCTTCTTATTGACGATGAAACACAGAAATTGCATCGGAATTAAATACAAAATGCACAATGCCGACATATGTACAAGACGACTGACTCTTCGTACTGACTATGATTTGAACCATTCCTGTGACCCTAGTTATAGATTCCGATGCTTCACTTCAGGTTTACTGTATCCCATGGACCTTGTTATTGACGATGAAACTCAGAAATTGCATCGGAATTAAATTACAAAAGGCACAATGCCGACTTAAGTACAAGAAGACTGACCCTTCTTACTGTCTATGTTTTGAACCATTCCTGTGACCCTAGTTATAGATTCCGATGCATCACCTAAGGTTTATTGTCTCCCTCTGACCTTCTTATTGACGATGAAACTCAGAAATTGCATCGGAATTAAATACGAAAGGCACAATGCCGACTTAAGTACAAGAAGACTGACTCTTCGTACTGACTATGCTTTGAACCATTCCTGTGACACTAGTTATAGATTCCGATGATTCACTTCAGATTTACCGTATCCCTTGGACCTTCTTATTGACGATTAACCACAGAAATTGCATCGGAATTAAATACAAAAGGCAAAATGACAACTTAAGTACAAGGAGATTGACTCTTCTTACTGACTATGTTTGCAACCATTTCTGTGACACTAGTTATGGATTCCGATGCTTCACTTCGGGTTTACTGTATCCCTCAGACCTTGTTATTGACGATGAAACACAGATATTGCAACGGATATAATAGAAAAGGCACAATGCCGACTTAGGTACAAGAAGACTGACTCTTCTTCCTGACTATGTTTTGAACCATTCCTGTGATATTAGTTATAGATTCCGATGCTTCACTTCAGGTTTACTGTATCCCTCTGACCTTCTTATTGGCGATGAAACACAGAAATTGCATCGGAATTAAATAGAAAAGGCACAATGCCGACTTAAGTACAAGAAGACTGACTCTTCCTACCATCTATGTTTGAAACATTCCTGTGACATCAGGTTATAGATTCCGATGCTTCACTTCAGGTTTACTGTATCCCTTGGACCTTCTCATTGACGATGAAACACAGAAATTCCATCGGAATTAAATGGAAAAGAGGAGAATGCCGACTTAAGTACAAGAAGACTGACTCTTCTTAGTGTCTATGTTTTGAACCATTCCTGTGACGCTAGTTACACATTCCGATGCTTCACTTCAGGTTTACTGTATCCCTTGCACCTTCTTATTGACAATGAAACACAGAAATTGCTTCGGAATTAAATACAAAAGGCACAATGCCGTCTTAAGTACAAGAAGACTGACTCTTCTTACTGACTATGATTTGAACCATTCCTGTGACACTAGTTATAGATTCCGATGCTACACTTCAGGTTTACTGTATCCCTCTGACCGTCTTATTGACGATGAAACACAGAAATTGCATCGGAATTAAATAGAAAAAGCACAATGCCGTCTAAAGTACAAACAGACTGACTCTTCTTAGTGTCTATGTTTTGAACCATTCCTGTGGCGCTAGTTACACATTCCGATGCTTCACTTCAGGTTAACTGTATCCCTTGGAACTTCTTATTGACGATGAAACACAGAAATTGCATCGGAATTAAATACAATAGGCACAATGCCGACTTAAGTACAAGAAGACTGACTCTTCTTACTGACTATGTTTTGAACCATTCCTGTGATACTAGTTATAGATTCCGATGATTCACTTCAGGTTTTCTGTATCCCTCTGACCTTCTTATTGACGATGAAACACAGAAATTGCATCGGAATTAAATAGAAAAAGCACAATGCCGTCTAAAGTACAAACAGACTGACTCTTCTTAGTGTCTATGTTTTGAACCATTCGTGTGGCGCTACTTACACATTTCGATGCTTCACTTCAGGTTTACTGTATCCCTTGGACCTTCTTATTGACGATGAAACACAGAAATTGCATCGGAATTAAATACAAAAGGCACAATGCCGTCTTAAGTACAAGAAGACTGACTCTTCTTACTGACTATGATTTGAACCATTCCTGTGACACTAGTTATAGATTCCGATGCTTCACTTCAGGTTTACTGTATCCCTCTGACCTTCTTATTGACGATGAAACACAGAAATTGCATCGGATATAAATACAAAAGGCACAATGCCGACTTAAGTACATGTAGACTGAAACTTCTTTCTGTCTATGTTTGAACCATTCCTGTGACACTAGTTATAGATTCCGATGATTCATTTTAGATTAACTGTATCCCTTGGACCTTCTTATTGACGATGAAACACTGATAGTGCATTGGAATTAAATACAAAACGCACAATGTCAACTTAAGTACAAGAAGACTGACTTTTCCTACTGTCTATATTTTGAACCATTCCTGTGACACTAGTTATAGACTCCGATGCTTCACTTCAGGTTTACTGTATCCCTCTGACCTTCGTTTTGTCGATGAAACACAGAAATTGCATCGGAATTAAATAGAAAAGGCACAATGCCGACTTAAGTACAAGAAAACTGACTCTTCTTACTGACTATATCTTGATCCATTCCTGTGACATTAGTTATAGATTCCAATGCTTCAATTCAGGTTTACTGTATCCTTTGGACCTTCTTATTGACGATGAATCACAGAAATTCCATCGGAATTAAATACAAAATCCACAATGCCGACTTAAGAACAAGTAGACGGACTCTTCTTACTGACTATGTTTTGAACCATTCCTGTGATACTAGTTGAAGATTCCGATGCTTCACTTCTGGTTACCTGTAACGCTAGGACCTTCTTGTTGACGATGAAACACAGGAATTGCATCGGAACTAAATACAAAACGCACAATGCCGACTTAAGTACAATAAGACTGACTCTTCCTACTGTCTATGTTTTGAACCATTCCTGTGACATTAGTTATGGATTCCGATGCTTCACTTCAGGTTTTTCTGCATCCTTTGGACCTTCTTATTGGCGGCGAAACACAGAAATTGCATCGGAATTAAATAGAAAATGCACAATGCCGACTTAAGTACCAGAATACTGACTCTTCCTACTGTCTATGTTTTTGAACCTTTCCTGTGACACTAGTTATAGATTCCGATGCTTCACTTCAGGTTTACTGTATCCCTCTGACCTTCTTATTGACGATGAAACACAGTAATTGCATCGGAATTAAATTGAAAAGGTCACAATGCCGACATAAGTACAAGAAGACTGACTCTTCTTACTGACTATGTGTTGAACCATTCCTGGGACACTAGTTGTAGATTCCGATGCTCCACTTCAGGTTTACTGTATCCCTTGGACCTTCTTGTTGACGATCAAGCACAGAAATTGCATCGGAATTAAATACAAAAGGCACAATGCCGACTTAAGTACAAGAAGACTGACTCTTCTTACTGACTATGTTTTGAACCATTCCTGCGACACTAGTTATAGATTCCGATGCTTCACTTCCGGTTTTCTGTATCCCTGTGACCTTCTTATTGACGATGAAACTCAGAAATTTCATCGGATATAAATACAAAAGGCACAATGCCGACTTAATTACATGTGGCCTGAATCTACCTACTGTCTATGTTTGAACCATTCCTGTGACACTAGTTATAGATTCCGATGCTTCATTTCAGGTTTACTGTATCCCTTGGAACTTCTTATTGACGATGAAACACAGAAATTGCATCGGAATTAAATACAAAAGGCACAATGCCGACATATGTACAAGAAGACTGACTCTTCTTACTGACTATGATTTGAACCATTCCTGTGACACTAGTTATAGATTCCGATACTTCACTTCAGGTTTACTGTATCCCATGGACCTTGTTATTGACGATGAAACTCAGAAATTGCATCGGAATTAAATTACAAATGGCACAATGCCGACTTAAGTACAAGAAGACTGACCCTTCTTACTGTCTATGCTTTGAACAATTCCTGTGACCCTAGTTATAGATTCCGATGCATCACCTAAGGTTTATTGTCTCCCTCTGACCTTCTTATTGACGATGAAACACAGATATTGCATCGGAATTAGATACGAAAGGCACAATGCCGACTTAAGTACAAGAAGACTGATTCTTCGTACTGACTATGCTTTGAACCATTCCTGTGACACTAGTTATAGATTCCGATGATTCACTTCAGATTTACCGTATCCCTTGGACCTTCTTATTGACGATGAAACACAGAAATTGCATCGGAATTAAATACAAAAGGCAAAATGCCAACTTAAGTACAAGGAGACTGACTCTTCTTACTGACTATGTTTGCAACCATTTCTGTGACACTAGTTATGGATTCCGATGCTTCACTTCGGGTTTACTGTATCCCTCTGACCTTGTTATTCACGATGGAACACAGATATTGCAACGGATATAATAGAAAAGGCACAATGCCGACTTAAGTACAAGAAGACTGACTCTTCTTCCTGACTATGCTTTTGAACCATTCCTGTGATATTAGTTATAGATTCCGATGCTTCACTTCAGGTTTACTGTATCCCTCTGACCTTCTTATTGGCGATGAAACACAGAAATTGCATCGGAATTAAATAGAAAAGGCACAATGCCGACTTAAGTACAAGAAGACTGACTCTTCCTACCGTCTATGTTTGAACCATTCCTGTGACATCAGGTTATAGATTCCGATGCTTCACTTCAGGTTTACTGTATCCCTTGGACCTTCTCATTGACGATGAAACACAGAAATTCCATCGGAATTAAATGG
Source organism: Schistocerca serialis cubense (assembly GCF_023864345.2). Taxonomy (NCBI): domain Eukaryota; kingdom Metazoa; phylum Arthropoda; class Insecta; order Orthoptera; family Acrididae; genus Schistocerca; species Schistocerca serialis. The sequence goes on along the minus strand of NC_064647.1, from coordinate 18,841,913 downwards.
AAAAGCGACAATGCCGACTTAAGTACAAGAAGACTGACTCTTCTTAGTGTCTATGTTTTGAACCATTCCTGTGACGCTAGTTACACATTCCGATGCTTCACTTCAGGTTTACTGTATCCCTCTGACCTTATTGACGATGAAACACAGAAATTGCATCGGAATTAAATAGAAAAAGCACAATGCCGTCTAAAGTACAAACAGACTGACTCTTCTTAGTGTCTATGTTTTGAACCATTCCAGTGGCGCTAGTTACACATTTCGATGCTTCACTTCAGGTTTATTGTATCCCTTGGACCTTCTTATTGACGATGAAACACAGAAATTGCATCGGAATTAAATACAAAAGTCGCAATGCCGACTTAAGTACAAGAAGTCTGACTCTTCTTACTGACTATGATTTGAACCATTCCTGTGACACTAGTTATAGATTCCGATGCTTCACTTCAGGTTTACTGTATCCCTCTGACCTTCTTATTGACGATGAAACACAGAAATTGCATCGGAATTAAATAGAAAAATCACAATGCCGTCTAAAGTACAAACAGACTGACTCTTCTTAGTGTCTATGTTTTGAACCATTCCTGTGGCGCTAGTTACACATTCCGATGCTTCACTTCAGGTTAACTGTATCCCTTGGAACTTCTTATTGACGATGAAACACAGAAATTGCATCGGAATTAAATACAAAAGGCACAATGCCGACTTAAGTACAAGAAGACTGACTCTTCTTCCTGACTATGTTTTGAACCATTCCTGTGATACTAGTTATAGATTCCGATGATTCACTTCAGGTTTTCTGTATCCCTCTGACCTTCTTATTGACGATGAAACACAGAAATTGCATCGGAATTAAATAGAAAAGACACAATGCCGACTTAAGTACAAGAAGTATGACTCTTCCTACTGTCTATGTTTGAACCATTCCTGTGACACTAGTTATAGATTCCGATCCTTCACTTCAGGTTTACTGTATCCCTTGGACCTTCTCATTGACGATGAAACACAGAAATTGCATCGGAATTAAATGGAAAAGGCACGATGCCGACTTAAGTACAAGAAGACTGACTCTTCTTAGTGTCTATGTTTTGAACCATTCCTGTGACGCTAGTTGCACATTCCGATGCTTCACTTCAGGTTTACTGTATCCCTCTGACCTTCTTATTGACGATGAAACACAGAAATTGCATCGGAATTAAATAGAAAAAGCACAATGCCGTCTGAAGTACAAACAGACTGACTCTTCTTAGTGTCTATGTTTTGAACCAATCCTGTGGCGCTAGTTACACATTCCGATGCTTCACTTCAGGTTTATTGTATCCCTTGGACCTTCTTATTGACGATGAAACACAGAAATTGCATCGGAATTAAATACAAAAGTCACAATGCCGACTTAAGTACAGGAAGTCTGACTCTTCTTACTGACTATGATTTGAACCATTCCTGTGACACTAGTTATAGATTCCGATGCTTCACTTCAGGTTTACTGTATCCCTCTGACCTTCTTATTGACGATGAAACACAGAAATTGCATCGGAATTAAATAGAAAAAGCACAATGCCGTCTAAAGTACAAACAGACTGACTCTTCTTAGTGTCTATGTTTTGAACCATTCCTGTGGCGCTAGTTACACATTCCGATGCTTCACTTCAGGTTAACTGTATCCCTTGGAACTTCTTATTGACGATGAAACACAGAAATTGCATCGGAATTAAATACAAAAGGCACAATGCCGACTTAAGTACAAGAAGACTGACTCTTCTTCCTGACTATGTTTTGAACCATTCCTGTGATACTAGTTATAGATTCCGATGATTCACTTCAGGTTTTCTGTATCCCTCTGACCTTCTTATTGACGATGAAACACAGAAATTGCATCGGAATTAAATAGAAAAGACACAATGCCGACTTAAGTACAAGAAGTATGACTCTTCTTACTGTCTATGTTTGAACCATTCCTGTTACACTAGTTATAGATTCCGATCCTTCACTTCAGGTTTACTGTATCCCTTGGACCTTCTCATTGACGATGAAACACAGAAATTGCATCGGAATTAAATGGAAAAGGCACGATGCCGACTTAAGTACAAGAAGACTGACTCTTCTTAGTGTCTATGTTTTGAAACATTCCTGTGACGCTAGTTGCACATTCCGATGCTTCACTTCAGGTTTACTGTATCCCTCTGACCTTCTTATTGACGATGAAACACAGAAATTGCATCGGAATTAAATAGAAAAAGCACAATGCCGTCTGAAGTACAAACAGACTGACTCTTCTTAGTGTCTATGTTTTGAACCATTCCTGTGGCGCTAGTTACACATTCCGATGCTTCACTTCAGGTTTACTGTATCCCTTGGACCTTCTTATTGACGATGAAACACAGAAATTGCATCGGAATTAAATACAAAAAAGACAATGCCTACTTTAGTACAAGAAGACTGACTCTTCTCACTGACTATGATTTGAACCATTCATGTGACACTAGGTACACATTCCGATGCTTCATTTCAAATTTACTGTATCCCTTGGACCTTCTTATTGACGATGAAACACAGATAGTGCATCGGAATTAAATACAAAGCGCACAATGCCAACTTAAGTACAAGAAGACTGACTCTTCCTACTGTCTATATTTTGAACCATTCCTGTGACACTAGTTATAGATTCCGATGCTTCACTTCAGGTTTACTGTATTCCTCTGACCTTCGTTTTGTCGACGAAACACAGAAATTGCATCGGAATTAAACAGAAAAGGCACAACGCCGTCTTAAGTACAAGAAAACTGACTCTTCTTACTGACTATATCTTGATCCTTTCCTGTGACACTAGTTATAGATTCCAATGCTTCAATTCAGGTTTACTGTATCCTTTGGACCTTCTTATTGACGATGAATCACAGAAATTCCATCGGAATTAAATACAAAATCCACAATGCCGACTTAAGTACAAGAAGACTGACTCTTCCTACTGTCTACGTTTTGAACGATTCCTGTGACATTAGTTATGGATTCCGATGCTTCACTTCAGATTTTTCTGTATCCCTTGAACATTCTTATTGACGATGATACACAGAAATTGCATCGGAATTAAATGGAAAAGGCACAATGCCGACTTAAGTACAAGAAGACTGACTCTTCTTACTGACTATGTGTTGAACCATTCCTGTGACACTAGTTAGAGTTTCCGATGCTTCACTTCAGGTTTACTGTATGACTCTGACCTTCTTATTGACGATGAAACACACAAATTGCATCTAATATAAATACAAAAGGCACAATGCCGACTTAAGTACAAGACGACTGACTCTTCTTACTTACTATGATTTGAACCATTCCTGTGACACTAGTTATAGATTCCGATGCTTCACTTCAGGTTTATTGTATCCTTCTGACCTTCTTATTGACGATGAAACACAGAAATTGCATCGGATATAGATACAAAAGGCACAATGCCGACTTAAGTGCAAGAAGACTGACTCTTCTTACTGACTATGTTTTGAACTATACCTGTGACACTAGTTATAGATTCCGATGCTTCACTTCAGGTTTACTGTATCCCTCTGACCTTCTTATTGACGATGAAACACAGAAATTGCATCGGAATTAAAAAGAAAAGGCACAATGCCGACTTATGTACAAGAAGACTGTCTCTTCCTACTGTCTATGCTTTGAACCATTCCTGTGACACTAGTTATGGATTCCGATGCTTCACTTCAGGTTTACTGTATCCCTTGGACCTTCTTTTTGACGATGATACACAGAAATTACATCGGAATTAAATACAAAATGCACAATGCCGACTTAAGTACAAGAAGACTGCCTCTTCTTACTGACTATAACTTCATCCATTCCTGTCACACTAGTTATTGATTCCGATGCTTCAATTCGGGTTTACTGTATCCCTTGGACCTTCGTACTGACGATGAATCGCAGAAATTGCATCGGAATTAAATAGAAAAGGCACAATGCCGACTTAAGTACAGGAAGACTGACTCTTCTTACTGACTATGATTTGAACCATTACTGTGACACTAGTTGTAGATTTCGATGCTTCACTTCAGGTTTACTGTATCCCTCTGACCTTCTTATAAACGATGAAAAACAGATATTGCATCGGAATTAAATACAAAAGGCACAATGTCGACTTAAGTACAAGACGACTGACTCTTCTTACTGACTATGAATAGAACCATTCCTGTGACACTAGTTATAGATTCTGATGCTTCACTTCTGGTTTAATGTATCCCTCGGACCTTCATATTGACGATGAAACACAGAAATTGCATCGGAATTAAATACAAAAGGCACAATGCCGACTTAAGTACAAGAAGACTGACTCTTCTTACTGACAATGCTTTGAATCATTCCTGTGACACTAGTTATAGATTCCGATGCTTCACTTCAGGTTTACTGTATCCCTAGGACCTTCTTATTGACGATGAAACACAGAAGTTGCATTGGAACTAAATACAAAAGGCACAATGCCGACTTAAGTACAAGAAGACTGACTCTTCCTACTGTCTATGTTTTGAACGAATCCTGTGACATTAGTTATAGATTCCGATGCTTCACTTCAGGTTTACTGTATCCGTTGGCCCTTCTTATTGGCGACGAAACACAGAAATTGTACCGGAATTTAATAGAAAAGGCTCAATGCCGTCTTAAGTACAAGCAGACTGACTCCTCTTAGTGTCTATGCTTTAAACCATTCCTGTGACGCTAGTTACAGATTCCGTTGCTTCACTTCAGGTTTACTGTATCCTTTGGACCTTCTTATTGGCGACGAAACACAGAAATTGCATCGGAATTAAATAGAAAAGCCACAATGCCGTCTTAAGTACAAGCACACTGACTCTTCATAGTGTATATGTTTTGAACCATTCCTGTGACGCTAGTTACAGATTCCGATGTTTCATTTCAGGTTTACTGTATCCCTCTGACCTTCTTTTTGACGATGAAACACAGAAATTGCATCGGAATTAAATAGAAAAGGCACAATGCCGACTTAAGTACAAGAAGACTGACTCTTCTTATTGACTATATCTTGATCCATTCCTGTGACACTAGTTATAGATTCCGATGCTTCACTTCAGTTTTACTGTATCCCTTGGACCTTCTTATTGACGATGAATCACAGAAATTGCATCGGAATTAAATAGAAAAGGCACAATGCCGTTTTAAGTACAAGCAGACTGACTCTTCTTACTGACTATGAGTTGAACCATTCCTGTTACACTAGATAGAGATTCCGATGCTTCACTTCAGGTTTACTGTATCCCTCAGACCTTTTAATTGACGATGAAACACAGTAATTGCATCGCAATTAAATTGTAAAGGGCACAATGCCGAATTAAGTACAAGAAGACTGACTCTTCTCACTGTCTATGTTTTGAACAAATCCTGTGACACTAGTAATTGATTCCGATGCTCCACTTCAGGTTTACTGTATCCCTTGGACCTTATTATTGACGATGAAACACAGAAATAGCATCGAAATTAAACACAAAAGGCACAATGACGACTTAAGTACAGGAAGACTGACTCTTCTTACTGACTATATCTTGATCCATTCCTGTGACACCAGTTATCGATTCCGATGCTTCACTTCATGTTTACTGTATCCAGTTGACCTTCTTATTGACGATGAAACACAGAAATTTCATCGGAATTAAATACAAAAGGCACAATGCCGGCTTAAGTACAAGAAAGACTGACTCTACTTACTGACTATCTTTTGAACCATTCCTGTTCACTAGTTGAAGATTCCGATGCTTCACTTCAGGTTTACTGTAACCCTAGGACGTTCTTAATGACGATGAAACACAGAAATTGCATCGGAACTAAAGGCAAAAGGCACAATGCCGACTTAAGTACAAGAAGACTGACTCTTCCTACTGTCTATGTTTTAAACGATTCCTGTGACATTAGTTATGGATTCCGATGCTTCACTTCAGGTTTACTGTATCCTTTGGTCCTTCTTATTGCCGACGAAACACAGAAATTGCATCGGAATTAAATAGAAAAGGCACAATGCCGACTTAAGTACAAGAAGACCGACTCTTCCTACTGTCTACGTTGTGAACCATTCCTGTGACACTAGTTATAGATTCCGATGCTTCACCTCAGGTTCACTGTATCCCTCTGACCTTCTTATTGACGATGAAACACAGAAATTGCATCGGAATTAAATAGAAAAGGCACAATGCCGTCTTAAGTACAAGCAGACTGACTCTTCTTAGTGTCTATGTTTTGAACCATTCCTGTGACGCTAGTTACACATTCCGATGTTTCTCTTCAGGTTTACTGTATCCCTTGGACCTTCTTATTGACGATGAAACACAGAAATTGCATCGGAATTAAATACAAAAGGAACAATGCCGACTTAAGTACAAGAAGACTGACTCTTCTTACTGACTATGTGTTGAATCAATCCTGTGACCCTAGTTAGAGTTTCTGATGCTTCATTTCAGGTTTACTTTATACCTTTGACCTTCATATTGACGATGAAACACAGATAGTGCATCGGAATTAAATACAAAGAGCACAATGCCAACTTAAGTACAAGAAGACTGGCTCTTGATACTGTCTATGTTTTGAACCATTCCTGTGACACTAGTTATAGATTCCGATACTTCACTTCAGCTTTACTGTATCCCTCTGACCTTCGTTTTCACGATGAAACACAGAAATTGCATCGGAATTAAATAGAAAAGGCACAATGCCGACTTAAGTATAAGAAGTCTGACTCTTCCTACTGTCTATGTTTTGAACCATTCCTATGACACTAGTTATAGATTCCGATGCTTCACTTCAGGTTTACTGTATCACTTGGACCTTCTTATTGTCGATGAAACACCGAAATTGCATCGGAATTAAATACAAAAGGCACAATGCCTACTTAAGTACAAGAAAACTGACCCTTCTTACTGTCTATGATTTGAACCATTCCTATGACACTAGTTATAGATTCCATTGCTTCACTTCAGGTTTACTGTAACCCTCTGACCTTCTTATTGACGATGAAACACAGAAATTGCATCGGAATTAAATACAAAAAGAACAATGCCGACTTCAGTAAGGGAAGACTGACTCTTCCTACTGTCTATGTTTTGAACCATTCCTGTGACACTAGTTATAGATTCCGATGCTTCACTTCAGGTTTACTGTATACCTTGGACCTTCTTATTGACGATGAAACACAGAAATTGCATCGGAATTAAAAACAAAAGGCACAATGGAGACTTAAGTACAAGAAGACTGACTCTTCGTACTGACTATGATTTGAACCATTCCTGTGACACTAGTTATAGATTACGATGCTTCACTTCAGGTTTACTCTATCCCTAGGACCTTCTTATTGACGATGAAACACAGATATTGCAACGGAACCAATTACAAAAGTCACAATGCCGACTTAAGTACCAGAAGTCTGACTCTTCCTACTGTCTATGTTTTGAACGATTCCTGTGACATTAGTTATAGATTCCGATGCTTCACTTCAGGTTTACTGTATCCTTTGGGCCATCTTATTGGCGACGAAATACAGACATTGCATCGGAATTAATTAGAAAAAGCACAATGCCGACTTAAGTACAAGAAGACTGACTCTTCTTACTGTCTATGTTTTGAACCATTTCTGTGACACTACTTATAGATTCCGATGATTCACTTCAGGTTTACTGTACCCTTGGAGCTTCTCACTGACGATGAAATACAGCAAATGCATCGGAATTAAAAACAAAACGCACAATGCCGACTTAAGTACAATAAGACTGACTCTACTTACTGACTGTTTTGAACCATTCCTGTGACACTAGTTATAGATTCAGTTGCTTCACTTCAGGTTTACTGTATCCCTCTGACCTTCTTAGTGACGATGAAACATAGAAATTGCATCGGAATTAAATACAAAAGGCACAATGCCGACTTAAGTATAAGCAGACTGACCCTTCTTACTGTCTATGTGTTGAACCATTCCTGTGTCACTAGTTATAGATTCCGATGCTTCACCTCAGGTTTTCTGTATCCCTCTGACATTCTTATTGACGATGAAACACAGAAATTGCATCGGCATTAAATACAAAAGGCACAATGCCGACTTAAGTACAAGAAGACTGACTCTTCGTACTGACTATGATTTGAACCATTCCTGTGACACTAGTTATAGATTACGATGATTCACTTCAGGTTTACTGTATCCCTTGGACCTTCTTATTGACGATGAAACACAGGAATTGCATCGGAATTAAAGAGAAAAGGCACAATGCCGACTTAAGTACAAGAAGACTGACACTTCTTACTATGTTTGGATCCATTCCTGTGACACTAGTCATAGATTCCGATGCTTCACTTCAGGTTTACTGTATCCCTCTGACCTTCTTTTTGACGATGAAACACAGATATTGCATCGAAATTAAATAGAAAAGGCACAATGCCGACTTAAGTACTAGAAGACTGACCCTTCTTACTGTCTATGTTTTGAACCGTTCCTGTGACACTAGTTATAGATTCCGATGCTTCACTTCAGGTTTACTGTATCCCTCTGACCGTCGTATTGACGATGAAACACAGATATTGCATCGGAATTAAATACCAGAAGCACAATGCCGACTTAAATGCAGGAAGACTGACTCTTCGTACTGACTATGTTTTGAACCATTCCTGTGACACTAGTTATAGATTTCGATGCTTCACTTCAGGTTTACTGTATCTCTTGGACCTTCTTATTGACGATGAAACACAGAAATTGCATCGGAATTAAATAGAAAAGGCATAATGCTGACTTAAGTACAAGAAGACTGACTCTTCCTACTATCTATGTTTCGAAACATTCCTGTGACACTAGTTATAGATTCAGATGCTTCACTTCAGATTTACTGTATCTCTCTGACCTTCTTTTTGACGATGAATCACAGAAATTGCATCGGAATTAAATAGAAAAGGCACAATGCCGACTTAAGTACAAGAAGATAGACTCTTCTTACTGTCTATGTTTCGAACCATTCCTGTGACACAAGTTATAGATTCCGATGCTTCACTTCAGGTTTACTGTATCCCTCTGACCTTCTTTTTGACGATGAAACACAGATATTGCATCGAAATTAAATAGAAAAGGCACAATGCCGACTTCAGTACAAGAAGACTGACCCTTCTTACTGTCTATGTTTTGAACCGTTCCTGTGACACTAGTTATAGATTCCGATGCTTCACTTCAGGTTTACTGTATCCCTCTGACCGTCGTATTGACGATGAAACACAGAAATTGCATCGGAATTAAATAGAAAAAGCACAATGCCGACTTAAGTACAAGACGATTGACCCTTCTTACTGTCTATGTTTCGAACCATTCCTGTGACACTTGTTATAGATTCCGATGCTTCACTTCAGCTTTACTCTATCCCTAGGACCTTCTTATTGACGATGAAACACAGAAATTGCAACGGAACTAAATACAAAAGGCACAATGCCGACTTAAGTACCAGAAGCCTGATTCTTCCGACTGTCTATGTTTTGAACGATTCCTGTGACATTAGTTATAGATTCCGATGCTTCACTTCAGGTTTACTGTATCTTTTGAACCATCTTATTTGCGACGAAATACTGCAATTACATCGGAATTAATTAGAAAAGGCACAATGCCGACTTAAGTTCAACAAGACTGACTCTTCTTACTGTCTATGTTTTGAACCATTCCTGTGACACTAGTTATAGATTCAGTTGCTCCACTTCAGGTTTACTGTATCCCTCTGACCTTCTTATTGACGATGAAACACAGAAATTGCTTCGGAATTAAATACAAAAGGCACAATGCCGACTTAAGTACAAGAAGACTGACTCTTCTTACTGTCTATGTTTTGAACCATTCCTGTGACACTAGTTATAGATTCCGATGCTTCACTTCATGTTTACTGTATCCCTCTGACCGTCTTATTGACGATGAAACACAGAAATTGCATCGGAATTAAAAACAAAAGGCACAATGCCGACTTAAGTACAAGTAGTCTGACTCTTCGTACTGACTATGTTTTGAACCATTCCTGTGACACTAGTTATAGATTACGATGATTCACTTCAGGTTTACTGTATCCCTTGGACCTTCTTATTGACGATGAAACACAGAAATTGCATCGGGGTTAAAAAGAAAAGGCACAATGCCGACTTAAGTACAAGAAGACTGACTCTTCTTACTGACTATGCTTTTAACCATTCCTGTGACACTAGTTATAGATTCAGATGCTTCACTTCAGGTTTACTGTATCCCTCTGACCTTCTTATTGACGATGAAACACCGATATTGCATCGGAATTAAATAGAAAAGGCACAATGCCGACATATGTACAAGAAGACTGACTCATTTTACTGACTATGTTTTGAACCATTCCTGTGACACTAGTTATAGATTCCGAAGCTTCACTTCTGGTTGACTGTATCCCTCTGACCTTCTTATTGACGATGAAACACAGGAATTGCATCGGAATTAAATAGAAAAGGCACAATGCCGACTTAAGTACATGGAGAATGACCCTTCTTACTGTCTATGCTTTGAACCATTTCTGTGACACTAGTAACGGATTCCGATGCTTTACTTCAGGTTTACTGTATCTCTTGGACCTTCTTATTGATGATGAAACACAGAAATTGCATCGGAATTAAATAGAAAAGGCACAATGCCAACATAAGTACAAGAAGACTGACTCTTCTTACTGTCTATGATTTGAACCATTTCTGTGACGCTCGTTACAGATTCTGATGCTTCACTTCAGGGTTACTGTATCCCTCTGACCTTCATATTGACGATGAAACACAGAAATTACATCGGAATTAAATAGAAAAGGCACAATGCCGACTTAAGTACATGAAGACCGACTCTTCCTACTGTCTATGTTTTGAACCATTCTTGTGACACTAGTTATAGATTCCGATGCTTCACTTCAGGTTTTCTCTATCCCCAGGACCTTCATATTGACGATGAATCACAGATATTGCAACGGAACTAAATGGAAAAGGCACAATCCCGACTTAAGTACAAGAAGACTGACTCTTCCTACTGTCTATGTTTTGAACCATTCCTGTGACACTAGTTATAGATTCCGATGCTTCACTTCAGGTGTACTGTATCCCTCTGACCTTCTTTTTGACGATGAAACACAGAAATTGCATCGGAATTAAATAGAAAAGGCACAATGCCGACTTAAGTACAAAAAGACTGACTCTTCCTATTATCTATGTTTCGAACAATTCCTTTGACACTAGTTATAGATGCCGATGCTTCACTTCACGTTTAGTGTATCCCTAGGACCTTCTTATTGACGATGAAACACAGAAATTGCAACGGAACTAAATACAAAAGGCACAATGCCCACTTAAGTACCAGAAGACTGACTTTTCCGACTGTCTATGTTTTGAACGATTCCTGTGACATTAGTTATAGATTCCGATGCTTCACTTCAGGTTTACTGTATCCTTTGAACCATCTTATTTGCGACGATATACTGAAATTACATCGGAATTAATTAGTAAAGGCACAATGGCGACTTAAGTACAAGAAGACTGACTCTTCTTAACATGTTTGGATCCATTCCTGTGACACTAGTTACAGATTCCGATGCTTCACTTCAGGCTTACTGTATCCCTCTGACCTTCTTTTTGACGATGAAACACAGACATTGCATCGAAATTAAATAGAAAAGGCACAATGCCGACTTAAGTACAAGAAGAGTGACCCTTCTTACTGTCTATGTTTTGAACCGTTTCTGTGACACTAGTTATAGATTCCGATGCTTCACTTCAGGTTTACTGTATCCCTCTGACCGTCGTATTGACGATGAAACACAGAAATTGCATCGGAATTAAATACAAAAAGCACAATGCCGACTTAAGTACAGGAAGACTGACTCTTCGTACTGACTATGTTTTGAACCATTCCTGTGACACTAGTTGTGGATTCCGATGCTTCACTTCAGGTTTACTGTATCCCTTGGACCTTCTTATTGACGATGAAACACAGAAATTGCATCGGAATAAAATGAAAAGGCACAATGCCGACTTAAGTACAAGAAGACTGACTCTTCTTACTGACTATGCTTTTAACCATTCCTGTGACACTAGTTATAGATTCAGATGCTTCACTTCAGGTTTACTGTATCCCTCTGACCTTCTTATTGACGATGAAACACCGATATTGCATCGGAATTAAATAGAAAAGGCACAATGCCGACATATGTACAAGAAGACTGACTCATTTTACTGACTATGTTTTGAACCATTCCTGTGACACTAGTTATAGATTCCGAAGCTTCACTTCTGGTTGACTGTATCTCTCTGACCTTCTTATTGACGATGAAACACAGAAATTGCATCGGAATTAAATAGAAAAGGCACAATGCCGACTTAAGTACATGGAGAATGACCCTTCTTACTGTCTATGCTTTGAACCATTTCTGTGACACTAGTAACGGATTCCGATGCTTTACTTCAGGTTTACTGTATCTCTTGGACCTTCTTATTGATGATGAAACACAGAAATTGCATCGGAATTAAATAGAAAAGGCACAATGCCAACATAAGTACAAGAAGACTGACTCTTCTTACTGTCTATGATTTGAACCATTTCTGTGACGCTCGTTACAGATTCTGATGCTTCACTTCAGGGTTACTGTATCCCTCTGACCTTCATATTGACGATGAAACACAGAAATTACATCGGAATTAAATAGAAAAGGCACAATGCCGACTTAAGTACATGAAGACCGACTCTTCCTACTGTCTATGTTTTGAACCATTCTTGTGACACTAGTTATAGATTCCGATGCTTCACTTCAGGTTTTCTCTATCCCCAGGACCTTCATATTGACGATGAATCACAGATATTGCAACGGAACTAAATGGAAAAGGCACAATCCCGACTTAAGTACAAGAAGACTGACTCTTCCTACTGTCTATGTTTTGAACCATTCCTGTGACACTAGTTATAGATTCCGATGCTTCACTTCAGGTGTACTGTATCCCTCTGACCTTCTTTTTGACGATGAAACACAGAAATTGCATCGGAATTAAATAGAAAAGGCACAATGCCGACTTAAGTACAAAAAGACTGACTCTTCCTATTATCTATGTTTCGAACAATTCCTTTGACACTAGTTATAGATGCCGATGCTTCACTTCACGTTTAGTGTATCCCTAGGACCTTCTTATTGACGATGAAACACAGAAATTGCAACGGAACTAAATACAAAAGGCACAATGCCCACTTAAGTACCAGAAGACTGACTTTTCCGACTGTCTATGTTTTGAACGATTCCTGTGACATTAGTTATAGATTCCGATGCTTCACTTCAGGTTTACTGTATCCTTTGAACCATCTTATTTGCGACGATATACTGAAATTACATCGGAATTAATTAGTAAAGGCACAATGGCGACTTAAGTACAAGAAGACTGACTCTTCTTAACATGTTTGGATCCATTCCTGTGACACTAGTTAGAGATTCCGATGCTTCACTTCAGGCTTACTGTATCCCTCTGACCTTCTTTTTGACGATGAAACACAGACATTGCATCGAAATTAAATAGAAAAGGCACAATGCCGACTTAAGTACAAGAAGAGTGACCCTTCTTACTGTCTATGTTTTGAACCGTTTCTGTGACACTAGTTATAGATTCCGATGCTTCACTTCAGGTTTACTGTATCCCTCTGACCGTCGTATTGACGATGAAACACAGAAATTGCATCGGAATTAAATACAAAAAGCACAATGCCGACTTAAGTACAGGAAGACTGACTCTTCGTACTGACTATGTTTTGAACCATTCCTGTGACACTAGTTGTGGATTCCGATGCTTCACTTCAGGTTTACTGTATCCCTTGGACATTCTTATTGACGATGAAACACAGAAATTGCATCGGAATAAAATGAAAAGGCACAATGCCGACTTAAGTACAAGAAGACTGACTCTTCCTACTATCTATGTTTCGAACCATTCCTGTGACACTAGTTATAGATTCCGATGCTTCACTTCAGGTTTACTGTATCCCTCTGACCTTCTTTTTGACGATGAAACACAGAAATTGCTTCGGAATTGAATAGAAAAGGCACAATCCCGACTTAAGTACAAGAAGATTGACTCTTCTTACTGTCTATGTTTCGAACCATTCCTGTGACACAAGTTATAGATTCCGATGCTTCACTTCAGGTTTACTGTATCCCTCTGACCTTCTTTTTGATGATGAAACACAGAAATTGCATCGGAATTAAATAGAAAAGGCACAATGCCGACTTAAGTACAAGAAGATTGACCCTTCTTACTGTCTATGTTTCGAACCATTCCTGTGACACTGGTTATAGATTCCGATGCTTCACTTCAGGTTTACTCTATCCCTAGGACCTTCTTATTGACGATGAAACACAGAAATTGCAACGGAACTAAATACAAAAGGCACAATGTCGACTTAAGTACCAGAAGACTGACTCTTCCGACTGTCTATGTTTTGAACGATTCCTGTGACATTAGTTATAGATTCCGATGCTTCACTTCAGGTTTACTGTATCCTTTGAACCATCTTATTTGCGACGAAATACAGAAATTACATCGGAATTAATTAGAAAAGGCACAATGCCGACTTAAGTACAAGAAGACTGACTCTTCTTACTGTCTATGTTTTGAACCATTCCTGTGACACTAGTTATAGATTCAGTTGCTTCACTTCAGGTTTACTGTATCCCTCTGACCTTCCTATTGACGATGAAACACAGAAATTACATCGGAATTAAATAGAAAAGGCACAATGCCGACTTAAGTACAAGAAGATTGACCCTTCTTACTGTCTATGTTTCGAACCATTCCTGTGACACTAGTTATAGATTCCGATGCTTCACTTCAGGTTTACTCTATCCCTAGGACCTTCTTATTGACGATGAAACACAGAAATTGCATCGGAGTTAAATAGAAAAGGCACAATGCCGACTTAAGTACAAGAAGACTGACTCTTCTTACTGACTATGCTTTTAACCATTCCTGTGACACTAGTTATAGATTCAGATGCTTCACTTCAGGTTTACTGTATCCCTCTGACCTTCTTATTGACGAAGAAACACAGATATGGCATCGGAATGAAATAGAAAAGGCACAATGCTGACTTTAGTACAAGAAGACTGACTCATCTTACTGACTATGTTTTGAACCATTCCTGTGACACTAGTTATAGAATCCGAAGCTTAACTTCTGGTTGACTGTATCCCTCTGACCTTCTTATTGACGATGATACACAGAAATTGCATTGGAATTAAATAGAAAAGGCACAATGCCGACTTAAGTACATGGAGAATGACTCTTCTTACTGTCTATGTTTTGAACCATTCCTGTGACACTAGTAATGGATTCCGATGCTTTACATCAGGTTTACTGTATCCCTTGGACCTTCTTATTGACGATGAAACACAGAAATTGCATCGGAATTAAATAGAAAAGGCACAATGCCAACATAAGTACAAGAAGACTGACTCTTCTTACTGTCTATGATTTGAACCATTCCTGTGACGCTAGTTACAGATTCCGATGCTTCACTTCAGGTTTACTGTATCCCTTTGACCTTCATATTGACGATGAAACACAGAAATTGCATCGCAATTAAATACAAAAGGCACAATGCCGAATTAAGTACAAGAAGACTGACCCTTCTTAATGTCTATGATTTGAACCATGCCTGTGACACTAGTAATTGATTCCGATGCTTCACTTCATGTTTATTGTATCCCTCTGACCTTCTTATTGACGATGAAACACAGAAATTGCATCGGAATTAAATACAAAAGGCACAATGCCGACTTGTGTTCAAGAAGACTGACTCCTCGTACTATGTTTGAACTATTCCTGTGACACTAGTTATAGATTCCGATGATTCACTTCAGGTTTACTGTATCCCTCTGACCTTCTTATTGACGATGAAACGCAGATATTGCATCGGAATTAAATAGAAAAGGCACAATGCCGACTGAAGTACAAGAAGACTGACTCTTCTTACGGACTATGTTTTGAACCTTCCTGTCAAACTAGTTAGAGATTACGATGCTTCACTTCAGGTTTACTCTATCCCACTGACCCTCTTATTGACGATGAAACACAGAAATTGCATCGGAATTAAATAGAAAAGGCACAATGCCGACTTAAGTAAAAGAAGGCTGACTCTTCTTACTGACTATGTTTGGAACCATTCCTGTGACACTAGTTATAGATTCCGATGCTTCACTTCAGGTTTACTGCATCCCTCTGACCTTCTCATTGACTATGAAACACAGAAATTGCATCGGAATTTAATACAAAAGGCACAATGCCGACTTAAGTACAAGAAGACTGACTCTCCTTACTGACTATGTTTGGAACCATTCCTGTGACACTAGTTATAGATTCCGATGCTTCACTTCAAGTTTACTGTATCCCTCTGACCTTCTTATTGACGATGAAACACAGATATTGCATCGGAATTAAATAGAAAAGGCACAATGCCGACGTAAGTACAAGAAGACTGACTCTTCTTACTGACTATGTTTGGAACCATTCCTGTGACACTAGTTATAGAATCCGATGCTTCACTTCAGGTTTACTGCATCCCTCTGACCTTCTTATTGACGATGAAACACAGAAAATGCAACGGAATTAAATAGAAAAGGCACAATGCCGACTTAAGTACAAGAAGATTGACTCTTCTTACTGTCAATGTTTCGAACCATTCCTGTGACACAAGTTATAGATTCCGATGCTTCACTTCAGGTTTACTGTATCCCTCTGACCTTCTTTTTGATGATGAAACACAGAAATTGCATCGGAATTAAATAGAAAAGGCACAATGCCGAATTAAGTACAAGAAGATTGACCCTTCTTACTGTCTATGTTTCGAACCATTCCTGTGACACTAGTTATAGATTCCGATGCTTCACTTCAGGTTTACTCTATCCCTAGGACCTTCTTATTGACGATGAAACACAGAAATTGCAACGGAACTAAATACAAAAGGCACAATGCCGACTTAAGTACCAGAAGACTGACTCTTCCGACCGTCTATGTTTTGAACGATTCCTGTGACATTAGTTATAGATTCCGATGCTTCACTTCAGGTTTACTGTATCCTTTGAACCATCTTATTTGCGACGAAATACTGAAATTACATCGGAATTAATTATAAAAGGCACAATGCCAACTTAAGTACAAGAAGACTGACTCTTCTTACTGTCTATGTTTTGAACCATTCCTGTGACACTAGTTATAGATTCAGTTGCTTCACTTCAGGTTTACTGTATCCCTCTGACCTTCCTATTGACGATGAAACACAGAAATTGCATCGGAATAAAATGAAAAGGCACAATGCTGACTTAAGTACAAGAAGACTGACTCTTCCTACTATCTATGTTTCGAACCATTCTTGTGACACTAGTTATAGATTCCGATGCTTCACTTCAGGTTTTCTCTATCCCCAGGACCTTCATATTGACGATGAATCACAGATATTGCAACGGAACTAAATAGAAAAGGCACAATCCCGACTTAAGTACAAGAAGACTGACTCTTCCTACTGTCTATGTTTTGAACCATTCCTGTGACACTAGTTATAGATTCCGATGCTTCACTTCAGGTGTACTGTATCCCTCTGACCTTCTTTTTGACGATGAAACACAGAAATTGCATCGGAATTAAATAGAAAAGGCACTATGCCGACTTAAGTACAAAAAGACTGACTCTTCCTATTATCTATGTTTCGAACAATTCCTTTGACACTAGTTATAGATGCCGATGCTTCACTTCACGTTTAGTGTATCCCTAGGACCTTCTTATTGACGATGAAACACAGAAATTGCAACGGAACTAAATACAAAAGGCACAATGCCCACTTAAGTACCAGAAGACTGACTTTTCCGACTGTCTATGTTTTGAACGATTCCTGTGACATTAGTTATAGATTCCGATGCTTCACTTCAGGTTTACTGTATCCTTTGAACCATCTTATTTGCGACGATATACTGAAATTACATCGGAATTAATTAGTAAAGGCACAATGGCGACTTAAGTACAAGAAGACTGACTCTTCTTAACATGTTTGGATCCATTCCTGTGACACTAGTTACAGATTCCGATGCTTCACTTCAGGTTTACTGTATCCCTCTGACCGTCGTATTGACGATGAAACACAGAACTTGCATCGGAATTAAATACAAAAAGCACAATGCCGACTTAAGTACAGGAAGACTGACTCTTCGTACTGACTATGTTTTGAACCATTCCTGTGACACTAGTTGTGGATTCCGATGCTTCACTTCAGGTTTACTGTGTCCCTTGGACCTTCTTATTGACGATGAAACACAGAAATTGCATCGGAATAAAATGAAAAGGCACAATGCCGACTTAAGTACAAGAAGACTGACTCTTCCTACTATCTATGTTTCGAACCATTCCTGTGACACTAGTTATAGATTCCGATGCTTCACTTCAGGTTTACTGTATCCCTCTGACCTTCTTTTTGACGATGAAACACAGAAATTGCTTCGGAATTGAATAGAAAAGGCACAATCCCGACTTAAGTACAAGAAGATTGACTCTTCTTACTGTCTATGTTTCGAACCATTCCTGTGACACAAGTTATAGATTCCGATGCTTCACTTCAGGTTTACTGTATCCCTCTGACCTTCTTTTTGATGATGAAACACAGAAATTGCATCGGAATTAAATAGAAAAGGCACAATGCCGACTTAAGTACAAGAAGATTGACCCTTCTTACTGTCTATGTTTCGAACCATTCCTGTGACACTGGTTATAGATTCCGATGCTTCACTTCAGGTTTACTCTATCCCTAGGACCTTCTTATTGACGATGAAACACAGAAATTGCAACGGAACTAAATACAAAAGGCACAATGTCGACTTAAGTACCAGAAGACTGACTCTTCCGACTGTCTATGTTTTGAACGATTCCTGTGACATTAGTTATAGATTCCGATGCTTCACTTCAGGTTTACTGTATCCTTTGAACCATCTTATTTGCGACGAAATACAGAAATTACATCGGAATTAATTAGAAAAGGCACAATGCCGACTTAAGTACAAGAAGACTGACTCTTCTTACTGTCTATGTTTTGAACCATTCCTGTGACACTAGTTATAGATTCAGTTGCTTCACTTCAGGTTTACTGTATCCCTCTGACCTTCCTATTGACGATGAAACACAGAAATTACATCGGAATTAAATAGAAAAGGCACAATGCCGACTTAAGTACAAGAAGATTGACCCTTCTTACTGTCTATGTTTCGAACCATTCCTGTGACACTAGTTATAGATTCCGATGCTTCACTTCAGGTTTACTCTATCCCTAGGACCTTCTTATTGACGATGAAACACAGAAATTGCATCGGAGTTAAATAGAAAAGGCACAATGCCGACTTAAGTACAAGAAGACTGACTCTTCTTACTGACTATGCTTTTAACCATTCCTGTGACACTAGTTATAGATTCAGATGCTTCACTTCAGGTTTACTGTATCCCTCTGACCTTCTTATTGACGAAGAAACACAGATATGGCATCGGAATGAAATAGAAAAGGCACAATGCCGACTTTAGTACAAGAAGACTGACTCATCTTACTGACTATGTTTTGAACCATTCCTGTGACACTAGTTATAGATTCCGAAGCTTAACTTCTGGTTGACTGTATCCCTCTGACCTTCTTATTGACGATGATACACAGAAATTGCATTGGAATTAAATAGAAAAGGCACAATGCCGACTTAAGTACATGGAGAATGACTCTTCTTACTGTCTATGTTTTGAACCATTCCTGTGACACTAGTAATGGATTCCGATGCTTTACATCAGGTTTACTGTATCCCTTGGACCTTCTTATTGACGATGAAACACAGAAATTGCATCGGAATTAAATAGAAAAGGCACAATGCCAACATAAGTACAAGAAGACTGACTCTTCTTACTGTCTATGATTTGAACCATTCCTGTGACGCTAGTTACAGATTCCGATGCTTCACTTCAGGTTTACTGTATCCCTCTGACCTTCATATTGACGATGAAACACAGAAATTGCATCGCAATTAAATACAAAAGGCACAATGCCGAATTAAGTACAAGAAGACTGACCCTTCTTAATGTCTATGATTTGAACCATGCCTGTGACACTAGTAATTGATTCCGATGCTTCACTTCATGTTTATTGTATCCCTCTGACGTTCTTATTGACGATGAAACACAGAAATTGCATCGGAATAAAATACAAAAGGCACAATGCCGACTTGTGTTCAAGAAGACTGACTCCTCGTACTATGTTTGAACTATTCCTGTGACACTAGTTATAGATTCCGATGATTCACTTCAGGTTTACTGTATCCTTTGGACCTTCTTATTTACGATGAAACGCAGAGATTATATCGGAATTAAATACAAAAGGCACAATGCCGACGTAAGTACAAGAAGACTGACTCTTCTTACTGACTATGTTTGGAACCATTCCTGTGACACTAGTTATAGAATCCGATGCTTCACTTCAGGTTTACTGCATCCCTCTGACCTTCTTATTGACGATGAAACACAGAAAATGCATCGGAATTAAATAGAAAAGGCACAATGCCGACTTAAGTACAAGAAGATTGACTCTTCTTACTGTCAATGTTTCGAACCATTCCTGTGACACAAGTTATAGATTCCGATGCTTCACTTCAGGTTTACTGTATCCCTCTGACCTTCTTTTTGATGATGAAACACAGAAATTGCATCGGAATTAAATAGAAAAGGCACAATGCCGAATTAAGTACAAGAAGATTGACCCTTCTTACTGTCTATGTTTCGAACCATTCCTGTGACACTAGTTATAGATTCCGATGCTTCACTTCAGGTTTACTCTATCCCTAGGACCTTCTTATTGACGATGAAACACAGAAATTGCAACGGAACTAAATACAAAAGGCACAATGCCGACTTAAGTACCAGAAGACTGACTCTTCCGACCGTCTATGTTTTGAACGATTCCTGTGACATTAGTTATAGATTCCGATGCTTCACTTCAGGTTTACTGTATCCTTTGAACCATCTTATTTGCGACGAAATACTGAAATTACATCGGAATTAATTATAAAAGGCACAATGCCAACTTAAGTACAAGTACTGTCTATGTTTTGAACCATTCCTGTGACACTAGTTATAGATTCAGTTGCTTCACTTCAGGTTTACTGTATCCCTCTGACCTTCCTATTGACGATGAAACACAGAAATTGCATCGGAATTAAATAGAAAAGGCACAATGCCGACTTAAGTACAAGAAGATTGACCCTTCTTACTGTCTATGTTTCGAACCATTCCTGTGACACTAGTTATAGATTCCGATGCTTCACTTCAGGTTTACTCTATCCCTAGGACCTTCTTATTGACGATGAAACACAGAAATTGCATCGGAGTTAAATAGAAAAGGCACAATGCCGACTTAAGTACAAGAAGACTGACTCTTCTTACTGACTATGCTTTTAACCATTCCTGTGACACTAGTTATAGATTCAGATGCTTCACTTCAGGTTTACTGTATCCCTCTGACCTTCTTATTGACGAAGAAACACAGATATTGCATCGGAATTAAATACATAAGGCACAATGCCGACTTAAGTACAAGAAGACTGACTCCTCGTACTATGTTTGAACTATTCCTGTGACACTAGTTATAGATTCCGATGATTCACTTCAGGTTTACTGTATCCTTTGGACCTTCTTATTTACGATGAAACGCAGAGATTGCATCGGAATTAAATACAAAAGGCACAATGCCGACTTAAGTACAAGAAGACAGACTCTACTTACTGACTATGTTTGGAACCATTCCTGTGACACTAGTTATAGATTCCGATGCGTCACTTCAGGTTTACTGTATCCCTCTGACCTTCTTATTGACGATGAAACACAGATATTGTATCGGAATTAAATAGAAAAGGAACAATGCCGACTGAAGTACAAGAAGACTGACTCTTCTTACGGACTATGTTTTGAACCTCCCTGTGAAACTAGTTAGAGATTCCGATGCTTCACTTCAGGTTTACTGTATCCCTCTGACCCTCTTATTGACGATGAAACACAGAAATTGCATCGGAATTAAATAGAGAAGGCGCAATGCCGACTTAAGTACAAGAAGACTGACTCTTCTTACTGACTATGTTTGGAACCATTCCTGTGACACTAGTTATGGCTTCCGATGGTTCACTTCAGGTTTACTGCATCCCTCTGACCTTCGTATTGACTATGAAACACAGAAATTGCATCGGAATTAAATACAAAAGGCACAATGCCGACTTGTGTACATGAAGACTGACTCCTTGTACTGACTATGTTTGAACTACTCCTGTGACACTAGTTATAGATTCTGATGATTCACTTCAGGTTAACTGTCTCCCTTGGACCCTCTTATTTACGATGAGACGCAGAGATTGCATCGGAATTAAATACAAAAGGCACAATGCCGACTTAAGTACAAGAAGACTGACTCTACTTACTGACTATGTTTGGAACCATTCCTGTGACACTACTTATAGTTTCCGATGCTTCACTTCAGGTTTACTGTATCCCTCTGACCTTCTTATTAACGATGAAAGACAGAATTTGAATCGGAATTAAATAGAAAAGGCACAATGCCGACTTTACAAGAAGACTGACTCTTCTTACTGACTATGTTTGGAACCATTCCTGTGACACTAGTTATAGATTCCGATGCTTCACTTCAGGTTACCTGCATCCCTCTGACCTTCTTATTGACGATGAAACACAGAAATTGCATCGGAATTAAATACAAAAGGCACAATGCCGACTTAAGTACAAGAGGACTGACTCTTCTTACTGACTATGTTTGGATCCATTCCTGTAACACTAGTCTTAGATTCCGATGCTTCACTTCAGGATTACTGTATCCCTTGGACCTTCTTATTGACGATGACACACAGAAATTGCACCGGAATTAAATAGAAAAGGCACAATGCCGACTTAAGTACAAGAAGACTGACTCTTCTTACTATCTATGTTTTGTACCATTCCTGTGATGCTAGTTACCGATTCAGATGCTTCACTTAAGGTTTACTGTATACCTCTGACCTTCGTATTGACGATGAAACACAGAAATTGCATCGGAATTAAATAGAAAAGGCACAATGCTGACTTAAGTACAAGAAGAATGACTCTTCCTACTGTCTATGATTTGAACCATTCCTGTGACACTAGTTATAGATTCCGATGCTTCACTTCAGGTTTACTGTATCCCTTGGACTTTCGTATTGACGATGAAACACAGAAATTGCATCGGAATTAAATAGAAAAATCACAATGCCGACTTAAGTACAAGAGGACTGACTCTTCTTACTGACTATGATTTGAACCATTCCTGTGGCACTTGATATTGATTCCGATGCTTCACTTCAGGTTTACTGTATCCCTCTGACCTTCTTATCGACGATGAAACACAGAAATTGCATCTGAATTAAATAGAAAAGGCACAATGCCGACTTACGTACAAGAAGACTGACTCTTCTTACTGACTATGATTTGAACCATTCCTGTGACACTAGTAATAGATTCCGATGCTTCACTTCAGGTTTACTGTATCCCTTGGACCTTCATAATGACGATGAAAAACAGATAATGCATCGGAATTAAATACAAAAGGCACAATGAGGACTTAAGTACAAGAAGACTGACTCTTCCAACTGACTATGTTTTGAAACATTCCTGTGACACTAGTTATATATTCCGATGCTTATCTTCAGGTTTACTGTATCTCTCTGACCTTCTCATTGACGATGAAACACAGAAATGCATCGGAATTAAATACAAAAGGCACAATGCCGACTTAAGTACATGTAGACTGACTCTTCCTACTGTCCATGTTTTAAAACATTCCTGTGACACTAGTTATAGATTCCGATGCTTCATTTCAGGTTTACTGTATCCCTTGGACCTTCTTATAGACGGTGAAACACAGAAAGTGCATCGGAATCAAATAAAAAAGGCACAATGCTGAATTAACTACAAGAAGACTGACTCTTCCTACTCTCTATGTTTTGAACCGTTCCTGTGACACTAGTTATAGATTCCGATGCTTCACTTCAGGTTTACTGTATCCCTCTGACCTTCTTATTGACAATGAAACACAGAAATTGCATCGAAATTAAATAGAAATGGACAATGCCGACTTAAGTACAAGAAGACTGACTCTTCTTACTGTCTATGTTTTGAACCATTCCTGTGACGCTAGTTACAGATTCCGATGCTTCACTTCAGGTTTGCTGTATCTCTTGGGAATTCTTATTGACGATGAAACACAGAAATTGCATCGGAATTAAATACAAAAGGCTTAATGAGGACTGAAGTAAATGTAGACTGACTCTTCCTACTGTCTATGTTTTAAAACATTCCTGTGACACTAGATATAGATTCCGATGCTTCATTTCAGGTTTACTGTATCCCTTGGACCTTCTTATTGACGATGAAACACAGAAAGTGCATCGGAATTAAATAGAAAAGGCACAATGCTGACTGAAGAACAAGAAGACTGACTCTTCCTACTTTCTATGTTTTGAACCATTCCTGTGACACTAGTTATGGATTCCGATGCTTCACTTCAGGTTTACTGTATCCCACTGACCTTTTTATTGACAATGAAACACAGAAATTGCATCGGAATTAAATAGAAAAGGCACAATGCCGACTTAAGTACAAGAAGATTGACTCTTCTTACTGTCTATGTTTTGAACCATTCCTGTGACACAAGTTATAGATTCCGATGCTTCACTTCAGGTTTACTGTATCCCTCTGACCTTCCTTTTGACGATGAAACACAGAAATTGCATCGGAGTTAAATTGAAAAGACACAATGCTACCTTAAGTACAAGAAGACTGACTCCTCTTACTGTCTATGTATTGAACCATTCCTGTGACACTAGTTATAGATTCCGATGTTTCACTTCAGGTTTACTGTATACCTTGGACCTTCTTATTGACGATGAATCACAGAAATTGAATCGGAATTAAATAGAAAATGCACAATGCCGACTTAAGTACAAGAAGACTGACTCTTCTTACTTACTGTTTTGAACCATTCCTGTGACACAAGTTATAGATTCCGATTGTTCACTTCAGGTTTACTCTATCCCTAGGACCTTCTTATTGACGATGAAAAACCGAAATTGCAACGGAACTAAATACAAAAGGCACAATGCCGACTTAAGTAGCAGAAGACTGACTCTTCCGACTGTCTATGTTTGTAACGATTCCAGTGACATTAGTTATAGATTCCGATTCTTCACTTCAGGTTTACTGTATCCTTTGAACCATCTTATATTCGACGAAATACTGAAATTACATCGGAAATAATTAGAAAAGGCACAATGTCGACTTAAGTACAAGAAGACTGACTCTTCTTACTGACTATATCTTCATCCATCCCTGTGACACTAGTTATAGATTCCGATGCTTCATTTCAGGTTTACTGTATACCTTGGACCTTCATATTGACGATGAAACACAGAAATTGCATCGGAATTAAATACAAAAGGCACAATGCCAACTTAAGTACAAGAAGACTGACTCTTGATACTGTCTATGTTTTGAACCATTCCTGTGACAGTAGTAATAGATTCCGATACTTCATTTCAGGTTTACTGTATCCCTCTGACCTTCGCTTTGACGATGAAACACAGAAATTGCATCGGAATTAAATAGAAAAGGCACAATGCCGACTTAAGTACAAGAAGACTGACTCTTCTTACTGACTATATCTTCATCCATCCCTGTGACACTAGTTATAGATTCCGATACTTCACGTCAGGTTTAATGTATCCCTTGGACCTTCTCATTGACGATGAAACACAGAAATTCCATCGGAACTAAATACAAAGGCACAATGCCGACTTAGGTACAAGAAGACTGACTCTTCCTACTGTCTATGTTTTGAACGATTCCTGTGACTTTAGTAATGGATTCCGATGTTACACTTCAGGTTTACTGTATCCTTTGGCGCTTCTTATTGGCGACGAAACACAGGAATTGCATCGGAATTAAATAGAAAAGGCGTAATGCCGACTTAAGTAAGGGAAGACTGACTCTTCCTACTGTCTATGTTTTGAACTATTCCTGTGACACTAGTTATAGATTCCGATGCTTCACTTCAGGTTTACTGTATCCCTCCGACCGTTTTTTTGACGATGAAACACAGAAATTGCATCGGAATTATATAGAAAAGCACAATGCCGACTTAAGTACAAGAAGACTGACTCTTCCTACTATCTATGTTTTGAACCATTCCTGTGACACTAGTTATAGATTCCGATGCTTCACTTCAGGTTTTCTGTATCCCTCTGACCTTCTGTTTGACGATGAAACACTGATATTGCATCGGAATCAAATAGAAAAGGCACAATGCCGACTTAAGTACAACAAGATTGACTCTTCCTACTGTCTATGTTTTGAACGATTCCTGTGACATTAGTTATAGATTCCGATGTTTCACTTCAGGCTTACTGTATCCTTTGGGCCATCTGATTGGCGTCGAAATACAGAAATTGCATCGAAATTAATTAGAAAAGGCACAAAGCCGACTTAAGAACAAGAAGACTGACTCTTCTTACAGTCTATGTTTTGAACAATTCCTGTGACACTAGTTATAGATTTCGATGCTTCACTTCAGGTTTACTGTTTCCCTTGGAGCTTCTCATTGACGATGAAACACAGCAAATGCATCGGAATTAAATACAAAACGCACAATGCCGACTTAAGTACAAGAAGACTGACTCTACTTACTGACTGTTTTGAACCATTCCTGTGACACTAGTTATAGATTCAGTTGCTTCACTTCAGGTTTACTGTATCCCTCTGACCTTCTTAGTGACGATGAAACATAGAAATTGCATCTTAATTAAATACAAAGGCACAATGCCGACTTAAGTACAAGCAGACTGACCCTTCTTACTGTCTATGTATTGAACCATTCCTGTGTCACTAGTTATAGATTTCGATGCTTCACCTCAGGTTTTCTGTATCCCTCTGACATTCTTATTGACGATGAAACACAGAAATTGCATCGGCATTAAATACAAAAGGCACAATGCCGACTTAAGTACAAGAAGACTGACTCTTCGTACTGACTATGATTAGAACCATTCCTGTGACACTAGTTATAGATTACAATGATTCACTTCAGGTTTACTGTATGCCCTGCACCTTCTTATTGATGATGAAACACAGAAATTGCATCGGAATTAAAGAGAAAAGGCACAATGCCGACTTAAGTACAAGAAGACTGACTCTTCTTACTATGTTTGGATCCATTCCTGTGACACTAGTTATAGATTCCGATGCTTCACTTCAGGTTTACTGTATCCCTCTGACCATCTTTTTGACGATGAAACACAGATATTGCATCGAAATTAAATAGAAAAAGCACAATGCCGACTTAAGTACAAGAAGACTGACCCTTCTTACTGTCTATGTTTTGAACCGTTCCTGTGACACTAGTTATAGATTCCGATGCTTCACTTCAGGTTTACTGTATCCCTCTGACCGTCTTATTGACGATGAAACACAGAAATTGCATCGGAATTAAATACAAAAAGCACAATGCCGACTTAAGTACAGGAAGACTGACTCTTCGTACTGACTATGTTTTGAACCATTCCTGTGACACTAGTTATAGATTCCGATGCTTCACTTCAGATTTACTCTATCCCTAGGACCTTCTTTTTGACGATAAAACACAGAAATTGCATCGGAATTAAATAGAAAAGGCACAATACCGACTTAATAACAAGTAGATTGACCCTTCTTACTGTCTATGTTTCAAACCATTCCTGTGACATTAGTTATAGATTCCGATGCGTCACTTCCGGTTTACTGTATCCTTTGAACCATCTTATTTGCGACGAAATACTGAAATTACATCGGAATTAATTAGAAAAGGCACAATGCCGACATAAGTACAAGAAGACTAACTTTTCTTACTGTCCTTGTTTGATACATTCCTGTGACACTAGTTATAGATTCCGATGCATCACTTCAGGTTTACTGTATCCCTTGGACTTTCTCATTGACGATGAAGCACAGCAAATGCATCGGAATTAAATACAAATGCCACAATGCCGACTTATGTACAAGAAGACTGAGTCTCATTACTGACTGTTTTGAACCATTCCTGTGACACTAGTTATAGATTCAGTTGCTTCACTTCAAGATTACTGTATCCCTCTGACCTTCTTATTGACGATGAAACACAGAAATTGCATCGGAATTAAATACAAAAGGCACAATGCCGACTTGTGTACATGAAGACTGACTCCTTGTACTGACTATGTTTGAACTACTCCTGTGACACTAGTTATTGATTCCGATGATTCACTTCAGGTTTACTGCATCCTTTGGACCCTCTTATTTACGATGAAACGCAGAGATTGCATCGGAATTAAATACAAAAGGCACAATGCCGACTTAAGTACAAGAAGACTGACTCTACTTACTGACTATGTTTGGAACCATTCCTGTGACACTAGTTATAGATTCCGATGCTTCACTTCAGGTTTACTGTATCCCTCTGACCTTCTTATTAACGATGAAACACAGAATTTGCATCGGAATTAAATAGAAAAGGCACAATGCCGACTTAAGTACAAGAAGACTGACTCTTCTTACTGACTATGTTTGGAACCATTCCTGTGACAATAGTTATAGATTCCGATGCTTCACTTCAGGTTAACTGCATCCCTCTGACCTTCTTGTTGACGATGAAACACAGAAATTGCATCGGAATTAAATAGAAAAGGCACAATGCCGACTTAAGTACAAGAAGACTGACTCTTCTTACTATCTATGTTTTGAACCATTCCTGTGATGCTAGTTACCGATTCCGATGCTTCACTTACGGTTTACTGTATACCTCTGACCTTCGTATTGACGATGAAACACAGACATTGCATCGGAATTAAATAGAAAAGGCACAATGCTGACTTAAGTACAAGAAGACTGACTCTTCTAACTTTCTATGCTTTGAACCATTCCTGTGACACTAGTTATAGATTCATATGCTTCACTTCAGGTTTACTGTATCCCTTGGACCTTCTTATTGACGATGACACACAGAAATTGCATCGGAATTAAATAGAAAAGGCACAATGCCGACTTAAGTACAAGAAGACTGACTCTTCTTACTATCTATGTTTTGAACCATTCCTGTGATGCTAGTTACCGATTCCGATGCTTCACTTAAGGTTTACTGTATACCTCTGACCTTCGTATTGACGATGAAACACAGAAATTGCATCGGAATTAAATAGAAAAGGCACAATGCTGGCTTAAGTACAAGAAGACTGACTCTTCCTACTGTCTATGATTTGAACCATTCCTGTGACACTAGTTATAGATTCCGATGCTTATCTTCAGGTTTACTGTATCTCTCTGACCTTCTTATTGACGATGAAACACAGAAATTGCAACGGAATTAAATACAAAAGGCACAATGCCGACTTAAGTACATGTAGACTGACTCTTCCTACTGTCCATGGTTTAAAACATTCCTGTGACACTAGTTATGGATTCCGATGCTTCATTTCAGGTTTACTGTATCCCTTGGACCTCCTTATAGACGATGAAACACAGAAAGTGCATCGGAATTAAATAAAAAAGGCACAATGCTGACTTAACTACAAGAAGACTGACTCTTCCTGCTCTCTATGTTTTGAACCGTTCCTGTGACACTAGTTATAGATTCCAATGCTTCACTTCAGGTTTACTGTATCCCTCTGACCTTCTTATTGACAATGAAACACAGAAATTGCATCGAAATTAAATAGAAATGGACAATGCCGACTTAAGTACAAGAAGACAGACTCTTCTTACTGTCTATGTTTTGAACCATTCCTGTGACGCTAGTTACAGATTCCGATGCTTCACTTCAGGTTTGCTGTATCTCTTGGGCCATCTTACTGACGATGAAACACAGAAATTGCATCGGAATTAAATACAAAAGGCTTAATGAGGACTGAAGTAAATGTAGACTGACTCTTCCTACTGTCTATGTTTTAAAACATTCCTGTGACACTAGATATAGATTCCGATGCTTCATTTCAGGTTTACTGTATCCCTTGGACCTTCTTATTGACGATGAAACACAGAAAGTGCATCGGAATTAAATAGAAAAGACACAATGCTGACTGAAGTACAAGAAGACTGACTCTTCCTACTTACTACATTTTGAACCATTCCTGTGACACTAGTTATGGATTCCGATGCTTCACTTCAGGTTTACTGTATCCCACTGACCTTTTTATTGACAATGAAACACAGAAATTGCATCGGAATTAAATAGAAAAGGCACAATGCCGACTTAAGTACAAGAAGATTGACTCTTCTTACTGTCTATGTTTCGAACCATTCCTGTGACACAAGTTATAGATTCCGATGCTTCACTTCAGGTTTACTGTATCCTTTGAACCATCTTATTTTCGACGAAATACTGAAATTACATCGGAAATAATTAGAAAAGGCACAATGCCGACTTAAGTACAAGAAGACTGACTCTTCTTCCTGTCAATGCTATGAAACATTCCTGTGACACTAGTTATAGATCCCGATGCTTCACTTCACGTTTACTGTATCCCTCTGACCTTCTTATTGACGATGAAACACAGTAATTGCATCGGAATTAAATTGAAAAGGGCATAATGCAGACTTAAGTACAAGAGGACTGCCTCTTCTTACTGACTATGATTTGAAACATTCCTGTGACACTAGTTAGAGATTCCGATGCTTCACTTCAGGTTTACTGTATACCTCTGACCTTCTTATTGACGATGAAACACAGTAATTGCATCGGAATTAAATTGAAAAGGGCATAATGCCGACTTAAGTACAAGGAGACTGACTCTTCTTACTGTCTATGTTTTGAACCATTCCTGTATCACTTGATATTGATTCCGATGCTTCACTTCAGGTTTACTGTATCCCTCTGACCTTCTTATCGACGATGAAACACAGAAATTACATCTGAATTAAATAGAAAAGGCACAATGCCGACTTACGTACAAGAAGACTGACTCTTCTTACTGACTATGAATTGAACCATTCCTGTGACACTAGTAATAGATTCCGATGCTTCACTTCAGGTTTACTGTATCCCTTGGACCTTCTTAATGACGATGAAAAACAGATATTGCATCGGAATTAAATACAAAAGGCACAATGAGGACTTAAGTACAAGAAGACTGACTCTTCCAACTGACTATGTTTTGTACCATTCCTGTGACACTAGTTATAGATTCCGATGCTTATCTTCAGGTTTACTGTATCTCTCTGACCTTCTTATTGACGATGAAACACAGAAATTGCAACGGAATTAAATACAAAAGGCACAATGCCGACTTAAGTACATGTAGACTGACTCTTCCTACTGTCCATGTTTTAAAACATTCCTGTGACACTAGTTATGGATTCCGATGCTTCATTTCAGGTTTACTGTATCCCTTGGACCTTCTTATAGACGATGAAACACAGAAAGTGCATCGGAATTAAATAAAAAAGGCACAATGCTGACTTAACTACAAGAAGACTGACTCTTCCTACTCTCTATTTTTTGAACCGTTCCTGTGACACTAGTTATAGATTCCAATGCTTCACTTCAGGTTTACTGTATCCCTCTGACCTTCTTATTGACAATGAAACACAGAAATTCCATCGAAAGTAAATAGAAATGGACAATGCCGACTTAAGTACAAGAAGACAGACTCTTCTTACTGTCTATGTTTTGAACCATTCCTGTGACGCTAGTTACAGATTCCGATGCTTCTCTTCAGGTTTGCTGTATCTCTTGGGCCTTCTTACTGACGATGAAACACAGATATTGCATCGGAATTAAATACAAAAGGCACAATACCGACTTAAGTACATGTAGACTGACTCTTCCCACTGTCCATGTTTTAAAACATTCCTGTGACACTAGTTATAGATTCCGATGCTTCGTTTCAGGTTTACTGTATCCCTTGGACCTTCTTATAGACGATGAAACACCGAAAGTGCATCGGAATTAAATAGAAAAGGCACAATGCTGACAACTACAAGAAGACTGACTCTTCCTACTCTCTATGTTTTGAACCGTTCCTGTGACACTAGTTATAGATTACGATGCTTCACTTCAGGTTTACTGTATCCCTCCGACCTTCTTATTAACGATGAATCACAGAAATGGCATCGGAATTAAATAGAAAAGGCACAATGCCGACTTAAGTACATGAAGACCGACTCTTCCTACTGCCTATGTTTTGAACCATTCCTGTGACACTAGTTATAGATTCCAATGCTTCACGTCAGGTTTTCTCTATCCCTAGGACCTTCTTATTGACGATGAAACACAGAAATTGCAACGGAACTAAATAGAAAAGGCACAATGCCGACATAAGTACAAGTAGACTGACTCTTCCTACTGTCTATGTTTTGAACCACTCCTGTGACACTAGTTATAAATTACGGTGATTCACTTCAGGTTTACTGTATCCCTTGGACCTTCTTATTGACGATGAAACACAGAAATTGCATCGGTATTAAATAGAAAAGGCACAATGCCGACTTAAGTACAAGAAGACTGACTCTTCTTACTGACTATGCTTGGAACCATTCCTGTGACACTAGTTATATATTCCGATGCTTCGCTTCAGGTTTACTGTATCCCTCTGACCATATTATTGACGATCAAACACAGATATAGCATCGGACTTAAATAGAAAAGGCACAATGCCCACTTAAGTACAAGAAGACTGACTCATCTTACTGACTATGTTTTGAACCATTCCTGTGACACTAGTTATGGATTCCGAAGCTTCACTTCTGGTTGACTGTATCCCTCTGACCTTCTTATTGACGATGAAACACAGAAAGTGCATCGGAATTAAATACAAAAGCACAATGCCGACTTGTGTACAAGAAGACTCACTCCTCGTACTGACTATGTTTTGAACCATTCCTGAGACACTAGTAACAGATTCCGATGCTTCACTTCAGGTTTACTGTATCCCTTGGACCTTCTCAATGACGATGAAGCACAGCAAATGCATCGCAATTAAATACAAATGGCACAATGCCGACTTAAGTACAAGAAGACTGACTCTTCTTACTGACTATGATTTGAACCATTCCTATGGCACTTGATATTGATTCCGATGCTTCTCTTCAGGTTTACTATATCCCTCTGACCTTCTTATTGACGATGAAACACAGTAATTGCATCGGAATTAAATACAAAAGGCACAATGCCGACTTAAGTACATGTAGACTGACTATTCCTACAGTCCATGATTTAAAACATTCCTGTGACACTAGTTATAGATTCCGATGCTTCATTTCAGGTTTACTGTATCCCTTGGACCTTCTTATAGACGATGAAACACAGAAAGTGCATCGGAATTAAATAGAAAAGGCACAATGCTGACTTAACTACAAGAAGACTGACTCTTCCTACTTTCTATGCTTTGAACCATTCCTGTGACACTAGTTATAGATTCCGATACTTCACTTCAGGTTTACTGTATACCTCTGACCTTCTTATTGACAATGAAATACAGAAATTGCATCGGAATTAAATAGAAAAGGCACAATGCCGACTTAAGTACAAGAAGACTGACTCTTCTTACTGTCTATGTTTTGAACCATTCCTGTGTCGCTAGTTACAGATTCCGATGCTTCACTTCAGGTTTACTGTATCCCTCTGACCTTCTTATTGACGATGAAACACAGAAATTGTATCGGAATTAAATACAAAAGGCACAATGGGGACTTAAGTGCATGTGGACTGACTCTTCCTACTGTCTATGTTTTAAAACATTCCTGTGATACTAGATATAGATTCCGATGCTTCATTTCAGGTTTACTGTACCCCTTGGACCTTCTTATTGACGATGAAACACAGAAAGTGCATCGGAATTAAATAGAAAAGGCACAATGCCGACTTAAGTACAAGAAGACTGACTCTTCTTACTGTCTAAGTTTTGAACCATTCCTGTGACGCTAGTTACAGATTCCGATGCTTCACTTCAGGGTTACTGTATCCCTTGGACCTTCTTATTGACGACGAAACACAGATATTGCATCGGAAATAAATACAAAAGGCACAATGC
Organism: Schistocerca serialis cubense; assembly: GCF_023864345.2. NCBI lineage: Eukaryota > Metazoa > Arthropoda > Insecta > Orthoptera > Acrididae > Schistocerca > Schistocerca serialis. The sequence goes on along the minus strand of NC_064647.1, from coordinate 18,807,753 downwards.
CGACTTAAGTACATGAAGACTGACTCTTCTTAATGACTATGTTTTGAACCATTCCTGTGACACTAGTTAGAGATTCCGATGCTTCACTTCAGGTTTACTGTATCCCTCTGACCTTCTTATTGAAGATGAAACACAGTAATTGCATCTAAATTAAATTGAAAAGGGCATAATGCCGACTTAAGTACAAGAAGACTGACTCTTCCTACTTTCTATGTTTTGAACCATTCCTGTGACACTAGTTATAGATTCCGATGCTTCACTTCAAGTTTACTGTATCCCTCTGACCTTCTTATTGACAATGAAACACAGAAATTGCATCGGAATTAAATAGAAAAGGCACAATGCCGACTTAAGTACAAGAAGACTGACCTTTCTTACTGTCTATGCTTTGAACCATTCCTGTGACACTAGTTATAGATTCCGATGCTTCACTTCAGGTTTACTGTATCCCTTGGTCCTTCTTATTGACGATGAAACACAGAAATTGCATCGGAATTAAATACAAAAGGCACAATGCCGACTTAAGTACAAGAAGACTGACTCTTCCTACTGTCTATGATTTGAACCATTCCATTGACACTAGTTATAGATTCCGATGCTTCACTTCATGTTAATGTATCCCTTGGACCTTGTTATTGACGATGAGACACAGTAATTGCATCGGAATTAAATTGAAAAGGGCACAATGACGACATAAGTACAAGAAGACTGACTCTTCTTACTTTCTATGTTTTGAACCATTCCTGTGACACTAGTTATAGATTCCGATGTTTCACTTCAGGTTTACTGTGTCTCTTGGACCTTCTTATTGACGATGAAAGACGGAAATTGTATCGGAATTAAATACAAAAGGCACAATGCAGACTTAAGTACAAGATGACTGACTCTTCCTACTGACTATGTTTTGAACCATTCCTGTGACACTAGTTATAGATTCCGATGCTTCACTTCAGGTTTACTGTATCCCTCTGACTTTCTTATTGACGATGAAACACAGAAATTGATCGGAATGAAATACAAATTCACAATGCCGACTTAAGTACATGTAGACTGATTCTTCCTACTGTCTATGTTTTGAAACATTCCTGTGACCTAATAGATTCCGATGCTTTATTTCAGTTTTACTGTATCCCTTGGAACTTCTTATTGACGATGAAACAGAGAAATTGCATCGGAATTAAATAGAAAAGACACAATGCCGACTTAAGTACAAGAAGACTGACTCTTCTTTCTGACTGTGTTTTGAACCATTCCTGTGACACTAGTTATAGATTCCGATGCTTCACTTCAGGTTTACTGTATCCCTCTGACCTTCTTATTGACAATGAAACACAGAAATTGCATCGGAATTAAATAGAAAAGGCACAATGCCGACTTAAGTACAAGAAGACTGACCTTTCTTACTGTCTATGCTTTGAACCATTCCTGGGACATTAGTTATAGATTCCGATGCTTCACTTCAGGTTTACTGTATCCCTTGGTCCTTCTTATTGACGACGAAACACAGATATTGCATCGGAAATAAATACAAAAGGCAAAATGCCGACTTAAGTACAAGAAGACTGACTCTTCTTACTGACTATGTTTTGAACCATTCCTGTGACAGTAGTTAGAGATTCCGATGCTTCACTTCAGGTTTACTGTATCATTCTGACCTTCTTATTGACGATGAAACACAGTAATTGCATCTAAATTAAATTGAAAAGGCACAATGCCGACTTAAGTACATGTAGACTGATTCTTCCTACTGTCTATGTTTTGAAACATTCCTGTGACCTTATAGATTCCGATGCTTCATTTCAGGTTTACTGTATCCCTTGGAACTTTTTATTGACGATGAAACACAGAAATTGCATCGGAATTAAATAGAAAAGACACAATGCCGACTTAAGTACAAGAAGACTGACTCTTCTTTCTGACTGTGTTTTGTACCATTCCTGTGACACTAGTTATAGATTCCGATGCTTCACTTCAGGTTTACTGTATCCCTCTGACCTTCTTATTTACGATGAAACACAGAAATTCCATCGGAATTAAATAGAAAAAGCACAATGGCGACTTAAGTACAAGAAGACTGACTCTTCTTACTGTCTATGTTTTGAACAATTCCTGTGACGCTAGTTACAGATTCCGCTGCTTCACTTCAGGTTTACTGTATCCCTTGGACCTTCCTATTGTCGATGAGACACAGATATTGCATAGGAATTAAATACAAAAGGCACCACGCCGACGTAAGTAGAAGAAGACTGACTCTTCTTACTGACAATGTTTTGAACCATTCCTGTGACACTAGTAAGATATTCCGATGCTTCACTTCAGGTTTACTGTATCCCTCTGACCTTCTTATTGACGATGAAACACAGAAATTGCATCGGAATTAAATACAAAAGGCACAATGTCGACTTAAGTACTTGAAGAAGATTTCTTCCTACTGTCTATGATTTGAAATATTCCTGTGACCTTTGTTATAGATTCCGATGCTTCGTTTCTGGTTTACTGTATCCCTTGGACCTTATTATTGACGATAAAACACAGAAAGTGCATCGGAATTAAATAGAAAAGCCACAATGCCGACTTAAGTACAAGAAGATTGACTCTTCCTACTGTCTATGTTTTGAACCATTCCTGTGACACTAGTCATAGATTCCGATGCTTCACTACAGGTTTACTGTATCCCTCTGACCTTCTTACTGACGATGAAACACACAAATTGCATCTGAATTAAATAGAAAGGCACAATGCCGACTTAAGTACAAGAAGACTGACTCCTCTTACTGTCTAAGTTTGAACCATTCCTGTGACGCTAGTTACAGATTCCGATGCTTCACTTCAGGGTTACTGTATCCCTTGGACCTTCTTATTGACGACGAAACACAGATATTGCATCGGAAATAAATACAAAAGGCACAATGCCGACTTAAGTACAAGAAGACTGACTCTTCTTACTGACTATGTTTTGAACCATTCCTGTGACACTAGTTAGAGATTCCCATGCTTCACTTCAGGTTTACTGTATCCCTCTGACCTTCTTATTGACGATGAAACACAGTAATTGCATCGGAATTAAATTGTATAGGGCATAATGCCGACTTAAGTACAAGAAGACTGACTCTTCTTACTGACTATGATTTGAACCATTCCTGTGACACTAGTTATAGATTCCGATGCTTCTCTTCAGGTTTACTATATCCCTCTGACCTTCTTATTGACGATGAAACACAGAAATTGCATCGGAATTAAATACAAAAGGCACAATGCCGACTTAAGTACATGTAGACTAACTCTTCCTACTGTCCATGTTTTAAAACATTCCTGTGACACTAGTTATAGATTCCGATGCTTCATTTCAGGTTTACTGTATCCCTTGGACCTTCTTATAGACGATGAAACACAGAAAGTGCATCGGAATTAATTAGAAAAAGCACAATGCTGACTTAACTACAAGAAGACTAACTCTTCCTACTTTCTATGTTTTGAACCATTCCTGTGACACTAGTTATAGATTCCGATGCTTCACTTCAGGTTTACTGTATCCCTCTGACCTTCTTATTGACAATGAAATACAGAAATTGCATCGGAATTAAATAAAAAAGGCACAATGCCGACTTAAGTACAAGAAGACTGACTCTTCTTACTGTCTAGGTTTTGAACCATTCCTGTGTCGCTAGTTACAGATTCCGATGCTTCACTTCAGTTTTACTGTATCCCTATGACCTTCTTATTGACGATGAAACACAGAAATTGCATCGGAATTAAATACAAAAGGCACAACGAGGACTTAAGTGAATGTAGACTGACTCTTCCAACTGTCTATGTTTTAAAACATTCCTGTGAGACTAGATATAGATACCGATGCTTCATTTCAGGTTGTCTGTATCCCTTGGACCTTCTTATTGACGATGAAACACAAAAAGTGCATCGGAATTAAATAGAAAAGGCACAATGCCGACTTAAGTACAAGAAGTCTGACTCTTCTTACTGTCTAAGTTTTGAACCATTCCTGTGACGCTAGTTACAGATTCCGATGCTTCACTTCAGGTTTACTGTATCCCTGTGATGTTCTTATTGACGATGAACCACAGAAATTGCATCGTATTTAAATAGAAAAGACACAATGCCGACTTAAGTACAAGAAGACTGACTCTTCTTTCTGACTGTGTTTTGAACCATTCCTGTGACACTAGTTATAGATCCGATGCTTCACTTCAGGTTTACTGAATCCCTCTGACCTTCTTATTGACGATGAAACACAGAAATTGCATCGGAATTAAATACAAAAGGCACAATGCCGACTTAAGTACTTGTAGACAAATTCTTCCTACTGTCTATGTTTTGAAACATTCCTGTGACCTTTGTTAGAGATTCCGATGCTTCGTTTCAGGTTTACTGTATCCCTTGGACCTTATTATTGACGATGAAACACAGAAAGTGCATCGGAATTAAATAGAAAAGCCACAATGCCGACTTAAGTACAAGAAGACTGACTCTTCCTACTGTCTATGATTTGAACCATTCCTGTGACACTAGTCATTGATTCCGATGCTTCACTACAGGTTTACTGTATCCCTGTGACCTTCTTATTGACGACGAAACACAGATATTGCATCGGAAATAAATACAAAAGGCACAATGCCGACTTAAGTACAAGAAGACTGACTCTTCTTACTGACTATGTTTTGAACCATTCCTGTGACACTTGTTAGAGATTCCCATGCTTCACTTCAGGTTTACTGTATAACTCTGACCTTCTTATTGACGATGAAACACAGTAATTGCATCGGAATGAAATTGTATAGGGCATAATGCCGACTTAAGTACAAGAAGACTGACTCTTCTTACTGTCTATTTTTGAACCATTCCTGTGTCGCTAGTTACAGATTCCTATGCTTCACTTCAGGTTTACTGTATCCCTCTGACCTTCTTATTGACGATGAAACACAGAAATTGCATCGGAATTAAATACAAAAGGCACAATGAGGACTTAAGTGCATGTAGACTGACTCTTCCTACTGTCTATGCTTTAAAACATTCCTGTGACACTAGATATAGGTTCCGATGCTTCATTTCAGGTTTACTGTATCCCTCTGACCTTCTTATTGACGATGAAACACAGAAATTGCATCGGAATTAAATACAAATGGCACAATGCCGACTTAGGTACAAGAAGACTGCCTCTCCTTACTGTCTATGTTTTGAACCATTCCTGTGAAACTAGATATAGATTCTGATGCTTCACTTCAGGTTCACTGTATCCCTTGGACCTTCTTATTGACGATGAAACTCAGAAATGGCATCGGAATTATATAGGAAAGGCACAATGCCGACTTAAGTACAAGAAGACTGACTCTTCCTACTGTCTATGTTTTGAAACATTCCTGTGACACTAGTTATAGATTCCGATGCTTCACTTCAGGTTTACTGTATCCCTGTGATGTTCTTATTGACGATGAAACACAGAAATTGCATCGGAATTAAATAGAAATGACACAATGCCGACTTAAGTACAAGAAGACTGACTCTTCTTTCTGGCTGTGTTTTGAACCATTCCTGTGACACTAGTTATAGATTCCGATGCTTCACTTCAGGTTTACTGTATCCCTCTGACCTTCTTATTGACGATGAAACACAGAAATTCCATCGGAATTAAATAGAAAAAGCACAATGCCGACTTAAGTACAAGAAGACTGACTCTTCTTACTGTCTATGTTTTGAACCATTCCTGTGACGCTAGATACAGATTCCGATGCTTCACTTCAGGTTTACTGTATCCCTTGGACCTTCTTATTGTCGATGAGACACAGATATTGCAACGGAATTAAATACAAAAGGCACCACGCCGACGTAAGTAGAAAAAGACTGACTCTTCTTACTGACAATGTTTTGAACCATTCCTGTGACACTAGTAAGATATTCCGATGCTTCACTTCAGGTTTACTGTATCCCTCTGACCTTCTTATTGACGATGAAACACAGAAATTGCATCGGAATTAAATACAAAAGGCACAATGCAGACTTAAGTACTTGTAGACAAATTCTTCCTAATGTCTATGTTTTGAAACATTCCTGTGACCTTTGTTATAGATTCCGATGCTTCGTTTCAGGTTTACTGTCTCCCTTGGACCTTATTATTGACGATGAAACACAGAAAGTGCATCGGAATTAAATAGAATAGCCACAATGCCGACTTAAGTACAAGAAGACTGACTCTTCTTACTGACTATGTTTTGAACCATTCCTGTGACACTAGTTAGAGATTCCCATGCTTCACTTCAGGTTTACTGTATCCCTCTGACCTTCTTATTGACGATGAAACACAGTAATTGCATCGGAATTAAATTGTATAGGTCATAATGACGACTTAAGTTCAAGAAGACTGACTCTTCTTACTGACTATGATTTGATCCATTCCTGTGACACTAGTTATAGATTCCGATGCTTCTCTTCAGGTTTACTATATCCCTCTGACCTTCTTATTGACGATGAAACACAGAAATTGCATCGGAATTAAATACAAAAGGCACAATGCCGACTTAAGTACATGTAGACTGACTCTTCCTACTGTCCTTGTTTTAAAACATTCCTGTGACACTAGTTATAAATTCCGATGCTTCATTTCAGGTTTACTGCATCCCTTGGACCTTCTTATAGACGATGAAACACAGAAAGTGCATCGGAATTAAATAGAAAAGGCACAATGCTGACTTAACTACAAGAAGACTGACTCTTCCTACTTTCTATGTATTGAACCATTCCTGTGACACTAGCTATAGATTCCGATGGTTCACTTCAGGTTTACTGTGTCCCTCTGACCTTCTTATTGACAATGAAATACAGAAATTGCATCGGAATTAAATAGAAAAGGCACAATGCCGACTTAAGTACAAGAAGACGGACTCTTCTTACTGTCTATGTTTTGAACCATTCCTGTGTCGCTAGTTACAGATTCCGATGCTTCACTTGAGGTTTACTGTATCCCTCTGACCTTCTTATTGACGATGAAACACAGAAATTGCATCGGAATTGAATACAAAAGGCACAATGAGGACTTAAGTGCATGTAGACTGACTCTTCCTACTGTCTATGCTTTAAAACATTCCTGTGACACTAGATATAGATTCCGATGCTTCATTTCAGGTTTACTGTATCCCTTGGACCTTCTTATTGACGATGAAACACAGAAAGTGCATCGGAATTAAATAGAAAAGGCACAATGCCGACTTAAGTACAAGAAGAATGACTCTTCTTACTGTCTAAGTTTTGAACCATTCCTGTGACGCTAGTTACAGATTCCGATGCTTCACTTCAGGGTTACTGTATCCCTTGGACCTTCTTATTGACGACGAAACACAGATATTGCATCGGAAATAAATACAAAACGCACAATGCCGACTTAAGTACAAGAAGACTGACTCTTCTTACTGACTATGCTTTGAACCATTCCTGTGACACTAGTTAGAGATTCCGATGCTTCACTTCAGGTTTACTGTATCCCTCTGACCTTCTTATTGACGATGAAACACAGTAATTGCATCGGAATTAAATTGAAAAGGGCATAATGCCGACTTAAGTACAAGAAGACTGACTCTTCTTACTGTCTATGTTTGAACCATTCCTGTGACACTAGTAATAGATTCCGATGCTTCACTTCAGGTTTACTGTATCCTTTTGACCTTCTTAATGACGATGAAACACAGATATTGCATCGGAATTAAATACAAAAGGCACAATGAGGACTTAAGTACAAGAAGACTGAGTCTTCTTACTGAGTATGTTTTGAAACATTCCTGTGACACTAGTTACAGATTCCAATGCTTCTCTTCAGGTTTACTGTATCCCTCTGACCTTCTTATTGACGATGAAACACAGAAATTGCATCGGAATTAAATACAAAAGGCACAATGCCGACTTAAGTACATGTAGACTGACTCTTCCTACTGTCCATGATTTAAAACATTCCTGTGACACTAGTTATAGATTCCGATGCTTCATTTCAGGTTTACTGTATCCCTTGGACCTTCTTATTGACGATGAAACACAGAAAGTGCATCGGAATTAAATAGAAAAGGCACGATGCCGACTTAAGTACAAGAAGACTGACTCTTCCTACTGTCTAAGTTTTGAACGATTCCTGTGACACTAGTTATAGATTCCGATGCTTCACTTCAGGTTTACTGTATCCCTGTGACCTTCTTATTGACGACGAAACACAGATATTGCATCGGAAATAAATACAAAAGGCACAATGCCGACTTAAGTACAAGAAGACTGACTCTTCTTACTGACTATGTTTTGAACCATTCCTGTGACACTTGTTAGAGATTCCCATGCTTCACTTCAGGTTTACTGTATAACTCTGACCTTCTTATTGACGATGAAACACAGTAATTGCATCGGATTGAAATTGTATAGGGCATAATGCCGACTTAAGTACAAGAAGACTGACTCTTCTTACTGACTAAAATTTGAACCATTCCTGTGACACTAGTTATAGATTCCGATGATTCTCTTCAGGTTTACTATATCCCTCTGACCTTCTTATTGACGATGAAACACAGAAATTGCATCGGAATTAAATACAAAAGGCACAATGCCGACTTAAGTACATGTAGACTGACTCTTCCTACTGTCCATGTTTTAAAACATTCCTGTGACACTAGTTATAGAATCCGATGCATCATTTCAGGTTTACTGTATCCCTCTGACCTTCTTATTGACAATGAAATACAGAAATTGCATCGGAATTAAATAGAAAAGGCACAATGCCGACTTAGGTACAAGAAGACTGACTCTTCTTACTGTCTATTTTTGAACCATTCCTGTGTCGCTAGTTACAGATTCCTATGCTTCACTTCAGGTTTACTGTATCCCTCTGACCTTCTTATTGACGATGAAACACAGAAATTGCATCGGAATTAAATACAAAAGGCACAATGAGGACTTAAGTGCATGTAGACTGACTCTTCCTACTGTCTATGTTTTAAAACATTCCTGTGACACTAGATTTAGGTTCCGATGCTTCATTTCAGGTTTACTGTATCCCTCTGACCTTCTTATTGACGATGAAACACAGAAATTGCATCGGAATTAAATACAAATGGCACAATGCCGACTTAGGTACAAGAAGACTGCCTCTCCTTACTGTCTATGTTTTGAACCACTCCTGTGAAACTAGATATAGATACTGATGCTTCACTTCAGGTTCACTGTATCCCTTGGACCTTCTTATTGACGATGAAACTCAGAAATGGCATCGGAATTAAATAGAAAAGGCACAATGCCGACTTAAGTACAAGAAGACTGACTCTTCCTGCTGTCTATGTTTTGAACCATTCCTGTGACGCTAGTTACGGATTCCGATGCTTCACTTAAGGTTTACTGTATCCCTCTGACCTTCTTATTGACGATGAAACACAGAAATTGCATCGGAATTAAATAGAAAAGGCACGATGCCGACTTAAGTACAAGAAGACTGACTCTTCCTACTGTCTATGTTTTGAAACATTCCTGTGACACTAGTTATAGATTCCGATGCTTCACTTCAGGTTTACTGTATCCCTGTGATGTTCTTATTGACGATGAAACACAGAAATTGCATCGGAATTAAATAGAAAAGACACAATGCCGACTTAAGTACAAGAAGACTTACTCTTCTTTCTGGCTGTGTTTTGAACCATTCCTGTGACACTAGTTATAGATTCCGATGCTTCACTTCAGGTTTACTGTATCCCTCTGACCTTCTTATTGGCGATGAAACACAGAAATTCCATCGGAATTAAATAGAAAAAGCACAATGCCGACTTAAGTACAAGAAGACTGACTCTTCTTACTGTCTACTTTTGAACCATTCCTGTGTCGCTAGTTACAGATTCCTATGCTTCACTTCAGGTTTACTGTATCCCTCTGACCTTCTTATTGACGATGAAACACAGAAATTGCATCGGAATTAAATACAAAAGGCACAATGAGGACTTAAGTGCATGTAGACTGACTCTTCCTACTGTCTATGTTTTAAAACATTCCTGTGACACTAGATATAGGTTCCGATGCTTCATTTCAGGTTTACTGTATCCCTCTGACCTTCTTATTGACGATGAAACACAGAAATTGCATCGGAATTAAATACAAATGGCACAATGCCGACTTAGGTACAAGAAGACTGCCTCTCCTTACTGTCTATGTTTTGAACCATTCCTGTGAAACTAGTTATAGATTCTGATGCTTCACTTCAGGTTCACTGTATCCCTTGGACCTTCTTATTGACGATGAAACTCAGAAATGGCATCGGAATTAAATAGAAAAGGCACAATGCCGACTTAAGTACAAGAAGACTGACTCTTCTTTCTGACTGTGTTTTGAACCATTCCTGTGACACTAGTTATAGATTCCGATGCTTCACTTCAGGTTTACTGTATCCCTCTGACCTTCTTATTGACGATGAAACACAGAAATTCCATCGGAATTAAATAGAAAAAGCACAATGCCGACTTAAGTACAAGAAGACTGGCTCTTCTTACTGTCTATGTTTTGAACCATTCCTGTGACGCTAGTTACAGATTCCGATGCTTCACTTCAGGTTTACTGTATCCCTTGGACCTTCTTATTGTCGATGAGACACAGATATTGCAACGGAATTAAATACAAAAGGCACCACGCCGACGTAAGGTGAAAAAGACTGACTCTACTGACTGACAATGTTTTGAACCATTCCTGTGACACTAGTAAGATATTCCGATGCTTCACTTCAGGTTTACTGTATCCCTCTGACCTTCTTATTGACGATGAAACACAGAAATTGCTTGGGAATTAAATACAAAATGCACAATGCCGACATAAGTACATGGAGACAGATTCTTCCTACTGTCTATGTTTGAAACATTCCTGTGACCTTAGTTACAGATTCCGATGCTTCATTTCAGGTTTACTGGATCCCTTGGATCATCTTATTGACGATGAAACACAGAAAGTGCATCGGAATTAAAAAGAAAAGGCGCAATGCCGACTTAAGTACAAGAAGACTGACTCCTCTTACTGTCTATGTTTTGAACCAGTCCTGTGACACTAGTTATAGATTCCGATGCCTCATTTCAGGTTTACTGTATCCCTCTGACCTTCGTATTGACGATGAAACACAGAAATTGCATCGGAATTAAATACAAAAGGCACAAAGCCGGCTCAAGTACAAGAAGACTGACTCTTCTTACTGTCTATGATTTGAACCATTCCTGTGAACCTAGTTATAGATTCCGATGCTTCACTTCAGGTTTACTGTATCCCGTGGACCTTCTCATTGACGATGAAACACAGAAATTGCATCGGAATTTAATACAAAAGGCACAATGCTGACTTAAGTACAAGAAGACTGACTCTTCCTACTGTCCATGTTTTGAACCATTCCTGTGACACTAGTTATAGATTCCGATGCTTCACTTCGAGTTTACTGAATCTCTCTGACCTTCTTCTTGACGATGAAACTCCGAAATTGCATAGGAATTAATTACTAAGGCACAATGCCGACTTAAGTTCAGGAAGACTGACCCGTCAAACTGTCTATGTTTTAAACCATTCCTGTGACACTAGTTATAGATTCCGATACTTCACTTCAGGTTTACTGTATCCCTCAGATCTTCTTATTGACGATGATACACAGAAATTGCATCGGAATTAAATACAGAAGGCACAATACCGACTCAAGTACAAGAAGACTGACTCTTTCTACTGTCTATGTTTTGAACCATTCCTGTGACACTAGTTACAGATTCCGATGCTCACTTCAAGTTTACTGTATCCCTCTGACCTTCGTATTGACGATGAAACACAGAAATTGCATCGGAATTAAATACAAAAGGCACAAAGCCGGCTCAAGTACAAGAAGACTGACTCTTCTTACCGTCTATGATTTGAACCATTCCTGTGAACCTAGTTATAGATTCCGATGCTTCACTTCAGGTTTACTATATCCCTTGGACCTTGTTATTGACGATGAAACACGGAAATTGCATCGGAAGTAACTAGAAAAGGAACAATGCCGACTTAAGTACAAAAAGACTGACTCTTCTTACTGTCTATGTTTAGAACCATTCCTGTGACACTAGTTATAGATTCCGATGCCTCACTTCAGGTTTACTTTATCCCTCTGACCCTCTTATTGACGATAAAACACAGAAATTGCATCTGTATTAAACACATAAGGCACAATGCTGACTTAAGTACAAGAAGACTGACTCTTCCTACTGTCCTTGTTTTGAACCATTCCTGTGACAATAGTTATAGATTCCGATGCTTCACTTCGAGTTTACTGAATCTCTTTGACCTTCTTCTTGGTGATGAAACTCCTAAAGTTGCATCGGAATTAATTACAAAAGGCACAATGCCGACTTAAGTTCAAGAAGACTGACCTGTCAAACTGTCTATGTTTTAAACCATTCCTGTGACACTAGTTATAGATTCCGATGCTTCACTTCAGGCTTACAGTATCCCTTGGACCTTCTTATTGACGATGAAACACAGAAATTACATCGGAATTAAATAGAAAAGGCACAATGCCGACTTAAGTACAAGAAGACTGACTCTTCTTACTGACTATGTTTTGAACAATTCCTGTGACACTAGTTATAGATTCCGATGATTCACTTCAGGTGTACTGCATCCCTTGGACCTTGTTATTGACGATGAATCACGGAAATTGCATCGGAATTAAGTAGAAAAGCACAATGCCGACTTAAGTACAAGAAGACTGACTCTTCCTACAGTCTATGTTTTGAACCATTCCTGTGACACTAGTTATAGATTCCGATGCTTCACTTCAGGTTTACTGTATCCCTCTGACCGTCTTATTGACGATGAAACACAGAAATTGCATCGGAATTAAATAGAAAAGACACAATGCCGACATAAGTACAAGAAGACTGACTCTTCCTTCTGACTATGTTTTGAATCAATCGTGTGACACTAGTTACAGATTCCGATGCTTCACTTCAGGTTTACTGTATCCCTCTGACCTTCTTAATGACGATGAAACACAGAAATTCCAACGGAATTAAATAGAAAAAGCACAATGCCCACTTAAGTACAAGAAGACTGACTCTTCTTACTGTCTATGTTTTGACAGTTCCTGTGACACTAGTTAGAAATTCAGATGCTTCACTTCATGTTTACTGAATCCCTTGGACCTTGTTATTGATGATGAAACACAGTAATTGCATCAGAATTAAATTGAAAAGGGCACAATGACGACATAAGCACAAGAAGACTAACTCTTCTTACTTTCTATGTTTTGAACCATTCCTGTGACACTAGTTATAGATTCCGATGCTTCATTTCAGGTTTACTGTATCTCTTGGACCTTCTTATTGACGATGAAAGACGGAAATTGTATCGGAATTAAATACAAAAGGCACAATGCCGACTTAAGTACAAGATGACTGACTCTTCCTACTGACTATGTTTTGAACCATTCCTGTGACACTAGTTATAGATTCCGATGCTTCACTTCAGGTTTACTGTATCCCTCTGACCTCCGTATTGACGATGAAACACAGAAATTGCATCGGAATTAAATACAAAAGGCACAATGCCGACTTAAGTACATGTAGACTGATTCTTCCTACTGTCTATGATTTGAAACATTCCTGTGACCTTAGTTATAGATTCCGATGCTTCATATCAGGTTTACTGTATCCCTTGGAACTTCTTATTGACCATGAAACACAGAAATTGCATCGGTATTAAATACAAAGGGCACAATGCCGACTTAAGTACAAGAAGACTGACCCGTCTTACTGTCTATGTTTTGAACCATTCCTGTTACACTAGTTATAGATTCCGACGCTTCACTTCAGGTTTACTGTATCCCTCTGACCTTCTTTTTGACGATAAAACACAGAAATTGCATCGGAATTAAATACAAAAGGCACGATGCACACTTAAGTACAAGAAGACTGACTCTTCTTACTGTCTATGCTTTGAACCATTCCTGTGACACTAGTTATAGTTTTTGATACTTCACTTCAGGTTTACTGTATCCCTTGGACCTTCGTATTGACGTTGAAACACAGAAATTGTATCGGAATTAAATACAAAAGACACAATGCCGACTTAAGTACAAGAAAAATGACTCTTCTTACTGACTATGTTTTGACCCATTCCTGTGACACTAGATATAGATTCCGATGCTTCACTTCAGGTTTACTTTATCCTTCTGACCTTCTTATTGACGATGAAACACAGAAATTGCTTGGGAATTAAATACAAAATGCACAATGCCGACATAAGTACATGGAGACAGATTCTTCCTACTGTCTATGTTTGAAACATTCCTGTGACCTTAGTTACAGATTCCGATGCTTCATTTCAGGTTTACTGGATCCCTTGGATCATCTTATTGACGATGAAACACAGAAAGTGCATCGGAATTAAAAAGAAAAGGCGCAATGCCGACTTAAGTACAAGAAGACTGACTCCTCTTACTGTCTATGTTTTGAACCAGTCCTGTGACACTAGTTATAGATTCCGATGCCTCATTTCAGGTTTACTGTATCCCTCTGACCTTCGTATTGACGATGAAACACAGAAATTGCATCGGAATTAAATACAAAAGGCACAAAGCCGGCTCAAGTACAAGAAGACTGACTCTTCTTACCGTCTATGATTTGAACCATTCCTGTGAACCTAGTTATAGATTCCGATGCTTCACTTCAGGTTTACTGTATCCCGTGGACCTTCTCATTGACGATGAAACACAGAAATTGCATCGGAATTTAATACAAAAGGCACAATGCTGACTTAAGTACAAGAAGACTGACTCTTCCTACTGTCCATGTTTTGAACCATTCCTGTGACACTAGTTATAGATTCCGATGCTTCACTTCGAGTTTACTGAATCTCTCTGACCTTCTTCTTGACGATGAAACTCCGAAATTGCATAGGAATTAATTACTAAAGGCACAATGCCGACTTAAGTTCAGGAAGACTGACCCGTCAAACTGTCTATGTTTTAAACCATTCCTGTGACACTAGTTATAGATTCCGATACTTCACTTCAGGTTTACTGTATCCCTCAGATCTTCTTATTGACGATGATACACAGAAATTGCATCGGAATTAAATACAGAAGGCACAATACCGACTCAAGTACAAGAAGACTGACTCTTTCTACTGTCTATGTTTTGAACCATTCCTGTGACACTAGTTACAGATTCCGATGCTCACTTCAAGTTTACTGTATCCCTCTGACCTTCGTATTGACGATGAAACACAGAAATTGCATCGGAATTAAATACAAAAGGCACAATGCCGGCTCAAGTACAAGAAGACTGACTCTTCTTACCGTCTATGATTTGAACCATTCCTGTGAACCTAGTTATAGATTCCGATGCTTCACTTCAGGTTTACTATATCCCTTGGACCTTGTTATTGACGATGAAACACGGAAATTGCATCGGAAGTAACTAGAAAAGGAACAATGCCGACTTAAGTACAAAAAGACTGACTCTTCTTACTGTCTATGTTTAGAACCATTCCTGTGACACTAGTTATAGATTCCGATGCCTCACTTCAGGTTTACTTTATCCCTCTGACCCTCTTATTGACGATGAAACACAGAAATTGCATCGGAATTAAATAGAAAAGTCACAATGCCGACTTAAGTACAAGAAGACTGACTCCTCTTACTGTCTATGTTTTGAACCAGTCCTGTGACACTCGTTATAGATTCCGATGTTTTACTTCAGGTTTACTGTATCCCTTCGACCTTCTTATTGACGATGAAACACAGAAATTACATCGAAATTTAATACAAGAGGCACAATGCCGACTTATGTAAAAAAGACTGACTCATCTTACTGTCTATGTTTTGAACCATTCCTGTGACACTAGTTATAGATTCCGATGCTTCACTTCAGGTGTACTGTATCCCTTGGACTTTCTTATTGACGATGAAACACAGAAATTGCATCGGAATTAAATACAAAAAGCACAATGCCGACTTAAGTACAAGTAGATTGACTCTTCCTACTGTCTATACTTCGAACCCTTCCTGTGACACTAGTTATAGATTCCGATGTTTGACTTCAGGTTTACTGTACCCCTCTGACCTTCCTACTGTAGATGAAACTCAGAAATTGCATCGGAATTAAATAGAAAAGGCACAATGCCGACTTAAGTACAAGAAGACTGACTCTTCTTACTGTCTATGTTTTGAAACATTCCTGTGACACTAGTTATAGATTCCGATGCTTCACTTCAGGTTTACTGTATCCCTTGGACCTTCTTATTGACGATGAACCACAGAAATTACATCGGAATTAAATAGAAAAGGCACAATGCCGTATTATGTACAAGAAGACTGACTCATCTTCATGTCTATGTTTGAACTATTCTTGTGACACTAGTTATGGATTCCGATGCTTCACTTCAGGTTTACTGTATCCCTCTGAGCCTCTTATTGACGATGAAACACAAAAATTGCATCGGAATGAAATACAAAAGGCACAATGCCGACTTAAGTACAAGAAGACTGACTCTTATTACTGTCTATGTTTTGAACCATTCCTGTGACACTAGTTATAGATTCCGATGCTTCACTTCAGGTTTACTGTATCCCTCAGATCTTCTTATTGACGATGAATCACGGAAATTGCATCGGAATTACGTAGAAAAGGCACAATGCCGACTTAGGTACATGAAGGCTGACTCTTCTTACTGTCTATGTTTTGAACCATTCCTGTGACACTAGTTATTGATTCCGATGCTTCACTTCAGGTTTACTGTATGCCTCAGATGTTCTTATTGACGAAGATACACAGAAAGTGCATCGGAATTAAATACAGAAGGCACAATGCCGACTCAAGTACAAGAAGACAGACTCTACCCACTGTCTAAGTTTTGAACCATTCCTGTGACATTAGTTATAGATTCCGATGCTTACCTTCAGGTTTACTGTATCCCTCTGACCTTCTTATTGACGATGAAACACAGTAATTCCTTCGGAATTAAATTGAAAAGGGCACAATGCCGACTTAAGTACAAGAAGACTGACTCTTCTGACTGTCTATGTTTGGAACCATTCCTGTGACACTTGCTATAGATTCCGATGCTTCACTTCAGGTTTACTGTATCCCTCTGACCTTCTTATTGACGATGAAACACAGAAATTGCATCGGAATTAAATACAAAAGGCACAATGCCGACTTAAGTACATGTAGGCTGACTTTTCCTACTGTCTATGCTTTGAACCATTCCTGTTACACTAGTTATCGAATCCGATGCTTCATTTCAGGTTTACTGTTTCCCTTGGACCTTCTTATTGACGATGAAACACAGAAAGTGCAACTGAATTAAATAGAAAAGGCGCAATGCCGACATAAGTACAAGAAGACTGACTCTTCCTACTGTCTATGCTTTGAACCATTCCTGTGACACTAGTTACAGATTCCGATGCTTCACTTCAAGTTTACTGTATCCCTCTGACTTTCGTATTGACGATGAAACACAGAAATTGCATCGGAATTAACTAGAAAAGGAACAATGCCGCCTTAAGTACAAAAAGACTGACTCTTCTTACTCTCTATGTTTAGAACCGTTCCTGTGACACTAGTTATAGATTCCGATGCCTCACTTCAGGTTTACTTTATCCCTCTGACCCTCTTATTAACGATTAAACACAGAAATTGCATCGGAATTAAATAGAAAAGTCACAATGCCGACTTAAGTACAAAAAGACTGACTCTTCCCACTTTCTATGTTTTGCACCATTCCTGTGACACTAGTTACGGATTCCGATTCTTCACTTCAGGTTTACTGTATCCCTCTGACCTTCTTATTGACGATGAAACACAGAAATTGCATCGGAATTAAATACAAAAGGCACAATGGCGACTCAAGTACAAGAAGTCTGACTCCTCTTACTGTCTATATTTTGAACCATTCCTGTGACACTAGTTATAGATTCCGATGCCTCACTTCAGGTTTACTGTATCCCTCTGACTTTTTATTGACGATGAAACACAGAAATTGCATCGGAATTAAATAGAAAAGGCACAATGCCGACTTACCTACAAGAAGACTGACTCTTAATACTCTCTATGTTTTGAACAATTCCTGTGACGCTAGTTATAGATTCCGATGCTTCACTTCAGGTTTACTGTATCCCTCTGACCTCCTTATTGACGATGAAACACAGAAATTGCATGGGAATTAAATACAAAAGGCACAATGCCGACTCAAGTACATGTAGACTGACTCTTCCTACTGTCTATGTTTTGAACCATTCCTGTTACACTAGTTATCGAATCCGATGCTTCATTTCAGGTTTACTGTTTCCCTTGGACCTTCTTATTGACGATGAAACACAGAGAGTGCAACTGAATTAAATAGAAAAGGCGCAATGCCGACATAAGTACAAGAAGACTGACTCTTCCTACTGTCTATGTTTTGAACCATTCCTGTGACACTAGTTACAGATTCCGATGCTTCACTTCAAGTTTACTGTATCCCTCTGACCTTCGTATTGACGATGAAACACAGAAATTGCATCGGAATTAACTAGAAAAGGAACAATGCCGCCTTAAGTACAAAAAGACTGACTCTTCTTACTGTCTATGTTTAGAACCATTCCTGTGACACTAGTTATAGATTCCGATGCCTCACTTCAGGTTTACTTTATCCCTCTGACCCTCTTATTAACGATGAAACATATATATTGCATCGGAATTAAATAGAAAAGTCCCAATGCCGACTTAAGTACAAGAAGACTGACTCTTATCACTTTCTATGTTTTGCACCATTCCTGTGACACTAGTTACAGATTCCGATTCTTCACTTCAGGTTTACTGTATTCCTCTGACCTTCTTATTGACGATGAAACACAGAAATTGCTCCGGAATTAAATACACAAGGCACAAAGGCGACTCAAGTACAAGAAGTCTGACTCCTCTTACTGTCTATGTTTTGAACCAGTCCTGTGAGACTAGTTATAGATTCCGATGCCTCATTTCAGGTTTAGTGTATCCCTCTGACTTTTTATTGACGATGAAACACAGAAATTGCATCGGAATTAAATTGAAAAGGCACAATGCCGACTTACATACAAGAAGACTGACTCTTAATACACTATATGTTTTGGACAACTCCTGTGACGCTAGTTATAGATTCCGATGCTTCATTTCAGGTTTACTGTATCCCTCTGACCTTCTTATTGACGATGAAACACAGAAATTGCATCGGACTTAAATACAGAAGGCACAATGCCGACTCAAGTACAAGAAGACTGACTCTTCTTACTGTCTATATTTTGAACCATTTCTGTCACACTAGTTATAGATTTTGATGCTTCACTTCAGGTTTACTGTGTCCCTCTGACCTTCTTATTGACGATGAAACACAGAGAGTGCAACTGATATAATAGAAAAGGCGCAATGCCGACTTAAGTACAAGAAGACTGACTCTTATCACTTTCTATGTTTTGCACCATTCCTGTGGCACTAGTTATAGATTCCGATGCTTCACCTCAGCTTTACTGTATCTCTCTGACCTTCTTATTGACGATGAAACACAGAAATTGCATCGGAATTAGAAACAAAAAGCACAATGCCGAATTCAGTACAAGAGGATCGACTATTCTTACTGTCTATGTTTTGAACCATTCCTGTGGCACTAGTTATAGATTCCGATGTTTCACTTCAGGTTTACTGTATCTCTTCGACCTTCTTATTGACGATGAAATACAGAAATTGCATCGGAATTAAATACAAAAGGAACAACACCGACTTAAGTACAAGAAGACTGATTCTTCTTACTGTCAATGATTTGAACCATTGCTGTGACACTAGTTATACATTCCGATGCTTCACTTCAGGTTTGCTGTATCCCTTGGACTTTCTTATTGACGATGAAACACAGAAATTGCATCGGAATTAAATACAAAAGGTATAATGCTGAATTAAGTACAAGAAGACTGACTCTTCTTACTGACTATGTTTTGAACCATCCCTGTGACACTAGTTATAGACTCCGCTGCTTCACTTCAGGTTTACTGTATCCCTCTGACCGTCTTATTGATGATGAAACACAGAAATTGCATCGGATTTAAAAAGAAAAAGCACAATGCCGACATAAGTACAAGAAGACTGACTCTTCTTACTGTCTATGTTTTGAACCATCCCTGTGACACTAGTTATAGATTGCGATGCTTCACTTCAGGTTTACTGTATCCCTTGGACCTTCTTATTGACGACGAAATACAGAAATTGCATCGGAATTAAATACAAAAGGCACAATGCCGACTTAAGTACACGAAGACTGACTCTTCTTACTGACTATGTTTTGAAACATTCCTGTGACACTAGTTATAGATTGCGATGCTTCACTTCAGGTTTACTGTATCCCTTGGACCTTCTTATTGACGATGAAACAAAGAAATTGCATCGGAATTAAATACAAAAGGTATAATGCTGATATAAGTACAAGAAGACTGACTCTTCTTACTGACTATGTTTTGAACCATCCCTGTGACACTAGTTATAGACTCCGCTGCTTCACTTCAGGTTTACTGTATGCCTCTGACCGTCTTATTGATGATGAAACACAGAAATTGCATCGGAATTAA
The DNA here is from genome assembly GCF_023864345.2 of Schistocerca serialis cubense. Classification (NCBI taxonomy): domain Eukaryota; kingdom Metazoa; phylum Arthropoda; class Insecta; order Orthoptera; family Acrididae; genus Schistocerca; species Schistocerca serialis. The sequence goes on along the minus strand of NC_064647.1, from coordinate 18,787,151 downwards.
ATAGAAAAGGCACAATGCCGACTTAAGTACAAGAAGACTGACTCTTCTTACTGTCTATGTTTTGAACCATTCCTGTGACACTAGTTATAGATTCCGATGCCTCACTTCAGGTGTACTGTATCCCTCTGACTTTTTATTGACGATGAAACACAGAAATTGCATCGGAATTAAATTGAAAAGGCACAATGCCGACTTACGTACAAGAAGACTGACTCTTAATACACTATATGTTTTGAACAACTCCTGTGACGCTAGTTATAGATTCCGATGCTTCATTTCAGGTTTACTGTATCCCTCTGACCTTCTTATTGACGATGAAACACAGAAATTGCATCGGACTTAAATACAGAAGGCACAATGCCGACTCAAGTACAAGAAGACTGACTCTTCTTACTGTCTATATTTTGAACCATTTCTGTCACACTAGTTATAGATTTTGATGCTTCACTTCAGGTTTACTGTGTCCCTCTGACCTTCTTATTGACGACGAAACACAGAAATTGCATCGGAATTAAATACAAAAGGCACAATGCCGACTTAAGTACAAGAAGACTGACTCTTCTTACTGACTACGTTTTGAACCATTCCTGTGACACTAGTTGTAGATTCCGATGCTTCACTTCAGGTTTACTGTACCCCTCTGACCTTCTTATTGACGATGAAACACAGGAATTGCATCGGAATTCAATAAAAAGGCACATGCCGACTTAAGTACAAGAAGACTGACTCTTCTTACTGACTATGTTTTGAACCATTTCTGTGACAGTAGTAATAGATTCCGATGCTTCACTTCAGGATTACTGTATCCCTCTAACCTTCTTATTGACGATGAAACACAGAAATTGCATCGGAATTAAATACAAAAGGCACAATGCCGACATAAGTACAGGAAGACTGGCTCTTCCTAATCTCGATGTTTTGAACCATTCCTGTGACACTAGTTATAGATTCCGATGTTTCACTTTAGGTTTACTGTATCCCTCTGACCTTCGTATGGACGATGAAACACAGAAATTGCATCTGAATTAAATACAAAAGGCACAATGCCGACTTAAGTACAAGAAGACTGACACTTCCTACTGTCTATGCTTTGAACCATTCCTGTGACACTTGTTATAGATTCCGATGTTTCACTTCAGGTTTACTTTATCCCTTCGACCTTCTTATTGACGATGAAACACAGAAATTGCCTCGAAATTTAATACAAGAGGCACAATGCCGACTTATGTAAAAAAGACTGACTCTTCTTACTGTCTATGTTTTGAACCATTCCTGTGACACTAGTTATAGATTCCGATGCTTCACTTCAGGATTACTGTATCCCTCTGACCTTCTTATTGACGATGAAACACAGAAATTACATCGGAATTAAATGGAAAAGGCACAATGCCGTATTATGTACAAGAAGACTGACTCATCTTCATGTCTATGTTTGAATTATTCCTGTGACACTAGTTATGGATTCCTATGCTTCAGTTCAGGTTAACTGTGTCCCCCTGAGCCTCTTATTGACGATGAAACACAGAAATTGCATCGGAATTAAATACAAAAGGCACAATGCCGACTTAAGTACAAGAAGGCTGACTCTTGTTATTGTCTATGTTTTGAACCATTCCTGTGGCACTAGTTATAGATTCCGATGCTTCACCTCAGCTTTACTGTATCTCTCTGACCTTCTTATTGACGATGAAACACAGAAATTGCATCGGAATTAGAAACAAAAAGCACAATGCCGACTTCAGTACAAGAGGATCGACTATTCTTACTGTCTATGTTTTGAACCATTCCTGTGGCACTAGTTATAGATTCCGATGTTTCACTTCAGGTTTACTGTATCCCTTCGACCTTCTTATTGACGACGAAACACAGAAATTGCATCGGATTTAAAAAGAAAAAGCACAATGCCGACTTAAGTACAAGAAGACTGACTCTTCTTACTGTCTATGTTTTGAACCATTCCTGTGACACTAGTTATAGATTGCGATGCTCCAGGTTTACTGTATCCCTTGGACCTTCTTATTGACGATGAAATACAGAAATTGCATCGGAATTAAATACAAAAGGAACAACGCCGACTTAAGTACAAGAAGACTGATTCTTCTTACTGTCAATGTTTTGAACCATTGCTGTGACACTAGTTATACATTCCGATGCTTCACTTCAGGTTTGCTGTATCCCTTGGACCTTCTTATTGACGATGAAACACAGAAATTGCATCGGAATTAAGTACAAAAGGTATAATGCTGAATTAAGTACTAGAAGACTGACTCTTCTTACTGACTATGTTTTGAACCATCCCTGTGACACTAGTTATAGACTCCACTGCTTCACTTCAGGTTTACTGTATCCCTCTGACCGTCTTATTGATGATGAAACACAGAAATTGCATCGGATTTAAAAAGAAAAAGCACAATGCCGACATAAGTACAAGAAGACTGACTCTTCTTACTGTCTATGTATTGAACCATCCCTGTGACACTAGTTATAGATTGCGATGCTTCACTTCAGGTTTACTGTATCCCTTGGACCTTCTTATTGACGACGAAATACAGAAATTGCATCGGAATTAAATACAAAAGGCACAATGCCGACTTAAGTACACGAAGACTGACTCTTCTTACTGACTATGTTTTGAAACATTCCTGTGACACTAGTTATAGATTGCGATGCTTCACTTCAGGTTTACTGTATCCCTTGGACCTTCTTATTGACGATGAAACAAAGAAATTGCATCGTAATTAAATACAAAAGGTATAATGCTGATATAAGTACAAGAAGACTGACTCTTCTTACTGACTATGTTTTGAACCATCCCTGCGACACTAGTTATAGACTCCGCTGCTTCACTTCAGGTTTACTGTATCCCTCTGACCGTCTTATTGATGATGAAACACAGAAATTGCATCGGAATTAAATAGAAAAGGCACAATGCCGACTTAAGTACAAGAAGACTGACTCTTCTTACCGTCTATGTTTTGAACCATTCCTGTGACACTAGTTATAGATTCTGATGCCTCACTTCAGGTGTACTGCATCCCTTGGAAATTCTTATTGACGATGAATAAATGAAATTGCATCGGAATTAAATAGAAAAGGCACAATGCCGACTTAGGTACAAGAAGACTGACTCATCTTACTGTCTACGATTTGAACCATTCCTGTGACGCTAGTTATAGATTCCGATGCTTCACTTCAGGTGTACTGCAACCCTTGGACTTTCTTATTGACGATGAAACACAGAAATTGCATCGGAATTAAATACAAAAGGCACAATGCCGACTTATGTACAAAAGACTGACTCATCTTACTCTCTATGTTTTGAACCATTCCATTGACACTAGTTATATATTCCGATTCTTCACTTCAGGTTACTGTGTCCCTCTGACCTTCTTATTGACGACGAAACACAGAAATTGCATCGGAATTAAATAGAAGATGCACAATGTCGACTTAAGTACAAGAAGACTGACTCTTCCTACTGTCTATGTTTTAAACCATTCCCGTGACACTATTTATAGATTCCGATGCTTCACCTCAGGTTTACTGTATCTCTCTCAGCTTCTTATTGACGTGGAAACACAGAAATTGCATCGGAATTAAATAGAAACGGCTCAATGCCGACATAAGTACAAGAACACTGACTCTTCCAACTGTCTATGTTTTGAATTACTCCTGTGACACTAGCTATAGATTCATATGCTTCACTTCAGGTATACTGTATCCGTCTGACCTTCTTATTGACGATGAAACACAGAAATTGCATCGGAATTATATACAAAAGGCACAATGCCGACTCAAGTACAAGAAGACTGTCTCTTCCTACTGTCTATGTTTTGAACCATTCCTGTGACACTAGTTATAGATTCCGATGCTTAACTTCAGTTTTACTGTATCCCTCTGACCTTCTTATTGACCATGAAACACAGAAATTGCATCGCAATTAAATAGAAAAGGCACAATGCCGACTTAAGTACAAGAAGACTGACTCTTATAACTGTCTATGTTTTGAACAATTCCTATGACACTAGTTATAGATTCCGATGCCTCACTTCAGGTTTACTGTATCCCTTGGACCTTCTTATTGACGATGAAACACAGAAATTGCATCGGAATTAAATACGTAAGGCACAATGCCGACATATGTACAAAAGACTGACTCATCTTACTGTCTATGCTTTGAACCATTCCTGTGACACTAGTTATTGATTCCGATGCTTCACCTCTGGTTTACTGTATCACTCTGACCTTCTTATTGAACATGAAACACAGAAATTGCATCGGAATTAGATACAAAAAGCACAATGCCGACTTCAGTACAAGAGGACGGACTCTGCTTACTGTCTATGTTTTGAACCATTCCTGTGACACTAGTTATAGATTCCGATTTTTCACTTCAGGTTTACTGTATCCCTTGGAAATTCTTATTGACGACGAAACACAGCAATTGCATCGGAATTAAATAGAAAAGGCACAATGCCGACTTGAGTACAAGAAGACTGACTCTTCCTAATGTCTATGTTTTGAACCATTCCTGTGAGACTAGTTATAGATTCCGATGCTTCACTTCAGGTTTACTGTATCCCTTGGACCTTCTTATTGACTATGAACCACAGATATTAAATCGGAATTAAATAGAAAAGGCACAATGCCGACTTATGTACAAGAAGTCTGACTCATCTTAATGTCTATGTTTGAACTATTTCTATGACACTAGTAATAGATTAAGATGCTTCACTTCAGGTATACTGTATCTCTCTGACCTTCTTATTGACGATGAAACATAGAAATTGCATCGGAATTAAATACAAAAAGCACAATGCCGACTTCAGTACAAGAGGATCGACTATTCTTACTGTCTATGTTTTGAACCATTCCTGTGGCACTAGTTATAGATTCCGATGTTTCACTTCAGGTTAACTGTATCCCTTCGACCTTCTTATTGACGACGAAACACAGAAATTGCATCGGATTTAAAAAGAAAAAGCGCAATGCCGACTTAAGTACAAGAAGACTGACTCTTCTTACTGTCTATGTTTTGAACCATTCCTGTGACACTAGTAATAGATTGCGATGCTTCACTTCAGGTATACTGTATCCCTTGGACCTTCTTATTGACGATGAAATACAGAAATTGCATCGGAATTAAATACAACAGGAACAACGCCGACTTAAGTACAAGAAGACTGATTCTTCTTACTGTCTATGTTTTGAACCATTGCTGTGACACTAGTTATACATTCCGATGCTTCACTTCCTGTTTACTGTATCCCTTGGACCTTCTTATTGACGATGAAACACAGAAATTGCATCGGAATGAAATACAAAAGGTATAATGCTGAATTAAGTACAAGAAGACTGACTCTTCTAACTGACTATGTTTTGAACCATCCCTGTGACACTAGTTATAGACTCCGCTGCTTCACTTCAGGTTTACTGTATCCCTCTGACCGTCTTATTGATGATGAAACACAGAAATTGCATCGGATTTAAAAAGAAAAAGCACAATGCCGACTTAAGTACAAGAGGACTGACTCTTCTTACTGTCTATATTTTGAACCATCCCTGTGACACTAGTTATGGATTGCGATGCTTCACTTCAGGTTTACTGTATCCCTTGGACCTTCTTATTGACGATGAAATACAGAAATTGCTTCGGAATTAAATAAAAAAGGCACAATGCCGACTTAAGTACACGAAGACTGACTCTTCTTACTGACTATGTTTTGAAACATTCCTGTGACACTAGTTATAGATTGCGATGCTTCACATCAGGTTTACTGTATCCCTTGGACCTTCTTATTGACGATGAAACACAGAAATTGCATCGGAATTAAATACAAAAGGTATAATGCTGAATTAAGTACAAGGAGACTGACTCTTCTTACTGACTATGTTTTGAACCATCCCTGTGACACTAGTTATAGACTCCGCTGCTTCACTTCAGGTTTACTGTATCCCTTGGACCTTCCTATTGATGATGAAACACAGAAATTGCATCGGAATTAAATAGAAAAGGCACAATGCCGACTTAAGTACAAGAAGACTGACTCTTCATATTTTCTATGTTTTGAACCGATCCTGTAACACTAGTTATAGCTTCCGATGCTTCACTTCCGGTTTACTGTATCCCTTGGACCTTTTTATTGACGATGAAACACCGAAATTGCATCTGAATTAAATACGAGAGGCACAATGCCGACATAAGTACAAGAAGAGTGACTCTTCTTACTGTCTATGTTTTGAACCATTCCTGTGCCCCTAGTTATAGATTCCGATGCCTCACTTCAGGTGTACTGCAACCCTTGGACTTTCTTATTGACGATGAATCACAGAAATTGCATCGGAATTAAATACAAAATGCACAATGCCGCTTTATGTACAAAAGACTGACTCATCTTACTCTCTATGTTTTGAACCATTCCTGTGACCCTAGTTATAGATTCCGATGCTTCACTTCAGGTATACTGTATCCCTCTGACCTTCTTATTGACGACGAAACACAGAAATTGCATCGGAATTAAATAGAAGATGCACAATGCCGACTTAAGTACAAGAAGACTGACTCTTCCTACTGTCTATGTATTGAACCATTCCTGTGACACTGTATATAGATTCCGATGCTTCACCTCAGGTTTACTGTATCTCTCTGACCTTCTTATTGACGATGAAACACAGAAATTGCATCGGAATTAAATAGAAACGGCACAATGCCGACTTAAGTACAAGAAGACTGACTCTTCCTACTGTCTATGTTTTGAACCATTCCTGTGACACTAGTTATAGATTTCGATGCATCACTTCAGGTTTACTGTATCCCTTGTACCTTCTTATTGACGATGAAACACAGAAATTGCATCGGAAATAAATACAAAAGCACAATGCCGACTTATGTACAAAAGACTGACTCATCTTACTCTCTATGTTTTGATCCATTCCTGTGACACTAGTTATATATTCCGATTCTTCACTTCAGGTTACTGTGTCCCTGTGACCTTCTTATTGACGACGAAACACAGAAATTGCATCGGAAATAAATAGAAGATGCACAATGTCGACTTAAGTACAAGAAGACTGACTCTTCCTACTGTCTATGTTTTGAACCATTCCTGTGACACTATTTATAGATTCCGATGCTTCACCTCAGGTTTACTGTATCTCTCTCACCTTCTTATTGACGAGGAAACACAGAAATTGCATCGGAATTAAATAGAAGCGGCACAATGCCAACTTAAGTACAAGAACACTGACTCTTCCTACTGTCTATGTTTTGAACTACTCCTGTGACACTAGTTATAGATTCATATGCTTCACTTCAGGTATACCGTATCCGTCTGACCTTCTTATTGACGATGAAACACAGAAATTGCATAGGAATTATATACAAAAGGCACAATGCCGACTCAAGTACAAGAAGACTGTCTCTTCCTACTGTCTCTGTTTTGAACCATTCCTGTGACACTAGTTATAGATTCCGATGCTTAACATCAGGTTTACTGTATCCCTCGGACCTTCTTATTGACCATGAAACACTGAAATTGCATCGCAATTAAATAGAAAAGGCACAATGCCGACTTAAGTACAAGAAGACTGACTCTTATTACTGTCTATGTTTTGAACAATTCCTGTGACACTAGTTATAGATTCCGATGCCTCACTTCAGGTTTACTGTATCCCTTGGACCTTCTTATTGACGATGAAACACAGAAATTGCATCGGAATTAAATACATAAGGCACAATTCCGACATATGTACAAAAGACTGACGCATCTTACTGTCTATGCTTTGAACCATTCCTGTGACACTAGTTATTGATTCCGATGCTTCACCTCTGGTTTACTGTATCACTCTGACCTTCTTGTTGAACATGAAACAAAGAAATTGCATCGGAATTAGATACAAAAAGCACAATGCCGACTTCAGTACAAGAGGACGGACTCTGCTTACTGTCTATGTTTTGAACCATTCTTGTGACACTAGTTATAGATTCCGATGTTTCACTTCAGATTTAATGTATCCCTTGGAAATTCTTATTGACGACGAAACACAGCAATTGCATCGGAATTAAATAGAAAAGGCACAATGCCGACTTGAGTACAAGAAGACTGACCCTTCCTAATGTCTATGTTTTGAACCATTCCTGTGACACTAGTTATAGATTCCGATGCTTCACTTCGGGTTTACTGTATCCCTTGGACCTTCTTATTGACTATGAACCACAGAAATTAAATCGGAATTAAATAGAAAACGCACAATGCCGACTTATGTACAAGAAGACTGACTCATCTTAATGTCTATGTTTGAACTATTCCTATGACACTAGTAATAGATTAAGATGCTTCACTTCAGGTCTACTGTATCCCTTGGACCTTGTTATTGACGACGAAACACAGAAAATGCTTCAGAATTAAATAGAAAAGGCACAATGCCGACTTAAGTACAAGAAGACTGACTCATCGTACTGTCTATGTTATGAACAATTCCTGTGACACTAGTTATAGATTCCGATGCTTCGCTTCAGGTTTACTGTATCCCTCTGACCTTCTTATTGACGATGAAACACAGTAATTGCATCGGAATTAAATACAAAATGCACGATGCCGACTTAAGTACAAGCAGACTGATTCTTCTTACTGTCTATGTTTTGAACCATTCCTGTGACACTAGTTATGGATTCTGATGCTTCACTTCAATTTACTGTATCCCTCTGACCTTCTTATTGACGATGAAATACAGAAATTGCATCGGAATTAAATACAAAAGCACAATGCTGACTTAAGTACAAGTAGACTGACTCTTCTTATGGTCTATGATTTGAACCAATCCTGTGACACTAGTTATGGATTCTGATGCTTCACTTCAGGTTTACTGTGTCCCTCTGACCTTCCTATTGAAGATAAAACACAGAAATTGCATCGGAATTAAATAGAAAAGGCACAATGCCGACTTAAGTACAAGAAGACTCACTCTTCCTACTGTCTATGATTTGAACCATTCCTGTGACACTAGTTATAGATTCCGATGCTTCACCTCAGGTTTTCTGTATCTCTCTGACCTTCTTATTGAAAATGAAACACAGTAATTGCATCGGAATTAGATACAAAAAGCATAATGCCGACATCAGTACCAGAGGACTGACTCTTTTTACTGTCTATGATTTGAACCATTCCTGTGACACTAGTTATAGATTCCGATGGTTCACTTCAGGTTTACTGTATCCCTTGGACCTTCTTATTGACGACGAAACACAGAAATTGCATCGGAATTAAATAGAAAAGGCACAATGCCGACTTGAGTACAAGACGACGGACCCTTCCTAATGTCTATGTTTTGAACCATTCCTGTGACACTAGTTATAGATTCCGATGCTTCCCTTCAGGTTTACTGTATCCCTCTGACCTTCTTATTGACGATGAAACACAGAAATTGCATCGGAATTAAAGAGAAAAGGCACAATGCCGACTTAAGTACAAGAAGACTGACTCTTCTTACTGTATATGATTTGAAACATTCCTGTGACACTCGTTATAGATTCCGATGTTTGACTTCAGGTTTGCTGTACCCCTCTGACCTTCCTATTGAAGATGAAACACAGAAATTGCATCGCAATTAAATAGAAAAGGCACAATGCCGACTTAAGTACAAGAAGACTGACTCCTCCCGTGTCTATGGTTTGAACCATTCCTGTTACACTAGTTATTGATTCCGATGCTTCAGTTCAGGTTTACTGTATACCTCTGACCTTCTTATTGACGATGAAACACAGAAATTGCATCGGAATTACATACAAAAGGCACAATGCCGACATAAGTACAAGAAGACTGACTCTTCTTACTGATTATGTTTTGAACCATTCCTGTCACACTAGTTATAGATTGCGATGCCTCACTTCAGGTTTACTGTATCCCTTGGACCTCCTTATTGACGATGAAACACAGAAAGTGCATCGGAATTAAATACAAAAGGCACAATGCCGACTTAAGTACAAGAAGACTGACTCTTCTTACTGACAATGTTTTGAACCATTCCTGTGACATTAGTTATAGATTCCGATGCTTCACTTCTGGTTTACTGTATCCCTCTGACCTTCTTATTGACGATGGAACACAGATATTGCATCGGAATTAAATATAAAGGCACAATGCCGACTTAAGTACAAGAAGACTGACTCTTCCTACTAACTTTGCTTTGAACCATCCCTGTGACACTAGTTATTGACTCCGATGCTTCACTTCAGGTTTACTGTATCCCTCTGACCTTCTTATTGATGATGAAACACAGAAATAGCATCGGAATTATATAGAAAAGGCACATTGCCGACTTAAGTACAAGTAGACTGACTCTTCATACTGTCTATGTTTTGAACCGATCCTGTGACACTAGGTATAGCATCCGATGCTTCACCTCAGGTTTACTGTATCCCTTGGACCTTTTTTTTAACGATGAAACATCGAAATTGCATCGGAATCAACGACGAAAGGCACAGTGCCTACTTTAGTACAAGAAGACTGACTCTTCTTACTCTCCTTGCTTTTAATCATTCCTCTGACACTAATTATAGATTCCAATACTTCACTTCAGGTGTACTGTATCCCTTGGACATTCTTATTGACGATGAAACACAGAAATTGCGTCGGAATTAAATAGAAAAGGCACAATGCCGACTTAAGTACAAGAAGACTGACTCTTCTTACTGACTATGTTTTGAACCATTCCTGTGACACTAGGTATAGATTCCGATGCCTCACTTCAGGTTTACTGTATCCCTTGGACCTTCTTATTGACGATGAAACACAGAAATTGCATTGGAATTAAATACAAAAGGCACAATGCCGACTTAAGTACAAGTAGTCTGACTCTCCCGACTGTCTATGTTTTAAACCATTCCTGTGATACTAGTTATAGATTCCGATGCTTCACTTCTGACCTTCTTGTTGACGATGAAACACAGAAATTGCATCGGAATTAAATAGAAAAGGCACAATGCCGACTTAAGTACATGAAGACTGACTCTTCTTACTGTCTATGTTTTGAACCATTCCTGTGACACTAGTTATAGATTCCGATGTTTGACTTTAGGAATACTGTACCCCTTTGACATTCCTATTGAAGATGAAACACAGAAATTGCATCGGAATTAAATAGAAAAGGCACAATGCCGACTTAAGTACAAGAAGACTGACTCTTCTTACTGTCTATGTTTTGAACCATTCCTGTGACACTAGTTATAGATTCCGATGCTTCACTTCAGGTTTACTGTATCCCTTGGACCTTCTTATTGACGATGAACCACAGAAATTACATCGGAATTAAATAGAAAAGTCACAATGCCGACTTATATACAAGAAGACTGACTCATCTTAATGTCTATGTTTGAACTATTCCTGTGAAACTAGTTATAGATTCCGATGCTTCACTTCATGTTTACTGTATCCCTTGGACATTCTTATTGACGATGAAACACAGGAATTGCATTGGAATTAAATACAAAAGGCACAATGCCACTTACGTACAAGTAGTCTGACTCTTCCAACTGTCTATGTTTTTAACCATTCCTGTGACACTAGTTATAGATTCCGAGCTTCACTTCAGGTGTACTGTATCCCTTGGACTTTCTTATTGACGATGAAACACAGATATTACATTGGAATAAAATAAAAAAGGCACAGTGCTGACATAAGTACAAGAAGACAGACTCTTCTTACTGTCTATGATTTGAACCATTCCTGTGACGCTAGTTACAGATTCCGATGCTTCACTTCAGGTTTACTGTATCCCTTGGACCTTCTCATTGACGTCGAAACACAGAAATTGCATCGCAATTAAATTGAAAAGGCCCAATGCCGACATAAGTACAAGAAGACTGACTCTTCCCGTGTCTATGTTTTGAACCATTCCTGTTACACCAGGTATAGATTCCGATGCTTTACTTCAGGTTTACTGTATCCCTCTGACCCTCTTATTGACGATGAAACACAGAAATTGAATCGGAATTTAATACAAAAGGCACAATGCCTACTTATGTACAAGAAGACTGACTCTTCCTACTCTCTATGTTTTGAACCATTCTGTCACACTAGTTATAGATTCCTATGCTTCACTTCAGGTTTACTGTATCCCTCTGACCTTCTTATTGACGATGAAACACAGAAATTGCATCGGAATTAAATACAAAAGGCACAATGCCGACTTAAGTACAAGAAGACTGACTCTTATTACTGTCTATGTTTTGAACCATTCCTGTGACACTAGTTATAGATTCCGATGCTTCAATTCAGGTTTACCGTATCCCTTGGACCTTTCTAAATGACGATGAAACACAGAAATTGCATTGGAATTAAATACAAAAGGCACAATGCCTACTTATGTACAAAATACTGGCTCATCTTACTGTCTATGTTTTGAACCTTTCCTGTGACACTAGTTATAGATTCCGATGATTCACTTCAGGTTTACTGTATCCCTTGGACCTTCATATTGACGACGAAACACAGAATTTGGATCGGAATTAAATAGAAAAGGCACATTGCCGACTTGAGTACAAGAAAACTGACCCTTCCTAATGTCTATGTTTTGAACCATTCCTGTGACACTAGTTATAGATTCCGATGCTTTACTTCAGGTTTACTGTATCTCTCTGACCTTCTTATTAACGATGAAGCACAGAGATTGCATCGGAATTAAATAGAAAAGGCACAATGCCTACTTAAGTACAAGAAGACTGACTCTTCTTACTGTCTATGTTTTGAACCATTACTGTGACACTAGTTATAGATTCCGATGTTTGACTTCAGGTTTACTGTACCCCTCTGACCTCCCTATTGAAGATGTAACACAGAAATTGAATCGCAATTAAATAGAAAAGGCACAATGCCGCCTTAAGTACAAGAAGAATGACTCTTCTTACTGTCTATGTTTTGAACCATTCCTCTGACACTAGTTACAGATTCCGATGCTTCACTTCAGGTTTACTGTATCCCTTGGACCTTCTTATTGACGATGAACCACAGAAATTACATCGGAATTAAATAGAAAAGCCACAATGCCGACTTATGAACACGAAGACTGACTCATCTTAATGTCTATGTTTGAACTATTCCTGTTACACTAGATATAGATTCCGATGCTTTACTTCATGTTTACTGTATCCCTTGGACCTTCTTATTGACGACGAAACACAGAAATTGCATCGGAATTAAATAGAAAAGGCACAATGCCGACTTAAGTACAAGAAGACTGACTCATTCTACTGTCTATGTTTTGAACCATTCCAGTGACACAAGTTATAGATTCCGATGCTTCAGTTCAGGTTTACTGTATACCTCTGACCTACTTATTGACGATGAAACACAGAAATTGCATCGGAATTACATACAAAAGGCACAATGCCGACATAAGTACAAGTAGACTGACTCTTCTTACTGATTATGTTTTGAACCATTCCTGTCACTATAGTTATAGATTGCGATGCTTCACTTCAGGTTTACTGTATCCCTTGGACCTTCTTATTGACGATGAAACACAGAAATTGGATCGGAATTAAGTACAAAAGGAAAATGCCGACTTAAGTACAAGAAGACTGACTCTTCTTACTGACAATGTTTTGAACCATTCCTGTGACATTAGTTATAGATTCCGATGCTTCACTTCAGGTTTACTGTCTCCCTCTGACCTTCTTATTGACGATGGAACACAGATATTGCATCGGAATTAAATATAAAGGCACAATGCCGACTTAAGTACAAGAAGACTGACTCTTCCTACTATCTATGTTTTGAACCATCCCTGTGACACTAGTTATTGACTCCGATGCATCACTTCAGTTTTACTGTATCCCTCTGACCTTCTTATTGATGATGAAACACAGAAATAGCATCGGAATTAAATAGAAAAGCCACAATGCCGACTTAAGTACAAGAAGACTGACTCTTCATACTGTCTATGTTTTGAACCGATCCTGTGACACTAGGTATAGCATCCGATGCTTCACCTCAGGATTACTGTATCCCTTGGACCTTTTTTTTAACGATGAAACATCGAAATTGCATCGGAATTTACGACGAAAGGCACAGTGGCGACTTGAGTACAAGAAGACTGACTCTTCTTACTGTCCTTGTTTTTAACGGTTCCTGTGACACTAATTATAGATTCCGATGCTTCACTTCAGGTGTACTGCATCCCTTGGACCTTCTTATTGACGATGAAACACAGAAATTGCGTCGGAATTAAATAGAAAAGGCACAATGCCGACTTAAGTACAAGAAGACTGACTCTTCTTACTGACTGTGTTTTGAACCATTCCTGTGACACTAGGTATAGATTCCGATGCCTCACTTCAGGTGTACTGTATCCCTTGGACCTTCTTATTGACGATGAAACACAGAAATTACATCGGAATTAAATCCAAATGGCACAATGCCGACTTAACTACAAGTAGACTGACTCTTCTTACTGTCCATGTTTTGTACCAATCCTGTGATACTAGTTATGGATTCTGATGCTTCACTTCAGGTTTACTGTATCCCTCTGACCTTCTTATTGACGATGACACACAGAAATTGAATCGGAATTAAATACAAAGGGCACAATGCCGACTTAAGTACAAGTAGTCTGACTCTTCCTACTTTCTATGTTTTAAACCATTCCTGTGATACTAGTTATAGATTCCGATGCTTCACTTCTGACCTTCTTATTGACGATGAAACACAGAAATTGCATCGCAATTAAATTGAAAAGGCACAATGCCGACATAAGTACAAGAAGACTGACTCTTCCCGTGTCTTTGTTTTGATCCATTCCTGTTACACCAGTTATAGATTCCGATGCTTCACTTCAGGTTTACTGTATACCTCTGACCCTCTTATTGACGATGAAACACAGAAATTGCATCGGAATTTAATACAAAAGGCACAATGCCTACTTATGAACAAGAAGACTGACTCTTATTACTGTCTATGTTTTGAACCATTCCTGTGACACTATTTATAGATTCCGATGCTTCAATTCAGGTTTACCGTATCCCTTGGACCTTGTTAATGACGATGAAACACAGAAATTGCATTGGAATTAAATACAAGAGGCACAATGCCGACTTATGTACAAAAGAGTGACTCATCTTACTATCTATGTTTTGAACCTTTCCTGTGACACTAGTTATAGAGTCCGATGCTTCACTTCAGGTTTACTGTATCCCTCTGACATTCTCATTGACGACGAAAGACAGAAATTGCATCGGAATTAAATAGAAGAGGCACAATGCCGACTTCAGTACAAGAGGACAGACTCTTCTTACTGTCTATGTTTTGAACCATTCCTGTGACACTAGTTATAGATTCCGACGTTTCACTTCAGGTTTACTGTATCCCTTGGACCTTCTTATTGACGACGAAACACAGAAATTGGATCGGAATTAAATAGAAAAGGCACATTGCCGACTTGAGTACAAGAAGGCTGACCCTTCCTAATTTCTATGATTTGAAGCATTCCTGTGACACTAGTTATAGATTCCGATGCTTTACTTCAGGTTTACTGTATCCCTCTGACCTTCTTATTGACGACGAAACACAGAAATTGAATCGGAATTATATAGAAAAGTCACAATGCCGACTTAGGTACAAGAAGACTGACTCATCCTACTGTCTATGATTTGAACCATTCCAGTGACACTAGTTATAGATTCCGATGCTTCACTGCAGGTTTACTGTATCCCTCTGACCTTCTTATTGACGATGAAACACAGAAATTGCATCGGGATTAAATACAAAAGGCACAATGCCGACTTAAGTACAAGAAGACTGATTCTTCTTACTGTCTATGTTTTGAACCATTCCTGTGACACTAGTTATAGATTCCGATGCTTCACTTCAAGTTTACTGTATCCCTTGCACATTCATATAGACGATGAAACACAGACATGGCATCGGAATTAAATACAAAAGGCACAATGCCGACTTAAGTAAAAGAAGACTGACTCTTCTTACTGTCTATGTTTTGAACAATTCCTGTGACACTAGTTACAGTTACCGATGCTTCACTTCAAGTTTACTGTATCTCTTGGACCTTCTTATCGACGAGGAAACACAGAAATTGCATCGGAATTAAATACAAAAGGCACAATGCCGACTTAAGTACAAGAAGCCTGACTCTTCTTACTGTCTATGTTTTGAACCATTCCTGTGACACTAGTTATAGATTCCGATGCTTCACTTCAGGTGTACTGCATCCCTTGGCCTTCTTATTGACGATGAAACACAGAAATTGCATCGGAATTAAATAGAAAAGGCACAATGCCGACTTAAGTACAAGAAGACTGACTCTTCTTACTGACTATGTTTTGAACCATTCCTGTGACACTAGTTATAGATTCCGATACCTCACTTCAGGTTTACTGTATACCTAGGACCTTCTTATTGACGAGGAAACACAGAAATTGCATTGGAATTAAATACAAAATGCACAATGCCGACTTAAGTACAAGTAGTCTGACTCTTCCTACTGTCTATGTTTTGAACCATTCCTGTGACACTAGTTATAGATTCCGAGCTTCACTTCAGGTGTACTGTATCCCTTGGTCCTTCTTAGTGACGATGAAACACAGAAATTACATCGGAATTAAATCCAAAAGGCACAATGCCGAATTAACTACAAGTAGACTGACTCTTCTTACTGTCTATGTTTTGAACCAATCCTGTGACACTAGTTTTGGATTCTGATGTTTCACTACGGGTTTACTGTATTCCTCTGCCCTTCTTATTGACATGAAGCACAGAAATTGAATCGGAATTAAATACAATAGGGACAGTGCCGACATAAGTACAAGAAGACTGACTCTTCTTTCTGACTATGATTTGCACCATTCCCGTGACACTAGTTATAGATTCCGATGCCTCACTTCAGGTTTACTGTATCCCTTGGACCTTCTTATTGACGATGAAACACAGAAATTGCATCCGAATTAAATACAAAAGGCACAATGCCGACTTCAGTACAAGTAGTCTGACTCTTCCTACTGTCTATGTTTTAAACCATTCCTGGGACACTAGTTATTGATTCCGATGATTCACTTCAGGTTTACTGTATCTCTCTGACATTTTTATTGACGATGAAACACAGTAATTACATCGGAATTAAATTGAAAAGGGCACAATGCCGGCTTAAGTACAGGAAGACTGACTCTTCTTACTGTCTATGTTTTGAACTATACCTGTGACACTAGTTATAGATTCCAATGATTCACTTCAGGTTTACTGTATCCCTTGGACCTTCTAATTGACGACGAAACACAGAAATTGCATCAGAATTAAATAGAAAAGGCACAATGCCGACTTGAGTACAAGAAGACTGACCCTTCCTAATATCTATATTTTGAACCATTCCTGTGACACTACTTATATATTCCGATGCTTCAATTCAGGTTTACCGTATCCCTTGGACTTTCTTAATGACGATGAAACACAGAAATTGCATTGGAATTAAATACAAAAGGCACAATGCCGACTTATGTACAAAAGACTGACTCATCTTACTGTCTATGATTTGAACCTTTCCTGTGACACTAGTTATAGAGTCCGATGCTTCACTTCAGGTTTACTGTATCCCTATGCCTTCTTATTGACGACGAAAGACAGAAATTGCATCGGAATTAAATAGAAGAGGCACAATGCCGACTTAAGTACAAGAAGACTGACTCTTCCTACTGTCTACGTTTTGAACCATTCCTGTGACACTAGTTATGGATTCCGATGCTTCAGCTCGGGTTTACTGTATCTCTCTGACCTTCTTATTGAACATGAAACACAGTAATTGCATCGGAATTAGATACGAAAAAGCAAAATGCCGGCTTCAGTACAAGAGGGCAGACCCTTCTTACTGTCTATGTTTTGAACCATTCCTGTGACACTAGTTATAGATTCCAATGTTTCACTTCATGTTTACTGTATCCCTTGGACCTTCTAATTGACGACGAAACACAGAAATTGCATCGTTTTTAAATAGAAAAGGCACAATGCCGACTTAAGTACAAGAAGACTGACTCATCCTACTGTCTATGTTTTGAACCATTCCAGTGACACTAGTTATAGATTCCGATGCTTCACTGCAGGTTTACTGTATCCCTCTAACCTTCTTATTGACGATGAAACACAGAAATATCATAGGGATTAAATACAAAAGGCACAATGCCGACTTAAGTACAAGAAGACTGATTCTTCTTACTGTCTATGTTTTGAAGCATTCCTGTGACACTAGTTATAGATTCCGATGCTTCACTTCAGGTTTACTGTATCCCTTGCACCTTCTTATTGACAGTGAAACACAGACATGGCATCGGAATTAAATACAAAAGGCACAATGCCGACTTAAGTAAAAGAAGACTGACTCTTCTTACTGTCTATGTTTTGAACCATTCCTGTGACTCTAGTTATGGATTGCGATGCTTCACTTCAGGTGTACTGCATCCCTTGGACCTTCTTATTGACGATGAAACACAGAAATTGCATCGGAATTAAATAGAAAAGGCACAATGCCGACTTAAGTACAAGAAGACTGACTCTTCTTACTGACTATGTTTTGAACCATTCCTGTGACACTAGTTATAGATTCCGATGCCTCACTTCAGGTTTACTGTATCCCTTGGACCATCTTATTGACGATGAAACACAGAAATTGCATTGGAATTAAATACAAAAGGCAGAATCCCGACTTAAGTACAAGTAGTCTGACTCTTCCTACTGTCTATGTTTTGAACCATTCCTGTGACACTAGTTATAGATTCCAAGCTTCACTTCAGATGTACTGTATCCCTTGGACCTTCTTATTGACGATAAAACACAGAAATTACATCGGATTTAAATCCAAAAGGCACAATGCCGACTTAAGTACAAGAAGACTGACTCTACTTACTGTCTATTTTTTGAACAATTCCTGTGACACTAGTTATAGATTCCTATGTTTGACTTCAGATTTAGTGTACCCCTCTGACCTTCCTATTGAAAATGAAACACAGAAATTGCATCCGAATTAAATACAAAAGGCACAATGCCGACTTCAGTACAAGTAGTCTGACTCTTCCTACTGTCTATGTTTTAAACCATTCCTGGGACACTAATTATTGATTCCGATGCTTCACTTCAGGTTTACTGTATCCCTCTGACCATTTTATTGACGATGAAACACAGCAATTGCATCGGAAGTAAATTGAAATGGGCACAATGCCGACTTAAGTACAGGAAGACTGACTCTTCTTACTGTCTATGTTTTGAACCATTCCTGTGACACTAGTTATAGAATCCAATGCTTCACTTCAGGTTAACTGTGTCCGTCCGACCTTCTCATTGACGATGAAACACAGAAATTGCTTCGGAATTAAATAGAAAAGGCACAATACCGACTTAAGTACTAGAAGACAGTCTCCTCTTACTGTCTATGTTTTGAACCATTCCTGTGACACTAGTTATAGATTCCTATGTTTGACTTCAGGTTTAGTGTACCCCTCTGACCTTCCTATTGAAGATGAAACACAGATATTGCATCGGAATTAAATAGAAAAGGCACAATGCCGACTTAAGCACAAGAAGACTAACTCTTCTTACTGTCTATGTTTTGAACCATTCCTGTGACACTAGTTATAGATTCCGATGCTTCACTTCAGGTTTACTGAATCCCTTGGACCTTCTTATTGACGATGAACCACAGAAATTACATCGGAATTAAATAGAAAAGGCACAATGCCGACTTATGTACAAGAAGACTGACTCATCTTCATGTCTATGTTTGAAATATTCCTGTGACACTAGTTATAGATTCCGATGCTTCACTTCAGGTTCACTGTATCCCTTGGACCTTCTTATTGCCGACGAAACACAGAAATTGCATCGGAATTAAATAGAAAAGGCACAATGCCGACTTAAGTACAAGAAGACTGACTCATCCTACTGTCTATGTTTTGAACCATTCCTGTGACACTAGTTATTGATTCCGATGCTTCACTTCAGGTTTACTGTATCTTTCTGACCTTCTTATTGACGGTGAATCACAGAAATGGCATTGGAATTAAATGCAAAAGGCACAATGCCGACTTAAGTACAAGAAGACTGACCCTACTTACTGTCTATATTTTGAACAATTCCTGTGACACTAGTTAGAGATTCCGTAGCTTCACTTCAGGTTTACTGTATCCCTTGGACCTTCTTATCGACAATGAAACTCAGAAATTGCATCGGAATTAAATACAAAAGGCACAATGCCGACTTCAGTACAAGAAGACTCACTCTTCTTCCTGTCTATGTTTTGAACCATTCCTGTGACACTAGTTATAGTTTCCGATGCTCCACTTCAGATTTACTGTATCCCTTGGACCTTCTTATTGACGACGAAACACAGAAATTTCATCGGAATTAAATGGAAGAGGCACAATGTCGACTTAAGTACAAGAAGACTGACTCTTCCCAAGTCTATGTTTTGAACCATTCCTGTTACACTAGTTATAGATTCCGATGCTTCACGTCAGGTTTACTGTATACCTCTGACCTTCTTATTGACGATGAAACACAGAAACTGTATCGGAATTAAGTAGAAAAGGCACAATGCCGACTTAAGTACAAGAAGACTGGCCCTTCTTACTGACTATGATTTGAACCATTCCTGTGACACTAGTTATAGATTCCGATGCTTCACTTCAGGTTTACTGTAACCCTTGGAGCTTCTTATTAACAATGAAACACAGAAATTGCATCGGAATGAAATACAAAAGGCACAATGCCGACTTTAGTACAAGAAGACTGACTCTTCTTACTGACTATGTTTTGAACCATTCCTGTGACACTAGTTATAGATTCCGATGCGTCACTTCAGGTTCACTGTATCCCTCTGACCTTCTTATTGACGATGGAACACAGATATTGCATCGGAATTAAATATAAAGGCACAGTGCCGACTTAAGTACAAGAAGACTGACTCTTCCTACTGACTATGTTTTGAACCATCCCTGTGACACTAGTTATAGACTCCGATGCTTCACTTCATGTTTACTGTATCCCTCTGACCTTCTTATTGATGATGAAACACAGATATCGCATCGGAAGTAAATAGAAAAAGCACAATTCCGACTTAAGTACAAGAAGACTGACTCTTCTTACTGTCTATGTTTTGAATCATTCCTGTGACTCTAGTTATAGATTCCGATGCTTCACTTCAGGTGTACTGCATCCCTTGGACCTTCTTATTGACGATGAAACACAGAAATTGCATCGGAATTAAATAGAAAAGGCACAATGCCGACTTAAGTACAAGAAGACTGACTCTTCTTACTGACTATGTTTTGAACCATTCCTCTGACACTAGTTATAGATTCCGATGCCTCACTTCAGTCTTACTATATCCCTTGGACCTTCTTATTGACGACGAAACACAGAAATTGCATCGGAATTAAATACAAAAGGCACAATGCCGCCTTAAGTACAAGTAGTCTGACTCTTCCTACTGTCTATGTTTTGAACCATTCCTGTGACACTAGTTATAGATTCCAATGCCTCACTTCAGGTTTACTGTATCCCTTGGACCTTCTTATTGACGATGAAACACAGAAATTGCATCGGAATTAAATACAAAAGGCACAAAGCCGACTTAAGTGCAAGTAGTCTGACTCTTCTTACTGTCTATGTTTAAACCATTCCTGTGACACTAGTTATAGATTCCGATGCTTCACTTCTGACCTTCTTATTGAAGATGACACACAGAAATTGCATCGGAATTAAATAGAAAAGGCACAATGCCGACTTACGTACAAGAAGACAGACTCTTCTTACTGTCTATGATTTGAGACCATTCCTGTAACGCTAGTTACAGATTCCGATGCTTCACTTCAGGTTTACTGTATCCCTTGGATCTTCTTATTGACGATGAAACACAGATATTGCATCGGAATTAAATACAAAAGGCACAATGCCGACTTAAGTACAAGAAAACTCACTCTTCGTACTGACTACGTTTTTAACCATTCCTGTGACACTTTTTAGAGATTCCGATGCTTCACTTCCGGTTTACTGTATCCCTCTGACCTTCTAATTGACGATGAAACACAGTAATTGCATCGCAATTAAATTGAAAGGGGCACAATGCCGACTTAAGTACAAGAAGACCGACTCTTCTTACTGTCTATGTTTTGAATCATTCCTGTGACACTAGTTATAGATTTCGATGCTTCACTTCACGTTTACTGTATCTCTTGGACCTTCTTATTGACGATGAAACACAGAAATTGCATCGGAATTAAATACAAAATGCACAATGCCCACTTAAGTACAAGAAGATTGACTCTTCTTTCTGACTATGTTTTGAACCATTCCTGTGACACTAGTTATAGATTCCGATGCTTGACTTCAGGTTTACTGTATCCCTCGGACCTTCTTATTGACGATGAAACACAGAAATTGCAACGGAATTAAATAGAAAAGGCACAATGCCGACTTAAGTACAAGATGACTGACTCTTCCTACTGTCTATGTTTTGAACCAATCCTGTGACACTAGTTATGGATTGTGATGCTTAACTTCAGGTTTACTGTATCCCTCTGACCTTCTTATTGACGATGAAACACAGACATTGAATCGGAATTTAATACAAAAGGCACAATGCCGACATAAGTACAAGAAGACTGACTCTTCTTTCTGACTATGTTATGAACCATTCCTGTGACACTAGTTATAGATTCCGATGCCTCACTTCAGGTTTACTGTATCAATTGGACCTTCTTATTGACGATGAAACACAGAAATTGCATCGAAATTACATACAAAAGGCACAATGCCGACATAAGTACAAGAAGACAGACTCTTCTTACTGTCTATGATTTGAACGATTCCTGTGACGCTAGTTACAGATTCCGATGCTTCACTTCAGGTTTACTGTATCCCTTGGACCTTCTTATTGACGATGAAACACAGAAATTGCATCGGAATTAAATACAAAAGGCACAATGCCGACTTAAGTACAAGAAGACTCACTCTTCTTACTGACCATGTTTTGAACCATTCCTGTGACACTAGATAGAGATTCCGATGCTTCACTTCCGGTTTACTGTATCCCTCTGACCGTCTCATTGACGATGAAACACAGTAATTGCATCGGAATTAAATTGAAAAATGCACAATGCCGACTTAAGTACAGGATGACTGACTCTTCTTACTGTCTATGTTTTGAACCATTCCTGTGACACCAGTTATAGATTCCGATGTTTCACTTCATGTTTACTGTATTCCGTGGACCTTCTTATTGACGACGAAACACAGAAATTGCATCGGAATTAAATAGAAAAGGCACAATGCCGACTTGAGTACAAGAAGACTGACCCTTCCTAAAGTCTATGTTTTGATCCATTCCTGTGACACTAGTTATAGATTCTGATGCTTCACTTCATCTTTACTGTATCCCTCTGACCTTCTTATTGACGATGAAACACTGAAATTGCTTCGGAATTAAATAGAAAAGGCACAATGCCGACTTAAGTACAAGAAGACTGACTCCTCTTACTGTCTATGTTTTGAACCATTCCTGTGACACTAGTTATACATTCCGTTGCTTCACTTCAGGTTTACTGTATCCCTTGGACCTTCTTCTCGACAATGAAACACAGAAATTTCATCGGAATTCAATACAAAAGTCACAATGCCGACTTCAGTACATGAAGACTCACTCTTCTTACTGTCTATGTTTTGATCCATTCCTGTGACACTAGTTATAGATTCCGATGCTTCACTTCAGATTTACTGTATCCCTTGGACCTTCTTATTGACGACGTAACACAGAAATTGCATCGGAATTAAATGGAAGAGGCACAATGTCGACTTAAGTACAAGAAGACTGAATCTTCCCAAGTCTATGTTTTGAACCATTCTTGTTACACTAGTTATAGATTCCGATGCTTCACTTCAGGTTTACTGTATACCTCTGACCTTCTTATTGACGATGGAACACAGAAATTGCACCGGAATTAAATAGAAAAGG
Organism: Schistocerca serialis cubense; assembly: GCF_023864345.2. Lineage (NCBI taxonomy): Eukaryota > Metazoa > Arthropoda > Insecta > Orthoptera > Acrididae > Schistocerca > Schistocerca serialis. The sequence goes on along the minus strand of NC_064647.1, from coordinate 18,763,154 downwards.
CACAATGCCGACTTAAGTACAAGAAGACTGACTCCTCTTACTGTCTATGTTTTGAACCATTCCTGTGACACTAGTTATAGATTCCGATGCTTCACTTCAGGTTCACTGTATCCCTCTGACCTTCTTTTTGACGATGGAACACAGATAATGCATCGGAATTAAATATAAAGGCACAATGCCGATTTAAGTACAAGAAGACTGACTCTTCCTACTGACTATGTTTGAACCATCCCTGTGACACTAGTTATATACTCCGATGCCTCACTTCAGGTTTACTGTATCCCTCTGACCTTCTTATTGATGGTGAAACACAGAAATTGCATCGGAAATAAATAGAAAAGGCACAATGCCGACTTAAGTACAAGAAGACTGACCCTTCTTACTGTCTATGTTTTGGACCATTCCTGTGACACTAGTTATAGATTCCGATGCTTCACTTCAGGTGTACTACATCCCTTGGACCTTCTTATTGACGATGAAACACAGAAATTGCATCGGAATTAAATAGAAAAGGCACAATGCCGACATAAGTACAAAAAGACTGACTCTTCTTACTGACTATGTTTTGAACCATTCCTGTGACACTAGTTATAGATTCCGATGCCTCACTTCAGGCTTACTGTATCCCTTGGACCTTCTTATTGACGATGAAACACAGAAATTGCATCGGAATTAAATACAAAAGGCACAACGCCGACGTAAGTACAAGTAGTCTGACTCTTCCTACTATCTATGTTTTGAACCGTTCCTGTGACACTAGTCATAGATTCCAATGCCTCACTTCAGGTTTACTGTATCCCTTGGACCTTCTTATTGACGATGAAACACAGAAATTGCATCGGAATTAAATACAAAAGGCACAATGCCGACTTAAGTACAAGTAGTCTGACTCTTCCTACTGTCTATGTTTTAAACCAATCCTGTGACACTAGTTATAGATTCCGATGCTTCACTTCTGACCTTCTTATTGACGATGAAACATAGAAATTGCATCGGAATTAAATAGAAAAGGCACAATGCCGACTTAAGTACAAGAAGACAGACTCTTCTTACTGTCTACGATTTGAAACATTCCTGTAACGCTAGTTACAGATTCCGATGCTTCACTTCAGGTTTACTGTATCCCTTGGATCTTCTAATTGACGATTAAACACAGATATTTCATCGGAATTAAATACAAAAGGCACAATGCCGACTTAAGTACAAGATTACTCACTCTTCTTACTGACTATGTTTTGAACCATTCCTGTGACACTAGTTAGAGATTCCGATGCTTCACTTCAGGTTTACTGTATCCCTCTGACCTTCTTATTGACAATGAAATACAGTAATTGCATCGGAATTAAATTGAAAGGAGCACAATGCCGACTTAAGTACAAGAAGACTGACTCTTCTTACTGTCTATGTTTTGAACCATTCCTGTGACACTAGTTACAGATTCCGATGCTTCACTTGAGATTTACTGAATCCCTTGGACCTTCTTATTTACGATGAACCACAGAAATAACATCGGAATTAAATAGAAAAGGCACAATGCCGACTTATGTACAAGAAGACTGACTCATCTTAATGTCTATGTTTGAAATATTCCTGTGACACTAGTTATAGATTCCGATGCTTCACTTCAGGTTTACTGTATCCCTTGGACCTTCTTATTGACGACGAAACACAGAAATTGCATCGGAATTTAATAGAAAAGACACAATGCCGACTTAAGTACAAGAAGACTGACTCATCCTACTGTCTATGTTTTGAACCATTCCTGTGACACTAGTTATAGATTCCGATGCTTCGCTTCAGGTTTACTGTATCCCTCTGACCATCTTATTGACGATGAAACACAGAAATTGCATCGGAATTAAATCCAAAAGGCACAATGCCGACTTTAGTACAAGAAGACTGCTTCTTCTTACTGTCTATGTTTTGAACCATTTCTGTAACACTAGTTATAGATTCCGATGGTTCACGTCTGGTTTACTGTATCATTTGGACCTTCTTATTGACGATGAAACACAGAAATGGCATCGGAATTAAATACAAAAGGCACAATGCCGACTTAAGTACAAGAAGATTGACTCCACTTACTGTCTATGTTTTGAACAATTCCTGTGACACTAGTTATAGATTCCGTTGCTTCACTTCAGGTTTACTGTATCCCTTGGACCTTCTTCTCGACAATGAAACACAGAAATTGCATCGGAATTCAATACAAAAGTCACAATGCCGACTTCAGTACAAGAAGACTCACTCTTCTTACTGTCTATGTTTTGAACCATTCCTGTGACACTCTTTATAGATTCCGATGCTTCACTTCAGATTTACTGTATCCCTTGGACCTTCTTATTGACGACGTAACACAGAAACTGCATCGGAATTAAATGGAAGAGGCACAATGTCGACTTAAGTACAAGAAGACTGAATCTTCCCAAGTCTATGTTTTGAACCATTCTTGTTACACTAGTTATAGATTCCGATGCTTCACTTCAGGTTTACTGTATACCTCTGACCTTCTTATTGACGATGGAACACAGAAATTGCACCGGAATTAAGTAGAAAAGGCACAATGCCGACTTAAGTACAAGAAGACTGGCTCTTCTTACTGACTATGATTTGAACCATTCCTGTGACACTAGTTATAGATTCCGATGCTTCACTCAAGGTTTACTGTATCCCTTGGAGCTTCTTATTGACGATGAAACACAGAAATTGCATCGGAATTAAGTACAAAAGGCACAATGCCGACTTAAGTACAAGAAGACTGACTCTTCTTACTGACTATGTTTTGAACCATTCCTGTGACACTAGTTACAGATTCCGATGCTTCACTTCAGGTTCACTGTATCCCTCTGACCTTCTTTTTGACGATGGAACACAGATAATGCATCGGAATTAAATATAAAGGCACAATGCCGACTTAAGTACAAGAAGACTGACTCTTCCTACTGACTATGTTTGAACCATCCCTGTGACACTAGTTATAGACTCCGATGCCTCACTTCAGGTTTACTGTATCCCTCTGACCTTCTTATTGATGATGAAACACAGAAATTGCATCGGAATTAAAATGAAAAGGCACAATGCCGACTTAAGTACAAGATGACTGACCCTTCTTACTGTCTATGTTTTGGACCATTCCTGTGACACTAGTTATAGATTCCGATGCTTCACTTCAGGTGTACTACATCCCTTGGACCTTCTTATTGACGATGAAACACAGAAATTGCATCGGAATTAAATAGAAAAGGCACAATGCCGACATAAGTACAAAAAGACTGACTCTTCTTACTGACTATGTTTTGAACCATTCCTGTGACACTAGTTATAGATTCCGATGCCTCACTTCAGGCTTACTGTATCCCTTGCACCTTCTTATTGACGATGAAACACAGAAATTGCATCGGAATTAAATACAAAAGGCACAACGCCGACTTAAGTACAAGTAGTCTGACTCTTCCTACTATCTATGTTTTGAACCGTTCCTGTGACACTAGTCATAGATTCCAATGCCTCACTTCAGGTTTACTGTATCCCTTGGACCTTCTTATTGACGATGAAACACAGAAATTGCATCGGAATTAAATACAAAAGGCACAATGCCGACTTAAGTACAAGTAGTCTGACTCTTCCTACTGTCTATGTTTAAACCATTCCTGTGACACTAGTTATAGATTCCGATGCTTCACTTCTGACCTTCTTATTGACGATGAAACATAGAAATTGCATCGGAATTAAATAGAAAAGGCACAATGCCGACTTAAGTACAAGAAGACTGACTCTTCTTACCGTCTACGATTTGAAACATTCCTGTAACGCTAGTTACAGATTCCGATGCTTCACTTCAGGTTTACTGTATCCCTTGGATCTTCTTATTGACGATTAAACACAGATATTTCATCGGAATTAAATACAAAGGGCACAATGCCGACTTAAGTACAAGATTACTCACTCTTCTTACTGACTATGTTTTGAACCATTCCTGTGACACTAGTTAGAGATTCCGATGCTTCACTTCAGGTTTACTGTATCCCTCTGACCTTCTTATTGACGATGAAATACAGTAATTGCATCGGAATTAAATTGAAAGGAGCACAATGCCGACTTAAGTACAAGATGACTGACTCTTCTTACTGTCTATCTTTTGAACCATGCCTGTGACACTAGTTATAGATTACGATGCTTCACTTCAGGTTTACTGTATCTCTTGGACCTCCTTATTGACAATGAAACACAGAAATTGCATCGGAATTAAATACAAAATGCACAATGCCGACTTAAGTACATGAAGATTGACTCTTCTTACTGACTATGTTTTGAACCATTCCTGTGACACTAGTTAGAGATTCCGATGCTTCACTTCAGGTTTAGTGTATCCCTCTGACCTTCGTATTGACGATGAAACACAGTAATTGCATAGGAATTAAATTGAAAAGGGCACAGTGCTGACTTAAGTACAAGAAGACAGACTCGTCCTACTGTCTATGCTTTGAACCATTCCTGTGACACTAGGTATAGATTCCGATGCTTCACTTCAGGTTTACTGTACCTCTTGGACCTTCTTAATGACAATGAAACACAGAAATTGCATCGGAATTAAATACAAAATGCACAATACCGACTTAAGTACAAGAAGACTGACTCTTCTTACTGACTATGTTTTGAACCATTCCTGTGAAACTAGTTATAGATTCCGGTGCTTCACTTCAGGTTTACTGTATCCCTCTGACCTTCTTATTGACGATGAAACACAGAAAGTGCAACGGAATTAAATAGAAAAGGCACAATGCCGACTTAAGTACAAGAAAACTGACTCTTCTTACAGATTATGTTTTGAACCATTCATGTGACACTAGTTTTGGATTCCGATGCTTCACATCAGGTTTACTATATCCCTCTGACCTTCTTATTGCCGATGAAAGACAGAAATTGCATCGGAATTAAATACAAAAGGCACAATGCCGATTTAATTACAAGAAGACTGACTCTTCCAACTCTCTATGTTTTGAATTATTCCTGTGACGCTAGTTATAGAATCCGATGCTTCATATCAGGTTTACTGTATCCCTTGGACCTTCTTATTGACGATGAAACACTGAAAGTGCAACGGAATTAAATAAAAAAGGCACAATGCCGACTTAAGTACAAGAAGACTGACTCTTCCTACTGTCTATGTTTTGAACCATTCCTGTGACACTAGTTACAGATTCCGATGCTTCACTTCAGGTTTACTGTATCCCTTGGACCTTGTTATTGACGACGAAACACAGAAATTGCATCGGAATTAAATACAAAAGGCACAATGCCGACTTATGTACAAGAGACTGACTCATCTTACTGTCTATGTTTTAAACTATTCCTGTGACACTAGTTATTGATTCCCATGCTTCACTTCAGGTTTACTGTATCCCTCTGACCTTCTTATTGACGACGAAACACAGAAATTGCATCGGAATTAAATACAAAAGGCACAATGCCGAATTAAGTACAAGTTGACTGACTCTTCTTACTGTCTATGTTTTGAACCAATCCTGTGACACTAGTTATAGATTCCGATGCCTCACTTCGGGTCTACTGTATCAATTGGACCTTCTTATTGACGATGAAACACAGAAATTGCATCGAAATTAAATAGGAAAGGCACAATGCCGACATAAGTACAAGAAGACAGACTCTTCTTACTGTCTATGATTTGAACCATTCCTGTGACGCTAGTTACAGATTCCGATGCTTCACTTCAGGTTTACTGTATCCCTTGGACCTTCTTATTGACGATGAAACACAGAAATTGCATCGGAATTAAATACAAAAGGTACAATGCAGACTTAAGTACAAGAAGACTCACTCTTCTTACTGACTATGTTTTGAACCATTCCTTAGACACTAGTTAGAGATTCTGATGCTTCACATCAGGTTTGCTGTATCCCTCTGACCATCTCATTGACGATGAAACACAGTAATTGCATCGGAATTAAATTGAAAAGGGCACAATGCCGACTTAAGTACAGGAAGACTGACTCTTCTTACTGTCTATGTTTTGAACCATTCCTGTGACACTAGTTATAGATTCCGATGTTTCACTTCAAGTTTACTGTATTCCTTGGACCTTCTTATTGACGACGAAACACAGAAATTGCATCGGAATTAAATAGAAAAGGCACAATGCCGACTTGAGTACAAGTAGACTGACCCTTCCTAATGTCTATGTTTTGAACCATTCCTGTGACACTAGTTATAGATTCCGATGTTTGACTTCAGGTTTACTGTACCCCCCCGACTTTCCTATTGAGGATGAAACACAAAAATTGCATCGGAATTAAATAGAAAAGGCACAATGCCGACTTAAGTACAAGAAGACTGACTCTTCTTACTGTCTATGTTTTGAACCATTCCTGTGACACTAGTTACAGATTCCGATGCTTCACTTGAAGTTTACTGAATCCCTTGGACCTTCATATTGACGATGAACCACAGAAATTACATCGGAATTAAATATAAAAGGCACAATGCCGACTTACATACAAGAAGACTGACTCATCTTAATGTCTATGTTTGAAATATTCCTGTGACACTTGTTATAGATTCCGATGCTTCACTTCAGGTTTACTGTATCCCTTGGACCTTCTTATTGACGACGAAACACAGAAATTGCATCGGAATTAAATAGAAAAGGCACAATGCCGACTTAAGTACAAGAAGACTGACACATCCTACTGTCTATGTTTTGAACCATTCCTGTGACACTAGTTATAGATTCCGATGCTTCACTTCAGGTTTACTGTATCTCTCTGACCTTCTTATTAACGATGAATCACAGAAATTGCATCGGAATTAAATACAAAATGCACAATGCCGACTTTAGTACAAGAAGACTGATTCTTCTTACTGTCTATGTTTTGAACCATTCCTGTGACACTAGTTATAGATTCCGTTGCTTCACTTCAGGTTTACTGTATCCCTTGGACCTTCTTCTCGACAATGAAACACAGAAATTGCATCGGAATTAAATACAAAAGTCACAATGCCGACTTCAGTACAAGAAGACTCACTCTTCTTACTGTCTATGTTTTGAACCATTCCTGTGACACTAGTTATAGATTCGGATGCTTCACTTCAGATTTACTGTATCCCTTGGACATTCTCATTGACGACGAAACACAGAAATTGCATCGGAATTAAATGGAAGAGGCACAATGTCGACTTAAGAACAAGAAGACTGACTCTTCCCAAGTCTATGTTTTGAATCATTCCTGTGACACTAGTTATAGATTCCGATGCTTCACTTCAGGTTTACTGTATCCCTTGGACCTTCTTATTGACGACGAAACACAGAAATTGCATCGGAATTAAATAGAAAAGGCACAATGCCGACTTAAGTACAAGAGGACTGACTCATCCTACTGTCTATGTTTTGAACCATTCCTGTGACACTAGTTATAGATTCCGATGCTTCACTTCAGGTTTACTGTATCCCTCTGACATTCTTATTGACGATGAATCACAGAAATTACATCGGAATCAAATACAAAAGGCACAATGTCAACTTTAGTACAAGAAGACTGATTCTTCTTACTGTCTATGTTTTGAACCATTCCTGTGACACTAGTTATGAATTCCGATGCTTCACGTCAGGTTTACTGTATCCCTTGGACCTTGTAATTGACGATGAAACACAGAAATGGCATCGGAATTAAATACAAAAGACACAATGCCGACTTAAGTACAAGAAGACTGACTCTACTTACTGTCTATGTTTTGAACAATTCCTGTGACACTAGTTATAGATTCCGTTGCTTCACTTCAGGTTTACTGTATCCCTTGGACCTTCTTCTCGACAATGAAACACAGAAATTGCATCGGAAGTAAATACAAAAGTCACAATGCCGACTTATGTACAAGAAGACTCACTCTTCTTACTGTCTATGTTTTGAACCATTCCTGTGACACTAGTTATAGATTCCGATGCTTCACTTCACATTTACTGTATCCCTTGGACCTTCTTATTGACGACGAAACACAGAAATTGCATCTGAATTAAATGGAAGAGGCACAATGTCGACTTAAGTACAAGAAGACTGAGTCTTCCCAAGTCTATGTTTTGAACCATTCCTGTGACACTAGTTATAGATTCTGATGCTTCACTTCAGGTTTACTGTATGCCTCTGACCTTCTTATTGACGATGTAACACAGAAATTGCATCGGAATTAAGTAGAAAAGGCACAATGCCGACTTAAGTACAAGAAGACTGGCTCTTCTTACTGACTATGATTTGATCCATTCCTGTGACACTAGTTATAGATTCCGATGCTTCACTCAAGGTTTACTGTATCCCTTGGAGCGTCTTATTGACGATGAAACACAGAAATTGCATCGGAATTAAATACAAAAGGCACAAAGCCGACTTAAGTACAAGAAGACTGACTCTTCTTACTGACTATGTTTTGAAACATTCCTGTGACACTAGTTACAGATTCCGATGCTTCACTTCAGGTTCACTGTATCCCTCTGACCTTCTTATTGACGATGGAACACAGATATTGCAGCGGAATTAAATATAAAGGCACAATGCCGACTTAAGTACAAGAAGACTGACTCTTCCTACTGACTATGTTTGAACCATCCCTGTGACACTAGTTATAGACTCCGATGCTTCACTTCAGGTTTACTGTATCCCTCTGACCTTCTTATTGATGATGAAACACAGAAATTGCTTCGGAATTAAAAAGAAAAGGCACAATGCCGACTTAAGTACAAGAAGACTGACTCTTCTTACTGTCTATGTTTTGAACCATTCCTGTGACACTAGTTATAGATTCCGATGCTTCACTTCAGGTGTACTACATCCCTTGGTCCTTCTTATTGACGATGAAACACAGAAATTGCATCGGAATTAAATAGAAAACGCACAATGCCGACTTAAGTACAAAAGACTGACTCTTCTTACTGACTATGTTTTCAACCATTCCTGTGACACTAGTTATAGATTCCGATGCCTCACTTCAGGCTTACTGTATCCCTTGGACCTTCTTATTGACGAAGAAACACAGAAATTGCATCGGAATTAAATACAAAAGGCACAATGTCAACTTTAGTACAAGAAGACTGATTCTTCTTACTGTCTATGTTTTGAACCATTCCTGTGACACTAGTTATGGATTCCGATGCTTCACGTCAGGTTTACTGTATCCCTTGGACCTTCTAATTGACGATGAAACACAGAAATGGCATCGGAATTAAATACAAAAGACACAATGCCGACTTAGGTACAAGAAGACTGACTCTACTTACTGTCTATGTTTTGAACAATTCCTGTGACACTAGTTATAGATTCCGTTGCTTCACTTCAGGTTTACTGTATCCCTTGGACCTTCTTCTCGACAATGAAACACAGAAATTGCATCGGAAGTAAATACAAAAGTCACAATGCCGACTTATGTACAAGAAGACTCACTCTTCTTACTGTCTATGTTTTGAACCATTCCTGTGACACTAGTTATAGATTCCGATGCTTCACTTCAGATTTACTGTATCCCTTGGACCTTCTTATTGACGACGAAACACAGAAATTGCATCTGAATTAAATGGAAGAGGCACAATGTCGACTTAAGTACAAGAAGACTGAGTCTTCCCAAGTCTATGTTTTGAACCATTCCTGTGACACTAGTTATAGATTCTGATGCTTCACTTCAGGTTTACTGTATGCCTCTGACCTTCTTATTGACGATGTAACACAGAAATTGCATCGGAATTAAGTAGAAAAGGCACAATGCCGACTTAAGTACAAGAAGACTGGCTCTTCTTACTGACTATGATTTGATCCATTCCTGTGACACTAGTTATAGATTCCGATGCTTCACTCAAGGTTTACTGTATCCCTTGGAGCGTCTTATTGACGATGAAACACAGAAATTGCATCGGAATTAAATACAAAAGGCACAAAGCCGACTTAAGTACAAGAAGACTGATTCTTCTTACTGACTATGTTTTGAAACATTCCTGTGACACTAGTTACAGATTCCGATGCTTCACTTCAGGTTCACTGTATCCCTCTGACCTTCTTATTGACGATGGAACACAGATATTGCAGCGGAATTAAATATAAAGGCACAATGCCGACTTAAGTACAAGAAGACTGACTCTTCCTACTGACTATGTTTGAACCATCCCTGTGACACTAGTTATAGACTCCGATGCTTCACTTCAGGTTTACTGTATCCCTCTGACCTTCTTATTGATGATGAAACACAGAAATTGCTTCGGAATTAAAAAGAAAAGCCACAATGCCGACTTAAGTACAAGAAGACTGACTCTTCTTACTGTCTATGTTTTGAACCATTCCTGTGACACTAGTTATAGATTCCGATGCTTCACTTCAGGTGTACTACATCCCTTGGACCTTCTTATTGACGATGAAACACAGAAATTGCATCGGAATTAAATAGAAAAGGCACAATGCCGACTTAAGTACAAAAGACTGACTCTTCTTACTGACTATGTTTTGAACCATTCCTGTGACACTAGTTATAGATTCCGATGCTTCACTTCAGGTTTACTGTATCCCTCTGACCTTATTGACGATGAAACACAGAAATTGCATCGGAATTAAATACAAAAAGCATCATGCCGACTTAAGTACAAGAAGACTAACTCTTCCTTCTCACTATGCTTTGAACCATTCCTGAGACACTAGTTATAGATTCCGATGCTTGACTTCAGATTTACTGTATCCCTCTGACCTTCTTATTGACGATGAAACACAGAAATGGCCACGGAATTAAATAGAAAAGGCACAATGCCGACTTAGGTACAAGAAGACTGACCCTTCCTACTGTCTATGTTTTAAACCATTCCTGTGACGCTAGTTATAGATTCCTATGCTTCACTTCAGGTTTACTGTATCCCTCTGACCTTCTTATTGACGATGAAATACAGAAATTGCATCGGAATTAAATAGAAAAGGCACAATGCCGACTTAAGTACAAGAAGACAGACTCATCTTACTGTCTATGATTTGAACCATTCCTGTCACGCTAGTTACAGATTTTGATGCTTCACTTCAGGTTTACTGAATCCCTTGGACCTTCTTATTGACGAAGAAACACAGATAATGCATTGGAATTAAATACAAAAGGCACAGTGCCGACTTAAGTACAAGAAGAGTGACTCTTCTTACTGACTATGTTTTGAATCATTGTTGTGACACTATTTATAGATTCTGATGCTTCACTTCAGGTGTACTGCATCCCTTGGACCTTGTTATTGACGGTGAAACACGGAAATTGCATCGGAATTAAATAGACAAGGCTCAATGCCGACTTAAGTACAAGTAGACTGACTCTTCTTACTGACTTTGTTTTAAACCATTCCTGTGACACTAGTTATAGATTCCGATGCTTCACTTCAGGTTTACTGTATCCCTCTTACCTTGTTATTGCCGATGAAACACAGAAATTGCATCGCAATTAAATACAAAAGGCACAATGCCGATTTAATTACAAGAAGACTGACTCTTCCTACTGTCTATGTTTTGAACCATTCCTGTGACACTAGTTATAGATTCCGAAGCCTCACTTAAGGTTTACTGTATCCCTCTGACCATCTTATTGACGATGAAACACAGAAATTGCATCGGAATTAAATACAAAAGGCACAATGCCGACCTAAGTACAAGAAGACTGACTCTTATTACTGTCTATGATTTGAACCATTCCTGTAACACTAGTTATGGATTCCGATGCTTCACTTCAGGTTTACTGTATCCCTTGGACCTTGTTATTGACGATGAAACACAGAAATTGCATCGGAATTAAATACAAAAGGCACAATGCCGACTTATGTACAAAAGACTGACTCATCTTACTGTGTATGTTTTGAACTATTCCTGTGACACTAGTTATTGATTCCGATGCTTCACTGCAGGTTTACTGTATCCCTCTGACCATCTTATTGACGACGAAACACAGAAATTGCATCGGAATTAAATACAAAAGGCACAATGCCGAATTAAGTACAAGAAGACTGACTCTTCCTACTGTCTATGTTTTGAACCATTCCTGTGACACTAGTTATAGATTCCGATGCTTCACCTCAGGTTTACTGTATCTCTCTGACCATCTTATTGACGATGAAACACAGAAATTGCATCTAAATTAGATACAAAAAGCACAATGCCGTCTTCAGTACAAGTGGACTGACTCTTCTTACTGTCTATGTTTTGAACCATTCCTGTGACACTAGTTATAGATTCCGATGCTTCACTTCAGGTTTACTGTATCCCTTGGACCTTCTTATTGACGACGAAACACAGAAATTGCATCGGAATTAAATAGGAAAGGCACAATGCTGACTTGAGTACAAGAAGACTGACCCCTCCTACTGTCTATGTTTTGAACCATTCCTGTGACACTAGTTATAGATTCCGATGCTTCACTTCAGGTTTACTGTATACCTCTGACATTGTTATTGACGATGAAACACAGAAATTGCATCGGAATTAAATACAAAAGGCACAATGCCGACTTAAGTACAGGTAGCCTGTCTCTTCTTACTGTCTATGTTTTGAACCATTCGTGTGACACTAGTTATAGATTCTGATGCTTCACTTCAGGTTTACTGTGTCCCACTGACCTTCTTATTGATGGCGAAACACAGAAATTGCATCGGAATTAAATACAAAAGGCACAATGCCAACTTAATTACAAGAAGACTGACTCCTCTTACTGTCTATGTTTTGAACCATTCCTGTGATACTAGTTATAGATTCCGATGCTTCACTTCAGGTTTACTGTATCCCTTGGACCTTCTTATTGACGATGAAACACAGAAATTGTATCAGAATTAAATACAAAAGGTACAATCCCGACTTATGTACAAAAGACTGACTCATCCCACTATCTATGTTTGAACCTTTCCTGTGACACTAGTTATAGAGTCCGATGCTTCATTTCAGGTTTACTGCACCCCTTGGACCTTCTTGTTGACGACGAAACACAGAAATTGAATCGGAATTAAATAGAAAAGGCACAATGCCGACTTAAGTACAAGAAGACTGACTCATCCTACTGTCTATGTTTTGAACCATTCCTGTGACACTAGCTATAGATTCAGATGCTTCACTTCAGGTATACTGTATCCCACTGACCTTCTTATTGACGATGAAACACAGAAATTGCATCGGAATTAAGTACAAAAGGCACAATGCCGACATAAGTACAAGAAGAATGATTCTTCTTACTGTCTATGTGTTGAACCATTCCTGAGACACTAGTTATAGATTACGATGCTCCACAACAGGTTTACTGTATCCCTTGGACCTTCTTATTGACGATGAAACACAGAAATTGCATCAGAATTAAATACAAAAGGCACAATCCCGACTTATGTACAAAAGACTGACTCATCCTACTATCTATGTTTGAACCATTCCTGTGACACTAGTTATAGATTCCGATGCTTCACTTCAGGTTTACTGTATACCTCTGACATTCTTATTGACGATGAAACACAGAAATTGCATCGGAATTAAATACAAAGGGCACAATGCCGACTCAAGTACAAGTAGACTGACTCTTCCTACTGTATATGTTTTGAACCATTCCTGTGACACTTTATATAGATTCCGATGCTTAACTTCAGGTTTACTGTATCCCTCTGACCTTCTTATTGACGATGAAACACAGAAATTCCATCGGAATTAAATAGAAAAGGCACAATGCTGACTTTAGTACAAGAAGACTGACTCATCTTACTGTCTATGATTTGAACTATTCCTGTGACACTAGTTATAGATTCCAATGCTTCACTTCAGGTGTACTGTACCCCTTGGAATTTCTTATTGACGATGAAACACAGAAATTGCATCGGAATTAAATACAAAAGGCACAATGCCGACTTAAGTACAGGTATCCTGTCTCTTCTTACTGTCTATGTTTTGAACCATTCGTGTGACACTAGTTATAGATTCTGATGCTTCACTTCAGGGTTACTGTGTCCCACTGACCTTCTTATTGATGGCGAAACACAGAAATTGCATCGGAATTAAATACAAAAGGCACAATGCCAACTTAAGTACAAGAAGACTGACTCCTCTTACTGTCTATGTTTTGAACCATTCCTGTGATACTAGTTATAGATTCCGATGCTTCACTTCAGGTTTACTGTATCAATTGGACCTTCTTATTGACGATGAAACACAGAAATTGTATCAGAATTAAATACAAAAGGCACAATCCCGACTTATGTACAAAAGACTGACTCATCCTACTATCTATGTTTGAACCATTCCTGTGACACTAGTTATAGAGTCCGATGCTTCATTTCAAGTTTACTGTATCCCTTGGACTTTCTTATCGACGATGAAACACAGAAATAGCATCAGAATTAAATAGAAAAGGCACAATGCCGACTTAAGTACAAGAAGACTGACTCATCCTACTGTCTATGTTTTGAACCACTCCTGTGACACTAGCTATAGATTCAGATGCTTCACTTCAGGTATACTGTATCCCTCTGACCTTCTTATTGACGATGAAACACAGAAATTGCATCGGAATTAAGTACAAAAGGCACAATGCCGACATAAGAACAAGAAGATTGATTCTTCTTACTGTCTATGTTTTGAACCATTCCTGAGACACTAGTTATAGATTACGATGCTTCATATCAGGTTTACTGTATCCCTTGGACCTTCTTATTGACGATGAAACACTGAAATGGCATCGGAATTAAATACAAAAGGCACAATGCCGACTTAAGTACAAGAAGACTGACTCATCTTACTGTCTATGTTTGGAACAATTCCTGTGACACTAGTTATAGATTCCGATACTTCATTTCAGGTTTACTGTATCCCTTGGACTTTCTTATCGACGATGAAACACAGAAATAGCATCAGAATTAAATCCAAACGCACAATGCCGACCTAAGCACAAGAAGACTGACTCTTCTAACTGTCTATGTTTTGAACCATTCCTGTGATACTAGTTATAGATTCCGATGCTTCACTTCAGGTTTACTGTATCCCTTGGACCTTCTTATTGACGATGAAACACAGAAATTGCATCAGAATTAAATACAAAAGGCACAATCCCGACTTATGTACAAAAGACTGACTCATCCTACTATCTATGTTTGAACCACTCCTGTGACACTAGTTATAGAGTCCGATGCTTCATTTCAGGTTTACTGCACCCCTTGGACCTTCTTGTTAACGACGAAACACAGAAATTGTATCGGAATTAAATAGAAAAGGCACAATGCCGACTTAAGTACAAGAAGACTGACTCATCCTACTGTCTATGTTTTGAACCATTCCTGTGACACTAGCTATAGATTCAGATGCTTCACTTCAGGTATACTGTATCCCTCTGACCTTCTTATTGACGATGAAACACAGAAATTGCATCGGAATTAAGTACAAAAGGCACAATGCCGACATAAGTACAAGAAGAATGATTCTTCTTACTGTCTATGTTTTGAACCATTCCTGAGACACTAGTTATAGATTACGATGCTTCACATCAGGTTTACTGTATCCCTTGGACCTTCTTATTGACGATGAAACACTGAAATGGCATCGGAATTAAATACAAAAGGCACAATGCCGACTTAAGTACAAGAAGACTGACTCATCTTACTGTCTATGTTTGGAACAATTCCTGTGACACTAGTTATAGATTCCGATACTTCATTTCAGGTTTACTGTACCCCTTGGACTTTCTTATCGACGATGAAACACAGAAATAGCATAAGAATTAAATACAAAAGGCACAATGCCGACCTAAGCACAAGAAGACTGACTCTTCTTACTGTCTATGTTTTGAACCATTCCTCTGACACTAGTTATGGATTCCGATGCTTCACTTCAGGTTTACTGTTTCCCTTGGACCTTATTATTGACGATGAAACACAGAAATTGCATCGGAATTAAATACAAAAGGCACAATGCCGACTTAAGTACAAGAAGACTGACTCTTCTTACTGACTATGTTTTGAACCATTCCTGTGACACTAGTTATAGATTCCGATGCTTCACTTCAGGTTTACGGTATCCCTCTGACCTTCTTATTGACGATGAAACACAGAAATTGCATCGGAATTCAAGTTAAAGGCACAATGCCGACTTAACTACACGAAGACTGACTCTTCTTACTGACTATGTTTTGAACCATTCCTGTGACACTAGTTATAGATTCCGATGCTTCACTTCAGGATTACTGTATCCCTCTGACCCTTTTATTGACGATGAAACACAGAAATTGCATCGGAATTAAATACAAAAGGCACAATGCCGACTTAATTACAAGATGACAGACTGTTCTTACTCTCTATGTTTTGAACCATTCTGTGACACTAGTTATAGATTCCTATGCTTCTGTTCAGGTTCACTGTATCCCTCTGACCTTCTTATAGACGATGAAACACAGAAATTGCATCGGAAATTAATACAAAAGGCACAATACCGACTTATGTACAAGAAGACTGACTCTTCTTACTGTCTATGTTTTGAACCATTCCTGTGATACTAGTTATAGATTCCGATGCTTCACTTCAGGTTTACTGTATCCCTTGGACCTTCTTATTGACGATGAAGCACAGCAATTGCATCAGAATTAATTACAAAAGGCACAATCCCGACTTATGTACAAAAGACTGACTCATCTTACTGTCTATGTTTTGAACCATTCCTGTGACACTAGTTAAAGATTCCGATGCATCACCTCAGATTTACTGTATACCTCTGACCTTCTTATTGACGATGAAACACAGAAATTGCAGCGGAATTAAATATAAAAGGCACAATGCCGACTTAAGTACAAGAAGACTGACTCTTCTTACTGACTATGTTGTGAATCATTCCTGTGACACTTTTTATAGATTCCGATGCTTCACTTCAGGTTTACTGTATCCCTCAGACCTTTTTAGTGACGATGCAACACAGATATTGCATCGGAATTAAATAGAAAAGGCACAATGCCGACTTAAGTACAAGAAGACTGACTCTTCCTACTGACTATGTTTTGAACCATCCCTGTGACACTAGTTATAGTCTCCGATGCTTCACTTCAGGTTTACTGTATCCCTCTGACCTTTTTATTGATGATGAAACACAGAAATTGCATCGGAATTTAATGGAAAAGCCACAATGCCGACTTAAGTACAAGAAGACTGACTCTTCATACTGTCTATGCTTTGAACCGTTCCTGTGACACTAGTTATAGCTTCCGATGCTTCACTTCAGGTTTACTGTATCCCTTCGACCTTTTTATTCACGATGAAACACCGAAATTGCATCGGAATTAAATACGAAATGCACAATGCCGACTTAAGTACAAGAAGACTGACTCTTCTTACTGTCTATGTTTTGAACCATTCCTGTGACACTAGTTATAGATTCCGATGCTTCACTTCAGGTGTACTGCATCCCTTGGACCTTCTTATTGACGATGAATCACAGGAATACCATCGGAATTAAATAAAAAAGGCACAATGCCGACTTAAGTACAAGAGGACTGACTCTTCTTACTATGGTTTGAACCATTCCTGTGGCACTAGTTATAGATTCCGTGCTTCACTTCAGGTTTACTGTATCTCTCTGACCTTCTTATTGACGATGAAACACAGAAATTGCATCTGAATTAGATACAAAAACCACAATGCCGACTTCAGTACAAGAGGACCGCCTCTTCTTACTGTCTATGCTTTGAACCATTCTTGTGACACTAGTTATAGATTCCGATGGTTCACTTCTGGTTTACTGTATCCCTTGGACCTTCTTATTGACGACGAAACACAGAAATTGCATCGGAATTAAATAGAACGGCACATTGCCAATTTGCGTACAAGAAGACTGACCCTGCCTATTGTCTATGTTTTGAACCATTCCTGTGACACTAGTTATAGATTCTGATGCTTCACTTCAGGATTACTGTATCCCTCTGACCTTCTTATTGACGACGAAACACAGAAAATGCATCAGAATTAAATAGAAGAGGCACAATGCCGACTTAAGTACAAGAAGACTGACTCTTCCTTCTGTCTGTGTTTTGAACCACTGCTGTGACACTAGTTATAGATTCCGAAGCTACACCTCATGTTTACTGTATCTCTCTGACCTTCTTATTGACGATGAAACACAGAAATTGCATCGGAATTAAATAGAAAAGGCACAATGCCGTCTTAAGTACAAGCAGACTGACTCTTCTTAGTGTCTATGTTTTGAACCATTCCTGTGACGCTAGTTATAGATTCCGATGTTTCACTACAGGTATACTGTGTCCCTTGGACCTTCTTGTTAACGACGAAACACAGAAATTGCATCGGATTTAAAAAGAAAAGGCACAATGCCGACTTGAGTACAAGAAGAGTGACTCTTCTTAGTGTCTATGTTTTGAACCATTCCTGTTACACTAGTTATATATTCCCATGTTTGAACTCAGGTTTACTGTACCCCTCTGACCTTCCTATTGAAGATGGAACACAGAAATTGCATCGGAATTAAATTGAAAAGGCACAATGCCGACTTAAGTACTAGAAGACTGACTCTTCTTACTGTCTATGTTTTAACCATTCCTCTGACACTAGTTATAGTTTCCGATGCTTCACTTCAGGTTTACTGTATCCCTTGGACCTTCTTATTGACGATGAACCACAGAAATTACATCAGAATTAAATAGAAAAGGCACAATGCCGAATTATTAACAGGAAGACTGACTCACCTTAATGTCTATGTTTGAACTATTCCTGTGACACTAGTTATAGATTCCGGTGCTTCACTTCAGGTTTACTGTATCCCTTGGACCATCTTATTGACGACGAAACACAGAAATTGCATCGGAATTAAATAGACAAGGCACAATGCCGACTTAATTACAAGATGACAGACTGTTCCTACTCTCTATGTTTTGAACCATTCTGTGACACTAGTTATAGATTCAGATGCTTCACTTCAGGTTTACTGTATCCCTTGGACCTTCTTATTGACGATGAAGCACAGAAATTGCATCAGAATTAAATACAAAAGGCACAAACCCGACTTATGTACAAAAGACTGACTCATCTTACTGACTATGTTTTGAACCATTCCTGTGACACTAGTTATAGAGTCCGATGCTTCACTTCAGGTTTACTGTATCCCTCTGACCTTCTTATTGACGACGAAACACAGAAATTGCATCGGAATTAAATACAAAGGGCACAATGCCGAATTAAGTACAAGAAGACTGACTCTTCCTACTGTCTATGTTTTGAACCATTCCTGTGACACTAGTTATAGATTCCGATGCTTCACCTCAGGTTTACTGTATCTCTCTGACCATCTTATTGACGATGAAACACAGAAATTGCATCTAAATTAGATACAAAAAGCACAATGCCGTCTTCAGTACAAGTGGACCGACTCTTCTTACTGTCTATGTTTTGAACCATTCCTGTGACACTAGTTATAGATTCCGATGCTTCACTTCAGGTTTACTGTATCCCTTGGACCTTCTTATTGACGACGAAACACAGAAATTGCATCGGAATTAAATAGGAAAGGCACAATGCTGACTTGAGTACAAGAAGACTGACCCTTCCTACTGTCTATGTTTTGAACCATTCCTGTGACACTAGTTATAGATTCCGATGCTTCACTTCAGGTTTACTGTATACCTCTGACATTCTTATTGACGATGAAACACAGAAATTGCATCGGAATTAAATACAAAGGGCCCAATGCCGACTCAAGTACAAGTAGACTGACTCTTCCTACTGTATATGTTTTGAACCATTCCTGTGACACTAGATATAGATTCCGATGCTTAACTTCAGGTTTACTGTATCCCTCTGACCTTCTTATTGACGATGAAACACAGAAATTCCATCGGAATTAAATAGAAAAGGCACAATGCTGACTTTAGTACAAGTAGACTGACTCATCTTACTGTCTATGATTTGAACCATTCCTGTGACACTAGTTATAGATTCCGATGCTTCACTTCAGGTGTACTGTACCCCTTGGAATTTCTTATTGACGATGAAACACAGAAATTGCATCGGAATTAAATACAAAAGGCACAATGCCGACTTAAGTACAGGTAGCCTGTCTCTTCTTACTGTCTATGCTTTGAACCATTCGTGTGACACTAGTTATAGATTCTGATGCTTCACTTCAGGTTTACTGTGTCCCACTGACCTTCTTATTGACGGCGAAACACAGAAATTGCATCGGAATTAAATACAAAAGGCACAATGCCAACTTAAGTACAAGAAGTCTGACTCTTCTTACTGTCTATGTTTTGAACCATTCCTGTGATACTAGTTATAGATTCCGATGCTTCACTTCAGGTTTACTGTATCCCTTGGACCTTCTTTTTGACGATGAAACACAGAAATTGCATCAGAATTAAATACAAAAGGCACAATCCCGACTTATGTACAAAAGACTGACTCATCTTACTGTCTATGTTTGAACAATTCCTGTGACACTAGTTATAGAGTCCGATGCTTAATTTCAGGTTTACTGTATCAATTGGACCTTCTTGTTGACGACGAAACACAGAAATTGTATCGGAATTAAATAGAAAAGGCACAATGCCGACTTAAGTACAAGAAGACTGACTCATCCTACTGTCTATGTTTTGAACCATTCCTGTGACACTAGTTATAGATTCCGAAGCTTCACTTCAGGTATACTGTATCCCTCTGACCTTCTTATTGACGATGAAACACAGAAATTGCATCGGAATTAAATACAAAAGGCACAATGCCGACTTAAGTACAAGAAGACTGATTCTTCTTACTGTCTATGTTTTGAACCATTCCTGAGACACTAGTTATAGATTACGATGCTTCACATTAGGTTTACTGTATCCCTTGGACCTTCTTATTGACGATGAAACACTTAAATGGCATCGTTATTATATACAAAAGGCACAATGCCGACTTAAGTACAAGAAGACTGACTCATCTTACTGTCTATGTTTGGAACAATTCCTGTGACACTAGTTATAGATTCCGATACTTCATTTCAGGTTTACTGTATCCCTTGGACTTTCTAATCGACGATGAAACACAGAAATAGCATCAGAATTAAATACAAAAGGCACAATGCCGACCTAAGCACAAGAAGACTGACTCTTCCTACTGACTATGTTTTGAACCATCCCTGTGACACTAGTTATAGTCTCCGATGCTTCACTTCAGGTTTACTGTATCCCTCTGACCTTTTTATTGATGATGAAACACAGAAATTGCATCGGAATTTAATGGAAAAGCCACAATGCCGACTTAAGTACAAGAAGACTGACTCTTCATACTGTCTATGCTTTGAACCGTTCCTGTGACACTAGTTATAGCTTCCGATGCTTCACTTCAGGTTTACTGTATCCCTTCGACCTTTTTATTCACGATGAAACACCGAAATTGCATCGGAATTAAATACGAAATGCACAATGCCGACTTAAGTACAAGAAGACTGACTCTTCTTACTGTCTATGTTTTGAACCATTCCTGTGACACTAGTTATAGATTCCGATGCTTCACTTCAGGTGTACTGCATCCCTTGGACCTTCTTATTGACGATGAATCACAGGAATACCATCGGAATTAAATAAAAAAGGCACAATGCCGACTTAAGTACAAGAGGACTGACTCTTCTTACTATGGTTTGAACCATTCCTGTGACACTAGTTATAGATTCCGTGCTTCACTTCAGGTTTACTGTATCTCTCTGACCTTCTTATTGACGATGAAACACAGAAATTGCATCTGAATTAGATACAAAAACCACAATGCCGACTTCAGTACAAGAGGACCGCCTCTTCTTACTGTCTATGCTTTGAACCATTCTTGTGACACTAGTTATAGATTCCGATGGTTCACTTCTGGTTTACTGTATCCCTTGGACCTTCTTATTGACGACGAAACACAGAAATTGCATCGGAATTAAATAGAACGGCACATTGCCAATTTGCGTACAAGAAGACTGACCCTGCCTATTGTCTATGTTTTGAACCATTCCTGTGACACTAGTTATAGATTCTGATGCTTCACTTCAGGATTACTGTATCCCTCTGACCTTCTTATTGACGACGAAACACAGAAAATGCATCAGAATTAAATAGAAGAGGCACAATGCCGACTTAAGTACAAGAAGACTGACTCTTCCTTCTGTCTGTGTTTTGAACCACTGCTGTGACACTAGTTATAGATTCCGAAGCTACACCTCATGTTTACTGTATCTCTCTGACCTTCTTATTGACGATGAAACACAGAAATTGCATCGGAATTAAATAGAAAAGGCACAATGCCGTCTTAAGTACAAGCAGACTGACTCTTCTTAGTGTCTATGTTTTGAACCATTCCTGTGACGCTAGTTATAGATTCCGATGTTTCACTACAGGTATACTGTGTCCCTTGGACCTTCTTGTTAACGACGAAACACAGAAATTGCATCGGATTTAAAAAGAAAAGGCACAATGCCGACTTGAGTACAAGAAGAGTGACTCTTCTTAGTGTCTATGTTTTGAACCATTCCTGTTACACTAGTTATATATTCCCATGTTTGAACTCAGGTTTACTGTACCCCTCTGACCTTCCTATTGAAGATGGAACACAGAAATTGCATCGGAATTAAATTGAAAAGGCACAATGCCGACTTAAGTACTAGAAGACTGACTCTTCTTACTGTCTATGTTTTAACCATTCCTCTGACACTAGTTATAGTTTCCGATGCTTCACTTCAGGTTTACTGTATCCCTTGGACCTTCTTATTGACGATGAACCACAGAAATTACATCAGAATTAAATAGAAAAGGCACAATGCCGAATTATTAACAGGAAGACTGACTCACCTTAATGTCTATGTTTGAACTATTCCTGTGACACTAGTTATAGATTCCGGTGCTTCACTTCAGGTTTACTGTATCCCTTGGACCATCTTATTGACGACGAAACACAGAAATTGCATCGGAATTAAATAGACAAGGCACAATGCCGACTTAATTACAAGATGACAGACTGTTCCTACTCTCTATGTTTTGAACCATTCTGTGACACTAGTTATAGATTCAGATGCTTCACTTCAGGTTTACTGTATCCCTTGGACCTTCTTATTGACGATGAAGCACAGAAATTGCATCAGAATTAAATACAAAAGGCACAAACCCGACTTATGTACAAAAGACTGACTCATCTTACTGACTATGTTTTGAACCATTCCTGTGACACTAGTTATAGAGTCCGATGCTTCACTTCAGGTTTACTGTATCCCTCTGACCTTCTTATTGACGACGAAACACAGAAATTGCATCGGAATTAAATACAAAGGGCACAATGCCGAATTAAGTACAAGAAGACTGACTCTTCCTACTGTCTATGTTTTGAACCATTCCTGTGACACTAGTTATAGATTCCGATGCTTCACCTCAGGTTTACTGTATCTCTCTGACCATCTTATTGACGATGAAACACAGAAATTGCATCTAAATTAGATACAAAAAGCACAATGCCGTCTTCAGTACAAGTGGACCGACTCTTCTTACTGTCTATGTTTTGAACCATTCCTGTGACACTAGTTATAGATTCCGATGCTTCACTTCAGGTTTACTGTATCCCTTGGACCTTCTTATTGACGACGAAACACAGAAATTGCATCGGAATTAAATAGGAAAGGCACAATGCTGACTTGAGTACAAGAAGACTGACCCTTCCTACTGTCTATGTTTTGAACCATTCCTGTGACACTAGTTATAGATTCCGATGCTTCACTTCAGGTTTACTGTATACCTCTGACATTCTTATTGACGATGAAACACAGAAATTGCATCGGAATTAAATACAAAGGGCCCAATGCCGACTCAAGTACAAGTAGACTGACTCTTCCTACTGTATATGTTTTGAACCATTCCTGTGACACTAGATATAGATTCCGATGCTTAACTTCAGGTTTACTGTATCCCTCTGACCTTCTTATTGACGATGAAACACAGAAATTCCATCGGAATTAAATAGAAAAGGCACAATGCTGACTTTAGTACAAGTAGACTGACTCATCTTACTGTCTATGATTTGAACCATTCCTGTGACACTAGTTATAGATTCCGATGCTTCACTTCAGGTGTACTGTACCCCTTGGAATTTCTTATTGACGATGAAACACAGAAATTGCATCGGAATTAAATACAAAAGGCACAATGCCGACTTAAGTACAGGTAGCCTGTCTCTTCTTACTGTCTATGCTTTGAACCATTCGTGTGACACTAGTTATAGATTCTGATGCTTCACTTCAGGTTTACTGTGTCCCACTGACCTTCTTATTGACGGCGAAACACAGAAATTGCATCGGAATTAAATACAAAAGGCACAATGCCAACTTAAGTACAAGAAGTCTGACTCTTCTTACTGTCTATGTTTTGAACCATTCCTGTGATACTAGTTATAGATTCCGATGCTTCACTTCAGGTTTACTGTATCCCTTGGACCTTCTTTTTGACGATGAAACACAGAAATTGCATCAGAATTAAATACAAAAGGCACAATCCCGACTTATGTACAAAAGACTGACTCATCTTACTGTCTATGTTTGAACAATTCCTGTGACACTAGTTATAGAGTCCGATGCTTAATTTCAGGTTTACTGTATCAATTGGACCTTCTTGTTGACGACGAAACACAGAAATTGTATCGGAATTAAATAGAAAAGGCACAATGCCGACTTAAGTACAAGAAGACTGACTCATCCTACTGTCTATGTTTTGAACCATTCCTGTGACACTAGTTATAGATTCCGAAGCTTCACTTCAGGTATACTGTATCCCTCTGACCTTCTTATTGACGATGAAACACAGAAATTGCATCGGAATTAAATACAAAAGGCACAATGCCGACTTAAGTACAAGAAGACTGATTCTTCTTACTGTCTATGTTTTGAACCATTCCTGAGACACTAGTTATAGATTACGATGCTTCACATTAGGTTTACTGTATCCCTTGGACCTTCTTATTGACGATGAAACACTTAAATGGCATCGTTATTATATACAAAAGGCACAATGCCGACTTAAGTACAAGAAGACTGACTCATCTTACTGTCTATGTTTGGAACAATTCCTGTGACACTAGTTATAGATTCCGATACTTCATTTCAGGTTTACTGTATCCCTTGGACTTTCTAATCGACGATGAAACACAGAAATAGCATCAGAATTAAATACAAAAGGCACAATGCCGACCTAAGCACAAGAAGACTGACTCTTCCTACTGACTATGTTTTGAACCATCCCTGTGACACTAGTTATAGTCTCCGATGCTTCACTTCAGGTTTACTGTATCCCTCTGACCTTTTTATTGATGATGAAACACAGAAATTGCATCGGAATTTAATGGAAAAGCCACAATGCCGACTTAAGTACAAGAAGACTGACTCTTCATACTGTCTATGCTTTGAACCGTTCCTGTGACACTAGTTATAGCTTCCGATGCTTCACTTCAGGTTTACTGTATCCCTTCGACCTTTTCATTCACGATGAAACACCGAAATTGCATCGGAATTAAATACGAAATGCACAATGCCGACTTAAGTACAAGAAGACTGACTCTTCTTACTGTCTATGTTTTGAACCATTCCTGTGACACTAGTTATAGTTTCCGATGCTTCACTTCAGGTGTACTGCATCCCTTGGACCTTCTTATTGACGATGAATCACAGGAATACCATCGGAATTAAATAAAAAAGGCACAATGCCGACTTAAGTACAAGAAGACTGACCCTTCTTACTATGGTTTGAACCATTCCTGTGACACTAGTTATAGATTCCGTGCTTCACTTCAGGTTTACTGTATCTCTCTGACCTTCTTATTGACGATGAAACACAGAAATTGCATCTGAATTAGATACGAAAACCACAATGCCGACTTCAGGACAAGAGGACCGCCTCTTCTTACTGTCTATGCTTTGAACCATTCTTGTGACACTAGTTATAGATTCCGATGGTTCACTTCTGGTTTACTGTATCCCTTGGACCTTCTTATTGACGACGAAACACAGAAATTACATCGGAATTAAATAGAACGGCACATTGCCAATTTGCGTACAAGAAGACTGACCCTGCCTATTGTCTATGTTTTGAACCATTCCTGTGACACTAGTTATAGATTCTGATGCTTCACTTCAGGTTTACTGTATCCCTCTGACCTTCTTATTGACGACGAAACACAGAAAATGCATCAGAATTAAATAGAAGAGGCACAATGCCGACTTAAGTACAAGAAGACTGACTCTTCCTTCTGTCTATGTTTTGAACCACTGCTGTGACACTAGTTATAGATTCCGAAGCTTCACCTCATGTTTACTGTATCTCTCTGACCTTCTTATTGACGATGAAACACAGAAATTGCATCGGAGTTAAATAGAAAAGGCACAATGCCGTCTTAAGTACAAGCAGACTGACTCTTCTTAGTGTCTATGTTTTGAACCATTCCTGTGACGCTAGTTATAGATTCCGATGTTTCACTACAGGTATACTGTGTCCCTTGGACCTTCTTGTTAACGACGAAACACAGAAATTGCATCGGATTTAAAAAGAAAAGGCACAATGCCGACTTGAGTACAAGAAGAGTGACTCTTCTTAGTGTCTATGTTTTGAACCATTCCTGTTACACTAGTTATATATTCCCATGTTTGAACTCAGGTTTACTGTACCCCTCTGACCTTCCTATTGAAGATGGAACACAGAAATTGCATCGGAATTAAATAGAAAAGGCACAATGCCGACTTAAGTACTAGAAGACTGACTCTTCTTACTGTCTATGTTTTAACCATTCCTCTGACACTAGTTATAGATTCCGATGCTTCACTTCAGGTTTACTGTATCCCTTGGACCTTCTTATTGACGATGAACCACAGAAATTACATCAGAATTAAATAGAAAAGGCACAATGCCGAATTATTAACAGGAAGACTGACTCACCTTAATGTCTATGTTTGAACTATTCCTGTGACACTAGTTATAGATTCCGGTGCTTCACTTCAGGTTTACTGTATCCCTTGGACCATCTTATTGACGACGAAACACAGAAATTGCATCGGAATTAAATAGACAAGGCACAATGCCGACTTAATTACAAGATGACAGACTGTTCCTACTCTCTATGTTTTGAACCATTCTGTGACACTAGTTATAGATTCAGATGCTTCACTTCAGGTTTACTGTATCCCTTGGACCTTCTTATTGACGATGAAGCACAGAAATTGCATCAGAATTAAATACAAAAGGCACAAACCCGACTTATGTACAAAAGACTGACTCATCTTACTGACTATGTTTTGAACCATTCCTGTGACACTAGTTATAGAGTCCGATGCTTCACTTCAGGTTTACTGTATCCCTCTGACCTTCTTATTGACGACGAAACACAGAAATTGCATCGGAATTAAATACAAAGGGCACAATGCCGAATTAAGTACAAGAAGACTGACTCTTCCTACTGTCTATGTTTTGAACCATTCCTGTGACACTAGTTATAGATTCCGATGCTTCACCTCAGGTTTACTGTATCTCTCTGACCATCTTATTGACGATGAAACACAGAAATTGCATCTAAATTAGATACAAAAAGCACAATGCCGTCTTCAGTACAAGTGGACCGACTCTTCTTACTGTCTATGTTTTGAACCATTCCTGTGACACTAGTTATAGATTCCGATGCTTCACTTCAGGTTTACTGTATCCCTTGGACCTTCTTATTGACGACGAAACACAGAAATTGCATCGGAATTAAATAGGAAAGGCACAATGCTGACTTGAGTACAAGAAGACTGACCCTTCCTACTGTCTATGTTTTGAACCATTCCTGTGACACTAGTTATAGATTCCGATGCTTCACTTCAGGTTTACTGTATACCTCTGACATTCTTATTGACGATGAAACACAGAAATTGCATCGGAATTAAATACAAAGGGCCCAATGCCGACTCAAGTACAAGTAGACTGACTCTTCCTACTGTATATGTTTTGAACCATTCCTGTGACACTAGATATAGATTCCGATGCTTAACTTCAGGTTTACTGTATCCCTCTGACCTTCTTATTGACGATGAAACACAGAAATTCCATCGGAATTAAATAGAAAAGGCACAATGCTGACTTTAGTACAAGTAGACTGACTCATCTTACTGTCTATGATTTGAACCATTCCTGTGACACTAGTTATAGATTCCGATGCTTCACTTCAGGTGTACTGTACCCCTTGGAATTTCTTATTGACGATGAAACACAGAAATTGCATCGGAATTAAATACAAAAGGCACAATGCCGACTTAAGTACAGGTAGCCTGTCTCTTCTTACTGTCTATGCTTTGAACCATTCGTGTGACACTAGTTATAGATTCTGATGCTTCACTTCAGGTTTACTGTGTCCCACTGACCTTCTTATTGACGGCGAAACACAGAAATTGCATCGGAATTAAATACAAAAGGCACAATGCCAACTTAAGTACAAGAAGTCTGACTCTTCTTACTGTCTATGTTTTGAACCATTCCTGTGATACTAGTTATAGATTCCGATGCTTCACTTCAGGTTTACTGTATCCCTTGGACCTTCTTTTTGACGATGAAACACAGAAATTGCATCAGAATTAAATACAAAAGGCACAATCCCGACTTATGTACAAAAGACTGACTCATCTTACTGTCTATGTTTGAACAATTCCTGTGACACTAGTTATAGAGTCCGATGCTTAATTTCAGGTTTACTGTATCAATTGGACCTTCTTGTTGACGACGAAACACAGAAATTGTATCGGAATTAAATAGAAAAGGCACAATGCCGACTTAAGTACAAGAAGACTGACTCATCCTACTGTCTATGTTTTGAACCATTCCTGTGACACTAGTTATAGATTCCGAAGCTTCACTTCAGGTATACTGTATCCCTCTGACCTTCTTATTGACGATGAAACACAGAAATTGCATCGGAATTAAATACAAAAGGCACAATGCCGACTTAAGTACAAGAAGACTGATTCTTCTTACTGTCTATGTTTTGAACCATTCCTGAGACACTAGTTATAGATTACGATGCTTCACATTAGGTTTACTGTATCCCTTGGACCTTCTTATTGACGATGAAACACTTAAATGGCATCGTTATTATATACAAAAGGCACAATGCCGACTTAAGTACAAGAAGACTGACTCATCTTACTGTCTATGTTTGGAACAATTCCTGTGACACTAGTTATAGATTCCGATACTTCATTTCAGGTTTACTGTATCCCTTGGACTTTCT
Organism: Schistocerca serialis cubense; assembly: GCF_023864345.2. Lineage (NCBI taxonomy): Eukaryota > Metazoa > Arthropoda > Insecta > Orthoptera > Acrididae > Schistocerca > Schistocerca serialis. The sequence continues at coordinate 18,733,891 of NC_064647.1, read as the reverse complement.
AATCGACGATGAAACACAGAAATAGCATCAGAATTAAATACAAAAGGCACAATGCCGACCTAAGCACAAGAAGACTGACTCTTCCTACTGACTATGTTTTGAACCATCCCTGTGACACTAGTTATAGTCTCCGATGCTTCACTTCAGGTTTACTGTATCCCTCTGACCTTTTTATTGATGATGAAACACAGAAATTGCATCGGAATTTAATGGAAAAGCCACAATGCCGACTTAAGTACAAGAAGACTGACTCTTCATACTGTCTATGCTTTGAACCGTTCCTGTGACACTAGTTATAGCTTCCGATGCTTCACTTCAGGTTTACTGTATCCCTTCGACCTTTTCATTCACGATGAAACACCGAAATTGCATCGGAATTAAATACGAAATGCACAATGCCGACTTAAGTACAAGAAGACTGACTCTTCTTACTGTCTATGTTTTGAACCATTCCTGTGACACTAGTTATAGTTTCCGATGCTTCACTTCAGGTGTACTGCATCCCTTGGACCTTCTTATTGACGATGAATCACAGGAATACCATCGGAATTAAATAAAAAAGGCACAATGCCGACTTAAGTACAAGAAGACTGACCCTTCTTACTATGGTTTGAACCATTCCTGTGACACTAGTTATAGATTCCGTGCTTCACTTCAGGTTTACTGTATCTCTCTGACCTTCTTATTGACGATGAAACACAGAAATTGCATCTGAATTAGATACGAAAACCACAATGCCGACTTCAGGACAAGAGGACCGCCTCTTCTTACTGTCTATGCTTTGAACCATTCTTGTGACACTAGTTATAGATTCCGATGGTTCACTTCTGGTTTACTGTATCCCTTGGACCTTCTTATTGACGACGAAACACAGAAATTACATCGGAATTAAATAGAACGGCACATTGCCAATTTGCGTACAAGAAGACTGACCCTGCCTATTGTCTATGTTTTGAACCATTCCTGTGACACTAGTTATAGATTCTGATGCTTCACTTCAGGTTTACTGTATCCCTCTGACCTTCTTATTGACGACGAAACACAGAAAATGCATCAGAATTAAATAGAAGAGGCACAATGCCGACTTAAGTACAAGAAGACTGACTCTTCCTTCTGTCTATGTTTTGAACCACTGCTGTGACACTAGTTATAGATTCCGAAGCTTCACCTCATGTTTACTGTATCTCTCTGACCTTCTTATTGACGATGAAACACAGAAATTGCATCGGAGTTAAATAGAAAAGGCACAATGCCGTCTTAAGTACAAGCAGACTGACTCTTCTTAGTGTCTATGTTTTGAACCATTCCTGTGACGCTAGTTATAGATTCCGATGTTTCACTACAGGTATACTGTGTCCCTTGGACCTTCTTGTTAACGACGAAACACAGAAATTGCATCGGATTTAAAAAGAAAAGGCACAATGCCGACTTGAGTACAAGAAGAGTGACTCTTCTTAGTGTCTATGTTTTGAACCATTCCTGTTACACTAGTTATATATTCCCATGTTTGAACTCAGGTTTACTGTACCCCTCTGACCTTCCTATTGAAGATGGAACACAGAAATTGCATCGGAATTAAATAGAAAAGGCACAATGCCGACTTAAGTACTAGAAGACTGACTCTTCTTACTGTCTATGTTTTAACCATTCCTCTGACACTAGTTATAGATTCCGATGCTTCACTTCAGGTTTACTGTATCCCTTGGACCTTCTTATTGACGATGAACCACAGAAATTACATCAGAATTAAATAGAAAAGGCACAATGCCGAATTATTAACAGGAAGACTGACTCACCTTAATGTCTATGTTTGAACTATTCCTGTGACACTAGTTATAGATTCCGGTGCTTCACTTCAGGTTTACTGTATCCCTTGGACCATCTTATTGACGACGAAACACAGAAATTGCATCGGAATTAAATAGACAAGGCACAATGCCGACTTAATTACAAGATGACAGACTGTTCCTACTCTCTATGTTTTGAACCATTCTGTGACACTAGTTATAGATTCAGATGCTTCACTTCAGGTTTACTGTATCCCTTGGACCTTCTTATTGACGATGAAGCACAGAAATTGCATCAGAATTAAATACAAAAGGCACAAACCCGACTTATGTACAAAAGACTGACTCATCTTACTGACTATGTTTTGAACCATTCCTGTGACACTAGTTATAGAGTCCGATGCTTCACTTCAGGTTTACTGTATCCCTCTGACCTTCTTATTGACGACGAAACACAGAAATTGCATCGGAATTAAATACAAAGGGCACAATGCCGAATTAAGTACAAGAAGATTGACTCTTCCTACTGTCTATGTTTTGAACCATTCCTGTGACACTAGTTATAGATTCCGATGCTTCACCTCAGGTTTACTGTATCTCTCTGACCATCTTATTGACGATGAAACACAGAAATTGCATCTAAATTAGATACAAAAAGCACAATGCCGTCTTCAGTACAAGTGGACCGACTCTTCTTACTGTCTATGTTTTGAACCATTCCTGTGACACTAGTTATAGATTCCGATGCTTCACTTCAGGTTTACTGTATCCCTTGGACCTTCTTATTGACGACGAAACACAGAAATTGCATCGGAATTAAATAGGAAAGGCACAATGCTGACTTGAGTACAAGAAGACTGACCCTTCCTACTGTCTATGTTTTGAACCATTCCTGTGACACTAGTTATAGATTCCGATGCTTCACTTCAGGTTTACTGTATACCTCTGACATTCTTATTGACGATGAAACACAGAAATTGCATCGGAATTAAATACAAAGGGCACAATGCCGACTCAAGTACAAGTAGACTGACTCTTCCTACTGTATATGTTTTGAACCATTCCTGTGACACTAGATATAGATTCCGATGCTTAACTTCAGGTTTACTGTATCCCTCTGACCTTCTTATTGACGATGAAACACAGAAATTCCATCGGAATTAAATAGAAAAGGCACAATGCTGACTTTAGTACAAGTAGACTGACTCATCTTACTGTCTATGATTTGAACCATTCCTGTGACACTAGTTATAGATTCCGATGCTTCACTTCAGGTGTACTGTACCCCTTGGAATTTCTTATTGACGATGAAACACAGAAATTGCATCGGAATTAAATACAAAAGGCACAATGCCGACTTAAGTACAGGTAGCCTGTCTCTTCTTACTGTCTATGCTTTGAACCATTCGTGTGACACTAGTTATAGATTCTGATGCTTCACTTCAGGTTTACTGTGTCCCACTGACCTTCTTATTGACGGCGAAACACAGAAATTGCATCGTTATTATATACAAAAGGCACAATGCCGACTTAAGTACAAGAAGACTGACTCATCTTACTGTCTATGTTTGGAACAATTCCTGTGACACTAGTTATAGATTCCGATACTTCATTTCAGGTTTACTGTATCCCTTGGACTTTCTAATCGACGATGAAACACAGAAATAGCATCAGAATTAAATACAAAAGGCACAATGCCGACCTAAGCACAAGAAGACTGACTCTTCTTACTGTCTATGTTTGAACCATTCCTGTGACACTAGTTATAGATTCCGATGCTTCACTTCAGGTTTACTGTTTCCCTTGGACCTTATTATTGACGATGAAACACAGAAATTGCATCGGAATTAAATACAAAAGTCACAATGCCGACTTAAGTACAAGAAGACTGACTCTTCTTACTGACTATGATTTGAACCATTCCTGTGACACTAGTTATAGATTCCGATGCTTCACTTCAGGTTTACGGTATCCCTCTAACCTTCTTATTGACGATGAAACACAGAAATTTTATCGCAATTCAAGTTAAAGGCACAATGCCGACTTAACTACACGAAGACTGACTCTTCTTACTGACTATGTTTTGAACCATTCCTGTGATACTAGTTATAGATTCCGATGCTTCACTTCAGGTTTACTGTATCCCTTGGACCTTCGTATTGACGATGAAACACAGAAATTGCATCGGAATTAAATACAAAAGGCACAATGCCGACTTAACTACAAGATGACAGACTGGTCCTACTCTCTATGTTTTGAACCATTCTGTGACACTAGTTATAGATTCCTATGCTTCTCTTCAGGTTCACTGTATCCCTCTGACCTTCTTATAGACGATGAAACACAGAAATTGCATCGGAATTAAATACAAAAGGCACAATACCGACTTAAGTACAAGAAGACTGACTCTTCTTACTGTCTATGTTTTGAACCATTCCTGTGATACTAGTTATAGATTCCGATGCTTCACTTCAGGTTTACTGTATCCCTTGGACCTTCTTATTGACGATGAAGCACAGAAATTGCATCAGAATTAAATACAAAAGGCACAATCCCGACTTATGTACAAAAGACTGACTCATCTTACTGTCTATGTTTTGAACCATTCCTGTGACACTAGTTAAAGATTCCGATGCATCACTTCAGGTTTACTGTATACCTCTGACCTTCTTATTGACGATGAAACACAGAAATTGCAGCGGAATTAAATATAAAAGGCACAATGCCGACTTAAGTACAAGAAGACTGACTATTCTTACTATGGTTTGAACCATTCCTGTGACACTAGTTATAGATTCCGTGCTTCACTTCAGGTTTACTGTATCTCTCTGACCTTCTTATTGACGATGAAACACAGAAATTGCATCTGAATTAGATACAAAAACCACAATGCCGACTTCAGTACAAGAGGACCGCCTCTTCTTACTGTCTATGTTTTGAACCATTCTTGTGACACTAGTTATAGATTCCGATGGTTCACTTCTGGTTTACTGTATCCCTTGGACCTTCTTATTGACGACGAAACACAGAAATTGCATCGGAATCAAATAGAACGGCACATTGCCAATTTGAGTACAAGAAGACTGACCCTGCCTATTGTCTATGTTTTGAACCATTCCCGTGACACTAGTTATAGATTCCGATGCTTCATTCAGGTTTACTGTATCCCTCTGACCTTCTTATTGACGATGAAACACAGAAATTGCATCGGAATTAAATACAGAAGGCATAATGCCGACCCAAGTACAAGAAGACTGACTCTTCCTACTGTCTATGTTTGAACCATTCCTGTGACACTAGTTATAGATTCCGATGCTTCACTTCAGGTTTACTGTATCACTCTGACCTTCGTATTGACGATGAAACACAGAATTTGCATCGGAATTAAATAAAAAAGGCACAATGCTGACTTAAGTACAAGAAGACTGACTCATCTTAGTGTCTATGATTTGAAAAATTCCTGTGACACCAGTTATAGATTCCGATGCTTCACTTCAGGTGTACTGTATCCATTGGACTTTCTTATTGACGATGAAACACAGAAATTGCATCGGAATTAAATACAAAAGGCACAATGCCGACTTAAGTACAGGTAGCCTAACTCTTCTTACTGTCATTGTTTTGAACTTTCCTGTGACACTAGTTATAGATTCTGATGCTCCACTTCAGGTTTACTGTGTCCCACTGAGCTTCTTATTGACGTCGAAACACAGAAATTGCATCGGAATTAAATACAAAAGGCACAATGCCGACTTAAGTACAAGAAGACTGACTCTTCTTACTGACTATGTTTTGAACCATTCCTGTGACACTAGTTATAGAGTCCGATGCTTTACTTCAGGTTTACTGTATCCCTCTGACCTTCTTATTGACGACGAAACACAGAAATTGCATCGGAATTAAATACAAAGGGCACAATGCCGAATTAAGTACAAGAAGACTGACTCTTCCTACTGTCTATGTTTTGAACCATTCCTGTGACACTAGTTATAGATTCCGATGCTTCACCTCAGGTTTACTGTATCTCTCTGACCATCTTATTGACGATGAAACACAGAAATTGCATCTAAATTAGATACAAAAAGCACAATGCCGTCTTCAGTACAAGTGGACCGACTCTTCTTACTGTCTATGTTTTGAACCATTCCTGTGACACTAGTTATAGATTCCGATGCTTCACTTCAGGTTTACTGTATCCCTTGGACCTTCTTATTGACGACGAAACACAGAAATTGCATCGGAATTAAATAGGAAAGGCACAATGCTGACTTGAGTACAAGAAGACTGACCCTTCCTACTGTCTAGGTTTTGAACCATTCCTGTGACACTAGTTATAGATTCCGATGCTTCACTTCAGGTTTACTGTATACCTCTGACATTCTTATTGACGATGAAACACAGAAATTGCATCGGAATTAAATACAAAGGGCACAATGCCGACTCAAGTACAAGTAGACTGACTCTTCCTACTGTATATGTTTTGAACCATTCCTGTGACACTAGATATAGATTCCGATGCTTAACTTCAGGTTTACTGTATCCCTCTGACCTTCTTATTGACGATGAAACACAGAAATTCCATCGGAGTTAAATAGAAAAGGCACAATGCTGACTTTAGTACAAGTAGACTGACTCATCTTACTGTCTATGATTTGAACCATTCCTGTGACACTAGTTATAGATTCCGATGCTTCACTTCAGGTGTACTGTACCCCTTGGAATTTCTTATTGACGATGAAACACAGAAATTGCATCGGAATTAAATACAAAAGGCACAATGCCGACTTAAGTACAGGTAGCCTGTCTCTTCTTACTGTCTATGCTTTGAACCATTCGTGTGACACTAGTTATAGATTCTGATGCTTCACTTCAGGTTTACTGTGTCCCACTGACCTTCTTATTGACGGCGAAACACAGAAATTGCATCGGAATTAAATACAAAAGGCACAATGCCAACTTAAGTACAAGAAGTCTGACTCTTCTTACTGTCTATGTTTTGAACCATTCCTGTGATACTAGTTATAGATTCCGATGCTTCACTTCAGGTTTACTGTATCCCTTGGACCTTCTTTTTGACGATGAAACACAGAAATTGCATCAGAATTAAATACAAAAGGCACAATCCCGACTAATGTACAAAAGACTGACTCATCTTACTGTCTATGTTTGAACAATTCCTGTGACACTAGTTATAGAGTCCGATGCTTAATTTCAGGTTTACTGTATCCCTTGGACCTTCTTGTTGACGACGAAACACAGAAATTGTATCGGAATTAAATAGAAAAGGCACAATGCCGACTTAAGTACAAGAAGACTGACTCATCCTACTGTCTATGTTTTGAACCATTCCTGTGACACTAGTTATAGATTCCGAAGCTTCACTTCAGGTATACTGTATCCCTCTGACCTTCTTATTGACGATGAAACACAGAAATTGCATCGGAATTAAATACAAAAGGCACAATGCCGACTTAAGTACAAGAAGACTGATTCTTCTTACTGTCTATGTTTTGAACCATTCCTGAGACACTAGTTATAGATTACGATGCTTCACATTAGGTTTACTGTATCCCTTGGACCTTCTTATTGACGATGAAACACTGAAATGGCATCGTTATTATATACAAAAGGCACAATGCCGACTTAAGTACAAGAAGACTGACTCATCTTACTGTCTATGTTTGGAACAATTCCTGTGACACTAGTTATAGATTCCGATACTTCATTTCAGGTTTACTGTATCCCTTGGACTTTCTAATCGACGATGAAACACAGAAATAGCATCAGAATTAAATACAAAAGGCACAATGCCGACCTAAGCACAAGAAGACTGACTCTTCTTACTGTCTATGTTTTGAACCATTCCTGTGACACTAGTTATGGATTCCGATGCTTCACTTCAGGTTTACTGTTTCCCTTGGACCTTATTATTGACGATGAAACACAGAAATTGCATCGGAATTAAATACAAAAGTCACAATGCCGACTTAAGTACAAGAAGACTGACTCTTCTTACTGACTGTGATTTGAACCATTCCTGTGACACTAGTTATAGATTCCGATGCTTCACTTCAGGTTTACGGTATCCCTCTAACCTTCTTATTGACGATGAAACACAGAAATTTTATCGCAATTCAAGTTAAAGGCACAATGCCGACTTAACTACACGAAGACTGACTCTTCTTACTGACTATGTTTTGAACCATTCCTGTGACACTAGTTATAGATTCCGATGCTGCACTTCAGGATTACTGTATCCCTCTGACCCTCTTATTGACGATGAAACACAGAAATTGCATCGGAATTAAATACAAAAGGCACAATGCCGACTTAATTACAAGATGACAGACTGTTCCTACTCTCTATGTTTTGAACCATTCTGTGACACTAGTTATACATTCCTATGCTTCTCTTCAGGTTCACTGTATCCCTCTGACCTTCTTATAGACGATGAAACACAGAAATTGCATCGGAATTAAATACAAAAGGCACAATACCGACTTAAGTACAAGAAGACTGACTCTTCTTACTGTCTATGTTTTGAACCATTCCTGTGATACTAGTTATAGATTCCGATGCTTCACTTCAGGTTTACTGTATCCCTTGGACCTTCTTATTGACGATGAAGCACAGAAATTGCATCAGAATTAAATACAAAAGGCACAATCCCGACTTATGTACAAAAGACTGACTCATCTTACTGTCTATGTTTTGAACCATTCCTGTGACACTAGTTAAAGATTCCGATGCATCACTTCAGGTTTACTGTATACCTCTGACCTTCTTATTGACGATGAAACACAGAAATTGCAGCGGAATTAAATATAAAAGGCACAATGCCGACTTAAGTACAAGAAGACTGACTATTCTTACTATGGTTTGAACCATTCCTGTGACACTAGTTATAGATTCCGTGCTTCACTTCAGGTTTACTGTATCTCTCTGACCTTCTTATTGACGATGAAACACAGAAATTGCATCTGAATTAGATACAAAAACCACAATGCCGACTTCAGTACAAGAGGACCGCCTCTTCTTACTGTCTATGCTTTGAACCATTCTTGTGACACTAGTTATAGATTCCGATGGTTCACTTCTGGTTTACTGTATCCCTTGGACCTTCTTATTGACGACGAAACACAGAAATTGCATCGGAATCAAATAGAACGGCACATTTCCAATTTGAGTACAAGAAGACTGACCCTGCCTATTGTCTATGTTTTGAACCATTCCCGTGACACTAGTTATAGATTCCGATGCTTCATTCAGGTTTACTGTATCCCTCTGACCTTCTTATTGACGATGAAACACAGAAATTGCATCGGAATTAAATACAGAAGGCATAATGCCGACCCAAGTACAAGAAGACTGACTCTTCCTACTGTCTATGTTTGAACCATTCCTGTGACACTAGTTATAGATTCCGATGCTTCACTTCAGGTTTACTGTATCCATTGGACTTTCTTATTGACGATGAAACACAGAAATTGCATCGGAATTAAATACAAAAGGCACAATGCCGACTTAAGTACAGGTAGCCTAACTCTTCTTACTGTCATTGTTTTGAACTTTCCTGTGACACTAGTTATAGATTCTGATGCTCCACTTCAGGTTTACTGTGTCCCACTGAGCTTCTTATTGACGTCGAAACACAGAAATTGCATCGGAATTAAATACATAAGGCACAATGCCGATTTAAGTACAAGAAGACTGACTCTTCTTACTGACTATGTTTTGATCCATTCCTGTGACACTAGTTATAGATTCCGATGCTTCACTTCAGGTTTACAGTATCCCTCTGTGATCCTTATTAACGATTAAACACAGAAATTTCATCGGAATTCAATAAAAAGGCACAATGCCGACTTAAGTACATGAAGACTGACTCTTCTTACTGACTATGTTTTGAACCATTCCTGTAACAATAGTTATAGATTCCGATGCTTCACTTTAGGTTTACTGTATCCCTTGGACCTTATTATTGACGATGAAACAGAAAAATTGCATCGGAATTAAATACAAAAGGCACAATGTCGACTTATGTACGAAAGACTGACTCATCTTACTGTCTATGTTTTGAACCATTCCTGTGACACTAGTTATAGAGTCCGATGCTTCACTTCAGGTTTACTGTATCCCTCTGACCTTCTTATTGACGACGAAACACAGAAAATGCATCAGAATTAAATAGAAGAGGCACAATGCCGACTTAAGTACAAGAAGACTGACTCTTCCTTCTGTCTATGTTTTGAACCACTCCTGTGACACTAGTTATAGATTCCGAAGCTTCACCTCATGTTTACTGTATCTCTCTGACCTTCTTATTGACGATGAAACACAGGAATTGCATCGGAATTAAATAGAAAAGGCACAATGCCGTCTTAAGTACAAGCAGACTGACTGTTCTTAGTGTCTATGTTTTGAACCATTCCAGTGACGCTAGTAATAGATTCCGATGTTTCACTTCAGGTTTACTGTGTCCCTTGGACCTTCTTGTTAACGACGAAACACAGAAATTGCATCGGAATTAAATAGAAAAGGCACAATGCCGTCTTAAGTACAAGCAGACTGACTCACCTTAATGTCTATTTTTGAACTATTCCTGTGACACTAGTTATAGATTCCGATGCTTCACTTCAGGTTTACTGTATCCCTTGGACCTTCTTATTGACGATGAAGCACAGAAATTGCATCAGAATTAATACAAAAGGCACAATCCCGACTTATGTACAAAAGACTGACTCATCTTACTGTCTATGTTTTGAACCATTCCTGTGACACTAGTTATAGAGTCCGATGCTTCACTTCAGGTTTACAGTATCCCTTGGACATTCTTGTTGACGACGAAACACAGAAATTGCATCGGAATTAAATAGAAAATTCACAATGCCGACTGAAGTACAAGAAGACTGACTCATCCTACTGTCTATGTTTTGTACCATTCCTGTGACACTAGTTATAGATTCCGATGCTTCACTTCAGGTTTACTGTATCCCTCTGACCTTCTTATTGACGATGAAACACAGAAATGGCATCGGAATTAAATACAAAACGCACAATGCCGACTTAAGTACAAGAAGACTGACTCTTCTTACTGTCTATGTTTTGAACAATAACTGTGACTCTAGCTATAGATTCCGATGCTTCATTTCAGGTTTACTGTATCCCTTGGACCTTCTTATCGACGATGAATTAGAGAAATAGCATCAAAATTAAATACAAAAGGCACAATGCCGACCTAAGCACAAGAAGACTGACTCTTCTTACTGTCTATGTTTTGAACCATTCCTGTGACACTAGTTATGGATTCCGATGCTTCACTTCAGGTTTACTGTTTCCCTTGGACCTTAATATTGTCGATGAAACACAGAAATTGCATCGGAATTAAATACAAAAGGCACAATGCCGACTTAAGTACAAGAAGACTGACTCTTCTTACTGACTGTGTTTTGAACCATTCCTGTGACACTAGTTATAGATTCCGATGCTTCACTTCAGGTTTACGGTATCCCTCTGACCTTCTTATTGACGATGATACACAGAAATTGCATCGGAATTCAAGTTAAAGGCGCAATGCCGACTTAACTACACGAAGACTGACTCTTCTTACTGACTATGTTTTGAACCATTCCTGTGACGCTAGTTATAGATTCCGATGCTGCACTTCAGGATTACTGTATCCCTCTGACCCTCTTATTGACGATGAAACACAGAAATTGCACCGGAATGAAATACAAAAGGCACAATGCCGACTTAATTACAAGATGACAGACTGTTCCTACTCTCTATGTTTTGAACCATTCTGTGACACTAGTTATAGATTCCTATGCTTCTCTTCAGGTTCACTGTATCCCTCTGACCTTCTTATAGACGATGAAACACAGAAATTGCATCGGAATTAAATACAAAAGGCACAATACCGACTTAAGTACAAGAAGACTGACTCTTCTTACTGTCTATGTTTTGAACCATTCCTGTGATACTAGTTATAGATTCCGATGCTTCACTTCAGGTTTACTGTATCCCTTGGACCTTCTTATTGACGATGAAGCACAGAAATTGCATCAGAATTAAATACAAAAGGCACAATCCCGACTTACGTACAAAAGACTGACTCATCTTACTGTCTATGTTTTGAACCATTCCTGTGACACTAGTTAAAGATTCCGATGCATCATTTAGGTTTACTGTATACCTCTGACCTTCTTATTGACGATGAAACACAGAAATTTCAGCGGAATTAAATATAAAAGGCACAATGCCGACTTAAGTACAAGAAGACTGACTCTTCTTACTGACTATGTTTTGAATCATTCCTGTGACACTTTTTATAGATTCCGATGCTTCACTTCAGGTTTACTGAATCCCTCTGACCTTCTTATTGACGATGGAACACAGATATTGCATCGGAATTAAATAGAAAAGGCACAATGCCGACTTAAGTACAAGAAGACTGACTCTTCCTACTGACTATGTTTTGAACCTTCCCTGTGACACTTGTTATAGTCTCCGATGCTTCACTTCAGGTTTACTGTATCCCTCTGACCTTCTTATTGATGATGAAACACAGAATTTGCAATGGAATTAAATGGAAAAGCCACAATGCCGACTTAAGTACAAGAAGACTGACTCTTTATACTGTCTATGCTTTGAACCGTTCCTGTGACACTAGTTATAGCTTCCGATGCTTCACTTCAGGTTTACTGTATCCCTTCGACCTTTTTATTCACATGAAACACCGAAATTGCATCGGAATTAAATACGAAATGCACAATGCCGACTTAAGTACAAGAAGACTGACTCTTCTTACTGTCTATGTTTTGAACCATTCCTGTGACACTAGTTATAGATTCCGATGCTTCACTTCAGGTGTACTGCATCCCTTGGAGCTTCTTATTGACGATGAATCACAGAAATACCATCGGAATTAAATAAAAAAGGCACAATGCCGACTTAAGTACAAGAAGACTGACTCTTCTTACTATGGTTTGAACCATTCCTGTGACACTAGTTATAGATTCCGTGCTTCACTTCAGGTTTACTGTATATCTCTGACCTTCTTATTGACGATGAAACACAGAAATTGCATCTGAATTAGATACAAAAACCACGATGCCGACTTCAGTACAAGAGGACCGCCTCTTCTTACTGTCTATGTTTTGAACCATTCTTGTGACACTAGTTATAGATTCCGATGGTTCACTTCTGGTTTACTGTATCCCTTGGACCTTCTTATTGACGACGAAACACAGAAATTGCATCGGAATCAAATAGAACGGCACATTGCCAATTTGAGTACAAGAAGACTGACCCTGCCTATTGTCTATGTTTTGAACCATTCCCGTGACACTAGTTATAGATTCCGATGCTTCATTCAGGTTTACTGTATCCCTCTGACCTTCTTATTGACGATGAAACACAGAAATTGCATCGGAATTAAATACAGAAGGCATAATGCCGACCCAAGTACAAGAAGACTGACTCTTCCTACTGTCTATGTTTGAACCATTCCTGTGACACTAGTTATGGATTCCGATGCTTCACTTCAGGTTAACTGTATCCCTCTGACCTTCGTATTGACGATGAAACACAGAAATTGCATCGGAATTAAATAAAAAAGGCACAATGCTGTCTTAAGTACAAGAAGACTGACTCATCTTAGTGTCTATGATTTGAAAAATTCCTGTGACACTAGTTATAGATTCCGATGCTTCACTTCAGGTGTACTGTATCCATTGGACTTTCTTATTGACGATGAAACACAGAAATTGCATCGGAATTAAATACAAAAGTCACAATGCCGACTTAAGTACAGGTAGCCTAACTCTTCTTACTGTCATTGTTTTGAACTTTCCTGTGACACTAGTTATAGATTCTGATGCTTCACTTCAGGTTTACTGTTTCCCACTGAGCTTCTTATTGACGTCGAAACACAGAAATTGCATCGGAATTAAATACAAAAGGCACAATGCCGACTTAAGTACAAGAAGACAGACTCTTCTTACTGACTATGTTTTGAACCATTCTTGTGACACTAGTTATAGATTCCGATGCTTCACTTCAGGTTTACGGTATCCCTCTGAGATCCTTATTAACGATTAAACACAGAAATTTCATCGGAATTCAATTAAAAGGCACAATGCCGACTTAAGTACATGAAGACTGACTCTTCTTACTGACTATGTTTTGAACCATTCCTGTAACAATAGTTATAGATTCCGATGCTTCACTTTAGGTTTACTGTATCCCTTGGACCTTATTATTGACGATGAAACAGAAAAATTGCATCGGAATTAAATACAAAAGGCACAATGTCGACTTATGTACAAAAGACTGACTCATCTTACTGTCTATGTTTTGAACCATTCCTGTGACACTAGTTATAGAGTCCGATGCTTCACTTCAGGTTTACTGTATCCCTCTGACCTTCTTATTGACGACGAAACACAGAAAATGCATCAGAATTAAATAGAAGAGGCACAATGCCGACTTAAGTACATGAAGACTGACTCTTCCTTCTGTCTATGTTTTGAACCACTCCTGTGACACTAGTTATGGATTCCGAAGCTTCACCTCAAGTTTACTGTATCTCTCTGACCTTCTTATTGACGATGAAACACAGGAATTGCATCGGAATTAAATAGAAAAGGCACAATGCCGTCTTAAGTACAAGCAGACTGACTCTTCTTAGTGTCTATGTTTTGAACCATTCCTGTGACGCTAGTTATAGATTCCGATGTTTCACTTCAGGTTTACTCTGTCCCTTGGACCTTCTTGTTAACGACGAAACACAGAAATTGCATACGAATTAAATAGAAAAGGCACAATGCCGTCTTAAGTACAAGCAGACTGACTCACCTTAATGTCTATGTTTGAACTATTCCTGTGACACTAGTTATAGATTCCGGTGCTTCACTTCAGGTTTACTGTATCCCTTGGACCTTCTTATTGACGACGAAACACAGAAATTGCATCGGAATTAAATAGACAAGGCACAATGCCGACTTAATTACAAGATGACAGACTGTTCCAACTCTCTATGTTTTGAACCATTCTGTGACACTAGTTATAGATTCCTATGCTTCTCTTCAGGTTCACTGTATCCCTCTGACCTTCTTATAGACGATGAAACACAGAAATTGCATCGGAATTAAATACAAAAGGCACAATACCGACTTAAGTACAAGAAGACTGACTCTTCTTACTGTCTATGTTTTGGACCATTCCTGTGATACTAGTTATAGATTCCGATGCTTCACTTCAGGTTTACTGTGTCCCTTGGACCTTCTTATTGACGATGAAGCACAGAAATTGCATCAGAATTAAATACAAAAGGCACAATCCCGACTTATGTACAAAAGACTAACTCATCTTACTGTCTATGTTTTGAACCAATCCTGTGACACTAGTTATAGAGTCCGATGCTTCACTTCAGGTTTACTGTATCCCTTGGACATTCTTGTTGACGACGAAACACAGAAATTGCATCGGAATTTAATAGAAAATTCACAATGCCGACTTAACTACAAGAAGACTGACTCATCCTACTGTCTATGTTTTGTACCATTCCTGTGACACTAGTTATAGATTCCGATGCTTCACTTCAGGTTTACTGTATCCCCCTGACCTTCTTATTGACGATGAAACACAGAAATGGCATCGGAATTAAATACAAAACGCACAATGCCGACTTAAGTACAAGAAGACTGACTCTTCTTACTGTCTATGTTTTGAACAATTACTGTGACTCTAGCTATAGATTCAGATGCTTCATTTCAGGTTTACTGTATCCCTTGGACCTTCTTATCGACGATTAAACACAGAAATAGCATCAGAATTAAATACAAAAGGCACATGCTGACCTAACCACAAGAAGACTGACTCTTCTTACTGTCTATGTTTTGGAAAATTCCTGTGACACTAGTTATAGATTCCGCTGCTTCACTTCAGATTTACTGTATGCCTTGCACCTTCTTATTGACGACGAAACACAGAAATCGCATCGGAATTAAATTGAAAAGGATCATTGCCGACTTAATTACAAGAAGACTGACTCTTCCTACTGTCTATGATTTGAACCATTCCTGTTACACTAGTTATAGATTCCGATGCATCACTTCAGGTTTACTGTATACCTCTGACCTTCTTATTGACGATGAAACACAGAAATTGCAGCGGAATTAAATATAAAAGGCACAATGCAGACTTAAGTACAAAAAGACTGACTCTTCTTACTGACTATGTTTCGAATCATTCCTGTGACACTGGTTATAGATTCCGATGCTTCACTTCAGGTTTACTGTATCCCTCTGACCTTCTTATTGACGATGAAACACAGAAATTGCATCGGAATTAAATGGAAAAGCCACAATGCCGACTTAAGTACAAGAAGACTGACTCTTCACACTGTCTATGCTTTGAACCGATCCTGTGACACTAGTTATAGATTCCGTGCTTCACTTCAGGTTTACTGTATCTCTCTGACCTTCTTATTGACGATGAAACACAGAAATTGCATCTGAATTAGATACAAAAACCACAATGCCGACTTCAGTACAAGAGGACCGACTCTTCTTACTGTCTATGTTTTGAACCATTCTTGTGACACTAGTTATTGATTCCGATGCTTCACTTCTGGTTTACTGTATCCCTTGGACCTTCTTATTGACGACGAAACACAGAAATTGCATCGGAATTAAATAGAAAGGCACATTGCCAACTTGAGTACACGAAGACTGACCCTGCCTATTGTCTATGTTTTGAACCATTCCTGTGACACTAGTTATAGATTCCGATGCTTCATTCAGGTTTACTGTATCCCTCTGACCTTATAATTGACGATGAAACACAGAAATGGCATCGGAATTAAATACAGAAGGCATAATGCCGACTCAAGTACAAGAAGACTGACTCTTCCTACTCTCTATGTTTTGAACCATTCCTGTGACACTAGTTATAGATTCCGATGCTTCACTTCAGGTTTACTGTATCCCTCTGACCTTCGTATTGACGATGAAACACAGAGATTGCATCGGAATTAAATAAAAAAGGCACAATGCTGACTTAAGTACAAGAAGACTGACTCATCTTAGTGTCTATGATTTGAAAAATTCCTGTGACACTAGTTATAGATTCCGATGCTTCACTTCAGGTGTACTGTATGCATTGGACTTTCTTATTGACGATGAAACACAGAAATTGCATCGGAATTAAATACAAAAGGTACAATGCCGACTTAAGTACAGGTAGCCTAACTCTTCTTACTGTCATTGTTTTGAACTTTCCTGTGACACTAGTTATAGATTCTGATGCTTCACTTCAGGTTTACTATGTCCCACTGAGCTTCTTATTGACGTCGAAACACAGAAATTGCATCGGAATTAAATACAAAAGGCACAATGCCGACTTAAGTACAAGAAGACTGACTCTTCTTACTGACTATGTTTTGAACCATTCCTGTGACACTAGTTATAGATTCCGATGCTTCACTTCAGGTTTACGGTATCCCTCTGAGATTCTTATTAACAATTAAACACAGAAATTTCATCGGAATTCAATTAAAAGGCACAATGCCGACTTAAGTACATGAAAACTGACTCTTCTTACTGACTATGTTTTGAACCATTCCTGTGACAATAGTTATAGATTCCGATGCTTCACTTCAGGTTTACGGTATCCCTCTGAGTTTCTTATTAACGATTAAACACAGAAATTTCATCGGAATTCAATTAAAAGGCACAATGCCCACTTAAGTACAAGAAGACTGACTCTTCTTACTGACTATGTTTTGAACCATTCCTGTGACACTTGTTATAGATTCCGATGCTTCACTTCAGGTTCACTGTATCCCTCTTACGTTCTTATTGACGACGAAACACAGAAAATGCATCAGAATTAAATAGAAGAGGCACAATGCCGACTTAAGTAGAAGAAGACTGACTCTTCCTTCTGTCTATGTTTTGAACCACTCCTGTGACACTAGTTATAGATTCCGAAGCTTCACCTCAGGTTTACTGTATCTCTCTGACCTTCTTATTGACGATGAAACACAGAATTTGCATCGGAATTAAATAGAAAAGGCACAATGCCGTCTTAAGTACAAGCAGACTGACTCTTCTTAGTGTCTCTGTTTTGAACCATTCCTGTGACGCTAGTTATAGATTCCGATGTTTCACTTCAGGTTTACTGTGTCCCTTGGACCTTCTTGTTGACGACGAAACACAGAAATTGCATAAGATTTAAAAAGAAAAGGCACAATGCCGACTTGAGTACTAGAAGACTGACTCTTCTTAGTGTCTATGTTTTGAACCATTCCTGTTACACTAGTTATCTATTCCCATGTTTGAACTCAGGTTTACTGTACCCCTCTGACCTTCCTATTGAAGATGAAACACAGAAATTGCATCGGAATTAAATACAAAAGGCACAATGCCGACTTAAGTACTAGAAGACTGACTCTTCTTACTGTCTATGTTTTAACCATTCCTGTGACACTAGTTATAGATTCCGATGCTTCACTTCAGGTTTACTGTATCCCTTGGACCTTCTTATTGACGACGAACCACAGAAATTACATCAGAATTAAATAGAAAAGGCACATTGCCGAATTATTAACAAGAAGACTGACTCACCTTAATGTCTATGTTTGAACTATTCCTGTGACACTAGTTATAGATTCCGGTGCTTCACTTCAGGTTTACTGTATCCCTTGGACCTTCTTATTGACGACGAAACACAGAAATTGCATCAAAATTAAATAGAAGAGGCACAATGCCGACTTAAGTACAAGAAGACTGACTCTTCCTTCTGTCTATGTTTTGAACCACTCCTGTGACACTAGTTATAGATTCCGAAGATTCACCTCAAGTTTTCTGTATCTCTCCGACCTTCTTATTGACGATGAAACACAGAAATTGCATCGGAAATAAATAGAAAAGGCACAATGCCGTCTTAAGTACACGCAGACTGACTCTTCTTAGTGTCTATGTTTTGAACCATTCCTGTGACGCTAGTTATAGATTCCGATGTTTCACTTCAGGTTTACTGTATCCCTTGGACCTTCTTGTTGACGACGAAACACAGAAATTGCATCGGATTTCAAAAGAAAAGGCACAATGCCGACTTGAGTACAAAAGACTGACTCTTCTTACTGTCTATGTTTTGAACCATTCCTGTTACACTAGTTATAGATTCCCATGTTTGAACTCAGGTTTACTGTACCCCTCTGACCTTCCTATTGAAGATGAAACACAGAAATTGCATCGGAATTAAATACAAAAGGCACAATGCCGACTTAAGTACTAGGAGACTGACTCTTCTTACTGTCTATGTTTTGAACCATTCCTGTGACACTAGTCATAGATTCCGATGCTTCACTTCAGGTTTACTGTATCCCTTGGACCTTCTTATTGACGATTAATCACAGAAATTACATCAGAATTAAATAGAAAAGGCACAATGCCGAATTATTAACTAGAAGACTGACTCATCTTAATGTCTATGTTTGATCTATTCCTGTGACACTAGTTATAGATTCCGGTGCTTCACTTCAGGTTTTACTGTATCCCTTGGACCTTCTTATTGACGACGAAACACAGAAATTGCATCGGAATTAAATAGAAAAAGCACAATGCCGACTTAAGTACAAGAAGACTGACTCAACCTACTGTCTATGATTTGAACCATTCCTGTGACACAAGTTATACATTCCGATTCTTCACTTCAGGTTGACTGTATCCCTCTGACCTTCTTATTGACGATGAAACACATAAATTGAATCGGAATTAAATACAAAAGGCACAATGTCGACTTATGTACAAGAAGACTGGCTCTTCTTACTATGTTTTGAACCATTCCTGTGACACTAGTTATAGATTCCGCGCTTCACTTCAGGTTTACTGTATCTCTCTGACCTTCTAATTGACGATGAAACACAGAAATTGCATCTGAATTAGATACAAAAAGCACAATACCGACTTCAGTACAAGAGGACCGTCTCTTCTTACTGTCTATGTTTTGAACCATTCCTGTGACACTAGTTATGGATTCCGATGCTTCACTTCAGGTTTACTGTATCCCTTGGAACATCTTATTGACGACGAAACACAGAATTTGCATCGGAATTAAATAGAAAAAGCACATTGCCAACTTGAGTACAAGAAGACTGACCCTTCCTATTGTCTATGTTTTGAACCATTCCTGTGACACTAGTTATAGATTCCGATGCTTCACTTCAGGTTTACTGTATCTCTCTGACCTTCTAAATGACGATGAAACACAGAAATTGCATCGGAATTAAATACAGAAGGCACAATGCCGACTCAATTACAAGAAGACTGACTCTTCCTACGGTCTATGTTTTGAACCATTCCTGTGACACTAGTTATAGATTCCGATGCTTCACTTCATGTTTACTGTATCCCTCTGACCTTCTTATTGACGATGAAACACAGAAATTGCATCGAAATTAAGTAAAAAAGGCACAATGCTGACCTAAGTACAGGAAGACTGACTCATCTTACTGTCTATGATTTTAACCATTCCTGTGACACTAGTTATATATTCCGATGCTTCACTTCAGGTGTACTGTATCCATTGGACTTTCTTATTGACGATGAAACACAGAAATTGCATCGGAATTAAATAGAAAAGGCACAATGCCGACTTTAGTACAAGAAGACTGACTCATCCTACTGTCTATGTTTTGAACCATTCCTGCGACACTAGTTATAGATTCCGATGCTTCACTTCAGGTTTACTGTATCCCTCTGACCTTCTTATTGACGATGAAACACAGAAATTGCATCGGAATTAAATACAAAAGGCACAATGCCGACTTAAGTACAAGAAGACTGATTCTTCTTACTGTCTATGTTTTGAACCATTCCTGTGGCACTAGTTATAGATTCCGATGCTTCACGTCAGGTTTACTGTATACCTCTGACCGTCTTATTGACGATGAAACACAGAAATTGCATCGGAATTAAATAAAAAAGGCACAATGCCGACTTAAGTACCAGAAAACTGACTCTTCTTACTGACTATGTTTTGAACCATTCCTGTGACACTAGTTATACATTGCGATGCTTCACTTCAGGTTTACTGTATCCCTTAGACATTCTTATTGACCAGGAAACACAGAAATTGCATCGGAATTAAATACAAAAGGCACAACGCCGACTTAAGTGCAAGAGGACTGACTCTTCTTACTCACTGTGTTTTGAACCATCACTGTGACACTAGTTAAAGACTCCGATGCTTCACTTCAGGTTTACTGTATCCCTCTGACCTTCATATTGATGATGAAACACAGAAATTGCATCGTAATTAAATTGAAAAGGCACAATGCCGACTTAAGTAAAAGAAGACCGACTCTTCTTACTGACTATGTTTTGAACCATTCCTGTGACACTAGTTATATATCCGATGCTTCCCTTCAGGTTTACGGTATCCCTCTGACCTTCTTATTGACGATGAAACACAGAAATTGCATCGCAATTCAATTAAAAGGCACAATGCCGACTTAAGTACAAGTAGACTGACTCTTCCTTCTGTCTATGTTTTGAACCATTCCTGCGACACTAGTTATAGATTCCGATGCTTCACTTCAGGTTTACTGTATCCCTCTGACCTTCTTATTGACGATGAAACACAGAAATTGCATCGGAATTAAATACAAAAGGCACAATGCCGACTTAAGTACAAGAAGACTGACTCTTCTTACTGACTATGTTCCAACAATTCCTGTGCCACTAGTTACAGATTCCGATGCTTCACTTCAGGTTTACTGTATCCCTCTGACCCTCTTATTGACGATGACACACAGAAATTGCATTGGAATTAAATACAAAAGGCACAATTCCGACATAAGTACAAGAGGACTCACTCTTATTACTGTCTATGTTTTGAACCATTCCTGTGACACTCGTCATAGATTCCGATTCTTCACTTCAGGTTTACTATATCCCTCTGACCTTCTTATTGACGATGAAACACTGAAATTGCATCGCAATTAAATAGAAGAGGCACATTGCCGACTTAAGTACAAGAAGACTGACTCTTCCTACTGTCTATGTTTTGAACCATTCCTGTGACACTAGTTATAGATTCCGATGCTTGACTTCAGGTTTACTGTATCCCTCTTACCTTCTTATTGACGATGAAACACAGAAATTGCAACGGAATTAAATTGAAAAGGCACAATGCCGACTTAAGTACAAGAAGACTGACTCTTCCTACTGTCTACGGTTCAAACCATTCCTGTGACGCTAGTTATAGATTCCGATGCTTCACTTAAGGTTTACTGTATACTTCTGACCTTCTTATTGACGATCAAACACAGAAATTGCATCGGAATTAAATAGAAAAGGCACAATGCCGACTTAAGTACAAGAAGACGGACTCTTCTTACTGTCTATGATTTGAACCATTCCTGTGACGCTAGTTACAGATTCCGATGCTTCACTTCAGGTTTACTGTATCCCTTGGACCTTCTTATTGACGATGAAACACAGAAATTGCTTCGGAAGTAAATACAGGAGGCACAATGCCGACTCAAGTACAAGAAGACTGACTCTTCCTACTGTCTATGCTTTGAACCATTCCTGTGACACTAGTTATAGATTCCGATGCTTCACTTCAGGCATACTGTATCCCTTGGACCTTCTTATTGACGATGAATCACAGAACTTGCATCGGAATTAAATAGAAAAGGCACAATGCCGACTTAAGTACAAGAAGACTGACTCTTCTTACTATGTTTTGAACCATTCCTGTGACACTAGTTATGGATTCCGATGCCTCTCTTCAGGTTTACTGTATCCCTTGAACCTTCTTATTGACGATGAAACACAGAAATTGCATCGGAATTAAATACAAAAGGCACAATGCCGACTTAAGTACAAGTAGTCTGACTCTTCCTACTGTATATGTTTTGAACCATTCCTGTGACACTAGGTATAGATTCTGATGTTTCACTTCAGGTTTACTGTGTCCCTCTGACCTTCTTATTGACGACGAAACACAGAAATTGCATCGGAATTAAATACAAAAGCCACAATGCCGACTTATGTACAAAAGAATGACTCATCTTACTGTCTATGTTTTGAACCATTTCTGTGACACTAGTCATAGATCGCTATGCTTCACTTCAGGTTTACTGTAGCCCTCTGACCTTCTTATAGACGACGAAACAAAGAAATTGCATCGGAATTAAATAGAAGAGGCACAATGCCGAGTTAAGTATAAGAAGACTGACTCTTCCTACTGTCTATGTTTTGAACCATTCCGATGCTTCACCTCAGGTTTACTGTATCTCTCTGACCTTCTTATTGACGATGAAACACAGAAATTGCATCTGAATTAGATACAAAAAGCACGATGCAGACTTCAGTACAAGATGACCGACTCTTCTTACTGCCTATGTTTTGAACCATTCCTGTGACACTAGTTATAGATTCCAATGCTTCAGTTCAGGTGTACTGTATCCCTTGGACTCTCTTATTGACGATGAAACACCGAAATTGCATCTGAATTAAATAGAAAAGGCACAATGCTGACTTAAGTACAAGAAGACTGACTCATCTTACTGTCTATGATTTGAACCATTCCTGTGACACTAGTTATAGATTCCGATGCTTCACTTTAGGTGTACTCTATCCCGTGGACTTTCTTATTGACGATGAAACACAGAAATTGCATCGGAATATAATACAAAAGGCACAATGCCGACTTAAGTACAGGTAGCCTGACTCTTCTTACTGTCTATGTTTTGAACCATTCCTGTGACACTAGTTATAGATTCTGATGCTTCACTTCAGGTTTACTGTGTCCCACTGACCTTCTAATTGACGGCGAAACACAGAAACTGCATCGGAATTAAATACAAAAGGCACAATGCCGACTTAAGTACAAGAAGACTGACTCTTCTTACTGACTATGTTTTGAACCATTCCTGTGACACTAGTTATATATCCGATGCTTCACTTCAGGTTTACGGTATCCCTCTGATCTTCTTATTGACGATGAAACACAGAAATTGCATCGGAATTCAATTAAAAGGCACAATGCCGACTTAAGTACAAGTAGACTGACTCTTCCTTCTGTCTATGTTTTTAACCACTCCTGTAACACTAGTTATAGATTCCGAAGCTTCACCTCAGGTTTACTGTATCTCTCTGACCTTCTTATTGACGATGAAACACAGAAATTGCATCGGAATTAGATACAATAAGCACAATGCAGACTAAAGTAGAAGAAAACTGACTCTTCTTACGGACTATGTTTTGAACCTTCCTGTGAAACTAGTTGGAGATTCCGATGCTTCACTTCAGGTTTACTGTATCCCTCTGACCTTCTTACTGCTGATGAAACACAGTAATTGCATAGGAATTAAATTGAAAAGGGCACAATGCCGACTTAAGTACAAGAAGACTGACTCTTCTTACTGACTATGTTTGAACAATTCCTGTGCCACTAGTTATAGATTCCGATGCTTCACTTCAGGTTTACTGTATCCCTCTGACCCTCTTATTGACGATGACACAGAGAAATTGCATTGGAATTAAATACATAAGGCACAATTCCGACATAAGTACAAGAAGACTGACTCTTCCAACTCTCTATGTTTTGAACCATTCTGAGACACTAGTTATAGATTCCTATGCTTCACATCAGGTTTACTGTATCCCTCTGACCTTCTTATTGAGGAATAAACACAGAAATTGTATCGGAATTAAATACAAAAGGCACAATGCCGACTTAAGTACAAGAGGACTGACTCTTATTACTGTCTATGTTTTGAACCATTCCTGTGACACTCGTTATAGATTCCGATTCTTCACTTCAGGTTTACTGTATCCCTTGGACCTTCTTATTGACGATGAAACACAGAAATTGCATCTCAGTTCAATACAAAAGTCACAATGCCGACTTATGTACAAAAGACTGACTCATCTTACTGTCTATGTTTTCAACCATCCCTGTGACACTAGTTATAGAGTCCGATGCTTCACTTCAGGTTTACTGTATCCCTCTGACCTTCTTATTGACGATGAAACACTGAAATTGCATCGCAATTAAATAGAAGAGGTACATTGCCGACTTAAGTACAAGAAGACTGACTCTTCCTACTGTCTATGTTTTGAACCATTCCTGTGACTCTAGTTATAGATTCCGATGCTTCACTTCGGGTTTACTGTATACCTCTGACCTTCTTATTGACGATCAAACACAGAAATTGCATCTGATTTAAATAAAAAAGTCACAATGCCGACTTAAGTACAAGAAGACGGACTCTTCTTACTGTCTATGATTTGAACCATTCCTGTGACGCTAGCTACAGATTCCGATGCTTCACTTCAGGTTTACTGTATCCCTCTGACATTCTTATTGACGACGAAACACAGAAATTGCATCGGAATTAAATACAAGAGGCACATTACCGACTTAAGTACAAGCAGACTGACTCTTCCTACTGTCTATGTTTTGAACCGAACCTGTGACACTAGTTATGGCTTTCGATGCTTCACTTCAGGTTTTCTGTATCCCTTGCACCTTTCTATTGACGATGAAACACCGAAATTGCATCGGAATTAAATACGAAAGGCACAATGCCGACTTAAGTACAAGAAGACAGACTCTTCTTACTGTCTATGTTTTGAACCATTCCTGTGACACTAGTTTAGGATTCCGATGCTTCACTTCAGGTGTACTGCATCCCTTGGACCTTCTTATTGACGATGAAACACAGAAATTGCATCGGAATTAAATAGAAACGGCACAATGCCGACTCAAGTACAAGAAGACTGACTCTTCTTACTGACTACGTTTTGAACCATTCCTGTGACACTAGTTATGGATTCCGATGCCTCACTTCTGGTTTACTGTTACCCTTCGGACCTTTGTATTGACGATGAAACACAGATATTGCATCGGAATTGTATACAAATGGCACAATGCCGACTTAAGTACTAGTGGTCTGACTCTTCCTACTGTCTATGCTTTGAACCATTCCTGTGACACTAGTTATAAAATCCGATGCTTCACTTCAGGTGTACTGTATCCCTTGGACCTTCATATTGACGATGAAACATAGAAATTACATCGGAATTAAGTACAAAAGGCACAATGCCGACTTAACTACAAGTAGACTGACTCTTCGTACTGTCTATGTTTTGAACCAATCCTGTGACACTAGTTATGGATTCTGATGCTTCACTTCAGGTTTACTGTATCCCACTGCCTTTCTTATTGACGATGAAACACAGAAATTGCATCGGAATTAAATACAAAAGGCACAATGCCGACTTAAGTACAAGTAGTCTGACTCTTCCTACTGTCTATGTTTTAAACCGTTCCTGTGACACTAGTTATAAATTCCGATGCTTCTCTTCTGACCTTCTTATTGGCGATGAAACACAGAAATTGCATCGGAATTAAATAGAAAGGGCACAATGCCGACTTAAGTACAAGAAGACAGAGTCTTCTTACTGTCTATGATTTGAACCATTCCTGTGACGCTAGTTACAGATTCCGATGCTTCACTTCAGGTTTACTGTATCCCTTGGACCTTCTTATTGACGATGAAACACAGTAATTGCATCAGAATTAAATAGAAAAGGGCACAATGCCGACATAAGTACCAAATGACTGACTCCTCTTACTGTCTATGTTTTGAACCATTCCTGTGACACTAGTTATAGATTCCGATGCTTCACTTCAGGTTTACTGTATCTCTTGGACCTTCTTATTGACGATGAAACACAGAAATTGCATCGGAATTAAATACAAAATGCACAATGCCGACATAAGTACAAGAAGACGGACTCTTCTTACTGACTATGTTTTGAACCATTCCTGTGACACTAGTTATAGATTCCGATGCTTCACCTCTGGTTTACTGTATCCCTCTGACCTTATTTTTGACGATGAAACACAGAAATTGCGTCGGAATTAAATACAAAAGGCACAATGCCGACTTAAGTACAAGAAGACTGCCTGTTCTTACTGACTATGTTTTGAACCATTCCTGTGACACTAGTTGTAGATTCCGATGCTTCACTTCAGGTTTACTGTATCCCTCTGACCTTCTTATTGACGATGAAACACCGAAATTGCATCGGAATTAAATAGAAAAGGCACAATGCCGACTTAAGTACAAGAAGAAAGACTCTTCTTACTGTCTATGATTTGAACCATTCCTGTGACACTAGTTACAGATTCCGATGCTTCACTTCAGGTTTACTGTATCCCTTGGACCTTCGTATTGACGATGAAACACAGAAATTGCATCGGAATTAAATACAATAGGCAATATGCCGACTTAAGTACAAGAGGACTGACTCTTCTTACTGTCTATGTTTTGAACCATTCCTGTGAACCTAGTTATAGATTCCGATGCTTCACTTCGGATTTACTGTATGCCTTGGACCTACTTATTGACGATGAAACACAGAAATTGCATCCAAATTTAATACAAAAGGCACAATGCCGACTTATGTACAAGAAGACTGACTCTTACTACTGACTATGTTTTGTACCATCCCAGTGACACTAGTTATAGACTCCGATGCTTCACTTCAGGTTTACTGAATCTCTCTGTCCTTCTTATTGAAGATGAAACACAGAAATTGCATCGGAATTAAATAGAAAAGGCACAATGCCGACTCAAGTACAAGAAGACTGACTCTTCATACTGTCTGTGTTTTGAACCGATCCTGTGACACTAGTTATAGCTTCCGATGCTTCACTTCAGGTTTACTGTATCCCTTGGACCATTTTATTGACGATGAAACACCGAAATTGCATCGGAATTAAATACGAAAGGCACAATGCCGACTTCAGTACAAGAAGACAGACTTTTCTTACTGTCTATGATTTGAACCATTCCTGTGACGCTAGTTACAGATTCCTATGCTTCACTTCAGGTTTACTGTATCCCTTGGACCTTCTTATTGACGATGAATCACAGATATTGCATCGGAATTAAATACAAAAGGCACAGTGCCGACTTAAGTACAAGGAGTCTGACTCTTCCTACTGTCTATATTTAAACCATTCCTGTGCCACTAGTTATAGATTCCGATGCTTCACTTCTGACCTTCTTATTGGCGATGAAACTCAGAAATTGCATCGGAACTAAATAGAGGATGCACAATGCCGACTTAAGTACAGGAAGACAGACTCTTCTTACTGTCTATGTTTTGAACCATTCCTGTGAACCTAGTTATAGATTCCGATGCTTCACTTCGGATTTACTGTATGCCTTGGACCTTCTTATTGACGATGAAACACAGAAATTGCATCCAAATTTAATACAATAGCCACAATGCCGACTTAAGTACAAGAAGACTCACTCTTCTTACTGACTATGTTTGAACCATTCCTGTGACACTAGTTAGAGATTCCGATGCTTCACTTCAGGTTGACTATATCCTTCTGACCTTCTTATTGACGATGAAACACAGTAATTGCATCAGAATTAAATAGAAAAGGGCACAATGCCGACTTAAGTACAAGAAGACTGACTCTTCTTACTGTCTATGTTTTGAACCATTCCTGCGACACTAGTTATAGATTACGATGCTTCACTTCAGCTTTACTGTATCTCTTGGACTTTCTTATTGACGATGAAACACAGAAATTGCATCGGAATTAAATACAAAAGGCACAATGCCGACTTAAGTACAAGAAGACTGACTCTTCTTACTGACTATGTTTTGAACCATTCCTGTGACACTAGTTATAGATTCCGATGCTTCACTTCTGGTTTACTGTATCCCTCCGACCTGCTTATTGACGATGAAACACCGAAATTGCATCGGAATTAAATACAAAAGGCACAATGCCGACTTAAGTACAAGCAGACTGCCTCTTCTTTCTGACTATGTTTTGAACCATTCCTGTGACACTACTTAGAGATTCCGATGCTTCACTTCAGGTTTACTGTATCCCTCTGACCTTTTTATTGACGATGAAACACAGAAATTGCAGGGAATTAAATAGAAAAGGCGCAATGCCGACTTAAGTACAAGAAGACTGACTCTTCCTACTGTCTATGGTTTAAACCATTCCTGTGACGCTAGTTAGAGATTCCGATGCTTCACTTCAGGTTTACTGTATCCCTTGGACCTTCTTATTGACGATGAAGCACAGAAATTGCTTCAGAATTAAATACAAAAGGCACAATCCCGACTTATGTACAAAAGACTGACTCATCTTACTGTCTATGTTTTGAACCATTCCTGTGACACTAGTTATAGAGTCCGATGCTTCACTTCAGGTTTACAGTATCCCTTGGACATTCTTGTTGACGACGAAACACAGAAATTGCATCGGAATTAAATAGAAAATTCACAATGCCGACTGAAGTACAAGAAGACTGACTCATCCTACTGTCTATGTTTTGTACCATTCCTGTGACACTAGTTATAGATTCCGATGCTTCACTTCAGGTTTACTGTATCCCTCTGACCTTCTTATTGACGATGAAACACAGAAATGGCATCGGAATTAAATACAAAACGCACAATGCCGACTTAAGTACAAGAAGACTGACTCATCTTACTGTCTATGTATTGAACAATAACTGTGACTCTAGCTATAGATTCCGATGCTTCATTTCAGGTTTACTGTATCCCTTGGACCTTCTTATCGACGATGAATTAGAGAAATAGCATCAAAATTAAACACAAAAGGCACAATGCCGACCTAAGCACAAGAAGACTGACTCTTCTTACTGTCTATGTTTTGAACCATTCCTGTGACACTAGTTATGGATTCCGATGCTTCACTTCAGGTTTACTGTTTCCCTTGGACCTTATTATTGACGATGAAACACAGAAATTGCATCGGAATTAAATACAAAAGGCACAATGCCGACTTAAGTACAAGAAGACTGACTCTTCTTACTGACTATGTTTTGAACCATTCCTGTGACACTAGTTATAGATTCCGATGCTTCACTTCAGGTTTACTGTATCCCTTGGACCTTCTTATTGACGATGAAGCACAGAAATTGCATCAGAATTAAATACAAAAGGCACAATCCCGACTTATGTACAAAAGACTGACTCATCTTACTGTCTATGTTTTGAACCATTCCTGTGACACTAGTTAAAGATTCCGATGCATCACTTTAGGTTTACTGTATACCTCTGACCTTCTTATTGACGATGAAACACAGAAATTGCAGCGGAATTACATATTAAAGGCACAATGCCGACTTAAGTACAAGAAGACTGACTCTTCTTACTGACTATGTTTTGAATCATTCCTGTGACACTTTTTATAGATTCCGATGCTTCACTTCAGGTTTACTGAATCCCTCTGACCTTCTTATTGACGATGGAACACAGATATTGCATCGGAATTAAATAGAAAAGGCACAATGCCGACTTAAGTACAAGAAGACTGACTCTTCCTACTGACTATGTTTTGAACCATCCCTGTGACACTTGTTATAGTCTCCGATGCTTCACTTCAGGTTTACTGTATCCCTCTGACCTTCTTATTGATGATGAAACACAGAAATTCCAATGGAATTAAATGGAAAAGCCACAATGCCGACTTAAGTACAAGAAGACTGACTCTTTATATTGTCTATGCTTTGAACCGTTCCTGTGACACTAGTTATAGCTTCCGATACTTGACTTCAGGTTTACTGTATCCCTTCGACCTTTTTATTCACATGAAACACCGAAATTGCATCGGAATTAAATACGAAATGCACAATGCCGACTTAAGTACAAGAAGACTGACTCTTCTTACTGTCTATGTTTTGAACCATTCCTGTGACACTAGTTATAGATTCCGATGCTTCACTTCAGGTGTACTGCATCCCTTGGAGCTTCTTATTGACGATGAATCACAGAAATACCATCGGAATTAAATAAAAAAGGCACAATGCCGACTTAAGTACAAGAAGACTGACTCTTCTTACTATGGTTTGAACCATTCCTGTGACACTAGTTATAGATTCGGTGCTTCACTTCAGGTTTACTGTATATCTCTGACCTTCTTATTGACGATGAAACACAGAAATTGCATCTGAATTAGATACAAAAACCACAATGCCGACTTCAGTACAAGAGGACCGCCTCTTCTTACTGTCTATGTTTTGAACCATTCTTGTGACACTAGTTATAGATTCCGATGGTTCACTTCTGGTTTACTGTATCCCTTGGACCTTCTTATTGACGACGAAACACAGAAATTGCATCGGAATCAAATAGAACGGCACATTGCCAATTTGAGTACAAGAAGACTGACCCTGCCTATTGTCTATGTTTTGAACCATTCCCGTGACACTAGTTATAGATTCCGATGCTTCATTCAGGTTTACTGTATCCCTCTGACCTTCTTATTGACGATGAAACACAGAAATTGCATCGGAATTAAATACAGAAGGCATAATGCCGACCCAAGTACAAGAAGACTGACTCTTCCTACTGTCTATGTTTGAACCATTCCTGTGACACTAGTTATAGATTCCGATGCTTCACTTCAGGTTTACTGTATCCCTCTGACCTTCGTATTGACGGTGAAACACAGAAATTGCATCGGAATTAAATAAAAAAGGCACAATGCTGTCTTAAATACAAGAAGACTGACTCATCTTAGTGTCTATGATTTGAAAAATTCCTGTGACACTAGTTATAGATTCCGATGTTTCACTTCAGGTGTACTGTATCCATTGGACTTTCTTATTGACGATGAAACACAGAAATTGCATCGGAATTAAATACAAAAGGCACAATGCCGACTTTAGTACAGGTAGCCTAACTCTTCTTACTGTCATTGTTTTGAACTTTCCTGTGACACTAGTTATAGATTCTGATGCTTCACTTAAGGTTTACTGTTTCCCACTGAGCTTCTTATTGACGTCGAAACACAGAAATTGCATCGGAATTAAATACAAAAGGCACAATGCCGACTTAAGTACAAGAGGACTGACTCTTCTTACTGACTATGTTTTGAACCATTCCTGTGACACTAGTTATAGATTCCGATGCTTCACTTCAGGTTTACGGTATCCCTCTGAGATCCTTATTAACGATTAAACACAGAAATTTCATCGGAATTCAATTAAAAGACACAATGCCGACTTAAGTACATGAAGACTGACTCTTCTTACTGACTATGTTTTGAACCATTCCTGTAACAATAGTTATAGATTCCGATGCTTCACTTTAGGTTTACTGTATCCCTTGGACCTTATTATTGACGATGAAACAGAAAAATTGCATCGGAATTAAATACAAAAGGCACAATGTCGACTTATGTACAAAAGACTGACTCATCTTACTGTCTATGTTTTGAACCATTCCTGTGACACTAGTTATAGAGTCCGATGCTTCACTTCAGGTTTACTGTATACCTCTGACCTTCTTATTGACGACGAAACACAGAAAATGCATCAGAATTAAATAGAAGAGGCACAATGCCGACTTAAGTACAAGAAGACTGACTCTTCCTTCTGTCTATGTTTTGAACCACTCCTGTGACACTAGTTATAGATTCCGAAGCTTCACCTCATGTTTACTGTATCTCTCTGACCTTCTTATTGACGATGAAACACACGAATTGCATCGGAATTAAATAGAAAAGGCACAATGCCGTCTTAAGTACAAGCAGACTGACTCTTCTTAGTGTCTATGTTTTGAACCATTCCTGTGACGCTAGTTATAGATTCCGATGTTTCACTTCAGGTTTACTCTGTCCCTTGGACCTTCTTGTTAACGACGAAACACAGAAATTGCATCGGAATTAAATAGAAAAGGCACAATGCCGTCTTAAGTACAAGCAGACTGACTCACCTTAATGTCTATGTTTGAACTATTCCTGTGACACTAGTTATAGATTCCGGTGCTTCACTTCAGGTTTACTGTATCCCTTGGACCTTCTTATTGACGACGAAACACAGAAATTGCATCGGAATTAAATAGACAAGGCACAATGCCGACTTAATTACAAGATGACAGACTGTTCCTACTCTCTATGTTTTGAACCATTCTGTGACACTAGTTATAGACTCCTATGCTTCTCTTCAGGTTCACTGTATCCCTCTGACCTTCTTATAGACGATGAAACACAGAAATTGCATCGGAATTAAATACAAAAGGCACAATACCGACTTAAGTACAAGAAGACTGACTCTTCTTACTGTCTATGTTTGGACCATTCCTGTGATACTAGTTATAGATTCCGATGCTTCACTTCAGGTTTACTGTATCCCTTGGACCTTCTTATTGACGACGAAACACAGAAATCGCATCGGAATTAAATTGAAAAGGCCCATTGCCGACTTAACTACATGAAGACTGACTCTTCCTACTGTCTATGATTTGAACCATTCCTGTTACACTAGTTATAGATTCCGATGCATCACTTCAGGTTTACTGTATACCTCTGACCTTCTTATTGACGATGAAACACAAAAATTGCAGCGGAATTAAATATAAAAGGCACAATGCCGACTTAAGTACAAGAAGACTGACTCTTCTTACTGACTATGTTTTGAATCATTCCTGTGACACTGGTTATAGATTCCGATGCTTCACATCAGGTTTACTGTATCCCTCTGACCTTCTTATTGACGATGGAACACAGATATTGCATCGGAATTAAATAGAAAAGGCACAATGCCGACTTAAGTACAAGAAGACTGACTCTTCCTACTGACTATGTTTTGAACCATCCCTGTGACACTAGTTATAGACTCCGATGCTTCACTTCAGGTTTACTGTATCCCTCTGACCTTCTTATTGTTGATGAAACACAGAAATTGCATCGGAATTAAATGGAAAAGCCACAATGCCGACTTAAGTAGAAGAAGACTGACTCTTCATACTGTCTATGCTTTGAACCGAACCTGTGACACTAGTTATAGCTTCCGATGCTTCACTTCAGGTTTACTGTATCCCTTCGACCTTTTTATTCACGATGAAACACCGAAATTGCATCGGAATTAAATACGAAATGCACAATGCCGACTTAAGTACAAGAAGACTGACTCTTCTTACTGTCTATGTTTTGAACCATTCCTGTGACACTAGTTATAGATTCCGATGCTTCACTTCAGGTGTACTGCATCCCTTGGACCTTCTTATTGACGATGAATCACAGAAATAGCATCGGAATTAAATAGAAAAGGCACAATGCCGACTTAAGTACAAGAAGACTGACTCTTCTTACTATGGTTTGAACCATTCCTGTGACACTAGTTATAGATTCCGTGCTTCACTTCAGGTTTACTGTATCTCTCTGACCTTCTTATTGACGATGAAACACAGAAATTGCATCTGAATTAGATACAAAAACCACAATGCCGACTTCAGTACAAGAGGACTGACTCTTCTTACTGTCTATGTTTTGAACCATTCTTGAGACACTAGTTATAGATTCCGATGCTTCACTTCTGGTTTACTGTATCCCTTGGACCTTCTTATTGACGACGAAACACAGAAATTGCATCGGAATTAAATAGAAAGGCACATTGCCAACTTGAGTACAAGGAGACTGACCCTGCCTATTGTCTTTGTTTTGAACCATTCCTGTGACACTAGTTATAGATTCCGATGCTTCATTCAGGTTTACTGTATCCCTCTGACCTTATAATTGACGATGAAACACAGAAATTGCATCGGAATTAAATACAGAAGGCATAATGCCGACTCAAGTACAAGAAGACTGACTCTTCCTACTGTCTATGTTTTGAACCATTCCTGTGACACTAGTTATAGATTCCGATGCTTCACTTCAGGTTTACTGTATCCCTCTGACCTTCGTATTGACGATGAAACACAGAGATTGCATCGGAATTAAATAAAAAATGCACAATGCTGACTTAAGTACAAGAAGACTGACTCATCTTAGTGTCTATCATTTGAAAAATTCCTGTGACACTAGTTATAGATTCCGATGCTTCACTTCAGGTGTACTGTATGCATTGGACTTTCTTATTGACGATGAAACACAGAAATTGCATCGGAATTAAATACAAAAGGCACAATGCCGACTTAAGTACAGGTAGCCTAACTCTTCTTACTGTCATTGTTTTGAACTTTCCTGTGACACTAGTTATAGATTCTGATGCTTCACTTCAGGTTTACTGTGTCCCACTGAGCTTCTTATTGACGTCGAAACACAGAAATTGCATCGGAATTAAATACAAAATGCACAATGCCGACTTAAGTACAAGAAGACTGACTCTTCTTACTGACTATGTTTTGAACCATTCCTGTGACACTAGTTATAGATTCCGATGCTTCACTTCAGGTTTACGGTATCCCTCTGAGATTCTTATTAACAATTAAACACAGATTTTCATCGGAATTCAATTAAAAGGCACAATGCCGACTTAAGTACATGAAAACTGACTCTTCTTACTGACTATGTTTTGAACCATTCCTGTGACAATAGTTATAGATTCCGATGCTTCACTTCAGGTTTACGGTATCCCTCTGAGATTCTTATTAACGATTAAACACAGAAATTTCATCGGAATTCGATTGAAAGGCACAATGCCGACTTAAGTACAATAAGACTGACTCTTCTTACTGACTATGTTTTGAACCATTCCTGTGACACTAGTTATAGATTCCGATGCTTCACTTCAGATTCACTGTATCCCTCTTACGTTCTTATTGACGACGAAACACAGAAAATGCATCAGAATTAAATAGAAGAGGCACAATGCCGACTTAAGTAGAAGAAGACTGACTCTTCCTTCTGTCTATGTTTTGAACCACTCCTGTGACACTAGTTATAGATTCCGAAGCTTCACCTCAGGTTTACTGTATCTCTCTGACCTTCTTATTGACGATGAAACACAGAAATTGCATCGGAATTAAATAGAAAAGGCACAATGCCGTCTTAAGTACAAGCAGACTGACTCTTCTTAGTGTCTCTGTTTTGAACCATTCCTGTGACGCTAATTATAGATTCCGATGTTTCACTTCAGGTTTACTGTGTCCCTTGGACCTTCTTGTTGACGACGAAACACAGAAATTGCATAAGATTTAAAAAGAAAAGGCACAATGCCGACTTGAGTACTAGAAGACTGACTCTTCTTAGTGTCTATGTTTTGAACCATTCCTGTTACACTAGTTATATATTCCCATGTTTGAACTCAGGTTTACTGTACCCCTCTGACCTTCCTATTGAAGATGAAACACAGAAATTGCATCGGAATTAAATACAAAAGGCACAATGCCGACTTAAGTACTAGAAGACTGACTCTTCTTACTGTCTATGTTTTAACCATTCCTGTGACACTAGTTATAGATTCCGATGCTTCACTTCAGGTTTACTGTATCCCTTGGACCTTCTTATTGACGACGAACCACAGAAATTACATCAGAATTAAATAGAAAAGGCACATTGCCGAATTATTAACAAGAAGACTGACTCACCTTAATGTCTATGTTTGAACTATTCCTGTGACACTAGTTATAGATTCCGGTGCTTCACTTCAGGTTTACTGTATCCCTTGGACCTTCTTATTGACGACGAAACACAGAAATTGCATCGGAATTAAATAGAAAAGGCACAATGCCGACTTAAGTACAAGAAGACTGACTCGTCCTACTGTCTATGTTTTGAACCATTCCTGTGACACCAGTTATACATTCCGATTCTTCACTTCAGGTTGACTGTATCCCTCTGACCTTCTTATTGACGACGAAACTCATAAATTGCATCGGAATTAAATACAAAGGGCACAATGTCGACTTATGTACAAGAAGACTGACTCTTCTTACTATGTTTTGAACCATTCCTGTGACACTAGTTATAGATTCCGTGCTTCACTTCAGGTTTACTGTATCTCTCTGACCTTCTTATTGACGACGAAACACAGAAAATGCATCAGAATTAAATAGAAGAGGCACAATGCCGACTTCAGTACAAGAACACTGACTCTTCCTTCTGTCTATGTTTTGAACCACTCCTGTGACACTAGTTATAGATTCCGAAGATTCACCTCAAGTTTTCTGTATCTCTCTGACCTTCTTATTGACGATGAAACACAGAAATTGCATCGGAAATAAATAGAAAAGGCACAATGCCGTCTTAAGTACACGCAGACTGACTCTTCTTAGTGTCTATGTTTTGAACCATTCCTTTGACGCTAGTTATAGATTCCAATGTCTCACTTCAGGTTTACTGTATCCCTTTGACCTTCTTGTTGACGACGAAACACAGAAATTGCATCGGATTTAAAAAGAAAAGGCACAATGCCGACTTGAGTACAAAAGACTGACTCTTCTTACTGTCTATGTTTTGAACCATTCCTGTTACACTAGTTATAGATTCCCATGTTTGAACTCAGGTTTACTGTACCCCTCTGACCTTCCTATTGAAGATGAAACACAGAAATTGCATCGGAATTAAATACAAAAGGCACAATGCCGACTTAAGTACTAGGAGACTGACTCTTCTTACTGTCTATGTTTTGAACCATTCCTGTGACACTAGTCATAGATTCCGATGCTTCACTTCAGGTTTACTGTATCCCTTGGACCTTCTTATTGACGATTAATCACAGAAATTACATCAGAATTAAATAGAAAAGGCACAATGCCGAATTATTAACAAGAAGACTGACTCATCTTAATGTCTATGTTTGATCTATTCCTGTGACACTAGTTACAGCTTCCGGTGCTTCACTTCAGGTTTACTGTATCCCTTGGACCTTCTTATTGACGACGAAACACAGAAATTGCATCGGAATTAAATAGAAAAAGCACAATGCCGACTTAAGTACAAGAAGACTGACTCAACCTACTGTCTATGATTTGAACCATTCCTGTGACACAAGTTATACATTCCGATTCTTCACTTCAGGTTGACTGTATCCCTCTGACCTTCTTATTGACGATGAAACACATAAATTGAATCGGAATTAAATACAAAAGGCACAATGTCGACTTATGTACAAGAAGACTGACTCTTCTTACTATGTTTTGAACCATTCCTGTGACACTAGTTATAGATTCCGTGCTTCACTTCAGGTTTCCTGTATCTCTCTGACCTTCTAATTGACGATGAAACACAGAAATTGCATCTGAATTAGATACAAAAAGCACAATACCGACTTCAGTACAAGAGGACCGTCTCTTCTTACTGTCTATGTTTTGTACCATTCCTGTGACACTAGTTATAGATTCCGATGCTTCACTTCAGGTTTACTGTATCCCTTGGAACTTCTTATTGACGACGAAACACAGAATTTGCATCGGAATTAAATAGAAAAGGCACATTGCCAACTTGAGTACAAGAAGACTGACCCTTCCTATTGTCTATGTTTTGAACCATTCCTGTGACACTAGTTATAGATTCCGATGCTTCACTTCAGGTTCACTGTATCTCTCTGACCTTCTTAATGACGATGAAACACAGAAATTGCATCGGAATTAAATACAGAAGGCACAATGCCGACTCAATTACAAGAAGACTGACTCTTCCTACGGTCTATGTTTTGAACCATTCCTGTGACACTAGTTATAGATTCCGATGCTTCACTTCATGTTTACTGTATCCCTCTGACCTTCTTATTGACGATGAAACACATAAATTGCATCGGAATTAAATACAAAAGGCACAATGCCGACTTAAGTACAAGAAGACTGACTCTTCTTACTATGATTTGAACCATTCCTGTGACACTACTTATAGAGACCGATGCTTCACTTCAGGTTTACTGTATCACTCTGACCTTCTTATTGACGACGAAACACAGAAAATGCATCAGAATTAAATAGAAGAGGCACAATGCCGACTTAAGTACAAGAAGACTGATTCTTCCCTCTGTCTATGTTTTGAACCACTCCTGTGACACTAGTTGTAGATTCCGAAGATTCACCTCAAGTTTACTGTATCTCTCTGACCTTCTTATTGACGATGAAACACAGAAATTGCATCGGAAATAAATAGAAAAGGCACAATGCCGTCTTAAGTACACGCAGACTGACTCTTCTTAGTGTCTATGTTTTGAACCATTCCTGTGACGCTAGTTATAGATTCCGATGTTTCACTTCAGGTTTACTGTATCCCTTTGAAGTTCTTGTTGACGACGAAACACAGAAATTGCATCGGATTTAAAAAGAAAAGGCACAATGCCGACTTGAGTACAAAAGACTGACTCTTCTTACTGTCTATGTTTTGAACCATTTCTGTTACACTAGTTATAGATTCCCATGTTTGAACTCAGGTTTACTGTACCCCTCTGACCTTCCTATTGAAGATGAATTACAGAAATTGCATCGGAATTAAATACAAAAGGCACAATGCCGACTTAAGTACTAGGAGACTGACACTTCTTACTGTCTATGTTTTGAACCATTCCTGTGACACTAGTCATAGATTCCGATGCTTCACTTCAGGTTTACTGTATCCCTTGGACCTTCTTATTGACGATTAACCACAGAAATTACATCAGAATTAATTAGAAAAGGCACAATGCCGAATTATTAACATGAAGACTGACTCATCTTAATGTCTATGTTTGATCTATTCCTGTGACACTAGTTATAAATTCCGGTGCTTCACTTCAGGTTTACTGTATCCCTTGGACCTTCTTATTGACGACGAAACACAGAAATTGCATCGGAATTAAATGGAAAAAGCACAATGGCGACTTAAGTACAAGAAGACTGACTCAACCTACTGTCTATGATTTGAACCATTCCTGTGACTCAAGTTATACATTCCGATTCTTCACTTCAGGTTGACTGTATCCCTCTGACCTTCTTATTGACGATGAAACACATAAATTGCATCGGAATTAAATACAAAAGGCACAATGTCGACTTATGTACAAGAAGACTGACTCTTCTTACTATGTTTTGAACCATTCCTGTGACACTAGTTATAGATTCCGTGATTCACTTCAGGTTTACTGTATCTCTCTGACCTTCTAATTGACGATGAAACACAGAAATTGCATCTGAATTAGATACAAAAAGCACAATACCGACTTCAGTACAAGAGGACCGTCTCTTCTTACTGTCTATGTTTTGAACCATTCCTGTGACACTAGTTATAGATTCCGATGCTTCACTTCAGGTTTACTGTATCCCTTGGAACTTCTTATTGACGACGAAACACAGAATTTGCATCGGAATTAAATAGAAAAGGCACATTGCCAACTTGAGTACAAGAAGACTGACCCTTCCTATTGTCCTTGTTTTGAACCATTCCTGTGACACTAGTTATAGATTCCGATGCTTCACTTCAGGTTTACTGTATCTCTCTGACCTTCTTAATGACGATGAAACACAGAAATTGCATCGGAATTAAATACAGAAGGCACAATGCCGACTCAATTACATGAAGACTGACTCTTCCTACGGTCTATGTTTTGAACCATTCCTGTGACACTAGTTATAGATTCCGATGCTTCACTTCATGTTTACTGTATCCCTCTGACCTTCTTATTGACGATGAAACACAGAAATTGCATCGAAATTAAGTAAAAAAGGCACAATGCTGACCTAAGTACAGGAAGACTGACTCATCTTACTGTCTATGATTTTAACCATTCCTGTGACACTAGTTATAGATTCCGATGCTTCACTTCAGGTGTACTGTATCCATTGGACTTTCTTATTGACGATGAAGCACAGAAATTGCATCGGAATTAAATAGAAAAGGCACAATGCTGACTTTAGTACAAGAAGACTGACTCATCCTACTGTCTATGTTTTGAACCATTCCTGCGACACTAGTTATAGATTCCGATGCTTCACTTCAGGTTTACTGTATCCCTCTGACCTTCGTATTGACGATGAAACACAGAAATTGCATCGGAATTAAATACAAAAGGCACAATGCCGACTTAAGTACAAGAAGACTGATTCTTCTTACTGTCTATGTTTTGAACCATTCCTGTGACACTAGTTATAGATTCCGATGCTTAACTTCAGGTTTACTGTATACCTCTGACCGTCTTATTGACGATGAAACACAGAAATTGCATCGGAATTAAATAAAAAAGGCACAATGCCGACTTAAGTACAAGAAGACTGACTCTTCTTACTGACCATGTTTTGAACCATTCCTGTGACACTAGTTATACATTGCGATGCTTCACTTCAGGTTT
Source organism: Schistocerca serialis cubense (assembly GCF_023864345.2). Taxonomy (NCBI): domain Eukaryota; kingdom Metazoa; phylum Arthropoda; class Insecta; order Orthoptera; family Acrididae; genus Schistocerca; species Schistocerca serialis. Next base: position 18,693,004 of record NC_064647.1, on the reverse strand, counting down.
ACTGTATCCCTTAGACATTCTTATTGACCAGGAAACACAGAAATTGCATCGGAATTAAATACAAAAGGCACAACGCCGACTTAAGTGCAAGAGGCCTGACTCTTCTTACTCACTGTGTTTTGAACCATCACTGTGACACTAGTTATAGACTCCGATGCTTCACTTCAGGTTTACTGTATCCCTCTGACCTTCATATTGATGATGAAACACAGAAATTGCATCGTAATTAAATTGAAAAGGCACAATTCCGACTTAAGTAAAAGAAGACCGACTCTTCTTACTGACTATGTTTTGAACCATTCCTGTGACACTAGTTATATATCCGATGCTTCACTTCAGGTTTACGGTATCCCTCTGACCTTCTTATTGACGATGAAACACAGAAATTGCATCGGAATTCAATTAAAAGGCACAATGCCGACTTAAGTACAAGTAGACTGACTCTTCCTTCTGTCTATGTTTTGAACCACTCCTGTAACACTAGTTACAGATTCCGAAGCTTCACCTCAGGTTTACTGTATCTCTCTGACCTTCTTATTGACGATGAAACACAGAAATTGCAACGGAATTAGATACAATAAGCACATTGCAGACTAAAGTACAGGAAGACTGACTCTTCTTACTGACTATGTTTTGAACCATTCCTGTGACACCAGTTAGAGATACCATTGCTTCACTTCAGGTTTACTGTATCCCTCTAACCTTCTTATTGACGATGAAACACAGTAATTGCATAGGAATTAAATTGAAAAGGGCACAATGCCGACTTAAGTACAAGAAGACAGACTCTTCTTACTGACTATGTTTGAACAATTCCTGTGCCACTAGTTACAGATTCCGATGCTTCACTTCAGGTTTACTGTATCCCTCTGACCCTCTTATTGACGATGACACACAGAAATTGCATTGGAATTATATACAAAAGGCACAATTCCGACATAAGTACAAGAGGACTCACTCTTATTACTGTCTATGTTTTGAACCATTCCTGTGACACTCGTTATAGATTCCGATTCTTCACTTCAGGTTTACTGTATCCCTTGAACTTTCTTATTGACGATGAAACACAGAAATTGCATCGGAATCCAATACAAAAGTCACAATGCCGACTTATGTACAAAAGACTGACTCATCTTACTGTCTATGTTTTGAACCATTCCTGTGACACTAGTTACAGAGTCCGATGCTTCACTTCAGGTTTACTATATCCCTCTGACCTTCTTATTGACGATGAAACACTGAAATTGCATCGCAATTAAATAGAAGAGGCACATTGCCGACTTAAGTACAAGAAGACTGACTCTTCCTACTGTCTATGTTTTGAACCATTCCTGTGACACTAGTTATAGATTCCGATGCTTGACTTCAGGTTTACTGTATCCCTCTGACCTTCTTATTGACGATGAAGCACAGAAATTGCAACGGAATTAAATTGAAAAGGCACAATGCCGACTTAAGTACAAGAAGACTGACTCTTCCTACTGTCTACGGTTCAAACCATTCCTGTGACGCTAGTTATAGATTCCGATGCTTCACTTCAGGTTTACTGTATACTTCTGACCTTCTTATTGACGATGAAACACAGAAATTGCATCGGAATTAAATAGAAAAGGCACAATGCCGACTTAAGTACAAGAAGACGGACTCTTCTTACTGTCTATGATTTGAACCATTCCTGTGACGCTAGTTACAGATTCCGATGCTTCACTTCAGGTTTACTGTATCCCTTGGACCTTCTTATTGACGATGAAACACAGAAATTGCTTCGGAAGTAAATACAGGAGGCACAATGCCGACTCAAGTACAAGAAGACTGACTCTTCCTACTGTCTATGCTTTGAACCATTCCTATGACACTAGTTATAGATTCCGATGCTTCACTTCAGGTTTACTGTATCCCTCTGACCTTCGTATTGACGTTGAAACACAGAAATTGCATCGGAATTAAATACAAAAGGCACAATGCCGACTTAAGTACAAGAAGACTGATTCTTCTTACCGTCTATGTTTTGAACCATTCCTGTGACACTAGTTATAGATTCCGATGCTTAACTTCAGGTTTACTGTATACCTCTGACCGTCTTATTGACGATGAAACACAGAAATTGCATCGGAATTAAATAAAAAAGGCACAATGCCGACTTAAGTACAAGAAGACTGACTCTTCTTACTGACTATGTTTTGAACCATTCCTGTGACACTAGTTATACATTGCGATGCTTCACTTCAGGTTTACTGTATCCCTTAGACATTCTTATTGACCAGGAAACACAGAAATTGCATCGGAATTAAATACAAAAGGCACAACGCCGACTTAAGTGCAAGAGGCCTGACTCTTCTTACTCACTGTGTTTTGAACCATCACTGTGACACTAGTTATAGACTCCGATGCTTCACTTCAGGTTTACTGTATCCCTCTGACCTTCATATTGATGATGAAACACAGAAATTGCATCGTAATTAAATTGAAAAGGCACAATTCCGACTAAAGTAAAAGAAGACCGACTCTTCTTACTGACTATGTTTTGAACCATTCCTGTGACACTAGTTATATATCCGATGCTTCACTTCAGGTTTACGGTATCCCTCTGACCTTCTTATTGACGATGAAACACAGAAATTGCATCGGAATTCAATTAAAAGGCACAATGCCGACTCAAGTACAAGAAGACTGACTCTTCCTACTGTCTATGCTTTGAACCATTCCTATGACACTAGTTATAGATTCCGATGCTTCACTTCAGGTTTACTGTATCCCTCTGACCTTCGTATTGACGATGAAACACAGAAATTGCATCGGAATTAAATACAAAAGGCACAACGCCGACTTAAGTGCAAGAGGCCTGACTCTTCTTACTCACTGTGTTTTGAACCATCACTGTGACACTAGTTATAGATTCCGATGCTTCACATCAGGCATACTGTATCCCTTGGACCTTCTTATTGAAGATGAATCACAGAACTTGCATCGGAATTAAATAGAAAAGGCACAATGCCGACTTAAGTACAAGAAGACTGACTCTTCTTACTATGTTTTGAACCATTCCTGTGACACTAGTTATGGATTCCGATGCCTCTCTTCAGGTTTACTGTATCCCTTCAACCTTCTTATTGACGATGAAACACAGAAATTGCATCGGAATGAAATACAAAAGGCACAATGCCGACTTAAGTGCAAGTAGTCTGACTCTTCCTACTGTATATGTTTTGAACCATTCCTGTGACACTAGGAATAGATTCTGATGTTTCACTTCAGGTTTACTGTGTCCCTCTGACCTTCTTATTGACGACGAAACACAGAAATTGCATCGGAATTAAATACAAAATCCACAATGCCGACTTATGTACAAAAGAATGACTCATCTTACTGTCTATGTTTATAACCATTCCTGTGACACTAGTCATAGATCGCTATGCTTCACTTCAGGTTTACTGTAGCCCTCTGACCTTCTTATAGACGACGAAACAAAGAAATTGCATCGGAATTAAATAGAAGAGGCACAATGCCGAGTTAAGTATAAGAAGACTGACTCTTCCTACTGTCTATGTTTTGAACCATTCCTGTGACACTAGTTATAGATTCCGATGCTTCACCTCAGGTTTACTGTATCTCTCTGACCTTCTTATTGACGATGAAACACAGAAATTGCATCTGAATTAGATACAAAAAGCACGATGCAGACTTCAGTACAAGAGGACCGACTCTTCTTACTGCCTATGATTTGAACCATTCCTGTGACACTAGTTATAGATTCCAATGCTTCAGTTCAGGTGTACTGTATCCCTTGGACTCTATTATTGACGATGAAACACCGAAATTGCATCTGAATTAAATAGAAAAGACACAATGCTGACTTAAGTACAAGAAGACTGACTCATCTTACTGTCTATGATTTGAACCATTCCTGTGACACTAGTTATAGATTCCGATGCTTCACTTTAGCTGTACTCTATCCCGTGGACTTTCTTATTGACGATGAAACACAGAAATTGCATCGGAATATAATACAAAAGGCACAATGCCGACTTAAGTACAGGTAGCCTGACTCTTCTTACTGTCTATGTTTTGAACCATTCCTGTGACACTAGTTATAGATTCTGATGCTTCACTTCAGGTTTACTGTGTCCCACTGACCTTCTTATTGACGGCGAAACACAGAAACTGCATCGGAATTAAATACAAAAGGCACAATGCCGACTTAAGTACAAGAAGACTGACTCTTCTTACTGACTATGTTTTGAACCATTCCTGTGCCACTAGTTATATATCCGATGCTTCACTTCAGGTTTACGGTATAACTCTGACCTTCTTATTGACGATGAAACACAGAAATTGCATCGGAATTCAATTAAAAGTCACAATGCCGACTTAAGTTCAAGTAGACTGACTCTTCCTTCTGTCTATGTTTTTAACCACTCCTGTAACACTAGTTATAGATTCCGAAGCTTCACCTCAGGTTTACTGTATCTCTCTGACCTTCTTATTGACGATGAAACACAGAAATTGCATCGGAATTAGATACAATAAGCACAATGCAGACTAAAGTAGAAGAAAACTGACTCTTCTTACGGACTATGTTTTGAACCTTCCTGTGAAACTAGTTGGAGATTCCGATGCTTCACTTCAGGTTTACTGTATCCCTCTGACCTTCTTATTGACGATGAAACACAGTAATTGCATAGGAATTAAATTGAAAAGGGCACAATGCCGACTTAAGTACTAGAAGACTGACTCTTCTTACTGACTATGTTTGAACAATTCCTGTGCCACTAGTTATAGATTCCGATGCTTCACTTCTGGTTTACTGTATCCCTCTGACCCTCTTATTGACGATGACACACAGAAATTGCATTGGAATTAAATACAAAAGGCACAATTCCGACATAAGTACAAGAAGACTGACTCTTCCAACTCTCTATGTTTTGATCCATTCTGCGACACTAGTTATAGATTCCTATGCTTCACATCAGGTTTACTGTATCCCTCTGACCTTCTTATTGAGGAATAAACACAGAAATTGTATCGGAATTAAATAAAAAAGGCACAAAGCCGACTTAAGTACAAGAGGACTGACTCTTATTACTGTCTATGTTTTGAACCATTCCTGTGACACTCGTTATAGATTCCGATTCTTCACTTCAGGTTTACTGTATCCCTCTGACCTTCTTATTGAGGAATAAACACAGAAATTGTATCGGAATTAAATACAGATGGCACAATGCCGACTTCAGTACAAGAGGACTGACTCTTATTACTGTCTATGTTTTGAACCATTCCTGTGACACTCGTTATAGATTCCGATTCTTCACTTCAGGTTTACTGTATCCCTTGGACCTTCTTATTGACGATGAAACACAGAAATTGCATCTGAATTCAATACAAAAGTCACAATGCCGACTTATGTACAAAGGACTGACTCATCTTACTGTCTATGTTTTGAACCATTCCTGTGACACTAGTTATAGAGTCCGATGCTTCACTTCAGGTTTACTGTATCCCTCTGACCTTCTTATTGACGATGAAACACTGAAATTGCATCGCAATTAAATAGAAGAGGCACATTGCCGACTTAAGTACAAGAAGACTGACTCTTCCTACTGTCTATGTTTTGAACCATTCCTGTGACACTAGTTTAGGATTCCGATGCTTCACTTCAGGTGTACTGCATCCCTTGGACCTTCTTATTGACGATGAAACACAGAAATTGCATCGGAATTAAATAGAAACGGCACAATGCCGACTCAAGTACAAGAAGACTGACTCTTCTTACTGACTACGTTTTGAACCATTCCTGTGACACTAGTTATGGATTCCGATGCCTCACTTCTGGTTTACTGTTACCCTTCGGACCTTTGTATTGACGATGAAACACAGAAATTGCATCGGAATTGTATACACATGGCACAATGCCGACTTAAGTACAAGTGGTCTGACTCTTCCTACTGTCTATGCTTTGAACCATTCCTGTGACACTAGTTATAGAATCCGATGCTTCACTTCAGGTGTACTGTATAACTTGGACCTTCATATTGACGATGAAACATAGAAATTACATCGGAATTAAATACAAAAGGCACAATGCCGACTTAACTACAAGTAGACTGACTCTTCGTACTGTCTATGTTTTGAACCAATCCTGTGACACTAGTTATGGAATCTGATGCTTCACTTCAGGTTTACTGTATCCCTCTGCCTTTCTTATTGACGATGAAACACAGAAATTGCATCGGAATTAAATACAAAAGGCACAATGCCGACTTAAGTACAAGTAGTCTGACTCTTCCTACTGTCTATGTTTTAAACCGTTCCTGTGACACTAGTTATAAATTCCGATGCTTCACTTCTGACCTTCTTATTGGCGATGAAACACAGAAATTGCATCGGAATTAAATAGAAAAGGCACAATGCCGAAGTAAGTACAAGAAGACAGAGTCTTCTTACTGTCTATGATTTGAACCATTCCTGTGACACTAGTTGCAGATTCCGATGCTTCACTTCAGGTTTACTGTATCCCTTGGACCTTCTTACTGACGATGAAACACAGTAATTGCATCAGAATTAAATAGAAAAGGGCACAATGCCGACATAAGTACCAAATGACTGACTCCTCTTACTGTCTATGCTTTGAACCAATCCTGTGACACTTGTTATAGATTCCGATGCTTCACTTCAGGTTTACTGTATCTCTTGGACCTTCTTATTGACGATGAAACACAGAAATTGCATCGGAATTAAATACAAAATGCACAATGCCGACTTAAGTACAAGAAGACTGACTCTTCTTACTGACTATGTTTTGAACCATTCCTGTGACACTAGTTATAGATTCCGATGCTTCACCTCTGGTTTACTGTATCCCTCTGACCTTATTATTGACGATGAAACACAGAAATTGCATCGGAATTAAATACAAAAGGCACAATGCCGACTTAAGTACAAGAAGACTGCCTGTTCTTACTGACTATGTTTAGAACCATTCCTGTGAGACTAGTTGTAGATTCCTTTGCTTCACTTCAGGTTTACTGTATCCCTCTGACCTTCTTATTGACGATGAAACACCGAAATTGCATCGGAATTAAATAGAAAAGGCACAATGCCGACTTAAGTACAAGAAGACAGACTCTTCTTACTGTCTATGATTTGAACCATTCCTGTGACACTAGTTACAGATTCCGATGCTTCACTTCAGGTTTACTGTATCCCTTGGACCTTCGTATTGACGATGAAACACAGAAATTGCATCGGAATTAAATACAATAGGCACAATGCCGACTTAAGTACAAGTGGACTGACTCTTCTTACTGTCTATGTTTTGAACCATTCCTGTGAACCTAGTTATAGATTCCGATGCTTCACTTCGGATTTACTGTATGCCTTGGACCTTCTTATTGACGATGAAACACAGAAATTGCATCCAAATTTAATACAAAAGGCACAATGCCGACTTAAGTACAAGAAGACTGACTCTTCCTACTGACTATGTTTTGTACCATCCCAGTGACACTAGTTATAGACTCCGATGCTTCACTTCAGGTTTACTGAATCTCTCTGTCCTTCTTATTGATGATGAAACACAGAAATTGCATCGGAATTAAATAGAAAAGGCACAATGCCGACTCAAGTACAAGAAGACTGACTCTTCATACTGTCTGTGTTTTGAACCGATCCTGTGACACTAGTTATAGCTTCCGATGCTTCACTTCAGGTTTACTGTATCCCTTGGACCATTTTATTGACGATGAAACACCGAAATTGCATCGGAATTAAATACGAAAGGCACAATGCCGACTTAAGTACAAGAAGACTGACTCTTCTTACTGTCTATGTTTTGAACCATTCCTGTGACACTAGTTATAGATTCCGATGCTTCACTTCAGGTGTACTGCATCCCTTGGACCTTCTTATTGACGATGAAACACAGAAATTGCATCGGAATTAATTAGAAATGGCACAATGCCGACTTAATTACAAGATGACTGACTCTTCTTACTGACTATGTATTGAACCATTCCTGTGACACTAGTTATAGATTCCGATGCTTCACTTCTGACCTTCTTATTAAAAATCAAACTCAGAAATTGCATCGGAATTAAATAGAAAAGGCACAATGCCGACTTAAGTACAAGAAGACAGACTTTTCTTACTGTCTATGATTTGAACCATTCCTGTGACGCTAGTTACAGATTCCTATGCTTCACTTCAGGTTTACTGTATCCCTTGGACCTTCTTATTGACGATGAAACAAAGATATTGCATCGGAATTAAATACAAAAGGCACAGTGCCGACTTAAGTACAAGGAGTCTGACTCTTCCTACTGTCTATATTTAAACCATTCCTGTGCCACTAGTTATAGATTCCGATGCTTCACTTCTGACCTTCTTATTGGCGATGAAACTCAGAAATTGCATCGGAATTAAATAGAAAAGGGCACAATGCCGACTTAAGTACAAGAAGACTGACTCTTCTTACTGTCTATGTTTGTATCATTCCTGTGACACTAGTTATAGATTACGATGCTTCACTTCAGCTTTACTGTATCTCTTAGACTTTCTTATTCACGATGAAACACAGAAATTGCATCGGAATTAAATACAAAATGCACAATGCCGACTTAAGTACAAGAAGACTGACTCTTCTTACTGACTATGTTTTGAACCATTCCTGTGACACTAGTTATAGATTCCGATGCTTCACTTCAGGTTTACTGTATCCCTCCGACCTTCTTATTGACGATGAAACACCGAAATTGCATCGGAATTAAATACAAAAGGCACAATGCCGACTTAAGTACAAGCAGACTGCCTCTTCTTTCTGACTATGTTATGAACCATTCCTGTGACACTACTTAGAGATTCCGATGCTTCACTTCAGGTTTACTGTATCCCTCTGACCTTTTTATTGACGATGAAACACAGAAATTGCAGGGAATTAAATAGAAAAGGCGCAATGCCGACTTAAGTACAAGAAGGCTGACTCTTCCTACTGTCTATGGTTTAAACCATTCCTGTGACGCTAGTTAGAGATTCCGATGCTTCACTTCAGGTTTACTGTATCCCTCTGACCTTCTTATTGACGATGAAACACAGATATTGCATCGGAATTAAATATAAAAGGCACAATGCCGACTTAAGTACATGTAGACTTACCCTTACTACTGTCTATGTTTTGAACCATTCCTGTGACACTAGTTATAGTATCCGATGCTTCATTTCAGGTTTATGTATCCCTTGGACCTTCTTATTGACGATGAAACGCAGAAATTGCATCGGAATTAAATAGAAAAGGCACAATGCCGACTTAAGTACAAGAAGACTGACTCTTCTTACTGACTATGTTTTGAATCATTCCTGTGACACTAGCTATAGATTCACATGCTTCACTTCTGACTTTCTTATTGAAGATGAAACACAGAAATTGCATCGGAATTAAATAGAAAAGGCACAATGCCGTCTTAAGTACAAGAAGACAGACTCTTCTTACTGTCTATGATTTGAACCATTCCTGTGACGCTAGTTACAGATTCCGATGCTTCACTTAAGGTTTACTGTATCCCTTGGACCTTCTTATTGACGATGAAACACAGATATTGCATCGGAATAAAATACAAAAGGCACAGTGACGACTTAAGTAAAAGTAGACTGACTCTTCCTACTGTCTATGTTTTAAACCATTCCTGTGACACTAGTTATAGATTCCGATGCTTCACTTCTGACCTTCTTATTGGCGATGAAACAGAGAAATTGCATCGGAATTAAATAGAGAAGGCCCAATGCCGACTTAAGTACAAGAAGACAGACTCTTCTTACTTACTATGATTTGAACCATTCCTGTGACGCTAGTTACAGATTCCGATGATTCACTTAGGGTTTACTGTATCCCTTGGACGTTCTTATTGACGATGAAACACAGATATTGCATCGGAATTAAATACAAAAGGCACAATGCCGACTTCAGTACAAGAAGACTCACTTTTTTACTGACTATGTTTTGAACCATTCCTGTGACACTAGTTAGAGATTCCGATGCTTCACTTCAGGTTTACTATATCCCTCTGACCTTCTTATTGACGATGAAACACAGTAATTGCATCAGAATTAAATAGAAAAGGGCACAATGCCGACTTAAGTACAAGAAGACTGACTCTTCTTACTGTCTATGTTTTGAACCATTCCTGTGACACTAGTTATAGATTCCGATGCTTCACTTCAGGTTTACTGTATCTCTTGGACCTTCTTATTGACGATGAAACACAGAAATTGCATCGGAATTAAATACAAAATGCACACTGCCGACTTAAGTACAAGAAGACTGACTCTTCTTACAGACTATGTTTTGAACCATTCCTGTGACACTAGTTATAGATTCCGATACTTAACTTCAGGTTTACGGTATCCCTCTGACCTTTTTATTGACGATGAGACACAGAAATTGCAACGGAATTAAATAGAAAAGGCACAATGCCGACTTAAATACAAGAAGACTGAATCTTCCTACTGACTATGGTTTAAACCATTCCTGTGACGCTAGTTATACATTACGATGCTTCACTTCATATTTACTGTATCCCTCTGACCTTCTTATTGACGATGAAACACAGAAATTGCATCGGAATTAAATAGAAAAGGCACAATGCCGACTTAAGTACAAGAAGACAGACTCTTCTTACTGTCTATGGTTTAAACCATTCCTGTGACGCTAGTTACAGATTCCGATGCTTCACTTCAGGTTTACTGTATTCCTTGGACCTTCTTATTGACGATGAAACACAGATATTGCATCGGAATTAAATACAAAAGGCACAATGCTGACTTAAGTACAAGAGGACTGACTCTTTTACTGACTATGTTTTGTACCACTCCTGTGACACTAGTTATAGATTCCAATGATTCAATTCAGGTTTACTGTATCCCTTGGACCTTCGTATTGACGATGAAACACAGATATTGCATCGGAATTAAATACAAAAGGCACAATGCCGACTTAAGTACATGTAGACTGACCATTCCTACTGTCTATGTTTTGAACCATTCCTGTGACACTAGTTTTAGAATCCGATGCTTCATTTCAGGTTTACTGTATCCCTTGGACCTTCTTATTGACGATGAAACACAGAAGGTGCAACGGAATTAATTAGAAATGGCACAATGCCGACTTAAGTACAAGAAGACTGACTCTTCCTACTGTCTATGTTTTGAACCATTTCTGAGACACTAGTTACAGATTCCGATGCTTCTTTTCAGCTTTACTGTATCCCTCTAACCTTCGTATTGACCATGAAACACAGAAATTGCATCGGAATTAAATACAAAAGGCACAATGCCGACTTAAGTACAAGAAGACTGACTCTTCTTACCGTCTATGTTTTTAACCATTCCTGTGAACCTTGTTATAGAATCCGATGCTTCACTTCTGGTGTACTGTATCCCTTGGACCTTCTTATTGACGATGAAACATAGATATTGCATCGGAATTTAATACCAAAGGCACAATGCCGACTTAAGTACTAGAAGACTAACTCTTCTTACTGACTACGTTTTGAACCATTCCTGTGACACTAGTTATAGATTCCGATGCCTCACTTCAGGTTTACTGTATCCCTTGGACATTCTTATTGACGATGAAACACAGAAATTGCATCGGAATTAAATACTAAAAGCACAATGCCGGATTAAGTACAAGTAGTATGACTCTTCCTACTGTCTATGTCTTGAACCATTTCTGTGACACTAGTTATAGATTCCGATGCTTCACTTCAGGTGTACTGTATCACTTGGACCTTCTTATTGACGGTCAAACACAGAAATTACATCGGAATTAAATACAAAAGGCACAATGTCGACTTAACTACAAGTAGACTGACTCTTCTTACATTCTATGTTTTGAACCAATCCTGTGACACTAGTTATGGATTCTGATTCTTCACTTCAGGTTTACTGCATCCCTCTGACCTTCTTATTGACGATGAAACACAGAAATTGAATCGGAATTAAATACAAAAGGCACAATGCCGACTTAAGTACAATAAAACTGACTCTTCTTTCTGACTATGTTTTGAACCATTCCTGTGTCACTAGTTATAGATTCCGATGCCTCACTTCAGGTTTACTGTATCCCTTGGACCTTCTTACTGACGATGAAACACAGAAATTGCATCGGAATTAAATACAAAAGGCACAATGCCGACTTAAGTACAAGAAGACAGACTCCTGTTACTGTCTATGATTTGAACCATTTCTGGGACGCTAGTTACAGATTCCGATGCTTCACTTCAGGTTTACTGTATCCCTTGGACCTTCTCATTGACGATGAAACACAGATATTGCATCGGAATTAAATGCAAAAGGCTCAATGCCGACTTAAGTAAAAGAAGACTGACTCTTCTAATGACTATGTTTTGAAACATTCCTGTGACACTAGTTATGGATTCCGATGATTCAATTCAGGTTTACTGTATCCCTCTGACCTTCTTATTCACGATGAAACACAGAAATTGCATCGGAATTATATACAAAAGGCACAATGCCGACTTAAGTGCATGTAGACTGACTCTTCCTACTGTCTATGTTTTGAACCATTCCTGTGACACTAGTTATAGATTCCGATGCTTCAATACAGGTTTACTGTATCCCTCTGACCTTCTTATTGACGATGGAACACAGATATTGCATCGGAATTAAGTTGAAAAGGCACAATGCCAACATAAGTACAAGTAGACTGACTCTTCATACTGTCTATGTTATGAACCGATCCTGTGACACTAGTTATAGCCTCCGATGCTTCACTTCAGGTTTACCGTATCCCTTGGACCTTTTTGTAGACGATGAAACACCGAAATTGCATCGGAATTAAATACGAAAGGCACAATGCCGACTTAAGTACAAGAAAGACTGACTCTTCTTACAGTCTATGTTTTGAACCATTCCTGTGACACTAGTTATAGATTCCGATGCTTCACTTCAGGTGTACTGCATCCCTTGGATCTTCTTATTGACGATGAAACACAGTAATTGCATCGGAATTGAATAGAAAAGGCAAATTGCCGACTTAAGTACAAGAAGACTGACTCTTCTTACTGACTATGTGTTGAACCATTCCTGTGACACTAGTAATAGATTCCGATGCCTCACTTCAGGTTTACTGTATCCCTTGGACCTTCTTATTGACGATAAAACACAGAAATTGAATCGGAATTAAATTCAAAAGGCACAATGCCGACTTAAGTAAAAGTAGTCTGTCTCTTCCTACTGTCTAGGTTTTGAACCATTCCTGTGACACTAGTTATAGATTCCGATGCTTCACTTCATGTGTACTGTATCCCTTGGACCTTCTTATTGACGATGAAACACAGAAATTACATCGGAATTAAATGCAAAAGGCACAATGCCGACTTAACTCCTAGTAGACTGACTCTTCTTACTGTCTATGTTTTGAACCATTCCTGGGACACTTGTTATGGATTCTGATGCTTCACTTCAGGTTTACTGTATCCCTCTGACCTTCTTATTGACGATGAAACACAGAAATTGCATCGGAATTAAATACAAAAGACACAATGCCGACTTAAGTATATGTAGACTGACTTTTCCTACTGTCTATGTTTTGAACCATTCCTGTGACACTAGTTATAGAATCCGATGCTTCATTTCAGGTTTACTGTATCCCTTGGACCTTCTTATTGACGATGAAACACAGATATTGCATCGGAATTAAATACAAAAGACACAATGCCGACTTAAGTACATGTAGACTGACTTTTCCTACTGTCTATGTCTTGAACCATTCCTGTGACACTAGTTATAGATTCCGATGCTTCACTTCTGACCTTCTTATTGACGATGAAACACAGAAATTGCATCGGAATTAAATAGAAAAGGCACAATGCCGACTTGAGTACAAGAAGACGGACTCTTCTTACTGTCTATGAATTGAACCATTCCTGTGACGCTAGTTACAGATTCCGATGCTTCACTTCATGTTTACTGTATCCCTTGGACCCTCTTATTGACCATGAAACACAGATATTGCATCGGAATTAAATACAAAAGGCACAATGCCGACATAAGTACAAGAAGACTCACTCTTCTTACTGACTATGTTTTGAACCATTCCTGTGACACTAGTTAGAGATTCCAATGCTTCACTTCTGGTTTACTGTATCTCACTGACTTTGTTATTGACGATGAAACACAGTAATTGCATCGGAATTAAATTGAAAATGGCACAATGCCGACTTAACTACAAGAAGACAGACGTTTCTTACTGTGTATGTTTTGAACCATTCCTGTGTCACTAGTTATAGATTGCGATGCTTCACTTCAGGTTTACTGTATATCTTGGACCTACTTATTGACGTTGAAATACAGAAATTGCATCGGAATTAAATACAAAATGCACAATGCCGACTTAAGTACAAGAAGACTGACTCTTCTTACTGACTATGTTATGAACCATTCCTGTGACACTAGTTATAGATTCCGATGCTTCACTTCAGGTTTACTGTATCCCTCTGACCTTCTTATTGACGATGAAACACAGAAATTGCATCGGAATTAAATACAAAAGGCACAGTGCCGACTTAAGTACAAGAAGACTGCCTCTTCTTTCTGACTATGTTTTGAACCATTCCTGTGACACTAGTTATAGATTCCGATGCTTCACTTCAGGTTTACTGTATCCCTCTGACCTTCTTATTGACGATGAAGCACAGAAATTGCAACGGACTTAAATAGAAAAGGCACAATGCCGGCATAAGTACAAGAAGTCTGACTCTTCGTACTGTCTATGGTTTAAACCATTCCTGTGACGCTAGTTATAGATTCCGATGCTTCACTTCAGTTACACTGTATCCCTTGGACCTTCTTATTGACGATGAAACACAGAAATTGCATCGGAATTAAATTGAAAAGACACAATGCCGACTTAAGTACAAGGAGACAGACTCTTCTTACTGTCTATGATTTGAACCATTCCTGTGACGCTAGTTACAGTTTCCGATGCTTCACTTCAGTTACACTGTATCCCTTGGACCTTCGTATTGACGATGAAACACAGATATTGCATCGGAATTAAATACAAAAGGCACAATGCCGACTTAAGTACATGTAGACTGACCATTCCTACTGTCTATGTCTTGAACCATTCCTGTGACACTAGTTTTAGAATCCGATGCTTCATTTCAGGTTTACTGTATCCCTTGGACCTTCTTATTGACGATGAAACACAGAAGGTGCAACGGAATTAATTAGAAAAGGCACAATGCCGACTTAAGTACAAGAAGACTGACTCTTCCTACTGTCTATGTTTTGAACCATTTCTGAGACACTAGTTACAGATTCTGATGCTTCTTTTCAGCTTTACTGTATCCCTCTACCTTCGTATTGACCATGAAACACAAAAATTGCATCGGAATTAAATACAAAAGGCACAATGCCGACTTAAGTACAAGAAGACTGACTCTTCTTACCGTCTATGTTTTTAACCATTCCTGTGAACCTTGTTATAGAATCCGATGCTTCACTTCTGGTTTACTGTATCCCTTGGACCTTCTTATTGACGATGAAACACAGATATTGCATCGGAATTTAATACCAAAGGCACAATGCCGACTTAAGTACAAGAAGACTAACTCTTCTTACTGACTACGTTTTGAACCATTCCTGTGACACTAGTTATAGATTCCGATGCCTCACTTCAGGTTTACTGTATCCCTTGGACATTCTTATTGACGATGAAACACAGAAATTGCATCGGAATTAAATACTAAAAGCACAATGCCGGATTAAGTACAAGTAGTATGACTCTTCCTACTGTCTATGTCTTGAACCATTCCTGTGACACTAGTTATAGATTCCGATGCTTCACTTCAGGTGTACTGTATCCCTTGGACCTTCTTATTGACGGTCAAACACAGAAATTACATCGGAATTAAATACAAAAGGCACAATGTCGACTTAACTACAAGTAGACTGACTCTTCTTACATTCTATGTTTTGAACCAATCCTGTTACACTAGTTATGGATTCTGATGCTTCACTTCAGGTTTACTGCATCCCTCTGACCTTCTTATTGACGATGAAACACAGAAATTGAATCGGAATTAAATACAAAAGGCACAATGCCGACTTCAGTACAATAAAACTGACTCTTCTTTCTGACTATGTTTTGAACCATTCCTGTGTCACTAGTTATAGATTCCGATGCCTCACTTCAGGTTTACTGTATCCTTTGGACCGTCTTACTGACGATGAAACACAGAAATTGCATCCGAATTAAATACAAAAGGCACAATGCCGACTTAAGTACAAGTAGTCTGACTCTTCCTACTGTCTACGTTTTAAACCATTCCTGTGACACTAGTTATAGGTTCCGATGCTTCACTTCTGACCCTCTTATTGACGATGAAACACAGAAATTGCATCGGAATTAAATACAAAAGGCACAATGCCGACTTAAGTACAAGAAGACGGACTAATCTTACTGTCTATGATTTGAACCATTCCTGTGACGCTAGTTACAGATTCCGATGCTTCACTTCAGGTTTACAGTATCCCTTGGACCTTCTTATTGACGATGAAACACAGATATTGCATCGGAATTAAATACAAAAGGCACAATGCCGACTTAAGTACAAGAAGACAGACTCTTGTTACTGTCTATGATTTGAACCATTTCTGGGACGCTAGTTACAGTTTCCGATGCTTCACTTCAGGTTTACTGTATCCCTTGGACCTTCTCATTGACGATGAAACACAGATATTGCATCGGAATTAAATGCAAAAGGCTCAATGCCGACTTAAGTAAAAGAAGACTGACTCTTCTAATGACTATGTTTTGAAACATTCCTGTGACACTAGTTATGGATTCCGATGATTCAATTCAGGTTTACTGTATCCCTCTGACCTTCTTATTCACGATGAAACACAGAAATTGCATCGGAATTATATACAAAAGGCACAATGCCGACTTAAGTGCATGTAGACTGACTCTTCCTACTGTCTATGTTTTGAACCATTCCTGTGACACTAGTTATAGATTCCGATGCTTCACTACAGGTTTACTGTATCCCTCTGACCTTCTTATTGACGATGGAACACAGATATTGCATCGGAATTAAATTGAAAAGGCACAATGCCGACATAAGTACAAGTAGACTGACTCTTCCTACTGACTATGTTTTGAACCATCCCTGTGACACTAGTTATAGACTCCGATGCTTCACTTCAGGTTTACTGTATCCCTCTGACCTTCTTATTGATGATTAAACACAGAAATTGCATCGGAATTAAATAGAAAAGGCACAATGCCGACTTAAGTACAAGAAGACTGACTCTTCATACTGTCTATGTTATGAACCGATCCTGTGACACTAGTTATAGCCTCCGATGCTTCACTTCAGGTTTACCGTATCCCTTGGAACTTTTTGTTGACGATGAAACACCGAAATTGCATCGGAATTAAATACGAAAGGCACAATGCCGACTTAAGTACAAGAAGACTGACTCTTCTTACTGTCTATGTTTTGAACCATTCCTGTGACACTAGTTATAGATTCCGATGCTTCACTTCAGGTGTACTGCATCCCTTGGATCTTCTTATTGACGATGAAACACAGTAATTGCATCGGAATTGAATAAAAAGGCAAATTGCCGACTTAAGTACAAGAAGACTGACTCTTCTTACTGACTATGTTTTGAACCATTCCTGTGACACTAGTAATAGATTCCGATGCCTCACTTCAGGTTTACTGTATCCCTTGGACCTTCTTATTGACGATAAAACACAGAAATTGAATCGGAATTAAATTCAAAAGGCACAATGCCGACTTAAGTAAAGGTAGTCTGTCTCTTCCTACTGTCTATGTTTTGAACCATTCCTGTGACACTAGTTATAGATTCCGATGCTTCACTTCATGTGTACTGTATCCCTTGGACCTTCTTATTGACGATGAAACACAGAAATTACATCGGAATTAAATGCAAAAGGCACAATGCCGACTTAACTACAAGTAGACTGACTCTTCTTACTGTCTATGTTTTGAACCATTCCTGGGACACTTGTTATGGATTCTGATGCTTCACTTCAGGTTTACTGTATCCCTCTGACCTTCTTATTGACGATGAAACACAGAAATTGCATCGGAATTAAATACAAAAGACACAATGCCGGCTTAAGTACATGTAGACTGACTTTTCCTACTGTCTATGTTTTGAACCATTCCTGTGACACTAGTTATAGAATGCGATGCTTCATTTCAGGTTTACTGTATCTCTTGGACCTTCTTATTGACGATGAAACACAGAAATTGCATCGGAATTAAATACAAAAGACACAATGCCGACTTAAGTACATGTAGACTGACTTTTCCCACTGTCTATGTTTTGAACCATTCCTGTGACACTAGTTATAGATTCCGATGCTTCACTTCTGACCTTCTTATTGACGATGAAACACAGAAATTGCATCGGAATTAAATAGAAAAGGCACAATGCCGACTTGAGTACAAGAAGACGGACTCTTCTTACTGTCTATGTATTGAACCATTCCTGTGACGCTAGTTACAGATTCCGATGCTTCACTTCATGTTTACTGTATCCCTTGGTTCTTCTTATTGACCATGAAACACAGATATTGCATCGGAATTAAATACAAAATGCACAATGCCGACATAAGTACAAGAAGACTCACTCTTCTTACTGACTATGTTTTGAACCATTCCTGTGACACTAGTTAGAGATTCCAATGCTTCACTTCTGGTTTACTGTATCTCACTGACTTTGTTACTGACGATGAAACACTGTAATTGCATCGGAATTAAATTGAAAATGGCACAATGCCGACTTAACTACAAGAACACAGACGTTTCTTACTGTGTATGTTTTGAACCATTCCTGTGTCACTAGTTATAGATTCCGATGCTTCACTTCAGGTTTACTGTATATCTTGGACCTTGTTATTGACGTTGAAATACAGAAATTGCATCGGAATTAAATACAAAATGCACAATGCCGACTTAAGTACAAGAAGACTGACTCTTCTTACTGACTATGTTATGAACCATTCCTGTGACACTAGTTATAGATTCCGATGCTTCACTTCAGGTTTACTGTATCCCTCAGACCTTCTTATTGACGATGAAACACAGAAATTGCATCGGAATTAAATACAAAAGACACAGTGCCGACTTAAGTACAAGAAGACTGCCTCTTCTTTCTGACTATGTTTTGAACCATTCCTGTGACACTAGTTATAGATTCGGATGCTTCACTTCAGGTTTACTGTATCCCTCTGACCTTCTTATTGACGATGAAACACAGAAATTGCAACGGAATTAAATAGAAAAGGCACAATGCCGGCATAAGTACAAGAAGTCTGACTCTTCGTACTGTCTATGGTTTAAACCATTCCTGTGACGCTAGTTATAGATTCCGATGCTTCACTTCAGTTACACTTTATCCCTTGGACCTTCTTATTGACGATGAAACACAGAAATTGCATCGGAATTAAATTGAAAAGACACAATGCCGACTTAAGTACAAGAAGACAGACTCTTCTTACTGTCTATGATTTGAACCATTCCTGTGACGCTAGTTATAGATTCCGATGCTTCACTTCAGGTTTACTGTATCCCTTGGACCTTCGTATTGTCGATGAAACACAGATATTGCATCGGAATTAAATACAAAAGACACAATGCCGACTTAAGTACAAGATGACTGACTCTTCTTACTGACTATGTTTTGAACCATTCCTGTGACACTAGTTAGAGATTCCGATGCTTCACTTCGGGTTTACTGTATGCCTCTGACCTTCTTATTGACGTTGAAACAGAGTAATTGCATAGGAATTAATTGAAAAGGGCACAATGCCGACTTAAGTACAAGAAGACTGACTCTTCCTACTTTCTATGTTTTGAACCATTCCTGTGACACTAGTTATAGATTCCGATTCTTCTCTTCAGGTTTACTGTATCCCTCCGACAATCTTATTGACGATGAAACACATAAATTGCATCGGAATTCAATACAAAAGGCACAATGCCGACTTAAGTACAAGAAGACTGACTCTTCTTACTGTCTACGTTTTGAACCATTCCTGTGACACTAGTTATAGATTCCGATGCTTCACTTCAGGTGTACTGCATCCCTTGGATCTTCTTATTGACGATGAAAAGCAGAAATTGCATCGGAATTAAATAGAAATGGCAAATTACCGACTTAAGTACAAGAAGACTGACTCTTCTTACTGACTATGTTTTGAACCATTCCTGCGGCACTAGTTATAGATTCCGATGCCTCACTTTAGGTTTACTGTATCCCTTGGACCTTCTTATTGACGATAAAACACAGAAATTACATCGGAATTTAATTCAAAAGGCACAATGCCAACTTAAGTACAAGTAGTCTGACTCTTCCTACTGTCTATGTTTTGAACCATTCCTGTGACACTAGTTATAGATTCCGATGCTTCACTTCTGACCTTCTTATTGACTATGAAACACAGAAATTGCATCGGAATTAAATAGAAAAGGCACAATGCCGACTTGAGTACAAGAAGACGGACTCTTCTTACTGTCTATGAATTGAACCATTCCTGTGACGCTAGTTACAGATTCCGATGCTTCACTTCAGGTTTACTGTATCCCTTGGACCTTCTTATTGACCATGAAACACAGATATTGCATCGGAATTAAATACAAAAGGCACAATGCCGACATAAGTGCAAGAAGACTCACTCTTCTTACTGACTATGTTTTGAACCATTCCTGTGACACTAGTTAGAGATTCCAATGCTTCACTTCAGGTTTACTGTATCTCACTGACCTTGTTATTGACGATGAAACACAGTAATTGCATCGGAATTAAATTGAAAATGGCACAATGCCGACTTAACTACAAGAAGACAGACGTTTCTTACTGTGTATGTTTTGAACCATTCCTGTGTCACTAGTTATAGATTCCGATGCTTCACTTCAGGTTTACTGTATATCTTGGACCTTCTTATTGACGTTGAAACACAGAAATTGCATCGGAATTAAATACAAAATGCACAATGCCGACTTAAGTACAAGAAGACTGACTCTTCTTACTGACTATGTTATGAACCATTCCTGTGACACTAGTTATAGATTCCGATGCTTCACTTAAGGTTTACTGTATCCCTCTGACCTTCTTATTGATGATGAAACACAGAAATTGCATCGGAATTAAATACAAAGGGCACAGTGCCGACTTAAGTACAAGAAGACTGCCTCTTCTTTCTGACTATGTTTTGAACCATTCCTGTGACACTAGTTATAGATTCCGATGCTTCACTTCAGGTTTACTGTATCCCTTTGACCTTCTTATTGACGATGAAACACAGAAATTGCAACGGAATTAAATAGAAAAGGCACAATGCAGGCATAAGTACAAGAAGTCTGACTCTTCGTACTGTCTATGGTTTAAACCATCCCTGTGACGCTAGTTATAGATTCCGATGCTTCACTTCAGGTATACTGTATCCCTTGGACCTTCTTATTGACGATGAAACACAGAAATTGCATCGGAATTAAATAGAAAAGACACAATGCCGACTTAAGTACAAGAAGACAGACTCTTCTTACTGTCTATGATTTGAACCATTCCTGTGACGCTAGTTACAGATTCCTATAGTGTCACCGCCAGACACCACACTTGCTAGGTGGTAGCTTAAATCGGCCGCGGTCCATTTAGTACATGTCGGACCCGCGTGTCGCCACTGTGTAATCGCATACCTAGCGCCACCACCAAGGCAGGTCTCGTGATACCAGAGAGCACTCGCCCCAGTTGTACGAGAACCTAGCTACCGACCAGATGTACGAAGCCTTTCTCTCTCATTAGCCGAGAGACAGAATAGCCATCAGCTAAGTTAATGGCTACGTACTAGCAAGGCGCAATTAGCCATACAGTGATTGTACTTAAAGTCTCCTGTGTATCGTCAAGATCGATGTACCACCATGATTGAGTAAAGTTAAGTATTAAACCTGCTCCGTACTTTTCTTCCTAACATTAATTACGTATCCTGTTCCAGTACTTCACGCCCGTCTGCGTTAGTCTAGCTTGCCTTTTTAGCCATCTCAACTTCACGGTGTCGGCCCAGCTACCGACACAACATTGGCGACGAGGGAAAAGAGTTCTTTCTGATTGCTTACATTTAATTGTGTCATGGCTTCGCCACATTCTCCAGATGTACTGTCCGAATTTTATCGCTTGCCGAATCAGCAGACGCAGGCGTTATTGGATGCCCTTGGACAGCTCGTCCAGGGTCAACGTGCGCTGCACACCGATGCGGCCGCCGCCGCTTCTTCGCTACCGCTGCCACTAAACGCTGTTGCACCTCCCTTTCGACCATACGTGGCAGCCGATGAGACCTGGCACGAGTGGTCTCGCCAGTTCAACTTTCATCTAGCAGCCTACAGAATTCAAGGTAAAGAGCGGCAGCCGTTTTTGCTTTCTTGTGTCGGTGTGTCCACATACCGTGTGATAGTGAAATTGTTTCCCCGACGCGACGTAGCAACTCTGTCCTACGAGGAGAATTTGTCTGCATTAGACGCCTATTTCAAAGACACAGTTAATGTGGTTGCGAAACGGTATACGTTCTTTCGTACAAAACGTACGGCCGGTCATACTAATAGGGAGTGGGTAGCAACATTGCAAGGACTTACTAGGGACTGTGCCTTTCAATGTGACTGTGGTCTTTCTTATTCAGATACAATGGTGCGTGATGCAATTGCACAGAACGTTTCTGATGTTCGCATACGGGAGCAAATTTTGAAACTAGTTAATCCCTCCCTTCAACAAGTGATAGACATATTGGATAGACAGGACACACTTGACTGTGCTCAGGAATCTTTTGACACTTCGCCAGCCGTGTGTAACATTAACCGGCCTGCTGGACGCGCTGCGCGGCCCGGTAACCGGGCCTCGCGCACATCCGCACAGCTGCCGCCGCGCGCTAAGCCACGTGTGCCGCGCCAGCCCACAAATGTAGTGAAATCGTGCCCGCGGTGTGCTACTAGACATTCGCGTGAACATTGCCCGTCACACCAAGCTATTTGCTTTTTCTGCAATAAGAAAGGACATGTTCAAAGTGTTTGCCAGAAAAAGCTCAGATCAGACAATCACAATCATTCCAGGCCCTTTGCTTCGCGCTGGAATCGAACCAAGGACACTCAGGCTCGTGGACCTTCGCCTATGGACATTCATGTCGTTAATTCCACTTCGTCCAGTGACACTTTCTCTAACAGTAACTGTGTTCGTCCCTCAAAAACTGTGCGTCGACGTCGCCGGAAATCACGTCCATTAGCAAGTGATTCTGTACCAGTGTCTATTCAAATTGCACAAAACAGTCGCTCTTGTCGTCAGCAGAACAATAAACTTTTTGTGGACTTAGACTTTGAAGGCAAAGTGATACCATTCCAGCTCGATACCGGAGCTGCAGTTTCATTGCTCAATCATGACACGTACAAACAACTGGGCAAACCTCCGTTGCGTTCCGCAAATGTTAAGCTAACTACATATTCCGGACAGAAAATTCCTGTGTTAGGACAGTGCAGCCTTCTTGCAACATACAAGGGACAAACAAAACTCGTGTCATTTTACGTTCTTCGTTCATCTTCTGCAGTGAACTTGTTTGGTCTCGATTTATTTCAGTTGTTTAACATGTCTATTGTAAATCAGGTCCAATCAGTGAATCAGACTGTGCCTACAGACAGTGTTTCTCGGCTGTGTGACGAATTTGCAGACATTTTTGCACCGGGCTTAGGTTGCGCTAAAAACTATGAAGCACATTTAGAACTGAAGGTAAACGCGCAACCGAAATTTTTCAGGGCGCGCAATGTTCCCCACGCATTGCGTGATGAGGTCGCAAGAACGTTACACGATCTCGAATCACAGGGTGTAATTGAACGTGTGCAAGCTTCTCTCTGGGCCTCACCCTTAGTAATTTTGCCAAAACCTTCCGGAAAATTGAGACTTTGCGTGGACTTCAAGGCCACAGTGAATCCACAGCTAGTGACTGCTACTTTTCCTTTGCCCCGCCCGGAAGATCTTTTTGCTAAACTGTGCCCAGGAAAATATTTTTCAAAGTTGGACCTAGCCGATGCGTACTTGCAAATACCGGTGGACGACGAGTCCCAGCGCGTATTGGTGGTTAACACGCATCTTGGATTGTACCGCTTCAAAAGACTGCCATTCGGGTGTGCATCCGCCCCTGCCTTGTTTCAGCAATATTTACAAACTATTTGTGCGTCGGCTGCAGCAAACTATCTGGACGATATAGTGATCTCCGGACAGACAGAAGAAGATCATCTTGCGAACTTACGAACATTATTTCAGGTCTTGCGGCAAAATGGTCTTCGCTTGAGGAAGGACAAATGTGTGTTTTTTGCTCGTGACTTACCATACCTGGGACATATCATTAATGCCCAAGGCATACATCCGAGTCCAGAGCACCTCCGTGCCATACAAGAATTGCCTTCCCCTCAAAATGTGAAACAGCTACAGAGTGTGTTGGGTAAAATTAATTATTACAATAAATATGTGCGCAATGCCTCTTCCATTTCAGCTCCGCTTCATCGCTTACGCCGTAAAGGTGTTCCGTTCGTCTGGACGACGGAATGTGAACGCGCCTTTCGCCAGTTGAAATCGGCGTTGCTTTCTAATACTTGCCTTACGCCATTCGATCCCCAGAAACCCCTTTTGTTGATGGTAGATGCATCGGATTTCGGGATCGGTGCTGTGCTTGCGCACAAAGTTGGCTCCCATGATCGCCCTATTGCCTTTGCGTCCAAATTGCTCTCGTCTGCGCAAAGAAATTATTCACAGATAGAGAAAGAAGCTTTAGCTCTCGTGTTTGGTGTTACTAAGTTCCATGATTTCTTGTATGGTCGTCACTTTACCATCATCACAGACCACAAACCTTTGACATCGCTTTTTCATCCGACCAAGCCTGTACCTCCACGTACAGCGCAGAAATTCATTCGCTGGTCTATTTTCCTCTCGCAGTACCGCTACGATATCTTGTATCGGTCCACTGCTAAGCACGGAAACGCCGATGCGTTGTCCCGTTTGCCTGTTGCTGAGGATAAAGCATTCGATTCTTCCGAACTTGCTTGCATGTTCATTGATTCGGAAACCGATGAAGTGGTCGAATCGTTTCCGATTGATTTTCGTCGTGTCGCTACAGCCACAGCTGCTGACCCTGTCCTTGCTACTGTTTTACGTTTTGTTGCTACGCAATGGCCTTTGTCAAAGTCTCGGATCGAGGATCCGTTGGTTCGCCGATTTTTTGCTCACAAGGAGAGACTTTTTGTTCGACGTGGTGTTTTGTTGTTGCGTTCTGATAATGATCAGTCCAGAGTCGTGGTCCCACGTTCGTTACAGTCCTCTGTTTTACGGCTTCTTCACCAAGGACATTGGGGTATAGTGCGAACGAAACAACTTGCTCGTCAGCACTGTACTTGGTTCGGAATCGATGCTGCGATTACGACTATGTGTTCTTCGTGCCCGGCGTGTGCCGAACAACAGTCCGCACCGCCGCGGAAAGTCTTTGCGTGGCCAAAAGCCACTTCCCCTTGGCAACGCTTGCACATTGATTTTGCTGGTCCCTTCTGGAATGCTCGATGGTTGGTTCTGGTCGACGCCTTCAGTAATTTTCCTTTTGTTGTCCGGATGTCTTCCACGACGTCCTCCGCCACCATCCAAGCGTTGTCTGCTATCTTTTGCATTGAAGGTCTTCCGCAGACTATTGTTTCCGACAATGGCCCACAATTCATGTCCGCAGAATTTCAGTCATTCTGCCAGGCCAATGGTATTCAACATCTGACATCCGCGCCGTTTTCGCCTCAGTCCAACGGTGCCGCTGAACGATTGGTCCGGACTTTCAAGTCACAGATGTTGAAATTGAAAGAGTCGCATTCTCGGGAGGACGCATTGTTGCTCTTTTTGTCTTCGTATCGCTCTCAGCCCCGAGATGGTCGCTCGCCGGCTGAGTTGCTCCACGGTCGTCCTCATCGCACCTTGATGTCTTTGCTGCATCCGCCGCATCAGGTTCCTGTGCAGCGGCAGACTCCTGCTTTTGCTCCAGGCGACGTTGTATTTTATCGCAACTATCGAGGTTCACGGCGTTGGCTCGCAGGGCGCATTCTTCGCTGCCTCGGCCGCGCGATGTATTTGGTTTTGGGGGCCTCTGGTGAGGTGCGTCGGCATCTCAATCAGCTGCGCCTCTGTCGTCGCTCGGGTTCTGCCGCTCCCCGTCTGCTTTCAGCGACGGTGCCGTCCGGTCAGCGCCCTGGGGACCCATCTACTGGCTCGCCTCATCCCCAGGTGTTCCCGACGATGCCTTCCATTTTGCCCCATGGCGACGCGCCGCCGCCGCCGCAGCAGCAGCAGCCGCCGCCGCCGCCGCTTGTTCTCCCGCCGGCGCCGCCCGCATTCGACGCTTCGTTGCAGCCGCCAAGCGCCTCCCAGGGTCACGCGCCGCCGATCGCTTCCCGTGACCAGCTGTCCTCCGCCATGGAACTCCCGCCCGCTCCGGACCACATGACGTCATCGCGCGTCGGCTACCCCGACGCAATGGAGGTTGATCCTTCGGTCCCTCCTGTCTCTTTACGGGCGCATACACCGCATGTTGACGTGCACCCTGGACTAGTTTTTCAGGCGTTTCCTAGCTCCCCTCGGACCGAATGGCCGGGTGCGGGTGGCACAGCCTCGCCTGTTGTTAGGCTCCCCACCTCATCGCATACATCAACATGTGGTCCTCCCCACGGCGGGCGGAAGCCTTATCACACGACCGTCCGCCGATTTGCGGGGGAGGAATGTGGTGTCACCGCCAGACACCACACTTGCTAGGTGGTAGCTTAAATCGGCCGCGGTCCATTTAGTACATGTCGGACTCGCGTGTCGCCACTATGTAATCGCAGACCTAGCGCCACCACCAAGGCAGGTCTCGTGATACGAGAGAGCACTCGCCCCAGTTGTACGAGAACCTAGCTACCGACCAGATGTACGAAGCCTTTCTCTCTCATTAGCCGAGAGACAGAATAGCCATCAGCTAAGTTAATGGCTACGAACTAGCAAGGCGCAATTAGCCATACAGTGATTGTACTTAAAGTCTCCTGTGTATCGTCAAGATCGATGTACCACCATGATTGAGTAAAGTTAAGTATTAAACCTGCTCCGTACTTTTCTTCCTAACATTAATTACGTATCCTGTTCCAGTACTTCACGCCCGTCTGCGTTAGTCTAGCTTGCCTTTTCAGCCATCTCAACTTCACGGTGTCGGCCCTGCTACCGACACAACAATTCCGATGCTTCACTTCAGGTTTACTGTATCCCTTGGACCTTCTTATTGACGATGAAACACAGATATTGCATCGGAATTAAATACAAAAGACACAATGCCGACTTAAGTACAAGAAGACTGACTCTTCTTACTGACTATGTTTTGAACCATTCCTGTGACACTAGTTAGAGATTCCGATGCTTCACTTCAGGTTTACTGTATGCCTCTGACCATCTTATTGACGTTGAAACACAGTAATTGAATAGGAATTAAATTGAAAAGGGCACAATGCCGACTTAAGTACAAGAAGACTGACTCTTCCTACTTTCTATGTTTTGAACCATTCCTGTGACACTAGTTATAGATTCCGATTCTTCTCTTCAGGTTTACTGTATCCCTCTGACCTTCTTATTGACGATGAAACACAGAAATTGCATCAGAATTCAATAAAAATGCACAATGCCGACTTAAGTACAAGAAGACTGACTCTTCTTACTGACTATGTTTTGAACCATTCCTGTGACACT
Organism: Schistocerca serialis cubense; assembly: GCF_023864345.2. Lineage (NCBI taxonomy): Eukaryota > Metazoa > Arthropoda > Insecta > Orthoptera > Acrididae > Schistocerca > Schistocerca serialis. Next base: position 18,665,176 of record NC_064647.1, on the reverse strand, counting down.
AATTATAGATTCCGATGCTTCACTTCAGGTTTACTGTATCCCTCTAACCTTCTTATTTCCGATGAAACACAGAAATTGCATCGGAATTAAATACAAAAGGCAGAATGCCGACTTAAGTATGTAATGTATTGCGAATACATCGAAAGAAGGATCCTTTATTGTATGATTATATGATAGCGGAACAAACACTGGTAGCAGTTACATCTGTAAAATATCTGGGAGTATGCGTGCGGAACGATTTGAAGTGGAATGATCTTATAAAATTAATTGTCGGTAAGGCGGGTACCAGATTGAGATTCATTGGGAGAGTGCTTAGAAAATGTAGTCCATCAACAAAGGAGGTGGCTTGCAAAACACTAGTTCAACCTGTACTTGAGTATTGCTCATCAGTGTGGGATCCGTACCAGATCGGTCTGACGGAGGAGATAGAGAAGATCCAAAGAAGAGCGGCGCGTCTCGTCACAGGGTTATTTGGTAACCGTGAAAGCGTTACGGAGATGTTTAATAAACTCAAGTGGCAGACTCAGCAAGAGAGGCGCCCTGCATCGCGGTGTAGCTTGCTCGCCAGGTTTCGAGAGGGTGCGTTTCTGCATGAGGTATCGAAAATATTGCTTCCCCCTACTTATACCTCCCGAGGAGATCACGAATGTAAAATTAGAGAGATTAGAGAGCGCGCGGAGGCTTTCAGACAGTCGTTCTTCCCGCGAGCCATACGCGACTTGAACAGGAAAGGGAGGTAATGACAGTGGCACGCAAAGTGCCCTCCGCCACACACCGTTGGGTTGCTTGCGGAGTATCAATGTAGATGTAGATGTAGATGTAGATGAAGTACAAGAAGACTGACTCTTCCTACTCTCTATGTTTTGAACCATTCCTGTGACACTAGTTATAGATTCCGATGCTTCACTTCAGGTTTACTGTATCCCTCTGACCTTCTTATTGACGATGAAACACAGAAATTGCATCGGAATTAAATACAAAAGGCACAATGCCGACTTAAGTACAAGAAGACTGACTCTTATTACTGTCTATGTGTTGAACCATTCCTGTGACACTAGTTATAGATTCCGATGCTTCACTTCAGGTTTACTGTATCCCTTGGACCTTCTTATTGACGATGAAACACAGAAATTGCATCGGATTAAATACAAAAGACACAATGCCGACTTATGAACAAAAGTCTGACTCATCTTACTGTCTATGTTTTGAACCATTCCTGTGACATTAGTTATAGATTCCGATGCTTCACTTCAGGTTTACTGTATCCCTCTGACCTTCTTATTGACGACGAAACACAGAAATTGCATCGGAATTAAATAGAAGAGGCACAATGCCGAATTAAGTACAAGAAGACTGACTCTTCCTACAGTCTATGTTTTGAACCATTCCTGTGACACTAGTTATAGATTCCGATGCTTCACCTCACGTTTACTGTATCTCTCTGACCTTCTTATTGACAATGAAACACAGAAATTGCATCGGAATTAGATACAAAAACCACAATGCCGACTTCAGTTCAAGAGGACCGACTCTTCTTACTGTCTATGTTTTGAACCATTCCCGTGACACTAGTTATAGATTACGATGCTTCACTTCAAGTTTACTGTATCCCTTGGACCTTCTTATTGACGACGAAACACAGAAATTGCATCGGAATTAAATAGAAAAGGCACAATGCCGACTTGAGTACAAGAAGACTGACCCCTCCTATTGTCTATGTTTTGAACCACTCCTGTGACACAAGTTATATATTCCGATGCTTCATTTCAGGTTTACTGTATCCCTCTGACCTTCTCATTAACGATGAAACACAGAAATTGCATCGGAATTAAATAGAAAAGGCACAATGCCGACTTAAGTACAAGAAGACTGACTCATCTAACTGTCTATGTTTTTTGAACCATTGCTGTGACACTAGTTATAGATTCCGATGTTTCATTTCAGGTTTACTGTATCCCTCTGACCTTCCTATTGAAGATGAACCACAGAAATTACATCGGAATTAAATTGTAAAGGCACAATGCCGACTTATGTACAAGAAGACTGACTCATCTTAATGTCTATGTTTGAACTATTCCTGTGACACTAGTTATAGATTCCGATGCTTCGCTTCAGGTTTATTGTATCCCTTGGACCTTCTTATTGACGACGAAACACTGAAATTGCATCGGAATTAAATAGAAAAGTCACAAGTCCGACTTAAGTACAAGAAGACTGACTCATCCTACTATCTATGTTTTGAACCATTCATGTGACACTAGTTATTTATTCCGATGCTTCACTTCACGTCTACTGTATCCCTTTGACCTTCTTATTGACGATGAAACACAGAAGTTACATCGGAATTAAATACAAAAGGTACAATGCCGACTAATGAACAAGAAGACTGATTCTTCTTACTGTCTATGTTTTGAACCATTCCCGTGACTCTAATTATAGATTCCGATTCTTCACTTCAGGTCTATTGTATCCCTTGGACCTTCTTATCGACGATGAAACACAGAAATTGCATCGGTATTAAATACAAAAGGCACAATGCCGACTTAAGTACAAGAAGACTGACGCTTCGTACTGACTATGTTTTGAACCAACCCTGTGACACTAGTTATAGACTCCGATGCTACACTTCAGGTTTACTGTATCCCTCTGACCTTCCTATTGATGATGAAACACAGAAATTGCATCGGAATTAAATAGAAAAGACACAATGCCGACTTAAGTACAAGAAGACTGACTCTTCATACTGTCTATGTTTTGAACCGTTCCTGTGACACTAGTTATAGATTCCGATGCTTCACTTCAGGTGTACTGCATCCCTTGGATCTTCTTATTGACGATGAAACACAGAAATTGCATCGGAATTAAATAGAAAAGACACAATGCCGACTTAAGTACAAGAAAACTGACTCTTATTACTGACTATGTTTTGAACCATTCCTGTGACACTAGTTATAAATTCCGATGCTTCACTTAAGGTTTACTGTATCCCTCTGACCTTCTTATTGACGATGAAACACAGAAATTGCATCGGAATTAAATACAAAAGGCACAATGCCGGCTTAAGTACAAGAAGACTGCCTCTTCTTTCTGACTTTGTTTTGAACAATTCCTGTGACACTAGTTATAGATTTCGATGCTTCACTTCTGAACTTCTTATTGACGATGAAACACAGAAATTGCATCGGAATTAAATTGAAAAGGCATAATGCCGACTTAAGTACAAGAAGACTGACTCTTCCTACTGTCTATGGTTTAAACCGTTCCTGTGACGCTAGTTATAGATTCCGATGCTTCATTTCAGGTTTACTGTATCCGTTGGACCTTCTTATTGACGATGAAACACAGAAATTGCATCGGAATTAAATAGAAAAAGCACAATGCCGACTTAAGTACAAGAAGACAGACTCTTCTTACTGACCTTGTTTTGAACCATTCCTGTGACACTAGTTAGAGATTCCGATGCTTCACTTCAGGTTTACTGTATGCCTCTGACCTTCTTATTGACGATGAAACACAGTAATTGCATAGGAATTAAATTGAAAAGGGCACAATGCCGTCTTAAGTACAAGAAGACTGACTCTTCTTACTGTCTATGATTTGAACCATTCCTGTGCCACTAGTTATAGATTACGATGCTTCACTTGAGGTTTACTGTATCTCCTGGACCTTCTTATTGACGATGAAATTCAGAAATTGAATCGGAATTAAAAACAAAATGCACAATGCCGCCTTAAGTACATGTAGACTGACTCTTCCTACTGTCTATGTTTTCAACCACTCCTGTGACACTAGTTATAGAATCCGATGCTTCATTTCAGGTTTACTGTATCCCTTGGACCTTCTTATTGACGATGAAACACAGAAAGTGCAACGGAATTAAATAGAAAAGGCACAATGCCGACTTAAGTACAAGTAGAATGACTCTTCCTACTGTCTATGTTTTAAACCATTCCTGTGACACTAGTTATAGATTTCGATGCTTCACTTCTGACCTTCTTATTGACGATGAAACACAGATATTGCATCGGAATTAAATAGAAAAGGCACAATGCCGAAATAAGTACAAGAAGACTTTCCTACTGTCTATGGTTTAAACCATTCCTGTGACGCTAGTTATAGATTCCGATGCTTCACTTCAGGTTTACTGTATCCCTTGGACCTTCTTATTGACGATGAAGCACAGAAATAGCATCGGAATTAAATAGAAAAGGCACAATGCCGACTTAAGTACAAGAAGACAGACTCTTCTTACTGTCTATGATTTGAAGCATTCCTGTGACGCTAGTTACAGATTCCGATGCTTAACTTCAGGTTTACTGTATCCCTTGGACCTTCTTATTGACGATGAAACACAGATATTGCATCGGAATTAAATTCAAAAGACACAATGCCGACTTAAGTACAAGAAGACTGACTCTTCTTACTGTCTATGTTTTGAACCATTCCTGTGACACTAGTTATAGATTCCGATGCTTCACTTCAGGTTTACTGTATCTCTTGGACCTTCTTATTGTCGATGAAACACAGAAATTGCATCGGAATTAAATACAAAATGCACAATGCCGACTTAAGTACATGTAGACTGACTCTTCCTACTGTCTATGCTTTGAACCATTCCTGTGACACTAGTTATAGAATCCGATGATTCATTTCATATTTACTGTATCCTTTGGCCCTTCTTATTGGCGATGAAACACAGAAAGAGCAACGGAATTAAATAGAAAAGGCACAATGCCGACTTAAGTACAAGAAGACTGACACTTCCTACTGTCTATGTTTTGAACCATTCCTGTGACACTAGTTACAGATTCCGATGCTTCACTTCAGGTTTACTGTATCCCTCTGACCTTCGTATTGATGATGAAACACAGAAATTGCATCGGAATTAAATACAAAAGGCACAATGCCGACTTAAGTACAAGAAGACTGACTCTTCTTACTGTCTATGTTTTGAACCATTCCTGTGAACCTAGTTAAAGATTACGATGCTTCACTTCAGGTTTACTGAATCCCTTGGACCTTCTTATTGACGATGAAACACAGAAATTGCATCGGAATTTAATACAAAAGGCACAATGCCGAATTAAGTACAACAAGACTGACTCTCCCTACTATCCATGTTTTGAACCATTCCTGTGACACTAGTTATAGATTCCGATGCTTCACTTCAGGTTTACTGTATCCCTCTGACCTTCTTATTGACGATGGAACACCGAAATTGCATCGGAATTAAATACAAAAGGCACAATGCCGACTTAAGTACAAGAAGACTGACCCTTCTTACTGTCTATGTTTTGAACCATTCCTGTGACACTAGTTATAGATTCCGATGCTTCACTTCAGATTCACAGTATCCCTTGGACCTTCTTATTGACGATGAAACACAGAAATTGCATCGGAATTAAATACCAAAGGCAGAATGCCGACTTAAGTATGTAATGTATTGCGAATACATAGAAAGAAGGATCCTTTATTGTATTATTATATGATAGCGGAACAAACACTGGTAGCAGTTACATCTGTAAAATATCTGGGAGTATGCGTACGGAACGATTTGAAGTGGAATGATCATATAAAATTTATTGTTGGTAAGGCGGGTACCAGGTTGAGATTCATTGGGAGAGTGCTTAGAAAATGTAGTCCATCAACAAAGGAGGTGGCTTACAAATCACTCGTTCGACCTATACTTGAGTATTGCTCATCAGTGTGGGATCCGGACCAGATCGGTCTGACGGAGGAGATAGAGAAGATCCAAAGAAGAGCGGCGCGTTTCGTCACAGGGTTATTTCGTAACCGTGATAGCGTTACGGAGATGTTTAATAAACTCAAGTGGCAGACTCTGCAAGAGAGGCGCTCTGCATCGCGGTGTAGCTTGCTCGCCAGGTTTCGAGAGGGTGCGTTTCTGCATGAGGTATCGAATATATTGCTTCCCTCTACTTATACCTCCCGAGGAGATCACGAATGTAAAATTAGAGAGATTACAGCGCGCACGGAGGCTTTCAGACAGTCGTTCTTCCCGCGAACCATACGCGACTTGAACAGGAAAGGGAGGAAATGACAGTGGCACGTAAAGTGCCCTCCGCCACACACCGTTGGGTGGCTTGTGGAGTATCAATGTAGATGTAGATGTAGATGTAGATGAAGTACAAGAAGACTGACTCTTCCTACTCTCTATGTTTTGAACCATTCCTGTGACACTAGTTATGGATTCCGATGCTTCACTTCAGGTTTACTGTATACCTCTGACCTTCTTATTGACGACGAAACACAGAAATTGCATCGGAATTAAATAGAAGAGGCACAATGCCGACTTAAGTACAAGAAGACTGACTCATCATACTGTCTATGTTTTGAACCATTGCTGTGACACTAGTTACAGATTTCGGTGTTTCGCCTCAGGTTTACTGTATCTCTCTGACCTTCTTATTGACGATGAAACACAGAAATTGCATCGGAATTAGATACAAAAAGCACAATGCCGACTTCAGCACAAGAGGACCGACACTTCTTACTGTCTATGTTTTGAACCATTCCTGTGACACTAGTTATAGATTCCAATGCTTCTCTTCCGGTGTACTCTATCCCTTGGACCTTCTTATTGGCGATGAACCACAGAAATTACATTGGAATTAAATAGAAAAGGCACAATGCCGACTTATGTACAAGAAAACTGACTCATCTTAATGTCTATGTTTGAACTATTCCTGTGACACTAGTTATAGATTCCTATGCTTCGCTTCAGGTTTACTGTATCCCTTGGACAGTCTTATTGACGATGAACCACAGAAATCGCATCGGAATTAAATACAAAAGGCACAATGCCGATCTAAGTACAAGAAGACTGTCTCTTCTTACTGTCTATGTTTTGAACAATTCCTGTGATACTAGTTATAGATTCCGATGCTTCACTTCTGGTTTACTGTATCCATTGGACCTTCTTATCGACGATGAAACACAGAAATTGCATCGGAATTAAATACAAAACGCACAATGCCGACTTAAGTACAAGAAGACTGACTCTTCTTACTGTCTATGTTTTGAACCATTCCTGTGACAGTAGTTATAGATTCCGATGCTTCACTTCAGATTTACTGTATCTCTTGGACCTTCTTATTGAAGACGAAACACAGAAATTGCGTCGGAATTAAATAGAAAAGGCACAATGCCGACTTAAGTACAAGAAGACTGACTCTTCCTACTATCTATGTGTGAACCATTCCTGTTACACTAGTTATAGATTCCGATGCTTCACTTCAGGTATACTGTATACCTCTGACCTTCTTATTGACGATGAAACACAGAAATTGCAACGGAATTAAATAGAAAAGGCACAATGCCGACCTAAGTACAAGAAGACTGACTCTTCCTACTGAATATGTTTTGAACCATTCCTGTGACTCTAGTTATAGACTCCGATGCTTCACTTCAGGTTTACTATATCCCTCTGACCTTCTTATTGATGATGAAACACAGAAATTGCATCTGAATTAAATAGAAAAGGCACAATGCCGACTTAAGTACAAGAAGACTGACTCTTCATACTGTCTATGTTTTGTACCGATCCTCTGACACTAGTTATAGCTTACGATGCTTCACTTCATGTTTACTGTATCCCTTGGACCTTCTTATTGACGATGAAACACCGAAATTGCATCGGAATAAAATACGAAAGACACAATGCCGACTTAAGTACAAGAAGACTGGCTCTTCTTACTGTCTATGCTTTGAACCATTCCTGTGACACTAGTTATAGATTCCGATGCCTCACTTCAGGTTTACTGTATCCCTTGGACCTTCTTATTGACGATGAAACACAGAATTTGCATCGGATTTAAATACAAAAGCCACAATGCCGACTTAAGTACAAGAAGACTGTCTCTTCCTACTGTCTATGTCTTGGACCATTCCTGTGACACTAGTTATAGATTCCGATGCTTCACATCAGGTTTACTGTATCCCTTGGACCGTCTTATTGACGATGAAACACAGAAATTACATCGGAATTAAATACAAAATGCACGATGCCGGTTAACTACAAGTAGACTGACGGTTCTTACTGTATATGTTTTGAACCAATCCTGTGACACTAGTTATGGATTCTGATGCTTCACTTCAGGTTTACTGTATCCCTCTAACCTTCTTATTGACGATGAAACACAGAAATTGCATTTGAATTAAATACAAAAGGCACAACGCCGACTTAAGTACAAGAAGACTGACTCTTCTTATTGACTATATTTTGAACCATTCCTGAGACACTAGTTATAGACTCCGATGCTTCACTTCAGGTTTACTGTATCCCTCTGTCCTTCTTATTGATGATGAAACACAGAAATTGCATCGGAAGTAAATAGAAAAGGCAGAATGCCGACTTAAGTACAAGAAGACTGACTTTTCTTACTGTCTATGTTTTGAACCATTCCTGTGACACTAGTTATAGATTCCAATGCTTCACTTTATCCCTTGGACCTTCTTATTGACGATGAACCACAGAAATTACATCGGAATTAAATAGAAAAGGCACAATGCCGACTTATGTACAAGAAGACTGACTCATCTTAATGTCTATGTTTGAACTATTCCTGTGACACTAGTTATAGATTCCGATGCTTCGCTTCAGGTTTACTGTATCCCTTGGACGTTCCTATTGACGATGAAACACAGAAATCGCATCGGAATTATATACAAAAGGCACAATGCCGATCTAAGTACAAGAAGACTGTCTCTTCTTACTGTCTATATTTTGAACAATTCCTGTGATACTAGTTATGGATTCCGATGCTTCACTTCAGGTTTACTGTATCCATTGGACCTTCTTATCGACGATGAAACACAGAAATTGCATCGGAATTAAATACAAAACGCACAATGCCGACTTTAGTACAAGAAGACTGACTCTTCTTACTGTCTATGTTTTGAACCATTCCTGTGACACTAGTTATAGATTCCGATGCTTCACTTCAGATTTACTGTATCCCTTGGACCTTCTTATTGACGACGAAACACAGAATTTGCATCGGAAATTAATAGAAAAAGCACAATGTCGACTTAAGTACAAGAAGACTGACTCTTCTTACTGACTATGTTTTGAACCATTCCTGTGACACTAGTTGTAGATTCCGTTGCTTCACTTCAGCTTTAGTGTATCCCTCTGACCTTCTTATTGACGATGAAACACAGAAATCGCATCGGAATTAAATAGAAAAGGCAAAATGCTGAAATAAGTAAAAGAAGACTGACTCTTCTTACTGTCTATGATTTGAACCATTCCTGTGACAATAGTTATAGATTCCGATACTTCACTTCAGGTGTACTGTATCCCTTGGACCTTCTTATTGACGATGAAACACAGAAATTGCATCGGAATTAAATACAAAATGCACAATGCCGACTTAAGTACAAGTAGACTGACTCTTCTTACTGTCTATGTTATGAACCATTCCTGTGACACTAGTTATAGACTTTGATTCTTCACTTCAGGTTTACTGTGTCCCTCTGACCTTCTTATTGACGACGAAACACAGAAATTACATCGGAATTAAATACAAAAGGCACAATTCCAACTTAAGTACAAGAAGACTGACTCTTCTTACTGACTATGTTTTGAACCATACCTGTGACACTAGTTATAGATTCCGATGCTTCACTTCAGGTTTACTGTATCCCTTTGACCTTCTTATTGACGATGAAACACAGAAATTGCATCGGAATTCAATAAAAAGGCACAATGCCGACTTAAGTACAAGAAGACTGACTCTTCTTACTGACTATGTTTTGAACCATTCCTGTGACACTAATTATAGATTCCGATGCATCACTTCAGGCTTACTGTATCCCTATGACCTTCTTATTGCCGATGAAACACAGAAATTGCATCGGAATTAAATACAAAAGGCACAATGCCGACTTAAGTACAAGAAGACTGACTCTTCCTACTCTCTATGTTTTGAACCATTCCCGTGACACTAGTTATAGATTGCGATGCTTCACTTCAGGTTTACTGTATCCCTCTGACCTTCTTATTGACGATGAAAGACAGAAATTGCATCGGAATTAAATACAAAAGACACAATGCCGACTTAAGTACAAGAAGACTGACTCTTATTACTGACTATGTTTTGAACCAATCCTGTGACACTAGTTATGGATTCTGATGCTTCACTTCAGGTTTACTGTATCCCTCTGACCTTCTTATTGACGATGAAACACAGAAATTCCATCGGAATTAAATACAAAAGGCACAATGCCGACTTAAGTACAAGGAGACTGACTCTTCTTATTGACTATGTTTTGAACCATTCCTGTGACACCACTTATAGATTCCGATGCTTCACTTCAGGTTTACTGTATCCCTGTGACCTTCCTATTGACGACGAAACACAGAAATTGCATCGGAATAAAATACAAAAGGCACAAGTCCGAGTCAAGTACAAGTAGACTGACTCTTCTTACTGTTTATGTTTGAACCATTCCTGTGACACTAGATATAGATTCCTATGCTTCACTTCAGGTGTACTGCATCCCTTGGACCTTCTTATTGACGATGAAACACAGACATTGCATCGGAAATTAATAGAAAAGGCACAATGTCGACTTAAGTACAAGAAGACTGACTCTTCTTACTGACTATGTTTTGAACCATTCCTGTGACACTAGTTATAGATTCCGATGCCTCACTTCAAGTTTACTGTATCCCTTGGACCTTATTATTGACGATGAAACACAGAAATAGCATCGGAATTAAATACAAAAGGCACAAAGCCGACTAAGTACAAGATGACTGACCCTTCCTACTGTCTATGTTTGAACCAACCCTGTGAGACTAGTTATAGATTCCGATGCTTCACTTCATGTTTACTGTATCCATCTGACCTTCTTATTGACGATGAAACACAGAAATTGCATCGGAATTAAATAGAAAAGGCACAACGCCGACTTAAATACAAGAAGACTGACTCTTCCTGCTGTCTATGTTTTGAATCATTCCTGTGACACTAGTTATAGATTCCGATGCTTCACGGCAGGTTTACTGTATCCCTCTGACCTTCTTATTGACGACCAAACACAGAAATTGCATCGGAATTAAATAGAAAAGGCACAATGCCGACTTAAGTACAAGAAGACTGACTCTTCCTAATGTCTATGTTTTGAACCATTCCTGTGACACTAGTTATAGACTCCGGTGCTTCACTTCAGGTTTAGTTTATCCCTCTGACCTTCTTATTGACGATGAAACACAGAAATTGCATCGGAATTAAATAGAAAAGGTACAATGCTGACTTAAGTAAAAGAAGACTGACTCTTCTTACTGTCTATGATTTGAACCATTCCTGTGACAATAGTTATAGATTCCGATGCTTCAATTCAGGTGTACTGTATCCCTTGGACCTTCTTATTGACGATGAAACACAGAAATTGCATCCGAATTAAATACGAAAGACACAATGCCGACTTAAGTACAAGATGACTGACTCTTCTTACTGTCTATGTTTTGAACCATTCCTGAGACACTAGTTATAGACTCCGATGCTTCACTTCAGGTTTACTGAATACCTCTGACCTTCTTATTGATGATGAAACACAAAAATTGCATCGGAAGAAAATAGAAAAGGCACAATGCCGACTTAAGTACAAGAATACCGACTCTTCTTACTGACTATGTTTTGAACCATTCTTGTGACACTAGTTATAGATTCCGAGGCCTCACTTCAGGTTTACTGTATCCCTTGGACCCTCTTATTGACGATGTAGCACAGAAATTGCATCGGAATTAAATAAAAACGGCCCAATCCCGACTTAAGAACAAGTAGACTGAAACTTCTTACTGTCTATGTTTTGAACCATTCCTGTGACACTAGTTATAGATTTTGATGCTTCACTTCAGGTTTACTGTGTCCCTATGACCTTCTTATTGACGACGAAACACAGAAATTTAATCGTAATTAAATACAAAAAGCACAATTCCGACTTAAGTACAAGAAGACTGACTCTTCTTACTGACTATGCTTTGAACCATTCCTGTGACACTAGTTATAGATTCTGATGCATCACTTCAGATTTATTGTGTCCCTCTGACCTTCTTATTGACGATGAAACTCAGAAATTGCATCGGAATTAAATAGAAAAGGCACAAAGCTGACTTAAGCACAAGAAGACTGACTCATCTTACTGTCTATGATTTGAACCATTCCTGTGACACTAGTTATAGATTCCGATGCATCACTTCAGGTGTACTGTATCCCATGGACTTTCTTATTGACGATGATACACAGAAATTGCATCGGAAATAAATACAAAAGGCACAATCCCGACTTAAGTACAAGTAGACTGACTCTTCTTACTGTCTATGTTTTGAACCATTCCTGTGACACTAGTTATAGATTTTGATGCTTCACTTCAGATTTACTGTGTCCCTCTGACCTTCTTATTGACGACGAAACACAGAAACTGCATCGTAATTAAACACAAAAGGCACATTTCCGACTTAGGTACAAGAGGACTGACTCTTCTTACTGACTATGTTTTGAACCATTCTTGTGACACTAGTTATAGATTCCGATGCTTCACTTCAGGTTTACTGTATCCCTCTGACCTTCTTATTGACGATGAAACACAGAAATTGCATCGGAATTCAATAAAAAGGCACAATGCCGACTTAAGTACAAGAAGACTGACACTTCTTACTGACTATGTTTTTAACCATTCCTGTGACACTAATTATAGATTCCGATGCTTCACTTCAGGTTTACTGTATCCCTCTGACCTTCTTATTGCCGATGAAACACAGAAATCGCAGCGGAATTAAATACAAAAGGCACAATGCCGATTTAAGTACAAGAAGACTGACTCCTCCTACTCTCTATGTTTTGAACCATTCCTGTGACACTAGTTATAGATTCCGATGCTTCACTTCGGGTTTACTGTATCCCTCAGACCTCCTTATTGACGACGAAAAACAGACATTGCATCGGAAGTAAATAGAAGAGGCGCAATGCCGACTTAAGTACAAGAAGACTGACTCATCCTACAGTCTATGTTTTGAACCGTTCCTGTGACACTAGTTATAGATTCCGATGCTTCACTTCAGGTTTACTGTATACCTCTGACATTCTTATTGACGATGAAACACAGAAATTGCATCGGAATTAAATAGAAAATGCACAATGCCGACTTAAGTACAAGAAGAATGACTCTTCCTACTGTCTATGCTTTGAACCATTCCTGTGACACTAGTTATACATTCCGATGCTTCACTTCAGGTTTACTGTATCCCTCTGACCTTCTTATTGACGATGAAACACAGAAATTGCATCGGAATTAAATAGAAAATGCACAAGTCCGACTTAAGTACAAGAACACTGACTGTTCTTACTGTCTATGTTTGAACCATTCCTGTGACCCTAGTAATTGATTCCGATGCTTCACTTCAGGTTTACTGTATCCCTTGGACCTTGTTATTGACGATGAAACACAGAAATGGCATCGGAATTTAATAGAAAAGGCACAATGCAGACGTAAGTACAAGGAGACTGACTCTTCTTACTGGCTATGCTTTAAACCATTCCTGTGACACTAGTTATAGATTCCGATGCCTCACTTCAGGTTTACTGTATCCCTTGGACCTTCTTATAGACGATGAAACCCAGTAAATGCATCGGAATTAAATACAAAAGGCACAATACCGACATAAGTACAAGAAGACTGACACTTCCTACTGTCTATGTTTTGAACCATTCCTGTGACACTAGTTACAGATTCCGATGCTTTACTTCAGGTTTGCTGTATCCATTTGACCTTCTTATTGACGATGAAACACAGAAATTGCATCGGAATTAGATACAAAAAGCACAATGCCGACTTCAGTACAAGAAGACCGACTCTTCTTACTGTCTATGTTTTGAACCATTCCTGTGACACTAGTTATAGATTCCGATGCTTCACTTCAGGTTTACTGTATTCCTTGGACCTTCGTATTGACGACGAAACACAGAAATTGCATCGGAATTTAAAGGAAAAGGCACAAAGACGACTTGAGTACAAGAAGACTGACCCTTCCTATTGTCTATGTTTTGAACCATTCCTGTGACACTAGTTATAGATTCCGATGCTTCACTTCAGGTTTACTGTATTCCTTGGACCTTCGTATTGACGACGAAACACAGAAATTGCATCGGAATTAAAAGGAAAAGGCACAAAGACGACTTGAGTACAAGAAGACTGACCCTTCCTATTGTCTATGTTTTGAACCATTCCTGTGACACTAGTTATAGATTCCGATGCTTTACTTCAGGTTTGCTGTATCCATTTGACCTTCTTATTGACGATGAAACACAGAAATTGCATCGGAATTAGATACAAAAAGCACAATGCCGACTTCAGTACAAGAAGACCGACTCTGCTTACTGTCTATGCTTTGAACCATTCCTGTGACACTAGTTATAGATTCCGATGCTTCACTTCAGGTTTACTGTATTCCTTGGACCTTCGTATTGACGACGAAACACAGAAATTGCATCGGAATTAAAAGGAAAAGGCACAAAGTCGACTTAAGTACAAGAAGAATGACTCTTCCTACTGTCTATGTTTTGAACCATTCCTGTGACACTAGTTATACATTCCGATGCTTCACTTCAGATTTACTGTATCCCTCTGACCTTCTTATTGAAGATGAAACACAGAAATTGCATCGGAATTAAATAGATAAGGCACAAGTCCGACTTAAGTACAAGAAGACTGACTCTTCTTACTGTTTATGTTTTGAACCATTCCTGTGACACTAGTTATAGATTCCTATGCCTCACTTCACCTGTACTGCATCCCTTGGACCTTCTTATTGACGATGAAACACAGATATTGCATCGGAATTTAATAGAAAAGGCACAATGTCAACGTAAGTACAAGGAGACTGACTCTTCTTACTGACTATGCTTTGAACCATTCCTGTGACACTAGTTATAGATTCCGATGCCTCACTTCAAGTTTACTGTATCCCTTGGACCTTCTTATTGACGATGAAACACAGAAATTGCATCGGAATTAAATACAATAGACACAATGCCGACTTAAGTACAAGAAGCCTGACCCTTCCTACTGTCTATGTTTTGAACCATTCCTGTGACACTAGTTATAGATTCCGACGCTTCACTTCAGGTTTACTGTACCCATCTGACGTTCTTATTGACGATGAAACACAGAAATTGCATCGGAATTAAATGGAAAAGGCCCAATGCCGACTTAAGTACAAGAAGGCTGACTCTTCCTACTGGCTATGTTTTGAATCATTCCTGTGACACTATTTATACATTCTGATGCTTCACGTCAGGTTTATTGTATCCCTCTGACCTTCTTATAGACGATGAAACCCAATAAACGCATCGGAATTAAATAGAAAACTTATAATGCCGACTTAAGTACAAGAAGACAGACCCTTCCTCCTGTCTATGTTTTGTACCATTCCTGTTACACTAGTTACAGATTCCGATGCCTCACTTCAGGTTTATTGCATACCTCTCACATTCTTATTGACGATGAAACACAGAAATTTCAACGGAATTAAATAGAAAGGGCACAATGCCGACTTAAGTACAAGAAGAAAGACTCTTCCTACTGTCTATGTTTTGAACCATTCCTGTGACACTAGTTATACATTCCGATGCCTCACTTCAGGTTTACTGTATCCCTTGGACCTTCTTATTGACGATGAAACACAGAAATTGCATCGGAATTAAATACAAAAGGCACAATACCGACATAAGTACAAGATGACTGACACTTCCTACTGTCTATGATTTGAACCATTCCTGTGACACTAGTTATAGATTACGATGCTTTACTTCAGGTTTGCTGTATCCATCTGACCTTCTTATTGACGATGAAACACAGAAATTGCATCTGAATTAAATAGAATAGGCACAATGCCGACTTAAATACAAGAAGACTGACCCTTCCTACTGTCTATGTTTTTAACCATTCCTGTGACACTGGTTATAGATTCCGATGCTTCACTTCAGGTTTACTGTATCCCTCTGACCTTCTTATTGACGATGAAACAGTAATTGCATCGGAATTAAATGCAAAAGGCACAATGCCGACTCATGTACAAGAAGACTACCTCTTCTTACTGTCTCCGATTTGAACCATTCCTGTGACACTAGTTATAGAATCCGATGCTTCACTTCAGGTTTACTGTATCCCTCTGACCTTCTTATTGACGATGAAACACAGAATTTGCATCAGAAGTAAATAGAAAATGCACAATGCCGACTTAAGTACAGGAAGACTGACACTTCTTACTGACTATGTTACGAACTATTCCTGTGACACTAGTTATACATTCCGATGCTTCACTTCAGGTTTACTGTATCCCTTGGACCTTCTTATTGACCATGAAACACAGATATTGCATCGGAATTAAATACAAAAGACACAATGCCGACTTAAGTACTAGAAGACTGACTCTTCTTACTGTCTATGTTTTGAACCGATTCTGTGACACTAGTTATAAATTCCGATGCTTCACTTCAGGTTTACTGTATCCCTTGGACCTTCTTATTGACGATGAAACACCGAAATTGCATCGGAATTAAATACGAAAGGCACAATGCCGACTTAATTACAAGAAGACTGACTCTTCCTACTGTCTATGATTTGAACCATTCCTGTTACACTAGTTATATTTTCCGATGCTTCACTTCAGGTTTACTGTATAACTCTGACATTCTTATTGACGATGAAACACAGAAATTTTATCGGAATTAAATAGAAAAGGCACAATGCCGACTTAAGTACAAGAAGACTGACTCTTCCTAATGTCTATGTTTTGAATCATTCCTGTGACACTAGTTATAGATTCCGATGCTTCACGGCAGGTTTACTGTATCCCTCTGACCTTCTTATTGACGACCAAACACAGAAATTGCATCGGAATTAAATAGAAAAGGCACAATGCCGACTTAAGTACAAGAAGACTGACTCTTCCTAATGTCTATGTTTTGAACCATTCCTGTGACACTAGTTATAGACTCCGGTGCTTCACTTCAGGTTTAGTTTATCCCTCTGACCTTCTTATTGACGATGAAACACAGAAATTGCATCGGAATTAAATAGAAAAGGTACAATGCTGACTTAAGTAAAAGAAGACTGACTCTTCTTACTGTCTATGATTTGAACCATTCCTGTGACAATAGTTATAGATTCCGATGCTTCAATTCAGGTGTACTGTATCCCTTGGACCTTCTTATTGACGATGAAACACAGAAATTGCATCCGAATTAAATACGAAAGACACAATGCCGACTTAAGTACAAGATGACTGACTCTTCTTACTGTCTATGTTTTGAACCATTCCTGAGACACTAGTTATAGACTCCGATGCTTCACTTCAGGTTTACTGAATACCTCTGACCTTCTTATTGATGATGAAACACAAAAATTGCATCGGAAGAAAATAGAAAAGGCACAATGCCGACTTAAGTACAAGAATACCGACTCTTCTTACTGACTATGTTTTGAACCATTCTTGTGACACTAGTTATAGATTCCGAGGCCTCACTTCAGGTTTACTGTATCCCTTGGACCCTCTTATTGACGATGTAGCACAGAAATTGCATCGGAATTAAATAAAAACGGCCCAATCCCGACTTAAGAACAAGTAGACTGAAACTTCTTACTGTCTATGTTTTGAACCATTCCTGTGACACTAGTTATAGATTTTGATGCTTCACTTCAGGTTTACTGTGTCCCTATGACCTTCTTATTGACGACGAAACACAGAAATTTAATCGTAATTAAATACAAAAAGCACAATTCCGACTTAAGTACAAGAAGACTGACTCTTCTTACTGACTATGCTTTGAACCATTCCTGTGACACTAGTTATAGATTCTGATGCATCACTTCAGATTTATTGTGTCCCTCTGACCTTCTTATTGACGATGAAACTCAGAAATTGCATCGGAATTAAATAGAAAAGGCACAAAGCTGACTTAAGCACAAGAAGACTGACTCATCTTACTGTCTATGATTTGAACCATTCCTGTGACACTAGTTATAGATTCCGATGCATCACTTCAGGTGTACTGTATCCCATGGACTTTCTTATTGACGATGATACACAGAAATTGCATCGGAAATAAATACAAAAGGCACAATCCCGACTTAAGTACAAGTAGACTGACTCTTCTTACTGTCTATGTTTTGAAACATTCCTGTGACACTAGTTATAGATTTTGATGCTTCACTTCAGATTTACTGTGTCCCTCTGACCTTCTTATTGACGACGAAACACAGAAACTGCATCGTAATTAAACACAAAAGGCACATTTCCGACTTAGGTACAAGAGGACTGACTCTTCTTACTGACTATGTTTTGAACCATTCTTGTGACACTAGTTATAGATTCCGATGCTTCACTTCAGGTTTACTGTATCCCTCTGACCTTCTTATTGACGATGAAACACAGAAATTGCATCGGAATTCAATAAAAAGGCACAATGCCGACTTAAGTACAAGAAGACTGACACTTCTTACTGACTATGTTTTTAACCATTCCTGTGACACTAATTATAGATTCCGATGCTTCACTTCAGGTTTACTGTATCCCTCTGACCTTCTTATTGCCGATGAAACACAGAAATCGCAGCGGAATTAAATACAAAAGGCACAATGCCGATTTAAGTACAAGAAGACTGACTCCTCCTACTCTCTATGTTTTGAACCATTCCTGTGACACTAGTTATAGATTCCGATGCTTCACTTCGGGTTTACTGTATCCCTCAGACCTCCTTATTGACGACGAAAAACAGACATTGCATCGGAAGTAAATAGAAGAGGCGCAATGCCGACTTAAGTACAAGAAGACTGACTCATCCTACAGTCTATGTTTTGAACCGTTCCTGTGACACTAGTTATAGATTCCGATGCTTCACTTCAGGTTTACTGTATACCTCTGACATTCTTATTGACGATGAAACACAGAAATTGCATCGGAATTAAATAGAAAATGCACAATGCCGACTTAAGTACAAGAAGAATGACTCTTCCTACTGTCTATGCTTTGAACCATTCCTGTGACACTAGTTATACATTCCGATGCTTCACTTCAGGTTTACTGTATCCCTCTGACCTTCTTATTGACGATGAAACACAGAAATTGCATCGGAATTAAATAGAAAAGGCACAAGTCCGACTTAAGTACAAGAACACTGACTGTTCTTACTGTCTATGTTTGAACCATTCCTGTGACCCTAGTAATTGATTCCGATGCTTCACTTCAGGTTTACTGTATCCCTTGGACCTTGTTATTGACGATGAAACACAGAAATGGCATCGGAATTTAATAGAAAAGGCACAATGCAGACGTAAGTACAAGGAGACTGACTCTTCTTACTGGCTATGCTTTAAACCATTCCTGTGACACTAGTTATAGATTCCGATGCCTCACTTCAGGTTTACTGTATCCCTTGGACCTTCTTATAGACGATGAAACCCAGTAAATGCATCGGAATTAAATACAAAAGGCACAATACCGACATAAGTACAAGAAGACTGACACTTCCTACTGTCTATGTTTTGAACCATTCCTGTGACACTAGTTACAGATTCCGATGCTTTACTTCAGGTTTGCTGTATCCATTTGACCTTCTTATTGACGATGAAACACAGAAATTGCATCGGAACTAGATACAAAAAGCACAATGCCGACTTCAGTACAAGAAGACCGACTCTTCTTACTGTCTATGTTTTGAACCATTCCTGTGACACTAGTTATAAATTCCGATGCTTCACTTCAGGTTTACTGTATTCCTTGGACCTTCGTATTGACGACGAAACACAGAAATTGCATCGGAATTTAAAGGAAAAGGCACAAAGACGACTTGAGTACAAGAAGACTGACCCTTCCTATTGTCTATGTTTTGAACCATTCCTGTGACACTAGTTATAGATTCCGATGCTTCACTTCAGGTTTACTGTATTCCTTGGACCTTCGTATTGACGACGAAACACAGAAATTGCATCGGAATTAAAAGGAAAAGGCACAAAGACGACTTGAGTACAAGAAGACTGACCCTTCCTATTGTCTATGTTTTGAACCATTCCTGTGACACTAGTTATAGATTCCGATGCTTTACTTCAGGTTTGCTGTATCCATTTGACCTTCTTATTGACGATGAAACACAGAAATTGCATCGGAATTAGATACAAAAAGCACAATGCCGACTTCAGTACAAGAAGACCGACTCTGCTTACTGTCTATGCTTTGAACCATTCCTGTGACACTAGTTATAGATTCCGATGCTTCACTTCAGGTTTACTGTATTCCTTGGACCTTCGTATTGACGACGAAACACAGAAATTGCATCGGAATTAAAAGGAAAAGGCACAAAGACGACTTAAGTACAAGAAGAATGACTCTTCCTACTGTCTATGTTTTGAACCATTCCTGTGACACTAGTTATACATTCCGATGCTTCACTTCAGATTTACTGTATCCCTCTGACCTTCTTATTGAAGATGAAACACAGAAATTGCATCGGAATTAAATAGATAAGGCACAAGTCCGACTTAAGTACAAGAAGACTGACTCTTCTTACTGTTTATGTTTTGAACCATTCCTGTGACACTAGTTATAGATTCCTATGCCTCACTTCACCTGTACTGCATCCCTTGGACCTTCTTATTGACGATGAAACACAGATATTGCATCGGAATTTAATAGAAAAGGCACAATGTCAACGTAAGTACAAGGAGACTGACTCTTCTTACTGACTATGCTTTGAACCATTCCTGTGACACTAGTTATAGATTCCGATGCCTCACTTCAAGTTTACTGTATCCCTTGGACCTTCTTATTGACGATGAAACACAGAAATTGCATCGGAATTAAATACAATAGACACAATGCCGACTTAAGTACAAGAAGCCTGACCCTTCCTACTGTCTATGTTTTGAACCATTCCTGTGACACTAGTTATAGATTCCGACGCTTCACTTCAGGTTTACTGTACCCATCTGACGTTCTTATTGACGATGAAACACAGAAATTGCATCGGAATTAAATGGAAAAGGCCCAATGCCGACTTAAGTACAAGAAGGCTGACTCTTCCTACTGGCTATGTTTTGAATCATTCCTGTGACACTATTTATACATTCTGATGCTTCACGTCAGGTTTATTGTATCCCTCTGACCTTCTTATAGACGATGAAACCCAATAAACGCATCGGAATTAAATAGAAAACGTATAATGCCGACTTAAGTACAAGAAGACAGACCCTTCCTCCTGTCTATGTTTTGTACCATTCCTGTTACACTAGTTACAGATTCCGATGCCTCACTTCAGGTTTATTGCATACCTCTCACATTCTTATTGACGATGAAACACAGAAATTTCAACGGAATTAAATAGAAAGGGCACAATGCCGACTTAAGTACAAGAAGAAAGACTCTTCCTACTGTCTATGTTTTGAACCATTCCTGTGACACTAGTTATACATTCCGATGCCTCACTTCAGGTTTACTGTATCCCTTGGACCTTCTTATTGACGATGAAACACAGAAATTGCATCGGAATTAAATACAAAAGGCACAATACCGACATAAGTACAAGATGACTGACACTTCCTACTGTCTATGATTTGAACCATTCCTGTGACACTAGTTATAGATTACGATGCTTTACTTCAGGTTTGCTGTATCCATCTGACCTTCTTATTGACGATGAAACACAGAAATTGCATCTGAATTAAATAGAATAGGCACAATGCCGACTTAAATACAAGAAGACTGACCCTTCCTACTGTCTATGTTTTTAACCATTCCTGTGACACTGGTTATAGATTCCGATGCTTCACTTCAGGTTTACTGTATCCCTCTGACCTTCTTATTGACGATGAAACAGTAATTGCATCGGAATTAAATGCAAAAGGCACAATGCCGACTCATGTACAAGAAGACTACCTCTTCTTACTGTCTCCGATTTGAACCATTCCTGTGACACTAGTTATAGAATCCGATGCTTCACTTCAGGTTTACTGTATCCCTCTGACCTTCTTATTGACGATGAAACACAGAATTTGCATCAGAAGTAAATAGAAAATGCACAATGCCGACTTAAGTACAGGAAGACTGACACTTCTTACTGACTATGTTACGAACTATTCCTGTGACACTAGTTATACATTCCGATGCTTCACTTCAGGTTTACTGTATCCCTTGGACCTTCTTATTGACCATGAAACACAGAAATTGCATCGGAATTAAATACAAAAGACACAATGCCGACTTAAGTACAAGAAGACTGACTCTTCTTACTGTCTATGTTTTGAACCGATTCTGTGACACTAGTTATAAATTCCGATGCTTCACTTCAGGTTTACTGTATCCCTTGGACCTTCTTATTGACGATGAAACACCGAAATTGCATCGGAATTAAATACGAAAGGCACAATGCCGACTTAATTACAAGAAGACTGACTCTTCCTACTGTCTATGATTTGAACCATTCCTGTTACACTAGTTATATTTTCCGATGCTTCACTTCAGGTTTACTGTATAACTCTGACATTCTTATTGACGATGAAACACAGAAATTTTATCGGAATTAAATAGAAAAGGCACAATGCCGACTTAAGTACAAGAAGAGTAACTCTTCCTACTGTCTATGTTTTGAGCCATTCCTGTGACACTAGTTATACATTCCGATGCTTCACTTCAGGTTTACTGTATCCCTCTGACCTTCTTATTGACGATGAAACACAGAATTGCATCGGAATTAAATAGAAATGGCACAAGTCGGACTTAAGTACAAGAAAACTGACTATTCTTACTGTTTATGTTTTGAACCATTCATGTGACACTAGTTATAGATTCCTATGCTTCACTTCAGGTGTACTGAATCCCTTGGACCTTCTTATTGACGATGAAACACAGAAATTGCATCGGAATTTAATAGAAAAGGCACAATGCCGACGTAAGTACAAGAAGACTGACTCTTCATACTGACTATGCTTTGAACCATTCCTGTGACACTAGTTATAGATTCCAATGCCTCACTTCAGGTTTACTGTATCCCTTGGACCTTCTTATTAACGATGAAACACAGATATTGCATCGGAATTAAATATAAAAGGCACAATGCCGACTCAAGTACAAGAAGACTAACTCTTCTTACTGTCTGTGAATTGAACCATTCCTGTGACACTAGTTATAGATTCCGAAGCTTCACTTCAGGTTTACTCTATCCCTCTGACCTTCGTATTGACGATGAAACACAGAATTTGCATCAGAAGTAAATAGAAAATGCACAATGCCGACTTAAGTACAAGAAGGCTGACTCTTCTTACTGACTATGTTATGAACCATTCCTGTGACACTAGTTATAGATTGCGATGCTTCACTTCAGGTTTACTGTATCCCTTGGACCTTCTTATTGACCATGAAACACAGAAATTGCATCGGAATTAAATACAAAAGGCACAATGCTGACTTAAGTAAAAGAGAACTGACTCTTCTTACTGTCTATGTTTGAACCGATTCTGTGACACTAGTTATAAATTCCGATGCTTCACTTCAGGTTTACTGTATCCCCTGTACCTTCTTATTGACGATGAAACACCGAAACTGCATCGGAATTAAATACGAAAGGCACAATGCCGACTTAAGTACAAGAAGACTGACTCTTCTTACTGACTATGTTTTGAACCATTACTGTGACACCACTTATAGATTCCGATGCCTCACTTCGGGTTTACTGAATCCCTCTGACCTTCTTATTGCCGATGAAACAAAGAAATTGCATCGGAATTAAATAGAAAAGGCACAAGTCCGACGTAAGTACAAGAAGACTGACTCTTCTTACTGTTTATGTTTTGAACCATTCCTGTGACACTAGTTATGGATTCCGACGCTTCACTTCAGGTTTACTGTATCCATCTGACCTTCTTATTGACGATGAAACACAGAAATTGCATCGGAATTAAATGGAAAAGGCACAATGCCGACTTAAGTACAAGAAGCCTGACCCTTCCTACTGTCTATGTTTTGAACCATTCCTGTGACACTAGTTATAGATTCCGACGCTTCACTTCAGGTTTACTGTATCCATCTGACCTTCTTAATGACGATGAAACACAGACATTGCATCGGAATGAAATGGAAAAGGCACAATGCCGACTTAAGTACAAGAAGACTGAATCTTCCTACTGTCTATGTTTTGAATCATTCCTTTGACACTATTTATACATTCTGATGCTTCACTTCAGGTTTATTGTATCCCTCTGACCTTCTTATAGACGATGAAACCCAGTAAATGCATCGGAATTAAATAGAAAAGGCATAATGCCGACTTAAGTACAAGAAGACTGACCCTTCCTCCTGTCTATGTTTTGTACCATTCCTGTTACACTAGTTATAGATTCCGATGCCTCACTTCAGGTTTACTGTATACCTCTCACATTCTTATTGACGATGAAACACAGAAATTTCATCGGAATTAAATAGAAAAGGCACAATGCCGACTTAAGTACAAGAAGAATGACTCTTCCTACTGTCTATGTTTTTAACCATTCCTGTGACACTAGTTATACATTCCGATGCTTCACTTCAGGTTTACTGTATCCCTCTGACCTTCTTATTGAAGATGAAACACACAAATTGCATCAGAATTAAATAGAAAAGGCACAAGTCCGACTTAAGTACAAGAAGACTGACTCTACTTACTGTTTATGTTTTGAACCATTCCTGTGACACTAGTTATAGATTCCTATGCTTCACTTCAGGTGTACTGCATCCATTGGACCTCCTTATTGACGATGAAACACAGAAATTGCATCGGAATTAAATAGAAAAGGCACAAGTCCGACTTAAGTACAAGAGGACTGACTCTTCTTACTGTTTATGTTTTGATCCATTCCTGTGACACTAGTTATAGATTCCGACGCTTCACTTCAGGTTTACTGTATCCCTTGTACCTTCTTATTGACGATGAAACACAGAAATTGCATCGGAATTAAATGGAAAAGGCACAATGCCGACTTAAGTACAAGAAGACTGACTCTTCCTACTGTCTATGATTTGAATCATTCCTGTGACACTATTTATACATTCTGATGCTTCACCTCAGGTTTATTGTATCCCTCTGACCTTCTTATAGACGATGAAACCCAGTAAATGCATCGGAATTAAATAGAAAAGGCATAATGCCGACTTAAGTACAAGAAGCCTGACCCTTCCTACTGTCAATGTTTTGAACCATTCCTATGACACTAGTTATAGATTCCGACGCTTCACTTCAGGTTTACTGTATCCATCTGACCTTCTTAATGACGATGAAACACAGAAATTGCATCGGAATTAAATGGAAAAGGCACAATGCCGACTTAAGTACAACAAGACTGACTCTTCCTACTGTCTATGTTTTGAATCATTCCTGTGACACTATTTATACATTCTGATGCTTCACTTCAGGTTTATTGTATCCCTCTGACCTTCTTATAGACGATGAAACCCAGTAAATGCATCGGAATTAAATAGAAAAGGCATAATGCCGACTTAAGTACAAGAAGACTGACCCTTCCTCCTGTCTATGTTTTGTACCATTCCTGTTACACTAGTTATAGATTCCGATGCCTCACTTCAGGTTTACTGTATACCTCTCACTTTCTTATTGACGATGAAACACAGAAATTTCATCGGGATTAAATAGAAAAGGCACAAGTCCGACTTAAGTACAAGAAGACTGACTCTACTTACTGTTTATGTTTTGAACCATTCCTGTGACACTAGTTATGGATTCCTATGCTTCACTTCAGGTGTACTGCATCCATTGGACCTCCTTATTGACGATGAAACACAGAAATTGCATCGGAATTTAATAGAAAAGGCACAATGCCGACTTAAGTACAAGAAGACTGACTCTTCTTACTGACTATGCTTTGAACCATTCCTGTGACACTAGTTATAGATTCCGATGCCTCTCTTCAGGTTTACCGTATCCCTTGGACCTTCTTATTGACGATGAAACACAGAAATTGCATCGGAATTAAATATAAAAGGCACAATGCCGACTTAATTACAAGAAGACTGACTCTCCTTACTGTTTATGTTTTGAACCATTCCTGTGACACTAGTTATAGATTCCGACGCTTCACTTCAGGTTTACTGTATCACTTGTACCTTCTTATTGACGATGAAACACCGAAACTGCATCGGAATTAAATACGAAAGGCACAATGCCGACTTAAGTACAAGAAGACTGACTCTTCTTACTGACTATGTTTTGAACCATTACTGTGACACCACTTATAGATTCCGATGCTTCACTTCAGGTTTACTGTATCCCTTGTACCTTCTTATTGGCGATGAAACACCGAAACTGCATCGGAATTAAACACGAAAGGCACAATGCCGACTTAAGTACAAGAAGACTGACTCTTCTTACTGACTATGTTTTGAACCATTACTGTGACACCACTTATAGATTCCGATGATTCACTTCAGGGTTACTGTATCCCTCTGATTTTGTTATTGACGATTAAACACAGAAATAGCATCGGAATTAAATAGAAAAGGCACAATGCCGACTTAAGTACAAGAAGAAAGACTCTTCCTACTGCCTATGCTTTGCACCATTCCTGTGACACTGGTTATACATTTTGATGCTTCACTTCAGGTTTACTGTATCCCTCTGACCTTCGTATTGACGATGAAACACAGAATTTGCATCAGAAGTAAATAGAAAATGCACAATGCCGACTTAAGTACAAGAATTCTGACTCTTCTTACTGACTATGTTATGAACCATTCCTGTGACACTAGTTATAGATTGCGATGCTGCACTTCAGGTTTACTGTATCCCTTGGACCTTCTTATTGACCATGAAACACAGAAATTGCATCGGAATTAAATACAAAAGGCACAATGCTGACTTAAGTAAAAGAGAACTGACTCTTCTTACTGTCTATGTTTGAACCGATTCTGTGACACTAGTTATAAATTCCGATGCTTCACTTCAGGTTTACTGTATCCCTTGTACCTTCTTATTGACGATGAAACACCGAAACTGCATTGGAATTAAATACGAAAGGCACAATGCCGACTTAAGTACAAGAAGACTGACTCTTCTTACTGACTATGTTTTGAACCATTACTGTGACACCACTTATAGATTCCGATGCCTCACTTCAGGTTTACTGAATCCCTCTGACCTTCTTATTGCCGATGAAACAAAGAAATTGCATCGGAATTAAATAGAAAAGGCACAAGTCCGACTTAAGTACAAGAAGACTGACTCTTCTTACTGTTTATGTTTTGAACCATTCCTGTGACACTAGTTATAGATTCCGACGCTTCACTTCAGGTTTACTGTATCCATCTGACCTTGTTATTGACGATGAAACACAGAAATTGCATCGGAATTAAATGGAAAAGGCACAATGCCGACTTAAGTACACGAAGCCTGACCCTTCCTACTGTCTATGTTTTGAACCATTCCTGTGACACTAGTTATAGATTCCGACGCTTCACTTCAGGTTTACTGTATCCATCTGACCTTCTTAATGACGATGAAACACAGAAATTGCATCGGAATTAAATGGAAAAGGCACAATGCCGACTTCAGTACAAGAAGACTGAATCTTCCTACTGTCTATGTTTTGAATCATTCGTTTGACACTATTTATACATTCTGATGCTTCACTTCAGGTTTATTGTATCCCTCTGACCTTCTTATAGACGATGAAACCCAGTAAATGCATCGGAATGAAATAGAAAAGGCATAATGCCGACTTAAGTACAAGAAGACTGACCCTTCCTCCTGTCTATGTTTTGTACCATTCCTGTTACACTAGTTATAGATTCCGATGCCTCACTTCAGGTTTACTGTATACCTCTCACATTCTTATTGACGATGAAACACAGAAATTTCATCGGAATTAAATAGAAAAGGCACAATGCCGACTTAAGTACAAGAAGAATGACTCTTCCTACTGTCTATGTTTTTAACCATTCCTGTGACACTAGTTATACATTCCGATGCTTCACTTCAGGTTTACTGTATCCCTCTGACCTTCTTATTGAAGATGAAACACACAAATTGCATCAGAATTAAATAGAAAAGGCACAAGTCCGACTTAAGTACAAGAAGACTGACTCTACTTACTGTTTATGTTTTGAACCATTCCTGTGACACTAGTTATAGATTCCTATGCTTCACTTCAGGTGTACTGCATCCATTGGACCTCCTTATTGACGATGAAACACAGAAATTGCATCGGAATTAAATAGAAATGGCACAAGTCCGACTTAAGTACAAGAAGACTGACTCTTCTTACTGTTTATGTTTTGAACCATTCCTGTGACACTAGTTATAGATTCCTATGCTTCACTTCAGGTGTATTGCATCCATTGGACCTCCTTATTGACGATGAAACACAGAAATTGCATCGGAATTTAATAGAAAAGGCACAATGCCGACTTAAGTACAAGAAGACTGACTCTTCTTACTGACTATGCTTTGAACCATTCCTGTGACACTAGTTATAGATTCCGATGCCTCTCTTCAGGTTTACCGTATCCCTTGGACCTTCTTATTGACGATGAAACACAGAAATTGCATCGGAATTATATACAAAATGCACAATGCCGACTTAATTACAAGAAGACTGACTCTCCTTACTGTTTATGTTTTGAACCATTCCTGTGACACTAGTTATAGATTCCTATGCTTCACTTCAGGTGTACTGCATCCATTGGACCTCCTTATTGACGATGAAACACAGAAATTGCATCGGAATCAAATAGAAAAGGCACAAGTCCGATTTAAGTACAAGAAGACTGACTCTTCTTACTGTTTATGTTTTGAACCATTCCTGTGACACTAGTTATAGATTCCGACGCTTCACTTCAGGTTTACTGTATCACTTGTACCTTCTTATTGACGATGAAACACCGAAACTGCATCGGAATTAAATACGAAAGGCACAATGCCGACTTAAGTACAAGAAGACTGACTCTTCTTACTGACTATGTTTTGAACCATTACTGTGACACCACTTATAGATTCCGATGCTTCACTTCAGGTTTACTGTATCCCTCTGACCTTCTTATTGAAGATGAAACACACAAATTGCATCAGAATTAAATAGAAACGGCACAAGTCCGACTTAAGTACAAGAAGACTGACTCTACTTACTGTTTATGTTTTGAACCATTACTGTGACACCACTTATAGTTTCCCATGATTCACTTCAGGTTTACTGTATCCCTCTGATTTTGTTATTGACGATTAAACACAGAAATAGCATCTGAATTAAATAGAAAAGGCACAATGCCGACTTAAGTACAAGAAGAATGACTCTTCCTACTGCCTATGCTTTGCACCATTCCTGTGACACTGGTTATACATTTTGATGCTTCACTTCAGGTTTACTGTATCCCTCTGACCTTCTTATTGACGATGAAACACAGATATTGCTTCGGAATTAAATAGAAAAGGCACAATGCTGACTTAAGTACAAGAAGGCTGACTCTTCTTACTGACTATGTTTTGAACCATTCCTGTGACACTAGTTGTAGATCCCTATGCTTCACTTCAGGTGTACTGCATCCCTTGGACCTTCTTATTGACGATGAAACACAGAAATTGCATCGGAATTCAATGGAAAATGCACAATGCCGACTTAACTACAAGAAGACTGACCCTTCCTACTGTCTATGTTTTGAACCATTCCTGCGACACTAGTTATAGATTGCGATGCTTCACTTCAGGTTTACTGTATCCATCTGACCTTCTTATTGACGATGAAACACAGAAATTGCATCGGAATTAAATTGAAAACGCACAATGCCAACTTAAATACAAGAAGACTGACTCTTCTTACTGTCTATGCTTTGAATCATTCCTGTGACACTAGTTATACATTCCGATGCTTCACTTCAGGTTTACTGTATCCCTCTGACCTTCTTATTGAAGATGAAACACACAAATTGCATCGGAATTAAATAGAAAAGGCACAAGTCCGACTTAAGTACAAGAAGACTGACTCTACTTACTGTTTATGTTTTGAACCATTTTTGTGACACTAGTTATAGATTCCTATGCTTCACTTCAGGTGTACTGCATCCATTGGACCTCCTTATTGACGATGAAACACAGAAATTGCATCGGAATTAAATAGAAAAGGCACAAGTCCGATTTAAGTACAAGAAGACTGACTCTTCTTACTGTTTATGTTTTGAACCATTCCTGTGACACTAGTTATAGATTCCGACGCTTCACTTCAGGTTTACTGTATCCCTTGTACCTTCTTATTGACGATGAAACACCGAAACTGCATCGGAATTAAATACGAAAGGCACAATGCCGACTTAAGTACAAGAAGACTGACTCTTCTTACTGACTATGTTTTGAACCATTACTGTGACACCACTTATAGATTCCGATGATTCACTTCAGGTTTACTGTATCCCTCTGATTTTGTTATTGACGATTAAACACAGAAATAGCATCGGAATTAAATAGAAAAGGCACAATGCCGACTTAAGTGCAAGAAGAATGACTCTTCCTACTGCCTATGCTTTGCACCATTCCTGTGACACTGGTTATACATTTTGATGCTTCACTTCAGGTTTACTGTATCTCTCTGACCTTCTTATTGACGATGAAACACAGAAATTGCATTGGAATTAAATACAAAAGGCACAATGCCGACTTAAGTACAAGAAGACTGACTCTTCCTACTCTCTATGTTTTGAACCATTCCTGTGACCCTAGTTATTGATTCCGACGCTTCACTTCAGGTTTACTGTATCCCTTGGACCTTCTTATTAACGACGAAACACAGAAATTACAACGGAATTAAATAGAAAAGGCACAATGCCGGCTTAAGAACAAGAAGACTGACTCTTCCTACTGACTACGTTTTGAACCTTTCCGGTGACACTAGTTATAGATTCCGATGCTTCACTTCAGCTTTACTGTATACCTCTGACCTTCTTATTGACGATGAAACAAAGAAATTGCATCGGAATTAAATAGAAAAGGCACATGTCCGACTTCAGTACAAGAAGACTGACTCTTCTTACTGTTTATGTTTTGAATCATTCCTGTGACACTAGTTATAGATTCCGATGCTTAACTTCAGGTTTACTGTATCCCTCCGACCTTCTTATTGACGATGAAACACAGTAAATGCATCGGAATTAAATAGAAAAGGCCCAATGCCGACTTAAGTACAAGAAGACTGACTCCTCTTACTGACAATGTTTTGAACCATTTCTGTGACACTAGTTATAGATTCCGATGCTTCACTTCAGGTTAACTGTATTCCTTGGACCTTCTTATTGACGATGAAAAACACAAATTGCATCGGAATTAAATAAAAAGGCACAATGCCGAATAAAGTGCAAGTAGACTGACTCTTCTTTCTGACTATGTTTTGAACCATTCCTGTGATACTAGTTATAGATTCCGATGCTTCACTTTGGTTTTACTGTATCCCTCTGAACTTCTTATTGACGATGAAACACAGAAATTGCATCGGAATTAAATAGAAAAGGCACAAGTCCGACTTAAGTACAAGAAGACTGACTCTTCTTACTGTTTATGTTTTGAAACATTCCTGTGACACTAGTTATAGATTCCGATGCTTCGCTTCAGGTTTACTGTATCCCTCTGACCTTCTTATTGACGATGAAACACAGAATTTCCATCAGAAATAAATAGAAAATGCACAATGCCGACTTAAGTGCAAGAAGACTGACTCTTCTTAGTGACTATGTTATGAACCATTCCTGTGACACTAGTTATAGATTGCGATGCTTCACTTCAGGTTTACTGTATCCCTTGGACCTTCTTATTGACCATGAAACACAGAAATTGCATCGGAATTAAATACGAAAGGCACAATGCCGACTTAAGTACAAGAAGACTGACTCTGATTACTGACTATGTTTTGAACCATTCCTGTGACACCACTTATAGATTCCGATGCTTCACTTCAGATTTACTGAATCCCTCTGACCTTCTTATTGACGATGAAACACAGAAATTGCATCGAAATTAAATAGAAAAATCACAAGTCCATCTTAAATACAAGAAGACTGACTCTTTTTACTGTTTATGTTTTGAACCATTCCTGTGACACTAGTCATAGATTCCGATGCTTCACTTCAGGTTTACTGAATTTCTCTGACCTTCTTATTGACGATGAAACACAGAAATTGCATCGAAATTATATAGAAAAGGCACAAGTCCGACTTAAGTACAAGAAGACTGACTCTTCTTACTGTTTATGTTTTGAAGCATTCCTGTGACACTAGTTATAGATTCTGAAGCTTCATTTCAAGTTCACTGTATCCCTCCGACCATCTTATTGACGATGAAACACAGAAATTGCATCGGAATGAAATACAAAAGGCACAATGCCGACTTAAGTACAAGAAGACTGACTCTTCCTACTGTCTATGTTTTTAACCATTCCTGTGACACTAGTTATGGATTCCGATGATTCACTTCAGGTTTACTGTATCACTCTGACTTTGTTATTGACGATTAAACACAGAAATAGCATCGGAATTAAATAGAAAAGGCACAATGCCGACTTAAGTTCAAGAAGAATGACTCTTCCTACTGTCTATGTTTTGCACCATTCCTGTGACACTGGTTATACATTCCGATGCTTCACTTCAGGTTTACTGTATCCCTCTGACCTTCTTATTGACGATGAAACACAGAAATTGCATCGGAATTAAATAGAAAAGGCACAATGCCGACTTAAGTACAAGAAGACTGACTCTTCTTACTGACTATGTTTTGAACCATTTCTGTGACACTAGTTATAGATTCCGATGCTTCACTTCATGTTTACTGTATCCCATGGACCTTCTTATTGACGATGAAACACAGAAATTGCATCGGAATTTAATAAAACGGCACAATGCCGAATTAAGTACAAGAAGACTGACTCTTCTTACTGACTATGTTTTGAACCAATCCTGTGACACTAGTTATAGATTCCGATGCTTCACATCAGGTATACTGTATCTCTCTGACCTTCTTATTGACGATGAAACACAGAAATTGCATTGGAATTAAATACAAAAAGCACAATGCCGACTTAAGTACAAGAAGACTGACTCTTCCTACTCTCTATGTTTTGAACCATTCCTGTGACCCTAGTTATTGATTCCGATGCTTCACTTCAGGTTTACTCTATCCCTTGGATCTTTCTTATTGACGACGAAACACAGAAATTACACCGGAAATAAATACAAAAGGCACAATGCCGACTTAAGAACAAGAAGACTGACTCTTCCTACTGACTACGTTTTGAACCTTTCCTATGACACTAGTTATAGATTCCGATGCTTCACTTCAGGTTTACTGTATCCCTCTGTCCTTCTTATTGACGATGAAACACAGACATTGCATCGGAATTAAATAGAAAAGGCACAAGTCCGACTTCAGTACAAGAAGACTGACTCTTCCTACTGTTTATGTTTTGAACCACTCCTGTGACACTAGTTGTAGATACCTATGCTTCACTTCAGGTGTACTGCATCCCTTGGACCTTCTTGTTGACGTTGAAACACAGAAATTGCATCGGAATTCAATAGAAAATGCACAATGCCGACTTAAGTACAAGAAGACTGACCCTTCCTACTGTCTGTTTTGAACCATTGCTGTGACACTAGTTATAAATTGCGATGCTTCACTTCAGGTTTACTGTATCCATCTGACCTTCTTATTGACGATGAAACACAGAAATTGCATCGGAATTAAATAGAAAACGCACAATGCCAACTTAAATACAAGAAGACTGACTCTTCTTACTGTCTATGATTTGAATCACTCTTGTGACAGTAGTTATAGATTCAGATGCTTCACTTCAGGTTTACTCTATCCCTCTGACCTTCTTGTTGACGATGAAACACAGAAATTGCATTGGAATTAAATACAAAAGGCACAATGCCGACTTAAGTACAAGAAGACTGACTCTTCCTACTGACTACCTTTTGAACCTTTCCTGTGACACTAGTTATAGATTCCGATGCTTCACTTCAGGTTTACTGTATCACTCTGACCTTCTTATTGACGATGAAACACAGAAATTGCATCGGAATTAAATAGAAAAGGCACAAGTCCGACTTAAGTACAAGAAGACTGACTCTTCTTACTGTTTATGTTTTGAAACATTCCTTTGACAATAGTTATAGTTTCCGACGCTTCGCTTCAGGTTTACTGTATCCATCTGACCTTCTTATTGACGATGAAACACAGAAATTGCATCGGAATTAAATGGAAAAGGCACAATGCCGACTTAAGTACAAGAAGACTGACTCTTCCTACTATCTATGTTTTGAATCATTCCTGTGACACTAGTTATACATTCCGATGCTTCACTTCAGGTTTACTGTATCCCTCTAACCATCTTATAGACGATGAAACACAGTAAATGCATCGAAATTAAATAGAAAAGGCTTAATGCCGACTTAAGTACAAGAAGACTGTCCCTTCCTACTGTCTATGTTTTGAACCATTCCTGTGACACTAGTTATAGATTCCGATCCTTCATTACAGGTTTGCTGTATCCATCTGACCTTCTTATTGACGATGAAACACAGAAATTGCATCGGAATTAAATAGAAAAGGCACAATGCCGACTTAAATACAAGAAGACTGACTTTTCCTACTGTCTATGTTTGAATCATTCCTGTTACACTAGTTATGGATTCCGATGCTTCACTTCAGGTTTACTGTATCCCTCTGAACTTCTTATTGACGATGAAACACAGATATTGCATCGGAATTAAATAGAAAAGGCACAATGCCGACATAAGTACAAGACGACTGAATCTTCCTACTGTCTATGATTTGAACCATTCCTGTTACACTAGTTATAGATTCCGATGCTCCACTTCAGGTTTACTGTATACCTCTGACATTCGTATAGACGATGAAACACAGAAATTTCATCGGAATTAAATAGAAAAGGCACAATGCCGACTTAAGTACAAGAAGAATGACTCTTCCTACTGTCTGTGTTTTGAACCATTCCTGTGACACTAGTTATACATTCCGATGCTTCACTTCAGGTTTACTGTATCCCTCTGACCTTCTTATTGACGATGAAACACAGAAATTGCATCGGAATTAAATAGAAAAGGCACAAGTCCGACTTAAGTACAAGAAGACTGAATCTTCTTACTGTTTATGTTTTGAACCATTCCTGTGACACTAGTTATAGATTCCGACGCTTCACTTCAGGTTTACTGTATCCATCTCACTTTCTTATTGACGATGAAACACAGAAATTGCATCGGAATTAAATGGAAAAGGCACAATGCCTACTTAAGTACAAGAAGACTGACTCTTCCTATTGTCTATGTTTTGAATCATTCCTGTGACACTATTTATACATTCCGATGCTTCACTTCAGGTTTATTGTATCCCTCTGACCTTCTTATAGACGATGAAACACAGTAAATGCATCGGAATTAAATAGAAAAGGCATAATGCGAATTAAGTACAAGTAGACTGACCCTTCCTACTGTCTATGTTTTGAACCAATCCTTTGATACTAGTTATAGATTCCGATGCTTCATTTCAGGTTTGCTGTATCCATCTAACCTTCTTATTGACTATGAAACACAGAAATTGCATCGGAATTAAATAGAAAAGGCACAATGCCGACTTAAGTACAAGAAGACTGACTCTTCTTACTGACTATGCTTTGAACCATTCCTGTGACACTAGTTATAGATTCCGATGCCTCTCTTCAGGTTTACCGTATCCCTTGGACCTTCTTATTGACGATGAAACACAGAAATTGCATCGGAATTAAATACAAAAGGCACAATGCGTACTTAATTACAAGAAGACTGCCCCGTCCTACAGTCTATGTTTTGAACCATTCCTGTGACACTAGTTATAGATTCCGATGCTTCACTTCAGAATTGCTGTATCCATCTGACCTTCTTATTGACGATGAAACACAGAGATTGCATCGGAATTAAATAGAAAAGGCACAATGCCGACTTAAATACAAGAAGACTGACCCTTCCTACTGTCTATGTTTTTAACCATTCCTGTGACACTGGTTATAGACTCCGATGCTTCCCTTCAGGTTTACTGTATCCCTCTGACCTTCTTATTGACGATGAAACGGAAATTGCATCGGAATTAAATGCAAAAGGCACAATGCCGACTCAAGTACAAGAAGACTAACTCTTCTTACTGTCAATGATTTGAACCATTCCTGTGACACTAGTTATAGATTCCGATGCTTCACTTCAAGTTTACTGTATCCCTCTGACCTTCTTATTGACGATGAAACACAGAATTTGCATCAGAAGTAAATAGAAAATGCACAATGCCGACTTAAGTACAAGAAGACTGACTCTTCTTAATGACTATGTTATGAACCATTCCTGTGACACTAGTTATAGATTACGATGCTTCACTTCAGGTTTACTGTATCCCTTGGACCTTCTTATTGACCATGAAACACAGAAATTGCATCGGAATTATATACGAAAGGCACAATACCGACTTAAGTACAAGAAGACTGACTCTACTTACTGACTATGTTTTGAACCATCCCTGTGACACCACTTATAGTTTCCGATGCTTCACTTCCGGTTTACTGAATCCCTCTGACCTTCTTATTGACGATGAAATGCAGAAATTGCATCGAAATTAAATAGAAAAGGCACAAGTCCGACTTAAATACAAGAAGACTGACTCTTCTTACTGTTTATGTTTTAAAGCATTCCTGTGACACTAGTTATAGATTCTGATGCTTCATCTCAGGTTTACTGTATCCCTCTGACCTTCTTATTGACGAAGGAACACAGAAATTGCACCGGAATTAAATACAAAAGGCACAAAGCCGACTTAATTACAAGAAGACTGACTCTTCCTACTGACTACGTTTTGAACCTTTCCTGTGACACTAGTTATAGATTCCGATGCTTCACTTCAGGTTTACTGTATCCCTCTGACCTTCTTATTGACGATGAAACACAGAAATAGCATCGGAATTAAATAGAAAAGGCACAAGTCCGACTTCAGAACAAGAAGACTGACTCTTCCTACTGTTTATGTGTTGAACCATTCCTGTGACACTAGTTGTAGATTCCTATGCTTCACTTCAGGTGTACTGCATCCCTTGGACCTTCTTATTGACGATGAAACACAGAAATTGAATCGGAAATCAATAGAAAATGCACAATGCCGACTTCAGTACAAGAAGACTGACCCTTCCTACTGTCCATGTTCTGAACCATTCCTGTGACACTAGTTATAGATTGCGATGCTTCACTTCAAGTTTACTGTATCCATCTGACCTTCTTATTGACGATGAAACACAGAAATTGCATCGGAATTAAATAGAAAAGGCACAAGTCCGACTTCAGTACAAGAAGACTGACTCTTCTTACTGTTTATGTTTTGAACCATTCCTGTGACACTAGTTATAGATTCCGATGCTTCACTTCAGGTTTACTGTATCCCTCTGACCTTCTTATAGACGATGAAACACAGTAAATGCATCGGAATTAAATAGAAAAGGCACAATGCCGACTTAAGTACAAGAAGACTGACTCTTCTTACTGACTATGTTTTGAACCATTTCTGTGACACTAGTTATAGATTCCGATGCTTCACTTCAGGTTTACTGTATTCCTTGGACCTTCTTATTGACGATGATAAACAGAAATTGCATCGGAATTAAATAAAAAGGCACAATGCCGAATTAAGTACAAGTAGACTGACTCTTCTTTCTGACTATGTCTTGAACCATTCCTGTGACACTAGTTATAGATTCCGATGCTTCACTTCGGGTTTACTGTATCCCTCTGACCTTCATATTGACGATGAAACACAGAAATTGCATCGGAATTAAATAGAAAAGGCACAAGTCCACCTTAGGTACAAGAAGACTGACTCTTCTTACTGTTTATGTTTTGAAACATTCCTGTGACACTAGTTATAGATTCCGACGCTTCGCTTCAGGTTTACTGTATCCATCTGACCTTCTTATTGACGATGAAACACAGAAATTGAATCGGAATTAAATGGAAAAGGCACAATGCCGACTAAAGTACAAGAAGACTGACTCGTCCTACTATCTATGTTTTGAATCATTCCTGTGACACTAGTTATACATTCCGATGCTTCACTTCAGGTTTACTGTATCCCTCTGACCTTCTTATAGACGATGAAACACAGTAAATGCATCGAAATTAAATAGAAAGGGCTTAATGCCGACTTAAGTACAAGAAGACTGACCCTTCCTACTGTCTATGTTTTGATCCATTCCTGTGACACTAGTTATAGATTCCGATGCTTCATTTCAGGTTTGCTGTATCCATCTGACCATCTTATTGACGATGAAACACAGAAATTGCATCGGAATTAAATAGAAAAGGCACAATGCCGACTTAAATACAAGAAGACTGACTCTTCCTACTGTCTATGATTGAATCATTTCTGTGACACAAGTTATAGATTCCGATGCTTCACTTCAGGTTTACTGTATCCCTCTGACCTTATTGACGATGAAACACAGATATTGCATCGGAATTAAATAGAAAAGCCACAATGCCGACTTAAGTACAAGACGACTGACTCTTCCTACTGTCTATGATTTGAACCATTCTTGTTACACTAGTTATAGATTCCGATGCTTCACTTCAGGTTTACTGTATACCTCTGACATTCTTATTGACGATGTAACACAGAAATTTCATCGGAATTAAATAGAAAAGGCACAATGCCGACTTAAGTACAAGAAGAATGACTCATCCTACCGTCTATGTTTTGATACCATTCCTGTGACACTAGTTATAGATTCCGACGCTTCACTTCAGGTTTACTGTATCCATCTGACCTTCTTATTGACGATGAAACACAGAAATTGCATCGGAATTAAATGGAAAAGGCACAATGCCGACTTAAGTACAAGAAGACTGACTCTTCCTATTGTCTATGTTTTGAATCATTCCTGTGACACTATTTATACATTCCGATGCTTCACTTCAGGTTTATTGTATCCCTCTGACCTTCTTATAGACAATGAAACACAGTAAATGCATCGGAATTAAATAGAAAAGGCATAATGCTGACTTAAGTACAAGAAGACTGACCCTTCCTACTGTCTATGTTTTGAACCATTCCTGTGACACTAGTTATAGATTCCGATGCTTCATTTCAGGTTTGCTGTATCCATCTGACCCTCTTATTGACGATGAGACACAGAAATTGCATCGGAATTAAATAGAAAAGGCACAATGCCAACTTAAGTACAAGACGACTGACTCTTCCTACTGTCTATGATTTGAACCATTCCTGTTACACTAGTTATAGATTCCGATGCTTCACTTCAGGTTTACTGTATACCTCTGACATTCTTATTGACGATGTAACACAGAAATTTCATCGAAATTAATTAGAAAAGGCACAATGCCGACTTAAGTACAAGAAGAATGACTCATCCTACTGTCTATGTTTTGATACCATTCCTGTGACACTAGTTATAGATTCCGATGCTTCACTTCAGAATTGCTGTATCCATCTGACCTTCTTATTGACGATGAAACACAGAAATTGCATCGGAATTAAATAGAAAAGGCACAATGCCGACTTAAATACAAGAAGACTGACCCTTCCTACTGTCTATGTTTTTAACCATTCCTGTGACACTGGTTATAGATTCCGATGCTTCACTTCAGGTTTACTGTATCCCTCTGACCTTCTTATTGACGATGAAACAGAAATTGCATCGGAATTAAATGCAAAAGGCAATATGCCGACTCAAGTACAAGAAGACTAACTCTTCTTAGTGTCTATGATTTGAACCATTCCTGTGACACTAGTTATAGATTCCGATGCTTCACTTCAAGTTTACTGTATCCCTCTGACCTTCTTATTGACGATGAAACACAGAATTTGCATCAGAAGTAAATAGAAAATGCACAATGCCGACTTAAGTACAAGAAGACTGACTCTTCTTAATGACTATGTTATGAACCATTCCTGTGACACTAGTTATAGATTGCGATGCTTCACTTCAGGTTTACTCTATCCCTTGGACCTTCTTATTGACCATGAAACACAGAAATTGCATCGGAATTAAATACGAAAGGCACAATGAGGACTTAAGTACAAGAAGACTGACTCTGCTTACTGACTATGTTTTGAACAATTACTGTGACACCACTTATAGATTCCGATGCTTCACATCAGGTTTACTGAATCCCTCTGACCTTCTTGTTGACGATGAAACACAGAAATTGCATCGAAATTAAACAGAAAAGGCACAAGTCCGACTTAAATACAAGAAGACTGACTCTTCCTACTGTTTATGTTTTGAACCATTCCTGTGACACTAGTTATAGATTCCGATGCTTCACTTCAGGTTTACTGAATCCCTCTGACCTTCTTATTGACGATGAAACACAGAAATTGCATCGAATTTAAATAGAAAAGGCACAAGTCCGACTTAAGTACAAGAAGACTGACTCTTCTTACTGTTTATGTTTTGAAGCATTCCTGTGACACTAGTTATAGATTCTGATGCTTCATTTCAGGTTTACTGTATCCCTCTGACCTTCTTATTGACAAAGGAACACAGAAATTGCATCGGAATTAAATACAAAAGGCACAATGCCGACTTAAGTACAAGAAGACTGACTCTTCCTACTGTCTATGTTTTTAACCATTCCTGTGACACTAGTTATAGATTCCGATGCTTCACTTCATTATTACTGTATCCCTCTGACCTTCTTATTGACGATGAAACACAGAAATTGCATCGGAATTAAATAAAAAGGCACAATGCCGACTTAAGTACAAGAAGACTGACTCTTCTTACTGACTATGCTTTGAACCATTCCTGTGACACTAGTTATAGATTCCGATGCCTCTCTTCAGGTTTACCGTATCACTTGGACATTCTTATTGACGATGAAACACAGAAATTGCATCGGAATTAAATACAAAAGGCACAATGCGTACTTAATTACAAGAAGACTGCCCCGTCCTACTGTCTATGTTTTGAACCATTCCTGTGACACTAGTTATAGATTCCGATGCTTCACTTCAGAATTGCTGTATCCATCTGACCTTCTTATTGACGATGAAACACAGAGATTGCATCGGAATTAAATAGAAAAGGCACAATGCCGACTTAAATACAAGAAGACTGACCCTTCCTACTGTCTATGTTTTTAACCATTCCTGTGACACTGGTTATAGACTCCGATGCTTCCCTTCAGGTTTACTGTATCCCTCTGACCTTCTTATTGACGATGAAACGGAAATTGCATCGGAATTAAATGCAAAAGGCCAATGCCGACTCAAGTACAAGAAGACTAACTCTTCTTACTGTCAATGATTTGAACC
This sequence comes from Schistocerca serialis cubense, assembly GCF_023864345.2. Taxonomy (NCBI): domain Eukaryota; kingdom Metazoa; phylum Arthropoda; class Insecta; order Orthoptera; family Acrididae; genus Schistocerca; species Schistocerca serialis. The sequence goes on along the minus strand of NC_064647.1, from coordinate 18,623,777 downwards.
ATTCCTGTGTCACTAGTTAGAGATTCCGATGCTTCGCTTCAAGTTTACTGTATCCCTCTGACCTTCTTATTGACGATGAAACACAGAATTTGCATCAGAAGTAAATAGAAAATGCACAATGCCGACTTAAGTACAAGAAGACTGACTCTTCTTAATGACTATGTTATGAACCATTCCTGTGACACTAGTTATAGATTACGATGCTTCACTTCAGGTTTACTGTATCCCTTGGACCTTCTTATTGACCATGAAACACAGAAATTGCATCGGAATTATATACGAAAGGCACAATGCCGACTTAAGTACAAGAAGACTGACTCTACTTACTGACTATGTTTTGAACCTTCCCTGTGACACCACTTATAGTTTCCGATGCTTCACTTCCGGTTTACTGAATCCCTCTGACCTTCTTATTGACGATGAAATGCAGAAATTGCATCGAAATTAAATAGAAAAGGCACAAGTCCGACTTAAATACAAGAAGACTGACTCTTCTTACTGTTTATGTTTTAAAGCATTCCTGTGACACTAGTTATAGATTCTGATGCTTCATCTCAGATTTACTGTATCCCTCTGACCTTCTTATTGACGAAGGAACACAGAAATTGCACCGGAATTAAATACAAAAGGCACAATGCCGACTTAAGTACAAGAAGACTGACTCTTCCTACTGTCTATGTTTTTAACCATTCCTGTGACACTAGTTATAGATTCCGATGATTCACTTCAGGTTTACTGTATCCCTCTGACTTTGTTATTGACGATTAAACACAGAAATAGCATCGGAATTAAATAGAAAAGGCACAATGCCGACGTAAGTACAAGAAGACTGACCCTTCCTACTGTCTATGTTTTGAACCATTCCTGTGACACTAGTTATAGATTCCGATGCTTCACTTCAGAATTGCTGTATCCATCTGACCTTCTTATTGACGATGAAACACAGAAATTGCATCGGAATTAATTAGAAAAGGCACAATGCCGAATTAAGTACAAGAAGACTGACTCTTCCTACTGACTACGTTTTGAACCTTTCCTGTGACACTAGTTATAGATTCCGATGCTTCACTTCAGGTTTACTGTATCCCTCTGACCTTCTTATTGACGATGAAACACAGAAATAGCATCGGAATTAAATAGAAAAGGCACAAGTCCGACTTCAGAACAAGAAGACTGACTCTTCCTACTGTTTATGTGTTGAACCATTCCTGTGACACTAGTTGTAGATTCCTATGCTTCACTTCAGGTGTACTGCATCCCTTGGACCTTCTTATTGACGATGAAACACAGAAATTGCATCGGAAATCAATAGAAAATGCACAATGCCGACTTAAGTACAAGTAGACTGACCCTTCCTACTGTCTATGTTTTGAACCATTCCTGTGACACTAGTTATAGATTGCGATGCTTCACTTCAAGTTTACTGTATCCATCTGACCTTCTTATTGACGATGAAACACAGAAATTGCATCGGAATTAAATAGAAAAGGCACAAGTCCGACTTCAGTACAAGAAGACTGTCTCTTCTTACTGTTTATGTTTTGAACCATTCCTGTGACACTAGTTATAGATTCCGATGCTTCACTTCAGGTTCACTGTATCCCTCTGACCTTCTTATAGACGATGAAACACAGTAAAAGCATCGGAATTAAATAGAAAAGGCACAATGCCGACTTAAGTACAAGAAGACTGACTCTTCTTACTGACTATGTTTTGAACCATTTCTGTGACACTAGTTATAGATTCCGATGCTTCACTTCAGGTTTACTGTATTCCTTGGACCTTCTTATTGACGATGATAAACAGAAATTGCATCGGAATTAAATAAAAAGGCACAATGCCGAATTAAGTACAAGTAGACTGACTCTTCTTTCTGACTATGTCTTGAACCATTCCTGTGACACTAGTTATAGATTCCGATGCTTCACTTCGAGTTTACTGAATCCCTCTGACCTTCATATTGACGATGAAACACAGAAATTGCATCGGAATTAAATAGAAAAGGCACAAGTCCACCTTAGGTACAAGAAGACTGACTCTTCTTACTGTTTATGTTTTGAAACATTCCTGTGACACTAGTTATAGATTCCGACGCTTCGCTTCAGGTTTACTGTATCCATCTGACCTTCTTATTGACGATTAAACACAGAAATTGAATCGGAATTAAATGGAAAAGGCACAATGCCGACTAAAGTACAAGAAGACTGACTCGTCCTACTATCTATGTTTTGAATCATTCCTGTGACACTAGTTATACATTCCGATGCTTCACTTCAGGTTTACTGTATCCCTCTGACCTTCTTATAGACGATGAAACACAGTAAATGCATCGAAATTAAATAGAAAGGGCTTAATGCCGACAAGAAGACTGACCCTTCCTACTGTCTATGTTTTGATCCATTCCTGTGACACTAGTTATAGATTCCGATGCTTCATTTCAGGTTTGCTGTATCCATCTGACCTTCTTATTGACGATGAAACACAGAAATTGCATCGGAATTAAATAGAAAAGGCACAATGCCGACTTAAATACAAGAAGACTGACTCTTCCTACTGTCTATGATTGAATCATTTCTGTGACACAAGTTATAGATTCCGATGCTTCACTTCAGGTTTACTGTATCCCTCTGACCTTATTGACGATGAAACACAGATATTGCATCGGAATTAAATAGAAAAGCCACAATGCCGACTTAAGTACAAGACGACTGACTCTTCCTACTGTCTATGATTTGAACCATTCCTGTTACACTAGTTATAGATTCCGATGCTTCACTTCAGGTTTACTGTATACCTCTGACATTCTTATTGACGATGTAACACAGAAATTTCATCGAAATTAAATAGAAAAGGCACAATGCCGACTTAAGTACAAGAAGAATGACTCATCCTACTGTCTATGTTTTGATACCATTCCTGTGACACTAGTTATAGATTCCGACGCTTCACTTCAGGTTTACTGTATCCATCTGACCTTCTTATTGACGATGAAACACAGAAATTGCATCGGAATTAAATGGAAAAGGCACAATGCCGACTTAAGTACAAGAAGACTGACTCTTCCTATTGTCTATGTTTTGAATCATTCCTCTGACACTATTTATACATTCCGATGCTTCACTTCAGGTTTATTGTATCCCTCTGACCTTCTTATAGACAATGAAACACAGTAAATGCATCGGAATTAAATAGAAAAGGCATAATGCTGACTTAAGTACAAGAAGACTGACCGTTCCTACTGTCTATGTTTTGAACCATTCCTGTGACACTAGTTATAGATTCCGATGCTTCATTTCAGGTTTGCTGTATCCATCTGACCCTCTTATTGACGATGAGACACAGAAATTGCATCGGAATTAAATAGAAAAGGCACAATGCCAACTTAAGTACAAGACGACTGACTCTTCGTACTGTCTATGATTTGAACCATTCCTGTTACACTAGTTATAGATTCCGATGCTTCACTTCAGGTTTACTGTATACCTCTGACATTCTTATTGACGATGTAACACAGAAATTTCATCGAAATGAAATAGAAAAGGCACAATGCGGACTTAAGTACAAGAAGAATGACTCATCCTACTGTCTATGTTTTGATACCATTCCTGTGACACTAGTTATAGATTCCGATGCTTCACTTCAGAATTGCTGTATCCATCTGACCTTCTTATTGACGATGAAACACAGAAATGGCATCGGAATTAAATAGAATAGGCACAATGCCGACTTAAATACAAGAAGACTGACCCTTCCTACTGTCTATGTTTTTAACCATTCCTGTGACACTGGTTATAGATTCCGATGCTTCACTTCAGGTTTACTGTATCCCTCTGACCTTCTTATTGACGATGAAACAGAAATTGCATCGGAATTAAATGCAAAAGGCAATATGCCGGCTCAAGTACAAGAAGACTAACTCTTCTTAGTGTCAATGATTTGAACCATTCCTGTGACACTAGTTATAGATTCCGATGCTTCACTTCAAGTTTACTGTATCCCTCTGACCTTCTTATTGACGATGAAACACAGAATTTGCATCAGAAGTAAATAGAAAATGCACAATGCCGACTTAAGTACAAGAAGACTGACTCTTCTTAATGACTATGTTATGAACCATTCCTGTGACACTAGTTATAGATTGCGATGCTTCACTTCAGGTTTACTCTATCCCTTGGACCTTCTTATTGACCATGAAACACAGAAATTGCATCGGAATTAAATACGAAAGGCGCAATGAGGACTTAAGTACAAGAAGACTGACTCTGCTTACTGACTATGTTTGAACAATTACTGTGACACCACTTATAGATTCCGATGCTTCACATCAGGTTTACTGAATCCCTCTGACCTTCTTATTGACGATGAAACACAGAAATTGCATCGAAATTAAATAGAAAAGGCACAAGTCCGACTTAAATACAAGAAGACTGACTCTTCCTACTGTTTATGTTTTGAACCATTCCTGTGACACTAGTTATAGATTCCGATGCTTCACTTCAGGTTTACTGAATCCCTCTGACCTTCTTATTGACGATGAAACACAGAAATTGCATCGAAATTAAATAGAAAAGGCACAAGTCCGACTTAAGTACAAGAAGACTGACTCTTCTTACAGTTTATGTTTTGAAGCATTCCTGTGACACTAGTTATAGATTCTGATGCTTCATTTCAGGTTTACTGTATCCCTCTGACCTTCTTATTGACAAAGGAACACAGAAATTGCATCGGAATTAAATACAAAAGGCACAATGCCGACTTAAGTACAAGAAGACTGACTCTTCTTACTGTCTATGTTTTTAACCATTCCTGTGACACTAGTTATAGATTCCGATGCTTCACTTCATTATTACTGTATCCCTCTGACCTTCTTATTGACGATGAAACACAGAAATTGCATCGGAATTAAATAAAAAGGCACAATGTCTAATTAAGTACAAGAAGACTGACTCTTCTTACTGACTATGTTTTGAACCAATCCTGTGACACTAGTTATATATTCCGATGCTTCACTTCAGGTTTACTGTATCTCTCTGACCTTCTTATTGACGATGAAACACAGAAATTGCATTGGAATTAAATACAAAAAGCACAATGCCGACTTAAGTACAAGAAGACTGACTCTTCTTATTCTCTATGTATTGAACCATTCCTGTGACCCTAGTTATTGATTCCGATGCTTCACTTCAGGTTTACTGTATCCCTTGGACCTTTCTTATTGACGACGAAACACAGAAATTACAACGTAATTAAATACAAAAGGTACAATGCCGACTTAAGAACAAGAAGACTGACTCTTCCTACTGACTACGTTTTGAACCTTTCCTGTGACACTAGTTATAGATTCCGATGCTTCACTTCAGGTTTACTGTATCCCTCTGACCTTCTTATTGACGATGAAACACAGAAATTGCATCGGAATCAAATAGAAAAGGCACAAGTCCGACTTCAGTACAAGAAGACTGACTCTTCCTTCTGTTTATGTTTTGAACCATTCCTGTGACACTAGTTGTAGATTCCTATGCTTCACTTCAGGTGTACTGCATCCCTTGGACATTCTTATTGACGATGAAACACAGAAATTGCATCGGAATTCAATAGAAAATGCACAATGCCGACTTAAGTACAAGAAGACTGACCCTTTCTACTGTCTATGTTTTGAACCATTCCTGTGACACTAGTTATAGATTCCGATGCTTCACTTCAGAATTGCTGTATCCATCTGACCTTCTTATTGACGATGAAACACAGAGATTGCATCGGAATTAAATAGAAAAGGCACAATGCCGACTTAAATACAAGAAGACTGACCCTTCCTACTGTCTATGTTTTTAACCATTCCTGTGACACTGGTTATAGACTCCGATGCTTCCCTTCAGGTTTACTGTATCCCTCTGACCTTCTTATTGACGATGAAACGGAAATTGCATCGGAATTAAATGCAAAAGGCACAATGCCGACTCAAGTACAAGAAGACTAACTCTTCTTACTGTCAATGATTTGAACCATTCCTGTGTCACTAGTTAGAGATTCCGATGCTTCACTTCAAGTTTACTGTATCCCTCTGACCTTCTTATTGACGATGAAACACAGAATTTGCATCAGAAGTAAATAGAAAATGCACAATGCCGACTTAAGTACAAGAAGACTGACTCTTCTTAATGACTATGTTATGAACCATTCCTGTGACACTAGTTATAGATTACGATGCTTCACTTCAGGTTTACTGTATCCCTTGGACCTTCTTATTGACCATGAAACACAGAAATTGCATCGGAATTATATACGAAAGGCACAATGCCGACTTAAGTACAAGAAGACTGACTCTACTTACTGACTATGTTTTGAACCATCCCTGTGACACCACTTATAGTTTCCGATGCTTCACTTCCGGTTTACTGAATCCCTCTGACCTTCTTATTGACGATGAAATGCAGAAATTGCATCGAAATTAAATAGAAAAGGCACAAGTCCGACTTAAATACAAGAAGACTGACTCTTCTTACTGTTTATGTTTTAAAGCATTCCTGTGACACTAGTTATAGATTCTGATGCTTCATCTCAGGTTTACTGTATCCCTCTGACCTTCTTATTGACGAAGGAACACAGAAATTGCACCGGAATTAAATACAAAAGGCACAATGCCGACTTAAGTACAAGAAGACTGACTCTTCCTACTGTCTATGTTTTTAACCATTCCTGTGACACTAGTTATAGATTCCGATGATTCACTTCAGGTTTACTGTATCCCTCTGACTTTGTTATTGACGATTAAACACAGAAATAGCATCGGAATTAAATAGAAAAGGCACAATGCCGACGTAAGTACAAGAAGACTGACCCTTCCTACTGTCTATGTTTTGAACCATTCCTGTGACACTAGTTATAGATTCCGATGCTTCACTTCAGAATTGCTGTATCCATCTGACCTTCTTATTGACGATGAAACACAGAAATTGCATCGGAATTAATTAGAAAAGGCACAATGCCGAATTAAGTACAAGAAGACTGACTCTTCCTACTGACTACGTTTTGAACCTTTCCTGTGACACTAGTTATAGATTCCGATGCTTCACTTCAGGTTTACTGTATCCCTCTGACCTTCTTATTGACGATGAAACACAGAAATAGCATCGGAATTAAATAGAAAAGGCACAAGTCCGACTTCAGAACAAGAAGACTGACTCTTCCTACTGTTTATGTGTTAATCCATTCCTGTGACACTAGTTGTAGATTCCTATGCTTCACTTCAGGTGTACTGCATCCCTTGAACCTTCTTATTGACGATGAAACACAGAAATTGCATCGGAAATCAATAGAAAATGCACAATGCCGACTTAAGTACAAGAAGACTGACCCTTCCTACTGTCTATGTTTTGAACCATACCTGTGACACTAGTTATAGATTGCGATGCTTCACTTCAAGTTTACTGTATCCATCTGACCTTCTTATTGACGATGAAACACAGAAATTGCATCGGAATTAAATAGAAAAGGCACAAGTCCGACTTCAGTACAAGAAGACTGTCTCTTCTTACTGTTTATGTTTTGAACCATTCCTGTGACACTAGTTATAGATTCCGATGCTTCACTTCAGGTTTACTGTATCCCTCTGACCTTCTTATAGACGATGAAACACAGTAAATGCATCGGAATTAAATAGAAAAGGCACAATGCCGACTTAAGTACAAGAAGACTGACTCTTCTTACTGACTATGTTTTGAACCATTTCTGTGACACTAGTTATAGATTCCGATGCTTCACTTCAGGTTTACTGTATTCCTTGGACCTTCTTATTGACGATGATAAACAGAAATTGCATCGGAATTAAATAAAAAGGCACAATGCCGAATTAAGTACAAGTAGACTGACTCTTCTTTCTGACTATGTCTTGAACCATTCCTGTGACACTAGTTATAGATTCCGATGCTTCACTTCGAGTTTACTGTATCCCTCTGACCTTCATATTGACGATGAAACACAGAAATTGCATCGGAATTAAATAGAAAAGGCACAAGTCCACCTTAGGTACAAGAAGACTGACTCTTCTTACTGTTTATGTTTTGAAACATTCCTGTGACACTAGTTATAGATCCCGACGCTTCGCTTCAGGTTTACTGTATCCATCTGACCTTCTTATTGACGATGAAACACAGAAATTGCATCGGAATTAAATACGAAAGGCACAATGAGGACTTAAGTACAAGAAGACTGACTCTGCTTACGGACTATGTTTTGAACCATTACTGTGACAGCACTTATAGATTCCGATGCTTCACATCAGGCTTACTGAATCCCTCTGACCTTCTTATTGACGATGAAACACAGAAATTGCATCGAAATTAAATAGAAAAGGCACAAGTCCGACTTAAGTACAAGAAGACTGACTCTTCTTACTGTTTATGTTTTGAAGCATTCCTGTGACACTAGTTATAGATTCTGATGCTTCATTTCAGGTTTACTGTATCCCTCTGACCTTCTTATTGACGAAGGAACACAGAAATTGCATCGGAATTAAATACAAAAGGCACAATGCCGACTTAAGTACAAGAAGACTGACTCTTCCTACTGTCTATGTTTTTAACCATACCTGTGACACTACTTATAGATTCCGATGCTTCACTTCATTATTACTGTATCCCTCTGACCTTATTGACGATGAAACACAGAAATTGCATCGGAATTAAATAAAAAGGCACAATGTCTAATTAAGTACAAGAAGACTGACTCTACTTACTGACTATGTTTTGAACCAATCCTGTGACACTAGTTATATATTCCGATTCTTCACTTCAGGTTTACTCTATCTCTCTGACCTTCTTATTGACGATGAAACACAGAAATTGCATTGGAATTAAATACAAAAAGCACAATGCCGACTTAAGTACAAGAAGACTGACTCTTCCTACTCTCTATGTTTTGAACCATTCTTGTGACCCTAGTTATTGATTCCGATGCTTCACTTCAGGTTTACTGTATCCCTTGGACCTTTCTTATTGACGACGAAACACAGAAATTACAACGTAATTAAATACAAAAGGTACAATGCCGACTTAAGAACAAGAAGACTGACTCTTCCTACTGACTACGTTTTGAACCTTTCCTGTGACACTAGTTATAGATTCCGATGCTTCACTTCAGGTTTACTGTATCCCTCTGACCTTCTTATTGACGATGAAACACAGAAATTGCATCGGAATCAAATTGAAAAGGCACAAGTCCGACTTCAGTACAAGAAGACTGACTCTTCCTTCTGTTTATGTTTTGAACCATTCCTGTGACACTAGTTGTAGATTCCTATGCTTCACTTCAGGTGTACTGCATCCCTTGGACCTTCTTATTGACGATGAAACACAGAAATTGCATCGGAATTAAATAGAAAAGGCACAAGTCCGACTTCAGTACAAGAAGACTGACTCTTCTTACTGACTATGTTTTGAACCATTTCTGTGACACTAGTTATAGATTCCGATGCTTCACTTCAGGTTTACTGGATACCTTGGACCTTCTTATCGACCATGAAAAACCGAAATTGCATCGGAATTATATAAAAAGTCACAATGCCGAACTAAGTACAAGTAGACTGACTCTTCTTTCTGACTATGTTTTGAACCATTCCTCTGACACTAGTTATAGATTCCGACGCTTCGCTTCTGGTTTACTGTATCCATCTGACCTTCGTATTGACGATGAAACACAGTAATTGCATCGGAATTAAATGGAAAAAGTACAATGCCGACTTAAGTACAAGAAGACTGACTCTTCTTACTGTTTATGTTTTGAAACATTCCTGTGACACTAGTTATACATTCCGATGCTTCACTTCAGGGTTACTGTATCCCTCTGACCTTCTTAAAGACGATGAAACACAGTAAATGCATCGAAATTAAATAGAAAAGGCTTAATGCCGACTTAAGTACAAGAAGACTGACCCTTCCTACTGTCTATGTTTTGAACCATTCCTGTGACACTAGTTATAGATTCCGATGCTTCATTTCAGGTTTGCTGTATCCATCTGACCTTCTTATTGACGATGAAACAGAAATTGCATCGGAATTAAATGCAAAAGGCTCAATGCCGACTCAGGTACAAGAAGACTAACTCTTCTTACTGTCAATGATTTGAACCATTCCTGTGACACTAGTTACAGATTCCGATGCTTCACTTCAGGTTTACTGTATCCCTCTGACCTTCTTATTGACGATGAAACACAGAATTTGCATCAGAAGTAAACAGAGAATGCACAATGCCGTTTTAAGGACAAGAAGACAGACTCTTCTTAATGACTATGTTATGAACCATTCCTGTGACACTAGTTATAGATTGCGATGCTTCACTTCAGGTTTACTGTATCCCTTGCACCTTCTTTTTGACTATGAAACACAGAAATTGCATCGGAATTAAATACGAAAGGCACAATGCCGACTTAAGTACAAGAAGACTAACTCTTCTTTCTGTCAATGATTTGAACCATTCCTGTGACACTAGTTATAGATTCCGATGCTTCACTTCAGGTTTACTGTATCCCTCTGACCTTCTTATTGACGATGAAACACAGAATTTGCATCAGAAGTAAATAGAAAATGCACAATGCCGACTTAAGTACAAGAAGACTGACTCTTCTTAATGACTATGTTATGAACCATACCTGTGACACTAGTTATAGATTGCGATGCTTCACTTCAGGTTTACTGTATCCCTTGGACCTTCTTATTGACCATGAAACACAGAAATTGCATCGGAGTTAAATACGAAAGGCACAATGCCGACTTAAGAACTGGAAGACTGACTCTGCTTACTGACTATGTTTTGAACCATTCCCGTGACACCACTTATAGATTCCGATGCTTCACTTCAGGTTTACTGAATCCCTCTGACCTTCTTATTGACGATGAAACACAGAAATTGCATCGAAATTAAATAGGAAAGGCACAAGTCCATCTTAAATACAAGAAGACTGACTCGTTTTACTGTTTATGTTTTGAACCATTCCTGTGACACTAGTTATACATTCCGATGCTTCACTTCAGGTTTACTGTATCCCTCTGACCTTCTTATTGACGATGAAACACAGAAATTGCATCGGAATTAAATAGAAAAGCAACAATGCCGACTTAAGTACAAGACGACTGACTCTTCCTACTGTCTATGATTTGAACCATTCCTGTTACACTAGTTATAGATTCCGATGCTTCACTTCAGGTTCACTGTATACCTCTGACATTCTTATTGACGATGTAACACAGAAATTTCATCGTAATTAAATAGAAAAGGCACAATGCCGACCTAAGTACAAGAAGAATGACTCTTCCTACTGTCTATGTTTTGAACCATTCCTGTGACACTAGTTATAGATTCCGATGCTTCATTTCAGGTTTGCTGTATCCATCTGACCTTCTTATTGACGATGAAACACAGAAATTGCATCGGAATTAAATAGAAAAGGCACAAGTCCGACTTCAGTACAAGAAGACTGACTCTTCTTACTGACTATGTTTTGAACCATTTCTGTGACACTAGTTATAGATTCTGATGCTTCACTTCAGGTTTACTGGATTCCTTGGACCTTCTTATCGACGATGAAAAACCGAAATTGCATCGGAATTATATAAAAAGTCACAATGCCGAACTAAGTACAAGTAGACTGACTCTTCTTTCTGACTATGGTTTGAACCATTCCTCTGACACTAGTTATAGATTCCGACGCTTCGCTTCAGGTTTACTGTATCCATCTGACCTTCGTATTGACGATGAAACACAGTAATTGCATCGGAATTAAATGGAAAAAGTACAATGCCGACTTAAGTACAAGAAGACTGACTCTTCCTATTGTCTATGTTTTGAATCATTCCTGTGACACTATTTATCCATTCCGATGCTACACTTCAGGTTTATTGTATCCCTCTGACCTTCTTATAGACGATGAAACACAGTAAATGCATCGGAATTAAATAGAAAAGGCATAATGCCGACTTAAGTACAAGAAGACTGACCCTTCCTACTGTCTATGTTTTGAACCATTCCTGTGACACTAGTTGTAGATTCCGATGCTTCATTTCAGGTTTGCTGTATCCATCTGACCTTCTTATTGACGATGAAACACAGAAATTGCATCGGAATTAAATAGAAAAGGCACAATGCCGACTTAAATACAAGAAGACTGACTCTTCCTACAGTCTATGTTTGAATCATTCCTGTGACACTAGTTATAGATTCCGATGCTTCACTTCAGGTTTACTGTATCCCTCTGACCTTCTTATTGACGATGAAACACAGTTATTGCATCGGAATTAAATAGAAAAGGCACAATGGCGACTTAAGTACAAGAAGACTGACTCTTCCTACTGTCTATGATTTGAACCAATCCTGTTTCACTAGTTATAGATTCCGATGCTTCACTTCAGGTTTACTGAATACCTCTCACATTCTTATTGACGATGAAACACAGAAATTTCATCGGAATTAAATAGAAAAGGCACAATGCCGACTTAAGTACAAGAAGAATGACTCTTCCTACTGTCTATGTTTGTAACCATTCCTGTGACACTAGTTATACATTCCGATGCTTCACTTCAGGTTTACTGTATCCCTCTGACCTTCTTATTGACGATGAACCACTCAAATTGCATCGGAATTAAATAGAAAAGGCACAAGTCCGACTTAAGTACAAGAAGACTGACTCTTCTTACTGTTTATGTTTCGAACCATTCCTGTTACACTAGTTATAGATTCCTATGCTTCACTTCAGGTGTACTGCATCCATTGGACCTTCTTATTGACGATGAAACACAGAAATTGCATCGGAATTTAATAGAAAATTCACAATGCCGACTTAAGTACAAGAAGACTGACTCTTCTTAATGACTATGTTATGAACCATACCTTTGACACTAGTTATAGATTGCGATGCTTCACTTCAGGTTTACTGTATCCCTTGGACCTTCTTATTGACCATGAAACACAGAAATTGCATCGAAATTAAATAGAAAAGCAACAATGCCGACTTAAGTACAAGACGACTGACTCTTCCTACTGTCTATGATTTGAACCATTCCTGTTACATTAGTTATAGATTCCGATGCGTCACTTCAGGTTTACTGTATACCTCTGACATTCTTATTGACGATGTAACACAGAAATTTCATCGGAATTAAATAGAAAAGGCACAATGCCGACATAAGTACAAGAAGAGTGACTCTTCCTACTGTCTATGTTTTGAACCATTCCTGTGACACTACATATACATTCCGATGCTTCACTTCAGGTTTACTGTATCCCTCTGACCTTCTTATTGACGATGAAACACAGATATTGCATCGGAATTAAATAGAAAAGGCACAAGTCCGACTTAAGTACAAGAAGACTGACTCTTCTTACTGTTTATGTTTTGAACCATTCCTGTGACACTAGTTATAGATACCGACGCTTCACTTCAGGTTTACTGTATCCATCTGACCTTCTTATTGACGTTGAAACACAGAAATTGCATCGGAATTAAATGGAAAAGGCACAATGCCGACTTAAGTACAAGAAGACTGACTCTTCCTATTGTCTATGATTTGAATCATTCCTGTGACACTATTTATACATTCCGATGCTACACTTCAGGTTTATTGTATCCCTCTGACCTTCTTATAGACGATGAAACACAGTACATGCATCGGAATTAAATAGAAAAGGCATAATGCCGACTTAAGTACAAGAAGACTGACCCTTCCTACTGTCTATGTTTTGAACCATTCCTGTGACACTAGTTGTAGATTCCGATGCTTCATTTCAGGTTTGCTATATCCATCTGACCTTCTTATTGACGATGAAACACAGAAATTGCATCGGAATTAAATAGAAAAGGCACAATGCCGACTTAAATACAAGAAGACTGACTCTTCCTACTGTCTATGTTTGAAACATTCCTATGACACTAGTTATAGATTCCGATGCTTCACTTCAGGTTTACTGTATCCCTCTGACCTTCTTATTGACGATGAAACACAGATATTGCATCGGAATTAAATAGAAAAGGCACAATGCCGACTTAAGTACAAGAAGACTGACTCTTCTTACTGTCAATGATTTGAACCATTCCTGTGACACTAGTTATAGATTCCGATGCTTCACTTCAGGTTTAGTGTATCCCTTGGACCTTCTTATTGACCATGAAACACAGAAATTGCATCGGAATTAAATACGAAAGGCACAATGCCGACTTAAGTACAAGAAGACTGACTCTGCTTACTGACTATGCTTTGAACCATTCCTGTGACACCACTTATAGATTCCGATGCTTCACTTCAGGTTTACTGAATCCCTCTGACCTTCTAATTGACGATGAAACACAGAAATTGCATCGAAATTAAATAGAAAATGCACATGTCCGACTTAAATACAAGAAGACTGACTCTTCTTACTGTTTATGTTTTGAACCATTCCTGTGACACTAGATATAGATTCCGATGCTTCACTTCAGGTTTACTGTATCCCTCTGACCTTCTTATTGACGATGAAACACAGAAATTTGCATCGAAATTAAATAGAAAAGGCACAAGTCCGACTTAAGTACAAGAAGACTGACTCTTCTTACTGTTTATGTCTTGAAGCATTCCTGTGACACTAGTTATAGATTCTGATGCTTCATTTCAGGTTTACTGTATCCCTCTGACCTTCTTATAGACGATGAAACACAGAAATTGCATCGGAAATAAATACAAAAGGCACAAGACTGACTCTTCCTACTGTCTATGTTTCAATCATTCCCGTGACACTAGTTATAGATTCCGATGTTTCACTTCAGGTTTACTGTATTCCTCTGACCTTCTTATTGACGATGAAACACAGATATTGCATCGGAATTAAATAGAAAAGCCACAATGCCGACTTAAGTACAAGACGACTGACCCTTCCAACTGTCTATGATTTGAACCATTCCTGTTACACTATTTATAGATTCCGATGATTCGCTTCAGGTTTACTGTATACCTCTGACATTCTTATTGACGATGTAACACAGAAATTTCATCGGAATTAAATAGAAAAGGCACAATGCCGACTTAAGTACATGAAGAATGCCTCTTCCTACTGTCTATGCTTTGAACCATTCCTGTGACACTAGTTATACATTCCGACGCTTCACTTCAGGTTTAATGTATCCCTCTGACCTGCTTATTGACGATGAAACACAGAAATTGCATCGGAATTAAATAGAAAAGGCACAAGTCCGACTTAAGTACAAGAAGACTGACTCTTCTTAGCGTTTATGTTTTGAACCATTCCTGTGACACTAGTTATAGATTCCTATGCTTCACTACAGAAGTACTGCATCCCTTGGACCTTCTTATTGACGATGAAACACAGATATTGCATCGGAATTAAATAGAAAAGGCACAAGTCCGACTTTAGTACAAGAAGACTGACTCTTCTTACTGTTTATGTTTTGAACCATTCCTGTGACACTAGTTATAGATTCCGACGCTTCACTTCAGGTTTACTGTATCCACCTGACCTTCTTATTGACGATGAAACACAGAAATTGCATCGGAATTAAATGGAAAAGGCACAATGACGACTTAAGTACAAGATGACTGACTCTTCCAACTGTCTATGTTTGAATCATTACTGTGACACTAGTTATACATTCCGATGCTTCACTTCAGGTTTACTGTATACATCTGACCTTCTTATTGACGATGAAACACAGTAAATGCATCGGAATTAAATAGAAAAGACATAATGCCGACTTAAGTACAAGAAGGCTGACCCTTCCTACTGTCTATGTTTTGAACCATTCCTGTGACACTAGTTATAGATTCCGATGCTTCACTTCAGGTTTACTGTATCCCTCTAACCTTCTTATTGACGATGAAACACAGAAATTGCATCGGAATTAAATACAAAAGGCATAATGACGACTTAAGTACAAGAAGACTGACTCTTCCTACTGACTACGTTTTGAACCTTTCCTGTGACACTAGATATAGATTCCGATGCTTCACTTCAGGTTTACTGTATCACTCTGACCTTCTTATTAACGATGAAACACAGAAATTGCATTGGAATTAAATACAAAAGGCACAATGCCGACTTAAGTACAAGAAGACTGACTCTTCCTACTCTCTTTGTTTCGAACCATTCCTGTGACACTAGTTACAGATTCCGATGCTTGACTTCAGGTTTACTGTATACCTCTGATCTTCTTGTTGACGATGAAACACAGAAATTGCATCGGAATTAAATACAAAAATCACAATGCCGACTTAAGTACAAGAAGACTGACTCTTATTACTGTCTATGTTTTGAACCATTCCTGTGACACTAGTTGTAGATTCCTATGCTTCACTTCAGGTGTACAGCATTCCTTGGACCTTTTTATTGACGATGAATGACAGAAATTGCATCGGAATTCAATAGAAAATGCACAATGCCGACTTAAGTACAAGAAGACTGACCCTTCCTACTGTCTATGTATTGAACCATTCCCGTGACACTAGTTATACATTCCGATGCTTCACTTCAGGTTTACTGTATCCCTCTGACCTTCTTATTGACGACGAAACACAGAAATTGCATCGGAATTATATAGAAAAGGCACAATTCTGACCTAAGTACAAGAAGACTGACTCTTCTTACTGTCTATGATTTGAACCATTCCAGTGACACTAGTTATAGATTCCGATGCTTCACTTCAGATGTACTGTAACCTTTGGACCCTCTTATTGACGATGAAACACAGAAATTGCAACAGAATTACATACAAAAGGCACAAGCCGACGTAAGTACTTGTAGATGGAATCTTCTTACTGTCCATGATTTGAACCATTCCTGTGACACTAGTTATAGATTCCGATGCTTCACTTCAGGTTTACTGTATACCTCTGATCTTCTTATTGACGATGAACCACAGAAATTGCATCGGAATCAAATACAAAAGGCACAATGCCGACTTAAGTACAAGAAGACTGACTCTTACTACTGTCTATGACTTGAACCATTCCTGTGACGCTAGTTATACATTCCGATGCTTCACTTCAGGTTTACTGTATCCCTTGGACCTTCTTATTGACGATGAAACACAGGAATTGCATCGGAATTAAATACAAAAGGCACAATGCCGACTTATGTACAAGAAGACTGACTCTTCCTACTGTCAATGTTTTGAACCATTCCTGTGAGACTAGTTATAGATTCCGATGCTTCACTTCAGGTTTACTGTATCCCTCTCACCTTCTTATTGACGATAAAACACAGAAATATGCATCGGAATTAAATAAAAAAGGCACAATGCCGACTTAAGTACAAGAAGACTGACTCTTCCTACTGTCTATGTTTTGAACCATTCCTGTGACACTAGTTATAGATTCCGATCCTTCACTTAAGGTTTACTGTATCCCTTGGACCTTCTTTATGACGATGAAACACAAAAGTTGCATCGGAATTAAATACAAAAGGCACAATTGCTACTTAAGTACATGTAGACTGACTCTTAATACTGTCTATGTTTGAACCATTCCTGTGACACTAGTTATAGATTCCGATGATTCGCTTCAGGTGTACTGTATCCCTCTGACCGTCTTATTGACGATGAAACACAGAAATTGCATCGAAATTAAATAGAAAAGGCACAATGCCGACTTAAGTACAAGAAGAATGACTCTTCCCACTGTCTATGTTTTGAACCATTCCTGCGACACTAGTTATAGATTCCGATGCTTCACTTCAGGTTTACTGTATCCCTTGGACCTTCTTATTGACGATGAAACACAGGAATTGCATCGGAATTAAATAGAAAAGGCACAATGCCGACTTCAGAACAAGAAGACTGACTCTTCTTACTGACTATGTTTTGAACCATTCCTGTGACACTAGTTATAGATTCCCATTCCTCACTTCAGGTTTACTGCATCCCTTGGACCTTCGTATTGACGATGAAACACAGAAATTGCATCGGTATTAAATACAAAAGGCACAATGCCGACCTAAGTACCGGTATACTGACTCTTCCTACTGTCTATGATTTGAACCATTCCTGTGACACTAGTTATAGATTCCGATGCTTAACTTCATGTTTACTGTATCCATCTGACCTTCTTATTGACGATGAAACACAGAAATTGCATCGGAATTAAATAGAAAAGGCACAATGCCAACTTAAGTACAAGAAGACTGACTCTTCCTACTGTCTATGTTTTGAATCATTCCTATGACACTAGTTATACATTCCGATGCTTCACTTCAGGTTTACGGTATCCCTCTGACGTTCTTATTGACGATGAAACACAGTAAATGCATCGGAATTAAATAGAAAATGCACAATGCCGACTTAAGTAGTTGAAGACTGACTCTTCTTACTGTCTATGATTTGAACCATTCCTGTGACACTAGTTATAGATTCCGATGCTTCACTTCAGGTATACTGTATCCCTTGGACCTTCTTATTGACGATGAAACACAGAAATTGCATCTGAATTAATTACAAAAGGCACAATGCCGACTAAGTACAAGTAGACTGAAACTTCTTACTGTCTATGTTTTGAACCATTCCTGTGACACTAGTTATAGATTCTGATGCTTATCTTCAGGTTTACTGTATCCCTCTGACCTTCTTATTGACGATGAACCACAGAAATTGCATCGGAATCAAATACAAAAGGCACAATGCCGACTTAAGTACAAGAAGACTGACTCTTACTACTGTCTATGACTTGAACCATTCCTGTGACGCTAGTTATACATTCCGATGCTTCACTTCAGGTTTACTGTATCCCTTGGACCTTCTTATTGACGATGAAACACAGGAATTGCAGCAGAATTAAATAGAAAAGGCACAATGCCGACTTCAGAACAAGAAGACTGACTCTTCTTACTGACTATGTTTTGAACCATTCCTGTGACACTAGTTATAGATTCCCATGCCTCACTTCAGGTTTACTGTATCCCTTGGACCTTCGTATTGACGATGAAACACAGAAATTGCATCGGTATTAAATACAAAAGGCACAATGCCAACCTAAGTACCGGTATACTGACTCTTCCTACTGTCTATGATTTGAACCATTCCTGTGACACTAGTTATACATTCCGATGCTTCACTTCAGGTTTACTGTATCCCTTGGACCTTCTTATTGACGATGAAACACAGGAATTGCATCGGAATTAAATACAAAAGGCACAATGCCGACTTATGTACAAGAAGACTGACTCTTCCTACTGTCAATGTTTTGAACCATTCCTGTGAGACTAGTTATAGATTCCGATGCTTCACTTCAGGTTTACTGTATCCCTCTCACCTTCTTATTGACGATAAAACACAGAAATTGCATCGGAATTAAATAAAAAAGGCACAATGCCGACTAAGTACAAGTAGACTGAAACTTCTTACTGTCTATGTTTTGAACCATTCCTGTGACACTAGTTATAGATTCTGATGCTTATCTTCAGGTTTACTGTATCCCTCTGACCTTCGTATTGACGATGAAACACAGAAATTGCATCGGTATTAAATACAAAAGGCACAATGCCGACCTAAGTACCGGTATACTGACTCTTCCTACTGTCTATGATTTGAACCATTCCTGTGACACTAGTTATAGATTCCGATGCTTAACTTCATGTTTACTGTATCCATCTGACCTTCTTATTGACGATGAAACACAGAAATTGCATCGGAATTAAATAGAAAAGGCACAATGCCAACTTAAGTACAAGAAGACTGACTCTTCCTACTGTCTATGTTTTGAATCATTCCTATGACACTAGTTATACATTCCGATGCTTCACTTCAGGTTTACGGTATCCCTCTGACGTTCTTATTGACGATGAAACACAGTAAATGCATCGGAATTAAATAGAAAATGCACAATGCCGACTTAAGTACATGAAGACTGACTCTTCTTACTGTCTATGATTTGAACCATTCCTGTGACACTAGTTATAGATTCCGATGCTTCACTTCAGGTATACTGTATCCCTTGGACCTTCTTATTGACCATGAAACACAGAAATTGCATCGGAATTAAATACGAAAGGCACAATGCCGACTTAAGTACAAGAAGACTGACTCTGCTTACTGACTATGCTTTGAACCATTCCTGTGACACCACTTATAGATTCCGATGCTTCACTTCAGGTTTACTGAATCCCTCTGACCTTCTAATTGACGATGAAACACAGAAATTGCATCGAAATTAAATAGAAAATGCACATGTCCGACTTAAATACAAGAAGACTGACTCTTCTTACTGTTTATGTTTTGAACCATTCCTGTGACACTAGATATAGATTCCGATGCTTCACTTCAGGTTTACTGTATCCCTCTGACCTTCTTATTGACGATGAAACACAGAAATTTGCATCGAAATTAAATAGAAAAGGCACAAGTCCGACTTAAGTACAAGAAGACTGACTCTTCTTACTGTTTATGTCTTGAAGCATTCCTGTGACACTAGTTATAGATTCTGATGCTTCATTTCAGGTTTACTGTATCCCTCTGACCTTCTTATAGACGATGAAACACAGAAATTGCATCGGAAATAAATACAAAAGGCACAAGACTGACTCTTCCTACTGTCTATGTTTCAATCATTCCCGTGACACTAGTTATAGATTCCGATGTTTCACTTCAGGTTTACTGTATTCCTCTGACCTTCTTATTGACGATGAAACACAGATATTGCATCGGAATTAAATAGAAAAGCCACAATGCCGAATTAAGTACAAGACGACTGACCCTTCCAACTGTCTATGATTTGAACCATTCCTGTTACACTATTTATAGATTCCGATGATTCGCTTCAGGTTTACTGTATACCTCTGACATTCTTATTGACGATGTAACACAGAAATTTCATCGGAATTAAATAGAAAAGGCACAATGCCGACTTAAGTACATGAAGAATGCCTCTTCCTACTGTCTATGCTTTGAACCATTCCTGTGACACTAGTTATACATTCCGACGCTTCACTTCAGGTTTAATGTATCCCTCTGACCTGCTTATTGACGATGAAACACAGAAATTGCATCGGAATTAAATAGAAAAGGCACAAGTCCGACTTAAGTACAAGAAGACTGACTCTTCTTAGCGTTTATGTTTTGAACCATTCCTGTGACACTAGTTATAGATTCCTATGCTTCACTACAGAAGTACTGCATCCCTTGGACCTTCTTATTGACGATGAAACACAGATATTGCATCGGAATTAAATAGAAAAGGCACAAGTCCGACTTTAGTACAAGAAGACTGACTCTTCTTACTGTTTATGTTTTGAACCATTCCTGTGACACTAGTTATAGATTCCGACGCTTCACTTCAGGTTTACTGTATCCACCTGACCTTCTTATTGACGATGAAACACAGAAATTGCATCGGAATTAAATGGAAAAGGCACAATGACGACTTAAGTACAAGATGACTGACTCTTCCAACTGTCTATGTTTGAATCATTACTGTGACACTAGTTATACATTCCGATGCTTCACTTCAGGTTTACTGTATACATCTGACCTTCTTATTGACGATGAAACACAGTAAATGCATCGGAATTAAATAGAAAAGACATAATGCCGACTTAAGTACAAGAAGGCTGACCCTTCCTACTGTCTATGTTTTGAACCATTCCTGTGACACTAGTTATAGATTCCGATGCTTCACTTCAGGTTTACTGTATCCCTCTAACCTTCTTATTGACGATGAAACACAGAAATTGCATCGGAATTAAATACAAAAGGCATAATGACGACTTAAGTACAAGAAGACTGACTCTTCCTACTGACTACGTTTTGAACCTTTCCTGTGACACTAGATATAGATTCCGATGCTTCACTTCAGGTTTACTGTATCACTCTGACCTTCTTATTAACGATGAAACACAGAAATTGCATTGGAATTAAATACAAAAGGCACAATGCCGACTTAAGTACAAGAAGACTGACTCTTCCTACTCTCTTTGTTTCGAACCATTCCTGTGACACTAGTTACAGATTCCGATGCTTCACTTCAGGTTTACTGTATACCTCTGATCTTCTTGTTGACGATGAAACACAGAAATTGCATCGGAATTAAATACAAAAATCACAATGCCGACTTAAGTACAAGAAGACTGACTCTTATTACTGTCTATGTTTTGAACCATTCCTGTGACACTAGTTGTAGATTCCTATGCTTCACTTCAGGTGTACAGTATTCCTTGGACCTTTTTATTGACGATGAATGACAGAAATTGCATCGGAATTCAATAGAAAATGCACAATGCCGACTTAAGTACAAGAAGACTGACCCTTCCTACTGTCTATGTATTGAACCATTCCCGTGACACTAGTTATACATTCCGATGCTTCACTTCAGGTTTACTGTATCCCTCTGACCTTCTTATTGACGACGAAACACAGAAATTGCATCGGAATTATATAGAAAAGGCACAATTCTGACCTAAGTACAAGAAGACTGACTCTTCTTACTGTCTATGATTTGAACCATTCCAGTGACACTAGTTATAGATTCCGATGCTTCACTTCAGGTGTACTGTAACCTTTGGACCCTCTTATTGACGATGAAACACAGAAATTGCAACAGAATTACATACAAAAGGCACAAGCCGACGTAAGTACTTGTAGATGGAATCTTCTTACTGTCCATGATTTGAACCATTCCTGTGACACTAGTTATAGATTCTGATGCTTCACTTCAGCTTTACTGTATCCCTCTATCCTTCTTATTGACGATGAACCACAGAAATTGCATCGGAATCAAATACAAAAGGCACAATGCCGACTTAAGTACAAGAAGACTGACTCTTACTACTGTCTATGACTTGAACCATTCCTGTGACGCTAGTTATACATTCCGATGCTTCACTTCAGGTTTACTGTATCCCTTGGACCTTCTTATTGACGATGAAACACAGGAATTGCAGCAGAATTAAATAGAAAAGGCACAATGCCGACTTCAGAACAAGAAGACTGACTCTTCTTACTGACTATGTTTTGAACCATTCCTGTGACACTAGTTATAGATTCCCATGCCTCACTTCAGGTTTACTGTATCCCTTGGACCTTCGTATTGACGATGAAACACAGAAATTGCATCGGTATTAAATACAAAAGGCACAATGCCAACCTAAGTACCGGTATACTGACTCTTCCTACTGTCTATGATTTGAACCATTCCTGTGACACTAGTTATACATTCCGATCCTTCACTTAAGGTTTACTGTATCCCTTGGACCTTCTTATTGACGATGAAACACAGGAATTGCATCGGAATTAAATACAAAAGGCACAATGCCGACTTATGTACAAGAAGACTGACTCTTCCTACTGTCAATGTTTTGAACCATTCCTGTGAGACTAGTTATAGATTCCGATGCTTCACTTCAGGTTTACTGTATCCCTCTCACCTTCTTATTGACGATAAAACACAGAAATTGCATCGGAATTAAATAAAAAAGGCACAATGCCGACTTAAGTACAAGAAGACTGACTCTTCCTACTGTCTATGTTTTGAACCATTCCTGTGACACTAGTTATAGATTCCGATCCTTCACTTAAGGTTTACTGTATCCCTTGGACCTTCTTTATGACGATGAAACACAAAAGTTGCATCGGAATTAAATACAAAAGGCACAATTGCTACTTAAGTACATGTAGACTGACTCTTAATACTGTCTATGTTTTGAACCATTCCTGTGACACTAGTTATAGATTACGATGATTCGCTTCAGGTGTACTGTATCCCTCTGACCGTCTTATTGACGATGAAACACAGAAATTGCATCGAAATTAAATAGAAAAGGCACAATGCCGACTTAAGTACAAGAAGAATGACTCTTCCCACTGTCTATGTTTTGAACCATTCCTGCGACACTAGTTATAGATTCCGATGCTTCACTTCAGGTTTACTGTATCCCTTGGACCTTCTTATTGACGATGAAACACAGGAATTGCATCGGAATTAAATAGAAAAGGCACAATGCCGACTTCAGAACAAGAAGACTGACTCTTCTTACTGACTATGTTTTGAACCATTCCTGTGACACTAGTTATAGATTCCCATTCCTCACTTCAGGTTTACTGCATCCCTTGGACCTTCGTATTGACGATGAAACACAGAAATTGCATCGGTATTAAATACAAAAGGCACAATGCCGACCTAAGTACCGGTATACTGACTCTTCCTACTGTCTATGATTTGAACCATTCCTGTGACACTAGTTATAGATTCCGATGCTTAACTTCATGTTTACTGTATCCATCTGACCTTCTTATTGACGATGAAACACAGAAATTGCATCGGAATTAAATAGAAAAGGCACAATGCCAACTTAAGTACAAGAAGACTGACTCTTCCTACTGTCTATGTTTTGAATCATTCCTATGACACTAGTTATACATTCCGATGCTTCACTTCAGGTTTACGGTATCCCTCTGACGTTCTTATTGACGATGAAACACAGTAAATGCATCGGAATTAAATAGAAAATGCACAATGCCGACTTAAGTACATGAAGACTGACTCTTCTTACTGTCTATGATTTGAACCATTCCTGTGACACTAGTTATAGATTCCGATGCTTCACTTCAGGTATACTGTATCCCTTGGACCTTCTTATTGACGATGAAACACAGAAATTGCATCTGAATTAATTACAAAAGGCACAATGCCGACTAAGTACAAGTAGACTGAAACTTCTTACTGTCTATGTTTTGAACCATTCCTGTGACACTAGTTATAGATTCTGATGCTTATCTTCAGGTTTACTGTATCCCTCTGACCTTCTTATTGACGATGAAACACAGAAATTTCATCGGAATTAAATAAAGAAGGCACAATGCCGACTTAAGTACAAGAAGACTGACTCTTCCTACTGTCTATGTTTTGAACCATTCCTGCGACACTAGTTATAGATACCGATGCTTCACTTCAAGTTTACTGTATCCCTCTGACCATCTTATTGATGATGAAACACAGAAATTGCTTCATAAATAAATACAAAAGGCACAATGCCGACTCAAGTACAAGAAGACTGACTCTTACTACTGTCTATGTCTTAGACCATTCCTGTGACACTAGTTATACATTCCGATGCTTCACTTCAGGTTTACTGTATCCCTTGGACCTTCTTATTGACGATGAAACACAGAAATTGCTTCGGAATTAAATAAAATGGCACAATGCCGAATTAAGTACATGAAGACTGACTCTTCTTACTGACTATGTTTTGAACCATACCTGTGACACTAGTTATAGATTGCGATGCTTCACTTCAGGTTTACTGTATCCCTTGGACCTTCTTATTGACCATGAAACACAGAAATTGCATCGGAGTTAAATACGAAAGGCACAATGCCGACTCAAGAACAGGAAGACTGACTCTGCTTACTGACTATGTTTTGAACCATTCCTGTGACACCACTTATAGATTCCGATGCTTCACTTCAGGTTTACTGAATCCCTCTGACCTTCTTATTGACGATGAAACACAGAAATTGCATCGAAATTAAATCGAAAAGGCACAAGTCCATCTCAAATACAAGAAGACTAAATCTTTTTACTGTTTGTGTTTTGAACCATTCCTGTGACACTAGTTATAGGTTCCGATGCTTCACTTCAGGTTTACTGAATCCCTCTGACCTTCTTATTGACGATGAAACACAGAAATTGCATCGAAATTAAATAGAAAAGGCACAATGCCGACTTAAGTACAAGACGACTGACTCTTCCTACTGTCTATGATTTGAACCATTCCTTTTACACTAGTTATAGATTCCGATGATTCACCTCAGGTTTACTGTATACCTCTGACATTCTTATTGATGATGTAACACAGAAATTTCATCGGAATTAAATAGAAAAGGCACAATGCCGTCATAAGTACAAGAAGAATGACTCTTCCTACTGTCTATGTTTTGAACCATTCCTGTGACACTAGTTATACATTCCGATGCTTCACTTCAGGTTTACTGTATCCCTCTGACCTTCTTATTGACGATGAAACACAGATATTACACCGGAATTAAATAGAAAAGCCACAATGCCAACTTAAGTACATGACGACTGACTCTTAATACTGTCTATGATTTGAACCATTCCTGTTACACTAGTTATAGATTCCGATGCTTCACTTCAGGTTTACTGTATCCATCTGACCTTCTTATTGACGATGAAACACAGAAATTGCATCGGAATTATATGGAAAAGGCAGAATGCCGACTTAAGTACAAGAAGACTGACTCTTCCTATTGTCTATGTTTTGAATCGTTCCTGTGACACTATTTATACATTCCGATGCTTCACATCAGGTTTATTGTATCCCTCTGACCTTCTTATAGACGATGAAACACAGTAAATGCTTCGGAATTAAATAGAAAAGGCATAATGCCGACTTAAGTACAAGAAGACTGACCCTTCCTACTGTCTATGTTTTGAACCATTCCTGTGACACTAGTTATAGATTCCGATGCTTCATTTTAGGTTTGCTTTATCCATCTGACCTTCTTATTGACGATGAAACACAGAAATTGCATCGGAATTAAATAGAAAAGGCACAATGCCGACTTAAATACAAGAAGACTGACTCTTCCTACTGTCTATGTTTGAATCAATCCCTTGACACTAGTTATAGATTCCGATGATTCACTTCAGGTTTACTGTATACCTCTGACCTTCTTTTTGACGATGAAACACAGATATTGCATCGGAATTAAATAGAAAAGGCACAATGCCGACTTAAGTACAAGAAGACTGACTCTTCCTACTGTCTATGATTTGAACCAATCCTGTTTCACTAGTTATACATTCCGATGCTTCACTTCAGGTTTACTGTATCCCTCTGACCTTCTTATTGACGATGAACCACTCAAATTGCATCGGAATTAAATAGAAAAGGCACAAGTCCGACTTAAGTACAAGAAGACTGACTCTTCTTACTGTTTATGTTTTGAACCAATCCTGTGACACTAGTTATAGATTCCGACGCCTCACTTCAGGTTTACTGTATTTATCTGATCTTCTTATTGACGATGAAACACAGAAATTGCATCGGAATTAAATGGAAAAGGCACAATGACGACTTAAGTACAAGAAGACTGACTCTTCCAGCTGTCTATGTTTTGAATCATTACTGTGACACTAGTTATACATTCCGATGCTTCACTTCAGGTTTACTGTATACCTCTGACCTTCTTATTGACGATGAAACACAGTAAATGCATCGGAATTAAATAGAAAAGACATAATGCCGACTTAAGTACAAGAAGGCTGACCCTTCCTACTGTCTATGTTTTGAACCATTCCTGTGACACTAGTTATAGATTCCGATGCTTCACTTCAGGTTTACTGTATCCCTCTAACCTTCTTATTGACGATGAAACACAGAAATTGCATCGGAATTAAATACAAAAGGCATAATGACGACTTACGTACAAGAAGACTGACTCTTCCTACCGTCTATGCTTTGAACCATTCCTGTGACACTAGTTATAGATTCCGATGCTTCACTTCAGGTTTAGTGTATCCCTCTGACCTTCTTATTGACGATGAAACACAGAAATTGCATCGGAATGAAATAGAACCGGCTCAATACTGACTTAAGTACAAGAAGACTGACTCTTCTTACTGTCTATGTTTTGAACCATTCCTGTGACACTAGTTATAGATTCCGATGCTTCACTTCAGGTTTACCGTATCCCTTGGACCTTCTTATTGACGATGAAACACAGAAATTGCATCGGAATTAAATACAAAAGGCACAATGACGACTTAAGTACATGAAGACTGCCTCTTTCTAGTGTCCATGTTTTTAACCATTCCTGTGACACTAGTTATAGATTCCGATGATTCACTTCAGGTTTACTGTATCCCTCTGACTTTGTTATTGACGATTAAACACAGAAATTGCATCGGAATTAAATAGAAAAGGCACAAGTCCATCTTAAATACAAGAAGACTGACTCTTTTTACTGTTTATGGTTTGAACCACTCCTGTGACACTAGTTATAGGTTCCGATGCTTCACTTCAGGTTTACTGAATCCCTCTGACCTTCTTATTGACGATGAAACACAGAAATTGCATCGAAATTAAATAGAAAAGGCACAATGCCGACTTAAGTACAAGACGACTGACTCTTCCTACTGTCTATGATTTGAACCATTCCTGTTACACTAGTTATAGATTCCGATGCTTCACTTCAGGTTTACTGTATACCTCTGACATTCTTAATGACGATGAAACACAGCAATTGCATCGGAATTAAATAAAAAGGCACAATGCCGACTTAAATACAAGAAGACTGACTCTTCCTACTCTCTTTGTTTCGAACCATTCCTGTGACACTAGTTATAGATTCCGATGCTTCACTTCAGGTTTACTGTATACCTCTGACCTTCTTATTGACGATGAAACACAGAAATTGCATCGGAATTAAATACAAAAGTCACAATGCCGACTTAAGTACAAGAAGACTGACTCTTATTACTGTTTATGTTTTGAACCGTTCCTGTGACACTAGTTATAGATTCCGACGCTTCACTTCAGGTTTACTGTATCCATCTGACCTTCTTATTGACGATGAAAGACAGAAATTGCATCGGAATTAAATGGAAATGGCACAATGACGACTTAAGTACAAGAAGACTGACTCTTCCAACTGTCTATGTTTTGAATCATTACTGTGACACTAGTTATACATTCCGATGCTTCACTTCAGGTTTACTGTATACCTCTGACCTTCTTATTGACGATGAAACACAGTAAATGCATCGGAATTAAATAGAAAAGACATAATGCCGACTTAAGTACAAGAAGGCTGACCCTTCCTACTGTCTATGTTTTGAACCATTCCTGTGACACTAGTTATAGATTCCGATGCTTCACTGCAGGTTTACTGTATCCCTCTAACCATCTTATTGACGATGAAACACAGAAATTGCATCGGAATTAAATACAAAAGGCATAATGACGACTTCAGTACAAGCGGACAGGCTCTTCCTACTGTCTATGTTTTGAACCATTCCTGTGACACTAGTTATAGATTCCGATGCTTCACTTCAGGTTTACTGTATCCTTTGGACCTTCTTATTGACCATGAAACACAGAAATTGCATCGGAATTAAATACAAAAGACACAATGCCGACATAAGTACAAGAAGACTAACTCTTCTTACTGTCTATCTCTTGAACCGATTCTGTGACACTAGTTATAAATTCCGATGCTTCACTTCAGGCTTACTGTATCCCTTGGACCTTCTTATTGACGATGAGACACCGAAATTGAATCGGAATTAAATACGAAAGGCACAATGCCGACTTAAATACAAGAAGACTGACTCTTCTTACTGACTCTGTTTGGAACCATTCCTGTGACACCACTTATAGATTTCGATGCTTCAATTCAGGTTTACTGAATCCCTCTGACCTTCTTATTGACGATGAAACACAGAAATTGCATCGAAATTAAATAGAAAAGGCACAAGTCCCACTTTAGTACAAGAAGACTGACTCTTCTTACTGTTTATGTTTTGAACCATTCCTGTGACACTAGTTATAGATTCCGACGCTTCACTTCAGGTTTACTGTATCCATCTGACCTTCTTATTGACGATGAAACACAGAAATTGCATCGGAATTAAATGGAAAAGGCACAATGACGACTTAAGTACATGAAGACTGACTCTTCCAACTGTCTATGTTTTGAATCATTACTGTGACACTATTTATACATTCCGATGCTTCACTTCAGGTTTACTGTATACCTCTGACCTTCTTATTGACGATGAAACACAGTAAATGCATCGGAATTAAATAGAAAAGACACAATGCCGACTTAAGTACAAGAAGGCTGACCCTTCCTACTGTCTATGTTTTGAACCATTCCTGTGACACTAGTTATAGATTCCGATGCTTCACTTCAGGTTTACTGTATCCCTCTAACCTTCTTATTGACGATGAAACACAGAAATTGCATCGGAATTAAATACAAAAGGCATAATGACGACTTAAGTACAAGAAGACTGACCCTTCCTACTGTCTATGTTTTGAACCATTCCTGTGACACTAGTTATAGATTCCGATGCTTCACTTCAGGTTTACCGTATCCCTTGGACCTTCTTATTGACGATGAAACACAGAAATTGCATCGGAATTGAATACAAAAGGCACAATGACGACTTAAGTACATGAAGACTGCCTCTTTCTAGTGTCTATGTTTTTAACCATTCCTGTGACACTAGTTATAGATTCCGATGATTCACTTCAGGTTTACTGTATCCCTCTGACTTTGTTATTGACGATTAAACACAGAAATAGCATCGGAATTAAATAGAAAAGGCACAATGCCGACTTAAATACAAGAATAATGACTCTTCCTACTGTCTATGTTTTGCACCATTCCTGTGACACTAGTTATACATTCCGATGCTTCACTTCAGGTTTACTGTATCCCTCTGACCTTCTTATTGACGATGAAACACAGAAATTGCATCGGAATTAAATAGAAAAGGCACAATCTCTACTTAAGTACAAGAAGACTGACTCTTGTTACTGACTACGTTTTGAACCATTTCTGTGACACTAGTTATAGATTCCGATGCTTCACTTCATGTTTACTGTATACCATGGACCTTGTTATTGACGATGAAACACAGAAATTGCATCGGAATTAAATACAAAAGGCATAATGACGACTTAAGTGCAAGTGGACTGACTCTTCCTACTGTCTATGTTTTGAACCATTCCTGTGACACTAGTTATGGATTCCGATGCTTCACTTCAGGTTTAGTGTATCCCTCTGACCTTCTTATTGACGATGAAACACAGAAATTGCATCGGAATTAAATAGAACGGGCCCAATGCTGACTTAAGTACAAGAAGACTGACTCTTCTTACTGTCTATGTTTGAACCATTCCTGTGACACTAGTTATAGATTCCGATGCTTCACTTCAGGTTTACCGTATCCCTTGAACCTTCTTATTGACGATGAAACACAGCAATTGCATCGGAATTAAATACAAAAGGCACAATGACGACTTAAGTACATGAAGACTGCCTCTTTCTAGTGTCTATGTTTTTAACCATTCCTGTGACACTAATTATAGATTCCGTTGATTCACTTCAGGTTTACTGTATCCCTCTGACTTTGTTATTGACGATTAAACACAGAAATAGCATCGGAAATAAATAGAAAAGGCACAAGTCCATCTTAAATACAAGAAGACTGACTCCTTTTACTGTTTATGGTTTGAACCACTCCTGTGACACTAGTTATAGGTTCCGATGCTTCACTTCAGGTTTACTGAATCTCTCTGACCTTCTTATTGACGATGAAATACAGAAATTGCATCGAAATTAAATAGAAAAGGCACAATGCCGACTTAAGTACAAGACGACTGACTCTTCCTACTGTCTATGATTTGAACCATTCCTGTTACACTAGTTATAGATTCCGATGCTTCACTTCAGGTTTACTGTATACCTCTGACATTCTTATTGACGATGAAACACAGAAATTGCATCGGAATTAAATAAAAAGGCACAATGCCGATCTAAGTACAAGAAGACTGACTCTTCTTACTGAACATGTTTTGAACAATTCCTGTGACACTAATTATAGATTCCGATGCTTCACTTCAGGTTTACTGTATCCCTTGGACCTTCTTATTGACGATGAAACACAGAAATTGCATTGGAATTAAATACAAAAGGCACAATGTCGACTTAAGGACAAGAAGACTGACTCTTCCTACTCTCTTTGTTTCGAACCATTCCTGTGACACTAGTTATAGATTTCGACGCTTCACTTCAGGTTTACTGTATCCATCTGACCTTCTTATTGACGATGAAACACAGAAATTGCATCGGAATTAAATGGAAAAGGCACAATACGACTTAAGTACAAGAAGACTGACTCTTCCAACTGTCTATGTTTTGAATTATTACTGTGACACTAGTTATACATTCCGATGCTTCACTTCAGGTTTACTGTATACCTCTGACCTTCTTATTGACGATGAAACACAGTAAATGCATCGGAATTAAATTGAAAAGACATAATGCCGACTTAAGTACAAGAAGGCTGACTCTTCCTACTGTCAATGTTTTGAACCATTCCTGTGACACTAGTTATAGATTCCGATGCTTCACTTCAGGTGTACTGTATCCCTTGGACCTTCGTATTGACCATGAAACACAGAAATTGCATCGGAATTAAATACAAAAGACACAATGCCGACTTAAGTACAAGAAGACTGACTCTTCTTACTGTCTATCTCTTGAACCGATTCTGTGACACTAGTTATAAATTCCGATGCTTCACTTCAGGTTTACTGTATCCCTTGGACCTTCTTATTGACGATGAAACACCGAAATTGCATCGGAATTAAATACGAAAGGCACAATGCCGACTTAAATACAAGAAGACTGACTCTTCTTACTGACTATGTTTGGAACCATTCCTGTGACACCACTTATAGATTTCGATGCTTCACTTCAGGTTTACTGAATCCCTCTGACTTTCTTATTGACGATGAAACACAGAAATTGCATCGAAATTAAATAGAAAAGGCACAAGTCCGACTTTAGTACAAGAAGACTGACTCTTCTTACTGTTTATGTTTTGAACCATTCCTGTGACACTAGTTATAGATTCCGACGCTTCACTTCAGGTTTACTGTATCCATCTGACCTTCTTATTGACGATGAAACACAGAAATTGCATCGGAATTAAATGGAAAAGGCACAATGACGACTTAAGTACAAGAAGACTGACTCTTCCAACTGTCTATGTTTTGAATCATTACTGTGACACTAGTTATACATTCCGATGCTTCACTTCAGGTTTACTGTATACCTCTGACCTTCTTATTGACGATGAAACACAGTAAATGCATCGGAATTAAATAGAAAAGACATAATGCCGACTTAAGTACAAGAAGGCTGACCCTTCCTACTGTCTATGTTTTGAACCATTCCTGTGACACTAGTTATAGATTCCGATGCTTCATTTCAGGTTTACCGTATCCCTTGGACCTTCTTATTGACGATGAAACACAGAAATTGCGTCGGAATTAAATACAAAAGGCACAATGACGACTTAAGTACATGAAGACTGCCTCTTTCTAGTGTCTATGTTTTTAACCATTCCTGTGACACTAGTTATAGATTCCGATGATTCACTTCGGGTTTACTGTATCCCTCTGACTTTGTTATTGACGATTAAACACAGAAATAGCATCCGAATTAAATAGAAAAGGCACAATGCCGACTTAAGTACAAGAAGAATGACTCTTCCTACTGTCTATGTTTTGCACCATTCCTGTGACACTAGTTATACATTCCGATGCTTCACTTCAGGTTTACTGTATCCCTCTGACCTTCTTATTGACGATGAAACACAGAAATTGCATCGGAATTAAATAGAAAAGGCACAATGCCGACTTAAGTACAAGAAGACTGACTCTTCTTACTGACTATGTTTTGAACATTTCTGTGACACTAGTTATAGATTCCGATGCTTCACTTCATGTTTACTGTATCCCATGGACCTTCTTATTGACGATGAAACACAGAAATTGCATCGGAATTAAATAAAAAGGCACAATGCCGATCTAAGTACAAGAAGACTGACTCTTCTTACTGACTATGTTTTGAACAATTCCTGTGACACTAATTATAGATTCCGATGCTTCACTTCAGGTTTACTGTATCCCTCTGACCTTCTTATTGACGATGAAACACAGAAATTGCATTGGAATTAAATACAAAAGGCACAATGCCGACTTAAGTACAAGAAGACTGACTCTTCCTACTCTCTTTGTTTCGAACCATTCCTGTGACACTAGTTATAGATTCCGATATTTCACTTCAGGTTTACTGTATACCTCTGCCCTTCTTATTGACGATGAAACACAGAAATTGCATGGGAATTACATAAAAAAGTCACAATGCCGACTTAAGTACAAGAAGACTGACTCTTATTACTGTCTATGTTTTGAACCATTCCTTTGACACTAGTTACAGATTCCCATGATTAACTTCAGGTTTACTGTATCCCTTGGACCTTCTTATTAACGATGAAACACAGAAATCGCATCGAAATTAAATACAAAAGGCACAATGCCGACTTATGTACAAGAAGACTGACTCTTCTTACTGACTACGTTTTGAACCTTTCCTGTGACACTAGATATAGATTCCGATGCTTCACTTCAGGTTTACTGTATCCCTCTGACCTTCTTATTGACGATGAAACACAGAAATTGCATCGGAATTATATAGAAAAGGCACAATTCTGACCTAAGTACAAGAAGACTGACTCTTCTTACTGTCTATGATTTGAACCATTCCAGTGACACTAGTTATAGATTCCGATGCTTCACTTCAGGTGTACTGTAACCCTTGGACCCTCTTATTGACGATGAAACACAGAAATTGCAACAGAATTACATACAAAAGGCACAAGCCGACTTAAGTACTTGTAGATTGACTCTTCTTACTGTCCATGATTTGAACCAATCCTGTGACACTAGTTATAGATTCTGATGCTTCACTTCAGTTTTACTGTATCCCTCTAGCCTTCTTATTGACGATGAAACACAGAAATTGCATCGGAATTAAATACAAAAGGCACAATGCCGACTTAAGTACAAGAAGACTGACTCTTACTACAGTCTATGTCTTGAACCATTCCTGTGACACTAGTTATACATTCCGATGCTTCACTTCAGGTTTACTGTATCCCTTGGACCTTCTTATTGACGATGAAACACAGAAATTGCATCGGTATTAAATAAAAAGGCACAATGCCGATTTAAGTACATGAAGACTGACTCTTCTTACTGAGTATGTTTTGAACCATTCCTGTGACACTAGTTATAGATTCCGATGCTTCACTTCGGGTTTACTGTATCCCTCTGACCTTCTTATTGACGATGAAACACAGAAATTGCATCGGAATTAAATACAAAAGGCACAATGCCGACAAAAGTACAAGAAGCCTGACTCTTCCTACTGTCTATGTTTTGAACCATTCCTGTTACACTAGTTATAGATTCCGATGCTTCACTTCAGGTTTACTGTATCCCTCTCACCTTCTTATTGACGATAAAACACAGAAATTGCATCGGAATTAAATAAAAAAGGCACAATGCCGACTTAAGTACAAGAAGACTGACTCTTCCTACTGTCTATGTTTTGAACCATTCCTGTGACACTAGTTATAGATTCCGATGCTTCACCTCAGGTTTACTGTATCCCTCTAACCTTCTTATTGACGATGAAACACAGAAATTGCATCGGAATTAAATACAAAAGGCATAATGACGACTTAAGTACAAGATGACTGACTCTTCCTACTGTCTATATTTTGAACCATTCCTGTGACACTAGTTATAGATTCCGATGCTTCACTTCAGGTTTAGTGTATCCCTCTGACCTTCTTATTGACGATGAAACACAGAAATTGCCTCGGAATTAAATAGAACGGGCTCAATGCTGACTTAAGTACAAGAAGGCTGACTCTTCTTACTGTCTATGTTTGAACCATTCCTGTGACACTAGTTATAGATTCCGATGCTTCACTTCAGGTTTACTGTATCCCTCTGACCGTCTTATTGACGATGAAACACAGAAATTGCATCGGAATTAAATAGAAAAGGCACAATGTAGACTTAAGTACAAGATGAATGACTCTTCCTACTGTCTATGTTTTGAACCATTCCTGCGACACTAGTTATAGATTCCGATGCTTCACTTCAGGTTTACTGTATCCCTTGGACCTTCGTATAGACTATGAAACATAGAAATTGCATCGGAATTAAATAGAAAAGGCACAATGCCGACTTAAGTACAAGAAGACAGACCCTTTCTATTGTCTATGTTTTGAATCATTCCTATGACACTAGTTATACATTCCGATGCTTCACTTCAGGTTTACTGTATCCCTCTGACGTTGTTATTGTCGATGAAACACAGTAAATGCATCGGAATTAAATAGAAAATGCACAATACCGACTTAAGTACAAGAAGACTGACTCTTCTTACTGACTATGTTTTGAACAATTCCTGTGACACTAATTATAGATTCCGATGCTTCACTTCAGGTTTACTGTATCCCTCTGACCTTCTTATTGACGATGAAACACAGAAATTGCATTGGAATTAAATACAAAAGGCACAATGCCGACTTAAGTACAAGAAGACTGACTCTTCCTACTCTCTTTGTTTCGAACCATTCCTGTGACACTAGTTATAGATTCCGATGCTTCACTTCAGGTTTACTGTATACCTCTGCCCTTCTTATTGACGATGAAACACAGAAATTGCATGGGAATTAAATAAAAAAGTCACAATGCCGACTTAAGTACAAGAAGACTGACTCTTATTACTGTCTATGTTTTGAACCATTCCTTTGACACTAGTTACAGATTCCCATGATTAACTTCAGGTTTACTGTATCCCTTGGACCTTCTTATTAACGATGAAACACAGAAATTGCATTGGAATTAAATACATAAGGCACAATGCCGACTTATGTACAAGAAGACTGACTCTTCTTACTGACTACGTTTTGAACCTTTCCTGTGACACTAGATATAGATTCCGATGCTTCACTTCAGGTTTACTGTATCCCTCTGACCTTCTTATTGACGATGAAACACAGAAATTGCATCGGAATTATATAGAAAAGGCACAATTCTGACCTAAGTACAAGAAGACTGACTCTTCTTACTGTCTATGATTTGAACCATTCCAGTGACACTAGTTATAGATTCCGATGCTCAACTTCAGGTGTACTGTAACCCTTGGGCCCTTTTATTGACGATGAAACACAGAAACTGCAACAGAATTACATACAAAAGGCACAAGCCGACTTAAGTACTTGTAGATTGACTCTTCTTACTGTCCATGATTTGAACCATCCCTGTGACACTAGTTATAGATTGTGATGCTTCACTTCAGTTTTACTGTATCCCTCTAACCTTCTTATTGACGATGAAACACAGAAATTGCATCGGAATTAAATACAAAAGGCACAATGCCGACTTAAGTACAAGAAGACTGACTCTTACTACTGTCTATGTCTTGAACCATTCCTGTGACACTAGTTATACATTCCGATGCTTCACTTCAGGTTTACTGTATCCCTTGGACCTTCTTATTGACGATGAAACACAGAAATTGCATCGGTATTAAATAAAAAGGCACAATGCCGATTTTAGTACATGAAGACTGACTCTTCTTACTGACTATGTTTTGAACCATTCCTGTGACCCTAGTTATAGATTCCGATGCTTCACTTCGGGTTTACTGTATCCCTCTGACCTTCTTATTGACGATGAAACACAGAAATTGCATCGGAATAAAATACAAAAGGCACAATGCCGACAAAAGTACAAGAAGACTGACTCTTCCTACTGTCTATGTTTTGAACCATTCCTGTGACACTAGTTATAGATTCCGATGCTTCACTTCAGGTTTACTGTATCCCTCTCACCTTCTTATTGACGATAAAACACAGAAATTGCATCGGAATTAAATAAAAAAGGCACAATGCCGACTTAAGTACAAGAAGACTGACTCTTCCTACTGTCTATGTTTTGAACCATTCCTGTGACACTAGTTATACATTCCGATGCTTCACTTCAGGTTTATTGTATGCCTCTGACCTTCTTATAGACAATGAAACACAGTAAATGCATCGGAATTAAATAGAAAAGGCATAATGCCGACTTAAGTACAAGAAGACTGACCCTTCCTACTGTCTATGTTTTGAACCATTCCTGTGACACTAGTTATAGATTCCGATGCTTCATTTCAGGTTTGCTGTATCCATCTGACCCTCTTAATGACAATGAAACACAGAAATTGCATCGGAAATAAATAGAAAAGGCACAATGCCAACTTAAGTACAAGAAGACTGACTATTCTTACTGTTTATGCTTTGAACCATTCCTGTGACACTAGTTATAGATTCCTATGCTTCACTTCAGGTGTACTCCATCCATTGGACCTTCTTATTGACGATGAAACACAGAAATTGCATCGGAATTAAATACAAAAGTTACAATGCAGACTTAATTATAAGAAGACTGACCCTTCCTACTGTCTATGTTTTGAACCATTCCTGTGACACTAGTTATAGATTCCGATGCTTCACTTCAGAATTGCTGTATCCATCTGACCTTCTTATTGACGATGAAACACAGAAATTGCATCGGAATTAAATAGATAAGGCACAATGCCGACTTAAATACAAGAAGACTGACCCTTCCTACTGTCTATGTTTTTAACCATTCCTGTGACTCTGGTTATAGATTCCAATGCTTCACTTCAGGTTTACTGTTTCCCTCTGACCTTCTTATTGACGATGAAACAGAAATTGCATCGGAATTAAATGCAAAAGGCAATATGCCGACTCAAGTACAAGAAGACTAACTCTTCTTAGTGTCAATGATTTGAACAATTCCTGTGACACTAGTTATAGATTCCGATGCTTCACTTCAAGTTAACTGTATCCCTCTGACCTTCTTATTGACGATGAAACACAGAAATTGCATCGGAATTAAATACGAAAGGCACAATGAGGACTTAAGTACAAGAAGACTGACTCTGCTTACTGACTATGTTTTGAACCATTACTGTGACAGCACTTATAGATTCCGATGCTTCACATCAGGCTTACTGAATCCCTCTGACCTTCTTATTGACGATGAAACACAGAAATTGCATCGAAATTAAATAGAAAAGGCACAACTCCGACTTAAATACAAGAAGACTGACTCTTCTTACTGTTTATGTTTTGAACCATTCCTGTGACACTAGTTATAGATTCCGATGCTTCACTTCAGGTTTACTGAATCCCTCTGACCTTCTTATTGACGATGAAACACAGAAATTGCATCGAAATTAAATAGAAAAGGCACAAGTCCGACTTAAGTACAAGAAGACTGACTCTTCTTACTGTTTATGTTTTGAAGCATTCCTGTGACACTGGTTATAGATTCTGATGCTTCATTTCAGGTTTACTGTATCCCTCTGACCTTCTTATTGACGAAGGAACACAGAAATTGCATCGGAATTAAATACAAAAGGCACAATGCCGACTTAAGTACAAGAAGACTGACTCTTCCTACTGTCTATGTTTTTAACCATTCCTGTGACACTAGTTATAGATTCCGATGCTTCACTTCATTATTACTGTATCCCTCTGACCTTCTTATTGACGATGAAACACAGAAATTGCATCGGAATTAAATAAAAAGGCACAATGTCTAATTAAGTACAAGAAGACTGACTCTACTTACTGACTATGTTTTGAACCAATCCTGTGACACTAGTTATATATTCCGATGCTTCACTTCAGGTTTACTGTATCTCTCTGACCTTCTTATTGACGATGAAACACAGAAATTGCATTGCAATTAAATACAAAAAGCACAATGCCGACTTAAGTACAAGAAGACTGACTCTTCCTACTCTCTATGTTTTGAACCATTCTTTTGACCCTAGTTATTGATTCCGATGCTTCACTTCAGGTTTACTGTATCCCTTGGACCTTTCTTATTGACGACGAAACACAGAAATTACAACGTAATTAAATACAAAAGGTACAATGCCGACTTAAGAACAAGAAGACTGACTCTTCCTACTGACTACGTTTTGAACCTTTCCTGTGACACTAGTTATAGATTCCGATGCTTCACTTCAGGTTTACTGTATCCCTCTGACCTTCTTATTGACGATGAAACACAGAAATTGCATCGGAATCAAATAGAAAAGGCACAAGTCCGACTTCAGTACAAGAAGACTGACTCTTCCTTCTGTTTATGTTTTGAACCATTCCTGTGACACTAGTTGTAGATTCCTATGCTTCACTTCAGGTGTACTGCATCCCTTGGACCTTCTTATTGACGATGAAACACAGAAATTGCATCGGAATTAAATAGAAAAGGCACAAGTCCGACTTCAGTACAAGAAGACTGACTCTTCTTACTGACTATGTTTTGAACCATTTCTGTGACACTAGTTATAGATTCCGATGCTTCACTTCAGGTTCACTGGATTCCTTGGACCTTCTTATCGACGATGAAAAACCGAAATTGCATCGGAATTATATAAAAAGTCACAATGCCAAACTAAGTACAAGTAGACTGACTCTTCTTTCTGACTATGTTTTGAACCATTCCTCTGACACTAGTTATAGATTCCGACGCTTCGCTTCAGGTTTACTGTATCCATCTGACCTTCGTATTGACGATGAAACACAGTAATTGCATCGGAATTAAATGGAAAAAGCACAATGCCGACTTAAGTACAAGAAGACTGACTTTTCTTACTGTTTATGTTTTGAAACATTCCTGTGACACTAGTTATACATTCCGATGCTTCACTTCAGGGTTACTGTATCCCTCTGACCTTCTTAAAGACGATGAAACACAGTAAATGCATCGAAATTAAATAGAAAAGGCTTAATGCCGACTTAAGTACAAGAAGAGTGACCCTTCCTACTGTCTATGTTTTGAACCATTCCTGTGACACTAGTTATAGATTCCGATGCTTCATTTCAGGTTTGCTGTATCCATCTGACCTTCTTATTGACGATGAAACAGAAATTGCATCGGAATTAAATGCAAAAGGCTCAATGCCGACTCAGGTACAAGAAGACTAACTCTTCTTACTGTCAATGATTTGAACCATTCCTGTGACACTAGTTACAGATTCCGATGCTTCACTTCAGGTTTACTGTATCCCTCTGACCTTCTTATTGACGATGAAACACAGAATTTGCATCAGAAGTAAATAGAAAATGCACAATGCCGTTTTAAGGACAAGAAGACAGACTCTTCTTAATGACTATGTTATGAACCATTCCTGTGACACTAGTTATAGATTGCGATGCTTCACTTCAGGTTTACTGTATCCCTTGGACCTTCTTTTTGACTATGAAACACAGAAATTGCATCGGAATTAAATACGAAAGGCACAATGCCGACTTAAGTACAAGAAGACTAACTCTTCTTACGGTCAATGATTTGAACCATTCCTGTGACACTAGTTATAGATTCCGATGCTTCACTTCAGGTTTACTGTATCCCTCTGACCTTCTTATTGACGATGAAACACAGTATTTGCATCAGAAGTAAATAGAAAATGCACAATGCCGACTTAAGTACAAGAAGACTGACTCTTCTTAATGACTATGTTATGAACCATACCTGTGACACTAGTTATAGATTGCGATGCTTCACTTCAGGTTTACTGTATCCCTTGGACCTTCTTATTGACCATGAAACACAGGAATTGCATCGGAGTTAAATACGAAAGGCACAATGCCGACTTAAGAACAGGAAGACTGACTCTGCTTACTGACTATGTTTTGAACCATTCCTGTGACACCACTTATAGATTCCGATGCTTCACTTCAGGTTTACTGAATCCCTCTGACCTTCTTATTGACGATGAAACACAGAAATTGCATCGAAATTAAATAGGAAAGGCACAAGTCCATCTTAAATACAAGAAGACTGACTCTTTTTACTGTTTATGTTTTGAACCATTCCTGTGGCACTAGTTATACATTCCGATGCTTCACATCAGGTTTACTGTATCCCTCTGACCTTCTTATAGACGATGAAACACAGTAAATGCATCGGAATTAAATAGAAAAGGCATAATGCCGACTTAAGTACAAGAAGACTGACCCTTCCTACTGTCTATGTTTTGAACCATTCCTGTGACACTAGTTGTAGATTCCGATGCTTCATTTCAGGTTTGCTGTATCCATCTGACCTTCTTATTGACGATGAAACACAGA
Organism: Schistocerca serialis cubense; assembly: GCF_023864345.2. Classification (NCBI taxonomy): domain Eukaryota; kingdom Metazoa; phylum Arthropoda; class Insecta; order Orthoptera; family Acrididae; genus Schistocerca; species Schistocerca serialis. Next base: position 18,581,985 of record NC_064647.1, on the reverse strand, counting down.
AATTGCATCGGAATGAAATAGAAAAGGCACAATGCCGACTTAAATACAAGAAGACTGACTCTTCCTACAGTCTATGTTTGAATCATTCCTGTGACACTAGTTATAGATTCCGATGCTTCACTTCAGGTTTACTGTATCCCTCTGACCTTCTTATTGACGATGAAACACAGTTATTGCATCGGAATTAAATTGAAAAGGCACAATGGCGACTTAAGTACAAGAAGACTGACTCTTCCTACTGTCTATGATTTGAACCAATCCTGTTTCACTAGTTATAGATTCCGATGCTTCACTTCAGGTTTACTGAATACCTCTCACATTCTTATTGACGATGAAACACAGAAATTTCATCGGAATTAAATAGAAAAGGCACAATGCCGACTTAAGTACAAGAAGAATGACTCTTCCTACTGTCTATGTTTGTAACCATTCCTGTGACACTAGTTATACATTCCGATGCTTCACTTCAGGTTTACTGTATCCCTCTGACCTTCTTATTGACGATGAACCACTCAAATTGCATCGGAATTAAATAGAAAAGGCACAAGTCCGACTTAAGTACAAGAAGACTGACTCTTCTTACTGTTTATGTTTCGAACCATTCCTGTTACACTAGTTATAGATTCCTATGCTTCACTTCAGGTGTACTGCATCCATTGGACCTTCTTATTGACGATGAAACACAGAAATTGCATCGGAATTTAATAGAAAATTCACAATGCCGACTTAAGTACAAGAAGACTGACTCTTCTTAATGACTATGTTATGAACCATACCTGTGACACTAGTTATAGATTGCGATGCTTCACTTCAGGTTTACTGTATCCCTTGGACCTTCTTATTGACCATGAAACACAGAAATTGCATCGAAATTAAATAGAAAAAGCAACAATGCCGACTTAAGTACAAGACGACTGACTCTTCCTACTGTCTATGATTTGAACCATTCCTGTTACATTAGTTATAGATTCCGATGCGTCACTTCAGGTTTACTGTATACCTCTGACATTCTTATTGACGATGTAACACAGAAATTTCATCGGAATTAAATAGAAAAGGCACAATGCCGACATAAGTACAAGAAGAATGACTCTTCCTACTGTCTATGTTTTGAACCATTCCTGTGACACTACATATACATTCCGATGCTTCACTTCAGGTTTACTGTATCCCTCTGACCTTCTTATTGACGATGAAACACAGATATTGCATCGGAATTAAATAGAAAAATCACAAGTCCGACTTAAGTACAAGAAGACTGACTCTTCTTACTGTTTATGTTTTGAACCATTCCTGTGACACTAGTTATAGATACCGACGCTTCACTTCAGGTTTACTGTATCCATCTGACCTTCTTATTGACGTTGAAACACAGAAATTGCATCGGAATTAAATGGAAAAGGCACAATGCCGACTTAAGTACAAGAAGACTGACTCTTCCTATTGTCTATGATTTGAATCATTCCTGTGACACTATTTATACATTCCGATGCTACACTTCAGGTTTATTGTATCCCTCTGACCTTCTTATAGACGATGAAACACAGTACATGCATCGGAATTAAATAGAAAAGGCATAATGCCGACTTAAGTACAAGAAGACTGACCCTTCCTACTGTCTATGTTTTGAACCATTCCTGTGACACTAGTTGTAGATTCCGATGCTTCATTTCAGGTTTGCTATATCCATCTGACCTTCTTATTGACGATGAAACACAGAAATTGCATCGGAATTAAATAGAAAAGGCACAATGCCGACTTAAATACAAGAAGACTGACTCTTCCTACTGTCTATGTTTGAAACATTCCTATGACACTAGTTATAGATTCCGATGTTTCACTTCAGGATTACTGTATCCCTCTGACCTTCTTATTGACGATGAAACACAGATATTGCATCGGAATTAAATAGAAAAGGCACAATGCCGACATAAGTACAAGAAGACTGACTCTTCTTACTGTCAATGATTTGAACCATTCCTGTGACACTAGTTATAGATTCCGATGCTTCACTTCAGGTTTAGTGTATCCCTTGGACCTTCTTATTGACAATGAAACACAGAAATTGCATCGGAATTAAATACGAAAGGCACAATGCCGACTTAAGTACAAGAAGACTGACTCTGCTTACTGACTATGCTTTGAACCATTCCTGTGACACCACTTATAGATTCCGATGCTTCACTTCAGGTTTACTGAATCCCTCTGACCTTCTAATTGACGATGAAACACAGAAATTGCATCGAAATTAAATAGAAAAGGCACAAGTCCGACTTAAGTACAAGAAGACTGACTCTTCTTACTGTTTATGTTTTGAAGCATTCCTGTGACACTAGTTATAGATTCTGATGCTTCATTTCAGGTTTACTGTATCCCTCTGACCTTCTTATAGACGATGAAACACAGAAATTGCATCGGAAATAAATACAAAAGGCACAAGACAGACTCTTCCTACTGTCTATGCTTTTAACCATTCCTGTGACACTAGTTATAGATTCCGATGATTCACTTCAGGTTTACTGTATTCCTCTGACCTTCTTATTGACGATGAAACACAGATATTGCATCGGAATTAAATAGAAAAGCCACAATGCCGACTTAAGTACAAGACGACTGACCCTTCCAACTGTCTATGATTTGAACCATTCCTGTTACACTATTTATAGATTCCGATGATTCGCTTCAGGTTTACTGTATACCTCTGACATTCTTATTGACGATGTAACACAGAAATTTCATCGGAATTAAATAGAAAAGGCACAATGCCGACTTAAGTACATGAAGAATGCCTCTTCCTACTGTCTGTGCTTTGAACCATTCCTGTGACACTAGTTATACATTCCGACGCTTCACTTCAGGTTTAATGTATCACTCTGACCTGCTTATTGACGATGAAACACAGAAATTGCATCGGAATTAAATAGAAAAGGCACAAGTCCGACTTAAGTACAAGAAGACTGACTCTTCTTAGCGTTTATGTTTTGAACCATTCCTGTGACACTAGTTATAGATTCCTATGCTTCACTACAGAAGTACTGCATCCCTTGGACCTTCTTATTGACGATGAAACACAGATATTGCATCGGAATTAAATAGAAAAGGCACAAGTCCGACTTTAGTACAAGAAGACTGACTCTTCTTACTGTTTATGGTTTGAACCATTCCTGTGACACTAGTTATAGATTCCGACGCTTCACTTCAGGTTTACTGTATCCACCTGACCTTCTTATTGACGATGAAACACAGAAATTGCATCGGAATTAAATGGAAAAGGCACAATGACGACTTAAGTACAAGAAGACTGACTCTTCCAACTGTCTATGTTTGAATCATTACTGTGACACTAGTTATACATTCCGATGCTTCACTTCAGGTTTACTGTATACATCTGACCTTCTTATTGACGATGAAACACAGTAAATGCATCGGAATTAAATAGATAAGACATAATGCCGACTTCAGTACAAGAAGGCTGACCCTTCCTACTGTCTATGTTTTGAACCGTTCCTGTGACACTAGTTATAGATTCCGATGCTTCACTTCAGGTTTACTGTATCCCTCTAACCTTCTTATTGACGATTAAACACAGAAATTGCATCGGAATTAAATACAAAAGGCATAATGACGACTTAAGTACAAGAAGACTGACTCTTCCTACTGACTACGTTTTGAACCTTTCCTGTGTCACTAGATATAGATTCCGATGCTTCACTTCAGGTTTACTGTATCACTCTGACCTTCTTATTAACGATGAAACACAGAAATTGCATTGGAATTAAATACAAAAGGCACAATGCCGACTTAAGTACAAGAAGACTGACTCTTCCTACTCTCTTTGTTTCGAACCATTCCTGTGACACTAGTTACAGATTCCGATGCTTCACTTCAGGTTTACTGTATACCTCTGATCTTCTTATTGACGATGAAACACAGAAATTGCATCGGAATTAAATACAAAAATCACAATGCCGACTTAAGTACAAGAAGACTGACTCTTATTACTGTCTATGTTTTGAACCATTCCTGTGACACTAGTTGTAGATTCCTATGCTTCACTTCAGGTGTACTGCATTCCTTGGACCATTTTATTGACGATGAATGACAGAAATTGCATCGGAATTCAATAGAAAATGCACAATGCCGACTTAAGTACAAGGAGACTGACCCTTCCTACTGTCTATGTATTGAACCATTCCCGTGACACTAGTTATACATTCCGATGCTTCACTTCAGGTTTACTGAATCCCTCTGACATTCTTATTGACGATGAAACACAGAAATTGCATCGGAATTATATAGAAAAGGCACAATTCTGACCTAAGTACAAGAAGACTGACTCTTCTTACTGTCTATGATTTGAACCATTCCAGTGACACTAGTTATAGATTCCGATGCTTCACTTCAGGTGTACTGTAACCTTTGGACCCTCTTATTGACGATGAAACACAGAAATTGCAACAGAATTACATACAAAAGGCACAAGCCGACGTAAGTACTTCTAGATGGAATCTTCTTACTGTCCATGATTTGAACCATTCCTCTGACACTAGTTATAGATTCTGATGCTTCACTTCAGCTTTACTGTATCCCTCTATCCTTCTTATTGACGATGAACCACAGAAATTGCATCGGAATCAAATACAAAAGGCACAATGCCGACTTAAGTACAAGAAGACTGACTCTTACTACTGTCTATGCCTTGAACCATTCCTGTGACGCTAGTTATACATTCCGATGCTTCACTTCAGGTTTACTGTATCCCTTGGACCTTCTTATTGACGATGAAACACAGGAATTGCAGCAGAATTAAATAGAAAAGGCACAATGCCGACTTCAGAACAAGAAGACTGACTCTTCTTACTGACTATGATTTGAACCATTCCTGTGACACTAGTTATAGATTCCCATGCCTCACTTCAGGTTTACTGTATCCCTTGGACCTTCGTATTGACGATGAAACACAGAAATTGCATCGGTATTAAATACAAAAGGCACAATGCCAACCTAAGTACCGGTATGCTGACTCTTCCTACTGTCTATGATTTGAACCATTCCTGTGACACTAGTTATACATTCCGATGCTTCACTTCAGGTTTACTGTATCCCTTGGACCTTCTTATTGACGATGAAACACAGGAATTGCATCGGAATTAAATACAAAAGGCACAATGCCGACTTATGTACAAGAAGACTGACTCTTCCTACTGTCAATGTTTTGAACCATTCCTGTGAGACTAGTTATAGATTCCGATGCTTCACTTCAGGTTTACTGTATCCCTCTCACCTTCTTATTGACGATAAAACACAGAAATTGCATCGGAATTAAATAAAAAAGGCACAATGCCGACTTAAGTACAAGAAGACTGACTCTTCCTACTGTCTATGTTTTGAACCATTCCTGTGACACTAGTTATAGATTCCGATCCTTCACTTAAGGTTTACTGTATCCCTTGGACCTTCTTTATGACGATGAAACACAGGAATTGCATCGGAATTAAATAGAAAAGGCACAATGCCGACTTCAGAACAAGAAGACTGACTCTTCTTACTGACTATGTTTTGAACCATTCCTGTGACACTAGTTATAGATTCCCATGCCTCACTTCAGGTTTACTGTATCCCTTGGACCTTCGTATTGACGATGAAACACAGAAATTGCATCGGTATTAAATACAAAAGGCACAATGCCGACCTAAGTACCGGTATACTGACTCTTCCTACTGTCTATGATTTGAACCATTCCTGTGACACTAGTTATAGATTCCGATGCTTAACTTCATGTTTACTGTATCCATCTGACCTTCTTATTGACGATGAAACACAGAAATTGCATCGGAATTAAATAGAAAAGGCACAATGCCAACATAAGTACAAGAAGACTGACTCTTCCTACTGTCTATGTTTTGAATCATTCCTATGACACTAGTTATACATTCCGATGCTTCACATCAGGTTTACGGTATCCCTCTGACGTTCTTATTGACGATGAAACACAGTAAATGCATCGGAATTAAATAGAAAATGCACAATGCCGACTTAAGTACAAGAAGACTGACTCTTCTTACTGTCTATGATTTGAACCATTCCTGTGACACTAGTTATAGATTCCGATGCTTCACTTCAGGTATACTGTATCCCTTGGACCTTCTTATTGACGATGAAACACAGAAATTGCATCGGAATTAATTACAAAAGGCACAATGCCGACTAAGTACAAGTAGACTGAAACTTCTTACTGTCTATGTTTTGAACCATTCCTGTGACACTAGTTATAGATTCTGATGCTTATCTTCAGGTTTACTGTGTCCCTCTGACCTTCTTATTGACGATGAAACACAGAAATTTCATCGGAATTAAATAAAGAAGGCACAATGCCGACTTAAGTACAAGAAGACTGACTCTTCCTACTGTCTATGTTTTGAACCATTCCTGCGACACTAGTTATAGATACCGATGCTTCACTTCAAGTTTACTGTATCCCTCTGACCTTCTTATTGATGATGAAACACAGAAATTGCTTCATAAATAAATACAAAAGGCACAATGCCGACTCAAGTACAAGAAGACTGACTCTTACTACTGTCTATGTCTTAGACCATTCCTGTGACACTAGTTATACATTCCGATGCTTCACTTCAGGTTTACTGTATCCCTTTGACCTTCTTATTGACGATAAAACACAGAAATTGCTTCGGAATTAAATAAAAAGGCACAATGCCGAATTAAGTACATGAAGACTGACTCTTCTTACTGACTATGTTTTGAACCATACCTGTGACACTAGTTATAGATTGCGATGCTTCACTTCAGGTTTACTGTATCCCTTGGACCTTCTTATTGACCATGAAACACAGAAATTGCATCGGAGTTAAATACGAAAGTCACAATGCCGACTCAAGAACAGGAAGACTGACTCTGCTTACTGACTATGTTTTGAACCATTCCTGTGACACCACTTATAGATTCCGATGCTTCACTTCAGGTTTACTGAATCCCTCTGACCTTCTTATTGACGATGAAACACAGATATTGCATCGAAATTAAATCGAAAAGGCACAAGTCCATCTTAAATACAAGAAGACTAAATCTTTTTACTGTTTGTGGTTTGAACCATTCCTGTGACACTAGTTATAGGTTTCGATGCTTCACTTCAGGTTTACTGAATCCCTCTGACCTTCTTATTGACGATGAAACACAGAAATTGCATCGAAATTAAATAGAAAAGGCACAATGCCGACTTAAGTACAAGACGACTGACTCTTCCTACTGTCTATGATTTGAACCATTCCTGTTACACTAGTTATAGATTCCGATGATTCACTTCAGGTTTACTGTATACCTCTGACATTCTTATTGACGATGTAACACAGAAATTTCATCGGAATTAAATAGAAAAGGCACAATGCCGTCATAAGTACAAGAAGAATGACTCTTCCTACTGTCTATGTTTTGAACCATTCCTGTGACACTAGTTATACATTCCGATGCTTCACTTCAGGTTTACTGTATCCCTCTGACCTTCTTATTGACGATGAAACACAGATATTACACCGGAATTAAATAGAAAAGCCACAATGCCGACTTAAGTACATGACGACTGACTCTTCCTACTGTCTATGATTTGAACCATTCCTGTTACACTAGTTATAGATTCCGATGCTTCACTTCAGGTTTACTGTATCCATCTGACCTTCTTATTGACGATGAAACACAGAAATTGCATCGGAATTAAATGGAAAAGGCACAATGCCGACTTAAGTACAAGAAGACTGACTCTTCCTATTGTCTATGTTTTGAATCATTCCTCTGACACTATTTATACATTCCGATGCTTCACATCAGGTTTACTGTATCCCTCTGACATTCTTATAGACGATGAAACACAGTAAATGCTTCGGAATTAAATAGAAAAGGCATAATGCCGACTTAAGTACAAGAAGACTGACCCTTCCTACTGTCTATGTTTTGAACCATTCCTGTGACACTAGTTATAGATTCCGATGCTTCATTTTAGGTTTGCTTTATCCATCTGACCTTCTTATTGACGATGAAACACAGAAATTGCATCGGAATTAAATAGAAAAGGCACAATGCCGACTTAAATACAAGAAGACTGACTCTTCCTACTGTCTATGTTTGAATCATTCCTGTGACACTAATTATAGATTCCGATGATTCACTTCAGGTTTACTGTATACCTCTGACCTTCTTTTTGACGATGAAACACAGATATTGCATCGGAATTAAATAGAAAAGGCACAATGCCGACTTAAGTACAAGAAGACTGACTCTTCCTACTGTCTATGATTTGAACCAATCCTGTTTCACTAGTTATACATTCCGATGCTTCACTTCAGGTTTACTGTATCCCTCTGACCTTCTTATTGACGATGAACCACTCAAATTGCATCGGAATTAAATAGAAAAGGCACAAGTCCGACTTAAGTACAAGAAGACTGTCTCTTCTTACTGTTTATGTTTCGAACCATTCCTGTGACACTAGTTATAGTTTCCTATGCTTCACTTCAGGTGTACCTCATACATTGGACCTTCTTATTGACGATGAAACACAGAAATTGCATCAGAATTTAATAGAAAATTCACAATGCCGACTTAAGTGCAAGAAGACTGACTCTTCTTACTGACTATGCTTTGAACCATTCCTGTGACACTAGTTATAGATTCCGATGCGTCTCTTCAGGTTTACCGTATCCCTTGGACCATCTTATTGACCATGAAACACAGAAATTGCATCGGAATTAAATACAAAAGACACAATGCCGACTTAAGTACAAGAAGACTGACTCTTCTTACTGTCTATCTCTTGAACCGATTCTGTGACTCTAGTTATAAATTCCGATGCTTCACTTCAGGTTTACTGTATCCCTTGGACCTTCTTATTGACCATGAAACACAGAAATTGCATCGGAATTAAATACAAAAGACACAATGCCGACTTAAGTACAAGAAGACTGACTCTTCTTACTGTCTATCTCTTGAACCGATTCTGTGACACTAGTTATAGATTCCGATACTTCACTTCAGGTTTACTGTATCCCTCTGACCTTCTTATTGACGATGAAACACAGATATTGAATCGGAATTAAATAGAAAAGCCACAATGCCGACTTAAGTACAAGACGACTGACTCTTGCTACTGTCTATGATTTGAACCATTCCTGTGACACTAGTTATAGATTCCGATGCTTCACTTCAGGTATACTGTATCCCTCTAACCTTCTTATTGACGATGAAACACAGAAATTGGATCGGAATTAAATACAAAAGGCTTAATGACGACTTAAGTACAAGCGGACTGACTCTTCCTACTGTCTATGTTTTTAACCATTCCTGTGACACTAGTTATAGATTCCGATGCTTCACTTCAGGTTTACTATATCCCTTGGACCTTCTTATTGACGATGAAACACCGAAATTCCATCGGAATTAAATACGAAAGGAACAATGCCGACTTAAATACAAGAAGACTGACTCTTCTTACTGACTATGTTTGGAACCATTCCTGTGACACCACTTATAGATTTCGATGCTTCACTTCAGGTTTACTGAATCCCTCTGACCTTCTTATTGACGATGAAACACAGAAATTGCATCGAAATTAAATAGAAAAGGCACAAGTCCGACTTTAGTACAAGAAGACTGACTCTTCTTACTGTTTATGTTTTGAACCATTCCTGTGACACTAGTTATAGATTCCGACGCCTCACTTCAGGTTTACTGTATCTATCTGACCTTCTTATTGACGATGAAACACAGAAATTGCATCGGAATTAAATGGAAAAGGCACAATGACGACTTAAGTACAAGAAGACTGACTCTTCCAGCTGTCTATGTTTTGAATCATTACTGTGACACTAGTTATACATTCCGATGCTTCACTTCAGGTTTACTGTATACCTCTGACCTTCTTATTGACGATGAAACACAGTAAATGCATCGGAATTAAATAGAAAAGACATAATGCCGACTTAAGTACAAGAAGGCTGACCCTTCCTACTGTCTATGTTTTGAACCATTCCTGTGACACTAGTTATAGATTCCGATGCTTCACTTCAGGTTTACTGTATCCCTCTAACCTTCTTATTGACGATGAAACACAGAAATTGCATCGGAATTAAATACAAAAGGCATAATGACGACTTAAGTACAAGAAGACTGACTCTTCCTACCGTCTATGCTTTGAACCATTCCTGTGACACTAGTTATAGATTCCGATGCTTCACTTCAGGTTTAGTGTATCCCTCTGACCTTCTTATTGACGATGAAACACAGAAATTGCATCGGAATGAAATAGAACCGGCTCAATACTGACTTAAGTACAAGAAGACTGACTCTTCTTACTGTCTATGTTTGAACCATTCCTGTGACACTAGTTATAGATTCCGATGCTTCTTTTCAGGTTTACCGTATCCCTTGGACCTTCTTATTGACGATGAAACACAGAAATTGCATCGGAATTAAATACAAAAGGCACAATGACGACTTAAGTACATGAAGACTGCCTCTTTCTAGTGTCCATGTTTTTAACCATTCCTGTGACACTAGTTATAGATTCCGATGATTCACTTCAGGTTTACTGTATCCCTCTGACTTTGTTATTGACGATTAAACACAGAAATAGCATCGGAATTAAATAGAAAAGGCACAAGTCCATCTTAAATACAAGAAGACTGACTCTTTTTACTGTTTATGGTTTGAACCACTCCTGTGACACTAGTTACAGGTTCCGATGCTTCACTTCAGGTTTACTGAATCCCTCTGACCTTCTTATTGACGATGAAACACAGAAATTGCATCGAAATTAAATAGAAAAGGCACAATGCCGACTTAGGTACAAGACGACTGACTCTTCCTACTGTCTATGATTTGAACCATTCCTGTTACACTAGTTATAGATTCCGATGCTTCACTTCAGGTTTACTGTATACCTCTGACATTCTTAATGACGATGAAACACAGCAATTGCATCGGAATTAAATAAAAAGGCACAATGCCGACTTAAATACAAGAAGACTGACTCTTCCTACTCTCTTTGTTTCGAACCATTCCTGTGACACTAGTTATAGATTCCGATGCTTCACTTCAGGTTTACTGTATACCTCTGACCTTCTTATTGACGATGAAACACAGAAATTGCATCGGAATTAAATACAAAAGTCACAATGCCGACTTAAGTACAAGAAGACTGACTCTTATTACTGTTTATGTTTTGAACCGTTCCTGTGACACTAGTTATAGATTCCGACGCTTCACTTCAGGTTTACTGTATCCATCTGACCTTCTTATTGACAATGAAAGACAGAAATTGCATCGGAATTAAATGGAAAAGGCACAATGACGACTTAAGTACAAGAAACTGACTCTTCCAACTGTCTATGTTTTGAATCATTACTGTGACACTAGTTATACATTCCGATGCTTCACTTCAGGTTTACTGTATACCTCTGACCTTCTTATTGACGATGAAACACAGTAAATGCATCGGAATTAAATAGAAAAGACATAATGCCGCCTTAAGTACAAGAAGGCTGACCCTTCCTACTGTCTATGATTTGAACCATTCCTGTGACACTAGTTATAGATTCCGATGCTTCACTGCAGGTTTACTGTATCCCTCTAACCTTCTTATTGACGATGAAACACAGAAATTGCATCGGAATTAAATACAAAAGGCATAATGACGACTTCAGTACAAGCGGACTGGCTCTTCCTACTGTCTATGTTTTGAACCATTCCTGTGACACTAGTTATAGATTCCGATGCTTCACTTCAGGTTTACTGTATCCTTTGGACCTTCTTATTGACCATGAAACACAGAAATTGCATCGGAATTAAATACAAAAGACACAATGCCGACATAAGTACAAGAAGACTAACTCTTCTTACTGTCTATCTCTTGAACCGATTCTGTGACACTAGTTATAAATTCCGATGCTTCACTTCAGGTTTACTGTATCCCTTGGACCTTCTTATTGACGATGAGACACCGAAATTGAATCGGAATTAAATACGAAAGGCACAATGCCGACTTAAATACAAGAAGACTCACTCTTCTTACTGACTCTGTTTGGAACCATTCCTGTGACACCACTTATAGATTCCGATGCTTCAATTCAGGTTTACTGAATCCCTCTGACCTTCTTATTGACGATGAAACACAGTAAATGCATCGGAATTAAATAGAAAAGACATAATGCCGACTTAAGTACAAGAAGGCTGACCCTTCCTACTGTCTATGTTTTGAACCATTCCTGTGACACTAGTTATAGATTCCGATGCTTCACTTCAGGTTTACTGTATCCCTCTAACCTTCTTATTGACGATGAAACACAGAAATTGCATCGGAATTAAATACAAAAGGCATAATGACGACTTAAGTACAAGAAGACTGACTCTTCCTACTGTCTATGTTTTGAACCATTCCTGTGACACTAGTTATAGATTCCGATGCTTCACTTCACGTTTAGTGTATCCCTCTGACCTTCTTATTGACGATGAAACACAGAAATTGCATCGGAATTAAATAGAACGGGCTCAATGCTGACTTAAGTACAAGAAGACTGACTCTTCTTACTGTCTATGTTTGAATCACTCCTGTGACACTAGTTATAGATTCCGATGCTTCACTTCAGGTTTACCGTATCCCTTGGACCTTCTTATTGACGATGAAACACAGAAATTGCATCGGAATTAAATACAAAAGGCACAATGACGACTTAAGTACATGAAGACTGCCTCTTTCTAGTGTCTATGTTTTTAACCATTCCTGTGACACTAGTTATAGATTCCGATGCTTCACTTCAGGTTTAGTGTATCCCTCTGACCTTCTTATTGACGATGAAACACAGAAATTGCATCGGAATTAAATAGAACGGGCCCAATGCTGACTTAAGTACAAGAAGACTGACTCTTCTTACTGTCTATGTTTGAACCATTCCTGTGACACTAGTTATAGATTCCGATGCTTCACTTCAGGTTTACTGTATACCTCTGACATTCTTATTGACGATGAAACACAGAAATTGCATCGGAATTAAATAAAAAGGCACAATGCCGATCTAAGTACAAGAAGACTGACTCTTCTTACTGAACATGTTTTGAACAATTCCTGTGACACTAATTATAGATTCCGATGCTTCGCTTCAGGTTTACTGTATCCCTCTGACTTTGTTATTGACGATTAAGCACAGAAATAGCATCGGAATTAAATAGAAAAGGCACAATGCCGACTTAAATACAAGAATAATGACTCTTCCTACTGTCTATGTTTTGCACCATTCCTGTGACACTAGTTATACATTCCGATGCTTCACTTCAGGTTTACTGTATCCCTCTGACCTTCTTATTGACGATGAAACACAGAAATTGCATCGGAATTAAATAGAAAAGGCACAATCTCTACTTAAGTACAAGAAGACTGACTCTTCTTACTGACTACGTTTTGAACCATTTCTGTGACACTAGTTATAGATTCCGATGCTTCACTTCATGTTTACTGTATACCATGGACCTTGTTATTGACGATGAAACACAGAAATTGCATCGGAATTAAATACAAAAGGCATAATGACGACTTAAGTGCAAGTGGACTGACTCTTCCTACAGTCTATGTTTTGAACCATTCCTGTGACACTAGTTATAGATTCCGATGCTTCACTTCAGGTTTAGTGTATCCCTCTGACCTTCTTATTGACGATGAAACACAGAAATTGCATCGGAATTAAATAGAACGGGCCCAATGCTGACTTAAGTACAAGAAGACTGACTCTTCTTACTGTCTATGTTTGAACCATTCCTGTGACACTAGTTATAGATTCCGATGCTTCACTTCAGGTTTACCGTATCCCTTGAACCTTCTTATTGACGATGAAACACAGCAATTGCATCGGAATTAAATACAAAAGGCACAATGACGACTTAAGTACATGAAGACTGCCTCTTTCTAGTGTCTATGTTTTTAACCATTCCTGTGACACTAATTATAGATTCCGATGATTCACTTCAGGTTTACTGTATCCCTCAGACTTTGTTATTGACGATTAAACACAGAAATAGCATCGGAAATAAATAGAAAAGGCACAAGTCCATCTTAAATACAAGAAGACTGACTCTTTTTACTGTTTATGGTTTGAACCACTCCTGTGACACTAGTTATAGGTTCCGATGCTTCACTTCAGGTTTACTGAATCTCTCTGACCTTCTTATTGACGATGAAACACAGAAATTGCATCGAAATTAAATAGAAAAGGCACAATGCCGACTTAAGTACAAGACGACTGACTCTTCCTACTGTCTATGATTTGAACCATTCCTGTTACACTAGTTATAGATTCCGATGCTTCACTTCAGGTTTACTGTATACCTCTGACATTCTTATTGACGATGAAACACAGAAATTGCATCGGAATTAAATAAAAAGGCACAATGCCGATCTAAGTACAAGAAGACTGACTCTTCTTACTGAACATGTTTTGAACAATTCCTGTGACACTAATTATAGATTCCGATGCTTCGCTTCAGGTTTACTGTATCCCTTGGACCTTCTTATTGACGATGAAACACAGAAATTGCATTGGAATTAAATACAAAAGGCACAATGCCGACTTAAGGACAAGAAGACTGACTCTTCCTACTCTCTTTGTTTCGAACCATTCCTGTGACACTAGTTATAGATTCCGACGCTTCACTTCAGGTTTACTGTATCCATCTGACCTTCTTATTGACGATGAAACACAGAAATTGCATCGGAATTAAATGGAAAAGGCACAATACGACTTAAGTACAAGAAGACTGACTCTTCCAACTGTCTATGTTTTGAATTATTACTGTGACACTAGTTATACATTCCGATGCTTCACTTCAGGTTTACTGTATACCTCTGACCTTCTTATTGACGATGAAACACAGTAAATGCATCGGAATTAAATAGAAAAGACATAATGCCGACTTAAGTACAAGAAGGCTGACCCTTCCTACTGTCTATGTTTTGAACCATTCCTGTGACACTAGTTATTGATTCCGATGCTTCAATTCAGGTTTACTGTATCCCTCTAACCTTCTTATTGACGATGAAACACAGAAATTGCATCGGAATTAAAGACAAAAGGCATCATGACGACTTAAGTACAAGCGGACTGACTCTTCCTACTGTCAATGTTTTGAACCATTCCTGTGACACTAGTTATAGATTCCGATGCTTCACTTCAGGTGTACTGTATCCATTGGACCCTCTTATTGACGATGAAACACAGAAATTGCAACAGAATTACATACAAAAGGCACAAGCCGACTTAAGTACTTGTAGATTGACTCTTCTTACTGTCCATGATTTGAACCATTCCTGTGACACTAGTTATAGATTCTGATGCTTCACTTCAGTTTTACTGTATTCCTCTAACCTTCTTATTGACGATGAAACACAGAAATTGCATCGGAATTAAATACAAAAGGCACAATGCCGACTTAAGTACAAGAAGACTGACTCTTACTACAGTCTATGTCTTGAACCATTCCTGTGACACTAGTTATACATTCCGATGCTTCACTTCAGGTTTACTGTATCCCTTGGACCTTCTTATTGACGATGAAACACAGAAATTGCATCGGTATTAAATAAAAAGGCACAATGCCGATTTAAGTACATGAAGACTGACTCTTCTTACTGACTATGTTTTGAACCATTCCTGTGACACTAGTTATAGATTCCGATGCTTCACTTCGGGTTTACTGTATCCCTCTGACCTTCTTATTGACGATGAAACACAGAAATTGCATCGGAATTAAATACAAAAGGCACAATGCCGACAAAAGTACAAGAAGCCTGACTCTTCCTACTGTCTATGTTTTGAACCATTCCTGTGACACTAGTTATAGATTCCGATGCTTCACTTCAGGTTTACTGTATCCCTCTCACCTTCTTATTGACGATAAAACACAGAAATTGCATCGGAATTAAATAAAAAAGGCACAATGCCGACTTAAGTACAAGAAGACTGACTCTACCTACTGTCTATGTTTTGAACCATTCCTGTGACACTAGTTATAGATTCCGATGCTTCACCTCAGGTTTACTGTATCCCCCTAACCTTCTTATTGACGATGAAACACAGAAATTGCATCGGAATTAAATACAAAAGGCATAATGACGACTTAAGTACAAGATGACTGACTCTTCCTACTGTCTATATTTTGAACCATTCCTGTGACACTAGTTATAGATTCCGATGCTTCACTTCAGGTTTAGTGTATCCCTCTGACCTTCTTATTGACGATGAAACACAGAAATTGCATCGGAATTAAATAGAACGGGCTCAATGCTGACTTAAGTACAAGAAGGCTGACTCTTCTTACTGTCTATGTTTGAACCATTCCTGTGACACTAGTTATAGATTCCGATGCTTCACTTCAGGTTTACTGTATCCCTCTGACCGTCTTATTGACGATGAAACACAGAAATTGCATCGGAATTAAATAGAAAAGGCACAATGTCGACTTAAGTACAAGATGAATGACTCTTCCTACTGTCTATGTTTTGAACCATTCCTGCGACACTAGTTATAGATTCCGATGCTTCACTTCAGGTTTACTGTATCCCTTGGACCTTCTTATAGACGATGAAACACAGAAATTGCATCGGAATTAAATAGAAAAGGCACAATGCCGACTTAAGTACAAGACGACTGACTCTTCCTACTGTCTATGATTTGAACCATTCCTGTTACACTAGTTATAGATTCCGATGATTCACTTCAGGTTTACTGTATACCTCTGACATTCTTATTGACGATGTAACACAGAAATTTCATCGGAATTAAATAGAAAAGGCACAATGCCGTCATAAGTACAAGAAGAATGACTCTTCCTACTGTCTATGTTTTGAACCATTCCTGTGACACTAGTTATACATTCCGATGCTTCACTTCAGGTTTACTGTATCCCTCTGACCTTCTTATTGACGATGAAACACAGATATTACACCGGAATTAAATAGAAAAGCCACAATGCCGACTTAAGTACATGACGACTGACTCTTCCTACTGTCTATGATTTGAACCATTCCTGTTACACTAGTTATAGATTCCGATGCTTCACTTCAGGTTTACTGTATCCATCTGACCTTCTTATTGACGATGAAACACAGAAATTGCATCGGAATTAAATGGAAAAGGCACAATGCCGACTTAAGTACAAGAAGACTGACTCTTCCTATTGTCTATGTTTTGAATCATTCCTCTGACACTATTTATACATTCCGATGCTTCACATCAGGTTTACTGTATCCCTCTGACCTTCTTATAGACGATGA
Organism: Schistocerca serialis cubense; assembly: GCF_023864345.2. Lineage (NCBI taxonomy): Eukaryota > Metazoa > Arthropoda > Insecta > Orthoptera > Acrididae > Schistocerca > Schistocerca serialis. Next base: position 18,564,659 of record NC_064647.1, on the reverse strand, counting down.
AACACAGTAAATGCTTCGGAATTAAATAGAAAAGGCATAATGCCGACTTAAGTACAAGAAGACTGACCCTTCCTACTGTCTATGTTTTGAACCATTCCTGTGACACTAGTTATAGATTCCGATGCTTCATTTTAGGTTTGCTTTATCCATCTGACCTTCTTATTGACGATGAAACACAGAAATTGCATCGGAATTAAATAGAAAAGGCACAATGCCGACTTAAATACAAGAAGACTGACTCTTCCTACTGTCTATGTTTGAATCATTCCTGTGACACTAATTATAGATTCCGATGATTCACTTCAGGTTTACTGTATACCTCTGACCTTCTTTTTGACGATGAAACACAGATATTGCATCGGAATTAAATAGAAAAGGCACAATGCCGACTTAAGTACAAGAAGACTGACTCTTCCTACTGTCTATGATTTGAACCAATCCTGTTTCACTAGTTATACATTCCGATGCTTCACTTCAGGTTTACTGTATCCCTCTGACCTTCTTATTGACGATGAACCACTCAAATTGCATCGGAATTAAATAGAAAAGGCACAAGTCCGACTTAAGTACAAGAAGACTGACTCTTCTTACTGTTTATGTTTCGAACCATTCCTGTGACACTAGTTATAGTTTCCTATGCTTCACTTCAGGTGTACCTCATCCATTGGACCTTCTTATTGACGATGAAACACAGAAATTGCATCAGAATTTAATAGAAAATTCACAATGCCGACTTAAGTGCAAGAAGACTGACTCTTCTTACTGACTATGCTTTGAACCATTCCTGTGACACTAGTTATAGATTCCGATGCGTCTCTTCAGGTTTACCGTATCCCTTGGACCATCTTATTGACCATGAAACACAGAAATTGCATCGGAATTAAATACAAAAGACACAATGCCGACTTAAGTACAAGAAGACTGACTCTTCTTACTGTCTATCTCTTGAACCGATTCTGTGACTCTAGTTATAAATTCCGATGCTTCACTTCAGGTTTACTGTATCCCTTGGACCTTCTTATTGACCATGAAACACAGAAATTGCATCGGAATTAAATACAAAAGACACAATGCCGACTTAAGTACAAGAAGACTGACTCTTCTTACTGTCTATCTCTTGAACCGATTCTGTGACACTAGTTATAGATTCCGATACTTCACTTCAGGTTTACTGTATCCCTCTGACCTTCTTATTGACGATGAAACACAGATATTGAATCGGAATTAAATAGAAAAGCCACAATGCCGACTTAAGTACAAGACGACTGACTCTTGCTACTGTCTATGATTTGAACCATTCCTGTGACACTAGTTATAGATTCCGATGCTTCACTTCAGGTATACTGTATCCCTCTAACCTTCTTATTGACGATGAAACACAGAAATTGGATCGGAATTAAATACAAAAGGCTTAATGACGACTTAAGTACAAGCGGACTGACTCTTCCTACTGTCTATGTTTTTAACCATTCCTGTGACACTAGTTATAGATTCCGATGCTTCACTTCAGGTTTACTATATCCCTTGGACCTTCTTATTGACGATGAAACACCGAAATTCCATCGGAATTAAATACGAAAGGAACAATGCCGACTTAAATACAAGAAGACTGACTCTTTGGAACCATTCCTGTGACACCACTTATAGATTTCGATGCTTCACTTCAGGTTTACTGAATCCCTCTGACCTTCTTATTGACGATGAAACACAGAAATTGCATCGAAATTAAATAGAAAAGGCACAAGTCCGACTTTAGTACAAGAAGACTGACTCTTCTTACTGTTTATGTTTTGAACCATTCCTGTGACACTAGTTATAGATTCCGACGCCTCACTTCAGGTTTACTGTATCTATCTGACCTTCTTATTGACGATGAAACACAGAAATTGCATCGGAATTAAATGGAAAAGGCACAATGACGACTTAAGTACAAGAAGACTGACTCTTCCAGCTGTCTATGTTTTGAATCATTACTGTGACACTAGTTATACATTCCGATGCTTCACTTCAGGTTTACTGTATACCTCTGACCTTCTTATTGACGATGAAACACAGTAAATGCATCGGAATTAAATAGAAAAGACATAATGCCGACTTAAGTACAAGAAGGCTGACCCTTCCTACTGTCTATGTTTTGAACCATTCCTGTGACACTAGTTATAGATTCCGATGCTTCACTTCAGGTTTACTGTATCCCTCTAACCTTCTTATTGACGATGAAACACAGAAATTGCATCGGAATTAAATACAAAAGGCATAATGACGACTTAAGTACAAGAAGACTGACTCTTCCTACCGTCTATGCTTTGAACCATTCCTGTGACACTAGTTATAGATTCCGATGCTTCACTTCAGGTTTAGTGTATCCCTCTGACCTTCTTATTGACGATGAAACACAGAAATTGCATCGGAATGAAATAGAACCGGCTCAATACTGACTTAAGTACAAGAAGACTGACTCTTCTTACTGTCTATGTTTGAACCATTCCTGTGACACTAGTTATAGATTCCGATGCTTCACTTCAGGTTTACCGTATCCCTTGGACCTTCTTATTGACGATGAAACACAGAAATTGCATCGGAATTAAATACAAAAGGCACAATGACGACTTAAGTACATGAAGACTGCCTCTTTCTAGTGTCCATGTTTTTAACCATTCCTGTGACACTAGTTATAGATTCCGATGATTCACTTCAGGTTTACTGTATCCCTCTGACTTTGTTATTGACGATTAAACACAGAAATAGCATCGGAATTAAATAGAAAAGGCACAAGTCCATCTTAAATACAAGAAGACTGACTCTTTTTACTGTTTATGGTTTGAACCACTCCTGTGACACTAGTTACAGGTTCCGATGCTTCACTTCAGGTTTACTGAATCCCTCTGACCTTCTTATTGACGATGAAACACAGAAATTGCATCGAAATTAAATAGAAAAGGCACAATGCCGACTTAGGTACAAGACGACTGACTCTTCCTACTGTCTATGATTTGAACCATTCCTGTTACACTAGTTATAGATTCCGATGCTTCACTTCAGGTTTACTGTATACCTCTGACATTCTTAATGACGATGAAACACAGCAATTGCATCGGAATTAAATAAAAAGGCACAATGCCGACTTAAATACAAGAAGACTGACTCTTCCTACTCTCTTTGTTTCGAACCATTCCTGTGACACTAGTTATAGATTCCGATGCTTCACTTCAGGTTTACTGTATACCTCTGACCTTCTTATTGACGATGAAACACAGAAATTGCATCGGAATTAAATACAAAAGTCACAATGCCGACTTAAGTACAAGAAGACTGACTCTTATTACTGTTTATGTTTTGAACCGTTCCTGTGACACTAGTTATAGATTCCGACGCTTCACTTCAGGTTTACTGTATCCATCTGACCTTCTTATTGACAATGAAAGACAGAAATTGCATCGGAATTAAATGGAAAAGGCACAATGACGACTTAAGTACAAGAAACTGACTCTTCCAACTGTCTATGTTTTGAATCATTACTGTGACACTAGTTATACATTCCGATGCTTCACTTCAGGTTTACTGTATACCTCTGACCTTCTTATTGACGATGAAACACAGTAAATGCATCGGAATTAAATAGAAAAGACATAATGCCGCCTTAAGTACAAGAAGGCTGACCCTTCCTACTGTCTATGATATGAACCATTCCTGTGACACTAGTTATAGATTCCGATGCTTCACTGCAGGTTTACTGTATCCCTCTAACCTTCTTATTGACGATGAAACACAGAAATTGCATCGGAATTAAATACAAAAGGCATAATGACGACTTCAGTACAAGCGGACTGGCTCTTCCTACTGTCTATGTTTTGAACCATTCCTGTGACACTAGTTATAGATTCCGATGCTTCACTTCAGGTTTACTGTATCCTTTGGACCTTCTTATTGACCATGAAACACAGAAATTGCATCGGAATTAAATACAAAAGACACAATGCCGACATAAGTACAAGAAGACTAACTCTTCTTACTGTCTATCTCTTGAACCGATTCTGTGACACTAGTTATAAATTCCGATGCTTCACTTCAGGTTTACTGTATCCCTTGGACCTTCTTATTGACGATGAGACACCGAAATTGAATCGGAATTAAATACGAAAGGCACAATGCCGACTTAAATACAAGAAGACTCACTCTTCTTACTGACTCTGTTTGGAACCATTCCTGTGACACCACTTATAGATTCCGATGCTTCAATTCAGGTTTACTGAATCCCTCTGACCTTCTTATTGACGATGAAACACAGAAATTGCATCGAAATTAAATAGAAAAGGCACAAGTCCCACTTTAGTACAAGAAGACTGACTCTTCTTACTGTTTATGTTTTGAACCATTCCTGTGACACTAGTTATAGATTCCGACGCTTCACTTCAGGTTTACTGTATCCATCTGACCTTCTTATTGACGATGAAACACAGAAATTGCATCGGAATTAAATGGAAAAGGCACAATGACGACTTAAGTACATGAAGACTGACTCTTCCAACTGTCTATGTTTTGAATCATTACTGTGACACTATTTATACATTCCGATGCTTCACTTCAGGTTTACTGTATACCTCTGACCTTCTTATTGACGATGAAACACAGTAAATGCATCGGAATTAAATAGAAAAGACATAATGCCGACTTAAGTACAAGAAGGCTGACCCTTCCTACTGTCTATGTTTTGAACCATTCCTGTGACACTAGTTATAGATTCCGATGCTTCACTTCAGGTTTACTGTATCCCTCTAACCTTCTTATTGACGATGAAACACAGAAATTGCATCGGAATTAAATACAAAAGGCATAATGACGACTTAAGTACAAGAAGACTGACTCTTCCTACTGTCTATGTTTTGAACCATTCCTGTGACACTAGTTATAGATTCCGATGCTTCACTTCACGTTTAGTGTATCCCTCTGACCTTCTTATTGACGATGAAACACAGAAATTGTTTCGGAATTAAATAGAACGGGCTCAATGCTGACTTAAGTACAAGAAGACTGACTCTTCTTACTGTCTATGTTTGAATCACTCCTGTGACACTAGTTATAGATTCCGATGCTTCACTTCAGGTTTACCGTATCCCTTGGACCTTCTTATTGACGATGAAACACAGAAATTGCATCGGAATTAAATACAAAAGGCACAATGACGACTTAAGTACATGAAGACTGCCTCTTTCTAGTGTCTATGTTTTTAACCATTCCTGTGACACTAGTTATAGATTCCGATGATTCACTTCAGGTTTACTGTATCCCTCAGACTTTGTTATTGACGATTAAACACAGAAATAGCATCGGAAATAAATAGAAAAGGCACAAGTCCATCTTAAATACAAGAAGACTGACTCTTTTTACTGTTTATGGTTTGAACCACTCCTGTGACACTAGTTATAGGTTCCGATGCTTCACTTCAGGTTTACTGAATCTCTCTGACCTTCTTATTGACGATGAAACACAGAAATTGCATCGAAATTAAATAGAAAAGGCACAATGCCGACTTAAGTAAAAGACGACTGACTCTTCCTACTGTCTATGATTTGAACCATTCCTGTTACACTAGTTATAGATTCCGATGCTTCACTTCAGGTTTACTGTATACCTCTGACATTCTTATTGACGATGAAACACAGAAATTGCATCGGAATTAAATAAAAAGGCACAATGCCGATCTAAGTACAAGAAGACTGACTCTTCTTACTGAACATGTTTTGAACAATTCCTGTGACACTAATTATAGATTCCGATGCTTCACTTCAGGTTTACTGTATCCCTTGGACCTTCTTATTGACGATGAAACACAGAAATTGCATTGGAATTAAATACAAAAGGCACAATGCCGACTTAAGGACAAGAAGACTGACTCTTCCTACTCTCTTTGTTTCGAACCATTCCTGTGACACTAGTTATAGATTCCGACGCTTCACTTCAGGTTTACTGTATCCATCTGACCTTCTTATTGACGATGAAACACAGAAATTGCATCGGAATTAAATGGAAAAGGCACAATACGACTTAAGTACAAGAAGACTGACTCTTCCAACTGTCTATGTTTTGAATTATTACTGTGACACTAGTTATACATTCCGATGCTTCACTTCAGGTTTACTGTATACCTCTGACCTTCTTATTGACGATGAAACACAGTAAATGCATCGGAATTAAATAGAAAAGACATAATGCCGACTTAAGTACAAGAAGGCTGACCCTTCCTACTGTCTATGTTTTGAACCATTCCTGTGACACTAGTTATTGATTCCGATGCTTCAATTCAGGTTTACTGTATCCCTCTAACCTTCTTATTGACGATGAAACACAGAAATTGCATCGGAATTAAATACAAAAGGCATCATGACGACTTAAGTACAAGCGGACTGACTCTTCCTACTGTCAATGTTTTGAACCATTCCTGTGACACTAGTTATAGATTCCGATGCTTCACTTCAGGTGTACTGTATCCATTGGACCCTCTTATTGACGATGAAACACAGAAATTGCAACAGAATTACATACAAAAGGCACAAGCCGACTTAAGTACTTGTAGATTGACTCTTCTTACTGTCCATGATTTGAACCATTCCTGTGACACTAGTTATAGATTCTGATGCTTCACTTCAGTTTTACTGTATTCCTCTAACCTTCTTATTGACGATGAAACACAGAAATTGCATCGGAATTAAATACAAAAGGCACAATGCCGACTTAAGTACAAGAAGACTGACTCTTACTACAGTCTATGTCTTGAACCATTCCTGTGACACTAGTTATACATTCCGACGCTTCACTTCAGGTTTACTGTATCCCTTGGACCTTCTTATTGACGATGAAACACAGAAATTGCATCGGTATTAAATAAAAAGGCACAATGCCGATTTAAGTACATGAAGACTGACTCTTCTTACTGACTATGTTTTGAACCATTCCTGTGACACTAGTTATAGATTCCGATGCTTCACTTCGGGTTTACTGTATCCCTCTGACCTTCTTATTGACGATGAAACACAGAAATTGCATCGGAATTAAATACAAAAGGCACAATGCCGACAAAAGTACAAGAAGCCTGACTCTTCCTACTGTCTATGTTTTGAACCATTCCTGTGACACTAGTTATAGATTCCGATGCTTCACTTCAGGTTTACTGTATCCCTCTCACCTTCTTATTGACGATAAAACACAGAAATTGCATCGGAATTAAATAAAAAAGGCACAATGCCGACTTAAGTACAAGAAGACTGACTCTTCCTACTGTCTATGTTTTGAACCATTCCTGTGACACTAGTTATAGATTCCGATGCTTCACCTCAGGTTTACTGTATCCCCCTAACCTTCTTATTGACGATGAAACACAGAAATTGCATCGGAATTAAATACAAAAGGCATAATGACGACTTAAGTACAAGATGACTGACTCTTCCTACTGTCTATATTTTGAACCATTCCTGTGACACTAGTTATAGATTCCGATGCTTCACTTCAGGTTTAGTGTATCCCTCTGACCTTCTTATTGACGATGAAACACAGAAATTGCATCGGAATTAAATAGAACGGGCTCAATGCTGACTTAAGTACAAGAAGGCTGACTCTTCTTACTGTCTATGTTTGAACCATTCCTGTGACACTAGTTATAGATTCCGATGCTTCACTTCAGGTTTACTGTATCCCTCTGACCGTCTTATTGACGATGAAACACAGAAATTGCATCGGAATTAAATAGAAAAGGCACAATGTCGACTTAAGTACAAGATGAATGACTCTTCCTACTGTCTATGTTTTGAACCATTCCTGCGACACTAGTTATAGATTCCGATGCTTCACTTCAGGTTTACTGTATCCCTTGGACCTTCTTATAGACGATGAAACACAGAAATTGCATCGGAATTAAATAGAAAAGGCACAATGCCGACTTAAGTACAAGAAGACAGACCCTTTCTATTGTCTATGTTTTGAATCATTCCTATGACACTAGTTATACATTCCGATGCTTCACTTCAGGTTTACTGTATCCCTCTGACGTTGTTATTGACGATGAAACACAGTAAATGCATCGGAATTAAATAGAAAATGCACAATACCGACTTAAGTACAAGAAGACTGACTCTTCTTACTGACTATGTTTTGAACAATTCCTGTGACACTAATTATAGATTCCGACGCTTCACTTCAGGTTTACTGTATCCCTCTGACATTCTTATTGACGATGAAACACAGAAATTGCATTGGAATTAAATACAAAAGGCACAATGCCGACTTAAGTACAAGAAGACTGACTCTTCCTACTCTCTTTGTTTCGAACCATTCCTGTGACACTAGTTATAGATTCCGATGCTTCACTTCAGGTTTACTGTATACCTCTGCCCTTCTTATTGACGATGAAACACAGAAATTGCATGGGAATTAAATAAAAAAGTCACAATGCCGACTTAAGTACAAGAAGACTGACTCTTATTACTGTCTATGTTTTGAACCATTCCTTTGACACAAGTTACAGATTCCCATGATTAACTTCAGGTTTACTGTATCCCTTGGACCTTCTTATTAACGATGAAACACAGAAATTGCATCGGAATTAAATACAAAAGGCACAATGCCGAATTATGTACAAGAAGACTCACTCTTCTTACTGACTACGTTTTGAACCTTTCCTGTGACACTAGATATAGATTCCGATGCTTCACTTCAGGTTTACTGTATCCCTCTGACCTTCTTATTGACGATGAAACACAGAAATTGCATCGGAATTATATAGAAAAGGCACAATTCTGACCTAAGTACAAGAAGACTGACTCTTCTTACTGTCTATGATTTGAACCATTCCAGTGACACTAGTTATAGATTCCGATGCTCAACTTCAGGTGTACTGTAACCCTTGGGCCCTCTTATTGACGATGAAACACAGAAATTGCAACAGAATTACATACAAAAGGCACAAGCCGACTTAAGTACTTGTAGATTGACTCTTCTTACTGTCCATGATTTGAACCATCCCTGTGACACTAGTTATAGATTCTGATGCTTCACTTCAGTTTTACTGTATCCCTCTAACCTTCTTATTGACGATGAAACACAGAAATTGCATCGGAATTAAATACAAAAGGCACAGTGCCGACTTAAGTACAAGAAGACTGACTCTTACTACTGTCTATGTCTTGAACCATTCCTGTGACACTAGTTATACATTCCGATGCTTCACTTCAGGTTTACTGTATCCCTTGGACCTTCTTATTGACGATGAAACACAGAAATTGCATCGGTATTAAATAAAAAGGCACAATGCCGATTTAAGTACATGAAGACTGACTCTTCTTACTGACTATGTTTTGAACCATTCCTGTGACACTAGTTATAGATTCCGATGCTTCACTTCGGGTTTACTGTATCCCTCTGACCTTCTTATTGACGATGAAACACAGAAATTGCATCGGAATAAAATACAAAAGGCACAATGCCGACAAAAGTACAAGAAGACTGACTCTTCCTACTGTCTATGTTTTGAACCATTCCTGTGACACTAGTTATAGATTCCGATGCTTCACTTCAGGTTTACTGTATCCCTCTCACCTTCTTATTGACGATAAAACACAGAAATTGCATCGGAATTAAATAAAAAAGGCACAATGCCGACTTAAGTACAAGAAGACTGACTCTTCCTACTGTCTATGTTTTGAACCATTCCTGTGACACTAGTTATAGATTCCGATGCTTCACCTCAGGTTTACTGTATCCCTCTAACCTTCTTATTGACGATGAAACACAGAAATTGCATCGGAATTAAATACAAAAGGCATAATGACGACTTAAGTACAAGATGACTGACTCTTCCTACTGTCTATATTTTGAACCATTCCTGTGACACTAGATATAGATTCCGATGCTTCACTTCAGGTTTAGTGTTCCCCTCTGACCTTCTTATTGACGATGAAACACAGAAATTGCATCGGAATTAAATAGAACGGGCTCAATGCTGACTTAAGTACAAGAAGGCTGACTCTTCTTACTGTCTATGTTTGAACCATTCCTGTGACACTAGTTATAGATTCCGATGCTTCACTTCAGGTTTACTGTATCCCTTTGACCATCTTATTGACGATGAAACACAGAAATTGCATCGGAATTAAATAGAAAAGGCACAATGTTGACTTAAGTACAAGATGAATGACTCTTCCTACTGTCTATGTTTTGAACCATTCCTGCGACGCTAGTTATAGATTCCGATGCTTCACTTCAGGTTTACTGTATCCCTTGGACCTTCTTATAGACGATGAAACACAGAAATTGCATCGGAATTAAATAGAAAAGGCACAATGCCGACTTAAGTACAAGAAGACAGACCCTTTCTATTGTCTATGTTTTGAATCATTCCTATGACACTAGTTATACATTCCGATGCTTCACTTCAGGTTTACTGTATCCCTCAGACGTTGTTATTGACGATGAAACACAGTAAATGCATCGGAATTAAATAGAAAATGCACAATGCCGACTTAAGTACAAGAAGACTGACTCTTCTTACTGACTATGTTTTGAACAATTCCTGTGACACTAATTATAGATTCCGATGCTTCACTTCAGGTTTACTGTATCCCTCTGACCTTCTTATTGACGATGAAACACAGAAATTGCATTGGAATTAAATACAAAAGTCACAATGCCGACTTAAGTACAAGAAGACTGACACTTCCTACTCTCTTTGTTTCGAACCATTCCTGTGACACTAGTTATAGATTCCGATGCTTCACTTCAGGTTTACTGTATACCTCTGCCCTTCTTATTGACGATGAAACACAGAAATTGCATCGGAATTAAATACAAAAGTCACAATGCCGACTTAAGTACAAGAACACTGACTCTTATTACTGTCTATGTTTTGAACCATTCCTTTGACACTAGTTACAGATTCCCATGCTTAACTTCAGGTTTACTGTATCCCTTGGACCTTCTTATTAACGATGAAACACAGAAATTGCATCGGAATTAAATACAAAAGGCACAATGCCGACTTATGTACAAGAAGACTGACTCTTCTTACTGACTACGTTTTGAACCTTTCCTGTGACACTAGATATGGATTCCGATGCTTCACTTAAGGTTTACTGTATCCCTCTGACCTTCTTATTGACGATGAAACACAGACATTGCATCGGAAATAAATAGAAAAGGCACAAGTCCGACTTGAGTACAAGATGACTGATTCTTCTTACTGTTTATGTTTTGAACCATTCCTGTGACACTAGTTGTAGATTCCTATGCTTCACTTCAGGTGTACTGCATCCCTTGCACTTTTTTTATTGACGATGAAACACAGAAATTGCATCGGAATTCAATAGAAAAGGCACAATGCGAACTTAAGTACAAGAAGACTGACTCTTCCTACTGTCTATGTTTTGAATCATTCCTATGATACTAGTTATACAGTCCGTTGCTTCACTTCAGGTTTACTGTGTCCCTCTGACCTTCTCATTGACGATGAAACACAGAAATTGCATCGGAATTTAATAGAAAAGGCACAATGGCGACTTACGTACAAGGAGACTGACTCTTCTTACTGTCTATGTTTTGAACCATTCCTGTGACACTAGCTATAGATTCCGATGCTTCACTTCAGGTGTACTGCATCCCTTGGACCTTCTTATTGACGATGAAACACAGAAATTGCATCGGAATTAAATATAAAAGGCACAATGCCGACTTCAGAACAAGAAGACTGACTCTTCTTACTGACTATGTTGTGAACCGTTCCTGTGACACTAGTTATAGATTCCCATGCCTCACTTCAGGTTTACTGTATCCCTTGGACCTTCGTATTGACGACGAAACACAGAAATTGCATCGGTATTAAATACAAAAGGACCAATGCCGACCTAAGTACCGGTATACTGACTCTTCCTACTGTCTATGATTTGAACCATTCCTGTGACACTAGTTATAGATTCCGATGCTTCACTTCATGTTTACTGTATCCATCTGACCTACTTATTGACGATGAAACACAGAAATTGCATCGGAATTAAATAGAAAAGGCACAATGCCAACTTAAGTACAAGAAGACTGACTCTTCCTACTGTCTATGATTTGAATCATTCCTATGACACTAGTTATACATTCCGATGCTTCACTTCAGGTTTACTGTATCCCTCTGCCGTTCTTATTGACGATGAAACACAGTAAATGCATCGGAATTACATAGAAAATGCACAATGCCGACATAAGTACAAGCAGACTGTCTCTTCTTACTGACTATGTTTTGAACAATTCCTGTGACACTAATTAAAGATTCCGATGCTTCACTTCAGGTTTACTGTATCCCTCTGACCTTCTTATTGACGATGAAACACAGAAATTGCATTGGAATTAAATACAAAAGGCACGATGCCGACTTAAGTACAAGAAGACTGACACTTCCTACTCTCTTTGTTTCGAACCATTCCTGTGACACTAGTTATAGATTCCGATGCTTCACTTCAGGTTTACTGTATCCCTTGAACCTTCTTATTAACGATGAAACACAGAAATTGCATCGGAATTAAATACAAAAGGCACAATGCCGACTTATGTACAAGAAGACTGACTCTTCTTACTGACTACGTTTTGAACCTTTCCTGTGACACTAGATATGGATTCCGATGCTTCACTTAAGGTTTACTGTATCCCTCTGACCTTCTTATTGACGATGAAACACAGACATTGCATCGGAAATAAATAGAAAAGGCACAAGTCCGACTTGAGTACAAGATGACTGATTCTTCTTACTGTTTATGTTTTGAACCATTCCTGTGACACTAGTTGTAGATTCCTATGCTTCACTTCAGGTGTACTGCATCCCTTGCTTTTTTTTTATTGACGATGAAACACAGAAATTGCATCGGAATTCAATAGAAAAGGCACAATGCGAACTTAAGTACAAGAAGACTGACTCTTCCTACTGTCTATGTTTTGAATCATTCCTATGATACTAGTTATACAGTCCGTTGCTTCACTTCAGGTTTACTGTGTCCCTCTGACCTTCTCATTGACGATGAAACACAGAAATTGCATCGGAATTTAATAGAAAAGGCACAATGGCGACTTACGTACAAGGAGACTGACTCTTCTTACTGTCTATGTTTTGAACCATTCCTGTGACACTAGCTATAGATTCCGATGCTTCACTTCAGGTGTACTGCATCCCTTGGACCTTCTTATTGACGATGAAACACAGAAATTGCATCGGAATTAAATATAAAAGGCACAATGCCGACTTCAGAACAAGAAGACTGACTCTTCTTACTGACTATGTTGTGAACCGTTCCTGTGACACTAGTTATAGATTCCCATGCCTCACTTCAGGTTTACTGTATCCCTTGGACCTTCGTATTGACGACGAAACACAGAAATTGCATCGGTATTAAATACAAAAGGACCAATGCCGACCTAAGTACCGGTATACTGACTCTTCCTACTGTCTATGATTTGAACCATTCCTGTGACACTAGTTATAGATTCCGATGCTTCACTTCATGTTTACTGTATCCATCTGACCTACGTATTGACGATGAAACACAGAAATTGCATCGGAATTAAATAGAAAAGGCACAATGCCAACTTAAGTACAAGAAGACTGACTCTTCCTACTGTCTATGATTTGAATCATTCCTATGACACTAGTTATACATTCCGATGCTTCACTTCAGGTTTACTGTATCCCTCTGCCGTTCTTATTGACGATGAAACACAGTAAATGCATCGGAATTACATAGAAAATGCACAATGCCGACATAAGTACAAGCAGACTGTCTCTTCTTACTGACTATGTTTTGAACAATTCCTGTGACACTAATTAAAGATTCCGATGCTTCACTTCAGGTTTACTGTATCCCTCTGACCTTCTTATTGACGATGAAACACAGAAATTGCATTGGAATTAAATACAAAAGGCACGATGCCGACTTAAGTACAAGAAGACTGACACTTCCTACTCTCTTTGTTTCGAACCATTCCTGTGACACTAGTTATAGATTCCGATGCTTCACTTCAGGTTTACTGTATCCCTTGAACCTTCTTATTAACGATGAAACACAGAAATTGCATCGGAATTAAATACAAAAGGCACAATGCCGACTTATGTACAAGAAGACTGACTCTTCTTACTGACTACGTTTTGAACCTTTCCTGTGACACTAGATATAGATTCCGATGCTTCACTTCAGGTTTACTGTATCCCTCTGACCTTCTTATTGACGATGAAACACAGAAATTGCATCGGAAATAAATAGAAAAGGCACAAGTCCGACTTCAGTACAAGAAGACTGATTCTTCTTACTGTTTATGTTTTGAACCATTCCTGTGACACTAGTTATAGATTCCTATGCTTCACTTCAGGTGTACTGCATCCCTTGGACCTTTTTATTGACGATGAAACACATAAATTGCATCGGAATTCAATAGAAAATGCACAATGCCGACTTAAGTACAAGAAGACTGACCCTTCCTACTGTCTATGTTTTGAACCATTCCCGTGACACTAGTTATACATTCCGATGCTTCACTTCAGGTTTACAGTATCCCTCTGACCTTCTTATTGACGATGAAACACAGAAATTGCATCGGAATTATATAGAAAAGGCACAATTCTGACCTAAGTACAAGAAGACTGACTCTTCTTACTGTCTATGATTTGAACCATTCCAGTGACACTAGTTATAGATTCCGATGCTTCACTTCAGGTGTACTGTAACCCTTGGACCCACTTATTGACGATGAAACACAGAAATTGCAACAGAATTACATACAAAAGGCACAAGCCGACTTAAGTACTTGTAGATTGACTCTTCTTACCGTCCAAGATTTGAACCATTCCAGTGACACTAGTTATAGATTCTGATGCTTCACCTCAGTTTTACTGTATCCCTCTAACCTTCTTATTGACGATGAAACACAGAAATTGCATCGGAATTAAATACAAAAGGCACAATGCCCACTTAAGTACAAGAAGACTGACTCTTACTACTGTCTATGTCTTTAACCATTCCTGTCACACTAGTTATACATTCCGATGCTTCACTTCAGGTTTACTGTATCCCTTGGACCTTCTTATTGACGATGAAACACAGAAATTGCATCGGAATTAAATACAAAAGATACAGTGCCGACTTAAGTACAAGAAGACTGACTCTTCTTACTGTCTATGATTTGAACCATTCCTGTGACACTAGTTATAGATTCCGATGCTTCACTTCAGGTTTAGTGTATCCCTCTGACATTCTTATTGACCATGAAACACAGAAATTGCATCGGAATTAAATAGAACGGGCTCAATGCTGACTTAAGTACAAGAAGACTGACTCTTCTTACTGTCTATGTTTGAACCATTCCTGTGACACTAGTTATAGATTCCGATGCTTCACTTCAGGTTTACTGTATCCCTCTGACCGTCTTATTGACGATGAAACACAGAAATTGCATCGGAATTAAATAGAAAAGGCACAATGTCGACTTAAGTACAATATGAATGACTCTTCCTACTGTCTATGATTTGAACCATTCCTGCGACACTAGTTATAGATTCCGATGCTTCACTTCAGGTTTACTGTATCCCTTGGACCTTCTTATAGACGATGAAACACAGAAATTGCATCGGAATTAAATAGAAAAGGCACAATGCCGACTTAAGTACAAGAAGACTGACCCTTTCTATTGTCTATGTTTTGAATCATTCCTATGACACTAGTTATACATTCCGATGCTTCACTTCAGGTTTACTGTATCCCTCTGACGTTGTTATTGACGATGAAACACAGTAAATGCATCGGAATTAAATAGAAAATGCACAATGCCGACTTAAGTACAAGAAGACTGACTCTTCTTACTGACTATGTTTTGAACAATTCCTGTGACACTAATTATAGATTCCGATGCTTCACTTCAGGTTTACTGTATCCCTCTGACCTTCTTATTGACGATGAAACACAGAAATTGCATTGGAATTAAATACAAAAGTCACAATGCCGACTTATGTACAAGAAGACTGACTCTTCTTACTGACTACGTTTTGAACCTTTCCTGTGACACTAGATATGGATTCCGATGCTTCACTTCTGGTTTACTGTATCCCTCTGACCTTCTTATTGACGATGAACCACAGAAATGGCATCGGAAATAAATAGAAAAGGCACAAGTCCGACTTCAGTACAAGAAGACTGATTCTTCTTACTGTTTATGTTTTGAACCATTCCTCTGACACTAGTTGTAGATTCCTATGCTTCACTTCAGGTGTACTGCATCCCTTGGACTTTTTTTATTGACGATGAAACACAGAAATTGCATCGGAATTCAATAGAAAAGGCACAATGAGATCTTAAGTACAAGAAGACTGACTCTTCCTACTGTCTATGTGTTTGAATCATTCCTATGACACTAGTTATACATTCCGATGCTTCACTTCAGGTTTACTGTATCCCTCTGACCTTCTCATTGACGATGAAACACAGAAATTGCATCGGAATTTAATAGAAAAGGCACAATGGCGACTTACGTACAAGGAGACTGACTCTTCTTACTGTCTATGTTTTGAACCATTCCTGTGACACTAACTATAGATTCCGATGCTTCACTTCAGGTGTACTGCATCCCTTGGACCTTCTTATTGACGATGAAACACAGAAATTGCATCGGAATTAAATACAAAAGGCACAATGCCGACTTATGTACAAGAAGACTGACTCTTCTTACTGACTACGTTTTGAACCTTTCCTGTGACACTAGATATAGATTCCGATGCTTCACTTCAGGTTTACTGTATCCCTCTGACCTTCTTATTGACGATGAAACACAGAAATTGCATCGGAATTATATAGAAAAGGCACAATTCTGACCTAAGTACAAGAAGACTGACTCTTCTTACTGTCTATGATTTGAACCATTCCAGTGACACTAGTTATAGATTCCGATGCTTCACTTCAGGTGTACTGTAACCCTTGGGCCCTCTTATTGACGATGAAACACAGAAATTGCAACAGAATTACATACAAAAGGCACAAGCCGACTTAAGTACTTGTAGATTGACTCTTCTTACTGTCCATGATTTGAACCATCCCTGTGACACTAGTTATAGATTCTGATGCTTCACTTCAGTTTTACTGTATCCCTCTAACCTTCTTATTGACGATGAAACACAGAAATTGCATCGGAATTAAATACAAAAGGCACAATGCCGACAAAAGTACAAGAAGACTGACTCTTCTTACTGTCTATGTTTTGAACCATTCCTGTGACACTAGTTATAGATTCCGATGCTTCTCTTCAGGTTTACTGTATCCCTTGGACCTTCGTATTGACGATGAAACACAGAAATTGCATCGGTATTAAATAAAAAGGCACAATGCCGATTTAAGTACATGAAGACTGACTCTTCTTACTGACTATGTTTTGAACCATTCCTGTGACACTAGTTATGGATTCCGATGCTTCACTTCGGGTTTACTGTATCCCTCTGACCTTCTTATTGACGATGAAACACAGACATTGCATCGGAATTAAATACAAAAGGCACAATGCCGACAAAAGTACAAGAAGACTGACTCTTCTTACTGTCTATGTTTTGAACCATTCCTGTGACACTAGTTATAGATTCCGATGCTTCTCTTCAGGTTTACTGTATCCCTCTCACCTTCTTATTGACGATAAAACACAGAAATTGCATCGGAATTAAATAAAAAAGGCACAATGCCGACTTAAGTACAAGAAGACTGACTCTTCCTACTGTCTATGTTTTGAACCATTCCTGTGACACTAGTTATAGATTCCGATGCTTCACCTCAGGTTTACTGTATCCCTCTAACCTTCTTATTGACGATAAAAGACAGAAATTGCATCGGAATTAAATACAAAAGGCATAATGACGACTTAAGTACAAGATGACTGACTCTTCCTACTGTCTATATTTTGAACCATTCCTGTGACACTAGATATAGATTCCGATGCTTCACTTCAGGTTTAGTGTTCCCCTCTGACCTTCTTATTGACGATGAAACACAGAAATTGCATCGGAATTAAATAGAACGGGCTCAATGCTGACTTAAGTACAAGAAGGCTGACTCTTCTTACTGTCTATGTTTGAACCATTCCTGTGACACTAGTTATAGATTCCGATGCTTCACTTCAGGTTTACTGTATCCCTCTGACCATCTTATTGACGATGAAACACAGAAATTGCATCGGAATTAAATAGAAAAGGCACAATGTCGACTTAAGTACAAGATGAATGACTCTTCCTACTGTCTATGTTTTGAACCATTCCTGCGACACTAGTTATAGATTCCGATGCTTCACTTCAGGTTTACTGTATCCCTTGGACCTTCTTATAGACGATGAAACACAGAAATTGCATCGGAATTAAATAGAAAAGGCACAATGCCGACTTAAGTACAAGAAGACAGACCCTTTCTATTGTCTATGTTTTGAATCATTCCTATGACACTAGTTATACATTCCGATGCTTCACTTCAGGTTTACTGTATCCCTCTGACCTTCTTATTGACGATGAAACACAGAAATTGCATCGGAAATAAATAGAAAAGGCACAAGTCCGACTTCAGTACAAGAAGACTGATTCTTCTTACTGTTTATGTTTTGAACCATTCCTGTGACACTAGTTGTAGATTCCTATGCTTCACTTCAGGTGTACTGCATCCCTTGGACTTTTTTTATTGACGATGAAACACAGAAATTGCATCGGAATTCAATAGAAAAGGCACAATGCGAACTTAAGTACAAGAAGACTGACTCTTCCTACTGTCTATGTTTTGAATCATTCCTATGACACTAGTTATACAGTCCGTTGCTTCACTTCAGGTTTACTGTATCCCTCTGACCTTCTCATTGACGATGAAACACAGAAATTGCATCGGAATTTAATAGAAAAGGCACAATGGCGACTTACGTACAAGGAGACTGACTCTTCTTACTGTCTATGTTTTGAACCATTCCTGTGACACTAGCTATAGATTCCGATGCTTCACTTCAGGTGTACTGCATCCCTTGGACCTTCTTATTGACGATGAAACACAGAAATTGCATCGGAATTAAATATAAAAGGCACAATGCCGACTTCAGAACAAGAAGACTGACTCTTCTTACTGACTATGTTGTGAACCGTTCCTGTGACACTAGTTATAGATTCCCATGCCTCACTTCAGGTTTACTGTATCCCTTGGACCTTCGTATTGACGACGAAACACAGAAATTGCATCGGTATTAAATACAAAAGGACCAATGCCGACCTAAGTACCGGTATACTGACTCTTCCTACTGTCTATGATTTGAACCATTCCTGTGACACTAGTTATAGATTCCGATGCTTCACTTCATGTTTACTGTATCCATCTGACCTACTTATTGACGATGAAACACAGAAATTGCATCGGAATTAAATAGAAAAGGCACAATGCTAACTTAAGTACAAGAAGACTGACTCTTCCTACTGTCTATGATTTGAATCATTCCTATGACACTAGTTATACATTCCGATGCTTCACTTCAGGTTTACTGTATCCCTCTGACGTTCTTATTGACGATGAAACACAGTAAATGCATCGGAATTACATAGAAAATGCACAATTCCGACATAAGTACAAGCAGACTGTCTCTTCTTACTGACTATGTTTTGAACAATTCCTGTGACACTAATTAAAGATTCCGATGCTTCACTTCAGGTTTACTGTATCCCTCTGACCTTCTTATTGACGATGAAACACAGAAATTGCATTGGAATTAAATACAAAAGGCACGATGCCGACTTAAGTACAAGAAGACTGACACTTCCTACTCTCTTTGTTTCGAACCATTCCTGTGACACTAGTTATAGATTCCGATGCTTCACTTCAGGTTTACTGTATCCCTTGAACCTTCTTATTAACGATGAAACACAGAAATTGCATCGGAATTAAATACAAAAGGCACAATGCCGACTTATGTACAAGAAGACTGACTCTTCTTACTGACTACGTTTTGAACCTTTCCTGTGACACTAGATATAGATTCCGATGCTTCACTTCAGGTTTACTGTATCCCTCTGACCTTCTTATTGACGATGAAACACAGAAATTGCATCGGAAATAAATAGAAAAGGCACAAGTCCGACTTCAGTACAAGAAGACTGATTCTTCTTACTGTTTATGTTTTGAACCATTCCTGTGACACTAGTTATAGATTCCTATGCTTCACTTCAGGTGTACTGCATCCCTTGGACCTTTTTATTGACGATGAAACACATAAATTGCATCGGAATTCAATAGAAAATGCACAATGCCGACTTAAGTACAAGAAGACTGACCCTTCCTACTGTCTATGTTTTGAACCATTCCCGTGACACTAGTTATACATTCCGATGCTTCACTTCAGGTTTACAGTATCCCTCTGACCTTCTTATTGACGATGAAACACAGAAATTGCATCGGAATTATATAGAAAAGGCACAATTCTGACCTAAGTACAAGAAGACTGACTCTTCTTACTGTCTATGATTTGAACCATTCCAGTGACACTAGTTATAGATTCCGATGCTTCACTTCAGGTGTACTGTAACCCTTGGACCCTCTTATTGACGATGAAACACAGAAATTGCAACAGAATTACATACAAAAGGCACAAGCCGACTTAAGTACTTGTAGATTGACTCTTCTCACTGTCCAAGATTTGAACCATTCCAGTGACACTAGTTATAGATTCTGATGCTTCACCTCAGTTTTACTGTATCCCTCTAACCTTCTTATTGACGATGAAACACAGAAATTGCATCGGAATTAAATACAAAAGGCACAATGCCCACTTAAGTACAAGAAGACTGACTCTTACTACTGTCTATGTCTTTAACCATTCCTGTCACACTAGTTATACATTCCGATGCTTCACTTCAGGTTTACTGTATCCCTTGGACCTTCTTATTGACGATGAAACACAGAAATTGCATCGGAATTAAATACAAAAGATACAGTGCCGACTTAAGTACAAGAAGACTGACTCTTCTTACTGTCTATGATTTGAACCATTCCTGTGACACTAGTTATAGATTCCGATGCTTCACTTCAGGTTTAGTGTATCCCTCTGACATTCTTATTGACCATGAAACACAGAAATTGCATCAAAATTAAATAGAACGGGCTCAATGCTGACTTAAGTACAAGAAGACTGACTCTTCTTACTGTCTATGTTTGAACCATTCCTGTGACACTAGTTATAGATTCCGATGCTTCACTTCAGGTTTACTGTATCCCTCTGACCGTCTTATTGACGATGAAACACAGAAATTGCATCGGAATTAAATAGAAAAGGCACAATGTCGACTTAAGTACAATATGAATGACTCTTCCTACTGTCTATGTTTTGAACCATTCCTGCGACACTAGTTATAGATTCCGATGCTTCACTTCAGGTTTACTGTATCCCTTGGACCTTCTTATAGACGATGAAACACAGAAATTGCATCGGAATTAAATAGAAAAGGCACAATGCCGACTTAAGTACAAGAAGACTGACCCTTTCTATTGTCTATGTTTTGAATCATTCCTATGACACTAGTTATACATTCCGATGCTTCACTTCAGGTTTACTGTATCCCTCTGACGTTGTTATTGACGATGAAACACAGTAAATGCATCGGAATTAAATAGAAAATGCACAATGCCGACTTAAGTACAAGAAGACTGACTCTTCTTACTGACTATGTTTTGAACAATTCCTGTGACACTAATTATAGATTCCGATGCTTCACTTCAGGTTTACTGTATCCCTCTGACCTTCTTATTGACGATGAAACACAGAAATTGCATTGGAATTAAATACAAAAGTCACAATGCCGACTTAAGTACAAGAAGACTGACACTTCCTACTCTCTTTGTTTCGAACCATTCCTGTGACACTAGTTATAGATTCCGATGCTTCACTTCAGGTTTACTGTATACCTCTGCCCTTCTTATTGACGATGAAACACAGAAATTGCATCGGAATTAAATACAAAAGTCACAATGCCGACTTAAGTACAAGAAGACTGACTCTTATTACTGTCTATGTTTTGAACTATTCCTTTGACACTAGTTACAGATTCCCATGCTTAACTTCAGGTTTACTGTATCCCTTGGACCTTCTTATTAACGATGAAACACAGAAATTGCATCGGAATTAAATACAAAAGGCACAATGCCGACTTATGTACAAGAAGACTGACTCTTCTTACTGACTACGTTTTGAACCTTTCCTGTGACACTAGATATGGATTCCGATGCTTCACTTCAGGTTTACTGTATCCCTCTGACCTTCTTATTGACGATGAACCACAGAAATGGCATCGGAAATAAATAGAAAAGGCACAAGTCCGACTTCAGTACAAGAAGACTGATTCTTCTTACTGTTTATGTTTTGAACCATTCCTCTGACACTAGTTGTAGATTCCTATGCTTCACTGCAGGTGTACTGCATCCCTTGGACTTTTTTTTTTGACGATGAAACACAGAAATTGCATCGGAATTCAATAGAAAAGGCACAATGCGATCTTAAGTACAAGAAGACTGACTCTTCCTACTGTCTATGTGTTTGAATCATTCCTATGACACTAGTTATACATTCCGATGCTTCACTTCAGGTTTACTGTATCCCTCTGACCTTCTCATTGACGATGAAACACAGAAATTGCATCGGAATTTAATAGAAAAGGCACAATGGCGACTTACGTACAAGGAGACTGACTCTTCTTACTGTCTATGTTTTGAACCATTCCTGTGACACTAGCTATAGATTCCGATGCTTCACTTCAGGTGTACTGCATCCCTTGGACCTTCTTATTGACGATGAAACACAGAAATTGCATCGGAATTAAATACAAAAGGCACAATGCCGACTTATGTACAAGAAGACTGACTCTTCTTACTGACTACGTTTTGAACCTTTCCTGTGACACTAGATATAGATTCCGATGCTTCACTTCAGGTTTACTGTATCCCTCTGACCTTCTTATTGACGATGAAACACAGAAATTGCATCGGAATTAAATACAAAAGGCACAATGCCGACTTATGTACAAGAAGACTGACTCTTCTTACTGACTACGTTTTGAACCTTTCCTGTGACACTAGTTATCGATTCCGATGCTTCACTTCAGGTGTACTGTAACCCTTGGGCCCTCTTATTGACGATGAAACACAGAAATTGCAACAGAATTACATACAAAAGGCACAAGCCGACTTAAGTACTTGTAGATTGACTCTTCTTACTGTCCATGATTTGAACCATCCCTGTGACACTAGTTATAGATTCTGATGCTTCACTTCAGTTTTACTGTATCCCTCTAACCTTCTTATTGACGATGAAACACAGAAATTGCATCGGAATTAAATACAAAAGGCACAATGCCGACTTAAGTACAAGAAGACTGACTCTTACTACTGTCTATGTCTTGAACCATTCCTGTGACACTAGTTATACATTCCGATGCTTCACTTCAGGTTTACTGTATCCCTTGGACCTTCTTATTGACGATGAAACACAGAAATTGCATCGGTATTAAATAAAAAGGCACAATGCCGATTTAAGTACATGAAGACTGACTCTTCTTACTGACTATGTTTTGAACCATTCCTGTGACACTAGTTATAGATTCCGATGCTTCACTTCGGGTTTACTGTATCCCTCTGACCTTCTTATTGACGATGAAACACAGAAATTGCATCGGAATTAAATACAAAAGGCACAATGCCGACAAAAGTACAAGAAGACTGACTCTTCCTACTGTCTATGTTTTGAACCATTCCTGTGACACTAGTTATAGATTCCGATGCTTCACTTCAGGTTTACTGTATCCCTCTCACCTTCTTATTGACGATAAAACACAGAAATTGCATCGGAATTAAATAAAAAAGGCACAATGCCGACTTAAGTACAAGAAGACTGACTCTTCCTACTGTCTATGTTTTGAACCATTCCTGTGACACTAGTTATAGATTCCGATGCTTCACCTCAGGTTTACTGTATCCCTCTAACCTTCTTATTGACGATAAAAGACAGAAATTGCATCGGAATTAAATACAAAAGGCATAATGACGACTTAAGTACAAGATGACTGACTCTTCCTACTGTCTATATTTTGAACCATTCCTGTGACACTAGATATAGATTCCGATGCTTCACTTTAGGTTTAGTGTTCCCCTCTGACCTTCTTATTGACGATGAAACACAGAAATTGCATCGGAATTAAATAGAACGGGCTCAATGCTGACTTAAGTACAAGAAGGCTGACTCTTCTTACTGTCTATGTTTGAACCATTCCTGTGACACTAGTTATAGATTCCGATGCTTCACTTCAGGTTTACTGTATCCCTCTGACCATCTTATTGACGATGAAACACAGAAATTGCATCGGAATTAAATAGAAAAGGCACAATGTCGACTTAAGTACAAGATGAATGACTCTTCCTACTGTCTATGTTTTGAACCATTCCTGCGACACTAGTTATAGATTCCGATGCTTCACTTCAGGTTTACTGTATCCCTTGGACCTTCTTATAGACGATGAAACACAGAAATTGCATCGGAATTAAATAGAAAAGGCACAATGCCGACTTAAGTACAAGAAGACAGACCCTTTCTATTGTCTATGTTTTGAATCATTCCTATGACACTAGTTATACATTCCGATGCTTCACTTCAGGTTTACTGTATCCCTCTGACGTTGTTATTGACGATGAAACACAGTAAATGCATCGGAATTAAATAGAAAATGGACAATGCCGACTTAAGTACAAGAAGACTGACTCTTCTTACTGACTATGTTTTGAACAATTCCTGTGACACTAATTATAGATTCCGATGCTTCACTTCAGGTTTACTGTATCCCTCTGACCTTCTTATTGACGATGAAACACAGAAATTGCATTGGAATTAAATACAAAAGTCACAATGCCGACTTAAGTACAAGAAGACTGACACTTCCTACTCTCTTTGTTTATAACCATTCCTGTGACACTAGTTATAGATTGCGATGCTTCACTTCAGGTTTACTGTATACCTCTGCCCTTCTTATTGACGATGAAACACAGAAATTGCATCGGAATTAAATACAAAAGGCACAATGCCGACTTATGTACAAGAAGACTGACTCTTCTTACTGACTACGTTTTGAACCTTTCCTGTGACACTAGATATAGATTCCGATGCTTCACTTCAGGTTTACTGTATCCCTCTGACCTTCTTATTGACGATGAAACACAGAAATTGCATCGGAAATAAATAGAAAAGGCACAAGTCCGACTTCAGTACAAGAAGACTGATTCTTCTTACTGTTTATGTTTTGAACCATTCCTGTGACACTAGTTATAGATTCCGATGCTTCACTTCAGGTTTACAGTATCCCTCTGACCTTCTTATTGACGATGAAACACAGAAATTGCATCGGAATTATATAGAAAAGGCACAATTCTGACCTAAGTACAAGAAGACTGACTCTTCTTACTGTCTATGATTTGAACCATTCCAGTGACACTAGTTATAGATTCCGATGCTTCACTTCAGGTGTACTGTAACCCTTGGACCCTCTTATTGACGATGAAACACAGAAATTGCAACAGAATTACATACAAAAGGCACAAGCCGACTTAAGTACTTGTAGATTGACTCTTCTTACTGTCCAAGATTTGAACCATTCCAGTGACACTAGTTATAGATTCTGATGCTTCACTTCAGTTTTACTGTATCCCTCTAACCTTCTTATTGACGATGAAACACAGAAAATGCATCGGAATTAATTACAAAAGGCACAATGCCCACTTAAGTACAAGAAGACTGACTCTTACTACTGTCTATGTCTTTAACCATTCCTGTCACACTAGTTATACATTCCGATGCTTCACTTCAGGTTTACTGTATCCCTTGGACCTTCTTATTGACGATGAAACACAGAAATTGCATCGGAATTAAATACAAAAGATACAGTGCCGACTTAAGTACAAGAAGACTGACTCTTCTTACTGTTTATGATTTGAACCATTCCTGTGACACTAGTTATAGATTCCGATGCTTCACTTCAGGTTTAGTGTATCCCTCTGACCTTCTTATTGACCATGAAACACAGAAATTGCATCGGAATTAAATAGAACGGGCTCAATGCTGACTTAAGTACAAGAAGACTGACTCTTCTTACTGTCTATGTTTGAACCATTCCTGTGACACTAGTTATAGATTCCGATGCTTCACTTCAGGTTTACTGTATCCCTCTGACCGTCTTATTGACGATGAAACACAGAAATTGCATCGGAATTAAATAGAAAAGGCACAATGTCGACTTAAGTACAAGATGAATGACTCTTCCTACTGTCTATGTTTTGAACCATTCCTGCGACACTAGTTATACACTCCTGGAAATTGAAATAAGAACACCGTGAATTCATTGTCCCAGGAAGGGGAAACTTTATTGACACATTCCTGGGGTCAGATACATCACATGATCACACTGACAGAACCACAGGCACATAGACACAGGCAACAGAGCATGCACAATGTCGGCACTAGTACAGTGTATATCCACCTTTCGCAGCAATGCAGGCTGCTATTCTCCCATGGAGACGATCGTAGAGATGCTGGATGTAGTCCTGTGGAACGGCTTGCCATGCCATTTTCACCTGGCGCATCAGTTGGGCCAGCGTTCGTGCTGGACGTGCAGACCGCGTGAGACGACGCTTCATCCAGTCCCAAACATGCTCAATGGGGGACAGATCCGGAGATCTTGCTGGCCAGGGTAGTTGACTTACACTTTCTAGAGCACGTTGGGTGGCACGGGATACATGTGGACGTGCATTGTCCTGTTGGAACAGCAAGTTCCCTTGCCGGTCTAGGAATGGTAGAACGATGGGTTCGATGACGGTTTGGATGTACCGTGCACTATTCAGTGTCTCCTCGACGATCACCAGTGGTGTACGGCCAGTGTAGGAGATCGCTCCCCACACCATGATGCCGGGTGTTGGCCCTGTGTGCCTCGGTCGTATGCAGTCCTGATTGTGGCGCTCACCTGCACGGCGCCAAACACGCATACGACCATCATTGGCACCAAGGCAGAAGCGACTCTCATCGCTGAAGACGACACGTCTCCATTCGTCCCTCCATTCACGCCTGTCGCGACACCACTGGAGGCGGGCTGCACGATGTTGGGGCGTGAGCGGAAGACGGCCTAACGGTGTGCGGGACCGTAGCCCAGCTTCATGGAGACGGTTGCGAATGGTCCTCGCCGATACCCCAGGAGCAACAGTGTCCCTAATTTGCTGGGAAGTGGCGGTGCGGTCCCCTACGGCACTGCGTAGGATCCTACGGTCTTGGCGTGCATCCGTGCGTCGCTGCGGTCCGGTCCCAGGTCGACGGGCACGTGCACCTTCCGCCGACCACTGGCGACAACATCGATGTACTGTGGAGACCTCACGCCCCACGTGTTGAGCAATTCGGCGGTACGTCCACCCGGCCTCCCGCATGCCCACTATACGCCCTCGCTCAAAGTCCGTCAACTGCACATGCGGTTCACGTCCACGCTGTCGCGGCATGCTACCAGTGTTAAAGACTGCGATGGAGCTCCGTATGCCACGGCAAAGTGGCTGACACTGACGGCGGCGGTGCACAAATGCTGCGCAGCTAGCGCCATTCGACGGCCAACACCGCGGTTCCTGGTGTGTCCGCTGTGCCGTGCGTGTGATCATTGCTTGTACAGCCCTCTCGCAGTGTCCGGAGCAAGTATGGTGGGTCTGACACACCGGTGTCAATGTGTTCTTTTTTCCATTTCCAGGAGTGTAGATTCCGATGCTTCACTTCAGGTTTACTGTATCCCTTGGACCTTCTTATAGACGATGAAACACAGAAATTGCATCGGAATTAAATAGAAAAGGCACAATGCCGACTTAAGTACAAGAAGACTGACCCTTTCTATTGTCTATGTTTTGAATCATTCCTATGACACTAGTTATACATTCCGATGCTTCACTTCAGGTTTACTGTATCCCTCTGACGTTGTTATTGACGATTAAACACAGTAAATGCATCGGAATTAAATAGAAAATGCACAATGCCGACTTAAGTACAAGTTGACTGACTCTTCTTACTGACTATGTTTTGAACAATTCCTGTGACACTAATTATAGATTCCGATGCTTCACTTCAGGTTTACTGTATCCCTCTGACCTTCTTATTGACGATGAAACACAGAAATTGCATTGGAATTAAATACAAAAGTCACAATGCCGACTTAAGTACAAGAAGACTGACACTTCCTACTCTCTTTGTTTCGAACCATTCCTGTGACACTAGTTATAGATTCCGATGCTTCACTTCAGGTTTACTGTATACCTCTGCCCTTCTTATTGACGATGAAACACAGAAATTGCATCGGAATTAAATACAAAAGTCACAATGCCGACTTAAGTACAAGAAGACTGACTCTTATTACTGTCTATGTTTTGAACCATTCCTTTGACACTAGTTACAGATTCCCATGCTTAACTTCAGGTTTACTGTATCCCTTGGACCTTCTTATTAACGATGAAACACAGAAATTGCATCGGAATTAAATACAAAAGGCACAATGCCGACTTATGTACAAGAAGACTGACTCTTCTTACTGACTACGTTTTGAACATTTCCTGTGACACTAGATATGGATTCCGATGCTTCGCTTCATGTTTACTGTATCCCTCTGACCTTCTTATTGACGATGAAACACAGAAATGGCATCGGAAATAAATAGAAAAGGCACAAGTCCGACTTCAGTACAAGAAGACTGATTCTTCTTACTGTTTATGTTTTGAACCATTCCTCTGACACTAGTTGTAGATTCCTATGCTTCACTTCAGGTGTACTGCATCCCTTGGACTTTTTTTATTGACGATGAAACACAGAAATTGCATCGGAATTCAATAGAAAAGGCACAATACGAACTTAAGTACAAGAAGACTGACTCTTCCTACTGTCTATGTGTTTGAATCATTCCTAAGACACTAGTTGTACATTCCGATGCTTCACTTCAGGTTTACTGTATCCCTCTGACCTTCTCATTGACGATGAAACACAGAAATTGCATCGGAATTTAATAGAAAAGGCACAATGGCGACTTACGTACAAGGAGACTGACTCTTCTTACTGTCTATGTTTTGAACCATTCCTGTGACACTAGCTATAGATTCCGATGCTTCACTTCAGGTGTACTGCTTCCCTTGGACCTTCTTATTGACGATGAAACACAGAAATTCCATCGGAATTAAATACAAAAGGCACAATGCCGACTTATGTACAAGAAAACTGACTCTTCTTACTGACTACGTTTTGAACCTTTCCTGTGACACTAGATATAGATTCCGATGCTTCACTTCAGGTTTACTGTATCCCTCTGACCTTCTTATTGACGATGAAACACAGATATTGCATCGGAAATAAATAGAAAAGGCACAAGTCCGACTTCAGTTCAAGAAGACTGATTCTTCTTACTGTTTATGTTTTGAACCATTCCTGTGACACTAGTTGTAGATTCCTATGCTTCACTTCAGGTGTACTGCATCCCTTGGACCTTTTTATTGACGATGAAACACAGAAATTGCATCGGAATTCAATAGAAAATGCACAATGCCGACTTAAGTACAAGAAGACTGGCCCTTCCTACTGTCTATGTTTTGAACCATTCCCGTGACACTAGTTATACATTCCGATGCTTCACTTCAGGTTTACTGTATCCCTCTGACCTTCTTATTGACGATGAAACACAGATATTGAATCCGAATTATATAGAAAAGGCACAATTCTGACCTAAGTACAAGAAGACTGACTCTTCTTACTGGCTATGATTTGAACCATTCCAGTGACACTAGTTATGGATTCCGATGCTTCACTTCAGGTGTACTGTAACCCTTGGACCCTCTTATTGACGATGAAACACAGAAATTGCGACAGAATTACATACAAAATTCACAAGCCGACTTAAGTACTTGTAGATTGACTCTTCTTACTGTCCAAGATTTGAACCATTCCTGTGACACTAGTTATAGATTCTGATGCTTCACTTCAGTTTTACTGTATCCCTCTAACCTTCTTATTGACGATGAAACACAGAAATTGCATCGGAATTAAATACAAAAGGCACAATGCCGACTTAAGTACAAGAAGACTGACTCTTACTACTGTCTATGTCTTGAACCATTCCTGTCACACTAGTTATACATTCCGATGCTTCACTTCAGGTTTACTGTATCCCTTGGACCTTCTTATTGACGATGAAACACAGAAATTGCATCGGAATTAAATAAAAAGGCACAATGCCGAATTAAGTACATGAAGACTGACTCTTCTTACTGACTATGTTTTGAACCATTCCTGTGACACTAGTTATAGATTTCGATGCTTCACGTTAGGTTTACTGTATCCCTCTGACCTTCTTATTGACGATGAAACACAGAAATTGCATCGGAATTAAATACAAAAGACACAATGTCGACTTAAGTACAAGAAGACTGACTCTTCCTACTGTCTATGTTTTGAACCATTCCTGTGACACTAGTTATAGATTCCGATGCTTCACTTTAAGTTTTACTGTATCCCTCTCACCTTCTTATTGACGATAAAACACAGAAATTGCATCGGAATTAAATAAAAAAGGCACAATGCCGACTTAAGTACAAGAAGACTGACTCTTCCTACTGTCTGTGTTTTGAACCATTCCTGTGACACTAGTTATAGATTCCGATGCTTCACTTCAGGTTTACTGTATCCCTCTGACCTTCTTATTGACGATGAAACACAGAAATTGCATCGGATGTAAATAGAAAAGGCACAATGCCGACTTAAGTACAAGAAGGCTGACTCTTCTTACTGACTATATTTTAAACCATTCCTGTGACACTAGTTATAGATTCCGATCCTTCACTTAAGGTATTCTGTATCCCTTGGACCTTCTTTTTGACGATGAAACACAAAAGTTGCATCGGAATTAAATACAAAAGGCACAATTGCGACTTAAGTACATGTAGACTGACTCTTAATACTGTCTATGCTTTGAACCATTCCTGTGACACTAGTTATAGATTCCGATGATTCACTTCAGGTTTACTGTATCCCTCTGACCGTCTTATTGACGATGAAACACAGAAATTGCATCGGAATTAAATAGAAAAGGCACAATGCCGACTTAAGTACAATGAGAATGACTCTTCCTACTGTCTATGTTTTGAACCATTCCTGCGACACTAGTTATAGATTCCGATGCTTCAGGTTTACTGTATCCATTGGACCTTCCTATTGACGATGAAACGCAGAAATTGCATCGGAATTAAATAGAAAGGGACAATGCCGACTTAAGTACAAGAAGACTGACCCTTTCTATTGTCTATGTTTTGAACCATTCCTGCGACACTAGTTATAGATTCCGATGCTTCACTTCAGGTTTACTGTATCCCTCTGACCTTCTCATTGACGATGAAACACAGAAATTGCATCGGAATTAAATAGAAAAGGCACAATGGCGACTTAAGTACAAGGAGACTGACTCTTCTTACTGTCTATGTTTTGAACCATTCCTGTGACACTAGCTATAGATTCTGATGCTTCACTTCAGGTGTACTGCATCCTTTGGACCTTCTTATTGACGATGAAACACAGAAATTGCATCGGAATTAAATAGAAAAGGCACAATGCCGACTTCAGAACAAGAAGACTGACTCTTCTTACTGACTATGTTTTGAACCATTCCTGTGACACTAGTTATAGATTCCCATGCCTCACTTCAGGTTTACTGTATCCCTTGGACCTTCGTATTGAAGATGAAACACAGAAATTGCATCGGTATTACATACAAAAGGCACAATGCCGACCTAAGTACCGGTGTACTGACTCTTCTTACTGTCTATGATTTGAACCATTCCTGTGACACTAGTTATAGATTCCGATGCTTCACTTCAGGTATACTGTATCCCTTGGACCTTCTTATTGACGATGAAACACAGAAATTGCATCGGAATTAATTACAAAAGGCACAATGCCGACTAAGTACAAGTAGACTGAATCATCTTACTGTCTATGATTTGAACCATTCCTGTGACACTAGTTGTAGATTCTGATGCTTATCTTCAGGTTTACTGTATCCCTCTGACCTTATTATTGACGATGAAACACAGAAATTTCATCGGAATTAAATAAAGAAGGCACAATGCCGACTTAAGTACAAGAAGACTGACTCTTCTTACTGTCTATGTTTTGAACCATTCCTGTGACACTAGTTATAGATTCCGATGCTTCACTTCAAGTTTACTGTGTCCCTCTGACCTTCTTATTGATGATGAAACACAGAAATTGCTTCATAAATAAATACAAAAGGCACAATGCCGACTCAAGTACAAGAAGTCTGACTCTTACTACTGTCTATGTCTTGAACCATTCCTGTGACACTAGTTATACATTCCGATGCTTCACTTCAGGTTTACTGTATCCCTTGGACCTTCTTATTGACGATGAAACACAGAAATTGCTTCGGAATTAAATAAAAAGGCACAATGCCGAATTAAGTACATGAAGACTGACTCTTCCTACTGTCTAT
Organism: Schistocerca serialis cubense; assembly: GCF_023864345.2. Lineage (NCBI taxonomy): Eukaryota > Metazoa > Arthropoda > Insecta > Orthoptera > Acrididae > Schistocerca > Schistocerca serialis. The sequence continues at coordinate 18,532,060 of NC_064647.1, read as the reverse complement.
GTTTGAACCATTCCTGTGACACTAGTTATAGATTCCGATGCTTCACTTCAGGTTTACTGTATCCCTCTCACCTTCTTATTGACGATAAAACACAGAAATTGCATCGGATTTAAATAAAAAAGGCACAATGTCGACTTAAGTACAAGAAGACTGACTCTTCCTACTGTCTATGTTTTGAACCATTCCTGTGACACTAGTTATAGATTCCGATGCTTCATTTCAGGTTTACTGTATCCCTCTGACCTTCTTATTGACGATGAAACACAGAAATTGCATCGGATGTAAATAGAAAAGGCACAATGCCGACTTAAGTACAAGAACACAGACTCTTCTTACTGACTATGTTTTGAACCATTCCTGTGACACTAGTTATAGATTCCGATCCTTCACTTAAGGTATACTGTATCCCTTTGACCTTCTTTTTGACGATGAAACACAAAAGTTGCATCGGAATTAAATACAAAAGGCACAATTGCGACTTAAGTACATGTAGACTGACTCTTAATACTGTCTATGTTTTGAACCATTCCTGTGACACTAGTTATAGATTCCGATGATTCACTTCAGGTTTACTGTATCCCTCTGTCCGTCTTATTGACGATGAAACACAGAAATTTCATCGGAATTAAATAGAAAAGGCACAATGCCGACTTAAGTACAAGAAGAATGACTCTTCCTACTGTCCATGTTTTGAACCATTCCTGCGACACTAGTTATAGATTCCGATGCTTCACTTCAGGTTTACTGTATCCATTGGACCTTCTTATTGACGATGAAACACAGAAATTGCATCGGAATTAAATAGAAAAGGCACAATGCCGACGTAAGTACAAGAAGACTGACCCTTTCTATTGTCTATGTTTTGAACCATTCCTGCGACACTAGTTATAGATTCCGATGCTTCACTTTAAGTTTTACTGTATCCCTCTCACCTTCTTATTGACGATAAAACACAGAAATTGCATCGGAATTAAATAAAAAAGGCACAATGCCGACTTAAGTACAAGAAGACTGACTCTTCCTACTGTCTGTGTTTTGAACCATTCCTGTGACACTAGTTATAGATTCCGATGCTTCACTTCAGGTTTACTGTATCCCTCTGACCTTCTTATTGACGATGAAACACAGAAATTGCATCGGATGTAAATAGAAAAGGCACAATGCCGACTTAAGTACAAGAAGGCTGACTCTTCTTACTGACTATATTTTAAACCATTCCTGTGACACTAGTTATAGATTCCGATCCTTCACTTAAGGTATTCTGTATCCCTTGGACCTTCTTTTTGACGATGAAACACAAAAGTTGCATCGGAATTAAATACAAAAGGCACAATTGCGACTTAAGTACATGTAGACTGACTCTTAATACTGTCTATGCTTTGAACCATTCCTGTGACACTAGTTATAGATTCCGATGATTCACTTCAGGTTTACTGTATCCCTCTGACCGTCTTATTGACGATGAAACACAGAAATTGCATCGGAATTAAATAGAAAAGGCACAATGCCGACTTAAGTACAATGAGAATGACTCTTCCTACTGTCTATGTTTTGAACCATTCCTGCGACACTAGTTATAGATTCCGATGCTTCAGGTTTACTGTATCCATTGGACCTTCCTATTGACGATGAAACGCAGAAATTGCATCGGAATTAAATAGAAAGGCACAATGCCGACTTAAGTACAAGAAGACTGACCCTTTCTATTGTCTATGTTTTGAACCATTCCTGCGACACTAGTTATAGATTCCGATGCTTCACTTCAGGTTTACTGTATCCCTCTGACCTTCTCATTGACGATGAAACACAGAAATTGCATCGGAATTAAATAGAAAAGGCACAATGGCGACTTAAGTACAAGGAGACTGACTCTTCTTACTGTCTATGTTTTGAACCATTCCTGTGACACTAGCTATAGATTCTGATGCTTCACTTCAGGTGTACTGCATGCTTTGGACCTTCTTATTGACGATGAAACACAGAAATTGCATCGGAATTAAATAGAAAAGGCACAATGCCGACTTCAGAACAAGAAGACTGACTCTTCTTACTGACTATGTTTTGAACCATTCCTGTGACACTAGTTATAGATTCCCATGCCTCACTTCAGGTTTACTGTATCCCTTGGACCTTCGTATTGACGATGAAACACAGAAATTGCATCGGTATTACATACAAAAGGCACAATGCCGACCTAACTACCGGTGTACTGACTCTTCTTACTGTCTATGATTTGAACCATTCCTGTGACACTAGTTATAGATTCCGATGCTTCACTTCAGGTATACTGTATCCCTTGGACCTTCTTATTGACGATGAAACACAGAAATTGCATCGGAATTAATTACAAAAGGCACAATGCCGACTAAGTACAAGTAGACTGAATCATCTTACTGTCTATGATTTGAACCATTCCTGTGACACTAGTTGTAGATTCTGATGCTTATCTTCAGGTTTACTGTATCCCTCTGACCTTATTATTGACGATGAAACACAGAAATTTCATCGGAATTAAATAAAGAAGGCACAATGCCGACTTAAGTACAAGAAGACTGACTCTTCTTACTGTCTATGTTTTGAACCATTCCTGTGACACTAGTTATAGATTCCGATGCTTCACTTCAAGTTTACTGTGTCCCTCTGACCTTCTTATTGATGATGAAACACAGAAATTGCTTCATAAATAAATACAAAAGGCACAATGCCGACTCAAGTACAAGAAGACTGACTCTTACTACTGTCTATGTCTTGAACCATTCCTGTGACACTAGTTATACATTCCGATGCTTCACTTCAGGTTTACTGTATCCCTTGGACCTTCTTATTGACGATGAAACACAGAAATTGCTTCGGAATTAAATAAAAAGGCACAATGCCGAATTAAGTACATGAAGACTGACTCTTCCTACTGTCTATGTTTGAACCATTCCTGTGACACTAGTTATAGATTCCGATGCTTCACTTCAGGTTTACTGTATCCCTCTCACCTTCTTATTGACGATAAAACACAGAAATTGCATCGGATTTAAATAAAAAAGGCACAATGTCGACTTAAGTACAAGAAGACTGACTCTTCCTACTGTCTATGTTTTGAACCATTCCTGTGACACTAGTTATAGATTCCGATGCTTCATTTCAGGTTTACTGTATCCCTCTGACCTTCTTATTGACGATGAAACACAGAAATTGCATCGGATGTAAATAGAAAAGGCACAATGCCGACTTAAGTACAAGAACACAGACTCTTCTTACTGACTATGTTTTGAACCATTCCTGTGACACTAGTTATAGATTCCGATCCTTCACTTAAGGTATACTGTATCCCTTGGACCTTCTTTTTGACGATGAAACACAAAAGTTGCATCGGAATTAAATACAAAAGGCACAATTGCGACTTAAGTACATGTAGACTGACTCTTAATACTGTCTATGTTTTGAACCATTCCTGTGACACTAGTTATAGATTCCGATGATTCACTTCAGGTTTACTGTATCCCTCTGTCCGTCTTATTGACGATGAAACACAGAAATTTCATCGGAATTAAATAGAAAAGGCACAATGCCGACTTAAGTACAAGAAGAATGACTCTTCCTACTGTCTATGTTTTGAACCATTCCTGCGACACTAGTTATAGATTCCGATGCTTCACTTCAGGTTTACTGTATCCATTGGACCTTCTTATTGACGATGAAACACAGAAATTGCATCGGAATTAAATAGAAAAGGCACAATGCCGACGTAAGTACAAGTAGACTGACCCTTTCTATTGTCTATGATTTGAACCATTCCTGCGACACTAGTTATAGATTCCGATGCTACACTTCAGGTTTACTGTATCCCTCTGACCTTCTCATTGACGATGAAACACAGAAATTGCATCAGAATTAAATAGAAAAGGCACAATGGCGACTTAAGTACAAGGAGACTGACTCTTCTTACTGTCTATGTTTTGAACCATTCCTGTGACACTAGCTATAGATTCTGATGCTTCACTTCAGATGTACTGCATCCCTTGGACCTTCTTATTGACGATGAAACACAGAAATTGCATCGGAATTAAAAAGAAAAGGCACAATGCCGACTTCAGAACAAGAAGACTGACTCTTCTTACTGACTATGTTTTGAATAATTCCTGTGACACTAGTTATAGATTCCCATGCCTCACTTCAGGTTTACTGTATCCCTTGGACCTTCGTATTGACGATGAAACACAGAAATTGCATCGGTATTCCATACAAAAGGCACAATGCCGACCTAAGTACCGGCATACTGACTCTTCTTACTGTCTATGATTTGAACCATTCCTGTGACACTAGTTATAGATTCCGATGCTTCACTTCAGGTATACTGTATCCCTTGGACCTTCTTATTGACGATGAAACACAGAAATTGCATCGGAATAAATTACAAAAGGCACAATGCCGACTAAGTACAAGTAGACTGAATCATCTTACTGTCTATAATTTGAACCATTCCTGTGACACTAGATATAGATTCTGATGCTTATCTTCAGGTTTACTGTATCCCTCTGACCTTATTATTGACGATGAAACACAGAAATTTCATCGGAATTAAATAAAGAAGGCACAATGCCGACTTAAGTACAAGAAGACTGACTCTTCCTACTGTCTATGTTTTGAACCATTCCTGTGACACTAGTTATAGATTCCGATGCTTCACTTCAAGTTTACTGTATCCCTCTGACCTTCTTATTGATGATGAAACACAGAAATTGCTTCATAAATAAATACAAAAGGCACAATGCCGACTCAAGTACAAGAAGACTGATTCTTACTACTGTCTATGTCTTGAACCATTCCTGTGACACTAGTTATACATTCCGATGCTTCACTTCAGGTTTACTGAATCCCTTGGACCTTCTTATTGACGATGAAACACGGAAATTGCTTCGGAATTAAATAAAAAGGCACAATGACGAATTAAGTACATGAAGACTGACTCTTCCTACTGTCTATGTTTTGAACCATTCCTGTGACACTAGTTATAGATTCCGATGCTTCACTTCAGGTTTACTGTATCCCTCTCACCTTCTTATTGACGATAAAACACAGAAATTGCATCAGATTTAAATAAAAAATTCACAATGCCGACTTAAGTACAAGAAGACTGACTCTTCCTACTGTCTATGTTTTGAACCATTCCTGTGACACTAGTTATAGATTCCGATGATTCACTTCAGGTTTACTGTATCCCTCTGTCCGTCTTATTGACGATGAAACACAGAAATTTCATCGGAATTAAATAGAAAAGGCACAATGCCGACTTAAGTACAAGAAGAATGACTCTTCCTACTGTCCATGTTTTGAACCATTCCTGCGACACTAGTTATAGATTCCGATGCTTCACTTCAGGTTTACTGTATCCATTGGACCTTCTTATTGACGATGAAACACAGAAATTGCATCGGAATTAAATAGAAAAGGCACAATGCCGACGTAAGTACAAGAAGACTGACCCTTTCTATTGTCTATGTTTTGAACCATTCCTGCGACACTAGTTATAGATTCCGATGCTTCACTTTAAGTTTTACTGTATCCCTCTCACCTTCTTATTGACGATAAAACACAGAAATTGCATCGGAATTAAATAAAAAAGGCACAATGCCGACTTAAGTACAAGAAGACTGACTCTTCCTACTGTCTGTGTTTTGAACCATTCCTGTGACACTAGTTATAGATTCCGATGCTTCACTTCAGGTTTACTGTATCCCTCTGACCTTCTTATTGACGATGAAACACAGAAATTGCATCGGATGTAAATAGAAAAGGCACAATGCCGACTTAAGTACAAGAAGGCTGACTCTTCTTACTGACTATATTTTAAACCATTCCTGTGACACTAGTTATAGATTCCGATCCTTCACTTAAGGTATTCTGTATCCCTTGGACCTTCTTTTTGACGATGAAACACAAAAGTTGCATCGGAATTAAATACAAAAGGCACAATTGCGACTTAAGTACATGTAGACTGACTCTTAATACTGTCTATGCTTTGAACCATTCCTGTGACACTAGTTATAGATTCCGATGATTCACTTCAGGTTTACTGTATCCCTCTGACCGTCTTATTGACGATGAAACACAGAAATTGCATCGGAATTAAATAGAAAAGGCACAATGCCGACTTAAGTACAATGAGAATGACTCTTCCTACTGTCTATGTTTTGAACCATTCCTGCGACACTAGTTATAGATTCCGATGCTTCAGGTTTACTGTATCCATTGGACCTTCCTATTGACGATGAAACGCAGAAATTGCATCGGAATTAAATAGAAAGGCACAATGCCGACTTAAGTACAAGAAGACTGACCCTTTCTATTGTCTATGTTTTGAACCATTCCTGCGACACTAGTTATAGATTCCGATGCTTCACTTCAGGTTTACTGTATCCCTCTGACCTTCTCATTGACGATGAAACACAGAAATTGCATCGGAATTAAATAGAAAAGGCACAATGGCGACTTAAGTACAAGGAGACTGACTCTTCTTACTGTCTATGTTTTGAACCATTCCTGTGACACTAGCTATAGATTCTGATGCTTCACTTCAGGTGTACTGCATGCTTTGGACCTTCTTATTGACGATGAAACACAGAAATTGCATCGGAATTAAATAGAAAAGGCACAATGCCGACTTCAGAACAAGAAGACTGACTCTTCTTACTGACTATGTTTTGAACCATTCCTGTGACACTAGTTATAGATTCCCATGCCTCACTTCAGGTTTACTGTATCCCTTGGACCTTCGTATTGACGATGAAACACAGAAATTGCATCGGTATTACATACAAAAGGCACAATGCCGACCTAACTACCGGTGTACTGACTCTTCTTACTGTCTATGATTTGAACCATTCCTGTGACACTAGTTATAGATTCCGATGCTTCACTTCAGGTATACTGTATCCCTTGGACCTTCTTATTGACGATGAAACACAGAAATTGCATCGGAATTAATTACAAAAGGCACAATGCCGACTAAGTACAAGTAGACTGAATCATCTTACTGTCTATGATTTGAACCATTCCTGTGACACTAGTTGTAGATTCTGATGCTTATCTTCAGGTTTACTGTATCCCTCTGACCTTATTATTGACGATGAAACACAGAAATTTCATCGGAATTAAATAAAGAAGGCACAATGCCGACTTAAGTACAAGAAGACTGACTCTTCTTACTGTCTATGTTTTGAACCATTCCTGTGACACTAGTTATAGATTCCGATGCTTCACTTCAAGTTTACTGTGTCCCTCTGACCTTCTTATTGATGATGAAACACAGAAATTGCTTCATAAATAAATACAAAAGGCACAATGCCGACTCAAGTACAAGAAGACTGACTCTTACTACTGTCTATGTCTTGAACCATTCCTGTGACACTAGTTATACATTCCGATGCTTCACTTCAGGTTTACTGTATCCCTTGGACCTTCTTATTGACGATGAAACACAGAAATTGCTTCGGAATTAAATAAAAAGGCACAATGCCGAATTAAGTACATGAAGACTGACTCTTCCTACTGTCTATGTTTGAACCATTCCTGTGACACTAGTTATAGATTCCGATGCTTCACTTCAGGTTTACTGTATCCCTCTCACCTTCTTATTGACGATAAAACACAGAAATTGCATCGGATTTAAATAAAAAAGGCACAATGTCGACTTAAGTACAAGAAGACTGACTCTTCCTACTGTCTATGTTTTGAACCATTCCTGTGACACTAGTTATAGATTCCGATGCTTCATTTCAGGTTTACTGTATCCCTCTGACCTTCTTATTGACGATGAAACACAGAAATTGCATCGGATGTAAATAGAAAAGGCACAATGCCGACTTAAGTACAAGAACACAGACTCTTCTTACTGACTATGTTTTGAACCATTCCTGTGACACTAGTTATAGATTCCGATCCTTCACTTAAGGTATACTGTATCCCTTGGACCTTCTTTTTGACGATGAAACACAAAAGTTGCATCGGAATTAAATACAAAAGGCACAATTGCGACTTAAGTACATGTAGACTGACTCTTAATACTGTCTATGTTTTGAACCATTCCTGTGACACTAGTTATAGATTCCGATGATTCACTTCAGGTTTACTGTATCCCTCTGTCCGTCTTATTGACGATGAAACACAGAAATTTCATCGGAATTAAATAGAAAAGGCACAATGCCGACTTAAGTACAAGAAGAATGACTCTTCCTACTGTCTATGTTTTGAACCATTCCTGCGACACTAGTTATAGATTCCGATGCTTCACTTCAGGTTTACTGTATCCATTGGACCTTCTTATTGACGATGAAACACAGAAATTGCATCGGAATTAAATAGAAAAGGCACAATGCCGACGTAAGTACAAGTAGACTGACCCTTTCTATTGTCTATGATTTGAACCATTCCTGCGACACTAGTTATAGATTCCGATGCTACACTTCAGGTTTACTGTATCCCTCTGACCTTCTCATTGACGATGAAACACAGAAATTTCATCGGAATTAAATAAAGAAGGCACAATGCCGACTTAAGTACAAGAAGACTGACTCTTCCTACTGTCTATGTTTTGAACCATTCCTGTGACACTAGTTATAGATTCCGATGCTTCACTTCAAGTTTACTGTATCCCTCTGACCTTCTTATTGATGATGAAACACAGAAATTGCTTCATAAATAAATACAAAAGGCACAATGCCGACTCAAGTACAAGAAGACTGATTCTTACTACTGTCTATGTCTTGAACCATTCCTGTGACACTAGTTATACATTCCGATGCTTCACTTCAGGTTTACTGAATCCCTTGGACCTTCTTATTGACGATGAAACACGGAAATTGCTTCGGAATTAAATAAAAAGGCACAATGACGAATTAAGTACATGAAGACTGACTCTTCCTACTGTCTATGTTTTGAACCATTCCTGTGACACTAGTTATAGATTCCGATGCTTCACTTCAGGTTTACTGTATCCCTCTCACCTTCTTATTGACGATAAAACACAGAAATTGCATCAGATTTAAATAAAAAATTCACAATGCCGACTTAAGTACAAGAAGACTGACTCTTCCTACTGTCTATGTTTTGAACCATTCCTGTGACACTAGTTATAGATTCCGATGCTTCACTTCAGGTTTACTGTATCCCTCTGACCTTCTTATTGACGATGGAACACAGAAATTGCATCGGATGTAAATAGAAAAGGCACAATGCCGACTTAAGTACAAGAACACTGAATCTTCTTACTGACTATGTTTTGAACCATTCCTGTGACACTAGTTATAGATTCCGATCCGTCACTTAAGGTATACTGTATCCCCTGGACCTTCTTTTTGACGATGAAACACAAAAGTTGCATCGGAATTAAATACAAAGGGCACAATTGCGACTTAAGTACATGTAGACTGACTCTTAATACTGTCTATGTTTTGAACCATTCCGGTGACACTAGTTATAGATTCCTATGATTCACTTCAGGTTTACTGTATCCCTCTGTCCGTCTTATTGACGATGAAACACAGAAATTTCTTCGGAATTAAATAGAAAAGGCACAATGCCGACTTAAGTACAAGAAGGCTGACTCTTCCTACTGTCTATGTTTTGAACCATTCCTGCGACACTAGTTATAGATTCCGATGCTTCACTTCAGGTTTACTGTATCAATTGGACCTTCTTATTGACGATGAAACACAGAAATTGCATCGGAATTAAATAGAAAAGGCACAATGCCGACTTAAGTACAAGAAGACTGACCCTTTCTGTTGTCTATGTTTTGAACCATTCCTGTGACACTAGTTATAGATTCCGATGCTTCACTTCAAGTTTACTGTGTCCCTCTGACCTTCTTATTGATGATGAAACACAGAAATTGCTTCATAAATAAATACAAAAGGCACAATGCCGACTCAAGTACAAGAAGACTGACTCTTACTACTGTCTATGTCTTGAACCATTCCTGTGACCCTAGTTGTACATTCCGATGCTTCACTTCAGGTTTACTGTATCCCTTGGACCTTCTTATTGACGATGAAACACAGAAATTGCTTCGGAATTAAATAAAAAGGCACAATGCCGAATTAAGTACATGAAGACTGACTCTTCCTACTGTCTATGTTTTGAACCATTCCTGTGACACTAGTTATAGATTCCGATGCTTCACTTCAGGTTTACTGTATCCCTCTCACCTTCTTATTGACGATAAAACACAGAAATTGCATCGGATTTAAATAAAAAAGGCACAATGCCGACTTAAGTACAAGAAGACTGACTCTTCCTACTGTCTATGTTTTGAACCATTCCTGTGACACTAGTTATAGATTCCGATGCTTCACTTCAGGTTTACTGTATCCTTCTGACCTTCTTATTGACGATGAAACACAGAAATTGCATCGGATGTAAATAGAAAAGGCACAATGCCGACTTAAGTACAAGAACACAGACTATTCTTACTGACTATGTTTTGAACCATTCCTGTGCCACTAGTTATAGATTCCGATCCTTCACTTAAGGTATACTGTATCCCTTGGACCTTCTTTTTGACGATGAAACACAAAAGTTGCATCGGAATTAAATACAAAAGGCACAATTGCGACTTAAGTACATGTAGACTGACTCTTAATACTGTCTATGTTTTGAACCATTCCTGTGACACTAGTTATAGATTCCGATGATTCACTTCAGGTTTACTGTATCCCTCTGTCCGTCTTATTGACGATGAAACACAGAAATTTCATCGGAATTAAATAGAAAAGGCACAATGCCGACTTAAGTACAAGAAGAATGACTCTTCCTACTGTCTATGTTTTGAACCATTCCTGCGACACTAGTTATAGATTCCGATGCTTCACTTCAGGTTTACTGTATCCATTGGACCTTCTTATTGACGATGAAACACAGAAATTGCATCGGAATTAAATAGAAAAGGCACAATGCCGACTTAAGTACAAGAAGACTGACCCTTTCTATTGTCTATGTTTTGAACCATTCCTGGGACACTAGTTATAGATTCCGATGCTACACTTCAGGTTTACTGTATCCCTCTGACCTTCTCATTGACGATGAAACACAGAAATTGCATCGGAATTAAATAGAAAAGGCACAATGGCGACTTAAGTACAAGGAGACTGACTCTTCTTACTGTCTATGTTTTGAACCATTCCTGTGACACTAGCTATAGATTCTGATGCTTCACTTCAGATGTACTGCATCCCTTGGACCTTCGTATTGACGATGAAACACAGAAATTGCATCGGAATTAAATAGAAAAGGCACAATGCCGACTTCAGAACAAGAAGACTGACTCTTCTTACTGACTATGTTTTGAACCATTCCTGTGACACTAGTTATAGATTCCCATGCCTCACTTCAGGTTTACTGTAACCCTTGGACCTTCGTATTGACGATGAAACACAGAAATTGCATCGGTATTACATACAAAAGCACAATGCCGACCTAAGTACCGGTATACTTACTCTTCTTACTGTCTATGATTTGAACCATTCCTGTGACACTAGTTATAGATTCCGATGCTTCACTTCAGGTATACTGTATCCCTTGGACCTTCTTATTGACGATGAAACACAGTAATTGCATCGGAATTAATTACAAAAGGCACAATGCCGACTAAGTACAAGTAGACTGAATCCTCTTACTGTCTATGATTTGAACCATTCCTGTGACACTAGTTATAGATTCTGATGCTTATCTTCAGGTTTACTGTATCCCTCTGACCTTATTATTGACGATGAAACACAGAAATTTCATCGGAATTAAATAAAGAAGGCACAATGCCGACTTAAGTACAAGAAGACTGACTCTTCCTACTGTCTATGTTTTGAACCATTCCTGTGACACTAGTTATAGATTCCGATGCTTCACTTCAAGTTTACTGTATCCCTCTGACCTTCTTATTGTTGATAAGACACAGAAATTGCTTCATAAATAAATACAAAACGCACAATGCCGACTCAAATACAAGAAGACTGACTCTTACTACTGTCTATGTCTTGAACCATTCCTGTGACACTAGTTATACATTCCGATGCTTCACTTCAGGTTTACTGTATCCCTTGGACCTTCTTATTGACGATGAAACACAGAAATTGCTTCGGAATTAAATAAAAAGGCACAATGCCGAATTAAGTACATGAAGACTGACTCTTCCTACTGTCTATGTTTTGAACCATTCCTGTGACACTAGTTATAGATTCCGATGCTTCACTTCAGGTTTACTGTATCCCTCTCACCTTCTTATTGACGATAAAACACAGAAATTGCATCAGATTTAAATAAAAAAGGCACAATGCCGACTTGAGTACAAGAAGACTGACTCTTCCTACTGTCTATGTTTTGGACCATTCCTGTGACACTAGTTATAGATTCCGATGCTTCACTTTAGGTTTACTGTATCCCTCTGACCTTCTTATTGACGATGAAACACAGAAATTGCATCGGATGTAAATAGAAAAGGCACAATGCCGACTTAAGTACAAGAACACTGAATCTTCTTACTGACTATGTTTTGAACCATTCCTGTGACACTAGTTATAGATTCCTATGAGTCACTTCAGGTTTTCTGTATCCCTCTGTCCGTCTTATTGACGATGAAACACAGAAATTTCATCGGAATTAAATAGAAAAGGCACAATGCCGACTTAAGTACAAGAAGAATGACCCTTTCTACTGTCTATGTTTGAACCATTCCTGCGACACTAGTTATAGATTCCGATGCTACACTTCAGGTTTACTGTATCCCTCTGACCTTCTCATTGACGATGAAACACAGAAATTGCATCAGAATTAAATAGAAAAGGCACAATGGCGACTTAAGTACAAGGAGACTGACTCTTCTTACTGTCTATGTTTTGAACCATTCCTGTGACACTAGCTATAGATTCTGATGCTTCACTTCAGATGTACTGCATCCCTTGGACCTTCTTATTGACGATGAAACACAGAAATTGCATCGGAATTAAATAGAAAAGGCACAATGCCGACTTCAGAACAAGAAGACTGACTCTTCTTACTGACTATTTTTTGAACCATTCCTGTGACACTAGTTATAGATTCCCATGCCTCACTTCAGGTTTACTGTATCCCTTGGACTTTCGTATTGACGATGAAACACAGAAATTGCATCGGTATTACATACAAAAGCACAATGCCGACCTAAGTACCGGTATATTGACTCTTCTTACTGTCTATGATTTGAACCATTCCTGTGACACTAGTTATAGATTCCGATGCTTCACTTCAGGTATACTGTATCCCTTGGACCTTCTTATTGACGATGAAACACAGAAATTGCATCGGAATTAATTACAAAAGGCACAATGCCGACTAAGTACAAGTAGACTGAATCCTCTTACTGTCTATGATTTGAACCATTCCTGTGACACTAGTTATAGATTCTGATGCTTATCTTCAGGTTTACTGTATCCCTCTGACCTTATTATTGACGATAAAACACAGAAATTTCATCGGAATTAAATAAAGAAGGCACAATGCCGACTTAAGTACAAGAAGAATGACTCTTCCTACTGTCTATGTTTTGAACCATTCCTGTGACACTAGTTATAGATTCCGATGCTTCACTTCAAGTTTACTGTATCCCTCTGACCTTCTTATTGATGATAAAACACAGAAATTGCTTCATAAATAAATACAAAAGGCACAATGCCGACTCAAGTACAAGAAGACTGACTGTTACTACTGTCTATGTCTTGAACCATTCCTGTGACACTAGTTATACATTCCGATGCTTCACTTCTGGTTTACTGTATCCCTTGGACCTTCTTATTGACGATGAAACACAGAAATTGCATCGGAATTAAATAAAAAGGCACAATGCCGAATTAAGTACATGAAGACTGACTCTTCCTACTGTCTATGTTTTGAACCATTCCTGTGACACTAGTTATAGATTCCGATGCTTCACATCAGGTTTACTGTATCCCTCTCACCTTCTTATTGACGATAAAACACAGAAATTGCATCAGATTTAAATAAAAAAGGCACAATGCCGACTTAAGTACAAGAAGACTGACTCTTCCTACTGTCTATGTTTTGAACCATTCCTGTGACACTAGTTATAGATTCCGATGCTTCACTTCAGGTTTACTGTATCCCTCTGACCTTCTTATTGACGATGAAACACAGAAATTGCATCGGATGTAAATAGAAAAGGCACAATGCCGACTTAAGTACAAGAACACTGAATCTTCTTACTGTCTATGTTTTGAACCATTCCTGTGACACTAGTTATAGATTCCTATGAGTCACTTCAGGTTTTCTGTATCCCTCTGTCCGTCTTATTGACGATGAAACACAGAAATTTCATCGGAATTAAATAGAAAAGGCACAATGCCGACTTAAGTACAAGAAGAATGACTCTTCCTACTGTCTATGTTTTGAACCATTCCTGCGACACTAGTTATAGATTCCGATGCTTCACTTCAGGTTTACTGTATCCCTTGGACCTTCTTATTGACGATGAAACACAGAAATTGCATCGAAATTAAATAGAAAAGGCACAATGCCGACTTAAGTACAAGAACACTGACCCTTTCTATTGTCTATGTTTTGAACCATTCCTGCGACACTAGTTATAGATTCTGATGCTTCACTTCAGGTGTACTGCATCCCTTGGACCTACTTATTGACGATGAAACACAGAAATTGCATCGGTATTAAATACAAAATGCACAATGCCGACCTAAGTACCGGTATACTGACTCTTCCTACTGTCTATGATTTGAACCATTCCTGTGACACTAGTTATAGATTCCGATATTTCACTTCATGTTTAATGTATCCATCTGACCTTCTTATTGACGATGAAACACAGAAATTGCATCGGAATTGAATAGAAAAGGCACAATGCCAACTTAAGTACAAGTAGACTGACTCTTCCTCTTGTCTATGTTTTGAATCATTCCTATGACACTAGTTATACATTCCGATGCTTCACTTCAGGTTTACTGTATCCCTCTGACGTTCTTATTGACGATGAAACACAGTAAATGCATCGGAATTAAATAGAAAATGCACAATGGCGACTTAAGTACAAGAAGACTGACTCTTCTTACTGTCTATGATTTGAACCATTCCTGTGACACTAGTTATAGATTCCGATGCTTCACTTCAGGTATACTGTATCCCTTGGACCTTCTTATTGACGATGAAACACAGAAATTGCATCGGAATTAATTACAAAAGGCACAATGCCGACTAAGTACAAGTAGAATGAATCTTCTTACTGTCTATGTTTTGAACCATTCCTGTGACACTTGTTATAGATTCTGATGCTTATCTTCAGGTTTACTGTATCCCTCTGACCTTCTTATTGACGATGAAACACAGAAATTTCATCGGAATTAAATAAAGAAGGCACAATGCCGACTTAAGTACAAGAAGACTGACTCTTCCTACTGTCTATGTTTTGAACCATTCCTGTGACACTAGTTATAGATTCCGATGCTTCAATTCAGGTTTACTGTATCCCTCTGACCTTCTTATTGACGATGAAACACAGAAATTGCATTGGAATTAGATAAAAATGGCACAATGCCGACTTAAGTACAAGAACACGGACTCTTCCTACTGTCTATGATTTGAACCATTCCTGTGACACAATTTATAGATTCCGATGATTCACTTCAGGTTTACTGTTTCCCTCTGACCTTCTTATTGACGATGAAACACAGAAATTGCATCGGAATTAAATAGAAAAGGCACAATGCTGACCTAAGTACAAGAAGACTGACTCTTCTTACTGTCTATGATTTGAACCATTCCAGTGACACTAGTTACAGATTCCGATGCTTCACTTCAGGTGTACTGTAACCCTGGTACCCTCTTATTGACGATGTAACACAGAAATTGCAACAGAATTAAAAACAAAAGGCACAATGCCGACTTAAGTACAAGTAGATTGACTCTTCTTACTGTCCATCATTTGAACCATTCCTGTGACACTAGTCATAGATTCTGATGCTTCACTTCAGTTTTACTGTATCCCTCTGACCCTCTTATTGACGATGAAAGACAGAAATTGCATCGGAATTAAATACAGAAGGCAAAATGCCCACTTAAGTACAAGAAGACTGACTCTTCCTACTGTCTATGTTTTGAACCATTCCTGTGACACTAGTTATAGATTCCGATGCTTCACTTCAGGTTTACTGTATCATTTTGACCTTCTTATTGACGATGAAACACAAAACTTGCATCGGAATTAATTACAAAAGGCACAATGCCGACTTAAGTACATGTAGACTGACTCTTCCTACTGTCTATGTTTTGACTCATTCCTGTCACACTAGTAATAGATTCCGGTGATTCACATCAGGTTTACTGTATCCCTCTAACTTTCTTATTGACGATCAAACACAGAAATTGCATCGGAATTAAATAGAAAAGGCAAAATGCCGACTTAAGTACAAGAAGAATGACTCTTCCTACTGTCTATGTTTTGAATTGTTCCTGTGACACTAGTTATAGATTTCGATGCTTCACGTTAGGTTTACTGTATCCCTCTGACCTTCTTATTGATGATGAAACACAGAAATTGCATCGGATATAAATACAAAAGGCACAATGCCGACTCAAGTACAAGAAGACTGACTCTTACTACTGTCTATGACTTGAACCATTCCTGTGACACTAGTTATACATTCCGATGCTTCACTTCTGGTTTACTGTATCCCTTGGACCTTCTAATTGACGATGAAACACAGAAATTGCATCGGAATTAAATAGAAAAGGCACAATGCCGACTTAAGTACAAGAAGACTGACTCTTCTTACTGACTATGTTTTGAACCATTTCTGTGACACTAGTTATAGATTCCGATGCTTCTCTTCAGGTTTACTGTATCCCTTGGACCTTCTTATTGACTATGAAGCACAGAAATTGCATCGGAATTAAATAAAAAGGCACAATGCCGAATTAAGTACATGAAGACTGACTCTTCTTACTGACTATGTTTTGAACCATTCCTGTGACACTAGTTATAGCTTACGATGCTTCACTTCAGGTTTACTGTGTCCCTCTCACCTTCTTATTGACGATAAAACACAGAAATTGCATCGGATTTAAATAAAAAAGGCACAATGCCGACTTAAGTACAAGAAGACTGACTCTTCCTACTGTCTATGCTTTTACCATTCCTGTGACACTAGTTATAGATTCCGATGCTTCACTTCAGGTTTTCTGTATCCCTCTGACCTTCTTATTGACGATGAAACATAGAAATTGCATCGGAATTAAATAGAAAAGGCACAATGCCGACTTAAGTACAAGAACACTGACTCTTCTTACTGACTATGTTTTGAACCATTCCTGTGACACTAGTTATAGATTCCGATCCTTCACTTAAGGTATACTGTATCCCTTGGACCTTCTTTTTGACGATGAAACACAAAAGTTGCATCGGAATTAAATACAAAAGGCACAATTGCGACTTAAGTACATGTAGACTGACTCTTAATACTGTCTATGTTTTGAACCATTCCTGTGACACTAGTTATAGATTCCGATGATTCACTTCAGGTTTACTGTATCCCTCTGTCCGTCTTATTGACGATGAAACACAGAAATTTCATCGGAATTAAATAGAAAAGGCACAATGCCGACTTAAGTACAAGAAGAATGACTCTTCCTACTGTCTATGTTTTGAACCATTCCTGCGACACTAGTTATAGATTCCGAAGCTTCACTTCAGGTTTACTGTATCCCTTGGACCTTCTTATTGACGATGAAACACAGAAATTGCATCGGAATTAAATAGTAAAGGCACAATGCCGACTTAAGTACAAGAAGACTGACCCTTTCTATTGTCTATGTTTTGAACCATTCCTGCGACACTAGTTATAGATTCCGATGCTTCACTTCAGGTGTACTGCATCCCTTGGACCTTCTTATTGACGATGAATCACAGAAATTGCATCGGAATTAAATAGAAAAGGCACAATGCCGACTTCAGAACAAGAAGACTGACTCTTCTTACTGACTATGTTTTGAACCATTCCTGTGACACTAGTTATAGATTCCCATGCCTCACTTCAGGTTTACTGTATCCCTTGGACCTTCGTATTGACGATGAAACACAGAAATTGCATCGGTATTAAATACAAAATGCACAATGCCGACCTAAGTACCGGTATACTGACACTTCCTACTGCCTATGATTTGAACCATTCCTGTGACACTAGTTATAGATTCCGATGCTTCACTTCATGTTTAATGTATCCATCTGACCTTCTTATTGACGATGAAACACAGAAATTGCATCGGAATTAAATAGAAAAGGCACAATGCCAACTTAAGTACAAGTGGACTGACTCTTCCTACTGTCTATGTTTTGTATCATTCCTATGACACTAGTTATACATTCCGATGCTTCACTTCAGGTTTACTGTATCCCTCTGACGTTCTTATTGACGATGAAACACAGTAAATGCATCGGAATTAAATAGAAAATGCACAATGCCGACTTAAGTACAAGAAGACTGACTCTTCTTACTGTCTATGATTTGAACCATTCCTGAGACACCAGTTATAGATTCCGATGCTTCACTTCAGGTATACTGTATCCCTTGGACCTTCTTATTGACGATGAAACACAGAAATTGCATCGGAATTAATTAGAAAAGGCACAATGCCGACTAAGTAGAAGTAGACAGAATCTTCTTACTGTCTATGTTTTGAACCATTCCTGTGACACTAGTTATAGATTCTGATGCTTGTCTTCAGGTTTACTGTATCCCTCTGACCTTCGTATTGACGATGAAACACAGAAATTTCATCGGAATTAAATAAAGAAGGCACAATGCCGACGTAAGTACAGAAGACTGACCCTTCCTACTGTCTATGTTTTGAACCATTCCTGTGACACTAGTTATAGATTCTGATGCTTCACTTCAGTTTTACTGTATCCCTCTGACCTTCGTATTGACGATGAAACACAGAAATTTCATCGGAATTAAATAAAGAAGGCACAATGCCGACGTAAGTACAGAAGACTGACTCTTCCTACTGTCTATGTTTTGAACCATTCCTGTGACACTAGTTATAGATTTCGATGCTTCACGTTAGGTTTACTGTATCCCTCTGACCTTCTTATTGACGAAGAAACACAGAAATTGCAGCGGATATAAATACAAAAGGCACAATGCCGACTCAAGTACAAGAAGACTGACTCTTACTACTGTCTATGTCTTGAACCATTCCTGTGACACTAGTTATACATTCCGATGCTTCACTTCTGGTTTACTGTATCCCTTGGACCTTCTAATTGACGATGAAACACAGTAATTGCATCGGAATTAAATAGAAAAGGCACAATGCCGACTTAAGTACAAGAAGACTGACTCTTCTTACTGACTATGTTTTGAACCATTCCTGTGACACTAGCTATAGATTACGATGCTTCACTTCAGGTTTACTGTATCCCTCTGACCTTCTTATTGACGATGAAACACAGAAATTGCATCGGAATTACATACAAAAAGGCACAATGCCGACTTAAGTACAAGAATACTGACTCTTATTACTGTCTATGCTTTGAACCATTCCTGTTACACTAGTTATAGATTCCGATGCTTCACTTCAGGTTTACTGTATCCCTTGGACCCTCTTATTGACGATGAAACACAGAAATTGCATCGGAATTAAATACAAAAGGCACAATACCGACTTATGTACAAGAAGACTGACTCATCTTACTGTCTATGTTTGAACCATTCCTGTGACACTAGTTATTGATTCCGATGCTTCACTTCAGGTATACTGTGTCCCTTGGACCTTCTTAATGACGACGAAACACAGAAATTGCAACGGAATTAAATAGAAAAAGCACAATGCCGACTTAAGTACAAGAAGACTGACACTTCCTACTGACTATGTTTTGAACCAATCCTGTTACACTAATTATAGATTCCGATGTTTCACTTGAGGTTTACTGTATCCCTCTGACCTTCTTATAGACGATGAAACACAGAAATTGCATCGGAATTAGATCCAAAAAGCACAATGCCGACTTAAGTACAAGAGGTCTGACACTCTTATTGTCTATGATTTGAGACATTCCTGTGACACTAGTTATAGATCCCGTTGCTTCACTTCAGGTTTACTGTATCCCTTGGACCTTCTTATATACGACGAAACACAGAAATTGCATCGGAATTAACCCTGCTGTTCTGTTCACTTTTACTTGACATATATACTGTTCGGGTCAATATGACCCGACATATCAAAATGCTTTAGAAACATAAATTTTGGTACAGTTTTAGCTATCGACATTGTTGTTCTATTCCAGTACCTTGTTAGTAATAATAATAATAATAATAATAATAATAATAATGGTAATAATAATAATAATAACAATGCATACAACTTTATTGAGGGATATTTTTCATTTAAATATGCACATAAATTTGAAACAACAGACAGTTTCCATTACAGGCATTCAACTTAGAAAGCACTACAGTTTTTCCATACTTCTATTCTTATTGTTGACAGTTTAGACGTAAGTATTGACATTTTCTAACAACAGACAGTTGTCATTACAGATATTCATCTTAGAGCACACTACAGTACAGAACACACTACAGTTTTTTTATTACATTCCAACATAGAAAGCACTACAACTTTAGAATCCTCTCTTCTTACTGATTGTAGTTTAGGCACAAGTATTCACATAAATTTGAAACAACAGAATTTTCAATACAATCATCTTATAAAATACTACAGTTCTTTTCTTACTGCTTGCACTGTGGACACAAGTAGGTTACATGTTTCTTGCAAATATGTTTACTACATTTTCCACACACCATGTTTGTTTTATTGTCATTACTTGATGGACAGAACTTACAGCGTGCACGTTTTGTAGATTTTCTTGTTGTTACCGATTCTGACACACCACCCACATCATTCGGGTTTTGGATGCTTGTGACCATTCTCAAAGAATCTTCTGTTCTTGGGAAATGCGTTCTTGATGCAATATGTTCTTTTATCAGTGACTTTCCAAGTTCCTCCAAGAATATTCTCCTTCTAGTCAATTTGCTTGCATTCCAATTAGGGTCAACCGAAATCCACAAAACGTATGCATTATAAGCAGAAACATCAAGAATATTGTAGAAAACTATCATTGGCCACCTATTACTTTTTCGTTTGCATGTATATGTACCTAATAACTGATCAAGCGTGTCTACAGCACCTTTGGTTGAATTATAGTCCAAAATCATTTTTGGCTTCTTATCAGCCCTGTCACTGATTTCCGCATCATGGTGGAGAGTGCTCATAAGTACAACATTCTTGTGTCTCTTAGGAATATAATTAACCACAGTAGTGTCATTTGTGAAGTAAAATGAAGAGCTGTGTACCTCCTTGTTGGTCATTTTGTGTGGAAGCTCCGGCTTATTTTTCCGTATAGTTCCCAACATAGTCAATTTCCTTTTCAGAAGCAGCTGCCCCAAATTGTACGACGTAAAAAAGTTGTCACACGTGATATTCTGACCACGTAACTCAGAAGTGAGATCAGATACCACCCTCATTCCCTGATTTCTTTCTGGTGCCGCTCCACTCACCTTTCCTGTATAAATTTGGGCTTTCAGTACGTATGAAGTTTTGCTGTCACACATGGTCCATATTTTGATCCCATATTTTGCCGGTTTACTTGGGATATACTGCTTGAATGGACAGCGACCTCTAAATGCTACTAACTGCTCGTCAACAGTAACATTTTCTCCTGGATTATACAGTTTAGGAAGGACCTCTACCCACTTCTCCCAAATACTACGAATTGCGGCAAGTTTGTCAGTACGTCGTCTTTCCTCTCTAGTAGATTTCTTGTCAAATCGCAGGACACGTGATATCTTACAGAATGTTTCATGAGACATGGTTGCTCGAAATATGTTTCGCCCAGTATCTTTATCCCACAAACTTTTTGTAGACTCCCCATGAGATCGATATACACCCGCTAGGAGTAAGAGTCCTAAGTATGCATGGAAAACAGAACCATCAATATCTGTCCACTGTTCACCATAAACTCGCTGCCCTTCAATATTTGTCATCTCTATTATTTCATTTTGAAGCGCTGTGTGAAATACTGCTTCAAATGAACATTTTACATCAGATATTCTGCTGACTGCATACCTGGTAACTCCTGGGGTACTCTTGATGATGTTCGAAGCTGGTAGGCGACCATGTTGTGCTGGTGGATGCAACTGCCATTCTATATTCCCATTTTTAGAAAGAAAAGTCTCTACACTATTTTGTATGGGCTGTGGACTGTCGTAACTGTCATCGGAACACTCGCTTTCAGATGCATTGCTGATGTGATCTTCAAACTCAGAAAGTGATCCTTCATCTGGTGAGGCATTTACTATTTCTTCCAACTCACGATCATTCAATGGTCTCATCGCCATGGTGTCACAAGTCAAACTGGGCAGAAACAAAGCATTCCAATTATTGAGAACTGCCAATTATTATTTCCTGGGGAAAGCAACAAACAAGCCCATTGTTGTGAACGCATGGAGCTTTAGGTGATTGTTGAGAGTAAGTTGGAATGATGCAGTCACTATTCCCACACAACACAACAAAAATAATTTTCGCCATTTCCAGATTTTAGAAATAAATACGAGTTACACTAAACATATTTGTGTCGGGTCATTATGACCCGAACATTACATATGCAACTATTACAGTTGAAGCCCAAACTTCTTAAACTTTTTTAAAACCTTTTAAAACACATGCTGCTCATCCATTTTCAGACAAAGTCACAAAGTTTCATAAATATATATTGGTATTTACATAATGTAAAATAACGTTCATATTCGTTTCGGGTCATATAGACCCGAACAGAACAGCAGGGTTAAATAGAAAAGGCACAATGCCGACTTAAGTACAAGAAGACAGACTCTTCTTACTGACTATGTTTTGAACCATTCCTGTGACACTAGTTATAGATTCCGTTGCCTCACTTCAGGTTTACTGTGTCCCTCTGACCTTCTTATTGACGATAAAACACAGAAATTGCATCGGAATTAAATAGAAAAAGCACAATGCCGTCTTAAGTACAAGAGGAGAGGCTCTTCTTACTGACTATGTTTTGAACCTTTCCTGTGACACTAGTTATAGATTCCGATGCCTCACTTCAGGTTTACTGTATCCCTCTGACCTTCTTATTGACGATGAAACACAGACATTGCATCGGAATTAAATACAAAAGGCACAATGCCGACTTAAGTACAAGAAGACTGACTCTTCTTACTGTCTATGATTTGAACCATTCCTGTGACACTAGTTTTAGATTCCGATGCTTCACTTCAGGTGTACTGTATCCCTTTGACCTTCTTATTGACGATGAAACACAGAAATTGCAACGGAATTAATTACAAAAGGCACAATGCCGACTTTAGTACAAGAAGACTGACTCTTCTTATTGTCTATGTTTTGAACCAATCCTGTGACACTAGTAGCAGATTCCGATGCTTCACTTCGGGTTTACTGTATCCCTCTGACCTTCTTATTGACGATGAAACACAGAAATTGCATCGGAATTAAATTCAAAAGGCACAATGCCGACTTTAGTACAAGAAGACTGACTCTTCCTACTGTCTATGTTTTGAACCATTCCTGTGACACTAGTTATAGGTTCCGATGCTTCACTTCAGGTTTACTGAATCCCTCTGACCTTCTTATTGACGATAAAACACAGAAATTGCATCGGAATTAAATAAAAAAGGCACAATGCCGACTTAAATACAAGAAGACTGACTCTTCCTACTGTCTATGTTTTGAACCATTCCTGTGCCACTAGTTATAGATTCCCATGCTTCACTTCAGGTTTACTGTATCCCTCTGACCTTCTTATTGACGATGAAACACAGAAATTGCATCGGATGTAAATAGAAAAGGCACAATGCCGACTTAAGTACAAGAACACTGACTCTTCTTACTGACTATGTTTTGAACCATTCCTGTGACACTAGTTATAGATTCCGATCCTTCACTTAAGGTATACTGTATCCCTTGGACCTTCTTTTTGACGATGAAACACAAAAGTTGCATCGGAATTAAATACAAAAGGCACAATGGCGACTTAAGTACATGTAGACTGACTCTTAATACTGTCTATGTTTTGAACCATTCCTGTGACACTAGTTATAGATTCCGATGATTCACTTCAGGTTTACTGTATCCCTCTGACCGTCTTATTGACGATGAAACACAGAAATTGCATCGGAATTAAATAGAAAACGCACAATGCCGACATAAGTACAAGAAGAATGACTCTTCCTACTGTCTATGTTTTGGACCATACCTGCGACACTAGTTATAGATTCCGATGCTTCACTTCAGGTGTACTGTATCCCTTGGACCTTCTTATTGACGATGAAACACAGAAATTGCAACCGAATTAAATAGAAAAGGCACAATGCCGACTTAAGTACAAGAAGACTGACCCTTTCTATTGTCTATGTATCGAACCAATTCTGCGACACTAGTTATAGATTCCGATGCTTCACTTCAGGTTTACTGTATCCCTCTGACCTTCTTATTGACGATGAAACACAGAAATTGCATCGGAATTAAATAGAAAAGGCACTATGGCGACTTAAGTACAAGAAGACTGACTCTTCTTACTGTCTATGTTTTGAACCATTCCTGTGACACCAGCTATAGATTCTGATGCTTCACTTCATGTGTACTGCATCCCTTGGACCTTCTTATTGACGATGAAACACAGAAATTGCATCGGAATTAAATAGAAAAGGCACAATGCCGACTTCAGAACAAGAAGACTAACTCATCTTACTGACTATGATTTGAACCATTCCTGTGACACTAGTTATAGATTCCGATGCTTCACTTCAGGTATACTGTATCCCTTGGACCTTCCTATTGACGATGAAACACAGAAATTGCATCGGAATTAATTACAAAAGGCACAATGCCGACTAAGTACAAGTAGACTGAATCTTCTTACTGTCTATGTTTTGAACCATTCCTGTGACACTAGTTATAGATTCTGATGCTTATCTTCAGGTTTACTGTATCCCTCTGACCTTCTTATTGACGATGAAACACAGAAATTTCATCGGAATTAAATAAAAATGGCACAATGCCGACTTAAGTACAAGAAGACAGACTCTTCCTACTGTCTATGTTTTTGAACCATTCCTGTGACACGATTTATAGATTCCGATGATTCACTACAGGTTTAATGTATCTCTCTGACCGTCTTATTGACGATGAAACACAGAAACTGCATCGGAATTAAATAGAAAATGCACAATGCCGACGTAAGTACAAGAAGACTGACCCTTCCTACTGTCTATGTTATGAACCATTCCTGTGACACTAGTTATACATTCCGATGCTTCACTTCAGGTTTACTGTATCCCTCTGACCTTCTTATTGACGATGAAACACAGAAATTGCATCGGAATTAAATAGAAAATGCACAACGCTGACCAAAGTACAAGAAGACTGACTCTTCTTACTGTCTATGATTTGAACCATTCCAGTGACACTTGTTATAGATTCCGATGCTTCACTTCGGGTGTACTGTAACCCTGCGACCCTCTTATTGACGATGTAACACAGAAATTGCAACAGAATTAAATACAAAAGGCACAATGCCGACTTAAGTACAAGTAGGTGGACTCTTCTTACTGTCCAGGATTTGAACCATTCCTGTGACACTAGTTATAAATTCTGATGCTTCACTTCAGTTTTACTGTATCCCTCTGACCTGCTTATTGACGATGAAACACAGAAATTGCATCGGAATTAAATACAAAAGGCACAATGCCCACTTAAGTACAAGAAGACTGACTCTTCCTACTGTCTATGTTTTGAACCATTCCTGTGACACTAGTTATACATTCCGATGCTTCACTTCAGGTTTACTGTATCCCTTGGACATTCTTATTGACGATGAAACACAAAAATTACATTGGAATTAATTACAATAGGCACAATGCCGACTTAAGTACATGTAGACTGACTCTTCCAACTGTCTATGTTTTGAACCATTCCTGTGACACTAGTTATAGATTCCGATGATTCACTTCAGGTTTACTGTATCCCTCTGACCTTATTGACGATAAAACACAGAAATTGCATCGGAATTAAATAAAAAAGGCACAATGCCGACTTAAGTACAAGAAGACTGACTTTTCCTACTGTCTATGTTTTGAACCATTCCTGTGACACTAGTTATAGATTCCGATGCTTCACTTCAGGTTTACTGTATCCCTCTGACCTTCTTATTGACGATAAAACACAGACATTGCATCGGAATTAAATAGAAAAGGCGCAATGCCGACTTAAGTACAAGAAGACTGACTCCTCCTACTGTCTATGTTTTGAACCATTTCTGTGACACTAGTTATAGATTCCGATGCTTCACTTCAGGTTTACTGTATCCCTCTGACCCTCTTATTGACGATGAAACACAGAAATTGCATCGGATGTAAATAGAAAAGGGCACAATGCCGACTTAAGTACAAGAAGAATGACTCTTCCTACTGTCTATGCTTTGAACCATTCCTGCGACACTAGTTATAGATTCCGATGCTTCACTTCAGGATTACTGTATCCCTTGGACCTTCTTATTGACGATGAAACACAAAAATTGCATCGGAATTAATTACAATAATCACAATGCCGACTTAAGTACATGTAGACTGACTCTTCCTACTGTCTATCTTTTGAACCATTCCTGTGACACTAGTTATAGATTCCGATGCTTCACTTCAGGTTTACTGTATCCCTCTGACCTTATTGACGATAAAACACAGAAATTGCATCGGAGTTAAATAAAAAAGGCACAATGCCGACTTAAGTACAAGAAGACTGACTCTTCCTACTGTCTATGTTTTGAACCATTCCTGTGACACTAGTTATAGATTCCGATGCTTCACTTCAGGTTTACTGTATCCCTCTGACCTTCTTATTGACGATAAAACACAGAAATTGCATCGGAATTAAAAAGAAAAGGCACAATGCCGACATAAGTACAAGAAGACTGACTCTTCCTACTGTCTATGTTTTGAACCATTTCTGTGACACTAGTTATAGATTCCGATGCTTCACTTCAGGTTTACTGTATCCCTCTGACCCTCTTATTGACGATGGATCACAGAAATTGCATCGGATGTAAATAGAAAAGGTACATTGCCGACTTAAGTACAAGAAGACTGACTCTTCTTACTGACTCTATTTTGAACCATTCCTGTGACACTAGTTATAGATTCCGATCCTTCACTTAAGGTATACTGTATCCCTTGGACCTTCTTTTTGACGATGAAACATAAAAATTGCATCGGAATTAAATACAAAAGGCACAATGGCGACTTAAGTACATGTAGACTGACTCTTAATACTGTCTATGTTTTGAACCATTCCTGTGACACTAGTTATAGATTCTGATGATTCACTTCAGGTTTACTGTATCCCTCTGACCGTCTTATTGACGATGAAACACAGAAATTGCATCGGAATTAAATAGAAAACGCACAATACCGACATAAGTACAAGAAGAATGACTCTTCCTACTGTCTATGTTTTGGACCATACCTGCGACACTAGTTATAGATTCCGATGCTTCACTTCAGGTGTACTGTATCCCTTGGACCTTCTTATTGACGATGAAACACAGAAATTGCATCGGAATTAAATAGAAAAGGCACAATGCCGACTTAAGTACAAGAAGACTGACCCTTTCTATTGTCTATGAATCGAACCAATTCTGCGACACTATTTATAGATTCCGATGCTTCACTTCAGGTTTACTGTATCCCTCTGACCTTCTTATTGACGATGAAACACAGAAATTGCATCGGAATTAAATAGAAAAGGCACTATGGCGACTTAAGTACAAGAAGACTGACTCTTCTTACTGTCTATGTTTTGAACCATTCCTGTGACACTAGCTATAGATTCTGATGCTTCACTTCATGTGTACTGCATCCCTTGGACCTTCTTATTGACGATGAAACACAGAAATTGCATCGGAATTAAATAGAAAAGGCACAATGCCGACTTAAGTACAAGAAGACTGACCCTTTCTATTGTCTATGTATCGAACCAATTCTGCGACACTAGTTATAGATTCCGATGCTTCACTT
The DNA here is from genome assembly GCF_023864345.2 of Schistocerca serialis cubense. NCBI lineage: Eukaryota > Metazoa > Arthropoda > Insecta > Orthoptera > Acrididae > Schistocerca > Schistocerca serialis. The sequence goes on along the minus strand of NC_064647.1, from coordinate 18,503,906 downwards.
CAGGTTTACTGTATCCCTCTGACCTTCTTATTGACGATAAAACACAGAAATTGCATCGGAATTAAATAGAAAAAGCACAATGCCGTCTTAAGTACAAGAGGAGAGGCTCTTCTTACTGACTATGTTTTGAACCTTTCCTGTGACACTAGTTATAGATTCCGATGCCTCACTTCAGGTTTACTGTATCCCTCTGACCTTCTTATTGACGATGAAACACAGACATTGCATCGGAATTAAATACAAAAGGCACAATGCCGACTTAAGTACAAGAAGACTGACTCTTCTTACTGTCTATGATTTGAACCATTCCTGTGACACTAGTTTTAGATTCCGATGCTTCACTTCAGGTGTACTGTATCCCTTTGACCTTCTTATTGACGATGAAACACAGAAATTGCAACGGAATTAATTACAAAAGGCACAATGCCGACTTTAGTACAAGAAGACTGACTCTTCTTATTGTCTATGTTTTGAACCAATCCTGTGACACTAGTAGCAGATTCCGATGCTTCACTTCGGGTTTACTGTATCCCTCTGACCTTCTTATTGACGATGAAACACAGAAATTGCATCGGAATTAAATTCAAAAGGCACAATGCCGACTTTAGTACAAGAAGACTGACTCTTCCTACTGTCTATGTTTTGAACCATTCCTGTGACACTAGTTATAGGTTCCGATGCTTCACTTCAGGTTTACTGAATCCCTCTGACCTTCTTATTGACGATAAAACACAGAAATTGCATCGGAATTAAATAAAAAAGGCACAATGCCGACTTAAATACAAGAAGACTGACTCTTCCTACTGTCTATGTTTTGAACCATTCCTGTGCCACTAGTTATAGATTCCCATGCTTCACTTCAGGTTTACTGTATCCCTCTGACCTTCTTATTGACGATGAAACACAGAAATTGCAACCGAATTAAATAGAAAAGGCACAATGCCGACTTAAGTACAAGAAGACTGACCCTTTCTATTGTCTATGTATCGAACCAATTCTGCGACACTAGTTATAGATTCCGATGCTTCACTTCAGGTTTACTGTATCCCTTGGACCTTCTTTTTGACGATGAAACACAAAAGTTGCATCGGAATTAAATACAAAAGGCACAATGGCGACTTAAGTACATGTAGACTGACTCTTAATACTGTCTATGTTTTGAACCATTCCTGTGACACTAGTTATAGATTCCGATGATTCACTTCAGGTTTACTGTATCCCTCTGACCGTCTTATTGACGATGAAACACAGAAATTGCATCGGAATTAAATAGAAAACGCACAATGCCGACATAAGTACAAGAAGAATGACTCTTCCTACTGTCTATGTTTTGGACCATACCTGCGACACTAGTTATAGATTCCGATGCTTCACTTCAGGTGTACTGTATCCCTTGGACCTTCTTATTGACGATGAAACACAGAAATTGCAACCGAATTAAATAGAAAAGGCACAATGCCGACTTAAGTACAAGAAGACTGACCCTTTCTATTGTCTATGTATCGAACCAATTCTGCGACACTAGTTATAGATTCCGATGCTTCACTTCAGGTTTACTGTATCCCTCTGACCTTCTTATTGACGATGAAACACAGAAATTGCATAGGAATTAAATAGAAAAGGCACTATGGCGACTTAAGTACAAGAAGACTGACTCTTCTTACTGTCTATGTTTTGAACCATTCCTGTGACACTAGCTATAGATTCTGATGCTTCACTTCATGTGTACTGCATCCCTTGGACCTTCTTATTGACGATGAAACACAGAAATTGCATCGGAATTAAATAGAAAAGGCACAATGCCGACTTCAGAACAAGAAGACTAACTCATCTTACTGCCTATGATTTGAACCATTCCTGTGACACTAGTTATAGATTCCGATGCTTCACTTCAGGTATACTGTATCCCTTGGACCTTCCTATTGACGATGAAACACAGAAATTGCATCGGAATTAATTACAAAAGGCACAATGCCGACTAAGTACAAGTAGACTGAATCTTCTTACTGTCTATGTTTTGAACCATTCCTGTGACACTAGTTATAGATTCTGATGCTTATCTTCAGGTTTACTGTATCCCTCTGACCTTCTTATTGACGATGAAACACAGAAATTTCATCGGAATTAAATAAAAATGGCACAATGCCGACTTAAGTACAAGAAGACAGACTCTTCCTACTGTCTATGTTTTTGAACCATTCCTGTGACACGATTTATAGATTCCGATGATTCACTACAGGTTTAATGTATCTCTCTGACCGTCTTATTGACGATGAAACACAGAAACTGCATCGGAATTAAATAGAAAATGCACAATGCCGACGTAAGTACAAGAAGACTGACCCTTCCTACTGTCTATGTTATGAACCATTCCTGTGACACTAGTTATACATTCCGATGCTTCACTTCAGGTTTACTGTATCCCTCTGACCTTCTTATTGACGATGAAACACAGAAATTGCATCGGAATTAAATAGAAAATGCACAACGCTGACCAAAGTACAAGAAGACTGACTCTTCTTACTGTCTATGATTTGAACCATTCCAGTGACACTTGTTATAGATTCCGATGCTTCACTTCGGGTGTACTGTAACCCTGCGACCCTCTTATTGACGATGTAACACAGAAATTGCAACAGAATTAAATACAAAAGGCACAATGCCGACTTAAGTACAAGTAGGTGGACTCTTCTTACTGTCCAGGATTTGAACCATTCCTGTGACACTAGTTATAAATTCTGATGCTTCACTTCAGTTTTACTGTATCCCTCTGACCTGCTTATTGACGATGAAACACAGAAATTGCATCGGAATTAAATACAAAAGGCACAATGCCCACTTAAGTACAAGAAGACTGACTCTTCCTACTGTCTATGTTTTGAACCATTCCTGTGACACTAGTTATACATTCCGATGCTTCACTTCAGGTTTACTGTATCCCTTGGACATTCTTATTGACGATGAAACACAAAAATTACATTGGAATTAATTACAATAGGCACAATGCCGACTTAAGTACATGTAGACTGACTCTTCCAACTGTCTATGTTTTGAACCATTCCTGTGACACTAGTTATAGATTCCGATGCTTCACTTCAGGTTTACTGTATCCCTCTGACCTTATTGACGATAAAACACAGAAATTGCATCGGAATTAAATAAAAAAGGCACAATGCCGACTTAAGTACAAGAAGACTGACTTTTCCTACTGTCTATGTTTTGAACCATTCCTGTGACACTAGTTATAGATTCCGATGCTTCACTTCAGGTTTACTGTATCCCTCTGACCTTCTTATTGACGATAAAACACAGACATTGCATCGGAATTAAATAGAAAAGGCGCAATGCCGACTTAAGTACAAGAAGACTGACTCCTCCTACTGTCTATGTTTTGAACCATTTCTGTGACACTAGTTATAGATTCCGATGCTTCACTTCAGGTTTACTGTATCCCTCTGACCCTCTTATTGACGATGAAACACAGAAATTGCATCGGATGTAAATAGAAAAGGCACAATGCCGACTTAAGTACAAGAAGAATGACTCTTCCTACTGTCTATGCTTTGAACCATTCCTGCGACACTAGTTATAGATTCCGATGCTTCACTTCAGGATTACTGTATCCCTTGGACCTTCTTATTGACGATGAAACACAAAAATTGCATCGGAATTAATTACAATAATCACAATGCCGACTTAAGTACATGTAGACTGACTCTTCCTACTGTCTATCTTTTGAACCATTCCTGTGACACTAGTTATAGATTCCGATGCTTCACTTCAGGTTTACTGTATCCCTCTGACCTTATTGACGATAAAACACAGAAATTGCATCGGAGTTAAATAAAAAAGGCACAATGCCGACTTAAGTACAAGAAGACTGACTCTTCCTACTGTCTATGTTTTTAACCATTCCTGTGACACTAGTTATAGATTCCGATGCTTCACTTCAGGTTTACTGTATCCCTCTGACCTTCTTATTGACGATAAAACACAGAAATTGCATCGGAATTAAAAAGAAAAGGCACAATGCCGACATAAGTACAAGAAGACTGACTCTTCCTACTGTCTATGTTTTGAACCATTTCTGTGACACTAGTTATAGATTCCGATGCTTCACTTCAGGTTTACTGTATCCCTCTGACCCTCTTATTGACGATGAAACACAGAAATTGCATCGGATGTAAATAGAAAAGGTACATTGCCGACTTAAGTACAAGAAGACTGACTCTTCTTACTGACTCTATTTTGAACCATTCCTGTGACACTAGTTATAGATTCCGATCCTTCACTTAAGGTATACTGTATCCCTTGGACCTTCTTTTTGACGATGAAACATAAAAATTGCATCGGAATTAAATACAAAAGGCACAATGGCGACTTAAGTACATGTAGACTGACTCTTAATACTGTCTATGTTTTGAACCATTCCTGTGACACTAGTTATAGATTCCGATGATTCACTTCAGGTTTACTGTATCCCTCTGACCGTCTTATTGACGATGAAACACAGAAATTGCATCGGAATTAAATAGAAAACGCACAATACCGACATAAGTACAAGAAGAATGACTCTTCCTACTGTCTATGTTTTGGACCATACCTGCGACACTAGTTATAGATTCCGATGCTTCACTTCAGGTGTACTGTATCCCTTGGACCTTCTTATTGACGATGAAACACAGAAATTGCATCGGAATTAAATAGAAAAGGCACAATGCCGACTTAAGTACAAGAAGACTGACCCTTTCTATTGTCTATGAATCGAACCAATTCTGCGACACTAGTTATAGATTCCGATGCTTCACTTCAGGTTTACTGTATCCCTCTGACCTTCTTATTGACGATGAAACACAGAAATTGCATCGGAATTAAATAGAAAAGGCACTATGGCGACTTAAGTACAAGAAGACTGACTCTTCTTACTGTCTATGTTTTGAACCATTCCTGTGACACTAGCTATAGATTCTGATGCTTCACTTCATGTGTACTGCATCCCTTGGACCTTCTTATTGACGATGAAACACAGAAATTGCATCGGAATTAAATAGAAAAGGCACAATGCCGACTTCAGAACAAGAAGACTAACTCATCTTACTGACTATGATTTGAACCATTCCTGTGACACTAGTTATAGATTCCCATGCCTCACTTCAGGTTTACTGTATCCCTTGGACATTCGTATTGACGATGAAACACAGAAATTGCATCGGTATTAAATACAAAAGGCACAATGCCGACTTAAGTACCGGTACACTGACTCTTCCTACTGTCTATGATTTGAACCATTCCTGTGACACTAGTTATAGATTCCGATGCTTCACTTCAGGTTTACTGTATCCATCTGACCTTCTTATTGACGATGAAACACAGAAATTGCATCGGAATTAAATAGAATCGGCGAAATGCCGACTTAAGTACAAGAAGACTGACTCTTCCTACTGTCTATGTTTTGAATCATTCCTGTGACACTAGTTATACATTCCGATGCTTCACTTCAGGTTTACTGTATCCCTCTGACGTTCTTATTGACGATGAAACACAGTAAATGCATCGGAATTAAATAGAAAATGCACAATGCCGACTTAAGTACAAGAAGACTGACTCTTCTTACTGTCTATGATTTGAACCATTCCTGTGACACTAGTTATAGATTCCGATGCTTCACTTCAGGTATACTGTATCCCTTGGACCTTCCTATTGACGATGAAACACAGAAATTGCATCGGAATTAATTACAAAAGGCACAATGCCGACTAAGTACAAGTAGACTGAATCTTCTTACTGTCTATGTTTTGAACCATTCCTGTGACACTAGTTATAGATTCTGATGCTTATCTTCAGGTTTACTGTATCCCTCTGACCTTCTTATTGACGCTGAAACACAGAAATTACATCGGAATTAAATAAAAATGGCACAATGCCGACTTAAGTACAAGAAGACAGACTCTTCCTACTGTCTATGTTTTGAACCATTCTTGTGACACGATTTATAGATTCCGATGATTCACTACAGGTTTAATGTATCTCTCTGACCGTCTTATTGACGATGAAACACAGAAACTGCATCGGAATTAAATAGAAAATGCACAATGCCGACGTAAGTACAAGAAGACTGACCCTTCCTACTGTCTATGTTATGAACCATTCCTGTGACACTAGTTATACATTCCGATGCTTCACTTCAGGTTTACTGTATCCCTCTGACCTTCTTATTGACGATGAATCACAGAAATTGCATCGGAATTAAATAGAAAATGCACAACGCTGACCAAAGTACAAGAGGACTGACTCTTCTTACTGTCTATGATTTGAACCATTCCAGTGACACTTGTTATAGATTTCGATGCTTCACTTCGGGTGTTCTGTAACCCTGCGACCCTCTTATTGACGATGTAACACAGAAATTGCAACAGAATTAAATACAAAAGGCACAATGCCGACTTAAGTACAAGTAGGTGGACTCTTCTTACTGTCCAGGATTTGAACCATTCCTGTGACACTAGTTATAAATTCTGATGCTTCACTTCAGTTTTACTGTATCCCTCTGACCTTCTTATTGACGATGAAACACAGAAATTGCATCGGAATTAAATACAAAAGACACAATGCCCACTTAAGTACAAGAAGACTGACTCTTCCTACTGTCTATGTTTGAACCATTCCTGTGCCACTAGTTATACATTCCGATGCTTCACTTCAGGTTTACTGTATCCCTTGGACATTCTTATTGAAGATGAAACACAAAAATTACATTGGAATTAATTACAATAGGCACAATGCCGACTTAAGTACATGTTGACTGACTCTTCCAACTGTCTATGTTTTGAACCATTCCTGTGACACTAGTTATAGATTCCGATGCTTCACTTCAGGTTTACTGTATCCCTCTGACCTTATTGACGATAAAACACAGAAATTGCATCGGAATTAAATAAAAAAGGCACAATGCCGACTTAAGTACAAGAAGACTGACTTTTCCTACTGTCTATGTTTTGAACCATTTCTGTGACACTAGTTATAGATTCCGATGCTTCACTTCAGGTTTACTGTATCCCTCTGACCTTCTTATTGACGATAAAACACAGACATTGCATCGGAATTAAATAGAAAAGGCGCAATGCCGACTTAAGTACAAGAAGACTGACTCCTCCTACTGTCTATGTTTTGAACCATTTCTGTGACACTAGTTATAGATTCCGATGCTTCACTTCAGGTTTACTGTATCCCTCTGACCCTCTTATTGACGATGAAACACAGAAATTGCATCGGATGTAAATAGAAAAGGCACAATGCCGACTTAAGTACAAGAAGAATGACTCTTCCTACTGTCTATGCTTTGAACCATTCCTGCGACACTAGTTATAGATTCCGATGCTTCACTTCAGGATTACTGTATCCCTTGGAACTCTTATTGACGATGAAACACAAAAATTGCATCGGAATTAATTACAATAGGCACAATGCCGACTTAAGTACATGTAGACTGACTCTTCCTACTGTCTATCTTTTGAACCATTCCTGTGACACTAGTTATAGATTCCGATGCTTCACTTCAGGTTTACTGTATCCCTCTGACCTTATTGACGATAAAACACAGAAATTGCATTGGAGTTAAATAAAAAAGGCACAATGCCGACTTAAGTACAAGAAGACTGACTCTTCCTACTGTCTATGTTTTGAACCATTCCTGTGACACTAGTTATAGATTCCGATGCTTCACTTCAGGTTTACTGTATCCCTCTGACCTTCTTATTGACGATAAAACACAGAAATTGCATCGGAATTAAAAAGAAAAGGCACAATGCCGACATAAGTACAAGAAGACTGACTCTTCCTACTGTCTATGTTTTGAACCATTTCTGTGACACTAGTTATAGATTCCGATGCTTCACTTCAGGTTTACTGTATCCCTCTGACCCTCTTATTGACGATGAAACACAGAAATTGCATCGGATGTAAATAGAAAAGGTACATTGCCGACTTAAGTACAAGAAGACTGACTCTTCTTACTGACTCTATTTTGAACCATTCCTGTGACACTAGTTATAGATTCCGATCCTTCACTTAAGGTATACTGTATCCCTTGGACCTTCTTTTTGACGATGAAACATAAAAATTGCATCGGAATTAAATACAAAAGGCACAATGGCGACTTAAGTACATGTAGACTGACTCTTAATACTGTCTATGTTTTGAACCATTCCTGTGACACTAGTTATAGATTCCGATGATTCACTTCAGGTTTACTGTATCCCTCTGACCGTCTTATTGACGATGAAACACAGAAATTGCATCGGAATTAAATAGAAAACGCACAATACCGACATAAGTACAAGAAGAATGACTCTTCCTACTGTCTATGTTTTGGACCATACCTGCGACACTAGTTATAGATTCCGATGCTTCACTTCAGGTGTACTGTATCCCTTGGACCTTCTTATTGACGATGAAACACAGAAATTGCATCGGAATTAAATAGAAAAGGCACAATGCCGACTTAAGTACAAGAAGACTGACCCTTTCTATTGTCTATGAATCGAACCAATTCTGCGACACTAGTTATAGATTCCGATGCTTCACTTCAGGTTTACTGTATCCCTCTGACCTTCTTATTGACGATGAAACACAGAAATTGCATCGGAATTAAATAGAAAAGGCACTATGGCGACTTAAGTACAAGAAGACTGACTCTTCTTACTGTCTATGTTTTGAACCATTCCTGTGACACTAGCTATAGATTCTGATGCTTCACTTCATGTGTACTGCATCCCTTGGACCTTCTTATTGACGATGAAACACAGAAATTGCATCGGAATTAAATAGAAAAGGCACAATGCCGACTTCACAACAAGAAGACTAACTCATCTTACTGACTATGATTTGAACCATTCCTGTGACACTAGTTATAGATTCCCATGCCTCACTTCAGGTTTACTGTATCCCTTGGACATTCGTATTGACGATGAAACACAGAAATTGCATCGGTATTAAATACAAAAGGCACAATGCCGACTTAAGTACCGGTAGACTGACTCTTCCTACTGTCTATGATTTGAACCATTCCTGTGACACTAGTTATAGATTCCGATGCTTCACTTCAGGTTTACTGTATCCATCTGACCTTCTTATTGACGATGAAACACAGAAATTGCATCGGAATTAAATAGAATCGGCGAAATGCCGACTTAAGTACAAGAAGACTGACTCTTCCTACTGTCTATGTTTTGAATCATTCCTGTGACACTAGTTATACATTCCGATGCTTCACTTCAGGTTTACTGTATCCCTCTGACGTTCTTATTGACGATGAAACACAGTAAATGCATCGGAATTAAATAGAAAATGCACAATGCCGACTTAAGTACAAGAAGACTGACTCTTCTTACTGTCTATGATTTGAACCATTCCTGTGACACTAGTTATAGATTCCGATGCTTCACTTCAGGTATACTGTATCCCTTGGACCTTCCTATTGACGATGAAACACAGAAATTGCATCGGAATTAATTACAAAAGGCACAATGCCGACTAAGTACAAGTAGACTGAATCTTCTTACTGTCTATGTTTTGAACCATTCCTGTGACACTAGTTATAGATTCTGATGCTTATCTTCAGGTTTACTGTATCCCTCTGACCTTCTTATTGACGCTGAAACACAGAAATTACATCGGAATTAAATAAAAATGGCACAATGCCGACTTAAGTACAAGAAGACAGACTCTTCCTACTGTCTATGTTTTGAACCATTCTTGTGACACGATTTATAGATTCCGATGATTCACTACAGGTTTAATGTATCTCTCTGACCGTCTTATTGACGATGAAACACAGAAACTGCATCGGAATTAAATAGAAAATGCACAATGCCGACGTAAGTACAAGAAGACTGACCCTTCCTACTGTCTATGTTATGAACCATTCCTGTGACACTAGTTATACATTCCGATGCTTCACTTCAGGTTTACTGTATCCCTCTGACCTTCTTATTGACGATGAATCACAGAAATTGCATCGGAATTAAATAGAAAATGCACAACGCTGACCAAAGTACAAGAGGACTGACTCTTCTTACTGTCTATGATTTGAACCATTCCAGTGACACTTGTTATAGATTCCGATGCTTCACTTCGGGTGTTCTGTAACCCTGCGACCCTCTTATTGACGATGTAACACAGAAATTGCAACAGAATTAAATACAAAAGGCACAATGCCGACTTAAGTACAAGTAGGTGGACTCTTCTTACTGTCCAGGATTTGAACCATTCCTGTGACACTAGTTATAAATTCTGATGCTTCACTTCAGTTTTACTGTATCCCTCTGACCTTCTTATTGACGATGAAACACAGAAATTGCATCGGAATTAAATACAAAAGACACAATGCCCACTTAAGTACAAGAAGACTGACTCTTCCTACTGTCTATGTTTGAACCATTCCTGTGCCACTAGTTATACATTCCGATGCTTCACTTCAGGTTTACTGTATCCCTTGGACATTCTTATTGAAGATGAAACACAAAAATTACATTGGAATTAATTACAATAGGCACAATGCCGACTTAAGTACATGTTGACTGACTCTTCCAACTGTCTATGTTTTGAACCATTCCTGTGACACTAGTTATAGATTCCGATGCTTCACTTCAGGTTTACTGTATCCCTCTGACCTTATTGACGATAAAACACAGAAATTGCATCGGAATTAAATAAAAAAGGCACAATGCCGACTTAAGTACAAGAAGACTGACTTTTCCTACTGTCTATGTTTTGAACCATTTCTGTGACACTAGTTATAGATTCCGATGCTTCACTTCAGGTTTACTGTATCCCTCTGACCTTCTTATTGACGATAAAACACAGACATTGCATCGGAATTAAATAGAAAAGGCGCAATGCCGACTTAAGTACAAGAAGACTGACTCCTCCTACTGTCTATGTTTTGAACCATTTCTGTGACACTAGTTATAGATTCCGATGCTTCACTTCAGGTTTACTGTATCCCTCTGACCCTCTTATTGACGATGAAACACAGAAATTGCATCGGATGTAAATAGAAAAGGCACAATGCCGACTTAAGTACAAGAAGAATGACTCTTCCTACTGTCTATGCTTTGAACCATTCCTGCGACACTAGTTATAGATTCCGATGCTTCACTTCAGGATTACTGTATCCCTTGGAACTCTTATTGACGATGAAACACAAAAATTGCATCGGAATTAATTACAATAGGCACAATGCCGACTTAAGTACATGTAGACTGACTCTTCCTACTGTCTATCTTTTGAACCATTCCTGTGACACTAGTTATAGATTCCGATGCTTCACTTCAGGTTTACTGTATCCCTCTGACCTTATTGACGATAAAACACAGAAATTGCATCGGAGTTAAATAAAAAAGGCACAATGCCGACTTAAGTACAAGAAGACTGACTCTTCCTACTGTCTATGTTTTGAACCATTCCTGTGACACTAGTTATAGATTCCGATGCTTCACTTCAGGTTTACTGTATCCCTCTGACCTTCTTATTGACGATAAAACACAGAAATTGCGTCGGAATTAAATAGAAAAGGCACAATGCCGACTTAAGTACAAGAAGACTGACTCTTCCTACTGTCTATGTTTTGAACCATTTCTGTGACACTAGTTATAGATTCCGATGCTTCACTTCAGGTTTACTGTATCCCTCTGACCCTCTTATTGACGATGAAACACAGAAATTGCATCGGATGTAAATGGAAAAGGTACATTGCCGACTTAAGTACAAGAAGACTGACTCTTCTTACTGACTCTATTTTGAACCATTCCTGTGACACTAGTTATAGATTCCGATCCTTCACTTAAGGTATACTGTATCCCTTGGACCTTCTTTTTGACGATGAAACATAAAAATTGCATCGGAATTAAATACAAAAGGCACAATGGCGACTTAAGTACATGTAGACTGACTCTTAATACTGTCTATGTTTTGAACCATTCCTGTGACACTAGTTATAGATTCCGATGATTCACTTCAGGTTTACTGTATCCCTCTGACCGTCTTATTGACGATGAAACACAGAAATTGCATCGGAATTAAATAGAAAACGCACAATGCCGACATAAGTACAAGAAGAATGACTCTTCCTACTGTCTATGTTTTGGACCATACCTGCGACACTAGTTATAGATTCCGATGCTTCACTTCAGGTGTACTGTATCCCTTGGACCTTCTTATTGACGATGAAACACAGAAATTGCATCGGAATTAAATAGAAAAGGCACAATGCCGACTTAAGTACAAGAAGACTGACCCTTTCTATTGTCTATGAATCGAACCAATTCTGCGACACTAGTTATAGATTCCGATGCTTCACTTCAGGTTTACTGTATCCCTCTGACCTTCTTATTGACGATGAAACACAGAAATTGCATCGGAATTAAATAGAAAAGGCACTATGGCGACTTAAGTACAAGAAGACTGACTCTTCTTACTGTCTATGTTTTGAACCATTCCTGTGACACTAGCTATAGATTCTGATGCTTCACTTCATGTGTACTGCATCCCTTGGACCTTCTTATTGACGATGAAACACAGAAATTGCATCGGAATTAAATAGAAAAGGCACAATGCCGACTTCAGAACAAGAAGACTAACTCATCTTACTGACTATGATTTGAACCATTCCTGTGACACTAGTTATAGATTCCCATGCCTCACTTCAGGTTTACTGTATCCCTTGGACCTTCGTATTGACGATGAAACACAGAAATTGCATCGGTATTAAATACAAAAGGCACAATGCCGACTTAAGTACCGGTAGACTGACTCTTCCTACTGTCTATGATTTGAACCATTCCTGTGACACTAGTTATAGATTCCGATGCTTCACTTCAGGTTTACTGTATCCATCTGACCTTCTTATTGACGATGAAACACAGAAATTGCATCGGAATTAAATAGAAAAGGCGAAATGCCGACTTAAGTACAAGAAGACTGACTCTTCCTACTGTCTATGTTTTGAATCATTCCTGTGACACTAGTTATACATTCCGATGCTTCACTTCAGGTTTACTGTATCCCTCTGACGTTCTTATTGACGATGAAACACAGTAAATGCATCGGAATTAAATAGAAAATGCACAATGCCGACTTAAGTACAAGAAGACTGACTCTTCTTACTGTCTATGATTTGAACCATTCCTGTGACACTAGTTATAGATTCCGATGCTTCACTTCAGGTATACTGTATCCCTTGGACCTTCCTATTGACGATGAAACACAGAAATTGCATCGGAATTAATTACAAAAGGCACAATGCCGACTAAGTACAAGTAGACTGAATCTTCTTACTGTCTATGTTTTGAACCATTCCTGTGACACTAGTTATAGATTCTGATGCTTATCTTCAGGTTTACTGTATCCCTCTGACCTTCTTATTGACGATGAAACACAGAAATTTCATCGGAATTAAATAAAAATGGCACAATGCCGACTTAAGTACAAGAAGACAGACTCTTCCTACTGTCTATGTTTTGAACCATTCCTGTGACACGATTTATAGATTCCGATGATTCACTACAGGTTTAATGTATCTCTCTGACCGTCTTATTGACGATGAAACACAGAAACTGCATCGGAATTAAATAGAAAATGCACAATGCCGACGTAAGTACAAGTAGACTGACCCTTCCTACTGTCTATGTTATGAACCATTCCTGTGACACTAGTTATACATTCCGATGCTTCACTTCAGGTTTACTGTATCCCTCTGACCTTCTTATTGACGATGAAACACAGAAATTGCATCGGAATTAAATAGAAAATGCACAACGCTGACCAAAGTACAAGAAGACTGACTCTTCTTACTGTCTATGATTTGAACCATTCCAGTGACACTTGTTATAGATTCCGATGCTTCACTTCGGGTGTACTGTAACCCTGCGACCCTCTTATTGACGATGTAACACAGAAATTGCAACAGAATTAAATACAAAAGGCACAATGCCGACTTAAGTACAAGTAGGTGGACTCTTCTTACTGTCCAGGATTTGAACCATTCCTGTGACACTAGTTATAAATTCTGATGCTTCACTTCAGTTTTACTGTATCCCTCTGACCTTCTTATTGACGATGAAACACAGAAATTGCATCGGAATTAAATACAAAAGACACAATGCCCACTTAAGTATAAGAAGACTGACTCTTCCTACTGTCTATGATTTGAACCATTCCTGTGACACTAGTTATACATTCCGATGCTTCACTTCAGGTTTACTGTATCCCTTGGACATTCTTATTGAAGATGAAACACAAAAATTACATTGGAATTAATTACAATAGGCACAATGCCGACTTAAGTACATGTAGACTGACTCTTCCAACTGTCTATGTTTTGAACCATTCCTGTGACACTAGTTATAGATTCCGATGCTTCACTTCAGGTTTACTGTATCCCTCTGACCTTATTGACGATAAAACACAGAAATTGCATCGGAATTAAATAAAAAAGGCACAATGCCGACTTAAGTACAAGAAGACTGACTCCTCCTACTGTCTATGTTTTGAACCATTTCTGTGACACCAGTTATAGATTCCGATGCTTCACTTCAGGTTTACTGTATCCCTCTGACCCTCTTATTGACGATGAAACACAGAAATTGCATCGGATGTAAATAGAAAAGGCACAAAGCCGACTTAAGTACAAGAAGAATGACTCTTCCTACTGTCTATGCTTTGAACCATTCCTGCGACACTAGTTATAGATTCCGATGCTTCACTTCAGGATTACTGTATCCCTTGGACCTTCTTATTGACGATGAAACACAAAAATTGCATCGGAATTAATTACAATAGGCACAATGCCGACTTAAGTACATGTAGACTGACTCTTCCTACTGTCTATGTTTTGAACCATTCCTGTGACACTAGTTATAGATTCCGATGCTTCTCTTCAGGTTTACTGTATCCCTCTGAACTTCCTATTGAAGATGAAACACAGAAATTGCATCGGAAATAAATAGAAAAGGTACAATTCTGACTTAAGTACAAGAATACTGACTCTTCTTACTGTCTATGTTTTGAACCAGTCCTCTGACACTAGTTATAGATTCCGATGCTTCACTTCAGGGTTACTGTATCCCTTGGACCTTCATATTGACGATGAAACAAAGAAATTTCATCTGAATTAAATACAAAAGGCACAATGCCGACTTAAGTACAAGAAGACTGACGCATCTTACTGTCTATGTTTGAACAATTCCTGTGACACTAGTTATAGATTCCGATGCTTCACTTCAGGTTTCCTGTATCTCTCGGACCTTCTTCTTGACGATGAAACACAGAAATTGCATCGGAATTAAATACAAAAGGCACAATGCCGACTTAAGTACAAGAAGACTGACTCTTCCTACTGTCTATGTTTTGAACCATTTCTGTGACACTAGTTATAGATTCCGATGCTTCACTTCAGGTTTACTGTATCCCTCTGACCCTCTTATTGACGATGAAACACAGAAATTGCATCGGATGTAAATAGAAAAGGTACAATGCCGACTTAAGTACAAGAAGACTGACTCTTCTTACTGACTCTATTTTGAACCATTCCTGTGACACTAGTTATAGATTCCGATCCTTCACTTAAGGTATACTGTATCCCTTGGACCTTCTTTTTGACGATGAAACATAAAAATTGCATCGGAATTAAATACATAAGTCACAATAACGACTTTAGTACATGTAGACTGACTCTTAATACTGTCTATGTTTTGAACCATTCCTGTGACACTAGTTATAGAATCCGATGATTCACTTCAGGTTTACTGTATCTCTCTGACCGTCTTATTGACGATGAAACACAGAAATTGCATCGGAATTAAATAGAAAAGGCGCAATGCCGACTTAAGTACAAGAAGAATGACTCTTCCTACTGTCTATGATTTTAACCATTCCTGCGACACTAGTTATAGATTCCGATGCTTCAATTCAGGTTTACTGTAACCCTTGGACCTTCTTATTGACGATGAAACACAGAAATTTCATCGGAATTAAATAGAAAAAGCACAATGCCGACTTAAGTACAAGAAGACTGACCCTTTCTATTGTCTATGTTTTGAACCATTCCTGCGACACTAGTTATACATTCCGATGCTTCACTTCAGTTTTACTGTATCCCTCTGACCTTCTTATTGACGATGAAACACAGAAATTGCATCGGAATTAAATAGAAAAGGCACATTGGCGACTTAAGTACAAGGAGACTAACTCTTCTTACTGTCAATGTTTTGAACCATTCCTGTGACACTAGCTATAGATTCCGATGCTTCACTTCAGGTGTACTGCATCCCTTGGACCTTCTTATTGTCGATGAAACACAGAAATTGCATCGGAATTAAATAGAAAAGGCACAATGCTGACCTAAGTACAAGAAGACTGACTCTTCTTACTGTCTATGATTTGATCCATTCCAGTGACACTAGTTATAGATTCCGATGCTTCACTTCAGGTGTACTGTAACCCTGGGACCCTCTTATTGACGAAGTAACACAGAAATTGCAACAGAATTAAATACAAAAGGCACAATGCCGACTTAAGTACAAGTAGATTGACTCTTCTTACTGTCCAGGATTTGAACCATTCCTGTGACACTAGTTAAAAATTCTGATGCTTCACTTCAGTTTTACTGTATCCCTCTGACCTTCTTATTGACGATGAAACACAGAAATTGCATCGGAAATAAATACAAAAGGCACAATGCCCACTTAAGTACAAGAAGACTGACTCTTCCTACTGTCTATGTTTTGAACCATTCCTGTGACACTAGTTATAGATTCCGATGCTTCACTTCAGGTTTACTGTATCCCTTGGACCTTCTTATTGACGATGAAACACAAAAATTACATTGGAATTAATTACAATAGGCACAATGCCGACTTAAGTACATGTAGACTGACTCTTCCTACTGTCTATGTTTTGAACCATTCCTGTGACACTAGTTATAGATTCCGATGCTTCACTTCAGGTTTACTGTATCCCTCTGACCTTATTGACGATAAAACACAGAAATTGCATCGGAATTAAATAAAAAAGGCACAATGCCGACTTAAGTACAAGAAGACTGACTCTTCCTACTGTCTATATTTTGAACCAATCCTGTGACACTAGTTATAGATTCCGATGCTTCACTTCAGGTTTATTGTATCCCTCTGACCTTCTTATTGACGATAAAACACAGAAATTGCATCGGAATTAAATAGAAAAGGCACAAGGCCGACTTAAGTACAAGAAGACTGACTCTTCCTACTGTCTATGTTTTGAACCATTTCTGTGACACTAGTTATAGATTCCGATGCTTCACTTCAGGTTTACTGTATCCCTCTGACCCTCTAATTGACGATGAAACACAGATATTGCATCGGATGTCAATAGAAAAGGCACAATGCCGACTTAAGTACAAGTAGACTGACTCTTCTTACTGACTATATTTTGAACCATTCCTGTGACGCTAGTTATAGATTCCGATCCTTCACTTAAGGTATACTGTATCCCTTGGACCTTATTTTTGACGATGAAACACAAAAATTGCATCGGAATTAAATACGTAAGGCACAATAACGACTTAAGTACATGTAGACTGACTCTTAATACTGTCTATGTTTTGAACCATTCCTGTGACACTAGTTATAGATTCCGATGATTCACTTCAGGTTTACTGTATCCCTCCGACCGTCTTATTGACGATGAAACACAGTAATTGCATCGGAATTAAATAGAAAAGGCACAATGCCGTCTTAAGTACAAGAAGAATGACTCTTCCTACTGTCAATGCTTTGAACCATTCCTGCGACACTATTTATAGATTCCGATGCTTCACTTCAGGTTTACTGTATCCCTTGGACCTTCTTATTGACGATGAAACACAAAAATTGCATCAGAATTAATTACAATAGGCACAATGCCGACTTAAGTACATGTAGACTGACTCTTCCTACTGTCTATCTTTTGAACCATTCCTGTGACACTAGTTATAGATTCCGATGCTTCACTTCAGGTTTATTGTATCCCTCTGACCTTATTGACGATAAAACACAGAAATTGCATCGGAATTAAATAAAAAAGGCACAATGCCGACTTAAGTACAAGAAGACTGACTCTTCCTACTGTCTATGTTTTGAACCATTCCTGTGACACTAGTTATAGATTCCGATGCTTCACTTCAGGTTTACTGTATCCCTCTGACCTTCTTATTGACGATAAAACACAGAAATTGCATCGGAATGAAATAGAAAAGGCACAATGCCGACTTAAGTACAAGAAGACTGACTCTTCCTACTGTCTATGTTTTGAACCATTTCTGAGACACTAGTTATAGATTCCTATGCTTCACTTCAGGTTTACTGTATCCCTCTGACCCTCTTATTGACGATGAAACACAGATATTGCATCGGATGTAAATAGAAAAGGTACAATGCCGACTTAAGTACAAGAAGACTGACTCTTCTTACTGACTATATTTTGAACCATTCCTGTGACACTAGTTATAGATTCCGATCCTTCACTTAAGGTGTACTGTATCCCTTGGACCTTCTTTTTGACGATGAAACATAAAAATTGCATCGGAATTAAATACATAAGGCACAATAACGACTTAAGTACATGTAGACTGACTCTTAATACTGTCTATGATTTGAACCATTCCTGTGACACTAGTTACAGATTCCGATGATTCACTTCAGGTTTACTGTATCCCTCTGACCGTCTTATTAACGATGAAACACTGAAATTGCATCGGAATTATATAGAAAAGGCACAATGCGGACTTAAGTACAAGAAGAATGACTCTTCCTACTGTCTATGCTTTGAACCATTCCTGCGACACTAGTTATAGAATCCGATGCTTCACTTCAGGTTTACTGTAACCCTTGGACCTTCTTATTGACGATGAAACACAGAAATTGCATCGGAATTAAATAGAAAAAGCACAATGCCGACTTAAGTACAAGAAGACTGACCCTTTCTATTGTCTATGTTTTGAACCATTCCTGCGACACTAGTTATACATTCCGATGCTTCACTTCAGTTTTACTGTATCCCTCTGACCTTCTTATTGACGATGAAACACAGAAATTGCATCGGAATTAAATAGAAAAGGCACAATGGCGACTTAAGTACAAGGAGACTGACTCTTCTTACTGTCAATGTATTGAACCATTCCTGTGACACTAGCTATAGATTCCGATGCTTCACTTCAGATTTACTGTATCCCTCTGACCTTATTGACGATAAAACACAGAAATTGCATCGGAATTACATAAGACAGGCACAATGCCGCCTTAAGTACAAGAAGACTGACTCTTCCTACTGTCTATATTTTGAACCATTCCTGTGACACTAGTTATAGATTCCGATGCTTCACTTCAGGTTTACTGTATCCCTCTGACCTTCTTATTGACGATAAAACACAGAAATTGCATCGGAATTAAATAGAAAAGGCACAATGCCGACTTAAGTACAAGAAGACTGACTCTTCCTACTGTCTATGTTTTGAACCTTTTCTGTGACACTAGTTTTAGATTCCGATGCTTCACTTCAGGTTTACTGTATCCTCTGACCCTCATATTGACGATGAAACACAGAAATTGCATCGGATGTAAATAGAAAAGGTACAATGCCGACTTAAGTACAAGAAGACTGACTCTTCTTACTGACTATATTTTGAACCATTCCTGTGACACTAGTTCTAGATTCCGATCCTTCACTTAAGGTATACTGTATCCCTTGGACCATCTATTTGACGATGAAACATAAAAATTGCATCGGAATTAAATACATAAGGCACAATAACGACTTAAGTACATGTAGACTGACTATTAATACTGTCTATGTTATGAACCATTCCTGTGACACTAGTTTTAGATTCCGATGATTTACTTCAGGTTTACTGTATCCCTCTGACCGTCTTATTGACGATGAAACACAGAAATTGCATCGGAATTAAATAGAAAATGCACAATGCCGACTTAAGTACAAGAAGAATGACTCTTCCTACTGTCTATGCTTTGAACCATTCCTGCGACACTAATTATAGATTCCGATGCTTCACTTCAGGTTTACTGTAACCCTTGGACCTTCTTATTGACGATGAAACACAGAAATTGCATCGGAATTAAATAGAAAAGGCACAATGCCGACTTAAGTACAAGAAGACTGACCCTTTCTATTGTCTATGTTTTGAACCATTCCTGCGACACTAGTTATACATTCCGATGCTTCACTTCAGTTTTACTGTATCCCTCTGACCTTCTTATTGACGATGAAACACAAAAATTACATTGGAATTAATTACAATAGGCACAATGCCGATTTAAGTACATGTAGACTGACTCTTCCTACTGTCTATGTTTTGAACCATTCCTGTGACACTAGTTATAGATTCAGATGCTTCACTTCAGGTTTACTGTATCCCTCTGACCTTATTGACGATAAAACACAGAAATTGCATCGGAATTAAAAAAAAAAGGCACAATGCCGACTTAAGTACAAGAAGACTGACTCTTCCTACTGTCTATATTTTGAACCATTCCTGTGACACTAGTTATAGATTCCGATGCTTCACTTCAGGTTTACTGTATCCCTCTGACCTTCTTATTGACGATAAAACACAGAAATTGCATCGGAATTAAATAGAAAAGGCACAAGGCCGACTTAAGTACAAGAAGACTGACTCTTCCTACTGTCTATGTTTTGAACCATTTCTGTGACACTAGTTATAGATTCCGATGCTTCACTTCAGGTTTACTGTATCCCTCTGAACCTCTTATTGACGATGAAACACAGAAATTGCATCGGAATTAAATACAAAAGGCATAATGACGACTTAAGTACAAGATGACTGACTCTTCCTACTGTCTATATTTTGAACCATTCCTGTGACACTAGTTATAGATTCCGATGCTTCACTTCAGGTTTAGTGTATCCCTCTGACCTTCTTATTGACGATGAAACACAGAAATTGCATCGGAATTAAATAGAACGGGCTCAATGCTGACTTAAGTACAAGAAGGCTGACTCTTCTTACTGTCTATGTTTGAACCATTCCTGTGACACTAGTTATATATTCCGATGCTTCATTTCAGGTTTACTGTATCCCTCTGACCGTCTTATTGACGATGAAACACAGAAATTGCATCGGAATTAAATAGAAAAGGCACAATGTCGACCTAAGTACAAGATGAATGACTCTTCCTACTGTCTATGTTTTGAACCATTCCTGCGACACTAGTTATAGATGCCGATGCTTCACTTCAGGTTTACTGTATCCCTTGGACCTTCTTATAGACGATGAAACACAGAAATTGCATCGGAATTAAATAGAAAAGGCACAATGCCGACTTAAGTACAAGAAGACAGACCCTTTCTATTGTCTAAGTTTTGAATCATTCCTATGACACTAGTTATACATTCCGATGCTTCACTTCAGGTTTACTGTATCCCTCTGACCTTATTGACGATAAAACACAGAAATTGCATCGGAATTCAATAGAAAAGGCACAATGACGACTTAAGTACAAGAAGACTGACTCTTCTTACTGACTATATTTTGAACCATTCCTGTGACACTAGTTATAGATTCCGATCCTTCACTTAAGGTATACTGTATCCCTTGGACCTTATTTTTGACTATGAAACACAAAAATTGCATCGGAAATAAATACATAAGGCACAATAACGACTTAAGTACATGTAGACTGACTCTTAATACTGTCTATGTTTTGAACCATTCCTGTGACACTAGTTATAGATTCCGATGATTCACTTCAGGTTTACTGTATCCCTCTGACCGTCTTATTGACGATGAAACACAGAAATTGCATCGGAATTAAATAAAAAAGGCACAATGCCGACTTAAGTACAAGAAGAATGACTCTTCCTACTGTCTATGCTTTGAACCATTCCTGCGACACTAATTATAGATTCCGATGCTTCACTTCAGGTTTACTGTAACCCTTGGACCTTCTTATTGACGATGAAACACAGAAATTGCATCGGAATTAAATAGAAAAGGCACAATGCCGACTTAAGTACAAGAAGACTGACCCTTTCTATTGTCTATGTTTTGAACCATTCCTGCGACACTAGTTATACATTCCGATGCTTCACTTCAGTTTTACTGTATCCCTCTGACCTTCTTATTGACGATGAAACACAAAAATTACATTGGAATTAATTACAATAGGCACAATGCCGACTTAAGTACATGTAGACTGACTCTTCCTACTGTCTATGTTTTGAACCATTCCTGTGACACTAGTTATAGATTCAGATGCTTCACTTCAGGTTTACTGTATCCCTCTGACCTTATTGACGATAAAACACAGAAATTGCATCGGAATTAAATAAAAAAGGCACAATGCCGACTTAAGTACAAGAAGACTGACTCTTCCTACTGTCTATATTTTGAACCATTCCTGTGACACTAGTTATAGATTCCGATGCTTCACTTCAGGTTTACTGTATCCCTCTGACCTTCTTATTGACGATAAAACACAGAAATTGCATCGGAATTAAATAGAAAAGGCACAAGGCCGACTTAAGTACAAGAAGACTGACTCTTCCTACTGTCTATGTTTTGAACCATTTCTGTGACACTAGTTATAGATTCCGATGCTTCACTTCAGGTTTACTGTATCCCTCTGACCCTCTTATTGACGATGAAACACAGAAATTGCATCGGAATTAAATACAAAAGGCATAATGACGACTTAAGTACAAGATGACTGACTCTTCCTACTGTCTATATTTTGAACCATTCCTGTGACACTAGTTATAGATTCCGATGCTTCACTTCAGGTTTAGTGTATCCCTCTGACCTTCTTATTGACGATGAAACACAGAAATTGCATCGGAATTAAATAGAACGGGCTCAATGCTGACTTAAGTACAAGAAGGCTGACTCTTCTTACTGTCTATGTTTGAACCATTCCTGTGACACTAGTTATAGATTCCGATGCTTCATTTCAGGTTTACTGTATCCCTCTGACCGTCTTATTGACGATGAAACACAGAAATTGCATCGGAATTAAATAGAAAAGGCACAATGTCGACCTAAGTACAAGAAGAATGACTCTTCCTACTGTCTATGTTTTGAACCATTCCTGCGACACTAGTTATAGATGCCGATGCTTCACTTCAGGTTTACTGTATCCCTCTGACCTTATTGACGATAAAACACAGAAATTGCATCGGAATTAAATAAAAAAGGCACAATGCCGACTTAAGGGGATACGGAATCACCTATCCCCGCAATGTTAATATATGCCTACTATAGGGAACATTTTCTCACAAACTACTGGAGACAGAGAGGTAAAAATTTTACTGTATGTGCATTCATATGTTACAACAATACTGAAACAACAGTTTATTGTCAAAGTATTTTCTTACAGAGATATTGTACATTTATTTTTAAGTAAATTTTTTCCATCGCTTTTTACTAGACTATCACCCCTAAGTCTTTTGTAAATCAAGTGATTAAAAAATCGTTGTTTCAGTATGTAATAGGGACCTATGTCACTACGTCATAAAAATTTCAGACTTCTAGGTTGACCAGTACCTGAGATAATGTTCCTAGATGAAGTAAAAAGTAAACTTACGGGAAACGGAAAAAGAAGATTAAAACATTCCTGATCCGTAGCTAATACCCCCTTCACAGTCTTCATAATCATCTTCAAGTCTTCTTTTGGCACCCCTCTGCACCTGTCTTGCTTTTTTCACTAATGTCTTGATTATATTATCAGCATGCCTTAGTCTGTGCTGATCTAAAAAGAACATAGCACGTACCGTACGGGAACCAACACACATACCCAACTTTTGAAGGACCTGGCATTTAGTTATATTTCCAAGATTGAAGGTTGCCACAGCATCATACACACCAAAATGTAGTGTATTAATTCCGACAAACACTGTTTTTGGGAGACGATGCCATATCACACTATTCAAGCACTCGTTGGGGTTCTGCGTTTTTCCGTGAAGACATTTCATCAGAAGACTTCTGTCAGCCAGATCTCTGAAAATGGGCTTTATTTCTGCCATGATGGCTGATGGTAGACTGTGGTGGTGAATGTATTTCTCTCCTGTTGTTAGTCCCCTATTGTATTTACACCAGCTGTTTTCACCTTTGGGGCACAAACCATGTTGTGGATGCTCATCCGTGGATGCGGTGTGGAAATATAAAGCCCATATAGCTCTCCTCATTTCTTCAAGATTGCCTGTATTTTGCCTGATTGCAAGGCCATAGCAGTTCTGAATGTGGTCTATTATGGAATCAGTCAATCTTCCTCTGCCATCCAAGGTTTTCCCATCATCTAGTTTTTTCTCTTTCATAACTGATTTTAACCTTCTCAGCCTGGCACCCATTCTCTTCTGCACATGTCCTGTACATTCAAGTTTGCTTATATTTACACTGTTCCCATATGGTTTGCTTTCCAAAACTTCTTTGAATGCTTTAGAGTCACCATCTCCCAGATATTTGACATAGCGAACATTATACCACTGTGAAGAGCGATGAAAAATTTTCTTCACCCCAGCAACCTCCATGCCACCACTACTACCATAATAATTAGCAATACAGTCATCACTGTGTTCATTTTTCAGCCTGCCTGTGCACCTACAGTATTTAGACATTATTGCAACATCAATAACCTTGCCAGTATCAACACTAGTTGCTGTTACAACACCATTGTTGGAGGTGTGGCCCCTTTTCTGCCACGTGCCATCAAACGCCACTGTGAGGTCACGACTGCCGTCATTTTCTTCCACTGCTTCTTCCACAGCAACCTGCATTGACTTCTGTGCTACATCTTCAACTGCAGATCCTAGTACATAATTGTAAGCTTCAAACTTTGAAGGTGCACTTGGAAGATTTAGAACACCACATAGCATATCACCAGCTGCTTTGCCCTTACCAATTGCTCGCAATCCATAAACTAACCTAATATTTACACTATAAAGTTCAGTTTTCTTGTATCCGTTATTTACAGTTACTGAAACCGAACTTGGAAACTTACAGCTGTATTTACAAACACTGCATATTAAATTAAACTGGGCAGCCAGGCCAACATGGGATTCTACTTTCAGAGAAACGTTTCCATGACATTTTTTGCAGCACATACTGTTTTCAAGAGCTTCACACAATATATTCGTATCAGTGAGTTCAAAAACTTCATTCCCTCTATCAAGTAAATTATATTTCTCTTCCAAATCTCTTAGTTTTTTATGAGAAGCACTGTTTTCATTTGGTGTAAGTTCGTTCGGCAAATCAGTAATAAGTGGATTCACATTTTCCAACAGTGATGATGATGAACTGCTTTGCTTTGCTAATGAATCATTATTTCTTTTCTTTTGCCAGTTCACACGCTTTTTAAATACTTTTGCTTTAGCTCTAGGCATTTTCACTGCGAAAAATGAAGCACTAAATACGAAATAACTCAACAACTACTACTTTCTTATATCACACTGTTTACAAAACAGTCCCGCCACAAAGTCAAAGAGTAACTTGAGGAAACCAGAGAGAAACATTTTCGGGCAACTAGTGTATAAATAGTCGCTGGAAACCGGGATATTTGAATTAATGTCACTTTAAAGGTACTGCCAAAAAGTTCATGGTCAGCCACGAGAGACGTGTATAACTAAAGCGCAATACCCGATCTCACAAATATATAAAAATAAAATAGTTATAATTGTAGTAGAGCTATGTATGATACGTCATTTTAAAGAGGAAACATGGCAGAATATAATACGCCAATAAAAAAAAATTCGATTTTTTAATCCAAAATCCGATTCCGTATCCCCTTAAGTACAAGAAGACTGACTTTTCCTACTGTCTATATTTTGAACCATTCCTGTGACACTAGTTATAGATTCCGATGCTTCACTTCAGGTTTACTGTATCCCTCTGACCTTCTTATTGACGATAAAACACAGAAATTGCATCGGAATTAAATAGAAAAGGCACAAGGCCGACTTAAGTACAAGAAGACTGACTCTTCCTACTGTCTATGTTTTGAACCATTTCTGTGACACTAGTTATAGATTCCGATGCTTCACTTCAGGTTTACTGTATCCCTCTGACCCTCTTATTGACGATGAAACACAGAAATTGCATCGGAATTAAATACAAAAGGCATAATGACGACTTAAGTACAAGATGACTGACTCTTCCTACTGTCTATATTTTGAACCATTCCTGTGACACTAGTTATAGATTCCGATGCTTCACTTCAGGTTTAGTGTATCCCTCTGACCTTCTTATTGACGATGAAACACAGAAATTGCATCGGAATTAAATAGAACGGGCTCAATGCTGACTTAAGTACAAGAAGGCTGACTCTTCTTACTGTCTATGTTTGAACCATTCCTGTGACACTAGTTATAGATTCCGATGCTTCATTTCAGGTTTACTGTATCCCTCTGACCGTCTTATTGACGATGAAACACAGAAATTGCATCGGAATTAAATAGAAAAGGCACAATGTCGACCTAAGTACAAGATGAATGACTCTTCCTACTGTCTATGTTTTGAACCATTCCTGCGACACTAGTTATAGATGCCGATGCTTCACTTCAGGTTTACTGTATCCCTTGGACCTTCTTATAGACGATGAAACACAGAAATTGCATCGGAATTAAATAGAAAAGGCACAATGCCGACTTAAGTACAAGAAGACAGACCCTTTCTTTTGTTTATGTTTTGAATCATTCCTATGACACTAGTTATACATTCCGATGCTTCACTTCAGGTTTACTGTATCCCTCTGACCTTATTGACGATAAAACACAGAAATTGCATCGGAATTAAATAGAAAAGGCACAATGACGACTTAAGTACAAGAAGACTGACTCTTCTTACTGACTATATTTTGAACCATTCCTGTGACACTAGTTATAGATTCCGATCCTTCACTTAAGGTATACTGTATCCCTTGGACCTTATTTTTGACTATGAAACACAAAAATTGCATCGGAAATAAATACATAAGGCACAATAACGACTTAAGTACATGTAGACTGACTCTTAATACTGTCTATGTTTTGAACCATTCCTGTGACACTAGTTATAGATTCCGATGATTCACTTCAGGTTTACTGTATCCCTCCGACCGTCTTATTGACGATGAAACACAGAAATTGCATCGGAATTAAATAAAAAAGGCACAATGCCGACTTAAGTACAAGAAGAATGACTCTTCCTACTGTCTATGCTTTGAACCATTCCTGCGACACTAATTATAGATTCCGATGCTTCACTTCAGGTTTACTGTAACCCTTGGACCTTCTTATTGACGATGAAACACAGAAATTGCATCGGAATTAAATAGAAAAGGCACAATGCCGACTTAAGTACAAGAAGACTGACCCTTTCTATTGTCTATGCTTTGAACCATTCCTGCGACACTAGTTATACATTCCGATGCTTCACTTCAGTTTTACTGTATCCCTCTGACCTTCTTATTGACGATCAAACACAAAAATTACATTGGAATTAATTACAATAGGCACAATGCCGACTTAAGTACATGTAGACTGACTCTTCCTACTGTCTATGTTTTGAACCATTCCTGTGACACTAGTTATAGATTCAGATGCTTCACTTCAGGTTTACTGTATCCCTCTGACCTTATTGACGATAAAACACCGAAATTGCATCGGAATTAAATAAAAAAGGCACAATGCCGACTTAAGTACAAGAAGACTGACTCTTCCTACTGTCTATGTTTTGAACCATTTCTGTGACACTAGTTATAGATTCCGATGCTTCACTTCAGGTTTACTGTATCCCTCTGACCCTCTTATTGACGATGAAACACAGAAATTGCATCGGAATTAAATACAAAAGGCATAATGACGACTTAAGTACAAGATGACTGACTCTTCCTACTGTCTATATTTTGAACCATTCCTGTGACACTAGTTATAGATTCCGATGCTTCACTTCAGGTTTAGTGTATCCCTCTGACCTTCTTATTGACGATGAAACACAGAAATTGCATCGGAATTAAATAGAACGGGCTCAATGCTGACTTAAGTACAAGAAGGCTGACTCTTCTTACTGTCTATGTTTGAACCATTCCTGTGACACTAGTTATAGATTCCGATGCTTCATTTCAGGTTTACTGTATCCCTCTGACCGTCTTATTGACGATGAAACACTGAAATTGCATCGGAATTAAATAGAAAAGGCACAATGTCGACCTAAGTACAAGATGAATGACTCTTCCTACTGTCTATGTTTTGAACCATTCCTGCGACACTAGTTATAGATGCCGATGCTTCACTTCAGGTTTACTGTATCCCTTGGACCTTCTTATAGACGATGAAACACAGAAATTGCATCGGAATTAAATAGAAAAGGCACAATGCCGACTTAAGTACAAGAAGACAGACCCTTTCTATTGTCTATGTTTTGAATCAATCCTATGACACTAGTTATACATTCCGATGCTTCACTTCAGGTTTACTGTATCCCTCTGACCTTATTGACGATAAAACACAGAAATTGCATCGGAATTAAATAGAAAAGGCACAATGACGACTTAAGTACAAGAAGACTGACTCTTCTTACTGACTATATTTTGAACCATTCCTGTGACACTAGTTATAGATTCCGATCCTTCACTTAAGGTATACTGTATCCCTTGGACCTTATTTTTGACTATGAAACACAAAAATTGCATCGGAAATAAATACATAAGGCACAATAACGACTTAAGTACATGTAGACTGACTCTTAATACTGTCTATGTTTTGAACCATTCCTGTGACACTAGTTATAGATTCCGATGATTCACTTCAGGTTTACTGTATCCCTCTGACCGTCTTATTGACGATGAAACACAGAAATTGCATCGGAATTAAATAGAAAAGGCACAATGCCGACTTAAGTACAAGAAGAATGAATCTTCCTACTGTCTATGCTTTGAACCATTCCTGCGACACTAGTTATAGATTCCGATGCTTCACTTCAGGTTTACTGTATCCCTCGGACCTTCTTATTGACGATGAAACACAAAAATTGCATCGGAATTAATTACAATAGGCACAATGCCGACTTAAGTACATGTAGACTGACTCTTCCTACTGTCTATCTTTTGAACCATTCCTGTGACACTAGTTATAGATTCCGATGCTTCACTTCAGGTTTACTGTATCCCTCTGACCTTCTTATTGACGATAAAACACAGAAATTGCATCGGAATTAAATAGAAAAGGCACAATGCCGACTTAAGTACAAGAAGACTGACTCTTCCTACTGTCTATGTTTTGAACCATTTCTGTGACACTAGTTATAGATTTCGATGCTTCACTTCAGGTTTACTGTATCCCTCTGACCTTATTGACGATAAAACACAGAAATTGCATCGGAATTAAATAGAAAAGGCACAATGACGACTTAAGTACAAGAAGACAGACCCTTTCTATTGTCTATGTTTTGAATCATTCCTATGACACTAGTTATACATTCCGATGCTTCACTTCAGGTTTACTGTATCCCTCTGACCTTATTGACGATAAAACACAGAAATTGCATCGGAATTAAATAGAAAAGGCACAATGACGACTTAAGTACAAGAAGACTGACTCTTCTTACTGACTATATTTTGAACCATTCCTGTGACACTAGTTATAGATTCCGATCCTTCACTTAAGGTATACTGTATCCCTTAGACCTTATTTTTGACTATGAAACACAAAAATTGCATCGGAAATAAATACATAAGGCACAATAACGACTTAAGTACATGTAGACTGACTCTTAATACTGTCTATGTTTTGAACCATTCCTGTGACACTAGTTATAGATTCCGATGATTCACTTCAGGTTTACTGTATCCCTCTGACCGTCTTATTGACGATGAAACACAGAAATTGCATCGGAATTAAATAAAAAAGGCACAATGCCGACTTAAGTACAAGAAGAATGACTCTTCCTACTGTCTATGCTTTGAACCATTCCTGCGACACTAATTATAGATTCCGATGCTTCACTTCAGGTTTACTGTAACCCTTGGACCTTCTTATTGACGATGAAACACAGAAATTGCATCGGAATTAAATAGAAAAGGCACAATGCCGACTTAAGTACAAGAAGACTGACCCTTTCTATTGTCTATGTTTTGAACCATTCCTGCGACACTAGTTATACATTCCGATGCTTCACTTCAGTTTTACTGTATCCCTCTGACCTTCTTATTGACGATGAAACACAAAAATTACATTGGAATTAATTACAATAGGCACAATGCCGACTTAAGTACATGTAGACTGACTCTTCCTACTGTCTATGTTTTGAACCATTCCTGTGACACTAGTTATAGATTCAGATGCTTCACTTCAGGTTTACTGTATCCCTCTGACCTTATTGACGATAAAACACAGAAATTGCATCGGAATTAAATAAAAAAGGCACAATGCCGACTTAAGTACAAGAAGACTGACTCTTCCTACTGTCTATATTTTGAACCATTCCTGTGACACTAGTTATAGATTCCGATGCTTCACTTCAGGTTTACTGTATCCCTCTGACCTTCTTATTGACGATAAAACACAGAAATTGCATCGGAATTAAATAGAAAAGGCACAAGGCCGACTTAAGTACAAGAAGACTGACTCTTCCTACTGTCTATGTTTTGAACCATTTCTGTGACACTAGTTATAGATTCCGATGCTTCACTTCAGGTTTACTGTATCCCTCTGACCCTCTTATTGACGATGAAACACAGAAATTGCATCGGAATTAAATACAAAAGGCATAATGACGACTTAAGTACAAGATGACTGACTCTTCCTACTGTCTATATTTTGAACCATTCCTGTGACACTAGTTATAGATTCCGATGCTTCACTTCAGGTTTAGTGTATCCCTCTGACCTTCTTATTGACGATGAAACACAGAAATTGCATCGGAATTAAATAGAACAGGCTCAATGCTGACTTAAGTACAAGAAGGCTGACTCTTCTTACTGTCTATGTTTGAACCATTCCTGTGACACTAGTTATAGATTCCGATGCTTCATTTCAGGTTTACTGTATCCCTCTGACCGTCTTATTGACGATGAAACACAGAAATTGCATCGGAATTAAATAGAAAAGGCACAATGTCGACCTAAGTACAAGATGAATGACTCTTCCTACTGTCTATGTTTTGAACCATTCCTGCGACACTAGTTATAGATGCCGATGCTTCACTTCAGGTTTACTGTATCCCTTGGACCTTCTTATAGACGATGAAACACAGAAATTGCATCGGAATTAAATAGAAAAGGCACAATGCCGACTTAAGTACAAGAAGACAGACCCTTTCTATTGTCTATGTTTTGAATCATTCCTATGACACTAGTTATACATTCCGATGCTTCACTTCAGGTTTACTGTATCCCTCTGACCTTATTGACGATAAAACACAGAAATTGCATCGGAATTAAATAGAAAAGGCACAATGACGACTTAAGTACAAGAAGACTGACTCTTCTTACTGACTATATTTTGAACCATTCCTGTGACACTAGTTATAGATTCCGATCCTTCACTTAAGGTATACTGTATCCCTTGGACCTTATTTTTGACTATGAAACACAAAAATTGCATCGGAAATAAATACATAAAGCACAATAACGACTTAAGTACATGTAGACTGACTCTTAATACTGTCTATGTTTTGAACCATTCCTGTGACACTAGTTATAGATTCCGATGATTCACTTCAGGTTTACTGTATCCCTCTGACCGTCTTATTGACGATGAAACACAGAAATTGCATCGGATTTAAATAGAAAAGGCACAATGCCGACTTAAGTACAAGAAGAATGAATCTTCCTACTGTCTATGCTTTGAACCATTCCTGCGACACTAGTTATAGATTCCGATGCTTCACTTCAGGTTTACTGTATCCCTCGGACCTTCTTATTGACGATGAAACACAAAAATTGCATCGGAATTAATTACAATAGGCACAATGCCGACTTAAGTACATGTAGACTGACTCTTCCTACTGTCTATCTTTTGAACCATTCCTGTGACACTAGTTATAGATTCCGATGCTTCACTTCAGGTTTACTGTATCCCTCTGACCTTCTTATTGACGATAAAACACAGAAATTGCATCGGAATTAAATAGAAAAGGCACAATGCCGACTTAAGTACAAGAAGACTGACTCTTCCTACTGTCTATGTTTTGAACCATTTCTGTGACACTAGTTATAGATTTCGATGCTTCACTTCAGGTTTACTGTATCCCTCTGACCCTCTTATTGACGATGAAACACAGAAATTGCATCGGATGTAAATAGAAAAGGTACAATGCCGACTTAAGTACAAGAAGACTGACTCTTCTTACTGACTATATTTTGAACCATTCCTGTGACACTAGTTATAGATTCCGATCCTTCACTTAAGGTATACTCTATCCCTTGGACCTTCTTTTTGACGATGAAACATAAAAATTGCACCGGAATTAAATACATAAGGCACAATAACGACTTAAGTACATGTAGACTGACTCTTAATACTGTCTATGTTTTGAACCATTCCTGTGACACTAGTTATAGATTCCGATGATTCACTTCAGGTTTACTGTATCCCTCTGACCGTCTTATTGACGATGAAACACAGAAATTGCATCGGAATTAAATAGAAAAGGCACAATGCCGACTTAAGTACAAGAAGAATGACTCTTCCTACTGTCTATGCTTTGAACCATTCCTGCGACACTAGTTATAGATTCCAATGCTTCACTTCAGGTTTACTGTAACCCTTGGACCAACTTATTGACGATGAAACACAGAAATTTCATCGGAATTAAATATAAATGGCACAATGCCGACTTAAGTACAGGAAGACTGACCCTTTCTATTGTCTATGTTTTTAACCATTCCTGCGACACTAGTTATACATTCCGATGCTTCACTTCAGTTTTACTGTATCCCTCTGACCTTCTTATTGACGATGAAACACAGAAATTGCATCGGAATTAAATAGAAAAAGCACAATGGCGACTTAAGTACAAGGAGAATGACTCTTCTTACTGTCAATGTTTTGAACCATTCCTGTGACACTAGCTATAGATTCCGATGCTTCACTTCAGGTGTACTGCATCCCTTGGACCTTCTTATTGACGATGAAACACAGAAATTGCATCGGAATTAAATAGAAAAGGCACAATGCCGACTTCAGAACAAGAAGACTGACTCTTCTTACTGACTATGTTTTGAACCATTCCTGTGACACTAGTTATAGATTCCCATGCCTCACTTCAGATTTACTGTATCCCTTGGACCTTCGAATTGACGATGAAACACAGAAATTGCATCGGTATTAAGTACAAAAGGCACAATGCCGACTTAAGTACCGGTAGACTGACTCTTCCTACTGTCTATGATTTGAACCATTCCTGTGACACTAGTTATAGATTCCGATGCTTCACTTCATTTTTACTGTATCCATCTGACGTTCTTATTGACGATGAAACACAAAAATTGCATCGGAATTAAATAGAAAAGGCACAATGCCGACTAAGTACAAGTAGACTGAATCTTCTTACTGTCTATGATTTGAACCATTCCTGTGACACTAGTTATAGATTCTGATGCTTATCTTCAGGTTTACTGTATCCCTCTGACATTCTTATTGACGATGAAACACAGAAATTTCACTGGAATTAAATAAAGAAGGCACAATGCTGACTTAAGTCAAGAAGACTGACTCCTCCTACTGTCTATGTTTTGAACCATTCCTGTGACACAATTTATAGATTCTGATGATTCACTTCAGGTTTACTGTATCCCTCTGACCGTCTTATTGACGATGAAACACAGAAACTGCATCGGAATTAAATAGAAAAGGCACAATGCTGACTTAAGTACAAGAAGACTGACTCTTCTTACTGTCTATGATTTGAACCATTCCAGTGACACTAGTTATAGATTCCAATGCTTCACTTCAGGTATACTGTTTCCCTTGGACCTTCTTATTGACGATGAAACACAGAAATTGCATCGGAATTAATTACAAAAGGCACAATGCCGACTAAGTACAAGTAGACTGAATCTTCTTACTGTCTATGTTTTGAACCATTCCTGTGACACTAGTTATAGATTCTGATGCTTATCTTCAGGTTTACTGTATCCCTCTGACCTTCTTATTGACGATGAAACACAGAAATTGCATCGGAATTAGATAAAAATAGCACAATGCCGACTTAAGTACAAGAAGACAGACTCTTCCTACTGTCTATGTTTTGAACCATTCCTGTGACACAATTTACAGATTCCGATGCTTCACTTCAGGTTTACTGTATCCCTCTGACCATCTTATTGACGATGAAACACAGAAACTGCATCGGAATTAAATAGAAAAGGCACAATGCTGACTTAAGTACCGGAAGACTGACTCTTCTTACTGCCTATGATTTGAACCATTCCAGTGACACTAGTTATAGATTCCGATGCTTCACTTCAGATGTACTGTAACCCTGGAACCCTCTTATTGACGATGTAACACAGAAATTGCAACAGAATTAAATACAAAAGGCACAATGCCGACTTAAGTACAAGTAGATTGACTATTCTTACTGTCCATGATTTGAACCATTCCTGTGACACTAGTTAGTGATTCTGATGCTTCACTTCAGTTTTACTGTATCCCTCTGACCTTCTTATTGGCGATGAAACACAAAAATTGCATCGGAATTAAATACAAAAGGCACAATGCCCACTTAAGTACAAGAAGACTGACTCTTCCTACTGTCTATGTTTTGAAGCATTCCTGTGACACTAGTTATAGATTCCGATGCTTCACTTCAGGTTTACTGTATCATTTGGACCTTCTTATTGACGATGAAACACAAAACTTGCATCGGAATTAATTACAAAAGGCACAATGCCGACTTAAGTATATGTAGACTGACTCTTCCTACTGTCTATGTTTTGAACCATTGCTGTCACACTAGTTATAGATTCCGGTGATTCACTTCAGGTATAGTGTATCCCTCTAACTTTCTTATTGACGATGAAACACAGAAATTGCATCGGAATTAAATAGAAAAGGCACAATGCCGACTTAAGTACAAGAAGACTGACTCTTCTTACTGACTATGTTTTGAACCATTTCTGTGACACTAGTTATAGATTCCGATGCTTCACTTCAGGTTAACTGTATCCCTTGGACCTTCTTATTGACGATGAAGCACAGAAATTGCATCGGAATTTATTAAAAAGGCACAATGCCGAATTATGTACAAGAAGGCTGACTCTTCTTACTGACTATGTTCTGAACCATTCCTGTGACACTAGTTATAGATTCCGTTGCTTCACTTCACGTTTACTGTATCCCTCTGACCTTCTTATTGACGATGAAACACAGAAATTGCATCGGAATTAAATACAAAAGGCACAATGCCGACTTAAGTACAAGAAGACTGACTCTCTCTACTGTCTATGTTTTGAACCATTCCTGTGACACTAGTTATAGATTCCGATGCTTCACTTCAGGTTTACTGTATCCCTCTGACCTTCTTATTGACGATGAAATACAGAAATTGCATCGGAAATAAATACAAAAAGGCACAATTCCGACTTAAGTACTAGAAGACTGACTCTTATTACTGTCTATATTTTGAACCATTCCTGTTACACTAGTTATAGATTCCGATGCTTCACTTCAGGTTTACTGTATCCCTTGGACCTTCTTATTGACGATGAAACACAGAAGTTGCGTCGGAATTAAATACAAAAGGCACAATGCCGACTTATGTACAAGAAGACTGACTCATCTTACTGTCTATGTTTCAACCATTCCTGTGACACTAGGTATTGATTCCGATGCTTCATTTCAGGTATACTGTTTCCCTTGTACCTTCTTATTGACGACGAAACACAGAAATTGCAACGGAATTAAATAGAAAAGGCACAATGCCGACTTAAGTACAAGAAGACTGACTCTTCCTACTGACTATGTTTTGAACCATTCCTGTGACACTACTTATAGATTTCGATGTTTCACTTCAGGTTTACTGTATCCCTCTGACTTTCTTATTGACGAAGAAACACAGAAATTGCTCCGGAATTAGATACAAAAAGCACAATGCCGACTTAAGTACAAGAGGTCTGACTCTTCTTATTGTCTATGTTTTGAAACATTCCTGTGACACTAGTTATAGAATCCGATGCTGCACTTCAGGTGTACTGCATCCCTTGGACCTTCTTATTGACGATGAAACACAGAAATTTCATCGGAATTAATAGAAAAAGCACAATGCCGTCTTAAGTACAAGAGGACAGACTCTTCTTACTGACTATGTTTTGAACCTTTCCTGTGACACTAGTTATAGATTCCGATGCCTCACTTCAGGTTTACTGTATCCCTCTGACCTTCTTATTGACGTTGAAACACAGAAATTGCATCGGAATTAAATACAAAAGGCACAATGCCGACTTAAGTACAAGAAGACTGACTCTTCCTACTGTCTATGATTTGAACCATTCCTGTGACACTATTTATGGATTCCGATGCTTCACTTCAGGTCTACTGTATCCATCTAACCTTCTTATTGACGATGAAACACTGAAATTGCATCGGAATTAAATAGAAAAGGCACAATGCCGACTTAAGTACAAGAAGACTGACTCTTCCTACTGTGTATGTTTTGAATCATTCCTGTGACACTAGTTATACATTCCGATGCTTCACTTCAGGTTTACTGTATCCCTCTGACCTTCTTATTGACGATGAAACACAGAAAATGCATCGGAATTAAATACAAAAGGCACAATGCCGACTTAAGTGCAAGTAGACTGACCCTTCTTACTGTCTATGTTTTGAAACATTCCTGTGACCCTAGTTATTGATTCCGATGCTTCACTTCAGGTTTACTGTATCCCTTGGACCTTCTTATTCACGACGAAACACAGAAATTACAACGGAGTTAAATAGAAAAGGCACAATGCCGACTTAAGAACAAGAAGACTGACTCTTCCTACTGACTACGTTTTGAACCTTTCCTGTGACACTAGTTATAGATTCTGATGCTTCACTTCAGGTTTACTGTATCCCTCAGACCTTCTTATTGACGATGAAACACAGAAATTGCATCGGAATTAAATAGAAAAGGCACAAGTCCGACTTCAGAACAAGAAGACTGACTCTTCTTACTGTTTATGTTTTGAACCATTCCTGTGACAATAGTTATAGGTTCCGATCCTTCACTTCAGGTATACTGTATCCCTTTGGACCTCCTTTTTGACGATGAAACACAAAAATTTGCATCGGAATTGTATACAAAAGGCACAATGCCGACTTAAGTACATGTAGACTGACTCTTAATACTGTCTATGTTTTGAACCATTCCTGTGACACTACTTATAGATTCCGATGATTCACTTCAGGTTTACTGTATCCCTCTGACTGTCTTATTGACGATGAAACACAGAAAATGCATCGGAATTAAATAGAAAAGGCACAATGCCGACTTAAGTACAAGAATAATGACTCTTCCTACTGTCTATGTTTTGAATCATTCCTGCGACACTAGTTATAGATTCCGATGCCTCACTTCAGGTTTACTGTATCCCTAGGACCGTCTTATTGACGATGAAACACAGAAATTGCATCGGAATTAAATAGAAAAGGCACAATGCCGACTTAAGTACAAGGAGATTGACCCTTCCTATTGTCTATGTTTTGAACCATTGCTGCGACACTAGTTCTAGATTCCGATGCTTCACTTCAGGTTTACTGTATCCCTCTGACCTTCTTATTGACGATGAAACACAAAAATTGCATCGGAATTAAATAGAAAAGGCACAATGCCAACATAAGTACAAGGAGACTGACTCTTCTTACTGTCTATGCTTTGAACCATTCCTGTGACACTTGCTATGGATTCCGATGGTTCACTTCAGGTGTACTGCATCCCTTGGACCTTCTTATTGTCGATGAAACACAGAAATTGCATCGGTATTAAATACAAAAGACACAAGGCCGACTTAAGTACCGGTAGACTGACTCTTCCTACTGTCTATGATTTGAACCATTCCTGTGACACTAGTTAAAGATGCCGATTCTTCACTTCAGGTTTACTGTATCCATCTGACCTTCTTATTGACGATGAACACAGAAATTGCATCGGAATTAAATAGAAAAGGCACAATGCCGACTTAAGTACAAGAAGACTGACTCTTCCTACTGTCTATGTTTTGAATCATTCCTGTGACACTAGTTATACATTCCGATGCTTCACTTCAGGTATACTGTATCCCTTGGACCTTTATATTGACAATGAAACACAGAAATTGCATTGTAATTAATTACAAAAGGCACAATGCCGACTAAGTACAAGTAGACTCAATCTTCTTACTGTCTATGTTTTTAACCATTCCTATGACACTAGTTATGGATTCTGATGCTTATCTTCAGGTTTACTGTATCCCTCTGACCTTCTTATTGACGATCAAACACAGATATTTCATCGGAATTAAATAAAGAAGGCACAATGAAGACTTAAGTACAAGAAGACTGACTCTTCCTACTGTCTATGTTTTGAACCTTTCCTGTGACACTAGTTATAGATTCCGATGCATCTCTTCCGGTTTACTGTATCCCTCTGACCTTCTTATTGACGATGAAACACAGAAATTGCATCGGAATTAAATAAAAAAGGCACAATGCCGACTTAAGTACAAGAAGACAGACTCTTCCTACTGTCTACGTTTTGAACCATTCCTGTGACACAATTTATTGATTCCGATGATTCACTTCAGGTTTACTGTACCCTCTGACCGTCTTATTGACGATGAAACACAGAAACTGCATCGGAATTAAATAGAAAAGGCACAATGCCGACTTACGTACAAGAAGAATGACTCTTCCTACTGTCTATGTTTGAACCATTCATGTGACACTAGTTATGAATTCCGATGCTTCACTTCAGGTTTACTGTATCCCTCTGACCTTCTTATTGACGATGAAACACAGAAATTGCCTCGGAAATAAATACAAAAGGTACAATGCCGACTCAATTAGAAGAAGACGGACTCTTCCTACTGTCTATGTTTTGAACGATTCCTGTGACACTAGTTATACATTCCGATGCTACACTTCAGGTTTACTGTATCCCTCTGACCTTCGTATTGACGATGAAACACAGAAATATGACTCTTCTTACTGACTATGTTTTGAACCATTCCTGTGACACTAGTTATAGATTCCGATCCTTCACTTCAGGTATACTGTATCCCTTGGACCTTCTTTTTGACGATGAAACACAAAAATTGCATCGGAATTGAATACAAAAGGCACAATGCCGACTTAAGTACAAGAAGAATGACTCTTCCTACTGTCTATGTTTTGAACCATTCCTGCGACACTAGTTATAGATTCCGATGCTTCACTTCAGGTTTAGTGTATCCCTAGGACCTTCTTATTGACGATGAAACACAGAAATTGCATCGGAATTAAATAGAAAAGGCACAATGCCGACTTAAGTACAAGAAGACTGACCCTTCCTATTGTCTATGCTTTGAACCATTCCTGCGACACTAGTTATAGATTCCGATGCTTCACTTCAGGTTTACTGTATCCCTCTGACCTTCTTATTGACGATGAAACACAGAAATTGGATCGGAATTTAATAGAAAAAGCACAATGCCAACTTAAGTACAAGGAGACTGACTCTTCTTACTGTCTATGCTTTGAACCATTCCTGTGACACTAGCTATGGATTCCGATGCTTCACTTCAGGTGTACAGCATCCCTTGGACCATCTTATTGCCGATGAAACACAGAAATTGCATCGGAATTAAATAGAAAAGGCACAATGCCGACTTGAGAACAAGAAGACTGACTCTTCCTACTGACTATGTTTTGAACCATTCCTGTGACACTAGTTTTAGATTCCGATGCCTCACTTCAGGTTTACTGTATCCCATGGACCTTCTTATTGACGATGAAACACAGAAATTGCATCGGTATTAAATAAAAAAGGCACAATGCCGACTTAAGTACCGATAGACTGACTCTTCCTACTGTCTATGATTTGAACCATTCCTGTGACACTAGTTATAGATGAGGATGCTTCACTTCAGGTTTACTGTATCCATCTGACCTTCTTATTGACGATGAAACACAGAAATTGCATCGGAATTAAATAGAAAAGGCACAATGCCGACTTAAGTACAAGAAGACTGACTTTTCCTACTGTCTATATTTTGAATCATTCCTGTGACACTAGTTATACATTCCGATGCTTCACTTCAGGTTCACTGTATCCATCTGACCTTCTTATTGACGATGAAACACAGAAATTGCATCGGAATTAAATAGAAATGGCACAATGCCAACTTAAGTACAAGAAGACTGACTCTTCCTACTGTCTATGTTTTGAATCATTCCTGTGACACTAGTTATACATTCCGATGCTTCACTTCAGGTTTACTGTATCCCTCTGACGTTCTTATTGACGATGAAACACAGTAAATGCATCGGAATGAAATAGAAAATGCACAATGCCGACTTAAGTACAAGAAGACTAACTCTTCTTACTGTCTATGATTTGAACCATTGCTGTGACACTAGTTATAGATTCCGATGCTTCACTTCAGGTATACTGTATCCTTTGGACCTTCTTATTGAGGATGAAACACAGAAATTGCATCGTAATTAATTGCAAAAGGCATAATGCCGACTAAGTACAAGTAGACTGAATCTTCTTACTGTCTCGGTTTTGAACCATTCCTGTGACACTAGTTATAGATTCTGATGCTTATCTTCAGGTTTACTGTATCCCTCTGACCTTCTTATTGACGATGAAAAACAGAAATTTCATCGGAATTAAATAAAGAAGGCACAATGCCGACTTAAGTACAAGAAGACTGACTCTTCCTACTGTCTATGTTTTGAACCATTCCTGTGACACTAGTTATAGATTCCGATGCTTCACTTCAGGTTTACTGTATCCCTCTGACCTTCTTATTCACGATGAAACACAGAAATTTCATCGGAATTAAATTAATAGGCACAATGCCTAATTAAGTACAAGAAGACTGACTCTTCTTACTGACTATGTTTTCAACCATCCCTGTGACACTAGTTATAGATTCCGATGCTTCACTTCAGGTTTACTGTATCCCTATGACTTTCTTATTGACGATGAAACACAGAAATTGCATCGGAATTAAATACAAAAGGCACAATGCCGACTTAAGTTCAAGAAGACTGACCCTTCCTACTCTCTATGTTTTGAACCGTTCCTGTAACTCTAGTTATAGATTCCGATGCTTCACTTCAGGTTTACTGTATCCCTCTGACCTTCGTATTGACGATGAAACACAGAAATTGCATCGGAATTAAATACAAATGGCACAATGCCGACTTAAGTACAAGAAGACTGACTCTTATTACTCTCTATGGTTTGAACCATTCCTGTGACACTAGTTATAGATTCCGATGCTTCACTTCAGGTTTACTGTATCCCTTGGACCTTCTTATTGACGATGAAACACAGAAATAGCATCGGAATTAAATACAAAAGGCACAATGCCGACTTATGTACAAGAAGACTGACTCATCTTACGGTCTATGTTTTGAACCAATCCTCTGACACTAGTTATAGATTCCGATGCTTCACTTCCGGGTTACTGTATCCCTTGGACCTACTTATTGACGACGAAACACAGAAATTGCATCGGAATTAAATAGAAAAGGCACAATGCCGACTTAAGTACAAGAAGACTAACTCTTATTACTCTCTATGTTTTGAACCATTCCTGTGACACTAGTTATAGATTCCGATGCTTCACTTCAGGTTTACTGTATCCCTTGGAGCTTCTTATTGACGATGAAACACAGTAATTGCATCGAAATTAAATACAGAAGGCACAATGCCGACTTATGTACAAGAAGACTGAGTCATCTTACGGTCTATGTTTTGAACCATTCCTCTGACACTAGTTATAGATTCCGATGCTTCACTTCAGGTTTACTGTATCCCTTGGACCTACTTATTGACGACGAAACACAGAAATTGCATCGGAATTAAATAGAAAAGGCACAATGCCGACTTAAGTACAATAAGACTAACTCTTCCTACTGTCTATGTTTTGAACCACTCCTGTGACACTAGATATAGATTCCGTTGCTTCCCTTCAGGTTTACTGTATCCCTCTGACCTTATTGACGATGAAACACAGAAGTTGCATCGGAATTAGATACCAAAAGCACAATGCCGACTTAAGTACAAGAGGAATGACTCATCTTACTGTCTATGTTTTGAAACATTCCTGTGACACTAGTTATAGATTCCGATGCCTCACTTCAGGTTTACTGTTTCCTTTGGTTCTTCTTTTGACGATGAAACACAGAAATTGCATCGTAATTAAATACAAAAGGCACAATGCCGACTTAAGTACCAGAAGACTGACTCTTCCTTCTGTCTATGTTTTGAATCATTCCTGTGACACTAGTTATACATTCCGATGCTTCACTTCAGGTTTACTGTATCCCTCTGACCTTCTCATTGACGATGAAACACAGAAATTGCATCGGAATTAAATACGAAAGGCACAATGCTGACTTAAGTACAAGTAGACTGAATCTTCTTACTGTCTATGTTTTGAACCATTCCTGTGACACTAGTTATAGATTCTGATGCTTCACTTCAGGTTTACTGAATCCCTCTGACCTTCTTATTGACGATGAAACACAGAAATTTCATTGGAATTAATTAAAAAAGGCACGATGCATACTTAAGAACAAGAAGACTAACTCTTCTTACTGACTATGTTTTGAACCATTTCTGTGACACTAGTTGTAGATTCCGATGCTTCACTTCAGGTTTCCTGTTTCCCTCTGACCTTCTAATTGACGATGAAACACAGAAATTGCTTCGGAATTAAATAAAAAGGCACAATGCCGAATTAAGTACAAGAAGACTGACTCTTCTTACTGACTATGCTTTGGACTATTCCTGTGACACTAGTTATTGAGTCCGATGCTTCACTTCAGGTTTACTGTATCCCTCTGGCCTTCTTATTGACTATGAAACACTGAAATTGCATCGGAATTAAATACAAAAGGCACAATGCCGACTTAAGTACAAGAAGACTGACTCTACCTACTCTCAATTTTTTGAAAAATTCCTGTGACACTAGTCATAGATTCCGATGCTTCACTTCAGGTTTACTGTATCCCTCTGACCTTCTTATTGACGATGAAACACAGAAATTGCCCCGGAAATAAATACAAAAGGCACAATGACGACTCAAGTAGAAGAAGACGGACTCTTCCTACTGTCTATGTTTTGAACGATTCCTGTGACACTAGTTATACATTCCGATGCTACACTTCATGTTTACTGTATCCCTCTGACCTTCGTATTGACAATGAAACACAGACATAGTATCGGAATTAAATAGAAAAGGCACAATGCGACTTAAGTACAAGAAGACTAACTCTTCTTACTGACTATGTTTTGAACCATTTCTGTGACACTAGTTATAGATTCCGATGCTTCACTTCAGGTTTACTGTATCCC
This sequence comes from Schistocerca serialis cubense, assembly GCF_023864345.2. Classification (NCBI taxonomy): domain Eukaryota; kingdom Metazoa; phylum Arthropoda; class Insecta; order Orthoptera; family Acrididae; genus Schistocerca; species Schistocerca serialis. The sequence continues at coordinate 18,460,351 of NC_064647.1, read as the reverse complement.
TCTGACCTTCTTATTGACGATGAAACACAGAAATTGCATCAAAATTAAATAAAAAGGCACAATGCCGAATTAAGTACAAGAAGACTGAGTCTTCTTACTGACTATGTTTTGAACCATTCCTGTGACACTAGTTATAGATTCCGATGCTTCACTTTAGGTTTACTGTATCCCTATGACCTTCTTATTGACGATGAAAAACAGAAATTGCATCGGAATTAAATACAAAAGGCACAATGCCGACTTAAGTACAAGAAGACTGACCCTTCGTACTCTCTATGTTTTGAACCATTCCTTTGACACTAGTTATAGATTCCGATGCTTCACTTCAGGTTTACTGTATCCATCTGACCTTCGTATTGATGATGAAACACAGAAATTGCATCGGAATTAGATATAAAAAGCACAATGCCGACTTAAGTACAAGAGGAATGACTCTTCTTACTGTCTATGTTTTGAAACATTCCTGTGACACTAGTTACAGATTCCGATGCTTCACTTCACGTTTACTGTATCCCTTGGACCTTCTTATTGACGATGAAACACAGAAGTTGCATCGGAATTAAATAGAAACGTCACAATGCCGACTTAAGTACAAGAGGACTGACCCTTCCTATTGTCTATGTTCTGAACCATACCTGTGACACTAGTTATAGATTCCGATGCTTCACTTCAGGTTTACTGTATCCCCCTGACCACCTTATTGACGATGAAACACAGAAATTGCATCGGATTTAAATAGAAAAGGCACAATGCCGACTTAAGTTCAAGAAGACTGACTCTTCTTACTGTCTATGTTATGAACCATTCCTGTGTCACTAGTTATAGATTCCGATGCTTCACTTCAGGTGTACTGCATCCCTTGGTACTTCTTATTGAGGATGAAACACAGATATTGCATCGGAATTAAATACAAAAGGCACAATGCCGACTTAAGTACATGTAGACTGACTCTTAATACTGTGTATGTTTTGAACCATTCCTGTGACACTAGTTATAGATTCCGATGATTCACTTCAGGTTTACTGTATCCCTCTGACCGTCTTATTGACGATGAAACGCAGAAATTTCATCGGAATTAAATAGAAAAGACGCAATGCCGACTTAAGTACAAGAAGACTGACTCTTATTACTCTCTATGGTTTGAACCATTCCTGTGACACTAGTTATAGATTCCGATGCTTCACTTCAGGTTTACTGTATCCCTATGACCTTCTTATTGACGATGAAACACAGAAATTGCATCGGAATTAAATACAAAAGGCACAATGCCGACTTAAGTTCAAGAAGACTGACCCTTCCTACTCTCTATGTTTTGAACCGTTCCTGTAACACTAGTTATAGATTCCGATGCTTCACTTCAGGTTTACTGTATCCCTCTGACCTTCGTATTGACGATGAAACACAGAAATTGCATCGGAATTAAATACAAATGGCACAATGCCGACTTAAGTACAAGAAGACTGACTCTTATTACACTCTATGGTTTGAACCATTCCTGTGACACTAGTTATAGATTCCGATGCTTCACTTCAGGTTTACTGTATCCCTTGGACCTTCTTATTGACGATGAAACACAGAAATAGCATCGGAATTAAATACAAAAGGCACAATGCCGACTTATGTACAAGAAGACTGACTCATCTTACGGTCTATGTTTTGAACCATTCCTCTGACACTAGTTATAGATTCCGATGCTTCACTTCCGGGTTACTGTATCCCTTGGACCTACTTATTGACGACGAAACACAGAAATTGCATCGGAATTAAATAGAAAAGGCACAATGCCGACTTAAGTACAAGAAGACTAACTCTTATTACTCTCTATGTTTTGAACCATTCCTGTGACACTAGTTATAGATTCCGATGCTTCACTTCAGGTTTACTGTATCCCTTGGAGCTTCTTATTGACGATGAAACACAGTAATTGCATCGAAATTAAATACAAAAGGCACAATGCCGACTTATGTACAAGAAGACTGAGTCATCTTAAGGTCTATGTTTTGAACCATTCCTCTGACACTAGTTATAGATTCCGATGCTTCACTTCAGGTTTACTGTATCCCTTGGACCTACGTATTGACGACGAAACACAGAAATTGCATCGGAATTAAATAGAAAAGGCACAATGCCGACTTAAGTACAATAAGACTAACTCTTCCTACTGTCTATGTTTTGAACCACTCCTGTGACACTAGTTATAGATTCCGTTGCTTCCCTTCAGGTTTACTGTATCCCTCTTACCTTATTGACGATGAAACACAAAAGTTGCATCGGAATTAGATACCAAAAGCACAAAGCCGACTTAAGTACAAGAGGAATGACTCTTCTTACTGTCTATGTTTTGAAACATTCCTGTGACACTAGTTATAGATTCCGATGCCTCACTTCAGGTTTACTGTATCCTTTGGTTCTTCTTTTGACGATGAAACACAGAAATTGCATCGTAATTAAATACAAAAGGCACAATGCCGACTTAAGTACCAGAAGACTGACTCTTCCTTCTGTCTATGTTTTGAATCATTCCTGTGACACTAGTTATACATTCCGATGCTTCACTTCAGGTTTACTGTATCCCTCTGACCTTCTTATTGACGATGAAACACAGAAATTGCATCGGAATTAAATACGAAAGGCACAATGCCGACTTAAGTACAAGAAGACTAACTCTTATTACTCTCTATGTTTTGAACCATTCCTGTGACACTAGTTATAGATTCTGATGCTTCACTTCAGGTTTACTGTATCCCTCTGACCTTCTTATTGACGATGAAGCACAGAAAATTCATCGGAATTAATTAAAAAAGGCACGATGCATACTTAAGAACAAGAAGACTAACTTTTCTTGCTGACTATGTTTTGAACCATTTCTGTGACACTAGATGTTGATTCCGATGCTTCACTTCAGGTTTCCTGTTTCCCTCTGACCTTCTAATTGACGATGAAACACAGAAATTGCATCGGAATTAAATAAAAAGGCACAATGCCGAATTAAGTACAAGAAGACTGACTCTTCTTACTGACTATGCTTTGGACTATTCCTGTGACACTAGTTATTGAGTCCGATGCTTCACTTCAGGTTTACTGTACCCCTCTGGCCTTCTTATTGACTATGAAACACTGAAATTGCATCGGAATTAAATACAAAAGGCACAATGCCGACTTAAGTACAAGAAGACTGACTCTACCTACTCTCAATTTTTTGAAAAATTCCTGTGACACTAGTCATAGATTCCGATGCTTCACTTCAGGTTTACTGTATCCCTCTGACCTTCTTATTGACGATGAAACACAGAAATTGCCCCGGAAATAAATACAAAAGGCACAATGACGACTCAAGTAGAAGAAGACGGACTCTTCCTACTGTCTATGTTTTGAACGATTCCTGTGACACTAGTTATACATTCCGATGCTACACTTCATGTTTACTGTATCCCTCTGACCTTCGTATTGACGATGAAACACAGAAATAGTATCGGAATTAAATAGAAACGGCACAATGCGACTTAAGTACAAGAAGACTAACTCTTCTTACTGACTATGTTTTGAACCATTTCTGTGACACTAGTTATAGATTCCGATGCTTCACTTCAGGTTTACTGTATCCCTCTGACCTTCTTATTGACGATGAAACACAGAAATTGCATCAAAATTAAATAAAAAGGCACAATGCCGAATTAAGTACAAGAATACTGAGTCTTCTTACTGACTATGTTTTGAACCATTCCTGTGACACTAGTTATAGATTCCCATGCTTCACTTCAGGTTTACTGTATCCCTATGACCTTCTTATTGACGATGAAAAACAGAAATTGCATCGGAATTAAATACAAAAGGCACAATGCCGACTTAAGTACAAGAAGACTGACCCTTCGTACTCTCTATGTTTTGAACCATTCCTGTGACACTAGTTATAGATTCCGATGCTTCACTTCAGGTTTACTGTATCCCTCTGACCTTCGTATTGATGATGAAACACAGAAATTGCATCGGAATTAGATATAAAAAGCACAATGCCGACTTAAGTACAAGAGGAATGACTCTTCTTACTGTCTATGTTTTGAAACGTTCCTGTGACACTAGTTACAGATTCCGATGCTTCACTTCACGTTTACTGTATCCCTTGGACCTTCTTATTGACGACGAAACACAGAAGTTGCATCGGAATTAAATAGAAAAGTCACAATGCCGACTTAAGTACAAGAAGACTGACCCTTCCTATTGTCTATGTTCTGAACCATACCTGTGACACTAGTTATAGATTCCGATGCTTCACTTCAGGTTTACTGTATCCCTCTGACCTCCTTATTGACGAAGAAACACAGAAATTGCATCGGATTTAAATAGAAAAGGCACAATGCCGACTTAAGTACAAGAAGACTGACTCTTCTTACTGTCTATGTTATGAACCATTCCTGTGTCACTAGTTATAGATTCCGATGCTTCACTTCAGGTGTACTGCATCCCTTGGTACTTCTTATTGAGGATGAAACACAGAAATTGCATCGGAATTAAATACAAAAGGCACAATGCCGACTTAAGTACATGTAGACTGACTCTTAATACTGTGTATGTTTTGAACCATTCCTGTGACACTAGTTATAGATTCCGATGATTCACTTCAGGTTTACTGTATCCCTCTGACCGTCTTATTGACGATGAAACGCGGAAATTTCATCGGAATTAAATAGAAAAGACGCAATGCCGACTTAAGTACAAGAAGACTGACTCTTATTACTCTCTATGGTTTGAACCATTTCTGTGACTCTAGTTATAGATTCCGATGCTTCACTTCAGGTTTACTGTATCCCTATGACCTTCTTATTGACGATGAAACACAGAAATTGCATCGGAATTAAATACAAAAGGCACAATGCCGACTTAAGTTCAAGAAGACTGACCCTTCCTACTCTCTATGTTTTGAACCGTTCCTGTAACACTAGTTATAGATTCCGATGCTTCACTTCAGGTTTACTGTATCCCTCTGACCTTCGTATTGACGATGAAACACAGAAATTGCATCGGAATTAAATACAAATGGCACAATGCCGACTTAAGTACAAGAAGACTGACTCTTATTACTCTCTATGGTTTGAACCATTCCTGTGACACTAGTTATAGATTCCGATGCTTCACTTCAGGTTTACTGTATCCCTTGGACCTTCTTATTGACGATGAAACACAGAAATTGCATCGGAATTAAATACAAAAGGCACTATGCCGACTTATGTACAAGAAGACTGAGTCATCTTACGGTCTATGTTTTGAACCATTACTCTGACACTAGTTATAGATTCCGATGCTTCACTTCAGGTTTACTGTATCCCTTGGACCTATTTATTGACGACGAAACACAGAAATTGCATCGGAATTAAATAGAAAAGGCACAATGCCGACTTAAGTACAATAAGACTAACTCTTCCTACTGTTTATGTTTTGAACCATTCCTGTGACACTAGTTATAGATTCCGTTGCTCCACTTCAGGTTTACTGTATCCCTCTGAACTTATTGACTATGAAACACAGAAATTGCATCGGAATTAGATACCAAAAGCAAAATGCCCACTTAAGTACAAGAGGAATGACTCTTCTTACTGTCTATGTTTTGAAACATTCCTGTGACACTAGTTATAGATTCCGATGCTTCACTTCAGGTTTACTGTATCCCTTGGACCTTCTTATTGACGACGAAACACAGAAATTGCATCGGAATTAAATAGAAAAGGCACAATGCCGACTTAAGTACAAGAAGACTGACCCTTCCTATTGTCTATGTTCTGAACCATACCTTTGACACTAGTTATAGATTCCGATGCTTCACTTCAGGTTTACTGTATCCCTCTGACCTTCTTATTGACGATGAAACATAGAAATTGCATCGGAATTAAATAAAAAAGGCACAATGCATACTTAAGTACAAGAAGAATGACTCTTCTTACTGACTATGTTTTGAACCATTTCTGTGACACTAGTTGTAGATTCCGATGCTTCACTTCAGGTTTACTGTTTCCCTCTGACCTTCTTATTGACGATGAAACACAGAAATTGCATCGGAATTAAATAAAAAGGCACAATGCCGAATTAAGTACAAGAAGACTGACTCTTCTTACTGACTATGCTTTGGACCATTCCTGTGACACTAGTTATAGATTCCGATGCTTCACTTCAGGTGTACTGCATCCCTTGGTACTTCTTATTGGGGATGAAACACAGAAATTGCATCGGAATTAAATACAAAAGGCACAATGCCGACTTAAGTACAAGAAGACTGACTCTTCTTACTGACTATGTTTTGAACCATTCCTGTGACACTAGTTATAGATTCCGATGCCTCACTTCAGGTTTACTGTATCCTTTGGATCTTCTTTTGACGATGAAACACAGAAATTGCATCGGAATTAAATACAAAAGGCACAATGCCGACTTAAGTACCAGAAGACTGACTCTTCCTTCTGTCTATGTTTTGAATCATTCCTGCGACACTAGTTATACATTCCGATGCTTCACTTCAGGTTTACTGTATCCCTCTGACCTTCTTATTGACGATGAAACACAGAAATTGCATCGGAATTAAATACGAAAGGCACAATGCTGACTTAAGTACAAGTAGACTGAATCTTCTTACTGTCTATGTTTTGAACCATTCCTGTGACACTAGTTATAGATTCTGATGCTTCACTTCAGGTTTACTGTATCCCTCTGACCTTCTTATTGACGATGAAACACAGAAATTTCATCGGAATTAAATAAAAAAGGCTCAATGCATACTTAAATACAAGAAGAATGACTTTTCTTACTGACTATGTTTTGAACCATTTCTGTGACACTAGTTGTAGATTCCGATGCTTCACTTCAGGTTTACTGTTTCCCTCTGACCTTCTTATTGACGATGAAACACAGAAATTGCATCGGAATTAAATAAAAAGGCACAATGCCGAATTAAGTACAAGAAGACTGACTCTTCTTACTGACTATGCTTTGGACCATTCCTGTGACACTAGTTATAGATTCCGATGCTTCACTTCAGGTTTACTGTATCCCTCTGGCATTCTTATTGACTATGAAACACTGAAATTGCATCGGAATTAAATACAAAATGCACAATGCCGACTTAAGTACAAGAAGACTGACTCTACCTACTCTCAATTTTTAAAAATTCCTGTGATTCTAGTCATAGATTCCGATGCTTCACTTCAGGTTAACTGTATCCCCCTGACCTTCTTGTTGACGATGAAACAGAAATTGCGTCGGAATTAAATACAAAAGGCACAATGCCGACTTATGTACAAGAAGACTGACTCATCTTACTGTCTATGTTTTGAACCATTTCTCTGACACTAGTTATAGATTCCGATGCTTCACTTAAGGTTTACTGTATCCCTCTGACCCTCTTATTGACGATGAAACACAGAAGTTGCATCGGAATTAGATACAAAAGGCACAATGCCGACTTAAGTACAAGAGGACTGACTCTTCTTACTGACTATGTCTTGAAACATTCCTGTGACACTAGTTGAGGATTCCGATGCTTCACTTCAGGTTTACTGTATCCCTTGGACCTTCTTTTTGACGATGAAACACAAAAATTGCATCGGAATTGAATACAAAAGGCACAATGCCGACTTAAGTACAAGAAGAATGACTCTTCCTACTGTCTATGTTTTGAACCATTCCTGCGACACTAGTTATAGATTCCGATGCTTCACTTCAGGTTTAGTGTATCCCTAGGACCTTCTTATTGACGATGAAACACAGAAATTGCATCGGAATTAAATAGAAAAGGCACAATGCCGACTTAAGTACAAGAAGACTGACCCTTCCTATTGTCTATGCTTTGAACCATTCCTGCGACACTAGTTATAGATTCCGATGCTTCACTTCAGGTTTACTGTATCCCTCTGACCTTCTTATTGACGATGAAACACAGAAATTGGATCGGAATTTAATAGAAAAGGCACAATGCCAACTTAAGTACAAGGAGACTGACTCTTCTTACTGTCTATGCTTTGAACCATTCCTGTGACACTAGCTATGGATTCCGATGCTTCACTTCAGGTGTACTGCATCCCTTGGACCATCTTATTGCCGATGAAACACAGAAATTGCATCGGAATTAAATAGAAAAGGCACAATGCCGACTTGAGAACAAGAAGACTGACTCTTCCTACTGACTATGTTTTGAACCATTCCTGTGACACTAGTTTTAGATTCCGATGCCTCACTTCAGGTTTACTGTATCCCATGGACCTTCTTATTGACGATGAAACACAGAAATTGCATCGGTATTAAATAAAAAAGGCACAATGCCGACTTAAGTACCGATAGACTGACTCTTCCTACTGTCTATGATTTGAACCATTCCTGTGACACTAGTTATAGATGAGGATGCTTCACTTCAGGTTTACTGTATCCATCTGACCTTCTTATTGACGATGAAACACAGAAATTGCATCGGAATTAAATAGAAAAGGCACAATGCCGACTTAAGTACAAGAAGACTGATTTTTCCTACTGTCTATATTTTGAATCATTCCTGTGACACTAGTTATACATTCCGATGCTTCACTTCAGGTTCACTGTATCCCTCTGACGTTCTTATTGACGATGAAACACAGTAAATGCATCGGAATGAAATAGAAAATGCACAATGCCGACTTAAGTACAAGAAGACTAACTCTTCTTACTGTCTATGATTTGAACCATTGCTGTGACACTAGTTATAGATTCCGATGCTTCACTTCAGGTATACTGTATCCTTTGGACCTTCTTATTGAGGATGAAACACAGAAATTGCATCGTAATTAATTGCAAAAGGCATAATGCCGACTAAGTACAAGTAGACTGAATCTTCTTACTGTCTCGGTTTTGAACCATTCCTGTGACACTAGTTATAGATTCTGATGCTTATCTTCAGGTTTACTGTATCCCTCTGACCTTCTTATTGACGATGAAAAACAGAAATTTCATCGGAATTAAATAAAGAAGGCACAATGCCGACTTAAGTACAAGAAGACTGACTCTTCCTACTGTCTATGTTTTGAACCATTCCTGTGACACTAGTTATAGATTCCGATGCTTCACTTCAGGTTTACTGTATCCCTCTGACCTTCTTATTCACGATGAAACACAGAAATTTCATCGGAATTAAATTAATAGGCACAATGCCTAATTAAGTACAAGAAGACTGACTCTTCTTACTGACTATGTTTTCAACCATTCCTGTGACACTAGTTATAGATTCCGATGCTTCACTTCAGGTTTACTGTATCCCTATGACTTTCTTATTGACGATGAAACACAGAAATTGCATCGGAATTAAATACAAAAGGCACAATGCCGACTTAAGTTCAAGAAGACTGACCCTTCCTACTCTCTATGTTTTGAACCGTTCCTGTAACTCTAGTTATAGATTCCGATGCTTCACTTCAGGTTTACTGTATCCCTCTGACCTTCGTATTGACGATGAAACACAGAAATTGCATCGGAATTAAATACAAATGGCACAATGCCGACTTAAGTACAAGAAGACTGACTCTTATTACTCTCTATGGTTTGAACCATTCCTGTGACACTAGTTATAGATTCCGATGCTTCACTTCAGGTTTACTGTATCCCTTGGACCTTCTTATTGACGATGAAACACAGAAATAGCATCGGAATTAAATACAAAAGGCACAATGCCGACTTATGTACAAGAAGACTGACTCATCTTACGGTCTATGTTTTGAACCAATCCTCTGACACTAGTTATAGATTCCGATGCTTCACTTCCGGGTTACTGTATCCCTTGGACCTACTTATTGACGACGAAACACAGAAATTGCATCGGAATTAAATAGAAAAGGCACAATGCCGACTTAAGTACAAGAAGACTAACTCTTATTACTCTCTATGTTTTGAACCATTCCTGTGACACTAGTTATAGATTCCGATGCTTCACTTCAGGTTTACTGTATCCCTTGGAGCTTCTTATTGACGATGAAACACAGTAATTGCATCGAAATTAAATACAGAAGGCACAATGCCGACTTATGTACAAGAAGACTGAGTCATCTTACGGTCTATGTTTTGAACCATTCCTCTGACTCTAGTTATAGATTCCGATGCTTCACTTCAGGTTTACTGTATCCCTTGGACCTACTTATTGACGACGAAACACAGAATTTGCATCGGAATTAAATAGAAAAGGCACAATGCCGACTTAAGTACAATAAGACTAACTCTTCCTACTGTCTATGTTTTGAACCACTCCTGTGACACTAGATATAGATTCCGTTGCTTCCCTTCAGGTTTACTGTATCCCTCTGACCTTATTGACGATGAAACACAGAAGTTGCATCGGAATTAGATACCAAAAGCACAATGCCGACTTAAGTACAAGAGGAATGACTCTTCTTACTGTCTATGTTTTGAAACATTCCTGTGACACTAGTTATAGATTCCGATGCCTCACTTCAGGTTTACTGTATCCTTTGGTTCTTCTTTTGACGATGAAACACAGAAATTGCATCGTAATTAAATACAAAAGGCACAATGCCGACTTAAGTACCAGAAGACTGACTCTTCCTTCCGTCTATGTTTTGAATCATTCCTGTGACACTAGTTATACATTCCGATGCTTCACTTCAGGTTTACTGTATCCCTCTGACCTTCTTATTGACGATGAAACACAGAAATTGCATCGGAATTAAATACGAAAGGCACAATGCTGACTTAAGTACAAGTAGACTGAATCTTCTTACTGTCTATGTTTTGAACCATTCCTGTGACACTAGTTATAGATTCTGATGCTTCACTTCAGGTTTACTGAATCCCTCTGACCTTCTTATTGACGATGAAACACAGAAATTTCATTGGAATTAATTAAAAAAGGCACGATGCATACTTAAGAACAAGAAGACTAACTCTTCTTACTGACTATGTTTTGAACCATTTCTGTGACACTAGTTGTAGATTCCGATGCTTCACTTCAGGTTTCCTGTTTCCCTCTGACCTTCTAATTGACGATGAAACACAGAAATTGCATCGGAATTAAATAAAAAGGCACAATGCCGAATTAAGTACAAGAAGACTGACTCTTCTTACTGACTATGCTTTGGACTATTCCTGTGACACTAGTTATTGAGTCCGATGCTTCACTTCAGGTTTACTGTATCCCTCTGGCCTTCTTATTGACTATGAAACACTGAAATTGCATCGGAATTAAATACAAAAGGCACAATGCCGACTTAAGTACAAGAAGACTGACTCTACCTACTCTCAATTTTTTGAAAAATTCCTGTGACACAAGTCATAGATTCCGATGCTTCACTTCAGGTTTACTGTATCCCTCTGACCTTCTTATTGACGATGAAACACAGAAATTGCCCCGGAAATAAATACAAAAGGCACAATGACGACTCAAGTAGAAGAAGACGGACTCTTCCTACTGTCTATGTTTTGAACGATTCCTGTGACACTAGTTATACATTCCGATGCTACACTTCATGTTTACTGTATCCCTCTGACCTTCGTATTGACGATGAAACACAGACATAGTATCGGAATTAAATAGAAAAGGCACAATGCGACTTAAGTACAAGAAGACTAACTCTTCTTACTGACTATGTTTTGAACCATTTCTGTGACACTAGTTATAGATTCCGATGCTTCACTTCAGGTTTACTGTATCCCTCTGACCTTCTTATTGACGATGAAACACAGAAATTGCATCAAAATTAAATAAAAAGGCACAATGCCGAATTAAGTACAAGAAGACTGAGTCTTCTTACTGACTATGTTTTGAACCATTCCTGTGACACTAGTTATAGATTCCGATGCTTCACTTTAGGTTTACTGTATCCCTATGACCTTCTTATTGACGATGAAAAACAGAAATTGCATCGGAATTAAATACAAAAGGCACAATGCCGACTTAAGTACAAGAAGACTGACCCTTCGTACTCTCTATGTTTTGAACCATTCCTGTGACACTAGTTATAGATTCCGATGCTTCACTTCAGGTTTACTGTATCCCTCTGACCTTCGTATTGATGATGAAACACAGAAATTGCATCGGAATTAGATATAAAAAGCACAATGCCGACTTAAGTACAAGAGGAATGACTCTTCTTACTGTCTATGTTTTGAAACATTCCTGTGACACTAGTTACAGATTCCGATGCTTCACTTCACGTTTACTGTATCCCTTGGACCTTCTTATTGACGATGAAACACAGAAGTTGCATCGGAATTAAATAGAAACGTCACAATGCCGACTTAAGTACAAGAGGACTGACCCTTCCTATTGTCTATGTTCTGAACCATACCTGTGACACTAGTTATAGATTCCGATGCTTCACTTCAGGTTTACTGTATCCCCCTGACCACCTTATTGACGATGAAACACAGAAATTGCATCGGATTTAAATAGAAAAGGCACAATGCCGACTTAAGTTCAAGAAGACTGACTCTTCTTACTGTCTATGTTATGAACCATTCCTGTGTCACTAGTTATAGATTCCGATGCTTCACTTCAGGTGTACTGCATCCCTTGGTACTTCTTATTGAGGATGAAACACAGATATTGCATCGGAATTAAATACAAAAGGCACAATGCCGACTTAAGTACATGTAGACTGACTCTTAATACTGTGTATGTTTTGAACCATTCCTGTGACACTAGTTATAGATTCCGATGATTCACTTCAGGTTTACTGTATCCCTCTGACCGTCTTATTGACGATGAAACGCAGAAATTTCATCGGAATTAAATAGAAAAGACGCAATGCCGACTTAAGTACAAGAAGACTGACTCTTATTACTCTCTATGGTTTGAACCATTCCTGTGACACTAGTTATAGATTCCGATGCTTCACTTCAGGTTTACTGTATCCCTATGACCTTCTTATTGACGATGAAACACAGAAATTGCATCGGAATTAAATACAAAAGGCACAATGCCGACTTAAGTTCAAGAAGACTGACCCTTCCTACTCTCTATGTTTTGAACCGTTCCTGTAACACTAGTTATAGATTCCGATGCTTCACTTCAGGTTTACTGTATCCCTCTGACCTTCGTATTGACGATGAAACACAGAAATTGCATCGGAATTAAATACAAATGGCACAATGCCGACTTAAGTACAAGAAGACTGACTCTTATTACTCTCTATGGTTTGAACCATTCCTGTGACACTAGTTATAGATTCCGATGCTTCACTTCAGGTTTACTGTATCCCTTGGACCTTCTTATTGACGATGAAACACAGAAATAGCATCGGAATTAAATACTAAAGGCACAATGCCGACTTATGTACAAGAAGACTGACTCATCTTACGGTCTATGTTTTGAACCATTCCTCTGACACTAGTTATAGATTCCGATGCTTCACTTCCGGGTTACTGTATCCCTTGGACCTACTTATTGACGACGAAACACAGAAATTGCATCGGAATTAAATAGAAAAGGCACAATGCCGACTTAAGTACAAGAAGACTAACTCTTATTACTCTCTATGTTTTGAACCATTCCTGTGACACTAGTTATAGATTCCGATGCTTCACTTCAGGTTTACTGTATCCCTTGGAGCTTCTTATTGACGATGAAACACAGTAATTGCATCGAAATTAAATACAAAAGGCACAATGCCGACTTATGTACAAGAAGACTGAGTCATCTTACGGTCTATGTTTTGAACCATTCCTCTGACACTAGTTATAGATTCCGATGCTTCACTTCAGGTTTACTGTATCCCTTGGACCTACTTATTGACGACGAAACACAGAAATTGCATCGGAATTAAATAGAAAAGGCACAATGCCGACTTAAGTACAATAAGACTAACTCTTCCTACTGTCTATGTTTTGAACCACTCCTGTGACACTAGTTATAGATTCCGTTGCTTCCCTTCAGGTTTACTGTATCCCTCTGACCTTATTGACGATGAAACACAAAAGTTGCATCGGAATTAGATAACAAAAGCACAATGCCGACTTAAGTACAAGAGGAATGACTCTTCTTACTGTCTATGTTTTGAAACATTCCTGTGACACTAGTTATAGATTCCGATGCCTCACTTCAGGTTTACTGTATCCTTTGGTTCTTCTTTTGACGATGAAACACAGAAATTGCATCGTAATTAAATACAAAAGGCACAATGCCGACTTAAGTACCAGAAGACTGACTCTTCCTTCTGTCTATGTTTTGAATCATTCCTGTGACACTAGTTATACATTCCGATGCTTCACTTCAGGTTTACTGTATCCCTCTGACCTTCTTATTGACGATGAAACACAGAAATTGCATCGGAATTAAATACGAAAGGCACAATGCCGACTTAAGTACAAGAAGACTAACTCTTATTACTCTCTATGTTTTGAACCATTCCTGTGACACTAGTTATAGATTCTGATGCTTCACTTCAGGTTTACTGTATCCCTCTGACCTTCTTATTGACGATGAAGCACAGAAATTTCATCGGAATTAATTAAAAAAGGCACGATGCATACTTAAGAACAAGAAGACTAACTCTTCTTGCTGACTATGTTTTGAACCATTTCTGTGACACTAGTTGTTGATTCCGATGCTTCACTTCAGGTTTCCTGTTTCCCTCTGACCTTCTAATTGACGATGAAACACAGAAATTGCATCGGAATTAAATAAAAAGGCACAATGCCGAATTAAGTACAAGAAGACTGACTCTTCTTACTGACTATGCTTTGGACTATTCCTGTGACACTAGTTATTGAGTCCGATGCTTCACTTCAGGTTTACTGTATCCCTCTGGCCTTCTTATTGACTATGAAACACTGAAATTGCATCGGAATTAAATACAAAAGGCACAATGCCGACTTAAGTACAAGAAGACTGACTCTACCTACTCTCAATTTTTTGAAAAATTCCTGTGACACTAGTCATAGATTCCGATGCTTCACTTCAGGTTTACTGTATCCCTCTGACCTTCTTATTGACGATGAAACACAGAAATTGCCCCGGAAATAAATACAAAAGGCACAATGACGACTCAAGTAGAAGAAGACGGACTCTTCCTACTGTCTATGTTTTGAACGATTCCTGTGACACTAGTTATACATTCCGATGCTACACTTCATGTTTACTGTATCCCTCTGACCTTCGTATTGACGATGAAACACAGAAATAGTATCGGAATTAAATAGAAAAGGCACAATGCGACTTAAGTACAAGAAGACTAACTCTTCTTACTGACTATGTTTTGAACCATTTCTGTGACACTAGTTATAGATTCCGATGCTTCACTTCAGGTTTACTGTATCCCTCTGACCTTCTTATTGACGATGAAACACAGAAATTGCATCAAAATTAAATAAAAAGGCACAATGCCGAATTAAGTACAAGAATACTGAGTCTTCTTACTGACTATGTTTTGAACCATTCCTGTGACACTAGTTATAGATTCCCATGCTTCACTTCAGGTTTACTGTATCCCTATGACCTTCTTATTGACGATGAAAAACAGAAATTGCATCGGAATTAAATACAAAAGGCACAATACCGACTTAAGTACAAGAAGACTGACCCTTCGTACTCTCTATGTTTTGAACCATTCCTGTGACACTAGTTATAGATTCCGATGCTTCACTTCAGGTTTACTGTATCCCTCTGACCTTCGTATTGATGATGAAACACAGAAATTGCATCGGAATTAGATATAAAAAGCACAATGCCGACTTAAGTACAAGAGGAATGACTCTTCTTACTGTCTATGTTTTGAAACGTTCCTGTGACACTAGTTACAGATTCCGATGCTTCACTTCACGTTTACTGTATCCCTTGGACCTTCTTATTGACGACGAAACACAGAAGTTGCATCGGAATTAAATAGAAAAGTCACAATGCCGACTTAAGTACAAGAAGACTGACCCTTCCTATTGTCTATGTTCTGAACCATACCTGTGACACTAGTCATAGATTCCGATGCTTCACTTCAGGTTTACTGTATCCCTCTGACCTCCTTATTGACGATGAAACACAGAAATCGCATCGGATTTAAATAGAAAAGGCACAATGCCGACTTAAGTACAAGAAGACTGACTCTTCTTACTGTCTATGTTATGAACCATTCCTGTGTCACTAGTTATAGATTCCGATGCTTCACTTCAGGTGTACTGCATCCCTTGGTACTTCTTATTGAGGATGAAACACAGAAATTGCATCGGAATTAAATACAAAAGGCACAATGCCGACTTAAGTACATGTAGACTGACTCTTAATACTGTGTATGTTTTGAACCATTCCTGTGACACTAGTTATAGATTCCGATGATTCACTTCAGGTTTACTGTATCCCTCTGACCGTCTTATTGACGATGAAACGCAGAAATTTCATCGGAATTAAATAGAAAAGACGCAATGCCGACTTAAGTACAAGAAGACTGACTCTTATTACTCTCTATGGTTTGAACCATTTCTGTGACTCTAGTTATAGATTCCGATGCTTCACTTCAGGTTTACTGTATCCCTATGACCTTCTTATTGACGATGAAACACAGAAATTGCATCGGAATTAAATACAAAAGGCACAATGCCGACTTAAGTTCAAGAAGACTGACCCTTCCTACTCTCTATGTTTTGAACCGTTCCTGTAACACTAGTTATAGATTCCGATGCTTCACTTCAGGTTTACTGTATCCCTCTGACCTTCGTATTGACGATGAAACACAGATATTGCATCGGAATTAAATACAAATGGCACAATGCCGACTTAAGTACAAGAAGACTGACTCTTATTACTCTCTATGGTTTGAACCATTCCTGTGACACTAGTTATAGATTCCGATGCTTCACTTCAGGTTTACTGTATCCCTTGGACCTTCTTATTGACGATGAAACACAGAAATTGCATCGGAATTAAATACAAAAGGCACTATGCCGACTTATGTACAAGAAGACTGAGTCATCTTACGGTCTATGTTTTGAACCATTACTCTGACACTAGTTATAGATTCCGATGCTTCACTTCAGGTTTACTGTATCCCTTGGACCTATTTATTGACGACGAAACACAGAAATTGCATCGGAATTAAATAGAAAAGGCACAATGCCGACTTAAGTACAATAAGACTAACTCTTCCTACTGTCTGTGTTTTGAACCATTCCTGTGACACTAGTTATAGATTCCGTTGCTTCACTTCAGGTTTACTGTATCCCTCTGAACTTATTGACTATGAAACACAGAAATTGCATCGGAATTAGATAACAAAAGCAAAATGCCCACTTAAGTACAAGAGGAATGACTCTTCTTACTGTCTATGTTTTGAAACATTCCTGTGACACTAGTTATAGATTCCGATGCTTCACTTCAGGTTTACTGTATCCCTTGGACCTTCTTATTGACGACGAAACACAGAAATTGCATCGGAATTAAATAGAAAAGGCACAATGCCGACTTAAGTACAAGAAGACTGACCCTTCCTATTGTCTATGTTCTGAACCATACCTTTGACACTAGTTATAGATTCCGATGCTTCACTTCAGGTTTACTGTATCCCTCTGACCTTCTTATTGACGATGAAACATAGAAATTGCATCGGAATTAAATAAAAAAGGCACAATGCATACTTAAGTACAAGAAGAATGACTCTTCTTACTGACTATGTTTTGAACCATTTCTGTGACACTAGTTGTAGATTCCGATGCTTCACTTCAGGTTTACTGTTTCCCTCTGACCTTCTTATTGACGATGAAACACAGAAATTGCATCGGAATTAAATAAAAAGGCACAATGCCGAATTAAGTACAAGAAGACTGACTCTTCTTACTGACTATGCTTTGGACCATTCCTGTGACACTAGTTATAGATTCCGATGCTTCACTTCAGGTGTACTGCATCCCTTGGTACTTCTTATTGGGGATGAAACACAGAAATTGCATCGGAATTAAATACAAAAGGCACAATGCCGACTTAAGTACAAGAAGACTGACTCTTCTTACTGACTATGTTTTGAACCATTCCTGTGACACTAGTTATAGATTCCGATGCCTCACTTCAGGTTTACTGTATCCTTTGGATCTTCTTTTGACGATGAAACACAGAAATTGCATCGGAATAAAATACAAAAGGCACAATGCCGACTTAAGTACCAGAAGACTGACTCTTCCTTCTGTCTATGTTTTGAATCATTCCTGCGACACTAGTTATACATTCCGATGCTTCACTTCAGGTTTACTGTATCCCTCTGACCTTCTTATTGACGATGAAACACAGAAATTGCATCGGAATTAAATACGAAAGGCACAATGCTGACTTACGTACAAGTAGACTGAATCTTCTTACTGTCTATGTTTTGAACCATTCCTGTGACACTAGTTATAGATTCTGATGCTTCACTTCAGGTTTACTGTATCCCTCTGACCTTCTTATTGACGATGAAACACAGAAATTTCATCGGAATTAAATAAAAAAGGCTCAATGCATACTTAAATACAAGAAGAATGACTTTTCTTACTGACTATGTTTTGAACCATTTCTGTGACACTAGTTGTAGATTCCGATGCTTCACTTCAGGTTTACTGTTTCCCTCTGACCTTCTTATTGACGATGAAACACAGAAATTGCATCGGAATTAAATAAAAAGGCACAATGCCGAATTAAGTACAAGAAGACTGACTCTTCTTACTGACTATGCTTTGGACCATTCCTGTGACACTAGTTATAGATTCCGATGCTTCACTTCAGGTTTACTGTATCCCTCTGGCATTCTTATTGACTATGAAACACTGAAATTGCATCGGAATTAAATACAAAATGCACAATGCCGACTTAAGTACAAGAAGACTGACTCTACCTACTCTCAATTTTTAAAAATTCCTGTGATTCTAGTCATAGATTCCGATGCTTCACTTCAGGTTAACTGTATCCCCCTGACCTTCTTGTTGACGATGAAACAGAAATTGCGTCGGAATTAAATACAAAAGGCACAATGCCGACTTATGTACAAGAAGACTGACTCATCTTACTGTCTATGTTTTGAACCATTTCTCTGACACTAGTTATAGATTCCGATGCTTCACTTAAGGTTTACTGTATCCCTCTGACCCTCTTATTGACGATGAAACACAGAGGTTGCATCGGAATTAGATACAAAAAGCACAATGCCGACTTAAGTACAAGAGGACTGACTCTTCTTACTGACTATGTCTTGAAACATTCCTGTGACACTAGTTGAGGATTCCGATGCTTCACTTCAGGTTTACTGTATCCCTCTGACCTTCTTATTGACGATGAAACACAGAAAGTGTATCGGAATTAAAGGGAAATGGCACAATGCCGACTTAAGTACAAGAATACTGACTCCTCTTACTGTCTATGTTTTGAACCATTCCTGTGACACTAGTTATAGATTCCGATGCTTCTCTTCAGGTTTACTGTATCCCTCTGAACTTCCTATTGAAGATGAAACACAGAAATTGCATCGGAATTAAATAGAAAAGGTACAATTCTGACTTAAGTACAAGAATACTGACTCTTCTTACTGTCTATGTTTTGAACCAGTCCTCTGACACTAGTTATAGATTCCGATGCTTCACTTCAGGGTTACTGTATCCCTTGGACCTTCATATTGACGATGAAACAAAGAAATTTCATCTGAATTAAATACAAAAGGCACAATGCCGACTTAAGTACAAGAAGACTGACGCATCTTACTGTCTATGTTTGAACAATTCCTGTGACACTAGTTATAGATTCCGATGCTTCACTTCAGGTTTACTGTATCCCTTGGACCTTCTTTTTGACGATGAAACACAGAAATTGCGTCGGAATTAGATACAAAAGGCACAATGCCGACTTAAGTACAAGAAGAATGACTCTTCCTACTGTCTATGTTTTGAACTATTCCTGTGACACTGGTTATAGATTATGATGCTTCACTTCAGGTTTACTGTATCCCTCTGACCTTCTTATTGTTGATGAAACACAGAAATTGCATCGGAAATAAATACAAAAGGCACAATGCCGACTCAAGTATAAGAAGACTGACTCTTCCTACTGCCTATGTTTTGAACCATTCCTGTGACACTAGTTATACATTCCGATGCCTCACTTCAGGTTTACTGTATCCCTTGGACCTTCTTATTGACTTTGAAACAGATTAATTGCATCGGAATTAAGTACAAAAGGCACAATGCCGACTTAAGTACAAGAAGACTGACTCTTCTTACTGTCTATGTTTTGAACCATTTCTGTGACACTAGTTATAGAATCCGATGCTTCACTTCAGGTTTACTGTATCCCTCTGACCTTCCTATTGAAGATGAAACATAGAAATTGCATCGGAATTAAATACAAATGGCACAATGCCGACTTAAGTACAAGAAGATTGACTCTTCTTACTGTCTATGTTCGAACAGTTCCTGTGACACTAGTTATAGATTCCGATGCTTCACTTCAGGTTCACTGTATCCCTCTGACCTTCCTATTGAAGATGAAACACAGAAATTGCATCGGAATTAAATACAAATGGCACAATGCCGACTTAAGTACAAGAAGATTGACTCTTCTTACTGTCTATTTTCGAACAGTTCCTGTGACACTAGTTATAGATTCCGATGCTTCACTTCAGGTTTACTGTATCCCTTGGACCTTCGTATTGACGATGAAACACAGAAATTCCATCGGATTTAAATACAAAACTCACAATGCCGACTTATGTACAAGAAGACTGACTCATCTTACTTCTATGTTTTGAACCATTCCTCTGACACTAGATATAGATTCCGATGCTTCATTTCAGGTTTCCTGTATCCCTTGGACCTTCTTATTGACAACGAAACACAGAAATTGCATCGGAATTAAATAGAAAAGGCACAATGCAGACTTAAGTACAAGAAGACTGACTCTTGCTACTGTCTTTGTTATGAACCATTCTTGTGACACTAGTTATAGATTCCGATGCTTCACTTAATGTTTGCAGTATCCCTCTGACCTTCTTATTGACGATGAAACACAGAAATTGCATCGGAATTAGGTACAAAAAGCACAATGCCGACTAAAGTACAAGAGGACTGACTCTTCTTACTGACTATGCTTTGAAACATTCCTGTGACACTAGATGTAGATTCCGATGCTTCACTTCAGGTTTACTGTATCCCTTGGACCTTCTTATTGACGACGAAACACAGAAATTGCATCGGAATTAAATAGTAAAGGCACAATGCCGTCTTAAGTACAAGAAGACTGACCCTTCCTATTGTCTATGTTTTGAACCATTCCTCTGACACTAGTTATAGATTCCGATGCTTCTCTTCATGTTTACTGTATCCCTCTGACCTTCTTATTGACGATGAAACACAGAAATTGTATCGGAATTAAATAGAAAAGGCACAATGCCGACTTAAGTACAAGAAGACTGACTCTTCTTACTGTCTATGATTTGAACCATTCCTGTGACAGTAGTTATCTATTCCGATGCTTCACTTCAGGTTTACTGTATCCCTCTGACCTTCCTACTGAATATGAAACACAGAAATTGCTTCGGAATTAAATACAAAAGACACAATGCCGACTCAAGTACAAGAAGACTGACTCTTCCCACTGTCTATGTTTGAACCATTTTTGTGAGACTAGTTATAGATTCCGATGCTTCACTTCAGGTTTACTGTATCCCTCTGACTTTCCTATTGAAGATGAAACACAGAAATTGCATCGGAATTAAATACAAAATGCACAATGCCGACTTAAGTACAAGAAGACTGACTCTTCTTCTTGTGTATTTTGAACAAATTCCTGTGACACTAGTTATACATTCCGATGCTTCACTTCAGGTTTACTGTATCCCTCTGACCTTCCTATTGAAGATGAAACACAGAAATTGCATCGGAATTATATACAAAAGGCACAATTCCGACTTAAGTACAAGAAGACTGACTCTTCTTACTGTCTATGTTTTGAACCATTCCTGTGACGCTAGTTATACATTCCGATGCTTCACTTGAGGTTTACTGTATCCCTTGGACCTTCTAATTGACGATGAAACACAGAAATTGCATCGGAATTAAATAAAAAGGCACAATGCCGACTTAAGTACAAGAAGACTGACTCTTCCTAATGTCTATGATTTGAACCATTCCTGTGACACTAGTTATACATTTCGATGCATCACTTCAGGTGTACTGTATCCCTCTGACCTTCCTATTGAAGAAGAAACACAGAAATTGCATCGGCATTAAATACAAAACGTACAATGCTACTTAAGTTCAAGAAGACTGACTCTTCTTACTGTCTATGCTTTGAACCATTCCTGTGAAACTAGTTATACATTCCGATGCATCACTTCGGGTTTACTGTATCCCTTGGACCTTCTTATTGACGATGAAACACAGAAATTGCATCGGAACTAAATACAAAAGGAACAATGCCGACTTAAGTAGAAGAAGAATGACTCTTCATACTGTCTATGTTTTGAACCATTCCTGTGACACTAGTTACAGACTCCGATGCTTCACTTCAGGTTTACTGTATCCCTCTGACCTTCCTATTGAAGATGATACACAGAAATTACATCGGAATTAAATAGAAAAGGCACAATGCCGACTTAAGTACAAGAAGACTGACCCTTCCTATTGTCTATGTTCTGAACCATACCTTTGACACTAGTTATAGATTCCGATGCTTCACTTCAGGTTTACTGTATCCCTTGGACCTTCTTATTGACGTTGAAACACAGAAATTGCATCGGAATTAAATAGAAAAGGCACAATGCCGACTTAAGTATAAGAATATTGACTCTTCTTACTTTCTATGTTTTGAACCATTCCTGTGACACTAGTTACACATTCCGATGCTTCACTTCAGGTTTTCTGTATCCCTTGGACCTTCTTATTGACGATGAAACACAGAAATTGTATCGGAATTAAATAGAAAAGGCACAATGCCGACTTAAGTACAAGAAGACTGACTCGTCTTACTGTCTATGTTTTGAACCATTCCTGTGACACTAGTTATCTATTCTGATGCTTCACTTCAGGTTTACTGTATCCCTCTGACCTTCCTATTGAAGATGAAACACAGAAATTGCATCGGAATTAAATACAAATGACACAATGCCGACTCAAGTACAAGAAGACTGACTCTTCCCACTGTCTATGTTATGAACCATTTCTGTGACACTAGTTATACATTCCGAAGCTACACTTCGGGTTGACTGTATCCCTCTGACTTTCCTATTGAAGATGAAACACAGAAATTGCATTGGAATTAAATGCAAAATGCACAATGCCGACTTAAGCACAAGAATACTGACTCTTCTTGCTGTCTATGTTTTGAACCATTCCTGTGACACTAGTTATAGATTCCGATGCTTCTCCTCAGGTTTACTGAAGCCCTCTGACCTTCCTCTTGAAGATGAAACACAGAAATTGCATCGGAATTAAATACAAAAGGCACAATGCCGACTTACGTACAAGACGACTGACTCTTCTTACTGTCTATGTTTGAACAATTCCTGTGACACTAGTTATAATTCCGACGCTTCACTTCAGGTTTACTGTATCCCTCTGACCTTCCTATTGACGACGAAACACAGATATTGCATCGGAATTAAATAGAAAAGGCACAATGCCGACTTAAGTACAAGAAGAGAGACCCTTCCTATTGTCTATGCTTTGAACCATTCCTGTGACACCAGTTATAGATTCCGATGCTTCTCTTCAGGTTTACTGTATCCCTCTGACCTTCTTATTGACGATGAAACACAGAAATTGCTTCGGAATTGAATAGAAAAAGCACAATGCCGACTTAAGTACAAGAAGAATGACTCTTCTTACTGTCTATGTTTTGAACCATTCCTGTGACACTAGTTATAGATTCCGATGCTTCACTTCAGGTTTACTGTATCCCTCTGACTTTCCTATCGAAGATGAAACACAGAAATTGCATCGAAATTAAATACAAAAGGCGAAATGCCGACTTAAGTACAAGAAGACTGACTCTTCTTACTGTCTATGTTTGAACAATTCCTGTGACACTAGTTATAGGTTCCGAAGCTTCACTTCAGGTTTACTGTATCCCTCTGACCTTCCTATTGAAAATGATACACAGAAATTGCATCGGAATTAAATATAAATGGCACAATGCCGACTTAAGTACAAGAAGAGTGTTTCTTCCTACTGTCAATGATTTGAACCGTTCCTGTGACACTAGTTATACAATGCGATGCTTCACTTCAGGTTTTCTGTATCCCTTGGACCTTCTTATTGACGATGAAACACAGAAATTGCATCGGAATTAAATACAATAGGCACAATGCCCACTTAAGTACAAGAAGACTGACTCTTCCTACTGTCTATGTTTTGAACCATTCCTGTGTTACTAGCTGTAGATTCCGATGCTTCACTTCAGGTTTACTGTTTCCCTTGGACCTTCCTATTGACGACGAAACACAGAAATTGCATCGGAACTTAATAGAAAAGGCACAATGCCGACTTAAGTACAAGAATACTGACTCTTCTTACTGTCTATGATTTGAACCATTCCTGTGACACTAGTTATACATTCCGATGCTTCACTTCAGGTTTTCTGTATCCCTTGGACCTTCTTATTGACGATGAAACACAGAAATTGCATCGGAATTAAATAAAAATGGCACAATGCCGACTTAAGTACAAGAAGACTGACTCTTCCTACTGTCTATGTTTTGAATCATTCCTGTGTTACTAGTTGTAGATTCCGATGCTTCACTTCAGGTTTACTGTTTCCCTTGGACCTTCCTATTGACGACGAAACACAGAAATTGCATCGGCATTAAATAGAAAAGGCACAATGCCGACTTAAGTACAAGAAGAGTGACCCTTCCTATTGTCTATGCTTTTAACCATTCCTGTGACACTAGTTATAGATTCCGATGCTTCTCTTCAGGTTTACTGTATCCCTCTGACCTTCTTATTGACGATGAAACACAGAAATTGTATCGGAATTAGATAGAAAAGGCACAATGTCGACTTAAGTACAAGAAGACTGACTCTTCTTACTGTCTATGTTTTGAACCATTCCTGTGACACAAGTTATAGATTCCGATGCTTCACTTCAAGTTTACTGTATCCCTCTGACCTTCCTATTGAACATGAAACACAGAAATTGCATCGGAATTAAATAGAAAATGTACAATGCTGACTTAAGTACAAGAATACCGACTCTTCTTACTGTCTATGTTTTGAACCATTCCTGTGACACTAGTTATAGATTCCGATGCTTCACTTCAGGGTTACTGTATCCCTTGGAATTTCTTATTGACGATGAAACAAAGAAATTTCATCAGAATTAAATACAAAAGGCACAATGCCGACTTAAGTACCAGAAGACTGACGCATCTTACTGTCTATGTTTGAACAATTCCTGTGAAACTAGTTATAGATTCCGAAGCTTCACTTCAGGTTTACAGTATCCCTTGGACCTTCTTATTGACGATGAAACACAGAAATTGCATCGGAATTAAATACAAAATTCACAATGCCGACTTAAGTACAAGAAGAATGACTCTTCCTACTCTGCTTTGAACCATTCCTGTGACACTGGTTATAGATTCCGACGCTTCACTTCAGGTTTACTGTATCCCTCTGACCTTCCTATTGAAGATGAAACACAGAAATTGCATCGGAATTAAATACAAAAAGCACAATGCCGACTCAAGTGGAAGAAGACGGACTCTCCCTACTGTCTATGTTTTGAACGATTCCTGTGACACTCGTTACACATTCCGAAGCTTCACTTCTGGTTTGCTGTATACCTCTGACCTTCTTATTGACGATGAAACACAGAAATTGCATCGGAATTAAATACAAAAGGCACAGTGCCGACTTAAGTACAAGAAGACTGACTCTTCTTACTGTCTATGTTTTGAACCATTTCTGTGACGCTAGTTATAAATTCCGATGCTTCACTTCAGGTTTACTGTATCCCTCTGACCTTCCTATTGAAGATGAAACACAGAAATTGCATCGGAATTAAATACAAAAGACACAGTGCCGACTTAAGTACAAGAAGACCGACTCTTCTTACTGTCTATGTTTTGAACCATTTTGTGACACTAGTTATACATTCCGAAGCTACACTTCGGGTTGACTGTATCCCTCTGACCTTCCTATTGAAGATGAAACACAGAAATTGCATCGGAATTAAATACAAATGACACAATGCCGACTCAAGTACAAGAAGACTGACTCTTCCCACTGTCTATGTTATGAACCATTTCTGTGACACTAGTTATACATTCCGAAGCTACACTTCGGGTTGACTGTATCCCTCTGACTTTCCTATTGAAGATGAAACACAGAAATTGCATTGGAATTAAATGCAAAATGCACAATGCCGACTTAAGTACAAGAAGACTGACTCTTCTTACTGTCTATGTTTGAACAATTCCTGTGACACTAGTTATAGATTCCGATGCTTCACTTCAGGTTTACTGTATCCCTCTGACCTTCCTATTGAAGATGAAACACAGAAATTGCATCGGAATTATATATAAAAGGCACAATGCCGACTTAAGCACAAGAATACTGACTCTTCTTGCTGTCTATGTTTTGAACCATTCCTGTGACACTAGTTATAGATTCCGATTCTTCTCCTCAGGTTTACTGAAGCCCTCTGACCTTCCTCTTGAAGATGAAACACAGAAATTGCATCGGAATTAAATACAAAAGGCACAATGCCGACTTACGTACAAGACGACTGACTCTTCTTACTGTCTATGTTTGAACAATTCCTGTGACACTAGTTATAATTCCGACGCTTCACTTCAGGTTTACTGTATCCCTCTGACCTTCCTATTGACGACGAAACACAGAAATTGCATCGGAATTAAATAGAAAATGCACAATGCCGACTTAAGTACAAGAAGAGTGACCCTTCCTATTGTCTATGCTTTGAACCATTCCTGTGACACCAGTTATAGATTCCGATGCTTCTCTTCAGGTTTACTGTATCCCTCTGACCTTCTTATTGACGTTGAAACACAGAAATTGCATCGGAATTAAATAGAAAAGGCACAATGCCGACTTAAGTATAAGAATATTGACTCTTCTTACTTTCTATGTTTTGAACCATTCCTGTGACACTAGTTACACATTCCGATGCTTCACTTCAGGTTTTCTGTATCCCTTGGACCTTCTTATTGACGATGAAACACAGAAATTGTATCGGAATTAAATAGAAAAGGCACAATGCCGACTTAAGTACAAGAAGACTGACTCGTCTTACTGTCTATGTTTTGAACCATTCCTGTGACACTAGTTATCTATTCTGATGCTTCACTTCAGGCTTACTGTATCCCTCTGACCTTCCTATTGAAGATGAAACACAGAAATTGCATCGGAATTAAATACAAATGACACAATGCCGACTCAAGTACAAGAAGACTGACTCTTCCCACTGCCTATGTTATGAACCATTTCTGTGACACTAGTTATACATTCCGAAGCTACTCTTCGGGTTGACTGTATCCCTCTGACTTTCCTATTGAAGATGAAACACAGAAATTGCATTGGAATTAAATGCAAAATGCACAATGCCGACTTAAGTACAAGAAGACTGACTCTTCTTACTGTCTATGTTTGAACAATTCCTGTGACACTAGTTATAGATTCCGATGCTTCACTTCAGGTTTACTGTATCCCTCTGACCTTCCTATTGAAGATGAAACACAGAAATTGCATCGGAATTATATACAAAAGGCACAATGCCGACTTAAGCACAAGAATACTGACTCTTCTTGCTGTCTATGTTTTGAACCATTCCTGTGACACTAGTTATAGATTCCGATGCTTCTCCTCAGGTTTACTGAAGCCCTCTGACCTTCCTCTTGAAGATGAAACACAGAAATTGCATCGGAATTAAATACAAAAGGCACAATGCCGACTTACGTACAAGACGACTGACTCTTCTTACTGTCTATGTTTGAACAATTCCTGTGACACTAGTTATAATTCCGACGCTTCACTTCAGGTTTACTGTATCCCTCTGACCTTCCTATTGACGACGAAACACAGAAATTGCATCGGAATTAAATAGAAAAGGCACAATGCCGACTTAAGTACAAGAAGAGTGACCCTTCCTATTGTCTATGCTTTGAACCATTCCTGTGACACCAGTTATAGATTCCGATGCTTCTCTTCAGGTTTACTGTATCCCTCTGACGTTCTTATTGACGATGAAACACAGAAATTGCTTCGGAATTGAATAGAAAAAGCACAATGCCGACTTAAGTACAAGAAGAATGACTCTTCTTACTGTCTATGTTTTGAACCATTCCTGTGACACTAGTTATAGATTCCGATGCTTCACTTCAGGTTTACTGTATCCCTCTGACTTTCCTATCGAAGATGAAACACAGAAATTGCATCGAAATTAAATACAAAAGGCGCAATGCCGACTTAAGTACAAGAAGACTGACTCTTCTTACTGTCTATGTTTGAACAATTCATGTGACACTAGTTATAGGTGCCGAAGCTTCACTTCAGGTTTACTGTATCCCTCTGACCTTCCTATTGAAAATGAAACACAGAAATTGCATCGGAATTAAATATAAATGGCACAATGCCGACTTAAGTACAAGAAGACTGTTTCTTCCTACTGTCAATGATTTGAACCGTTCCTGTGACACTAGTTATACAATGCGATGCTTCACTTCAGGTTTTCTGTATCCCTTGGACCTTCTTATTGACGATGAAACACAGAATTTGCATCGGAATTAAATACAATAGGCACAATGCCCACTTAAGTACAAGAAGACTGACTCTTCCTACTGTCTATGTTTTGAACCATTCCTGTGTTACTAGCTGTAGATTCCGATGCTTCACTTCAGGTTTACTGTTTCCCTTGGACCTTCCTATTGACGACGAAACACAGAAATTGCATCGGAACTTAATAGAAAAGGCACAATGCCGACTTAAGTACAAGAATACTGACTCTTCTTACTGTCTATGATTTGAACCATTCCTGTGACACTAGTTATACATTCCGATGCTTCACTTCAGGTTTTCTGTATCCCTTGGACCTTCTTATTGACGATGAAACACAGAAATTGCATCGGAATTAAATAAAAATGGCACAATGCCGACTTAAGTACAAGAAGACTGACTCTTCCTACTGTCTATGTTTTGAATCATTCCTGTGTTACTAGTTGTAGATTCCGATGCTTCACTTCAGGTTTACTGTTTCCCTTGGACCTTCCTATTGACGACGAAACACAGAAATTGCATCGGCATTAAATAGAAAAGGCACAATGCCGACTTAAGTACAAGAAGAGTGACCCTTCCTATTGTCTATGCTTTTAACCATTCCTGTGACACTAGTTATAGATTCCGATGCTTCTCTTCAGGTTTACTGTATCCCTCTGACCTTCTTATTGACGATGAAACACAGAAATTGTATCGGAATTAGATAGAAAAGGCACAATGTCGACTTAAGTACAAGAAGACTGACTCTTCTTACTGTCTATGTTTTGAACCATTCCTGTGACACAAGTTATAGATTCCGATGCTTCACTTCAAGTTTACTGTATCCCTCTGACCTTCCTATTGCACATGAAACACAGAAATTGCATCGGAATTAAATAGAAAAGGTACAATGCTGACTTAAGTACAAGAAGAATGACTCTTCTTACTGTCTATGTTTTGAACCATTCCTGTGACACTAGTTATAGATTCCGATGCTTCACTTCAGGGTTACTGTATCCCTTGGAATTTCTTATTGACGATGAAACAAAGAAATTTCATCAGAATTAAATACAAAAGGCACAATGCCGACTTAAGTACCAGAAGACTGACGCATCTTACTGTCTATGTTTGAACAATTCCTGTGACACTAGTTATAGATTCCGAAGCTTCACTTCAGGTTTACAGTATCCCTTGGACCTTCTTATTGACGATGAAACACAGAAATTGCATCGGAATTAAATACAAAATTCACAATGCCGACTTAAGTACAAGAAGAATGACTCTTCCTACTCTGCTTTGAACCATTCCTGTGACACTGGTTATAGATTCCGACGCTTCACTTCAGGTTTACTGTATCCCTCTGACCTTCCTATTGAAGATGAAACACAGAAATTGCATCGGAATTAAATACAAAAAGCACAATGCCGACTCAAGTAGAAGAAGACGGACTCTCCCTACTGTCTATGTTTTGAACGATTCCTGTGACACTCGTTACACATTCCGATGCTTCACTTCTGGTTTGCTGTATACCTCTGACCTTCTTATTGACGATGAAACACAGAAATTGCATCGGAATTAAATACAAAAGGCACAGTGCCGACTTAAGTACAAGAAGACTGACTCTTCTTACTGTCTATGTTTTGAACCATTTCTGTGACACTAGTTATAAATTCCGATGCTTCACTTCAGGTTTACTGTATCCCTCTGACCTTCCTATTGAAGATGAAACACAGAAATTGCATCGGAATTAAATACAAAAGACACAGTGCCGACTTAAGTACAAGAAGACCGACTCTTCTTACTGTCTATGTTTTGAACCATTTTGTGACACTAGTTATAGATTCCGATGCTTCACTTCAGGTTTACTGTATCCCTCTGACCTTCTTATTGACGATGAAACTCAGAAATTGCCTCGGAATTAAATACAAAAGGCACAATGCTGACTTAAGTACAAGAATACTGACTCTTCTTACCGTCTATGATATGAACCATTCCTGTGACACTAGTTATACATTCCGATGCTTCACTTTAGGTTTCCGTATCCCTTGGCCCTTCTTTTTGACGATGAAACACAGAAATTGCATCGGGATTAAATACAAAAGGCACAATGCCGACTTAAGTGCAAGAGGAATGACTCTTCCTACTGTCTATGCTTCGAACCATTCCTGTGACACTGGTTATAGATTCCGATGCTTCACTTCAGGTTTACTGTATCCCTCTGATCTTCTTATTGATGATGAAACACAGAAATTGCATCGGAAATAAATACAAAAGACACAATGCCGACTTAAGTACAAGAATACTGACTCTTATTACTCTCTATGTTTTGAACCATTCCCGAGACACTAGTTATAGATTCCGATGCTTCACTTCAGGTTTACTGTATCCCTTGGACCTTCTTATTGACGACGAAACACAGAAATTGCATCGGAATTAAATAGAAAAGGCACAATGCAGACTTAAGTACAAGGAGACTGACTCTTCCTACTGTCTGTGTTTTGACCCATTCCTGTGACACTAGTTATAGATTCCGATGCTTCACTTCAGGTTTACTGTATCCCTCTGACCTTCCTATTGAAGATGAAACACAGAAATTGCATCGGAATTAAATAGAAAAGGTACAATGCTGACTTAAGTACAAGAATACTGACTCTTCTTACTGTCTATGTTTTGAACCATTCCTGTGACACTAGTAATAGATTCCGATGAATCACATCAGGGTTACTGTATCCCTTGGACCTTCTTATTGACGATGAAACAAAGAAATTTCATCGGAATTAAATACATAAGGCACAATGCCGACTTAAGTACAAGAAGATTGACGCATCTAACTGTCTATGTTTGAACAATTCCTGTGACACTAGTTATAGATTCCGATGCTTCACTTCAGG
Source organism: Schistocerca serialis cubense (assembly GCF_023864345.2). Taxonomy (NCBI): domain Eukaryota; kingdom Metazoa; phylum Arthropoda; class Insecta; order Orthoptera; family Acrididae; genus Schistocerca; species Schistocerca serialis. Next base: position 18,428,792 of record NC_064647.1, on the reverse strand, counting down.
TTTCCTGTATCCCTTGGACCTTCTTTTTGACGATGAAACACAGAAATTGCATCGGAATTAAATACAAAAGGCACAATGCCGACTTAAGGACAAGAAGAATGACTCTTCCTTCTGTCTATGTTTTGAACCATTCCTGTGACACTAGTTATAGATCCCGATGCTTCACTTCAGGTTTACTGTATCCCTTGGACCTTCTTTTTGACGAAGAAACACAGAAATTGCATCGGAATTAAATACAAAAGGCACAACGCCGACTTGAGGATAAGAAGAATGACTCTTCCTACTGTCTATGTTTTGAACCATTCCTGTGCCACTGGTTATAGTTTCCGATGCTTCACTTCAGGTTTACTGTATCCCTCTGACCTTCTTATTGTTGATAAAACACAGAAATTGCATCGGAAATAAATACAAAAGGCACAATGCCGACTCAAGTACAAGAAGACTGACTCTTCCTACTGTCTATGTTTTGAACCATTCCTGTGGAACTAGTTATACATTCCGATGCTTCACTTCAGGTTTACTGTATCCCTTGGACCTTCTTATTGACGACGAAACACAGTAATTGCATCGGAATTAAATAGAAAAGGCACAATGCCGACTTAAGCACAATAAGACTGACTCTTCCTACTGGCTATGTTTTGAACCATTTTTGTGACACTAGTTATAGATTCCGATGCTTCACTTCAGGTTTACTGTATCCCTCTGACCCTCTTATAGACGATGAAACAGAGAAATAGCATCGGAATAAAATAAAAAGGCACAATGCAAAATTGAGTACAAGAAGACTGACTCTTCTTACTGACTATGTTTTGAACCATTCCTGTGACACTAGTTGCAGATTCCGATGCTTCACTTCAGGTTTACTGTATCCCTTCGACCTTCTTACTGACGATGAATCAAAGAAATTGCATTGGAATTAAATACAAAAGGCACAATGCCGACTTATGTACAAGAAGACTGACTCATCTTAGTGTCTATGTTTTGAACCATTCCTCTGATCTGACACTAGTTATAGATTCCGATGCTTCACATCAGGTTTACTGTATCCCTTGGACCTTCTTATTGACGACGAAACACAGAAATTGCATCGGAATTAAATAGAAAAGGCACAAAGCAGACTTAAGAACAAGAAGACTGACTCTTCCTACTGTATATGTTTTGAACAATTCCTGTGACACTAGTTATAGATTCCGATGCTTCACTTCAGGTTTACTGTATCCCTCTGACCTTCCTATTGAAGATGAAACACAGAAATTGCATCGGAATTAAATAGAAAAGGTACAATGCTGACCTAAGTACAAGAATACTGACTCTTCTTACTGTCTATGCTTTGAACCATTCCTGTGACACTAGTTATAGATTCCGATGTATCATTACAGGGTTACTGTATCCCTTGGACCTTCTTATTGACGATGAAACACAGAAATTTCATCGGAATTAAATACAAAAGGCACAATGCTGACTTAAGTACAAGAATACTGACTCTTCTAACTCTCTTTGTTTTGAACCATTCCTGTGACACTAGTTATACATTCCGATGTTTCACACCAGGTTTACTGTATCCCTCGGAAATTCTAATTGACGATGAAACACAGAAATTACATCGGAATGAAATAAAATGGCACAATGCCGACTTATGAACAAGAATACTGACTCATCTTACTGTCTATGTTTTGAACCATTCCTCTGACACTAGTTATAGATTCCGATGCTTCACTTCAGGTTTACTGTATCCCTTGGACCTTCTTATTGACGACGAAACACAGAAATTGCATCGGAATTAAATAGAAAAGGCACAATGCTGACTCAAGTACAAGATGACTGACCCTTCCTATTGTCTATGTTTTGAACCATTCCTGTGACACTAGTTATAGATTCCGATGCTTCTCTTCAGGTTTACTGTATCATTCTGATCTTCTTATTGACGATGAAACACAGAAATTGTATCGGAATTAAATAGAAAAGGCACAATGCCGACTTAAGTACAAGAAGACTGACGCATCTTACTGTCTATGTTTGAACAATTCCTGTGACACCAGTTATAGATTCCGAAGCTTCACTTCAGGTTTACAGTATCCCTCGGACCTTCTTTTTGACGATGAAACACAGAAATTGCATCAGGATTAAATACAAAAGGCACAATGCCGACTTAAGTGCAAGAGGAATGACTCTTCCACTGTCTATACTTTGAACCACTCCTGTGACACTGGTTATAGATTCCGATGCTTCTCTTCAGGTTTACTGTATCCCTTGGACCTTCCAATTGAAGATGAAACACAGAAATTGCATCGGAATTAAATAGAATAGGTACAATGCTGACTTAAGTACAAGAATACTGACTCTTCTTACTGTCTATGTTTTGAACCATTCCTGTGACACTAGTTATAGATTCCGATGAATCACATCAGGTTTACTGTATCCCCCTGACCTTCTTATTGTTGATGAAACACAGAAATTGCATCGGAAATAAATACAAAAGGCACAATGCCGACTCAAGTACAAGAAGACTGACTCTTCCTACTGTCTATGTTTTGAACCATTCCTGTGGAACTACTTATACATTCCGATGCTTCACTTCAGGTTTACTGTATCCCTTGGACCTTCTTATTGACGACGAAACACAGTAATTGCATCGGAATTAAATAGAAAAGGCACAATGCCAACTTAAGCGCAAAAAAACTGACTCTTCTTACTGTCTATGTTTTGAACCATTTCTGTGACACTAGTTATAGATTCTTATGCTTCACTTCAGGTTTACTGTATCCCTCTGACCTTCCTATTGAAGATGAAATACAGAAATTTAATCGGAATTAAATACAAAAGGCACAATGCCGACTCAAGTAGAAGAAGACGGACTCTCCCTACTGTCTATGTATATAGCGATTCCTGTGACACTCGTTACACATTCCGATGCTTCACTTCAGGTTTGCTGAATCCCTCTGACCTTCTTATTGACGATGAAACACAGAAATTGCATCGGAATTAAATACAAAAGGCACAGTGCCGACTTAAGTACAAGAAACCTGACTCTTCCTACTGTAATTGTTATGAACCATTCCTGTGACACTAGTTATAGATTCCGATGCTTCACGTCAGGTTTATGACCTGACCTTCTTATTGACGATGACACACAGAAATTGCATCGGAATTAAATACAAAAGGCACAATGCCAACTTAAGTACAAGAATACTGACTCTTCTAACTCTCTATGTTTTGAACCATTCCTGTGACACTAGTTATACATTCCGATGTTTCACTTCAGGTTTACTGTATCCCTCGGAAATTCTAATTGACGATGAAACACAGAAATTACATCGGAATAAAATAAAAAGGCACAATGCCGACTTATGAACAAGAAGACTGACTCATCTTACTGTCTACGTTTTGAACCATTCCTCTGACACTAGTTATAGATTCCGATGCTTCACTTCAGGTTTACTGTATCCCTTGGACCTTCTTATTGACGACGAAACACAGAAATTGCATCGGAATTAAATAGAAAAGGCACAATGCCGACTTAAGTACAAGATGACTGACCCTTCCTATTGTCTATGTTTTGAACCATTCCTGTGACACTAGTTATTGATTCCGATGCTTCTCTTCAGGTTTACTGTATCATTCTGATCTTCTTATTGACGATGAAACACAGAAATTGTATCGGAATTAAATAGAAAAGGCACAATGCCGACTTAAGTACAAGAAGACTGACGCATCTTACTGTCTATGTTTGAACAATTCCTGTGACACCAGTTATAGATTCCGAAGCTCCACTTCAGGTTTACAGTATCCCTCGGACCTTCATATTGACGATGAAACACAGAAATTGCATCGGAATTAAATACAAAAGGCACAATGCCGACTTAAGTACAAGAAGAATGACTCTTCCTACTATGCTTTGAACCATTCCTGTGACACTGGTTATAGATTCCGATGCTTCACTTCAGGTTTACTGAATCCCTCTGACCTTCCTATTGAAGATGAAACACAGAAATTGCATCGGAATTAAATACAAAAGGCACAATGCCGACTCAAGTAGAAGAAGACGGACTCTCCCTACTGTCTACGTTTTGAACGATTCCTGTGACACTCGTTACACATTCCGATGCTTCACTTCAGGTTTGCTGTATCCCTCTGACCTTCTTATTGACGATGAAACACAGAAATTGCATCGGAATTAAATACAAAAGGCACAGTGCCGACTTAAGTACAAGAAGACTGACTCTTCTTACTGTCTATGATTTGAACCATTCCTGTGACACTAGTTATACATTCCGATGCTTCACTTCAGGTGTCCGTATCCCTTGGACCTTCTTTTTGACGATGAAACACAGAAATTGCATCGGGATTAAATACAAAAGGCACAATGCCGACTTAAGTGCAAGAGGAATGACTCTTCCACTGTCTATACTTTGAACCACTCCTGTGACAATGGTTATAGATTCCGATGCTTCTCTTCAGGTTTACTGTATCCCTTGGACCTTCCTGTTGAAGATGAAACACAGAAATTGCATCGGAATTAAATAGAAAAGGTACAATGCTGACTTAAGTACAAGAATACTGACTCTTCTTACTGTCTATGTTTTGAACCATTCCTGTGACACTAGTTATAGATTCCGATGAATCACATCAGAGTTACTGTATCCCTTGGACCTTCTTATTGACGATGCAACAAAGAAATTTCATCGGAATTAAATACATAACGCACAATGCCGACTTAAATACAAGAAGACTGACGCATCTTACTGTCTCTGTTTGAACAATTCCTGTGACGCTAGTTATAGATTCCGATGCTTCACTTCAGGTTTCCTGTATCCCTTGGACCTCCTTTTTGACGATGAAACACAGAAATTGCATCGGAATTAAATACAAACTTCACAATGTCGACTTAAGTACAAGAAAACTGACTCTTATTACACTCTAAGTATTGAACCATTACCGTGACACTAGTTATAGATTCCGATGCTTCACTTCAGGTTTACTGTATCCCTTAGACCTTCGTATTGACAATGAAATACAGAAATTGCTTCGGAATTAAATACAAAAGGCACAATGCCGACTTATGAACAAGAAGACTGACTCTTCATACTAGCTATGTTTTGAACCATTCCTCTGACACTAGTTATAGATTCCGATGCTTCACTTCAGGTTTACTGTATCCCTTGGACCTTCTTATTGACGACGAAACACAGAAATTGCATCGGAATTAAAAAGAAAAGGGACAATGACGACTTAAGTACAAGAAGACTGACCCTTCCTATTGTCTATGTTTTGAACCATTCCTGTGACACTAGTTATAGATTCCGATGCTTCACTTCTGGTTTACTGTATCCCTCTGACCCTCTTATTGACAATGAAACACAGAAATTGCATCGGAAATAAATACAAAAGGCACAATGCCGACTATGTCTATGTTTTGAACCATTCCTGTGACACTAGTTTTACATTCCGATGTTTCACTTCAGGTTTACTGTATCCCTCGGACCTTCTAATTGACGATGAAACACAGAAATTGCATCGGAATTAAATAAAAAGGCACAATGCCGACTTAAGTACAAGAAGAATGACTCTTCCTACTATGCTTTGAACCATTACTGTGACACTGGTTATAGATTCCGATGCTTCACTTCAGGTTTACTGTATCCCTCTGACCTTCCTATTGAAGATGAAACACAGAAATTGCATCGGAATTAAATACAAAAGACACAGTGCCGACTTAAGTATAAGAAGACTGACTCTTCTTACTGTCTATGATTTGAACCATTCCTGTGACACTAGTTATACATTCCGATGCTTCACTTCAGGTTTCCGTATCCCTTGGCCCTTCTTTTTGACGATGAAACACAGAAATTGCATCGGTATTAAATACAAAAGGCACAATGCCGACTTAAGTGCAAGAGGAACGACTCTTCCTACTGTCTATGCTTTGAACCATTCCTGTGACACTGGTTATAGATTCCGATGCTTCACTTCAGGTTTACTGTATCCCTCTGATCTTCTTATTGATGATAAAACACAGAAATTGCATCGGAAATAAATACAAAAGACACAATGCCGACTTAAGTACAAGAATACTGACCCTTATTACTCTCTATGTTTTGAACCATTCCCGAGACACTAGTTATAGATTCCGATGCTTCACTTCAGGTTTACTGTATCCCTTGGACCTTCTTATTGACGACGAAACACAGAAATTGCATCGGAATTAAATAGAAAAGGCACAATGCAGACTTAAGTACAAGGAGACTGACTCTTCCTACTGTCTGTGTTTTGACCCATTCCTGTGACACTAGTTATAGATTCCGATGCTTCACTTCAGGTTTACTGTATCCCTCTGACCTTCCTATTGAAGATGAAACACAGAAATTGCATCGGAATTAAATACATAAGGCACAATGCCGACTTAAGTACAAGAAGATTGACGCATCTAACTGTCTATGTTTGAACAATTCCTGTGACACTAGTTATAGATTCCGATGCTTCACTTCAGGTTTCCTGTATCCCTTGGACCTTCTTTTTGACGATGAAACACAGAAATTGCATCGGAATTAAATACAAAAGGCACAATGCCGACTTAAGGACAAGAAGAATGACTCATCCTTCTGTCTATGTTTTGAACCATTCCTGTGACACTAGTTATGGATCCCGATGCTTCACTTCAGGTTTACTGTATCCCTTGGACCTTCTTTTTGACGATGAAACACAGAAATTGCATCGGAATTAAATACAAAAGCACAATGCCGACTTGAGGATAAGAAGAATGACTCTTCCTACTGTCTATGTTTTGAACCATTCCTGTGACACTGGTTATAGTTTCCGATGCTTCACTTCAGGTTTACTGTATCCCTCTGACCTTCTTATTGTTGATAAAACACAGAAATTGCATCGGAAATAATTACAAAAGGCACAATGCCGACTCAAGTACAAGAAGACTCACTCTTCCTACTGTCTATGTTTTGAACAATTCCTATGGAACTAGTTATACATTCCGATGCTTCACTTCAGGTTTACTGTATCCCTTGGACCTTCTTATTGACGACGAAACACAGTAATTGCATCGGAATTAAATAGAAAAGGCACAATGCCAACTTAAGCGCAAAAAAACTGACTCTTCTTACTGTCTATGTTTTGAACCATTTCTGTGACACTAGTTATAGATTCTTATGCTTCACTTCAGGTTTACTGTATCCCTCTGACCTTCCTATTGAAGATGAAATACAGAAATTGCATCGGAATTAAATACAAAAGGCACAATGCCGACTCAAGTAGAAGAAGACGGACTCTCCCTACTGTCTATGTATATAGCGATTCCTATGACACTCGTTACACATTCCGATGCTTCACTTCAGGTTTGCTGAATCCCTCTGACCTTCTTATTGACGATGAAACACAGAAATTGCATCGGAATTAAATAGAAAAGGCACAATGCCGACTTAAGTACAAGAAGACTGACTCTTCCTAGTGTCTATGTTTTGAACCATTTTTGTGACACTAGTTATAGATTCCGATGCTTCACTTCAGGTTTACTGTATCCCTCTGACCCTCTTATAGACGATGAAACAGAGAAATTGCATCGGAATTAAATAAAAAGGCACAATGCAAAATTGAGTACAAGAAGACTGACTCTTCTTACTGACTATGTTTTGAACCATTCCTGTGACACTAGTTGTAGATTCCGATGCTTCACTTCAGGTTTACTGTATCCCTCTGGCCTTCTTATTGACGATGAAACACAGAAATTGCATCGGAATTAAATACAAAAGGCACAATGCCGACTTAAGTAGAAGAAGACTGACTCTTCCTACTCTCTATGTTTTGAACAATTCCTGTGACACTGGTCATAGATTCCGATGCTTCACTTCAGGTTTACTGTATCCCTCTGACCTTCTTATTGACGAGGCACAATGCCGACTGAAGTACAAGAAAACTGACTCTTATTACTCTCTATGTTTTGAACCATTCCCGTGACACTAGTTACAGATTCCGATGCTTCACTTCAGGTTTACTGTATCCCTTCGACCTTCTTACTGACGATGAGTCACAGAAATTGCATTGGAATTAAATACAAAAGGCACAATGCCGACTTATGTACAAGAAGACTGACTCATCTTAGTGTCTATGTTTTGAACCATTCCTCTGACACTAGTTATAGATTCCGATGCTTCACATCAGGTTTACTGTATCCCTTGGACCTTCTTATTGACGACGAAACACAGAAATTGCATCGGAATTAAATAGAAAAGGCACAATGCAGACTTAAGTACAAGAAGACTGACTCTTCCTACTGTATATGTTTTGAACCATTCCTGTGACACTAGTTATAGATTCCGATGTTTCACTTCCGGTTTACTGTATCCCTCTGACCTTCCTATTGAAGATGAAACACAGAAATTGCATCGGAATTAAATAGAAAAGGTACAATGCTGACCTAAGTACAAGAATACTGACTCTTCTTACTGTCTATGCTTTGAACCATTCCTGTGACACTAGTTATAGATTCCGATGAATCATTACAGGGTTACTGTATCCCTTGGACCTTCTTATTGACGATGAAACACAGAAATTTCATCGGAATTAAATACAAATGGCACAATGCCGACTTAAGTACAAGAAGACTGACGCATCTTACTGTCTATGTTTGAACAATTCCTGTGACACTAGTTATAGATTCCGATGCTTCACTTCAGGTTTACTGTATCCCTTGGACCCTCTTATTGACGATGAAACACAGAAATTGCATCGGAATTAAATACAAAAGGCACAATACCGACTTATGTACAAGAAGACTGACTCATCTTACTGTCTATGTTTGAACCATTCCTGTGACACTAGTTATAGATTCCGATGCTTCACGTCAGGTTTACTGTATCCCTCTGACCTTCTTATTGTCGATGACACACAGAAATTGCATCGGAATTAAATACAAAAGGCACAATGCTGACTTAAGTACAAGAATACTGACTCTTCTAACTCTCTATGTTTTGAACCATTCCTGTGACCCTAGTTATACATTCCGATGTTTCACACCTGGTTTACTGAATCCCTCGGAAATTCTAATTGACGATGAAACACAGAAATTACATCGGAATGAAATAAAATGGCACAATGCCGACTTATGAACAAGAATACTGACTCATCTTACTGTCTATGTTTTGAACCATTCCTCTGACACTAGTTATAGATTCCGATGCTTCACTTCAGGTTTACTGTATCCCTTGGACCTTCTTATTGACGACGAAACACAGAAATTGCATCGGAATTAAATAGAAAAGGCACAATGCTGACTCAAGTACAAGATGACTGACCCTTCCTATTGTCTATGTTTTGAACCATTCCTGTGACACTAGTTATAGATTCCGATGGTTCTCTTCAGGTTTACTGTATCATTCTGATCTTCTTATTGACGATGAAACACAGAAATTGTATCGGAATTAAATAGAAAAGGCACAATGCCGACTTAAGTACAAGAATACTGACGCATCTTACTGTCTATGTTTGAACAATTCCTGTGACACCAGTTATAGATTCCGAAGCTTCACTTCAGGTTTACAGTATCCCTCGGACCTTCTTTTTGACGATGAAACACAGAAATTGCATCAGGATTAAATACAAAAGGCACAATGCCGACTTAAGTGCAAGAGGAATGACTCTTCCACTGTCTATACTTTGAACCACTCCTGTGACACTGGTTATAGATTCCGATGCTTCTCTTCAGGTTTACTGTATCCCTCTGACCTTCTTATTGACGATGAAACACAGAATTGCATCGGAATTAAATAGAAATGGCACAAGTCGGACTTAAGTACAAGAAAACTGACTATTCTTACTGTTTATGTTTTGAACCATTCATGTGACACTAGTTATAGATTCCTATGCTTCACTTCAGGTGTACTGAGTCCCTTGGACCTTCTTATTGACGACGAAACACAGTAATTGCATCGGAATTAAATAGAAAAGGCACAATGCAGACTTAAGTACAAGAAGACTGACTCTTCCTACTGTATATGTTTTGAACCATTCCTGTGACACTAGTTATAGATTCCGATGCTTCACTTAAGGTTTACTGTATCCCTCTGACCTTCTTATTGACGATGAAACACAGAAATTGCATCGGAATTAGATACAAAAAGCACAATGCCGGCTTAAGTACAAGAAGACTGACTCTTCTTACGTGCCATGTTTTGAACCATTCCTGTGACACTAGTTATAGATTCCGATGAATCACATCAGGTTTACTGTATCCCTCTGACCTTCTTATTGTTGATGAAACACAGAAATTGCATCGGAAATAAATACAAAAGGCACAATGCCGACTCAAGTACAAGAAGACTGACTCTTCCTACTGTCTATGTTTTGAACCATTCCTGTGGAACTAGTTATACATTCCGATGCTTCACTTCAGGTTTACTGTATCCCTTGGACCTTCTTATTGACGACGAAACACAGTAATTGCATCGGAATTAAATAGAAAAGGCACAATGCCAACTTAAGCGCAAAAAAACTGACTCTTCTTACTGTCTATGTTTTGAACCATTTCTGTGACACTAGTTATAGATTCTTATGCTTCACTTCAGGTTTACTGTATCCCTCTGACCTTCCTATTGAAGATGAAATACAGAAATTGCATCGGAATTAAATACAAAAGGCACAATGCCGACTCAAGTAGAAGAAGACGGACTCTCCCTACTGTCTATGTATATAGCGATTCCTGTGACACTCGTTACACATTCCGATGCTTCACTTCAGGTTTGCTGAATCCCTCTGACCTTCTTATTGACGATGAAACAATGAAATTGCATCGGAATTAAATAGAAAAGGCACAATGCCGACTTAAGTATAAGAAGACTGACTCTTCCTAGTGTCTATGTTTTGAACCATTTTTGTGACACTAGTTATAGATTCCGATGCTTCACTTCAGGTTTACTGTATCCCTCTGACCCTCTTATAGACGATGAAACAGAGAAATAGCATCGGAATTAAATAAAAAGGCACAATGCAAAATTGAGTACAAGAGGACTGACTCTTCTTACTGACTATGTTTTGAACCATTCCTGTGACACTAGTTGTAGATTCCGATGCTTCACTTCAGGTTTACTGTATCCCTCTGACCTTCTTATTGACGAGGCACAATGCCGACTTAAGTACAAGAAAACTGACTCTTATTACTCTCTATGTTTTGAACCATTCCCGTGACACTAGTTACAGATTCCGATGCTTCACTTCAGGTTTACTGTATCCCTTCGACCTTCTTAATGACGATGAATCACAGAAATTGCATTGGAATTAAATACAAAAGGTACAATGCCGACTTATGTACAAGAAGACTGACTCATCTTAGTGTCTATGTTTTGAACCATTCCTCTGACACTAGTTATAGATTCCGATGCTTCACATCAGGTTTACTGTAACCCTTGGACCTTCTTATTGACGACGAAACACAGAAATTGCATCGGAATTAAATAGAAAAGGCACAATGCAGACTTAAGTACAGGAAGACTGACTCTTCCTACTGTATATGTTTTGAACCATTCCTGTGACACTAGTTATAGATTCCGATGCTTCACTTAAGGTTTACTGTATCCCTCTGACCTTCTTATTGACGATGAAACACAGAAATTGCATCGGAATTAGATACAAAAAGCACAATGCCGACTTAAGTACAAGAGGACTGACTATTCTTACTGACTATGTTTTGAAACATTCATGTGACACTAGTTATAGAAACCGATGCTTCACTTCAGGTTTACTGTATCCCTCTGACCTTCCTATTGAAGATGAAACACAGAAATTGCATCGGAATTAAATAGAAAAGGTACAATGCTGACCTAAGTACAAGAATACTGACTCTTCTTACTGTCTATGCTTTGAACCATTCCTGTGACACTAGTTATAGATTCCGATGAATCATTACAGGGTTACTGTATCCCTTGGACCTTCTTATTGACGATGAAACAAAGAAATTTCATCGGAATTAAATACAAAAGGCACAATGCCGACTTAAGTACAAGAAGACTGACGCATCTTACTGTCTATGTTTGAACAATTCCTGTGACACTAGTTATAGATTCCGATGCTTCACGTCAGGTTTACTGTATCCCTCTGACCTTCTTTTTGACGATGACACACAGAAATTGCATCGGAATTAAATACAAAAGGCACAATGCCGACTTAAGTACAAGAATACTGACTCTTCTAACTCTCTATGTTTTGAACCATTCCTGTGACAGTAGTTATACATTCCGATGTTTCACTTCAGGTTTACTGTATCCCTCGGAAATTCTAATTGACGATGAAACACAGAAATTACATCGGAATAAAATAAAAAGGCACAATGCCGACTTATGAACAAGAAGACTGACTCATCTTACTGTCTATGTTTTGAACCATTCCTCTGACACTAGTTATAGATTCCGATGCTTCACTTCAGGTTTACTGTATCCCTTGGACCTTCGTATTGACGACGAAACACAGAAATTGCATCGGAATTAAATAGAAAAGGCACAATGCCGACTTAAGTACAAGATGACTGACCCTTCCTATTGTCTATGTTTTGAACCATTCCTGTGACACGAGTTATAGATTCCGATGCTTCTCTTCAGGTTTACTGTATCATTCTCATCTTCTTATTGACGATGAAACACAGAAATTGTATCGGAATTAAATAGAAAAGGCACAATGCCGACTTAAGTACAAGAAGACTGACGCATCTTACTGTCTATGTTTGAACAATTCCTGTGACACCAGTTATAGATTCCGAAGCTCCACTTCAGGTTTACAGTATCCCTCGGACCTTCTTATTGACGATGAAACACAGAAATTGCATCGGAATTAAATACAAAAGGTACAATGCCGACTTAAGTACAAGAAGAATGACTCTTCCTACTATGCTTTGAACCATTCCTGTGACACTGGTTATAGATTCCGATGCTTCACTTCAGGTTTACTGTATCCCTCTGACCTCCCTATTGAAGATGAAACACAGAAATTGCATCGGAATTAAATACAAAAGGCACAGTGCCGACTTAAGTACAAGAAGACTGACTCTTCTTACTGTCTATGATTTGAACCATTCCTGTGACACTAGTTATACATTCCGATGCTTCACTTCAGGTTTCCGTATCCCTTGGACTTTCTTTTTGACGATGAAACACAGAAATTGCATCGGGATTAAATACAAAAGGCACAATGCCGACTTAAGTGCAACAGGAATGATTCTTCCACTGTCTATACTTTGAACCACTCCTGTGACACTGGTTATAGATTCCGATGCTTCTCTTCAGGTTTACTGTATCCCTTGGACCTTCCTATTGAAGATGAAACACAGAAATTGCATCGGAATTAAATAGAAAAGGTACAATGCTGACTTAAGTACAAGAATACTGACTCTTCTTACTGTCTATGTTTTGAACCATTCCTGTGACACTAGTTATAGATTCCGATGAATCACATCAGGGTTACTGTATCCCTTGGACCTTCTTATTGACGATGAAACAAAGAAATTTCATCGGAATTAAATACATAACGCACAATGCCGACTTAAATACAAGAAGACTGACGCATCTTACTGTCTCTGTTTGAACAATTCCTGTGACACTAGTTATAGATTCCGATGCTTCACTTCTGGTTTCCTGTATCCCTTGGACCTCCTTTTTGACGATGAAACCCAGAAATTGCATCGGAATTAAATACAAACTTCACAATGTCGACTTAAGTACAAGAAAACTGACTCTTATTACACTCTAAGTATTGAACCATTCCCGTGACACTAGTTATAGATTCCGATGCTTCACTTCAGGTTTACTGTATCCCTTAGACCTTCGTATTGACAATGAAATACAGAAATTGCTTCGGAATTAAATACAAAAGGCACAATGCCGACTTAAGTACAAGAAGAATGACTCTTCCTACTATGCTTTGAACCATTCCTGTGACACTGGTAATAGATTCCGATGCTTCACTTCAGGTTTACTGTATCCCTCTGACCTTCCTATTGAAGATGAAACACAGATATTGCATCGGAATTAAATACAAAAGGCACAATGCCGACTCAAGTAGAAGAAGACGGACTCTCCCTACTGTCTACGTTTTGAACGATTCCTGTGACACTCGTTACACATTCCGATGCTTCACTTCAGGTTTGCTGTAACCCTCTGACCTTCTTATTGACGATGAAACACAGAAATTGCATCGGAATTAGATACAAAAAGCACAATGCCGACTTAAGTACAAGAGGACTGACTATTCTTACTGACTATGTTTTGAAACATTCATGTGACACTAGTTATAGATTCCGATGCTTCACTTCAGGTTTACTGTATCCCTCTGACCTTCCTATTGAAGATGAAACACAGAAATTGCATCGGAATTAAATAGAAAAGGTACAATGCTGACCTAAGTACAAGAATACTGACTCTTCTTACTGTCTATGCTTTGAACCATTCCTGTGACACTAGTTATAGATTCCGATGAATCATTACAGGGTTACTGTATCCCTTGGACCTTCTTATTGACGATGAAACAAAGAAATTTCATCGGAATTAAATACAAAAGGCACAATGCCGACTTAAGTACAAGAAGACTGACGCATCTTACTGTCTATGTTTGAACAATTCCTGTGACACTAGTTATAGATTCCGATGCTTCACTTCAGGTTTCCTGTATCCTTTGGACCTTCTTTTTGACGATGAAACACAGAAATTGCATCGGAAATAAATACAAAAGGCACAGTGCCGACTTAAGTACAAGAAACCTGACTCTTCCTACTGTAATTGTTATGAACCATTCCTGTGACACTAGTTATAGATTCCGATGCTTCACGTCAGGTTTACTGTATCCCTCTGACCTTCTTATTGACGATGACACACAGAAATTGCATCGGAATTAAATACAAAAGGCACAATGCCGACTTAAGTACAAGAATACTGACTCTTCTAACTGTCTATGTTTTGAACCATTCCTGTGACACTAGTTATACATTCCGATGTTTCACTTCAGGTTTACTGTATCCCTCGGAAATTCTAATTGACGATGAAACACAAAAATTACATCGGAATAAAATAAAAAGGCACAATGCCGACTTATGAACAAGAAGACTGACTCATCTTACTGTCTATGTTTTGAACCATTCCTCTGACACTAGTTATAGATTCCGATGCTTCACTTCAGGTTTACTGTATCCCTTGGACCTTCTTATTGACGACGAAACACAGAAATTGCATCGGAATTAAATAGAAAAGGCACAATGCCGACTTAAGTACAAGATGACTGACCCTTCCTATTGTCTATGTTTTGAACCATTCCTGTGACACTAGTTATAGATTCCGATGCTTCTCTTCAGGTTTACTGTATCATTCTGATCTTCTTATTGACGATGAAACACAGAAATTGTATCGGAATTAAATAGAAAAGGCACAATGCCGACTTAAGTACAAGAAGACTGACGCATCTTACTGTCTATGTTTGAACAATTCCTGTGACACCAGTTATAGATTCCGAAGCTCCACTTCAGGTTTACAGTATCCCTCGGACCTTCTTATTGACGATGAAACACAGAAATTGCATCGGAATTAAATACAAAAGGCACAGTGCCGACGTAAGTACAAGAAGACTGACTCTTCTTACTGTCTATGATTTGAACCATTCCTGTGACACTAGTTATACATTCCGATGCTTCACTTCAGGTTTCCGTATCCCTTGGACCTTCTTTTTGACGATGAAACACAGAAATTGCATCGGGATTAAATACAAAAGGCACAATTCCGACTTAAGTGCAAGAGGAATGACTCTTCCACTGTCTATACTTTGAACCACTCCTGTGACACTGGTTATAGATTCCGATGCTTCTCTTCAGGTTTACTGTATCCCTTGGACCTTCCTATTGAAGATGACACACAGAAATTGCATCGGAATTAAATAGAAAAGGTACAATGCTGACTTAAGTACAAGAATACTGACTCTTCTTACTGTCTATGTTTTGAACCATTCCTGTGACACTAGTTATAGATTCCGATGAATCACATCAGGGTTACTGTATCCCTTGGACCTTCTTATTGACGATGAAACAAAGAAATTTCATCGGAATTAAATCCATAACGCACAATGCCGACTTAAATACAAGAAGACTGACGCATCTTACTGTCTCTGTTTGAACAATTCCTGTGACACTAGTTATAGATTCCGATGCTTCACTTCAGGTTTCCTGTATCCCTTGGACCTCCTTTTTGACGATGAAACACAGAAATTGCATCGGAATTAAATACAAACTTCACAATGTCGACTTAAGTACAAGAAAACTGACTCTTATTACACTCTAAGTATTGAACCATTCCCGTGACACTAGTTATAGATTCCGATGCTTCACTTCAGGTTTACTGTATCCCTTAGACCTTCGTATTGACAATGAAATACAGAAATTGCTTCGGAATTAAATACAAAAGGCACAATGCCGACTTATGAACAAGAAGACTGACTCTTCCTACTAGCTATGTTTTGAACCATTCCTCTGACACTAGTTATAGATTCCGATGCTTCACTTCAGGTTTACTGTATCCCTTGGACCTTCTTATTGACGACGAAACACAGAAATTGCATCGGAATTAAAAAGAAAAGGGACAATGCCGACTTAAGTACAAGAAGACTGATCCTTCCTATTGTCTATGTTTTGAACCATTCCTGTGACACTAGTTATGGATTCCGATGCTTCACTTCTGGTTTACTGTATCCCTCTGACCCTCTTATTGACAATGAAACACAGAAATTGCATCGGAAATAAATACAAAAGGCACAATGCCGACTATGTCTCTGTTTTGAACCATTCCTGTGACACTAGTTATACATTCCGATGTTTCACTTCAGGTTTACTGTATCCCTCGGACCTTCTAATTGACGATGAAACACAGAAATTGCATCGGAATTAAATAAAAAGGCACAATGCCGACTTAAGTACAAGAAGACTGACTCTTCCTACTGTAATTGTTTTGAACCATTCGTGTGACACTAGTTATAGATTCCGATGCTTCTCTTCAGGTTTACTGTATCATTCTGACCTTCTTATTAACGTTGAAACACAGAAATTGTATCGGAATTAAATAGAAAAGGCACAATGCCGACTTAAGTACAAGAAGAATGACTCTTCCTACTATGCTTTGAACCATTACTGTGACACTGGTTATGGATTCCGATGCTTCACTTCAGGTTTACTGTATCCCTCTGACCTTCCTATTGAAGATGAAACACAGAAATTGCATCGGAATTAAATACAAAAGACACAGTGCCGACTTAAGTACAAGAGGACTGACTCTTCTTACTGTCTATGTTTTGAACCATTTCTGTGACACTAGTTATAGATTCCGATGCTTCACTTCAGGTTTACTGTATCCCTCTGACCTTCCTATTGAAGATGAAACACAGAAATTGCAGCGGAATTAAATACAAAAGGCACAATGCCGACTCAAGTAGAAGAAAACGGACTCTCCCTACTGTCTATGTTTCGAGCGATTCCTATGACACTCGTTACGCATTCCGATGCTTCACTTCAGGTTTGCTATATCCCTCTGACCTTCTTAGTGACGATGAAACACAGAAATTGCATCGGAATTAAATAGAAAAGGCACAATGCCGACTTAAGTACAAGAAGACTGACTCTTCTTACTGACTATGTTTTGAACCATTTCTGTGACACTAGTTATACATTCCGATGCTTCACTTCAGGTTTACCGTATCCCATGGACCTTCTTATTGACGACGAATCACAGAAATTGCATCGGAATTAAATAGAAAAGGCACAATGCAGACTTAAGTACAAGAAGACTGACTCTTCCTACTGCCTGTGTTTTGACCCATTCCTGTGACACTAGTTTTAGATTCGGATGCTTCACTTCAGGTTTACTGTATCCCTCTGACCTTCCTATTGAAGATGAAACACAGAAATTGCATCGGAATTAAATAGAAAAGGTACTATGCTGACTTAAGTACAAGAATACTGACTGTTCTTACTGTCTATGTTGTGAACCATACCTGTGACACTAGTTATAGATTCCGATGAATCACATCAGGGTTACTGTATCCCTTGGACCTTCTTATTGACGATGAAACAAAGAAATTTCATCGGAATTAAATACATAACGCACAATGCCGACTTAAGTACAAGAAGACTGACGCATCTTACTGTCTATGTTTGAACAATTCCTGTGATACTAGTTATAGGTTCCGATGCTTCACTTCAGGTTTACTGTATCCCTTGGACCTTCTTATTGACGATGAAACACAGTAATTGCATCGGAATTAAATAGAAAAGGCACAATGCCGACTTAAGCGCAAGAAAACTGACTCTTCTTACTGTCTATGTTTTGAACCATTTCCGTGACACTAGTTATAGATTCCGATGCTTCACTTCAGGTTTACTGTATCCCTCTGACCTTCCTATTGAAGATGAAACACAGAAATTGCATCGGAATTAAATACAGAATGCACAGTGTCGACTTAAGTGCAAGAAGACTGACTCTTCTTACTGTCTATGTTTTGAACCATTTCTGTGACACTAGTTATAGAGTCCGATGCTTCACTTCACGTTTACTGTATCCCTCTGACCTTCCTATTGAAGATGAAATACAGAAATTGCATCGGAATTAAATACAAAAGGCACAATGCCGACTCAAGTAGAAGAAGACGGACTCTCCCTACTGTCTATGTTTTGAGCGATTCCTATGACACTCGTTACACATTCCGATGCTTCACTTCAGGTTTGCTGTATCCCTCTGACCTTCTTATTGACGATGAAACACAGAAATTGCATCGGAATTAAATAGAAAAGGCACAATGCCGACATAAGTACAAGAAGACTGACTCTTCTTACTGGCTATGTTTTGAACCATTTCTGTGACACTAGTTATAGATTCCGATGCTTCACTTCAGGTTTACTGTATCCCTCTGACCCTCTTATTGACGATGAAACAGAGAAATTGCACCGGAATTAAATAAAAAGGCACATTGCAAAATTGAGTACAAGAAGACTGTCTCTTCTTACTGACTATGTTTTGAACCATTCCTGTGACACTAGTTATAGATTCCGATGCTTCACTTCAGGTTTACTGTATCCCTCTGGCCTTTTTATTGACGATGAAACACAGAAATTGCATCGGAATTAAATACAAAAGCCACAATGCCGACTTAAGTACTAGAAGATTGACTCTTCCTACTCTCTAAGTTTTGATCAATTCCTGTGACACTAGTCATAGATTCCGATGCTTCACTTCAGGTTTACTGTATCCCTCTGACTTTCTTATTGACGAGGCACAATGCCGACTTCAGTACAAGAAAACTGACTCTTATTACTCTCTATGTTTTGAACCATTCCCGTGACACTAGTTATAGATTCCGATGCTTCACTTCAGGTTTACTGTATCCCTTGGACCTTCCTATTGAGGACGAAACACAGAAATTGCATCGGAATTAAATTGAAAAGGCAAAATGCAGACTTAAGTACAAGAAGACTGACTCTTCCTACTGTATATGTTTTGAACCATTCCTGTGACACTAGTTATAGATTCCGATGCTTCACTTAAGGTTTACTGTATCCCTCTGACCTTCTTATTGACGATGAAACACAGAAATTGCATCGGAATTAGATACAAAAAGCACAATGCCGACTTAAGTACAAGAGGACTGACTCTTCTTACTGACTATGTTTTGAAACATTCCTGTGACACTAGTTGTAGATTCCGATGCTTCACTTCAGGTTTACTGTGTCCCTCTGACCTTCGTATTGACGATGAAACACAGAAATTGTATCGGAATTAAATAGAAAAGGCACAATGCCGACTTAAGTACAAGAAGACTGACTCTTCTTACTGTCTATGTTTTGAACCATTCCTGTGACACTAGTTATACATTCCGATGCTTCACTTCTGGTTTACTGTATCCCTCTGACCTTCTTATTGACGATGAAACACAGAAATTGCATCGGAATTAGATACAAAAGGCACAATGCCGACTTAAGTACAAGAATACTGACTCTTCTAACTGTCTATGTTTTGAACCATTCCTGTGACACTAGTTATACATTCCGATGTTTCACTTCAGGTTTACTGTATCCCTCGGACCTTCTAATTGACGATGAAACACAGAAATTGCATCGGAATTAAATAAAAAGGCACAATGCCGACTTAAGTACAAGAAGACTGACTCTCCCCAATGTCTATGCTTTGAACCATTCCTGTGACACTAGTTATACATTCCGATGCTTCACTTCAGGTTTACTGTATCCCTCTGACCTTCCTATTGAAGAAGAAACACAGAAATTGCATCGGAATTAAATACAAAAGGCACAATGCCTCCTTAAGTACAAGAGGACTGACTCTTCTTACTGTCTATGTTTTGAACCATTCCTGTGACACTTGTTATACATTCCGATGCTTCACTTCAGGTTCACTGTATCCCTTGGACCTTCTTATTGAGGATGAAACACAGTAATTGCATCGGAATTAAATAGAAAAGGCACAATGCCGACTTAAGCGCAACAAAACTGAAACTTCTTACTGTCTATGTTTTGAACCATTCCTGTGACACTAGTTATAGATTCTGATGCTTCTCTTCAGGTTTACTGTATCATTCTGACCTTCTTATTGACGATGAAACACAGAAATTGTATCGGAATTAAATAGAAAAGGCACAATGCCGACTTAAGTACAAGAAGACTGACTCTTCTCACTGTCTTTGTTTTCAACCATTCCTGTGACACTAGTTATGGATTCGGATGCTTCACTTCAGGTTTACTGTATCCCTCTGACCTTCCTATTGAAGATGAAACACAGAAATTGCATCGGAATTAAATACAAAAGGCACAATGCCGACTTAAGTACATGAAGACTGGCTCTTCTTACTGTCTATGTTTGAACAATTCCTGTGACACTAGTTATAGATTCCGATGCTTCACTTCAGGTTTACTGTATCCCTCTGACCTTCCTGTTGAAGTTGAAACACAGAAATTGCATCGGAATTAAATACAAAAGGCAGAATGCCAACTTAAGTACAAGAAGACTGACTCTTCCTACTGTCTATGTTTTGAACCATTCCTGGGACACTAGTTATGGATTCCGATGCTTCACTTCAGGTTTACTGTATCACTCTGACCTTCTTATTGTCGATGAAACACAGAAATTGCATCGGAATTAAATACAAAAGGCACAATGCCGACTTAAGTACAAGAAGACTGACTCATCCTACTGTCTATGTTTTGAACCATTCCTGTGACACTAGTTATAGATTCCGGTGCTTCACTTCAGGTTTACTGTATCCCTCTGACCTTCCTATTGAGGATGAAACACAGAAATTGCATCGGAATAAAATACAAAATGCACAATGCCGACTTAAGTACAAGAAGACTCACTCTGCCTACTGTCTGTGTTTTGAACCATTCCTGTGACACTATTTGTACATTCCGATGCTTCATTTCAGGTTTACTGTATCCCTTGGACCTTCTTATTGACGTTGAAACACCGAAATTGCCTCGGAATTAAATACAAAAGGCACAATGCCGACTTATGTACAAGAAGACTGACTCTTCTTACTGTCTATGTTTTGAACCTTTCCTGTGACATTAGTTATACATTCCGATTCTTCACTTCAGGTTTACTGAATCCCTTGGACCTTCTTATTGACGATGAAACACAGAAATTGCATCGGAATTAAATACAAAAGGCACAATGCCGACTTAAGTACAAGAAGATGACTCTTACTACTGTGTATGTGTTGAATTATTCCTGTGACACTAGTTATAGATTCCGATGCTTCACTTCAGGTTTACTGTATCCCTTGGACCTTCTTATTGACGATAAAACACAGAAATTGCATCGGAATTAAATAGAAAAAGCACAATGCCGACTTAAGTACAAGAAGGATGACTCTTCCTACTGTCTATGTTTTGAACCATTCCTGTGACACTAGTTACAGATTCCGATGCTTCACTTCAGGTTTAATGTATCCCTCCGACCTTCCTATTGAAGATAATTCACAGCAATTGCATCGGAATTAAATAGAAAATGTACAATGCTGACGTAAGTACAAGAATGCTGACTCTTCTTACTGTCTATGTTTTGACCATTCCTATGACACTAGTTATAGATTCCGATGCTTCACTTCAGGTTTACTGTATCCCTCTGACCTTCTTATTGATGATGAAAGACAGAAATTGCGTCGGAAATAAATACAAAAGGCACAATGCCGACTCAAGTACAAGAAGACTGACTCTTCCTTCTGTCTATGATTTGAACCATTCCTGTGACACTAGTAATACATTCCGATGCTTCACTTAAGGTTTACTGTATCCCTTGAACCTTCTTATTGACGATGAAACACAGAAATTGCATCGGAATTAAATACAAAAGGCACAATGCCGACTTCAGTACAAGAATACTGACTCTTCTAACTGTCTATGTTTTGAACCATTCCTGTGACACTAGTTATACATTCCGATGTTTCACTTCAGGTTTACTGTATCCCTCGGACCTTCTAATTGACGATGAAACACAGAAATTGCATCGGAATTAAATAAAAAGGCACAATGCCGACTTAAGTACAAGAAGACTGACTCTCCCCAATGTCTATGTTTTGAACCATTCCTGTGACACTAGTTATACATTCCGATGCTTCACTTCAGGTTTACTGTATCCCTCTGACCTTCCTATTGAAGATGAAACACAGAAATTGCATCGGAATTAAATACAAAAGACACAGTGCCGACTTAAGTACAAGAGGACTGACTCTTCTTACTGTCTATGTTTTGAACCATTTCTGTGACACTAGTTATAGATTCCGATGCTTCACTTAAGGTTTACTGTATCCCTCTGACCTTCCTATTGAAGATGAAACACAGAAATTGCAACGGAATTAAATACAAAAGGCACAATGCCGACTCAAGTAGAAGAAAACGGACTCTCCCTACTGTCTATGTTTTGAGCGATTCCTATGACACTCGTTACGCATTCCGATGCTTCACTTCAGGTTTGCTATATCACTCTGACCTTCTTAGTGACGATGAAACACAGAAATTGCATCGGAATTAAATAGAAAAGGCACAATGCCGACTTAAGTACAAGAAGACTGACTCTTCTTACTGACTATGTTTTGAACCCTTTCTGTGACACTAGTTATACATTCCGATGCTTCACTTCAGGTTTACCGTATCCCATGGACCTTCTTATTGACGACGAAACACAGAAATTGCATCGGAATTAAATAGAAAAGGCACAATGCAGACTTAAGTAGAAGAGGACTGACTCTTCCTACTGTCTGTGTTTTGACCCATTCCTGTGACACTAGTTTTAGATTCGGATGCTTCACTTCAGGTTTACTGTATCCCTCTGACCTTCCTATTGAAGATGAAACACAGAGATTGCATCGGAATTAAATAGAAAAGGTACAATGCTGACTTAAGTACAAGAATACTGACTCTTCTTACTGTCTATGTTTTGAACCATTCCTGTGACACTAGTTATACATTCCGATGTTTCACTTCAGGTTTACTGTATCCCTCGGACCTTCTAATTGACGATGAAACACAGAAATTGCATCGGAATTAAATAAAAAGGCACAATGCCGACTTAAGTACAAGAAGACTGAGTCTCCCCAATGTCTATGCTTTGAACCATTCCTGTGACACTAGTTATACATTCCGATGCTTCACTTCAGGTTTACTGTATCCCTCTGACCTTCCTATTGAAGAAGAAACACAGAAATTGCATCGGAATTAAATACAAAAGGCACAATGCCTCCTTAAGTACAAGAGGACTGACTCTTCTTACTGTCTATGTTTTGAACCATTCCTGTGACACTTGTTATACATTCCGATGCTTCACTTCAGGTTCACTGTATCCCTTGGACCTTCTTATTGAGGATGAAACACAGTAATTGCATCGGAATTAAATAGAAAAGGCACAATGCCGACTTAAGCGCAACAAAACTGAAACTTCTTACTGTCTATGTTTTGAACCATTCCTGTGACACTAGTTATAGATTCTGATGCTTCTCTTCAGGTTTACTGTATCATTCTGACCTTCTTATTGACGATGAAACACAGAAATTGTATCGGAATTAAATAGAAAAAGCACAATGCCGACTTAAGTACAAGAAGACTGACTCTTCTCACTGTCTTTGTTTTCAACCATTCCTGTGACACTAGTTATGGATTCGGATGCTTCACTTCAGGTTTACTGTATCCCTCTGACCTTCCTATTGAAGATGAAACACAGAAATTGCATCGGAATTAAATACAAAAGGCACAATGCCGACTTAAGTACATGAAGACTGGCTCTTCTTACTGTCTATGTTTGAACAATTCCTGTGACACTAGTTATAGATTCCGATGCTTCACTTCAGGTTTACTGTATCCCTCTGACCTTCCTGTTGAAGTTGAAACACAGAAATTGCATCGGAATTAAATACAAAAGGCAGAATGCCAACTTAAGTACAAGAAGACTGACTCTTCCTACTGTCTATGTTTTGAACCATTCCTGGGACACTAGTTATGGATTCCGATGCTTCACTTCAGGTTTACTGTATCACTCTGACCTTCTTATTGTCGATGAAACACAGAAATTGCATCGGAATTAAATACAAAAGGCACAATGCCGACTTAAGTACAAGAAGACTGACTCATCCTACTGTCTATGTTTTGAACCATTCCTGTGACACTAGTTATAGATTCCGGTGCTTCACTTCAGGTTTACTGTATCCCTCTGACCTTCCTATTGAGGATGAAACACAGAAATTGCATCGGAATAAAATACAAAATGCACAATGCCGACTTAAGTACAAGAAGACTCACTCTGCCTACTGTCTGTGTTTTGAACCATTCCTGTGACACTATTTGTACATTCCGATGCTTCATTTCAGGTTTACTGTATCCCTTGGACCTTCTTATTGACGTTGAAACACCGAAATTGCCTCGGAATTAAATACAAAAGGCACATTGCCGACTTATGTACAAGAAGACTGACTCTTCTTACTGTCTATGTTTTGAACCTTTCCTGTGACATTAGTTATACATTCCGATTCTTCACTTCAGGTTTACTGAATCCCTTGGACCTTCTTATTGACGATGAAACACAGAAATTGCATCGGAATTAAATACAAAAGGCACAATGCCGACTTAAGTACAAGAAGATGACTCTTCCTACTGTGTATGTGTTGAATTATTCCTGTGACACTAGTTATAGATTCCGATGCTTCACTTCAGGTTTACTGTATCCCTTGGACCTTCTTATTGACGATAAAACACAGAAATTGCATCGGAATTAAATAGAAAAAGCACAATGCCGACTTAAGTACAAGAAGGATGACTCTTCCTACTGTCTATGTTTTGAACCATTCCTGTGACACTAGTTACAGATTCCGATGCTTCACTTCAGGTTTAATGTATCCCTCCGACCTTCCTATTGAAGATAATTCACAGCAATTGCATCGGAATTAAATAGAAAATGTACAATGCTGACGTAAGTACAAGTATGCTGACTCTTCTTACTGTCTATGTTTTGACCATTCCTATGACACTAGTTATAGATTCCGATGCTTCACTTCAGGTTTACTGTATCCCTCTGACCTTCTTATTGATGATGAAAGACAGAAATTGCGTCGGAAATAAATACAAAAGGCACAATGCCGACTCAAGTACAAGAAGACTGACTCTTCCTTCTGTCTATGATTTGAACCATTCCTGTGACACTAGTAATACATTCCGATGCTTCACTTAAGGTTTACTGTATCCCTTGAACCTTCTTATTGACGATGAAACACAGAAATTGCATCGGAATTAAATACAAAAGGCACAATGCCGACTTCAGTACAAGAATACTGACTCTTCTAACTGTCTATGTTTTGAACCATTCCTGTGACACTAGTTATACATTCCGATG
Organism: Schistocerca serialis cubense; assembly: GCF_023864345.2. Classification (NCBI taxonomy): domain Eukaryota; kingdom Metazoa; phylum Arthropoda; class Insecta; order Orthoptera; family Acrididae; genus Schistocerca; species Schistocerca serialis. The sequence continues at coordinate 18,402,888 of NC_064647.1, read as the reverse complement.
TTTCACTTCAGGTTTACTGTATCCCTCGGACCTTCTAATTGACGATGAAACACAGAAATTGCATCGGAATTAAATAAAAAGGCACAATGCCGACTTAAGTACAAGAAGACTGACTCTCCCCAATGTCTATGTTTTGAACCATTCCTGTGACACTAGTTATACATTCCGATGCTTCACTTCAGGTTTACTGTATCCCTCGGACCTTCTTATTGACGATGAAACACAGAAATTGCATCGGAATTAAATACAAAAGGCACAGTGCCGACTTAAGTACAAGAAGCCTGACTCTTCCTACTGTAATTGTTTTGAACTATTCCTGTGACACTAGTTATAGATTCCGATGCTTCTCTTCAGGTTTACTGTATCATTCTGACCTTCTTATTGACGATGAAACACAGAAATTGTATCGGAATTAAATAGAAAAGGCACAATGCCGACATAAGTACAAGAAGAATGACTCTTCTTACTATGCTTTGAACCATTACTGTGACACTGGTTATAGATTCCGATGCTTCACTTCAGGTTTACTGTATCCCTCTGACCTTCCTATTGAAGATGAAACACAGAAATTGCATCGGAATTAAATACAAAAGACACAGTGCCGACTTAAGTACAAGAGGACTGACTCTTCTTACTGTCTATGTTTTGAACCATTTCTGTGACACTAGTTATAGATTCCGATGCTTCACTTAAGGTTTACTGTATCCCTCTGACCTTCCTATTGAAGATGAAACACAGAAATTGCAACGGAATTAAATACAAAAGGCACAATGCCGACTTATGTACAAGAAGACTGACTCTTCTTACTGTCTATGTTTTGAACCTTTCCTGTGACATTAGTTATACATTCCGATTCTTCACTTCAGGTTTACTGAATGCCTTGGACCTTCTTATTGACGATGAAACACAGAAATTGCATCGGAATTAAATACAAAAGGCACAATGCCGACTTAAGTACAAGAAGATGACTCTTCCTACTGTGTATGTGTTGAATTATTCCTGTGACACTAGTTATAGATTCCGATGCTTCACTTCAGGTTTACTGTATCCCTTGGACCTTCTTATTGACGATAAAACACAGAAATTGCATCGGAATTAAATAGAAAAAGCACAATGCCGACTTAAGTACAAGAAGGATGACTCTTCCTACTGTCTATGTTTTGAACCATTCCTGTGACACTAGTTACAGATTCCGATGCTTCACTTCAGGTTTAATGTATCCCTCCGACCTTCCTATTGAAGATAATTCACAGCAATTGCATCGGAATTAAATAGAAAATGTACAATGCTGACGTAAGTACAAGAATGCTGACTCTTCTTACTGTCTATGTTTTGACCATTCCTATGACACTAGTTATAGATTCCGATGCTTCACTTCAGGTTTACTGTATCCCTCTGACCTTCTTATTGATGATGAAAGACAGAAATTGCGTCGGAAATAAATACAAAAGGCACAATGCCGACTCAAGTACAAGAAGACTGACTCTTCCTTCTGTCTATGATTTGAACCATTCCTGTGACACTAGTAATACATTCCGATGCTTCACTTAAGGTTTACTGTATCCCTTGAACCTTCTTATTGACGATGAAACACAGAAATTGCATCGGAATTAAATACAAAAGGCACAATGCCGACTTCAGTACAAGAATACTGACTCTTCTAACTGTCTATGTTTTGAACCATTCCTGTGACACTAGTTATACATTCCGATGTTTCACTTCAGGTTTACTGTATCCCTCGGACCTTCTAATTGACGATGAAACACAGAAATTGCATCGGAATTAAATAAAAAGGCACAATGCCGACTTAAGTACAAGAAGACTGACTCTCCCCAATGTCTATGTTTTGAACCATTCCTGTGACACTAGTTATACATTCCGATGCTTCACTTCAGGTTTACTGTATCCCTCGGACCTTCTTATTGACGATGAAACACAGAAATTGCATCGGAATTAAATACAAAAGGCACAGTGCCGACTTAAGTACAAGAAGCCTGACTCTTCCTACTGTAATTGTTTTGAACTATTCCTGTGACACTAGTTATAGATTCCGATGCTTCTCTTCAGGTTTACTGTATCATTCTGACCTTCTTATTGACGATGAAACACAGAAATTGTATCGGAATTAAATAGAAAAGGCACAATGCCGACATAAGTACAAGAAGAATGACTCTTCTTACTATGCTTTGAACCATTACTGTGACACTGGTTATAGATTCCGATGCTTCACTTCAGGTTTACTGTATCCCTCTGACCTTCCTATTGAAGATGAAACACAGAAATTGCATCGGAATTAAATACAAAAGACACAGTGCCGACTTAAGTACAAGAGGACTGACTCTTCTTACTGTCTATGTTTTGAACCATTTCTGTGACACTAGTTATAGATTCCGATGCTTCACTTAAGGTTTACTGTATCCCTCTGACCTTCCTATTGAAGATGAAACACAGAAATTGCAACGGAATTAAATACAAAAGGCACAATGCCGACTCAAGTAGAAGAAAACGGACTCTCCCTACTGTCTATGTTTTGAGCGATTCCTATGACACTCGTTACGCATTCCGATGCTTCACTTCAGGTTTGCTATATCACTCTGACCTTCTTAGTGACGATGAAACACAGAAATTGCATCGGAATTAAATAGAAAAGGCACAATGCCGACTTAAGTACAAGAAGACTGACTCTTCTTACTGACTATGTTTTGAACCCTTTCTGTGACACTAGTTATACATTCCGATGCTTCACTTCAGGTTTACCGTATCCCATGGACCTTCTTATTGACGACGAAACACAGAAATTGCATCGGAATTAAATAGAAAAGGCACAATGCAGACTTAAGTAGAAGAGGACTGACTCTTCCTACTGTCTGTGTTTTGACCCATTCCTGTGACACTAGTTTTAGATTCGGATGCTTCACTTCAGGTTTACTGTATCCCTCTGACCTTCCTATTGAAGATGAAACACAGAGATTGCATCGGAATTAAATAGAAAAGGTACAATGCTGACTTAAGTACAAGAATACTGACTCTTCTTACTGTCTATGTTTTGAACCATTCCTGTAACACTAGTTATACATTCCGATGTTTCACTTCAGGTTTACTGTATCCCTCGGACCTTCTAATTGACGATGAAACACAGAAATTGCATCGGAATTAAATAAAAAGGCACAATGCCGACTTAAGTACAAGAAGACTGACTCTCCCCAATGTCTATGCTTTGAACCATTCCTGTGACACTAGTTATACATTCCGATGCTTCACTTCAGGTTTACTGTATCCCTCTGACCTTCCTATTGAAGAAGAAACACAGAAATTGCATCGGAATTAAATACAAAAGGCACAATGCCTCCTTAAGTACAAGAGGACTGACTCTTCTTACTGTCTATGTTTTGAACCATTCCTGTGACACTTGTTATACATTCCGATGCTTCACTTCAGGTTCACTGTATCCCTTGGACCTTCTTATTGAGGATGAAACACAGTAATTGCATCGGAATTAAATAGAAAAGGCACAATGCCGACTTAAGCGCAACAAAACTGAAACTTCTTACTGTCTATGTTTTGAACCATTCCTGTGACACTAGTTATAGATTCTGATGCTTCTCTTCAGGTTTACTGTATCATTCTGACCTTCTTATTGACGATGAAACACAGAAATTGTATCGGAATTAAATAGAAAAGGCACAATGCCGACTTAAGTACAAGAAGACTGACTCTTCTCACTGTCTTTGTTTTCAACCATTCCTGTGACACTAGTTATGGATTCGGATGCTTCACTTCAGGTTTACTGTATCCCTCTGACCTTCCTATTGAAGATGAAACACAGAAATTGCATCGGAATTAAATACAAAAGGCACAATGCCGACTTAAGTACATGAAGACTGGCTCTTCTTACTGTCTATGTTTGAACAATTCCTGTGACACTAGTTATAGATTCCGATGCTTCACTTCAGGTTTACTGTATCCCTCTGACCTTCCTGTTGAAGTTGAAACACAGAAATTGCATCGGAATTAAATACAAAAGGCAGAATGCCAACTTAAGTACAAGAAGACTGACTCTTCCTACTGTCTATGTTTTGAACCATTCCTGGGACACTAGTTATGGATTCCGATGCTTCACTTCAGGTTTACTGTATCACTCTGACCTTCTTATTGTCGATGAAACACAGAAATTGCATCGGAATTAAATACAAAAGGCACAATGCCGACTTAAGTACAAGAAGACTGACTCATCCTACTGTCTATGTTTTGAACCATTCCTGTGACACTAGTTATAGATTCCGGTGCTTCACTTCAGGTTTACTGTATCCCTCTGACCTTCCTATTGAGGATGAAACACAGAAATTGCATCGGAATAAAATACAAAATGCACAATGCCGACTTAAGTACAAGAAGACTCACTCTGCCTACTGTCTGTGTTTTGAACCATTCCTGTGACACTATTTGTACATTCCGATGCTTCATTTCAGGTTTACTGTATCCCTTGGACCTTCTTATTGACGTTGAAACACCGAAATTGCCTCGGAATTAAATACAAAAGGCACATTGCCGACTTATGTACAAGAAGACTGACTCTTCTTACTGTCTATGTTTTGAACCTTTCCTGTGACATTAGTTATACATTCCGATTCTTCACTTCAGGTTTACTGAATCCCTTGGACCTTCTTATTGACGATGAAACACAGAAATTGCATCGGAATTAAATACAAAAGGCACAATGCCGACTTAAGTACAAGAAGATGACTCTTCCTACTGTGTATGTGTTGAATTATTCCTGTGACACTAGTTATAGATTCCGATGCTTCACTTCAGGTTTACTGTATCCCTTGGACCTTCTTATTGACGATAAAACACAGAAATTGCATCGGAATTAAATAGAAAAAGCACAATGCCGACTTAAGTACAAGAAGGATGACTCTTCCTACTGTCTATGTTTTGAACCATTCCTGTGACACTAGTTACAGATTCCGATGCTTCACTTCAGGTTTAATGTATCCCTCCGACCTTCCTATTGAAGATAATTCACAGCAATTGCATCGGAATTAAATAGAAAATGTACAATGCTGACGTAAGTACAAGTATGCTGACTCTTCTTACTGTCTATGTTTTGACCATTCCTATGACACTAGTTATAGATTCCGATGCTTCACTTCAGGTTTACTGTATCCCTCTGACCTTCTTATTGATGATGAAAGACAGAAATTGCGTCGGAAATAAATACAAAAGGCACAATGCCGACTCAAGTACAAGAAGACTGACTCTTCCTTCTGTCTATGATTTGAACCATTCCTGTGACACTAGTAATACATTCCGATGCTTCACTTAAGGTTTACTGTATCCCTTGAACCTTCTTATTGACGATGAAACACAGAAATTGCATCGGAATTAAATACAAAAGGCACAATGCCGACTTCAGTACAAGAATACTGACTCTTCTAACTGTCTATGTTTTGAACCATTCCTGTGACACTAGTTATACATTCCGATGTTTCACTTCAGGTTTACTGTATCCCTCGGACCTTCTAATTGACGATGAAACACAGAAATTGCATCGGAATTAAATAAAAAGGCACAATGCCGACTTAAGTACAAGAAGACTGACTCTCCCCAATGTCTATGTTTTGAACCATTCCTGTGACACTAGTTATACATTCCGATGCTTCACTTCAGGTTTACTGTATCCCTCGGACCTTCTTATTGACGATGAAACACAGAAATTGCATCGGAATTAAATACAAAAGGCACAGTGCCGACTTAAGTACAAGAAGCCTGACTCTTCCTACTGTAATTGTTTTGAACTATTCCTGTGACACTAGTTATAGATTCCGATGCTTCTCTTCAGGTTTACTGTATCATTATGACCTTCTTATTGACGATGAAACACAGAAATTGTATCGGAATTAAATAGAAAAGGCACAATGCCGACATAAGTACAAGAAGAATGACTCTTCTTACTATGCTTTGAACCATTACTGTGACACTGGTTATAGATTCCGATGCTTCACTTCAGGTTTACTGTATCCCTCTGACCTTCCTATTGAAGATGAAACACAGAAATTGCATCGGAATTAAATACAAAAGACACAGTGCCGACTTAAGTACAAGAGGACTGACTCTTCTTACTGTCTATGTTTTGAACCATTTCTGTGACACTAGTTATAGATTCCGATGCTTCACTTCAGGTTTACTGTATCCCTCTGACCTTCCTATTCAAGATGAAACACAGAAATTGCAACGGAATTAAATACAAAAGGCACAATGCCGACTCAAGTAGAAGAAAACGGACTCTCCCTACTGTCTATGTTTTGAGCGATTCCTATGACACTCGTTACGCATTCCGATGCTTCACTTCAGGTTTGCTATATCACTCTGACCTTCTTAGTGACGATGAAACACAGAAATTGCATCGGAATTAAATAGAAAAGGCACAATGCCGACTTAAGTACAAGAAGACTGACTCTTCTTACTGACTATGTTTTGAACCCTTTCTGTGACACTAGTTATACATTCCGATGCTTCACTTCAGGTTTACCGTATCCCATGGACCTTCTTATTGACGACGAAACACAGAAATTGCATCGGAATTAAATAGAAAAGGCACAATGCAGACTTAAGTAGAAGAGGACTGACTCTTCCTACTGTCTGTGTTTTGACCCATTCCTGTGACACTAGTTTTAGATTCGGATGCTTCACTTCAGGTTTACTGTATCCCTCTGACCTTCCTATTGAAGATGAAACACAGAGATTGCATCGGAATTAAATAGAAAAGGTACAATGCTGACTTAAGTACAAGAATACTGACTCTTCTTACTGTCTATGTTGTGAACCATACCTGTGACACTAGTTATAGATTCCGATGAATCACATCAGGGTTACTGTATCCCTTGGACCTTCTTATTGACGATGAAACAAAGAAATTTCATCGGAATTAAATACATAACGCACAATGCCGACTTAAGTACAAGAAGACTGACGCATCTTACTGTCTATGTTTGAACAATTCCTGTGACACTATTTATAGATTCCGATGCTTCACTTCAGGTTTACTGTATCCCTTGGACCTTCTTATTGACGATGAAACACAGTAATTGCATCGGAATTAAATAGAAAAGGCACAATGCCGACTTAAGCGCAAGAAAACTGACTCTTCTTACTGTCTATGTTTTGAACCATTTCCGTGACACTAGTTATAGATTCCGATGCTTCACTTCAGGTTTACTGTATCCCTCTGACCTTCCTATTGAAGATGAAACACAGAAATTGCATCGGAATTAAATACAGAAGGCACAGTGTCGACTTAAGTGCAAGAAGACTGACTCTTCTTACTGTCTATGTTTTGAACCATTTCTGTGACACTAGTTATAGATTCCGATGCTTCACTTCACGTTTACTGTATCCCTCTGACCTTCCTATTGAAGATGAAATACAGAAATTGCATCGGAATTAAATACAAAAGGCACAATGCCGACTCAAGTAGAAGTAGACGGACTCTCCCTACTGTCTATGTCTTGAGCGATTCCTATGACACTCGTTACACATTCCGATGCTTCACTTCAGGTTTGCTGTATCCCTCTGACCTTCTTATTGACGATGAAACACAGAAATTGCATCGGAATTAAATAGAAAAGGCACAATGCCGACTTAAGTACAAGAAGACTGACTCTTCTTACTGGCTATGTTTTGAACCATTTCTGTGACACTAGTTATAGATTCCGATGCTTCACTTCAGGTTTACTGTATCCCTCTGACCCTCTTATTGACGATGAAACAGAGAAATTGCACAAGGAATTAAATAAAATGGCACATTGCAAAATTGAGTACAAGAAGACTGTCTCTTCTTACTGACTATGTTTTGATCCATTCCTGTGACACTAGTTATAGATTCCGATGCTTCACTTCAGGTTTACTGTATCCCTCTGGCCTTCTTATTGACGATGAAACACAGAAATTGCATCGGAATTAAATACAAAAGCCACAATGCCGACTTAAGTACAAGAAGATTGACTCTTCCTACTCTCTATGTTTTGAACAATTCCTGTGACTCTAGTCATAGATTCCGATGCTTCACTTCAGGTTTACTGTATCCCTCTGACGTTCTTATTGACGAGGCACAATGCCGACTTAAGTACAAGAAAACTGACTCTTATTACTCTCTATGTTTTGAACCATTCCCGTGACACTAGTTATAGATTCCGATGCTTCACTTCAGGTTAACTGTATCCCTTGGACCTTCCTATTGACGACGAAACACAGAAATTGCATCGGAATTATATTGAAAAGGCAAAATGCAGACTTAAGTACAAGAAGACTGACTCTTCCTACTGTATATGTTTTGAACCATTCCTGTGACACTAGTTATATATTCCGATGCTTCACTTAAGGTTTACTGTATCCCTCTGACCTTCTTATTGACGATGAAACACAGAAATTGCATCGGAATTAGATACAAAAATCACAATGCCGACTTAAGTACAAGAGGACTGACTCTTCTTACTGACTATGTTTTGAAACATTCCTGTGACACTAGTTGTAGATTCCGATGCTTCACTTCAGGTTTACTGTATCCCTCTGACCTTCGTATTGACGATGAAACACAGAAATTGTATCGGAATTAAATAGAAAAGGCACAATGCCGACTTAAGTACAAGAAGACTGACTCTTCTTACTGTCTATGTTTTGAACCATTCCTGTGACACTAGTTATAGATTCCGATGCTTCACTTCAGGTTTACTGTATCCCTCTGACCTTCCTATTGAAGATGAAACACAGAAATTGCATCGGAATTAAATATAAAAGGTACAATGCTGACCTAAGTACAAGATTACTGACTCTTCTTACTGTCTATGCTTTGAACCATTCCTGTGACACTAGTTATAGATTCCGATGAATCATATCAGGGTTACTGTATCCCTTGGACCTTCTTATTGACGATGAAACAAAGAAATTTCATCGGAATTAAATAAAAAGGCACAATGCCGACTTAAGTACAAGAAGCCTGACTCTTCCTACTGTAATTGTTTTGAACCATTCCTGTGACACTAGTTATAGATTCCGATGCTTCACTTCTGGTTTACTGTATCCCTCTGACCTTCTTATTGACGATGAAACACAGAAATTGCATCGGAATTAGATACAAAAGGCACAATGCCGACTTAAGTACAAGAAGCCTGACTCTTCCTACTGTAATTGTTTTGAACCATTCCTGTGACACTAGTTATAGATTCCGATGCTTCACTTCTGGTTTACTGTATCCCTCTGACCTTCTTATTGACGATGAAACACAGAAATTGCATCGGAATTAGATACAAAAGGCACAATGCCGACTTAAGTACAAGAATACTGACTCTTCTAACTGTCTATGTTTTGAACCATTCCTGTGACACTAGTTATACATTCCGATGTTTCACTTCAGGTTTACTGTATCCCTCGGACCTTCTAATTGACGATGAAACACAGAAATTGCATCGGAATTAAATAAAAAGGCACAATGCCGACTTAAATACAAGAAGACTGACTCTCCCCAATGTCTATGTTTTGAACCATTCCTGTGACACTAGTTATACATTCCGATGCTTCACTTCAGGTTTACTGTATCCCTCTGACCTTCCTATTGAAGAAGAAACACAGAAATTGCATCGGAATTAAATACAAAAGGCACAATGCCTCCTTAAGTACAAGAGGACTGACTCTTCTTACTGTCTATGTTTTGAACCATTCCTGTGACACTTGTTATACATTCCGATGCTTCACTTCAGGTTCACTGTATCCCTTGGACCTTCTTATTGAGGATGAAACACAGTAATTGCATCGGAATTAAATAGAAAAGGCACAATGCCGACTTAAGCGCAACAAAGCTGACTCTTCTTACTGTCTATGTTTTGAAACATTCCTGTGACACTAGTTATAGATTCCGATGCTTCACTTCAGGTTTACTGTCTCCCTCTGACCTTCCTATTGAAGATGAAACACAGAAATTGCATCGGAATTAAATACAAAAGGCACAATGCCGACTTAAGTACAAGAAGACTGACTCTTCTTACTGTCTATGTTTGAACAATTCCTGTGACACTAGTTATAGATTCCGATGCTACACTTCAGGATTACTGTATCCCACTAACCTTCCTATTGAAGATGACACACAGAAATTGCATCGGAATTAAAAACAAAAGGCACAATGCCTACTGAAGTACAAGAAGACTGACTCATCCTACTGTCTATGTTTTGAACCATTCCTGTGACACTAGTTATAGATTCCGGTGCTTCACTTCAGGTTTACTGTATCCCTCTGACCTTCCTATTGAGGATGAAACACAGAAATTGCATCGGAATAAAATACAAAAGGCACAATGCCGACTTCAGTACAAGAAGACTCACTCTGCCTACTGTCTGTGTTTTGAACCATTCCTGTGACACTATTTGTACATTCCGATGCTTCATTTCAGGTTTACTGTATCCCTTGGACCTTCTTATTGACGTTGAAACACCGAAATTGCCTCGGAATTAAATACAAAAGGCACAATGCCGACTTATGTACAAGAAGACTGACTCTTCTTACTGTCTATGTTTTGAACCATTCCTGTGACATTAGTTATACATTCCGATTCTTCACTTCAGGTTAACTGAATCCCTTGGACCTTCTTATTGACGATGAAACACAGAAATTGCATCGGAATTAAATACAAAAGGCACAATGCCGACTTAAGTACAAGAAGATGACTCTTCCTACTGTGTATGTGTTGAATTATTCCTGTGACACTAGTTATAGATTCCGATGCTTCACTTCAGGTTTACTGTATCCCTTGGACCTTCTTATTGACGATAAAACACAGAAATTGCATCGGAATTAAATAGAAAAAGCACAATGCCGACTTAAGTACAAGAAGGATGACTCTTCCTACTGTCTATGTTTTGAACCATTCCTGTGACACTAGTTACAGATTCCGATGCTTCACTTCAGGTTTAATGTATCCCTCTGACCTTCCTATTGAAGATAATTCACAGCAATTGCATCGGAATTAAATAGAAAATGTACAATGCTGACTTAAGTACAAGAATGCTGACTCTTCTTACTGTCTATGTTTTGAACCATTCCTATGACACTAGTTATAGATTCCGATGCTTCACTTCAGGTTTACTGTATCCCTCTGACCTTCTTATTGATGATGAAAGACAGAAATTGCGTCGGAAATAAATACAAAAGGCACAATGCCGACTCAAGTACAAGAAGACTGACTCTTCCTTCTTTCTATGATTTGAACCATTCCTGTGACACTAGTAATACATTCCGATGCTTCACTTAAGGTTTACTGTATCCCTTGAACCTTCTTATTGACGATGAAACACAGAAATTGCATCGGAATTAAATACAAAAGGCACAATGCCGACTTCAGTACAAGAATACTGACTCTTCTAACTGTCTATGTTTTGAACCATTCCTGTGACACTAGTTATACATTCCGATGTTTCACTTCAGGTTTACTGTATCCCTCGGACCTTCTAATTGACGATGAAACACAGAAATTGCATCGGAATTAAATAAAAAGGCACAATGCCGACTTAAGTACAAGAAGACTGACTCTCCCCAATGTCTATGTTTTGAACCATTCCTGCGACACTAGTTATACATTCCGATGCTTCACTTCAGGTTTACTGTATCCCTCGGACCTTCTTATTGACGATGAAACACAGAAATTGCATCGGAATTAAATACAAAAGGCACAGTGACGACTTAAGTACAAGAAGCCTGACTCTTCTTACTGTAATTGTTTTGAACTATTCCTGTGACACTAGTTATAGATTCCGATTCTTCTCTTCAGGTTTACTGTATCATTCTGACCTTCTTATTGACGATGAAACACAGAAATTGTATCGGAATTAAATAGAAAAGGCACAATGCCGACTTAAGTACAAGAAGAATGACTCTTCCTACTATGCTTTGAACCATTACTGTGACACTGGTTATAGATTCCGATGCTTCACTTCAGGTTTACTGTATCCCTCTGACCTTCCTATTGAAGATGAAACACAGAAATTGCATCGGAATTAAATACAAAAGACACAGTGCCGACTAAAGTACAAGAGGACTGACTCTTCTTACTGTCTATGTTTTGAACCATTTCTGTGACACTAGTTATAGATTCCGATGCTTCACTTCAGGTTTACTGTATCCCTCTGACCTTCCTATTGAAGATGAAACACAGAAATTGCAACGGAATTAAATACAAAAGGCACAATGCCGACTCAAGTAGAAGAAAACGGACTCTCCCTACTGTCTATGTTTTGAGCGATTCCTATGACACTCGTTACGCATTCCGATGCTTCACTTCAGGTTTGCTATATCACTCTGACCTTCTTAGTGACGATGAAACACAGAAATTGCATCGGAATTAAATAGAAAAGGCACAATGCCGACTTAAGTACAAGAAGACTGACTCTTCTTTCTGACTATGTTTTGAACCCTTTCTGTGACACTAGTTATACATTCCGATGCTTCACTTCAGGTTTACCGTATCCCATGGACCTTCTTATTGACGACGAAACACAGAAATTGCATCGGAATTAAATAGAAAAGGCACAATGCAGACTTAAGTAGAAGAGGACTGACTCTTCCTACTGTCTGTGTTTTGACCCATTCCTGTGACACTAGTTTTAGATTCGGATGCTTCACTTCAGGTTTACTGTATCCCTCTGACCTTCCTATTGAAGATGAAACACAGAAATTGCATCGGAATTAAATAGAAAAGGTACAATGCTGACTTAAGTACAAGAATACTGACTCTTCTTACTGTCTATGTTGTGAACCATACCTGTGACACTAGTTATAGATTCCGATGAATCACATCAGGGTTACTGTATCCCTTGGACCTTCTTATTGACGATGAAACAAAGAAATTTCATCGGAATTAAATACATAACGCACAATGCCGACTTAAGTACAAGAAGACTGACGCATCTTACTGTCTATGTTTGAACAATTCCTGTGACACTAGTTATAGATTCCGATGCTTCACTTCAGGTTTACTGTATCCCTTGGACCTTCTTATTGACGATGAAACACAGTAATTGCATCGGAATTAAATAGAAAAGGCACAATGCCGACTTAAGCGCAAGAAAACTGACTCTTCCTACTGTCTATGTTTTGAACCATTTCCGTGACACTAGTTATAGATTCCGATGCTTCACTTCAGGTTTACTGTATCCCTCTGACCTTCCTATTGAAGATGAAACACAGAAATTGCATCGGAATTAAATACAGAAGGCACAGTGTCGACTTAAGTGCAAGAAGACTGACTCTTCTTACTGTCTATGTTTTGAACCATTTCTGTGACACTAGTTATAGATTCCGATGCTTCACTTCACGTTTACTGTATCCCTCTGACCTTCCTATTGAAGATGAAATACAGAAATTGCATCGGAATTAAATACAAAAGGCACAATGCCGACTCAAGTAGAAGTAGACGGACTCTCCGTACTGTCTATGTCTTGAGCGATTCCTATGACACTCGTTACACATTCCGATGCTTCACTTCAGGTTTGCTGTATCCCTCTGACCTTCTTATTGACGATGAAACACAGAAATTGCATCGGAATTAAATAGAAAAGGCACAATGCCGACTTAAGTACAAGAAGACTGACTCTTCTTACTGGCTATGTTTTGAACCATTTCTGTGACACTAGTTATAGATTCCGATGCTTCACTTCAGGTTTACTGTTTCCCTCTGACCCTCTTATTGACGATGAAACAGAGATATTGCACCGGAATTAAATAAAATGGCACATTGCAAAATTGAGTACAAGAAGACTGTCTCTTCTTACTGACTATGTTTTGAACCATTCCTGTGACACTAGTTATAGATTCCGATGCTTCACTTCAGGTTTACTGTATCCCTCTGGCCTTCTTATTGACGATGAAACACAGAAATTGCATCGGAATTAAATACAAAAGCCACAATGCCGACTTAAGTACAAGGTGATTGACTCTTCCTACTATCTATGTTTTGAACAATTCCTGTGACTCTAGTCATAGATTCCGATGCTTCACTTCAGGTTTACTGTATCCCTCTGACGTTCTTATTGACGAGGCACAATGCCGACTTAAGTACAAGAAAACTGACTCTTATTACTCTCTATGTTTTGAACCATTCCCGTGACACTAGTTATAGATTCCGATGCTTCACTTCAGGTTTACTGTATCCCTTGGACCTTCCTATTGACGACGAAACACAGAAATTGCATCGGAATTATATTGAAAAGGCAAAATGCAGACTTAAGTACAAGAAGACTGACTCTTCCTACTGTATATGTTTTGAACCATTCCTGTGACACTAGTTATAGATTCCGATGCTTCACTTAAGGTTTACTGTATCCCTCTGACCTTCTTATTGACGATGAAACACAGAAATTGCATCGGAATTAGATACAAAAAGCACAATGCCGACTTAAGTACAAGAGGACTGACTCTTCTTACTGACTATGTTTTGAAACATTCCTGTGACACTAGTTATAGATTCCGATGCTTCACTTCAGGTTTACTGTATCCCTCTGACCTTCCTATTGAAGATGAAACACAGAAATTGCATCGGAATTAAATATAAAAGGTACAATGCTGACCTAAGTACAAGAATACTGACTCTTCTTACTGTCTATGCTTTGAACCATTCCTGTGACACTAGTTATAGATTCCGATGAATCATATCAGGGTTACTGTATCCCTTGGACCTTCTTATTGACGATGAAACAAAGAAATTTCATCGGAATTAAATACAAAAGGCACAATGCTGACTTAAGAACAAGAAGACTGACGCATCTTACTGTCTATTAATGAACAATTCCTGTGACACTAGTTATAGATTCCGATGCTTCACTTCAGGTTTCCTGTATCCCTTGGACCTTCTTTTTGACGATGAAACACAGAGATTGCATCGGAATTAAATACAAAAGGCACAGTGCCGACTTAAGTACAAGAAGCCTGACTTTTCCTACTGTAATTGTTTTGAACCATTCCTGTGACACTAGTTATAGATTCCGATGCTTCACTTCTGGTTTACTGTATCCCTCTGACCTTCTTATTGACGATGAAACACAGAAATTGCATCGGAATTAGATACAAAAGGCACAATGCCGACTTAAGTACAAGAATACTGACTCTTCTAACTGTCTATGTTTTGAACCATTCCTGTGACATTAGTTATACATTCCGATTCTTCATTTCAGGTTTACTGAATCCCTTGGACCTTCTTATTGACGATGAAACACAAAAATTGCATCGGAATTAAATACAAAAGGCACAATGCCGACTTAAGTACAAGAAGATGACTCTTCTTACTGTGTATGTGTTGAATTATTCCTGTGACACTAGTTATAGATTCTGATGCTTCACTTCAGGTTTACTGTATCCCTTGGACCTTCTTATTGACGATAAAACACAGAAATTGCATCGGAATTAAATAGAAAAAGCACAATGCCGACTTAAGTACAAGAAGGATGACTCTTCCTACTGTCTATGTTTTGAACCATTCCTGTGACACTAGTTATAGATTCCGATGCTTCACTTCAGGTTTAATGTATCCCTTTGACCTTCCTATTGAAGATATAACACAGAAATTGCATCGGAATTAAATAGAAAATGTACAATGCTGACTTAAGTACAAGAATGCTGACTCTTCTTACTGTCAATGCTTTGAACCATTCCTATGACACTAGTTATAGATTCCGATGCTTCACTTCAGGTTTACTGTATCCCTCTGACCTTCTTATTGATGATGAAAGACAGAAATTGCGTCGGAAATAAATACAAAAGGCACAATGCCGACTCAAGTACAAGAAGACTGACTCTTCCTTCTGTCTATGATTTGAACCATTCCTGTGACACTAGTAATACATTCCGATGCTTCACTTAAGGTTTACTGTATCCCTTGAACCTTCTTATTGACGATGAAACACAGAAATTGCATCGGAATTAAATACAAAAGGCACAATGCCGACTTCAGTACAAGAAGACTGACTCTTCTTACTGTCTATGTTTCGAACAATTTCTGTGACACTAGTTATAGATTCCGATGCTTCACTTCAGGTTAGCTGTATCCCTCTGACCTTCCTATTGAAGATGAATCACAGAAATTGCATCGGAATTAAATACAAAAGGCACAGTGACGACTCAAGTACAAGAAGACTGACTCTTCCTACTGTCTATGTTTTGAACCATTCCTCTGAAACTAGTTATAGATTCCGATGCTTCACATCAGGTTTACTGTATCCCTCTGATCTTCTTATTGAACAATGAAACACAGAAATTGCATCGGAATTAAATAGAAAAGGCACAATGCTGACTTAAGTACAAAAATACTGACTCTTCTTACTGTCTATGATTTGAACCATTCCTGTGACACTGGTTATACATTCCGATGCTTCACTTCAGGTTTACTGTATCCGATGGACCTTCTTATTGACGATGAAACACAGAAATTGCATCGGAATTAAACACAAAAGGCACAATGCCGACTTAAGTACAAGAAGACTGACTCTTCTTACTGTCTATGTTTGAACAATTCCTGTGACACTAGTTACAGATTCCGATGCTTCACTTCAGGTTTACTGTATCCCTCTGACCTTCCTATTGAAGATGAAACACAGAAATTGCATCGGAATTAAATACAAAAGGCACAATGCCGACTTAAGTACAAGAAGACTGACTCTTCCTACTGTCTATGTTTTGAACCATTCCTGTGACACTAGTTGTAGATTCCTATGCTTCACTTCAGGTTTACTGTATCCCTCTGACCTTCTTATTGACGATGAAACACAGAAATTGCATCGGAATTAAATACAAAAGGCACAATGCCGGCATAAGTACAAGAATACTGACTCTTCTTACTGTCTATGTTTTGAACCATTCCTGTGACACTAGTTATACATTCCGATGCTTCACTTCAGGTTTACTGTATCCCTCGGACCTTCTAATTGACGATGAAACACAGAAATTGCGTCGGAATTAAATAAAAAGGCTCAATGCCAACTTAAGTACAAGAAGACTGACTCTTCCTAATGTCTATGATTTCAACCATTCCTGTGACACTAGTTATACATTCCGATGCTTTACTTCAGGTTTACTGTATCCCTCTGACCTTCCTATTGAAGAAGAAACACAGAAATTGCATCGGAATTAAATACAAAAGGCACAATGCCGACTTAACTACAATAAGACTAACTCTTCTTACTGTCTATGTTTTGAACCATTCCTGTGACACTAGTTATACATTCCGATGCTTCACGTCAGGTTTACTGTATCCCTTGGACCTTCTTATTGACGATGAAACACAGAAATTGCATCGGAATTAGATACAAAAGGCACAATGCCGACTTAAGTAGAAGAAGAATGACTCTTCATACTTTCTATGTTTTGAACCATTCCTGTGACACTAGTTATAGATTCCGATGCTTCACTTCAGGTTTACTGTATCCCTCTGACCTTCCTATTGAAGATGAAACACAGAAATTGCATCGGAATTAAATACAAAAGGCACAATGCCGACTTAAGTACAAGAAGACTGACTCTTCTTACTATCTATGTTTTGAACCATTTCTGAGACACTAGTTATAGATTCCGAAGCTTCACTTCAGGGTTACTGTATCCCTTGGACCTTCTTATTGACGATGAAACAAAGAAATTTCATCGGAATTAGATACAAAAAGCACAATTTCGACTTAAGTACAAGAAGACTGACGCATATTACTGTCTATGTTTGAACAATTCCTGTGACACTAGTTATAGATTCCGATGCTTCACTTCAGGTTTACTGTATCCGTTGGACCTTCTTTTTGACGATGAAACACAGAAATTACATCGGAATTAAATACAAAAGGCACAATGCCGACTTAAGTAGAAGAAGAATGACTCTTCCTGCTGTCTATGCTTTGAACCATTCCTGTGACACTGGTTATAGATTCCGATGCTTCACCTCAGGTTTACTGTATCCCTCTGACCTTCTTATTGTTGATGAAACACAGAAACTGCATCGGAAATAAATACAAAGGCACAATGCCGACTCAAGTACAAGAAGACTGACTCTTCTTACTGTCTATGTTAGAACAATTCCTGTGACACTTGTTATAGTTTCCGATGCTTCATTTCAGGTTTACTGTATCCCTCTGACCTTCCTATTGAAGATGAAACACAGAAATTGCAACGGAATTAAATACAAAAGGTACAATGCCGACTTCAGTACAAGTAGACTGACTCTTCCTACTGTCTATGTATTCAACCATTCCTGTGACACTAGTTATAGATTCCCATGATTCACTTTATGTTTACTACATCCCTCTGACCTTCTTATTGACGATGAAACACAGAAATTGCATCGGAATTAAATACAAAAGGCACAATGCCGACTTAAGTACAAGAATACTGACTCTTCTTACTGTCTATGTTATGAACCATTCCTGTGACACTAGTTATACATTCCGATGCTTCACTTCAGGTTTACTGTATCCCTCGGACCTTCTAATTGACGATAAAACACAGAAATTGCATCGGAATTAAATAAAATGGCCCAATGCCGACTTAAGTACAAGAAGACTGACTCTTCATACTGTCTATGTTTTGAACCATTCCAGTGACACTAGTTATAGATTCCGATGCTTCACTTCAGGTTCACTGTATCCCTGCGACCTTCTTATTGACGATGAAACACAGAAATTGCATCGGAATTAAATTTAAAAGGCACAATGCCGACCTAAGTACAAGAAGAATGACTCTTCCTACTGTCTATGATTTGAACCATTCCTGTGACACTAGTTATAGATTCCGATGCTTCACTTCAGGTTTACTGTATCCCTCTGACCTTCCTATTGAAGATGAAACACAGAAATTGCATCAGAATTAAATACAAAAGGCACAATGCCGACATAAGTACAACAAGACTGACTCTTCTTACTGTCTATGTTTGAACAATTCCTGTGATACTAGTTATAGATTCCGATGCTTCACTTCAGTTTTACTGTATCCCACTGACCTTCCTATTGAAGATGAAACACAGAAATTGCATCGGAATTAAATTCAAAAGGCACAATGCCCACTTAAGTACAAGAAGACTGACTCTTCCTACTGTCTATGTTTCGAAACATTCCTGTGACACTAGTTACTTTTTCTGATGTTTCACTTCAGGTTTACCGTATCCCTCTGACCTTCTTATTGTCGATGAAACACAGAAATTGCATCGGAATTAAATAGAAAAGTCACAATGCCGACATAAGTACAAGAATACTGACTCTTCTTACTGTCTATGTTCCAAACCATTCCTGTGCCACTAGTTATACATTCCGATGCTTCACTTCAGGTTTACTGTATCCCTTGGACCTTCTTATTGACGGTGAAACACAGAAATTGCATCGGAATTAAATACAAAAGGCACAATGCCGACTTAAGTACAAGAAGACTGACTCTTCCTACTGTCTATGTTTTGAACCATTCCTGTGACACTAGTTATAGATTCCGGTGCTTCACTTCCGGTTTACTGTATCCCTCTGACCTTCCTATTGAATATGAAACACAGAAATTGCATCGGAATTAAATACAAAAGACACAATGCCGACTTAAGTACAAGAAGACTGACTCTTCCTACTGTCTATGTTTTGAACCATTCCTGTGACACTAGTTATACATTCCGATGCTTCACTTCAGGTTTACTGTATCCCTTGGACCTTCTTATTGACGTTGAAACACAGAAATTGCATCGGAATTAAATAGAAAAGACACAATGCCGACTTATGTACAAGAAGACTGACTCTTCTTACTGTCTATGTTTTGAACCATTCCTGTGACCCTAGTTACACATTCCGATGCTTCACTTAAGGTTTACTGTATCACTTGGACCTTCTTATTGACGATGAAACACAGAAATTGCATCGGAATTAAATAGAAAAGGCACTATGCCGACTTAAGTACAAGAATACTGTCTCTTCTTACTGTCTATGATTTGAACCATTCCTGTGACACTAGTTATACATTCCGATGCTTCACTTCAGGTTTTCTGTATCCCTTGGACCTTCATTTTGACGATGAAACACAGAAATTGCATCGGAATTAAATACAAAAGGCACAATGCCGACTCAAGTACAAGAAGACTGACTCTTCCTACTGTCTATGTTTCGAACAATTTCTGTGACACTAGTTATAGATTCCGATGCTTCACTTCAGGTTAGCTGTATCCCTCTGACCTTCCTATTGAAGATGAATCACAGAAATTGCATCGGAATTAAATACAAAAGGCACAGTGACGACTCAAGTACAAGAAGACTGACTCTTCCTACTGTCTATGTTTTGAACCATTCCTCTGAAACTAGTTATAGATTCCGATGCTTCATATCAGGTTTACTGTATCCCTCTGATCTTCTTATTGAACAATGAAACACAGAAATTGCATCGGAATTAAATAGAAAAGGCACAATGCTGACTTAAGTACAAAAATACTGACTCTTCTTACTGTCTATGATTTGAACCATTCCTGTGACACTGGTTATACATTCCGATGCTTCACTTCAGGTTTACTGTATCCGTTGGACCTTCTTATTGACGATGAAACACAGAAATTGCATCGGAATTAAACACAAAAGGCACAATGCCGACTTAAGTACAAGAAGACTGACTCTTCGTACTGTCTATGTTTGAACAATTCCTGTGACACTAGTTACAGATTCCGATGCTTCACTTCAGGTTTACTGTATCCCTCTGACCTTCCTATTGAAGATGAAACACAGAAATTGCATCGGAATTAAATACAAAAGGCACAATGCCGACTTAAGTACAAGAAGACTGACTCTTCCTACTGTCTATGTTTTGAACCATTCCTGTGACACTAGTTGTAGATTCCTATGCTTCACTTCAGGTTTACTGTATCCCTCTGACCTTCTTATTGACGATGAAACACAGAAATTGCATCGGAATTAAATACAAAAGGCACAATGCCGGCATAAGTACAAGAATACTGACTCTTCTTACTGTCTATGTTTTGAACCATTCCTGTGACACTAGTTATACATTCCGATGCTTCACTTCAGGTTTACTGTATCCCTCGGACCTTCTAATTGACGATGAAACACAGAAATTGCGTCGGAATTAAATAAAAAGGCTCAATGCCAACTTAAGTACAAGAAGACTGACTCTTCCTAATGTCTATGATTTCAACCATTCCTGTGACACTAGTTATACATTCCGATGCTTTACTTCAGGTTTACTGTATCCCTCTGACCTTCCTATTGAAGAAGAAACACAGAAATTGCATCGGAATTAAATACAAAAGGCACAATGCCGACTTAACTACAATAAGACTAACTCTTCTTACTGTCTATGTTTTGAACCATTCCTGTGACACTAGTTATACATTCCGATGCTTCACGTCAGGTTTACTGTATCCCTTGGACCTTCTTATTGACGATGAAACACAGAAATTGCATCGGAATTAGATACAAAAGGCACAATGCCGACTTAAGTAGAAGAAGAATGACTCTTCATACTTTCTATGTTTTGAACCATTCCTGTGACACTAGTTATAGATTCCGATGCTTCACTTCAGGTTTACTGTATCCCTCTGACCTTCCTATTGAAGATGAAACACAGAAATTGCATCGGAATTAAATACAAAAGGCACAATGCCGACTTAAGTACAAGAAGACTGACTCTTCTTACTATCTATGTTTTGAACCATTTCTGAGACACTAGTTATAGATTCCGAAGCTTCACTTCAGGGTTACTGTATCCCTTGGACCTTCTTATTGACGATGAAACAAAGAAATTTCATCGGAATTAGATACAAAAAGCACAATTTCGACTTAAGTACAAGAAGACTGACGCATATTACTGTCTATGTTTGAACAATTCCTGTGACACTAGTTATAGATTCCGATGCTTCACTTCAGGTTTACTGTATCCGTTGGACCTTCTTTTTGACGATGAAACACAGAAATTACATCGGAATTAAATACAAAAGGCACAATGCCGACTTAAGTAGAAGAAGAATGACTCTTCCTGCTGTCTATGCTTTGAACCATTCCTGTGACACTGGTTATAGATTCCGATGCTTCACCTCAGGTTTACTGTATCCCTCTGACCTTCTTATTGTTGATGAAACACAGAAACTGCATCGGAAATAAATACAAAGGCACAATGCCGACTCAAGTACAAGAAGACTGACTCTTCTTACTGTCTATGTTAGAACAATTCCTGTGACACTTGTTATAGTTTCCGATGCTTCATTTCAGGTTTACTGTATCCCTCTGACCTTCCTATTGAAGATGAAACACAGAAATTGCAACGGAATTAAATACAAAAGGTACAATGCCGACTTCAGTACAAGTAGACTGACTCTTCCTACTGTCTATGTATTCAACCATTCCTGTGACACTAGTTATAGATTCCCATGATTCACTTTATGTTTACTACATCCCTCTGACCTTCTTATTGACGATGAAACACAGAAATTGCATCGGAATTAAATACAAAAGGCACAATGCCGACTTAAGTACAAGAATACTGACTCTTCTTACTGTCTATGTTATGAACCATTCCTGTGACACTAGTTATACATTCCGATGCTTCACTTCAGGTTTACTGTATCCCTCGGACCTTCTAATTGACGATAAAACACAGAAATTGCATCGGAATTAAATAAAATGGCCCAATGCCGACTTAAGTACAAGAAGACTGACTCTTCATACTGTCTATGTTTTGAACCATTCCAGTGACACTAGTTATAGATTCCGATGCTTCACTTCAGGTTCACTGTATCCCTGCGACCTTCTTATTGACGATGAAACACAGAAATTGCATCGGAATTAAATTTAAAAGGCACAATGCCGACCTAAGTACAAGAAGAATGACTCTTCCTACTGTCTATGATTTGAACCATTCCTGTGACACTAGTTATAGATTCCGATGCTTCACTTCAGGTTTACTGTATCCCTCTGACCTTCCTATTGAAGATGAAACACAGAAATTGCATCAGAATTAAATACAAAAGGCACAATGCCGACATAAGTACAACAAGACTGACTCTTCTTACTGTCTATGTTTGAACAATTCCTGTGATACTAGTTATAGATTCCGATGCTTCACTTCAGTTTTACTGTATCCCACTGACCTTCCTATTGAAGATGAAACACAGAAATTGCATCGGAATTAAATTCAAAAGGCACAATGCCCACTTAAGTACAAGAAGACTGACTCTTCCTACTGTCTATGTTTCGAAACATTCCTGTGACACTAGTTACTTTTTCTGATGTTTCACTTCAGGTTTACCGTATCCCTCTGACCTTCTTATTGTCGATGAAACACAGAAATTGCATCGGAATTAAATAGAAAAGTCACAATGCCGACATAAGTACAAGAATACTGACTCTTCTTACTGTCTATGTTCCAAACCATTCCTGTGCCACTAGTTATACATTCCGATGCTTCACTTCAGGTTTACTGTATCCCTTGGACCTTCTTATTGACGGTGAAACACAGAAATTGCATCGGAATTAAATACAAAAGGCACAATGCCGACTTAAGTACAAGAAGACTGACTCTTCCTACTGTCTATGTTTTGAACCATTCCTGTGACACTAGTTATAGATTCCGGTGCTTCACTTCCGGTTTACTGTATCCCTCTGACCTTCCTATTGAATATGAAACACAGAAATTGCATCGGAATTAAATACAAAAGACACAATGCCGACTTAAGTACAAGAAGACTGACTCTTCCTACTGTCTATGTTTTGAACCATTCCTGTGACACTAGTTATACATTCCGATGCTTCACTTCAGGTTTACTGTATCCCTTGGACCTTCTTATTGACGTTGAAACACAGAAATTGCATCGGAATTAAATAGAAAAGACACAATGCCGACTTATGTACAAGAAGACTGACTCTTCTTACTGTCTATGTTTTGAACCATTCCTGTGACCCTAGTTACACATTCCGATGCTTCACTTAAGGTTTACTGTATCACTTGGACCTTCTTATTGACGATGAAACACAGAAATTGCATCGGAATTAAATAGAAAAGGCACTATGCCGACTTAAGTACAAGAATACTGTCTCTTCTTACTGTCTATGATTTGAACCATTCCTGTGACACTAGTTATACATTCCGATGCTTCACTTCAGGTTTTCTGTATCCCTTGGACCTTCATTTTGACGATGAAACACAGAAATTGCATCGGAATTAAATACAAAAGGCACAATGCCGACTCAAGTACAAGAAGACTGACTCTTCCTACTGTCTATGTTTTGAACCATTCCTGTGACACTAGTTATACATTCCGATGCTTCACTTCAGTTTTACTGTATCCCTTGGACCTTCTTATTGACGATGAAACACAGAAATTGCATCGGAATTAAATACAAAAGGCACAATGCCGACTTAAGTACAAGAAGAGTGACTCTTCTTACTGTCTATGTTTGAATAATTCCTGTGACACTAGTTATAGATTCCGATGCTTCACTTCAGGTTTACTGTATCCCTCTGACCTTCCTATTGAAGATGAAACACAGAAATTGCATCGGAATTAAATACAAAAGGCACAATGCCGACTTAAGTACAAGAAGACTGACTCTTCTTACTGTCTATGTTTGAATAATTCCTGTGACACTAGTTATAGATTCCGATGCTTCACTTTAGGTTTAATGTATCCCTCTGACCTTCCTATTGAAGATGAAACACAGAAATTGCATCGGAATTAAATACAAAAGGCACAATGCCGACTCAAGTACAAGATGACTGTGTCTTCCCACTGTCTATGTTTTGAACCATTTCTGTGACACTAGTTATAGATTCCGAAGCTTCACTTCAGCTTTACTGTATCCCTCTGACATTCTTATTGACGTTGAAACACAGTAATTGCATCGGAATTAAAAAAAAAAGGCACAATGCGGGCATAAGTACAAGAATACTGACTCTTCTTACTGTCTATGTTTTGAACCATTCCTGTGACACTAGTTATACATTCCGATGCTTCACTTCAGGTTTACTGTATCCCTCTGACCTTCCTATTGAAGAAGAAACACAGAAATTGCATCGGAATTAAATACAAAAGGCACAACGCCAACTTAAGTACAAGAAGACTGACTCTTCCTAATGTCTATATTTTCAACCATTCCTGAGACACTAGTTATACATTCCGATGCTTCACTTCAGGTTTACTGTATCCCTCTGACCTTCCTATTGAAGAAGAAACACAGAAATTGCATCGGAATTAAATACAAAAGGCACAATGCCGACTTAAGTACAAGAAGACTGACTCTTCTTGCTGTCTATGTTTTGAACCATTCCTGTGACACTAGTTATACATTCCGATGCTTGACTTCAGGTTTACTGTATCCCTTGGACCTTCTTATTGACGATGAAACACAGCAATTGCATCGGAATTAGATACAAAAGGCACAATGCCGACTTAAGTAGAAGTAAAATGTCTCTTCATACTGTCTATGTTTTGAACCATTCCTGTGACACTAGTTATAGATTCCGATGCTTCACTTCAGGTTTACTGAATCTCTCTGACCTTCCTAATGAAGATGAAACACAGAAATTGCAATGGAATTAAATACAAAAGGCACATTGCCGACTTAAGTACAGGAAGACTGACTCTTCTTACTGTCTATGTTTTGAACCATTTCTGAGACACTAGTTATAGATTCCGATGCTTCACCTCAGGTTTACTGTATCCCTCTGACTTTCTTATTGTTGATGAAACACAGTAATTGCATCGGAAATAAATACAAAAGGCACAATGCCGACTCAAGTACAAGAAGACTGTCTCTTCCTACTGTCTATGTTTTGAACCATTCCTGTGACACTAGTTACACATTCCGATGCTTCACTTCAGGTTTACTGTATCCCTCTGACCTTCCTATTGCAGATGAAACACAGAAATTGCATCGGAATTAAATACAAAAGACACAATGCCGACTCAAGTACATGGAGACTGACTCTTCCCACTGTCATTGTTTTGAACCATTTCTGTGACACTAGTTATAGATTCCGATGCTTCACTTTAGGTTTACTGTATCCCTCTGACTTTCCTATTGAAGATTAAACACAGAATTTGCAACGGAATTAAATACAAAATGCACAATACCGACTTAAGTACAAGAAGACTGACTCTTCTTACTGTCTATGTTTGAACAAGTCCTGTGACACTAGTTATAGATTCCGATGCTTCATTTCAGGTTTACTGTATCCCTCTGACCTTCCTATTGAAGATGAAACACAGAACTTGCATCGGAATTAAATACAAAAGGCACAATGCCGACTTAAGTACAAGAAGACTGACTCTTCATACTGTCTATGTTTTGAACCATTCCTGTGACACTAGTTATAGATTCCGATGCTTCACTTCAGGTTTACTGTATCCCTTCGACCTTCTTAATGACGATGAAACACAGAAATTGCATCGGAATTAAATTTAAAAAGGCACAATGCCGACCTAAGTACAAGAAGAATGACTCTTCCTACTGTCTATGATTTGAACCATTCCTGTGACACTAGTTATAGATTCCGATGCTTCACTTCAGGTTTACTGTATCCCTCTGACCTTCCTATTGAAGATGAAACACAGAAATTGCATCGGAATTAAATACAAAAGGCACAATGCCGACTTAAGTATAAGAAGACTGACTCTTCTTACTGTCTATGTTTGAACAATTCCTGTGGCACTAGTTATAGATTCCGATGCTTCACTTCAGTTTTACTGTATCCCACTGACCTTCCTATTGAAGATGAAACACAGAAATTGCATCGGAATTAAAAACAAAAGGCACAATGCCCACTTAAGTACAAGAAGACTGACTCTTCCTACTGTCTATGTTTCGAAACATTCCTGTGACACTAGTTATGGATTCCGATGTTTCACTTCAGGTTTACCGTATCCCTTGGACCTTCTTATTGACGGTGAAACACAGAAATTGCATCGGAATTAAATACAAAAGTCACAATGCCGACTTAAGTACAAGAAGACTGACTCTTCCTACTGTCTATGTTTTGAACCATTGCTGTGACACTATTTATACATTCCGATGCTTCACTTCAAATTTACTGTATCCCTTGGACCTTCTTATTGACGATGAAACACAGAAATTGCATCGGTATTAAATACAGAAGCACAATGCTGACTTAAGTACAAGAAGATGACTCTTCCTACTGTGTACGTTTTGAATTATTCCTGTGACATTAGTTATAGATTCTGATGCTTCACTTCAGGTTTACTGTATCCCTTTGACCTTCTTATTGACGATAAAACACAGAAATTGCATCGGGATTAAATAGAAAAAGCACAATGCCGACCTAAGCACAAGAAGAATGACTCTTCCTACTGCCTATGCTTTGAACCATTCCTGTGACACTAGTTGTAGATTCCGATGCTTCATTTCGGGTTTGCTGTATCCGTCTGACCTTCCTATTGAAGATGAAACACAGAAATTGCATCGGAATTAAATACAAAAGGCACAATGCCGACTTAAGTAACAAGAAGACTGACTCTTCTTACTGTCTATGTTTGAACAATTCCTGTGACACTAGTTATAGATTCCGAAGCTTCACTTCAGGTTTACTGTATCCCTTGGATATTCTTATTGACGTTGAAACACAGAAATTGCATCGGAATTAATTAGAAAAGGCACAATGCCAACTTAAGTACGAGAATACTGTCTCTTCTTGCTATCTATGATTAGAACCATTCCTGTGACACTGGTTATAGATTCCGATACTTCACTTCAGGTTTACTGTATCCCTCTGACCTTTTTATTGATGATGAACACAGAAATTGCATCGGAAATAAATACAAAAGGCACAATGCCGACTCAAGTACAAGAAGACTGACTCTTCCTACTGTCTATGTTTTGAACCATTCCTGTGACACTAGTTATACATTCCGATGCTTCACTTCAGTTTTACTGTATCCCTTGGACCTTCTTATTGACGATGAAACACAGAAATTGCATCGGAATTAAATACAAAAGGCACAATGCCGACTTAAGTACAAGAAGACTGACTCTTCTTACTGTCTATGTTTGAATAATTCCTGTGACACTAGTTATAGATTCCGATGCTTCACTTCAGGTTTACTGTATCCCTCTGACCTTCCTATTGAAGATGAAACACAGAAATTGCATCGGAATTAAATACAAAAGGCACAATGCCGACTTAAGTACAAGAAGACTGACTCTTCTTACTGTCTATGTTTGAATAATTCCTGTGACACTAGTTATAGATTCCGATGCTTCACTTTAGGTTTACCGTATCCCTCTGACCTTCCTATTGAAGATGAAACACAGAAATTGCCTCGGAATTAAATACAAAAGGCACAATGCCGACTCAAGTACAAGATGACTGTCTCTTCCCACTGTCTATGTTTTGAACCATTTCTGTGACACTAGTTATAGATTCAGAAGCTTCACTTCAGCTTTACTGTATCCCTCTGACCTTCTTATTGACGATGAAACACAGTAATCGCACCGGAATTAAAAAAAAAAGGCACAATGCCGGCATAAGTACAAGAATACTGACTCTTCTTACTGTCTATGTTTTGAACCATTCCTGTGACACTAGTTATACATTCCGATGCTTCACTTCAGATTTACTGTATCCCTCGGACCTTCTAAATGACGATGAAACACAGAAATTGCATCGGAATTAAATAAAAAAGCACAATGCCAACTTAAGTACAAGAAGACTGACTCTTCCTAATGTCTATATTTTCAACCATTCCTGTGACACTAGTTATACATTCCGATGCTTCACTTCAGGTTTACTGTATCCCTCTGACCTTCCTATTGAAGAAGAAACACAGAAATTGTATCGGAATTAAATACAAAAGGCACAATGCCGACTTAAGTAGAAGAATAATGTCTCTTCATACTGTCTATGTTCTGAACCATTCCTGTGACACTAGTTATAGATTCCGATGCTTCACTTCAGGTTTACTGAATCTCTCTGACCTTCCTATTGAAGATGAAACACAGAAATTGCATTGGAATTAAATACAAAAGGCACAATGCCGACTTAAGTACAGGAAGACTGACTCTTCTTACTGTCTATGTTTTGAACCATTTCTGAGACACTAGTTATAGATTCCGATGCTTCACCTCAGGTTTACTGTATCCCTCTGACTTTCTTATTGTTGATGAAACACAGTAATTGCATCGGAAATAAATACAAAAGGCACAATGCCGACTCAAGTACAAGAAGACTGTCTCTTCCTACTGTCTATGTTTTGAACCATTCCTGTGACACTAGTTACACATTCCGATGCTTCACTTCAGGTTTACTGTATCCCTCTGACCTTCCTATTGCAGATGAAACACAGAAATTGCATCGGAATTAAATACAAAAGACACAATGCCGACTCAAGTACATGAAGACTGACTCTTCCCACTGTCATTGTTTTGAACCATTTCTGTGACACTAGTTATAGATTCCGATGCTTCACTTTAGGTTTACTGTATCCCTCTGACTTTCCTATTGAAGATGAAACACAGAATTTGCAACGGAATTAAATACAAAATGCACAATACCGACTTAAGTACAAGAAGACTGACTCTTCTTACTGTCTATGTTTGAACAAGTCCTGTGACACTAGTTATAGATTCCGATGCTTCATTTCAGGTTTACTGTATCCCTCTGACCTTCCTATTGAAGATGAAACACAGAACTTGCATCGGAATTAAATACAAAAGGCACAATGCCGACTTAAGTACAAGAAGACTGACTCTTCATACTGTCTATGTTTTGAACCATTCCTGTGACACTAGTTATAGATTCCGATGCTTCACTTCAGGTTTACTGTATCCCTTCGACCTTCTTAATGACGATGAAACACAGAAATTGCATCGGAATTAAATTTAAAAAGGCACAATGCCGACCTAAGTACAAGAAGAATGACTCTTCCTACTGTCTATGATTTGAACCATTCCTGTGACACTAGTTATAGATTCCGATGCTTCACTTCAGGTTTACTGTATCCCTCTGACCTTCCTATTGAAGATGAAACACAGAAATTGCATCGGAATTAAATACAAAAGGCACAATGCCGACTTAAGTATAAGAAGACTGACTCTTCTTACTGTCTATGTTTGAACAATTCCAGTGGCACTAGTTATAGATTCCGATGCTTCACTTCAGTTTTACTGTATCCCACTGACCTTCCTATTGAAGATGAAACACAGAAATTGCATCGGAATTAAAAACAAAAGGCACAATGCCCACTTAAGTACAAGAAGACTGACTCTTCCTACTGTCTATGTTTCGAAACATTCCTGTGACACTAGTTATGGATTCCGATGTTTCACTTCAGGTTTACCGTATCCCTTGGACCTTCTTATTGACGGTGAAACACAGAAATTGCATCGGAATTAAATACAAAAGTCACAATGCCGACTTAAGTACAAGAAGACTGACTCTTCCTACTGTCTATGTTTTGAACCATTGCTGTGACACTATTTATACATTCCGATGCTTCACTTCAAATTTACTGTATCCCTTGGACCTTCTTATTGACGATGAAACACAGAAATTGCATCGGTATTAAATACAGAAGCACAATGCTGACTTAAGTACAAGAAGATGACTCTTCCTACTGTGTACGTTTTGAATTATTCCTGTGACATTAGTTATAGATTCTGATGCTTCACTTCAGGTTTACTGTATCCCTTTGACCTTCTTATTGACGATAAAACACAGAAATTGCATCGGGATTAAATAGAAAAAGCACAATGCCGACCTAAGCACAAGAAGAATGACTCTTCCTACTGCCTATGCTTTGAACCATTCCTGTGACACTAGTTGTAGATTCCGATGCTTCATTTCGGGTTTGCTGTATCCGTCTGACCTTCCTATTGAAGATGAAACACAGAAATTGCATCGGAATTAAATACAAAAGGCACAATGCCGACTTAAGTAACAAGAAGACTGACTCTTCTTACTGTCTATGTTTGAACAATTCCTGTGACACTAGTTATAGATTCCGAAGCTTCACTTCAGGTTTACTGTATCCCTTGGATATTCTTATTGACGTTGAAACACAGAAATTGCATCGGAATTAATTAGAAAAGGCACAATGCCAACTTAAGTACGAGAATACTGTCTCTTCTTGCTATCTATGATTAGAACCATTCCTAAGACACTGGTTATAGATTCCGATACTTCACTTCAGGTTTACTGTATCCCTCTGACCTTCTTATTGATGATGAACACAGAAATTGCATCGGAAATAAATACAAATGGCACAATGCCGACTCAAGTACAAGAAGACTGACTCTTCCTACTGTCTATGTTTTGAACCATTCCTGTGACACTAGTTATACATTCCGATGCTTCACTTCAGTTTTACTGTATCCCTTGGACCTTCTTATTGACGATGAAACACAGAAATTGCATCGGAATTAAATACA
The DNA here is from genome assembly GCF_023864345.2 of Schistocerca serialis cubense. Taxonomy (NCBI): domain Eukaryota; kingdom Metazoa; phylum Arthropoda; class Insecta; order Orthoptera; family Acrididae; genus Schistocerca; species Schistocerca serialis. The sequence goes on along the minus strand of NC_064647.1, from coordinate 18,371,466 downwards.
AAAGGCACAATGCCGACTTAAGTACAAGAAGACTGACTCTTCTTACTGTCTATGTTTGAATAATTCCTGTGACACTAGTTATAGATTCCGATGCTTCACTTCAGGTTTACTGTATCCCTCTGACCTTCCTATTGAAGATGAAACACAGAAATTGCATCGGAATTAAATACAAAAGGCACAATGCCGACTTAAGTACAAGAAGACTGACTCTTCTTACTGTCTATGTTTGAATAATTCCTGTGACACTAGTTATAGATTCCGATGCTTCACTTTAGGTTTACCGTATCCCTCTGACCTTCCTATTGAAGATGAAACACAGAAATTGCATCGGAATTAAATACAAAAGGCACAATGCCGACTCAAGTACAAGATGACTGTCTCTTCCCACTGTCTATGTTTTGAACCATTTCTGTGACACTAGTTATAGATTCAGAAGCTTCACTTCAGCTTTACTGTATCCCTCTGACCTTCTTATTGACGATGAAACACAGTAATCGCACCGGAATTAAAAAAAAAAGGCACAATGCCGGCATAAGTACAAGAATACTGACTCTTCTTACTGTCTATGTTTTGAACCATTCCTGTGACACTAGTTATACATTCCGATGCTTCACTTCAGATTTACTGTATCCCTCGGACCTTCTAAATGACGATGAAACACAGAAATTGCATCGGAATTAAATAAAAAAGCACAATGCCAACTTAAGTACAAGAAGACTGACTCTTCCTAATGTCTATATTTTCAACCATTCCTGTGACACTAGTTATACATTCCGATGCTTCACTTCAGGTTTACTGTATCCCTCTGACCTTCCTATTGAAGAAGAAACACAGAAATTGTATCGGAATTAAATACAAAAGGCACAATGCCGACTTAAGTACAAGAAGACTGACTCTTCTTACTGTCTATGTTTTGAACCATTCCTGTGACACTAGTTATACATTCCGATGCTTCACTTCTGGTTTACTGTATCCCTTGGACCTTCTTATTGACGATGAAACACAGCAATTGCATCGGAATTAGATACAAAAGGCACAATGCCGACTTAAGTAGAAGAAGAATGTCTCTTCATACTGTCTATGTTTTGAACCATTCCTGTGACACTACTTATAGATTCCGATGCTTCACTTCAGGTTTACTGAATCTCTCTGATCTTCCTATTGAAGATGAAACACAGAAATTGCATTGGAATTAAATACAAAAGGCACAATGCCGACTTAAGTACAGGAAGACTGACTCTTCTTACTGTCTATGTTTTGAACCATTTCTGAGACACTAGTTATAGATTCCGATGCTTCACCTCAGGTTTACTGTATCCCTCTGACTTTCTTAATGTTGATGAAACACAGAAATTGTACCGGAAATAAATACAAAAGGCACAATTTCGACTCAAGTACAAGAAGACTGTCTCTTCCTACTGTCTATGTTTTGAACCATTCCTGTGACACTAGTTACACATTCCGATGCTTCACTTCAGGTTTACTGTATCCCTCTGACCTTCCTATTGCAGATGAAACACAGAAATCGCATCGGAATTAAATACAAAAGACACAATGCCGACTCAAGTACATGAAGACTGACTCTTCCCACTGTCATTGTTTTGAACCATTTCTGTGACACTAGTTATAGATTCCGATGCTTCACTTTAGGTTTACTGTATCCCTCTGACTTTCCTATTGAAGATGAAACACAGAATTTGCAACGGAATTAAATACAAAATGCACAATACCGACTTAAGTACAAGAAGACTGACTCTTCTTACTGTCTATGTTTGAACAAGTCCTGTGACACTAGTTATAGATTCCGATGCTTCATTTCAGGTTTACTGTATCCCTCTGACCTTCCTATTGAAGATGAAACACAGAACTTGCATCGGAATTAAATACAAAAGGCACAATGCCGACTTAAGTACAAGAAGACTGACTCTACATACTGTCTATGTTTTGAACCATTCCTGTGACACTAGTTATAGATTCCGATGCTTCACTTCAGGTTTACTGTATCCCTTCGACCTTCTTAATGACGATAAAACACAGAAATTGCATCGGAATTAAATTTAAAAAGGCACAATGCCGACCTAAGTACAAGAAGAATGACTCCTCCTACTGTCTATGATTTGAACCATTCCTGTGACACTAGTTATAGATTCCGATGCTTCACTTCAGGTTTACTGTATCCCTCTGACCTTCCTATTGAAGATGAAACACAGAAATTGCATCGGAATTAAATACAAAAGGCACAATGCCCACTTAAGTACAAGAAGACTGACTCTTCCTACTGTCTATGTTTCGAAACATTCCTGTGACACTAGTTATGGATTCCGATGTTTCACTTCAGGTTTACCGTATCCTTCTGACCTTCTTATTGTCGATGAAACACAGAAATTGCATCGGAATTAAATAGAAAAGTCACAATGCTGACATAAGTACAAGAATACTGACTCTTCTTACTGTCTATGTTCCAAACCATTCCAGTGCCACTAGTTGTACATTCAGATGCTTCACTTCAGGTTTACTGTATCCCTCTGACCTTCTTATTGAAGATGAAACACAGAAATTGCATCGGAATTAAATTTAAAAAGGCACAATGCCGACCTAAGTACAAGAAGAATGACTCCTCCTACTGTCTATGTTTTGAACAATTCCTGTGACACTAGTTATACATTCCGATGCTTCACTTCAGGTTTACTGTATCCCATGGACCTTCTTATTGACGTTGAAACACAGAAATTGCATCGGTAATAAATAGAAAAGGCACAATGCCGACTTATGTACAAGAAGACTGACTCTTCTTACTGTCTATGTTTTGAACCATTCCTGTGACCCTAGTTACACATTCCGATGCTTCACTTCAAATTTACTGTATCCCTTGGACCTTCTTATTGACGATGAAACACAGAAATTGCATCGGTATTAAATACAGAAGCACAATGCTGACTTAAGTACAAGAAGATGACTCTTCCTACTGTGTATGTTTTGAATTATTCCTGTGACATTAGTTATAGATTCTGATGCTTCACTTCAGGTTTACTGTATCCCTTTGACCTTCTTATTGACGATAAAATACAGAAATTGCATCGGGATTAAATAGAAAAAGCACAATGCCGACTTAAGTACAAGAAGAATGACTCTTCCTACTGTCTATGCTTTGAACCATTCCTGTGACACTAGTTATAGATTCCGATGCTTCATTTCGGGTTTGCTGTATCCGTCTGACCTTCCTATTGAAGATGAAACACAGAAATTGCATCGGAATTAAATACAAAAGGCACAATGCCGACTTAAGTAACAAGAAGACTGACTCTTCTTACTGTCTATGTTTGAACAATTCCTGTGACACTAGTTATAGATTCCGAAGCTTCACTTCAGGTTTACTGTATCCCTTGGACCTTCTTATTGACGTTGAAACACAGAAATTGCATCGGAATTAAATAGAAAAGGCACAATGCCGACTTAAGTACGAGAATACTGTCTCTTCTTACTATCTATGATTAGAACCATCCCTGTGACACTGGTTATAGATTCTGATACTTCACTTCAGGTTTACTGTATCCCTCTGACCTTCTTATTGATGATGAACACAGAAATTGCATCGGAAATAAATACAAAAGGCACAATGCCGACTCAAGTACAAGAAGACTGACTCTTCCTACTGTCTATGTTTAAACCATTCCTGTGACACTAGTTATAGATTCCGATGCTTCACTTCATGTTTACTGTATCCCTCTGACCTTCCTATTGAAGATGAGACACAGAAATTGCATAGGAATTAAATACAAAAGGCACAATGCCGACTTAAGTACAGGAAGACTGACTCTTCTTACTGTCTATGTTTGAATAATTCCTGTGACACTAGTTATAGATTCCGATGCTTCAGTTCAGGTTTACTGTATCCCTCTGACCTTCCTATTGAAGATGAAACACAGAAATTGCATCGGAATTAAATACAAAAGGCACAATGCCGACTCAAGTACAAGAAGACTGTCTCTTCCCACTGTCTATGTTTTGAACCATTTCTGTGACACTAGTTATAGATTCCGAAGCTTCACTTCAGGTTTACTGTATCCCTCTGACCTTCCTATTGAAGATGAAACACAGAAATTGCTTTGGAATTAAATACAAAAGGCACAATGCCGACTTAAGTACAAGAAGGCTGACTCTTCTTACTGTCTATGTTTGAACAATTCCTGTGACACTAGTTATAGATTCCGATGCTTCACTTCAGGTTTACTGTATCCCTCTGACCTTCCTATTGAAGATGAAACACAGTAATGGCATCGGAATTAAATACAAAAGGCACAATGCCGACTTAAGTACAAGAAGACTGACTCTTCCTACTGTCTATGTTTTGAAACATTCCTGTGACACTAGTTATAGATTCCGATGCTTCACTTCAGGTTTACTTTATCCCTCTGACCTTCTTATTTACGATGAAACACAGAAATTGCATCGGAATTAAACACATTAGGCACAATGCCGACTTAAGTACAAGAATACTGTCTCTTCTTAATGTCTATGCTTTGAACCATTCCTGTGACACTAGTTATACATTCCGATGCTTCACTTCAGGTTTACTGTATCCCTCGTACCTTCTAATTGACGATGAATCACAGAAATTGCATCGGAATTAAATAAAAAGGCACAATGCCGACTTAAGTACAAGAAGACTGACTCTTCCTAATGTCTATGTTTTGAACCATTCCTGTGACACTGGTTATACATTCCGATGCTTCACTTCAGGTTTACTGTATCCCTCTTCCCTTCCTATTGAAAATGAAACACAGAAATTGCATCGGAATTAAATACAAAAGGCACAATGCCGACTTAAGTACAAGAAGACTGTCTCTCCCTACTTTCTATGATTTGAACCATTCCTGGGCCACTGGTTATAGATTCCGATTCTTCACTTCAGGTTTACTGTATACCTTGGACCTTCTTATTGACGATGAAACACAGATATTACATCGGAATTAAATGGAAAAAGCACAATGCCGACATAAGTACAAGAATACTGTCTCTTCTTACTGTCTATGATTTGAACCATTCCTGTGACACTAGCTATACAATCCGATGCTTCACTTCAGGTTTTCTGTATCCCTTGGACCTTCTTTTTGACGATGAAACACAGAAATTGCATCGGAATTAAATACAATAGCACATGGCAGACTTAAGTGCAAGACGAATGACTCTTCCTACTGTCTATGCTTTGAACCATTCCTGTGACACGGGTTATAGATTCCGATACTTCACTTCAGGTTTACTGTATCCCTCTGACCTTCTTATTGATGATGAAACACAGAAATTGCATCGGAAATAAATATAAAAGGCACAATGCCGACTCAAGTATAAGAAGACTGACTCTTCCTACTGTCTATGTTTTGAACCATTCCTGTGACAATAGTTATACATTCCGATGCTTCACTTCAGGTTTACTGTATACCTTGGACCGTCTTATTGACGATGAAACACAGAAATTGCATCGGAATTAAATACAAAAGGCACAATGCCGACTTAAGTACAAGAAGACTGACTCTTCTTACATTCTATGTTTTGAACCTTTTCTGTGACACTAGTTATAGATTCCGATGCTTCACTTCATGTTTACTGTATCCCTCTGACCTTCCTATTGAAGATGAAACACAGTAATGGCATCGGAATTAAATACAAAAGGCACAATGCCGACTTAAGTACAAGAAGACTGACTCTTCCTACTGTCTATGTTTTGAAACATTCCTGTGACACTAGTTATAGATTCCGATGCTTCACTTCAGGTTTACTTTATCCCTCTGACCTTCTTATTTACGATGAAACACAGAAATTGCATCGGAATTAAATACAAAAGGCACAATGCCGACTTAAGTACAAGAATACTGTCTCTTCTTAATGTCTATGCTTTGAACCATTCCTGTGACACTAGTTATACATTCCGATGCTTCACTTCAGGTTTACTGTATCCCTCGTACCTTCTAATTGACGATGAATCACAGAAATTGCATCGGAATTAAATAAAAAGGCACAATGCCGACTTAAGTACAAGAAGACTGACTCTTCCTAATGTCTATGTTTTGAACCATTCCTGTGACACTGGTTATACATTCCGATGCTTCACTTCAGGTTTACTGTATCCCTCTTCCCTTCCTATTGAAAATGAAACACAGAAATTGCATCGGAATTAAATACAAAAGGCACAATGCCGACTTAAGTACAAGAAGACTGTCTCTCCCTACTTTCTATGATTTGAACCATTCCTGGGCCACTGGTTATAGATTCCGATTCTTCATTTCAGGTTTACTGTATACCTTGGACCTTCTTATTGACGATGAAACACAGATATTACATCGGAATTAAATGGAAAAAGCACAATGCCGACATAAGTACAAGAATACTGTCTCTTCTTACTGTCTATGATATGAACCAATCCTGTGACACTAGCTATACAATCCGATGCTTCACTTCAGGTTTTCTGTATCCCTTGGACCTTCTTTTTGACGATGAAACACAGAAATTGCATCGGAATTAAATACAATAGCACATGGCAGACTTAAGTGCAAGACGAATGACTCTTCCTACTGTCTATGCTTTGAACCATTCCTGTGACACGGGTTATAGATTCCGATACTTCACTTCAGGTTTACTGTATCCCTCTGACCTTCTTATTGATGATGAAACACAGAAATTGCATCGGAAATAAATATAAAAGGCACAATGCCGACTCAAGTATAAGAAGACTGACTCTTCCTACTGTCTACGTTTTGAACCATTCCTGTGACAATAGTTATACATTCCGATGCTTCACTTCAGGTTTACTGTATACCTTGGACCGTCTTATTGACGATGAAACACAGAAATTGCATCGGAATTAAATACAAAAGGCACAATGCCGACTTAAGTACAAGAAGACTGACTCTTCTTACATTCTATGTTTTGAACCTTTTCTGTGACACTAGTTATAGATTCCGATGCTTCACTTCATGTTTACTGTATCCCTCTGACCTTCCTATTGAAGATGAAACACAGAAATTGCATCGGAATTAAATAGAAAAGGCACAATGCCGACTTAAGTACAAGAAGACTGACTCTTCTTACTGTCTATGTTTCAACAATTCCTGTGACACTAGTTATAGATTCCGACGCTTCACTTCAGGTTTACTGTATCCCTCTGACCTTCCTATTGAAGATGAAACACAGAAATTGCATCGGAATTAAATACAAAAGGCACAATGCCGACTTAAGTACAAGAAGGCTGACTCTTCTTACTGTCTATGTTTGAACAATTCCTGTGACACTAGTTATAGATTCCGATGCTTCACTTCAGGTTTAATGTATCCCTCTGACCTTCCTATTGAAGATGAAACACAGTAATGGCATCGGAATTAAATACAAAAGGCACAATGCCGACGTAACTAAAAGAACACTGACTCTTCTTACTGTCTATGTTTTGAACCATTCCTGTGACACTAGTTATACATTCCGATGCTTCACTTCAGGTTTACTGTATCCCTCGGACCTTGTAAATGACGATGAAACGCAGAAATTGCATCGGAATTAAATAAAAAGGCACAATGCCAACTTAAGTACAAGAAGACTGGCTCTTCCTTATGTCTATGTTTTCAACCATTCCTGTGACACTGGTTATACATTCCGATGCTTCACTTCAGGTTTACTGTATCCCTCTGACCTTCCTATTGAAGAAGAAACACAGAAATTGCATTGGAATTAAATACAAAAGGCACAATGCCGACTTAAGTAGAAGAAGAATGACTCTTCATACTGTCTATGTTTTGAACCATTCCTGTGACACTAGTTATAGATTCCGATGCTTCACTTCAGGTTTACTGTATCCCTCTGACCTTCCTATTGAAGATGAAACACAGAAATTGCATCGGAATTAGATACAAAAGGCACAATGCCGACTTAAGTAATAGAAGAATGACTCTTCATACTGTCTATGTTTTGAACCATTCCTGTGACACTAGTTATAGATTCCGATGCTTCACTTCAGGTTTACTGTATCCCTCTGACCTTCCTATTGAAGATGAAACACAGAAATTGCATCGGAATTAAATACAAAAGGCACAATGCCGACTTAAGTACAAGAAGGCTGACTCTTCTTACTGTCTATGTTTGAACAATTCCTGTGACACTAGTTATAGATTCCGATGCTTCACTTCAGGTTTACTGTATCCCTCTGACCTTCCTATTGTAGATGAAACACAGTAATGGCATCGGAATTAAATACAAAAGGCACAATGCCGACTTAAGTAATAGAACACTGACTCTTCTTACTGTCTATGTTTTGAACCATTCCTGTGACACAAGTTATACATTCCGATGCTTCACTTCAGGTTTACTGTATCCATCGGACCTTCTAAATGACGATGAAACACAGAAATTGCATCGGAATTAAATAAAAAGGCACAATGCCAACTTAAGTACAAGAAGACTGACTCTTCCTAATGTCTATGATTTCAACCATTCCTGTGACACTGGTTATACATTCCGAAGCTTCACTTCAGGTTTACTGTATCCCTCTGACCTTCCTATTGAAGAAGAAACACAGAAATTGCATCGGAATTAAATACAAAAGGCACAATGCCGACTTAAGTAGAAGAAGAATGACTCTTCATACTGTCTATGTTTTGAACCATTCCTGTGACACTAGTTATAGATTCCGATGCTTCACTTCAGGTTTACTGTATCCCTCTGACCTTCCTATTGAAGCTGAAACACAGAAATTGCATCGGAATTAGATACAAAAGGCACAATGCCGACTTAAGTAAAAGAAGAATGACTCTTCATACTGTCTATGTTTTGAACCATTCCTGTGACACTAGTTATAGATTCCGATGCTTCACTTAAGGTTTACTGTATCCCTCTGAAATTCCTATTCAAGATGAAACACAGAAATTGCATCGGAATTAAATACAAAAGTCACAATGCCGACTCAAGTACATGAAGACTGACTCTTCCCACTGTCAATGTTTTGAACCATTTCTGTGACACTAGTTATAGATTCCGATGCTTCACTTTAGGTTTACTGTATCCCTCTGACTTTCCTATTGAAGATGAAACAACGAATTTGCAACGGAATTAAATACAAAATGCACAATACCGACTTAAGTACAAGAAGACTGACTCTTCTTACTGTCTATGTTTGAACAATTCCTGTGACACTAGTTATAGATTCCGATGCTTCATTTCAGGTTTACTGTATCCCTCTGACCTTCCTATTGAAGATGAAACACAGAACTTGCATCGGAATTAAATACAAAAGGCACAATGCCGACTTAAGTACAAGAAGACTGACTCTTCATACTGTCTATGTTTTGAACCATTCCTGTGACACTAGTTATAGATTCCTATGCTTCCCTTCAGGTTTACTGTATCCCTTCGACCTTCTTAATGACGATGAAACACAGAAATTGCATCGGAATTAAATTTAAAAGGCATAATGCCGACCTAAGTACAAGAAGAATGACTCTTCCTACTGTCTATGATTTGAACCATTCCTGTGACACTAGTTATAGATTCCGATGCTTCACTTCAGGTTTACTGTATCCCTCTGACCTTCCTATTGAAGATGAAACACAGAAATTGCATCGGAATTAAATACAAAAGGCACAATGCCGACTTAAGTACAAGAAGACTGACTCTTCTTACTGTCTATGTTTGAACAATTCCTGTGACACTAGTTATAGATTCCGATGCTTCACTTCAGTTTTACTGTATCCCACTGACCTTCCTATTGAAGATGAAACACAGAAATTGCATCGGAATTAAATACAAAAGGCACAATGCCCACTTAAGTACAAGAAGACTGACTCTTCCTACTGTCTATGTTTCGAAACATTCCTGTGACACTAGTTACGGATTCCGATGTTTCACTTCAGGTTTACCGTATCCCTCTGACCTTCTTATTGTCGATGAAACACAGAAATTGCATCGGAATTAAATAGAAAAGTCACAATGCCGACATAAGTACAAGAATACTGACTCTTCTTACTGTCTATGTTCCAAACCATTCCTGGGCCACTAGTTATACATTCCGATGCTTCACTTCAGGCTTACTGTATCCCTTGGACCTTCTTATTGACGGTGAAACACAGATATTGCATCGGAATTAAATACAAAAGGCACAATGCCGACTTAAGTACAAGAAGACTGACCCATCCTACTGTCTATGTTTTGAACCATTCCTGTGACACTAGTTATAGATTCCGGTGCTTCACTTCTGGTTTACTGTATCCCTCTGACCTTCCTATTGAGGATGAAACACAGAAATTGCATCGGAATTAAATACAAAAGGCACAATGCCGACTTAAGTACAAGAAGACTGACTCTTCCTACTGTCTATGTTTTGAACCATTCCTGTGACACTAGTTATACATTCCGATGCTTCACTTCAGGTTTACTGTATGCCATGGACCTTCTTATTGACGTTGAAACACAGAAATTTCATCGGTATTAAATAGAAAAGACACAATGCCGACTTATTTACAAGAAGACTGACTCTTCTTACTGTCTATGATTTGAACCATTCCTGTGACCCTAGTTACACATTCCGATGCTTCACTTCAGGTTTACTGTATCCCTTGGACCTTCTTATTGACGATGAATCACATAAATTGCATCGGTATTAAATACAGAAGCACAATGCTGACTTAAGTACAAGAAGATGACTCTTCCTACTGTGTATGTTTTGAATTATTCCTGTGACATTAGTTATAGATTCCGATGCTTCACTTCAGGTTTACTGTATCCCTTTGACCTTCTTATTGACGATAAAACACCGAAATTGCATCGGAATTAAATAGAAAAAGCACAATGCCGACTTAAGTACAAGAAGAATGACTCTTCCTACTGTCTATGCTTTGAACCATTCCTGTGACACTAGTTGTAGATTCCGAAGCTTCACTTCAGGTTTACTGTATCCTCTGACCCTCATATTGACGATGAAACACAGAAATTTCATCGGAATTAAATACAAAAGGCACAATGCCGACTTAAGTATTAGAAGACTGACTCGTCTTACTGTCTAAGTTTGAACAATTCCTGTGACACTAGTTATAGATTCCGATGCTTCACTTCAGGTTTACTGTATCCCTCTGACCTTCCTATTGAAGATGAAACACAGAAATTGCATCGGAATTAAATACAAAAGTTACAATGCCGACTTAAGTACAAGAATACTGACTCTTGTTACTGTCTAAGTTTGAACAATTCCTGTGACACTAGTTATAGATTCCGAAGCTTCACTTCAGGTTTACTGTATCCCTTGGACCTTCTTATTGACGTTGAAACACAGAAATTGCATCGGAATTAAATAGAAAAGGCACAATGCCGACTTAAGTACGAGAACACTGTCTCCTCTTACTGTCTATGATTTGAACCATTCCTGTGACACTTGTTATACATTCCGATGCTTCACTTCAGGTTTTCTGTATCCCTTGGACCTTCTTTTCGACGATGAAACACAGAAATTGCATCGGAATTAAATACAAATGGCACAATGCCCACTTAAGTACAAGAAGACTGACTCTTCCTACTGTCTATGCTTTGAACCATTCCTGTGACACTAGTTATAGATTCCGATGCTTCATTTCGGGTTTGCTGTATCCGTCTGACCTTCCTATTGAAGATGAAACACAGAAATTGCATCGGAAATAAATACAAAAGGCACAATGCCGACTCAAGTACAAAAAGACTGACTCTTTCTACTGTCCTTGTTTGAACCATTCCTGTGACACTAGTTATACATTCCGATGCTTCACTTCAGTTTTACTGTATCCCTTGGACCTTCTTATTGACGATGAAACACTGAAATTGCATCGGAATTAAATACAAAAGGCACAATGCCGACTTAAGTACAAGAAGACTGACTCTTCTTACTGTCTATGTATTGAACCATTTCTGTGTCACTAGTTATAGATTCTGATGCTTCACTTCATGTTTACTGTATCCCTCTGACCTTCCTATTGAAGATGAAACACAGAAATTGCATCGGAATTAAATACAAAAGGCACAATGCCGACTTGAGTACAAGAAGACTGACTCTTCGTACTGTCTATGTTTGAATAATTCCTGTGACACTAGTTATAGATTCCGATGCTTCACTTCAGGTTTACTGTATCCCTCTGACCTTCCTATTGAAGATGAAACACAGAAATTGCATCGGAATGAAGTACAAAAGGCACAATGTCGACTCAAGTACAAGAAGACTGGCTCTTCCCACTGTCTATGTTTTGAACCATTTCTGTGACACTAGTTATAGATTCCGAAGCTTCACTTCAGTTTTACTGTATCCCTCTGCCCTTCCTATTGAAGATGAAACACAGAAATTGCATCGGAATTAAATACAAATGGCACAATGCCGACTTAAGTACTAGAAGGCTGACTCTTCTTACTGTCTATGTTTGAACAGTACCTGTGACACTAGTTATAGATTCCAATGCTTCACTTCAGGTTTACTGTATCCCTCTGACATTCCTATTGAAGATGAAACACAGTAATGGCATCGGAATTAAATACAAAAGGCACAATGCCGACTTAAGTACAAGAAGACTGACTCTTCCTACTGTCTATGTTTTGAACCATTCCTGTGACACTAGTTATAGATTCCGATGCTTCACTTCAGGTTTACTTTATCCCTCTGACCTTCTTATTGACGATGAAACACAGAAATTGCATCGGAATTTAATACAAAAGGCACAATGCCGACTTAAGTACAAGAATACTGCCTCTTCTTACTGTCTATGCTTTGAACCATTCCTGTGACACTAGTTATAGATTCCGATGCTTCACTTCAGGTTTACTGTATCCCTCTCACCTTCCTATTGAAGATGAATCACAGAAATTGCATCGGAATTAAATAAAAAAGGCACAATGCCGACTTAAGTTCAAGAAGACAGACTCTTCTTACTATCTATGTTTGAACACTTCCTGTGACACTAGTTATAGATTCCGATGCTTCTCTTCAGGTTTACTGTATCCCTCTTACCTTCTTATTGACGATGAAACACAGAAAATGCATCGGAATTAAATACAAAAGGCACAATGCCGACTTAAGTAGAAGAAGAATGACTCTTCATACTGTCTATGTTTTGAACCATTCCTGTGACACTAGTTATAGATTCCGATGCTTCACTTCAGGTTTACTGTATCCCTCTTACCTTCCTATTGAAGATGAAACACAGAAATTGCATCGGAATTAAATAGAAAAAGCACAATGCCGACTTAAGTACAAGAAGACTGACTCTTCTTATGTGCCATGTTTTGAACCATTCCTGTGACACTAGTAATACATTCCGATGCTTCACTTCAGGTTTACTGTTTTCCTTGGACCTTCTTATTGACCATGAAACACAGAAATTTCATCGGAATTAAATACAAAAGGCACAATGCCGACTTAAGTACAAGAGGACTGACTCTTCCTACGGTCTATGTTTTGAACCATTCCTGTGACACTAGTTATAGATTCCGATGCTTCACTTCAGGTTTGCAGTATCCCTTCGACCTTCTTATTGACGATGAAACACAGAAATTGCATCGGAAATCAATACAAAATGCACAATCCCGACTTAAGTACAAGAAGAATGACTCTGCCTACTGTCTATGTTTTGAACCATTCCTTTGACACTAGTTATAGATTCCGATGCTTCCCTTCAGGTTTACTGTATCCCTCTGACCTTCCTATTGAAGATGAAACACAGAAATTGCATCGGAATTAAATACAAAAGGCACAATGCCGACTTAAGTATTAGAAGACTGACTCGTCTTACTGTCTAAGTTTGAACAATTCCTGTGACACTAGTTATAGATTCCGATGCTTCACTTCAGGTTTACTGTATCCCTCTGACCTTCCTATTGAAGATGAAACACAGAAATTGCATCGGAATTAAATACAAAAGTTACAATGCCGACTTAAGTACAAGAAGACTGACTCTTCCTAATGTCTATGTTTTGAACCATTCCTGTGACACTAGTTATACATTCCGATACTTCACTTCAGGTTTACTGTATCCCTCTGACCTTCCTATTAAAGAAGAAACAGAGAAATTGCATCGGAATTAAATACAAAAGGCACAATGCCGACTTAAGTACAAGAAGACTGACTCTTCTTATTGTCTATGTTTTGAACCATTCCTGTGACACTAGTTATACATTCCGATGCTTCACTTCAGGTTTACTGTATCCCTTGGACCTTCTTATTGACGATGAAACACAGAAATTGCATCGGGATTAAATACAAAAGGCACAATGCCGACTTAAGTAGAAGAAGAATGACTCTTCATACTGTCTATGTTTTGAACCATTACTGTGACACTAGTTATAGATTCCGATGCTTCACTTCAGGTTTACTGTATCCCTCTGACCTTCCTATTGAAGATGAAACACAGAAATTGAATCGGAATTAAATAGAAAATGCACAATGCCGACTTACGGACAAGAAGACTGGATCTTCTTACTCTCCATGTTTTGAACCATTCCTGTGACACTAGTTATACATTCCGATGCTTCACTTCAGGTTTACTGTATTCCTTGGACCTTCTTATTGACGATGAAACACAGAAATTGCATCGGAATTAAATACAAAAGGCACAATGCCGACTTAAGTAGAAGAAGAATGACTCTCCCTACTGTGTATGCTTTGAATTATTCCTGTGACACTAGTTATAGTTTCCGATGCTTCACTTCAGGTTTACTGTATCCCTCTGACCTTCCTATTAAAGATAAAACACAGACATTGCATCGGAATTAAATAGAAAAGGCACAATGCCGACTTAAGTACAAGAATTCTGACTCTTCCTACTGTCAATGTTTTAAACCATTCCTGTGACACTAGTTATAGATTCCGATGCTTCACTTCAGGTTTACTGTATACCTTGGACCTTCTTATTGACGATGAAACTCAGATATTGCATAGGAATTAAATACAAAAGGCCCAATGCCGCCTTGAGTACAAGAAGAATGACTCTTCCAACTGTCTATGTTTGAACCATTCCTGTTACCCTAGTTATAGATTCCGATGCTTCACTTCAGTGTTACTGTATCCCTCTGACGTTCCTATTGAGCATGAAACACAGAAATTGCATCGGAATTAAATACAAAAGGCACAATACCGACTTAAGTACAAGAATACTGACTCTTCTTACTGTCTATGTTTGAACAATTCCTGTGACACTAGTTATACATTCCGATGCTTCACTTCCGGTTTACTGTATCCCTTGGACCTTCTTATTTACGATGAAACACAGAAATTGCATCGGAATTAAATACGAAAAGCACAATGCCGACTTCAGTAGAAAAAGAATACCTCTTCATACTGTCTATGATTTGAACCCTTCCTGTGACACTAGTTATAGATTCCGATGCATCACTTCAGGTTTACTGTATCCCTCTTACCTTCCTATTGAACATGAAACACAGAAATTGCATCGGAATTAAATTGAAAAAGCACAATGCCGACTTAAGTACAAGAAGACTGACTCTTCTTACGTGCCATGTTTTGAACCATTCCTGTGACACTAGTAATACAATTCGATACTTCACTTCAGGTTTACTGTTTTCCTTGGACCTTCTTATTGACGATGAAACACAGAAATTGTATCGGAATTAAATACAAAAGGCACAATGCCGACTTAAGTACAAGAAGGCTGACTCTTCTTACTGTCTATGTTTGAACAATTCCTGTGACACTAGTTATAGATTCCGAAGCTTCACTTCAGGTTTACTGTATCCCTCTGACCTTCCTATTGAAGATGAAACACAGTAATGGCATCGGAATTAAATACAAAAGGCACAAGGCAGACTTAAGTACAAGAAGACTGACTCTTCCTACTCTCTATGTTTTGAACCATTCCTGTGACACTAGTTAAAGATTCCGATGCTTCACTTCAGGTTTACTTTATCCCTCTGACCTTCTTATTGACGATGAAACACAGAAATTGCATCGGAATTAAATACAAAATGCACAATGCCGACTTAAGTACAAGAATACTGACTCTTCTTACTGTTTATGCTTTGAACCATTCCTGTGACTCTAGTTATACATTCCAATGCTTCACTTCAGGTTTACTGTATCCCTTGCACCTTGTTATTGTCGATGAAACACAGAAATTGCATCGGAATTAAACACAAAAGGAACAATGCCGACATAAGTAGAAGAAGAATGACTCTTCATACTGTCTATGTTTTGAACCATTCCTGTGACACTAGTTATAGATTCCGATGCCTCACTTCAGGTTTACTGTATCCCTCTGACCTTCCTATTGAAGATGAAACACAGAAATTGCATTGGAATTAAATAGAAAAAGCACAATGCCGACTTAAGTACAAGAAGACTGACTCTTCCTAATGTCTATGTTTTGAACCATTCCTGTGACACTAGTTATACATTCCGATACTTCCCTTCAGGTTTACTGTATCCGTCTGACCTTACTATTGAAGAAGAAACACAGAAATTGCATCGGAATTAAATACAAAAGGCACAATGCCGACTAAAGCACAAAAAGACTGACTCTTCTCACTGTCTATGTTTGAACAATTCCTGTGACACTAGTTATAGATTCCGATGCTTCTCTTCAGGTTTACTGTATCCCTCTTACCTTCTTATTGACGATGAAACACAGAAATTGTATCGGAATTAAATAGAAAAGGCACAATGCCGACATAAGTACAAGAAGACTGACTCTTCTTACTGTCTATGTTTTGAACCATTCCTGTGACACTAGTTATAGATTCCGATGCTTCACTTCAGGTTTACTGTATCCCTCTGACCTTCCTGTTGAAGATGAAACACAGAAACTGCATCGGAATTAAATAGAAATGTTACAATGCTGACTTAAGTTCAAGAATACTGACTCTTCTTACTGTCTACGTTATGAACCATTCCTGTGGCACTAGTTATAGATTCCGATGCGTCACTTCAGGGTTACTGTATCCCTCTGACGCTCCTATTGAGCATGAAACACAGAAATTGCATCGGAATTAAATACAAAAGGCACAATACCGACTTAAGTACAAGAATACTGACTCTTCTTACTGTCTATGCTTTGAACAATTCCTGTGACACTAGTTATACATTCCGATGCTTCACTTCCGGTTTACTGTATCCCTCGGACCTTCTAATTGACGATGAAACACAGAAATTGCATCGGAATTAAATAAAAAGGCACAATGCCGCCTTAAGTACAAGAAGACTGACTCTTCCTAATGTCTATGTTTTGAACCATTCCTGTTACACTAGTTATACATTCCGATGCTTCACTTCAGGTTTACTGTATCCCTCTGACACTCCTATTGAAGAGGAAACACAGAAATTGCATCGGATTTAAATACAAAAGGCACAATGCCGACTTAAGTACATGAAGGCTGACTCTTCTTACTGTCTATGTTTGAACAATTCCTGTGACACTAGTTATAGATTCCGAAGCTTCACTTCAGGTTTACTGTTTCCCTCTGACCTTCCTATTGAAGATGAAACACAGTAATGGCATCGGAATTAAATACAAAAGGCACAATGCCCACTTAAGTACAAGAAGACTGACTCTTCCTACTCTCTATGTTTTGAACCATTCCTGTGACACTAGTTAAAGATTCCGATGCTTCACTTCAGGTTTACTTTATCCCTCTGACCTTCTTATTGACGATGAAACACAGAAATTGCATCGGAATTAAATACAAAAGGCACAATGCCGACTTAAGTACAAGAATACTGACTCTTCTTACTGTTTATGCTTTGAACCATTCCTGTGACTCTAGTTATACATTCCAATGCCTCACTTCAGGTTTACTGTATCCCTTGCACCTTGTTATTGACGTTGAAACACAGAAATTGCATCGGAATTAAACACAAAAGGAACAATGCCGACATAAGTAGAAGAAGAATGACTCTTCATACTGTCTATGTTTTGAACCATTCCTGTGACACTAGTTATAGATTCCGATGCTTCACTTCAGGTTTACTGTATCCCTCTGACCTTCCTATTGAAGATGAAACACAGAAATTGCATTGGAATTAAATAGAAAAAGCACAATGCCGACCTAAGTACAAGAAGACTGACTCTTCCTAATGTCTATGTTTTGAACCATTCCTGTGACACTAGTTATACATTCCGATACTTCACTTCAGGTTTACTGTATCCGTCTGACCTTACTATTGAAGAAGAAACACAGAAATTGCATCGGAATTAAATACAAAAGGCACAATGCCGACTTAAGTACAAGAAGACTGACTCTTTTTACTGTCTATGTTTTGAACCATTCCTGTGACACTAGTTATACATTCCGATGCTTCACTTCAGGTTTACTGTATCCCTTGCACCTTGTTATTGACGATGAAACACAGAAATTGCATCGGAATTAAACACAAAAGGAACAATGCCGACATAAGTAGAAGAAGAATGACTCTTCATACTGTCTATGATTTGAACCATTCCTGTGACACTAGTTATAGGTTCAGATGCTTCACTTCAGGATTACTGTATCCCTCTGACGTTCCTATTGAAGATGAAACACAGAAATTGCATTGGAATTAAATAGAAAAAGCACAATGCCGACTTAAGTACAAGAAGACTGACTCTTCTTACTGTCCATGTTTTGAACCATTCCTGTGACACTAGTTATACATTCCGATGCTTCACTTCAGGATTACTATATTCCTTGGACCTTCTTATCGACGATGAAACACAGAAATTGCATCGGAATTAAATACAAAAGGCACAATGCCGACTTAAGTGCAAGAAAACTGACTCTTCTTACTGTCTATGTTTTTAACCATTCCTGTGACACTAGTTATAGATTCCAATGCTTCACTTCAGGTTTACTGTATCCCTGTGACCTTCTTATTGACGATGAAACACAGAAATTGCATCGGAATTAAATACAAGGGGCACAATGCCGACTTAAGTACAAGAAAATTGGCTCTTCTTACTGTCTATGTTTTGAACCATTCCTGTGACACTTGTTATAGATTCCGATTCTTCACTTCAGGTTTACTGTATCCCTCTGACCTTCTTATTGACGATGAAACACAGAAATTGCATCGGAATTCAATGCAAAAGGCACAATGCCGACTCAAGTACAAGAAGACTGGCTCTTCTTACTGTCTACGTTTTCAACCTTTCCTGTGAGACCGGTTTTAGATTCTGATGCTTCACTTCAGGTTTACTATATCCCTTGGACCTTCTTATTGACGACGAAACACTGAAATTGCATCGGAATTAACTACAAAAGGCACAATGCCGACCTAAGTACAAGAAAACTGACTCTTATTACTGTCTACGTTTTGAACCATTCCTGTGACACTAGTTATAAATTCCGATGCTTCACTTCAGGTTTACTGTATCGCTCTGACTTTCTTATTGTCGATGAAACACAGAAATTGCATCGGAAATAAATACAAAAGGCACAATGCCGACTCAAGTACAAGAAGGGCCGCTCTTATTACTGTCTATGTTTTGAACCATTCCTGGGACACTAGTTATAGATTCCGATGCTTCACTTCAGGATTACTGTATCCCTCTGAACTTCTTATTGACGATGAAACACAGAAATTGCATCGGAATTAAATACAAAAGGCACAATGCCGACTTAAGTACAAGAAAACTGACTCTTCTTACTGTCTATGTTTTGAACCATTCCTGTGACACTAGTTATAAATTCCGATGCTTCACTTCAGGTTTACTGTATCCCTCTGACCATCATATTGACGATGAAACACAGAAATTGCATCGCAATTAAATACAAAAATCACAATGCCGACTTAATTACAAGAAAAGTGACTCTTCTTACTGTGTATGCTTTGAAAAATTCCTGTGACACTAGTTATAGATTCCGATGCTTCACTTCAGGTTTACTGTATCCCTCTGACCTTCTTATTGACGATGAAACACAGAAATTGCATCGGAATATAATACAACACGCACAATGCCGACTTAAGTACAAGAAAACAGATTTTTCTTACTGTCTATGATTTGAACCATTCCTGTGCCACTGGTTATAGATTCCGATGCTTCACTTCAGGTTTACTGTATCTCTCTGACCTCCTCATTGACGATGAAACACAGAAATTGCATCGGAATTCAATACAAAAGGAACAATGCCGACTCAAGTACAAGAAGATTGGCTCTTCTTACTGTCTACGTTTTGAAACTTTCCTGTGAGACCGGTTTTAGATTCCGATGCTTCACTTCAGGTTTACTATATCCCTTGGACCTTCTTATTGACGACGAAACACGGAAATTGCATCGGAATTAAATACAAAAGGCACAATGCCGACCTAAGTATAAGAAAACTGACTCTTATTACTGTCTATGTTTTGAACCATACCTGTGACACTAGTTATAGATTCCGATGCCTCACTTCAGGTTTACTGTATCCCTCTGACCTTCTTATTGACGATGAAACACAGAAATTGCATCGGAATTAAATACAAAAGGCACAATGCCGACTCATGTACAAGAAGAGTTTCTCTTCTCACTTTCTATGTTTTGAACCATTCCTGTGACACTAGTTATTGATTCCGATGCTTCACTTCAGGTTCACTGTATCCCTCTGACCTCCTTGTTGACGATGAAACACAGAAATTGCATCGGAATTAAATACAAAAGGCACAATGCCGACTCAAGTACTAGAAGGCTGGCTCATCTTTCTGTCTGTTTTGAATCATTCCTGTGACACTAGTTATAGATTCCGTTGCTTCACCTCAGTTTCAATGTATCCTTCTGACCTCCTTATTGACGATGAAACACAGAAATTGCAGCGGAATTATATAGAAAAGGCACAATGCCGACTTAAGTACAAGAAAACTGACTCTTCTTACTGTCTATGTTTTGAACCATTCCTGTGACACTAGTAATAGTTTCCGATGCTTCACTTCAAGTTTACTGTATCCCTCTGACCTTCTTATTGACGATGAAACACAGAAATTGCATCGGAATTAAATCAAATGCACAATGCCGACTTAAGAACAAGAAAACTGACTCTTCTTACTGTCTATGTTTTGAACCACTCCTGTGACACTAGTTATAGATTCCGATGCATCACTTCAGGTTTACTGTATCCCTCTGACCTTCTTATTGACGACGAAACACAGAAATTGCATCGGAACTAAATACAAAAGGCACAATGCCGACTTAAGTACAAGAAAACTGACTCTTATTACTGTCTATGTTTTGAACCATTCCTGTGACACTAGTAATAGTTTCCGATGCTTCACTTCAGGTTTGCTGTATACCTCTGACCTTCTTATTGGCGATGAAACACAGAAATTGCATCGGAATTAAATCAAATACACAATGCCGACTTAAGAACAAGAAATCTGACTCTTTTTACTGTCTATGTTTTGAACCATTCCTGTGACACTAGTTATAGATTCCGATGCTTCACTTCAGGTTTAGTGTATCCCTCTGACCTTCTTATTGACGATGAAACACAGAAATTGCATCGGAATCAAATACAAAAGGCGCAATGCC
Source organism: Schistocerca serialis cubense (assembly GCF_023864345.2). Taxonomy (NCBI): domain Eukaryota; kingdom Metazoa; phylum Arthropoda; class Insecta; order Orthoptera; family Acrididae; genus Schistocerca; species Schistocerca serialis. The sequence goes on along the minus strand of NC_064647.1, from coordinate 18,349,993 downwards.
GACTTAAGTACAAGAAGACTGACTCTTCTTACTGTCTATGTTTTGAACCATTCCTGTGACACTAGTTATAGATTGCGATGCTTCACTTCAGGTTTACTGTATCCCTCTGACCTTCTTATTGACGATGAAACACAGAAATTGCATCGGAATTAAATACTAAAGGCGCAATGCCGACTTCAGTTCAAGAAAATTGACTCTTCTTACTGCCTATGTTTTGATCCATTCCTGTGACAATAGTTATAGATTCCGATGCATCACTTCAGGGTTACTGAATCCCTCTGACCTTCTTATTGACGATGAAACACAGAAATTGCATCGGAATTTATTACAAAAGGCACAATGCCGACTTCAGTACAAGTAAACTAACAATTCTTTCTGTCTATGTTTTAAACCATTCCTGTGACACTAGTTATACATTCGGATGCTTCACATTAAGGTTTACAGTAACCCACTCACCTTCTTATTGACGATGAAACACAGAAATTTCATCGGAATTAAATACACAAGGCACAATGACGACTTAAGTACAAGAATACTGACTCTTCTTACTGTCTATGTTTTGAACCATTCCTGTGCCACTAGTTACAGATTCCGATGCTTCACTTCAGGTTTACTGTATCCCTCCGACCTTCTTGTTGACGATGAAACACAGAAATTGCATCGGAATTAATTACAAAAAGCACAATGCCGAATTAAGTACAAGAAAACTGACTCTTCTTACTGTCTATGTTTTGAACCATTCCTGTGACACTAGTAATAGTTTCCGATGCTTCACTTCAAGTTTACTGTATCCCTCTGACCTTCTTATTGACGATGAAACACAGAAATTGCATCGGAATTAAATCAAATGCACAATGCCGACTTAAGATCAAGAAAACTGACTCTTCTTACTGTCTATGTTTTGAACCACTCCTGTGACACTAGTTATAGATTCCGATGCTTCACTTCAGGTTTACTGTATCCCTCTGACCTTCTTATTGACGACGAAACACAGAAATTGCATCGGAACTAAATACAAAAGGCACAATGCCGACTTAAGTACAAGAAAACTGACTCTTCTTACTGTCTATGTTTTGAACCATTCCTGTGACACTAGTTATAGATTCCGATGCTTCACTTCAGGTTTACTGTATCTCTCTGACCTTCTTATTGACGATGAAACACAGAAATTGCATCGAAATTAAATACAAAAAAACACAATGCCGACTTAAGAACAAGAAAACTGACTCTTCTTACTGTCTATGTTTTGAACCATTCCTGTGACACTAGTTATAGATTCCGATGCTTCACTTCAGGTTTACTCTATCCCTCGAACTTTCTTATTGACGATGAAACACAGAAATTGCATCGGAATTAAATACAATAGGCACAATGCCGACTTAAGTGCAAGAAAACTGACTCCTCTTACTGTCTATGTTTTTAACCATTCCTGTGACACTAGTTATAGATTCCAATGCTTCACTTCAGGTTTAGTGTATCCCTCTGACCTTCTTATTGACGATGAAACACAGAAATTGCATCGGAATCAAATACAAAAGGCGCAATGCCGACTTAAGTACAAGAAGACTGACTCTTCTTACTGTCTATGTTTTGAACCATTCCTGTGACACTAGTTATAGATTGCGATGCTTCACTTCAGGTTTACTGTATCCCTCTGACCTTCTTATTGACGATGAAACACAGAAATTGCATCGGAATTAAATCAAATGCACAATGCCGACTTAAGATCAAGAAAACTGACTCTTCTTACTGTCTATGTTTTGAACCACTCCTGTGACACTAGTTATAGATTCCGATGCTTCACTTCAGGTTTACTGTATCCCTCTGACCTTCTTATTGACGACAAAACACAGAAATTGCATCGGAACTAAATACAAAAGGCACAATGCCGACTTAAGTACAAGAAAACTGACTCTTCTTACTGTCTATGTTTTGAACCATTCCTGTGACACTAGTTATAGATTCCGATGCTTCACTTCAGGTTTACTGTATCCCTCTGACCTTCTTATTGACGATGAAACACAGAAATTGCATCGAAATTAAATACAAAAAAACACAATGCCGACTTAAGAACAAGAAAACTGACTCTTCTTACTGTCTATGTTTTGAACCATTCCTGTGACACTAGTTATACATTCCGATGCTTCACTTCAGGTTTACTCTATCCCTCGAACTTTCTTATTGACGATGAAAGACAGAAATTGCATCGGAATTAAATACAATAGGCACAATGCCGACTTAAGTGCAAGAAAACTGACTCTTCTTACTGTCTATGTTTTTAACCATTCCTGTGACACTAGTTATAGATTCCAATGCTTCACTTCAGGTTTAGTGTATCCCTCTGACCTTCTTATTGACGATGAAACACAGAAATTGCATCGGAATCAAATACAAAAGGCGCAATGCCGACTTAAGTACAAGAAGACTGACTCTTCTTACTGTCTATGTTTTGAACCATTCCTGTGACACTAGTTATAGATTGCGATGCTTCACTTCAGGTTTACTGTATCCCTCTGACCTTCTTATTGACGATGAACACAGAAATTGCATCGGAATTAAATACAAAAGGCGCAATGCCGACTTCAGTTCAAGAAAATTGACTCTTCTTACTGCCTATGTTTTGATCCATTCCTGTGACAATAGTTATAGATTCCGATGCATCACTTCAGGGTTACTGAATCCCTCTGACCTTCTTATTGACGATGAAACACAGAAATTGCATCGGAATTTATTACAAAAGGCACAATGCCGACTTCAGTACAAGTAAACTAACAATTCTTTCTGTCTATGTTTTAAACCATTCCTGTGACACTAGTTATAGATTCGCATGCTTCACATGTAGGTTTACAGTAACTCACTCACCTTCTTATTGACGATGAAACACAGAAATTTCATCGGAATTAAATACACAAGGCACAATGACGACTTAAGTACAAGAATACTGACTCTTCTTACTGTCTATGTTTTGAACCATTCCTGTGACACTAGTTACAGATTCCGATGCTTCACTTCAGGTTTACTGTATCCCTCCGACCTTCTTGTTGACGATGAAACACAGAAATTGCATCGGAATTAAATACAAAAAGCACAATGCCGAATTAAGTACAAGAAAACTGACTCTTCTTACTGTCTATGTTTTGAACCATTCCTGTGACACTAGTAATAGTTTCCGATGCTTCACTTCAAGTTTACTGTATCCCTCTGACCTTCTTATTGACGATGAAACACAGAAATTGCATCGGAATTAAATCAAATGCACAATGCCGACTTAAGATCAAGAAAACTGACTCTTCTTACTGTCTATGTTTTGAACCACTCCTGTGACACTAGTTATAGATTCCGATGCTTCACTTCAGGTTTACTGTATCCCTCTGACCTTCTTATTGACGACGAAACACAGAAATTGCATCGGAACTAAATACAAAAGGCACAATGCCGACTTAAGTACAAGAAAACTGACTCTTCTTACTGTCTATGTTTTGAACCATTCCTGTGACACTAGTTATAGATTCCGATGCTTCACTTCAGGTTTACTGTATCCCTCGGACCTTCTTATTGACGATGAAACACAGAAATTGCATCGAAATTAAATACAAAAAAACACAATGCCGACTTAAGAACAAGAAAACTGACTCTTCTTACTGTCTATGTTTTGAACCATTCCTGTGACACTAGTTATAGATTCCGATGCTTCACTTCAGGTTTACTCTATCCCTCGAACTTTCTTATTGACGATGAAACACAGAAATTGCATCGGAATTAAATACAATAGGCACAATGCCGACTTAAGTGCAAGAAAACTGACTCTTCTTACTGTCTATGTTTTTAACCATTCCTGTGACACTAGTTATAGATTCCAATGCTTCACTTCAGGTTCACTGTATCCCTGTGACCTTCTTATTGACGATGAAACACAGAAATTGCATCGGAATTAAATACAAGGGGCACAATGCCGACTTAAGTACAAGAAAATTGGCTCTTCTTACTGTCTATGTTTTGAACCATTCCTGTGACACTTGTTATAGATTCCGATTCTTCACTTCAGGTTTACTGTATCCCTCTGACCTACTTATTGACGATGAAACACAGAAATTGCATCGGAATTCAATGCAAAAGGCACAATGCCGACTCAAGTACAAGAAGACTGGCTCTTCTTACTGTCTACGTTTTCAACCTTTCCTGTGAGACCGGTTTTAGATTCTGATGCTTCACTTCAGGTTTACTATATCCCTTGGACCTTCTTATTGACGACGAAACACTGAAATTGCATCGGAATTAACTACAAAAGGCACAATGCCGACCTAAGTACAAGAAAACTGACTCTTATTACTGTCTACGTTTTGAACCATTCCTGTGACACTAGTTATAAATTCCGATGCTTCACTTCAGGTTTACTGTATCGCTCTGACTTTCTTATTGTCGATGAAACACAGAAATTGCATCGGAAATAAATACAAAAGGCACAATGCCGACTCAAGTACAAGAAGAGCCGCTCCTATTACTGTCTATGTTTTGAACCATTCCTGGGACACTCGTTATAGATTCCGATGCTTCACTTCAGGATTACTGTATCCCTCTGAACTTCTTATTGACGATGAAACACAGAAATTGCATCGGAATTAAATACAAAAGGCACAATGCCGACTTAAGTACAAGAAAACTGACTCTTCTTACTGTCTATGTTTTGAACCATTCCTGTGACACTAGTTATAAATTCCGATGCTTCACTTCAGGTTTACTGTATCCCTCTGACCATCATATTGACGATGAAACACAGAAATTGCATCGCAATTAAATACAAAAATCACAATGACGACTTAATTACAAGAAAAGTGACTCTTCTTACTGTGTATGCTTTGAAAAATTCCTGTGACACTAGTTATAGATTCCGATGCTTCACTTCAGGTTTACTGTATCCCTCTGACGTTCTTATTGACGATGAAACACAGAAATTGCATCGGAATTAAATACAAAAGGCACAATGCCGACTTAAGTACAAGAAAACTGACTCTTCTTACTGTCTATGTTTTGAACCATTCCTGTGACACTAGTTATAGATTCCGATGCTTCACTTCAGGTTTACTGTATCCCTCTGACCATCATATTGACGATGAAACACAGAAATTGCATCGCAATTAAATACAAAAATCACAATGCAGTCTTAAGTACAAGAAAACTTACTCTTCTTACTGTCTATGTTTTGAACCATTCCTGTGACACTAGTTACAGATTCCGATGCATCACTTCACGTTTACTGTATCGCTCTGAATTTCTTAGTACCGATGAAACACAGAAATTGCATCGGAAATAAATACAAAAGACACTTTGACGACTCAAGTACAGGAAGACTTGCTCCTCCTTCTGTCTATGTTTTGTACCGTTCCTGTGAGACCAGTTTTAGATTCCGATGCTTGCCTTCAGGTTTACTGTATCCCTTGGACCTCCTTATTGACGATGAAACACAGAGATTGCACCAGAATTAAATACAAAAAAACACAATGCCGACTTAAGTACAAGAAAACTGACTCTACTTACTGTCTATGATTTGAACCATTCCTGTGACACTAGTTATAGATTCCGATGCTTCACTTCAGCTTTACTGTATCCCTCCGACCTTCTTATTGACGATGAAGCACAGAAAATCCATCGGAATTAAATAGAAAAAGCACAATGCCGACTTAAGTACAAGAAAACTGACTCTTCTTGCTGTCTATGTTTTTAACCATTCCTGTGACACTAGTTATAGATTCCGATGCTTCACTTCAGGTTTACTGTATCCCTCTGACCTTCTTATTGACGATGAAACACAGAAATTGCATCGGAATATAATACAACACGCACAATGCCGACTTAAGTACAAGAAAACAGATTTTTCTTACTGTCTATGATTTGAACCATTCCTGTGCCACTGGTTATAGATTCCGATGCTTCACTTCAGGTTTACTGTATCTCTCTGACCTCCTCATTGACGATGAAACACAGAAATTGCATCGGAATTCAATACAAAAGGAACAATGCCGACTCAAGTACAAGAAGATTGGCTCTTCTTACTGTCTACGTTTTGAAACTTTCCTGTGAGACCGGTTTTTGATTCCGATGCTTCACTTCAGGTTTACTATATCCCTTGGACCTTCTTATTGACGACGAAACACAGAAATTGCATCGGAATTAAATACAAAAGGCACAATGCCGACCTAAGTATAAGAAAACTGACTCTTATTACTGTCTATGTTTTGAACCATACCTGTGACACTAGTTATAGATTCCGATGCCTCACTTCAGGTTTACTGTATCCCTCTGACCTTCTTATTGACGATGAAACACAGAAATTGCATCGGAATTAAATACAAAAGGCACAATGCCGACTCATGTACAAGAAGAGTTTCTCTTCTCACTTTCTATGTTTTGAACCATTCCTGTGACACTAGTTATTGATTCCGATGCTTCACTTCAGGTTCACTGTATCCCTCTGACCTCCTTGTTGACGATGAAACACAGAAATTGCAGCGGAATTATATAGAAAAGGCACAATGCCGACTTAAGTACAAGAAAACTGACTCTTCTTACTGTCTATGTTTTGAACCATTCCTGTGACACTAGTAATAGTTTCCGATGCTTCACTTCAAGTTTACTGTATCCCTCTGACCTTCTTATTGACGATGAAACACAGAAATTGCATCGGAATTAAATCAAATGCACAATGCCGACTTAAGAACAAGAAAACTGACTCTTCTTACTGTCTATGTTTTGAACCACTCCTGTGACACTAGTTATAGATTCCGATGCTTCACTTCAGGTTTACTGTATCCCTCTGACCTTCTTATTGACGACGAAACACAGAAATTGCATCGGAACTAAATACAAAAGGCACAATGCCGACTTAAGTACAAGAAAACTGACTCTTCTTACTGTCTATGTTTTGAACCATTCCTGTGACACTAGTTATAGATTCCGATGCTTCACTTCAAATTTACTGTATCCCTCTGACCTTCTTATTGACGATGAAACACAGAAATTGCATCGGAACTAAATACAAAAGGCACAATGCCGACTTAAGTACAAGAAAACTGACTCTTATTACTGTCTATGTTTTGAACCATTCCTGTGACACTAGTAATAGTTTCCGATGCTTCACTTCAGGTTTACTGTATCCCTCTGACCTTCTTATTGGCGATGAAACACAGAAATTGCATCGGAATTAAATCAAATGCACAATGCCGACTTAAGAACAAGTAAACTGACTCTTCTTACTGTCTATGTTTTGAACCACTCCTGTGACACTAGTTATAGATTCCGATGCTTCACTTCAGGTTTAGTGTATCCCTCTGACCTTCTTATTGACGATGAAACACAGAAATTGCATCGGAATCAAATACAAAAGGCGCAATGCCGAATTAAGTACAAGAAGACTGACTCTTCTTACTGTCTATGTTTTGAACCATTCCTGTGACACTAGTTATAGATTGCGATGCTTCACTTCAGGTTTACTGTATCCCTCTGACCTTCTTATTGACGATGAAACACAGAAATTGCATCGGAATTAAATACAAAAGGCGCAATGCCGACTTCAGTTCAAGAAAATTGACTCTTCTTACTGCCTATGTTTTGATCCATTCCTGTGACAATAGTTATAGATTCCGATGCATCACTTCAGGGTTACTGAATCCCTCTGACCTTCTTATTGACGATGAAACACAGAAATTGCATCGGAATTTATTACAAAAGGCACAATGCCGACTTCAGTACAAGTAAACTAACAATTCTTTCTGTCTATGTTTTAAACCATTCCTGTGACACTAGTTATAGATTCGGATGCTTCACATTTAGGTTTACAGTAACCCACTCACCTTCTTATTGACGATGAAACACAGAAATTTCATCGGAATTAAATACACAAGGCACAATGACGACTTAAGTACAAGAATACTGACTCTTCTTACTGTCTATGTTTTGAACCATTCCTGTGACACTAGTTACAGATTCCGATGCTTCACTTCAGGTTTACTGTATCCCTCCGACCTTCTTGTTGACGATGAAACACAGAAATTGCATCGGAATTAAATACAAAAAGCACAATGCCGAATTAAGTACAAGAAAACTGACTCTTCTTACTGTCTATGTTTTGAACCATTCCTGTGACTAGTTATAGATTCCGATGCTTCACTTCAGGTTTACTGTACCCCTCTGACCTTCTTATTGACGATGGAACACAGAAATTGCATCTGAATTCAAACAAAAGGCACAATGCCGACTTAAGTTCAAGAAGACTGACTCTTCTTACTGTCTAAGGTTTGAACCATTCCTGTGACACTAGTTATAGGTTCCGATGCTTCACTTCAGGTTTGCTGTATCCCTCTGACCGTCTTATTGACGATGAACCACAGAAATTGCATCGGAATTAAAAACAAAAGGCACAATGGCAACTCAAGTACAAGAAGACTGGCTCTTCTTACTGCCTATGTTTTGAAGCTTTCGTGTGAGACCGGTTTTAGATTCCGATGCTTCACTTCAGGTTTACTGTATCCCTTGGACCTTCTTATGGACGACGAAACACAGAAATTGCATCGGAATTAAATAGAAAAGGCACAATGCCGACTTCAGTACAAGAAAATTGACTCTTCTTACTGTCTATGTTTTGAACCATTCCTGTGACACTAGTTATATATTCCGATGCTTCACTTCAGGTTTACTGTATCCCTCTGACCTTCTTATTGACGATGAAACACAGAAATGACATCGGAATGAAATATAAAAGGCACAATGCCGAATTAAGTACAAGGAAACTGACTCTTCTTACTGTCTATGTTTTGAACTATTCCTGTGACACTGGTTATAGATTCCGATGCTTCACTTCAGGTTTACTGTATTCCTCTGATCGTCTTATTGACTATGACACACAGATATTGCATCGGAATTAAATAGGAAAGGCACAATGCCGGGTTAAGTACAAATAAACTGACACTTCTTACTGTCTATGATTTGAACCTTTCCTGTGACACTAGTTATAGAGTTAGATGCTTCACTTCAGGTTTACTGTAACCCTCTGACCTTCTAATTGACGATGAATCACAGAAATTTCATCGGAATTAAATACACAAGGCACAGTGCCGACTTAAGTACAAGAAGACTGACTCTTCTTACTGTCTATGTTATGAACCATTCCTGTGACACTAGTTACAGATTCCGATGCTTCACTACAGGTTTACTGTATCCCTCTGACCTTCTTATTGACGATGAAACACAGAAATTGCATAGAAATTAAATACAAAATGCACAATGCCGACTTAAGAACAAGAAAACTGACTCTTCTTACTGTCTATGTTTTGAACCATTCCTGTGACACTAGTTATAGATTCCGATGCTTCACTTCAGGTTTACTGTATCCCTCGAACTTTCTTATTGACGATGAAACACAGAAATTGCATCGGAATTAAATACAATAGGCACAATGCCGACTTAAGTGCAAGAAAACTGACTCTTCTTACTGTCTATGTTTTTAACCATTCCTGTGACACTAGTTATAGATTCCAATGCTTCACTTCAGGTTTACTGTATCCCTATGACCTTCTTATTGACGATGAAACACAGAGATTGCACCGGAATTAAATACAAAAAACACAATGCCGACTTAAGTACAAGAAAATTGGCTCTTCTTACTGTCTATGTTTTGAACCATTCCTGTGACACTTGTTATAGATTCCGATTCTTCACTTCAGGTTTACTGTATCCCTCTGACCTTCTTATTGACGATGAAACACAGAAATTGCATCGGAATTCAATGCAAAAGGCACAATGCCGACTCAAGTACAAGAAGACTGGCTCTTCTTACTGTCTACGTTTTCAACCTTTCCTGTGAGACCGGTTTTAGATTCTGATGCTTCACTTCAGGTTTACTATATCCCTTGGACCTTCTTATTGACGACGAAACACTGAAATTGCATAGGAATTAACTACAAAAGGCACAATGCCGACCTAAGTACAAGAAAACTGACTCTTATTACTGTCTACGTTTTGAACCATTCCTGTGACACTAGTTATAAATTCCGATGCTTCACTTCAGGTTTACTGTATCGCTCTGACTTTCTTATTGTCGATGAAACACAGAAATTGCATCGGAAATAAATACAAAAGGCACAATGCCGACCAAGTACAAGAAGAGCCGCTCTTATTACTGTCTATGTTTTGAACCATTCCTGGTACACTAGTTATAGATTCCGATGCTTCACTTCAGGATTACTGTATCCCTCTGAACTTCTTATTGACGATGAAACACAGAAATTGCATCGGAATTAAATACAAAAGGCACAATGCCGACTTAAGTACAAGAAAACTGACTCTTCTTACTGTCTATGTTTTGAACCATTCCTGTGACACTAGTTATAAATTCCGATGCTTCACTTCAGGTTTACTGTATCCCTCTGACCATCATATTGACGATGAAACACAGAAATTGCATCGCAATTAAATACGAAAATCACAATGCCGACTTAATTACAAGAAAAGTGACTCTTCTTACTGTGTATGCTTTGAAAAATTCCTGTGACACTAGTTATAGATTCCGATGCTTCACTTCAGATTTACTGTATCCCTCTGACGTTCTTATTGACGATGAAACACAGAAATTGCATCGGAATTAAATAGAAAAGGCACAATGCCGACTTAAGTACAAGAAAACTGACTCTTCTTACTGTCTATGATTTGAACCATTCCTGTGACACTAGTTATAGATTCCGATGCTTCACTTCAGGTTTCCTGTTTCCCTCTGACCATCATATTGACGATGAAACACAGAAATTGCATCGCAATTAAATACAAAAATCACAATGCAGTCTTAAGTACAAGAAAACTTACTCTTCTTACTGTCTATGTTTTGAACCATTCCTGTGACACTAGTTACAGATTCCGATGCATCACTTCACGTTTACTGTATCGCTCTGAATTTCTTAGTGACGATGAAACACAGAAATTGCATCGGAAATAAATACAAAAGACACTTTGACGACTCAAGTACAGGAAGACTGGCTCCTCCTACTGTCTATGTTTTGTACCGTTCCTGTGAGACCAGTTTTAGATTCCGATGCTTGCCTTCAGGTTTACTGTATCCCTTGGACCTTCTTATTGACGATGAAACACAGAGATTGCACCAGAATTAAATACAAAAAAACACAATGCCGACTTAAGTACAAGAAAACTGACTCTACTTACTGTCTATGATTTGAACCATTCCTGTGACACTAGTTATAGATTCCGATGCTTCACTTCAGCTTTACTGTATCCCTCCGACCTTCTTATTGACGATGAAGCACAGAAAATCCATCGGAATTAAATAGAAAAAGCACAATGCCGACTTAAGTACAAGAAAACTGACTCTTCTTGCTGTCTATGTTTTTAACCATTCCTGTGACACTAGTTATAGATTCCGATGCTTCACTTCAGGTTTACTGTATCCCTCTGACCTTCTTATTGACGATGAAACACAGAAATTGCATCGGAATATAATACAACACGCACAATGCCGACTTAAGTACAAGAAAACAGATTTTTCTTACTGTCTATGATTTGAACCATTCCTGTGACACTGGTTATAGATTCCGATGCTTCACTTCAGGTTTACTGTATCTCTCTGACCTCCTTATTGACGATGAAACACAGAAATTGCATCGGAATTCAATACAAAAGGAACAATGCCGACTCAAGTACAAGAAGATTGGCTCTTCTTACTGTCTACGTTTTGAAACTTTCCTGTGAGACCGGTTTTAGATTCCGATGCTTCACTTCAGGTTTACTATATCCCTTGGACTTTCTTATTGACGACGAAACACAGAAATTGCATCGGAATTAAATACAAAAGGCACAATGCCGACCTAAGTATAAGAAAACTGACTCTTATTACTGTCTATGTTTTGAACCATACCTGTGACACTAGTTATAGATTCCGATGCCTCACTTCAGGTTTACTGTATCCCTCTGACCTTCTTATTGACGATGAAACACAGAAATTGCATCGGAATTAAATACAAAAGGCACAATGCCGACTCATGTACAAGAAGAGTTTCTCTTCTCACTTTCTATGTTTTGAACCATTCCTATGACACTAGTTATTGATTCCGATGCTTCACTTCAGGTTCACTGTATCCCTCTGACCTCCTTGTTGACGATGAAACACAGATATTGCATCGGAATTAAATACAAAAGGCACAATGCCGACTCAAGTACTAGAAGGCTGGCTCATCTTTCTGTCTGTTTTGAATCATTCCTGTGACACTAGTTATAGATTCCGTTGTATCACCTCAGTTTCAATGTATCCTTCTGACCTCCTTATTGACGATGAAACACAGAAATTGCAGCGGAATTATATAGAAAAGGCACAATGCCGACTTAAGTACAAGAAAACTGACTCTTCTTACTGTCTATGTTTTGAACCATTCCTGTGACACTAGTAATAGTTTCCGATGCTTCACTTCAGGTTTACTGTATCCCTCTGACCTTCTTATTGACGATGAAACACAGAAATTGCATCGGAATTAAATCAAATGCACAATGCCGACTTAAGAACAAGAAAACTGACTCTTCTTACTGTCTATGTTTTGAACCACTCCTGTGACACTAGTTATAGATTCCGATGCTTCACTTCAGGTTTACTGTATCCCTCTGACCTTCTTATTGACGATGAAACACAGAAATTGCATCGGAACTAAATACAAAAGGCACAATGCCGACCTAAGTACAAGAAAACTGACTCTTCTTACTGTCTATGTTTTGAACCATTCCTGTGACACTAGTTATAGATTCCGATGCTTCACTTCAGGTTTACTGTATCCCTCTGACATTCTTATTGACGATGAAACACAGAAATTGCATCGGAATTCAATACAAAAGGCACAATGCCGACTTAATTACAAGAAAACTGACTCTTCTTACTGTCTATGATTTGAACCATTCCTGTGACACCAGTTATAGTTTCCGATGCTTCACTTCTGGTTTACTGTATTTCCTGACCTTCTTATTGACGATGAAACACAGAAATTGCATCGGAATTAAATACAAAAGGCACAATGCCGACTTAAGTACAAGAAAACTGACTCTTCTTACTGTCAATGTTTTGAACCATTCCTGTGACACTAGTTATAGTTTCCGATGCCTCACTTCAGGTTTAGTGTATCCCTCTGAACTTCTTATTGACGATGAAACACAGAAATTGCATCGGAATTAAATACAAAAGGCACAATGCCGACTTAAGTACAAGAAAACTGACTCTTCTTACTGTCTATGTTTTGAACCATTCCTGTGACACTAGTTATAGATTCCTATGCATCACTTCAGGTTTACTGTATCCCTCTGACCATCATATTGACGATGAAACACAGAAATTGCATCGCAATTAAATACAAAAATCACAATGCCGACTTAAGTACAAGAAAAGTGACTCTTCTTACTGTGTATGTTTTGAAAAATTCCTGTGACACTAGTTATAGATTCCGATGCTTCACTTCAGATTTACTGTATCCCTCTGACGTTCTTATTGCCGATGAAACACAGAAATTGCATTGGAAATAAATACAAAAGGCACAATGCCGACTTAAGTACAAGAAAACTGACTCTTCTTACTGTCTATGTTTTGAACCATTCCTGTGACACTAGTTATAGATTCCGATGCTTCACTTCAGGTGTACTGTATCCCTCTGACCATCATATTGACGATGAAACACAGAAATAGCATCGCAATTCAATACAAAAATCACAATGCAGACTTAAGTACAAGAAAACTGACTCTTCTTACTGTCTATGTTTGAACCTTTCCTGTGACACCGGTTTTAGATTCCGATGCTTCACTTCAGGTTTACTGTATCCCTTGGACCTACTAATTGACGACGAAACACAGAAATTGCATCGCAATTAAGTAGAAAACGCACAATGCCGGGTTAAGTACAAGAAAACTTACTCTTCTTACTGTCTATGTTTTTAACCATTCCTGTGACACTAGTTACAGATTCCGATGCATCACATCACGTTTACTGTATCCCTCTGACCTTCTTAGTGACGATGAAACACAGAAATTGCATCGGAAATAAATACAAAAGGCACTTTGACGACTCAAGTACAGGAAGACTGGCTCCTCCTACTGTCTATGATTTGTACCGTTCCTGTGAGACCAGTTTTAGATTCCGATGCTTGACTTCAGGTTTACTGTATCCCTTGGACCTTCTTATTGACGATGAAACACAGAATTAAATACACCAGAATTAAATACAAAAAACACAATGCCGACTTAAGTACAAGAAAACTGACTCTTCTTACTGTCTATGTTTTGAACCATTCCTGGGACACTAGTTATAGATTCCGATGCTTCACTTCAGGATTACTGTATCCCTCTGAACTTCTTATTGACGATGAAACACAGAAATTGCATCGGAATTAAATACAAAAGGCACAATGCCGACTTAAGTACAAGAAAACTGACTCTTCTTACTGTCTATGTTTTGAACCATTCCTGTGACACTAGTTATAAATTCCGATGCTTCACTTCAGGTTTACTGTATCCCTCTGACCATCATATTGACGATGAAACACAGAAATTGCATCGCAATTAAATACAAAAATCACAATGCCGACTTAATTACAAGAAAAGTGACTCTTCTTACTGTGTATGCTTTGAAAAATTCCTGTGACACTAGTTATAGATTCCGATGCTTCACTTCAGGTTTACTGTATCCCTCTGACGTTCTTATTGACGATGAAACACAGAAATTGCATCGGAATTAAATACAAAAGGCACAATGCCGACTTAAGTACAAGAAAACTGACTCTTCTTACTGTCTATGTTTTGAACCATTCCTGTGACACTAGTTATAGATTCCGATGCTTCACTTCAGGTTTACTGTATCCCTCTGACCATCATATTGACGATGAAACACAGAAATTGCATCGCAATTAAATACAAAAATCACAATGCAGTCTTAAGTACAAGAAAACTTACTCTTCTTACTGTCTATGTTTTGAACCATTCCTGTGACACTAGTTACAGATTCCGATGCATCACTTCACGTTTACTGTATCGCTCTGAATTTCTTAGTGACGATGAAACACAGAAATTGCATCGGAAATAAATACAAAAGACACTTTGACGACTCAAGTACAGGAGGACTGGCTCCTCCTACTGTCTATGTTTTGTACCGTTCCTGTGAGACCAGTTTTAGATTCCGATGCTTGCCTTCAGGTTTACTGTATCCCTTGGACCTTCTTATTGACGATGAAACACAGAGATTGCACCAGAATTAAATACAAAAAAACACAATGCCGACTTAAGTACAAGAAAACTGACTCTACTTGCTGTCTATGATTTGAACCATTCCTGTGACACTAGTTATAGATTCCGATGCTTCACTTCAGCTTTACTGTATCACTCCGACCTTCTTATTGACGATGAAGCACAGAAAATCCATCGGAATTAAATAGAAAAAGCACAATGCCGACTTAAGTACAAGAAAACTGACTCTTCTTGCTGTCTATGTTTTTAACCATTCCTGTGACACTAGTTATAGATTCCGATGCTTCACTTCAGGTTTACTGTATCCCTCTGACCTTCTTATTGACGATGAAACACAGAAATTGCATCGGAATATAATACAACACGCACAATCCCGACTTAAGTACAAGAAAACAGATTTTTCTTACTGTCTATGATTTGAACCATTCCTGTGACACTGGTTATAGATTCCGATGCTTCACTTCAGGTTTACTGTATCTCTCTGACCTCCTTATTGACGATGAAACACAGAAATTGCATCGGAATTCAATACAAAAGGAACAATGCCGACTCAAGTACAAGAAGATTGGCTCTTCTTACTGTCTACGTTTTGAAACTTTCCTGTGAGACCGGTTTTAGATTCCGATGCTTCACTTCAGGTTTACTATATCCCTTGGACTTTCTGATTGACGACGAAACACAGAAATTGCATCGGAATTAAATACAAAAGGCACAATGCCGACCTAAGTATAAGAAAACTGACTCTTATTACTGTCTATGTTTTGAACCATACCTGTGACACTAGTTATAGATTCCGATGCCTCACTTCAGGTTTACTGTATCCCTCTGACCTTCTTATTGACGATGAAACACAGATATTGCATCGGAATTAAATACAAAAGGCACAATGCCGACTCATGTACAAGAAGAGTTTCTCTTCTCACTTTCTATGTTTTGAACCATTCCTATGACACTAGTTATTGATTCCGATGCTTCACTTCAGGTTCACTGTATCCCTCTGACCTCCTTGTTGACGATGAAACACAGAAATTGCATCGGAATTAAATACAAAAGGCACAATGCCGACTCAAGTACTAGAAGGCTGGCTCATCTTTCTGTCTGTTTTGAATCATTCCTGTGACACTAGTTATAGATTCCGTTGCATCACCTCAGTTTCAATGTATCCTTCTGACCTCCTTATTGACGATGAAACACAGAAATTGCAGCGGAATTATATAGAAAAGGCACAATGCCGACTTAAGTACAAGAAAACTGACTCTTCTTACTGTCTATGTTTTGAACCATTCCTGTGACACTAGTAATAGTTTCCGATGCTTCACTTCAGGTTTACTGTATCCCTCTGACCTTCTTATTGACGATGAAACACAGAAATTGCATCGGAATTAAATCAAATGCACAATGCCGACTTAAGAACAAGAAAACTGACTCTTCTTACTGTCTATGTTTTGAACCACTCCTGTGACACTAGTTATAGATTCCGATGCTTCACTTCAGGTTTACTGTATCCCTCTGACCTTCTTATTGACGATGAAACACAGAAATTGCATCGGAACTAAATACAAAAGGCACAATGCCGACTTAAGTACAAGAAAACTGACTCTTCTTACTGTCTATGTTTTGAACCATTCCTGTGACACTAGTTATAGATTCCGATGCTTCACTTCAGGTTTACTGTATCCCTCTGACATTCTTATTGACGATGAAACACAGAAATTGCATCGGAATTCAATACAAAAGGCACAATGCCGACTTAATTACAAGAAAACTGACTCTTCTTACTGTCTATGATTTGAACCATTCCTGTGACACCAGTTATAGTTTCCGATGCTTCACTTCTGGTTTACTGTATTTCCTGACCTTCTTATTGACGATGAAACACAGAAATTGCATCGGAATTAAATACAAAAGGCACAATGCCGACTTAAGTACAAGAAAACTGACTCTTCTTACTGTCAATGTTTTGAACCATTCCTGTGACACTAGTTATAGATTCCTATGCATCACTTCAGGTTTACTGTATCCCTCTGACCATCATATTGACGATGAAACACAGAAATTGCATCGCAATTAAATACAAAAATCACAATGCCGACTTAAGTACAAGAAAAGTGACTCTTCTTACTGTGTATGTTTTGAAAAATTCCTGTGACACTAGTTATAGATTCCGATGCTTCACTTCAGATTTACTGTATCCCTCTGACGTTCTTATTGCCGATGAAACACAGAAATTGCATTGGAAATAAATACAAAAGGCACAATGCCGACTTAAGTACAAGAAAACTGACTCTTCTTACTGTCTATGTTTTGAACCATTCCTGTGACACTAGTTATAGATTCCGATGCTTCACTTCAGGTGTACTGTATCCCTCTGACCATCATATTGACGATGAAACACAGAAATTGCATCGCAATTCAATACAAAAATCACAATGCAGACTTAAGTACAAGAAAACTGACTCTTCTTACTGTCTATGTTTGAACCTTTCCTGTGACACCGGTTTTAGATTCCGATGCTTCACTTCAGGTTTACTGTATCCCTTGGACCTACTAATTGACGACGAAACACAGAAATTGCATCGCAATTAAGTAGAAAACGCACAATGCCGGGTTAAGTACAAGAAAACTTACTCTTCTTACTGTCTATGTTTTTAAC
The DNA here is from genome assembly GCF_023864345.2 of Schistocerca serialis cubense. Taxonomy (NCBI): domain Eukaryota; kingdom Metazoa; phylum Arthropoda; class Insecta; order Orthoptera; family Acrididae; genus Schistocerca; species Schistocerca serialis. The sequence goes on along the minus strand of NC_064647.1, from coordinate 18,332,072 downwards.
CATTCCTGTGACACTAGTTACAGATTCCGATGCATCACATCACGTTTACTGTATCCCTCTGACCTTCTTAGTGACGATGAAACACAGAAATTGTATCGGAATTAAATACAAAGGCACAATGCCGACTTAAGTACAAGAAAACTGACTCTTCTTACTGTCTATGATTAGAACCATTCCCGTGACACTAGTTATAGATTCCGATGCTTGACTTCAGGTTTACTGTATCCCTCTGACCTCCTTGTTGACGATGAAACACAGAAACTGCATCGGAATTCAATACAAAAGGCACAATGCCAACTCAAGTACAAGAAGACTGACTCTTCTTACTGTCTACGTTTTGAAACTTTCCTGTGAGTCCGGTTTTAGATTCCGATGCTACACTTCAGGTTTACTATATCCCTTAGACCGTCTTATTGACGACGAAACACAGAAATTGCATCGGTATTAAATACAAAGGCACAATGCCGACCTAAGTACAACAAAACTGACTATTATTACTGTCTATGTTTTGAACCATACCTGTGACACTAGTTATAGATTCCGATGCTTCACTTCAGGTTCACTGTATCCTCTGATCTTCTTATTGACGATGAAACATAGATATTGCATCGGAATTAAATACAAAAGGCACAATGCCGACTCAAGTACAAGAAGAGTATCTCTTCTTACTGTCTATGTTTTGAACCATTCCTGTGACACTAGTTATAGATTCCGATGCTTCACTTCAGGTTCACTGTATCCCTCTGACCTCCTTATTGACGATGAAACACAGAAATTGTATCGGAATTAAATACAAAGGCACAATGCCGACTTAAGTACAAGAAAACTGACTCTTCTTACTGTCTATGATTAGAACCATTCCCGTGACACTAGTTATAGATTCCGATGCTTGACTTCAGGTTTACTGTATTCCTTGGACCTTCTTATTGACGATGAAACACAGAGATTGCACCGGAATTAAATACAAAAAAAACAATGGCGACTTAAGTACAAGAAAACTGACTCTACTTACTGTCTATGTTTTGAACCATTCCTGTGACACTAATTATAGATTCCGATGCTTCACTTCAGGTTTACTGTATCCCTCTAACCTTCTTATTGACGATGAACACAGAAATTGCATCGTAATTAAATACAAAAGGCACAATGCCGATTTAATTACAAGAAAACTGACTCTTCTTACTGTCTATGCTTTGAACCATTCCTGTGACACTAGTTATTGATTCTGATGTTTCACTTCAGGTTTACTGTATCACTCTGACCTTCTTATTGACGATGAAACACAGAAATTGCATCGGATTAAATACAAAATGCACATTGCCGACTTAAATACTAGAAGACTGACTCTTCTTACTGTCTATGCTTTGAACCATTCCTGTGACACTAGTTATTGATTCCGATGTCTCACTTCAGGTTTACTGTATCCTTCTGACCTCCTTTTGACGATTAAACTCAGAAATTGCATCGGAATTCAATACAAAAAGAACAATGCCGACTCAAGTACAAGAAGACTGTCTCTTCTTACTGTCTACGTTTTGAACCTTCCTGTGAGACCGGTTTTAGATCCCGATGCTTCACTTCAGGTTTTCTATATCCCTTGGACCTTCTTATTGACGATGAAACACAGAAATTGCATCGGAATTATATACCAAAGGCACAATGCCGACCTAAGTACAAGAAAACTGACTCTTATTACTGTCTACGTTTTGAACCATACCTGTGACACTAGTTATAGATTCCGATGCTTCACTTCAGGTTTACTGTGTCCCTCTGACCTTCTTATTGACGATGAAACACAGAAATTGCATCGGAATTCAATACAAAAGGCACAATGCCGACTTAAATACAAGAAAACTGACTCTTCTTACTGTCTATGTATTGAACCATTCCTGTGACACTAGTTATAGTTTTCGATGCTTCCCTTCAGGTTTACTGTATCCCTCTGACCTTCTTATTGACGATGAAACACAGAAATTGCATCGGAATTAAATACAAAAATCACAAAGCCGACTTAAGTACAAGAAAACTTACTCTTCTTACGGTCTATGTTTTGAACAATTCCTGTGACAGTAGTTATAGATTCCGATGTTTCACTTCAGGTTTACTGTATCCCTCTGACTTTCTTATTGACGATGAAACACAGAAATTGCATCGGAATTAAATAAAATAGGCACAATGCCGACTTAAGTACAAGAAGATTGACTCTTCTTACTGTCTATGTTTTAACCATTCCTGTGACACTAGTTATAGATTCCGATGCTTCACTTCAGGTTTACTGTATCCCTCGAACTTTCTTATTGACGATGAAACACAGAAATTGCATCGGAATTAAATACAATAGGCACAATGCCGACTTAAGTGCAAGAAAACTGACTCTTCTTACTGTCTATGTTTTTAACCATTCCTGTGACAGTAGTTATAGATTCCAATGCTTCACTTCAGGTTTACTGTATCCCTGTGACCTTCTTATTGACGATGAAACACAGAAATTGCATCGGAATTAAATACAAGGGGCACAATGCCGACTTAAGTACAAGAAAATTGGCTCTTCTTACTGTCTATGTTTTGAACCATTCCTGTGACACTTGTTATAGATTCCGATTCTTCACTTCAGGTTTACTGTATCCCTCTGACCTTCTTATTGACGATGAAACACAGAAATTGCATCGGAATTCAATGCAAAACGCACAATGCCGACTCAAGTACAAGAAGACTGGCTCTTCTTACTGTCTACGTTTTCAACCTTTCCTGTGAGACCGGTTTTAGATTCTGATGCTTCACTTCAGGTTTACTATATCCCTTGGACCTTCTTATTGACGACGAAACACTGAAATTGCATCGGAATTAACTACAAAAGGCACAATGCCGACCTAAGTACAAGAAAACTGACTCTACTTACTGTCTATGTTTTGAACCATTCCTGTGACACTAGTTATAGATTTCGATGCTTCACTTCAGGTTTGCTGTATCCCTCTGACCGTCTTATTGACGATGAAACACAGAAATTGCATCGGAATTAAATACAAAAGGCACAATGCCAACTCAAGTACAAGAAGACTGGCTCTTCTTACTGTATATGTTTTGAACCTTTCCTGTGAGACCGGTTATAGATTCCGATGCTTGACCTCAGGTTTACTGTACCCCATGGATCTTCTTATTGACGATGAAACACAAAGATTGCACCCATATTAAATACAACAAACACAATGCCGACTTAAGTACAAGAAAACTTACTCTTCTTACTGTCTATGATTTGAACCATTCCTGTGACACTAGTTATAGTTTCCGATGCTTCACTTCAGGTTTACTGTATTTCCTGACCTTATTATCGACGATGAAACACAGAAATTGCATTGGAATTAAACACAAAAGGCAAAATGCCGACTTAAGTACAAGAAAACTGACTCTTCTTACTGTCTATGTTTTGAACCATTCCTGTGACACTAGTTATAGATTCCGATGCTTCAGTTCAGGTTTACTGTATCCCTCTGACCTTCTTATTGACGATGAAACATTAAAATTGCATCGGAATTCAATACAAAAGGCACAATGCCGACTTAATTCCAAGAAAACTGACTCTTCTTACTGTCTATGTTTTGAACCATTCCTGTGACACTAGTTATAGTTTCCGATGCTTCCCTTCAGGTTTACTGTATCCCTCTGACCTTCTTATTGACGATGAAACACAGAAATTGCATCGGAATTTAATACAAAAAACACAATGCCGACTTAAGTACAAGAAAACTGACTCTTCTTACTGTCTATGTTTTGAACCATTCCTGTGACCCTAGTTATAGATTCTGATGCTTCACTTCAGGTTTACTGTATTCCTCTGACTTTCTTATTGACGATGAAACACAGAAATTGCATCGGAATTAAATACAATAGGCACAATGCCGACTTAAGTACAAGAAGACTGACTCCTCTTACTGTCTATGTTTTTAACCATTCCTGTGACACTAGTTATAGATTCCGATGCTTCACTTCAGGTTTACTGTATTTCCTGACCTTCTTATTGACGATGAAACACAGAAATTGCATCGGAAATAAATACAAAGGGCACAGTGCGGACTTAAGTACAAGAAAACTGACTCTTCTTACTGTCTATGTTTTGAACCATTCCTGTGACACTAGTTATAGATTCCGATGCTTCACTTCACGTTTACTGTATCCCTCTGACCTTCGTATTGACGATGAAACAAAGTAATTGCAGCGGAATTAAATACAAAAGTCACAATGCCGACTCAAGTACAAGAAGGCTGGCTTATCTTACTGTCTATGTTTTGAACCATTCCTGTGACACTAGTTATGGATACCGATGCTTCACTTCAGGTTTACTGTATCCCTCTGACCTTCTTATTGACGATGAAACACAGATATTGCATCGGAATTAAATACAAAAGTCACAATGTCAACTTAAGTACAAGAAGACTGGCTCTTCTTACTGACTATGTTTTGAACCTTTCCTATGAGACCGGTTTTAGATTCCGATGCTTCACTTCAGGATTACTGTATCCCTTGGCCCTTCTTATTAATGACGAAACACAGAAATTGCATAGGAATTAAACAGAAAAGGCACAATGCCGACTTAAGTACTAGAAAACTGTCTTTTCTTACTGTCTATGTTTTGAACCATTCCTGTGACATTAGTCATGGATTCCGATGTTTCACTTCAGGATTACTGTATCCCTCTGACCGTCTTATTGACGATGAAACACAGAAATTGCTTCGGAAGTAAATACAAAAGGCACAATGCCGACTTAAGTACAAGGAGACTGGCTCTTCACACTGTATATGTTTTGAACCTTTCCTATGAAACCGGTTTTAGATTCCGATGCTTCAATTTAGGTTTACTGTATCCCTTGGAACTTCTTATGGACGACGAAACACAGACTTTGCATCGGAATTTAATAGAAAAGGCACAATGCCGGGTTAAGTACAAGAAAACTTACTCTTCTTACTGTCTATGTTTGAACCATTCCTGTGTCACTAGTTATAGATTCCGTTGCATCACTTCAGGTTTACTGTATCCCTCTGACCTTCTTATTGACGATGAAACACAGAAATTGCGTCGGAAATAAATACAAAAGGCACTTTGAAGACTCTAGTACTGGAAGACTGGCTCCTCTTACTGTCTATGTTTTGAACCTTTCTTGTGAGACCAGTTTTAGATTCCGATGCTTGACTTCAGGTTTACTGTATCCCTTGGATCTTCATATTGACGATGAAACACAGAAATTGCATCTGAATTAAATAGAAATGGCACAATGCCGACTTAAGTACAAGAAAACTGACTCTTCTTACTGTCTATGATTTGAACCATTCCTGTGACACTAGTTATAGATTCCGATGCTTCACTTCAGTTTTACTGTATCCCTCTGACGATCTTATTGACGATGAAACTCAGAAATTGCATCGGAATTAAATACAAGAGGCACAATGCCGACTTAAGTACAAGAAGACTGACTCGTCTTACTGTCTATGTTTGTAACCATTCCTGTGACACTAGTTATAGATTCCGATGCTTCACTTCAGGTTTACTGTATTCCTCTGACTTTCTTATTGACGATGAAACACAGAAATTGCATCGGAAGTATATACAATAGGCACAATGCCGACTTAAGTAGAAAAAGTCTGACTCTTCTTACTGTCTATGTTTTTAACCATTCCTGTGACACTAGTTATAGATTCCGATGCCTCACTTCAGTTTTACTGTATCCCTCTGACCTTCTTATTGACGATGAAACACAGAAATTGCATCGGAATTAAATACAAAAGGCACAATGCCGACTTAAGTACTAGAAAACTGACTCTTCTTACTGTCTATGTTTTGAACCATTCCTGTGACACTAGTTATAGATTCCGATGATTCACTTCAGGTTTACTGTATCCCTCTGACCTTCTTATTGACGATGAAACACAGAAATTTCATCGGAATGAAATAAAAAAGTCACAATGCCGACTTTAGTACAAGAAAACTGACTCTTCTTACTGTCTATGTTTTGAACCATTCCTGTGACACTAGTTATAGATTCCGATGCTTCACTTCAGGTTTACTGTATCCCTCTGACCTTCTTATTGACGATGAAACACAGAAATTGCATCGGAATGAAATACAAAAGGCACAAAGCCGACTCAAGTACAAGAGGACTGGCTCTTCTTACTGACTATGTTTTGAACCTTTCCTATGACACCGGTTTTAGATTCCGATGCTTCACTTCAGGTTTACTGTATCCCTTGGCCCTTCTTATTGACGACGAAACACAGAAATTGCATCGGAATTAAACAGAAAAGGCACAATGCCGACTTAAGTACAAGAAAACTGACTCTTCTTACTGTCTATGTTTTGAACCATTCCTCTGACACTAGTTATAGTTTCCGATGCTTCACTTCAGGTTTACTGTATCCCTCTGACCTTCATATTGACGATGAAACACAGAAATTGCATCGGAATTAAATACAAAAGGCACAATGCCGACTTAAGTACAAGAAAACTGACTCTTCTTACTGTCTATGTTTTGAACCACTCCTGTGACACAAGTTATAGATTCCGATGCTTCACTTCAGGTTTTATTGTATCCCTCTGACCTTCTTATTGACGATGAAACACAGAAATTGCATCGGAACTAAATACAAAAGGCACAATGCCGACTTAAGTACAAGAAAACTGACTCTTCTTACTGTCTATGGTTTGAACCATTCCTGTGACACTAGTTATAGATTTCGATGCTTCACTTCAGGTTTACTGTATCCCTCTGACCTTCTTATTGACGATGAAACACAGAAATTGCATCGGAATTCAATACAAAAGGCACAATGCCGACTTAATTACAAGAAAACTGACTCTTCTTACTGTCTATGCTTTGAACCATTCCTGTGACACTAGTTATAGTTTCCGATGCTTCCCTTCAGGATTACTGTATCCCTCTGACCTTCTTATTGACAATGAAACACAGAAATTGCATCGGAATTAAATACAAAAATCACAATGCCGACTTACGTACAAGAAAACTGACTCTTCTTACTGTCTATGTTTTTAACAATTCCTGTGACACTAGTTATAGATTCCGATGCTTCACTTCAGGTTTACTGTATTCCTCTGACTTTCTTATTGACGATCAAACACAGAAATTGCATCGGAAGTAAATACAATAGGCACAATGCCGACTTAAGTACAAAAAGACTTACTCTTCTTACTGTCTATGTTTTGAACCACTCCTGTGACACAAGTTATAGATTCCGATGCTTCACTTCAGGTTTACTGTATCCCTCTGACCTTCTTATTGACGATGAAACACAGAAATTGCATCGGAACTAAATACAAAAGGCACAATGCCGACTTAAGTACAAGGAAACTGACTCTTCTTACTGTCTATGATTTGAACCATTCCTGTGACACTAGTTATAGATTCCGATGCTTCACTTCAGGTTTACTGTATCCCTCTGACCTTCTTATTGACGATGAAACACAGAAATTGCATCGGAATTCAATACAAAAGACACAATGCCGATTTAATTACAAGAAAACTGACTCTTCTTACTGTCTATGTATTGAACCATTCCTGTGACACTAGTTATAGTTTTCGATGCTTCCCTTCAGGTTTACTGTATCCCTCTGACCTTCTTATTGACGATGAAACACAGAAATTGCATCGGAATTAAATACAAAAATCACAAAGCCGACTTAAGTACAAGAAAACTTACTCTTCTTACTGTCTATGTTTTGAACAATTCCTGTGACACTAGTTATAGATTCCGATGTTTCACTTCAGGTTTACTGTATCCCTCTGACTTTCTTATTGACGATGAAACACAGAAATTGCATCGGAATTAAATACAATAGGCACAATGCCGACTTAAGTACAAGAAGACTGACTCTTATTGCTGTCTATGTTTTTAACCATTCCTGTGACACTAGTTATAGATTCCGATGCTTCACTTCAGGTTTACTGTATCCCTCTGACCTTCTTATTGACGATGAAACACAGAAATTGCATCGGAATTAAATACAAAAGGCACAATGCCGACTTAAGTACTAGAAAACTGACTCTTCTTACTGTCTATGTTTTGAACCATTCCTGTGACACTAGTTATAGATTCCGATGCTTCACTTCAGGTTTACTGAATCCCTCTGACCTTCTTATTGACGGTGAAACACAGAAATTGCATCCGAATTTAATACAAAAATCACAATGCCGACTTAAGTACAAGAAAACTGACTCTTCTTACTGCCTATGCTTTGAACCATTCCTGTGACACTAGTTATAGATTCTGATGCTTCACTTCAGGTTTACTGTATCCCTCTGACTATCTTATTGACGATGAAACACAGAAATTACATCGGAATTAAATACAATAGGCACAATGCCGACTTAAGTACAAGAAGACTGACTCTTCTTACTGTCTATGTTTTTAACCATTCCTGTGACACTAGTTATAGATTCCGATGCTTCACTTCAGGTTTACTGTATTTCCTGACCTTCTTATTGACGATGAAACACAGAAATTGCATCGGAATTAAATACAAAAGGCACAATGCCGACTTAAGTACAAGAAAACTGACTCTTCTTACTGTCTATGTTTTGAACCACTCCTGTGACACAAGTTATAGATTCCGATGCTTCACTTCAGGTTTACTGTATCCCTGTGAGCTTCTTATTGACGATGAAACACAGAAATTGCATCGGAACTAAATACAAAAGGCATAATGCCGACTTAAGTAAAAGAAAACTGACTCTTCTTACTGTCTATATTTTGGACCTTTCTTGGGACACTAGCTATAGATTCCGATGCTTCACTTCTGGTTTACTGTATCCCTTTTCCCTTCTTATTGACGACGAAACAAAGAAATTGCATCGGAATTAAACAGAATAGGCACAATGCCGACTTAAGTATAAGAAGACTGACTCTTCTTACTGTCTATGTTTTTAACCATTCCTGTGACACTAGTTATAGATTCCGATGCTTCACTTCAGGTTTACTGTATCCCTCTGACCTTCTTATTGACGATGAAACACAGCTATTGCATCGGAATTAAATACAAAAGGCACATTGCCGACTTAAGTACTAGAAAACTGACTCTTCTTACTGTCTATGTTTTGAACCATTCCTGTGACACTAGTTATTGATTCCGATGCTTCACTTCAGGTTTACTGTATCCCTCTGACCTTCTTATTGACGATGAAACACAGAAATTTCATCGGAATTAAATACAAAAGTCACAATGCCGACTTAAGTACAAGAAAATTGACTCTTCTTACTGTCTATGTTTTGAACCATTCCTGTGACAGTAGTTATAGATTCCGACGCTTCAGTTCAGGTTTACTGTATCCCACTGACCTTCTTATTGACGATGAAACACAGAAATTGCATCGGAATGAAATACAAAAGGCACAATGCCGACTTAAGTACAAGAAGACTGACTCTTCTTACTATCAATGCTTTGAACCTTTCCTGTGACACTAGTTACAGTTCCCGATGCTTCACTTCTGGTTTACTGTATCCCTCTGACCTTCTTATTGTCGATGAAACACAGAAATTACATCGGAATTGAATACAAAAGCACAATGCCGACTTAAGTACAAGAAAACTGACTCTTTTTACTGTCTATGATTTAAATGATTCCTGTGACACTAGTTATAGATTCAGATGCTTCACATCAGGTTTACTGTATCCCTCTGACCTCCTTATTGACGATGAAACACAAAATTGCGACGGAATTCAATACAAAAGGCACAACGCCGACTCAAGTACAAGAAGACTGGCTCTTCTTACTGTCTACGTTTTGAACCTTTCCTGTGAGACCGGTTTTAGATTCCGATGCTTCACTTCAGGTTTACTATATCCCTTGGACCTTCTTATTGACGACAAAACACAGAAATTCCATCGGAATTAAATACAAAAGGCACAATGCCGACTCAAGTACAACAAGAGTTTCTCTTCTTACTGTCTATGATTTGAACCATTCCTGTGACACTAGTTATAGATTCCGATGCTTCACTTCAGGTTCACTGTATCCCTCTGACCTCCTTATTGACGATGAAACACAGAAATTGCATCGGAATTAAATACAAAAGGCACAATGCCGACTCAAGTACAAGAAGGCTGGCTTATCTTACTGTCTATGTTTTGAACCATTCCTGTGACACTAGTTATAGATTCCGTTGCTTCACCTCAGGTTTACTGTATCCCTCTGACCTTCTTATTGACGATGAAACACAGAAATTGCATCGGAATTAAATAGAAGAGGCACAATGCCTACTTAAGTACAAGAAAACTTACTCTTCTTGCTGTCTATTTTTTGAACTATTCCTGTGACACTAGTTATAGTTTCCGATGCTTCACTTCAGGTTTACTGTTTCCCTCTGACCGTCTTATTGACGATGAAACACAGAAATTGCATCGGAATTAAATACAAACGCACAATGCCGACTTAAGAACAAGAAAACTGACTCTTCTTACTGTCTATGTTTTGACGCACTCTTGTGACACTAGTTATAGATTCCGATGCTTTACTTCAGGTTTACTGCATCCCTCTGACCTTCTTATTGACGATGAAACACAGAAATTGCATCGGAATTACATACAAAAGGCACAATGCAGACTTAAGTACAAGAAAACTGAATCTTCTTACTGTCTATGTTTTGATCTATTCCTGTGACACTAGTTATAGATTCTGATGCTTCACTTCAGGTTTACTGTATCCCTCTGACTATCTTATTGACGATGAAACACAGATATTGCATCGGAATTAAATACAATAGGCACAATTCCGATTTAAGTACAAGAAGACTGACTCTTCTTACTGTCTATGTTTTTAACCATTCCTGTGACACTAGTTATAGATTCCGATGCTTCACTTCAGGTTTACTGTATTTCCTGACCTTCTTATTGACGATGAAACACAGAAATTGCATCGGTATTAAATACAAAAGGCACAATGCCGACTCAAGTACAAGAAGACTGGCTCTTCTTACTGACTATGCTTTGAACCTTTCCTATGAGACCGGTTTTAGATTCCGATGCTTCACTTCTGGTTTACTGTATCCCTTGGCCCTTCTTATTGACGACGAAACACAGATATTGCATCGGAATTAAACAGAAAAGGCACAATGCCGACTTAAGTACAAGAAATCTGACTCTTCTCACTGTCTATGTTTTGAACCATTCCTGTGTCACTAGTTATAGATTCCGATGCTTCACTTCAGGTTTACTGTATCGCTCTGACTTTCTTATTGACGATGAAACACAGAAATTGCATCGGAATTAAATACAATAGGCACAATGCCGACTTAAGTACAACAAAACTGACTCTTCTTACTGTCTATGTTTCGAGCCATTCCTGTGACACTAGTTATAGTTTCCGATGCTTCACATCAGGTTTACTGTATCCCTCTGGCCTTCTTATTGACGATGAAACACAGAAATTGCATCGGAATTAAATACAAAAATCACAATGCCGACTTAAGTACAAGAAATCTGACTCTTCTCACTGTCTATGTTTTGAACCATTCCTGTGACACTAGTTATGGATTCCGATGCTTCACTTCAGGTTTACTGTATCCCTCTGACCTTCTTATTGACGATGAAACACAGAAATTGCATCGGAATGAAATACAAAAGGCACAAAGCCGACTCAAGTACAAGAGGACTGGCTCTTCCTACTGACTATGCTTTGAACCTTTCCTATGACACCGGTTTTAGATTCCGATGCTTCACTTCAGGTTTACTGTATCCCTTGGCCCTTCTTATTGACGACGAAACACAGAAATTGCATCGGAATTAAACAGAAAAGGCACAATGCCGACTTAAGTACAAGAAAACTGACTCTTCTTACTGTCTATGTTTTGAACCATTCCTGTGACACTAGTTATAGTTTCCGATGCTTCACTTCAGGTTTACTGTATCCCTCTGACCTTCATATTGACGATGAAACACAGAAATTGCATCGGAATTAAATACAAAAGGCACAATGCCGACTTAAGTACAAGAAAACTGACTCTTCTTACTGTCTATGTTTGTAACCATTCCTGTGACACTAGTTATAGATTCCGATGCTTCACTTCAGGTTTACTGTATTCCTCTGACTTTCTTATTGACGATGAAACACAGAAATTGCATCGGAAGTATATACAATAGGCACAATGCCGACTTAAGTAGAAAAAGTCTGACTCTTCTTACTGTCTATGTTTTTAACCATTCCTGTGACACTAGTTATAGATTCCGATGCCTCACTTCAGTTTTACTGTATCCCTCTGACCTTCTTATTGACGATGAAACACAGAAATTGCATCGGAATTAAATACAAAAGTCACAATGCCGACTTAAGTACTAGAAAACTGACTCTTCTTACTGTCTATGTTTTGAACCATTCCTGTGACACTAGTTATAGATTCCGATGATTCACTTCAGGTTTACTGTATCCCTCTGACCTTCTTATTGACGATGAAACACAGAAATTTCATCGGAATGAAATACAAAAGTCACAATGCCGACTTTAGTACAAGAAAACTGACTCTTCTTACTGTCTATGTTTTGAACCATTCCTGTGACACTAGTTATAGATTCCGATGCTTCACTTCAGGTTTACTGTATCCCTCTGACCTTCTTATTGACGATGAAACACAGAAATTGCATCGGAATGAAATACAAAAGGCACAAAGCCGACTCAAGTACAAGAGGACTGGCTCTTCTTACTGACTATGTTTTGAACCTTTCCTATGACACCGGTTTTAGATTCCGATGCTTCACTTCAGGTTTACTGTATCCCTTGGCCCTTCTTATTGACGACGAAACACAGAAATTGCATCGGAATTAAACAGAAAAGGCACAATGCCGACTTAAGTACAAGAAAACTGACTCTTCTTACTGTCTATGTTTTGAACCATTCCTGTGACACTAGTTATAGTTTCCGATGCTTCACTTCAGGTTTACTGTATCCCTCTGACCTTCATATTGACGATGAAACACAGAAATTGCATCGGAATTAAATACAAAAGGCACAATGCCGACTTAAGTACAAGAAAACTGACTCTTCTTACTGTCTATGTTTTGAACCACTCCTGTGACACAAGTTATAGATTCCGATGCTTCACTTCAGGTTTACTGTATCCCTCTGACCTTCTTATTGACGATGAAACACAGAAATTGCATCGGAACTAAATACAAAAGGCACAATGCCGACTTAAGTACAAGAAAACTGACTCTTCTTACTGTCTATGGTTTGAACCATTCCTGTGACACTAGTTATAGATTTCGATGCTTCACTTCAGGTTTACTGTATCCCTCTGACCTTCTTATTGACGATGAAACACAGAAATTGCATCGGAATTCAATACAAAAGGCACAATGCCGACTTAATTACAAGAAAACTGACTCTTCTTACTGTCTATGCTTTGAACCATTCCTGTGACACTAGTTATAGTTTCCGATGCTTCCCTTCAGGATTACTGTATCCCTCTGACCTTCTTATTGACAATGAAACACAGAAATTGCATCGGAATTAAATACAAAAATCACAATGCCGACTTACGTACAAGAAAACTGACTCTTCTTACTGTCTATGTTTTTAACAATTCCTGTGACACTAGTTATAGATTCCGATGCTTCACTTCAGGTTTACTGTATTCCTCTGACTTTCTTATTGACGATCAAGCACAGAAATTGCATCGGAAGTAAATACAATAGGCACAATGCCGACTTAAGTACAAAAAGACTTACTCTTCTTACTGTCTATGTTTTGAACCACTCCTGTGACACAAGTTATAGATTCCGATGCTTCACTTCAGGTTTACTGTATCCCTCTGACCTTCTTATTGACGATGAAACACAGAAATTGCATCGGAACTAAATACAAAAGGCACAATGCCGACTTAAGTACAAGGAAACTGACTCTTCTTACTGTCTATGATTTGAACCATTCCTGTGACACTAGTTATAGATTCCGATGCTTCACTTCAGGTTTACTGTATCCCTCTGACCTTCTTATTGACGATGAAACACAGAAATTGCATCGGAATTCAATACAAAAGACACAATGCCGATTTAATTACAAGAAAACTGACTCTTCTTACTGTCTATGTATTGAACCATTCCTGTGACACTAGTTATAGTTTTCGATGCTTCCCTTCAGGTTTACTGTATCCCTCTGACCTTCTTATTGACGATGAAACACAGAAATTGCATCGGAATTAAATACAAAAATCACAAAGCCGACTTAAGTACAAGAAAACTTACTCTTCTTACTGTCTATGTTTTGAACAATTCCTGTGACACTAGTTATAGATTCCGATGTTTCACTTCAGGTTTACTGTATCCCTCTGACTTTCTTATTGACGATGAAACACAGAAATTGCATCGGAATTAAATACAATAGGCACAATGCCGACTTAAGTACAAGAAGACTGACTCTTATTGCTGTCTATGTTTTTAACCATTCCTGTGACACTAGTTATAGATTCCGATGCTTCACTTCAGGTTTACTGTATCCCTCTGACCTTCTTATTGACGATGAAACACAGAAATTGCATCGGAATTAAATACAAAAGGCACAATGCCGACTTAAGTACTAGAAAACTGACTCTTCTTACTGTCTATGTTTTGAACCATTCCTGTGACACTAGTTATAGATTCCGATGCTTCACTTCAGGTTTACTGAATCCCTCTGACCTTCCTATTGACGGTGAAACACAGAAATTGCATCCGAATTTAATACAAAAATCACAATGCCGACTTAAGTACAAGAAAACTGACTCTTCTTACTGCCTATGCTTTGAACCATTCCTGTGACACTAGTTATAGATTCTGATGCTTCACTTCAGGTTTACTGTATCCCTCTGACTATCTTATTGACGATGAAACACAGAAATTACATCGGAATTAAATACAATAGGCACAATGCCGACTTAAGTACAAGAAGACTGACTCTTCTTACTGTCTATGTTTTTAACCATTCCTGTGACACTAGTTATAGATTCCGATGCTTCACTTCAGGTTTACTGTATTTCCTGACCTTCTTATTGACGATGAAACACAGAAATTGCATCGGAATTAAATACAAAAGGCACAATGCCGACTTAAGTACAAGAAAACAGACTCTTCTTACTGTCTATGTTTTGAACCACTCCTGTGACACAAGTTACAGATTCCGATGCTTCACTTCAGGTTTACTGTATCCCTGTGAGCTTCTTATTGACGATGAAACACAGAAATTGCATCGGAACTAAATACAAAAGGCATAATGCCGACTTAAGTAAAAGAAAACTGACTCTTCTTACTGTCTATATTTTGGACCTTTCTTGGGACACTAGCTATAGATTCCGATGCTTCACTTCTGGTTTACTGTATCCCTTTTCCCTTCTTATTGACGACGAAACAAAGAAATTGCATCGGAATTAAACAGAATAGGCACAATGCCGACTTAAGTATAAGAAGACTGACTCTTCTTACTGTCTATATTTTTAACCATTCCTGTGACACTAGTTATAGATTCCGATGCTTCACTTCAGGTTTACTGTATCCCTCTGACCTTCTTATTGACGATGAAACACAGCTATTGCATCGGAATTAAATACAAAAGGCACATTGCCGACTTAAGTACTAGAAAACTGACTCTTCTTACTGTCTATGTTTTGAACCATTCCTGTGACACTAGTTATTGATTCCGATGCTTCACTTCAGGTTTACTGTATCCCTCTGACCTTCTTATTGACGATGAAACACAGAAATTTCATCGGAATTAAATACAAAAGTCACAATGCCGACTTAAGTATAAGAAAATTGACTCTTCTTACTGTCTATGTTTTGAACCATTCCTGTGACAGTAGTTATAGATTCCGACGCTTCACTTCAGGTTTACTGTATCCCACTGACCTTCTTATTGACGATGAAACACAGAAATTGCATCGGAATGAAATACAAAAGGCACAATGCCGACTTAAGTACAAGAAGACTGACTCTTCTTACTATCAATGTTTTGAACCTTTCCTGTGACACTAGTTACAGTTCCCGATGCTTCACTTCTGGTTTACTGTATCCCTCTGACCTTCTTATTGTCGATGAAACACAGAAATTACATCGGAATTGAATACAAAAGCACAATGCCGACTTAAGTACAAGAAAACTGACTCTTTTTACTGTCTATGATTTAAATGATTCCTGTGACACTAGTTATAGATTCAGATGCTTCACATCAGGTTTACTGTATCCCTCTGACCTCCTTATTGACGATGAAACACAAAATTGCGACGGAATTCAATACAAAAGGCACAACGCCGACTCAAGTACAAGAAGACTGGCTCTTCTTACTGTCTACGTTTTGAACCTTTCCTGTGAGACCGGTTTTAGATTCCGATGCTTCACTTCAGGTTTACTATATCCCTTGGACCTTCTTATTGACGACAAAACACAGAAATTCCATCGGAATTAAATACAAAAGGCACAATGCCGACTCAAGTACAAGAAGAGTTTCTCTTCTTACTGTCTATGATTTGAACCATTCCTGTGACACTAGTTATAGATTCCGATGCTTCACTTCAGGTTCACTGTATCCCTCTGACCTCCTTATTGACGATGAAACACAGAAATTGCATCGGAATTAAATACAAAAGGCACAATGCCGACTCAAGTACAAGAAGGCTGGCTTATCTTACTGTCTATGTTTTGAACCATTCCTGTGACACTAGTTATAGATTCCGATGCTTCACTTCAGGTTCACTGTATCCCTCTGACCTCCTTATTGACGATGAAACACAGAAATTGCATCGGAATTAAATAGAAGAGGCACAATGCCTACTTAAGTACAAGAAAACTTACTCTTCTTGCTGTCTATTTTTTGAACTATTCCTGTGACACTAGTTATAGTTTCCGATGCTTCACTTCAGGTTTACTGTTTCCCTCTGACCGTCTTATTGACGATGAAACACAGAAATTGCATCGGAATTAAATACAAACGCACAATGCCGACTTAAGAACAAGAAAACTGACTCTTCTTACTGTCTATGTTTTGACGCACTCTTGTGACACTAGTTATAGATTCCGATGCTTTACTTCAGGTTTACTGCATCCCTCTGACCTTCTTATTGACGATGAAACACAGAAATTGCATCGGAATTACATACAAAAGGCACAATGCAGACTTAAGTACAAGAAAACTGAATCTTCTTACTGTCTATGTTTTGATCTATTCCTGTGACACTAGTTATAGATTCTGATGCTTCACTTCAGGTTTACTGTATCCCTCTGACTATCTTATTGACGATGAAACACAGATATTGCATCGGAATTAAATACAATAGGCACAATTCCGATTTAAGTACAAGAAGACTGACTCTTCTTACTGTCTATGTTTTTAACCATTCCTGTGACACTAGTTATAGATTCCGATGCTTCACTTCAGGTTTACTGTATTTCCTGACCTTCTTATTGACGATGAAACACAGAAATTGCATCGGTATTAAATACAAAAGGCACAATGCCGACTCAAGTACAAGAAGACTGGCTCTTCTTACTGACTATGCTTTGAACCTTTCCTATGAGACCGGTTTTAGATTCCGATGCTTCACTTCTGGTTTACTGTATCCCTTGGCCCTTCTTATTGACGACGAAACACAGATATTGCATCGGAATTAAACAGAAAAGGCACAATGCCGACTTAAGTACAAGAAATCTGACTCTTCTCACTGTCTATGTTTTGAACCATTCCTGTGTCACTAGTTATAGATTCCGATGCTTCACTTCAGGTTTACTGTATCGCTCTGACTTTCTTATTGACGATGAAACACAGAAATTGCATCGGAATTAAATACAATAGGCACAATGCCGACTTAAGTACAACAAAACTGACTCTTCTTACTGTCTATGTTTCGAGCCATTCCTGTGACACTAGTTATAGTTTCCGATGCTTCACATCAGGTTTACTGTATCCCTCTGGCCTTCTTATTGACGATGAAACACAGAAATTGCATCGGAATTAAATACAAAAATCACAATGCCGACTGAAGTACAAGAAAACTGACTCTCCATACTGTCTATGTTTTGAACCATTCCTGTGACACTAGTTATGGATTCCGATGCTTCACTTCAGGTTTACTGTATCCCTATGACCTTCTTATTGACTATGAAATACAGAAATTGCATCGGAATTAAATACAAAAGGCACAATGTCAACTTAAGTACAAGAAGACTGGCTCTTCTTACTGACTATGTTTTGAACCTTTCCTATGAGACCGGTTTTAGATTCCGATGCTTCACTTCTGGTTTACTGTATCCCTTGGCCCTTCTTATTAATGACGAAACACAGAAATTGCATCGGAATTAAACAGAAAAGGCACAATGCCGACTTAAGTACAAGAAAACTGTCCTTTCTTACTGTCTATGTTTTGAACCATTCCTGTGACATTAGTCATGGATTCCGATGCTTCACTTCAGGTTTACTGTATCTCTCTGACCGTCTTATTGACGATGAAACACAGAAATTGCTTCGGAAGTAAATACAAAAGGCACAATGCCGACTCAAGTACAAGGAGACTGGCTCTTCTTACTGTATATGTTTTGAACCTTTCCTATGAGACCGGTTTTAGATTTCGATGCTTCAATTTAGGTTTATTGTATCCCTTGGAACTTCTTATGGACGACGAAACACAGAATTTGCATCGGAATTTAATAGAAAAGGCACAATGCCGGGTTAAGTACAAGAAAACTTACTCTTCTTACTGTCTATGTTTTGAACCATTCCTGTGACACTAGTTATAGATTCCGTTGCATCACTTCAGGTTTACTGTATCCCTCTGACCTTCTTATTGACGATGAAACACAGAAATTGCGTCGGAAATAAATACAAAAGGCACTTTGAAGACTCAAGTACAGGAAGACTGGCTCCTCTTACTGTCTATGTTTTGAACCTTTCCTGTGAGACCAGTTTTAGATTCCGATGCTTGACTTCAGGTTTACTGTATCCCTTGGATCTTCTTATTGACGATGAAACACAGAAATTGCATCTGAATTAAATAGAAAAGGCACAATGCCGACTTAAGTACAAGAAAACTGACTCTTCTTACTGTCTATGTTTTTAAAAATTCCTGTGACACTAGTTATTGATTCCGATGGTTCACTTCAGGTTTAGTGTATCCCTCTGACCTTCTTATTGACGATGAAACACAGAAATTGCATCTGAATTAAATAGAAAATGCACAATGCCGAATTAAGTACAAGAAAACTGACTCTTCTTACTGTCTATGTTTTGACGCACTCTTGTGACACTAGTTATAGATTCCGATGCTTTACTTCAGGTTTACTGCATCCCTCTGACCTTCTTATTGACGATGAAACACAGAAATTGCATCGGAATTACATACAAAAGGCACAATGCAGACTTAAGTACAAGAAAACTGAATCTTCTTACTGTCTATGTTTTGATCTATTCCTGTGACACTAGTTATAGATTCTGATGCTTCACTTCAGGTTTACTGTATGCCTCTGACTATCTTATTGACGATGAAACACAGATATTGCATCGGAATTAAATACAATAGGCACAATTCCGATTTAAGTACAAGAAGACTGACTCTTCTTACTGTCTATGTTTTTAACCATTCCTGTGACACTAGTTATAGATTCCGATGCTTCACTTCAGGTTTACTGTATTTCCTGACCTTCTTATTGACGATGAAACACAGAAATTGCATCGGTATTAAATACAAAAGGCACAATGCCGACTCAAGTACAAGAAGACTGGCTCTTCTTACTGACTATGCTTTGAACCTTTCCTATGAGACCGGTTTTAGATTCCGATGCTTCACTTCTGGTTTACTGTATCCCTTGGCCCTTCTTATTGACGACGAAACACAGATATTGCATCGGAATTAAACAGAAAAGGCACAATGCCGACTTAAGTACAAGAAATCTGACTCTTCTCACTGTCTATGTTTTGAACCATTCCTGTGTCACTAGTTATAGATTCCGATGCTTCACTTCAGGTTTACTGTATCGCTCTGACTTTCTTATTGCCGATGAAACACAGAAATTGCATCGGAATTAAATACAATAGGCACAATGCCGACTTAAGTACAACAAAACTGACTCTTCTTACTGTCTATGTTTCGAGCCATTCCTGTGACACTAGTTATAGTTTCCGATGCTTCACAACAGGTTTACTGTATCCCTCTGGCCTTCTTATTGACGATGAAACACAGAAATTGCATCGGAATTAAATACAAAAATCACAATGCCGACTGAAGTACAAGAAAACTGACTCTCCATACTGTCTATGTTTTGAACCATTCCTGTGACACTAGTTATGGATTCCGATGCTTCACTTCAGGTTTACTGTATCCCTCTGACCTTCTTATTGACGATGAAACACAGAAATTGCATCGGAATTAAATACAAAAGGCACAATGTCAACTTAAGTACAAGAAGACTGGCTCTTCTTACTGACTATGTTTTGAACCTTTCCTATGAGACCGGTTTTAGATTCCGATGCTTCACTTCTGGTTTACTGTATCCCTTGGCCCTTCTTATTAATGACGAAACACAGAAATTGCATCGGAATTAAACAGAAAAGGCACAATGCCGACTTAAGTACAAGAAAACTGTCTTTTCTTACTGTCTATGTTTTGAACCATTCCTGTGACATTAGTCATGGATTCCGATGCTTCACTTCAGGTTTACTGTATCCCTCTGACCGTCTTATTGACGATGAAACACAGAAATTGCTTCGGAAGTAAATACAAAAGGCACAATGCCGACTCAAGTACAAGGAGACTGGCTCTTCTTACTGTATATGTTTTGAACCTTTCCTATGAGACCGGTTTTAGATTTCGATGCTTCAATTTAGGTTTATTGTATCCCTTGGAACTTCTTATGGACGACGAAACACAGAATTTGCATCGGAATTTAATAGAAAAGGCACAATGCCGGGTTAAGTACAAGAAAACTTACTCTTCATACTGTCTATGATTTGAACCATTCCTGTGACACTAGTTATAGATTCCGTTGCATCACTTCAGGTTTACTGTATCCCTCTGACCTTCTTATTGACGATGAAACACAGAAATTGCGTCGGAAATAAATACAAAAGGCACTTTGAAGACTCAAGTACAGGAAGACTGGCTCCTCTTACTGTCTATGTTTTGAACCTTTCCTGTGAGACCAGTTTTAGATTCCGATGCTTGACTTCAGGTTTACTGTATCCCTTGGATCTTCTTATTGACGATGAAACACAGAAATTGCATCTGAATTAAATAGAAAAGGCACAATGCCGAATTAAGTACAAGAAAACTGACTCTTCTTACTGTCTATGTTTTTAAAAATTCCTGTGACACTAGTTATTGATTCCCATGCTTCACTTCAGGTTTAGTGTATCCCTCTGACCTTCTTATTGACGATGAAACACAGAAATTGCATCTGAATTAAATAGAAAATGCACAATGCCGAATTAAGTACAAGAAAACTGACTCTTCTTACTGTCTATGATTTGAACCATTCCTGTGACACTAGTTATAGATTCCGATGCTTCACTTCAGGTTTACTGTATCCGTCTGACCTTCTTATTGACGATGAAACACAGATATTGCATCGGAATTAAATACAAAAAACACAATGCCGACTTAAGTACAAGAAAACTGACTCTTCTTACTGTCTATGTATTGAACCATTCCTGTGACACTAGTTATAGATTCCGGTGCTTCACTTCAGGTTTACTGTATCCCTCTGACCTTCTTATTGAGGATGAAACACAGATATTGCATCGGAATTAAATACAAAAGGAACAATGCTGACTCAAGTACAAGAGGACTGGCTCTACTTACTGTCTATGTATTGAACCTTTCCTAAGTGACCGGTTTTAGATTCCGATGCTTCACTTCAGGTTTTTCTGTAACCCTTGGACCTTCATATTGACGATGAATCACAGAAATTGCATCGGAATTAAATACAAAAGGCACAATGCCGACTTAAGTACAAGAAAACTGACTCTTCTTACTGTCTATGTTTCGACAAATTCCTGTGACACTAGTTATAGATTCCGATGCTTCACTTCAGGTTTACTGTATCCCTTGGACCTTCTTATTGACAATGAATCACAGAAATTGCACCGGAATTAAATAGAAAAGGCACAATGCCGACTTAAGTACAAGAAAACTGACTCTTCTTACTGTCTATGCCTTGAACCATTCCTGTGACACTAGTTACAGATTCTGATGCATCATTTCAGGTTTACTGTATCCCTCTGACCATCTTATTCACGATGAAACACAGAAATTGCGTCGGAAATTAATACAAATGGCACAATGCCGACTTATGTACAAGAAGACTGACTCTACTTACTGTCTATGTTTTGAACCATTCCTGTGACACTAGTTATAGAATCCGACGCTTCACTTCAGGTTTACTGTATCCCTCTGACCTTCTTATTGACGATGAAACACTGAAATTGCACCGGAATGAAATACAAAAGGCACAATACCGACTTAAGTACAAGAAGACTGACTCTTCTTACTGTCAATGCTCTGAACCTTTCCTGTGACACTAGTTACAGATTCCGATGCTTCACTTCAGGTTCACTGTATCCCTCTGACCTCCTTATTGTCGATGAAACACAGAAATTGCATCGGAATTAAATACAAAAGCACAATGCCGACTTAAGTACAAGAAAACTGACTCTTTTTACTGTATATGATTTGAACCATTCCTGTGCCACTAGTTATAGATTCAGATGCTTCACTTCAGGTTTACTGTATCCCTCTGACCTCCTTATTGACGATGAAACACAGAAATTGCATCGGAATTCAATACAAAAGTCGCAACGCCGACTCAAGTACAAGAAGACTGGCTCTTCTTACTGTGTACGTTTTGAACCTTTCCTGTGAGACCGGTATTACATTCCGATGCTTCACTTCAGGTTGACTATATCCCTTGGACCTTCTTACTGACGACGAAACACAGAAATTGCATCGGAATTAAATACAAAAAGCACAATGCCGACTCAAGTACAAGAAGAGTTTCTCTTCTTACTGTCTATGATTTGAACCATTCCTGTGACACTAGTTATAGATTCCGTTGCTTCACTTCAGGTTCACAGTATCCCTCTGACCTCCTTATTGACGATGAAACACAGAAATTGCATCGGAATTAAATACAAAAGGCACAAAGCCGACTCAAGTACAAGAAGTCTGGTTTATCTTACTGTCTATGTTTTGAACCATCCCTGTGACACTAGTTATAGATTCCGTTGCTTCACCTCAGGTTTACTGTATCCCTCTGACCTTTTTATTGACGATGAAACACAGAAATTGCATCGGAATTAAATACAAATGCACAATGCCGACTTAACAACAAGAAAACAGATTCTTCTTACTGTCTATGTTTTGAACCATTCCTGTGACACTAGTTATAGTTTCCGATGCTTCACTTCAGGTTTTTGTATCCCTCTGACCGTCTTATTGACGATGAAACACAGAAATTGCATCGGAATTAAATACAAATGCACAATGCCGACTTAACAACAAGAAAACAGATTCTTCTTACTGTCTATGTTTTGAACCACTCCTGTGACACTAGTTATAGATTCCGATGCTTTACTTCAGGTTTACTGTCTCCCTCTGACCTTCGTATTGACGATGAAACACAGAAATTGCATCGGAATTAAATACAAAAGGCACAATGCCGACTTAAGTACAAGAATACTGACTCTTCTTACTGTCTATGTTTTGAACTATTCCTGTGACACTAGTTATAGATTCCGATGCTTCACTTCAGGTTTACTGTATCCCTCTGACCTTCTTATTGACGATGAAACATTAAAATTGCATCGGAATTCAATACAAAAGGCACAATGCCGATTTAATTACAAGAAAACTGACTCTTCTTACTGTCTATGTTTTGAACCATTCCTGTGACACTTGTTATAGTTTCCGATGCTTCGCTTCACGTTTACTGTATCCCTCTGACCTTCTTATTGAAGATGATACACAGAAATTGCATCGGAATTTAATACAAAAATCACAATGCCGACTTAAGTACAAGAAAACTGACTCTTCTTACTGTCTATTTTTTGAATCATTCCTGTGACACTCGTTATAAATTCTGATGCTTCACTTCAGGTTTACTGTATCCCTCTGACTATCTTATTGACGATGAAACACAGAAATTGCATCGGAATTAAATACAATAGGAACAATGCCGAATTAAGTACAAGAAGACTGACTCTTCTTACTGTCTATGTTTTTAACCATTCCTGTGACACTAGTTATAGATTCCGATGCTTCACTTCAGGTTTACTGTATTTCCTGACCTTCTTATTGACGATGAAACACAGAAATTGCATCGGAAATAAATACAAAATGCACAATGCCGACTTAAGTACAAGAAAACTGACTCTTCTTACTGTCTATGTTTTGAACCATTCCTGTGACACTGGTTATAGATTCCGATGCTTCACTTCACGTTTACTGTATCCCTCTGACCTTCGTATTGACGATGAAACACAGAAATTGCATCGGAATTCAATACAAAAGGAACAATGCCGATTTAATTACAAGAAAACTGACTCTTCTTACTGTCTATGCTTTGAACCATTCCTGTGACACTAGTTATAGTTTCCGATGCTTCGCTTCACGTTTACTGTATCCCTCTGACCTTCTTATTGAAGAAGATACACAGAAATTGCATCGGAATTTAATACAAAAATCACAATGCCGACTTAAGTACAAGAAAACTGACTCTTCTTCTGTCTATGTTTTGGACCATTCCTGGGACACTAGTTATAGATTCCGATGCTTCACTTCAGGTTTACAGTATCCCTCTGACCTTCTTATTGACGATGAAACACAGAAATTGCATCGGAATTAAATACAAAAGGCACAATGCTGACTCAAGTACAAGAAGACTGGCTCTTCTTACTGACTATGCTTTGAACCTTTCCTATGAGACCGGTTTTAGATTCCGATGCTTCACTTCTGGTTTACTGTATCCCTTGGCCCTTCTTATTGACGACGAAACACAGAAATTGCATCGGAATTAAACAGAAAAGGCACAATGCCGACTTAAGTAAAAGAAAACTTACTCTTCTCACTGTCTATGCTTTGAACCATTCCTGTGACACTAGTTATAGATTCCGATGCTTCACTTCAGGTTTTCTGTATCCCTCTGACTTTCTTATTGACGATGAAACACAGAAATTGCATCGGAATTAAATACAATAGGCACAATGCCGACTTAAGTACAAGAAGACTGACTCTTCTTACTGTCTATGTTTTTAACCATTCCTGTGACACTAGATATAGATTACGATGCTTCACTTCAGGTTTACGGTATTTCCTGACCTTCTTATTGACGATGAAACACAGAAATTGCATCGGAATTAAATACAAAAAGCACAATGCCGACTTAAGTACATCAAAACTGACTCTTCTTACTGTCTACGTTTCGAACCATTCCTGTGACACTAGTTATAGTTTCCGATGCTTCACTTGAGGTTTACAGTGTCCCTCTGACCTTCTTATTGACGATGAAACACAGAAATTGCATCGGAATTAAATACAAAAGGCACAATGCCGACTCAAGTACAAGAAGACTGGCTCTTCTTACTGACTATGCTTTGAACCATTCCTATGAGACCAGTTTTAGATTCCGATGCTTCACTGCTGGTTTACTGTATCCCTTGGCCCATCTTATTGACGACGAAACACAGAAATTGCATCGGAACTAAACAGAAAAGGCACAATGCCGACTTAAGTAAAGGAAAACTGACTCTTCTCACTGTCTATGGTTTTAAAAATTCCTGTGACACTAGTTATTGATACCGATGCTTCACTTCAGGTTTAGTGTATCCCTCTGACCTTCTTATTGACGATGAAACACAGAAATTGCATCTGAATTAAATAGAAAATGCATAATGCCGACTTAAGTACAAGAAAACTGACTCTTCTTACTGTCTATGATTTGAACAATTCCTGTGACACTAGTTATAGATTCCGATTCTTCACTTCAGGTTCACTGTATTTTTTGTCCTTCTTATTGACGATGAAACACAGAAATTGCATCGGAATTAAATACAAAAGGCACAATGCCGACTTAAGTACAAGAAAACTGACTCTTCCTACTATATATGCTTTGAACCATTCCTGTGACACTAGTTATAGATTCCGATGCTTCACTTCAGGTTTACAGTGTCCCTCTGACCTTCTTATTGACGATGAAACACAGAAATTGCATCGGAATTAAATACAAAAGGCACAATGCCGACTCAAGTAGAAGAAGACTGACTCATCTTACTTTCTATGTTTTTAACCATTCCTGTGACACTAGTTATAGATTCCGAAGCTTCACTTCAGGTTTACTGTATTTCCTGACCTTCTTATTGACGATGAAACACAGAAATTGCATCGGAATTAAATACAAAATGCACAATGCCGACTTAAGTACAAGAAAACTGACTCTTCTTACTGTCTATGTTTTGAACCATTCCTGTGACACTGGTTATAGATTCCGATGCTTCACTTCGCGTTTACTGTATCCCTCTGACCTTCGTATTGACGATGAAACACAGAAATTGCATCGGAATTCAATACAAAAGGCACAATGCCGATTTAATTACAAGAAAACTGACTCTTCTTACTGTCTATGTTTTGAACCATTCCTGTGACACTAGTTATAGTTTCCGATGCTTCGCTTCACGTTTACTGTATCCCTCTGACCTTCTTATTGAAGATGATACACAGAAATTGCATCGGAATTTAATACAAAATTCACAATGCCGACTTATGTACAAGAAAACTGACTCTTCTTACTGTCTATTTTTTTAACCATTCCTGTGACACTAGTTATAAATTCTGATGCTTCACTTCAGCTTTACTGTATCCCTCTGACTATCTTATTGACGATGAAACACAGAAATTGCATCGGAATTAAATACAATAGGCACAATGCCGACTTAAGTACAAGAAGACTGACTCTTCTTACTGTCTATGTTTTTAACCATTCCTGTGACACTAGTTATAGATTCCGATGCTTCACTTCAGGTTTACTGTATTTCCTGACCTTCTTATTGACGATGAAACACAGAAATTGCATCGGAATTAAATACAAAAGGCACAATGCCGACTTAAGTACAAGAAAACTGACTCTTCTTACTGTCCATGTTTTGAACCATTCCTGTGACACTGGTTATAGATTCCGATGCTTCACTTCACGTTTACTGTATCCCTCTGCCCTTCGTATTGACGATGAAACACAGAAATTGCATCGGAATTAAATACAAAAGTCACAATGCCGACTTAAGTACAAGAAAACTGACTCTTCTTCTGTCTATGTTTTGGACCATTCCTGGGACACTATTTATAGATTCCGATGCTTCACTTCAGGTTTACAGTATCCCTCTGACCTTCTTATTGACGATGAAACACAGAAATTGCATCGGAATTAAATACAAAAGGCACAATGCCGACTCAAGTACAAGAAGACTGGCTCTTCTTACTGACTATGCTTTGAACCTTTCCTATGAGACCGGTTTTAGATTCCGATGCTTCACTTCTGGTTTACTGTATCCCTTCGCCCTTCTTATTGACGACAAAACACAGAAATTGCATCGGAACTAAACAGAAAAGGCACAATGCCGACTTAAGTAAAGGAAAACTGACTCTTCCCACTGTCTATGTTTTTAAAAATTCCTGTGACACTAGTTATTGATTTCGATGCTTCACTTCAGGTTTAGTGTATCCCTCTGACCTTCTTATTGACGATGAAACACAGAAATTGCATCTGAATTAAATAGAAAATGCACAATGCCGAATTAAGTACAAGAAAACTGACTCTTCTTACAGTCTATGATTTGAACCATTCCTGTGACACTAGTTATAGATTCCGATGCTTCACTTCAGGTTTACTGTATCCGTCTGACCTTCTTATTGACGATGAAACACAGAAATTGCATCAGAATTAAATACAAAAAACACAATGCCGACTTAAGTACAAGAAAACTGACTCTTCTTACTGTCTATGTATTGAACCATTCCTGTGACACTAGTTATAGATTCCGGTGCTTCACTTCAGGTTTACTGTATCCCTCTGACCTTCTTATTGAGGATGAAACACAGATATTGCATCGGAATTAAATACAAAAGGAACAATGCTGACTCAAGTACAAGAGGACTGGCTCTTCTTACTGTCTATGTATTGAACCTTTCCTAAGTGACCGGTTTTAGATTCCGATGCTTCACTTCAGGTTTTTCTGTAACCCTTGGACCTTCATATTGACGATGAATCACAGAAATTGCATCGGAATTAAATACAAAAGGCACAATGCCGACTTAAGTACAAGAAAACTGACTCTTTTTACTGTCTATGTTTCGACAAATTCCTGTGACACTAGTTATAGATTCCGATGCTTCACTTCAGGTTTACTGTATCCCTTGGCCCTTCTTATTGACAATGAATCACAGAAATTGCACCGGAATTAAATAGAAAAGGCACAATGCCGACTTAAGTACAAGAAAACTGACTCTTCTTACTGTCTATGCCTTGAACCATTCCTGTGACACTAGTTACAGATTCTGATGCTTCATTTCAGGTTTACTGTATCCCTCTGACCATCTTATTCACGATGAAACACAGAAATTGCGTCGGAAATTAATACAAAGGGCACAATGCCGACTTATGTACAAGAAGACTGACTCTACTTACTGTCTATGTTTTGAACCATTCCTGTGACACTAGTTATAGAATCCGACGCTTCACTTCAGGTTTACTGTATCCCTCTGACCTTCTTATTGACGATGAAACACAGAAATTGCACCGGAATGAAATACAAAAGGCACAATACCGACTTAAGTACAAGAAGACTGACTCTTCTTACTGTCAATGCTCTGAACCTTTCCTGTGACACTAGTTACAGATATCGATGCTTCACTTCAGGTTTACTGTATCCCTCTGACCTCCTTATTGTCGATGAAACACAGAAATTGCATCGGAATTAAATACAAAAGCACAATGCCGACTTAAGTACAAGAAAACTGACTCTTTTTACTGTATATGATTTGAACCATTCCTGTGACACTAGTTATAGATTCAGATGCTTCACTTCAGGTTTACTGTATCCCTCTGACCTCCTTATTGACGATGAAACACAGAAATTGCATCGGAATTCAATACAAAAGTCGCAACGCCGACTCAAGTACAAGAAGACTGGCTCTTCTTACTGTCTACGTTTTGAACCTTTCCTGTGAGACCGGTATCACATTCCAATGCTTCACTTCTGGTTGACTATATCCCTTGGACCTTCTTACTGGCGAATAAACACAGAAATTGCATCGGAATTAAATACAAAAAGCACAATGCCGACTCAAGTACAAGAAGAGTTTCTCTTCTTACTGTCTATGATTTGAACCATTCCTGTGACACTAGTTATAGATTCCGTTGCTTCACTTCAGGTTCACAGTATCCCTCTGACCTCCTTATTGACGATGAAACACAGAAATTGCATCGGAATTAAATACAAAAGGCACAAAGCCGACTCAAGTACAAGAAGTCTGGTTTATCTTACTGTCTATGTTTTGAACCATCCCTGTGACACTAGTTATAGATTCCGTTGCTTCACCTCAGGTTTACTGTATCCCTCTGACCTTTTTATTGACGATGAAACACAGAAATTGCATCGGAATTAAATAGAAAAGGCACAATTCCGACTTAAGTACAAGAAAACTTACTCTTCTTACTGTCTATGTTTTGAACCATTCCTGTGACACTAGTTATAGTTTCCGATGCTTCACTTCAGGTTTACTGTATCCCTCTGACCGTCTTATTGACGATGAAACACAGAAATTGCATCGGAATTAAATACAAATGCACAATGCCGACTTAACAACAAGAAAACAGATTCTTCTTACTGTCTATGTTTTGAACCACTCCTGTGACACTAGTTATAGATTCCGATGCTTTACTTCAGGTTTACTGTCTCCCTCTGACCTTCGTATTGACGATGAAACACAGAAATTGCATCGGAATTAAATACAAAAGGCACAATGCCGACTTAAGTACAAGAAAACTGACTCTTCTTACTGTCTATGTTTTGAACTATTCCTGTGACACTAGTTATAGATTCCGATGCTTCACTTCAGGTTTACTGTATCCCTCTGACCTTCTTATTGACGATGAAACATTAAAATTGCATCGGAATTCAATACAAAAGGCACAATGCCGATTTAATTACAAGAAAACTGACTCTTCTTACTGTCTATGTTTTGAACCATTCCTGTGACACTAGTTATAGTTTCCGATGCTTCGCTTCACGTTTACTGTATCCCTCTGACCTTCTTATTGAAGATGATACACAGAAATTGCATCGGAATTTAATACAAAAATCACAATGCCGACTTAAGTACAAGAAAACTGACTCTTCTTACTGTCTATTTTTTGAATCATTCCTGTGACACTCGTTATAAATTCTGATGCTTCACTTCAGGTTTACTGTATCCCTCTGACTATCTTATTGACGATGAAACACAGAAATTGCATCGGAATTAAATACAATAGGAACAATGCCGACTTAAGTACAAGAAGACTGACTCTTCTTACTGTCTATGTTTTTAACCATTCCTGTGACACTAGTTATAGATTCCGATGCTTCACTTCAGGTTTACTGTATTTCCTGACCTTCTTATTGACGATGAAACACAGAAATTGCATCGGAAATAAATACAAAAGGCACAATGCCGACTTAAGTACAAGAAAACTGACTCTTCTTACTGTCTATGCTTTGAACCATTCATGTGACACTGGTTATAGATTCCGATGCTTCACTTCACGTTTACTGTATCCCTCTGACCTTCGTATTGACGATGAAACACAGAAATTCCATCGGAATTAAATACAAAAGTCACACTGCCGACTTAAGTACAAGAAAACTGACTCTTCTTCTGTCTATGTTTTGGACCATTCCTGGGACACTAGTTATAGATTCCGATGCTTCACTTCAGGTTTACAGTATCCCTCTGACCTTCTTATTGACGATGAAACACAGACATTGCATCGGAATTAAATACAAAAGGCACAATGCTGACTCAAGTACAAGAAGACTGGCTCTTCTTACTGACTATGCTTTG
The DNA here is from genome assembly GCF_023864345.2 of Schistocerca serialis cubense. NCBI lineage: Eukaryota > Metazoa > Arthropoda > Insecta > Orthoptera > Acrididae > Schistocerca > Schistocerca serialis. The sequence continues at coordinate 18,300,978 of NC_064647.1, read as the reverse complement.
AACCTTTCCTATGAGACCGGTTTTAGATTCCGATGCTTCACTTCTGGTTTACTGTATCCCTTGGCCCTTCTTATTGACGACGAAACACAGAAATTGCATCGGAATTAAACAGAAAAGGCACAATGCCGACTTAAGTAAAAGAAAACTTACTCTTCTCACTGTCTATGTTTTGAACCATTCCTGTGACACTAGTTATAGATTCCGATGCTTCACTTCAGGTTTACTGTATCCCTCTGACTTTCTTATTGACGATGAAACACAGAAATTGCATCCGAATTAAATACAATAGGCACAATGCCGACTTAAGTACAAGAAGACTGACTCTTCTTACTGTCTATGTTTTTAACCATTCCTGTGACACTAGATATAGATTACGATGCTTCACTTCAGGTTTACGGTATTTCCTGACCTTCTTATTGACGATGAAACACAGAAATTGCATCGGAATTAAATACAAATGCACAATGCCGACTTAAGTACATCAAAACTGACTCTTCTTACTGTCTATGTTTCGAACCATTCCTGTGACACTAGTTATAGTTTCCGATGCTTCACTTGAGGTTTACAGTGTCCCTCTGACCTTCTTATTGACGATGAAACACAGAAATTGCATCGGAATTAAATACAAAAGGCACAATGCCGACTCAAGTACAAGAAGACTGGCTCTTCTTACTGACTATGCTTTGAACCATTCCTATGAGACCGGTTTTAGATTCCGATGCTTCACTTCTGGTTTACTGTATCCCTTGGCCCTTCTTATTGACGACGAAACACAGAAATTGCATCGGAACTAAACAGAAAAGGCACAATGCCGACTTAAGTAAAGGAAAACTGACTCTTCTCACTGTCTATGGTTTTAAAAATTCCTGTGACACTAGTTATTGATTCCGATGCTTCACTTCAGGTTTAATGTATCCCTATGACCTTCTTATTGACGATGAAACACAGAAATTGCATCTGAATTAAATAGAAAATGCACAATGCCGACTTAAGTACAAGAAAACTGACTCTTCTTACTGTCTATGATTTGAACAATTCCTGTGACACTAGTTATAGATTCCGATTCTTCACTTCAGGTTCACTGTATTTTTTGACCTTCTTATTGACGATGAAACACAGAAATTGCATCGGAATTAAATACAAAAGGCACAATGCCGACTTAAGTACAAGAAAACTGACTCTTCCTACTGTCTATGCTTTGAACCATTCCTGTGACACTTGTTATAGATTCCGATGCTTCACTTCAGGTTTACAGTGTCCCTCTGACCTTCTTATTGACGATGAAACACAGAAATTGCATCGGAATTAAATACAAAAGGCACAATGCCGACTCAAGTACAAGAAGACTGACTCTTCTTACTGTCTATGTTTTTAACCATTCCTGTGACACTAGTTATAGATTCCGAAGCTTCACTTCAGGTTTACTGTATTTCCTGACCTTCTTATTGACGATGAAACACAGAAATTGCATCGGAATTAAATACAAAATGCACAATGCCGACTTAAGTACAAGAAAACTGACTCTTCTTACTGTCTATGTTTTGAACCATTCCTGTGACACTGGTTATAGATTCCGATGCTTCACTTCACGTTTACTGTATCCCTCTGACCTTCGTATTGACGATGAAACACAGAAATTGCATCGGAATTCAATACAAAAGGCACAATGCCGATTTAATTACAAGAAAACTGACTCTTCTTACTGTCTATGTTTTGAACCATTCCTGTGACACTAGTTATAGTTTCCGATGCTTCGCTTCACGTTTACTGTATCCCTCTGACCTTCTTATTGAAGATGATACACAGAAATTGCATCGGAATTTAATACAAAAATCACAATGCCGACTTAAGTACAAGAAAACTGACTCTTCTTACTGTCTATTTTTTGAACCATTCCTGTGACACTAGTTATAAATTCTGATGCTTCACTTCAGGTTTACTGTATCCCTCTGACTATCTTATTGACGATGAAACACAGAAATTGCATCGGAATTAAATACAATAGGCACAATGCCGACTTAAGTACAAGAAGACTGACTCTTCTTACTGTCTATGTTTTTAACCATTCCTGTGACACTAGATATAGATTACGATGCTTCACTTCAGGTTTACGGTATTTCCTGACCTTCTTATTGACGATGAAACACAGAAATTGCATCGGAATTAAATACAAATGCACAATGCCGACTTAAGTACATCAAAACTGACTCTTCTTACTGTCTATGTTTCGAACCATTCCTGTGACACTAGTTATAGTTTCCGATGCTTCACTTGAGGTTTACAGTGTCCCTCTGACCTTCTTAATGACGATGAAACACAGAAATTGCATCGGAATTAAATACAAAAGGCACAATGCCGACTCAAGTACAAGAAGACTGGCTCTTCTTACTGACTATGCTTTGAACCATTCCTATGAGACCGGTTTTAGATTCCGATGCTTCACTTCTGGTTTACTGTATCCCTTGGCCCTTCTTATTGACGACGAAACACAGAAATTGCATCGGAACTAAACAGAAAAGGCACAATGCCGACTTAAGTAAAGGAAAACTGACTCTTCTCACTGTCTATGGTTTTAAAAATTCCTGTGACACTAGTTATTGATTCCGATGCTTCACTTCAGGTTTAATGTATCCCTATGACCTTCTTATTGACGATGAAACACAGAAATTGCATCTGAATTAAATAGAAAATGCACAATGCCGACTTAAGTACAAGAAAACTGACTCTTCTTACTGTCTATGATTTGAACAATTCCTGTGACACTAGTTATAGATTCCGATTCTTCACTTCAGGTTCACTGTATTTTTTGACCTTCTTATTGACGATGAAACACAGAAATTGCATCGGAATTAAATACAAAAGGCACAATGCCGACTTAAGTACAAGAAAACTGACTCTTCCTACTGTCTATGCTTTGAACCATTCCTGTGACACTTGTTATAGATTCCGATGCTTCACTTCAGGTTTACAGTGTCCCTCTGACCTTCTTATTGACGATGAAACACAGAAATTGCATCGGAATTAAATACAAAAGGCACAATGCCGACTCAAGTACAAGAAGACTGACTCTTCTTACTGTCTATGTTTTTAACCATTCCTGTGACACTAGTTATAGATTCCGAAGCTTCACTTCAGGTTTACTGTATTTCCTGACCTTCTTATTGACGATGAAACACAGAAATTGCATAGAAATTAAATACAAAATGCACAATGCCGACTTAAGTACAAGAAAACTGACTCTTCTTACTGTCTATGTTTTGAACCATTCCTGTGACACTGGTTATAGATTCCGATGCTTCACTTCACGTTTACTGTATCCCTCTGACCTTCGTATTGACGATGAAACACAGAAATTGCATCGGAATTCAATACAAAAGGCACAATGCCGATTTAATTACAAGAAAACTGACTCTTCTTACTGTCTATGTTTTGAACCATTCCTGTGACACTAGTTATAGTTTCCGATGCTTCGCTTCACGTTTACTGTATCCCTCTGACCTTCTTATTGAAGATGATACACAGAAATTGCATCGGAATTTAATACAAAAATCACAATGCCGACTTAAGTACAAGAAAACTGACTCTTCTTACTGTCTATTTTTTGAACCATTCCTGTGACACTAGTTATAAATTCTGATGCTTCACTTCAGGTTTACTGTATCCCTCTGACTATCTTATTGACGATGAAACACAGAAATTGCATCGGAATTAAATACAATAGGCACAATGCCGACTTAAGTACAAGAAGACTGACTCTTCTTACTTTCTATGTTTTTAACCATTCCTGTGACACTAGTTATAGATTCCGATGCTTCACTTCAGGTTTACTGTATTTCCTGACCTTCTTATTGACGATGAAACACAGAAATTGCATCGGAATTAAATACAAAAGGCACAATGCCGACTTAAGTACAAGAAAACTGACTCTTCTTACTGTCTATGTTTTGAACCATTCCTGTGACACTGGTTATAGATTCCGATGCTTCACTTCACGTTTACTGTATCCCTCTGACCTTCGTATTGACGATGAAACACAGAAATTGCATCGGAATTAAATACAAAAGTCACAATGCCGACTTAAGTACAAGAAAACTGACTCTTCTTCTGTCTATGTTTTGGACCATTCCTGGGACACTACTTATAGATTCCGATGCTTCACTTCAGGTTTACAGTATCCCTCTGACCTTCTTATTGACGATGAAACACAGAAATTGCATCGGAATTAAATACAAAAGGCACAATGCCGACTCAAGTACAAGAAGACTGGCTCTTCTTACTGACTATGCTTTGAACCTTTCCTATGAGACCGGTTTTAATTTCCGATGCTTCACTTCTGGATTACTGTATCCCTTGGCCCTTCTTATTGACGACGAAACACAGAAATTGCATCGGAACTAAACAGAAAAGGCACAATGCCGACTTAAGTAAAGGAAAACTGACTCTTCCCACTGTCTATGTTTTTAAAAATTCCTGTGACACAAGTTATTGATTCCGATGCTTCACTTCAGGTTTAGGGTATCCCTCTGACCTTCTTATTGACAATGAATCACAGAAATTGCATCGGAATTAAATACAAAAGTCACAATGCCGCCTTAAGTACAAGAAAACTGACTCTTCTTCTGTCTATGTTTTGGACCATTCCTGTGACACTAGTTATAGATTCCGATGCTTCACTTCAGGTTTACTGTATCCCTCTGACTTTCTTATTGACGATGAAACACAGAAATTGCATCGGAATTAAATACAATAGGCACAATGCCGACTTAAGTACAAGAAGACTGACTCTTCTTACTGTCTATGTTTTTAACCATTCCTGTGACTCTAGATATAGATTACGATGCTTCACTTCAGGTTTACGGTATTTCCTGACCTTCTTATTGACGATGAAACACAGAAATTGCATCGGAATTAAATACAAAAAGCACAATGCCGACTTAAGTACATCAAAACTGACTCTTCTTACTGTCTATGTTTCGAACCATTCCTGTGACACTAGTTATAGTTTCCGATGCTTCACTTCAGGTTTACAGTGTCCCCCTGACCTTCTTATTGAAGATGAAACACAGAAATTGCATCGGAATTAAATACAAAAGGCACAATGCCGACTCAAGTACAAGAAGACTGGCTCCTCTTACTGACTATGCTTTGAACCTTTCCTATGAGACCGGTTTTAGATTCCGATGCTTCACTTCTGGTTTACTGTATCCCTTGGCCCTTCTTATTGACGACGAAACACAGAAATTGCATCGGAACTAAACAGAAAAGGCACAATGCCGACTTAAGTAAAGGAAAACTGACCCTTCCCACTGTCTATGTTTTTAAAAATTCCTGTGACACTAGTTATTGATTCCGATGCTTCACTTCAGGTTTAGTGTATCCCTCTGACCTTCTTATTGACAATGAATCACAGAAATTGCACCGGAATTAAATATAAAAGGCACAATGCCGACTTAAGTACAAGAAAACTGACTCTTCCTACTGTCTATGCTTTGAACCATTCCTGTGACACTAGTTATAGATTCCGATGCTTCACTTCAGGTTTACTGTATCCCTCTGACCTTCTTATTGACGATAAAGCACAGAAATTGCATCGGAATTAAATACAAAAAGCACAATGCCGACTCAAGTACAAGAGGGCTGGCTCTTCTTACTGTCTATGTATTGAACCTTTCCTATGTGATCGGTTTTAGATTCCGATGCTTCACTTCAGGTTTACTGTATCCCTTGGACCTTCTTATTGACGATGAAACACAGAAATTGCATCGGAATTAAATAGAAATGACACAATGCCGACTTAAGTACAAGAAAACTGACTCTTTTTACTGTCTATGCTTTGAACCATTTTTGTGACACTAGTTATAGATTGCGATGTTTCACTTCAGGTTTACTGTATCCCTCTGACCTTCTTATTGACGATGAAACCCAGAAATTGCGTCGGAATTAAATACAAAAATCACAATGGCGACTTAAGTACAAGAAAACTGACTCTTCTTACTGTCTATGTTTTGAACCATTCCTGTGACACTAGTAATAGATTCCGATGCTTCACTTCAGGTTTACTGTATCCCTCAGACCTTCTTATTGACAATGAAACACAGAAATTGCATCGGAATTAAATACAAAAGGCACAATGCCGACTCAAGTACAAGAAGACTGGCTCTTCTTACTGTCTATGATTTCAACCCTTCCTATGAGACCGGTTTTAGATTCCGATGCTTCACTTCAGGTTTACTGTATCCCTTGGCCCTTCTTATTGACAACGAAACACAGAAATTGCATCGGAATTAAACAGAAAAGGCACAATGCCGACTTAAGTACAAGAAAAATAACTCTTCTTACTGTCTATAGTTTGAACCATTCCTGTGACACCAGTTATAGATTCCGATGCTTCACTTCAGGTTTACTGTATCCCTCTGATCGTCTTATTGACGATGAAACACAGAAATTGCATCGGAATTAAAAACAAAACGCACAATGCCGACTCAAGTACAAGTAGACTGGCTCTTCTTACTGTCTATGTTTTGACCCTTTCCTGTGAGACCGGTTTTAGATTCCGATGCTTCACTTCAGGTTTACTGTATCCCTTGGAACTTCTTATTGCCGACGCAACACAGTAATTGCATCGGAATTAAATACAAAAGGCATAATGCCCATTTAAGTACAAGAAAACTGACTCTTCTTACTGTCTATGTTTTGAACCATTCCTGTGACATTAGTTACAGATTCCGATGCTTCACTTCAGGTTTACTGTATCCCACTGACCCTCTTATTGACGATGAAACACAGAAATTGCATCGGAAATAAATACAAAAGGCACTTTGATGACTCAAGTACAGGAAGACTGGCTCCTCTTACTGTCTATGATTTGAACCTTTCCTGTGAGAACAGTTTTAGATTCCGATGCTTGACTTCAGGTTTACTGTATCCCGTGGACCTTCTTATTGACGACGAAACACAGAAATTGCACCGAAATTAAATGTAAAAGGCACAATGCCGTCTTAAGTACAAGAAAACTGACGCTACTTACTGTCTATGTTTTGAACCATTCCTGTGACACTAGTTATAGATTCCGATGCTTCACTTCAGGTTTACTGTATCCCTCCAACTTTCTCATTGACGATGAAACACAGAAATTGCATCGGAATTAAATAGAAAAGGCACAATGCCGACTTAAGTACAAGAAAACTGACTCTTCTTACTGTCTATGATTTAAAAATTCCTGTGACACTAGTTATTCATTCCGATGCTTCACTTTAGGTTTACTGTATCCCTCTGACCTTCAAATAGACGATGAAACATAAAAATTTCATCGGAATTGAATATAAAAGGCACAATGCCGATTTAAGTACAAGAAAACTGACTCTTCTTACTGTCTATGTTTTGAACCATTCCTGTGACATTTATTACAGATTCTGATGCTGCACTTCAGGTTTACTGTATCCCTTGGACCTTCTTACTGACGTTGAATCACATATATTGCACCGGAATTAAATATAAAAGGCACAATGCCGACTTAAGAACAAGTAAACTGACTCTTCTTACTGTCTATGCATTGAACCATTAATGTGACACTAATTATAGATTCCGATGCCTCACTTCAGGTTTACTGTATCCCTCCGACCTTCTTATTGACGATGAAACATAGAAATTGCATCGCTATTAAATACAAAAGGCACAATACCGACTTAAGTAAAAGAAGACTGACTCTTCTTCCTGCCTATGATTTGAGCCCTTCCTGTGACACTAGTTATAGATTCCGATGCTTCAATTTTGGTTTACTGTATCCCTCTGACCTTCTTATTGACGATGAAACACAGAAATTGCATCGGAATTAAATACAAAAGGCACAATGCTTACTTACGTACAAGAAAACTGCCTCTTCTAACTGTCTATGTTTTGAACCATTCCTGTGACATTTATTACAGATTCTGATGCTTCCCTTCAGGTTTACTGTATCCCTTGCAAATCTTATTGACGATGAATCATAGAAATTGCACCGGAATTAAATATAAAAGGCACAATGCCGACTTAAGTACAAGAAGACTGACTCTTCTTACTGTCTATGTTTTGAACCCTTCCCGTGACACTAGTTATTGATTCCGAAGCCTCACTTCAGGTTTACTGTATCCGTCTGACCTTCTTATTGACAATGAAACACAGAAATTGCATCGGAATTAAATACAAAAGGCACAATGCCGACTTAAGAACAAGAAAACTGACTCTTCTTACTGTCAATGATTTGAACCATTCCTGTGACACTTGTTATAGATTCCGATGCTTCACTTCAGGTTTACTGTATCCCCCTGTCCGTCTTATTGACGATGAAACACAGATATTGCATCGGAATTAAATACACAAGGCACAATGCCGACCCAAGTACAAGAAGACTGGCTCTTCTTACTGTCTATGTTTTGACCCTTTCCTGTGAGACCGGTTTTAGATTCCGATGCTTCAATTCAGATTTACTGTATCCCTTCGACCTTCTTATTGACGACGAAACACAGTAATTGCTTCGGAATTAAATAGAAAAGGCACAATGCCGACTTAAGTACAAGAAAACTGACTCTACTTACCGTCTATGTTTTGAACCATTCCTGTGACACTAGTTATAGATTCCGATGCTTCACTTCAGATTTACTGTATCCCTCTGACCTCCTTATTGACGTTGAAACACAGAAATTGCATCGGAATTAAATAGAAAAGGCACAATGCCGACGTAAGTACAAGAAAACTGACTCATCTTACTGTCCATGATTTAAAAATTCCTTTGTCAATAGTTATACATTCCGATGCTTCACTTCAGGTTTACTGTATCCCTCTGACCTTCCTATTGACGATGAAACACAGTAATTGCATCGGAATTAAATAGAAAAGGCACAATGCCGACTTAAGTACAAGAAAACTGACTCTACTTACTGTCTATGTTTTGAACCATTCCTGTGACACTAGTTATAGATTCCGATGCTTCACTTCAGGTTTACTGTATCCCTCCGACCTTCTTATTGACGATAAAACACAGAGATTGCATCGGAATTAAATAGAAAAGGCACAATGCCGAATTAAGTACAAGAACACTGACTCTTCTTACCGTCTATGTTTTAACTATTCCTGTGACACTAGTTATAGATTCCGATGCTTCACTTCAGGTTTACTGTATCCCTCTGACCTTCTTCTTGACGATGAAACACAGAAATTGCATCGGAATTAAATACAAAAGGCACAATGCCGACTCAAGTACAAGAAGACTGGCTCTTCTTACTATCTATGTTTGGAACCATTCCTGTGACACTAGTTATAGATTCCGATGCTTCACTTCAGGTTTACTGTATCCCTCCGACCTTCTTATTGACGATGAAACACAGAGTTTGCACCGGAATTAAATAGAAAAGGCACAATGCCGAATTAAGTACAAGTAAACTGACTCTTCTTACCATCTATGTTTTAACCATTCCTGTGACACTAGTTATAGATTCCGTTGCTTCACTTCAGGTTTACTGTATCCCTCCAACCTTCTTATTGACGATGAAACACAGAAATTGCATCGGAATTAAATAGAAAAGGCACAATGCCGACTTAAGTACAAGAAAACTGACTCTTCTTACTGTCTATGATTTAAAAATTCCTGTGACACTAGTTATACATTCCGATGCTTCACTTCAGGTTTACCGTATCCCTCTGACCTTCTTATTGACGATGAAACACAAAAATTTCATCGGAATTGAATACAAAAGGCACAATGCCGATTTAAGTACAAGAAAACTGACTCTTCTTACTGTCTATGTTTTGAACCATTCCTGTGACATTTATTACAGATTCCGATGCTTCACTTCAGGTTTACTGTATCCCTCTGACCTTCTTATTGACGATGACACACAGAAATTCCATCGGAAATAAATACAAAAGGCACTTTGACGACTCAAGTAAAGGAAGACTGGCTCCTCTTACTGTCTATGATTTGAACCTTTGCTGTGATACCAGTTTTAGATTCCGATGCAAGACTTCAGGTTTACTGTATCCCGTGCACCTTCTTATTGACGACGAAAGACAGAAATTGCACCGGAATGAAATGTAAAAGGCACAATGCCGACTTAAGTACAAGAAAACTGACGCTACTTACTGTCTATGTTTTGAACCATTCCTGTGACACTAGTTATAGATTCCGAGGCTTCACTTCAGGTTTACTGTATCCGTTGGACATTCTTATTGACGATGAATCACAGAAATTGCACCGGAATTAAATATAAAAAGCACAGTGCCGACTTAAGTAAGGGAATACTGACTCTACTTACTGTCTATGTTTCGAACCATTCCTGTGACTCTAGTTAAGGATTCCGATGCTTCACTTCAGGTTTACTGTATCCCTCCGACCTTCATATTGACGACGAAACACAGAAATTGCATCGGAATTAAATAGAAAAGGCACAATGCCGTCTTAAGTACTAGAAAACTGACTCTTCTAACTGTCTATATTTTTAAAAATTCCTGTGACACTTGTTATACATTCCGATGCTTCACTTCAGGTTTACTGTATCCCTCTGACCTTCTTATTGACGATGAAACACAAAAATTTCATCGGAATTAAATACAAAAGGCCCAATGCCGATTTAAGTACAAGAAAACTGCCTCTTCTAACTGTCTATGTTATGAACCATTCCTGTGACATTTATTACAGATCCTGATGCTTCACTTCAGGTTTACTGTATCCCTTGCAAATCTTATTCACGATGAATCATAGAAATTGCACCGGAATTAAATATAAAAGGCACAATGCCGACTTAAGTACAAGAAGACTGACTCTTCTTACTGTCTATGTTTTGAACCCTTCCCGTGACACTAGTTATAGATTCCGATGCCTCACTTCAGGTTTACTCTATCCGTCTGACCTTCTTATTGACGATGAAACACAGAAATTGCATCGGAATTAAATACAAAAGGCACAATGCCGACTTAAGTACAAGAAAACTGACTCTTCTTACTGTCTATGCTTTGAACCATTCCTGTGACACTAGTTATAGATTCCGATGCCTCACTTCAGGTTTACTGTATCCGTCTGACCTTCTTATTGACGATGAAACACAGAAATTGCATCGGAATTAAATACAAAAGGCACAATGCCGACTCAAGTACAAGAAGACTGGCTCTTCTTACTGTCGATGTTTTGAACCTTTCCTATGAGACCGGTTTTAGATTCCGATGCTTCACTTCAGGTTTACTGTATCCCTTGGCCCTTCCTATTGACGACGAAACTCAGAAATTGCATCGGCATTAAACAGAAAAGGCACAATGCCGACTTAAGTACAAGAAAACTAACTCTTCTTACTGTCAATGATTTGAACCATTCCTGTGACACTTGTTATAGATTCCGATGCTTCACTTCAGGTTTACTGTATCCCTCTGTCCGTCTTATTGACGATGAAACACAGATATTGCATCGGAATTAAATACACAAGGCACAATGCCGACCCAAGTACAAGAAGACTGGCTCTTCTTACTGTCTATGTTTTGACCCTTTCCTGTGAGACCGGTTTTAGATTCCGATGCTTCACTTCAGATTTACTGTATCCCTCTGACCTTCTTATTGACGACGAAACACAGTAATTGCTTCGGAATTAAATAGAAAAGGCACAATGCCGACTTAAGTACAAGAAAACTGACGCTACTTACTGTCTATGTTTTGAACCATTCCTGTGACACTAGTTATAGATTCCGATGCTTCACTTCAGGTTTACTTTATCCCTCTGACCTCCTTATTGACGATGAAACACAGAAATTGCATCGGAATTAAATAGAAAAGGCACAATGCCGACGTAAGTACAAGAAAACTGACTCTTCTTACTGTCTATGATTTAAAAATTGCTTTGTCAATAGTTATACATTCCGATGCTTCACTTCAGGTTTACTGTATCCCTCTGACCTTCCTATTGACGATGAAACACAGTAATTGCATCGGAATTAAATAGAAAAGGCACAATGCCGACTTAAGTACAAGAAAACTGACTCTACTTACTGTCTATGTTTTGAACCATTCCTGTGACACTAGTTATAGATTCCGATGCTTCACTTCAGGTTTACTGTATCCCTCCGACCTTCTTATTGACGATAAAACACAGGGATTGCATCGGAATTAAATAGAAAAGGCACAATGCCGAATTAACTACAAGAACACTGACTCTTCTTACTATCTATGTTTTGAACCATTCCTGTGACACTAGTTATAGATTCCGATGCTTCACTTCAGGTTTACTGTATCCCTCCGACCATCTTATTGACGATGAAACACAGAGATTGCATCGGAATTAAATAGAAAAGGCACAATGCCGAATTAAGTACAAGAAAACTGACTCTTCTTACCATCTATGTTTTAACCATTCCTGTGACACTAGTTATAGATTCCGATGCTTCACTTCAGGTTTACTGTATCCCTCCAACCTTCTTATTGACGATGAAACACAGAAATTGCATCGGAATTAAATAGAAAAGGCACAATGCCGACTTAAGTACAAGAAAACTGACTCTTCTTACTGTCTATGATTTAAAAATTCCTGTGACACTAGTTATACATTCCGATGCTTCACTTCAGGTTTACCGTATCCCTCTGACCTTCTTATTGACGATGAAACACAAAAATTTCATCGGAATTGAATACAAAAGGCACAATGCCGATTTAAGTACAAGAAAACTGACTCTTCTTACTGTCTATGTTTTGAACCATTCCTGTGACATTTATTACAGATTCTGATGCTTCACTTCAGGTTTACTGTATCCCTTGGTCCTTCTTACTGACGTTGAATCACATAAATTGCACCGGGATTTAATATAAAAGGCACAATGCCGACTTAAGTACAAGTAAACTGACTCTTCTTACTGTCTATGCTTTGAACCATTCCTGTGACACTAGTTATAGATTCCGATGCCTCACTTCAGGTTTACTGTATCCCTCTGACCTTCTTATTGACGATGAAACACAGAAATTGCATCGGAATTAAATACAAAAATCACAATGCCGACTTAAGTACAAGAAAACTGACTCTTCTTACTGTCTATGTTTTGAACCATTCCTGTGACACTAGTTATAGATTCCGATGCTTCATTTCAGGTTTACTGTATCCCTCTAACCTTCTTATTGACGATGATACACAGAAATTGCATCGGAATTAAATACAAAAGGCATAATGCCGACTCAATACAAGAAGACTGGCTCTTCTTACTGTCTATGTTTTCAACCTTTCCTATGAGCCCGGTTTTAGATTCCGATGCTTCACTTCAGGTTTACTGTATCCCTTGGACCTTCTTATTGACGACGAAACACTGAAATTGCATCGGAATTAAACAGAAAATGCACAATGCCGACTTAAGTACAAGAAAACTAACTTATCTTACTGTCTATGTTTTGAACCATTCCTGTGACACTAGTTATAGATTCCGATGCTTCACTTCAGGTTTACTGTATCCCTCTGACCGTCTTATTGACGATGAAACACAGAAATTGAATCGGAATTTAATACAAAAGGCCCAATGACGACTCAAGTACAAGAAGACTGGCTCTTCTTACTGTCTATGTTTTGAACCTTTCCTGTGAGACCGGTTTTAGATTTGGATGCTTCTCTTCAGGTTTACTGTATCCCTTGGAACTTCTTATTGACGACGAAACACAGAAATTGCATCGGAATTTAATAGAAAAGGCACAATGCTGGGTTAAGTAGAAGAAAACTTACTCTTCTTACTGTCTATGTTTTGAACCATTCCTGTGACACTAGTTATAGATTCCGATGCTTCACTTCAGGTTTACTGTATCCCTCTAACCTTCTTATTGACGATGACACACAGAAATTCCATCGGAAATAAATACAAAAGGCACTTTGACGACTCAAGTAAAGGAAGACTGGCTCCTCTTACTGTCTATGATTTGAACCTTTCCTGTGATACCAGTTTTAGATTCCGATGCTTGACTTCAGGTTTACTGTATCCCGTGCACCTTCTTATTGACGACGAAAGACAGAAATTGCACCGGAATGAAATGTAAAAGGCACAATGCCGACTTAAGTACAAGAAAACTGACGCTACTTACTGTCTATGTTTTGAACCATTCCTGTGACACTAGTTATAGATTCCGAGGCTTCACTTCAGGTTTACTGTATCCCTTGGACATTCTTATTGACTATGAATCACAGAAATTGCACCGGAATTAAATATAAAAGCCACAGTGCCGACTTAAGTAAGGGAATACTGACTCTACTTACTGTCTATGTTTCGAACCATTCCTGTGACTCTAGTTAAAGATTCCGATGCTTCACTTCAGGTTTACTGTATCCCTCCGACCTTCATATTGACGACGAAACACAGAAATTGCATCGGAATTAAATAGAAAAGGCACAATGCCGTCTTAAGTACTAGAAAACTGACTCTTCTAACTATCTATATTTTTAAAAATTCCTGTGACACTTGTTATACATTCCGATGCTTCACTTCAGGTTTACTGTATCCCTCTGACCTTCTTATTGACGATGAAACACAAAAATTTCATCGGAATTAAATACAAAAGGCCCAATGCCGATTTAAGTACAAGAAAACTGCCTCTTCTAACTGTCTATGTTTTGAACCATTCCTGTGACATTTATTACAGATTCTGATGCTTCACTTCAGGTTTACTGTATCCCTTGCAAATCTTATTGACGATGAATCATAGAAATTGCACCGGAATTAAATATAAAAGGCGCAATGCCGACTTAAGTACAAGATGACTGACTCTTCTTACTGTCTATGTTTTGAACCCTTCCCGTGACACTAGTTATAGATTCCGATGCCTCACTTCAGGTTTACTGTATCCGTCTGACCTTCTTATTGACAATGAAACACAGAAATTGCATCGGAATTAAATACAAAAGGCACAATGCCGACTTAAGTACAAGAAAACTGACTCTTCTTACTGTCTATGCTTTGAACCATTCCTGTGACACTAGTTATAGATTCCGATGCCTCACTTCAGGTTTACTGTATCCCTTCGCCCTTCCTATTGACGACGAAACTCAGAAATTGCATCGGAATTAAACAGAAAAGGCACAATGCCGACTTAAGTACAAGAAAACTAACTCTTCTTACTGTCAATGATTTGAACCATTCCTGTGACACTTGTTATAGATTCCGATGCTTCACTTCAGGTTTACTGTATCCCTCTGTCCGTCTTATTGACGATGAAACACAGATATTTCATCGGAATTAAATACACAAGGCGCAATGCCGACCCAAGTACAAGAAGACTGGCTCTTCTTACTGTCTATGTTTTGACCCTTTCCTGTGAGACCGGTTTTAGATTCCGATGCTTCACTTCAGATTTACTGTATCCCTCTGACCTTCTTATTGACGACGAAACAGAGTAATTGCTTCGGAATTAAATAGAAAAGGCACAATGCCGACTTAAGTACAAGAAAACTGACTCTACTTACCGTCTATGTTTTGAACCATTCCTGTGACACTAGTTATAGATTCCGATGCTTCACTTCAGGTTTACTGTATCCCTCTGACCTCCTTATTTACGATGAAACACAGAAATTGCATCGGAATTAAATAGAAAAGGCACAATGCCGACGTAAGTACAACAAAACTGACTCTTCTTACTGTCTATGATTTAAAAATTGCTTTGTCAATAGTTATACACTCCGATGCTTCACTTCAGGTTTACTGTATCCCTCTGACCTTCCCATTGACGATGAAACACAGTAATTGCATCGGAATTAAATAGAAAAGGCACAATGCCGACTTAAGTACAAGAAAACTGACTCTACTTATTGTCTATGTTTTGAACCATTCCTGTGACACTAGTTATAGATTCCGATGCTTCACTTCAGGTTTACTGTATCCCTCCGACCTTCTTATTGACGATAAAACACAGAGATTGCATCGGAATTAAATAGAAAAGGCACAATGCCGAATTAAGTACAAGAAAACTGACTCTTCTTACCATCTATGTTTTAACCATTCCTGTGACACTAGTTATAGATTCCGATGCTTCACTTCAGGTTTACTGTATCCCTCCAACCTTCTTATTGACGATGAAACACAGAAATTGCATCGGAATTAAATAGAACTGGCACAATGCAGGGTTAAGTAGAAGAAAACTTACTCTTCTTACTGTCTATGTTTTGAACCATTCCTGTGACACTAGTTATAGATTCCGATGCTTCACTTCAGGTTTACTGTATCCCTCTAACCTTCTTATTGACGATGATACACAGAAATTGCATCGGAATTAAATACAAAAGGCATAATGCCGACTCAATACAAGAAGACTAGCTCTTCTTACTGTCTATGTTTTCAACCTTTCCTATGAGCCCGGTTTTAGATTCCGATGCTTCACTTCAGGTTTACTGTATCCCTCTGACCGTCTTATTGACGATGAAACACAGAAATTGAATCGGAATTTAATACAAAAGGCCCAATGACGACTCAAGTACAAGAAGACTGGCTCTTCTTACTGTCTATGTTTTGAACCTTTCCTGTGAGACCGGTTTTAGATTTGGATGCTTCTCTTCAGGTTTACTGTATCCCTTGGAACTTCTTATTGACGACGAAACACAGAAATTGCATCGGAATTTAATAGAAAAGGCACAATGCAGGGTTAAGTAGAAGAAAACTTACTCTTCTTACTGTCTATGTTTTGAACCATTCCTGTGACACTAGTTATAGATTCCGATGCTTCACTTCAGGTTTACTGTATCCCTCTGACCTTCTTATTGACGATGACACACAGAAATTCCATCGGAAATAAATACAAAAGGCACTTTGGCGACTCAAGTAAAGGAAGACTGGCTCCTCTTACTGTCTATGATTTGAACGTTTCCTGTGATACCAGTTTTAGATTCCGATGCTTGACTTCAGGTTTACTGTATCCCGTGCACCTTCTTATTGACGACGAAAGACAGAAATTGCACCGGAATGAAATGTAAAAGGCACAATGCCGACTTAAGTACAAGAAAATTGACGCTACTTACTGTCTATGTTTTGAACCATTCCTGTGACACTAGTTATAGATTCCGAGGCTTCACTTCAGGTTTACTGTATCCTTTGGACATTCTTATTGACGATGAATCACAGAAATTGCACCGGAATTAAATATAAAAGGCACAGTGCCGACTTAAGTAAGGGAATACTGACTCTACTTACTGTCTATGCTTCGAACCATTCCTGTGACTCTAGTTAAAGATTCCGATGCTTCACTTCAGGTTTACTGTATCCCTCCGACCTTCATATTGACGACGAAACACAGAAATTGCATCGGAATTAAATAGAAAAGGCACAATGCCGTCTTAAGTACTAGAAAACTGACTCTTCTAACTGTCTATATTTTTAAAAATTCCTGTGACACTTGTTATACATTCCGATGCTTCACTTCAGGTTTACTTTATCCCTCTGACCTTCTTATTTACGATGAAACACAAAAATTTCATCGGAATTAAATACAAAAGGCCCAATGCCGATTTAAGTACAAGATAACTGCCTCTTCTAACTGTCTATGTTTTGAACCATTCCTGTGACATTTATTACAGATTCTGATGCTTCACTTCAGGTTTACTGTATCCCTTGCAAATCTTATTGACGATGAATCATAGAAATTGCACCGGAATTAAATATAAATGGCCCAATGCCGACTTAAGTACAAGAAAACTGACTCCTCTTACTGTCTATGCTTTGAACCATTCCTGTGACACTAGTTATAGATTCCGATGCCTCACTTCAGGTTTACTGTATCCCTTGGCCCTTCCTATTGACGACGAAACTCAGAAATTGCATCGGAATTAAACAGAAAAGGCACAATGCCGACTTAAGTACAAGAAAACTAACTCTTCTTACTGTCAATGATTTGAACCATTCCTGTGACACTTGTTATAGATTCCGATGCTTCACTTCAGGTTTACTGTATCCCTCTGTCCGTCTTATTGACGATGAAACACAGATATTTCATCGGAATTAAATACACAAGGCACAATGCCGACTCAAGTACAAGAAGACTGGCTCTTCTTACTGTCTATGTTTTGACCCTTTCCTGTGAGACCGGTTTTAGATTCAGATGCTTCACTTCAGATTTACTGTATCCCTCTGACCTTCTTATTGACGACGAAAGACAGTAATTGCTTCGGAATTAAATAGAAAAGGCACAATGCCGACTTAAGTACAAGAAAACTGACTCTACTTACCGTCCATGTTTTGAACCATTCCTGTGACACTAGTTATAGATTCCGATGCTTCACTTCAGGTTTACTCTATCCCTCTGACCTCCTTATTGACGATGAAACACAGAAATTGCATCGGAATTAAATAGAAAAGGCACAATGCCGACGTAAGTACAACAAAACTGACTCTTCTTACTGTCTATGATTTAAAAATTGCTTTGTCAATAGTTATACACTCCGATGCTTCACTTCAGGTTTACTGTATCCCTCTGACCTTCCTATTGACGATGAAACACAGTAATTGCATCGGAATTAAATAGAAAAGGCACAATGCCGACTTAAGTACAAGAAAACTGACTCTACTTACTGTCTATGTTTTGAACCATTCCTGTGACACTAGTTATAGATTCCGATGCTTCACTTCAGGTTTACTGTTTCCCTCCGACCTTCTTATTGACGATAAAACACAGAGATTGCATCGGAATTAAATAGAAAAGGCACAATGCCGAATTAAGTACAAGAACACTGACTCTTCTTACCGTCTATGTTTTAACTATTCCTGTGACACTAGTTATAGATTCCGATGCTTCACTTCAGGTTTACTGTATCCCTCTGACCTTCTTATTGACGATGAAACACAGAAATTGCATCGGAATTAAATACAAAAGGCACAATGCCGACTGAAGTACAAGAAGACTTTCTCTTCTTACTATCTATGTTTTGAACCATTCCTGTGACACTAGTTATAGATTCCGATGCTTCACTTCTGGTTTACTGTATCCCTCCGACCTTCTTATTGACGATGAAACACAGAGATTGCATCGGAATTAAATAGAAAAGGCACAATGCCGAATTAAGTACAAGAAAACTGACTCTTCTTACCATCTATGTTTTAACCATTCCTGTGACACTAGTTATAGATTCCGATGCCTCACTTCAGGTTTACTGTATCCCTCCAACCTTCTTATTGACGATGAAACACAGAAATTGCATCGGAATTAAATAGAAAAGGCACAATGCCGACTTAAGTACAAGAAAACTGACTCTTCTTACTGTCTATGTTTTGAACCATTCCTGTGACACTAGTTATAGATTCCGATGCTTCACTTCAGATTTACTGTATCCCTCTAACCTTCTTATTGACGATGATACACAGAAATTGCATCGGAATTAAATACAAAAGGCATTATGCCGACTCAATACAAAAAGACTGGCTCTTCTTACTGTCTATGTTTTCAACCTTTCCTATGAGCCCGGTTTTAGATTCCGATGCTTCACTTCAGGTTTACTGTATCCCTTGGCCCTTCTTATTGACGACGAAACACTGAAATTGCATCGGAATTAAACAGAAAATGCACAATGCCGACTTAAGTGCAAGAAAACTAACTTATCTTACTGTCTATGTTTTGAACCATTCCTGTGACACTAGTTATAGATTCCGATGCTTCACTTCAGGTTTACTGTATCCCTCTGACCGTCTTATTGACGATGAAACACAGAAATTGCATCGGAATTTAATACAAAAGGCCCCATGACTACTCAAGTACAAGAAGACTGGCTCTTCTTACTGTCTATGTTTTGAACCTTTCCTGTGAGACCGGTTTTAGATTTGGATGCTTCACTTCAGGTTTACTGTATCCCTTGGAACTTCTTATTGACGACGAAACACAGAAATTGCATCGGAATTTAATAGAAAAGGCACAATGCTGGGTTAAGTAGAAGAAAACTAACTCTTCTTACTGTCTATGTTTTGAACCATTCCTGTGACACTAGTTATAGATTCCGATGCTTCACTTCAGGTTTACTGTATCCCTCTAACCTTCTTATTGACGATGACACACAGAAATTCCATCGGAAATAAATACAAAAGGCACATTGACGACTCAAGTAAAGGAAGACTGGCTCCTCTTACTGTATATGATTTGAACCTTTCCTGTGATACCAGTTTTAGATTCCGATGCTGGGCTTCAGGTTTACTGTATCCCGTGCACCTTCTTATTGACGACGAAACACAAAAATTGCACCGGAATGAAATGTAAAAGGCACAATGCCGACTTAAGTACAAGAAAACTGACGCTACTTACTGTCTATGTTTTGAACCATTCCTGTGACACTAGTTATAGATTCCGAGGCTTCACTTCAGGTTCACTGTATCCCTTGGACCTTCCTATTGACGATGAATCACAGAAATTGCACCGGAATTAAATATAAAAGGCACAGTGCCGACTTAAGTACAAGAATACTGACTCTACTTACTGTCTATGTTTTGAACCATTCCTGTGACATTAGTTATAGATTCCGATGCTTCACTTCAGGTTTACTGTATCCCTCCGACCTTCATATTGACGATGAAACACAGAAATTACATCGGAATTAAATAGAAAAGGCACAATGCCGAATTAAGTACTAGAAAACTGACTCTTCTTACTGTCTATGTTTTTAAAAATTCCTGTGACACTTGTTATACATTCCGATGCTTCACTTCAGGTTTACTGTATCTCTCTGACCTTCTTATTGACGATGAAACACAAAAATTTCATCGGAATTAAATACAAAAGGCCCAATGCCGATTTAAGTACAAGAAAACTGCCTCTTCTAACTGTCTATGATTTGAACCATTCCTGTGACATTTATTACAGATTCTGATGCTTCACTTCAGGTTTACTGTATCCCTTGCAAATTCTTATTGACGAAGAATCATAGAAATTGCACCGGAATTAAATATAAAAGGCACAATGCCGACTTAAGTACAAGAAGACTGACTCTTCTTACTGTCTATGTTTTGAACCCTTCCTGTGACACTAGTTATCGATACCGATGCTTCACTTCAGGTTTACTGTATCCCTCTGACCTTCTTATTGACGATGAAACACAGAAATTACATCGGAATTAAATAGAAAAGGCACAATGCCGACTTAAGCAAAAGAAAACTGACTCTTCTTACTGTCTATGCTTTGAACCATTCCTGTGACACTTGTTATAGATTCCGATGACTCACTTCAGGTTTACTGTATCCGTCTGACCTTCATATTGACGATGAAACACAGATATTGCATCGGAATTAAATACAAAAATCGCAATGCCGACTTAAGTACAAGAAAACTGACTCTTCTTACTGTCTATGCTTTGAACCATTCCTGTGACACTTGTTATAGATTCCGATGCCTCACTTCAGGTTTACTGTATCCGTCTGACCTTCTTATTGACGATGAAACACAGAAATTGCATCGGAATTAAATACAAAAGGCACAATGCCGACTCAAGTTCATGAAGACTGGCTCTTCTTACTGTCTATGATTTGAACCTTTCCAATGAGACCGGTTTTAGATTCCGATGCTTCACTTCAGGTTTACTGTATCCCTTGGCCCTTCCTATTGACGACGAAATTCAGAAATTGCATCGGAATTAAACAGAAAAGGCACAATGCCGACTTAAGTACAAGAAAACTAACTCTTCTTACTGTCAATGATTTGAACCATTCCTGTGACACTAGTTATAGATTCCGATGCATCACTTCAGGTTTACTGTATCCCTCTGACCGTCTTATTGACGATGAAACACAGATATTGCATCGGAATTAAATACACAAGGCACAATGCCGACCCTAGTACAAGAAGACTGGCTCTTCTTACTGTCTATGTTTTGACCCTTTCCTGTGAGACCGGTTTTAGATTCCGATGCTTCACTTCAGGTTTACTGTATCCCTCTGACCTTCTTATTGACGATGAAACACAGATATTGCATCGGAATTAAATACAAGAGGCACAATGCCGACTTAAGTACAAGAAAACTGACTCTACTTACTGTCTATGTTTTGAACCATTCCTGTGACACTAGTTATAGATTCCGATGCTTCACTTCAGGTTTACTGTATCCCTCCGACCTTCGTATTGACGATGAAACACAGAGATTGCATCGGAATTAAATAGAAAAGGCACAATGCCGACTTAAGTACAAGAAAACTGACTCTTCTTACTGTCTATGTTTTTAACCATTCCTGTGACACTAGTTATAGATTCCGATGCTTCACTTGAGGTTAACTGTATCCCTCTCACCTTCTTATTGACGATGAAACACAGATATTGCATCGGAATTAAATACAAGAGGCACAATGCCGACTTAAGTACAAGAAAACTGACTCGTCTTACTGTCTATGTTTTGAACCATTTCTGTGACACTAGTTATAGATTCCGATGCTTCACTTCAGGATTACTGTATCCCTCTGACCTTCCTATTGACGATGAAACACAGAAATTGCATCGGAATTCAATACAGAAGGCACAATGCCGACTCAAGTACAAGATGACTGGCTCTTCTTACTGTCAACGTTTTGAACCCTTCCTGTGAAACAGGTTTTAGATTCCGGTGCTTCACTTCAGGTTTACTGTATCCCTTGGACCTTCTTATTGACGACGAAACCCAGAAATTGCATCGGAATTAAATACAAAAGGCACAATGCCGACCTAACTACAAGAAAACTGACTCTTCTTGCTGAATATGTTTTGAACCATTCCTGTGACACTAGTTATAGATTCCGATGCTTCACTTCAGGTTTACTGTTTCCCTCTGACCTTCTTATTGACGATGAAACACAGAAATTATATCGGAATTAAATACAAAGGGCACAATGCCGACCTAAGTACAAGAAAACTGACTCTTCTTACTATCTATTTTTTGAACCATTCCTGTGACACTAGTTATAGATTCCGATGCTTCACTTCAGGTTTACTGTATCCCTCTGACCTTCTTATCGACGATGAAACACAGAAAATGCATCGGAATTAAATACAAAAGGCACAATGCCGACTGAAGTACAAGTAAACTGACTCTTCTTATTGTCTATGCTTTGAACCATTCCTGTGGCACTAGTTAAAGTTTCCGATGCTTCACTTCAGGTTTACTGTATCCCTCTGACACTCTTATTGACGATGAAACACAGAAATTGCATCAAAATTAAATACAAAAGGCACAATGCCGACCTAAGTACAAGAACACTGACTCTTCTTACTGTATATGTTTTGAACCATTCCTGTGACACTAGTTATAGATTCCGATGCTTCACTTCAGGTTTACTATATCCCTCTGACCTTCTTATTGACGATGAAACACAGAAATTGCATCGGAATTAAATACAAAAGACACAATGCCGACTTAAGTACAAGAGAACTGACTCTTCTTACTGTCTATGTTTTCAACCATTTCTGTGACACTAGTTATAGATTCCGATGCTTCACTTGAGGTTTACTGGATCCCTCTGACCTTCTTACTGACGATGAAACACAGAAATTGCATCGGAATTAAATAGAAAAGGCACAATGCCGACTTAAGTACAAGAAAACTGACTATTCTTACTGTATATTTTTTGAACCATTCCTGTGACACTACTTATACATTCCGATGCTTCACTTCAGGTTTACTGTGTTCCTCTGACCTTCTTATAGACGATGAAACACAGAAATAGCATCGGAATTCAAGACAAAAGGCACAATGCCGACTTAAGTACAAGAAAACTGACTCTTCTTACTGTCTATGTTTTGAACCATTCCTGTGACACTAGTTACAGATTCCGATGTTTCACTTCAGGTTTACTGTGTCCCTCTGACCTTCTTATTGACGATGAAACACAGAAATTCCATCGGAATTAAATAGAAAAGGCACAATGCCGACTTAAGTACAAGAAAACTGATTCTTCTTACTGTATATGTTTGAACCATTCCTGTGACACTAGTTATAGGTTCCGATGCTTCACTTCAGGTTTACTGTATCCCTCTAACTTTCTTATTGACGATGAAACACAGAAATTGCATCGGAATTCAATACAAAGGCACAATGCCGACTTAAGTACAAGAAAACTGACTCTTCTTCCTGTCTATGTTTTGAACCATTTCTGTGACACTAGTTATAGATTCCGATGCTTCACTTCAGGTTGACTGTATCCCTCTGACCATCTTATTGACGATGAAACACAGAAATTGCATCGGAATTCAATACAAAAGGCACAATGCCAACTTAAGTACATGAAAACTGACTCTTCTTACTGTCTATGCTTTGAACCATTCCTGTGACACTAGTTATAGATTCCGATGCTTCACTTCAGGTTTACTGTATCCCTCTGACCATCTTATTGACGATAAAACACAGAAATTGCATCGGAATTCAATACAAAAGGCACAATGCCGACTCAAGTACAAGATGAGTGGCTCTTCTTACTGTCAACGTTTTGAACCCTTCCTGTGAAACCGGTTTTAGATTCCGATGCTTCACTTCAGGTTTACTGTATCCCTCTGAATTTCTTATTGACGATGAAACACAGAAATTGCATCGGAATTAAATACACAAGGCACAATGCCGACTTAAGTACAAGAAAACTGACTCTTCTAACTGTCTATGTTTTGAACCATTCCTGTGACATTTATTACACATTCTGATGCTTCACTTCAGGTTTACTGTATCCCTCTAACTTTCTTATTGACGATGAAACACAGAAATTGCATCGGAATTCAATACAAAGGCACAATGCCGACTTAAGTACAAGAAGACTGACTCTTCTTACTGTCTATGTTTTGAACCCTTCCTGTGACACTAGTTATGGATTCCGATGCTTCACTTCAGGTTTACGGTATCCCTCTGACCCTCTTATTGACGATGAAACACAGAAATTGCATCGGAATTAAATACAAAAGGCACAATGCCGATTTAAGTACAAGAAAATAGACTCTTCTTACTGTCTATGTTTTGAACCATTCCTGTGACATTAGTAACAGATTCTTATTCTTTATTTCAGGTTTACTGTATCCCTCTGACCTTCTTAGTGACGATGAAACACAGATATTGTACCGGAATTAAATACAAAGGGCACAATGCCGACCTAAGTACAAGAAAACTGACTCTTCTTACTATCTATGTTTTGAACCATTCCTGTGACACTAGTTATAGAATCCGATGCTTCACTTCAGGTTTACTGTATCCCTCTGACCTTCTTATTGCCGATGAAACACAGAAATTGAATCGGAATTAAATACAAAAGGCACAATGCCGACTTAAGTACAAGAGAACTGACTCTTCTTGCTGTCTAATTTTTGAACCATTTCTGTGACACTAGTTATAGATTCCGATGCTTCACTTGAGGTTTACTGTATCCCTCTGACCTTCTTATTGCCGATGAAACACTGAAATTGCATCGGAATTAAATACAAAAGGCACCATGCTGACATAACTACAAGAAAACTGACTCTTCTTGCTGCCTATGTTTTGAACCATTCCTGTGACACTAGTTATAGATTCCGATGCTTCACTTCAGGTTTACTGTATCCCTCTGACCTTCTTATTGACGATGAAACACAGAAATTGCATCGGAATTAAATAGAAAAAGCAGAATGCCGACTTAAGTACAAGTAAACTGACTCTTCTTACTGTCTATGCTTTGAACCTTTCCTGGGGCACTAGTAAAATTTTCCGATGCTTCACTTCAGGTTTACTGTATCCCTCTGACATTCTTATTGACGATGAAACACAGAAATTGCATCGGAATTAAATACAAAAGGCACAATGCCGACCTAAGTACAAGAACACTGACTCTTCTTACTGTATATGTTTTGAACCATTCCTGTGACACTAGTTATAGATTCCGATGCTTCACTTCACGTTTACTATATCCCTCTGACCTTCTTATTGACGATGAAACACAGAAATTGCATCGGAATTAAATACAAAAGGCACAATGCCGACTTAAGTACAAGAGAACTGACTCTTCTTACTGTCTATGATTTCAACCATTTCTGTGACACTAGTTATAGATTCCGATGCTTCACTTGCGGTTTACTGTATCCCTCTGACCTTCTTATTGACGATGAAACACAGAAATTGCATCGGAATTAAATAGAAAAGGCACAATGCCGACTTAAGTACAAGAAAACTGACTCTTCTTACTGTCTATTTTTTGAACCATTCCCGTGACACTACTTATACATTCCGATGCTTCACTTCAGGTTTACTGTATCCCTCAGACCTTCTTATAGACGATGAAACACAGAAATAGCATCGGAATTCAATACAAAAGGCACAATGCCGACTTAAGTACAAGAAAACTGACTCTTCTTACTGTCTATGTTTTGAACCATTCCTGTGACACTAGTTATTGATTCCGATGTTTCACTTCAGGTTTACTGTGTCCCACTGACCTTCTTATTGACGATGAAACACAGAAATTCCAACAGAATTAAATAGAAACGGCACAATGCCGACTTAAGTACAAGAAAACTGATTCTTCTTACTGTATATGTTTTGAACCATTCCTGTGACACTAGTTGTAGGTTCCGATGCTTCACTTCAGGTTTACTGTATCCCTCTAACTTTCTTATTGACGATGAAACACAGAAATTGCATCGGAATTCAATACAAAGGCACAATGCCGACTTAAGTACAAGAAAACTGACTCTTCTTACTGTCTATGTTTTGAACCATTTCTGTGACACTAGTTATAGTTTCCGATGCTTCACTTCAGGTTGACTGTATCCCTCTGACCATCTTATTGACGATGAAACACAGAAATTGCATCGGAATTCAATACAAAAGGCACAATGCCAACTTAAGTACAAGAAAACTGACTCTTCTTACTGTCTTTGTTTTGAACCATTCCTGTGACACTAGTTATAGATTCCGATACTTCACTTCAGGTTTACTGTATCCCTCTGACCTTCTTATTGACGATGAAACACAGAAATTGAATCGGAATTAAAAACAAAAGGCACAATGCCGACATAAGTACAAGAAAACAGACTCTTCTTACTGTCTATGTTTTGAACTATTCCTGTGACATTAGTAACAGATTCTTATCCTTTATTTCAGGTTTACTGTATCCCTCTGACCTTAGTGACGATGAAACACAGAAATTGTATCGGAATTAAATACAAAGGGCACAATGCCGACCTAAGTACAAGAACACTGACTCTTCTTACTGTATATGTTTTGAACCATTCCTGTGACACTAGTTATAGATTCTGATGCTTCACTTCAGGTTTACTATATCCCTCTGACCTTCTTATTGACGATGAAACACAGAAATTGCATCGGAATTAAATACAAAAGGCACAATGCCGACCTAAGTACAAGAACACTGACTCTTCTTACTGTATATGTTTTGAACCATTCCTGTGACACTAGTTATAGATTCCGATGCTTCACTTCAGGTTTACTATATCCCTCTGACCTTCTTATTGACGATGAAACACAGAAATTGCATCGGAATTAAATACAAAAGGCACAATGCCGACTTAAGTACAAGAGAACTGACTCTTCTTGCTATCTATGTTTTGAACCATTTCTGTGACACTAGTTATAGATTCCGATGCTTCACTTGAGGTTTACTGTATCCCTCTGACCTTCTTATTGACGATGAAACACAGAAATTGTATCGGAATTAAATAGAAAATGCACAATGCCGACTTAAGTACAAGAAAACTGACCCTTCCTACTGTCTATGTTTTGAACCATTCCTGTGACACTACTTATGCATTCCGATGCTTCACTTCAGGTTTACTGTATCCCTCTGACCTTCTTATAGACGATGAAACACAGAAATAGCATCGGAATTCAATACAAAAGGCACAATGCCGACTTAAGTACAAGAAAACTGACTCTTCTTACTGTCTATGTTTTGAACCATTCCTGTGACACTAGTTATAGATTCCGATGTTTCACTTCAGGTTTACTGTGTCCCTCTGACCTTCTTATTGACGATGAAACACAGAAATTCCATCGGAATTAAATAGAAAAGGCACAATGACGACTTCAGTACAAGAAAACTGACTCTTCTTACTGTCTATGTTTTGAACCATTCCTGTGACATTAGTAACAGATTCTTATCCTTTATTTCAGGTTTACTGTATCTCTCTGACCTTAGTGACGATGGAACACAGAAATTGTATCGGAATTAAATACAAAGGGCACAATGCCGACCTAAGTACAAGAAAACTGACTCTTCTAACTATCTATGTTTTGAACCATTCCTGTGACACTAGTTATAGATTCCGATGCTTCACTTCAGGTTTACTGTATCCCTCTGACCATCTTATTGCCGATGAAACACAGAAATTGAATCGGAATTAAATACAAAAGGCACAATGCCGACTTAAGTACAAGAGAACTGACGCTTCTTGCTGTCTATGTTTTGAACCATTTCTGTGACACTAGTTATAGATTCCGATGCTTCACTTGAGGTTTACTGTATCCCTCTGACCTTCTTATTGACGATGAAACACAGAAATTGTATCGGAATTAAATAGAAAAGGCACAATGCCGACTTAAGTACAAGAAAACTGACTCTTCCTACTGTCTATGATTTGAACCATTCCTGTGACACTAGTTATAGATTCCGATGCTTCACTTCAGGTTTACTGTATCCCTCTGACCTTCTTATTGACGATGAAACACAGAAATAGCATCGGAATTCAATACAAAAAGCACAATGCCGACTTACGTACAAGAAAACTGACCCTTCTTACCGTCTATGTTTTGAACCATTCCTGTGACACTAGTTATAGATTCCGATGTTTCACTTCAGGTTTACTGTGTCTCTCTTACCTTCTTATTGACGATGAAACACAGAAATTGCAACGGAATTAAATAGAAAAGGCACAATGCCGTTTAAGTACAAGAAAACTGACTCTTCTTACTGTATATGCTTTGAACCATTCCTGTGGCACTAGTTAAAGTTTCCGATGCTTCACTTCAGGTTTACAGTATCCCTCTGACATTCTTATTGACGATGAAACACAGATATTGCATCGGAATTAAATACAAAAGGCACAATGCCGACCTAAGTACAAGAACACTGACTCTTCTTACTGTATATGTTTTGAACCATTCCTGTGACACTAGTTATAGATTCCGATGTTTCACTTCAGGTTTACTATATCCCTCTGACCTTCTTATTGACGATGAAACACAGAAATTCCATCGGAATTAAATAGAAAAGGCACAATGACGACTTCAGTACAAGAAAACTGATTCTTCTTACTGTATATGTTTTGAACCATTCCTGTGACACTAGTTATAGGTTCCAATGCTTCACTTCATTTTTACTGTATCCCTCTGACCTTCTTATTGCCGATGAAACACAGAAATTGAATCGGAATTAAATACAAAAGGCACAATGCCGACTTAAGTACAAGAAAACAGACTCTTCTTATTGTCTATGTTTTGAACCATTCCTGTGACATTAGTAACAGATTCTTATCCGTTATTTCAGGTTTACTGTATCCCTCTGACCTTAGTGACGATGAAACACAGAAATTGTATAGGAATTAAATACCAAGGGCACAATGCCGACCTAAGTACAAGAAAACTGGCTCTTCTTACTATCTATGTTTTGAACCATTCCTGTGACACTACTTATAGATTCCGATGCTTCACTTCAGGTTTAATGTATCCCTCTGACCTTCTTATTGACGATGAAACACAGAAATTGAATCGGTATTCAATACAAAAGGCAAAATGCCGACTTAAGTACAAGAGAACTGACTCTTCTTGCTGTCTATGTTTTGAACCATTTCTGTGACATTAGTTATAGATTCCGATGCTTCACTTGAGGTTTACTGTATCCCTCTGACCTTCTTATTGACGATGAAACACAGAAATTGTATCGGAATTAAATAGAAAAGGCACAATGCCGACTTAAGTACAAGAAAACTGACTCTTCGTACTGTCTATGTTTTGAACCATTCCTGTGACACTAGTTATAGATTCCGATGCTTCACTTCAGGTTTACTGTATCCCTCTGACCTTCTTATTGACGATGAAACACAGAAATAGCATCGGAATTAAATACAAAAAGCACAATGCCGAGTTAAGTACAACTAAACTGACTCTTCTTACTGTCTATGTTTTGAACCATTCCTGTGACACTAGTTATAGATTCCGATGTTTCACTTCAGGTTTACTGTGTCTCTCTTACCTTCTTATTGACGCTGAAACACAGAAATTGCAATGGAATTAAATAGAAAAGGCACAATGCCGACTTAAGTACAAGAAAACTGACTCTTCTTACTGTATATGTTTTGAACCATTCCTGTGACACTAGTTATAGGTTCCGATGCTTCACTTCAGGTTTACTGCATCCCTCTGACTTTCTTATTGACGATGAAACACAGAAATTGCATCGGAATTCAATACAAAAGGCACAATGCCGACATAAGTACAAGAAAACTGACTCTTCTTACTGTCTATGTTTTGAAACATTCCTGTGACACTAGTTATAGGTTCCGATGCTTCACTTCAGGTTTACTGTATCCCTCTGACTTTCTTATTGACGATGAAATACAGAAATTGCATCGGAATTCAATACAAAAGGCACAATGCCGACTTAAGTACAAGAAAACTGCCTCTTCTTACTGTCTATTTTTTTAACCATTTCTGTGACACTACTTATACATTCCGATGCTTCACTTCAGGTTACTGTATCCCTCTGACCTTCTTATAGACGATGAAACACAGAAATAGCATTGGAATTCAATACAAAAAGCACAATGCCGACTTAAGTACAAGAAAACTGACTCTTCTTACTGTCTATGCTTTGAACCATTCCTGTGACACTAGTTATAGATTCCGCTGTTTCACTTCAGGTTTACTGTGTCCCTCTGACCTTCTTATTGACGATGAAACACAGATATTCCATCGAAATTAAATAGAAAAGGCACAATGCCGACTTAAGTGCAAGAAAACTGATTCTTCTTACTGTATATGTTTTGAACCATTCCTGTGACACTAGTTATAGGTTCCGATGCTTCACTTCAGGTTTACTGTATCCCTCTAACTTTCTTATTGACGATGAAACACAGAAATTGCATCGGAATTCAATACAAAGGCACAATGCCGACTTAAGTACAAGAAAACTAACTTTTCTTACTGTCTATGTTTTGAAGCATTTCTGTGACACTAGTTATGGTTTCCGATGCTTCACTTCAGGTCTACTGTATCCCTTTGACCTTCTTATTAACGATAAAACACAGAAATTGCATCGGAATTCAATACAAATGGCACAATGCCGACTCAAGTACAAGATGAGTGACTCTTCTTACTGTCAACGTTTTGAACCCTTCCTGTGAAACCGGTTTTAGATTCCGATGCTTCACTTCAGGTTTACTGTATCCGTCTGACCTTCTTATTGACGATGAAACACAGAAATTGCATCGGAATTAAATACACAAGGCACAATGCCGACCCAAGTACAAGAAGACTGGCTCTTCTTACTGTCTATGTTTTGACCCTTTCCTGTGAGACCGGTTTTAGATTCCGATGCTTCACTTCAGGTTTACTGTATCCATTGGAACTTCTTATTGACGACGAATCACAGTAATTGCATCGGAATTAAATAGAAAAGGCTCAATGCTGGGTTAAGTACAAGAAAACTTACTCTTCTTACTGTCTATGTTTTGAACCATTCCTGTGACACTAGTAATAGATTCCGATGCATCACTTCAGGTTTACTCTCTCCCTCTGACCTTCTTATTGACGATGAAACACAGAAATTGCATTGTAAATAAATACAAAAGGCACTTTGGCGACTCAAGTACAGGAAGACTGGCTCCTCTTACTGTCTATGTTTTGAACCTTTCCTGTGAGACCAGTTTTAGATTGCGATGCTTGCCTTCAGGTTTACTGTACCCCGTGGACCTTCTTATTGACGATGAAACACAGAAATAGCATCGGAATTCAATACAAAAAGCACAATGCCGACTTAAGTACAAGAAAACTGACTCTTCCTAATGTCTATGTTTTGAACCATTCCTGTGACACTACTTATCCATTCCGATGCTTCACTTCAGGTTTACTGTATCCCTCTGACCTTCTTATAGACGATGCAACACAGAAATAGCATCGGAATTCAATACAAAATCACAATGCCGACTTAAGTACAAGAAAACTGACTCTTCTTACTGTCTATGTTTTGAACCATTCCTGTGACACTAGTTATAGATTCCGATGTTTCACTTCAGGTTGACTGTGTCCCTCTGACCGTCTTATTGACGATGAAACACAGAAATTCCATCGGAATTAAATAGAAAAGGCACAATGACGACTTCAGTACAAGAAAACTGATTCTTCTTACTGTATATGCTTTGAACCATTCCTGTGACACTAGTTATAGGTTCCGATGCTTCACTTCAGGTTTACTGTATCCCTCTGACCTTCTTATTGCCGATGAAACACAGAAATTGAATCGGAATTAAATACAAAAGGCACAATGCCGACTTAAGTACAAGAAAACAGACTCTTCTTATTGTCTATGTTTTGAACCATTCCTGTGACATTAGTAACAGATTCTTATCCGTTATTTCGGGTTTACTGTATCCCTCTGACCTTAGTGACGATGAAACACAGAGATTGTATAGGAATTAAATACAAAGGGCACAATGCCGACCTAAGTACAAGAAAACTGGCTCTTCTTACTATCTATGTTTTGAATCATTCCTGTGACACTAGTTATAGATTCCGATGCTTCACTTCAGGTTTACTGTATCCCTCTGACCTTCTTATTGCCGATGAAACACAGAAATTGAATCGGAATTAAATACAAAAGGCAAAATGCCGACTTAAGTACAAGAGAACTGACTCTTCTTGCTGTCTATGTTTTGAACCATTTCTGTGACACTAGTTATAGATTCCGATGCTTCACTTGAGGTTTACTGTATCCCTCTGACCTTCTTATTGACGATGAAACACAGAAATTGTATCGGAATTAAATAGAAAAGGCACAATGCCGACTTAAATACAAGAAAACTGACTCTTCCTACTGTCTATGTTTTGAACCATTCCTGTGACACTAGTTATAGATTCCGATGCTTCACTTCAGGTTTACTGTATCCCTCTGACCTTCTTATTGACGATGAAACACAGAAATAGCATCGGAATTAAATACAAAATGCACAATGCCGACTTAAGTACAACAAAACTGACTCTTCTTACTGTCTATGTTTTGAACCATTCCTGTGACACTAGTTATAGATTCCGATGTTTCACTTCAGGTTTACTGGGTCTCTCTTACCTTCTTATTGACGATGAAACACAGAAATTGCAACGGAATTAAATAGAAAAGGCACAATGCCGACTTAAGTACAAGAAAACTGACTCTTCTTACTGTATATGTTTTGAACCATTCCTGTGACACTAGTTATAGGTTCCGATGCTTCACTTCAGGTTTACTGTATCCCTCTGACTATCTTATTGACGATGAAACACAGAAATTGCATCGGAATTCAATACAAAAGGCACAATGCCGACTTACGTACAAGAAAACTGCCTCATCTTACTGTCTATTTTTTTAACCATTCCTGTGACACTACTTATGCATTCCGATGCTTCACTTCTGGTTTACTGTATCCCTCTGACCTTCTTATAGACGACGAAACACAGAAATTGCATCGGAATTCAATACAAAAGGCACAATGCCGACTTAAGTACAGGAAAACTGACTCTTCTTACCGTCTATGCTTTGAACCATTCCTGTGACACTAGTTATAGATTCCGATGTTTCACTTCAGGTTTACTGTGTCCCTCTGACCTTCTTATTGACGATGAAACACAGAAATTCCATCGGGATTAAATAGAAAAGGCACAATGCCGACTTAAGTACAAGAAAACTGATTCTTCTTACTGTATATGTTTTGAACCATTCCTGTGACACTAGTTATAGGTTCCCATGCTTCACTTCAGGTTTACTGTATCCCTCTAACTTTCTTATTGACGATGAAACACAGAAATTGCATCGGAATTCAATACAAAGGCACAATGCCGACTTAAGTACAAGAAAACTAACTCTTCTTACTGTCTATGTTTTGAACCATTTTGTGACACTAGTTATAGTTTCCGATGCTTCACTTCAGGTTGACTGTATCCCTCTGACCATCTTATTGACGATGAAACACAGAAATTGCATCGGAATTCAATACAAATGGCACAATGCCAACTTAAGTACATGAAAACTGACTCTTCTTTCTGTCTATGTTTTGAACCATCCTGTGACACTTGTTATAGATTCCGATGCTTCACTTCAGGTTTACTGTATCCCTCTGACCTTCTTATTGACGATGAAACACAGAAATTGCATCGGAATTAAATACACAAAGCACAATGCCGACCCAAGTACAAGAAGACTGGCTCTTCTTACTGTCTATGTTTTGACCCTTTCCTGTGAGACCGGTTTTAGTTTCCGATGCTTCACTTCAGGTTTACTGTATCCATTGGAACTTCTTATTGATGACGAATCACAGTAATTGCATCGGAATTAAATAGAAAAGGCTCAATGCTGGGTTAAGTACAAGAAAACTTACTCTTCTTACTGTCTATGTTTTGAACCATTCCTGTGACACTAGTTATAGATTCCGATGCATCACTTCAGGTTTACTGTCTCCCTCTGACCTTCTTATTGACGATGAAACACAGAAATTGCATCGGAATTAAATACAAAAGCACAATGCCGACTTAAGTACAAGAAAACTGACTCTTCTTACTGTCTATGTTTTGAACCATTCCTGTGACACTAGTTATAGATTCCGATGTTTCACTTCAGGTTTACTGTGTCTCTCTTACCTTCTTATTGACGATGAAACACAGAAATTGCAACGGAATTAAATAGAAAAGGCACAATGCCGACTTAAGTACAAGAAAACTGACTCTTCTTACTGTATATGCTTTGAACCATTCCTGTGGCACTAGTTAAAGTTTCCGATGCTTCACTTCAGGTTTACTGTATCCCTCTGACATTCTTATTGACGATGAAACACAGATATTGCATCGGAATTAAATACAAAAGGCACAATGCCGACCTAAGTACAAAAACACTGACTCTTCTTACTGTATATGTTTTGAACCATTCCTGTGACACTAGTTATAGATTCCCATGCTTCACTTCAGGTTTACTATATCCCTCTGACCTTCTTATTGACGATGAAACACAGAAATTGCATCGGAATTAAATACAAAAGCACAATGCCGACTTAAGTACAAGAGAACTGACTCTTCTTGCTGTTTATGTTTTGAACCATTTCTGTGACACTAGTTATAGATTCCGATGCTTCACTTGAGGTTTACTGAATCCCTCTGACCTTCTTATTGACGATGAAACACAGAAATTTTATCGGAATTAAATAGAAAAGGCACAATGCCGACTTAAGTACAAGAAAACTGACTCTTCCTACTGTCTATGTTTGAACCATTCCTGTGACACTACTTATGCATTCCGATGCTTCACTTCAGGTTTACTGTATCCCTCTGACCTTCTTATAGACGATGAAACACAGAAATAGCATCGGAATTCAATACAAAAGGCACAATGCCGACTTAAGTACAAGAAAACTGACTCTTCTTACTGTCTATGTTTTGAACCATTCCTGTGACACTAGTTACAGATTCCGAAGTTTCACTTCAGGTTTACTGTGTCCCTCTGACCTTCTTATTGACGATGAAACACAGAAATTCCATCGGAATTAAATAGATAAGGCACAATGACGACATCAGTACAAGAAAACTGATTCTTCTTACTCTATATGATTTGAACCATTCCTGTGACACTAGTTATAGGTTCCGATGCTTCACTTCAGGTTTACTGTATCCCTCTGACCTTCTTATTGCCGATGAAACACAGAAGTTGAATCGGAATTAAGTACAAAAGGCACAATGCCGACTTAAGTACAAGAGAACTGACTCTTCTTGCTGTCTATGTTTTGAACCATTTCTGTGACACTAGTTATAGATTCCGATGCTTCACTTCAGGTTTACTGTGTCCCTCTGACCTTCTTATTGGCGATGAAACACAGAATTTGAATCGGAATTAAATACAAAAGGCACAATGCCGACTTAAGTACAAGAAAACAGACTCTTCTTATTGTCTATGTTTTGAACCATTCCTGTGACATTAGTAACAGATTCTTATCCGTTATTTCAGGTTTACTGTATCCCTCTGACCGTAGTGACGATGAAACACAGAAATTGTATAGGAATTAAATACAAAGGGCACAATGCCGACCTAAGTACAAGAAAACTGGCTCTAATTACTATCTATGTTTTGAACCATTCCTGTGACACTAGTTATAGATTCCGATGCTTCACTTCAGGTTTACTGTATCCCTCTGACCTTCTTATTGCCGATGAAACACAGAAGTTGAATCGGAATTAAATACAAATGGCACAATGCCGACTTAAGTACAAGAGAACTGACTCTTCTTGCTGTCTATGTTTTGAACCATTTCTGTGACACTAGTTATAGATTCCGATGCTTCACTTGAGGTTTACTGTATCCCTCTGACCTTCTTATTGACTATGAAACACAGAAATTGTATCGGAATTAAATAGAGAAGGCACAATGCCGACTTAAGTACAAGAAAACTGACTCTTCCTACTGTCTATGTTTTGAACCATTCCTGTGACACTAGTTATAGATTCCGATGCTTCACTTCAGGTTTACTGTATCCCTCTGACCTTCTTATTGACGATGAAACACAGAAATAGCATCGGAATTAAATACAAAAAGCACAATGCCGACGTAAGTACAACCAAACTGACTCTTCTCACTGTCTATGTTTTGAACCATTCCTGTGACACTAGTTATAGATTCCGATGTTTCACTTCAGGTTTACTGTGTCTCTCGTACCTTCTTATTGACGATGAAACACAGAAATTGCAACGGAATTAAGTAGAAAAGGCACAATGCCGACTTAAGTACAAGAAAACTGACTCTTCTTACTGTATATGTTTTGAACCATTCCTGTGACACTAGTTATAGGTTCCGATGCTTCACTTCAGGTTTACTGTATCCCTCTGACTTTCTTATTGACGATGAAACACAGATATTGCATCGGAATTCATTACAAATGGCACAATGCCGACTTAAGTACAAGAAAACTGCCTCTTCTTACTGTCTATTTTTTGAACCATTCCTGTGACACTACTTATACATTGCGATGCTTCACTTCAGGTTTACTGTATCCCTCTGACCTTCTTATAGACGATGAAACACAGAAATAGCATCGGAATTCAATACAAAATGCACAATGCCGACTTAAGTACAAGAAAACTGACTCTTCTTACTGTCTATGCTTTGAACCATTCCTGTGTCACTAGTTATAGATTCCGATGTTTCACTTCAGGTTTACTGTGTCCCTCTGACCTTCTTATTGACGATAAAACACAGAAATTGCATCGGAATTCAATACAAAAGGCACAATGCCGACTCAAGTACAAGATGAGTGACTCTTCTTACTGTCAACGTTTTGAACCCTTCCTGTGAAACCGGTTTTAGATTCCGATGCTTCACTTCAGGTTTACTGTATCCCTCTGACCTTCTTATTGACGATGAAACACAGAAATTGCATCGGAATTAAATACAAAAGGCACAATGCCGACCCAAGTAAAAGAAGACTGGCTCTTCTTACTGTCTATGTTTTGACCCTTTCCTGTGAGACCGGTTTTAGATTCCGATGCTTCACTTCAGGTTTACTGTATCCATTGGAACTTCTTATTGACGACGAATCACAGTAATTGCATCGGAATTAAATAGAAAAGGCTCAATGCTGGGTTAAGTACAAGAAAACTTACTCTTCTTACTGTCTATGTTTTGAACCATTCCTGTGACACTAGTTATAGATTCCGATGCATCACTTCAGGTTTACTGTCTCCCTCTGACCTTCTTACTGACGATGAAACACAGAAATTGCATTGGAAATAAATACAAAAGGCACTTTGACGACTCAAGTACAGGAAGACTGGCTCCTCTTACTGTCTATGTTTTGAACCTTTCCTGTGAGACCAGTTTTAGATTGCGATGCTTGCCTTCAGGTTTACTGTACCCCGTGGACCTTCTTATTCACGATGAAACACAGAAATTGCATCGGAATTAAATACAAATGCACAATGCCGATTTAAGTAGAAGAAAGCAGACTCTTCTTACTGTCTATGTTTTGAACCATTCCTGTGACTCTAGTTATAGGTTCCGATGCTTCACCTCAGGTTTACTGTATCCCTCTGACCATCTTATTGACGATGAAACACAGAAATTGCATCGCAATTCAATACAAAAGGCACAATGACAACTTAAGTACAAGAAAACTGACTCTTCTTACTGTCTATGTTTTGAACCATTCCTGTGACACTAGTTATAGATTCCGAGGCTTCACTTCAGGTTTACTATATCCCTCTAACCTTCTTATTGACGATGAAACACAGAAATTGCATCGGAATTCAATACAAAAGGCACAATGCCGACTCAAGTACCAGATGACTGGCTCTTCTTACTGTCAACGTTTGGAACCCTTCCTGTGAGACCAGTTTTAGATTGCGATGCTTGCCTTCAGGTTTACTGTATCCCGTGGACCTTCTTATTGACGATGAAACACATCAATATCACCGGAATTAAATCCAAAAGGCACAATGCCGAACTAAGTACAAGAAAACTGACTCTTCTTACTGTCTATGTTTTTAACCATTCCTGTTACACTAGTTATAGATTCCGATGCTTCACTTCAGGTTTACTGTGTCCCTCTGACCTTCTTATTGACGATGAAACACAGAGATTGCAACGGAATTAAATACAAAAGGCACAATGCCGATTTAAGTAGAAGAAAGCAGACTCTTCTTACTGTTTATGTTTTGAACCATTCCCGTGACATTAGTTACAGATTCTGATGCTTTATTTCAGGTTTACTGTATCCCTCTGACCTTCTTAGTGACGATGAAACACAGAAATTGTATCGGAATTAAATACAAAGGGCACAATGCCACCTTAAGTACAAGAAAACTGACTCTGCTTACTATCTATGTTTTGAACCATTCCTGTGACACTAGTTATAGATTCCGATGCTTTACTTCAGGTTTACTGTATCCCTCTGACCTTCTTATTGACGATGAAACACAGATATTGCATCGGTAATAAATACAAAAGGCACAATGCCGTCTTAAGTACAAGAAGACTGACTCTTCTTACTGTCTATGTTTTGAACCATTCCTGTGACACTAGTTATAGATTCCGATGCTTCACTTCAGATTTACTGAATCCCTCTGACATTCTTACTGACGATGAAACACAGAAATTGCATCGGAATAAAATACAAAAGGCACAATGCCGACTTAAGTACAATAAGACTGACTCTTCTTACTGTATATGTATTGAACCATTCCTGTGACACTAGTTATAGATTCCGATGCTTCACTTCAGGTTTACTGTATCCCTCTGACCTTCTTATTGACGATGAAACACAGAAATTGCATCGGAATTAAATACAAAAGGCACAATGCCGTCTTAAATACAAGATAACTGACATTTCTTGCTGTCTATGTTTTGAACCATTTCTGTGACACTAGTTATAGATTCCGATGCTTCACTTGAGGTTTACTGTATCCCTCTAACCTTCTTATTGACGATGACACACAGAAATTGCATCGGAATTAAATAGAAAAGGAACAATGCCGACTTAAGTACAAGAAAACTGACTCTTCCTACTGTCAATGTTTTGAACCATTCATGTGACACTAGTTATAGATTCCGATGCTTCACTTCAGGTTTACTGTATCCCTCTGACCTTCTTATTGACGATGAAACACAGAAATAGCACCGGAATTTAATACAAAAGGCACAATGCCGACTTAAGTACAAGAAAACTGACTCTTCTTACTGTATATGTTTTGAACCATTCCTGTGACACTAGTTATAGATTCCGATGTTTCACTTCAGGTTTACTGTGTCCCTCTTACCTTCTTATTGACGATGAAACACAGAAAATGCATCGGAATTAAATAGAAAAGGCACAATGCCGACTTAAGTACAAGAAAACTGACTCTTCTTACTGTACATGTTTTGAACCATTCCTGTGAAACTAGTTATAGGTTCCGATGCTTCACTTCAGGTTTACTGTATCCCTCTGACAATCTTATTGACGATGAAACACAGAAATTGCATCGGAATTCAATACAAAAGGCACAATGCCGACTTAAGTACAAGAAAACTGACTCTTCTTACTGTCTATGCTTTGAACCATTCCTGTGACACTAGTTATAGGTTCCGATGCTT
Organism: Schistocerca serialis cubense; assembly: GCF_023864345.2. Lineage (NCBI taxonomy): Eukaryota > Metazoa > Arthropoda > Insecta > Orthoptera > Acrididae > Schistocerca > Schistocerca serialis. The sequence continues at coordinate 18,260,754 of NC_064647.1, read as the reverse complement.
CACTTCAGGTTTACTGTATCCCTCTGACTTTCTTATTGACGATGAAACACAGAAATTGCATCGGAATTCAATACAAAAGGCACAATGCCGACTTAAGTACAAGAAAACTGCCTCATCTCACTGTCTATTTTTTAACCATTCCTGTGACACTACTTATACATTCCGATGCTTCACTTCAGGTTTACTGTATCCCTCTGACCTTCTTATAGACGATGAAACACAGAAATTGCATCGGAATTCAATACAAAAGGCACAATGCCGACTTAAGTACAGGAAAACTGACTCTTCTTACTGTCTATGCTTTGAACCATTCCTGTGACACTAGTTATAGATTCCGATGTTTCACTTCAGGTTTACTGTATCCCTCTGACCTTCTTATTGACGATGAAACACAGAAATTCCATCGGAATTAAATAGAAAAGGCACAATGCCGACTTAAGTACAAGAAAACTGATTCTTCTTACTGTATATGTTTTGAACCATTCCTGTGACACTAGTTATAGGTTCCGATGCTTCACTTCAGGTTTACTGTATCCCTCTAACTTTCTTATTGACGATGAAACACAGATATTGCATCGGAATTCAATACAAAGGCACAATGCCGACTTAAGTACAAGAAAACTAACTCTTCTTACTGTCTATGTTTTGAACCATTTCTGTGACACTAGTTATAGTTTCCGATGCTTCACTTCAGGTTGACTGTATCCCTCTGACCATCTTATTGACGATGAAACACAGAAATTGCATCGGAATTCAATACAAAAGGCACAATGCCAACTTAAGTACATGAAAACTGACTCTTCTTACTGTCTATGTTTTGAACCATCCTGTGACACTAGTTATAGGTTCCGATGCTTCACTTCAGGTTTACTGTATCCCTCTGACCTTCTTATTGACGATAAAACACAGAAATTGCATCGGAATTCAATACAAAAGGCACAATGCCGACTCAAGTACAAGATGAGTGACTCTTCTTACTGTCAACGTTTTGAACCCTTCCTGTGAAACCGGTTTTAGATTCTGATGCTTCACTTAAGGTTTACTGTATCCCTCTGACCTTCTTATTGACGATGAAACACAGAAATTGCATCGGAATTAAATACACAAGGCACAATGCCGACCCAAGTACAAGAAGACTGGCTCTTCTTACTGTCTATGCTTTGACCCTTTCCTGTGAGACCGGTTTTAGATTCCGATGCTTCACTTCAGGTTTACTGTATCCATTGGAACTTCTTATTGACGACGAATCACAGTAATTGCATCGGAATTAAATAGAAAAGGCTCAATGCTGGGTTAAGTACAATAAATCTTACTCTTCTTACTGTCTATGTTTTGAACCATTCCTGTGACACTAGTTATAGATTCCGATGCATCACTTCAGGTTTACTGTCTCCCTCTGACCTTCTTATTGACGATGAAACACAGAAATTGCATTGTAAATAAATACAAAAGGCACTTTGACGACTCAAGTACAGGAAGACTGGCTCCTCTTACTGTCTATGATTTGAACCTTTCCTGTGAGACCAGTTTTAGATTGCGATGCTTGCCTTCAGGTTTACTGCACACCGTGGACCTTCTTATTGACGATGAAACACAGAAATAGCATCGGAATTCAATACAAAAAGCACAATGCCGACTTAAGTACAAGAAAACTGACTCTTCTTACTGTCTATGTTTTGAACCATTCCTGTGACACTAGTTATAGATTCCGATGTTTCACTTCAGGTTTACTGTGTCTCTCTTACCTTCTTATTGACGATGAAACACAGAAATTGCAACGGAATTAAATAGAAAAGGCACAATGCCGACTTAAGAACAAGAAAACTGACTCTTCTTACTGTATATGTTTTGAACCATTCCTGTGACACTAGTTATAGGTTCCGATGCTTCACTTCAGGTTTACTGTATCCCTCTGACCTTCTTATTGCCGATGAAACACAGAATTTGAATCGGAATTAAATAGAAAAGGCACATTGCCGACTTAAGTACAAGAAAACTGACTCTTCCTACTGTCTATGTTTTGAACCATTCCTGTGACACTACTTATGCATTCCGATGCTTCACTTCAGGTTTACTGTATCCCTCTGACCTTCTTATAGACGATGAAACACAGAAATAGCATCGGAATTCAATACAAAAGGCACAATGCCGACTTAAGTACAAGAAAACTGACTCTTCTTACTGTCTATGTTTTGAACCATTCCTGTGACACTAGTTATAGATTCCGATGTTTCACTTCAGGTTTACTGTGTCCCTCTGACCTTCTTATTGACGATGAAACACAGAAATTCCATCGGAATTAAATAGAAAAGGCACAATGACGACTTCAGTACAAGAAAACTGATTCTTCTTACTCTATATGTTTTGAACCATTCCTGTGACACTAGTTATAGGTTCCGATGCTTCACTTCAGGTTTACTGTATCCCTCTGACCTTCTTATTGCCGATGAAACACAGAATTTGAATCGGAATTAAATACAAAAGGCACAATGCCGACTTAAGTACAAGAAAACAGACTCTTCTTATTGTCTATGTTTTGAACCATTCCTGTGACATTAGTAATAGATTCTTATCCGTTATTTCAGGTTTACTGTATCCCTCTGACCTTAGTGACGATGAAACACAGAAATTGTATAGGAATTAAATACAAAGGGCACAATGCCGACCTAAGTACAAGAAAACTGGCTCTTCATACTATCTATGTTTTGAACCATTCCTGTGACACTAGTTATAGATTCCGATGCTTCACTTCAGGTTTACTGTATCCCTCTGACCTTCTTATTGCCGATGAAACACAGAAATTGAATCGGAGTTAAATACAGAAGGCACAATGCCGACTTAAGTACAAGAGAACTGACTCTTCTTGCTGTCTATGTTTTGAACCATTTCTGTGACACTAGTTATAGATTCCGATGCTTCACTTGAGGTTTACTGTATCCCTCTGACCTTCTTATTGACGATGAAACACAGAAATTGTATCGGAATTAAATAGAAAAGGCACAATGCCGACTTAAGTACAAGAAAACTGACTCTTCCTACTGTCTATGTTTTGAACCATTCCTGTGACACTAGTTATAGATTCCGATGCTTCACTTCAGGTTTACTGTATCCCTCTGACCTTCTTATTGACGATGATACACAGAAATTGCATCGGAATTAAATACAAAAAGCACAATGCCGACTTAAGTACAACAAAACTGACTCTTCTCACTGTCTATGTTTTGAACCATTCCTGTGACACTAGTTATAGATTCCGATGTTTCACTTCAGGTTTACTGTGTCTCTCTTACCTTCTTATTGACGATGAAACACAGAAATTGCAACGGAATTAAATAGAAAAGGCACAATGCCGACTTAAGTACAAGAAAACTGACTCTTCTTACTGTATATGTTTTGAACCATTCCTGTGACACTAGTTATAGGTTCCGATGCTTCACTTCAGGTTTACTGTATCCCTCTGACTTTCTTATTGACGATGAAACACAGAAATTGCATCGGAATTCAATACAAAAGGCTCAATGCCGACTTAAGTACAAGAAAACTGACTCTTCTTACTGTCTATGTTTTGAACCATTCCTGTGACACTAGTTATAGGTTCCGATGCTTCACTTCAGGTTTACCGTATCCCTCTGACTTTCTTATTGACGATGAAACACAGAAATTGCATCGGAATTCAATACAAAAGGCACAATACCGACTTAAGTACAAGAAAACTGCCTCTTCTTACTGTCTATTTTTTGAACCATTCCTGTGACACTACTTATACATTCCGATGCTTCACTTCAGGTTTACTGTATCCCTCTGACCTTCTTTTAGACGATGAAACACAGTAATAGCATCGGAATTCAATACAAAAGGCACAATGCCGACTTAAGTACAAGAAAACTGACTCTTCTTACTGTCTATGCTTTGAACCATTCCTGTGACACTACTTATACATTCCGATGCTTCACTTCAGGTTTACTGTGTCCCTCTGACCTTCTTATTGACGATAAAACACAGAAATTGCATCGGAATTCAATACAAAAGGCACAATGCCGACTCAAGTACAAGATGAGTGACTCTTCTTACTGTCAACGTTTTGAGCCCTTCCTGTGAAACCGGTTTTAGATTCCGATGCTTCACTTCAGGTTTACTGTATCCCTCTGACCTTCTTATTGACGATGAAACACAGAAATTGCATCGGAATTAAATACAAAAGGCACAATGCCGACCCAAGTAAAAGAAGACTGGCTCTTCTTACTGTCTATGTTTTGACCCTTTCCTGTGAGACCGGTTTTAGATTCCGATGCTTCACTTCAGGTTTACTGTATCCATTGGAACTTCTCATTGAAGACGAATCACAGTAATTGCATCGGAATTAAATAGAAAAGGCTCAATGCTGGGTTAAGTACAAGAAAACTTACTCTTCTTACTGTCTATGTTTTGAACCATTCCTCTGACACTAGTTATAGATTCCGATGCATCACTTCAGGTTTACTGTCTCCCTCTGACTTTCTTATTGACGATGAAACACAGAAATTGCATTGGAAATAAATACAAAAGGCACTTTGACGACTCAAGTACAGGAAGACTGGCTCCTCTTACTGTCTATGTTTTGAACCTTTCCTGTGAGACCAGTTTTAGATTGCGATGCTTGCCTTCAGGTTTACTGTACCCCGTGGACCTCCTTATTGACGATGAAACACAGATATATCAATGGAATTAAATACAAAAGGTATAATGCCGACTTAAGTACAAGAAAACTGACTCTACTTACCGTCTATGTTGTGAACCATTCCTGTGACACTAGTTATAGATTCCGATGCTTCACTTCAAGTTTACTGTATCCCTCTGACCTTCTTATTCACGATGAAACACAGAAATTGCATCGGAATTAAATACAAAATGCACAATGCCGATTTAAGTAGAAGAAAGCAGACTCTTCTTACTGTCTATGTTTGAACCATTCCTGTGACATTAGTTACAGATTCTGATGCTTTATTTCAGGTTTACTGTATCCCTCTGACCTTCTTATTGACGATGAAACACAGAAATTGTATCGGAATTAATTACAAAGGGCACACTGCCGACTTAAGTACAAGAAAACTGACTCTTCTTACTATCTATGTTTTGAACCATTCTTGTTACACTAGTTATAGATTCCGATGCTTTACTTCAGGTTTACTGTATCCCTCTGACCTTCTTACTGACGATAAAACACAGAATTTGCATCGGAATTAAATACAAAAGGCACAATGCCGACTTAAGTACAAGTAAACTGACTCTTCTTACTGTCTTTGCTTTGAACCATTCCTGTGGCACTAGTTATAGATTCCGATGCTTCACTTCAGGTTTACTGTATCCCTCTGACCTTCTTATTGACGATGAAACACAGAAATTGCATCGGAATTTAATAGAAAAGGCACAATGCCGGCTTAAGTACAAGAAAACTGACTCTTCCTACTGTCTATGTTTTGAACCATTCCTGTGACACTAGTTATAGGTTCCGATGCTTCAATTCAGGTTTACTGTATCCCTCTGAACTTCTTATTGACGATGAAACACAGAAATAGCACCGGAATTAAATACAAAAGGCACATTGCCCACTTAAGTACAAGAAAACTGACTCTTCTTACTGTCTATGTTTTGAACCATTCTTGTGACACTAGTTATAGATTCCGATGTTTCACTTCAGGTTTATTGTGTCCTTCTTACCTTCTTATTGACGATGAAACACAGAAATTGCATCGGAATTAAATAGAAAAGGCACAATGCCGACTTAAGTACAAGAAAACTGACTCTTCTTACTGTATATGTTTTGAACCATTCCTGTGACACTAGTTATAGGTTCCGATGCTTCACCTCAGGTTTACTGTATCCCTCTGACCATCTTATTGACGATGAAACTCAGAAATTGCATCGCAATTCAATACAAAAGGCACAATGACAACTTAAGTACAAGAAAACTGACTCTTCTTACTGTCTATGTTTTGAACCATTCCTGTGACACTAGTTATAGATTCCGAGGCTTCACTTCAGGTTTACTATATCCCTCTAACCTTCTTATTGACGATGAAACACAGAAATTGCATCGGAATTCAATACAAAAGGCACAATGCCGACTCAAGTACAAGATGACTGGCTCTTCTTACTGTCAACGTTTTGAACCCTTCCTGTGAGACCAGTTTTAGATTGCGATGCTTGCCTTCAGGTTTACTGTATCCCGTGGACCTTCTTATTGACGATGAAACACAGATATAGCACCGGAATTCAATACAAATGGCACAATGCCGACTTAAGTACAAGAAAACTGACTCTTCTTACTGTCTATGTTTTGAACCATTCCTGTGACACTAGTTATAGATTCCGATGTTTCACTTCAGGTTTACTGTGTCCCTCTTACCTTCTTATTGACGATGAAACACAGAAAATGCATCGGAATTCAATACAAAAAGCACAATGCCAACTTAAGTACAAGAAAACTGACTCTTCTTACTGTCTATGATTTGAACCATTCCTGAGACACTAGTTATAGATTCCGATGCTTCACTTCAGATTTACTGTATCCCTCTGACATTCTTACTGACGATGAAACACAGAAATTGCATCGGAATAAAATACAAAAAGCACAATGCCGACTTAAGTACAAGAAGACTGACTCTTCTTACTGTATATGTATTGAACCATTCCTGTGACACTAGTTATAGATTCCGATGCTTCACTTCAGGTTTGCTGTATCCCTCTGACCTTCTTATTGACGATGAAACACAGAAATTGCATCGGAATTAAATACAAAAGGCACAATGCCGACTTAAGTACAAGAGAACTGACTTTTCTTGCTGTCTATGTTTTGAACCATTTCTGTGACACTTGTTATAGATTCCGATGCTTCACTTGAGGTTTACTGTATCCCTCTGACCTTCTTATTGACGATGACACACAGAAATTGCATCGGAATTAAATAGAAAAGGCACAATGCCGACTTAAGTACAAGAAAACTGACTCTTCCTACTGTCAATGTTTTGAACCATTCATGTGACACTAGTTATAGATTCCGATGCTTCACTTCAGGTTTACTGTATCCCTCTGACCTTCTTATTGACGATGAAACACAGAAATAGCACCGGAATTCAATACAAAAGGCACAATGCCGACTTAAGTACAAGAAAACTGACTCTTCTTACTGTCTATGTTTTGAACCATTCCTGTGACACTAGTTATAGATTCCGATGTTTCACTTCAGGTTTACTGTGTCCCTCTTACCTTCTTATTGACGATGAAACACAGAAAATGCATCGGAATTAAATAGAAAAGGCACAATGCCAACTTAAGTACAAGAAAACTGACTCTTCTTACTGTACATGTTTTGAACCATTCCTGTGAAACTAGTTATAGGTTCCGATGCTTCACTTCAGGTTAACTGTATCCCTCTGACTTTCTAATTGACGATGAAACACAGAAATTGCATCGGAATTCAATACAAAAAGCACAATGCCGACTTAAGTACAAGAAAACTGACTCTTCTTACTGTCTATGTTTTGAACCATTTTTGTGACACTAGTTATAGATTCCGATGCTTCACTTCAGGTTTACTGTATCCCTCTGACCATCTTATTGACGATGAAACACAGAAATTGCATCGGAATTCAATACAAAAAGCACAATGCCAACTTAAGTACAAGAAAACTGACTCTTCTTACTGTCTATGATTTGAACCATTCCTGAGACACTAGTTATAGATTCCGATGCTTCACTTCAGGTTTACTGTATCACTCTAACCTTCTTATTGACGACGAAACACAGAAATTGCATCGGAATTCAATACAAAAGGCACAATGCCAACTCAAGTACAAGATGACTGGCTCTTCTTACTGTCAACGATTTTAACCCTTCCTGTGAAACCGGTTTTAGATTCCGATGCTTCACTTCAGGTTTGCTGTATCCCTTGGACCTTCTTATTTACGACGAAACACAGAAATTGCATCGGAATTAAATACAAAAGGCACTATGCCGACCTAAGTACAAGAGAACTGACATTTCTTGCTGTCTATGTTTTGAACCATTTCTGTGACACTAGTTATAGATTCCGATGCTTCACTTGAGGTTTACTGTATCCCTCTGACCTTCTTATTGACGATGACACACAGAAATTGCATCGGAATTAAATACAAAAGGCACAATGCCGACTTAAGTACAAGAAAACTGACTCTTCTTACTGTATATGTTTTGAACCATTCCTGTGACACTAGTTATAGATTCCGATGTTTCACTTCAGGTTTACTGTGTCCCTCTTACCTTCTTATTGACGATGAAACACAGAAAATGCATCGGAATTAAATAGAAAAGGCACAATGCCGACTTAAGTACAAGAAAACTGACTCTTCTTACTGTACATGTTTTGAACCATTCCTGTGAAACTAGTTATAGGTTCCGATGCTTCACTTCAGGTTTACTGTATCCCTCTGACCATCTTATTGACGATGAAACACAGAAATTGCATCGGAATTCAATACAAAAGGCACAATGCCGACTTAAGTACAAGAAAACTGACTCTTCTTACTGTCTATGTTTTGAACCATTCCTGTGACACTAGTTATAGGTTCCGATGCTTCACTTCAGGTTTACTGTATCCCTCTGACTTTCTTATTGACGATGAAACACAGAAATTGCATCGGAATTCAATACAAAAGGCACAATGCCGACTTAAGTACAAGAAAACTGCCTCATCTCACTGTCTATTTTTTAACCATTCCTGTGACACTACTTATACATTCCGATGCTTCACTTCAGGTTTACTGTATCCCTCTGACCTTCTTATAGACGATGAAACACAGAAATTGCATCGGAATTCAATACAAAAGGCACAATGCCGACTTAAGTACAGGAAAACTGACTCTTCTTACTGTCTATGCTTTGAACCATTCCTGTGACACTAGTTATAGATTCCGATGTTTCACTTCAGGTTTACTCTGTCCCTCTGACCTTCTTATTGACGATGAAACACAGAAATTCCATCGGAATTAAATAGAAAAGGCACAATGCCGACTTAAGTACAAGAAAACTGATTCTTCTTACTGTATATGTTTTGAACCATTCCTGTGACACTAGTTATAGGTTCCGATGCTTCACTTCAGGTTTACTGTATCCCTCTAACTTTCTTATTGACGATGAAACACAGAAATTGCATCGGAATTCAATACAAAGGCACAATGCCGACTTAAGTACAAGAAAACTAACTCTTCTTACTGTCTATGTTTTGAACCATTTCTGTGACACTAGTTATAGTTTCCGATGCTTCACTTCAGGTTGACTGTATCCCTCTGACCATCTTATTGACGATGAAACACAGAAATTGCATCGGAATTCAATACAAAAGGCACAATGCCAACTTAAGTACATGAAAACTGACTCTTCTTACTGTCTATGTTTTGAACCATCCTGTGACACTAGTTATAGGTTCCGATGCTTCACTTCAGGTTTACTGTATCCCTCTGACCTTCTTATTGACGATAAAACACAGAAATTGCATCGGAATTCAATACAAAAGGCACAATGCCGACTCAAGTACAAGATGATTGACTCTTCTTACTGTCAACGTTTTGAACCCTTCCTGTGAAACCGGTTTTAGATTCCGATGCTTCACTTAAGGTTTACTGTATCCCTCTGACCTTCTTATTGACGATGAAACACAGAAATTGCATCGGAATTAAATACACAAGGCACAATGCCGACCCAAGTACAAGAAGACTGGCTCTTCTTACTGTCTATGCTTTGACCCTTTCCTGTGAGGCCGGTTTTAGATTCCGATGCTTCACTTCAGGTTTACTGTATCCATTGGAACTTCTTATTGACGACGAATCACAGTAATTGCATCGGAATTAAATAGAAAAGGCTCAATGCTGGGTTAAGTACAAGAAATCTTACTCTTCTTACTGTCTATGTTTTGAACCATTCCTGTGACACTAGTTATAGATTCCGATGCATCACTTCAGGTTTACTGTCTCCCTCTGACCTTCTTATTGAAGATGAAACACAGAAATTGCATTGTAAATAAATACAAAAGGCACTTTGACGACTCAAGTACAGGAAGACTGGCTCCTCTTACTGTCTATGTTTTGAACCTTTCCTGTGAGACCAGTTTTAGATTGCGATGCTTGCCTTCAGGTTTACTGTACACCGTGGACCTTCTTATTGACGATGAAACACAGAAATAGCATCGGAATTCAATACAAAAAGAACAATGCCGACTTAAGTACAAGAAAACTGACTCTTCTTACTGTCTATGTTTTGAACCATTCCTGTGACACTAGTTATAGATTCCGATGTTTCACTTCAGGTTTACTGTGTCTCTCTTACCTTCTTATTGACGATGAAACACAGAAATTGCAACGGAATTAAATAGAAAAGGCACAATGCCGACTTAACAACAAGAAAACTGACTCTTCTTACTGTATATGCTTTGAACCATTCCTGTGGCACTAGTTAAAGTTTCCGATGCTTCACTTCAGGTTTACTGTATCCCTCTGACATTCTTATTGACGATGAAACACAGATATTGCATCGGAATTAAATACAAAAGGCACAGTGCCGACCTAAGTACAAGAACACTGACTCTTCTCACTGTATATGTTTTGAACCATTCCTGTGACACTAGTTATAGATTCCGATGCTTCACTTCAGAATTACTATATCCCTCTGACCTTCATATTGACGATGAAACACAGAAATTGCATCGGAATTAAATACAAAAGGCACAATGCCGACTTAAGTACAAGAGAACTGACTCTTCTTGGTGTCTATGTTTTGAACCATTTCTGTGACACTAGTTACAGATTCCGATGCTTCACTTGAGGTTTACTGTATCCCTCTGACCTTCTTATTGACGATGAAACACAGAAATTTTATCGGAATGAAATAGAAAAGGCACAATGCCGACTTAAGTACAAGAAAACTGACTCTTCCTACTGTCTATGTTTTGAACCATTCCTGTGACACTACTTATGCATTCCGATGATTCACTTCAGGTTTACTGTATCCCTCTGACCTTCTTAAAGACGATGAAATACAGAAATAGCATCGGAATTCAATACAAAAGGCACAATGCCGACTTAAGTACAAGAAAACTGACTCTTCTTACTGTCTATGTTTTGAACCATTCCTGTGACACTAGTTATAGATTTCGATGTTTCACTTCAGGTTTACTGTGTCCCTCTGACCTTCTTATTGACGATGAAACACAGAAATTCCATCGGAATTAAATAGAAAAGGCACAATGACGACTTCAGTACAAGAAAACTGATTCTTCTTACTCTATATGTTTTGAACCATTCCTGTGACACTAGTTATAGGTTCCGATGCTTCACTTCAGGTTTACTGTATCCCTCTGACCTTCTTATTGCCGATGAAACACAGAATTTGAATCGGAATTAAATACAAAAGGCACAATGCCGACTTAAGTACAAGAAAACAGACTCTTCTTATTGTCTATTTTTTGAACCATTCCTGTGACATTAGTAACAGATTCTTATTCGTTATTTCAGGTTTACTGTATCCCTCTGACCTTAGTGACGATGAAACACAGAAATTGTATAGGAATTAAATACAAAGGGCACAATGCCGACCTAAGTACAAGAAAACTGGCTCTTCATACTATCTATGTTTTGAACCATTCCTGTGACACTAGTTATAGATTCCGATGCTTCACTTCAGGTTTACTGTATCCCTCTGACCTTCTTATTGCCGATGAAACACAGAAATTGAATCGGAGTTAAATACAAAAGGCACAATGCCGACTTATGTACAACAAAACTGACTCTTCTCACTGTCTATGTTTTGAACCATTCCTGTGACACTAGTTATAGATTCCGATGCTTCACTTGAGGTTTACTGTATCCCTCTGACCTTCTTATTGACGATGAAACACAGAAATTGCATCGGAATTAAATACAAAAAGCACAATGCCGACTTATGTACAACAAAACTGACTCTTCTCACTGTCTATGTTTTGAACCATTCCTGTGACACTAGTTATAGATTCCGATGTTTCACTTCAGGTTTACTGTGTCTCTCTTACCTTCTTATTGACGATGAAACACAGAAATTGCAACGGAATTAAATAGAAAAGGCACAATGCCGACTTAAGTACAAGAAAACTGACTCTTCTTACTGTATATGTTTTGAACCATTCCTGTGACACTAGTTATAGGTTCCGATGCTTCACTTCAGGTTTACTGTATCCCTCTGACTTTCTTATTGACGATGAAACACAGAAATTGCATCGGAATTCAATGCAAAAGGCTCAATGCCGACTTAAGTACAGGAAAACTGACTCTTCTTACTGTCTATGTTTTGAACCATTCCTGTGACACTAGTTATAGGTTCCGATTCTTCACTTCAGGTTCACTGTATCCCTCTGACTTTCTTATTGACGATGAAACACAGAAATTGCATCGGAATTCAATACAAAAGGCACAATACCGAATTAAGTACAAGAAAACTGCCTCTTCTTACTGTCTATTTTTTGAACCATTCCTGTGACACTACTTATACATTCCGATCCTTCACTTCAGGTTTACTGTATCCCTCTGACCTTCTTATAGACGATGAAACACAGAAATAGCATCGGAATTCAATACAAAAGGCACAATGCCGACGTAAGTACAAGAAAACTGACTCTTCTTACTGTCTATGCTTTGATCCATTCCTGTGACACTACTTATACATTCCGATGCTTCACTTCAGGTTTACTGTGTCCCTCTGACCTTCTTATTGACGATAAAACACAGAAATTGCATCGGAATTCAATACAAAAGGCACAATGCCGACTCAAGTACAAGATGAGTGACTCTTCTTACTGTCAACGTTTTGAGCCCTTCCTGTGAAACCGGTTTTAGATTCCGATGCTTCACTTCAGGTTTACTGTATCCCTCTGACCTTCTTATTGACGATGAAACACAGAAATTGCATCGGAATTAAATACAAAAGGCACAATGCCGACCCAAGTAAAAGAAGACTGGCTCTTCTTACTGTCTATGTTTTGACCCTTTCCTGTGAGACCGGTTTTAGATTCCGATGCTTCACTTCAGGTTTACTGTATCCATTGGAACTTCTTATTGACGACGAATCACAGTAATTGCATCGGAATTAAATAGAAAAGGCTCAATGCTGGGTTAAGTACAAGAAAACTTACTCTTCTTACTGTCTATGTTTTGAACCATTCCTGTGACACTAGTTATAGATTCCGATGCATCACTTCAGGTTTACTGTCTCCCTCTGACCTTCTTATTGACGATGAAACACAGAAATTGCATTGGAAATAAATACAAAAGGCACTTTGACGACTCAAGTACAGGAAGACTGGCTCCTCTTACTGTCTATGTTTTGAACCTTTCCTGTGAGACCAGTTTTAGATTGCGATGCTTGCCTTCAGGTTTACTGTACCCCGTGGACTTCCTTATTGACGATGAAACACAGAAATATCACCGGAATTAAATACAAAAGGCATAATGCCGACTTAAGTACAAGAAAACTGACTCTACTTACCGTCTATGTTTTGAACCATTCCTGTGACACTAGTTATAGATTCCGATGCTTCACTTCAAGTTTACTGTATCCCTCTGACCTTCTTATTCACGATGAAACACAGAAATTGCATCGGAATTAAATACAAAATGCACAATGCCGATTTAAGTAGAAGAAAGCAGACTCTTCTTACTGTCTATGTTTGAACCATTCCTGTGACATTAGTTACAGATTCTGATGCTTTATTTCAGGTTTACTGTATCCCTCTGACCTTCTTATTGACGATGAAACACAGAAATTGTATCGGAATTAATTACAAAGGGCACACTGCCGACTTAAGTACAAGAAAACTGACTCTTCTTACTATCTATGTTTTGAACCATTCTTGTTACACTAGTTATAGATTCCGATGCTTTACTTCAGGTTTACTGTATCCCTCTGACCTTCTTACTGACGATAAAACACAGAATTTGCATCGGAATTAAATACAAAAGGCACAATGCCGACTTAAGTACAAGTAAACTGACTCTTCTTACTGTCTTTGCTTTGAACCATTCCTGTGGCACTAGTTATAGATTCCGATGCTTCACTTCAGGTTTACTGTATCCCTCTGACCTTCTTACTGACGATGAAACACAGAAATTGCATCGGAATTAAATACAAAAGGCACAATGCCGACATAAGTACAAAAGAACTGACTTTTCTTGCTGTCTATGTTTTGAACCATTTCTGTGACACTAGTTATAGATTCCGATGCTTCACTTGAGGTTTACTGTATCCCTCTGACCTTCTTATTGACGATGAAACACAGAAATTGCATCGGAATTTAATAGAAAAGGCACAATGCCGGCTTAAGTACAAGAAAACTGACTCTTCCTACTGTCTATGTTTTGAACCATTCCTGTGACACTAGTTATAGGTTCCGATGCTTCACTTCAGGTTTACTGTATCCCTCTGAACTTCTTATTGACGATGAAACACAGAAATAGCACCGGAATTAAATACAAAAGGCACAATGCCGACTTAAGTACAAGAAAACTGACTCTTCTTACTGTCTATGTTTTGAACCATTCCTGTGACACTAGTTATAGATTCCGAGGCTTCACTTCAGGTTTACTATATCCCTCTAACCTTCTTATTGACGATGAAACACAGAAATTGCATCGGAATTCAATCCAAAAGGCACAATGCCGACTCAAGTACAAGATGACTGGCTCTTCTTACTGTCAACGTTTTGAACCCTTCCTGTGAGACCAGTTTTAGATTGCGATGCTTGCCTTCAGGTTTACTGTATCCCGTGGACCTTCTTATTGACGATGAAACACAGATATAGCACCGGAATTCAATACAAAAGGCACAATGCCGACTTAAGTACAAGAAAACTGACTCTTCTTACTGTCTATGTTTTGAACCATTCCTGTGACAGTAGTTATAGATTCCGATGTTTCACTTCAGGTTTACTGTGTCCCTCTTACCTTCTTATTGACGATGAAACACAGAAAATGCTTCGGAATTAAATAGAAACGGCACAATGCCGACTTAAGTACAAGAAAACTGACTCTTCTTACTGTACATGTTTTGAACCATTCCTGTGAAACTAGTTATAGGTTCCGATGCTTCACTTCAGGTTAACTGTATCCCTCTGACTTTCTTATTGACGATGAAACACAGAAATTGCATCGGAATTCAATACAAAAAGCACAATGCCGACTTAAGTAGAAGAAAACTGACTCTTCTTACTGTCTATGTTTTGAACCATTTTTGTGACACTAGTTATAGATTCCGATGCTTCACTTCAGGTTTACTGTATCCCTCTGACCATCTTATTGACGATGAAACACAGAAATTGCATCGGAATTCAATACAAAAAGCACAATGCCAACTTAAGTACAAGAAAACTGACTCTTCTTACTGTCTATGATTTGAACCATTCCTGAGACACTAGTTATAGATTCCGATGCTTCACTTCAGATTTACTGTATCCCTCTGACATTCTTACTGACGATGAAACACAGAAATTGCATCGGAATAAAATACAAAAGGCACAATGCCGACTTAAGTACAAGAAGACTGACTCTTCTTACTGTATATGTATTGAACCATTCCTGTGACACTAGTTATAGATTCCGATGCTTCACTTCAGGTTTGCTGTATCCCTCTGACCTTCTTATTGACGATGAATCACAGAAATTGCATCGGAATTAAATACAAAAGGCACAATGCCGACTTAAGTACAAGAGAACTGACTTTTCTTGCTGTCTATGTTTTGAACCATTTCTGTGACACTTGTTATAGATTCCGATGCTTCACTTGAGGTTTACTGTATCCCTCTGACCTTCTTATTGACGATGACACACAGAAATTGCATCGGAATTAAATAGAAAAGGCACAATGCCGACTTAAGTACAAGAAAACTGACTCTTCCTACTGTCAATGTTTTGAACCATTCATGTGACACTAGTTATAGATTCCGATGCTTCACTTCAGGTTTACTGTATCCCTCTGACCTTCTTATTGACGATGAAACACAGAAATAGCACCGGAATTCAATACAAAAGGCACAATGCCGACTTAAGTACAAGAAAACTGACTCTTCTTACTGTCTATGTTTTGAACCATTCCTGTGACACTAGTTATAGATTCCGATGTTTCACTTCAGGTTTACTGTGTCCCTCTTACCTTCTTATTGACGATGAAACACAGAAAATGCATCGGAATTAAATAGAAAAGGCACAATGCCGACTTAAGTACAAGAAAACTGACTCTTCTTTCTGTACATGTTTTGAACCATTCCTGTGAAACTTGTTATAGGTTCCGATGCTTCACTTCAGGTTAACTGTATCCCTCTGACTTTCTTATTGACGATGAAACACAGAAATTGCATCGGAATTCAATACAAAAAGCACAATGCCGACTTCAGTACAAGAAAACTGACTCTTCTTACTGTCTATGTTTTGAACCATTTTTGTGACACTAGTTATAGATTCCGATGCTTCACTTCAGGTTTACTGTATCCCTCTGACCATCTTATTGACGATGAAACACAGAAATTGCATCGGAATTCAATACAAAAAGCACAATGCCAACTTAAGTACAAGAAAACTGACTCTTCTTACTGTCTATGATTTGAACCATTCCTGAGACACTAGTTATAGATTCCGATGCTTCACTTCAGGTTTACTGTATCCTTCTAACCTTCTTATTGACGACGAAACACAGAAATTGCATCGGAATTCAATACAAAAGGCACAATGCCAACTCAAGTACAAGATGACTGGCTCTTCTTACTGTCAACGATTTTAACCCTTCCTGTGAAACCGGTTTTAGATTCCGATGCTTCACTTCAGGTTTGCTGTATCCCTTGGACCTTCTTATTTACGACGAAACACAGAAATTGCATCGGAATTAAATACAAAAGGCACAATGC
This sequence comes from Schistocerca serialis cubense, assembly GCF_023864345.2. NCBI lineage: Eukaryota > Metazoa > Arthropoda > Insecta > Orthoptera > Acrididae > Schistocerca > Schistocerca serialis. Next base: position 18,243,824 of record NC_064647.1, on the reverse strand, counting down.
CGACCTAAGTACAAGAAAACTGACGCTTCTTACTGTCTATGTTTTGAACCATTCCTGTGACGCTAGTTATAGATTCCGATGCTTCACTTCAGGTTTACTGTATCCCTCTGACGTTCTTGTTGACGATGAAACACAGAAATTGCATCGGAATTAAGTACAAAAGGCACAATGCCGACTTAAGTACTAGAAAACTGACTCTTCCAACTATCTATGTTTTGAACCATTCCTGTGGCACTAGTTATAGATTCCGATGCTTCACTTCAGGTTTACTGTATCCCTCTGACCTTCTTATTGACGATGAAACACAGTAATTGCATCGGAATTAAATAGAAAAGGCACAATGCCGACTTAAGCAAAAGGAAACTGACTCTTCTTACTGTCTATGCTTTGAACCATTCGTGTGACAGTAGTTATAGATTCCGATGCTTCACTTAAGGTTCACTGTATCCCTCTGACCTTCTTATTGACGATGAAACACAGAAATTGCATCGGAAATAAATACAAAAGGCACTTTGACGACTCAAGTACAGGAAGACTGGCTCCTCTTACTGTCTATGTTTTGAACCTTTCCTGTGAGACCAGTTTTAGATTCCGATGCTTGCCTTCAGGTTTACAGTATCCCGTGGACATTCTTATTGACGATGAAACACAGAAATTGCATCGGAATTCAATACAAAAGGCACAATGCCGACTCAAGTACAAGATGACTGGCTCTTCTTACTGTCACGTTTTGAACCCTTCCTGTGAAACCGGTTTTAGATTCCGATGCTTCACTTCAGGTTTACTGTATCCCTCTAACCTTCTTATTGACGATGAAACACAGAAATTGCATCGGAATTCAATACAAAAGGCACAATGCCGACTCAAGTACAAGATGACTGGCTCTTCTTACTGTCAACGTTTTGAAACCTTCCTGTGAAACCGGTTTTAGATTCCGATGCTTCACTTCAGGTTTACTGTATCCCTTGGACCTTCTTATTGACGACGAAACACAGAAATTGCATTGGAATTAAATACAAAAGGCACAATGCCGACCTAAGTACAAGAAAACTGACTCTTCTTACTGCCTATGTTTTGAACCATTCCTGTGACACTAGTTATAGATTCCGATGCTTCACTTCAGGTTTACGGTTTCCTTCTGACCTTCTTATTGACGATTAAACACAGAAATTGCATCGGAATTAAATAGAAAAGGCACAATGCCGACTTAAGTACAAGAAAATTGACTATTCTTACTGTCTATGTTTTGAACCATTCCTGTGACGCTAGTTATAGATTCCGATGCTTCACTTCAGGTTTACTGTATCCCTCTGACCTTCTTATTGACGATGAAACACAGAAATGGCATCGGAATTAAGTACAAAAGGCACAATGCCGACTTAATTACAAGAAAACTTACTCTTCCAACTGTCTATGCTTTGAACCATTCCTGTGACACTAGTTATAGATTCCGATGCTTCACTTCAGGTTTACTGTATCCTTCTGACCTTCTTATTGACGATGAAACACAGAAATTGCATCGGAATTAAATAGAAAAGGCACAATGCCGACTTAGGCAAAAGGAAGCTGACTCTTCTTACTGTGTATGCTTTCAACCACTCCTGTTACACTAGTTATAGATTCCGATGCTTCACTTAAGGATTACTGTATCCCTCTGCTCTTCTTATTGACGATGAAACACAGAAATTGCATCGGAATTAAATCGAAAAGGCACAATGCCGACTTAAGTACAAGAAAAGTGACCCTTCTTACTGTCTATGTTTTGAACCATTCCTGTGACACTAGTTATAGATTCCGATGCTTCACTTCAGGTTTACTGTATCCCTCTGACCTTCTTATTGACGATGAGTCACTGAAATTGCATCGGAATTAAATACAAAAGGCACAATGCCGACTTAACTATAAGAAATCTGACTCTTCTTACTGTCAATGCTTTGAACCATTCCTGTGACACTAGTTATAGATTCCGAAGCTTCACTTCAGGTTTACTGTATCCCTCTTACCTTCTTATTGACGATGAAACACAGAAATTGCATGGGAATTCAATACAAAAGGCACAATGCTGACTCAAGTAGATGACTGGCTCTTCTTACTGTCAACGTTTTGAACCCTTCCTGTGAAACCGGTTTTAGATTCCGATGCTTCACTTCAGGTTTACTGTATCCCTTGGACCTTCTTGTTGACGACGAAACACAGAAATTACTTCGGATTTTAATACAAAAGGCACAATGCCGACCTAGGTACAAGAAAACCGACTCTTCTTATTGTCTATGTTTTGAACCATTCCTGTGACACTAGTAATAGATTCCGATGCTTCACTTCAGGTTTACTGTATCCATCTGACCTTTTTATTGACGATGAAACACAGAAATAGCATCGGAATTCAATACAAAAGGCACAATGCCGACTTAAGTACAAGAAAACTGACTCTTCATACTGTCTATGTTTTGAACCATTCCTGTGACACTAGTTATACATTCCGATGTTTCACTTCAGGTTTACTGTGTCCCTCTTACCTTCTTATTGACGATGAAACACAGAAGGTGCATCGGAATTAAATTGAAAGGGCACAATGCCGACTTAAGTACAAGAAAACTGACTCTTCTCACTGAATATCTTTCGAACCATCCTGTGACACTAGTTATACCTTCCGATGCTTCACTTCAGGTTTACTGTATCCCTCTGACTTTCTTATTGACGATGAAACACAGAAATTGCATCGGAATTCAATACAAAGGGCACAGTGCCGACTTAAGTACAAGAAAACTGACTCTTCTTACTACGTTTTGAACCATTCCTGCGACACTAGTTATAGATTCCGATGCTTCACTTCAGGTTTACTGTATCCATCTGACCTTTTTATTGACGATGAAACACAGAAATTGCATCGGAATTAAATACAAATGCACAATGCCGACTTAAGTAGAAGAAAACTGACTCTTCTTACTGTCTATGATTTAAACCATTCCTGTGAAACTAGTTATAGATTCCGATGCTTCACTTCAGGTTTACTGTATCCCTCTGACCTTCTTATTGACGATGAAACACAGAAATTGCATGGGAATTCAATACAAAAGGCACAATGCTGACTCAAGTAGATGACTGGCTCTTCTTACTGCCAACGTTTTGAACCCTTCCTGTGAAACCGGTTTTAGATTCCGATGCTTCACTTCAGGTTTACTGTATCCCTTGGACCTTCTTGTTGACGACGAAACACAGAAATTACTTCGGATTTTAATACAAAAGGCACAATGCCGACCTAGGTACAAGAAAACCGACTCTTCTTATTGTCTATGTTTTGAACCATTCCTGTGACACTAGTTATAGATTCCGATGCTTCACTTCAGGTTTACTGTATCCCTCTGACCTTCTTATTGACGATGAAACACAGAAACTGCATCGGAATTAAATACAAAAGGCACAATGCCGAGTTAAGTACAAGAAAACTGACTCTTCTTACTGTCTATGATTTTAACCTTTCGTGTGACACTAGTTATTGATTCCGATGCTTCACTTCAGGTTTACTGTATCCCTCTGACCTTCTTATTGACGATGAAAATTAGAAATTGCATCGGAATTAAATACAAAAGGCACAATGCCGAATTAAGTACAAGAAAACTGACTCTTCTAACTGTCTATGTTTTGAACCATTCCTGTGTCACTAGTTATAGATTCCGATGCTTCACTTCAGGTTTACTGTATCCCTCTGACCTTCTTATTGACGATGAAACACAGAAATTGCATCGGAATTAAATAGAAAGAGCACAATGCCGACTTAAGCAAAAGAAAACTGACTCTTCTTACCGTCTATGCTTTGAACCATTCCTGTGACACTAGTTATGCATTCCGATGCTTCACTTCAGGTTTACTGTATCCCTCTGACCTTCTTATTGACGATGAAACACAGATATTGCATCGGAATTCAATACAAAAGGCACAATGCCGACTTAAGTACAAGAAAACTGACTCTTCTTACTGTCTATGTTTTGAACCATTCCTGTGACACTAGTTATAGATTCCGATGCATCACTTCAGGTTTACTGTAACCCTCTGACATTCTTATTGACGATGAAACACAGAAATTGCATCGGAATTAAATACAAAAGGCCCAATGCCGACCTAAGTACAAGAAAACGGACTCTTCTTACTGCCTATGTTTTGAACCATTCCTGTGACACTAGTTATAGATTCCGATGCTTCACTTCAGGTTTACGGTTTCCCTCTGACCTTCTTATTGACGATGAAACACAGAAATTGCATCGGAATTAAATAGAAAAGGCACAATGCCGACTCAAGTACAAGATGACTGGCTCTTCTTACTGTCAACGTTTTGAACCCTTCCTGTGAAACCGGTTTTAGATTCCGATGCTTCACTTCAGGTTTACTGCATCCTTCTGACCTTCTTATTGACGATGAAACACAGAAATTGCATCTGAATTAAATAGAAAAGGCACAATGCCGACTTAAGCAAAAGGAAACTGACTCTTCTTACTGTCTATGCTTTGAACCATTCCTGTGACACTAGTTATAGATTCCGATGCTTCACTTAAGGTTTACTGTATCCCTCTGACCTTCTTATTGACGATGAAACACAGAAATTGAATCGGAATTAAATAGAAAAGGCACAATGCCAACTTAAGTACAAGAAAACTGACTCTTCTTACTGTCTATGTTTGAACCATTCCTGTGACACTAGTTATAGATTCCGATGCATCACTTCAGGATTACTGTATCCCTCTGACCTTCTTATTGACGATGAAACACAGAAATTGCATCGGAAATAAATACAAAAGGCACTTTGACGACTCAAGTACAGGAAGACTGGCTCCTCTTACTGTCTATGTTTTGAACCTTTCCTGTGAGACCAGTTTTAGATTCCGATGCTTGCCTTCAGGTTTACTGTATCCCGTGGACCTTCTTATTGACGATGAAACACAGAAATTGCATCGGAATTCAGTACAAAAGGCACAATGCCGCCTCAAGTACAAGATGACTGGCTCTTCTTACTGTCACGTTTGGAACCCTTCCTGTGAAACCGGTTTTAGATTCCGATGCTTCACTTCAGGTTTACTGTATCCCTCTAACCTTCTTATTGACGATGAAACACAGGAATTGCATCGGAATTCAATACAAAAGGCACAATGCCGACTCAAGTACAAGATGACTGGCTCTTCTTACTGTCAACGTTTTGAACCCTTCCTGTGAAACCGGTTTTAGATTCCGATGCTTCACTTCAGGTTTACTGTATCCCTTGGACCTTCTTATTGACGACGAAGCACAGAAATTGCATCGGAATTAAATAGAAAAGGCACAATGCCGACTTAAGTACAAGAAAACTGACTCTTCTTACTGTCTATGTTTTGAACCACTCCTGTGACGCTAGTTATAGATTCCGATGCTTCACTTCAGGTTTACTGTATCCCTCTGACCTTCTTATTGACGATGAAACACAGAAATGGCATCGGAATTAAGTACAAAAGGCACAATGCCGACTTAATTACAAGAAAACTGACTCTTCCAACTGTCTATGTTAAGAACCATTCCTGTGACACTAGTTATAGATTCCGATGCTTCACTACAGGTTTACTGTATCCTTCTGACCTTCTTATTGACGATGAAACACAGAAATTGCATCGGAATTAAATAGAAAAGGCACAATGCCGACTTAGGCAAAAGGAAACTGACTCTTCTTACTGTCTATGCTTTGAACCATTCCTGTGACACTAGTTATAGATTCCGATGCTTCACTTAAGGATTACTGTATCCCTCTGACCTTCTCATTGACGATGAAACACAGAAATTATATCGGAATTATATACAAAAGGCACAATGCCAACTTAAGTACAAGAAAACTGACTCTTCTTACTGTCTATGCTTTGAACCATTCCTGTGACACTAGTTATAGATTCCGATGCTTCACTTCAGGTTTACTGTATCCCTCTGACCTTCTTATTGACGATGAAACACAGAAATTGCATCGGAATTAAATAGAAAAGGCACAATGCCGACTTAAGTACAAGAAAACTGACTCTTCTTACTGTCTATGCTTTGAACGATTCCTGTGACGCTAGTTATAGATTCCGATGCTTCACTTCAGGATTAATGTATCCCTCTGACCATCTTATTGACGATGAAACACAGAAATTGCATCGGAATTAAGTACAAAAGGCACATTGCCTACATAAGTACAAGAAAACTGACTCTTCCAACTGTCTATGTTTTGAACCATTCTTGTGACACTAGTTATAGATTCCGATGCTTCACTTCAGGTTTACTGTATCCCTCTGACCTTCTTATTGACGATGAAATACAGAAATTGCATCGGAATTAAATAGAAAAGGCACAATGCCGACTTAAGCAAAAGGAAACTGACTCTTCTTACTGTCTATGCTTTGAACCATTCCTGTGGCACTAGTTAAAGATTCCGATGCTTCACTTCAGGTTTACAGTATCCATCTGACATTCTGATTGACGATGAAACACAGAAATTGCACCGGAATTAAATACAAAAGGCACAATGCCGACTTAAGTACAAGAAGACTGACTCTTCTTACTGTATATGTTTTGAACCATTCCTGTGACACTAGTTATAGATTCCGATGCTTCACTTCTGGTTTACTGTATTCCTCTGACCTTCCTATTGACGATGAAACACAGAAATTGCATCGAAATTAAATACAAAAGGCACAATGCCGACTTAAGTACAAGTGACCTGACTCTTCTTACTGTCTATGTTTTGAACCATTTCTGTGACATTAGTTATAGATTCCGACGCTTCACTTGAGGTATACTGTATCCCTCTTACCTTCTTATTGACGATGAAACACAGAAATTGCATCGGAATTAAATAGAAAAGGCACAATGCCGACTTAAGTACAAGAAAACTGACTCTTCTTACTGTATATGTTTTTAACCATTCCTGTGACACTAGTTATAGATTCCGATGCTTCACTTCAGGTTTACTGTATCCCTCTGACCTTCTTATTGACGATGACACACAGAAATTGCATCGGAATTAAATACAAAAGTCACAATGCCGAATTAAGTACAAGAAAACTGACTCTTCTTACTGTATATGTTTTGAACCATTGCTGTGACACTAGTTATAGATTCCGATGCTTCACTTCAGGTTCACTGTATCCCTCTGACCTTCTTATTGACAATGAACCACAGAAAATGCATCGGAATTGAATGCAAAAGGCACAATACCAACTCAAGTACAAGAAGACTGGGTCTTCTTTCTGTCTATGTTTTGAACCAGTACTGTGACACTAGTTATAGATTCCGACGCTTCACTTCAGGTTCACTGTATCCCTGTGACCTCCTTATTGACGATGAAACACAGAAATTGCATCAGAATTAAATACAAAAGGCACAATGCCGACTCAAGTACAAGAAGGCATGCTCATCTTACTGTCTATCTTTTGAACCATTCCTGTGACACAAGTTATAGATTCCGTTGCATCACTTCAGGTTTACTGTATCCCTCTGACCTTTTTATTGACGATGAAACACAGAAATTGCATCGGAATTAATTACAAAAGGCACAATGCCGACGTACGTACAAGGAAACTGACCCTTCTTACTGTCAATGTTTTGACCCATTCCTGTGACACTAGTTATAGATTCCGATGCTTCACTTCGGGTTTTCTGTATCCCTCTGACCTTCTTATTGACGACGAAACACAGAAATTGCATCGGATTTATATACAAAACGCACAATGCCGACTTAAGTACAAGAGGACTGTCTCTTCTTGCTGTCTATGTTTTGAACCATTCCCGTGAGACTGGTTTTAGATTCCGATGCTTCACTTCAGTTTTACTGTATCCCTTGGACCTTCTTATTGACGACGAAACACAGAAATTGCATTGGAATTAATTAGAAAAGGCACAATGCCGACTTAAGTACAAGAAGACTGACTCTTCTTACTGTCTACGTTTTGAACAATTGCTGTGACACTAGTTATAGATTCCGATGCTTCACTTCAGGTTTACTGTATCCCTCTGACCTCCTTATTGACGATGAAACACAAAAATTGCATCGGAAAAGAATAGAAAGTGCACAATGCCGACTTAAGTACACGACAACTGACTCTTTTTACTGTCTATGTTTTGAACCATTCCTGTGACACTAGTTATAGATTCCGATGCTTCACGTCAGGTTTACTGTATCCCTCCGACCTCCTTATTGCCGATGAAACACAGAAATTGCATCGGAATTACATAGAAAAGTCACAATGCCGACTTAAGTAGAAGACAACTGACTCTTCTTACTGTCTATGTTTTGAACCATTCCTGTTACACTAGTTATAGGTTCCGATGCTTCACTTCAGGTATTCTGTATCCCTCTGACCTTCTTATAGACGATGAAACACAGAAATTGCATCGTAATTAGTTACAAAAGGCACATTGCCGACATAAGTACAAGAGAACTGACTCTTCTTACTGTCTATGTTTTGAAGCATTCCTGTGACACTAGTTATAGATTCCGATGCTTCACTTCAGGTTTTCTGTATCCCTCTGACCTTCTTAGTGACGATGAAACACAGAAATTGCATCGGAATTAAGTAGAAAAGGCACAATGCAGACTGAAGTACTAGAAAACTGACTATCCTTACTGTCTATGTTTTGAACCATTCTTGTGACACTAGTTATATATTCCGATGCTTCACTTCAGGTTTTCTGTATCCCTCTGACCTTCTTAGTGACGATGAAACACAGAAATTGCATCGGAATTACGTAGAAAAGGCACAATGCCGACTCAAGTACTAGAAAACTGACTATCCTTAATGTCTATGTTTTGAACCATTCTTGTGACACTAGTTACAGTTTCCGATGCTTCACTTCAAGTTTGCTGTAGCCCTCTGACCTTCTTATTGACGATGAAACACAGAAATTGCATCTGAATTAAATACAAAAGGCACAATACCGACTCAAGTACAAGAAGACTGTGTCTTCTTTCTGTCTATGTTTTGAACCAGTCCTGTGACACTAGTTATAGATTCCGATGCTTCACTTCAGGTTCACTGTATCCCTCTGACCTCCTTATTCACGATGAAACACAGAAATTGCATCGGAATTAAATACAAAAGGACAATTCCGACTCAAGTACAAGAAGGCATGCTCATCTTACTGTCTTTCTTTTGAACCATTCCTGTGACACCAGTTATAGATTCCGTTGCATCACATCAGGTTTACTGTATCCCTCTGACCTTTTTATTGACGATGAAACACAGAAATTGCATCGGAATTAATTACAAAAGGCACAATGCCGACATAAGTAAAAGAGAACTGACCCTTCTTACTGTCAATGTTTTGAACCATTCATGTGACACTAGTTATAGATGCCGATGCTTCACTTCAGGTTTTCTGTATCCCTCTGACCTTCTTAGTGACGATGAAATACAGAAATTGCATCGGAATTAAGTAGAAAAGGCACAATGCCGACTCAAGTACAAGGAAACTGACTTTTCTTACTGTCTATGTTTTGAACTATTCCTGTGACACTAGTTATAGATTCCGATGCATCACTTCAGGTTTACTGTATCCCACTGACCTTCTTATTGACGGTGATACACAGAAATTGCATCGGAACTAAATACAAAAGGCACAATCCCGACTTAAGAACAAGAAAACTGACTCTTCTTAGAGTCTATGTTTTGAACCATTCCTGTGACTCTAGTTACAGATTCCGATGCTTCACTTCGGGTTTACTGTATCCCTCTGACCTTCTTATTGAAGATGAAACACAGTAATTGCATCGGAATTAAATAGAAAGGGCACAATGCCGACTTAAGTAAAAGAAAACTGACTCTTCTTACTGTATATGTTTGGAACCATTTCTGTGACACTGTTTATAAATTCCGATGCTTCACTTCAGGTTTTCTGTATCCCTCTGACCTCCTTATTGACGATGAAACACAGAAATTGCATCGGAAATAAATACAATAGGCACAATGCCGACTCAAGTACAAGAAGGCTGGCTCTTCTTACTATGTTTTGAACCATTCCTGTGACGCTAGTTATAGATTCCGATGCTTCACTTCTTGTTTACTGTATCCCTTGGACCTTCTTATTGACGACGAAACACAGAAATTGCATTGGAATTAAATAGAAAAGGCACTATGCCGACTCAAGTACAAGAAGCCATGCTCATCTTACTGTCTATCTTTTGAACCATTCCTGTGACACAAGTTATAGATTCCGTTGCATCACTTCAGGTTTACTGTATCCCTCTGACCTTTTTATTGACGATGAAACACAGAAATTGCATCGGAATTAATTACAAAAGGCACAATGCCGACATCCGTACAAGGGTACTGACCCTTCTTACTGTCAATGTTTTGACCCATTCCTGTGACACTAGTTATAGATTCCGATGCTTCACTTCGGGTTTTCTGTATCCCTCTGACCTTCTTATTGACGACGAAACACAGAAATTGCATCGGATTTATATACAAAACGCACAATGCCGACTCAAGTACAAGAGGACCGGCTCTTCTTACTGTCTATGTTTTGAACCTTTCCCGTGAGACTGGTTTTAGATTCCGATGCTTCACTTGAGGTTTACTGTATCCCTTGGACCTTCTTATTGACGACGAAACACAGAAATTGCATTGGAATTAAATAGAAAAGGCACAAAGCCGACTTAAGTACAAGAAGACTGACTCTTCTTACTGTCTACGTTTTGAACAATTCCTGTGACACTAGTTATAGATTCCGATGCTTCACGTCACGTTTACTGTATCCCTCTGACCTCCTTATTGACGATGAAACACAAAAATTGCATCGGAAAAGAATAGAAATGGCACAATGCCAAATTAAGTACACGACAACTGACTCTTTTTACTGTCTATGTTTTGAACCATTCCTGTGACACTAGTTATAGATTCCGATGCTTCACGTCAGGTTTACTGTATCCCTCCGACCTCCTTATTGCCGATGAAACACAGGAATTCCATCGGAATTAAATAGAAAAGGCACAATGCCGACTTAAGTAGAGAACAACTGACTCTTCTTACTGTCTATGTTTTGAACCATTCCTGTTACACTAGTTATAGGTTCCGATGCTTCACTTCAGGTATACTGTATCCCTCTGACCTTCTTATTGACGATGAAACACAGAAATTGCATCGGAATTAGTTACAAAAGGCACAATGCCGACATAAGTACAAGAGAACTGCCTCTTCTTACTGTCTATGATTTGAAGCATTCCTGTGACACTAGTTATAGATTCCGATGCTTCACTTCAGGTTTTCTGTATCCCTCTGACCTTCTTAGTGACGATGAAACACAGAAATTGCATTGGAATTAAGTAGAAAAGGCACAATGCCGACTGAAGTACTAGAAAACTGACTATCCTTACTGTCTATGTTTTGAACCATTCTTGTGACACTAGTTATATATTCCGATGCTTCACTTCAGGTTTTCTGTATCCCTCTGACCTTCTTAGTGACGATGAAACACAGAAATTGCATCGGAATTAAGTAGAAAAGGCACAATGCCGACTCAAGTACTAGAAAACTGACTATCCTTAATGTCTATGTTTTGAACCATTCTTGTGACACTAGTTACAGTTTCCGATGCTTCACTTCAGGTTTACTGTAGCCCTCTGACCTTCTTATTGACGATGAAACACAGAAATTATCTCGGAATTAAATACAAAAGGCACAATGCCGACTTAAGAACAAGAAAACTGACTCTTCTTACTGTCTATGTTTTGAACCACTCCTGTGACACTAGTTATAGTTTCCGATGCTTCACTTCAGGTTTACTGTATCCCTCTGACCTTCTTATTGACAATGAACCACAGGAATTGCATCGGAATTAAATACAAAAGGCACAATACCGACTCAAGTACAAGATGACTGTGTCTTCTTTCTGTCTATGTTTTGAACCAGTCCTGTGACACTAGTTATAGATTCCGATGCTTCACTTCAGGTTCACTGTATCCCTCTGACCTCCTTATTCACGATGAAACACAGAAATTGCATCGGAATTAAATACAAAAGGCACAATGCCGACTCAAGTACAAGAAGGCATGCTCATCTTACTGTCTATCTTTTGATCCATTCCTGTGACACCAGTTATAGATTCCGTTGCATCACTCCTCTTTCTGTCTATGTTTTGAACCATTCCTCTGACACTAGTTGTAAATTCCGATGCTTCACTTTAGGTTTTCTGTATCCCTCTGACCTTCTTATTGACGATGATACACAGAAATTGCATCGGAACTAAATACAAAAGGCACAATGCCGACTTAAGAACAAGAAAACTGACTCTTCTTAGAGTCTATGTTTTGAACCATTCCTGTGACTCTAGTTACAGATTCCGATGCTTCACTTCGGGTATACTGTATTCCTCTGACCTTCTTATTGACGATGAAACACAGTAATTGCATCGGAATTAAATAGAAAGGGCACAATGCCGACTTAAGTAAAAGAAAACTGACTCTTCTTACTGTATATGTCTGGAACCATTTCTGTGACACTGTTTATAGATTCCGATGCTTCACTTCAGGTTTTCTGTATCCCTCTGACCTCCTTATGATGAAACACAGAAATTGCATCGGAAATAAATACATTACGCACAATGCCGACTCAAGTACAAGAAGGCTGGCTCTTCTTACTGTCTATGTTTTGAACCATTCCTGTGACGCTAGTTATAGATTCCGATGCTTCACTTCAGGTTTACTGTATCCCTCTGACCTTTTTATTGACGATGAAACACAGAAATTGCATCGGAATTAATTACAAAAGGCACAATGCCGACATAAGTACAAGAGAACTGACCCTTCTTACTGTCAATGTTTTGAACCATTCCTGTGACACTAGTTATAGATTCCGATGCTTCACTTCAGGTTTTCTGTATCCCTCTGACCTTCTTAGTGACGATGAAACACAGAAATTGCATCGGAATTAAATACATTAGGCACAATACCGCCTCAAGTACAAGAAGACTGGCTCTTCTTTCTGTCTATGTTTTGAACCATTCCTCTGACACTAGTTGTAGATTCCGATGCTTCACTTTAGGTTTTCTGTATCCCTCTGACCTTCTTATTGACGATGATACACAGAAATTGCATCGGAACTAAATACAAAAGGCACAATGCCGACTTACGAACAAGAAAACTGACTCTTCTTAGAGTCTATGTTTTGAACCATTCCTGTGACTCTAGTTACAGATTCCGATGCTTCACTTCGGGTTTACTGTATCCCTCTGACCTTCTTATTGACGAAGAAACACAGTAATTGCATCGGAATTAAATGGAAAGGGCACAATGCCGACTTAAGTAAAAGAAAACTGACTCTTCTTACTGTATATGTTTGGAACCATTTCTGTGACACTGTTTATAGATTCCGATGCTTCACTTCAGGTTTTCTGTATCCCTCTGACCTCCTTATTGACGATGAAACACAGAAATTGCATCGGAAATAAATACAATAGGCACAATGCCGACTCAAGTACAAGAAGGCTGGCTCTTCTTACTGTCTATGTTTTGAACCATTCCTGTGACGCTAGTTATAGATTCCGATGCTTCATTCAGGTTTACTGTATCCCTCAGACATTCATATTGACGATGAAACACAGAAATTGCATCGGAATTAAATAGAAAAGGCACAATGCCGACTCAAGTACATGAAAACTGACCTTGCTAACTGTCTATGCTTTCAACCATTACTGTGACACTAGTTATAGTTTCCGATGCTTCACTTCAGGTTTACTGTATCCCTCTGACCTTCCTATTGACGATGAAACACAGAAATTGCATCGGAATTATATACAAATGGCACAATGCCGACTCAAGTACAAGAGGACTGGCTCTTTTTACTGTCTATGTTTGAACCTTTCCTGTGAGATCGGTTTTAGTTTCGGATGCTTCACTTCTGGTTTACTGTATCCCTTGGACCTTCTTATTGACGACGAAACACAGAAATTGCATTGGAATTAAATAGAAAAGGCACTATGCCGACTTAAGTACATGTACACTGACTCCTCTTACTGTCTACGTTTTTAACCATTCCTGTGACACTAGTTATAGATTCCGATGATTCACTTCAGGGTTACTGTATCCCTCTGACCTCCTTATTGACGATGAAACACAAATATTGCATCGGAATTAAATACAGAAGGCACAATGCCGACTTAAGTACAAGACAACTGACTCTTCTTACTGTCTATGTTTTGAACCATTCCAGTTACACTAGTTATAGATTCCTATGCTTCACTTCAGGTTTACTGTATCCCTTGGACCTTCTTATTGACGACGAAACACAGAAATTGCATTGGAATTAAATAGAAAAGGCACAAAGCCGACTTAAGTACAAGAAGACTGACTCTTCTTACTGTCTACGTTTTGAACAATTCCTGTGACACTAGTTATAGATTCCGATGCTTCACTACAGGTTTACTGTATCCCTCTGACCTCCTTATTGACGATGAAACACAAAAATTGCATCGGAAAAGAATAGAAATGGCACAATGCCGACTTAAGTACACGACAACTGACTCTTTTTACTGTCTATGTTTTGAACCATTCCTGTGACACTAGTTATAGATTCCGATGCTTCACGTCAGGTTTACTGTATCCCTCCGACCTCCTTATTGCCGATGAAACACAGAAATTGCATCGGAATTAAATAGAAAAGGCACAACCGACTTAAGTAGAAAACAACTGACTCTTCTTACTGTCTATGTTTTGAACCATTCCTGTTACACTAGTTATAGGTTCCGATGCTTCACTTCAGGTATACTGTATCCCTCTGACCTTCTTATTGACGATGAAACACAGAAATTGCATCGGAATTAGTTACAAAAGGCACAATGCCGACATAAGTACAAGAGAACTGACTCTTCTTACTGTCTATGATTTGAAGCATTCCTGTGACACTAGTTATAGATTCCGATGCTTCACTTCAGGTTTTCTGTATCCCTCTGACCTTCTTAGTGACGATGAAACACAGAAATTGCATTGGAATTAAGTAGAAAAGGCACAATGCCGACTGAAGTACTAGAAAACTGACTATCCTTACTGTCTATATTTTGAACCATTCTTGTGACACTAGTTATATATTCCGATGCTTCACTTCAGGTTTTCTGTATCCCTCTGACCTTCTTAGTGACGATGAAATACAGAAATTGCATCGGAAGTAAGTAGAAAAGGCACAATGCCGACTCAAGTACAAGGAAACTGACTTTTCTTACTGTCTATGTTTTAAACTATTCCTGTGACACTAGTTATAGATTCCGATGCATCACTTCAGGTTTACTGTATCCCTCTGACCTTCTTATTGACGATGATACACAGAAATTGCATCGGAACTAAATACAAAAGGCACAATGCCGACTTAAGAACAAGAAAACTGACTCTTCTTAGAGTCTATGTTTTGAACCATTCCTGTGACTCTAGTTACAGATCCCGATGCTTCACTTCGGGTTTACTGTATCCCTCTGACCTTCTTATTGAAGATGAAACACAGTAATTGCATCGGAATTAAATAGAAAGGGCACAATGCCGACTCAAGTACAAGAAGGCATGCTCGTCTTACTGTCTATCTTTTGAACCATTCCTGTGACACAAGTTATAGATTCCGTTGCATCACTTCAGGTTTACTGTATCCCTCTGACCTTTTTGTTGACGATGAAACACAGAAATTGCATCGGAATTAATTACAAAAGGCACAATGCCGACGTCCGTACAAGGGAACTTGACCCTTCTTACTGTCAATGTTTTGACCCATTCCTGTGACACTAGTTATAGATTCCGATGCTTCACTTCGGGTTATCTGTATCCCTCTGACCTTCTTATTGACGACGAAACACAGAAATTGCATCGGATTTATATACAAAACGCACAATGCCGACTCAAGTACAAGAGGACTGGCTCTTCTTACTGTCTATGTTTGAACCTTTCCCGTGAGACTGGTTTTAGATTCCGATGCTTCACTTCAGGTTTACTGTATCCCTTGGACCTTCTTATTGACGACGAAACACAGAAATTGCATTGGAATTAAATAGAAAAGGCACAAAGCCGACTTAAGTACAAGAAGACTGACTCTTCTTACTGTCTACGTTTTGAACAATTCCTGTGACACTAGTTATAGATTCCGATGCTTCACTACAGGTTTACTGTATCCCTCTGACCTCCTTATTGACGATGAAACACAAAAATTGCATCGGAAAAGAATAGAAATGGCACAATGCCGACTTAAGTACACGACAACTGACTCTTTTTACTGTCTATGTTTTGAACCATTCCTGTGACACTAGTTATAGATTCCGATGCTTCACGTCAGGTTTACTGTATCCCTCCGACCTCCTTATTGCCGATGAAACACAGAAATTGCATCGGAATTAAATAGAAAAGGCACAACCGACTTAAGTAGAAAACAACTGACTCTTCTTACTGTCTATGTTTTGAACCATTCCTGTTACACTAGTTATAGGTTCCGATGCTTCACTTCAGGTATACTGTATCCCTCTGACCTTCTTATTGACGATGAAACACAGAAATTGCATCGGAATTAGTTACAAAAGGCACAATGCCGACATAAGTACAAGAGAACTGACTCTTCTTACTGTCTATGATTTGAAGCATTCCTGTGACACTAGTTATAGATTCCGATGCTTCACTTCAGGTTTTCTGTATCCCTCTGACCTTCTTAGTGACGATGAAACACAGAAATTGCATTGGAATTAAGTAGAAAAGGCACAATGCCGACTGAAGTACTAGAAAACTGACTATCCTTACTGTCTATATTTTGAACCATTCTTGTGACACTAGTTATATATTCCGATGCTTCACTTCAGGTTTTCTGTATCCCTCTGACCTTCTTAGTGACGATGAAACACAGAAATTGCATCGGAATTAAGTAGAAAAGGCACAATGCCGACTCAAGTACCAGAAAACTGACTATCCTTAATGTCTATGTTTTGAACCATTCTTGTGACACTAGTTACAGTTTCCGATGCTTCACTTCAGGTTTACTGAAGCCCTCTGACCTTCTTATTGACGATGAAACACAGAAATTATCTCGGAATTAAATACAAAAGGCACAATGCCGACCTAAGAACAAGAAAACTAACTCTTCTTACTGTCTATGTTTTGAACCACTCCTGTGACACCAGTTATAGATTCCGTTGCATTACTTCAGGTTTACTGTATCCCTCTGACCTTTTTATTGACGATGAAACACAGAAATTGCATCGGAATTAATTACAAAAGGCACAATGCCGACATAAGTACAAGAGAACTGGCCCTTCTTACTGTCAATGTTTTGAACCATTCCTGTGACACTAGTTATAGATTCCGATGCTTCACTTCAAGTTTTCTGTATCCCTCTGACCTTCTTAGTGACGATGAAACACAGAAATTGCATCGGAATTAAATACATTAGGCACAATACCGCCTCAAGTACAAGAAGACTGGCTCTTCTTTCTGTCTATGTTTTGAACCATTCCTCTGACACTAGTTGTAGATTCCGATGCTTCACTTTAGGTTTTCTGTATCCCTCTGACCTTCTTATTGACGATGATACACAGAAAATGCATCGGAACTAAATACAAAGGGCACAATGCCGACTTAAGAGCAACAAAACTGACTCTTCTTAGAGTCTATGTTTTGAACCATTCCTGTGACTCTAGTTACAGATTCCGATGCTGCACGTCAGGCTTACTGTATCCTTCTGACCTTCTTATGGACGATCAAACACAGAAATTTCATCGGAATTAAATACAAAAGGCACAATGCCGACTCAAGTACAAGAAGACTGGCTCTTATTACTGCCTATGTTTTGAACAATTCCTGTGACACTAGTTATAGATTCCGATGCTTCACATCAGGTTTACTGTATCCAGCTTACCTTCTTATTGACGATGAAACAGAGAAATTGCATCGGAATTAAATAGAAAATTCACATTGCCGAATTAAGTACAAGAAGTCTGGCTCTTCTTTCTGTCTTTGTTTTGAACCATTCCTGTGACACCGGTTTTAGATTCCGATGCTTCACTTAAGATTTACTGTATCCCTTGGACCTTCTTATTGACGACGAAACACAGAAATTGCATTGGAATTACATAGAAAAGGCACTATGCCGACTTAAGTACATGTACACTGACTCCTCTTACTGTCTACGTTTTTAACCATTCCTGTGACACTAGTTATAGATTCCGATGATTCACTTCAGGTTTACTGTATCCCTCTGACCTCCTTATTGACGATGAAACACAGAAATTGCATCGGAATTAAATAGAGAAGGCACAATGCCGACTTAAGTACAAGACAACTGACTCTTCTTACTGTCTATGTTTTGAACCATTCCAGTTACACTAGTTATAGATTCCTATGCTTCACTTTAGGTTTACTGTATCCCTCTGACCTTCTTATTGACGATGAAATACAGAAATTGCATCGCAATTAATTACAAAACGCACAATGCCGACATAAGTACAAGAGAACTGACTCTTCTTACTGACTATGTTTTGAACCATTCCTGTGACACTAGTTATAGATTCCGATGCTTCACTTCAGGTTTTCTGTATTCCCCTTACCTTCTTAGTGACGATGAAACACAGAAATTGCATCGGAATTAAGTAGAAAAGGCACAATGCCGACTCAGGTACAAGAAAACTGACTCTTCTTAGTGTCTATGTTTTGAACCATTCCTCTGACACTAGTTATAGATTCCGACGCTTCACTTCAGGTTTAATGTATCCCTTGGACCTTCTTATTGACGACGAAACACAGAAATTGCATCGGAATTAAATAGAAAAGGCACAATGCCGACTTAAGTACAAGAAGACTGGCTCGTCTTACTGTCTACGTTTTGAACCATTCCTGTGACACTACTTACAGGTTCCTATGCTTCACTTCAGGTTTACTGTATCCCTCAGACCTCTTTATTGACGATGAAACACAGAAATTGCATCGGAATTAAATAAAAAAAACACAATGCCGACTCAAGTACATGACAACTGACTCTTCTTACTGTCTATGATTTGAACCATTCCTGTGACACTAGTTATAGATTCCGATGCTTCACTGCAGGTTTACTGTATTCCTCTGACCTTCTTATTGACGATAAAATACAGAAATTGCATGGGAATTAAATGGAAAAGGCACAATGCCGATTTATGTACAAGACAACTGACTCTTATTACTGTCTATGCTTTGAACCATTCCTGTGACACTAGTTATAGATTCCGATGCTTCACTATAGGTTTACTGCATCCCTCTGACCTTCTTAATGACGATGAAACACATAAATTGCATCGGAATTTAATAGAAAAGGCACAATGCCGACTTAAGTACAAGAAAACTGACTCTTCATCCTGTCTATGTTTTGA
Source organism: Schistocerca serialis cubense (assembly GCF_023864345.2). NCBI lineage: Eukaryota > Metazoa > Arthropoda > Insecta > Orthoptera > Acrididae > Schistocerca > Schistocerca serialis. Next base: position 18,224,480 of record NC_064647.1, on the reverse strand, counting down.
ACCATTCCTGTGACACTAGTTATAGATTCCGATTCTTATCTTCAGGTTTACTGTTCACCTCTGACATTCTTATTGACGATGAAACACAGAAATTGCATCGGAATTAAATAGAAAAGGCACAATGCCGACTCATGTTATAGATTCAGATGCTTGACTTCAGGCTTACTGTATCCCTCTGACCTTCGTATTGACGATGAAACACAGACATTGCATCTTATTTAAATACAAAAGGCACCATACCGATTTAAGTACAAAAATACTGACTCTTCTTACTGTCTATGGTTTCAACCATTCCTGTGACACTAGTTATAATTTCAGATGCTTCACTTTATGTATACTGTATCCAGCTGACCTTCTTATTGATGATGAAGCACAGAAATTGCATCGGAGTTAAATACAAAAAACACAATGCCGACTTAAGTACAAGAATACTGACTCTTCTTACTGTCTATGCCTTGAACCATTCCTGTGACACTAGTTATAGATTCCGATGCTTCACTTAAGATTTACTGTATCCCTCTGACCTTCTTATTGACGATGAAACACAGAAATTGCATCGGAATTCAATACAAAAGGCACAATGCCGACTTAAGGACAAGAAGACTGGCTCTTCCTACTCTCTATGTTTTGAACTATTCCTGTGACACTAGTTTTAGATTCCGATGCTTCACTTCAGGTTTACAGTATCCCTCTGACCTCCTTATTGACGATGAAACACAGAAATTGCATCTTAATTAAATACAAAAGGCACAATGCCGACTTAAGTACAAGAAGTCAGACTCTTCTTATTGTCTATGTTTTGAACCATTCCTGTGTCACTAGTTATAGATTCCGATGCTTCACGTCAGGCCTACTGTATCCCTCTGACCTTCTTATGGACGATCAATCACAGAAATTTCATCGGAATTAAATACAAAAGGCACAATCCCGACTCAAGTACAAGAAGACTGGCTCTTATTACTGCCTATGTTTTGAACAATTCCTGTGACACTAGTTATAGATTCCGATGCTTCACATCAGGATTACTGTATCCAGCTTACCTTCTTATTGACGATGAAACAGAGAAATTGCATCGGAATTAAATAGAAAAGGCACATTGCCGACTTAAGTACAAGAAGTCTGGCTCTTCTTTCTGTCTTTGTTTTGAACCATTCCTGTGACACCGGTTTTAGATTCCGATGCTTCACTTCTGGTTTACTGTATCCCATGGACCTTCTTCATGTCGAGAAACACAGAAATTGCATCGGAATTAAATAGAAATGGCACAATGCCGACTTAAGTACAAGAAAACTGACTCTTCATCCTGTCTATGTTTTGAACCATTCCTGTGACACTAGTTATAGATTCCGATGCTTCACATCAGGTATACTGTATCCAGCTGACCTTCTTATTGACGATGAAACACAGAAATTGCATCAGAATTAAATACAAAAGGCACAATGGCGACTCAAGTACAGGAAGACTGACTCTTCTTACTGTCTATGTATTGAACCTCTCCTGTGAGACCGGTTTTAGATTCCGATGCTTCACTTCTTGTTTACTATATCCCTCTGACCTTCTTATTGACGACGAAACACAGAAATTGCAATGGAATTAAATAGAATATGCACAATGCCGACTTAAGTACAAGAAAACTGACTCTTCTTACTGTCTATGTTTTGAACCATTCCTGTGACACTAGTCATAGATTCTGAAGCATCACTTCAGGTTTACTGCATCCCTCTGACCTTCTTACTGACGATGAAACACAGAAATTGCATCGGAATTAAATACAAAAGGCACAATGCCGATTTAAGTACAAGAAAGCTGACTCTTCTTACTGTCTATGTTTTGAACCATTCCTGTGACACTAGTTATAGATTCCGACGCTTCACTTCAGGTTTCCTGTATCTCTGTGACATTCTTATTGTCGATGAAACACAGAGATTGCTTCGGAAGTATATACAAAAGGCACAATGCCGACTTAAGTACAAGAAGACTGGCCCTTCTTACTGTCTATGTTTTGAACCTTTCCTGTGAGACCGGTTTTAGAATCTGATGCTTCACTTCATGTTTACTATATCCCTTGGACCTTCTTATTGACGCCGAAACACAGGAATTGCATCGGAATTAAATAAAATATGCACAATGCCGACTTAAGTACAAGAAAACCGACTCTTCTTACTGTCTATGTCTGAACCATTCCTGTGACACTAGTCATAGATTCCGATGTATCACTTTAGGTTTACTGCATCCCTCTGACCTTCTTATTGACGGTGTAACACAGAAATTGCATCGGAATTAAATACAAAAGGCACAATGCCGATTTAAGTACAAGAAAACTGACCCTTCTTACTGTGTACGTTTTGAACCATTCCTGTGACACCAGTTATAGATTCCGATGCTTCACTACAGGTTTACTGTATCCCTCTGACCTTCTTATTGACGATGAAATACAGAAATTGCATCGAAATGAACTACAAAAGGCACAATGCCACCTTAAGTAAAAGAAGACTGACTCTTCATCCTGCCTATGCTTTGAACCATTCCTGTGACACTAGTTATAGAATCCGATGCTTCACTTCAGGATTACTGTATCCCTCTGACCTTCTTAGTGACGATGAAACACAGAAATTGCATCGGAATTAAATACAAAAGTCACAATGCCGACTCAAGTACAAGAAGACTGGCTCTTTTTATTGTCTATGTTTTGAACCATTCCTGTGACACTAGTTATAGATTCCGATGCTTCACTTCAGGTTTACTGTATCTCTCTGAGCTTCTTATAGACGATGAAACACAGAAATTGCATCGGAATTATATACAAAAGGCACAAGGCCGACTTAAGTACAAGAACACTGACTCTTCTTACTGTCTCTGTTTGAACCATTCCTGTGACACTACGTATTGATTCCGGTGCTTCACTTCAGTTTTACTGTATCCCTCTGACATTCTTATTGACGATGAAACACAGAAATTGCATCGGAATTAAATACAAATGGCACAATGCCGACTTAAGTACAAGAAAACTGACTCTTCTTACTGTCTACGTTTTGAACCATTCCTGTGACACCAGTTATAGATTCCGATGCTTCACTTCAGGTTTACTGTATCCCTCTGACCTTCTTATTGACGATGAAATACAGAAATTGCATCGAAATTAAATACAAAAGGCACAATGCCACCTTAAGTAAAAGAAGACTGACTCTTCATACTGTCTATGTTTTGAACCATTCCTGTGACACTAGTTATAGATTCCGATGCTTCACTTAAGGATTACTGTATCCCTCTGACCTTCTTATTGACGATGAAACACAGAAATTGCATCGGAATTAAATACAAAAGGCACCATGCCGTCTCAAGTACAAGAAGACTGGCTCTTCTTACTGTCTATGTTTTGGACCATTCCTGTGACACTAGTTATAGATTCCGATGCTTCACTTAAGGATTACTGTATCCCTCTGACCTTCTTATTGACGATGAAACACAGAAATTGCATCGGAATTAAATACAAAAGGCACCATGCCGTCTCAAGTACAAGAAGACTGGCTCTTCTTACTGTCTATGTTTTGGACCATTCCTGTGACACTAGTTATAGATTCCGATGCTTCACTTCAGGTTTACTGTATTCCTCTGAGCTTCTTATAGACGATGAAACACAGAAATTGCATCGGAATTATATACAAAAGTCACAATGCCGACTCAAGTACAAGAAGACTGGCTCTTTTTATTGTCTATGTTTTGAACCATTCCTGTGACACTAGTTATAGATTCCGATGCTTAACTTCAGGTATACTGTATCCAGCTGACCTTCTTATTGATGATGAAGCACAGAAATTGCATCAGAGTTAACTACAAAAGGCACAATGCCAACTTAAGTATAAGAAGACTGACTCTTCTTACTGTCGATGTTTTGAACCATTCCTGTGACACTAGTTATAGATTACGATGCTTCACTTCAGTTTTACTGTATCCCTCTGACCTTCTTACTGACGATGAAACACAGAAATTGCATCGGCATTATACACAAAAGGCACAATGCCGAGCAAAGTACAAGAAGACTGACTCGTCTTACTGTCTATGTTTTGAACCATTCCTGTGACTCTAGTTATAGATTCCGATGCTTCACTTCAGGTTTACTGTATCCCTCTGACCTTCTTATCGACGATGAAACACAGACATTGCATCTTAATTAAATACAAAAGGCACAATGCCGACTTAAGTACAAGAAGACTGACTCTTCTAACAGTCTATGGTTTGAACCTTTCCTGTGACACTAGTTATAGATTCCGATGCTTCACTTCAGGTTTACTGTATTCCTCTGACCTTCGTACTGACGATCAAACACAGAAAATTCATCGGAATTAAATACAAAAGGCACAATGCCGACTCAAGTACAAGAAGACTGGCTCTTCTTATTGTCTATGTTTAAAACCATTCCTGTGGCACTAGTTTTAGATTACGACGCTTCACTTCAGGTTTACTGTATCCAGCTGACCTTCGTATTGACGATGAAGCACAGAAATTGCATCGGAATTAAATACAAAAGGCACAATGCCGACTTAAGTACAAGAAGACTGACTCCTATTTCTGTCTATGTTTTGAACCATTCCTGTGACACTAGTTATAGGTTCCGATGCTTCACTTCAGGTTTACTGTATCCCTCTGACCTTCTTATTGACGATGAAACACAGAAATTGCTTCGGAATTATATACAAAAGGCACAATGCCGACTCAAGTACAAGAAGACTGGCTCTTCTTACTGTCTATGTTTTGAACCGTTCCTGTGAGACGGGTTTTAGATTCCGATGCTTCACATCAGGTTTACTGTATCCAGCTGACCTTCTTATTGACGATGAAACACAGAAATTCATCGGAATTAAATACAAAATGCACAATGCCGACTTAAGTATAAGAAAACTGACTCTTCTTACTGTCTATGATCTGAACCGTTCCTGTGACACTAGTTATAGATTCCGATGCTTCACTTCAGGTTTACTGTATCCCTCTAACTTTCTTATTGACGATAAAACACAGAAATGGCTTCAGAGGTAAATACAAACGGCACAATGCCGACTCAAGTACAAGAAGACTGGCTCTTCTTACTGTCTATGTTTTGAACCATTCCTGTGAGACCGGTTTTTGATTCCGATGCTTCACTTCAGGTTTACTGTATCCTTTGGACCTTCTTATTGACGCCGAAACACAGAAATTGAATAGGAATTAAATAGAATAGGCACAATGCCGACTTAAGTTCAAGAAAACTGACTCTTCATACTGTCTATGTTTTGAACCATTCCTGTGACACCAGTTATAGATTCCGATGCTTCACATCACGTTTACTGTCTCCCTCTGACATTCTTATTGACGATGAAACACAGAAATTGCATCGGAATTAAATACAAAAGGCACCATGCCGTCTCAAGTACAAGAAGACTGACTCTTCTTACTGTCTATGTTTTGAAACATTCCTGTGACACTAGTCATAGATTCCGATGCTTCACTTCACGTTAACTGTATCCCTCTGACCTCCTTATTGACGATGAAACACAGAAATAGCATCTTAATTAAATACCAAAGTCACAATGCCGACTTAAGTACAAGAAGACTGACTCTTCTTATTGTCTATGTTTTGAACCATTCCTGTGTCACTAGTTATAGATTCCGATGCTTCACTTCAGGTTTACTGTATCCCTCTGGCCATCTTATTGACGATCAAACACAGAAATTTCATCGGAATTAAATACAAAAGGCACACTGCCGACTCAAGTACAAGAACACTGGCTCTGCTTACTGCCTATGTTTTGAACCTATCCTGTGACACTAGTTATAGATTACGATGCTTCACTTCAGGTTTACTGTATCCAGCTGACCTTCTTATTGACGGTGAAACACAGAAATTGCATCGGAATTATACACAAAAGGCACAATGCCGACTTATGTACAAGAAGACTCACTCTTCTTACTATCTATGTTTTGAACCAATCCTCTGACACTAGTTATAGATTCCGACGCTTCAGTTCAGGTTTACTGTATCCATCTGACATTCTTATTGACGATGAAACACAGAAATTGCATCTTAATTAAATACAAAAGGCACAATGCCGACTTAAGTACAAGACGACTGACTCATCTTACTGTCTATGGTTTGAACCATTCCTGTGACACAAGTTATAGATTCCGATGCTTCACATCACGTTTACTGTCTCCCTCTGACATTCTTATTGACGATGCAACACAGAAATTGCATCGGAATTAAATACAAAAGGCACAATGCCGACTTAAGTACAAGAAAACTGACTCTTCTTCCTGTCTATGTTGTGAAACATTCCTGTGACACTAGTTATAGATCCCGATGCTTCACATCAGGTTTACTGTATCCAGCTGACCTTCTTATTGACGATGAAACACAGAAATTGCATCGGAATTAAATACAAAAGTCTCAATGCCTACTTAAGTACAAGAAGACTGACTCTTTTTACTGTCTATGTTTTGAACCATTCATGTGACACTAGTTATAGATTCCGATGCTTCACTTCAGGTTTACTGTATCCCTCTGACCTTCTTATAAAGGATGAAACACAGAAATTGGATCGGAATTAAATACAAAAGGCTCAATGCCGACTGAAGTACAAGAAAACTGACTCTACTTACTGTCTATGTTTTGAACCATTCCTGTGAGACCGGTTTTTGATTCAGATGCTTCACTTCAGGTTTACTGTATCCTTTGCACCTTCTTATTGACGCCGAAACACAGAAATTGCATTGGAATTAAATAGAATAGGCACAATGCCGACTTAATTACAAGAATACTGACTCTTCATACTGTCTATGTTTTGAACCATTCCTGTGACACCAGTTATAGATTCCGATGCTTCACATCACGTTTACTGTCTCCCTCTGACATTCTTATTGACGATGCAACACAGAAATTGCATTGGAATTAAATACAAAAGGCACAATGCCGACTTAAGTACAAGAAAACTGACTCTCCTTACTGTCTACGTTTTGATTAATTCCTGTGACACTAGTTATAGATTCTGATGCTTCACTTCAGGTTTACTGTATCCCTCAGACCGTCTTATTGACGATGAAACACAGAAATGGCTTCGGAATTAAATACAAAAGGCACAATGCCGACTTAAGTTCAGGAAGACAGACTCTTCCTACATTCCATGTTTTGAACCATTCCTGTGACACTAGTTTTAGATTCCGATGCTTCACTTCAGGTTTACTGTATCTCTCTGACCTCCTTATTGACGATGAAACACTGAAATTGCTTCTTAATGAAATACAAAATGCACAATGCCGACTTAAGTACAAGAAGACTGTCTCTCCTTACTGACTATGTTTTGATCCATTAATGTGACAGTAGTTATAGATTCCGTTGCTTCACTTTAGGTTTACTGTATTCCTCTGACCTTCTTATTGACGATCAAACACAGAAATTTCATCGGAATCAAATACAAAAGGCACAATGCCGACTCAAGTACAAGAAGACAGGCTCTTCTTACTGCCTATGCTTTGAATCATTCCTGTGACACTAGTTACACATTCCGATGCTTTACTTCAGGTTTACTGTATCCCTCTGATCGTCTTATTGAGGATGAAACACAGAAATTGCATCGGAATTAAATACAAAAGGCACAATGCCGACTCAACTACAAGAAGACTGGCTATTCTTAGTGTCAATGCTTTGAACCTTTGCTGTGAGGCCGGTATTGGATTCCGATGCTTCACTTCAGGTTTACTGTATCCCTTGGACCTTCTTATTGACGCCGAAACACAGAAATTGCATCGGAATTATATACAAAAGACACAATGCCGACTTAAGTACAAGAGGCCTGACTCTTCTTACTGTCTATGCTTTGATCCATTACTTTTGACACCAGTTATAGATACCGATGCTTCACTTCAGGTTTACTGTATCCCTCTAACCTTCTTATCGACGATGAGACACATAAATTGCATCTTAATTAAATACAAAAGGCACAATACCGACTTAAGTACAAGAAGACTGACTCTTGTTACTGTCTATGGTTTGAACAATTCCTGTGAACTAGTTATAGATTCCTATGCTCCACTTTAGGTTTACTGTACCCCTCTGACCTTCTTATTGACGATCAAACACTGAAATTTCATCGGAATAAAATACAATAGGCACAATGCCGACTCAAGTACATGAAGTCTGGCTCTTCTTACTGTCTATGTTTTGAACCTTTCCTGTGAGACCGGTTTTAGATTCCGATGCTTCACTTCAGGTTTACTGTATCTCTCTGACATTCTTATTGACGATGAAACACAGAAATTGCATGGAATTAAATACAAAAGGCACAATGCCGACTTAAGTACAAGAAAACTGACTCTTCTTACTGTTTATGTTTTGAACTATTCCTGTGACACTAGTTATAGATTCCGATGCTTCACTTCAGGTTTACTGTGTCCCTGTGACCTTATTGACAATAAAACACAGAAACTGCTTCGGAATTATATACGAAAGGCACAATGCCGACTTAAGTACAAGAAAACTGACTCTTCTTACTGTCTATGTTATGAACAATTCCTGTGACACTAGTTATAGATTCCGATGCTTCACTTCAGGTTTACTGTATCCCTCTGACCTTCTTATTGACGATGAAACTCAGAAATTGCATTGGAATTAAATACAAAAGGCACAATGCCAACTCAAGTACAAGAAGTCTGGCTCTTCTTACTGTCTATTTCTTGAACCTTTCCTGTGAGACCGGTTTTAGATTCCGATGCTTCACTTCAGGTTAACTGTATCGCTTGGACCTTCTTATTGACGACGAAACACAGAAATCGCATCGGAATTAAATTGAAAGGGCACAATGCCGACTTAAGTACAGGAAAACTGACTCTTCTTCCCGTCTATGTTTTGAACCATTCCGGTGACACTAGTTATAGATTCCGATGCTTCACATCAGGTTTACTGTATCCAGCTGACCTTCTTATTGACGATGAAACACAGAAATTGCATCGCAATTAAATACAAAAGGCAGAATGCCGACCTAAGTACAAGAAGACTGACTCTTCTTACTGTCTATGCTTTGAACCATTCCTGTGTCACTAGTTATAGATTCAGATGCTTCACTTCAGGTTTACTGTATCCCTCTGACCTTCTTACAGACCATCAAACACAGAAAATTCATCGGAATTAAATACAAAAGGCAGAATACCGGCTCAAGTACAAGAAGACTGGCCCTTCTTACAGTCTATGTTTTGAACCATTCCTGTGACATTAGTTGTAGATTACGATCCTTCACTTCAGGTCCACTGTATCCAGCTGTCCTTCTTATTGACGATGAAGCACATAAATTGCATCGGAATTAAATGCAAAAGGCACAATGCCGACTTAAGTACAAGAAGACTGACTCTTCTTCCTGTCTATAAGTTGAACCATTTGTGTGAAACTAGTTATAGATTCCGATGCTTCACTTAAGTTTTACTGTATCCCTCTGACCTTCTTATTGACAATGAAACACAGAAATTTCATCGGATTAAATACAAAAGGCACAATGCCGACTTAAGTTCAAGGAGACTGACTCTTCCTACTGTCTAAGTTTTGAACCATTCCTGTGACACTAGTTTTCGATTCCGATGCTTCACTTCAGGTTTACTGTATCTCTCTGACCTCTTTATTGACGACGAAACACAGAAATTTCATCGGAATTAAATACAAGAGGCACAATGCCGACTCAACTACAAGAAGACTGGCTCTTCTTAGTGTCAATGCTTGTAACCTTTGCTGTGAGACCGGTTTTAGATTCCGATGCTTCACTTCAGGTTTACTGTATCCCTTGGACCTTCTTATTGACGCCGAAACACAGAAATTGCATCGGAAATATATACAAAAGACACAATGCCGACTTAAGTACAAGAAGCCTGACACTTCTTACTGTCTATGTCTTGAACCATTACTTTTGACACCAGTTATAGATTCCGATGCTTCACTTCAGGTTTACTGTATCCCTCTAACCTTCTTATCGACGATGAAACACAGAAATAGCATATTAATTAAATACAAAAGGCACAATACCGACTTAAGTACAAGAAGACTGACTCTTGTTACTGTCTATGGTTTGAACCATTCCTGTGACACTAGTTATAGATTCCGATGCTTCACTTCAGGTTTACTGTATCCCTCTGACCTTCTTACTGACGATCAAACACAGAAAATTCATCGGAATTATATACAAAAGGCAGAATAGCGGCTCAAGTACTAGAAGACTGGCTCTTCTTACTGTCTATGTTTTGAACCATTCCTGTGACACTAGTTGTAGATTACGATGCTTCACTTGCGGTTTACTGTAGCCAGCTGACCTTCTTATTGACGATGAAGCACAGAAATTGCATCGGAATTAAATACAAAAGGCCCAATGCCGACTTAAGTACAAGAAGACTGACTCTTCTTCCTGTCTATGTTTTGAACCATTCCTGTGAGACTAGTTATAGATTCCGATGCTTCAGTTCAGTTTTACTGTATCCCTCTGACCTTCCTATTGATGATGAAACGCAGATATTGCATCGGAATTAAATACAAAAGGCACAATGCCGACTTAAGTTCAAGAAGACTGACTCTTCCTACTGTCTATGTTTTGAACCATTCCTGTGACACTAGTTTTCGATTCCGATGCTTCACTTCAGGTTTACTATATTTCTCGGACCTCCTTATTGACGATGAAACACAGAAATTGCATCTTAATTAAATACAAAAGGCACAATGCCAACTTAAGTACAAGAAGACTGACTCCTCTTACTGTCTATGCTTTGAACCATTCCTGTGACACTAGTTATAGATCCCGATGCTTCACTTTAGGTTTACTGTATCCCTCTGACCTTCTTATTGATGATCAAACACTGAAATTTCATCGGAATAAAATACAATAGGCACAATGCCGACTCAAGTACAAGAAGATTGGCTCTACTTACTGCCTATGTTTTGAATCATTCCTGTGACACTAGTTGTAGATTCCGATGCTTCACTTCAGGCTTACTTTATCCAGCTGACCTTATTATTGACGATGAAGCACAGAAATTGCATGGGAATTAAATAAAAAGGCTCAATGCCGACTCAAGTACAAGAAGTCTGACTCTTCTTACTGTCTATGTTTTGAGCCTTTCCTGTGAGACCGGTTTTAGATTCCGATGCTTCAGTTCAGGTTTACTGTATCCCTCTGACATTCTTATTGACGATGAAACACAGAAATTGCATCGGAATTAAATACAAAAGGCACAATGCCGAATTAAGTACAAGAAAACTGACTCTTCTTACTTTTTATGTTTTGAACTATTCCTGTGACACTAGTTATAGATTCCGATGCTTCACTTCAGGTTTACTGTGTCCCTGTGACCTTATTGACAATAAAACACAGAAATTGCTTCGGAATTATATACGAAAGGCACAATGCCGACTTAAGTACAAGAAATTTGACTCTTCTTACTGTCTATGTTTTGATCTATTTCTGTGACACTAGTTATAGATTCCGATGCTTCACTTCAGGTTTACTGTATCCCTCTGACCCTTTTATTGACGATGAAACTCAGAAATTGCATCGGAATTAAATACAAAAGACACAATGCCGACTCAAGTACGAGAAGACTGACTCTTCCTACTGTCTATGTTTTGAACCATTCCTGTGACACTAGTTATAGATTCCGATGCTTCACTTCAGGTTTACTGTATCCCTCTGACCGTCTTATTGACGTTGAAACACAGAAATTGCATCGGAATTAAATACAAAAGGCACAATGCCGACTCAAGTACAAGAAGTCTGGCTCTTCTTACTGTCTATGTCTTGAACCTTTCCTGTGAGACCAGTTTTAGATTCCGATGCTTCACTTCAGGTTAACTGTATCGCTTGGACCTTCTTATTGACGACGAAACACAGAAATTGCATCGGAATTGAATTAAAAGGCACAATGCCGACTTAAGTACAAGAAAACTGACTCTTCTTCTTGTCTATGTTTTGAACCATTCCTGTGACACTAGTTGTGGTGTCACCGCCAGACACCACACTTGCTAGGTGGTAGCTTAAATCTGCCGCGGTCCATTTAGTACATGTCGGACCCGCGTGTCGCCACTGTGTAATCGCAGACCTAGCGCCACCACCAAGGCAGGTCTCGTGATACGAGAGAGCACTCGCCCCAGTTGTACGAGAACCTAGCTACCGACCAGATGTACGAAGCCTTTCTCTCTCATTAGCCGAGAGACAGAATAGCCATCAGCTAAGTAAATGGCTACGAACTAGCAAGGCGCCATTAGCCTTACAGTGATTGTAATTAAAGTCTCCTGTGTATCTTCAAGATCGATGTACTACAATGATATTAAAGATAAGTATTAATCAAGCTACATACTTTTATTCTTAACATTAATTACGTAGCCTGTTCCAGTACTTCACGCCCGTCTGCGTTAGTCTAGCTTGCATTTTCAGCCATCTCAACTTCTCGGTGTCGGCCCAGCTACCGACACAACATTGGCGACGAGTTAAAGTTTTCTTTCTGATTGCTTACATTTAATTGTGTCATGGCTTCGCCACATTCTCCAGATGTACTGTCCGAATTTTATCGCTTGCAGAATCAGCAGACGCAGGCGTTACTGGATGCCCTTGGACAGCTCGTCCAGGGTCAACGTACCATTCAAACCGATGCGGCCGCCGCCGCTTCTTCGCTACCGCTGCCACTAAACGCTGTTGCACCTCCCTTTCCACCATACGTGGCAGCCGATGAGACCTGGCACGAGTGGTCTCGCCAGTTAAACTTTCATCTAGCAGCCTACAGAATTCAAGGTAATGAGCGGCAGCCGTTTTTGCTTTCTTGTGTCGGTGTGTCCACATACCGTGTGATAGTGAAATTGTTTCCCCGACGCGACGTAGCAACTCTGTCCTACGAGAAAATTTTGTCTGCTTTAGATGTCTATTTCAAAGAAACAGTTAATGTGGTTGCAAAACGGTATACGTTTTTTCGTACAAAACGTACGGCCGGTCAAACTAATAGGGAGTGGGTAGCAACATTGCAAGGACTTACTAGGGACTGTGCCTTTGAATGTGACTGTGGTCTTTCTTATTCAGATACCATGGTGCGTGATGCAATTGCACAGAACGTTTCTGATGTTCGCATACGGGAGCAAATTTTGAAACTAGTTAATCCCTCCCTTCAACAAGTGATAGACATATTGGATAGACAGGACACACTTGACTGTGCTCAGGAATCTTTTGAAACTTCGCCAGCCGTGTGTAACATTAACCGGCCCGCTGGACGCGCTGCGCGGCCCGGTAACCGGGCCTCGCGCACGTCCGCACAGCTGCCGCCGCGCGCTAAGCCACGTGTGCCGCGCCAGCCCACAAATGTAGTGAAATCGTGCCCGCGGTGTGCTACTAGACATTCGCGTGAACATTGCCCGTCACGCCGAGCTATTTGCTTTTTCTGCAATAAGAAAGGACATGTTCAAAGTGTTTGCCAGAAAAAGCTCAGATCAGACAATCACAATCATTCCAGTCCCTTTGCTTCGCGCCGGAATCGAACCAAGGACACTCCGGCTCGTGGACCTTCGCCTATGGACATTCATGTCGTTAATTCCACTTCGTCCAGTGACACTTTCTCTAACAGTAACTGTGTTCGTCCCACAAAAACTGTGTGTCGACGTCGCCGGAAATCACGTCAATTAGCAAGTGATTCTGTACCAGTGTCTGTTCCAATTGCACAAAACAGTCGCTCTTGTCGTCAGCAGAACAATAAACTTTTTGTGGACTTAGACTTTGAAGGCAAAGTGATACCATTCCAGCTCGATACCGGAGCTGCAGTTTCATTGCTCAATCATGACACGTACAAACAACTGGGCAAACCTCCGTTGCGTTCTGCAAATGTTAAGCTAACTACATATTCCGGACAGAAAATTCCTGTGTTAGGACAGTGCAGCCTTCTTGCAACATACAAGGGACAAACAAAACTTGTGTCATTTTACATTCTTCGGTCTTCTTCTGCGGTGAACTTGTTTGGTCTCGATTTGTTTCAGTTGTTTAACATGTCTATTGTAAATCAGGTCCTCTCAGTGAATCAGACTGTGCCTACAGAGTGTATGTGAAGAATTTGCAGACATTTTTGCACCGGGCTTAGGTTGCGCTAAAAACTATGAAGCACATTTGGAACTGGAAGGAAACGCGCAACCGAAATTTTTCAGGGCGCGCAATGTTCCCCACGCATTGCGTGATGAGGTCGCAAGTACGTTACACGATCTCGAATCACAGGGTGTAATTGAACGTGTGCAAGCTTCTCTCTGGGCCTCACCCTTAGTAATTTTGCCAAAACCTTCCGGAAAATTGAGACTTTGCGTGGACTTCAAGGCCACAGTGAATCCACAGCTAGTGACTGCTACTTTTCCTTTGCCCCGCCCGGAAGATCTTTTTGCTAAACTGTGCCCGGGAAAATATTTTTCAAAGTTGGACCTAGCCGATGCGTACTTGCAAATACCGGTGGACGACGGATCCCAGCGCGTATTGGTGGTTAACACGCATCTTGGATTGTACCGCTTCAAAAGACTGCCATTCGGGTGTGCATCCGCCCCTGCCTTGTTTCAGCAATATTTACAAACTATTTGTGCGTCGGTCCCTACTGCAGCAAACTATCTGGACCATATAGTGATCTCCGGACAGACAGAACAAGATCATCTTGCGAACTTACGAACATTATATCAGGTCTTGCGGCAAAATGGTCTTCGCTTGAGGAAGGACAAATGTGTGTTTGTTGCTCGTGACTTACCATACCTGGGACATGTCATTAATGCCCAAGGCATACATCCGAGTCCCGAGCACCTCCGTGCCATACAAGAATTGCCTTCCCCTCAAAATGTGAAACAGCTACGGAGTGTGTTAGGTAAACTTAATTATTACAATAAATTTGTGCGCAATGCCTCTTCCCTTTCAGCTCCGCTTCATCGCTTACGCCGTAAAGGTGTTCCGTTCGTCTGGACGACGGAATGTGAACGCGCCTTTCGCCAGTTGAAATCGGCGTTGCTTTCTAATACTTGCCTTACGCCATTCGATCCCCAGAAACCCCTTTTGTTGATGGTAGATGCATCGGATTTCGGGATCGGTGCTGTGCTTGCGCACAAAGTTGGCTCCCATGATCGCCCTATTGCCTTTGCGTCCAAATTGCTCTCGTCTGCGCAAAGAAATTATTCACAGATAGAGAAAGAAGCTTTGGCTCTCGTGTTTGGTGTTACTAAGTTCCATGATTTCTTGTATGGTCGTCACTTTACCATCATCACAGACCACAAACCTTTGACATCGCTTTTTCATCCGACCAAGCCTGTACCTCCACGTACAGCGCAGAAATTCATTCGCTGGTCTATTTTCCTCTCGCAGTACCGCTACGATATCTTGTATCGGTCCACTGCTAAGCACGGAAACGCCGATGCGTTGTCCCGTTTGCCTGTTGCTGAGGATAAAGCATTCGATTCTTCCGAACTTGCTTGCATGTTCATTGATTCGGAAACCGATGAAGTGGTCGAATCGTTTCCGATTGATTTTCGTCGTGTCGCTACAGCCACAGCTGCTGACCCTGTCCTTGCTACTGTTTTACGTTTTGTTGCTAGGCAATGGCCTTTGTCAAAGTCTCGGATCGATGATCCGTTGGTTCGCCGATTTTTTGCTCACAAGGAGAGACTTTTTGTTCGACGTGGTGTTTTGTTGTTGCGTTCTGATAATGATCAGTCCAGAGTCGTGGTCCCACGTTCGTTACAGTCCTCTGTTTTACGGCTTCTTCACCACGGACATTGGGGTATAGTGCAAACGAAACAACTTGCTCGTCAGCACTGTACTTGGTTCGGAATCGATGCTGCGATTACGAATGTGTTCTTCTTGCATGGCGTGTGCCGAACAACAATCCGCACCGCCGCGGAAAGTCTTTGCATGGCCAAAAGCCACTTCCCCTTTGCAACGCTTGCACATTGCTTTTGCTGGTCCTTTCTGGAATGCTCGATGGTTGGTTCTGGTCGATGCTTTCAGTAATTTTCCTTTTGTTGTCCGGAGGTCTTCCACGACGTCCTCCGCCACCATCCAAGCGTTGTCTGCTATCTTTTGCATTGAAGGTCTTCCGCAGACTATTGTTTCCGACAATGGCCCACAATTCATGTCCGCAGAATTTCAGTCATTCTGGCAGGCCAATGGTATTCAACATCTGACATCCGCGCCGTTTTCGCCTCAGTCCAACGGTGCCGCTGAACGATTGGTCCGGACTTTCAAGTCACAGATGTTGAAATTGAAAGAGTCGCATTCTCGGGAGGACGCATTGTTGCTCTTTTTGTCTTCGTATCGCTCTCAGCCCCGAGATGGTCGCTCGCCGGCTGAGTTGCTCCACGGTCGTCCTCATCGCACCTTGATGTCTTTGCTGCATCCGCCGCATCAGGTTCCTGTGCAGCGGCAGACTCCTGCTTTTGCTCCAGGCGACGTTGTATTTTATCGCAACTATTGAGGTTCACGGCGTTGGCTCGCAGGGCGCATTCTTCGCTGCCTCGGCCGCGCGATGTATTTGGTTTTGGGGGCCTCTGGTGAGGTGCGTCGGCATCTCAATCAGCTGCGCCTCTGTCGTCGCTCGGGTTCTGCCGCTCCCCGTCTGCTTTCAGCGACGGTGCCGTCCGGTCAGCGCCCAGGGGACCCATCTACTGGCTCGCCTCATCCCCAGGTGTTACCGACGATGCCTTCCATTTTGCCCCATGGCGACGCGCCGCCGCCGCCGCAGCAGCAGCAGCAGCAGCCGCCGCCGCCGCCGCTTGTTCTCCCGCCGGCGCCGCCCGCATTCGACGCTTCGTTGAAGCCGCCACGCGCCTCCCAGGGTCACGCGCCGCCGATCGCTTCCCGTGACCAGCTGTCCTCCGCCATGGAACTCCCGCCCGCTCCGGACCACATGACGTCATCGCGCGTCGGCTACCCCGACGCAATGGAGGTTGATCCTTCCGTCCCTCCTGTCTCTTTACGGGCGCATACACCGCATGTTGACGTGCACCCTGGACTAGTTTTTCCGGCGTTTCCTAGCTCCCCTCGGACCGAATTGCCGGGTGCGGGTGGCACAGCCTCGCCTGTTGTTAGGCTCCCCACCTCATCGCATACGTCAACATGTGGTCCTCCCCACGGCGGGCGGAAGCCTTATCACACGACCGTTCGCCGATTTGCGGGGGAGGAATGTGGTGTCACCGCCAGACACCACACTTGCTAGGTGGTAGCTTAAATCGGCCGCGGTCCATTTAGTACATGTCGGACCCGCGTGTCGCCACTGTGTAATCGCAGACCTAGCGCCACCACCAAGGCAGGTCTCGTGATACGAGAGAGCACTCGCCCCAGTTGTACGAGAACCTAGCTACCGACCAGATGTACGAAGCCTTTCTCTCTCATTAGCCGAGAGACAGAATAGCCATCAGCTAAGTTAATGGCTACGAACTAGCAAGGCGCCATTAGCCTTACAGTGATTGTAATTAAAGTCTCCTGTGTATCGTCAAGATCGATGTACTACAATGATATTAAAGATAAGTATTAATCAAGCTACGTACTTTTATTCTTAACATTAATTACGTAGCCTGTTCCAGTACTTCACGCCCGTCTGCGTTAGTCTAGCGTGCATTTTCAGCCATCTCAATTTCACGGTGTCGGCCCAGCTACCGACACAACACTAGTTATAGATTCCGATGCTTCACATCAGGTTTACTGTATCCATCTGACCTTCTTATTGACGATGAAACACAGAAATTGCATCGCAATTAAATACAAATGGCACAATGCAGACCTAAGTACAAGAAGGCTGACTCTTCTTACTGTCTATGATTTGAACCATTCCTGTGTCACTAGTTATGGATTCCGATGCTTCACATCAGGTTTACTGTATCCCTCTGACCTTCTTACTGACCATCAAACACAGAAAATTCATCGGAATTAAATACAAAAGGCAGAATACCGGCTCAAGTACAAGAAGACTGGCTCTTCTTACTGTCTATGTTTTGAACCATTCCTTTGACATCCGTTGTAGATTACGATGCTTCACTTCAGGTTCACTGTATCCAGCTGACCTTCTTATTGACGATGAAGCACATAAATTGCATCGGAATTAAATGCAAAAGGCACAATGCCGACTTAAGTACAAGCAGACTGACTCTTCTTCATGTCTATAAGTTGAACCATTTGTGTGACACTAGTTATAGATTCCGATGCTTCACTTCAGTTTTACTGTATTCCTCTGACCTTCTTATTGACGATGAAACACAGAAATTTCATCGGATTAAATACAAAAGGCACAATGCCGACTTAAGTTCAAGGAGACTGACTCTTCCTACTGTCTATGTTTTCAACCATTCCTGTGACACTAGTTTTCGATTCCGATGCTTCACTTCAGGTTTACTGTATCTCTCTGACCTTCTTATTGACGATGAAACACAGAAATTTCATCGGAATTAAATACAAAAGTCACAATGCCGACTTAAGTACAAGATAACTGACTCTTCTTACTGTTTAAGTTTTGAACTATTCCTGTGACACTAGTTATAGTTTCCGATGCTTCACTTCAGGTTACTGTATCCCTCTGACATTCTTATTGACGATGAAACACAGAAATTTCATCGGAATTAAATACAAAAGGCACAATGCCGACTTAAGTACAAGAAAACTGACTCTTCTTACTGGCTATGTTTTGAACAATTCCTGTGACACTAGTTATAGATTCCGATGCTTCACTTCAGTTTTACTGTATCGCTCTGACCTTCTTATTGACAATGAAACACAGAAATTTCATCGGATTAAATACAAAAGGCACAATGCCGACTTAAGTTAAAGGAGACTGACTCTTCCTACTGTCTATGTTTTGAACCATTCCTGTGACACTACTTTTCGATTCCGATGCTTCACTTCAGGTTTACTGTATCTCTCTGACCTCCTTATTGACGACGAAACAAAGAAATTTCATCGGAATTAAATACAAAAGGCACAATGCCGACTCAACTACAAGAAGACTGGCTCTTCTTAGTGTCAATGATTTGAACCTTTGCTGTGAGACCGGTTTTAGATTCCGATGCTTCACTTCAAGTTTACTGTATCCCTTGGACCTTCTTATTGACGCCGAAACACAGAAATTGCATCGGAATTATATACAAAAGACACAATGCCGACTTAAGTACAAGAAGCCTGTCTCTTCTTACTGTCTATGTTTTGAACCATTACTTTTGACACCAGTTATAGATTCCGATGCTACACTTCAGGTTTACTGTATCCCTCTAACCTTCTTATCGACGATGAAACACAGAAATTGCATCTTAATTAAATACAAAAGGCACAATACCGACTTAAGTACAAGAAGACTGACTCTTGTTACTGTGTATGGTTTGAACCATTCCTATGACACTAGTTATAGATTCAGATGCTTCACTTCAGGTTTACTGTATCCCTCTGACCTTTTTACTGACGATCAAACACAGAAAATTCATCGGAATTAAATACAAAAGGCAGAATACCGGCTTAAGTACTAGAAGACTGGCTCTTCTTACTGTATCTGTTTTGAACCATTCCTGTGACACTAGTTATAGATTACGAAGCTTCACTTGCGGTTTACTGTATCCAGCTGACCTTCTTATTGACGATGAAGCACAGAAATTGCATCGGAATTAAATACAAAAGGCCCAATGCCGACTTAAGCTCATGAAGACTGACTCTTCCTACTGTCTATGTTTTGAACCATTCCTGTGACACTAGTTTTCGATTCCGATGCTTCACTTCAGGTTTTCTATATCTCTCGGACCTCCTTATTGACGATGAAACACAGAAATTGCATCTTAATGAAACACAAAAGGCACAATGCCAACTTAAGTACAAGAAGACTGACTCCTCTTACTGTCTATGCTTTGAACCATTCCTGTGACACTAGTTATTGATTCCGATGCTTCACTTTAGGTTTACTGTATCCCTCTGACCTTCTTATTGATGATCAAACACTGAAATTTCATCGGAATAAAATACAATAGGCACAATGCCGACTCAAGTACAAGAAGATTGGCTCAACTTACTGCCTATGTTTTGAATCATTCCTGTGACACTAGTTGTAGATTCCGATGCTTCACTTCAGGCTTACTTTATCCAGCTGACCTTATTATTGACGATGAAGCACAGAAATTGCATTGGAATTAAATACAAAAGGCACAATGCCGAATTAAGTACAAGAAAACTGACTCTTCTTACTGTTTATGTTTTGAACTATTCCTGTGACACTAGTTATAGATTCCGATGCTTCACTTCAGGTTTACTGTGTCCCTGTGACCTTATTGACAATAAAAGACAGAAATTACTTTGGAATTATATACGAAAGGCACAATGCCGTCTTAAGTACAAGAAAACTGACTCCTCTTACTGTCTATGTTTTGAACAATTCCTGTGACACTAGTTATAGATTCCGATGCTTCACTTCAGGTTTACTGTATCCCTCTGACCTTCTTATTGACGATGAAACTCAGAAATTGCATCGAAATTAATTACAAAAGACACAATGCCGACTTGAGTACGAGAAGACTGACTCTTCCAACTGTCTATGTTTTGAATCATTCCTGTGACACTAGTTATAGATTCTGATGCTTCACTTCAGGTTTACCGTATCCCTCTGACCGTCTTATTGACGTTGAAACACAGAAATTGCATCGGAATTAAATACAAAAGGCACAATGCCGACTCAAGTACAAGATGTCTGGCTCTTCTTACTGTCTATGTCTTGAACCTTTCCTGTGAGACCGGTTTTAGATTCCGATGCTTCACTTCAGGTTAACTGTATCGCTTGGACCTTCTTATTGACGACGAAACACAGAAATTGCATCGGAATTAAATTGAAAAGGCACAATGCCGACTTAAGTACAAGAAAACTGACTCTTCTTCGTGTCTATGTTTTGAACCATTCCTGTGACACTAGTTATAGATTCCGATGCTTCACATCAGGTTTACTGTATCCAGCTGACCTTCTTATTGACGATGAAACACAGACATTGCATCGCAATTAAATACAAAAGGCACAATGCCGACCTACGTACAAGAAGCCTGACTCTTCTTACTGTCTATTCTTTGAACCTTTCCTGTGAGACAGGTTTTAGATTCCGATGCTTCACTTCATGTTTACTATATCCCTTGGTCCTTCTTATTGACGCCGAAACACAGAAATTGCATCGGAATTAAATAGAATATGCACAATGCCGAATTAAGTACAACAAAACTGACTCTTCTTACTGTCTATGTTTTAAACCATTCCGGTGACACTAGTTATAGATTCCGATGCTTCACTTCATGTTTACTGTACCACTCTGACCGTCTTATTGACGTTGAAACACAGATATTGCATCGTATTAAATACAAAAGGCACAATGCCGACTCAGGTACAGAAAGTCTGGCTCTTCTTACTGTCTATGATTTGAACCGCTCCTGTGAGACCGGTTTTAGATTCCGATGCTTCACTTCAGGTTTGCTGTATCCCTTGGACCATCTTATTGACGATGAAACACAGAAATTGCTTCGGAATTAAATACAAGAGGCACAATGCCGACTTAAGTACAAGAATACTGACTCTTGTAACTGTCTATGTTTTGAACAATTCCTGTGACACTAGTTATAGATTCCGATGCTTCACTTCAGGTTTACTGTATCCCTCTGACCTCCTTATTGACGATGAAACACAGAAATTGCATCGGAAGTAAATACAAAAGGCACAATGCCGACTAAGTACAAGAAAACTGACTCTTCTTACTGTCAATGTTTTGAACCATTCCTGTGACACTAGTTATTGTTTCCAAAACTTCACTTCAGGTTTACTGTATCCCTCTGACCTTCTTATTGACGATGAAACACAGAAATTGCATCGGAATTAAATACATAAGAGACAATGCCGACTTAAGTACAAGAAGACTGGTTCATCTTACTGTCAATGTTTGAACCATTCCCGTGACACTAGTTATAGATTCCGACGCTTCACTTCATGTTTACTGTATCCCTCTGACCGTCGTATTGACGATCAAACACAGAAATTTCATCGGAATTAAATACAAAAGGCCCAATGCCGACTCAAGTTCTAGAGGACTGACTCATCTTACTGTCTATGTTCTAAACCATTCCTGTGACACTAGTTATAGATTCCGAAGCTTCACTTCAGGTTTACTGTTTTCCTCTGACCGTCGTATTGACGAAGAAACACTGAAATTGCATCGGAATTAAATACAAAAGGCACAATGCCGACTTAAATACAAGAAGACTGATTCTTCTTACTGTCTATGCTTTGAACCATTCCTGTGACACTAGTTATAGATTCCGATGCTTCACTTCAGGTTTACTGTATCCCTCTGACCTTCTTATCGACGATGAAACACAGATATTGCATCTTAATTAAATACAAAAGGCACAATGCCGACTTAAGTACAAGAAGACTGACTCTTCTTACAGTCTATGGTTTGAACCTTTCCTGTGACACTAGTTATAGATTCCGATGCTTCACTTCAGGTTTACTGTATTCCTCTGACCTTCGTACTGACGATCAAACACAGAAAATTCATCGGAATTAAATACAAAAGGCACAATGCCGACTCAAGTACAAGAAGACTGGCTCTTCTTACTATCTATGTTTTGGACCATTCCTGTGACACTAGTTATAGATTCCGATGCTTCACTTCAGGTTTACTGTATTCCTCTGAGCTTCTTATAGACGATGAAACACAGAAATTGCATCGGAATTATATACAAAAGGCACAATGCCGACTTAAGTACAAGAAGACTGATTCTTCTTACTGTCTATGCTTTGAACCATTCCTGTGACACTAGTTATAGATTCCGATGCTTCAGTTCAGGTTACTGTATCCCTCTGACCTTCTTATTGACAATGAAACACAGCAATTGCATCTTAATTAAATACAAAACGCACAATGCCGACTTAAGTACAAGAAGACTGACTCATCTTACTGTCTATGGTTTGAACCATTCCTGTGACACTAGTTATAGATTCAGATGCTTAACTTCAGGTTTACTGTATCCAGCTGACCTTCTTATTGATGATGAAGCACAGAAATTGCATCAGAGTTAACTACAAAAGGCACAATGCCAACTTAAGTATAAGAAGACTGACTCTTCTTACTGTCGATGTTTTGAACCATTCCTGTGACACTAGTTATAGATTACGATGCTTCACTTCAGTTTTACTGTATCCCTCTGACCTTCTTATTGACGATGAAACACAGAAATTGCATCGGCATTTTACACAAAAGGCACAATGCCGACTCAAGTACAAGAAGACTGGCTCTTCTTACTGTCTATGTTTTGGACCATTCCTGTGACACTAGTTATAGATTCCGATGCTTCACTTCAGGTTTACTGTATTCCTCTGAGCTTCTTATAGACGATGAAACACAGAAATTGCATCGGAATTATATACAAAAGGCACAATGCCGAATAAAGTACAAGACGACTGACTCGTCTTCCTATCTATGTTTTGAACCATTCCTGTGACTCTAGTTGTGGATTCCGATGCTTCACTTCAGGTTTACTGTATCCCACTGACCTTCTTATCGACGATGAAACACAGAAATTGCATCTTAATTAAATACAAAAGGCACAATGCCGACTTAAGTACAAGAAGACTGACTCATCTTACTGTCTATGGTTTGAACCTTTCCTGTGACACTAGTTATAGATTCCGATGCTTCACTTCAGGTTTACTGTATTCCTCTGACCTTCGTACTGACGATCAAACACAGAAAATTCATCGGAATTAAATACAAAAGGCACAATGCCGACTCAAGTACAAGAAGACTGGCCCTTCTTACTGTCTATGTTTAAAACCATTCCTGTGACACTAGTTTTAGATTACGATGCTTCACTTCAGGTTTACTGTATCCAGCTGACCTTCGTATTGACGATGAAGCACAGAAATTGCATCGGAATTAAATACAAAAGGCACAATGCCGACTTAAGTACAAGAAGACAGACTCCTATTTCTGTCTATGTTTTGAACCATTCCTGTGACACTAGTTATAGATTCCGATGCTTCACTTTAGGTTTACTGTATCCCTCTGACCTTCTTATTGACGATGAAACACAGAAATTTGATCGGAATTAAATACAAAAGGCACAACGCCGACTTAAGTACAAGAAGACGGACTCTTCTTACTGTCTATGTTTTGAACCATTCCTGTGACACTAGTAATAGATTCCGATGCTTCACTTCAGGTTTACTGTATCCCTCTGACCTTCTTATTGATGATGAAACACAGAAATTGCATCTTAATTAAATACTAAAGGCACAATGCCAACTTAAGTATAGAAACCTGACTCTTCTTACTGTCTATGATTTTAACCATTCCTGTGACACTAGTTATAGATTCCGATGCTTCACTTCAGATTTACTGTATCCCTCTGACCTTCTTATTGACGATGAAACACAGAAATTGCTTCGGAATTATATACAAAAGGCACAATGCCGACTCAAGTACAAGAAGACTGGCTCTTCTTACTGTCTATGTTTTGAACCGTTCCTGTGAGTCGGGTTTTAGATTCCGATGCTTCACGTCAGGTTTACTGTATCCCCTGCACCTTCTTAATGACGAGAAACACAGATATTGCATCGGAATTAAATAGAAAAGGCACAATGCCGACTTAAGTACAAGAAAACTGACTCTTCTTCCTGTCTATGTTGTGAAACATTCCTGTGACACTAGTTATAGATCCCGATGCTTCTCTTCAGGTTTACTGTATCCAGCTGACCTTCTTATTGACGATGAAACACAGAAATTGCATCGGAAATAAATACAAAAGGCACAATGCCGACTTAAGTACAAGAAGACTGACTCTTCTTATTGTCTATGTTTTGAACCATTCATGTGACATTAGTTATAGATTCCGATGCTTCACTTCAGGTTTACTGTATTCCTCTGACCTTCTTATAGACGATGAAACACAGAAATTGGATCGGAATTAAATACAAAAGGCACAATGCCGACTTAAGTACAAGAAAACTGACTCTTCTTACTGTCTATGATTTGAACCGTACCTGTGACACTAGTTATACGTTCCGATGCTTCACTTCAGGTTTACTGTATCCCTCTGTTCTCCTTATTGACGATGAAACACAGAAATTGCATCGGAATTAAATACAAAAGGCACGATGCCGACTTAAGTACATGAAAACTGACACTTCTTACTGTCTATGTTTAGAACCATTCCTGTGACACTCGTTATAGATTCCGATGCTTCACTTCAGGTTTACTGTATCCCTGTGACTTTCTTATTGACGATGAAACACAGAGATTGCTTCGGAATTATATACAAATGGCACAATGCCGACTTAAGTGCAAGAAGACTGGCTCTTCTTACTGTCTATGTTTTGAACCTTTCCTCTGAGACCGGTTTTAGATTCCGATGCTTCATTCATGTTTACTATATCCCTTGGACCTTCATATTGACGCCGAAACACAGAAATTGCATCGGAATTAAATAGAATATGCACAATGTCGACTTAAGTTCAAGAAAACTTACTCTTCTTACTGTCTATGTTTGAACCATTCCTGTGACACAAGTTATAGATTCCGATGCTTCACTTCACGTTAACTGTATCCCTCTGACCTCCTTATTGACAATGAAACACAGAAATAGCATTTTAATTAAATACCAAGGTCACAATGCCGACTTAAGTACAAGAAGACTGACTCTTCTTATTGTCTATGTTTTGAACCATTCCTGTGTCACTAGTTATAGATTCCGATGCTTCACTTCAGGTTTACTGTATCCCTCTGGCCATCTTATTGACGATCAAACACAGAAATTTCATCGGAATTAAATACAAAAGGCACACTGCCGACTCAAGTACAAGAACACTGGCTCTTCTTACTGCCTATGTTTTAACCATTCCTGTGACATTAGTTATAGATTACGATGCTTCACTTCAGGTTTACTGTATCCAGCTGACCTTCTTATTGATGGTGAAACACAGAAAATGCATCGGAATTATATACAAAAGGCACAATGCCGACTTATGTACAAGAAGACTCACTCTTCTTACTATCTATGTTTTGATCCAATCCTCTGACACTAGTTATAAATTCCGATGCTTCAGTTCAGGTTTACTGTATCCCTCTGACCTTCTTATTGACGATGAAACACAGAAATTACATCTTAATTAAATACAAAAGGCACAATGCCGACTTAAGTACAAGACGACTGACTCATCTTACTGTCTATGGTTTGAACCATTCCTGTGACACAAGTTATAGATTCCGATGCTTCTCTTCAGGTTAACTGTATCCCTCTGACCTCCATATTGACGATGAAACACAGAAATAGCATCTTAATTAAATACAAAAGGCACAATGCCGACTTAAGTACAAGACGACTGACTCATCTTACTGTCTATGGTTTGAACCATTCCTGTGACACAAGTTATAGATTCCGATGCTTCACTTCAGGTTAACTGTAGCCCTCTGACCTACTTATTGACGATGAAACACAGAAATAGCATCTTAATTAAATACCAAAGTCACTATGCCGATTTAAGTACAAGAAGACTAACTCTTCTTACTGTCTATGCTTTAAACCATTCCTACGACCCTAGTTATAGATTCCGATGCTTCACTTCAGGTTTACTGTATCCCTCTGACCTTCTTACTGACGATCAATCACAGAAAATTCATCGGAATTAAATACAAAAGGCACAATGCCGGCTCAAGTACAAGAAGACTGGCTCTTCTTACTGTCTATGTTCTGAACCATTCCTGTGACACTAGTTTTAGATTACGATGCTTCAGTTCAGGTTTACTATATCCAGCTGACATTCTTATTGACGATGAATCACAGAAATTGCATCGGAATTAAATGCAAAAGGCACAATGCCGACTTAAGTACAAGAAGACTGACTCTTCTTCCTGTCTATGTTTTGAACCATTCCTGTGACACTAGTTATAGATTCCGATGCTTCACTTTAGGTTTACTGTATCCCTCTGACCTTCTTATTGACGATGAAACACAGAAATTGCATCGGAATTAAATACAAAAGGCACAACGCCGACTTAAGTACAAGAAGACTGACTCTTCTTACTGTCTATGTTTTGAACCATTCCTGTGACACTAGTTATAGTTTCCGATGCTTCACTTCAGGTTTACTGTATCCCTCTGACCTTCTTATTGAGGAAGAACCACAATAAATTTGATCGGAATAATTACAAAAGGCACAATGCCGACTTAAGTACGATAAGACTGACACTTGCTACTGTCTATGTTTTGAACCATTCCTTTGACACTAGTTGTAGATTCCGATGCTTCACTTCAGGTTTACTGTATCCCTCTGACCTTCTTATTGACGATGAAACACAGATATTGCATCGGAATTAAATACAAAAGGCACAATGCCGATTTAAGTACAAGAAAGCTCACTCTTCTTACTGTCTATGTTTTGAACCATTCCTGTGACACTAGTTATAGATTCCGATGCTTCACTTCAGGTTTACTGTATCCCTGTGACATTCTTATTGACGATGAAACACAGAGATTGCTTCGGAATTATATACAAAAGGCACAATGCCGACGTAAGTGCAAGAAGAGTGGCTCTTCTTACTGTCTATGTTTTGAACCTTTCCTCTGAGACCGGTTTTAGATTCCGATGCTTCACTTCATGTTTACTATATCCCTTGGACCTTCATATTGACGCCGAAACACAGAAATTGCATCGGCATTAAATAGAATATGCACAATGTCGACTTAAGTACAAGAAAACTGACTCTTCTTACTGTCTATGTTTGAAACATTCCTGTGACACTAGTCATAGATTCCGATGAATCACTTCAGGTTTACTGTATCCCCCTAACCTTCTTATTGACGATGAAACACAGAAATTGCATCTTAATTAAATACAAAAGGAACAATGCCGACTTAAGTACAAGACGACTGACTCATCTTACTGTCTATGGTTTGAACCATTCCTGTGACACAAGTTATAGATTCCGATGCTTCACTTCACGTTAACTGTATCCCTCTGACCTCCTTATTGACGATGAAACACAGTAATAGCATCTTAATTAAATACCAAAGTCACAATGCCGACTTAAGTACAAGAAGACTGACTCTTCTTGTTGTCTATGTTTTGAACCATTCCTGTGTCACTAGTTATAGATTCCGATGCTTCACTTCAGGTTTACTGTATCCCTCTGGCCATCTTATTGACCATCAAACACAGAAATTTCATCGGAATTAAATACAAAAGGCACACTGCCGACTCAAGTACAAGAACACTGGCTCTTCTTACTGCCTATGTTTTGAACCATTCCTGTGACACTAGTTATAGATTACGATGCTTCACTTCAGGTTTACTGTATCCAGCTGACCTTCTTATTAATGGTGAAACACAGAAATTGCATCGGAATTATATACAAAAGGCACAATGCCGACTTATGTACAAGAAGACTCACTCTTCTTACTATCTATGTTTTGATCCAATCCTCTGCCACTAGTTATAGATTCCGATGCTTCAGTTCAGGTTTACTGTATCCCTCTGACCTTCTTATTGACGATGAAACACAGAAATTGCATCTTAATTAAATACAAAAGGCACAATGCCGACTTAAGTACAAGACGACTGACTCATCTTACTGTTATGGTTTGAACCATTCCTGTGACACAAGTTATAGATTCCGATGCTTCTCTTCAGGTTAACTGTATCCCTCTGACCTCCTTATTGACGATGAAACACAGAAATAGCATCTTAATTAAATACAAAAGGCACAATGCCGACTTAAGTACAAGACGACTGACTCATCTTACTGTCTATGGTTTGAACCATTCCTGTGACACAAGTTATAGATTCCGATGCTTCACTTCAGGTTAACTGTAGCCCTCTGACCTCCTTATTGACGATGAAACACAGAAATAGCATCTTAATTAAATACCAAAGTCACAATGCCGATTTAAGTACAAGAAGACTAACTCTTCTTACTGTCTATGCTTTAAACCATTCCTACGACCCTAGTTATAGATTCCGATGCTTCACTTCAGGTTTACTGTATCCCTCTGAGCTTCTTACTGACGATCAATCACAGAACATTCATCGGAATTAAATACAAAAGGCACAATGCCGGCTCAAGTACAAGAAGACTGGCTCTTCATACTGTATATGTTCTGAACCATTCCTGTGACACTAGTTTTAGATTACGATGCTTCAGTTCAGGTTTACTATATCCAGCTGACATTCTTATTGACGATGAATCACAGATATTGCATCGGAATTAAATACAAAAGGCACAATGCCGACTTAAGTACAAGAAGACTGACTCTTCTTCCTGTCTATGTTTTGAACCATTCCTGTGACACTAGTTATAGATTCCGATGCTTCACTTTAGGTTTACTGTATCCCTCTGACCTTCTTATTGACGATGAAACACAGAAATAGCATCGGAATTAAATACAAAAGGCACAACGCCGACTTAAGTACAAGAAGACTGACTCTTCTTACTGTCTATGTTTTGAACCATTCCTGTGACACTAGTTATAGTTTCCGATGCTTCACTTCAGGTTTACTGTATCCCTCTGACCTTCTTATTGACGAAGAACCACAATAAATTTGATCGGAATAAATACAAAAGGCACAATGCCGACTTAAGTACGATAAGACTGACTCTTCCTACTGTCTATGATTTGAACCATTCCTTTGACACTAGTTGTAGATTCCGATGCTTCACTTCAGGTTTACTGTATCCCTCTGACCTTCTTATTGATGATGAAACACAATAATTGCAACTTAAATAAATACAAAAGGCACAATGCCAACTTAAGTACAGAAGACTGACTCTTCTTACTGTCTATGTTTTGATTAATTCCTGTGACACTAGTTATAGATTCTGATGCTTCACTTCAGGTTTACTGTATCCCTCAGACCGTCTTATTGACGATGAAACACAGAAATAGCTTCGGAATTAAATACAAAAGGCACAATGCCGACTTAAGTTCAAGAAGACAGACTCTTCCTACATTCCATGTTTTGAACCATTCCTGTGACACTAGTTTTAGATTCCGATGCTTCACTTCAGGTTTACTGTATCTCTCTGACCTCCTTATTGACGTTGAAACACTGAAATTGCTTCTTAATGAAATACAAAATGCACAATGCCGACGTAAGTACAAGAAGACTGTCTCTCCTTACTGACTATGTTTTGATCCATTAATGTGACAGTAGTTATAGATTCCGTTGCTTCACTTTAGGATTGCTGTATCCCTCTGACCTTCTTATTGACGATCAAACACAGAAATTTCATCGGAATCAAATACAAAAGGCACAATGCCGACTCAAGTACAAGAAGACAGGCTCTTCTTACTGCCTATGCTTTGAATCATTCCTGTGACACTAGTTATACATTCCGATGCTTTACTTCAGGTTTACTGTATCCCTCTGATCGTCTTATTGAGGATGAAACACAGAAATTGCATCGGAATTAAATACAAAAGGCACAATGCCGACTCAACTACAAGAAGACTGACTATTCTTAGTGTCAATACTTTGAACCTTTGCTGTGAGACCGGTATTAGATTCCGATGCTTCACTTCAGGTTTACTGTATCCCTTGGACCTTCTTATTGACGCCGAAACACAGAAATTGCATCGGAATTATATACAAAAGACACAATGCCGACTTAAGTACAAGAGGCCTGACTCTTCTTACTGTCTATTTTTTGAACCATTACTTTTGACACCAGTTATAGATACCGATGCTTCACTTCAGGTTTACTGTATCCCTCTAACCTTCTTATCGACGATGAGACACAGAAATTGCATCTTAATTAAATACAAAAGGCACAATACCGACTTAAGTACAAGAAGACTGACCCTTGTTACTGTCTATGGTTTCAACCATTCCTGTGACACTAGTTATAGATTCCGATGCTTCACTTTAGGTTTACTGTACCCCTCTGACCTTCTTATTGACGATCAAACACTGAAATTTCATCGGAATAAAATACAATAGGCACAATGCCGACTCAAGTACAAGAAGTCTGGCTCTTCTTACTGTCTATGTTTTGAACCTTTCCTGTGAGACCGGTTTTAGATTTAGATGCATCACTTCAGATTTACTATATCCCTCTGACATTCGTATTGACGTTGAAACACAGAAATTGCATCGGAATTAAATACAAAAGGCACAATGCCGACTTAAGTACAAGAAAACTGACTCTTCTTACTGTCTAAGTTTTGATTAATTCCTGTGACACTAGATATAGATTCCGATGCTTCACTTCAGGTTTACTGTATTCCTCTGACCTTCTTATTGACGATGAAACTCAGAAATTGCATTGGAATTAAATACAAAAGGCACAATGCCGACTCAAGTACAAGAAGTCTGGCTCTTCTTACTGTCTATGTCTTGAACCTTTCCTGTGAGACCGGTTTTAGATTCCGATGCTTCACTTCAGGTTAACTGTATCGCTTGGACCTTCTTATTGACGACGAAACACAGAAATCGCATCGGAATTAAATTGAAAAGGCACAATGCTGACTTAAGTACAGGAAAACTGACTCTTCTCCCTGTCTATGTTTTGAACCATTCCTGTGACACTAGTTTTCGATTCCGATGCTTCACATCAGGTTTACTGTATCCAGCTGACCTTCTTATTGACGATGAAACACAGAATTTGCATCGCAATTAAATACAAAAGGCAGAATGCCGACCTAAGTACAAGAAGACTGACTCTTCTTACTGTCTATGCTTTGAACCATTCCTGTGTCACTAGTTATAGATTCCGATGCTTCACTTCAGGTTTACTGTATCCCTTGGACCTTCTTATTGACGCCGAAACACAAAAATTGCATCGGATATATATACAAAAGACACAATGCCGACTTAAATACAAGAAGCCTGACACTTCTTACTGTCTATGTTTTGAACCATTACTTTTGACACCAGTTATAGATTCCGATGTTTCACTTCAAGATTACTGTATCCCTCTAACCTTCTTATCGACGATGAAACACAGAAATAGCATCTTAATTAAATACAAAAGGCACAATACCGACTTAAGTACAAGAAGATTGACTCTTGTTACTGTCTATGGTTTGAACCATTTCTGTGACACTAGTTATAGATTCCGATGCTTCACTTCAGGTTTACTGTATCCCTCTGACCTTCTTACTGACGATCAAACACAGAAAATTCATCGGAATTATATACAAAAGGCAGAATACCGGCTCAAGTACTAGAAGACTGGCTCTTCTTACTGTCTATGTTTTGAACCATTCCTGTGACACTAGTTGTAGATTACGATGCTTCACTTGCGGTTTACTGTAGCCAGCTGACATTCTTATTGACGATGAAGCACAGAAATTGCATCGGAATTAAATACAAAAGGCCCAATGCCGACTTAAGTACAAGAAGACTGACTCTTCTTCCTGTCTATGTTATGAACCATTCCTGTGAGACTAGTTACAGATTCCGATGCTTCAGTTCAGTTTTACTTTATCCCTCTGACCTTCCTATTGACGATGAAACGCAGATATTGCATCGGAATTAAATACAAAAGGCACAATGCCGACTTAAGTTCAAGAAGACTGACTCTTCCTACTGTCTATGTTTTGAACCATTCCTGTGACACTAGTTTTCGATTCCGATGCTTCACTTCAGGTTTACTATATCTCTCGGACCTCCTCATTGACGATGAAACACAGAAATTGCATCTTAATTAAATACAAAAGGCACAATGCCAACTTAAGTACAAGAAGACTGACTCCTCTTACTGTCTATGCTTTGAACCATTCCTGTGACACTAGTTATAGATCCCGATGCTTCACTTTAGGTTTACTGTATCCCTCTGACCTTCTTATTGATGATCAACCACTGAAATTTCATCGGAATAAAATACAATAGGCACAACGCCGACTCAAGTACAAGAAGATTGGCTCTACTTACTGCCTATGTTTTGAATCATTCCTGTGACACTAGTTGTAGATTCCGATGCTTCACTTCAGGATTACTTTATCCAGCTGACCTTATTATTGACGATGAAGCACAGAAATTGCATGGGAATTAAATAA
The DNA here is from genome assembly GCF_023864345.2 of Schistocerca serialis cubense. NCBI lineage: Eukaryota > Metazoa > Arthropoda > Insecta > Orthoptera > Acrididae > Schistocerca > Schistocerca serialis. The sequence goes on along the minus strand of NC_064647.1, from coordinate 18,191,433 downwards.
AAAGGCTCAATGCCGACTCAAGTACAAGAAGTCTGACTCTTCTTACTGTCTATGTTTTGAGCCTTTCCTGTGAGACCGGTTTTAGATTCCGATGCTTCAGTTCAGGTTTACTGTATCCCTCTGACATTCTTATTGACGATGAAACACAGAAATTGCATCGGAATTAAATACAAAAGGCTCAATGCCGAATTAAGTACAAGAAAACTGACTCTTCTTACTGTTTATGTTTTGAACTATTCCTGTGACACTAGTTATAGATTCCGATGCTTTACTTCAGGTTTACTGTGTCCCTGTGACCTTATTGACAATCATACACAGAAATTGCTTCGGAATTATATACGAAAGGCACAATGCCGACTTAAGTACAAGAAATTTGACTCTTCTTACTGTCTATGTTTTGATCAATTCCTGTGACACTAGTTATAGATTCCGATGCTTCACATCAGGTTTACTGTATCCAGCTGACCTTCTTATTGACGATGAAACACAGAAATTGCATCGCAATTAAATACAAATGGCACAATGCCGACCTAAGTACAAGAAGACTGACTCTTCTTACTGTCTATGTTTTGAACCATTCCTGTGACACTAGTTATAGATTCCGATGCTTCACTTCTGTTTTACTGTATCCCTCTGACCTTCTTATTGACGATGAAACACAGATATTGCATCGGAAGTAAATACAAAAGACACAATGCCGACTCAAGTACAAGAAGGCTGACTCTTCTTACTGTCTATGCTTTGAACCATTCCTGTGTCACTAGTTATGGATTCCGATGCTTCACTTCAGGTTTACTGTATCCCTCTGACCTTCTTACTGACCATCAAACACAGAAAATTCATCGGAATTAAATACAAAAGGCAGAATACCGGCTCAAGTACAAGAACACTGGCTCTTCTTACTGTCTATGTTTTGAACCATTCCTTTGACATCCGTTGTAGATTACGATGCTTCACTTCAGGTTCACTGTATCCAGCTGACCTTATTGACGATGAAGCACATAAATTGCATCGGAATTAAATGCAAAAGGCACAATGCCTACTTAAGTACAAGAAGACTGACTCTTCTTCCTGTCTATAAGTGTGACACTAGTTATAGATTCCGATGCTACACTTCAGTTTTACTGTATTCCTCTGACCTGCTTATTGACGATGAAGCACAGAAATTTCATCTGATTAAATACAAAAGGCACAATGCCGACTTAAGTTCAAGGAGACTGACTCTTCCTACTGTCTATGTTTTGAACCGTTCCTGTGACACTACTTTTCGATTCCGATGCTTCACTTCAGGTTTACTGTATCTCACTGACCTCCTTATTGACGACGAAACACAGAAATTTCATCGGAATTAAATACAAAAGGCACAATGCCGACTCAACTACAAGAAGACTGGCTCTTCTTAGTGTCAATGCTTTGAACCTTTGCTGTGAGACCGGTTTTAGATTCCGATGCTTCACTTCAAGTTTACTGTATCCCTTGGACCTTCTTATTGACGCCGAAACACAGAAATTGCATCGGAATTATATACAAAAGACACAATGCCGACTTAAGTACAAGAAGCCTGTCTCTTCTTACTGTCTATGTTTTGAACCATTACTTTTGACACCAGTTATAGATTCCGATGCTTCACTTCAGGTTTACTGTATCCCTCTAACCTTCTTATCGACGATGAAACACAGAAATTGCATCTTAATTAAATACAAAAGGCACAAAACCGACTTAAGTACAAGAAGACTGACTCTTGTTACTGTCTATATTTTGAACCATTCCTGTGACACTAGTTATAGATTCCGATGCTTCACTTCAGGTTTACTGTATCCCTCTGACCTTCTTACTGACGATCAAATACAGAAAATTCATCGGAATTAAATACAAAAGGCAGAATACCGGCTTAAGTACTAGAAAACTGGCTCTTCTTACTGTCTCAGTTTTGAACCATTCCTGTGACACTAGTTATAGATTACGAAGCTTCACTTGCGGTTTACTGTATCCAGCTGACCTTCTTATTGACGATGAAGCACAGAAATTGCATCGGAATTAAATACAAAAGGCCCAATGCCGACTTAAGTACAAGAAGACTGACTCTTCTTCCTGTCTATGTTTTGAACCATTCCTGTGAGACTAGTTATAGATTCCGATGCTTCAGTTCAGTTTCACTGTATCCCTCTGACCTTCCTATTGACGATGAAACACAGATATTGCATCGGAATTAAATACAAAAGGCACAATGCCGACTTAAGCTCAAGAAGACTGACTCTTCCTACTGTCTATGTTTTGAACCATTCCTGTGACACTAGTTTACGATTCCGATGCTTCACTTCAGGTTTACTGTATCTCTCGGACCTCCTTATTGACGATGAAACACAGAAATTGCATCTTAATGAAACACAAAAGGCACAATGCCAACTTAAGTACAAGAAGACTGACTCCTCTTACTGTCTATGCTTTGAACCATTCCTGTGACACTAGTTATAGATTCCGATGCTTCACTTTAGGTTTACTGTATCCCTCTGACCTTCTTATTGATGATCAAACACTGAAATTTCATCGGAATAAAATACAATAGGCACAATGCCGGCTCAAGTATAAGAAGATTGGATCAACTTACTGCCTATGTTTTGAACCATTCCTGTGACACTAGTTGTAGATTCCGATGCTTCACTTCAGGCTTACTTTATCCAGCTGACCTAATTATTGACGATGAAGCACAGAAATTGCATCGGAATTAAATACAAAAGGCACAATGCCGACTCAAGTACAAGAAGTCTGGCTCTTCTTACTGTCTATGTTTTGAACCTTTCCTGTGAGACCGGTTTTAGATTCCGATGCTTCAGTTCAGGTTTACTGTATCCCTCTGACATTCTTATTGACGATGAAACACAGAAATTGCATCGGAATTAAATACAAAAGGCACAATGCCGAATTAAGTACAAGAAAACTGATTTTTCTTACTGTTTATGTTTTGAACTATTCCTGTGACACTAGTTATAGATTCCGATGCTTCACTTCAGGTTTACTGTGTCCCTGTGACCTTATTGACAATAAAAGACAGAAATTGCTTCGGAATTATATACGAAAGGAACAATGCCGACTTAAGTACAAGAAAACTGACTCCTCTTACTGTCTATGTTTTGAACAGTTCCTGTGACACTAGTTATAGATTCCGATGCTTCACTTCAGGTTTACTGTATCCCTCTGACCTTCTTATTGACGATGAAACTCAGAAATTGCATCGAAATTAAATACAAAAGACACAATGCCAACTTAAGTACGAGAAGACTGACTCTTCCTACTGTCTATGCTTTGAACCATTCTTGTGACACTAGTTATAGATTCTGATGCTTCACTTCAGGTTTACTGTATCCCTCTGACCGTCTTATTGACGTTGAAACACAGAAATTGCATCGGAATTAAATACAAAAGGCACAATGCCGACTCAAGTACAAGATGTGTGGCTCTTCTTACTGTCTATGTCTTGAACCTTTCCTGTGAGACCGGTTTTAGTTTCCGATGCTTCACTTCAGGTTAACTGTATCGCTTGGACCTTCTTATTGACGACGAAACACAGAAATTGCATCGGAATTAAATTGAAAAGGCACAATGCCGACTTAAGTACAAGAAAACTGACTCTTCTTCCTGTCTATGTTTTGAACCATTCCTGTGACACTAGTTATAGATTCCAATGCTTCACATCAGGTTTACTGTATCCAGCTGACCTTCTTATTGTCGATGAAACACATACATTGCATCGCAATTAAATACAAAAGGCACAATGCCGACCTACGTACAAGAAGCCTGACTCTTCTTACTGTCTATTCTTTGAACCTTTCCTGTGAGACAGGTTTTAGATTCCGATGCTTCACTTCATGTTTACTATATCCCTTGGTCCTTCTTATTGACGCCGAAACACAGAAATTGCATCGGAATTAAATAGAAAATGCACAATGCCGACTTAAGTACAAGAAAACTGACTCTTCTTACTGTCTATGTTTTAAACCATTCCTGTGACACTAGTTATAGATTCCGATGCTTCACTTCATGTTTACTGTACCACTCTGACCGTCTTATTGACGTTGAAACACAGATATTGCATCGTATTAAATACAAAAGGCACAATGCCGACTTAAGTACAAGAAATTTGGCTCTTCTTACTGTCTATGTTTTGATCAATTCCTGTGACACTAGTTATAGATTCCGATGCTTCACATCAGGTTTACTGTATCCAGCTGACCTTCTTATTGACGATGAAACACAGAAATTGCATCGCAATTAAATACAAATGGCACAATGCCGACCTAAGTACAAGAAGACTGACTCTTCTTACTGTCTATGTTTTGAACCATTCCTGTGACACTAGTTATAGATTCCGATGCTTCACTTCAGTTTTACTGTATCCCTCTGACCTTCTTATTGACGATGAAACACAGATATTGCATCGGAAGTAAATACAAAAGACACAATGCCGACTCAAGTACAAGAAGGCTGACTCTTCTTACTGTCTATGCTTTGAACCATTCCTGTGTCACTAGTTATGGATTCCGATGCTTCACTTCAGGTTTACTGTATCCCTCTGTCCTTCTTACTGACCATCAAACACAGAAAATTCTTCGGAATTAAATACAAAAGGCAGAATACCGGCTCAAGTACAAGAAGACTGGCTCTTCTTACTGTCTATGTTTTGAACCATTCCTTTGACATCCGTTGTAGATTACGATGCTTCACTTCAGGTTCACTGTATCCAGCTGACCTTCTTATTGACGATGAAGCACATAAATTGCATCGGAATTAAATGCAAAAGGCACAATGTCTACTTAAGTACAAGAAGACTGACTCTTCCTACTGTCTATGTTTTGAACCGTTCCTGTGACACTACTTTTCGATTCCGATGCTTCACTTCAGGTTTACTGTATCTCTCTGACCTCCTTATTGACGACGAAACACAGAAATTTCATCGGAATTAAATACAATAGGCACAATGCCGACTCAACTACAAGAAGACTGGCTCTTCTTAGTGTCAATGCTTTGAACCTTTGCTGTGAGACCGGTTTTAAATTCCGTTGCTTCACTTCAAGTTTACTGTATCCCTTGGACCTTCTTATTGACGCCGAAACACAGATATTGCATCGGAATTATATACAAAAGACACAATGCCGACTTAAGTACAAGAAGCCTGTCTCTTCTTACTGTCTATGTTTTGAACCATTACTTTTGACACCAGTTATAGATTCCGATGCTTCACTTCAGGTTTACTGTATCCCTCTAACCTTCTTATCGACGATGAAACACAGAAATTGCATCTTAATTAAATACAAAAGGCACAATACCGACTTAAGTACAAGAAGACTGACTCTTGTTACTGTCTATATTTTGAACCATTCCTGTGACACTAGTTATAGATTCCGATGCTTCACTTCAGGTTTACTGTATCCCTCTGACCTTCTTCCTGACGATCAAATACAGAAAATTCATCGGAATTAAATACAAAAGGCAGAATACCGGCTTAAGTACTAGAAAACTGGCTCTTCTTACTGTCTCAGTTTTGAACCATTCCTGTGACACTAGTTATAGATTACGAAGCTTCACTTGCGGTTTACTGTATCCAGCTGACCTTCTTATTGACGATGAAGCACAGAAATTGCATCGGAATTAAATACAAAAGGCCCAATGCCGACTTAAGTACAAGAAGACTGACTCTTCTTCCTGTCTATGTTTTGAACCATTCCTGTGACACTAGTTTTCGATTCCGATGCTTCACTTCAGGTTTACTATATCTCTCGGACCTCCTTATTGACGATGAAACACAGAAATTGCATCTTAATGAAATACAAAAGGCACAATGCCGAATTAAGTACAAGAAAACTGACTCTTCTTACTGTTTATGTTTTGAACTATTCCTGTGACACTAGTTATAGATTCCGATGCTTCACTTCAGGTTTACTGTGTCCCTGTGACCTTATTGACAATAAAAGACAGAAATTGCTTCGGAATTATATACGAAAGGCACAATGCCGACGTAAGTACAAGAAAACTGACTCCTCTTACTGTCTATGTTTTGATCAATTCCTGTGACACTAGTTATAGATTCCGATGCTTCACTTCAGGTTTATTGTATCCCTCTGACCTTCTTATTGACGATGAAACTCAGAAATTGCATCGAAATTAAATACAAAAGACACAATGCCGACTTAAGTACGAGAAGACTGACTCTTCCTTCTGTCTATGCTGTGAACCATTCTTGTGACACTAGTTATAGATTCTGATGCTTCACTTCAGGTTTACTGTATCCAGCTGACCTTCTTATTGTCGATGAAACACATACATTGCATCGCAATTAAATACAAAAGGCACAATGCCGACCTACGTACAAGAAGCCTGACTCTTCTTACTGTCTATTTTTTGAACCTTTCCTGTGAGACAGGTTTTAGATTCCGTGCTTCACTTCATGTTTACTATATCCCTTGGTCCTTCTTATTGACGCCGAAACACAGAAATTGCATCGGAATTAAATAGAAATTGCACAATGCCGACTTAAGTACAAGAAAACTGACTCTTCTTACTGTCTATGTTTTAAACCATTCCTGTGACACTAGTTATAGATTCCGATGCTTCACTTCATGTTTACTGTACCACTCTGACCGTCTTATTGACGTTGAAACACAGATATTGCATCGTATTAAATACAAAAGGCACAATGCCGACTCAGGTACAAGAAGTCTGGCTCTTCTTACTGTCTATGATTTGAACCGCTCCTGTGAGACCTGTTTTAGATTCCGATGCTTCACTTCAGGTTTGCTGTATCATTTGGACCTTCTTATTGACGATGAAACACAGAAATTGCTTCGGAATTAAATACAAGAGGCACAATGCCGACTTAAGTACAAGAAGACTGACTCTTCTTACTGTCTATGTTTTGAACAATTCCTGTGACACTAGTTATAGATTCCGATGCTTCACTTCAGGTTTACTGTATCCCTCTGACCTCCTTATTGACGATGAAACACAGATATTGCATCGGAAGTTAATACAAAAGGCACAATGCCGACTAAGTACAAGAAAACTGACTCTTCTTACTGTCAATGGTTTGAACCATTCCTGTGACACTAGTTATTGTTTCCAATACTTCACTTCAGGTTTACTGTATCCCTCTGACCTTCTTATTGACGATGAAATACAGAAATTGCATCGGAATTAAATACATAAGAGACAATGCCGACTTAAGTACAAGAAGACTGGTTCATCTTACTGTCAATGTTTGAACCATTCCCGTGACACTAGTTATAGATTCCGATGCTTCACTTCATGTTTACTGTATCCCTCTGACCGTCGTATTGACGATCAAACACAGAAATTTCATCGGAATTAAATACAAAAGGCCCAATGCCGACTCAAGTTCTAGAGGACTGACTCTTCTTACTGTCTATGTTTTAAACCATTCCTGTGACACTAGTTATAGATTCCGAAGCTTCACTTCATGTTTACTGTATCCCTTTGACCGTCGTATTGACGAAGAAACACTGAAATTGCATCGGAATTAAATACAAAAGGCACAATGCCGACTCAAGTACAAGAAGACTGGCTCTCTTCCTGTCTCTGTTTTGAACCATTCCTGTGACACTAGTTATCGATTCCGATGCTTCACTTCAGGTTTACTGTATCCAGTTGACCTTCGTATTGACGATGAAGCACAGAAATTGCATCGGAAATAAATACAAAAGGCACAATGCCGACTTAAGTACAAGAAGACTGACTCTTCTTACTGTCTATGTTTGAACAATTCCTGTGACACTAGTTATATATTCCGATGCTTCACTTCAGGTTTACTGAATCCCTCTGACCCTCTCATTGACGATCAAACACAGAAATTTCATCGGAATTAAATACAAAAGGCGCAATGCCGACTCATGTACAAGAAGACTGGCTCTTCTTACTGTCAATGTTTTGAACCATTCCCGTGACACTAGTCATAGATTCCGATGCTTCACTTCATGTCTACTGTACCACTCTGACCGTCTTATTGACGTTGAAACACAGGTATTGCATCGGAATTAAATACAAAAGGCACAATGCCGACTCAGGTGCAAGAAGTCTGGCTCTTCTTACTGTCTATGATTTGAACCGTTCCTGTGAGACCGGTTTTAGATTCCGATGCTTCACTTCACGTTTGCTGTATCCCTTGGACCTTTTTATTGACGATGAAACACAGATATTGCTTCTGAATTAAATACAAGAGGCACAATGCCGACTTAAGTACAAGAAGACCGACTCTTCCTACTGTCTACGTTTTAACCATTTCTGTGACACTAGTTATAGATTCCGATACTTCACTTCAGGTTTACTGTATCCAGCTGACCTTCTTATTGACGATGAAACACAGAAATTGCATCGGAATTAAATACAAAAGGCACAAAGCCGACTTAAGTACAAGAAGACTGACTCTTCTTACTCTCTACGTTTTGAACCATTCCTGTGACACTAGTTATAGATTCCGATGCTTCACCTAAGTTTTACTGTATCCCTCTGACCTTCTTATTGACGATGAAACACAGGAATTGCATCGGAATTAAATACAAATGGAACAATGCCGACTCAAGTACTAGAAGACTGACTCTTCTTACTGTCTATGTTTTAAACCATTCCCGTGACACTAGTTATAGATTCCGATGCTTCACTTCATGTTTACTGCACCACTCTGACCGTCTTATTGACGTTGAAACACAGATATTGCATCGGAATTAAATACAAAAGGCACAATGCCGACTCAGATAGAGGAAGTCTGGCTCTTCTTACTGTCTTTTATTTGAACCGTTCGTGTGAGACCGGTTTTAGATTCCGATGCTTCACTTCAGGTTTGCTGTATCCTTTGGACCTTCATATTGACGACGAAACACAGAAATTGTATCGGAATTAAATAGAAAAGGCGCAATGCCATCTTAAGTACAAGAAAACAGACTCTTCTTAATATCTATCCTTTGAACCATTCCTGTGACACTAGTTATAGATTCCGATGCTTCAGTTCATGTTTACTGTTTCCCTGTGACCTTCTTATTGACAATGAATCTTAGAAATTGCATCGGAATTATATACAAAAGGCACAATGCCAACTTAAGTACAAGAAGCCTGACTCTTCTTACTGTCTATGTTTTGAACCATTCCTGTGACACTAGTTATAGATTCCGATGCTTCACTTCAGGTTTACTGTATCCCTCTGACCTTCTTACTGACGTTCAAACACAGAAAATTCATCGGAATTAAATACAAAAGGCACAATGCCGACTAATGTACAAGAAGACTGGCTCTTCTTACTGTCTATGTTTTGAACCATTCCTGTGACACTACTTATAGATTTCGATGCTTCACTTCAGGTTTACTGTATCACTCTGACCGTCGTATTGATGATGATACACAGAAATTGCATCGGAATTTAATTCAAAAGGCACAATGCCGACTCAATTACTAGAAGACTGGCTCTTCTTACTGTCTATGATTTGAACCTTTCCTGTGAGACCGGTTTTAGATTCCGATGCTTCACTTCAGGTTTACTGTATCCCTTGGACCTTCATATTGACGACGAAACACAGAAATTGCATCGGAATTAAATAGAAAAGGCACAATGCCATCTAAAGTACAAGAAAACAGACTCTTCTTAACATCTATGCTTTGAACCATTCCTGTGACACTAGTTATAGATTCCGTTGCTTCACTTCATGTTTACGGTATCCCTCTGACCTTCTTATTGACGATGAATCTTAGAAATTGCATCGGAATTATATACAAAAGGCACAATGCCAACTTAAGTACTAGAAGCCTGACTCTTCTTACTGTCTATGTTTTGAACCATTCCTGTGACACTAGTTATAGATTCCGATGCTTCACTTCAGGTTTACTGTATCCATCTGACGTTCTTATCGACGATGAAACACAGAAATTGCATCTTAATTAAATACAAAAGGCAGAATGCCGACTTAAGTACAAGAAGACTGACTCTTCTCACTGTCTATGGTTTGAACCATTCCTGTGACACTAGTTATAGATTCCGATGCTTCACTTCAGGTTTACTGTATCCCTCTGACCTTCTTACTGACGTTCAAACACAGAAAATTCATCGGAATTAAATACAAAAGGCACAATGCCGACTCAAGTACAAGAAGACTGGCTCGTCTTACTGTCTATGTTTAGAACCATTCCTGTGACACTAGTTATAGATTACGATGCTTCACTTCAGGTTTACTGTATCCAGCTGACCTTCTTATTGACGATGAAGCACAGAAATGGCATCGGAATTAAATACAAAAGGCACAATGCCTACTTAAGTACAAGAAGACTCACTCTTCTTCCAGTCTATGTTATGAACCATTCCTGTGACACTAGTTATAGATTCCGATGCATCACTTCAGCTTTACTGTATTCCTCTGACCTTCTTATTAACGATGAAACACAGAAATTGCATCGGAAATATATGCAAAAGGCCCAATGCCGACTTAAGTACAAGAAGACTGGCTCTTCTTACTGTCTATATTTTGAACCTTTCCTGTGAGACCGGTTTTAGTTTCCGATGCTTCACTTCATGTTTACTATATCCCTTGGACCTTCTTATTGACGCCGAAACACAGAAATTGCATCGGAATTAAATAGAATATGCACAATGCCGACTTAAGTACTAGAAAACTGACTCTTCTTACTGTCTATGTTTTGAACCATTGCTGTGACACTAGTCATAGATTCCGATGCATGACTTCAGGTTTACTGTATCCCTCTGACCTTCTTATTGACGATGAAACACAGAAATTGCATCGGAATTAAGTACAAAAGGCACAATGCCGACTTAAGTACAAGAAGACTGACTCTTCTTACTGTCTATGCTTTGAACCATTCCTGTGACTCTAGTTATAGATTCCGATGCTTCACTTCAGTTTTACTGTATCGCACTGACCTTCTTATTGACGATGAAACACAGAAATTGCATCGGAATTAAATACAAAAGGCACAATGCCGACTTAAGTACCAGAAGACTGACTCTTCCTACTGTCTATGTTTTGAACCATTCCTGTGACACTAGTTATAGATTCAGATGCTTCACTTCAGGTTTACTGTATCCCTCTGACCGTCTTATTGACGATGAAACACAGAAATTGCATCGGAATTAAATACAAAAGCCACAATGCCGACTCAAGTACAAGAAGACCAGATCTTCTAACTGTCTATGTTTTGAACCTTTCCTGTGAGACCGGTTCTAGATTCCGATGCTTCACTTCAGGTTTACTGTATCCCTTGGACTATCTTATTGACGATGAAACTTAGAAATTGCATCGGAATTAAATACAAAAGGCACAATGCCGACTCAAGTACAAGAAGACTGCCTATTCTTACTGTCTATGATTTGAACCTTTCCTGTGAGACCAGTTTTAGATTCCGATGCTTGACTTCAGGTTTACTGTATCCCTTGGACCTTCTTATTGACGACGAAACACAGAAATTGCATCGGAATGACATACAAAATGCACAATGCCGACTTAAGTAAACGAAAACTGACTCTACTTACTGTCTATGATTGAACCATTCCTGTGACACTAGTTATAGATTCCGATGCTTCACTTCAGGTTTACTGTATCCCTCTGACCTCCTTATTGACGATGAAACATAGAAATTGCATCGGAAGTAAATACAAAAGGCACAATGCCGAATAAGTACAACAAAACTGACTCTTCTTACTGTCTATGTTTTGAACCATTCCTGTGATACTAGTTATAGTTTCCGATGCTTCACTTCAGGTTTACTGTATCCCTCTGACCTTCTTATGACGATGAAATACAGAAATTGCATCGGAATTAAATACAAAAGGCACAATGCCGACTCAAGTACAAGAAGAATTGCTCTACTTACTGTCTATGTTTTGAACCATTCCTGTGAGACGGGTTTTAGATTCCGATGCTTCACTTCAGGTTTACTCTATCCCTTGGACCATCTTATTGACGCCGAAACACAGAAATTGCATCGGAATTAAATAGAAAATGCACAATGCCGACTTAAGTACAAGAAAACTGACTCTTCTTACAGTCTATGCTTTGAACGATTCCTGTGACACTCGTTATAGATTCCGAAGCTTTTACTTCAGGTTTACTGTATCCCTCTGACCTTCTTATTGACGATGAAACACAGAAATTGCATCGGAATTAAGTACATAAGAGACAACGCCGACTTAAGTACAAGAAAACTGACTCTTATTACTGTCTATGTTTTGAACCATTCCTGTGACACTAGTTATAGATTCCGATGTTTCACTTCAGGTTTACTGAATCAATCTGACCTTCTCATTGACGATCAAACACAGAAATTTCATCGGAATTAAATACAAAAGGCACAATGCCGACTCAAGTACAAGAAGACGGGCTCTTCTTACCGTCAATATTTTGAATCATTCCCGTGACACTAGTTATAGATTCCGATGCTTCACTTCAGGTTTACTGTATCCCTCTGACCGTCGTATTGACGATCAAACACAGAAATTTCATCGGAATTAAATGCAAAAGGCACAATGCCGACTCAAGTTCTAGAGGACTGACTCCTCTTACTGTCTATGTTTTAAACCATTCCTGTTACACTAGTTATAGATTCCGATGCTTCACTTCAGGTTTACTGTATCCCTCTGACCGTCGTATTGACGAAGAAACACAGAAATTGCATCCGAATTAAATACAAAAGGCACAATGCCGACTCAAGTACAAGAAGACTGGCTCTCTTCTTGTCTATGTTTTGAACCATTCCTGTGACACTAGTTATGGATTCCGATGCTTCACTTCAGGTTTACTGTATCCAGTTGACCTTCTTATTGGCGATGAAACACAGAAATTGCAATCGGAATTAAATACAAAAGGCACAATGCCGACTTAAGTACAAGAAGACTGACTCTTCTTACTGTCTATGTTTTGAACAATTCCTGTGACACTAGTTATAGATTCCGATGCTTCACTTCAGGTTTACCGAATCCCTCTGACCGTCTCATTGACGATCAAACACAGAAATTTCATCGGAATTAAATACAAAAGGCACAATGCCGACTCAAGTACAAGAAGACTGGCTCTTCTTACTGTCAATGTTTTGAACCATTCCCGTGACACTAGTTGTGGTGTCACCGCCAGACACCACACTTGCTAGGTGGTAGCTTAAATCGGCCGCGGTCCATTTAGTACATGTCGGACCCGCGTGTCGCCACTGTGTAATCGCAGACCTAGCGCCACCACCAAGGCAGGTCTCGTGATACGAGAGAGCACTCGCCCCAGTTCTACGAGAACCTAGCTACCGACCAGATGTACGAAGCCTTTCTCTCTCATTAGCCGAGAGACATAATAGCCATCAGCTAAGTTAATGGCTACGAACTAGCAAGGCGCCATTAGCCATACAGTGATTGTACTTAAAGTCTCCTGTGTATCGTCAAGATCGATGTACCACAATGATTGAGTAAAGTTAAGTATTAATCCTGCTCCGTATTTTTCTTCCTAACATTAATTACGTATCCTGTTCCAGTACTTCACGCCCCTCTGCGTTAGTCTAGCTTGCCTTTTCAGCCATCTCAACTTCACGGTGTCGGCCCAGATACCGACACAACACTAGTTATAGATTCCGATGCTTCACTTCAGGTTTACTGTAACCCTCTGACCATCTTATTGACGTTGAAACACAGAAATGGCATCGGAATTAAATACAAAAGGCACAATGCCGACTCACGTACAAGAAGTCTGGCTCTTCTTACTGTCTATGATTTGAACCTTTCCTGTGACACCGGTTTTAGATTCCGATGCTTCACTTCAGGTTTACTGTATCCCTTGGACCTTCTTATTGACGATGAAAATCAAAAATTGCATCGGAATTACATACAAAATGCACAATGCCTACTTAAGTAAAAGAAAACTGACATTACTTACTGTCTATGATTGAACCATTCCTGCGACACTAATTATAGATTCCGATGCTTCACGTCAGGTTTACTGTATCCCTCTCACCTCCTTATTGACGATGAAACACAGAAATTGCTTCGGAAGTAAATACAAAAGGCACAATGCCGACTAAGTAAGAGAAAACTGACTCTTCTTACTGTCTATGTTTTGAACCATTCCCGTGACACTAGTTATAGATTCCGATGCTTCACTTCAGGTTTACTGTATCCCTCTGACCGTCGTATTGACGATCAAACACAGAAATTTCATCGGAATTAAATACAAAAGGCACAATGCCGACTCAAGTTCTAGAGGACTGACTCTTCTTACTGTCTATGATTTAAACCATTTCTGTGATACTAGTTATAGATTCCGATGCTTCACTTCAGGTTTACTGTATCCCTCTGACCGTCGTATTGACGAAGAAACACAGAAATTGCATCGGAATTAAATACAAAAGGCACAATGCCGACTTAAGTACAAGAAGAGTGACTCTTCTTACTGTCTATGTTTTGAACAATTCCTGTGACACTAGTTATAGATTCCGATGCTTCACTTCAGGTTTACTGAATCCCTCTGACCTTCTCATTGACGATCAAACACAGAAATTTCATCGCAATTAAATACAAAATGCACATTCCCAACTCATGTACAAGAAGACTGGCTCTTCTTACTGTCAATGTTTTTAACCATTCCCGTGACACTAGTTATAGATTCCGATGCTTCACTTCAGGTTTACTGTACCACTCTGACCGTCTTATTGACGTTGAAACACAGAAATTGCATCGGAATTAAATACAAAAGGCACAATGCCGACTCAGGTACAAGAATTCTGGCTCTTCTTACTGTCTATGATTTGAACCTTTCCTGTGAGACCGGTTTTAGATTCCGATGCTTCACTTCAGGTTTGCTGTATCCCTTGGACCTTTTTATTGACGACGAAACACAGAAATTGCTTCGGAATTAAATACAAGAGGCACAATGCCGACTTCAGTACAAGAAGCCCGACTCTTCCTACTGTCTACGTTTTAACCATTCCTGTGACACTAGTTATAGATTCCGATGCTTCACTTCAATTTTACTGTATCCCTCTGACCTTCTTATTGACGATGAAACACAGAAATTGCATAGGAATTAAATACAAAAGGCACAATGCCGACTCAATTACTGGAAGAATGGCTCTTCTTACTGTCTATGATTTGAACCCTTCCTGTGAGACGGGTTATAGATTCCGATGCTTCACTTCAGGTTTACTGTATCCCTTGGACCTTCATATTGACGACGAAACACAGAAATTGCATCGGAATTAAATAGAAAAGGCACAAAGCCATCTTAAGTACAAGGAGCCTGACTCTTCTTACTGTCTATGTTTTGAACCATTCCTGTGACACTAGTTATAGGTTCCGATGCTTCACTTCAGTTTTACTGTATCCCTCTGACCTTCTTATTGACGATGAAACACAGAAATTGCATCGTAATTATATACAAAAGGCACAATGCCGACTTAAGTACAAGAAGACTGGCTCTTCTTACTGTCTATGTTTTGAACCTTTCCTGTGAGACCGGTTTTAGATTCCGATGCTTCACTTCATGTTTACTATATCCCTTGGACCTTCTTATTGAAGCCGAAACACAGAAATTGCATCGGAATTAAATAGAATATGCACAATGCCGACTTAAGTACTAGAAAACTGACTCTTCTTGCTGTCTATGTTTTGAACCATTCCTGTGACACTACTTACAGATTTCGATGCTTCACTTCAGGTTTACTGTATCCAGTTGACCTCCTTATTGACGATGAAACACAGAAATTGCATCGGAATTAAATACAAAAGGCACAATCCCGACTTAAGTACAAGAAGACTGACTCTTCTTTCTGTCTATGTTTTGAACAATTCCTGTGACACTAGTTATAGATTCCGATGCTTCACTTCAGGTTTACTGAATCCCTCTGACCGTCTCATTGACGATCAAACACAGAAATTTCATCGGAATTAAATACAAAAGGCCCAATGCCGACTCAAGTACTAGAAGACTGACTCTACTAACTGTCTATGTTTTGAACCATTCCTGATACACTAGTTATAGATTCTGATGCTTCACTTCAGGTTTACTGTATCCCTCTGACCGTCGTATTGACGATGAAACACAGAAATTGCATCGGAATTAAATACAATAGGCACAATGCCGACTTAAGTACAAGAATACTGACTCTTCTTACAGTCTATGCTTTGAACGATTCCTGTGACACTAGTTACAGATTCCGATGCTTCACTTCAGGTTTACTGTATCCCTCTGACCAACTTATTGACGATGAAACACAGAAATTGCATCGGAATTAAGTACATAAGGGACAACGCCGACTTAAGTACAAGAAAACTGACTCTTATTACTGTCTATTTTTGAACCATTCCTGTGACACTAGTTATAGATTCCGATGCTTCACTTCAGGTTTACTGAATCCCTCTGACCTTCTCATTGACGATCAAACACAGAAATTCCATCGGAATTAAATACAAAAGGCACAATGCCGACTCAAGTACGAGAAGACTGGCTCTTCTTACCGTCAATGTTTTGAACCATTCCCGTGACACTAGTTATTGATTCCGATGCTTCACATCAGGTTTACTGTATCCCTCTGACCGTCATATTGACGATCAAACATAGAAATTTCATCGGAATTAAATACAAAAGGCACAATGCCGACTCAAGTTCTGGACGACTGACTCCTCTTACTGTCTATGTTTTAAACCTTTCCTGTGACACTAGTTATAGATTCCGATGCTTCACTTCAGGTTTACTGTATCCCTCTGACCGTCTTATTGACGAAGAAACACATATATTGCATCGGAATTAAATACAAAAGGCACAATGCCGACTCAAGTACAAGAAGACTGGCTCTCTTCCTGTCTATGATTTGAACCATTCCTGTGACACTAGTTATAGATTCCGATGTTTCACTTCAGGTTTACTGTATCCAGTTGACCTTCTTATTGACGATGAAACACAGAAATTGCATCGGAATTAAATACAATAGGCACAATGCCGACTTAAGTACAAGAAGACTGACTCTTCTTACTGTCTATGTTTTTAACAATTCCTGTGACACTAGTTATAGATTCCGATGCTTCACTTCAGGTTTACTGAATCCCTCTGACCGTCTCATTGACGATCAAACACAGAAATTTCATCGGAATTAAATACAAAAGGCACTATGCCGACTCAAGTACAAGAAGACTGGCTCTTCTTACTGTCAATGTTTTGAACCATTCCCGTGACACTAGTTATAGATTCCGATGCTTCACATCAGGTTTACTGTACCACTCTGACCATCTTATTGACGTTGAAACACAGAAATTGCATCGGAATTAAATACAAAATGCACAATGCCGACTCAGGTACAAGAAGTCTGGCTCTTCTTACTGTCTATGATTTGAACCTTTCCTGTGAGACCGGTTTTAGATTCCGATGTTCACTTCAGGTTTACTGTATCTCTTTGACCTTCTTATTGACGATGAAACACAGAAATTGCATCGGAATTAATACAAGAGGCACAATGCCGACTTAAGTACAAGAAGACTGACTCTTCTTACTCTCTATGATTTGAACCACTCCTGTGACACTAGTTACAGATTCCGATGCATCACTTCAGTTTTAGTGTATCCCTCTGACCTTCTTATTGACGATGAAACACAGAAATTGCATCGGAATTAAACACAAAATGCTCAATTTAGACTCAAGTACAAGAAGACTGACTCTTCTTACTGTCTATGTTTTGAACCATTCCTGTGACACTAGTTATAGATTTCGATGCTTCACTTCAGGTTTACTGTATCCCTCTGACCGTCGTATTGATGATGAAACACTTAAATTGCATCGGAATTAAATACAAAAGGCACAATGCCGACTCAATTACTAGAAGCCTGGCTCTTCTTACTGTCTACGATTTGAACCTTCCCTGTGAGACCGGTTTTAGGTTCCGATGCTTCACTTCTGGTTTACTGTATCCCTTGGACCCTCATATTGACGACGAAACACAGAAATTGCATCGGAATTAAAGAGAAAAGGCACAATGCCATCTTAAGTATGAGAAAACAGACTCTTCTTAATATCTATGTTTTGAACCATTCCTGTGACACTAGTTACAGATTCCGATGTATCACTTCAGGTTTACTGTATCCCTCTGACCTTCTTATTGACGATGAAACACAGAAAATGCATCGGAATTAAATACAAAAGGCACAATGCCGACTTAAATACAAGAAGACTGACTCTTCTTACTCTCTATGCTTTGAACCATTCCTGTGACACTAGTTATAGATTCCGATGCTTCACTTCAGTTTTACTGTATCCCTCTGACCTTCTGATTGACGATGAAACACAGAAATTGCATCGGAATTAAATACAAAAGGCACAATGCCGACTCAGACACAAGAAGACTGGCTCTTCTTCCTGTCTATGTCTTGAACCATTCCTGTGACACTAGTTATGAATTCCGATGCTTCACTTCAGGTTTACTGTATCCAGTTGACCTTCTTATTGACGATGAAACTTAGAAATTGCATCGGAATTAAATACAAAAGTCACAGTGCCGACTTAAGTACAAGAAAACTGACTCTTATTACTGTCTATGTTTTGAACCATTCCTGTGACACTAGTTATAGATTCCGATGCTTCACTTCAGGTTTACTGAATCCCTCTGACCTTCTCATTGACGATCAAACACAGAAATTGCATCGGAATTAAATACAAAAGGCACAATGCCGACTCAAGTACAAGAAGACTGGCTCTTCTTACCGTCAATGTTTTGAACCATTCCCGTGACACTAGTTATTGATTCTGATGCTTCACATCAGGTTTACTGTATCCCTCTGACCGTCATATTGATGATCAAACACAAAAATTTCATCGGAATTAAATACAAAAGGCACAATGCCGACTCAAGTTCTAGACGACTGACTCCTCTTACTGTCAATGTTTTAAACCATTCCTGTGACACTAGTTATAGATTCCGATGCTTCACTTCAGGTTTACTGTATCCCTCTGACCGTCTTATTGACGAAGAAACACATATATTGCATCGGAACTAAATACAAAAGGCACAATGCCGACTCAAGTACAAGAAGACTGACTCTCTTCCTGTCTATGATTTGAACAATTCCTGTGACACTAGTTATGGATTCCGATGCTTCACTTCAGGTTTACTGTATCCAGTTGACCTTCTTATTGACGATGAAACACAGAAATTGCATCGGAATTACATCTACATCTACATCTATACTCCGCGAGCCACCTTACGGTGTGTGGCGGAGGGTACTTATTGTACCACTATCTGATCCCCCCTTCCCTGTTCCATTCACGAATTGTGCGTGGGAAGAACGACTGCTTGTAAGTCTCCGTATTTGCTCTAATTTCTCGGATCTTTTCGTTGTGATCATTACGCGAGATATATGTGGGCGGTAGTAATATGTTGCCCATCTCTTCCCGGAATGTGCTCTCTCGTAATTTCGATAATAAACCTCTCCGTATTGCGTAACGCCTTTCTTGAAGTGTCCGCCACTGGAGCTTGTTCAGCATCTCCGTAACGCTCTCGCGCTGACTAAATGTCCCCATGACGAATCGCGCTGCTTTTCGCTGGATCATGTCTATCTCTTCTATTAATCCAACCTGGTAAGGGTCCCATACTGATGAGCAATACTCAAGAATCGGACGAACAAGCGTTTTGTAAGCTACTTCTTTCGTCGATGAGTCACATTTTCTTAGAATTCTTCCTATGAATCTCAACCTGGCGCCTGCTTTTCCCACTATTTGTTTTATGTGATCATTCCACTTCAGATCGCTCCGGATAGTAACTCCTAAGTATTTTACGGTCGTTACCGCTTCCAATGATTTACCACCTATGGCATAATCGTACTGGAAATGGATTTCTGCCCCTATGTATGCGCATTATATTACATTTATCTACGTTTAGGGAAAGCTGCCAGCTGTCGCACCATGCATTAATCCTCTGCAGGTCCTCCTGGAGTACGTACGAGTCTTCTGATGTTGCTACTTTCTTGTAGACAACCGTGTCATCTGCAAATAGCCTCACGGAGCTACCGATGTTGTCAACTAAGTCATTTATGTATATTGTAAACAATAAAGGTCCTATCACGCTTCCCTGCGGTACTCCCGAAATTACCTCTACATCTGCAGATTTTGAACCGTTAAGAATGACATGTTGTGTTCTTTCTTCTAGGAAATCCTGAATCCAATCACAAACCTGGTCCGATATTCCGTAAGCTCGTATTTTTTTCACTAAACGTAAGTGCGGAACCGTATCAAATGCCTTCCTGAAGTCCAGGAATACGGCATCAATCTGCTCGCCAGTGTCTACGGCACTGTGAATTTCTTGGGCAAATAGGGCGAGCTGAGTTTCACATGATCTCTGTTTGCGGAATCCATGTTGGTTATGATGAAGGAGATTTGTATTATCTAAGAACGTCATAATACGAGAACACAAAACATGTTCCATTATTCTACAACAGATTGACGTAAGCGAAATAGGCCTATAATTATTCGCATCTGATTTATGACCCTTCTTGAAAATGGGAACGACCTGCGCTTTCTTCCAGTCGCTAGGTACTTTACGTTCTTCCAGCGATCTACGATAAATTGCTGATAGAAAGGGGGCAAGTTCTTTAGCATAATCACTGTAGAATCTTAAGGGTATCTCGTCTGGTCCGGATGCTTTTCCGCTACTAAGTGATAGCAGTTGTTTTTCAATTCCGATATCGTTTATTTCAATATTTTCCATTTTGGCGTCCGTGCGACGGCTGAAGTCAGGGACCGTGTTACGATTTTCCGCAGTGAAACAGTTTCGGAACACTGAATTCAGTATTTCTGCCTTTCTTCGGTCGTCCTCTGTTTCGGTTCCATCGTGGTCAACGAGTGACTGAATAGGGGATTTAGATCCGCTTACCGATTTTACATATGACCAAAACTTTTTAGGGTTCTTGTTTAGATTGTTTGCCAATGTTCTATGTTCGAATTCGTTGAATGCTTCTCTCATTGCTCTCTTTACGCTCTTTTTCGCTTCGTTCAGCTTTTCCTTATCAGCTATGATTCGACGACTCTTAAACCTATGATGAAGCTTTCTTTGTTTCCGTAGTACCTTTCGTACATGATTGTTATACCACGGTGGATCTTTCCCCTCGCTTTGGACCTTAGTCGGTACGAACTTATCTAAGGCGTACTGGACGATGTTTCTGAATTTTTTCCATTTTTGTTCCACATCCTCTTCCTCAGAAATGAACGTTTGATGGTGGTCACTCAGATATTCTGCGATTTGTGCCCTATCACTCTTGTTAAGCAAATATATTTTCCTTCCTTTCTTGGCATTTCTTATTACACTTGTAGTCATTGATGCAACCACTGACTTATGATCACTGATACCCTCTTCTACATTCACGGAGTCGAAAAGTTCCGGTCTATTTGTTGCTATGAGGTCTAAAACGTTAGCTTCACGAGTTGGTTCTCTAACTATCTGCTCGAAGTAATTCTCGGACAAGGCAGTCAGGATAATGTCACAAGAGTCTCTGTCCCTGGCTCCAGTTCTGATTGTGTGACTATCCCATTCTATACCTGGTAGATTGAAGTCTCCCCCTATTACAATAGTATGATCACGAAACTTCTTCACGACGTTCTGCAGGTTCTCTCTGAGGCGCTCAACTACTACGGTTGCTGATGCAGGTGGTCTATAGAAGCATCCGACTATCATATCTGACCCACCTTTGATACTTAACTTAACCCAGATTATTTCACATTCGCATTCGCTAATAACTTCACTGGATATTATTGAATTCTTTACTGCTATAGATACTCCTCCACCATTGGCGTTTATCCTATCCTTGCGGTATATATTCCATTCTGTGTCTAGGATTTCGTTACTGTTCACTTCCGGTTTTAACCAACTTTCCGTTCCTAATACTATGTGCGCACTATTTCCTTCAATAAGAGATACTAATTCAGGAACCTTGCCCTGGATACTCCTGCAGTTTACCAATATTACGTTAACTTTTCCTGTTTTTGGTCTCTGAGGACGGACATTCTTTATCAACGATGATAATGTCCTCTCTGGTAAGCCGTCAGGTATTTTATCGTTTCGCCCAAGGGGGGGTCCCTCTAACCTAAAAAACCCCCGTGTGCACGCCACACGTACTCTGCTACCCTAGTAGCTGCTTCCGGTGTGTAGTGCACGCCTGACCTGTCTAGGGGGGCCCTACAGTTCTCCACCCAATAACGGAGGTCGATGAATTTGCAACCATTATAGTCGCAGAGTCGTCTGAGCCTCTGGTTTAGACCCTCCACACGGCTCCAAACCAGAGGACCGCGATCGACTCTGGGCACTATGCTGCAGATATTAAGCTCAGCTTGCACTCCGCGTGCGATGCTGGTTGTCTTCACCAAATCAGCCAGCCGCCGGAAGGAACCAAGGATGGCCTCAGAACCCAAGCGGCAGGCGTCATTCGTTCCGACATGTGCTACTATCTGCAGCCGGTCACACCCAGTGCGTTCAATAGCTGCCGGAAGGGCCTCCTCCACATTACGGACGAGACCCCCCGGCAAGCACACCGAGTGCACACTGGCATTCTTCCCCGACCTATCCGCTATTTTCCTGAGGGGCTCCATAACCCGCCTAACGTTGGAGCTTCCTATAACTAATAGGCCCGCCCTCTGTGACTGTCGGGACCTTGCCGGAGAATCGGCCACTGGCCCAACAGGCGAGGCACCCTGTGGTGGCTCGGAAACGATGTCATCACCACTAGGAAGCACCCCGTACCTGTTGGAAAGGGGTAAGGCAGCTGCCACGCGGCCAGATCCCACCTTCGCCTTTCGGCCAGGCACGCGCGAGCCCACCACTGTCCGCCATTCACCCTGGAGTGATGGCTGACCGGTAAGATGCTCACTGCCGGAAGACGCAGCGACATCAGGGGTTCCATGTGATTCCAAGGCCACCGAAGTAGGCATAGGTCTCACCACAGTTGCCCCAACGCCACTACGAGCCGACGCCTGCGCCTCGAGCTCGATGAGCCTAACAGACAAAGCCTCCACCTGCCCCCGAAGAGTGGCCAATTCTCCTTGCGTCCGCTCACAACAACCACAGTCCCTACACATGACTATGTTTACCCTACTCTATACGGTGACAAATTCCCAAGATAATCTTCTGATGAGCTACTCTGATAATCAAGAAACACTCACTGAAATACGAGACGCGAAAACTACGCTAGGTTTTCCCAGAAAAACTATTTAAAAGCTAAGCGCAGCAAATAAGTACAAAAACGCTTTATACAAACAGTACTCGCTGCTGCTGGTGCTGTCGCTCTGGCTGTCACAAGACAACTGCTGATTCAAGTGACTAGTGGCTAACGGCCGTAACAAACAAAAGACGGTTTTAGGGCGCTTTCTGTTCTAAACGATCAAGAAAACACTAAGAAATCTAACACGAAAACTACGTAAAGTTTTATCAAGAACTGTTAATTACTATGCAGAGCAGATAAACACAAATAGAACCCCTTCCTTAGTGGAAGGTCGTAAACAAAATGCAAAATAAACGCTTTATACAAACAGTACTCGCTGCTGCTGGTGCTGTCGCTCTGGCTGTCACAAGACAAAAGGCACAATGCCGACTCAAGTACAAGAAGACTGGCTCTTCTTACTGTCAATGTTTTGAACCATTCCCGTGACACTAGTTATAGATTCCGATGCTTCACTTCAGGTTTACTGTACCACTCTGACCATCTTATTGACGTTGAAACACAGAAATTGCATCGGAATTAAATACAAAAGGCACAATGCCGACTCAGGTACAAGAAGTCTGGCTCTTCTTACTGTCTATGATTTGAACCTTTCCTGTGAGACCGGTTTTAGATTCCGATGCTTTTCTTCAGGTTTACTGTATCCCTTGGACCTTCTTATTGACGATGAAACACAGAAATTGCATCGGAAATAATACAAGAGGCACAATGCCGACTTAAGTACAAGAAGACTGACTCTTCCTACTGTCTATGTTTTAACCATTCCTGTGCCATTAGATATAGATTCCGATGCTTCACTTCAGGTTTACTGTATCCAGCTGACCTTCTTATTGACGATGAAACACAGAAATTGCATCGGAATTAAATACAAAAGGCACAATGCCGACTTAAGTACAAGAAGACTCACTCTTCTTACTCTCTATGTTTTGAATCATTCCTATGACACTACTTATAGATTCCGATGCTTCACTTCAGTTTTACTGTATCCCTCTGTCCTTCTTATCGACGATGAAACACATAAATTGCATCGGAATTAAATACAAAAGGCCCAATGCCGACTCAAGTACTAGAAGACTGACTCTACTTACTGTCTATGTTTTGAACCATTCCTGAGACACTAGTTATAGATTCCGATGCCTCACTTCAGGTTTACTGTATCCCTCTGACCGTCGTATTGACGGTGAAACACAGAAATTGCATCGGAATTAAATACAAAACGCACAATGCCGACTTAAGTACAAGAAAACTGACTCTTCTTACAGTCTATGCTTTGAACGATTCCTGTGACACTAGTTATAGATTCCGATGCTTCACTTCAGGTTTACTGTATCCCTCTGACCATCTTATTGACGATGAAACACAGAAATTGCATCGGAATTAAGTACATAAGGGACAACGCCGACTTAAGTACAAGAAAACTGACTCTTATTACTGTCTATGTTTTGAACCATTCCTGTGACACTAATTATAGATTCCGATGCTTCACTTCAGGTTTACTGAATCCCTCTGACCTTCTCATTGACGATCAAACACAGAAATTCCATCGGAATTAAATACAAAAGGCACAATGCCGACTCAAGTACAAGAAGACTGGCTCTTCTTACCGTCAATGTTTTGAACCATTCCCGTGACACTAGTTATTGATTCCGTTGCTTCACATCAGGTTTACTGTATCCCTCTGACCGTCATATTGACGATCAAACACAGAAATTTCTTCGGAATTAAATACAAAAGGCACAATGCCGACTCAAGTTCTAGACGACTGACTCCTCTTACTGTCTATAATTTAAACCATTCCTGTGACACTAGTTATAGATTCCGATGCTTCACTTCAGGTTTACTGTATCCCTCTGACCGTCTTATTGACGAAGAAACACATATATTCCATCGGAATTAAATACAAAAGGCACAATGCCGACTCAAGTACAAGAAGACTGGCTCTCTTCCTGTCTATGTATTGAACCATTCCTGTGACACTAGTTATGGATTCCGATGCTTGCCTTCAGGTTTACTGTATCCAGTTGACCTTCTTATTGACGATGAAACACAGAAAGTGCATCGGAATTAAATACAAAAGGCACAATGCCGACTTAAGTACAAGAAGACTGACTCTTCTTACTGTCTATGTTTTGAACAATTCCTGTGACACTAGTTATAGATTCCGATGCTTCACTTCAGGTTTACTGAATCCCTCTGACCGTCTCATTGACGATCAAACACAGAAATTGCATCGGAATTAAATACAAAATGCACAATGCCGACTCAGGTACAAGAAGTCTGCCTCTTCTTACTGTCAATGATTTGAACCTTTCCTGTGAGACCGGTTTTAGATTCCGATGCTTCACTTCAGGTTTACTGTATCCCTTGGACCTTCTTATTACCGATGAAACACAGAAATTGCATCGGAATTAATACAAGAGGCACAATGGCGACTTAAGTACAAGAAGACTGACTCTTCCTACTGTCTATGTTTTAACCATTCCTGTGCCACTAGTTATAGATTCCGATGCTTCACTTCAGGTTTACTGTATCCAGCTGACCTTCTTATTGACGGTGAAACACAGAAATTGCATCGGAATTAAATACAAAAGGCACAATGCCGACTTAAGTACAAGAAGACTGACTCTTCTTACTCTCTATGATTTGAACTACTCCTGTGACACTAGTTACAGATTCCGATCCATCACTTCAGTTTTACTGTATCCCTCTGACCTTCTTATTGACGATAAAACACAGAAATTGCATCGGAATTAAACACAAAATGCACAATGCCGACTCAAGTACAAGAAGACTGACTCTTCTTACTGTCTATGTTTTGAACCATTCCTGTGACCCTAGTTATAGATTTCGATGCTTCACTTCAGGGTTACTGTATCCCTCTGACCGTCGTATTGATGATGAAACACAGAAATTGCATCGGAATTAAATACAAAATGCACAATGCCGACTCAATTACTAGAAGACTGGCTCTTCTTACTGTCTATGATTTGAACCTTCCCTGTGAGACCGGTTTTAGATTCCGATGCTTCACTTCAGGTTTACTGTATCCCTTGGACCCTCATATTGACGACGAAACACAGAAATTGCATCGGAATTAAATAGAATAGGCACAATGCCATCTTAAGTACAAGAAAACAGACTCTTCTTAATATCTATGTTTTTGAAAAATTCCTGTGACACTAGTTATAGATTCCGATGTATCACTTCAGGTTTACTGTATCCCTCTGACCTTCTTATTGACGATGAAACACAGAAAATGCATCGGAATTAAATACAAGAGGCACAATGCCGACTTAAGAACAAGAAAACTGACTTTCTTACTGTCTATGTTTGAACCTTTCCTGTGACACTAGTTATAGATTCCGAAGCTTCACTTCAGTTTTACTGTGTCCCTCTGACCTCATTATTGACGATGAAACACAGAAATTGCATCGGAATCAAATACAAAAGGCACAATGCCGACTTAAGTACAAGAAAACTGACTCTTTTTACTATCTATGTTTTGAACCATTCCTGTGACACTAGTTATGGATTCCGATGCTTCACTTCAGGTTTACTGTATCCAGTTGACCTTCTTATTGACGATGAAACACAGATATTGCATCGGAGTTAAACACAAAAGGCACAATGCCGACTTAAGTACGAGAAGACTGACTCTTCTTACTGTCTATGTTTTGAACAATTCCTGTGAATGCTTCACTTCAGGTTTACTGTATCCCTCTGACCGTCGTATTGACGATGAAACACAGAAATTGCATCGGAATTAAATACAAAAGGCACAATGCCGACTCAATTACTAGAAGACTGGCTCTTCTTACTGTCTATGATTTGAACCTTCCCTGTGAGACCGGTTTTAGATTCCGATGCTTCACTTCAGGTTTACTGTATCCCTTGGACCCTCATATTGACGACGAAACACAGAAATTGCATGGAATTAAATAGAAAAGGCACAATGCCATCTTAAGTACAAGAAAACAGACTCTCCTTAATATCTATGTTTTTGAAAAATTCCTGTGACACTAGTTATAGATTCCGATGTATCACTTCAGATTTACTGTATCCCTCTGACCTTCTTATTGACGATGAAACACAGAAAATGCATCGGAATTAAATACAAGAGGCACAATGCCGACTTCAGAACAAGAAAACTGACTTTCTTACTGTCTATGTTTGAACCTTTCCTGTGACAGTAGTTATAGATTCCGAAGCTTCACTTCAGGTTTACTGTGTCCCTCTGACCTCATTATTGACGATGAAACACAGAAATTGCATCGGAATCAAATACAAAAGGCACAATGCCGACTTAAGTACAAGAAAACTGATTCTTTTTACTATCTATGTTTTGAACCATTCCTGTGACACTAGTTATGGATTCCGATGCTTCACTTCAGGTTTACTGTATACAGTTGACCTTCTTATTGACGATGAAACACAGATATTGCATCGGAATTAAACACAAAAGGCACAATGCCGACTTAAGTACGAGAAGACTGACCCTTCTTACTGTCTATGTTTTGAACAATTCCTGTGAATGCTTCACTTCAGGTTTACTGTATTCCTCTGACCGTTGTATTGACGATGAAACACAGAAATTGCATCGGAATTAAATACAAAAGGCACAATGCCGGTTCAGACACAAGAAGACTGGCTCTTCTTCCTGTCTATGTCTTGAACCATTCCTGTGACACTAGTTATGGATTCCGATGCTTCACTTCAGGTTTACTGTATCCAGTTGACCTTCTTATTGACGATGAAACACAGAAATTGCATCGGAATTAAATACAAAAGGCACAATGCCGACGTAACTACAAGAAGACTGACTCTTCTTACTGTCTATGTTTTGAACAATTCCTGTGACACTAGTTATAGATTCCGATGCTTCACTTCAGGTTTACTGAATCCCTCTGACCGTCTCACTGACGATCAAACACAGAAATTTCATCGGAATTAAATACAAAAGGCACAATGCCGACTCAAGTACAAGAAGACTGACTCTTCTTACTGTCAATGTTTTGAACCATTCCCGTGACACTAGTTATAGATTCCGATGCTTCACTTCAGGTTTACTGTACCACTCTGACCATCTTATTGACATTGAAACACAGAAATTGCATCGGAATTAAATACAAAATGCACAATGCCGACTCAGGTACAAGAAGTCTGGCTCTTCTTACTGTCTATGATTTGAACCTTTCCTATGAGACCGGTTTTAGATTCCGATGCTTCACTTCAGGTTTACTGTATCCCTTGGACCTTCTTATTGACGATGAAACTCAGAAATTTGTTCGGAATTAATACAAGAGGCACAATGCCGAATAAGTACAAGAAGACTGACTCTTCCTACTGTCTATGTTTTAACCATTCCTGTGACACTAGTTACAGATTCCGATGCATCACTTCAGTTTTACTGTATCCCTCTGACCTTCTTATTGACGATGAAACACAGAAATTGCATCGGAATTAAACACAAAATGCACAATGCCGACTCAAGTACAAGAAGACTGACTCTTCTTACTGTCTATGTTTTGAACCATTCCTGTGACCCTAGTTATAGATTTCGATGCTTCACTTCAGGGTTACTGTATCCCTCTGACCGTCGTATTGATGATGAAACACAGAAATTGCATCGGAATTAAATACAAAAGGCACAATGCCGACTCAATTACTAGAAGACTGGCTCTTCTTACTGTCTATGATTTGGACCTTCCCTGTGAGACCGGTTTTATATTCCGATGCTTCACTTCAGGTTTACTGTATCCCTTGGACCCTCATATTGACGACGAGACACAGAAATTGCATCGGAATTAAATAGAAAAGGCACAATGCCATCTTAAGTACAAGAAAACAGACTCTTCTTAATATCTATGCTTTGAAAAATTCCCGTGACACTAGTTATAGATTCCGATGTATCACTTCAGGTTTACTGTATCCCTCTGACCTTCTTATTGACGATGAAACACAGATATTGCATCGGAATTAAATACAAAAGGCACAATGCCGACCTAAGTACAAGAAAACTGACTCTTTTTACAATCTATGTTTTGAACCATTCCTGTGACACTAATTATGGATTCCGATGCTTCACTTCAGGTTTACTGTATCCAGTTGACCTTCTTATTGACGATGAAACACAGAAATTGCATCGGAATTAAACACAAAAGGCACAATGCCGACTTAACTACAAGAAGACTGACTCTTCTTACTGTCTATGTTTTGAACAATTCCTGTGACACTAGTTATAGATTCCGATGCTTCACTTCAGGTTTACTGAATCCCTCTGACTTTCTCATTGACGATCAAACCCAGAAATTTCATCGGAATTAAATACAAAAGGCACAATGCCGACTTAAGTACAAGAAGACTGACTCTTCTTACTCTCTATGTTTTGAACCATTCCTGGGACACTAGTTATAGATTCCGATGCTTCACTTCAGGTTTTCTGTATCCCTCTGGCCGTCGTATTGACGATGAAACACAGAAATTGCATCGGAATTAAATTCAAATGCACAATGCCGACTCAAACACAAGAAGACTGGCTCTTCCTCCTATCAATGTTTTGAACCATTCCTGTGACACTAGTTATGGATTCCGATGCTTCACCTCAGGTTTACTGTATCCAGTTGACCTTCTTATTGACGATGAAACACAGAAATTGCATCGGAATTTAATACAAAAGAACAATGCCGACTTAAGTACAAGAAGACTGACTCTTCTTACTGTCTATGATTTGAACCATTCCTGTGACACTAGTTATAGATTCTGATGCTTCACTTCAGTTTTACTGTATCCCTCTGACCTCCTTATTGACGATGAAACACAGAAATTGTATCGGAATTAAATACAAAAGGCACACTGGCGACTCAAGTACAAGAAGACTGACTCTTCTTACTGTCTTTGTTTTGAACCATTCCTGTGACACTAGTTATAGATTTCGATGCTTCACTTCAGGTTTACTGTATCCCTCTGACCGTCGTATTGATGATGAAACACAGAAATTGCATCGGAATTAAATACAAAAGGCACAATGCCGACTCAATTACTAGAAGACTGGCTCTTCTTACTGTCTATGATTTGAACCTTTCCTGTGAGACCGGTTTTAGATTCCGATGCTTCACTTTAGGTTTACTGTATCCCTTGGACCTTCATATTGACGACGAAACACAGAAATTGCATCGGAATTAAATTGAAAAGGCACAATGCCATCTTAAGTACAAGAAAACAGACTCTTCTACTGTCTATGTTTTGAACCATTCCTGTGACACTAGTTATAGATTCCGTTGCTTCACTTCAGGTTTACTGTATCCCTCTGACCTTCGTATCGACGATGAGACACAGAAATTGCATCGGAACTAAATACAAAAGGCACAATGCGGACGTAAAAACAAGAAAACTGACTCTTCTTAATATCTATGTTTCAACCTCTCCTGTGACACTAGTTATAGATTCCGATGCTTCACTTCAGGTTTTCTGTATCCCTCTGGCCGTCGTATTGACGATGAAACACAGAAATTGCATCGGAATTAAATAAAAAAGCACAATGCCGACTCAAACACAAGAAGATTGGCTCTTCTTCCTATCTATGTTTTGAACCATTCCTGTGACACTAGTTATGGATTCCGATGCTTCACTTCATTTTTACTGTATCCAGTTGACCTTCTTATTGACGATGAAACACAGAAATTGCATCGGAAATAAATACAAAAGAACAATGCCGACTTAAGTACAAGAATACTGACTCTTTTCACTGTCTATGATTTGAACCATTCCTGTGACACTAGTTATAGATTCCGATGGTTAACTTCAGTTTTACTGTATCCCTCTGACCTTCTTATTGACGATGAAACACAGAAATTGCATCGGAATTAAATACAAAAGGCACAATGCCGACTCAAGTACAAGAAGACTGACTCTTCTTACTGACTATGTTTTGAACCATTCCTGTGACACTAGTTATAGATTTCGATGCTTCACTTCAGGTTTACTGTATCCCTCTGACCGTCGTATTGATGATGAAACACAGAAATTGCATCGGAATTAAATACCAAAGGCACAATACCAACTCAAGTACAAGAAGACTGGCTCTTTCTTCTGTCTATGTTTTGAACCATTCCTCTGACACTAGTTATAGATTCCGTTGTTTCCCTTCAGGTTTTCTGTATCCCTCTGACCTTTTTAGTGACGATGAAACACAAAAATTGCATCGGAATTAAGTAGAAAAAAACAATGCCGACTTAAGTACAAGAAAACTGACTCTTCTTACTGTCTATGTTTTGAACCACCCCTGTGACACTAGTTATAGAATCCGATGCATCACTTCAGCTTTACTGTATCCCTCTGACCTTCTTATTGACAATGAACCACAGAAATTGCATCGGAATTAAATAGAAAAGGCACAATGCCGACTCAAGTACAAGTAAACTGACTCTTCTTACTGTCTATGTTTTGAACCATTTCTGTGACACTAGTTATAGATTCCGATGCTTCACTTCAGGTTTACTGTATCCCTCTGGCCTCCTTATTGACGGTGAAACACAGAAAATGCATCGGAAATAAATACAAAAGGCACAATGCCGACTCAAGTACAATAAAGCTGGCTCTTCTTACTGTCTATGTTTCGAACCTTTCCGGTGAGACCGGTTTTAGAATCCGATGCTTCACTTCAGGTTTACTGTATCCCTTGGACCTTCATATTGACGACGAAACACAGAAATTGCATTGGAATTGAATAGAAAAGGCCCAATGCCGACTTAAGGACAAGAAGACTGACTCTTCTTACTGTCTATGTTTTGAAACATTCCTGTGACACTAGTTAGTGTTTCCGATGCTTCACTTCAGGTTTACTGTATCCCTCTGACCTTCTTATTGACGGTGAAACACAGAAATTGCATCGGAATTAAATACAAAATGCACAATGCCGACTCAGGTACAAGAAGTCTGGCTCTTCTTACTGTCTATGATTTGAACCTTTCCTATGAGACCGGTTTTAGATTCCGATGCTTCACTTCAGGTTTACTGTATCCCTTGGACCTTCTTATTGACGATGAAACTCAGAAATTTGTTCGGAATTA
The DNA here is from genome assembly GCF_023864345.2 of Schistocerca serialis cubense. Classification (NCBI taxonomy): domain Eukaryota; kingdom Metazoa; phylum Arthropoda; class Insecta; order Orthoptera; family Acrididae; genus Schistocerca; species Schistocerca serialis. The sequence continues at coordinate 18,159,138 of NC_064647.1, read as the reverse complement.
ATACAAGAGGCACAATGCCGAATAAGTACAAGAAGACTGACTCTTCCTACTGTCTATGTTTTAACCATTCCTGTGACACTAGTTACAGATTCCGATTTATCACTTCAGTTTTACTGTATCCCTCTGACCTTCTTATTGACGATGAAACACAGAAATTGCATCGGAATTAAACACAAAATGCACAATGCCGACTCAAGTACAAGAAGACTGACTCTTCTTACTGTCTATGTTTTGAACCATTCCTGTGACCCTAGTTATAGATTTCGATGCTTCACTTCAGGGTTACTGTATCCCTCTGACCGTCGTATTGATGATGAAACACAGAAATTGCATCGGAATTAAATACAAAAGGCACAATGCCGACTCAATTACTAGAAGACTGGCTCTTCTTACTGTCTATGATTTGGACCTTCCCTGTGAGACCGGTTTTATATTCCGATGCTTCACTTCAGGTTTACTGTATCCCTTGGACCCTCATATTGACGACGAGACACAGAAATTGCATCGGAATTAAATAGAAAAGGCACAATGCCATCTTAAGTACAAGAAAACAGACTCTTCTTAATATCTATGCTTTGAAAAATTCCCGTGACACTAGTTATAGATTCCGATGTATCACTTCAGGTTTACTGTATCCCTCTGACCTTCTTATTGACGATGAAACACAGATATTGCATCGGAATTAAATACAAAAGGCACAATGCCGACCTAAGTACAAGAAAACTGACTCTTTTTACAATCTATGTTTTGAACCATTCCTGTGACACTAATTATGGATTCCGATGCTTCACTTCAGGTTTACTGTATCCAGTTGACCTTCTTATTGACGATGAAACACAGAAATTGCATCGGAATTAAACACAAAAGGCACAATGCCGACTTAACTACAAGAAGACTGACTCTTCTTACTGTCTATGTTTTGAACAATTCCTGTGACACTAGTTATAGATTCCGATGCTTCACTTCAGGTTTACTGAATCCCTCTGACTTTCTCATTGACGATCAAACCCAGAAATTTCATCGGAATTAAATACAAAAGGCACAATGCCGACTTAAGTACAAGAAGACTGACTCTTCTTACTCTCTATGTTTTGAACCATTCCTGGGACACTAGTTATAGATTCCGATGCTTCACTTCAGGTTTTCTGTATCCCTCTGGCCGTCGTATTGACGATGAAACACAGAAATTGCATCGGAATTAAATTCAAATGCACAATGCCGACTCAAACACAAGAAGACTGGCTCTTCCTCCTATCAATGTTTTGAACCATTCCTGTGACACTAGTTATGGATTCCGATGCTTCACCTCAGGTTTACTGTATCCAGTTGACCTTCTTATTGACGATGAAACACAGAAATTGCATCGGAATTTAATACAAAAGAACAATGCCGACTTAAGTACAAGAAGACTGACTCTTCTTACTGTCTATGATTTGAACCATTCCTGTGACACTAGTTATAGATTCTGATGCTTCACTTCAGTTTTACTGTATCCCTCTGACCTCCTTATTGACGATGAAACACAGAAATTGTATCGGAATTAAATACAAAAGGCACACTGGCGACTCAAGTACAAGAAGACTGACTCTTCTTACTGTCTTTGTTTTGAACCATTCCTGTGACACTAGTTATAGATTTCGATGCTTCACTTCAGGTTTACTGTATCCCTCTGACCGTCGTATTGATGATGAAACACAGAAATTGCATCGGAATTAAATACAAAAGGCACAATGCCGACTCAATTACTAGAAGACTGGCTCTTCTTACTGTCTATGATTTGAACCTTTCCTGTGAGACCGGTTTTAGATTCCGATGCTTCACTTTAGGTTTACTGTATCCCTTGGACCTTCATATTGACGACGAAACACAGAAATTGCATCGGAATTAAATTGAAAAGGCACAATGCCATCTTAAGTACAAGAAAACAGACTCTTCTACTGTCTATGTTTTGAACCATTCCTGTGACACTAGTTATAGATTCCGTTGCTTCACTTCAGGTTTACTGTATCCCTCTGACCTTCGTATCGACGATGAGACACAGAAATTGCATCGGAACTAAATACAAAGGGCACAATGCGGACGTAAAAACAAGAAAACTGACTCTTCTTAATATCTATGTTTCAACCTCTCCTGTGACACTAGTTATAGATTCCGATGCTTCACTTCAGGTTTTCTGTATCCCTCTGGCCGTCGTATTGACGATGAAACACAGAAATTGCATCGGAATTAAATAAATAAGCACAATGCCGACTCAAACACAAGAAGATTGGCTCTTCTTCCTATCTATGTTTTGAACCATTCCTGTGACACTAGTTATGGATTCCGATGCTTCACTTCATTTTTACTGTATCCAGTTGACCTTCTTATTGACGATGAAACACAGAAATTGCATCGGAAATAAATACAAAAGAACAATGCCGACTTAAGTACAAGAATACTGACTCTTTTCACTGTCTATGATTTGAACCATTCCTGTGACACTAGTTATAGATTCCGATGGTTAACTTCAGTTTTACTGTATCCCTCTGACCTTCTTATTGACGATGAAACACAGAAATTGCATCGGAATTAAATACAAAAGGCACAATGCCGACTCAAGTACAAGAAAACTGACTCTTCTTACTGACTATGTTTTGAACCATTCCTGTGACACTAGTTATAGATTTCGATGCTTCACTTCAGGTTTACTGTATCCCTCTGACCGTCGTATTGATGATGAAACACAGAAATTGCATCGGAATTAAATACCAAAGGCACAATACCAACTCAAGTACAAGAAGACTGGCTCTTTCTTCTGTCTATGTTTTGAACCATTCCTCTGACACTAGTTATAGATTCCGTTGTTTCCCTTCAGGTTTTCTGTATCCCTCTGACCTTTTTAGTGACGATGAAACACAAAAATTGCATCGGAATTAAGTAGAAAAAAACAATGCCGACTTAAGTACAAGAAAACTGACTCTTCTTACTGTCTATGTTTTGAACCACCCCTGTGACACTAGTTATAGAATCCGATGCATCACTTCAGCTTTACTGTATCCCTCTGACCTTCTTATTGACAATGAACCACAGAAATTGCATCGGAATTAAATAGAAAAGGCACAATGCCGACTCAAGTACAAGTAAACTGACTCTTCTTACTGTCTATGTTTTGAACCATTTCTGTGACACTAGTTATAGATTCCGATGCTTCACTTCAGGTTTACTGTATCCCTCTGGCCTCCTTATTGACGGTGAAACACAGAAAATGCATCGGAAATAAATACAAAAGGCACAATGCCGACTCAAGTACAATAAAGCTGGCTCTTCTTACTGTCTATGTTTCGAACCTTTCCGGTGAGACCGGTTTTAGAATCCGATGCTTCACTTCAGGTTTACTGTATCCCTTGGACCTTCATATTGACGACGAAACACAGAAATTGCATTGGAATTGAATAGAAAAGGCCCAATGCCGACTTAAGGACAAGAAGACTGACTCTTCTTACTGTCTATGTTTTGAACCATTCCTGTGACACTAGTGAGTGTTTCCGATGCTTCACTTCAGGTTTACTGTATCCCTCTGACCTTCTTATTGACGATCAAACACAGAAATTGCATCGGAAATAAATACAAAAGGCACAATGCCGACTCAAGTACAAGAAGGATGGCTTTTCTTACTGTCTATGCTTTGAACCATTCCTGTGACGCTAGTTATAGATTCCGATGCTTCACCTCAGGTTTACTGTATCCCTCTGACATTCTTATTGACGATGAAACACAGAAATTGCATCGGAATTAAATAGAAAAATCACGATGCCGACTCAAGTACATGAAACCTGACTCTTCTTATTGTCTATGTTTTGAACCATTCCTGTGACACTAGTAATAGATTCCGATGCTCCACTTCAGGTTTAGTGTATCCCTCTGACCTTCTTATTGACGATGAAACACAGAAATTGCATCGGATTTATATACAAAACGCACAATGCCGACTCAAGTACAAGAGGACTGGCTCTTCTTAATGTCTATGATTTGAACCTTTCCCGTGAGACCGGTCTTAGATTCCGATGCTTCACTTCAGGTTTACTGTATCCCTTGGACCCTCTTAATGACGACGAAACACAGAAATTGCATTGGAATTAAATAGAAAAGGCACAATGCCGACTTAAGTACAAGACAACTGACTCTTCTTACTGTCTATGTTTGAACCATTCCTGTGACACTAGTAATAGATTCCGATGCTTCACGTCAGGTTTACTGTATCCCTCTGACCTCCTTATTGCCGATGAAAGACAGAAATTGCATGGGAATTAAATAGAAAAGGCACAATGCCGACTTAAGTACAAGACAACTGACTCTTCTTACTGTCTATATTTTGAACCATTCCTGTTACACTAGTTATAGATTCCGCTGCTTCACTTCAGGTTTATATTATCCCTCTGACCTTCTTATTGACGATGAAACACAAAAATTCCATCGGAATTAATTACAAAAGTCACAGTGCCGACATAAGTACAAGAGAACTGACTCTTCTTACTCTCTATGTTTTGATCCATTCCTGTGACACTAGTTATAGATTCCGAAGCTTCACTTCTGGTTATCTGTACCCCTCTGACCTTCTTAGTGACGATGAACCACAGAAATTGCATCAGAATTAAGTAGAAAAGGCACAATGCCGACTTAAGAACAAGAAAACTGACTCTTCTTACTGTCTATGTTTTGAACCACTCCTGTGACACTAGTTATAGATTCCGATGCTTCACTTCAGGTTTACTGTATCCCTCTGACCTTCTTATTGACAATGATCCACGGAAATAGCATCCGAATTAAATACAAAAGGCACAATACCGACTCAAGTACAAGAAGACCGGCTCTTCTTTCTGTCTATGTTTTGAACCAGTCCTGTGACACTAGTTATAGATTCCGATGCTTCCCTTCAGGTTCACTGTATCCCTCTGACCTCCTTATTGACGATGAAACACAGAAATTGCATCGGAATTAAATACAAAAGGCACAATGCCGACTCAAGTACAAGAAGGCTGGCTCATCTTACTGTCTATCTTTTGAACCATTCCTGTGACACTAGTTATAGATTCCGATGCTTCACTTCAGGTTTTCTGTATCCCTCTGACCGTCTTAGTGACGATGAAACACAGAAATTGCATCGGAATGAATTACAAAAGGCACAATGCCGACAAAAGTATAAGAGATCTGACCCTTCTTACTGTCAATGTTTTGAACCAGTCCTGTGACACTAGTTATAGATTCCGATGCTTCATATCAGGTTTTCTGTATCCCTCTGACCTCCTTATTGACGATGAAACACAGAAATTGCATCGGAATTAAATACAAAAGGCACAATGCCGACTCAAGTACAAGAAGGCTGGCTCATCTTACTGTCTATCTTTTGAACCATTCCTGTGACACTAGTTATAGATTCCGATGCTTCACTTCAGGTTTTCTGTATCCCTCTGACCGTCTTAGTGACGATGAAACACAGAAATTGCATCGGAATGAATTACAAAAGGCACAATGCCGACAAAAGTATAAGAGATCTGACCCTTCTTACTGTCAATGTTTTGAACCAGTCCTGTGACACTAGTTATAGATTCCGATGCTTCATATCAGGATTACTGTATCCCTCTGACCTTCTTATTGACGATGAAACACAGAAATTGCATCGGATTTATATACAAAACGCACAATGCCGACTCAAGTACAAGAGGACTGGCTCTTCTTAATGTCTATGATTTGAACCTTTCCCGTGAGACCGGTCTTAGATTCCGATGCTTCACTTCAGGTTTACTGTATCCCTTGGACCCTCTTAATGACGACGAAACACAGAAATTGCATTGGAATTAAATAGAAAAGGCTCAGTGCCGACTTAAGAACAAGACAACTGACTCTTCTTACTGTCTATGTTTGAACCATTCCTGTGACACTAGTAATAGATTCCGATGCTTCACTTCAGGTTTACTGTATCCCTCTGACCATCTTATTGACAATGAACCACAGAAATAGCATCGGTATTAAATACAAAAGGCACAATACCGACTCAAGTACAAGAAGACTGGCTCTTCTTTCTGTCTATGTTTTGAACCAGTCCTGTGACACTAGTTATAGATTCCGATGCTTCACTTCAGTTTCACTGTATCCCTCTGACCTCCTTATTGACGATGAAACACAGAAATTGCATCGGAATTAAATACAAAAGGCACAATGCCGACTCAAGTACAAGAAGGCTGGCTCATCTTACTGTCTATCTTTTGAACCATTCCTGTGACACTAGTTATAGATTCCGTTGCTTCACTTCAGGTTTACTGTATCCCTCAGACCTTCTTATTGACGATGAAACACAGAAATTGCATCGGCATTAAATAGAAAAGGCGCAATGCCGACTTAAGTACAAGAAAACTGACTCTTCTTACTGTCTATGTTTTGAACCATTTCTGTGACACTAGTTATAGATTCCGATGCTTCACTTCAGGTTTACTGTATCCCTCTGACCTCCTTATTGACGGTGAAACACAGAAAATGCATCGGAAATAAATACAAAAGGCACAATGCCGACTCAAGTACAATAAAGCTGGCTCTTCTTACTGTCTATGTTTCCAACCTTTCCCGTGAGACCGGTTTTAGAATCCGATGCTTCACTTCAGGTTTACTGTATCCCTTGGACCTTCATATTGACGACGAAACACAGAAATTGCATTGGAATTGAATAGAAAAGGCCCAATGCCGACTTAAGGACAAGAAGACTGACTCTTCTTACTGTCTATGTTTTGAACCATTCCTGTGACACTAGTTAGTGTTTCCGATGCTTCACTTCAGGTTTACTGTATTCCTCTGACCTTCTTATTGACGATGAAACACAGAAATTGCATCGGAAATAAATACAAAAGGCACAATGCCGACTCAAGTACAAGAAGGATGGCTTTTCTTACTGTCTATGCTTTGAACCATTCCTGTGACGCTAGTTATAGATTCCGATGCTTCACCTCAGGTTTACTGTATCCCTCTGACATTCTTATTGACGATGAAACACAGAAATTGCATCGGAATTAAATAGAAAAATCACGATGCCGACTCAAGTACATGAAAACTGACTCTTCTTATTGTCTATGTTTTGAACCATTCCTGTGACACTAGTAATTGATTCCGATGCTCCACTTCAGGTTTAGTGTATCCCTCTGACCTTCTTATTGACGATGAAACACAGAAATTGCATCGGATTTATATACAAAACGCACAATGCCCACTCAAGTACAAGAGGACTGGCTCTTCTTAATGTCTATGATTTGAACCTTTCCCGTGAGACCGGTCTTAGATTCCGATGCTTCACTTCAGGTTTACTGTATCCCTTGGACCCTCTTAATGACGACGAAACACAGAAATTGCATTGGAATTAAATAGAAAAGGCACAATGCCGACTTAAGTACAAGACAACTGACTCTTCTTACTGTCTATGTTTGAACCATTCCTGTGACACTAGTAATAGAGTCCGATGCTTCACGTCAGGTTTACTGTATCCCTCTGACCTCCTTATTGCCGATGAAAGACAGAAATTGCATGGAAATTAAATAGAAAAGGCACAATGCCGACTTAAGTACAAGACAACTGACTCTTCTTACTGTCTATATTTTGAACCATTCCTGTTACACTAGTTATAGATTCCGCTGCTTCACTTCAGGTTTATATTATCCCTCTGACCTTCTTATTGACGATGAAACACAAAAATTGCATCGGAATTAATTACAAAAGTCACAGTGCCGACATAAGTACAAGAGAACTGACTCTTCTTACTCTCTATGTTTTGATCCATTCCTGTGACACTAGTTATAGATTCCGAAGCTTCACTTCTGGTTATCTGTACCCCTCTGACCTTCTTAGTGACGATGAACCACAGAAATTGCATCAGAATTAAGTAGAAAAGGCACAATGCCGACTTAAGAACAAGAAAACTGACTCTTCTTACTGTCTATGTTTTGAACCACTCCTGTGACACTAGTTATAGATTCCGATGCTTCACTTCAGGTTTTCTGTATCCCTCTGACCTTCTTATTGACAATGATCCACGGAAATAGCATCCGAATTAAATACAAAAGGCACAATACCGACTCAAGTACAAGAAGACCGGCTCTTCTTTCTGTCTATGTTTTGAACCAGTCCTGTGACACTACTTATAGATTCCGATGCTTCATTTCAGGTTTTCTGTATCCCTCTGAACTTCTTAGTGACGATGAAACACAGTAATTGCATCGGAATTAAGTAGAAAAGGCACAATGCCGACTCAAGTACAAGAAAACTGACTCTTCTTACTGTCTATGTTTTGAACCATTCCTGTGACACTAGTTATAGTTTCCGATGCATCACTTCAGGATTACTGTATCCCTCTGACCTTCTTATTGACGATGAAACACAGAAATTGCATCGGATTTATATACAAAACGCACAATGCCGACTCAAGTACAAGAGGACTGGCTCTTCTTAATGTCTATGATTTGAACCTTTCCCGTGAGACCGGTCTTAGATTCCGATGCTTCACTTCAGGTTTACTGTATCCCTTGGACCCTCTTAATGACGACGAAACACAGAAATTGCATTGGAATTAAATAGAAAAGTCTCAGTGCCGACTTAAGAACAAGACAACTGACTCTTCTTATTGTCTATGTTTGAACCATTCCTGTGACACTAGTAATAGATTCCGATGCTTCACTTCAGGTTTACTGTATCCCTCTGACCATCTTATTGACAATGAACCACAGAAATAGCATCGGAATTAAATACAAAAGGCACAATACCGACTCAAGTACAAGAAGACTGGCTCTTCTTTCTGTCTATGTTTTGAACCAGTCCTGTGACACTAGTTATAGATTCCGATGCTTCACTTCAGTTTCACTGTATCCCTCTGACCTCCTTATTGACGATGAAACACAGAAATTGCATCGGAATTAAATACAAAAGGCACAATGCCGACTCAAGTACAAGAAGGCTGGCTCATCTTACTGTCTATCTTTTGAACCATTCCTGTGACACTAGTTATAGATTCCGTTGCTTCACTTCAGGTTTACTGTATCCCTCTGACCTTCTTATTGACGATGAAACACAGAAATTGCATCGGCATTAAATAGAAAAGGCGCAATGCCGACTTAAGTACAAGAAAACTGACTCTTCCTACTGTCTATGTTTTGAACCATTCCTGCGACACTAGTTATAGTTTCCGATGCTTCACTTCAGGTTTACTGTATACTTCTGACCTTCTTATTGACGATGAAACACAGAAATTGCATCGGAATTAAATACAAAAGGCACAATGCCGACTTACGAACAAGAAAACTGACTCTTCTTACTGTCTATGTTTTGAACCACTCCTGTGACACTAGTTATAGATTCCGATGCTTCACTTCAGGTTTACTGTATCCCTCTGACCTTCTTTCTGACGATGAAACACAGAAATTGCATCGGAATTAATAACAAAATGCACAATGCAAACAAAAGTACAAGAGATCTGACCCTTCTTACTGTCAATGTTTTGAACCATTCCTGTGACACTAGTTATAGATTCCGAATCTTCACTTCAGGTTTACTGTATCCCTCTGACCTTCTTAGTGACGATGAAACACAGAAATTGCATCGGAATGAATTACAAAAGGCACAATGCCGACAAAAGTACAAGAGATCTGACCCTTCTTACTGTCAATGTTTTGAACCATTCCTGTGACCCTAGTTATAGATTCCGATGCTTCATATCAGGTTTTCTGTATCCCTCTGACCTTCTTAGTGACGATGAAACACAGTAATTGCATCGGAATTAAGTAGAAAAGGCACAATGCCGACTCAAGTACAAGAAAACTGACTCTTCTTACTGTCTATGTTTTGAACCATTCCTGTGACACTAGTTATAGTTTCCGATGCATCACTTCAGGTTTACTGTATCCCTCTGACCTTCTTATTGACGGTGAAACACAGAAATTGCATCGGAACTAAATACAAAAGGCACAATGCTGACTTAAGAACACGAAAACTGACTCTTCATACTGTCAATGTTTTGAACCACTCCTGTGACACTAGGTATAGATTCCGATGCTTCACTTCAGGTTTACTGTATCCCTCTGACCTTCTTATTGACAATGAACCACAGAAATTGCTCGGAATTAAATACAAAAGGCACAATACCGACTCAAGTACAAGAAGACTGGCTCTTCTTTCTGTCTATGTTTTGAACCATTCCTCTAACACTAGTTATAGATTCCGATGTTTCACTTCAGGTGTTCTGTATCCGTCTGACCTTCTTAGTGACGATGAAACACAGAAATTGCATAGGAATTAAGTATAAAATGCACAATGCCGACTTAAGTACAAGAAAACTGACACTTCTTCCTGTCTATGTTTTGAACCACTCCTGTGACACTATTTATTGATTCCGATGCTTCACTTCAGGTTTACTGTATCCCTCTGACCTTCTTATTGACGATGAAACACAAAAATTGCTTCGGAATTAATTACAAAAGTCACAGTGCCGACATAAGTACAAGAGAACTGACTCTTCTTACTCTCTATGTTTTGATCCATTCCTGTGACACTAGTTATAGATTCCGAAGCTTCACTTCTGGTTATCTGTACCCCTCTGACCTTCTTAGTGACGATGAACCACAGAAATTGCATCAGAATTAAGTAGAAAAGGCACAATGCCGACTTAAGAACAAGAAAACTGACTCTTCTTACTGTCTATGTTTTGAACCACTCCTGTGACACTAGTTATAGATTCCGATGCTTCACTTCAGGTTTACTGTATCCCTCTGACCTTCTTATTGACAATGATCCACGGAAATAGCATCCGAATTAAATACAAAAGGCACAATACCGACTCAAGTACAAGAAGACCGGCTCTTCTTTCTGTCTATGTTTTGAACCAGTCCTGTGACACTAGTTATAGATTCCGATGCTTCACTTCAGGTTCACTGTATCCCTCTGACCTCCTTATTGACGATGAAACACAGAAATTGCATCGGAATTAAATACAAAAGGCTCAATGCCGACTCAAGTACAAGAAGGCTGGCTCATCTTACTGTCTATCTTTTGAACCATTCCTGTGACACTAGTTATAGATTCCGATGCTTCACTTCAGGTTTTCTGTATCCCTCTGACCGTCTTAGTGACGATGAAACACAGAAATTGCATCGGAATGAATTACAAAAGGCACAATGCCGACAAAAGTATAAGAGATCTGACCCTTCTTACTGTCAATGTTTTGAACCAGTCCTGTGACACTAGTTATAGATTCCGATGCTTCATTTCAGGTTTTCTGTATCCCTCTGAACTTCTTAGTGACGATGAAACACAGTAATTGCATCGGAATTAAGTAGAAAAGGCACAATGCCGACTCAAGTACAAGAAAACTGACTCTTCTTACTGTCTATGTTTTGAACCATTCCTGTGACACTAGTTATAGTTTCCGATGCATCACTTCAGGATTACTGTATCCCTCTGACCTTCTTATTGACGATGAAACACAGAAATTGCATCGGATTTATATACAAAACGCACAATGCCGACTCAAGTACAAGAGGACTGGCTCTTCTTAATGTCTATGATTTGAACCTTTCCCGTGAGACCGGTCTTAGATTCCGATGCTTCACTTCAGGTTTACTGTATCCCTTGGACCCTCTTAATGACGACGAAACACAGAAATTGCATTGGAATTAAATAGAAAAGTCTCAGTGCCGACTTAAGAACAAGACAACTGACTCTTCTTACTGTCTATGTTTGAACCATTCCTGTGACACTAGTAATAGATTCCGATGCTTCACTTCAGGTTTACTGTATCCCTCTGACCATCTTATTGACAATGAACCACAGAAATAGCATCGGAATTAAATACAAAAGGCACAATACCGACTCAAGTACAAGAAGACTGGCTCTTCTTTCTGTCTATGATTTGAACCAGTCCTGTGACACTAGTTATAGATTCCGATGCTTCACTTCAGTTTCACTGTATCCCTCTGACCTCCTTATTGACGATGAAACACAGAAATTGCATCGGAATTAAATACAAAAGGCACAATGCCGACTCAAGTACAAGAAGGCTGGCTCATCTTACTGTCTATCTTTTGAACCATTCCTGTGACACTAGTTATAGATTCCGTTGCTTCACTTCAGGTTTACTGTATCCCTCTGACCTTCTTATTGACGATGAAACACAGAAATTGCATCGGCATTAAATAGAAAAGGCGCAATGCCGACTTAAGTACAAGAAAACTGACTCTTCCTACTGTCTATGTTTTGAACCATTCCTGCGACACTAGTTATAGTTTCCGATGCTTCACTTCAGGTTTACTGTATCCTTCTGACCTTCTTATTGACGATGAAACACAGAAATTGCATCGGAATTAAATACAAAAGGCACAATGCCGACTTACGAACAAGAAAACTGACTCTTCTTACTGTCTATGTTTTGAACCACTCCTGTGACACTAGTTATAGATTCCGATGCTTCACTTCAGGTTTACTGTATCCCTCTGACCTTCTTTCTGACGATGAAACACAGAAATTGCATCGGAATTAATAACAAAATGCACAATGCCGACAAAAGTACAAGAGATCTGACCCTTCTTACTGTCAATGTTTTGAACCATTCCTGTGACACTAGTTATAGATTCCGATGCTTCACTTCAGGTTTACTGTATCCCTCTGACCTTCTTAGTGACGATGAAACACAGAAATTGCATCGGAATGAATTACAAAAGGCACAATGCCGACAAAAGTACAAGAGATCTGACCCTTCTTACTGTCAATGTTTTGAACCATTCCTGTGACACTAGTTATAGATTCCGATGCTTCATATCAGGTTTTCTGTATCCCTCTGACCTTCTTAGTGACGATGAAACACAGTAATTGCATCGGAATTAAGTAGAAAAGGCACAATGCCGACTCAAGTACAAGAAAACTGACTCTTCTTACTGTCTATGTTTTGAACCATTCCTGTGACACTAGTTATAGTTTCCGATGCATCACTTCAGGTTTACTGTATCCCTCTGACCTTCTTATTGACGGTGAAACACAGAAATTGCATCGGAACTAAATACAAAAGGCACAATGCTGACTTAAGAACACGAAAACTGACTCTTCATACCGTCAATGTTTTGAACCACTCCTGTGACACTAGGAATAGATTCCGATGCTTCACTTCAGGTTTACTGTATCCCTCTGACCTTCTTATTGACAATGAACCACAGAAATTGCTCGGAATTAAATACAAAAGGCACAATACCGACTCAAGTACAAGAACACTGGCTCTTCTTTCTGTCTATGTTTTGAACCATTCCTCTAACACTAGTTATAGATTCCGATGTTTCACTTCAGGTGTTCTGTATCCGTCTGACCTTCTTAGTGACGATGAAACACAGAAATTGCATAGGAATTAAGTATAAAATGCACAATGCCGACTTAAGTACAAGAAAACTGACACTTCTTCCTGTCTATGTTTTGAACCACTCCTGTGACACTATTTATTGATTCCGATGCTTCACTTCAGGTTTACTGTATCCCTCTGACATTCTTATTGACGATGAAACACAGAAATTGCATCGAAATTAAATACAAAAGGCACAATGCCACTTTAAGTAAAAGAAGACTGACTCTTCATACTGTCTATATTTTGAACCATTCCTGTGACACTTGTTATAGATTCCGATGCTTCACTTCAGGATTCCTGTATCCCTCTGAGCTTCTTATAGACGATGAAACACAGATATTGCATCTTAATTAAATACAAAAGGCTCAATGCCGACTTAAGTACAAGAAGACTGACTCATCTTACTGTCAATGGTTTGAACCATTCCTGTGACACTAGTTATAGATTCAGATGCTTCACTTCAGGTATACTGTATCCCTCTGACCTTCTTATTGACGATGAAACACAAAAATTGCATCGGAATTAATTACAAAAGTCACAGTGCCGACATAAGTACAAGAGAACTGACTCTTCTTACTCTCTATGTTTTGAACCATTCCTGTGACACTAGTCATAGATTCTGATGCATCACTTCAGGTTTACTGCATCCCCCTGACCTTCTTATTCACGATGAACACAGAGATTGCCTCGGAATTATATACAAAAGGCACAAAGCTGACTTAGTGCAAGAAGACTGGCCCTTCTTACTGTCTATGCTTTGAACCTTTCCTGTGAGACCGGTTTTAGAATCTGATGCTTCACTTCACGTTTACTATATCCCTTGGACCATCTTATTGACGCCGAAACACAGAAATTGCATCGGAATTAAATAGAATATGCACAATGCCGACTTAAGTACAAGAAAACCGACTCTTCTTACTGTCTATGTTTGAACCATTCCTGTGACACTAGTCATAGATTCCGATGAATCACTTCAGATTTACTGCATCCCTCTGACCTTCTTATTGACGATGAAACACACAAATTGCATCGGAATTAAATACAAAAGGCACAATGCCGACTCAAGTACAAGAAGACTGGCTCTTTTTACTGTTTATGTTTTGAACCATTCCTGTGACACTAGTTATAGATTCCGATGCTTAACTTCAGGTTTACTGTATCCCTCTGAGCTTCTTATAGACGATGAAACACAGAAATTGCATCGGAATTATATACAAAAAGCACAATGCCGACTTAAGTGCAAGAAGACTGACTCTTCTTACTGTCTATGTTTGAACCATTCCTGTGACACTACTTATTGATTCCGATGCATCACTTCAGTTTTACTGTATCCCTCTGACCTCCTTATTGACGATGAAACACAGAAATTACATCGGAATTAAATACAAAAGGCACAATGCCGACTTAAGTACAAGAAAATTGACTCTTCTAACCGTCTATGTTTTGAACCATTCCTGTGACACTAGTTATAGATTCCGATGCTTCACTTCAGGTTTACTGTATCCCTCTGACATTCTTATTGACGATGAAACACAGAAATTGCATCGAAATTAAATACAAAAGGCACAATGCCACTTTAAGTAAAAGAAGACTGACTCTTCATACTGTCTATATTTTGAACCATTCCTGTGACACTTGTTATAGATTCCGATGCTTCACTTCAGGATTCCTGTATCCCTCTGAGCTTCTTATAGACGATGAAACACAGATATTGCATCTTAATTAAATACAAAAGGCTCAATGCCGACTTAAGTACAAGAAGACTGACTCATCTTACTGTCAATGGTTTGAACCATTCCTGTGACACTAGTTATAGATTCAGATGCTTCACTTCAGGTATACTGTATCCAGCTGACCTTCTTATTGATGATGAAGCACAGAAATTGCTTCAGAGTTAACTACAAAAGGCACAATGCCAACTTAAGTATAAGAAGACTGACTCTTCTTTCTGTCGATGTTTTGAATCATTCCTGTGACACTAGTTATAGATTCCGATGCTTCACTTCAGGTTTACTGTATTCCTCTGACCTTCGTACTGACGATCAAACACAGAAAATTCATCGGAATTACATACAAAAGGCACAATGCCGACTCAAGCACAAGAAGACTGGCTCTTCTTACTGTCTATGTTTAAAACCATTCCTGTGACACTAGTTTACGATTACGATGCTTCACTTCAGGTTTACTGTATCCAGCTGATCTTCGTATTGACGATGAAGCACAGAAATTGCATCGGAATTAAATACAAAGGGCACAATGCCGACTTAAGTACAAGAAGACTGACTCCTATTCCTGTCTATGTTTTGAACCATTCCTGTGACACTAGTTATAGACTCCGATGCTTCACTTTAGGTTTACTGTATCCCTCTGACCTTCTTATTGACGATGAAACACAGAAATTTCATCGGAATTAAATACAAAAGGCACAACGACGACTTAAGTACAAGAAGACGGACTCTTCTTACTGTCTATGTTTTGAACCATTCCTGTGACACTAGTAATAGATTCCGATGCTTCACTTCAGGTTTACTGTATCCCTCTGACCATCTTATTGACAATGAACCACAGAAATAGCATCGGAATTAAATACAAAAGGCACAATACCGACTCAAGTACAAGAAGACTGGCTCTTCTTTCTGTCTATGTTTTGAACCAGTCCTGTGACACTAGTTATAGATTCCGATGCTTCACTTCAGTTTCACTGTATCCCTCTGACCTCCTTATTGACGATGAAACACAGAAATTGCATCGGAATTAAATACAAAAGGCACAATGCCGACTCAAGT
Organism: Schistocerca serialis cubense; assembly: GCF_023864345.2. Classification (NCBI taxonomy): domain Eukaryota; kingdom Metazoa; phylum Arthropoda; class Insecta; order Orthoptera; family Acrididae; genus Schistocerca; species Schistocerca serialis. The sequence continues at coordinate 18,142,962 of NC_064647.1, read as the reverse complement.
ACAAGAAGGCTGGCTCATCTTACTGTCTATCTTTTGAACCATTCCTGTGACACTAGTTATAGATTCCGTTGCTTCACTTCAGGTTTACTGTATCCCTCTGACCTTCTTATTGACGATGAAACACAGAAATTGCATCGGCATTAAATAGAAAAGGCGCAATGCCGACTTAAGTACAAGAAAACTGACTCTTCCTACTGTCTATGTTTTGAACCATTCCTGCGACACTAGTTATAGTTTATGATGCTTCACTTCAGGTTTACTGTATCCTTCTGACCTTCTTATTGACGATGAAACACAGAAATTGCATCGGAATTAAATACAAAAGGCACAATGCCGACTTACGAACAAGAAAACTGACTCTTCTTACTGTCTATGTTTTGAACCACTCCTGTGACACTAGTTATAGATTCCGATGCTTCACTTCAGGTTTACTGTATCCCTCTGACCTTCTTTCTGACGATGAAACACAGAAATTGCATCGGAATTAATAACAAAATGCACAATGCCGACAAAAGTACAAGAGATCTGACCCTTCTTACTGTCAATGTTTTGAACCATTCCTGTGACACTAGTTATAGATTCCGATGCTTCACTTCAGGTTTACTGTATCCCTCTGACCTTCTTAGTGACGATGAAACACAGAAATTGCATCGGAATGAATTACAAAAGGCACAATGCCGACAAAAGTACAAGAGATCTGACCCTTCTTACTGTCAATGTTTTGAACCATTCCTGTGACACTAGTTATAGATTCCGATGCTTCATATCAGGTTTTCTGTATCCCTCTGACCTTCTTAGTGACGATGAAACACAGTAATTGCATCGGAATTAAGTAGAAAAGGCACAATGCCGACTCAAGTACAAGAAAACTGACTCTTCTTACTGTCTATGTTTTGAACCATTCCTGTGACACTAGTTATAGTTTCCGATGCATCACTTCAGGTTTACTGTATCCCTCTGACCTTCTTATTGACGGTGAAACACAGAAATTGCATCGGAACTAAATACAAAAGGCACAATGCTGACTTAAGAACACGAAAACTGACTCTTCATACCGTCAATGTTTTGAACCACTCCTGTGACACTAGGAATAGATTCCGATGCTTCACTTCAGGTTTACTGTATCCCTCTGACCTTCTTATTGACAATGAACCACAGAAATTGCTCGGAATTAAATACAAAAGGCACAATACCGACTCAAGTACAAGAACACTGACTCTTCTTTCTGTCTATGTTTTGAACCATTCCTCTAACACTAGTTATAGATTCCGATGTTTCACTTCAGGTGTTCTGTATCCGTCTGACCTTCTTAGTGACGATGAAACACAGAAATTGCATAGGAATTAAGTATAAAATGCACAATGCCGACTTAAGTACAAGAAAACTGACACTTCTTCCTGTCTATGTTTTGAACCACTCCTGTGACACTATTTATTGATTCCGATGCTTCACTTCAGGTTTACTGTATCCCTCTGACATTCTTATTGACGATGAAACACAGAAATTGCATCGAAATTAAATACAAAAGGCACAATGCCACTTTAAGTAAAAGAAGACTGACTCTTCATACTGTCTATATTTTGAACCATTCCTGTGACACTTGTTATAGATTCCGATGCTTCACTTCAGGATTCCTGTATCCCTCTGAGCTTCTTATAGACGATGAAACACAGATATTGCATCTTAATTAAATACAAAAGGCTCAATGCCGACTTAAGTACAAGAAGACTGACTCATCTTACTGTCAATGGTTTGAACCATTCCTGTGACACTAGTTATAGATTCAGATGCTTCACTTCAGGTATACTGTATCCCTCTGACCTTCTTATTGACGATGAAACACAAAAATTGCATCGGAATTAATTACAAAAGTCACAGTGCCGACATAAGTACAAGAGAACTGACTCTTCTTACTCTCTATGTTTTGAACCATTCCTGTGACACTAGTCATAGATTCTGATGCATCACTTCAGGTTTACTGCATCCCCCTGACCTTCTTATTCACGATGAACACAGAGATTGCCTCGGAATTATATACAAAAGGCACAATGCTGACTTAGTGCAAGAAGACTGGCCCTTCTTACTGTCTATGCTTTGAACCTTTCCTGTGAGACCGGTTTTAGAATCTGATGCTTCACTTCACGTTTACTATATCCCTTGGACCATCTTATTGACGCCGAAACACAGAAATTGCATCGGAATTAAATAGAATAAGCACAATGCCGACTTAAGTACAAGAAAACCGACTCTTCTTACTGTCTATGTTTGAACCATTCCTGTGACACTAGTCATAGATTCCGATGAATCACTTCAGATTTACTGCATCCCTCTGACCTTCTTATTGACGATGAAACACACAAATTGCATCGGAATTAAATACAAAAGGCACAATGCCGACTCAAGTACAAGAAGACTGGCTCTTTTTACTGTTTATGTTTTGAACCATTCCTGTGACACTAGTTATAGATTCCGATGCTTCACTTCAGGTTTACTGTATCCCTCTGAGCTTCTTATAGACGATGAAACACAGAAATTGCATCGGAATTATATACAAAAGGCACAATGCCGACTTAAGTGCAAGAAGACTGACTCTTCTTACTGTCTATGTTTGAACCATTCCTGTGACACTACTTATTGATTCCGATGCTTCACTTCAGTTTTACTGTATCCCTCTGACCTCCTTATTGACGATGAAACACAGAAATTACATCGGAATTAAATACAAAAGGCACAATGCCGACTTAAGTACAAGAAAATTGACTCTTCTAACCGTCTATGTTTTGAACCATTCCTGTGACACTAGTTATAGATTCCGATGCTTCACTTCAGGTTTACTGTATCCCTCTGACATTCTTATTGACGATGAAACACAGAAATTGCATCGAAATTAAATACAAAAGGCACAATGCCACTTTAAGTAAAAGAAGACTGACTCTTCATACTGTCTATATTTTGAACCATTCCTGTGACACTTGTTATAGATTCCGATGCTTCACTTCAGGATTCCTGTATCCCTCTGAGCTTCTTATAGACGATGAAACACAGATATTGCATCTTAATTAAATACAAAAGGCTCAATGCCGACTTAAGTACAAGAAGACTGACTCATCTTACTGTCAATGGTTTGAACCATTCCTGTGACACTAGTTATAGATTCAGATGCTTCACTTCAGGTATACTGTATCCAGCTGACCTTCTTATTGATGATGAAGCACAGAAATTGCTTCAGAGTTAACTACAAAAGGCACAATGCCAACTTAAGTATAAGAAGACTGACTCTTCTTTCTGTCGATGTTTTGAATCATTCCTGTGACACTAGTTATAGATTCCGATGCTTCACTTCAGGTTTACTGTATTCCTCTGACCTTCATACTGACGATCAAACACAGAAAATTCATCGGAATTACATACAAAAGGCACAATGCCGACTCAAGCACAAGAAGACTGGCTCTTCTTACTGTCTATGTTTAAAACCATTCCTGTGACACTAGTTTACGATTACGATGCTTCACTTCAGGTTTACTGTATCCAGCTGATCTTCGTATTGACGATGAAGCACAGAAATTGCATCGGAATTAAATACAAAGGGCACAATGCCGACTTAAGTACAAGAAGACTGACTCCTATTCCTGTCTATGTTTTGAACCATTCCTGTGACACTAGTTATAGACTCCGATGCTTCACTTTAGGTTTACTGTATCCCTCTGACCTTCTTATTGACGATGAAACACAGAAATTTCATCGGAATTAAATACAAAAGGCACAACGACGACTTAAGTACAAGAAGACGGACTCTTCTTACTGTCTATGTTTTGAACCATTCCTGTGATACTAGTTATAGATTCCGATGCTTCACTTCAGATTTACTGTATCCGTCTGACCTTCTTATTGACGATCAAACACAGAAATTGCATCGGAATAAATACAAAAGGCACAATGTCGATATAAGTACGAGAAGACTGACTCTTCCTACTGTCTATGTTTTGAACCATTCCTGTGACACTAGTTGCAGATTCCGATGCTTCGCTTCAGGTTTACTGTATCCCTGCGACCTTCTTATTGATGATGAAACACAGAAATTGCATCTTAATTAAATACTAAAGGCACAATGCCAACTTAAGTACAGAAACCTGACTCTTCTTAATGTCTATGTTTTTAACCATTCCTGTGACACTAGTTATAGAATCCGATGCTTCACTTTAGGTTTACTGTATCCCTTGGACCTTCTTATTGACGACGAAACACAGATATTGCATCGGAATTAAATACAATAGGCACAATGCGGACTTAAGAAAAAGAAAACTGACTCTTCTTACTGTCTAGGTTTGAACCATTCCTGTGACACTACTTACTGAATACGATGCTTCACTTCAGGTTTACTGTATCCCTCTGACCTCCTTATTGACGATGAAACACAGAAATTGGATCGGAATTAAATACTAAAGGCACAATGCCGACTTAAGTACAAGAAAACTGACTCTTCTTACTGTCTATGATTTGAACCGTTCCGTTGACACTAGTTATACGTTCCGATGCTTCACTTCAGGTTTACTGTATCCCTCTGTTCTCCTTATTGACGACGAAACACAGAAATTGCATCGGAATTAAATACAAAAGGCCCAATGCCGACTTAAGTACAAGAAAACTTACTCTTCTTACCGTCTATGTTTTGAACCGTTCCTGTGACACTAGTTTTAGATTCCGATGCTTCACTTCAGGTTTACTGTATCCCTCTAACCTTCTTATTGACGATAAAACCCAGAAATTGCATCGGAATTAAATACAAAAGGCACAAGCCGACTAAAGTACAAGAAGACTGGCTCTTCTTACTGTCTATGTTTTGAACCTTTCCTGTGAGACCGGTTTTAGATTCCGATGCTTCACTTCTTGTTTACTATATCCCTCGGACCTTCTTATTGACGCCGAAACACAGAAATTGCATCGGAATTAAATAGAATATGCACAATGCCGACTTAAGTACAAGAAAACTAACTCTTCTTACTGTCTATGTTTTGAAACATTCCTGTGACACTAGTCATAGATTCCGATGAATCACTTCAGGTTCACTGTATCCCTCTGACCTTCTTATTGACGATGAAACACAGAAATTGCATCGGAATTAAATACAAAAGGCACAATGCCGATTTAAGTACAAGAAAACTGATACTTCTTGCTGTCTATGTTTTGAACCATTCCTGTGACACTAGTTATAGATTCCGATGCTTCACTTCAGGTTTACTTTATCCCTGTGACATTCTTATTTACGATGAAACACAGAGATTGCTTCGGAATTATATAAAAAAGGCACAATGCCGACTTAAGTGCAAGAAGACTGGCTCTTCTTACAGTCTATGTTTTGAACCTTTCCTCTGAGACCGGTTTTAGATTCCGATGTTTCACTTCATGTTTACTATATCCCTTGGACCTTCATATTGACGCCGAAACACAGAAATTGCATCGGAATTAAATAGAATATGCACAATGCCGACTTAAGTACAAGAAAACTAACTCTTCTTACTGTCTATGTTTTGAAACATTCCTGTGACACTAGTCATAGATTCCGATGAATCACTTCAGGTTCACTGTATCCCTCTGACCTTCTTATTGACGATGAAACACAGAAATTGCATCGGAATTAAATACAAAAGGCACAATGCCGATTTAAGTACAAGAAAACTGACACTTCTTGCTGTCTATGTTTTGAACCATTCCTGTGACACTAGTTATAGATTCCGATGCTTCACTTCAGGTTTACTGTATCCCTCTGACCATCGTATTGACGATCAAACACAGAAATTTCATCGGAATTAAATACAAAAGGCACAATGCCGACTCAAGTACAAGAAGACTGGCTCTTCTTACTGCCTATGTTTTGAACCATTCCTGTGACACTAGTTATAGATTACGATGCTTCACTTCAGGTTTACTGTATCCAGCTGACCTTCTTATTGACGATCAAACACAGAAATTGCATCGGAATTATATACAAAAGGCACAATGCCGACTTAAGTACAAGAAGACTCACTCTTCTTACTGTCTATGTTTTGAACCAATTCTGTGACACTAGTTATAGATTCCGATGCTTCAGTTCAGGTTTACTGTATCCTTCTGACCTTCTTATTGACGATGAAACACAGAAATTGCATCTTAATTACATACAAAAGGCACATTGCCGACTTAAGTACAAGACGACTGACTCATCTTACTGTCTATGGTTTGAACCATTCCTCTGACACAAGTTATAGATTCCGATGCTTCTCTTCAGGTTAACTGTATCCCTCTGACCTCCTTATTGACGATGAAACACAGAAATAGCATCCTAATTAAATACAAAAGGCACAATGCCGACTTAAGTACAAGAAGACTGACTCTTCTTATTTTCTATGTTTTGAACCATTCCTGTGACACTAGTTATAGATTCCGATGCTTCACTTCAGGTTTACTGTATCCCTCTGACCTTCGTATTGACGATGAAACACAGAAATTGCATCGGAATTAAATACAAATGGCACAATTCCGACTTAAGTACAAGAAAACTGACTCTTCTTACTGTCTATTTTTTGAACCATTCCTGTGACACTAGTTATAGATTCCGATGCTTCACTTCAGGTTTACTGTATCCCTCTGACCATCGTATTGACGATCAAACACAGAAATTTCATCGGAATTAAATACAAAAGGCACAATGCCGACTCAAGTACAAGAAGACTGGCTCTTCTTACTGCCTATGTTTTGAACCATTCCTGTGACACTAGTTATAGATTACGATGCTTCACTTCAGGTTTACTGTATCCAGCTGACCTTCTTATTGACGATCAAACACAGAAATTGCATCGGAATTATATACAAAAGGCACAATGCCGACTTAAGTACAAGAAGACTCACTCTTCTTACTGTCTATGTTTTGAACCAATTCTGTGACACTAGTTATAGATTCCGATGCTTCAGTTCAGGTTTACTGTATCCTTCTGACCTTCTTATTGACGATGAAACACAGAAATTGCATCTTAATTACATACAAAAGGCACATTGCCGACTTAAGTACAAGACGACTGACTCATCTTACTGTATATGGTTTGAACCATTCCTCTGACACAAGTTATAGATTCCGATGCTTCTCTTCAGGTTAACTGTATCCCTCTGACCTCCTTATTGACGATGAAACACAGAAATAGCATCCTAATTAAATACAAAAGGCACAATGCCGACTTAAGTACAAGAAGACTGACTCTTCCTATTGTCTATGTTTTGAACCATTCCTGTGACACTAGTTATAGATTCCGATGCTTCACTTCAGGTTTACTGTATCCCTCTGACCATCTTATTGACGATCAAACACAGTAATTTCATCGGAATTAAATACAAAAGGCACAATGCCGACTCAAGTACAAGAAGACTGGCTCTTCTTACTGCCTATGTTTTGAACAATTCCTGTGACACTAGTTATAGATTACGATGCTTCACTTCAGGTTTACTGTATCCAGCTGACCTTCTTATTGACGATGAAACACAGAAATTGCATCTGATTTATATACAAAAGGCACAATGCCGACTTAAGTACAAGAAGACTGACTCTTCTTACTGTCTATGTTTTGAACCAATCCTCGACCCTAGTTATAGATTCCGATGCTTCACTTCAGGTTTACTGTATCCCTCTTACCTTCTTACTGACGATCAATCACAGAAAATTCGTCGGAATTAAATACAAAAGGCGCAATGCCGACTCAAGTACAAGAAGACTGGCTCTTCTTACCGTCTATGTTTGAACCATTCCTGTGACACTAGTTATAGTTTCCGATGCTTCACTTCAGGTTTACTGTATCCCTCTGAGCTTCTTATAGACGATGAAACACAGATATTGCATCTTAATTAAATACAAAAGGCTCAATGCCGACTTAAGTACAAGAAGACTGACTCATCTTACTGTCTATGGTTTGAACCATTCCTGTGACACTAGTTATAGATTCAGATGCTTCACTTCAGGTATACTGTATCCAGCTGACCTTCTTATTGATGATGAAGCACAGAAATTGCATCAGAGTTAACTACAAAAGGCACAATGCCAACTTAAGTATAAGAAGACTGACTCTTCTTACTGTCGATGTTTTGAATCATTCCTGTGACACTAGTTATAGATTCCGATGCTTCACTTCAGGTTTACTGTATTCCTCTGACCTTCGTACTGACGATCAAACACAGAAAATTCATCTGAATTAAATACAAAAGGCACAATGCCGACTCAAGCACAAGAAGACTGGCTCTTCTTACTGTCTATGTTTAAAACCATTCCTGTGACACTAGTTTACGATTACGATGCTTCACTTCAGGTTTACTGTATCCAGCTGACCTTCGTATTGACGTTGAAGCACAGAAATTGCATCGGAATTAAATACAAAAGGCACAATGCCGACTTAAGTACAAGAAGACTGACTCCTATTCCTGTCTATGTTTTGAACCATTCCTGTGACACTAGTTATAGATTCCGATGCTTCACTTTAGGTTTACTGTATCCCTCTGACCTTCTTATTGACGATGAAACACAGAAATTTCATCGGAATTAAATACAAAAGGCACAACGCCGACTTAAGTACAAGAAGACGGACTCTTCTTACTGTCTATGTTTTGAACCATTCCTGTGATACTAGTTATAGATTCCGATGCTTCACTTCAGTTTTACTGTATCCCTCTGACCCTCTTATTGACGATGAACCACAATAAATTTCATCGGAATAAATACAAAAGGCACAATGCCGACTTAAGTACGAGAAGACTGACTCTTCCTACTGTCTATGTTTTGAACCATTCCTGTGACACTTGTTGTAGATTCCGATGCTTCGCTTCAGGTTTACTGTATCCCTGTGACCTTCTTATTGATGATGAAACACAGAAATTGCATCTTAATTAAATACTAAAGGCACAATGCCGACTTAAGTACAAGATAATTGACTCTTCTAACTGTCTATGCTTTGAACCATTCCTGTGACACTAGTTATAGATTCCGATGCTTCACTTCAGGTTTACTGTATCCCTCTAACCTTCTTATTGACGATAAAACACAGAAATTGCATCGGAATTATATACAAAAGGCACAATGCCGACTCAAGTACAAGAAGACTGGCTCTTCTTACTGTCTATGTTTTGAACCGTTCCTGTGAGACGGGTTTTAGATTCCGATGCTTCACTTCAGGTTCACTGTATCCCCTGGACCTTCTTAATGACGAGAAACACAGAAACTGCATCGGAATTAAGTAGAACTTGCACAATGCCGACTTAAGTACAAGAAAATTGACTCTTCTTCCTGTCTATGTTGTGAAACATTCCTGTGACACTAGTTATAGATCCTGATGCTTCACATCAGGTTTACTGTATCCAGCTGACCTTCTTATTGACGATGAAACACAGAAATTGCATCGGAAATAAATACAAAAGGCACAATGCCGACTTAAGTACAAGAAGACTGACTCATCTTACTGTCTATGTTTTGAACCATTTATGTGACACTAGTTATAGATTCCGATGCTTCACTTCAGGTTTACTGTATCCCTCTGACCTTCTTATAGACGATGAAACACAGAAATTGGATCGGAATTAAATACAAAAGGCACAATGCCGACTTAAGTACAAGAAAACTGACTCTTCTTACTGTCTATGTTTTGAACCATTCCTGTGACACTAGTTTTAGATTCCGATGCTTCACTTAAGGGTTTACTGTATCCCTCTGACCTTCCTATTGTCGATGAAACACAGATATTGCATCGGAATTAAATACAAAAGGCACAATGCCGACTTAAGTACTAGAAAACTGACTCTTCTTACTCTTTATGTTTTGAACTATTCCTGTGACACTAGATATAGATTCCGATGCTTCACTTCAGGTTTACTGTGTCCCTGTGACCTTATTGACAATAAAACACAGAAATTGCTTCGGAATTATATACGAAAGGCACAATGCCGACTTAAGTACAAGAAAACTGACTCTTCTTGCTGTCTATGTTTTGAACAATTCCTGTGACACTAGTTATAGATTCCGATGCTTCACTTCAGGTTTACTGTATCCCTCTGACCTTCTTATTGACGATGAAACTCAGAAATTGCATCGGAATTAAATACAAAAGGCACAATGCCGACTTAAGTATAAGAAAACCGACTCTTCTTACTGTCTATGTTTTGAACCATTCCTGTGACGCTAGTTTTAGATTCCGATGCTTCACTTCAGGTTTACTGTATCCCTCTGGCCTCCTTATTGACGATGAAACACAGAAATTGCATCGGAATTAAATACAAAATGCACAATGCCGACTTAAGTATAAGAAATCTGACTCTTCTTACTGTCTATGATTTGAACCGTTCCTGTGACACTAGTTATAGATTCCGATGCTTCACTTCAGGTTTACTGTATCCCTCTAACCTTCTTATTGACGATAAAACACAGAAATTGCATCGGAAATAAATACAAAAGGCACAATGCCGACTCAGGTACAAGAAGACTGGCTCTTCTTACTGTCTATGTTTTGAACCATTCCTGTGAGACCGGTTTTTGATTCCGATGCTACATTTCAGGTTTACTGTATCCCTCTGACCTTCTTTCTGACGATAAAACACAGAAAATTCATCGGAATTAAATACAAAAGGCACAATACCGACTTAAGTACAAGAAGACTGACTCTTCTTACTGTCTATGTTTTGAACCATTCCTGTGTCACTAGTTATAGATTCCGATGCTTCACTTCAGTATTACTGTATCCCTCTGACCTTCTTATTGACGATGAAACACAGATATTGCATCGGAAGTAAATACAAAAGACACAATGCCGACTCAAGTACAAGAAGGCTGACTCCTCTTACTGTCTATGCTTTGAACCATTCCTGTGTCACTAGTTATAGATTCCGATGCTTCACTTCAGGTTTACTGTATCCCTCTGACCTTCTTACTGACCATCAAACACAGAAAATTCATCGGAATTAAATACAAAAGGCAGAATACCGGCTCAAGTACAAGAAGACTGCCTCTTCATACTGTCTATGTTTTGAACCATTCCTGTGACACTAGTTGTAGATTACGATGCTTCACTTGCGGTTTACTGTATCCAGCTGACCTTCTTATTGACGATGAAGCACAGAAATTGCATCGGAATTAAATGCAAAAGGCGCAATGCCGACTTAAGTTCAAGAAGACTGACTCTTCCTACTGTCTATGTTTAGAACCATTCCTGTGACGCTAGTTTTAGCTTCCGATGCTTCACTTCAGGTTTACTGTATCCCTCTGACCGTCTTATTGACGATGAAACACAGAAATTGCATCGGAATGAAATACTAAAGGCACAATGCTAACTCAAGTACAAGAAGTCTGGTTCTTCTTACTGTTTATGTCTTGAACCTATCCTGTGAGTCCGGTTTTAGATTCCGATGCTTCACTTCAGGTTTACTGTATCCCTTGGACCTTCTTATTGACGACGAAACACAGAAATTGCATCGGAATTAAATAGAAAAGGCACAATGCCGACTTAAGTACAAGAAAACTGACTCTTCTTCCTGTCTATGTTTTGAACCATTCCTGTGACACTAGTTATAGATTCCGATGCTTCATATCAGGTTTACTGTATCCAGCTGACCTTCTTATTGACGATGAAACACTGAAATTGCATCGCAATTAAATACAAAAGGCACAATGCTGACCTAAGTACAATAAGCCTGACTCTTCTTACTGTCTATGCTTTGAACCATTCCTGTGACACTAGTTATAGATTCCGATGCTTCACTTCAGGTTTACTGTATCCCTCTGACCTTTTTATCGACGATGAAACACAGAAATTGCATCTTAATTAAATACAAAAGGCACAATGCTGACTTAAGTACAAGAAAACTGACTCTTCTTCTTGTCTATGCTTTGAACCATTCCTGTGACATTAGTTATAGGTCCCGGTGCTTCACATCAGGTTTACTGTATCCAGCTGACCTTCTTATTGATGATGAAACACAGATATTGCATCGCAATTAAATACAAAAGGCACAATGCCGATCTAAGTACAAGAAGCCTGACTCTTCTTACTGTCTGTGTTTTGAACCATTCCTGTGACACTAGTCATAGATTCCGATGCATCTCTTCAGGTTTACTGTATCCCTCTGACCTTCTTATTGACGATGAAACACAGAAATTGCATCGGAATTAAATACAAAAAGCACAATGCCGACTTAAATACAAGAAGACTGACTCTTCTTACCATGTTTTGAACCATTCCTGTAACACTAGTTATAGATTCCGATGCTTCACTTCAGTTTTACTGTATCCCTCTGACCTTATTATTGACGATGAAACACAGAAATTGCATCGGAGTTAAATACAAAAAGCACAACGCCGACTTAAGTACGAGAAGACTGACTCTTCCTACTGTCTATGTTTTGAACCATTCCTGTGACACTAGTTACAGATTCCGATGCTTCACTTCAGGTTTACTGTATCCCTCTGACCGTCTTATTGTCGATGAAACACAGAAATTGCATCGGAATTAAATACAAAAGGCACAATGCCGACTCAAGTACAAGAAGACCGGCTCTTCTTACTGTCTATGCTTTGAACCTTTCCTGTGAGACCGGTTCTAGATTCCGATGCTTCACTTCAGGTTTACTGTATCCCACTGACCTTCTTATTGACGATGAAACACAAAAATTGCATCGGAATTAAATAGAAAAGTCACAATGACGACTTAAGTACAATAAAACTGACTCTTCTTACTATCTGTGTTTTGAACCATGGCTGAGACACTAGTTATAGTTTCCGATGCATCACTTCAGTTTTACTGTATACCTCTGACCTTCTTATTGACGATCAAACACAGAAATTTCATCGGAATTATATACAAAAGGCACAATGCCGACTCAAGTACAAGAAGACTGGCTCTTCTTACTGCCTATGTTTTGAACCATTCCTGTGACACTAGTTATAGATTACGATGCTTCACTTCAGGTTTACTGTATCCAGCTGACCTTCTTATTGACGATGAAACACAGAAATTGCATCGGAATTATATACAAAAGGCACAATGCCGACTTAAGTACAAGAAGACTATCTCTTCTTACTGTCTATGTTTTGAACCAATTCTGTGACACTAGTTATAGATTCCGATGCTTCAGTTCAGGTTTACTGTATCCTTCTGACCTTCTTATTGACGATGAAACACAGAAATTGCATCTTAATTAAATACAAAAGGCACATGGCCGACTTAAGTACAAGACGACTGACTCATCTTACTGTCTATGGTTTAAACCATTCCTCTGACACAAGTTATAGATTCCGATGCTTCTCTTCAGGTTAACTGTATCCCTCTGACCTCCTTATTGACGATGAAACACAGAAACAGCATCCTAATTAAATACAAAAGGCACAATGCCGACTTAAGTACAAGAAGATTGACTCTTCTTATTGTCTATGTTTTGAACCATTCCTGTGACACTAGTTATAGATTCCGATGCTTCACTTCAGGTTTACTGTATCCATCTGACCATCTTATTGACGATCAAACACAGAAATTTCATCGGAATTAAATACAAAAGGCACAATGCCGACTCAAGTACAAAAAGACTGGCTCTTCTTACTGCCTATGTTTTGAACAATTCCTGTGACACTAGTTATAGATTACGATGCTTCACTTCAGGTTTACTGTATCCAGCTGACCTTCTTATTGACGATGAAACACAGAAATTGCATCTGATTTATATACAAAAGGCACAATGCCGACTTAAGTACAAGAAGACTTACTCTTCTTACTGTCTATGTTTTGAACCAATCCTGCGACCCTAGTTATAGATTCCGATGCTTCACTTCAGATTTACTGTATCCCTCTGACCTTCTTACTGACGATCAATCACAGAAAATTCATCGGAATTAAATACAAAAGGCACGATTCCGACTCAAGTACAAGAAGACTGGCTCTTCTTACTGTCTATGTTTTGAACCATTCCTGTGACACTAGTTTTAGATTACGATGCTTCACTTCAGGTTTACTGTATCCAGCTGACCTTCTTATTGACGATGAATCACAGAAATTGCATCGGAATTAAATAAGAAAAAGGCACAATGCCGACTTAAGTACAAGAAGACTGACTCTTCTTCCTTTCTATGTTTTGAACCATTCCTGTGACACTAGTTATAGATTCCGATGCTTCACTTTAGGTTTACTGTATCCGTTGGACTTTCTTATTGCCGACGAAACACAGAAATTGCATCGGAATTAAATAGAAAAGGCACAATGCCGACATAAGTACAAGAAAACTGACTCTTCTTCCTGTCTATGTTGTGAAACATTCCTGTGACACTAGTTATAGATCCCGATGCTTCACATCAGGTTTACTGTATCCAGCTGACCTTCTTATTGACGATGAAACACAGAAATTGCATCGGAAATAAATACAAAAGGCTCAATGCCTACTTAAGTACAAGAAGACTGACTCTTCTTACTGTCTATGTTTTGAACCATTCATGTGACATTAGTTATAGAATCCGATGCTTCACTTCAGGTTTACTGTATCCCTCTGACCCTCTTATAAAGGATGAAACACAGAAATTGGATCGGAATTAAATACAAAAGGCACAATGCCGACTTAAGTACAAGAAAACTGACTCTTCTTACTGTCTATGCTTTGAACCATTCCTGTTACACTAGTTTTAGATTCCGAAGCTTCACTTCAGGTTTACTGTATCCCTCTGATCTTCCTATTGACGATGAAACACAGATATTGCATCGGAATTAAATACAAAAGGCACAATGCTGACTTAAGCACAAGAAAACTGACTCTTCTTACTCTTTATGTTTTGAACTATTTCTGTGACACTAGATATAGATTCCGATGCTTCACTTCAGGTTTACTGTGTCCCTGTGACCTTATTGACAATAAAACACAGAAATTGCTTCGGAATTATATACGAAAGGCACAATGCCGACTTAAGTACAAGAAAACTGACTCTTCTTACTGTCTATGTTTTGAACAATTCTTGTGACACTAGTTATAGATTCCGATGCTTCACTTCAGGTTTACTGTATCCCTCTGACCTTCTTATTGACGATGAAACTCAGAAATGGCATCGGAATTAAATACAAAATGCACAATGCCGACTTAAGTATTAGAAATCCGACTCTTCTTACTGTCTATGATTTATACCGTTCCTGTGACACTAGTTATAGATTCCGATGCTTCACTTCAGGTTTACTGTATCCCTCTAACCTTCTTATTGACGATAAAACACAGAAATTGCATCGGAAATAAATACAAACGGCACAATGCCGACTCAGGTACAAGAAGACTGGCTCTTCTTACTGTCTATGATTTGAACCATTCCTGTGAGACCGGTTTTTGATTCCGATGCTTCACTTCAGGTTTACTGTATCCCTCTGACCTTCTTACTGATGATCAAACACAGAAAATACATCGGAATTAAATACAAAAGGCAGAATACCGGCTCAAGTACAAGAAGACTGGCTCTTCTTACTGTCTATGTTTTGAACCATTCCTGTGACACTAGTTGTAGATTACAATGCTCCACTTGCGGTTTACTGTATCCAGCTGACCTTCTTATTGACGATGAAGCACAGAAATTGCATCGGAATTAAATGCAAAAGGCCCAATGCCGACTTAAGTACAAGAAGACTGACTCTTCTTACTGTCTATGTTTTGAACCATTCCTGTGTCACTAGTTATAGATTCCGATGCTTCACTTCAGTTTTACTGTATCCCTCTGACCTTCTTATTGACGATGAAACACAGATATTGCATCGGAAGTAAATACAAAAGACACAATGCCGACTCAAGTACAAGAAGGCTGACTCTTCTTACTGTCTATGCTTTGAACCTTTCCTGTGTCACTACTTATAGATTCCGATGCTTCACTTCAGGTTTACTGTATCCCTCTGACCTTCTTACTGACCATCAAACACAGAAAATTCATCGGAATTATATACAAAAGGCAGAATACCGGCTCAAGTACAAGAAGACTGGCTCTTCTTACTGTCTATGTTTGAACCATTCCTGTGGCATCAGTTGTAGATTACGATGCTGCACTTCAGGTTTACTGTATCCAGCTTACCTTCTTACTGACGATGAAGCACAGAAATTGCATCGGAATTCAATACAAAAGGCACAATGCCGACTTAAGTACAAGAGGACTGACTCTTCTTCCTGTCTACGTTTTGAACCATTCCTGTGACACTAGTTATATATTCCGATGCTTGGCTTCAGTTTTACTGTATCCCTCTGACCATCGTATTGACGATGAAACACAGAAATTGCATCGGAATTAAATACAAAAGGCACAATGCTGACTTAAGTACAAGAAAACTGACTCTTCTTACTCTTTATGTTTTGAACTATTTCTGTGACACTAGATATAGATTCCGATGCTTCACTTCAGGTTTACTGTGTCCCTGTGACCTTATTGACAATAAAACACAGAAATTGCTTCGGAATTATATACGAAAGGCACAATGCCGACTTAAGTACAAGAAAACTGACTCTTCTTACTGTCTATGTTTTGAACAATTCTTGTGACACTAGTTATAGATTCCGATGCTTCACTTCAGGTTTACTGTATCCCTCTGACCTTCTTATTGACGATGAAACTCAGAAATTGCATCGGAATTAAATACAAAATGCACAATGCCGACTTAAGTATTAGAAATCTGACTCTTCTTACTGTCTATGATTTATACCGTTCCTGTGACACTAGTTATAGATTCCGATGCTTCACTTCAGGTTTACTGTATCCCTCTAACCTTCTTATTGACGATAAAACACAGAAATTGCATCGGAAATAAATACAAACGGCACAATGCCGACTCAGGTACAAGAAGACTGGCTCTTCTTACTGTCTATGATTTGAACCATTCCTGTGAGACCGGTTTTTGATTCCGATGCTTCACTTCAGGTTTACTGTATCCCTCTGACCTTCTTACTGATGATCAAACACAGAAAATACATCGGAATTAAATACAAAAGGCAGAATACCGGCTCAAGTACAAGAAGACTGGCTCTTCTTACTGTCTATGTTTTGAACCATTCCTGTGACACTAGTTGTAGATTACGATGCTCCACTTGCGGTTTACTGTATCCAGCTGACCTTCTTATTGACGATGAAGCACAGAAATTGCATCGGAATTAAATGCAAAAGGCCCAATGCCGACTTAAGTACAAGAAGACTGACTCTTCTTACTGTCTATGTTTTGAACCATTCCTGTGTCACTAGTTATAGATTCCGATGCTTAACTTCAGTTTTACTGTATCCCTCTGACCTTCTTATTGACGATGAAACACAGATATTGCATCGGAAGTAAATACAAAAGACACAATGCCGACTCAAGTACAAGAAGGCTGACTCTTCTTACTGTCTATGCTTTGAACCTTTCCTGTATCACTACTTATAGATTCCGATGCTTCACTTCACGTTTACTGTATCCCTCTGACCTTCTTACTGACCATCAAACACAGAAAATTCATCGGAATTATATACAAAAGGCAGAATACCGGCTCAAGTACAAGAAGACTGGCTCTTCTTACTGTCTATGTTTGAACCATTCCTGTGGCATCAGTTGTAGATTACGATGCTTCACTTGAGGTTTACTGTATCCAGCTTACCTTCTTACTGACGATGAAGCACAGAAATTGCATCGGAATTCAATACAAAAGGCACAATGCTGACTTAAGTACAAGAGGACTGACTCTTCTTCCTGTCTACGTTTTGAACCATTCCTGTGACACTAGTTATATATTCCGATGCTTGACTTCAGTTTTACTGTATCCCTCTGACCATCGTATTGACGATGAAACACAGAAATTGCATCGGAATTAAATACAAAAGGCGCAATGCCGACTTAAGTTCAAGAAGACTGACTCTTCCTACTGTCGATGTTTTGAACCATTCCTGTGACGCTAGTTTTAGCTTCCGATGCTTCACTTCAGGTTTACTGTATATCTCTGACATCCTTATTGACGATGAAACACAGAAATTGCATCTTAATGAAATACAAAAGGCACAATGCCGACTTAAGTACAAGAAGACTGACTCTTCTTCCTGTCTACGTTTTGAACCATTCCTGTGACACTAGTTATATGTTCCGATGCTTCACTTTAGTTTTACTGTATCCCTCTGACCTTCTTATTGACGATGAAACACAGAAATTGCAACGGAATTATATACAAAGGGCGCAAAGCCGACTTAACTTCAAGAAGACTGACTCTTTCTACTGTCCGTGTTTTGAACCATTCCTGTGACACTAGTTACAGATTCCGAGGCTTCACTTCAGCTTTACTGTATCCCTATGACCGTCTTATTGACGATGAAACACAGAAATTGCATCGGAATGAAATACATAAGGCACAATGCCAACTCAAGTACAAGAGGTCTGGTTCTTCTTACTGTTTATGTTTTGAACCTATCCTGTGAGACCGGTTTTAGATTCCGATGCTTCACTTCAGGTTTACTGTATCCCTTGGACCTTCTTATTGACGACGAAACACAGAAATTGCATCGGAATTAAATAGAAAAGGCACAATGCCGACTTAAGTACAAGAAAACTGACTCTTCTTCCTGTCTATGTTTTGAACCATTCCTGTGACACTAGTTATAGATTCCGAATGCTTCATATCAGGTTTACTGTATCCAGCTGACCATCTTATTGACGATGAAACACAGAAATTGCATCGCAATTAAATACAAAAGGCACAATGCCGACCTAAGTACAAGAAGACTGACTCTTCTTACTGTCTATGTTTTGAACCATTCCTGTGACACTGGTTATAGATTCCAATGCTTCACTTCAGTCTTACTGTATCCCGCTGACCTTCTTATTGACGATGAAACACAGATATTGCATCGGAAGTAAATACAAAAGGCACAATGCCGACTCAAGTACAAAAACGCTGACTCTTCTTACTGTCTATGATTTGTACCATTCCTGTGACACTAGTTATAGATTCCGATGCTCCACTTCAGGTTTACTATATCCCTTGGACCTTCATATTGACGACGAAACACAAAAATTGCATCGGAATTAAATATAAAAGGCACAATGCCGACTTAAGTATAAGAAAACAGACTCTTCTTACTGTCTATGCTTTGAACCATTCCTGTGACACTAGTTATAGATTCCGATGCATCACTTCAGGTTTACTGTATCCCTCTGCCCTTTTTATTGACGATGAAACACAGAAAATGCATCGGAATTAAATACAAAAGGCACAATGCCGACTTAAGTATAAGAAAACAGACTCTTCTTACTGTCTATGCTTTGAACCATTCCTGTGACACTAGTTAAGGATTCCGATGCTTCACTTCATGTTTACTGTATCCCTCTGACCTTCTTATTGACGATGAAGCTTAGTAATTGCATCGGAATTTTATACAAAAGGCACAATGCCGACTTAAGTACAAGAAGCCTGACTCTTCTTACTGTCTATGTTTTGAACCATTCCTGTGACACTAGTTATAGATTCCGATGCTTCACTTCAGGTTTACTGTATCCCTCTGACCTTTTTATCGACGATGAAACAAAGAAATTGCATCTTAATTAAATACAAAAGGCACAATGCTGACTTAAGTACAAGAAAACGGACTCTTCTTCCTGTCTATGTTTTGAACCATTCCAGTGACACTAGTTATAGATTCCGATGCTTCACATCAGGTTTACTGTATCCAGCTGACCTTCTTATTGACGATGAAACACAGAAATTGCATCGCAATTAAATACAAAAGGCACAATGCCGACCTAAGTACAAGAAGCCTGACTCTTCTTACTGTCTATGTTTTGAACCTTTCCTGTGAGACCGGTTTTAGATTCCGATGCTTCACTTCATGTTTACTATATCCCTTGGTCCTTCTTATTGACGCCGAAACACAGAAATTGCATCGGAATTAAATAGAATATGCACAATGCCGCCTTAAGTACAAGAAAACTGACTCTTCTTACTGTCTGTGTTTTGAACCATTGCTGTGGCATTAGTCTTAGATTCCGATGCATCACTTCAGGTTTACTGTATCCCTCTGACCTTCTTATTGACGATGAAACACAGAAATTGCATCGGAATTAAATACAAAAGGCACAATGCCGACTTAAGTACAAGAAGACTGACTCTTCTTACCATGTTTTGAACCATTCCTGTAACACTAGTTATAGATTCCGATGGTTCACTGCAGTTTTACTGTATCCCTCTGACCTTATTATTGACGATGAACACAGAAATTGCATCGGAGTTAAATACAAAAAGCACAACGCCGACTTAAGTACGAGAAGACTGACTCTTCCTACTGTCTATGTTTTGAACCATTCCTGTGACACTAGTTATAGATTCCGATGCTCCACTTCAGGTTTATAATATCCCTTGGACCTTCATATTGACGACGAAACACAAAAATTGCATCGGAATTAAATATAAAAGGCACAATGCCGACTTAAGTATAAGAAAACAGACTCTTCTTACTGTCTATGCTTTGAACCATTCCTGTGACACTAGTTATAGATTCCGATGCATCACTTCAGGTTTACTGTATCCCTCTGCCCTTTTTATTGACGATGAAACACAGAAAATGCATCGGAATTAAATACAAAAGGCACAATGCCGACTTAAGTATAAGAAAACAGACTCTTCTTACTGTCTATGCTTTGAACCATTCCTGTGACACTAGTTAAGGATTCCGATGCTTCACTTCATGTTTACTGTATCCCTCTGACCTTCTTATTGACGATGAAGCTTAGTAATTGCATCGGAATTTTATACAAAAGGCACAATGCCGACTTAAGTACAAGAAGCCTGACTCTTCTTACTGTCTATGTTTTGAACCATTCCTGTGACACTAGTTATAGATTCCGATGCTTCACTTCAGGTTTACTGTATCCCTCTGACCTTTTTATCGACGATGAAACACAGAAATTGCATCTTAATTAAATACAAAAGGCACAATGCTGACTTAAGTACAAGAAAACTGACTCTTCTTCCTGTCTATGTTTTGAACCATTCCAGTGACACTAGTTATAGATTCCGATGCTTCACATCAGGTTTACTGTATCCAGCTGACCTTCTTATTGACGATGAAACACAGAAATTGCATCGCAATTAAATACAAAAGGCACAATGCCGACCTAAGTACAAGAAGCCTGACTCTTCTTACTGTCTATGTTTTGAACCTTTCCTGTGAGACCGGTTTTAGATTCCGATGCTTCACTTCATGTTTACTATATCCCTTGGTCCTTCTTATTGACGCCGAAACACAGAAATTGCATCGGAATTAAATAGAATATGCACAATGCCGCCTTAAGTACAAGAAAACTGACTCTTCTTACTGTCTGTGTTTTGAACCATTGCTGTGGCATTAGTCTTAGATTCCGATGCATCACTTCAGGTTTACTGTATCCCTCTGACCTTCTTATTGACGATGAAACACAGAAATTGCATCGGAATTAAATACAAAAGGCACAATGCCGACTTAAGTACAAGAAGAATGACTCTTCTTACCATGTTTTGAACCATTCCTGTAACACTAGTTATAGATTCCGATGGTTCACTGCAGTTTTACTGTATCCCTCTGACCTTATTATTGACGATGAACACAGAAATTGCATCGGAGTTAAATACAAAAAGCACAACGCCGACTTAAGTACGAGAAGACTGACTCTTCCTACTGTCTATGTTTTGAACCATTCCTGTGACACTAGTTATAGATTCCGATGCTTCACTTCAGGTTTACTGTATCCCTCTGACCGTCTTATTGACGATGAAACACAGAAATTGCATCGGAATTAAATACAAAAGGCACAATGCCCACTCAAGTATAAGAAGACCGGCTCTTCTTACTGTCTATGCTTTGAACCTTTCCTGTGAGACCGGTTCTAGATTCCGATGCTACACTTCAGGTTTACTGTATCCCTCTGACCTTCTTATTGACGATGAAACACAAAAATTGCATCGGAATTAAATAGAAAAGTCACAATGACGACTTAAGAACAATAAAACTGACTCTTCTTACTATCTGTGTTTTGAACCATTGCTGTGACACTACTTATAGATTCCGATGCATCACTTCAGGTTTACTGTATACCTCTGACCTTCTTATTGACGATGAAACACAGAAAATGCATCGGAATTAAATACAAAAGGCACAATGCTGACTTAAGTATAAGAAAACAGACTCTTCTTACTGTTTATGCTTTGTACCATTCCAGTGACACTAGTTATAGATTCCGATGCATCACTTCAGGTTTACTGTATCCCTCTGACCTTTTTATTGACGATGAAACACAGAAAATGCATCGGAATTAAATACAAAAGGCACAATGCCGACTTAAGTATAAGAAAACAGACTCTTCTTACTGTCTATGCTTTGAACCATTCCTGTGACACTAGTTAAGGATTCCGATGCTTCACTTCATGTTTACTGTATCCCTCTGACCTTCTTATTGACGATGAAACTTAGTAATTGCATCGGAATTTTATACAAAAGGCACAATGCCGACTTAAGTACAATAAGCCTGACTCTTCTTACTGTCTATGTTTTGAACTATTCCTGTGACACTAGTTATAGATTCCGATGCTTCACTTCAGGTTTACTGTATCCCTGTGACCTTTTTGTCGACGATGAAACACAGAAATTGCATCTTAATTAAATACAAAAGGCACAATGCTGACTTAAGTACAAGAAAACTGTCTCTTCTTCCTGTCTATGTTTTGAACCATTCCTGTGACACTAGTTATAGATTCCGATGCTTCACATCAGGTTTACTGTATCCAGCTGACCTTCTTATTGATGATGAAACACATAAATTGCATCGCAATTAAATACAAAAATCACAATGCCGACCTAAGTACAAGATGCCTGACTCTTCTTACTGTCTATGTTTTGAACCTTTCCTGTGAGACCGGTTTTAGATTCCAATGCTTCACTTCATGTTTACTATTTCCCTTGGTCCTTCTTATTGACGCCGAAACACAGAAATTGCATCGCAATTAAATAGAATATGCACAATGCCGCCTTAAGTACAAGAAAACTGACTCTTCTTACTGTCTGTGTTTTGAACCATTGCTGTGACATTAGTTTTAGATCCGATGCATCACTTCAGGTTAACTGTATCCCTCTGACCTTCTTATTGACGATGAAACACAGAAATTGCATCGGAATTAAATACAAAAGGCACAATGCCGACTTAGGTACAAGAAGACTGACTCTTCTTACCATGTTTTGAACCATTCCTGTAACACTAGTTATAGATTCCGATGCTTCACTTCAGATTTACTGTTCCCTCTGACCTTATTATTGACGATGAAACACAGAAATTGCATCGGAGTTAAATACAAAAAGCACAACGCCGTTTTAAGTACGAGAAGACTGACTCTTCCTACTGTCTATGTTTTGAACCATTCCTGTGACACTAGTTATAGATTCCGATGCTTCACTTCAGGTTTACTGTATCCCTCTGACCGTCTTATTGACGATGAAACACAGAAATTGCATCGGAATTAAAAACAAAAGGCACAATGCCGACTTAAGTACAAGAAGACCGGCTCTTCTTACTGTCTATGCTTTGAACCTTTCCTGTGAGACCGGTTCTAGATTCCGATGCTTCACTTCAGGTTTACTGTATGCCTCTGACCTTCTTATTGACAATGAAACACAAAAATTTCATCGGAATTAAATAGAAAAGTCACAATGACGACTTAAGTACAACAGAACTGACTCTTCTTACTATCCGTGTTTTGAACCATTGCTGTGACACTAGTTATAGATACCGATGCATCACTTCAGGTTTACTGTATACCTCTGACCTTCTTATTGACGATGAAGCACAGAAAATGCATCGGAATTAAATACAAAAGGCACAATGCTGACTTAAGTATAAGAAAACAGACTCTTCTTACTGTTTATGCTTTGAACCATTCCAGTGACACTAGTTATAGATTCCGATGCATCACTTCAGGTTTACTGTATCCCTCTGACCTTTTTATTGACGATGAAACACAGAAAATGCATCGGAAATAAATACAAAAGGCACAATGCCGACTTAAGTATAAGAAAACAGACTCTTCTTACTGTCTATGCTTTGAACCATTCCTGTGACACTAGTTAAGGATTCCGATGCTTCACTTCATGTTTACTGTATCCCTCTGACCTTCTTATTGACGATGAAACTTAGTAATTGCATCGGAATTTTATACAAAAGGCACAATGCCGACTTAAGTACAATAAGCCTGACTCTTCTCACTGTCTATGTTTTGAACCATTCCTGTGACACTAGTCATAGATTCCGATGCTTCACTTCAGGTTTACTGTATCCCTCAGACCTTTTTATCGACGATGAAACATAGAAATTGCATCTTAATTAAATACAAAAGGCACAATGCTGACTTAAGTACAAGAAAACTGACTCTTCGTCCCGTCTATGTTTTGAACCATTCCTGTGACACTAGTTATAGATTCCGATGCTTCACATCAGGTTTACTGTAACCAGCTGACCTTCTTATTGACGATGAAACACAGAAATTGCATCGCAATTAAATACAAAAGGCACAATGCCGACCTAGTTACAAGAAGTCTGACTCTTCTTACTGTCTATGTTTTGAACCTTTCCTGTGAGACCGGTTTTAGATTCCGATGCTTCACTTCATGTTTACTATATCCCTTGGTCCTTCTTATTGACGCCGAAACACAGAAATTGCATCGGAATTAAATAGAATATGCACAATGCCGCCTTAAGTACAAGAAAACTGACTCTTCTTACTGTCTGTGTTTTGAACCATTGCTGTTACACTAGTCATAGATTCCGATGCATCTCTTCAGGTTTAATGTATCCCTCTGACCTTCTTATTGACGATGAAACACAGAAATTGCATCGGAATTAAATACAAAAGGCACAATGCCGACTTAAGTACGAGAAGACTGTCTCTTCCTACTGTCTATGTTTTGAACCATTCCTGTGACACTAGTTACAGATTCCGGTGCTTCACTTCAGGTTTACTGTATCCCTCTGACCGTCTTGTTGACGATGAAACACAGAAATTGCATCGGAATTAAATACAAAAGGCACAATGCCGAATCAAGTAAAAGAAGACCGGCTCTTCTTACTGTCTATGCTTTGAACCTTTCCTGTGAGACCGGTTCTAGATTCCGATGCTTCACTTCAGGTTTACTGTATCCTTCTGACCTTCTTATTGACGATGAAACACAAAAATTGCATCGGAATTAAATAGAAAAGTCACAATGACGACTTATGTACAATAAAACTGACTCTTCTTACTATCTGTGTTTTGAACCATGGCTGTGACACTAGTTATGGATTCCGATGATTCACTTCTGGTTTACTGTATCCAGTTGACCTTCTTATTGACGATGAAACACAGAAATTGCATCGGAATTAAATACAAAAGGCACAATGCCGACTTAAGTACAAGAAGACCGGCTCTTCTTACTGTCTATGCTTTGAACCTTTCCTGTGAGACCGGTTCTAGATTCCGATGCTTCACTTCAGGTTTACTGTATCCCTCTGACCTTCTTATTGACGATGAAACACAAAAATTGCATCGGAATTAAATAGAAAAGTCACAATGACGACTTAAGTACAATAAAACTGACTCTTCTTACTATCCGTGTTTTGAACCATTGCTGTGACACTAGTTATAGATACCGATGCATCACTTCAGGTTTACTGTATACCTCTGACCTTCTTATTGACGATGAAGCACAGAAAATGCATCGGAATTAAATACAAAAGGCACAATGCTGACTTAAGTATAAGAAAACAGACTCTTCTTACTGTTTATGCTTTGAACCATTCCAGTGACACTAGTTATAGATTCCGATGCATCACTTCAGGTTTACTGTATCCCTCTGCCCTTTTTATTGACGATGAAACACAGAAAATGCATCGGAATTAAATAAAAAAGGCACAATGCCGACTTAAGTATAAGAAAACAGACTCTTCTTACTGTCTATGCTTTGAACCATTCCTGTGACACTAGTTAAGGATTCCGATGCTTCACTTCATGTTTACTGTATCCCTCTGACCTTCTTATTGACGATGAAACTTGGTAATTGCATCGGAATTTTATACAAAAGGCACAATGCCGACTTAAGTACAATAAGCCTGACTCTTCTCACTGTCTTTGTTTTGAACCATTCCTGTGACACTAGTCATAGATTCCGATGCTTCACTTCAGGTTTACTGTATCCCTCTGACCTTTTTATCGACGATGAAACATAGAAATTGCATCTTAATTAAATACAAAAGGCACAATGCTGACTTAAGTACAAGAAAACTGACTCTTCGTCCTGTCTATGTTTTGAACCATTCCTGTGACACTAGTTATAGATTCCGATGCTTCACATCAGGTTTACTGTATCCAGCTGACCTTCTTATTGACGATGAAACACAGAAATTGCATCGCAATTAAATACAAAAGGCACAATGCCGACCTAGTTACAAGAAGCCTGACTCTTCTTACTGTCTATGTTTTGAACCTTTCCTGTGAGACCGGTTTTAGATTCCGATGCTTCACTTCATGTTTACTATATCCCTTGGTCCTTCTTATTGACGCCGAAACACAGAAATTGCATCGGAATTAAATAGAATATGCACAATGCCGCCTTAAGTACAAGAAAACTGACTCTTCTTACTGTCTGTGTTTTGAACCATTGCTGTTACACTAGTCATAGATTCCGATGCATCTCTTCAGGTTTACTGTATCCCTCTGACCTTCTATTGACGATGAAACACAGAAATTGCATCGGAATTAAATACAAAAGGCACAATGCCGACTTAAGTACAAGAAGACTGACCCTTCTTACCATGTTTTGAACCATTCCTGTAACACTAGTTATAGATTCCGATGCTTCACTTCAGTTTTACTGTATCCCTCTGACCTTATTATTGACAATGAAACACAGAAATTGCATCGGAGTTAAATACAAAAAGCACAACGCCGACTTAAGTACGAGATGACTGTCTCTTCCTACTGTCTATGTTTTGAACCATTAATGTGACACTAGTTACAGATTCTGATGCTTCACTTCAGGTTTACTGTATCCCTCTGACCGTCTTATTGACGATGAAACACAGAAATTGCATCGGAATTAAATACAAAAGGCACAATGCCGAATCAAGTAAAAGAAGACCGGCTCTTCTTACTGTCTATGTTTTGAACCTTTCCTGTGAGACCGGTTCTAGATTCCGATGCTTCACTTCAGGTTTACTGTATCCCTCTGACCTTCTTATTGACGATGAAACACAAAACTTGCATCGGAATTAAATAGAAAAGTCACAATGACGACTTATGTACAATAAAACTGACTCTTCTTAATATCTGTGTTTTGAACCATGGCTGTGACACTAGTTATGGATTCCGATGATTCACTTCAGGTTTACTGTATCCAGTTGACCTTCTTATTGATGATGAAGCACAGAAATTGCATCGGAAATAAATACAAAAGGCACAATGCCGACTTAAGTACAAGAAGACCGACTCTTCCTACTGTCTCCGTTTTAACCATTCCTGTGACACTAGTTATAGATTCCGATGCTTCACCTCAGTTTATTGTATCCCTCTGACCGTCTTATTGACGATGAAACATAAAAATTGCATCGGAATTAAATACAAAAGGCACAATGGCGACTCAAGTACTAGAAGACTGACTCTGCTTACTGTCTATATTTTGAACCATTCCTGTGACACTAGTTATAGATTCCGATGCTTCACTTCAGGTTTACTGTATCCCTCTGACCGTCGTATTGACGATGAAACACAGAAATGTATATCGGAATTAAATACAAAAGGCACAATGCTGACTCAAACACAAGAAGACTGGCTCTTCTTCCTGTCTATGTTTTGAACCATTCCTGTGACAACAGTTATGGATTCCGATGCTTCACTTCAGGTTTACTGTATCCAGTTTACCTTCTTATTGACGATGAAACACAGATATTGCATCGGAATTAAATACAAAAGGCACAATGCCGACATAAGTACAAGAAGACAGACTCCTCTTACTGTCTATGTTATGAACCATTCCTGTGACACTAGTTATAGATTCCGATGCTTCACTTCAGGTTTACTGTATCCCTCTGACCTTCTTATCGACGAGTAAACACAGATATTGCATCTTAATCAAATACAAAAGGTACAATGCCGACTTAAGTGCAAGAAGACTGACTCTTCTTACTGCCTATGGTTTGAACCATTCCTGTGACACTAGTTATAGATTCCGGTGCTTCACTTCAGGTTTACTGTATCCCTCTGACCTTCTTACTGACGTTGAATCACAGAAAATTCATCGGAATTAAATACAAAAGGCACAATGCCGACTCATGTGTAAGAAGACTGGCTCTTCTTACTGTCTATGTTAGAACCATTCCTGTGACACTAGTTATAGATTACGATGCTTCACTTCAGGTTTACTGTATCCAGCTGACCTTCTGATTGACGGTGAAGCACAGAAATTGCATCGAAATTAAATACAAAAGGCACAATGCCGACTTAAGTACAAGAAGACTGACCCTTCTTCTAGTCTATGTTTTGAACCATTCCTGTGAGACTAGTTATAGATTCCGATGCTTCACTTCAGTTTTGCTGTATCCCTCTGACCTTCTTATTGACGATGAATCACAGAAATTGCATCGGAATTATATACAAAAGGCACAAAGCCGACTTAAGTACAAGAACACTGGCTCTTCTTACTGTCCACATTTTGAACCCTTCCTGTGAGACCGGTTTTAGATTCCGATGCTTCACTTCATGTTTACTATATCCCTTGGACCTTCTTATTGAAGCCGAAACACAGAAATTGCATCGGAATAAAATAGAATATGCACAATGCCGACTTAAGTATTAGAAAACTGACTCTTCTTACTGTCTATGTTTTGAACCATTCCTGTGACACTACTTATAGATTTCGATGCTTCACTTCAGGTTTACTGTATCCCTCTGACCGTCGTATTCATGATGATACACAGAAATTGCATCGGAATTTAATACAAAAGGCACAATGCCGACTCAATTACTAGAAGACTGGCTCTTCTTACTGTCTATGATTTGAAACATTCCTGTGAGACCGGTTTTAGATTGCGATGCTTCACTTCAGGTTTACTGTATCCCTTGGACCTTCATATTGACGACGAAACACAGAAATTGCATCGGAATTAAATAGAAAAGGCACAATGCCATCTTAAGTACAAGAAAACAGACTCTTCTTAATATCTATGCTTTCAACCATTCCTGTGACACTAGTTATAGATTCCGATGCTTCACTTCATGTTTACTGTATCCCTCTGACCTTCTTATTGACGATGAATCTTGAAAATTGCATCGGAATTATATACAAAAGCCACAATGCCAACTTAAGTACAAGAAGCCTGACTCTTCTTACTGTCTATGTTTTGAACCATTCCTGTGACACTAGTTATAGATTCCGATTCTTCACTTCAGGTTTACTGTACCACTCTGACGTTCTTATCGACGATGAAACACAGAAATTGCATCTTAATTAAATACAAAAGGCACAATGCCGACTTAAGTACAAGAAGCCTGACTCTTCTTACTGTCTATGGTTTGAACCATTCCTGTGACACTAGTTATAGATTCCGATGCTTCACTTCAGGTTTACTCTATCCCTCTGACCTTCTTATCGACGATGAAACACAGATATTGCATCTTAATCAAATTCAAAAGGCACAATGCCGACTTAAGTACAAGAAGCCTGACTCTTCTTACTGTCTATGGTTTGAACCATTCCTGTGACACTAGTTATAGATTCCGATGCGTCACTTCAGGTTTACTGTATACCTCTGACCTTCTTACTGACGTTCAAACACAGAAAATTCATCGGAATTAAATACAAAAGGCACAATGCCGACTCAAGTACAAGAAGACTGGCCCTTCTTACTGTCTATGATTTGAACCATTCCTGTGACACTAGTTATTGATTACGATGCTTCACTTCAGGTTTACTGTATCCAGCTGACCTTCTTATTGACGATGAAGCACAGATATTGCATCGGAATTAAATACAAAAGGCACAATGCCGACTTAAGTACAAGAAGACTGACTCTTCTTCCAGTCTATGTTATGAACCATTCCTGTGACACTAGTTATAGATTCCGATGCATCACTTCAGTTTTACTGTATCCCTCTGACCTTCTTATTGACGATGAAACACAGAAATTGCATCGGAATTATATACAAAGGGCACAATGCCGACTTAAGTACAAGAAGACGGGCTCTTCTTACTGTCCATATTTTGAACCTTTCCTGTGAGACCGGTTTTAGATTCCGATGCTTCACTTCATGTTTACTATATCCCTTGGACCTGCTTTTTGACGCCGAAACACAGAAATTGCATCGGAATTAAAAAGAATATGCACAATGCCGACTTAAGTACTAGAAAACTGACTCTTCTTACTGTCTATGTTTTGAACCATTGCTGTGACACTAGTCATAGATTCTGATGCATCACTTCAGGTTTACTGTATCCCTCTGACCTTCTTATTGACGATGAAACACAGATATTGCATCGGAATTAAATACAAAAGTCACACTGCCGACTCAAGTACAAGGAGACCAGTTCTTCTTACTGTCTATGTTTTGAACCTTTCCTGTGAGACCGGTTCTAGATTCCGATGCTTCACTTCAGGTTTACTGTATCCAGTTTACCTTCTTTTTGACGATGAAACACAGAAATTGCATTGGAATTAAATACAAAAGGCACAATGCCGACTCAAGTACAAGAAGACTGCCTATTCTTACTGTCTAAGTTTTGAACCTTTCCTGTGAGACCAGTTTTAGATTCCGATGCTTAACTTCAGGTCTACTGTATCCCTTGGACCTTCTTATTGACGACGAAACACAGAAATTGCATCGGAATTACATACATAATGCACAATGCCGACTTAAGTAAAAGAAAACTGACTCTACTTACTGTTTATGTTTGAACCATTCCTGTGACACTAGTTATAGATTACGATGCTTCACTTCAGGTTTATTGTATCCAGCTGACCTTCTTATTGACGATGAAGCACAGAAATTGCATCGGAATTAAATACAAAAGGCCCAATGAAGACTTAAGTACAAGAAGACTGGCGCTTCTTACTGTCTATATTTTGAACCTTTCCTTTGAGACCGGTTTTAGATTCCGATGATTCATTTCATGTTTACTATATCCCTTGGACCTTCTTATTGACGCCGAAACACAGAAATTGCATCGGAATTAAATAGAATATGCACAATGCCGACTTAAGTACTAGAAAACTGACTCTTCTTACTGTCTACGTTTTGAACCATTGCTGTGACACTAATCATAGATTCCGATGCATCACTTCAGGTTTATTGTATCCCTCTGACCATCTTATTGACGATGAAACACAGAAATTGCATCGGAATTGAATACAAAAGGCACAATGCCGACTTAAGTTCAAGAAGACTGACTCTTCTTACTGTCTATGCTTTGAACCATTCCTATGACACTAGTTATAGATTCCCATGCTTCACTTCAGTTTTACTGTATCCCTCTGACCTTCTTATTGACGATGAAACACAGAAATTGCATCGGAATTAAATACAAAAGGCACAATGCCGACTTAAGTACGAGAAGACTGACTCTTCCCACTGTCTATGTTTTCAACCATTCCTGTGACACTAGTTATAGATTCCGATGCTTTACTTCAGGTTTACTGTATCCCTCTGACCGTCTTATTGACGATGAAACACAGAAATTCCATCGGAATTAAATACAAAAGGCACAATGCCGACTCAGGTACAAGAAGTCTGGCTCTTCTTACCGTCTATGATTTGAACCTTTCCTGTGAGACCGGTTTTAGATTCCGATGCTTTTCTTCAGGTTTACTGTATCCCTTGGACCTTCTTATTGACGATGAAACACAGAAATTGCATCGGAATTAATACAAGAGGCACAATGCCGACTTAAGTACAAGAAGACTGACTCTTCCTACTGTCTATGTTTTAACCATTCCTGTGCCACTAGTTATAGATTCCGATGCTTCACTTTAGGTTTACTGTATCCAGCTGACCTTCTTATTGACGATGAAACACAGATATTGCATCGCAATTAAATACAAAAGGCACAATGCCGACTTAAGTACAAGAAAACTGACTCTTCTTACAGTCTATGCTTTGAACGATTCCTGTGACACTAGTTATAGATTCCGATGCTTCACTTCAGGTTTACTGTATCCCTCTGACCTTCTTATTGACGATGAAACACAGAAATTGCATCGGAATTAAGTACATAAGGGACAACGCCGACTTAAGTACAAGAAAACTGACTCTTATTACTGTCTATGTTTTGAACCATTCCTGTGACACTAGTTATAGATTCCGATGCTTCACTTCAGGTTTACTGAATCCCTCTGACCTTCTCATTGACGATCAAACACAGAAATTCCATCGGAATTATATACAAAAGGCACAATGCCGACTCAAGTACAAGAAGACTGGCTCTTCTTACCGACAATGTTTTGAACCATTCCTGTGACACTAGTTATAGATTCCGATGCTTCACTTCAGGTTTACTGAATCCCTCTGACCTTCTCATTGACGATCAAACACAGAAATTCCATCGGAATTATATACAAAAGGCACAATGCCGACTCAAGTACAAGAAGACTGGCTCTTCTTACCGACAATGCTTTGAACCATTCCCGTGACACTAGTTATAGATTTCGATGCTTCACTTCAGGTTTGCTGTATCCCTTGGACCTTCTTATTGACGACGAAACACAGAAATTGCTTCGGAATTAAATACAAGAGGCACAATGCCGACTTAAGTACAAGAAGACCGACTCTTCCTACTGTCTACGTTTTAACCATTCCTGTGACACTAGTTATAGATTCCGATGCTTCATTTCCGGTTTACTGTATCCAGCTGACCTTCTTATTGACGATGAAACACAGAAATTGCATCGGAATTAAATACAAAAGGCACAAAGCCGACTTAAGTACAAGAAGACTGACTCTTCTTACTGTCTATGTTTTGAACCATATCTGTGACACTAGTTATGGATTCCGATGCTTCACTTCAGGTTTACTGTATCCAGTTGACCTTCTTATTGACGATGACACACAGAAATTGCATCGCAATTAAATACAAAAGGCACAATGCCGACTTAAGTACAAGAAGACTGACTCCTCTTACTGTCTCTGTTTTGAACCATTCCTGTGACACTAGTTACAGATTCCGATTCTTCACTTCAGTTTTACTGTATCCCTCTGACCTTCTTATTGACGATGAAACACAGAAATTGCATCGGAATTAAATACAAAAGGCACAATACCGACTCAAGTACAAGAAGACTGACTCTTCTTACTGTCTATGTTTGTACCATTCCTGTGACACTAGTTATAGATTTCGATGCTTCACTTCAGGTTTACTGTATCCCTCTGACCGTCGTATTGATGATGAAACACAGAAATTGCTTCGGAATTAAATACAAAAGGCACAATGCCGACTCAATTACTAGAAGACTGGCTCTTCTTACTGTCTATGATTTGAACCTTTCCTGTGAGACGGGTTTTAGATTCCGATGCTTTTCTTCAGGTTTACTGTATCCCTTGGACCTTCATAATGACGACGAAACACAGAAATTGCATCGGAATTAAATAGAAAAGGCACAATGCCATCTTAAGTACAAGAAAACAGACTCTTCTTAATATCTATGCTTTGAACCATTCCTGTGACACTAGTTATAGATTCCGATGCTTCACTTCAAGTTTACTGTATCCCTCTGACCTTCTTATTGACGATGAATGTTAGAAATTGCATCGGAATTATATACCAAAGGCACAATGCCAACTTAAGTACAAGAAGCCTGACTCTTCTTAATGTCTATGTTTTGAACAACTTCTGTGACACTAGTTATAGGTTCCGATGCTTCACT
The DNA here is from genome assembly GCF_023864345.2 of Schistocerca serialis cubense. Classification (NCBI taxonomy): domain Eukaryota; kingdom Metazoa; phylum Arthropoda; class Insecta; order Orthoptera; family Acrididae; genus Schistocerca; species Schistocerca serialis. The sequence continues at coordinate 18,109,051 of NC_064647.1, read as the reverse complement.
TCAGGTTTACTGTATCCCTCTGACCTTCTTATCGACGATGAAACACAGAAATTACATCTTAATGAAATACAAAAGGCATAATGCCGACTTAAGTACAAGAAGACTGACTCTTCTTACTGCCTATGGTTTGAACCATTCCTGTGACACTAGTTATAGATTCCGATGCTTCACTTCAGGTTTACTGTATCCCTCTGACCTTCTTACTGACGTTCAAACACGGAAAATTAACCGGAATTAAATACAAAAGGCACAATGCCGACTCATGTACAAGTAGACTGGCTCTTCTTACTACCTATGTTTGAACCATTCCTGTGACACTAGTTATAGATTACGATGCTTCACTTCAGGTTTACTGTATCCAGCTGACCTTCTTATTGACGATGAAGCACAGAAATTGCATCGGAATTAAATACAAAAGGCACAATGCCGACTTAAGTACAAGAAGACTGACTCTTCTTCCTGTCTATGTTTTGAACCATTCCTGTGACACTAGTTATAGATTCCGATGCTTCACTTCAGTTTTACTATATCCCTCTGACCTTCTTATTGACGATGAAACACAGAAATTGCATCGGAATTGAATACAAAAGGCACAATGCCGACTTAAGTTCAAGAGGACTGACCATTCCTACTGTCTATGTTTTGAACCATTCCTGTGACACTAGTTATAGATTCCGATGCTTCACTTCAGTTTTACTGTATCCCTCTGACCTTCTTATTGACGATGAAACACAGAAATTCCATCGGAATTAAATACAAAAGGCACAATGCCGACTTAAGTACGAGAAGACTGACTCTTCCCACTGTCTATGTTTTCAACCATTCCTGTGACACTAGTTATAGATTCCGATGCTTTACTTCAGGTTTACTGTATCCCTTTGACCGTCTTATTGACGATGAAACACAGAAATTGCATCGGAATTAAATACAAAAGGCACAATGCCGACTTAAGTACAAGAAACCTGACTCTTCTTACAGTCTATGCTTTGAACGATTCCTGTGACACTAGTTATAGATTCCGATGCTTCACTTCAGGTTTACTGTATCCCTCTGACCTTCTTATTGACGATGAAACACAGAAATTGCATCGGAATTAAGTACATAAGGGACAACGCCGACTTAAGTACAAGAAAACTGACTCTTATTACTGTCTATGTTTTGAACCATTCCTGTGACACTAGTTATAGATTCCGATGCTTCACTTCAGGTTTACTGAATCCCTCTGACCTTCTCATTGACGATCAAACACAGAAATTCCATCGGAATTATATACAAAAGGCACAATGCCGACTCAAGTACAAGAAGACTGGCTCTTCTTACCGACAATGCTTTGAACCATTCCCGTGACACTAGTTATAGATTTCGATGCTTCACTTCAGGTTTGCTGTATCCCTTGGACCTTCTTATTGACGACGAAACACAGAAATTGCTTCGGAATTAAATACAAGAGGCACAATGCCGACTTAAGTACAAGAAGACCGACTCTTCCTACTGTCTACGTTTTAACCATTCCTGTGACACTAGTTATAGATTCCGATGCTTCATTTCCGGTTTACTGTATCCAGCTGACCTTCTTATTGACGATGAAACACAGAAATTGCATCGGAATTAAATACAAAAGGCACAAAGCCGACTTAAGTACAAGAAGACTGACTCTTCTTACTGTCTATGTTTTGAACCATATCTGTGACACTAGTTATGGATTCCGATGCTTCACTTCAGGTTTACTGTATCCAGTTGACCTTCTTATTGACGATGACACACAGAAATTGCATCGCAATTAAATACAAAAGGCACAATGCCGACTTAAGTACAAGAAGACTGACTCCTCTTACTGTCTCTGTTTTGAACCATTCCTGTGACACTAGTTACAGATTCCGATTCTTCACTTCAGTTTTACTGTATCCCTCTGACCTTCTTATTGACGATGAAACACAGAAATTGCATCGGAATTAAATACAAAAGGCACAATACCGACTCAAGTACAAGAAGACTGACTCTTCTTACTGTCTATGTTTGTACCATTCCTGTGACACTAGTTATAGATTTCGATGCTTCACTTCAGGTTTACTGTATCCCTCTGACCGTCGTATTGATGATGAAACACAGAAATTGCTTCGGAATTAAATACAAAAGGCACAATGCCGACTCAATTACTAGAAGACTGGCTCTTCTTACTGTCTATGATTTGAACCTTTCCTGTGAGACGGGTTTTAGATTCCGATGCTTTTCTTCAGGTTTACTGTATCCCTTGGACCTTCATAATGACGACGAAACACAGAAATTGCATCGGAATTAAATAGAAAAGGCACAATGCCATCTTAAGTACAAGAAAACAGACTCTTCTTAATATCTATGCTTTGAACCATTCCTGTGACACTAGTTATAGATTCCGATGCTTCACTTCAAGTTTACTGTATCCCTCTGACCTTCTTATTGACGATGAATGTTAGAAATTGCATCGGAATTATATACCAAAGGCACAATGCCAACTTAAGTACAAGAAGCCTGACTCTTCTTAATGTCTATGTTTTGAACAATTTCTGTGACACTAGTTATAGGTTCCGATGCTTCACTTCAGGTTTACTGTATCCCTCTGACCTTCTTATCGACGATGAAACACAGAAATTACATCTTAATGAAATACAAAAGGCATAATGCCGACTTAAGTACAAGAAGACTGACTCTTCTTACTGCCTATGGTTTGAACCATTCCTGTGACACTAGTTATAGATTCCGATGCTTCACTTCAGGTTTACTGTATCCCTCTGACCTTCTTACTGACGTTCAAACACGGAAAATTAACCGGAATTAAATACAAAAGGCACAATGCCGACTCATGTACAAGTAGACTGGCTCTTCTTACTACCTATGTTTGAACCATTCCTGTGACACTAGTTATAGATTACGATGCTTCACTTCAGGTTTACTGTATCCAGCTGACCTTCTTATTGACGATGAAGCACAGAAATTGCATCGGAATTAAATACAAAAGGCACAATGCCGACTTAAGTACAAGAAGACTGACTTTTCTTCCTGTCTATGTTTTGAACCATTCCTGTGACACTAGTTATAGATTCCGATGCTTCACTTCAGTTTTACTATATCCCTCTGACCTTCTTATTGACGATGAAACACAGAAATTGCATCGGAATTGAATACAAAAGGCACAATGCCGACTTAAGTTCAAGAAGACTGACCCTTCCTACTGTCTATGTTTTGAACCATTCCTGTGACACTAGTTATAGATTCCGATGCTTCACTTCAGTTTTACTGTATCCCTCTGACCTTCTTATTGACGATGAAACACAGAAATTCCATCGGAATTAAATACAAAAGGCACAATGCCGACTTAAGTACGAGAAGACTGACTCTTCCCACTGTCTATGTTTTCAACCATTCCTGTGACACTAGTTATAGATTCCGATGCTTTACTTCAGGTTTACTGTATCCCTTTGACCGTCTTATTGACGATGAAACACAGAAATTGCATCGGAATTAAATACAAAAGGCACAATGCCGACTTAAGTACAAGAAACCTGACTCTTCTTACAGTCTATGCTTTGAACGATTCCTGTGACACTAGTTATAGATTCCGATGCTTCACTTCAGGTTTACTGTATCCCTCTGACCTTCTTATTGACGATGAAACACAGAAATTGCATCGGAATTAAGTACATAAGGGACAACGCCGACTTAAGTACAAGAAAACTGACTCTTATTACTGTCTATGTTTTGAACCATTCCTGTGACACTAGTTATAGATTCCGATGCTTCACTTCAGGTTTACTGAATCCCTCTGACCTTCTCATTGACGATCAAACACAGAAATTCCATCGGAATTATATACAAAAGGCACAATGGCGACTCAAGTACAAGAAGACTGGCTCTTCTTACCGACAATGTTTTGAACCATTCCCGTGACACTAGTTATAGATTCCGATGCTTCACTTCAGGCTTACTGTATACAGTAGACCTTCTTCTTGACGATGAAACACAGAAATTGCATCCGAATTAAATACAAAAGGCACAATGCCGACTTAAGTACAAAAAGACTGACTCTTCTTACTGTCTATGTTTTGAACAATTCCTGTGACACTAGTTATAGATTCCGATGCTTCACTTCAGGTTTACTGAATCTCTCTGACCGTCTCATTGACGATCAAACACAGAAATTTCATCGGAATTAAATACAAAAGGCACAATGCCGACTCAAGTACAAGAAGACCGGCTCTTCGTACTGTCAATGTTTTGAACCATTCCCGTGACACTAGTTATAGATTCCGATGCTTAACTTCAGTTTTACTGTATCCCTCTGACCTTCTTATTGACGATGTAACACAGAAATTGCATCGGAATTATATACAAAAGGCACAATGCCGACTTAAGTGCAAGAAGACTGGCTCTTCTTACGGTCTATGTTTTGAACCTTTACTGTGAGACCGGTTTTAGATTCCGATGCTTCACTTCATGTTTACTATATCCTTTGGACCTTCATATTGACGACGAAACACAGAAATTGCATCGGAATTAAATAGAAAAGGCACAATGCCATCTTAAGTACAAGAAAACAGACTTTTCTTAATATCTATGCTTTGAACCATTCCTGTGACACTAGTTATAGATTACGATGCTTCACTTCATGTTTACTGTATCCCTCTGACCTTCTTATTGACGATGAATCTTAGAAATTGCATCGGAATTATATACAAAAGGCACAATGCCAACTTAAGTACAAGAAGCCTGATTCTTCTTACTGTCTATGTTTTGAACCATTCCTGTGACACTAGGTATAGATTCCGATGCTTCACTTCAGGTTTACTGTATCCCTTTGACGTTCTTATCGACGATGAAACACAGAAATTGCCTCTTAATAAAATACAAAAGGCACAATGCCGACTTAAGTACAAGAAGACTAACTCTTCTTACTGTCTATGGTTTGAACCATTCCTGTGACACTAGTTATAGATTCCGATGCTTCGCTTCAGGTTTACTGTATCCCTCTGACCTTCTTACTGACGTTCAAACACAGAAACTTCATCGGAATTAAATACAAAAGGCACAATGCCGACTCAAGTACAAGAAGACTGGCTCTTCTTACTGTCTATGATTTGAACCATTCCTGTGACACTGGTTATAGATTACGATGCTTCACTTCAGGTTTATTGTATCCAGCTGACCTTCTTATTGACGATGAAGCACAGGAATTGCATCGGAATTGAATACAAAAGGCACAATGCCGACTTAAGTTCAAGAAGACTGACTCTTCTTACTGTCTATGCTTTGAACCATTCCTGTGACACTAGTTATAGATTCCGATGCTTCACTTCAGTTTTACTGTATCCCTCTGACCTTCTTATTGACGATGAAACACAGAAATTGCATCGGAATTAAATACAAAAGGCACAATGAAGACTTAAGTACAAGAAGACTGGCTCTTCTTACTGTCTATATTTTGAACCTTTCCTGTGAGACCGGTTTTAGATTCCGATGATTCACTTCATGTTTACTATATCCCTTGGACCTTCTTATTGACGCGGAAACACAGAAATTGCATCGGAATTAAATAGAATATGCACAATGCCGACTTAAGTACTAGAAAACTCACTCTTCTTACTGTCTATGTTTTGAACCATTGCTGTGACACTAGTCATAGATTCCGATGCATCACTTCAGGTTTACTGTATCCCTCTGACCATCTTATTGACGATGAAACACAGAAATTGCATCGGAATTGAATACAAAAGGCACAATGCCGACTTAAGTTCAAGAAGACTGACTCTTCTTACTGTCTATGTTTTGAACCATTCCTGTGACACTAGTTACAGATTCCGATGCTTCACTTCAGTTTTACTGTATCCCTCTGACCTTCTTATTGACGATGAAACACAGAAATTGCATCGGAATTAAATACAAAATGCACAATGCCGACTTAAGTACAAGAAAACTGACTCTTCTTACAGTCTATGCTTTGAACGATTCCTGTGACACTAGTTATAGATTCCGATGCTTCACTTCAGGTTTACTGTATCCCTCTGACCTTCTTATTGACGATGAAACACAGAAATTGCATCGGAATTAAGTACATAAGGGACAACGCCGACTTAAGTACAAGAAAACTGACTCTTATTACTGTCTATGTTTTGAACCATTCCTGTGACACTAGTTATAGATTCCGATGCTTCACTTCAGGTTTACTGAATCCCTCTGACCTTCTCATTGACGATCAAACACAGAAATTCCATCGGAATTAAATACAAAAGGCACATGCCGACTCAAGTACAAGAAGACTGGCTCTTCTTACCGACAATGATTTGAACCATTCCCGTGACACTAGTTATAGATTCCGATGCTTCACTTCAGGTTTACTGTATCCAGTAGACCTTCTTATTGACGATGAAACACAGAAATTGCATCGGAATTAAATACAAAAGGCACAATGCCGACTTAAGTACAAAAAGACTGACTCTTCTTACTGTCTATGTTTTGAACAATTCCTGTGACACTAGTTATAGATTCCGATGCTTCACTTCAGGTTTACTGAATCCCTCTGACCGTCTCATTGACGATCAAACACAGAAATTTCATCGGAATTAAATACAAAAGGCACAATGCCGACTCAAGTACAAGAAGACTGGCTCTTCGTACAGTCAATGTTTTGAACCATTCCCGTGACACTAGTTATAGATTCCGATGCTTCACTTCAGGTTTACTGTACCACTCTGACCATCTTATTGACGTTGAAACACAGAAAATGCACCGGAATTAAATACAAAAGGCACAATGCCGACTCAGGTACAAGATGTCTGGCTCTTCTTACTGTCTATGATTTGAACCTTTCCTGTGAGACCGCTTTTAGATTCCGATGCTTCATTTCAGGTTTACTGTATCCCTTGGACCTTCTTATTGACGACGAAACACAGATATTGCATCGGAATTACATACAAAATGCACAATGCCGACTTAAGTAAAAGAAAACAGACTTTTCTTAATATCTATGCTTTGAACCATTCCTGTGACACTAGTTATAGATTACGATGCTTCACTTCATGTTTACTGTATCCCTCTGACCTTCTTATTGACGATGAATCTTAGAAATTGCATCGGAATTATATACAAAAGGCACAATGCCAACTTAAGTACAAGAAGCCTGATTCTTCTTACTGTCTATGTTTTGAACCATTCCTGTGACACTAGGTATGGATTCCGATGCTTCACTTCAGGTTTACTGTATCCCTTTGACGTTCTTATCGACGATGAAACACAGAAATTGCCTCTTAATAAAATACAAAAGGCACAATGCCGACTTAAGTACAAGAAGACTAACTCTTCTTACTGTCTATGGTTTGAACCATTCCTGTGACACTAGTTATAGATTCCGATGCTTCGCTTCAGGTTTACTGTATCCCTCTGACCTTCTTACTGACGTTCAAACACAGAAACTTCATCGGAATTAAATACAAAAGGCACAATGCCGACTCAAGTACAAGAAGACTGGCTCTTCTTACTGTCTATGATTTGAACCATTCCTGTGACACTGGTTATAGATTACGATGCTTCACTTCAGGTTTATTGTATCCAGCTGACCTTCTTATTGACGATGAAGCACAGGAATTGCATCGGAATTGAATACAAAAGGCACAATGCCGACTTAAGTTCAAGAAGACTGACTCTTCTTACTGTCTATGCTTTGAACCATTCCTGTGACACTAGTTATAGATTCCGATGCTTCACTTCAGTTTTACTGTATCCCTCTGACCTTCTTATTGACGATGAAACACAGAAATTGCATCGGAATTAAATACAAAAGGCACAATGAAGACTTAAGTACAAGAAGACTGGCTCTTCTTACTGTCTATATTTTGAACCTTTCCTGTGAGACCGGTTTTAGATTCCGATGATTCACTTCATGTTTACTATATCCCTTGGACCTTCTTATTGACGCGGAAACACAGAAATTGCATCGGAATTAAATAGAATATGCACAATGCCGACTTAAGTACTAGAAAACTGACTCTTCTTACTGTCTATGTTTTGAACCATTGCTGTGACACTAGTCATAGATTCCGATGCATCACTTCAGGTTTACTGTATCCCTCTGACCATCTTATTGACGATGAAACACAGAAATTGCATCGGAATTGAATACAAAAGGCACAATGCCGACTTAAGTTCAAGAAGACTGACTCTTCTTACTGTCTATGTTTTGAACCATTCCTGTGACACTAGTTACAGATTCCGATGCTTCACTTCAGTTTTACTGTATCCCTCTGACCTTCTTATTGACGATGAAACACAGAAATTGCATCGGAATTAAATACAAAATGCACAATGCCGACTTAAGTACAAGAAAACTGACTCTTCTTACAGTCTATGCTTTGAACGATTCCTGTGACACTAGTTATAGATTCCGATGCTTCACTTCAGGTTTACTGTATCCCTCTGATCTTCTTATTGACGATGAAACACAGAAATTGCATCGGAATTAAGTACATAAGGGACAACGCCGACTTAAGTACAAGAAAACTGACTCTTATTACTGTCTATGTTTTGAACCATTCCTGTGACACTAGTTATAGATTCCGATGCTTCACTTCAGGTTTACTGAATCCCTCTGACCTTCTCATTGACGATCAAACACAGAAATTCCATCGGAATTAAATACAAAAGGCACAAGCCGACTCAAGTACAAGAAGACTGGCTCTTCTTACCGACAATGATTTGAACCATTCCCGTGACACTAGTTATAGATTCCGATGCTTCACTTCAGGTTTACTGTATCCAGTAGACCTTCTTATTGACGATGAAACACAGAAATTGCATCGGAATTAAATACAAAAGGCACAATGCCGACTTAAGTACAAAAAGACTGACTCTTCTTACTGTCTATGTTTTGAACAATTCCTGTGACACTAGTTATAGATTCCGATGCTTCACTTCAGGTTTACTGAATCCCTCTGACCGTCTCATTGACGATCAAACACAGAAATTTCATCGGAATTAAATACAAAAGGCACAATGCCGACTCAAGTACAAGAAGACTGGCTCTTCGTACAGTCAATGTTTTGAACCATTCCCGTGACACTAGTTATAGATTCCGATGCTTCACTTCAGGTTTACTGTACCACTCTGACCATCTTATTGACGTTGAAACACAGAAAATGCACCGGAATTAAATACAAAAGGCACAATGCCGACTCAGGTACAAGATGTCTGGCTCTTCTTACTGTCTATGATTTGAACCTTTCCTGTGAGACCGCTTTTAGATTCCGATGCTTCATTTCAGGTTTACTGTATCCCTTGGACCTTCTTATTGACGACGAAACACAGATATTGCATCGGAATTACATACAAAATGCACAATGCCGACTTAAGTAAAAGAAAACTGACTCTACTTAGTATCTATGACTGAACCATTCCTGTGACACTAGTTATAGATTCCGATGCTTAACTTCAGGTTTACTTTATTCCTCTGACCTCCTTATTGACGTAGAAACACAGAAATTGCATCGGAAGTAAATACAAAAGGCACAATGCCGACTAAGTACAAGAAAACTGACTCTTCTTACTGTCTACGTTTTGAACCATTCCTGTGACACTAGATATAGTTTCCGATGCTTCACTTCATGTTTACTGTATCCCTCTGACCTTCTTATTGACGATGAAACACAGAAATTGCATCGGAATTAAATACAAAAGGCACAATACCGACTCAAGTACAAGAAGACTGACTCTTCTTACTGTCTATGTTTGTACCATTCCTGTGACACTAGTTATAGATTTCGATGCTTCACTTCAGGTTTACTGTATCCCTCTGACCGTCGTATTGATGATGAAACACAGAAATTGCATCGGAATTAAATACAAAAGGCACAATGCCGACTCAATTACTAGAAGACTGACTCTTCTTACTGTCTATGATTTGAACCTTTCCTGTGAAACGGGTTTTAGATTCCGATGCTTCACTTCAGGTTTACTGTATCCCTTGGACCTTCATATTGACGACGAAACACAGAAATTGCATCGGAATTAAATAGAAAAGGCACAATGCCATCTTAAGTACAAGAAAACAGACCCTTCTTAATATCTATGCATTGAACCATTCCTGTGACACTAGTTATAGATTCCCATGCTTCACTTCAAGTTTACTGTATCCCTCTGACCTTCTTATTGACGATGAATGTTAGATATTGCATCGCAATTATATACCAAAGGCACAATGCCAACTTAAGTACAAGAAGCCTGACTCTTCTTAATGTCTATGTTTTGAACAATTCCTGTGACACTAGTTATAGGTTCCGATCCTTCACTTCAGGTTTACTGTATCCCTCTGACCTTCTTATCGACGATGAAACACAGAAATTGCATCTTAATGAAATACAAAAGGCACAATGCCGACTTAAGTACAAGAAGACTGACTCTTCTTACTGCCTATGGTTTGAACCATTCCTGTGACACTAGTTATAGATTCCGATGCTTCACTTCCGGTTTACTGTATCCCTCTGACCTTCTTACTGACGTTCAAACACAGAAAATTAACCGGAATTAAATACAAAAGGCACAATGCCGACTCATGTACAAGTAGACTGGCTCTTCTTACTATCTATGTTTGAACCATTCCTGTGACACTAGTTATAGATTACGATGCTTCACTTCAGGTTTACTGTATCCAGCTGACCTTCTTATTGACGATGAAGCACAGAAATTGCATCGGAATTAAATACAAATGGCACAATGCCGACTTAAGTACAAGAAGACTGACTCTTCTTCCTGTCTATGTTTTGAACCATTCCTGTGACACTAGTTATAGATTCCGATGCTTCACTTCAGTTTTACTATATCCCTCTGACCTTCTTATTGACGATGAAACAAAGAAATTGCATCGGAATTGAATACAAAAGGCACAATGCCGACTTAAGTTCAAGAAGACTGACTCTTCTTACTGTCTATGTTTTGAACCATTCCTGTGACACTAGTTATAGATTCCGATGCTTCACTTCAGTTTTACTGTATCCCTCTGTCCTTCTTATTGACGATGAAACACAGAAATTGCATCGGAATTAAATACAAAAGGCACAATGCCGACTTAAGTACGAGAATACTGACTCTTCCCACTGTCTATGTTTTCAACCATTCCTGTGACACTAGTTATAGATTCCGATGCTTTACTTCAGGTTTACTGTATCCCTCTGACCGTCTTATTGACGATGAAACACAGAAATTGCATCGGAATTAAATACAAAAGGCACAATGCCGACTCAGGTACAAGAAGTCTGGCTCTTCTTACCGTCTATGATTTGAACCTTTCCTGTGAGACCGGTTTTAGATTCCGATGCTTTTCTTCAGGTTTACTGTATCCCTTGGACCTTCTTATTGACGATGAAACACAGAAATTGCATCGGAATTAATACAAGAGGCACAATGCCGACTTAAGTACAAGAAGACTGACTCTTCCTACTGTCTATGTTTTAACCATTCCTGTGCCACTAGTTATAGATTCCGATGCTTCACTTCAGGTTTACTGTATCCAGCTGACCTTCTTATTGACGATGAAACACAGAAATTGCATCGGAATTAAATACAAAAGGCACAATGCCGACTTAAGTACAAGAAAACTGACTCTTCTTACAGTCTATGCTTTGAACGATTCCTGTGACACTAGTTATAGATTCCGATGCTTCACTTCAGGTTTACTGTATCCCTCTGACCTTCTTATTGACGATGAAACACAGAAATTGCATCGGAATTAAGTACATAAGGGACAACGCCGACTTAAGTAGAAGAAAACTGACTCTTATTACTGTCTATGTTTTGAACCATTCCTGTGACACTAGTTATAGATTCCGATGCTTCACTTCAGGTTTACTGAATCCCTCTGACCTTCTCATTGACGATCAAACAAAGAAATTCCATCGGAATTAAATACAAAAGGCACATGCCGACTCAAGTACAAGAAGACTGGCTCTTCTTACCGACAACGTTTTGAACCATTCCCGTGACACTAGTTATAGATTCCGATGCTTCACTTCAGGTTTACTGAATCCCTCTGACCGTCTCATTGACGATCAAACACAGAGATTTCATCGGAATTAAATACAAAAGGCACAATGCCGACTCAAGTACAAGAAGACTGGCTCTTCGTACTGTCATTGTTTTGAACCATTCCCGTGACACTAGTTATAGATTCCGATGCTTCACTTCAGGTTTACTGTACCACTCTGACCATCTTATTGACGTTGAAACACAGAAATTGCACCGGAAATAAATACAAAAGGCACAATGCCGACTCAGGTACAAGATGTCTGGCTCTTCTTACTGTCTATGATTTGAACCTTTCCTGTGAGACCGGTTTTAGATTCCGATGCTTCATTTCAGGTTTACTGTATCCCTTGGACCTTCTTATTGACGACGAAACACAGAAATTGCATCGGAATTACATACAAAATGCACAATGCCGACTTAAGTAAAAGAAAACTGACTCTACTTAGTGTCTATGACTGAACCATTCCTGTGACACTAGTTATAGATTCCGATGCTTAACTTCAGGTTTACTTTATCCCTCTGACCTCCTTATTGACGTAGAAACACAGAAATTGCATCGGAAGTAAATACAAAAGGCACAATGCCGACTAAGTACAAGAAAACTGACTCTTCTTACTGTCTACGTTTTGAACCATTCCTGTGACACTAGATATAGTTTCCGATGCTTCACTTCATGTTTACTGTATCCCTCTGACCTTCTTATTGACGATGAAACACAGAAATTGCATCGGAATTAAATACAAAAGGCACAATGCCGACTCAAGTACAAGAAGAATTGCCCTACTTACTGTCTATGTTTTGAACCTTTCCTGTGAGATGGGTTTTAGATTCCGATGCTTCACTTCAGGTTTACTGTATCCCTTGGACCTTCTTATTGACGCCGAAACACAAAAATTTCATCGGAATTAAATACAAAAGGCACAATGCCGACTCAAGTACAAGAAGACTGGCTCTTCTTCCTGTCTATGTCTTGAACCATTCCTGTGACACTAGTTATGGATTCCGATGCTTCACTTCAGGTTTACTGTATCCAGTTGACCTTCTTATTGACGATGAAACACAGAAATTGCATCGGAATTAAACACAAAATGCACAATGCCGACTTAAGTACAAGAAGACTGAGTCTTCTTACTGTCTATGTTTTGAACCATTCCTGTGACACTAGTTATAGATTCCGATGCTTCACTTCAGTTTTACTGTATCCCTCTGACCTTCTTATTGACGATGAAACACAGAAATTGCATCGGAATTAAACACAAAATGCACAATGCCGACTCAAGTACAAGAAGACTGACTCTTCTTACTGTCTATGTTTTGAACCATTCCTGTGACACTAGTTATAGATTTCGATGCTTCACTTCAGGTTTACTGTATCCCTCTGACCGTCGTATTGATGATGAAACACAGAAATTGCATCGGAATTAAATACAAACGGCACAATGCCGACTCAATTACTAGAAGACAGGCCCTTCTAACTGTCTATGATTTGAACTTTCCCTGTGAGACCGGTTTTAGATTCCGATGCTTCACTTCAGTTTTACTGTATCCCTTGGACCCTCATATTGACGACGAAACACAGAAATTGCATCAGAATTAAATAGAAAAGGCACAATGCCATCTTAAGTACAAGAAAACAGACTCTTCTTAATATCTATGCTTTGAAAAATTCCTGTGACACTAGTTATAGATTCCGATGTATCACTTCAGGTTTACTGTATCCCTCTGACCTTCTTATTGACGATGAAACACAGAAAATGCATCGGAATTAAATACAAGAGGAACAATGCCGACTTAAGTACAAGAAAACAGACTCTTCTTACTGTCTATGTTTGAACCTTTCCTGTGACACTAGTTATAGATTCCGATGCTTCACTTCAGGTTTACTGTGTCCCTCTGACCTCATTATTGACGATGAAACACAGAAATTGCATCGTAAATCAAATACAAAAGGCACAATACCGACTTAAGTACAAGAAAACTGACTCTTTTTAATGTCTATGTTTTGAACCATTCCTGTGACACTAGTTATGGATTCCGATGCTTCACTTCAGGTTTACTGTATCCAGTTGACCTTCTTATTGACGATGAAACACAGAAATTGCATCGGAATTAAATACAAAAGGCACAATGCCGAATCAAGTACTAGAAGTCAGACTCTTCTTACTGTCTATGTTTTGAACCATTCCTGGGACACTAGTTATAGATTCCGATGCTTCACTTCAGGTTTTCTGTATCCCTCTGGACGTCGTAATGACGATGAAACACAGGAATTGCATCGGAATTAAATACAAAAGACACAATGCCGACTCAAACACAAGAAGACTGGCTCTTCTTCCTATCTATGTTTTGAACCATTCCTGTGACACTAGTTATGGATTCCGATGCTTCACTTCAGGTTTACTGTATCCACTTGACCTTCTTATTGACGATGAAACACAGAAATTGCATCGGAATTATATACAAAAGGCACAATGCCACCTCAAGTACAAGAAGACTGACTCTTCTTACTGTCTATGTTTTGAACCATTCCTGTGACACTAGTTATAGATTTCGATGCTTCACTTCAGGTTTACTGTATCCCTCTGACCGTCGTATTGATGATGAAACACAGAAGTTGCATCGGAATTAAATAAAAAAGGCACAATGCCGACTCAATTACTAGAAGACTGGCTCTTCTTACTGTCTATGATTTGAACCTTTCCTGTGAGACCGGTTTTAAATTCCGATGCTTCACTTCAGGTTTACTGTATCCCTTGGACCTTCATATTGACGACGAAACACAGAAATTGCATCGGAATTAAATAGAAAAGGCACAATGCCATCATAAGTACAAGAAAACAGACTCTTCTTACTGTCTATGTTTTGAACCATTCCTGTGACACTAGTTATACATTCCGATGCTTCACTTCAGGTTTACTGTATCCCTCTTACCGTCGTATTGACGATGAAACACAGATATTGCATCGGAATTAAATACAAAAGGCACAATGCCGACTTAAGTACAAGAAAACTGACTCTTCTTACTGTCTATGTTTGAACCTTTCCTGTGACACTAGTTATAGATTCCGATGCTTCACTTCAGGTTTGTTGTATCCCTCTGACCACCTTATTGACGATGAAACACAGAAATTGCATCGGAATCAAATACAAAAGGCACAATGCCGACTTTAGTACAAGAAAACTGACTCTTTTTATTGTCTATGTTTTGAACCATTCCTGTGACACTAGTTATAGATTCCGATGCTTCACTTCAGGTTTACTGTATCCCTCTGACCTTCTTATTGACGATGAAACACGGAAATTGTATCTGAATTAAATACAAAAGGCACAATGCCGACTCAAGTACAAGAAGACTGGCTCTTCTTACTGTCTATGTTTTGAACCTTTCCTGGGAGACCGGTTTTAGATGCCAATGCTTCACTTCAGGTTTACTGTATCCCTTGGACCTTCTTATTGACGCTGAAACACAGAAATTGCATCGGAATTAAATAGAAAAGGCACAATGTCAACTTAAGTACAAGAAAAGTAACTCTTCTTACTGTCTATGTTATGAACCATTCCTGTGACACTAGTTATAGATTCCGATGCTTCACTTCAGGTTTACTGTATCCCTCTGACCGTCTTATTGACGATGAAACACAGAAATTGCATCGGAATTAAATACAAAATACACAATGCCGGCTCAGGTACAAGAAGTCAGGCTCTTCTTACTGTCTATGTTTTGAACCATTCCTGTGACACTAGTTATGAATTCCGATGCTTCACTTCAGGTTTACTGTATCCAGTTGACCTTCTTATTGACGATGAAACACAGAAATTGCATCGGAATTAAATACGAAAGAACAATGCCGACTTAAGTACAAGAAGACTGACTCTTCTTACTCTCTATGATTTGAACCATTCCTGTGACACTAGTTATAGATTCCGATGCTTCACTTCAGTTTTACTGTATCCCTCTGACTTTCTTGTTGACGATGAAACACACAAATTGCATCGGAATTAAATACAAAATTCACAATGCCGACTCAAATACAAGAAGACTGACTCTTCTTACTCTCTATGATTTGAACCATTCCTGTGACACTAGTTATAGTTTCCGATGCTTCACTTCAGGTTTACTATATCCCTCTGATCTTCTTATTGACGATGAAACACAGAAATTGCATCGGAATTAAATACAAGAGGCACAATGCCGACCTAAGTACAAGAAGACTGAATCTTCTTACTGTCTATGTTTTGAACCATTCCTGTGATACTAGTTATAGATTCCGATGCTTCACTTCCGTTTAACTTTATCCCTCTGACCTTATTGACGATGGAACACAGAAATTGCATCGGAATTAAATAGAAAAGGCACAATGCCATCTTAAGTACAAGAAAACAGACTCTTCTTAATATCTATGCATTGAACCATTCCTGTGACACTAGTTATAGATTCCCATGCTTCACTTCAAGTTTACTGTATCCCTCTGACCTTCTTATTGACGATGAATGTTAGAAATTGCATCGCAATTATATACCAAAGGCACAATGCCAACTTAAGTACAAGAAGCCTGACTCTTCTTAATGTCTATGTTTTGAACAATTCCTGTGACACTAGTTATAGGTTCCGATGCTTCACTTCAGGTTTACTGTATCCCTCTGACCTTCTTATCGACGATGATACACAGAAATTGCATCTTAATGAAATACAAAAGGCACAATGCCGACTTAAGTACAAGAAGACTGACTCTTCTTACTGCCTATGGTTTGAACCATTCCTGTGACACTAGTTATAGATTCCGATGCTTCACTTCCGGTTTACTGTATCCCTCTGACCTTCTTACTGACGTTCAAACACAGAAAATTAACCGGAATTAAATACAAAAGGCACAATGCCGACTCATGTACAAGTAGACTGGCTCTTCTTACTATCTATGTTTGAACCATTCCTGTGACACTAGTTATAGATTACGATGCTTCACTTCAGGTTTACTGTATCCAGCTGACCTTCTTATTGACGATGAAGCACAGAAATTGCATCGGAATTAAATACAAATGGCACAATGCCGACTTAAGTACAAGAAGACTGACTCTTCTTCCTGTCTATGTTTTGAACCATTCCTGTGACACTAGTTATAGATTCCGATGCTTCACTTCAGTTTTACTATATCCCTCTGACCTTCTTATTGACGATGAAACAAAGAAATTGCATCGGAATTGAATACAAAAGGCACAATGCCGACTTAAGTTCAAGAAGACTGACTCTTCTTACTGTCTATGTTTTGAACCATTCCTGTGACACTAGTTATAGATTCCGATGCTTCACTTCAGTTTTACTGTATCCCTCTGTCCTTCTTATTGACGATGAAACACAGAAATTGCATCGGAATTAAATACAAAAGGCACAATGCCGACTTAAGTACGAGAATACTGACTCTTCCCACTGTCTATGTTTTCAACCATTCCTGTGACACTAGTTATAGATTCCGATGCTTTACTTCAGGTTTACTGTATCCCTCTGACCGTCTTATTGACGATGAAACACAGAAATTGCATCGGAATTAAATACAAAAGGCACAATGCCGACTCAGGTACAAGAAGTCTGGCTCTTCTTACCGTCTATGATTTGAACCTTTCCTGTGAGACCGGTTTTAGATTCCGATGCTTTTCTTCAGGTTTACTGTATCCCTTGGACCTTCTTATTGACGATGAAACACAGAAATTGCATCGGAATTAATACAAGAGGCACAATGCCGACTTAAGTACAAGAAGACTGACTCTTCCTACTGTCTATGTTTTAACCATTCCTGTGCCACTAGTTATAGATTCCGATGCTTCACTTCAGGTTTACTGTATCCAGCTGACCTTCTTATTGACGATGAAACACAGAAATTGCATCGGAATTAAATACAAAAGGCACAATGCCGACTTAAGTACAAGAAAACTGACTCTTCTTACAGTCTATGCTTTGAACGATTCCTGTGACACTAGTTATAGATTCCGATGCTTCACTTCAGGTTTACTGTATCCTTCTGACCTTCTTATTGACGATGAAACACAGAAATTGCATCGGAATTAAGTACATAAGGGACAACGCCGACTTAAGTAGAAGAAAACTGACTCTTATTACTGTCTATGTTTTGAACCATTCCTGTGACACTAGTTATAGATTCCGATGCTTCACTTCAGGTTTACTGAATCCCTCTGACCTTCTCATTGACGATCAAACACAGAAATTCCATCGGAATTAAATACAAAAGGTACATGCCGACTCAAGTACAAGAAGACTGGCTCATCTTACCGACAATGTTTTGAACCATTCCCGTGACACTAGTTATAGATTCCGATGCTTCACTTCAGGTTTACTGAATCCCTCTGACCGTCTCATTGACGATCAAACACAGAGATTTCATCGGAATTAAATACAAAAGGCACAATGCCGACTCAAGTACAAGAAGACTGGCTCTTCGTACTGTCATTGTTTTGAACCATTCCCGTGACACTAGTTATAGATTCCGATGCTTCACTTCAGGTTTACTGTACCACTCTGACCATCTTATTGACGTTGAAACACAGAAATTGCACCGGAAATAAATACAAAAGGCACAATGCCGACTCAGGTACAAGATGTCTGGCTCTTCTTACTGTCTATGATTTGAACCTTTCCTGTGAGACCGGTTTTAGATTCCGATGCTTCATTTCAGGTTTACTGTATCCCTTGGACCTTCTTATTGACGACGAAACACAGAAATTGCATCGGAATTACATACAAAATGCACAATGCCGACTTAAGTAAAAGAAAACTGACTCTACTTAGTGTCTATGACTGAACCATTCCTGTGACACTAGTTATAGATTCCGATGCTTAACTTCAGGTTTACTTTATCCCTCTGACCTCCTTATTGACGTAGAAACACAGAAATTGCATCGGAAGTAAATACAAAAGGCACAATGCCGACTAAGTACAAGAAAACTGACTCTTCTTACTGTCTACGTTTTGAACCAATCCTGTGACACTAGATATAGTTTCCGATGCTTCACTTCATGTTTACTGTATCCCTCTGACCTTCTTATTGACGATGAAACACAGAAATTGCATCGGAATTAAATACAAAAGGCACAATGCCGACTCAAGTACAAGAAGAATTGCCCTACTTACTGTCTATGTTTTGAACCTTTCCTGTGAGATGGGTTTTAGATTCCGATGCTTCACTTCAGGTTTACTGTATCCCTTGGACCTTCTTATTGACGCCGAAACACAAAAATTGCATCGGAATTAAATACAAAAGGCACAATGCCGACTCAAGTACAAGAAGACTGGCTCTTCTTACTGTCAACGTTTTGAACCATTCCCGTGACACTAGTTATAGATTCCGATGCTTCACTTCAGGTTTACTGTGCCACTCTGACCATCTTATTGTCGTTGAAACACAGAAATTGCATCGGGATTAAATACAAAGGGCACAATGCCGACTCAAGTACAAGTAGACTGGCTCTTCTTACCGTCAATGTTTTGAACCATTCCCGTGACACTAGTTATAGATTCCGATGCTTCACTTCAGGTTTACTGTATCCCACTGACCGTCGTATTGACGATCAAACACAGAAATTTCATCGGAATTAAATACAAAAGGCACAATGTCGACTCAAGTTCTAGAGGACTGACTCCTCTTACTGTCTATGTTTTAAACCATTCCTGTGACACTAGTTACAGATTCCGATGCTTCACTTCAGGATTACTGTATCCCTTTGACCGTCTCATTGACGATCAAACACAGAAATTTCATCGGAATTAAATACAAAAGGCACAATGCCGACTCAGACACAAGAAGACTGGCTCTTCTTCCTGTCTATGTCTTGAACCATTCCTGTGACACTAGTTATGGATTCCGATGCTTCACTTCAGGTTTACTGTATCCAGTTGACCTTCTTAATGACGATGAAACACAGAAATTGCATCGGAATTAAACACAAAATGCACAATGCCGACTTAAGTACAAGAAGACTGAGTCTTCTTACTGTCTATGTTTTGAACCATTCCTGTGACACTAGTTATAGATTCCGATGCTTCACTTCAGTTTTACTGTATCCCTCTGACCTTCTTATTGACGATGAAACACAGAAATTGCATCGGAATTAAACACAAAATGCACAATGCCGACTCAAGTACAAGAAGACTGACTCTTCTTACTGTCTATGTTTTGAACCATTCCTGTGACACTAGTTATAGATTTCGATGCTTCACTTCAGGTTTACTGTATCCCTCTGACCGTCGTATTGATGATGAAACACAGAAATTGCATCGGAATTAAATACAAACGGCACAATGCCGACTCAATTACTAGAAGACAGGCCCTTCTAACTGTCTATGATTTGAACTTTCCCTGTGAGACCGGTTTTAGATTCCGATGCTTCACTTCAGTTTTACTGTATCCCTTGGACCCTCATATTGACGACGAAACACAGAAATTGCATCAGAATTAAATAGAAAAGGCACAATGCCATCTTAAGTACAAGAAAACAGACTCTTCTTAATATCTATGCTTTGAAAAATTCCTGTGACACTAGTTATAGATTCCGATGTATCACTTCAGGTTTACTGTATCCCTCTGACCTTCTTATTGACGATGAAACACAGAAAATGCATCGGAATTAAATACAAGAGGAACAATGCCGACTTAAGTACAAGAAAACAGACTCTTCTTACTGTCTATGTTTGAACCTTTCCTGTGACACTAGTTATAGATTCCGATGCTTCACTTCAGGTTTACTGTGTCCCTCTGACCTCATTATTGACGATGAAACACAGAAATTGCATCGTAAATCAAATACAAAAGGCACAATACCGACTTAAGTACAAGAAAACTGACTCTTTTTAATGTCTATGTTTTGAACCATTCCTGTGACACTAGTTATGGATTCCGATGCTTCACTTCAGGTTTCCTGTATCCAGTTGACCTTCTTATTGACGATGAAACACAGAAATTGCTTCGGAATTAAATACAAAAGGCACAATGCCGAATCAAGTACTAGAAGTCAGACTCTTCTTACTGTCTATGTTTTGAACCATTCCTGGGACACTAGTTATAGATTCCGATGCTTCACTTCAGGTTTTCTGTATCCCTCTGGACGTCGTAATGACGATGAAACACAGAAATTGCATCGGAATTAAATACAAAAGACACAATGCCGACTCAAACACAAGAAGACTGGCTCTTCTTCCTATCTATGTTTTGAACCATTCCTGTGACACTAGTTATGGATTCCGATGCTTCACTTCAGGTTTACTGTATCCAGTTGACCTTCTTATTGACGATGAAACACAGAAATTGCATCGGAATTAAATACAAAAGGCACAATGCCACCTCAAGTACAAGAAGACTGACTCTTCTTACTGTCTATGTTTTGAACCATTCCTGTGACACTAGTTATAGATTTCGATGCTTCACTTCAGGTTTACTGTATCCCTCTGACCGTCGTATTGATGATGAAACACAGAAATTGCATCGGAATTAAATAAAAAAGGCACAATGCCGACTCAATTACTAGAAGTCTGGCTCTTCTTACTGTCTATGATTTGAACCTTTCCTGTGAGACCGGTTTTAAATTCCGATGCTTCACTTCAGGTTTACTGTATCCCTTGGACCTTCATATTGACGACGAAACACAGAAATTGCATCGGAATTAAATAGAAAAGGCACAATGCCATCATAAGTACAAGAAAACAGACTCTTCTTACTGTCTATGTTTTGAACCATTCCTGTGACACTAGTTATACATTCCGATGCTTCACTTCAGGTTTACTGTATCCCTCTTACCGTCGTATTGACGATGAAACACAGAAATTGCATCGGAATTAAATACAAAAGGCACAATGCCGACTTAAGTACAAGAAAACTGACTCTTCTTACTGTCTATGTTTGAACCTTTCCTGTGACACTAGTTATAGACTCCGATGCTTCACTTCAGGTTTGTTGTATCCCTCTGACCACCTTATTGACGATGAAACACAGAAATTGCATCGGAATCAAATACAAAAGGCACAATGCCGACTTTAGTACAAGAAAACTGACTCTTTTTATTGTCTATGTTTTGAACCATTCCTGTGACACTAGTTATAGATTCCGATGCTTCACTTCAGGTTTACTGTATCCCTCTGACCTTCTTATTGACGATGAAACACGGAAATTGTATCTGAATTAAATACAAAAGGCACAATGCCGACTCAAGTACAAGAAGACTGGCTCTTCTTACTGTCTATGTTTTGAACCTTTCCTGGGAGACCGGTTTTAGATGCCAATGCTTCATTCAGGTTTACTGTATCCCTTGGACCTTCTTATTGACGCCGAAACACAGAAATTGCATCGGAATTAAATAGAAAAGGCACAATGTCAACTTAAGTACAAGAAAAGTAACTCTTCTTACTGTCTATGTTTCGAACCATTCCTGTGACACTAGTTATAGATTCCGATGCTTCACTTCAGGTTTACTGTATCCCTCTGACCGTCTTATTGACGATGAAACACAGAAATTGCATCGGAATTAAATACAAAATACACAATGCCGGCTCAGGTACAAGAAGTCAGGCTCTTCTTACTGTCTATGTTTTGAACCATTCCTGTGACACTAGTTATGAATTCCGAAGCTTCACTTCAGGTTTACTGTATCCAGTTGACCTTCTTATTGACGATGAAACACAGAAATTGCATCGGAATTAAATACGAAAGAACAATGCCGACTTAAGTACAAGAAGACTGACTCTTCTTACTCTCTATGATTTGAACCATTCCTGTGACACTAGTTATAGATTCCGATGCTTCACTTCAGTTTTACTGTATCCCTCTGACTTTCTTGTTGACGATGAAACACACAGATTGCATCGGAATTAAATACAAAATTCACAATGCCGACTCAAATACAAGAAGACTGACTCTTCTTACTCTCTATGATTTGAACCATTCCTGTGACACTAGTTATAGATTCCGATGCTTCACTTCAGGTTTACTATATCCCTCTGATCTTCTTATTGACGATGAAACACAGAAATTGCATCGGAATTAAATACAAGAGGCACAATGCCGACCTAAGTACAAGAAGACTGAATCTTCTTACTGTCTATGTTTTGAACCATTCCTGTGATATTAGTTATAGATTCCGATGCTTCACTTCCGTTTAACTTTATCCCTCTGACCTTATTGGCGATGGAACACAGAAATTGCATCGGAATAAAATATAAAAGGCACAATGCCGACTCAAGTACAAGAAGACTGACTCTTCTTACTGTCTATGTTTTGAACCATTCCTGTGACACTAGTAATAGATTCCGATGCTTCACTTCAGTTTTACTGTATCCCTCTGACCTTCTTATTGACGATGAAACACAGAAATTGCATCGGAATTAAAAACAAAAGGCACAATGCTGACTCAAGCACAAGAAGACTGACTCTTCTTATGGTCTATGTTTTGAACCATTCCCGCGACACTAGTTATAGATTCCGATGCTCCACTTCAGGTTTACTGTTTCCCTCTGACCGTCGTATTGACGATGAAACACAGAAATTGCATCGGAATTAAATACAAAAGGCACAATGCCGGCTCAGGTACAAGACGTCAGGCTCTTCTTACTGTCTATGTTTTGAACCATTCCTGTGACACTAGTTATAGATTCCGATGCTTCACTTCAGGTTTACTGTATCCCTCTGACCGTCTTATTGACGATGAAACACAGAAATTGCATTGTAATGAAATACCAAAGGCACAATGCCGTCTCAGGTACAAGAAGTCAGGCCCTTCTTACTGTCTATGTTATGAACCTTTCCTGTGAGACCGGTTTTAGATTCCGATGCTTCACTTCAGGTTTACTGTATCCCTTGGACCTTCTTATTGACGACGAAACACAGAAATTGCATCGGAATTAAATAGAAAAGGCACAATGCTGACTTAAGTAAAAGAAAAAATACTCTTCTTAGCATCTATGTTTTGAACCATTCCTGTGACACTAGTTATAGATTCCGATGCTTCACTTCACGTTTACTGTATCCAGCTGACCTTCTTATTGACGATGAAACAGAGAAATTGCATCAGAATTAAATAAAAAAGTCACAATGCCGACTCAAGTACAAGAAGACTGGCTATACTTCCTGTCTATGTTTTGAACCATTCCTGTGACACAAGCTATGGATTCCGATGCTTCACTTCAGGTTTACTGTATCCAGCTGACCTTCTTATTGACGATGAAACACAGAAATTGCATCGGAAGTAAATACAAAAGGCACAATGCCGACTTAAGTATAAGAGGACTGACATTTGTTACTCTCTATGTTTTGAACCATTCCTATGACACTAGTTATAGATTCCGATGCTTCACTTCAGCTTCACTGTATCCCTCTGACCTTCTTATTGACGATGAAACACAGAAATTGCAACGGAATTAAATACAAAAGGCACAATGCCGACTCAAGTACATGAAGCCTGACTCTTCTTACTGTCTATGTTTTGAATCATTCCTGTGACACTAGTTATAGATTCTGATGCTTCGCTTCAGGTTCACTGTATCCCTCTGACCGTCGTATTGACGATGAAACACAGAAATTGCATCGGAATCAAATACAAAAGGCACGATGCCGACTCAAGTACAAGAAGACTGGCTCTTCTTACTGGCTATGCATTGAACCTTACCAGTGAGACTGGTTTTAGATTCCGACGTTTCACTTCAGGTTTACTGTATCCCTTGGACCTTCTTATTGACGACGAAACACAGAAATTGCATCGGAAGTAAATAGAAAAGGCACAATGCCGACTTAAGTACAGGAGAACAGACTCTTCTCAATATTTATTTTTTGAACCATTCCTGTGACAATAGTTATAGATTCCGATGCTTCACTTCGGGTATACTGTATCCCTCTGACCTCCTTATTGACGATTAAACACAGAAATTGCATCGGAATTCAATACAAAAGGCACAATACCGACTCACGTTTAAGCAGAATGGCTCTTCTTACTGTCTATATTTTGAACATTTCCTGTGAGACTAGTTTTAGATTCCGATGCTTCACTTCAAGTTTACTGTACCCTTTGGACCTTCTTATTGACGCCGAAACACAGAAATTGCATCGGAATTAAATAGAAAATGCACAATGCCGACTTAAGTACAAGAAGACTGACTCTTCTTACTGTCTATGTTTTGAACCATTCCTGTGACACTAGTTATAAATTCCGATGCTTCACTTCAGGATTACTGTATCCCTCTGACCTTCTTATTGACGATGAAACACAGAAATTGCATCGGAATTACATAAAAAAGGCACAATGCCGACTTAAGTACAAGAAAACTGACTCTTCATACTGTCTATGTTTTGAACCATTCCTGTGACACTAGTTATAAATTCCGATGCTTCACTTCAGGTTTACGGTATCCCTCTGACCTTCTTATTGACGGTGAAACACAGAAATTGCATCGGAATTAAATACAAAATGCACAATGCCGACTTAAGTACAAGAAAACTGACTCTTCTTACTGTTTATGTTTTGAACCATTCATGTGACACTAGTTATAGATTCCGATGCTTCACTTCAGGTTTACTGTATCCCTGTGACCTTCTTATTGACGATGAAACACGTAAATTGCATCTGAATTAAATACGAATGGCACAATGCCGACTTAAATACAAGAAGACTGACTCTTCTTACTGTCCATGTTTTGAACCATTCCTGTGACACTAGTTATAGATTCCGATGCTTCACTTCAGGTTTACTGTATCCCTCTGACCTTCTTATTGACGATGAAACACAGAAATAACATCGGAATTAAATACAAGAGGCACAATGCCGACTCAAGTACAAGAAGACCCGCTCTTCATACTGTCTATGTTTTGAACCATTTCTGTGACACTAGTTATAGATTCCGATGCTTCACTTCAGGTTTACTGTATCCCTCTGTCCTTCTTATTGACGAAGAAACACAGAAATTGCATCGGAATTAAATACAAAAGGCACAATGCCGACTTAAGAACAAGAAGACTGACTCTTCTTACTGTCTATGTTTTGAACCATTCCTGTGACACTAGTTATAGATTCCGATGCTTCTCTTCAGGTTTACTGTATCCCTCTGACCTTCGTATTGACGATGAAACAAAGAAATTGCATCGGAATTAAATACAAAAGGCACAATGCCGCCTCAAGTACAAGAAGACTGGCTCTTCTGCCTGTCTATGTTTTGAACAATTCCTGTGACACTAGTTATGGATTCCGATGCTTCACTTCAGGTTTACTGTATCCAGTTTACCTTCTTTTTGACGATGAAACACAGAAATTGCATCGGAATTAAAAACAAAAGGCGCAATGCCGACTCAAGTTTAAGAAGACTGGCTCTTCTTACGGTCTATGTTTTGAACCTTTCCTGTGAGACTGGTTTTGGATTCCGATGCTTCACTTCAGGTTTACTGTACCCTTTGGACCTTCTTATTGACGCCGAAACACAGATATTGCATCGGAATTAAATACAAAAGGCACAATGCCGACTTAAGTTTAAGATAACTGACTCTTCTTACTGTCTATGTTTTGAACCATTCCTGTGACACTAGTTATAGATTCCGATGCTTCACTTCAGGTTTACTGTATCGCTCTGACCATCTTATTGACGAGGAAACACAGAAATTGCATTGGAATTAAATACAAAAGGCACAATACCGACTTAAGTACAAGAAAATTGACTCTTCTTACTGTTTATGTTTTGAACCATTCCTCTGACACTAGTTATAGATTCCTATGCTTCACTTCAGGTTTACTGTATCGCTGTGACCCTCTTATAGACGATGAAACACAGAAATTGCATTGGAATTAAATACAAAAGGCACAATGCCGACTTAAGTACAAGATAACTGGCTCTTCTTACTGTCTATGCTTTGAACAATTCCTGTGACACTTGTTATAGATTCCAATGCTTCACTTCAGGTTTACTGTATCCCTCGGACTTTCTTATTAACTATGAAACACGTAATTTGCATCGGAATTAAATACAAAAGGCACAATGCCGACTTAAGTACAAGAAGACTGACTCTTCTTACTGTCTATGTTTTGAACAATTCCTGTGACACTAGTTATATATTCCCATGCTTCACTTCAGGTTTACTGTATCCCTCTGACCTTCTTATTGACGATGAAACACAGAAATTGCATCGAAATTAAATACAAAAGGCACAATGCCGACTCAAGTACAAGAAGACTGACTCTTCTTAGTGTCTATGTTTTGAACCATTCCTGTGACTCTAGTTATAGATTCCGACGCTTCACTTCAGATTTACTGTATCCCTGTGACCCTCTTATTGACGATGAAACACAGAAATTGCATCGGAATTAAATACAAAAGGCACAATGCCGACTTAAGTACAAGAAAACTGACTCTTCTTACAGTCTATGATTTGAACCTATCCTGTGCGACCGGTTTTAGATTCCGATGCATCACTTCAGGTTTACTGTATCCCTTGGACCTTCTTATTGACAACGAAACACAGAAATTGCATCGGAATTAAATAGAAAAGGCACAATGCCGACCGAAGTACAAGAAGACTGAATCTTCATACTGTCTATGTTTTGAACCATTCCTGTGACACTAGTTATAGATTCCGATGCTTCACTTCAGGTATACTGTATCCCTCTGACCTTCTTATTGACGATGAAACACAGAAATTGCGTCGGAATTAAACACAAAAGGCACAATGCCGACCTAAGTACAAGAAGACTGAATCTTCTTACTGTCTATGATTTGAACCATTCCTGTGACACTAGTTATAGATTGCGATGCTTCACTTCAGTTTCACTGTATCCCTCTGACCTTCTTATTGACGATGAAACACAGAAATGCATCGGAATCAAATACAAAAGGCACAATGCCGAGTCAAGTACAAGAAGCCTGACTCTTCTTACTGTCTATGTTTTGAACCATTCCTGTGACACTAGTTATAGAATCCGATGCTTCACTTCAGGTTTACTGCATCCCTCTGACCGTCGTATTGACAATGAAACATAGAAATTGCATTGGAATTAAATACAAAAGTCACAACGCCGACTCAAGTACAAGAAGACTGGCTATACTTCCTGTCTATATTTTGAACCATTCCTGTGAAACTAGTTATAGATTCCGATGCTTCACTTCAGGTTTACTGTATCCAGGTGACCTTCTTATTGACGATGAAACACAGAAATTGCATCGGAATTAAATACTAAAGGCACATTGCCGACTTAAGTACAAGAAGACTGACTTTTCTTACTGTCTATGTTTTGAACCATTCCTGTGACACTAGTTATAGATTCCGATGCTTCACTTCAGTTTCACTGTATCCCTCTGACCTTCTTATTGACGATGAAACACAGAAATGCATCGGAATCAAATACAAAAGGCACAATGCCGAGTCAAGTACAAGAAGCCTGACTCTTCTTACTGTCTATGTTTTGAACCATTCCTGTGACACTAGTTACTGATTCCGATGCTTCAATTCAGGTTTACTGTATCCTCTGACCTTCTTATTGACGGTGAAACACAGAAATTGCATCGGAATTAAATACAAAAGGCACAATGCCGACTCAAGTACAAGAAAACTCGCTCTTCTTACTGTCTATGTTTTGAACCATTTCTGTGACACTAGTTATAGATTCCGATGCTTCACTTCAGGTTTACTGTAACCCTCTGACCTTCTTATTGACGAAGAAACACAGAAATTCCATCGGATTTAAATACAAAAGGCACAATGCCGACTTAAGTACAAGAAGACTGACTCATCTTACTGTCTATGTTTTGAACCATTCCTGTGACACTAGTTATAGATTCCGATGCTTCTCTTCAGCTTTACTGTATCCCACTGACCTTCGTATTGACGATGAAACAAAGAAATGGCATCGGAATTAAATACAAAATGCACAATGCCGCCTCAAGTACAAGAAGACTGGCTCTTCTGCCTGTCTATGTTTTGAACAATTCCTGTGACACTAGTTATGGATTCCGATGCTTCACTTCAGGTTTACTGTATCCAGTTTACCTTCTTTTTGACGATGAAACACAGAAATTGCATCGGAATTAAACACAAAAGGCACAATGCCGACTCAAGTTTAAGAAGAGTGGCTCTTCTTACTCTCTATGTTTTGAACGTTTCCTGTGAGACTGGTTTTAGATTCCGATGCTCCACTTCAGGTTTACTGTACCCTTTGGACCTTCTTATTGACGCTGAAACACAGATATTGCATCGGAATTAAATACAAAAGGCACAATGCCGACTTTAGTTTAAGATAACTGACTCTTCTTACTGTCTATGTTTTGACCCATTCCTGTGACACTAGTTATAGATTCCGATGCTTCACTTCAGCTTTACTGTATCCCTCCGACCATCTTATTGACGATGAAACACAGAAATTGCATCGGAATTAAATACAAAACGCACAATACCGACTTAAGTACAAGAAAACTGACTCTTCTTACTGTTTATGTTTTGAACCATTCCTCTGACACTAGTTATAGATTCCGATGCTTCACTTCAGGTTCACTGTATCCCTCTGATCGTCGTATTGACGATGAAACACAGAAATTGCATCGGAATTAAATACAAAACTCACGATACTGACTTAAGTACAGGAAAGCAGACTCTTCTCAATATCTATTTTTTGAACCATTCCTGTGACACTAGTTATAGATTCCGATGGTTTACTTCGGGTTTACTGTATCCCTCTGACCACCTCATTGACGATGAAACACAGAAATTGCAACGGAATTCAATACAAAAGGCACAATACCGACTCACGTTTAAGGAGAATGGCTCTTCTTACTGTCTATCTTTTGAACCTTTCCTGTGAGACTGGTTTTAGATTCCGATGCTTCACTTCAAGTTTACTGTACCCTTTGGACCTTCTTATTGACGCCGAAACACAGAAATTGCATCGGAATTAAATAGAAAATGCACAATGCCGACTTAAGTACAAGAAGACTGACTCTTCTTACTGTCTATGTTTTGAACCATTCCTGTGGCACTAGTTATAGATTCCGATGCTTCACTTCAGGTTTACTATATCCCTCTGATCTTCTTATTGACGATGAAACACAGAAATTGCTTCGGAATTAAATACAAGAGGCACAATGCCGACCTAAGTACAAGAAGACTGAATCTTCTTACTGTCTATGTTTTGAACCATTCCTGTGATACTAGTTATAGATTCCGATGCTTCACTTCAGGTTTACTGTATCCCTGTGACCCTCTTATAGACGATGAAACACAGAAATTGCATTGGAATTAAATACAAAAGGCACAATGCCGACTTAAGTACAAGAAAACTGGCTCTTCTTACTGTCTATGCTTTGAACAATTCCTGTGACACTTGTTATAGATTCCGATGCTTCACTTCAGGTTTACTGTATACCTCGGACTTTCTTATTAACGATGAAACACGTAATTTTCATCGGAATTAAATACAAAAGGCACAATGCCGACTTAAGTACAAGAAGACTGACTCTTCTTACTGTCTATGTTTTGAACCATTCCTGTGACACTGGTTATACATTCCTATGCTTCACTTCAGGTTTACTGTATCCCTCTGACCTTCTTATTGACGATGAAACACAGAAATTGCATCGGAATTAAATACTAAAGGCACAATGATGACTCAAGTACAAGAAGACTGACTCTTCTTACTGTCTATGTTTTGAACCATTCCTGTGACACTAGTTATAGATTCCGACGCTTCACTTCAGATTTACTGTATCCCTGTGACCATCTTATTGACGATGAAACACAGAAATTGCATAGGAATTAAATACAAAATGCACAATGCCGACTTAAGTACAAGAAAACTGACTCTTCTTACAGTCTATGATTTGAACCTATCCTGTGCGACCGGTTTTAGATTCCGATGCATCACTTCAAGTTTACTGTATCCCTTCGACCTTCTTATTGACAACGAAACACAGAAATTGCATCGGAATCAACTACAAAAGGCACAATGCCGACTCAAGTACAAGAAGACTGGCTCTTCTTACTGTGTATGTTTTGAACCATTTCTGTGACACTAGTTATAGATTCCGAGGCTTCACTTCAGGTTTACTGTATCCCTCTGACCTTCTTATTGACGATGAAACACAGAAATTGCATCAGAATTAAATACAAAAGGCACAATGCCGACTCAAGTACAAGAAGACTGACTCTTCTTACTGTCTATGTTATGAACCATTCCTGTGACACTAGTTATAGATTCCGATGCTTCACTTTAGGTTTACTGTATCCCTTGGACCTTCTTATAGGCGACGAGACACAGAAATTGCATCGGAATTAAATAGAAAATGCACAATGCCGACATAAGTGCAAGAAAACAGACTCTTCTTAATATATATGTTTTGAACCATTTCTGTGACACTAATTATAGATTCCGAGGCTTCACTTCAGGTTTGCTGTATCCCTCTGACCTTCTTATTGACGATGAAACACAGAAATTGCGTCGGAATTAAATACTAAAGGCACAATGCCGACCTAAGTACAAGAAGACTGTATCTTCTTACTGTCTATGTTTTGAACCATTCCTGTGACACTAGTTATAGATTGCGATGCTTCACTTCAGTTTTACTGTATCCCTCTGACCGTCGTATTGACGATGAAACATAGAAATTGCATTGGAATTAAATACAAAAGTCACAACGCCGACTCAAGTACAAGAAGACTGGCTATACTTCCTGTCTATATTTTGAACCATTCCTGTGACACTAGTTATAGATTCCGATGCTTCACTTCAGGTTTACTGTATCCAGCTGAACTTCTTATTGACGATGAAACACAGAAATTGCATCGGAATTGAATACAAAAGGCACAATGCCGACTTAAGTACAAGAAGACTGACTTTTCTTACTGTCTATGTTTTGAACCATTCCTGTGACACTAGTTATAGATTCCGATGCTTCACTTCAGTTTCACTGTATCCCTCTGACCTTCTTATTGACGATGAAACACAGAAATGCATCGGAATCAAATACAAAAGGCACAATGCCGACTCAAGTACAAGAAGCCTGACTCTTCTTACTGTCTATGTTTTGAACCATTCCTGTGACACTAGTTATAGAATCCGATGCTTCACTTCAGGTTTACTGTATCCCTCTGACCGTCGTATTGACGATGAAACATAGAAATTGCATTGGCATTAAATACAAAAGTCACAACGCCGACTCAAGTACAAGAAGACTGGCTATACTTCCTGTCTATATTTTGAACCAATCCTGTGACACTAGTTATAGATTCCGATGCTTCACTTCAGGTTTACTGTATCCAGCTGACCTGTTTATTGACGATGAAACACAGAAATTGCATCGGAATTAAATACAAGAGGCACAATGCCGACTTAAGTACAAGAAGACTGACTCTTCTTACTGTCCATGTTTTGAACCATTCCTGTGACACTAGTTATAGATTCCGATGCTTCACTTCAGGTTTACTGTATCCCTCTGACCTTCTTATTGACGATGAAACACAGAAATTGCATCGGAATTATATACAAAAGGCACAATGCCCACTCAAGTACAAGAAAACTCGCTCTTCTTACTGTCTATGTTTGAACCATTTCTGTGACACTAGTTATAGATTCCGATGCTTCACTTCAGGTTTACTGTATCCCTCTGACCTTCTTATTGACGAAGAAACACAGAAATTACATCGGAATTAAATACAAAACGCACAATGCCGACTTAAGTACAAGAAGACTGACTCTTCTTACTGTCCATGTTTTGAACCATTCCTGTGACACTAGTTATAGATTCCGATGCTTCACTTCAGGTTTACTGTATCCCTCTGACCTTCTTATTGACGATGAAACACAGAAATTGCATCGGAATTATATACAAAAGGCACAATGCCCACTCAAGTACAAGAAAACTCGCTCTTCTTACTGTCTATGTTTTGAACAATTCCTGTGACACTAGTTATGGATTCCGATGCTTCACTTCAGGTTTACTGTATCCAGTTTACCTTCTTTTTGACGATGAAACACAGAAATTGCATCGGAATTAAATACAAAAGGCACAATGCCTACTCAAGTTTAAGAAGACTGGCTCTTCTTACTGTCTATGTTATGAACGTTTCCTGTGAGACTGGTTTTAGATTCCGGTGCTTCACTTCAGGTTTACTGTACCCTTTGGACCTTCTTATTGACGCCGAAACACAGATATTGCATCGGAATTAAATACAAAAGGCACAATGCCGACTTAAGTTTAAGATAACTGACTCTTCTTACTGTCTATGTTTTGAACCATTCCTGTGACACTAGTTATAGATTCCGATGCTTCACTTTAGGTTTACTGTATCCCTTGGACCTTCTTATAGGCGACGAGACACAGAAATTGCATCGGAATTAAATAGAAAAAGCACAATGCCGACTTAAGTGCAAGAAAACAGACTCTTCTTAATATCTATGTTTTGAACCATTCCTGTGAAACTAGTTATAGATTCCGATGCATCACTTCCGGTTTACTGTATCATTCTGACCTTCTTATTGACGACGAAACACAAAAAATGCATCGGAGTTATATACAAAAGGCACAATGCCGACTTAAGTACTGGAAGACTGACTCTTCTTACTGTCTATGTTTTGAACCATTCCTGTGACACAAGTTATAGAATCCGATGCTTCACTTCAGGATTACTGTATCCCTCTGACCGTCGTATTGACGATGAAACATAGAAATTGCATTGGAATTAAATATAAAAGTCACAACGCCGACTCAAGTACAAGAAGACTGGCTATACTTATTGTCTATATTTTGAACCATTCCTGTGACACTAGTTATAGATTCCGATGCTTCACTTCAGGTTTACTGTATCCAGCTGACCTTCTTATTGACGATGAAACTCAGAAATTGCATCGGAATTAAATACAAAAGGCACAATGCCGACTTAAGTACAAGAAGACTGACTTTTCTTACTGTCTATGCTTTGAACCATTCCTGTGACACTAGTTACAGATTCCGATGCTTCACTTCAGTTTCACAGTATCCCTCTGACCTTCTTATAGACGATCAAACACAGAAATGCATCGGAATCAAATACAAAAGGCACAATGCCGACTTAAGTTCAAGAAGCCTGACTCTTCTTACTGTCTATGTTTGAATCATTCCTGTGACACTAGTTATAGATTCCGATGCTTCACTTCAGTTTTACTGCATCCCTCTGACCGTCGTATTGACGATGAAACACAGATATTGCATCGGTATTAAATACAAAATGCACAATGCCGACTCAAGTACAAGAAGACTGGCTCTTCTTACTGTCTATGTCTTCAACCTTTCCTGTGAGACTGGTTTTAGATTCCGATGTTTCACTTCAGGTTTACTGTATCCCTTGGACCATCTTATTGACGACGAACACAGAAATTGCATCGGAATTAAATAGAAAAGGCACAATGCCGACTTAAGTACAAGAAAACAGACTCTTTTTAATATCTATGTTTGAACCATTCCTGTGACACTAGTTATAGATTCCGATGCTTCACTTCAGGTTTACTGTATCCCTCGGACCTTCTTATTGACGATGAAACACAGAAATTGCATCGGAATTAAATACAAAAGGCACAATGCCGACTCAAGTTCAAGAAGACTGGCTCTTGTTACTGTCTACGTTTTGAACAATTTCTGTGACACTAGTTATAGATTCCGATGCTTCACTTCAGGTTTACTGTATCCCTCTGACCTTCTTATTGACCATGAAACACAGAAATTGCATCGGAATTAAATACAAAAGGCCCAATGCCGACTTAAATACAAGAAAACTGACCCTTCTTACTGTCTATGTTTTGAATCATTCCTGTGACACTTGTGATAGATTCCGATGCTTCACTTCAGGTTTACTGTACCCTTTGGACCTTCTTATTGACGTCGAAACACAGATATTGCATCGGAATTAAATACAAAAGGCACAATGCCGACTCAAGTACAAGAAGACTGGCTCTTCTTCCTGTCTATTTTTTGAACCATTCCTGTGACACTAGTTTAGGATTCCGATGCTTCACTTCAGGTTTACTGTATCCAGTTTACCTTCTTATTGACGTCGAAACACAGATATTGCATCGGAATTAAATACAAAAGGCACAATGCCGACTCAAGTTCAAGAAGACTAGCTCTTCTTACTGTCTATTTTTTGAACCTTTCCTGTGAGACCGGTTTTAGATTCCGATGCTTCACTTCAGGTTTACTGTATCCCTTGGACCTTCTTATTGACGACGAAACACAGAAATTACATCGGAATTAAATAGAAAAGGCACAATGCCGACTTAAGTACAAGAAAACAGACTCATCTTAATATCTATGCTTTGAACCATTCTTGTGACACTAGTTATAGATTCCGATGCTTCACTTCAGGTTTACTGTATCCCTGTGGCCCTCTTATTGACGATGAAACACAGAAATTGCATCGGAATTAAATACAAAATCACAATGCCGACTTAAGTACAAGAAAACTGACTCTTCTTACTGTCTATGTTTTGAACCATTCCTGTGACACTAGTTATAGATTCCGATGCTTCACTTCAGGTTTACTGTATCCCTCTGACCTTCTTATTGACGATGAAACACGTAAATTGCATTGGAATTAAATACAAAAGGCACAATGCCGACTTAAGTACAAGAAGACTGACTCTCCTTACTGTCTTTGTTTTGAGCCATTCCTGTGACACTAGTTATAGATTCCGATGCATCACTTCAGGATTACTGTATCATTCTGATCTTCTTATTGACGACGAAACACAGAAAATGCTTCGTAATTATATACAAATGCACAATGCCGACTTCAGTACTAGAAGACTGACTCGTTTTACTGTCTATGATTTGAACCATTCCTGTGACACTAGTTATAGATTCCAATGCTTCACTTCAGGTTTACTGTATCCATCTGACCGTCGTATTGACGATGAAACATAGAAATTGCATCGGAATTAAATACAAAAGTCACAATGCCCACTCAAGTACAAGAAGACTGGCTATACTTCCTGTCTATGTTTTGAACCATTCCTGTGACACCAGTTACAGATTCCGATGCCTCACTTCAGGTTTACTGTATCCAGCTGACCTTCTTATTGACGATGAAACACAGAAATTGCATCGGAATTAAATACAAAAGGCACAATGCCGACTCAAGTACAAGAAGCCGGACTCTTCTTACTGTCCATGTTTTGAATCATTCCTGTGACACTAGTTATGGATTCTGATGCTTCACTTCAGGTTAACTGTATCCCTCTGACAGTCGTATTGACGATGAAACACAGATATTGCATCGGAATTAAATTCAAAAGGCACAGTGCCGACTTAAGTACAAGAAAACAGACTCTTCTTAATATCTATTTTTTGAACCATTCCTGTGACACTAGTTACAGATTCCGATGCATCACTTCAGGTTTACTGTATCCCTCTGACCTTTTTATTGACTATGAAACACTGAAAATGCGTCGGAATCAAATACAAAAGGCACAATGCCGACTTAAGTACAAGAGGACTGACTATTCTTACTATCTTTGTTTTGAGCCATTCCTGTGACACTAGTTGTAGATTCCGATGCTTCACTTCAGGTTTACTGTATCCCTCGGACCTTCTTATTGACGATGAAACACAGAAATTGCATCGGAATTAAATACAAAAGGCGCAATGCCGTCACAAGTACAAGAAGACTGACTCTTCTTACTGTCTATGTTTTGAACAATTTCTGTGACACTAGTTATAGATTCCGATGCTTCACTTCAGGTTTACTGTATCCCTCTGACCTTCTTATTGACGGAGAAACACAGATATTGCATTGGAATTAAATACAAGAGGCACAATGCCGACTTAAGTACAAGAAGACTGACTCTTCTTACTGGCTATGTTTGAACCATTCCTGTGACACTAGTTATATATTCCGATGCTTCACTTCGGGTTTACTGTATCCCTCGGACCTCCTTATTGACGATGAAACACAGACATTGCATAGGAATTAAATACAAAAGGCACAATGCCGACTCAAGTACAAGAAGACTGGCTCTTCTTCCTGTCTATGTTTTGAACCATTCCTGTGACACTAGTTATGGATTCCGATGCTTCACTTCAGGTTTACTGTATCCAGTTTACCTTCTTATTGACGATGAAACACAGAAATTCCATCGGAATTAATTACAAAAGCACAATGCCGTCTTAAGTACAAGAAGTCTGACTCTTCTTTCTGTCTATGTTTTGAAACATTCCTGTGACACTAGTTATAGATTGCGATGCTTCACTTCAGTTTTACTGTATCCCTCTGACCTTCTTATTGACGATGAAACACAGATATTGCATCGGAATTAAATACAAAAGGCACAATGCCAACTCTAGTTCAAGAAGACTAGCTCTTCTTACTGTCTATGTTTTGAACCTTTCCTGTGAGACTGGTTTTAGATTCCGATGCTTCACTTCAGGTTTACTGTATCCCTCTGACCTTCTTATTGGCGATGAAACACAGAAATTGCATCGGCACAATGTCGACTCAAGTACAACAAGACTGACTTATCTTACCGTCTATGTTTTGAACCATTCCTGTGACACTAGTTATAGATTTCGATGCTTCACTTCAGGTTTACTGTATCCCTCTGACCGTCGTATTGATGATGAAACACAGAAATTGCATCGGAATTAAATAAAAAAGGCACAATGCCGACTCAATTACTAGAAGTCTGGCTCTTCTTACTGTCTATGATTTGAACCTTTCCTGTGAGACCGGTTTTAAATTCCGATGCTTCACTTCAGGTTTACTGTATCCCTTGGACCTTCATATTGACGACGAAACACAGAAATTGCATCGGAATTAAATAGAAAAGGCACAATGCCATCATAAGTACAAGAAAACAGACTCTTCTTACTGTCTATGTTTTGAACCATTCCTGTGACACTAGTTATACATTCCGATGCTTCACTTCAGGTTTACTGTATCCCTCTTACCGTCGTATTGACGATGAAACACAGAAATTGCATCGGAATTAAATACAAAAGGCACAATGCCGACTTAAGTACAAGAAAACTGACTCTTCTTACTGTCTATGTTTGAACCTTTCCTGTGACACTAGTTATAGACTCCGATGCTTCACTTCAGGTTTGTTGTATCCCTCTGACCACCTTATTGACGATGAAACACAGAAATTGCATCGGAATCAAATACAAAAGGCACAATGCCGACTTTAGTACAAGAAAACTGACTCTTTTTATTGTCTATGTTTTGAACCATTCCTGTGACACTAGTTATAGATTCCGATGCTTCACTTCAGGTTTACTGTATCCCTCTGACCTTCTTATTGACGATGAAACACGGAAATTGTATCTGAATTAAATACAAAAGGCACAATGCCGACTCAAGTACAAGAAGACTGGCTCTTCTTACTGTCTATGTTTTGAACCTTTCCTGGGAGACCGGTTTTAGATGCCAATGCTTCATTCAGGTTTACTGTATCCCTTGGACCTTCTTATTGACGCCGAAACACAGAAATTGCATCGGAATTAAATAGAAAAGGCACAATGTCAACTTAAGTACAAGAAAAGTAACTCTTCTTACTGTCTATGTTTCGAACCATTCCTGTGACACTAGTTATAGATTCCGATGCTTCACTTCAGGTTTACTGTATCCCTCTGACCGTCTTATTGACGATGAAACACAGAAATTGCATCGGAATTAAATACAAAATACACAATGCCGGCTCAGGTACAAGAAGTCAGGCTCTTCTTACTGTCTATGTTTTGAACCATTCCTGTGACACTAGTTATGAATTCCGAAGCTTCACTTCAGGTTTACTGTATCCAGTTGACCTTCTTATTGACGATGAAACACAGAAATTGCATCGGAATTAAATACGAAAGAACAATGCCGACTTAAGTACAAGAAGACTGACTCTTCTTACTCTCTATGATTTGAACCATTCCTGTGACACTAGTTATAGATTCCGATGCTTCACTTCAGTTTTACTGTATCCCTCTGACTTTCTTGTTGACGATGAAACACACAGATTGCATCGGAATTAAATACAAAATTCACAATGCCGACTCAAATACAAGAAGACTGACTCTTCTTACTCTCTATGATTTGAACCATTCCTGTGACACTAGTTATAGATTCCGATGCTTCACTTCAGGTTTACTATATCCCTCTGATCTTCTTATTGACGATGAAACACAGAAATTGCATCGGAATTAAATACAAGAGGCACAATGCCGACCTAAGTACAAGAAGACTGAATCTTCTTACTGTCTATGTTTTGAACCATTCCTGTGATATTAGTTATAGATTCCGATGCTTCACTTCCGTTTAACTTTATCCCTCTGACCTTATTGGCGATGGAACACAGAAATTGCATCGGAATAAAATATAAAAGGCACAATGCCGACTCAAGTACAAGAAGACTGACTCTTCTTACTGTCTATGTTTTGAACCATTCCTGTGACACTAGTAATAGATTCCGATGCTTCACTTCAGTTTTACTGTATCCCTCTGACCTTCTTATTGACGATGAAACACAGAAATTGCATCGGAATTAAAAACAAAAGGCACAATGCTGACTCAAGCACAAGAAGACTGACTCTTCTTATGGTCTATGTTTTGAACCATTCCCGCGACACTAGTTATAGATTCCGATGCTCCACTTCAGGTTTACTGTTTCCCTCTGACCGTCGTATTGACGATGAAACACAGAAATTGCATCGGAATTAAATACAAAAGGCACAATGCCGGCTCAGGTACAAGACGTCAGGCTCTTCTTACTGTCTATGTTTTGAACCATTCCTGTGACACTAGTTATAGATTCCGATGCTTCACTTCAGGTTTACTGTATCCCTCTGACCGTCTTATTGACGATGAAACACAGAAATTGCATTGTAATGAAATACCAAAGGCACAATGCCGTCTCAGGTACAAGAAGTCAGGCCCTTCTTACTGTCTATGTTATGAACCTTTCCTGTGAGACCGGTTTTAGATTCCGATGCTTCACTTCAGGTTTACTGTATCCCTTGGACCTTCTTATTGACGACGAAACACAGAAATTGCATCGGAATTAAATAGAAAAGGCACAATGCTGACTTAAGTAAAAGAAAAAATACTCTTCTTAGCATCTATGTTTTGAACCATTCCTGTGACACTAGTTATAGATTCCGATGCTTCACTTCACGTTTACTGTATCCAGCTGACCTTCTTATTGACGATGAAACAGAGAAATTGCATCGGAATTAAATAAAAAAGTCACAATGCCGACTCAAGTACAAGAAGACTGGCTATACTTCCTGTCTATGTTTTGAACCATTCCTGTGACACAAGCTATGGATTCCGATGCTTCACTTCAGGTTTACTGTATCCAGCTGACCTTCTTATTGACGATGAAACACAGAAATTGCATCGGAAGTAAATACAAAAGGCACAATGCCGACTTAAGTATAAGAGGACTGACATTTGTTACTCTCTATGTTTTGAACCATTCCTATGACACTAGTTATAGATTCCGATGCTTCACTTCAGCTTCACTGTATCCCTCTGACCTTCTTATTGACGATGAAACACAGAAATTGCAACGGAATTAAATACAAAAGGCACAATGCCGACTCAAGTACATGAAGCCTGACTCTTCTTACTGTCTATGTTTTGAATCATTCCTGTGACACTAGTTATAGATTCTGATGCTTCGCTTCAGGTTCACTGTATCCCTCTGACCGTCGTATTGACGATGAAACACAGAAATTGCATCGGAATCAAATACAAAAGGCACGATGCCGACTCAAGTACAAGAAGACTGGCTCTTCTTACTGGCTATGCATTGAACCTTACCAGTGAGACTGGTTTTAGATTCCGACGTTTCACTTCAGGTTTACTGTATCCCTTGGACCTTCTTATTGACGACGAAACACAGAAATTGCATCGGAAGTAAATAGAAAAGGCACAATGCCGACTTAAGTACAGGAGAACAGACTCTTCTCAATATTTATTTTTTGAACCATTCCTGTGACAATAGTTATAGATTCCGATGCTTCACTTCGGGTATACTGTATCCCTCTGACCTCCTTATTGACGATTAAACACAGAAATTGCATCGGAATTCAATACAAAAGGCACAATACCGACTCACGTTTAAGCAGAATGGCTCTTCTTACTGTCTATATTTTGAACATTTCCTGTGAGACTAGTTTTAGATTCCGATGCTTCACTTCAAGTTTACTGTACCCTTTGGACCATCTTATTGACGCCGAAACACAGAAATTGCATCGGAATTAAATAGAAAATGCACAATGCCGACTTAAGTACAAGAAGACTGACTCTTCTTACTGTCTATGTTTTGAACCATTCCTGTGACACTAGTTATAAATTCCGATGCTTCACTTCAGGATTACTGTATCCCTCTGACCTTCTTATTGACGATGAAACACAGAAATTGCATCGGAATTACATAAAAAAGGCACAATGCCGACTTAAGTACAAGAAAACTGACTCTTCATACTGTCTATGTTTTGAACCATTCCTGTGACACTAGTTATAAATTCCGATGCTTCACTTCAGGTTTACGGTATCCCTCTGACCTTCTTATTGACGGTGAAACACAGAAATTGCATCGGAATTAAATACAAAATGCACAATGCCGACTTAAGTACAAGAAAACTGACTCTTCTTACTGTTTATGTTTTGAACCATTCATGTGACACTAGTTATAGA
Source organism: Schistocerca serialis cubense (assembly GCF_023864345.2). NCBI lineage: Eukaryota > Metazoa > Arthropoda > Insecta > Orthoptera > Acrididae > Schistocerca > Schistocerca serialis. The sequence goes on along the minus strand of NC_064647.1, from coordinate 18,067,337 downwards.
TTCCGATGCTTCACTTCAGGTTTACTGTATCCCTGTGACCTTCTTATTGACGATGAAACACGTAAATTGCATCTGAATTAAATACGAATGGCACAATGCCGACTTAAATACAAGAAGACTGACTCTTCTTACTGTCCATGTTTTGAACCATTCCTGTGACACTAGTTATAGATTCCGATGCTTCACTTCAGGTTTACTGTATCCCTCTGACCTTCTTATTGACGATGAAACACAGAAATAACATCGGAATTAAATACAAGAGGCACAATGCCGACTCAAGTACAAGAAGACCCGCTCTTCATACTGTCTATGTTTTGAACCATTTCTGTGACACTAGTTATAGATTCCGATGCTTCACTTCAGGTTTACTGTATCCCTCTGTCCTTCTTATTGACGAAGAAACACAGAAATTGCATCGGAATTAAATACAAAAGGCACAATGCCGACTTAAGAACAAGAAGACTGACTCTTCTTACTGTCTATGTTTTGAACCATTCCTGTGACACTAGTTATAGATTCCGATGCTTCTCTTCAGGTTTACTGTATCCCTCTGACCTTCGTATTGACGATGAAACAAAGAAATTGCATCGGAATTAAATACAAAAGGCACAATGCCGCCTCAAGTACAAGAAGACTGGCTCTTCTGCCTGTCTATGTTTTGAACAATTCCTGTGACACTAGTTATGGATTCCGATGCTTCACTTCAGGTTTACTGTATCCAGTTTACCTTCTTTTTGACGATGAAACACAGAAATTGCATCGGAATTAAAAACAAAAGGCGCAATGCCGACTCAAGTTTAAGAAGACTGGCTCTTCTTACGGTCTATGTTTTGAACCTTTCCTGTGAGACTGGTTTTGGATTCCGATGCTTCACTTCAGGTTTACTGTACCCTTTGGACCTTCTTATTGACGCCGAAACACAGATATTGCATCGGAATTAAATACAAAAGGCACAATGCCGACTTAAGTTTAAGATAACTGACTCTTCTTACTGTCTATGTTTTGAACCATTCCTGTGACACTAGTTATAGATTCCGATGCTTCACTTCAGGTTTACTGTATCGCTCTGACCATCTTATTGACGAGGAAACACAGAAATTGCATTGGAATTAAATACAAAAGGCACAATACCGACTTAAGTACAAGAAAATTGACTCTTCTTACTGTTTATGTTTTGAACCATTCCTCTGACACTAGTTATAGATTCCTATGCTTCACTTCAGGTTTACTGTATCGCTGTGACCCTCTTATAGACGATGAAACACAGAAATTGCATTGGAATTAAATACAAAAGGCACAATGCCGACTTAAGTACAAGATAACTGGCTCTTCTTACTGTCTATGCTTTGAACAATTCCTGTGACACTTGTTATAGATTCCAATGCTTCACTTCAGGTTTACTGTATCCCTCGGACTTTCTTATTAACTATGAAACACGTAATTTGCATCGGAATTAAATACAAAAGGCACAATGCCGACTTAAGTACAAGAAGACTGACTCTTCTTACTGTCTATGTTTTGAACAATTCCTGTGACACTAGTTATATATTCCCATGCTTCACTTCAGGTTTACTGTATCCCTCTGACCTTCTTATTGACGATGAAACACAGAAATTGCATCGAAATTAAATACAAAAGGCACAATGCCGACTCAAGTACAAGAAGACTGACTCTTCTTAGTGTCTATGTTTTGAACCATTCCTGTGACTCTAGTTATAGATTCCGACGCTTCACTTCAGATTTACTGTATCCCTGTGACCCTCTTATTGACGATGAAACACAGAAATTGCATCGGAATTAAATACAAAAGGCACAATGCCGACTTAAGTACAAGAAAACTGACTCTTCTTACAGTCTATGATTTGAACCTATCCTGTGCGACCGGTTTTAGATTCCGATGCATCACTTCAGGTTTACTGTATCCCTTGGACCTTCTTATTGACAACGAAACACAGAAATTGCATCGGAATTAAATAGAAAAGGCACAATGCCGACCGAAGTACAAGAAGACTGAATCTTCATACTGTCTATGTTTTGAACCATTCCTGTGACACTAGTTATAGATTCCGATGCTTCACTTCAGGTATACTGTATCCCTCTGACCTTCTTATTGACGATGAAACACAGAAATTGCGTCGGAATTAAACACAAAAGGCACAATGCCGACCTAAGTACAAGAAGACTGAATCTTCTTACTGTCTATGATTTGAACCATTCCTGTGACACTAGTTATAGATTGCGATGCTTCACTTCAGTTTCACTGTATCCCTCTGACCTTCTTATTGACGATGAAACACAGAAATGCATCGGAATCAAATACAAAAGGCACAATGCCGAGTCAAGTACAAGAAGCCTGACTCTTCTTACTGTCTATGTTTTGAACCATTCCTGTGACACTAGTTATAGAATCCGATGCTTCACTTCAGGTTTACTGCATCCCTCTGACCGTCGTATTGACAATGAAACATAGAAATTGCATTGGAATTAAATACAAAAGTCACAACGCCGACTCAAGTACAAGAAGACTGGCTATACTTCCTGTCTATATTTTGAACCATTCCTGTGAAACTAGTTATAGATTCCGATGCTTCACTTCAGGTTTACTGTATCCAGGTGACCTTCTTATTGACGATGAAACACAGAAATTGCATCGGAATTAAATACTAAAGGCACATTGCCGACTTAAGTACAAGAAGACTGACTTTTCTTACTGTCTATGTTTTGAACCATTCCTGTGACACTAGTTATAGATTCCGATGCTTCACTTCAGTTTCACTGTATCCCTCTGACCTTCTTATTGACGATGAAACACAGAAATGCATCGGAATCAAATACAAAAGGCACAATGCCGAGTCAAGTACAAGAAGCCTGACTCTTCTTACTGTCTATGTTTTGAACCATTCCTGTGACACTAGTTACTGATTCCGATGCTTCAATTCAGGTTTACTGTATCCTCTGACCTTCTTATTGACGGTGAAACACAGAAATTGCATCGGAATTAAATACAAAAGGCACAATGCCGACTCAAGTACAAGAAAACTCGCTCTTCTTACTGTCTATGTTTTGAACCATTTCTGTGACACTAGTTATAGATTCCGATGCTTCACTTCAGGTTTACTGTAACCCTCTGACCTTCTTATTGACGAAGAAACACAGAAATTCCATCGGATTTAAATACAAAAGGCACAATGCCGACTTAAGTACAAGAAGACTGACTCATCTTACTGTCTATGTTTTGAACCATTCCTGTGACACTAGTTATAGATTCCGATGCTTCTCTTCAGCTTTACTGTATCCCACTGACCTTCGTATTGACGATGAAACAAAGAAATGGCATCGGAATTAAATACAAAATGCACAATGCCGCCTCAAGTACAAGAAGACTGGCTCTTCTGCCTGTCTATGTTTTGAACAATTCCTGTGACACTAGTTATGGATTCCGATGCTTCACTTCAGGTTTACTGTATCCAGTTTACCTTCTTTTTGACGATGAAACACAGAAATTGCATCGGAATTAAACACAAAAGGCACAATGCCGACTCAAGTTTAAGAAGAGTGGCTCTTCTTACTCTCTATGTTTTGAACGTTTCCTGTGAGACTGGTTTTAGATTCCGATGCTCCACTTCAGGTTTACTGTACCCTTTGGACCTTCTTATTGACGCTGAAACACAGATATTGCATCGGAATTAAATACAAAAGGCACAATGCCGACTTTAGTTTAAGATAACTGACTCTTCTTACTGTCTATGTTTTGACCCATTCCTGTGACACTAGTTATAGATTCCGATGCTTCACTTCAGCTTTACTGTATCCCTCCGACCATCTTATTGACGATGAAACACAGAAATTGCATCGGAATTAAATACAAAACGCACAATACCGACTTAAGTACAAGAAAACTGACTCTTCTTACTGTTTATGTTTTGAACCATTCCTCTGACACTAGTTATAGATTCCGATGCTTCACTTCAGGTTCACTGTATCCCTCTGATCGTCGTATTGACGATGAAACACAGAAATTGCATCGGAATTAAATACAAAACTCACGATACTGACTTAAGTACAGGAAAGCAGACTCTTCTCAATATCTATTTTTTGAACCATTCCTGTGACACTAGTTATAGATTCCGATGGTTTACTTCGGGTTTACTGTATCCCTCTGACCACCTCATTGACGATGAAACACAGAAATTGCAACGGAATTCAATACAAAAGGCACAATACCGACTCACGTTTAAGGAGAATGGCTCTTCTTACTGTCTATCTTTTGAACCTTTCCTGTGAGACTGGTTTTAGATTCCGATGCTTCACTTCAAGTTTACTGTACCCTTTGGACCTTCTTATTGACGCCGAAACACAGAAATTGCATCGGAATTAAATAGAAAATGCACAATGCCGACTTAAGTACAAGAAGACTGACTCTTCTTACTGTCTATGTTTTGAACCATTCCTGTGGCACTAGTTATAGATTCCGATGCTTCACTTCAGGTTTACTATATCCCTCTGATCTTCTTATTGACGATGAAACACAGAAATTGCTTCGGAATTAAATACAAGAGGCACAATGCCGACCTAAGTACAAGAAGACTGAATCTTCTTACTGTCTATGTTTTGAACCATTCCTGTGATACTAGTTATAGATTCCGATGCTTCACTTCAGGTTTACTGTATCCCTGTGACCCTCTTATAGACGATGAAACACAGAAATTGCATTGGAATTAAATACAAAAGGCACAATGCCGACTTAAGTACAAGAAAACTGGCTCTTCTTACTGTCTATGCTTTGAACAATTCCTGTGACACTTGTTATAGATTCCGATGCTTCACTTCAGGTTTACTGTATACCTCGGACTTTCTTATTAACGATGAAACACGTAATTTTCATCGGAATTAAATACAAAAGGCACAATGCCGACTTAAGTACAAGAAGACTGACTCTTCTTACTGTCTATGTTTTGAACCATTCCTGTGACACTGGTTATACATTCCTATGCTTCACTTCAGGTTTACTGTATCCCTCTGACCTTCTTATTGACGATGAAACACAGAAATTGCATCGGAATTAAATACTAAAGGCACAATGATGACTCAAGTACAAGAAGACTGACTCTTCTTACTGTCTATGTTTTGAACCATTCCTGTGACACTAGTTATAGATTCCGACGCTTCACTTCAGATTTACTGTATCCCTGTGACCATCTTATTGACGATGAAACACAGAAATTGCATAGGAATTAAATACAAAATGCACAATGCCGACTTAAGTACAAGAAAACTGACTCTTCTTACAGTCTATGATTTGAACCTATCCTGTGCGACCGGTTTTAGATTCCGATGCATCACTTCAAGTTTACTGTATCCCTTCGACCTTCTTATTGACAACGAAACACAGAAATTGCATCGGAATCAACTACAAAAGGCACAATGCCGACTCAAGTACAAGAAGACTGGCTCTTCTTACTGTGTATGTTTTGAACCATTTCTGTGACACTAGTTATAGATTCCGAGGCTTCACTTCAGGTTTACTGTATCCCTCTGACCTTCTTATTGACGATGAAACACAGAAATTGCATCAGAATTAAATACAAAAGGCACAATGCCGACTCAAGTACAAGAAGACTGACTCTTCTTACTGTCTATGTTATGAACCATTCCTGTGACACTAGTTATAGATTCCGATGCTTCACTTTAGGTTTACTGTATCCCTTGGACCTTCTTATAGGCGACGAGACACAGAAATTGCATCGGAATTAAATAGAAAATGCACAATGCCGACATAAGTGCAAGAAAACAGACTCTTCTTAATATATATGTTTTGAACCATTTCTGTGACACTAATTATAGATTCCGAGGCTTCACTTCAGGTTTGCTGTATCCCTCTGACCTTCTTATTGACGATGAAACACAGAAATTGCGTCGGAATTAAATACTAAAGGCACAATGCCGACCTAAGTACAAGAAGACTGTATCTTCTTACTGTCTATGTTTTGAACCATTCCTGTGACACTAGTTATAGATTGCGATGCTTCACTTCAGTTTTACTGTATCCCTCTGACCGTCGTATTGACGATGAAACATAGAAATTGCATTGGAATTAAATACAAAAGTCACAACGCCGACTCAAGTACAAGAAGACTGGCTATACTTCCTGTCTATATTTTGAACCATTCCTGTGACACTAGTTATAGATTCCGATGCTTCACTTCAGGTTTACTGTATCCAGCTGAACTTCTTATTGACGATGAAACACAGAAATTGCATCGGAATTGAATACAAAAGGCACAATGCCGACTTAAGTACAAGAAGACTGACTTTTCTTACTGTCTATGTTTTGAACCATTCCTGTGACACTAGTTATAGATTCCGATGCTTCACTTCAGTTTCACTGTATCCCTCTGACCTTCTTATTGACGATGAAACACAGAAATGCATCGGAATCAAATACAAAAGGCACAATGCCGACTCAAGTACAAGAAGCCTGACTCTTCTTACTGTCTATGTTTTGAACCATTCCTGTGACACTAGTTATAGAATCCGATGCTTCACTTCAGGTTTACTGTATCCCTCTGACCGTCGTATTGACGATGAAACATAGAAATTGCATTGGCATTAAATACAAAAGTCACAACGCCGACTCAAGTACAAGAAGACTGGCTATACTTCCTGTCTATATTTTGAACCAATCCTGTGACACTAGTTATAGATTCCGATGCTTCACTTCAGGTTTACTGTATCCAGCTGACCTGTTTATTGACGATGAAACACAGAAATTGCATCGGAATTAAATACAAGAGGCACAATGCCGACTTAAGTACAAGAAGACTGACTCTTCTTACTGTCCATGTTTTGAACCATTCCTGTGACACTAGTTATAGATTCCGATGCTTCACTTCAGGTTTACTGTATCCCTCTGACCTTCTTATTGACGATGAAACACAGAAATTGCATCGGAATTATATACAAAAGGCACAATGCCCACTCAAGTACAAGAAAACTCGCTCTTCTTACTGTCTATGTTTGAACCATTTCTGTGACACTAGTTATAGATTCCGATGCTTCACTTCAGGTTTACTGTATCCCTCTGACCTTCTTATTGACGAAGAAACACAGAAATTACATCGGAATTAAATACAAAACGCACAATGCCGACTTAAGTACAAGAAGACTGACTCTTCTTACTGTCCATGTTTTGAACCATTCCTGTGACACTAGTTATAGATTCCGATGCTTCACTTCAGGTTTACTGTATCCCTCTGACCTTCTTATTGACGATGAAACACAGAAATTGCATCGGAATTATATACAAAAGGCACAATGCCCACTCAAGTACAAGAAAACTCGCTCTTCTTACTGTCTATGTTTTGAACAATTCCTGTGACACTAGTTATGGATTCCGATGCTTCACTTCAGGTTTACTGTATCCAGTTTACCTTCTTTTTGACGATGAAACACAGAAATTGCATCGGAATTAAATACAAAAGGCACAATGCCTACTCAAGTTTAAGAAGACTGGCTCTTCTTACTGTCTATGTTATGAACGTTTCCTGTGAGACTGGTTTTAGATTCCGGTGCTTCACTTCAGGTTTACTGTACCCTTTGGACCTTCTTATTGACGCCGAAACACAGATATTGCATCGGAATTAAATACAAAAGGCACAATGCCGACTTAAGTTTAAGATAACTGACTCTTCTTACTGTCTATGTTTTGAACCATTCCTGTGACACTAGTTATAGATTCCGATGCTTCACTTTAGGTTTACTGTATCCCTTGGACCTTCTTATAGGCGACGAGACACAGAAATTGCATCGGAATTAAATAGAAAAAGCACAATGCCGACTTAAGTGCAAGAAAACAGACTCTTCTTAATATCTATGTTTTGAACCATTCCTGTGAAACTAGTTATAGATTCCGATGCATCACTTCCGGTTTACTGTATCATTCTGACCTTCTTATTGACGACGAAACACAAAAAATGCATCGGAGTTATATACAAAAGGCACAATGCCGACTTAAGTACTGGAAGACTGACTCTTCTTACTGTCTATGTTTTGAACCATTCCTGTGACACAAGTTATAGAATCCGATGCTTCACTTCAGGATTACTGTATCCCTCTGACCGTCGTATTGACGATGAAACATAGAAATTGCATTGGAATTAAATATAAAAGTCACAACGCCGACTCAAGTACAAGAAGACTGGCTATACTTATTGTCTATATTTTGAACCATTCCTGTGACACTAGTTATAGATTCCGATGCTTCACTTCAGGTTTACTGTATCCAGCTGACCTTCTTATTGACGATGAAACTCAGAAATTGCATCGGAATTAAATACAAAAGGCACAATGCCGACTTAAGTACAAGAAGACTGACTTTTCTTACTGTCTATGCTTTGAACCATTCCTGTGACACTAGTTACAGATTCCGATGCTTCACTTCAGTTTCACAGTATCCCTCTGACCTTCTTATAGACGATCAAACACAGAAATGCATCGGAATCAAATACAAAAGGCACAATGCCGACTTAAGTTCAAGAAGCCTGACTCTTCTTACTGTCTATGTTTGAATCATTCCTGTGACACTAGTTATAGATTCCGATGCTTCACTTCAGTTTTACTGCATCCCTCTGACCGTCGTATTGACGATGAAACACAGATATTGCATCGGTATTAAATACAAAATGCACAATGCCGACTCAAGTACAAGAAGACTGGCTCTTCTTACTGTCTATGTCTTCAACCTTTCCTGTGAGACTGGTTTTAGATTCCGATGTTTCACTTCAGGTTTACTGTATCCCTTGGACCATCTTATTGACGACGAACACAGAAATTGCATCGGAATTAAATAGAAAAGGCACAATGCCGACTTAAGTACAAGAAAACAGACTCTTTTTAATATCTATGTTTGAACCATTCCTGTGACACTAGTTATAGATTCCGATGCTTCACTTCAGGTTTACTGTATCCCTCGGACCTTCTTATTGACGATGAAACACAGAAATTGCATCGGAATTAAATACAAAAGGCACAATGCCGACTCAAGTTCAAGAAGACTGGCTCTTGTTACTGTCTACGTTTTGAACAATTTCTGTGACACTAGTTATAGATTCCGATGCTTCACTTCAGGTTTACTGTATCCCTCTGACCTTCTTATTGACCATGAAACACAGAAATTGCATCGGAATTAAATACAAAAGGCCCAATGCCGACTTAAATACAAGAAAACTGACCCTTCTTACTGTCTATGTTTTGAATCATTCCTGTGACACTTGTGATAGATTCCGATGCTTCACTTCAGGTTTACTGTACCCTTTGGACCTTCTTATTGACGTCGAAACACAGATATTGCATCGGAATTAAATACAAAAGGCACAATGCCGACTCAAGTACAAGAAGACTGGCTCTTCTTCCTGTCTATTTTTTGAACCATTCCTGTGACACTAGTTTAGGATTCCGATGCTTCACTTCAGGTTTACTGTATCCAGTTTACCTTCTTATTGACGTCGAAACACAGATATTGCATCGGAATTAAATACAAAAGGCACAATGCCGACTCAAGTTCAAGAAGACTAGCTCTTCTTACTGTCTATTTTTTGAACCTTTCCTGTGAGACCGGTTTTAGATTCCGATGCTTCACTTCAGGTTTACTGTATCCCTTGGACCTTCTTATTGACGACGAAACACAGAAATTACATCGGAATTAAATAGAAAAGGCACAATGCCGACTTAAGTACAAGAAAACAGACTCATCTTAATATCTATGCTTTGAACCATTCTTGTGACACTAGTTATAGATTCCGATGCTTCACTTCAGGTTTACTGTATCCCTGTGGCCCTCTTATTGACGATGAAACACAGAAATTGCATCGGAATTAAATACAAAATCACAATGCCGACTTAAGTACAAGAAAACTGACTCTTCTTACTGTCTATGTTTTGAACCATTCCTGTGACACTAGTTATAGATTCCGATGCTTCACTTCAGGTTTACTGTATCCCTCTGACCTTCTTATTGACGATGAAACACGTAAATTGCATTGGAATTAAATACAAAAGGCACAATGCCGACTTAAGTACAAGAAGACTGACTCTCCTTACTGTCTTTGTTTTGAGCCATTCCTGTGACACTAGTTATAGATTCCGATGCATCACTTCAGGATTACTGTATCATTCTGATCTTCTTATTGACGACGAAACACAGAAAATGCTTCGTAATTATATACAAATGCACAATGCCGACTTCAGTACTAGAAGACTGACTCGTTTTACTGTCTATGATTTGAACCATTCCTGTGACACTAGTTATAGATTCCAATGCTTCACTTCAGGTTTACTGTATCCATCTGACCGTCGTATTGACGATGAAACATAGAAATTGCATCGGAATTAAATACAAAAGTCACAATGCCCACTCAAGTACAAGAAGACTGGCTATACTTCCTGTCTATGTTTTGAACCATTCCTGTGACACCAGTTACAGATTCCGATGCCTCACTTCAGGTTTACTGTATCCAGCTGACCTTCTTATTGACGATGAAACACAGAAATTGCATCGGAATTAAATACAAAAGGCACAATGCCGACTCAAGTACAAGAAGCCGGACTCTTCTTACTGTCCATGTTTTGAATCATTCCTGTGACACTAGTTATGGATTCTGATGCTTCACTTCAGGTTAACTGTATCCCTCTGACAGTCGTATTGACGATGAAACACAGATATTGCATCGGAATTAAATTCAAAAGGCACAGTGCCGACTTAAGTACAAGAAAACAGACTCTTCTTAATATCTATTTTTTGAACCATTCCTGTGACACTAGTTACAGATTCCGATGCATCACTTCAGGTTTACTGTATCCCTCTGACCTTTTTATTGACTATGAAACACTGAAAATGCGTCGGAATCAAATACAAAAGGCACAATGCCGACTTAAGTACAAGAGGACTGACTATTCTTACTATCTTTGTTTTGAGCCATTCCTGTGACACTAGTTGTAGATTCCGATGCTTCACTTCAGGTTTACTGTATCCCTCGGACCTTCTTATTGACGATGAAACACAGAAATTGCATCGGAATTAAATACAAAAGGCGCAATGCCGTCACAAGTACAAGAAGACTGACTCTTCTTACTGTCTATGTTTTGAACAATTTCTGTGACACTAGTTATAGATTCCGATGCTTCACTTCAGGTTTACTGTATCCCTCTGACCTTCTTATTGACGGAGAAACACAGATATTGCATTGGAATTAAATACAAGAGGCACAATGCCGACTTAAGTACAAGAAGACTGACTCTTCTTACTGGCTATGTTTGAACCATTCCTGTGACACTAGTTATATATTCCGATGCTTCACTTCGGGTTTACTGTATCCCTCGGACCTCCTTATTGACGATGAAACACAGACATTGCATAGGAATTAAATACAAAAGGCACAATGCCGACTCAAGTACAAGAAGACTGGCTCTTCTTCCTGTCTATGTTTTGAACCATTCCTGTGACACTAGTTATGGATTCCGATGCTTCACTTCAGGTTTACTGTATCCAGTTTACCTTCTTATTGACGATGAAACACAGAAATTCCATCGGAATTAATTACAAAAGCACAATGCCGTCTTAAGTACAAGAAGTCTGACTCTTCTTTCTGTCTATGTTTTGAAACATTCCTGTGACACTAGTTATAGATTGCGATGCTTCACTTCAGTTTTACTGTATCCCTCTGACCTTCTTATTGACGATGAAACACAGATATTGCATCGGAATTAAATACAAAAGGCACAATGCCAACTCTAGTTCAAGAAGACTAGCTCTTCTTACTGTCTATGTTTTGAACCTTTCCTGTGAGACTGGTTTTAGATTCCGATGCTTCACTTCAGGTTTACTGTATCCCTCTGACCTTCTTATTGGCGATGAAACACAGAAATTGCATCGGCACAATGTCGACTCAAGTACAACAAGACTGACTTATCTTACCGTCTATGTTTTGAACCATTCCTGTGACACTAGTTATAGATTTCGATGCTTCACTTCAGGTTTACTGTATCCCTCTGACCGTCGTATTGATGATGAAACACAGAAATTGCATCGGAATTAAATACCAAAGGCACAATGCCAACTCAAGTACAAGAAGACTGGCTCTTCTTACTGTCTATTATTTGATCCTTTCCTGTGAGACCGGTTTTAGATTCCCATGCTTCACTTCAGGTTTACTGTATCCCTTGGACCTTCTTATTGACGACGAAACACAGAAATTGCTTCGGAATTAAATAGAAAACGCACAATGCCGACTTAAGTACAAGAAAACAGACTCTTCTTAATATCTATGTTTTCAACCATTCCTGTGACACTAGTTATAGATTCCGATGCTTCACTTCAGGTTTACTGTATCCCTGTGACCCTCTTATTGACGATGAAACACAGAAATTGCTTCGGAATGAAATACAAAAGACACAATGCCGACTTAAGTACAAGAAGACTGACTCTTCTTACTGTCATTGTTTTGCGCCATTCCTGTGACACTAGTTACAGATTCCGATGCTTCACTTCAGGTTCACTGTATCCCTCGGAACTTCTTATTGACTATGAAACACAGAAATTGCATCGAAATTAAATACAAAAGGCACAATGCCGACTCAAGTACAAGAAGACTGGCTCTTCTTACTGTCTATGTTTTGAACAATTTCTGTGACGCTAGTTATAGATTCCGATGCTTCACTTCAGGTTTACTGTATATCTCTGACCTTCTAATTGACGGAGAAACACAGATTTTGCATCGGAATTAAATACAAAAGGCACAATGCCGACTTAAGTACAAGAAGACTGACTCTTCTTACTGGCTATGTTTGAACCATTCCTATGACACTAGTTATATATTCCGATGCTTCACTTCGGCTTAACTGTATCCCTCTGACGTCCTTATTGACGATGAAACACAGAAATTGCATCGGAATTAAATACAAAAGGCACAATGCTGACTTAAGTACAAGAAATCTGACTCTTCTTACTGTCAATGTTTTGAACCATTCCTGTGACACTAGTGATAGATTCCGATGCTTCACTTCAGGTTTACTGTACCCTTTGGACCTTCTTATTGACGCCGAAACAAAGATATTGCATCGGAGTTATTTACTAAAGGCACAATGCCGACTTAAGTACAAGAAGACTGACTCTTCTTACTGTCTATGTTTTGAACCATTCCTCTGACACTAGTTATAGATTCCGATGCTTCACTTCAGGTTTACTGTATCCCTCTGACCTTCTTATTTAGGAAGAAACACAGATATTGCATCGGATTTAAATACAAAAGGCACAATGCCGGCTTAAGTACAAGAAGACTGACTCTTCTTATTGTCTATGATTTGAACCATTCCTGTGACACTAGTTATGGATTCCGATGCTTCACTTCAGGTTTACTGTATCCAGTTTACCTTCTTATTGACGATGAAACACAGAAATTGCATCGGAATTAATTACAAAAGCACAATGCCGTCTTAAGTACAAGAAGTCTGACTCTTCTTTCTGTCTATGTTTTGAAACATTCCTGTGACACTAGTTATAGATTGCGTTGCTTCACTTCAGTTTTACTGTATCCCTCTGACCTTCTTATTGACGATGAAACACAGATATTGCATCGGAATTAAATACAAAAGGCACAATGCCAACTCTAGTTCAAGAAGACTAGCTCTTCTTACTGTCTATGTTTTGAACCTTTCCTGTGAGACTGGTTTTAGATTCCGATGCTTCACTTCAGGTTTACTGTATCCCTCTGACCTTCTTATTGACGATGAAACACAGAAATTGCATCGGCACAATGTCGACTCAAGTACAACAAGACTGACTTATCTTACCGTCTATGTTTTGAACCATTCCTGTGACACTAGTTATAGATTTCGATGCTTCACTTCAGGTTTACTGTATCCCTCTGACCGTCGTATTGATGATGAAACACAGAAATTGCATCGGAATTAAATACAAAAGGCACAATGCCAACTCAAGTACAAGAAGACTGGCTCTTCTTACTGTCTATTATTTGATCCTTTCCTGTGAGACCGGTTTTAGATTCCCATGCTTCACTTCAGGTTTACTGTATCCCTTGGACCTTCTTATTGACGACGAAACACAGAAATTGCTTCGGAATTAAATAGAAAACGCACAATGCCGACTTAAGTACAAGAAAACAGACTCTTCTTAATATCTATGTTTTCAACCATTCCTGTGACACTAGTTATAGATTCCGATGCTTCACTTCAGGTTTACTGTATCCCTGTGACCCTCTTATTGACGATGAAACACAGAAATTGCTTCGGAATGAAATACAAAAGACACAATGCCGACTTAAGTACAAGAAGACTGACTCTTCTTACTGTCATTGTTTTGAGCCATTCCTGTGACACTAGTTACAGATTCCGATGCTTCACTTCAGGTTCACTGTATCCCTCGGACCTTCTTATTGACTATGAAACACAGAAATTGCATCGAAATTAAATACAAAAGGCACAATGCCGACTCAAGTACAAGAAGACTGGCTCTTCTTACTGTCTATGTTTTGAACAATTTCTGTGACGCTAGTTATAGATTCCGATGCTTCACTTCAGGTTTACTGTATATCTCTGACCTTCTAATTGACGGAGAAACACAGATTTTGCATCGGAATTAAATACAAAAGGCACAATGCCGACTTAAGTACAAGAAGACTGACTCTTCTTACTGGCTATGTTTGAACCATTCCTATGACACTAGTTATATATTCCGATGCTTCACTTCGGCTTAACTGTATCCCTCTGACGTCCTTATTGACGATGAAACACAGAAATTGCATCGGAATTAAATACAAAAGGCACAATGCTGACTTAAGTACAAGAAATCTGACTCTTCTTACTGTCAATGTTTTGAACCATTCCTGTGACACTAGTGATAGATTCCGATGCTTCACTTCAGGTTTACTGTACCCTTTGGACCTTCTTATTGACGCCGAAACAAAGATATTGCATCGGAGTTATTTACTAAAGGCACAATGCCGACTTAAGTACAAGAAGACTGACTCTTCTTACTGTCTATGTTTTGAACCATTCCTCTGACACTAGTTATAGATTCCGATGCTTCACTTCAGGTTTACTGTATCCCTCTGACCTTCTTATTTAGGAAGAAACACAGATATTGCATCGGATTTAAATACAAAAGGCACAATGCCGGCTTAAGTACAAGAAGACTGACTCTTCTTATTGTCTATGATTTGAACCATTCCTGTGACACTAGTTATAGATTCCGATGATTCACTTCAGGTTTACTGTATCCCTCTGACCTTCGTATTGACGATGAAACAAAGAAATTGCATCGGAATTAAATACAAAAGCCACAATGCCGACTCAAGTACAAGAAGACTGGCTCTTCTTCCTGTCTATGTTTTGAACCATTCCTGTGACACTAGTTATGGATTCCGATGCTTCACTTCAGGTTTACTGTATCCAGTTTACCTTCTTATTGACGATGAAACACAGAAATTGCATCGAAATTAAATACAAAAAGCACAATGCCGACTTAAGTACAAGAAGTCTGACTCTTCTTACTGTCTATTTTTTGAACCATTCCTGTGAGACTAGTTATAGATTCCGATGCTTCACTTCAGTTTTACTGTATCCCTCTGACCTTCTTATTGACCATGAAACACAGAAATTGCATCGGAATTAAATACAAGAGGCACAATGAAGACTCAAGTACAACAAGACTGACTCTTCTTACCGTCTATGTTTTGAACCATTCCTGTGACACATGTTATAGATTTCGATGCTTCACTTCAGGTTTACTATATCCCTCTGACCGTCGTATTGATGATGAAACACAGAAATTGCATCGGAATTAAATACAAAAGGCAGAATGCAGACTCAAGTACAAGAGGACTGGCTCTTCTTACTGTCTATGTTTTGAACCTTTCCTGTGAGACCGGTTTTAGATTCCCATGCTTCACTTCAGGTTTACTGTATCCCTTGGACCTTCTTATTGACGACGAAACACAGAAATTGCTTCGGAATTAAATAGAAAACGCACAATGCCGACTTAAGTACAAGAAAACATACTCTTCTTAATATCTATGTTTTGAACCATTCCTGTGACACTAGTTATAGATTCCGATGCTTCACTTCAGGTTTACTGTATCCCTGTGACCCTCTTATTGACGATGAAACACAGAAATTGCATCGGAATTAAATACAAAAGGCACAATGCCGACTCAAGTACAAGAAGACTGCCTCTTCTTACTGTCTATGTTTTGAACAATTTCTGTGACACTAGTTATAGATTCTGATGCTTCACTTCAGGTTTACTGTATACCTCTGACCTTCTTATTGACGGAGAAACACAAGTTTACTCTATCCCTCCGACCTCCTTATTGACGATGAAACACAGAAATTGCATCGGAATTTAATACAAAATGCACAATGCCGACTTAAGTACAAGAAAACTGACCCTTCTTACTGTCTATGTTTGGACCATTCCTGTGACATTAGTGATAGATTCCGATGCTTCACTTCAGGTTTACTGTATCCCTCGGACCTTCTTATTGACGATGAAACACAGAAATTGCATCGGAATTAAATACAAAAGGCACAATGCCTACTCAAGTACAAGAAGACTGGCTCTTCTTACTGTCTATGTTTTGAACAATTTCTGTGACACTAGTTATAGATTCCGATGCTTCACTTCAGGTTTACTGTATCCCTCTGACCTTCTTATTGACGGAGAAACACAGATATTGCATGGGAATTAAGTACAAAAGGCACAATGCCGACTTAAGTACAAGAAGACTGACTCTTCTTACTGGCTATGTTTGAACCATTCCTGTGACACTAGTTATATATTCCGATGCTTCACTTCAGGTTTACTGTATCCCTCTGACCTTCGTATTGACGATGAAAAACAGAAATTGCATCGGAATTAAATACAAAAGGCACAATGCCGACTCAAGTACAAGAAGACTGGCTCTTGTTCCTGTCTATGTTTTGAACCATTCTTGCGACACTAGTTATGGATTCCGATGCTTCACTTCAGGTTTACTGTATCCAGTTTACCTTCTTATTGACGATGAAACACAGAAATTGCATCGCAATTAAATACAAAAGAACAATGCCGACTTAAGTACAAGAAGTCTGTCTCTTCTTACGGTCTATGTTTTGAACCATTCCTGTGACACTAGTTATAGATTCCGATGCTTCACTTCAGTTTTACTGTATCCCTCTGACCTTCTTATTGACGATGAAACACAGAAATTGCATCGGAATTAAATACAAAAGGCACAATGCCGACTCAAGTACAAGGAGACTGGCTCTTCTTACTGTCTATGTTTTGAACCTTTCCTGTGAGATCGGTTTTAGATTCCCATGCTTCACTTCAGGTTTACTGTATCCCTTGGACCTTCTTATTGACGACGAAACACAGAAATTGCTTCGGAATTAAATTGAAAAGGCACAATGCCGACTTAAGTACAAGAAAACAGACTCTTCTTAATATATGTGTTTGAGCCATTCCTGTGACACTAGTTATAGATTCCGATGCTTCACTTCAGGTTTACTGTATCCCTCTGACCTTCTTATTGACGGAGAAACACAGATATTGCATCGGAATTAAGTACAAAAGACACAATGCCGACTTAAGTACAAGAAGGCTGACTCTTCTTACTGGCTATGTTTGAACCATTCCTGTGACACTAGTTATATATTCCGATGCTTCACTTCAGGTTTACTGTATCCCTCTGACCTTCGTATATACGATGAAAAACAGAAATTGCATCGGAATTAAATACAAAAGGCACAATGCCGACTCAAGTACATGAAGACTGGCTCTTCTTCCTGTCTATGATTTGAACCATTCCTGCGACACTAGTTATGGATACCGATGCTTCACTTCAGGTTTACTGTATCCAGTTTAACTTCTTATTGACGATGAAACACAGAAATTGCATCGGAATTAAATACAAAAGAACAATGCCGACTTAAGTACTAGAAGTCTGACGCTTCTTACGGTCTATGTTTTGAACCATTCCTGTGACACTAGTTATAGATTCCGATGCTTCACTTCAGTTTTACTGTATCCCTCTGACCTTCTTATTGACGATGAAACACAGATATTGCATCGGAATTAAATACAAAAGGCACAATGGCGTCTCAAGTACAAGAAGACTGACTCTTCTTACTGTCTATGTTTTGAACCATTCCTGTGACACTTGTTATACATTCCGATGCTTCACTTCAGGTTTACTGTATCCCTCTGACCTTCTTATTGACGATGAAACACGTAAATTGCATTGGAATTAAATACAAAAGGCACAATGCCGACTCAAGTACAAGAAGACTGACTCTTCTTTCTGTCTATGTTTTGAACCATTCCTGTGATACTAGTTCTAAATTCCGATGCTTCACTTCAGGTTTACTGTATCCCTCTGACCTTCTTATTGACGATGAGACACAGAAATTGCATCGGAATTAAATACAAATGGAACAAAGCCGACTCAAGTACAAGAAGACTGGCTCTTCTTACTGTCTATGTTTTGAACCATTTCTGTGACACTAGTTATAGATTCCGATGCTTCACTTCAGGTTTACTGTATCCCTCTGACCTTCTTATTTACGATGAAACAAAGAAATTGCATCGGAATTAAATACAAAAGGCACAATGCCGACTCAAGTACAAGAAGACTGGATCTTCTTCCTGTCTATGTTTTAAACCATTCCTGCGACACTAGGTATGGATTCCGATGCTTCACTTCAGGTTTACTGTATCCAGTTTACCTTCTTATTGACGATGAAACACAGATATTGCATCGGAATTAAATACAAAAGGCACAATGCCGACTTAAGTACAAGAAGACGGACTCTTCTTACTGTCTATGTTGTGAACCATTCCTGTGACACTAGTTATAGATTCCGATGCTTCACTTCAGGTTTACTGTATCCCTCTGATTGTCGTATTGATGATGAAACACAGTAATTGCATCGGAATTAAATACAAAAGGCACAATGCCGACTCAAGTACAAGGAGACTGGCTCTTCTTACTGTCTATTTTTTGAACCTTTCCTGTGAGATCGGTTTTAGATTCCCATGCTTCACTTCAGGTTTACTGTATCCCTTGGACCTCCTTATTGACGACGAAACACAGAAATTGCTTCGGAATGAAATAGAAAAGGCACAATGCCGACTTAAGTACAAGAAAACAGACTCTTCTTAATGTCTATGTTTTGAACCATTCCTGTGACACTAGTTATAGATTCCGATGCTTCACTTCAGGTTTACTGTATCCCTGTGACCCTCTTAGCGACGATGAAACACAGAAATTGCATCGGAATTAAATACAATAGGCACAATGCCGACTTAAGTACAAGAAGACTGACTCTTCTTACTGTCTTTGTTTTGAGCCATTCCTGTGACACTAGTTATAGATTCCGATGATTCACTTCAGGTTTACTGTATCCCTCGGACCTTCTTATTGACGATGAAACACAGAAATTGCATCGGAATTAAATACAAAAGGCACAATGCCTACTCAAGTACAAGAAGACTGGCTCTTCTTACTGTCTATGTTTTGAACAATTTCTGTGACACTAGTTATAGATTCCGATGCTTCACTTCAGGTTTACTGTATCCCTCTGACCTTCTTATTGACGGAGAAACACAGATATTGCATGGGAATTAAGTACAAAAGGCACAATGCCGACTTAAGTACAAGAAGCCTGACTCTTCTTACTGGCTATGTTTGAACCATACCTGTGACACTAGTTATATATTCCGATGCTTCACTTCAGGTTTACTGTATCCCTCTGACCTTCGTATTGACGATGAAAAACAGAAATTGCATCGGAATTAAATACAAAAGGCACAATGCCGACTCAAGTACAAGAAGACTGGCTCTTCTTCCTGTCTATGTTTTGAACCATTCCTGCGACACTAGTTATGGATTCCGATGCTTCACTTCAGGTTTACTGTATCCAGTTTACCTTCTTATTGACGATGAAACACAGAAATTGCATCGCAATTAAATACAAAAGAACAATGCCGACTTAAGTACAAGAAGTCTGTCTCTTCTTACGGTCTATGTTTTGAACCATTCCTGTGACACTAGTTATAGATTCCGATGCTTCACTTCAGTTTTACTGTATCCCTCTGACCTTCTTATTGACGATGAAACACAGAAATTGCATCGGAATTAAATACAAAAGGCACAATGCCGACTCAAGTACAAGGAGACTGGCTCTTCTTACTGTCTATGTTTTGAACCATTCCTGTGAGATCGGTTTTAGATTCCCATGCTTCACTTCAGGTTTACTGTATCCCTTGGACCTTCTTATTGACGACGAAACACAGAAATTGCATCGGAATAAAATATAAAAGGCACAATGCCGACTCAAGTACAAGAAGACTGACTCTTCTTACTGTCTATGTTTTGAACCATTCCTGTGACACTAGTTATAGATTCCGATGCTTCACTTCAGGTTTACTGTATCCCTCTGACCTTCTTATTGACGGAGAAACACAGATATTGCATCGGAATTAAGTACAAAAGACACAATGCCGACTTAAGTACAAGAAGGCTGACTCTCCTTACTGGCTATGTTTGAACCATTCCTGTGACACTAGTTATATATTCCGATGCCTCACTTCAGGTTTACTGTATCCCTCTGACCTTAGTATATACGATGAAAAACAGAAATTGCATCGGAATTAAATACAAAAGGCACAATGCCGACTCAAGTACATGAAGACTGGCTCTTCTTCCTGTCTATGATTTGAACCATTCCTGCGACACTAGTTATGGATACCGATGCTTCACTTCAGGTTTACTGTCTCCAGTTTACCTTCTTATTGACGATGAAACACAGAAATTGCATCGGAATTAAATACAAAAGAACAATGCCGACTTAAGTACAAGAAGTCTGACTCTTCTTACGGTCTATGTTTTGAACCATTCCTGTGACACTAGTTATAGATTCCGATGCTTCACTTCAGTTTTACTGTATCCCTCTGACCTTCTTATTGACGATGAAACACAGATATTGCATCGGAATTAAATACAAAAGGCACAATGCCGACTCAAGTACAAGAAGACTGACTCTTCTTACTGTCTATGTTTTGAACCATTCCTGTGACACTTGTTATACATTCCGATGCTTCACTTCAGGTTTACTGTATCCCTCTGACCTTCTTATTGACGATGAAACACGTAAATTGCATTGGAATTAAATACAAAAGGCACAATGCCGACTTAAGTACAAGAAGACTGACTCTTCTTACTGTCTTTGTTTTGAGCCATTCCTGTGACACTAGTTATAGATTCCGATGCTTCACTTCAGGTTTACTGTATCCCTCTGACCCTCTTATTGACGATGAAACACAGAAATTGCATCGGAATTAAATACAAAAGGCACAATGCCGACTCAAGTACATGAAGACTGGCTCTTCCTACTGTCTATGTTTTGAACCATTTCTGTGACACTAGTTATAGATTCCGATGCTTCACTTCAGGTTTACTGTATAACTTTGACCGTCTTATTTACGGAGAAACACAGATATTAAACGGAATTAAGTACAAAAGGCACAATGCTGACTTAAGTACATGAAGACTGGCTCTTCTTACTGTCTATGTTTTGAACCTTACCTGTGAGACTGGTTTTCGATTCCGATGCTTCACTTCAGGTTTACTGTACCCTTTGGACCTTCTTATTGACGCCGAAACACAGATATTGCATCGGAATTAAATAGAAAAAGCACAATGCCGACTTAAGTACAAGAAAACTGACTCTTCTTACTGTCTATGTTTTGAACCATTCCTGTGACAGTAGTTATAGATTCCGAAGCTTCACTTCAGGATAACTGTATCCCTCTGACCTTCTTATTGACGATGAAACACAGAAATTGCATCGGAATTAAATACAAAAATCACACTGCCGACTTAAGTACAAGAAAACTGACTCTACTTACTGTCTATGTTTTGAACCATTCCTGTGACACTAGTTATAGATTCCGATGCTTCACTTCAGGGTTACTGTATCCCTCTGACCTTCTTATTGACGATGAAACACAGAAATTGCATCGGAATTAAATACAAAAGGCACAATGCCGACTCAAGTACAAGAAGACTGGCTCTTCTTCTTGTCTATGTTTTGAACCATTCCTGCGACACTAGTTATGGATTCCGATAATTCACTTCAGGTTTACTGTATCCAGTTTACCTTCTTATTGACGATGAAACACAGAAATTGCATCGGATGTAAATACAAAAGCACAATGCCGACTTAAGCACAAGAAGTCTGACTCATCTTAGTCTATGTTTTGAACCATTCCTGTGACACTAGTTATAGATTCCGATTCTTCACATCAGGTTTACTGTATCCCTCTGACCTTATTATTGACGATGAAACACGTAAATTGCATCGGAATTAAATACAAATGGCACAATGCCGACTTAAGTACAAGAAGACTGACTCTTCTTACTGTCTATGTTTTGAACAATTCCTGTGACACTAGTAATAGATTCCGATGCTTCACTTCAGGTTTACTGTATCCCTCTGACCTTCTTATTGACGATGAGACACAGAAATTGCATCGGAATCAAATACAAAAGGTACAAAGCCGACTCAAGTACAAGAAGACTGACTCTTCTTACTGTCTATGATTTGAACCATTCCTGTGACACTAGTTATAGATTTCGATGCTTCAATTCAGGTTTACTGTATGCCTCTGACCGTCGTATTGATGATGAAACACAGAAATTGCATCGGAATTAAATACAAAAGGCACAATGCCGACTCAAGTACAAGAAGAGTGGCTCTTCTTATTGTATATGTTTTGAACCTTTTCTGTGAGACCGGTTTTAGATTCCCATGCTTCACTTCAGGTTTACTTTATCCCTTGGACCTTCTTATTGACGACGAAACACAGAAACTGCATCGGAATTAAATAGAAAAGGCACAATGCCGACTTTGGTACAAGAAAACAGACTCTTCTTAATATCTATGTTTTGAACCATTCCTGTGACACTAGTTATAGATTCCGATGCTTCACTTCTGGTTTACTGTATCCCTGTGACACTCTTATTGACGATGAAACACAGAAATTGCATCGGAATTAAATACAAATGGCACAATGCCCACTTAAGTACAAGAAGACTGACTCTTCTTACTGTCTTTGTTTTGAGCCATTCCTGTGACACTAGTTATAGATTCCGATGCTTCACTTCAGGTTTACTGTATCCCTCGGACCTTCTTATTGACCATGAAACACAGAAATTGCATCGGAATTAAATACAAAAGGCACAATGCCGACTCAAGTACTAGAAGACTGGGTCTTCTTACTGTCTATGTTTTGAACAACTTCTGTGACACTAGTTATAGATTCCGATGCTTCACTTCAGGTTTACTGTATCCCTCTGACCTTCTTATTGACGGAGAAACACAGATATTGCATCGGAATTAAATACAAAAGGCACAATGCCGACTTAAGTACAAGAAGACTGACTCTTCTTACTGGGTATATTTGAACCATTCTTGTGACACTAGTTATATATTCCGATGCGTCACTTCGGGTTCACTGTATCCCTCTGACCTCTTTATTGACGAGGAAACACAGAAATTGCATCGGAATTAAATACAAAAGGCACAATGCCAACTTAAGTACAAGAAAACTGACCCTTCTTACTGACTATGTTTTGAACCATTCCTGTGACACTAGTGATAGATTCCGATGCTTCACTTCAGGTATACTGTACGCTTTGGACATTCTTATTGACGCCGAAACACAGATATTGCATCGGAATTAAATACAAAAGGCACAATGCTGACTTAGGTACAAGAAAACTGACTCTTCTTACTGTCTATGTTTTGAACCTTACCTGTGAGACTGGTTTTCGATTCCGATGCTTCAATTCAGGTTTACTGTATCCCTCGGACCTTCTTATTGACCATGAAACACAGAAATTGCATCGGAATTAAATACAAAAGGCACAATGCCGACTCAAGTCCAAAAAGACTGGCTCTTCTTCCTGTCTATGTTTTGAACCATTCCTGCGACACTAGTTATGGATTCCGATGCTTCACTTCAGGTTTACTGTATCCAGTTTACCTTCTTATTGACGATGAAACACAGAAATTGCATCGGAATTAAATACAAAAGCACAATGACGACTTAAGTACAAGAAGCCTGACTCTTCTTAGTCTATGCTTTGAACCATTCCTGTGACACTAGTTATAGATTCCGATGCTTCACTTCAGGTTTACTGTATCCCTCTGACCTTCTTATTTACGAAGAAACACAGATATTGCATCGGAATTAAATACAAAAGGCACAATGCCGACTTAAGTACAAGAAGACTGACTCCTCTTACTGTCTATGTTTTGAACCATTCCTGTGACACTAGTTATAGATTCCGATGCTTCACTTCAGTTATACTGTATCCCTCTGACCTTCTTATTGACGATGAAACACAGATATTGCATCGGAATTAAATACAAAAGGCACAATGCCGACTCAAGTACAAGAAGACTGACTCTTCTTACTGTCTATGTTTTGAACCATTCCTGTGACACTAGTTATAGATTTCGATGCTTCACTTCAGGTTTACTGTATCCCTCTGACCGTCGTATTGATGATGAAACAAAGAAATTGCATCGGAATTAAATACACAAGGCACAATGCCGACTCAAGTTCACGAAAACTAGCTCTACTTACTGTCTATGTTTTGAACCTTTCCTGTGAGACCGGTTTTAGATTCCGATGCTTCACTTCAGGTTTACTGTATCCCTTGGACCTTCTTACTTACGACGAAACACAGAAATTACATCGGAATTGAATAGAAAAGGCACAATGCCGAATTAAGTACAAGAAAACAGACTCTTCTTAATATCTATGCTTTGAACCATTCCTGTGACACTAGTTATAGATTCCGATGCTTCACTTCAGGTTTACTGTATCCCTGTGACCCTCTTATTGACGATGAAACACAGAAATTGCATCGGAATTAAATACAAATATCACAATGCCGACTTAAGTACAAGAAAACTGACCCTTCTTACTGTCTATGTTTTGAACCATTCCTGTGACACTACTTATAGATTCCGATGCTTCATTTCAGGTTTACTGTATACCTCTGACCTTCTTATTGACGATGAAACACAGAAATTGCATCGGAATTAAATACAAAAGGCACAATGCCGACTCAAGTACAAGAAGACTGGCTCTTCTTCCTGTCTTCGTTTTGAACCATTCCTGCGACACTAGTTATGGATTCCGATGCTTCACTTCAGGTTTACTGTATCCAGTTTACCTTCTTATTGACGATGAAACACAGAAAATGCATCGGAATTAAATACAATAGCACAATGCCGACTTAAGTACAAGAAGTCTGACTCATCTTAGTCTATGTTTTGAACCATTCCTGTGACACTAGTTATAGATTCCGATGCTTCACTTCAGGTTTACTGTATCCCTCTGACCTTCTTATTGACGGAGAAACACAGATATTGCATCGGAATTAAATACAAAGGGCACAATGCCGACTTAAGTACAAGAAGACTCTCTCTTCTTACTGTCTTTGTTTTGAGCCATTCCTGTGAGACTAGTTATAGATTCCGATGCTTCACTTCAGGTTTACTGTATCCCTCTGACCTTCTTATTGACGATGAAACACAGAAATTGCATCGGAATTAAATACAAAAGGCACAATGCCGACTTAAGTACATGAAGACTGGCTCTTCCTACTGTCTATGTTTTGAACTATTTCTGTGACGCTAGTTATAGATTCCGATGCTTCACTTCAGGTTTACTGTATAACTCTGACCGTCTTACTTACGTAGAAACGCAGATATTGAATCGGAATTAAATACAAAAGGCACAATGCCGACTTATGTACATGAAGACTGGCTCTTCTTAATGTCTATGTTTTGAACCTTACCTGTGAGACTGGTTTTCGATTCCGATGCTTCACTTCAGGTTTACTGTACCCTTTGGACCTTCTTATTGACGCCGAAACACAGATATTGCATTGGAATTAAATAGAAAATGCACAATGCCGACTTAAGTACAAGAAAACTGACTCTTCTTACTGTCTATGTTTTGAACCATTCCTGTGACACTACTTATAGATTCCGATGCTTCATTTCAGGTTTACTGTATCCCTCTGACCTTCTTATTGACGATGAAACACAGAAATTGCATCGGAATTAAATACAAAAGGCACAATGCCGACTCAAGTACAAGAAGACTGGCTCTTCTTCCTGTCTATGTTTTGAACCATTCCTGCGACACTAGTTATGGATTCCGATGCTTCACTTCAGGTTTACTGTATCCAGTTTACCTTCTTATTGACGATGAAACACAGAAATTGCATCGGAATTAAATACAAAAGCACAATGCCGACTTAAGTACAAGAAGTCTGACTCATCTTAGTCTATGTTTTGAACCATTCCTGTGACACTAGTTATAGATTCCGATGCTTCACATCAGGTTTACTGTATCCCTCTGACCTTCTTATTGACGATGAGACACACAAATTGCATCGGTATCAAATACAAAAGGAACAATGCCGACTCAAGTACAAGAAGACTGACTCTTCTTACTGTCTATGTTTTGAACCATTCCTGTGACACTAGTTATAGATTTCGATGCTTCAATTCACGTTTACTGTATCCCTCTGACCGTCGTATTGATGATGAAACACAGAAATTGCATCGGAATTAAATACAAAAGGCACAATGCCGACTCAAGTACAAGAAGAGTGGCTCTTCTTACTGTATATGTTTTGAACCTTTACTGTGAGACCGGTTTTAGATTCCCATGCTTCACTTCAGGTTTACTGTATCCCTTGGACCTTCTTATTGACGACGAAACACAGAAACTGCTTCGGAATTAAATAGAAAAGGCACAATGCCGACTTTAGTACAAGAAAACAGACTCTTCTTAATATCTATGTTTTGAACCATTCCTGTGACACTAGTTATAGATTCCGATGCTTCACTTCTGGTTTACTGTATCCCTGTGACACTCTTATTGACGATGAAGCACAGAAATTGCATCGGAATTAAATACAAATGGCACAATGCCGACTTAAGTACAAGAAGACTGACTCTTCTTACTGTCTTTGTTTTTAGCCATTCCTGTGACACTAGTTATAGATTCCGATGCTTCACTTCAGGTTTACTGTATCCCTCGGACCTTCTTATTGACCATGAAACACAGAAATTGCATCGGAATTAAATACAAAAGGCACAATGCCGACTCAAGTACTAGAAGACTGGGTCTTCTTACTGTCTATGTTTTGAACAATTTCTGTGACACTAGTTATAGATTCCGATGCTTCACTTCAGGTTTACTGTATCCCTCTGACCTTCTTATTGACTGATAAACACAGATATTGCATCGGAATTAAATGCAAAAGGCACAATGCCGACTTAAGTCCAAGAAGACTGACTCTTCTTACTGGGTATGTTTGAACCATTCTTGTGACACTAGTTATATATTCCGATGCTTCACTTCGGGTTCACTGTATCCCTCTGACCTCTTTATTGACGAGGAAACACAGAAATTGCATCGGAATTAAATACAAAAGGCTCAATGCCGACTTAAGTACAAGAAAACTGACCCTTCTTACTGACTATGTTTTGAACCATTCCTGCGACACTAGTGATAGATTCCGATGCTTCAGTTCAGGTATACTGTACCCTTTGGACATTCTTATTGACGCCGAAACACAGATATTGCATCGGAATTAAATACAAAAGGCACAATGCTGACTTAGGTACAAGAAAACTGACTCTTCTTACTGTCTATGTTTTGAACCTTACCTGTGAGACTGGTTATCGATTCCGATGCTTCACTTCAGGTTTACTGTACCCTTTGGACCTTCTTATTGACGCCGAAACACAGATATTGCATCGGAATTAAATAGAAAATGCACAATGCCGACTTAAGTACAAGTAAACTGACTCTTCTTACTGTCTATGTTTTGAACCATTCCTGTGACAGTAGTTATAGATTCCGATGCTTCACTTCAGGTTTACTGTATCCCTCTGACCTTCTTATTGACGATGAAACACAGAAATTGCATCGGAATTACATACAAAAGGGACAATGCCGACTTAAGTACAAGAAAACTGACTCTTCTTACTGTCTATGTTTTGAACCATTCCTGTGACACTAGTTATAGATTCCGATGCTTCATTTCAGGTTTACTGTATCCCTCTGACCTTCTTATTGACGATGAAACACAGAAATTGCATCGGAATTAAATACAAATGGAACAAAGCCGACTCAGTTACAAGAAGACTGGCTCTTCTTACTGTCTATGTTTTGAACCATTTCTGTGACACTAGTTATAGATTCCGATGCTTCACTTCAGGTTTACTGTATCCCTCTGACCTTCTTATTTACGAAGAAACACAGATATTGCATCGGAATTAAATACAAAAGGCATAATGCCGACTTAAGTACAAGAAGACTGACTCTTCTTACTGTCTATGTTTTGAACCATTCCTGTGACACTAGTTATAGATTCCGATGCTTCACTTCAGTTTTACTGTATCCCTCTGACCTTCTTATTGACGATGAAACACAGATATTGCATCGGAATTAAATACAAAAGGCACAATGCCGACTCAAGTACAAGAAGACTGACTCTTCTTACTGTCTATGTTTTGAACCATTCCTGTGACACTAGTTACGGATTTCGATGCTTCACTTCAGGTTTACTGTATCCCTCTGACCGTCGTATTGATGATGAAACAAAGAAATTGCATCGGAATTAAATACACAAGGCACAATGCCGACTCAAGTTCACGAAGACTAGCTCTTCTTACTGTCTATGTTTTGAACCTTTCCTGTGAGACCGGTTTTAGATTCCGATGCTTCACTTCAGGTTTACTGTATCCCTTGGACCTTCTTACTTACGACGAAACACAGAAATTACATCGGAATTGAATAGAAAAATCACAATGCCGAATTAAGTACAAGAAAACACACTCTTCTTAATATCTATGCTTTGAACCATTCCTGTGACACTAGTTATAGATTCCGATGCTTCACTTTAGGTTTACTGTATCCCTGTGACCCTCTTATTGACGATGAAACACAGAAATTGCATCGGAATTAAATACAAAAGGCACAATGCCGACTTAAGTACAAGAAGACTGACTCTTCTTACTGTCTTTGTTTTGAGCCATTCCTGTGAGACTAGTTATGGATTCCGATGCTTCACTTCAGTTTTACTGTATCCCTCCGACCTTCTTATTGACGATGAAACACAGAAATTGCATCGGAATTAAATACAAAAGGCACAATGCCGACTTAAGTACATGAAGACTGGCTCTTCCTACTGTCTATGTTTTGAACTATTTCTGTGACACTAGTTATAGATTCCGATGCTTCACTTCAGGTTTACTGTATAACTCTGACCGTCTTACTTAAGTAGAAACGCAGATATTGAATCGGAATTAAATACAAAAGGCACAATGCCGACTTAAGTACATGAAGACTGGCTCTTCTTACTGTCTATGTTTTCAACCTTACCTGTGAGACTGGTTTTCGATTCCGATGCTTCACTTCAGCTTTACTGTACCCTTTGGACCTTCTTATTGACGCCGAAACACAGATACTGCATCGGAATTAAATAGAAAATGCACAATGCCGACTTAAGTACAAGAAAACTGACTCTTCTTACTGTCTATGTTTTGAACCATTCCTGTGACCGTAGTTATTGATTCCGATGCTTCACTTCAGCTTTACTGTATCCCTCTGACCTTCTTATTGACGATGAAACACAGAAATTGCATCGGAATTACATACAAAAGGGACAATGCCGACTTAAGTACAAGAAAACTGACTCATCTTACTGTCTATGTTTTGAACCATTCCTGTGACACTACTTATAGATTCCGATGCTTCATTTCAGGTTTACTGTATCCCTCTGACATTCTTATTGACGATGCAACACAGAAATTGCATCGGAATTAAATACAAAAGGCACAATGCCGACTCAAGTACAAAAAGACTGGCTCTTCTTCCTGTCTATGTTTTGAACCATTCCTGCGACACTAGTTATGGATTCCGATGCTTCACTTCAGGTTTACTGTATCCAGTTTACCTTCTTATTGACGATGAAACACAGAAATTGCATCGGAATTAAATACAAAAGCACAATGCGACTTAAGTACAAGAAGTCTGACTTTTCTTAGTCTATGTTTTGAACCATTCCTGTGACACTAGTTATAGATTCCGATGCCTCACTTCAATTTTACTGTATCACTCTGACCTTATTATTGACGATGAAACACGTAAATTGCATCTGAATTAAATACAAAAGGCACAAAGCCGACTTAAGTACAAGAAGGCTGACTCTTCTTTCTGTCTATGTTTTGAACCATTCCTGTGACACTAGTTATAGATTCCGATGCTTCACTTCAGGTTTACTGTATCCCTCTGACCTTCTTATTAACGATGAGACACAGAAATTGCATCGGAATTAAATACAAAGGGAACAAAGCCGACTCAAGTACAAGAAGACTGACTCTTCTTACTGTCTATGTTTTGAACCATTTCTGTGACACTAGTTATAGATTCCGATGCTTCACTTCAGGTTTACTGTATCCCTCTGAACTTCTTATTTACGAAGAAACACAGATATTGCATCGGAATTAAATACAAAAGGCATAATGCCGACTTAATTACAAGAAGACTGACTCTTCTTACTGTCTATGTTTTGAACCTTTCCTGTGAGACCGGTTTTAGATTCCGATGCTTCACTTCAGGTTTACTGTATCCCTTGGACCTTCTTACTTACGACGAAACACAGAAATTACATCGGAATTGAATAGAAAAGGCACAATGCCGAATTAAGTACAAGAAAACAGTCTCTTCTTAATATCTATGCTTTGAACCATTCCTGTGACACTAGTTATAGATTCCGATGCTTCACTTCAGGTTTACTGTATCCCTGTGACCCTCTTATTGACGATGAAACACAGAAATTGCATCGGAATTAAATACAAAGGCACAATGCCGACTTAAGTACAAGATGACTGACTCTTCTTACTGTCTTTGTTTTGAGCCATTCCTGTGACACTAGTTATAGATTCCGATGCTTCACTTCATGTTTACTGTATCCCTCGGACCTTCTTATTGACGATGAAACACAGAAATTGCATCGGAATTAAATACAAAAGGCACAATG
This sequence comes from Schistocerca serialis cubense, assembly GCF_023864345.2. Lineage (NCBI taxonomy): Eukaryota > Metazoa > Arthropoda > Insecta > Orthoptera > Acrididae > Schistocerca > Schistocerca serialis. The sequence goes on along the minus strand of NC_064647.1, from coordinate 18,036,141 downwards.
CCGACTCAAGTACAAGAAGACTGGCTCTTCTTACTGTCTATGTTTTGAACAATTTCTGTGACACTAGTTATAGATTCCGATACTTCACTTCAGGTTTACTATATCCCTCTGACCTTCTTATTGACGGAGAAACACAGATATTGCATAGGAATTAAGTACAAAAGGCACAATGCCGACTTAAGTACAAGAAGACTGACTCTTCTTACTGGCTATGTTTGAACCATTCCTGTGACACTAGTTATATATTCCGATGCTTCACTTCAGGTTTACTGTAACCCTCTGACCTTCGTATATATGTTGAAAAACAGAAATTGCATCGGAATTAAATACAAAAGGCACAATGCCGACTCAAGTACATGAAGACTGGCTCTTCTTCCTGTCTATGTTTTGAACCATTCCTGCGACACTAGTTATGGATACCGATGCTTCACTTCAGGTTTACTGTATCCAGTTTACCTTCTTATTGACGATGAAACACAGAAATTGCATCGGAATTAAATACAAAAGAACAATGCCGACTTAAGTACAAGAAGTCTGACTCTTCTTACGGTCTATGTTTTGAACCATTCCTGTGACACTAGTTATAGATTCCGATGCTTCACTTCAGTTTTACTGTATCCCTCTGACCTTCTTATTTACGATGAAACACAGATATTGCATCGGAATTAAGTACAAAAGGCACAATGCCGACTCAAGTACAAGAAGACTGACTCTTCTTACTGTCTATGTTTTGAACCATTCCTGTGACACTAGTTATAGATTCCGATGCTTCACTTCAGGTTTACTGTATCCCTCTGACCTTCTTATTGACGTTGAAACACGTAAATTGCATTGGAATTAAATACAAAAGGCACAATGCCGACTTAAGTACAAGAAGACTGACTCTTCTTACTGTCTTTGTTTTGAGCCGTTCCTGTGACACTAGTTATAGATTCCGATGCTTCACTTCAGGTTTACTGTATCCCTCTGACATTCTTATTGACGATGAAACACAGAAATTGCATCGGAATTAAATACAAAAGGCACAATGCCGACTCAAGTACATGAAGACTGGCTCTTCCTACTGTCTATGTTTTGAACCATTTCTGTGACACTAGTTATAGATTCCGATGCTTCACTTCAGGTTTACTGTATAACTTTGACCGTCTTATTTACGGAGAAACGCAGATATTAAACGGAATTAAATACCAAAAGGCACAATGCCGACTTAAGTACATGAAGACTGGCTCTTCTTACTGTCTATGTTATGAGCCATTCCTGTGACACTAGTTATAGATTTCGATGCTTCAATTCAGGTTTACTGTATCCCTCTGACCGTCGTATTGATGATGAAACACAGAAATTGCATCGGAATTAAATACAAAAGGCACAATGCCGACTCAAGTACAAGAACAGTGGCTCTTCTTACTGTATATGTTTTGAACCTTTACTGTGAGACCGGTTTTCGATTCCCATAAATCACTTCAGGTTTACTGAATCCCTTGGACCTTCTTATTGACCATGAAACACAGAAACTGCTTCGGAATTAAATAGAAAAGGCACAATGCCGACTTTAGTACAAGAAAACAGACTCTTCTTAATATCTATGTTTTGAACCATTCCTGTGACACTAGTTATAGATTCCGATGCTTCACTTCTGGTTTACTGTATCCCTGTAACACTCTTATTGACGATGAAACACAGAAATTGCATCGGAATTAAATACAAATGGCACAATGCCGACTTAAGTACAAGAAGACTGACTCTTCTTACTGTCTTTGTTTTGAGCCATTCCTGTGACACTAGTTATAGATTCCGATGCTTCACTTCAGGTTTACTGTATCCCTCTGACCTTCTTATTGACGGAGAAACACAGATATTGCATCGGAATTAAATACAAAAGGCACAATGCCGACTTAAGTACAAGAAGACTGATTCTTCTTACTGGGTATGTTTGAACCATTATTGTGACACTAGTTATATATTCCGATGCTTCATTTCGGGTTCACTGTATCCCTCTGACCTCTTTATTGACGAGGAAACACAGAAATTGCATCGGAATTAAATACAAAAGGCACAATGCCGACTTAAGTACAAGAAAACTGACCCTTCTTACTGACTATGTTTTGAACCATTCCTGTGACACTAGTGATAGAATCCGATGCTTCACTTCAGGTATACTGTACCCTTTGGACATTCTTATTGACGCCGAAACACAGATATTGCATCGGAATTAAATACAAAAGGCACAATGCTGACTTAGGTACAAGAAAACTGACTCTTCTTACTGTCTATGTTTTGAACCTTGCCTGTGAGACTGGTTTTCGATTCCGATGCTTCACTTCAGGTTTACTGTACCCTTTGGACCTTCTTATTGACGCCGAAACACAGATATTGCATCGGAATTAAATAGAAAATGCACAATGCCGACTTAAGTACAAGAAAACTGACTCTTCTTACTGTCTATGTTTTGAACCATTCCTGTGACAGTAGTTATAGATTACGATGCTTCACTTCAGGTTTACTGTATCCAGTTTACCTTCTTATTGACGATGAAACACAGAAATTGCATCGGAATTAAATACAAAAGCACAATGCCGACTTAAGTACAAGAAGTCTGACTCTTCTTAGTCTATGTTTTGAACCATTATTGTGACACTAGTTATAGATTCCGATGCTTCACTTCAGGTTTACTGTATCCCTCTGACCTTATTATTGACGATGAAACACGTAAATTGCATCGGAATTAAATACAAAAGGCACAATGCCGACTTAAGTACAAGAAGACTGACTCTTCTTTCTGTCTATGTTTTGAACCATTCCTGTGATACTAGTTATAGATTCCGATGCTTCAATTCAGGTTTACTGTATCCCTCTGACCTTCTTATTGACGATGAGACACAGAAATTGCATCGGAATTAAATACAAATGGAACAAAGCCGACTCAAGTACAAGAAGACTGGCTCTTCTTACTGTCTATGTTTTGAACCATTTCTGTGACACTAGTTATAGATTCCGATGCTTCACTTCAGGTTTACTGTATCCCTCTGACCTTCTTATTTACGAAGAATCACAGATATTGCATCGGAATTAAATACAAAAGGCACAATGCCGACTTAAGTACAAGAAGACTGTCTCTTCTTACTGTCTATGTTTTGAACCATTCCTGTGACACTAGTTATAGATTCCGATGCTTCACTTCAGTTATACTGTATCCCTCTGACCTTCTTATTGACGATGTAACACAGATATTGCATCGGAATTAAATACAAAAGGCACAATGCCGACACAAGTACAAGAAGACTGTCTCTTCTTACTGTCTATGTTTTGAACCATTCCTGTGACACTAGTTATAGATTCCGATGCTTCACTTCAGTTATACTGTATCCCTCTGACCTTCTTATTGACGATGAAACACAGAAATTGCATCGGAATTAAATACACAAGGCACAATGCCGACTCAAGTTCACGAAGACTAGCTCTACTTACTGTCTATGTTTTGAACCTTTCCTGTGAGACCGGTTTTAGATTTCGATGCTTCACTTCAGGTTTACTGTATCCCTTGGACCTTCTTACTTACGACGAAACACAGAAATTACATCGGAATTGAATAGAAAAGGCACAATGCCGAATTAAGTACAAGAAAAACAGACTCTTCTTAATATCTATGCTTTGAACCATAACTGTGACACTAGTTATAGATTCCGATGCTTCACTTCAGGTTTACTGTATCCCTGTGACCCTCTTATTGACGATGAAACACAGAACTTGCATCGGAATTAAATACAAATATCACAATGCCGACTTAAGTACAAGAAAACTGACTCTTCTTACTGTCTATGTTTTGAACCATTCATGTGACACTAGTTATAGATTCCGATGCTTCACTTCAGGTTTACTGTATAACTCTGACCGTCTTACTTACGTAGAAACGCAGATATTGAATCGGAATTAAATACAAAAGGCACAATGCCGACTTAAGTACATGAAGACTGGCTCTTCTTACTGTCTATGTTTTGAACCTTACCTGTGAGACTGGTTTTCGATTCCGATGCTTCACTTCAGGTTTACTGTACCCTTTGGACCTTCTTATTGACGCCGAAACACAGATATTGCATCGGAATTAAATAGAAAATGCACAATGCCGACTTAAGTACAAGAAAACTGACTCTTCTTACTGTCTATGTTTTGAACCATTCCTGTGACAGTAGTTATAGATTCCGAAGCTTCACTTCAGGTTTACTGTATCCCTCTGACCTTATTATTGACGATGAAACACGTAAATTGCATCGGAATTAAATATAAATGGCACAATGCCGACTTAAGTACAAGAAGACTGACTCTTCTTACTGTCTATGTTTTGAACAATTCCTGTGACACTAGTTATAGATTCCGATGCTTCACTTCAAGTTTACTGTATCCCTCTTACCTTCTTATTGACGATGAGACACAGAAATTGCATCGGAATCAAATACAATAGGAACAAAGCCGACTCAAGTACAAGAAGACTGACTCTTCTTACTGTCTATGTTTTGAACCATTCCTGTGACACTAGTTATAGATTTCGATGCTTCAATTCAGGTTTACTGTACCTCTGACCGTCGTATTGATGATGAAACACAGAAATTGCATCGGAATTAAATACAAAAGGCACAATGCCGACTCAAGTACAAGAAGAGTGGCTCTTCTTACTGTATATGTTTTGAACCTTTACTGTGAGACCGGTTTTAGATTCCCATGCTTCACTTCAGGTTTACTGTATCCCTTGGACCTTCTTATTGACGACGAAACACAGAAACTGCTTCGGAATTAAATAGAAATGGCACAATGCCGACTTCAGTACAAGAAAACAGACTCTTCTTAATATCTATGATTTGAACCATTCCTGTGACACTAGTTATAGATTCCGATGCTTCACTTCTGGTTTACTGTATCCCTGAGACACTCTTATTGACGATGAAACACAGAAATTGCATCGGAATTAAATACAAATGTCACAATGCCGACTTAAGTACAAGAAGACTGACTCTTCTTACTGTCTTTGTTTTGAGCCATTCCTGTGACACTAGATATAGATTCCGATGCTTCACTTCAGGTTTACTGTATCCCTCGGACCTTCTTATTGACCATGAAACACAGAAATTGCATCGGAATTAAATACAAAAGGCACAATGCCGACTCAAGTACTAGAAGAATGGGTCTTCTTACTGTCTATGTTATGAACAATTTCTGTGACACTAGTTATAGATTCCGATGCTTCACTTCAGGTTTACTGTATCCCTCTGACCTTCTTATTGACGGAGAAACACAGATATTGCATCGGAATTAAATACAAAAGGCACAATGCCGACTTAAGTACAAGAAAACTGACCCTTCTTACTGACTATGTTTTGAACCATTCCTGTGACACTAGTGATAGATTCCGATGCTTCACTTCAGGTATACTGTATCCTTTGGACATTCTTATTGACGCCGAAACACAGATATTGCATCGGAATTAAATACAAAAGGCACAATGCTGACTTACGTACAAGAAAACTGACTCTTCTTACTGTCTATGTTTTGAACCTTACCTGTGAGACTGGTTTTCGATTCCGATGCTTCACTTCAGGTTTACTGTACCCTTTGGACCTTCTTATTGACGCCGAAACACAGATATTGCATCGGAATTAAATAGAAAATGCACAATGCCGACTTAAGTACAAGAAAACTGACTCTTCTTACTGTCTATGTTTGAACCATTCCTGTGACAGTAGTGATAGATTCCGATGCTTCACTTCAGGTTTACTGTATCCCTCTGACCTTCTTATTGACGATGAAACACAGAAATTGCATCGGAATTACATACAAAAGGGACAATGCCGACTTAAGTACAAGAAAACTGACTCTTCTTACTGTCTATGTTTTGAACCATTCCTGTGACACTAGTTATAGATTCCGATGCTTCATTTCAGGTTTACTGTATCCCTCTGACCTTCTTATTGACGATGAAACACAGAAATTGCATCGGAATTAAATACAAAAGGCACAATGCCGACTCAAGTACAAACAGACTGGCTCTTCTTCCTGTCTATGTTTTGAACCATTCCTGCGACACTAGTTATGGATTCCGATGCTTCACTTCAGGTTTACTGTATCCAGTTTACCTTCTTATTGACGATGAAACACAGAAATTGCATCGGAATTAAATACAAAAGCACAATGCCGACTTAAGTACAAGAAGTCTGACTCTTCTTAGTCTATGTTTTGAACCATTCCTGTGACACTAGTTATAGATTCCGATGCTTCACTTCAGGTTTACTGAATCCCTCTGACCTTATTATTGACGATGAAACACGTAAATTGCATCGGAATTAAATACAAAAGGCACAATGCCGACTTAAGTACAAGAAGACTGACTCTTCTTTCTGTCTATGTTTTCAACCATTCCTGTCATACTAGTTATAGATTCCGATGCTTCACTTCAGGTTTACTGTATCCCTCTGACCTTCTTATTGACGATGAGACACAGAAATTGCATCGGAATTAAATACAAATGGAACAAACCCGACTCAAGTACAAGAAGACTGGCTCTTCTTACTGTCTATGTTTTGAACTATTTCTGTGAATTTAGTTATAGATTCCGATGCTTCACTTCAGGTTTACTGTATCGCTCTGACCACCTTATTTACGAAGAAACACAGATATTGCATCGGAATTAAATACAAAAGGCACAATGCCGACTTAAGTACATGAAGACTGACTCTTCTTACTGTCTATGTTTTGAACCATTCCTGTGACACTAATTATAGATTCCGATGCTTCACTTCAGTTATACTGTATCCCTCTGACCTTCTTATTGACGATGAAACACAGATATTGCATCGGAATTAAATACAAAAGGCACAATGCCGACTCAAGTACAAGAAGACTGACTCTTCTTACTGCCTATGTTTTGAACCATTCCTGTGACACTAGTTATAGATTTCGATGCTTCACTTCAGGTTTACTGTATCCCACTGACCGTCGTATTGATGATGAAACAAAGAAATTGCATCGGAATTAAATACACAAGGCACAGTGCCGACTCAAGTTCACGAAGACTAGCTCTACTTACTGTCTATGTTTTGAACCTTTCCTGTGAGACCAGTTTTAGATTCCGATGCTTCACTTCAGGTTTACTGTATCCCTTGGACCTTCTTACTTACGACGAAACACAGAAATTACATCGGAATTGAATAGAAAAGGCACAATGCCGAAATAAGTACAAGAAAACAGACTCTTCTTAATATCTATGCTTTGAACCATTCCTGTGACACTAGTTATAGATTCCGATGCTTCACTTCAGGTTTACTGTATCCCTGTGACCCTCTTATTGACGATGAAACACAGAAATTGCATCGGAATTAAATTCAAATATCACAATGCCGACTTAAGTACAAGAAACCTGACTCTTCTTACTGTCTATGTTTTGAACCATTCCTGTGACACTAGTTATAGATTCCGATGCTTCACTTCAGGTTTACTGTATCCCTCTGACCTTCTTATTGACGATGAAACACGTAAATTGCATTGGAATTAAATACAAAAGGCACAATGCCGACTTAAGTACAAGAAGACTGTCTCTTCTTACTGTCTTTGTTTTGAGCCATTCCTGTGAGACTAGTTATAGATTCCGATGCTTCACTTCAGGTTTACTGTATCCCTCTGACCTTCTTATTGACGATGAAACACAGAAATTGCATCGGAATTAAATACAAAAGGCACAATGCCGACTTAAGTACATGAAGACTGGCTCTTCCTACTGTCTATGTTTTGAACTATTTCTGCGACACTAGTTATAGATTCCGATGCTTCACTTCAGGTTTACTGTATAACTCTGACCGTCTTACTTACGTAGAAACGCAGATATTGAATCGGAATTAAATACAAAAGGCACAATGCCGACTTAAGTACATGAAGACTGGCTCTTCTTACTGTCTATGTTTTGAACCTTACCTGTGAGACTGGTTTTCGATTCCGATGCTTCACTTCAGGTGTACTGTACCCTTTGGACCTTCTTATTGACGCCGAAACACAGATATTGCATCGGAATTAAATAGAAAATGCACAATGCCGACTTAAGTACAAGAAAACTGACTCTTCTTACTGTCTATGTTTTGAACCATTCCTGTGACAGTAGTTATAGATTCCGATGCTTCACTTCAGGTTTACTGTATCCCTCTGACCTTCTTATTGACGATGAAACACAGAAATTGCATCGGAATTACATACAAAAGGGACAATGCCGACTTAAGTACAAGAAAACTGACTCTTCTTACTGTCTATGTTTTGAACCATTCCTGAGACACTAGTTATGGAATCCGATGCTTCACTTCAGGTTTACTGTATCCAGTTTACCTTCTTATTGACGATGAAACACAGAAATTGCATCGGAATTAAATACAAAAGCACAATGCGACTTAAGTACAAGAAGTCTGACTCTTCTTACGGTCTATGTTTTGAACCATTCCTGTGACACTAGTTATAGATTCCGATGCTTCACTTCAGTTTTACTGTATGCCTCTGACCTTCTTATTGACGATGAAACACAGATATTGCATACAGATATTGCATCGGAATTAAATACAAAAGGCACAATGATGACTCAAGTACAAGAAGACTGACTCTTCTTACTGTCTATGTTTTGAACCATTCCTGTGACACTAGTTATAGATTTCGATGCTTCACTTCAGGTTTACTGTATCCCTCTGACCGTCGTATTGATGATGAAACAAAGAAATTGCATCAGAATTAAATACACAAGGCACAATGCCGACTCAAGTTCACGAAGACTAGCTCTTTTTACTGTCTATGTTTTGAACCTTTCCTGTGAGACCGGTTTTAGATTCCGATGCTTCACTTCAGGTTTACTGTATCCCTTGGACCTTCTTACTTACGACGAAACACAGAAATTACATCGGAATTGAATAGAAAAGGCACATTGCCGAATTAAGTACAAGAAAACAGACTCTTCTTAATATCTATGCTTTGAACCATTCCTGAGACACTAGTTATAGATTCCGATGCTTCACTTCAGGTTTACTGTATCCCTGTGACCCTCTTATTGACGATGAAACACAGAAATTGCATCAGATTTAAATACAAATATCACAATTCCGACTCAAGTACAAGAAAACTGACTCTTCTTACTGTCTATGTTTTTAACAATTCCTGTGACACTAGTTATAGATTCCGGTGCTTCACTTCAGGTTTACTGTATAACTCAGACCGTCTTACTTACGGAGAAACGCAGATATTGAATCGGAATTAAATACAAAAGCACAATGCCGACTTAAGTACATGACGACTGGCTCTTCTTACTGTCTATGTTTTGAACCTTACCTGTGAGACTGGTTTTCGATTCCGATGCTTCACTTCAGGTTTACTGTACCCTTTGGACCTTCTTATTGACGCCGAAACACAGATATTGCATCGGAATTATATAGAAAATGCACAATGCCGACTTAAGTACAAGAAAACTAACTCTTCTTAATGTCTATGTTTTGAACCATTCCTGTGACAGTAGTTATAGATTCCGATGCTTCACTTCAGGTTTACTGTATCCCTCTGACGTTCTTATTGACGATGAAACACAGAAATTGCATCGGAATTACATACAAAAGGGACAATGCCGACTTAAGTACAAGAAAACTGACTCTTCTTACTCTCTATGTTTTGAACCATTCCTGTGACACTAGTTATAGATTCCGATGCTTCACTTCAGGTTTACTGTATCTCTCTGACCGTCGTATTGATGATGAAACAAAGAAATTGCATCGGAATTAAATACACAATGCTCAATGCCGACTCAAGTTCACGAAAACTAGCTCTTCTTACTGTCTATGTTTTGAACCTTTCCTGTGAGACCGGTTTTAGATTCCGATGCTTCACTTCGGGTTTACTGTATCCCTTGGACCTTCTTACTTACGACGAAACACAGAAATTACATCGGAATTGAATAGAAAAGGCACAATGCCGAATTAAGTACTAGAAAACAGACTCTTCTTAATATCTATGCTTTGAACCATTCCTGTGACACTAGTTATAGATTCCGATGCTTCACTACAGGTTTACTGTATCCCTCTGACCTTCTTATTGGCGATGAAACACAGAAATTGCATCGGAATTAAATACAAAAGGCACAATGCCGACTTAAGTACATGACGACTGGCTCTTCCTACTGTCTATGTTTTGAACTATTTCTGTGACACTAGTTATAGATTCCGATGCTTCACTTCAGGTTTACTGTATAACTCTGACCGTCTTACTTACGGAGAAACGCAGATATTGAATCGGTATTAAATACAAAAGGCACAATGCCGACTTAAGTACATCAAGACTGGCTCTTCTTACTGTCTATGTTTTGAACCTTACCTGTGAGACTGGTTTTCGATTCCGATGCTTCACTTCAGGTTTACTGTACCCTTTGGACCTACTTATTGACGCCGAAACACAGATATTGCATCGGAATTAAATAGAAAATGCACAATGCCGACTTAAGTACAAGAAAATTGACTCTTCTTACTGTCTATGTTTTGAACCATTCCTGTGACAGTAGTTATAGATTCCGATGCTTCACTTCAGGTTTACTGTATCCCTCTGACCTTCTTATTGACGATGAAACACAGAAATTGCATCGGAATTACATACAAAAGGGACAATGCCGACTTAAGTACAAGAAAACTGACTTTTTTTACTGTCTATGTTTTGAACCATTCCCGTGACACTAGTTATAGATTCCGATGCTTCATTTCAGGTTTACTGTATCCTTCTGACCTTCTTATTGACGATGAAACACAGAAATTGCATCGGAATTAAATACAAAAGGCACAATGCCGACTCATGTACAAAAAGACTGGCTCTTCTTCGTGTCTATGTTTTGAACCATTCCTGCGACACTAGTTATGGATTCCGATGCTTCACTTCAGGTTTACTGTATCCAGTTTACCTTCTTATTGACGATGAAACACAGAAATTGCATCGGAATTAAATACAAAAGCACAATGCGACTTAAGTACAAGAAGTCTGACTCTTCTTAGTCTATGTTTTGAACCATTCATGTGACACTAGTTATAGATTCCGATGCCTCACTTCAGGTTTACTGTATCCCTCTGACCTTATGATTGACGATGAAACACGTAAATTGCATCGGAATTAAATACAAAAGGCACAAAGCCGACTTAAGTACAAGAAGGCTGACTCTTCTTTCTGTCTATGTTTTGAACCATTCCTGTGACACTAGTTATAGATTCCGATGCTTCACTTCAGGTTTACTGTATCCCTCTGACCTTCTTATTGACGATGAAACACGTATTATGCATCGGAATTAAATACAAAAAGTACAATGCCGACTTAAGTACAAGAAGACTGTCTCTTCTTACTGTCTTTGTTTTGAGCCATTCCTGTGACACTAGTTATAGATTCCGATGCTTCACTTCAGGTTTACTGTATCCCTCTGACCTTCTTATTGACGATGAAACGCAGAAATTGCATCGGAATTAAATACAAAAGGCACAATGCCGACTTAAGTACATGACGACTGGCTCTTCTTACTGTCTATGATTTGAACCTTACCTGTGAGACTGGTTTTCGATTCCGATGCTTCACTTCAGGTTTACTGTACCCTTTGGACCTACTTATTGACGCCGAAACACAGATATTGCATCGGAATTAAATAGAAAATGCACAATGCCGACTTAAGTACAAGAAAACTGACTCTTCTTACTGTCTATGTTTTGAACCATTCCTGTGACAGTAGTTATAGATTCCGATGCTTCACTTCAGGTTTACTGTATCCCTCTGACCTTCTTATTGTCGATGAAACACAGAAATTGCATCGGAATTACATACAAAAGGGACAATGCCGACTTAAGTACAAGAAAACTGACTTTTCTTACTGTCGATGTTTTGAACCATTCCTGTGACACTAGTTATAGATTCCGATGCTTCATTTTAGGTTTACTGTATCCCTCTGACCTTCTTATTGACGATGAAACACAGAAATTGCATCGGAATTAAATACATAAGGTACAATGCCGACTGAAGTACAAAAAGTCTGGCTCTTCTTCGTGTCTATGTTTTGAACCATTCCTGCGACACTAGTTATGGATTCCGATGCTTCATTTCAGGTTTACTGTATCCAGTTTACCTTCTTATTGACGATGAAACACAGAAATTGCATCGGAATTAAATACAAAAGCACAATGCGACTTAAGTACAAGAAGTCTGACTCTTCTTAGTCTATGTTTTGAACCATTCCTGTGACACTAGTTATAGATTCCGATGCTTCACTTCAGGTTTACTGTATCCCTCTGACCTTATTATTGACGATGAAACACGTAAATTGCATCGGAATTAAATACAAAAGGCACAAAGCCGACTTAAGTACAAGAAGGCTGACTCTTCTTTCTGTCTATGTTTTGAACCATTCCTGTGACACTAGTTATAGATTCCGATGCTTCACTTCAGGTTTACTGTATCCCTCTGACCTTCTTATTGACGATGAGACACAGAAATTGCTTCGGAATTAAATACAAATGGAACAAAGCCGACTCAAGTACAAGAAGACTGGCTCTTCTTACTGTCTATGTTTTGAACCATTTCTGTGACACTAGTTATAGATTCCGATGCTTCACTTCAGTTTTAGTGTATCCCTCTGACCTTCTTATTGACGATGAAACACAGGAATTGCATCGGAATTAAATACAAAAGGCACAATGCCGACTCAAGTACAACAAGACTGACTCTTCTTACCATCTATGTTTTGAACCATTCCTGTGACACTAGTTATAGATTTCGATGCTTCACTTCAGGTTTACTGTATCCCTCTGACCGTCGTATTGATGATGAAACACAGTAATTGCATCGGAATTAAATACAAAAGGCACAATGCCGACTCAAGTACAAGGAGACTGTCTCTTCTTACTGTCTATGGTTTGAACCTTTCCTGTGAGATCGGTTTTAGATTCCCATGCTTCACTTCAGGTTTACTGTATCCCTTGGACCTTCTTATTGACGACGAAACACAGAAATTTCTTCGGAATTAAATAGAAAAGGCACAATGCCGACTTAAGTACAAGAAAACAGACTCTTCTTAATGTCTATGTTTTGAACCATTCCTGTGACACTAGTTATAGATTCCGATGCTTCACTTCAGGTTTACTGTATCCCTGTGACCCTCTTAGTGACGATGAAACACAGAAATTGCATCGGAATTAAATACAATAGGCACAATGCCGACTTAAGTACAAGAAGACAGACTCTTCTTACTGTCTTTGTTTTGAGCCATTCCTGTGACACTAGTTATAGATTCCGATGATTCACTTCAGGTTTACTGTATCCCTCAGACCTTCTTATTGACGATGAAACACAGAAATTGCATCGGAATTAAATACAAAAGGCACAATGCCTACTCAAGTACAAGAAGACTGGCTCTTCTTACTGTCTATGTTTTGAACAATTTCTGTGACACTAGTTATAGATTCCGATGCTTCACTTCAGGTTTACTGTATCCCTCTGACCTTCTTATTGATGGAGAAACACAGATATTGCATCGGAATTAAGTACAAAAGGCACAATGACGACTTAAGTACAAGAAGACTGACTCTTCTTACTGGCTATGTTTGAACCATTCCTGTGACACTAGTTATATATTCCGATGCTTCACTTCAGGTTTACTGTATCCCTCTGACCTTCGTATTGACGATGAAAAACAGAAATTGCATCGGAATTAAATACAAAAGGCACAATGCCGACTCAAGTACAAGAAGACTGGCTCTTCTTCCTGTCTATGTTTTGAACCATTCCTGCGACACTAGTTATGGATTCCGATGCTTCACTTCAGGTTTACTGTTTCCAGTTTACCTTCTTATTGACGATGAAACACAGAAATTGCATCGCAATTAAATACAAAAGAACAATGCCGACTTAAGTACAAGAAGTCAGACTCTTCTTACGGTCTTTGTTTTGAACCATTCCTGTGACACTAGTTATAGATTCCGATGCTTCACTTCAGTTTTACTGTATCCCTCTGACCTTCTTATTGACGATGAAACACAGAAATTGCATCGGAATTAAATACAAAAGGCACAATGCCGACTCAAGTACAAGGAGACTGGCTCTTCTTACTGTCTATGATTTGAACCTTTCCTGTGAGATCGGTTTTAGATTCCCATGCTTCACTTCAGGTTTACTGTATCCCTTGGACCTTCTTATTGACGACGAAACACAGAAATTGCTTCGGAATTAAATAGAAAAGGCATAATGCCGACTTATGTACAAGAAAACAGACTCTTCTTAATATCTATGTTTGAGCGATTTCTGTGATACTAGTTATAGATTCCGATGCTTCACTTCAGGTTTACTGTATCCCTGTGACCCTCTTATTGACGATGAAACACAGAAATTGCATCGGAATTAAATACAAAAGGCACAATCCCGACTTAAGTACAAGAAGACTGACTCTTCTTACTGTCTTTGTTTTGAGCCATTCCTGTGACACTAGTTATAGATTCCGATGCTTCACTTCATGTTTACTGTATCCCTCGGACCTTCTTATTGACGATGAAACACAGAAATTGCATGAGGAATTAAATACAAAAGGCACAATGCCGACTCAAGTACAAGAAGACTGGCTCTTCTTACTGTCTATGTTTTAACAATTTCTGTGACACTAGTTATAGATTCCGATACTTCACTTCAGGTTTTCTGTATCCCTCTGACCTTCTTATTGACGGAGAAACACAGATATTGCATCGGAATTAAGTACAAAAGGCACAATGCCGACTTAAGTACAAGAAGACTGACTCTTCTTACTGGCTATGTTTGAACCATTCCTGTGACACTAGTTATATATTCCGATGCTTCACTTCAGGTTTACTGTATCCCCCTGACCTTCGTATATACGATGAAAAACAGAAATTGCATCGGAATTAAATACAAAAGGCACAATGCCGACTCAAGTAAAAGAAGACTGGCTCTTCTTCCTGTCTATGTTTGAACCATTCCTGCGACACTAGTTATGGATACCGATGCTTCACTTCAGGTTTACTGTATCCAGTTTACCTTCTTATTGACGATGAAACACAGAAATTGCATTGGAATTAAATACAAAAGAACAATGCCGACTTAAGTACAAGAAGTCTGACTCTTCTTACGGTCTATGTTTTGAACCATTCCTGTGACACTAGTTATAGATTCCGATGCTTCACTTCAGTTTTACTGTATGCCTCTGACCTTCTTATTGACGATGAAACACAGATATTGCATACAGATATTGCATCGGAATTAAATACAAAAGGCACAATGATGACTCAAGTACAAGAAGACTGACTCTTCTTACTGTCTATGTTTTTAACCATTCCTGTGACACTAGTTATAGATTTCGATGCTTCACTTCAGGTTTACTGTATCCCTCTGACCGTCGTATTGATGATGAAACACAGAAATTGCATCGGAATTAAATACACAAGGCACAATGCCGACTCAAATTCAAGAAGACTAACTCTTCTTTCTGTCTATGTTTCAACCTTTAGTGTGAGACCGGTTTTAGATTCCGATGCTTCACTTCAGGTTTACTGTATCACTTGGACCTTCTTATTGACGACGAAACACAGAAAATACCTCGGAATTACATAGAAAAGGCACAATGCCGACTTAAGTAGAAGAAAACAGACTCTTCTTAATATCTATGCTTTGAACCATTCCTGTGACACTAGTTATAGATTCCGATGCTTCACTTCAGGTTTACTGTATCCCTCTGACCTTCTTATTGACGATGAAACACAGAAATTGCATCGGAATTAAATACAAAAGGCACAATGCCGACTTAAGTACATGACGACTGGCTCTTCCTACTGTCTATGTTTTGAACTATTTCTGTGACACTAGTAATAGATTCCGATGCTTCACTTCAGGTTTACTGTATAACTCTGACCGTCTTACTTACGGAAAAACGCAGATATTGAATCGGAATTAAATACAAAAGGCACAATGCCGACTTAAGTACATGAAGTTTGGCTCTTCTTACTGTCTATGTTTTGAACCTTACCTGTGAGACTGGTTTTCGATTCCGATGCTTCACTTCAGGTTTACTGTACCCTTTGGACCTACTTATTGACGCCGAAACACAGATATTGCATCGGAATTAAATAGAAAATGCACAATGCCGACTTAAGTACAAGAAAACTGACTCTTCTTACTGTCTATGTTTTGAACCATTCCTGTGACAGTAGTTATAGATTCCGATGCTTCACTTCAGGTTTACTGTATCCCTCTGACCTTCTTATTGACGATGAAACACAGAAATTGCATCGGAATTACATACAAAAGGGACAATGCCGACTTAAGTACAAGAAAACTGACTTTTCATACTGTCAATGTTTTGAAGCATTGCTGTGACACTAGTTATAGATTCCGATGCTTCATTTCAGGTTTACTGTATCCCTCTGACCTTCTTACTGACGATGAAACACAGAAATTGCATCGGAATTAAATAAAAAAGGCACAATGCCGACTCAAGTACAAAAAGACTGGCTCTTCTTCGTGTCTATGTTTTGAACCATTCCTGCGACACTAGTTATGGATTCCGATGCTTCACTTCAGGTTTACTGTATCCCTCTGACCGTCGTATTGATGATGAAACACAGTAATTGCATCGGAATTAAATACAAAAGGCACAATGCCGACTCAAGTACAAGGAGACTGTCTCTTCTTACTGTCTATGGTTTGAACCTTTCCTGTGAGATCGGTTTTAGATTCCCATGCTTCACTTCAGGTTTACTGTATCCCTTGGACCTTCTTATTGACGACGAAACACAGAAATTGCTTCGGAATTAAATAGAAAAGGCACAATGCCGACTTAAGTACAAGAAAACAGACTCTTCTTAATGTCTATGTGTTGAACCTTTCCTGTGACACTAGTTATAGATTCCGATGCTTCACTTCAGGTTTACTGTATCCCTGTGACCCTCTTAGTGACGATGAAACACAGAAATTGCATCGGAATTAAATACAATAGGCACAATGCCGACTTAAGTACAAGAAGACAGACTCTTCTTACTGTCTTTGTTTTGAGCCATTCCTGTGACACTAGTTATAGATTCCGATGATTCACTTCAGGTGTACTGTATCCCTCGGACCTTCTTATTGACGATGAAACACAGAAATTGCATCGGAATTCTATTCAAAAGGCACAATGGTTACTCAAGTACAAGAAGACTGGATCTTCTTACTGTCTATGTTTTGAACAATTTCTGTGACACTAGTTATAGATTCCGATGCTTCACTTCAGGTTTACTGTATCTTATTGACGGAGAAACACAGATATTGCATCGGAATTAAGTACAAAAGGCACAATGCCGACTTAAGTACAAGAAGACTGACTCTTCTTACTGGCTATGTTTGAACCATTCCTGTGACACTAGTTATATATTCCGATGCTTCACTTCAGGTTTACTGTATCCCTCTGACCTTCGTATTGACGATGAAAAACAGAAATTGCATCGGAATTAAATACAAAAGGCACAATGCCGACTCAAGTACAAGAAGACTGGCTCTTCTTCCTGTCTATGTTTTGAACCATTCCTGCGACACTAGTTATGGATTCCGATGCTTCACTTCAGGTTTACTGTATCCAGTTTACCTTCTTATTGACGATGAAACACAGAAATTGCATCGCAATTAAATACAAAAGAACAATGCCGACTTAAGTACAAGAAGTCTGACTCTTCTTACGGTCTTTGTTTCGAACCATTCCTGTGACACTAGTTATAGATTCCGATGCTTCACTTCAGTTTTACTGTATCCCTCTGACCTTCTTATTGACGATGAAACACAGAAATTGCATCGGAATTAAATACTAAAGGCACATGCCGACTCAAGTACAAGGAGACTGGCTCTTCTTACTGTCTATGATTTGAACCTTTCCTGTGAGATCGGTTTTAGATTCCCATGCTTCACTTCAGGTTTACTGTATCCCTTGGACCTTCTTATTGACGACGAAACACAGAAATTGCTTCGGAATTAAATAGAAAAGGCACAATGCCGACTTAAGTACAAGAAAACAGACTCTTCTTAATATCTGTGTTTGAGCGATTTCTGTGACACTAGTTATAGATTCCGATGCTTCACTTCAGGTTTACTGTATCCCTGTGACCCTCTTATTGACGATGAAACACAGAAATTGCATCGGAATTAAATACAAAAGGCACAATCCCGACTTAAGTACAAGAAGACTGACTCTTCTTACTGTCTTTGTTTTGAGCCATTCCTGTGACACTAGTTATTGATTCCGATGCTTCACTTCATGTTTACTGTATCCCTCGGACCTTCTTATTGACGATGAAACACAGAAATTGCATCGGAATTAAATACAAAAGGCACAATGCCGACTCAAGTACAAGAAGACTGGCTCTTCTTACTGTCTATGATTTTAACAATTTCTGTGACACTAGTTATAGATTCCGATACTTCACTTCAGTTTTTCTGTATCCCTCTGACCTTCTTATTGACGGAGAAACACAGATATTGCATCGGAATTAAATACAAAAGGCACAATGCCGACTCAAGTACAAGGAGACTGTCTCTTCTTACTGTCTATGGTTTGAACCTTTCCTGTGAGATCGGTTTTAGATTCCCATGCTTCACTTCAGGTTTACTGTATCCCTTGGACCTTCTTATTGACGACGAAACACAGAAATTTCTTCGGAATTAAATAGAAAAGGCACAATGCCGACTTAAGTACAAGAAAACAGACTCTTCTTAATGTCTATGTTTTGAACCATTCCTGTGACACTAGTTATAGATTCCGATGCTTCACTTCAGGTTTACTGTATCCCTGTGACCCTCTTAGTGACGATGAAACACAGAAATTGCATCGGAATTAAATACAATAGGCACAATGCCGACTTAAGTACAAGAAGACAGACTCTTCTTACTGTCTTTGTTTTGAGCCATTCCTGTGACACTAGTTATAGATTCCGATGATTCACTTCAGGTTTACTGTATCCCTCAGACCTTCTTATTGACGATGAAACACAGAAATTGCATCGGAATTAAATACAAAAGGCACAATGCCTACTCAAGTACAAGAAGACTGGCTCTTCTTACTGTCTATGTTTTGAACAATTTCTGTGACACTAGTTATAGATTCCGATGCTTCACTTCAGGTTTACTGTATCCCTCTGACCTTCTTATTGATGGAGAAACACAGATATTGCATCGGAATTAAGTACAAAAGGCACAATGCCGACTTAAGTACAAGAAGACTGACTCTTCTTACTGGCTATGTTTGAACCATTCCTGTGACACTAGTTATATATTCCGATGCTTCACTTCAGGTTTACTGTATCCCTCTGACCTTCGTATTGACGATGAAAAACAGAAATTGCATCGGAATTAAATACAAAAGGCACAATGCCGACTCAAGTACAAGAAGACTGGCTCTTCTTCCTGTCTATGTTTTGAACCATTCCTGCGACACTAGTTATGGATTCCGATGCTTCACTTCAGGTTTACTGTTTCCAGTTTACCTTCTTATTGACGATGAAACACAGAAATTGCATCGCAATTAAATACAAAAGAACAATGCCGACTTAAGTACAAGAAGTCAGACTCTTCTTACGGTCTTTGTTTTGAACCATTCCTGTGACACTAGTTATAGATTCCGATGCTTCACTTCAGTTTTACTGTATCCCTCTGACCTTCTTATTGACGATGAAACACAGAAATTGCATCGGAATTAAATACAAAAGGCACAATGCCGACTCAAGTACAAGGAGACTGGCTCTTCTTACTGTCTATGATTTGAACCTTTCCTGTGAGATCGGTTTTAGATTCCCATGCTTCACTTCAGGTTTACTGTATCCCTTGGACCTTCTTATTGACGACGAAACACAGAAATTGCTTCGGAATTAAATAGAAAAGGCATAATGCCGACTTATGTACAAGAAAACAGACTCTTCTTAATATCTATGTTTGAGCGATTTCTGTGATACTAGTTATAGATTCCGATGCTTCACTTCAGGTTTACTGTATCCCTGTGACCCTCTTATTGACGATGAAACACAGAAATTGCATCGGAATTAAATACAAAAGGCACAATCCCGACTTAAGTACAAGAAGACTGACTCTTCTTACTGTCTTTGTTTTGAGCCATTCCTGTGACACTAGTTATAGATTCCGATGCTTCACTTCATGTTTACTGTATCCCTCGGACCTTCTTATTGACGATGAAACACAGAAATTGCATGAGGAATTAAATACAAAAGGCACAATGCCGACTCAAGTACAAGAAGACTGGCTCTTCTTACTGTCTATGTTTTAACAATTTCTGTGACACTAGTTATAGATTCCGATACTTCACTTCAGGTTTTCTGTATCCCTCTGACCTTCTTATTGACGGAGAAACACAGATATTGCATCGGAATTAAGTACAAAAGGCACAATGCCGACTTAAGTACAAGAAGACTGACTCTTCTTACTGGCTATGTTTGAACCATTCCTGTGACACTAGTTATATATTCCGATGCTTCACTTCAGGTTTACTGTATCCCCCTGACCTTCGTATATACGATGAAAAACAGAAATTGCATCGGAATTAAATACAAAAGGCACAATGCCGACTCAAGTAAAAGAAGACTGGCTCTTCTTCCTGTCTATGTTTGAACCATTCCTGCGACACTAGTTATGGATACCGATGCTTCACTTCAGGTTTACTGTATCCAGTTTACCTTCTTATTGACGATGAAACACAGAAATTGCATTGGAATTAAATACAAAAGAACAATGCCGACTTAAGTACAAGAAGTCTGACTCTTCTTACGGTCTATGTTTTGAACCATTCCTGTGACACTAGTTATAGATTCCGATGCTTCACTTCAGTTTTACTGTATGCCTCTGACCTTCTTATTGACGATGAAACACAGATATTGCATACAGATATTGCATCGGAATTAAATACAAAAGGCACAATGATGACTCAAGTACAAGAAGACTGACTCTTCTTACTGTCTATGTTTTTAACCATTCCTGTGACACTAGTTATAGATTTCGATGCTTCACTTCAGGTTTACTGTATCCCTCTGACCGTCGTATTGATGATGAAACACAGAAATTGCATCGGAATTAAATACACAAGGCACAATGCCGACTCAAGTTCAAGAAGACTAACTCTTCTTTCTGTCTATGTTTCAACCTTTAGTGTGAGACCGGTTTTAGATTCCGATGCTTCACTTCAGGTTTACTGTATCACTTGGACCTTCTTATTGACGACGAAACACAGAAAATACCTCGGAATTACATAGAAAAGGCACAATGCCGACTTAAGTAGAAGAAAACAGACTCTTCTTAATATCTATGCTTTGAACCATTCCTGTGACACTAGTTATAGATTCCGATGCTTCACTTCAGGTTTACTGTATCCCTCTGACCTTCTTATTGACGATGAAACACAGAAATTGCATCGGAATTAAATACAAAAGGCACAATGCCGACTTAAGTACATGACGACTGGCTCTTCCTACTGTCTATGTTTTGAACTATTTCTGTGACACTAGTAATAGATTCCGATGCTTCACTTCAGGTTTACTGTATAACTCTGACCGTCTTACTTACGGAAAAACGCAGATATTGAATCGGAATTAAATACAAAAGGCACAATGCCGACTTAAGTACATGAAGTTTGGCTCTTCTTACTGTCTATGTTTTGAACCTTACCTGTGAGACTGGTTTTCGATTCCGATGCTTCACTTCAGGTTTACTGTACCCTTTGGACCTACTTATTGACGCCGAAACACAGATATTGCATCGGAATTAAATAGAAAATGCACAATGCCGACTTAAGTACAAGAAAACTGACTCTTCTTACTGTCTATGTTTTGAACCATTCCTGTGACAGTAGTTATAGATTCCGATGCTTCACTTCAGGTTTACTGTATCCCTCTGACCTTCTTATTGACGATGAAACACAGAAATTGCATCGGAATTACATACAAAAGGGACAATGCCGACTTAAGTACAAGAAAACTGACTTTTCATACTGTCAATGTTTTGAAGCATTGCTGTGACACTAGTTATAGATTCCGATGCTTCATTTCAGGTTTACTGTATCCCTCTGACCTTCTTACTGACGATGAAACACAGAAATTGCATCGGAATTAAATAAAAAAGGCACAATGCCGACTCAAGTACAAAAAGACTGGCTCTTCTTCGTGTCTATGTTTTGAACCATTCCTGCGACACTAGTTATGGATTCCGATGCTTCACTTCAGGTTTACTGTATCCCTCTGACCGTCGTATTGATGATGAAACACAGTAATTGCATCGGAATTAAATACAAAAGGCACAATGCCGACTCAAGTACAAGGAGACTGTCTCTTCTTACTGTCTATGGTTTGAACCTTTCCTGTGAGATCGGTTTTAGATTCCCATGCTTCACTTCAGGTTTACTGTATCCCTTGGACCTTCTTATTGACGACGAAACACAGAAATTGCTTCGGAATTAAATAGAAAAGGCACAATGCCGACTTAAGTACAAGAAAACAGACTCTTCTTAATGTCTATGTGTTGAACCATTCCTGTGACACTAGTTATAGATTCCGATGCTTCACTTCAGGTTTACTGTATCCCTGTGACCCTCTTAGTGACGATGAAACACAGAAATTGCATCGGAATTAAATACAATAGGCACAATGCCGACTTAAGTACAAGAAGACAGACTCTTCTTACTGTCTTTGTTTTGAGCCATTCCTGTGACACTAGTTATAGATTCCGATGATTCACTTCAGGTGTACTGTATCCCTCGGACCTTCTTATTGACGATGAAACACAGAAATTGCATCGGAATTCTATTCAAAAGGCACAATGGTTACTCAAGTACAAGAAGACTGGATCTTCTTACTGTCTATGTTTTGAACAATTTCTGTGACACTAGTTATAGATTCCGATGCTTCACTTCAGGTTTACTGTATCTTATTGACGGAGAAACACAGATATTGCATCGGAATTAAGTACAAAAGGCACAATGCCGACTTAAGTACAAGAAGACTGACTCTTCTTACTGGCTATGTTTGAACCATTCCTGTGACACTTGTTATATATTCCGATGCTTCACTTCAGGTTTACTGTATCCCTCTGACCTTCGTATTGACGATGAAAAACAGAAATTGCATCGGAATTAAATACAAAAGGCACAATGCCGACTCAAGTACAAGAAGACTGGCTCTTCTTCCTGTCTATGTTTTGAACCATTCCTGCGACACTAGTTATGGATTCCGATGCTTCACTTCAGGTTTACTGTATCCAGTTTACCTTCTTATTGACGATGAAACACAGAAATTGCATCGCAATTAAATACAAAAGAACAATGCCGACTTAAGTACAAGAAGTCTGACTCTTCTTACGGTCTTTGTTTCGAACCATTCCTGTGACACTAGTTATAGATTCCGATGCTTCACTTCAGTTTTACTGTATCCCTCTGACCTTCTTATTGACGATGAAACACAGAAATTGCATCGGAATTAAATACTAAAGGCACATGCCGACTCAAGTACAAGGAGACTGGCTCTTCTTACTGTCTATGATTTGAACCTTTCCTGTGAGATCGGTTTTAGATTCCCATGCTTCACTTCAGGTTTACTGTATCCCTTGGACCTTCTTATTGACGACGAAACACAGAAATTGCTTCGGAATTAAATAGAAAAGGCACAATGCCGACTTAAGTACAAGAAAACAGACTCTTCTTAATATCTGTGTTTGAGCGATTTCTGTGACACTAGTTATAGATTCCGATGCTTCACTTCAGGTTTACTGTATCCCTGTGACCCTCTTATTGACGATGAAACACAGAAATTGCATCGGAATTAAATACAAAAGGCACAATCCCGACTTAAGTACAAGAAGACTGACTCTTCTTACTGTCTTTGTTTTGAGCCATTCCTGTGACACTAGTTATTGATTCCGATGCTTCACTTCATGTTTACTGTATCCCTCGGACCTTCTTATTGACGATGAAACACAGAAATTGCATCGGAATTAAATACAAAAGGCACAATGCCGACTCAAGTACAAGAAGACTGGCTCTTCTTACTGTCTATGATTTTAACAATTTCTGTGACACTAGTTATAGATTCCGATACTTCTCTTCAGTTTTTCTGTATCCCTCTGACCTTCTTATTGACGGAGAAACACAGATATTGCATCGGAATTAAGTACAAAAGGCACAATGCCGACTTAAGTACAAGAAGACTGACTCTTCTTACTGGCTATGTTTGAACCATTCCTGTGACACTATTTATATATTCCGATGCTTCACTTCAGGTTTACTGTATCCCCCTGACCTTCGTATATACGATGAAAAACAGAAATTGCATCGGAATTAAATACAAAAGGCACAATGCCGACTCAAGTACAAGAAGACTGGCTCTTCTTCCTGTCTATGTTTGAACCATTCCTGCGACACTAGTTATGGATTCCGATGCTTCACTTCAGGTTTACTGTATCCAGTTTACCTTCTTATTGACGATGAAACACAGAAATTGCATCGGAATTAAATACAAAAGCACAATGCCGACTTAAGTACAAGAAGTCTGACTCATCTTAGTCTATGTTTTGAACCATTCCTGTGACACTAGTTATAGATTCCGATGCTTCACTTCAGGTTTACTGTATCCCTCTGACCTTATTATTGACGATGAAACACGTAAATTGCATCGGAATTAAATACAAATGGCACAATGCCGACTTAAGTACAAGAAGACTGACTCTTCTTACTGTCTATGTTTTGAACAATTCCTGTGACACTAGTTATAGATTCCGATGCTTCACTTCAGGTTTACTGTATCCCTCTGACCTTCTTATTGACGATGAGACACAGAAATTGCATCGGAATCAAATAGAAAAGGAACAAAGCCGACTCAAGTACAAGAAGACTGACTCTTCTTACTGTCTATGTTTTGAACCATTCCTGTGACACTAGTTATAGATTTCGATGCTTCAATTCAGGTTTACTGTATCCCTCTGACCGTCGTATTGATGATGAAACACAGAAATTGCATCGGAATTAAATACAAAAGGCACAATGCCGACTCAAGTACAAGAAGAGTGGCTCTTCTTACTGTATATGTTTTGAACCTTTACTGTGAGACCGGTTTTAGATTCCCATGCTTTACTTCAGGTTTACTGTATCCCTTGGACCTTCTTATTGACGGAGAAACACAGATATTGCATCGGAATTAAGTACAAAAGGCACAATGCCGACTTAAGTACAAGAAGACTGACTCTTCTTACTGGCTATGTTTGAACCATTCCTGTGACACTAGTTATATATTCCGATGCTTCACTTCAGGTTTACTGTATCCCTCTGACCTTCGTATTGACGATGAAAAACAGAAATTGCATCGGAATTAAATACAAAAGGCACAATGCCGACTCAAGTACTAGAAGACTGGCTCTTCTTCCTGTCTATGTTTTGAACCATTCCTGCGACACTAGTTATGGATTCCGATGCTTCACTTCAGGTTTACTGTATCCAGTTTACCTTCTTATTGACGATGAAACACAGAAATTGCATCGCAATTAAATACAAAAGAACAATGCCGACTTAAGTACAAGAAGTCTGACTCTTCTTACGGTCTTTGTTTTGAACCATTCCTGTGACACTAGTTATAGATTCCGATGCTTCACTTCAGTTTTACTGTATCCCTCTGACCTTCTTATTGACGATGAAACACAGAAATTGCATCGGAATTAAATACTAAAGGCACATGCCGACTCAAGTATAAGGAGACTGGCTCTTCTTACTGTCTATGATTTGAACCTTTCCTGTGAGATCGGTTTTAGATTCCCATGCTTCACTTCAGGTTTACTGTATCCCTTGGACCTTCTTATTGACGACGAAACACAGAAATTGCTTCGGAATTAAATAGAAAAGGCACAATGCCGACTTAAGTACAAGAAAACAGACTCTTCTTAATATCTGTGTTTGAGCGATTTCTGTGACACTAGTTATAGATTCCGATGCTTCACTTCAGGTTTACTGTATCCCTGTGACCCTCTTATTGACGATGAAACACAGAAATTGCATCGGAATTAAATACAAAAGGCACAATCCCGACTTAAGTACAAGAAGACTGACTCTTCTTACTGTCTTTAGTTTGAGCCATTCCTGTGACACTAGTTATTGATTCCGATGCTTCACTTCATGTTTACTGTATCCCTCGGACCTTCTTATTGACGATGAAACACAGAAATTGCATCGGAATTAAATACAAAAGGCACAATGCCGACTCAAGTACAAGAAGACTGGCTCTTCTTACTGTCTATGATTTTAACAATTTCTGTGACACTAGTTATAGATTCCGATACTTCACTTCAGGTTTTCTGTATCCCTCTGACCTTCTTATTGACGGAGAAACACAGATATTGCATCGGAATTAAGTAGAAAAGGCACAATGCCGACTTAAGTACAAGAAGACTGACTCTTCTTACTGGCTATGTTTGAACCATTCCTGTGACACTATTTATATATTCCGATGCTTCACTTCAGGTTTACTGTATCCCCCTGACCTTCGTATATACGATGAAAAACAGAAATTGCATCGGAATTAAATACAAAAGGCACAATGCCGACTCAAGTACAAGAAGACTGGCTCTTCTTCCTGTCTATGTTTGAACCATTCCTACGACACTAGTTATGGATTCCGATGCTTCACTTCAGGTTTACTGTATCCAGTTTACCTTCTTATTGACGATGAAACACAGAAATTGCATCGGAATTAAATACAAAAGCACAATGCCGACTTAAGTTCAAGAAGACTGACTCTTCTTACTGTCTATGTTTTGAACCATTCCTGTGACACTAGTTATAGATTTCGATGCTTCAATTCAGGTTTACTGTATCCCTCTGACCGTCGTATTGATGATGAAACACAGAAATTGCATCGGAATTAAATACAAAAGGCACAATGCCGACTCAAGTACAAGAAGAGTGGCTCTTCTTACTGTATATGTTTTGAACCTTTACTGTGAGACCGGTTTTAGATTCCCATGCTTTACTTCAGGTTTACTGTATCCCTTGGACCTTCTTATTGACGACGAAACACAGAAACTGCTTCGGATATAAATAGAAAAGCACAATGCCGACTTTAGTACAAGAAAACAGACTCTTCTTAATATCTATGTTTTGAACCATTCCTGTGACACTAGTTATAGATTCCGATGCTTCACTTCTGGTTTACTGAATCCCTGTGACACTCTTATTGACGATGAAACACAGAAATTGCATCGGAATTAAATAGAAAAGGCACAATGCCGACTTAAGTACAAGAAGACTGACTCTTCTTACTGTCTTTGTTTTGAGCCATTCCTGTGACACTAGTTATAGATTCCGATGCTTCACTTCAGGTTTACTGTATCCCTCTGACCTTCTTATTGACGATGAAACACAGAAATTGCATCGGAATTAAATACAAAAGGCACAATGCCGACTCAAGTACATGAAGACTGGCTCTTCCTACTGTCTATGTTTTGAACCGTTTCTGTGACACTAGTTATAGATTCCGATGCTTCACTTCAGGTTTACTGTATAACTTTGACCGTCTTATTTACGGAGAAACGCAGATATTAAATCGGAATTAAATACAAAAGGCACAATGCCGACTGAAGTACATGAAGACTGGCTCTTCTTACTGTCTATGTTTTGAACCATTTCTGTGTCACTAGTTATGGATTCCGATGCTTCACTTCAGGTTTACTGTATCCAGTTTACCTTCTTATTGACGATGAAACACTGAAATTGCATCGGAATTAAATACAAAAGGCACAATGCCGACTCAAGTACTAGAAGACTGGGTCTTCTTACTGTCTATGTTTTGAACAATTTCTGTGACACTAGTTATAGATTCCGATGCTTCACTTCAGGTTTACTGTATCCCTCTGACCTTCTTATTGACGATGAGACACAGAAATTGCATCGGAATCAAATACAAAAGGAACAAAGCCTACTCAAGTACAAGAAGACTGACTCTTCTTACTGTCTTTGTTTTGAGCCATTCCTGTGACACTAGTTATAGATTCCGATGCTTCACTTCAGGTTTACTCTATCCCTCGGACCTTCTTATTGACCATGAAAACAGAAATTGCATCGGAATTAAATACAAAAGGCACAATGCCGACTCAAGTACTAGAAGACTAAGGTCTTCTTACTGTCTATGTTTTGAACAATTTCTGTGACACTAGTTATAGATTCCGATGCTTCACTTCAGGTTTACTGTATCCCTCTGACCTTCTTATTGACGGAGAAACACAGATATTGCATCGGAATTAAATACAAAAGGCACAATGCCGACTTATGTACAAGAAGACTGACACTTCTTACTGGGTATGTTTGAACAATTCTTGTGACACTAGTTATATATTCCGATGCTTCACTTCGGGTTCACTGTATCCCTCTGACCTCTTTATTGACGAGGAAACACAGAAATTGCATCGGAATTAAATACAAAAGGCACAATGCCGACTTAAGTACAAGAAAACTGACCCTTCTTACTGACTATATTTTGAACCATTCCTGTGACACTAGTGATAGATTCCGATGCTTCACTTCAGGTTTACTGTACCCTTTGAACATTCTTATTGACGCCGAAACACAGATATTGCATCGGAATTAAATACAAAAGGCACAAGGCTGACTTAAGTACAAGAAGACTGACTCTTCTTACTGTCTATGCTTTGAACCATTCCTGTGACACTAGTTATAGATTCCGATGCTTCACTTCAGGTTTACTGTATCCCTTTGACCTTCGTATTGACGATGAAACGCAGAAATTGCATCGGAATTAAATACAAAAGGCACAATGCCGACTCAAGTACAAGAAGACTGGCTCTTCTTACTGTCTATGTTTTGAACCATTCCTGCGACACTAGTTAAGGATTTCGATGGTTTACTTCAGGTTTACAGTATCCAGTTTACCTTCTTATTGACAATGAAACACAGAAATTGCATCGGAATTATATACAAAAACACAATGCCGACTTAAGTACAAGAAGTCTGACTCTTCTTACTGTCTATGTTTTGAACCAGTCCTGTGACACTAGTTATAGATTCCGATGCTTCACTTCACTTTTACTGCATCCCTCTGACCTTCTTATTGACGATGAAACACAGATATTGTATCGGAATTAAATACAAAAGGCACAATGCCGACTCAAGTACAAGAAGACTGACTCTTCTTACTGTCTATGTTTTGAACCATTCCTGTGACACTAGTTATAGATTCCGATGCTTCACTTCAGGTTTACTGTATCCCTCTGACTTCTTATTGACGATGAAACACGTAAATTGCATTGGAATTAAATACAAAAGGCACAATGCCGACTCAAGTACTTGGAAGATTGGCTCTTCCAACTCTCTATGTTTTGAACCATTTCTGTGACACTAGTTATAGAATCCGATGCTTCACTTCAGGTTTACTGTATCCCTCTGACTTCTTATTGACGCCGAATACAGATATTGCATCGGAATTAAATACAAAAGGCACAATGCTGACTTAAGTACAAGAAGACTGACTCTTCTTACTGTCTATGCTTTGAACCATTCCTGTGACACTAGTTATAGATTTCGATGCTTCACTTCAGGTTTACTGTATCCCTCTGACCGTGGTATTGATGATGAAACACAGAAATTGCATCGGAATTAAATACACAAGGCACAATGCCGACTCAAGTTCAAGAAGGCTAGCTCTTCTTACTGTCTATGTTTTGAACCTTTCCTGTGAGACCGGTTTTAGATTCCGATGCTTCTGTTCAGGTTTACTGTATCCCTTGGACCTTCTTATTGACGACGAAACACGGAAATTACATCGGAATTAAATAGAAAAGGCACCATGTCGACTTAAGTACAAGAAAACAGACTCTTCTTAATATCTATGCTTTGAAACTTTCCTGTGACACTAGTTATAGATTCCGATGCTTCACTTCAGGTTTACTGTATCCCTGTGACCCTCTTATTGACGATGAAACACAGAAATTGCATCGGAATTAAATACAAAAATCACAATGCCGACTTAAGTACAAGAAAACTGACTCTTCTTACTGTCTATGTTTTGAACCATTCCTGTGACACTAGTTATAGATTCCGATGCTTCACTTCAGGTTTACTGTATCCCTCTGACTTCTTATTGACGATGAAACACGTAAATTGCATTGGAATTAAATACAAAAGGCACAATGCCGACTTAAGTACAAGAAGACTGACTCTTCTTACTGTCTTTGTTTTGAGCCAATCCTGTGACACTAGTCATGGATTCCGATGCTTCACTTCAGGTTTACTGTATCCCTCTGACCTTCTTATTGACGATGAAACACAGAAATTGCATCGGAATTAAATACAAAAGGCACAATGCCGACTCAAGTACATGAAGACTGGCTCTTCCAACTCTCTATGTTTTGAACCATTTCTGTGACACTAGTTATAGATTCCGATGCTTCACTTCAGGTTTGCTGTATAACTCTGACCGTCTTGTTTACGGAGAAACGCAGATATTGAATCGGAATTAATTACAAATGGCACAATGCCGACTTAAGTACATGAGGACTGGCTCTTCTTACTGTCTATGTTTTGAACCTTACCTGTGAGACTGGTTTTCGATTCCGATGCTTCACTTCAGGTTTACTGTACCCTTTGGACGTTCTTATTGGCGCCGAAACACAGATATTGCATCGGAATTAAATAGAAAGTGCACAATGCCGACTTAAGTACAAGAAAACTCACTCTTCTTACTGTCTATGTTTTGAACCATTCCTGTGACACTAGTTATAGATTCCGATGCTTCAGGCTTACTGTATCCCTCTGACCTTCTTATTGACGATGAAACACAGAAATTGCATCGGAATTACATACAAATGGGACAATGCCGACTTAAGTACAAGAAAACTGACTCTTCTTACTGTCTATGTTTTGAACCATTCCTGTGACACTAGTTATAGATTCCGATGCTTCACTTCAGGTTTACTGTATCCCTCTGACTTCTTATTGACGATGAAACACGTAAATTGCATTGGAATTAAATACAAAAGGCACAATGCCGACTTAAGTACAAGAAGACTGACTCTTCTTACTGTCTTTGTTTTGAGCCAATCCTGTGACACTAGTCATAGATTCCGATGCTTCACTTCAGGTTTACTGTATCCCTCTGACCTTCTTATTGACGATGAAACACAGAAATTGCATCGGAATTAAATACAAAAGGCACAATGCCGACTCAAGTACATGAAGACTGGCTCTTCCAACTCTCTATGTTTTGAACCATTTCTGTGACACTAGTTATAGATTCCGATGCTTCACTTCAGGTTTGCTGTATAACTCTGACCGTCTTGTTTACGGAGAAACGCAGATATTGAATCGGAATTAATTACAAATGGCACAATGCCGACTTAAGTACATGAGGACTGGCTCTTCTTACTGTCTATGTTTTGAACCTTACCTGTGAGACTGGTTTTCGATTCCGATGCTTCACTTCAGGTTTACTGTACCCTTTGGACGTTCTTATTGGCGCCGAAACACAGATATTGCATCGGAATTAAATAGAAAGTGCACAATGCCGACTTAAGTACAAGAAAACTCACTCTTCTTACTGTCTATGTTTTGAACCATTCCTGTGACACTAGTTATAGATTCCGATGCTTCAGGCTTACTGTATCCCTCTGACCTTCTTATTGACGATGAAACACAGAAATTGCAACGGAATTACATACAAATGGGACAATGCCGACTTAAGTACAAGAAAACTGACTCTTCTTACTGTCTATGTTTTGAACCATTCCTGTGACACTAGTTATAGATTCCGATGCTTCACTTCAGGTTTACTGTATCCCTCAGACCTTCTTATTGACGATGAAACACAGAAATTGCATCGGAATTAAATACAAAAGGCACAATGCCGACTTAAGTACAAGAAAACTGACTCTTCTTACTGTTTATGTTTTGAACCATTCCTGTGACACTAGTTATAGATTCCGATGCTTCACTTCAGGTTTACTGTATCCCTGTGACCCTCGTAGTGACGATGAAACACAGAAATTGCATTATAATTAAATACAAAAGGCTCAATGCCGACTTAAGTGCAAGAAAACTGACTCTTCTTACTATCGATGTTTTGAACCATTCCTGTGACACTAGTTATGGATTCCGATGCTTCACTTCAGGTTTACTGTATCCCTCTGACCTTTTCAATGACGGAGAAACACAGATATTGCATCGGAATTAAATACAAAAGTCACAATGCCGACTTAAGTACAAGAAGACTGACTCTTCTTACTGTCTATGTTTGAACCATTCCTGTGACACTAGTTATATATTCCGATGCTTCACTTCGGGTTTACTATATCCCTCTGACCTCCTTATTGACGATGAAACACAGAAATTGCATCGGAATTAAATACAAAAGGCACAATGCCGACTTAAGTACACGAAAACTGACCCTTCTTACTGTCTTTGTTTTGAACCATTCCCGTGACACTAGTGATAGATTCCGATGCTTCACTTCAGGTTCACTGTACCCTTTGGACCTTCTTATTGACGCCGAAACACAGATATTGCATCGGAATTAAATACAAAAGGCACAATGCCGACTTAAGTACAAGAAGACTGACTCTTCTTACTGTCTATGTTTTGAACCATTCCTGTGACACTAGTTATAGATTCCGATGCTTCACTTCAGGTTTACTGTATCCCTCAGACCTTCGTATTGACGATGAAACACAGAAATTGCATCGTAATTAAATACAAAAGGCACAATGCCCACTCACGTACAAGAAGACTGGCTCTCCTTCCTGTCTATGTTTTGAACCATTCCTGCGACACTAGTTATGGATTCCGATGCTTCACTTCAGGTTTACTGTATCCAGTTCACCTTCTTATTGACGATGAAACACGGAAATTGCATCGGAATTAAATACAAAAGGCACAATGCCGACTCAAGTACATGAAGACTGGCTCTTCTTACTGTCTTTGTTGTGAACCATTTCTGTGACACTAGTGATAGATTCCGATGCTTCACTTCAGGTTTACTGTATAACTCTGACCGTCTTATTTACGGAGAAACGCAGATATTGCATCAGAATTAAATACAAAAGGCACAATGCCGACATAAGTACATCAAGACTGGCTCCTCTTACTGTCTATGTTTGGAACCTCTCCTGTGAGACTGGTTTTAGATTCCGATGCTTCACTTCAGGTTTACTGTATCCCTCTGACCGTGGTATTGACGATGAAACACAGAAATTGCATCGGAATTAAGTTCAAAAGTCACAATGCCGACTCAAGTACAAGAAGACTGTCTATACTTCCTGTCTATGCTTTGAACCATTCCTGTGACACTAGTTATAGAATTCGATGCTTCACTTCCGGTTTACTGTGTCCAGCTGACATTCTTAATGACGATCAAACACAAAAAAATGCATCGGAATTAAATACAAATAGCACTATGCCGACTTAAGTACTAGACGACTGACTCATCTTACTGTTTTTTTTTTAACCATTCCTGTGACACTTGTTATAGATTCCGATGCTTCACTTCAGGTTTACTGTATCCCTTTGACCGTCGTATTGACGATGAAACACAAAAATTGCATCGGAATTAAATACAAAAGTCACAATGCCGACTCAAGTACAAGAAGACTGACTCTTCTTACTGTCTATGTTTTGAACCATTCCTGTGACACTAGTTACAGATTCCGATGCTTCACTTCAGGTTTACTGTCTCCCTCTGACCTTCTTATTGACGATGAAATACAGAAATTGCATCGGAATTTAATACTAAAGGCACAATGCCGACTCAAGTTCAAGAAGACTGACTCTTCTTACTGTCTATGATTTGAATCATTCCTGTGACACTAGTTATAGATTCCGATGCTTCACTTGAGGTTTACTGTATCCCTCTGACCGTCGTATTGACGATGAAACACAGAAATTGCATCGGAATTAAATACAAAAGGCACAATGCCGACTTAAGTACTAGAAGACTGACTCTTCTTACTGTCTATGTTTTGAACCATTCCTGTGACACTAGTTATAGATTCCGATGCTTCACTTCAGGTTTACTGTATCCCTCTGACCTTCTTATTGACGATGCAACACAGAAATTGCATCGGAATTTAATACAAAAGGCACATTGCCGACTTAAGTACAAGAAGACTGACTCACTGTCTATGTTTTGAACCATTCCTGTGACACTAGTTATAGATTCCGATGCTTCACTTGAGGTTTACTGTATCCCTCCGACTTTCTTATTGACGATGAAACACAGAAAATGCATCGGAATTAAATACAAAGGGCACAATGCCGACTTAAGTACATGAAAACTGACTCTTCTTACTGGCTATGTTTGAACCATTCCTGTGACACTAGTTATAGATTCCGATGCTTCACTACGGGTTTACTGTATCCCTCTGACCTCCTTATTGACGATGAAACACAGAATTTGCACCGGAAATAAATACAAAAGGCACAATGCCGACTTAAGTACAAGAAAACAGACTATTCTTAATATCTCTCTTTTTAACCATTCCTGTGAAACTAGATATAGATTCCGATGCATCACTTCAGGTTTACTGTATCCCTCCGACCTTCTTATTGACGATGAAACACAGAAAATGCATCGCAATTAAATACAAAGGGCACAATGCCGACTTAAGTACATGAAAACTGACTCTTCTTACTGGCTATGTTTGAACCATTCCTGTGACACTAGTTATAGATTCCGATGCTTCACTACGGGTTTACTGTATCCCTCTGACCTCCTTATTGACGATGAAACACAGAATTTGCACCGGAAATAAATACAAAAGGCACAATGCCGACTTAAGTACAAGAAATCTGACTCTTCTTACTGTCTATGATTTGAACCATTCCTGTGACACTAGTTATAGATTCCATACTTCACTTCAGGTTAACTGTATCCCTCTGACCTTCTTATTGACGGTGAAACACAGAAATTGCATCGGAATTAAATACAAAAGGCACAATTCCGACTCAAGTACAAGAAGTCTGGCTCATCTTACTGTCTATGTTTTGAACGTTTCCTGTGAGACTGGTTTTAGATTCCGATGCTTCACTTCAGGTTTACTGTATCCCTCTGACCGTCGTATTGACGATGAAACACAGAAGTTGCATCGGAATTAAATACAAAAGTCACAATGCCGACTCAAGTACAGGAAGACTGGCTATACTACTTGTCTATGTTTTGAACCATTCCTGTGACACTATTTATAGATTCCGATGCTTCACTTCAGTTTTACAGTATCGCTCTGACCTTCTTATTGACGATGAAACACGGTAATTGCATCGGAATTAAATACAAAAGGCACAATGCCGACTCAAGTACAAGAAGACAGACTCTTCTTACTGTCTATGGTTTGAACCATTCCTGTGACACTAGTTATAGAATCCGATGCTTCACTTCCGTTTTACTGTATCCCTCTGACCTTCTTATTGACGATGAAACAGAGAAATTGCATCGGAGTTAAATACAAAAGGCACAATGCCGACTCAAGTACAAGAAGACTGACTCTTCTTACTGTCTATGTTTTGAATCATTCCTGTGACACTAGTTATAGATTCCGATGCTTCACATCAGGTTTACTGTATCCCTCTGAACGTCGTATTGACGATGAAACACTGAAATTGCATCGAAATTAAATACAAAAGGCACAATGCCGACTCAAGTACAAGAGGACTGGCTCTGCATACTGTTTTTGCTTTTGAACCTTTCCTGTGAGACCGGCTTTAGATTCCGATGCTTCCCTTCAGGTTTACTGTATCCCTTGGACCTTCTTATTGACGACGAAACACAGAAATTGCATCGGAATTAAATAGAAAAAGCACAATGCCGACTTAAATACTAGAAAACAGACTCTTCTTAATATTTATGTTTGGAACCATTCCTGTGACACTAGTTATAGATTCCAATGCATCACTTCAGGTTTGCTGTATCATTCTGACCTTCTTACTGACGATGAAACACAGAAAATGCATCGGAATTATATACAAAAGGCACAATGCCGACTTGAGTACTAGAAGACTGACTCTTCGTATTGTCTATGCATTGAACCATTCCTGTGACACTAGTTATAGATTCCGATGCTTCACTTCAGGTTTACTGTATCCCTCTGACCTTCTTATTGACGATGAAACACAGAAATTGCACCGGAATTAAATACAAAACTCACAATGCCGACATAAGTGCAAGAAGACTGGCTATACTTCCTGTCAATGTTTGAACCATTCCTGTGACACTAGTTATAGATTCCGATGCTTCACTTCAGGTTTACTGTATCCAGCTGACCTTCTTATTGACGATGAAACACAGAAATTGCATCGGAATTAAATACAAAAGGCACAATGCCGACTCAAGTACAAGAAGACTGGCTCTTCTTACTGTCTATGATTTGTACCTTTCCTGTGGGACCGGTTTAGATTCCGATGCTTCACTTCAGGTTTACTGTATCCCTTGGACCTTCTTATTGACGACGAAACACAGAAATTGCATCGGAATTAAATAGAGAAAGCACACTGCCGACTTAAGTACAAGAAAACAGACTCTTCTTTACATCTATGTTTTGAACCATTCCTGTGACACTAGTTATAGATTCCGATGCATCACTTCAGGTTTACTGTATCATTCTGACCTTCTTATTGACGATGAAACACAGAAAATGCATCGGAATTATATACAAAAGGCACAATGCCGACTTAAGTACTAGAAGACTGACTCTTCTTACTGTCAATGATTTGATCCATTCCTGTGACAGTAGCTATAGATTCCGATGCTTCACTTCAGGTTTACTGTATCCCTCTGACCGTCGTATTGACGATGAAACACTGAAATTGCATCGGAATTAAATACAAAAGGCACAATGCCGACTCAAGTACAAGAGGACTGGCTCTGCATACTGTTTTTGCTTTTGAACCTTTCCTGTGAGACCGGCTTTAGATTCCGATGCTTCCCTTCAGGTTTACTGTATCCCTTGGACCTTCTTATTGACGACGAAACACAGAAATTGCATCGGAATTAAATAGAAAAAGCACAATGCCGACTTAAATACAAGAAAACAGACTCTTCTTAATATTTATGTTTGGAACCATTCCTGTGACACTAGTTATAGATTCCAATGCATCACTTCAGGTTTGCTGTATCATTCTGACCTTCTTACTGACGATGAAACACAGAAAATGCATCGGAATTATATACAAAAGGCACAATGCCGACTTAAGTACTAGAAGACTGACTCTTCTTATTGTCTATGCATTGAACCATTCCTGTGACACTAGTTATAGATTCCGATGCTTCACTTCAGGTTTACTGTATCCCTCTGACCTTCTTATTGACGATGAAACACAGAAATTGCACCGGAATTAAATACAAAACTCACAATGCCGACATAAGTGCAAGAAGACTGGCTATACTTCCTGTCAATGTTTGAACCATTCCTGTGACACTAGTTATAGATTCCGATGCTTCACTTGAGGTTTACTGTATCCAGCTGACCTTCTTATTGACGATGAAACACAGAAATTGCATCGGAATTAAATACAAAAGGCACAATGCCGACTCAAGTACAAGAAGACTGGCTCTTCTTACTGTCTATGATTTGTACCTTTCCTGTGGGACCGGTTTAGATTCCGATGCTTCACTTCAGGTTTACTGTATCCCTCTGACCGTCGTATTGACGATGAAACACAGAAATTGCTTCGGAATTAAATTCAAAAGTCACAATGCCAACTCAAGTACAAGAAGACTGGCTATACATCCTGTCTATGATTTGAACCATTCCTGTGACACTAGTTATAGAATCCGATGCTTCACTTCTGGTTTACTGTATCCAGCTGACATTCTTAATGACGATGAAACACAAAAAAATGCATCGGAATTAAATACAAATGGCACTATGCCGACTTAAGTACTGGAAGACTGACTCTTCTTACTGTCTATGTTTTGAACCATTCCTGTGACACTAGTTATAAATTCCGATGCTTCACTTGAGGTTTACTGTATCCCTCTGACCGTCGTATTGACGATGAAACACAGAAATTGCATCGGGATTAAATACAAAAGGCACAATGCCGACTCAAGTATAAGAAGACTGGCTCTTCTTACTGCCTATGTTTTGAAACTTTCCTGTGAGACTGGTTTTAGATTACGATGTTTCACTTCAGGTTTACTGTATCCCTTGGACCGTCTTATTGACGACGATACACAGAAATTGCAACGGAATTAGATAGAAAAGGCACAATGCCGACTTAAGTACAAGGAAACAGACTCTTCTTAATATCTCTTTTTTTAACCATTCCTGTGACACTAGATATAGATTCTGATGCATCACTTCAGGTTTACTGTATCCCTCCGACCTTCTTATTGACGATGAAACACAGAATTTGCACCAGAAATAAATACAAACGGCACAATGCCGACTTAAGTACAAGAAATCAGACTCTTCTTTCTGACTATGATTTGAACCATTCCTGTGACACTAGTTATAGATTCCGATGCTTCACTTCAGTTTTACAGTATGCCTCTGACCTTCTTATTGACGATGAAACACAGAAATTGCATCGGAGTTAAATACAAAAGGCCCAATGCCGACTCAAGTACAAGAAGACTGACTCTTCTTACTGTCTATGTTTTGAACAATTCCTGTGACACTAGTTATAGATTCCGATGCTTCACATCAGGTTTACTGTATCCCTCTGAACGTCGTATTGACGATGAAACACTGAAATTGCAACGGAATTAAATACAAAAGGCACAATGCCGACTCAAGTACAAGAGGACTGGCTCTTCTTACTGTCTTTGTTTTGAACCTTTCCTGTGAGACTGGCTTTAGATTCAGATGCTTCACTTCAGGTTTACTGTATCCCTTGGACCTTCTTATTGACGACGAAACACAGAAATTGCATCGGAATTAAATAGAAAAGCACAATGCCGACTTAAATACAAGAAAACAGACTCTTCTTAATATCTATGTTTGGAACCATTCCTGTGACACTAGTTATATATTCCGATGCATCACTTCAGGTTTGCTGTATCATTCTGACCTTCTTATTGACGATGAAACACAGAAAATGCATCGGAATTATATACAAAAGGCACAATGCCGACTTAAGTACTAGAAGACTGACTCTTCTTACTGTCAATGATTTGATCCATTCCTGTGACAGTCGCTATAGATTCCGATGCTTCACTTCAGGTTTACTGTATCCCTCTGACCGTCGTATTGACGATGAAACACTGAAATTGCATCGGAATTAAATACAAAAGGCACAATGCCGACTCAAGTACAAGAGGACTCGCTCTGCATACTGTTTTTGCTTTTGAACCTTTCCTGTGAGACCGGCTTTAGATTCCGATGCTTCCCTTCAGGTTTACTGTATCCCTTGGACCTTCTTATTGACGACGAAACACAGAAATTGCATCGGAATTAAATAGAAAAAGCACAATGCCGACTTAAATACAAGAAAACAGACTCTTCTTAATATTTATGTTTGGAACCATTCCTGTGACACTAGTTATAGATTCCAATGCATCACTTCAGGTTTGCTGTATCATTCTGACCTTCTTACTGACGATGAAACACAGAAAATGCATCGGAATTATATACAAAAGGCACAATGCCGACTTAAGTACTAGAAGACTGACTCTTCTTATTGTCTATGCATTGAACCATTCCTGTGACACTAGTTATAGATTCCGATGCTTCACTTCAGGTTTA
Source organism: Schistocerca serialis cubense (assembly GCF_023864345.2). Classification (NCBI taxonomy): domain Eukaryota; kingdom Metazoa; phylum Arthropoda; class Insecta; order Orthoptera; family Acrididae; genus Schistocerca; species Schistocerca serialis. Next base: position 17,996,379 of record NC_064647.1, on the reverse strand, counting down.
CTGTATCCCTCTGACCTTCTTATTGACGATGAAACACAGAAATTGCACCGGAATTAAATACAAAACTCACAATGCCGACATAAGTGCAAGAAGACTGGCTATACTTCCTGTCAATGTTTGAACCATTCCTGTGACACTAGTTATAGATTCCGATGCTTCACTTCAGGTTTACTGTATCCAGCTGACCTTCTTATTGACGATGAAACACAGAAATTGCATCGGAATTAAATACAAAAGGCACAATGCCGACTCAAGTACAAGAAGACTGGCTCTTCTTACTGTCTATGATTTGTACCTTTCCTGTGGGACCGGTTTAGATTCCGATGCTTCACTTCAGGTTTACTGTATCCCTCTGACCGTCGTATTGACGATGAAACACAGAAATTGCTTCGGAATTAAATTCAAAAGTCACAATGCCAACTCAAGTACAAGAGGACTGGCTATACATCCTGTCTATGATTTGAACCATTCCTGTGACACTAGTTATAGAATCCGATGCTTCACTTCTGGTTTACTGTATCCAGCTGACATTCTTAATGACGATGAAACACAAAAAAATGCATCGGAATTAAATACAAATGGCACTATGCCGACTTAAGTACTGGAAGACTGACTCTTCTTACTGTCTATGTTTTGAACCATTCCTGTGACACTAGTTATAAATTCCGATGCTTCACTTGAGGTTTACTGTATCCCTCTGACCGTCGTATTGACGATGAAACACAGAAATAGCATCGGTATTAAATACAAAAGGCACAATGCCGACTCAAGTATAAGAAGACTGGCTCTTCTTACTGCCTATGTTTTGAAACTTTCCTGTGAGACTGGTTTTAGATTACGATGTTTCACTTCAGGTTTACTGTATCCCTTGGACCGTCTTATTGACGACGATACACAGAAATTGCAACGGAATTAGATAGAAAAGGCACAATGCCGACTTAAGTACAAGGAAACAGACTCTTCTTAATATCTCTTTTTTTAACCATTCCTGTGACACTAGATATAGATTCTGATGCATCACTTCAGGTTTACTGTATCCCTCCGACCTTCTTATTGACGATGAAACACAGAATTTGCACCAGAAATAAATACAAACGGCACAATGCCGACTTAAGTACAAGAAATCTGACTCTTCTTTCTGACTATGATTTGAACCATTCCTGTGACACTAGTTATAGATTCCGATGCTTCACTTCAGTTTTACAGTATGCTTCTGACCTTCTTATTGACGATGAAACACAGAAATTGCATCGGAGTTAAATACAAAAGGCCCAATGCCGACTCAAGTACAAGAAGACTGACTCTTCTTACTGTCTATGTTTTGAACAATTCCTGTGACACTAGTTATAGATTCCGATGCTTCACATCAGGTTTACTGTATCCCTCTGAACGTCGTATTGACGATGAAACACTGAAATTGCAACGGAATTAAATACAAAAGGCACAATGCCGACTCAAGTACAAGAGGACTGGCTCTTCTTACTGTCTTTGTTTTGAACCTTTCCTGTGAGACTGGCTTTAGATTCAGATGCTTCACTTCAGGTTTACTGTATCCCTTGGACCTTCTTATTGACGACGAAACACAGAAATTGCATCGGAATTAAATAGAAAAGCACAATGCCGACTTAAATACAAGAAAACAGACTCTTCTTAATATCTATGTTTGGAACCATTCCTGTGACACTAGTTATATATTCCGATGCATCACTTCAGGTTTGCTGTATCATTCTGACCTTCTTATTGACGATGAAACACAGAAAATGCATCGGAATTATATACAAAAGGCACAATGCCAACTTAGGTACTAGAAGACTGACTCTTCTTATTGTCTATGCATTGAACCATTCCTGTGACACTAATTATAGATTCCGATGTTTCACTTCAGGTTTACTGTATCCCTCTGACCTTCTTATTGACGATGAAACACAGAAATTGCATCGGAATTAAATACAAAACTCACAATGCCGACACAAGTACAAGAAGACTGGCTATACTTCCTGTCAATGTTTGAACCATTCCTGTGACACTAGTTATAGATTCCGATGATCCACTTCAGGTTTACTGTATCCAGCTGACCTTCTTATTGACGATGAAACACAGAAATTGCATCGGAAATAAATACAAAAGGCACAATGCCGACCCAAGTACAAGAAGACTGACTCTTCTTACTGTCTATGTTTTGATCCATTCCTGTGACACTAGTTATAGATTCCGATGCTTCACTTCAGGTTTACTGTTTCCCTCTGACCTTCTTATTGACGATGAAACACAGAAATTGCATCGGAATTTAATACAAAAGGCACAATGCCGACTAAGGTACAAGAAGACTGACTCTTCTTACTGTCTATGTTTTGAACCATTCCTGTGACACTAGTTATAGATTCCGATGCGTCACTTCAGGTTTACTGTATCCCTCTGACCGTCGTATTGACGATGAAACACTGAAATTGCATCGGAATTAAATACAAAAGGCACAATACCGACTCAAGTACAAGAAGACTGACTCTTATTACTCTCTATGTATTGAACCTTTCCTGTGGGACCGGTTTAGATTCCGATGCTTCACTTCAGGTTTACTGTATCCCTTGGACCTTCTTATTGACGACGAAACACAGAAATTGCATCGGAATTAAATAGAAAAAGCACAATGCCGACTTAAGTACAAGAAAACAGACTCTTCTTTATATCTATGTTTTGAACCATTCCTGTGACACTAGTTATAGATTTCGATGCATCACTTCAGGTTTACTGTATCATTCTGACCTTTTTATTGACGATGAAACACAGAAAATGCATCGGAATTATATACAAAAGGCACAATGCCGACTTAAGTACTAGAAGACTGACTCTTCTTACTGTCTATGATTTGAACCATTCCTGTGACAGTAGTTATAGATTCCGATGCTTCACTTCAGGTTTACTGTATCCCTCTGACCGTCGTATTGACGATGAAACACAGGAATCGCATCGGAATTAAATACAAAAGGCACAATGCCGACTCAAGTACAAGAAGACTGACTCTTTTTACTGTCTATGTTTTGAACCATTCCTGTGACACTAGTTATAGATTCCGATGCTTCACTTCAGTTTTACTGTACCCCTCTGACCTTCTTATTTACGACGATACACAGAAATTGCATCGGAATTAAATAGAAAAAGCACAATGCCGACTTAAGTACAAGAAAACATACTCTTCTTAATATCTTTTCCTTGAACCATTCCTGTGACACTAGTTATAGATTCCGATGCATCACTTCAGGTTACGGTATCATTCTGACCTTCTTATTGACGATGAAACACAGAAAATGCATCGGAATTATATACAAAAGGCACAATGCCGACTTAAGTACTAGAAGACTGACTCTTCTTAATGTCTATGTTTTGAACCATTCCTGTGACACTAGCTATAGATTCCGAAGCTTCACTTCAGGGTACTGTATCCCTCTGACCGTCGTATTGACGATGAAACACAAAAATTGCATCGGAATTAAATACAAAAGTCACAATGCCGACCCTAGTACAAGAAGACTGACTCTTCTTACTGTCTATGTTTTGAACCATTCCTGTGACACTAGTTATAGAATCCGATGCTTCACTTCCGGTTTACTGTATCCAGCTGACATTCTTAATGACGATGAAACACAAAAAAATGCATCGGAATTAAATACAAGTGGCACTATGCCGACTTAAGTACTAGAAGACTCTTCTTACTGTCTATGTTTTGAACCATTCCTGTGACACTTGTTATAGATTCCGATGCTTCACTTCAGGTTTACTGTATCCCTCTCACCGTCGTATTGACGATGAAACACAAAAATTGCGTCGGAATTAGATACAAAAGTCACAATGCCGACTCAAGTATAAGAAGACTGACTCTTCTTACTGTCTAATTTTTGAACCATTCCTGTGACACTAGTTATAGATTCCGATGTTTCACTTCAGGTTTTTCTGAATCCCTCTGACCTTCTTATTGACGATGAAACACAGAAATTGCATCCGAATTTAATACTAAAGGCACAATGCCGACTCAAGTACAAGAAGCCTGGCTATACTTCCTGTCTATGTTTTGAACCATTCCTGTGACACTTGTTATAGAATCCGATGCTTCACTTCCGGTTTACTGTATCCAGCTGACATTCTTAATGACGATGAAACACAAAAAAATGCATCGGAATTAAATACAAATGGCACTATGCCGACTTAAGTACTAGAAGACTCTTCTTACTGCCTATGTTTTGATCCTTTACTGTGAGACTGGTTCTAGATTCCGATGTTTCACTTCAGGTTTACTGTATCCCTTGGACCGTGTTATTGACGACGAAACACAGAAATTACAACGCAATTAAATAGAAAACGCAAAATGCCGACTTAAGTACAAGAAAACAGACTCTTCTTAATATCTCATCTTTAACCATTCTTGTGACACTAGATATAGATTCCGATGCATCACTTCAGGTTTACTGTATCCCTCCGACCTTCTTATTGACGATGAAACACAGAAAATGCATCGGAATTAAATACAAACGGCACAATGCCGACTTAAGTACATGAAAACTGACTCTTCTTACTGGCTATGTTTGAACCATTCCTGTGACAGTAGTTATAGATTCCGATGCTTCACTACGGGTTTACTGTATCCCTCTGACCTCCTTATTGACGATGAAACATAGAATTTGCACCGGAAATAAATACAAAAGGCACAATGCCGACTTAAGTACAAGAAATCTGACTCTTCTTACTGTCTATGATTTGAACCATTCCTGTGACACTAGTTATAGATTCCATACTTCACTTCAGGTTTACAGTATCCCTCTGACCTTCTTGTTGACGATGAAACACAGAAATTGCATCGGAATTAAATACAAAAGGCGCAATGCCGACTCAGGTACAAGAAGTCTGGCTCATCTTACTGTCTATGTTTTGAACGTTTCCTGTGAGACTGGTTTTAGATTCCGATGCTTCACTTCAGGTTTACTGTATCCCTCTGACCGTCGTATTGACGATGAAACACAGAAATTGCATCGGAATTAAATACAAAAGTCACAATGCCGACTCAAGTACAGGAAGACTGGCTATACTTCTTGTCTATGTTTTTAACCATTCCTGTGACACTATTTATAGCTTCCATGCTTCACTTCAGTTTTACAGTATCCTTCTGACCTTCTTATTGACGACGAAACACGGAAATGGCATCGGAATTAAATACAAAAGGCACAATGTTGACTCAAGTACAAAAAGACAGACACTTCTTACTGTCTATGGTTTGAACCATTCCTGTGACACTAGTTATAGATTCCGATGCTTCACTTCAGTTTTACTGTTTCCCTCTCACCTTCTTATTGACGATGAAACACAGAAATTGCATCGGAGTTAAATACAAAAGGCACAATGCCGACTCAAGTACAAGAAGACAGACACTTCTTACTGTCTATGGTTTGAACCATTCCTGTGACACTAGTTATAGATTCCGATGCTTCACTTCAGTTTTACTGTATCCCTCTCACCTTCTTATTGACGATGAAACACAGAAATTGCATCGGAGTTAAATACAAAAGGCACAATGCCGACACAAGTACAAGAAGACTGACTCTTCTTACTGTCTATGTTTTGAACCATTCCTGTGAGACCGGCTTTAGATTCCGATGCTTCACTTCAGGTTTACTGTATCCCTTGGACCTTCTTATTGACGACGAAACACAGAAATTGCATCGGAATTAAATAGAATAAGCACAATGCCGACTTAAATACAAGAAAACAGACTCTTCTTAATATCTATGTTTGGAACCATTCCTGTGACACTAGTTATAGATTCCGATGCATCACTTCAGGTTTGCTGTATCATTCAGACCTTCTTATTGACGACGAAACACAGAAAATGCATCGGAATTATTTACAAATGGCACAATGCCGACTTAAGTACTAGAAGACTGACTCTACTTATTGTCTATGCATTGAACCATTCCTGTGACACTAGTTATAGATTCCGATGTTTCACTTCAGGTTTACTGTATCCCTCTGACCTTCTTATTGACGATAAAACACAGAAATTGCATCGGAATTAAATACAAAACTCACAATGCCGACACAAGTACAAGAAGACTGGCTATACTTCCTGTCAATGTTTGAACCATTCCTGTGACACTAGTTATAGATTCCGATGCTTCACTTCAGGTTTACTGTATCCAGCTGACCTTCTTATTGACGATGAAACACAGAAATTGCATCAGAATTAAATACAAAAGGCACAATGCCGACTTAAGTACAAAAAGGCTGACTCTTCTTACTGTCTATGTTTTGAACCATTCCTGTGACACTAGTTATAGATTCCGATGCTTCACTTCAGGTTTACTGTATCCCTCTGACCTTCTTATTGACGATGAAACACAGAAATTGCATCGGAATTACATACAAAAGGCACAATGCCGTTTTAAGTACAAGAAAACTGACACTTCTTACTGTCTATGTTTTGAACAATTCCTGTGACACTAATTATAGATTCCGATGCTTCACTTCAGGTTTACTGGATCCCTCTGACCTTCTTATTGACGATGAAACACAGAAATTGCATCGGAATTAAATACAAAAGGCACAATGCCAACTTAAGTACAAAAAGACTGACTCTTCTTGCTGTCTATGTTTTGAACCATTCCTGTGACACTAGTTATAGATTCCGATGCTTCACTTCGGGTTTACTGTATCCCTCTGACCTTCTTATTGACGATTAAACACAGAAATTGCATCGGAATTAAATACAAAAGGCCATATGCCGACTTAAGTACAAGAAAACTGACTCTTCTTACTGTCTATCTTTTGAACCTTTCCTGTGACACTACTTATAGATTCCGGTGCTTCACTTCAGGTTTACGGTATCCCTGTGACCCTCTTATTGACGATGAAACACAGAAATTGCATCGGAATTAAATACAAAAGGCACAATGCCGACTTAAGGACAAGAAAACTGACTCTTCTTATTGTCTATGTTTGGAACCATTCCTGTGACACTAGTTATAGATTCCGATGCTTACCTTCAGGTTCACTGTATCCCTCTGTCCTTCTTATTGACGATGAAACACGTAAATTGCATCGGAATTAAATAAAAAAGGCACAATGCCAACTTAAGTACAATAAGACTGACTCTTCTCACTGTCTATGTTTTGAACCATTCCTGTGACACTAGCTATAGATTCGGATGCTTCACTTCACTGTATCCCTTCACTGTATCACTTTACTGTATCCCTCTGACCTTCTAATTGACCTGAAACACAGAAATTGCATCGGAATTAAATAGAAAAGGCACAATGTCGACCCAAGTACAAGAAGACTGACTCTTCTTACTGTCTATGTTATGAACCATTTCTGTGACACTAGTTATAGATTCCGATGCTTCACGTCTGGTTTACTGTATCACTATGACCTTCTTATTGACGAAGAAACACAGATATTGCATCGGAATTGAATACAAAAGGCACAATGCCGACTTAAGTACAAGAAGACTGACTCTTCTTACTGTCTATGTTTTGAACCATTCCTGTGACACTAGTTATAGATTCCGATGCTTCACTTCAGGTTTACTGTATCCCTCTGACCTTCTTATTGACGATGAAACAAAGAAATTGCATCGGAATTATATACTAAAGGCTCAATGCCGTCTTAAGTACAAAAAGACCGACTCTTCTTACTGTCTATGTTTTGAACAATTCCTGTGACACTAGTTACAGATTCCGATGCTTCAAGTCACGTTTACTGTATCCCTTTGACTTCTTATTGACGATGAAACACAGAAATTGCATCGCAATTAAATACAAAAGGCACAATGCCGACTTAAGTACTTCTTACTGTCTATGGTTTGAACCATTCGTGTGACACTAGTTATAGATTCCGATTCTTCACTTCAGGTTTACTGTATCCCTCTGACCTTCTTATTGACGATGAAAAACACAAATTGCATCGGAATTAAATGCAAAAGGCACAGTGCCGACTCAAGTACAATAAGACTGACTCTTCATACTGTCTATGTTTTGAACCATTCGTGTGACACTAGCTATAGATTCCGATGCTTCACTTCAGGTTTACTGTAACCCTCTGACCTTCTTATTGACGAAGAAACACAGATATTGCATCGGAATTAAATACAAAAGGCACAATGCCGACTTAAGTACAAGAAGACTGAATCCTCTTACTGTCTATGTTTTGAACCATTCCTGTGACACTAGTTATAGGGTCCCATGATTTACTTCAGGTTTACTGTATCCCTCTGACCTTCTTATTGACGATGCAACACGTAAATTGCATCGGAATTAAATACAAAAGGCACAATGCCGACTTAAGTACAAGAAGACTGACTCTTCCTACTGTCTATGTTTTGAATCATTCCTGTGACACTAGTTATAGATTCCGATGCTTTACTTCAGGTTCACTGTATCCCTCTGACCTTCTTATTGACGATGAAACACAGAAATTGCATCGGAATTAAATACAAAGGGCACAATGCCGACTCAAGTACAAGAAGGCTGGCTCCTCTTACTGTCTATGTTTTGAACCATTTCTGTGACACTAGTTATAGATTCCGATGCTTCACTTCAGGTTTACTGTATCCCTTGGACCTTCTTATTGACGACGAAACACAGAAATTGCATTGGAATTAAATAGAAAATGCACAATGCCGACTTAAGTACAAGAAGACTGGCTCTTCTTACTGTCTATGTTTTGAACCATTCGTGTGACACTAGTTATAGATTCTGATGCTTCGCTTCAGATTTACTGTATCCCTCTGACCTTCTTATTGACGATGAAAAACAGAAATTGCATCGGAAATAAATGCAAAAGGCACAATGCCGACTCAAGTACAAAAAGACTGGCTCTTCTTACTGTCTATGTTTTGAACCATTCCTGTGACACTAGTTATAGATTCCGATGCTTCACTTCGGGTTTACTGTATCCCTCTGAACTTCTTATTGACGATGAAATACGTAAATTGCATCGGAATTAAATACAAAAGGCTCAATGCCGACTTAAGTACAAGAAGACTGACTCTTCTTACTGTCTATGTTTTGAACCATTCCTGTGACACTAGTTATAGATTCCGATGCTTCACTTCAGGTTTACTGTATCCCTTGGACCTTCTTATTGACGATGAAACACAGAAATTGCATCGGAATGAAATACAAAAGACTCAATGCCGATTTACGTAGAAGAGGACTGACTCTTCTTACATTGTATGATTTGAGACTTTCCTGTGAGACTAGTTTTAGATATCGATGCTTCACTTTAGGTTTACTTTATCCCTTGGAAATTCTTATTGACGATGAAACACTGAAATTGCATCGGAATTAAATACGCAGGGCACAATGCCGACTTAGGTACAAGAAGACTGACATTTCTTAATGTCTATGGTTTGAACCTTTCCTATGAGACCAGTTTTAGATTCCGATGCTTCACTTCAGGTTTACTGTATCCCTTGGACCTTCGTATTGACGATGAAACACAGAAATTGCATCGGAATTAAATACAAAAGGCACAGTGCTGACTTAAGTACAACAAGACTGACTCCTCTTACTGTCTATGCTTTCAGCCTTTCCTGTGAGACCAGTTTTAGATTCCGATGCTTCACTTCGTGTTTACTGTATCCCTTGGACCTTCTTATTGACGATGAATCACAGAAATTGCATCGGAATTAAATACAAGAGGCACAATGCACACTTAACTACAAGTAGACTGACTCTTCTTACTGTCTATGTGTTGAGCCATTCCTGTGAGACAAGTTTTAGATTCCGATGCTTCAATCAGGTTTACAGTATCCCTTGGACCTTCTTATTGACGATGAAACACAGAATTTGAGTCGGAATTAAATACTAAAGGCACAATGCCGACTTAAGGACAAGAAGACTGACTATTCTTACTGTCTAAGTTGTGAACCTTTCCTGTGAGACCAGTTTTAGATTCCGATGCTTCACTTCAGGTTTTCTGTATCCCTTGGACCTTCTTATTGACGATGAAACACAGAAATTGCATCGGAATGAAATACAAAAGGCTCAATGCCGACTTACGTACAAGAGGATTGACTCCTCTTACATTCTTTAAATTGAGCCTTACCTGTGAGACCAGTTTTAGATATCGATGCTTCATTTCAGGTTTACTGTATCCGCTGGACGTTCTTATTGACGAAGAAACACTAAAATTGAATCGGAATTAAATACGAAAGGCACAATTCCGAGTTATATACAAGAAGACTGACACTTCTTACTGTCTATGTTTTGAACCTTTCCTGTGAGACCAGTTTTGGATTCCGATGCTTCCCTTCGTGTTTACTGTATCCCTTGGACCTTCTTATTGACGATGAAACACAGAAATTGCATCGGAATTAAATACAAAAGGCACAATGACGACTTAAGTACAAGAAGACTAACTCTTCTTACTGTCTAGGTGTTGAGCCTTTTCTGTGAGACCAGTTTTAGATTCCGATGCTTCACTTCCGGTTTACTTGATCCCTTGGACCTTCTTATTGACGATGAAACACAGAAATCGCATCGAAATTAAATACAAAAGGCACAATGCTGACTTAAGTACAAGAAAATTGACTCTTCTTATATTCTATGATTTGACCCTTTCCTGTGAGATGAGTTTTAGATTCCGATGCTTCACTTTAGGTCTTCTGTATCCCTTGGGCCTTCTTATTGACGATGAAACACCAAAATTGCATCGGAATTAAATACAAAGGGCACAATGCCGACTTAAGTACAAGAAGACTGACTCTTCTTACTGTCTTTGATTTGAACTTTTCCTATGAGACCAGTTTTAGATTCCGATGCTTCACTTTTGGTTTACTGTATCCCTTGGACCTTCTTATTGACGATGAAACACAGAAATTGCATCGGAATGAAATACTAAAGGCTCAATGCAGACTTACGTACAAGAGGATTGACTCCTCTTACATTGTATGATTTGAGCCTTACCTGTGAGACCAGTTTTAGATATCGATGCTTCACTTTAGGTTTACTGTATCCCCTGGACGTTCTTATTGACGAAGAAACACTAAAATTGAATCGGAATTAAGTGCAAAAGGAACAATAACGACTTAAGTACAAGAGGGCTGACTCTTCTTACATTCTATGTTTTGAACCTTTCCTGTGAGACCAGCTTTAGATTCCGATGCTTCACTTCAGGTTTACTGTATCCCTTGGACCTTGTTATTGGCGATGAAACACAGAAATTGCATCGGAATGAAATACAAAAGACTCAATGCCCTTTTACGTAGAAGAGGACTGACTCTTCTTACATTGTATGATTTGAGACTTTCCTGTGAGACCAGTTTTAGATATCGATGCTTCACTTTAGGTTTACTGTATCCCTTGGAAATTCTTATTGACGATGAAACACTGAAATTGCATCGGAATTAAATACGCAGGGCACAATGCCTACTTAGGTAAAAGAAGACTGACATTTCTTACTGTCTATGGTTTGAACCTTTCCTATGAGACCAGTTTTAGATTCCGATGCTTCACTTCAGGTTTACTGTATCCCTTGGACCTTCGTATTGACGATGAAACACAGAAATTGCATCGGAATTAAATACAAAAGGCACAATGCTGACTTAAGTACAAGAAGACTGACTCTTCTTACTGTCTATGCTTTCAGCCTTTCCTGTGAGACCAGTTTTAGATTCCGATGCTTCACTTCGTGTTTACTGTATCCCTTGGACCTACTTATAGACGATGAAACACAGAAATTGCATCGGAATTAAATACAAGAGGCACAATGCACACTTAAGTACTAGTAGACTGACTCTTCTTACTGTCTATGTGTTGAGCCATTCCTGTGAGACCAGTTTTAGATTCCGATGCTTCAATCAGGTTTACTGTATCCCTTGGACCTTCTTATTGACGATGAAACACAGAAATTGAGTCGGAATTAAATACAAAAGGCACAATGCCGACTTAAGTACAAGAAGACTGACTATTCTTACTGTCTATGTTGTGAACCTTTCCTGTGAGATCAGTTTTAGATTCCGATGCTTCCCTTCAGGATTTCTGTATCCCTTGGACCTTCTTATTGACGATGAAACACAGAAATAGCATCGGAATGAAATACAAAAGGCTCAATGCCGACTTACGTACAAGAGGATTGACTCCTCTTACATTCTATAAATTGAGCCTTACCTGTGAGACCAGTTTTAGATATCGATGCTTCACTTCATGTTTACTGTATCCCCTGGACGTTCTTATTGACGAAGAAACACTAAAATTGATTCGGAATTAAATTCGAAAGGCACAATTCCGAGTTATGTACAAGAAGTCTGACACTTCTTACTGTCTATGTTTTGAACCTTTCCTGTGAGACCAGTTTTGGATTCCGATGCTTCCCTTTGGGTTTACTGTATCCCTTGGACCTTCTTATTGACGATGAAACACAGAAATTGCATCGGAATTAAATACAAAAGGCACAATGACGACTTAAGTACAAGTAGACTGACGCTTCTTACTGTCTATGCTTTCAGCCTTTCCTGTGAGACCAGTTTTAGATTCCGATGCTTCACTTCGTGTTTACTGTATCCCTTGGACCTTCTTATTGACGATGAAACACAGAAATCGCATCGGAATTAAATACAAAAGGCACAATGCAGACTTAAGTATAAGAAAATTGACTCTTCCTATATTCTATGATTTGACCCTTTCCTGTGAGATGAGTTTTAGATTCCGATGCTTCACTTTAGGTCTTCTGTATCCCTTGGGCCTTCTTATTGACGATGAAACACCGAAATTGCATCGGAATTAAATACAAAGGGCACAATGCCGACTTAAGTACAAGAATACTGTCTCTTCTTACTGTCTTTGATTTGAACTTTTCCTATGAGACCAGTTTTAGATTCCGATGCTTCACTTTTGGTTTACTGTATCCCTTGGATCTTCTTATTGACGATGAAACACAGAAATTGCATCGGAATGAAATACAACAGGCACAATGGCGACTTAAGTACAAGTAGACTGACGCTTCTTACGGTCTATGTTTTGAACCTTTCCTGTGAGACCAGTTTTAGATTCCGATGCTTCACTTCAGGTTTACTGTATCCCTTCGACCTTCTTATTGAGGATGAACACAGATATTGTCGGATTTAAATACAAAAGGCACAATGCCGTCTTAATTGCCAGAGGACTGACTCTTCTTACATTCTATGATTTGAGCCTTTCCTGTGAGACCAGTTATAGATATCGATGCTTCACTTCAAGTTTAGTGTATCCCTTGGACATTCTTAATGACGATGAAACACAGAAATTGCATCGGAATTAAATACAAAAGGCACAATGCCGACTTATGTACAAGAAGACTGACTCTTCTTACTGTCTATGTTTTGAACCTTTCCTGTGAGACCAGTTTTGGGTTCCAATGCTTCTCTTCATGTTTACTGTATCCCTTGGACGTTCTTATTTACGATGAAAAGAATAAATTGCATCGGAATTGAATACAAAAGCTCAATGCCGACTTAAATACAAGAAGACTGACTCTTCTTACTGTCTAGGTGTTGAGCCTTTCCTGTGAGACCAGTTTTGGGTTCCAATGCTTCGCTTCAGGTTTACTGTATCCCTTGGACCTTCTTATTGACGATGAAACACAGAAATTGCATCGGAATAGAATACAAAAGCTCAATGCCGACTTAAGTACAGGAGGACTCACTCTTCTTACATTGTATGATTTGAGACTTTCCTGTGAGACCAGGTTTAGATATCGATGCTTCACTTTAGGTTTACTGTATCCCTTGGACCTTCTTATTGACGATGAAACACTGAAATTGCATCGTATTTAAATACGCAGGGCACAATGCCGACTTAGGTACAAGAAGACTGACATTTCTTACTGTCTATGGTTTGAACCATTCCTATGAGACCAGTTTTAGTTTCCGATGCTTCACTTCTGGTTTACTGTATCCCTTGTACCTTCGTATTGACGATGAAACACAGAAATTGCATCGGAATTCAATACAAAAGGCACAATGCTGACTTAAGTACAAGAAGACTATCTCTTCTTACTGTCTATGCTTTCAGCCTTTCCTGTGAGACCAGTTTTAGATTCCGAAGCTTCACTTCGGGTTTACTGTATCCCTTGGACCTTCTTATTGACGATGAAACACAGAAATTGCATCGGAAATAAATACAAGAGGCACAATGCACACTTAAGTACTAGTAGACTGACTCTTCTTACTGTCTATGTGTTGAGCAATTCCTGTGAGACCAGTTTTAGATTCCGATGCTTCAATCAGTATTACTGTATCCCTTGGACCTTCTTATTGACGATGAAACACAGAAATTGAGTCGGAATTAAATACAAAAGGCACAATGCCGACTTAAGTACAAGAAGACTGACTCTTCATACTGTCTATGTTGTGAACCTTTCCTGTGAGACCAGTTTTAGATTCCGATGCTTCACTTCAGGTTTACTGTATCCCTTGGACCTTCTTATTGACGATGAAACACAGAAATTGCATCGGAATGAAATACAAAAGGCTCAATGCCGACTTACGTACAAGAGGATTGACTCCTCTTACATTGTATGATTTGAGCCTTACCTGTGAGACCAGTTTTAGATATCGATGCTTCACTTCAGGTTTACTGTATCCCCTGGACGTTCTTATTGACGAAGAAACACTAAAATTGAATCGGAATTAAGTGCAAAAGGCACAATGCCGACTTAAGTACAAGAGGGCTGACTCTTCTTACATTCTATGTTTTGAACCTTTCCTGTGAGACCAGTTTTAGATTCCGATGCTTCACTTCAGGTTTACTATATCCCTTGGACCTTGTTATTGACGATGAAACACTGAAATTGCATCGGAATTAAATACGCAGGGCAAAATGCCGACTTAGGTACAGGAAGACTGACATTTCTTACTGTCTATGGTTTGAACCTTTCCTATGAGACCAGTTTTAGATTCCGATGCTTCACTTCAGGTTTACTGTATCCCATGGACCTTCGTATTGACGATGAAATACAGATATTGCATCGGAATTAAATACAATAGGCACAATGCTGAGTTAAGTAAAAGAAGACTGACTCTTCTAACTGTCTATGCTTTCAGCCTTTCCTGTGAGACCAGTTTTAGATTCCGATGCTTCACTTCGTGTTTACTGTATCCCTCGGACCTTCTTATTGACGATGAAACACAGAAATTGCATCGGAATTAAATACAAGAGGCACAATGCACACTTAAGTACTAGTAGACCGACTCTTCTTACTGTCTATGTGTTGACCCATTCCTGTGAGACCAGTTTTAGATTCCGATGCTTCAATCAGGTTTACTGTATCCAATGGACCTTCTTATTGACGAAGAAACACAGAATTTGAGTCGGAATTAAATACAAAAGGCACAATGCCGACTTAAGTACAAGAAGACTGACTATTCTTACTGTCTATGTTGTGAACCTTTCCTGTGAGACCAGTTTTAGATTCCGATGCTTCACTTCAGGCTTTCTGTATCCCTTGGACCTTCTTATTGACGATGAAACACAGAAATTGCATCGTAATGTAATACAAAAGGCTCAATGCTGACGTACGTACAAGTGGATTGACTCCTCTTACATTGTATAAATTGAGCCTTACCTGTGAGACCAGTTTTAGATATCGATGCTTCACTTCAGGTTTACTGTATCCCCTGGACGTTCTTATTGACGAAGAAACACTAAAATTGAATCGGAATTAAATACGAAAGGCACAATTCCGACTTAAGTACAAGAAGACTGACACTTCTTACTGTCTATGTTTTGAATCTTTCCTGTGAGACCAGTTTTGGATTCCGATGCTCTCCTTCGTGTTTACTGTATCCCTTGGACCTTCTTATTGACGATGAAACACAGAAATTGCATCGGAATTAAATACAAAAGGCACAATGCCGACTTAAGTACAAGAAGACTGACTCTTCTTACTGTCTAGGTGTTGAGCCTTTTCTGTGCTACCAGTTTTAGATTCCGATGCTTCACTTCCGGTTTACTGTATCCCTTGGACCTTCTTATTGACGATGAAACACAGAAATCACATCGGAATTAAATACAAAAGGCACAATGCTGACTTAAGTACAAGAAAATTGACTCTTCTTATATTCTATGATTTGACCCTTTCCTGTGAGATGAGTTTTAGATTCCGATGCTTCACTTTAGGTCCTCTGTATCCCTTGGGCCTTCTTATTGACGATGAAACACCGAAATTGCATGGGAATTAAATACAAAGGGCACAATGCCGACTTAAGTACAAGAAGACTGACTCTTCTTACATTCTATGTTTTGAACCTTTCCTGTGAGACCAGTTCTGGGTTCCGATGCTTCACTTCATGTTTACTGTATCCCTTGGACGTTCTTATTTACGGTGAAACAAATAAATTGAATCGGAATAGAATACAAAAGCCCAATGCCGACTTAAGTACAAGAAGACCGACTCTTCTTACTGTTTAGGTGTTGAGCCTTTCCTGTGAGAAAAGTTTTGGGTTCAGATGCTTCGCTTCAGGTTTACTGTATCTCTTGGACCTTCTTAATGACGATGAAACACAGAAATTGCATCGGAATAGAATACAAAAGCTCAATGCCGATTTAAGTACGGGAGGACTGACTCTTCTTACATTGTATGATTTGAGACTTTCCTGTGAGACCAGGTTTAGATATCGATGCTTCACTTTAGGTTTACTGTATCCCTTGGACTTTCTTATTGACGATGAAACACAGAAATTGCATCGGAAATAAATACAAGAGGCACAATGCACACTTAAGTACTAGTAGACTGACTCTTCTTACTGTCTATGTGTTGAGCAATTCCTGTGAGACCAGTTTTAGATTCCGATGCTTCAATCAGTATTACTGTATGCCTTGGACCTTCTTATTGACGATGAAACACAGAAATTGAGTCGGAATTAAATACAAAAGGCACAATGCCGACTTAAGTACAAGAAGACTGACTCTTCTTACTGTCTATGTTGTGAACCTTTCCTGTGAGACCAGTTTTAGATTCCGATGCTTCACTTCAGGTTTACTGTATCCCTTGGACCTTCTTATAGACGATGAAACACAGAAATTGCATCGGAATGAAATACAAAAGGCTCAATGCCGACTTACGTACAATAGGATTGACTCCTCTTACATTGTATGATTTGAGCCTTACCTGTGAGACCAGTTTTAGATATCGATGCTTCACTTCAGGTTTACTGTATCCCCTGGACGTTCTTATTGACGAAGAAACACTAAAATTGAATCGGAATTAAGTGCAAAAGGCACAATGCCGACTTAAGTACAAGAGGGCTGACTCTTCTTACATTCTATGTTTTGAACCTTTCCTGTGAGACCAGTTTTAGATTCCGATGCTTCACTTCAGGTTTACTGTATCCCTTGGACCTTCGTATTGACGATGAAACACAGAAATTGCATCGGAATTAGATACAAAAGGCACAATGCTGACTTAAGTAAAAGAAGACTGACTCTTCTTACTGTCTATTCTTTCAGCCTTTCCTGTGAGACCAGTTTTAGATTCCGATACTTCACATCGTGTTTACTGTATCCCTTGGACCTTCTTATTGACGATGAAACACAGAAATTGCATCGGAATTAAATACAAGAGGCACAATGCACATATAGTACTAGTAGACTGACTCTTCTTACTGTCTATGTGTTGAGCCATTCCTGTGAGACCAGTTTTAGATTCCGATGCTTCAATCAGGTTTACTGTATCCCCTGGACCTACTTATTGACGAAGAAACACAGAATTTGAGTCGGAATTAAATACAAAAGGCACAATGCCGACTTAAGTACAAGAAGACTGACTATTCTTACTGTCTATGTTGTGAACCGTTCCTGTGAGACCAGTTTTAGATTTCGATGCTTCACTTCAGGCTTTCTGTATCCCTTGGACCTTCTTATTGACGATGAAACACAGAAATTGCATCGTAATGTAATACAAAAGGCTCAATGCCGACGTACGTACAAGAGGATTGACTCCTCTTACATTGTATAAATTGAGCCTTACCTGTGAGACCAGTTTTAGATATAGATGCTTCACTTCAGGGATACTGTATCCCCTGGACGTTCTTAT
This sequence comes from Schistocerca serialis cubense, assembly GCF_023864345.2. Classification (NCBI taxonomy): domain Eukaryota; kingdom Metazoa; phylum Arthropoda; class Insecta; order Orthoptera; family Acrididae; genus Schistocerca; species Schistocerca serialis. The sequence continues at coordinate 17,978,322 of NC_064647.1, read as the reverse complement.
TTACGATGAAACAAATAAATTGCATCGGAATTGAATACAAAAGCTCAATGCCGACTTAAGTACAAGAAGACTGACTCTTCTTACTGTCTAGGTGTTGAGCCTTTCCTGTGAGACCAGTTTTGGGTTCCGTTGCTTCGCTTCAGGTTTACTGTATCCCTTGGACCTTCTTAATGACGATGAAACACAGAAATTGCATCGGAATAGAATACAAAAGCTCAATGCCGACTTAAGTACAGGAGGACTGACTCTTCTTACATTGTATGATTTGAGACTTTCCTGTGAGACCAGGTTTAGATATCGATGCTTCACTTTAGGTTTACTGTATCCCTTGGACCTACTTATTGACGATGAAACACTGAAATTGCATCGGAATTAAATACGCAGGGCACAATGCCGACTTAGGTACAAGAAGACTGACATTTCTTACTGTCTATGGTTTGTACCATTCCTATGAGACCAGTTTTAGATTCCGATGCTTCACTTCAGGTTTACTGTATCCCTTGGACCTTCGTATTGACGATGAAACACAGAAATTGCATCGGAATTCAATACAAAAGGCACAATGCTGACTTAAGTACAAGAAGACTATGTCTTCTTACTGCCTATGCTTTCTGCCTTTCCTGTGAGACCAGTTTTAGATTCCGAAGCTTCACTTCGGGTTTACTGTATCCCTTGGACCTTCTTATTGACGATGAAACACAGAAATTGCATCGGAAATAAAAACAAGAGACACAATGCACACTTATGTACTAGTCGACTGACTCTTCTTACTGTCTATGTGTTGAGCAATTCCTGTGAGACCAGTTTTAGATTCCGATGCTTCAATCAGTATTACTGTATGCCTTGGACCTTCTTATTGACGATGAAACACAGAAATTGAGTCGGAATTAAATACAAAAGGCACAATGCCGACTTAAGTACAAGAAGACTGACTCTTCTTACTGTCTATGTTGTGAACCTTTCCTGTGAGACCAGTTTTAGATTCTGATGCTTCACTTCAGGTTTACTGTATCCCTTGGACCTTCTTATTGATGATGAAACACAGACATTGCATCGGAATGAAATACAAAAGGCTCAATGCCGACTTACGTACAAGAGGATTGACTCCTCTTACATTGTATGATTTGAGCCTTACCTGTGAGACCAGTTTTAGATATCGATGCTTCACTTCACGTTTACTGTATCCCCTGGACGTTCTTATTGACGAAGAAACACTAAAATTGAATCGGAATTAAGTGCAAAAGGCACAATGCCGACTTAAGTACAAGAGGGCTGAATCTTCTTACATTCTATGTTTTGAACCTTTCCTGTGAGACCAGTTTTAGATTCCGATGCTTCACTTCAGGTTTACTGTATCCCTTGGACCTTGTTATTGGCGATGAAACACAGAAATTGCATCGGAATGAAATACAAAAGACTCAATGCCGATTTACGTAGAAGAGGACTGACTCTTCTTACATTGTATGATTTGAGACTTTCCTGTGAGACCAGTTTTAGATATCGATGCTTCACTATAGGTTTACTGTATCCCTTGGAAATTCTTATTGACGATGAAACACTGAAATTGCATCGGAATTATATACGCAGGGCACAATGCCGACTTAGGTACAAGAAGACTGACATTTCTTACTGTCTATGGTTTGAACCTTTCCTATGAGACCAGTTTTAGATTCCGATGCTTCACTTCAGGTTTACTGTATCCCTTGGACCTTCGTATTGACGATGAAACACAGAAATTGCATCGGAATTAAATACAAAAGGCACAATGCTGACTTAAGTAAAAGAAGACTGACTCTTCTTACTGTCTATGCTTTCAGCCTTTCCTGTGAGACCAGTTTTAGATTCCGATGCTTCACTTCGTGTTTACTGTATCCCTTGGACCTTCTTATTGACGATGAAACACAGAAATTGCATCGGAATTAAATACAAGAGGCACAATGCACACTTAAGTACTAGTAGACTGACTCTCCTTACTGTCTATGTGTTGAGCCATTCCTGTGAGACCAGTTTTAGATTCCGATGCTTCAGTAAGGTTTACTGTATCCCCTGGACCTTCTTATTGACGAAGAAACACAGAATTTGAGTCGGAATTAAATACAAAAGGCACAATGCCGACTTAAGTACAAGAAGACTGACTATTCTTACTGTCTATGTTGTGAACCTTTCCTGTGAGACCAGTTTTAGATTCCGATGCTTCACTTCAGGCTTTCTGTATCCCTTGGACCTTCTAATTGACGATGAAACACAGAAATTGCATCGTAAAGTAATACAAAGGCTCAATGCCGACGTACGTACAAGAGGATTGACTCCTCTTACATTGTATAAATTGAGCCTTACCTGTGAGACCAGTTTTAGATATTGATGCTTCACTTCAGGTTTACTGTATCCCCTGGACGTTCTTATAGACGAAGAAACACTAAAATTGAATCGGAATTAAATACGAAAGGCACAATTCCGACTTAAGTACAACTAGACTGACACTTCTTACTGTCTATGTTTTGAACCTTTCCTGTGAGACCAGTTTTGGATTCCGATGCTTCCCTTCGTGTTTACTGTATCCCTTGGACCTTCTTATTGACGATGAAACACAGAAATTGCATCGGAATTAAATACAAAAGGCACAATGCCGACTTAAGTACAAGAAGACTGACTCTTCTTACTGTCTAGGTGTTGAGCCTTTTCTGTGCGACCAGTTTTAGATTCCGATGCTTCACTTCAGGTATAGTGTATCCCTTGGACCTTCCTATTGACGATAAAACACAGAAATTGCTTCGTAATTAAGTGCAAAAGGCACAATGCCGACTTAAGTACAAGAGGACTGACTCTTCTTACATTCTATGATTTGAACCTTTCCTGTCAGACCAGTTTTAGATTCCGATGCTAACTTCAGATTTACTGTATCCCTTGGACCCTCTTATTGACGATGAAACACAGAAATTGCAGCGGAATTAAATACAAAAGGCACAATGCTGACTTAAGTACAAGAGGATTGACTCTTCTTGCATTCTATGATTTGAAACTTTCCTGTCAGACCAGTTTTAGATTCCGATGCTTCACTTCAGGTTTAGTGTATCCCTTGGACCTTCTTATTGACGATGAAACATAGAAATTCCTTCGCATTTAAGTGCAAAAGTCACAATGTCGTCTTAAGTACAAGTGGACAGACACTTCTTACATTCTACGATTTGAACCTTTCCTGTCAGACCAGTTTTAGATTCCGATGCTCACTTCTGGTTCACTGTATCCCTTGGACCCTCTAATTGACGATGAAACACAGAAATTGCTTCGGAATTAAATACAAAAGGCGCAATGCCACTTAAGTACAAGAAGACTGACTCTTCTTACTCTCTATGATTTGAACCTATCCTGTGAGACCAGTTTTAGATTCCGATGCTTCACTTCAGGTTGACTGTATCCCTTGGAGCATCTTATTGACGATGAAACACAGAAATTGAATCGGAATTACATACAAAAGGAACAATGCCGACCTAAGTACAGAAAGAATGACTCTTCTTACTGACTATGCTTTGAGCCTTTCCTGTGAGACCAGTTTAAGAATCCGATGCTTCACTTCAGGTTTACTGTATCCATTGGACCTTCTTGTTTACGATGAAACACAGAAATTGCATCGGAATTAAATACAAAAGGCACAAAGCCGACTTAAGTACAAGAAGACTGACTCTTCTTACTGTCTTTGATTTGAACCTTTCCTATGAGACCAGTTTTAGATTCCGATGCTTCACGTCAGGTTTACTGTACCCCTTGGACCTTCTTATTGACGATGAAACACATAAATTGAAACGGAATTAAATACAAAAGGCACAATGCCACTTAAGTACAATAAGACTGACTCTTCTTATATTGTATGATTTGAGCCTTACCTGTGAGACCAGTTTTAGATTCCGATGCTTCACTTCAGGTTGACTGTATCCCTTGGACCTTCTTATTGACGATGAAACACAGAAATTGAATCGGAATTACATACAAAAGGCACAATGCCGACCTAAGTACAGAAAGAATGACTCTTCTTACTGACTATGCTTTGAGCCTTTCCTGTGAGACCAGTTTAAGAATCCGATGCTTCACTTCAGGTTTACTGTATCCATTGGACCTTCTTATTTACGATGAAACACAGTAATTGCATCGGAATTAAATACAAAAGGCACAAAGCCGACTTAAGTACAAGAAGACTGACTCTTCTTACTGTCCATGTTTAGAACCTTTCCTGTGAGACCAGTTTTAGATTCCGATGCTCACTTCTGGTTCACTGTATTCCTTGGACCCTCTTATTGACGATGAAACACAGAAATTGCATCGGAATTAAATACAAAAGGCAAAATGCTGAGTTAAGTACAAGAGGATTGACTCTTCTTACATGCTATGATTTGAGCCTTACCTGTGAGACCAGTTTTAGATATCGATGCTACACTTCAGGTTTACTGTGTCCCCTGGACGTTCTTATTGACGAAGAAACACTAAAATTGAATCGGAATTAAATACGAAAGGCACAATTCCGACTTAAGTACAAGAAGACTGACACTTCTTACTGTCTATGTTTGAACCTTTCCTGTGAGACCAGTTTTGGATTCCGATGCTTCCCTTCGTGTTTACTGTATCCCTTGGACCTTCTTATTGACGATGAAACACAGAAATTGCATCGGAATTAAATACAAAAGGCCCAATGCCGACTTAAGTACAAGAAGACTGACTCTTCTTACTGTCTAGGTGTTGAGCCTTTTCTGTGCGACCAGTTTTAGATTCCGATGCTTCACTTTCGGTTTACTGTATCCCTTGGACCTTCTTATTGACGATGAAACACAGAAATCACATCGGAATTAAATACAAAACGCACAATGCTGACTTAAGTACAAGAAAATTGACTCTTCCTATATTCTATGATTTGACCCTTTCCTGTGAGATGAGTTTTAGATTCCGATGCTTCACTTTAGGTCTTCTGTATCCCTTGGGCCTTCTTATTGACGATAAAACACCGAAATTGCATGGGAATTAAATACAAAGGGCACAATGCCGACTTAAGTACAAGAAGACTGACATTTCTTACTGTCTATGGTTTGAACCTTTCCTATGAGACCAGTTTTAGATTCCGATGCTTCACTTCAGGTTTACTGTATCCCTTGGACCTTCGTATTGACGATGAAACACAGAAATTGCATCGGAATTAAATACAAAAGGCACAATGCTGACTTAAGTAAAAGAAGACTGACTCTTCTTACTGTCTATGCTTTCAGCCTTTCCTGTGAGACCAGTTTTAGATTCCGATGCTTCACTTCGTGTTTACTGTATCCCTTGGACCTTCTTATTGACGATGAAACACAGAAATTGCATCGGAATTAAATACAAGAGGCACAATGCACACTTAAGTACTAGTAGACTGACTCTTCTTACTGTCTATGTGTTGAGCCATTCCTGTGACCCCAGTTTTAGATTCCGATGCTTCAATCAGGTTTACTGTATCCCCTGGACCTTCTTATGGACGAAGAGACACAGAATTTGAGTCGGCATTAAATACAAAAGGCACAATGCCGACTTAAGTACAAGAAGACTGACTATTCTTACTGTCTATGTTGTGAACCTTTCCTGTGAGACCAGTTTTAGATTCCGATGCTTCACTTCAGGCTTTCTGTATCCCTTGGACCTTCTTATTGACGATGAAACACAGAATTGCATCGTAATGTAATACAAAAGGCTCAATGCCGACGTACGTACAAGAGGATTGACTCCTCTTACATTGTATAAATTGAGCCTTACCTGTGAGACCAGTTTTAGATATCGATGCTTCACTTCAGGTTTACTGTATCCCCTGGACGTTCTTATTGACGAAGAAACACTAAAATTGAATCGGAATTAAGTGCAAAAGGCACAATGCCGACTTAAGTACAAGAGGGCTGACTCTTCTTACATTCTATGTTTTGAACCTTTCCTGTGAGACCAGTTTTAGATTCCGATGCTTCACTTCAGGTTTACTGTATCCCTTGGATCTTCTTATTGACGATGAAACACAGAAATTGCATCGGAATTAAATACAAAAGGCACAATGCCGACTTAAGTACAAGAAGACTGACTCTTCTTACTGTCTAGGCGTTGAGCCTTTTCTGTGCGACCAGTTTTAGATTCCGATGCTACACTTCGGGTTTACTGTATCCCTTGGACCTTCTTATTGACGATGAAACACAGAAATCACATCGGAATTAAATACAAAAGGCACAATGCTGACTTAAGTACAAGAAAATTGACTCTTCTTATATTCTATGATTTGACCCTTTCCTGTGAGATGAGTTTTAGATTCCGATGCTTCACTTTAGGTCTTCTGTATCCCTTGGGCCTTCTTATTGACGATGAAACACCGAAATTGCATTGGAATTAAATACAAAGCGCACAATGCCAACTTAAGTACAAGAAGACTGACTCTTCTTACATTCTATGTTTTGAACCTTTCCTGTGAGACCAGTTTTGGGTTCTGATGCTTCACTTCATGTTTACTGTATCCCTTGGACGTTCTTAATGATGATGAAACACAGAAATTGCATCGGAATAGAATACAAAAGCTCAATGCCGACTTAAGTACAGGAGGACTGACTCTTCTTACATTGTATGATTTGAAACTTTCCTGTGAGACCTGGTTTAGATATCGATGCTTCACTTTAGGTTTACTGTATCCCTTGGACCTTCTTATTGACGATGAAACACTGAAATTGCATCGGAATTAAATACGCAGGGCACAATGCCGACTTAGGTACAAGAAGACTGACATTTCTTACTGTCTATGGTTTGAACCATTCCTATGAGACCAGTTTTAGACTCCGATGCTTCACTTCAGGTTTACTGTATCCCTTGGACCTTCGTATTGACGATGAAACACAGAAATTGAGTCGGAATTAAATACAAAAAGGCACAATGCCGACTTAAGTACAAGAAGACTGACTCTTCAAATTGTCTATGTTGTGAACCTTTCCTGTGAGACCAGTTTTAGATTCCAATGCTTCACTTCAGGTTTAGTGTATCCCTTGGACCTTCCTATTGACGATAAAACACAGAAATTGCTTCGCAATTAAGTGCAAAAGGCACAATGCCGACTTAAGTACAAGAGGACTGACTCTTCTTACATTCTATGATTTGAACCTTTCCTGTCAGACCAGTTTTAGATTCCGATGCTAACTTCAGATTTACTGTATCCCTTGGACCCTCTTATTGACGATGAAACACAGAAATTGAGTCGGAATTAAATACAAAAAGGCACAATGCCGACTTAAGTACAAGAAGACTGACTCTTCAAATTGTCTATGTTGTGAACCTTTCCTGTGAGACCAGTTTTAGATTCCGATGCTTCACTTCGTGTTTACTGTATCCCTTGGACCTTCTTATTGACGATGAAACACAGAAATTGCATCGGAATTAAATACAAGAGGCACAATGCACACTTAAGTACTAGTAGACTGACTCTTCTTACTGTCTATGTGTTGAGCCATTCCTGTGACCCCAGTTTTAGATTCCGATGCTTCAATCAGGTTTACTGTATCCCCTGGACCTTCTTATGGACGAAGAGACACAGAATTTGAGTCGGCATTAAATACAAAAGGCACAATGCCGACTTAAGTACAAGAAGACTGACTATTCTTACTGTCTATGTTGTGAACCTTTCCTGTGAGACCAGTTTTAGATTCCGATGCTTCACTTCAGGCTTTCTGTATCCCTTGGACCTTCTTATTGACGATGAAACACAGAATTGCATGGTAATGTAATACAAAAGGCTCAATGCCGACGTACGTACAAGAGGATTGACTCCTCTTACATTGTATAAATTGAGCCTTACCTGTGAGACCAGTTTTAGATATCGATGCTTCACTTCAGGTTTACTGTATCCCCTGGACGTTCTTATTGACGAAGAAACACTAAAATTGAATCGGAATTAAGTGCAAAAGGCACAATGCCGACTTAAGTACAAGAGGGCTGACTCTTCTTACATTCTATGTTTTGAACCTTTCCTGTGAGACCAGTTTTAGATTCCGATGCTTCACTTCAGGTTTACTGTATCCCTTGGATCTTCTTATTGACGATGAAACACAGAAATTGCATCGGAATTAAATACAAAAGGCACAATGCCGACTTAAGTACAAGAAGACTGACTCTTCTTACTGTCTAGGCGTTGAGCCTTTTCTGTGCGACCAGTTTTAGATTCCGATGCTACACTTCGGGTTTACTGTATCCCTTGGACCTTCTTATTGACGATGAAACACAGAAATCACATCGGAATTAAATACAAAAGGCACAATGCTGACTTAAGTACAAGAAAATTGACTCTTCTTATATTCTATGATTTGACCCTTTCCTGTGAGATGAGTTTTAGATTCCGATGCTTCACTTTAGGTCTTCTGTATCCCTTGGGCCTTCTTATTGACGATGAAACACCGAAATTGCATTGGAATTAAATACAAAGCGCACAATGCCAACTTAAGTACAAGAAGACTGACTCTTCTTACATTCTATGTTTTGAACCTTTCCTGTGAGACCAGTTTTGGGTTCTGATGCTTCACTTCATGTTTACTGTATCCCTTGGACGTTCTTAATGATGATGAAACACAGAAATTGCATCGGAATAGAATACAAAAGCTCAATGCCGACTTAAGTACAGGAGGACTGACTCTTCTTACATTGTATGATTTGAAACTTTCCTGTGAGACCTGGTTTAGATATCGATGCTTCACTTTAGGTTTACTGTATCCCTTGGACCTTCTTATTGACGATGAAACACTGAAATTGCATCGGAATTAAATACGCAGGGCACAATGCCGACTTAGGTACAAGAAGACTGACATTTCTTACTGTCTATGGTTTGAACCATTCCTATGAGACCAGTTTTAGACTCCGATGCTTCACTTCAGGTTTACTGTATCCCTTGGACCTTCGTATTGACGATGAAACACAGAAATTGAGTCGGAATTAAATACAAAAAGGCACAATGCCGACTTAAGTACAAGAAGACTGACTCTTCAAATTGTCTATGTTGTGAACCTTTCCTGTGAGACCAGTTTTAGATTCCAATGCTTCACTTCAGGTTTAGTGTATCCCTTGGACCTTCCTATTGACGATAAAACACAGAAATTGCTTCGCAATTAAGTGCAAAAGGCACAATGCCGACTTAAGTACAAGAGGACTGACTCTTCTTACATTCTATGATTTGAACCTTTCCTGTCAGACCAGTTTTAGATTCCGATGCTAACTTCAGATTTACTGTATCCCTTGGACCCTCTTATTGACGATGAAACACAGAAATTGCATCGGAATTAAATACAAGAGGCACAATGCACACTTATGTACAAGAACACTGACTCTTCTTACTGTCTATGTTGTGAACCTTTCCTGTGAGACCAGTTTTAGATTCCGATGCTTCACTTCAGGCTTTCTGTATCCCTTGGACCTTCTTATTGACGATGAAACACAGAAATTGCATCGTAATGTAATACAAAAGGCTCAATGCCGACGTACGTACAAGAGGATTGACTCCTCTTACATTGTATAAATTGAGCCTTACCTGTGAGACCAGTTTTAGATATCGACGCTTCACTTCAGGTTTACTGTATCCCCTGGACGTTCTTATTGACGAAGAAACACTAAAATTGAATCGGAATTAAATACGAAAGGCACAATTCCGACTTAAGTACAAGAAGACCGACACTTCTTACTGTCTATGTTTTGAACCTTTCCTGTGAGTCCAGTTTTGGATTCCGATGCTTCCCTTCGTGTTTACTGTATCCCTTGGACCTTCTTATTGACGATGAAACACAGAAATTGCATCGGAATTAAATACAAAAGGCACAATGCCGACTTAAGTACAAGAAGACTGACTCTTCTTACTGTCTAGGTGTTGAGCCTTTTCTGTGCGACCAGTTTTAGATTCCGATGCTTCACTTCCGGTTTACTGTATCCCTTGGACCTTCTTATTGACGATGAAACACAGAAATCACATCGGAATTAAATACAAAAGGCACAATGCTGACTTAAGTACAAGAAAATTGACTCTTCTTATATTCTATGATTTGACCCTTTCCTGTGAGATGAGTTTTAGATTCCGATGCTTCACTTTAGGTCTTCTGTATCCCTTGCGCCTTCTTATTGACGATGAAACACCGAAATTGCATTGGAATTAAATACAAAGGGCACAATGCCAACTTAAGTACAAGAAGACTGACTCTTCTTACATTCTATGTTTTGAACCTTTCCTGTGAGACCAGTTTTGGGTTCCGATTCTTCACTTCATGTTTACTGTATCCCTTGGACGTTCTTAATGATGATGAAACACAGAAATTGCATCGGAATGGAATACAAAAGCTCAATGCCGACTTAAGTACAGGAGGACTGACTCTTCTTACATTGTATGATTTGAGACTTTCCTGTGAGACCAGGTTTAGATATCGATGCTTCACTTTAGGTTTACTGTATCCCTTGGACCTTCTTATTGACGATGAAACACTGAAATTGCATCGGAATTAAATACGCTGGGCACAATGCCGACTTAGGTACAAGAAGACTGACATTTCTTACTGTCTATGGTTTGAACCATTCCTATGAGACTAGTTTTAGACTCCGATGCTTCACTTCAGGTTTACTGTATCCCTTGGACCTTCGTATTGACGATGAAACACAGAAATTGAGTCGGAATTAAATACAAAAGGCACAATGCCGACTTAAGTACAAGAAGACTGACTCTTCAAATTGTCTATGTTGTGAACCTTTCCTGTGAGACCAGTTTTAGATTCCAATGCTTCACTTCAGGTTTAGTGTATCCCTTGGACCTTCCTATTGACGATAAAACACAGAAATTGCTTCGCAATTAAGTGCAAAAGGCACAATGCCGACTTAAGTACAAGAGGACTGACTCTTCTTACATTCTATGATTTGAACCTTTCCTGTCAGACCAGTTTTAGATTCCGATGCTAACTTCAGATTTACTGTATCCCTTGGACCCTCTTATTGACGATGAAACACAGAAATTGCAGCGGAATTAAATACAAAAGGCACAATGCTGACTTAAGTACAAGAGGATTGACTCTTCTTGCATTCTATGATTTGAAACTTTCCTGTCAGACCAGTTTTAGATTCCGATGCTTCACTTCAGGTTTAGTGTATCCCTTGGACCTTCTTATTGACGATGAAACATAGAAATTCCTTCGCAATTAAGTGCAAAAGTCACAATGCCGTCTTAAGTACAAGTGGACTGACACTTCTTACATTCTACGATTTGTACCTTTCCTGTCAGACCAGTTTTAGATTCCGATGCTTCACTTCAGGTTTACTGTATCCATTGGACCTTCTTATTTACGATGAAACACAGAAATTGCATCGGAATTAAATACAAAAGGCACAAAGCCGACTTAAGTACAAGAAGACTGACTCTTCTTACTGTCTTTGATTTGAACCTTTCCTATGAGACCAGTTTTAGATTCCGATGCTTCACCTCAGGTTTACTGTATCCCTTGGACCTTCTTATTGAGGATGAAACACATAAATTGAATCGGAATTAAATACAAATATCACAATGCCGACTTAGGTACAAGAAGACTGACATTTCTTACTGTCTATGGTTTGAACCATTCCTATGAGACCAGTTTAGATTCCGATGCTTCACTTCAGGTTGACTGTATCCCTTAGACCTTCGTATTGCCGATGAAACACAGAAAGTGCATCGGAATTAAATACAAAAGGCACAATGCTGACTTAAGTACAAGAAGACTATCTCTTCTTACTGTCTATGCTTTCAGCCTTTCCTGTGAGACCAGTTTTAGATCCCGATGCTTCACTTCGGGTTTACTGTATCCCTTGGACCTTCTTATTGACGATGAAACACAGAAATTGCATCGGAATTAAATACAAGAGGCACAATGCACACTTAAGTACAAGAACACTGACTCTTCTTACTGTCTATGTTGTGAACCTTTCCTGTGAGACCAGTTTTAGATTCCGATGCTTCACTTCAGGCTTTCTTTATCCCTTGGACCTTCTTATTGACGATGAAACACAAAAATTGCATCGTAATGTAATACAAAAGGCTCAATGCCGACGTACGTACAAGAGGATTGACTCCTCTTACATTGTATAAATTGAGCCTTACCTGTGAGACCAGTTTTAGATATCGATGCTTCACTTCAGGTTTACTGTATCCCCTGGACGTTCTTATTGACGAAGAAACACTAAAATTGAATCGGAATTAAATACGAAAGGCACAATTCCGACTTAAGTACAAGAAGACCGACACTTCTTACTGTCTATGTTTTGAACCTTTCCTGTGAGACCAGTTTTGGATTCCGATGCTTCCCTTCGTGTTTACTGTATCCCTTGGACCTTCTTATTGACGATGAAACACAGAAATTGCATCGGAATTAAATACAAAAGGCACAATGCTGACTTCAGTACAAGAAGACTGACTCTTCTTACTGTCTAGGTGTTGAGCCTTTTCTGTGCGACCAGTTTTAGATTCCGATGCTTCACTTCCGGTTTACTGTATCCCTTGGACCTTCTTATTGACGATGAAACACAGAAATCACATCGGAATTAAATACAAAAGGCACAATGCTGACTTAAGTACAAGAAAATTGACTCTTCTTATATTCTATGATTTGACCCTTTCCTGTGAGATGAGTTTTAGATTCCGATGCTTCACTTTAGGTCTTCTGTATCCCTTGGGCCTTCTTATTGACGATGAAACACCGAAATTGCATTGGAATTAAATACAAAGGGCACAATGCCAACTTAAGTACAAGAAGACTGACTCTTCTTACATTCTATGTTTTGAACCTTTCCTGTGAGACCAGTTTTGGGTTCCGATGCTTCACTTCATGTTTACTGTATCCCTTGGACGTTCTTAATGATGATGAAACACAGAAATTGCATCGGAATGGAATACAAAAGCTCAATGCCGACTTAAGTACAGGAGGACTGACTCTTCTTACATTGTATGATTTGAGACTTTCCTGTGAGACCAGGTTTAGATATCGATGCTTCACTTTAGGTTTACTGTATCCCTTGGACCTTCTTATTGACGATGAAACACAGAAATTGAGTCGGAATTAAATACAAAAGGCACAATGCCGACTTAAGTACAAGAAGACTGACTCTTCAAATTGTCTATGTTGTGAACCTTTCCTGTGAGACCAGTTTTAGATTCCAATGCTTCACTTCAGGTTAAGTGTATCCCTTGGACCTTCCTATTGACGATAAAACACAGAAATTGCTTCGCAATTAAGTGCAAATTGCACAATGCCGACTTAAGTACAAGAGGACTGACTCTTCTTACATTCTATGACTTGAACCTTTCCTGTCAGACCAGTTTTAGATTCCGATGCTAACTTCAGATTTACTGTATCCCTTGGACCCTCTTATTGACGATGAAACACAGAAATTGCAGCGGAATTAAATACAAAAGGCACAATGCTGACTTAAGTACAAGAGGATTGACTCTTCTTGCATTCTATGATTTGAAACTTTCCTGTCAGACCAGTTTTAGATTCCGATCCTTCACTTCAGGTTTAGTGTATCCCTTGGACCTTCTTATTGACGATGAAACATAGAAATTCCTTCGCAATTAAGTGCAAAAGTCACAATGTCGTCTTAAGTACAAGTGGACTGACACTTCTTACATTCTACGATTTGAACCTATCCTGTGAGACCAGTTTTAGATTCCGATGCTTCACTTCAGGTTGACTGTATCCCTTGGAGCATCTTATTGACGATGAAACACAGAAATTGAATCGGAATTACATACAAAAGGCACAATGCCGACTTAAGTACAAGAAGACTGACTCTTCTTACTGTCCATGTTTTGAACCTTTCCTGTGAGACCAGTTTTAGATTCCGATGCTCACTTCTGGTTCACTGTATTCCTTGGACCCTCTTATTGACGATGAAACACAGAAATTGCTTCGGAATTAAATACAAAAGGCAAAATGCTGAGTTAAGTACAAGAGGATTGACTCTTCTTACATGCTATGATTTGAGCCATTCCTGTGAGACCAGTGTTAGATTCCGATGCTTCGCTTCATGTTTTCTGTATCCCTTGGGCCTTCTTATTGACGATGAAACACAGAAATTGCATCGCAATTAAATACAAAATGCACAATTCCGACTTAATTACAAGAAAACTGACTTTTCTTACTGTCTTTGATTTGAACCTTTCCTATGAGACCAGTTTTAGATTCCAATGCTTCACTTCAGGTTTAGTGTATCCCTTGGACCTTCTTATTGACGATGAAACACAGAAATTGCATCGGAATGAAATACAAAAGACTCAATGCCGATTTACGAAGATCAGGACTGACTCTTCTTACATTGTATGATTTGAGCCTTACCTGTGAGACCAGTTTTATATATCGATGCTTCACTTCAGGTTTACTGTAGCCCCTGGACGTTCTTATTGACGAAGAAACACTAAAATTGAATCGGAATTAAATACGAAAGATACAATTCCGACTTAAGTACAAGAAGACTTACACTTCTTACTGTCTATGTTTTTGAACCTTTTCTGTGAGACCAGTTTTAGATTCCGATGCTTCACTTCAGGTTTACTGTATCCCTTGGACCTTCTTATTGACGATGAAACACAGAAATCGCATCGGAATTAAATACAAAAGGCACAATGCTGACTTAAGTACAAGAAAATTGACTCTTCTTCTATTCTATGATTTGAGCCTTTCCGGTGAGATCAGTTTTAGATTCCGATGCTTCGCTTCAGGTCTTCTGTATCCCTTGGGCCTTCTTATTGACGATGAAACACCGAAATTGCATCGGAATTAAATACAAAAGGCACAATGCCAACTTAAGTACAAGTAGACTGACGCTTCTTACGGTCTATGTTTTGAACCTTTCCTGTGAGACCAGTTTTAGATTCCGATGCTTCACTTCAGGTTTACTGTATCCCTTCGACCTTCTTATTGAGGATGAACACAGATATTGTCGGATTTAAATACAAAAGGCACAATGCCGTTTTAATTGCAAGAGGACTGCCTCTTCTTACATTCTATGATTTGAGCCTTTCCTGTGAGACCAGTTTTGGGTTCCGATGCTTCACTTCATGTTTACTGTATCCCTTGGACGTTCTTATTTACGATGAAACAAATAAATTGCATCGCAATTGAATACAAAATCTCAATGCCGACTTAAGTACAAGAAGACTGACTCTTCTTACTGTCTATGATTTGAACCTTTCCTGTGAGACCAGTTATAGATACCGATGCTTCACTTCAGGTTTACTGTATCCCTTGGAGCTTCTTATTGACGATGAAACACAGAACTTGAATCGTAATTACATAGAAAAGGCACAATGCCGGCCTAAGTACAGAAAGACTGACTCTTCTTACTGCCTATGCTTTGAGCCTTTCCTGTGAGACCAGTTTTAGATTCCGATGCTTCACTTCAGGTTCACTGTATCCATTGGACCTTCTTATTGACGATCAAACACAGAAATTGCAACGGAATTAAATACAAAAGGCACTAAGCCGACTTAAGTAAAAGAAGACTGACTCTTCCTACTGTCTATGTTTTGAACCTTTCCTGTGAGACCAGTTTTAGATTTCGGTGCTTCACTTCATGTTTACTGTGTCCCTTGGACCTTCTTATTGACGATGAAACACAGAAATTTCATCGTAATTAAATACAAAAGGCACAATGCCGACTTAAGTACAAGTAGACTGACTCTTCTTTCTGTCTATGTTTTGAACCTTTCCTGTGAGACCAGTTTTAGATTCCGATACTTCACTTCAGGTTTAGTGTATCCCTACGACCTTCTTGTTGACGATGAACACAGAAATTGTCGGAAAATAAATACAAAAGGCACAATGACGACTTAAGTGCAAAAGGACTGACTCTTCTTACATTCTATGATTTTAGCCTTTCCTGTGAGACCAGTTACAGATATCGATGCTTCACTTCAAGTTTAGTGTATCCCTTGGACCTTATGATTGACGATGAAACACAAAAATTGCATCAGAATTAAATACAAGAGGCACAATGCCGACTTAAGTATAAGAAGACTGACTCTTCTTTCTGTCTATGTTCTGAACCTTTCCTGTGAGACCAGTTTTGGGTTCCAATGCTTCGCTTCAGGTTTACTGTATCCCTTGGACCTTCATATTGACGATGAAACACTGAAATTGCATCGGAATTAAATACGCAGGGCACAATGCCGACTCAGGTACAAGAAGACTGACATTTCTTACTGTCTATGGTTTGAATCTTTCCTATGAGACCAGTTTTAGATTCCGATGCTTCACGTAAGGTTTACTGTATCCATTGGACCTTCGTATTGACGATGAAACACAGAAATTGCATCGGAATTAAATACAAAAGGCACAATAATGACTTAAGTACAAGAAGACTGACTCTTCTTACTGTCTATGCTTTCAGCCTTTCCTGTGAGACCAGTTTTAGATTCCGATGCTTCACTTCGGGTTTACTGTATCCCTTCGACCTTCTTATTGACGATGAAACACAGAAATTGCATCGGAATTAAATACAAGAGGCACATTGCACACTTAAGTACTAGTAGACTGACTCTTCTTACTGTCTATGTGTTGAGCCATTCCTGTGAGACCAGTTTTAGATTCCGATGCTTCAATCTGGTTTACTGTATCCCTTGGACCTTCTTATTGACGATGAAACACAGAAATTGAGTCGGAATTAAATACAAAAGGCACAATGCCGACTTAAGTACAAGAAGACTGACTCCTCTTACTGTCTATGTTGTGAACCTTTCCTGTGAGACCAGTTTTAGATTCCGATGCTTCACTTCAGGTTTACTGTATCCCTAGGACCTTCTTATTGACGATGAAACACAGAAATTGAATCGGAATGAAATACAAAAGGGTCAATGCCGACTTACGTATAAGAGCATTGACTCCTCTTACATTGTACGATTTGAGCCTCACCTGTGAGACCAGTTTTAGATATCGATGCTTCACTTCAGGTTTACTGTAACCCCTGGACGTTCTTATTGACGAAGAAACACTAAAATTGAATCGGAATTAAATACGAAAGGCACAATTCCCACTTAAGTACAAGAAGACTGACACTTCTTACTGTCTATGTTTTGAACCTTTTCTGTGAGACCAGTTTTAGATTTCGATGCTTCACTTCAGGTTTACTGTATCCCTTGGACCTTCTTATTGACGATGTAACACAGAAATCGCATCGGAATGAAATACAAAAGGCACAATGCTGACTTAAGTACAAGAAAATTGACTCTTCTTATATTCTATGATTTGAGCCTTTCCTGTGAGATCAGTTTTAGATTCCGATGCTTCACTTCAGGTCTTCTGTATCCCTTGGGCCTTCTTATTGACGATGAAACACCGAAATTGCATCGGAATTAAATACAAAGGGCACAATGCCGAATTAAGTACAAGTAGACTGACGCTTCTTACGGTCAATGCTTTGAATCTTTCCTGTGAGACCAGTTTTAGATTCCGATGCTTCACTTCAGGTTTACTGTATCCCTTTGACCTTCTTATTGTGGATGAACACAGATATTGTCGGATTTAAATACAAAAGGCACAATGCCGTCTTAATTGCAAGAGGACTGACCCATCTTACATTCTATGATTTTAGTCTTTCCTATGAGACCAGTTATAGATATCGATGCTTCACTTCAAGTTTAATGTATACCTTGGACATTCTTATTGACGATGAAACACAGAAATTGCATCGGAATTAAATACAAAAGGCACAATGCCGACTTAAGTACAAGAAGACTGACTCTTCTTACTGTCTATGTTTTGAACCTTTCCTGTGAGACCTGTTTTGGGTTCCGATGCTTCACTTCATGTTTACTGTATCCCTAGGACGTTCTTATTTACGATGAAACAAATAAATTGCATCGGAATTGAATACAAAACCTCAATGCCGACTTAAGTACAAGAAGACTGACTCTTCTTACTGTCTATGATTTGAACCTTTCCTGTGAGACCAGTTTTAAATTCCGATGCTTCACTTCAGGTTTACTGTATCCCTTGGAGCTTCTTATTGACGATGAAACACAGAACTTGAATCGTAATTACATAGAAAAGGCACAATGCCGGCCTAAGTACAGAAAGACTGACTCTTCTTACTGCCTATGCTTTGAGCCTTTCCTGTGAGATCAGTTTTAGATTCCGATGCTTCACTTCAGGTTTACTGTATCCATTGGACCTTCTTATTGACGATGAAACACAGAAATTACATCGGAATTAAATACAAAAGGCACTAAGCCGACTTAAGTAAAAGAAGACTGACTCTTCTTACTGTCTATGTTTTGAACCTTTCCTGTGAGACCAGTTTTAGATTCCGATGCTTCACTTCATGTTTACTGTATCCCTTGGACCCTCTTATTGACGATGAAACAAAGAAATTTCATCGTAATTAAATACAAAAGGCACAATGCTGACTTAAGTACAAGTAGACTGACTCTTCTTTCTGTCTATGTTTTGAACCTTTCCTGTGAGACCAGTTTTAGATTCCGATGCTTCACTTCAGGTTTAGTGTATCCCTTCGACCTTCTTGTTGACTATGAACACAGAAATTGTCGGAAAATAAATACAAAAGGCACAATGACGAATTAAGTGCAAAAGGACTGACTCTTCTTTCATTCTATGATTTTAGCCTTTCCTGTGAGACCAGTTACAGATATTGATGCTTCACTTCAAGTTTAGTGTATCCCTTGGACCTTATGATTGACGATGAAACACAAAAATTGCATCGGAATTAAATACAAAAGGCACAATGCCGACTGAAGTACAAGAAGACTGACTCTTCTTACTGTCTATGCTGTGAACCTTTCCTGTGAGACCAGTTTTGGGTTCCGATGCTTCGCTTCAGGTTTACTGTATCCCTTGGAACTTCTTATTGACGGTGAAACACAGAAATTACATCGGAATAGATTACAAAAGCTCTATGCCGACTTAAGTACAAGAGGGCTGCCTCTTCTTACATTCTATAATTTGAGTCTTTCCTGTGAGACCAGTTTTAGATATCGATGCTTCACTTCAGGTTTACTGTATCCCTTGGACCTTCTTGTTGACGATGAAACACAGAAATTGCATCGGAATTAAATACGAAAGGCACAATGCCGTCTTAAGTACAAGAAGACTGACTCTTCTTACTGACTATGTTATGATCCTTTCCTGTGAGACCAGTTTTGGGTTCCGATGCTTCACTTCATGTTTACTGTGTCCCTTGGACCTTCTTATTGACGATGAAACACATAAATTGCATCGAAATTGAATCCAAAACTCAATGCCGACTTAAGTACAAGAGGGCTGACTCTTCTTACATTCTATAATTTGAGCCTTTCCTGTGAGACCCGTTTTAGATTCCGATGCTTCACCTCAGGTTTACTGTATCCCTTGGACCTTCTTATTGTCGATGAAACACATAAATTGAATCGGAATTAAATACAAAAGGCACAATGCCACTTAAGTACAAGAAAACTGACTCTTCTTACTCTCTATGATTTGAACCTATCCTGTGACATCAGTTTTAGATTCCGATGCTTCACTTCAGGTTGACTGTATCCCTTGGAGCTTCTTATTGACGATGAAACACAGAAATTGATTCGCAATTACATACAAAAAGCACAATGCCGACCTAAGTACAGAAAGAATGACTCTTCTTACTGATTATGCATTGAGCCTTTCCTGTGAGACCAGTTTTAGATTCCGATGCTTCCCTTCAGGTTTACTGTATCCATTGGACCTTCTTATATACGATGTAACACAGAAATTGCATCGGAATTAAATGCAAAAGGCACAAAGCCGACTTAAGTACAAGAAGACTGACTCCTCTTACTGTCCATGTTGTGAACCTTTCCTGTGAGACCAGTTTTAGATTCCGATGCTTCACATTAGGTTTTCTGTATCCCTAGGACCTTCTTATTGACGATGAAACACAGAAATTGCATCGGAATTAAATACAAAAGGCACAATGCTGACTTAAGTACAAGAGGACTGACTCTTCTTACATTCTATGATTTGAAACTTTCCTGTCAGACCAGTTTTAGATTCCGATGCCTCACTTCAGGTTTCGTGTATCCCTTGTACCTTCTTATTGACGATGAAACACAGAAATTGCATCGGAAATAAATACAAGAGGCACAATGCACACTTAAGTACTAGTAGACTGACTCTTCTTACTGTCTATGTGTTGAGCCATTCCTGTGACACCAGTTTTAGATTCCGATGCTTCAATCAGTATTACTGTATCCCTTGGACATTCTTATTGACGATGAAACACAGAAATTGAGTCGGAATTAAATACAAAAGGCACAATGCCGACTTAAGTACAAGAAGACTGACTCTTCAAATTGTCTATGTTGTCAACCTTTCCTGTGAGACCAGTTTTAGATTCCGATGCTTCACTTCAGGTTTACTGTATCCCTTGGACCTTCTTATTGACGATGAAACACAAAAATTGCATCGTAATGTAATACAAAAGGCTCAATGCCGACGTACGTACAAGAGGATTGACTCCTCTTACATTGTATAAATTGAGCCTTACCTGTGAGACCAGTTTTATATATCGATGCTTCACTTCAGGATTACTGTATCCCCTGGACGTTCTTTTTGACGAAGAAACACTAAAATTGAATCGGAATTAAGTGCAAAAGGCACAATGCCGACTTAAGTACAAGAGGGCTGACTCTTCTTACATTCTATGATTTGAAACTTTCCTGTCAGACCAGTTTTAGATTCCAATGCTTCACTTCAGGTTTAGTGTATCCCTTGGACTTTCTTATTGACGATGAAACACAGAAATTGCTTCGCAATTAAGTGCAAAAGGCACAATGCCCACTTAAGTACAAGAGGACTGACTCTTCTTGCATTCTATGATTTCAAACTTTCCTGTCAGACCAGTTTTAGATTCCGATGCTTCACTTCAGGTTTAGTGAATCCCTTGGACGTTCTTATTGACGATGAAACATAGAAATTGCTTCGCAATTAAGTGCAAAACTCACAATGTTGTCTTAAGTACAAGTGGACTGACACTTCTTACATTCTATGATTTGAACCTTTCCTGTCAGACCAGTTTTAGATTCCGATGCTCACTTCTGGTTCACTGTATCCCTTGGAACCTCTTATTGACGATGAAACACAGAAATTGCTTCGGAATTAAATACAAAAGGCACAATGCTGAGTTAAGTCAAGAGGATTGACTCTTCTTACATACTATGATTTGAGCCCTTCCTGTGAGACCAGTGTTAGATTCCGATGCTTCGCTTCATGTTTTCTGTATCCCTTGGGCCTTCTTATTGACGATGAAACACAGAAATTGCATTGCAATTAAATACAAAATGCACAATTCCGACTTAAGTACAAGAAGACTGACTCTTTTTACTGTCTTTGATTTGAACCTTTCCTATGAGACCAGTTTTAGATTCCGATGCTTCACTTCAGGTTTACTGTATCCCTTGGAGCTTCTTATTGATGATGAAACACAAAAATTGCATCGGGATTAAATACAAAAGGCACAATGCCGACTTACATACAAGAAGACTGACTCTTCTTACTGTCTATGTTTTGAACCTTTCCTGTGACACCAGTTTTAGATTCCGATGCTTCACTTCAGGTTTACTGTATCCCTTGGACATTCTTATTGACGATGAAACACTGAAATTGCATCGGAATTAAATACAAAAGGCACAGTGCAGACTTTAGTACAAGTAGACTGACTCTTCTTACTGTCTATATTTAGAACCTTTCCTGTGAGACCGGTTTTAGATTCCGAAGCATCACTTCAGGTTTACTGTATCCCTCAGCCCTTCTTATTGACGATGAACACAGAAATTGTTGGATTTAAATACAAAAGGCACAATGACGACTTAAGTGCAAGAGGACTGACTCTTCTTACATTCTATAATTTGAGCCGTTCCTGTGAGACCAGTTTTAGATTCCGATGCTTCACCTCAGGTTTACTGTATCCCTTGGACCTTCTTACTGACGATGAAACACATAAATTGAATCGGAATTAAATACAAAAGGGACAATGCCACTTAAGTACAAGAAGAATGACTCTTCTTACTCTCTATGATTTGAACCTATCCTGTGAGACCAGTTTTAGATTCCGATGCTTCACTTCAGGTTGACTGTATCCCTTGGAGCTTCTTATTGACGATGAAACACAGAAATTGAATCGGAATTACCTACAAAAGGCACAATGACGACCTAAGTACAAAAATAATGACTCTTCTTACTGACTATGCTTTGAGCCTTTCCTGTGAGACCTGTTTAAGAATCCGATGCTTCACTTCAGGTTTACTGTATCCATTGGACCTTCTTATTGACAATGAAACACAGAAATCGCATCGGAATTAAATGCAAAAGGCAAAATGCTGAGTTAAGTACAAGAGGATTGACTCTTCTTACATGCTATGATTTGAGCCATTCCTGTGAGACCAGTGTTAGATTCCGATGCTTCGCTTCATGTTTTCTGTAACCCTTGGGCCTTCTTATTGACGATGAAACACAGAAATTGCATCGCAATTAAATACAAAATGCACAATTCCGACTTAAGTACAAGAAGACTGACTTTTCTTACTGTCTTTGATTTGAACCTTTCCTATGAGACTAGTTTTAGATTCCAATGCTTCACTTCAGGTTTCGTGTATCCCTTGGACCTTCTTATTGACGATGAAACACAGAAATTGCATCGGAATGAAATACAAAAGACTCAATGCCGATTTACGTAGAAGAGGACTGACTCTTCTTACATTGTATGATTTGAGACTTTCCTGTGAGACCAGTTTTAGATATCGATGCTTCACTTTAGGTTTACTGTATCCCTTGGACCTTCTTATTGACGATGAAACACTGAAATTGCATCGGAATTAAATACGCAGGGCACAATGCCGACTTAGGTACAAGAAGACTGACATTTCTTACTGTCTATGGTTTGAACCATTCCTATGAGACCAGTTTAGATTCTGATGCTTCACTTCAGGTTTACTGTATCCATTAGACCTTCGTATTGACGATGAAACACAGAAATTGCATCGGAATTAAATCAAAAGGCACAATGCTGACTTAAGTACAAGAAGACTATCTCTTCTTACTGTCTATGCTTTCAGCCTTTCCTGTGAGACCAGTTTTAGATTCCGATGCTTCACTTCGGGTTTACTGTATCCCTTGGACCTTCTTATTGACGACGAAACCCAGAAATTGAGTCGGAATTAAATACAAAAGGCACAATGCCGACTTAAGTACAAGAAGACTGACTCTTCTTACTCTCTATGTTGTGAACCTTTCCTGTGAGACCAGTTTTAGATTACGATGCTTCACTTCAGGTTTACTGTATCCCTTGGACCTTCTTATTGACGATGAAACACAGAAATTGCATCGGAATGAAATACAAAAGGCTCAATGCCGACTTACGTACAAGAGGATTGACTCCTCTTACATTGTATGATTTGAGCCTTTCCTGTGAGGCCAGTTTTAGATATCGATGCTTCACTTCAGGTTTAGTGTATCCCTTCGACC
The DNA here is from genome assembly GCF_023864345.2 of Schistocerca serialis cubense. NCBI lineage: Eukaryota > Metazoa > Arthropoda > Insecta > Orthoptera > Acrididae > Schistocerca > Schistocerca serialis. The sequence goes on along the minus strand of NC_064647.1, from coordinate 17,954,812 downwards.
TTCTTGTTGACGATGAACACAGAAATTGTCGGAAAATAAATACAAAAGGCACAATGACGACTTAAGTGCAAAAGGACTGACTCTTCTTACATTCTATGATTTTAGCCTTTCCTGTGAGACCAGTTACAGATATCGATGCTTCACTTCAAGTTTAGTGTATCCCTTGGACCTTATGATTGACGATGAAACACAAAAATTGCATCGGAATTAAATACAAAAGGCACAATGCCGACTTAAGTATAAGAAGACTGACTCTTCTTACTGTCTATGTTTTGAACCTATCCTGTGAGACCAGTTTTGGGTTCCAATGCTATTCTTCAGGTTTACTGTATCCCTTGGACCTTCTTACTGACGATGAAACACAGAAATTGCATCGGAATAGAATACAAAAGCTCAATGCCGACTTAAGTGCAGGAGGACTGACTCTTCTTACATTCTATAATTTGAGTCTTTCCTGTGAGACCAGTTTTAGATATCGATGCTTCACTTCAGGTTTACTGTACCCCTTGGACCTTCTTGTTGACGATGAAACACAGAAATTGCATCGGAATTAAATGCAAAAGGCACTAAGCCGTTTTAAGTAAAAGAAGACTGACTCTTCTTACTGTCTATGTTTTGAACCTTTCCTGAGACACCAGTTTCAGATTCCGCTGCTTCACTTCAGGTTTACTGTATCCCTTGGACCTTCTTATTGACAATGAAACACAGAAATCGCATCGGAATTAAATGCAAAAGGCACAATGCTGACTTAAGTACAAGACAATTGACTCTTCTTATATTCTATGCTTTGAGCCTTTCCTGTGAGATCAGTTTTGGATTCCGCTGCTTCACTTCAGATTTACTGTATCCCTTGGAGCTTCTTATTGACGATGAAGCACAGAACTTGAATCGTAATTACAGAGAAAAGGCACAATGCCGGCCTAAGTACAGAAAGACTGACTCTTCTTACTGCCTATGCTTTGAGCCTTTCCTGTGAGACCAGTTTTAGATTCCGATGCTTCACTTCAGGTTTACTGTATCCATTGGACCTTCTTATTGACGATGAAACACAGAAATTGCAACGGAATTAAATACAAAAGGCACTAAGCCGACTTAAGTAAAAGAAGACTGACTCTTCTTACTGTCTATGTTTTGAACCTTTCCTGTGAGACCAGTTTTGGGTTCCGATGCTTCACTTCATGTTTACTGTATCCCTTGGACCTTCTTATTGACGATGAAACACATAAATTGCATCGGAATTGAATGCAAAACTCAATGCCGACTTAAGTACAAGAGGGCTGACTCTTCTTACATTCTATAATTTGGGCCTTTCCTGTGAGACCAGTTTTAGATTCCGATGCTTCACTTCAGGTTTTCTGTATCCATTGGACCTTCTTATTGACGATGTAAACAGAAAATGCATCGGAATTAAATGCAGAAGGCACAAAGCCGACTTAAGTACAAGGAGACTGACTCTTCTACTGTCCATGTTTTTAACCTTTCCTGTGAGAACAGTTTTAGATTCCGATGCTTCACTTCCGGTTTTCTGTATCCCTTGGACCTTCATATTGACAATAAAAGATAGAAATAGCATCGGAATTAAATACAAAATGCACAATGCTGACTTAAGTACAAGAGGACTGACTCTTCTTACATTCTATGATTTGAAACTTTCCTGTCAGACCAGTTTTAGATTCCGATGCCTCACTTCAGGTATAGTGTATCCCTGGGACCTTCTTTTTGACGATGAAACTCAGATATTGCATCGGAATTAAATACAAAAGGCACAATGCACACTTAAGTACTAGTAGACTGACTCTTCTTACTGTCTATGTGTTGAGCCATTCCTGTGAGACCAGTTTTAGATTCCGAAGCTTCAATCAGGTTTACTGTATCCCTTGGACCTTCTTATTGACGATGAAACACAGAAATTGAGTCGGAAGTAAATACAAAAGGTACAATGCTGAATTAAGTACAAGAAGACTGACTCTTCTTACTGTCTATGCTTTCAGCCTTTCCTGTGAGACCAGTTTTAGATTCCGATGCTTCACTACGGGTTTACTGTATCCCTTGGACCTTCTTATTGACGATGAAACACAGAAATTGCATCGGAATGAAATACAAAAGGCTCAATGCCGACTTACGTACAAGAGGATTGACTCCTCTTACATTGTATGATTTGAGCCTTACCTGTGAGACCAGTTTTAGATATCGATGCTTCACTTCAGGTTTACTGTATCCCCTGGACCTTCTTATTGACGAAGAAACACAAAAATTGAATCGGAATTAAATACGAAAGGCACAATTCCGACTTAAGTACAAGAAGACTGACACTTCTTACTGTCTATGTTTTGAACCTTTTCTGTGAGACCAGTTTTAGATTCCGATGCTTCACTTCAGGTTTACTGTAATCCTTGGACCTTCTTATTGACGATGAAACACAGAAATCGCATCGGAATTAAATACAAAACGCACAATGCTGACTTAAGTACAAGAAAATTGACTCTTCTTATATTCTATGATTTGAGCCTTTCCTGTGAGATCAGTTTTAGGTTCCGATGCTTCACTTCAGGTCTTCTGTATCCCTTGGGCCTTCTTATTGACGATGAAACACCGAAATTGCATCGGAATTAAATACAAAGGGCACAATGCCGACTTAAGTACAAGAAGACTGATTCTTCTTACTGTCTTTGATTTGAACTTTTCCTATGAGACCAGTTTTAGATTCCGATGCTTCACTTTAGGTTTACTGTATCCCTTGGACCTTCTTATTGACGATGAATCACAGAAATTGCATCGGAATTAAATACAAAAGGCACAATGCCGACTTAAGTACAAGTAGACTGACGCTACGTACGGTCTATGTTTTGAACCTTTCCTGTGAGGCTAGTTTTAGATTCCGATGCTTCACTTCAGGTTTACTGTATCCCTTCGACCTTCTTATTGAGGATGAACACAGATATTGTCGGATTTAAATACAAAAGGCACAATGCCGTCTTAATTGCAAGAGGACTGACTCATCTTACATTCTATGATTTGAGCCTTTCCTGTGAGACCAGTTATAGATATCGATGGTTCTTTTCAAGTTTAGTGTATCCCTTGGACATTCTTATTGACGATGAAACACAGAAATTGCATCGGAATTAAATACAAAAGGCACAATGCTGACTTAAGTACTAGAGACTGACTCTTCTTACTGTCTATGTTTTGAACCTTTCCGATGAGACCAGTTTTGGGTTCCGATGCTTCACTTCATGTTTACTGTATCCCTTGGACGTTCTTATTTACGATGAAACAAATAAATTGCATAGGAATTGAATACAAAAGCTCAATGCCGACTTAAGTACAAGAAGACTGACTCTTCTTACTGTCTATGATTTGAACCTTTCCTGTGAGACCAGTTTTAGATTCCGATGCTTCACTTCAGGTTTACTGTATCCCTTGGAGCTTCTTATTGACGATGAAACTCAGAACTTGAATCGTAATTAAATACAAAAGGCACAATGCCGACTTAAGTACAAGTAGACTGACTCTTCTTTCTGTCTATGTTTTGAACCTTTCCTGTGAGAACAGTTTTGGGTTTCGATGCTTCGCTTGAGGTTTACTGTATCCCTTGGAGCTTCTTATTGACGATGAAACACAGAACTTGAATCGTAATTACATAGAAAAGGCACAATGCGGGCCTAAGTACAGAAAGACTGACTCTTCTTACTGCCTATGCTTTGAGCCATTCCTGTGAGACCAGTTTTAGATTCCGATGCTTCACTTCAGGTTTAGTGTATCCCTTCGACCTTCTTGTTGACGATGAAACACAGAAATTTCAACGGAATTAAATACAAACGGCACTAAGCCGACTTAAGTAAAAGAAGACTGACTCTTCTTAATGTCTATGCTTGTAACCTTTCCTGTGGGACCAGTTTTAGATTCCGATGCTTCACTTCATGTTTACTGTATCCCTTGGACCTTCTTATTGACGATGAAACACAGAAATTGCAACGGAATTAAATACAAACGGCACTAAGCCGACTTAAGTAAAAGAAGACTGACTCTTCTTAATGTCTATGCTTGTAACCTTTCCTGTGAGACCAGTTTTAGATTCCGATGCTTCACTTCATGTTTACTGTATCCCTTGGACCTTCTTATTGACGATGAAACACAGAAATTGCATCGGAATTGAATACAAAAGCTCAATGCAGACTTAAGTACAGGAAGACTGACTCTTCTTACTGTCTATGATTTGAACCTTTCCTGTGAGACCAGTTTTAGATTCCGATGCTTCACTTCAGGTTTAGTGTATCCCTTCGCCCTTCTTGTTGACGATGAACACAGAAATTGTCGGAAAATCAATACAAAAGGCACAATGACGATTTAAGTGCAAAAGGACTGACTCTCCTTACATTCTGTGATTTTTGGCTTTCCTGTGAGACCAGTTACAGATATCGATGCTTCACTTCAAGTTTAGTGTATCCCTTGGACATTATGACTGACGATGAAACACAAAAATTGCATCGGAATTAAATACAAAAGGCACAATGCCGACCTAAGTACGAGAAGACTGACTCTTCTTACTGTCTATGTTTTGAACCTTTCCTGTGAGAACAGTTTTGGGTTTCGATGCTTCGCTTGAGGTTTACTGTATCCCTTGGAGCTTCTTATTGACGATGAAACACAGAACTTGAATCGTAATTACATAGAAAGGGCACAATGCGGGCCTAAGTACAGAAAGACTGACTCTTCTTACTGCCTACGCTTTGAGCCTTTCCTGTGAGACCAGTTTTAGATTCCGATGCTTCACTTCGGGTTTACTGTATCCCTTGGACCTTCTTATTGACGATGAAACACAGAAATTGCATCGGAATGAAATACAAAAGGCTCAATGCCGACTTACGTACAAGAGGATTGACTCCTCTTACATTGTATGATTTGAGCCTTACCTGTGAGACCAGTTTTAGATATCGATGCTTCACTTCAGGTTTACTGTATCCCCTGGACGTTCTTATTGACGAAGAAACACTAAAATTGATTCGGAATTAAATACGAAAGGCACAATTCCGACTTAAGTACAAGAAGACTGACACTTCTTACTGTCTATGTTTTGAACTTTTCTGTGAGACCAGTTTTAGATTCCGATGCTTCACTTCAGGTTTACTGTATCCCTTCGACCTTCTTATTGACGATGAAACACAGAAATTGCATCGGAATTAAATACAAAAGGCTCAATGCCGACTTACGTACAAGAGGATTGACTCCTCTTACATTGTATGATTTGAGCCTTACCTGTGAGACCAGTTTTAGATATCGATGCTTCACTTCAGGTTTACTGTATCCCCTGGACGTTCTTATTGACGAAGAAACACTAAAATTGAATCGGAATTAAATACGAAAGGCACAATTCCGACTTAAGTACAAGAAGACTGACACTTCTTACTGTCTATGTTTTGAACCTTACCTGTGAGACCAGTTTTAGATATCGATGCTTCACTTCAGGTTTACTGTATCCCTTGGACCTTCTTGTTGACGATGAAACACAGAAATTGCATCGGAATTAAATACGAAAGGCACAATGCCGTCTTAAGTACAAGAAGACTGACTCTTCTTACTGTCTATGTTTTGAACAGTTCCTGTGAGACCAGTTTTGTGTTCCGATGCTTCGCTTCAGGTTTACTGTATCCCTTGGACCTTCTTATAGACGATGAAACACAGAAATTGCATCGGAATAGAATACAAAAGCTCAATGCCGACTTAAGTACAGGTGGACTGACTCTTCTTACATTCTATAATTTGAGTCTTTCCTGTGAGACCAGTTTTAGATATCGATGCTTCACTTCAGGTTTACTGTATCCCTTGGACCTTCTTGTTGACGATCAAACACAGAAATTGCATCGGAATTAAATACAAAAGCCACAATGCCGACTTATCTACAAGAAGACTGACTCTTCTTACTGTCTATGTTTTGAACCTTTTCTGAGACACCAGTTTCAGATTCCACTGCTTCACTTCAGGTTTACTGTATCACTTGGACCTTCATATTGACGATGAACCACCGAAATTGCATCGGAATTAAATACAAAAAGCACAAAGCCGACTTAAGTACAAGTAGACTGACTCTTTTTTCTGTCTATGTTTTGAACCTTTCCTGTGGGACCAGTTTTAGATTCCGATGCTTCACTTCAGGTTGACTGTATCCATTGGACCTTCTTATTGACGATGTAACACAGAAATTGCATCGGAATTAAATGCAGAAGGCACAAAGCCGACTTAAGTACAAGAAGACTGACTCTTCTTACTGTCCATGTTTTTAACCTTTCCTGTGAGAACAGTTTTAGATTCCGATGCTTCACTTCAGGTTTTCTGTATCCCTTGGACCTTCATATTGACAATGAAAAATAGAAATAGCATCGGAATTAAATACAAAATGCACAATGCTGACTTAAGTACAAGAGGACTGACTCTTCTTACATTCTATGATTTGAAACTTTCCTGTCAGACCAGTTTTAGATTCCGATGCCTCACTTCAGGTTTAGTGTATCCCTGGGACCTTCTTATTGACGATGAAACACAGAAATTGCATCGGAATTAAATACAAAAGGCACAATGCATACTTAAGTACTAGTAGACTGTCTCTTCTTACTGTCTATGTGTTGAGCCATTCCTGTGAGACCAGTTTTAGATTCCGAAGCTTCAATCAGGTTTACTGTATCCCTTGGACCTTCTTATTGACGATGAAACACAGAAATTGAGTCGGAAGTAAATACAAAAGGCACAATGCTGACTTAAGTACAAGCAGACTGACTCTTCTTACTGTCTATGCTTTCAGCCTTTCCTGTGAGACCAGTTTTAGATTCCGATGCTTCACTTCGGGTTTACTGTATCCCTTGGACCTTCTTATTGACGATGAAACACAGAAATTGCATCGGAATGAAATACAAAAGGCTCAATGCCGACTTACGTACAAGAGGATTGACTCCTCTTACATTGTATGATTTGAGCCTTACCTGTGAGACCAGTTTTAGATATCGATGCTTCACTTCAGGTTTACTGTATCCCCTGGACGTTCTTATTGGCGAAGAAACACTAAAATTGAATCGGAATTAAATACGAAAGGCACAATTCCGACTTAAGTACAAGAAGACTGACACTTCTTACTGTCTATGTTTTGAACCTTTTCTGTGAGACCAGTTTTAGATTCCGATGCTTCACTTCAGGTTTACTGTATCCCTTCGACCTTCTTATTGACGATGAAACACAGAAATTGCATCGGAATTAAATACAAAAGGCTCAATGCCGACTTACGTACAAGAGGATTGACTCCTCTTACATTGTATGATTTGAGCCTTACCTGTGAGACCAGTTTTAGATATCGATGCTTCACTTCAGGTTTACTGTATCCCCTGGACGTTCTTATTGACGAAGAAACACTAAAATTGAATCGGAATTAAATACGAAAGGCACAATTCCGACTTAAGTACAAGAAGACTGACACTTCTTACTGTCTATGTTTTGAACCTTTTCTGTGAGACCAGTTTTAGATTCCGATGCTTCACTTCAGGTTTACTGTATCCCTTCGACCTTCTTATTGACGATGAAACACAGATATTGCATCGGAATGAAATACAAAAGGCTCAATGCCGACTTACGTACAAGAGGATTGACTCCTCTTACATTGTATGATTTGAGCCTTACCAGTGAGACCAGTTTTAAATATCGATGCTTCACTTCAGGTTTACTGTATCCCCTGGACGTTCTTATTGACGAAGAAACACTAAAATTGAATCGGAATTAAATACGAAAGGCACAAGTCCGACTTAAGTACAAGAAGACTGACACTTCTTACTGTCTATCTTTTGAACCTTTTCTGTGAGACCAGTTTTAGATTCCGATGCTTCACTTCAGGTTTACTGTAATCCTTGGACCTTCTTATTGACGATGAAACACAGAAATCGCATCGGAATTAAATACAAAAGGCACAATGCTGACTTAAGTACAAGAAAATTGACTCTTCTTATATTCTATGATTTGAGCCTTTCCTGTGAGATCAGTTTTAGATTCCGATGCTTCACTTCAGGTCTTCTGTATCCCTTGGGCCTTCTTATTGACGATTAAACACCGAAATTGCATCGGAATTAAATACAAAGGGCACAATGCCGACTTAAGTACAAGAAGACTGATTCTTCTTACTGTCTTTGATTTGAACTTTTCCTATGAGACCAGTTTTAGATTCCGATTCTTCACTTTAGGTTTACTGTATCCCTTGGACCTTCTTATTGACGATGAAACACAGAAATTGCATCGGAATTAAATACAAAAGGCACAATGCCGACTTAAGTACAAGTAGACTGACGCTTCGTACGGTCTATGTTTTGAACCTTTCCTGTGAGACTAGTTTTAGATTCCGATGCTTCACTTCAGGTTGACTGTATCCCTTCGACCTTCTTATTGAGGATGAACACAGATATTGTCGGATTTAAATACAAAGGGCACAATGCCGTCTTAATTGCAAGAGGACTGACTCATCTTACATTCTATGATTTGAGCCTTTCCTGTGAGACCAGTTATAGATATCGATGGTTCTTTTCAAGTTTAGTGTATCCCTTGGACATTCTTATTGACGATGAAACACAGAAATTGCATCGGAATTAAATACAAAAGGCACAATGCCGACTTAAGTACTAGAGACTGACTCTTCTTACTGTCTATGTTTTGAACCTTTCCGATGAGACCAGTTTTGGGTTCCGATACTTCACTTCATGTTTACTGTATCCCTTGGACGTTCTTATTTACGATGAAACAAATAAATTGCATAGGAATTGAATACAAAAGCTCAATGCCGACTTAAGTACTAGAGACTGACTCTTCTTACTGTCTATGTTTTGAACCTTTCCGATGAGACCAGTTTTAGATTCCGATGCTTCACTTCAGGTTTACTGTATCCCTTGGAGCTTCTTGTTGACGATGAAACACAGAACTTGAATCGTAATTACATAGAAAAGGCACAATGCCGGCCTAAGTACAGAAAGACTGACTCTCCTTACTGCCTATGTTTTGAGCCTTTCCTGTGAGACCATTTTAGATTTCGATGCTTCACTTCAGGTTTACTGCATCCATTGGACCTTCTTATTGACGATGAAACACAGAAATTCCAACGGAATTAAATACAAAAGGCACTAAGCCGACTTAAGTAAAAGAAGACTGACTCTTCTCACTGTCTATCTTTTGAACCTTTCCTGTGAGACCAGTTTTAGATACCGATGCTTCACTTCATGTTTACTGTATCCCTTGGACCTTCTTATTGACGATGAAACACAGAAATTTCATCGTTATTAAATACAAAAGGCACAATGCCGACTTAAGTACAAGTAGACTGACTCTTCTTTCTGTCTATGTTTTGAACCTTTCCTGTGAGAACAGTTTTGGGTTTCGATGCTTCGCTTGAGGTTTACTGTATCCCTTGGAGCTTCTTATTGACGATGAAACACAGAACTTGAATCGTAATTACATAGAAAAGGCACAATGCGGGCCTAAGTACAGAAAGACTGACTCTTCTTACTGCCTATGCTTTGAGCCTTTCCTGTGAGACCAGTTTTAGATTCCGATGCTTCACTTCATGTTTACTGTATCCCTTGGACCTTCTTATTGACGATGAAACACAGAAATTGCAACGGAATTAAATACAAACGGCACTAAGCCGACTTAAGTAAAAGAAGACTGACTCTTCTTAATTTCTATGCTTGTAACCTTTCCTGTGAGACCAGTTTTAGATTCCGATGCTTCACTTCATGTTTACTGTATCCCTTGGACCTTCTTATTGACGATGAAACACAGAAATTGCATCGGAATTGAATACAAAAGCTCAATGCCGACTTAAGTACAAGAAGACTGACTCTTCTTACTGTCTATGATTTGAACCTTTCCTGTGAGACCAGTTTTAGATTCCGATGCTGCACTTCAGGTTTAGTGTATCCCTTCGACCTTCTTGTTGACGATGAACACAGAAATTGTCGGAAAATCAATACAAAAGGCACAATGACGATTTAAGTGCAATAGGACTGACTCTCTTTACATTCTGTGATTTTAGGCTTTCCTGTGAGACCAGTTACAGATATCGATGCTTCACTTCAAGTTTAGTGTATCCCTTGGACATTATGATTGACGATGAAACACAAAAATTGCATCGGAATTAAATACAAAAGGCACAATGCCGACCTAAGTACGAGAAGACTGACTCTTCTTACTGTCTATGTTTTGAACCTTTCCTGTGAGAACAGTTTTGGGTTTCGATGCTTCGCTTGAGGTTTACTGTATCCCTTGGAGCTTCTTATTGACGATGAAACACAGAACTTGAATCGTAATTACATAGAAAAGGCACAATGCGGGCCTAAGTACAGAAAGACTGACTCTTCTTACTGCCTATGCTATGAGCCTTTCCTGTGAGACCAGCTTTAGATTCCGATGCTTCACTTCAGGTTTACTGTATCCATTGGACCTTCTTATTGACGATGAAACACAGAAATTGCAACGGAATTAAATACAAACGGCACTAAGCCGACTTAAGTAAAAGAAGACTGACTCTTCTTAATGTCTATGCTTGTAACCTTTCCTGTGAGACCAGTTTTAGATTCCGATGCTTCACTTCATGTTTACTGTATCCCTTGGAGCTTCTTATTGACGATGAAACACAGAAATTGCATCGGAATAGAGTACAAAAACTAAATGCCGACTTAAGTACAGGAGGACTGACTCTTCTTACATTCTATAATTTGAGTCCTTCCTGTGAGACCAGTCTTAGATATCGATGCTTCACTTCAGGTTTACTGTATCCCTTGGACCTTCTTGTTGACGATGAAACACAGAAATTGCATCGGAATTAAATACGAAAGGCACAATGCCGTCTTAAGTACAAGAAGACTGACTCTTCTTACTGTCTATGTTTTGAACATTTCCTGTGAGACCAGTTTTGTGTTCCGATGCTTCGCTTCAGGTTTACTGTATCCCTTGGACCTTCTTATAGACGATGAAACACAGAAATTGCATCGGAATAGAATACAAAAGCTCAATGCCGACTTAAGTACTGGAGGACTGACTCTTCTTACATTCTATAATTTGAGTCTTTCCTGTGAGACCAGTTTTAGATATCGATGCTTCACTTCAGGTTTACTGTATCCCTTGGACCTTCTTGTTGACGATCAAACACAGAAATTGCATCGGAATTAAATACAAAAGGCACAATGCTGTCTTAAGTACAAGAGGACTGACTCTTCTTACATTCTATGATTTGAAACTTTCCTGTCAGACCAATTTTAGATTCCGATGCCTTACTTCAATTTTAGTGTATCCCTGGGACCTTCTTATTGACGATGAAACACAGAAAATGCATCGGAATTAAATACAAAAGGCACAATGCACACTTAAGTACTAGTAGACTGACTCTTCTTACTGTCTATGTGTTGAGCCATTCCTGTGAGACCAGTTTTAGATTCCGATGTTTCAATCAGGTTTACAGTATCCCTTGGACCTTCTTATTGACGATGAAACACAGAAATTGAGTCGGAAGTAAATACAAAAGGCACAATGCTGACTTAAGTACAAGAAGACTGACTCTTCTTACTGTCTATGCTTTCAGCCTTTCCTGTGAGACCAGTTTTAGATTCCGATGCTTCACTTCGGGTTTACTGTATCCCTTGGACCTTCTTATTGACGATGAAACACAGAAATTGCATCGGAATGAAATACAAAAGGCTCAATGCCGACTTACGTACAAGAGGACTGACTCCTCTTACATTGTATGATTTGAGCCTTACCTGTGAGACCAGTTTTAGATATCGATGCTTCACTTCAGGTTTACTGTATCCCCTGGACGTTCTTATTGACGAAGAAACACTAAAATTGAATCGGAATTAAATACGAAAGGGACAATTCCGACTTAAGTACAAGAAGACTGACACTTCTTACTGTCTATGTTTTGAACCTTTTCTGTGAGACCAGTTTTAGATTCCGATGCTTCACTTCAGGTTTACTGTAATCCTTGGACCTTCTTATTGACGATGAAACACAGAAATCGCATCGGAATTAAATACAAAAGGCACAATGCTGACTTAAGTACAAGAAAATTGACTCTTCTTATATTCTATGATGTGAGCCTTTCCTGTGAGATCAGTTTTAGATTCCGATGCTTCACTTCAGGTCTTCTGTATCCCTTGGGCCTTCTTATTGACGATGAAACACCGAAATTGCATCGGAATTAAATATAAAGGGCACAATGCCGACTTAAGTACAAGAAGACTGATTCTTCTTACTGTCTTTGATTTGCACTTTTCCTATGAGACCAGTTTTAGATTCCGATGCTTCACTTTAGGTTTACTGTATCCCTTGGGCCTTCTTATTGACGATGAAACACAGAAATTGCATCGGAATTAAATACAAAAGGCACAATGCCGAATTAGGTACAAGTAGACTGACACTTCGAACGGTCTATGTTTTGAACCTTTCCTGTGAGACTAGTTTTAGATTCCGATGCTTCACTTCAGGTTTACTGTATCCCTTCGACCTTCTTATTGAGGATGAACACAGATATTGTCGGATTTAAATACAAAAGGCACAATGCCGTCTTAATTGCAAGAGGACTGACTCATCTTACATTCTATGATTTGAGCCTTTCCTGTGAGACCAGTTATAGATATCGATGGTTCTTTTCAAGTTTAGTGTATCCCTTGGACATTCTTATTAACGATGAAACACAGAAATTGCATCGGAATTAAATACAAAAGGCACAATGCCGACTTAAGTACTAGAGACTGACTCTTCTTACTGTCTATGTTTTGAACCTTTCCTATGAGACCAGTTTTGGGTTCCGATGCTTCACTTCATGTTTACTGTATCCCTTGGACGTTCTTATTTACGATGAAACAAATAAATTGTATAGGAATTGAATACAAAAGCTCAATGCCCACTTAAGTACAAGAAGACTGACTCTTCTTACTGTCTATGATTTGACCCTTTCCTGTGAGACCAGTTTTAGATTCCGATGCTTCACTTCAGGTTTACTGTATCCCTTGGAGCTTCTTATTGACGATGAAACACAGAACTTGAATCGTAATTACATAGAAAAGGCACAATGCCGGCCTAAGTACAGAAAGACTGACTCTTCTTACTGCCTATGTTTTGAGCCTTTCCTGTTAGACCATTTTAGATTCCGATGCTTCACTTCAGGTTTACTTTATCCATTGGACCTTCTTATTGACGATGAAACACAGAAATTCCAACGGAATTAAATACAAAAGGCACTAAGCCGACTTAAGTAAAAGAAGACTGACTCTTCTTACTGTCTATCTTTTGAACCTTTCCTGTGAGACCAGTTTTAGATACCGATGCTTCACTTCATGTTTACTGTATCCCTTGGACCTTATTATTGACGATGAAACACAGAAATTTCATCGTTATTAAATACAAAAGGCACAATGCCGACTTAAGTACAAGTAGACTGACTCTTCTTTCTGTCTATGTTTTGAACCTTTCCTGTGAGACCAGTTTTACGATTCCGATGCTTCACTTCAGGTTTAGTGTATCCCTTCGACCTTCTTGTTGACGATGAACATAGAAATTGTCGGAAAATCAATACAAAAGGCACAATGACGACTTAAGTGCAAAAGGACTGACTCTCCTAACATTCTGTGATTTTAGGCTTTCCTGTGAGACCAGTTACAGATATCGATGCTTCACTTCAAGTTTAGTGTATCCCTTGGACATTATGATTGACGATGAAACACAAAAATTGCATCGGAATTAAATACAAAAGGCACAATGCCGACCTAAGTACGAGAAGACTGACTCTTCTTACTGTCTATGTTTTGAACCTTTCCTGTGAGAACAGTTTTGGGTTTCGATGCTTCGCTTGAGGTTTACTGTATCCCTTGGAGCTTCTTATTGACGATGAAACACAGAACTTGAATCGTAATTACATAGAAAAGGCACAATGCGGGCCTAAGTACAGAAAGACTGACTCTTCTTACTGCCTATGCTTTGAGCCTTTCCTGTGAGACCAGCTTTAGATTCCGATGCTTCACTTCAGGTTTACTGTATCCATTGGACCTTCTTATTGACGATGAAACACAGAAATTGCAACGGAATTAAATACAAACGGCACTAAGCCGACTTAAGTAAAAGAAGACTGACTCTTCTTAATGTCTATGCTTGTAACCTTTCCTGTGAGACCAGTTTTAGATTCCGATGCTTCACTTCATGTTTACTGTATAACTTGGACCTTCTTATTGACGATGAAACACAGAAATTGCATCGGAATTAAATACAAAAGGCACAAAGCCGACTTAGGTACAAGTAGACTGACTCTTTTTTCTGTCTATGTTTTGAACCTTTCCTGTGGGACCAGTTTTAGATTCCAATGCTTCACTTCAGGTTGACTGTATTCCTTGGAGCTTCTTATTGACGATGAAACACATAAATTGAATCGGAATTACATAGAAAAGGTACAATGCCGACCTAAGTACAGAAAGACGGACTCCTCTTACTGCCTATGCTTTGTGCCTTTCCTGTGGGACCAGTTTTTGATTCCGATGCTTCACTTCAGGTTTAATGTATCCATTGGATATTCATATTAACGATTAAACACAGACATTGCATCGGAATTAAATACATAAGGCACAAAGGCGACATAAGTACAAGAGGGCTGACTCTTGTTACTGTCTATGTTTTAAACCTTTCCTGTGAGACTAGTTTTAGATTCCGATGCTTCACTTCAGGTTTTTTGTATCCCTTGGACCTTCTTATTGACGATGAAACACAGACATTGCATCGGAATTAAATACAAAACGCACAATGCCGACTTAAGCACAAGAGGACTGACTCTTCTTACTGTCTACGTTTTGAACCTTTCCTGAGACACCAGTTTCAGATTCTGATGCTTCACTTCAGGTTTACTGTATCCCTGGGACCTTCTTATTGACGATGAAACACCGAAATTGCATCGGAATTAAATACAAAAGGCACAAGGCCGCCTTAAGTACAAGTACACTGACTCTTCTTTCTGTCCATGTTTTGAACCTTTCCTGTGAGACCAGTTTTAGATTCCGATGCTTCACTTCAGGTTTACAGTATCTCTTCGACCTTCTTATTGACGCCGAACACAGAAATTGTCGGAAAATAAATACAAAAGGTACAATGCCGACTTAAGTGCAAGAGGACTGACTCTTCTTACATTCTATAATTTGAACCTTTCCTGTGTGACCAGTTTTGGGTTCCGATGCTTCACTTCAGGTTTACTGTATCCCTTGGCCCTTCTTATTGACGATGAAACACAGACATTGCATCGGAATTTAATACAAAAGGCACAATGCCGACTTAAGTAGAAGAAGACTTACTCTTCTTACTGCCTATGCTTTCAGCCTGTCCTGTGAGACCAGATTTAGATTCCGATGCTTCACTTCCGGTTTACTGTATCCATTGGACCTTCTTATTGACGATGAAACACAGACATTGCATCGGAATTAAATACAAAAGGCACAATGCCGACTTAAGTATAAGAAGACTTACTCTTCTTACTGCCTATGCTTTGAGCCTGTCCTGTGAGACCAGAATTAGATTCCGATGCTTCACTTCCGGTTTACTGTATCCATTGGAACTTCTTATAGACGATGAAACACAGAAACTGCATCGAAATTAAATACAAAGGGCACAATGCCGACTTAAGTAAAAGAAGACTGACTCTTCAAACTGTCTATGTTTTGAACCTATCCTGTGAGGCCAGTTTTCAATTTCGATGCTTCACTTCAGGTTTTCTGTATCCCTTGGACCTTCTTATTGACGCTGAAAAACAGAAATTGCATCGGAATGAAATACAAAAGGCACAATGTCGACTTAGGTACTAGAAGACTTACTCTTCTTACTGTCTATGTTTTGAACCTTTCCTGTGAGACAGGTTTTAGATTCCGATTCTTCACTTCGGGTTTACTATATCCCTTGGGCGTCCTTATTGACGATGAAACACAGATATTGAATCGGATTTAAATACAAAAGGTAGAATGCCGACTTAAGTACAAGAAGACTTACTCCTCTTATTGTCAATGTTTTGAACCTTTCCTGCGAGACCAGTTTTAGATTCCCATGCTTCACTTCAGGTTCACTGCATCCCTTGGACCTTCTTATTGACGATGAAACACAGAAATTACATCGGAATTAAATACAAAAGAGACAATGCCGACTTAAGTACAAGACGACTGACTCTTCTTACATTCTATGATATGAGCCTTTCCTGTGAGACCAGTTTTAGATATCGATGCTTCACTTCAGGTTTACTGTATCCCATGGACCTTCTTATTGGCGGTGAAACACAGATATTGCATCCGAATTAAATACAAAAGGCACAACGCCGACATAAGTACAAGAAGACTGACTCTTCTTACTGTCTATGTGTTGAGCCTTACCTGTGAGACCAGTTTAAGATATCGATGCTTCACTTCAGGTTTACTGTGTCCATTCGACCTTCTTATTGACGATGAAACAGAGAAATTGCATCGGAATTAAACACAAGAAGCACAATGCCGACTTAAGTACAAGATGGCCGACTCTTCTTACTGTCTATGATTTGAACCTTTCCTGTGAGACCAGCTTTAGATTCCGAATCTTCACTTTAGGTTTACTGTATCTTTTGGAGCTTCTTATTGACGATGAAACACAGAAATTGCATCGGAATTACATACAAAAGGCACAATGCCGACTTTAGAAGAAGAAGACTGACTCTTCTTCCTGCCTATGCTTTGAACCTTTCCTGTGAGACCAGTTTTAGATTCCGATGCTTCACTTCAGGTTTACAGTATCCGTTAGACCTTCTTATTGAGGATGAAACACAGAAATTGCTCTGAAATTAAATACGAAATGCACAATCCCGACTTAAGTACAAGAAGTCTGACTCATCTTTCTGTCTATGATTTGAACCTTTCCTGTGAGACCAGTTTTACATTCCGATGCTTCACTTCCGGTTTTCTGTATCCCTTGGATCTTCTTATTGTCGATGAAACACAAAAATTGCATCGGAATTAAATACAAAAGGCACAATGCCGACTTAAGTACAAGTAGACTGACGCTTCGTACGGTCTATGTTTTGAACCTTTCCTGTGAGACTAGTTTTAGATTCCGATGCTTCACTTCAGGTTTACTGTATCCCTTCGACCTTCTTATTGAGGATGAACACAGATATTGTCGGATTTAAATACAAAAGGCACAATGCCGTCTTAATTGAAAGAGGACTGACTCTTCTTACATTCTATGATTTGAGCCTTTCCTGTGAGACCAGTTATTGATATCGATGGTTCTTTTCAAGTTTAGTGTATCCCTTGGACATTCTTATTGACGATGAAACACAGAAATTGCATCGAAATTAAATACAAAAGGCACAATGCCGACTTAAGTACAAGAAGACTGACTCTTCTTACTGTCTATGTTTTGAACCTTTCCCATGAGACCAGTTTTGGGTTCCGATGCTTCACTTCATGTTTACTGTATCCCTTGGACGTTCTTATTTACGATGAAACAAATAAATTGCAACAAAATTGAATACAAAAGCTCAATGCCGACTTAAGTACATGAAGACTGACTCTTCTTACTGTCTATGATTTGAACCTTTCCTGTGAGACCAGTTTTAGATTCCGATGCTTCACTTCAAATTTACTGTATCCCTTGGAGCTTCTTATTGACGATGAAACACAGAACTTGAATCGTAATTACATAGAAAAGGCACAATGCGGGCCTAAGTACAGAAAGACTGACTCTTCTTACTGCCTATGCTTTGAGCCTTTCCTGTGAGACCAGCTTTAGATTCCGATGCTTCACTTCAGGTTTACTGTATCCATTGGACCTTCTTATTGACGATGAAACACAGAAATTGCAACGGAATTAAATACAAACGGCACTAAGCCGACTTAAGTAAAAGAAGACTGACTCTTCTTAATGTCTATGCTTGTAACCTTTCCTGTGAGACCAGTTTTAGATTCCGATGCTTCACTTCATGTTTACTGTATAACTTGGACCTTCTTATTGACGATGAAACACAGATATTGCATCGGAATAGAATACAAAAACTAAATGCCGACTTAAGTACAGGAGGACTGACTCTTCTTACATTCTATAATTTGAGTCTTTCCTGTGAGACCAGTTTTAGATATCGATGCTTCACTTCAGGTTTACTGTATCCCTTGGACCTTCTTGTTGACGATGAAACACAGAAATTGCATCGGAATTAAATACGAAAGGCACAATGCCGTCTTAAGTACAAGAAGACTGACTCTTCTTACTGTCTATGTTTTGAACATTTCCTGTGAGACTAGTTTTGTGTTCCGATGCTTCGCTTCAGGTTTACTGTATCCCTTGGACCTTCTTATTGACGATGAAACACAGAAATTGCATCGGAATAGAATACAAAAGCTCAATGCCGACTTAAGTACAGGAGGACTGACTCTTCTTACATTCTATAATTTGAGTCTTTCCTGTGAGACCAGTTTTAGATATCGATGCTTCACTTCAGGTTTACTGTATCCCTTGGACCTTCTTGTTGACGATCAAACACAGAAATTGCATCGGAATTAAATACAAAAGGCACAATGCCGACTTATCTACAAGAAGACTGACTCTTCTTACTGTCTATGTTTTGAATCTTTTCTGAGACACCAGTTTCAGATTCCACTGCTTCACTTCAGGTTTACTGTATCACTTGGACCTTCATATTGACGATGAACCACCGAAATTGCATCGGAATTAAATACAAAAGGCACAAAGCCGACTTAGGTACAAGTAGACTGACTCTTTTTTCTGTCTATGTTTTGAACCTTTCCTGTGGGACCAGTTTTAGATTCCAATGCTTCACTTCAGGTTGACTGTATTCCTTGGAGCTTCTTATTGACGATGAAACACATATATTGAATCGGAATTACATAGAAAAGGTACAATGCCTACCTAAGTACAGAAAGACGGACTCCTCTTACTGCCTATGCTTTGTGCCTTTCCTGTGAGACCAGTTTTTGATTCCGATGCTTCACTTCAGGTTTAATGTATCCATTGGATATTCATATTAACGATTAAACACAGACATTGCATCGGAATTAAATACATAAGGCACAAAGGCGACATAAGTACAAGAGGGCTGACTTTTGTTACTGTCTATGTTTTAAACCTTTCCTGTGAGACTAGTTTTAGATTCCGATGCTTCACTTCAGGTTTTTTGTATCCCTTGGACCTTCTTATTGACGATGAAACACAGACATTGCATCGGAATTAAATACAAAACGCACAATGCCGACTTAAGCACAAGAAGACTGACTCTTCTTACTGTCTACGTTTTGAACCTTTCCTGAGACACCAGTTTCAGATTCTGATGCTTCACTTCAGGTTTACTGTATCCCTGGGACCTTCTTATTGACGATGAAACACCGAAATTGCATCGGAATTAAATACAAAAGGCACAAGGCCGACTTAAGTACAAGTACACTGACTCTTCTTTCTGTCCATGTTTTGAACCTTTCCTGTGAGACCAGTTTTAGATTCCGATGCTTCACTTCAGGTTTACTGTATCTCTTCGACCTTCTTATTGACGCCGAACACAGAAATTGTCGGAAAATAAATACAAAAGGTACAATGCCGACTTAAGTGCAAGAGGACTGACTCTTGTTACATTCTACAATTTGAACCTTTCCTGTGTGACCAGTTTTCGGTTCCGATGCTTCACTTCAGGTTTACTGTATCCCTTGGCCCTTCTTATTGACGATGAAACACAAACAATGCATCGGAATTTAATACAAAAGGCACAATGCCGACTTAAGTAGAAGGAGACTTACTCTTCTTACTGCCTATGCTTTCAGCCTGTCCTGTGAGACCAGATTTAGATTCCGATGCGTCACTTCCGGTTTACTGTATCCATTGGACCTTCTTATTGACGATGAAACACAGACATTGCATCGGAATTAAATACAAAAGGCACAATGCCGACTTAAGTATAAGAAGACTTACTCTTCTTACTGCCTATGCTTTGAGCCTGTCCTGTGAGACCAGAATTAGATTCCGATGCTTCACTTCCGGTTTACTGTATCCATTGGAACTTCTTATAGACGATGAAACACAGAAACTGCATCGAAATTAAATACAAAGGGCACAATGCCGACTTAAGTACAAGAAGACTGACTCTTCAAACTGTCTATGTTTTGAACCTATCCTGTGAGGCCAGTTTTCAATTTCGATGCTTCACTTCAGGTTTTCTGTATCCCTTGGACCTTCTTATTGACGCTGAAAAACAGAAATTGCATCGGAATGAAATACAAAAGGCACAATGTCGACTTAGGTACTAGAAGACTTACTCTTCTTACTGTCTATGTTTTGAACTTTTCCTGTGAGACAGGTTTTAGATTCCGATTCTTCACTTCGGGTTTACTATATCCCTTGGGCGTCCTTATTGACGATGAAACACAGATATTGAATCGGATTTAAATACAAAAGGTAGAATGCCGACTTAAGTACAAGAAGACTTACTCCTCTTATTGTCAATGTTTTGAACCTTTCCTGCGAGACCAGTTTTAGATTCCCATGCTTCACTTCAGGTTCACTGCATCCCTTGGACCTTCTTATTGACGATGAAACACAGAAATTACATCGGAATTAAATACAAAAGAGACAATGCCGACTTAAGTACAAGACGACTGACTCTTCTTACATTCTATGATATGAGCCTTTCCTGTGAGACCAGTTTTAGATATCGATGCTTCACTTCAGGTTTACTGTATCCCATGGACCTTCTTATTGGCGGTGAAACACAGATATTGCATCCGAATTAAATACAAAAGGCACAACGCCGACATAAGTACAAGAAGACTGACTCTTCTTACTGTCTATGTGTTGAGCCTTACCTGTGAGACCAGTTTAAGATATCGATGCTTCACTTCAGGTTTACTGTGTCCATTCGACCTTCTTATTGACGATGAAACAGAGAAATTGCATCGGAATTAAACACAAGAAGCACAATGCCGACTTAAGTACAAGATGGCCGACTCTTCTTACTGTCTATGATTTGAACCTTTCCTGTGAGACCAGCTTTAGACTCCGAATCTTCACTTTAGGTTTACTGTATCTTTTGGAGCTTCTTATTGACGATGAAACACAGAAATTGCATCGGAATTACATACAAAAGGCACAATGCCGCCTTGAGAAGAAGAAGACTGACTCTTCTTCCTGCCTATGCTTTGAACCTTTCCTGTGAGACCAGTTTTAGATTCCGATGCTTCACTTCAGGTTTACAGTATCCCTCAGACCTTCTTATTGAGGATGAAACACAGAAATTGCTCTGAAATTAAATACGAAATGCACAATCCCGACTTAAGTACAAGAAGTCTGACTCATCTTTCTGTCTATGATTTGAACCTTTCCTGTGAGACCAGTTTTACATTCCGATGCTTCACTTCAGGTTTTCTGTATCCCTTGGATCTTCTTATTGTCGATGAAACACAAAAATTGCATCGGAATTAAATACAAAAGGCACAATGCCGACTTAAGTACAAGAAGACTGACTCTTCTTACTGCCTATGCTTTGAGCCTTTCCTGTGAGATCAGTTTTAGATTCCGATGCGTCACTTCATGTTTACTGTATCCCTTGGACCTTCTTATTGACGATGAAACACAGAAATCGCATCGGAATTAACTACAAAAGGCACAATGCCGACCTAAGTACAAGTAGACTGACGCTTCGTACGGTCTATGTTTTGAACCTTTCCTGTGAGACTAGTTTTAGATTCCGATGCTTCACTTCAGGTTTACTGTATCCCTTCGACCTTCTTATTGAGGATGAACACAGATATTGTCGGATTTAAATACAAAAGGCACAATGCCGTCTTAATTGCAAGAGGACTGACTCTTCTTACATTCTATGATTTGAGCCTTTCCTGTGAGACCAGTTATAGATATCGATGGTTCTTTTCAAGTTTAGTGTATCCCTTGGACATTCTTATTGACGATGAAACACAGAAATTGCATCGGAATTAAATACAAAAGGCACAATGCCGACTTAAGTACAAGAAGACTGACTCTTCTTACTGTCTATGTTTTGAACCTTTCCCATGAGACCAGTTTTGGGTTCCGATGCTTCACTTCATGTTTACTGTATCCCTTGGACGTTCTTATTTACGATGAAACAAATAAATTGCAACAAAATTGAATACAAAAGCTCAATGCCGACTTAAGTACATGAAGACTGACTCTTCTTACTGTCTATGATTTGAACCTTTCCTGTGAGACCAGTTTTAGATTCCGATGCTTCACTTCAAATTTACTGTATCCCTTGGAGCTTCTTATTGACGATGAAACACAGAACTTGAATCGTAATTACATAGAAAAGGCACAATGCGGGCCTAAGTACAGAAAGACTGACTCTTCTTACTGCCTATGCTTTGAGCCTTTCCTGTGAGACCAGCTTTAGATTCCGATGCTTCACTTCAGGTTTACTGTATCCATTGGACCTTCTTATTGACGATGAAACACAGAAATTGCAACGGAATTAAATACAAACGGCACTAAGCCGACTTAAGTAAAAGAAGACTGACTCTTCTTAATGTCTATGCTTGTAACCTTTCCTGTGAGACCAGTTTTAGATTCCGATGCTTCACTTCATGTTTACTGTATAACTTGGACCTTCTTATTGACGATGAAACACAGATATTGCATCGGAATAGAATACAAAAACTAAATGCCGACTTAAGTACAGGAGGACTGACTCTTCTTACATTCTATAATTTGAGTCTTTCCTGTGAGACCAGTTTTAGATATCGATGCTTCACTTCAGGTTTACTGTATCCCTTGGACCTTCTTGTTGACGATGAAACACAGAAATTGCATCGGAATTAAATACGAAAGGCACAATGCCGTCTTAAGTACAAGAAGACTGACTCTTCTTACTGTCTATGTTTTGAACATTTCCTGTGAGACTAGTTTTGTGTTCCGATGCTTCGCTTCAGGTTTACTGTATCCCTTGGACCTTCTTATTGACGATGAAACACAGAAATTGCATCGGAATAGAATACAAAAGCTCAATGCCGACTTAAGTACAGGAGGACTGACTCTTCTTACATTCTATAATTTGAGTCTTTCCTGTGAGACCAGTTTTAGATATCGATGCTTCACTTCAGGTTTACTGTATCCCTTGGACCTTCTTGTTGACGATCAAACACAGAAATTGCATCGGAATTAAATACAAAATGCACAATGCCGACTTATCTACAAGAAGACTGACTCTTCTTACTGTCTATGTTTTGAATCTTTTCTGAGACACCAGTTTCAGATTCCACTGCTTCACTTCAGGTTTACTGTATCACTTGGACCTTCATATTGACGATGAACCACCGAAATTGCATCGGAATTAAATACAAAAGGCACAAAGCCGACTTAGGTACAAGTAGACTGACTCTTTTTTCTGTCTATGTTTTGAACCTTTCCTGTGGGACCAGTTTTAGATTCCAATGCTTCACTTCAGGTTGACTGTATTCCTTGGAGCTTCTTATTGACGATGAAACACATATATTGAATCGGAATTACATAGAAAAGGTACAATGCCTACCTAAGTACAGAAAGACGGACTCCTCTTACTGCCTATGCTTTGTGCCTTTCCTGTGAGACCAGTTTTTGATTCCGATGCTTCACTTCAGGTTTAATGTATCCATTGGATATTCATATTAACGATTAAACACAGACATTGCATCGGAATTAAATACATAAGGCACAAAGGCGACATAAGTACAAGAGGGCTGACTCTTGTTACTGTCTATGTTTTAAACCTTTCCTGTGAGACTAGTTTTAGATTCCGATGCTTCACTTCAGGTTTTTTGTATCCCTTGGACCTTCTTATTGACGATGAAACACAGACATTGCATCGGAATTAAATACAAAACGCACAATGCCGACTTAAGCACAAGAAGACTGACTCTTCTTACTGTCTACGTTTTGAACCTTTCCTGAGACACCAGTTTCAGATTCTGATGCTTCACTTCAGGTTTACTGTATCCCTGGGACCTTCTTATTGACGATGAAACACCGAAATTGCATCGGAATTAAATACAAAAGGCACAAGGCCGACTTAAGTACAAGTACACTGACTCTTCTTTCTGTCCATGTTTTGAACCTTTCCTGTGAGACCAGTTTTAGATTCCGATGCTTCACTTCAGGTTTACTGTATCTCTTCGACCTTCTTATTGACGCCGAACACAGAAATTGTCGGAAAATAAATACAAAAGGTACAATGCCGACTTAAGTGCAAGAGGACTGACTCTTGTTACATTCTACAATTTGAACCTTTCCTGTGTGACCAGTTTTCGGTTCCGATGCTTCACTTCAGGTTTACTGTATCCCTTGGCCCTTCTTATTGACGATGAAACACAAACAATGCATCGGAATTTAATACAAAAGGCACAATGCCGACTTAAGTAGAAGGAGACTTACTCTTCTTACTGCCTATGCTTTCAGCCTGTCCTGTGAGACCAGATTTAGATTCCGATGCGTCACTTCCGGTTTACTGTATCCATTGGACCTTCTTATTGACGATGAAACACAGACATTGCATCGGAATTAAATACAAAAGGCACAATGCCGACTTAAGTATAAGAAGACTTACTCTTCTTACTGCCTATGCTTTGAGCCTGTCCTGTGAGACCAGAATTAGATTCCGATGCTTCACTTCCGGTTTACTGTATCCATTGGAACTTCTTATAGACGATGAAACACAGAAACTGCATCGAAATTAAATACAAAGGGCACAATGCCGACTTAAGTACAAGAAGACTGACTCTTCAAACTGTCTATGTTTTGAACCTATCCTGTGAGGCCAGTTTTCAATTTCGATGCTTCACTTCAGGTTTTCTGTATCCCTTGGACCTTCTTATTGACGCTGAAAAACAGAAATTGCATCGGAATGAAATACAAAAGGCACAATGTCGACTTAGGTACTAGAAGACTTACTCTTCTTACTGTCTATGTTTTGAACTTTTCCTGTGAGACAGGTTTTAGATTCCGATTCTTCACTTCGGGTTTACTATATCCCTTGGGCGTCCTTATTGACGATGAAACACAGATATTGAATCGGATTTAAATACAAAAGGTAGAATGCCGACTTAAGTACAAGAAGACTTACTCCTCTTATTGTCAATGTTTTGAACCTTTCCTGCGAGACCAGTTTTAGATTCCCATGCTTCACTTCAGGTTCACTGCATCCCTTGGACCTTCTTATTGACGATGAAACACAGAAATTACATCGGAATTAAATACAAAAGAGACAATGCCGACTTAAGTACAAGACGACTGACTCTTCTTACATTCTATGATATGAGCCTTTCCTGTGAGACCAGTTTTAGATATCGATGCTTCACTTCAGGTTTACTGTATCCCATGGACCTTCTTATTGGCGGTGAAACACAGATATTGCATCCGAATTAAATACAAAAGGCACAACGCCGACATAAGTACAAGAAGACTGACTCTTCTTACTGTCTATGTGTTGAGCCTTACCTGTGAGACCAGTTTAAGATATCGATGCTTCACTTCAGGTTTACTGTGTCCATTCGACCTTCTTATTGACGATGAAACAGAGAAATTGCATCGGAATTAAACACAAGAAGCACAATGCCGACTTAAGTACAAGATGGCCGACTCTTCTTACTGTCTATGATTTGAACCTTTCCTGTGAGACCAGCTTTAGACTCCGAATCTTCACTTTAGGTTTACTGTATCTTTTGGAGCTTCTTATTGACGATGAAACACAGAAATTGCATCGGAATTACATACAAAAGGCACAATGCCGCCTTGAGAAGAAGAAGACTGACTCTTCTTCCTGCCTATGCTTTGAACCTTTCCTGTGAGACCAGTTTTAGATTCCGATGCTTCACTTCAGGTTTACAGTATCCCTCAGACCTTCTTATTGAGGATGAAACACAGAAATTGCTCTGAAATTAAATACGAAATGCACAATCCCGACTTAAGTACAAGAAGTCTGACTCATCTTTCTGTCTATGATTTGAACCTTTCCTGTGAGACCAGTTTTACATTCCGATGCTTCACTTCAGGTTTTCTGTATCCCTTGGATCTTCTTATTGTCGATGAAACACAAAAATTGCATCGGAATTAAATACAAAAGGCACAATGCCGACTTAAGTACAAGAAGACTGACTCTTCTTACTGCCTATGCTTTGAGCCTTTCCTGTGAGATCAGTTTTAGATTCCGATGCGTCACTTCATGTTTACTGTATCCCTTGGACCTTCTTATTGACGATGAAACACAGAAATCGCATCGGAATTAACTACAAAAGGCACAATGCCGAATTAAGTACAAGAGGACTGACTCTTCTTACATTCTATGATTTGAGTCTTATCTGTGGGACCAGTTTTAGGTATCGATGCTTCACTTCAGCTTTAGTGTATCCCCTGGACCTTCTTATTGACGATGAAACACAGAAATTGCATCGGAATTAAATACAAAAGGCTCAATGCCGACTTAAGTACAAGTAGACTGACGCTTCGTACGGTCTATGTTTTGAACCTTTCCTGTGAGACTAGTTTTAGATTCCGATGCTTCACTTCAGGTTTACTGTATCCCTTCGACCTTCTTATTGAGGATGAACACAGATATTGTCGGATTTAAATACAAAAGGCACAATGCCGTCTTAATTGCAAGAGGACTGACTCTTCTTACATTCTATGATTTGAGCCTTTCCTGTGAGACCAGTTATAGATATCGATGGTTCTTTTCAAGTTTAGTGTATCCCTTGGACATTCTTATTGACGATGAAACACAGAAATTGCATCGGAATTAAATACAAAAGGCACAATGCCGACTTAAGTACAAGAAGACTGACTCTTCTTACTGTCTATGTTTTGAACCTTTCCCATGAGACCAGTTTTGGGTTCCGATGCTTCACTTCATGTTTACTGTATCCCTTGTACGTTCTTATTTACGATGAAACAAATAAATTGCCTCAAAATTGAATACAAAAGCTCAATGCCGACTTAAGTACATGAAGACTGACTCTTCTTACTGTCTATGATTTGAACCTTTCCTGTGAGACCAGTTTTAGATTCCGATGCTTCACTTCAAATTTACTGTATCCCTTGGAGTTTCTTATTCACGATGAAACACAGAACTTGAATCGTAATTACATAGAAAAGGCACAATGCCGGCCTAAGTACTGAAAGACTGACTTCTTACTGCCTATGTTTTGAGCCTTTCCTGTGAGACCATTTTAGATTCCGATGCTTCACTTCAGGTTTACTGCATCCATTGGACCTTCTTATTGACGATCAAACACAGAAATTCCAACGGAATTAAATACAAAAGGCACTAAGCCGACTTAAGTAAAAGAAGACTGACTCTTCTTACTGTCTATCTTTTGAACCTTTTCTGTGAGACCAGTTTTAGATACCGATGCTTCACTTCATGTTTACTGTATCCCTTGGACCTTCTTATTGACGATGAAACACAGAAATTTCATCGTTATTAAATACAAAAGGCACAATGCCGACTTAAGTACAAGTAGACTGACTCTTCTTTCTGTCTATGTTTTGAACCTTTCCTGTGAGACCAGTTTTAGATTCCGATGCTTCACTTCAGGTTTAGTGTATCCCTTCGACCTTCTTGTTGACGATGAACACAGAAATTGTCGGAAAATCAATACAAAAGGCACAATGACGACTTAAGTGCAAAAGGACTGACTCTCCTTACATTCTGTGATTTTAGGCTTTCCTGTGAGACCAGTTACAGATATCGATGCTTCACTTCAAGTTTAGTGTATCCCTTGGACCTTATGATTGACGTTGAAACACAAAAATTGCATCGGAATTAAATACAAAAGGCACAATGCCGACCTAAGTACGAGAAGACTGACTCTTCTTACTGTCTATGTTTTGAACCTTTCCTGTGAGAACAGTTTTGTGTTTCGATGCTTCGCTTGAGGTTTACTGTATCCCTTGGAGCTTCTTATTGACGATGAAACACAGAACTTGAATCGTAATTACATAGAAAGGGCACAATGCGGGCCTAAGTACAGAAAGACTGACTCTTCTTACTGCCTATGCTTTGAGCCTTTCCTGTGAGACCAGCTTTAGATTCCGATGCTTCACTTCAGGTTTACTGTATCCATTGGACCTTGTTATTGACGATGAAACACAGAAATTGCAACGGAATTAAATACAAAAGGCACTAAGCCGACGTAAGTAAAAGAAGACTGACTCTTCTTAATGTCTATGCTTGTAACCTTTCCTGTGAGACCAGTTTTAGATTCCGATGCTTCACTTCATGTTTACTGTATCCCTTGGACCTTCTTATTGACGATGAAACACAGATATTGCATCGGAATAGAATACAAAAACTAAATGCCGACTTAAGTACAGGAGGACTGACTCTTCTTACATTCTATAATTTGAGTCTTTCCTGTGAGACCAGTTTTAGATATCGATGCTTCACTTCAGGTTTACTGTATCCTTTGGACCTTCTTGTTGACGATCAAACACAGAAATTGCATCGGAATTAAATACAAAAGGCACAATGCAGACTTATCTACAAGAAGACTGACTCTTCTTACTGTCTATGTTTTGAACCTTTTCTGAGACACCAGTTTCAGATTCCACTGCTTCACTTCAGGTTTACTGTATCACTTGGACCTTCATATTGACGATGAACCACCGAAATTGCATCGGAATTAAATACAAAAGGCACAAAGCCGACTTAAGTACAAGTAGACTGACTCTTTTTTCTGTCTATGTTTTGAACCTTTCCTGTGGGACCAGTTTTAGATTCCGATGCTTCACTTCAGGTTGACTGTATTCCTTGGAGCTTCTTATTGACGATGAAACACAGATATTGCATCCGAATTAAATACAAAAGGCACAACGCCGACATAAGTACAAGAAGACTGACTCTTCTTACTGTCTATGTGTTGAGCCTTACCTGTGAGACCAGTTTTAGATATCGATGCTTCACTTCAGGTTTACTGTGTCCATTCGACCTTCTTATTGACGATGAAACAGAGAAATTGCATCGGAATTAAACACAAGAAGCACAATGCCGACTTAAGTACAAGATGGCCGACTCTTCTTACTGTCTATGATTTGAACCTTTCCTGTGAGACCAGCTTTAGATTCCGAATCTTCACTTTAGGTTTACTGTATCTTTTGGAGCTTCTTATTGACGATGAAACACAGAAATTGCATCGGAATTACATACAAAAGGCACAATGCCGATTTTAGAAGAAGAAGACTGACTCTTCTTCCTGCCTATGCTTTGAACCTTTCCTGTGAGACCAGTTTTAGATTCCGATGCTTCACTTCAGGCTTACAGTATCCGTTAGACCTTCTTATTGAGGATGGAACACAGAAATTGCACTGAAATTAAATACGAAATGCACAATCCCGACTTAAGTACAAGAAGACTGACTCATCTTTCTGTCTATGATTTGAACCTTTCCTGTGAGACCAGTTTTACATTCCGATGCTTCACTTCAGGTTTTCTGTATCCCTTGGACCTTCTTATTGTCGATGAAACACAAAAATTGCATCGGAATTAAATACAAAAGGCACAATGACGACTTAAGTACAAGAAGACTGACTCTTCTTACTGCCTATGCTTTGGCCTTTCCTGTGAGACCAGTTTTAGATTCCGATGCGTCACTTCATGTTTACTGTATCCCTTGGACCTTCTTATTGACGATGAAACACAGAAATCGCATCGGAATTAAATACAAAAGGCACAATGCCAAATTAAGTACAAGAGGACTGACTCTTCTTACATTCTATGATTTGAGCCTTATCTGTGGGACCAGTTTTGGGCATCGATGCTTCACTTCAGCTTTAGTGTATCCCCTGGACCTTCTTATTGACGATGAAACACAGAAATTGCGTCGTAATTACATACAAAAGGCACAATGCCGACTTCAGTAGAAGAAGACTGACTCTTCCTACTGCCTATGCTTTGAGCATTTCCTGTGAGACCAGTTTTAGATACCGATGCTTCACTTCAGGTTTACAGTATCAATTAGACCTTCTTGTTCAGGAAGAAACACAGAAATTGCATTGAAATTAAATACAAAATGCACAAAGCCGACTTAAGTACAAGAAGACTAACTCATTTTCCTGTCTATGTTTTGAACCTTTCCTGTAAGACTAGATTTAGATTACGATGCTTCACTTCAGGTTTACTGTATCCCTTGGACCTTCTTATTGACGATGAAACACAGAAATGGCATCGGAATTAAATACAAAAGGCACAATACCAACTTAAGTACAAGAAGACTGACTCTTCTTACTGTCTATGTTTTGAACCTTTCCTGTGCCACCAGTTTTAGATTCCGATGCTTCACTTCAGGTTTACTGTATCCCTTGTACCTTCTTATTAGCGATGAATCACAGAAATTTCATCGGAATTAAATGCAAAAGGCACAATGCCGACTTTAGTACAAGAAGACTGCCTCACCTTACTGTCAATGTTTTGCACCTTTAATGTGAGACCAGTTTTAGATTCCGATGTGTCACTTCATGTTAACTGTATCCCTTGGACCTTCTTATTGACGTTGAAACACAGAAATCGCATCGGAATTAAATACAAGAGGCACAATGCCGACTTAATTACAAGTGGACATACTCTTCTCACATTCTATGATTTGAGCCTTTCCTGTGAGACCAGTTTTAGATAACGATGCTTCACCTCAGGTTTACTGTATCCGTCGGACGTTCTTATTGACGATGAAACACAGAAACTGCATCGAAATTAAATACAAAGGGCACAATGCCGACTTAAGTACAAGAAGACTGACTCTTCAAACTGTCTATGTTTTGAACCTATCCTGTGAGGCCAGTTTTCGATTCCGATGCTTCACTTCAGGTTTTCTGTATCCCTTGGACCTTCTTATTGACGATGAAAAACAGAAATTGCATCGGAATGAAATACAAAAGGCACAATGTCGACTTAGGTACTAGAAGACTTACTCTTCTTACTGTCTATGCTTTGAACCTTTCCTGTGAGACAAGTTTTAGATTCCGATTCTTCACTTCGGGTTTACTATATCCCTTGGGCGTCCTTATTGACGATGAAACACAGATATTGCATCGGAATTAAATACAAAAGGTAGAATGCCGACTTAAGTACAAGAAAACTTACTCCTCTTATTGTCAATGTTTTGAACCTTTCCTGTGAGACCAGTTTTAGATTCCCATGCTTCACATCAGGTTCACTGCATCCCTTGGACCTTCTTATTGACGATGAAACACAGAAATTACATCTGAATTAAATACAAAAGAGACAATGCCGACTTACGTACAAGACGACTGACTCTTCTTACATTCTATGATATGAGCCTTTCCTGTGAGACCACTTTTAGATATCGATGCTTCACTTCAGGTTTACTGTATCCCATGGACCTTCTTATTGGCGGTGAAACACAGATATTGCATCCGAATTAAATACAAAAGGCACAACGCCGACATAAGTACAAGAAGACTGACTCTTCTTACTGTCTATGTGTTGAGCCTTACCTGTGAGACCAGTTTTAGATATCGATGCTTCACTTCAGGTTTACTGTGTCCATTCGACCTTCTTATTGACGATGAAACAGAGAAATTGCATCGGAATTAAACACAAGAAGCACAATGCCGACTTCAGTACAAGATGGCCGACTCTTCTTACTGTCTATGATTTGAACCTTTCCTGTGAGACCAGCTTTAGATTCCGAATCTTCACTTTAGGTTTACTGTATCTTTTGGAGCTTCTTATTGACGATGAAACACAGAAATTGCATCGGAATTACATACAAAAGGCACAATGCCGACTTTAGAAGAAGAAGACTGACTCTTCTTCCTGCCTATGGTTTGAACCTTTCCTGTGAGACCATTTTTAGATTCCGATGCTTCACTTCAGGCTTACAGCATCCGTTAGACCTTCTTATTGAGGATGAAACACAGAAATTGCACTGAAATTAAATACGAAATGCACAATCCCGACTTAAGTACAAGAAGACTGACTCATCTTTCTGTCTATGATTTGAACCTTTCCTCTGAGACCAGTTTTACATTCCGATGCTTCACTTCAGGTTTTCTGTATCCCTTGGACCTTCTTATTGTCGATGAAACACAAAAATTGCATCGGAATTAAATACAAAAGGCACAATGACGACTTAAGTACAAGAAGACTGACTCTTCTTACTGCCTATGCTTTGAGCCTTTCCTGTGAGACCAGTTTTAGATTCCGATGCGTCACTTCATGTTTACTGTATCCCTTGGACCTTCTTATTGATGATGAAACACAGAAATCGCATCGGAATTAAATACAAAAGGCACAATGCCGAATTAAGTACAAGAGGACTGACTCTTCTTACATTCTATGATTTGAGCCTTATCTGTGGGACCAGTTTTAGGCATCGATGCTTCACTTCAGCTTTAGTGTATCCCCTGGACCTTCTTATTGACGATGAAACACAGAAATTGCATCGTAATTACATACAAAAGGCACAATGCCGACTTCAGTAGAAGAAGACTGACTCTTCCTACTGCCTATGCTTTGAGCATTTCCTGTGAGACCAGTTTTAGATACCGATGCGTCACTTCATGTTTACTGTATCCCTTGGACCTTCTTATTGACGATGAAACACAGAAATCGCATCGGAATTAAATACTAAAGGCACAATGCCGAATTAAGTACAAGAGGACCGACTCTTCTTACATTCTATGATTTGAGTCTTACCTGTGGGACCATTTTTAGGTATCGATGCTTCACTTCAGGTTTACTGTATCCCCTGGACCTACTTATTGAAGATGAAACACAGAAATTTCATCGGAATTAAATGCAAAAGGCACAATGCCGACTTAAGTACAAGACGACTGACTCTTCAAACTGTCTATGTTTTGAACCTATCCTGTGAGGACACTTTTCGATTCCGATGCTTCACTTCACGTTTTCTGTATCCCTTGGACCTTCTTATTGACGATGAAAGACAGAAATTGCATCGGAATTAAATACAAAAGGCACAATGTCGACATAAGTACAAGTGGACTTACTCTTCTTACATTCTATGATTTGAGCCTTTCCTGTGAGACCAGTTTTAGATAACGATGCTTCACTTCAGGTTTACTGTATCCATTAGACCTTCTAATTGAGGATGAAACACAGAAATAGCACTGAAATTAAATACAAAATGCACAATGCCGACTTAAGTACAAGAAGACTGACTCTTCTTACTGCCTATGCTTTGAGCATTCCCTGTGAGACCAGTTTTAGATACCGATGCGTCACTTCATGTTTACTGTATCCCTTGGACCTTCTTATTGACGATGAAACACAGAAATCGCATCGGATGTAAATACAAAAGGCACAATGCCGAATTAAGTACAAGAGGACTTACTCTTCTTACATTCTATGATTTGAGCCTTTCCTGTGAGACCAGTTTTAGATAACGATGCTTCACTTCAGGATTACTGTATACGTTGGACGTTCTTATTGACGATGAAACACAGAATTAGCATCGGAATTAAATACAAAAGGCACAATGCCGACTTAAGTACAAGAGGACTGACTCTTCTTATATTCTATGATTCGAGCCTTTCCTGTGAGACCAGTTTTAGATATCGATGCTTCACTTCAGAAATACTGTATCCCTTGGACCTTCTTCTTGACGATGAAACAGAAATTGCATCGGAATGAAATACAAAAGGCACAATGTCGACTTAGGTACTGGAAGACTTACTCTTCCTACCGTCTATGTTTTGAAACTTTCCTGTCAGACAAGTTTTAGATTCCGATTCTTCACTTCCGGTTTACTATATCCCTTGGGCCTCCTTATTGACGATGAAACACAGATATTGCATCGGAATTAAATACAAAAGGCAGAATGCCTACTTAAGTACAGGAAGACTGACTCCTCTTATTGTCAATGTTTTGAACCTTTCCTGTGAGACCAGTTTTAGATTCCGATGCTTCTCTTCAGGTTCACTGTATCCCTATGACCTTCTTCTTGACGATGAAACACAGAAATTGCATCGGAATGAAATACAAAAGGCACAATGTCGATTTAGGTACTGGAAGACTTACTCTTCTTACCGTCTATGTTTTGAACCTTTCCTGTGAGACAAGTTTTAGATTCCGATTCTTCACTTCAGGTTTACTATAGCCCTTGGGCATCCTTATTGTCGATGAAACTTAGATATTGCATCGGAATTAAATACAAAAGGCAGAATGCCGACTTAAGTACAGGAAGACTGACTCCTCTTATTGTCAATGTTTTGAACGTTTCCTGTGAGACCAGTTTTAGATTCCAATGCTTCACTTCAGGTTCACTGTATCCCTTGGACCTTCTTATTGACGATGAAACACAGAAATTGCATCGGAATTAAATGCAAAAGGCACAATGTCGACTTAAGTACAAGAGGACTGACTCTTCTTACTTTCTATGATTTGAGCCTTTTCTGTGAGACCACTTTTAGATATCGATGCTTCACTTCAGGTTTACTGTATCCCATGGACCTTCTTATTGGCGGTGAAACACAGATATTGCATGCGAATTAAATACAAAAGGCACAACGACGACTTAAGTACAAGAAGACTGACTCTTCTTACTGTCTATGTTTTGAACCTTTCCTGTAAGACTAGATTTAGATTACGATGCTTCACTTCAGGTTTACTGTATCCCTTGGACATTCTTATTGACGATGAAACACAGAAATGGCATCGGAATTAAATACAAAAGGCACAATACCAACTTAGGTACAAGAAGACTGACTCTTCTTACTGTCAATGTTTTGAACCTTTAATGTGACACCAGTTTTAGATTCCGATGCTTCACTTCAGGTTTACTGTATCCCTTGGACTTTCTTATTGGCGAAGAAACACAGAAATTTCATCGGAATTAAATGCAAAAGGCACAATGCCGACTTAAGTACAAGAAGACTGACTCTCCTTACTGTCTATGTTTTGCACCTTTAATGTGAGACCAGTTTTAGATTCCGATGTGTCACTTCATGTTTACTGTATCCCTTGGACTTTCTTATTGACGTTGAAACACAGAAATCGCATAGGAATTAAATACAAAAGGCACAATGCCGACTTAAGTACAAGTGGACTTACTCTTCTCACATTCTATGATTTGAGCCTTTCCTGTGAGACCAGTTTTAGATAACGATGCTTCACTTCAGGTTTACTATATCCGTCGGACGTTCTTATTGACGATGAAACACAGAATTAGCATCGGAATTAAATTCAAAATGCACAATGCCGAATTAAGTACAAGAGGACTGACTCTTCTTACATTCTATGATTTGAGTCTTTCCAGTGGGACCAGTTTTAGGTATCGATGCTTCACTTCAGGTTTACTGTATCCCTTGGTCCTACTTATTGGCAATGAAACATAGAAATTGAATCGCAATTAAATACAAAAGGCACAACGCCGACTTTAGTACAAGAAGACTGACTCTTCTTACTGTCTATGTGTTGAGCCTTTCCTGTGACACCAGTTTTAGATATCGGTGCTTCACTTCAGGTTTGCTGTGTCCATTCGACCTTCTTATGGACGATGAAACAGAGAAATTGCATCGGAATTAAACACAAGAAGCACAATGCCGACTTAAGTACAAGAAGACTGACTCATCTTACTGTCTATGTTTTGAACCTTCCCTGTGAGACCAGTTTTACATTCCGATGCTTCACTTCAGGTTTTCTGTATCCCTTGGACCTTCTTATTGACGATGAAGCAGCAAAATTGCATCGGAATTAAATACAAAAGGCACAATGCTGACTTAAGTACAAGAAGACTGACTCTTCTTACTGCCTATGCTTTGAGCATTTCCTGTGAGACCAGTTTTAGATACCGATGCGTCACTTCATGTTTACTGTATCCCTTGGACCTTCTTATTGACGATGAAACACAGAAATGGCATCGGAATTAAATACAAAAGGCACAATACCAACTTAAGTACAAGAAGACTGACTCTTCTTACTGTCTATGTTTTGAACCTTTCCTGTGCCACCAGTTTTAGATTCCGATGCTTCACTTCAGGTTTACTGTATCCCTTGTACCTTCTTATTAGCGATGAATCACAGAAATTTCATCGGAATTAAATGCAAAAGGCACAATGCCGACTTTAGTACAAGAAGACTGCCTCACCTTACTGTCAATGTTTTGCACCTTTAATGTGAGACCAGTTTTAGATTCCGATGTGTCACTTCATGTTAACTGTATCCCTTGGACCTTCTTATTGACGTTGAAACACAGAAATCGCATCGGAATTAAATACAAGAGGCACAATGCCGACTTAATTACAAGTGGACATACTCTTCTCACATTCTATGATTTGAGCCTTTCCTGTGAGACCAGTTTTAGATAACGATGCTTCACCTCAGGTTTACTGTATCCGTCGGACGTTCTTATTGACGATGAAACACAGAAACTGCATCGAAATTAAATACAAAGGGCACAATGCCGACTTAAGTACAAGAAGACTGACTCTTCAAACTGTCTATGTTTTGAACCTATCCTGTGAGGCCAGTTTTCGATTCCGATGCTTCACTTCAGGTTTTCTGTATCCCTTGGACCTTCTTATTGACGATGAAAAACAGAAATTGCATCGGAATGAAATACAAAAGGCACAATGTCGACTTAGGTACTAGAAGACTTACTCTTCTTACTGTCTATGCTTTGAACCTTTCCTGTGAGACAAGTTTTAGATTCCGATTCTTCACTTCGGGTTTACTATATCCCTTGGGCGTCCTTATTGACGATGAAACACAGATATTGCATCGGAATTAAATACAAAAGGTAGAATGCCGACTTAAGTACAAGAAAACTTACTCCTCTTATTGTCAATGTTTTGAACCTTTCCTGTGAGACCAGTTTTAGATTCCCATGCTTCACATCAGGTTCACTGCATCCCTTGGACCTTCTTATTGACGATGAAACACAGAAATTACATCTGAATTAAATACAAAAGAGACAATGCCGACTTACGTACAAGACGACTGACTCTTCTTACATTCTATGATATGAGCCTTTCCTGTGAGACCACTTTTAGATATCGATGCTTCACTTCAGGTTTACTGTATCCCATGGACCTTCTTATTGGCGGTGAAACACAGATATTGCATCCGAATTAAATACAAAAGGCACAACGCCGACATAAGTACAAGAAGACTGACTCTTCTTACTGTCTATGTGTTGAGCCTTACCTGTGAGACCAGTTTTAGATATCAATGCTTCACTTCAGGTTTACTGTGTCCATTCGACCTTCTTATTGACGATGAAACAGAGAAATTGCATCGGAATTAAACACAAGAAGCACAATGCCGACTTCAGTACAAGATGGCCGACTCTTCTTACTGTCTATGATTTGAACCTTTCCTGTGAGACCAGCTTTAGATTCCGAATCTTCACTTTAGGTTTACTGTATCTTTTGGAGCTTCTTATTGACGATGAAACACAGAAATTGCATCGGAATTACATACAAAAGGCACAATGCCGACTTTAGAAGAAGAAGACTGACTCTTCTTCCTGCCTATGGTTTGAACCTTTCCTGTGAGACCATTTTTAGATTCCGATGCTTCACTTCAGGCTTACAGCATCCGTTAGACCTTCTTATTGAGGATGAAACACAGAAATTGCACTGAAATTAAATACGAAATGCACAATCCCGACTTAAGTACAAGAAGACTGACTCATCTTTCTGTCTATGATTTGAACCTTTCCTCTGAGACCAGTTTTACATTCCGATGCTTCACTTCAGGTTTTCTGTATCCCTTGGACCTTCTTATTGTCGATGAAACACAAAAATTGCATCGGAATTAAATACAAAAGGCACAATGACGACTTAAGTACAAGAAGACTGACTCTTCTTACTGCCTATGCTTTGAGCCTTTCCTGTGAGACCAGTTTTAGATTCCGATGCGTCACTTCATGTTTACTGTATCCCTTGGACCTTCTTATTGATGATGAAACACAGAAATCGCATCGGAATTAAATACAAAAGGCACAATGCCGAATTAAGTACAAGAGGACTGACTCTTCTTACATTCTATGATTTGAGCCTTATCTGTGGGACCAGTTTTAGGCATCGATGCTTCACTTCAGCTTTAGTGTATCCCCTGGACCTTCTTATTGACGATGAAACACAGAAATTGCATCGTAATTACATACAAAAGGCACAATGCCGACTTCAGTAGAAGAAGACTGACTCTTCCTACTGCCTATGCTTTGAGCATTTCCTGTGAGACCAGTTTTAGATACCGATGCGTCACTTCATGTTTACTGTATCCCTTGGACCTTCTTATTGACGATGAAACACAGAAATCGCATCGGAATTAAATACTAAAGGCACAATGCCGAATTAAGTACAAGAGGACCGACTCTTCTTACATTCTATGATTTGAGTCTTACCTGTGGGACCATTTTTAGGTATCGATGCTTCACTTCAGGTTTACTGTATCCCCTGGACCTACTTATTGAAGATGAAACACAGAAATTTCATCGGAATTAAATGCAAAAGGCACAATGCCGACTTAAGTACTAGACGACTGACTCTTCAAACTGTCTATGTTTTGAACCTATCCTGTGAGGACACTTTTCGATTCCGATGCTTCACTTCACGTTTTCTGTATCCCTTGGACCTTCTTATTGACGATGAAAGACAGAAATTGCATCGGAATTAAATACAAAAGGCACAATGTCGACATAAGTACAAGTGGACTTACTCTTCTTACATTATATGATTTGAGCCTTTCCTGTGAGACCAGTTTTAGATAACGATGCTTCACTTCAGGTTTACTGTATCCATTAGACCTTCTAATTGAGGATGAAACACAGAAATAGCACTGAAATTAAATACAAAATGCACAATGCCGACTTAAGTACAAGAAGACTGACTCTTCTTACTGCCTATGCTTTGAGCATTCCCTGTGAGACCAGTTTTAGATACCGATGCGTCACTTCATGTTTACTGTATCCCTTGGACCTTCTTATTGACGATGAAACACAGAAATCGCATCGGATGTAAATACAAAAGGCACAATGCCGAATTAAGTACAAGAGGACTTACTCTTCTTACATTCTATGATTTGAGCCTTTCCTGTGAGACCAGTTTTAGATAACGATGCTTCACTTCAGGATTACTGTATACGTTGGACGTTCTTATTGACGATGAAACACAGAATTAGCATCGGAATTAAATACAAAAGGCACAATGCCGACTTAAGTACAAGAGGACTGACTCTTCTTATATTCTATGATTCGAGCCTTTCCTGTGAGACCAGTTTTAGATATCGATGCTTCACTTCAGAAATACTGTATCCCTTGGACCTTCTTCTTGACGATGAAACAGAAATTGCATCGGAATGAAATACAAAAGGCACAATGTCGACTTAGGTACTGGAAGACTTACTCTTCCTACCGTCTATGTTTTGAAACTTTCCTGTCAGACAAGTTTTAGATTCCGATTCTTCACTTCCGGTTTACTATATCCCTTGGGCCTCCTTATTGACGATGAAACACAGATATTGCATCGGAATTAAATACAAAAGGCAGAATGCCTACTTAAGTACAGGAAGACTGACTCCTCTTATTGTCAATGTTTTGAACCTTTCCTGTGAGACCAGTTTTAGATTCCGATGCTTCTCTTCAGGTTCACTGTATCCCTATGACCTTCTTCTTGACGATGAAACACAGAAATTGCATCGGAATGAAATACAAAAGGCACAATGTCGATTTAGGTACTGGAAGACTTACTCTTCTTACCGTCTATGTTTTGAACCTTTCCTGTGAGACAAGTTTTAGATTCCGATTCTTCACTTCAGGTTTACTATAGCCCTTGGGCATCCTTATTGTCGATGAAACTTAGATATTGCATCGGAATTAAATACAAAAGGCAGAATGCCGACTTAAGTACAGGAAGACTGACTCCTCTTATTGTCAATGTTTTGAACGTTTCCTGTGAGACCAGTTTTAGATTCCAATGCTTCACTTCAGGTTCACTGTATCCCTTGGACCTTCTTATTGACGATGAAACACAGAAATTGCATCGGAATTAAATGCAAAAGGCACAATGTCGACTTAAGTACAAGAGGACTGACTCTTCTTACTTTCTATGATTTGAGCCTTTTCTGTGAGACCACTTTTAGATATCGATGCTTCACTTCAGGTTTACTGTATCCCATGGACCTTCTTATTGGCGGTGAAACACAGATATTGCATGCGAATTAAATACAAAAGGCACAACGACGACTTAAGTACAAGAAGACTGACTCTTCTTACTGTCTATGTTTTGAACCTTTCCTGTAAGACTAGATTTAGATTACGATGCTTCACTTCAGGTTTACTGTATCCCTTGGACATTCTTATTGACGATGAAACACAGAAATGGCATCGGAATTAAATACAAAAGGCACAATACCAACTTAGGTACAAGAAGACTGACTCTTCTTACTGTCAATGTTTTGAACCTTTAATGTGACACCAGTTTTAGATTCCGATGCTTCACTTCAGGTTTACTGTATCCCTTGGACTTTCTTATTGGCGAAGAAACACAGAAATTTCATCGGAATTAAATGCAAAAGGCACAATGCCGACTTAAGTACAAGAAGACTGACTCTCCTTACTGTCTATGTTTTGCACCTTTAATGTGAGACCAGTTTTAGATTCCGATGTGTCACTTCATGTTTACTGTATCCCTTGGACTTTCTTATTGACGTTGAAACACAGAAATCGCATAGGAATTAAATACAAAAGGCACAATGCCGACTTAAGTACAAGTGGACTTACTCTTCTCACATTCTATGATTTGAGCCTTTCCTGTGAGACCAGTTTTAGATAACGATGCTTCACTTCGGGTTTACTATATCCGTCGGACGTTCTTATTGACGATGAAACACAGAATTAGCATCGGAATTAAATTCAAAATGCACAATGCCGAATTAAGTACAAGAGGACTGACTCTTCTTACATTCTATGATTTGAGTCTTTCCTGTGGGACCAGTTTTAGGTATCGATGCTTCACTTCAGGTTTACATTATCCCTTGGTCCTACTTATTGGCAATGAAACATAGAAATTGAATCGCAATTAAATACAAAAGGCACAACGCCGACTTTAGTACAAGAAGACTGACTCTTCTTACTGTCTATGTGTTGAGCCTTTCCTGTGACACCAGTTTTAGATATCGGTGCTTCACTTCAGGTTTGCTGTGTCCATTCGACCTTCTTATGGACGATGAAACAGAGAAATTGCATCGGAATTAAACACAAGAAGCACAATGCCGACTTAAGTACAAGAAGACTGACTCATCTTACTGTCTATGTTTTGAACCTTCCCTGTGAGACCAGTTTTACATTCCGATGCTTCACTTCAGGTTTTCTGTATCCCTTGGACCTTCTTATTGACGATGAAGCAGCAAAATTGCATCGGAATTAAATACAAAAGGCACAATGCTGACTTAAGTACAAGAAGACTGACTCTTCTTACTGCCTATGCTTTGAGCATTTCCTGTGAGACCAGTTTTAGATACCGATGCGTCACTTCATGTTTACTGTATCCCTTGGACCTTCTTATTGACGATGAAACACAGAAATCGCATCGGAATTAAATACTAAAGGCACAATGCCGAATTAAGTACAAGAGGACCGACTCTTCTTACATTCTATGATTTGAGTCTTACCTGTGGGACCATTTTTAGGTATCGATGCTTCACTTCAGGTTTACTGTATCCCCTGGACCTACTTATTGAAGATGAAACACAGAAATTTCATCGGAATTAAATGCAAAAGGCACAATGCCGACTTAAGTACAAGAACACTGACTCTTCTTACTGTCTATGTTTTGAACCTTTAATATGAGACCAGTTTTAGATTCCGATGCATCACTTCATGTTTACTGTATCCCTTGGATCTTCTTATTGACGATGAAACACAGAAATCGCATCGGAATTAAATACAAAGGGCACAATGCCGAATTAAGTACAAGAGGACTGACTCTTCTTACATTCTATGATTTGAGTCTTTCCTGTGGGACCAGTTTTAGGTATCGATGCTTCACCTCAGGTTTACTGTATCCCTTGGAGCTTCTTATTGACGATGAAACACAGAAATTGCATCAGAGTTACATACAAAGGGCCCAATGCCGACTTAAGTACAAGACGACTGACTCTTCAAACTGTCTATGTTTTGAACCTATCCTGTGAGGACACTTTTCGATTCCGATGCTTCACTTCACGTTTTCTGTATCCCTTGGACCTTCTTATTGACGATGAAAGACAGAAATTGCATCGGAATTAAATACAAAAGGCACAATGTCGACATAAGTACAAGTGGACTTACTCTTCTTACATTCTATGATTTGAGCCTTTCCTGTGAGACCAGTTTTAGATAACGATGCTTCACTTCAGGTTTACTGTATCCATTAGACCTTCTAATTGAGGATGAAACACAGAAATAGCACTGAAATTAAATACAAAATGCACAATGCCGACTTAAGTACAGGAAGACTGACTCCTCTTATTGTCAATGTTTTGAACCTTTCCTGTGAGACCAGTTTTAGATTCCGATGCTTCTCTTCAGGTTCACTGTATCCCTATGACCTTCTTATTGACGATGAAACACAGAAATTGCATCGGAATTGAATACAAAAGGGACAATGTCGACTTAAGTACAAGAGGACTGACTCTTCTTACTTTCTATGATTTGAGCCTTTTCTGTGAGACAAGTTTTAGATATCGATGCTTCACTTCAGGTTTACTGTATCCCATGGACCTTCTTATTGTCGGTGATACACAGATATTGCATCCGAATAAAATACAAAAGGCACAACGCCGACTTAAGTACAAGAAGACTGACTCTTCTTACTGTCTATGTGTTGAGCCTTTCCTTTGAGACCGGTTTTAGATATCGATGCTTCACTTCAGGTTTACTGTGTCCATTCGACCTTCTTATTGACGATGAAACAGAGAAATTGCATCGGAATTAAACACAAGAAGCACAATGCCGACTTAAGAACAAGATGGCTGACTCTTCTTACTGTCTATTATTTGTACCTTTCCTGTGAGACCAGCTTTAGATTCCGATGTTTCACCACAGGTTTACAGTATACTTTATACCTTCTTATTGAGGATGAAACACAGAAATTGCACTGAAATTAAATACAAAATGCACAATGCTCACTTAAGTACAAGAAGACTGACTCTTCTTACTGCCTATGTTTTGAGCCTTTCCTGTGAGACCAGTTTTAGATTCCGATGCGTCACTTCATGTTTACTGTATCCCTTGGACGTTCTTATTGACGATGAAACACAGAAATCGTATCGGAATTAAACACAAAAGGCACAATGCCGAATTAAGTACAAGAGGACTGACTCTTCTTACCTTCAATGATTAGAGACTTACCTGTGGGACCAGTTTTAGGTATCGATGCTTCACTTCAGGTTTACTGTATCCCCTCGACCTTCTTATTGACGATGAAACATAGAAATTTCATCGGAATTAAATGCAAAAGGCACAATGGCGACTTAAGTACAAGAAGACGGACTCTCCTTACTGTCTATGATTTGAAGTTTTAATGTGAGACCAGTTTTTGATTCCGATGCGTCACTTCATGTTAACTGTATCCCTTGGACCTTCTTGTTGACGATGAAACACAGAAACCGCATCGGAATTAAATACAAAAGGCACAGTGCGGACTTAAGTACTAGAAGTTTGACTCTTCTTACTGTCTATGTTTTGAACCTTTCCTGTGAGACCAGTTTTACATTCCGATGCTTCTCTTCAGGTTTTCTGTATCCCTTGGACCTTCTTATTGACGATGAAACACAAACATTGCATCGGAATTAAATACAAAAGGCACAATGCCGACTTAAGTACAAGAAGACTGACTCTTCTTACTGTCTATGTTTTCAACCTTTCCTGTGCGACTAGATTTAGTATCCGATGCTTCACTTCAGGTTTACTGTATCCCTAGGACCTTCTTATTGACGATGAAACACAGAAACTGCATTGGAATTAAATACAAGAAGCACAATGCCGACTTAAGTACAAGATGGCTGACTCTTCATACTGTCTATGATTTGAACCTTTCCTGTGAGACCAGCTTTAGATTACGATGCTTCACTTCAGGTTTACCGTATCCATTAGACCTTCTTATTCAGGAAGAACACAGAAATTGCATTGAAATTAAATACAAAATACACAATGCCGACTTAAGTACAAGAAGACTGACTCATCTTACTGTCTATGTTTTGAACCTTTCCTGTGAGACCAGTTTTACATTCCGATGCTTCAGTTCAAGTTTTCTGTATAACTTGGATTTTCTTATTGACGATTAAACACA
This sequence comes from Schistocerca serialis cubense, assembly GCF_023864345.2. NCBI lineage: Eukaryota > Metazoa > Arthropoda > Insecta > Orthoptera > Acrididae > Schistocerca > Schistocerca serialis. Next base: position 17,910,487 of record NC_064647.1, on the reverse strand, counting down.
AAAATTGCATCGGAATTAAATGCCAAAGGCACAATGCCGACTTAAGTACAAGGCGACTGACTCTTCTTACTGTCTATGTTTTGAACCTTTCCTGTGAGACTAGATTTAGATTCCGATGCTTCACTTCAGGTTTACTATATCCCTTGGACCTTCTTATTTACGAAGAAACACAGAAATTGCATCGGAATTAAATACAAAAGGCACAATACCGACTTAAGTACAAGAAGACCGACTCTTCTTACTGTCTTTGTTCTGACCTTTCCTGTGACACCAGTTTTAGATTCCGATGCTTCACTTCATGTTTACTGTATCCCTTGGACCTTCTTACTGACGATGAAACACAGAAATCGCATCGGAATTAAATACAAATGGCACAATGCCGAATTAAGTACAAGAGGACTGACTCTTCTTACATTCTATGATTTGAGTCTTTCCTGTGGGACCAGTTTTAGGTATCGATGCTTCACTTCAGGTTTACTGTATCCCTTGGAGCTTCTTATTGACGATAAAACACAGAAATCGCATCGGAATTACATACAAAAGGCACAATGCCTACTTAAGTACAAGAAGACTGACTCTTCTTACTGTCTACGTTTTGAACCTTTACTGTGCGACTAGATTTAGATTCCGATGCTTCACTCAGGTTTACTGTATCCCTTGGACCTTCTTATTGACGATGAAACACAAAAATCGCATCGGAATTAAATACAAAAGGCACAATGCCGAATTAAGTACAAGAGGACTGACTCTTCTTACATTCAATGATTCGAGCCTTTCCTGTAAGACCAGTTTCAGATATCGATGCTTCACATCAGAAATACTGTATCCCTTGGACCTTCTTCTTGACGATGAAACACAGATATTGCATCGGAATGAAATACAAAAGGCACAATGTCGACTTAGGTACTAAAAGACTTACTCTTCTTACCGTCTATGTTTTGAACCTTTCCTGTGAGACAAGTTTTAGATTCCGATTCTTCACTTCAGGTTTACTATATCCCTTGGGCCTCCTTATTGACGATGAAACACAGATATTGCATCGGAATTAAATACAAAAGGCAGAATGCCGACTTAAGTACAGGAAGACTGACTCCTCTTATTGTCAATGTTTTGAACCTTTCCTGTGAGACCAGTTTTAGATTCCGATTCTTCTTTTCAGGTTCGCTGTATCCCTTGGACCTTCTTATTGACGATGAAACACAGAAATTGCATCGGAATTACATACAAAAGGCACAATGCCTACTTAAGTATAAGAAGACTTACTCTTCTTGCTGCCTATGCTTTGAGCCTGTCCTGTGAGACCAGTTTTAGATTCCGATGCTTCACTTCAGGTTTACAGTATCCATTAGATATTTTTATTCAGGAAGAAATTACATTGAAATTAAGTACAAAATGCACAATGCCGACTTAAGTACAAGAAGACTGACTCATCTTACTGTCCATGTTTTGAACCTTTCCTGTGAGACCAGTTTTACATTCCGATGCTTCACTTCAGGTTTTCTGTATCCCTTGGACCTTCTCATTGACGATGAAACACAGATATTTCGTCTTAATTAAATGCAAAAGGCACAATGCCGACTTAAGTACAAGAAGACTGACTCTCCTTACTGTCTATGTTTTGAACCTTTAATGTGAGACCAGTTTTAGATTCCGATGCGTCACTTTATGTTTACTGTATCCCTTGGACCTTCTTATTGACGATGAAACACAGAAATCGCATCGGAATTAAATACAAAAGGCAAAATGCTGAATTAAGTACAAGAGGACTGACTCTTCTTAAATTCAATGATTTGAGCCTTTCCTGTAAGACCAATTTTAGATATCGATGCTTCACATCAGAAATACTGTATCGCTTGGACCTTCTTCTTGACGATGAAACACAGAAATTGCATCGGAATGAAATACAAAAGGCACAATGTCGACTTAGGTACTAAAAGACTTACTCTTCTTTCCGTCTATGTTTTGAACCTTTCCTGTGAGACAAGTTTTAGATTCCGATTCTTCACTTCAACTTTACCATATCCCTTAGGCCTCCTTATTGACGATGAAACACGGAAATTGCATCAGAATTAAATACAAAAGGCACAATACCGACTTAAGTACAAGAAGGCCGACTCTTCTTACTGTCTATGTTCTGACCTTTCCTGTGACACCAGTTTTAGATTCCGATGCCTCACTTCATGTTTACTGTATCCCTTGGACCTTCGTACTGACGATGAAACACAGAAATCGCATCGGAATTAAATACAAATGGCACAATGCCGAATTAAGTACAAGAGGACTGACTCTTCTTACATTCTATGATTTGAGTCTTTCCTGTGGGACCAGTTTTAGGTATCGATGCTTCACTTCAGGTTTACTGTATCCCTTGGAGCTTCTTATTGACGATGAAACACAGAAATTGCATCGGAATTACATACAAAAGGCACAATGCCTACTTAAGTAAAAGAAGACTTACTCTTCTTACTGCCTATGCTTTGAGCCTGTCCTGTGAGACCAGTTTTCGATTCCGATGCTTCACTTCAGGTTTACAGTATCCATTAGATCTTCTTAGTCAGGAAGAAATTACATTGAAATTAAATACAAAATGCACAATGCCGACTTAAGTACAAGAAGACTGACTCATCTTACTGTCCATGTTTTGAACCTTTCCTGTGAGACCAGTTTTACATTCCGATGCGTAACTTCAGGTTTTCTGTATTCCTTGGACCTTCTAATTGACGATTAAACACAAAAATTTCATCAGAATTAAATACAAAAGGCACAATGCCGACTTAAGTAGATGAAGTCTGACTCTTCTTACTGTCTACGTTTTGAACCTTTCCTGTGCGACTAGATTTAGATTCCGATGCTTCACTCAGGTTTACTGTATCCCTTGGACCTTCTTATTGACGATGAAACACAGAAATTGCATCGGAATTAAATACAAATGGCACAATACCGACTTAAGTACAAGAAGACTGACTCTTCTTACTGTCTATGTTTTGAACCTTTCCTGTCACACCAGTTTTAGATTCCGATGCTTCACTTCAGGTTTACTGTATCCCTTGGACCTTCTCATTGACGATGAAACACAGATATTTCATCTTAATTAAATGCAAAAGACACAATGCCGACTTAAGTACAAGAAGACTGACTCTCCTTACTGTCTATGTTTTGAACCTTTAATGTGAGACCACTTTTAGATTCCGATGCGTCACTTCATGTTTACTGTATCCCTTGGACCTTCTTGTTGACGATGAAACACAGAAATCGCATCGGAATTAAATACAAAAGGCACAATGCCGACTTAAGTACAAGAAGACTGACTCATCTTACTGTCCATGTTTTGCACCTTTCCTGTGAGACCAGTTTTACAATCCGATGCTTCACTTCTGGTTTTCTGTATCCCTTGGACCTTCTCATTGACGATGAAGCACAGATATTTCATCTTAATTAAATGCAAAAGGCACAATGCCGACTTAAGTACAAGAAGACTGACTCTCCTTACTGTCCATGTTTTGAACCTTTAATGTGAGACCAGTTTTAGATTCCGATGCGTCACTTTATGTTTACTGTATCCCTTGGACCTTCTTACTGACGATGAAACACAGAAATCGCATCGGAATTAAATACAAAAGGCAAAATGCTGAATTAAGTACAAGAGGACTGACTCTTCTTACATTCAATGATTCGAGCCTTTCCTGTAAGACCAGTTTTAGATATCGATGCTTCACATCAGAAATACTGTATCACTTGGACCTTCTTCTTGACGATGAAACACAGAAATTGCATCGGAATGAAATACAAAAGGCACAATGTCGACTTAGGTACTAAAAGACTTACTCTTCTTTCCGTCTATGTTTTGAACCTTTCCTGTGAGACAAGTTTTAGATTCCGATTCTTCACTTCAGCTTTACCATATCCCTTAGGCCTCCTTATTGACGATGAAACACAGATATTGCATCGGAATGAAATACAAAAGGCACAATGCCGACTTAAGTACAAGAAGACTGACTCTTCTTACTGTCTATTTTTTGAACCTTTCCTGTGAGACTAGATTTAGATTCCGATGCTTCACTTCAGGTTTACTATATCCCTTGGACCTTCTTATTTACGAAGAAACACGGAAATTGCATCAGAATTAAATACAAAAGGCACAATACCGACTTAAGTACAACAAGGCCGACTCTTCTTACTGTCTATGTTCTGACCTTTCCTGTGACACCAGTTTTAGATTCCGATGATTCACTTCATGTTTACTGTATCCCTTGGACCTTCTTACTGACGATGAAACACAGAAATCGCATCGGAATTAAATACAAATGGCACAATGCCGAATTAAGTATAAGAGGACTGACTCTTCTTACATTCTATGATTTGAGTCTTTCCTGTGGACCAGTTTTAGGTATCGATGCTTCACTTCAGGTTTACTGTATCCCTTGGAGCTTCTTATTGACGATGAAACACAGAAATTGCATCGGAATATCATACAAAAGGCACAATGCCTACTTAAGTAAAAGAAGACTTACACTTCTTACTGCCTATGCTTTGAGCCTGTCCTGTGAGACCAGTTTTAGATTCCGATGCTTCACTTCAGGTTTACAGTATCCATTAGACCTTCTTATTCAGGAAGAAATTACATTGAAATTAAATACAAAATGCACAATGCCGACTTAAGTACAAGAAGACTGACTTATCTTACTGTCTACGTTTTGAACCTTTCCTGTGAGACCACCTTTAGATTCCGATTCTTCACTTTAGGTTTACTGTATCTTTTGGAGCTTCTTATTGACGATGAAACACAGAAATTGCATCGTAATTACATACTAAAGGCACAATGCCGACTTAAGTAAAAGAAGGCTGACTCATCTTCCTGCCTATGCTTTGAGCCTTTCCTGTGAGACCAGTTTTAGATTCCGACGCTTCACTTCACGTTTACAGTATCCATTAGACCCTCTTATTGATGATGAAACACAGAAATTGCACTGAAGTTAAATACAAAAAGCACTATGCCGACTTAAGTACAAGAAGACTGACTCATCTTACTGTCTATGTTTTGAACCCTCCCTGTGAGACCAGATTTACATTCCGATGCTTCACTTCAGGTTTTCTGTATCCCATGGACCTTCTTATGGACGATGAAACACAAAAATTGTATTGGTATTAAATACAAAAGGCACAGTGCTGACTTAAGTACAAGAAGACCGACTCTTCTTACTGCCTATGCTTTGAGCCTTTCCTGTGAGACCAGTTTTAGATTCCGATGCGTCACTTCATGTATACTGTAGCCCTTGGACCTTCTTATTGACGATGAAACACAGAAATTGTATCGGAATTAAATACAAAAGGCACAGTGCCGACTTAAGTACTAGAAGTTTGACTCTTCTTACTGTCTACGTTTTGAACCTTTCCTGTGAGACCAGTTTTACATTCCGATGCTTCACTTCAGGTTTTCTGTATCCCTTGGACCTTCTTATTGACGATGAAACACAAACATTGCATCGGAATTAAGTACAAAAGGCACAATGCCGACTTAAGTACAAGAAGACTGTCTCTTCTTACTGTCTATGTTTTGAACCTTTCCTGTGAGACTAGATGTAGATTCCGATGCTTCACTTCAGGTTTACAGTATCCATTAGACTTTCTTATTCAGGAAGAAATTGCATTGAAATTAAATACGAAATGCACAATCTTGACTTAAGTACAAGAAGACTGACTCATCTTACTGTCTATGTTTTGAACCTTTCCTGTGAGACCAGCTTTACATTCCTATGCTTCACTTCAGGTTTTCTGTATCCCTTGGACCTTCTAATTGACGATTAAACACAAAATTTGCATCGGAATTAAATACAAAGGGCACAATACCGACTTAAGTACAAGAAGACTGACTCTTCTTATTGTCTATGTTTTGAACCTTTCCTGTGAGACTAGATTTAGATTCCGATGCTTCACTTCAGGTTTACTGTATCCCTTGGACCTTCTTATTGACGATGAAACACAGAAATTGCATCGGAATTAAATACAAAAGGCACAATACCGACTTAAGTACAAGAAGACTGACTCTTCTTACTGTCTATGTTTTGAACCTTTCCTGTGACACAAGTTTTAGATTCTGATGCTTCAATTCAGGTTTACTGTATCCCTTGGACCTTCTCATTGACGATGAAACACAGAAATTTCATCTTAATTAAATGCAAAAGGCACAATGCTGACTTAAGTACAAGAAGACCGACTCTTCTTACTGCCTATGCTTTGAGCCTTTCCTGTGAGACCAGTTTTAGATTCCGATGCGTCACTTCCTGTTTACTGTATCCCTTGGACCTTCTTATTGACGATGAAACACAGAAATCGCATCGGAATTAAATACAAAAGGCACAATGCCGAATTAAGTACAAGAGGATTGACTCTTCTTACATCCAATGATTTGAGGCTTTCCTGTGGGACCAGTTTTAGGTATCGAAGCTTCACTTCAGGTTTACTGTATCCCTTGGAGCTTCTTATTGACGATGAACCACAGAAATTGCATCGGAATTAAATACGAAAGGCACAATGCCGTCTTAAGTACAAAAAGACTGACTATTCTTACTGTCTATGTTTTGATCCTTTCCTGTGAGACCAGTTTTGGGTTCCGATGCTTCACTTCATGTTTACTGTATCCCTTGGACGTTCTAATTGACGATGAAGCACATAAATTGCATCGAAATTGAATACAAAACTCAATGCCGACGTAAGTACAAGAGGGCTGACTCTTCTTTTATTCTATAATTTGAGCCTTTCCTGTGAGACCAGTTTTAGATTCCGATGCTTCACCTCAGGTTTACTGTATCCCTTGGACCTTCTTATTGACGATGAAACACATAAATTGAATCGGAATTAAATACAAAAGGCACAATGCCACTTAAGTACAAGAAGACTGACTCTTCTTACTTTCTATGAATTGAACCTATCCTGTGAGACCAGTTTTAGATTCCGATGCTTCACTTCAGGTTGACTGTATCACCTGGAGCTTCTTATTGACGATGAAACACAGAAATTGAATCGGAATTACATACAAAAGGCACAATGCCGACCTAAGTACAGAAAGAATGACTCTTCTTACTGACTATCCTTTGAGCCTTTCCTGTGAGACCATTTTTAGATTCCGATGCTTCACTTAAGGTTTACTGTATCCATTGGACCTTCTTATTGACGATGAAACACAGAAATTGCATCGGAATTAAATACAAAAGGCACAAAGCCGACTTAAGTACAAGAGGACTGACTCTTCTAACATTCTATGATTTGAAACTTTCCTGTCAGACCAGTTTTGGATTCCGATACCTCACTTCAGGGTTAGTGTATCCCTTGGACCTTCTTATTGACGATGAAACACAGATATTGCATCGGAATTAAATACAAAACGCACAATGCACACTTAAGTACTAGTAGACTGACTCTTCTTACTGTCTATGTGTTGAGCCATTCCTGTGAGAACAGTTTTAGATTCCGATGCTTCAATCAGGTTTACTGTATCCCTTGGACCTTCTTATTGACGATGAAACACAGAAATTGAGTCGGAATTAAATACAAAAGGCAGAATGCTGACTTAAGTACAAGAAGACTGACTCTTCTTACTGTCTATGCTTTTTGCCTTTCCTGTGAGACCAGTTTTAGATTCCGATGCTTCCCTTCGGGTTTACTGTATCCCTTGGACCTTCTTGTTGACGATCAAACACAGATATTGCATCGGAATTTAATACAAGAGGCACAATGCACACTTAAGTACTAGTAGACTGACTCTTCTTACTGTCTATGTGTTGAGCCATTCCTGTGAGACCAGTTTTAGATTCCGATGCTTCAATCAGGTTTACTGTATCCCTTGGACCTTCTTATTGACGATGAAACACAGAAATTGAGTCGGAATTAAATACAAAAGGCAGAATGCCGACTTAAGTACAAGAAGACTGACTCTTCTTACTGTCTATGTTGTGAACCTTTCCTGTGAGACCAGTTTTAGATTCCGATGCTTCACTTCAGGTTTGCTGTATCCCTTCGACTTTCTTATTGAGGATGAACACAGATATTGTCGGATTTAAATACAAAAGGCACAATACCGTCTTAATTGCAAGAGGACTGACTCTTCTTACATTCTATGATTTGAGCCTTTCCTGTGAGACCAGTTATAGATATCGATGCTTCTTTTCAAGTTTAGTGTATCCCTTGACCATTCTTATTGACGATGAAACACAGAAATTGCATCGGAATTAAATACAAAAGGCACAATGCCGACTTAAGTACAAGAAGACTGACTCTTCTTACTGTCAATGTTTTGAACCTTTCCTGTGAGACCAGTTTTGGGTTCCGATGCCTCACTTCATGTTTACTGTATCCCTTGGACGTTCTTATTGACGATGAAACACAGAAATTTCATAGTAATTAAATACAAAAGGCACAATGCCGACTTAAGTACAAGTAGACTGACTCTTCTTTCTGTCTATGCTTTGAACCGTTCCTGTGAGACCAGTTTTACGATTCCGATGCTTCACTTCAGGTTTAGTGTATCCCTTCGACCTTCTTGTTGACGATGAACACAGAAATTGTCGGAAAATAAATACAAAAGGCACAATGCCGACTTAAGTGCAAGACGACTGACCCTTCTTACATTCTATAATTTGAACCTTTCCTGTGAGACCAGATTTGGGTTCCGATGCTTCACTTCAGGTTTACTGTATCCCTTGGACATTCTTATTCACGATGAAACATAGAAATTGCTTGGGAATTGAATACAAAAGCTCAATGCCGACTTAAGTACAGGAGGACTGACTCTTCTTACATTCTATAATTTGAACCTTTCCTGAGAGAACAGTTTTAGATATCGATGCTTCACTTCAGGTTTCTTGTATCCCTTGGACCTTCTTATTGACGATGAAACACAGAAATTGCATCGAAATTAAATACAAAGGGCAAAATGCCGACTTAAGTACAAGAAGACTGACTCTTCAAACTGTCTATGTTTTGAACCTATCCTGTGAGGCCAGTTTTCGATTCCGATGCTTCACTTCAGGTTTTCTGTATCCCTTGGACCTTCTTATTGACGATGAAACACTGAAATCGCATGGGAATTAAATACAAATGGCACAATGCCGACTTAAGTACAAGAAGACCGACGCTTCTTACTGTCTATGTTTTGAACCTTTCCTGTGAGACCCGTTTTAGATTCCGATGGTTGACTTCAAGTTTACTGTATCCCTTGGACCTTCTTATTGACGATGAAAAGCAGAAATTGCATCGGAATGAAATACAAAAGGCACAATGTCGACTTAGACAGTAAGAAGAGTAAGTCTTCTAGTACCTATGTTTTGAACCTTTCCTGTGAGACAAGTTTTAGATTCCGATTCTTCACTTCGGGTTTACTATATCCCTTGGGCGTCCTTATTCACGATGAAACACAGATATTGCATCGGAATTAAATACAAAAGGTAGAATGCCGACTTAAGTACAAGAAGACTTACTCCTCTTATTGTCAATATTTTGAACCTTTCCTGTGAGACCAGTTTTAGATTCCCATGCTTCACTTCAGGTTCACTGTATCCCTTGGACCTACTTATTGACGATGAAACACAGAAATTACATCGGAATTAAATACAAAAGGGAGAATGCCGACTTAAGTACAAGACGACTGACTCTTCTTACATTCTATGATATGAGCCTTTCCTCTGAGACCAGTTTTAGATATCGATGCTTCACTTCAGGTTTACTGTATCCCATGGACCTTCTTATTGGCGGTGAAACACAGATATTGCATCCGAATTAAATACAAAAGGCACAACGCCGACATAAGTACAAGAAGACTGACTCTTCTTACTGTCTATGTGTTGAGCCTTTCCTGTGAGACCAGTTTTAGATATCGATGCTTCACTTCAGGTTTACTGTGTCCATTCGACCTTCTTATTGACGATGAAACAGAGAAATTGCATCGGAATTAAACACAAGAAGCACAATGCCGACTTAAGTACAAGATGGCCGACTCTTCTTACTGTCTATGATTTGAACCTTTCCTGTGAGACCAGCTTTAGATTCCGATTCTTCACTTTAGGTTTACTGTATCTTTTGGAGCTTCTTATTGACGATGAAACACAGAAATTGCAACGGAATTACATACAAAAGGCATAATGCCAACTTTAGTAGAAGAAGACTGATTCTTCTTCCTGCCTATGCTTTGAGCCTTTCCTGTGAGACCAGTTTTAGATTCCGATGCTTCACTTCAGGTTTACAGTATCCGTTAGACCTTCTTATTGAGGATGAAACACAGAAATTGCACTGAAATTAGATACAAAATGCACAATCCCGACTTAAGTACAAGAAGACTGACTCATGTTTCTGTCTATGATTTGAACCTTTCCTGTGAGACCAGTTTTACATTCTGATGCTTCACTTCAGGTTTTCTGTATCCCTTGGACCTTCTTATTGTCGATGAAACACAAAAATTGCATCGGAATTAAATACAAAACGCACAATGCCGACTTAAGTACAAGAAGACTGACTCTTCTTACTGCCTATGATTTGAGCCTCTCCTGTGAGACCAGTTTTAGATTCCGATGCGTCACTTCATGTTTACTGTATCCCTTGGACCTTCTTATTGACGAAGAAACACAGAAATCGCATCGGAATTAAATACAAAAGGCACAATGCCGAATTAAGTACAAGAGGACTGACTCTTCATACATTCTATGATTTGAGTCTTACCTGTGGGACCAGTTTTAGGTATCGATGCTTCACTTCAGCTTTAGTGTATCCCCTGGACCTTCTTATTGACGATGTAACACAGAAATTGCATCGGAATTACATACAAAAGGCACAATGCCGACTTAAGTAGAAGAAGACTGACTCTTCTTACTGCCTATGCTTTGAGCATTCCCTGTGAGACCAACATTAGTTTCAGATACATGTAACGTCTAGAGAAACAAAAACAATGTATTATGTAGTAATTAGAGAATTAGATGTATCATATTGTGTCATTGTATAAAATTATGTAATTTTTTTTATTATTTATTTGTGAAAACGTCTGCGTCGGCGAGTAATAAAACCGACACAGAAGATAAATGTTAAACAGAGATTAAAAAAGGAACTAGTATATAATACGTGTTGAATATGAATGTCTTTGTCGTCTTAATTTGGAAGTTGTGCGAGTAAGATCTCCTGTTGTTGTAGAGAACGCCAAGGTAGGATTCTTTTGTCGAGACTAAGCAATGTACGCCATTACGTGTGAATTCACAAAGGTCTATAATCACTGAGATATTTAAAGGTTTTAATAGAGGTGTTTAAATGAAGACTTGTATTATTTATTGTTAAGCTTGCTTGCATATTATCCCATCCTGTTGAGACATTTTTCAGTTATATAAATATTATCTGTGGTGCTGAGCTGCATGGAGAACGAAGAGCCGCTGCCGCGGCGTATTTAAACGACTTACAATATAGTCGAGCATACCGCAAGGAAGCGGTAAATTAATAGTAAAATAATATTATTTCTTTTAGCTCCCAGACTGGCAGTGAAGATCAGCAGATTTTATGATGTGTTGCAGATTGACGCGGGCTGCTGATAGGATATAATTTACAGTGCAAATAATTTAATGTACCTTCAGAATCTGATAGTAATCTTGCTGTGCTCCGTTCTGATCTGGCAAACTTTATAGTGACAACGTATTTTTTAATGAGAGTCTCATGTTCTTGGGCTAGTCGTGGTACGAAATAGCATTTTAACGAGAAATAAAATCCACTGCAAACTTGTGTTTTTGAACGATCACACGGACTGTAACATCAGTGCTCATAACAAAGTAATTTCAACTTTTAATCACTATGAAGTAGGGAAGATATATTGATTCTTAGCATGAGTTGCAGGTACGAAAAATCGTTCCTTTAATTGTAGGCCAGATACAGAACAATAAGACTTCCATATATACATTTTATTCCGCTAAAGGGTAATGATGATAAAGAAAAGCAAAGCACAGCATTGCTAAAAGTATTTCACGTAACTCTTTTCGTAAATGTGTTGTTACAAAGAGAATAAATAAACCAAAGAGCAACAATTTTACAATCCGCGAGAGAGTTGGACGTGAAACTGTCGCCCAAGAACGCGGGGCCCGAATTTGCAGTGGCCACAAATATAAAATTTTATGTATTTTTCTTTCAGTGTTGATTGTTATGTATGTGTATATATATATGTATTTAGTGATAAATGTATGTATGTATATCATGATCAATGCTATGTTTTAATGAAGGTGTAAATACTCTTTCATGACAAACCGTACTACTGTAAACGAGTCTGAGAAGATGATCGTGATAGTACTGAGAAACGGTAACGACTACGTAATCCGGGGGCAGCCGAACCCCGAGATAAGATAAACTAAAGGTAAGACTACTGTGTAGTTGTCCTGTTTGTAGAAGTCGAGCTCCAGTGAAGTGATCTCATTTCGCTAGTGGTGTGCATATTGTGCGTAGTTTGATGTTAGTGTTTGTGACAGGACAAAGTTGATGGTAGATAGTAATTTTTAGTGTGCAGTTAGTGTAGATAAATTAACGTATTTTGTGTGCAAGGGGCAAAACTGTCAGACTTTGTGGTTTAGTAAGCAATTTATGAATATGGTTAAGTTGGGTAGTCAACGTCCGAGCAATATGGATGCTGAGGAACAACAATTAGTTAGTGCAGGAAATGTGGAACTGGGTACCTCAAGTAGTACTAGTACTCTCTTTGAGGATATAACATGTGAGAATGTGGGGGCAGGGGCACAGGAAGTGGTGCCACCGCCCATTAGTCCTCAAGGGGATGTAGAGAAAGAAGTTGTACCACCACCAGAAAAGCAGGAACCAGAGAGTGGTAATCTGCCTGGTGGGTATTCGCTTCAGGCTATATTAGAGCGCGTGCTGAATTACCAGGCAGAATTTGCGCAACAGCAAGTCGAGCGAGACCGCCAGCAAGCTGAGCGAGATCGCCGGCAAGCTGAGCGGGACCAGCAACTTGTGCAATCGTTAGAAAACATGAAAAAAGAGATTGCAGATATGATACAGAATTATGAGTCGATACCTAAGGCCGTGCAGGAGCTGACTGAACAGGTCAACAACCTGCAAGTAGCAAACACTAACAGGGTAGACGAAATAGGTGTATTAGCCAATCGAGTAGAAAAGCTAGAAATAGATTCCACGCAGCTTGTAGAGCAGAAGTGGAAAGAACAAGCAACTAAAATTGAAACAGAATTCATCTCATGGCTAGAAGTGAAGGAGTGTGAGATTGACAAGAACATTAATTCCAAAGTACAAGCAGCCATAGCAAATAGAGGATCCGAATCGTTCAGTACCGCAGTGAATAGTCAGGTACAGAACGACGTGCAAACCATCAAACAAATACTCAGTGAGGATATTCCGTAGTGGCAAGTGAATATGAACAAACGGATATCCGACCTGGAGAAGGGTTTAGCACAAAGCAGCAAACATTTGGAACAGGAACCTCTGTCGCCAACAGCCCATGGTTTCGGCAACGCACAAACTTATACGCGATACAACAATGGGGAATCTGTAGTCGATAATGCGAAGAGCTGTAGCTTCGGTTCGGAGCACACAGCATATGTCCAAGGAGCAAAACCATGTAGTTCAAAAATATTAGTGGAAGAAAGTTTAATCAAAAATAGACAATTTAAAACGTTTACTACTGAACGGAAATCAGTACACCCAGTAGTATTCATAAAAAGCTTTAAAAATATCTTGCCCAGTGTGTGGAACGAAACACAGAAAATTCAATACGTAATGTCGTACATTCAAGGTGATGCAGCGTTGTGGGCTACAGAAGTAGCAGACAGCTGCATGACATATGAACAGTTCGAAAGGGCATTTCTATCGAAATATTGGTCGCCTTGTATACAAGAGCGGCTAAGAAAAGAAGTATATAATCCCGAACCGTACTCACCTCGTCTGGGGAATTTGAGACGGTATTTTGAAAAATATATAAACAAAACACGCTACTGGGACGAGCCTATATCACCAAGAGACATAATAAGACTACTAAAATCACATTTACCCATTCATATCAAAGAGAAATTAATACACGTACCAGAAAGCGATATGGAGAACTTCCTGTCTGTTCTAGATTCTATAGGCTTGATACAGGAAGACGCAAAATCAGCGTGTGATCACTCGCGGAATAATGGGTCAGGATGTAAACATGACAGAAATAGTAGTGCACAAAACCACAACCATGGAAATGGTGGGGGTGGTAACAAGCGGCAAAAACATTCGCAAAATGGTAGTAATGGTAGAGGCCAGAACGGGTATGGACAAACAACCTATAACAAAAGGCGTCGATTTGACGACCGGTACGAATCTGGAATGTCAGGGACCAACCGCGGGAAAAATGCGCGAAGTCAGTGGCAGAGCAATTATAGTGATAGTAATCGAAATTGGCAGCAAAATCAGCGAAGAAGCCCAGAGCGACAGGGTAATGACCGGTATGACAACAATAGACCACCGCCGCAAAACGCGCCTATTGCGCAGCCGTGGCGGCCGACAAATCAGAGTGTACATATAGTGGAGGTCGCGGACAATAGCCTTCCAAGTACTTCACAAGTAACTAATCCAACAAACTAGAATCGGCCTCGATATGCTCTCCATCGATGGCCGAGGGATGGAGTGAGAGCAACACGAGTGATAATAATATACCTGGGATACGTATGCTGCGATACAACGATGGTGTCAGTATGGATAAAGATCTACTGAACGAACCACACGAATGTAAGAAAGATAATAACGAAAATGTGCAAGCTATTATCGAAGCGAAAATCAATGATGTTGCAGTGAATATAATCATCGACACAGGTGCCTCAGTAAGCGTAATGAGTATGGAGTTATTTAAGGCACTGGGAAAAGGACATAGCATTCCGACTTTCCCGGTTAATTATTGTAAGGTGTCTGGAGCCAATCAGTTAAGTACCAGGTGCAGGTGGAGATTTGTAAGGAGGGCGAAGCCATAGTGAGCTCGTTCCTCGTTGTTAAAGGATTGAAGGTGGCCTGCATTCTGGGAGTAGATTTTCTCCGTGAGAGGGATGCATTGGTCGACCTCTCCTTGGGGAAATTAAGCTTAGTTAATAGGGGTAGGAGGATTGAGTTATCTATGATGAAATCGAAGGAGGTACTTGTGCCGTGTTGTAATCGAATCAATATCAAGGGTAGGAACCCTTGGGTACTACACCTTGATGATTTGTCACATGCAGCAGACCTCTATTACCCGAATTTAGAGGATCGAAATTTTGAAACAAATGTTGAGGCATTTCAAACCAAAGTGCAGGAATCTGAAGGTTTAAGCGATAAACAAAAGCATCAGTTGACGCAGCTGCTATCGGAATACACTATGGTATTTACCGACCGACCAGGAATAGTCAAAGGGTACCACTATCACATAGAGGTGATGCCCCACAAAACATACTGTCGCGCAACTTACTCCATCCCTTGGTCGAGGAGGGAATTAGTAGCTAAAGAGATTCGGAAGATGTTAGATTGGGATATCATTGAGCCCTCCTTCTCTCCATACAGTAGTCCTCTTGTAGCAGTGGCGAAAGCCAATGGAAAAATCAGGCTAGTGTTAGATGCGAGGGACATTAACAAAATTATCATACCTGTCCGGACTTGAGAATTTAGATGAGCAGATACAACAGAAATATAATGTAGGAGATCTAATACTTATTCGTAACCACGCTAAATCCTCAGCCACCTTAAAACAGAATAGTAAGTGGCAATTGCTATATTCAGGGCCTTTTGAAGTAATAAGCGTGCCACACGAATGTAGCTATTTGTTAGCACATCCCCATACGGGGAAGATCAAAGGATTGTATCCACGTAAAGATGTGAAGTTATTTATTCAGTGACATATCACATATAAAGAGTAATAGTTGTAAGAAGATTTTAATTGTGTTTTAGAATATAAGTATGTTAGTATTAAGAAAGAAATTTGTGTGTAATGAAACTTGGAGGAAGTGGATTCAGAAAGTAGGCAATAGCTTACACAGGAAAGATTTTGTTTACAGACAATTAGAGCCATTTAAAAATTATAGGCTCATTAAGCAACGAACAATCTTCTTGTTGATAAAGTGAGGATTAATTTCTTGAATCATTATACAAAGGATTAATTTCTTGAACCATTTTCTATGTGTAGTATGTAAGTGCAATTAATGATGCAATCTAATATAGTAAGGTAACTGTTGTAATTGTATTGGGATAAGTAACCCTGAGAGAGAGAGGCTTGACTAGCCAAACATGGACTCTGTAATATGCAACAATTATGTGATGTTTGCTGCCAGTAGTGATATGAGAACGACACTGGAGCATAAGTTAATCAAAAAACAAGCCCGTTCCGTGGAAAATCCGCTTTGTATATAACAATGCTTCAATTGAAGCCTGTGTACTTGGTACACGCCCTTGAATATTCATTACGCGATACGCGAATTAAGTCAACCAATGTGGAACCTACATTGTAGTCATATAGGAAAAATTATCAAAAATAATGCTAGTATTAAATGAAGAATTTATTGATCAATATGCCCAAGTCAAGCTGTCATGCACATGGTAAAATCTGTTTGATAGATGGGTGATAACCAGGCAAGCTACACTGATAAGAAAATTAAAAAATTTTTACAAAAGGGCTGTATACGCCTAGTAACAATATGAAAAGTGGGTTGTGATAAGGTAAAAACAAATAGACGCCATGTAGATGAGAGTGAGTATGCGAAGAACAGTTAAAAGGTATTAAAAAATAACCTGTGTGCATAAACAATGGAGGAAAGGACGGAATATTGTGTGTAGCAGGGACAGAAAATGACTGTTGTATCTGCACCAATATATACGTCGATAAGTCTAGTGTTGAGTGACAGACAGTCCTAGTGCAGTGCTCAACGAACAATAGACAGTGTATAAAAACAGTAGTTATTGATCCGTTCGGAGTCGAGTTAAACGAACATCGCTCGACGGGGACATTTAGTATGTGTGTTACGAAACATTTTCACGTCTTGAAAGACGCTCTGGCAGTGTACCAACCGTGGAGTGAGTGAAGATGTGTAGTACAATGTGCGTGTGACGAACCTTGAATACCAGTGTCACAATGCCACAAGAAACCTGTTATCACACCAAACCATCCTGTGCATACCAGTGAAGCGACGGCTTACTGAACAATAAACGCTTTTAACAAGTTGCATCTTCTTCCACAGCTAGTAATCTGTGTCCTTAAAGACAGCACACCGTTGTGGAATGTTTGTTTCATGCTCTACAACCGGGAGCCATGCGGAGAAGCCGAGACGAGTGCCGTGCCGCCAGCCAGCCGGTCGCGGTAAACCACTGCCACTCGCCGACATCGGCGAATGGTTCGCCGCGGTTCGCGACTGCTGGGGCGCCACGTCAGCACGACGTCGCTGTTACTGAGAGCCGGTCGTCGAACCCAGCGGCCGTCGGCACGCGGCGTTCCAGACGAAGCTACTCAACAATTGCTTCGCGCCGCCAGCTCCGTACAACATTGTTGTCATTCAAATGAACTATCAAATATGTGTTTAATGCACTAACATGAATAGGGTTTAGTGGACACGAAGTGACGTGACAAACATTTTTTTTTTTCCTTGAGTTATTCAATACGGACTCAAAGTATTCATTGGTTCAGTGATGTATAGATGTAATATGTTTTCGTCATGTTAATGAAGTATACTCGCATGAATGCTGGACATTTTAAACCAATTGTCGCGAGTAATTGCAAGGACGATTCATGGTACTACTGTAAAAATGTGTAACAAGTGACTTTCATTACAATCCAAAACACAAATATTATATGGGTAACAAAGAGACTAAAGGTTTAACATGCTCTCACAAATAGCCTTTGTTATATGTGAACATTGGATAGAATCTGAACTTTTTGTGATCTAACTGGGTATTAAAACAAACCAGACGAGATGACCATGGCTCCGGCGCAGTTTTCCCAGGTTTTCTGATCGCACGTAGCCCGAATGGGGGAGCCAAATAAAAGTAATGACCCTGGGACTAGGTTGACGGTCACCTCGCAAGGTGAAAGAACAGTATAAAAAGTGTAATTAAACCTACAGTGTAAAAGAACTAAAAAGTGTAAAGTGAATGATCCAACCAAGGTAACAGACAATAACCAAACAGACGTTAGTGGCAGCATATTGCCGAACATTTCCAACGTTAGTCAATTGCTGCCAGGGGGCATTGTAACGTCTAGAGAAACAAAAACAATATATTATGTAGTAATTAGAGAATTAGATGTATCATATTGTGTCATTGTATAATATTATGTATTTTTTTTTTTATTATTTATTTCTGAAAACGTCTGTGTCGGCGAGTAATAAAACCGACACAGAAGATAAATGTTAAACAGAGATTAAAAAAGGAACTAGTATATAATACGTGTTGAATATGAATGTCTTTGTCGTCTTAATTTGGGAGTTGTGCGAGTAAGATCTCCTGTTGTTGTCGTAGAGAACGCCAATGTAGCATTCTTTTGTCGAGACTAAGCAATGTACGCCATTACGTGTGAATTCACAAAGGTCTTTTATCACTGAGATATTTAAAGGTTTTAATAGAGGTGTTTAAATGAAAACTTGTATTATTTATTGTTAAGCTTGCTTGCATATTATCCCATCCTGTTGACACATTTTTCAGTTATATAAATATTATCTGTGGTGCTGAGCTGCGTGGAGAACGTAGAGCCGCTGCCGCGGCGTATTTAAACGACTTACAATATAGTCGAGCATACCGCAAGGAAGCGGTAAAATAATAGTAAAATAATATTATTTCTTTTAGCTCCCAGACTGGCAGTGAAGATCAGCAGATTTTATGATGTGTTGCAGATTGACGCGGGCTGCTGATAGGATATAATTAACAGTGCAAATAATTTAATGTACCTTCAGAATCTGATAGTAATCTTGCTGTGCTCCGTTCTGATCTGACAAACTTTATAGTGACAACGTATTTTTTAATGAGAGTCTCATGTTCTTGGGCTAGTCGAGGTATGAAATAGCATTTTAACGAGAAATAAAATCCACTGCGAACTTGTGTTTTTGAACGATCACACGAACTGTAACATCAGTGTTCATAACAAAGTAATTTTAACTTTTAATCACTATGAAGTAGGGAAGATATATTGATTCTTAGCATGAGTTGCAGTTATGAAAAATCGTTCCTTAAATTGTAGGCCAGATACAGAACAATAAGACTTCCATATATACATTTTATTCCGCTAAAAGGTAATGATGATAAAGAAAAGAAAAGCACAGCATTGCTAAAAGTATTTCACGTAACTCTTTTCGTAAATGTGTTGTTACAAAGAGAATAAATAAACCAAAGAGCAACAATTTTACAATCCGCGAGAGAGAATGTACGGGAAACTGGCGCTCAACGTGGGGCCATGCGGAGAAGCCGAGACGAGTGCCGTGCCGCCAGCCAGCCGGTCGCGGTAAACCACTGCCACTCGCCGACATCGGCGGTGCCTTCGTCGACCTGTGGACTCTACCAAGATGGCTGTGCAGTTAGTGTAGATAAATTAACGTATTTTGTGTGCAAGGGGCAAAACTGTCAGACTTTGTGGTTTAGTAAGCAATTTATGAATATGGTTAAGTTGCGGAGTCAACGTCCGAGCAATATGGATACTGAGGAACAACAATTAGTTAGTGCAGGAAATGTGGAACCGGGTACCTCAAGTAGTACTAGTACTCTCTTTGAGGATATAACATGTGAGAATGTGGGGGCAGGGGCACAGGAAGTTGTGCCACCGCCCATTAGTCCTCAAGGGGATGTAGAGAAAGAAGTTGTACCACCACCAGAAAAGCAGGAACCAGAGAGTGGTAATCTGCCTGGTGGGTATTCGCTTCAGGCTATATTAGAGCGCGTGCTGAATTACCAGGCAGAATTTGCGCAACAGCAAGTCGAGCGAGACCGCCAGCAAGCTGAGCGAGATCGTAGGCTAGCAGAAAATTTACTTGCCCAGCAAGCTGAGCGAGATCGCCAGTTAACAGAAAGTTAGCTTGCCCAGCAAGCTGAGCGAGATCGCCGGCAAGCTGAGCGGGACCAGCAACTTGTGCAATCGTTAGAAAACATGAAAAAAGAGATTGCAGATATGAAACAGAGTTATGAGTCGATACCTAAGGCCGTGCAGGAGCTGACTGAACAGGTCAACAACCTGCAAGTAGCAAACACTAACAGGGTAGACGAAATAGGTGTATTAGCCAATCGAGTAGAAAAGCTAGAAACAGATTCCACACAGCTTGGAGAGCAGAAGTGGAACGAACAACCAACTAAAATTGAAACAGAATTCAACTCATGGCTAGAAGTGAAGGAGTGTGAGATTGACAAGAACATTAATTCCAAAGTACAAGCAGCCATAGCAAATAGAGGATCCGAATCGTTCAGTACCGCAGTGAATAGTCAGGTACAGAACGACGTGCAAACCATCAAACAAATACTCAGTGAGGATATTCCGCAGTGGCAAGTGAATATGAACAAACGGATATCCGACCTGGAGAAGGGTTTAGCACAAAGCAGCAAACATTTGGAACAGGAACCTCTGTCGCCAACAGCCCATGGTTTCGGCAACGCACAAACTTATACGCGATACAACAATGGGGAATCTGTAGTCGATAATGCGAAGAGCTGTAGCTTCGGTTCGGAGCACACAGCATATGTCCAAGGAGCAAAACCATGTAGTTCAAAAATATTAGTGGAAGAAAGTTTAATCAAAAATAGACAATTTAAAACGTTTACTACTGAACGGAAATCAGTACACCCAGTAGTATTCATAAAAAGCTTTAAAAATATCTTGCCCAGTGTGTGGAACGAAACACAGAAAATTCAATACGTAATGTCGTACATTCAAGGTGATGCAGCGTTGTGGGCTACAGAAGTAGCAGACAGCTGCATGACATATGAACAGTTCGAAAGGGCATTTCTATCGAAATATTGGTCGCCTTGTATACAAGAGCGGCTAAGAAAAGAAGTATATAATCCCGAACCGTACTCACCTCGTCTGGGGAATTTGAGACGGTATTTTGAAAAATATAAAAACAAAACACGCTACTGGGACGAGCCTATATCACCAAGCTACACTGATAAGATAATTACAAAATTTTTACAAAAGGGCTGTATACGCCTAGTAACAATATGAAAAGTGGGTTGTGATAAGGTAAAAACAAATAGACGCCATGTAGATGAGAGTGAGTATGCGAAGAACAGTTAAAAGGTATTAAAAAATAACCTGTGTGCATAAACAATGGAGGAAAGGACGGAATATTGTGTGTAGCAGGGACAGAAAATGACTGTTGTATCTGCACCAATATATACGTCGATAAGTCTAGTGTTGAGTGACAGACTGTCCTAGTGCAGTGCTCAACGAACAATAGACAGTGTATAAAAACAGTAGTTATTGATCCGTTCGGAGTCGAGTTAAACGAACATCGCTTGACGGGGACATTTAGTATGTGTGTTACGAAACA
This sequence comes from Schistocerca serialis cubense, assembly GCF_023864345.2. Lineage (NCBI taxonomy): Eukaryota > Metazoa > Arthropoda > Insecta > Orthoptera > Acrididae > Schistocerca > Schistocerca serialis. The sequence goes on along the minus strand of NC_064647.1, from coordinate 17,889,002 downwards.
TTTTCACGTGTTGAAAGACGGTCTGGCAGTGTACCAACCGTGGAGTGAGTGAAAAAGTGTAGTACAATGTGCGTGTGACGAACCTTGAATACCAGTGTCACAATGCCACAAGAAACCTGTTATCACGCCAAAGCATCCTGTGCATACCAGTGATGCGACGGCTTACTGAACAATAAACGCTTTTAACAAGTTGCATCTTCTTCCACAGCTAGTAATCTGTGTGCTTAAAGACAGTACACCGTTGTGGAATGTTTGTTTCATGCGCTACAACGGGGAGCCATGCGGAGAAGCCGAGACGAGTGCCGTGCCGCCAGCCAGCCGGTCGCGGTAAACCACTGCCACTCGCCGACAACGGCGAATGGTTCGCCGCGGTTCGCGACTGCTTGGGCGCCACGTCAGCACGACGTCGCTGTTACTGAGAGCCGGTCGTCGAACCCAGCGGCCGTCGGCACGCGGCGTTCCAGACGACGCTACTCAACAATTGCTTCGCGCCGCCAGCTCCGTACAACATTGTTGTCATTTAAATGAACTATCAAATATGTGTTTAATGCACTAACATGAATAGGGTTTAGTGGACACGAAATGACGTGACAAACTTTTGTTTTTTTTTCTTGAGTTATTCAACTCTCGCGGATTGTAAAATTGTTGCTCTTTGGTTTATTTATTCTCTTTGTAACAACACATTTACGAAAAGAGTTACGTGAAATACTTTTAGCAATGCTGTGCTTTGCTTTTCTTTATCATCATTACCTTTTAGCGGAATAAAATGTATAAATGGAAGTCTTATTGTTCTGTATCTGGCCTACTATTTAAGGAACGATTTTTCATAACTGCAACTCATGCTAAGAATCAATATATCTGCCCTACTTCATAGTGATTAAAAGTTGAAATTACTTTGTTATAAACACTGATGTTACAGTTCGTGTGATCGTTCAAAAACACAAGTTCGCAGTGGATTTTATTTCTCGTTAAAATGCTATTTCATACCACGACTAGCCAAAGAACATGAGACTCTCATTAAAAAATACGTTGTCACTATAAAGTTTGCCTGATCAGAACGGAGCACAGCAAGACTCCTATCAGATTCTGAAGGTACATTAAATTATTTGAACTGTAAATTTTATCCTATCAGCAGCCCGCGTCAATCTGCAACACATCATAAAATCTGCTGATCTTCACTGCCAGTCTGGGAGCTAAAAGAAATAATATTATTTTACTATTATTTTACCGCTTCCTTGCGGTATGCTCGACTATATTGTAAGTCGTTTAAATACGCCGCGGCAGCGGCTCTTCGTTCTCCACGCAGCTCAGCACCACAGATAATATTTATATAACTGAAAAATGTCTCAACAGGATGGGATAATATGCAAGCAAGCTCAACCATAAATAATACAAGTTTTCATTTAAACACCTCTATTAAAACCTTTTTAATATCTCAGTGATTACAGACCTTTGTGAATTCACACGTAATGGCGTACATTGCTTAGTCTCGACAAAAGAATGCTACCTTGGCGTTCTCTACGACAACAACAGGAGATCTTACTCGCACAACTCCCAAATTAAGACGACAAAGACATTCATATTCAACACGTATTATATACTAGTTCCTTTTTTAATCTCTGTTTAACATTTATCTTCTGTGTCGGTTTTATTACTCGCCGACGCAAACGTTTTCAGAAATAAATAATTAAAAAAAATACATAATTTTATACAATGACACAATATGATACATCTAATTTCCCTAATTACTACACAATATATTGTTTTTGTTTGTCTAGACGTTACAATGCCCCCTGGCAGCAATTGACTAACGTTGGAAATGTTCGGCAATATGCTGCCACTAACGTCTGTTTGGTTATTGTCTGTTACCTTGGTTGGATCATTCACTTTACACTTTTTAGTTCTTTTACACTGTAGGTTTAATTACACTTTTTATACTGTTCTTTCACTTTGCGAGGTAACCATCAACCTAGTCCCAGGGTCATTACATTTATTTGGCTCCCCCATTCGGGCTACGTGCGATCAGAAAACCGGGGAAAACTGCGCCGGAGCCATGGACATCTCGTCTGGTTTGTTTTAATACCCAGTTTGATCACAAAAAGTTCAGATTCTATCCAATGTTCACATATAACAAAGGCTATTTGTGAGAGCATGTTAAACCTTTAGTCTCTTTGTTCCCCATATAATATTTGTGTTTCGGATTGTAATGAAAGTCACTTGTTACACCTTTTTACAGTAGTATCATGAATCGTCCTTGCATTTACTCGCGACAATGGGTTTAAAATGTCCAGCATTCATACGAGTATACTTCATTAACTTGACGAAAACATAATATATCTATATATCACTGAACCAATGAATACTTTGAGTCCGTATTGAATAACTCAAGGAAAAAAAAAAAATGTTTGTCACGTCATTTCGTGTCCACTAAACCCTATTCATGTTAGTGCATTAAACACATATTTGATAGTTCATTTGAATGACAACAATGTTGTACGGAGCTGGCGGCGCGAAGCAATTGTTGAGTAGCTTCGTCTGGAACGCCGCGTGCCGACGGCCGCTGGGTTCGACGACCGGCTCTCAGTAACAGCGACGTCGTGCTGACGTGGCGCCCCAGCAGTCGCGAACCGCGGCGAACCATTCGCCGATGTCGGCGAGTGGCAGTGGTTTACCGCGACCGGCTGGCTGGCGGCACGGCACTCGTCTCGGCTTCTCCGCATGGCTCCCGGTTGTAGAGCATGAAACAAACATTCCACAACGGTGTGCTGTCTTTAAGGACACAGATTACTAGCTGTGGAAGAAGATGCAACTTGTTAAAAGCGTTTATTGCTCAGTAAGCCGTCGCTTCACTGGTATGCACAGGATGGTTTGGTGTGATAACAGGTTTCTTGTGGCATTGTGACACTGGTATTCAAGGTTCGTCACACGCACATTGTACTACACATTTTCACTCACTCCACGGTTGGTACACTGCCAGAGCGTCTTTCAACACGTGAAAATGTTTCGTAACACACATACTAAATGTCCCCGTCGAGCGATGTTCGTTTAACTCGACTCCGAACGGATCAATAACTACTGTTTTTATACACTGTCTATTGTTCGTTGAGCACTGCACTAGGACAGTCTGTCACTCAACACTAGACTTATCGATGTATATATTGGTGCAGATACAACAGTCATTTTCTGTCCCTGCTACACACAATATTCCGTCCTTTCCTCCATTGTTTATGCACACAGTTTATTTTTTAATACCTTTTAACTGTTCTTCGCATACTCACTCTCATCTACATGGCGTCTATTTGTTTTTACCTTATCACAACACACTTTTCATATTGTTACTAGGCGTATATAGCCCTTTTGTGAAATTTTTTAATTTTCTTATCAGTGTAGCTTGCCTGGTTATCACCCATCTATCAAACAGATTTTACCATGTGCATGACAGCTTGACTTGGGCATATTGATCAATAAATTCTTCATTTAGCACTAGCATTATTTTTGATAATTTTTCCTATATGACTACAGTGTAGGTTCCACATTGGTTGACTTAATTCGCGTATCGCGTAATGAATATTCAAGGGCGTGTACCAAGTACACAGGCTTCAATTGAAGCATTGTTATATACAAAGCGGATTTTCCACGGAACGGGCTTGTTTTTTGATTAACTTATGCTCCAGTGTCGTTCTCATATCACTACTGGCAGCAAACATCACATAATTGTTGCATATTACAGAGTCCATGTTTGGCTAGTCAAGACTCTCTCTCTCAGGGTTCCTTATCCTAATACAATTACAACAGTTACCTTACTATATTAGATTGCATCATTAATTGCACTTACATACTACACATAGAAAATGGTTCAAGAAATTAATCCTTTGTATAATGATTCAAGAAATTAATCCTCACTTTATCAACAAGAAGATTGTTCGTTGCTTAATGAGCCTATAATTTTTAAATGGCTCTAATTGTCTGTAAACAAAATCTTTCCTGTGTAAGCTATTGCCTACTTTCTGAATCCACTTCCTCCAAGTTTCATTACACACAAATTTCTTTCTTAATACTAACATACTTATATTCTAAAACACAATTAAAATCTTCTTACAACTATTACTCTTTATATGTGATATGTCACTGAATAAATAACTTCACATCTTTACGTGGATACAATCCTTTGATCTTCCCCGTATGGGGATGTGCTAACAAATAGCTACATTCGTGTGGCACGCTTATTACTTCAAAAGGCCCTGAATATAGCAATTGCCACTTACTATTCTGTTTTAAGGTGGCTGAGGATTTAGCGTGGTTACGAATAAGTATTAGATCTCCTACATTATATTTCTGTTGTATCTGCTCATCTAAATTCTCAAGTCCGGACAGGTATGATAATTTTGTTAATGTCCCTCGCATCTAACACTAGCCTGAATTTTCCATTGGCTTTCGCCACTGCTACAAGAGGACTACTGTATGGAGAGAAGGAGGGCTCAATGATATCCCAATCTAACATCTTCCGAATCTCTTTAGCTACTAATTCCCTCCTCGACCAAGGGATGGAGTAAGTTGCGCGACAGTATGTTTTGTGGGGCATCACCTCTATGTGATAGTGGTACCCTTTGACTATTCCTGGTCGGTCGGTAAATACCATAGTGTATTCCGATAGCAGCTGCGTCAACTGTTGCTTTTGTTTATCGCTTAAACCTTCAGATTCCTGCACTTTGGTTTGAAATGCCTCAACATTTGTTTCAAAATTTCGATCCTCTAAATTCGGGTAATAGAGGTCTGCTGCATGTGACAAATCATCAAGGTGTAGTACCCAAGGGTTCCTACCCTTGATATTGATTCGATTACAACACGGCACAAGTACCTCCTTCGATTTCATCATAGATAACTCAATCCTCCTACCCCTATTAACTATGCTTAATTTCCCCAAGGAGAGGTCGATCAATGCATCCCTCTCACGGAGAAAATCTACTCCCAGAGTGCAGGCCACCTTCAATCCTTTAACAACGAGGAACGAGCTCACTATGGCTTCGCCCTCCTTACAAATCTCCACCTGCACCTGGTACTTAACTGATTGGCTCTGTGCACCAATGGCTCCAGACACCTTACAATTATTAACCGGGAAAGTCGGAATGCTATGTCCTTTTCCCAGTGCCTTAAATAACTCCATACTCATAACACTTACTGAGGCACCTGTGTCGATGATTATATTCACTGCAACATCATTGATTTTCGCTTCGATAATAGCTTGCACATTTTCGTTATTATCTTTCTTACATTCGTGTGGTTCGTTCAGTAGATCTCTATCCATACTGACACCATCGTTGTATCGCAGCATACGTATCCCAGGTATATTATTATCACTCGTGTTGCTCTCACTCCATCCCTCGGCCATCGATGGAGAGCATATCGAGGCCGATTCTAGTTTGTTGAATTAGTTACTTGTGAAGTACTTGGAAGGCTCTTGTCCGCGACCTCCACTACATGTACACTCTGATTTGTCGGCCGCCACGGCTGCGCAATAGGCGCGTTTTGCGGCGGTGGTCTATTGTTGTCATACCGGTCATTACCCTGTCGCTCTGGGCTTCTTCGCTGATTTTGCTGCCAATTTCGATTACTATCACTATAATTGCTCTGCCACTGACCTCGCGCATTTTTCCCGCGGTTGGTCCCTGACATTCCAGATTCGTACCGGTCGTCAAATCGACGCCTTTTGTTATAGGTTGTTTGTCTATACCCGTTCTGGCCTCTACCATTACTACCATTTTGCGAATGTTCTTGCCGCTTGTTACCACCCCCACCATTTCCATGGTTGTGGTTTTGTGCACTACTATTTCTGTCATGTTTACATCCTGACCCATTATTCCGCGAGTGATCACACGCTGATTTTGCGTCTTCCTGTATCAAGTCTATAGAATCTAGAACAGACAGGAAGTTTTCCATATCGCTTTCTGGTACGTGTATTAATTTCTCTTTGATATGGATGGGTAAATGTGATTTTAGTAGTCTTATTATGTATCTTGGTGATATAGGCTCGTCCCAGTAGCGTGTTTTGTTTATATATTTTTCAAAATACCGTCTCAAATTCCCCAGACGAGGTGAGTACGGTTCGGGATTATATACTTCTTTTCTTAGCCGCTCTTGTATACAAGGCGACCAATATTTCGATAGAAATGCCCTTTCGAACTGTTCATATGTCATGCAGCTGTCTGCTACTTCTGTAGCCCACAACGCTGCATCACCTTGAATGTACGACATTACGTATTGAATTTTCTGTGTTTCGTTCCACACACTGGGCAAGATATTTTTAAAGCTTTTTATGAATACTACTGGGTGTACTGATTTCCGTTCAGTAGTAAACGTTTGAAATTGTCTATTTTTGATTAAACTTTCTTCCACTAATATTTTTGAACTACATGGTTTTGCTCCTTGGACATATGCTGTGTGCTCCGAACCGAAGCTACAGCTCTTCGCATTATCGACTACAGATTCCCTATTGTTGTATTGCGTATAAGTTTGTGCGTTGCCGAAACCATGGGCTGTTGGCGACAGAGGTTCCTGTTCCAAATGTTTGCTGCTTTGTGCTAAACCCTTCTCCAGGTCGGATATCCGTTTGTTCATATTCACTTGCCACTACGGAATATCCTCACTGAGTATTTGTTTGATGGTTTGCACGTCGTTCTGTACCTGACTATTCACTGCTGTACTGAACGATTCGGATCCTCTATTTGCTATGGCTGCTTGTACTTTGGAATTAATGTTCTTGTCAATCTCACACTCCTTCACTTCTAGCCATGAGTTGAATTCTGTTTCAATTTTAGTTGCTTGTTCTTTCCACTTCTGCTCTACAAGCTGCGTGGAATCTATTTCTAGCTTTTCTACTCGATTGGCTAATACACCTATTTCGTCTACCCTGTTAGTGTTTGCTACTTGCAGGTTGTTGACCTGTTCAGTCAGCTCCTACACGGCCTTAGGTATCGACTCATAATTCTGTTTCATATCTGCAAACTCTTTTTTCATGTTTTCTAACGGTTGCACAAGTTGCTGGTCCCGCTCAGCTTGCCGGCGATCTCGCTCAGCTTGCTGGCGGTCTCGCTCGACTTGCTGTTGCGCAAATTCTGCCTGGTAATTCAGCACGCGCTCTAATATAGCCTGAAGCGAATACCCACCAGGCAGATTACCACTCTCTGGTTCCTGCTTTTCTGGGGGTGGTACAACTTCTTTCTCTACATCCCCTTGAGGACTAGTGGGCGGTGGCATCACTTCCTGTGCCCCTGCCCCCACATTCTCACATGTTATATCCTCAAAGAGAGTACTAGTACTACTTGAGGTACCCGGTTCCACATTTCCTGCACTAACTAATTGTTGTTCCTCAGTATCCATATTGCTCGGACGTTGACTCCGCAACTTAACCATATTCATAAATTGCTTACTAAACCACAAAGTCTGACAGTTTTGCCCCTTGCACACAAAATACGTTAATTTATCTACACTAACTGCACACTAAAAATTACTATCTACCATCAACTTTGTCCTGTCACAAACACTAACATCAAACTACGCACAATATGCACACCACTAGCGAAATGAGATGACTTCACTGGAGCTCGACTTCTACAAACAGGACAATTACACTGTAGTCTTACCTTTAGTTTACCTTATCTCGGGGTACGGCTGCCCCTCGATTACGTAGTCGTTACAGCTTCTCAGTACTATCAGGATCGTCTTCTCAGACTCGTTTACAGTAGTACGGTTTGTCATGAAAGAGTATTTACACCTTCATTAAAACATAGCATTGATCATGATATACATACATACATTTATCACTAAATACATATATATATACACATACATAACAATCAACACTGAAAGAAAAATACATAAAATTTTATATTTGTGGCCACTGCAAATTCGGGCCCCGCGTTTTTGGGCGCCAGTTTCACGTCCAACTCTCTCGCGGATTGTAAAATTGTTGCTCTTTGGTTTATTTATTCTCTTTGTAACAACACATTTACGAAAAGAGTTACGTGAAATACTTTTAGCAATGCTGTGCTTTGCTTTTCTTTATCATCATTACCTTTTAGCGGAATAAAATGTATATATGGAAGTCTTATTGTTCTGTATCTGGCCTACAATTTAAGGAACGATTTTTCATAACTGCAACTCATGCTATGAATCAATATATCTTCCCTACTTCATAGTGATTAAAAGTTGAAATTACTTTGTTATAAACACTCATGATACAGTTCGTGTGATCGTTCAAAAACACAAGTTCGCAGTGGATTTTATTTCTCGTTAAAATGCTATTTCATACCACGACTAGCCCAAGAACATGAGACTCTCATTAAAAAATACGTTATCACTATAAAGTTTGCCAGATCAGAACGGAGCACAGCATGATTCCTATCTGATTCTGAAGGTACATTAAATTATATGAACTGTAAATTATATCCTATCAGCAGCCCGCGTCAATCTGCAACACATCATAAAATCTGCTGATCTTCACTGCCAGTCTGGGAGCTAAAAGAAATAATATTATTTTACTATTATTTTACCGCTTCCTTGCGATATGCTCGACTATATTGTAAGTCGTTTAAATACGCCGCGGCAGCGGCTCTTCGTTCTCCATGCAGCTCAGCACCACAGATAATATTTATATAACTGAAAAATGTCTCAACAGGATGGGATAATATGCAAGCAAGCTCAACCATAAATAATACATGTTTTTATTTAAACACCTCTATTAAAACCTTTAAATATCTCAGTGATTACAGACCTTTGTAAATTCACACGTAATGGCGTACATTGCTTAGTCTCGACAAAAGAATGCTATATTGGCGTTCTCTACGACAACAACAGGAGATCTTACTCGCACAACTCCCAAATTAAGACGACAAAGACATTCATATTCAACACGTATTATATACTAGTTCCTTTTTTAATCTCTGTTTAACATTTATCTTCTGTGTTTTATTACTCGCCGACACAGACGTTTTCAGAAATAAATAATAAAAAAAAATACATAATTTTATACAATGACACAATATGATACATCTAATTCTCTAATTACTACATAATATATTGTTTTTGTTTCTCTACACGTTACAGTATCGATGCTTCACTTCAGCTTTAGTGTATCCCCTGGACCTTCTTATTGACGATGAAACACAGAAATTGCATCGGAATTACATACAAAAGGCACAATGCCGACTTAAGTAGAAGAAGACTGACTCTTCTTACTGCCTATGCTTTGAGCATTTCCTGTGAGACCAGTTTTAGATTCCGATGCTTCACTTCAGGTTTACAGTATCCATTAGACCTTCTTGTTCAGGAAGAAACACAGAAATTGCATTGAAATTAAATACAAAATGCACAATGCCGACTTAAGTACAAGAAGACTGACTCATCTTCCTGTCTATGTTTTGAACCTTTCCTGTGAGACCAGTTTAACATTCCGATGCTTCACTTCAGGTTTTCTGTATCCCTTGGACCTTCTTATTGACGATTAAACACAAAAATTGCATCGGAATTAAATACAAAAGGCACAATGCCGACTTAAGTACAAGAAGACTGACTCTTCTTAATGTCTATGTTTTGAACCTTTGCTGTAAGACTAGATTTAGATTACGATGCTTCACTTCAGGTTTACTGTATCCCTTGGACCTTCTTATTGGCGATGAAACACAGAAATTTCATCGGAATTAAATGCAAAAGGCACAATGCCGACTTAAGTACAAGAAGACTGACTCTCCTTACTGTCTATGTTTTGCACCTTTAATGTGAGATCAGTTTTAGATTCCGATGAGTCACTTCATGTTTACTGTATCCCTTGGACCTTCTTATTGACGTTGAAACACAGAAATCGCATCGGAATTAAATACAAAAGGCACAATGCCGACTTAAGTACAAGTGGACATACTCTTCTCACATTCTATGATTTGAGTCTTTCCTGTGGGACCAGATTTTGGTATCGATGCTTCTCTTCAAGTTTACTGTATCCCTTGGAGCTTCTTATTGACGATGAAAAACAGAAATTGCATCGGAATTACATACAAAGGGCACAATGCCGACTTAAGTACAAGAAGACTGACTCTTCAAATTGTCTATGTTTTGAACCTTTCCTGTGAGACCCGTTTTAGATTCCGATGCTTCACTTCAAGTTTACTGTATCCCTTGGACCTTCTTATTGACGATGAAAGACAGAAATCGCATCGGAATTAAATACAAAAGGCACAATGCCGACTTAAGTACAAGTGCACTTACTCTTCTCACATTCTATGATTTGAGCCTTTCCTGTGAGACAAGTTTTAGATAACGATGCTTCACTTCAGGTTTACTGTATCCGTCGGACGTTCTTATTGACGATGAAACACAGAATTAGCATCGGAATTAAATTCAAAAGGCATAATGCCGACTTAAGTACAAGAGGACTGACTCTTCTTATATTCTATGATTCGAGCCTTTTCTGTGAGACCAGTTTTAGATATCGATGCTTCACTTCAGAAATACTGTATCCCTTGGACGTTCTTCTTGACGATGAAACACAGAAATTGCATCGCAATTAAATACAAAAGGGACAATGTCGACTTAAGTACAAGAGGACTGACTCTTCTTACTTTCTATGATTTGAGCCTTTTCTGTGAGACCAGTTTTAGATATCGATGCTTCACTTCAGGTTTACTGTATCCCATGGACCTTCTTATTGGCGGTGAAACACAGATATTGCATGCGAATTAAATACAAAAGGCACAACGCCGACCTAAGTACAAGAAGACTGACTCTTCTTACTGTCTATGTTTTGAACCTTTCCTGTAAGACTAGATTTAGATTACGATGCTTCACTTCAGGTTTACTGTATCCCTTGGACCTTCTTATTGACGATGAAATACAGAAATGGCATCGGAATTAAATACAAAAGGCACAATAAAAACTTAAGTACAAGAAGACTGACTCTTCTTACTGTCTATGTTTTGAACCTTTCCTGTGACACCAGTTTTAGATTCCGATGCTTCACTTCAGGCTTACTGTATCCCTTGGACCTTCTTATTGACGATGAAACACAGAAATTTCATCGGAATTAAATGCAAAAGGCACAATGCCGACTTAAGGACAAGAAGACTGACTCTCCTTACTGTCTATGTTTTGCACCTTTAATGTGAGACCAGTTTTAGATTCCGATGTGTCACTTCATGTTTACTGTATCCCTTGGACCTTCTTATTGACGTTGAAACACAGAAATCGCATCGGAATTAAATACAAAAGGCACAATGCCAACTTAAGTACAAGTGGACATACTCTTCTCACATTCTATGATTTGAGTCTTTCCTGTGGGACCAGATTTTGGTATCAATGCTTCTCTTCAGGTTTACTGTATCCCTTGGAGCTTCTTATTGACGATGAAAAACAGAAATTGAATCGGAATTACATACAAAGGGCACAATGCCGACTTAAGTACAAGAAGACTGACTCTTCAAATTGTCTATGTTTTGAACCTTTCCTGTGAGACCCGTTCTAGATTCCGATGCTTCACTTCAAGTTTACTGTATCCCTTGGACCTTCTTATTGACGATGAAAGACAGAAATCGCATCGGAATTAAATACAAAAGGCACAATACCGACTAAAGTACAAGATGGCATACTCTTCTTACTGTCTATGATTTGAACCTTTCCTGTGAGACCAGCTTTTGATTCCGATTCATCACTTTAGGTTTACTGTATCCCTTGGACCTTCTTATTGACGATGAAACACAAGAATCGCATCGGAATTAAATACAAAAGGCACAATGTCGAATTAATTCCAAGAGGACCGACTCTTCTTTCATTCTATGATTTGAGTCTTACCTGTGGTACCATTTTTAGGTATCGATGCTTCACTTCAGGTTTACTGTATCCCCTGGACCTACTTATTGACGATGAAACACAGAAATTTCATCGGAATTAAATGCAAAAGGCACAATGCCGACTTAAGTACAAGAAGACTGACTCTCCTTACTGTCTATGTTTTGAACCTTTAATATGAGACCAGTTTTAGATTCCGATGCGTCACTTCATGTTTACTGTATCCCTTGGACCTTCTTATTGACGATGAAACACAGAAATCGCATCGGAATTAAATAGAAAAGGCACAATGCCGAATTAAGTACAAGAGGACTGACTCTTCTTACATTCTATGATTTGTGTCTTTCCTGTGGAACCAGTTTTAGGTATCGATGCTTCACTTCAGGTTTACTCTATCCCTTGGTCCTACTTATTGACAATGAAACATATAAATTGAATCGGAATTAAATACAAAAGGCGCAATGCCGACTTAAGTACAAGTGGACTGACTCTTCTTTCTTTCTATGATTTGAACCTTTCCTGTGACACCAGTTTACATTCCGACGCTTCACTTCAGGTTTATTGTATCCCTTTGACTTTCTTATTGACGATGAAACACAGAAATTGTATCGGAATTAAATACAAAAGTCACAGTGCCGACTTAAGAACTGGGAGATTGACTCTTCTTACTGCCTATGTGTTGAACCTTTCCTGTGAGACCAGTTTTACATTCCGATGCGTCACTTCATGTTTACTGTATCCCTTGGTCCTTCTTATTGACGATGAAACACAGAAATCGCATCGGAATTAAATACAAAAGGCACAATGCCGAATTAAGTACAAGAGGACTGACTCTTCTTACATTCTATGATTTGAGTCTTTCCTGTGGGACATGTTTTAGGTATCGATGCTTCACTTCAGATTTACTGTATCCCTTGGAGCTTCTTATTGACGATGAAACACAGAAACTGCATCAGAGTTACATACAAAGGGCGCAATGCCGACTTAAGTGCAAGACGACTGACTCTTCAAACTGTCTATGTTTTGAACCTATCCTGTGTGGCCACTTTTCGATTCCGATGCTTCACTTCACGTTTTCTGTATCCCTTGGACCTTCTTATTGACGATGAAAGACAGAAATTGCATCGGAATTAAATACAAAAGGCACAATGTCGACATAAGTACAAGTGGACTTACTCTTCTTACATTCTAAGATTTGGGCCTTTCCTGTGAGACCAGTTGTCGATAACGTTGCTTCACTTCAGGTTTACTGTATCCGTCGGACGTTTTTATTGACGATGAAACACAGAATTAGCATCGGAATTAAATACAAAAGGCACAATGCCGACTTAAGTACAAGACGACTGACTCTTCAAACTGTCTATGTTTTGAACCTATCGTGTGAGGCCACTTTTCGATTCCGATGCTTCACTTCACGTTTTCTGTATCCCTTGGACCTTCTTATTGACGATGAAAGACAGAATTAGCATCGGAATTAAATACAAAAGGCACAATGCCGACTTAAGTACAAGAGGACTGACTCTTCTTATATTCTATGATTCGAGCCTTTCCTGTGAGACCAGTTTTAGATATCGATGCTTCACTTCAGAAATACTGTATCCCTTGGACCTTCTTCTTGACGATGAAACACAGAACTTGCATCGGAATGAAATTCAAAAGGCACAATGTCGACTTAGGTACTGGAAGACTTACTCTTATTACCGTCTATGTTTTGAACCTTTCCTGTGAGACAAGTTTTAGAATCCGATTCTTCACTTCAGGTTTACTATATCCCTTGGGCCTCCTTATTGACGACGAAACACAGATATTGCATCGGAATTAAATACAAAAGGCAGATTGCCGACTTAAGTACAGGAAGACTGACTCCTCTTAATGTCAATGTTTTGAACCTTTCCTGTGAGACCAGTTTTAGATAACGATGCTTCACTTCAGGTTCACTGTATCCCTTGGACCTTCTTATTGACGATGAAACACAGAAATTGCTTCGTAATTAAATACAAAAGGGACAATGTCGACTTAAGTACAAGAGGACTGACTCTTCTTTCTTTCTATGATTTGAGCCTTTTCTGTGAGACCAGTTTTAGATATCGATGCTTCACTTCAGGTTTACTGTATCCCATGGACCTTCTTATTGGCGGTGAAACACAGATATTGCATGCGAATTAAATACAAAAGGCACAACGCCGACTTAAGTACAAGAAGACTGACTCTTCTTACTGTCTATCTTTTGATCCTTTCCTGTGACACCAGTTTTAGATTCCGATGCTTCACTTCAGGTTTACTGTATCCCTTGGACCTTCTTATTGGCGATGAAACACAGAAATTTCATCGGAATTAAATGCAAAAGGCACAATGCCGACTTAAGTACAAGAAGACTGACTCTCCTTACTGTCTATGTTTTGCACCTTTAATGTGAGACCAGTTATAGATTCCGATGTGTCACTTCATGTTTACTATATCCCTTGGACCTTCTTATTGACGTTGAAACACAGAAATCGCATCGGAATTAAATACAAAAGGCACAATGCCGACTTAAGTACAAGTGAACACACTCTTCTCACATTCTATGATTTGAGTCTTTCCTGTGGGACCAGATTTTGGTATCGATGCTTCTCTTCAGGTTTACTGTATCCCTTGGAGCTTCTTATTGACGATGAAAAACAGAAATTGCATCGGAATTACATACAAAGGGCACAATGCCGACTTAAGTACAAGAAGACTGACTCTTCAAATTGTCTATGTTTTGAACCTTTCCTATGAGACCCGTTCTAGATTTCGATGCTTCACTTCAAGTTTACTGTATCTCTTAGACCTTCTTATTGACGATGAAAGACAGAAATCGCATCGGAATTAAATACAAAAGGCACAATGCCGACTAAAGTACAAGTGGACTTACTCTTCTCACATTCTGTGATTTGAGCCTTTCCTGTGAGACCAATTTTAGATAACGATGCTTCACTTCAGGTTTACTGTATCCCATGGACCTTCTTATTGGCGGTGAAACACAGATACTGCATCCGAATTAAATACAAAAGGCACAACGCCGACTTAAGTACAATAAGACTACCTCTTCTTACTGTCTATGTGTTGAGCCTTTCCTGTGAGACCAGTTTTAGATATCGATGCTTCACTTCAGGTTTACTGTGTCCATTCGACCGTCTTATGGACGATGAAACAGAGAAATTGCATCGGAATTAAACACAAGAAGCACAATGCCGACTTAAGTACAAGATGGCTGACTCTTCTTACTGTCTATGATTTGAACCTTTCCTGTGAGACCAGCTTTAGATTCCGATTATTCACTTTAGGTTTACTGTATCTTTTGGAGCTCCTTATTGACGAAGCAACACAGAAATTGCATCGGAATTACATAGAAAAGGCACAATGCCGACTTAAGTAGAAGAAGACTGACTCTTCTTCCTGCCTATGCTTTGAGCCTTTCCTGTGAGCCAAGTTTTAGATTCCAATGCTTCACTTCAGGTTTACAGTATCCATTAGACCTTCTAATTGAGGATGAAACACAGAAATAGCACTGAAATTAAATACAAAATGCACAATGCCGACTTATGTACAAGAAGACTGACTCATCTTACTGTCTATGTTTTGAACCTTCCCTGTGAGACCAGTTTTACATTCCGATGCTTCACTTCAGGTTTTCTGCATCCTTTGGACCTTCTTATTGACGATGAAACACAAAAATCGCATCGGAATTAAATACAAAAGGCACAATGTCGAATTAAGTCCAAGAGGACTGACTCTTCTTTCATTCTATGATTTGTGTCTTACCTGTGGGGCCATTTTTAGGTATCGATGCTTCACTTCAGGTTTACTGTATCCCCTGGACCCACTTATTGACGATGAAACACAGAAATTTCATCGGAATTAAATGCAAAAGGCACAATGCCGACTTAAGTACAAGAAGACTGACTCTCCTTACTGTCTATGTTTTGAACCTTTAATATGAGACCAGTTTTAGATTCCGATGCGTCACTTCATGTTTACTGTATCCCTTGGACCTTCTTATTGACGATGAAACACAGAAATCGCATCGGAATTAAATAGAAAAGGCACAATGCCGAATTAAGTACAAGAGGACTGACTCTTCTTACATTCTATGATTTGAGTCTTTCCTGTGGAACCAGTTTTAGGTATCGGTGCTTTACTTCAGGTTTACTGTATCCCTTGGTCCTACTTATTGACAATGAAACATAGAAATTGAATCGGAATTAAATTCAAAAGGCACAATGCCGACTTAAGTACAAGAGGACTGACTCTTCTTTCTTTCTATGATTTGAACCTTTCCTGTGACACCAGTTTACATTCCGACGCTTCACTTCAGGTTTACTGTATCCCTTTGACCTTCTTATTGACGAAGAAACACAGAAATTGTATCGGAATTAAATACAAAATTCACAGTGCCGACTTAAGAACTGGAAGATTGACTCTTCTTACTGTCTATGTGTTGAACCTTTCCTGTGAGACCAGTTTTACATTCCGATGCGTCACTTCATGTTTACTGTATCCCTTGGTCCTTCTTATTGACGATGAAACACAGAAATCGCATCGGAATTAAATACAAAAGGCACAATGCCGCATTAAGTACAAGAGGACTGACTATTCTTACATTCTATGATTTGAGTCTTTCCTGTGGGACCAGTTTTAGGTATCGATGCTTCACTTCAGGTTTACTGTATCCCTTGGAGCTTCTTATTGACGATGAAACACAGAAACTGCATGAGAGTTACATACAAAGGGCACAATGCCGACTTAAGTACAAGACGACTGACTCTTCAAACTGTCTATGTTTTGAACCTATCCTGTGTGGCCACTTTTCGATTCCGATGCTTCACTTCAGGTTTTCTGTATCCCTTCGACCTTCTTATTGACGATGAAAGACAGAAATTGCATCGGAATTAAATACAAAAGGCACAATGTCGACATAAGTACAAGTGGACTTACTCTTATTACATTCTATGATTTGAGCCCTTCCTGTGAGACCAGTTTTAGATAACGTTGCTTCACTTCAGGTTTACTGTTTCCGTCGGACGTTCATATTGACGATGAAACACAGAATTAGCATCGGAATTAAATACAAAAGGCACAATGCCGACTTAAGTACAAGACGACTGACTCTTCAAACTGTCTATGCTTTGAACCTATCCTGTGAGGCCACTTTTCGATTCTGATGCTTCACTTCACGTTTTCTGTATCCCTTGGACCTTCTTATTGACGATGAAAGACAGAATTAGCATCGGAATGAAATACAAAAGGCACAATGTCGACTTAGGTACTGGAAGACTTACTCTTCTTACCTTCTATGTTTTGAACCTTTCCTGTGAGACAAGTTTTAGATTCCGATTCTTCACTTCAGGTTTACTATATCCCTTTTGCCTCCTTATTGGCGACGAAACACAGATATTGCATCGGAATTAAATACAAAAGGCAGAATGCCGACTTAAGTACAGGAAGACTGACTCCTCTTATTGTCAATGCTTTGAACCTTTCCAATGAGACCCGTTCTAGATTCCGATGCTTCACTTCAAGTTTACTGTATCCCTTGGACCTTCTTATTGACGATGAAAGACAGAAATCGCATCGGAATTAAATACAAAAGGCACAATGCCGACTAAAGTACAAGTGGACTTACTCTTCTCACATTCTATGATTTGAGCCTTTCCTGTGAGACCAATTTTAGATAACGATGCTTCACTTCAGGTTTACTGTATCCCATGGACCTTCTTATTGACGATGAAACACAGAAATTTCATCGGAATTAAATGCAAAAGGCACAATGCCGACTTAAGTACAAGAAGACTGACTCTCCTTACTGTCTATGATTTTAACCTTTAATATGAGAACAGTTTTAGATTCCGATGAGTCACTTCATGTTTACTGTATCCCTTGGACCTTTTTATTGACGATGAAACACAGTAACCGCATCGGAATTAAATACTAAAGGCACAATGCCGAATTAAGTACAATAGGACTGACTCTTCTTACATTCTATGATTTGAACCTTTCCTGTGAGACCAGTTTTACATTCCGATGCTTCACTTCAGGTTTTCTGTATCCCTTGGACCTTCTTATTGACGATGAAACACAAACATTGCATCGGAATTAAATACAAAAGGCACAGTGCCTACTTAAGTACAAGAAGACTGACTCTTCTTACTGTCTATGTTTTGAACCTTTCCTGTGAGACTAGATTTAGATTCCGATGCTTCACTTCAGGTTTACTGTATCCCTAGGACCTTCTTATTGACGATGAAACACAGAAACTGCATCGGAATTAAATACAAGAAGCACAATGCCGACTTAAGTACAAGAAGACCGACTCTTCTTACTGTCTATGTTTTGAACCTTTCCTGTGAGACCAGTTTTACATTCCGATGCTTCAGTTCAGGTTTTCTGTATCCCTTGGACATTCTTATTGACGATTAAACACAAAAATTGCATCGGAATTAAATGCAAAAGGCACAATTCCGACTTAAGTACAAGAAGACTCTATCTTATTACTGTCTATGTTTTGAACCTTTCCTGTGAGACTAGATTTAGATTCCGATGCTTCACTTCAGGTTTACTATATCCCTTGGACATTCTTATTTTCGAAGAAACACAGAAATTGCATCGGAATTAAATACAAAAGGCACAATACCGACTTAAGTACAAGAAGACCGACTCTTCTTACTGTCTATGTTTTGAACCATTCCTGTGACACCAGTTTTAGATTCCGATGCTTCACTTCATGTTTACTGTATCCCTTGGACCTTCTTACTGACGATGAAAGACAGAAATCGCATCGGAATTAAATACAAATGGCACAATGCCGAATTAAGTACAAGAGGACTGACTCTTCTTACATTCCATGATTTGAGTCTTTCCTGTGGGACCAGTTTTAGGTATCGATGCTTCACTTCAGGTTTACTGTATCCCTTGGAGCTTCTTATTGACGATGAAACACAGAAATTGCATCGGAATTACATACAAAAGGCACAATGCCTACATAAATATAAGAAGACTTACTCTTCTTACTGCCTATGTTTTGAGCCTGTCCTGTGAGACTAATTTTAGGTTCCGATGCCTCACTTCAGGTTTACAGTATCCATTACACCTTCTTATTCAGGAAGAAATTGCATTGAAATTAAATACAAAATGCACAATGCCGACTTAAGTACAAGAAGACTGACCCATCTTACTGTCCATGCTTTGAACCTTTAATGTGAGACCAGTTTTAGATTCCGATGCGTCACTTCATGTTTACTGTATCCCTTGGACTTCTTATTGACGATGAAACACAGAAATCGCATCGGAATTAAATACAAATGGCACAGTGCCGAATTAAGTACAAGAGGACTGACTCTTCTTACATCCAATGATTTGAGGCTTTCCTGTGGGACCAGTTTTAGGTATCGATGCTTCACTTCAGGTTTACTGTATCCCTTGGAGCTTCTTATTGACGATGAAACACAGAAATTGCATCGGAATTAAATACAAAAGGCACAATGCTGACTTAAGTACAAGAAGACTGACTCTTCTTACTGCCTATGCTTTGAGCTTTTCCTGTGAGACCAGTTTTAGATTCCGATGCTTAACTTCAGGTTTACAGTATCCATTAGACCTTCTTATTGAGGATGAAACACAGAAATTGCACTGAAATTAAATACAAAATGCACAATGCCGACTTAAGTACAAGAAGACTGACTCATTTTACTGTCTATGTTTTGAACCTTCCCTGTGAGACCAGTTTTACATTCCGATGCTTCACTTCAGGATTTCTGTATCCCATGGACCTTTTTATTGACGATGAAACACAAAAATTGGATTGGAATTAAATACAAAGGGCACAATGCTGACTTAAGTACAAGAAGACTTTCTCTTCTTACTGCCTATGCTTTGAGCGTTTCCTGTGAGACCAGTTTTAGATTCCGATGCGTCACTTCATGTTTACTGTATCCCTTGGACGTTCTTATTGACGATGAAACACAGAAATCGCATCGGAATTAAATACAAAAGGCACAATGCCGAATTAAGTACAAGAGGACTGACTCTTCTTACATTCTATGATTAGAGTCTTACCTGTGGGACCAGTTTTAGGTATCGTTGCTTCACTTCAGGTTTACTGTATCCCCTGGACCTTCTTATTGACGATGAAACACAGAATTTTCGTCGGAATTAATTGCAAAAGGCACAATGCCGACTTAAGTACAAGAAGACTGACTCTCCTTACTGTCTATGTTTTGAACCTTTAATGTGAGACCAGTTTTAGATTCCGATGCGTCACTTCATGTTTACTGTATCCCTTGGACCTGCTTATTGACGATGAAACACAGAAATTGTATGGGAATTAAATACAAAAGGCACAGTGCCGACTTAAGTACTAGAAGTTTGACTCTTCTTACTGTCTATGTTTTGAACCTTTCCTGTGAGACCAGTTTTACATTCCGAAGCTTCACTTCAGGTTTTCTGTATCCCTTGGACTTTCGTATTGACGATGAAACACAGAAATCGCATCGAAATTAAATACAAAAGGCACAATGACGAATTAAGTACAAGAGGATTGACTCTTCTTACATCCAATGATTTGAGGCTTTCCTGTGGGACCAGTTTTAGGTATCGATGCTTCACTTCAGGTTTACTGTATCCCTTGGAGCTTCTAATTGACGATGAAACACAGAAATTGCATCGGAATTAAATACAAAAGGCAAAATGCCAACTTAAGTAAAAGAAGTCTTACTCTTCTTACTGCCTATGCTTTGCGCCTGTCCTGTGAGACCAGATTTAGATTCCGATGCTTCACTTCCGGTTTACTGTATCCATTGGACCTCCTTATAGACGATGAAACACAGAAACTGCATCGAAATTAAATACAAAGGTCACAATGCCGACTTAAGTACAAGAAGACTGACTCTTCAAACTGTCTGTGTCTTGAACCTATCCTGTGAGGCCTGTTTTCGATTCCGATGCTTCACTTCAGGTTTTATGTATCCCTTGGACCTTCTTATTGACGATGAACCACTGAAATCGCATGAGAATAAAATACAAGAGGCACAATGCCAACTTAAGTTCAAGAATACTGACTCTTCTTACTGTCTATATTTTGAACCATTCCTGTGAGACCCGTTTTAGATTCCGATGGTTCACTTCAAGTTTACTGTATCCCTTGGACCTTCTTATTGACGATGAAACACTGAAATTGCATCGGAATTATAAACAAAAGACACAATGCCAGCTTAAGTACGAGAAGACTGACTCTTCTTACTGTCTATGTTTTGAACCTTACCTGTGAGACCAGTTTTAGATTCCGATGATACACATCAGGTTCACTGTATCCTGTGGACCTTCTTATTGACGATGAAACACAGAAATCGCATCGGAATTAAATACAAAAGGCACAATACCGACTTAAGTACAAGAAGACTGACACTTCTTCCTGTCTATGTTTTAATCCTATCCTGTGGGACCAGTTTTACTTTCCGATGCTTCTCTTTAGGTTTACTGTACCCCTTGGACCTTCTTATTGACGATGAAACACAGAAATTGCATCGGAATTAATTACAAAAGCTCAATGCCGACTTAAGTACAAGAGGACTGACTCTTCTTACATTCTACTATTTGAGCCTTACCTCTGAGACCAGTTTTAGATATCGATGCTTCACTTCAGCTTGACTGTTTCCCTCGGACCTTCTTGTTGAGGATGAAACATAGAAATTGCATCTGAATGAAATACAAAACGCACAAAGTCGACTTAAGTACAAGAAGACTGACTCTTCTTACTGTCTATGTTTTGAACCTTTCCTGTGAGACCAGTTTTACATTGCGATGCTTCACTTCAGTTTTACTGTATCCCTTGGACCTTCTTATTGACGCTGAAACACTGAAATTGCATCGGAATTAAATACAAAAATGCACAATACCGACTTAGGTACAAGAAGACTGACTCTTCTTACTGCTATGTTTTGAGCCTTTCCTATGAGACCAGTTTTAGATTCCGGTGCTTCACTTCCGGTTTGCGGTATCCCTTGGACATTCTTATTGACGATGAAACACTGAAATTGCATCGGAATTAAATACAAAAGGCACAATGCCGACTTAAGTACAATACGACTGACTCTTCTTACTGTCTATGTTTTGAACCTTTCCTGTGACACCAGTTTTAGATTCCGATGCTTCACTTCAGGTTTACTGTATCCCTTGGACCTTCTTATAGACGATGAAACACAGAAATTGCATCTGAATTAAATACAAAAGGCACAATGCCGACTTAAGTACAAGAAGACTGACTCTTCTTACTTTCTATGTTTTGATCCTTTCATGTGAGACCAGTTTTAGATTACGATGCTTCACTTCTGGTTTACTGTACCCTTGGACCTTCTTATTGACGATGAAACAGAGAAATTGCATCGTAATTAAAGTTAAATAGCGCAATGCCTACTTAGTACAAAATAATGACTCTTCGTACTGTCTATGTGTTGAACCTTTCCTGTGAGACCACTTTTAGATTCCGATGCTTCACTTCATGTTTACTGTATCCCTTGGACCTTCTTACTGACGATGAAAGACAGAAATCGCATCGGAATAAATACAAAAGCTGCAATGCCGACTTAAGAACAAGAAGGCTGACTCTTCTTACAGTCTATGTTTTGAACCTTTCCAGTGAGACCAGTTTTAATTTACGATGCTTCACTTCGAGTTCACTGTATCCTGTGGACCTTCTCGTTGACGATGAAACACAGAAAATGCATCGGAATTAAATACAAAACGCACAATAGCGACTTAAGTACAAGAAGACTGACTCTTCTTAGTGTCTATGTTTTGAACCTTTCCTGTGACACCAGTTTTAGATTCCGATGCTTCACTTCAGGTTTACTGTATCCCTTGGACCTTCTTATAGACGATGAAACACAGAAATTGCATCTGAATTAAATACAAAAGGCACAATGCCGACTTAAGTACAAGATGACTGACTCTTCTTACTTTCTACGTTTTGAACCTTTCATGTGACACCAGTTTTAGATTACGATGCTTCACTTCAGGTTTACTGTATCCGTTGGACCTTCTTATTGACGATGAAACATAGAAATTGCATCGTAATTAAAGACAAATGGCACAATGCCGACTTAGTACAAAAAACTGATTGTTCTACTGTCTATGTTTTGAACCTTCTCTTGATACCAGTTTTAGATTCTGATGCTTCACTTTAGGTTTACTGTATCACTTGGACCTTCTTATTGACGATGAAACACAGAAATTGCGTCGGAATTAAATAAAAAGGCACAATGTTGATTTGAGTACAAGAGGACTGACTGTTCTCACTGTCTATGCTTTGAACCTTTCCTGTGAGACCAGTTTTAGATTCCGATGCTTCACTTCAGGTTTTCTGTATCCCTTGGACTTTCATATTGACGATGAAACAGAGAAATTGCATCGGAATTAAATACAAAAGGCACAATGCCGACTTAAGTACAAGAAGACTGACTCTTCTTACTTTCTATGTTTTGATCCATTCATGTGAGACCAGTTTTAGATTACGATGCTTCACTTCTGGTTTACTGTACCCTTGGACCTTCTTATTGACGATGAAACAGGGAAATTGCATCGTAATTAAAGACAAATAGCGCAATGCCTACTTAGTACAAAATAATGACTCTTCGTACTGTCTATGATTTGAACCTTTCCTGTGAGACCAGTTTTAGATTCTGATGCTTCACTTTTGGTTTACTGTATCACTTGGACCTTCTTATTGTCGATGAAACACGGAAATTGCATCGGAATAAATACAAAAGCTACAATGCTGACTTAAGTACAAGAAGGCTGACTCTTCTTACTGTCTATGTTTTGAACCATTCCTGTGAGACCAGTTTCAGATTCCGATGCTTCACTTCAGGTTCACTGTATCCCTTGGGCCTTCTTATTGACGATGAAACACAGAAATTGCGTCGGAATTAAATACAAAAGGCACAATGCCGACTTAAGTGCAAGAAAACTGACTCTTCTTACTGTCTATGATTTGAACCTTTCCTCTGAGACCAGTTTTTTATTCCGATGCTTCACTTCAGATTTACTGTATCCCATGGACCTTCTTGTTGACGATGAAACACAGAAATTGCTTCGGAATTAAATTCAAAAGGCACAATGCCGTCTAAGGACTAGAAAACTGACTCTTCTTACTGTCTATGTTTGAACCTTTTTCTGTGAGACCTGTTTTAGATTACGATGCTCCACTTCAAGTTCACTGTATCCTGTGGACCTTCTCGTTGACGATGAAACACAGAAATTGCATCGGAATTAAATACAAAACGCACAATGCCGACTTAAGTACAAGAATACTGACTCTTCTTACTGTCTATGATGTGAACCTTTCCTGTGAGACCAGTTTCAGATTCCGATGTTTCACTTCAGGTTTAATGTATCCCTTGGTCCTTCTCATTGACGATGAAACACGGAATATCCATCGCAATTAAATACAGGGGTCACAGTGCCGACTTAAGTACAAGAATACTGACTCTTCTTACTGTCTATGTTTTGAACCTTTCCTGTGAGACCAGTTTTAGATTCCGATGCTTCACTTCAGGTTTACGGTATCCCTTAAACCTTCTTAATGACGATGAAACACAGTAATTGCATCGGAAATAAATACAAAAGCCACAATGCCTACTTAAGTACAAGCGGACTGACTCTTCTTACTTTCTAATATTTGAGCCTTTGCTGTGGGACCAGTTTTAGATATCGATGCTTCACTTCATGTTTTCTGTATCCCTTGGACCTTCTTATTGACGACGAAAGACAGAAATTGCATCGGAATTAAATACAAAAGGCACAATGCCAGCTTAAATACAAGAAGACTGACTCTTCTTACTGTCTATGTTTTGAACCTTACCTGTGAGATCAGTTTTAGATTCCGATGCTTCACTTCAGGTTCACTGTATCCCGTGGACCTTCTTATTGACGATGTAACACTGAAATTGCAGCGGAATTAAATACAAAAGGCACAATGCCGACTTAGTACAAAAAACTGACTCTTCGTACTGTCTATGTTTGAACCTTTCCTGTGATTCCACTTTTAGTTTCCGATGCTTCACTTCAGGTTTAGTGTATCCCTTGAACCTTCTTATTGACGACGAAACACAGAAATTACGTCGGAATTAAACACAAAAGCATAATGCCGACTTTCGTACAAGAGGACTGACTCTTCTTCCATTCTATGATTTGAGCCTTTCCTGTGAGACCAGTTTTAAATATCGATGCTTCACGTCAGGTTTACTGTATACCTTGGACCTTCTTATTGACGATGAAACACTGAAATTGCATCGGAATTAAATACAAAAGGCACAATGCCGACTTAAGTACAAGAAGACTGACTCTTCTTACTGTCTATGTTTTGAACCTTTCCTGTGACACCAGTTTTAGTTTCCGATGCCTCACTTCAGGTTTACTGTATCCCTTGGACCTTCTTATAGACGATGAAAGACAGAAATTGCATCGGAATTACATACAAAAGGCACATTGCCAACTTAAGTACAAGAAGACTGACTCTTCTTACTTTCTATGTTTTAAACCTTTCCTTTGAGACCAGTTTTAGATTCCGATGCTTCACTTTAGGTTTAATGTATCACTTGGACCTTCTTATTGACGATGAAACACAGAAATTGCATCGGAATTTAATACAAAAGGAACAATGCCGACTTAACTACAACAAGACTGGCTCTTCTTACTGTCTATGTTTTGAACCTTTCCTGTGTGTCCAGTTTTAGATTCCGATGCTTCACTTCAGCTTTACTGTATCCCGTGGACCTTCTTGTTGACGATGAAACACAGAAATTGCATCGGAATTAAATACAAAAGGCACAATGCCGACTTATGTACTAGAAAACTGACACCTCTTACTGTCTATGTTTCGAACCTTTCCTGTGAGACCAGTTTTAGATTACGATGCTTCACTTCAAGTTTACTGTATTCCTTTAACCTTCTTATTGACGACGAAAAACAGAAATTGCATCGGAATTAAATACAAAAGGCACAATGCCGACTTATGTACTAGAAAACTGACACCTCTTACTGTCTATGTTTCGAACCTTTCCTGTGAGACCAGTTTTAGATTACGATGCTTCACTTCAAGTTTACTGTATTCCTTTAACCTTCTTATTGACGACGAAAAACAGAAATTGCATCGGAATTAAATACAAAAGGCACAATGCCGTTTTAAGTAGAAGAAGACTGACTCTTCTTACTGTCTATGTGTTGAACCTTTCCGGTGAGACCAGTTTTTGATTCAGATGCTTGACTTCATCGTTACTGTATCCTTTGGACCTTCTTAGTGACGATGAAACACAGAAATTGCGTCGGAATTAATTACAAAACGCACAATGCCGACTTAAGTACAAGTAGTCTGACTCTACTTACTATGTATGCTTTGAACCTTTCCTGTGAGACCAGTTTCAGATTCCGATGCTTCACTTCAGGTGTACTGTATCCCTTGGACCTTCTTATTGACGATGAAAAACAGAAATTGCGTCGGAATTAAATACAAAAGGCACAATGTTGATTTAAGTACAAGAGGACTGATTCTTCTCATTGTCTATGTTTTGATCCTTTCCTGTGAGATCAGTTTTACACTCCGATGCTTCACTTCAGGTTTACTGTATCTCTTGGACATTCGTATTGTCGATGAAACACAGAAATTGCATCGGAATTAAATACCAAAGGCACAATGCCGACTTCAGTACAAGAAGACTGACTCTTCTTACTGTCTATTCTTTGAACCCTTCCTGTGAGACCAGATTTAGATTCCGATGCTTCACTCCAGGTTTACCGTATCCCTTGGACCTTCTTATTGACGATGAAACACAGAAATTGAATCGGTATTAAATACCAAAGGCACAATGCCGACTTCAGTACAAGAAGACTGAATCTTTTTACTGTCTATATTTGAACCTTTCCTGTGAGACCAGTTTTAGATTGCGATGCTTCACTTCAGGTTTACTGTATCCCTTGGACCTTCTTATTGACTATTAAGCACAGAAATTGCATCGGAATTAAATACAAAAAGCACAATGCCATCTTATGTACAAGAAACTGACTCTTCTTACTGTCTATGTTTTGAACCTTTCCTGTGAGACCAGTTTTAGATATCGATGCTTCACCTCAGGTTTACTGTATCGCTTGGAGCTTCTTATTGACCATGAAACACAGAAATCGCATGGGAATTAAATACAAAAGGCACAATGCCGACATAAGTACAAGAAGACTGACTCTTCTTACTGTCTATGTTTGAACCTTTCCTGTGAGACCAATTTTAGTTTCCGATGCTTCACTTGAGGTTTACTGTATCCCTTGGACCTTCTTATTGACGATGAAACACAGACATTGCATCGGAATTAAATACCAAAGCCACAATGCCGACTTAAGTACAAGAAGACTGACTCTTCTTACTGTCTATGTTTTAAACCTTTCCTGTGAGACCTATTTTAGATTCCGATGCCTCACTTCACGTTTACTGTATCCCTTGGACCTTCTTATCGATGATGAGAAACAGAAAATGAATCGGAATTAAATACAAAAAGCACAATGCCGACTTAAGTACAAGAAGACTGACTCTTCTTACTGTCTATGTTTTGAACCTTTCCTGTGAGACCAGTTTTAGATTCCGATGCTTCACTTCAGGTTTACTGTATCCCTCGGACCTTCTTATTGACGATGAAACACAGAAATTGCATCGGAATTAAATACAAAAAGCACAATGCCATCTTATGTACAAGAAACTGACTCTTCTTACTGTCTATGTTTTGAACCTTTCCTGTGACACCAGTTTTAGATTCCGATGCCTCACTTCAGGTTTACTGTATCCCTTGGACCTTCTTATAGACGATGAAAGACAGAAATTGCATCGGAATTACATACAATAGGCACATTGCCGACTTAAGTACAAGAAGACTGACTCTTCTTACTTTCTGTGTTTTAAACCTTTCCTTTGAGACCAGTTTTAGATTCCGATGCTTCACTTTAGGTTTAATGTATCACTTGGACCTTCTTATTGACGATGAAACACAGAAATTGCATCGGAATTTAATACAAAAGGAACAATGCCGACTTAACTACAAGAAGACTGGCTCTACTTACTGCCTATGTTTTGAACCTTTCCTGTGAGACCAGTTTTAGATTCCGATGCTTCACTTCAGCTTCACTGTATCCCTTGGGCCTTCTTATTGACGATGAAACACAGAAATTGCGTCGGATTTAAATACAAAAGGCACAATGCCGACTTAAGTACAAGAAAACTGACTCTTCTTACTGTCTATGATTTGAACCTTTCCTGTGAGACAATTTTTGGATTCCGATGCTTCACTTCAGCTTTACTGTATCCCGTGGACCTTCTTGTTGACGATGAAACACAGAAATTGCATCGGAATTAAATACAAAAGGCACAATGCCGACTTATGTACTAGAAAACTGACACTTCTTACTGTCTATGTTTTGAACCTTTCCTGTGAGACCAGTTTTAGATTACGATGCTTCACTTCAGGTTTACTGTATTCCTTTAACCTTCTTATTGACGACGAAATACAGAAATTGCATCGGAATTAAATACAAAAGGCACAATGCCGTTTTAAGTAGAAGAAGACTGACTCTTCTTACTGTCTATGTGTTGAACCTTTCCGGTGAGACCAGTTTTTGATTCAGATGCTTGAC
Organism: Schistocerca serialis cubense; assembly: GCF_023864345.2. Taxonomy (NCBI): domain Eukaryota; kingdom Metazoa; phylum Arthropoda; class Insecta; order Orthoptera; family Acrididae; genus Schistocerca; species Schistocerca serialis. Next base: position 17,860,484 of record NC_064647.1, on the reverse strand, counting down.
TTCATGGTTACTGTATCCCTTGGACCTTCTTAGTGACGATGAAACACAGAAATTGCGTCGGAATAAATACAACAGGTACAATGCCGACTTAAGTACAAGAAGACTGACTCTTCTTACTGTGTATGTTTTGAACCTTTCCTGTGAGACCAGTTTTAGATTCCGATGCTTCACTTCAGGTTAACTGCATCCCTTGGACCTTGTTATTGACGATGAAACACAGAAATTGCATCGGAATTAAGTGCAAAAAGAACAATGCCGACTTAAGTACAAGAGGAATGTCTCTTCTTACTGTCAATGACTTGAACCTTTCCTGTGAGAACAGTTTTAGATTCCGATGCTTCACTTCAGGTTTGCTGTATCCCTTGGACGTTCTTATTGACGATGAAACACAGAAAATGCAACGGAAATAAATACAAAAGTAACAATGACGACTTAAGTACAAGAAGACTAACTCTTCTTACTAGGTATGATTTGAGCCTTTCCCGTGAGACTAGTTTTAGATTCCGATGCTTCCTTTTAGGTTCAGTGTATCCCTTGGACCCTCTTATTGACGGTGAAACACAGAACATGCTTTGGAATGAAATACAAAAGGCACAATGCCGACTTAAGTACAAGGTGACTGACTCTTCTTACCTTATATGTTTTGAACCTTTCCTCTGAGACCAGTTTTAAATACCGATGATTCACTTCAGGTTTACTGTATCCCTTGGACCTACTTATTGACGACGAAACTCAGAAATTGCATCGGAATTAAATACAAAAGGCACAACGTCGACATAAGTACAAGAAGACTGACTCTTCTAACTGTCTATGTTTTACACCATTATTGTGAGGCCAGATTTAGATTCCGATGCTTCATTTCATGTTAAATGGATCCCTTGGACCTACTTATTGTCGATGAAACACAGAAATTGCATCGGAATTAAATACAAAAGGCACAATGCCGACTTATGTACTAGAAAACTGACACCTCTTACTGTCTATGTTTCGAACCTTTCCTGTGAGACCAGTTTTAGATTACGATGCTTCACTTCAAGTTTACTGTATTCCTTTAACCTTCTTATTGACGACGAAAAACAGAAATTGCATCGGAATTAAATACAAAAGGCACAATGCCGTTTTAAGTAGAAGAAGACTGACTCTTCTTACTGTCTATGTGTTGAACCTTTCCGGTGAGACCAGTTTTTGATTCAGATGCTTGACTTCATCGTTACTGTATCCTTTGGACCTTCTTAGTGACGATGAAACACAGAAATTGCGTCGGAATTAATTACAAAACGCACAATGCCGACTTAAATACAAGTAGTCTGACTCTACTTACTGTGTATGCTTTGAACCTTTCCTGTGAGACCAGTTTCAGATTCCGATGCTTCACTTCAGGTGTACTGTATCCCTTGGACCTTCTTATTGAAGATGAAAAACAGAAGTTGCGTCGGAATTAAATACAAAAGGCACAATGTTGATTTAAGTACAAGAGGACTGATTCTTCTCATTGTCTATGTTTTGAACCTTTCCTGTGAGATCAGTTTTACACTCCGATGCTTCACTTCAGGTTTACTGTATCTCTTGGACATTCGTATTGACGATGAAACACAGAAATTGCATCGGAATTAAATACCAAAGGCACAATGCCGACTTCAGTACAAGAAGACTGACTCTTCTTACTGTCTATTCTTTGAACCCTTCCTGTGAGACCAGATTTAGATTCCGATGCTTCACTCCAGGTTTACCGTATCCCTTGGACCTTCTTATTGACGATGAAACACAGAAATTGAATCGGTATTAAATACCAAAGGCACAATGCCGACTTCAGTACAAGAAGACTGAATCTTTTTACTGTCTATATTTGAACCTTTCCTGTGAGACCAGTTTTAGATTGCGATGCTTCACTTCAGGTTTACTGTATCCCTTGGACCTTCTTATTGACTATTAAGCACAGAAATTGCATCGGAATTAAATACAAAAAGCACAATGCCATCTTATGTACAAGAAACTGACTCTTCTTACTGTCTATGTTTTGAACCTTTCCTGTGAGACCAGTTTTAGATATCGATGCTTCACCTCAGGTTTACTGTATCGCTTGGAGCTTCTTATTGACCATGAAACACAGAAATCGCATGGGAATTAAATACAAAAGGCACAATGCCGACATAAGTACAAGAAGACTGACTCTTCTTACTGTCTATGTTTGAACCTTTCCTGTGAGACCAATTTTAGTTTCCGATGCTTCACTTGAGGTTTACTGTATCCCTTGGACCTTCTTATTGACGATGAAACACAGACATTGCATCGGAATTAAATACCAAAGCCACAATGCCGACTTAAGTACAAGAAGACTGACTCTTCTTACTGTCTATGTTTTAAACCTTTCCTGTGAGACCTATTTTAGATTCCGATGCCTCACTTCACGTTTACTGTATCCCTTGGACCTTCTTATCGATGATGAGAAACAGAAAATGAATCGGAATTAAATACAAAAAGCACAATGCCGACTTAAGTACAAGAAGACTGACTCTTCTTACTGTCTATGTTTTGAACCTTTCCTGTGAGACCAGTTTTAGATTCCGATGCTTCACTTCAGGTTTACTGTATCCCTCGGACCTTCTTATTGACGATGAAACACAGAAATTGCATCGGAATTAAATACAAAAAGCACAATGCCATCTTATGTACAAGAAACTGACTCTTCTTACTGTCTATGTTTTGAACCTTTCCTGTGACACCAGTTTTAGATTCCGATGCCTCACTTCAGGTTTACTGTATCCCTTGGACCTTCTTATAGACGATGAAAGACAGAAATTGCATCGGAATTACATACAATAGGCACATTGCCGACTTAAGTACAAGAAGACTGACTCTTCTTACTTTCTGTGTTTTAAACCTTTCCTTTGAGACCAGTTTTAGATTCCGATGCTTCACTTTAGGTTTAATGTATCACTTGGACCTTCTTATTGACGATGAAACACAGAAATTGCATCGGAATTTAATACAAAAGGAACAATGCCGACTTAACTACAAGAAGACTGGCTCTACTTACTGTCTATGTTTTGAACCTTTCCTGTGAGACCAGTTTTAGATTCCGATGCTTCACTTCAGCTTCACTGTATCCCTTGGGCCTTCTTATTGACGATGAAACACAGAAATTGCGTCGGATTTAAATACAAAAGGCACAATGCCGACTTAAGTACAAGAAAACTGACTCTTCTTACTGTCTATGATTTGAACCTTTCCTGTGAGACAATTTTTGGATTCCGATGCTTCACTTCAGCTTTACTGTATCCCGTGGACCTTCTTGTTGACGATGAAACACAGAAATTGCATCGGAATTAAATACAAAAGGCACAATGCCGACTTATGTACTAGAAAACTGACACTTCTTACTGTCTATGTTTTGAACCTTTCCTGTGAGACCAGTTTTAGATTACGATGCTTCACTTCAGGTTTACTGTATTCCTTTAACCTTCTTATTGACGACGAAATACAGAAATTGCATCGGAATTAAATACAAAAGGCACAATGCCGTTTTAAGTAGAAGAAGACTGACTCTTCTTACTGTGTATGTGTTGAACCTTTCCGGTGAGACCAGTTTTTGATTCAGATGCTTGACTTCATGGTTACTGTATCCCTTGGACCTTCTTAGTGACGATGAAACACAGAAATTGCGTCGGAATAAATACAACAGGTACAATGCCGACTTAAGTACAAGAAGACTGACTCTTCTTACTGTGTATGTTTTGAACCTTTCCTGTGAGACCAGTTTTCGATTCCGATGCTTCACTTCAGGTTAACTGCATCCCTTGGACCTTGTTATTGACGATGAAACACAGAAATTGCATCGGAATTAAGTGCAAAAAGAACAATGCCGACTTAAGTACAAGAGGAATGTCTCTTCTTACTGTCAATGACTTGAACCTTTCCTGTGAGACCAGTTTTAGATTCCGATGCTTCACTTCAGGTTTGCTGTATCCCTTGGACGTTCTTATTGACGATGAAACACAGAAAATGCAACGGAAATAAATACAAAAGTAACAATGACGACTTAAGTACAAGAAGACTAACTCTTCTTACTAGGTATGATTTGAGCCTTTCCCGTGAGACTAGTTTTAGATTCCGATGCTTCCTTTTAGGTTCAGTGTATCCCTTGGACCCTCTTATTGACGGTGAAACACAGAACATGCTTTGGAATGAAATACAAAAGGCACAATGCCGACTTAAGTACAAGGTGACTGACTCTTCTTACCTTATATGTTTTGAACCTTTCCTGTGAGACCAGTTTTAAATACCGATGATTCACTTCAGGTTTACTGTATCCCTTGGACCTTCTTATTGACGACGAAACTCAGAAATTGCATCGGAATTAAATACAAAAGGCACAACGTCGACATAAGTACAAGAAGACTGACTCTTCTAACTGTCTATGTTTTAAACCATTATTGTGAGGCCAGTTTTAGATTCCGATGCTTCATTTCATGTTAAATGGATCCCTTGGACCTACTTATTGACGATGAAACACAGAAATTGCATCGGAATTAAATACAAAAGGCACAATGCCGACTTAATTACAAGAGGACAGACTCGCCTTACATTCTAAGATTTGAGCCTTTCCAGTGAGACCAGTTTTACATATCGATGCTTCACTTCAGGTTTACTGTATCTCTTGGACATTCGTATTGACGATGAAACACAGAAATTGCATCGGAATTAAATACCAAAGGCACAATGCCTACTTCAGTACAAGAAGACTGACTCTTCTTACTGTCTATGCTTTGAACCTTTCCTGTGAGACCAAATTTAGATTCCGATGCTTCACTCCAGGTTTACCGTATCCCTTGGACCTTCTTATTGACGATGAAACACAGATATTGCATCGGAATTAAATACCAAAGGCACAATGCCGACTTCAGTACAAGAAGACTGAATCTTTTTACTGTCTATATTTGAACCTTTCCTGTGAGACCAGTTTTAGATTCCGATGCTTCACTTCAGGTTTACTGTATCCCTTGGACCTTCTTATTGACGATTAAGCACAGAAATTGCATCGGAATTAAATACAAAAAGCACAATGCCATCTTATGTTCAAGAAAATAACTCTTCTTACTGTCTATGTTTTGAACCTTTCCTGTGAGACCAGTTTTAGATATCGATGCTTCGCCTCAGGTTTACTGTATCGCTTGGAGCTTCTTATTGACGATGAAACACAGAAATCGCATGGGAATTAAATACAAATGGCACAATGCCGACATAAGTACAAGAAGACTGACTCTTCTTACTGTCTATGTTTGAACCTTTCCTGTGAGACCAATTTTAGATTCCGATGCTTCACTTGAGGTTTACTGTATCCCTTGGACCTTCTTATTGACGATGAAACACAGACATTGCATCGGAATTAAATACCAAAGCCACAATGCCGACTTAAGTACAAGAAGACTGACTCTTCTTACTGTCTATGTTTTAAACCTTTCCTGTGAGACCTATTTTAGATTCCGATGCCTCACTTCACGTTTACTGTATCCCTTGGACCTTCTTATCGATGATGAGAAACAGAAAATGAATCGGAATTAAATACAAAAAGCCTAATGCCGACTTAAGTACAAGAAGACTGACTCTTCTTACTGTCTATGTTTTGAACCTTTCCTGTGAGACCAGTTTTAGATTCCGATGCTTCCCTTCAGGTTTACTGTATCCCTTGGACCTTCTTATTGCCGATGAAACACAGAAATTGCATCGGAATTAAATACAAAAGGCACAATACCATCTTAGGTACAAGACACTGACTCTTTTTACTGTCTATGTTTTGAACCTTTCCTGTGAGACCAGTTTTTGATTCCGCTGCTTCACTTCAGGTTTACTGTATCCCTTGGACCTTCTTACTGACGATGAAACACAGAAATTGCATCGGAATGAAATACAAAAGGCACAAAGCCGACTTAAGTACAAGATGACTGACTCTTCTTACTGTCTATGCTTTGAACCATTCCTGTGAGACCAGTTTTAGATTCCGATGGTTCACTTCAGGTTTAGTGTATTCCTTGGACGTTCTTATTGACGATGAAACACAGAAATTGCGTCGGAAATAAATACAAAAGGCACAAAACCGACTTAAATACAAGAAGACTGATTCTTCTTACCGTCTAAGATTTGAGCATTTACTGTGAGACCAGTTTTAGATTCAGATGCTTCACTTAAGGTTTACTGTATCCCTTGGACCTTCTTATTGACGATGAAAAACAGGAAATGCATCGGAATGAAATACAAAAGGCACAATGCCGACTTAAGTACAGGAAGACTGACTCTTCTTACTGTCTGTGTTTTGAACCTTTCCTGTGAGACCAATTTTAGATTCCGATGCTTCACTTGAGGTTTACTATATCCCTTGGACCTTCTTATTGACGATGAAACACAGAAATTGCATAGGAATTAAATGCAAAAGGCACAATCCCGACTTAAGTGCGAGATGACTGACTCTTCTTACTGTCTATGTTTTGAACCTTTCCTGTGAGACCAATTTTAGATTCCGATGCCGCACGTCACGTTTACTGTAACCCTTGGACCTTCTTATCGACGATGAAAAACAGAAAATGACTTGGAATTAAATACAAAAGGCACAATGCCGACTTAAGTACAAGAAGACTGACTCTTCTTACTGTCAATGTTTTGAACCTTTCCTGTGAGACCAGTTTTAGATTCCGATGCTTCACTTCAGGTTTACTGTATCCCTTGGACCTTCTTATTGACGATGAAACACAGAAATTGCATCGGAATTAAATACAAAAGGCACAATACCATCTTAAGTACAAGAAGCTGACTCTTCTTACTGTCTATGTTTTGAACCTTTCCTGTGAGACCAGTTTTAGATTCCGATGCTTCACTTCAGGTTTAATGTATCGCTTGGACTTTCATATTGACGAAGAAACACAGAAATTGCATCGGAATTAAGTACAAAAGGCACAATGCCGACATAAGTACAAGAAGACTGACTCTTCTTACTGTCTATATTTTGAACCTTTCCTGTGAGACCAGTTTTAGATTCCTATTCTTCACTTTACGTTTACTGTGTCGCTTGTACCTTCTTATTGACGATGAAACACAGAAATTGCATTGGAATTAAATACAAAAGCTCAATGCCGGCTTAAGTACAAGAGGACTGACTCTTCTTACATTCCATGATTTGAGCCTTTCCTGTGGGACCAGTGTTAGATATCGATGCTTTACTTCAGCTTGACTGTATCCCTTGGACCTTGCATCCGAATTAAATACAAAAGGCACAATGTCTAATTAAGTACTAGAACACTGACTCTTATTACTGTCTATGATTTGAACTTTCCCTGTGTGAGCATTTTTTGTTTCCGATGCTTCACTTCAGTTTTACTGTATCCCATGGACCGTCTTATTGACGATGAAACACAGAAATTGCATCGGAATTAAATACAAAAGGCACAATGCCGACTTAGGTACAAAATACTGACCCTTCTTACTGTCTATGTTTTGAACCTTTCCTGTGAGACCAGTTTTAGATTCCGATACTTCACTTCAGGTTTACAGAATCCATTGGACCTTCTTATTGACGTAAAAATAGAAATTGCAGCGGAATGTAATACAAAAGGCACATGCCGACTTAAGTACATGAGGACTGACTCTTCTTACATTCTATTACTTAAGCCTTTCCTGTGGGACCAGTTATAGATATCATTGCTTCACGTCAGGGTTACTGTATCCCTTGGACCTTCCTATTGACGATGAAACACAAAAATTGCATCGGAATTGAATACAAAAGGCACAATACCGACTTAAGTACAAGAAGACTGACTCTCCTTACTGTCTATGGTTTGAGCCTTTCCTGTGAGACCAGTTTAAGATTCCGATGCTTCACTTCAGGTTTACGGTATCCCTTGAACCTTCTTAATGACGATGAAACACAGTAATTGTATCGGATTTAAATACAAAAGGCACAATGCCGACTAAAGTAGAAGAAGACTGACTCTTCTTCCTGTCTATGGGTTGACCCTATCCTGTGAGACCAGTTTTAGATTCCGATGCTTCACTTCAGGTTTACTGTATCCCTTGGACCTTCTCATTGACGATGAAACACGGATTATCCATCGGAATTAAATACTGAGGTCACAGTCCCGACTTAAGCACAAGAATACTGACTCTTCTTACTGTCTATGTTTTGAACCTTTCCTGTGAGACCAGTTTTAGATTCCAATGCTTCACTTCATGTTTCCTGTATCCCTTGGACCTTCGTATTGACCACGAAACACAGAAATTGCATCGGAAATAAATACAAAATCCACAATGCCTACTTAAGTACAAGAGGACTGACTCTTCTTACTTTCTAATATTTGAGCCTTTGCTGTGGGACCAGTTTTAGATATCGATGCTTCACTTCATGTTTTCTGTATCCCTTGGACCTTCTTATTGACGACGAAGGACAGAAATTGCATCGGAATTAAATACAAAAGGCACAATGCCAGCTCAAGTACAAGAAGACTGACTCTTCTTACTGTCTATGTTTTGAACCTTACCTGTGAGACCAGTTTTAGATTCCGATGCTTCACTTCACGTTCACTGTATCCCGTGGACCTTCTTATTGACGATGAAACACTGAAATTGCAGCGGAATTAAATACAAAAGGCACAATGCCAACTTAGTGCAAAAAACTGACTCTTCGTACTGTCTATGATTTGAACCTTTCCTGTGACACCAGTTTTAGATTCCGATGCTTCACTTCAGGTTTAGTGTATCCCTTGAACCTTCTTATTGACGACGAAACACAGAAATTACGTCGGAATTAAACACAAAAGCATAATGCCGACTTACGTACAAGAGGACTGACTCTTCTTACATTCTATGATTTGAGCCTTTCCTGTGAGACCAGTTTTAGATATCGATGCTTCACGTCAGGTTTACTGTATACCTTGGACCTTGTTATTGACGATGAAACACTGAAATTGCATCGGAATTAAATACAAAAGGCACAATGCCGACTTAAGTACAAGAAGACTGACTCTTCTTACTGTCTATGTTTTGAACCTTTCCTGTGACACCAGTTTTAGATTCCGATGCTTCACTTCACGTTTACTGTATCCCTTGGACCTTCTTATTGACGATGAAACACAGAAATTGCATCGGAATTAAATACAAAAGGCACAATACCATCTTAAGTACAAGAAGCTGACTCTTCTTACTGTCTATGTTTTGAACCTTTCCTGTGAGACCAGTTTTAGATTCCGATGCTTCACTTTAGGTTTAATGAATCACTTGGACCTTCTTATTGACGATGAAACACAGAAATTGCATCGGAATTTAATACAAAAGGAACAATGCCGACTTAACTACAAGAAGACTGGCTCTTCTTACTGTCTATGTTTTGAACCTTTCCTGTGAGACCAGTTTTAGATTCCGATGCTTCACTTTAGGTTTAATGAATCACTTGGACCTTCTTATTGACGATGAAACACAGAAATTGCGTCGGATTTAAATACAAAAGGCACAATGCCGACTTAAGTACAAGAAAACTGACTCTTCTTACTGCCTATGATTTGAACCTTTCCTGTGAGACCATATTTGGATTCCGATGCTTCACTTCAGGTTTACTGTATCCCTTTGTCCCGCTTATTGACGATGAAACACAGAAATTGCATCGCAATTAAATACAAAAGGCGCATTGCCGACTTAAGTACAAGAAGACTGACTCTATTTACTATCTATGTTTTGAACCTTTCCTGTGAGACCAGTTTTAGATTACGATGCTTCACTTCAGGTTTACTGTATTCCTTTAACCTTCTTGTTGACGACGAAAAACAGAAATTGCATCAGAATTAATTACAAAAGGCACAATGCCGTTTTAAGTAGAAGAAGACTGACTCTTCTTACTTTCTATGTTATAAACCTTTCCTTTGAGACCAGTTTTAGATTCCGATGCTTCACTTTAGGTTTAATGAATCACTTGGACCTTCTTATTGACGATGAAACACAGAAATTGCATCGGAATTAAATACAAAAGGCACAATACCATCTTAAGTACAAGAAGCTGACTCTTCTTACTGTCTATGTGTTGAACCTTTCCTGTGAGACCAGTTTTTGATTCCGATGCTTCACTTCATGGTTACTGTATCCCTTGGACCTTCTTAGTGACGATGAAACACAGAAATTGCATCGGAATTAAGTGCAAAAAGAACAATGCCGACTTAAGTACAAGAGGAATGTCTCTTCTTACTGTCAATGACTTGAACCTTTCCTGTGAGACCAGTTTTAGATTCCGATGCTTCACTTCAGGTTTGCTGTATCCCTTGGACGTTCTTATTGACGATGAAACACAGAAAATGCAACGGAAATAAATACAAAAGTAACAATGACGACTTAAGTACAAGAAGACTAACTCTTCTTACTAGGTATGATTTGAGCCTTTCCCGTGAGACTAGTTTTAGATTCCGATGCTTCCTTTTAGGTTCAGTGTATCCCTTGGACCCTCTTATTGACGGTGAAACACAGAACATGCTTTGGAATGAAATACAAAAGGCACAATGCCGACTTAAGTACAAGGTGACTGACTCTTCTTACCTTATATGTTTTGAACCTTTCCTGTGAGACCAGTTTTAAATACCGATGATTCACTTCAGGTTTACTGTATCCCTTGGACCTTCTTATTGACGACGAAACTCAGAAATTGCATCGGAATTAAATACAAAAGGCACAACGTCGACATAAGTACAAGAAGACTGACTCTTCTAACTGTCTATGTTTTAAACCATTATTGTGAGGCCAGTTTTAGATTCCGATGCTTCATTTCATGTTAAATGGATCCCTTGGACCTACTTATTGACGATGAAACACAGAAATTGCATCGGAATTAAATACAAAAGGCACAATGCCGACTTAATTACAAGAGGACAGACTCTTCTTACATTCTAAGATTTGAGCCTTTCCAGTGAGACCAGTTTTACATATCGATGCTTCACTTCAGGTTTACTGTATCTCTTGGACATTCGTATTGACGATGAAACACAGAAATTGCATCGGAATTAAATACCAAAGGCACAATGCCGACTTCAGTACAAGAAGACTGACTCTTCTTACTGTCTATTCTTTGAACCTTTCCTGTGAGACCAAATTTAGATTCCGATGCTTCACTCCAGGTTTACCGTATCCCTTGGACCTTCTTATTGACGATGAAACACAGATATTGCATCGGAATTAAATACCAAAGGCACAATGCCGACTTCAGTACAAGAAGACTGAATCTTTTTACTGTCTATATTTGAACCTTTCCTGTGAGACCAGTTTTAGATTCCGATGCTTCACTTCAGGTTTACTGTATCCCTTGGACCTTCTTATTGACGATTAAGCACAGAAATTGCATCGGAATTAAATACAAAAAGCACAATGCCATCTTATGTACAAGAAAATAACTCTTCTTACTGTCTATGTTTTGAAACTTTCCTGTGAGACCAGTTTTAAATATCGATGCTTCGCCTCAGGTTTACTGTATCGCTTGGAGCTTCTTATTGACGATGAAACACAGAAATCGCATGGGAATTAAATACAAAAGGCACAATGCCGACATAAGTACAAGAAGACTGACTCTTCTTACTGTCTATGTTTGAACCTTTCCTGTGAGACCAATTTTAGATTCCGATGCTTCACTTGAGGTTTACTGTATCCCTTGGACCTTCTTATTGACGATGAAACACAGACATTGCATCGGAATTAAATACCAAAGCCACAATGCCGACTTAAGTACAAGAAGACTGACTCTTCTTACTGTCTATGTTTTAAACCTTTCCTGTGAGACCTATTTTAGATTCCGATGCCTCACTTCACGTTTACTGTATCCCTTGGACCTTCTTATCGATGATGAGAAACAGAAAATGAATCGGAATTAAATACAAAAAGCCTAATGCCGACTTAAGTACAAGAAGACTGACTCTTCTTACTGTCTATGTTTTGAACCTTTCCTGTGAGACCAGTTTTAGATTCCGATGCTTCCCTTCAGGTTTACTGTATCCCTTGGACCTTCTTATTGACGATGAAACACAGAAATTGCATCGGAATTAAATACAAAAGGCACAATACCATCTTAAGTACAAGACACTGACTCTTTTTACTGTCTATGTTTTGAACCTTTCCTGTGAGACCAGTTTTTGATTCCGCTGCTTCACTTCAGGTTTACTGTATCCCTTGGACCTTCTTACTGACGATGAAACACAGAAATTGCATCGGAATGAAATACAAAAGGCACAAAGCCGACTTAAGTACAAGATGACTGACTCTTCTTACTGTCTATGCTTTGAACCATTCCTGTGAGACCAGTTTTAGATTCCGATGGTTCACTTCCGGTTTAGTGTATTCCTTGGACGTTCTTATTGACGATGAAACACAGAAATTGCGTCGGAAATAAATACAAAAGGCACAAAACCGACTTAAATACAAGAAGACTGATTCTTCTTACCGTCTAAGATTTGAGCATTTACTGTGAGACCAGTTTTAGATTCAGATGCTTCACTTAAGGTTTACTGTATCCCTTGGACCTTCTTATTGACGATGAAAAACAGGAAATGCATCGGAATGAAATACAAAAGGCACAATGCCGACTTAAGTACAGGAAGACTGACTCTTCTTACTGTCTGTGTTTTGAACCTTTCCTGTGAGACCAATTTTAGATTCCGATGCTTCACTTGAGGTTTACTATATCCCTTGGACCTTCTTATTGACGATGAAACACAGAAATTGCATAGGAATTAAATGCAAAAGGCACAATCCCGACTTAAGTGCGAGATGACTGACTCTTCTTACTGTCTATGTTTTGAACCTTTCCTGTGAGACCAATTTTAGATTCCGATGCCGCACGTCACGTTTACTGTAACCCTTGGACCTTCTTATCGACGATGAAAAACAGAAAATGACTTGGAATTAAATACAAAAGGCACAATGCCGACTTAAGTACAAGAAGACTGACTCTTCTTACTGTCAATGTTTTGAACCTTTCCTGTGAGACCAGTTATAGATTCCGATGCTTCACTTCAGGTTTACTGTATCCCTTGGACCTTCTTATTGACGATGAAACACAGAAATTGCATCGGAATTAAATACAAACGGCACAATACCATCTTAAGTACAAGAAGCTGACTCTTCTTACTGTCTATGTTTTGAACCTTTCCTGTGAGACCAGTTTTAGATTCCGATGCTTCACTTCAGGTTTAATGTATCGCTTGGACTTTCATATTGTCGAAGAAACACAGAAATTGCATCGGAATTAAGTACAAAAGGCACAATGCAGACATAAGTACAAGAAGACTGACTCTTCTTACTGTCTATATTTTGAACCTTTCCTGTGAGACCTGTTTTAGATTCCTATTCTTCACTTTACGTTTACTGTGTCGCTTGTACCTTCTTATTGACGATGAAACACAGAAATTGCATTGGAATTAAATACAAAAGCTCAATGCCGGCTTAAGTACAAGAGGACTGACTCTTCTTACATTCCATGATTTGAGCCTTTCCTGTGGGACCAGTGTTAGATATCGATGCTTTACTTCAGCTTGACTGTATCCCTTGGACCTTGCATCCGAATTAAATACAAAAGGCACAATGTCTAATTAAGTACTAGAACACTGACTCTTATTACTGTCTATGATTTGAACTTTCCCTGTGTGAGCATTTTTTGTTTCCGATGCTTCACTTCAGTTTTACTGTATCCCATGGACCGTCTTATTGACGATGAAACACAGAAATTGCATCGGAATTAAATACAAAAGGCACAATGCCGACTTAGGTACAAAATACTGACCCTTCTTACTGTCTATGTTTTGAACCTTTCCTGTGAGACCAGTTTTAGATTCCGATACTTCACTTCAGGTTTACAGAATCCATTGGACCTTCTTATTGACGTAAAAATAGAAATTGCAGCGGAATGTAATACAAAAGGCACATGCCGACTTAAGTACATGAGGACTGACTCTTCTTACATTCTATTACTTAAGCCTTTCCTGTGGGACCAGTTATAGATATCATTGCTTCCCGTCAGGGTTACTGTATCCCTTGGACCTTCCTATTGACGATGAAACACAAAAATTGCATCGGAATTGAATACAAAAGGCACAATACCGACTTAAGTACAAGAGGACTGACTCTCCTTACTGTCTATGGTTTGAGCCTTTCCTGTGAGACCAGTTTAAGATTCCGATGCTTCACTTCAGGTTTACGGTATCCCTTGAACCTTCTTAATGACGATGAATCACAGTAATTGTATCGGATTTAAATACAAAAGGCACAATGCCGACTAAAGTAGAAGAAGACTGACTCTTCTTCCTGTCTATGGGTTGACCCTTTCCTGTGAGACCAGTTTTAGATTCCGATGCTTCACTTCAGGTTTACTGTATCCCTTGGACCTTCTCATTGACGATGAAACACGGATTATCCATCGGAATTAAATACAGAGGTCACAGTCCCGACTTAAGAACAAGAATACTGACTCTTCTTACTGTCTATGTTTTGAACCTTTCCTGTGAGACCAGTTTTAGATTCCAATGCTTCACTTCATGTTTCCTGTATCCCTTGGACCTTCGTATTGACCACGAAACACAGAAATTGCATCGGAAATAAATACAAAATCCACAATGCCTACTTAAGTACAAGAGGACTGACTCTTCTTACTTTCTAATATTTGAGCCTTTGCTGTGGGACCAGTTTTAGATATCGATGCTTCACTTCATGTTTTCTGTATCCCTTGGACCTTCTTATTGACGACGAAGGACAGAAATTGCATCGGAATTAAATACAAAAGGCACAATGCCAGCTCAAGTACAAGAAGACTGACTCTTCTTACTGTCTATGTTTTGAACCTTACCTGTGAGACCAGTTTTAGATTCCGATGCTTCACTTCACGTTCACTGTATCCCGTGGACCTTCTTATTGACGATGAAACACTGAAATTGCAGCGGAATTAAATACAAAAGGCACAATGCCAACTTAGTGCAAAAAACTGACTCTTCGTACTGTCTATGATTTGAACCTTTCCTGTGACACCAGTTTTAGATTCCGATGCTTCACTTCAGGTTTAGTGTATCCCTTGAACCTTCTTATTGACGACGAAACACAGAAATTACGTCGGAATTAAACACAAAAGCATAATGCCGACTTACGTACAAGAGGACTGACTCTTCTTACATTCTATGATTTGAGCCTTTCCTGTGAGACCAGTTTTAGATATCGATGCTTCACGTCAGGTTTACTGTATACCTTGGACCTTGTTATTGACGATGAAACACTGAAATTGCATCGGAATTAAATACAAAAGGCACAATGCCGACTTAAGTACAAGAAGACTGACTCTTCTTACTGTCTATGTTTTGAACCTTTCCTGTGACACCAGTTTTAGATTCCGATGCTTCACTTCACGTTTACTGTATCCCTTGGACCTTCTTATTGACGATGAAACACAGAAATTGCTTCGGAATTAAATACAAAAGGCACAATACCATCTTAAGTACAAGAAGCTGACTCTTCTTACTGTCTATGTTTTGAACCTTTCCTGTGAGACCAGTTTTAGATTCCGATGCTTCACTTTAGGTTTAATGAATCACTTGGAGCTTCTTATTGACGATGAAACACAGAAATTGCATCGGAATTTAATACAAAAGGAACAATGCCGACTTAACTACAAGAAGACTGGCTCTTCTTACTGTCTATGTTTTGAACCTTTCCTGTGAGACCAGTTTTAGATTCCGATCCTTCACTTCAGCTTCACTGTATCCCTTGGGCCTTCTTATTGACGATGAAACACAGAAATTGCGTCGGATTTAAATACAAAAGGCACAATGCCGACTTAAGTACAAAAAAACTGACTCTTCTTACTGCCTATGATTTGAACCTTTCCTGTGAGACCATATTTGGATTCCGATGCTTCACTTCAGGTTTACTGTATCCCTTTGTCCCGCTTATTGACGATGAAACACAGAAATTGCATCGCAATTAAATACAAAAGGCGCATTGCCGACTTAAGTACAAGAAGACTGACTCTATTTACTATCTATGATTTGAACCTTTCCTGTGAGACCAGTTTTAGATTACGATGCTTCACTTCAGGTTTACTGTATTCCTTTAACCTTCTTATTGACGACGAAAAACAGAAATTGCATCAGAATTAATTACAAAAGGCACAATGCCGTTTTAAGTAGAAGAAGACTGACTCTTCTTACTTTCTATGTTATAAACCTTTCCTTTGAGACCAGTTTTAGATTCCGATGCTTCACTTTAGGTTTAATGAATCACTTGGACCTTCTTATTGACGATGAAACACAGAAATTGCATCGGAATTTAATACAAAAGGAACAATGCCGACTTAACTACAAGAAGACTGGCTCTTCTTACTGTCTATGTTTTGAACCTTTCCTGTGAGACCAGTTTTAGATTCCGATCCTTCACTTCAGCTTCACTGTATCCCTTGGGCCTTCTTATTGACGATGAAACACAGAAATTGCGTCGGATTTAAATACAAAAGGCACAATGCCGACTTAAGTACAAGAAAACTGACTCTTCTTACTGCCTATGATTTGAACCTTTCCTGTGAGACCATTTTTGGATTCCGATGCTTCACTTCAGGTTTACTGTATCCCTTTGTCCCGCTTATTGACGATGAAACACAGAAATTGCATCGCAATTAAATACAAAAGGCGCATTGCCGACTTAAGTACAAGAAGACTGACTCTATTTACTATCTATGTTTTGAACCTTTCCTGTGAGACCAGTTTTAGATTACGATGCTTCACTTCAGGTTTACTGTATTCCTTTAACCTTCTTATTGACGACGAAAAACAGAAATTGCATCAGAATTAAATACAAAAGGCACAATGCCGTTTTAAGTAGAAGAAGACTGACTCTTCTTACTGTCTATGATTTGAACCTTTCCTGTGAGACCAGTTTTTGATTCCGATGCTTCACTTCATGGTTACTGTATCCCTTGGACCTTCTTAGTGACGATGAAACACAGAAATTGCGTCGGAATTAAATACAAAACGCACAATGCCGACTTAAATACAAGTAGACTGACTCTACTTACTGTGTATGCTTTGAACCTTTCCTGTGAGACCAGTTTTAGATTCCGATGCTTCACATCAACTTCACTGTATCCCTTGGGCCTTCTTATTGACGATGAAACACAGAAATTGCATCGGAATTAAATACAAAAGGCACAATGCCGACTTAAGTACAAGAACACTGACTCTTCTTACTATCTATTTTTTGAACCTTTCTTGTGAGACCAGTTTTAGATTCCGATGCTTCACTTCAGGTTAACTGTATCCCTTGGAACTTCTTATTGACGATGACACACATAAATTGCATCGAATTAAATACAGAAAGCATGAGACCGACTTCAGTACAAGAATACTGACTCTTCTTACTGTCTATGTTTTGAGACTCTTCAGTGAGACCACTTTTGGATTCCGATGCTTCACTTCAGGTTTACTGTATCCCTTGGAGCTTATTATTGATGATGAAACACAGAAATTGCATCGGAATTAAATACAAAAGGCACAATGTTGATTTAAGTACAAAAGGACTGACTCTTCTCATTGTCTATGTTTTGAACCATTCCTGTGAGACCTGTTTTGGATTCCGATGCTTCACTTAAGGTTTAATGTATCCCTTGGACCTTCTTATTGACGATGAAACACAGAAATTGCATCGGAATTAAATGCAAAAGGAACAATGCCGAATTAAGTACAAGAGGAATGTCTCTTCTTACTGTCAATGACTTGAACCTTTCCTGTGAGACCAGTTTTAGATTCCGATGCTTCACTTCAGGTTTGCTGATTCCCTTGGACTTTCTTATTGACGATGAAACACAGAAATTGCATCGGAAATAAATACAAAAGGCACAATGACGACTTAAGTACAAGAAGACTAACTCTTCTTACTAGGTATGATTTGAGCCTTTCCCGTGAGACTAGTTTTAGATTCCGATGCTTCCCTTCAGGTTCAGTGTATCCCTTGGACCCTCTTATTGACGATGAAACACAGAACATGCTTTGGAATGAAATACAAAAGGCACAATGCCGACTTAAGTACAAGATGACTGACTCTTTTTACCTTCTATGTTTTGAACCTTTCCTGTGTGACCAGTTTTAGATACCGATGATTCACTTCAGGTTTACTGTATCCCTTGGACCTTCTTATTGACGACGAAACTCAGAAATTGCATCGGAATTAAATACAAAAGGCACAATGTCGACATAAGTACAAGAAGACTGACTCTTCTAACTGTATATGTTTTAAACCATTCCTGTGAGGCCAGTTTTAGATTCCGATGCTTCATTTCAGGTTAAATGGATCCCTTGGACCTTCTTATTGACGGTGAAACACAGAAATTGCATCGGACTTAAATACAAAAGGCACAATGCCGACTTAATTACAAGAGGACTGACTCTTCTTACATTCTACGATTTGAGCCTCTCCTGTGAGACCAGTTTTACATATCGATGCTTCACTTCAGATTTACTGTATCTCTTGGACATTCGTATTGACGATGAAACACAGAAATTGCATCGGAATTAAATACAAAAGGCACAATGCCGACATAAGTACAAGAAGACTGACTCTTCTTACTGTCTGTTCTTTGAACCTTTCCTGTGAGACCAGATTTAGATTCCGATGCTTCACACCAGGTTTACCGCATCCCTTTGACCTTCTTATTGACGATGAAACACAGAAATTGCATCGGAATTAAATACCAAAGGCACAATGCCGACTTCAGTACAAGAAGACTGAATCTTTTTACTGTCTATATTTGAACCTTTCCTGTGAGACAAGTTTTAGATTCCGATGCTTCACTTCAGGTTTACTGTATCCCTTGGACCTTCTTATTGACGATGAGGCACAGAAATTGCATCGGAATTAAATACAAAAGGCACAATGCCATCTTATGTACAAGAAACTGACTCTTCTTACTGTCTATGTTTTGAACCTTTCCTGTGAGACCAGTTTTAGATTCCGATGCTTCATTTCAGCTTCACTGTATCCCTTGGGCCTTCTTATTGACGATGAAACACAGAAACTGCGTCGGATTTAAATACAAAAGGCACAATGCCATCTTAAGTACAAGAAACTGACTCTTCTTACTGTCTATGTTTTGAACCTTTCCTGTGAGACCAGTTTCAGGTATCGATGCTTCACTTCAGGTTTACTGTATCTCTTGTATTGACGATGAGACACAGAAATTGCATCTGAATTAAATACAAAAGGCACAATGTCGACATAAGTACAAGTGGATTGACTCTTCTTACTTTCTATGATTTGAGCCTTTCCTGTGAGACCAGTTTTAGATATCGATGCTTCACTTCAGGTTTACTGTATCCCTTGGACCTTCTTATTGACGATGAAACACAGAAATTGCATCGGAATTAAATACAAAAGGCACAATGCCCACTTAAGTACAAGAAGACTGACTCTTCTTACTGTCTATGCTTTGAACCATTCCTGTGAGACCAGTTTTAGATTCCGATGGTTCACTTCAGGTTTAGTGTATTCCTTGGACGTTCTTATTGACGATGAAACACAGAAATTGCGTCGGAAATAAATACAAAAGGCACAATACCGACTTAAATACAAGATGACTGACTCTTGTTACCGTCTATGATTTGAGCATTTCCTGTGAGACCAGTTTTAGATTCAGATGCTTCACTTAAGGTTTACTGTATCCCTTGGACCTTCTTATTGACGATGAAAATTAGGAAATGCATCGGAATTAAATACAAAAGGCACAATGCCGACTTAAGTACAAGAAGACTGACTCTTCTTACTGTCTGTGTTTTGAACCTTTCCTGTGAGACCCATTTTAGATTCCGATGCCTCACTTCAAGTTTACTCTATCCCTTGGACCTCCTTATCGACGATGAAACACGGAAAATGAATCGGAATTACATACAAAACGCACAATGCTGACTAAAGTACAAGAAGACTGACTCTGCTTACTGTCTGTGTTTTGAACCACTCCTGTGAGACCAGTTTTAGATTCCGATGCTTCACTTCAGGTTTACTGTACCCTTGGACCTTCTTATTGACGATGAAGCACAGAAATTGCATCGGAATTAAATACAAAAGGCACAATGCCATCTTAAGTACAAGAAGACTGACTCTGCTTACTGTCTGTGTTTTGAACCTCTCCTGTGAGACCAGTTTTAGATTCCGATGCTTCACTTCAGGTTTACTGTATCCCTTGGACCTTCTTATTGACGATGAAACACAGAAATTGCATAGGAATTAAATGCAAAAGGCACAATGCCGACTTAAGTGCAAGAAAACTGACTCTTCTTACCGATTATGTTTTGAACCTTTCCTGTGAGACCAATTTTAGTTTCCGATGCCGCACTTCACGTTTACTGTAACCCTTGGACCTCCTTATTGACGATGAAAAACAGGAAATGCATCGGAATTAAATACAAAAGGCACAATGCCGACTTAAGTACAAGAAGACCGACACCTCTTACTGTCTATGTGTTGCGCCTTTCCGTTGAGACCACTTTTAGATTCCAATGCTTCACTTCAGGCTTACTGTATCCATTGGACCTTCTTATTGACGATGAAACACAAAAATTGCAACGGAATTATATACAAAATGCACAATGCTGGCTTAAGTACAAAAGTCTGACCCTTCTTACTGTCTATGATTTGAACCTCTCCTGTGAGACCAGTTACAGAGTCCGATGCTTCACTTCAGGTTCACTGTATCACTTGGAAATTCTTATTGACGATGAAACACAGAAATTGCATCGCATTAAATACAAAAGGCACAATGCCGACTTAAGTACAAGAAGACTGACTCTTCTCACTGTCTATGTTTTGAACCTTTCCTGTGAGACCAGTTTTACATTCCGATGCATCACTTCAGGTTTACTGTATCCCTTGGACCTTCTCATTGACGATGAAACACAGAAATTACATCGGAATTAAATACAAAAGGCACAATGCCGACCTAAGTACAAGGAGACTGACTCTTCTTACTGTCTATGTATAGAGCCTTTCCTGTGAGACCAGTTTTAGAGTCCGATGCTACACTTCTGGTTTACTGCATCCCTTGGACCTTGTTGTTGACGATGAAAGAAAGAAATTGCATCGAAATTAAATACAAAAGGCACAATGCAGACTTAAGTTTAAGAATACTGGCTCTTCTTACTTTCTATAATTAGAACCTTTCCTGTGACACCAGTTTAAGATTCCGATACTTTACTTGAGGTTTACTCTACCCCTTGGACCTTCATATTGACGATGAGACACAGAAATTGCATCGGAATTAAATACAAAAGGCACAATGCCCACTTAAGTACAAGAAGACTGACTCTTCTTACTGTCTATGTTTTGAACGTTTCCTGTGAGACCAGTTTTAGATTCCGATGCTTCACTTGAGGTTTACTGTATCCCTTGGACCTTCTTATTGACGATGAGACACAGAAATTGCATAGGAATTAAATGCAAAAGGCACAATGCCGACTTAAGTGCAAGAAGACTGACTCTTCTTACTGTCTATGTTTTGAACCTTTCCTGTGAGACCAATTTTAGATTCCGAAGCCGCACTTCACGTTTACTGTAACCCTTGGACCTTCTTATCGACGATGAAAAACCGAAAATGAATCGGAAATAAATACAAAAGGCACAATGTTGACATAAGTACAAGTGGACTGACTCTTCTTACATTCTGTGATTTGAGCCTTCCCTGTGAGACCAGTTTTAGATATCGATGCTTCACTTCAGGTTTACTGTATCCCTTGGACCTTCTTATTGACGATGAAACACAGAAATTGCATCGGAATGAAATACAAAAGGCACAAAGCCGACATAAGTACATGAAGACTGACTCTTCTTACTGTCTATGATTTGAGCATTTCCTGTGAGACCAGTTTTAGATTCAGATGCTTCACTTTAGGTTTACTGTATCCCTTGGACCTTCTTATTGACGATGAAAAACAGGAAATGCATCGGAATTAAATACAAAAGGCACAATGCCGACTTAAGTACAAGAAGACCGACACTTCTTACTGTCTATGTGTTGCGCCTTTCCTTTGAGACCACTTTTATATTCCAATGCTTCACATCAGGCTTACTGTTTCCCTTGGACCTTCTTATTGACGATGAAACACAAAAATTGCAACGAAATTATATACAAAATGCACAATGCTGGCTTAAGTACAAAAGTCTGACCCTTCTTACTGTCTATGTTTTGAACCTTTCCTGTGAGACCAGTTACAGAGTCCGATGCTTCACTTCAGGTTCACTGTATCACTTGGAAATTCTTATTGACGATGAAACACAGAAATTGCATCCGAATTAAATACAAAAGGCACAATGCCGACCTAAGTACAAGAAGACTGACTCTTCTTACTGTCTATGTATAGAGCCTTTCCTGTGAGACCAGTTTTAGAGTCCGATGCTACACTTCTGGTTTACTGCTTCCCTTGGACCTTGTTGTTGACGATGAAACAAAGAAATTGCATCGGAATTAAATACAAAAGGCACAATGCCCACTTAAGTACAAGAAGACTGACTCTTCTCACTGTCTATGTTTTGAACCTTTCCTGTGACACCAGTTTTAGATTACGATGCTTGACTTCAGGTTTACTGTACCCCTTGCACCTTCTTACTGACGATGAAACACAGAAATTGCATCGGAATTAAACACAAAAGGCACAATGCCGACTTAAGTACAAGAAGACTCACTCTTCTTACTGTCAGTGATTTGAACCATTCCTGTGAGACCAATTTTAGATTCCGATGCCTCACTTCAAGTTTACTGTATCCCTTGGACCTCCTTATCCGCGATGAAACATAGAAAATGAATCGGAATTAAATACAAAATGCACAATGCCGACTAAAGTACAACATCACTGACTCTGCTTACTCTCTATGTTTCGAACCTTTCCAGTGAGACCAGTTTTAGATTCCGAAGCTTCACTTCAGGTTTACTGTATCCCTTGGACCTTCTTATTGACGATGAAGCACAGAAATTGCATCGGAATTAAATACAAAAGGCACAATGCCATCTTAAGTACAAGAAACTGCCTCTTCTTACTGTCTATGTTTTGAACTTTTCCTGTGAGACCAGTTTTAGATATTGATGTTTCGCCTCAGGATTACTGTATCCCTTGGAGCTTCTTATTGACGATGAAACACAGAAAACGCATGGGAATTAAATACAAAAGGCACAATGGCGACTTAAGTACAAGAAGACTGACTCATCTTACTGTCTATGTTTGAACCTTTCCTGTTAGACCAATTTTACATTCCGAAACCGCACTTCACGTTTACTGTATCCCTTGGACCTTCTTATCGACAATGAAACACAGAAAATGAATCGGAATTAAATTCCAAAGTCACAATGCCGACTTAAGTACAAGAAGAATGACTCTTCTTACCGTCTATGTTTTGAACCTTTCCTGTGAGACCAGTTTTAGGTTCCTAGGCTTCACTTCAGGTTTACTGTATCCCTTGGACCTTCTTATTGACGATGAAACACAGAAATTGCATCGGAATTAAATACAAAAGGCACAATACCATCTTAAGTACAAGAAACTGACTCATCTTACTGTCTATGTTTTGAACGTTTCCTGTGAGACCAGTTCTAGATATCGATGCTTCGCCTCAGGTTTACTGTATCCCTTGGAGCTTCTTATTGACGATGAAACACAGAAATCGCATGGGAATTAAATACAAAAGGCACAATGCTGACTTAAGTACAAGAAGACTGACTCTTCTTACTGTCTATGTTTTGAACCTTTCCTGTGAGACCAGTTTTAGATTCCGATGCTTCACTTCAGGTTTACTGTATCCTCTGAACCTTCTTATTGACGATGAAACACAGAAATTGCATCGGAATTAAATTCAAAAGGCACAATGCCGACTTAAGTACTAGAAGTCTGACTCTTCCTTCTGCTTATGTTTTCTGCTTATGTTTTGAACCTTTCCTGTGAGACAAGTTTTAGATTCCGATGCTTCACTTCAAGTGTACTATTTCCCTTGGATCTTCTTATTAACGATGTAACACAGAAATTGCATCGGAATTAAATCCAAAAGCTACAATGCCGACTTAAGTACAAGAAGACTGACTCTTCCTACTGTCTTTGTTTTGATCCTTTCCTGTGAGACCAATTTTAGATCCCGATGCTTCACTTCGGAAATTACTGTATCCCTTGGACCTTCTTAATGACGATGAAACCTAGAAATTGCATCCGAATTAAATACAAAAGGCAAATTCCGACTTAAGTACAAGAACACTGACTCTTCTTACTATCTGTTTTTTGAACCACTCCTGTGAGACCAGTTTTGGATTCCGATGCATCAATTCAGGTCTACTGTATCCCTTGGACCTTCTTATTGACGATGAAACACTGAAATTGGATCGGAATTAAATACGAAAGGCACAATACCGACATAAGTACAAGAAGACTGAAATTTCTTACTGTCTATGCCTTGAACCTTTCCTGTGTGACCAGTTTTAGATTCCGATGCTTCAGTTCAGGTTTCCTGTATTCCTTGGACCTTCATATTGACGATGAAAGACAGAAATTGCATCGGAAATACATACAAAAGTCACAATGCCGACTTAAGTACAAGAGGACTGACTCTTCTTACTGTCTATGGTTTGAACCTTTTCTGTGAGACCAGTTTTAGAATCCGATGCTTCACTTCAGGTTTACTGTATCCCTTTAACTTTCTTATTGACGATGAAAAACAGAAATTGCATCTGAATTAAATACAAAAGGCACCATGCCGACGTAAGTACTAG
Source organism: Schistocerca serialis cubense (assembly GCF_023864345.2). NCBI lineage: Eukaryota > Metazoa > Arthropoda > Insecta > Orthoptera > Acrididae > Schistocerca > Schistocerca serialis. Next base: position 17,835,709 of record NC_064647.1, on the reverse strand, counting down.
AGGACTGCCTCTTCTTACTGTTAATGTTTGAACCTTTTTCTGTGATACCAGTTTTAGATTACGATGCTTCACTTCGAGTTTACTGTATCCCTTGGACCTTCTCATTGACGATGAAACACAGAAATAGGATCGGAATTAAATACAAAACGCACAATGCCAACTTAAGTATAAGAAGACTCACTCTTCTCATTGTCTATGCTTTGAACCTTTCCTGTGAGACCAGTTTTATATTCCGATGCTTCACTTCAGGTTTTCTGTATCCCTTGGACATTCATATTGACGATGAAACATAGAAATTGAATCGGAATTAAATACAAAAGGCACAATGACGACTTAAGTACAAGAAGACTGACTCTTCTTACTGTCTATGTTTTGAACCTTTCCTGTGAGACGAATTTTAGATTCTGATGCTTCACGTCAGGTTTACTGTATCCCTTGGACCTTCTTATTGACGATAAAACACAGAAATTGCAACGGAATTAAATACAAAAGGCACAATGCCGACTTATGCACAAGAAGACTGATTCTTCTTACTGTCTATGTTTTGAATCTTTCGTGTGAGACCATTTTAGATTCCACTGCTTCACTTCAGGTTTACTGAATCCCTTGGACCTTCTTATTGGCGATGAAACACAGTAATTCCATCGGAAGTAAATACAAAAGTAACAATGCCGACATAAGTACAAGAAGACTGACTCTTCTTACATTCTATGATTTGAGCCTTTCCTGTGAGACCAGTTTTAGATATCGATGCTTCACTTCAGGTTTACTGTATCCCTTGGACCTTCTTATTGACGATGAAACACAGAAATTGCATCGGAATGAAATACAAAAGGCACAATGCCATCTTAAGTACAAGAAACTGACACTTCTTACTGTCTATGTTTTGAACCTTTTCTGTGAGACCAGTTTTAGATATCGATGCTTCGCCTCAGGTTTACTGTATCCCTTGAAGCTTCTTATTGATGATGAAACACAGAAATCGCATGGGAATTAAATACAAAAGGGACAATGCCGACTTAAGTGCAAGGTGACTGACTCTTCTTACTGTCTATGATTTGAACCTTTCCTGTGAGACCAATTTTAGATTCCGATGCCCCACTTCACGTTTACTGTATCCCGTGGCCCTTCTTATCGACGATGAAAAACAGAAAATGAATCGGAATAAAATACAAAAGCCACAATGCCGACTTAAGTACAAGAAGACTGACTCTTCTTACTGTCTATGTTTTGAACCTTTCCTGTGAGACCAGTTTTAGATTCCGATGCTTCACTTCAGGTTTACTGTATCCCTTGGACTTTCTTATTGACGATGAAACACAGAAATTGCATCGGAATTAAATACAAAAAGCACAATGCCATCTTAAGTACAAGAAACTGACTCTTCTTACTGTCTATGTTTTAACCTTTCCTGTGAGACCAGTTTTAGATATCGATGCTTCGCCTCAGGTTTACTGTATCCCTTGGAGCTTCTCATTGACGATGAAACACAGAAATCGCATGGGAATTAAATACAAAAGGCACAATGCCGACTTAAGTACAAGAAGACTGACTCTTCTTACTGTCTATGGTTTGAACCTTTTCTGTGAGACCAGTTTTAGAATCCGATGCTTCACTTCAGGTTTACTGTATCCCTTTAACTTTCTTATTGACGATGAAAAACAGAAATTGCATCTGAATTAAATACAAAAGGCACCATGCCGACGTAAGTACTAGAGGACTGCCTCTTCTTACTGTTAATGTTTGAACCTTTTTCTGTGATACCAGTTTTAGATTACGATGCTTCACTTCGAGTTTACTGTATCCCTTGGACCTTCTCATTGACGATGAAACACAGAAATAGGATCGGAATTAAATACAAAACGCACAATGCCAACTTAAGTATAAGAAGACTCACTCTTCTCATTGTCTATGCTTTGAACCTTTCCTGTGAGACCAGTTTTATATTCCGATGCTTCACTTCAGGTTTTCTGTATCCCTTGGACATTCATATTGACGATGAAACATAGAAATTGAATCGGAATTAAATACAAAAGGCACAATGACGACTTAAGTACAAGAAGACTGACTCTTCTTACTGTCTATGTTTTGAACCTTTCCTGTGAGACGAATTTTAGATTCTGATGCTTCACGTCAGGTTTACTGTATCCCTTGGACCTTCTTATTGACGATAAAACACAGAAATTGCAACGGAATTAAATACAAAAGGCACAATGCCGACTTATGCACAAGAAGACTGATTCTTCTTACTGTCTATGTTTTGAATCTTTCGTGTGAGACCATTTTAGATTCCACTGCTTCACTTCAGGTTTACTGAATCCCTTGGACCTTCTTATTGGCGATGAAACACAGTAATTCCATCGGAAGTAAATACAAAAGTAACAATGCCGACATAAGTACAAGAAGACTGACTCTTCTTACATTCTATGATTTGAGCCTTTCCTGTGAGACCAGTTTTAGATATCGATGCTTCACTTCAGGTTTACTGTATCCCTTGGACCTTCTTATTGACGATGAAACACAGAAATTGCATCGGAATGAAATACAAAAGGCACAATGCCATCTTAAGTACAAGAAACTGACACTTCTTACTGTCTATGTTTTGAACCTTTTCTGTGAGACCAGTTTTAGATATCGATGCTTCGCCTCAGGTTTACTGTATCCCTTGAAGCTTCTTATTGATGATGAAACACAGAAATCGCATGGGAATTAAATACAAAAGGGACAATGCCGACTTAAGTGCAAGGTGACTGACTCTTCTTACTGTCTATGATTTGAACCTTTCCTGTGAGACCAATTTTAGATTCCGATGCCCCACTTCACGTTTACTGTATCCCGTGGCCCTTCTTATCGACGATGAAAAACAGAAAATGAATCGGAATAAAATACAAAAGCCACAATGCCGACTTAAGTACAAGAAGACTGACTCTTCTTACTGTCTATGTTTTGAACCTTTCCTGTGAGACCAGTTTTAGATTCCGATGCTTCACTTCAGGTTTACTGTATCCCTTGGACCTTCTTATTGACGATGAAACACAGAAATTGCATCGGAATTAAATACAAAAAGCACAATGCCATCTTAAGTACAAGAAACTGACTCTTCTTACTGTCTATGTTTTAACCTTTACTGTGAGACCAGTTTTAGATATCGATGCTTCGCCTCAGGTTTACTGTATCCCTTGGAGCTTCTCATTGACGATGAAACACAGAAATCGCATGGGAATTAAATACAAAAGGCACAATGCCGACTTAAGTACAAGAAGACTGACTCTTCTTACTGTCTATGTTTTGAACCTTTCCTGTGAGACCAGTTTTAGATTCCGATGCTTCACTTCAGGTTTACTGTATCCCTTGGACCTTCTTATTGACGATGAAACACAGAAATTGCATCGGAATTAAATTCAAAAGGCAGAATGCCGACTTAAGTACTAGAAGTCTGACTCTTCCTTCTGCTTATGTTTTCTGCTTATGTTTTGAACCTTTCCTGTGAGACAAGTTTTTGATTGCGATGCTTCTTTTCAAGTTTACTATATCCCTTGGACCTTCTTATTAACGATGAAACACAGAAATTGCATCGGAATTAAATCCAAAAGCTACAATGCCGACTTAAGTACAAGAGGACTGACTCTTTCTACTGTCTATGTTTTGAACCTTTCCTGTGAGACCAGTTTTAGATCCCGATGTTTAACTTTGGGATTACAGTATCCCTTGGACCTTCTTATTAACGATGAAACACAGAAATTGCATCGGAATTAAATACAAAAGGCACAATGCCGACTTAAGTACAAGAAGACTGACTCTTCTTATTATCTATGTCTTGAACCTTTCCTGTGAGACAAGCTTTAGATTCCGATGCATCAATTCAGGGTTACTGTATCCCTTGGACCTTCTTATTGACGACGAAGCACAGAAATTGAATCGGAATTAAATACAAAAGGCACAATGACGACTTTAGTACAAGAAGACTGACTCTTCTTACTGTCTACGTTTTGGACATCTCCTGTGAGACGAATTTTAGATTCCGATGCTTCACTTCAGGTTTACTGTATCCCTTGGACCTTCTTATTGACGATGAAACACAGAAATTGAATGGGAAATAAATACAAAAGGCACAATGCGACTTAAGTACAAGAAGACTGACTCTTCTTACTGTCTATGTTTTGAACCATTCCTGTGAGACCAGATTTGGATTCCGATGCCTTATTTCAGGTTTACTGTATCCCTTGGACCTTCTTATTGACGACGAAACACTGAAATTGGATCGAAATTAAATACGAAAGGCACAATACCGACTTAAGTACAAGAAGACTGAAATTTCTTACTGTCTATGTTTTGAACCTTTCCTGTGAGACCAGTTTTAGATTCCGATGCTTCACTCTAGTTTTACTGTATCCCTTGGACCTTCATATATACGATGTTTCACGTCCAACTCTCTCGCGGATTGTAAAATTGTTGCTCTTTTGTTTATTTATTCTCTTTGTAACAACACATTTATGAAAAGAGTTACGTGAAATACTTTTAGCAATGCTGTGCTTTGCTTTTCTTTATCATCATTACCTTTTGGCGGAATAAAATGTATATATGGAAGTCTTATTGTTCTGTATCTGGCCTACAATTTAAGAAACGATTTTTCATAACTGCAACTCATGCTAAGAATCAATATATCTTCCCTACTTCATAGTGATTAAAAGTTAAAATTACTTTGTTATGAACACTGATGTTACAGTTCGTGTGATCGTTCAAAAACACAAGTTCGCAGTGGATTTTATTTCTCGTTAAAATGCTATTTCATACCACGACTAGCCCAAGAACATGAGACTCTCATTAAAAAATACGTTGTCACTATAAAGTTTGCCAGATCAGAACGGAGCACAGCAAGATTCCTATCAGATTCTGAAGGTACATTAAATTATTTGCACTGTAAATTATATCCTATCAGCAGCCCGTGTCAATCTGCAACACATCATAAAATCTGCTGATCTTCACTGCCAGTCTGGGAGCTAAAGGAAATAGTATTATTTTACTATTATTTTACCGCTTCCTTGCGGTATGCTCGACTATATTGTAAGTCGTTTAAATACGCCGCGGCAGCGGCTCTTCGTTCTCCACGCAGCTCAGCACCACAGATAATATTTATATAACTGAAAAATGTCTCAACAGGATGGGATAATATGCAAGCAAGCTTAACAATAAATAATACAAGTTTTCATTTAAACACCTCTATTAAAACCTTTAAATATCTCAGTGATTACAGACCTTTGTGAATTCACACGTAATGGCGTATATTGCTTAGTCTCGACAAAAGAATGCTACATTGGCGTTCTCTACGACAACAACAGGAGATCTTACTCGCACAACTTCCAAATTAAGACGACAAAGACATTCATATTCAACACGTATTATATACTAGTTCCTTTTTTAATCTCTGTTTAACATTTATCTTCTGTGTCGGTTTTATTACTCGACGACGCAGACGTTTTCAGAAATAAATAATAAAAAAAAATACATAATTTTATACAATGACACAATATGATACGTCTAATTCTCTAATTACTACATAATATATTGTTTTTGTTTCTCTAGACGTTACAATGCCCCCTGGCAGCAATTGACTAACGTTGGAATGTTCGGCAATATGCTGCCACTAACGCGTGTTTGGTTATTGTCTGTTACCTTGGTTGGATCATTCACTTTACACATTTTAGTTCTTTTACACTGTAGGTTTAATTACACTTTTTATACTGTTCTTTCACTTTGCGAGGTGACTGTCAACCTAGTCCCAGGGTCATTACATTTATTTGGCCTCCCCATTCGGGCTACGTGCGATCAGAAAACCTGGGAAAACTGCGCCAGAGCCATGGTCATCTCGTCTGGTTTGTTTTAATACCCAGTTTGATCACAAAAAGTTCAGATTCTATCCAATGTTCACATATAACAAAGGCTATTTGTGAGAGCATGTTAAACCTCTAGTCTCTTTGTTACCCATATAATATTTGTGTTTTGGATTGTAATGAAAGTCACTTGTTACACATTTTTACAGTAGTATCATGAATCGTCCTTGCATTTACTCGCGACAATTGGTTTAAAATGTCCAGCATTCATGCGAGTACACTTCATTAACATGACGAAAACATATTGTATCTATATATCACTGAACCAATGAATACTTTGAGTCCGTATTGAATAACTCAAGAAAAAAAACAAATGTTTGTCACGTCATTTCGTGTCCACTAAACCCTATTCATGTTAGTGCATTAAACACATATTTGATAGTTCATTTGAATGACAACAATGTTGTATGGAGCTGGCGGCGCGAAGCAATTGTTGAGTAGCGTCGTCTGGAACGCCGCGTGCCGACGGCCGCTGGGTTCGACGACCTGCTCTCAGTAACAGCGACGTCGTGCTGACGTGGCGCCCCAGCAGTCGCGAACCGCGGCGAACCATTCGCCGATGTCGGCGAGTGGCAGTGGTTTACCGCGACCGGCTGGCTGGCGGCACGGCACTCGTCTCGGCTTCTCCGCATGGCGCCCCGTTGTAGCGCATGAAACAAACATTCCACAACGGTGTACTGTCTTTAAGGACACAGATTACTAGCTGTGGAAGATGATGCAACTTGTTAAAAGCGTTTATTGTTCAGTAAGCCGTCGCTTCACTGGTATGCACAGGATGGTTTGGCGTGATAACAGGTTTCTTGTGGCATTGTGACACTGGTATTCAAGGTTCGTCACACGCACATTGTACTACACATTTTCACTCACTCCACGGTTGGTACACTGCCAGAGCGTCTTTCAACACGTGAAAATGTTTCGTAACACACATAATAAATGTCCCCGTCGATCGATGTTCGTTTAACTCAACTCCGAACGGATCAATAACTACTGTTTTTATACACTGTCTATTGTTCGTTGAGCACTGCACTAGGACAGTCTGTCACTCAACACTAGACTTATCGACGTATATATTGGTGCAGATACAACAGTCATTTTCTGTCCCTGCTACACACAATATTCCGTCCTTTCCTCCATTGTTTATGCACACAGTTTATTTTTTAATACCTTTTAACTGTTCTTCGCATACTCACTCTCATCTACATGGCGTCTATTTGTTTTTACCTTATCACAACCCACTTTTCATATTGTTACTAGGCGTATACAGCCCTTTTGTAAAAATTTTTTAATTTTCTTATCAGTGTAGCTTGCCTGGTTATCACCCATCTATCAAACAGATTTTACCATGTGCATGACAGCTTGACTTGGGCATATTGATCAATAAATTCTTCATTTAGCACTAGCATTATTTTTGATAATTTTTCGTATATGACTACAGTGTAGGTTCCACATTGGTTGACTTAATTCGCGTATCGCGTAATGAATATTCAAGGGCGTGTACCAAGTACACAGACTTCAATTGAAACATTGTTATATACAAAGCGGATTTTCCACGGAACGGGCTTGTTTTTAGCTTATGCTCCAGTGTCGTTCTCATATCACTACTGGCAGCAAACATCACATAATTGTTGCATATTACAGAGTCCATGTTTGGCTAGTCAAGACTCTCTCTCTCAGGGTTCCTTATCCTAATACAATTACAACAGTTACCTTACTATATTAGATTGCATCATTAATTGCACTTACATACTACACATAGAAAATGGTTCAAGAAATTAATCCTTTGTATAATGATTCAAGAAATTAATCCTCACTTTATCAACAAGAAGATTGTTCGTTGCTTAATGAGCCTATAATTTTTAAATGGCTCTAATTGTCTGTAAACAAAATCTTTCCTGTGTAAGTTATTGCCTACTTTCTGAATCCACTTCCTCCAAGTTTCATTACACACAAATTTCTTTCTTAATACTAACATACTTATATTCTAAAACACAATTAAAATCTTCTTACAACTATTACTCTTTATATGTGATATGTCACTGAATAAATAACTTCACATCTTTACGTGGATACAATCCTTTGATCTTCCCTGTATGGGGATGTGCTAACAAATAGCTACATTCGTGTGGCACGCTTATTACTTCAAAAGGCCCTGAATATAGCAATTGCCACTTACTATTCTGTTTTAAGGTGGCTGAGGATTTAGCGTGGTTACGAATAAGTATTAGATCTCCTACATTATATTTCTGTTGTATCTGCTCATCTAAATTCTCAAGTCCGGACAGGTATGATAATTTTGTTAATGTCCCTCATATCTAACACTAGCCTGATTTTTCCATTGGCTTTCGACACTGCTACAAGAGGACTACTGTATGGAGAGAAGGAGGGCTCAATGATATCCCAATCAAACATCTTCCGAATCTCTTTAGCTACTAATTCCCTCCTCGACCAAGGGATGGAGTAAGTTGCGCGACAGTATGTTTTGTGGGGCATCACCTCTATGTGATAGTGGTACCCTTTGACTATTCCTGGTCGGTCGGTAAATACCATAGTGTATTCCGATAGCAGCTGCGTCAACTGTTGCTTTTGTTTATCGCTTAAACCTTCAGATTCCTGCACTTTGGTTTGAAATGCCTCAACATTTGTTTCAAAATTTCGATCCTCTAAATTCGGGTAATAGAGGTCTGCTGCATGTGACAAATCATCAAGGTGTAGTACCCAAGGGTTCCTACCCTTGATATTGATTCGATTACAACACGGCACAAGTACCTCCTTCGATTTCATCATAGATAACTCAATCCTCCTACCCCTATTAACTATGCTTAATTTCCCCAAGGAGAGGTCGACCAATGCATCCCTCTCACGGAGAAAATCTACTCCCAGAATGCAGGCCACCTTCAATCCTTTAACAACGAGGAACGAGCTCACTATGGCTTCGCCCTCCTTACAAATCTCCACCTGCACCTGGTACTTAACTGATTGGCTCTGCGCACCAATGGCTCCAGACACCTTACAATTATTAACCGGGAACGTCGGAATGCTATGTCCTTTTCCCAGTGCCTTAAATAACTCCATACTCATAACACTTACTGAGGCACCTCTGTCGATGATTATATTCACTGCAACATCATTGATTTTCGCTTCGATAATAGCTTGCACATTTTCGTTATTATCTTTCTTACATTCGTGTGGTTCGTTCAGTAGATCTTTATCCATACTGACACCATCGTTGTATCGCAGCATACGTATCCCAGGTATATTATTATCACTCGTGTTGCTCTCACTCCATCCCTCGGCCATCGATGGAGAGCATATCGAGGCCGATTCTAGTTTGTTGAATTAGTTACTTGTGAAGTACTTGGAAGGCTATTGTCCGCGACCTCCACTATATGTACACTCTGATTTGTCGGCCGCCACGGCTGCGCAATAGGCGCGTTTTGCGGCGGTGGTCTATTGTTGTCATACCGGTCATTACCCTGTCGCTCTGGGCTTCTTCGCTGATTTTGCTGCCAATTTCGATTACTATCACTATAATTGCTCTGCCACTGACCTCGCGCATTTTTCCCGCGGTTGGTCCCTGACATTCCAGATTCGTACCGGTCGTCAAATCGACGCCTTTTGTTATAGGTTGTTTGTCCATACCCGTTCTGGCCTCTACCATTACTACCATTTTGCGAATGTTCTTGCCGCTTGTTACCACCCCCACCATTTCCATGGTTGTGGTTTTGTGCACTACTATTTCTGTCATGTTTACATCCTGACCCATTATTCCGCGAGTGATCACACGCTGATTTTGCGTCTTCCTGTATCAAGTCTATAGAATCTAGAACAGACAGGAAGTTTTCCATATCGCTTTCTGGTACGTGTATTAATTTCTCTTTGATATGGATGGGTAAATGTGATTTTAGTAGTCTTATTATGTCTCTTGGTGATATAGGCTCGTCCCAGTAGCGTGTTTTGTTTATATATTTTTCAAAATACCGTCTCAAATTCCCCAGACGAGGTGAGTACGGTTCGGGATTATATACTTCTTTTCTTAGCCGCTCTTGTATACAAGGTGACCAATATTTCGATAGAAATGCCCTTTCGAACTGTTCATATGTCATGCAGCTGTCTGCTACTTCTGTAGCCCACAACGCTGCATCACCTTGAATGTACGACATTACGTATTGAATTTTCTGTGTTTCGTTCCACACACTGGGCAAGATATTTTTAAAGCTTTTTATGAATACTACTGGGTGTACTGATTTCCGTTCAGTAGTAAACGTTTGAAATTGTCTATTTTTGACTAAACTTTCTTCCACTAATATTTTTGAACTACATGGTTTTGCTCCTTGGACATATGCTGTGTGCTCCGAACCGAAGCTACAGCTCTTCGCAATATCGACTACAGATTCCCTATTGTTGTATTGCGTATAAGTTTGTGCGTTGCCGAAACCATGGGCTGTTGGCGACAGAGGTTCCTGTTCCAAATGTTTGCTGCTTTGTGCTAAACCCTTCTCCAGGTCGGATATCCGTTTGTTCATATTCACTTGCCACTGCGGAATATCCTCACTGAGTATTTGTTTGATGGTTTGCACGTCGTTCTGTACCTGACTATTCACTGCGGTATTGAACGATTCGGAGCCTCTATTTGCTATGGCTGCTTGTACTTTGGAATTAATGTTCTTGTCAATCTCACACTCCTTCACTTCTAGCCGTGAGTTGAATTCTGTTTCAATTTTAGTTGCTTGTTCTTTCCACTTCTGCTCTACAAGCTGCGTGGAATCTATTTCTAGCTTTTCTACTCGATTGGCTAATACACCTATTTCGTCTACCCTGTTAGTGTTTGCTACTTGCAGGTTGTTGACCTGTTCAGTCAGCTCCTGCACGGCCTTAGGTATCGACTCATAATTCTGTTTCATATCTGCAATCTCTTTTTTCATGTTTTCTAACGATTGCACAAGTTGCTGGTCCCGCTCAGCTTGCCGGCGATCTCGCTCAGCTTGCTGGCGGTCTCGCTCGACTTGCTGTTGCGCAAATTCTGCCTGGTAATTCAGCACGCGCTCTAATATAGCCTGAAGCGAATACCCACCAGGCAGATTACCACTCTCTGGTTCCTGCTTTTCTGGTGGTGGTACAACTTCTTTCTCTACATCCCCTTGAGGACTAGTGGGCGGTGGCACCACTTCCTGTGCCCCTGCCCCCACATTCTCACATGTTATGTCCTCAAAGAGAGCACTAGTACTACTTGAGGTACCCAGTTCCACATTTCCTGCACTAACTAATTGTTGTTCCTCAGTATCCATATTGCTCGGACGTTGACTACGCAACTTAACCATATTCATAAATTGCTTACTAAACCACAAAGTCTGACAGTTTTGCCCCTTGCACACAAAATACGTTAATTTATCTACACTAACTGCACACTAAAAATTACTATCTACCATCGACTTTGTCCTGTCACAAACACTAACATCAAACTACGCACAATATGCACACCACTAGCGAATTGAGATCACTTCACTGGAGCTAGACTTCTACAAACCTGACAACTACACTGTAGTCTTACCTTTAGTTTATCTTATCTCGGGGTTCGGCTGCCCCCGGATTACGTAGTCGTTACCACTTCTCAGTACTATCAGGATCGTCTTCTCAGACTCGTTTACAGTAGTACGGTTTGTCATGAAAGAGTATTTACACATTCATTAAAACATAGCATTGATCATGATATACATACATACATTTATCTCTAAATACATATGTATATCTACACATACATAACAATCAACACTGAGAGAAAAATACATAAAATTTTATATTTGTGGCCACTGCAAATTCGGGCCCCGCGTTTTTGCGCGACAGTTTCACGTCCAACTCTCTCGCGGATTGTAAAATTGTTGCTCTTTGGTTTATTTATTCTCTTTGTAACAACACATTTACGAAAAGAGTTACGTGAAATACTTTTAGCAATGCTGTGCTTTGCTTTTCTTTATCATCATTACCTTTTAGCGGAATAAAATGTATATATGGAAGTCTTATTGTTCTGTATCTGGCCTACAATTTAAGGAACGATTTTTCATAACTGCAACTCATGCTAAGAATCAATATATCTTCCCTACTTCATAGTGATTAAAAGTTGAAATTACTTTGTTATGAACACTGATGTTACAGTTCGTGTGATCGTTCAAAAACACAAGTTCGCAGTGGATTTTATTTCTCGTTAAAATGCTATTTCATACCACGACTAGCCCAAGAACATGAGACTCTCATTAAAAAATACGTTGTCACTATAAAGTTTGCCAGATCAGAACGGAGCACAGCAAGATTCCTATCAGATTCTGAAGGTACATTAAATTATTTGCACTGTAAATTATATCCTATCAGCAGCCCGTGTCAATCTGCAACACATCATAAAATCTGCTGATATTCACTGCCAGTCTGGGAGCTAAAAGAAATAATATTATTTTACTATTATTTTACCGCTTCCTTGCGGTATGCTCGACTATATTGTAAGTCGTTTAAATACGCCGCGGCAGCGGCTCTTCGTTCTCCACGCAGCTCAGCACCACAGATAATATTTATATAACTGAAAAATGTCTCAACAGGATGGGATAATATGCAAGCAAGCTTAACAATAAATAATACAAGTTTTCATTTAAACACCTCTATTAAAACCTTTAAATATCTCAGTGATTACAGACCTTTGTGAATTCACACGTAATGGCGTATATTGCTTAGTCTCGACAAAAGAATGCTACATTGGCGTTCTCTACGACAACAACAGGAGATCTTACTCGCACAACTTCCAAATTAAGATGACAAAGACATTCACATTCAACACGTATTATATACTGTTCCTTTTTTAATCTCTGTTTAACATTTATCTTCTGTGTCGGTTTTATTACTCGCCGACGCAGACGTTTTCAGAAATAAATAATAAAAAAAAAATACATAATTTTATACAATGACACAATATGATACATGTAATTCTCTAATTACTACATAATATATTGTTTTTGTTTCTCTAGACGTTACAGATGAAACACAAAAATTGCATCGGAATTAAATACAAAAGGCTTAATGCTGACTTAAGTACAAGAAGACTGTCTCTTCTTACTGTCTATGCTTTGAGCCTTTCGTGTGAGACGAGTTTTCGATTCCGATGCTTCACATCGGGAATACTGTATTCCTTGGACCTTCTTATTGACGACGAAACACAGATATTGCATCGAAATTAAATACAAGAGGCAAAATGCAGACTTAAGTACAAGAATACTGACTCTTCTTACTGTCTATGTGTTGGGCCTTTCCTGTGAGACCTGATTTAGATTCCGATGTTTCACGTCATGGTTTACTGTATCCCTTGGACCTTCTTATTGACGATGAAACTCAGAAATTGCATCGGAATTAAATACAAAAGGCACAATGCCGACTTAAGTACAAGAAGACTGACTCTTCTTACTGTCTATGTTTTGAACCTTTCCTGGGAGACCAGTTTTAGAATCCGATGCTTCACTTCAGGTTTACTGTATCACTTAATCCTTCTTATCGACGATGAAAAACAGAAATTGCACTAGAATTAAATACAAAAGGCACAATGCCGACTTAAGTACTAGAGGACTGCCTCTTCATGCTGTCAATGTTTGAACCTTTTTCTGTGAGACCAGATTTAGATTACGATGCTTCACTTCAAGTTTACTGTATCCCTTGGACCTTCTCAATGACTATGAAACACAGTAATTGCATCGGAATTAAATACAAAACGCACAATGCCAGCTTAAGTACAAGAAGACTGACTCTTGTCACTGTCTATGCTTTGAACCTCTCCTGTGAGACCAGTTTTAGATTCCGATGCTTCACTTCAGATTTTCTGTATCCCTTGGAGTTTCATATTGACGATGAAACACAGAAATTGCATCAGAATTAAGTACAAAAGTAACAATGCCGTCTTAAGTACAAGAAGACTAACTGTTCTTACTATCTATTTTTTGAACATTTCCTGTGAGACCAGTTTTAGATTCCGATGCTCCACTTCAGGTTAACTGTATCCCTTGGACCTTCTTATTGACGATGAAACACAGAAATTGCATCGGAATTAAATACAAAAGGCATAATGCCGACTTCAGTACAAGAAGACTAACTCTCCTTACTGCCTATGTTTTGAACCATTCCTGTGAGACCCGTTTTGGATTCCGATGCTTCTCTTCAGGTTTAATGTATCCCTTGGACCTTCTTATTGACGATGAAACACAGAAATTGCACCGGAGTTAAATACAAAAGGCACAATGCCGACTTAAGTACAAGAGGAATGTCTCTTCATACTTTCACTGACTTGAACCTTTCCTGTGGGACCAGTTTTAGAATCCGATGCTTCACTTCAGGTTTGCTGTATCCCTTGGACCTTCTTATTGACGATGAAACACAGAAATTGCATCGGAATTAAATACAAAACGAACAATGACGACTTAAGTAGAAAAAGACTGACTCTTCTTACTGTCTATGTTTAGAATCTTTCCTGTGACTCCAGTTTTAGATTCCGATACTTTACTTCAGATTTACTGTATCCCTTGGACCTTCTTATTGACGATGAAACACAGAAATTGCATCGGAATTAAATACAAAAGGCACAATGCCGACTTAAGTACGCGAAGATTGACTCTTCTTACTGTCTATGCTTTGAACCTTTATTGTGAGACCAGTTTTAGATTCCGATGCTTCACTTCAGGTTTACTGTATCCCTTGGACCTTCTTATTGACGATGAAACACAGAAATTGCATCGGAATTAAATACAAAAGGCACAATGCCACCTTAAGTACAAGAAGACTGACACTTCTTACTGTCTATGTTTTGAACCTTTCCTGTGAGACCAATTTTAGATTCCGATGCTTCACTTCAGGTTTACTGTATCCCTTGGACCTTCTTATTGACAATGAAACACAGAAATTGCATCGGAATTAAATACAAAAGGCATAATGCCGACTTCAGTACAAGAAGACTGACTCTTCTTACATTCAATGATTTGAGCCTTTCCTATGAGCCCAGATTTAGATATCGATGCTTCAGGTTTACTGTATCCCTTGGACCTTCTTACTGACGATGAAACACAGCAATTGATAAGGAAATAAATACAAAAACCACAATGCCGACTTAAGTACAAGAAGACTGGCTCTTCTTACTGTCTATGAATAGAGCCTTTCCTGTGAGACCAGTTTTAGATTCCGATGCATGACTTCAGGTTTACTGTACCCATTGGACCTTCTTACTGACGATGAAACACAGAAATTGCATCGGAATTATATATAAAAGGCACAATGGCGACTTAAGTACAAAAAGACTGACTCTTCTTACTGTCTATGTTTCGAACCTTTCCTGTGAGACCAATTTTAGATTCCGATACCTAACTTCAAGTTTACTGTATCCCTTGGACCTTCTTATTGACGATGAAACACAGAATTAAAATCGGAATTAAATACAAAAGGCACAATGCCGAATTAAGTACAAGAGGACTTACTCTTCCTACTGCCTATGTTTTGAACCTTTCCGGTGAGACCAGTTTTAAATTCCGATGCTTCACTTCAGGTTTACTGTATCCCTTGGACCTTCTTACTGACGATGAAACACAGAAATTGCATCGGAATTAAATACAAAAGGCACAATGCCATCTTAAGTACAAGAAACTGACTCTTCTTACTGTCTATGTTTTGAACCTTTCCTGTGAGACCAGTTTTAGATATCGATGCTTCACCTTAGGTTTACTGTATCCATTGGAGCTTCTTATTGACGATGAAACACAGAGATCGCATGGGAATTAAATACACAAGGCACAATGCCGACTAAAGTAGAAGAAGACTGACTCTTCTTACTGTCTATGATTTGAACCTTTCCATTGAGACCAGTTTTAGATTCCAATGGTTCACTTCAGGTTTACTATATCCCTACGACCTTCATTTTTGACGATGAAACACAGAAATTGCATCGGAATTAAATTCAAAAGGCACAATGCCGACTTAAGTACAAGAAGTCTGACTCTTCCTTCTGCTTATGTTTTCTGCTTATGCTTTGAACCTTTCCTGTGAGACCAGTATGAGATTCCGATGCGTCACTTCAGATTTACTGTAACCCTTGGACCTTCTTATTGACGATGAAACACAGATATTAAATCGGAATTAAATACAAAAGGCACAATGCCGACAAAGTACAAGAAGGCTGACTCATCTTACAGTCTATGTTTTGAACCTTTTCTGTGAGACCAGTTGTAGATTCCGATGCTTCACCTCAGGTTTACTGTATCCCTTGGACCTTCTTATTGACGATGAAACACAGAAATTGCATCGGTATTAAATACAAAAGGCACAATGCCATCTTAAGTACAAGAAACAGACTCTTCTTACTTTATATATTTTGAACCTTTCCTGTGAGACCAGTTTTAGATATCGATGCTTCACCTCAGGTTTACTGTATCCCTTGGACCTTCTTATTGACGATGAATCACAGAAGTCGCATGGGAATTAAATACAAAAGGCACAATGCCGGCTAAAGTATAAGAAGACTAACTCTTCTTACTGTCTATGTATTGAACCTTTCCTGTGAGACCAGTTTTAGATTCCGATGCTTCACTTCAGGTTTACTGTATCTCTTGGACCTTCTTATTGACGATGAAACACAGAAATTGCATCGGAATTAAATACAAAAGCTACAATGCGACTTAAGTACAAGAAGACTGACTCTTCTTACTGTCTATGTTTTGAATCTTTCGTGTGAGACCAGTTTTAGATCCCGATGCTTCACTTCGTGATTACTGTATCCCTACGACCTTCTTCTTGACGATGAAACACAGAAATTGCATCGGAATTAAATACAAAAGGCACAATGGCGACTTAAGTACAAGAAGACTGACTCTTAATACTATCTATGTTTTGAAACTTTCCTGTGAGACCAGTTTTATATTCCGATGCGTCACTTCAGGTTTACTGTATCCATTGGACCTTCTTATCGACGATGAAACACAGAAAATGAATCGGAATTAAATACAAAGGGCACAATGCCGACTTAAGTACAAGAAGACTGACTCTGCTTACTGTCTATGTTTTGAACCTTTCCTGTGAGACCAGTTTTAGATTCCAATGCTTCACTTCAGGTTTACTGTATAACTGGGAACTACTTATTGACGATGAAACACAGAAATTAAATCGGAATTAAATACAAAAGGCACAATGCTGACTTAAGTACAAGAAGTCTGACTCTTCCATCTGCTTATGTTTTCTGCTTATGTTTTGAACCTTCCTGTGAGACCAGTTTTAGATTCTGATGCTTCACTTCAAGTTTACTACATCCCTTGGACCTTCTTATTAACGATGAAACACAGAAATTGCATCGGAATTACGTACAAAAGCTACAATGCCGACTTAAGTACAAGAAGACTGACTCTTCTTACTGTCTATGTTTTGAACCTTTCCTGTGAGACCAGTTTTAGATCCCGATGATTCACTTCGGGATTACTGTATCCCTACGACCTTCTTATTGACGATGAAACACAAAAATTGCATCGGTATTAAATACAAAAGGCACAATGCCATCTTAAGTACAAGAAACTGACTCTTCTTAATGTCTATATTTTGAACCTTTCCTGTGAGACCAGTTTTAGATATCGATGCTTCACCTCAGGTTTACTGTATTCCTTGGAGCTTCTTAGTGACGATGAAACACAGAAATCGCATGGGAATTAATTACAAAAGATACAATGCCGACTTAAGTACAAGAAGACTGACTCTTCTTACTGTCTATGTTTCGAACCTTTCCTGTGAGACTAGTTTTAGATTCCGATGCTTCACTTCAGGTTTACTGTATCCCTTGGACCTTCTTATTGACGATGAAACACAGAAATTGCGTCGGAATTTCATTCAAAGGCCACAATGCCGACTTAAGTACAAGAAGTCTGACGCTTCCTTCTGCTTATGTTTTCTGCTTATGTTTTGAACCTTTCCTGTGAGACAAGTTTTAGATTCCGATGCTTCACTTCACGTTTACTATATCCCTTGGTCCTTCTTACTAACGATGAAATACAGAAATTGCATCGGAATTTAATACAAAAGCTACAATGCCGACTTAAGTACAAGAAGACTGACTCTTCTAACTGTCTATGCTTTGAACCTTTCCTGTGAGACCAGTTTTAGATTCCGATGCTTCACTTCAGGATTACTGTATCCCTACGTACTTCTTATTGACGATGAAACACAGTAATTACATCGGAATTAAATACAAATCGCACAATGCCGTCTTAAGTACAAGAAGACTGACTCTTCTCACTGTCTATGATTTGAACCTTTCCTGTGGGACCAGTCTTAGATTCCGATGCTTCACTTCAGGTTTACTGTATCCCTTGGACCTTATTGTTGACGATGAAACACAGAAATTGCATCTCAATTAAATACAAAAGGCACAATGCCGACTTAAGTACAAGAAGACTGACTCTTCCTACTGTCAATGTTTTGAACCATTCCTGTGAGACCGCATTTAGATTCCGATGCCTTATTTCATGTTTACTGTATCCCTTGGACCTTCTTATTGACGCAGAAACACAGAAATTGCATCGGAATTGAATACAAAATGCACAATGCCGACTTAAGTACAAGAAGACTGACTCTTCTTATTGTGTATGTTTTGAACCTTTCCTGTGAGACCAGTTTTAGATTTCGATGCTTTACTTCAGGTTTACTGTATCCCTTGGGCCTTCTTATTGACGATGAAACACAGAAATTGCATCGGAGTTAAATACAAAAGCCACAATGCCTACTTACATACAAGAGGACTGACTCTTCTTACATTGTATGATTTGAGCCTTTCCTGTGAGACCAGTTTTTGATATCGATGCTTCACTTCAGGTTTACTGTATCCCTTGGACCTTCTTATTGACAATGAACCACAGAAATTGTATCGGAATTAAATACAAAAGGCATAATTCTGAATTCAGTACAAGAAGACTGACTCTTCTTACATTCTATGATTTGAGCCTTTCCTATGAGACCAGATTTAGATATCGATGCTTCAGGTTTACTGTATCCCTTTGACCTTCTTATTGACGATGAAACACAGCAATTGATTCGGAAATAAATACAAAAGGCACAATTCCGACTTAAGTACAAGAAGACTGACTCTTCTTACTGTCTATGATTTGAACCTTTCCTGTGAGACCAGTTTTAGATTCCGATGCTTCACTTCAGGTTTACTGTATCCCTTGGACCTTCTTATTGACGATGAAACACAGAAATTGCATCGGAATTGAATACAAAAGGCACAATGCCATCTTAAGTACATGAAACTGAATCCTCTTACTGTCTATGTTTTGAACCTTTCCTGTGAGACCAGTTTTAGATATCGATGCTTCACCTCAGGTTTACTGTATTCCTTGGAGCTTCTTAGTGACGATTAAACACAGAAATCGCATGGGAATTAAATACAAAAGGTACAATGCCGACTTAAGTACAAGAAGACTGACTCTTCTTACTGTCTATGTATTGAACCTTTCCTGTGAGACCAGTTTTAGATCCCGATGCTTCACTTCGGGATTACTGTATCCCTACGACCTTCTTATTGACGATGAAACACAGAAATTGCATCGGAATCAAATACAAAAGGCACAATGCCGACTTAAGTACAAGAAGACTGACTCTTCTTACTATCTATGTTTTGAAACATTCCTGTGAGACCAGTTTTAGATTCCGATGCGTCACTTCAGGTTTACTGTATGCCTTGGACCTTCTTATTGACGATGAAGCACAGTAATTGAATCAAAATTAAATACAAAACGCACAATGCCGACTTAAGTACAAGAAGACTGACTCTTCTTACTGTCCATGTTTTCAGCCTTTCCTGTGAGACCAGTTTTAGACTCAGATGCTTCACTTCAGGTTTCCTGTATCCCTTGGACCATCTTATTGACGATGAAAAACAGAAATTGCATAGGAATTAAATACGAAAGGCACAATGCCGACTTAAGTACAAGAAGACCGACTCCTCTTACTGTCTATGTGTTGAGACTTTCCTGTGAGACCAGTTTTAGATTCCCTTGCTTCACTTCAGGCTTACTGTATCCCTTGGACCTTCTTATTGACGATGAAACACAGAAATTGCATCGGAATTAAATACAAAGGTCACAATGGCGACTTAAGTCCAAAAGGCTGACTCTTCTTACTGTCTGTGTTTTGAACCTTTCCTGTGAGCCCAATTTTAGATTCCGATGCTTCACTTCAGGTTTACTGTATCCCTAGGACCTTCTTATCGACGATGAAACACAGAAAATGAATCGGAATTAAATACAAAGGGCACAATGCCGACTTAAGTACAAGAAGACTGACTCTGCTTACTGTCTATGTTTTGAACCTTTCCTTTGAGACCAGTTTTAGATTCCAATGCTTCACTTCAGGTTTACTGTATCCCTGGGTACTTCTTATTGACGATGAAACACAGAAATTAAATCGGAATTAAATACAAAAGGCACAATGCTGACTTAAGTACAAGAAGGCTGTCTCTTCCTTCTGCTTATGTTTTCTGCTTATGTTTTGAACCTTCCTGTGAGACCAGTTTTAGATTCCGATGCTTCACTTCAAGTTTACTACATCCCTTGGACCTTCTTATTAACGATGAAACACAGAAATTGCATCGGAATTACGTACAAAAGCTACAATGCCGACTTAAGTACAAGAAGACTGACTCTTCTTACTGTCTATGTTTTGAACCTTTCCTGTGAGACCAGTTTTAGATCCCGATGATTCACTTCGGAATTACTGTATCCCTACGACCTTCTTATTGACGATGAAACACAAAAATTGCATCGGTATTAAATATAAAAGGCACAATGCCATCTTAAGTACAAGAAACTGACTCTTCTTAATGTCTATATTTTGAACCTTTCCTGTGAGACCAGTTTTAGATATCGATGCTTCACCTCAGGTTTACTGTATTCCTTGGAGCTTCTTAGTGACGATGAAACACAGAAATCGCATGGGAATTAAATACAAAAGATACAATGCCGACATAAGTACAAGAAGACTGACTCTTCTTACTGTCTATGTTTCGAACCTTTTCTGTGAGACTAGTTTTAGATTCCGATGCTTCACTTCAGGTTTACTGTATCCCTTGGACCTTCTTATTGACGATGAAACACAGAAATTGCATCGGAATTACATTCAAAGGCCACAATGCCGACTTAAGTACAAGAAGTCTGACTCTTCCTTCTGCTTATGTTTTCTGCTTATGTTTTCAACCTTTCCTGTGAGACCAGTTTTAGATTCAAATGCTTCACTTCACGTTTACTATATCCCTTGGTTCTTCTCACTAACGATGAAACACAGAAATTGCATCGGAATTAAATACAAAAGCTACAATGCCGACTTAAGTACAAGAAGACTGACTCTTCTAACTGTCTATGCATTGAACCTTTCCTGTGAGACCAGTTTTAGATCCCGATGCTTCACTTCAGGATTACTGTATCCCTACGTCCTTCTTATTGACGATGAAACACAGAAATTGCATCGGAATTAAATACAAAAGGCACAATGCCGACTTAAGTACAAGAAGACTGACTCTTCTTACTATCTATGTTCTGAAACTTTCCTGTGAGACCAGTTTTAGATTCCGATGCGTCTCTTCAGGTTTACTGTATGCCTTGGACCTTCTTATTGACGATGAAGCACAGTAATTGCATCGGAATTAAATACAAATCGCACAATGCCGTCTTAAGTACAAGAAGACTGACTCTTCTCACTGTCTATGATTTGAACCTTTCCTGTGGGACCAGTTTTAGGTTCCGATGCTTCACTTCAGGTTTACTGTATCCCTTGGACCTTATTGTTGTCGAAGAAACACAGAAATTGCATCGGAGTTAAATACAAAAGCCACAATGCCTACTTACATACAAGTGGATTGACTCTTCTTACATTGTATGATATGAGCCTTTCCTGTGAGACCAATTTTTGATATCGATGCTTCACTTCAGGTTTACTGTATCCCTTGGACCTTCTTATTGACAATGAACCACAGAAATTGCATCGGAATTAAATACAAAAGGCATAATTCTGAATTCAGTACAAGAAGACTGACTCTTCTTACATTCTATGATTTGAGCCTTTCCTATGAGACCAGATTTAGATATCGATGCTTCAGGTTTACTGTATCCCTTGGACCTTCTTATTGACGATGAAACACAGCAATTGATTCGGAAATAAATACAAAAGCCACAATGCCGACTTAAGTACAAGAAGACTGACTCTTCTTACTGTCTACGTTTTGAACCTTCCCTGTGAGACCAGTTTTAGATTCCGATGCTTCACTTCAGGTTTACTGTATTCCTTGGAGCTTCTTAGTGACGATGAAACACAGAAATCGCATGGGAATTAAATACAAAAGGTACAATGCCGACTTAAGTACAAGAAGACTGACTCTTCTTACTGTCTATGTATTTAACCTTTCCTGTGAGACCAGTTTTAGATCCCGATGCTTCACTTCGGGATTACTGTATCCCTACGACCTTCTTATTGACGATGAAACACAGAAATTGCATCGGAATCAAATACAAAAGGCACAATGCCGACTTAAGTACAAGAAGACTGACTCTTCTTACTATCTATGTTTTGAAACATTCCTGTGAGACCAGTTTTAGATTCCGATGCGTCACTTCAGGTTTACTGTATGCCTTGGACCTTCTTATTGACGATGAAGCACAGTAATTGAATCAAAATTAAATACAAAACGCACAATGCCGACTTAAGTACAAGAAGACTGACTCTTCTCACTGTCTATGTTTTGAACCTTTCCTGTGAGACCAATTTTAGTTTCCGATGCTTCACTTCAGGTTTACTGTATCCCTTGGACCTTCTTATTGACGATGAAACACCGAAATTGCGTCGGAAATAAACACAAAAGGCACAATGCCGACTTAAGTACAAGAAGACTGACTCTTCTTACCGTCCATGTTTTGAGCCTTTCCTGTGAGACCAGTTTTAGATTCAGATGCTTCACTTCAGGTTTCCTGTATCCCTTGGACCATATTATTGACGATGAAAAACAGAAATTGCATAGGAATTAAATACGAAAGGCACAATGCCGACTTAACTACAAGAAGACCGACTCCTCTTACTGTCTATGTGTTGAGACTTACCTGTGAGACCAGTCTTAGATTCCTAGGCTTCACTTCAGGCTTACTGTATCTCTTGGACCTTCTTATTGACGATGAAACACAGAAATTGCATCGGAATTAAATACAAGGTTCACAATGCCTACTTAAGTACAAGAAGACTGACTCTTCTTACTGTCTATGTTTTGAACCTTTCCTGTGGGAGCATTTTTAGGTTCGGATGCTTCACTTCAGGATTATTGTTTCACTTGGACTTTCTTATTGACAATGAAACACAGAAATTGCATCGGAATTAAATACAAAAGGCATAATGCGGACTCAAGTACAAGAGGACTGACTCTTCTTACATTCTATGATTAGAGCCTCTCCTATGAGACAACATTTAGATATCGATACCCCTGGACCTTCTTATTGACGATGAAACACAGAAATTGCATCGGAATTAAATACAAAAGGAACAATGCCATCTTAAGTACAAGTAGACTGACTCTTCTTACTGTCTATGTTTTGAACCTTTAATGTGAGACCAGTTTTAAATATCGATGCTTCACCTCAGGTTTACTGTATCCCTTGGAGCTTCTTATTGACGATGAAACACAGAAATCGCATGGGAATTAAAAACAAAAGGCACAATGCCGACTTATGTACAAGAAGTCTAACTCTTCCTTCTGCTTATGTTTGAACCTTTCCTGTGAGACCAGTTTTGGATTCCGATGCTTCACTTCAAGTTTACTATATCCCTTGGACCATCTTATTAACGGTAAAACACAGAAATTGCATCGGAATTAAATACAAAAGCTACAATGCCGACTTAAGTACAAGGAGACTGACTCTTCTTACTGTCTACGTTTTGAACCTTTTCTGTGAGACCAGTTTTAGATCCCGATGCTTCACTTCGGGATTACTGTATCCCTTGGACCCTCTTCTTGACGATGAAACACAGAAATTGCGTCGGAATTAAATACAAAAGGCACAATGCCCACTTAAGTACAAGAAGACTGACTCTTCTTACTATCTATGTTTTGAACCTTTCCTGTGTGACCCGTTTTAGATTCCGATGCGTCATTTCAGGTTTATCATTTCCCTTGGAAATTCTTATTGACGATGAAATACAGAAATTGCCTCGGAATTAAATGCAAAAGGCACAATGCCGACTTAAGTACAAGAAGACTGACTCTTCTTACTAACTATGATTGAAACCTTTCCTGTGAGATCAGTTTTAGATTCCGATGCGTCACTTCAGGTTTACTGTATCCCTCGGACCTTCTTATTGACGATGAAACACAGAAATTGAATCGGAATTAAATACAAAAAGCACAATGCCGACTCAAGTACAAGAAGACTGACTCTTCTTACTGTTTATGTTTTGATCCTTTCCTGTGCAACAGTTTTGGATTCCGATGGTTCACTTCAGGATTACTGTATGCGTTGGACGTTCTTATTGACGATGCAACACAGAAATTACATCGGAATTAAATGCAAAAGGTACAATGCCGACTTAAGTACAAGAAGACGGATTCTACATACGGTCTATGTTTAGAGCCTTTCCTGAGAGACCAGTTTTAGATTCCGATGCTACACGTCAGGTATACTGTAACCCTCGGATCTTGTTGTTGACGATGAAACACAAAAATTGCATCGGAATTAAATACAAAAGGCACAATGCCGAGTTAAGTTCAAGAAGACTGACTCTCCTTCTGCATATGCTCTGAATCTTTCCTGTGAGACCAGGTTTAGATTCCGATGCTTTACTTCAAGTTTACTGTATCCCTTGGACCTTCTTATTGACGATGAAACACAGAAATTGCATCGAAATTAAATACGAAAGGTTCAATGCCGACTTAAGTATAAGAAGACTGACTCTTGCCTCTGCTTATGCTTTGAACTTTTCCTGTGAGACCAGTTTTAGATCCCGATGCTTCACTTCGGGATTACTGTATCCCTACGACCTTCTTATTGACGATGAAACACAGAAATTGCATCGGAATTAAATACAAAAGGCACAATGCCGACTTAAGTACAAGAAGGCTGTCTCTTCCTTCTGCTTATGTTTTCTGCTTATGTTTTGAACCTTCCTGTGAGACCAGTTTTAGATTCTGATGCTTCACTTCAAGTTTACTACATCCCTTGGACCTTCTTATTAACGATGAAACACAGAAATTGCATCGGAATTACGTACAAAAGCTACAATGCCGACTTAAGTACAAGAAGACTGACTCTTCTTACTGTCTATGTTTTGAACCTTTCCTGTGAGACCAGTTTTAGATCCCGATGATTCACTTCGGAATTACTGTATCCCTACGACCTTCTTATTGACGATGAAACACAAACATTGCATCGGTATTAAATATAAAAGGCACAATGCCATCTTATGTACAAGAAACTGACTCTTCTTAATGTCTATATTTTGAACCTTTCCTGTGAGACCAGTTTCAGATATCGATGCTTCACCTCAGTTTTACTGTATTCCTTGGAGCTTCTTAGTGACGATGAAACACAGAAATCGCATGGGAATTAAATACAAAAGATACAATGCCGACATAAGTACAAGAAGACTGACTCTTCTTACTGTCTATGTTTCGAACCTTTCCTGTGAGACTAGTTTTAGATTCCGATGCTTCACTTCAGGTTTACTGTATCCCTTGGACCTTCTTATTGACGATGAAACACAGAAATTGCACCGGAATTACATTCAAAGGCCACAATGCCGACTTAAGTACAAGAAGTCTGACTCTTCCTTCTGCTTATGTTTTCTGCTTATGTTTTCAACCTTTCCTGTGAGACCAGTTTTAGATTCAAATGCTTCACTTCACGTTTACTATATCCCTTGGTCCTTCTCACTAACGATGAAACACAGAAATTGCATCGGAATTAAATACAAAAGCTACAATGCCGACTTAAGTACAAGAAGACTGACTCTTCTAACTGTCTATGCATTGAACCTTTCCTGTGAGACCAGTTTTAGATCCCGATGCTTCACTTCAGGATTACTGTATCCCTACGTCCTTCTTATTGACGATGAAACACAGAAATTGCATCGGAATTAAATACAAAAGGCACAATGCCGACTTAAGTACAAGAAGACTGACTCTTCTTACTATCTATGTTCTGAAACTTTCCTGTGAGACCAGTTTTAGATTCCGATGCGTCACTTCAGGTTTACTGTATGCCTTGGACCTTCTTATTGACGATGAAGCACAGTAATTGCATCGGAATTAAATACAAATCGCACAATGCCGTCTTAAGTACAAGAAGACTTCTCTTCTCACTGTCTATGATTTGAACCTTTCCTGTGGGACCAGTTTTAGGTTCCGATGCTTCACTTCACGTTTACTGTATCCCTTGGACCTTATTGTTGTCGAAGAAACACAGAAATTGCATCGGAGTTAAATACAAAAGCCACAATGCCTACTTACATACAAGAGGACTGACTCTTCTTACATTGTATGATATGAGCCTTTCCTGTGAGACCAGTTTTTGATATCGATGCTTCAGGTTTACTGTATCCCTTGGACCTTCTTATTGACGATGAAACACAGCAATTGATTCGGAAATAAATACAAAAGCCACAATGCCGACTTAAGTACAAGATGACTGACTCTTCTTACTGTCTACGTTTTGAACCTTCCCTGTGAGACCAGTTTTAGATTCCGATGCTTCACTTCAGGTTTACTGTATTCCTTGGAGCTTCTTAGTGACGATGAAACACAGAAATCGCATGGGAATTAAATACAAAAGGTACAATGCCGACTTAAGTACAAGAAGACTGACTCTTCTTACTGTCTACGTTTTGAACCTTCCCTGTGAGACCAGTTTTAGATTCCGATGCTTCACTTCAGGTTTACTGTATTCCTTGGAGCTTCTTAGTGACGATGAAACACAGAAATCGCATGGGAATTAAATACAAAAGGTACAATGCCGACTTAAGTACAAGAAGACTGACTCTTCTTACTGTCTATGTATTGAACCTTTCCTGTGAGACCAGTTTTAGATCCCGATGCTTCACTTCGGGATTACTGTATCCCTACGACCTTCTTATTGACGATGAAACACAGAAATTGCATCGGAATCAAATACAAAAGGCACAATGCCGACTTAAGTACAAGAAGACTGACTCTTCTTACTATCTATGTTTTGAAACATTCCTGTGAGACCAGTTTTAGATTCCGATGCGTCACTTCAGGTTTACTGTATGCCTTGGACATTCTTATTGACGATGAAGCACAGTAATTGAATCAAAATTAAATACAAAACGCACAATGCCGACTTAAGTACAAGAAGACTGACTCTTCTCACTGTCTATGTTTTGAACCTTTCCTGTGAGACCAATTTTAGTTTCCGATGCTTCACTTCAGGTTTACTGTATCCCTTGGACCTTCTTATTGACGATGAAACACCGAAATTGCGTCGGAAATAAACACAAAAGGCACAATGCCGACTTAAGTACAAGAAGACTGACTCTTCTTACCGTCCATGTTTTGAGCCTTTCCTGTGAGACCAGTTTTAGATTCAGATGCTTCACTTCAGGTTTCCTGTATCCCTAGGACCATCTTATTGACGATGAAACACAGAAACTGCATCGGAATTAAATACAAAAGGCACAATACCGACTTAAGTACAAGGAGACCGACTCTTCTTACTGTCTATGTTTTGAACCTTTCCTGTGAGAGCAGTTTTAGGTTCGGATGCTTCACTTCAGGATTATTGTTTCACTTGGACTTTCTTATTGACAATGAAACACAGAAATTGCATCGGAATGAAATACAAGAGGCATAATGCGGACTTAAGTACAAGAGGACTGACTCTTCTTACATTCTATGATTTGAGCCTCTCCTATGAGACCACATTTAGATATCGATGCTTCACTTAAGGTTTACTGTATCCCTTGGTCCTTGTTATTGACGATGCAACACAGAAATTGCATCGAAATTAAGTACATAAGGCACAATACTAACTTAAGTTTAAGAATACTGACTCTTCTTACTGTCTATGTTTAGAACCTTTCCTGTAAGACCAGTTTTAGATATCGATGCTTCACCTAAGGTTTACTGTATCCCTTGGAGCTTCTTATTGACGATCAAACACAGAAATCACATGGGAATTAAATACAAAAGGCACAATGCCGACTTAAGTACAGGAAGTCAAACTCTTCCTTCTGCTTATGTTTGAACCTTTCCTGTGAGACTAGTTTTAGATTCCGATGCTTCACTTCAAGTTTACTATATCCCTTGGACCTTCTTATTAACGATAAAACACAGAAATTGCATCGGAATTAAATACAAAAGCTACAATGCCGACTTAAGTACAAGGAGACTGACTCTTCTTACTGTCTACGTTTTGAACCTTTTCTATGAGACCAGTTTTAGATCCCGATGCTTCCATTCGGGATTACTGTATCCCTTGGAACCTCTTCTTGACGATGAAACACAGAAATTGCATCGGAATTAAATACATAAGGCACAATGCCCACTTAAGTACAAGAAGACTGACTCTTCTTACTATCTATGTTTTGAACCTTTCCTGTGAGACCAGTTTTAGATTCCGATGCGTCATTTCAGGTTTATCGTTTCCCTTGGACCTTCTTATTGACGATGAAACACAGAAATTGCATCGGAATTAAATGCAAAAGGCACAATGCCGACTTAAGTACAAGAAGACTGAGTCTTCTTACTAACTATGATTGAAACCTTTCCTGTGAGATCAGTTTTAGATTCCGATGCGTCACTTCACGCTTACTGTATCCCTCGGACCTTCTTATTGACGATGAAACACAGAAATTGAATCGGAATTAAAAACAAAAATCACAATGCCGACTCAAGTACAAGAAGACTGATCCTTCTTACTGTTTATGTTTTGATCCTTTCCTGTGGAACAGTTTTGGATTCCGATGCTTCACTTCAGGATTACTGCATGCGTTGGACGTTCTTTTGACGATGCAACACAGAAATTGCATCGCAATTAAATACAAAAGGTACAATGCCGATTTAAGTACAAGAAGACTGACTCTACATACGGTCTATGTTTAGAGCCTTTCCTGAGAGACCAGTTTTAGATTCCGATGCTACACGTCGGGTTTACTGTAACCCTTGGATCTTGTTGTTGACGATGAAACACAGAAATTGCATCGGAATTAAATACAAAAGGCACAACGCCGAGTTAAGTTCAAGAAGACTGACTCTCCTTCTGCTTGTGCTCTGAATCTTTCCGTGAGACCAGTTTTAGATTCCAATGCTTCACTTCCAGTTTACCGTATCCCTTGGACCTTCTTATTGACGATGAAACACAGAAATTGCATCGAAGTTAAATACGAATGGCTCAATGCCGACTTAATTATAAGAAGACTGACTCTTGCCTCTGCTTATGCTTTGAACTTTTCCTGTGAGACCAGTTTTAGATTCCGATGCTTCACTTCAAGTTTACTGTATCCCTTGGACCTTCTTATTAACGATGAACCACAGAAATTGCATCGGAATTAAATACAAAAGGCTCAATGCCGACTTTAGTACAAGAAGACTGATTCTTCTTACTGTCTATGTTTTGAACATTTCCTGTGAGACCAGTTTCAGATTCCGATGCTTGTCTTCAGGTTTACTGTATCCCTCGGACCTTCTTATTGACGATGAAACCCAGAAATTGCATCGGAATTAAATACAACATGCACAATGCCGACTTAAGTACAAGAAGACTTACTCTTCTTACTGTCTATGTTTTGAACCTTCCATGTGATACCAGTTTTAGATTCCGATGCTTCACTTCAGGTTTACTGCATCCCTTGGACGTTCTTATTGACGATGAAACCCAGAAATTGCATCGGAATTAAATACAAAATGCACAATGCCGACTTAAGTACTAGAAGACTGCCTGATCTAACTGTCTATGTTAGAACCTTTTTCTGTGAGACCAGTTTTAGATTACGATGCTTCACATCAAGTTTACTGTATCCCTGGGACCTTCTCATTGACGATGAAACACAAAAATTGCATCGGAATTAAATACAAAGGTCACAATGCCTACTTAAGTACAAGAAGTCTGACTCTTCTTACTGTCTATGTTTTGAACATTTCCAGTGAGACCTATTTTAAATTCCGATGCTTCACTTCAGGTTTGCTGAATCCTTTGGACTTTCTTTTGACGATGAAACACAGAAATAGCATCGGAATTAAATACAACAGGCACAATGCCGACTTAAGTACAAGAGGAATGTATCTTCTTACTGTCAATTTTTTGAACCTTTCCAGTGAGACCAGTTTTAGATTCCGATGCTTCACTTCAGGTTTACTGTATCCCTTGGACCTTCTTATGGACGATGAAACACAGATTTTGCATCGGAATTAAATACAAAAGGCACAATGTCGTCTTAAGTACAAGAAAACTGACTCTTCTTACTGTTATTGATTGAACCTTTCGTGTGAGACATGTTTTAGATTCCGATGCTTCACTTCAGGTTTACTGTATCCCTTGGACATTCTCATTGGCGATGATACACAGAAACTGTATCGGAATTAAATACAAAAGGCACAATGCCGACTTAAGTACAAGGAGACTGACTCTTCTTACTGTCTATGTTTTAAACCTTTCCTGTGAGACCAGTTTTAGATTCCGATGCTTCATTTCCGGTTAACTCTATCCCTTGGACTTTCTTATTGACGATGAAACAAGGAAATTGCATTGGAATTAAATACAAAAGGCACAATGCCGACTTAATTACAATAGGACTGACTCTTCTTACATTCTATGATTTGGGCCTTTCCTGTGAGACCAGTTTTAGATATCGATGCTTCACTTCAGGTTTACTGTATCTCTTGGACATTCTTATTGACGATGGAACAGAGAAATTGCATCGGAATTAATTACAAAAGGCACAATGCCGACTTCAGTACAAGTGGACTGACTCGTCTTACATTCTATGATTTGAGCCTTTCCTGTGATACCAGTTTTAGATATCGATGCTTCACTTCAGGTTTACTGTATCCCTTGGACCATCTTAATGACGATGAAACACAGAAATTGAATCGGAATTAAATACAAAAGGCACAAAGCCGACTTAAGTACAAGAAGACTGACTCTTCTTAATGTCTATGTTTTGAACCTTTCCTATGAGACCAGTTTTAGATTCCGATGCTTCACTTCAGGTTTACTGTATCCCTTGGACCATCTTAATGACGATGAAACACAGAAATTGAATCGGAATTAAATACAAAAGGCACAAAGCCGACTTAAGTACAAGAAGACTGACTCTTCTTAATGTCTATGTTTTGAACCTTTCCTATGCGACCAGTTTTAGATTCCGATGCTTCACTTCAGGTTTACTGTATCCCATGGACCTTCTTATTGACGATGAAACACCGAAATTGCGTCTGAAATAGACACAAAAGGCACAATGCCGACTTAAGTACAAGTAGACTGACCCTTCATACTGTCTATGTTTTGAGCCTTTCCTGTGAGACCAGTTTTAGATTCAGATGCTTCACTTCAGGTTTACTGTATCCCTTGGACCATCTTATTGACGATGAAAAACAGAAATTGCATAGGAATTAAATACAAAGGTCACAATGCCTACTTAAGTACAAGAAGACTGACTCTTCTTACTGTCTATGTTTTGAACCTTTCCTGTGAGCGCAGTTTTAGGCTCGGGTGCTTCACTTCAGAATTATTGTTTCACTTGGACTTTCTTATTTACAATGAAACACAGAAATTGCATCGGAATTAAATACAAAAGGCGTAATGCGGACTTAAGTACAAGAGGACTGACTCGTCTTACATTCTATGATTTGAGCCTCTCCTATGAGACCACATTTAGATATCGATGCTTCACTTAACGTTTACTGTATCCCTTGGACCTTGTTATTGACGATGCAACACAGAAATTGCATCGAAATTAGATACATAAGGCACAATACTAACAGAAGATTAAGAATACTGACTCTTCTTACTGTCTATGTTTAGAACCTTTCCTGTGACACTAGTTTTAGATTCCAATTCTTCACTTCAGGTTTACTGTATCCCTTGGATTTTCTTATTGGCGATGAAACACAAAAATTGCATCGGAATTAAATACAAAAGACACAATGCCATCTTAAGTACAAGTAGACTGACTCTTCTTACTGTCTATGTTTTGAAAATTTCCTGTAAGACCAGTTTTAGATATCGATGCTTCACCTCAGGTTTACTGTATCCCTTGGAGCTTCTTATTGACGATGAAACACAGAAATCGCATGGGAATTAAATGCAAAAGGCACAATGCCGACTTAAGTACAAGAAGTCTATCTCTTCCTTCTGCTTATGTTTGAACCTTTCCTGTGAGACCAGTTTTAGATTCCGATGCTTCATTTCAAGTTTACTGTATCCCTTGGACCTTCTTATTAACGATGAAACACAAAAATTGCATTGGAATTAAATACAAAAGGCACAATGCTGACTTAAGTACAAGAAGACTCACTCTTCTTACTGTCTATGTTTTGAACCCTTCCTGTGAGGCCAGATTTGGATTCCGATGCTTCACTTCGGGTTTACTGTATCCCTTGGACCTTCGTATAGACGATGAAACACAGAAATTGCATCGAAATTAAATACAAAAGGCACAATGCCGACTTAAGTACACGAAAACAGACTCGTCTTACTGTCTATGTTTAGAGCCTTTCCTGTGAGACCAGTTTTAGATTCCGATGCTACACTTCAGGGTTACTGTAACCCTCGGACCTTGTCACTGACGATGAAACAAAGAATTTGCATCGAAATTAAATACAAAAGGTGCAATGCCGATTTAAGATTAAGAATACTGACTCTTCTAAGTGTCTATGTTTAGAACCTTTCCTGTGCAACCAGTTTTAGATTCCGATGCTTCACTTCAGGTTTACTGTATCCCTTGGACTTTGTTATTGACGTTGAAACACAGAAATTGCTACGGAATTAAATACAAAAGAAACAATGCCGTCTTAAGTACGAGAATACTGACTCTTCTTACTATCTATGATCTGAACCTTTCCTGTGTGACCTATTTTAGATTCCGATGCTTCACTTCAGGTTTACTGTATCCCTTGGACCTTCTTATTGACGATGAAACACAGAAATTGATTCGGAATTAAATACAAAAAGCACAATGCCGACTTAAGTAAGAAGACTGACTCTTCTTACTGTTTATATTTTGATCCTTTCCTGTGTAACAGTTTTAAATTCCGATGCTTCACTTCAGGTTTACTGTATCCCTTGGACCTTCTTATTAACGATGAAACTCAGAAATTGCATCGGAAATAAATACAAAAGGCACAATGCCGACTTAAGTACAAGAATACTGACTATTCATACTCTCTATGTTTTGAACCTTTCCTGTGAGACCAGTTTTGCATTCCGATGCTACACTTCAGGTTTACTGTAACCCTTGGACCTTGTTATTGACGATGAAACACAGATATCGAATGGGAATTAAATACAAAAGGCACAATGCCGACTTAAGTACAAGAATACTGACTCTTCTTACTGTCTATGATCTGAACCTTTCCTGTGTGACCTATTTTAGATTCCGATGCTTCACTTCTGGTTTACTGTCTCCCTTGGACCTTCTTAATGACGATGAAACACAGACATTGAATCGGAATTAAATACAAACAGCACAATGCCGACTTAAGTACAATAAGACTGACTCTTGTTACTGTTTATGTTTTGATCCTTTCCTGAGCAACAGTTTTAGATTCCGATGCTTCACTTCAGGTTTACTGTATGCGTTGGACGTTGTTATTGGCGATGCAACACAGAAATTGCATCGGAATTAAATACAAAAGGCACAATGCCGACTTAAGTACAAGAAGACTTACTCTTCTTACTGTCTATGGATTGAACCTTTCCTGTGAGGCCAGTTTTAGATTCCGCTGCTTCACTTCAGGTTTACTGTATCCCTTGGACCTACTTATTGACGATGACACACAGAAATTAAATCGGAATTAAATACAAAAGGCACAATGCCGACTTAAGTACAAGAAGACTGACTCTTCTTACTGGCTATGATTTGAACCTTTCCTGTGAGACCAGTTTTAGATTCCGATGCTCGACTTCAGGTTTACTGCACCCCTTGGACCTTCTTATTGACGATGAAACACAGGAATTGCATCGGAATTAAATACAAAAGGCACAATGCCGACTTAAGTACAAGAAGACTGACTCTTCCTACTGTCTATGTTATGAAACTTTCCTGTGAGACCAATTTTATATTCCCATGCCCTACTTCAAGTTCACTGTATCCCTTGGACATTCTTATCGACAATGAAACGTAGAATTTGAATCGGAATTAAATACAAAAGGCACAATGCCATCTTAAGTACAAGAAGATTGAGGCTCCTTACTGTCTGTGTTTTGAACCTTTCCTGTGAGACCAGTTTTAGATTCCGATGCTTCACTTCAGTTTTACTGTATCCCTTGGACCTTCTTATTGATGATGAAACACAGAAATTGAATCGGATTTAAATACAAAAGCCACAATGCCGACTTAAATACAAGAAGACTGAACATTCATTCTGCTTATGTTTTGAACCTTTCCTGTGAGACCAGTTTTAGATTCCGATGCTTCACTTCAGGTTTACTGTATCCCTTGGAACTTCTTATTGAAGATGAAGCACAGAAATTGCAACGAAATTAAATACAAAAGGCACAATGCCGACTTAAGTAAACGAAGACTGACTCGTCTTACTGTCTATGTTTAGAGCCTTTCCTGTGAGACCAGTTTTAGATTCCGATGCTCCACTTCAGGCTTACTGTAATCCTCGGACCTTCTTATTGACGATGAAACACAGAAAATACTTCGGAATTAAATACAAAAGGCACAATGCCGACTTCAGTACAAAAAGACTGACTCTACTTACTGTCTATGTTTTGAACCTTTCCTGTGAGACCAGTTTTAGATTCCGATGCTTCACTTCAGGTTAACTGTATCCCTTGGACTTTGTTATTGACGTTGAAACACAGAAATTGCAGCGGAAATAAATACAAACGGCACAATGCCGACTTCAGTACAAGAAGACTGACTCTTCTCACTGTCTATGTTTTGAACCTTTCCTGTGAGACCAGTTTTAGATTCCGATGCTTCACTTCAGGTTTACTGTATCCCTTGGACCTTCTTATTGACGATGAAACACAGAAATTAAATCGGAATCAAATACAAAAGGCACAATGCCGACTTAAGTACAAGAAGACTGATTCTTCTTACTGGCTATGATTTGAACCTATCCTGTGAGACCAGTTTTAGATTCCGATGCATCACTTCAGGTTTACTGTATCCCTGGGACCTTCTTCTTGGCGATGAAACACAAAATTGCATCGGAATTAATTACAAAAGGCACAATGTCGTCTTAAGTACAAGAAGGCTAACTCTTCTTACTGTATATGCTTTAAACATTTCCTGTGAGACCAGTTTTAGATATAGATGCTTCACTTCAGCTTTACTGTATCCCTTCGTGCTTCTTATTAACGATGAAACACAGAAATCGCATGGGAATTAAATACAAAAGGCACAATGCTGACTTAAGTACAAGAAGACTGACTCTTCTTACTTCCTGTGCTTTGAACCTTTCCTGTGAGACCAGTTTTAGATTCCGATGCTCGACTTCTGGTTTACTGCACCCCTTGGACCTTCTTATTGACGATGAAACACAGAAATCGCATCGGAATTAAATACAAATGGCACAATGCCGACTTAAGTACAAGAAGACTGACTCATCTTACTGTCTATGTTATGAACCTTTCCTGTGAGACCAATTTTATATTCCGATGCCCCACTTCAAGTTTACTGTATCCCTTAGACATTCTTATTTACGATGAAACACAGAAATTGAATCGGAATTATATACAAAAGGCACAATGCCGACTTCAGTACAAGAAGACTGACTGTGCTTACTGTCTATGTTCTGAACCTTTCCTGTTAGACCAGATTTACATTCCATTGCTTCACTTCAGGTTTACTGTATCCCTTGGACCTTCTTATTGACGATGAAACACAGAAATTAAAAAAGGAATTAAATGCAAAAGGCATAATGCCGACTTAAGTACAAGAAGACTGACTCTTCTTACTATCTGTGTTTGAAACCTTCCCTGTGAGATCAGTTTTATACTCCGATGCGTCACTTCAGGTTTACTGTAACCTCTGGACCTTCTTATTGACGATGAAACACAGAAATTGAAACAGAATTAAATACAAAATGCACAATGCCGACTTAAGTACAACAAGACTGACTCTTGTTACTGTCTATGTTTTGAACCATTTCTGTGAGACCAGGTTTAGATTCCGGTGCCTTATTTCAGGTTTACTGTATCCTTTGGACCTTCTTATTGACGATGAAGCACAGATTGTGCATCGGAGTTAAATACAAAAGGCACAATGCCGTCTTAAGTACAAGAAGACTGACTCTTCTTACTGTCTATGTTTTGAACCTTTCCTGTGAGACAAGTTTTAGATTCCGATGCTTCACTTTACGTTTACTGTATCCCTTGGACCTTCTTATTGACGATGAAAAACAGACATTGCATCGAAATTAAATACAAAATGCACAATGCCGACTTAAGTACACGAAGTCAGACTCTTCCTCCTGCTTTTGTTTTGAACCTTTCCTGTGAGACCAGTTTTAGATTCCGATGCTTCACTTCAACTTCACTGTATCCCTTGGACCTTCTTATTGACCATGAGACACAGAAATTGTATCGGAATTAAATACAAAAGCACAATGCCGACTTAAGTACAAGAAGACTGACTCTTCTTACTGTCTATGTTTGAACCTTTCCTGTGAGACCAGTTTTAGTAATCGATGCTTCACTTCAGGTTTACTGTATCTCTTGGAGCTTCTTAATGACGATGAAACACAGAAATCGC
Organism: Schistocerca serialis cubense; assembly: GCF_023864345.2. Classification (NCBI taxonomy): domain Eukaryota; kingdom Metazoa; phylum Arthropoda; class Insecta; order Orthoptera; family Acrididae; genus Schistocerca; species Schistocerca serialis. The sequence goes on along the minus strand of NC_064647.1, from coordinate 17,798,855 downwards.
ATGGCAATTAAATACAGAAGGCACAATGCCGTCTTAAGTACAAGAAGACCGACTCTTCTTACTGTCTATGTTTTCAACCTTTCCTGTGAGACCAGTTTTAGATTCCGATGCGTCAGTTCAGGTTTACTTTATCCCTTGGACCTTCTTACTGACGATGAAACACAGAAATTGAAACAGAATTAAATACAAAAAGCACAAAGCCGACTTAAGTACATGAAGACTGACTCTTGTCACTCTCTATGATTTGAACCACCCCTGTGAGACCAGGTTTAGACTCCGATGCCTTACTTCAGGTTTACTGTATCCTTTGGACCTTCTTGTTGACGATGAAACACAGATTGTCCATCGGAATTAAATACAATAGGCACAATGCCAACTTAAGTACAAGAAGACTGACTCTTCTCACTGTCTATGCCTTGAACCTTTCCTGTGACACCAGTTTTGGATGCCGATGCTTAACTTCAGGTTTACTGTATCCCTTGGACCTTCTTATTGATGATGAAACACAGAAATTGCATCGGAATTAAATACTAAAGACACAATGCCGACTGAAGTACAAGAAGAATGACTCTCCTTACTATCTATGTTTTGAACCTTTCCTGTGAGGCCAGTTTTAGAATCCGATGCGTCACTTCAGGTTTACTATATCCCTTGGACCTTCTTATTGACGATGAAACACAGGAATTGCATCGGAATTAAATACAAAAGGATCAATGCCGACTTAAGTACAAGAAGACTGACTCTTCCTTCTGCTTATGTTTTCAACCTTTCCTGTGAGACCAGTTTTAAATGCCGATGCTTCACTTCAACTTTACTGTATCCCTTGTACCTTCTTATTGACGATGAAACACAGAAATTGAAACTGAATTGAAAACAAAAGGCACAATGCCAACTTAAGTACAAGAAGACTGACTCTTGTTACTGTCTATGTTTTGAACCATTCCTGTGAGACCAGGTTTAGATTCCGATGCCTTACTTCAGGTTTACTGTATCCTTTGGACCTTCTTATAGACGATAATACACAGATGGTGCATCGGAATTAAATACAAAAGGCACAATGCAGAATTAAGTACAAGAAGACTGACTCTTCTTACTGTCAAAGATTTGAACCTTTCCAGTGAGACCAGTTTTAGATTCCGATGCTTCACTTCAGGTTTACTGTATCCCTTGGACCTTCTTATTGACGATATAACACAGAAATTGCATCGGAATTAAATACAAAAGGCACAATGCCGTCATAACTACTAGAAGACTGACTCCTCTTTCTGTCTATGTTTTGAACCTTTACTGTGAGACCAGTTTTAGATACCGATGCTTCACTTCCGGTTTACTGTATCCCTTGGAGCTTCTTATTAACGATGAAACACAGAAATCGCATGGGAATTAAATACAAAAGGCACAATGGCGACTTAAGTACTAGAAGACTGACTCTTCTTACTATCTATGTTTGAACCTAACCTGTGAGACCAGTTTTACATTCAGATGCTTCACGTCAGGTTTACTATATCCCTTGGACATTCTTATTGACGATGAAACACAGGAATTGCATCGGAATTAAATACAAAAGGATCAATGCCGACTTATGTACAAGAAGACTGACTCTTCCTTCTGCTTATGTTTTGAACCTTTCCTGTGAGACCAGTTTTATATTCCGATGCTTCACGTCAGGTTTACTGTATCCCTTGGATCTTCTTATTGACGAGGAAACACAGAAATTGCATCGGAATTAAATACAAAAGGCACAATGCCGTCTTAAGTACAAGAAGACTGACTCTTCTTACTGTCTATGTTTGAACCTTTCCTGTGAGACAAGTTTTAGATTCCGATGCGTCAGTTCAGGTTTACTTTATCCCTTGGACCTTCTTACTGACGATGAAACACAGAAATTGAAACAGAATTAAATACAAAAGGCACAAAGCCGACTTAAGTACATGAAGACTGACTCTTGTCACTCTCTATGATGTGAACCACCCCTGTGAGACCAGGTTTAGACTCCGAAGCCTTACTTCAGGTTTACTGTATCCTTTGGACCTTCTTGTTGACGATGAAACACAGATTGTCCATCGGAATTAAATACAATAGGCACAATGCCGACTTAAGTACAAGAAGACTGACTCTTCTCACTGTCTATGCTTGAACCTTTCCTGTGACACCAGTTTTGGATTCTGATGCTTCCCTTCAGGTTTACTGTATCCGTTGGACCTTCTTATTGACGATGAAACACTGAAATTGCATCGGAATTAAATACTAAAGGCACAATGACGACTAAAGTACAAGAAGAATGACTCTTGTTACTATATATGTTTTGGACCTTTCCTGTGAGACCAGTTTTAGATTCCGATGCGTCACTTCAGGTTTACTGTTTCCCTTGGACCTTCTTATCGACGATGAAACACAGAAATTGCATCGGAATCAAATTCAAAAGGCTCAATGCCGACTTAAGTACAAGAAGACTGACTCTTCCTTCTACTAATGTTTTGAACCTTTCCTGTGAGACCAATTTTAGTTACCGATGCTTCACTTCAAGTTTACTGTATCCCTTGGACCTTCTTATTGACGATGAAACACAGAAATTGAAACAGAATTAAATACAAAAGGCACAATGCCGACTTAAGTACATGAAAACTGACTGTTGTTACTGTCTATGTTTTGAATCATTCCTGTGAGACCAGGTTTAGATTCCGATGCGTTACTTCAGGTTTACTGTATCCTTTGGACCTTCTTATTGACGATGAAACACAGAAATTGCATCGAAATTAAACACAAAAGGCACAAATCCGACTTAACTTTAAGAATACTGACTGTTCTTACTGTCTATGTTTTGAACCTTTCCTGTGAGACCAATTTTAGTTACCGATGCTTCACTTCAAGTTTACTGTATCCCTTGGACCTTCTTATTTACGATGAAACACTGAAATTGCTTCGGAATTAAATACAAAATGCACAATGCCGTCTTAAGTACAAGAAGACTGACTCTTCTTACTGTCTATGTTTAAAGCTTGCCTGTGAGACCAGTTTTAGATATCGATGCTTCACTTCAGGTTTACTGTATCCCTTGGAGCTTCTTACTGACGATGAAACACTGAAATCGCATGGGAATTAAACACAAAAGGCACAATGCCGACTTAAGTACAAAAAGACTGACTCTTCTTACTGACTATGTTTTGAACCTTTTTTTGTGAGACCAGTTTTAGATTCCGATGCTTCATTTCAAGTTTACTGTATCCCTTGGACCTTCTTATTGCCGATCAAACACAGACATTGCATCGAAATTAAATACAAAATGCACAATGCCGACTTACGTACAAGAAGACAGACTCTTCCTTCTGCTTATGTTTTGAAACTTTCCTGTGGGACCAGTTTTAGATTCCGATGCTTCACTTCAAGTTCACTGTATCCCTTGGACCCTCTTATTATCGATGAAACACAGAAATTGCATCGGAATTAAATACAAAAGGCACAATGCCGACTTAAGTACAAGAAGGCTGACTCTTCTTACTGTCGATGCTTTGAACCTTTCCTGTGACACCAGTTTTGAATGCCGATGCTTAACTTCAGGTTTACTGTATCCCTTGGACCTTCTTATTGCCGATCAAACACAGACATTGCATCGAAATTAAATACAAAATGCACAATGCCGACTTAAGTACAAGAAGACTGACTCTTCCTTCTGCTTATGTTTTGAACCTTTCGTGTGAGACCAGTTTTAAATGCCGATGCTTCACTTCAAGTTTACTGTATCCCTTGTACCTTCTTATTGACGATGAAACACAGAAATTGAAACTGAATTGAAAACAAAAGGCACAATGCCGACTTAAGTAAAAGAAGGCTGACTCTTGTTACTGTCTATGTTTTGAACCATTCCTGTGAGACCAGGTTTAGATTCCGATGCCTTACTTCAGGTTTACTGTATCCTTTGGACCTTCTTATAGACGATAAAACACAGATGGTGCATCGGAATTAAATACAAAAGGCACAATGCAGAATTAAGTACAAGAAGAGTGACTCTTCTTACTGTCAAAGATTTGAACCTTTCCAGTGAGACCAGTTTTAGATTCCGATGCTTCACTTCAGGTTTACTGTATCCCTTGGACCTTCTTATTGACGATATAACACAGAAATTGCATCGGAATTAAATACAAACGGCACAATGCCGTCATAACTACTAGAAGACTGACTCCTCTTTCTGTCTATGTTTTGAACCTTTACTGTGAGACCAGTTTTAGATACCGATGCTTCACTTCCGGTTTACTGTATCCCTTGGAGCTTCTTATTAACGATGAAACACAGAAATCGCATGGGAATTAAATACAAAAGGCACAATGGCGACTTAAGTACTAGAAGACTGACTCTTCTTACTATCTATGTTTGAACCTTACCTGTGAGACCAGTTTTAGATTCAGATGCTTCACGTCAGGTTTACTGTATCCCTTGGACCTTCTCATTGACGATTAAACACAGAAATTGCATCGGAATTAAATACAAAAGGCACAGTGCCGACTTAAGTACACGAAGTCAGACTCTTCCTCCTGCTTTTGTTTTGAACCTTTCCTGTGAGACCAGTTTTAGATTCCGATGATTCACTTCAACTTCACTGTATCCCTTGGACCTTCTTATTAACCATGAAACACAGAAATTGCATCGGAATTAAATTCAAAAGGCACAATGCCGACTTATGTACAAAAATACTGACTCTTCTCACTGTCTATGATATGAACCTTTCCTGTGAGACCAAATTTAGATTCCGATGCTTCACTTCAGGTTTACTGTATCCCTTGGACCTTCTTATTGACGATGAAACACAGAAATTGCATCGGAATTAAATACAAAAAGCACAATTCCAACTTCAGTACAAGAAGACTGACTCTTCTTACTGTCTATGTTTTGAACCTTTCCTGTGAGACCAGTTGTAGATTCTGATGCTTCACTTAAGGTTTACTGTATCCCTTGGACCATCATATTGACGATGAAACACAGAAATTGCATCGGAATTAAATACAAACGGCACAATGCCGACTTAAGTACAAGAAGACTGACTCTTCCTTCAGCTTATGCTTTGAACCTTTCCTGTGAGACCAGTTTTAGATTCCGATGCTTCACTTCAGGTTTACTGTATACCTTGGACCTTATTATTGACGATGAAACACAGATATTGCATCGGAATTAAATACAAAAGGCCCAATTCCGACTGAAGTACAAGAAGACTGACTCTTCTTACTGACTATGTTTTGAACCTTTTTTTGTGAGACCAGTTTTAGATTCCGATGCTTCACTTCAAGTTCACTGTATCCCTTGGACCCTCTTATTATCGATGAAACACAGAAATTGCATTGGAATTAAATACAAAAGGCACAATGCCGACTTAAGTACAAGAAGACTGACTCTTCTTACTGTCCATGGTTTGAACCTTTCCTGTGACACCAGTTTTGGATGCCGATCCTTCCCTTCTGGTTTACTGTATACCTTGGACCTTCTTATTGACGATGAAACACAGAAATTGCATTGGAATTAAATACTAAAGGCACAATGCCGACTGAAGTACAAGAAGAATGACTCTTCTTACTATCTATGTTTTGAACCTTTCCTGTGAGACCAGTTTTAGAATCCGATGCGTCACTGCAGGTTTACTATACCCCTTGGACCTTCTTATTGACGATGAAACACAGGAATTGCATCGGAATTAAATACAAATGGATCAATGCCGACTTAAGTACAAGAAGACTGACTCTTCCTTCTGCTTATGTTTTGAACCTTTCCTGTGAGACCAGTTTTAAATGCCGATGCTTCACTTCAAGTTTACTGTATCCCTTGGACTTTCTTATTCACGATCAATCACAGAAATTGCATCGGAATTAAATACAAAAAGCAAAATGCCGTCTTAAGTACAAGAAGACTGACACTTCTCACTGTCTATGTTTGAAGCTTGCCTGTGAGACCAGTTTTAGATATCGATGCTTCACTTCAGGTTTACTGTATCCCTTGGTGCTTCTTACTGACCATGAAACACTGAAATCGCATGGGAATTAAATACAAAAGGCACAATGCAGACTTAAGTACAAGAAAACTGACTGATCTTACTGACTATGTTTTGAAACTTTTTTTGTGAGACCAGTTTTAGATTCCGATGCTTCATTTCAACTTTACTGTATCCCTTGGACCTTCTTATTCACGATGAAACACAGAAATTGAAACAGAATTGAAAACAAAAGGCACAATGCCGACTTAAGTACAAGAAGACGGACTCTTGTTACTGTCTATGTTTTGAACCATTCCTGTGAGACCAGGTTTAGATTCCGATGCCTTACTTCAGGTTCTCTGTATCCTTTGGACTTTGTTATTGACGATGAAACACAGATTGTGCATCGGAATTAAATGCAAAAGGCACAATGCCGACTTAAGTACAGGAAGACTGACTCTTGTTACTGTCTATGATTTGAACCTTTCCTGCGAGACCAGTTTTAGATTCCGATGCTTTACTTCAGGTTAACTGTATCCTTTGGACCTTCTTATTGACGATGAAACACAGAAATTGAAACAGAATTGAAAACAAAAGGCACAATGCCGACTTAAGTACAAGAAGACTGACTCTTGTTACTGTCTATGTTTTGAACCTTTCCTGTGAGACCAGTTTTAGATTCCGATGCTTCACTTCCAGTTTACTGTATCCCTTGCAGCTTCTTATTGACGATGAAAAAACAGAAATCGCATGGGAATTAAATACAAAAGGCACAATGGCGACTTAAGTACATGAAGACTATTTCTTCTTACGATCTATGTTTTCAACCTTTCCTGTGAGACCAGTTTTAAATTCTGATGCTTCACTTCTGGTTTACTGTATCCCTTGGACCGTCTTATTAATGATGAAACACAGAAATTGAATAGGAATTAAATACAAAAGGCACAATGCCGACTTAAGTACAAGAAGACTGACTCTTCCTTCAGCTTATGCTTTGAACCTTTCCTGTGAGACCAGTTTTAGATTCCGATGCTTCACTTCAGGTTTACTGTATACCTTGGACCTTATTATTGACGATGAAACACAGATATTGCATCGGAATTAAATACAAAAGGCCCAATTCCGACTGAAGTACAAGAAGACTGACTCTTCTTACTGACTATGTTTTGAACCTTTTTTTGTGAGACCAGTTTTAGATTCCGATGCTTCACTTCAAGTTCACTGTATCCCTTGGACCCTCTTATTATCGATGAAACACAGAAATTGCATTGGAATTAAATACAAAAGGCACAATGCCGACTTAAGTACAAGAAGACTGACTCTTCTTACTGTCCATGGTTTGAACCTTTCCTGTGACACCAGTTTTGGATGCCGATCCTTCCCTTCTGGTTTACTGTATACCTTGGACCTTCTTATTGACGATGAAACACAGAAATTGCATTGGAATTAAATACTAAAGGCACAATGCCGACTGAAGTACAAGAAGAATGACTCTTCTTACTATCTATGTTTTGAACCTTTCCTGTGAGACCAGTTTTAGAATCCGATGCGTCACTGCAGGTTTACTATACCCCTTGGACCTTCTTATTGACGATGAAACACAGGAATTGCATCGGAATTAAATACAAATGGATCAATGCCGACTTAAGTACAAGAAGACTGACTCTTCCTTCTGCTTATGTTTTGAACCTTTCCTGTGAGACCAGTTTTAAATGCCGATGCTTCACTTCAAGTTTACTGTATCCCTTGGACTTTCTTATTCACGATCAAACACAGAAATTGCATCGGAATTAAATACAAAAAGCAAAATGCCGTCTTAAGTACAAGAAGACTGACACTTCTCACTGTCTATGTTTGAAGCTTGCCTGTGAGACCAGTTTTAGATATCGATGCTTCACTTCAGGTTTACTGTATCCCTTGGTGCTTCTTACTGACCATGAAACACTGAAATCGCATGGGAATTAAATACAAAAGGCACAATGCAGACTTAAGTACAAGAAGACTGACTGATCTTACTGACTATGTTTTGAAACTTTTTTTGTGAGACCAGTTTTAGATTCCGATGCTTCATTTCAACTTTACTGTATCCCTTGGACCTTCTTATTCACGATGAAACACAGAAATTGAAACAGAATTGAAAACAAAAGGCACAATGCCGACTTAAGTACAAGAAGACGGACTCTTGTTACTGTCTATGTTTTGAACCATTCCTGTGAGACCAGGTTTAGATTCCGATGCCTTACTTCAGGTTCTCTGTATCCTTTGGACTTTGTTATTGACGATGAAACACAGATTGTGCATCGAAATTAAATACAAAATGCACAATGCCGACTTAAGTACAAGAAGACTGACTCTTCCTTCTGCTTATGTTTTGAACCTTTCGTGTGAGACCAGTTTTAAATGCCGATGCTTCACTTCAAGTTTACTGTATCCCTTGTACCTTCTTATTGACGATGAAACACAGAAATTGAAACTGAATTGAAAACAAAAGGCACAATGCCGACTTAAGTAAAAGAAGGCTGACTCTTGTTACTGTCTATGTTTTGAACCATTCCTGTGAGACCAGGTTTAGATTCCGATGCCTTACTTCAGGTTTACTGTATCCTTTGGACCTTCTTATAGACGATAAAACACAGATGGTGCATCGGAATTAAATACAAAAGGCACAATGCAGAATTAAGTACAAGAAGAGTGACTCTTCTTACTGTCAAAGATTTGAACCTTTCCAGTGAGACCAGTTTTAGATTCCGATGCTTCACTTCAGGTTTACTGTATCCCTTGGACCTTCTTATTGACGATATAACACAGAAATTGCATCGGAATTAAATACAAACGGCACAATGCCGTCATAACTACTAGAAGACTGACTCCTCTTTCTGTCTATGTTTTGAACCTTTACTGTGAGACCAGTTTTAGATACCGATGCTTCACTTCCGGTTTACTGTATCCCTTGGAGCTTCTTATTAACGATGAAACACAGAAATCGCATGGGAATTAAATACAAAAGGCACAATGGCGACTTAAGTACTAGAAGACTGACTCTTCTTACTATCTATGTTTGAACCTTACCTGTGAGACCAGTTTTAGATTCAGATGCTTCACGTCAGGTTTACTGTATCCCTTGGACCTTCTCATTGACGATTAAACACAGAAATTGCATCGGAATTAAATACAAAAGGCACAGTGCCGACTTAAGTACACGAAGTCAGACTCTTCCTCCTGCTTTTGTTTTGAACCTTTCCTGTGAGACCAGTTTTAGATTCCGATGATTCACTTCAACTTCACTGTATCCCTTGGACCTTCTTATTAACCATGAAACACAGAAATTGCATCGGAATTAAATTCAAAAGGCACAATGCCGACTTATGTACAAAAATACTGACTCTTCTCACTGTCTATGATATGAACCTTTCCTGTGAGACCAAATTTAGATTCCGATGCTTCACTTCAGGTTTACTGTATCCCTTGGACCTTCTTATTGACGATGAAACACAGAAATTGCATCGGAATTAAATACAAAAAGCACAATTCCAACTTCAGTACAAGAAGACTGACTCTTCTTACTGTCTATGTTTTGAACCTTTCCTGTGAGACCAGTTGTAGATTCTGATGCTTCACTTAAGGTTTACTGTATCCCTTGGACCATCATATTGACGATGAAACACAGAAATTGCATCGGAATTAAATACAAACGGCACAATGCCGACTTAAGTACAAGAAGACTGACTCTTCCTTCAGCTTATGCTTTGAACCTTTCCTGTGAGACCAGTTTTAGATTCCGATGCTTCACTTCAGGTTTACTGTATACCTTGGACCTTATTATTGACGATGAAACACAGATATTGCATCGGAATTAAATACAAAAGGCCCAATTCCGACTGAAGTACAAGAAGACTGACTCTTCTTACTGACTATGTTTTGAACCTTTTTTTGTGAGACCAGTTTTAGATTCCGATGCTTCACTTCAAGTTCACTGTATCCCTTGGACCCTCTTATTATCGATGAAACACAGAAATTGCATTGGAATTAAATACAAAAGGCACAATGCCGACTTAAGTACAAGAAGACTGACTCTTCTTACTGTCCATGGTTTGAACCTTTCCTGTGACACCAGTTTTGGATGCCGATCCTTCCCTTCTGGTTTACTGTATACCTTGGACCTTCTTATTGACGATGAAACACAGAAATTGCATTGGAATTAAATACTAAAGGCACAATGCCGACTGAAGTACAAGAAGAATGACTCTTCTTACTATCTATGTTTTGAACCTTTCCTGTGAGACCAGTTTTAGAATCCGATGCGTCACTGCAGGTTTACTATACCCCTTGGACCTTCTTATTGACGATGAAACACAGGAATTGCATCGGAATTAAATACAAATGGATCAATGCCGACTTAAGTACAAGAAGACTGACTCTTCCTTCTGCTTATGTTTTCAACCTTTCCTGTGAGACCAGTTTTAAATGCCGATGCTTCACTTCAACTTTACTGTATCCCTTGTACCTTCTTATTGACGATGAAAAAACAGAAATCGCATGGGAATTAAATACAAAAGGCACAATGGCGACTTAAGTACATGAAGACTATTTCTTCTTACGATCTATGTTTTCAACCTTTCCTGTGAGACCAGTTTTAAATTCTGATGCTTCACTTCTGGTTTACTGTATCCCTTGGACCTTCTTATTAATGATGAAACACAGAAATTGAATAGGAATTAAATACAAAAGGCACAATGCCGACTTAAGTACAAGAAGACTGACTCTTCTTACTGTCTATGTTTTGGACTACTCCTGTGAGACCAGTTTTAGATTCTGATGCCTTACGTCAGGTTTACTGTATCCCTAGGACCTTCTTATTGACTTTGAAACACAGAAATTGCATCGGAATTAAATAGAAAAAGCACAATGCCGACTTATGTACAAGAAGACTGACTCTTCTTGCTGGTTATGATTTGAACCTTTCCTGTGAGACCAGTTTTAGATATCGATGCTTCACTTCAGGTTTATTGTATCCCTTGGACCTTCTTATTGACGATTTAACACAGAAATTGCATCGGAATTAAATACAAAAGGCACAATGCCGTCATAACTACTAGAAGACTGACTCCTCTTACTGTCTATGTTTTGAACCATTCCTGTGAGACCAGTTTTAGATTCCGATGCTTCACTTCCGGTTTACTGTATCCCTTGGAGCTTCTTATTAACGATGAAACACAGATATCGCATGGGAATTAAATACAACGGCACAATGGCGACTTAAGTACAGGAAGACTGTTTCTTCTTACGGTCTATGTTTTGAACCTTTCCTGTGAGACCAGTTTTAGATTCCGATGCTTCACTTCTGGTTTACTGTATCCCTTGGACCTTCTTATTAACGATGAAACACAGAAATTGAATCGGAATTAAATACAAAATGCACAATGCCGACTTAAGTACAAGAAGACTGACTCTTCTTACTGTCTATGTTTTGGACTTCTCCTGTGAGACCAGTTTTAGATTCTGATGCCTTATGTCAGGTTTACTGTATCCCTAGGACCTTCTTATTGACATTGAAACACAGAAATTGCATCGGAATTAAATGCAAAAGGCACAATGCCGACTTATGTACAAGAAGACTGACTCTTCTTGCTGGTTATGATTTGAACCTTTCCTGTGAGACCAGTTTTAGATATCGATGCTTCACTTCAGGTTTACTGTATCTCTTGGAGCTTCTTATTGATGATGGAACACAGAAATCGCATGGGAGTTAAATACAAATGGCACAATGCCGACTTAAGTACAAGAAGACTGACTCTTCTTTCTGTCTATGCTTTGAACCACTCCAGTGAGACCGGTTATAGATTCCGATGCCTTACTTCACGTTTACTGTATCCCTTGGACTTTCTTATTGACGATCAAACACAGAAATTGCATCGGAATTAAATACAAAAGGCACAATGCCGTCTTAAGTACAAGAAGACTGACACTTCTCACTGTCTATGTTTGAAGCTTGTCTGTGAGACCAGTTTTAGATATCGATGCTTCACTTCAGGTTTACTGTATCCCTTGGTGCTTCTTACTGACGATGAAACACTGAAATCGCATGGGAATTAAATACAAAAGGCACAATGCAGACTTAAGTACAAGAAGACTGACTCTTCTTACTGACTATGTTTTGAAACTTTTTTTGTGAGACCAGTTTTAGATTCCGATGCTTCATTTCAAGTTTACTGTATCCCTTGGACCTTCTTATTCACGATGAAACACAGAAATTGAAACAGAATTGAAAACAAAAGGCAGAATACCGACTTAAGTACAAGAAGACTGACTCTTCTTACTGTCTATGATTTGAACCTTTCCTGCGAGACCAGTTTTAGATTCCGATGCTTTACTTCAGGTTAACTGTATCCCTTGGACCTTCTTATTGACGATGAAACACAGAAATTGAAACAGAATTGAAAACAAAAGGCATAATGCCGACTGAAGTACAAGAAGACTGACTCTTCTTACTGTCTAGGTTTTGAACCTTTCCTGTGACACCAGTTTTGGGTTCCGATGCGTCACTTCAGGTTCACTGTATACCTTGGACCATCTCATTGACGATGAAACACAGAAATTGCATCGGAATTAAATTCAAAACGCACAATGCCGACTTAAGTACAAGAAGACTGACTCCTCTTACTATCTGTGATTGAAACCTTTCCTGTGAGATCAGTTTTAGATTCCGATGCGTCACTGCAGGTTTACTGTATCCCTTGGTCTTTCATATTGGCGATGAAACACAGAAATTGAAACAGAATTAAATAAAAAAGGCACAATGGCGACATAAGTAAAAGAAAACTGACTCTGGTTACTGTCTATGTTTTGAACCATTCCTGTGAGACCAGGTTTAGATTCCGATGCCTTACTTCAGGTTTACTGTATCCTTTGGAACTTCTTATTGACGATGAAACACAGATTGTGCATCGGAATTAAATACAAAAGGCACAATGCCGACTTAAGTACAAGAAGACTGACTCTTCTTACTGTCTATGTTTTGAACCTTTCCTCTGACACCAGTTTTGGATGCCGATGCTTCCCTTCAGGTTTACTGTATCACTTGGACCTTCTTATTGACGATGAAGAACAGAAATAGCATTGGAATTAAATACAAAAGGCACAATGCCGACTTAAGTACAAGAAGACTGACTCTTCTTACTGTCTATGTTTTGAACCTTTCCTGTGGGACAAGTTTCAGATATCCATGCTTCACTTCAGTTTTACTGTATCACTTGAACCTTCGTATTGACGATGCAACACAGGAATTGCATCGGAATTAAATACAAAAGGCTCAATGCCGACTTAAGTACAAGAAGACTGACTCTTCTTACTATCTATGTTTTGAACCTTTCTTGTGAGACCAGTTTTAGATTCCGATGCTACACTTCAGGTTTACTGTATCTTTTTTACCTTCTTATTGACGATGAAACACAGAAATTGTATCGAAATTAAATACAAAAGCCACTATGCCGACTTAAGTTTAAGAATAATGACTCTTCTTACTGTCTATGTTTTGAACCTCTCCAGTGAGACCAGTTTTAAACTCCGATGCGTCACATCAGGTTTACTGTATCCCTTGGACCTTCTTATTGCCGATGAAGCACAGAAATTGTATCGGAATTAAATACAAAAGTCACAATGCCGAGTTAAGTACAAGAAGACTGACTCTTCTTACTGTCTATGTTTTGAAACTTTCCTGTGAGACAAGTTTTAGATATCGATGCTTCACTTCAGGATTACTGTATCCCTTGGACCTTCGTATTGACGATGCAACACAGGAATTGCATCGGAATTAAATACAAAAGGCGCAATGCCGACTTAAGTACAAGAAGACTGACTCTTCCTTCTGCTTATGTTTTGAACCATTCTTGTGAGACCAGTTTTAGATTCCGATGCTTCACTTCAAGTTTATTGTATCTCTTGGACCTTCTTATTTACGATGAAACACAGAAATTGCCTCGGAATTAAATACAAAAGCACAATGCCGACTTATAGACAGTGAGAAGAGTCAGTAATTTTGTACATGATTTGAACCTTTCCTGTGAGACCAAATTTAGATTCCGATGCTTCACTTCAGGTTTACTGTATCCCTTGGACCTTCTTATTGACGATGAAACACAGAAATTGCATCGGAATTAAATACAAAAAGCACAATTCCAACTTAAGTACAAGAAGACTGACTCTTCTTACTGTCTATGTTTTGAACCTTTCCTGTGAGACCAGTTGTAGATTCTGATGCTTCACTTAAGGTTTACTGTATCCCTTGGACCATCATATTGACGATGAAACACAGAAATTGCATCGGAATTAAATACAAACGGCACAATGCCGACTTAAGTACAAGAAGACTGACTCTTCCTTCAGCTTATGCTTTGAACCTTTCCTGTGAGACCAGTTTTAGATTCCGATGCTTCACTTCAGGTTTACTGTATCCCTTGGACCTTAATATTGACGATGAAACACAGATATTGCATCGGAATTAAATACAAAAGTCCCAATTCCGACTTAAGTACAAGAAGACTGACTCTTCTTACTGTCTATGCTTTGAACCACTCCTGTGAGACCGGTTATAGATTCCGATGTATTACTTCAGATTTACTGTATCCCTTGGACCTTCTTTTTGACGATGAAAGACAGAAATTGAAACAGAATTAATTATAAAAGGCACAATGCCGACTTAAGTACAAGAAGACTGACTCTTCTCGCGGTCTATGTATTGAACCTTTCCTCTGAGACCAGTTTTACATTCCGATGCTTCACTTCAGGTTTACTGTATCTCTTGAACCTTATTATTGATGAGGAAACAAAGAAATGGTACCGGAATTAAATACAAAAGGCACAATGCCGGTTTAAGTACAAGAAGACTGACTCTTCTTACTATCTGTGATTGAAACATTACCTGTGAGATCAGTTTCATATTCCGATGCGTCACTTCAGGTTTACTGTATCTCTTCTACCTTCTTATTGACGATGAAACACAGAAATTGAAACAGAATTAAATACAAAAGGCACAATGTCGACTTAAGTACAAGAAGGCTGACTCTTGTTACTGTCTATGTTTTTTAAACATTCCTGTGGGACCAGGATTAGATTCCGATGCCTTACTTCAGTTTTACTGTATCCTTTGTACCTTCTTATTGACGACGAAACACAGATTGTGCATCGGAATTAAATACAAAAGGCACAATGCCGACTTAAGTACAAGAAGACTGACTCTTCATACTGTTTATGATTTGAATCTTTCCTGTGAGACGAGTTTTAGATTCCAAAGCTTCACTTCAACTTTACTGTATTCCTTGGACCTTCTTATTGCCGATGAAGCACAGAAATTGCATCGGTATTAAATACAAAATTCACAATGCCGTCTTAAGTACAAGAAGACTGACTCTTCTTACTGTCTATGTTTTGAAACTTTCCTGTGAGACAAGTTTCAGATATGGATGCTTCACTTCAGGTTTGCTGTATCCCTTGGACCTTCGTATTGACGATGAAACACAGGAATTGCATCGGAATTAAATACAAAAGGCTCAATGCCGACTTAAGTACAAGAAGACTGACTCTTCCTTCTGCTTATGTTTTGAAACTTTCCTGTGAGACCAGTTTTAGATTCCGATGGTTCACTTCAAGTTTATTGTATCTCTTGGACCTTCTTATTTACGATGAAACACAGAAATTGCCTCGGAATTAAATACAAAAGCACAATGACGACTTATGTACAAGAAGACTGACTCTTCTTACTGTCTATGTTTTGAACCTTTCCTGTGAGACCAGTTTTAGATTCCAATGCGTCACTTCAGGTTTACTGTATCCCTTGAACCTTCTCATTGACGATTAAACACAGAAATTGCATCGGAATTAAATACAAAAGGCACAATGCCGACTTAAGTACAAGAAGACTGACTCTTATTACTATCTATGATTTAAACCTTTCCTGTGAGATCAGTTTTATATTCCGATGGGTCACTTCAGGTTCACTGTATCCCTTGAACCTTCTTATTCAGGATGAAACACAGAAATTGCATCGGAATTAAATTCAAAAGGCACAATGCAACTTAAGTACTAAAATACTGACTCTTCTCACTGTCTATGTTTTGAACCTTTTCTATGAGACCAGTTTTCGATTCCGATGTTTGACTTCAGGTTTACTGTACCCCTTGGACATTCTAATTGACGATGAACCACAGAAATTGCAACGGAATGCAATACAAAAGGCACAATGCCGACTTCAGTACAAGAAGACTGACTCTTCTTACTATCTATGATTGAAACCTTTCCTGTGGGATCAGTTTAAGATTCCGATGCGTCACTTCAGGTTTACTGTATCCCTTGTACCTTCTTATTGACGATGAAACACAGAAATTGAATCGGAATTAAATACAAAAGGCACAATGCCGACTTAAGTACAAGAAGACTGACTCTTCTTACCGTCTCTGTTTTGAACCTTTCCTGTGAGACCAGTTTTAGATTCCGATGCTTCACTTCAGGTTTACTGTATCCCTTGGACCCTCTCATTGACGATGATACACTGAAATTGCATCGGAATTAAATACAAAAGGCACAATGCCGACTTAAGTAAAAGAAGACTGACTCTTCTTACTATCTGTGATTGAAACCTTACCTGTGAGATCAGTTTCATATTCCGATGCGTCACTTCAGGTTTACTGTATCTCTTGGACCTTCTTATTGACGATGAAACACAGAAATTGAAAGAGAATTAAATACAAAAGGCACAATGCCGACTTAAGTACAAGAAGGCTGACTCTTGTTACTGTCTATGTTTTGAAACATTCCTGTGAGACCAGGTTTAGATTCCGATGCCTTACTTCAGGTTTACTGTATCCTTTGGACCTTCTTATTGGCGACGAAACACAGATTGTGCATCGGAATTAAATACAAAAGGCACAATGCCAACTTAAGTACAAGAAGACTGACTCTTCTTACTGTTTATGATTTGATTCTTTCCTGTGAGACGAGTTTTAGATTCCGATGCTTCACTTCAGGATTACTGCATCCCTTGGAGCTTCTTATTGACGATGAAACACAGAAATCGCATGGAAATTAAATACAAAAGGCACAATGCCGACGTAAGTACAAGAAGACTGACTCTTCTTACGGTCCATGTTTTGAACCTTTCCTGTGAGACCAGTTTTTGATTCCGAAGGTTCACTTCAGGTTTACTGTATCCCTTGGAGCTTCTTATTGACGATGAAACACAGAAATCGCATGGAAATTAAATACAAAAGGCACAATGCCGACGTAAGTACAAGAAGACTGATTCTTCTTACGGTCCATGTTTTGAAAATTTTCCTGTGAGACCAGTTTTTGATTCCGATGCTTCACTTTAGGTTTACTGTATCCCTTGGACCTGCTTATTGACGAGGAAGCACAGAAATGGCATCGGAATTAATTACAAAAGGCACAATGCCAACTTAAGTACAAGAAGACTGACTCTACTTACTGTCAATGTTTTAAACCTTTGCTGTGAGACCAATTTTAGATACCGATGCTTCACTTCAGGTTTACTGTATCCCTTGGACCTTCTTATTGACGATGAAGCACAGAAATTGAATCGGAATTAAATACAAAAGGCGCTATGCTGACTTAAGTACAAGAAGACTGACTCTTCTTACTGTCTATGTTTTGGACCACTCCTGTGAGACCAGTTGTAGATTCTGATGCCTTACTTCTGTTTTACTGTATCCCATGGACCTTCTTATTGACGTTGAAACACAGAAATTGCATCGGAATTAAATACAAATGGCACAATGCCGACTTAAGTACAAGAAGACTGACTCGTCTTGCTGTCTATGATTTAGACTAGTTTTAGATATCGATGCTTCACTTTAGGTTTACTGTATCCCTTGGAGCTTCTTATTGACGATGAAACACAGAAATCGCATGGGAATTAAATACAAACGGCACAATGCCGGCTTACCTACAAGGAGACTGACTCTTCTTACTGTCTATGCCTTGAACCTTTTCTGTGAGACCAGTTTTAGATTCCGATGTTTCACTTCAAGTTCACTGTATCCCTTGGACCTTCTTATTAACGAAGAAACACAGAAATTGCATCGGAATTAAATACAAAAGCACAATGCCGACTTAAGTACAAGAAGACTGACTCTTCTTACTATCTATGATTTGAACCTTTCCTGTGAGACCAGTTTTAAATTCTGATGCGTCACTTCAGGTTTACTGTATACCTTGGACCTTCTTATTGACGATGAAACACAGAAATTAAATCGGAATTAAATCGAAAAAGCATAATGCCAACTTAGGTACAAGAAGACTGACACTTCTTACTGGCTGTGATATGAACCTTTGCTGTGAGACCAGTTTTAGGTTCCGATGCTCCACTTCAGGTTTACTGTATCCCTTGGACCTTCTTACTGACGATGAAACACAGAAATTGCATCGGTATTAAATACAAAAGGCACAATGCCGACTTAAGTACAAGAAAACTGACTCTCATGCTATCTATGTTTTGAACCTTTCCTGTGAGACCAGTTTTAGATTCCGATGAGTCACTTCAGGTTTACTATATCCCTTGGACCTTCTAATTGACGTTGCAGCACAGAAATTGCATCGGAATTAAATACATACGGCACAATGCCGAATTAAGTACAAGAAGACTGACACATCTTACTGTCTATGTTTAGAGCCTTTCCTGTGAGACCAGTTTTAGATTCCGATGCTACACTTCAGGTTCACTGTAACCCTTGGACCTTATTATTGACGATGAAACACAGAAATTACATCGAAATAAATACAAAAGACACATTGGCGAATTAAGAATACTGACTCTTCTTACTGCCTATGATTAGAACCTTTCCTGTGAGACCAGTTTTAGATTCCGATGCTTCACTTCAGTTTTACTGTATCCCTTGGACCTTCTTAGTGACGATGAAACACAGAAATTGCATCGGAATTAAATACAAAAGGCACAATGCCGACTTAAGTACAAGAAGACTGACTCTATTTACTGTCTATGTTTTGAACCTTTCCTGTGAGACCAATTTTAGATTCCGATGTTTCACTTAAGGTTTACTGTATCCCTTAGACCTTCTTATTGACGATGAAACACAGAAATTGAATCGGAATTACATACAAAAGGCACAATGCCGACTTAAGTACAAGAAGACTGACTCTTCTTACTCTCTATGTTTTGAACCTTTCCTGTGACACCAGTTTTAGATATCGATACTTCACTTCAGTTTTATTGCATACCTTGGAGCTTCTTAATGACGATGAAACACAGAAATCGCATGGGAATTAAATACAAAAGGCACAATGCCGACTTAAGTACAAGAAGACTAACTCTTCTTACTGTCTATGTTTTGAACCTTTCCTGTGTGACCAGTTTTAGATCCCAATGCTTCACATTAAGTTTACTGTATCCCTTGGACCTTCTTATTGACGATGAAACAAAGAAATTGAATCGGAATTAAATACAAAAGGCACAATGCCGACTTAAGTACTAGAAGACTGACTCTTCTTACTGTCTATGTTTTGAACCATTCCTGTGAGACCAGTTTTAGATTCCGATGCCTTCCTTCAGGTTAACTGTATCCCTTGGACCTTCTTATTGACGATGAAACACAGAAATTGCATTATAATTAAATACAGGAGGCACAATACAGACTTAAGTACAAGAAGACTGACTCTTCTTACTGTCTATGATTTGAACCTTTCCTGTGAGACCAGTTTTAGATTCCGATGCTTGACTTTAGGTTTACTGTATCCCTTGGAGCTTCTTATTTACGTTGAAACACAGAAATCGCATGGGAATTAAATACAAACGGCACAATGCCGATTTAAGTACAAGAAGTCTGGCTCTTCTTACTGTCTATGTTTTGTACCTTTCCTGTGAGACCAGTTTTAGAATCCGATGCTTCACTTCAGTTTTACTGTATCCCTTGGACCTTCTTGTTGTCAATGAAACACAGAAATTGCTTCGGAATTAAATACAAAAGGCACAATACCTACTTAAGTACAAGAAGACTGACTCTTCCTTCTGCTTATGTTTTGAAACTTTCCTGTGAGACCAGTTATAGATTCTGATGCTTCACTTCATTTTTACTGTATCCCTTGGACCTACTTATTAACGATGAGAAACAGAAATTGCATCGGAATTAAATTCAAACGGCACAATGCCGACTTAAGTACAGGAAGACTGATTCTTCTTACTTTCTATCTTATGAACCATTCGTGTGAGATCACCTTTAGATTCCGATGCTTCTCTTCAGGTTTTCTGTCTCCCTTGGACCTTCTCATTGACTATGAAACACAGAAATTGCATCGGAATTAAATACAAAAGGCACAATGCCGACTTAAGTACAAGAAGACTGACTCTTTTTACTATCTATGTTTTGAAACTTTCCTGTGAGACCAGTTTTCGATTCCGATGCGTCAGTTCAGGTTTACTGTATCACTTGGACCTTCTTATTGACGATGAAGCACAGAAATTGCATCGGAATTAAATACAAAAGGTACAATCCCGACTTAAGTACAGGAAGGCTGACTCTTCCTTCTGCTTATGATGTGAACCTTTCCTGTGAGACCAGTTTTAGATTCCGATGCTTCACTTCAAGTTTACTGTATCCCTTGGACGTTCTTCTTAACGATGAAACACAGAAATTGCATTGGAATTAAATACAAAAGGCACAATGCCCCCTTAAGTACAAGAAGACTGACTCTTCTTACTTTCTATGTTTTGAATCTTTTGTGTGAGACCATTTTTAAATTCCGATGCTTCACTTCAGGTTTACTGTATCCCTTGCACCTTCTTATTGACGATGAAACACAGAAATTGCATCGGAATTAAATACAAAAAGCACAATGCCGACTTAAATACAGGAAGACTGACTCTTCTTACTGTCTATGTTTTGAACCATTCCTGTGAGACCAGTTTTAGATTCTGATGCCTTACTTCAGGTTTACTTTATCCCTTGGACCTTCTTATTGACGATGAAACACAGAAATTGCATCGGAATTGAATACAAATGGCACAATGCCGTCTTAGGTACAAGAAGCCTCATACTTCTTACTGTCTATGTTTTGAACCTTTCCTGAGAGACCAGTTTTAGATTCCGATGCTTCACTTCAGTTTTACTGTATGCCTTGCAACTTCTTATTGACGATGAAACAAAGAAATTTCATCGGAATTAAATACAAAAGGCACAATGCCGACTTAAGAACAAGAAGATTCGCTCTTCTTACTGTCAATGTTTAGAAACTTTCCTGTGAAACCAAAAGTGATTCCGATGTTTCACTTCAGGTTTACTGTTTCCCTTAAACCTTCTTATTGACAATAGAAGACAGAATTTGAATCGGAATTAAATACAAAAAGCACAATGCCGACTTAAGTACAAGAAGACTGACTCTTCTTACTGTCTATCTTTTGTACCATTCCTGTGAGACCAGTTTAAGATTGCGATGCTTCACTTCAGGTTTACTGTATCCCTTGGACCTTCTCATTGACGATGAAATGCAGAAATTGCATCGGAATTAGATACAAAAGGCACAATGCCGACTTAAGTACAAGAAGACTGACTCTTCTTACTGTCTATGTTTTAAACCTTTCCTGTGAGACCAGTTTTAGATTCCCATGCGTCACTTCAGGTTTACTGTAACCCCTAGACCTTCTTATTGACGACGAAGCACAGAAATTGCATCGGAATTATATACAAAATGCACAATGCCGACTTAAGTACAAGAAGACTGACTCTTCTTCTGCTAATGTTTTGAACCTTTCCGGTGAAACCTGTTTTAGATTCCGATGCTTCCCTTCAGGATTACTGTATCCCTTAGACCTTCATAATGACGATGAACCACAGAAATTGTATCGGAGTGAAATACAAAGGCACAATGCCGACTTAAGTACAAGAAGACTGACTCTTCTTTCTATCTATGTTTTGAAACTTTTCTGTGAGACCAGTTTTAGATTCCGATGCGTTACTTCAATATTACTGTATCCCTTGCACATTCTTATTGTCGATGAAGCACAGATATTGCATCGGAATTAAATACAAGAGGCACAATGCCATCTTAAGTACAAGAAGACTGACTCTTCTTACTGTCTATGATTTGAACCTTTCCTGTGAGTCTAGTTTAAGATTCCGATGCTACACTTCAGGTTTACTGTATCCCTTGGAGCTTCTTATTGACGATGAAACACAGAAATCGCAGGGGAATTAAATACAAAAGGCACAATGCCATTTTAAGTACAAGAAGACTGACTCTTCTTACCGTCTCTGTTTTGAACCTTTCCTGTGAGACCAGTTTTAGATTCCGATGCTTCACTTCAGGTTTACTGTATCCCTTGGACCCTCTCATTGACGATGATACACTGAAATTGCATCGGAATTAAATACAAAAGGCACAATGCCGACTTAAGTAAAAGAAGACTGACTCTTCTTACTATCTGTGATTGAAACCTTACCTGTGAGATCAGTTTCATATTCCGATGCGTCACTTCAGGTTTACTGTATCTCTTGGACCTTCTTATTGACGATGAAACACAGAAATTGAAAGAGAATTAAATACAAAAGGCACAATGCCGACTTAAGTACAAGAAGGCTGACTCTTGTTACTGTCTATGTTTTGAAACATTCCTGTGAGACCAGGTTTAGATTCCGATGCCTTACTTCAGGTTTACTGTATCCTTTGGACCTTCTTATTGGCGACGAAACACAGATTGTGCATCGGAATTAAATACAAAAGGCACAATGCCAACTTAAGTACTAGAAGACTGACTCTTCTTACTGTTTATGATTTGATTCTTTCCTGTGAGACGAGTTTTAGATTCCGATGCTTCACTTCAGGATTACTGCATCCCTTGGAGCTTCTTATTGACGATGAAACACAGAAATCGCATGGAAATTAAATACAAAAGGCACAATGCCGACGTAAGTACAAGAAGACTGACTCTTCTTACGGTCCATGTTTTGAACCTTTCCTGTGAGACCAGTTTTTGATTCCGAAGGTTCACTTCAGGTTTACTGTATCCCTTGGAGCTTCTTATTGACGATGAAACACAGAAATCGCATGGAAATTAAATACAAAAGGCACAATGCCGACGTAAGTACAAGAAGACTGATTCTTCTTACGGTCCATGTTTTGAAAATTTTCCTGTGAGACCAGTTTTTGATTCCGATGCTTCACTTTAGGTTTACTGTATCCCTTGGACCTGCTTATTGACGAGGAAGCACAGAAATGGCATCGGAATTAATTACAAAAGGCACAATGCCAACTTAAGTACAAGAAGACTGACTCTACTTACTGTCAATGTTTTAAACCTTTGCTGTGAGACCAATTTTAGATACCGATGCTTCACTTCAGGTTTACTGTATCCCTTGGACCTTCTTATTGACGATGAAGCACAGAAATTGAATCGGAATTAAATACAAAAGGCGCTATGCTGACTTAAGTACAAGAAGACTGACTCTTCTTACTGTCTATGTTTTGGACCACTCCTGTGAGACCAGTTGTAGATTCTGATGCCTTACTTCTGTTTTACTGTATCCCATGGACCTTCTTATTGACGTTGAAACACAGAAATTGCATCGGAATTAAATACAAATGGCACAATGCCGACTTAAGTACAAGAAGACTGACTCGTCTTGCTGTCTATGATTTAGACTAGTTTTAGATATCGATGCTTCACTTTAGGTTTACTGTATCCCTTGGAGCTTCTTATTGACGATGAAACACAGAAATCGCATGGGAATTAAATACAAACGGCACAATGCCGGCTTACCTACAAGGAGACTGACTCTTCTTACTGTCTATGCCTTGAACCTTTTCTGTGAGACCAGTTTTAGATTCCGATGTTTCACTTCAAGTTCACTGTATCCCTTGGACCTTCTTATTAACGAAGAAACACAGAAATTGCATCGGAATTAAATACAAAAGCACAATGCCGACTTAAGTACAAGAAGACTGACTCTTCTTACTATCTATGATTTGAACCTTTCCTGTGAGACCAGTTTTAAATTCTGATGCGTCACTTCAGGTTTACTGTATACCTTGGACCTTCTTATTGACGATGAAACACAGAAATTAAATCGGAATTAAATCGAAAAAGCATAATGCCAACTTAGGTACAAGAAGACTGACACTTCTTACTGGCTGTGATATGAACCTTTGCTGTGAGACCAGTTTTAGGTTCCGATGCTCCACTTCAGGTTTACTGTATCCCTTGGACCTTCTTACTGACGATGAAACACAGAAATTGCATCGGTATTAAATACAAAAGGCACAATGCCGACTTAAGTACAAGAAAACTGACTCTCATGCTATCTATGTTTTGAACCTTTCCTGTGAGACCAGTTTTAGATTCCGATGAGTCACTTCAGGTTTACTATATCCCTTGGACCTTCTAATTGACGTTGCAGCACAGAAATTGCATCGGAATTAAATACATACGGCACAATGCCGAATTAAGTACAAGAAGACTGACACATCTTACTGTCTATGTTTAGAGCCTTTCCTGTGAGACCAGTTTTAGATTCCGATGCTACACTTCAGGTTCACTGTAACCCTTGGACCTTATTATTGACGATGAAACACAGAAATTACATCGAAATAAATACAAAAGACACATTGGCGAATTAAGAATACTGACTCTTCTTACTGCCTATGATTAGAACCTTTCCTGTGAGACCAGTTTTAGATTCCGATGCTTCACTTCAGTTTTACTGTATCCCTTGGACCTTCTTAGTGACGATGAAACACAGAAATTGCATCGGAATTAAATACAAAAGGCACAATGCCGACTTAAGTACAAGAAGACTGACTCTATTTACTGTCTATGTTTTGAACCTTTCCTGTGAGACCAATTTTAGATTCCGATGTTTCACTTAAGGTTTACTGTATCCCTTAGACCTTCTTATTGACGATGAAACACAGAAATTGAATCGGAATTACATACAAAAGGCACAATGCCGACTTAAGTACAAGAAGACTGACTCTTCTTACTCTCTATGTTTTGAACCTTTCCTGTGACACCAGTTTTAGATATCGATACTTCACTTCAGTTTTATTGCATACCTTGGAGCTTCTTAATGACGATGAAACACAGAAATCGCATGGGAATTAAATACAAAAGGCACAATGCCGACTTAAGTACAAGAAGACTAACTCTTCTTACTGTCTATGTTTTGAACCTTTCCTGTGTGACCAGTTTTAGATCCCAATGCTTCACATTAAGTTTACTGTATCCCTTGGACCTTCTTATTGACGATGAAACAAAGAAATTGAATCGGAATTAAATACAAAAGGCACAATGCCGACTTAAGTACTAGAAGACTGACTCTTCTTACTGTCTATGTTTTGAACCATTCCTGTGAGACCAGTTTTAGATTCCGATGCCTTCCTTCAGGTTAACTGTATCCCTTGGACCTTCTTATTGACGATGAAACACAGAAATTGCATTATAATTAAATACAGGAGGCACAATACAGACTTAAGTACAAGAAGACTGACTCTTCTTACTGTCTATGATTTGAACCTTTCCTGTGAGACCAGTTTTAGATTCCGATGCTTGACTTTAGGTTTACTGTATCCCTTGGAGCTTCTTATTTACGTTGAAACACAGAAATCGCATGGGAATTAAATACAAACGGCACAATGCCGATTTAAGTACAAGAAGTCTGGCTCTTCTTACTGTCTATGTTTTGTACCTTTCCTGTGAGACCAGTTTTAGAATCCGATGCTTCACTTCAGTTTTACTGTATCCCTTGGACCTTCTTGTTGTCAATGAAACACAGAAATTGCTTCGGAATTAAATACAAAAGGCACAATACCTACTTAAGTACAAGAAGACTGACTCTTCCTTCTGCTTATGTTTTGAAACTTTCCTGTGAGACCAGTTATAGATTCTGATGCTTCACTTCATTTTTACTGTATCCCTTGGACCTACTTATTAACGATGAGAAACAGAAATTGCATCGGAATTAAATTCAAACGGCACAATGCCGACTTAAGTACAGGAAGACTGATTCTTCTTACTTTCTATCTTATGAACCATTCGTGTGAGATCACCTTTAGATTCCGATGCTTCTCTTCAGGTTTTCTGTCTCCCTTGGACCTTCTCATTGACTATGAAACACAGAAATTGCATCGGAATTAAATACAAAAGGCACAATGCCGACTTAAGTACAAGAAGACTGACTCTTTTTACTATCTATGTTTTGAAACTTTCCTGTGAGACCAGTTTTCGATTCCGATGCGTCAGTTCAGGTTTACTGTATCACTTGGACCTTCTTATTGACGATGAAGCACAGAAATTGCATCGGAATTAAATACAAAAGGTACAATCCCGACTTAAGTACAGGAAGGCTGACTCTTCCTTCTGCTTATGATGTGAACCTTTCCTGTGAGACCAGTTTTATATTCCGATGCTTCACTTCAAGTTTACTGTATCCCTTGGACGTTCTTCTTAACGATGAAACACAGAAATTGCATTGGAATTAAATACAAAAGGCACAATGCCCCCTTAAGTACAAGAAGACTGACTCTTCTTACTTTCTATGTTTTGAATCTTTTGTGTGAGACCATTTTTAAATTCCGATGCTTCACTTCAGGTTTACTGTATCCCTTGCACCTTCTTATTGACGATGAAACACAGAAATTGCATCGGAATTAAATACAAAAAGCACAATGCCGACTTAAATACAGGAAGACTGACTCTTCTTACTGTCTATGTTTTGAACCATTCCTGTGAGACCAGTTTTAGATTCTGATGCCTTACTTCAGGTTTACTTTATCCCTTGGACCTTCTTATTGACGATGAAACACAGAAATTGCATCGGAATTGAATACAAATGGCACAATGCCGTCTTAGGTACAAGAAGCCTCATACTTCTTACTGTCTATGTTTTGAACCTTTCCTGAGAGACCAGTTTTAGATTCCGATGCTTCACTTCAGTTTTACTGTATGCCTTGCAACTTCTTATTGACGATGAAACAAAGAAATTTCATCGGAATTAAATACAAAAGGCACAATGCCGACTTAAGAACAAGAAGATTCGCTCTTCTTACTGTCAATGTTTAGAAACTTTCCTGTGAAACCAAAAGTGATTCCGATGTTTCACTTCAGGTTTACTGTTTCCCTTAAACCTTCTTATTGACAATAGAAGACAGAATTTGAATCGGAATTAAATACAAAAAGCACAATGCCGACTTAAGTACAAGAAGACTGACTCTTCTTACTGTCTATCTTTTGTACCATTCCTGTGAGACCAGTTTAAGATTGCGATGCTTCACTTCAGGTTTACTGTATCCCTTGGACCTTCTCATTGACGATGAAATGCAGAAATTGCATCGGAATTAGATACAAAAGGCACAATGCCGACTTAAGTACAAGAAGACTGACTCTTCTTACTGTCTATGTTTTAAACCTTTCCTGTGAGACCAGTTTTAGATTCCCATGCGTCACTTCAGGTTTACTGTAACCCCTAGACCTTCTTATTGACGACGAAGCACAGAAATTGCATCGGAATTATATACAAAATGCACAATGCCGACTTAAGTACAAGAAGACTGACTCTTCTTCTGCTAATGTTTTGAACCTTTCCGGTGAAACCTGTTTTAGATTCCGATGCTTCCCTTCAGGATTACTGTATCCCTTAGACCTTCATAATGACGATGAACCACAGAAATTGTATCGGAGTGAAATACAAAGGCACAATGCCGACTTAAGTACAAGAAGACTGACTCTTCTTTCTATCTATGTTTTGAAACTTTTCTGTGAGACCAGTTTTAGATTCCGATGCGTTACTTCAATATTACTGTATCCCTTGCACATTCTTATTGTCGATGAAGCACAGATATTGCATCGGAATTAAATACAAGAGGCACAATGCCATCTTAAGTACAAGAAGACTGACTCTTCTTACTGTCTATGATTTGAACCTTTCCTGTGAGTCTAGTTTAAGATTCCGATGCTACACTTCAGGTTTACTGTATCCCTTGGAGCTTCTTATTGACGATGAAACACAGAAATCGCAGGGGAATTAAATACAAAAGGCACAATGCCATTTTAAGTACAAGAAGACTGACTGTTCTTACTGTCTATGTTTTGAACCTTTCCTGTGAGACCACTTTTAGATTCCGAAGCTTCTGGTCAGGTTTACTGTATCACTTGGACCTTCTTATTGACGATGAAACACAGAAATCGCATGGGAATTAAATACAAAAGGCACAATGCCGACTTAAGTACAAGAAGACTGACTCTTCTTACTGTCTATGTTTTGAACCTTTCCTGTGAGACCAGTTTTAGATTCCGATGCCTTACATTTAGGTATACTGTATACCTTGGACCTTCTTATTGACGATGAAACACAGAAATTGCATCGGAATTAAATCCAACGGCACAATGCCGACTTAAGTAGAAGTAGACTGACTCCTCTTACTGTCTATCATTTGAACCTTTCCTGTGAGACGAGTTGCAGATTCCGATGCTACACTTCAGGTTTACTGTATCCCTTGCACCTTCTTATTGACGATGTAACACAGAAATTGCATCGGAATTAAATACAAAAGGCACAATTTCGTCTTAAGTACAAGAAGACTGACTCTTCTTACTGTCTATGTTTTGAACCTTTCCTGTGAGACCAGTTTAGATATCGATGCTTCACCTCAGGTTTAGTGTATCCCTTGGACCTTCTTATTGACGATGAAACTCAGAAATTGCATCGGAATTAAATACTAAAGGGACAATGCCGTCTTAAGTACAAGAAGACTGACTCTTCTTACTGTCTATGTTTTGAACCTTACCTGCGAGACCAGTTTTAGATTCCGATGCTACACTTCGGGTTAACTGTAACCCTTGGACCATGTTATTGGCGATGTAACACAGAAATTGCATCGAATTTAAATACAAAACGCCCAATGCTGACTTAAGCTTAAGAATACTGACGCTTCTTACTGTCTATGTTTAGAACCTTTCCTGTGAGACCAGACTAAGATTCAGATGCTTCACTTCAGGTTTACTGTATCCCTTGGAGCTTCTTATTGACGATGAAACACGGATATCGCATGGGAATTAAATAAAAGACGGCACAATGCCGACTTAAGTACAAGAAGACTGACTCTTCTTACTGTCTATGGCTTGAACCCTTCCAGTGAGACCAGTTTTAGATTCCGATGCTTCAC
Source organism: Schistocerca serialis cubense (assembly GCF_023864345.2). NCBI lineage: Eukaryota > Metazoa > Arthropoda > Insecta > Orthoptera > Acrididae > Schistocerca > Schistocerca serialis. The sequence continues at coordinate 17,769,724 of NC_064647.1, read as the reverse complement.
TTCTGGTTTACTGTATCCCTTGAACCTTCTTATTGACGATGAAACTCAGAAATTGCATCGGAAGTAAATACAAAAAACGCACAATGCCGTCTTATGTACAAGAAGAATGACTCTTCTTAGTGTCTATGTTTTAAACCATTCCTGTGGGACCAGTTTTAGATATCGATGCTTCACGTCTCGTTTTCTGTATCCCTTGGACCTTCTTATTGACGATGAAACACAGAAATTAAATCGAAATTAAATATAAAAGGCACAATGCCGACTTAAGTACAAGAAGACTGACTCTTCTTACTGCCTATGAACTGAAGCTTTCCTGTGAGACCAGTTCTAGATTCCGATGCTTCACTTCAGGTTTACTGTATCCCTTGGTCTTTCTTATTGACGATCAAACACAGAAATAGCATCGGAATTAAATACAAAGGGAACAATGCCGTCTTAGGCACAAGAAGACTGACTCTTTTTACTGTCTATGTTTTGAACCTTTCGTGTGAGACCAGTTTTAGATATCGATGCCTCACTTTAGGTTTACTGTATCCCTTGGAGCTTCTTATTGACGATGAAACACAGAAATCGCTTGGGAATTAAATACAAAAGGCACAATGCCGACTTAAGTACAAGAAGATTGAGTTTTCTTACTGTCTATGTACTGAGCCTTTCCTGTGAGACCAGTTTGAGATTCCGATTCTTCACATCAGGTTTACTGTATCCCTTGGACCTTCTTTTTGACGATGACACACAGAAATTGCTTCGGAATTAAATACAAAAATGCACAATGCCGACTTAAGTACAAGAAGACTGTCTCAACCTTCTGCTTATGTTTTGAAGCTTTCCTGTGAGTCCAGTCTTGGACTCTGATGCTTCACTTCAAGTTTCCTGTATCCCTTGGACCTTCATATTAACGATGAAACACAGAAATTGCATCGGAATTAAATACAAAAGGCACAATGCCGACTTAAGTACAAGAAGACTGTCTCTTCCTTCTGCTTATGTTTTGAACCTTTCCTGTGAGTCCAGTTTTGGATTCTGATGCTTCACTTCAGGTTTCCTGTATCCCTTCGACCTTCTTATTAAAGATGAAACACAGATATTGCATCGGAATCAATTACAAAAGGCACAATGCCGACTTAAGTACAAGAAGACTGACTCTTCTTACTGTCTATGTTATGAACCCTTCCTGTGAGACCTGTTTTAGATTCCGATACTTCGCTTCAGGTTTACTGTATCCCTTGGAGCTTCTTATTGACGATGAAACACAGATATCGCATGGGAACTAAATACAAAGGGCACAATGCCGACATAAGTACAAGAATACTGAGTCTTCTTACTATCTATTTTTTGAACCTTTCCTGTGAGACCAGTTTTAGATTCCGATGCTTCACTTCAGGTTTACTGTATCCCTTGGACCTTCGTATTGACAATGAAACACAGAAATTTCATCGGAATTAAATACAAAAAGCACAATGCCGACTTAAATACAAGAAGACTGACTCTTCCTTCTGCTTATGTTTTGAACCATTAGTGTGAGACCAGTTTTAGATTCCGATGCCTCACTTCATGTTTACTGCATCCCTTGGACCTTCTTACTTACGATGAATGACAGAAATTGAATCGGAATTAGGTACAAAACGCACAATGCCGACTTAAGGACAAGAAGATCCACTCTTCTTACTGTCTATGTTTTGAACCTACCTATAGACAAGTTTTAGATTCCGATGATTCACTTCAGGTTTACTGTATCCCTTGGACCATCTTATTGACGATGAAACACAGAAATTGCATCGGAATGAAATACAAAAGGCACAATGCCGACTTAAGTACAAGAAGACTGATTCTTCTTACTATCTATGATTTGAACTTTTCCTGTGAGACCAGTTTTAGATTCCGATGCGTCACTTCAGGTTCACTGTACCCCCTTGGACCTTCTTATTGACGATGAAACACAGAAATTGCATCGGAATTAAATACAAAAGGCTCATTGCCGACTTAAGTACAAGAAGACTGACTCTTCTTACTGTCTATGTTTAGAGCCATTCCTCCGAGACCATTTTTAGATTCCGATGCTACACTTCAGGTTTACTGTAACCCTTGGACCTTGTTATTAACGATGAAACACAGAAATTGCATCGAAATTAAATACAAAGGGCACTATGCCGACTTAAGTTTAAGAATACTGACTCTTCTTACTGTCTATGTTTAGAACCTTTCCCGTGAGACCAGACTTAGATTCCGATGCTTCACTTCAGGTTTACTGTATCCCTTGGACCTTCTTATTGACGATGAAACACAGAAATTGCATCGGAATTAAATACAAAAGGCACAATGCCGATTTAAGTACAAGAAGACTGACTCTTCTTACTGTCTATGATTTGAACCTTTCCTGTGAGACCAGTTTTAGATTCCGATGCTTCACTTCAGGTTTACCGTATCCCTTGGACCTTCTTATTGACAATGAAACACAGAAATTGCATCTGAATTAAATACAAAATGCACAATGCCGATTTAAGTACAAGAAGACAGACTCTCCTTACTGTCTATGCTTTAAACCTTTCCTGTGAGACCAGTTTTAGATATCGAACCTTCACTTCTGGTTTACTGTCTAAAACTGGTCTCACAGGAAAGGTTCAAGACATAGACATATATTCCGATGCTTCACTCCAGGTTTACTGTATCCCTTGGACCTTCTTATTGACGATGAAAAACAGAAATTGCATCGGAATTAAATACAAAAAGCACAATGCCGACTTAAGTACATGAAGACTGACTCTTCTTACTGTCTATTTTTAGAGACTTTCCTGCGAGCCCAGTTTTAGGTTCCGATGCTACACTTCAGGTTTACTGAAACCCTTGGACCTTGTTATTGACGATGAAACACAGAAATTGCATCGAAATTAAATACAAAGGGCACAATGCCTACTTAAGTACAAGAAGAGTGACTCTTCTTACTGTCTATGAACTGAACCTTTCCTGTGAGACCAGTTTTAGATTCCGATGCTTCACTTCAGGTTTACTGTATCCCTTGGACCTTCTCATTTACAATTAAACACAGAAATCGCTTGGGAATTAAATACAAAAGGCACAATGCCGACTTAAATACAAGAAGACTGAGTGTTCTTACTGTCTATGTATTGAGCCTTTCCTATGAGACCAGTTTCAGATTCCGATGCTTCACTTCAAGTTTACTGTATCCCTTGGACCTTCTTATTGACGATGACACACGAAAATTGCATTGGAATTAAATACAAAAGGCACAATGCCGACTTATGTACAAGAAGACTGACTCATCTCACTGCCTATGTTTTGAACCTTTCCTGTGAGACCAGTTGTAGATATTGATGCTTCACTTCAGGTTTACTGTATCCCTTGGAGCTTCTTATTGACGATGAAACACAGAAATCGCATTAGAATTAAATAAAGAAGGTACAATGCCGACTTAAGTACAGGAAGACTGACTTTTCTTACTGTCTATGTTTTGAACCTTTCCTGCCAGACCAGTTTTAGATTCCGATGTTACACTTCAGGTTTACTTATTGACGATGAAACACAGAAATTGCATCGAAATTAAATACAATAGGCACAATGCCGACTTAAGTTTAAGAATACTGAATCTTCTAACTGTCTATGTTTAGAACCGTTCCAGTGAGACCAGTTTTAGATTCAGATGCTTCACTTCAGGTTTACTGTATCCCTTGAACCTTCTTATTGACGATGAAACACAGAAATTGCATCGGAATTAAATACAAAAAGCACAATGCCGACTTAAATACAAGAAGACTGACTCCTCCTTCTGCTTATGTTTCGAACCTTTCCTGTGAGACCAGTTTTAGATTCCGATGCTTCACTTCAGGTTTACTGTATCCCTTGGACCTTCTTATTGACGATGAAACACAGAAATTGTATCGGAATTAATACAAAAGGCGCATTGCCGACTTAAGTACAAGAAGACTGTCTCTATTTACTATCTATGTTTTGAACCTTTCCTGTGAGATCAGTTTTGGATTCCGATGTGTCACTTCAGCTTAACTGTATCCCTTGGACCTTGTTATTGACGATGAAACACAGAAATTGCATCGGAATTAAATACAAAAGGCACAATGCCGACTATGATGCAAGAAGACTTACTCTCCTTACTGTCTATGTTAAGAGTCTTTCCTGTGAGACCAGTTTCAGATTCCGATGCGACACTTCAGGTTTTACTGTATCTCTTGGACCTAGTTGTTGACGATGAAACACAGAAATTGCGTCGAAATTAAATACAAAAGGCACAATGCCGACTTAAGTTTAAGAATACTGACTCTTCTTACTGTCTATTTTTAGAACCTATCCTGTGAGACCAGTATTAGATTCCGATGCTTCACTTCAGGTTTACTGTATCCCTTGGACCTTCTTATTGACGATGAAACACAGAAATTGCACCGGAATTAAATACAAAAAGCACAATGCCGACCTAAATACAAGAAGACTGACCCTTCCTTCTGCTGATGTTTTGAACCTTTCCTGTGAGACCAGTTTTAGATTCCGATACTTCACTTCAAGTTTAATGTATCCCTTGGACCTTCTTATTAACGATGAAACGCAGAAATTACATCGTAATTAAATACGAAAGGCACAATGCCGACCTAAGTACAAGAAGACTAACTCTTCTTATTGTCTATTTTTTGAATCTTTCCTGTGAGATCAGTTTCGGATTCCGATGTGTCACTTCAGCTTAACTGCATCCCTTGGACCTTGTTATTGACGATGAAACACAGAAATTGCATCGCAATTAAATACAAAAGGCACAATTCCGACTATGATGCAAGAAGACTTACTCTCCTTACTGTCTATGTTAAGAGTCTTTCCTGTGAGACCAGTTTCAGATTCCGATGTGACACTTCAGGTTTTACTGTATCTCTTGGACCTAGTTATTGACGATGAAACACAGAAATTGCGTCGAAATTAAATACAAAAGGCACAATGCCGACTTAAGTTTAAGAATACTGACTCTTCTTACTGTCTATGTTTTGAACCTTTCCCGTGAGACCAGACTTAGATTCCGATGCTTCACTTCAGGTTTACTGTATCCCTTGGACCTTCGTATTGACAATGAAACACAGAAATTTCATCGGAATTAAATACAAAAAGCACAATGCCGACTTAAATACAAGAAGACTGACTCTTCCTTCTGCTTATGTTTTGAACCTTTAGTGTGAGACCAGTTTTAGATTCCGATGCCTCACTTCAAGTTTACTGCATCCCTTGGACCTTCTTAATTACGATGAATGACAGAAATTGAATCGGAATAAAGTACAAAAGGCACAATGCCGACTTAAGGACAAGAAGATCCACTCTTCTTACTGTCTATGTTTTGAACCTACCTATAGACAAGTTTTAGATTCCGTTGATTCACTTCAGGTTTACTGTATCCCTTGGACCATCTTATTGACGATGAAACACAGAAATTGCATCGGAATGAAATACAAAAGGCACAATGCCGACTTAAGTACAAGAAGACTGATTCTTCTTACTATCTATGATTTGAACTTTTCCTGTGAGACCAGTTTTAGATTCCGATGCGTCACTTCAGGTTCACTGTACCCCCTTGGACCTTCTTATTGACGATGAAACACAGAAATTGCATCGGAATTAAATACTAAAGACTCATTGCCGACTTAAGTACAAGAAGACTGACTCTTCTTACTGTCTATGTTTAGAGCCATTCCTCCGAGACCATTTTTAGATTCCGATGCTACACTTCAGGTTTACTGTAACCCTTGGACCTTGTTATTAACGATGAAACACAGAAATTGCATCGAAATTAAATACAAAGGGCACTATGCCGACTTAAGTTTAAGAATACTGACTCTTCTTACTGTCTATGCTTTAAACCTTTCCTGTGAGACCAGTTTTAGATATCGAAGCTTCACTTCTGGTTTACTGTCTAAAACTGGTCTCACAGGAAAGGTTCAAGACATAGACATATATTCCGATGCTTCACTCCAGGTTTACTGTATCCCTTGGACCTTCTTATTGACGATGAAAAACAGAAATTGCATCGGAATTAAATACAAAAAGCACAATGCCGACTTAAGTACATGAAGACTGACTCTTCTTACTGTCTATTTTTAGAGACTTTCCTGCGAGCCCAGTTTTAGGTTCCGATAATACACTTCAGGTTTACTGAAACCCTTGGACCTTGTTATTGACGATGAAACACAGAAATTGCATCGAAATTAAATACAAAGGGCACAATGCCTACTTAAGTACAAGAAGAGTGACTCTTCTTACTGTCTATGAACTGAACCTTTCCTGTGAGACCAGTTTTAGATTCCGATGCTTCACTTCAGGTTTACTGTATCCCTTGGACCTTCTCATTGACAATTAAACACAGAAATCGCTTGGGAATTAAATACAAAAGGCACAATGCCGACTTAAATACAAGAAGACTGAGTGTTCTTACTGTCTATGTATTGAGCCTTTCCTATGAGACCAGTTTCAGATTCTGATGCTTCACTTCAAGTTTACTGTATCCCTTGGACCTTCTTATTGACGATGACACACGAAAATTGCATTGGAATTAAATACAAAAGCACAATGCCGACTTATGTACAAGAAGACTGACTCATCTCACTGCCTATGTTTTGAACCTTTCCTGTGAGACCAGTTTTAGATATTGATGCTTCACTTCAGGTTTACTGTATCCCTTGGAGCTTCTTATTGACGATGAAACACAGAAATCGCATTAGAATTAAATAAAGAAGGTACAATGCCGACTTAAGTACAGGAAGACTGACTATTCTTACTGTCTATGTTTTGAACCTTTCCTGCCAGACCAGTTTTAGATTCCGATGTTACACTTCAGGTTTACTTATTGACGATGAAACACAGAAATTGCATCGAAATTAAATACAATAGGCACAATGCCGACTTAAGTTTAAGAATACTGAATCTTCTAACTGTCTATGTTTAGAACCGTTCCAGTGAGACCAGTTTTAGATTCAGATGCTTCACTTCAGGTTTACTGTATCCCTTGAACCTTCTTATTGACGATGAAACACAGAAATTGCATCGGAATTAAATACAAAAAGCACAATGCCGACTTAAATACAAGAAGACTGACTCCTCCTTCTGCTTATGTTTCGAACCTTTCCTGTGAGACCAGTTTTAGATTCCGATGCTTCACTTCAGGTTTACTGTATCACTTGGACCTTCTTATTGACGATGAAACACAGAAATTGTATCGGAATTAATACAAAAGGCGCATTGCCGACTTAAGTACAAGAAGACTGTCTCTATTTACTATCTATGTTTTGAACCTTTCCTGTGAGATCAGTTTTGGATTCCGATGTGTCACTTCAGCTTAACTGTATCCCTTGGACCTTGTTATTGACGATGAAACACAGAAATTGCATCGGAATTAAATACAAAAGGCACAATGCCGACTATGATGCAAGAAGACTTACTCTCCTTACTGTCTATGTTAAGAGTCTTTCCTGTGAGACCAGTTTCAGATTCCGATGCGACACTTCAGGTTTTACTGTATCTCTTGGACCTAGTTGTTGACGATGAAACACAGAAATTGCGTCGAAATTAAATACAAAAGGCACAATGCCGACTTAAGTTTAAGAATACTGACTCTTCTTACTGTCTATTTTTAGAACCTATCCTGTGAGACCAGTATTAGATTCCGATGCTTCACTTCAGGTTTACTGTATCCCTTGGACCTTCTTATTGACGATGAAACACAGAAATTGCACCGGAATTAAATACAAAACGCACAATGCCGACCTAAATACAAGAAGACTGACCCTTCCTTCTGCTGATGTTTTGAACCTTTCCTGTGAGACCAGTTTTAGATTCCGATACTTCACTTCAAGTTTAATGTATCCCTTGGACCTTCTTATTAACGATGAAACGCAGAAATTACATCGTAATTAAATACGAAAGGCACAATGCCGACCTAAGTACAAGAAGACTAACTCTTCTTATTGTCTATTTTTTGAATCTTTCCTGTGAGATCAGTTTCGGATTCCGATGTGTCACTTCAGCTTAACTGCGTCCCTTGGACCTTGTTATTGACGATGAAACACAGAAATTGCATCGCAATTAAATACAAAAGGCACAATGCCGACTATGATGCAAGAAGACTTACTCTCCTTACTGTCTATGTTAAGAGTCTTTCCTGTGAGACCAGTTTCAGATTCCGATGCGACACTTCAGGTTTTACTGTATCTCTTGGACCTAGTTATTGACGATGAAACACAGAAATTGCGTCGAAATTAAATACAAAAGGCACAATGCCGACTTAAGTTTAAGAATACTGACTCTTCTTACTGTCTATGTTTTGAACCTTTCCCGTGAGACCAGACTTAGATTCCGATGCTTCACTTCAGGTTTACTGTATCCCTTGGACCTTCTTATTGACGATGAAACACAGAAATTGCATCGGAATTAAATACAAAAGGCACAATGCCGATTTAAGTACAAGAAGACTGACTCTCCTTACTGTCTATGTTTAGAGTCTTTCCTGTGAGACCAGTTTCAGATTCCGATGCTACACTTCAGGTTTAATGTATCCCTTGGACCTTCGTATTAACGATGAAACGCAGAAATTGCATCGGAATTAAATACAAAAGGCACAATGCCGACTTAAGTACAAGAAGACTGACTCTTCTTACTGGCTATGATTTGAACCTTTCCTGTGAGACCAGTTTTAGATTCCGATGCTTCACTTCAGGTTAACTGTATCCCTTGGACTTTCTTATTGACGATGAAACACAGAAATAGCATCGTAATTAATTACAAAAGGCACAATGCCTTCTTAAGCACAAGACGACTGACTCTTTTTACTGTCTATGTTTTGAACCTTTCCTGTGAGACCAGTTTCAGATATCGATGCCTCACTTCCGGTTTACTGTATCCCTTGGAACTTCTTATTGACAATCAAACACAGAAATCGCATGGGAATTAAATACAAAAGGCCCAATGCCGACTTAAGAACAGGAAGACTGACTCTTCTTACTGTCTATGTATTGAGCCTTTCCTGTGAGACCAGTTTGAGATTCCGATGCTTCACTTCAGGTTTACTGTATCCCTTGGACCTTCTTATTGACGATGTCACACAGAAATTGCATCGGAATTAAATACAAAAGGCACCATGCCGACTTAAGTACAAGAAGGCCGTCTCTTCCTTCTGCTTATGTTTTGAACCTTTCCTGTGGATCCAGTTTTGGATTCCGATGCTTCACTTCAGTTTTCCTGTATCCCTTGGACCTTCTTATTAACAATGAAACACAGAAATTGCATCGGAATTAAATATAAAAGGCACAATGCTGACTTAAGTACAAGAAGACTGTCTCTTCCTTCTGCTTATGTTTTGAACCTTTCCTGTGAGTCCAGTTCTGGATTCTGACGCTTCACTCCAAGTTTCCTGTATCCCTTGGACCTTCTTATTAACGATGAAACACAGAAATTACATCGGAATTAAATACTAAAGGCACAATGCCGACTTAAGTTTAAGAATACGGACTCTTCTAACTGTCTATGTTTGGAACCTTTCCGGTGAGACCAGTTTTAGATATCGATGCTTCACTTCTGGTTTACTGTATCCCTTGGACCGCCTTGTTGACGATGAAACACAGAAATTAAATCAGAATTAATTACGAAAGGCACAATGCCGCCTTAAGTACAAGAAGACAACTCTTCTTACTGTCAATGTTATGAACCTTTCCTGTGAGACCAGTTTTAGACATCGATGCTTCACTTCAGGTTTACTGTATCCCTTGAACCTTCTTATTGACGATGAAACACAGAAATTGCATGGGAATTAAATACAAAAGTCACAATGCCGACTTAAGTACAAGTAGACTGACTCTTCTTACTGTCTACGTTTTGAACCTTTCCTGTGAGACCAGTTTTAGATTCCGATGCGTCACTTCAGGTTTACTGTAGCACTTGGACCGTCTTATTGACAATGAAACACAGAAATTGCATCGGAATTATATACAATAGGCACAATGCCGACTAAAGTACAAGAAGACTGACTCTTCTTACAGTCTACGTTTAGAGCCTTACCTGTGAGACCAGTTTAAGATTCCGATGCTACACTTCAGGTTTCCTGTATCCCTAGGACCTTGTTATTGACGATGAAACACAGAAATTGCATCGGAATTAAAAAAAAATTCACAATGCCGATTTAAGTTTAAGAATACTGACTCTTCTTACTGTGTATGTTTAGAACCTTTCCTGTGAGACCAGTTTTAGAATCCGATGCTTCACTTCAGGTTCACTGTATCCCTTGGACCTTCTTATTGACGATGACACACGAAAATTGCATTGGAATTAAATACAAAAGGCACAATGCCGACTTATGTACAAGAAGACTGACTCATGTTACTGCCTATGTTTTGAACCTTTCCTGTGAGACCAGTTTTAGATATCAATGCTTCACTTCAGGTTTACTGTATCCCTTGGAGCTTCTTATTGACGATGAAACACAGAAATTGCATCGGAATTAAATACAAAAGGCACAATGCCGACTTAAGTGCAAGAAGTCTGACTCTCCTTACTTTCTATGTTTAATGTCTTTCCTGTTAGACCAGTTTTAGATTCCGATGCTACACTTCAGGTTTACTGTATCCCCCGGACCTTCTTACTGACGATGAAACTCAGAAATTGCATCGGAATTAAATACAAAAGGCACAATGCCGACTTAAGTACAAGAAGACTGACTCTTCTTACTATCTATGATTTGAACCCTTCCTGTGAGACCAGTTTTAGATTCCGATGCTTCACTTCAGGTTTACTGTATCCCTTGGACCATCTTATTGACGATGAAACACAGAAATTGCATCGGAATTAAATACTAATGGGACAATGCCGTCTTAAATTAAAGAAGACTGACTCTTCTTACTGTCTATGTTTTAAACCTTTCCTGTGAGACCAGTTTTAGATATCGATGCTTCACTTCTGGTTTACTGTATCCCTTGGACCGCCTTGTTGACGATGAAACACAGAAATTAAATCAGAATTAATTACGAAAGGCACAATGCCGCCTTAAGTACAAGAAGACAACTCTTCTTACTGTCAATGTTTTGAACCTTTCCTGTGAGACCAGTTTTAGACATCGATGCTTCACTTCAGGTTTACTGTATCCCTTGAACCTTCTTATTGACGATGAAACACAGAAATTGCATGGGAATTAAATACAAAAGTCACAATGCCGACTTAAGTACAAGTAGACTGACTCTTCTTACTGTCTACGTTTTGAACCTTTCCTGTGAGACCAGTTTTAGATTCCGATGCGTCACTTCAGGTTTACTGTAGCCCTTGGACCGTCTTATTGACAATGAAACACAGAAATTGCATCGGAATTATATACAATAGGCACAATGCCGACTAAAGTACAAGAAGACTGACTCTTCTTACAGTCTACGTTTAGAGCCTTTCCTGTGAGACCAGTTTTAGATTCCGATGCTACACTTCAGGTTTCCTGTATCCCTAGGACCTTGTTATTGACGATGAAACACAGAAATTGCATCGGAATTAAATACAAAATTCACAATGCCGATTTAAGTTTAAGAATACTGACTCTTCTTACTGTGTATGTTTAGAACCTTTCCTGTGAGACCAGTTTTAGAATCCGATGCTTCACTTCAGGTTTACTGTATGCCTTGGACCTTTATTGACGATGACACACGAAAATTGCTTTGGAATTAAATACAAAAGGCACAATGCCGACTTATGTACAAGAAGACTGACTCATCTTACTGCCTATGTTTTGAACCTTTCCTGTGAGACCAGTTTTAGATATCGATGCTTCACTTCAGGTTTACTGTATCCCTTGGAGCTTCTTATTGACGATGAAACACAGAAATCGCATTAGAATTAAATAAAGAAGGTACAATGCCGACTTAAGTACAAGAAGACTGACTTTTCTTACTGTCTATGTTTTGAACCTTTCCTGCCAGACCAGTTTTAGATTCCGATGTTACACTTCAGGTTTACTTATTGACGATGAAACACAGAAATTGCATCGAAATTAAATACAATAGGCACAATGCCGACTTAAGTTTTAGAATACTGAATCTTCTTACTGTCTATGTTTAGAACCTTTCCAGTGAGACCAGTTTTAGATTCAGATGCTTCACTTCAGGTTTACTGTATCCCTTGAACCTTCTTATTGACGATGAAACACAGAAATTGCATCGGAATTAAATACAAAAAGCACAATGCCGACTTAAATACAAGAAGACTGACTCCTCCTTCTGCTTATGTTTCGAACCTTTCCTGTGAGACCAGTTTTAGATTCCGATGCTTCACTTTAGGTTTACTGTATCCCTTGGACCTTCTTATTGACGATGAAACACAGAAATTGTATCGGAATTAATACAAAAGGCGCATTGCCGACTTAAGTACAAGAAGACTGTCTCTATTTACTATCTATGTTTTGAACCTTTCCTGTGAGATCAGTTTTGGATTCCGATGTGTCACTTCAGCTTAACTGTATCCCTTGGACCTTGTTATTGACGATGAAACACAGAAATTACATCGGAATTAAATACAAAAGGCACAATGCCGACTTTGATGCAAGAAGACTTACTCTCCTTACTGTCTATGTTAAGAGTCTTTCCTGTGAGACCAGTTTCAGATTCCGATGCGACACTTCAGGTTTTACTGTATCTCTTGGACCTAGTTATTGACGATGAAACACAGAAATTGCGTCGAAATTAAATACAAAAGGCACAATGCCGACTTAAGTTTAAGAATACTGACTCTTCTTACTGTCTATTTTTAGAACCTATCCTGTGAGACCAGTATTAGATTCCGATGCTTCACTTCAGGTTTACTGTATCCCTTGGACCTTCTAATTGACGACGAAACACAGAAATTGCACCGGAATTAAATACAAAAAGCACAATGCCGACCTAAATACAAGAAGACTGACCCTTCCTTCTGCTGATGTTTTGAACCTTTCCTGTGAGACCAGTTTTAGATTCCGATACTTCACTTCAAGTTTAATGTATCCCTTGGACCTTCTTATTAACGATGAAACGCAGAAATTACATCGTAATTAAATACGAAAGGCACAATGCCGACCTAAGTACAAGAAGACTAACTCTTCTTATTGTCTATTTTTTGAACCTTTCCTGTGAAATCAGTTTTGGATTCCGATGTGTTACTTCACCTTAACTGTATCCCTTGGACCTTGTTATTGACGATGAAACACAGAAATTGCATCGCAATTAAATACAAAAGGCACAATGCTGACTATGATGCAAGAAGACTTACTCTCCTTACTGTCTATGTTAAGAGTCTTTCCTGTGAGACCACTTTCAGATTCCGATGCGACACTTCAGGTTTTACTGTATCTCTTGGACCTAGTTATTGACGATGAAACACAGAAATTGCGTCGAAATTAAATACAAAAGGCACAATGCCGACTTAAGTTTAAGAATACTGACTCTTCTTACTGTCTATTTTTAGAACCTATCCTGTGAGACCAGTATTAGATTAGGATGCTTCACTTCAGGTTTACTGTATCCCTTGGACCTTCTTATTGACGATGAAACACAGACATTGCATCGGAATTAAATACAAAAAGCACAATGCCGACTTAAATACAAGAAGACTGACTCTTCCTTTTGCTTATGTTTTGAACCTTTCCTGAGAGACCAGTTTTAGATTCCGATGCTTCACTTTAGGTTTCCTGTATCCCTTGGACCTTCTTATTGGCGATGAAACACAGACATTGCATCGGAATTAAATACAAAAAGCACAATGCCGACTTAAATACAAGAAGACTGACTCTTCCTTTTGCTTATGTTTTGAACCTTTCCTGAGAGACCAGTTTTAGATTCCGATGCTTTACTTCAGGTTTACTGTATCCCTTGGACCCTCTTATTGACGATGAAACACAGAAAATGCATCGGAATTAAATACAAAAGGCGCATTGCCGACTTAAGTACAAGATGACTGACTCTATTTACTAACTATGTTTTGAACCTTTCCTGTGAGACCAGTCTTAGATTCCGAATGTCATTTCAGGTTTACTGTATCCCTTGGACTTTCTTATTGACGATGAAACACAGAAATTGCATCGGAATTAAATACAAAAGGCACAACGCCGACTATAGTGCAAGAAGACTGACTCTCCTTACTGTCTATGTTTAGAGTCTTTCCTGTGAGACCAGTTTTAGTTTCAGATGCTTCACTTAAGCTTTCCTGGATCCCTTCGACCTTCTTATTGACGATGAAACACAGAAATTGCATCGGAATTAAATACAAAAAGCACAATGCCGACTTAAATACAAGAAGACTGACTCTTCCTTCTGCTTATGTTTTGAACCTTTCCTGACAGACCAGTTTTAGATTCCGATGCTTTACTTCAGGTTTACTGTATCCCTTTGTCCCGCTTATTGACGATGAAGCACAGAAATTGCTTCGCAATTAAATACAAAAGGCGCATTGCCGACTTAAGTACAAGAAGACTGACTCTATTTACTATCTATGTTTTGAACCTTTCCTGTGAGACCAGTCTTAGATTCCGATGTGTCACTTCAGGTTTACTGTTTCCTTTGGACCTTCTTATTGACGATGAAACACAGAAATTGCATCGGAATTATATACAAAAAGCAAAATGCCGACTATAGTGCAAGAAGACTGACTCTCCTTCCTGTCTATGTTTAGAGTCTTTCCTGTGAGACCAGTTTCAGATTCCGATGCTACACTTCAGGTTTACTGTATCCCTTGGACCTTCGTATTAACGATGAAACGCAGAAATTGCATCGGAATTAAATACAAAAGGCACAATGCCGACTTAAGTACAAGAAGACTAACTCTTCTTACTGTCTATTTTTTTAGCCTTTCCTGTGAGTCCAGTTATAGATTCCGATGCTTCACTTCAGGATTACTGTATCCCTTGGACCATCTTAATGACGATGAAACACAGAAATTGCATCGGAATTTAATACAAAAGCACAATGCCGACTTAAGTACAAGAAGACTGACTTTTCTGACTGACTGTGTTTGAACCTTTCCTGTGAGACCACTTTCAGATTCCGAAGCTTCACTTCAGGTTTACTGTATCCCTTGGACCTTCTTATTGACGACTGTACACAGTAATTGCATCGGAATTAAATACAAAAGTCACAATGCCGACTTAAGTACAAGTAGGCTGACTATTCTTACTGTCTACGTTTTGAACCTCTCCTGTGAGACCAGTTTTAGATTCCAGTGCTTCACTTCAGGTTTACTGTATCCCATGGATTATCTTATTGACGATGAAACACAGAAATTGCATCGGAAATAAATACAGAAGACACAATGCCGACTTAAGTACAAGAAGTCGGACTCTTCCCTCTTCTTATGTTTTGAACCTTTCCAGTGAGACCAGTTTTAGATTCCGATGCTTCACTTCAAGTTTCCTGTATCCCTTGCACCTTCTTATTAACGATGAAACACAGAAATTGCATCGGAATTAAATACAAAAGACACAATGCCCTCTTAAGTACAAGAAGACTGACTCTTCTTACTAACTATGATTTGAACCTTTCCTGTGAGACCACTTTCAGATTCCGAAGCTTCACTTCAGGTTTACTTTATCCCTTGGACCTTCTTATTGACGACGAAACACAGAAATTGCATCGGAATTAAATACAAAAGGCACAATGCCGACTTAAGAACAGGAAGACTGAGTGTTCTTACTGTCTATGTATTGAGCCTTTCCTGTGAGACCAGTTTGAGATTCCGATGCTTCACTTCAGGTTTACTGTATCCCTTGGACCTTCTTATTGACGATGTCACACAGAAATTGCATCGGAATTAAATACAAACGGCACCATGCCGACTTAAGTACAAGAAGACTGTCTCTTCCTTCTGCTTATGTTTTGAACCTTTCCTGTGAATCCAGTTTTGGATTCCGATGCTTCACTTCAATTTTCCTGTATCCCTTGGACCTTCTTATTAACAATGAAACACAGAAATTGCATCGGAATTAAATATAAAAGGCACAATGCTGACTTAAGTACAAGAAGACTGTCTCTTCCTTCTGCTTATGTTTTGAACCTTTCCTGTGAGTCCAGTTCTGGATTCTGACGCTTCACTTCAAGTTTCCTGTATCCCTTGGACCTTCTTATTAACGATGAAACACAGAAATTACATCGGAATTAAATACTAAAGGCACAATGCCGACTTAAGTTTAAGAATACGGACTCTTCTAACTGTCTATGTTTGGAACCTTTCCTGTGAGACCAGTTTTAGATTCAGATGCTTCACTTAAGGTTTACTGTATCCCTTGAACCTTCTTATTAACGATGAAACACAGAAATTGCATCGGAATTAAATACAAAAAGCACAATGCCGACTTAAATACAAGAAGACTGACTCTTCCTTCTTCTTATGTTTTGAACCTTTCCTGTGAGACCAGTTTTAGATTCCGATGCTTCACTCCAGGTTTACTGTATCCCTTGGACCTTCTTATTGACGATGAAACACAGAAATTGCATCGGAATTAAATACAAAAGGCACAATGCCGACTTAAGTGCAAGAAGACTGACTCTCCTTACTTTCTATGTTTAGGGTCTTTCCTGTTAGCCCAGTTTTAGATTCCGATGCTACACTTCAGGTTTACTGTATCCCTTGGACCTTCTTACTGACGATGAAACTCAGAAATTGCATCGGAATTAAATACAAAAGGCACAATGCCGACTTAAGTACAAGAAGACTGACTCTACTTACTATCTATGATTTGAACCTTTCCTGTGAGACCAGTTTTATATTCCGATGCTTCACTTCAGGTTTACTGTATCCCTTGGACCTTCTTACTGACGATGAAACTCAGAAATTGCATTGGAATTAAATACAAAAGGCACAATGATGACTTAAGTACAAGAAGACTGACTCTTCTTACTATCTATGATTTGAACCCTTCCTGTGAGACCAGTTTTAGATTCCGATGCGTCACTTCAGGTTTCCTGTATCCCTTGGACCATCTTATTGACGATGAAACACAGAAATTGCATCGGAATTAAATACTAAAGGGACAATGCCGTCTTAAATTAAAGAAGACTGACTCTTCTTACTATCTATGATTTGAACCCTTCCTGTGAGACCAGTTTTAGATATCGATGCTTCACTTCTGGTTTACTGTATCCCTTGGACCGCCTTGTTGACGATGAAACACAGAAATTAAATCAGAATTAAATACGAAAGGCACAATGCCGCCTTAAGTACAAGAAGACAACTCTTCTTACTGTCAATGTTTTGAACCTTTCCTGTGAGACCAGTTTTAGACATCGATGCTTCACTTCAGGTTTACTGTATCTCTTGAACCTTCTTATTGACGATGAAACACAGAAATTGCATGGGAATTAAATACAAAAGTCACAATGCCGACTTAAGTACAAGTAGACTGACTCTTCTTACTGTCTACGTTTTGAACCTTTCCCGTGAGACCAGTTTTAGATTCCGATTCGTCACTTCAGGTTTACTGTAGCCCTTGGACCGTCTTATTGACACTGAAACACAGAAATTGCATCGGAATTATATACAATAGGCACAATGCCGACTAAAGTACAAGAAGACTGACTTTTCTTACTGTCTACGTTTAGAGCCTTTCCTGTGAGACCAGTTTTAGATTCCGATGCTACACTTCAGGTTCCTGTATCCCTAGGACCTTGTTATTGACGATGAAACACAGAAATTGCATCGGAATTAAATACAAAATTCACAATGCCGATTTAAGTTTAAGAATACTGACTCTTCTTACTGTGTATGTTTAGAACCTTTCCTGTGAGACCAGTTTTAGAATCCGATGCTTCACTTCAGGTTTACTGTATCCCTTGGACATTCTTATTGACGATGAAACACAGAATTGCATCGGAATTAAATACAAATGGCACAATGCCGACTTAAGTACAAGAAGACTGACTCTTCTCACTGTGTATGTTTTGAAACTTTCCTGTGAGACCAGTCTTAGATTCCGAAGCTTCACTTCAAGTTTACTATATCCCATGGACCGTCTTATTAACGATGAAACACAGAAACTGCATCGGAATTAAATACAAAAGGCACAATGCCGACTTAAGTACAAGAAGACTGACTCTTCTCACTGTCTATGTTTTGAACGTTTCCTGTGAGACCAGTTTTAGATTCCGATGCTTCACTTCAGGTTTACTGTATCCCTTGGACCTTCCTAGAGACGATGAAACACAGAAATTGAATCGGAATTAAATACAAACGGCACAATGCCGACTTAAGTACAAGAAGACTGACTCTTCTTATAGTCTATGTTTGAACCTTTCCTGTGAGAACAGTTTTAGATTCTGATGCTTGATTTCATGTTTACTGTATCCCTTGGAACTTCTTATTGACGATGAAACACAGAAATTGTATCGGAATTAAATACAAAAGGCACAATGCCGACTTAAGTACAAGAAGACTGACTCTTCTTACTGTCCATGTTTTGAACCTTTCCTGTGAGACCATTTTTGGATTCCGATGCTTCACTTCAGGTTTACTGTATCCCTTGGACCTTCTCATAGACGATGAAACACAGAAATCGCATGGGAAATAAATACAAAAGGCACAATGCCGACTTAAGTACAAGTAGATTGACTCTTCGTACTGTCTAAGTTTTGAACCATTCCTGTGAGACCAGTTTTAGATTCCGATGCTTCACTTCAGGTTTACTGTATCTATTGGACCTTCTTATTGACGATGAAACACAGAAATTGCATCGGAAATGAATAAAAAAGGCACAATGCCGACTTAAGTACAAGACGACTGAGTGTTCCTTCTGCTTATGTTTTGAACCTTTTTTGTGAGACCTGTTTTAGATTCCGATGCTTCACTTCAAGTTTCCTGTATCCCTTGCACCTCCTTATCAACGATGAAATACAGCAATTGCATCGGAATTAAATACAAAAGGCACAATGCCGACTTAAGTACAAGAAGACTGACTCTTCGTACTGTCTACCTTAGGAGCCTTTCCTGTGAGACCAGTTTTAGATTCCGATGCTACACTTCAAGTTTCCTGTATCCCTTGGAACTTCATATTGACGATGAAACACAGAAATTGCATCGGAATTAAATACAAAAGGCACAATGCCGACTTCAGTACAAGAAGACCTACCCTTCTTACTGTCTATGTTTTGAACCTTTCCTGTGCGACCAGTTTTAGACTCCGATGCTTCACTTCACGTTTACTGTATCCCTTGGAGCTTCTTATTGACGATGTAACACAGAAATTGCATCGGAATTAAATACAAAAGGCACAATCCCGACTTAAGTACAAGAAGACTGACTCTTCTTACTGTCTATGATTTGAACCTTTCCTGTGAGACCAGTTTTAGTTTCCGATGCTTCACCTCAGGTTTACTTTGTCCCATGGATCTTCTTATTGACGATGAAGAACGGGAATTGCATCGGAATTACAAACCAAAGGCACAATGCCGTCTTCAGTACGAGAAGACTGACTCTTCTTACTGTCTATGATTTGAATCTTTCCTGTGAGACCAGTGTTAGATTCCGATGCTTCACTTAAGGTTTACTGTATCCCTTGGACCTTCTTATTGATGATGAAACACAGAAATTGCATCGGAATTAAATACAAAAAGCACAATGCCGACATAAATACAAGAAGACTGACTCTTCCTTCTGCTTATGTTTTGAACGTTTCCTGTGAGACCAGTTTTAGATTCCGTTTTTTCACTTCAGGTTTACTGTATCCCTTGGACCTTCTTATTGACGATGAAGCACAGAAATTGCATCGGAATTAAATACAAAAGGCGCATTGCCGACTTAAGTACAAGCGGACTGACTCTATTTACTATCTATGTTTGAACCTTTCCTGTGAGACCCGTTTTAGATTCCGATGCTTCACTTCAGGTTTACTGTATCCCTTGTACCTTCTTATTGACGATGAAACACAGAAATTGCATCGGAATTAAATACTAAAGGGACAATACCGTCTTAAATACAAGAAGACTGACTCTTCTTACTGTCTACGTTTAGAGCCTTTCCAGTGAGACCAGTTTTAGATTCCGATGCTAAACTTCAGGTATCCTGTATCCCTACGACCTTGTTATTGACGATGAAACACAGAAATTGCATCGGAATTAAATACAAAAGGCACAATGCCGACTTAAGTTTAAGAATACTGACTCTTCTTACTGTCTATGTTTAGAACCTTTCCTGTAAGACCAGCTTTTGAATCCGATGCTTCACTTCAGGTTTACTGTATCCCTTGGACATTCTTATTAACGATGAAACACAGAAATTGCATTCGGAATTAAATACAAAAGGCACAATGCCGACTTAAGTACAAGAAGACTGTCTCTTCTCACTGTGAATGTTTTGAAACTTTCCTGTGAGACCAGTTTTAGATTCTGATGCTTCACTTCAAGTTTACTATATCCCATGGACCGTCTTATTAACGATGAAACACAGAAACTGCATCGGAATTAAATACAAAAGGCACAATGGCGACTTAAGTACAAGAAGACTGACTCATCGCACTGTCTATGTTTTGAACGTTTCCTGTGAGACCAGTTTTAGATTCCGATGTTTCACTTCAGGTTTACTGTATCCCTTGGACCTTCTTATTGATAATGAAACACAGAAATTGCATCGGAAATAATTACAAAAGGCACAATGCCGACTTAAGTACAAGAAGACTGACTCTTCTTACTGTCTATGTTTTGAGCCTTTCCTGTGAGACCAGTTTTAGAATCCGATGCTTCACTTCAGGTTTACTGTATCCCTTGGACCTTCTTATTGACGATGAAACACAGAAACTGCATCGTAATTAAATACAAAGGTGACAATGCCGACATAAGTGCAGGAAGACTGACTCTTCTTACTGCCTGTGTTTTGAACCTTTCCTGTGAGACCAGTTTTAGATTCCGATGCTTCACTTCAGGTATACTGTATCCCTTGACCTTCTTATTGACAATGAAACACAGAATTTGCATCAGAGTTAAATACAAAAGGCAAAATGCCGACTTAAGTACAATAAGACTGACTCTTCTTACATTCTATGATTTGAGCCTTTCCTGTGACACCAGTTTTAGATATCAATGCTTCACTTCAGGTTTACTGTATCCCTTGGACCTTCTTATTGACGATGAAACACAGAATTTGCATCGGAAATAATTACAAAATGAATAATGCCGACTTAAGTACAAGAAGACTGACTCTTCTTAGTGTCTATGTTTTGAGCCTTTCCTGTGAGACCAGTTTCGGATTCCGATGCATCACGTCAGGTTTGCAGTATCCCTTGGACCTTCTTATTGACGATGAAACACAGAAATTGCAGCGGAATCATATACAAGAGGCACAATGCCGACATAAGTACAAGAAGACTGACTCTTCTTACTGTCTATGATTTGAACCTTTCCTGTGAGACCAGTTTTAGATTCCGATGCTTCACTTCAAGTTTACTGTATCCCTTGGACCTTCTTATAGAGGATGAAAAACAGATATTGCATCGAAATTAAATACAAAGGTCACAATGCCGACATAAGTACAAGAAGACTGACTCTTCTTACTGCCTATGTCTTGAACCTTTCCTGTGAGACCAGTTTTAGATTCCGATGCTTCACTTCAGGTTTACTGTATCGCTTGACCTTCTTATTGACAATGAAACACAGAATTTGCATCAGAGTTTAATACAAAAGTCACAATGCCGACTTAAGTACAAGAAGACTGACTCTTCTTACTGTCTATGTTTTACGCCATTCCTGTGAGACCAGTTTTAGTTTCCGATGCTTCACTTCAGGTTTACTGTATCCCTTGGACCTTCTTATTGTCGATGAAACACACAAATTGCATCGGGATTAAATAAAAAAGGCACAATGCCGACTTAAGTACAACAAGACTGACTCTTCTTACTGTCTATATTTTAAACATTTCCTGTGAGACCAGTTTTATATTCCGATGCTTCACTTCAGGTTTACTATATCCCTTGGACCTTCTTATTGACGATGTAACACAGAAATGCATCGGAATTAAATACAAAAGGCACAATGCCGACTTAAGTACAAGAGGAATGACTCTTATTACTCTCTATGTTTGAAACTTTCCTGTGAGACCAGTTTTAGATTCCGATGCTTCACTTCAGGTTTACTGTATACCTTGGACCTTCTTATTGACGATGAAACACAGAAATCGCATCGGAATTAAATACAAAAGGCACAATGACGACTTAAGTACAAGAAGATTGACTCTTCTTACTGTCTATGTTTTGAGCCTTTCCTGTGAGCCCAGTTTTAGATATGAATGCTTCACTTCAAGTTTACTGTATCCCTTGGACCTTCTTATTCTCGATGAAACACAGAAATTGCAGCGGAATTAAATACAAAAGTCTCAATGCCGACTTAAGTACAAGAAGACTGTCTCTTCTTACTGTCTATTTTTCAACCTTTCCTGTGAGACTACTTTTAGATTCCGATGCTTCACTTCAGGTTTACTGTATCCCTTGGACACTCTTACTGACGATGAAATACAGAAAGTGCATCGGAATTACATACAAAAGGCACAATGCTGACTTAAGTACAAGAAGACTGACTCTTCTTACTGTCTATGCTTTGAGCCTTTCCTGTGAGACCAGTTTTAGATTCCGATGCTTCACTTCAGCTTTACTGTATCCCTTGGACCTTCTAATTGACGATGAAACACAGAAATTGTATCGGAATTAATTACAAAAGGCACAATGCCGTCTTCAGTACAAGAAGACTGACTCTTCTTACTGTCTGTGTGTTGAGCCTTTCCTGTGAGACCAGTTTTAGATTCCGATGCTTCACTTCAGGTATACTGTATCCCTTGACCTTCTTATTGACAATGAAACACAGAATTTGCATCAGAGTTAAATACAAAAGGCAAAATGCTGACTTAAGTACAATAAGACTGACTCTTCTTACATTCTATGATTTGAGCCTTTCCTGTGACACCAGTTTTAGATATCAATGCTTCACTTCAGGTTTACTGTATCCCTTGGACCTTCTTATTGACGTTGAAACACAGTAATTGCATCGGAATTAAATACAAAAGGTACAGTGCCGACGTAAGTCTAGAAGACTGACTCTTCTTTCTGTCTATGCTTTGAACCTTTCCTGTGAAACCAGTTTTAGATTCCGATGCTTCACTTCAGGTTTACTGTATCGCTTTTACCTTCTTATTGCCGATGAGACACAGAAAGTGCATCGGAATTAAATACAACAGGCACAATGCCGACTTAAGTACAAGAGGACTGACTCTTGTTACATTCTATGATTTCAGCCTTTCCTTTGAGACCATTTTTAGATTCCGATGCTTCACATGAGAATTACTGTATCCCCTGGACCTTCTTATTGACGATGAAACACAGAATTTGCATCGGAATTAATTACAAAATGAATAATGCCGACTTAAGTACAAGAAGACTGACTCTTCTTAGTGTCTATGTTTTGAGCCTTTCCTGTGAGACAAGTTTCGGATTCCGATGCATCACGTCAGGTTTGCAGTATCCCTTGGACCTTCTTATTGACGATGAAACACAGAAATTGCAGCGGAATCATATACAAGAGGCACAATGCCGACATAAGTACAAGAAGACTGACTCTTCTTACTGTCTATGATTTGAACCGTTCCTGTGAGACCAGTTTTAGATTCCGATGCTTCACTTCAAGTTTACTGTATCCCTTGGACCTTCTTATAGAGGATGAAAAACAGATATTGCATCGAAATTAAATACAAAGGTCACAATGCCGACATAAGTACAAGAAGACTGACTCTTCTTACTGCCTATGTTTTGAACCTTTCCTGTGAGACCAGTTTTAGATTCCGATGCTTCACTTCAGGTTTACTGTATCGCTTGACCTTCTTATTGACAATGAAACACAGAATTTGCATCAGAGTTAAATACAAAAGTCACAATGCCGACTTAAGTACAAGAAGACTGACTCTTCTTACTGTATATGATTTGAACCTTTCCTGTGAGACCAGTTTTAGAATCCGATGCTTCACTTCAGGTTTACTGTATCCATTGGACCTTCATATTCATGATGAAACACAGAAATTGCATCGGAATTAAATACAAAAGGCACAATGCCGACTTAAGTACAACAAGACTGACTCTTCTTACTGTCTATATTTTAAACATTTCCTGTGAGACCAGTTTTATATTCCGATGCTTCACTTCAGGTTTACTATATCCCTTGGACCTTGTTATTGACGATGTAACACAGAAATGCATCGGAATTAAATACAAAAGGCACAATGCCGACTTAAGTACAAGAAGAATGACTCTTATTACTCTCTATGTTTGAAACTTTCCTGTGAGACCAGTTTTAGATTCCGATGCTTCACTTCAGGTTTACTGTATACCTTGGACCTTCTTATTGACGATGAAACACAGAAATCGCATCGGAATTAAATACAAAAGGCACAACGACGACTTAAGTACAAGAAGATTGACTCTTCTTACTGTCTATGTTTTGAACCTTTCCTGTGAGACCAGTTTTATATTCCGATGCTCACTTCAGGTTTACTGTATCCCTTGGACTTTTTTATTGACGATGAAACACAGAAATTGCATCAGAGTTAAATACAAAAGGCAAAATGCCGACTTAAGTACAATAAGACTAACTTTTCTTACATTCTATGATTTGAGCCTTTCCTGTGAGACCAGTTTTAGATATGAATGCTTCACTTCAAGTTTACTGTATCCCTTGGACCTTCTTATTCTCGATGAAACACAGAAATTGCAGCGGAATTAAATACAAAAGTCTCAATGCCGACTTAAGTACAAGAAGACTGTCTCTTCTTACTGTCTATTTTTCAACCTTTCCTGTGAGACTACTTTTAGATTCCGATGCTTCACTTCAGGTTTACTGTATCCCTTGGACACTCTTACTGACGATGAAATACAGAAAGTGCATCGGAATTACATACAAAAGGCACAATGCTGACTTAAGTACAAGAAGACTGACTCTTCTTACTGTCTATGCTTTGAGCCTTTCCTGTGAGACCAGTTTTAGATTCCGATGCTTCACTTCAGCTTTACTGTATCCCTTGGACCTTCTAATTGACGATGAAACACAGAAATTGTATCGGAATTAATTACAAAAGGCACAATGCCGTCTTCAGTACAAGAAGACTGACTCTTCTTACTGTCTGTGTGTTGAGCCTTTCCTGTGAGACCACTTTTAGATTCCGATGCTTCACTTCAAGTTTACTGTATCCCTTGGACGTTCTTATTGACGATGAAACACAGAAATTGCATCGGAATTAAGTACAAAAGGCACAATGCTCACTTAAGTACAAGAAGACTGACTCTTCCTACTGTCTATGCTTTGAGCCTTTCCTGTGAGACCAGTTTTAGATTCCGATGCTTCACTTCAGGTTTACTGTATCCCTTGGCCCTTCTTATTGACGATGAAACACAGAAATTGCATCGGAATTAAATACAAAAGGCACAATGCCGACTTAAGTACAAGAAGAATGACTCTTATTACTCTCTATGTTTGAAACTTTCCTGTGAGACCAGTTTTAGATTCCGATGCTTCACTTCAGGTTTACTGTATACCTTGGACCTTCTTATTGACGATGAAACACAGAAATCGCATCGGAATTAAATACAAAAGGCACAATGACGACTTAAGTACAAGAAGATTGACTCTTCTTACTGTCTATGTTTTGAACCTTTCCTGTGAGACCAGTTTTATATTCCGATGCTCACTTCAGGTTTACTGTATCCCTTGGACCTTTTTATTGACGATGAAACACAGAAATTGCATCAGAGTTAAATACAAAAGGCAAAATGCCGACTTAAGTACAATAAGACTAACTTTACTTACATTCTATGATTTGAGCCTTTCCTGTGAGACCAGTTTTAGATATGAATGCTTCACTTCAAGTTTACTGTATCCCTTGGACCTTCTTATTCTCGATGAAACACAGAAATTGCAGCGGAATTAAATACAAAAGTCTCAATGCCGACTTAAGTACAAGAAGACTGTCTCTTCTTACTGTCTATTTTTCAACCTTTCCTGTGAGACTACTTTTAGATTCCGATGCTTCACTTCAGGTTTACTGTATCCCTTGGACACTCTTACTGACGATGAAATACAGAAAGTGCATCGGAATTACATACAAAAGGCACAATGCTGACTTAAGTACAAGAAGACTGACTCTTCTTAGTGTCTATGTTTTGAGCCTTTCCTGTGAGACCAGTTTCGGATTCCGATGCATCACGTCAGGTTTGCAGTATCCCTTGGACCTTCTTATTGACGATGAAACACAGAAATTGCAGCGGAATCATATACAAGAGGCACAATGCCGACATAAGTACAAGAAGACTGACTCTTCTTACTGTCTATGATGTGAACCTTTCCTGTGAGACCAGTTTTAGATTCCGATGCTTCACTTCAAGTTTACTGTATCCCTTGGACCTTCTTATAGAGGATGAAAAACAGATATTGCATCGAAATTAAATACAAAGGTCACAATGCCGACATAAGTACAAGAAGACTGACTCTTCTTACTGCCTATTTTTCAACCTTTCCTGTGAGACTACTTTTAGATTCCGATGCTTCACTTAAGGTTTACTGTATCCCTTGGACCTTCTTATTGACGATGAAACACAGAAATTGCATCGGAATTTAATGCAAAAGCACAATGCCGACTTAGGTACAAGAAGACTGACTCTTCTTACTGTCTATGTTTTGAACCTTTCCTGTGAGAGCAGTTTTAGATTCGGAAGCTTCTCTTCAGGTTTACTGTATCCCTTGGACCTTTTTATTGATGCTGAAACACAGAAATTGCATCGGAAATAAATACAAAAGGCACAATGCCGACTTAAGTACAAGAAGACTGACTCTTCTTACTGTCTATGTTTTACGCCATTCCTGTGAGACCAGTTTTAGTTTCCGATGCTTCACTTCAGGTTTACTGTATCCCTTGGACCTTCTTATTGTCGATGAAACACACGAATTGCATCGGGATTAAATAAAAAAGGCACAATGCCGACTTAAGTACAACTAGACTGACTCTTCTTACTGTCTATATTTTAAACATTTCCTGTGAGACCAGTTTTATATTCCGATGCTTCACTTCAGGTTTACTATATCCCTTGGACCTTCTTATTGACGATGTAACACAGAAATGCATCGGAATTAAATACAAAAGGCACAATGCCGACTTAAGTACAAGAAGAATGACTCTTATTACTCTCTATGTTTGAAACTTTCCTGTGAGACCAGTTTTAGATTCCGATGCTTCACTTCAGGTTTACTGTATACCTTGGACCTTCTTATTGACGATGAAACACAGAAATCGCATCGGAATTAAATACAAAAGGCACAATGACGACTTAAGTACAAGAAGATTGACTCTTCTTACTGTCTATGTTTTGACCCTTTCCTGTGAGACCAGTTTTATATTCCGATGCTCACTTCAGGTTTACTGTATCCCTTGGACCTTTTTATTGACGATGAAACACAGAAATTGCATCAGAGTTAAATACAAAAGGCAAAATGACGACTTAAGTACAATAAGACTAACTTTTCTTACATTCTATGATTTGAGCCTTTCCTGTGAGACCAGTTTTAGATATGAATGCTTCACTTCAAGTTTACTGTATCCCTTGGACCTTCTTATTCTCGATGAAACACAGAAATTGCAGCGGAATTAAATACAAAAGTCTCAATGCCGACTTAAGTACAAGAAGACTGTCTCTTCTTACTGTCTATTTTTCAACCTTTCCTGTGAGACTACTTTTAGATTCCGATGCTTCACTTCAGGTTTACTGTATCCCTTGGACACTCTTACTGACGATGAAATACAGAAAGTGCATCGGAATTACATACAAAAGGCACAATGCTGACTTAAGTACAAGAAGACTGACTCTTCTTACTGTCTATGCTTTGAGCCTTTCCTGTGAGACCAGTTTTAGATTCCGATGCTTCACTTCAGCTTTACTGTATCCCTTGGACCTTCTAATTGACGATGAAACACAGAAATTGTATCGGAATTAATTACAAAAGGCACAATGCCGTCTTCAGTACAAGAAGACTGACTCTTCTTACTGTCTGTGTGTTGAGCCTTTCCTGTGAGACCACTTTTAGATTCCGATGCTTCACTTCAAGTTTACTGTATCCCTTGGACGTTCTTATTGACGATGAAACACAGAAATTGCATCGGAATTAAGTACAAAAGGCACAATGCTCACTTAAGTACAAGAAGACTGACTCTTCCTACTGTCTATGCTTTGAGCCTTTCCTGTGAGACCAGTTTTAGATTCCGATGCTTCACTTCAGGTTTACTGTATCCCTTGGACCTTCTTATTGACGATGAAACACAGAAATTGCATCGGAATTAAATACAAAAGGCACAATGCCGACTTAAGTACAAGAAGAATGACTCTTATTACTCTCTATGTTTGAAACTTTCCTGTGAGACCAGTTTTAGATTCCGATGCTTCACTTCAGGTTTACTGTATACCTTGGACCTTCTTATTGACGATGAAACACAGAAATCGCATCGGAATTAAATACAAAAGGCACAATGACGACTTAAGTACAAGAAGATTGACTCTTCTTACTGTCTATGTTTTGAACCTTTCCTGTGAGACCAGTTTTATATTCCGATGCTCACCTCAGGTTTACTGTATCCCTTGGACCTTTTTATTGACGATGAAACACAGAAATTGCATCAGAGTTAAATACAAAAGGCAAAATGCCGACTTAAGTACAATAAGACTAACTTTTCTTACATTCTATGATTTGAGCCTTTCCTGTGAGACCAGTTTTAGATATGAATGCTTCACTTCAAGTTTACTGTATCCCTTGGACCTTCTTATTCTCGATGAAACACAGAAATTGCAGCGGAATTAAATACAAAAGTCTCAATGCCGACTTAAGTACAAGAAGACTGTCTCTTCTTACTGTCTATTTTTCTACCTTTCCTGTGAGACTACTTTTAGATTCCGATGCTTCACTTCAGGTTTACTGTATCCCTTGGACACTCTTACTGACGATGAAATACAGAAAGTGCATCGGAATTACATACAAAAGGCACAATGCTGACTTAAGTACAAGAAGACTGACTCTTCTTACTGTCTATGCTTTGAGCCTTTCCTGTGAGACCAGTTTTAGATTCCGATGCTTCACTTCAGCTTTACTGTATCCCTTGGACCTTCTAATTGACGATGAAACACAGAAATTGTATCGGAATTAATTACAAAAGGCACAATGCCGTCTTCAGTACAAGAAGACTGACTCTTCTTACTGTCTGTGTGTTGAGCCTTTCCTGTGAGACCACTTTTAGATTCCGATGCTTCACTTCAAGTTTACTGTATCCCTTGGACGTTCTTATTGACGATGAAACACAGAAATTGCATCGGAATTAAGTACAAAAGGCACAATGCTCACTTAAGTACAAGAAGACTGACTCTTCCTACTGTCTATGCTTTGAGCCTTTCCTGTGAGACCAGTTTTAGATTCCGATGCTTCACTTCAGGTTTACTGTATCCCTTGGACCTTCTTATTGACGATGAAACACAGAAATTGCATTATAATTAAATACAAAAGGCACAATGCCGACTTAAGTACAAGCAGACTGACTCTTCTTACTGTCTGTGTGTTGAGCCTTTCCTTTGAGACCAGTTTTAGATTCCGATGCTTCACTTAAGGTTTACTGTATCCCTTGGACGTTCTTATTGACGATGAAACACTGAAATTGCATCGGAATTATATACAAAAGGCACAATGCCGACTTAAGTACAAGAGGATTGACTCTTCTTACTTTCTATGATTTGAGCCTTTCCTGTGAGACCAGTTTTAGATATCGATGCTTCACTTCGGGTTTAATGTATCCCTTGGACCTTCTTATTGACGATGAAACACAGAAATTGCATCGGAATTAAATGCAAACGGCACAATGCCGACTTAAGTACTTGAAGACTGACTCTTCTTACTGTTGTAAGGGGTCGGTAGGCCCTTACTATAAGTTTTGCGACAGCACAGGTCGACAGGGCAAACAATCGATCGGGACGGTGCTCGGTGTAGTGCATCTGTGCTTGAACTACTCTTTGCACAGGTAGTTGGGATGACATGTGAAATCACCTCGCAGATTGAAGCTCTTTGGCGCAGCTGCTACAAGGGTCTGTGTGACGTCAGTCAACAATTGCGTCGCCACACGAATTGTCGTCTACATAACAGTTTATGGGTCCACAAGAAGCTGTCCGATTTTCACTATTTAAAAAGCAATTCCAGTCAAAATATTATCACTATACACTTCTTTAAAACTTTCGTGACGAATTCTTGGCTCGTTTTGCTCGTAATAATGTTCACACGTGTCTTTCTTTGGTGTTCACTTTTCACAGTTTTTCGCGCGGATTTACGCATTTGCATATTATAACACAGTTTATCGACACTGTTACCCTCATCTAATATGGCAAGAAAAAACAGTTTATTCACAATCGTAAGATATTATTACTTCGTATTGGTAAAAAAAAATGCACTGTTTGTTGTCGTGATTTTAAAGTTTATGCTGTGTCTCGAACCAAAATTGGAAAAATATTTTCTCGCGTTAAGCAAGATAAAACTACCTATTGTTCTTTACGATTTGTCCAAAAATTGCACTTGTCCTTTCACGGTAAGCCAAGGGTGTAACACTGCGGTTTAATTTTACTGACTTATCCCGCTCGATCAGGATCTGATAGCAGCCCAAATAGATAATAACTAATGTGATCATGTACCTAATGGGGCTGGCAATCGGATTGGACTGCTACGGAGTTGTTACATTCCATTTTGTCCTTCTCGAATGCTGTAATAATTAAATGTCTGGTGGCAGGAAGAACAACAACACAGCTTCATTAATCAACGACCTATATTCTCACAAAAACACAAAGTAAGGAGACAGCCACTGCCTTCGTTGTACAGAATTAATAACGGATAATCTCAGCACAGGTCCTTTCGTTATTCATTATCGTCACACGCAATTTCAATCATTGTAATCCAACACTACACTCCAACACTGCAATCCAACACTGCAATCCAAATGATTCCGGCGCGGTAGACGCGTAATTACAAATATCGGCAAAAAAATATCACTGAATCACACTAGTAATTATACTTTTTCACTTTCCCGAATATTTCTAACACAAAGGGGTTAAACCACGGCGATGGCCACTCCCTTTGTCGGTACGGTCTTGCATTCCAGCAACAGACCTCCACCCGGCTCGGCCCGCAGCGCGTACCACACTACTATCTCAACACTCGCTCTCGCTCTCGAAACCCGACACACACTATCGATTGTTTGTCCTGTCGACCTGTGCTATCGCAAAAGTTATAGTAAGGGCCTACAGACCCCTTACAGACTGCACCGATTGCGAAATCACTTGCATCCGCTGTAATCGAGATGCAGGCATCTGGCAAAGGATGGGCGAGAGTGACACCACGTGCTAACGCTGATTTAAGATCTTCAAAAGCTCTCACCATGCTGTCAGACCACGGTACTCGGCGACTGCCTGAGGTTTGTTTTCCGGCCAGTGCATCAGTCAAAGGGGCTTGAATTGCTGCCGCCATCAGCAGGTTACGGCGGTAGAAATTGACAGTCCCTAAAAACCGGCGTAATTCGCGAAACGACACTGGGAGGGGTAACTTGCGAATGCAGTCAACCCGCTCCTGTGGGGGGCATATACCATCCGAGGAGACTGTGTACCCCAGGAAAGTGACAGCAGTGCAGCAGAGTTGTGACTTGTCATTATTGATCTCGACTCCATTACGTGTCAATAAGTCCTGTATCGTGGCCAAGTGGAGTTCATGTTCCCTGTCAGAGGGGGAGAAAATTAGTATGTTATCGAGGTATGCGTAGCAATATGTGCAGTTAAAAAGAAGTGAGTCTATAAAACGCTGCCAAGTTTGGGCCGCATTTTTGAGACCATAAGGCATGTAAAAAAATTCGTACAGGCCAAAAGGTGTGATTACTGCTGTCTTTGGTATGTCACTCTGTTCCATTTGGTATCTGTAAATATGCCTTGCGGCAGTCCAAGACACTGAAGATCCGTGCTCCGCTAAGTACTTGCGCAAAGTCTTGTATGTGAGGTATCGGGTAATTGTCTAATACCGTCCGCGCGTTGAGGCGACGATAGTCGCCACACAGGCGCACAGTGCCATCCTTTTTGGGAACTAAATGTATGAGGGAGGACCAGTTACTGTCCGATGGGCGAACAATGCCTGTCCTTAGACGTTCCTCCACTGCGGCTTTAGCAAGGCGTAGTTTATGTGGTGGCAGTCGGCACGCTTTATGGCGCACTGGACGCCCATCTGTCGTCACAATTTTGTGTGTTGTGCCATTCGTAATAGCGTTCAGCTTGGCTGGAGAACTCATTTGGGGGCCGTCGTGAACGGGGATCGGTAGCACACAAGAGTCACTAACCTTATGTGCCAGGGAAGCAGTCTGCTTCGGTGTTGACAAAGTTCCACGAGGTGCATCTCCGGTGTCAGGTGGTGGCGACGTTGGCAGTCGTTGTACGAGGCGTCGTGCCCCGGTGAGGGCTTGCGTAGCCGATGATCTGGCACGGTTCCGTTCGACGTTGTGAGGACGGAGATCGTCGACTGCAGGGCGTTCAGGCTGGAGGTGGGCGGTGGAAATCGTGAGGCTGTCTGCCGATGAAGAGCACTTGATGGGAGCTGTGCCCAGGTCGTCGGGCGGCCGAGGGGGAGGGGGGGCCAAAGAAGCGACTGAACATGCAATGTGCGTGGACGAGGTGTGGTGCAATAATGCGACTGACTGAAGATCTGGAGACAGTCTGAAGTGGAAAAGGAAGTCGATGCCTAATACTGGATCTTCGACATCAGCCACGTAGAAGGACCACGTCAACTGTTTACCAGGTATGAGTTCAATAGGTAACTTGGCCAAACCCTTGACACGAAGTGTCGCCTTATTTGCTGCTCGAAGGGACAGTTTTGTTGGTGCCGTGTCCTTTACAGAAAATGTGGGAGGTATGACACTAACATCTGCTCCGGTATCGACGAGAAAATACCGGCGCGAACCTACATCCAAGGCATACAGACGTCCTCGTGGGGTAGGGGCTCTGACAGAATGCAGTGTCTGTGGGCGCCCCTGCCTGTATCCGTGGGCCATGGCGCCTACTGCGGCCCGCGTGCAGCGTTTGGGAACGCGCAGGGCGGACGGCAGTTGCGAGCAGCGTCCCTGAAAGTGGTGTGAAACCAGCACATGCGTGAATCGGCTATACTCGTCCCGACCAGACGAAGCGTCAGGCGAGGGGAAGGCGGGGCAGGCTGGCACTAGCCCGGTTGGGGTGGGGAGCGGCTGTTGCCGACCCGCTGGCGGTTCCCGGTCTTGGGCGCTAGGTGGCTGCTGTTCCGTGTGCTGTCCGCGATACACACGCGCCCGGCCTCTACCGCCCGACGGTGGAAGTATACACACAGGGTTACCAACCTCGGCAGTGTTAGACACTGTGTTGTGTCGAATAATGGCATATGCCTGATCCGCCAGCCATAGTTTATCCTCGAGTGACGCTGCGGTATGTGGAAGCAAATGTAACTGTAGTTCTTGCGGCAGCTTCACCAACCACAATGCCCAGAGCGCTAAGTTCGGCAGGATCTCGGTACCGACCTGTGCACGCAAGCGTCGCCACAGCTGTGAGGGTGTTCTGTCGCCTAAAGTCTCGTCATAATTTATGTTGAGAATAGTATCGGCCGGCGGACGAGAGAGGCGTTCGCTAAGTAATGCATGAGCAGAGGCATATTTGTTGCTCTTAGGAGGGTTCAGCAATAAGTCACTGATGAGATCAGGGTGGTCGTGCAGGTGGTTCACTAAACACACGAAACGGGTGCTGTCGTCCGCAATACCGTGTATGTCCAACATGTTGTCCACCAAGCTAAACCACGTCACTGGGTTGTCCGGTTGTAACGGCGGCAGCTTCGGAAAACGGCCGGGGGCCAGTGTTTGCGGGGCTGTAGGAGGGGCACGAAATGCACGGGGATTCTGCACGGTGTTCACTGGTGCGAAATGTGCCTCAGTGGCAGGCGATGTGTTGCGTTGAACGTCCGTTAGCTGTGTAGGCGAGACGTGGTATCCAGTCCATCTAGGCACGGAATCTGTGCGGCCACACCACAAGCACGGCGCGGCAGGCGCGAGATCGCGACTGAGCGCCGAGTGACGGGGTGGAACCACAGCAGGTGCGTCGCCCGAGGTGGAGGTGTGCGCGGGGCGGAAGGACGGGTAGGCGTATAAGTGGTCCGGCACGGTTGGCGTGAGTGTCCCTTCGACCGGCGCGAAGGGGGGCACGTTAAACGGCAGCCGTGCATGTGGACCCAGAAACTGGCCAGCCGCGTGGTCCATGCTGTGCGGTAGGAACTCGGGGTTTCCAGGGTCCTGTGCTGAAGGGGCATTCTGTTGAGCGTAGAATGCCGTAGAAGGTGTCTGCGACGATGTGTACAGCGCCCGGTGTGGTATGCCGGCAGAGGTTAGAGTCGTCCGGCCAGGCGAGGCAAACACGGGAGATACGAACATTCCCGGTGTATTAGTGGCACACGGGGTGAAGCGTTGCGCTTCACAGTCGAATGTCCATTCTGCGGTCGCGGCGTCGTGCACTGCCGTAAAAACTGGAGACTGCGACATTGTCTATTGGCGCAAAACCGGTGATACACAGCGAGCGACTGCAACGTATTTTCGCGACTCGGGGTCACCAATGTGGGATTTTATGGCTATAGTGAGGGTCCACGCACCAAAAATTCCAACTTATTACGATAATGCACTTTTATTGCGGTTCGTATATTTACAGAAACACAAGAAAAACAATGCACAATTTCACGACACGTGTATCACTCGTCAACACGCAAACGGGACTGTCCAAAGAAGCTCGAGTCCACAAAGACCTTTTACTCTGTGCTTTGCCGGTGAAGTTACTGGCAGTCGACTGTCGCCACAGAAGGTTAGATTGTAAATGGTTTTGTTTCAGATTTTTTTCCCCCAAGGACATTTACTGCATTTGCATTTCTGATTTCCACACACATTTTCACTCAGAATTGGAACAGACTGCAGTAGTTACAAATTTAAATAACAGTTATAAATATACTGGCAATTTTCATTGTATTTAATTATAATAATTTTGTATAAATAAAACAATTTGTAGCATACAGTACTTGTATAATTGGTCATGCTCTAAATTTCACACTGCAATGAATTTGTCCTCTGTTTTTATTACAATATACAGTTTTATTCAGACCAGTATAAGTTCAAAATTACACATTTCTGGATAGTGCTTTCGTAAGAAAAATGTTTACTTTCATGCCCTCTGTTACATCAGGGAACTAGAAATACTTTTTGTGATACGCCTTGTATATAATTCTGTTGCAGTATTTAAAAAAAAAAGTGGAGGGAGGGGGTCATAAACCATGTCTTAATTTTCCACTGTGGCTTTGAGAGAAATAACACACCAATTGGATGAATTACAAATGAGTGTGCAAAGGGCTAAATACACTCCTGGAAATTGAAATAAGAACACCGTGAATTCATTGTCCCAGGAAGGGGAAACTTTATTGACACATTCCTGGGGTCAGATACATCACATGATCACACTGACAGAACCACAGGCACATAGACATAGGCAACAGAGCATGCACAATGTCGGCACTAGTACAGTGTATATCCACCAGCAATGCAGGCTGCGATTCTCCCATGGAGACGATCGTAGAGATGCTGGATGTAGTCCTGTGGAACGGCTTGCCATGCCATTTCCACCTGGCGCCTCAGTTGGACCAGCGTTCGTGCTGGACGTGCAGACCGCGTGAGACGACGCTTCATCCAGTCCCAAACATGCTCAATGGAGGACAGATCCGGAGATCTTGCTGGCCAGGGTAGTTGACTTACACCTTCTAGAGCACGTTGGGTGGCACGGGATACATGCGGACGTGCATTGTCCTGTTGGAACAGCAAGTTCCCTTGCCGGTCTAGGAATGGTAGAACGATGGGTTCGATGACGGTTTGGATGTACCGTGCACTATTCAGTGTCCCCTCGACGATCACCAGTGGTGTACGGCCAGTGTAGGAGATCGCTCCCCACACCATGATGCCGGGTGTTGGCCCTGTGTGCCTCGGTCGTATGCAGTCCTGATTGTGGCGCTCACCTGCACGGCGCCAAACACGCATACGATCATCATTGGCACCAAGGCAGAAGCGACTCTCATCGCTGAAGACGACACGTCTCCATTCGTCCCTCCATTCACGCCTGTCGCGACACCACTGGAGGCGGGCTGCACGATGTTGGGGTGTGAGCGGAAGACGGCCTAACTGTGTGTGGGACCGTAGCCCAGCTTCATGGAGATAGTTGTGAATGGTCCTCGCCGATACCCCAGGAGCAACAGTGTCCCTAATTTGCTGGGAAGTGGCGGTGCGGTCCCCTACGGCACTGCGTAGGATCCTACGGTCTTGGCGTGCATCCGTGCGTCACTGCGGTCCAGTCCCAGGTCGACGGGCACGTGCACCTTCCGCCGACCACTGGCGACAACATCGATGTACTGTGGAGACCTCACGCCCCACATGTTGAGCAATTCGGCGGTACGTCCAACAGGCCTCCCGCATGCCCACTATACGCCCTCGCTCAAAGTCCGTCAACTGCACTTACGGTTCACGTCCACGCTGTCGCGGGATGCTACCAGTGTTAAAGACTGCGATGGAGCTCCGTATGCCACAGCAAACTGGCTGACATTGACGGCGGCGGTGCACAAATGCTGCGCAGCTAGCGCCATTCGACGGCCAACACCGCGGTTCCTGGTGTGTCCGCTGTGCCGTGCGTGTGATCATTGCTTGTACAGCCCTCTCGCAGTGTCCGGAGCAAGTATGGTGGGTCTGACACACCGGTGTCAATGTGTTCTTTTTTCCATTTCCAGGAGTGTACATCGAAAAAGAATACCGGTGCCATTATGCTTTCATGGAGTAAGAGACTGAAATAGTAGCAATAAATATTAGTTTGGAAAGTAGTGATGAAGACAATCATCAGAAATACAAGGCCATCAGAGCTAAGGAATCAGGTAATAGCTCGGTTGGGCTTACGTGGCAAGAGAGAAATCTGAAAGACGTGACATATGAACTGAATCATTGTAATACATATGTGCTTAACTTCACTTCAAAAGAAAAGGTTATATACTGTACCAGTTTGTACACTGATGCATGTCTGATGGCAGTACTGCTGTGATACGGAGGGTTCTGTCCTGTCGCTCAGTAGTGTGCTTGTACTGATATCAGTGTACTCACATGTAAACTGCAATGAAAGATAGTGTATTATAACCTATTAGCCTACAACACTCTTCAGTTGCTCTTTGTGAGCCTTTCACTCAGTAAATATATGAATGACATTATCATTGCTAGTTGCCTTCCAAATCAGATTCAATCTGTGGGACGACATTGATGCATAGTTGATATGAAACCACTTGTAACCTGAGCCAGAGTTCTGCATTACCTTTCTGCTTCAGCTACAGTTATAGAGTGTAAAAGATGTGCAATGCTACACACAGAATTGGAAATAAGGTTGAAACTTTGAGATCATGCATCTTATTATTATTACTATTATTGTGGGATAGATAAATAGACACATAAATAACATCACACAACCTTTAAATGTACAGAAAATACCTTTATGTGCACAGGAAAAACGTACAAGACTGCTCCCACCGAGTATCAAAGTTAGCAAAGAACTGACTTACTAGGTCACAGCCGAGATAAAATTCGTGTCAGAGAGGTTGTGTATACTTGTGGGTAGTTTCACAACACACAAAATGCATCACTGCCATACAACCTACCCCCTACCCCTCCCCTCCTGCCCCCTGTACTGTGGGGCATCTGGGGTGTCTCGATATTTGAACTTTATTTATCGAGTGTCTCTCGTGTGAGCCGGGTGCCGTGGTGGCAGCAGAGCTGTCGGCTGTGGCACTGGGGTATCTGCAGGTTATGAGGTGGGAGTGGTCGGTGTTGGGGAAGTGAGGTCTGCTGGCTGTGATGTGATGTGTCTGGGACAGTTGATGTTAAAACCCACACTTGTTTGACCTATTCAGTTGACACCTCCAGGGCCGTGCCATTGTGTGACCCCTCTATGTAAAACCGAGGAAGAACTGGTTGTATGCTGGCTGGGGTAGATGTCTAAGTTTGTATGCAACATTATGTGGGAACAGCTGTGCAAATCCTTTTGCCAGGTTACTGTAATGAGGAGTGGATGTTGGTGCTTCTGCACTAAATGTAAGAGTTCTGTCAGGGTGGGTAGTGGTGCTGGCACTAAATAGTCCTCTAAATGCACAGAGGCTCTCCACAT
Source organism: Schistocerca serialis cubense (assembly GCF_023864345.2). NCBI lineage: Eukaryota > Metazoa > Arthropoda > Insecta > Orthoptera > Acrididae > Schistocerca > Schistocerca serialis. The sequence continues at coordinate 17,731,434 of NC_064647.1, read as the reverse complement.
ACCATTTTAGCTACAGAAGCACCAATATTGGATCTGAACACCTTTCAGATGCCCAAGAGGACTAAATGGCTTTAGTAGAAGCAAAGGTGGGGACCATTAGAGTACCAAGAAAGAAATTTCATTCAAGTCAGGATTGTCTTTTTAATTAGTGCAAACACCCTCTGATGTTTATTATCCCGTTTCCATAATGCACCCTTCCTTAAAAGTTTCTCAAGCACAGAAGAAGATAGTATCCTGAAATAAATAAAAGACAGAAACAGCAAAATCTGAGAAAAGATTTGAGTTGATCATGGCACTTTGGAGTGGGAAAGTTCCTTACTGCTTCCATTTTCATTGAATCGGGTTCAGTTCCGTGTGGAGAAATTATATGACTGAGGAATTTAATCTGTGATTTGGCAAAGACTGATTCATTTAGGTTGATCATTATGCCAGCTCTCCTAAAGTCTTCAAGTAATTCGTACAGTACTTCTGAATGTTCTCCCCATGAAGTGGTATGGTTAGAAAAAAAGAGGGTTACATGCTTCAATAATTCTTCAAGCAGAACTTTGTCCACTGCTCTCATACGGACTGCTGTTGAGATTGAAAGACCGAAAGTTATTCCCTTCAACTGGTAGCATCTTCCATTGTGTAAAGTGGCTGTCTACTTCTTGCAGCCTTCATCTAAAAATAGTTGCGAGTAACTTCTTGTTAGATTGAGGCCGATAAACTATTCTACTCCTTTAAACTTTTTGTAATGCCGCCACCACGTTTTGGGCTTTACCTCCAAAACTAGCAGTTCAGCCACAGCAGCGGAGCCCGCATCTCGTGGTCGTGCGGTAGCGTTCTCGCTTCCCACGCCCGGGTTCCCGGGTTCGATTCCCGGCGGGGTCAGGGATTTTCTCTGCCTCGTGATGGCTGGGTGTTGTGTGCTGTCCTTAGGTTAGTTAGGTTTAAGTAGTTCTACGTTCTAGGGGACTTATGACCACAGCAGTTGAGTCCCATAGTGCTCAGAGCCATTTGAACCATTTTTGAACCACAGCAGCGGAATGCACGTCGATCGCAGCATTGAGGGCCATTTAGATGGCACGGGGCAGACTAGGCTAGCTACTGCAATACTGCAACCGCAGTAGTAAACGAGCTTCTCGCAGGGTGAGCCAGCTCGCACTGCACTCTCGAGCCACAGATTTGTGACCACGGCCAGAAACAGTGCGTCAGTACCACGAATGAGCCTCGCACGAGGATAAAATCACAATTCGAGCACAGGGATAAGCAGTCCGTAGCGCCCCGGGAGACGAGAGGTCCCCGCAGGACGACCGAGTGACGGGACAAAATGCGTGACCGTAGGAGTCTGGGGTTCCAACACTATACCTTCTTAGTGCCGAACCCTCCTCCTCGTGCTCAGTGCTTTTGTACTGGTGGGCTGACCCACGCCAGACTGCTGCCCTGGGGGTAGTGGGACGAGACCCGGCCAGTACAACCGCATACCCTTCCGTGCCAGTGCCGAGTGTCATCACTAGCCGGATGGGTACCACCAGCAGAGATGGATATCCCCTACGAGAAATTCGGCAGTCTTTGGCACCACTGGCTCCAATTCTGTGTGGGCGAGTCCCACTTACGGGGCCGCACGCTGCCTCGTAAGTAAATGCAGTCGACATTTCTGGAAACTAATGTCACCACACAGTAGCCGTCAGCTCACTGCCACCTCTTGCCACCAACAGGAGCAAGTATACAAACTAAAAGGCATATTACTATAAACAAAACTAGGTCTAGATTGATTCTTCGGTTCGATCCCACAATGCCATGTCTTGTAAGCGATAACATTTCGATCGTCGAAGGATTCAAGTCCGGGTAGCGATGCATTCTCACAGCAAACAATAGAGAGTGTAAACCACCCACTGCCAACTGCTCCACTTGCAACATCAAGGGAGAAATTAACTCGACAACCACAAAAAAACATAGGTCCACTGAGAATAACAGATTGTGCGGTGCTATTAGTGCCAAGTTTGTTTTCCAGACTAATTATGTGTTTGTAAACTGGTATGCGGTGGCGGCGTTGACGATACACATGTCAACGAGGCATAGTGTTTCAATGCTGTTGCAGATCAAGCTCACAGCAGATTAAGCAGCTGGTAATTGACTACAAGCCGATAGTCATTCTTGCCTGCCTTAGGGAAAAGGAAAACAGGAGAAGCGTACGGCGAGGTGGAATAGTGAATTACCTCATCCTTCAACATATGCTCAATTTTGACCCGCAGCACTCGCATTTTAGGAGGTGACAACCTATACGGAGCCTTACGCACCGGCATCTGATCGGTAAGAAGAATTTCGTACTCGATCTGATTGGTTACTCCTAATCTGTCCGTAATAACTTGCGGGTACTCAGACAACAGCTCCTTTAACCTTGCTTCTTGGTCGGAAGGGACATGTGATACATCTGGATAATTCTGTGTTACCGCCAAAACAGTACTTCCTCCTCCCCTGCCACACTCACAAAAGGCAATTCTAGTAGTTGGTCGGAATTAAAAATAGAAGGTACCCCTTGAAGGATCGACAATTAGACCAACCCAAAATGAAAGGCGTGCTTAAATTCTCCGCAACCAACAACTGAACAGGCCATGAAAAGGTGCCAATAGACAAACTTGCTGTGCACTTCCCCAGAATAGGCAACATTTCACCATTAGCATTCTGACATCTACTTCCAGTAGAACGCACACTAGACAAACGAACTGTTTTACCAAATTCCAAATACCATGGCTTACTAACGAAAGACCGGGCATTGCCTGTGTCTAATAAGGCACAAATCGGTTCCTGCCCTAATTTCACACTAATAAAGGGGAGAGAAGGGATCGACCGAGCTCGAATTACACGACAATTTACCGGCCAGTTTCGCTTTCTTTTCCCCCACCTTCTTCCCCCCTTCTCCTGGCGTCATTTTTGATAACGGGGCATGTGAAGAACCTGACAGGACCGGACCAAATGATCTGGGGATCCGCAATGATAACATTCGCGTCGGTTAGTGACATTCCGCGGAACAACGGTTGGCAGTGCTTCCGAAGGCATAGTATTATGAGAACGCTGCTGGGTAACTTCCGGAAATTGGCGGACATCTAATTTGTCAACAACCGCCAACAACTCGGCATACGTTCGTGGTCTCTCAACAAAGATAAATTTTCCCTTCTCTGATGCAGAAAGATCAACAAGGATATGGGTGACACAATCGCTTTCTGAAATTTGTATGTCGAGAACCCCTACCGCAGGCCTAACACGTTCCACAAATTGCATTAGTGGTTCCCTATCTCCTTACACCCGCCAAAATTGTTCCTGATCCAACGCTCTACGCGCGCGGTCAGTGAGCTTAATATTCAGGTGCATGAGCGAACCGCCTTCTTGCAACGTTTCGGTTATTATCAAATTTAAACTGCCGTGGGCCATTGAATACAACGCCGTCAATACCGTAGCATGTGGGTGAGATAGAGCCTCCATATGTCGCCATAAATGAATAATTAATTCCAACAGCTTGATAACTTGATCTACCGACTCAATAATAATGTCAGTGACATCATGCAACACTCTCAATAAAGGGTGGGGCAATTTCGCAAATGAATTAGACTGTTCTAATTCGACTCGCTGGGACGCACACTTCCTTACATCATGACGATCCTCAAGATCGATATTACTCTCCTCTGTCCCCCAAGGCAAGCGTCAGGAGGTGCGAGTTCAGGCCCTCCATCCCTGCCAAGGCCTGATTAAAAGCAGCTCTATGCGCGTCTTGGACCCCAATTGATTTTAAATCTAACAGCCAATTGAGCTTGTGCCCGACAAAGCTGTTTTAACGTGGGAGGAGCACGCTCAAAGACTGACATGGTAGCACTCCAAGTAGCTATAAATGTGGAAACTGATGACATCCACTTACCCTGATCCGGGAAAAGATCTGGAGGCAACGTTACTGGAGCTAACGCCACCCGGAGCCGTGCAATCGACACATTCACCGTACTGTCAACACTTTGACTTCTGATTCTAAGCTCATATTGCAGCTGGGCTTTCATAAGTAAGTCTAAACCTGGTACTGATCGTGCCATGATCATTCGGTGTTCCTGTATAAACACAAAGGAAACTATAAGCAAAAAACGTTCTCAATAAGCAAGAGCATAAAAATACAAAAAAATATCACATTCATACTCCACCTACACAAATTTAGGCACCCAAGGTCCGGGAAGGAAGGTGTGCTGCTACCACTGATGTGGGTTACCAACACAAGTACAAGGATAACATACCAGGGACAAGAAAGGAGGCATGAAGGGCGCCAAAAACAGAAATAACAGTCATCCATTTATAGCACCCTTTACCCACGCACATCATGATATATGAGACATTATAATTGCCATACTCAAACTCCATTGTGTGTACCCTTCATGATACATACTGTTTGTCATAATAGATTTAAGAAATTACAATGGCACATCAACTCCGCTATGACAAACAGTGTGCATAATGAAGACCGCATAATGTTACCAATGTAAGAAATTAAAATAATACTAGCATAAAATTAACTAAAAAGCCTAGAAGGAAATGTTTATGAGAAGAACACAATGGGGCCGCAAGGGAGGAGGCAACACAATACTTAACTCAGGTGCACCAAAACAAACAACGGACACCAGGCCGCACCAACAACGTACATGTAAGACACGCAACTACTCACTCCCTTGCGGTTCCAGCCGTTCCACCCAAGTAATAGCTACCTGAAACATTTTAATACTTGGAACAGTATATGAGTGATCAGCAAATTAAAAAGAAAACAATGTTTTTGTTGTTGTCTTCAGTCCTGAGACTGGTTTGATGCAGCTCTCCATGCTACTCTATCCTGTGCAAGATTCTTCATCTCCCAGTACCTACTACAGCCTAAATCCTTCTGAATCTGCTTAGTGTATTCATCTCTTGGTCTCCCTCTGCGGTTTTTACTCTCCACGCTGCCCTCCAATGCCAAATTTGTCATCCCTTGATGCCTCAGAACATGTCCTACCAACCAATCCCTTCTTCTAGTCAAGTTGTGCCACAAACTCCTCTTCTCTCCAATTCTATTCAATACTTCCTCATTAGTTATGTGATCTACCCATCTAATATTCAGCATTCTTCTGTAGCACCATATTTCGAAAGCTCCTGTTCTCTTCTTGTCCAAACTATTTATCGCCCATGTTTCACTTCCATACATGGCTACACTCCATACAAATACTTTCAGAAATGACTTCCTGACACTTAAATCTATACTCGATGTTAACAAATTTCTCTCCTTCAGAAACACTTTCCTTGCCATTGGCAGTCTACATTTTATATCCTCTCTACTTCAACCATCATCAGTTATTTTGCTTCCCAAATAGCAAAACTCCTTTACTGCTTTAAGTGTCTCATTTCCTAATCTAATTCCCTCAGCATCACCCGACTTAATTCGACTACATTCCATTATCCTCGTTTTGCTTTTGTTGATGTTCATGTTATATCCTCCTTTCATGACACTGTTCATTTCGTTCAACTGTTCTTCCAAGTCCTTTGCTGTCTCTGACAGAATTACAATGTCATCGGCACACCTCAACGTTTATCTTCCTTCTGCATGGATTTTAATACCTACTCCAAATTTTTTCTTTTGATTCCTTTACTCCTTGCTCAATATACAGATTGAATAACATCGGGGAGAGGCTACAACCCTGTCTCATTCCCTTCCCGACCGCTGCTTCCCTTTCATGCCCTTCAACTCTTATAACTGCCATCTGGTTTCTGTACAAATTGTAAATAGCCTTTCGCTCCCTGTATTTTACCCCTGCCACCTTCAGAATTTGAAACAGAGTATTCCAGTCAACATTGTCAAAAGCTTTCTGTAAGTCTACAAATGCTAGAAACATAGGTTTGCCTTTCCTTAATCTATTTTCTAAGATAAGTCGTAGGGTCAGTATTGCCTCACGTGTTCCAACATTTCTGCAGAATCCAAACTGATCTTCCCCGCGGTCGGCTTCTACCAGTTTTTCCATTCGTCTGTAAAGAATTCGCGTCTGTATTTTGAAGTTGTGACTTATTAAACTGATAGATGTGAAAATTATCGAACTGTCAGCACCTGCTTTCTTTAGGATTGGAATTATTATATTCTTCTTGAAGTCTGAGGGTATTGTGCCTGTCTCATACATCTTGCTCACTAGATGGTAGAGTTTTGTCAGGACTGGCTCTCCCAAGGCCATCAGTAGTTTTAATGGAATGTTGTCTACTTGTTTCGACTCAGGTCTTTCAGTGCTCTGTCAAACTCTTCATGCAGTATCATATCTCCCATTGCATCTTCATCTACATCCTCTTCCAATTCCATAATATTGTCCTCACGTACATCGCCCTTGTATAGACCCTCTATATACTCCTTCCATCTTTCTGCTTTCCCTTCTTTGCCTAGAACTGGGTTTCCATCTGAGCTCTTGATATTCATACAAGTGGTTCTCTTTTCTCCAAAGGTCTCTTTAATTTTTCTGTAGGCAGTATCTATCTTACTCCTAGTGAGCTAAGCCTCTACATCCTTACATTTGTCCTCTAGCCATCCGTGCTTAGCCATATTGCACTTCCTGTCAATCTCATTTTTGAGACGTTTGTATTCCTTTTTGCCTGCTTCAGTAACTGCGTTTTTATATTTTCACCTTTCATCAATTAAATTCAATATTTCTTCTGTTACTCAAGGATTTCTACTAGCCCTTGTCTTTTTACCCACTTGATCCTCTGCTGCCTTCACTACTTCATCCCTCACAGCTACCCATTCTTCTTATACTGTACTTCTTTTCCTCTTTCCTGTCAAATGTTCCCTAATGCTCTCTCTGAAACTCTGTACAATCTCTGGTTTAGTCAGTTTATCGAGGTCCCATCTCCTTAAATTCCCACCTTTTTGCAGTTATTCAGTTTTAATCTACAGTTCATAACCAATAGATTGTGGTCAGAGTCCACATCTGCCCCTGGAAATTTCTTACAATTTAAAACTTGGTTCCTAAATCTCTATCTTACCATTATATAATCTATCTGACACCTTCTAGTATCTCTGGGATTCTTCCATGTATACAACCTTCTATTATGAATCCTGAACCAAGTGATAGCTATGATTAAATTATGCTCTGTGCAAAATTCTACCAGATGGCTTCCTCTTTCAATTCTCTCTCCCAATCCATATTCACCCACTATGTTTCCTTCTCTCCCTTTTCCTACTCTCAAATTCCAGTCACCCATGACTATTAAATTTTCGTCTCCCTTTACTACCCGAATAATTTCTTTTATCTCATCATACATTTCATCTATTATTCATCATCTGCAGAGCTAGTTGGCATATAAACTTGTACTACTGTAGTAGGCATGGGCTTCGCGTCCTTCTTGGCCACAATAATGCGTTCACTATGCAGTTTGTAGTAGCTTACCCGCACTCCTATTTTTTTATTCATTACTAAACCTACTCCTGCATTACCCCTATTTGATTTTGTATTTATAACCCTGTATTCACCTGACCAAAAGTCTTGTTCCTCCTGCCACTGAACTTCACTAATTCCCACTATATACAACTTTAACCTATCCATTTCCTGTTTTAAATTTTCTAACCTACCTGCCCGATTAAGGGATCTGACATTCCACGCTCCAATCAGTAGAACGCCAGTTTTCTTTCTCCTGATGTCTTCTTGAGAAGCCCCTGACCGGAGATCCAAATGAGGGACTATATTACCTCGGGAATATTTTACCCAAGAGGATGCCATCATCATTTAATCATACAGTAAAGCTGCATGCCCTCGGAAAAAATTACGGCTGTAGTTTCCCCTTGCTTTCAGCTGTTCACAGTACCAGCAGAGCAAGGCCGTTTTGGATAATATTACAAGGCCAGATCAGTCAATCACCCAGACTGTTGCCCCTGCAACTACTGAAAAGGATGCTGCCCCTCTTCAGGAACCACATGTTTGTCAGGCCTCACAACAGATACCTTTCTGTTGTGGTTGCACCTATGGTACGGCCATCTGTATCACTGAGGCATGCAAGCCTCCCCACCAACGGCAAGGTCTTTGGTTCATGGGGGTTGGGAAAAAAAAACAATAACACAACATAAAAATACAATAATTTAAGAAAAAGAGCGTAAGGTCTTTCGGTAATTAACAGATTACGAAGCAGGTAAAGGGCCATGTGCCACTATTAAATCTTCCATAATTACACTACTAAATTTCTCAGTACCCAAGTTGCAATTAACAGAATGGGAATTAAAGCATTTAAATGATAATGTTACTTCAAAATAATAATAAAATCATTTCATACAGCAGAAGACCAAGAATGGCCCGATCAGTACTCCCCAGTGAAGCAGTTCACACAAATGGTACTCCACGGCTCCAAGCTCACAGCCCCATACAAACTGCAACACAATCATAGCGACCAAGGGTTCTACCAGAACCACCAGGCAGTGAGCCAAAATAGTACTAAGCCCAAACAAGGACTGACTTTTAAAATAACGAGACCTAGCCTGGGCCAGACAACAGACCAAATGCCGGGAAATCCATAAGAAACCTCAGCCAACTTAATATCAAAACAACAATTTATGAACAATATGCAAAACACAAGACCTCTCAGTCCAAAGGCTTCCGTTTCGTCGCGAAGATGGCTCCGACCTGCCTGCTGAGGTACCAAGTGTCGTACGGAGTGCCGAATCGAGCTTAACCTTCGTTAACAGAAAGTGGAAGCACCACAAGACAAATAAACTCCAATCAAACTGCGCAAGGCAAACTCTAAAGATTTATCTTCAAGTGCATAGTTTCGAGTGGCAAACATAAAGCACCCAGACTAACGTGCCGCCAAATGACGCACTTCCATCACCAGCAGCTAGTAGAGTATGGACAGCAGCGCACCCCATCAATATACATCCGTGGGATGGTAAATGAGGATAGTAATCCCAGCTATGGAGAGACAGGAGGACAAAATGACATCCCGCCACACACGGAATGTATTTCAAAGTCAGGCTCGACAGACTACAACAGGCGAGATTTTGCTCCCCTAGCGAATCAGATTAAAATGCACACCACGCCGCTGTCCACACTATTAACCGTAAAATCACGGTCCGGTCTTCCCATCAGGCCCCACTCGGCGTCCTGGCACAAACAACCACTGCCGAGCAGAACTGTCTCCACGCCAAGGCAGCCACCTCTCTCCTCCTCACACACCTCCAGCTAAGCTCCGGCCAGCGATCACACACGGAAACAACCGCCTAATGCCGAAGCGCCGTCTGAGTGAAAACTCAGCACTAAGATTGATACGGACTTGGAAATAAGCGAGCACCAATCAAGTATGGTATTGGTAGGCCATCAAAGGTGCAGACCCACTGCAGTCCTTGTAGAGATGGCCAGCAGCCGTCTGTTGTAGCTGTGCAGGTGCACAATTACCATTGAAGAGTCTTGCGGACAATATAGCAATTCCATAAACCACTACTTATGTACTAACAAAGTTTTTGGAATTGTCCTTAGAACCAGCAATGCTGTTAACCAGTCCCTTGCTGAATTATTAACACACGTGCAAGCACTAACAGTACCAACTTCTCACATATTGTGCATATACTATGAACAACAGAAATGTGTGCACTGAAATGAATGCTTACAAGTTACTTAATTTGGTGAACTGGTGTCAATTACAATTTTATAACATCAGAATACAATTACAAAGGTACAGAAAATATCATTAAAAATATCATAATACATATAACATCTGTAGTAATACAGGCATTATAAAAGAATAGAAATAAACATACTTATCAGTGTTACAGGAATTATGACATAAGTAAATACATAAAAGATCAGAATAGCTTTCGAAAACAACATTCAACCATCTTTACAAAGTAAATAACATATTATTATGCAAATTATATTTGAGGATAACAGTTTTCTACATCATAGTGAATGTAGCTTAGCATTAGAAAAATTCTACAACATAAACCGTGTTAGCTAAATACATAAAGACAGGAAAAACACAAATACCCAAGGGTACACAAACACATAGCGGAATAACACAAAAGGAAAGGACAGGGTTTGATTTCAGTGTAACATCTGGTACTGCAGTCCAAACCAAAACTTCATTCCATAGATTTTTCCTTATATTTCAACATTTGTTCACACACAAAAAATATCCTATTAAAGCATTCATTCTGTATTTATATGTTCACATATTTCTTACCTCATAATTTATTTTCCATTATCTTACCTCATGATTTATTTCCAAGAAAATACTACCTAAGCCTGGCAATAGACACTCACATCTGCCATTGCTCCACTTCCTTGCGCCTTCTGCTTCCCTGGTCCAGGTGCGGCAATAGACACTAACATTGGCCACCACACTAATCTTCACTGCTGCCACCCTGGCCCAGGTCCTCGGAATAGGCGCTCACATCGGCTACTGTGCCACCTCCCCACACCGGCTGCCACCCTGGTTTAGGACCCGGCTAGAGCGACTCACATCAGCAAACCACTACACCTCATCATGCCTGCAGCTAACCTGGGCCAGGTCCTAGCAATAGACGCTCACATCACCCACCACACCACCTAATCTTCACTGCTGCCAGCCTGGCCCAGGTAATGGCAAGAGACGTTCACATCGGACACAGCACCACCTCCTCTCACATACTGTCACCCTTGCCAGGTCTTGGCAGTAGACACTTCAACCAGCCACCACTCCACCTCCTATCACCTGCTGCCACCCTGGCCCATATCCTAGTAATAGATGCTCAAATTTGCCTCCACTCCAACTCTTCATGCCTGTTTCCATCCTTTTCCTGACAATAGACGATCATATCAACCACTGTGCCACCTCCTCATGTATGCTGCCACCTTGGCCCAGGTTCTGGCAATAGAGGCTTACATCGGCCTCTACATCACCTCCTCGTACCTGCTGCCACACTGCCCCAAATACTATTAATAGACGCTAACATTGGTCACCGCACCACCTCCTCCCGTCAGCTGCCACCCTGGCCAAGGACATGGCGATAGACTCACACATCGCCAACCACGGAACCTCCTAGCACCTCCTGCCACCCTGGCACAGGTCCTGCCGATAGACACTCACATCGGCCACCACTCCACTGCATCGCTCCTGCTGCCACACTGGCCCGGGTCCCGGCACTAGATGCTCATATCAGCCACTGCTACATCTCATTGTGCCTGCTTCCTTCTTGGCACCGAGTCCTTGAAAAAGATGCTCACAACAGCCACCGTGCCGCCTCCTCGTGCCTTCTGCTGCCCTGGCCAAGATCCTGGCAATAGGCGCTGACATTGGCCACTGCTCCACCTTCTAGTATGATAAAAAAAATTAGGTGAAATATATTTCAATTCTTTCAATTTAAGTCTGTGTTTCATACTAGAGTGTCGTGTTCCCAGTTTGCCACAGCTTCGCCACAGGAGACACGAAAGTAGTCGAAGACGTCCGCCTTCTGGTCGGCTCCTGATCGTTGTCAGAAGGAGGCTAGTTTTTGATTACGCAAAGACTTCTATTATTTGGAAAAGAAAAACCCGGATTTCTTTACATAATCAGTATGAATTTTATAATTAGTTAAGGGACTTTTAGCAATGAACAGTAAAAAAATTGCATTTGCAAATGAAATCATTAATAAATGGGGCAGCCATGAGTTGTATAGAAGACAAGGAGCGGCCATGTGTCAACAACCAGGATGCCGCAGTATTCTCTGCTGTAGTAAAGGCTGTTTGACATTTATAAAAATAATATGGCATGGAGGTTAAAAAAGTATAAAGGAAAAGAACAGAATAAGAAATCTGGTAAATACTAAATATATTCAAACAATTCTCACTAGCAAATTAGGGCTTATTTATAAACATTATAACTTACGTAAGTACTTTTCTAAGTGTATGGTGCGATCAGATTTCAGCCTGCCCTGTGCTGTCTCCTCGGTTTACATTTTTGTCACAAATTACAGTCATTACTTTTCTCCTTCGTTAAAGACAATTCTTGCACTGTTCAACACCTTCATAACAATAACTTGCCGATTTACAGTTTCGAACATAAAGTACTTGAATTTTATTAATTAATAATGTTGTCTGCACACAGGCAAGACTGCTCACTTTTCTAGCTTAAAGTCGACCTTCTTTAAGTTTTCACTTTACAAGCAGAAGTACATTAAAATCTGAAGAGCTATAAAAGTTTTAACTGTCATCTTTTATTTAGATCGAAGCGGAACGTCAGTTCAGTTTCTGTTAAAATGTTTCTTTGACTGCGCAATCGATGTATTTGCGTCCGCGCTAGATGCGCATCTTTACAGTTACGTAAATTATATAAAACAAATGTCTTTCAAAGAATAGGTCTCATCTCATAAGTTGATCATTTAATATACAGATAGGTGAATGCCTTTCCAAGGGTACTCACAGCTTTCATACTACGGAAATCCCAATAATATTACAACCTCACCACACCTGCTGCCACCCTGGACCAGGCCCTGGCAATTGACGCTCACATCGGCAGATCTGCCACCTCCACAAACCTGCTGCCACCCTGCCCATGTCCCCGGACACAGACGTTCACATCTGCCACCTTGCCTCCTCCCCAAACCTGCTGCTTCCATATCCCAGGTCTGGGAAACGGATACTCACATCAGACAACGCTCACAGAAGCCACCACTCCAGCTAATAATGACTGCTGCGACCCTGGCCAAGGTAATGGCAAAAGATCATCACATCGGACACAGCGCCAGCTCCTCACAAATGCTGTTGCCCTATCCCAGGTCTTGGCAGTATACACTTAAATCAGCCACAGCTCCACCTTCTCTCACCTGCTGCCACCCTGGCCTATGTCCTGGCATAGACGCTCAAATTGGCTTCCACTCCAACTCTTCGTGCCTGTTACCACCCTGGCCCAGGTCCTGGCTATAGACGATCATATCAACCACTGAGATACCTCCTCACGCATGCTGCCACCTTGGCCCAGTTTCTGGCAATAGACTACCACATCAGCCACTGCGCCAACTCCCCACAACAGCTGTCTCCAGGGCCCAGGCCTTGGCAATTGTCGCTCACATCTTCAATCACCCAACCTCCCCACACCTGCTGTTGCCCTGCCCCAGGTTCTAGCAAGAAGCACTCACATCGGCTACTCCTTCACCGTGTCGCTCCTGCTGCCACACTGGCCCAGGTTCTGGCAATAGACGCTCACATCGGCCTCCACTCTAACTCCTCGTGCCTGATGCTACCCTGGCCCTGATCCTGGCAGTAGACACTCACAACAGTCACCCCTCGACCTCCCGACACCTGCTGCCTCCGTGGCCCAGGTCCTGACAAAAGATGCTCACATCAGCCACTGCTTCAACTCTTCGAGCCTGCTGCCACCCGGGCCCAGGTTCTGGCAATAGATGATCAAACCAAACACTGTGCCACCTCATTGCGCATGCTGCCACCCTGCCCAGGTCCTCGCAATAGACACTCACATCAGAAACCGCTACACATCATTTCGCTTACTGCTACCCTGGCAATAGACCCTCACATTGGCCACTGTCCCACCTCCACACAACTTGAAACATACCCTTTGAAAAATTAATGAATTACTGTGCTGATAAACTTCTATGTTATTTGAGTATCAAACAGCTGAGCAAAACTGAACATACTCAGTCATTGCTATCTTTACTTAAGATGATCAACACTAAACTACACACAATATTTTTAGCGCAACGCAATCTGACTTTCAAAAATCCCTACAAAAGAATGGCCCTGACTATCAATAACCTATACCTTTCAGGATTCACTTACATTACAAAAATCTTCGTTACTCAAACTACTGCAGTACAGCGAGCGCCACTACTGCCAGCTAAATAAAAGGTTCTAGCTACTGAAGGCACTAACTACTGATAGGCATAGTCAGCAAATGAAAGATTTTGATAGAGAACAATCAATGTATTTACCTTAATAATGTTCAAAAGTCATAATCTATAGATCAATTCATGTTATAAAGTATTACAAATTTACTCTTTCTGCCGGACACACGTCCAGATCGTCCGTTCTTAAAATTATGTCATCTCTATCCCCACATCCACCACAGCTGGCGGCTCACCTCCAACTGCGCAACACTACATACTGTTCACATTCTGCTGCCCAACACTACAACTGCAAATATTCCAACAATAGTAACCAGCCACAGGCTGCACACAGCACAGTCAGTCAGAGCGCTATGTGGTGTTACCAACATAAAAACCTAAACAGCCTACTTACATAGCCCCCATGCTCCCACCAAAAATTTTACAATTTGTTTTGTGCAGTGGCCAATAATGGTTGGAAAACATTTTTCATAATTACAATAACAAGGATATGGAATGCACACACTTATTGATGCACTGTTGGTGAAAAGCAAAAATTGTGCTCATAAAGACAGTCCTGATCATTCATCACATTAGTAATTACAGTTTTCTTTTTTTTTCTCAAAGTCTGAGCAGTAAAGGGTAATGCATACGGAAGTAATGGATTTCCATGCAGTCAGGAAGAAATGGTGTTGTCCTTCCAACAGAAAGACAGTGCTGACTCTTGACATGCAGACAGGTAATGGGCCACAGCAGAGCAAACCCACAACAGACTCATTCGAATTTTTGAAAAATATTGGCAGGTATGTCATCACAGAGCAGACCCACTGTAGTCGTGGTAGAGAGTATGGTATTGGTGGGCCATCAAAGGTGCAGATCCACTGCAGTCCTTGTAGAGACCAATTTTGATGGTGATTGTGAAACTGCACACCAGCAACAGAGTCTTGCGGACAATATAGCACTTCCATAAACCACTACTTATGCACTAACAAAATTTTTGGAATTGTCCTTAGAACCAGCAATGCTGTTAACCAGTCCCTTGCTGAATTATTAACATATGTGCAAACCCGAACAGTACCAACTTCTCACATATTGAGCATATACTATGACCAACAGAAATGTGTGCACTGAAATGAATGCATACAGTTTACTTAATTTGATGAACTCGTGTCAATTACAAGTTTATAACATGAGAATACAATTACAAAGGTACAGAAAACATCATTAAAAACATAATAATACATATTACATTTGTAGTAATACAGGCTTTACAAAAGAATAGAAATAAACATTCTTATCAGTGTTACAGGAATTATCACATAAGTAAGTACATAAAAGATCAGATTAGCTTTCGAAAATAATGTCTAACCATCTTTACAAAGTAAATAACATATTATTAATGCAAATTATATTTGAGGATAACAGTATTCCTCACCATTATGAATGTAGCTTAGCATTAGAAAAATTCTACAACATAAACCTTGTTAGCTAAATACATAAAGACAGGAAAAACACAAATACCCAAGGGTACACAAACACATAGTGGAATAACACAAAAGGAAAGGACAGAGTTAGTTTTCAGTGTAACATCTGGTACTCCAATCCAAACCAAAACTCCATTCCATAGATTTTTCCTCATATTTCAACATTTGTTCACACACAAAAAAATCCTATTAAAAGCGTGCTTTCTGTATTTATATTTCACATATTTCTTACCTCATAATTTATTTTCCATTATCTTACCTCATCATTTGTTTCCAAGAGAATCCTACCTAAGCCTGGCAATAGACACTCACATCTGCCACTCCTCCACCTCCTCGTGCATTCGGATACCCTGGCCCAGGTCCTGGCAATAGAGACTCACATCAGCCACTGCTCCACCTCATTGCCCTTGCTGCCACACTGGTCCAGGTCCTGGCAATACACGCTCACATTGGCCACTGCTCCACCTGCTTTTGCAAGCTGCCAACCTAACCCAGGTCCTGGCAGTGGATGATCTCATCGGCCACCACAACACCTCTTCACATCTGCTGCCACCTCGGACCAGGACCTCGGCGATTGACGCTCACATC
This sequence comes from Schistocerca serialis cubense, assembly GCF_023864345.2. Lineage (NCBI taxonomy): Eukaryota > Metazoa > Arthropoda > Insecta > Orthoptera > Acrididae > Schistocerca > Schistocerca serialis. The sequence goes on along the minus strand of NC_064647.1, from coordinate 17,715,567 downwards.
CGCCACCACGACACCTCCTCACACCTGCTGCCACCCTGGCCTAGATCCTGGCACTAGATGCTCACGTCAGCCACTGCTCCATCTCGTTGTGCCTGCTGCCGTCCTGGCCCCGAGTCCTGGCAATAGATGCTCACAACGGCCACTGTGCCACCTCCACACTACTTGAAACATATCCTTTGAAAATCAAATAACATAGTATTTTAGCAGCACACTAATTCATTTATTTTTCAAACAGCTGAGCAAAACTGAACGTACTCTGTCATTACTCTCTTTACTTATTCTGATCATCATTAAACTGACACACAATATTTTTAGCGCAACGCAATCTGACTTTCAAAAACCCCTACAAAAGAATGGCCCTGACTAACAATAACCTATAGCTCTCATGAAAGATGATGTGACTTACCAAACGAAAGCGCTGGCAGGTCGATAGACACAAACAAACACAAACATACACACAAAATTCAAGCTTTCGCAACAAACTGTTGCCTCATCAGGAAAGAGGGAAGGAGAGGGAAAGACGAAAGGATGTGGGTTTTAAGGGAGAGGGTAAGGAGTCATTCCAATCCCGGGAGCGGAAAGACTTACCTTTTTCCCCCTAAGGTAAGTCTTTCCGCTCCCGGGATTGGAATGACTCCTTACCCTCTCCCTTAAAACCCACATCCTTTCGTCTTTCCCTCTCCTTCCCTCTTTCCTGATGAGGCAACAGTTTGTTGCGAAAGCTTGAATTTTGTGTGTATGTATATGTCTGTTTGTGTTTCTATCGACCTGTCAGCGCTTTCGTATGGTAAGTCACATCATCTTTGTTTTTAAATATATTTTTCCCGCGTGGAATGTTTCTGCTGTGGTTCCATCTGCTGTGGTTGTTCTGAAAATCAACATAAAATTCTACACACAACCTTGTACAGATAACCTTGTAGGTGGGGCAACCACATACATTCACCTGAAAATGTGGCTCTCAGTGCCACGAAACCGGCAGTGATCTAATAATAAAGGACTAAATACAGTTGAAGTAGTTATTAATACCCAATGTATCCGAGACAAAAAATTTTCTGTTATCTTTTTATAGCAAAATTATTTGGGTAAGATTAGTACTGTTTCATTGTTTTGGAAAGCACACTTACAAGTATTCTACTGTGCCCTACGGCCAGTGCGATTACTGCTCGCTTTTGTCTACACGTGTCTTTTCTATATTTTGGATATGAGTAAGTATGTGTTCTGTTGAATATTACCTCTCCTGAATCCAGCTGTTTCTTTGTTTCAGAATCCATGTTAAGCAAGCATGTCATTGTGCAGTTTGTTGTTGTTGGTTGTTTTTTGGGGAAGGAGACCAGACAGCGAGGTCATCGGTCTCATCGGATTAGGGAAGGAAGTCGGCCGTGCCCTTTGAAAGGAACCATCCCGGCACTTGCCTGGAGCGATTTAGGGAAATCACGGAAAACCTAAATCAGGATGGCCGGACGCGGGATTGAACCGTCGTCCTCCCGAATGCGAGTCCAGTGTCTAACCACTGCGCCACCTCGCTCGGTCATTGTGCAGTTTCTTAGGATACACTAGTGCACTGATTATGAATGCTTTCATAAACAGTTTATAGTTGTGAGGTGGTTTTATCTTTGTTACATTTGCATCACTATCTTCAGAAAACAACACTCAGTTTCATTTCTCGAGTTGAATCTTCTTTCGGGTGGGACTGTTCACGATCATATTGGGGCAAAATAATCAGAGCACACTGTGCTCGAGGTAAGGGGTCACCGACTAGTTGACAGTTGGATGGCAGATGTTTTCAGAGGCACAAGCTAAGACCAGTAGATAGAATTGCATTTCTGCCTTGTGCTGGAAAAACAAGGTGGAAGTTTACCTCCACAGATTAATACAACTTTACTTCCTCCAACCACCCTTTCATACTCTGATCATACGAGTTAACGCCCATATTATGTTGGCATTAGTTATGAGTAGGTCTAAAAGATTTGGGACTGGTGAGCTGTAAAGCAATATTAGGTGGTTTATGCAGGGAGGAGACTATTTCCATCACTATTGTTAGGAGCTAGACACTGAGGTGACAAAAGCTGTGGGATAGCAATATGCACATTGACAGCTGGCAGTTGTATCGTGTACATGAGGTACAAAAGAGCAGTTCGTGGTGGTTCTGGCATTTATACTCAAGTGATTCGTGTAAAAAGGTTTCCTAAGTGATTATGGCTGCAGAGCAGGAATTAACAGGCACATTCAAATTTGGAAATCATTGGGACATCTACAGTGTCAAGACTGCGCAGAAAACACCAAATTTTCAGCACTACCTCTCACCACAGACAGTGCAGTGGCCGGCCATCACTTAATGACCGAGAACAGGGGCGTCAGCATCGAGTTATCAGTGCTAATAGACACGCAACACTGCACGAAATAACTGCATATATAAATGTGGGACGTACGCCAAATGTATCTGTTAGGACAATGCGACAAAATTTGGTGTTAACGGGCTACGGCAGCAGATGACCGACACGAGTCCCTTTTTGCTAACTGTGACTGTATCGGTCGGACCCTAGATGACCAGAAAACTGTGGCCCGGTCAGACGAGTCCCAATTTCAGTCGGTAAGACCTGACGGTAGGGTTCGAGTGCGACACAGAGCCCGTGAAGCCGCGGACCCAGACTGTCGACGACGCACCGTACGAGTAGTTGGTGCCTCCGTACCGGTGTTGGCTGTGTCTACACGGAATGGACTGGGTCGTCTGGTTCAAATGAACCAATCGTCGGTCATTTGCAGCGATTCACAGATTTCCACGTTCCCAAACAAAGATGGAATTTTTACGGATGACACTGTCCACGTCACCTGGCCACAACTGTTCGTGCCCAGTTCGAAGAACGTTCCGGACAATTCGAGCGAATGATGTAACTGCCCAGATCACCTGGAACGAATCGTGCAGAAAATTTGTGGTACATAATTGAGAGGTCAGTTTGTGCACAAAATCCTGTATCGCCAACTCTTTCACTATTATGGGCAGCTGTAGAGGCAGCACAGCTCAATATTTCTGCAGGGAACTTCCGAGAACTTGTCGAGTCCGTGCCCTGTCCAGTTGCTGCACTGTGCCGGGAAAAAGGAGGCCCGATGCGATACTGGCAGCTGTCCCGTGACTTTTGTCACCTCTGTGCGTAACTATATTCGTAAAATCAGCACTTACGTCACTGGTCTGGGAAATAAATCCCTGTACTCGTGTTGGTCTTCAAACGTGAACTTTATTCCTGCACTTGTGGGTAACGTCTCAGATAGTTCTCTAGACATCCCCTGTACATATATGAAGTGTGTGTCTGTACTTGGTAGGGTGACGGAAGGCCCAGTGGATATGTTGCTGACCAAAGGAAATTGTTTTATTCAACTTTAACTATACACCACACCATTAACTCAGTGAGGCAAGACACTCCCCCTCTGTTGACCCCGGCCGGTATTCACTCGAGGCCGGCCGCTCCTGTCTGACGAGGAGACGGTCACGTAGGCAACCCACAGTGTTGACGACAGACTGGACGGTGGACTGCAGCGTCAGTAGACCACAGCTGTGATGTCAGTGCCTCTGCATGTCGAGCTATGACGGCATTCCTGTGGGAAATGGCCTCTCCTCACGACTCGGCCCCTCACACATTTACTGCTGTGGTACGTGGTGACTGCCGTGAGTGGGCTGTGACCCACTGCCTTCTGGCAGGGGTCGAACGGCAGCCGGTTCGGGCTGCAGGTCGGCAGTGCCGAGGCATGAGTCCCGCGAGGAACTCGGTGCTAGTGACAGGTGACCTGACCCGGACTCAAACCCACGGCTGCTGCTGGTAGTGCACAGCCATCTTATCATCTGTCGTGGTCCTGGGTTTGTGGCGATGCTGTCAGAAACCCAAAGTGTCTCTGCCTCGAAATTCAGACTGTGGGACGCATTTGTTGCACCAAAAACTGGCAACCTATCGAGTAGCCCATAACGAGAGTCTCCGCACGATCGGTGGCGTCGACGCGTCCACTGTTGCTATAACCAGTGCTTTTTTTCTGGAAATAAGTTTGAGGGTACTGTGACATTGGATGTAATGCAGGGAAAATTACTTACTACTGAAGCACTGCTTTTAGCCATAACGTATCGGACTCTTCAGTTGCTTCCAGCTCAAATGAAGCAGGAGATGCCAAGAAACCCCCAAACATACAAGAGAATGTGGTATCGAACACTTCAGTTTATATCACCTCAAATGAAGCACGCAATTCCCATCAACTCCTGAACAATAAAAGAAAATGGTATCATACACTTCAATTGACCTTTAATACACCTCAGATGAAACATGTGAGTCCAATCGACCCTCCACTCAATGACACCGTATTTCCCACCAAAAACTACACTGGTACCGTTCGTATTGCAATTACCGATGCGAAAAAATGAAATAAAAAATTTATGCCCGTGAAATAAATCTTTGGCACTCTTCCAAGTTGTCAACATCGTAAAAAAATTACTTTGTTGACGAAAAAGTTTTAGGGTACGCATCCCCCAGCGTTCCCCCAGAGAAACAGCACTGGCTATAACGAGTGTGCGGCACACTGCAGCTAGGCAGCCTTCTTCTGCGTGTGTGCTATTCTGACCCACACATCATCAAGCCGCAATTACCAGCCTGTAGCTGCAACTGCAATACTCCACACTGGCTCTGATACCACGTCTCATTAATTTCACTAGAAACTGGGTAGCGGTTGACACCCTCCACGGAGAAGACCCGGCCCATAGTGCCAAGTTCAGACACGATTCTCCACTGTAACTAGTTCTACCCTTAACGTATATAATAAGTACACGTTACTCAACTGGCTACTCCTAAACCCTACAAAATTACTACATTTACCTTAAAAACTAAACAAACTTACATATTCTCTCTTGCTCGGGATCTAACCTGTGGGAACTAGAACTACCCCGGATCGTGCTTCTGAATGGCTCGTCATGTCAAATAAATAAAAACTATGTGGAGCAAAATGAGAGTCACTATGGCACCAGGAATTGCGACAGTCCAGGTAATTGTTACCCGACGTCTGCCATCCTGATATTGTTCCACATGCCCCATTAACTGCTCCACTACGATATGCCCCTGCTGCATGGCTATCGTCTGACTTATTGCCTAATCGAATCCTTACTTTCCTGAACAATACCTCCGAGCCCACTCTATTCCTTTCACTATTTCCGGGGGCTTGTCTGGTCAGTATAGCTGCAGATGGGTTACACTTAACAGAGATAGTCCTATCATTGTAGCTGGTAAATTCAATATTGGACCGATAATATCGTACATGCTTCTGTTTATCGATAACCAAATGCCTCTTAACTCCGAGTGGCTTGCATCCCGTGAGCTGTGCCCACATCTCGTGGTCGTGCGGTAGCGTTCTCGCTTCCCACGCCCGGGTTCCCGGGTTCGATTCCCGGCGGGGTCAGGGATTTTCTCTGCCTCGTGATGGCTGGGTGTTGTGTGATGTCCTTAGGTTAGTTAGGTTTAAGTAGTTCTAAGTTCTAGGGGACTGATGACCTAAGATGTTAAGTCCCATAGTGCTCAGAGCCATTCATCCCGTGAGCTTTCTTTGCCCATAGTATATGACAACATAGTAATGGTTGCTAGCTGCTAAGTACAAACCCACTTTTGTTCCATCACCTCATTCTGGGACAGACAACCCCTGCCTCGCACCTGAACGACTGTAAGATGCACAGGCTTCCACCCATCTGAATATCACGAGTCGGGCGTACGGTTACCACACCACTCTGCCATTGCTGAATCTCGCCTCCAGTCGTCATCACGTGCCAGCCTCCGTCTTCTGCCACTGTAATACCCCTTCCTCTCTCACCTGCACCAACTTCCCAGCTGCCTCTAGCTTCACTGGACAGACGTGCATCGTGCAACGCCTAAACAGCACGTGCTCGTCTGCCACCAGTGCGCTCGCCGACACGCACAACTGCGCACTATCTGTTACCTCCGCAGTTTCTCAAAAAATGGCTCTGAGCACTATAGCACTATGGGACTTGACATCTGAGGTCATCAGTCCTCTAGAACTTAGAACTACTTAAACCTAACTAACCTAAGGACATTACACACATCCATGCCCGAGGCAGGATTCGAACCTGCGACTGTAGCGGTCGCGCGGTTCCAGACTGAAGCGCCTAGAACAGCTCGGCCACGACGGCCGGCTCCGCAGTTGCTCCACAGTAGTAGAAAGGCAAGTTCTGGCCGCTCAGCTCTGTCGTTAACTGCACCTTTCCCAATCCCTTCACGTATCGCTGAGGTGACAATGAGACTAGACTTAATTGCCAGTGCCCGATGAATGGCTTCCTGCAATTTCGTCAGCTACAGTCTTTTGTACCAGATATTACCACTGGCGACTGTAACGGTCTTTCCAGTATTATTCTTGCATCCAGTTCTTAAGTCTGTGATTGAACTGCCTCTAAATCCCAGTTCAAAGTGTTAGCTGACGCTGTGGAATAATCTATCACTTCTTTAGTAAGCTGCCGAAGCACGCGTGTACTGTTCGACGTACCACTCTCCTAACTCACAATCCGTGTGGAATGCTACTCCACAGCCACCGTCTTCCCTTGTGGCAACTGCTGTTTCGTTCAGATCGCTTATGTTGCTCGTGTCTGCTGTGCCAAATATGTTCTTCAGTTTTATATCTCCAGCGTCTGTCCATCCCCTTTTTACCCTCCTTAACTCGTTTGGCAGTATTCCTGTCACTTTATGCATCTGCTCCTGCAATCGATCATATGCATTGAAAATTTTTCTGTGTTCTTTTGACCACTCCCTAAACACTCTGTTACTACTTACTAACTGCCGAAGACCCAAAAACACCTCCTCCAACCTCCTTATCTCATTCTGCAGCTCCCACACGTTGAATACTAAGCTCAATGGGCAAATGGGTGTCGCTCAACTCCACTGGCGGCTCTCTCGTGACTGAGAGCAGGCTGCCCCGTCCCGTGATCAAACAGCGGACCCCATACTGCATTCCATTGCTCTGGGTGTCACAGGTTCGTGGTGGAGGCTGTGATATGGAGACGAGAATGTTTTACTACACGAATGGCTGGGTACTTATGTGCTCTAGACTACATTCATTCAGGGCTTAAGGCACATTCTCTAAACACTTCTGTGTTGGCAGGTGAGGAAAGACTCCTGTCCTTCTGTTAGCGTATTGCAGCGTCGCCTGTTCAAAAATGGTTCAAATGGCTCTGAGCACTATGGGACTCAACTGCTGAGGTCATTAGTCCCCTAGAACTTAGAACTAGTTAAACCTAACTAACCTAAGGACATCACAAACATCCATGCCCGAGGCAGGATTCGAACCTGTGACCGTAGCGCGCGTCGCCTGTTGCTATACTGTGCACAGCTGGCTCTGCTATACAACGCCTGTCAGATGTGTTTTGCTTCACAATGCATAACACTCTTGCCTGTTTGCGGCTGACTCTGTTGTAACTCTGTCCCACTCTGGCGTAGTTTTTGACCGAATACCGTCGATACGCTACACTAGCCCGTTCTTGAAACTTAGACATAAACTATCCTGAGTAGGTCTACTGGCAATCTTCAACAGTTTGCCAGTTCATTTCTTTCAGCGTCTCAGACTCTCCCAAGGGTCAAATAAGCTTGCAATCATTCGTGCTGCTCTTGTCTGCGTACATTCAATATCCCCTGTCAAAATGGTTCAAATGGCTCTGAGCACTATGGGACTCAACTGCTGTGGTCATAAGTCACCTAGAACGTAGAACTACTTAAACCTAACTAACCTAAGGACATCACACACATCCATGCCCGAAGCAGGATTCGAACCTGCGACCGTAGCGGTCGTGCGGTTCCAGACTGTAGCGCCTTTAACCGCTCGGCCACTCCGGCCGGCTATCCCCTGTCAGTCCTACTCTGTACAGATCCCACATACTTGAGCAATATGCTAGGATGGGTCGCACTAGTTATTTACAATCACCTTTGACAACCAATTGCATTTTCCTAGTATTCTACAATTAAGTGGAAGTTAAGCATCTATGTGATCAAATGGTTTAAATGGCTCTGAGCACTATGGGACTTAAGTTCTAAGGTCATCAGTCCCCTAGAACTTGTTGTTGTTGTGGTCTTCAGCCCTGAGACTGCTTTGATGCAGCTCTCCATGCTACTCTATCATGTGCAAGCTTTTTCATCTCCCAGTACCTACTGCAGCCTACATCCTTCTGAATCTGCTTAGTGTATTCATCTCTTGGTCTCCCTCTACGATTTTTACCCTCCACGCTGCCCTCCAGTACTAAATTGATGATCCCTTGATGCCTCAGAACATGTCTACCAACCGATCCCTTCTTCTAGTCAGGTTGTGCCACAAAGTCCTCTTCTCCCCAATTCTATTCAATGTCTCCTCATTAGTTATGTGATCTACCCATCTAATCTACCCTATAACTTAGGTTAGTTAGGTTTAAGCAGTTCTAAGGACATCACACGCATCCATGCCTGAGGCAGGATTCGAACCTGCGACCGCTATGTGATCAATCCACTTCATATACCTATGCAGTGTTACACGCAGGTATTTCTTTGAGTTCACAAATCCCAACTGTGACTCGCTGATATGTTCATAGAATATTATGTTTTTCGTTTTGTGACGTTGACAGTTTTACACTTCTGAACGCTTAAAGCAAATTTTATCAAGGTATGACTGAATATGAGTATAGCTTCTACATCTACATCTACATCTACATCTACATCGATACTCCAGAAGCCACCATGCGGCGCCTGGTGGAGGGTGTCCTGTACCAGTGCTTGTCATTTCGTTTCCTGTTCCAGTCGCAAATAGAGCGACGGAAGAACGACTGTCTGTACCCCTCCGTATGAGCCCTAATTTCTCGATTCTTATCTTCGTGGCCCTTACGTGCAATTTTACAGGCGGCAGTAGACTCGTTCGGCTGTCAGCTTCCAATGCCGGTTTTCTAAATTTTGTCAGTAGCATTTGTCGAAAAGTACGTTGCCTTCCCTCCAGGGAGCCCCATTTGAGTTCCCGAAGAATCTTCGTAGCACTTTTGTGCTGTTCGAACCTACTGGTACCAAATCTAGTATCCCGCCTCTGAATTTCTCCGACGTCTTCCTTCAATCCGACCTTGTACGGATCCCAAACACTGGAGCACTACTCAAGAACAGGTCGCACCAGCGTCCTATATGCGGCCTCTACAGGTGAACCTTTCCTAAAATTCTCACACTAAACCAGAATCGACCATTCGCCTCCCCTACGACAGCTCTCAGATGCTCGTTCCACCTCATAGCACTTTGCAACCCTACGCTCAGACATTTAAACGACTTGACGGTTTTATTTTTATTTTTTATTTATCCAAGCAGGTCACTAGTAGTACTATATCCTAACATTACAGGTTTGATCTTCCTATTCATCTGCATTAACTTACACTTTTCCACATTGAGGGCTAGCTGGCATTCATCACACCAACTGGAAATTCTAAGTCGCCTCGTATCTTTCTACAGTCAGTCAACTTCGACACCTTACCGTACACCGTGACATCATCAGCAAACAACAGTAGATTGCTGCCCACACTGTCCACCAAATTACTTATGTATATAGAAAACTTTCCCCTGGGGCACTCCTGATGATACCCTTGTCTCTGGTGAACACTCGCCGTTGAGGACAACATTCTGGTTTCTATTATTTAAGAATTCTTCGAGCCACTCACGTATCTGTGAACTTATTCCACATGCTTGTACCTCCATTAACATCATGCAATGGGGCGCCAAGCCAAACGCCTTCTAGAAATCTAGAAATATGGAATCTGCCTATTGTCCTTCAGCCATAGTTTCTAGTATATCATGTGAGAAAAGGGCAAGCTGAGTTTTTCAGCAGTGATGCTTTATAAAACCGTGCTGATTCGTGCACATAAGCTTCTCAGTATCAAGAAAGTTTATTATATTCGAGCTGAGAATGTGTTCAAGGATTCTGCAGCAAAAAGAAGTTGGGGATACTGGACTGTAATTTTGTGGGTCCATCCTTTTACCTTTCTTATATACTGGAGTCGCCTGCGCTTTTTTCCAGCAGCTTGGGACTTTGTGCTGCGCAAGAGATTCACGATAAATTCAAGGTAGATAAGGAGTCAATGCCGTAAAATCGAACTGGGATTCCATGTTGACCTGAGGATTTATTTACTTTCAAATCTGTCAGTTGTTTTTCTCCGCCAGGTATGCTTAGTGGGCTGGGCTAGCACCTGGATGGGTGACCATCCAGTCCACTGAGTGCTATTGGCAAATGGGGTGCACTCAGCCCTTGTGAGTCAAACTAAGGAGCTACATGATTGAGAAGTAGCGGCTCTGGCCCATAATTGACATACAGCTGGGAGAGCGGTGAGCTCACCACATGCCCCCCCCCCCCCCCACTCATATCTGCATCCAATGACGTCTGTGGGCTGAGGATGACACAGTGGTCGGTCGGTAGCATTAGGCCTTCATGGCTTGTTCGAGCAAACTTTAGTTTTAGTTTTTTAGGTATGCTTACTACTATGTCGTCCATACAGGAGTCTGTCCCATGGCCAAATGACACTATGTTTGTATGATTCTCCTGTGTGAACGATTACTTGAAAGAGAAATTTAAAACTTCAGCTTCTGTTTTGCTATTTTTAACTGCCGCACCAGACTGGTCAACAAGAGACTGAATGGAAACCTTACACCCGCTTAGCGATTTTACATAGGACCATAATTTTCTTGTGTTCTCTGCCAGATCTTTTGCTACATAAGAGTACGAGGTGGTGGACATCTCTTCCGAACAGCACGTTGTAAGCATCCCAGTTGCTCAATAATGTTCATGTCTGGGGAGTTTGGTGGCCATCAGAAGTGTTTAAACTCAGAAGAGTGTTCATGGAGCCACTCTGTAGCAATTCTGGATCTGTGATCGCATTGTCCTGTTGGAATTGCCCCGAGTCCATTGGCACGCACAATGGACGTGAATTGATGCACGTGATCAGACAAGATGCTTATGTACGAGCCATCTGTCACAGTCACATCTAGACGTACCAGGGGTCTTATATCACTCCAACTGCACATGCCCCACACTCTTACAGAGCCTCCACCAGCGTGAACAGTCCCCTGCTGACATGCACGGTCCACTGATTCATGAGGCAGTCTCCGTACCCATATATGTCAATCCGTTCGATACAATTTGAAAAGAGACTCATTGGACCAGGTGACATGTTTCCTGTCAGCAACAATCCAATGTCGATATTGACGGGCGCAGGCGAGGCATAAAGCTTTATGTCGTGCAGTCCATCAAGAGTACACAAATGGGCTTTTGACTGCGGATGCCCATATCGATGATATTTCTTTCAATGGTTGTCACGCTGACACTTGTTGATAGCCCAGTATTGAAATCTGCAGCAATTTGCGGAAGGGTTGCAATTCTGTAACGTTGAATGATTCTCTTCAGTCGTCGTTGGTCCCATTCTTGCAGGATCTTTTTCCAACGGCAGCAATGTCGAAGATTTGATATTTTACGCGATTCCCGATATTCACGGTACACTCGTGAAATGGTGATACGGGTAAATCTCCACTTCATCGCTACCTCGGACGTGCTGTGTCCCATCACTCGTGCGCCGACTATAACACCACGTTCAAACTCACTTAGATCTTGATAACCTGCCATTATAGCAGCCATAACCGACCGATCTAACAACTGCGCCAGACACTTGTCTTATTTAGACGTTGCTGACCGCAGCGCCTTATTCTGCCTGCTTATGTATAATTGTGTTTGAATACACTTGGCTATTATACTTTCTCTGGCGCTTCAGTATAGATCTTTTCACAGACTGTATTTCGTTGTAGATAACTGAATCATCTTTGGAAAATTTAAGTTTACTATTAATATTGTCTGCAAGATCAGTGGCATAAAACTTGAATGGCAAGGGACCCCGCACACTTCCCTGGGTTACACCAGATGTTACTTCTACATTTCCGTCATCTCAGGTAACACGTTGTGTCCTTCCTACCGAGAAATCCTCAATCCAGTGGCAAATTTCGTCTGATAACTCGTATGACCGTACCTTTGACAATAAACAGAGAAGTGATTTCGAGTCAAATTCTCTCTGGAAATCAAGAAATACTACATGTACCTGAGTGCCTAGTTGGTTTCACATGATTGATGTTCTCGGAATCCATGCTGGTTGGTATGGAGGAGGTCATTCTGTTCGAGGTATCTCATTATGTTTCAGCTCAGAATATGTTCTACAACAAACAGATGTCAAGAATACTGGACGGTAGTTTCGTGGATCACTTCTACTATCCTTCTCGTAAACAAGTGTGACCTGTGCTTTCTTCCAACTACTGGGCACAGTTTTTTATTCGAGCGATCTGCGAGGCATTGTACCTCGAAGAGTGGCTCCTGCGATGTTGAAACTTGCGTGCCTCAGTGGCAAATGTAAGCGAACTTTTATCTACATTTACGTCTACGTTTACATGATTACTCTGTAATTCACTATTCCTCTACTGTTCCACTCTCCAACATGCATGATTTATCGTGGAACTGAAATTTATCGTATACCTTTTGGTACTGGTGTGGATGACTTTACACTTTTCATTATATGGAGTCAATTGCCACTTTTCGCAACACACAGATACCTTGTCTAAATCGTTTTGCATTTCGTTTTGATGACCTGCTGACTTTATAAGACGGTATATGACAGCTTCATCCGCAGACAATTTGAGTGCTATTCAGATTTTCTCCTAAATCCTTATGTAGGTCAGGAACGGCAGAGGGCCTATAATACTTCCTTAGCGAACGTCAGGTGTTATTTCTGTTTTACTCGATGGCCTTCTGTCAGTCACTACGGACTGTGAGCTTCCTGACATGAAGTAACGAGTCCAGTCACACAACTAGTCCGACAGTCCATAGGAACGCAGTTTGGTTAGAAGGTTCTTATCAAATACGGTGTCAGAAGCCTACTGGAAATAGAAAAAAAGAAAGGAATCAGTCTGACATCTCCTATTAATACATTGTGTTGCTTTTTCGTTCGCAGCACTTTAATTTTTTTCGGAAATAGTCGCGTGGGCGAGACTGCAAACCGTGGGATTGGTATCGCTGTATCAGACAGAGGAGTACCTCTGAAGTGTTAGCAGTAAGAAGTACAAGAACACTAACAACAAACAAAACTCACTGGCTAGTTTCAAAAGTAGCGTCGATTTTTTGCACAGTCTCACCCAAAAAAAAAAAACGCGTTCGCTTATTGTCCAGTGTTGAAGGGAGAAGCGAAAAGTGGAAACTAACGAAAGATAGACGGAGCATTTGAGCGGACACTATCCAAATCTACTTAGTTTGGTTCGCCACTCCTGCAGTTTCTCAATGACATTCATGAGCCAAAAGAAACTGCAGACTCCGTGGACAAAGAGACAGCTTGTTTATTTTTATTTTATGCTGTGAAAGTAACATTCGTTTACAGATATTTTCCGACGGTCCACCTTCTTAGAAGAAAAGTTAAGGAAAAACAAATCTACGTTTACAGCATTTGTAGACTTAGAGAAAACTTTTGACAGTGCTGACTCTTTGAAATTCTGAAGACAGCAGGGGTAAAACACAGGCTGCAAAAGGCTGTTTAAAACTTGTATAGAAACCAGACAGCAGTTATAAGGGAAGCAGTGTTTGATAACAGAGTGAGACAGGGCTCTAGCCTATCCAGTCGGATTTCCTATATTGCTTGCACAGTGTACAAAGAAAAATTTGGAGAAGAAATTCAAGTTCAAGAAAAAAAGTAAAAACTTTGCTGTCTCTGAGGTTTGCCAATGACACAACTGAAATGTGGCTTGTATTGTACCTGACCGAAGGAAATGAGAGGGTATCACTGAATCACTGAAATGGCTAAATAGCTTAAAGTCGTTTGGAACAGTAAGTACAGGACTGCCACAAGGGTCTGTGCTGAGCCCTTAGCTCTTTCTTATTTTTATTCCACTTTGTACAAAAGCTACTAGCAAATTTACTCTCTTTGCTGACAATACATCCCTTTTAGTTGAAAGCACACCTGACAGTGACATTACAACGTCTGCCAACTTTGTGTTCCATGATCTCCATAGGTGGTTCAGTTAAAATGGCATGGTTTTAAATTTAAAAAAAAAGCTGGGTTCATTTCCATGGGTCTCAGAAAGTTCAGGAGGATATGTGTCTAAACCATAGTGATCATTATATACTGCAAGTTCGTTCTTCAAAATTTTTAGGCCTTCACATCGACAAGAAACTAAATTGGTCTTGCCATATTCTGGACTTTTAGTTCAGCAAGTTATGCTTTACATATTGTAGCAGCAACTGCTAATACTGACACTGTTAAGGCTACTTATTTGGCTATTTTCATTCATTTTTGCCATATAGCGTAATATCTTGGGGTAACCAACCAATGGCAAATAAAGTATTTGCTTAGAATTCTGACTGCTCTTTTCTGAGTCACAGAGTTATCAGAAATCGTTCCTGCAGAAAACACTTTAAAATACATAAAATATTATCAATGACCTTACATTACATCCCATCTCTTATATGCTTTTTAATTAAAAACCTACCATGTACAAAATCAATAGTGCTTTCATGACTACAAGACAAGGTCAAAACATGACTTGCATGTCGACAGAAAAAACTTGAGTCAACTACAAAAGATGTAAACTGCTCAAACATAAAAAAATCTTAGCAATGTAATGACACAGTTTAAAAGTAAATTAAAGATTATCTTGTGGAAAACTTTTTTACTCTTTTAACGAAATCTTTAATGTAAACATATCTTCATCATAATTTAGATATGACACATTGTACTTGCAACATTTGCTGTTACCAATTGGTAATCACAACCTATGTTAGCATTGAAATTTTTTCTCAGGTTGATGATGTACTTAAATTCTCTCCACCTTTTAACTTGTAATGTATAATAATTGAAATTTATTATGTGATTGTTTTATACCTCTGTTCACTTTTGGAAATGCCTAAGCTTGTAATTATTAGCGTATTTTCTTCCTGTACAAATCACAATTTGTATCTTTTGAGATCTGAAAGTATTGTCTTCATGTTCCTTGTCCATGTAATTCTCTTGTACATTGGATCAACAGAACACGAACAAATAAATAAAATGATATAAAATTTAAACTCCTATTTTGCATATAAGAGTGGCACAGAGTGTATTTGTTCCTTATTTATGTAGAAAGCCATGTCACGAGAAGGAATTTTTGGCGTGATATCCATGGGTCTCTTAGTTTCGATAACCATATCTTAATACAACTGGCCTGCCATATCCTTGATACAGTCGGAAAATAATACGTGTTGTTGTTGTTGTTGTGGTCTTCAGTCCTGAGACTGGTTTGATGCAGCTCTCCATGCTACTCTATCCTGTGCAAGCTTTTTCATCTCCCAGTACCTACTGCAACCTACATCCTTCTGAATCTGCTTAGTGTATTCATCTCTTGGTCTCCCTCTACGATTTTTACCCTCCACGCTGTCCTCCAATACTAAATTGGTGATCCCTTGATGCCTCAGAACATGTCCTACCAACCGATCCCTTCCTCTGGTCAAGTTGTGCCACAAACTTCTCTTCTCCCCAATCCTATTCAATACTTCCTCATTAGTTATGTGATCTACCCATCTAATCTTCAGCATTCTTCTGTAGCACCACATTTCGAAAGCTTCTATTCTCTTCTTGTCCAAACTATTTATCGTCCATGTTTCACTTCCATACATGGCTACACTCCATACGAATACTTTCAGAAATGACTTCCTGACACTTAAATCAATACTGGATGTTAACAAATTTCTCTTCTTCAGAAACGCTTTCCTTGCCATTGCCAGCCTACATTTTATATCCTCTCTACTTCGACCATCATCAGTTATTTTGCTCCCCAAATAGCAAAACTCCTTTACTACTTTAAGTGCCTCATTTCCTAATCTAATTCCCTCAGCATCACCCGACTTAATTAGACTACATTCCATTATCCTTGTTTTGCTTTTGTTGATGTTCATCTTATATCCTCCTTTCAAGACACTGCCCATTCCATTCAACTGCTCTTCCAAGTCCTTTGCTGTCTCTGACAGAATTACAATGTCATCGGCGAACCTCAAAGTTTTTATTTCTTCTCCATGAATTTTAATACCTACTCCGAATTTTTCTTTTGTTTCCTTTACTGCTTGCTTAATATACAGATTGAACAACATCGGGGAGAGGCTACAACCCTGTCTTACTCCCTTCCCAACCACTGCTTCCCTTTCATGTCCCTCGACTCTTATAACTGCCATCTGGTTTCTGTACAAATTGTAAATAGCCTTTCGCACCCTGTATTTTACCCCTGCCACCTTTAGAATTTTAAAGAGAGTATTCCAGTCAACATTGTCAAAAGCTTTCTCTAAGTCTACAAATGCTAGAAACGTAGGTTTGCCTTTCCTTAATCTTTCTTCTAAGATAAGTCGTAAGGTCAGTATTGCCTCACGTGTTCCAGTGTTTCTACGGAATCCAAACTGATCTTCCCCGAGGTTGGCTTCTACTAGTTTTTCCATTCGTCTGTAAAGAATTCGTGTTAGTATTTTGCAGCTGTGACTTATTAAACTGATAGTTCGGTAATTTTCACATCTGTCAACACCTGCTTTCTTTGGGATTGGAATTATTATATTCTTCTTGAAGCCTGAGGGTATTTTGCCTGTTTCATACATCTTGCTCACCAGATGGTAGAGTTTTGTCAGGACTGGCTCTCCCACGGCCGTCAGTAGTTCCAATGGAATATTGTCTACTCCGGGGGCCTTGTTTCGACTCAGGTCTTTCAGTGCTCTGTCAAACTCTTCACGCAGTATCATATCTCCCATTTCATCTTCATCTACATCATCTTCCATTTCCATAATATTGTCCTCAAGTACATCGCCCTTGTATAAACCCTCTATATACTCCTTCCACCTTTCTGCTTTCCCTTCTTTGCTTAGAACTGGGTTTCCATCTGAGCTCTTGATATTCATACAAGTCGTTCTCTTATCTCCAAAGGTCTCTTTAATTTTCCTATAGGCGGTATCTATCTTACCCCTAGTGAAATAGGCCTCTACATCCTTACATTTACCCTCTAGCCATCCCTGCTTAGCCATTTTGCACTTCCTGTCGATCTCATTTTTGAGACGTTTGTATTCCTTTTTACCTGTTTCACTTACTGCATTTTTATATTTTCTCCTTTCATCAAGTAAATTCAATATTTCTTCTGTTACCCAAGGATTTCTACTAGCCCTCGTCTTTTTACCTACTTGATCCTCTGCTGCCTTCACTACTTCATCCCTCAAAGCTACCCATTCTTCTTCTACTGTATTTATTTCCCCCAGCCCTGTCAATTGCTCCCTTATGCTCTCCCTGAATCTCTGTACAACCTCTGGTTCTTTTAGTTTATCCAGGTCCCATCTCCTTAAATTCCCACCTTTTTGCAGTTTCTTCAGTTTTAATCTACAGGTCATAACCAATAGATTGTGGTCAGAGTCCACATCTGCCCCTGGAAATGTCTTACAATTTAAAACCTGGTTCCTAAATCTCTGTCTTACCATTATATAATCTATCTGATACCTTTTAGTATCTCCAGGGTTCTTCCATGTATACAACCTTCTTTCATGATTCTTAAACCAAGTGTTAGTTATGATTATGTTGTGCTCTGTGCAAAATTCGACCAGGCGGCTTCCTCTTTCATTTCTGTCCCCCAATCCATATTCACCTACTATGTTTCCTTCTCTCCCATTTCCTACACTCGAATTCCAGTCACCCATGACTATTAAATTTTCGTCTCCCTTCACAATCTGAATAATTTCTTTTATTTCATCATACATTTCTTCAATTTCTTCGTCATCTGCAGAGCTAGTTGGCATATAAACTTGTACTACTGTAGTAGGCGTGGGCTTCGTATCTATCTTGGCCACAATAATGCGTTCACTATGCTGTTTGTAGTAGCTTACCCACATGCCTATTTTCCTATTCATTATTAAACCTACTCCTGCATTACCCCTATTTGATTTTGTGTTTATAACCCTGTAGTCACCTGACCAGAAGTCTTGTTCCTCCTGTCACCGAACTTCACTAATTCCCACTATATCTAACTTCAACCTATCCATTTCCCTTTTTAAATTTTCTAACCTACCTGCCCGATTAAGGGATCTGACATTCCACGCTCCGATCCGTAGAACGCCAGTTTTCGTTTTCCTGATAACGACATCCTCTTGAGTAGTCCCCGCCCGGAGATCCGAATGGGGGACTATTTTACCTCCGGAATATTTTACCCAAGAGGACGCCATCATCATGTAATCATACAGTAAAGCTGCATGCCCTTGGGAAAAATTACGGCTGTAGTTTCCCCTTGCTTTCAGCCGTTCGCAGTACCAGCACAGCAAGGCCGTTTTGGTTATTGTTACAAGGCCAGATCAGTCAATCATCCAGACTGTTGCCCTTGCAACTACTGAAAAGGCTGCTGCCCCTCTTCAGGAACCACACGTTTGTCTGGCCTCTCAACAGATACCCCTCCGTTGTGGTTGCACCTATGGTACGGCTATCTGTATCGCTGAGGCACGCAAGCCTCCCCACCAACGGCAAGGTCCATGGTTCATGGGGGGGGATAATACGTGTAACACACTGTTAAATTACTGAAGCAGACCTTGTGAAGTTTTCTGTGGATGGTTTCTGCTGCAGGAGGAAGTCAAATGAAGTGGCGTACGTTGTCACATGAGGCATATTGTTAAGGGATCCTAGATGGGCGCAAATTTTGCCGGCCGACCGATTGACCAATTTCGTGACGTTGTACACACGTCCGGAGCGATCGACGCAGTCTACACAGGTCCCAATCGATTGCACTCAAACAAATCACAACAGCGCTGCGCTGTTCACTGAGTTTTATATCCTACGAGATCCCGCTTGGTTTTGGGGTTTGCCTTTGTAATTTTAGAGGTAACAAGGTCAAAAAAAAAAAAAAAAGCCGAGAGAAAGCTGTGGGCAAAGAACTGCCTAATGCAAGGAAAGAAATTCACGCATATTCTGTTACTTAAGCAGCTGGGAACCGATGGTTTTAGTAAATATCTAAGAATGAATGAATCATGCATTTCGGAGCTGCTGAACTCCGTCAAACCATTCTTAACGAAAAAGAATACAGGCATGCGAGAGGCTTTCAGTGGCCAAAAATCGTAATGTAGGTAACAGCAACATACAGGGGTTAAGATGACCTCAAATTCAATAGTGTTGTATTCCCACAGTTATTACCTACAATGATGCCTGAAACTTCCACCGTGGTTTATAGTTCACTGAGGAAATGTGGTAAAGCAAATAAATAAAATAAAAGAAATTCATGTAAACGTTATCAATTTATTTATGCATGTAATTTTGAAGACAACTTGTAAAATTAAGAAATTGAATTCGAATTTCTGAAAGAAATACTACACATGATGGTGATCTAATAAATACAACAACAGATACATAATAAATGAAGCATTTAACAACTTCTATAACGAAAAAAAATTCCACACTTTGCTCCTCGTAGCAGAGGGCTTCAATATTTGCTGGGCCTTTTCAGCACTTGCAACGTCGAAACTAAGAGTATTTTCTGAATTAACTTCCATTGAACATTTCGGTTTTTAGATTTCATTTCAGATAAGTATTGGAAATAAAACCATGAAAGAGAAATACAAACATGTAAATTAGTTAAAAAAATGAAAAAAGTCCTTCATTTCTTGCATTTGTATTGCTATAAGCCTCGCACAATATGTTCCACAACCATCTGCAGTCTTTATATTTCTACATAAACTCCATCCTTGAAGTAACGCCCTCCTCGCGCCATACCATGTATGTTAGAAGTTCGACTTTTGACACTGTGCACGAGACTAAATGCTGTTCTGTCAGGCAGTTGGCAAGCCTCTTAAGCAAATTCAGGAGGTTGTAAGTGGCAGTAGTTTCTTGGAGTTTAAGTATTCATTTCTTGGTCTCCCTCTACGATTTTTAACCTTACATCTTCCTGAATCTGCTTGAGTATTCAACTGTTAGTCTCCCTATACGATTTTTAACCACACACTCGCCTCCATTACTAAATTGGTGATCCCTTGACGTCTCAGAATGTATCCTGTCAACCAATCCCATCTTTTTGTCAGGTTGTGCCACAAATTTCTTTTCTCCTCAATTCTATTCAGTACTACTCGTTAGTTACCTGATCTGCACATCTAATCTACATCATTCTTCTGTAGCACCATGTTTCAAAAGCTTCTATTCTCTTCTTGTCTAAACTTAAATCTATATTCGATCTTAACAAATTTCTCTTCTTAATGAACGCTTTTCTTGCCATTGCCAGTTTACATTTTATATCCTCTCTGCTTCGGCCATCATCAGTTATTCTGTTGCCCAAATAACAAAACTCGCCTTTACTCTAAGTGTCTCATTTCCCAATCCAATTCACTCTGCATCATCTGATTTAATTCCATTACATTCCATTATGCTTGTTTTGCTTTCGTTGATGTTCATCTTATATCCTCCTTTCAAGGTACTGTCCATTTCATTCAACTGTGCTTCTAAGTCCTTTGTAATTCTGTCAGAGACAGCAGTGTCATTGGCAAACCTCAAAGTTCTTATTTCTTCTCCCTGAACTTTAATTTCTCCTCCAATTTTTTCTTTCCTTTCCTTTCCTGTTTGCTCAACGCACAAACTGAATAACATTGTCTCACTCCCTTCTCAATGTTGTAGCCTGTCCTCTTGTAGCAGTAAGATACAGGGAGTGAAAAGCTAGTTACAACTTCCACTTCTTCAGAATTTGAAGGAGAGTATTCCAGTTAACATTGTCAAAAGCTTTCTCTAAATCTACACACGCTATAAACGCAGATTTGCTTTTCCGTAACTCATCTTCTAAGGTAAGTTGTAGAGTACTCAAGTGTTCCCACATTTTGCCGGAATCAAGTGTTCCCACATTTTGCCGGAATCCAAATTGTTCTTCCCCGAGGTTGGCTTCTATTAGTTTTTCCATTTTTCTGTAAGGAATTCGTGTTATTATTTTGCAGTTGTGATGTATTAAAGTAATATTTCAGTAGTATTCGCACCTATCAGCAACTGCTTTCTTTGGAATTGGAATTATTATATTCTTCTGGAAGTCTGAGGGTATTTCGCCTGTCTCATACATCTTGCACACCAGATGGAAGACTTTTGTCATGGCTGGCTCTCCCAAGGCTATCAGCAGTCCTGGTAGAATGTTGTAAATGAAAACAAGGCTCCAGGGGTAGACGTCTTTCTATCAAATTCTTCTCGCAGTATCATGTCTCCTCTCTCATCTTTCTCTGTGTCGTCTTCCATTTCTATTACATTGGTTGTAAGTTCACCTCTCTTGTATAGACCCTTTATATACTCCTTCCACATTTCAACTTTCCCTTCTTTGCTTGTGACCGGTTGCCATCTGAGCTCTTGATATCATACAGGTGCTTCTCTTTCTCCATTGGCCTCTTTAGTTTTCCTGTAGGCATTAGCTATCTTTCCTCTGGTTCCTTACGTTTGTCCTCTAGCTGTTCTTGCTTAGTCATTTTGCTCTTCCTGTCAGTCTCATTTTTTAGACGATTGTATTCCCTCTCGCCTGCTTCATTTACTGCATTTTTATATTTTCTCCTTTCATCGATTAATTTCAGTATCTCCTGTGTCACCCAAGGATTTCTACTAGGCCTTGTCGTTTTATCTGTCTTATCCTCAGCTGCCTCCACTGTTTCATCTCTCAAAGCTACTCATTCATTTTCCACTGTATTCCTTTCCCCTGTCCACGTCAATCATTCCCTAATGTTTCCAACTGCCTACTCTTTTGCAATTTCTTTAGTTCAATCTACAATTCAAAGCCAATAAATTATGGCCAGATTCCACATCTTCCACTCGAAAATGTTTTACAAATTAAAATCTGATTCCAAAATCTCTATCTTATGTAAAGGTTTCAGATTGATTGTGTACATGGAAGAGACCTGGAGACACAACTATACAGTCTTCTTTCACATTTTTAAACCATCTATTAGTGATCATTAAATTATGCTCTACCAGGTGGTTTCCTTTTTCATTCCTTCCTGCCAGTCCACATTCACTTACTATTTTTCCTTATCTTCCTTTTCCTACTACTGAATTCTAGTCCTGCATCAAAATTAAATTTTCGTCTCCCTTAACTACCTGAATAATTTCTTTCATCTGATTATACATTTCTTCAAATTCTGCATCATCTGTGGAGCTTGTTGGCATATAAACTTGTAAGACACAAAACCGATACCCACCACAGTCAATCTTGGCTACAATGATGTGTTCACTAAGCTGTTCACAGTAGCCTAACCCTATTCCTATTTTCTTATTCACTATTGAACCTATTCCTGCATTACCCCTATTCAGTCTTACATATATAACCCTGAGTTCGCCAGAGCAGAAATCCTGTTCCTCCTGTTACCGATCTTCACTAATTCCCCCTATATCTAACTTCAACCTATCCATTTTCCTTTTCAATTTTCGAACCTCCCTGCCTGATTAAGGGAACTAACATTCCTCACTCTGTTACATAGAACGCCAGTTTTGGTTTTCCTGATGACAGCATCGTCGTGAGTAGACCAGCCTAGAGATTTGAATAGAGGAATATTTTACCTCCGGAATATTTTACCCGAGAAGATGCCATCATCATTTAACCATACAATAGAGCTGCATGTCCTCGGGAAAAATTATGGCTGTAGTTTCCCCTCACTTTCAGTCGTTTGCGGTACCAGCAGAGCGAGGCTGTTTTGATTCATGTTACAAGGCCAGATCAGTCAATCATCCAGACTGTTGTTCCTGCAACTGCTGAAAAGGCTGCTGCCCCTCTTCAGGAACCACACGCTTGTCTGGCCTCTCAACAGATACCACTCCGATATGGTTGCACCTATGGTACGGCTATCTGCATCGCTGAGGCACGCAAGTCACCCCACCAATGGCAAGGTCAATGGTTCATGGAGCGGTATGTGGAACGAAAAGCATTTAAGAAGCTCCCTCTTAGATAAATAACTGTGCCAGTCATGTGAAGTACCTTCTAACTTGTGCGAAAAATTACAATTCACTGCCTGAAATGTAAACTTCTTCCTTTGCTGCTGAAAGTAACTGAAACAACGGAAAAAAACACCGGCAAGAGTATGTCTATACCAGTACCAGAATATATTTTGTCTGCATGTATATTGTTTCTTTGAAGGTGTTCTTGTTTGGAAGGGATGTCTCTTAAAATAACTAGCTTGTAAATTTTCTTTTATACGTTATAGGCGGCTGACAATGAGACTAAGTAACCTTTTGATTCTTTCTTACGTGTGCGTGTCTTTTATATATATTTTCTTCTGACGACGAGTGGTAGTTTGTTTTTACCAGATAATCAATGTGTTTTCAATATCCACTCGCATTTTCTGTGTTTCATGTTTATTTTGTAAATTTATTGATTATAACAATACCCAGAAGGTCTCAGAGACGTGAAGGTGAATTTAAAAAGTCTTACTATCACCAGGACTCGAACCAGAATTGTCACGTATGTTATCTTCGCCCTCTACTGGGACGAATAATATGGGATACCTTTATCTTTGTTCTGTGTCATAAGCCTCCTAAAATATTTAAACGCGCCGCTCACGCATTATGTGACATTTACCATCAATAACGTGTACGTTTTCGAGAGAATCTCATTGTACTAGTGTTTTGGAGTGACTGACGACGAGCTTTTGTCGGACGGTTGGCACGACAGTGCTGCACAAGGCATAATTTGTACGGCGAAACGAACGCCCAGGTGACGTTGGCGAAACGGAGTGGACAATCGAATCGATCGCTCAGCTAACTGATGCGTATGAGGGCCCTCTAAAAGCACAAAAGCTGCCAGGCAGAAACAACATCTAACATGCGAGTTTTTCAGTTCATATCAGGATTAGTGTCAACCACTTCCTTCTTTTCAAGTACATATATTGGCGATGTGACAGTTTCTTGTAGCCAATGGGAAGTAGGTTAAGATAAGGCCGGTATTACACTATCAAATTTCTTCGTCAAAGATTTGATCAAAGATGTGATCCAATATTCCGTCAAATATATTTGACAAAGATCTTTGATGACAATGTAATACCCCGTCTAGCGCTACGTCAAAGTTCAAGACGTCTGACAAAAACAAATTGTTATTTACCGCAACAGCTGCTTGTACCACAATTGCCGTGTGTGCACATGTGATACAGAAGCGGGGGAAAAAAAGGAAACGTACCTGGGTGAAGCCATGGGTTTCACGATGAGACCAAAAAAGCATTCAACAAAACTTGTTATGTGAGCTAATAGTGGAAGACGTCAAGTCGTACATCAATTACTTGCGAATGGATGAGCATACTTTTCAGTATGTGCTCAGTGAAGTGATTCCTCATGTCTCAAAACACAATACTCACCTAAGAACTGCTATACCTGCAGAAGACAGGCTCACTGTAACACTTCGATTCCTTGCTAGTTACTCTAGCTTACAGTACAGCACTCGGATTCCACAGTGCACATTAAGTAAAATAATACCTGAAACATGTGAAGCCATTTATAAAGCACCAAAGGACGATTGTCTAAAGGTAAATAAATGTTCAATACAGTTTCTGTCCATTAAGATAAATTGTTATTTTATTTTATTCACATAGCAAATTTCAATTGATGTGTGAAACCACAAAATTAATAGAGATGTATGAGGCGGATGAGGCGCTTTACAATGTGAGGCACCCTGATTATAAATATAGATTATGAAGATTAGAGAGATACAAAAATTATATACATATAAAATCGAGTCTTCTTCCTCTATTCCAGCCTGCTGCAAGGCAACCTGGATATACCCAGAGGCAGACGGTTGTGCTTGGGTTGTCACATGCAGCAAATCCCACCTGTCCATTAAATTCCGCTCCAGACAGTGCATTGTGGCAGTGGTGAATTCCTTGTCACCCACTTTTTCCATTCCATGCAGATCTGCTGTGATGTGGGCGCCAAGGGTACTGTAGCGGTCTTCTTGGACAGGCATGGTTCTGGCAGCATCAGCCATAGACTTAAGTGTCCTGCTGGCCTCCACCATCACATCTGTTGCCACGTCTGGTGTGACTTCCCTCCTTTAAGTGGGAGGCCGCTCTTGACGCAGGGGCTGGGGCTGTGCCTCGCTACATGCGACAGGCTCTTGCATCTCATGCTAAAAAATAAGAGATAAAAGCTATTAGTTACGTACTTCCTTGCACATACATAAATCTTATGTATTTACAGGTACCCACAAGCAGAGGAGAGTGGGAGCAAATAGGATTTCAAGAAGAAGTGGAACTGTTATAACACTATAGGAGCAATGGACGGAAAGCACATTCATATTAAATGTCCACAAGCTAGTGGATCTCACTTTTGCAGTTACAAATCCTTCAACAGTATCATTTTATTTGGCACGGTAGATGCTTCCTACAAATTTTTGTATGTTGATGTAGGAACTAATGGGCGTGTCGGTGATGCTGGAGTGTTTTCAAAAAGCAAACTGACCGATCTATTCTCAACATTCCTGAAGGCAGGAAGCTTGGGAACACAAACATTACAACTCCAATGGTAGTACTGGCAGATGACACATTTCCTCTTGAGTTATAACATTATGGAGCCATACCCCTTAAAAGGAATCACAAAAGAAGAAAAGGTTTTCAATTACAGACTGTCACGAGGAAGAAGATTAGTGGAGAGCAGCTTTGGTATGCTTGCAAATCGTTTCAGGATTTTTCTTACTACCATTAATCTGCCTCCGGAAAAAGTTACCACAATTACACTGGCTGCCTGCACATTGCACAACTTGTTAACTGAGAGAAGAAAACACTTGTACACTCGTCAGGAAACAGTGTCTGCCGTAGTAGGAGACTGTGTCTCAAGATAAGTGCAAAGCACTGAGGACCTATAGCGAATGGAACCAATACCTTGCCAAGCTGCTTCTGGATGTCCAGTACACAGGAGACCAGTTAGAGAATACTTTAAGACATTTTACAATGGCGCTGGAAAAGTGCCCTGGCAAGATAATCACATTTAGTTATGTAAAATCTAAACAAATGTACATATCTCAAACATTTCTTCGAACGTTGGTGTGGCACGTTCACTTTCTGTGCTTTCTATGTTGCAAACACTCTCGTCCACCTCTGTTGCCTGGTCCAGAAATTTCCGCATGTGGAACCAGTACCCTTGTGGAGTATACGCCGCCTGTGCATTGGCTCCACTTTTGCTTTTATGCATCTGCAATATTAGTAATAAAAATAATGTAAACTACTTATAGGTTACGTAAACATTATTGTATGCTTCAAGTCGCTGCAGTGAACAAATGAATGCTAATCATTTGTATGGCATGTAAACTTTACTTGCATAAATAAAAATAAATGAATATGTCAATACGTACTTTTGCTTTCTCGTACGACTAACTTGTGCGGAGACCATTAATCTTCATGTCCTCAGCCGTACATCCAGGCTGTATGTCACGGCTAATAATCTCCACAATACTTTTGTAACTCTCCAATCTTATTAATCTATTTTTATAATCAGGGTGCCTCACATTGTAAAGCGCCTCATCCGCTTCATAAATTTCTATTAATTTTGTGGTAGACGCCACACACCAACTGTACTTTGCTGCCATGTTCACAAACACTAAAGATGACAGAACGCTGCAGTGATGCTAGCGCTCCACGTGTTAACATATCGCATAGCAGTGAACAGAAGACAAGCGATTTCTTTGATCAAATCTACGGCGAGGCCCTAGATTTGATCAAATATTGGACAACATTTGTCAAAGTTCCCTATTACACCATCAAATATCTTTGACAAAGATATTGGACAAAGAAATTTGATAGTGTAATACCGGCCTAACCAATGAGAGACGAGGATCGAGGAAACTGTTCGGAGCGCTGGAACTGAAACTGATCGACAGAAGTTCGTCGTGGTTTCCTCGAATGTTCAGCAACACGCATTCGACATTAATTACTACTTTGTAGTGGAGGCTGCGATGAAATATAGGGTTGTAATGTAGGCGAAGGTTCTTTTATTGAACTGCTTTTCAGCTTAGCAAAATTTGTAGCTTAGACGCAGCTGTTTAAAGTTTCGTAGTTACAGCAGTTGGATAGAGAGGAGTCCTCCATACGAGTAATTGGCTTTGGCGAGTGACGTAAAAAACATGGAACAAACATCGTAAATATTATGTTCATTGTGACGTCACATAAATGTGGATTTCTTCAACGCGATAAAAACAGCGAGTTAAAAAAAAAAGTTACAACGTCGCAAATAAACACTTAGGACTGCGAATATTCTAGTGAAAGAAATAATTTTTAGAGCGAAAAAGGAATCGAGTAGGTCCCATCGTAAAAACACACTGTATCGCTATAACGGACGTCAGATCATAAAATTTGAAGTGGAAAGAAGTGAGATCATTTCATTATGAATTTACAAATACTGTAGGTGAACTGTTAGTCACTAAATCGAATCATAACCAAGAACTGTAACTGCCGCTATCTGTTAAAAACGCCAGAAACTATCAAAATGAAAAATACACATTAATTTCCTGAAAATACAGCCCATGTAACAGAAAACAACATGCTACTAAACGAAAGAGCTATAACTATCATTCAAAAAAAGTAAACTAGAAATACACTTACATGCTGCTTTTCCAAAGCCTGCTACTGTTGATAATCACTCCCATGACTCTCGGAAATAATATTTGCTTCCCGAATAACCGTCGCTCATATTATACTCAGAAACCGCGAAATATTTATAATAAATAATTACTCGTGAATCGAATCATATTCAGAAATAAGCCAAACAAGCATCACAACGAACGAAGTGATAAAGTTAAATCGTTACTCTGTTATCAGCCAGTGACAATAGTAGTCATTCGTAAATAATATTAGCTGCAGTTTTCTATTAAATAATTCTTAATGAACCTCATAGTTAAAATATTTGACAAAGTCTTAAATACAAGTCGGATATTGCGAAGAGCATAATATATCACGACATACGATGCAGATAACCAAACGGCATTCGTTTCCTTCGACACCTCAACGAAATTTTCGCATTACACCTAACACACTACTCCTACCACATATAGTTGTCTTGGCTTTAACGAGAAAACTGTTGAACTAAACTGACAGCAGAAAAGCTTTCTGTGATGACGTCTCATTCGTTGGCTTCGCCAATTCACAATTAAACTGCTGCATTCCAACCTAAACTACACCTCAGGCTCCAATGCAGATCAGTGCGTCACCACAAACTCTTTGTCCATTGAACGATTCGTTGGGTTCGCCACCTCACAACGAAACTGTTGCATTCCAACCTGATCTAGACCTCGAGTTACGCTACAGATCAGTGTGTCACCACAGAATTTTTTTTCTCTCAGATTCGGTGGCTTCCTAAACTCAGAACCAAACTGTTGCATTCCAACCTAACCTAGACCTCGGTCTACGTTACAGATCAGTGGGTCCCCACCGAAATTATTTCCACTGTCAGATTCATTGGCTTCGCGAATTCCAACCTGACCTAGACCTCTGGCTAAGGTATAGATCAGATGTATCACCAAAGAAATCTTTTCCGCTGTCTGGTTTTTAGTTGGCAAAACCAACAAATCTAATTGTTGCGTTCCAACCTAACTTAGACCTCAGGTTACGCTACAGATCAGTGTGTCACCACAGGTACCTTTTCGACTATATTATGCTTTGCCAACTCACATGCAAATCGTCACTTTCTTTGCTAACCTAGACCTCCAGCTAAACCAGTCCATATTGTGACATTACGCTGGACTATTGACTCAGGAGGTAACTTCTCTCTCGGAAATTGCAGTTCGTCAATTTCTATAAAACCACCGGCCGACCAATTCTGTTCCTTCTCATAACAAAATGCAAATAAACTTCCAGGCAAAACGAACGCCAGTCTGTAACAGTTTTATAGTCTGCTTCTGCCCCATGAGCAGCAAACCAAATAGGAGATCTGAAACAAAAATATAAGAAAGTAATAAAATACTTTTCGTAGGAAGCCTTCATACCTCAAATCTTGGTAGCGGTCTTGCAGTAGCGTTCTCGCTTCCCGCGCATGGGGGTCCCGGGTTCGATTGCCGGTGGGCCCGGGATTTTCTCTGCCTCGTGATGACTGGGTGTTGTGTGTCTTTCATCATCATTTCATCCCCATCGACACGCAAGTCGCCGAAGTGGCGTCAACTCGAAAGACTTGCACCAGGCGAACGGTCTACCCGGAGGGAGGCCCTAGCCACACGGCATTTCCATTTACCTCAAATCATACCTTTCTAACAAACAGACCACCACACACCATCTTTTGGACAGTCCCATATAAACGAATAGCTCATGTGTTTCTCCGAAACCTTCGAAAATGTCACAAACACTACATTTACAATAACTAAACTAAACTCCTCCCTGACACGCCATGAAGGCCCAAAGGTACTGACCAGCCACCATGTCATCCTCAGCTCATAGGCATCATCACTGGATGCGGATATGGAGGGGCATATAGTCAGCACACGGCTCTCCCGGCCGTATGTCAGTTTCCGAGACCGGAGCCGCTACTTCTCAATAGAGTAGCTCCTTAGTTTGCCTCACAAGGGGTGAGTCCATCCCATTTGCCAACAGCACTCGGTAGACCGGATGGTCACCCATTCAAGTGCTAACCCAGCCCACACTTACAATAGCAAGCAATTAAATTGTACTGTCTGGCGAAGCTGTTTGGTGAAATGAGGCACCAATGACTGTCATCAATCTCACTATAGCGGAACGAAGTAGATGAATACGTTGCACCCCATTCCTGCTACTTTCCACATCTTCAAAATCAGCAGCAGAACTTGGCCCCACACTTGCCCCATATCTCGCAATGCTACCAATACTTGAAAAGCAATTTCAAATCCCACGCAAAGATTAACAAATTATTTTCTGAATAAACCAACGAGATTACACAGGAATTCAATTTTAAATACGCCCCAAAATGTGACGCCACAGCAGCCAGTACGTCACAGGCTAAAGTCGATCAGCTAGTATCGAACATTCCTCTAGAACTACTTTTGTTTTTCTCAAATTGTAATAACCTGATATGCCCAATAGCCTTGTAAAAGTAGTCCACAAATGAATAAAACAACATCAATTCGGCTACTACTACTAAAGTATCGTCAGGAATTGTAATTAAGTGTGATGAGAGTAAGCGTCATTTTCATGTGGGATATTGCAATGCAACCAACACGAGAAACAACAAAATTTAATAATTTCTGAAAATGCAATGATCGTCACTTTTGCTACACAGTATTTGAAAAAGACCAGCTTATCATGAAACTAGGTGCTGATTTGACAGTTGTACAAGTGGAGTTGGGAGTTTTAGGAGCTGCAGTTTGCAGTAGCAATGCGCTGAAGAGCTAAAGAAACTGGTACACCTACCTAATATTGTGTGGGGCCTCCGCAATCAAGCAGAAGTTCGGCAACACGACGTGGCATGGACTGGCTAATGTCTGAAGTAGTGCTGGAGGGAATTGACACCATGAATCCTGCAGGGCTGTCCACAAATCCGTAAGATCTCTTCTGAACAGCACTTCACAAGCCATCCCAGATACGCTCAGTAACGTTCATGGCTGGGGAGTTTGGTGGCCAGTGGAAGTGTTTAAACTCAGAAGAGTGTTCCTGGAGCCACTCTGTAGCAATTCTGGACGTGTAGGGTGTTGCAGTGTCCTGCTGGAACCGCCCGAGTCTGTCGGAATGCACAATAGACATGAATGGATACAGGTGATCAGACAGGATGCTTACATACATGTCACCTGTCAGAGTCGTATCTAGACGTATCAGGGTATCACTACAACTGCAGTCCTCTGCTGACATGCAGGGTCCAAGGAATCGTGATGTTGTATCGAGCGGATGGACGTGTATGGGAATGGAGACAATTTGAAAAGAGACTTGTCCGACCAGACATCATGTTTCCAGTCATCAACAGTCCAGTGTTGGTGTTGACGGGCCCAGGCGAGGCATAAAGTTTTGTGTCGTGCAGTTATCGAGGGTACACGACTGGGTCTTCAGCGTGGAAAGCCCAGACTGATGATGTTCCATTGAATAGCTTGCATGCTGGTACTTCTTGATGGCCCAGCACTGAAATCTGCAGCAATTTGCAGAAGGACACTGAACGATTCTCTTCAGTTGTTGTTGGTCCCATTCTTGCACGATCTTTTTCTGGCCACAGCAATGTCGGAGATTTGATGTTTTACCAGATTCCTGATATTTATAGGACACTCGTGAAATGGTCATATGGGAAAATCCTCGAACCATCGCTACCTCGGAGATGCAGTGTCCCATCGCTCATGCACCGAATGTAACACAACGTTCAAACTTACTTAGATCTTGACAACCTGCCATTGTAGCAGCACTAACCACTCTAACAACTGCGCCAGACACACGTTGTCTTACGAGGGGAGTCCCAAAAATACCCTGAATTTCTTTCTAGAAAGCATATACTTTATTGTTTTCAAATACAACCTTAATCTCCTTCGAAGTACTCTCCATTAGCATTAATACACTTGTCCAAACGTTCATTCCAGTAGTCAAAGCACCTTTTAAATTCGTCCTCTTTGTACATGCTAGCACTTTGATGACATTGCGTTTTACGTCTTCCACATCCGCAAAACGCTTCCCTCTCAAGTCTCTTTTCATCCTCGGGAATAGGAAGAAGTCCGAGGGTGCTAAATCCGGCGAATAGGGCGCGTGGGTCAAGGTAGTCGTCTTCGTTGAGGCCAAAAACTGGCGAACGCTGAGAGCCTATAAAATAAATAAAATAAATTAATAAATAAAAATATATTGTTATTTAGATATTGATTGTTCTATCTGTATGATGGTGATTGTGATTGCAATTGTATTGGCTTATCTGGAACGTGGACGTTTAATTATTCAGTATCAGACGCTTGACAATGGCTTTTACGTAAAGGCAATGTTACTCGTAGTTGACCGTGAAATAAAACTGAATAATCGGACTTCGTAATTAAATCGTTTCCAAAGACTGCTGCGGTAGGTGCGGACTCATAATCTAAATCTCAATATTACAATAATTTGCCAGCCATGCCAATACGTCGTACAGAGGTGATTGTCTACTAAACATAAAAAAGTTACACAGTTAGATAAATCAGATATATTCAATGAATAAGCCTACAGTTCATAATCCTACTTACTTTTATAAATATAAATTCTTTACAGAATCGAGTGCCTAGTGTGGTTGCAACTCGCAGTATTCTTCTGTAACATGAAATATGGCGGTGTGCCAGACAATAAAAAAAAAATACGTGCTTCTCGCACCACTTCAACCAGAGCTCTCTCTTTCTTAATCAAACATAAGAGTAACGTAATTGTGCTTTTGTTTTATCAGCGACACAGCGCTGCAGTTGTGTGCCATAGGCTTTATTTATTTGTCACTGATTATTTATTTAATTAATATTGTATATTGTATATTGTATATGTGTTAGTGCTAGACTAGTAGACAGGATTACAACCAAGCCTCCTATACAAGTGCAAAGGTCCAGGTGACACTGCAAGTCTGTTAGCTTCAGTCTAGATGTCTCAGGCAACTTCAGCACAGTGGAGACTGATATAGTTGGTTCCGTGTTCCACGGGTCATTTGTACAACTGATGTCTATGATGTGGAACAAGTCATTTTACATTGTCATTACCCAATCATATTATGTAAAGAAACTTTCCCACTTTTTGCAAAATTAACTTATCTGTGCCTTGAGAATTTTATATCACAGTATAAATGACCAAACATTTTGTTGAGACCATTCTGCACCTCTTTCCGTGCTAAGGCCAAAACTTTAATGTGCAGCAATGAATGTCATTTTGGCTTCTGGTATCGTATTTGTGTGTCTCGTTGTTTCTTTTGAACTGCCATAGATTACTAACAACAAACTTCATGAGGGAATAAATAGACTGAGAGGCAGTAGTTAAAATGCCTAACTCCTTAAACAGATGTCTATAAGATGATCATGGGTGAGCACCACACATTCTTACAGCACATTCTTTAAGCAATGAACAGTTTCTTTCTCAAAGATGAGTTATCTCAGAACATTATTGAATGGATAGATGTATAATATGTCAGATTACTGATTTCTCTCTCCCCAAGATTTGCAAAGATTCAAAGTGCAAATGTGGGTGGTCTAAGTTCTTGTAGGAGTTGCAGTTTTTTTTCAGTTTAAATCCTCATCAATATGGACACCTAAAAATTTTGAAGTTTCCACTGAAACTATTGTTTCCTCACCATGTGAGGACAAACGTATTCAAGAAACTCAAGAAATTTCCAAAAAATCTGTGACAGTACAATCAAGCTCGTAAGGTGCAAGCTTAGTGTGGGAAGTGTGTGTGTGTTGTGTGTGTGTCCTGACCTGCCACAAATTTCTCTCCTGTGCCAACCTCTTCATTCTTCATCTCAGAGCTGCACTTGTAACTACACCCTAAATTATTTGCTTGATGTATTCCAGTCTCTGTCTTCCTCTTCAGACTTCACCCCCTACAACTCCCTCTGGTAGCACAGAAGTTATTCCCCAATGGTCTTGAACAGATAGGGTGGACAGTAGGATATCTGTTTTCTTGTCACAGTTTTCCATATATTCCTTTCACTGCCGATTCTCCGGGGAATGTTCTCACTCCTACTCCTCCTAAATTTCAACATTCTTCTGTAGCATTTGTAGACTATAAAACATTGTATCAAGTGCAGCAGTATATAAATTCCTGTATACCCCCTGAACCAAAAATGTATCTGTAGAACCTGTTAAGACTGTCGCAGGAGAGTTAAGATGAAATTCCTATTATTTTCCAAGTTTTGTGCTGCCACTGTGTGATGCAGAAGTAGCTAATGTGAATAAAGCTTAGTGTGTGTGTGTGTGTGTGTGTGTGTGTGTGTGTGTGTGTGTGTGTGTGTGTGTGTGTGTGTGAGAGAGAGAGAGAGAGAGAGAGAGAGAGAGAGAGAGAGAGAGAGAGAGAGAGAGAGAGAGAGAGAGAGAGAGAGACAGAGAGAGAGAGAGAGAGAGAGAGAGAGAGAGAGAAATGTCAGAATAGTTTAAAACTCTTTGTTAAGTGACTACCAGGTTACTATATTTTCTATGTGAAGTTCAAGGTCCAGCGATATCATCTGTGATTTAAGCTCTTTAGGAACGTTCTTGGAAAAGAAGGTATAATAATAAGGGGTCACTAATTTCTCATATCCTTACAGGACAATTGACAAATGTAAATCCAGCAGGGTATAATTATTTCTTCATCAGGCTGTATAGATCCCATCACGAAAGTAGTCTTCAGGGATGTGGAATGAGCCAAGCTATACAGTTCATTAACAAAAGAGAAGGAAATTGTGACAACCTAATCCGTATGCTGCTTGAACTGACCTTTGGTTTATGAGTTTCAAGGGTTTAAAAATAAAATAAAAACTTTTGTTTTTGATCAATCGATGATTGTTTTAAAATCCTGTAGCTCAAAAACTATACAACCTATAGAAGTCAAACTTGCACCATTGTTTTCCTCTAAAAATTACCTTCAACTTTATATGTAACATGACTATGCTACCTAAATCTGAAAATTTTAAACTATTCCAAAAAAACATTTCTTAAAATTTCCAAAATATGTACCCTCGGATTTTTTTTATAAAAATTACATGTGTTGTCCAGTCTAACTGACTACTTGCATGCAAAATTTCAAGATTGGATCTCAATGGGTTCTTGTATAAAATAATATTTTACTACCGCAATACACACTAGTGAGTTGAAAAGCAGACTATTTCTAGGCTATGAATACTAAGGTAGGCCTATGTAATTCTAACAAACTTAAATTATTATGTTAGCCTTTTTATGCAACATTTCCCTCTTTTTGTTTGTTAATTCATTAAATGATATGGTGTTGTTTTAATTTAATGTTCATGATTCTTTTAACTATGCATCAGAAGAAAGTGAACACATTTTAATTGGTAATATACATGCTACAAGTTAAAATTTTGAATAAAGCCACTCACCTTCATCCGTAGTTGTACATGGCAGAGATTATCTTTTTCTTGGTTTTCCAGTGTTATTTGTAATCATTTACAACAAGTTCCTTATATTAGAAATTGGCATATAAGTAATTTCAGTTGGGGAAAAAGATTAGCTTCTTTATATTTGCATGGATAGAACTGTATTTGTAATACTAATTGGTATTTACAAAGTTAATACACATGGTATTTATACAACTTAGTGTTTAGTGAGGGTAGGTGTAACACAATTTAAACGTGCTTCTTTTATGATCTTTTAAGATATTTTTCCTAAGCAAGAGAAGACAACTTCATTTCTTTAGCACTTAAAGTGTAGGTTGTTCCCGTAGCTGTTGTTGGATTTGCTGTTTGTAAAAGAGTATTTCCTAGGACATCTACACTCCTGGAAATTGAAATAAGAACACCGTGAATTCATTGTTCCAGGAAGGGGAAACTTTATTGACACATTCCTGGGGTCAGATACATCACATGATCACACTGACAGAACCACAGGCACATAGACACAGGCAACAGAGCATGCACAATGTCGGCACTAGTACAGTGTATATCCACCTTTCGCAGCAATGCAGGCTGCTATTCTCCCATGGAGACGATCGTAGAGATGCTGGATGTAGTCCTGTGGAATGGCTTGCCATGCCATTTCCACCTGGCGCCTCAGTTGGACCAGCGTTCGTGCTGGACGTGCAGACCGCGTGAGACGACGCTTCATCCAGTCCCAAACATGCTCAATGGGGGACAGATCCGGAGATCTTGCTGGCCAGGGTAGTTGACTTACACCTTCTAGAGCACGTTGGGTGGCACGGGATACATGCGGACGTGCATTGTCCTGTTGGAACAGCAAGTTCCCTTGCCGGTCTAGGAATGGTAGAACGATGGGTTCGATGACGGTTTGGATGTACCGTGCACTATTCAGTGTCCCCTCGACGATCACCAGTGGTGTACGGCCATTGTAGGAGATCGCTCTCCACACCATGATGCCGGGTGTTGGCCCAGTGTGCCTCGGTCGTATGCAGTCCTGATTGTGGCGCTCACCTGCACGGCGCCAAACACGCATACGACCATCATTGGCACCAAGGCAGAAGCGACTCTCATCGCTGAAGACGACACGTCTCCATTCATCCCTCCATTCACGCCTGTCGCGACACCACTGGAGGCGGGCTGCACGATGTTGGGGCGTGAGCGGAAGACGGCCTAACGGTGTGCGGGACCGTAGCCCAGCTTCATGGAGACGGTTGCGAATGGTCCTCGCCGATACCCCAGGAGCAACATTGTCCCTAATTTGCTGGGAAGTGGCGGTGCGGTCCCCTACGGCACTGCGTAGGATCCTACGGTCTTGGCGTGCATCCGTGCGTCGCTGCGGTCCGGTCCCAGGTCGACGGGCACGTGCACCTTCCGCCGACCACTGGCGACAACATCGATGTACTGTGGAGACCTCACGCCCCACGTGTTGAGCAATTCGGCGGTACATCCACCCGGCCTCCCGCATGCCCACTATACGCCCTCGCTCAAAGTCCGTCAACTGCACATACGGTTCACGTCCATGCTGTCGCGGCATGCTAGCAGTGTTAAAGACTGTGATGGAGCTCCGTATGCCACGGCAAACTGGCTGACACTGACGGCGGCGGTGCACAAATGCTGCGCAGCTAGCGCCATTCGACGGCCAATACCACGGTTCCTGGTGTGTCCGCTGTGCCGTGCGTGTGATCATTGCTTGTACAGCCCTCTCGCAGTGTCCGGAGCAAGTATGGTGGGTCTGACATACCGGTGTCAATGTGTTCTTTTTTCCATTTCCAGGAGTGTATTATATCTCTTGGTTGTGGATAGTAAAAAGACAGGGCTGGATCCTTTGGGTGAAAAAAATTTATTCAGTACATGCCCTGTATTTTTCTTCAATGGATCCTAGCCACCAAGAGTCATCGTAAGCTACTGTCACAAAACCAGCAGCAATATTTTCCATATATGACGGTGTTATTTGGTTCAGTGTTGTCACATATTAAAGAGACTCGTCCAGGCTAAAATGATAGGGCTTGACCGTAATTTGACACTCTGTGCAGGGTTTATACGAGTCAAAAGTGATTGAAACTTTTGTGTTTCCACAGTCACTAAACCGAGGAAGTAAGTATTCTTTGGTCAATTCATATTCCTCTGTTAAGCAATATTCAAAGTCAATTTTTTTTATGTTTTCCATGGCAAAGACATAAAGTGATTTGGGTGTTAATATTTGTTGGTCATACGGTCTTTGTAAGCTGGCTTTAGCAGCTAGCCGCTTAACAGTTCCACCGAGGCCATCGCATGCACTCTTGCCGTGGGATGTTGCAAAGAACTCCCACTCTGCCTCAACTTCAAAGTCAGTTTTGTGCAAACACAAATTAAAGAAGTTTTTCTTATTTTTATATTGTGCAGCACTGCCGTCAGAAAATTAAGTAATCTTTTTAAGTGCAAAAGACAAGGTTTGCTTCATGATTTCTAGCAGTCTTTTCTGGAATACGTAGAAAGCGACTGGATTATGATTCAGGCAATCTGATATGAAGACATGCTGCAGATGTTTTAGTTTTCCCTCCCATTTATAATATATGATGAAAGAATGCAGTGAAGCTTGGGTGGTAGTCCAGTGGAATGATTGTATTTAATCTTGTACTACAAAAGAGTAGTTTTCTGCAAAATCACAGTTGACTACTATATGGCCTTCAGTTAAATTGTCCTTGATATCGCTGTAGTATTCTTTCTGCTGACTAGCTATAAATGAATGAGTTTTTACCTTCATTAGAGTGTCCAGAAACTCATCCATAAAGTCATCAGTACTTTTTACTACAGTTTCCATCAAACACCTATCTACAGTTACCCACTTTTTGTAGTTAACTTCAATCATATTGTCAGTGAACTTTGCATTCAATAGATCTTTAAGTCTAGAGACACCAGGACATTCTTTACAAATATCCATAAAACATTGTTACGATGGTGGATTGCACATCATCTTGGCTAGGCAGGAATGATAAAATTTCAAAGCAGTTACATCTCCATCCAAAACAAAATTTTGCATCTTAGCACCATTCATCATTAGTTTAATGTTTTGGTGTAAGGTACACACACAAACAGTATGTGTGCCACTTCTTCCAGCCACGATACAGTTCCT
Organism: Schistocerca serialis cubense; assembly: GCF_023864345.2. Taxonomy (NCBI): domain Eukaryota; kingdom Metazoa; phylum Arthropoda; class Insecta; order Orthoptera; family Acrididae; genus Schistocerca; species Schistocerca serialis. The sequence goes on along the minus strand of NC_064647.1, from coordinate 17,677,462 downwards.
TGGTCTTAATTTGCAAAACTTGGAAAACCCAATTTTGTTTGCAGGGATCTTTTCCTTAAGTAATTGGTATATTTCTAGCAAATTTGCCAACACTAGCCTCTTTTGAACCTGGATCTTTCCATCTTTATTTCTTATAGTCACACAATCTTTTTTCCCTGGCACCATTCTACTAACATAGTCAGAATTGTAGAAGTCTTTTACACAATCAACAATATACTAATTTAGAGTTCTTCCAGGTTTAGGATTAGTAAAAGAAAAAGGAATTTTGTCAAATCCTAACAGTTTTACTGCACCAGCCATGTAGTTTGTCACTCCAAATTCTTCTTCTATTTTCTGACAGCTCCAACCCATAGGTAAGATAGACAAAATCATCATGTTTTCACTTCTTTTTGTTGTTTGAGCAAACTTTTCTTTTAACTGTTGAGTAATCTCTGATTCATCTTCGGAATGTTCGGTAATAACTTCTTCAGGGCTCGATTCTGGTGGTAAGTTCTTTTCTAAGCTAGACTTTATTTTATCAAGTGTTTTCTTTGTATAGGTAGGCACAGAAAAATTTTTCTTCTTTAGTGGTGACTCACCAATGAGTTCCAAAGACTTGTTGAAATAGTCTACGGAAGATTGAGGATCAATAAAAGAATCGTTTACATTTTCGCTACTCCAAGGTAAAACTACTTCTTCTGTTTTGTGTTTGTCACTAATCTTTTTCCTACATACATCACATATTTTCATGCCACTAATGATTCCTAAGTCTAGAGAGCACATCCAGTCTCTTACAGTTCTTAGTGATTGTACACAGACTTTCTTATGTTGTTCTACTTTAAAAGGATTACAACATTTAGCAACAATAATCGCCCAATTCTTCTGAGATGCCGTTTCTGAAACGTAACAAATTTTACTATCAAAAAGTACGTGTGTGTGTGTCTAATATATATATATATATATATATATATATATATATATATATATATATATATATATATATATATATATATATAAAAACAAAGATGATGTGACTTACCAAATGAAAGTGCTGGCAGGTCGACAGACACACAAACAAACACAAACATACACACAAAATTCAAGCTTTCGCAACAAATTGTTGCCTCATCAGGAAAGAGGGAAGGAGAGGGAAAGACGAAAGGATGTGGGTTTTAAGGGAGAGGGTAAGGAGTCATTCCAATCCCGGGAGTGGAAAGACTTACCTTAGGGGGAAAAAAGGACGGGTATACACTCGCACACACACACATATCCACCCACATATACACAGACACAAGCAGACATATTTAAAGACAAAGAGTTTGTGCAGAGATGTCAGTCGAGGCAGAAGTGCAGACGCAAAGATGTTGTTGAATAACAGGTGAGCTATGAGTGGCGGCAACTTGAAATTAGCGGAGATTGAGGCCTGGTGGATAACGGGAAGAGAGGATATATTGAAGAGCAAGTTCCCATCTCCGGAGTTCGGATAGGTTGGTGTTAGTGGGAAGTATCCAAATAACCCGGACGGTGTAACACTGTGCCAAGATGTGCTGGCCGTGCACCAAGGCATGTTTAGCTACAGGGTGATCCTCATTACCAACAAACACTGTCTGCCTGTGTCCATTCATGCGAATGGACAGTTTGTTGCTGGTCATTCCCACATAGAAAGCGTCACAATGTAGGCAGGTCAGTTGGTAGATCACGTGGGTGCTTTCACACGTGGCTCTGCCTTTGATCGTGTACACCTTCCAGGTTACAGGACTGGAGTAGGTGGTGGTTGGAGGGTGCATGGGACAGGTTTTACACCGGGGGCGGTTACAAGGGTAGGAGCCAGAGGGTAGGGAAGCTGGTTTGGGGATTTCATAGGGATGAACTAAGAGGTTACGAAGGTTAGGTGGACGGCAGAAAGACACTCTTGGTGGAGTGGGGAGGATTTCATGAAGGATGGATCTCATTTCTGGGCAGGATTTGAGGAAGTCATATCCCTGCTGGAGAGCCACATTCAGAATCTGATCCAGTCCCGGAAAGTATCCTGTCACAAGTGGGGCACTTTTGTGGTTCTTCTGTGGGAGGTTCTGGGTTTGAGAGGATGAGGAAGTGGCTCTGGTTATTTGCTTCTGTACCAGGTCGGGAGGGTAGTTGCGGGATGCGAAAGCTGTTGTCAGGTTGTTGGTGTAATGCTTCAGTGATTCCGGACTGGAGCAGATTCGTTTGCCACGAAGACCTAGGCTGTAGGGAAGGGACCGTTTGATGTGGAATGGGTGGCAGCTGTCGTAATGGAGGTACTGTTGCTTGTTGGTGGGTTTGATGTGGACGGACGTGTGAAGCTGGCCATTGGACAGGTGGAGGTCAACATCAAGGAAAGTGGCATGGGATTTGGAGTATGACCAGGTGAATCTGATGGAACCAAAGGAGTTGAGGTTGGAGAGGAAATTCTGGAGTTCTTCTTCACTGTGAGTCCAGATCATGAAGATGTCATCAATAAATCTGTACCAAACTTTGGGTTGGCAGGCCTGGGTAACCAAGAAGGCTTCCTCTAAGCGACCCATGAATAGGTTGGCGTATGAAGGGGCCATCCTGGTACCCATGGCTGTTCCCATTAATTGTTGGTATGTCTGGCCTTCAAAAGTGAAGAAGTTGTGAGTCAGGATGAAGCTGGCTAAGGTAATGAGGAAAGAGGTTTTAGGTAGGGTGGCGGGTGGTCGGCGTGAAAGGAAGTGCTCCATCGCAGCGAGGCCCTGGACGTGCGGGATATTTGTGTACAAGGAAGTGGCATCAATGGTTACAAGGATGGTTTCTGGAGGTAACGGATTGGGTAAGGATTCCAGGCGTTCGAGAAAGTGGTTGGTGTCTTTGATGAAGGATGGGAGACTGCACGTAATGGGTTGAAGGTGTTGATCTACGTAGGCAGAGATACGTTCTGTGGGGGCTTGGTAACTAGCTACAATGGGACGGCCAGGATGATTGGGTTTGTGAATTTTAGGAAGAAGGTAGAAGGTAGGGGTGCGGGGTGTCGGTGGGGTCAGGAGGTTGATGGAGTCAGGTGAAAGGTTTCGTAGGGGGCCTAAGGTTCTGAGGATTCCCTGAAGCTCCGCCTGGACATCAGGAATGGGATTACCTTGGCAAACTTTGTATGTGGTATTGTCTGAAAGCCCGACGATAAAGTACCACGGTCGTGGAATCCTTGTCCACCGGAAGAATGATGATGGACCGGTCAGCCTTCAGATCACGGATAGCCTGGGCTTCAGCAGTGGTGATGTTGGGAGTAGGATTAAGGTTTTTTAAGAAGGATTGAGAGGCAAGGCTGGAAGTCAGAAATTCCTGGAAGGTTTGGAGAGGGTGATTTTGAGGAAGAGGAGGTGGGTCCCACTGTGACGGAGGACGGAACTGTTCCAGACAGGATTCAATTTTGATAGAGTCTTGGGGAGTTGGATCATTAGGGTTAGGATTAGGATCATTTTTCTTCGTGGCAAAGTGATACTTCCAGCAGAGAGTACGGGTGTAGGACAGTAAATCTTTGACGAGGGCTGTTTGGTTGAATCTGGGAGTGGGGCTGAAGGTGAGGCCTTTGGATAGGACAGAGGTTTCAGATTGGGAGAGAGGTTTGGAGGAAAGGTTAACTACTGAATTAGGGTGTTATGGTGCCAGATTGTGTTGCTTGGAATTTTGAGGTTTTGGAGGGAGTGGAGCTGCAAGTGGGAGACTGAGTAGATGGGAGAGACTGGGTTTGTGTGCAATGAGAGGTGGTTGAGGTTTGCTTCTTGGTTACCCAGGCCTGCCAACCCAAAGTTTCGTACAGATTTATTGATGACATCTTCATGATCTGGACTCACAGTGAAGAAGAACTCCAGAATTTCCTCTCCAACCTCAACTCCTTTAGTTCCATCAGATTCACCTGGTCCTACTCCAAGTCCCATGCCACTTTCCTTGATGTTGACCTCCACCTGTCCAATGGCCAGCTTCACACGTCCGTCCACATCAAACCCACCAACAAGCAACAGTACCTCCATTACGACAGCTGCCACCCATTCCACATCAAATGGTCCCTTCCCTACAGCCTAGGTCTTCGTGGCAAACGAATCTGCTCCAGTCCGGAATCACTGAAGCATTACACCAACAACCTGACAACAGCTTTCGCATCCCGCAACTACCCTCCCGACCTGGTACAGAAGCAAATAACCAGAGCCACTTCCTCATCCTCTCAAACCCAGAACCTCCCACAGAAGAACCACAAAAGTGCCCCACTTGTGACAGGATACTTTCCGGTACTGGATCAGATTCTGAATGTGGCTCTCCAGCAGGGATATGACTTCCTCAAATCCTGCCCAGAAATGAGATCCATCCTTCATGAAATCCTCCCCACTCCACCAAGAGTGTCTTTCCGCCATCCACCTAACCTTCGTAACCTCTTAGTTCATCCCTATGAAATCCCCAAACCACCTTCCCTACCCTCTGGCTCCTACCCTTGTAACCGCCCCCGGTGTAAAACCTGTCCCATGCACCCTCCCACCACCACCTACTCCAGTCCTGTAACCCGGAAGGTGTACACGATCAAAGGCAGAGCCACGTGTGAAAACACCCACGTGATCTACCAACTGACCTGCCTACACTTCGACGCATTCTATGTGGGAATGACCAGCAACAAACTGTCCATTCGCATGAATGGACACAGGCAGACAGTGTTTGTTGGTAATGAGGATCACCCTGTAGCTAAACATGCCTTGGTGCACGGCCAGCACATCTTGGCACAGTGTTACACCGTCCGGGTTATCTGGATACTTCCCACTAACACCAACCTATCCGAACTCCGGAGATGGGAACTTGCTCTTCAATATATCCTCTCTTCCCGTTATCCACCAGGCCTCAATCTCCGCTAATTTCAAGTTGCCGCCACTCATACCTCACCTGTCTTTCAACAACATCTTTGCCTCTGCACTTCTGCCTCGTCTGACATCTCTGCCCAAACTCTTTGTCTTTAAATATGTCTGCTTGTGTCTGTATGTGTGGATGGATATGTGTGTGTGTGCGAGTGTATACCCGTCCTTTTTTCCCCCTAAGGTAAGTCTTTCCGCTCCCGGGATTGGAATGACTCCTTACCCTCTTCCTTAAAACCCACATCCTTTCGTCTTTCCCTCTCCTTCCCTCTTTCCTGATGAGGCAACAATTTGTTGCGAAAGCTTGAATTTTGTGTGTATGTTTGTGTTTGTTTGTGTGTCTGTCGACCGTCCAGCATTTTCATTTGGTAAGTCACATCATCTTTGCTTTTAGATATATATTTCCTACGTGGAATGTTTCCCTCAATTATAACCATATCATTAATTTGAACCCAACAATTACGTTTGTTATTGTCGCTGTTGCTTCTCAAAATCTTTCCTGTCGTCTTATTTTCTCTTTATTTTCTCTTTCTGCTTTTACCAGTTGTCTCACTTTCTCTTCACCTTCCCTTTTTACCGTAATACAATTTTATCCCGCCTATATACACTCTATAATACGTAACCCACTTCCAAACCATAACCAAAAAATTTTTATTTTGCGCTTTCAACAATACCGCTGCTATAAAACCCAACGTATTAAACAACCATTTCGGCTAGTTCTAATAACTTTTACTTTATTTCCACTTCCGTTTTTCGTACATCACTGATCATTTTTAACCGCTCTCCACAGGTTTTAACGTCATTATTTACAATTGTTAGCCCCATTTTCGTAATCTTTCACCACAACACTACGCCTTTTAATACATTTACACGTTTCTTCGAAATTTTCCCGAATTTCTCCGTCCTTTAACGTGTTTTAGCGGCAACACAACCACCTAACCTTCATGCACATCGCTGTCTACCAACCCAAGTTCACCACAGGATCAACTTAACCAACACTTTTTCGCATTTTTTCATACCAGATCTCCAGTTATTTTCTAGTTCACCCGTATCTCTCCCCATATATTTTTATCTTTCATTTTCATTTCAACCTCATGTTACACATTCCACCTTCTAATACCATGTCACCCTCACAACACCCCCACAACGACCCCATTAAGTTTTATTTACATTCCCTCCGCAAACATGCCTTCACCCTAGCCAGATTACGCTCGCATATTTTATTTTCTCAGGCTTGTCTGACATTTGGCATAACCCCCAAAGGCCTCACACTTAAAGTTCCCATCTCTGGCTGCAACCCTTCTTTCCATCAGGCCCTATACCAGTTCCAAACTGAACAATCCATTGCCCTCACCCACCTAATCCTTCACCTACACATCAACTCAGCCAATGAACACACCTGTCAACTCCTATCCTTAATAAAAGTCCTCAATCTTTCCTCTCCCACATCCACACCGGCTATTCAGAGCATTCTCCTACAGGCCAACCGCAAATTAGAGCAGCATGCCACTCTTCACCTCAAAAAACTATCCAATCTCCTGGTTTCTCACCTCCGGAAAGGCAACTCACTCACCCTTCACAACCTTTCCAGCAAACCTCCACCACCTCTCATTGCACACAAACCCAGTCTCTCCCATCTACTCAGTCTCCCACTTCCAGCTCCACTCCCTCCAAAACCTCAAAATTCCAAGCAACACAATCTGGCACCACAACACCCTAATTCAGTAGTTAACCTTTCCTCCAAACCTCTCTCCCAATCTGAAACCTCTGTCCTATCCAAAGGCCTCACCTTCAGCCCCACTCCGAGATTCAACCAAACAGCCCTCGTCAAAGATTTACTGTCCTACACTCGTACTCTCTGCTGGAAGTATCACTTTGCCACGAAGAAAAATGATCCTAATCCTACCCCTAATGATCCAACTCCCCAAGACACTATCCAAATTGAACCCCGCCTGGAACAGTTCCATCCTCCGTCACAGCCGTACCCACCTCCTCTTCCTCAAAATCATCCTCTCCAAACCTTCCAGGAATTTCTGACTTCCAACCTTGCCTCTCAATCCTTCTTAAAATACCTTAATCCTACTCCCAACATCACCACTGCTGAAGCCCAGGCTATCCGTGATCTGAAGGCTGACCGGTCCATCATCATTCTTCCGGCGGACAAGGGTTCCACGATCGTGGTACTTGATCTTCGGGAGTATGTGGCTGAGGGACTGCGTCAGCTTTCAGACAATACCACATACAAAGTTTGCCAAGGTAATCCCATTCCTGATGTCCAGGCGGAGCTTCAGGGAATCCTCAGAACCTTAGGCCCCCTACAAAACCTTTCACCTGACTCCATCAACCTCCTGACCCCACCGACCCCGCACCCCTACCTTCTTCCTAAAATTTCACAAACCCAATCATCCTGGCCGTCCCATTGTAGCTGGTTACCAAGCCCCCACAGAACGTATCTCTGCCTACGTAGATCAACACCTTCAACCCATTACGTGCAGTCTCCCATCCTTCATCAAAGACACCAACCACTTTCTCGAACGCCTGGAATCCTTACCCAATCCGTTAACCCCAGAAACCATCCTTGTAACCATTGATGCCACTTCCTTGTACACAAATATCCCGCATGTCCAGGGCCTCGCTGCGATGGAGCACTTCCTTTCACGCCGACCACCCGCCACCCTACATAAAACCTATTTCCTCATTACCTTAGCCAGCTTCATCCTGACCCACAACTTCTTCACTTTTGAAGGCCAGACATACCAACAATTAAAGGGAACAGCCATGGGTACCAGGATGGCCCCTTTGTACGCCAACCTATTCATGGGTCGCTTAGAGGAAGCCTTCTTGGTTACCCAGGCCTGCCAACCCAAAGTTTGGTACAGATTTATTGATGACATCTTCATGATCTGGACTCACAGTGAAGAAGAACTCCAGAATTTCCTCTCCAACCTCAACTCCTTTGGTTCCATCAGATTCACCTGGTCATACTCCAAATCCCATGCCACTTTCCTTGATGTTGACCTCCACCTGTCCAATGGCCAGCTTCACACGTCCGTCCACATCAAACCCACCAACAAGCAACAGTACCTCCATTACGACAGCTGCCACCCATTCCACATCAAACGGTCCCTTCCCTACAGCCTAGGTCTTCGTGGCAAACGAATCTGCTCCAGTCCGGAATCACTGAAGCATTACACCAACAACCTGACAACAGCTTTCGCATCCCGCAACTACCCTCCCGACCTGGTACAGAAGCAAATAACCAGAGCCACTTCCTCAGCCTCTCAAACCCAGAACCTCCCACAGAAGAACCACAAAAGTGCTCCACTTGTGACAGGATACTTTCCGGGACTGGATCAGATTCTGAATGTGGCTCTCCAGCAGGGATACGACTTCCTCAAATCCTGCCCAGAAATGAGATCCATCCTTCATGAAATCCTCCCCACTCCACCAAGAGTGTCTTTCTGCCATCCACCTAACCTTCGTAACCTCTTAGTTTATCCCTATGAAATCCCCAAACTACCTTCCCTACCCTCTGGCTCCTACCCTTGTAACCGCCCCCGGTGTAAAACCTGTCCCATGCACCCTCCCACCACCACCTACTCCAGTCCTGTAACCCGGACGGTGTACATGATCAAAGGCAGAGCCACGTGTGAAAGCACCCACGTGATCTACCAACTGACCTGCCTACACTGTGACGCATGTGGGAATGACCAGCAACAAACTGTCCATTCGCATGAATGGCCACAGGCGGACAGTGTTTGTTGGTAATGAGGATCACCCTGTGGCTAAACATGCCTTGGTGCACGGCCAGCACATCTTGGCACAGTGTTACACCGTCCGGGTTATATATATATATATGGTTATAATAGAGGGAAACATTCCACGTAGGAAAAATATATCTAAAAACAAAGATGATGTGACTTACCAAATGAAAGTGCTGGCAGGTCGACAGACACACAAACAAACACAAACATACACACAAAATTCAAGCTTTCGCAACAAACTGTTGCCTCATCAGGAAAGAGGGAAGGAGAGGGAAAGACGAAAGGATGTGGGTTTTAAGGGAGAGGGTATGGAGTCATTCCAATCCCGGGAGCGGAAAGACTTACCTTAGGGGGAAAAAAGGACGGGTATACACTCACGCACACACACACATATCCATCCACACATATACAGACACAAGCAGACATATTTAAACCAGAGGTTGTAGAGAGTTTCAGGGAGAGCATAAGGGAACAATTGACAGGAATGGGGGAAAGAAATACAGTAGAAGAAGAATGGGTAGCTCTGAGGGATGTAGTAGTGAAGGCAGCAGAGGATCAAGTAGGTAAAAAGACGAGGGCTAATAGAAATCCTTGGGTAACAGAAGAAATATTGAATTTAATTGATGAAAGGAGAAAATATAACACGCAGTAAATGAAGCAGGAAAAAAGGAATACCAACGTCTCAAAAATGAGATCAACAGGAAGTGCAAAATGGCTAAGCAGGGATGGCTAGAGGATAAATGTAAGGATGTAGAGGCTTATCTCACTAGGGTAAGATAGATACTGCCTACAGGAAAATTAAAGAGATCTTTAGAGAAAAGAGAAACACTTGTATGAATATCAAGAGCTCAGATGGCAACCCACTTCTAAGCAAAGAAAGGAAGGCAGAAAGGTTGAAGGAGTATATACAGGGTTTATACAAGGGTGATGTACTTGAGGACAATATTATGGAAATGGAAGAGGATGTAGATGAAGATGAAATGGGAGATAAGATACTGCGTGAAGAGTTTGACAGAGCACTGAAAGACCTGAGTCGAAACAAGGGCCCGGGAGTAGACAACATTCCATTAGAACTACTGATGGTCTAGGGAGAGCCAGTCATGACAAAACTCTACCATCTGGTGAGCAAGATGTATGAGACAGGCGAAATACCCACAGACTTCAAGAAGAATATAATAATTCCAATCCCAAAGAAAGCAGGTATTGACAGATGTGAAAATTACAGAACTATCAGTTTAATAAGTCACAGCTGCAAAATACTAACGCGAATTCTTTACAGACGAATGGAAAAACTGGTAGAAGCGGACCTCGGGGAGGATCAGTTTGGATTCCGTAGAAATGTTGGAACACGTGAGGCAATACTAACCTTACGACTTATCTTAGAAGAAAGATTAAGAAAAGGCAAACCTACGTTTCTAGCATTTGTAGACTTAGAGAAAGCTTTTGACAACGTTAACTGGAATACTCTCTTTCAAATTCTGAAGGTGGCAGGGGTAAAATACAGGGAGCGAAAGGCTATTTACAATTTGTACAGAAACCAGATGGCAGTTATAAGAGTCGAGGGGCATGAAAGGGAAGCAGTGGTTGGGAAAGGAGTGAGACAGGGTTGTAGCCTCTCTCCGATGTTATTCAATCTGTATATTGACCAAGCAGTAAAGGAAACAAAAGAAAAATTCGGAGTAGGTATTAAAATTCATGGAGAAGAAGTAAAAACTTTGAGGTTTGCCGATGACATTGTAATTCTGTCAGAGACAGCAAAGGACTTGGAAGAGCAGTTGAATGGAATGGACAGTGTCTTGAAAGGAGGATATAAGATGAACATCAACAAAAGCAAAACGAGGATAATGGAATGTAGTCAAATTAAATCGGGTGATGCTGAGGGGATTAGATTAGGAAATGAGACACTTAAAGTAGTAAAGAAGTTTTGTTATTTGGGGAGCAAAATAACTGATGATGGTCGAAATAGAGAGGATATAAAATGTAGACTGGCAATGGCAAGGAAAGAGTTTCTGAAGAAGAGAAATTTGTTAACATCGAGTATAGATTTAAGTGTCAGGAGGTCGTTTCTGAAAGTATTTGTATGGAGTGTAGCCATGTATTGAAGTGGAACATGGACGATAACCAGTTTGGACAAGAAGAGAATAGAAGCTTTCGAAATGTGGTGCTACAGAAGAATGCTGAAGATAAGGTGGGTAGATCACGTAACTAATGAGGAGGTATTGAATAGGATTGGGGAGAAGAGAAGTTTGTGGCACAACTTGACAAGAAGAAGGGACCGGTTGGTAGGACATGTTTTGAGGCATCAAGGGATCACAAATTTAGCATTGGAGGGCAGCGTGGAGGGTAAAAATCGTAGAGGGAGACCAAGAGATGAATACACTAAGCAGGTTCAGAAGGATGTAGGCTGCAGTAGGTACTGGGAGATGAAGAATCTTGAACAGGATAGAGTAGGATGGAGAGCTGCATCAAACCAGTCTCAGGACTGAAGACCACGACAACAACAACAACGTGTCTCTCAAAGACACTATCGCTTCAGATAGAAACGTAACAGTAATGTTATTGCAATTCGCAGCAAAATATATCCAGGGAACATTTTATCCATGTATATCTATAGCAACTAGCCAGCCTAACTCCGTCATGTGATATAAATACAATAACCGGGCGGCACTTAGACAAGGGCCAGACAAACTGTTTTCAATGGCGGTTAACACTGACAGTAGCAATCTACAAACAGAATGTATCAGCACTCCAGGCCCTAGTAAACGTTAATCGTGACATCACATACAGCTCTCACTAGAACCTTGCGTACTAAGCAAGTTGAAATTAACACATTCAAGGACAGACTCAGTAGGAGTAGGAATGGCCGGCCAAGAAAATGAAGTCAACAGCACAGAACCAAGTAGTCTATTCCGGCCACAATTTACAGCACAAGCCCCTCCCTCCTCGATCGGCCCAGGAGGTGGCGCCACCGTGTGCTCTGCACACACCACTGGAAAGGTGACCCGTACCGGCGGTGGGAATATCGCCGATCGAGCCACACGGCTCACCGTCGTCACAGATGCTGTCACGTCACTGATACCTTCCTCTATGTTAACTGATTCTGTATTTCCATGTCTGTCTGTTGCCAGGAGGTCTAAGATGTTACCCTCATGAGTTGGTTCTCTAACTATCTGCTCGAGGTAATTTTTGGACAAGACATCCAGAACAGTGCCATACAATTCCCTGTCTCTGGCACCAGTTTTGATGGCATAACACTCCCAAGTTGTAACATTACCCTATTTACCCGTGCTAATATATCACCGGTAGAAGCACCTCCGTCGGATTTGGCTGAAAAGTGATTGTCAAAAATAGGCTGTGTCAAATGATACTGTCTGCACCAGATTTAGAATCCAAAACACTTTATTTGCACTTTGATATTAAATAACTTTTTGTTTATGGTCAGATCTGAGTCCCAGTCACTGTAATTTATGCACAGATAAAGGATAAGCCACATAGTACACTCTACTGATGTTACAATGATGACGGTTGTTCAAGTGTAGTAACCTAAACACTAAAGTGACAGAAGTTTATGTGTGGCTGACGTTCAATTAACACAGTCACCAATTAACATCCTTAAATTGTTATCCTTTCAAGTAACTAATCACATCAAAATGAAAATGATATGCACAGTAAATATCATTTGGAGATAACACAGGTCACAGTCCAATACTGTCGTTACAGTTTCCAGAAACCGTTGTCGAAGTTTGACAGAGTTCTCGAGATTAGTTGTTGCTTTTGAATGATTCACTGTGAATTTGGAATTAAACTACAGAATGATCTCCCAGATGTGAAATTCATATAAAACTCAGTACACAGTGCTAACTCTTCTGCCGGCAGTGTGCAGCAATTTTTGGAACAGATCTCGCTCACATTATACACTTCTGGAGACTGACTCGTGTGGCTCTTAGCAACCTCTCTTTTATAAAGTACAAAAATCTGCAGTACATTCAGTTACTGTTATTTGCTGTCCTTTTACAAATTATAGCTAAAGATTTCTATTTGTGAATAATGGAAACGAGGAAGGAAGGTCGGATTTAACATCCTGTCAACATCGGGGTCATTAGATATGGAGCACGAGGTCAGATCGAGTCAAAGACAGGGAAGGAAATTGGCCGCACTCTCCGATAGGAACTGTCCCGGCATTTCCGTAGAGTGATGTAGGGAAATCGCAGAAAACCTATGTGGTGTCACCGCCAGACACCACACTTGCTAGGTGGTAGCTTAAATCGGCCGCGGTCCAATTAGTACATGTCGGACCCGCGTGTCGCCACTGTGTAATCGCAGACCTAGCGCCACCACCAAGGCAGGTCTCGTGATACGAGAGAGCACTCGCCCCAGTTGTACGAGAACCTAGCTACCGACCAGATGTACGAAGCCTTTCTCTCTCATTAGCCGAGAGACAGAATAGCCATCAGCTAAGTTAATGGCTACGAACTAGCAAGGCGCCATTAGCCATACAGTGATTGTACTTAAAGTCTCCTGTGTATCGTCAAGATCGATGTACCACAATGATTGAGTAAAGTTAAGTATTAAACCTGCTCCGTACTTTTCTTCCTAACATTAATTACGTATCCTGTTCCAGTACTTCACGCCCGTCTGCGTTAGTCTAGCTTGCCTTTTCAGCCATCTCAACTTCACGGTGTCGGCCCAGCTACCGACACAACATTGGCGACGAGGGAAAAGAGTTCTTTCTGATTGCTTACATTTAATTGTGTCATGGCTTCGCAACATTCTCCAGATGTACTGTCCGAATTTTATCGCTTGCAGAATCAGCAGACGCAGGCGTTACTGGATGCCCTTGGACAGCTCGTCCAGGGTCAACGTGCGCTGCACACCGATGCGGCCGCCGCCGCTTCACCGCTACCGCAGCCACAACCTGCCGTTGCACCGCCTTTTAGGCACTACGACCCGGACCACGAAACCTGGCACGAGTGGTCCCGCCAGTTTGCGTTCCACCTCGCTGCCTACAGAATTCAAGGTAATGAGCGGCAGCCGTTTTTGCTTTCTTGTGTCGGTGTGTCCACATACCGTGTGACAGTGAAATTGTTTCCCCGACGTGACGTAGCAACTCTGTCCTACGAGGAAATTTTGTCTGCATTAGATGCCTATTTCAAAGAAACAGTTAATGTGGTTGCAAAACGGTATACGTTCTTTCGTACAAAACGTACGGCCGGTCAAACTAATAGGGAGTGGGTAGCAACATTGCAAGGACTTAGTAGGGACTGTGCCTTTGAATGTGACTGTGGTCTTTCTTATTCAGATACAATGGTGCGTGATGCAATTGCACAGAACGTTTCTGATGTTCGCATACGGGAGCAAATTTTGAAACTAGTTAATCCCTCCCTTCAACAAGTGATAGACATATTGGATAGACAGGACACACTTGACTGTGCTCAGGAATCTTTTGAAACTTCGCCAGCCGTGTGTAACATTAACCGGCCCGCTGGACGCGCTGCGCGGCCCGGTAACCGGGCCTCGCGCACGTCCGCACAGCTGCCGCCGCGCGCTAAGCCACGTGTGCCGCGCCAGCCCACAAATGTAGTGAAATCGTGCCCGCGGTGTGCTACTAGACATTCGCGTGAACATTGCCCGTCACGCCAAGCTATTTGCTTTTTCTGCAATATGAAAGGACATGTTCAAAGTGTTTGCCAGAAAAAGCTCAGATCAGACAATCACAATCATTCCAGGCCCTTTGCTTCGCGCCGGAATCGAACCAAGGACACTCAGGCTCGTGGACCTTCGCCTATGGACATTCATGTCGTTAATTCCACTTCGTCCAGTGACACTTTCTCTAACAGTAACTGTGTTCGTCCCACAAAAACTGTGCGTCGACGTCGCCGGAAATCACGTCAATTAGCAAGTGATTCTGTACCAGTGTCTGTTCCAATTGCACAAAACAGTCGCTCTTGTCGTCAGCAGAACAATAAACTTTTTGTGGACTTAGACTTTGAAGGCAAAGTGATACCATTCCAGCTCGATACCGGAGCTGCAGTTTCATTGCTCAATCATGACACGTACAAACAACTGGGCAAACCTCCGTTGCGTTCCGCAAATGTTAAGCTAACTACATATTCTGGACAGACAATTCCTGTGTTAGGACAGTGCAGCCTTCTTGCAACATACAAGGGACAAACAAAACTTGTGTCATTTTACGTTCTTCGTTCTTCTTCTGCAGTGAACTTGTTTGGTCTAGATATATTTCAGTTGTTTAACATGTCTATTGTAAATCAGGTACTATCAGTGAATCAGACTGTGCCTACAGACAGTGTTTCTCGGCTGTGTGACGAATTTGCAGACATTTTTGCACCGGGCTTGGGTTGCGCTAAAAACTATGAAGCACATTTAGAACTGAAGGTAAACGCGCAACCGAAATTTTTCAGGGCGCGCAATGTTCCCCACGCATTGCGTGATGAGGTCGCAAGAACGTTACACGATCTCGAATCACAGGGTGTAATTGAACGTGTGCAAGCTTCTCTCTGGGCCTCACCCTTAGTAATTTTGCCAAAACCTTCAGGAAAATTGAGACTTTGCGTGGACTTCAAGGCCACAGTGAATCCACAGCTAGTGACTGCTACTTTTCCTTTGCCCCACCTGGAAGATCTTTTTGCTAAACTGTGCCCGGGAAAATATTTTTCAAAGTTGGACCTAGCCGATGCGTACTTGCAAATACCGGTGGACAACGAATCCCAGCGCGTATTGGTGGTTAACACGCATCTTGGATTGTACCGCTTCAAAAGACTGCCATTCGGGTGTGCATCCGCCCCTGCCTTGTTTCAGCAATATTTACAAACTATTTGTGCGTCGGTCCCTACTGCAGCAAACTATCTGGACGATATAGTGATCTCCGGACAGACAGAAGAAGATCATCTTGCGAACTTACGAACATTATTTCAGGTCTTGCGGCAAAATGGTCTTCGCTTGAGGAAGGACAAATGTGTGTTTTTTGCTCGTGACTTACCATACCTGGGACATATCGTTAATGCCCAAGGCATACATCCGAGTCCAGAGCACCTCCGTGCCATCCACGAATTGCCTTCCCCTCAAAATGTGAAACAGCTACAGAGTGTGTTGGGTAAAATTAATTATTACAATAAATATGTGCGCAATGCCTCTTCCATTTCAGCTCCGCTTCATCGCTTACGCCGTGAAGGTGTTCCGTTCGTCTGGACGACGGAATGTGAACGCGCCTTTCGCCAGTTGAAATCGGCGTTGCTTTCTAATACTTGC
Organism: Schistocerca serialis cubense; assembly: GCF_023864345.2. NCBI lineage: Eukaryota > Metazoa > Arthropoda > Insecta > Orthoptera > Acrididae > Schistocerca > Schistocerca serialis. Next base: position 17,661,582 of record NC_064647.1, on the reverse strand, counting down.
CTTACGCCATTCGATCCCCAGAAACCCCTTTTGTTGATGATAGATGCATCGGATTTCGGGATCGGTGCTGTGCTTGCGCACAAAGTTGGCTCCCATGATCGCCCTATTGCCTTTGCGTCCAAATTGCTCTCGTCTGCGCAAAGAAATTATTCACAGATAGAGAAAGAAGCTTTGGCTCTCGTGTTTGGTGTTACTAAGTTCCATGATTTCTTGTATGGTCGTCACTTTACCATCATCACAGACCACAAACCTTTGACATCGCTTTTTCATCCGACCAAGCCTGTACCTCCACGTACAGCGCAGAAATTCATTCGCTGGTCTATTTTCCTCTCGCAGTACCGCTACGATATCTTGTATCGGTCCACTGCTAAGCACGGAAACGCCGATGCGTTGTCCCGTTTGCCTGTTGCTGAGGATAAAGCATTCGATTCTTCCGAACTTGCTTGCATGTTCATTGATTCGGAAACCGATGAAGTGGTCGAATCGTTTCCGATTGATTTTCGTCGTGTCGCTACAGCCACAGCTGCTGACCCTGTCCTTGCTACTGTTTTACGTTTTGTTGCTACGCATTGGCCTTTGTCAAAGTCTCGGATCGAGGATCCGTTGGTTCGCCGATTTTTTGCTCACAAGGAGAGACTTTTTGTTCGACGTGGTGTTTTGTTGTTGCGTTCTGATAATGATCAGTCCAGAGTCGTGGTCCCACGTTCGTTACAGTCCTCTGTTTTACGGCTTCTTCACCAAGGACATTGGGGTATAGTGCGAACGAAGCAACTTGCTCGTCAACACTGTACTTGGTTCGGAATCGATGCTGCGATTATGAATATGTGTTCTTCGTGCCCGGCGTGTGCCGAACAACAGTCCGCACCGCCGCGGAAAGTCTTTGCGTGGCCAAAAGCCACTTCCCCTTGGCAACGCTTGCACATTGATTTTGCTGGTCCATTCTGGAATGCTCGATGGTTGGTTCTGGTCGACGCCTTCAGTAATTTTCCTTTTGTTGTCCGGATGCCTTCCACGACGTCCTCCGCCACCATCCAAGCGTTGTCTGCTATCTTTTGCATTGAAGGTCTTCCGCAGACTATTGTTTCCGACAATGGCCACAATTCATGTCCGCCGAATTTCAGTCATTCTGCCAGGCCAATGGTATTCAACATCTGACATCCGCGCCGTTTTCGCCTCAGTCCAACGGTGCCGATGAACGATTGGTCCGGACTTTCAAGTCACAGATGTTGAAATTGAAAGAGTCGCATTCTCGGGAGGACGCATTGTTGCTCTTTTTGTCTTCGTATCGCTCTCAGCCCCGAGATGGTCGCTCGCCGGCTGAGTTGCTCCACGGTCGTCCTCATCGCACCTTGATGTCTTTGCTGCATCCGCCGCATCAGGTTCCTGTGCAGCGGCAGACTCCTGCTTTTGCTCCAGGCGACGTTGTATTTTATCGCAACTATCGAGGTTCACGGCGTTGGCTCGCAGGGCGCATTCTTCGCTGCCTCGGCCGCGCGATGTATTTGGTTTTGGGGGCCTCTGGTGAGGTGCGTCGGCATCTCAATCAGCTGCGCCTCTGTCGTCGCTCGGGTTCTGCCGCTCCCCGTCTGCTTTCAGCGACGGTGCCGTCCGGTCAGCGCCCTGGGGACCCATCTCCTGGCTCGCCTCATCCCCAGGTGTTACCGACGATGCCTTCCATTTTGCCCCATGGCGACGCGCCGCCGCCGCCGCAGCAGCAGCAGCCGCCGCCGCCGCCGCTTGTTCTCCCGCCGGCGCCACCCGCATTCGACGCTTCGTTGCAGCCGCCAAGCGCCTCCCAGGGTCACGCGCCGCCGATCGCTTCCCGTGACCAGCTGTCCTCCGCCATGGAACTCCCGCCCGCTCCGGACCACATGACGTCATCGCGCGTCAGCTACCCCGACGCAATGGAGGTTGATCCTTCGGTCCCTCCTGTCTCTTTACGGGCGCATACACCGCATGTTGACGTGCACCCTGGACTAGTTTTTCAGGCGTTTCCTAGCTCCCCTCGGACCGAATGGCCGGGTGCGGGTGGCACAGCCTCGCCTGTTGTTAGGCTCCCCACCTCATCGCATACGTCAACGTGTGGTCCTCCCCACGGCGGGCGGAAGCCTTATCACACGACCGTTCGCCGATTTGCGGGGGAGGAATGTGGTGTCACCGCCAGACACCACACTTGCTAGGTGGTAGCTTAAATCGGCCGCGGTCCAATTAGTACATGTCGGACCCGCGTGTCGCCACTGTGTAATCGCAGACCTAGCGCCACCACCAAGGCAGGTCTCGTGATACGAGAGAGCACTCGCCCCAGTTGTACGAGAACCTTGCTACCGACCAGATGTACGAAGCCTTTCTCTCTCATTAGCCGAGAGACAGAATAGCCATCAGCTAAGTTAATGGCTACGAACTAGCAAGGCGCCATTAGCCATACAGTGATTGTACTTAAAGTCTCCTGTGTATCGTCAACATCGATGTACCACAATGATTGAGTAAAGTTAAGTATTAAACCTGCTCCGTACTTTTCTTCCTAACATTAATTACGTATCCTGTTCCAGTACTTCACGCCTGTCTGCGTTAGTCTAGCTTGCCTTTTCAGCCATCTCAACTTCACGGTGTCGGCCCAGCTACCGACACAACAACCTAAATGTGTATGACACAGGATTGAACCGTCAACTTCCCAAATTCGAGTCCAGTGTGCTCACCATGCACCACCTCGCTCGGTCAAATAGTGGAATAAGATTTGTGTGTGTTGTGTACATAGTTCCGCGTAGTTAGCGCGTACACAACTTTCCCACTAGAGCGCGCCCCGCTAAGCACAACAGCGCAGGCGCAGCGTTCGTCCGTCTCCGCACTACGAGATGGCGCTGTCTTAAGAGATGGACCAAATTCTGCTTCCGCCGATCCGCGTATTAATATGTAACGCAGCCAATGAGATTGCTGCTAACGTAGAACCTTTTGTCCTTGCGGATCACACTCGCGCAGTGATACCTGAACGCTCGAGGTATTATAACGAGTGTACAGACCTCCGATTAGTCAGTCTGCATTAGTCTGTACCAGTCTGCATTTGTCTGTACCAGTCAATAGTCAAGTTTCAGTTTGCGCCTAATAAGATTATTCATTTATCTTCACGGCTGTGTACAGGAATATGGCAGACACTTTGGTCTTGGTACGTTAATCTTATTGTCACATGTCTCTGATACTTGACAAAGGAACTTCAGAGTGTCAATTGTAAATAGCATCCAGAACCAAGTTAAGTAGTTTTTAGGCTTGTTATTATTTTAATAAATGTGTGTGAAAATTAATCAAGTTCTGTTTAAAGTTGTTCACCATCAATCTGCTACTCTAAGCGTGCAAGTGGCATTTCTATCGTCTGACCAAACGGCAGAAGATAAACACGCCACGATAGGACCATGAGACATATTGTTGACACTCGCCTACTTCGTTAGAGTGACAAGTCATATAATCTGATGGTGTGTGTACCGAAGATCTTACAGTACACCCACCACCACAGTGTGACTGAGGAATTTTAAATAAAACAATAATTGCTATTGAATTATGCTGCTTAGTTTGCCAAAAAAGGTATTCTGTTTTTGGTAACAACGCTTCAACTATAAATGCTAATTACTCTGAAACTAGTTGTGAGCAAAACTCACCACCAGTTTCCCGACATTAGCTGCATCTATAAATACTTTATCTGAAAGCCAGTAATGAGATAGATGTTTACACATGAACAATGATAACAATGTTTTATGTTACTGGTATTTGTAGTCAGCACAGCTTTTAGTAAACTAATTACACTAATGGCTTCTAGGTAACCAGACGAATGTAATGGATAATAAAATTAGCCTGAGCTAATATTTGAGACTTTTGATATTGTGCACACCTGCCATACAAATGATAAGCCAATGATGTTTATACACACACACACACACACACACACACACACACACACACACACACACACACACAAAGGAAAGGAAAGGGGGCGGGGCGGGGGATGAGGGAGCTAGTGGCGGGGGAGAAAAATGTAACAGCGTGAAAGAATCCACCTGGTTTGTTTAAAAATGTTACAACGGCACGATATTGAGGGAGTTCTGCAAACAAAACAATCGCCAGTTTCGCCACTGATAGAAGATGCGCGAGACCAGTTCGGGCATCGAGCCTATCCGAGTGCCAGTACGCAGGGTACTCAGTGCCAGCTGGGGGCCGGCTCCCCTCAGGAGAGGATGCAGCCAGTGTACGACATCCTTCCCAGCCAAGTCAGTGCACGCATCCAGGCCAGAGTGGGGGCGACATCGTACTGGTTAAGTGGGCTCGTACTGCCAAGATTTTGTAAATTTGACTCCATTCTGTAATCATTCCTACATCACATACCCTCTCAACTTGTGAAGTTTCATTTCTTTTCCTCCTCCCCTTCTGGGTATTTCTTTCTTTCCTTCCCCCCCCCCCTCCCCCCGCCCCCACCCCTCTCCCGGACATGAACTATGAACTCATTACTTTAAAGAAGATTTTCTGATGACACAGATGTACAGAGACATAAATTAAGCACAGTCGATCACATCTTATAACTCAAGGGGTACGTTGCTCTGAATGGAACGTGGTATCGCCAAGTTTAAAAATGTTAATTAGTAGTAACCTGATAAATACCTGTATAATTGACACTTAAAATAATAGGGTATCTGGTGCTAATTTATTATTGTTTCACTAGTTCATAAAAACTGACAAAAGTTTCTAACTTCAGATTACCACAAAGAGAACATTTATTTTGATGAAACTTGCACATAATACAAATAAAAAGTGAATAAATAAGCAAGAAAAATTTTTTTGGATAAACAGATAACAAATATTTCATAACTATTTTAAATTAATTACTGTACACAATAATACATGCTAGTCCAGCCAGTGATATTTAAGAATGGCTACCTCATCAGTCTTGCCACTTTATCTCGTAAAGAAAAAGTTGTTTCAAATCCACTGTCATTACGACGAGAAACCGAGCGTCATTGCGGATCGTTAAAGCCAGAATTCAAACACTATTGCAGATGGTTAAACAATGGAAACTTCAGGCTGGAATATCAACAATTTTAAGAAAAGGATTGGCAGTCAGGCACAACTAAAAGACTGTTACACATTACCGCTTTCTGTCAGAGCCTCCTTCGGCAAAGAAAATACGCGTACGTTCGCACGAGCGAACACGGCCAGAAGCTAGAATGTATAACAGTCTATTCGTTGTACTTGTCTGCTAATCAGTGTAAAGATGACCCACTGAGTTGCACACTATCCTTTTCCTAATATTACTGTAAATAATTTACGTTCTTTCTACACACTTCCACAATTACTTGTAATTACCCTGTTTCAAAACAGTTTCCACCAATGTTAATGTGACGTTACACCCAAAATAAATATTTTCGACCTGACAGCCTGCAGCAGTCCACTACGACACACAGTCTAGTAACAAAAGTTGAGAAGTATTAAATTTTGGCCCAGTTACAATATTCCAGCTGAGATGCAATCAGTATTTAAAATTAGTTCCCTATAAATATCATATCAGTTTTATATATTCTCTAGAAAGAGAACAGATATACTGCTTTAATCCTAGACATCGTTATCACTCTTTAACTATCACTGCAACTCTCCAGTCATCCACTGCTTCCTCTGCACTGCGAAGCAACACATTCTCCTCCTCTTCAAGTTCTGCACCACTCTCGTTATCAGACACGTAGAAAGCGGGTTACAAAGGTCGAATGACGCAGTGGATTTTAAGACCGGGCATCTGCTTGGCCAGCCCTTCTACGGCCTTCGGGTCACCTTGACACTCTTTGACTCCCAGCTCCCTGTGATAAGAATGAAAACACTGCTTTTACTGTGACAACGTGGCCATCCAATGGAGTTACCTCTATATTGTGCATGTTTGAACAACAGAAAATTTAATTATATACATGGAGGCTCATATTTATCTCAGAGAAAACAATGAGAAAAGAATCTAAAAGGAAGTGACATACTGGGATACGAGGTAGGAAAGGGTGCAGGGGGGGGGGGGGGGGGGGGGGGGTAGGTAACAAGAGGAGAGTGGCAGTACGCACAGGGAAGGAGCAGTTCCAGAGCGAGAGGGGCTGAACGAGGCAAGGGGGTAAATGGCTGCAGGAAATACAAGTGTAACATTAGTTTGGCGAACAACTTCATAGCGTTTTTGTTTTGCTTATCGGTAATCCAGTCGCTACGGGTTTATTTAGCGATTATCAGTTTTTCTTTGTAGTTTGCTGTTGCTACTTGCATTCACATATTGCCATTTTGTCATTTTGAGATAGTGAGTAGAGTAGAAAACTGAGGGCCGAGTGGAGAAATCTGAACTTTTCGGACAGCAGTGGAGGTGGCCAGAAACATCGGGATAATGCCAATGGACAGAGCGTAACAAGAAAATTGTTTTTCATTTTAAGAAGTATTGTTTCGACATTAGTGACTGCCTGAAATCGGGAAGACCTTCGGGGCTTGACGAAGATAGTTTAAATGCATTAATCCACACTCGTCCGTGTCAGTGTGCTTGAGAACTGGCAAATGTGATGAACTGTGATCGTTCCACCATTGTGCAACATTTGCACGCAATGGGGAAGGTTCAAAAATTGGGCAAATGGGTACCGCACACTCTAAACCGAAATCATAAAAATGAACAGGTGGCCGTACTTGCACCTATTCTCACTCGTCGTGAACTGACTCGTGAACACCTCCGACCGATCCTTACGGGTGACGAGAAATGGTGTCTTTATGCTAACATTAGGAAAAGAAACGAATGGTTAAGGCCCAAACAAATTAGCAACTGTCCGTACAAAGACTTGCACGTATTCACAAAAGATAACGTAATGCGTCTGATGGAACAGTGATGGTGGGGCGTGCCTCGAATTGCTTCCCTTGGGTGTAACCGTCACTGCTGATATTTATTGTTACGAGCTGAGACATCTCACAGAGACAGTCTGAGAACAACGACCAGGAAGACCGCGTGAAGCGATGCTACTCCACGCTAATGCTAGACTGCATTTTGCATCACTGACAAAAAACACTACATAGGAGTTGGGTAGGGAAGTCATTCCACACCCACCTTATTCACCTGATCTTGTACCCTAAAATTTTCATCCTTCTGCTTTTCATCAAACAACCTTCAAGGAAATTCAATTCGACATGAAAATGTGCTCCGAAAGTGGCTCGACGAGTTCTTCGTCTCGAAAGAACGATTTCTAGTCGTAGAATCAAAAATTTACACCGGCATTGGCAGACTGTTGTAAACAGTGAAGGAGAATATATTACTGATGACTAAAGTCTCTGTTATGAGTATCTATTGTGTTTATTAAACTCATGGAAAAACACTATGAACTTATATACCAATCATTATGCACTAAAAAATAAGATTCAAGTGCTGGAAATGAGATTCCCATGAATGGTGAAAGGATACGCAAAAATAGACAAAATAAAAATGCATATTACAAAAACAGTTCAAAGTTGAATAAAAAAATGATAAGATATATGAATTTAGAATTAAATGGAAGGACCATCTGGAAAGAGTACCTGAGTGATGACGACCGTTATAAGCTGTGCAGTACGAACCACACACAAAAGTGGAAAAAGACATAAGAAAGTGGAGAGCATTGAGATTCTGCATCCAACTTGTTTTAAGCTGACAGGTATGGTGTAACAGTGTCTATTATAATAGGAGCCCAGAAGAAGGTCAATGTATCTCACGGCACTGGATTTCTAAGTAGAGCTTTCGATTTGCACAGACCGTGTTGTGGCAACAAAAATGTATGATATGTGCTTTATTGGAGGAAAACTGGGAGCCGTGCTACAGGTCCCAAGAATGGGCTCTCTGTACGACACCTTGAAGTTGACGTTCAGCTAAGGCCACGGACTCATAGCCGTACCACAAGCAAAAGTCATCATATAAGGAGTCTATAATTTTCAGTGCAATTTTTTGAAAGATTTCTTGTAGCCTTTGGCTGTCATTCTTTTTATTTCCTGTACGATTGTACAATTTTGGCTTTAGGCCATTTTCAGGTATTATTAAAAAAGTAACAGATCAGATTGGTAAGATTTTACAGAAACATGACATCAGACCGGTCTTTACACCAACAAAGAAAATAAGTCAAGTGCTGCAATCTGCGAAGGATAAACACCCTCCTGTGTTGACATGTGGTGTATACAAAATTCTGTGTACGTGTGGTAAAGTTTATATTGGAACTACCAAGAGGAGTGTAAATACATGGCTAAAAGAGCACAAAAGTCTCTGCTATAGCTGATTTCTCTATTTTTCCTATCGGCAGAGCATGCTCTTCAGTCAGGAAACCACGAAGTGAAGTTTTCTGAAACAGAAATTTTATTTACAACGTCAAATTATTATCCACAGTTAAGTAGAGAAGCCATTGAAATTTATAAGCATCAGGATGATTTTAACAGAAAAGAGGAGGCAATGAAACTTAGTGACATATGGACAGTAGCTCTGCAGAATCGCTAGACAACTTTATCTTTGACAAGATGACAATCGATAGTTAAGTTTTATCTTTGACAAGGATTATCTGTGCTAATCACGTGTTACTTCGACCACGCCCCCTTTCCTACAGTATATATGTCGCTCTCGGACGTCCGACCAGTCAGTCGGCAAGACTCGGCAGAGGACTGCCTCTGAAGACGTCCAGCACAGTCCTGGACAAAACGTCAGGAACAGAAGAGTTTCTCAGACCATGACCTCACATCCCAAAAGGTTTACCAGCAGCCGTTTTCAAGTATTTAATGGATGATTTTTTAGTAGCAGATTATGTCATATGAGTCATTGCTTCTATGACATTACGTTATGTTCATAAAATAAATCCGAAGTGTTCACACTATTTTAGGAGTGTGTTACTTTCAAGTAGTTGCAAAAGCAAACAAGACTATACAATAAGCTACCTACAAACATTAAAACAATAAAAGACATTTCAAGATTTAAAACTGCTGTCCATAATATCTATTGCAAAAATGTTATTATAGTATAAATGAATATCTTGAAACATAAAAATTTATTGCCAAATACCTAAAAAGAAAAAAGATAATTATTTGCGTTAAATATAATGTATGGAAGCTGAACCTTCAGTTGTAATAATATGAAGGCTAAAACAATTTAAATACTGTTATATGATTTAAAAACATGTATTGTAAATCACAATGATCTGTCCAATATTGTACAGTATACCTTGTACAACAAATGATCAAAAGGACCAATAAAAATGTTATGTAATGTAACTGCTCAAAAGTAACATGCTCCTAAAATAGCATGAACACATTGGATTTATTTTATGAGCATAACATGATGTCACAGGAACAATGATGTGAATGACATAATCTGCTACTAAAAAATCATGCATAAAAATACTTGAAAATGGCCTAAGGCCGAAATTGTACAATCGTACAGGAAATAAAGAGAATGGCAGCTGAAGGCCTCAAGACATCTTAAAAGAAAAAAAAAAATAAGGAGTATGTGTAGCCACTGGACTCGCAGATTCCCGAAGCTTGAAATCAGAGCCATGGGATCGAGTTACAGTGACACCAGGTGGTATCATATGCTTCATGTGAGTGGAAAAAGATGCAGATAAAATGAAGGTGGTAGCAGCTGAGAAGGGAGTGAAACACGGTTGCAGCTATCATAATATTATTCAGTGGAAATGTTGGGAAGCTGTGACAGATATGGACAAAAAATTTGGAAAGGGTTTTGAAGTTCAGCGATAAGAAATATTTTTTCTTCGAGGTACGTTTTGTCTTTGCAACTAAATGAAAGGCAGTTTGTTTTTTGCCATATGCGTTTCACTTCTTTCATTTATGAAGCATCTTTAGTGGCCTGAAATACATATTTGTTTTTATATCTATGATAAAAATGCATTAGGTAGTAGTCCAAATATGTTACTATGTTATGTTTTCTTATGTTTTTCTCTTGTTTTTCCGATTAGAAACAACATTTACAGCACTAGTTTCATGAGGTTAAATTATCATTTGGTGTTACTTATGATTTCCATTGATGCTAGTTCATATGTGTGGTCCTGGAGATGTGTTCGCTTGTTCCCCATAATCCAGATGGCGGATTTCTGTTATTTTTTCACCCACCTTTATTGCAACAACTCACTTGCACTTTCACTATGTGTTCACCATGTGGTGTTTACCACGGGTAATGCCAATTGTCGCTGTGTGCTTATCTTTCGTCTTTTGTTTATGTTGTGTGTATGGCTTGATATTTTTCATTTGTTTTGTGTGTGTGTGTATGTGTGTGTGTGTGTGTGTGTGTGTGTGTGTGTGTGTGAGAGAGAGAGAGAGAGAGAGAGAGAGAAGAGAGATGTTCCACATCTCTGTTATTGTTTTAATGACTGATCTGTGAGTAACTGCTTTTATTGATTTTCTCATTAAGTACTTCCTTATTCATTGCAAGGACTCTTTGTATATGAAAGTTTCCCTGTAATGTCTGGAGTTTTTTTGTTGTAGTTGTTCACCTTAATAATTTTCATGTCCTGTTCCATGTTGGATAGTTCATGCCCTTGTTTTATCAGGTATCCAGCAGAGGTAGAATTGCTATTCTTATATTTCCAACTTCTTACAAGTTCTTTATACCTTGTTTTGAGGGGGACTGATGACCTTAGCTGTTTAGTCCCCCTTAAACATCCCAACAACCACCACCGCCACCTTGTTTTGAAATTCCCACCTGTCATCACCAGATATACTGGTTCATGTTCTTGGCATTCTAACTAGTATATTCCTGTGTTCAAAAAGATTTCGGGCATGCAGCCAGTCGTCATAAACTTCACTGCACGATATTTCGACTGTACAACTGCCAACCATCTTCAGGTGAGCCGAACGAGGACTGACAAAGACGTTCTCAACTCCATCTTATATAGTGCACTGATAGTAATGCTGCGCATGCGTTGCAGTCGCAGAGACAGATAGGGCCACACCTCCCAGTGGCAGCGCCCTTGCTGGTGGAATTGCAATACTCAGCTGCCGTGGGTATTGTCACTGGCCGCAGCTATCGAACTCTTCTGGGGTCTTCGTCTCTAGCAAATTTCGGAGACAATGGGATTCCATGCATTATTCAATTGGTAACCACTGTCACGGTTCATTAGATTTCCCGCAATGCGTATTTCCACTGATTCTTTGATAATGGAGTCCAAAAAGTTTTTGCAGTGGCCAAAATCGAAGTTTTGTAGTACTCCATTGAATGTCCATTAGAAATACAATGTTCCGCAACTGCAGACTTACTGGCTTGCAGTAGGTGAGTGCATCGTTGTTGTTCTGTACAACACTCTTCCACTGTACGCATTGTCTGTCCTATTTAGGCCATACCACATTAACATGGTATTATGTAAATTCCCGCCTTCCGCAGTGACAAATCATCCTTCATCCATCCCAGCAAATCCGAAATCGTAGAAGGCGGACAAAAAACCACTTTCACATGAAAATGACTAAGAATCCTTGCTATCTTGAAGGAGATATTTCCGACAAAGGGAAGAAAAGCTAGGGACTTGGCTGGGACGTTCTCCTCTTTATCCACTTCCCGGTTCCTGGCTCTAGTTGAGAAGGCCCTGTTAATTTGCCGGGTCAAGCACCCATTGTCTCTGAACACCATCCTCAAATGTGCCAGTTCCATAGGCAAATTCTCTGCATCCGACACCGTGTGTGCCCTGTGTACAAGGGTTTTAAGTACACTCACAGTCTGGGATGGGTGATGGCAACTTGATAAATGCAAATACAAATCAGTGTGAGTGGGCTTCCGATAGACAGAATGTCCCACAGTGCCGTCGCTCTTCTGTTTAACCAAAACATCCAGGAATGGAAGGCAGCCATCTTTCTCTAGTTCCATAGTAAATCGAATATTCTCATGGATGGAGTTAAGATGATGAAAAAACTCCATTAACTTTTCTTCTCTGTGGGGCCACACTATGAAAGTGTCATCGACATAGCTCCAAAAAACAGTTCGTTTACAGACCGCTGATTCAAGTGCTCTCTCCTCAAAATCCTCCATAAGGAGGTTAGCCACCAGAGGAGACAGAGGGCTGCCCATGGTGACACCGTCAGACTGTTCATAATATTCCTGGTTAAACATAAAATAAGTTGAGGAAAGAGTACTGCTTTGTTTCAACATAATGTCTGATTCAAACTGTTGACCAATTAGAATCAAGGAATCTGCAAGAGGTACTTTTGTGAAAAGGGAAATTACATCAAAACTCACTAGAAGATCCGAACTACTTAAGGGGGGTAGGACGTCAAACGAGCCGACTTTGAGCAGGAGAGGCACCACAGGACATTTTAATTTCCACTGTCTATACTTTTACAAGTAAATTCATAAAACTTTGTCAGCACGACCAGGAAGGATTCAGGATTCACACTCGTAGCAGCGGAAGTTAAAAAACATGACAAAATAACTTTTTTTACATGTGAAATTTCATCATTTTTCCACTTACTATTGGCTGCATTTGTTGCTATAGGTACACTTTTCTTCATAAGTAAGAGAGACTGTTTGATGAATTTTGCACAGCATACAAACCGTACTTACAGCTGTCTGAAACTCTAGAATCTATTTAATTTTTGAAAAAATGAATGAGCTGTTATGTTTTATACTTTATGTTTAGAAAAAAAATTAGATTTTGTAGTTAATTATCTCAATTTTTACCACAGCTTTAAATAGATTTGGAAAATTCTAGAGTTTCATACACCTTTAAGTACGGTTTGTATGCTGTGCAAAATTCATCAAAGAATCTCTCTTACTTGTGAAGAAAAATGTACCTACAGCAACAAATGCAGCCAACAGTAAGCGAAAAAATGATGAAATTTCATACCTAAAAAAAAAATCATTTTGTTATATTTTTGCACTTCCACTGCTATGATTGTGAATACTGAATCCTTCCTGGTCATGCTGACAAAGTTTTATGACTTTATTTGTAAAAGTATAGACAGCAGAAAATAAAATGTCCTGTGGTGCCTCTCCTGCTCCAAGTCTGACGTCCTACCCCGCCTTAAGTGGAGAGCCCCCAGTCTATTAATAAAATCAGCAGAGTTCCATATATGGTGTGAACATTTGCCAACAAATGGTCTCAACAAAGAAGCTAGATGTTTGGCTAAATCATATGTGGGTGCGTCAATATTACTGACTATAGGCCGTAAAGGCAGACCTTCTTTATGCACTTTAGGAAGAGCATACAGTCTCGGTGGTACACTCCTTGGTATATATCTGGTTTGTCTGTTGTTGTTTGTAAATGTGACAGGAATGGGTATCTCATTCCATAAGCAATGTGTAATCCCTGTTTCTCTAGTGTATTTGTTATTCTGTGTGTATATTAAATTGCGCCATTTCTTTCTGTTAGTTATGTCTGTTAGTTTGTGTTTCTTTGTGTGTTGTAGTGTCTATGGCATTTTTAAGTGTTTGTGTTCTCTGCTTGTTTTCATTTTTCTTTAGTTATATTTTGATTTTGGGGTTGAGTCTTTTGCACTATATGGATTTTATAAACATTGTTTGGCAATTAGTTGTATGGTTGTAATTCATTTTCATGGTTTTCTTGGCTGAGTGGTATATGTCATAGGGCTGATAATTTTTTATTTTACTGATAGTTGGTTGAAGCATGTGTAATTGTATCTGTGGCTCTTCGCTTTCTGAATATGTCAAATGTCTGCCTACTGCTGTCTCTCTTTATTGTTATATCCACGAAATGTATTTGATTTTGTGTTTCTTTTTCCATGGTGAATTGAATTTATTTATTTATTTATTTTCATGCTGTTTATGTCTGTATGAAGTTTATCTATTTACTCTGTTGGTTCATTCACCCTACAGGTTATGACATCCACAGATTTGTTGCTGTTGTTGTGGTCTTCAGTCCAGACACTGGTTTGATGCAGCTCTCCATGCTACTCTATCCTGTGCAAGCTTCTTCATCTCCCAGTACCTACTGCAACCTACATCCTTCTGAATCTGCTAAGTGTGTTCATCTCTTGGTCTCCCTCTACAATTTTTACCCTCCACGCTGCCCTCCAATGCTAAATTTGTGATCCCTTGATGCCTCAGAACATGTCCTACTAACCGATCCCTTCTTCTGGTCAAGTTGTGCCACAAACTCCTCTTCTCCTTAATTCTGTTCAATACTTCATCATTAGTTATGTGATCTACCGATCTAATCTTCAGCATTCTTCTGTAGCACCACATTTCGAAAGCTTCTATTCTCTTCTTGTACAAACTATTTATAAACGACTTCCTGACACTTAAACCAATACTTGATGTTAACGAATTTCTCTTCTTCAGAAATGCTTTCCTTGCCATTGCCAGTCTGCTGATGGTCGAAGTAGAGAAGATATAAAATGTAGTTATTTTGCCCCTCAAATAGCAAAACTCATTTACTACTTTAAGTGTCTCACTTCCTAATCTAATTCCTTCAACATAACCCGACTTAATTCAACTACATTCCATTATCCTCGTTTTGCTTTTGTTGATGTTCATCTTATATCCTCCTTTCAAGGCACTGTCCATTCCGTTCAACTGCTCTTCCAAGTCCTTTGAGGTTTGCCGATGTCATTGTAATTCTATCAGAGACAGCAAAGTTTTTATTTCTTCTCCGTGAATTTTAATACCTACTCCGAATTTTTCTTTTGTTTCCTTCACTGCTTGCTCAATATACAGATTGAACAACATCGGGGAGAGGCTACAACCCTGTCTCACTCCCTTCCCAACTACTGCTTCCCTTTCATGTCCCTCAACTCTTATAACTGCCATCTGGTTTCTGTACAAATTGTAAATAGCCTTTCGTTCCCTGTATTTTACCCCTGCCACCTGTACCAGTAAACAATTATGTGTCATTTCCTTATGATGTTTTTATCAAAGAATGTGTTTTCTATGTGGCTGATAAATATGTTTGCCAATGTTTCTGATACTGACGATCACACTGGAAGGCCATCTTTTTGTAAGTAAAATTCCTTTTCAAACTGGAAGTAATTTTTGGATGTGATTGCTTGAAGGGTTTTGGTCTTTTCATTTCTGCCGGTAGTTTGTTAAATGTCAGTAGATTTTCTTCAATTAGTTTTATTGTGTCTGCACTGGGTATCAAGTTGTACATATTCTCTTTGTTGAAAATTATGAGAGGTGCTGTTTGTGATATGTGTAAGTCTTTTATTTGTGTTATGCACTCATTTGTGTGTTTCACTGTTCTGCTGCTCTTCATTTCATATTGCTGTGTTACAATTTTTTCATGTGTTTTGCCACATGGTAGGTAGTGCATTCATCAAGTTGATAATGGCCCTCACTGGAATAAGGGGTTTGTGAACCTCAGGTCAGCCTCAGTGTTGGAGATTTTGGGTTCTATTGTGTGATGTGTAGTTTTTGTTTACCTGTGAGTATGTGTTTGATGTCTTTGAAATTGTTTGTTATGTGTGTCAGGAAATGTGCTGCTGGATTGGATTTCAGTTTTCTGATATTGTTCAAGGAGATGATGATGTGGCGTAACAAGCTTGCTACGCCACACTGGGAAGGGAGCTGAAAGAAAGGCACGCGTACACACACGCCGACCGGCGTCAAGTCTGGAACAGGATAACTATTGAATGGTAGCAAGAAAAGTACGTAGCTGCTTTATACTTAACTTTTATTCTTTGATGAATACAGCGTTCTTCTTGAGACATTTATACGATAACTCTCAAACTAGGTAAGGCTAATGGCGCCTTGCTAGGTCGTAGCCATGGACTCAGCAGAAGGCTATTCTAACTGTCTCTCGGCAAATGAGAGGAAGGCTTCGTCCGTATTGTCGCTAGCAATGTCGTCCGTACAACTGGGGCGAGTGCTATATCGTATCTCGAGACCTGCCTTGTGGTGGCGCTAGGTCTGTGATCACACAGTGGCGACACGCGGGTCCGACTTGTACTAAATGGACCGCGGCCGATTTAAGCTACCACCTAGCAAGTGTGGTGTCTGGCGGTGACACCACAGATGAAATCTTTGATTTTTTTTTCTATATATTGCTCTTCATTGATCAGTACTGTGCTGCTCCCTTTATGAGCTCTTCTGACGATGCTTTAATTTAATTTCATTTTATTATCTACCTGTCAATCATTTATACGAATATGATGTTATTAAGGTGTAGCTTTCCTGTTAATTTCTTAGTTGTGTTGTTTTCTGTTTGAAGTTTGTTGGCGACATTTTAATTCTGACAGAGAAAAGGTTTGCTGCTGACATTATAATCCTGTCAGAGGGACCATATGACTCGGAAAAGCAGTTTAACAGGATGGCTACTGTCTTGGAAAGAGATTATAAGATGAACATCAACAAAAGTAAAATGAGGGTAATGGCATGTAGTCAAATTAAATCGGGCAGTACTGAGAGAATCAGATTCAGAAATGAGATACTAAACGAGTGAATGAGTTTTGCTATTTGAGCAGCAAAATAAATGATGCTGGTTAAAGTAGAGAAGACGTGAAGCAGCAAGTGAAAATATGAAGAAAATCACTTCTGAAAAAGAGCATAGGAAGTCTTTTCTGGCTGGAGTAAAGCCTCATATAAATGTGAAACATGTAAAATAAACAGTTCAGATAAGAAAAGAATAGAAGTTTTTGGAATAAGATGGTGCAAAAGAATGCTGTAGATTAGATGGGTAAATCGAATACCCAAGGAGAAAGTAGACAGAAACTGGGGAAGAAAAATATTTATGGCACAACTTGATTAAAAGAAAGGATTTGTCAGTAGGTCCCAACCTGGGACACAAACAAATTGTCAGTTTGTTATTGGAGGGAAGTACGATGGGTAAAAACTGTACAGGGATACGATGGCTCAAATATGTGGCTGGAAGACAGCAGTTTCCAACTGGAATGTGTCTTCAGGATGTCATACTGATAAGCAGTGGCATTAAAGCACTGTCTCATTCTGTAGCACTTCTTGGTATGCTCTATATTTAGGAACCCATTGCCAAACACACAGTGTGAATTGCAGGGTAATCTAACAGGTGTAGATCTTTTGTTACCCGAGATTGACGAGCTTTTCTGGAAACTTTTCAAACGGCACTCCAGCGACAACGGAATAATCGAATGTCAGGCAGCGCACACCTGACAATTCGAGGATGCTGCTCACACCCGGTTGCAGCCTCGCAAAAGCCATATTTTCCATTCGAAGCGTGTGAAGTCGCGGCAGCCCGACGAGGTAGGAGAACAGGGCCCCGCCGAGTGTTCTGCAATCTGTCACGTCCAATCTGAAACAAACCACGATTGTGCTGTCGTTTATTTGGGGACAAGCTGGTAGAGAAAATTGTAATGGATTTTACTTCCAGTTGTTGCCAGCAAAACAGAGAATCTTTGATGGAAATCAAAAAATTATGAATATCTTAAAGTAAAAGCAATTAAACTCCAATACAATGTATCGGTTTGGTGCATAAGTTCGTAGCATTTTTCCATAAGTTTAATAAACACAAAAGACACACATAACAGTCTTTAGTCGTCAATAATATGTTCTCCATCACTATTTACAACGTCTGGGGTAACATTTCAGTTCTGCAGCAGTAGAAATCATTTGGTTTTGAGGCAAAGAACTTGTTGAGCCATGTTTGCAGCACATTTTCATCCAGAAATGAATTTCCTTTAAGGTTGTTTGATAGAGAGTAGAAAAGGTGAAAACTGAGGGTGCAAGATCAGATGGGTGTGGTGTGACTTCCCAATCCAATTCCTGTCAGTCTAGCAGAATGCAGGCATGCATTATTGTGGAGCAGCATCACTTGACCCCATCTTCCTGGTCACTGTTCTCAGATTACATCTGCAAGATGTGTCAGTTTTTGACAGTTATCGTCAGCAGTGACTGTTACACCTCGGGGAAGTACACCCCTCCGTTGCCGTTCCACCAGATGCATAAAATTATTTTTTGTGGATGTGCACAGGTCTTTACGCAGGGAGTTGCTGCTTAATTTGGGCTCAGCCTCATTTCTTTTCCTTACGTTATCATAAAGGAACCTTTTCTCACCACTAGTCACGATACAGGATAGGAATGGTCAGTGTTGTTCACGAGCCAGTGGACGATAAATAAGCAGAGACGCACATATGGCTACCCACTGATTTTTGTGATTTTGGCTTGGACCAAGTGGTATCCATGCAGCCAATTTTTGAACCTTCCCCCCTGCATGCAAATATCATATGATGGTGAAATGATCATAGTTCATCACATTTGGCAGTCCTCAAGAACACCAACCTGGATCATTGTGGATTCAAGCATCTGAATGATCATCATCAAACCCTGAAGGTCTTCCTGAATGTGGAGAGTACTAATAAGAAAATGATACTCTCTAAGGACAGGCATAGGGCAAAATGTCTTCTTGTACTTTCACATATGTATCTCCAACAATATGACAGCTAAAATACTAAAACTTGAGGCTATTATGTACAACATAATGCTTGATATTCTGTGCAGTTTTTGGTTGACAATGCATGATGACAAACATCTTATAAGGATTTTATTTTTCAATTACCATTGTTTAGCCGGCCGCAGTGGCCATACGGTTCTAGGCGCTTCAGTCCGGAACCGCGTGACTGCTATGGTCGCAGGTTCGAATCCTGCCTCGGGCATGGATGTGTGTGATGTGCTTAGGTTAGTTAGGTTTAAGTAGTTCTAAGTTCTAGGGGACTGATGACCTCAGATGTTAAGTCCCATAGTGCTCAGAGCTATTTGAACCATTTTGAACCATTATTTCTATAACCTTTTCTCGTAAACTACTCGAGTAATAAAAGTGGAATTTCACAGTTTACATCTACATAAGTGTGTGGAACCGATTTTTGTTTAAGGTCGTAGTTGCTTTGAAATTAATTTTTCAGTTTTGTGTTACCAGGGACTGCTCTATATTTCTCAAATTTTAAAGGAGAACTTTTCTCAGAGAAAATATAATGGAAAACTGCTGAGCAGGATTATTCAGTAATCTTAAGAACTACAGCAAATATCAGAATGTTAGCTTTTCAGTTCCTGAGAAAAAGGTACATTATAGCTAAGAAAAGTCAGTTTATGGCAATTGACATTTAAACTTTTTATTTAAATTTTTGACAATATTGGTGTACATCTAGTGACTAATGATGCCCATGTCCTGAATCTTTTTTTTCTTCCTCGTCTTCCTGGAGTAGCAGGCACGTCTCATGCACACATGACTGCCGACTGCAGCATCTCGCTGTGTGTATGCATGTGTGTGTGTGTGTGTGTGTGTGTGTGTGTGTGTGTGTGTGTGTGTGTGGGAGGGGGGGGGAGGGGGGGGGGGGGCGGTTGGGTGGGCCTGTCTGCAACTTACGTGTCGTGTCTTCTTTAAGGCGAATCGCAATCTGTCTTTTTCTACATTGTTGATACTTCAAATTTTGCATTTTTCTTTCTGCTGCCTGAGCTTTCTCCAGTAATGCTTCATCAATGCTTGTGTGCGTCTCGAGTGTGAATGCACCTGGATGGAAGGCCGGTCTCTGCATGCGCTTAACCTTACCTGCATTTCTACTATCGAATGCTAGACAGACGTCACATGAAGGGATGTTCACAACAATTGAGGATACAAATAGTGTTTTTGGACAACGCATCCAAACAAGGTGATTCTAGTTCTCATTAACATTCTGTGTTTTCCCGTGTACACATTTTTTCAGCAGTTCAGGATTGGCTAGATACCTGAAAGTTAGTTTTATAGCATCTAAAACAGCAAGTGGCAAACGATGTTTGTTAGTGTATGGCTTTCCACTGGCTTCTGCCTGAAGATATTTGCATCACTATATGTCACAAAGGGAATGTTGAGGATCACCATCTGTGGAAAGTCTATGAAAGAATTTGCCCACACGACTTGCACATTGTTTCCACACTACGAAGTTACCCCCGATGGGTTTTTTGTAAGTGTGAACTTCCTTCTAATTTCTTGCCTTTCATTTCTTTCTTCAATTAGAGTAGTCTACCCCCCATTCACTTTTGAATATGCCACACACAGTCCAGGTTTCCAAATTTAGTTTTTGAGAGCCATAACAATTGCTCTCTCAAACAGTCTTAAAAGCACTGGAAGGTCCATTACCTAGAAACTTCACATAACTAACACCATATTTTTCAACTGACCTCTGGAATATTAGTTTTGTCCCCGCTGCTTCCATTCCACCACTTAGCCCCAAGTTTCTTGCTGCATACTTTCTTGTGCTCCTGCTGCCACCTTTCTTCTTCACTGCCATCATTGTTCTTTCTTGTGTCACACTGAGAGCAATACTTGCTCATTACTTGGAAGACTAAGATTTTCCCTGTATCTACACTAATGACATGTTACACCACGATGTAGTGTATTGCCCCTTTTCATCCAGGTTTCGTCACAAGAGACTCACAATGTCTTTTTCCCCTTCATTGTTAATGTCTACAGCTTCCTCAATAGCTGCTTTCATATCCTTGCACTCAACTCCAAGAGTACTGAAAAGTGTTCTGTTGTAATCACTGATCCTAGATACTAGTGCAGGCAAGTTCAAAAATGGTTCAAATGGCTCTGAGCACTATGGGACTTAACAGCTGAGGTCATCAGTCGCCTAGAACTTAGAACTACTTAAGCCTAACTAACCTAAGGACATCACACACATCCATGCCCGAGGCAGGATTCGAACCTGCGACCGTAGCAGTTGCGCGGTTCCCGACTGAAGCGCCTAGAACTGCTCGGCCACACCGGCCGGCAGGCAAGTTCATCAAGCCACAAAACAGATTTGTGCCTTCTCTGCCTACACCTAAGCATCTCATGCCACAACTCAATCTTGTATTCACCTCATACATCTTCCCGTGGAGAGCAGAAGTCTTGAACTGAACAGCGTACTTACAAACTTTACACTTTATTATTATCAATTACTTAAAATGCTAATACGGTCACTGTCACCGTACAGTGCCCACAGTTACCATATGCACGTGAAACAATCATATAGGCAGGTATTTATAAATCCACTGGGAAACTCATCTTTGGCACAGCATCATCATCCTCGATGAACTCGGTGACTCTGTCGAAAATTGTACTACACCCTTTGGAATAGCGTCTGCAGCACTGTTATTTAAATTTCCTGTACCTTTTACAGGTGAAATTTGACGTTTCCTCACTTTATTGAATATGCATCCACTAATAGAATGTTGTCTACTCCCGGGGCCTTGTTTCGACTCAGGTCTTTCAGTGCTCTGTCAAACACTTTGTGCAGTATCGTATCTCCCATTTCATCTTCATCTACATCCTCTTCCATTTCCATAATATTGTCCTCACGAACATCGCCCCTGTATAGACCCTCTATATACTCCTTCCACCTTCCTGCTTTCCCTTCTTTGCTTAGAACTGGGTTTCCATCTGAGCTCTTGATATTCATACAAGTCGTTCTCTTTTCTCCAAAGGTATCTTTAATTTTCCTGTAGGCAGTATCTATCTTACCCTTCGTGAGACAAGCCTCTACATCCTTACATTTGTCCTCTAGCCATCCCTGCTTAGCCATTTTGCACTTCCTGTCGATCTCATTTTTGAGACGTTTGTATTCCTTTTTGCCTGCTTCACTTACTGCATTTTTATATTTTCTCCTGTCATCAATTAAATTCAATATTTCTTCTGTTATCCAAGGATTTCTACTAGCCCTCGGCTTTTTACCTACTTGATCCCCTGCTGCCTTCTCTATGTCATCTCTCAAAGCTACCCATTCTTCTTCTACTGTATTTCTTTCCCCCATTCCTGTCAATTGTTCCCTTATGCTCTCCCTGAAACTCTGTACAACCTCCGGTTCTTTCAGTTTATCCAGGTCCCATCTCCTTAAGTTCCCATCTTTTTTGCAGTTTCTTCAGTTTTAATCTACAGTTCATAACCAATAGATTGTGCTCAGAGTCCACATCTGCCCCTGGAAATGTCTTTGAGATTTAGGAACCAGGTTTTAAATTGTGTCTTACCTTTATATAATCTATCTGAAACCTTTTAGTATCTCCAGGGTTCTTCCATGTATACAACCTTCTTTCATGATTCTTGAACCAAGTGTTAGCTATGATTAAGTTATGCTCTGTGAAAAATTCTACCAGGTGGCTTCCTCTTTCATTTCTTAGCCCCAATCCATATTCACCTACTACGTGGAGGAGTACAAGGACAAATTATCGATTTTTCCTTTTTTGTAAGTGAAGTACTCACAGTGAAATGTATTCCTTGGTACTATTTGTGTATAGACATGCTGACAAACATTAATTATAAAGGGCAATCAAAAAGTTCCCATTCGAAGGCTGTACAGTCTGGGATTGCAATCGCGCAAAATGGCTGTGAGCACTGAGGCAATCCTCCCACCTACACACCAAGTCGAAGGCACCTGCTCGGAAGAACACCGTGTCCTGCTACGCAGAGAAGTCCGTAACTGCCTGCCGCACACCTTCGTCCGGCAGGAATTGTCGACCTTTCGGGGACTTTTTTAAGGTACCGCCGGCAGGATAATCGAACAGGGAGAAATTGGGACTGAAGGGCAGGTGCTCGAGTGTCTCCCATTTATCTCTAATGGGTGAAGCCAACCTCCTAGATCAGCTGGCGTCTCGTGTCAAACTGTCACAGGCACGGAAGTTGGTGTACGATTCCTGAACTGTGGTTTTCAACAGATGTGCTGCCCGAAACACATTCTCTGTTCTCTGACTGGTGTTTGTCCTTCAGCAGCTGAGAAAAGAACAGCAGCACATTGGTCCAGTCTGGACACATTTGGTACTAATATTGCCACGGCATACTTTTTCCGCACACGTGTCAGGAAGACACGAATGCCTCACTAAGCTGTCCCTACACATCAGAGCTCATATATCACCGTCGGACATGTGCTGTGTCGCATATACACTACAACTGTGCCCTCGAACAGAAACTTTTTGATAACTTCTTCTGCAGTGACAGTGGTAGCGGAGGTACCTTCCACTGCAAACTATAAGGTGTCTTGCAGATTGCAGATGTAGAAATGACTTTACAGAGATCTGATTTGCTCGAATAGTTTGATTATTGTAAGAAATGTGAAAGTAAGACGAGCTTCTCACTTTGTATCTTCACTCGTCTGGGAAATTACACAGCTTTCCATTAAAACTGCAACATCAGGAATCTGGCCATTAAAACTGCAACATCAGGAATGAAAACAAATACCACTTTTCTTATTGTGGGTCTGCAGTATAGTAAGAACATACACTATTATATTTTAGGTGATTTGAGGGAATACATTTAGTAGGGAGGCGTCACCTCAGGTAGCATCAGCGGCTCGACTCTGACCTGGCCGTACATCGAGCTGGCTCAATGAGGAGAAAATGCCGAGTGCTGTAACTTAAACTTTGCACAGTGCAAGAGGAGTCAAAATAAGCTAACACATGTCTAAGCTTATTCGGGAAAACAACAGTCAAAGTTTTTTAGCTACTTTACGTGTGTGTCTTTTAGAGCACAGTAATCTCAGGTGAAATGGTGTCACAATGGCTAGTGATGCAGCCTCTCAGTTTTGTGCCGCACGTTCAAAACCCAATTACTGCTTTTATTTATTTATTTATTTCTTTTATTTATTTTACATTTATCTACCCATGTCCATAGAAGATTACTACATGATGTTTCTTATCAAGTTAAGTATACAAGGGCATTATACTAATTGTAAAATTATGACTGTGTTTCACAATAAGTGTCATGCATTTATTATATAGTATATGTGTGTACAATATTTTCAGGCGTTACAATCCTTTTAAATGCCCACATTCTTATATTTCGTTCTTATATCAGTCCTTATATTAATTCTTATATTTTATTCTTACATATGCTCTGTGCCAGAGGTCATCAGTCACAGTGGTGGCACGATATTCTCTCAGCGGCCTGTGGCCAAATTTATGAAACAGACTAGAGGTGCGGAGAACTCACTGGCCACGGCAACAGCTGACCGCCCTCTGGATTGAGGTGATTCGGTTTGCGCATTATGTTGTCAGAAGATGTTCCAGAGACCTCAAAAGTCATGTCACAGGTCAGAAAAGTAAGAAATTAACAGACGTGATCTTGTGCCCCCTACATTGTCCCACTATCCACGTCGTGTACTCGTCCTGCTGCAAATGACCCGTAAACCGACTCGGCAGACGTGATGTGGCTCTACGACCCTGCGAGGCTGAGGAAGCGATAAATCTGTCCTCTCGGACATTATCATTGCAGACATAGTGTAATGGTACTTTGACTTCCGCGCCTCCGCCAATACAAAGATATAATTTACGATCGCGCACGCAGAAGAGAGCTGCGCCAGCGACCGATTTTTATAAATAATTTTGTCCGTCTTTTTAGTTTTGCGTAGGTTTTTGTTTTTAAGAACTAATTGAGGACTCTCTCTCTTGTCTTGATACGAAAGACGTGTATTTTTCAGCGATGTGTTGAATGTGCTTTTGGGTGGAAATTAAAATTAAAATTACATTACAAAGCGAGGTTGTTTCAATAGTGATTCGAGGGAGTTATCATCAAATTTGTAAACTGATCATGACAGTGGCAACTTGAAGAAGTTTTCAACAGACGGAGAAAAGTGAAAGACGGGTCGTCCTACAAGAGAAATTAGGAGGACAGCCATGAAGACTACATTGTAATTAATACTGCGTGTCTAACAAGATTATAAGGTAAATTTCAATTAGTTTCTGATGCTATTTCCGTACAGTCGCTTTTTGTAGTGTTGCCGACCCGGTCTGCCATGCACGGTCAAATTACAGCACGATCTCAATCAATAATACGAAGTCCGCCCTATCCGTAACTGAAACCACCAAAATTCCAAACCCAATCAGATTTTCTATTTTCTATTTTTCACGGCAGAACCCCGAGGAGAAGGGTACACTACAATTGGCGTCTTGGTGACAGGACTTGCTATCTTCACATTTGATACAAGTGCAGTTATTATAAATTTTGGACATTTTATCTAATTTTAACCACTTAATAGCATCAGAAAATGAATTTGGACTAAGTCCCGTTCATTTCAATTGTAATGTTACATGCATGAAATTTACAACAATATTGGTTTCCCTGTTATTAATTTGTGTTAATTTTCATTTTGATGCTGAGGAAATTAATTTGGTAAAAAAAAAAAAAAAAAAAAAAAAAAGGAAAAGGGTAACGTTCCATAAAATAATTTGCACGGACGCAAAAGAAAAATTTCGGATTGAAAACTGTATATTTGACGCTACATTTGCATCATAAGAGTGAAGAAAAAAAAAAAAAAAATTGGTGAGTACAGAAATTTACATTTTTTCCAGTTTCAAGCAGCCATCTGTACTCCCTTTATTCCGATCCATTTATTTCGAAATTATTTTTTCAAATTGTAGTTAAAATTGATTTACTACTATTATTGCAAAGGATAAGTGAAGAGCATATTCAGTCATTTATTTGTGAGATGGAAATTTCAGTACCAGTTTAATAATTTAATTTCTAATTAGAAATCATATAGAAATATCCATTTCCATAAGAGAAATTTCAGATTTCAACATATCATATTTAAATTTTTTTTTTTTTTTTTTTTTTTTTTTTTTTTTTTTTTTTTTTTTTTTTTTTTTTTTTTTGCCACTGGAAAATTTTATTTGCAATTAATTACGAAAATCGCAAGATGGACGCTAGACGCGTAGAAATTGTTCCCGCGGACGAGCTTAGTGAAAGTGACACATTGCAAAACATGTCCGACAGTCAAATGAAAATTGAACATAATCGTGAGGATGTTCAAGACATAATTTTACCGGTTCGATTAAGACAACAACCCCTATATTTAAAGATATACAGGCGAATGGAGAGTGAGTACTACGCGACAAAACATGACATTCACAATGTCAACTTCAGAACCAGACATCAATCAGTCACGAAAAAATGATGAAACTAAGACACAGGACTCTGACATGCTCAACCAGATTCTGAAGTTACTTGGTGACCAAAACAGAAAATTGACACTTTAGACAAAAGATTTGATGCTTTAGACGACAATTTAAAACGTGACATTGGGAAATTTGACACTAAATTCGATGAACTGACACGGGACATAAAACAAAATTCTGAAAAACAATCGAGACAAATTGCCGACTTGACAGAAACCAGCAGTAGTCTTGAAAGGAAATTTACTGACTTATCAGACAAGGTTACGAGACAATAAAAGGTATTTGTGGAATTCAGTGACGAGACAAAAACAGACTTACAATGATGTAATGAGAAATTGTTAACAGTAGTTTTTGAACAACAGAAAACCAGTACCCAAGTTGACGAATTACGACAGTCACACAATTCCGTAAAAACAAACCAAGAACACTTAGACCTGACGATTACAGACCTTTCAGACAGATTAAATGATGTAACATTGGAGCAGAAATCCTTACAGGAAAATTTAGAAGAACTTGAAGACAGAGCAGATGTAGCATCTTTAAAGAATGACACAACTCTAGCAGAGAAACTTGTACATGAATGCAAATTATGTGATGATTATTTAGATGAGAAGTGTGAGACAATGACACAGATCATTTTAGATAAGACAAAGGAACAAGTAAAAGGAGAAACAGATAATATTCAGAAAGAGGTACGTAAACTTAAAGAAAATGTAATACCAAGTTCGTCAGTGATACCAAAACCCATAACAGGCAACCAAAACATAAATGAGAATCATAATAATGCTAGACCCAGCACACAGCCGAAAATAGAATTACCAATGAGTGATACAAATCCCAATGAACCATTTTCAATGCTACCACAAGATCAAAATTACTATCAGACATCACCACATACTATGCACAGGTTGACACAAAATGCAGGACCCATAATACCATCAGGAGTAGCTGATGAAACATTAGTACGACATGGATACTTTCAGACATTTTCATGTGATGAGAAAGACAAAGTGCATCCGATTGTTTTCATCTGCTCTTTTGATGGTATTTTCCTGAGACATTGGTTAGAAGCCAATAAAATTCGATATGTTACAAATTTGTTACGTGGAAGAGCAGCTAAGTGGGGAGCAGCAATGAAAAGACGATGTTAAACATTTGAACAGTTTGAACAAGCATTTCTTGAGGAATTCTGGTCGATCACAGAACAGCAAAGTTTAAAACGAGAAGTATACAATCCAGAAATTTACAACCCGAAGAAAGAGACTTTACGTCAATACTTCGAACGCTACCTAGACAAAACATTATATTGGACAAAACCAGCAGATTTACCAGATGTAATTAGAACACTTAAAAGCCACTTACCATTTCCTTACCGTGATAAATTAATAGGAGTGTCCGAGGACAACATAAAGAATTTTTTTAGTTATGTTGATGAGATAGATGTTGTTTGCAGAGATGAGATCAGGAATTTCAATCAATTGTATCCGATCCATCCAAGCAATTCGCGTACGCACAACAGAAATGACAGAGGCTA
The DNA here is from genome assembly GCF_023864345.2 of Schistocerca serialis cubense. NCBI lineage: Eukaryota > Metazoa > Arthropoda > Insecta > Orthoptera > Acrididae > Schistocerca > Schistocerca serialis. The sequence goes on along the minus strand of NC_064647.1, from coordinate 17,634,235 downwards.
TTGGAATCCGCCTCTGACACCACAACAAAACACTCAAAGAAACAATTCGCACTACACTAGGACAAATCCATTCAATATTAGGAGAAGCAACTCGCAGCATTGGCAAGGAAACAGTAATTATTACTATAATGGTTATCCGAACAGTAATTACAATCAGAACAATAACAGTTATATTCAAAACAACAACAACAGAAGAAAGAACCAAAATCATAGAGATCAAAGAAGAGAGGATAACAGGTACCATCCAGGATATTTTCAGAGAAACAACATCCAAACATGTATTGCAGGAATAACAGTAATGACAATACCAGTTACAGTCATGGGCGAAATAATGTATGGGGAAATCACAATGGACCACCGCCACGACACATGCAATACAGCAACCCTCAATTCCTACCTAACGAAACTCCCAATGCGACGCGAGGTAATGTCAACAACCAAACAGCTGATACTTGGGTGACGCGTGACAGAAATGTAAATATTATTGAGTTGGGCAATGAACCCAACCCGCAACAACAACCGAATTTCCCGGAAAACGAACGACGACCGAGCTAAGCGCTCGAGTTACGGTCGATAGGGAGCAGAGCGCAACGGAACCGACGATTTGTTTTCTCCGATATGAGGACAGTAAGAAAATAGAAAAAGAATTATATCAGGATGTAGATTTTAATAGTACCAGTAAGACGAAGAAGATTATTCAGGCTATAACACGAGTTATGATTGGTAGTTATGAAGTGGAAGTAATGTTAGATACAGGAGCAGCAGCAAGTGTTATTTCAATGTCCTTATATAATGAACTCAAACAAATAATAAACATACAAACATTGCCAGTACAGAATTGTCACATTATAAGTGCCACCGGTAACAAATCAAAGAATGTGAAATTTCAAGTGCTAATTAACTTCACATTTTCAAATATACCACTCAATTACAGTTTTCTGGAAGTAGACAAATTAGTTATGCATTGCATATTAGGAATTGACTTTTTGAATGAATATCAAGCAATCATAGATTTAGGAAAAGGGAAATGTCATTTAACCGTAAACCAACAACAACTGACAATAGAGTTAACACAGGGTAAAAACTTAAACAGTAAACAAGGTAAATTTGAACAGTTACATTTTATGTATCCAACAGCAACAAACATATGTGATTTAACTTTTAATGAAGCTGTATCTCAGGGAATTAAACCTAATGATTTATATGAGAAATGCACAGAATCTGAATATCTTACGAAGGAACAACAACTTGAATTACTTGAAGTTTTGCAGCAATTTGCTGAGGTATTTGTGGAGAAACCTGGAATTATTAGAGGCTATACTTATGAGATGGATGTTAAACCACACAAAACATACTGTAGAACATATTATAATATTCCTTGGTCAAAGAAACCCGCAGTTTTGAAAAAGATTGAAAAAATGCAAGTTTGGGGTATCATTGAAAGGTCACATTCACCATATTGCAATCCGATACTAGCAGTTAATAAAGAGGATGGTAGTGTAAGGTTAGTGCTGGACACACGAGAAATTAACAAAGTTATAATCCCAATCAACACACGAACTATAAATTTGGAAGAACAACTTTTAAAATTTCATAATGTACAGTATTTAACCAATATCGACCTCCGCTCATCATTTTGGCAGGTGAACCTCCATAAAAGCAGTCGTAAATGAGGGACGTAGTTATCAATTTTGTGTTCTACCCTTTGGTCTACGAGTGAGTGCTGGAGTATTTATTGAAGCCTTAGATGCTGTTCTTGGACCACAATAGTTATCGCAAATCACAGTTTATGTTGACGACATTGTCATTGCCACCACTACTTGGGAAGAACATGTAAATCTTTTGAAGCAACTTCTGACTAAATTTTCTGACGCAGGTGTCACTATCAATTTATCAAAGACGAAATTAGGGAGGAGAGAAATCAAATTCCTCGGTCACATCATATCAACTGAAGGCATTTATCCAGAATCAAGAAAAATTGATGCAATAAAGAATTTTCCATCCCCACAGAATCGTAAACAACTCAAAGCCTTTCTTGGTCCATCTTCATTCTTCAGGAAATTTGTACCCTACCACCTTCTTAACAGTCCACATCTTTTATCTTTACTCAAAAGAAATAATATTTGGAAATGGACAGAGTTCTGTCAGACAGATTTTGAAGCGATTAAGAATGCTTTAGTTAATGCACCATTGTTATGTCATCCTGACATGATGTCAGACTTTTGCCCAGTAACAGATGCAAGTTCCTATGGGCTCGGAGCATTTTTATTCCAAATTCATGTAGAAGATGAACAAACAGTCGCTACTTTCTATGGGGAAAACGTACTAAGCTTTATACTGATCATCAAGCTCTTTCTTTCCTGCTATCATGCAAGTTATTACATTCACGTCTTGCACGCTGGTGTGCATCACTACAAGAATATGATTTTGATATTATATATATAAAAGGAGAATCCAACAATATAGCCGATGCTCTATCTTGTTTGCCACAAGGCCTAAAAGAATTTTCAGATGTGACAGAACAAACATCAGATTTCAAAATTTTACTCATGTATGATGGCACATTTGCACCTTACTACAAAAACATGTGCAGGAAGTTAGCCATATTGCAGGACAATGATACCAGGTGGATCCAGATAAAGAATAAATTACGTGCAGGAACAGACCCACATCTTGAAAAATATTACACATTACACAAAGAAGTATTATTTCACCGACGAAACCCTGAATCACAGCATTGGTGTGTTTGCTTACCTGAAGCTCATGTTGATGATTTTATTTTATTTACACACAGAACTTGGGGACACTATGGTGTAACGAAATGTACAGATAAGATTATACAATATTGCTATTTTCCAAATTTAAGGCGAAGAGTATTGAGTAATATTAGGAAATGCATCATATGTCAGAAAGCCAAATATTCTAATCACACAAGCATGAATGAATTGCACCCAAATCATACCTAAGAGGCCATTACAGCTAATTCCTTTAGATATTGCAGGACCCTATCCACATGCACGTGGAGGAATAAAATACATCCTTGCTGTGTTAGATGTTTTCACAAAGTATTTAAAATTATATGCTTTATGTTCAGTTTCTACCACTGCTATTACCAGACGTCTATTAACAGATTATTTTGTAAGAATAGGAAAACCTGAAGTTATGATCACGGATAAAGCAGCATATTTTACCAGTTTAAAATGGAAGACTTTTATTGAAGAACAGAATGTTAAACATATTTTAATTTCAAGATTTCACGCAGCAGGAAACCCAGTAGAAAGAACATTTTGAGAATTTGGACAGTTTATGAGAACACGGACACCAGAGAAGCACACAAAATGGGTAGAATACCTAGCACCATTTGAACAAATAGTGAACAATTTAACTCACATTTCTACTGGATACACACCAACTGAATTAATTATGGATAAAACAGAAAGAAATTAATGGGCAGACCCTCTACCTAAATTTACAGCAACAACAAATCATGTTAGTTTAGAAGAAAAGGTAAGACAAGCTTACACAACATTATGTGACAAAGCTAAGGAAAGAAAGCAGAAATATGACAGAGGTGTCAGGAAAGCACAAACATTTCAAGTTGATCAGTTAGTTTTACTAAGAACACATCCTAAACCCACAAAACTGAAACATTTAAACAGGAAATGGCAGATCTTATACTCTGGACCATACCGAATTGCAAATATTCCACACCCTGGCTGTTATTCATTAGAATATCCATTAACACATAAACCCAGAGGTCTACATCCACACAGACATTTGAAAAAATACATACAGTAAAATGTTAGCTAATGAGAAGAAGATAATTAATATGATATACAGTTATGATGAGCCTACATTTAAGTTATACAGATACTTACAATCTAATGAATGCAGGTAAGTCTAGAAAGCAATGTGAACCATCCAATAGCTAATAAGATATTTGGTTATAAGAGGAGTTGCTATTGAGGCATATACACATTAGAGGAGGCATATACACATTAGAGGAGGCAGAGAACTGAACAGAATTATTTTCTTTAGGAGGCATGTGATAATAGTAATGTTGATATGAGTGATGTGACTGAATGAGATGAGTGAATGTAATTTTAGTTTAGTAAGAGGATAAATAGTAATATGGAGAGAGGTAAATGGAATATAAGATGAGAAAAGGGTATTATTATTATTGTTGAAGTAAAAAAAGGAAATGATGATGAATAAGAGGAATATATATATATATAATGCTGAGGAATAAATATATGTTATTTTGTGAAGAATGAATAATGGATAGGTGAGAATGTTATGAGTAATTGAGAATATGTTGAGCGGGGAGAAACTAGATTTGAACGCTATATCACATGTACTCATGGAATACAGAATGAAAGTAGTGGAAAGAATACTATTTATTGAAAGATTGGTATGCCTGAGATAATAACTTATGTGATGTCTTATATATTCTTATAACTAAAGGTGAAAGTATAGATTTATGTGGAAAGAATTATTTACAGCAGCCACTGTTGGAAATATACCAGTAGATTTAAATCTATAACACTTTAACACTAATCTAATGGGAACTTGTAATGAAATTTTTGGAGTTATGTAGGCTTGACACTTCAGATTGGAAGAATTATTTAAGAGAACATATTTAGCAGTCATCTAATGACATAATTAAAGCTCATCTACTGAACTGAACTAATGCACCATTAAATAGAAAGGAGAATAAGGAGAAAACAAAACGTCAGTCCTGTGTTGCGGCTCATACTCTCATCCCTCCCTTAGAAAAATTTATACATGTTGATGAAATATTTGACATTATATAATTCGTGATTATCTGACAGTATGGAGAGACATACACACATATTTATTTATGAATAGAATTTTACAGGTACCACAAGGTAAATACAGAATGGATATACAGCATGGAACGCAGCAGCAATTATCTAAGAAGATTTATTTATTTATTAAGTAAAACATTTATTTATATTGGTTGATACTCATGAAAGGAAGGAGATGAACTACACAAACTTTATAGGAACATGAGTGAGTGACTTGAACTATATATATATATATATATATATATATATATATATATATATATGTACTTACCACACTGATGTACATACTTTTAGGATCCTAAGATATTTAGAGGGGCACCTCTCTTAGAAATGGTAATAGAGGAATACCACTCTTAGAAACAGCAATAGTGGGGATACCACACTTAGAAACGGTATTAGGTATAGGAACTTTTACATTATATTAAGTTAACATGTATTTTATTTATCATATTTTATTTTGTGTAGTCCACTGTAGGAGATGACTTTACTAGTATTTATGAAGTAGTTAGCAATCATCCCATGAACCTATCCTCCTACAGAGGGCTGTCTTGAAGCTTGAAATATGTGTAAATTTTATTCCGGGAGGCAAGATGAATTTTAAGTTGAATATTCTAGCGAGTTGCCACAATTATCTTCAAATGTTGCAAGTGTAACGAAAGGGAAAAAAAAGGAAAGAAAAGAAAAAAAGAATGAGCTAACAAATAAAATAAATAAAATGTATATTTCAATCTGAATGTAATGTAATTCACATGTCAGCACAATGATATTGAATGTAACGTAAAAATTTACTATATTTTTCATTTAATTCTGTATATGTGCTATATGACAACAATGTAACTATCTCATGTAATGATTAATTGTAAATATTTGTATATTTATGTACTTACTATATCAAGAAATGTATTTTAAGTAGATGTTAATGAGCTGCAAAGGACTTGTGCATGTAGCACATGATTCATATAAATGGAACTGAAAATGCAAAGAAGAAACCAACGTGATGGAACACTGGTCAAGCAATATTTACGTAGTGTCAATATACCTTGAAGTGTATGGTGTAGTGGAAGCCGGCAGGTCTTCAGGTTGGTGTAAAAGACAAGCTCATCACCTGTCTTAGGCAGTGAGGTGTTTCCTATGCCATCATTGACCATTTATACCCCGGTAGACGCCACCAAAATTTGACTGCTGGAGATCACAATTTCGTGTTGACACATTCAACAAACTTTGGATTTTCTTCAAGTCACACGCAAGAGATCCAGGCAGTACACACACACTCAGAATCTGATACTACGTTTAAAGACATTGGAGCAATATAATAGAAACATCTATTGTTCGAATTAATTCCATTGTAAACACGAATCATGTGAACTGAATTCAAACGCTGTGCTAAGCAACGATAATACGCTGCAATTCAAAGACATTAATGTTACCACTCCTAAAGAAGATACACACCAAAAAGACTGTATACAAAGACTGATATGCAAAGACCATTGTGCTCAGAAATATTTTTTGTAATATGTAAATTTCTTATTTTCTCATATATATGTATCTATGTAAATTTTCTATACTGCCACGCTCGCTTGCGGAGCGTGTCAGTAGAGGAGGCATTGTAATGGTACTTTGACTTCCGCGCCTCCGCCAATACAAAGATATAATTTACGATCGCACACGCAGAAGAGCGCTGCGCCAGCGACCGATTTTTATAAATAATTTTGTTCGTCCTTTTAGTTTTGCGTAGGTTTTTGTTTTTAAGAACTAATTGAGGACTCTCTCTCTTGTCTTGATACGAAAGACGTGTATTTTTCGGCGATGTGTTAAATGTGCTTTTGGGTGGAAATTAAAATTACATTACAAAGTGTGGTTGTTTCAAAAGTGATTTGAGGGGGTTATCATAAAATTTGTAAACTGATCATGACAGTGGCAACTTGAAGAAGTTTTCAACAGACGGAGAAAAGTGAAAGACAGGTCGTCCTACAAGTGAAATTAGGATGACAGCCATGATGACTACATTGTAATTAATACTGGGTGTCTAACAAGATTATAAGGTAAATTTCAATTAGTTTCTGATGCTATTTCCGTACAGTCGCTTTTTGTAGTGTTACCGACCCGGTCTGCCATGCACGGTCAAATTACAGCACGATCTCAATCAATAATACGAAGTCCGCCTTATCCGTAACTGAAACCACCAAGATTCCAAACCCAATCAGATTTTTTATTTTATATTTTTCACGGCAGAACCCCGAGGAGAAGGGCACACTACAATAGCTTCAGCAAGTAGATTTGTCGCTTAAACGTGTGCCTGAAACATCAGTGCTAGAATTCCAAGAAATACTCTATCCTGGCAAGCGTGCCCGTATCCGTTCGCTCACTGAAAACGCAGCACAAATCCCTGCACAGTTCATAGGCAGGCTCCCCATGTTACGTCTCGGGTGCAGGCGATCAGCTGGTAGCAGTGTGTGAAGATAGACTGGACAAAAAATAATATTGATTAAACTAATTGAAGAATTTCGTGAAAGACATTGGTTGTAGGATTCTACATTCTCTGATTACAAAAACCACATTGCCAAACGTGATGCAGTTCGCCAACTCGCACCTCCATTTGGTATTTTGGATAAAGAATTGGACAGCAGAATTCACAATCTGAGGTCACAATTGCTCCGTGAATTTAGCAGATGTCCCTTCTTGAAGATCAGGCAGAAAAGAGCTGAACGTATTGAAGTGGCATGCCTATGACTCACTGCTATTCCTGCAGGATGTAAACAAACCAACACTTTCGGGTCTATTTCACTAATTTTAGATATTGAAATGCTATGCATGTACATTAAAGAGCTGTACGAATATTCAGTAGCTAAAAGTGTAATCTAACATAAAGATATTAAGCAGGGGTTACAACTTCTCAAAAATTTGTAACCCTCAGTATGTCGTACTGAGCTTTCATATTTAGTAACATCTGGAAGTCCGTCTCAGACATACGAAAAAAATTTTTAGGTCACTCATCACTTAACTGTAACCTCCATAACTAAACCGTTTACAGAGAAGTTATGTACCAACCACCTATATTCCTTTCTCCGATTATTCTCCCTTTTTACAATTATACTCACAGTGTGGGTGCAAAGAAATAGAAGTTTTGCGTTGGATACCACGTTCTGTAAACCTGATTGGCTACATGTTGCCAGTGGAAATGGTCACACCGGTTACTGCTGCTGGGTGAATGTCCCGAGAACAATCCCAAGTGTCAATAAACAACCTTGATGAAACTACGTGGGTGTGTAGAGGGGAAAAATAGTGTGATTCATATTTTTTTGTCTGTGCCCAGTTTCACTTTTAAGGGGTGATACATGCCCCGAAAGGTAATTTGGCTTATTATGTTTAGAACGAAGGAAAACTGGGAAAGCATCACCACTCAAAAAATGTTAATAGCATGTACATGAGTTTTCAGAGCATCTTTCTATTTTAATGTAGCGTTTCCAAAAGTAGCAAAAACAGTAAAACCTTAGAATAATAAGCAACAGGTACCTAAAGGCATAAAAATTTCCAGTGAGAGAAACAGATTTCTGCACTACTGTTGTAAGAAATATAGAGTAAGCCAAGAATTCGCAGATTATTCAAAAGCCTACAAAAGAATCTATGGTATAGTAGTCAAAGAGGCAAAAATTATGTGGAATGACAATTTGATAAGAAACTCATCTAACAAAATGAGATCCCCGTGGAGAGTTACAAAGAAAGAAAGTTGTAGTTCAGCGCCAAAGAAAAAGAATGTATCACTAACACTAGAAGGCTCAAAAGTCACAGACACATATTCAGTTGTGGAAAAATTCAATGAATACTTCACTTCACTAGCTGAAGACCTGATTCAAGTAAACTGTCAAGGACCGGTCCCAAGTTTCTCCGGCAAGTCAGTGATCTCGGCTGCTTCTACGTATGTTTATGAAATGAACCCCAATGAAATTATAAGCAAAATTAAATCATTAAGCAATAAAACGCCAAGTGGTCATGATAAAGTACCTGATTTCATATTAAAAGCATGTGCTCACAACATAGCAAACCCCTTGGCAAAAATTTTCAACCTCTCTTTAAAAACTAGTGTATTTCCAGGTATTTTTAAAATAGCAAAAGTTTCACCACTGCTAAAAAAGGTTCTTCTGATAAAATATCGAACTACCGACTCGTGTCACAGTTAAGTTCCTTCTCAAAAATTCTAGAAAAACTCTTCTATGACAGACTTTTAAGTTTTATAAATAAATATGCACCTCTTAAAATACAACAACATGGTTTTAGAAAGTCTAAATCTACACAGACAGCAATTTTCGAATTCTTAGATTGCATTTTAAAATCCCTTGATCAACATAAATTAGCTGCAGGTATTTTTCTAGATCTATCAAAAGCCTTTGAATCCTGGACCATAACATTCTGCTTGAAAAATTAGAAAGACGAGGAGTAAGAGGTATAGCACATAGCTGGTTGTGTCCATACCTAAAAAACTACAGGTAGAAAGTATCACTTCAGTATGAATTCAACAAAATGAATAAAACAAGAAAGAACTCCTTTCTATCTAGCGAATTACCAATAAAATATGGTGTACCACAGGGCTCAATCTTAGGGCACTACTCTTCTCGATTTATGTGGATGACTTAGTCGAATATATGAGTTCCACAAAAACTATCCTGTTTGCCGATGACACCAGCATATTGCTCACTGGATCCAGTCCACAAACTTTGCGGTCCACAGCAGAAAGTTATATGAAAAGACTTTCTGAGTTGTTCACAAAAAAACAAACTCATTATAAATACTGAAAAAACTGTGTGTGTCGATTTTCATTTAATTCCTCGAAGTAATCAAATGTCTATTCAAGCCCAATTAAAAAATGATCCCCTAGAAAATGTAAGTGTCAAAAAATTCTTGGGTCTTAGGGTTCAGCAAGACTTAAAATGGGACACACATATAAATAACTTGTGTAGAAATCTATCATCTGTATGCTATGGCCTAAGAATTTTAAAGGCTACAACAAGCAAAACAACAGTACTGCAGGGATACTATGCACAGTTCCGCTCACTAATCAGATATGGGATCATTTTCTGGGGATACTCAACTCACAGTGTAAAGGTTTTTAGAATGCAAAAAAGAGCTTTAAGAATAATTTGTGGCCTTAAAATGATGGAGTCCTGTAAACCCCATTTTACAGAGCTTGGTGTTCTAAATGTTCCAAGTTTATTCATTTATGAAACTGCCTGTTTTCAGGTGGTAGTCCATAGTGAAAAAGATAAACTGCTGCAGAACAAAAATGTACACAACCATAGAACCAGAGGGAAATCATATATACATCAAAAATATCACAGAACAACCACCTATCAGAGGAGCATAATTAACATTGGTGTAATACTACACAATAAGATACCAGAGGAAATAAAAAATGCTACTCATCCAATATTTAAAGCTAAACTATAGGCATTTCTAATAAAGCACTGTTTCTATTCTGCCAGAGAATTTCTAAATATGTAACAAAATTAATTGTAATAAGTACTTATTTTTAATTTGCCTACTATTTTGCTAATACTATGTATTATTGTAACTTATCTTTGACCTGTCCAATATTAATTGCACAATTTGTGATGTAAGATAAAACTGGACCAATAATAAATCAAATCAAATCAAATTAATTTCGAGAAATGAAAATGTTTGTATAACGTAAATTAAAGAAGCTTTCAAGCTTCCCTATGCAATAAAGCTGGTTTCTGAAATACAATTTTTTGAAAAGAAGCTGTACACAATGTGTGCTGTAAGAGTATTTTCAACGTAGATTAAGATATGTAAAAGTGTAGTTTCAGCTCTCTGAGACTGCAGACGTGTGTGCAAGTTGTGTTTGTGTGAGTGTTTGTGTGCGTGTGTGTATGTGTATGTGTGTCTACTGCTGACAAAGGCCTTCATGGCCAAAAGCTATGATGGTGTGAATCTTTTTACTGTGCCTATCGCGACTCTTCATCTCCGCAACTTTCCTTCTCTGGTATTGTTACATTCCATCCTGGATTTTACTTTGTAAGATATATAAACTTTCATTACAATTCAAATTATTCATTTCACTTATATTTTTTTTATTTCTTCAGTTGTTATTTTACATTCTTGTTCCTTTTCTTTCTTCGTTTAGCATTTCACATGTGTGTATTTTGTTAATTGAAAATAATAAGTAACTACTTATTATTGTAGAAAATAATGACGATGATAATTTGTAAAGAAATTCTTGAAACATGTTTTCTTACAGCATGCACATAAAATGAATGAAATTTCTTCATGTAATATACGCAACAGAGAAGACAATATAAAACAAAATTCAGCAGGATTCCAAATTGTCACAGATGGTACTCAAATTATTCTGTTGTGGATCAGGCATATTTCAATATATCTATAAGTTTTGGCGAAGAGAATTGGTTGTTTAGTGCTAGTGACTGCAGCTCGATTTCATTATTTCACAAGTGAAGATTGACACCACTTCCAAAATCAAAAGCTGTATACGTCCCACGGCTGTACCTGTGCCATCGAGCCTATTGGGATCGCCTTACGAACAAGTTCCTTCTCCTCATGTACAATGCTCTAAATGGTTTTATCACATTGACCAGCTGCCTTTTCATAGTTGTAAGAGAAAACAATGGTGAGTTTGGTCCGAGAACTTGAGAATTTCTTTTTGAAGCCACAAATGTCCTTGTCATACCATCAAAATGTCACCAAACAAACACCCGACCAAGTCGAAAGATATTTGAAAGCTGTTTTCTTTCCCAGTGAGGGAGAATATCTGTATTGTTGTTAGATTATTGCAGTGGTCAGTGTGAAAGAACCATATAGAGCATCGTACCTGAAGACAAAGAACTCGTTCACCCTCACCTAGTGATACCAAAGGGATCGACAGCACAGGTACAGCTGTGGGAAGTATACAGTTGGCGATGTTGGAAGTTTTTGTGAGAAGACTTTCTGATTTACATCTGCTGAATGATTATGATGTCAGTCTCCACCTGAGAAACAACACAATAGAACTGCAGTAGGCAGCATTTTGCAAAATTTCAAATTATTACAGAAGCTGATTACACAGTTTTCAAGAATATTAATTACACATGACCTTTCATACGAAAAACATTTTTTATATATTGTCTTGAAGATATTCCTTCTAAACCTAAACTGCCAAATTGTCTTTCAGGGTGTGTTTTATCCCTTAATAGTGAAATTAGGTACCAACAAAAAATATATATACTGTACTATTTGGCTCCTCAACACACCCGCCAAGTTTCATCGAGATCGTTTATTGACATTTGGGAATGTTGAAACTTCCTGGCAGATTAAAACTATGTGCCAGACCGAGACTCGAAATCAGGACCTTAGCCTTTCGCGGGCAAGTGCTCTACCGACTGAGCTACCCAAGCACGACTCACACCCCGTCCTCACAGCTTTACTTCTGGCAGTACCTCGTCTTCCACCTTCCAAACTTTACAGAAGTTCTCCTGCAAACCTTACAGAGCTAGCACTCCTGAAAGAAAGGATATTGTGGAGACATGGCTTTGCCACAGCCTGGGGAATGTTTCCAGTGTGAGATTTTCACTCTTCAGTGGAGTGTGCGCTGATATGAAACTTCCTGGCAGATTAAAACTGTGTGCCAGACTGAGACTCGAACTCGGGACCTTTGCCTTTCGTGGGCAAGTGCTCTACCACCTGAGCTACCCAAGCACGACTCACGCCCCGTCCTCAAAGCTTTACTTCTGCCAGTACCTCGTCTCCTATCTTGATTTTGGAATGTTCTTTTGTAAGTCTGCCTGTTACAGCAGAGAACACTATCAGCACAACACTATTTCGCTACGCCTAGTCACGCTGCCTTGCAGCGTCATGCAAATACTCGTCTGCTCCGACTATTTAAGCCATTACAAAACCATACAAAGTCATTTACATGCTATGGAGCGGACAGTACCAGCAGATCAGATGCAATGCCACCATTCGGCAGTACTGGCAGTTCCATCTCAGCACTCCACGCTGGCAACTCAGCCCAGTTTGTCCCGATCTTCACCGGCAGCACATCAGCTGTTGCATGCCAGCAGCAACAACAACGTCCCCACACTTCACGCCGCCTCCTACTGCAACTCTAGGATTCATCGTGTAGGAACATAACACACGATGTCCACAGCAGAGACATTTCTGTTATACACACATCAAAAAAGAGTTTTGCATCACTTCGGTTCCAAGACAGAAAATTGGAATAGAGATCAACATAAAAAGGGCGGAAATGATGTTTATTGCTCGTGAAAACCACACATTGCACGTTGTACCACCATACAGCGAGACCTTCAGACGTAGTGGTCCGGACTGCTGTACATTCGGCATGTTGTTGGGCCCATCTGTACCACTCTGCATGGTGTCACGGTTGCAAAGATGGACCTCACCACGGGCATCAGGAGTGAAGTTGCACATCATGCAGACTACTGCGTGCAGTTGAGTCACAAAATGACGTCCTGTGGCTGCACGAAAAGCATTATTCAACACGGTGGCAGTGCTATCAGGGTTCCTGTGAGGCTTAATCCGTAGATAGCGGTCATCCACTGGACGGCCTGAGCAAGGCATGTCATCGACAGATCCTGTCTCTCTGTATCTTGTCCACATCTGAACAACATCTCTTTGGTTCAATCCGTGATGCTTGGACACTTCCCTTGTTGAAAGCCCTTCCTGGCACAAAGTAACACTGGGGATGTGATCAAACTGCGACCATGACTGTCTAGGCACGATTGAAATACAGACAACACAAGCCGTGTACCTTTTACTTCCTGGTAGATGACTGGAACTGATTGGCTATCGGACCCCCTCGCATCTAATATGTGCTGCTCATGCAGGATTGTTTACACCTTTGGGCAGGTTTAGTGACACCTCTCAACAGTCAAAGGGACTGTGTCTGTGATACAATATCCACAGTCAATGTCTATCTTCAAGAGTTCTGGGAACCAGGGTGATGCAAAACTTTCTTTGACATGTGCATATAGTCGTGTGGATATTTGTCCGAGGACATTATAATTGAGTTTTGGTTTTGTTAACAAACAGTATTTTTGATCATTCTTGGTGCAAGTATACATCGGTTCCATATTTGCAGTAGAGTTGTCGGATCTCGACTGATGTAAGCAGTAACATCATTCATTGATAAACAACAGTCTCTACAGGCCACAACCGTGCTGCTCTCATATCCTGACATGTGCCGACAGACATTTCTCCATCTTACACGAGGTATAATGCAACCTTTTCACAAACAACATCTAATGCGATTTCTGAATGTGAAATCCACTGTGTAATCTTTCCTCACATACAGAAGGTAGTGGATTTACTTCTACTTACTCTGTGGGGTTACACTGAAATGCCAGTTGTTTGCGTATCCAAACATTCAGTACCCTTCAAGCAAATTTGATGTTCCTCATGTTCCAGTTGTGTACTGTTGCAATTTTAATGTCCCCCAATGTGTTTTCATTTAATGGCTGCACTTATGATTTTTAACACATTTTCAATCATCACATTTATGAATTACTCATACAGTTCTCAACTCCTTCACCAGTTACAGTTTCATCACCTAGCCAGTTATTTTGTTTGAACTACACTACAAAGTCAGTAGCAGTGCTTACATTTCAAGCTGTTCCAGGCGGTAGATCTCAGAGAAGGCAGCAGCCGAGAGCACCTTTGCATCACAGACAGAGAGTTCCGCAAAGCAGGGAGCCCACGGCTGATGGCAATTATTGTCTCATTGTCCAAGCCAGGTCCACACCATATGTCCAGCTTTCTCAATCTTTTCAGCCCTCGACCCCTTTAAAACACAATTAATTACATAGTTAAAGTTGTGTCAGATTATCTTGTCTTTATTAGAGAAAAAAATCAGAGAGACAAAATTTAAATGACCTGCTTGCAAACTGCTCACCAGTTTTGACGACTTTGATATTCTAACTGAGTGCCATGCGAAGATAAAATAGTTTTTAGGAAATATCCAAGTCACAGGTCACAATACACTAGCCAATTTGGGGCAGGTAGAATTTCAGAATACTTAAAAATAAGGGAATTATAAGTATAATAGCTTCAAAGATATCAAAGACTGAATTTCAATTTGTTTCACATATACCTGACTCATCACCAACTGTGAACACTCAGATATTAATAGGATCAATAAACAGGGAGGCAAAAAAACTGAAGATAATGCCAGAGCAGCATAAGCAACATCAAACTGAGCAAAATTTTCGAAATAATCAGAGGTCAGAAGGGCAATTATGATAAGCTATGGCCACAAAATTAAGGAGAGTCAGCAATGAGCATACAAAACCTCCTCCAGGAAGGGAATCAGTCTGTGTGTGTCTACCAGTGTGCTTTTGTCAGAATAAGGTGCTACTCCACTTGTTACAATAACAGTTAATTCAGTGTCTTTCCACATTAGCTAGCCCTTAGATTTCACTGTTAACAACATCAAATCTTGTGGTACTACATGTCTACTATCTTAGTGTAGTTCCATTTCTCCAACATAAATTACCATCTTAATAAATTAATGACAGTATGCTATAATTAGCACAGTCGTGCATCGCCCAGTAGACACCACAGAAAATTTGCAACAAACGTAACTACCCACAGGCAGTAATTTAAAGTTTGCCTACATTTGACTGGTCAGCAGGAATCATAATCTTCAGGAACTTTTTTTTTAATTTTTTTATTTTAAGCAACTAGTTTTGTAGGACCAAATTGAGGAACAAATCTTTAAGGTCATGGGACTGGTCAGTACATGAAATTACAGCATAAAAGTATTGACAGATAAAATAAAATGTTTATGAACCCAAAAAAGACAAGCCATAAGTTTATGTAAACAAAATCAACAATATAACACAGGAATCGGCTTATTTTTTCTAGGAACTGCTTGACAGAACATGACAAGTGGCTCATGAGGAAGCTCTTCAGTTTCTATTTGAAAGAGTGTGGATTACTGCTAAGACATTTGAATTCTTGTGGTAGCTTATTGAAAATGGATGCACCCCTTTCTGCACAAGAGCCAACGAAGTGCGACCCAAATGGAGATTGGACTTTTGTCTAGTATTAACTGAGTGAAAGCTGCTAATTCTTTGGAATAAGCTGATATTGTTAACAATAAATGACAGTAAAGAATACATATATTTATAGGCCAATTTCAGAATGTCCAGACTAATGAACAAGGGTCGACAATAGATTCAGTTATTGCCCGAACTGCCTGTTTCTCAGCCACAAATATCCTTAGAGAATGGGAAGAGTTCCCCCATAATATAATACAAAATGTCATAAGAAAATAAAAATAAGCAAAGTAAATGACTTTTTGTATCAAACTATCACCTATTTCAGATACCATTTAAATAGCACAAATGGCACCATTAAGTCTTTAGACAAGATCCTGAATAGTTTACTATCTACCTAAACACCTAGAAATTTGATCTGTTCAATTTAAATAATCACATGCCCATTCAGTGAAATTAAAATGTCAGGTTTTGTTGAATTGTCTGTTAGATACTGTAAAGACCGAGTCTTACTGTAATTTAGCATTAGTTTCTTTTCTACAAGCTGTGAACTTATGTCATGAACTGCATTATCTGAAACAGAGCCAATGTTGCACACATCTTTTACTACCAAGCTGGTGTCATCAGTGAACAGAAATATTTTAGAATCACCTGTAATACTTGGAGGCATATCATTTATATAAATAAGGAACAGGAGTGGCCCCAGCACTGATCGCTGGTGCACCCCCCCCCCTCCCCCCCCCCCCTCAGACCCCACATTGTACACATTCTCAACACTGTGGATCATGATGTTTTGCTGTATTGTTAAAATGAGAGGTGAACCAATTGTGAGCTACCCCCTGTATTCCATAATGGTCAACTTCTGCAGCAATATTCTTTGAACAACACAATCAAATGCCTTAGTTAAATAAAAAAGGATGCCTACCGTTTGAAACCTTTTGTTTAACAAAAGAAATTAAAACAAGGATAGCAATGGCAAAAGAGGCGTTTTATAAGAAAAGGAGAATCTTCTGCAGCGGTATGGACAGGGAACTCAGAAAGAGACTCATAAAATGTCTTGTATGGAGTGTTCTTCTATATGGCGCTGAAACATGGACTATGAGGAAAAAAGACAGAGAAAGGCTGGAGGCTTTTGAGATCTGGACATGGCGGAAGATGGAAGGAATAAGGGGATGGACAGAGTAAAAAATGAAGAGGTACTGAGAAGAGTGGGAGAGAAAAGGCAGTTACTAGATGTAATAAAGAGAAGAAAAAGAAATTGGATTGGGCATATATTAAGAAAGAATGACGGACTGATAAAAACAGTTTTAGAAGGTTATGTAGAAGGGAAAAGGAAGCGAGGAAGGAAGAGATTCCAGATACTGGATGACATGATGGACGGTACAACATACAGCAGCCTTAAGAAGGAAGCAATGGATCGCAGAAAATGGAGAGGCAAAGGACCTGCTAATATAGCAGATAACTGATGATGATGTTTAACCCATCCGTTCCGTAGAAATGTTGGAACACGTGAGGCAATAATGACGTTACGACTTATCTTAGAAGATAGATTAAGGAAAGGCAAACCTATGTTTCTACCATTTGTAGACTTAGAGAAAGCTTTTGACAATGTTGACTGGAATACTCCCTTTCAAATTCTGAAGGTGGCAGGGTTAAAATACAGAGAGCGAAAGGCTATTTACAATTTGTACAGGAACCAGATGGCAGTTATAAGAGTTGAGGGACATGAAAGGGAAGCAGTGGTTGGGAAGGGAGTGAGACAGGGTTGTAGCCTCTTCCCGACTTTATTCAATCTGTATATTGAACAAGCAGTGAAGGAAACAAAAGAAAAATTCGGAGTAGGTATTAAAATCCACGGAGAAGAAATAAAAACTTTGAGGTTCGCCGATGACATTGTAATTCTGTCAGAGACAGCAAAGGACTTGGAAGAGCAGTTGAACGGAATGGATGGTGTCTTGAAAGGTGGCTACAAGATGAACATCAACAAAAGCAAAACGAGGATAATGGAATGTAGTCGAATTATGTCGGGTGATGCTGAGGGTATTTGATTAGGAAATGAGACACTTAAAGTAGTAAAGGAATTTTGCTACTTGAGGAGCAAAATAACTGATGATGGTCGAAGTAGAGAGGATATAAAATGTAGACTGGCAATGGCAAGGAAAGTATTTCTGAAGAAGAGAAATTTGTTAACATCGAGTATAGATTTAAGTGTCAGGAAGTCGTTTCTGAAAGTATTTGTATGGAGTGTAGCCATGTATGGAAGTGAAACATGGACTATAAATAGTTTAGACAAGAAGAGAATAGAAGCTTTCGAAATATGGTGCTACAGAAGAATCCTGAAGATTAGATGGGTAGATCACATAACTAATGAGGAGGTATTGAACAGAATTCTGGAGAAGAGGAGCTTGTGGCACAACTTGACAAGAAGAAGGGATCGGTTGGAAGGGCATGTTCTGAGGCATCAAGGGATCACTAATTTAGTATTGGAGGGTAGCATGGAGGGTAAAAATCATAGAGGGAGACCAAGAGATGAATACACTAAGCAGATTCAGAAGGATGTAGGCTACAGTAAGTACTGGGAGATGAAGAAGCTTGCACAGGATAGTGTAGCATGGAGAGCTGCATCAAACCAGTCTCAGGACTGAAGACCACAACAACAACAACACCTATCAGCTGACTTCAATCTAAAAAAGATGCAGCTCTAACACCAATTACTACAGGAATTTTTCCACGAGTGATCCCACCACCACCCACTACACTGTTACCTATAAGCTTTGGCAGCCTCCCCTCTCCATACCTATTGAGGTGCAGACCATGCCTAGTGACATCCGATCTACTGATGGATCACATGGCAGTGCTGCCAGTCGAGTCTGTGTCCTCCTCCATCAGTGCCTTCTCCAGCCCCACGTTAACACACCCAACGGCAACACTACGACGAGGCCAGTCGTGACGCTGAAACGGTTGCACGAAGTGCATGTTAGTGCCACCAGTTTGAGTAGCTATCTCTACAAGGTCACCACCTGCATCACACTCCCTCACCCTATCGATACTATTCCCAGCGCCACTCACAATCACGATGTGATCCTCTTTTGTAAAATTCCTACGTAACTCCTCTACATTAACGGTCACCTGAGCCAATCCTGCACTAGGCTTCACAATGCCGGTGACCTGTTACTCTCCCCCCGACACTTCCTGCAACTGCGGGTTCATACCTCTGCCGTGTGAATTATCTAACAGGAAGAAGAAGGTTCTGCTGCTAGAATTTGCAACTGACTCAGGTTCTCTAACTGCTGAGGACTTCTGCATGTTTCCTACACCTACAGTTACAAGAGGCTGCAAGAGACACTCCACTAAACACAGACAGTTGGTAAAATCTATCTGTTATACGACAACTGTCCGAATATCTACTCCTCCTAGCTGCCTTCTTACCAACTGCCATTTCCCATTCCTAGTGCCCTTTGTCCTCAACCTATCTAGTCCTTCCTTTGTGTTTTGTAACTATGCTCTTTAGCATAACAGGTAGCTATCTGGGGGCAAGTCAGTTTAAAATCACACACATTTCCGTGCACTCATACCAATCTGCTGTAGGTCCGCAATAGTCGAGTTATGGCCTACAGTTACTCTGAAAATTTTGGTCAAATGGACCCGTATCCCGCTCAGGACAGTTTTTTTATTTTTCTTTCCTTTCTCTTATATTTGATCAAAGCTAGTCCTCAATCATTTATGTCATACACCTGAGACTGTGCAAATAACGATTTCTTAAAATGTATACAGCTGCGGTACCTGTCACAGTGAAATGTCATCCACTATCAGAGATACATTTCACGAGGAAAGCCTCACCGACTGTGGCCGAACGGTACGAAACCCGTGTCTAAACAGTCAACTCCCGTCCGCAGGGCTTATAATTTCTGTTCTCGCAGTACTTTTTCCTCTCCAACTCGAAAATGAAAGTTACTGCAAAATTCACGTGTCCAAGAGAACAGACACCTTTCTTGATCCTGAAACCAGTACGAATCGAGACACAAAGGAATTGCTGACATTTAGCTGCTAGTGGGCGTCGAGTTACATCAGTGGGGAAAATTAAAAGTTTGTGCTGGACCGGGATCCGAACCTGCACCTCCTGCTTGCTAGACAGATGCTGGCTCACCTCCCTTTAGACTCAAATTCTCCATTTATCCACACACTACTGAGATAGTGTCCCTGCTCATTACACCCGTAAATTGAGAACTAGGTCTGACAGGAGGTGTGATACGGTAGTCCGTGAAGCTGCAATGACTACCGTGTCCAGATGCCTCGGTGGTCAGAGCATTTGCCGAGTGAGCAGGAGACCCGGGTCAAATCCCGGTCTGGCACAAATGTTCAAATTTTCCCACTGATGTAAATAAAAGCCCTCTAGCAGCTAAATGTCATTAATTCATTTGTGTCCTCTTGCAGTCTTCAAGGGTTGCAGGAGGAAAAGCTTACGGGCACTTCTACAGTTGTAAAGGGGACTTAGAGTTTCGTCATCAAAACTTGAGTTACTGTCTGTGGAAATGTACCATTTTGATATAAGTTTAGTTTTAATATCAGATCACTTCCAAAACTTCCACTCCACCGCACACACACAAACCGAGGAGAGGGCAGTGCCGTCACTCTCTACTGGGATTATGATACTGCTTACCATTTCCCTCCAAACACAACAATGACTGTGAGAAACTGGTACGTTTTGCAACTGGAACGGTTGACTGCGTTTCTTCACAGATTTCTCCACACACTACTTTTCAGGAGGACATTTTTGTCACACAGAAGAGGACCCGACGGTGAGTGCCCGTATCTCCACTGTGTGCGTACCGTGAAGCAGGTTACTTCAAAGTGGTCTGAGCTTCACACTGAAACAGCAAATTTCTAGACTTAGTAGACAAAGTTTGGATGAAGAATCTAAGTCTCCTCCACAACCCTCAGAAGTCTGTAATAAGAATTAAGAAACCGTCATCTACACTTTTCCTTTTTCTTTCCTAATGAAATATGAATACAATAGTCAAGCAAATGTGTTAACACAATTATTGCTGGAATCTCTCTCTCTCTCTCTCTCTCTCTCTCTCTCTCTCTCTCTCTCTCTCTCTCTCTCTCACACACACACACACACACACACACACACACACACACACACACAACCACACACAAACTCACTATGTTCATTGAAGACTCACTAATTTCTTTCCTGCGATGTAAGCCTTCAAATTACGTTGGAAGAAATTCAGGATGGGAGTAGGGAAATCAGAGAAATCATCTGCGACAGGCACATTGGATGAAAGCTGCCAACTTATTTTTTCTTTACGAAAATGGTACTTGTGGTGATTACTTGTGGCATGTATCCTAAATACAACAATATGTTTGAAATATTGGGGCTGTCGACTGACTGTGTGCAGTGCTATAAGTGTAAAAAATATTGCAACAAGTTTGAGTCAGACAAACATAAGTGTAGAGACATTAACTGATTGGAATATTGTGTTAATTCCTGCAAATATTGTGCACTAATTTTTGGTCAAAAAATTGTTGTTTGTTTATAATTAGGAGTAAATTAGGCCACTCACCAAATACCAGGAGTGTTGAGTTTTCAACAGATCACACAAAAAGAGGAGGAAAATCTTGCTACTTCTGGGAAAACATCCTTCTGTGAGTTAGAGAACACTCACTCACACTGTGTGTCCAGCCTGCAGAGAGGAGAATGTGTGTGTGTGTGTGTGTGTACATTATAGCTCATGAAAGGATCTCTCCTCCAAACGGTTACAAAGTTTTACTACCTGTACTGACATAAAGGTTATTACTGTTTGCTGTTGTACTGACATAAAGGCTATTACTGTTTGTTCAGCCTCTCTAGCCTCCTGCAGGGCTTGATCTTTGTCATGCATAACACTAGATACGTGACTTTGTTGTGACTTCCATTGTCTTGCGCTAGCACCTAATCCGTGGATCTGACCCACTAATGTGTTAGGAAAGTCTAATGTTAAATGTCTAAAATCTGTCAGTTATTTACATTATATGAATATCTTTTCATTTACATTGACTGTAATGTTTGCATAAGTACATCCGAAAGCTTTATTATGTTTCTGTACTTTATGAGACAAGATGTTTAATACCAGCAAGATGACTTGAGCTGTGATTACTATTCATCCACAAACATCTATGTGGTGACCTACATTTTTAAATGCGTGCTATACTTTTCATATGATTTCGATATAATTACTTCACTTTAATGTAATGCTACTACTCATACCTGTATCTACTATCTACACCTATGTGCTATTCTACACTTTTGACTTTTTGCAATGGTTCTGATAGCTTACCAACTTTCGTCTTTCATTGACCTCTTGTACAACTGGCTTGTACTTTTACAGAAATTTTTTTTATTGTTTTTATGTTTAGAGTGAATGTTTTGTTTTAACACATTGTGGTAACTTTCAACACTCAAAGCATGAAGCAGCATTAGTGGTATCTTTGCCTCAATTTCACTTTGTAACAAACATCTATGGTCAGATTTTTTTTTACAATTAGCAGATGATCGGTTATAATAGGACACACCAACTGTTGTGCAAAAATACCTGACTTTATATATTTTTGCCAGTGTTTTTTCCATGACTGTATTACTATCACAAAATAAAGAACAAAGATAGTTTGTGCATGTTCAGATGGGGCAGTATTTTCATGGATAGACACAGTGATGTGATATGTTGTTGTTGTGGTCTTCAGTCCTGAGACTGGTTTGGTGCTGCTCTCCATCCTACTCTATCCTGTGCAAGCTTCTTCATCTCCCAGTACCTACTGCAACCTACATCCTTCTGAATCTCCTTAGTGTATTCATCTCTTGGTCTCCCTCTACGATTTTTACCCTCCACACTTCCCTCCAATACTAAATTTGTGATCCACTGATGCCTCAGAATGTGTCCTACCAATCGATCCCTTGTTCTAGTCAAGTTGTGCCACAAATTCCTCTTCTCCCCAATTCTATTCAGTACCTCCTCATTAGTTATGTGATCTACCCATCTAATCTTCAGCATTCTTCTGTAGCACCACATTTCGAAAGCTTGTATTCTCTTCTTGTCTAAACTATTTATTGTCCATGTTTCACTTCCATACATGCCTATACTTCACACAAATACTTTCAGAAACGACTTTCTGACATTCAAATTTGATGTTAAAAAATTTATCTTAGTCAGAAACATTTTCCTTGTCATAGTCAATTTACATTTCACAAGTATATCTTCTTTACTCAAACCCTCCTCAGTTATTTTGCTCCCCAAATAACAAAACTCATTTACTATTTTAAATATCTCATTTCCTAATCTAATACCCTCAGCATCACCTGATTTAATTTGACTACATTCCATTAACCTCATTTTGCTTTTAGTGTTGTTCATCTTATATTCTCCTTTCAAGACACTGTCCATTCCATTCAGTTGCTCTTCTAGGTCCTTTGCTGTCTCTGAGGGAATTACAATGCCATCAGCAAACCTCAAAGCTTTTATTTATTCTCCATGGATTATAATTCCTACTCCAAATTTTTCTTTTGTTTCCTTTACTGATTGCTCAAAATACAGATTGAATAACATGGGGGATGGGCCAGAACCCTGTCTCACTCCCTTCTCAACCACTCCCCTTGACTCTTATAACTGCAATCTGGTTTCTGTACAAATTGTAAATAGCCTTTTGCTCCCTGCCACCTTCAGAACATGAAAGACAGTATTACAGTCAACATTGTCAAAAGCTTTCTGTAAGTCTCCAAATGCCTTTCCTTAATCTATATTCTAAGATAAGCCGTAGGGTGAGTATTGTGTCACGTGTTCCAACATATCCACGGAATCCTAATTGATCTTCCCAAAGGTTGGCTTCTACCAGTTTTTACATTCGTCTGTAAAGAACTTGTGTTAGTATTTTGCAACCGTGACTTATTAAACTGATAGTTCAGTAATTTTCACATCTATCAACACCTCCTTTCATTAGGATTGGAATTATTATATTCTTCTTGAAGTCTGAGGGTATTTCACTTGTCTCATACATCTTGCTCACCAGGTGGTAGAGTTTTGTCAGGACTTGCTCTCCTAAGGCCGTCAGTAGTTCCAATGGAATGTTGTCTACTCCTGGGGCCTTGTTTTGACTCAGGTCTTTCAGTCCTCTGTCAAATTCTTCATGCAGTATCACATCTCCCATTTCATCTTCCTCTACATCCTGCTCCATTTCCATAATATTGCCCTGAAGTCCATTGTCCTTGTATAGACTCTCTATATATTCCTTCCACCTTTCTGCTTTCCCTTCTTTGCATAGGATGGGTTTTTCATCTGAGCTCTTGATGTGCATACAGGTGGTTCGCTTTTCTCCAAAGGTCTCTCTAATTTTCCTGTAGGCAGTATCTATCTTACCCCTACTCATATGTGCTTCTATGTCTTTACATCTGTCCTCTAGCCATCCTTGCTTCGCCATTTTGCACTTCCTGTCATTCTCATTTTTGAGATGTTTGTATTCCTTTTTGCCTGCTTCATTTACTGCATTTCTGTATTTTTTCCTTTCATCAATTAAATTCAATCTCTCTTCTGTTACCCAAGGATTTGTACAAGCCCTCTTCTTTTTACCTACTTGATCCTCTGCTGCCTTCACTATTTCATCTCTCAGAGCTACCCATTCTTCTTCTACATTCCTTTCCCCTGTTCTTGTCAATTCTTCCCTAATGCTCCCCCTGAAACTCTCTACAACCTCTGGTTCTTTCAGTTTATCCAGGTTCCATCTCCTTAAATTTCTACCTTTTTGCAGTTTCTTCAGTTTCAATCTATAGTTCATAACCAATATATTGTGGTCACAGTTCACATCTGTCCCTGGAAATGTCTTACAATTTAAAACCTGGGTCCTAATTCTCTGTCTTACTGTTATGTAATCTATATGAAACATTCAGTGTCTCCAGGCCTCTTCCATGAATACAACCTTCTTTCATGATTCTTAAACCAAGTTTTAGCTATGATTAAGTTATGCCCTGTGCGAAATTCTACCAGGCGTCTTCCCCTTTCATTCCACACCCCCAGTCCGTATTCACCTATTACAGTTCCTTCTCTTCCTTTTCCTACAATCGTATTCCAGTCCCCCATGACTACTAAATTTTTGTCTCCCTTAACTATCTGAATAATTTCTTTTATCACATTTCTTCAATCTCTTCATCATCTGTGGAGCTACTTGACATATAAACTTGTACTAGTGTGATAGATGTGGGCTTCGTGTCTATCTTGGCTACAAATAGGCATTCAATATGCTGTTCATAGTACCTTACCTGTGTTCCCATTTTTTTATTCATCATGAAACCGACTCCTGCATTCGTCCTATATGATTCTGTATATATAACGCTGTATTCCCCTGACCAGAAGTCTTGTTCTTCCTGTCACCGAACTTAACTAATTCCCACTACATCTAACTTTAACCTATCCATTTCCCTTTTTAAGTTTTCTAGCCTACCTGCCCTATTAAGGGATCTGACATTCCACACTCCAATCAGCAGAACACCAGTTCTGTTTCTCCTTGTGACGACATCCTCCTTAGTAGCCCCCAGCCCAAGATCTGAACGGGGAACTATTTTACCTCCAGAATATTTTACCCAAGAGGATACCACCATCATTTAACCATACAGTAAAGCTGCATGCCCTCACGAAAAATTACGGCTGTAGTTTCCCCTTGCTTTCAGCCATTCGCAGCACCAGCACAGCAAGGCCATTTTGGTTAGTGTTACAAGGCCAGATCAGTCAATCAGCTCGACTGTTGCAACTGCAACCACTGAAAAGACTGCTGCCCCTCTTCAGGAACCACACATTTGTCTGGCCTCTCAACAGATACCCCTCCGCTGTGGTTGCAACTACTGTACGACACTCTATTTTGCTGAGGCACGCGAGCTTCCCCACCAATGACAAGGTCCATGGTTCTTGGGGGAGATGATATGTTATGTTATGTGAATAATATTTGGTCTTTTGTCAGTATTAGCTTATATCATCTCACATATAAGTGATTGTACTTTAAGCATTTCTGCCCGTTTCACACTTTCTTACATGTATACAAATACGGTGATGACGGTTTAAAGGACACCAATACTAATAATAGAAGATGCCTAAACACCTGTGTGTTGTATGCTTCATAAAAAGAAAAAAAGCCAGGAGTTTCTCCCCATGTGAATCTACAACAAATTCCACCTGCTCACAAACAGATCTCACATTAAAATTACCATGTAAGCAACAACCAGTCGCAAAATCATGTTTTCTTTATTTATTTTTGCAAATCGACCTACGTTTGTTCCTTTTTACTAATTTGTACAATCGCTTTTTGGTGTATATAACAGTACTATGTGGCTGACAAAATCTTTGTCAATATATCCCTTTTTTGTAAATATTTCAGTATTTTATCATTATATTTTACCTCACGTTGTATGTAATTTCTTCTTCTCATTTTTATTTTAACTGTATCTTTTCGCATAGAGGGTGGGTTTGCTTTGCAGCGCCCCCTTACAGTTCCTCGTTGTCACAGTCAGTTATCGACGTACCACTTAATGTTTGGCCTCTGCTTAATACAGTGTTACTACTCAGGGAACATATTCATTGAAAGGTAAATTTGTATGCGCATTTTAAATGGTTTAATGCATCTATATACATTTAATTGGTTTTACGTTGCTTTATGTACATTTATTCATTTGGTCACTGTTATTAATTATTTTTATTTTTATTCTCGTGTTTGTAGCTGTTAATCAGTTGAAATCGATTTGCAAAAGTAAATAAAGAAAACACGATTTTGTGACTGGTTGCTGCTTACTCCGTAAATTTTCAGTTTACAGCCGCTGCACAACTTGGGAACCACACGGAGCCTACCATTCACAAGATCTCGCACTGCAACACCACACCCAGATTATTTCTAAAAATGGAGCGACAGTCAACCACACCCTTTCACAGGAGCTACATCAGAGTGGCTGTAAACTCCCACTTTAAATTCGTCAGAATTACTGGGTCACAGTGTCTGTCCTTTGCTCGTGAGATTCTAAAAAGCAACGACGAATTTCGTCCATTGAAGTGCAACATTTAACTCGGATACATTATAGACAGTGACAGATACGCTCTAAAGTTCCATCCGAACGAGTTTCGTACCTTTTGAGAGCTGATTCGGTAACATCAAAAAACCATTTATCATTAAACTAATAAAACTATTAAAATAAACTGTCAGATAGCACACTCGGTACTCGGACCACCTGTGTGTCAGCCACAGTCGAGCGACGGCCGTTCGTGTGGAGAAACAGCTCACCGGCAGTTGTGCCCGTGTAGAATGCCACACAGTGGTCGCAGCTAAACTGGCGGACTGCACGGCTGCTTCCACAGGTGACCCTGCCTCTGATGTCTGTGACAGGACTGGAGTACGTTGCAGTGGGAGGAATTACGAGGCAGGTCTCGTGTCTAGGTCTATTAGAGGGATACCGGTGGACCTGTGTGAAACTTCCACACTTTTACAGTTCTAAATAATGACAGTATTTGGAATTAGTGTAATGGCTAGGATACGGAATGAAGAGAACACATCTTTAAAAAGGAAGCAAATGACACGAAATAATAATCAGGAATTTATGACACATTTTTGTAAGAGGAAAAATCAGAAAGTAGCACACAATAATTTTATCACCAAAAAGTTTAATAGGTAACAAAACAAAAAAAAAATCACAAATCCATTTGCATCTTTTACCTACTTTTTTACACAGTCACCGACATACTCGACACAATTCTTCCGTCGCGGTACCAGTTTCGATGTCCCCTGTTCATAGAAGTCTGTTTGGTTGGAGTATAGCCACCTATGGACTGCCGATTTCACTTTTGTATCTGTCCCAAAGCATTGCCTGGTCAGCAATTTCTTCACAGGACCAAACAGATGCAAGGTCCACATTATGTGGTAGTTTCTGGAGCACCTCCCACCCAAATTTGGCACAAACAGGAGCAGCAATGAGGGGGCGAGCATTGTCACGAAGAAGTCTGAACCGTCACCATTAATGTCGGGATGTCTGTCACGAAAGGGCACGGCACAATTTAACCGAAGTTTTAATGTAGACTGAAGCATTCACCGTGATTCCATGTTCAGTGTAGTCCACCGTACCACACTGAGCGTATCTCAGAACACTGTCACAAGCATTTTCCCAATAGACTGAGTCACTCTGAATTTTTTTCATACTAGGGAACCGGCACGTTTCCACACCGTCGAGGCGTGTTCGGTTTCAGGCACGTAGTGGTATGCCCGAGACTCGTCACCGGTGACGATTCCTTTCAGAAAGTTGTGCCGTTCTGCCGAATAATGCATGAAGTGGTTCGAGCCCATCACCATTCGCTGGCCCTCGCAGTCGTCTATCGTGTTCGTATGTGCCGAGTGAGAACTAACTTTACGAAATTTCGACGTGTCGCGAAAAATATTGTACACTGCACTATAGCAAATCTCGAATTGCTGCGATAAGGTTCGCAGTTGCGTGTGCCGGTCTTTCAAAATTGCTGCCTCAGTGGCTCGACATGTGGCGGGGTTGCAGCTGTTACCGGTCACCCAGAGTTTGGCGAATCACTGAGGTCAACACGGTTCTCTCCGAAGAATGCACACCACCTGGAGACACTGCTACAGTCTGTACAGTCGTTGCACATGAGCCACGCATGTCCCTGTCAGTTTCACTCAGTTTATGCCCTCTGGCCCACAAATATTGAACTACACTTCACTGCTCTTCACAAGTTGATGACAGTAACACGTGTGCCGTGTTTTTGTGTAGTTTAGGCTTCTCTCACTAGAGCTGCACATGAAAACAAAATACCCTCTGTAGTGAAAACTTCAAATTATATCATCACGAAATTTCAACATTCTACCTGCAATACCGGGGAAGAAAGATTTTTTGTGCATTTCTTCCTGATCCTCTCTCATATATATATATATATATATGTATGTTTGTGTTTGTTTGTGTGTCTATCGACCTGCCAGCGCTTTTGTTTGGTAAGTTTCATCATCTTTCTTTTTAGACATATATATATATATATATATATATATATATATATATATATATATATATATATATATATATATGTCTAAAAAGAAAGATGATGAAACTTACCAAACAAAAGCGCTGGCAGGTCGATAGACACACAAACAAACACAAACATACACACAAAATTCTAGCTTTCGCAACCAATGGTTGCCTCGTCAGGAAAGAGGGAAGGAGAAGGAAAGACAAAAGGATATGGGTTTTAAGGGGGAGGGTAAGGAGTCATTCCAATCCCGGGAGCGGAAAGACTTACCTTAGGGGGAAAAAAGGACAGGTATACACTCGCACACACACACATATCCATCCACACATACACAGACACAAGCAGACATTATATATATATATATATATATATATATATATATATATATATATATATATATATATAAGGTGACTTACCGAACAAAAGCGCTGGCAGGTCGATAGACACACAAACAAACACAAACACACACACAAAATTCAAGCTTTCGCAACAAACTGTTGCCTCATCAGGAAAGAGGGAAGGAGAGGGGAAGACGAAAGGAAGTGGGTTTTAAGGGAGAGGGTAAGGAGTCATTCCAATCCCGGGAGCGGAAAGACTTACCTTAGGGGGAAAAAGGACAGGTATACACTCGCACACACGCACATATCCATCCACACATACAGACACAAGCAGACATATTTAAAGACAAAGAGTTTGGGCAGAGATGTCAGTCGAGGCAGAAGTGTAGAGGCAAAGAAGTTGTTGAAAGACAGGTGAGGTATGAGTGGCGGCAACTTGAAATTAGCGGAGATTGAGGCCTGGCGGATGACGAGAAGAGAGGATATACTGAAGGGCAAGTTCCCATCTCCGGAGTTCGGATAGGTTGGTGTTGGTGGGAAGTATCCAGATAACCCGGACGGTGTAACACTGTGCCAAGATGTGCTGGCTGTGCACCAAGGCATGTTTAGCCACAGGGTGATCCTCATTACCAACAAACACTGTCTGCCTGTGTCCATTCATGCGAATGGACAGTTTGTTGCTGGTCATTCCCACATAGAATGCATCACAGTGTAGGCAGGTCAGTTGGTAAATCACGTGGGTGCTTTCACACGTGGCTCTGCCTCTGATCGTGTACACCTTCCGGGTTACAGGACTGGAGTAGGTGGTGGTGGGAGGGTGCATGGGACAGGTTTTGCATCGGGGGCGGTTACAAGGATAGGAGCCAGAGGGTAGGGAAGGTGGTTTGGGGATTTCATAGGGATGAACTAACAGGTTACGAAGGTTAGGTGGACGGCGGAAAGACACTCTTGGCGGAGTGGGGAGGATTTCATGAAGGATGGATCTCATTTCAGGGCAGGATTTGAGGAAGTCGTATCCCTGCTGGAGAGCCACATTCAGAGTCTGGTCCAGTCCCGGAAAGTATCCTGTCACAAGTGGGGCACTTTTGTGGTTCTTCTGTGGGGGATTCTGGGTTTGAGGGGACGAGGAAGTGGCTCTGGTTATTTGCTTCTGTACCAGGTCGGGAGGGTAGTTGCGGGATGCGAAAGCTGTTTTCAGGTTGTTGGTGTAATGATTCAGGGATTCCGGACTGGAGCAGATTCGTTTGCCACGAAGACCTAGGCTGTAGGGAAGGGACCGTTTGATGTGGAATGGGTGGCAGCTGTCATAATGGAGGTACTGTTGCTTGTTGGTGGGTTTGATGTGGACGGACGTGTGAAGTTGGCCATTGGACAGGTGGAGGTCAACGTCAAGGAAAGTGGCATGGGATTTGGAGTAGGATCAGGTGAAACTGATGGAACCAAAGGAGTTGAGGTTGGAGAGGAAGTTCTGGAGTTCTTCTTCACTGTGAGTCCAGATCATGAAGATGTCATCAATAAATCTGTACCAAACTTTGGGTTGGCAGACTTGGGTAACCAAGAAGGCTTCCTCTAAGCGACCCATGAATACGTTGGCGTACGAGGGGGCCATCCTGGTGCCCATGGCTGTTCCCTTTAATTGTTGGTATGTCTGGCCCTCAAAAGTGAAGAAGTTGTGGGTCAGGATGAAGCTGGCTAAGGTGATGAGGAAAGAGGTTTTAGGTAGGGTGGCAGGTGATCGGCGTGAAAGGAAATGCTCCATCGCAGCGAGGCCCTGGACGTGCGGAATATTTGTGTATAAGGAAGTGGCATCAATGGTTACAAGGATGGTTTCTGGGGGTAACAGATTGGGTAAGGATTCCAGGCGTTCAAGGAAGTGGTTGGTGTCCTTGATGAAGGATGGGAGACTGCATGTAATGGGTTGAAGGTGTTGATCTACGTAGGCAGAGATGCGTTCTGTGGGGGCTTGGTAACCAGCTACAATGGGGCGGCCGGGATGATTGGGTTTGTGGATTTTAGGAAGAAGGTAGAAGGTAGGGGTGCGGGGTGTCGGTGGGGTCAGGAGGTTGATGGAGTCAGGTGAAAGGTTTTGCAGGGGGCCTAAGGTTCTGAGGATTCCTTGAAGCTCCGCCTGGACATCGGGAATGGGGTTACCTTGGCAAACTTTGTATGTGGTGTTGTCTGAAAGCTGACGCAGTCCCTCAGCCACATACTCCCGACGATCAAGTACCACGGTCGTGGAACCCTTGTCCGCCGGAAGAATGACGATAGATCGGTCAGCCTTCAGATCACGGATAGCCTGGGCTTCAGCAGTGGTGATGTTGGGTGTAGGATTAAGGTTTTTTAAGAAGGATTGAGATGCAAGGTTGGAAGTCAGAAATTCCTGGAAGGTTTGGAGAGGGTGATTTTGAGGAAGAGGAGGTGGGTCCCGCTGTGACGGAGGACGGAACTGTTCCAGGCAGGGTTCAATTTGGATGGTGTCTTGAGGAGTCGGATCATTAGGAGTATTTTTCTTCGTGGCAAAGTGATACTTCCAGCAGAGAGTACGGGTGTAGGACAGTAAATCTTTGACGAGGGCTGTTTGGTTGAATCTGGGAGTGGGGCTGAAGGTGAGGCCTTTGGATAGGACAGAGGTTTCGGATTGGGAGAGAGGTTTGGAGGAAAGGTTAACTACTGAATTAGGGTGTTGTGGTTCCAGATTGTGTTGATCGGAATTTTGAGGTTTTGGAGGGAGTGGAGCTGGAAGTGGGAGATTGAGTAGATGGGAGAGACTGGGTTTGTGTGCAATGAGAGGAGGTTGAGGTTTGCTGGAAAGGTTGTGAAGGGTGAGTGAGTTGCCTTTCCGGAGGTGGGAAACCAGGAGATTGGATAGTTTTTTGAGGTGGAGGGTGGCATGCTGTTCTAATTTACGGTTGGCCTGTAGGAGGATGCTCTGAACAGCCGGTGTGGATGTGGGGGAGGAAAGATTAAGGACTTTTATTAAGGATAGGAGTTGACGGGTGTGTTCATTGGCTGAGTTGATGTGTAGGTAAAGGATTAGGTGGGTGAGGGCAATGGATTGTTCAGTTTGGAACTGGTATAGGGACTGATGGAAGGAAGGGTTGCAGCCAGAGATGGGAACTTTGAGTGTGAGGCCTTTGGGGGTAATGCCAAATGTCAGACAAGCCTGAGAAAATAAAATATGCGAGCGTAATCTGGCTAGGGCGAAGGCATGTTTGCGGAGGGAATGTAAATAAAACTTAATGGGGTCATTGTGGGGGTGTTGTGAGGGTGACATGGTGTTAGAAGGTGGAAAGTGTAACCTGAGGTGAAATGAAAATGAAAATAAAAATATATGAGGAGAGATAAAGGTGAACCGGAAAGAAACTGGAGATCTGGAATGAAAAAAGGCGAAAAGGTGTTGGTTACAGCTGGGCTATGTTGGACTTGGGTTGGTAGACAACGATGTGCATAAAGGTTAGGTGGTTGTGTTGCCGCCAAAACACGTTAAAGGACGGAGAAATTCGGGAAAATTTCGAAAAAACTGCGTGTAGTATATTAAAAGGAGTGGTATTGTGGTGGCAGATTATGAAAATGAGGCTAACAATTGTCTGACGAAGAAATAATGGCGTTAAAACCTGTGGGAAGCGGCTAAAAATGATCGGTGATGTGGGAAAAACGGAAATGGAAATAAAGCGAAAGTTATTAGAACTGGCCGAAATGGTTGTTTAAAAGGTGAAAGGAGCTGTTTGTGAACTAGAAACGGTGGATATTATAGCGGCGGTAGTGCTGAAAGCGGCAAAAAAATTTTTTGGTTATGGTTTGGAAGTGGGTTACGTATTGTTGAGTATATATATAGGCGGGATAAAATAGTATAGCAGATTACGGTAAAAAGGAGAAGGTGAATACAAAGTGAAACTACTGGCAAAAACAGAAAGAGGAAAATAAGACGACAGAAAAGATTTCGAAATGGAACAGTGACAATAACAAACGTAATTGTTGGATTCAAATTAATGATATCAATATAATGGAAGGAAACATTCCACGTGGGAAAAATTATATATAAAAACAAAGATGAGGTGACTTACCGAACAAAAGCGCTGGCAGGTCGATAGACACACAAACAAACACAAACACACACACAAAATTCAAGCTTTCGCAACAAACTGTTGCCTCATCAGGAAAGAGGGAAGGAGAGGGGAAGACGAAAGGAAGTGGGTTTTAAGGGAGAGGGTAAGGAGTCATTCCAATCCCGGGAGCGGAAAGACTTACCTTAGGGGGAAAAAGGACAGGTATACACTCGCACACACGCACATATCCATCCACACATACAGACACAAGCAGACATATTTAAAGACAAAGAGTTTGGGCAGAGATGTCAGTCGAGGCAGAAGTGTAGAGGCAAAGAAGTTGTTGAAAGACAGGTGAGGTATGAGTGGCGGCAACTTGAAATTAGCGGAGATTGAGGCCTGGCGGATAACGAGAAGAGAGGATATACTGAAGGGCAAGTTCCCATCTCCGGAGTTCGGATAGGTTGGTGTTGGTGGGAAGTATCCAGATAACCCGGACGGTGTAACACTGTGCCAAGATGTGCTGGCTGTGCACCAAGGCATGTTTAGCCACAGGGTGATCCTCATTACCAACAAACACTGTCTGCCTGTGTCCATTCATGCGAATGGACAGTTTGTTGCTGGTCATTCCCACATAGAATGCATCACAGTGTAGGCAGGTCAGTTGGTAAATCACGTGGGTGCTTTCACACGTGGCTCTGCCTCTGATCGTGTACACCTTCCGGGTTACAGGACTGGAGTAGGTGGTGGTGGGAGGGTGCATGGGACAGGTTTTGCATCGGGGGCGGTTACAAGGATAGGAGCCAGAGGGTAGGGAAGGTGGTTTGGGGATTTCATAGGGATGAACTAACAGGTTACGAAGGTTAGGTGGACGGCGGAAAGACACTCTTGGCGGAGTGGGGAGGATTTCATGAAGGATGGATCTCATTTCAGGGCAGGATTTGAGGAAGTCGTATCCCTGCTGGAGAGCCACATTCAGAGTCTGGTCCAGTCCCGGAAAGTATCCTGTCACAAGTGGGGCACTTTTGTGGTTCTTCTGTGGGGGATTCTGGGTTTGAGGGGACGAGGAAGTGGCTCTGGTTATTTGCTTCTGTACCAGGTCGGGAGGGTAGTTGCGGGATGCGAAAGCTGTTTTCAGGTTGTTGGTGTAATGATTCAGGGATTCCGGACTGGAGCAGATTCGTTTGCCACGAAGACCTAGGCTGTAGGGAAGGGACCGTTTGATGTGGAATGGGTGGCAGCTGTCATAATGGAGGTACTGTTGCTTGTTGGTGGGTTTGATGTGGACGGACGTGTGAAGTTGGCCATTGGACAGGTGGAGGTCAACGTCAAGGAAAGTGGCATGGGATTTGGAGTAGGACCAGGTGAAACTGATGGAACCAAAGGAGTTGAGGTTGGAGAGGAAGTTCTGGAGTTCTTCTTCACTGTGAGTCCAGATCATGAAGATGTCATCAATAAATCTGTACCAAACTTTGGGTTGGCAGACTTGGGTAACCAAGAAGGCTTCCTCTAAGCGACCCATGAATAGGTTGGCGTACGAGGGGGCCATCCTGGTGCCCATGGCTGTTCCCTTTAATTGTTGGTATGTCTGGCCCTCAAAAGTGAAGAAGTTGTGGGTCAGGATGAAGCTGGCTAAGGTGATGAGGAAAGAGGTTTTAGGTAGGGTGGCAGGTGATCGGCGTGAAAGGAAATGCTCCATCGCAGCGAGGCCCTGGACGTGCGGAATATTTGTGTATAAGGAAGTGGCATCAATGGTTACAAGGATGGTTTCTGGGGGTAACAGATTGGGTAAGGATTCCAGGCGTTCAAGGAAGTGGTTGGTGTCCTTGATGAAGGATGGGAGACTGCATGTAATGGGTTGAAGGTGTTGATCTACGTAGGCAGAGATGCGTTCTGTGGGGGCTTGGTAACCAGCTACAATGGGGCGGCCGGGATGATTGGGTTTGTGGATTTTAGGAAGAAGGTAGAAGGTAGGGGTGCGGGGTGTCGGTGGGGTCAGGAGGTTGATGGAGTCAGGTGAAAGGTTTTGCAGGGGGCCTAAGGTTCTGAGGATTCCTTGAAGCTCCGCCTGGACATCGGGAATGGGGTTACCTTGGCAAACTTTGTATGTGGTGTTGTCTGAAAGCTGACGCAGTCCCTCAGCCACATACTCCCGACGATCAAGTACCACGGTCGTGGAACCCTTGTCCGCCGGAAGAATGACGATAGATCGGTCAGCCTTCAGATCACGGATAGCCTGGGCTTCAGCAGTGGTGATGTTGGGTGTAGGATTAAGGTTTTTTAAGAAGGATTGAGATGCAAGGCTGGAAGTCAGAAATTCCTGGAAGGTTTGGAGAGGGTGATTTTGAGGAAGAGGAGGTGGGTCCCGCTGTGACGGAGGACGGAACTGTTCCAGGCAGGGTTCAATTTGGATGGTGTCTTGAGGAGTCGGATCATTAGGAGTATTTTTCTTCGTGGCAAAGTGATACTTCCAGCAGAGAGTACGGGTGTAGGACAGTAAATCTTTGACGAGGGCTGTTTGGTTGAATCTGGGAGTGGGGCTGAAGGTGAGGCCTTTGGATAGGACAGAGGTTTCGGATTGGGAGAGAGGTTTGGAGGAAAGGTTAACTACTGAATTAGGGTGTTGTGGTTCCAGATTGTGTTGATCGGAATTTTGAGGTTTTGGAGGGAGTGGAGCTGGAAGTGGGAGATTGAGTAGATGGAAGAGACTGGGTTTGTGTGCA
The DNA here is from genome assembly GCF_023864345.2 of Schistocerca serialis cubense. Taxonomy (NCBI): domain Eukaryota; kingdom Metazoa; phylum Arthropoda; class Insecta; order Orthoptera; family Acrididae; genus Schistocerca; species Schistocerca serialis. The sequence continues at coordinate 17,598,244 of NC_064647.1, read as the reverse complement.
ATGAGAGGAGGTTGAGGTTTGCTGGAAAGGTTGTGAAGGGTGAGTGAGTTGCCTTTCCGGAGGTGGGAAACCAGGAGATTGGATAGTTTTTTGAGGTGGAGGGTGGCATGCTGTTCTAATTTACGGTTGGCCTGTAGGAGGATGCTCTGAACAGCCGGTGTGGATGTGGGGGAGGAAAGATTAAGGACTTTTATTAAGGATAGGAGTTGACGGGTGTGTTCATTGGCTGAGTTGATGTGTAGGTAAAGGATTAGGTGGGTGAGGGCAATGGATTGTTCAGTTTGGAACTGGTATAGGGACTGATGGAAGGAAGGGTTGCAGCCAGAGATGGGAACTTTGAGTGTGAGGCCTTTGGGGGTAATGCCAAATGTCAGACAAGCCTGAGAAAATAAAATATGCGAGCGTAATCTGGCTAGGGCGAAGGCATGTTTGCGGAGGGAATGTAAATAAAACTTAATGGGGTCATTGTGGGGGTGTTGTGAGGGTGACATGGTGTTAGAAGGTGGAAAGTGTAACCTGAGGTGAAATGAAAATGAAAATAAAAATATATGAGGAGAGATAAAGGTGAACCGGAAAGAAACTGGAGATCTGGAATGAAAAAAGGCGAAAAGGTGTTGGTTACAGCTGGGCTATGTTGGACTTGGGTTGGTAGACAACGATGTGCATAAAGGTTAGGTGGTTGTGTTGCCGCCAAAACACGTTAAAGGACGGAGAAATTCGGGAAAATTTCGAAAAAACTGCGTGTAGTATATTAAAAGGAGTGGTATTGTGGTGGCAGATTATGAAAATGAGGCTAACAATTGTCTGACGAAGAAATAATGGCGTTAAAACCTGTGGGAAGCGGCTAAAAATGATCGGTGATGTGGGAAAAACGGAAATGGAAATAAAGCGAAAGTTATTAGAACTGGCCGAAATGGTTGTTTAAAAGGTGAAAGGAGCTGTTTGTGAACTAGAAACGGTGGATATTATAGCGGCGGTAGTGCTGAAAGCGGCAAAAAAATTTTTTGGTTATGGTTTGGAAGTGGGTTACGTATTGTTGAGTATATATATAGGCGGGATAAAATAGTATAGCAGATTACGGTAAAAAGGAGAAGGTGAATACAAAGTGAAACTACTGGCAAAAACAGAAAGAGGAAAATAAGACGACAGAAAAGATTTCGAAATGGAACAGTGACAATAACAAACGTAATTGTTGGATTCAAATTAATGATATCAATATAATGGAAGGAAACATTCCACGTGGGAAAAATTATATATAAAAACAAAGATGAGGTGACTTACCGAACAAAAGCGCTGGCAGGTCGATAGACACACAAACAAACACAAACACACACACAAAATTCAAGCTTTCGCAACAAACTGTTGCCTCATCAGGAAAGAGGGAAGGAGAGGGGAAGACGAAAGGAAGTGGGTTTTAAGGGAGAGGGTAAGGAGTCATTCCAATCCCGGGAGCGGAAAGACTTACCTTAGGGGGAAAAAGGACAGGTATACACTCGCACACACGCACATATCCATCCACACATACAGACACAAGCAGACATATTTAAAGACAAAGAGTTTGGGCAGAGATGTCAGTCGAGGCAGAAGTGTAGAGGCAAAGAAGTTGTTGAAAGACAGGTGAGGTATGAGTGGCGGCAACTTGAAATTAGCGGAGATTGAGGCCTGGCGGATGACGAGAAGAGAGGATATACTGAAGGGCAAGTTCCCATCTCCGGAGTTCGGATAGGTTGGTGTTGGTGGGAAGTATCCAGATAACCCGGACGGTGTAACACTGTGCCAAGATGTGCTGGCTGTGCACCAAGGCATGTTTAGCCACAGGGTGATCCTCATTACCAACAAACACTGTCTGCCTGTGTCCATTCATGCGAATGGACAGTTTGTTGCTGGTCATTCCCACATAGAATGCATCACAGTGTAGGCAGGTCAGTTGGTAAATCACGTGGGTGCTTTCACACGTGGCTCTGCCTCTGATCGTGTACACCTTCCGGGTTACAGGACTGGAGTAGGTGGTGGTGGGAGGGTGCATGGGACAGGTTTTGCATCGGGGGCGGTTACAAGGATAGGAGCCAGAGGGTAGGGAAGGTGGTTTGGGGATTTCATAGGGATGAACTAACAGGTTACGAAGGTTAGGTGGACGGCGGAAAGACACTCTTGGCGGAGTGGGGAGGATTTCATGAAGGATGGATCTCATTTCAGGGCAGGATTTGAGGAAGTCGTATCCCTGCTGGAGAGCCACATTCAGAGTCTGGTCCAGTCCCGGAAAGTATCCTGTCACAAGTGGGGCACTTTTGTGGTTCTTCTGTGGGGGATTCTGGGTTTGAGGGGACGAGGAAGTGGCTCTGGTTATTTGCTTCTGTACCAGGTCGGGAGGGTAGTTGCGGGATGCGAAAGCTGTTTTCAGGTTGTTGGTGTAATGATTCAGGGATTCCGGACTGGAGCAGATTCGTTTGCCACGAAGACCTAGGCTGTAGGGAAGGGACCGTTTGATGTGGAATGGGTGGCAGCTGTCATAATGGAGGTACTGTTGCTTGTTGGTGGGTTTGATGTGGACGGACGTGTGAAGTTGGCCATTGGACAGGTGGAGGTCAACGTCAAGGAAAGTGGCATGGGATTTGGAGTAGGACCAGGTGAAACTGATGGAACCAAAGGAGTTGAGGTTGGAGAGGAAGTTCTGGAGTTCTTCTTCACTGTGAGTCCAGATCATGAAGATGTCATCAATAAATCTGTACCAAACTTTGGGTTGGCAGACTTGGGTAACCAAGAAGGCTTCCTCTAAGCGACCCATGAATAGGTTGGCGTACGAGGGGGCCATCCTGGTGCCCATGGCTGTTCCCTTTAATTGTTGGTATGTCTGGCCCTCAAAAGTGAAGAAGTTGTGGGTCAGGATGAAGCTGGCTAAGGTGATGAGGAAAGAGGTTTTAGGTAGGGTGGCAGGTGATCGGCGTGAAAGGAAATGCTCCATCGCAGCGAGGCCCTGGACGTGCGGAATATTTGTGTATAAGGAAGTGGCATCAATGGTTACAAGGATGGTTTCTGGGGGTAACAGATTGGGTAAGGATTCCAGGCGTTCAAGGAAGTGGTTGGTGTCCTTGATGAAGGATGGGAGACTGCATGTAATGGGTTGAAGGTGTTGATCTACGTAGGCAGAGATGCGTTCTGTGGGGGCTTGGTAACCAGCTACAATGGGGCGGCCGGGATGATTGGGTTTGTGGATTTTAGGAAGAAGGTAGAAGGTAGGGGTGCGGGGTGTCGGTGGGGTCAGGAGGTTGATGGAGTCAGGTGAAAGGTTTTGCAGGGGGCCTAAGGTTCTGAGGATTCCTTGAAGCTCCGCCTGGACATCGGGAATGGGGTTACCTTGGCAAACTTTGTATGTGGTGTTGTCTGAAAGCTGACGCAGTCCCTCAGCCACATACTCCCGACGATCAAGTACCACGGTCGTGGAACCCTTGTCCGCCGGAAGAATGACGATGGATCGGTCAGCCTTCAGATCACGGATAGCCTGGGCTTCAGCAGTGGTGATGTTGGGTGTAGGATTAAGGTTTTTTAAGAAGGATTGAGATGCAAGGCTGGAAGTCAGAAATTCCTGGAAGGTTTGGAGAGGGTGATTTTGAGGAAGAGGAGGTGGGTCCCGCTGTGACGGAGGACGGAACTGTTCCAGGCAGGGTTCAATTTGGATGGTGTCTTGAGGAGTCGGATCATTAGGAGTATTTTTCTTCGTGGCAAAGTGATACTTCCAGCAGAGAGTACGGGTGTAGGACAGTAAATCTTTGACGAGGGCTGTTTGGTTGAATCTGGGAGTGGGGCTGAAGGTGAGGCCTTTGGATAGGACAGAGGTTTCGGATTGGGAGAGAGGTTTGGAGGAAAGGTTAACTACTGAATTAGGGTGTTGTGGTTCCAGATTGTGTTGATCGGAATTTTGAGGTTTTGGAGGGAGTGGAGCTGGAAGTGGGAGATTGAGTAGATGGGAGAGACTGGGTTTGTGTGCAATGAGAGGAGGTTGAGGTTTGCTGGAAAGGTTGTGAAGGGTGAGTGAGTTGCCTTTCCGGAGGTGGGAAACCAGGAGATTGGATAGTTTTTTGAGGTGGAGGGTGGCATGCTGTTCTAATTTACGGTTGGCCTGTAGGAGGATGCTCTGAACAGCCGGTGTGGATGTGGGGGAGGAAAGATTAAGGACTTTTATTAAGGATAGGAGTTGACGGGTGTGTTCATTGGCTGAGTTGATGTGTAGGTAAAGGATTAGGTGGGTGAGGGCAATGGATTGTTCAGTTTGGAACTGGTATAGGGACTGATGGAAGGAAGGGTTGCAGCCAGAGATGGGAACTTTGAGTGTGAGGCCTTTGGGGGTAATGCCAAATGTCAGACAAGCCTGAGAAAATAAAATATGCGAGCGTAATCTGGCTAGGGCGAAGGCATGTTTGCGGAGGGAATGTAAATAAAACTTAATGGGGTCATTGTGGGGGTGTTGTGAGGGTGACATGGTGTTAGAAGGTGGAAAGTGTAACCTGAGGTGAAATGAAAATGAAAATAAAAATATATGAGGAGAGATAAAGGTGAACCGGAAAGAAACTGGAGATCTGGAATGAAAAAAGGCGAAAAGGTGTTGGTTACAGCTGGGCTATGTTGGACTTGGGTTGGTAGACAACGATGTGCATAAAGGTTAGGTGGTTGTGTTGCCGCCAAAACACGTTAAAGGACGGAGAAATTCGGGAAAATTTCGAAAAAACTGCGTGTAGTATATTAAAAGGAGTGGTATTGTGGTGGCAGATTATGAAAATGAGGCTAACAATTGTCTGACGAAGAAATAATGGCGTTAAAACCTGTGGGAAGCGGCTAAAAATGATCGGTGATGTGGGAAAAACGGAAATGGAAATAAAGCGAAAGTTATTAGAACTGGCCGAAATGGTTGTTTAAAAGGTGAAAGGAGCTGTTTGTGAACTAGAAACGGTGGATATTATAGCGGCGGTAGTGCTGAAAGCGGCAAAAAAATTTTTTGGTTATGGTTTGGAAGTGGGTTACGTATTGTTGAGTATATATATAGGCGGGATAAAATAGTATAGCAGATTACGGTAAAAAGGAGAAGGTGAATACAAAGTGAAACTACTGGCAAAAACAGAAAGAGGAAAATAAGACGACAGAAAAGATTTCGAAATGGAACAGTGACAATAACAAACGTAATTGTTGGATTCAAATTAATGATATCAATATAATGGAAGGAAACATTCCACGTGGGAAAAATTATATATAAAAACAAAGATGAGGTGACTTACCGAACAAAAGCGCTGGCAGGTCGATAGACACACAAACAAACACAAACACACACACAAAATTCAAGCTTTCGCAACAAACTGTTGCCTCATCAGGAAAGAGGGAAGGAGAGGGGAAGACGAAAGGAAGTGGGTTTTAAGGGAGAGGGTAAGGAGTCATTCCAATCCCGGAAGCGGAAAGACTTACCTTAGGGGGAAAAAGGACAGGTATACACTCGCACACACGCACATATCCATCCACACATACAGACACAAGCAGACATATTTAAAGACAAAGAGTTTGGGCAGAGATGTCAGTCGAGGCAGAAGTGTAGAGGCAAAGAAGTTGTTGAAAGACAGGTGAGGTATGAGTGGCGGCAACTTGAAATTAGCGGAGATTGAGGCCTGGCGGATGACGAGAAGAGAGGATATACTGAAGGGCAAGTTCCCATCTCCGGAGTTCGGATAGGTTGGTGTTGGTGGGAAGTATCCAGATAACCCGGACGGTGTAACACTGTGCCAAGATGTGCTGGCTGTGCACCAAGGCATGTTTAGCCACAGGGTGATCCTCATTACCAACAAACACTGTCTGCCTGTGTCCATTCATGCGAATGGACAGTTTGTTGCTGGTCATTCCCACATAGAATGCATCACAGTGTAGGCAGGTCAGTTGGTAAATCACGTGGGTGCTTTCACACGTGGCTCTGCCTCTGATCGTGTACACCTTCCGGGTTACAGGACTGGAGTAGGTGGTGGTGGGAGGGTGCATGGGACAGGTTTTGCATCGGGGGCGGTTACAAGGATAGGAGCCAGAGGGTAGGGAAGGTGGTTTGGGGATTTCATAGGGATGAACTAACAGGTTACGAAGGTTAGGTGGACGGCGGAAAGACACTCTTGGCGGAGTGGGGAGGATTTCATGAAGGATGGATCTCATTTCAGGGCAGGATTTGAGGAAGTCGTATCCCTGCTGGAGAGCCACATTCAGAGTCTGGTCCAGTCCCGGAAAGTATCCTGTCACAAGTGGGGCACTTTTGTGGTTCTTCTGTGGGGGATTCTGGGTTTGAGGGGACGAGGAAGTGGCTCTGGTTATTTGCTTCTGTACCAGGTCGGGAGGGTAGTTGCGGGATGCGAAAGCTGTTTTCAGGTTGTTGGTGTAATGATTCAGGGATTCCGGACTGGAGCAGATTCGTTTGCCACGAAGACCTAGGCTGTAGGGAAGGGACCGTTTGATGTGGAATGGGTGGCAGCTGTCATAATGGAGGTACTGTTGCTTGTTGGTGGGTTTGATGTGGACGGACGTGTGAAGTTGGCCATTGGACAGGTGGAGGTCAACGTCAAGGAAAGTGGCATGGGATTTGGAGTAGGACCAGGTGAAACTGATGGAACCAAAGGAGTTGAGGTTGGAGAGGAAGTTCTGGAGTTCTTCTTCACTGTGAGTCCAGATCATGAAGATGTCATCAATAAATCTGTACCAAACTTTGGGTTGGCAGACTTGGGTAACCAAGAAGGCTTCCTCTAAGCGACCCATGAATAGGTTGGCGTACGAGGGGGCCATCCTGGTGCCCATGGCTGTTCCCTTTAATTGTTGGTATGTCTGGCCCTCAAAAGTGAAGAAGTTGTGGGTCAGGATGAAGCTGGCTAAGGTGATGAGGAAAGAGGTTTTAGGTAGGGTGGCAGGTGATCGGCGTGAAAGGAAATGCTCCATCGCAGCGAGGCCCTGGACGTGCGGAATATTTGTGTATAAGGAAGTGGCATCAATGGTTACAAGGATGGTTTCTGGGGGTAACAGATTGGGTAAGGATTCCAGGCGTTCAAGGAAGTGGTTGGTGTCCTTGATGAAGGATGGGAGACTGCATGTAATGGGTTGAAGGTGTTGATCTACGTAGGCAGAGATGCGTTCTGTGGGGGCTTGGTAACCAGCTACAATGGGGCGGCCGGGATGATTGGGTTTGTGGATTTTAGGAAGAAGGTAGAAGGTAGGGGTGCGGGGTGTCGGTGGGGTCAGGAGGTTGATGGAGTCAGGTGAAAGGTTTTGCAGGGGGCCTAAGGTTCTGAGGATTCCTTGAAGCTCCGCCTGGACATCGGGAATGGGGTTACCTTGGCAAACTTTGTATGTGGTGTTGTCTGAAAGCTGACGCAGTCCCTCAGCCACATACTCCCGACGATCAAGTACCACGGTCGTGGAACCCTTGTCCGCCGGAAGAATGACGATGGATCGGTCAGCCTTCAGATCACGGATAGCCTGGGCTTCAGCAGTGGTGATGTTGGGTGTAGGATTAAGGTTTTTTAAGAAGGATTGAGATGCAAGGCTGGAAGTCAGAAATTCCTGGAAGGTTTGGAGAGGGTGATTTTGAGGAAGAGGAGGTGGGTCCCGCTGTGACGGAGGACGGAACTGTTCCAGGCAGGGTTCAATTTGGATGGTGTCTTGAGGAGTCGGATCATTAGGAGTATTTTTCTTCGTGGCAAAGTGATACTTCCAGCAGAGAGTACGGGTGTAGGACAGTAAATCTTTGACGAGGGCTGTTTGGTTGAATCTGGGAGTGGGGCTGAAGGTGAGGCCTTTGGATAGGACAGAGGTTTCGGATTGGGAGAGAGGTTTGGAGGAAAGGTTAACTACTGAATTAGGGTGTTGTGGTTCCAGATTGTGTTGATCGGAATTTTGAGGTTTTGGAGGGAGTGGAGCTGGAAGTGGGAGATTGAGTAGATGGGAGAGACTGGGTTTGTGTGCAATGAGAGGAGGTTGAGGTTTGCTGGAAAGGTTGTGAAGGGTGAGTGAGTTGCCTTTCCGGAGGTGGGAAACCAGGAGATTGGATAGTTTTTTGAGGTGGAGGGTGGCATGCTGTTCTAATTTACGGTTGGCCTGTAGGAGGATGCTCTGAACAGCCGGTGTGGATGTGGGGGAGGAAAGATTAAGGACTTTTATTAAGGATAGGAGTTGACGGGTGTGTTCATTGGCTGAGTTGATGTGTAGGTAAAGGATTAGGTGGGTGAGGGCAATGGATTGTTCAGTTTGGAACTGGTATAGGGACCGATGGAAGGAAGGGTTGCAGCCAGAGATGGGAACTTTGAGTGTGAGGCCTTTGGGGGTAATGCCAAATGTCAGACAAGCCTGAGAAAATAAAATATGCGAGCGTAATCTGGCTAGGGCGAAGGCATGTTTGCGGAGGGAATGTAAATAAAACTTAATGGGGTCATTGTGGGGGTGTTGTGAGGGTGACATGGTGTTAGAAGGTGGAAAGTGTAACCTGAGGTGAAATGAAAATGAAAATAAAAATATATGAGGAGAGATAAAGGTGAACCGGAAAGAAACTGGAGATCTGGAATGAAAAAAGGCGAAAAGGTGTTGGTTACAGCTGGGCTATGTTGGACTTGGGTTGGTAGACAACGATGTGCATAAAGGTTAGGTGGTTGTGTTGCCGCCAAAACACGTTAAAGGACGGAGAAATTCGGGAAAATTTCGAAAAAACTGCGTGTAGTATATTAAAAGGAGTGGTATTGTGGTGGCAGATTATGAAAATGAGGCTAACAATTGTCTGACGAAGAAATAATGGCGTTAAAACCTGTGGGAAGCGGCTAAAAATGATCGGTGATGTGGGAAAAACGGAAATGGAAATAAAGCGAAAGTTATTAGAACTGGCCGAAATGGTTGTTTAAAAGGTGAAAGGAGCTGTTTGTGAACTAGAAACGGTGGATATTATAGCGGCGGTAGTGCTGAAAGCGGCAAAAAAATTTTTTGGTTATGGTTTGGAAGTGGGTTACGTATTGTTGAGTATATATATAGGCGGGATAAAATAGTATAGCAGATTACGGTAAAAAGGAGAAGGTGAATACAAAGTGAAACTACTGGCAAAAACAGAAAGAGGAAAATAAGACGACAGAAAAGATTTCGAAATGGAACAGTGACAATAACAAACGTAATTGTTGGATTCAAATTAATGATATCAATATAATGGAAGGAAACATTCCACGTGGGAAAAATTATATATAAAAACAAAGATGAGGTGACTTACCGAACAAAAGCGCTGGCAGGTCGATAGACACACAAACAAACACAAACACACACACAAAATTCAAGCTTTCGCAACAAACTGTTGCCTCATCAGGAAAGAGGGAAGGAGAGGGGAAGACGAAAGGAAGTGGGTTTTAAGGGAGAGGGTAAGGAGTCATTCCAATCCCGGGAGCGGAAAGACTTACCTTAGGGGGAAAAAGGACAGGTATACACTCGCACACACGCACATATCCATCCACACATACAGACACAAGCAGACATATTTAAAGACAAAGAGTTTGGGCAGAGATGTCAGTCGAGGCAGAAGTGTAGAGGCAAAGAAGTTGTTGAAAGACAGGTGAGGTATGAGTGGCGGCAACTTGAAATTAGCGGAGATTGAGGCCTGGCGGATGACGAGAAGAGAGAATATACTGAAGGGCAAGTTCCCATCTCCGGAGTTCGGATAGGTTGGTGTTGGTGGGAAGTATCCAGATAACCCGGACGGTGTAACACTGTGCCAAGATGTGCTGGCTGTGCACCAAGGCATGTTTAGCCACAGGGTGATCCTCATTACCAACAAACACTGTCTGCCTGTGTCCATTCATGCGAATGGACAGTTTGTTGCTGGTCACACTTCTGCCTCGACTGACATCTCTGCCCAAACTCTTTGTCTTTATATATGTCTGCTTGTGTCTGTATGTGTGGATGGATATGTGCGTGTGTGCGAGTGTATACCTGTCCTTTTTCCCCCTAAGGTAAGTCTTTCCGCTCCCGGGATTGGAATGACTCCTTACCCTCTCCCTTAAAACCCACTTCCTTTCGTCTTCCCCTCTCCTTCCCTCTTTCCTGATGAGGCAACAGTTTGTTGCGAAAGCTTGAATTTTGTGTGTGTGTTTGTGTTTGTTTGTGTGTCTATCGACCTGCCAGCGCTTTTGTTCGGTAAGTCACCTCATCTTTGTTTTTATATATAATTGTTTTTATATATAATTTTTCCCACGTGGAATGTTTCCTTCCATTATATATATATATATATATATATATATATATATATATATATATATATATATATATATATATATATATATATATATATATATATAAAGCAGACATATTTAAAAGACAAAGAGTTTGGGCAGAGATGGACATCTCTGCCCAAACTCTTTGTCTTTTAAATATGTCTGCTTGTGTCTGTATGTGTGGATGGATATGTGCGTGAGTGCGAGTGTATACCTGTCCTTTTTTCCCCCTAAGGTAAGTCTTTCCGCTCCCGGGATTGGAATGACTCCTTACCCTCTCCCTTAAAACCCACTTCCTTTCGTCTTCCCCTCTCCTTCCCTCTTTCCTGATGAGGCAACAGTTTGTTGCGAAAGCTTGAATTTTGTGTGTATGTTTGTGTTTGTTTGTGTGTCTATCGACCTGCCAGCGCTCTCGTTCGGTAAGTCACCTCATCTTTGTTTTTATATATAATTTTTCCCACGTGGAATGTTTCCCTCTATTTTATATATATATATGTGACAGGATACTTTCCGGGACTGGACCAGACTCTGAATGTGGCTCTCCAGCAGGGATACGACTTCCTCAAAACCTGCCCTGAAATGAGATCCATCCTTCATGAAATCCTCCCCACTCCTCCAAGAGTATCTTTCCGCCGTCCACCTAACCTTCGTAACCTGTTAGTTCATCCCTATGAAATCCCCAAACCACCTTCCCTACCCTCTGGCTCCTATCCTTGTAACCGCCCCCGATGCAAAACCTGTCCCTTGCACCCTCTCACCACCACCTACTCCAGTCCTATAACCCGGAACGTGTACACGATCTAAGGCAGAGCCACGTGTGAAAGCACCCACGTGATTTACCAACTGACCTGCCTACACTGTGATGCATTCTATGTGGGAATGACCAGCAACAAACTGTCCATTCGCATGAATGGACACAGGCAGACAGTGTTTGTTGGTAATGAGGATCACCCTGTGGCTTAACATGCCTTGGTGCACAGCCAGCACATCTTGGCACAGTGTTACACCGTCCGGGTTATCTGGATACTTCCCACCAACACCAACCTATCCGAACTCCGGAGATGGGAACTTACCCTTCAGTATATCCTCTCTTCTCGTTATCCGCCAGGCCTCAATCTCCGCTAATTTCAAGTTGCTGCCACTCATACCTCACCTGTGTTTCAACAACTTCTTTGCCTCTACACTTCTGCCTCGACTGACATCTCTGCCCAAACTCTTTGTCTTTAAATATGTCTGCTTGTGTCTGTATGTGTGGATGGATATGTGCATGTGTGCGAGTGTATACCTGTCCTTTTTTCCCCCTAAGGTAAGTCTTTCCGCTCCCGGGATTGGAATGACTTCTTACCCTCTCCCTTAAAACCCACTTCCTTTCGTCTTTCCCTCTCCTTCCCTCTTTCCTGATGAGGCAACAGTTTGTTGCAAAAGCTTGAATTTTGTGTGTATGTTTGTGTGTCTATCGACCTGCCAGCGCTTTCGTTCGGTAAGTCACCTCATCTTTGTTTTTATATATATATATATATATATATATATATATATATATATATATATATATATATATATATATATATATATTTTTCCTTGCACATAATTTTGAACAAAATTCTTTACAGAGCATTACAATGTCTCAGTGCAAACGACACTTCACATAAGAATGTAAGCTACGTGTACTTTTTGCCTATACGGGATACAAAAATAGTAGCGGATTTACCGGGTGATCAAAAAGTCAGCATAAATTTGATAACTTAATAAACCACGGAATATAGTAGATAGAGAGGTAAACATTAACACACATGCTTGGAATGACATGGGGTTTTATTAGAACCAAAAAAAAACACCCCATATTGCTAGATGCGTGAAAGATCTGTTGCGCGCGTCATTGGGGGTGATGATCGTGTGCTCAGCCGCCACTTTCGTCATGCTTGGCCTCCCAGGTCCGCAGACCTCAGTCCGTGCGATTATTGGCTTTGGGGTTACCTGAAGTCGCAAGTGTATTGTGATCGACCGACATCTCTAGGGATGCTGAAAGACAACATCCGGCGCCAATGCCTCACCATAACTCCGGACATGCTTTAAAGTGCTGTTCACAACATTATTCCTCGACTACAGCTAAGTTGAGGAATGATGGTGGACATATTGAGCATTTCCTGTAAAGAGCATCATCTTTGCTTTGTCTTACTTTGTTATGCTAATTATTGCTATTCTGATCACATGAAGTGCCATCTGTCGGACATGTTTTGAACGTTTGTATTTTTTTGGTTCTAATAAAACCCTATGTCTTTTCAAATTTATACTGACTTTTTGATTACCCGGTAGCTGACCTCGAAAAGGCTACGAACAATTTTTCGCGCGTAAAGACGGCATTTAGTAAATACAGTTCTGCTCTTTGAACCATTTCTCCCTGTAACTCATATATAATGATTCCAAATGCAATTTTAATAGGCAACTCTCTCTTGTTAATTGAAAAGGTATGCTCAGATGACATGTTATTAAGTTTATCTGTGGTATTGCAGTAGTTTTCCCAGTTTCAGTCAGCTGAGCGTTAATTGCAAACAGGGGATGCATGTGAAACTTTCACCCTTTTATAATTTTAAATAATGACAGTATTTGGAATAAGTGTAGTTATAGGCATAAGGATAGTTGTTGACAATGAAAACTAAGTTTGTCGTTTTGGAAAGTATACTGGTTTAGAAAAGTCAGCTTGTACAATGGGCAGAGAGAATGGATCATTGCAGTGGTCCACGGTTATTGTCAATGACAATTCTGAATGCAAATTATCCAATTAATAAGTACTTTGAAACAAATAAAATGGTATTTGTAATAACATAATATGAAAAAGAAGTATCTTATTTGTGATAAATAAAGTAGCTTTGTAAAACAGAGGCACGAAGCTGGGCATCCACGATACCATTTTGTGTACGATAGGTAAAAGTCTCTTTTGTGTTACTTACTCACTTTACTTTACTTTACTTTACTTTAGTTTATGCGATCAGGCCCAGAGGGCTGCGCGCTGCTACGAGGTTCCTCCTCCAGCGGGTTCTGTTTTCTGCCTCCTGGCACCAATCATTCTCTATTCCAATCTGCAGCAAGTCCTTACGGATCCCATCCCCCCTTCTCTTCTTTGGTCTTCTTAGTGGACATCTTCCACAGGGAGTATAATCCGTAGCTTTCGACGGCCGTCGGCATTTACCCGTCCGGCTGAGATGTCCCGCCCGTACAAAGTGCTCGGTTCTCATCAGTCCTACAATGTTTGGTCTATTGTATATTTTGTCTAGCTCACAATTATATCTGATCCTCCATTCTCCAGTGATCTCATCTCGTACCAGACCAAAGATCTACCTTAAGACTTTCCACTCAAAAACAAGAAGATTGTTCGAGACTTTTTTTCCACACACTCCAAGTATGTGACTGGGGAGACAAGGTGTGGGAGATCTGTTTCTGGACATAATGAGGAGAGTAAATTCTACCTGTGAAGGCCTCACTGAGACCCTCAACATGTCTGGAGAGGAAGTACTCGTCTCTCCAGATAAAATGACCACAGGTGGCTCAGCTGTACAGAATGGACTCTGGCCGAGGAGCGGATGTCAGCTGTCGAGATAGGTAGGCAGGTCCGACGTGTAAGGAGGTGCCGATGGAGCCATCCGGAGGCAGTCGACCTCGAGGAAGGTGGCCTGTTCTGACGAGGAGGGGAAAAGGTGTTAAAATTCTGGAGGAATGTGGATAGTGTCCTCCCACTCACTACAGATCATGAAGATGCCACACAATGCCTCCCACCTGTGTGGTGAGAAGCAGTGCATCCAACTCCATACTGTTGTTACTTCGTACCCAGATTTCCCAGTCCTAGTGCTGTTTCCCATTGTTACCGTTCTCTATCGCATCACATTATACAGTGTGTCAATATCTTTCTCTGCTTTCCTGAATTTCCTCATCAGCTCCTAAACTACACACCATCCCACTCTCTTACCACGCACCTCGCGAACTACCGACAGCTGAGCGGCCGTGTGGCTTACAGTGCACGGCAGTGTGCCCGAGTGTACCCTAGGTGCACAACCCTTACACATTCTCCCTGATGACGTAATTATTCCTGGACTGTCAAACTGATTGCACCCCTTCACTTCACTCCTGCATTTTCCACATTCCTCGTGGGCCTGCCCGCACTACACATTTTCTTACACCTCGTAGTTTACAGTTATTTGCCTCATCCGCTCAGGGACACACCGTTCTGACCTCGTCCGATCCATTTACACGTGCTGCTTTTCCTCTCTACACTCAGATATACCCACCAATCTGCACCACATATAATTACTATACTTTTTTTCTATTTTGTTTGTGACCTCATCCACCTTTCATTTTCACCTTGTTTTTTTGTTATATTTCATCTGATTTTTCGTTTCCTCACTATTCTTCATTTCGTTCTGTCTTTTTTGGGGTTTTAAGACAGTCCATCATATTTTTACTTTTTTTTGTCCTCCACTACAGATCCTTGCTCCTTCCATATGCACCAACATGGAAAAGTTTCCCTTTTTCTAGCCAGAACACAGACCCACATACTGTTCCTGTGTTGTTGCTCAGCTTCTGACATCTCCCAAAAGGTCTGATCATCAAATTATCCATCTCCAGCTGCAACCCATTCCTCCATAATGATACCTACCTGTTCATATTCCACCAGTCCATAGCTCTCACCGACAATCCTAACCTGAAACGAATGCCCTAACAAGTAAGCTTTCACGGCCGGTGTCTTCATCAATTAAAACTTCCGGGCTGAATTGCCGTGGTCCGTATATAAAACTTCTTCTCCTTCCTGACGTTTCGTTGCCTACTGCGGGCAACATCTTCTGAGGTAAGTTGGCGACCGGCTGCTAGGCGCTGGAGGTCCTGCTTATACAGAGCGCTTAGATGGTGCCACAACTCGTCACGTGCTTTCGACTTTAAAACTATCTCTGGCTAGAAGCTGTAATCGACAGAGATGGTACTAGCCAGAGATAGTTTTAAAGTCGAAAGCACGTGACGAGTTGTGGCACCATCTAAGAGCTCTGTATAAGCGGGACCTCCGGCGCCTAGCAGCCGGTCGCCGACTCACCTCAGAAGATGTTGCCCGCAGTAGGCAACGAAATGTCAGGAAGGAGAAGAAGTTTTATATACGGACCATGGCAATTCAGCCCGGAAGTTTTAATTAATGAAACAAATGCCATCCAGGAATTAAAGCAGGTGGACAACACCACTTCAAAACACTCACCAATCAGTTAACCTCATAATCCCACATTTCACTACCAAATCCACAACAATCACAAGAGCCTCCATCAAACCCTCCCTTACAGACCTACTTCCACCACATGTTCGCATTTCTGGGATCCTTTTCTGTAAGCTCGTACCTTCATTAAGAGACTGCAGTGGGGCACTGTGTCAAATGCTTTTCAGAAATCTGTGAATATGTAATCTGCATGTTGCCCTTCATCCACAGTCCACAGTATATCATGTAAGAAAAGGGCAAGCTGAGTCTCACGTGAGTGACGCTTCTTGAAAACCTGTCGATTTGTCGACATAAGCTTTTCAGTCTCTTGGAAACTTATTATATTTGAACCCAGAATACATTCCAGAATTCTCCAGTTCCCCACAATGGAAACACCTCCTCAGCACCAACTGCATTGATAAGACTTGACCCAAAACTAATATTGGACTCTGCCTTGCTCAATTTCCTCTCCATTCAATCGTGATCAGCACCCCACTCCCCCCAATTATCCTCTGGTAACTTTCCTGAATTCCCTAATCTCAAACCTTTCGCCACCCTCATTCTCCAAGTCCCTAACACAGAAACTAACCCCACATCCACAGAAAGAACTGCAATCCAGCACCCAAATACTGATCCCAAGCTTATAAAGCTAGCTGCAACAAAGACTCCACGACTTTGATACCTGGTGTAAACCTTCAATTGGGCAATCCCATTAGTTCATAATCAGACAAGTGTGTCTCTGACAATAATATTATCTTTGAACTCTTCCATTTGGTCCGTGTTTGCATAGAAAAATAGTAACATCAGAAAATTGAGTTCGCCTTGATGCAAAACACCTTGTTACTTGTTTATTTCTTTATTATCCCAAACTAGTTTCGGCGACAAATATCGTCGTCATCGGTGGTTTTTTTTAATCTTATTTATTGTATGTTACAGCATGTTTTAAGCAATTATTGGCACTGTCTGTGATGTATTTTCTGTGCTCTTTTTTCTGTTGCTGTCTTTTTACTTGGCGTACATCATGTCATGTTTGTTGGATGGTATGTGGCTGCTTTTATACACAGAAAAACAAAACTTTTACACTTTATTTCTGAACCAGAATATTACACCATCTTCAACTGTGTGCAATTACACAATTAGTTACGATGCACCCTGAATTTGTCAGATGTTTGGCAGTCTCTGTCTTCCCCTATAGTTTTTAGCCACTAGTACTGAGGAAATCATTCCCTAATGTTTTTAAACGTCGTGTCATCCCGTCCTTTCTTCTTGTCAGTGTTTTCCGTATGTTATCTTCTTTACTTGTACTGTGGACAACTTCCTCACTCTTTATCAGCCACCTAATTTTCAGCATCCTTCTATAGAGTCACATCTCAAACACTTTGGGCCTCTTCCCTTCCTGGTTTTTCCCACAGTCCACAATTCACTACCACCTAGTCCTGTATTCCAGACATATATTCCCAGAAATTTCTTTGCTAGTATCAACCATTGGCTAAAATACTACAGACTTCTTCTGATGATGAATACCCTCTATGTTAGTCTGCTCTTTATGTTTCCCAGACTTTGCCCATCACGTTTTTTTGTTCCAAGGTAGCACATTCTTTAATTTTGTCTACTTTGTGGTCACCAATTTTGATGTTCAGTTTATCACTAATATCATTTCTACTACTTCTCATCATTTTCATCTTTCTACAATTTACTCTTAAGCCGCATTTACCATTCATTAAACTGTTCATTCCTGTCAACAGCTCCTATAATTCCTCTTCACTTTCACCGAGGATAGTGATTCTGTCAGTGAATATTATCAATGGTATCCTTTCGACTTAAATTTTAACCCCACTCTGGTACCTTTTCTTTTATTTCAACTATTGCCTCTTCAATGCTGAAGGTTGAAAAGTGGGAGCAAAAGAGAACATACCTCTCTTACACCCTTTTTAATTTGAGTGCTTCACTCTCGATCTTCCTTCTCACTGTTGCCTCTTTGTTCTTGTACATATTGTATATTATGTGTTTTGCTATTCCTTACTTCTATTGTGTTCCAAATTTAGAACATAACCATTTTGCATTGTCAAGCACTTTTTCCAGGTCAACAAATCCTACAAAAATTTGTTTATTTTTCTTATGTCTTGCTTCCATTATGTCACAACTGCCTATCTACTGCTTTTATCTTTCTGAAAGTCAAGCTGATTCTCATCCGACACATCCTCAATTTTCTTTTGCACTCTCCCGTATACTATTCTCGTCAGCCACTTTGACGCGTGAACTGTTCTACTGACTCTGCGATAGTTCTCGCACTCGTCTGTCCTCGCTATATTTGCTACTGTGTGGGTGATATTTTTCCAGAGAGTTGGGTGGTTTGTCTCCAAACTCTTAGATTCTATGCACCAACTCGAATAATGGCTCAGGCGCCACTTCCAAAAATAATTTCAAAAACTTCAGAGAAGTATTATCTACCCCTTCTTCCTTATTTGACAGCAAGCAATCTGAAGTTCTAACTAATACTGGATCTGCTATGTCTTTCATACCAACTACCATTCTTCTTCATTCCCATCATCAGTGATACATGCTGTCACTGTACTCTTTCCACATATTCACTCTCTTCTCTACATACACTGCTGGCCACCGTAAATGCAACACCAAGAAAGACAAGAGGTAGCACAACAAGATTTATTTTTTAGATAACATGTTGACCAAGTATCAAATGATTACGTTTACAGACGTCTGTGACATGTGGTTCCTGCCAGAATCAGTAGCCAGAGTAGCCGCCATTGTTGGAGATCACTGTTGCCACGCGTCTCGGCATTGAGTCAGAGAGACGTTGGATGTGTTTCTGGGGTACAGAAGCCCAAGCAGCTTCCACACGTTGCCAAACATCATCTGGTGTGGCAGCTGGGGATGTAATCTGGGTCACTCGTCGAGCAACCGTGGACCACATGTTTTCTATCGGCGAAAGATCCGAAGAGCGAGCCGGCCAGGGAAGCAATTCAATCTGGTTATTGACGAAGAACCTTTGGACAATGCGTGCCACGTGTGGTCGCGCATTATCCTGTTGAAATATGGCTGTGGCCGAGCCCTGAAGATAAGGAAGGACAACTGGCTCCAGCACCTCGGATATGTAGCGCCGGCTATTTGAAGTACCGGCAATGCGTACTAGAGGCGTGCGAGAGTAATATCCAATACCGCCCCATACCATAATACCCAGTGCAAGACCAGTGTGGCGGTGCATAATGCAGCTGTCCAGCATCGTCTCTCCACGGTGTCTCCAC